>NW_026087521.1:8141624-13141624 GCF_022539395.1 Myiozetetes cayanensis
TTTTTCTCAAATCAGTACAAAGTGGGTTAAAATGCCCATATAGCCTTATTTCTATAAAATTCAAAATCCCTTATGAACACAGTAGTTTTCTACTTTTACTGCTGTAAGTGCTTACAAAATTTCAGTTAAATGCCTAAGTAAGCATTGGCCCTAAAATGATTGGTAACTTAAATGACATAAAGGAGAGCTTTGAAAATTTGCCTGTGAGCTTCATCTTGGTTTTGAAGGCTGGTTCAGTAACAAGAAAATTGACGTGATCCTCCAGGTAAGGAAGCTTTTAAGCCAAATTGTTAACTACTGGAGTAGTTAACAATTCTCTTAACAAGGGAAACAACTTGCTAAGTCAAATAAACCCAACTGACTTCCCAATGCACACTCATATTCTTCCTTTCACTGTGACTGACTTTGGTGTTGGAATTTAAATTAATCCTACTTTTCTAGCTCAGCTTTTAAAGAGTTCTTTCAAATTGGTGTAAGTCTCTTATGTGGATATTTTTCATAGAGTTTAACCCTTAATAAATTGCTTTAGTTTGAAAGAGTAAATTAGGAAATTAAATTGCTTAAAGGAATAACAACCTCCCTCAAATATATTTTCATATAGAATTTCACTGTGAAGTTGGACATCAAGACAGTGTCCAAAGGAGGGCCACAAGGATGGTGAAGGGTATGGAGGTGAAGCTGTATGAGGAGTGGCTGAGGTCACTTGGTTTGTTCAGCCTGGAGAAGAGGAGACAGAGGAGACCTCATTGTAGTCTACAACATCCTCACGAGGGGAAGGAATTGGACTCGATGATCGTGATGGGTCCCCTTCCAACTCAGTGCATTCTGTTATTATGTGAAATCCAGTTTAAAATGAGTCGAGTCTTGCTGAATGAAGAACAGCTAAATGAGGTGTAACTTTGTGGCACCTAGACTTAGTCACACATGTGAATGATTTAGGATCATGATGAAAAACACTTGAATTTACTATTATTTTTGGTTTAGACACTCAAGAAAATGTAGAAAATATGCATCAAGTCAGAAGCATAGAACACGTGCCAGATCTTTCATGCTGTGCTGCATAGAAAACAAGCACTAATATCAGGCAGTGTGGCTTTTCCCAAACCTCCAGTAGCATGTCTGCCACCCAAATTGAAAAAATGTGTGTTGTGATATCATTTTGGACAGCAATGCTTTGCCTGTAAAGCATTACCACCTGGGAATTGTTTTCAACGATGCAAATAGAAGGTGTTTCAATAATAGTAAATTAAGGGGAGGATTTCAATTTTTCTAGGAAGCTGTCTCTCTAAGAGGTGCTTAAGTCTCCTCTGTCATCTCCTTCATTAATGTTCAGTGAAATAGTTTTCCATGAATATAAATTGCTCTTATTAGCAAATTAAGCTGTTACTAAGGAATGGCAAAGGTGCACAGAAAGGAAAGGAACATAAAGCCAAGCAAATAAGGGCTTCTGTCTTAATAGGAGTTGGTTGAAATTGGTCTAAAGTAAAATAACCTTGATGAAGTCACAACATTATAAATAGGTGAAAAATACATATCCTGAATTATGTGGGAGGATGTTACACTGAAATTCTGCCTGGAAACTGAAGTCAGAAAATAGTCTGTAGAACTAAGTTCAGATAGAGATAACACTCATCGATCTAAGAATCTGAAAACAGTGATAGACCAGAAGTTATGAGAAGAATGTTTTGTAAGCACATTAATTAGTATAAGAATTTAGTGTTACACATCTGAAGAAACCTTTTTTAACATAGTGTTCTCTGAAAAATCAAGTATCCTCGGTGTACTATAAACTGTAGAATGAACCTTAGACACCAGAGTGAAAATAATTAGGAAAATTCTTTCCTTCTCTGGGCTTTGGGTTTTCATTTCAATATCTTTGTTCCCACTGATACTGCACTGAGTAATATTGTGAGACTTCTGTGAGCTGTGAATCTGGTGCACCACTTCTAATTTCCTTACAAGCATATTCTTTGCATTAACCTCCATAATCACCTATGAATAGGTTTTTTTCCAATCTTTGCCTCCTACACATTCCCTATCTGTTCCAGCAGCACTAGAAATATACCACTTGTCAAAGTAGTCTTTGAACACAGTGGTAATGTAATCAGAGACTAATAATTTTGAATTGCTACAAGTAACACTGTTTACTAAAGCAGAAGTCTTCATCAATATTAAAAAAAAAAAAAAAAAAAAGGAAAAAAAAGAAAAAGATGCTGTTTAGTTAATATTATACAAGTTGGTGATGATAAGTTCTTTCCTATCCTACATACAGTTCTGCTCCTTGTCAGAGAAAGTAAAAGTACTTTCCACAGGCCCCCTCACCTGTGGAAATGCCACTTTTGTTGGCATCTCACTGACTTTCCTGGAGAATATTTAGGAGATGATGTCCTGTTTTTTTAAGAGTAGCTCAATATAACTATTGAATCTGGTCTGCAGGGACAAGACTGCTAAATTTCCTATGCCTTAGAGTTGTGCTTATACAGTAAGAAAAGAATTCAGAAATCTACCAAGAAGGATGATTCAATGTAGTTGTAATATTGTTGGTTTTCTCTTCTGCTCATTTGTTATTGAAATGCTGAGGGGCTCTGGTGACTCAGACTCCAGGGAAGTATGAGTTTCACGCCTCCTCTTTAAAACAGCAAAGTAAAAAAGTGATTTTGTTACCTCGTGCTCTCATCTCTCTCACTTTCTATTTCTCTTTCACGCTCATTTTATCTCCCCCTGCTTCTTTCAGCTTGATATGGTAGGACTGACTGGAAGTGTAGATGAACACTGGATATTAGGTGCTGAATGTCCAATGCATAGATCAGTGCCTATCAGTGAGCGTAATTCACTTCTGGATGTGAATAAGATCCTTGCACAACAGAAATACTGCAATAGACACACTTTTAAATAGATTTGTCATGTTGATAAAAACATTGAAATATACCCAAACTATATTTCAACAAGTAATATTGAAATGTAACTTCTGCACTTTTATTGTGACTCAGCTCAGTTCTGCGATTCCTGCTAATGCTATGTAGTTATGTGTTGTTAATTTTTAGTGTGCTTCCAGCTGTAATCACTCTCAAATAAAAAGTCAACTTCTACAAAGCTGGCATGCTTCTGCTGTTAGTATTATGAATACTAACACACTCCACATGGACTACTCCCATACCATTGTCAAATATTTGTTCACAACAGAGCTGTGTGTTTAATTATTTTTCCAGTACATCCATAAAACTTGAAAAGGAATCCTTCTGGAATGAAGTAGTGTGAGTTTTTCATTGCTATCAGCAAACTGAATAACTTCTGGCTCAGATTCTGTATTTGGCAAAAAAAAAAAATTTTTTCATTAATACGAGACAAAAAGTCATTTGAGTATATTTAACAAAAGAAAAGAAGTTGGTGGACTTACACAGCATCCATAAAATAACGATACTTCCATGTTACAAAATAACTCATATTCGTAGCATTTTCCCGTGCTTATGGAAGAACATAGGTTCAACATCCTGTTCTGCTTCAGGTATTTCAAATCTAAGTATGACAATGTTCTCAACCGTCCTGTTTTAGATCTGAGATAAAGCTAGTTTAAATCTTTTCTGTTTAAATAATTTCATTTTGTGTAAACTACTTGGATATTCTCTAGATCAGAGACTGTATATCACATCTCTAGCATAAGTACCCTAAATACTGTGCAGCAGATGAATTATCTCACAGTCCTACTTTGTGCTTCAGTGAACATCTGAATGTTCTGTATGGATGAACTGAGGTAAACAACTTAGAAGTGTTACCTAAGACAGAGTCTTGAGAGCTCAGAGTTTAAATGACTTCTCTTACATAGATATTAAATTTGTAGTTGGTATTTTGCAACCTATTTTAGTATTTTAGCATCCTCTTATTGGGAAGGTATTCAGATTTTGCATGAAAGTCTGCTGAATTTGGTGTCCACTTGAAATACAGGAAACCAGATTTCCTCTCTGTATTCCATGTCAGCAGCACAAGAGGAAGCTGAGATTTTGTCTCCATTACAGGTCCAGTATATATCCCATAACTCAGCTCTACATACATTCTCTTTTTTCCCTCATTTGGTTATGAAGTTGTACAGCACTGTCATGGAGAATAGCCAGCACTCAGGCTCCATTCTTGCTCGTGAATCCTATGAAACCCTTGAAACAAATATAGAATTATCCTTTTTTCAAGTTTAGAGACACAACACTGAAAGTTTATACTCTGTTCCTCCACAGTTTCACTTCAGAAATCCATGTGGGCTTAATCTTATCTGTCCATGGGGATGAAGGGGACGATACAGTTTACTTTATTTCCTTTTTTATAGGTCCTCATAAAAGTAAGTACTGTGTCAAATGTTTGAAAAACTTGGGATCCAATCCTGCTGTAACCTATATTGGTTCAGATTTGGAGTCACTTTGCTGGAGTTTCAATGACAGAACTATGCCTATAAATTTCAGTAAGTGCCTGAAAAAGTGTGTTGCTTAAGAAAGAAAAATACAGCCTAGTCAACTAATCCCCTACTGTTGTCTCTTCTAAAAGAATTCTTTGTTTACCTATGTTATAGTAATAATTTAGGTAGTATGCAGAAACATTCTTAGACAGTTGAACATGACTGTCTCTATTTTCAAGCTCTTAGAATATTTCCTGAGATTATTTTGGAAGGTGTCAATTGTCCACTCAGAGAATTTCCAGGCACATTCAGAACCTGGAACTTGTTGTGGACTAATGTCAGTAGTTTGCATAGAGCCAGCCTATTTAGAGGGGAAGATGTGGATAAACACACATAAAAGCTCTTCTGGGTCACCTGGCCTCTGTGTAAAAAGAGGATTCCAGAATATGTTTAATTTAGTCACTAAATTAACATGTCAAACTCACATTCTATATTCAGAGGTCAGTTAAAAATTTCCCTTCCTTCACTGTCAGAAAGCTTGAAAAAAAAAAAAAAAACCAGAAAAACAAAACCCAAAAGTTTGGTGTGTTTCATGTATTTTCTAAAGAAAAATGGTTGGAGGTTGTATAACTGTGTAGCATGCAAGATTTCTTTATACCTACACAAAAGAGCAGATAATCTATCAGTATGCAAAGCAATTGACATCACAGCACATCTTGCAGTCAGTCAATGGTGTTGAACACAGAGCTCTGAGGGTCTCATGGCTTCAGCAGGTTGGTGTCTGAAAGACAGAAAAAACCCTCTCACGGTGACCTTATGGATGAATTTCAGTAAATGTGTATTATAATATCTGAAGCATAATATTTCCTTGTCTTCTATGAGGTAAATTTAAGAAAAATATGTATGAATGTGTTTAATTTAGTCTAACTTACTTCCTTCAGTTGGGTACTCCTTACAGCCTTCCACTGAGAAGGCAATGGGGGAAATGAAGGGTAGGCCACTGATAGAGCTGTTTTTAGAAACACTTCTGTAATGCTTTAATCCTGCAAAAATAAGTTGTTTTATGAGCCTTTATGGCATACCCTACAGCAATGCAAGGTTGAGTAGCTGCTGGCTTACTTGAACTCTGAGTGGCTAAAGGTACAGATGCCATTTATAGAGAAGGTAAGGCTATTCCATGTGAGCCTTCCTGATTCTGGTCATGCTACAGATAATTTTAAATATTGGTGCAGTGGTAAGATCATAGTGATCTTTTCAATACACAATACCAATATGTTTGAAATATGTTTTTTAGCCCTTCTCTGAGTATCAAAATCTTGGACAGCAAAAGGTTCAAACAAATAGCAAATGTTTGAAAAATATGTATTCAGGATTCATTAAAATGATCTAAAACTCTGGGAATGCAGTTCCAATTGACTTAATTGGTAACTTAACTCTAACCTTAAACCCATTCATATTTCATTGCTGTTGTTTTTACCTTTAAAGGGGATCCTACCCACCCGCTCAATCCTCCCACCAAAAAAAAAAAAAAGAAGAAAAAAAATTTGAACAGAGCAACCTAAAAAAGCTGTACTTATAGCACAAAATATTACGATGTAATAACTTTCCCTATTGCAAGATTGCCTTTGTTTTTATGCTAGTTTTGACAAGGCAATAAATGTATCAAAGCACTTACTAAAATTAGTAAAACTGTAAAGGAACATGAAACAATGGTGCTGAGAGATCTTTGCAGTTTTTTCTTTTTAAGGCCTTTATCAGCCTCCAATTTTCCAAGCTGTACTGAAATGCCAAACATGAACTGAACAGTTTTCTTTTGTACTTTATTTCCACCTGTCTTTTCATATAGTACTTACTTTACCTTAGAAAGCCAAAAAATTCCAGATGACAGACAGAAGACATGGACATTAATATAGATCATTCCTAAGCCAACTGATTGGAATACCTTTTTAGCCAGTTCTAATGAAAGCCACAGCAGTTACAAATAGAGATCTATGTTTGTGCAATAATTTATAGTTCTAATAATGCCACTTATATGAATAACATGTTTCTTATAAAGTGGATAATAAACTATATGCTAAGACCATAGCAGGCCAATGGCACATTAGTTTCTGCATTTTTAATCAAATGTGACTCTAGGGGCCAGGCAGTACAATCCTGATTTTATATTCTTTCATTGCTGGGCAAGGGGTGGGGGAGGGAAGTCACCCCAAATCATAAAGGGAAAGTATAGAGCAACATAGGTTAGCCTGAAAGCTCATTGAATCTTTCATTTCTATGTCTTTGCATCACAGGAAGGAGAGTATAAAGAAACTGTCATTTGGAAATGAATGACCTTTGCATTGAAGCAATAAAAGCAAAGTTCCTCAACTTCCTTCCAGATGAAAGATGCTGCATAGGGAGATGATAGTTAGTGGTGGTTTTCACTTGCAGTGACACTGCTTAGTCATGAGTTTTAGAGAAACTCAGGAGAGAATTAGAGTATTTGTGATTTGGATATTATTATTTTGCAGACCCAAACACATTAAATCCATTAATATATTCTTTAGTAAAACTTTCTGGAAAATAATTACTTTTGAATTTATTTATTACTCTATAAGCCTGTGTATATCTGGAAGGGAAGATGATGAAGCATTCAGAAATGGAACACATGTTTTGTGGAAGCTTTCATATGGAAACAAAACAAAACAAAACAATACTCTGTCCCATTTTACTGCTCTGAAATTGTTCTAATTCTAGTCCTAAGCTGCATTTTCACAAAGTTACAGTGGTATAAATCATTCAACTATAAAATTTAGGGTCTCTTTACAGATTGTCTACTAAAAAACCTTTATTGTTTCACAAAGCTCATTGAAAATAGTATGATAAAACATTCTTCAGGAAATGCTTGATTCTGATGAAGATTCATTTACAAAGGGAAGGAGGAAAAAAATTACTGCTTTTGAACTATTGCATTAGGTATTTCTGCATTATTACTTTCATTTTTTAATTACAAAACAAATGAGGCAAATAAGACCTTGAAAACAGTTCAGTGTATATAACTGAACAGAAGGTGACAGCGAGTGTATAATCCACAGGAATATGTGTCCTGTTAGGGCAAAAGGTAATATTGAAAAAGTAAGCCTGTTTTTAAAGTAAATTTAAAAATAAGTTTGTTTTAATGTAGTTCACAGGAGCTCACAATCTGTGCAAGAGAGATATTACTTCAGGAACAGTAAAAAAAAAACGATCGTTTTTTCTTAAAAATTGTAATTTTTTTTTATTTCTTATTGAAAACCAAACTTTTACTTATTTTTATTGACTATGTAAGAATTCTTCAGAATTTCCAAACCACTGTGGACGGTCTGCCATCCTTCATACAAATAGCTGTCTGAGCTATATGAGTCCTTTTAAATCAGGATTGTGTCTTGAAATCTCATGATTTTATATCAGAACAAACAACCCAATAATGAATTCAGTTGTTACTTAGTTAAATTGTTCACTTTTCCCTGGCAAATAACCATTTGTTCAGTTCTGTAGGTCGATATCTTCTGAGCCCTCATGCCCCACAGAGACACAATTCAGTTCACTTTTATTTTGTTCTGTCTAGATACCTGCTGTTCTTTCCCAGCATCTTTCTTCTGCTTCATTACCCAAGCAATACTATGAAATCTGTGTAGAGACAATAAAGTCAATTGGTCAGAAAATGGCTCTTGGTTTGCTTAATGCTGCAGGTAAGACCAGGATATTTTACTACAGGATTGTCAATCTGCCATATTGAAAGAACAGGAGAGCATAAAAAGATAACATTTTAAAAATTTAAACAATAACTTTTAAATATTACCTCTTCTGCTTCCATTCCTCTTAAACCAAAATATTTCACCCTAGTTCATTCATAACTTATTCAGATTTTTTTGCAAGGGTAAATAGCACCTATGTAGCTGGGCTAATCATGTCAGCAAGTGAAGTGTAATATTACGTCAATTAAAAAAGATTATTTATGGGAAATGGAAATTCAGCAAATGTGAATTTTTGTTTCAGCAGGATGTTTTCCACCATAGAGTAGGTTATAGTTTGCAGGCTGAAGGAAGACCAAACACATGGTTTTGGATTGAATTCGTGCCCCAATAATTGTCATCCTATGTTACTGAAAACCCCTTGACTGGAGATAACCACTGATTTTCCATTATTTTTCTTCTCTTTTGTGTGTGACACTTCATTACTGGAAGCCTGTTCCCTTTGCCTCATAATTCAGATTCTTGGCACACCACGTTGCATTTTATGGCTAAGGGTAATGCAAATCATTCACAGCTGTCTGTTGGTTAGGTGTGCTCTGTGCTTAAAAATAGTCAACTTGGTGTTGCTTCAACCCAAAATCCAGTGTTCCCAAGTCTCCAGCTTACACATGCCAATTTTCATACCTGATTTTCTTCTTTCTTTACTGTTTTGAACGTGTGGCTGACACTTTGCAGGCAGTGTTGTCCAAACACTGATGCCTGGAGCTAAACTGAGCCTGAATTAGTAGTCAACAGATATTGCCCCAATGGGAACAATAGTTTAATTTTCCATTATTGTACTCTTTCTTCAACAACATCGACTTTAATTTCCAATCAAGGTAATAACCATAACAAAAGATTTGAATTAATGGCTTTTAAAATTCGGAATGGTGGGGTTTCAATTGTTAGTTGTAAATCCTTGGACCTTACATTTTGAAATTTATCTGAGCCCCACTGGCAGCACTTACCCAAAGGGATGATTTTTACTTTTTTTCTTGTGTTGGCAAATTGCAGGTTCTATTTCCAAGCAGAGATAAGATAATACAGGATCCACCTACCATCTATAAATCATCATTTTGGCACCTGTCTGGGTGTTGAAAAGTCCATTTGGGCTTACATATCCAGGATATTTTATTGTTAGGCCTTATTAAACAAGTTCCAACTTGCCCTTTCTCTGATGTTCAGTAGAGCTGTCAGTTCCCCATTTCTCTGCTTGAGATCCAACACCAGAAGCAGGAAAGCTGTGTATCATTTGGCAAGAGCCCCCAGCATGCAGGATGCCAGCTGAGCATAGCCAGCGTGGACTGTGGCTAGAGCCATTAAGAAATAAAGCCTGCTTAAGGGCTGGCTGTGTCAGATACAAGCCTGCTGGAGAATCTGAACTGGTAGCAGTCTAAATGGAGATTTATAGTTAATATCTCCTGCCTTGCCACAGTTCAGGAAGTTCAAAGGAAATACACAAGGCCAGAAATGGCTTCTGAGTCAATGAAATGAGGTCCCTTGTTCACTGCTTCTTGATGGCTCCTGGTCAAGCTTGCTCAAATTACAAGTTAAAGGACGGGCTGAGTGGTTTTGTGGGTTGGGTTTTAAACTGTCATCTCTATCAGCATGATCTGTGATGTAAAAGTCAACTTGTGGTCTCTCTGGTTCTCACGTCTTCTGGAGTTGTGAAGATTCTTGGGCTGAAACAGTAGCTTGAGGTTTATGTGCCAGAGAACAAATCTGGCTTGCACATTCTTCTTAGGGTATATCTGAAAATTTTGAATTCTGTGGGACTTCTAAACAAATAAGAATGGTAAAAATATCTTCTCTTTCGAACATTCTGACATTCATTAATCTAAATTAACAAGGTTCCTTACAAGCATCTTCCAGGGATCTAAATGAGAGCAGTACATACTCTCTGAAGAATTGATTACCAAGTCATTTGGTCTGTAAAGTAACTTATAATAATAATAATGGCCAGTCTTCGCGAGCGAAGATCCGGGGAAGGTCTTTCCACCTTCCAGCCTGCGCATTGGATTTTTTAGGTGAGACACAGTGTGCGCGGAACTGAGCCCACCCTTTAATCCTAAGGTTCATCTGCCGGGGCCAAGCGAGCTTGGACGGTGGCAGTGAGGTCCTTAGGACGTAGGTGGGTTGCCTTTAAGGGCTAACGAGCCCCACCTGCCCGGGAGTGGCCCTGACCGGGAATCGAACCCGGGTCTCCGCGGTGATAGCGCGGCGCCTTTACCCCCTAGACCACCAGGGGCTCCAAAGTAACTTATACAAAACAGCAAATTATAGCAAATGTGTTTTTAAGCTCTTCTACTTATAAAACTCATTATAGCCAGAGTAAATATTTATTGACAGCATGGTTTTTTTTCGTGTACAATTTATAAAAAAGACAAATTTCAATACCAGAGAAAAACAGTACCTTTTTATATAAAGTGAGGTGAAAGATGTATATCACTCTAGGACCACATCTTTTAATTTTCTCAAGGGTGCCTTTTATCATAGTTTTTCAGTACCTGTATTTGAAGCAAATAAATCACTTGAAAAAATTCTAAGATGGAACACTTATTCCACTCTTTCCTCTACATGTGTCTAGTTTGCATCAACAATGGCTCATGCTTCAGTGGATTTCTTATTGAACTCTTCTGTTGGTAGTTGCCATGATTTAGAAAGCCATCCTTTTATTTAGAAAATCACATTTCAAATATGCTACGGTCTTCAAGATCATTATTAAAGACGTTGACATCCTGCTTCTCTTTCTCAGCAGATTTCTGACCTCTTAATGCCTGACAAGCTCTTTTGCTTTCACGGATATGAGCATCTTGCTTTAGACCATAAAGTGTAAAATATTCTAAACAGATGGACATAGCAGTACAATGGTCTATTGAAGTCCAAAATTATTTAAGATTCCTTGAATTTTAATCTTATTTGTGTGCATTGGAAAATATTTCCCAGTTTAATCTACATTTCTGTTTATTCACAACCAAGCAAAAAGTAAAATAATTTGGCTGTCATTAGCCTAGGGAATTTATAGATAGTTTAACTTACTTATAGCAATTTATGAAAGAGAAGCAAATAATACATTTACAAACAAATTAACAGTCAGTATTGAAGAAAAATTATGAACTAGTTCAAAAAAGAGACATACTGAAACATAATTTTGAGGTAAAACATTAATAGAAATATTTTTCTATTGAAAATAGCTTTAAGGATTTGGAGAGTAGTTGTTAATAAAAATTTATTTAGTCCCAGTATGTTGCAAACAGTCTTTTTAATTTGTAAGAAAAAATAGTCACCATATCTCTCTCACAGAATAATTTTTTCCCAGAATATACCTCAGAGATTGTGGTGTATTTATGGCAAACAGGTGACACTGCTACCAATTCAGGGTAGAAATTCAGTCTCAACACATCTTATCCCCATTTAGTACTTTGACCAAGAGGTCAAAGAGGTCTATTAAGTATTGTAGACTCTGGATCTCATGCTGTTTTTCCTTGTAAGTGCAAGTCAGAGCAATGTAGAGAAACAAGAAAATATAAAAAAAAAAAAAAAAAAGAAAAATAAAAAAAGAGAAGAACAGCTCTGAAGCATTTTGTTTTATCTCCATGTGGATCAGGACCACTATCAGAAAATTTTGCTTTTCAGGTTGCACTCTTACTCAAAGCAGCTGCCTGGAAAATGTGGTAGTAAATAGTGCTATCAGCATTACTCCTGGCTGGCTAAATGTGTTCACCCAGCTATTAGTCTGTTGAGCTCAGATAGGGCTAAAGGCATTCAAAGGTTTGCCTAAAGAGCTCTAATTCCAAAAGGTGTTATTTTATTGGAATCTATTTCATATATTGACTCAAGGATAAGATTTATATTAATTGTTTATTGGTAATCAGGCTAAGAGAAATCTTTATTCCTCACTTTTAATCTTGGATAAACAAAGTGTTGAGTTGTAGAAAGAGATAAGAAGAAGGTGTATCAGACAACTTGTTTAACGGTCATAGTTGAAATTAGCTCCCCAATAATTTGAAAAGAAGACAAGGGAAAATTATATTCCCTCTTTCTTTATTTCTTGTTAAAATATTGGTAGACATGTCAATGTTTTTGCCTGGCTGCAACTGGAACTGAGTATTGGGGTTCTTCCAGATTTTAGCTGAAATTAACATGGGGGTTGAAGCTTACATTCTCATAAATTCAAACAAAAATTTATATATTACTTTATATTAAACAGATATTTTCTAGTTCCCCATGCTGTTACCAAAAAGAAAAGGTATAATCATTGCTGCCCTCATGGAAAAAATATTTGGGGATTTTGGGACAGTTTAAAAAACCCTGCTTCTTGAAAGGGTATGCTGGCCCAGCCCTCAGCTGATTCACAGTCTTTTACAGTTGCCATAAATATGATGGTGCAAAACATAAAAAAGTTCAAAGAACAGCTGCATATTTGTGCTCTGATCCAGTGACGTGATAAAGGCAGTCAACAATCAAAGCAAATGAAGGATGGTTGGTATATTCTACAGGACTTGCTCACATTCTTGAAGCATCAGTCTTCAAATAAATTACGGTGATAAACCTTCTGTAATAGGGACCCTCCATAACAGTTACATCTCTGTGAACAGCAGAGAGAATGGCAGAGCATTAAGCTAACAAATGTTCCACATTAAAGCCTCAGGATCAATAACATTTTTAAGATGTTATCAAACAAAGCATTCAGTGTTGAAAATAACAGCCTTAGCCTTGTGCAGATAAAAGATGTAACAGCCTCAGTGTCTCTGCAGAAATGCAGTTGCAGAGCCAAAGCTCCTATTGTTCCTTAATGTTTATATTGCACTAAAATAAGAAGATGCTCAATAGGAACTAAAATTAATTGCAGATGGACTTAGAAGGGATAAAAGATACACATAGGTCCAATAATAACCCTTTTCTGCTTTGTGGTGTGAAGCAGTCTTCCAAGTGTGTAATGTAGTCTTTCTACTTAGTGCTCCTAAGGGAAGAGGGAGATACTTCCATAGCAAGGTTGGATGGGTCAATGGAAAACTGAAGAGTAGGTGACACGTGCCATCACTGTCTACCATCTGCAAAGATCCGGTATTGTCAGACTAGTGAAACATTGCTGCTGCAATCCTCAGATGGAAAACCCTTTCCAGCTGCTGGAATGAACAGATGGAATAAGATTAATTAGAAGCAGAGAACAGTGTCAACTTCCTGAGACAGAGACAGCTGAAGCTGTTCTTCTCAACATGAGATTGTACCCTTGTCTATGTGAATTAGAAGTCCACATGGAAATGTACAAAACATTAACTTTGTGTATGGTACATAGACAAAACTATAAGCTGTGAGTGTGATCATTTGGTGTGGAATTTGGTTCTGGATTTAGACACCTCAATGTAGACATTTCATGTTTCTCAAGGACATCTCCTTATTTGGTCAAGATGTTTAAGTTCCTTTTGTAGTCAGTGCAGACTCGGTGATATACTTAGAGTCTGAAGAACAATAAGGCTGTGCAAATCCAAAGTTTCTACCCTTGCAATCAACATTTCTCCCCTATTCAGCACCCAAAAATTATCTTCATTAAAAATATAGAATCAACGGTAGCATTAGACAGTATTCTTCCATTTGGATTAATGGAAAAGGAAAAATACAGCACCTGAGAAAGAACATATTGTGAAAACAGAATGGATCAGTACTAAAATTTAGACTACGAGATTTAGCTTTTTGTTTCTCTAGGCTGGAGAGAAGGAAGCTAAAAAATTTTAGCAGATAAATTGCAATCCATTCTGATCCTTAGATACAGCACTAGAAAGGGATGTGAAAACAAAATTTTGATTTTTACCCTGGCCATCCCATTGATTCACTCTTGACTATATTTCGTTTTCCTCGCCTTTGAAGTGGAGATAGTGAAACTGTCATCTAATCGTGATGCTGTATAAGCTAAAAATGGATAAATGGAAAAAGTCAAATTCATGAACTTCATTCCTCTGCATTTTCATCCAGACAGTATCACAAACTTTTGATCAGAAAGTAGACACTTACTGTTTCTCATTATAAAGGAATATAACTTCCGATTGACAGAGAAGAATAAGATTCAGAAAATTGCAGTCTCTCAAAAGTCTGTGCTAATTTTCTTAATTAAATTCTGTCTCACTTTAAAGGTTACAATGTCTCTTTATTTACAGAACAACTTATTCATTCAGCTCTTTTTTTTTTCCCCCCTTGAGCTTGTCAGAAGCTGTCAATGTTGATACTATTTGACATTTTGCCCAGACTACATCAAACCACAAACCTGAGAATAGAACACAGCCATTAACAATTTAATAACCTGTTGCGAAAGTTAATTTTATTCCACATCAACAGTGTCATATTTGATAGTGGTATGTTTTTTACCTTTACTGTATGAGACAAGACTGTTATCTTTTACATACCATAGTTTCTAAAAGTGCTTCAGAACCATAACTAGTCAGAGGTTTCATTTTTGAGTGCTGGGTAGTTGAAAATGTCAGAATCCATAAGTATACTTGAGATGAGATTTAACTGAAAGGCAAAAGTTTTGTCTGAGGAGTAGACATGAAAGTCTTGATTCAATGTAGTAGAAAAGCACATGCATAATGTGGATAATATGAAAACCATTGAAACCAGTGGAAATGCTTTCACACATAGACTCAGAGTGTGTTAACATATTTTCATGGCTAAATCTTAAACTTCTGCTCATGCTTTAGTCTTGGTAAAAGTCAATAAGGCCTATAAAATTATTTCATTGATTTCAGCAAGCTTTGACTCTTAAATTGTAATGGAAAATATGAAAAGTTTGTATGGAACAATGTTTTTAGAACAGTTTCCATAAACAATGTGCAGCAGTAGCTTTTGGCTAAAATGAAAAGTATCTCAGGCAAACTCTGGCTAAGATAAAGTAAATATGATTTCTAATGATAAATTTGATGAAAAAAGTCGAAGATGATGAATATTTTCAAAATATTTAGCACTTCAAGAGTGTTCAGGTGGAACAGAAGTGTCTGGGGAGGTTGTCCAATATTTTATCAGCCACGCTGGAGCAGGCAATCGTGCATCTTTCTCTTTTCTTCAGGAGTGTGTTTTGTTGCCTGATGATACTTATTGGAAACTTTTATAGACCATTGGTAGTCCACCACAGAGATTACACCCAAACCTGATCCAGTGATCACAATCCATTTTACAAGAACTGAAACTGCTGTAGTCCGAAGGAGCTCGTGTCTCTGTGTTGTTTCAAGTACATTTCCACAGACTCACATCTGATCTTGGTTATGCCTCTATAAATCCACATTAACTTAATTGGTTTTTGTGGAATTCTTGCCGGTTTATATTGGTCTCAGTACATACTTTGGCCACACTAGAAGCAAATCTAAAAATAGATAAGTATTCTTCTGTTGTAGTATAGGAAAAGCTTTAAATACAGCTTTTTAGGTACACTTAAAAATTCTACTCCTTGCAGATCACTGGCTCTTAGTGTGATGTTGACTGCTACACAAAAGTCTATCATGATAACCCTAGCTTCTGTAACTACATATTTATTCACTTACAGCTTTAGATTTATTTATGCTGGTTGCTTTGTGTCTTTTTTTTTCCCATCAGGACAAAAAATGAAAGAGATTTGTTACTTGGATTCTGCAGAGTCAGCATCCTTATTCTGAGAACTCTTGCTTCTTTGAGAAATCTAGAGTGCTAATATTTCTATGGAGAAATAAGTTTTTCTCTTTCCTAGTAAAGAAACTAGGAAAAAACCCTTAAGTCTATCTGAGAGACAATATTATAGAACGCTTATTTACAATACTGGTTTAACATTTCAAATTAGATTAATTCATGACCTAGGGTTTTTTTCATGAATCTATGTATTCTTTCAGATGCTTATTTTTGGTAGGGCTATGCAAAATCCTATTTACAGAATCTCTACAATGATCACTGTAGGCTGGTTGCCTTAGATATAAATGAGATATGCAGAAGGTGTGTGGGTTCCAAAATTTCCTTGGCTTTTACAGACTTACACTTTTGTGAACGGGTATCACTACTTCAATTCTTGTACTTTCTTCATAGTTGTTGGTAGATGGTGGAATGAACTCTCCCAAAAGATAAAATAACCCTGGACTATTTTATTTAAATAACTAAAGAATAAGGTCATAATTTCTTTCTGTAACTACCTCGCAAATTGATGTATTGACCTAAAAAATACTAATTTCCATTTGTGTAAAAACACGCGCTCAATATTGCCACAAAAAGCTTTTTATTGGGACACACTTCCATAATTTCGAAATGAGATTTGAGATGAGATTGCATGAGTGTGTCTCTTGTGCCTATATTAAAAAGGCCCAGATAGAAATCTAAACTCAGTACCTATCCCTGTTAAAAATAGGCAGCAGATTAAAATTAGATTACAATTTATTCTTCCAGTCACTTCTTCGACCATCATTTTCTCGTCTTGTGAAAAAACTTAACAAACTTTCCCCAAAAATACCTTTAAATGTACAGAATAGTTCAAATCAGCTGAATAAACTTCAGTTTAGAGATCTTCCTCTTTTTGTTTATTGGTTTTGTTGTTGTGGTGATTCCGTTTGCCGTGTTTCGCTTTTAGGTCCAGTAGGATTTGCCATGAATTCCTGTTGCAATAAAAAATTTAATTAATCATACAGGTGCTGTAAACATTTGGATGATGTACCTGGAAAGGAATTCGAGAATATACAGTGCAGTTCTGTTTTTCTAGTACCATTTGTATTTGTTGTTCAGTAAGAACCCTTCAACAACTCTTCACAAATTTAAGCCTTATTTTACAACTCCATTTTGTCTAAGAGACAGTAGGTATCATTCAAGGGTGTAGCACCGTTGATGGCTTCTGCAGGACCAGTAAAATATGATGCTTGTTTTAGATGTATTTCTCTGACAATGCATTCCATCAGGACTTAGCAAATATTTCCGTCATTTTACAACTCAGTTTTGTGTAACAGCCAGGAGCTTACCTTGAAATGGGATGACCATTCTCAGACTGCTTTTTAGATTTGTACAACTCTGCCTTTATAGCACCTTGATAAGATTACACAGATTCTGTCTGGTGTCAAGAGGAATTTCTGTGTCAGCTGAGAAACAACAACACCTTAAGAACATTAGGAGAAATAGACAACATGATGTATCTCCTTTTGTATAAACAGTGACATCTAGAGTTGCCATTAGTATTCCCTAATATGCAACTAAGTTAAAGGTTATCATGTGCTGCAGATTTAATGGATTGCATTAGAATTACAGCAAATGACCCTTGCAGCTCCTTTAAACTTGATCGATCACAATGTAATTGTCAAGGCGGTCTAGCAATTAATTTTCATTAGTCAGGGAAGTCATTAATGCTTGCTGTTAGGGAAAATGACTATTCAATTGAAATGGAAGGGATTCAATCATTTTTTACAATTAAAAAAGTTGGCCTAGTCTGCTGGTTCCATATGTACAGAAGGGTATCATTGCAGCCCTATTACCATGTGTGCTGCTCCTGCTGTGATGCACCAGCTCCAACAAAGAGTGGAATATGTCCATTTCCATACTGAAAGGAGAGACATTTATTACAGAATTTCTAAAGGGAGTATTATTTTTAAAGGACGTTCCATCAACATTTTTTTTCTATTGACTTTAAAGACACGTTGGAATTTAATGCAACAGTGAAAGGCATGCTTGCTAGAGTCAAAGTGCTATTTGCTTTTCCTTTGACATTCAGGGTTTTTTTACTGAATAAGACAGAGGAGCTGAAATATCCCAGGATCATTCAGCTGTCTTGGTAAATACTAAATTGCTTGGCAATGACAGTTAGCTATGATGCAGCCACCTGACATCATGGGTGATAGAACAATGCTCTTCATTCACACAGCACATTTCATCTGAGAACTTCAAAATATTTTTTCAAACTCTGCCTTCAAAAAATCCTAGTCAAATATGGAAGTCAAATTAAAACAGTAAATTCAACACCTTAAACTCCAAAATGATATTTTTATAAATGCTTAGTCTTGTCCAATTTCTGTTCCAATATAATTAATTAGTACTGTTTTGCCATATCCTCTGTGTTAGGATGCACATTGCTGAGACACTTTTGTTATTCTAAAAGCATAATCTCTTTCAAGATTTCATCTTTAATATCTCTGTAAATGTGTACCATGGTGCATTCTTTTAAAGAATATGAACAGAAGGCAAACAAAACTATCCAGGCTTGATGCAGTTCTTCTGAGACTAAATTTCATCTACAGTTTATATACCTAAAAAACTACCTTTTTTTTTTTTTTTTAGCACATGTCACTGTTCTTTGTAAAGTAAATGTAAGAAAGTGGTATTTGAATGTTTTCCCAAAATTGCCTATCTCAGCTTAGGTCAATAAATTAGGTGAACATGATGTAACTCTAAAGGCTTTCAAAAACACTTTGTGTTTTGCCTTGACTAAAGGAATTTAGGCATTGCAATGAGCAACTCACTAAAATTTATGTGCTTAAAACCTGTAAAATTTGAGTAAATTGGCTCTTATCATGATGACTAAAACATATTGAAGAAGATATATTAATATTACTTATTATACTGAGAAGGACTTAGGAAATTTAAAGCCAAGTATGAAAGTATAATATTCTCAAATGTACCTAAGGGAATATGCATAGGGGTAAGGCTAAGGTTTTAGACTTTAAAAGTTCAGTAAGCTTTTGGAAAACTACTAACTAAAGTTCCACTGATTTCAGATATGGACAAGCTGAATTTGATATTCTTTTCTAGTACTTTCTTTTTGGTTTGTAAAGGATGTTAATGGGAATTAGGTACTTCCTTTGTAAATGTCTCTAAGAACCTTATTTTCACCTTTAGCAATCTAGAGCAGGTTTCAGATAATTTAACTTGATGTATAAATAGATTTCTTTGTAGTCAATGGAGGAGATGCAGGAGGTGGAATTTATCTGATCTATTCTGATGTCAATGCCATGCAGAGGTAAGCGGTATCTTAACATTGTCCTATCATTTCTCTGCTAATTTGAAGGGGAACTGGAATGACTAGCTCAAACCTAGATGTCTTTATCATGAGTGTTTAAACTTATATGAACAGCCCCTCTACTGGTGCTTATAAATCTGACCTTTCCTGATTCAGGAGCCTGAAACAATTTCAAAAGCTACCAAACATACAGATACTTATAACTCCTTGAAGTGATTTATGTGATTCAAGCTTCGAAGTCACTTTTGAAAATGTTCCCCTTTCCTATAAAATATTTACTTTCTCACTTGGAAGATTTTCAATAGCACTTTCATTGCATAGAGTATATTGTTCTGCAGTTTGATGAATTGCCTCTTTTATAAAACAAAAATATGTTCAAGATGTGTGTGTGATAGTCTAATCCTGTTTTCAGGTGTATGGCAATCTAGGTGCTCCACTTTTAGAACATTTTCAAAGCTCAGATGTAAATCAAAATCCTTTCTAGTGTTCAGTGATGGCCAACATTCACCACTTCCCTTAGATAATGAAGTTCAACAGTTCTGAACACTGAATATTTAGGAAACAGGCTCCTTACATCATTAAATACTCTACTCATACGTTATGTGATCAGACATTTAACTCATTTTAAAAAACGACATTTCCACTCTGTTAGCTGATGTTTTACTGGCAGTTGCCAAGTAGTAATTGGTACAGCCTAATGGTTAAGATAAAGTAAATTATTAAGACAAGTAGGACTGTGTTCTTTGGAATGGATGGAGTGTTCAGATGGACTTATGTTTCTCACCTTGTTATATCCTTCAGTTTGAATACATTTCTGTTACAAGATTGATTGATGTAAGTCAGAATTCCTCCTAACATTTATCTGTCACTAACATTTCTAACATGTAGAAATGAATTCTAAAATCATCATGCACATTTTGCTTTAAACATTTGTGGGTTTTAAAGAAAAAATCAGGGAATGAAATCTGGCATTTCGTTCAATGCATTATATGGTATGCATTAATGGTAAAGCAGTATGTTGTAATCAAAAGTTTCTGTGGGAGCTGGTGTGGGCAGACTTTTTGACTGGATAAATCCTTTTCTATTGTTTTTTTAATGTTTTTTTTTATGAGATGAAACACATATAAGCTGCCATAAATCATATTTCATAGTATTAAAAAAAAAAAAAGAAAGAATAAGAACTCTGTCTTACCACATTTTATACTTTTTATTTTTAATTTACTTCTATTTAAAGACTTTATTCTTGCACTATTTAACTAGTTAACTGTCTTTACAGAATTGCTGTCAAAATAAAATGTCTTTGCCGTTGCTGTTGATCTGATTAAAAGTACAGGTTTTATTTATTAATTCTCTTTAAATAATGATATTATTTGAAATTAAAAAACACAAGCTATAGGTCCTTGGGAACTTTTTAGAGAAAATCCTAAAGAGGAAGACAGCTCTCTTCTATTTTCTAAAGATAAAAATTTAGGGATAGAACTAGGACTAGCACATTGGTGCTTTTCAGAAGCAGACTGCTACAGAGTCCTCATGGGTTAGACACAAAGATAGAGACACAAAGTGGAGATCAGCCAAAAGGTACAATACAGTCTTGTGAGCCTGCTGGTTATCCTTACCAAAGATCATACTAAATGAGCAGAAAATTAACTCCCAAAACCTGTATTACTCTTGTGCTGGAAGAATGTATAAAGGTACAGGAGGACCTAAAACAAAATCCTGTTTTTTCAGGAATTGGTAAAGTCTTCCAAGTTTCAAGGTTGCACTCAGATACTATTACACACAAAAAAGCAGCTCAAAATATGAATTAATGTAATGAATCTACACTGTCATTGCTAATGTGTGGGACAACTTAATTTTCAAAGTGTTTAGCTTATCATTTGACATTATTTAATCTGGTTTAAATAGCCAATTTCACAGAGCTGTGAAATCACAGAGTGGTTTGTGTTAAAAGGGACCTTCAAGATCAACCAGTTTAACTTCACTGCAACGGGTAGGGACATCATTCACAAGACCAGGCTGTTCAAAGCCCCATCCCACCTAACCTTGGACACTTCCAGGAACAAAGCATCCACTACTTCTTTGCAAAACCTATTCCAGTTTGTCTCACCACTCCCACTGTAAAAAATTTCTTCCTATCTAAATGTACCTTCTTCAGTTTAAAACTGTTATTCCTTGTCCTCTCAGTACAGGGTAGGAATTGAGTTATGATTTGGTCTTACCAAAGGATTTGCATGACTTTTTTCAGTGATTCAGTCCGAGAAATAAAAGATATAAAAATCAAGTAATAAAAAAATTAGCTTCTTTTTTTCCTCTGGTATACTGTTATGAAATTTCCATCAGTTATATGTCATATAAATATCAAGCTGTTAAAGTTTTGATCAGGTACACCTTTGTGATTGACATCTATCAAATACATTTAGGTCATTCTGAATTAATTCTGGAGGGGAAGAAAATTATAAACCTTGAATGAGGATCAGAACAGGTTATTTTTGGAGCATTAACTCTTATTCCCTTGTCACAAGAAGCCACCCTCATCATTTTCTATTCTTGCATAGGAGTGAGGTTTCAGTATTTTAAATACCTCACTTTGAGAATATTGATATATTCCTCTCATTATTTTATGGGCTTGGATATTTAGTTGGCACTGATAGTCAAATAAAGTTTAGGAAGTTAATATTGAAAATAGAGCATTAAAGAAAAAATTTGAGTCAGTCACCTTTCTTTTTAAGAAGTTTCAATTCAGCAGTAATTCTTTTTGCTTTTCAGTTCTTCTAAAGAAGGGATATTGAGAGTATAGTTTTCAGCTTTGTGCAGAAGAAGGCTAAGTTTTCACAGATCTGCTCCACTGACACTCTTCAGATGGGCTCTATTCCTAGCATGCTTTACTACTGCTGAATCTTTCTGACTGGTTGCATGGAAATATTTTTAAAGGAACACTGTGTGAAGTCAAACTGTTGCAAAGGAGAATATTGGTGTCTTTACAGCTTTGATTTGGTCCTCTTTTTGTATAGGCACTGTTACAGTCTTTAATTGCATGGTTGCCTACTATGTTTCCATATAACTCTGAGCAGTGATCTTTAATTAAAAACAGTACTTTAACTATTTCTTCTTTATTATCTCCACTTCTCACTAAAAATGCACACAGCTTTTCCCAAGGATTCATGTATGATACTTATTTCTGTAATTTTCTAATGCTTCAAAGGTGTTAATTTTCTTTGTGAATCTTTGAGCTAAGAGAATGTTGCTTTGCATAGGTTTTAGATCAGAAGGGCAAGGATGGAGAGATTAAGGGTCAAAAAAATTTGTTAATATAACATGAAGTATTTGAGGTGTACATGGCCTAGTTTTTTTCAAATATATGACAGAAGGGAATTAAAAAAATTTGAATCTCCTCAATTTACATTGCAATTTTGAAGCTTAGCAGTTCTCCAAATCCTACTCCCTGGACTTACAAGAGTCTTTCATTAAGTGGAGAATATGGTGCTACTGAGCACCAGCTGTAAGTCTGAGGTGAAGCATTTACTTACATATATTTTTGCAGTAGAAGGATACTACAATTTTAAGGAGTGGTATCAAGTCCTCTTTTCCTCTCTGGCAGCTTTTCTCTTTGCATATGTGAGTGTATTCACAATTCACCAGAACAAACCAAATTCCTTTCCAAGAGTAAACGTATTAAAATCTACCTGCACAATAAGAAGAATTTTCAGACTCTTCTTAGAGAAGTTTAGGAGTTCAATCTATTACTTTATTTAGAAAGATAGAAAGATAGAAAGATACATAGACAGATAGATAGAGTTAATATTTATATTCTTGAAAGCAGATTTAAGAAATTAATTTTACCCATTGTAGTGAAAGATGTTAATATGCGAGCAGAAGAAAGGCAGGGAAGGTACTGGACTACTAAATGCCTCATGGCTTGTATGAGTTCATACCACAGTCTGAAACACCTGCTAAACACCTGTTCCCTTCTGTAGGATGAAATTACCTGGGAGCCCGGTTTCATATTTAGGGTAATTTTGTAACAGGTCTGTGACTGTAGGTCACATAGGTTCCTGTAAGTTCAGGCTGTAGGTACTCTTTTCTTCAAATAGAAAGAATTTTTTGCTTTCCAAATTCTGTTCCTTCTTATTTTAGCAGAAGGGATGGTTATAAAACAGAATAAATTAGGCTGGACGTCATCTAGTACAAGACTCTACTCAAAGCAGGGTTAAGATCCCAACTAATCAGGTCACTGCAACCCTCATCAAGCAAAATTTTGAATATTTCCAAAGCTGGAGATTCCACAGATCTTTCTGGCATCTTGTAGCATAAACAGTCTCCACACATGAATTTAAATAGTATCTGTTTTAAGAATTAAATGTCTTGGGTTTTACACAAACGGATTTCAACTGCAGCTGAAATGTATTCAGCTGTTTACAGTAAAGAAAATTTAGTAAATAATGGTTTATTTCCTCTTTCTAGTTTGTTTTTTGGGGAAAGGGAAAAAGTCTCTTTCATAGTATTAAAAAAAAAAAAAAAATTGAAAATCACAGCTCTCTTTTGTTTTAAGCTTCTAGTACAGCCTTGAATGAAAGTCCAGTGAATGTTTTTAAACCCCAAGACAGTGAGCTAAGGTTTTTAAAGGATTAAGTTTGAGTAGAGTCTGGCGCTATGAAGGAATGTTATCCAGATGCTTTACTTCATATTCACTCTGCATGCAGACCCATTCCTTGGTGCATCAGATTTGAAGGGTTATGATATGAAGCCACATAGGTCTGAAAATTTTTTTTTTCTTATTTTTTTAAAGTAATGGTGGTCATAATTTGCAATTGAAAGCCTTTCCTGATTGGTGAAAAAAGCATTTGTGAAAATAAACTCATTTAGAAATAAATGTTTGTTTTCAACATGTGCTTTTATAGAGTATTATATCATATTTCCCAGACAGATATCCCCAAAATGTTGTCAAAACAACTTTGCTTGGTAGTTTGTTTCCCTTAGTTGTCTGTCTCTCATGGTTCCTCTTAATTCCTAGAGCATGAAGTGACTTGACCTCATTCTCTGTCCAGCTTGTCCTCATGTTCAATGATAGATACTTGTGCATTAGTAGCTTTTAGTTGCTAGCTATATTTAGACACTGTTTCTATACACTTTTCTTTCAAATAAGGCATTTAGAAAATTATTACTACTTGCTGCACACTGAGTGCTTTAAAAGTTAAAAGAGCTGCACCAAAGACCTTTGCTTAAGGATTAATCACATCTGTGACCTAGGGGATAAGGGATCCCTACCTGTCAATAAGGCTTATAACTACTTATACTGACTGCACCAGTGTTTAAGTAACTTGCTGTGGAAGTGATTTTGACTTGGTGGGGAGCTAAAATGAGGATTTTACTGGCCATCAAAGTTATATTTTACAATAAAGATTGCATAGAGATCAGTAATTTTCTTGCTCTTTACACCTGTTAAATTACATTTTATGTAAAAATAAAGTAAAATCTCCTGTAAAGCTATTTTTCAGCATGAACTACTGCTGCCATTGGAACTGCAGTACTGCAGGATGATGAATGGGACAGGGAATTGATTCATGTAGCTGTGACTGGGAGGGAACACAGCCCTGTGGTCCACAAACCAATTTTTCTATTAAAGTGTCAACTATTCTAGAACTGTAGGATCGGTTCAGTGCATAAATCAGAGACTCCTTGTATCATTTCCCCTCAACTCCCTTTCCATTTTGAACTATCAGCCACTGTAAAATCCCTTCTGCTTTCAAGGATACTTTCCTTCTTCCACATTTCCATTTTCCTGCTTCCTTAATAAGTCAGGGTTGCCTTTTCACCCTCACACTGGGACATGACAATTTCCACCTTGAAGAGGGGCTCTGGGAGAACTTGGAAACTCCTCAAGATTTCACACTGTCCATACACACACCTACCTCCCCTGCCTGCTTCCTTGTGAAGACACCACCAGGGCTGGTGCTGGGACATCCCTTGGCCTGGATGCAGCTGGAGTGATAGAGGCAGCTCAGGTGTGTGCCCACCCCATAGACTGGGGAGAAAGAACACCTGCCCTGCAGCCCAGAGCTCTGATCTGTCTCTGAGAGATAAAGTTTTGAGGTTGTCATCATTTGCAGACTGTTTAGGGAGAAGTAACCTAATGCACTAACAACCTTTGTTTTGTGTTCAGGTGCAAAATCACAGAGGCAGTTGCAGCTGCTGGTACTGCTAAGTTGTCTAAATTCCTTTGTATTCTCCTATTACAAATTTTGCCTGATTTTCTCCAAAATTTAAAGATAGACAAACTAGAGAAATACTAGATTAAATGTGATTTGTGTTTCTCTTAGCGTTCCCTCAATGGACATCTTTTGTTCTTTTTGTTAAAACCACTGGACATGCTGCGCTCACAGGTTAGCAGAGTTAACTTTTTAGACTGCTCTTGAGTAATTTCTTTTTCCTCAAACAATGAAAAAACACACATAACGCTCTCAAAGGAGGCTATTTATTATTCCAGTGGTGTAAATGAGAGCAGGATTTGGCCCATAAGCAATAAAAGAGGAGTACAGCATGTAATTCTTCACGCCATTGTGAGTAAAACTCTGTCCAGCAACAGTAAATTATCTGACATTCTTTCAGGATATATGAATGACTCCACAGTCAAAGAAAGCTTGTGAGGTTTAAAGCATAAAAATGACAACTATAAATAAAGGTGGAAACCCCTCATCCCCACTGAAATGAAATAACATAACATTCCTCAGGCACTGGTGTCTTTGGAAAATGCATTGCCTGGCTGGCTAGAGGAAAGGGAGGGAGGAAAGGAAACCCATCATCCTACTTAGGGCTTTGTCTTCCCAAAGTAAAGTTTAATGCTCCTGCTTAAAATGGTAGTTTTCTCTGGGAAGATCTATCCTGTAACGATGTGAGTTTAATGAGTTCATAAGACTTTCATGAAACAAATACATGCTCATATATATATAAAAATAACTACGTTTACCCAAAAGTATTCAATAAATGGGTAAAATACAGAGAATATCCATATTCTTTACTCTGTAGGGTGCAAAGTAAGAATAAAGAGCAATAAGTATTTTCATAGCAACGTGCAGGGATGCAAGATGCAGGTGCATCCTGGGAGTGTTAAGCTTTCTAGAAAAATACCTGCTGTACTCTGGACGTTGTCTATATCTTTAAAGCATTAATCTAGCTACTTCTATGTTAACGTTACTCCATTGGCATAGTAAGGCCCCTTCAGATAATGTGATAAAATAACTTCTCAAAGTGTGTGTTTTGGAAAGGATATATCTGCAATCTTTGTTTTGATTGGCATATTCCAAAAGCTTTGGCATCATCACAGGAATTTAGAGGATAGAATAAAAATCTGTAAACACTGTGTAAACAGTTCCATAATTTCAATATGCATCCATTTACTGGGGCTGAGTTTAAGTGCATTATGATGCTATGGCACTTCTTGCCATTTCAATATACCAGAGTGAAAATCTAACTATGCAGCAAACTATATTTGAGTTCAGGCTAATCACAGGGAAGAATTTTGTCAGTAATTCCTCACAGCTACAGTAACAGAAGTGACACATTAGTTTTTAAATCAAACCAAAGTCACACTGAAAAAAAAAAAAGTGAAAAGAACAAAAGAGGGACCTAATAACTGTAGTTGGACAATAATCAGAGACTCCTAGTCTCTGATTCACTCCTAGTGAAACTTAGTCTGTATATCTCATTTTGTTGTTGATGGCCTAAGCTACGAATCCATAGTCAAATACCACGCAATCAGTAGCAGGGATCTGTGTTCAGCACCTCGTGAAAATGGACAATTTGCTTGATTTCAAACCCTGAACCATGGATGTTCACATGCAATCCCAGCACAACTTTTGACTCCTTACAAAACCACTGAATATGGTCCACTGAGTCTATGATAGCCCGTGATGATAGGTGCTTTGATGAAGGTCAGATGGTAAGGAACTAATAAAATGACACAGCAGGTTAACATTAGTCTAGTCCCCATTTCAGCACAAAGAATTTTTCAACTGTTTGTCATGTAATTTATCTCAATATAAAAATTATATAAAATTGTGTTCCTTCCTTACTAAAATATCCTTGACTTTCTGTACAGATTACTGTCACCATAACATATACATAAACATGTATATGTGCATATATTAGAGAAAACCTGTTAAGCATTAAGTTAAAATGTTGTTCTATAAGAATGTTTTTAAAAATTAGTAGACGTGCATTTGTATTCAGATTTTGGTCTCAAATAACAGACTGACAATAACAAGAATAAACTGCTCTTATTCAGGGTTGGGTTGTTTTTTTTTTCTTTTTTTTTTGCTTTCCTCTTTGTAACTGATTGATGTGTCTACTAACTGAAAATTTTGCTACAAGTTTCTCTTTTCCCCCCCTCTTTGTTCTACTGCCCACAGAAAAACACTCTTCTTTACTGAGAGAGCCAATATTTTGAAAAGTAGAAAACTAATTTAAAAGTCAGCTTAAACGTATTGATTAAAAGATACTGGATGAGGACTAGTGGCAGTTTCATGCAGTGTGAGTACATTTTTATATTCATTATGTCTTGATTTAGACTTCAAGAAACTGCTGGAAGGCACTATCATTATACTGACATGCTGATTTCTGATCTTTGCAGAAAACAAGTGTAACACAGAGAAGCAGTATATGATACACCAGCTATAAGTGACAAGCTTTTAATTATGTGCTATTACTCTAGAAGGTATTCACAGTGTCCTTGCAGAGTTTTATCACTGTTTAAGACATCTTCCTTGGTTCCTTTTCTTTACAGTAAGGCATTGGGCTGAGTATTCAAAGTGGCAGGGGGTTTCATGGTCAGCAACACCACTGATGTGCTACGTGATCTTGAGTGAGTAGTTTTATGCATCACTTTCTGTAATGAGTACATGTAATTCAGATATCATTTTCACCACCATATCATACTGAGATAACTGTTTAGCTGATACACATGATATTCTTTAAATATTGGAATTTCTGGAGAAATCTGCTCTGCCAGTGCAAATCAAAATTATCGGTGATAATGTTGTTAATATTTCTCTTAAAACTGCATGCGAGATAGCAATATGATGCTATGAAATTATTTTAATTATAAAGATCTTTTTATTTATGTCAAAGGTGACCTTCCTGATTGGATTATTTTGGGTAATATTTTAAACAAAGATATATGTTGAACAAGTAATTAGTTTATCACAGTGAATTTCTTATCAAAAGAGTCATGCTCTTTTGATTCATCTGACATTATAAAAACTGCAGCTAAAACTTTTTAGGTCATGAGTTTGGACATTAGACCAACTTCTAATTTTGTATGCTTCTTAATTTATTTTATGATGTAAATATGGACTAAATATAATGAATAATTTCTAATTTCAGTATTGTGCCAAGAGTAATTTTTCCAACTAGTTGCTAGTACAGATATAAAAACTATTACAAAGGTATAACTTAAAAAAAAAAAAAAAGGTTCAATGATGTGAAAAAAAATGCATGAAAGTTACTTTTGTAAAATTCTATGTGATGGGGAAAAAAATAAAATAATATTTTCTATTTTGCTTTTGCTGGAAACAGTTGCTGTATTGAAAAACATATAAACTAGTCAGGTAAGAGGCTGAAAAAAGGAAATACTGTCTTCAGTTTCCAGACATAGCACAAGGAAAAATAAAAATCAAGTGCAAGACTTACAAGAAAGTTCAAAGGACACAGATAGGAAATTGAGAGGGAACTGCATTTATCAAGATAGTTTGTCAAAGTCCACGTGATCTTTCAGTGACACAGCATATCTACAATCAAAAGAGATTTGCTTAACTTCCTAAAAGAACCTATGGCAGAGGAAGGGGCTTTGTTCCAGCTACCAGAATGTTACATGAGTGCCTTACTAGCACAAGTGCACAGTACATTGACATGATTTCACAGAAAACTGATTTCTCTGCTATGAACAGTCCAGTTGACAATGAAATTCCAGTTTTGTTAGGCAGATAAAAATAGTCAAAACAGTCCGTAAGCTTATTAATCATGAAACTGGACTTTCAAATAGTGCTCCTTGTGCACATACAGGGCATGAACCTGGCCCCATACAAATTTCTTGTGGGTATTGACTGATAATATGATATCTCTGGTCTCACATGCTATGATTAGACAGGCTTTCCTCTTTAAGCACTTTAACTTCAGAAGCTTAGTGCATTATCTGCAAAAGCTATTTTAAAATAGACCTAATTTAAAAGGATAGGGTTTAGGAAGGAAATAGGAAGGAGGTGTCTTTGGGAGGAGGTCTGAATCCTTGACTTCAGAGCCAAGCATTAACTTATTTTTTCAAATGCATCATTGTTCTTGAAGACCCTATATCAAATAAAGCGTCTTCCACACTCTGCTGCTGAAGTTTATGGCTCAAGAGAAACCATCCCCGGGGCTGTAACACAGTCCATATGGCTGGCTGTTTGAAGTGTGCTTAGTACTCCATTAGGGATTCTCGATTTGTACTTCTCAATCTGATTTCGATAAGACACAGGTTTCCTTTAGTGGCCTGACCTGGTGCAAACACATAATAGATTAATTCTATAATAAATTATGGTGGCAGTAAAGCTTTCTGGACCATTTTGCCTTTTAAGTAACAATTTTTTTTATGTACTCTTATAAAGCTGAACCAATGTTTCATTTGTAGCTCACTTTATGTATATACAGAACTACTTGAAGCTTGGGAATGTAATTTTGCACTGTGTGCATTACCTCTGAGTGTATTCCATTTTATTGTGTCTCTGGAGCTACTGACACATTTTGAGGAATACTAAGAGCTTTCTGAAACAACATTATGCCTAGAAATGTGTTGAACTGCCTTTCAGGAAGCTCCAGCTGGTTTCTATCTTAACAGTGGCATAACTGCACTATTTCTGTATGCAAAACTGCATTTCCATAAAGTCCATTATTACCTTCTACTTGTTTGTATTGTTTTTATATAATACTGTTATTTTCAACCACCAAGTTTATTTTAGATTTATTATCTACTTAACACTTTACTTAGTTCTGCTGGCATTTCTAAATACTCTGGTACACAAGGAGTAAACTATGTTATTTTAGGCATTTCTGCTAGTCAGAATAAAAACACCATTATACTTACTGTCCTGCAAAGCCAAAGCAAAAATATTACAGATGAAAAGAAAAATATGAGAGAGATGAGTGGAAAATTAATCAAATTCAAAAAAAGAAAGGAACACCAAATCAGTTAACAAGGGTGGCAGCCCACTGAGAATCAAATATTATTTAAGAATATTTTGTATTTTCAAAGCACAGTATTAAGGAGAGCAGCGTAGGAACCTTCAAGATATTTCCAGAGAAGGCTCATAGAGAGAAGGGACAGCATGAGAGAAAAGCACTGTAGTGCTTTTAAATATGCTTGCCAAATGAGTGACAAAGGGTGCTAATCTGTCAGCTTTCTTCACCTTTGCTTTTCAGGCTTATGAGCTCCATGATATCTTTCTTATTAGAGACACCCAGATCCATCTCCTTGTTTTACCCTGGCCGCCTCACAACCAACTAAGATGGCATGGCAGGATAGGAAAAAACTGGGAAAGCTTTGCAAGTGACAAAAGGATGACTCTTAAACAGAAGTGAAATACAAAATATGCAACAAGACACTAAGTTTTGGTGTTCTTTTTCTGTTTCTTTTAGGTCACGTACCCTGGAAGACACACCTGTGAAGGTGCTCTGGGATAAGACCATTCCACAAAGAACCTCAAAGAACACTCATAATGACAACAAACATCCCACTGAACTATGTAGGGCTCTTGGTAGCTATTTCATCAGCTGTCTGCCAAGATTTATCTGCACACATTAGAGAGGTATAGATGCATTGAAGGGGAGAAGGGAACATTGCGGGTTCTGTGGAAGGACACAGAAAACGCAGATGTAGAAGAAGCTAAAATGGAACCTGAAGAAAAAGGAGAAAGATCTGAACTACAAGTGGAGTATTTCAGGTGCAGATGATATGAAACCTCAGGCACCCTGTAAGCAAAGAGGAAACAGTGAAAAAGGATAAAAGAGAAGGAGGTATAAATAGGAAAAAGGTAAAAAATATATAGGATAATAAAATAAGAAAATTAGAGAAAAAATATTATACAGAGAACAAGGATCCAGCAGAATTAATAGGAAAAGACTAATGTCACATACTAAGTAGTTTAGGTTATTTTTAATGAGCATGAGAGACAGAGATCCTGAAATGCACATGAACTTTTGGTTATTAGAGAGGAACAAAATTACATAAATCCAAGCACATAACTTACTGTTTTCCAATGAAACATGCTGCTACATCAAAGACAATTAGCATTTGAATTTAATTTAACCTTTATACCCAGATCAAGTTAATCTCTTTATAATAAGCTGAAATTATCTTTTTCCCAGATAGAAGTACTTTTTGTGTATTGCCCAATGGCTTTCAGAAAACTTTGAATTTTCTTATTAAATAACATGTTTCTTTCTTATTTAATCTTAAAACAAAGCCTCAGTCATCATTACAAAGAAGAAGACACTGGCTGGCAGTAGTAGGGAAGGATTTTTGTAATTCACTTAGTAAACGCATGCAGATTAAAGAATGCTGAGAACATTCATTACCAGGTCCTGAACTTAAAAAATGTCGTTTTGTGCATGAGCAATCCCAACAAATCCATAGTATTCATCCCATTACAAAGACTTATGCAGAGGCAAGAAAAATACTTACATAACTTTTTTTGAAATTCCCACTACCTAAGAATTACCCCCAAAACCTAATCCAGAAAGTGCTACTATGCACATCACCTCCAATATAGATTATTATCACTTGCATTGATTACATTGAATTGTTTTACTTTTCAAAGTTACTATAGATATTTATAGTAGTAAATAGATATAACTGTACAGATACTTTTCCCAAGTTTCATGCCTTTAGGTATACTTTGACAATTAATTCTGAACTTCAGCAGAGATGTCTGATGATTCAGCAGACACATAGGCAGCTGACTACCTGTGGAAAATTACTTTTCATCATCCTCATTCTCAATTTTTTTTCATAACCACTCTCTTTGAGATGACTTTGCATTGTGCCTGGAAAGTTATCAAGTGAAAGGAAAGAATAATAACTTGAACAGGATAGTGAAAAATAGAAATTCTTTCATTACTTTGATTTTTGAGTGTTAGATGTTGAGGTAGACAAAGGTGATAAGCACTTTCAAAATCTAATTTCATTTTCTTAAAAGTATGAAATCAAGGAAACACAGCAACAGACTTGTAACTAAAATAAAGATCCATTTAAGTATGTGAGGTAGTTAAATACTATACTAGCTGAGTATTTTTACTACTGTAAACAGTCAAAATATCATTACAATGATACTCTGGCCATGGTGCATGAGACAGGAATTTGTAAAATGATTCTCACCTCCTATATACAAGTTAATTATTTCTATATGTTAAAGACATCACAGTCTGATTCAATCCTGCCCAAAATGGGCAGCTAGTGAAGTCATAAAATAGGACATTAATAATTAAGGGTCTCCATGGGGAGGTGAGTGACATTGGCCTTTTTGGGGACCTCAGACAATTAAGCAGCCATCTCAAAGCTTCTCAGCTTTGACAAGTATATCAGATAGGGTCTAAAATTTTTGCCATAATTCCAGACCAGTTTCCAGACCAGTTTCATCTGGAAGTACAGAAGAAATTATGCCTTGTGCACATGGGTTATTAGGGTTTGTTTTCATCCCTTCACTCCTATGAAGATAGAATGGCCTTGGAAAAAAAAATGCAAATTCGAAGAGGTTCTGAACTCACAGACCCTTTCAGTTCAAATATGTCAACAAAGCTGAAGTATTGCTTTTCTCCTTATTTTAATTTGGGTTTACAATTACATTTTGACTGAGAGCAACCTTCTACTGATAAATTATTTGCCCTAGGGTTTTCCAGATAATAATTGCAGTGATTGGGTAGGGATGTTTAATTTTTGAACACAAAAATTTGGGTCATTTAAAGCTGCTTCTATCTTTGAATTTTTGTGTCAGTACTCGGTTTTTGCACATTGTTCTAGAATCTCCTTCCTCCCTCACAGAGGAGTAATAGGAGTGTCTGAAATAGGATGATTTTATTATCTCAGTATCAGAAGGTGCTTCAGAGAATGCACCTGCAAGTTAAAACATGTTTAAGGTCCTTTTTTCCCTGGAGCTTTTCTCTTTGGAATTGATTTGGATGCACAACCAATTTTTCCTGGGGGACGAGAGATCCATGGGGCTTTTGTAGGGACAAGCCTTCTGAGTGGAACCACCATCTGTGATTGCTTCTACCCCCAAGAACAATGGAGCAAACTCACCTGAGAAGCAAATTTTGAACCATAACTCTCATTATGTATCAGGCTTAAAGATTGCTCTTATCTCTCAGTTGGCTCCAAACCAGCTCAGAAATAGATTCACTAATCAAAAATAGTATGCGTTTTAGAAACCCAAAGTCATTACAGTGAACTTTGCTGAGTATACACCTGGGGATAGCAATGTCACATAGGACAGAGCATCTTCTAGCTGCTGAGTGAATAAATGAGTACAAAATATGGCTTTATATTCCTTGAGTTTCCCTGGACAAGGAAATGAAAATTAATTACTGTTCCTGCATAATTATTCATATTTGTTTTAATGTTTTTGAACGATCTGCTAGTAATTACAATTTTAAATATAAATCTCTGTGGGTGTAAGAAAGCATGCAGCAGGTTAGACCTTATTTTTTTTCCTAAGGGCTGTAGGGTCATTCCCATGATGCTCCCCAGTTCCATAGAAGAGGACTATTTTCCACAGAAGAGACCTAAATTTATCAGAAGGCTGCAGCTGAAATTAGATAGCACAATAGGAAAAAAAAAAAAAAAGTTTAGTAGAATTATGAGAGCTGTTTGGTGAGAAATTTTTATCACAGCTTAAAGCAAATTTCAGTTCATTTTTTTGTTTAGCAGGTTGTGTTTCTTTTATTTATTTATTTTCATGAAAGCTCAAACACCCGTTTGGGGTGCAGCTTAAAGAAAAATTGGAAATCGATAATTTTGTTTGGTACAGCTTCAAAATCTTGAAAAAACATTTAACTCGTTTTGAATCTATATAGTTGTATGGACATTGTGCATTTTTAAATCCAAGGATTATTTAAAATACCTTTCCATGAAAAAGGAGCTGAAATACAAACTTGTAAGTGATTTGGGGAGAGGGGAAGGGACAGGATGGTGGTGGAATTCCCATGTACTCAGAAACACGGTCTCAAGTAAGGTTCTTAAAATTATTTCTTTGATAATCAACATAAACCTTATCCACCCATTTACACTGAGCTGTGCTGAAATGTGAAGCTTTCCTGAACTCATTGCTGTAATATCATTATATTAATTGACCAAAATTTTGGTCTGCTTTATATCCAAGTTGAGAGCAGTAGAAATACTTCAGGCTTGAAGTAGTGTTATAGAGGGCAGAGTTTATTCTAATCTGTTTCTTTTCTAAACTGCATTTGGCATCAGCAGGTAATGATGAAAGAATCTGGAAAATTACTTGTGCATTTTGATGCCTGTTTACACAATTTAGCTGGAGTCTAGAATTCTTTGTTTAAAGAAAGTGCCAATGAACTGCTGAGCAAAATTAAGTATTTAGCATATGTTTTGCAAGGAAATTCTGAAGAGAGAACATTTATTAAAAAAAAAAATTAATGGCTGGGTGGGGAAGATTAACTTTAGAGAAAATTAATAGATCTGATAGTTTAGACCAGCCTCTCCCTGCTAAATCAATAATATCCAATGACCTGCTTGGAGAAGTGCTGAGTGCCAACAACACCGATTGACTTCAGTTAGGGCTGTGGGTTCTACATAGTTTTTCAAAATCAAGAGCACAGACCTGGAGCTAAGTCCTAAAATTCAACCTAGGTATCTCAAGGGCAAAAAGAAGCATTCTGCAGAGCTACCTTTGTTATATTTATAGAATCCTGTCCTTAATTAGCCTCACCACATGATCACAAAAGGAAGTCAAGCAAAAAAAAACGAAGAATTTTTATGCTTTTTCCTGCAGATCATGTTCCTAATCTAAACAGAAAAAGAAAAGAAAGAAAGGAAGGAGGAAAGGAGAAGAAAAAGAAACAGGAAAAAAAGAAACAACAACCAAACAAACCCAAAGAAACTTGGAGATATATTGCTAATGAATATATGAGATTTAAATTCACAAGTAAAATCAGGTTAGGTTAAAAATCCATCTAGGCCAGTATCTATCTTCATCGATGGCTAATTCACATGTACCTAGAGGAGAATACAGTAACATGGAAAAAATAAAATAGTATTTCTCCAGAACAGTCACACAACTTCGGGCAAGTTTTGTATTAGGGACTTCTTTAGGCCACCAATTGTCTTATGTCAAAAGCTGTTTTATGTACATTTTAACACAATGAACAGTGACTCCAGAATTTCTTCATCCTCTTTTTTAGTCTTCTATCACATTGGGTTTTGTCTTTCTTCTTGTATTTTACTCTATATAGTTCCTCCTTGTATCAAACCTTCTCCTAACCTTTCTAGTTTTTCTGTCTCTCTCTGGGAGGAGGGAACTTGAGCATCACATAGGCTTATATCCAGGATTTCTCTTGGGTGATTCTCTATCTCTTTCCTATTTATTTCAATATGTTTTGCCTACTTCTGATCACTGAGACCATATTTTCTTAAAAATACATATCATACCTCCAAGATCTTGCCCTTGGTGTACAAGAGACCATTACTTTATTAGCAGGGTTAGAATTGCTTTTCTCATGTGCACCACTAATGAATTGGTGCATCCATCTGCAATGGATTTTGTCTGCCATTCAAATGTTCAGTCACTTTCTCTGCTAAGGGTCTCGTGCAGTTCTGCTCCACAGACTTTTGTGTTTATTGATCTGAATAATTTAGAACTACCAGTAAACTTTATCATCTGAGTATTCACTTCTTTCTACACATAGTTTCTGCATATATGCAAACTGTAAGGAAAGATACAGACATTCATGCAGAAATCAACCCATTATTTTTATTCTCTGTGAAAACTGACCTTTCAGTCTGCCTTGCATTTTAATTAATTATATAGTTATGTGAGAACCTTCCATTTTATATTATTTTAGGTTTTTATCCTTTACAATCTTTGCTGAAGTCCTTTTTTTTTTTTGTAAATTCCTGAAATCCATGTGACACATAGAGCAAATAGATTTTGCTGTTGCAATTTTTAATTGCCAAGGAAATGGAAAATTTTTGCCAAACTTTGTCAGCTCATAAAAAAATTGTAAAACAAATTTTTTTAGTTGTCAAACCTTTTTTTATGGTCTGGCATTCAGAAATCCCCTGATAATTAGATTCTGGAAAAGAGATAGAAGCACCTAATCTAACAGAGACGAGAAAAGAGTTTGCCAAGAGCATAATCTCTTGAGACTGTATAATGAGAGTAAGGAGGTTCTGGGAAGGTCATCAAAGTCAATAATGAGTCAACAGTAAAAGAGTTGCTTAAAGAATGCTACAGAGGTCACTTCAAATTATTCTCAGCCAGTGAAAAATTAAGTTTGAGAGCTAGCAAAATATTTTCAGTGGAGCAAGCAAAGACCAGAATTACGCTGATGAAAAAAAATAAAAAAGGTAAAAAATAGACATGAGGGAATGCAGTAAAGGAAGTTGTTAAACACAGAAGAAGGACAGGGACTTGGCATTAGAACACAGTGGGTTTAAAATAAATAAGCAACTAAGAAATTTATTAGGGAATAAATGATTAACTGTGAGGGCAATCAACCCTGCAACAAGTAGAGGTAATTAAACATTCAGAGAAGCACCAAGAGTGGTAATTTGAAGTATTTGAAATCAATTACACAATTAAGCAGTTGATAATGAGGCAATTTAGGGAAAATAGAACTATAGACTATAGAAATAGCTGCTTCTAATCAGACAGTTATTTTTACAGGAATGCAAGAGGAGTAAAACACTTACCAGGTAATGGTCTTCCATGGAGAATATGGAACGAGAGCAATATATGGAGCCTACACCCTTAATGCTGCACAGCCTTATAATGAGTAATTCCCAGAAGAGGGCAGTGGTGCTCCGTAGAGACCATAAAATGATGGTGGACAAGGGTTTTAACATCTCAAATCTGGTGCCCTTTGTAAACAAGTGCTTGCCTATGTAGGATTGAAGTCAGGAACAAGGTTCTGCAGAGTCATATCTGAACCATGGTTCTCACAGAGGTGTAAGGCTCTCCCCTAGCCCAGGAGTGAAATATTTAAGCTTTCTGTCTCTGATATGTCTTTATTGTTGGGGGAGGCTCTTTCTTTGAAATATGGAGAGCACTGAGCTTCCATACCACATTAGTGCTTATCTCATTTCTCCTCGTGCTTGTCTGAAAAGACTTGATACTAAACGACTTGCAGAGTTTGGCCTTCACTGGAGAAATGGTTCACTGAGATTCCTGGGGTCCCATTGTAAGTTATAGCAGCTGTAATTTCAGCCACTTTATGGAGCAGTCCATTTGTGTCTGCTCCAGTTCCTAATGCTACCAGCCAGTCTGTAAAATGATCCTAATCTATTACATTTAAGTCATTTGAGTCATCTTTTTGAAGATTGTTGGGTGCAGAGATACCCATAAGGAAACAATGTAAGTTTTCCATACACCACATATGTTATATGTCTGTTGAAGTGTACTGCACACATTTAAAAAAATGACAGTATTAAAAAACTGACAACTTTTCATGACCTTTTGTATTATAACGTATTTTAAACATATGGTAGGATTCTGTTCTTCTCATGAATGTGTTAGATACAGTATGAATATTTCATGAATTGTATGTGCATGTGAAAAAAAATTTGTGCAAGAAATTCAAGAAAACACATTAGCCTTTTACATTTAAAGTGGGAAAATAGCTACTGATTGAATATATTACAATGAATATTTACAGAGCAATGTTTATTGAGGAGCATGAAAATCAAGACGTAAAACAGTAAAGACAAAATTATGGTGCATTGGCCTTCTTTACTTTTTGCTCTAGTTTTGCTATTAATTGTAACATGGCATATTTTGTTACTTCTCTTTTATTTTTTTATGTGTATCATAGGAGATTCCCCCTATTAGACATGCAGCAACAAGAAGTAAGAATACATCTTCTCATCAGAGTAACCTATTTCTTATACTTTGCTCTTCCAGCTACATATTGGACAATGTTCAATACATTGCAGTTAGGCTGCTTATGCTGAAAAGAGAGAAGCACTATGTGGATTTGTACATTAAAGAGTACTGGTGTCTAAGGTCAAATACGCTTCAGATAAATATGCAAATAATTTGACAGAGTCTTTGGAGATTTAAAGCCTCATTCCTGCTGTAGATGTGAAAGGAGGTGTAACTGCAGAATCTGTGATTTAGGAAATACCCATAAGAGAATTAGGAGCTCTGTTTTTTGTTTTTCCAGAGGACACTTTCTTGTGTCTTATGTCTCTTTTGGAGCTTTTTCTCTGAGATACTCTAAAAGGTGATGTTGATATATTGCTTGACCTCTTTTATGAATCTAAAGAATAGAAAATGTCTGTGTTTGTTTTTCATTCACAGATGTAAAAACTGTTCTGACAGACAAAAGTATTTTGGGCTTCATATGACAATGTAAACTTGTATCAGGCTTGCATGGCAAGGTCTTGGTAAGTGGGGAGTTACAGGGGTGGCTTCTGTGAGAAGCTGCCAGAAGCTTCCCCTGCACTTGAGGGAGCCAATGCCAGAGGTCTCCAAGACAGATTCACCACTGGCCAATGCCGAGCCCATCAGCAACAGAGATAGCACCTCTGGGATAACACAAGAAGGGGGGAAAAAAGTGAAACTACAACAACATAGCAGTTGCAACCAGAGAGAGGAGTGAGAATATGTGAGAGAAACTTCCATGCAGACACCAAGGTCAGTGAGGAAAGACAGCCAGGAGGTGCTCCAGGTGCCCAAGCAGAGATTCCCCCACAGCCCATGGTCCAGACCATGGAGAGGCAGCTGTGCTCCTGCAGTCCATGGGTATCTATGGGGAGCAGAAATTACCTGCAGCCCCTGGAGAACCCCACACCAGAGCAGATGGATGCCCAAATAGGACTGTGAGCCCGTAGGAAGCCTGTGCCAGAGGTGTCTGTTCCTGAAGGACTGCATCCCATGGAAGGGACCCACACTAATTCATTTTATCTGGACAAATGCAACCCACTGGGTCATGAAGCAGATAAAAAGGGTACATTGAAGTGTAAGGGACTATGTGAAAATGTAGGTACAAAGCTTGTAGAACATAGTAATTTCAAATATCTTAGCCAGCTTCTACCCCTCTCCCTGTTTGATAGGTAACCATAGACTTAAGGACACTTAGATGTGATCTCCTTAGAGAAGTCATAGAAGTAATTAAAAATTGTTTACAATGTTCAGTTTAGGGGTGATTCTAATGGGACTCCAACTGACTAACACCAAATTTGTTTCATGAATTCTATACCTTGACCTCATAAAATTTTCCAGAGTAGTCTACTTATATATATAGGTCTGGCAGTTTACATTTTGAATGGCATTCCTTCTTTGAGGAGGATGGTGCCTGAGGATGAAGAAGAAGAAATGAATTACACCACCATTTGCAATTTTATATTAAAAAAAGATGTCACAACTATTTAATCAATAATGGCATGGCAGTTTTCAAAACAACTTCAGAAGCCATCTGTGTTGCTGAGCAAAAGGAATAATAAGCTTTCAAATATGAAATTTTACAGAGCAGAGCAAGGTTCTACTGAAAGAGATAAAGAGTGAAAAATTAACATGTGCAATTCTCATACTTAGAAAACTGTTATGGTAGGACCAAGCTTACAAAAGCACATATTTACCCTTGTTAAATGACTCTAGTGTTAACTTCAGCCATGTAGTTACTTTTATTTATGGCCTCAGGAGGCTCCTCCTGCCATCTACATGCATACGTAAAAATGTATCTGGTTTATCATTCTGGCTTAAGCCAAATTTATGTTCTCTAAAAGTTTGCAATAATTAACTTTTTGTGTACTTTTTGTATATTCCTTGCAGAAGATTATTACCACTTGTGGTGACTATCTTAGGGAATGAATTTTGGGGGCAAATCAGCAACTGAATTACAGCAGTTAAAAAAAACAAAACCAAAAAACAAAACAAACCAACCAAACAAAACCCACCAACAACGAAAACACCAAAAAAAGTTTCTATAATGGTTTTCTGAACCCTTTAAAAGGTTTCAAAGTACAAATTTCTTGCTCAGACTTGAGATGTGTCTCAACAGAGTGAAGAAGACATGTAAACCTTTGATTACTTAGTGAAAAATGAATAGTCAGCTGTGAGTTTGTCTTCATTCCATTACAGTCATGCCACTGTCTTAGAGTGAAGTAATATATCTAATGTTATGGTTGGGTTTATGTCAAGATTAACTGTAACTTTATAGCTGTCATTGGGTTAAAGCACAGTATGCCTGCAGAGGACATAGGTGGCAAGCTGAGCTTTGCTAACAATGAAGGCAGGTGGACTGATGGTTTAAAAAAGGCTTATAGTTTTAATGAAGAAAAAAGGTCCTGTCATACAGAGGCACAGCAGTGTTCTGACACTGGAGTAAAATTCAGGCTCGGGAGTGTCACCCAAGACACGTGGAAAGCTTTATCAGTTGAAAGGTGATTTTTCCTGAACTGTTGTAAAACACCACAGTAATCCCATAACTTTCCATAGAAAGACTCCTCATGGAATTTAGGATGCAAATAAAGTCCCAGTTTATTACATCTATATAAATATAAACAAAGCAATATGCAAGTAAACATGTCTGTGCACAGGCATAAAAACATAAAGACGAGGCTGTAAATATATTGATGCTGTCTTCCAGTACTCCTGGTGATGTTGATGATGGGACAGTAAAAGAACTATGTGTCATTTTTCCCCTCCTGCATAGACCTCTGCCTCCATTTTGCTGGACTGTGAGTTGCCTCCACATGCTGCTGCAGCAAATGTTGTCTTTCTTGGTGGAATCAGTGGCAGGTCACTAGGTGCTGAATGTTAGAAGGCTGTAACACATAGCAGAGGAGAGAATGAGAGAGCTACCACGGTGAGAGAAGGTTAATGGGGTATTTGCTCAGTTCAAGTAACATCAAAAGTCCAGTTGGATTTGGTCAGCAGAGAGCCTGTGTCATGTGTCTCTCCAGAGTCAACTGGATGAGGGATCGATCACCAGATCCCACTGGGATGTCAGCCATGTTCTGGGGGCCTGGAGTCAATGACCTCCAGAGATTTCTCAACTCGTTTCTGCTGTGGTTCCATGGCTCTGTGATGTAACACCACAAGAAAAAAAATTGTCTTTCTATAATCTCCCTTGCTGCCTGAAAGCTTGTGGACAGAAATATAAATAGATTGATGCAGAGCAAGACAGAAAATGTTGGAAGTACATTGTTATGTTGAGTGGAATTTTCTCTAAAGATAATAAAAAAAAAGTGTAAAAACAAGTAGTAATTTCAGCTCTTAAGAATACATTAACTGTTGATAACAGAAAAGAAATAAATCATTCTTTTTAGTCCAATAGGTGTAGTTATTGATTCCAGATGGGTTTTTTTGCAAACTTCTTACTGCTTACAACATTTAATGGACAAATAACACTTGACAGTCCATGTTTGTTTATAAAATGTCCAAAAAACGCTATGAACCCTAGCAGTAACTTTGCAGTGTTTACAAACAATGAAACTTTAGAACACACTACATTTTTGTTTATTCTTCTATGTCTAGTGCCTGTAGCTAGCGTGCATTTTCAGGAAACACCTGCCATGTTTGGAGGTTCTAAAATAGAAGATACAAATGATAACCCTTGAAAACTTCTACTTTTTAAAAACCATTTTACTTGTTGTCTTGTTTTGTTTTGTTTTGTTTTTTTCCTACTACTCCTGTAGTATAGGTGTGTGTTACCTCTTATCTTGCCAGTTTGGTGCAGCTTTTCAAGCAGCAAGATGACCTCTGCTGCTGTAATTAGATGTAAATCACACTGATAATTCCTTTGGAATTTATTTTCTGCTTGTAATTGCAATATAACTTCTATTAGCTTTATGCTCTTCGTGACTAGCCTTTCACTTCAGCTTCTCTGTTATGGCAGTCTTTTATTTTTGCAAGTTTAATCAGTGTTCCATTACTATTTTAATTACTGTAACACAGTAAGAGTGTGAGAGGGTCTGTAGATATAGTCTGTTAAGCAGAGTGGGCTTTTTAATAATCGTTCCCAGTGACTATCTGCATTTGAATTTATTACAAAATACATGTTTTCTCTAGAGAACATTTGCAAAGTCTGGTTATTTTAATTATGCAAATTTTCCAGCTCTTTCTTATTCAAGGTTATATTCTGAGCTCTTTCTTTTTCATAACTTTTTAATTTGTGGGTTATAAAACAAGTACTACATATGCGGAAAGTGTATAAGATCTTAGAAAACTGGATAGAGAACAGAAGAGTTCATAGATAGCTTACAGACTATATTTGAGAAATATTTTTGCATCTTTGATATCAGAGATGCTTGAGAGCATCTCTGAGAAGCACTTGGAAGTCACAGTCTGAATGGAAAGATAGATAAAAAATAATATCTGCAAGGTAGTCACAAAACTCTTGTTAATACTGATTGGGTAAGCATATAGATAACATATCTGTGGTGTGAAAGAATAAGATAAATGCCCTGACTAAAGATTGCTGATTTGCTTACCCACAGAGTACAGTGCTGTGGTTTGGATTTAGGATGGGAATAATGCTGATATCACGCTGATGTTTTAGCTGTTGCTGAGCAGTGCTTACAGAAAACCAAGGACTTCTCAACTTCTCATGGTTGCCCTGACAGTGAGGAGGCTGGGGGGTATAAGAAGCTGGGAGCAGACACAGCCAAGATAGATGACCCAAACTGACCAAGAGGGATATTCCATACCACATGATGCCCTGCTGAACAATCAAAATGGGGCACTTGGACAGGGGGTAGTGACCACAGCTCAGGGCCTGGCTTAAAACTTCTATATTTCAGTATGTTTATTGTGTGAACTATTTGTCTTAATCTGCTTTGAATATAAAAATAGATTCTTAAAAAAATATTTAATAAATATCTTCTTATTCTATTCTTATTCTATAAGCTTTAGTGTTTAACAAGTCAAAAGTAAACCTATAAGTTGACTGAAAAAAGATTAGGATGCAGGGATTTTTCCCCCCTCAGTTGGGTTTTTCCCTTTCAGAACTGGGTATTTCAAATGCCATCAACTGGGGAGGAAGACACCTGAAGGAAGCTGAATTTAAGCTCTGTAAAGAGATAAGCAGAAATTATTTTTTATAATTATTTCTTTTTCAATAGCTACACAGGTTTTCTAAAATAATTCTAAATTGTAATTGATGACAGTCGAATAGTGATTAAATAACTAAGAAAACAAAAACAGCTGATATATAAATTGCTTTCAATGACCTTCACAGGAGACACTCTTGGCAAGGAATTGAAAAAAGCAGTATTTGGGGGAGTAGTTTGCAAAAATCATCCTTATCTTACTTAGGCATCTGAGATGTTTGTCTTGATCTGAATGTCTAAATGCTCATCCCATCCAGTTTTGAATCAGGGCATATCCCACTACACAATTCAGTGTAACATCCCAGTCTTCTGCATGAATTTTGAGTAACCCATGGGAGATCCATGCACTCTCTGCAGAGCAGGAGTAAGCACAAGAACTTTTCAATTTCCTCAGTAACATCTCAGCTTCCTTTAGACCTGAGTAAAATGTCGACCTCCTTTAGACCAACTTTTCATTGCAAACTTTCAAATTGAATGCTACCCCTTTCTCATTAAGGGTTACAATTGAGGGAGCCCAGAATTACCTCATGTTATGAACATCTCTTTTTTAATCTCTTCTCAGAATGTGCATGGGACTGAAGTTATGTAATCCTTTGGCTGGACCTTTCAAAAGTGCTTTTGGCTCATGTTATCATAAATCCATTAAATACAAGGAACAACCATAACACTAAAACAAAAGTAACTAAGGCGAATTCAAACTTTATGTGTGCTATGCATATACAGAGTTGAGAACAGAAATATGAATATTTTGTACATGGAAACATGGGAAAGATGGGGATAGTAGAATCTTGCTCATTTCACAAGCAATAAGACAAAGGATTAATCTAACCATATCATCTAACTGTAAATTTACATCCACTGTTCTATGTTTCTGTGCTTGGACTGCCCTGGACATATGGTAATGCTTCTGAAGGGTTATAATTAGCACACAAATGTCTGCAAAGACTTTTCTCAGTGAGCTGAGGTTGGACTGAAGATTAAATTAAACCAGAGCTTTATACCTGAGGAGCTTCAGGCATTTATATAATTTCTATCTCCATATAACAGAAGATTTTAGGCAGAATAAATGAAAAACAAATGTTCTTTATTATTTTATTTTCTTCAAGTGAAATATATATATATTTTAAAAATAGTCATCTTTTAAATATCGAGTTCAAAAGGATAATGGTTTTCTTGGGGCATTTTACCAATGTTTGCCCTTTGATAATGTTAGAATTTAACAGACTGAGTGCAAGTTACCCATCCTTAGAAATAATAAGGATATTTTATGTTTCTTCCTTCATTTATCATGAAATAAGTACTTATGCTTTGTCTAATGTCCTTTATCAGAATACATCCTAAAAATGTTTTTATCTTGTTTTAAAGTTTTCAATCATTTTATAACATTTGAACAGTGAATTATTGCTTCATGAATTAAAAGTATCCTACAGTCTTCAAAAAGCATTAGACAGTTATAACATATAAGGGTAGTCCATGATCAGTGAAGCCCAGTCCCTGAAAGCAAAGACAGTATCAAATCGCTGTGGTAGAACTTTGAACTTCCAGAAAATGATTGAAGATCTTGGCAGGTGTCATTTACTGTGCCATTCACCTTGAAGTTTCCCTGACCAGACATGTGGTTACTTTACTAGCAAATTTCAGACTGCCAGGCTAGACAAATGTTCTGTCTCTCCAGCTCACTCAGCGCATACATCCAAATTTATATTTGCCCCCTTGGGCGAAAGTCAGAACTATTATCCATCTGTCCTGTATTTTCTCCTTGACCTCTTCATGCTCACTTCCTGCCCCGTTGGGATAGTTTAACTACCTGTGCAATTTTCTTTTATCAGTCTTAGAAATCTTGCAGGCACTTTCCAAATTCAGTAAAGCAAGACACTGGAATCATACCTACTAGATGATAAATAATTCTACAGTTAATGGCATGTTTCCCGTGAAGCATAAAGGACTTAGCTTTAAACTTACATATGCCTTAATTCAAAAAGTATAGTTATATATAATGTATATGAAAATAAAATCTATAATTACACGTAGCTGTATTCTTATAGCAAACTGACAGCATTTGCAAAAAAAAACCCAACAAAAAGCTAAAACAGAGATGGTACCCTGCTTTGTGTTAAAGTCACACCAATTATATAAGTTCTTTCACTCACAGTATAACATTATTCTTTTTTGAAGAGCAGAGCATAAAGAGCTATTGCTCATGTGAGACCTGCCCTTATTTCCTTTTGGTGTGCAGGACTTCAGTGAACCTGTTATGATCACCATTTCCTATTGAACTGTCATGACGAACTTGGAGAGATACCATCCAGGATGCAGGTGTTCAGGTCAAACAAGAGAGAAGGAAGTTCAAAGGCATTCCCTCCCACAATTCCTGATGCTGTATTGCCAGCACACTGTGTCACGGGAAGTCTCTGAAACACCCAAGTGAGGGTGTACTCACCCAGTGAAACAGACATATTTCATTGCTGTTGAAAATCAAAAAGTGAATGAATTTTATTCTTTGTTAACTGAAAGAAAACAATTTGTTGAGACGTACTGGGAAAGCATGATCAATTATAAAAGAGTCCTATACTTTTTCTTCTATAAGATGGACATCAGCTTCATCATCCTATCCAGATTTTCCCTGTAAATTGTAATAAAAGGTGTTTTTCAATAAGTTTGTCATCCTGGCTTTTGTCTGATTGAATATAATAGATGGAAAACTCTTCAAACTGCTTATGTCCCTGTTGCTATCGAGAAAGCAAAAATTCTTTCAGATCTCCTGAGGGAAGGAGGGTTGGAATTAATTCTTCCCCCTGAAGGCACACACAACTTGTGGGAGTTTAATGAAAATTGCTAAGATTTCTGTGTATGTCATTAAGCAACTCTGTGAAACAATTACCATGTTGTACTCCGTGGTGCACAGCTACCAGTCACAGCCAAACAAGCAGTTCACATCAGCAGGTGATCTGTGTAAAGAAGCTTTGCTCTGTAGAGAACTGTTTGGACTGCAGTGTAATAGAGATGTAATGCGTTGTTGAGACGTCAGTTTAAATAGAAGCCATTATGTCATCTACTAACAATTCCTATGGAGGCACTGGTGTTAATATTAGCACGTGAGCAGTAACTACAGAGAGTATGAGAAAACATGAAAAGCAACAACAGAAAAAAATACATGTGCAATAAATAGCAAACTTTTAAATAAGTAATCTTTTACAGACACTGAGCCAAGAGGGAAGGTGATGCCTACCTCGTGTAGTAAGATTTATTAAAAAATGAAAAGAAAAAGAAGCAGTATTTACCAATTCATGGTGCTGTAAGACAGCAAAATAAAATCAGGTGAAATCTTTAAATGATGTGCAGAGGCAACATCCCTTCACTTTACTAAAATTATATGACTAATACAGATTCTTTAAAGTAATCTTTTCATGTGTGCAATATAATCAACTGTATGATCATGCATTTTATATTCCATTTCCAAAGCAGCACCTTAATGACCACTGCCCAGGACTGTTGGCTTTCTCTAAATGTTCCCTGGAGTAACGTTTCACTTATAACCATCATTTTAAATGTAGCCTTCTGTTGCACTTTCCTTGTGATCCTCAACCTCTGCAAAGAGGTTATGCTTTAAAAACATGTGGCCAATGTGGGCCACCTGTTAAGAGCTAATGACGCTGAAAGAAAGCCTGTTATGTCAGGACATTTTCTTAGGGAAGGTAATAAAAAAGACAGAAATCCTTCAAGCTGGAGCAGCATTAACTTTAACCCATTTTGGACTCCGCCCTTATAAATGCTACTTCAAAGGTAGACATAATCCTCTTGAAAGAATTGGGCGAGGGTAAGAGCAGGGAGGTTTTGGCATAAGAATTGCAAATGTGCAGTTTTCTGTGCAAGTTTTACACCCCTATCTAGAAAGGAGATTTATTTAATCTTGCTTTTCCTCTAGAGAGTACTGTATAATGAAAAGATCTATAGACAGATTAAGATTAATCTGTTCAGTAACTGTGGGCCTGTCTTTTCTGGTACACTTGCCATAGAACATCGTCAGCAAAACATAATGGACAGTTTCCAAATCCACTTGAAAATGAGACTGCTCTGGTGACAGAGATATCTTTGAATGAACTGACAAAAAAGAGAGATTTACATTTGTAGAACTAAATAATGGAGTAAAACTTTATAAATAAGGATCAAAATGAAGGTGAAAAAGCAGTCCCATTTTCTGCTTTCTCCCCCTTCAAGATTAAGCTGTTTTAAGAGTATCAAACAGATATGCAGATAGCACCTTTTTAAACTGAATAAAAATGCAGGATAAGATTTTCCTTGGACATATTTAAATTCAAATATGCAATCAGTAGATTTTAGGAGGAAAAACAAGGTGGGGGGAGGTAGAATTACATATTTCTGAAGAAACTGGAGCCATAATGTTATAACTTTGGCTTCAAAATGCATTTTTTTCTTGTCTCCAGATGCCACTAGCAAAATGGATAGTTTGGATCCACAAAGAGAAGAAGGGGTGTATTTGTGCCAACATGTGTTTGACATCCTTATTTTTTGTTTGGCACCTTGGAGAACCAGTGCTTCTCATGAGACTCAAAGTTCAAAGTTAGGTGCCATTTCTGTAATTACATACAGATGCATAAGTAGGATTACAGCAGGCAAATTAAGGGTTCTTTTACATAACAAGGTACACTTGTCTGTATTTCTTACTAATCACTTACAGGGATCACCATTGTTTTAAGCACAAGAAGAAATTACAATGTCAAAGAATGTCTTGGCCAGTAACCTTTTGCAATTTTTTTTTTCATAGTATTCAGCTAAATAACATCCATCTATGTAAAGAGCTCTTTTCTTTCTTGAAGAATTTGTGCCTGGATGTAGGATTCCTCATTCTCTCATTTGTATTCATACGGGGTAATACTTTCTTCTATGACAGTCAAAGTGACATTAGCAATGTAGTGAGGCCAGTTGGATTATGATTGATAAATGCTTCTCCTCAAACTTCATGAATAATTCAGAATATAAACATGACTATACAGCAAATTCTTGCTTGTATAAAATAAAGTTAGTACTAAGAAGTTTCCCTTCTTCAATGACCTTCATTTTCATAGAGCCCAAATAATTCTTCCATTTCTGTTTTTATTTTATTAATATCATATTCAGTTTCAAACAGGGAAAACAAAGGCAATACATATGGCATTAGTATAATCTGTAGAAATGCCATCCTTTGAAACTCTAAGACTTCTGCAAGTGCTTTCAATGGAAAGTTATTCATAACCATATTACTTGGGTTTGGAATTAAAGAATAGCAGCATTTTAAAATTACATTCTAAAATTACATCTACTGAAACAAAAGACATATTATTACAGAAGCAGCAAACAAACTGTGACTATTACTTTTAGCAGAAAATGTGACACTTGAGCCTGCAATTGTATCTTGACTACAGCCACATTTAATGTATCTAAATGCTATGCTGTTTTCTCATCTGGGTTTCTAGAAGACGTTTTATATGCCTCATTTCACTAAATTTTATCTATTTTCCGTGGGTAGGAGTCTGAAAAGCTCAGTAGCCTCAACACATGAACTCAAGTGTTCCTGCATCTCTCAAATGTCACTGGCAGAGGAAGAGGAGAGGCTGCACGGTCATGCTCTGCCACTGGGTGTTGTCAAAATTGTCAGCTCCAGCAGAGGGAACACTAAGTCCCATCTGAACAAAAAGAGAACTGGGAGGTCTTTAACATCGGCACATTTTGTCAAAATGTTTTTAACACGAGTACTACACATACATATATAAAACAAATACAATATATAATACAGTATATGTATATAACAGTAAACTCTGAATTTGGAGGTAAAATAGGTGCTGAATGCAAAATACATTTAACCCAAATGTATAGCACTTGGCTTTGTCAGTAAGAACAAAATTCTTCATTAACTGTTGAATTCTTACATAAGCAGTGTATTAAATTTTCCACTGAAGTTGGTCAGAAATTATTCTGTCTATTAAGTAGTAATTTAATGATGTAAATCTCTGTAAGAACATCAGCAATAACTCTGAATGAATGGGAAATTCTTGTCTCACTCCAGCAAATGAATGCTGCTTGGGTTAAATATTATTTTAAAATCAATGAAAGTACTATAAAAGAACAAGAAATCATCTGATACTAAATTCTAGCTTTATTGAGATGCTTCAGAGTCTAAAGTCCACTTGAGTAGAATTTCAAGTCATCTCAAATATGTAAGTGTAACAAAGTGATTTACAAAAATCCTCCTCCAAGTTGCTTATCTACATATGCTTATATATTTACTGTAAGGCTACTCTTTTCCATAAGGGGAAAAAAATTGAACGTATTCTAAAAGCATTAAATGTCTTCTAAAAGCACATAACTGCCTCCACTTAATGTATAGAACAATTAGGCGTCTGTCTGATTATCCATGGACCAGGTGTCCAAGTCTGAGCCACTTCTCTATTCAAAGGCTTAATACCTAACTTGATAGGTAAATCCAGGAATATATTCTGGGCCTTTGTACTGGCCTTTTAGCAGTTCTAGTTTTATCACATGCATATGCTAGAGACTGAAAACTGCAGTGGAAATCTACAGCCATAGCAACTATTTCATGATTTCAACCATCATGCATAAACAACCATTTCCTCCAATATATCTACCTTGCCTCATTTTGTGCTGATTTTTTTTAAAATAATATTTTTCTGCAATATTCTGTAACTAAGGAATGTTCATTTTATTGCAGATGTAATAAATCAGATCAGCATTTCTGTTGGGAAGTAATATTTCATGGGAACAGTAGCATAGAGACCTACGGTAAAGTTCAGCCTTGTAACTCTTTGCTCTCCTTGCTCTTTTTTGTTTAACATAACAGGTGTCATTGACATTTGGAGCCAACATTCATGCCTGAACAGCTACTTTCTAAATACATTTAAACAAAAGACAAAAGCAGTCATTACTTTGGAGTTTATTCTTTTTTTATGGATTCATACCTTCTGGGGACAAGAGATAAATGAAAGTAAGATGAAACCTTTAGATGTTGTCTTCATCAGTGTTGACACTCTTCCTTGGGGGCTGACAGCTGCTAATGAATTAATTTTTAACATGACACACAAGAAGAACAAAAATGCTGTTTCGGTTTTGTTTCATTCTTGAAAAAGAATAAGAATAGCAACTAACATCGATCATAGTGTGAAAGCTAATCTATACTAATTTGTGATCAAATAAAACCATGAAAAGAATCATAAAGAAATCTTCATATTTTCCCAACAAATGAAATTAAATTTTTTTTTCAGTTGAATTTGGAGATATGAAATGTTCAAATGAATTAATCCAGAAATACAGTCAGAAATTCAAATTCAGTGAACTGATTGACCAGAACTCAAGTATCCATTGTATTCCCTTCACTTATCAAAATGCTTTTATTTGGTCCATCACTAAACTTTTGGCTTTTTTCATATATATTGATATTGATTAAACTTCTCTTAAAGCAGCTTTTATATTGAGAATTTTATTTCTGAATTAAGGAAAACATTTGTTAAGTTTTTACTATTCAACATTCTTACTATTCAAAGAATTTGAATTCTTTGTTGAAAACACAAGGTCTACATCCCTAACTACTTGTGATTTTCACTGAAATTCTTTCACAATCATAATTTCAAATAGAAAGTAACTCAGCCTTATCTTGTGAATTCATACAGTTTATCCCTGTCAACTGAGTGTGATTGTTGCCATGAATCCAAAAGCCTGACTGTGGCCCACTGACCTACATGTATTGATAACATCTGTATGTTTAACTGTACACAATTCCTTAAAGGAAGTTAAATGAAGGACATATGATTATAACATATTCATGAAAAGAATTGTTTATGGGTTTGAATGCATTACCACAATATACTTGATGGCCAGTCAAAGAAGAGGCCAGTTTGGAAGGCAGGGTAAGTGTGACAGAGGGAAGAAGCCTATTCCTTATTTGCACGAGAGATGGAAGGGAAGACGATGCCATCTCAACATAACATTGGAGAGTGGGGCAAAGCTTTGGAACATCAAGTGCCAGCCTGGCAGACCTTGTGAGAAGTAACAAACCCAGCTCTGGTTTTCATCACTAATACTTCAGTGATTTCATTCAAAACAGCAATAATTTATTTAAAGAGAAGACAGATGTGCAAATACAATGTACTATGTTCTTCTGTGGGTGTAATATACTTTGCTTGAGAGTTTGCCTACTATGGGTAAGAAAAATCTTCAGAAATAAAGGTTTTCTAAGTTTTATTGCAAAGAAATATGAATCAGGTGGGTATGGGTGGAACTCACACCCAGGTAACTACAGAGGATTCCTTTGCCTTTGGAAAACATATGCAGGTGGAAATGTGTTTCCATGAAACAAGTGATCAGTGGAGACAAAGGAAGGAGATATAAAGTTGAAATACCATCAGTAAAAGAGATCTTAATATGTTAGTATGTTCTAATTTAAGAACAGTTATAGTATTGAATGTAGGCTAATAAAGTGATAAATCCAGAAACTGGGCAAAGAGCATGATTTTCCAAAGTTATAATGAATTTCCTAAAAATGACTATATAAATGTATGTTATATATATATATATATATACACTACTGTATGCAATTAAGATATTAACATGGAATAAAATTTCCTGAGGGTAATCCTAGATTGTTTTTTAAACATAGGTATGAGCCTAGGTTCCTTGCCATTCCCTTTCAGGTGACATTGAATCTAGGACATAAAAACAGGCACATTTTCCATGTTAGTTTTCCCCATATATATATATATATATATATTGCTATTCTTTGCTTTTTAATGAAGTTCAGGAAGAAAAGAATGGGATAAAAACTTGAGATGAATTAATTCTGCTGAGAGAAATTGCTTTCAGTTTATTTAAATAGCTGTTTCTTTTTTTTCTGCAAGGCAAAGTCACTCAGCAAAGGAAAAAAATTTTTTTTTTTCAGATTCCTAGCCTTTTCTGAAACAAAACTTGTTTGTTAGAAGTGGTTTTGCAGACTCTATTTTAAAAAGGGTCCTCCCTCTTTCTGATACTCTGCTGTTGACATAGCAGATTCTGCTAGAAATTTGTTTTGCAAAGGTGCAGTTGAAACAAAAACGTTTCATTGGGATATTTTATATATATTTCTGTTTTTTGTAGAATGCAGTTTCTGTGGGCAGATACTGACTTTTACAAGTCTATTATTTTCTTACTCTCGGCTCTGATCTACATCCAGTTGGTCTGCAACATTTTGCCATCATTGAAAGATAGATGCAGTTTTTTCTAAACAGGCACATTTGATGTAAAAAGCTGTGTGCTGGACTTGCACATTTGAAGGAGATTATTTTGTGCCCCTTTTTATTACTAACAGAGATTCCAAGTAATAGCAGCCTTTATTAGAGAGAATGGAACATAAACTTTTTATTGCTCTAGAAATAGTCTGTGATTCTTACCTTTCCGTAGTGACACATGAGACTTCTGCATGCTTTAGCAACAGATATCTTATAAAACATTGATTTTTGCAAACATCAGGCAAGTATATGCCCTTTTGTGCTTATATCCACAAGAAAGTATCATATACAGTTCAAAAACTAAGCAGTTGGGCAGCATTTAACTGTCTAAACAAGCAGCCCTATCCTTTGCAAAACAGCTGTACTCATGTCAGCTGCAGTAAAATTTACTGCTAGAGAAAAGTGTCAGAGTCACATCTATTGCTGCTAAGCTTCATATAAATGAGATCACACCTTCTGATCTCTTCCCAGCGATAGTGCCAGTGCTTAACACTTTGTTCAGAAGTTGTGACAGGACACAGAGTAAGTATTTAAAGTCACACAAGCAACACTATAATCTCTCCCTTTCTAGATAAAAAGTCATGAAAATGTACTTAAACTTGAACTGTGTAGGAAAATAATCAAATTAAATTTTTGTCAGAAAGACAAAATCTTAGCCCTACCCTTGCACTCTTTGGGATTGAGCCTGTTAGTACTGAATAGATATGATGCAGAAAATTATTATGACACTCCTGTCCTCGGCATTGAGTTAAAACATTGATGGCATATTCACCTCCTTTCCTACAGTGGCATCAAACAGAAGGTGTTGGGGTTTTCTCTTTTCTTTTCTTTTCTTTTCTTTTCTTTTCTTTTCTTTTCTTTTCTTTTCTTTTCTTTTCTTTTCTTTTCTTTTCTTCTCTTCTCTTCTCTTCTCTTCTCTTCTCTTCTCTTCTCTTCTCTTCTCTTCTCTTCTCTTCTCTTCTCTTTCTTTTCTTTTCTTTTCTTTTCTTTTCTTTTCTTTTCTTTTCTTTTCTTTTCTTTTCTTTTCTTTTCTTTTCTTTTCTTTTCTTTTCTTTTCTTTTCTTTTCTTTTCTTTTCTTTTCTTTTCTTTTCTTTTCTTTTCTTTTCTTTTCTTTTCTTTTCTTTTCTTTTCTTTTTTCCTTTCCCTTCCCTTCCCTTCCCTTCCCTTCCCTTCCCTTCCTTCCTTCCCTTCCTTCCTTCCCTTCCCTTCCCTTCCCTTCCCTTCCCTTCCCTCCCCTCCCCTCCTTTTTCTCTTCTCAAGACACCTCTCTTGGACCCCATTTTTGTTCTGCCTCTCCTCTGTCCTATTGTTCTTTACTCAATTAAGTTTCTAACTGTACTGTGTAGGCTCAGTGTCTGAGTAACTACTCCCTGCATTTTATTTTATCTACCAGCCTATGCTTTTATTTCAGTTTTGAAGGACTTAATAAAAGGTAGAGGCTTACTTTTTATTGAAGAGAAACTGGAGGAGGGAATGTGTCAGGAAGTATCTGTGTGGCATCAGTCCTTTCCATGTTATAAATAGCACACATGCTTAGTGAAATAAAGCATTTACACCCTCAGAAAAAAAATCTGATCACTTCTGGATTAAAAAGGAGACATCTCCTACACTTCCTAGAAAGTGACTGATGGAAAACGTAAAAGTTTTGGAGGTAGAGATAGAAGTTCATTCTTGGGTTAGATTCCAAATGCAATATGAGATCCTGGACCACATTTTGCATTTGTCTTTCATAGCTGAGTCTGTTCTTGCTGCCTGTATAAATCTTTAATCATGAAGACTGTAATTCCCTCTTCCACACAGGTCTTGTCATTAGTTGTTTTCAGTCCAGTGACTTGTGTGTTTAACATTGCATTTCTGCAGAGCATTGAGACTCAGCGTGATCTCATTTAAAATGAGACATAATTCAGGGACAATTCTAGTTAAATCAGTGCTAGTGTGACAGTAAGAGACATAGATGAAAAAAGGTCCAGGATTGTAAAATTGAAAACATACCTTCAGTAAGGTTACTGAATAACATAGATGGGTAACACTAAAAAAAAGAGGACCTTATGCTTATAATTGGGTTATGATTTAGATTTTCAGAATACTTTAAATGGATTTTATGTTAGATAATTTCCTTTAGAGAAAGTCAAATTGCAAAAAGCCAGAGAGACGGCAGCTTGTGTTCCATGCAAAGGGGAGGTGATTATCACTGATGAACTATTTAATCTTGTCTGATTTTTGCATATGATTTCTTGTGGTTTTTCGCTGCTGAGAAAAGCCTATGTACATTAGAGAGCAATTTTGGTACAGTCATCCAATTGAAACTCTTATGGTTTAACTAGATACTTTGGTCTTGGGTGAATGGTCAAGACAAGTTCAGGCCCTTTTGAAATGTTATTTCTGACTTCGTATGTGATCTTGGGCCTTTATGCTGCTGTGTAATAGTAGGTAAAGAGGATACTGACATTTCATGCTTCACCATAATGGTTATGAGCACTCAGACTAAATGGACTTGCAGACCTTTCCTTTGGCAGAGTGGAAGAACAATTTAGTCTTCATTTCCTAAAGAAGAGGAAGGAGATGCACCATCTCTCACATATATTTAGAAAGCAGACTTAATATGTAGGTAAAGATAATACAAAAAGAGCCCATAAAACGCTACCATTATGTTATCTAGTGCTTTCTACAGCATAAATTTGTGCAAATCTGAATTAATCCTCCTACAGTCCCATTAAAGTCAAAGAAGAGATACACAAAGATAGAACTTGATTTCTCAGGCCTCTTCTACACATTTATCTTGGAATTGGATGAGCTGCTCTTTGGAGTCAGTCTTTTATCTTCACTGACTCTGAAAGGGACCTAGGATCCCCAGCTCACACACTTCAGCACTTAATTTTTCGGTACCTAAGATATAACACACGAGTTTCTTCCACTATCTCTACTTCTGGCATGGAAGTGTTGGGTTTTATTGTTTCATCATCATTCTTTGAATATTTGTCATTTTTACATTGTTATTATAACCTTTTCTTTCACTAACCTGTGGAATTCTCCAGTAATGACCTGAATCTACAGGGAGACATGCTAGTTATTGCAATTTGCTGCGATATTTCAGTGGAATATTGTCATTATAAAATTTGTGTTTAACAGCTTTTACTCAATACTTTCACTGTTAATTTCAGTAGTCAGCAAAGGTTTTCTGTGCTCAAATCAAACCTGAAATGTTCTTTTGACCTGTTTGTCGCTGGAATCCAAGTGAAATTACAGACCACCAATTAAAAATCATTTAAGTGCACTGGTTTATTTTGCTTTGTGTTTTTTTTTTTTGTTATCTTTGCACAGTCACAGTCTTTAACACATGTGGTTTTGTAATTGCGATATGCTGGGAAAGTTCAGAGTGCTCAATGGCCTTCTAGCTTCTACTTCCACCTGTGTGCTCATATGTCCAGTACTAATAATTTGGGCTCAGAGTCACACCAAATAGCTGACTTTAAGTTTGCACTTGCATTTTCTTTGAATTTGCACCATATCAGATCTTTCCTTCAGTTGCTAAGACCCAACAATAAAATACCACAAGAAGTGAAGAACCACCAGAAATTGTGCTCTTAAAATGACATTTATTTTTCAACCATATTTCTTTCTTCTTCATGTAAATTATCCACTCCTTAGACCAGGATCCCATGATGTGCTTGTGTCCTGGCTAGCACATTGGAGCCCTGCTTTTCACAAAGGCCTTTAAACTTTAGTCTAACAGTAATGAGCAATCATAGCTACTTTCCATATTTAATAGATTATCCTTGATTAACCAAGTGTTATTTATTTATCTAGTTTTGAAAACAGAAATAGAAGAGTTCCAGTGAGTCATGGGTCAGCATATGTATCTAGAACATGAGAGACCAGAGTTTAGTTTAAGATGTATACTTCAAATCAGAGAGAAAAGAGTTATTTGTGCTTGCATAGCATGTACTGGATAGTTTTTTATTTCTTTCTCTAATCAGATATGAGATTACAACATTCATGTGTAAGCTTCTTTGTCATTTAATTGTCAGTACCAACTATATTCATAAAAATGCTATTCAATCTGTGCTCAGATGACTGTTTCTGTCTGTTCCTCTTACTTTTTAATGTGAAATACTGCAATTCTAGGAAAATTGAATACTGTTTTGTGTCAATATTCCAAAGTATATGATTCCTAAAGCCCAATCCCACAGACTGTATAAACACTGCTTTAAAACCCTAAGATATATAGTGGATAAAACATGTACATATAGAATTTTATCCCACAGTGTTTAAAGTCTCTGGTAAATCAGTTTATATGACCCATTTCCTTTTAACCCAGTTTACCCTAGATCTTAATAAAGACATTCTCACTATATATGGACTGACCAATTTCTTAGTCCCTAGATATTTTGTAGTAAAAATTCAGTTTTCCATCAACAAGCTGTTAGAAAGTCCAGCTGTTCTTCTGTGAACCTGTGGATGTTTCCTTGGCTGAAGACTTTATTCTTCCCAAACCCTCTTCCAAGGGTTTGCTTTTAACCATCTATTCTGAACACACTTGGTATAGCATATCATTTGGTGGGTTTTTCTCCTCTGTAAATAAATACTACTTTCTGTAAATAAATACTACTTTCTGTAAATAAAACTACTTTTCAAGGCATTTTTAGTCCAAAGCTAATTATTTGTTTTTATTTTTTCACATTTTTACCAGCATCACAATTTCTGTTATTAATAGGAGTTTGATTACATTAGATAGTACTGCATTTGTTCCAAAAGAATTAATGAAGACTTTCAGAAACCAAATCAACTCACACTTTGCAAAAGGATGTAAAAAAGTACAGAAGTGCTTTCAAATGCCAGGGATCACACAGTCTCTGTCATGATCACACTATTGCACATATTCTGGTTTTGCTCCTCTTCTGTAGCACTGAAGTACCTATTAAAAACATTTCCACGAAGACATAGGTTAAAATGGAAAACTTTCGATCGAAATGAGAGTTTTTAAAACAAATGTTGAAGTTAGAGAAGTATTAGGTATTAGTAAATTAAATGATCATACAAATGCAGAACACTAAAAAAAATGAGATCTTATGACACACAGAAACAGGCATAAAGCATACACACTCTAGGCAGGCAAATTTTTATCAGTTTGTGTGCCTCATCCTGTGAGCATACTTCAACCAAAGGCAAAAGCTGTATGCAAAACCTGAAATACTTTTGGCTTATAAAGTGCTTTCTATTCCTTCCTTCCAGCTTTGACAGTAGCTGTAGTTACTAATTATATACAAGGAAAACACACTCAAAAATGTAGTATCAATATGTAGTTTTAGAAATGGATGTTATTTGGAAATCAAATTACTTTAGCTTTCATTGGTGAATACTATTTAAGAAACCAAAGTAGGGAAAATAAGTCTGATCCAAAACTTCAAAGTATTTCATCCCTCCTTTCCCGGTGAACTATATTCTTCATTAACTCAGATTAGCTCAATTTTGTTTGAGCCTGTTAAAACGTGGAAACTGAAATTCTAATCTTAATTGCCTTTCTGTTGCTGCTTCTGAGATAAGACTGTAATTTATCCTCCCTTTTTGGAGCTGAATTAAATGTGTGTTGTGAGAGAGACTGTACTACTTAGAGGAAAAAAGTGCTGGACCAGAGTTAGGGAGTTCCTATTCCCAGCCTTGCCATTAGTCCAACTGAAAAACCTAGAGAATTTTTAGCTCTTAAATTAAAACTCCTTTCTCACCTGTCAGTTTTAGTTTTGTCATTTTGATTTGCATAAATCATTTGTCACAATTTAAAAACAGAAGCATAAGGAAACACCTGCCTCATAGGCACTTATTGCTCCTGATTAAGTTACTGTTTCCTCAAGGGTGTTCCAGTTTAGTTGTTCGTGGTGGATTTTTAGGATGACAATGGTGCCTGTTGTTAAGGACTGACCTTCTAGATGATTAATGAAGAAATATTATTGATATTCTCATCTGCTGATTTTTTGACATCTTTCTTCCTTTAATAAACAACTTATCCCAGCAAGGAGCTCAGGAGTGTTCAGATCTGCTCTGCTCTGTGCACTAACTGTGTAATGGATACACTTTCCTTTAACCTGTCACCACACAGGACTCAGATTTGATTCAGATCTGCCTCATTCTTCGGTAAAGCAGGAGTAGCTCCTTTGAAGTCAGTGAAATTCTTCTGGTTTCATGTATGGGAAAACGAGAGAAGAATAAGCCCTTTTGTCTTCCTCCAGAGCAGCCATGCTGCTCAATAAATCATTATATCAGCAGTTGTTTTTCACTGGGGACCAGCACAATAACTGATGCCTCTGTCCAGAAATGCATGGAGGTTATTGATCAGCCCAGCCTGTTAGCATTGCTGTAAGCCTATGGCACAGGAATGGAACAAACAGTACTGGAAGAAATGGGAATATACTTACATAGTCATTTACAAAGTGCATTTTACGCCAATGTTTCAAAAAGAATTGAATTACCACTTTTGTTTGTATATTTTCTATGCTGTTCCTGTAAATGTATCTCTTCACTCACAGAGGGCACCACAGCCAAAATTAACATTTCTGCTTACAAAGCAGGAGACCATGTAAACATTTTATTCTGTTTACTAATTGTGAAGATTAACAATTTAGACCTGAATGATTGAGTACATGCTATGCAATTAAAAAAATAAGAGGAACATGGATCATGAGACTGTCATTTTTAAAAACAACAGATAGGGAAAATTCCTGACCTCAGAACAATACAGTTTTCTAATTCAGTCATACTTTCACAGGCTTTTCATTTGGAATTCATCTGAACTAGTTTTAATAAAGTTTATAAATAAAAGTTAAACATAGAGTGTAGCTTCTCAACTCATAATTATCCAACAGTATAAAGTAATCTCTTGCAGGATAGAGACTATTATGATTTTCTTTTGCATTTCAAAAACAGAGTATCCAAATAACAACTAGTGTTCAGTGAAATGTAAAAGATAAGCTAGTCAGTCATTGCTCAGCAGTATTATAAGACAATTTTTGACTATTAAAAAACTCGGAGTATGAGACATAGTAAAAACAGAGAGTAGGTAATAAAAAGGGTTTAATTATTATTAGAAGATAGTCCTGACATTTTGATAATGTGGTTTCACTGGAAAGAGCTGGTGTGACAGCAATGCAAATGAAATTAAGCAAGAGGGCTCCTTCAACTTGAATGGAAGAATCACATATATTGATTCTATAGTCCAGTATTTAAGCTGAATAAATAGAAAGATTGTCCTGTCTGTTAGAATAGGTTGTGAACATGACTCTGTGTCCCATATACTCAGGTCTCAACCTGTTGCTGCTTTGGAGGAAACTAGAATTGTGATTCATTCTGTCCCATCCCAATCTTTTTTTCTTTTTTTTTCCTTTTTTTTTTTTTTTAAAGTAATTTTGTTCCAAATGTAACCAGATATGAAAATTGTAATTTTGTTTATAACATGTACTTTTCATTTCTCAGCTAACCCTAAAAAATGAAGTAGAATATAGCTACCAATGCATAAAATTTGTGGCCTAGAAATCAATGTTTTCATTTGTGCAATAGAGAAGGAACTTATAGGTCTTAAGGAAACGAATGCCCATTGTAAAACATTATCACTGAACATCCTGGAGAAGAGATTTATTTATTTTTTTAAATTGGTCCTCTGAAACATAAGCCAGAAGACAGTCCTTACTTGATCCTGTCTCCTTATTATGGAGCTGTCTGTGACAATTTATGAAGCAACACCTGCATTGATGGCTCGTTGTCCTCCCACTTCCTTCCTCCATTTGGCTGTTTGCTCACCTGTTACTTGGTGTCTGACTCCCCATTTAGAGCTCTCAGAGAAACTATGGTTTATTTTTGTTCATTTTAATGAGACTCTAAATGGGAGACTTTCAAAGAGGATTTTCAAGGACTATTTCAAGAAATACAATATTTCTGTTTCTTTTGCAGCAGAAATAAATGTCATAATTAAGGATAAAACTCAGAAAACTCCATAGAGGAATTCATTTCGTAAAAAAGAAATTAACAGTAATCATACGTACAGTTTTCCTGGTATTTTGATACATAACACAAGCAAGGAAACAAAAGGAAACGTTAGAAATTAGTGGGAAATAACTTTTTTTTTTGGATGCTACAAGGAAAATAGCATTTATATTCACTATTTCTGTGACTTCACTACCTAGACCAATCTGTTTTATGAACAAATAGTTCTCTGTATCCTCACCCAGTTTTAGTGTATTCTGACAGTTCATGTTCTTGATTGCAATGGAGCTGAGTAGCTTGTTGCAGCTGTTTGTTCAGCAGACCCCAAAGCTCTCCTCCCAGAGTCATTACTAATTCAAACAAGCCACACTCAAAACCAATTACATGTCTGCACCTTGGAACAACACAGGCCTAATTGTGGACCTACACACCTTCTAGGCTGAGGGAAAGAAAAACCTAAAACGTGTCAATATGTACTATCCATGTTCCATATGAAACCCTAGGCTGTTTTTACTGCATATCCCAGAGGCTGCACCAAGTGGATACAAAATTCTTGATGGCAGAAAGTGGAGCAGGTGATTTGGAATTGCATGTGTTTGGAGTTGCCTCACATACAGCTGCACTGGGAAAGTGGTCTGTGTGCACTCCCTGGAGATGCTAAACACACAAATACTTGGTCTTCCTATGGATCAACAATGAGACTCCTCACAAAATAATTAATGGTCAAGGTCCCTATTTCTGACAGCTCACATTAAAACTGCAGGCAGCTGGCACAGCTGGCATGTCTGGGCAGAGGGGATAAACTAGATATGGCCTGCCAGAAGAGTGATAAAAGGATTATAACACTCAAACTGTGTTTGTGCTGTGAGGATAGCCAAAAAATACAGTTGTAAATGAAACCAAATAATAAGTCTAATTCTAAAGGTTGTTTTGTGATAAATTTAATAGGAGGATGAACTCTAGGGGGAAAAAAGGAATGAGTACTCTAATTAATGGCAGTCTGCAACATATGAATTAATTAGTATTCTTTGCACTTAACTTTTAGAACATTCTCCCACTTCTGTGATGTAGCAGAAATAAAATTTGAGGTTATATTATTTGTTATCCTTTTTCCTTTTTTATGTTCTAAAGAGAATGAAAATATAATGGTGTAGTCAGAATGCAATTGCTTTCTTGTTCATTAGTATGTAGATGACCACTGTTTTTCAGGATAATATATATATATATTTATTTTCATTTTCATTGAGTTTGTGAGGAACATACATTGTTACAAACCAGAATCTCTGGATTTTAGTCTGTCAGGAAGGCAGTAGTTTTTCAGTTTTCTTCTGTCTCTCATTTGGTTGTTCACTTTATCACAAACTGTAGCAGCATGATAGGCAGCTCACCTTTTGACTTCTTTTTTTGCCTGAAATTCATTTTGTCCCAGCTGCTGATAGTGTTTGGTGAAGCTTTACAGAAAGATTTCAGGGTATTCAAAAAATGCTTTAATTGGCCTGAAAGTGTGTTTTTGCTATACACATACTGGCCATAAAAAATCTGTGCAAGCATGGTGAGGTTTTCCACCCCGGCTTTTTTACCTGGCCTACTGCAAATGAGACACTTCTGAGGGCAATACAGAGGTGATGTCTGCAAATACTATATATGCTGTTTAAAGAGTCACATAGGTCATACACAAACACACAACGTTCATGCATGGACAGTAGTAACAAAAGCGCAGACTGAGATAACTTTAAAAGAGCAGCAATTAGAGCACTTGCCTCCACAGCAAACTGCAAACATAAGTTTGCAAATGACCAAGGGATGAACTCTCCTTAGAAATGCAGAGAAATATTTCACCATCATTTGCTGTTGGTTTGGAGAGAATGCTACCAAGATAGATAAACTTGTCAAGCATGTTAAGTCCCTTTGATCCTGTGCCATGGCATAAATGTACAGCTTAGTGATTAACTCTTTCTTCTTATTAGTCATCTCATTACCTTTCCTTCTTTTCTTAGACCAGGATTCTTTTCTTATCCTGCTTTGTTCTCAAAATTTATTGAAAGTGGGCTTACTGAAAAAGTGCTCAGTTTTGGAACAGTGCAAAGATTAAGATTCTGAATTTGAACTAAAGGAAAATCAGTGCAGAAAATACACTTGTCCTACAGCAGAAAATAAAAATCTAGTAGAAGATTGGTCCTATAAGAGTTGTTTTTTTCTTAATTTCTTTGTAGTTCTTTCAGAATGGTTTCTCTACATCAAATATAATATCCAAATCACATTGGTATCTCAGTTGTGAATCAATTTTTGCCCAGTCTAGTGATCAACCTCCTCATAATAATTCATTTTCTAAAAAAGCTACAGAAGCTTTGTAGTCAACTGGATGAAGTGTTAGAAGAAGTTCTGTAATGAACATTATTTTTTTTGCTGGCATAACACTTTTGTTTTCTGTTTCAGGGGGAAAGAAAGTGGTCTGGCATCAACATCTCTGGTTTATACAAGAGCACTGCTCCATGTTTATATTCTTCACGAAATGTCTGCTAACTTGTAGACTACTTGTCATACGTGGTTGTTCACATTCCATTTTCCAAATCAGATTTAGTTCAAGCTAGCACAGAACATGGAAACTCAACTGCTCCTGTCAGCTTTTCCTTCTGCAATGGTCTAGACAGTTAAGGGAAACAAAAGCTGTTCTAAATTTGTATTTTTCGTCATGTGAAATAGAATGATACTGAGAAATGGCATGGAATACAAAACTGATGCATAACAAATAAAAAAATATTTTAAAAGGAATAAGTTAAATACCTTCATCAAAAAGGCAATGAGAATTTACAGTTATGCATAAGGATTGGATAAGAAGATATACTAACCTAATGTGGGGCTTCATTTGGATCATGATTTAACAGCTGCAAGTAAGTTCAGTTTAGATTTTGACCTGTTTTTATAAGAACTGTCTTGCCAGTATATGTATACATGATAAACCTGATTATCTTGAAACTGAGTATGCAGTTGTGTAGATTGATTCAAGATTCTTGTATATTCAGTGAATGATGAATTTTCTCTTACTAGGTCCGATCTTGAAACTCTTGTAATTCAATCCGTTATACACAGTAGTAATCTTTAACCAGATTCAGAGTATAAGGGGAACAACTACAGAGAATAAGAAATCCTCATTTTTCTTAGTTTTTGTAGTTACATATTCTGCTAAGAAGTAGTTTATTTGTCATACCATTCAAATAAGTATTTTTTTTTATACTGGCACAAAATTAGTGGTTGCATTTTTAAATACAATGCCAAGTGAGTATCTTGGTTTCTTTCATTGGCTTCTGAAATCATCTGCATGGCAAATAACATCAACATCTGGAAATGGCAGAATGGTATGCTAACTTCCCCCAGCAGCAAGAAAACAGAGTATATTTAAGAGGTGATAAAGTAGGGAAAAGAAACCAGAGTGGAAGGAAGAAAGGTCAAAATGTGGGTAAGAGAATATGAGAAGAAAATCTGATTTGAAGGAGATAAATTTCATCATACATTTCACCTTCTTCTTTGGATTGTATGCAGTATTTTTTTAGCAGATTTGTACTAGAGAAAGGCTCATTTTCTTATAGAAAAAGCTCCATCTTATGGTGACTAATTTGTAACATAATTTGAAGAATCAGAAGTTTGTTTTTCAGAGTGCTCAATTCCCAATGAAAATAAAAAGAAATAAGAAACTTCATAAAGAAGTATAAAAGAAGTAGCCAGGATCCTGGAGATCAGTCCCAGAAACCTGATGTAGATCCACATGCTTATGTTTCATAGGGCTGCATCATAAAACTTCAGACAGATTACTCACAAATTAACATACTTATAATCAGTGAGGGGACTCTTTCCATCCTTACTCCTTTCAGAAGGAAATTTTGTCCCATCCTCTCCTTGCTTGTAAAACACAATTGCAAACAGTCCTCTGTTGAGTACTCAGTGCAAGAATACACAAATAAGCCAACATTATCTCTTTTCTTTGCGTGAACAAGAACCACTATCATATTATGGACATGCAAGTCCCATGTGTTAACACCTTGCCATCTTACTCAAGAGAAAAGGCAAAGCAGATTTCAGGGCAACTGTGAAATGAGGGACAAGGGGAGCTAAGAAATAAAATCGTCCTTATGAAGACAGAAAGGGAATCTTTATTGTGGGTAGAACTGTGAAGAGTATTTCTGTGGGGATGTGTAAAGGATAGAGCTTTAATGCTGGTGTCTCAGTTCTACTTCATAACACCAATGTCTTCATAACAATAAAATATCTGAAACGTTAGGTTTTAAATGCATGTGTGTGTACATATATATATAAATCTATAGGTCTACACACAAGTGTGCTGTGTATCCTTGTTCCCCAACCTTGTTTACTCAGATATGTTCAACGCTTTCACCATAAATGCATACATCCCCTTTTCAGACGTATAAAACAGGAGAACACACTTGGGGGAAAGAGGAATTTCTTCAGACTCCCCTAATGTTTCACAGATTGGATTTCTGTGGCTTTTTCCTAACTTCCTTTTCTGGGAAGCAAGGTACCAAGTAAATGGGATTTTTTAACTCTGAGTTTATCTGACAAGAATCTAACCTGTATGGCAAATTGTTAATGTCTAATAGGAATTTGTTCCAAGATGTTTTATGTCAGTTCTACTATACTGGAGCAGGAGACACATTGTGACATTAACATCGCAATGCTATAGGTCCCCTCCCTGCATGGGATCAGATTAAGTTCACTGCATAATTCATGGTTGTATGTTCCATGATTGCCATGTAAGAGCAGATCTTTTGGTTCACCTCCACCTCGGTTTGTTATATCAAACAAGTCATATTTGCTTTTGAATTGCAAGGGAAAATTGAGTGAAGAGGAATGCAGAAATGCTTCCTGGGGACCTTTTATTCTTTAAAAGGAAGCATGAAATCAGAGTTTTGATTACTCGAGTGCTGTTTACCATTTCATCTATCTTGATAGTGTGGTAATTTAAGAGTTCTCAACATCTTGCTTCAGATGCTTAAAGACTTTGAGTATTTAGGTCCCAGCTGAACTTTTTAACTCATGCAAAGGGGACATGAAAACAGTGACCTACCTCTGAAATCATCTTTTTAAATCAGAAAAATGTGCACTGTATGACTGGAAAGAGAATTTTGTAAGTATCAAAATGGGAATTACAAATCAAAGCTCACAGGCTCCAGTTTCCTCTAAATGAATAAGCAACTGCACGCAACAGGATGTGTATCAGCTGGCCAGTGTTAGCAAAATTTGGGTGCAGAGTTGTGCCTTAATTTAACATTTAGTGTGCATATATTGGATGATAAATACAGTCCCTGGACTTACTAAATGTGCAAAATATTTTGTTGGAGAGGGAAAAAGCTACATGTAAATTTAAGAAACAACATTTAAAACCTTATTTTAGAAATCAACAAATTGTTCTCTAAGGAGGACTGCTAAGGAAAATTGCAAAGTTACTTTCAGGTACAGTAAAAACTTATGCACATGTCATTTACCTACTCTCTCCAAACCAACAGTGCTTCAGATTCAAGTTACTTATACAGTTTCTCCCTCCAGTTCCATCCTTCCTCTCACCTCTTACCAGTTACTGAGAAAAGAGCACTGTTAAAGCAGATTTTTAAATGCAGAACTTGTCTCACCATAAAAAGGCTGAGGAATAAGCAGGAGAGTTAGACTAGATGGTCTCCAGAGGTTTCCAGAACTTCCAACCTAAATGGTTCTGTGATTCTCTGAAAAATTCAAAAAGTCTCCTTGCTTGGAGGTAGACTACATCCCCACATGCCTCTGAGATGTAGGAACAGAGGTAATTTATGCACGTAATTTACCATCGCCTTTCCTGTTCCACAGACTGCCACAACAGTGATTTATCCTATCAAAATTGGCAGCCTCCACACAGTTCTTAACCTAACAATGTGTTAAAACTAATAATGTAAAAAATAGGTCTACTAAAAGGGTACAAATATGCAGATAAATAGTGGTTTGAGTAACCCATTTTGATTATTGATTTAAAAAAAAAAAAAAAGCAGTCAAAAATTACTGGCCTGCAGAAGTCAGGACTATGGATACTATTCTGTTCCTTTTCTTGAATAGATTTTTCAGTACTTGACTTCACCCTTTGACATCTAACAAAACTATTCTCAGGAGAAAAAGTAAATCTAAGATTATTCTTTAACATGTAAATCAAACTATATTGGATTGCATTTAGTCATCTTTGAGTATTCTTTCCCTTCAGGTGGATTTGACACAGTTGCTGTGAGTTCTAATCTGCAGATCTGATATTTCTTTATTGCCTTATACATGTTGATATTCTATTATCACTTAACAGTTTCTTTTGTAAAGAAACTGGTTTGTTTGTTTGTTTGTTTGTTTATTTTTAAAATGTCCTTCAGATAGTGGACATATATTCTTAAGTGTATTATCTTCAGATTTGCTGAACTCTGGAAACTTAATATGACTGCAGTTTCATTTGTAAAAAATCTACTTTTCATAATAATTGCAGAAAAGGAAACCGATAGACAAATGCAGTAACATTACCTATGTAGAAATGACACCGGAAAGATTTCTTAAGTGAAGAGTATCACCAGCTGTAAATACACATGAAAAAATTATGGTAATTGTACATATAAAAGAGGTGTTAAGACTAGTATGTGTAAAATCATAAACTTTGCAACCTAAGACTCTTCTAGTTCAGTCTAATTCAATACAGAAAATATGTCACCGCTACTGCTGTGAACCTAGTTCACCTGGAAGAGGGATATGTGGTCAGTTTAAACATCCCAAACCTGTTGGTTGTCCTCAGTGTAGCTCCATGTACTTGAAATTTTACTGGTACATGTATCATAGAAAGAGATTATTTCTCTATCGCATAAAAAGTTGGGAAGCTGCTTCCAACAATATGTCCAAAATGTTAAGAATTTTTAGGCACTGAAACATGAAGAAATTCCAGACTCCATGGCACCCGGTCAATCCTCATTCTTCTCCCTGCTGCAAAGGCTGCAGGCATTCTGATTTAAGGTCTCTGGTTCTTTATTTCCTCAAAAGTTCTGTCATCTTCTATGGTCATAAAATGGCAACAACAACAAAAAAATGCCACTTCTTTTGCAGAGAAATTATAACAGTGTTCTGTCCCCAAATATTAATTTTTAAGTTATTAATTTTAAACTTAATTTTAGCTTCCAAAGAAAATCTCTAAGATCTTCTCATCAGTTGAACTGGCATGAATTCAAATTAAGTCCACTAAAATCAGTGTATTTTTTTTGAATTTTCACCATAGTCTTCACCATCAGCTGAAGATCTAGTCTACTCTCCGTCTGTGCAACAGGACAGTTAAAAAATTAGTTGAATTTATCCATGTAATATAGATACATATACAGCTAATAATAGATACTCAGTGGCACATTCCTATTATTGCTGGAATAACAAGACACACAGTGGGGAATTCTGTCTTAATAAAGAGTAAGCCTGTTGTTGAATACAAGCCAGTTAGCAGATTGACTACAAAGATGCCATCAATTTAAATCAAGAGGATGCTTTTATAAGTTGCAAATGTCCTCTGACTTTTTTTCTGACTCATTAAAGCTTTTGTGAATCTTGCCAGATGTTTAAGGCCTCAGGGAAAGTCAAATGTACAGGGAAAGATCACAAAAGAGAAATGAGTAGATAGAAGTACTGAGAATTCTACTGACTGGAATTTGGATAACATTATCTTTATTTTCAAGAAGGGAAAAAAAGAGGACCCTGGAAACTACAGGCCTGTCAGTCTCACTTGGGTGCCCAGTAAAATCATGGAAAAGATTATGCTGGAAGGTGTTGAAAAACACCCAGAGGACAACACAGTCATCAGTGTCATCCAGCACAGCTTCATGAAAAGACAAACCTGCTTGTCAAACTGTGACAGGGTAGCCCACCTAGTTGATCTAGGAAAGCCAGTAGATGTAATTTTTTTGGACTTCAGCAAAGGTTTTAATACTGTCTCTCACAGTATCCTTCTGAACAAAATGTCCAGCATACAGCTGGATAAATGAGTTATGTGATGGATGAGCAATTGCCTCAAAGATCGGGCACAAAGAGTTACAGTGAAGGGGGTGACATCAGACTGGTGACCAGTCACTAGTGGGGTTCTGCAGGGCTCCATCCTTAGCCCAGTTCTATTCAACGTCTTCGTTAATGGCTTGGACACAGGCCTTGAAGGAATGCTAAGTAAGTTTCCTGATGACACTAAACTGGGAGGAACTGTCAACTCCCTCGAGGGCAGAGAAGCCCTGCAGAGACACATCTACAAATTAGAGAGATGGGCAATCACCAACTATATGAATTTTAACAAGGACAAGAGTTAGATTCTGCAAATGGAATGGGGCAACCCTGGTTTTGTATATAGACTGGGGAACAAGAGGCTGGAAAGTAGTTCTGCAAAAAGAGAACTGTGGTCCTGGTTGGAGGCAAGTTTAATATGAGTCAGCAGTGCCCTGGCAGCCAGGAGGGCCAACCCTGTCCTGGGGGCATCAGGTAAAGCATCGCCAGCTGATTGAGAGAGGGGTGTGTCCCACTCTGCTCTGCTCTACTTTGCTTTGAGGTGCCCTCACCTCGAATATTGTGTGCAGTTTTGAGCACCACAATATATGAAAGACATTAAGCTGTTAGGAAGTGCCCAAAGGAGGGCCACAAGGATGGTGAAGGGTCTGCAGAGGAAGCCGTATGAGGAGTGGCTGAGGGCACTTGTTTTGTTCAGCCTGGAAGAGGCTGAGGGCAGATCACATTGCAGTCTTCAGCATCCTAATGAGGGGAACCAGAGAGGCAGGTACCAATCTCTTCATTCGCATGAGCAGTGACAGGATTTGAGGAAATGGCATGAAGCTGAGTCAGGAGAGGTTTAGGTTGAATATAAGGAAAAGGTTTTTCTCCCAGATGGTGGTTGAGTGCTGGAACAGGCTCCCTAGGGAATTAATCAGAGCACCGAGCCTGTCTGAATCCAAGAAGTGCTAGGACAATGCCCCCGGGCACAGGGTGTGACTCTTGAGATGTCCTGTGCAGGGCCAGGAGTTGAACTCAATGACCCTGAACAATCCCTTCCAACTCAAAATATTATATGACTCTATGATTTTTGGTTCTAATATAGCATGCTTGCCCTGGAATTGGCTTTTTCTTTCTTTGGGATATGGTTTCTTACAGTACTTCTATTCTTTTATAAAATAGAGCCATGTATTTTTTGTGAGTCAAAAAACCTTCTGTTTAGGTGCAATGCTACATACTTTTGAGTTGGCATTTTAGGTCTAAATTTGAACTCATCTTACACACTCTGGGAGTCTGTTGTAACCACTGCTGAAGTGGAAACATAATAAACACAGACTGAAAATTGGGTAATCTTTGTTCTTCTTCTCTGTCCAACTAAATTGATTAAGCACTATCCTTTAAAAAAGTTCTCTAAACATCCTTTATCACAGAATTTTAGTGAAAATCCTTTCAAATGTATGCAATTCATATGTTCATAATGTATTTTTAAAGCAGCACTACAATAGCAATCCTGTATGCAGTGCAATAGTCAACTCTTTGCAGCACATTTAATTCCACCGCTGCCTGAAAGCACAGAACACCCCTACTAAGCTTGAAATGCAAAATCAGTTGGCAGTTCGGAGCTTATGTTGGGAATAGTGGTCTCCTGATTTTTGTAGACAGATTGTATTTTCAAATCAATTAATCTTAGCAATGTTGCCACAATAGAGGGGCACACACCAGGCTCAGAGAAATGCGGGTGGTAACATAGCCTGAAGTAACACACGGAAGGCACTGGATGCCAAGGAGATAGGCTCATGCTAAGGCTGTGGCAATGAATCTCCCTTCCTACAGTTCCAGAGCAAGAGCCAAAATACTCTGGCTCCAGACTCAGTAGAATTCAACATTTCCTCTTAAATGATCCATAAAGAGCCAGGAAATTTCTCACCAGTGCAAGCCAAAAAAAAAATTGGATGAATTAAAGGATAAAGCAAAAGAGTTTCTCCAGTGCTATAAGTGGATATTAATACTTCCATGCTAGGCACAGTTTTGAATTTACTACAGTAGCTTGATTACTTTCCATCCCAGCTAAATCCAGTCAGAATTGTAATAAAACCTTGTAGTCAAAGAAAAGAGGTTTAATATCACATGTCTGTTGCAGCTTACAAAAACCTGTGTCAGAGCAGCTCCTTCCCATGATGAGGAATGGGATTAGGCACTATTAGAAAATGTGTCCCTAAAGACCATCTGTAAGACCACAGCTCTGAAGTGATGAACGCCATGTTCCAAGAAGATATATTACAGTAAATAATTAATGTATAGCAATACAAGGTGATAGAAATGTAGTAATTATATTGCATTTCTTAGTAGTGTTTCCTCTTTCATCAAATATTTTACGTCCAATGTTGGGCACACTGAACATACATGTCAAATATCAAAAAAATTTTAATTTCCTTTTTGCATATGAACTTCTGTGTTAGATTTTTGTGTGCTTCTTTCTATAACCCTCTATCATCTGGTCTTCTGAGGTAATTTTATTTACTAAAAATGACATTTTAAGCGAACCACCCAATGCTGTGGGCAACAGGGGTAGAAAACAGGCAATTAAAGTCAAATGATGGTCTACTTCAACCATCCTTACCAACCAATACAGAAACAGAAGGCAACAGCTCATATAATTTGTGTCATATGTAGAGCACTTTCAACAAAAAGAACTAAATGTATGAGAACTGAGTACTGTATAATTATTTCAACTATTGGAAAATCTTGGCATAATAAGTTGTAATTGGAACTATTAAAAGCAGAATTTTTGATTGTTGAGAAAAATATAAAAGAGGTCATATGGTAAAAATAGTTACACAGACAGACTAGGAGAGACAGAATTACAGTCCCACCATTGTCTGTGTGTGAATACTTTATGGCATTAATTACTGAACATATGTAAATGTATTTTTACGACTACTTTAAATGAGACCATTAAAACCAAACCCACTATACAGCATTTATGTTCTATTTTTGACCTAAAATCTTATCTAAGGCAGTTTTTAGAAGCTTTATTTGTTTATTTATTTATGTATGTATTTATTTATTTATTTATTTGAAGGGTTAAGTAGTTGAGTGGAGGCCTTGCAATATTTTTCAACTTCAAAGCTGCGTTAACAAATACTCTTTTGCCTTTAGACGCAGCCACCTCACCAGTCACTGTTTGCCCAATTCCATGTATGAGTTTCTTCTCTAGTTTGTCCTCTCCCTGCATTCCCTCACTCTAATAAACCTGGGTGAGATTTTAAGCTGTAATGCTAAACAAAACAGGGTTTCCAGGTCTGGAAGTGCAAAGATTACAATGACTTTATGCCCCTACCATTTAGTTCTGTTCGAGGGATATTTCTAGAGGAAACAGTAACTGTAGCTTCAATTTAAGCAACTCTGAGGGTTCATTTCCACTGTAGCATTCTCCTTAGGTTTTCCATATTGCAGTCATTTCTCCAGAGAGGTTTTTTTTGACAATGCAGTCACAGTATCCAGGTTTCCCTTGACTTTCTTGTTCTTTTTCCTAGACTAAGGTTATAATTATTGTATGTTGGGGAATATTTTTGCTGCACTGGTGGATTTTGCCTCACATATCAGGACCATTGGACATGATATCAATAAAAAGTAGCAGTAAGGAAAGGTCTCATTCCTGCATAGTTAGGCCAGATTTTGGGGGTCAACTTAGATTTGCTTCAAGTTTATTTTGACTTTGGAGCTTTCCACAGTCAGACAAAATAGAAATTGTTAGAATGATGTCAAGATGAGCTCTATGCTTTAGTCATTTTTGTTAACCATAGCCAGCTTTTGGGTTTTTAATTCCTCTAATTTTTTTTTTTTTGCACAGTTTTATAGCAGATGGCTTTGGAACCATTCAAATTTCACACCCCAAGCCCTCTACCCCTCTAGCCCTTGCCCTCTTATGCCCTGTGCTATGAGGTTGCATCTGGCTTGTGATAAATTGAACTGACTCTTGTGTGTCCAATATTCACTTTGGATGGAAAACAACAGGGTAACCCCAGTTTTACTGGAGCTAAATTCAACTTCTGATAAGAGCAAAGGAATTTCTAAAAGAAACCCCAGGGAAATCTATTCAACCTAATAGCAATTTACATGCATACCTAACTCTCTTCCTTTGCTGATCACTTGTGCAAGCATCTTAAAAGTGAGGTACCCTTGTCAAATTTTCAGGATTCATGTTTAAACAAGTTGGCAAATAAGAAGTCTGCTGAGGGACAGGCTCCTTTTCAGGAATCCAAGGAATCATTCTTTTTGTAAAGGGATGAATGAGAAGGAAACTATTTAGGCTCCAGCAGATGTTAAAGCTGCCTGACAACTGCCCTGCTTGCTTCCAAAACTACATATGCTACTGGTGGAGTATAAATAGGTTTCAGTTGCATAAGACATCAGGAAAAAAAAAAAGGCTGTGAACAAGTTTGGGGACTAAAATGTATTTTTTTTTCATCTGAAGTTCTATGTTGTTTTGTTGTTTCATTGTACAACTCTGTGATGGTTTTGTATGCACCTGCATGCTACAATACTGCTTATTTTTTCTTTTGCAAATATATTTGCCTGAATACTGAAGGAGCACACTTTGGTGTTTTAAATTTAATGCTTAGTGTGATCTGTATTTTAATTTTATTTATCCTTCTATGCATTTTGCTAACTTATATTAGGCAAAAGAGCATACTGAATAGCTAAATAATTTTATACTTATCTCTTTAAAAAATAATTTATTTTAAAATATCATTCATGTATATCTTGCTAGATTTTATTTCTCTTATGGTAACAGTTCCAAGTTGGAGCTCTTTCACTCTTTATGCTTACAAAAACCTGAATTCTCTGTCCCAGAAACTAAATTTAAATATATACAAAAGCCAAACAATTAACCATTATTTTGCATATGAGAAACTGAGACTGACAAGTGAAAGGGCATTTTTCTGACATCAGAGAAGGATTAAGTTTAACTTGACCTTTGATAAAAACCTAGTGAATAAATGTTGAAAGGGACACTAAAACCAGTCAGAAAAGTGAACTTTTTCAATTTTTAGTTTTTCAAATCTAATTCAGGTTTTCTGCTCTCCATAGAATCATATAATACTTTGGCTTGGAGGGGACCTTTAGAGTTCATCTAGTCCATGGCCCCTGCAATGACCATCTTACCTTGAACTAGATTAGATTACTCAGATTGCCATCCAGCCTGACCTTGAATGTTGCCAGTAATGGAGCATCTACCACCTTTCTGGACAACCTGTTCCAGTGTTTCACCACCACATTGTAGAAAAGAAGTCTTTCTTATATCTTATCTAAATTGACCCTCCTTTCATTTAAAACTATCACCCCTTGTCCTATCAAAACAGGCCCTGATAAAAAGTCTGCCTCCATCTTTCTTGTAGTAAATAAGGTCTCCCCAGAGCCTTCTTCAGGCTGAACAATCACAATTCTCACACCTTTCCTCATAGGAGAGGTGCTCTGATCAACTTGGTGGCCCTAGTCTGGACTCACCAACAGGTGCATGTCCTTCCTATGCTGAGGACCCCAGAACTGGATGCAGTATCCAAGCTGGAGTCTCAAAAGAGCAAAGCAGAGGGACAGAGTTACCTCCCTTGACCTCTTCTCTCACTTCTTGTGAGGCAGCACAGGATATGGTTGGCTTCCTCCCATTTCTTTTAAAAAGCAGATGTGAAATGGCAGAGCTAATTGAGTTACCATGACGTTCTGCAAGTACTGTGGTCTACAGAAGCCTATGAAGGATTTTAGGATTGCAAAGCACCATTCTTTTATCCTCCTAGAGTAACCATGCCAAGCAACAGATTTGTGTTATTTTTTTTTTATTATTATTCCTCTTTTACTCGAGTTGATTGACAGAAAAGATTTTGGTTTATGAAAAGTTTGTCATCAGAAAGGCATACAGAGCCAAAACTCTAAGCAGCCCATTATTTTGAAACATAGACACTAATATCTAGCAAAGTAAGCATTTTTATATTAACAACATCCTGTGAAAAATGAGCTAGTCCTAAAGAAGTGTTCCTGTAATCTAGTTTGGCAATGAGCATATATACTTCATCTCGTCTGAAGATTACTTTTGTTTCCAAACTGGAATTCCTAGATTTATTGCAAAATAATCTGGAACAAATCTCTAAATACTATGACAAGGTAATTTTTAACAAAACAAAATGTTACTTTACTATTCATCCATTGCTATTTATGAGGCTTCTGTCTGTCTCTGAGAACAAACAGCTTCTAGGCAAATCCTTCTGTTGACTTCTAATTTCCTAGTAGTGTACACTTTAAAGCACTGTTTATATCAGAATCCAAGGGACTGATTCTCCACTTAGTTACTTTAACATAAAACATGCTTATAGAAGATTCCCACTGGTGATAATGTTGGTTTATTTTGTCATGGGGAAGATTTGATTCTTGGTACTTTTTTTCCTGATCGAAGAAATACTTTGAACAAAGGTTTTAAAATCTAAAATCTAGTTAATTTTTCACTTACAATAGATATTTCTATTAGTTTCTACTCTAATAGATAAAACCTTTGTAGTCAATAGCTCTCAGAGAAAAAAATGTGATGATTTCAAGTTGGTTTTACAGGGATCCTAGGACTTGAGGCTTGCAGAAGGTTGTGCTGTGAAGATTGCCCAGCTTTGCTTTAGGGATTTTGAACCACAGGTATTATTTAACCTTTACACCCAATATATATTATAATGAGATACAAATATCATCACAGAAGTTTCCTTTGGGATTCCTGTTCCCATGAAGAGCTGATGTTCAGTGTTTGACATGGATTCAGAGGATTTGGTACTGTGTTTCCCAAACGGAGATGCCCATAGTGAGCTTTGTTACGTGTTAAGTAAATACATTTTCCCAGCAAACTGATGACTTGACTTCTTCATCCACCTACTGAAACCAGATTATTGCTGATAATAATCTTTCAGATACCACATTTAACTAATTTCCTGTCAGTTTGGGTTTAATTGTCCCAACTATCATTTCCTGTGATGCAGTGCTATTGTAACATCTAGCTCAAAAGGGTGATTTCAAACATGTTTTTGGTATTTTCAGTGGGTGTGCTACTGAAAAATAACCGGAACACATACTTTAACAGGTGTGTTAGTCTTGGCTATTCTTCCAAGCTGTATTTCCTGATGGCTTTTGCTTTTCCCACATCTCCTCCGTTCTCCCACCCTGAATGTGCAGTGTAAGAAAGGGCAATATTTTCAGGGAGCAGTGTGCCTACACTGACCTTTAGAAGGTTCAGTAAATGAAAAGGGACACGCAAAATCGAACAAGATGGATTTATAGTGTTTCTGGCGTTACAGGTTAAGCAAATACTGAACAAACTCAAAACAGAGCGGTCCAAACTGCACAGTTTAACACTTCAGTCCTATAGAGTCACTCGTGTGAGACTGGTAGAGGGGCATTTTGCTTATTCTGTTTTGAACTATGAATTGTGATAAGTGATACTGGAGATCGAAGGGCAGTCTAAGTGTGCTTGTAATGAGCCACCCTTTGCAAGTCCAGGTCAGGCTCCATGCTTTGACACTGACATTCAACTTGTCACATGTAACCATTCACATCATTAGCTGACAGTGCTGCCTTCAGCAAAACAAAGGTATAGGAAAAAGAATAGGGACCACTCTAAGTCTTTGCTTTTGCTGAAACAAGCAAAAAAAAGGATATATGTATAGTTAGCCAGGGCAAGGAGGCTGTATTTTATGATGTATTTGAACATAATTAATTGTGTTTTGAGTCTGGGTCCAAAAAAACCCACATGTAATAGTGACTTTGTGTTCTACAAAAATTTTGTGAGTTATCAGACCAAAATCTATTTTTTGACATAGATATACCTCAAAACAAGCTCTTATCAGAGCATTTTTAACATATTTGGCAAAATTAACCTAAATTAGGACTTTAGCATTTTTTAGGTTTGGATACAATTTCAAATTATGACTATGAATTTAAGATCCTTGGAATTCAGCACAAACTCTACTGAAAATGTGTGTGCCCTTACATTACATCTCAGGAACTAACAATGAGAAGTTCTTGTGGCCCTTTTAGTCCCAGAGAGTGTCTATAAACAATAAGCAATATTCAGAATGGAATTTTACACTAACAGAGAGAAAAAGTTTAGGGATGAAGGGATTCTTTCACTTGTGAACCTTGTAGAGTGATTTTAGACAGTAGAACATAACTTCCCAAATGGAAAAACAAGTCACAATACTTGGAAGAATGGCTTTATCATTGAATAATATTAGTAGATTTTTGCTGTGCTCAAGAGGATGCTTTATTATTGTCCCAGCAAGATAAACTGAATGAAATTCCCTAGTGTAACAGAAAACTAGAATCTCATATATTCTTACAGATGTGAGCTCTCAGGAATAGAGGAGAAAACAAACAAACTTTGGCTAAATAAACAAGTGCACACAATGTTCAAGCTCAAACAGACCATTCCCTAATGATGAAGAGGTTTAGGGCATGAAACTCTTTCTTTTATTACTTGAGATCCCAGATGGACCAAAGTGTTTACATATTATTTTGCTGATGCTATCAGCCTATTCACATGTGCTCACCCTGTTGTGCCAATGACAAACTTATCTTAAGGTCAAAAGCAGAATTTCTTACAGAAGAGCCACATTATTTGAGCTTTGCTTTGTTCTGTGTCATCCCCTTGGCAAACTGTAATTTTATCTGTCATGGTAGGAAGCACCACTGGGTTTTGATAAAATTCCCATTTCAAACACTGTCGTTCAAACACACTGAAGATGGCATGTTCACATCTGAGAGCCTTGGCTTTAAGGTATGAGTTGAATAGACCTGTAGGAGAGGTGCTATGTTAGTACATACCTAACCCAGAGTGCATCCCAGAGATGTTTCATCTGAGAGACACACTCAAGCCACATTTCTACTACACCTTTCTTCAGACTAAGTTAGGATGGCAATTTAGTGATGATGCATCCATCTTCATTGTTCTATAGAAGGAAGAGAAGACAGAAAACTCCAGATATTCCCGCAGGTCTCTTACTCTCTGCTTAAATAAGAATAGAAACATGCACATTTTTAATTTCTGGAAAGGACTGAACTGGAAAGTCCTGGAAATCTGTCAAAGGACAGTGAGATTTCAATGTTCTCAGAAATATTTTATTTGGACTGTAGTTTTTCAAATCTTCAAACAGATTTCACTTGTGCTTATATACTGGCAGATTCTTACTTAATTGTCCTGACCTCTGGAGTTCTGTTATTTGCCTTAGGGCTACACTGGGAAATCGTTTTAATAAAGAAGATGGAGTGGTTAGGTGAGTGGTGTAGTGCTCATTGATTCTCTGTCCACTCTCGCTTTTTTGACATGCTACTGCACTATGTGCCACAAAGGAGTTGTTTCTTATTTCTATTTTTTCACATTTTTAACAATGTTTGACCTAAACAATAGTATGGTCAAATAATTTTTTAAGGTTTCCTATCTTTTCATGTCAGGTAGGTTATAAGAATAATCAAGCTATTTTTTACCTCTATTTCCAAAGGGACATGAGTTATAGATATGGAACTAAAAGAAATAAAATAAATATTTCTATCCTTTCCAGAGATATTTAGATAATGCTGTTAAATTTCTTTTTAAGATTTTGCTAAAATGCTGGAATTTCTTGTTGTAACCCTCAGCAAACAAAGTATATAGCAAAGGATAATCAGCAAACCAACTGACTGAGATTTATGTCCTACTAAAGACTTTGATGGTAACAGCTGAGCATTTTGTTGACAGTATTCTAGGCCTGCCTTCCTTTCCAAAACCTTTGGTCAGCCTTTAAAAGTAAATCCAATGAAAAATTGCACAGTTAGGTATAATCCTTTGGAAAGAGCCTATCTGACGAGCCAGTTCAATAATGGATTATTGGATAAGTCTATAATTAAATGCTGGCCTTCAAGAAATTGTCTTTCTTGTTTTTATGCTTCAAGCTCTCTGAAACATAATCCAGCAATGAGTAACACATAAATCTCATAATATACCTGAAATCCTGTTGGGGTAACCTTATCTGCTGCTGTATTAAAGACAGAATGTTCTCTTCTTATACGGTCTTAATACAAAGGTGTATAATAAGTTTTAAATGGCAATCAAGTCCTTTCTCCCAGCTGGTCATGGTTGATCTTCAAGAATTATGAAACCTTTTTATCTAAATTCTTCAGTCTAACATTTTTGCTGATTTAGCAGTATTCAGCTATTGCAGCTTTACTGGCTGCATTGTACTTTATGAATACTTTGCTGTTTGAATCATGTAGGAATGTGTAGTGCATCAACTGTGGATACTAATGGAGAAGGAAAGCAGCAGGCAGAGGTCAGACCAATTTTATAATTAGAGCTCTGGCTTTGGACTCAAAATCTGGATAATATCCGCAGTCCTGTTCAAAACTTCCTATATACATAACTTCAGCATATCACCTAACATGGGGTTTATCATATTAGGTCTTCATAGATAAAATGTTGTCTAAAAGATACTTAATTAGATTCTTTATGTTGAATATTAGGAAGAAATTTTTTACAGAGAGAGTAATCAGACATTGGAATGGGCTACCCAGGAAAGTGGTGGATTCACCATCCCTGGAGGTTTTTAAGATAAGACTGGATGTGGCATCAGTGCCATGGTCTGGGAACCCCAGCAGTGTTGGATCAAGAGTTGGACTTGATGATCTTGGAGGTCTTTTCCAAACTGGTTGATTCAGCGATTCTATGATTTTCCATAGTTGGGAAAGCAGAATCTCTGGGATATAATCCATTTCACCTAATGAAGACCCTTCATTCAGTCTCCCACTTAATAGATTTTTTGAGGGTTCCCTCTTGTCCCAAATTTTGCTACCTGAGCAAACTTTGAAATTTCACAGCTTATCAGCAGACATTCTAATTTTTTTTTTTTTTTTTTTATCCTACCACTACTTCTACGCTTCTACGGAGTATATATGCCTTTGGATTTGGAGTTGGACTCAACAATCCTTGTAAGACCATTCAAACTCATGTCATTCTATGATTCAGATCACAGCAAAATTTGTGGGGAGGACAAGCAGGACTCCATCTCTAAACAGGATTTTGGAGACACATTCACCTGGTCAGGCCAACTGTTGCTCAACATGTTAAGTTGGGAGCTACTTCATTTATTCTCCTTCATTCTGTGACTCTATTATTCACAGTCCTATCTCAAGTGGAGATGAGGTAGTCACAAAGTGGGACAATAGTGGAGTAGGAGGAGGAAAGTGTGTTTAGACCTTAACTCACAAGGAAATGTTAGTGACAGTAAAGAGTGTTGCTTCCTGTTTTGCAGCTCAGCTTCTTTCAGCTTCTTTCAGCTGCTCTGAATTTGGCAGCAGTGGTGATGTCCAGCAGAGAAAATCAGTGAGGAGAAGTAGGACCATGGCTGAAATAGGTCACTGAGACTCCACCTAGATTCTACACTTGTTTTCACATTTCATTTCCATTAATTTCAGTAAAGCTGGATATGGGGTTAAAAACATTGACTCATATTTTGTCTTCTTTCTTCTCAAAATGGTTATTTTAATGTATTTTCATTGACAAAAAAGTCCTTTTACATTAGTAGGTTAGCTGCTAGGATTTCAGCCTAAACTTCTAGCTCTGGAAAACTTAAGACTTTGTGAATTGGAATAAAAATTCTTAAATTACCATGCAATAAAAGAATTTGAACTGAAATCAGAGAAACCAATTTATTTCCACTGTGACATTTTTCTTACATTGTTCAGACTTTTATCTTTGTGTATCTGTAAATTTCAAATACATTTATTTCGATACTAATGTTTAACAGTATAGAATATGGAATTGAGTTAAGCATATTCACCTTCAATATCAAACTTTTGTCATTGACAGTGACATATTCTTCGAAAGTATTCTTATCTTGGTTGAAAAATATCCTCATGCACTTTTAGCCAGTTTTAGTTAATTGCTCTAAACTAGGAAAATAATCCTATAAGCAAGACTTTGGATGGACAATTTGGAGATTAGTATTCAATTTGGAAACAGCATTAATGGCTCTTCTACAGACTTCAGAAAAGTTATTTATTTGCCCCATGTTTCAGTTCCTCATCTTTAAAATAGGATTTATGTTATTCAATGGATACTCAAATATATTGTTCAGATGCTCAAACGAAAGAGTTTAACATATTTCACTTTGAAATTTTCAGGTTTAGATGGCCTGATGACATTGTTCACAGATACTTACATAAACAAAGAAATAAACAATTTAAATTAGTGAAATGAGAATGTAGCTTTTCACATTCAGCCAGCACTCTGGTACAATCATTAATGACTGAAAATTGTTACCATGTGTACACTGAGACGTATGTTTTGGTGGTCTTAGTCTATTTCTTAATGGACAGGTGTCTATATCATTAAAAATCCCTATCACAATTAGTACTAATTGGTATCAGTGGTAGGAATATTGGAAAATTACCTGGACTGTGATACCAACTTTCCTCTAAATTGTACAGGTGGACTCATTGGAACAGAAATGAAAAGTAAATGTGGGGCACCAGAGGAATTTTCCTTCTCTATTTGCCTGCTGGATTAATGACAGAATTCAGAATGCAGGACAAACAAATTGAAAAATATTAAATATTTGATGTGCCTCAGAGAAATAATTATTCAGATTTCAGTGAAATATCCAAATAATTTTCATAAAATTCTTGAATCTGTGATTCTTCCAGAAGATGATTATTTCTTGCTGATAGATAAGTAATACAGTTTAGCATATATTTTCCTTGTGAGGAGAAAGAGATTTTTTTATTTCTATTGTTTGTTTATATTTTTTAGAACAGTTATTGTTCTATATTCCAGTCTAAAGGCAACCTTTCAAGAAACTGCATTTCTTAAAAGAAATTACAGTGCTCTTCATGTCTAAGAACTGGCTCAGTCTTTTTATCTGATTGACTTTTTATGTCATGGTAGTTGGAGGAGATTAAAATAGTTCTATGGTTATTATTAATAAGGGTCATCCTTTAACAGTTTGCTTTAGAAAATTACATTCAACTACTTTCTTCTTTTGATGTATTGGTACTTTTCTTCCCTTGATGCATTGATACTCAGAGAAGGCAAACAACTTCAAAGAATGTCAAGAAAATAAATCATGTCTATATCTAAATATTTATAGCACCAAATATATCCTCCCACACCACTGAAGGACAGCCTTATTATTAAGACACTTTATTCTGAGAATTATTGGCATGAGACAGCAATTTTGCTGAGAAATATTTGGGCAGGATTAAATTGATTAGTTTTAACTAACAACATACCTTGTAAATTAAAAACTTTTCCAGTAAATCTTAATAATTATGGACCTGTTGTTAGACACCTAACATATGCATTGTAAAGACAGAGCAAAGTGATTATTGAGTTAGGTTGGTAGGGGTTTTATACACATTTTATGCTGGTGTTAATACAGACTGCAGAGTAATTAAACACCATTACTTATTCTGTTTAAAGATATATGGCTTTGAATGAAATCTTTATTTTTTCTTTTTTCTTTTTTTTTTTTAATAGAAAGAATGAGCAAACTTTTGGTCAGAGCAATCACATGTGTTCCATTTCTGCTGTGACCACTGACTGTATCTTTCAAGAAATCATTTGAAATTTCTGTTCACTGATAGTTTTCCTAAAGAAGATGTAAAACTCAACAGGTATATGTGTGAAACTGAGAATTAAGAGACTAAATACTTTGATTTTTATTATAACAGTGAGTCAAGAGACTGCAAAAACAATATAACATCTAAAGTATCCAACCCTAACATATCACCTGGGTTCTCCTACAAGGATTTCATTTTCGGGTATTGGCTTGGTCATCAAAACCTTAAATAATTAGGGCCATATCTGCCTTAGACACTATCTCACATGCTGTACTTTTTGGTAGCAGCAGAAGGAAGGTTTAGATTCTTAGACTTCATGATTTTTCTGAATTAAGTCTTCTTTATATTCCAGATTTACCACTCAGAACATGAGACATGTTTTGATCAGTTACAAAGTAAGAACAGAATATGGGTAGAATGATAGACTATTGATTACTGGACTCTGAATGTAAGGAAGAAAACAAGCCTGGACTTAAATTTGGGACAAGAAGCAGAGTTTTGTTCAATATGTACTATAAACTGTTTTGGTTTGTTGAAAATGATGAACATAACTGTAATCAAATCTGATTTGCACTGTGGTGGCATGAAATAATTAATCTGGTTTAGTTTATGATACCAAAATTCAAAAAGAGGATATTTGTAAAGAGTAATTTAAGGGAAAATTCAGGAAATTAAAATCCAAAGAATCGCCATGGAATTCACTCAGACAATGTGGGATCCTTACATTTCTCAAACCAAATATATTTAATGTGTTGAAAGAAAGAACAAAGGGATAAAATAGCTAAATTACTTGGGCAAGAATGAGAGATTACATAGCCCAGTTTAAATGCTAGAAAGACAGGACAACTAGCACTAGCATAAAGGAATGGAAGGTTTGAAAGATGGGACATAAAAGAAGGTTAAGAAAAAAATTGAAGATTTAGAGACAAAGAAATCTTCTTTTAAATTTTCCTGGCAGATCAGAAGTATCGCAGAGCGAGCCAGTGAGTCTGCTGATCTTCCAAGGTACAGAGAGCCAGTCAGAAAGCACAAGATTGCAAGGAATATAAACGGTCTTTTTGCATCTGTCTTCACCACAGTAGGAGCTGGAAAGATGTCTACATCACAGCTTTCCAGTTAATCTGGTACAGAGGCATCAAAAAGAGGGGAAGTAAAGCAAGAATTGGTCTTGTTAAGGTTTAATTAGGGGCTTCAATACAAAATGCAGGACTGTATTAATCTACAGAAGTTTTTGCTTTAGGGGGAAAAAGTAAACAATGTATTACTTATTATTACCAACCATTCAAATGCCTGGGTGGACACAGTAAAAATAAAGCATATTCTTCTCTGCCACGGAGGAGGCACCTTCAAGATGTCTTGCACCTACCTTCAAGATGTGTCCTCCCAAAAGCATTCTGCATGAAGTTAGGAATATATATGAAAATTTAGTGTAGGATATTAATTGTTCTAGGTTCCCTTTATATTCAGTATTGAGAGAGAGGCAGAATACTATTCCGTTTGATTATATCCTGAATCACATCCTGGGAATATTTTATGCAGTAATTCCTATTTTAGAACTTCAGAATCACAATCAACATTTTCTTGCATTTTTTTAATCAAACTTGTCATAAAAAATAGGTGTAAAGCACATGTGGCCTTTGAGTTAAACAGAGGTTAAATATTATGGATCACCATCAACATATCTTTAGGTTTTCAAAAGTGATTTTCACGGAATGTTTTGGACAGTGGCTAGGTTTATCTTCTACAAAGTAGGAGGTGAAAGCTTGGAATAAATTTAAGTTTGGTTATAAGATAAGAAGTTAAAAAACCACGACATTTTCAACAGGCATTATTCCTTTCAGTTTGTTTTCTGAAAAAGGAATTCTGTAATGTTTCCAAGGACCTCTTACTCTGTATCTGTCAATACTATTTGCTGGCTAATTTTAATAAAGTGTGGGAAAAATGTCATGACAAGTGACATTTTATTTTGGGAGATGATATTCAAAACTGGTAAAAGTTGATATAAATGATCCAAATGTGAGATTTATTATTGTGCAGTAAAAGTCCCTATTGAACTTCCTCTTTCATAATCTGTAGTGAAACTAATTTTAACAGGTTCTGAATGCTTTCTTTAAGTAATGTAAGGAAGCTGTCCCCATTATATGGACAAAGAGCAAGAGTGTCTCTTTATGCAAATTGTTTATAATTTAATTAAACCTAATTACTTATATGTTAATTTTTAAATTCTTGAAGCAAGTAAATATTGAGTTTAATTAAACCATAATCAAATCATAACAACAATATTAAAGCATAATAATAAATATATAAATTTCTCAAATCTAGAGTCAACTGAGATGGATTTGAGCTGCTTCTTGGTGTTCAGCTGTCATTTTACTCATATTACTCAACTACCATTTTTTGCCTGTATATCTGTGCCTATGCTGGTTCTTTCAATGTCCTCATGCTTTTAATGCTTCTAATTAGCATTTACCTGTGTTTCTAATCCACAATCTAAGCTACCAGCAATAAGTAGGGACCACACATATTGGGGAAGGGTTTTTAGGTGTCCTCAACCTTTTTTTGGTATGAGACACCTGCTAACCTTGGGCAGAGCTGGGTCAATTTTCATGACTCATAAGTCTGAAAGGAGACAGGGGTAGAGTCTTAGCATTATACTTTCTACCTGTTGACCTTCTTTCTGTGTTGGCTGTCCTCACACCAGAGAGTACAGAGGATCAGACCTTGTTCTTCGTAACCTCTCTGAACCCGCTCACACCTGCGTGACGCACACAAGAAAACATGTTTATCCATTTGAAATAAGTCAAGGGAACTATTGCGTAGCACTCTCTGGATCTGGCCAAGAAGGAATGGCTTTATTGCTGCAGCATGTGTTGGATCTTTATTTTCTAAACATCCTGCTGGGAGACATGCAATAAAAACCCTTTTTGCAATCGTTTCTCTCTCCACGGCGCTAAGGGTTCCCTGTTCCATCCTATTCCAAATAACACATGTGAATGCCTTGCCTTTTGTTTTTAAGTTAGGACAACTCCACAGGGCACATATTAACACACATTAATGAATGGATTATGGGCTTGTCAGAGCTTCCGGTGATGAATTTAGAGCCCATTAAAGACTAGGCATTGATTGCACTGGAGACTGTAGCTCTCTGTTTAATCCCTAGCAGGTGGGCACTGGTGCAAGCTTCACCATCTTGCATCAGCAGTGAACCTCGAACGTGACCTCTCCAGAGGGAGAAGGGTAATTCATTTGCCGTGTTTACTTTATCTTCAGCTTCTTTTTAGAGGGAGGCTCCTAACTGTGCTGAATTGTTCTAAGCGAGGAGTGGCAGATGTGAGATGTGGCTCAGGTTCTGGAAGGATTCTGTAGCAGTCTCTGTATGCTTGACCTTCAGACAGTTTAAAGTCAAGTCCCTATGGCTAAGAAATGAGTGTATATTATGAGCTCTGTTAAATTAACTGTAGCTTTCTTGGTGGACTTTCATTCCCAGAACATACATTAAAATTACACTTCTGCACAATGACTCTAATTTCTGTTAGGTAAAAGCACTGCTCAGCTACTGTGGTGCTTTTACAAAACAATACCCAATAAAAAGATGAAAACACACTAAATAGGACAAAGTTATAAATAAAGTTGTTTTTTTTTTCTTAGATCTTATGCCAACACAACATACTCTCTTTTCTAAATCACAATGCAGTCCCAAGTGTCCCTTGGATACCATGGTGGTAATCAGATCTAAACAAACAAACAAAAAACCTCACAAAAACAAGAGGAAACCTATGCAGCCTAAAGTTTCATTTCATGCCAGACACTTTTCCTAACCACTATCAGTCACTGAAAGATACTTTTGTCTTGATTTTTGCAGGTATAGACCCACATCTGGTCTAGGCATTTGCAATGGAGTATGGAAAGAGAATGCAGTCTGTTGCTCCTTAGATAATCTGAAGTATGTGCTGGAAGATGGTGTACTTGCTATAGACTCAATACCAAAGTTCAGAGATTTTCACATCTGGGCATGAGGAATGAATGCTTTATTATTATCTGGCAGTTTAATTCACACTAATCCAACCAGATTAAAGGAAAGTGCAACTGGAATAATTTTCTCCCAAGACCTAAACAATGTAATACTGTTAGAAAGAGACAAATATCAAAATGATAGGTGTGAGGGACTGAAAGGAAAGTATGCTCAAATTATTTTAATCTTATATTGAATTCAAATCATGATGTTTTTCTGTCTTTCTGTTTCCTTTACTGAGCTCCCCTTTCATGACTAGGTAGTTGCCAGTGTCTCATTCCTTATACATACTACATGCCTAACTCTCAACTTTTGGAGATAATTTCTCTGTTTACGTGACTTCAACAGAGAGTACGTGTTCTTGCAGGACATTAGCTCTTACAGACTCTACTTTGAGGTCTCCTAGGAGACCCAGAAGGATATATTATTTCTTCTGTAAAAGCTCTGAATTTCCTCATTAACCATGAGAGCAGTTTCCCAGGTTTCTTAAATAAAATAATAATAAAAAAAATTCAAACAAACAAACAAACAAACCCAGAAAAACACAACAACAAAAACCAACCAACCAAATAAAACCACAAAAAACCCCACAAACCAAACAAACAAAACCCCTCATTATTTTGATGTTAAATAGTTGAAGGTCTCATTCTGTTATATCACAAACTGATCACCTTATCAATACCTTTAGCAAGCAATAAAAGTCTCTTAGTTTTTCTCCTTCCATCTTTGAGGATTTGTTGACATATTTTCAGAAGTAAGTTACCTTACAATGGACTTGATGTCTTTATCTGCATACCTTAACCAACACAGTCAATATGAAACCCTGAACAGAATATGTGTATCACTCATTAGCTGGTTCTTGACAGAGGTGAGACATGGTGGCACTTCACCCTTTTTGTTCTTTTTCCCTCTCTGTTTTTCTGATTGAGATTCACGTCTGCAAATAACATCAGTGTAGGTGCTGAAAATGAATGTTGGTACAAAACACTGAAACATCCAATAGGTGAATATCTCGTGGAATTTGCAGCTGGCTCTGGGGAAAACAGGTTTAGGATGAAATCTCTTGGCTCTTCTTTAATTCAGGAAGAACTGAACTTGTTCAGAAAACTTTGATAGGTCTCTTCATGCCATCAGTACACAGCTACTGTTATATCAGTACATTTTTTTACTAGTGAGGCAGTGTACCAAGACCACCAGAGAGCTCTTGCCCACCAGAGATTTTGATTGCACAATGTTTCAGTGGTTTTATTTTCCCCATGCCTTTAGCATTCCTCTGCTTCTCAACAGCTGGTCTGAGGTCTGATCTTTGTTGACTTCGAAGATGTTTTATCAGTCCTGAACTGGAGCTTAATCAACGTTTATCTAAATACTGACCTGGAATCTGTGAGGCAGAGCAGCAATCAATCTGTGTTGTGTCTCATTTCCCTTCCTTCCTCTGGCACCAGCCTTCCTGACTTCATCACTTCCAATTTCAGAAGTGCACTTCATGCTCATTTTGCTGTCCAGAGTAGTGGGGCTTTTCTGTTCATGAGAACAACTCTGCTGGTAGATTGTAACATTCTTAGCACCTATCCAAATCTATTAGCCTATATGAAAGATTCCTCAGTTTGGAGACATTCAAAATGTGCAATTTTAGTTCAGTTGATTAGGTGTGAGATACATGTCACGGTGGACTACCTATGCAAGGTGACTCTCAACTCCTACACCTGCAGAAGGGGATTCTCTTTGGTAGAGTTACAGTGTCAAAGAGATGAAGCTCTGCTGCTCCATCTCGTGGGAGGAAATAAGCACACTATGATGCACTTGTCAGGCAGGTGCAACATCTCTGTAGCCAGTTTAACTGCTCCTAGTAAAGGGATAAAATCTCCATCTGCTGTGAAGGCAAAGATTCAAACTGGAGAAAAAAGTGACACAAACCCAGCAATGTTCTCTGAAGGTAAGTTTTCACTTACATAAAAGTTTTCATAAGTCCACTTTCACATTCCTCAAGAAATGAAATTCCAGCGATTGTGGATGTAGGAGCAAGACTAGACCAATCACGTCTACTAGCCTCAGTTAATACATAGCTCCTAAGAGTTGTTGCCTCATAGCTCCTTCAGTAATCAAACTCTCTAGCCCTACATAATCCTGTGTCCTCAATCCTCACCCACTCCCTTTGAACCTATTAAAACTACATTTAATGAAAGTACTGGCAGCCAGATGATTTTCATGTCATTAATGGTGACAAAGTCTACATTGTTTTCCTCCCATTTATTTCTAAATCTTCATGTCCCTTTGACCACAAGTTAAGTGTCTGTTCCTTGCAGTGTGAGGTTTTTGTGTGACTGATCAGTAATGACAGATCACCAGGCACTCCTTTGTGATGATTTTTATCAATGAAAATGACAATAAACTCCCTGTTTCATTGGTATTGGCCTGCACAGTCCCTCAATGACTGTTCTCCTTCACAGAGTCCAGCCAAACAGGAATATCTTAGTAGAACATAGTTTCCCCTAGGATTTTCTTGTCTAACAAGTATGGTATAGTTTTTGATTTTGATTATTTCAGAAAAAAAGACATGTCAGCTAATATAAAATTGAAAGGAATAAATTCAACATGATATAAAAAATTTTAAGCTTAGTATTCTAAGAAAGGCACAAAGTCTTAGATACACAAGCATACACATATTTTCCTTTTGAAAAAATTCTACTTTTTAATGTACATCTTCATAAACATATATATATGAATTTATTCAATTTAATGATATTTTTGAAGGAAAATTGTGCAAAATCTTCAGGATTGCCTTCAATGTGATCAGGTGAAACCATGGAAGATTAAAAGGAATTTTAGTCTACTTTTTGTATTTACCAATCCTTTGGAAGACAATCCTGATTTCATTAAATATACCATGTAAGCAACTCTTTTCCTTTGAAGACTGAGAGTGTAGGGCCCTCAGAATGTATTATTGAGAGGGGAAATCAGCTGAACAGCCTCTATTACCTTAGTCTGGGAGGAATTCCATGAAAGTCAAACATGAATATTTTACTGGGGAAGGGAATGCCAGTTTGACTTGCTGTAACTTATTTATGAGTTAAATTTCCAAAGCTTTTTAAGACACGTGTATGCTTTTTGGGTCACACTCTGCTTTCATTACATCAATACACAGAATAACTGCAATGTCTTCAGTGAGGTCATGGCATATTTACGGAGCTAAGAACTGAACAAATATTATTAACCAGATTGAATCTAGATCCTTCACTTTGCTTACTCACACAAGCCAAAAGAACATCGTAGTTTCAGGTGTTAGATGTCTTAAAGAAAATTAACACATTAGGTCTAATATCCCCCACGTGATCCATAGGGAAATAAATGCCTCACAGAGTTTGTGTTTGGCCATAGTCTGCAACTATCTTTTTCTTGTCTTCCAAACAAATGAAAGCAAGGCATGCTTTAACTAATTAGTTATAACAAGGTTTGATAATGACTAGGAGTTTCCCTCCAGTCCCAAAATCTGCCAACAGTTCTCTGATTTTTAGGGGGATAGAGGATGAAATCTATGACAGGTCCTTGGCATATAGGAAGAAAGGTCTAGAATTATTAATTGCAATGTCACTTGTAGTACAAGTAAAGGTAAAATTTGAACCCAAAGAACTGAAGAACATCTGATGAAAAAGAGCCTTAAATCCACCAGGCAGGTATTTTAGATCAGAAAATTTGAAACAGTGCAATTTTCTTATTTATTTTGTGGTCCTTGATTTAGCAGTGAATTTATAAGGAGGAGGAATTGTCAAATTCTGAGATGTTAGTGAATGATTTATTAGGTGTCCAAAAGCAAACCTGTGAACCACAAGATATAAAGAAAACAGGCCTCAAATGGTCGGTCCAGATTTCCTGCTAAGGTAAAGACTGTTATATTCATTAAGGAATCTAACAAAGAAAAACATTACAAATATCAAAACCACATCTGATCTTAGAGCTGTAAAGTAGGAGTTTAAGAAATTTCAAGATGGTGATTTGTTTAACATTTGCATTACCTGCATGACATTGTGTAATCTTAGTGTCACACTCTTGAATGATAACTCTGAAGATCAAACTGACCCCTTCGCCTCATGCTGGCTTTCCCATCCCTTGCTAATTATGATGTTTGCCTTTGTGGGACTTTTATGTGCTTGGCATTCAAATGCTTTTTCCACTTGTGGCCTCAGTTGGTGTGATCCTACTTCAACAAGAAGGCATGAAGCAGGACTGGTTTTTTTTTCCATGTTTCTCTTTCTGTGCTTTCACCTTCCAGCTAGAGGTTGACAGAATTTTGTCAGAAACACCAGAATCCCAGTAGGTTAGTAGATAAATATTTAACTCAGGAATATCCCTTACCTACCCTGGGTTGTGAGATTATTAGCTAATGTCTGCAAAGAGCTCCAAAATCCTTGGATGAAAAGCAGAATGAACATGAAAAGCAAAACTAAATGTACATCTAGACTTTTAAATGTATGTGTGCGTGTGTGTGCAGAAGTGGGTGGGTGTGCATCTATGTGCTTCAGTATATATACATATGCATTCCCATATACATTTAGAATCACTGCATTTAGGAATCTGTAGCTGCTGCATATCAACACCATTCAGAGGACTTCTTAGCACCTCTCCAGAACTACATATGAGACTCCCCTTTTCAGTAGTCTGGACTGTGCTCTGTATTTTTCCCAAGAAAGCCTATCCAGAACGCTACAGGGAAGAGAGTTGATTTCACCACAGCTACAAAAACTGAAAAGAAAAAATAACTTTTGTAATAAATTGAAATATTCACTGAAGAAAGTTATAGTCACCTCCCAAAAATTACATATTCTGGCCTAGAATGCTCAGAAAAAATAATCCTTCCACACAACTGCTTTCATTGCTTTCAGGCCATACTACCCAGTTGCCTAAATGTAAACTGGTTATGTATCTGCATAGTAGAGAAGTGTTCATGTATCTTTGGAGTTCTAATGCAGCTGTGTAGGCACAGCTTTTTGAACATATATTCACCAATCTTTTTTTTTTTTCTTTCTGCAAGATCTCAAGCGGTTTCAGTTTTCCCTGAGTGTTTCCTATACTTCAGTATCTTTGACTGCATCCAGTCTTTTTTGTAGGATCTTTGTCATGGATTGTCCTGGTCTTTTTCTAGGAATTCTGATTTTTGAAAAAAAATTTAGAATTTAGGCAAATGGTGTGATTATGAGATGGCACTCTTCTGGACTAATACCCAGCCAAGATTGTTATGATTTGTTTCATTACTGAAGAATTTTCTTAAACTTTTCTTTATCAAAAAAAAATATTTGTAATTCATCTGCAGTCAGTAAAGATTCTGGAGCACATTTCACATCCTTACAGCATTTTTTTTTTGTCCCCGTCTCATAGTCAGCACTAGTTATCAACAGATGTGGTTATGTTTCTTTTGTATCAACTTTGGAACATACCCTTGCCTCCTTTGGGATGAAAAGTGCTTTATAAATGTAAGCTTATTGTTATTTCTTTATGAGTATCTTTGACAGTTCACTGCTGTTGCCCATGGAACTTTGCCCTGGTAATAAAGCTGTTAGTAATACACTATCAGTCAAGTTTAGGAAAGTAATGCAGTATTTATTGGGTTAGCATCAATGTTTATCATTCTTGGTTCAGTGCTATACATTACTTGTGTATTATCTCTGATGGATAAACAGGGTCATTGGTGAAAAGATGGATGTGATTCTTCAGCGCCTTGGTACAAACCTTGAGTCAACATTAGTGGGAATACAGAATTTTCTACATTAAATGTGATACTCAGTGAGCTGTAGGTTAGTGCTTATTGTATATACCTCATTTACACACAAAACCTTAACCCTGTGAAAACAAGACAGCATTCTTTCAGTAAATAATGCTGAGATGAGGTGGGAAAAATGCCTATCCACACATTTGTTGCTAATTGCATGTTAACTTTGATGCTCACAGGCCTTAATCCAAAATCTCTGCACTTAATCCAAAATTTGGTGCTTTGAGAGATACTTAGAGAGCTGAAGAACAGAGTATCAGAACAGAGCATAACAGACTTTTATTTTTAGTAAGGTAGTCTCAAAAATTGTACAGAAATTTTTACCTTTGTTTTACTGTTCAAATAATAAAAGTGTCAGTGTACCCAGAGTGCAGCACAGTATCATGGAGTAGAAAGCAGTATGTAACAGAAACAGTTGTCAAACTGCACTTTCCTGCCTCCTCAAACTATGCAAAACCTTTTGAATGTTTTATCCATTTTGTTTATGCATCTTCCATTTAGCCTTTTACTGATATCCCACAAATAGAAGAGAGATGTGATATCAGTGTCCTTGATGCTTTAAAAACACACAGATGCAAAGGCAGTCATAGGAAAAGATACAAAGAATGTATAGGCTGAAACAAAAAACAGAAGATACAATGAAAAAGTTTAAGAATGATATGTTTTAATAAGCATGAAAGTCAGAGTTTTAAGAGAGAAATTAAAAGGGCAAAAATTGCATAGTCTTCCCTATCTTTATAAGTAACATAAGAAGCAGCATGGGAGGAAGTACAAAAGTGCTTGCCTGAAAATGGAACATATAGATAGGAGAATAAAGTACCACATGCCAAAGTCTGTTGCCAAATTCTGGATATGGAATGAGATCATATTCTGTCCTTGTTTCAATTATTTATCCATAAATCATATGCAAAAACTCTTGTGCTTTTCCTTCTAAATAGACAATAATGCAGAAATATTTACACTTTTATTGATGTACAGCTTTTCTTTTCATTATACACCATTTATTTCTTCCACCAGGAAAGCTTTTTTCTGCACTAGCTACAGTATAGTCCAGTTGATCTCAGCCTTTCATTCTTGGTCTTTTGGGGAATGGACACCTCAGGGATTCATGAAAGAAAAATAAGGATATATTTACAATACAAACTGGTAATAGAAAATGGCACTATAAAATGGAAAAGATTGAAAATTACTTATAGGAAGAAATCACTGTCTTCTTTTGGATAAGTGTAATTAAGAATAAGTTCCAACTGTGATCTCTGCAGGCTTTGGATTTTCATTGAATTAAAACTCAGTCTACCATCTCCAGCTAAGTGATTATCACTGAACAGGAGTTATAGAAAAGCAGAATAACAGACCAAAGCAACATCAAAAATCCTGTTTTTAACATTGTTCCCCACAATCTCTGTTGCCAAATGCTTACTATTATATAATTAAATTCTGTCAGAAGCATCTAAAAAGCAAAAAGACTTGGTCTGCCTGCAAATGAATCCTCATCATTATTTAGTTGTTACTAGATGTCAGCATGGCAGACTGAATATAAACTGCAGTGTGAGTGAAAATGTAAGGAGAAATTCTAAAGCAGTACATATTTGTTCTGTGGTCTCTTCTCCGTCACATATAATTTGCTAATACCTTTGTCATAATCCAATGGAAAGCAGTAGACTTTTTATTTTGTTTCATAAGCCAAGATGAGCCCCTTTGGAGATAGATTTCTGACAGACCTATTCTTTATATCATTTTAAATGAAGCCCATTGTAGCTGATTTCACTCCCTTTGAAATCCTCTTTACCTTCATAAACCAAAGGATCTAAAATATCTTAAGACTGATGTAATGGACAAAGGTTTAAACAAAAGTCTGCAAAACCTGGGATTTCATTTCTATAAACCAAGTCTGCTTCCAGCAGTATAGCTTTACAATTAAGAAAATTAAGGTTTCTTAAGACAATGTTGCCTGGAAAGATTGCCCTTATGGTTAAAAGATTTTTTGCTAAGTCATTTTAGAGTTGAGTGATGGATTGTTGCTTGCCATATAGCATTGTTTAAGAAAAGCTCAGACAAAAAATATGGCAGGGAATCATATACTTAAAACTGCAAAGAGTCCAAAAGAAACAGGAACAATACTTTAATAAACTTCACCACTTATTTAGCAGTAGTTTTTTTAATGTCTGAAACACAAGAGAGTTAAACAAAAGAAAAAAATATTAAGCAGAACTGAAAGTGATACTTTTGTGGTGGATTTTCACTGATATAATCTCTCTCTTTTTATTCCAGAATTAAAAAAAAAAATCTTTATTGTTTAACTCTACTAGGTGACCTATACAACAAAGGAAGCTTAGTATCTCTTTCTGTCTTAACAGTGAAGAGAAAACCACAAATTAATTGTGTTAGAAAGAAATCACAGCTGATATTGCTAAAAAAAAAAAAAAAGTCGTTCATAGTGTTGAAAGATGATTCTGCTGAGAGACTTGCTTGTTCATTTGTTCTGAGATCAAGTACAATGAAGTTTTGCAATATATCATGTCTCTCCAGCCCACTAGAAATTAAAACAAAAGGAATTTTTCATATCTCTTTGGTATTCAGACCATACAGGATGGTGCCAATTACATAGTAAACTTCAGCTAAAGTATCTGCTAACAAATGTCGAGTGTAATGGAATTCATAACACAGTAAACGTTCCATTTCTGGGACAAATAGCTTTGGTACAGGGAGAAAATAAATAATAAAAATCATGCCTCATATTGACTGATTATAATAGAAACAAGGCACATGGATGCCTTGGAAGCATAGATGCTTTCAGGATATAACTGGCTACATAAATATATAGTTTAAACACCCTTTATTTGTTTGGTTTTTGTTTTCTGTTCTTGAACTTCTGTTTGCATCTTCCATTAGATCAGGGAAATTTTCTATTGTCACCTGCAGCCACAAGACAATTCAATGTGATAATTATTGGTATCTAAAAATAGATGGGTGAAGATAATTTGGGAAGCTACAGTCCATTAGCAAGTAAAATAGATAACATCACTGATATAAGAAAAGGTTATTGATACTTGCTTCTCTCAGAAAATATTCTCCATTTGTACTGTGATACAATTCATTTGTAGATTCTGGAGAAGTGAAATTGCAAAACAAAATCTGCTTCCCAAAACCAGTAATGAATATACATCTTATTTGGAGGTTTCCTTTTTTTTTTTTTTTTTTGAAAATCAGTGTATTTTCAGAATTGCAGATTCTGTTGACATGTATTTTAGAAACACATAAAGTTTTCATGTGAGTTGATTTTACAGATATGAGGCTTATGTCTTCTTGGCTCATGTCCACAAACAAGGTGTCATCTGCAATCCAGCTATCATTTAACTGAATTTCGAGATGGTAATCTAATATCTTTATTTGTGTGTGTCATAACAAGACCTCCAAATACAGTGCTGGTCATGGAAATGAGAGCATAGCAGGACGCTTAGCTGAGAATGCTGCAGACAGGAGTCTCATGCTGTACCTAAAGCTCTGTTGGGGTATTGTTGATCTCACTAGAGACACAGCAAGTGGTGGCAGGGTCAGATTCTCTTCAGTTGAGCAGTGATGGAAACCAAATGTGTTCTGCATTGTTTCCAGCAATGAGACTCATTTTTGTAATATTGCAAGGTAAATAACACTGTCGTTCATTTCTAGGGATTTCAGTGCCCTGTGCTGCACTGATATGCTCCATATTCTATCTCAAAGTACCTGAGGAATGTCAGTGAGGGATTAAGTTTAGACTGGACGTTAGAATGAAATTCTTTGCTGTGAAGGTTGGCGAGGCACTGGCACAGGTTGTCCAGAGATGTTGTGGATGTCCCATCCCTAGAAGTGTTCAAGGTCAGGTTGGATGGGGTTCTGAAAAATCTCGTCTAGTGTAAGGTGGAACCAGGTAATCTTTAACTTCCCTTCCAGTTCAAAACATTCTATGATTCTCTGAAAATGCTACCCTAAAATTCATGACCAGGAATTAAATTCAAGACACCGTCTTCTGCAAGAGAAAGTATTTCCCAAACAACAATCTGTCAAAACAAATAGTACCACAGACTATGATAGGCCTCTCTTTGTGATAAAGAATCACCATCGTCAGGAACAAATGCACAGAGACACTGCCCAACACCCCCCACCCATAACTTCTGTTGCTAAGCAGTAATTTATTAAAAAAGATAAGATATTTTGGTTGTACATTGTTGAAAGATTCTTCTGGAGTCAGATGCATTTTCTTCTATCTCATATTGCTTTTGAGAAAGAAGTGCAAGGCAATACATTTTATCATAAGTTGATTCTGGCAGATCCACGTGTTGCTTAAAGACACCATGATTTCTGGATGAGTCAGAATTACATTAGAAATTGCATAGAAAGAAAAGACATAGCAGAAAAAAATGTAAATACAGGAGTGGCAATCAGAAACATATTGCAAGTTTTCACCATCAGATTTTATGGGCAATATTTGAGTATCTGAGTATCTGATCTGCATACGGAGAGATGCATATTCCTAGCTTAGGTACCGAGAATTATTCCTTGAAACTCTTATGGAGCCTGGGTGTTAAAACTGGACTCGCTTCCTTAAACTTGGTCCCTGAAGTTAGAAAGTAGCAAATGTAGTAGTCATTTGAGAATATAAACTTTAATTTAATAAGTAGTGTTCTCAAATTTCAGCTTCCTGAAAAAGTTTTCAAATTGCCTTGTTTTCAGGCTAGGATAGGTGGCAGGATAGAATATAATGAAAATTTAATATACAAGAAGACCCTACATGAAAAGTAAAAAAGGTTACAAATTTCACTTTAGTGCTTCTTTCCCTTTCCTTTTGCTGGATGCATTTGAATAGCTAAAGATTTGGTTAGATCACATCACAAAAAAATTCCTTCTGGTCTCCAATGCAGTAATATCAGTTTCTCGCTCTGTCTACTGAGAGAAGCAGAATGAATCTGAAATGGGAAATGTGCACACCAGGTAAGAAAGCTGTATTAATGAGTTAACTTTTCACTTGTGACTACTTTTAAAAACAGAAGCAACAGTGAAAGAGGTGGATCAAGTGTAAGGGTGGATAAACAGTCTAAGACAATCAAAATGAAAGGGTGGACATACCTGCTGTATAAAGACAAGTAAAATATATAAACAGTTTGAACTTCAATGATTTTATCAATATGTTTAAAAAAATAAGTCAAACTGTCAGCAGGTCTGAACGACTCAATTCGTCCCTTATGTTTTATAGCTTCTTAACCATACATTCCTTGGTCACGTTTTTGCTTCCTGGAGTGGTGTACATGCCTTCACACCAACAATGTGAAGTATGTTTTCACTTTATCACTGGAAATATGAGCTATTAAGAAACCTATTGGACTGAAATTCAAGGAATAAACGAGTAATTTCTGTGTCATTATGCTTTTCAAAAACCTTTAAACGATAAGACTGTTGGAGATATTTCATTTGTAATCAAGGATTTTTTTTTTCCCCTACCTGGAATAACTTGTTTTGGCAGAAGCATCTACTAAGGTAAGCTGAGTGCTACTAAACTGCTTAACAACTACTTTCTTTCATATGGCAGGTTGAATGAGAGACTCTGAAGCTGAAATCCATTTTTCTCATTAAAGACTGTGTTACTGTCTTCAAAGCAGTTAACCACACAATAGTTGATGCTTATTACCACTTATCTGCATATAGCCTAGCAAAAGCAAACTCCCTCCTCAAGCAGAAATCAAATTTTATATACCAGATTAATTCCAATGGCATTCAGTGAGGTGTCCTGTGAACTTTAGAAGAAATTTCACTAAAATAGTTTAAGCAAATTGCAAATGAGTTCCCACATCTGGCTTGAACTCATCTATCATTCATTGTAACAAGAATAAATGAAGACATTCATCACAAAGCACGCAACAGAAATTGTGTTCTTCTATTGATATAATTAAATACTCATAGAGGGCTAAATGCATAATAGCTTCCAGACCTTTTATTTCATGCCAGAATTCAATGGCTCCATCCTCATATGTTCCTAGTCAGAATCATTGTGAACGCTCTCCAGTTTCTAAACATTTATTGCTAGTGCAGTAATAATAAACATCTTGCATTTATAAAATGTAATGTTGCCTAGAATTTTTCATTTTTCAAGAATGTAGATCACACTGTCTAATGGCTCTCATATGTCCAGCATGCCCATGAACAATTTGTCTTCTGAGTGGAGTGTTAATCTGACACCTCAAGGACAGAGCCAGTTTCAAGAAGACTCCGAGAAAAGCTGGAATATTTCATGTGTTGCAATAACTACTGAAAGTCCAAGTATACTTACTCTGGGATTACTCAAAACTCTGGATTATATTACTTCTGCTTTTCAGTGTTTTATTCAAATGGGAATTATTAAAGATGCCAGGAGATATTTTTTTTCCTTTGGGTGTATGCCAAAAATAATTAAGAGAATTTTGTAATAATAATGACATTTATTGTGCAGCCCTAAACTGGATTTAGGGAAGGGTATGCAATAAGTTTGCTGGATTTCTAAAATGCTTGGAGACAAAAAAAAGTGATGCTCACAATTCAAACTTTTGAACATGAACTGTCTACTGTGCAAGGATGAAAATCAAGACATGTTCTATCATCCGTGTCTTCCTTTGATGTTACTGTCTCGCTTCTCATGTCCTTCATGAAATAAATTCCACTCATGAAATAATTATATTGACCTGATCCAAGACACGTTTAATTCTACTGAGTTGTCTTCTGTCATTACGGAGCTTTGAATCAAAAGTTCCTATGCTTTTAAAGTTACTATTTTATCCAGAGTGAAAATAAGTTGAAGAATTAAAGTTGTTTAATTTTCTAGTTAGAAAATAAATTAAATTGAGACATAATGAAAATTAAACTCAATTTAATAGGAAAAATACTCTGTCCTTCCAAAGTGACATAATTACACTGATTGAATTGATTAAAATGATTTCTCTAGGCTTGTTTGCATATGGTCCAATTATATATGTGATTGCTTGCTTAAAATAGGGCCCAAAATAGCTGGCAAGCAAGTCAGCTCATGGGCCAAGGACCTGAATCACTCAGTTTACACAGTTTCCTGCCAGCAATATTTTGTATCAGAAAATTGGTGACCATGTCCTAGAATTGTATAATGGCTGCGTTAGCCACTGGCTGTGATATTGTCTCGTTGGACTTTAGATGCCCACGTAGCTCATTGAAAGAGCAGATCATGTGATTTATTGTTAGATATCTTATTTGAGATGAGATGAATCATTGCCTCAACATGCCTGCTTCTCCTTATGGATGCTGAAGTGAGCCTGAAGTGACAAGCTGAGGTGTGGATATTTACCTGGAGCCAGATGACACTTGCTTTGTGTCTCCTCAATGGGAGTAACAGTAAGTGGTGACAGACACTGACCACATTGAGTCTTACCTAGGTGTTATTCCGAGGAACCTTTCCTATATGACTGTTTTCTGTTGTGAAAGAAAGGAGAAATTTAAGTGGCTCTCCATTTTACAGTCATACAGAGCTTTCTTCTGCTTTGAAAACAGAAAATCCATCATTTGGCATGAGGAAATTCCTACTCTGATGATGAAAGTTGGATGTTAGCTCTGATCGTATAACCATTTGAAGGAGAATGTTATCTTTCCAGCTTTATTAATAACTTTATAATTAATTTGAGTTCTATTTTCTAGACTTCACTGCCACGGAAACACTGCTGACATAGCAGGAAATGGAAGGATTGTAATTGGGGAAATTTTATTTTTATGAACTGCTCACTTTGTTTTATGAGGAGGATGCAGAAGGCAAGAGAAGCTTTCTTCACCTTCTCCAGCCATGCATTACTTTATCACTAGAATTCCAGTGTGAAATTTCTAAAATCTATAGGTCAATGAGACACAGACATTTAAAAACTGAAGTCTTTGTTGAAAATTAGAATAGTAATGTGACAGTCAGGTCATTTAGTCCTTGTCTAAAGTGTTAATCAAAATCAATTCTCACTAATTGCTCTATGAAAGGGCTATAAATTAATTTAAACCTCAAATTCTAGCTCCAGGACTTAAATGACAAAAGTATGTTCCTGAATGACTGGTAAATTTGTATTCCTAAATTGTTTTGAAACACTTCGCATGTTTTCTTTCTTGGATTTCTCATTTCATTTCACCATCCTTTTCTTGCCAAGAAGTTCGTTGTCTGGCTGAGAAAAAAAAATTTTTTTTAAACTCATATTTTGTTGTCAAAAAAGTGATTTGATCTAAAAATTCCATTCATGTACAGTCTTTTCCCCAGACTCTACAGAATCCAGAAATCTGCACTCAGTTGGAGTTGGACTTTGAGATTGTAATTCATATATTTCCAATTGAAGTAAATAGCCTTTAGTCTGGCTGCTATAGTGTTATAATTTCTTTCAATAAAATGACAAAGAGTGCAACCAAGTAAATTGTCAAAACGTTCTGCAGTGGTGTTTTTAATCATATGTTTATTCTGCTTTTAATTTATCACTTACAGAGAAATCTATTTGTCCCTCTCCTTATTTCTTATTTTTTTTCTGAATTTATTTTTTGTCTTCTATTTCTTTGACTTTAGTAGCTTTTGGTATCAAATCCTACTTGAAAAGAATATAAAGAATACATGGTTTTAGACTGAAACTCTGTTTAGGTGTTGCATAAATGTACCCACAGGAATTGCAGCACTTGGAAAGATTTCAAGTATGAGTTCTAAATCACACTCTGATATCATTTTATATTCATATGTGCTTCTTGGAATATCTTTTACTTGCCGTGATCCAACACAACTGGCAAGCAATATCTTGGGCACTCTCAAATCTTAGGAGTATATATGCAGGATGACAGTGCTCAAGGAACAATTATATATGGATTTTTTTTTCTTTAAGTACAGAGACTCTTGAGTTATTCTCACTGGTTTAAAATAGTTACATATGAGGTTATTTGTTCAAATAGTTTGGGTGCAAGTTATGGCTGAAGAGTGACCTGTAGTGATCTGTTCTCGGTAAGGACACCTGCTCGCAGGCACCAGCCGGGGATGACTGGAGTGTACATGACCTTGAACTGAAATCTTTTACCCCTAGTTCAGTTTTGGGGTGCAGCATTTGCGTGAAATCTTTGATAGCTTTTGTATCACCTATAAAAAGCCTTTCTGTAAGCCATGATTATCTTCCGACACCAGGTAAAATGTCCTCAGGAGGTCTGACTTTGTTTTATACACCAGTCATTTCTGTATTGTTCTAGAGAAACCTTGACCAACTGCTGAACAGCAAAATTGGCAGTGATGGACAACACTGAACAGACATGTTTCTCCTTATGTTCGCTTACGTTCCTGATTTAACTCAGTACTTGCTGGTATTTCAAGTGTTTTACTTCAGATTCCCTTTACTGAAGAGGAAAAAGAAGGATTTGCCTAATTTCCTTGTTTTTAAAGTGAAAAAAAAAGTAAAAAATTGAAGGCTTTCTAAAAATGAAGTTTTAAAGTCTGATAATCTCTCTGGTGGAGCCCCTGGTGGTCTAGTGGTAAAGGCGCCACGCTGTCACTGCCGAGACCCGGGTTCGATTCCCGGTCAGGGCCACTCCCGGGCAGGTGGGGCTCGTTAGCCCTTAAAGGCAACCCACCTACGTCCTAAGGACCTCACTGCCACTGTCCAAGCTCGCTTGGCCCCAGCAGATGAACCTTAGGATTAAAGGGTGGGCTCAGTTCCGCGCACACTGTGTCTCACCTAAAAAAATCCAATGCGCAGGCTGGAAGGTGTAAAGACCTTCCCTGGATCTTCGCTCGCGAAGACTGGTCTTATAATCTCTCTGGTAATTCTCTTCTTTCTGATTCAGGGCTTTATAGGTCAGAAAATGTAGCTATGGAATTTTTAAGACAGTTGCCATACTGTCATTTCTAGTAAAGGTGAGAAGTGACAGCCTTTAACAGGAAAGTCAGAAACTATGGGTGTTTTTGCTGGTGTAATAATTCTGGAGTCAAAGACTTTACAAGATCAAATTTATAAAGTCAATACAAAGCTCAAACCAAAACACACTAAGTTGGTCTAAGTGCTACTATAGTCATATCACTTCAGTTCTTTTGAAAGTGCAATTTTAACCATGACCAAATGAAAATTAAGAGATCCAACTTCTTATCATCAAAAGAATAGGATTTTTTTAAGTGAAGAATCAGGAAAAAATTCCTGTTGAAAGAGTTTTTTAAAATAAAAACTAAAAATTAAAGTGAAATTGGCAAAACTATTTTTACAAATAATATGTGTGACGAAATCACATCTTTGAAAACTTTACCTCTAGTAGTATGGACTATCAGTTTTTCTACAATTATGACATTATTAAGATTACATCAATCCATAACTAAAAATGTGATAATACAACATATAAATATTGACTACCATTTTAATTTGGGTCTATGTTAGACAAAGAACATTCTAATTTAAATACAAATTAATATTTCTAAATTTGTTTTTTTCTTTTTTTTGCAGTTTTTTTAAATTCTAGGAACCTGACTGCTTTCCTTATGTGTCTATTCTGCTTGGGAGTTGCATTCATTTCATTTACTTTTCAATATCTACACTGTATATATTTAGAGTGAGGTTATTAACTGTAATTTTTAATTTTTATTTAAGTCTCAGTGACTCCTCAGTCAATGAACTTTCTTATTTTATTTCTTATGTATTTTATTTTACTTTCATCCTTTCTCCTCTTCCCCAAAAATTTTAAAAAATATTTCTCAAGGATTAACAGAAGTATTACTTCTTAAGTGCTTATTCTGCCAGTATTAGTGTACTTTTTTGTTACAAAAAATATTTTTCTATAGGTTTACTTACTTCAATTTGACATTATCATTACAGAGATGTTTGAAATCCCCCAGTTCAGGAATAATAATACTAAACAATTAGTGAAGGTTCATAACAATCACAATATTTTAAGGTTTTTTTGAAACATCTACCTAATAAAACTAATTTTTTTATTATTGAAACTGCACACAGGAATAAATTCAGGAACTAATTAAGCCCCACATGGCCATGCTTCATTATGATACACTACATACTGGCTTAAGGATGAGATGTATTGATAGTTTCTAAAATTAAATACTTATGAAACTTCTACAGAAATGCCTATCATTACCTAAACATCTGAAAAATGGCTTGCACTTGCAATTCAGGTATATGGTTTCATTTTTAAAGCTGTTCGAAATCTTCTAGTTTCTGAAACACTAATTTGGGCATTTGCTCTGCATTCAACAACTTACAAACCCCAGGAGTTTGTAACTCTCTTCACTCTTAAGGCTACTGTATTTCATTTAGCCTCTTTATTTTCAATTACATGGCATAAAAAGGATTTCCAGCATGACACATGGGAAGAAATGGACACAGCTCCTATAACTTGTGAGTATATAAAGGGCATATAAATGCTATTTGCCTGGATGTTACACTACAAAAGGCTGATGTTGGTGGGATCTCTTGTATCTGAATGCTTAGTAAACTTCAGAATTATCTTCCATTTCCCATCTGTTTCTGTTTAAATTTGCAGGCGTATTAGCACAACTCCAAAGTGTGTCTTGTTATTTTGACCCATTGCACTGTAATTTACATGAATATGGAACAGAAAGAAGCTTCAATCAATAGCTGGAATCAAAACAGCCTGAAAACCTGGATCCAGATGCTCCTCACTCTATTGCTATAGAATAAACTCTTCCACATACAAATAGTCTCCAGTTTTAAGAATTTGTGTCTTTAGATCCTTCATTTGCCATCCTTCAGATAAGTCCACCTATAAAACATCAGGAACTGCTCTGAAAATACACCTGTACAGAAGGTCTGCAAAAGGCCTGTATGCGACTCTTTTAGTGATGTTTGTGCCAGATTGGACCCAAGTTTGAACAGCTATGAGTTTATAGTAAAAAGAAGTAAAGCTTGCTAATAATTCACACCATGTGGACTGAAAGTTCCTTAAAAAAATAAAGCGCTCTTGTCTCAGTTTCATAATATGAAGATGGATAAAAGCAGTAGCAAAATAAGCAAATATGTTTCTAATTGTGACCTTTAGCAATAAGTAAAAGGCGGATGAGGTAAACCACTAATGAAGCCAGTATATTTTGGAACAATGAGTAGTTTCTATATTAGTTTTCCGTATGTGTTGATTCAATTAGGAGTTCATGAAGTTTTTCTTCTGAATTGTCATCTGGCTTTTTCTATGGTCAAATAATCACAGGTTACTGTAGATTTACACAAATTTTGCAGGTGAAACTGTTTCTTTCTTAAGTTTGGAATTAAATCAATCTGTCTTTTACTCTCTCATTCTACCACGCTCCATTTTGTTTCCACAAAGTGTTCCAAAATATCTCACTTAGGAAATTTTTAAATATTTGGACTTTTATTTTCTAGAAAAAAAAATTAATCAGGCAAGTGTCTTCAGCTTACTGAGACAGGTGTATTGAGTTAGTGCATCAGTACATGCTTATCCAGATCCTGTCTACCAGGTCAGGATCCTAAATTCTCTGGAAAAGCATAGATTTACAGACTCCATAACATTAAACCTACTGGATATTTTACTACAGTGATACTTGAAAAAGAAAGGAGGAAAAAAGAAAAGCAAACAAACAAACAAACAAAAAACTCCCCACTATACTGAGTGCCCATATAGTGTTTACATATACATGTAAGTATATGAATCTACACACACACATGTACATATAGACGTGTATATACAAATCCTTACTTTCTCCAAAAAGGAGAAGGAAACAGCCTTTTACACAGCACTTTTATTGCTGTCAGGCAGAAAAGTTGCTTGAGCCTTCGTGGAAGAGGATTTGACATTAACTCTTTCCAGCAAACTCTTTTTTTGCCAGCAGGTTGCTATTTCCTAAAAAAAATGTTTTCAGAAGGTTTCTAGTTAGAAGATCAAACTCTGTTACAACTTATAGGTACAACTCCCACCAATTTCAGCAGGAGGTGCAAGTGTCCATCTATACACTTAAGAATGATGAAATAAATGTTCTGGAATTTTGTAATTTACTTTTGTTGCACATGTAGCCCCCCTGCCAGGTGTTAGTGGTACTAACCAGGACTGGGTTCAATAACATGTCTAGGGGACTCCTTCTAAAATAAATATAAATGGCGGCTTGGTCCCGCACCTACAATGCCAACATTTAGGAATTTAATAATTTAACCTTTTACAGGTGTTCTTTCTCCCATTGCAAGTACACAGGAGTTCTGAGACTATGAAACCACAAATACCTTTTATTTGGGAAAATAAAATAAGTATATGGTTTCAAGAAGTCAGGGAAACCTACAGAGCATGCTGGGGATATGACCAGCTTCACAGTTCCATTGGTTATTCACACAGCTCTTTATGGTGTGGCACATTCATTCCAATGGCAAAATAACCAAACCAGATGGGACCTCAGGTAATGTTACTCTACAGCACTTCTTCCTTATGAAAGATCTGCACTACTCTTGTCATGTTACCACATTATTATTTTTTACTGCAAAAGCAGGACATAGACCTGCTAGAGTAAGTCCAGAGAAAGCCATGGAGATGATCCGAAGACTGAAGCACCTCTAGTGTGAACACAGGCTAAGAGAGTGGGGCTGTTCAGCTGGGAGAAGAGAAGGCCTTAGAGCACCTTCCAGTACCAAAAGGATCCACAAGAGAACTGGAGAGAGATTTTTACAAGGCCATGTGGTGATAGGACAAGGAAGAATGGTTTGAAACCTAAGGAAGGTCAAGTAGATCAGATGTTGGAAAAAAAATTCTTCACTATGAGCATGGTGAGACACTGGAATAGGTCTCAGAGAAGCTGTGCATGCCCCATCCCTGGAAGTGCTCAAGGCCAGGTTGGATGGAGATCTGAGCAAACTGACCTACTGGAAGGTGTCCCTGTACAAGGGGGATTGGAATTGGGTGATCTTTAAGTTCCCTTCCAACCAAAACCATTCTATGATTCTATGTCACATATAGCATTTAGGCTGTTGCTTTTTCTTCTCAGTTGCTGCTCTTAGTTTGTTCCTATAAATTCATATCTTACAATATTGGTCATTGAAGAATCTGTACACCACTGCCAAACTTCCTGCTAAAAAAAAATCTTCCTTATAGAAATGGATAATTACCAACAGTTAAAAAAAAGAGAAAATACTGGTTTCTTTATAAGAATGGAAAACTTGTTAAGCCATGAAATGATGTCCTATGACAGAATTTTCTAGCATGTTCTCCTGAAGTCTTTTTTAATTTCTGTTGAGTTTTTTTTCAAATCCTCATTAATTTTTTGAAAAATGGGCAGTGACAATATTAAGTCTATTACTTTATGTTACAGTCAAATTAGATGGAAATAATGGTGAAAAAAAGGAAAAATCGAAAGAAAATATTGCGAGAAATTAGAAGTATCAGTCAGAAAGTTAAAAAATTATAAAATAAGCTTCAGTTAGACAAGAATTCTAATGTACAAAGGGAAAATTAATCAGACAACCCAATCACTTTAAAAGAAAGAATAAAGAAATAGTACATTTCAAAGATGTTTAAATCAGATAGGAATTCACAGCATGACATGATGGCTTAGGTGAACGTGATATTGGTCTGCCTGTATGGGAACATCTCAGTGTGTCTCCTTGAATATAAGTGATCACACTACAGCAAAGGGACTATTCAAAAGGATGCAGACAAATTGGAAAGGACTTCACAGATGTGAAAGAAAATATAGGAGGCCAGATGTTGATTAAGGAGTGCTGTGCTTTTGTTGGCTAGCTTTAAAAATTAAATCCATACACATACAGCATAAATACATAAACACAAGGGGAAAAGAATTCTTGTTTGCTGAAATACAGGAAAGTACAATTGAAAGTGCATTAGAAGGGAGTTAAAGATAAGAGGAACAGCAGGGAATATCTCTCACAGTAGAAGAGTCTCCTGGGTGAGATGAAAGGATCTCTTTCACCTGAAGTATTTACAACATTTTTGCATGGAGAGAGGTTGTCTCACACCCCTGTGGTTTCGTGGAGGAGAGAGTTTGGGAATTTTGGACAAAAATTCTACTCAGTATAAGAATGGAGTTATCAGACAAACGTATCATTTAGAGAACTGGGTATTGTTCTGTAGCAGACTTGGAAAGACATTTTTTCAAGCTGAAATTCTTCCACCCTTGTTTGTGACATTGAATTAACTGTCACCCTTGTGTGACATTGAATTGTCAGTATGAAAACAGCAGATCCGTTAATTATTATGGATTTTTTATTTATACCCATTTTATCAGCTAATGGGAGTGACTGAGTTGCCATGTGAATCCCGATGGACCTATAACACTGGCACAGAAGTCCACAGTACTGCTTGTTATCAGTTGTTATTGTTAAAGCTACAGGCAAATGGCTGGGCTGTGGGGCTTGCCCTGTCCTGGACTGATGTTAACTGAACAAAGCATGGAAAACTGCTGGACATGACATGAGAAATTGCTGGACATAACTGATAGCCATGTAAGAAGTTCACAAAAGTAACAGACAGTGTTGGAGGGAAGGGTTGAATTTCAGAGGTGGTTCAAGGTTATGTGAGCAACAACCAAACTCCAGAAATAGTTGAATTATGTCTGGATTAGGTACTAATCCAGTTTTCAGGGAGTAGTCCTGGATTTGATTGCTCCAGCCTAATCAGTAAAATAAATCACATCTATTCTTATGGTCATAGCTCATGAACTGAATCTGCTTCCTTGTTCAGAAAGCCTGGAGTACTAGGGGTAACTTTCCCAAACTGTTGTCACCAGGATGGTGCCCACTACAGTCTCAACAGCACTGACATCTAGTCATTGCTTTTTAACACCTATCAGTATAAAGATAGCCAAATTAAATCTATATCTGTTCGGATTGCAAAGTAAATATGCCCTAAACATGAGTTGAAAGCCACAATTTGGAAGATTGAATCCACCCTCAATTTCAATCCCCCCTCCTTAGGGATTTAGAACTTGTTCTGATTTTCATACAACAGTACTAAAAATATTTACAAGTGTATTGTCTAGAAAATGGTGCAAGCAAGTACTATAGGAGTAATAATAATAACAACTGCAATAGCAATAATGATACTAGTAAATTGAAGCATCAGCCACCAGTAACCACATATATGCAAGATCACAGTAACTCAGAAGAATTAAAAGGGTTAAATCACTGGGATAGCAGAAAGCCTCATTTGATCATGCTTGTCTTTCATCACTGTCCATCAACAATTTAATCTGTAAGGCTAAGCTCCATACACACATTTGCACCTCACTCAGCTATTAGGCTACTCTGGGAAGTCTGGTTAAGTAGAGTAAGGCTGTCACAGAAGTTTTTATATGACTGACTGACATTTATACCTAGCGTGTCCCCCAGGCTTTATAAAGAACACTGTTTAGTGCCAGTAATGTTACATCTCGGTGGGTGAACATGATACAGCCATGGTGAAAAAGAGAAATAGATTAAACCACAACTTTGGAAACTAAATCCTAGTTCTCTGGAAAGAATAATTTTGTCTCAGATTATCCTGGGGGGGATCAGTTGTCCTGTTTTTTATTTCTTTCTTTTTTCACTTAAAAAAAAAATAAAAAAAAAGTGCTGAGTTCTTTAACGTCCATCTGAAACCACATCAGAGCTGAGCAGAAGCAACCTTGTTTTTATCAAGAGTTGATCTTAAGCAATCAGGGGAGATATCTGGATTAGCTGATCAGAGCTACTCCATTGCTCAGCATAACACATTTCCCTGTCTTCCATTCTGTAGTTTTTGGCTCTCATCCAGCTTCAAAGCAAACTATCCTGAAATGATTCTTTTTCTTTTTTCTTTCTTTTTTTTGGTTTTTTTGTTTTGTTTTGTTTTGGTTTTGTTTTAAGAAAATAAAACCTGCATGAATTTTACAGTAAGAATTATGCCATTATTTTAGAATTACCTCCAGGTTCCTGGGTCTGCGTTCTGAAAGATATGCCAATAATATGTTTAATGCAAAACCCCTGATATCAGTGAGGATATTTGAGTACATTAAACCTTAAATCAATGCCACTGGAGAAAGATGCATGCCTTCATTATACACATTTATGCCTAGTCACAGTTTCCTAAATGCTGCATTTGCTTTTGAAAATATATTGTAAGGATGGTTTGGGAGGTGGAGGTTTGTCTGGATGCCATTCTGTTACAGACAAAGCCAGGAAAATCCTGAACGAGCTCCAGGAAGAGAGAAATTTGCCAAGACACTAGCTGGAGCAGGAGGTTCCAATTTGTTTGGACACTGTAATATGTGCCTGAGAGCTTCTGAGGGAGCAGGAAGAAGGCAAAACAGCACGGAATACTCTAGGATGAGTGAATGCAATGTCTACTGTTATCTCTTTGAACATTTTGGCTCCATTAAACTATGAAACAGATTATTTTAAACAAAGTACTGACTGTGTTGTTGACGATACAGTCATTGGGATGGTGTCAGCTGTTGTGTATCTTCACAACCTGTTTGCAAGAGGAGAACACAGGTGCATTAATATTCCAAAACAGGGAAGCAATCCACCTGAAGCTGATTGAGCTTTGAAGCTATGTCTGGACAGTTCAGAGGTGGGTAATTACAGCTTAGTTTTCAGGGAGAATTTTACCTGAAGTAGGTTTAGAGACCATGGAAGTAACATGGATTCAGTGCTCTGGGCAGGTAGGGAAGAAAAAGTGAAGAAGGGACAGAAATACATTGACTTCTGAGGCTGTCCCATCTAAAAATACTTGTCTTCTATAGTCAGAAGAGAGCATTAAGCATCTCAGATTATTAAAAGGATTATTAATCCTTTTTAAAATAGGTATTCTGGATGTGTGAGGAGGATCACTTTGTAGCCCATCATTTTTTCCCTCTCTGTGAATGAAATTTTGTCATTTTGCTTAGATTTAGCCAAGGAGTTTGAAACAAAGTTAGCTTTCAAGACAGGATCTATTTGACTGTGACTAGGTACAATTAACTTGCTGTTTTCTCCTTGATATTTTCATATTTCTCTGGAATTATCCTCTGTGGTCTAATATATATAGGTATTAGAAGTATTTCAATAAAAGATAAGGATAATACAGTCCCCAGAAAGTCATATTTGAATTTTTTTTGGACCCCTTGAAAACTAAACTTCTTCTCTGAAGTGCTTTCAAAGAAATAAGAATGGCTAAATGTGTCTGAGACTCCTATTTGTTATGTACATATTACTTTGGAGTGTAGTAGGAAAGGAAGGGATGAGGAGAGTGGGTTGACAATATTGTTTGTACAAAAGGATTTAACTAACTGAATGACTGGACATTGATTTAAACTGTGTGACCAAATTCAGTGCTTAAAAGTGTGAAGTAACAAAAAAGAGGATATGCCTAAAGGGGGTCTGAACTAGCTATTGTGTCACTCAGAAAAAAAGTGTGCAAATGTTTGAATTTTGTTTGGAGGCAACTGAAAAAAGCAGATAGCATATCACAGATAGAAGCCTGGGAAGTTGTTAAATCTCTGATGAGGTTGGAACATCACATCTTCTGCCACAAAGAAGGTATGAACTAAATTAAGAAAAAACAGCAAGGGGGACCAAAGATAGTAAAAGTCAAATGTAAGTAAATCAATAGAGCAGTGACATCTCTCTTCATGTGGAAAAGACACATACTATCCTGAAAAGGCAAATTTGAATTTAGTCAGACTAATTCTGGCCTGAAGTACCATTAAGTCTTCAGGTAGAACCCATGTGAAAAAGTTTCAGAGATGAAAATAAAATTTGTGGAAAGATACAATGGTTTAATTTTTGAGTGAACCAGCCTTATTTTCCCCCATAAATGTTCTGTTATGGCAACTGATTTTTTATCAAGTTTAGATTAAGCTTTAATTTTTTATTAATAAGAAAAATATTTTTTAAAAGTGAAAAAAAGAAAAAAGAAGAAAAAAGTTGCATCCTTTCTTCAGGAAAAAAACCTATCCCTAAACTTTTCACAAAAAAAAAAATATTTGAACTAAGTTAACTGCACCAATTTCATTAGACTAAGAAAAATAAATAAACAGTAAAAGTTTTGAGTGTACCAAAAAAGGGATGTTTTTCTACATCTACTTCTTTCATTCAGACAAGGTAACAGGCCTCAGAAAAATCTCAAAACTACCTTCTTACGTTACCTACCCCCTTGATTGAACTTCTAATCACCAAAACCTCAATTGAGACTAAATTGTGTAACATGTACACAGCAGTACAGTAGCTGTGCTGACCACCAGAGAACCTGTCATTCCTGTGGCAGGGTTCATGGTGGAACAAACTGGCTACGAGAAAGAAATTTTATGGAATACTGGGGGGGGGAAAAGGATGGACAAGGAAAATTGTGAATAGAAAATAAACAAAACCAACCAACCAAACAAAAATCTTTAAAATGCTTTAATCATCCTAACACTGCTTTCCAAACCTATTACTATTTTAGTTCTTCCACACACCATGCTGAAAGTTTCATTGTTGCAAATAGTCACTGAATATCAAAAAAATCTTTTTTCTTTTTTTTCCTTCCCATTTCAAGTAATTTGTGTCTGACTCCTTATGTTTTTATTGAAAATAATTAATGTTATACATTTCAAGTCTTGCACTGTATCTGTATATGTTTCTTTTTCAAATGACCACTTAAATTGAGTTTAGTTGGACCTTTTTATATGATTCTGGTATTTTATTTATCTAGACACAATGAGTCTTGCACTAAAAAAGACAGAGACTGCAGGAACATGAGATGTTATGAACTCCAGATAGAATACACACACTCCAGCTTGCAACAAATCGTCATTTTCATGAGTGTTAAGAGCAGAACTTTAAGATTTTCCTGAGCTTTGGTATATTCGTCAGTGATTTTCCTCAGTGGAAGTGATCTAGGGGAGATATTTTATGTACTGCGTCTTAATTTTGAAGACTTTAGGTCGTCTTGTATGAATCTACATATGGAAAGTTATAGCTGCAGAGCAGTCAAATGTTATGGCTGATCACTTGAGATTTTATAATACCAGTTGATCTCCTGGAAATACCATTATAACATGACTTACTGAATCCTCAAAACATCCTGTTGACAGTCTTGACAACTACTGGTGATGAAGTTTTCAGGCAAGGTCTGTTTCCAGTACCTGATATATTGTGGCCCTGGTTCTGTCCATTACGTGTCTATGTTACTACAATAATGTGTTTTTAAAACACCCTGTCCCTGTAAGTGTTGCACATCTAGAAGTATATACAGCAATAGGTTAAAAGTGCCCTTCAGAATGCTCACTCTTTGTCTTAGAAAAACTATCATGCACTCTGAGCCACTCACTCTGCGTTGCTTCTCACTCAGTGTGTTCTGTCTCTGTGAGAGGATGTCATGGTCTGTCCACTCAATTCAATGCAGCTAATTGCTTTTAATGAAAGGAATTATTTTGGCTCCAAAGGTAGAGGGTTTAGCTCTAGTTTCAAGAGAAAATGGTTTGTGGAAAAATAATTCAGAAGCCTGAGGAAGAGAGAGCAAGATATGAGTGAGCAAGAAATTGAAATTTAAGACTTAAAGCTTGAGTAGGAACAAGGCAAAATGGGAGTATAAAACAGAGAAAAAATTATGCCTGGGACATAAGGAAGTGGAGAAGGGCTAAGTGAATAAAGGAGTAGGAATTAGAAATTGTATTAAAAACCTGAATGACATCAAATAGTGATAGCAATGTAAGAGATCTTAAAAATGAGCATAGTCTGGAGATTACTGTTGGAAAAGTAATCAAAAGGCTGATTCAGAGATGCAACCCATGACGCTGTGATGAGATCTGAGCACAGATGACATGAATCTGAGCCCATTCAGTCAAACCACCAATTCCTCTTGGAGTCTGAGATGAATTTGGGATAAGCTCCAAACCTCAAGTTGTTCCTTTAGGTTCCAAAATAAGGTCTGGCAACTCTCAACAGGAAATGATTTATTTTCTTCACTACCCCCAACCAGGGAAAAGTCAAAATGTGAGGACAGAGTGGGGGGATATTGAAGGAGAGTTGGTCCATAGAAGAACAGAAAATAGTTTGGTAGAAAGTGCAACTACAAAGGGTCAAAATGAGAAACCTCTATGGGATCCCGGGCAGTAACACACCACTAAATTATGAATGAAGAGAGAGAAGAAAATATTATGCTAAAGAAACTGAACATCCTGTGCTTTTAAGTTGTGGTCATAGCAAAATCTGGACTTACTAAATAGGTTGCACTTGCCTTGTAGGGTTCCATGACATAAATTAAATGACACATGTAATATGCCACTCTAAAATGTGAATTTACTGTAGAATGAGAATTTGAACAATGAGAAACAGCTTCCTCTTCCACTTGAAATTTCCTGTGCAAAAAGGCCTCAAGATTTGTTTCTTTTTTTTGACAGTTACACGTAAATAGGCCAAAGAGTCATAATCAAAGTTTTTTGTTTCATAAATTTGTAGCTTCATAAATGCAAAATTTGTAAGTAGGTATAAGGAAGAATTATGATTTTATTTACAGAAATACCAATATCATTACCTAAAGGACCAAAAGAATTTTCACCTGATAACATCAGAGAAGTGGATCTTCAAAGCGAAATAATTCTTTCTATCTCTAATAAAATCAAGGAAATCCCAATTCTTAGCTAGGAGAGCTATGCTAATTTAAAATAGTGAGGAACTGGCCATTAATTTCTCTTTCCCATTGCAGCTTTCTGTCCTGTAAGAATTAAAGAAAGTATATTACTGTTGAAAAATACGTAAACCCTTAGTGAAGTATGCATTTTGTGACATTTAACTAGGCTTGTGGAAGACCCACCTTGTAACATAATAATAAAAACGACTTCTTGTTCTGCATTTGCCATCCATAAATCTCTAACCACCTTCCTGGAGGACAGTATCATTGCCTTTTGACAGGTGGTGAGACTAAGGAGCAATAAAATAAAGCAAGTTACCCAAAATCACACAAAAGAACACCAGCTTCCACTGCTTGTCCAATTCAGAAGTAATATCAGAAAAAAATACAGGGGCAAGGCTGCAGGGGTGGTCTGAAGCATTTCTGTCTGCAGTATCATTTCTGCAAATTTGTGGTGGAGGGAGAGGATGGTATGTGTCAGCTTGGACTGACAGAAAAGGTTCTGCTCCTCCATGCAGATTAGATCCATCCTATTAGTCTGGAGTTCAGCCACTTCCACAGAAAAGAAATGTGTTTAGCAGGGGCTACTGGAGGAGGAAGAGTGGGAGGACTAGATGCATGAATCCTAAAACATACTAACCTGCTCAGTATACTTTTTCACTCTGAAAGCTGAGCTTTGGGTTTCTTGATGCAACTGGTTTGTGGCAAGAGCCGAGCAACTGACGTTTATCAGCACTGCTGAGAAGCCCAGTAATAAGTCACTACAGAAATATTTATTACCTACCAGTAACCGCTGGTAATTGCTGAAAAAACAACCTGAAATACACGTCTATGCTCTTTCTGGAACGACTCACCATGATGTAATTCCCTAAGCACCTCCACTAGGAGACAGTAGTAAAAACTTATGAACATGTTCTCCCTGTTAACATTCTTTCCTTCTCTCTTTAATATAGCCAGAAAAAAAAAAATCAGTGTGTACCCATAAATTCACTAAAAAGCAAAATCAGTTGCTATAAGTGGGCACAGCACTGCAGAAAGACATTTTAGAAAGTCCTGTAATCTGTAAGGGTACTGCAGTTTTTTCATGTTAAGGTGTTTAATTCACACGTATTTTCCTCATTTTGTATTTAAAGGCATTAACACAGAAATAGACCAAGTTCTGCAACTATTGTCGTCGTTGAGGCGATAGAGAAGCTTCTGATAAAATAATACTAAGTTTCTGTTTTGGGTAACCTTCACCTGGTATTTGGGAAAGCTCTGAACGAATTGATGCACCTTTTACAGCAGTAAGAAATTACAAAACTTGAGATTTTGTGAGACACTGTGAGCCACTGTCCCAGTTCACTGACACAAGGGAAGCCACACTGTGCCTGCAACCTAGCCCCATTCAGGATGGGGAGCAAAGGCACCTTCAGGTTCAGCACTGATAAACTATCAGACCGGCCAAGATTTGGGCAAAATCGCAGCAGCAGAGCCTGGTCTGTTACCTCTCATAGGCAAACTGTTCTCCTAACAGGGCAAGAAGGCTTTAATTACCATTCCTCCTCCCCCTTCCTCTCCCCCCACAGCACACTCAGCAATTCCCAACTCATCTGGCTAGTTTCAAACCCATATTTACACCAACTGGTTAGTTTTGTTCTATTAGCTCTCAGACCATTTAAACCATCTGGTTTTCCTCTAGCATGTCCTAGACCCCTGACCTGAGTGATCTCTCCATTTGAAGTTCATCCATGTCTGAAGTAACAGTTTTTAGAGGTGACAATCCCAATTTCACTCACTGGAGTGGGCATGGTCCCAAATCATGCAGTGTGGTTATATGATGCCTGTGCATCTTCTCCCCTCCACCACCTCCTGCCACATTTGAGCCAGGATTATAAAGTCCTTGCTACACGCAGTGCACCAATAGAAAATATTCATATTTTGTAACCACAAGAAGAATCTTGAGTATTAGTGCACTTTATATCTCCTACACTATTTAACTAGCGACAAAATTGTGATATTTTTTCCAGGAACAGTCTCACAACAGAGAGTGCCTGGGTTTGATTTCTAGGGATTCTTGCTAAAATTGTTATGTGACATCATCTCAGGCCCTCACCCAGAAACCTGGGAAAATAAATTGCCCTGTCTGGGTGTTCAGAATAAGAAGTAATTCCTCATTTAAAAACAATAGGTTTACATAAAGGGAGTTAAATGAACAGAGTTTTATCGGGGGAGAGACCTTCTAAAACATTACCTTGGGAAACTTAGGTAACTCAGAAGGTGAGACTGCCATCCCCAAGGCCCAGCCCTGGCCCTGAACTCTTCCTACAGCAGCAAGGGGCGGTCAAGGTTGTGGGCACTGTCCTCCCCCCTTCAGTTGCATCCAATACACACAACTCATTATCCAGGCTCAAAATCCAATTTGAGGGCAGTTTAAATCCTCTGGCCCAAGTCAGAGGCAATCAGTTTGTACTAGTGTGTGGGCTGTATGGGATCCTAAAAGGGCAGGTTAATGCATCACAGGCAGCTTAGGAGCAGGCAGGAGGTGGGATGAGTTGTTCTGGCAGTGCTGAAATCTGCCCCCCAGCATCATATTTTTCCTCCATTACAGCTTTCTGCATCCTTCTCCCCACTAACTCATTGCTTCTGAAAAAACACACAGCTTTGCTGGACATAGGTGCACTCATTCAGTGTGCAACCCAAAATTCAAGGACTGCTGGACAGAGCTTGATCTAACGCGCACACAGATGTGGCAGAGAGACTTGTCATGCAGGCTTCTCCAGCACTGTTTTCAGGCAGCAACCACCAAGCCTAGAAGGTTGGCCCTGCTCTCTTAAGAGTTGTGTAGCTTCTGTGAGGTTTTCTCCCCATGCCTAAATTAAAGACCAGGCTTCTCTCACCAGAGAGGAAGTGTCAGTAAAATCCATACCTTGACAACTGCTCCAGGTGAGTCCTATCATTCCACAGGCAACTCACTGAGCTTCTTCCCACTGCCACATCATCTTCTCTTGTCTTCCCATTACAGTCATATTTTGCCACAATTTTGCTGCCAGAGAATCAGTCTTCCTTGCAATACCATTGCCCATTGAGGCAGTCCTTACAATTTCTTGAGTATTTTTAGATAGACATCAATGACATCATATGGGAAATATTGACTGAATATTAGTTTCTTTGAACAAGACACTTGAATCATTTAGTTTCCATTGAGGCAGCTGTAACCTGAACTGTTTCAATAAAGGGAAGATATGGACCCAGTTTCAAAATTTTTTTTCTTTATTTTTTTTTATTCCACCTATATTTTTGTGAAGAAGGCATTTTCTACATCTTGTGACTCAGGTAAATCTCAATATAATTATATGTGAAGGGAGAGCCATTTTCTACCCCAGGAGAAAATCAAAATGGGAAAATCAAAGGCTTTTTTGCCAAAAAGAAAAAAAGTGAGAATATTTCCATACAAGGTCACAGTTACCTAAATAAATCACAGCCAGCTTCACACTCCAGACTGTATTTATATTTTGAGCCAGGGAACATCTGTTTAATAGTGGGTGGTCATGTAACAGTTCCATAGACAACAGAGCCATCCGAACACTCTTGGAGACATCAGGAAGGGACTTATCCTGAAGTCAGTGAGTTGTAAATGGGATGAGAGTAGGCCCCACTACTCTGGAAGTTCTCTTTTCAGAAGCCAAGTAAATCTATGTGCCAGGAACTACATGGCAAAAGACAGACTGCCCAGGAAAATTCTTATTTAAAAGTGTAAAGTACAAGTAAGAACACCACATCAGTTCCTCAATAACAGCTACAGTATTTTTTTGCATAAAGACATGAGAAAAACTCAAAATATGTCAGTAACTTCTCAAGCTGGCAGAGTGCTGTCTCCTAGCATCTCCCAATGGTTGAATGAGGAGCACAGGGGAGGCAAAGACCCTGAAAGATTTTACCTGTACCTTATGCAGGTCAGTCACCTTCATAAAGAATTAGCACAGAAAATGAACACTGTATAGTTTTGGGTGTGGAGTTGACTGAAAGCACAGACATTACCAGAGCTAAACTGTATTATTCTTCTCAGTCTGTTGTCCACGGTCTGCTGCCACTTGTAGACACATGACCTCACTGACTATTGAGGGGACCTTTGGGGAACTATTCTCTTTTGTCTTTTGTGCACACACTCTGACCCTTTCCACAGCACCCAAGAAACCAAGAACGTAATCCTCAGCATGCAGGGTGCTGATGGAGATGCCACAGTGAACAGAAGAGGTGATCATTGTTGAACACCTCCTTCTGTTTATCTGAGGTGCCTTGTTTATTTGTCAGATTATGTATCTTCTTTCATTTTAGGTTATTTCCCTGAAAGTCCACTGATTCCACTTCAGAAGGTCAGAGAAGGCAGGAGAAGGGCAGAAATTATGCCTGTAACAGAGCTGCCTTCCACTCTAAAATATTTCTGTTGAAACCCTCTTCTGGTATATATAAATATATTGATCCTTGGTCCAGTCCTTTCTCTTTGTGAAGAGACCAAATCTATCTCTGCATTCTGTCACAGATGGTCAATGTATTTTTCATTAAACTGTCTTTGATTAAACAGTCTGTGGTAAATAGAAAAAGTGACATTTTCCATCATTGTTACCTCAGGTGAGGCTCAGCTGCAAGACTAAACAATGTAGCTTTCCCATGCTGAATCTGAGACAGGGAATCCTTTTCTATCTCACCGAAAGTGCAGACATTTAAAACACCTAATTCCAACTAGTCTGTTGTTATTAGCTGGACAGTGGCATTGGGGGTTATAATCTTTCTTGTTGCCTTGAAAATTGGAAATTCACTTTTTACAAAGGTTAGACTTCTACCAGAAGTCTAACAAAATGCTTCAAGATTGAAGGTGAACCCTTCACTTTTTAAGAATGCCAAAACTGTAGGCTTGAAAAGGGCGACAAACTGTTCAGTGTTGTGAGGCCTGAGACATTCTGCTACTGTCAGACTCAAAATTGAAGACTTGATGAGGTTTAAATGTAGACTTCTAACTTTTGGCAACTTTAGTTCTTCTAACTTTAGGCAACTCTCACATATGCATTTTAAGCCTCATTAATCCCTAACTCTTGCTTAATTTCTTTTGTGTGACTAAGAAACTTGGTTGAGAGAAGAACGTGCCAACAGTCTACCTTCTTAACCTGGGGGAGCAATGAAAAAATACAAACTTGTGAAACAATTCTAGGATGAGGGAAAAAAAGAAACTTTATTAAGAAAAGAAAAATATTTGTCCATTTTTTATGTTTCCTTTGCTGTTTCAGTTACCTGGATATGAATGGACCTTATTGAAAAATTAATAACAAGAGCTTAGATGGGAAATATCCATAGGATTTTGTATATAAACCACTCTTGTCTAAAGGTCTTGATAAAACAGCTGGTAGATATTAAGGACCAGCATTCCCCATATACAATAAATAAGGACTATAGTATTCTACATTGGTGTCCTAAAATACTGTAGTAGTATTGTTTTGGACTGCATGATGATAATCTCAGTTCTTATAAAACATCATAATTATGCTGATCAATGCTGATTTAAACCAGTTGTGGATCAGACACGGAGAGAGATGGATTTGCCTTAGTTAACTCAAATTGGAAATCAACAGGCACAGGATGTGATTCACTCAACCTCTTTTAGATATCTCCATAGGCTCAGTCTAGCTGCCTTCCAGCAGTGCCTGTTTCTCACCATTGGCCCTGAAGGCATCCCAGGGTGATCAGCTCACATGCAGGCATCTGCACTGTAGGATGTTTCACTGTTAGTGGAAAAAAATGAAATATAGATTCACTGAGGGAATTGTATCAGACTCATCATTTCTGAGTAGAAGTCCAGCAAAAAATGGATAAGCATTATTTAAGTTCTACTTAAACCTCAAAGTAGACAGCCGGTGCACACATGATCTCACACATGGGAGTTCTGCACTTGAGATCATTTCAGTACTGTACAAGTAGCTCTTCTCTCCTGTCTGCGTAGGAGTTTAACGTGTACTATTACAAACCATTGTTGTGATAACAGGGATTCTCCAACCATCTGCTGTGGCCAAGTTTCAATAACCTGGGAGAGGCCACATGAGAAAATCACCCCTGACATATACTGGTGCAGTTATACCGGGGCTGATTTTGGCCCTATACATGTCAGACAGAAGTTTGTAATAAGGTTTTCTTGTTCACTTCTCCGACAATCTGCTTCAACCATTCTCAGAAATAACTGCTAACGGCAGATTCACTCCCACTGTTCAGCTTCTCTTTTTCTTTTAAACTGAACCAGACGTGAGAGACAATGTAAAAACCCTCAAAGTAACTCTAATCCATTTCCAAAAGATGCTTCAGACTGTACGGTAGCCTGGGATTCTGTTTTGAATAAACCCATGCTCATGCTCTTTGAAACTGAGTATTTCTAATGTAAGTGCCTGCAAGGAGGAGGAGGAGGAGGAGGGGAGAGAGGCTCATTAATAATCATGATCAGGGTTTCAGTATTGTTGCATAACTCGGCCAATTTGATCATCCGCTGTGCTTTATCAGGTTTGTTTTATTGCAGTCTGCTTGTGTCTGTGCCGTTCCCATTTTGGGGAGCTTCAGTTCCTGGGAGCTTTCATGCTATCCCCACTTCCAAGCACTGTAAAGCGGCGGCCTGCTGTTTTAATCACGCCTCTCTTTCTCCAATGTTGTTTGCGCCCTGGTACAACCCATCTGCCTCGAATCGAGTGCTCCGCTGGGGCTGCACACATCTGCCAGCCAGACTACCTTCGTACACAATTACTCAATCCACCGTAAGGCTCTTTAATAGGAAACAAGTGTGACAACGGCAAGCCCTTTTTTCTCTCACTCTCCCTCTCTCTTTCCCTCTCTCCCCCTCTCTTTTTATTTTTTTTTTTTCTTCTTTCAACCACATAGTCAAACTGCCCTAATAGAGATGAAGCTTGATAGATCCACCCAGGTGTAGGTGAAATGGTAGAGCCTCAAGCGTAATAGATGCCGTGCTCTTGTGCTGAAGTTCAGCCCTGTGTCCTGAAGGGTTGTCTAGCAGCACAGAGATGGGTTGCTCTTTGCACAGTTAAAAAGTCACTGTGCTTCCTCCAGCTCACATGTATGACTAATTTAGAAAGCAACCTGGATCTAGGTGAGTGCTGCAGAACTGTCTCTTCTCTTCAGTGCATGGACAAAGCACAGCACACAGTAAGTGGAAAATTTGTATTTACTTATTTTACTTGGGAATTAATTAACTGTGTTTACTTTTGAGGGAATCCTCTACAGGCTGGTGAAGAAATGAAGCAGAATAATGTTTGCATGCAGATCCCTTATGTATATCTTCCTGTTTTATTTTACACTGTGCCCTTGTCCTGCCACTTCAGCCTGATTTCTCAGATCATACAGCTGGTCTGAAGCTACTTTCTTATCTAAAACTTGAGCTATTTAATGATATCGGTAACACATGGGTCCATTTCTTTATTAAGGTATGTGTCTGTACAATATATGATTGCTAAGCAAAAGTGGGGTTTAATCACTTTTATTAAAAACTGTATAAATGAAAAATTTTAAATTAAGAAAGTAAAATACTTCAAGCCTCCTCTTTTTCTTTTTCCTTTTTTCTTTTTTTTTTTGGAGGGGGGGGGAATTGAGGAGGGAAAGGAGGATGCAGGAATCAGAAATGTTAGGTATTAAAAAGGGAAGTCATTTAATGTGAAAAAGAAAGCTGCGTTATTTTGGTAAACAAACCATTAATTGAAACATACTGAGAATGTTGCCAAACTATAAACTAACAAACTGTATCAAGTACAGTGATAGTAAAGCTTGAAACAAGAAAAGAGGGTTTCTTGTCTAAAATGCAAGAGGCATATTAGAACCAGATGTACAGAATCTCAACTTTGAATACTCAGTCTTTCATGCTTGGTTTAAAGCAGCCTTAAAATTGCCTTTACTTTGCATTTACAACTTTGTATTCGCTGTTAAACTGCACTTGAACTTGAAGTCAAGATTTGATCTTAGTACACACATATTATTTGAGCCTCCTACCAGAGATTTACTTTGCTATTGGGAGTCTGTTTACTACTGTACCGTATATCCTGAAGGACATTAACAAGCTTTCTGTGATGGACTTTCAGGTGGAATGCCAGCCCATGTAAAAGAATGTGTCCGTTGCATATACGAAATGTTCTGTCTGAGAAATAAACACATGCAGTACAAAAAGGATCTGTCGGCATCTCAAGTAGATGATGACACAGTGTAAGAATTCATATAAGAAGTATGTCTGAATTTATTTTCTGGAGGATCCAATGAGCTGACACTTCTCACTTTAGACTTAATTTATTCTGAATATTACCCAGGTTGGAGGCTGTTGTCAACACTGGAAGTGGAACAAATGAGTCTGCACAGTTATGTCTATAAAACATTTTCAGTAGTCTTCCTTTCTGCAGAAGAGTTATTTTCTTTGCTCTTGGACAGACAAGTATATATGGTTCTTTTAATTAGCCATGGCTTTAGGCTGCTACAGTTATCCTTTGTGCATGATAGCCATTAGCCTGATGCCGCTGCTGCAAAACACTCAGTCTGTTAACACCAGGCTTCTAAATATGGCAGTTTAAAAGGGATGAAGTTGAACATTTGGGAAAGTAAAACAACCATCCCAGAAGAAATATTTAGACCTCTAGTTGCTGGCATCAGACAGTGGTCAACGTCTACCCCCTACAGGGAGAGAATCTAATTTCATTGTGTCTCCCCTCGTGCATGAACACTGGAGCAGTTCACTTCTTACACTTGAACAGTGGAATTATTCTCTGGCTCCAACAACCTCCCTGTAATGGCAAGGTCAGGCTGTGATTAATAGAAAGTCATTTGCAAAGAACTAATAAATAGCATAACTAATAAATAGCAGTAGGCCTTTTCTCTTTCTTAAATTTAACCCAGTGAAAAAGGGCTTTTAGACTTTCAAAGCCATAGTCAGCTGGGCTTTCTTTCCCAATTACAAAGTGCGTGTTCACAAGACATTCCTGCTTACCTTAAGTCAGTTGCATAATTTATGTATCTGGAATACAACTTTGCCACAATCCATACGTAATACTAGTGTAAAACATGGCCCTAGATATCACAGTATGGCTATGAGGTTAAGGTACAACCAAATACAAGTGAGACGACAGAGTTATGGGACACATTGTTTTTGTCATGTTCACATCTATTCTAACAAATTCTGAGTGATTCTTTATTCTTTGCTTTCAATACAACCCATTCCTCTGTAAGGCATTTAGGGATAGCATCAAAAAAGGATGATGGTGATACCAACTTTTAAGTTTCTGCTTACATAAACACACCTGACAAAATTATCCCAAGTTTCTAGTTAGTTAAATTCACAAAAACTAAAAAGGTGTCATGTGTTTTGATCTTACATACTGTGTAACTATTGTGCTTTAATGTAATTTTTAATTCCAATGTTATGCATTTGCATGTAAGTTACAGTATCATCTGCTACTTTATAGAGCATTTTTGCAATAGGACAACTTTTAAATATTTTAAATAAGACCATGTGATACCCTTTCTTCCCATTTGTTTATTATGACTATGGGTTTTGAGTATGTGCAGTGTGAGCACCTAATTTACTTCTTTTCTCTCTTTACTGTCTTTCTTATATACACACGCACATACACTCACAAGAAATGTTACATCCTATCCTTTCTCCCCACTTGGAAATGGAGGTTTGGGTCTTTCAAGACCTCTTATGATGGTTTCAGTGTCTAAAGTAATTTCAATGGGAAAAAATATGACATTTCCATATTATAAAGCCTAACCCTGACCTCAGGTACAACTCAGGAGTGTAAGTTTTGGCTTTATGCATAAACTAGATTGTCATTACCCTTACTCAAAAAAGAACAAGGAGCAGTATGCTGAGCAATAAAGTTTATTTCTATTATTAATTAGTGGCGACAGTGTACTTTACAGCAATATGTCCATTACTGTAATTATTATGCCATCCACTTTTAGAATTAATTTGCTGTGTGGAAAAAAAAAATAAAAAAGCAAAAAGCATCAGGGTCTGAAAAAAAACCCTTGATTTTAAAACACACAGACCTAAGTTTGTCTTCATTAGATCTTTTGTTTAAATGGACGAATACAACCCTGGGAGCCTTAGCTTAGTCAAAGATGTTTGAGGTTTTTTGCTATATTAATTGTAAGTTTAAGCAAGAGCCCAATGGCAAATTGTCAGTTATACTTCAAATTTATAATGGAGGCATAGAGCCTAATACTTCAGTAAACTATAATAATAAAGAATTTTGCTAATTAATCACTATTAATTTTGAAAATTTTGTTAATAGACAAAATTTGACAAAAATGTTTACTAACAAAACTCTACTGAAGACAGAAATATTAACCACCTCTTTTTTTCTTTCTATAGCTTTCAGCAGAAGGCTTTAATTTTACTCCCACTAGCTAGTGTAGTGGAAGCTATAGGTATTGTATGACACAATGAATCCTGTATTATCTTCTTTGATACGATTACTCATGGCTGCTAAAGATTTAATGAGTCTTAAACTGAAAAAGATGTAGAAAAAGTGCTTATAGGCATAACAATGTGTTACTGATGAGCATCAAAAGATTACCAGGACATTAGCTAGGGTTACAGGAAAACCTCAAACCATGTATGTTCCACAAATCCAAAATATTTTCCATAAGCAATCACTGATGAAAGTTTCTTTTCATCTGTATTATTATTCTTCATATAAACCATCAGTTCTAAACCAGTTCAGATCTTTGTTCTTCTAAGCCCGGTGTGCCACAGGTCTGGTTAGCAAGCATTGTTTATGTTATTTACACTAAGATCACACCAGTTATTTACAACAACACATTGCAGATTTGCAAATTTTAGTTTCCTAAGTCTTGATTGCTTCAGTGAATTTATGTAGAAATGAACATAGTTTAGTTTTCATTCTTCTTACCTTAAGTAAGTATCAATGCTGATTTGATGCATGAGCTTCTGCTTAAGAGGGCATTTTAGGTACTGCCATTGAAACTAAGCCTTTGATCCAGAAAGCTTAAGTCCAGTGATAATTAGGTTTTGGTACTGAATGTCCGACACATACTTTTTAAATAAGGTTTAATACCAAGTAAATCTGATTTAAAGATAAACAAACATTTTAGGAATCTGGATACAATAAGATTTCTTGCTGATGTCTATATTAAAACTAAATCACCCCAAGTATAAAAAAACCCCTGTTTTTCAAAATTTCTGGTGTATTTAGACAATACTACATTTTATGTCTTGCTGCTCTATATCAACATGAAAGTATTAAAATACCACAAAGCTATTCTTTTCACTTATTTAACTCAGTGATATCACAGTAAAGAGGTGTTGATCTGTTGATTGTTGATAATTTTCCTCTTAATATATGGACTTGCAGATGTTCGCGAGAAGTGCTTATATAAAATAATGCTGTCATTCTGATTTATCATTCTGATGCTTTAGTACCAGTTTGTGAAGTGTTTTTTTCTCATAAATACTGGTAGGTTAATCATCAAAGGAGCTTAGATGCTGATGGCAGCAGGTACAAATATTCAGGAATAATGGAAGTTAAATTTCAGGAAGAAATAGAAAATCGTGCTTTTCTAGAGCCAAGCTTCATACTACCCTCTTTTCCCTATGAGGCATAGGAGTGCAAATGTTATTAAAACAAACAGCAAAGGAGTGCATTTTAAGAGCAACGTGCCTCTCTCCTTCTTCTAAAAATGTGAGTTCACTTGAAATGATTAATGGGAAAGGCTTTCTGGGTTTTTTTTTACTGCTGTTCTTTAAAGGGTGATAAAGATATATGAACCCCATGATATGCACAAATCCCATGCATAGTGACTATGAGTTTGATTCAGTAGCTTATACTCTGGTGTAAAACCTCAGAAAACAGTGGTAAGGAAACCATGAATCAGAATAATTTATTTTTCATATGTTTTTTCCTTTAAATATAAGAGTGAAAAAAATATTCAACCAGACAAAAATAGGATTATTTTGTGGTTTTCCTCAGATCTTATTTCGAATTTACTATTTTAAATTCAATTCAGGTGTTATCTCATTTTCCTCCTTGGAGTTAACAGCAGGGTACAATTTTTATTTGGATTGGTTTTAAAGTAACACCAGCTACACATTTTGTTACTCTGACAACTTTGAAATTAAAAAACCTGTAAAATTGGGACAAATTGGCCAACAGTACTGCACAGAGGAAGGACTGAGGTCAAAAATTAGTTTTCTGATGAGTGTAAGAACTTTAAAAGTTCCATGAATGTAAACCAGCTTTTGAAATGTCAGCACAGCAAATTCTTGTAGTGCATATCACAGATGTGGCTCATACCTGTATAATAACATTAGTGTTACCCTCAAAATTTCCATTAAAATGATAAAATGAAGGAAATAAACATTGTACAAGGTAATGTGATTTCCACTGGAACTTTTTGCTATCCCATGTAGAGTCTTTCAGCATCATCCCAAGAAGGTTTCCTAGTCCAACCTGCCCTATCACAAACTGGGACATTCATCTCATGATCCTGGGCATCATGCTTTAAAAATACCTCTTAGGAAGCTGAAACAGCTCTCACAATATTTCCCATGAATCAAGATGAAAAAAAAATAAAAATTCAAGTTTTGGATCATAGAGTTGTCACATGAAGACTTATGCCTCTCTGAGCCAAACAATAAGCAGAAAGGTCCTGGTTTGTAGAGCCTTTTGCTCTGTGGGGAAAAGCCGGTTTTGGTTTGTTTTAATCAGCGAGACAAAGACTCATCCCTAACAAATCTTCCACTGGTTAATGCACAGCTGAAAAGTGATACAGCATTATGGTCTGGATGGAGAAGGATACAATAGAACAGAAGTAACAGATAATCACAATTTCAACTTTATTAGTGGGACACCCCTCCCCTTAATTAAATAGAGCTGGCATTCATTTGCTGTTGATGAAATGGAGATTTGAGAAGGCTGTGCAGATGGCCAACGCTGCAGAGAACAGATCTGTCAGGGCTCCTTACGCATCCACAAGGACACAGCATGCCAGCAAAGCTTGATGGTCCATGGATCAGTGCTTCCACGTCTTCATGGGCCAAATATCCACAAGCTGATGAGTGCACGGGTGAGGTGGTAAGGATATACCAAGCTAAACAAACACTGTTTGTTATTTTGTGGAGTTACTTGTGGTTCATCATTTGTCCTGTTACAAGGAACTCCATCCAGGTGACCTTACTTGGCAGCTATTGTAGCAGAAAAAAGATTTAATGATATATTAAGTGAGCTACTCTGTTATCACTGCAATGGTTCCCTTCACACAAGTTTAAGGCACATTAACAGGGTATTGCGGGAGAGCAGACACAGCTGATGCCCAAGCTCGATTGGATCGGTGAAAAAACAGATAATTGCTGTCTCCAGAGGGAAAATTCTGCCAAAACTCACACTGACTTCCATAGTGCATGGATCTAGCATACGGTTTTTATTTAGCACCTTTACAAAGATTTAAATGTATATATACTTGCATTCATAATACGTCAATCACACTTCACATTATTAGATTTAAGATCTTGTACGCTACAAATTTACTTATTGTTAGCATTTACCAGCATTTTCATGACCAATCACAAATTTGATGAGGGATGACAACACCCATTTGCAGCAATTAATACAATCTCACAGAAAGCAAGGGTTTATGAACCTGATAATCTCAAGTGTTTTGGATTTGTTTGGGTTTAAAAATGCCAGTGGCTACTTGTCAAACTTCATTTGTAAATCAAAACTGTTTTTCAGTTCTACACCTGCAAAACAAGTGTTCAAAACTTGTAAACTTCTTTATGGATATGTATTCTTGGCCTTCAGATGTAGTGGAAAGAGTCCAAGACAATTTTTTATGGCTGAATTATAAACACTTGAAAAATGGAGTTTGAAATGAAAATGCTGACACAGCTTTAATTATTACAGCATGAATGGTTTTATTATACACTATCCACAGTGTCTATACATACAAAGTACATGCTCTAGCTTTCTAATATTTCATTTAAGAAAAAAAGCAATTACTTAGCAGATGTAGAGACCTAAGCATAAATGGTCTAAAGCAATACCTTTATGCTGTTTGAAAACCTATATGGAATGTTATTACCACATAAAAGGGTTTATACTTTAGAAGACTCAAAGGTACAGAGAACCAGCTAAAGCAATAAACTGCTCTGGTGTACTTAATTAAAAAGCTTCATGTTACTGAAGTCAATTGAAAAACAGAAGGTTTGATTCTTTAAGGTAATTTTGTCCTTTTCTGTTAAGTGCTTATCAAGTGTTAAAGAATTAAAATGCCGTCCCAGCAGTTTAAATAGAGAATAATTTGCTTTTCTTCTGTTGAAGGCAATTCTTTATGCTGTCAGCCTAGACACATGTAATAAAATGGGCAATATGGATGTAATTGGGTGACATGGTTGGATTTAATTTACCTTTAATTAGCGGAATTGTAGAAGAAGCTGGGAAATCAGTATTGAGGCATTTCAGAAAATAATTTTTTTGTGTCAATCTCTTTACATAAAGCTGGAAAACTTTGTAAAAAAAAAAACCACCAAAAACCCCCCAAAACCCCAAAACAAACCCTGTTAAAATATGTTCCAAGTTTATGAGCACAGAATTTCAGAGTGGATTTTGAGTCATGTAGAAGACCAACCTCTAGACTGGATTTGTTAGTGAAACTGGAAAGCCTATGAGAAATAATGGATTTCTGTGAGTTGTGCCTCTGCATTGTGCTAGTGTAAAAGCATTTTTTAGTGGTGTTGTTCATGATCCAGTTTAAAGAAGTACCTTTACATCTTTTTTTTTTTTTTCTTTCTAAAATGGTGCTACATTTCATTCAATTAATGAAAATGCCTCTTTTTGGGAAGTCTAGGGCTTGCATTCACTTTCTCAACAGATGAGAGTGGAATGTATATGGCTCAATGGTTCTTGTGGTTCCCTCTTTCTTGAGCCAGGTTTACATTATCCTTGGCATGGCTCATGTTGTGAAGTGGTACCAGGTGATGCCAAGAGCAGGCAGAGAACAGCAGTGCCCTGGACCCACTCCCAGGACACATTCTGGATCCAAATGCCATGAGGTGGGTGGTTTGTGCCATGCTCTGGGAATATCCACCTGAGGAGGCTAACTTCCAATGCCTTATGTACAGTGTTCAGCACAGCACAGAGACAGAGCAGCAATCTGCTTCAGCTGTAAAGAAATAGGAATTAGCGTAGGAATTATTGTTATTTCTATGTCTGCTGCCTGTGTTTAAAATTCTGCACTGTTTTACCATCTATGACTTGTATATGGGATCTAGCATTCAGATAACACAGACAATAAAAGCATTAAGAACAGCATTTGTTGCTGGCTCAAAAGAATAAGCATGTTGAGGTCCCATCTGGTTCCAGCATGGTTTTCTGTCTGGAAAGAAGTACAGAACAGGTATATTTTTTTTTAATTTGGAAAGAAGGGAAATAACTTGATGACAGTCAATTATAAAGCTGTTTAACCAAACTTATGTGATATGGAATTTCATTCACTCTGAGTTCATTCCTATTTCAAGTCTAATAGTCACAGTAGAATTAGAACACTTGATAAAAAATCCAGGTTGCTGCAACAGTTAACTACCATTTCTGAATTTTTCTACCTCCAGTTCCAACTATTCATTTTTGTAATGTTATTGTCCATATGTTTTATAGTCCTTCTATCTTTTTTTTTCCTTTCTGTCTAAAAATTGTGGTGTTTTTACAGATAGTGGTCTCTTATTAATTTCCAAGCCTATAGCATCCATCCACTGGATGATTAATTTTAGGTTGGTACTATTGCCCTCTGATCATAACTCTTTCTTTCCACTGAAAGACCAGTAGTAACTAGAAGGACTCTGCAGTACCCACTACCAATCTGGTGATGCCTGTATTAGGTGTTACTGGTGCACATGATAAATCTGGAGTTGAATTCAAAACTCTAATGTTATAAATCATATCCTCCATCTCTTTGCTCACTCTGTGAAAAACTCTGAAAGCACAGGCTTTGGAAAGCACAGAACTGGAAACAACATCCAATGCTAGTTACCCTAAGAGAAAAAAATACAGAAGTAATTTAATTTCAGTAACCCATATTTCTTTCTTTGGTTTTGATTACAGCCCTTCTTTTCATTTCAAGACAATGAAAGCAGTAATCCTATCAGTTATGCTTGTTTTAGAGGTGTGGCTTGATTGGTTTTCGTGTGACTCACATTTTGCGTCAGCTCATGTAAATTAGAATCAGGCTCTGTATATATAAAATTTTAGGTCTCAATGAGTTCATATTTCATTTAGTCCTAACCTTTTCCTTTAATTAACTGTATTTTACCCATACTACATAACGCAACATAATATTTCAATCAATCTTTAAGCTAGCTTCATGAGTGGATATTATGTTTCTTCTCCGTGATATATATTAGGTGAAATCAAATATAGTAAGATCCTATAGAGTTCACATTCAAAATTAATGTCTACCAAGCCATTTAGCAATCTAACTTGTAAAAAGGATGCTGACTAAATTTATAAATAATTTCTTCATTATTGTCAGAATGCTGGAATGTAAACCAACAGTGAAGCGAATTTTCAAATTCAGTATTAATTTTAGATACACTATAAAGTAGGGGAGGGGGAAAGCATGGTGAATTCAAGGGAGCAATATGATCTTAACCTAGAAAAGAAATTTCCTGTTTTTCAGATATTTAACAGTTGTTACTATTTCACTACGGCCATGCACTGAAAAAAAAAACTTATGGGCATAGAAAAGTAAGTAATGCTTATTTCAGAGTACTTAAAAACAAGCAAAAACCTAAATAGTTTGGTAGCCTAATATTTCATTTTCCAGTGACTTCAGTGACTGTAGAAGCAGGTCAGTAAGGGATGGTGAATCCACCCTTCTGTTCTCAGTTGCCCTGGTGTAAATACAGAAATGTTTCTTTCCTGCAGAGGTTAACTCCAAAGTACAGCAATGCCATCAAACCCCTGGCATGTGTAGAAGCAAGAAGTGAGTCAAGCTTGAAAACAATGGAAACAGATAGAAAAGGGGCCAATTAGTCATATCATTGATAAAATTAAATATGACACAAATAGAGCTAATTATGTCCTTGCTTTCAATTCAGATTTTATTAGTTTGGGAGCCCTTAGAGGTAGTCTAAATTATATGTATTATGTTTAGTTTGATGGGATTTTTTTACCCTGTTTTCTTTATGGCCTCATGGGCTGAATCCCCAGCTGGCACAGAAAGAGTTGCTATTACCTTCAGTAGGACTGGAAGCATTTACACAGTGGAGGATTAGGCACCCCAGCTGGATTTGTTGGCCAACTAACCAGACCCTTGGATAGTTTTTTGATTTTTTTTTCTTTTTTTTCTCTTTTTTTTTTTTTTTTAACATATGAAAGCATTTAGGTTTTAATCTCACAGCATTTCTCTGCAAGCTTTAGAAAAATGAACATTAATATACAATTGCTTTGATGGAAAAAGGAAAATTAACACTTGCTCAGTCTCTGTAAAAGATGAAAAATGCAGTGCAAGTGTGCTCTGTAGTACAACATTGATCTCTTAGTTTCCAGATCCTGGAACCAGTAAAAGTTCATGACAGTCCTTCATTTAGCATGTGCCTTTCCCACACAAATAGAAACATGGACATGTAGGGGATGACATTTATCCAGATATTGTATTACTATGAGGTAGCTCTCTTTTATTGTGTCTGTAGCATGACACATGGTACAAGGAATAATAGGTCTCAGCTGGCACTTTAGTAATACTAGTTATAATTACACCCCTGAAAGATGCATTAAAAGAACATTATTATTATGGTGGAGTTAATCACTTCACTGTTGCAATATGCTGGAATCAGTGTCACTTGCTCACATCCCCCTCAAGTCTTGCATAGCAATGTAGTGCCAACTTTGGGAGACATTTTTCAGTGTTTTGTATTCTAGTCATCATTTCCATGGGTGGCTACAGATCATCTTGTAAATACAACAGTCAAAATTGTTTTGATGGCAGACTTGTTAATATCTCTGTGGTTCTTGCCAGTTCTTCAATACAAACATATATTTGTATGTAGAACTCACTTTTTAAATAGAAGTGTGCTATTAATCCCATTTAGGAGGGGTCCTTTATCAGCAACATGCCTTTCCAATTGATTTACCCGGTACAAAATGTACATTACATGATATTTTTGAAAGGCAATTCCTCTAACAGATTTGTTGTGTCATCAAATAATATATAACTTTAATGAAGGATTTATTAAATTTATAAATTATAATTTCAGAGAGAATCTGGAGAAATCTCAATTGTCATAATTGTCAAGAATAACCATAATTCATTAATGTTGAATGTTAAACAGAAGTCAGTGTGAGGATCATGTAACAGCACACCATTCCTGAATCCGTGCATGTGACAGAGGGTATAGTGGTCAATCTTGTAAGAGAGTAGCTGAGAAGCAATGACACACAAGTGAAATTTTAAATCAGTTAAGGTGCAATATTCTCCACTGATTCACAGCCACTGAATTAACTGTGGTTGTTGAAGGCGTATCTTAAGAGAACAAAGTGAAGAGATAAGAGGATAAGTGATGAAATCAGACACACTAGAATAAACACAAGGTTGTGTTAATAGCAAGAAATAAGCAATAGCACTGATAAACAAATAAGCAATCGAACAGGCCAGATTCCTTCATGCAGGGACACAGAAAGAAAAGAAACTTCACAGGGAACTTACTTGTGTTTCTTGCTGTTGGAAAAAAGCCTTTCAGTTTTTTACTTCCAGGCTTTGTCTAAACCTCCCTGAAATTTCATAGAATTAGTTTTCCCATGGGCTTCAGTGGGTTTTGGTTCAGTATTTTTGAATGTAAGCTCTGGATCAGGTAGACTGACATCCAACAACTTCCTACAGGATGTGTGAAAAGATGAGGAGGGATATTCTAAATGTGATTGATATCTACAGAGACAGAAAGTTTGACCATCCATCGTCAATCCTTTCCCTTCTGTGAACTATTTTGTTTCTGATTCATTACATAATTTTGCAATGAGGCAATTACATTTTATTGGCTTTAAAGTGACAAGGTTAGGTGCTGCAAATGGTAGTATGCCATTTTTAACACCTGTTGAGAGTTTTTCCTAGCTGATCACAAAGAAGGCATTTTCTACAGATGCTATTTTCCTGAAAAATTGCTAACATAATCCTTTCATAATACGAGCAGCTGTAATAATAACATTAATAACCACTTGAGTGCTTAATCAACATTCATTGGTTAGCAGCAGCTTTCCACAATGTTTTTAAGATGATTTTGCACAAAGGTTGGCAGGAACTTTTTGACAGAGTATTTTTTTGTGTGAAGAAAATACCAGCTTCTCACAGGTACTTTTGAGAGGAACATGTCACTGCCAGTGACGGTCTAACCAGAGCCCATCTCTCAAGTAAGGGATAGTACAGATGGTTGTGTGGACCACAAATGGAAAGATAGAGAAGCTCACATGAGGTTTTTTTTTTTTTTTGCATCAGTTCATCTGTTTAGGGTGCTGTTTGGCCTGATGAAATTTCTGGTTTTTAGATGAGAGGATCAGAGATATTTTTCTTCCACCAACTGAAGGCCTCTGGGTCATAGTCTAGGTTGGGTGACGATGTCCATCCTGACATCCCCCAGCTCAGGCTATGGGAGAAAACGACTCAGCTTAATCTGTGTGTGTGTTAAGGACCATCACTGAACCGGAAGCAGGACTATTGAATAAACACAGATGCGACTTTTAATCTCTCTTCTTGATTTTCATTACTTTGGTGTAATTGATTCTCTACTTTGTTTTCATTATTTTGGTGTGATTTTTTGTTCTACTTTTTTGTGTTGTTACTGGTTGTTTTGTTGGGGTTTTGAGTTTTTGTTCATTTTAAAGCATTCTGCAGTAGAAAGGGAGACAACAGATTAAAAAATCATTTTCACCTTTTCTGTAACAAAACTTAAGAGACAACAAGGACAGTGATATAGGTAAGGAAATCTTCCATCAAAACCAGGCTGTCCACATGGGTTGATTGGTTCTGGATTTGGTTCTGGATTTGCAATTTGGATGGGAATTTAAGCCTTTTGGTCTGAAACATAGTGAAATGGAATCACTGGAAAAAAAAATGTCTAAAAACTTTGTGATTTTCTTGCAATAGTGTTACTATCTGAAATACTTTTTACAGGTGTTTAAGTTAGATTTTGGATCCTCTCATTCTTTATCCCTTTCTGCTGAGACTTACTTTCAACCAGTACCATTCCTATAGTGCCCCTTACCAAATGCAGTGCTGACTTTGTGAGCAGGTGTGCTAATTTTCAGTGCTTCCACCTTGACCTGTTAAAGCAAAAAAAGACACTTTGTTTAGGATGAGTGTCTTTTGGTGAAAAAGTATAAAACCTTTATAAAGATAAATAAATATGATGGGTTTTACCCTCTCTTGTGACACTGGAAAAGCACAGCAGGACCTGGAAGTATTGCAAATGTTTAACAGGAAACAATCAGCTAAATATAGAATAAGATCTATTTGGAAATTATAATGCATAATGATGAATACTTGTACTAATATTAAGATCGTGAAAAACTCCCATCATTAGAAGAAGGTGATTTTATTTTTTGCTGTGCATGATGAGCATAATCAACATCAGTATTCTCAAATACCAGAATGCTCCTATTGATCAGTGGAAATATTTATATCCCTGGTATGGGTGAGCCCCAGTGAGCTGCTAAACCCCACACAACTCCTCACTCAGAGGGCAGAAGGGCAAAAGTGAGAAACTCATTGGATGAGATAAAGAGAGTAAAATAAGCAAGATAGAAAAAGGAAAACAAGTGATACAAAAGTCATCTCTTCTCATCAGTGCACTGTTGCCCAGCCAGTCACCTGCAAAAGTCCTTCCTATCTTTTACTGATAGACACAACATTACATGACATGGAATTTCCCTCTGGTCAGCTAGGGGCAGTTGTCCTGGCTGTGTTCCCCCCCCCAGCTCCTCATTCACCCTCAGCTGGCAGTGCAGTGTGAGAAATGGAGAAGGGATTGGTGCTGTAAAGGTGCTGCTATACAGCAATAGGTGAAGCAACAGTGTTTTGTCACAGTTTCAGGACATAGTACTGTAGGAGTTGCTATGAAGAAGATTATCTCTATTCCAGCCCAAATCAATACAATTACTTAACAGTTACTATTAGATTAGAGGTTTGAGGGTTTCTTTCAGAGGGAAATGTTTAAGAGGTTGGTCTTTCAGCAGACATGTAAGTTACTTTGTGTGTTCCTGAAAATGCAGTGAAAATTGTTGTAGTAAATTCTTACGTTAATTTTTTCACTTCAAATATTTTTAATTATGCAGAAATAATTTGCTAAAATGAATTGCTTCAATTTCAAAACTTTAATGGCAAAACCAAATTTTTTTTTTTTAAGTTATAGTTCCTTAAATCTGAATGAATATTAGACTACATTTATGGACATGTTAACCTATCTAGTTTGGAACAACACAGGATACAGATTTTTTTGGTGAAAGTCTTGTAAAACTCCCAAGATTCTGAAGGATTTATAGTTTTCATTGTCCTTGAGATAAAATTTTGGGTTTGGTTTTGTTGGTTTTTTAATGACTGCAATGCAAATGAGACATGGTTTGGCTGTATTTCACTTTCTGTCATCAGATACAAAACAACCCAAAACATCAGTGGAAACAAAAAATTAGGAAATCCCAAAAGTATCGTGAGGTGAGGGGCAGGGGAAGGCTTTATGTAAAATTTTTGAAATCTAAGCCCAAAATTTCTGAAAAGCATTGAAATGTCTATACCTTTCATAACTCTTATTTCCCTTGATCTTGCATTCTCTCACTGAAAGTTTGTTGCATTTTTGTAGCATAAGCAGTCATTCAGCAGCTATTAATGCCTAATTAAAACCACATTCATGAAGAAGTTCCCCAAAGAGCTCCTTTAGGGATACCAGTGTATCTTTTCAAGACTTGCGTCTGTTTCTGCTATTTCTAAGACAAAGATAGCTGAGTCACAGTGAATGCTAATTTCTGTAATGAGATTGCCTCATGCAGAGGCATTCCCTCTGGAGCGAAGAACTGACAGTGCTGTAAATGCATCAGCTCATTTAGAAGGACCTGAACCAGCATCAACCTGTCATGTCCTCCAGGGAAAGACAGGTAAGAGGAAAAAAGAGAGAAAAGTCACCTCAACAGATAAGTTGTTTTCTCTGTGAAAACAAGGCTGCTTTGTGCTTGTCATTTCAACAGTTCAGGTCAAAAGTGACCTAGGAAAACACAATTGGGATTTTTTAATTGATTTTGTTATTCTTATTGCCTTTCACAGAATTCAGTCTTCCTGCACTCTGTCCCAGACACCCTCTTAATCTCTTTCTCTCCCACTTTTCTGGAATCTACATTCCTGTTCTACTGCCAATCTGACATATTTTGCATCATTTCACATCCTTTCCTTGTTGTATTCTGTCTCATGCACCTTCTTAGTCTCCTGTTTCTCTTTAGTTTGACTTGACTGGACAATATTTTCTTGATTTCCTATTTTCCCCTGTAGTTTGTATGAGATCTTGCTAACAGGGTTCTTGCTTTCTCACATAATTCATCAGTTTCTAGGATACCTCTAAAAACATCTTTGTCTTTTCAACCTCTACTACTTAGTCTTCATGTTAGTGCTTTTTCATTATTTTTATGCCCAAAAACGTCTTGTGATTAAGGTTTTGAACCAGATGCTGGATATGTGAAATTGTTAAAGTCCCATGAAAAAATCAGGAACACCGGTATTACTGGAGGGGGGAGGTACAGAAGAGACTGGTGTAAGAACTGAATTACTGCCTACTGGACTGCTTTCTCCTTTAAACTCTTTGTCCTCCTTGTTTAGAAAATACCCAGTGTTTGTACAATATTTACTGCAGTAGCAGTAACAGTAATGACCATATGATGCAGGACAAAGTGCCTTTTTTAAATGCACTAAGAACTTCACAAAAGGTTGTCATTACAGAGCTGTGGCATATTACTTCAGCCTCAGGTGCTCATTTTGCTCACTGAATTCCTAAGAATATGCTTATTCTTCCTTCCTTGTCCTAAATTCTTGCATATTGGTTTATATACTGACAAGCAGTTGCTACATTTCACCTCAGGGATTTCTGTGCTTCATTGCATGATGAAGTAATCCCTTTGTCTAGTTTCTACTTAAAATCTCTTGGGATAAAAGGTAACACATGAAGATGTGTAGAATTTCACTCATTTTATTCCAGTCTAGCTGTAAAAATCGAAAGAAATTATAATGCAAACAATAAGATATAGATTATAAAATTCTGTGAGGAACAAGTATTAGGAAAAATTACTGAATTGTTTAACTCCAATATAATATCCATCCACTGCTTGATTCTTGAACAGTTTTCATTGTGTGACTCATTTGTCAGATGTTGAGGTCAGCAAATAATGTTAACATACAGTAAAAATTCCTGATGACCACCCGTTGCATGTTAAGTATCAACGTTTTGCTTGTTGTATATGACACAGAAGGAGGAAGTAACACAACCTGCATTTTATTACTTGAATCAGACGCAAAAGGTTTTCAAAACTTCAAATTCAACTGAAAGCAGCTGTTGGGAAAATATCATTACATTATACCTTAAGCTACAAAAGCCAATTTAATGGTGACATTTTATTTTATTCAGATGGTCCCTTCTTTTATTCTGTCTAACCCAGTAAAGCCTGTGGAAATTGTATCTGGATGAAATCACCAGAAGGTGAAGGGCTCATGACTAAAAACATTCTTTAAAGATTATTCAAGGTTACAGTCAAATGGAATAGCAGCACTAACGAGAGCAAAGGTCTCCATAGCTACAGGAAGTAATATTACATCGTTTAGCAGGACCTATAAGAAAACACAGGCTTCTTACTAGATTTGGTTAGATGGTGATTAAACTGCTGAACAAAACCATTAGATTCTACAGTAAACACAGGCATTTTAAAATGGAAGGATGTAATTTTTTCAAATCAGTGTTCAGTGGAGTCTGCAGGTGGAACTATCTCACACCCAATTCATTTCAAATTATAGTCATTGCACAGTTTAGTTAACTATTCCCCCTATTTGAGTAAATTATTTTTTACCTGTCTCTCATCTTAGATATTAATGCATTTATCCTGCATGGGGACTGATCAGAGACATTGTACTTTTACCTTTAACTTCAGTAAATTTGATAAACTTGAGAGACGTCTTTCAAGTCAGCACAGAGTTGAGCCTGTACCAGTTTCCAGCCCATGACTGTACTCAACAGAGGACACTTCCAGGAGAATGAGCATAAAATGCCTCTGCCCTTCAGCATCTCCCCTGGTTTCTGCACTGCAGGTGCAGCTCATCTTTCTGGCTGGTAGTCCTCAAAAAGTTTTGCTTCCATAGAACTGTGACTATTACCTTCTTTAACTAGCTTAAAATTTTCAGTATCAGATCACCCCATGAATGTCAGCTTAAATATTTAAGTTTTCATTATATGAAAAAAAGGACTACTCTTTTCTTTTCAACCTACTTCTAGTTACCTTCACTTGGCATTCAGCTAAACTTGTTGGAGAAATGCTGAATGCTGCCTAATCAGATATTAGCATCAGAAGAGATTAAAATATAAAACTAAATTAGTCTTCCTTTTATGCCAAGGAGTTAAATTCTGATTAATTTCAAGAACTAAGCCCAAAGGCATAGAAATGTACAGGGAAAATAGGTATACAGATCCCTTTGGGGGTGGGGGTGTGGAAATTAAAGTAGCAAAGCCCGGGGATACTACTGGATAGACAAATTTGTATGTCTGCATTTTCATATACTAGGTCAAGTAATGCCTCCAGTCTGATGAGTTATCTTAATAATGAGGTGATTCTGTAATGTATATTCTGTTTGTTTGGGACCTTTATCAAACTCTTCAGAATGTAATGGTTGACATCATTATTTCCTAGAAAAATAAAGATGGGGGACTCCAAAGCTTGTCAGGAAATCATCATAGTTGCACCTATCCATGATCAGAACAAAATATACATGAGCATATGCATATATATAGCTATCCTTATGAATATACATTTTTACCAAAATCTAACTTAAGTTTTTCAATATATCAATTTCAGTTTATGAGCATTCTATGTTAAATAAAGCATAACAGTAAAACCAGGGTCAATTCACAAAGTAAACAAAGTTATTTGATTTTCCTCCAAATTCAATAACCTTAAAGTTATTATTAAATCTTTGGTTAACTGTTTAAATAAACAGCTATTAGAGATTTAAGAAATATTTTCAGAGGTGTCCTGACAAACAGTTATCCAGTCAATAGCCATTTTCATAAGTAGTTTACAACACACCTGAAAGTAACTGTTCCCTTGTTATGCATGTGCATAATCAAACCTTAAAACAGATATCTTTGTCTGCCCATGAAAGAATCAGGAAAACGACACTTTTACTCATCATTACAAAGACTTTTCCAAACACCAGCATACCAGAAGCTTAAATATACAGACCAAGAATTTTGAGAAAGTTCAGGACAGTCAGTGCTGTCAAAGAAATTTCTTGCAAAAAAGACAGCCTTGATTCCACTGAATAACAGTAATGCTGAGGTGGGAGAATTTTTCAAAAATCCCCTCAGATCCAACTTCTGTCTTTGCAGTTTAAAGTTCACTGGAGTGGAGTTTGAACTGATGGAGTGATTAGAGGAACCGAATCGCTGCTGAAGTTCTGTAACTGTTATGAAGCATAACCATTAGGAAATTAATTGATTTCTCCCAACTGAATTGCATACAGTGTGCAATATTTGAGTTGGCAAAGCATAAATAGGTTGGTCCTCTTGAATTAGATCATAACAAAATTTCTTTAAATTATTTTTTTTTCCATTTCCCACATGGCATTCCCATTATTTACAAAGCCAAAGTGGTTTTCCCTATTGTTTTGGAAAAGTCTTTCTTAGATCAAAAAATACAAGATCATATTTCTCCATGCATGACTTAGGCATCTGTTGACTTATGCATCTGTTCTAATGACTGTTTTAATACAAAAAAGATGAAGTGAAATAAAAATGAAATTGGGAATTTGTGTGCTTTTATAATTCAAAATGCATGCTTATGTTGAAACATTATGGCAATATTTTACTGTATTAAGTTAATTTGTTTATACAAATACTGCTCTGTATACTTCCTGCAAAAGATGCACACATTTGTATAACTGGAAAAGCAGATTGACATGTGAGGAAAAGACATCTTCCTAGATCAATTTTTAAGAATTTATGAAGCAATTCTAATGCAAGAGTATCTCACTGCAGGCAACATGCATTTGCCAGCTTTGGGTCTCACAGTAGCAAGGCATTTAAGCATGGGAGTTGAGAAGGAAAGAAAAAATTAACAAAATCTCCTAAAACAGAATTTTCAGCCTATCCTGCTAGGTTGGAGGGGAAGTCTGATTCAGCATTTCTGCATGCAGTAAGGATGTTTTGACACATTCAACCTTTTTTTCAGTCTGTCAGGCACATTGCACAACATGTACAATTTGTATTCCACATAATCTACATTTGATGATTGTCATGGTATGCTGTAAATCCCACTTTTTTGAAGTATTTACAACTACTGGAGAGTCCAAATTATTGTGGATCATTAGAAGGGAAAGAAAGTAAGTTTTAATTTGTCTAATTTGCTGGTTGTAATGAATATTATTGTTGTAGATGACAAATGTCAAGCAGCTTTTATGTTCATATATGCTAGCAAGGGCTTCTAGCTGCTTTACTAGAAAGGTTTTCTTTTTAACAGCCACCTAGAAGCACAATTTAAAACATTATTTCTAGTTAACATCAGTATGGAAGTAATTCTGCCTGCAGTGACCATATTTTAGTGCAAATCACTCTCAAAGTATAATGAACAGGTTAAAGTGTGTCTGTTGAGACAAGTCAGGGCAAATCATGTGTTAGTTACAGTTTTTGTAGTTTTGTGATGATTTTTCAATAATTTAATCCAAGAAAAAACTACGTCTCTCAGCTGTACCAGATAAAACTTCTAAGTCAGAAATCCCGTTAACAACAAGAAACAGAATTAAGACTTCCATGCTATGGAAGATATTCGAGTCTGTAGGCAAAAGTCTGTGCTTCTTTAGAATCTGTTCAAGGTGTTTAGTCTGTGCCATACACTGTAGCAGAAGTATAAACAGCTTTATCTGATGTACACCCCAAGTCATCCATAGCTGCAGATCTTGAAAAACTGTTTCTAAGCACCTCAAATCAACAGCCTATGCTGATAGTTTGGAGAATGCTGTGGCGGAATTCTCTCCTGCACTACTTGAAAAGGATGTAGTGGGTAATGGAAGCTGCACGTAACCCAGAATTTTTGCCAGCTTTTTTCCTCTCCTCCAGCTTGAACTTCTTTGAAGGCCCTCCTGCGAATTGCTGCATCCTAAGAAATGTTGATAGCTAGCAGTACTGTGCTAGTCTTGAAAAAGGACAAGCTAAAAAGGGCTGTAAATACTCATGTGCTTCAGTTTCTGCTGCTAAAGAGGAGAGATGCTGCAATACTGGAGTAGTAAGGATACAGATTGTGCTTTCTTCCATGTAAGGAAATCCTTTCCCTGGCATTTAATGGAACAAATACAGCTCCAAATACTTCCTATTCCTGTGCTAGTGTGGCACAGCATCTGGCCTATATTTGTTATCTCCTTCGAAAGTTACAGACCCAGATTTTTAGAGGCTGTTGGGTTTTTTTTTTACACAAATAGGGTGGGAGTGCTTCCCTTGAACACTCTGAATTGTTTTTGGCATAAAAATTATTTGACTGAGATCAGAATCAGACCTAGAAACTTGAAGTAATGAAACCTACAAACAGCTGGCAAAAGCACCATTTCTCCTTTCACATTTATCTTATTCAACTTGGGGGGCCTGGGGTTAATTAGAAGAACAAAAAGTCTGTTATACAAGGCTTTGTAAAGTAGATCTACGTTCTTTCTGGATTTAAAAGTCATTGGTTCTACTCTCTGGATAAGCATAAAAGAACTATTCACCTCTTGGTATACTCATTTCATCTCACCATTGACATTCGAGCAACTCAAACACAGCAAGAAGTCAACCTTTGGTGATGAAACACTAATGAATCTTTAAAAGGGTTGTTGATTTAATACTTTGCTGACTGGATAGTGAGTTCTTTATTTTTGTTTTTCCTACTTATAAACATGCTGATTGATGAATACTTCTTTAGATTCCTTAGGATTATGAGGGTTTTTTCTTGCTGAATTTTGATTTTGAAGTTTATTGTTCATTTTAATTAACTAAATATTTGCCAGCAACAGTTAGGGAATTAGGGAAATAGAAAGGGTTTGATACCAAAAATAAGATGGAGCAGCACTAGTTTCGATCAAAAAAGGACAAAATGAGAAAGTAAACAAAAATCAACACTAGTCACTTAAATTATTATTTAGGCATAATTCCCCACTGAAAATTCATGAATTTCTGTTCACTTTCTGTACACTGATTCGCTGTGTCCTGTTCTGTGCCGATGGGTCATTCACATCTTTTGCTCTGAGAAACATACATATTTCTTGGCTAACACAAGTTCAACAACAAGTAATAGTGTAATTTTTCCTACAGGAGTAAATTGGATGCAAAAGGCTGTTGTGTGTCGTCAGTTTCTGCTTTGCTCCTTTGTAGTACTTTATCAGAGCTTGTCTGTTGTCGTTCCTGACATCTTATTGAATGAATTTTGATATACTGTGTTTCAAGGAGGGATCAAAGTGTGTCTCCAGTTTGAAAAGATTAAGATTCTGAAAGAAAATGTCATAAATCCTTAGAATTTAAAAAGATACTGTAATAGCGTTTTACATAGGTAGGAAGTCTGCCATTTTCAGCAGGCAGCCACTCTGGGAACTGCACGCACATGGCAATGGAGATTGTACCAATAGCCAAGAACAAAAATGTTTAGGCAATTAAATCTACTGATGGATTGATTTTTCAAAGGCAGCCAACTGTCTCACTTTGGACACTTGGAGGAATCAGGACTGTTCTAAGAAATCAGCACCTAGACTGCTTCCAAAAATGCATCACTAGTTTTGAAATAATATTTATGGAAATGAGATATAAATTAAAACCAGGATATTTGTTCAACAAATACTTGCTCAAACGGGCTTATTTTCCCCCAGATATGTTATATGTGAAAGGCCATGTAATTTGAAAAGATTTATATAGAAAAAGAAAGATGAAGCTAAATAAGGAAAAGATTTCAGAATTTTATACTAATTTCTAGTCATATTTTCAAGACGATTAGAATCAATACAAAGGGTAAAATAATTTAGCACAAAATTGCAAGTTTTTTATAATTCAAAAAATTGCAGCTCCTTTATCAATTGAAAATCTACTTGAGAGGATACACAACTGTACATCATAATAAAACATACTGCATCATTCACATTCATAAAACTATTTCTGTCTTTGTCCTACAAGCAGAATCTTCTCAAGTCTGATCATCCTTCCAAATATTAGTCAGAAATTGTTTATCTTTTTTTAGCAACATATTTTCCTTTCCTTTGTTTTTAGTTTTCTATTATTCCATCTTTAAAAAAAAAATATACACAACAACTTGAACATTTTAATTGGATTCAAAAGTCTGAATGTGTAACTTGATTTAATATGGTGTATTTCAGTCCACAGAAAATATGATTTCCAGGGAGAAAAGGCCTTCAAATCTTTTAAAATTTTTCTTAAAGCAAAGCAAGACATCTTATATTACAGATGATACAAGGTGGCTTTGAAAATTCCATGGAGTCTGCATATCTTTAGGAGTCTGTGTTTAAAATTAAAGTTTGAGGCTGAAGTTTTGGGTATTTTTAGCAAAGCTCATCAAAACATTAAATGAATTCCAGCTTGTGATTTCTTATTGTTACATGTGGTATATAAAACCCAGAATCTTTTGATGTCATACTCTTAATGCTGAGAAAACTGTCTGATTATTCTCTAAACTTTGATATAGGCCCAATCTAGAATGAGCCCAGAAAATAATATTTTCTAACCCCTAAGAGATAAATTTTTATTCAGCAACAGTTATGGCAGGAAAAGTAACAACTTCTTTATTTAAACATGGTGCTTAATAAAAGTTTAAATAACATAACATACAGGGCTTGTATATAGCCTTGCAGTAACAGAGGTTTGCTTTTGTTAATGCCTGAGGTTTTGTCTAATGCCACATGCCTGTTTTCCTAATAAATCCATTGATATCTCTTTTCAAATAATTGTTTCTCTTCTATATAATATGGTATATTCTAAGTATTGTTTATTTAATTTATGATGTATCTCAGGTTACATCATCCCACAGCACATTTTTAAATATCCAAGAAGTTATATTGCTGTATACATCCACTGGGACAAATTCTCTTCCACTATACATACCAAGAGAAATCCTGTATGAGGAAGTCTACATGGAAGTCAATTAAGTGGCAATCATTTGCAGCACTTAATTTTACCATTAAACTCTAAGCAGGGACCATAATTTTTCAAATGTGTGTAGACATGTTATGATCAGGAGGTCTCAGTTGGTTAGGGATTAATTCTAGGGGTTATTGAAACACAAATACATGACATTCGTAGAGCAGAGCAAGAAGGATTTTTCTCAGTGAGTTTCACCCACAGTTAGAAATGAACTTTATTATGACAACAATGAACTCACAGTAAAACCAAATGCAGGGGTACTTCCCCCTCTCCCTCATACTAAACTATTACATAGCAGTAGTTGAAACAGTTTGTTTGAGAACGAACTCTTTCATTATGGTCAAACTAGTCACCTGTTAATGTCTGATTCTCTCTTACATGCTATTTAAAACAAACCAAAACAAAATAACAACATCAAAATAAAACAAAAAGAGAACAGCCTGCAAATTCCCTAAATATTTTTTAGCTCTAATCATGTGTTGTAGGGTTTCAGATTCCTGACCGTGTCAGCTTGACAAGATAAAGCTTTTATACATGTTTCTCTACAAACATCAACAAGGGAAGGGAAATATGTGACAGTTGCTAAAGATTTACGTCCAAAATCATGGTTTTTATTTGCTTGCACAAATGGTCAGAAGGAGTGATGAGTGACCTCTTGCTCTGAGTTCAGGCAAGTTACAAAAGGCAAAGAAAAATGGTACCACTGGTCACTGACAGCTGAACTCCCCATTTGTCAATACAGCTTCATTGGAAAAGCAGGTAATACCCTTGTTAACACCACTGATAAACTCCTCCATCAGTTTGGCCCACACTACCTCTACTTTGCTTGCAACTACTGCAGAAATGAGTAATGAAACCTTTGGACATCCTCAAGGGCTAATTTCATTAATATTTAATTAATATTATTAATAAAAATAAAATTGCTGAATTTTATAATACAATTTTGACAAAGATGGATGATATAGAGAAAGAATTATAATGAAAGAATACAGTGTGGGCTAATACTTTGAATTGTAGAACTGAGTTAAGTCTCAAAGCATCAAACTCCTCTGAAATGTAGAAAAGGCATAAACTTAGATTCAATAGTAGCTTTCTTTAACTCTAGTTTTTACTCTAGGCTAAAGTCCAAATTTATATATCCTGAAGTTCACTCAGAAGGTTGACAAAGCCACCTGCTTCTCTGACTGTTACAACACAGCAAGGTGGGAGGAAAGAATCAGTTTCCTCATACCATGGGTTCACATCTCTCTCCTTTCCAGATCTTCTAGTCTTTCTTCCATCCTTGATGAGTTTAGTCCACATCTCCTCAGTTCTTTACACTTTTATCAGTCCCATCCAGCATTAAACTTCAACAGCAGTAACCTCTAAGCCTGTTTATAATCTGCTAATGTCACTTGTCCAACACAGCTACCCACCCTTTGCTAGTGAAGTTCTCATAGTTTTCTGAAGCCTTCAAACTTTCTTCTCAATTTCAGCATTCAGAACAGTCCTACAATTCTCTCATGTGCAGAGATATATGTCATGACAAACAGACAGAAAAGGATTTAGTTATTGTAGGCTATTTTGTCAGATAATGACATCAGTTCCAGTCTAGAATGGCAACACATCCATCCCAGTTGCATGGTCTTTGCTTTTGTGGAAAAAATTTTAGTCTATTTTTGTTTCCCAGGGGACATAGGGTTATGTTTCAGATCAGTATCATAAGTAGAAGTCTGGCCCACCATTTTACATGAGAGCTGTCCAGTCCCGCTCTGCCTGACACTTCTCTGCCTGTGTTCTAGTCCTTGGGGGGCATGTGGAGCTGGTTGGATATTTGTGGTTTGTGAGGCTGCTGAGGGAGCTGGGCAGCCCTATTTCTTCCCAGATTACACCTCACACTGCAGCCACCTTTCTCTCTGTTGACCTCACATTTAACCACTTATTTCATGATGTAGTGCACTGACATATTCTGCTGCCCACCATTTTCTAACAAAAAGGAGTCTTATGCCTTGGGTCAGAAAAAAATTATGTATCCATAACTTGAACTTCAGTAACATTGCAGTTTTTATGGATATACCTATAATCCATCATTTAGAATTACGTACATGAGACAGCATTTTTGGTGTGCTGCTCCACTGCCATGTATTTTACAGTGATCTCTACTTTTTGTGGCTTCCAAAATCTTTAGAAACTCCCACACCAAGCCGGAGGAAGAAAGCAAAGGCTTTAACTTTTCATGGCAGTTAAACCAACAAGATTATTGTGGGTTGCTAAAACAAAGATAAAAACTAGGTGGAGCAACTTATTTTGCAAAGTCCTTGTTCTTAGATCAGTTTTAGCTTATATTTTTTTTAACTTGACTTTAATACTTGCCATCCTTAAGGTTTTGGGGTTTTTTTCCTGATTATTATGATTTTTCAGTAACATCATAGGAACAAGATGGGAGGGAAGAAATAATTGTGAGAATTTGAAGTGTATCCCTGGGGCCTGTTATGATACAGGAAATCAAGGACTGTGGAGAGAATAAACCCTGATGCTCCACCAGAGTTTAATTCCCAGGTCTTTGCCAGAGGCTGTGGAGTGGTAGCACTCAGTACTGAAAGGCGGGATCCGAGGAATGACTCACAGTGAAAAAAGTGGGAGACATCATACATGGAAAAGGTAGCACAGTTCAGTTTCCTTCCGTGCAGGCTGTAGAGATAGAACTGACAGCATAAATCCACGAAACAGTTTGGTGTAGGGTTCCAACAAGTATCAGTGTAGTGTCTGCAGGAGATTTAAACTGCCTGAAGAGGTCCTGCCTTGGGGATAATGCAGAAAGTACAGAAATCTCAGGATACTGTTAGCTGAACACATTAACTTTTTAGTCTAATATCAAATTTGAAGAGGAGGTAGAAGAATACAGTAGGATGCAAACCAGCACTGAATAGTACTGAAGCCAACTAAGCCTCATGTAGAGGTTGCAGTGCTAGTACAGAGACAGTAACAGTATCCAAGTAATAACTGCATTTTGGCTCTCACATTAATGCCCAGCTCTTCTTCCCCCACTACAGCACTGAGAACTTGCAAATTCCTCCTGTTTCAGGGCCCTTGAGCTGCCTGACCTTGTACGCTGTGTATGGAAAGGCGATGAGAAGTTGTGGTGCTAGGCAATGCCCAAGTGTATGTGCTTATCTTATCCTTGATTGTCCCACAATACAGGGCATGCCCTTGTCACTTGATGCAGTGGGCAGGAGAGAAAGGTTGTCAGGCAGCACTGGGTTGTGACTGCTCCTCAACTCCCTGCAATCCCTGCAGTCACAAAGCCAGAACTGATGACCCGGTAAAGCATGTCATGTAGTTACCACAGAAAATAATTGGAAACAATGGGCCATGAGAAGGTACAATGTTGAACAGTTTTATCACAGAATGATAACATATATCACTGTACACCTTCACCCTGCCCTGAAACATATATCTTTGCCTAGACCTCAAATATATTTATCCTTAGGGGTTTGATATTAAAAAATAAAATATTAGAAGCAGTTATGTGCAATTTTACTTTTATTTTTTTAATTTTTAAACCTGTGAAGTCTTTATTCAATACACATTCATACAGTCCATTATCTTATCAGTGATTAGATAACAGATTCCTTTTTATTTTCTTATTGTTTGTGCCATTTTGACATAAATTTGTTTTTTTAATGATTTTTAAAAGGCAAAGAAGAATCATAACAGACTCTCTACAAAACCACCAGTTTTTCTATATGGTAAAGTTATGTAAAAATTATCGGATTCTTTTAAAGAGATCGCTTTTTAAATACATTTAATTCTTTTCTCACTACTCTAGGGTCAACCCAGGAAGGATATGTCTTCATTTGATAGCCTTAATCTAAATCTTTGTGGTTAACCTCTGATAGCCTTTTTGGCCTCTGCTTAGAACCTCATATCAGACATGTCCACTCTTCTAAATATACCCTGATCTATGCCTCTATTTTAGTATACAACCCAGAAATTACCTTTCAAGCTCTGTATATGCAGCTCAAAGACATTAAATTGGCAGGATCTACACACAAACAGAAAGGAAGCAGCAAGAAATCTAAGGAGAGAAAAACAGAGAAAATAAGTGATTTGTATTTAAAAGTAAAGAATAGAAAGCAGTTTCAAATATGGTAAGATAAATAATTTTGAGAAATGTGCTAATTTTTTTTGCCTTTTTGAAGTTCTCTGTAGAAACCTTCCCTTCCCCCTCTGAACCTGAAAGTGAAATCTGATAAGAGGGGAATTTAATCTTTCTTTGAAGCCAGGTGGATTTGCACACATTAATATCTAATTGAAATCTGGTTGCAATATCACCAAATGAGCTGTAAACTTGCTCTCCCTACAATACTGGAAATCTTTTTGTCCTTTCTCCATGACTGAATGGTATGTTTGGTTTTTTTTGCACAGTATATCATTTCAGTTGGCCTTCCTGAACATAACCCTGAATTCTCCTAAAATAAATTTACCTGACCACAGCCTTCTGTGGTGGTTTCTGGGGTGGTGCTGTGGAGATGTCACACAGAACCACTGGTCTAGCCATATCTGAGATCATCAGATAAGGTGATACGCTATGTGGAGCATCACCACGCTTACGTGGAGAGAAAATCTCAGTTCTGAACACATAATTGTGTCAGCCCTATGTCATGCTGAGTCAAGTGGCAGTCTGACATTATTACCATATTTCAGGGCTGCCACACGCAGACCTGTTCATATATTCTACTATGCTGCTTACATGCAAATGTGGCCTCATGAAGAAAATCTGGAGAAAAGTAGGTGACTCAGCTAAACGTTCTGACTCACAGGCTTGTGCTCTGACTAGTGGGTCACTCTTCCCCTTGTCCACAGATTCAGCTGTTCCTGGCTTTCCTTCAAGGATCTCAACCAAAACTCATTGAAGTTAAAACAAATAATACCACTGGCATGTGTGGGCTGTGGGTCACTTTTAGACCAAAATAAATTTGGCTTTCAGTATTTTTTTCTGTATTATTCCTTATTAAAAACACATTCTTTTTTTCTTTTTTTTTTTTTTCCATCCATTTGTTTAGCTTTCTCTCCCTTGACACGATACCAGCTGAGGCTGACTAGTATTGTGCCTACTCCAAATAGGTCACTCCAAGAGCAGCAATGCAGACCTTTGGACATCTCTGAGATGACACTGGCAGCCTGCTGGCCCCAGTCATATACAGAAAGATAGAGCAGTGCTTGCTTCCTCAAGATGTTGTTTGCACTGAAAATCGTGCAGAGTAAGCAACCCATGTTTTCACACATGCAGAAATAACACTGTATTGAATGCTTTAAGGAGGATGTTTGGACTTGGGCAGTCCAGAAAACCCAGTTGCAATCTTGCCTCAAGTTTGAGAATTCTCATCTTTACCGAGAGCTTACTTCCAGCCATATATAAGATTCACAGTGTTCATGTTTCATGCTGCATTTGTTAGGTACATACCAAAACATAAATCACCTGGAACAGAAACAATACCACGTGGTGAACTGAGGATCTTCAAAATGAACTGTTCATAAATGAACTGCAGACCATGGTTTGTTTTCAGGGGGGAAAAAAAACTGCGAACATTTTTGAATTAGGGAAGCCATGAAAATTTCATGATCTCTTCATGAATAGACAGAAGGTGAAGGATATTAGAGAAACCAGCTTTTTCAAATTTTTGTTCTACTCAAAGTTATTAAATGTATCGATATCCGTTACATTTTCTGACTAAATAACATTAGAAAAAAGGTTGTGTACGAAACAAAAAATAAACTTGCTTTACTCTATTTTCAAACAAGGGTTTGATCATCCATCCTGTTTACAAATGGCTATGTTAATCACTGCAATCTGAGAATTCAGTGACATTTTAGTATAAATAGTTTATGGGTCTAAGCTTTCCTTTAGACCTGGTTCTTATAAACAATTGGCCTAATTACCTTTCAAGTGTTCCTGTATCTTCTGACTAATGAAAGATCTGTCTTGTGGCTTACACACTAGTTGTTTCAAACCTAATGACAAATAAAGAAAACAGAATTCTTATATAAATCCTAATGTCACAGACATTCACCTATTCTAGCCTAGAAAACACTTAAGCACATGCTCAGTTTACATTCATATTTACTTTTTTTTTTTATTTCAGTTGAAGTTAAGCAGGTGCTTAAGTGAATATGCAAGTGTTTTTCTGGAAAAAAGTAGGGGTTTTTTTACTGAATCACAGTGCTTTCAGCTGACCAAAACAGAAGTATCTTGATTGCAACACTGTTTAAATATAGGTTAGATCTATTACTGAGCCCCAGACAGCTGGCAAGCCAGACTAGACGTAATCAGTGGCCACCACATAAGCAGGAAGAACATCATATCAGTTGATATCATGCATCCATATGATTTCTGGTGGTATATTTAGGTATACACAAAAACAGAAGAAATTTAAGTGAAGTGATGTAGTTTGGAGGGCAAAATAAGACTAAGAGGACAAGAAATAAAGGGTGAAAACCTGAAATATATTCATTCCCAATACAGTGAACCTAATGAGGGGAGTACAATTGCATGGAGTCTTGCACCAAAAGTTTTTAAAGCTGATGAGAGCACGTTTGTGGCTTCACTGGAGGCAGAGGATTTTTCTTCCCAATAAAACATAACATTTCCTCCTAAGCACGCTATATCATTGCCATCACAAAGAGAAAGTATAGCCTTATTCTGGCTTCCTGTGTGTGCTTTTGAGGTTATGCTTAACAAAATATAAGTTATTCTCTGGAATATCAGGGACCTCTGTGGAATTTTGAAACCTGGAATTTACAAGGCCAGCTCCTTGCTGAGATATAAGATGGACTTTGATCTTCTAGTATTTAGTATGTTCTACTGAGACAGTTTCTTTACAAAAAGTATATATTTTTCTGGAAACTGTTATGAACTCAACTTGAAGTACCTGTGTTGACTCAAGTAAAATTATACCAATATCTGCCTTGTCCAATCTGACCACAGTTCAAAATTCTTATCTACATTCTCCCCAGCATGTTTGTTTTCTTCCTTCCACTCCAATAACTTTGGAGCTGCAAATAACAAATGTTTCATGGAAATGATCAAACTCCAATTAAAAGCTTTATCTCTCAGTATAAGAGAACATTTCCAGGATTTACTTTCTTTAAGGTCATCAGAAATATTTACCAGTGGAGGAAAAAGTCTCTGAGACATCTAATCTGAATGTGACTTCAATTAAAAAGACAGTCAGCACAGTTTCTTCAGCGGTGACTTTTGGTCTTGAAGGTCCTCTGCATTTCAGTTTCTTTTCACTACAAGCAAAAAGATATTATGTGTAAGATTAGGTAAAACTTTAATATTTTTCTTTATTGTAAACAAATATAGAATTATAATACTGCATGGTATCTCTTTTTGTATAATGGAAAGCTGTTGAAACTAGCTTACTTATTGAAAAGTACTGTTTCTTCATGGTAATCCATACCACACACATGCTCCTTGACTTACTGGACAGAGGAAAGGATTAAAAATGTAGAGATAAATGAGAGGAAGGAAATATGGTGGTAAGAGAATAAAGTCACTTATCAAATAATACCAAAGAAAACATTTTTTTTGTAGATGAGCTCAATGTTACTTTGCAGTTTGACAGCAAGATAAATCATTAATGATTAGGAATTTGTTTGTTGATGTATAAAACACTGGTGTGCGTGCACCTGAACCCTGAATATAGTCATCACTCCATCACTCTGAATATTTACTTTAGTGAAGGACACAGAGCCCCATCCTGCTCAATCATTAGTGCTAAGAACCCTGAGTAACTCCTTCGATGCTGGAAGAGTTATTCTGGATTTACTTTGTCATAACCCAACAAAACCTTATGCTCATATTAAAAAACCCCACTGAAATTGAACACATTCTTAAAGCATAATATAGAAAACTTATTTTATTTCATAAACCAAACAGTTGCCAGGTAAATGGAGAAGGACCAGAGATTGTGTTACCTCAGCTGTCACAGTCAAGAGTAAGATTCAGTGTACATGCAGTATGAAGAAATTGGTAGCAACACCCAGAGTTCAAGAGAAATGCTTTCCTCTTGTGGTTCCGTGGTACAGTAAATTAGCTTATAAATTACTACAATATCTATTACTGCATTTGCTCTAATGACTCTGAAAAAAAAAAAAGGACCTGTAATTATCAAGGCCAAGAGTTGGTATATTATAACACATTCTGCGGACTTCATTCTCTAAACAAAGGAGAAAAAAAATTAAAATAAGTTGGATTAATTTATGGTTTAATTGAAAACACGTGTTTTGAAATGGAAGTGATTTGGGCTGGTTGTGGTTGAATCCGCTTGGAGAATCCAAAGTCATGTCTGTTTAATGCTAGATACTACATTAGTATGAAAAGTGGAAATGGAAGTCCCATATGTGCTTAGATTAATAAATAGTGTCCAAATAGGTTTATGTCTGATGTATTCAAGATTATATGGAAAATGTACTCACAGTATGAGGGATGTCCTAACTGGTACCTTAATAGTAAAACAAAATGGGAAATAATTGCCTAATAATGCATTTACCATCTAAAGAACTGGTAGCACGTAGTCTAAGAGAATGTTTTTAAGTCAGGTTTGACTAAACAGAGAAATTACATATTTTGGATTAATCAGCACCTATGTGGGTATCACAACATTTTTCTTCTTTTAATTGAACCATTTCAGGATTAAGTGACACTCCACATTAAATGTTATTGATTGTGTGCTTCCTGAATTTACTCCAGTTATGTATAAATATTAAAGTATGTTTTATTTATATAAGATCTTTTTTTTTCCTCTTTTTTTTTTCCAATGGAAAAACATATTACCATACCAAGCACAGAACTTCTCAGACACTGAAGAGTGCAGACTGATAAATGAATTGGAAATTATGACTGTTGGATATGACTGAGACCAGGAAATTAAAACACAATATCCAACCAAAACTCTGTTCTTTCAATTATGAGTATGTCAGCTTTGACTCAAACTATGGTTATGAAAAAAAAATGTCTATGCCGTGGGATTCAATCTTCATTTTTGGTCTAGTTTTTTATGTAGACGGATAAATTTTTATTACCATATAAGGAGGATTCATCCATACCTTGCATTCCACTACTATTTCTACCTTACAGTTCTGTTCATGAAAAAAATATAGATTTTTCTATATAAACTGAACTAGCTGGATCTAGGAGTAACTGAGAGAGAATAAATAGGAGAACAAGTGTAATTTTCAAGATCTTTTTGTAACTATGATTGTATCATTTTACTACACACAGAACCGTTTTTTTTTTTTGGTGTCTTAATACATCCTAGGAACTGGAATGTTTAAAATTTCTCTATAACTGAATGCATTCAGATGTGTAGGTAATTTATTATATAACACTAAAGGCACTGAGTATTGCAAATAATTGAATAGTAGAAATAGAGTGTCTGAAGAATATATATATTTTTTTAATAAAGGAGTCCTTTATCATCTTCAACACAATAGATATATTCTTGTATTTTTACACATATGGGGGCAAAGTTTGTTTTTTGATCACTATTACAGTGTGTTCCTCTCAGAACAATACAGTTACTCGGAACCTCTAATTTCCTGCACCTTGTTTGACTGACCACCAGAATCAAACAGATTTCCTTGTGAAGTGAAACATTCCCAGCTGGATACACCATGAAGCACTCTGGACTGTAAAACTGATCATAGTCCAAATCAAATACCTATTACTTATTTCAAGTGCTCTCCTTTTATGTGTTAAACTGAATTACAATTCAAGTCAATGGCAAAACTCCCATTGGCTTTCAGGGAAAAAGATTAAACTCTAAAGTATGTACTAAATGTTTTGTTCTGATAGTCAGCTCAGAACTGTTGGGTGGGCTCAGGAGTATGTCAGACTAAAAATTCATCCGTATCAACAGCGTGAAAAAAGAAAAATATATTCTACAAAAGATGCTAAAAAAATCCTTTCTTCCCTTCGAGATATGTCTGTCATTAAATCAATGCCATATTAAATTATTATTACATGTAAGGGAAGTTAACCTTTCTGGGTGTGGACAAAGAGGAAGCTCAGTAACACATATAGACACCTACCTTTCTCCCCAGTGTATATTTATTTCCTGTTTTTCTGATGACGTGGGAAGCATAATGATAAGGAAAAGCTGAATCAAAGATTTAACCACAGTATTGTACTTCCATTACATTGTCAAGATAATAAGGGATATTTTCAGAATGCCACTATGTGTTGCTTTAATTATTTTCTTACTATTTTTTTATTGTCAAGACATAAGGTGGGTAGAAACTCTATAATGTTGTTCCCAACTATAATGGCCAGTCTTCGCGAGCGAAGATCCGGGGAAGGTCTTTCCACCTTCCAGCCTGCGCATTGGATTTTTTAGGTGAGACACAGTGTGCGCGGAACTGAGCCCACCCTTTAATCCTAAGGTACATCTGCCGGGGCCAAGCGAGCTTGGACGGTGGCAGCGAGGTCCTTAGGACGTAGGTGGGTTGCCTTTAAGGGCTGACGAGCCCCACCTGCCCGGGAGTGGCCCTGACCGGGAATCGAACCTGGGTCTCCGCGGTGATAGCGCCGCGCCTTTACCACTAGACCACCAGGGGCTCCCAACTATATAAACATAAATACATGCACCCAAGGGCAGAAACAAAAAAATAGGCTTAAGATAACAATCATTATTTTTCATATCAGAGCAACTGAAAATTCCAGGGCTGAAATCACTGTGGAATTACAAGGTGTATAAACACCAGTATTTTAGCAGGATTGGGGGGTCATTCTTTATTCATGGCAAGGATTTAGGCTTGGAATGGGAGGGGACAACATAGTTTATTTTCATTGCCAATTCAAACAATACTAGATGAACAGTCTCTGGAGAATATAGAAGAAAACACAAGTTTATCTCTCCTCAGACATGTGAATTCTAGTCCTTCATCGGTGTTTAATTTGTTTGTTTGTTTGTTTTTTGTTTATAATATTTTTTCTAAACCAGTAACTTAGCTGGGTAAACTACCTGCTCCATTGGCTCTAATAGTAAACTACACTAGTTAAAGACCTGATTCTTTCAGGATGTTTCCATCTTGTATTTTATTAGAAGGTACACAAACAAAGATTGCAAAATCTACTTTAAATCTAAAAAGATGTTTACAATTTTGAAAGAGGGAAAGCATTTGGAGAAAACAAACATCGGTTGTTTGTCCTTCTTTCTTTTCCCTTTTCATTTAAAGGCTGATTTTTCGCCCACCTGAGAGATTGGACACAGAGACAAAGTTGCTGAAAAATTAATATTTTTAAAATGCCCTTTGAAATTCTGTCACTTCTTAGAAGTTGTGTTTCTCTTCTGTAGAGTTTGTATGTTCCTGTTCTTACCTGAAGTTCCCTTATTCACAACTTTCAAGTCATCCACACAGTCCCAAGTGAGTAAAACGAGGTGAAAAAGCTGTGTCAAACAGCCTGGCTGTAAGGAGGGCCAGTGCCAAGTCACCTAGATGGTGATACAGTGTGTCTTGTCATAAAAAATTTTAAAATGATAAATTACTAAGTAGAAGCCAGGAGAACATGAAAAGAAAAAAAAAAAAAGCATGATTTAAAAATCAGGTAAGTGACTAAAGAGATAATATTTCTAAGAAATAATTTGGTCAACATTATATGGGATAAATGGTTTTGCCTTATTTTTCTGTGCTCTGTAAAGCATTTTATTTCCTTAAATTCTTCATAACAGTTAAAAAAAATATGTAGACCAAAGCATATTTTGACACCTTCTGCAGGACTGGAAGGCTCCTCTGGGAAAAAATTCCATGAACCGAGTAACCTTTAGCTGGACAAACACAAATACTCCTTGGCTTGAGATGGTTCTAGTAAATCAGGCATCACAGGTTTGGAATATTGTTTTCAGCAGACCTGTTCACCTTAATAGAGCTACTTTTACTGAGTAAACGTTGCAGATCAGAGAGAACATCTTGGCATACACTCAATAACAGCTTACACATACATGTCTAAATCTTAAACATCTTGAAAACACCAGGAGTGTTTATATTGACTTCAGAGTCTTTTCCCTCTGAGCCTGCTTCAAGAAGTTCAAGAAGTATCAATAAGTTCAAGTTTCCTTGACATTTTTGATGAGTTTGTGGCACAAAGCAAACTGAATTTTAACAAAATATCCTTGTTTGACTATTTTGTCATTCTTTTATTTGTCTTTTTAAAATAAAATTAAAAGTTAAGGTAGGTCTTTGATGCAGGATTGGCAATTTTACATTTCACTGTATCTTGTACAGCACATTGCAAACAGGTAGTATTTAGCACATAAGTGATATAAGAAAAATATGTATTATTTCTCTTTCACTCCTTGAAGTCCAATGGAGGATTTAAAAAAATATATATAAACATCAATTAAGTTTTCATCAGACCCATTTGGATCTAGAATTAAAAGAAAGAGTCTTTCAGATGGGATTTTTTTTTTCAGTTCAAGGGGTCTGACACTAAGTTTTGAAGCTCTTAACAGACAACCTCCACGGATAGGATTAAGATTCTCTTCTTTCTTCTAAATTAGTGGGTGGATCACCTATTTTATTCACCTCTTGTTTAAACCACTGTGGAACAAAAGCTACTCTCAGATAGCCAATGCAAAGAAAGGAGTTTTAGGGGGATTTCCAAGTGACAAGCACCGTTACTAATAAATTGTCTCAGAATGTAAAAACATGACCCTCTCAGGTGGTTCAGTCACAGTGTTTGCAAACTGTGACCAAGTATCGGATTCCTGCCTTTTTGTTTAGCACTTGCCATGGAACAATACAGGGCTGAGACTTCTTGCTCCAGCTCTGATTGTGCAGACCATAATTAAGGATTTGTATGAGGATGAATGGCAAAGAATGCCACTGTGCAATTGGCTGTAACCAATGCAACCTAAACTGATCCTGTATCGGGGGAAAAAAAAAAAAAAAAAAAAAAGAGAGAAAAAAAGAGAGAGAGAAGGAGGGGAAAAAAATGACCTCTTGTACCCTCTTCCATGATCCGTGTATGTAGTTAGCACGGACTCCCCTGCCAGGCTTTTCATCGCTGTGCTTTTAAAACCATTAGCTTGCTTTGTAGTCTTAGCAAGACATACATTTTTGAGCTATCATAAATGAAATCTTAGAAGATACCTTTCAACATATGCCAGGCACAGTTAAAAAAGAAAAAGACCATTATGGTTCTTTAAAGAAGGGGAAAGTACAGACGTTTTGTGGAATATGGAAAGTTTGAAAGGAGTTAACATATAATAAAGGGACACAAGAAAACACAGTTGTGTTATATAGAGAGGAGACAACCAGGATAGACTATAGTTTTAATAGGATTCTTTCTCTCTATAAATTAGTTTTCATCCTCTATGATAAGTCATAGGTGATGCCTATGATGCCACTTTGTCTCCTAATAGCTTGCTCTTGATATCCTTTTATTTAACAGAAATCAGAACACATTATGAAAGTGTTGTCTGGTATAATCCAGCTGTTATCTTCTGTCACAGGGGAAAACATAGGGCTGGAAAGAATGTATATCTCAGTTTGTTGAGGAAAAATTTTGTTTATGATTTTTCCAGTCAAAGTTTCATGTGGCATTTGGATAACACTGTGTGGAACAGATTCAACCTCCCAGCTCCCCTGTTTCCTCAGTGTACGGAGAGATGTGCCAAAGCTCTTTACCTGAATCTGGATTGCTGAGTCTAAACTTAGACCAGACATAACACTTTAATGATTGTGCTGGCTTTTGATTGGGATACAGATAATTTTCTTCATAGTTACTTGTATGTGACTTGAGCTGGAAACAGTGTTGGTAATTCAGGGGTGTTTTCTTTATTGTTAAGCAGAGCTTACACAATGTCAAGGCCTTTTCTGCTTCTCACCTCACCCCACCAGCAAGTAGGTTGGGGGTGCAGAAGAAGCTGGTAGGGGACACAGTAGGGACAGCTGACCCCAACTGACCCAAGGATATCCCAGACAGTATGACATCATGGACAGCATAAAAAATTGGGAGGAGAAGAAGCGGGGAGGGGGGGTGGATTCGGAGTGATGACGCTTGTCTTCCCACATCACTGTGATGCAAGAGGGAGCCCTGCTTTCCTGGGGATGGCTGAACACCTGCCTGCCTAAGTGGTGAATAAATTCCTTGTTCTTCTTTGCTTGCAAGTGTGGCTTTCTCTTTACCTATTGGACTGTTTTTATCTCAATACATAAGTTGTTTTTTTCACTTTTATTCTGATTTTCTCTCTCATCTGACCAGCACGGAGTGAATGAGTGGCTGTGTGGCACTGAGTTGCCGGATGGGGTTAAGCCACAACAATGATTCATAATGGCTATGGAAAGGGGTTTTTGTTGTACTAAAAGTATTTTGTTAGGACCTTGAAGCTGGCATGTTGTGAACTAGGGGTCAGAACACTTCTGCACTCCCATAATGGATGAAAAACAGAGAGGCAGATTTTAATGTTTTAAATCCTATTGGTAGTCAGGAGTGGGAGAGATCAGGTTCATTTTGCAACAGAGGAAAACATGTATATACCAGTGACGGAGGTCTGGGGCACACAGAGTCAGAGTGGGAAAGACTCTGTGCTCTTTTTATCTTCTTATAGTAAACAGCTGGGAAGTGTGGAGGAGTAAGGGCCCCTCATGGTAAAGATGCTTCTTTCTTAGAGCAATAAACAATAAAAATCCTGTAAGAAAATAAGTAACTGTTTTAACTGAAAGAAACACAAATGTCGGATTCAGTAAGACACACAAGCAAAGCCTTGAACAGATTCATTTATGGAATAATTATATTGAATTATAGTGTGTATAATATTTTTATTTAACTTTTCTGGTTTTATTTACCCTTTTTTTTTTTTTTTTAGTCATGCACATTTACTGAGTGGGAGGAGGTGGTGAAAAAGAAAACTGAAACTTTTTTTTCTTACTGTTTTCTGCCTGTTTAGAATAGACATAGCCTTAAAGTCTTACTCTCTTTATGCTCTGTCATTGTATTTTATTTACCCATGTTAATTCCCCGGAGTTAAATACATTCTAAAAAGAACACTTTGGTCTTAGGATTCCTGACCTCTGATCTCATCCAGACTGTTCCATACAAGGGATAGGTCCACAAAGGGGAAAAACTTCCCACTGACAAGTGATGATAACTTTCCCCTTCTCTTTAGCCAGGAGAGGGGTCTTTCAGGTACAATTGCACAGGGAGAAGTTTCATCTCAATATAAGAAAGAATTTTTTTCAGAACAAATCAGAGAACAATCAGTCTCTGGAACAACCTCCCCAGGTATGTGGTATACCTCTCATCAAAGAAGGTTTTCAAGACATGACTGAACAGAACGATAGATGATCTTATGCAGGATCCCTTTACAATGAAAGGCTGGACAAGATGATCTTTGAAGGTCCCTTCCAACCTAGAATTTTCTGTGATTCTCTGACTCTCTTTCTATTTATGACCCATTTAGTCAGTAAGGAAGACATTGCTATTACAATACTGTCATCCATCTCACTGACAATATTAATGAATTAAATCAAATCTTATTAGAAATGTTTGTTTCTACAATGAATGTGTGATTTTTTTATGACAGAACATAAAATAAAGAAGAGGTTAGAATAAACACTAGACTTATGTCTTCAAAAACAAAATATTTTTACAGTTTAGAAAGAAAAAGAGATGTGAGAAAGAAACTACCTAGTTCATTAAACAGCTGTAAACCACATATTCCAAGAAAGGAAGTATTCCCTAGTTTAGAATATTGACTAACCTTAGAATTATACAAGACTGTTCCTTACACAAATAAATGCACACACTCATTTAAATTGTTACACAGCACTGGAAATCTAAAGAATTCTAGTGTTAGGAAAATAAGGGGATTTTTAGTTACCAATTCTGCTTAGCACAGGTGTAGATTAGCAACCATAAAGAAGTTGTCAATACTGTGAGTCTGCCATTATGAGATGGTGCAGTCCAGGATCCTGCGAGGAACAAGATCACAGTCTTGAACTTCAGTAGAGTAGACTTTGGCCTCTTCAGGGATCTGCCTGGAATAATCCCATGAGACACATCCTGCAGAGAAGAGGGATCCAGGAAACATCTTTGATATTCAAGGGTCACTCCTGACAAGACCAAGAAAGATCCAACCTGATGAGCAGGGAATTAAGCTAAGATGGCAGGAGGTCTGCATAGATGTGACCTTCAGAAGTCCCAGGTCCCTGAGACTGCATGGGAAGTCTGGAACAAGGAAGATTTATTCTCAGAGGAAGAGGACAAGGTTAGGAAGCACTTAAGGAAACTGGACACACACAAGTCCATGGCCCTGATGATGCTCACCTACAAGTGCTGAGAGAGCTGGCAAATGTCATTGAGAGGCTGCTTCTGATTATGTTTGAAATGTTGCAGAAATCAGGAGAGGCCAATCAGGACTTGAAAAGAGATAATACACATCCTTGACCTAAGATGGTCAAGAAGGAAGACCCAGGGAACTATTGGTTTGTCAGCTTCACCTCAGTTCTGGGAAGGTGATGGAGCAACTATGCCATTTCCAGGCATGAAGAGCGAGGTGATCAGGAAAAGTTAGAATGAAATTACAAAGGAGTGATGCCTAAAATCATGCTTAACCAACCTAGTCACCTCAACAATGAGATGACTGGCATGGTGGACAAGGAGAGAGCAGTGAAATTAGTTTCTCTTGATTTTTTTTTTTTTTGCTATCTCCTATGACATTCTCACAGACAAAATGCTCAGGTATGGTCTACATACTATTGTATGGATAGTGAGGTGGACTGAAACCTCATTAAACTGATAGGTTCAAAATGTCATGATCTCCAGCCAGAGATCAGTCACAAGTGGTGTACCCTAGTATTGATATGAGAGCCAATATTGTTAAATTGTTCACTGTTCCCTAAGGAGATGGAGGACGAGACCAAGTATACCCTCAGAAAGTTTGCAGACAATATAAAATTTGGAAGAGCTGCTCATATACTAAATCTGTGCTGCTATTCAAGGAGAACTTGAATTGCTGGAGCAACGGACTGACAGAAACCTGAAATTTAACAAAGGAAAATACTAAATCCTGCCCATGGAAAAAGTAATCCCATGTACCAGTACACACTGGGAACCAACTATGTGGAAAGCAGCTTTGCAGATGAGGACCTGAGGGCTCTGGCATACAGCAAATCAAACATAAGACATCAATAAGCCCTTATGGCAGAAAAGATCAGAAGCCTCCAGGGATGCTTTGGGCAAAGCATTGCCAATAGGAGCAGAGAAATTATTGTTCCCTGCTACTCAGCACTGGTGACACCCATGGGGAGTACTTGGTCTGGTTCTGGCCTCCCTCCTACAAGAAAAAAACTCATTTACTGGAGAAAAACTAGTGAAGGGCTACAGAGTTGATTAAGGGGCTGGGCTATCTGTCATTCAGAGATGCTGGGAGAGATGAGGTTGCTCAGCCTGGAGAAAAAAAGACTCAGGGTGACCTTAGCAGTTTGTATGAATACTTTACTGGGGGAATCAAGAAGGAAGAGCCAGGTTCTTCTCAGTGTTGCCTGATGAGAGAACAAGAGTCCATTGACACTAATTGAAACCCAGCAAATCCCATATGAACATAAGGAAAACCCTTTTTAGTGTAAGGTTAGAGGAACTTTGGTTGCTTCAGAAAGGTTGTAAATTCTCAGTGCTTGAAGGTATTCGAGGCCCAACTGGACATGGTCCTGGACAAGCTGCTCTCATTGACCACGACTGAGCAGGGGGCTGCACTAAATGATCTCCAGAGGTACCTTCCCAACTTGGTGGTTGTGTGATAACCGAGAACCACACACTTAACAAGGTTTAGTGAGAGACTGACTGAAAACCTTCAGTTTACTTGCACTGTAACATTTACTGCATGTGAGGTGGTGATGGGCAATCCAGCTTCTTAATGAATCATGCGTTCGTGGTAAGCAGGCAAATAAGAGCACCTGGTTTACACACTGCATGTGTCAGAGCTGAGCTTGCTGAACTTGCTCAGTGAAGTGCATATAAAATTCTTCTTATAAAAACAACTTAAAGCAGTCTGAAGAAAAAAAAAAGTCTATTTTATTTAACTACCCACCTGTGAAATATGAAAGAACATCCTTAAATACTCTAGAGTGATTGTTTGGAAAATAGAAATGTTAAAGAGCCCAGCTCAGTACTGTGCTTAACACTGTGCTTAAACATAAGTATGTGTTCAAACCTTAATTCATTTTCACAGAGTTCAGTGATAAAATACACGTGTAACTGTGCAATTAAATGCTTTTAATTAAATACTTTGCTGAAAAGGTGCCCCTGACATTCCTGAGACATCATGTAGTCCAAGATGCTGAATAATGCTATGATTTGCAAATCTGTTTGTAAATGTAACTACCAGCAGGTATCTGCTACACTTAATGCCACTAATTTAAAATGCTGATTGTAAAAACTATTTAATCTATATTTGAGTGTATTTTAAAATTTACTTTTACTACTTTAATATTCACAGTCAGTTTTCCCTAAGACTTAAAAAACCCCCTGTAAAATCCCATTTTGCATTTTAGGTAGACATTATTTTAGAAGAAAAAAAAAAAAGTGGTATCATATTTCATTTTCCAGGATGCAGAAGTGGTGTTACCTGCTTGGGGTGTAAGATAATGTAGGAGGCAGTAAGACAATAACACTGACAATTTCACATGAAGAAAGGTCAATTTTTTATTTTTTTTTCCTAGCCTTTTTAGACATAGTGTGTTTAAGGATAAAGGGATTTGCCTCCTCTGAGTTTTTCAATAGAAATCAAAACTTAAAGTATTTTTCCAGCAACTAAAAAACTAACCAAGCAAAGAAAAACAATCAAACAAAACCCAAAACAAGAAAAATAAATTAAAAACAAACAAACAAATAAAACAAAACAAAAACCAACCTAAAAAAAACAAAACCAAAAAAAACTCCAATGCCCCCAAAAACACAAAAGCAAACTCAGAACTCAGAACTGCTCACTGAAGCCACATTTATTAAATGTGAAAAAATATGAAAAGCTGGGGTTTAGCTAAATTTTTTTTTAGTTTGTTTATTCTGTTCTATTGTGGGTTTAAACTCTATAGGGTTTAGATGGAATGACCAGTCACTGACCATTTTATGCACTCATTGAAACCCACCTTTTTAAATAATGAAGTTCCTCTTCAAAATGGCACTAAAATCATATATAGTTTAACAAAGACAAGATGTTAAGTATAGTTTTGATTCCAGGTGAATTTTCTTCCATAGATACATGTTGATTTGGGCAGGTGACCTGTGTGCAGTTCACACCTTCACTACTGCTCTTTGTCTACCAATGGTTTCCTTCAGTGCCCTTGAGCATAACAGTAGGACAGATCTGGGCTGTGTACTATTATCACGATTCTCCTTTAAATAAAAAGCTGGATTGTGTAGCACACATCCTCTTCTAACATCTCAGCAATATCACATGTAATCCCCTGTTCTGTTCTCTCTCCAGAAGGAGTGCTAATTGCATGTTTGATAATTAGACTATAAATATCCATCCAGTCAATGAGAATTAAACACCCTCATGGATTTGAAGCTAAACTTTTTGTGTCTGACACATCTTTTTTTTTTTCCTTTGATTATCTTGCACAGTAAGCTGTAATCGATGCCTGAGGTGTGGGGATATTTAGTTGCAGTAGAATGAGGATCTGAATGAGGAGGATGAGTTTGTGTTTATCTTAACTAATACAACATCAGGAATTTCATCACATCTGCAATGGAAGGCTGTTACCATATCTTCAGTCTCTCTGACTTTTTGTGTGATGCCACCTATATTCCCTTTTAATTAAAATTGGGCCCTCTAGAATCATGAATTTTCCCAGTGACATCAGTGGGAACAACATCAAGCCCTCAAAGACAAGCTCTTTAACTTTCTTACAACATTTAAATTCAGAAGAGCTTAACATAAATAGATATTTTCAGGTCTATTTTAAGACTGGATTTCTCATTTGAAACTAATCCCACCTGTCACCTGAAAAACTTCCTGAAGTGGCCCATCTTTAAAGCATGTTTGTGTATTTTTGAAGTATGCTAAGTACTGTTTGGAGTAATTCTTAGCCTAGGCTTGATGGAAAATAAACCTTTTGCAGGAACACAAAAACTCTGTGTATTCTGGGTAAACATAATTGTGCTCCCACAGTTATGTTGGTGAACAGAAGAAAACTATTGAGCTATGTTTTACCATTAAAATTAGTCATTTAAATGGGTTGTTTCCATTGTGCACAGGTGGTAAACTTATCTCACATGTTTTTTATATAAAAGTCTGAAATAAGTGAACACTGGCAAACAGAATCTAATGGTGTCATTAAAATGATTGTAAACATGCCTGTTGTGGCAGATGTGTGCTTTCCTTCTGTGGATACACATTCGGATTGTTGGTCAGGATCAAACAAATGCAGACTTTTAGCATGTCAAAAAATGTCTGTATTCTAACAGGTTCTGTTTGGAAAAAAGTCTGTTTCCTTGAGGCCAGAATAGCTATAAAATAACCAGACTACCTGATCATATCCAATGTCTACTGCTATTTTCTTTGATTAGAGCTGTATTCCCTGTATTCTCTGCCATCTATGGTTTCAGCTGAACAAGAGATTATGTGTTGCATCATTCTGGTTTGAGGAAACATTTCAACAGAGTAATAAATGTAGAGAAATATACAAAACTCAGGGCCAGGAAGTCATCAGCTTTTTCTTCTCTCTGAAAATGTTGCCCTTTGTTTAACTACAATTACCAGCTTTCCAGTGATTATTTACTCTACTATACAAGGTAACACAGGCATGGCTGTTGTTATTCACCAGAGGATAGGATGAATTTAAACACATTTCCTCAGAGCCAAATTCTCCAGCCTAAACCAAAAGTTGATGGACAGCTGGGAATTCAGCAGAACCATGTGCTTCCCTTCTGCTTGGAGCAGCTACTTGCAGAGAAAAGTATAGCTCTGTGGTTGCTCAATCCACCTTCTTGCAAAGAGTCCTCTGGAGTCTGGAGTAAGGCTCATGGGGAAAGAAGCCAGAGGATTTACAACCATCTGTCTGTACCCTTCCCCTGGGAAAATGCCTGTGCAGAAGTTACGTGTCCCAGAGGAGGAATTCCTTCTCAACATTTTTTTCGGGCAGCGTCTTCTACAAGAAAGGGTTGGTTTTGCCATCCAGGCTTTAAACTTCTGTTTAACCAGAGTAATGCTCAGAATCCTTAAATGCTCACAGTCTCACTTGTACTAAACCCTACTTTTCAGGCTTTATGATTTCAAAATTATATAGCTCACTTTAGTCAGCCAAGAAACATTGCTATATCCTAATCTACCTCTTATACATTGGCTAACAGCTCTCATCTTTGCTCAAGTGCAAAAGAAAGTCTGATATTCATTTTGTGTGTCTGTAGCTCTACAGGCAGTGATGGTGCTATGCCAACACATCAGCAGAGACAGCTGGTTTATAGACAGCTATAGTCATATGTCTGAGAAGTTAAGCACTTCTGTGTTGAGAATGTACTGAATTTTAGATTTGGGGGCTGAATCTCTTGTCATCAGCCTCAGTGAAAGTCCAGCACAGCTTTGGAATTACGTAGGTGTAATGCTGATGCATAAGACAGCAATATCCATTCCATACAGAACAATGCATCTTTAGAAATGGTAAAGGACATACAATGTCCCTTTCTTTTTAAAACACACAAAGCTCTTTACCTAAAAGTACATCAAAGTCTTGGACTTCTTGACTTCTTTCTGTGTTGTTGAACTGCCTGAATATAGCTTGCCTGTGGTGTTATTAGATTACTGTAGCTGGACTTGAGACTTGATACCTAAGCAACCAGTATCAGCACAATATCTCTATCCAATTTTCTTAGCTAATGAAAGCACCCTCCATGTTCTCTTAACCAGATGGAGTACAGAAGGTTATACAAGGAAAGTTTTCTTAGCTCAACTTGAATACTCCTGAATAAAATCCTTTATCTGAGTGCACCCGCAATGTAGATGAATAATAATGTCAGTGCAAGTATTTTGTACATAAGTTGATCTGAATAGGAAAGTGGCTCTTTATAGCAATTCCCTCTTACTTAGTTTCAAAAAACAGGTTCTGCCTGAGTTAAAAATAGCCAGGCACACATTTAGAATGAAAACATTTACCGTGACTTGTGGCTTTTGTGTTTCTCTGTTTACAACCAAAATTTCCAAAGAAAAAATGCAGTACACTTCCATATTTAGTAAATTGTTCTGGTGGAGAGAGAGTTAAGGAGCTACCCATACACCTTGGTGTCCAAATAGCCTCCTTGACTGATGATGCAAGGAGCCAACCTTCACCATGGGTCAGTGCCCAGCACAGCCCTGCACAAAGAAACATTGCAGAGTTCCTTGTGTAGGTGGAGACATTTCTACTCTGCAGCATTCAGACACATTAGATCTCTCCAGGAACAAGCTGAGGATTTATCATAATGGCAGTAAAAGTAGGTAATTTTTACTAATCTCAGCTTGGTTTTTAAACTTCTTTTTGTGGAAAGTAATCTTTGATTTAAATGTTTGAAGCTCTATCTGTCATAATGCTAAACCATTTAAAAGTAATTTTCTGCATGTTAACTCTCTCTCAAGCTACTGAGTCTTATTTTCATTTTGTGCACAGTGCAGCATAACTTTTTTAAATAGTGTATATCAACCTGAGAACACAGGTAGAGGTACTCAGACTACCTGCTCTACATCCATTTTATTTAACAATGCCTCTTTTATTAACTGAGTACCCTTGACTCTCAGTTGCTGGATAATTTCTTGATGACTGCTTTCTAAACAGCAGTACCAATAGCTTACCTGCATAGGGAGGGCTGTTGGCAGCAGCTGGATGATCAGGCAGGTTGCATTCCAAATTTCTTGTTTGAGTCGGGTTATGACCGTCACAAACACTGACCCAGTGCAAAGCAGTGTCCTGTCCCCACTGCGCCTGCTGCACTTGCTTTCAGAATTTCTTGTTTGAGCCAGGCTGTGTCCTTCACCAGCACTGACCCAGCACAATGAATGGTGCCTTATCATGTGGAGCTCTGAAGCCAGAAAGGAGCTTCAGTCTGGAGCATTAACACAGTCACTGTCCCTGTAGGATATTCCAGGAGCAGGAAAAACGTATTTACTATAGTTACTATCCACATGAATTGTCTACCTGATAGGATACCAAGGTAGGGTTGCTGGTAGGTTAACCGGGAAACTGGGGCAAAGTTGGGCTTCATTTCTGCTCATTCTCTATCTACTTCATTGACATGAGACTTTTGTTAATCCTTCATACCCTGTGTGATGGACAGCAAGGCATGTAACAGCCCTGTAGGAGTACAGTGTCCTCTCCTCCAGAACGTGTCATAGCTTAGCAACATCTTCTCTAAGAAACAGATGTCAGACTTCTGGATAAGGAAGGATTGCATCCAAGATTCCCCAGTGCAAATCAGAGTCATAGCCATGAGGCTGTTGCAGCAAAAACAACCTCTACTTCTCATGCTCAGGTCTATGCTGCTCATGGAATATTCATGGCACACATGCTCCTATGTATGTGTCCATGGGATAGGTAGGTGTAGCTCAGACTAGAGATGATGTTTCTGGTAATTCATATGGTAATAGGATTTTAAAACATCTTTTCCGTTTTCTGACAAAGCCAGTAAAAAGAAGTTAAAGTTATATTTAGAACAGTATCCACTGAAAAATTGTCATTGCATGTGTTAGATATAACTTCATTTTTCATGTTTGCGCAATTTTTAAAAATTTTTTAGAAAAAAACTCTAGGTATTAAAATCCTTTTGCAAATTTTGATGGTTGTCACTTCTAGTCTTCTTTTTCTTTTATTTTTTTTCACAGTGGCAGGCAAGATTGAAAGAGGGAAACTGCCATATCTAACGGACATTATTAAAAATAATTTCAGATTTTTAAATATTGCCATGCACTTGTAACAAGGCAACAAGCAGGATTTTCTCTCAGTCCTTTTTGGTTATTGTCTGGGGGGTTTTGTTTAATTTTATTTTTTTCCTTGTTTTCTTTCCGGGGAAGAAGAGAAAAGGTGTTGGGTAATGTCTTTTTCCTTTTTCTTTTTCCCCATTACTCCTCTATATGAAGGCAGTAACTTTTCTTGCACCTCTGATACAATGGTATTAAGCCTGATGCTTTGGCATTTTAAAGGGATACATCTAAAATTTATCCAGTATAGCAAAATTCCATTACTGGACATCTTATAGTCAGTTATTTGATGTCTGATAATGACCTATATTTTACAATTGGCAAGCAATAAATGAAAATCCTGTTGTCACATACCTAGGCTGTGAAATTACATTGCTAGTTAAAAGTAATTTAAGTAAAGATAGCATGGGATATGATAAGATGTATTTTAAAAAATAAATCATAGGGCTAAGACACTTTCTTTTCTGATAAAGATGTTTGATATCCATGCTTGGATTTATTCATATCTGTGGAAATTTTTACATAAAATGTGATTTTCTGCCCAAATTAGACGGAGTTCCTTGCAGAAAAAGCATGTGGCCTTACAAGCATTAGTAGCCATGGTCAGTAAATATTGGCAGTAGAGTAACAGGAAAGTCTCAGTAAGAAGTGAGGTCAGAGCTGGGTGCTCTGCTTTGCAAACATCTGAAGGCACAGAGGGTTTGCTGTCAGACAGTGGTAAATAAATGAAAGGTCATTATGTTCCAGTATAAAGTGGATGACTTTTTATTTTTTTAATCGGGGGGGTTGAACCTACTTAACCTTTAAGCCTTAAGTCATCCTCTGTTTTTTCTAAATGTTTCTGCCTTTTCACCTTATATTAAAACTACAGTTCTAGAACTTGCATCCACCAGGAAGAAAAGCAAAGGGAAAATAAAAAAAGAAGTCTCTTCACAGGCAAAAAAGGATCTTTGCAATTTATGAACTGTGTTTCTTTATATTTCTGATAACATATAGAGAAATTTAAATTATTTTAGATGGCTTTTAATATAGGTGCCTCCACCCACCCTATGAAAAAGCAAGTGTCCCCATTTTTGGGAGCCTCCTGTTGGTGCCCTCTGTGGTGTATAGAATGGGAACAGATGCGACACAAGCTCTTAATATTGTAGCAGAACACGCACAGTGGATTGAGACATTCTGAAAGAGGACATTTGGTACCGTGAAAAAAAAACGCCTTTGCCCTACACACACCCCATGTATAATGCCTTGTAATTTCCTGTCTCCTGCTCCCTCCCAAATTATGTGCAGAAACATCTAATAAACTGTCTTGCTAAAACATACTGCATAACCAAGACATATGGATGACAGAGAAATAGCACTGAGAAGAATATTCTGCACTGATGCTTAGTATGTGGACTTGACTTTTCACAAGGAATGACCTCAACCTCATTCCTCAAGGCTTCCCTTCTTTACAGTCCAAGCATTTGAGTCAAAATTGCTGGGACTTAAATGCCAAACTAATCTAATTTAATACTTTTAGCAATAGCTTGAGTCATGCTCTGAATGCTCTGCCTTGCTTCATTTAATTAAAAAACCAACACAAGGCAAAAATAATACAAAAGGAAGGCTGCCAAAGCTCTGTAGTCTGCTTGTTATCCAAGTGGGATTTGTTTACTAACTTTATACTTTATATAGCGAACAGTTAAGCTGTTCTCCCAAACTCATTTCTAACACCACTTCTCACCCAAGCTAAAGGCTATGAACTCTGCATCTCTTCCAACCAAAGAAGGAAAATGGTAGTTAATAATATATCATTTTTTAAACCAAATACTTCATTAATTTTAATAAGTGCTGTAACAATCTCAACATACCAGCATAGCAATAAAAAACCTGGGTATTGGTATGTCTGTTTGCATGGAAGAATTAACAGAAGACTAGCAAGAGAAAAACATAGGCAAGCATAGGAGGTTATTTTTTAGGCTTTATTCTTCTCATTTAGTAGATTAGAACTCCAGTAGAAATTACTGAGAACCTCCTTTGTTAAGTGAGATTCTTATCCACTTAGTCCTTTTGTTCTGATCCCTTATGGTACAGATAATCAACACACTATAATCTGGTAGAGGGTAAGGAGAAATTTCCCATTAAAAATTTCTGGTATGATTGTCTATCAGGAAGCTTCATACACTTGTTTCTAAACATCTACTCCTGGCCAATGTCCCATACTAGATGTTAATTTAGAGCAGCATGATAATATTTGCCCCCATTTACATATGTTGTATGTAAGGAAAATACAACAGTAAAAAATATTTGACATTTGAATGTGAACATACATGCAAACTTGTAGTATCTGTATCCTCTAAACTTTCAGGCTTGGGTTTTCTATGGCTACTTCATGTAAACTTTTGAAAGAATAATTCTAATCATCTTTAATTTACCTAATTTCCAGTCTCACAAAGTCATTGTGAGCATTTTCTGCACAAATATTGGGATTCATCTGAAGTGACATTAAATGCTTGCAATATAGATACACGTGTATTAACTGGTATAGATTGACAAAAATCCCCACTTGTAGAGAGTGATTTATCAGACCTATTTTAAATAATTTATTTACCAAAACATGACTCACACCTTCCAAGTTTCTACTCCTTCCTTTTGACCATAACTGAATCTAAAGATGGCTAGCTCAAAAACGAATTATAAGAGGAATTTTAAACAATCATGTCTGTAGTCTAGGTTAAGATCTCACAAGACTATGTTGACTGCAGAAATAGTTGAGCCTAAGTTGCAGCTTACTGAAAACTGGAGACATATTTTGATGCACAAAAAGATTTAATTCCATATATCTGTACTTACTGCTTAGACAAATGCCACAACAAAGTAAGAACAGAGTAGCACAAGTTGCAGCAACAGCACCAGCATCTGCCACCTCTGCACCGGGTCGGCCGTGGCTCTCTGAGCTCAGCGACCAGAGCTCACTGGCCAAGCAGCTGTTCCCCATCTTCTGGGGGGAAAAGGCAGTAGGCCAGATATTTTTCTGCACATACTTTGAAGTAGCTTTACCGCTGCCATTGGTACATATTCCATAATTAGATTTAAACAGTTTGTGCTTGCAAAGGGACCTGAAGCCAAATCATGTGTAGTTAAGACAATATTGTCACTTCCCATTTATTAAAATGAGGATTGAACATGCATGCCCTCATACTTTAGAAAAACAGTGGTATGTATTCATGCAAGAACGTTATGAAAATTCAAATTCTGTTGCAAGCAATATATGTTAGCAAAAAAAATGGATCTGATAATAAAGTTTAATTTTTAGGGCCATCTCTTTCTAAAAACAAGACCTCAGTTTAGGCTAGCCATGATTGCTGAAGCTTTATTTTCACAAGAGAAGGAAAAGGAATCTCAAGTCCAGTAAAACTCAGGATAGATGATAATATTTAATTCTTACCACCCACAGATGCTTCTTGAATTAAATAACAGGTCTGAAATCTATTTTCATCTTTGTACATCCTTGTCTGGCCCATTGGCAAATTCACTTTGACTCAGCTCCTAAAATCTACAAAACAGACAGAGATAAAAACATTTCTTCTTTTTCTATGTTTAAATTATTGACTAGGGAAGCCACAAAGCAGAGGCAGGTAAGTTAGAGGGCAGCCAGACACTAGATGTAATTGCATGTGAAATATTAGAAAATACTACATAAACATGGCATGGACTTTTGAATGTCTAGTTTTGTTTCCACTGAGGTTTTGTCTGCACTCCAAATTTACATTCACTGTATTGCTTAAGCCCATCTACTGAGCCACAGGTGACGGGAATAATCAGCATTATTGTTAAAGTCTTTTTTTGGACTTCTTAAAGTAAATAACATTGTAACTGAGAGGAAGAGGGACAAACAGGTATATGTTTCTAAAGAACCTGAGTAAACAGATGGTCAGAAGAGCTGTATTTGAGGACCTTTTAAAATAAGAAGAACATGGTCTAATATCACTAGCACTGGATCTGCAGCTATCTCTCTAACTGTCTTTGTAATGCCTAAATCATAAAATCCAAGGGCTGCTCTGCAGTTCTAGTGGTCATTCATCCTTCTGAATAAAAATATAAGGGCTGGAAACCATTCTAAAAGCTGAATTTAAAAAAAAAAAAAAACACACATTACTTTTTCCACCAGTCTGGCCAAATCTCTGCTCACCAAGAACATTTAGCATAAACATCAAAACCAGCTTTTCCAGACAGGCTCGTAAACAATTATAGCTCCTAACGAGACATTGACCTGACTTCCCATATTGTTGTACCTCGTTACTAATCCAAACTATTGTCAAGTATCAGTATGCTTTACTTTTACTGCCATATTACTCTGTGATTGCAGCGTGCTGATGTTATTTGAGTTATTACTATTGGTGGATAGAGATCAAAACTCTGACCTCTGAGTCAAATGACCGTTCATGAATAATGCAAGTAGCTATTTGTCTACTGCTTTTGTTTCTAAGTATTATTCCTCATTTTTTTCTTTCCTGTATTTCTAAAGACATAGCATACCTTTTATCTAGAGGCAGGTAAGCACCTTTATAAATTCTGCTTGGACTGAAAGATTTTTTTCATTTATTGTCATAAAAATACTTTGACAGTGAGATTTCCTGCTCTTGTGATTTCTTCCGTACATGGAGTACATTCCAATATTTTAGAAATGGGTCTTGCATTGCCAATAAAATGAAATCTCAATAATTCTTAACTATCCCCTAAATATTTGAGGGAAAACTAATAAATATCTAGGCATGTCAAACCCTTGGCAATAAAAGCCTATTAATCTAGAATAGTTTTTAAAGAATACCAATACTAGAAAAACCATCATCTCTCTATAGATATCCAACTGTCATGAACCTATCTTAATATATTCTCTGCATTTTCAATTTTGAATACAATTCCTTGCCTGTTTTACAATGAATATAATCTAGACCCTTGTATTTCCCTGTAGATATTGTTTAATTCTGATCACAGGAAAAAAACCCAAACCACTTTTCTCATTTCAGATCTTGCACTGGTATTTTCTAGTTACTAATAAGTACACTATCCCTACAGGAAAAGCAGAAACTATGTCATGATACCAATTCATCTTATAGATTTTTCTGGTTGGGTATACTCAGTGTTTTTTTCTTTCCTTCTATTCTTAAGACACTTCTCACCTTGAATTCACCTTTAGTCCCTGACCCAACATTTCCAGTCATCATCTGTATTTTGCACCCTAGTAGGTGACACTAAAATCTTTGAGAAAAATGTGCAGAACAATTGTGCTTTCAGTGTTAATCTGCTTTTAATGGAGTATTTGCTTTTAGCAGTCTGGAACAGTCTCCTTGGCTGGATCTCCTTTTAATCTAATGCATCTGGAGAAACAGTAGAAACTTCATTCGTTTTGTAAATGGATAAAGCATACCTTGCTCATCTTCTGTGTATGTGCATTGGAGTAAACTTTATTCATTTCAATTCAGCAATTTGTGGAAGATTTTTTAATTTATGGTAACCTTTAATTGCAATCCAATGAATTTTGGTTTTAGTTGCCCTTAGGTTTCTGGATCTTATCTTGGCTCAGCTCAACAAAGTGTGATCAACTGTCACAGGATAGACTGCTGCACAAAGATAACCTGTTTTGTGGGAGAAGATAGTTTATAACTTATTTAAGGGCTTGCTTCTTCAGTTGTTCTGTATGCTGAAATTCCAAAACATTCACAGGAGTTTATAAATAGCTAAAGAATCTTATGCTGAAATAACATGAGCAAAAATGACTGTTTTATTTAGCATGTGACTGGGTATTTACAGGCTAAATCAGAATGTCAAATGACTTCTGAGCCGGTGACACCCTGGATAATAAGGACTTGCCAATATATGACTAATGATCCAGTATAAACTGTGCTTGCCTAATTTTTCAGCTATATAGTGTTTTCCACATTAATTTTTTTCTATACTTTTTTTTTTATTATTTGAACTTCTCTGGGCCGGCAGCTGTGCATAGCAGGATGCTGACTTGGTTCTGCAAGAGTGATTTATAAAGGTATCGTACAAAGGCACATATCTCAGGACCCTTATTCAAGTTTTATAGTTCTCAGACAGATTCTTATTATAGTTGCTGCATACTGTTAAAATATTTGGCTGAAAGAATACCCATTAACTGAATTTTAAGTTAATCCTTCATACAAAACATATCACTAGTTACCCCAAAGGTATTTAAATACTTATAAACATGAATAGTCCTATCAGTTGCTACTTTATCTCACTGACCTCACTGTACTCCTGTTTTTAAGCAGTGCATTTCAGTGGATATCTCTTAAGTCAGATGTTTGTTTAAATACCTTCCTGATGTATAGACTCTTTCCTTCTTCACAACTGGTATGTTGGGGTTTTTTTTGTTTTTTAATGCATAGTAATTCTCTTACTTTAACTGCCAATATATATATGTTGGAGATAATTATTAATTACTAATTATCATTTCTAATCTCAGCTTCATAATAATGAAAATCGTTATTGTCATCATTCTGGGTACCCATATGTGTCCCCATTTTGAGTTTCACACAACTCTAATACAAAAGGCTGTTTCAAAAATATATATATATGAGAAACTAGAGAAAAAAAAAATCAAAAAAGGAGAGAAAAGGCCATGGAATTCATATGTATAAATAAATTCTCCCTTTAGCTACTTCTTCATGAGAAGTGTTGCATTTACATTCTTTACTTGCAGTACCCAGGCCCTGTTAAAACGAGGAGTTAAGCCGAGTGCTCTGTGCTGCTAACAAGATTTCCTTGAAATTAAAGGTCTTGCAAGAACACAGGTATGGGCTCGTATAGCTATGCTTTGTGCCCAAATGGAGGTGTTTTTGAACTTGAAAACACTTCAGACGTCCTGATCCCATGTTCCCAGGACACAAGGTTAGGATCTCCAAAGCAAGACCAGCTGCTCAAGGGACAGACATACTTCAGGCCTTGCAGGGGACAGAATTCTTTGCTGTTTTGCTGTCCTATTGCCCAACACTTTGTGTATTGCAGAGCCCACTCTCGGCTGCCAAAATATCTCCTTTGACTGAGACAAACTTGGGAGCCCATCTGTGAAGTCTATTCCCAGGACCAGGCATCTACATTTAGGCTCTGTCACACTCACGACTGAAGAAAAATTTGGTTGTTTTTCTTCCACTGTGGGTCAGGTGGATAAGAAATTTACCTTAACTTTTCAACCAGGTTTAATTTTATTAATGTCTGAATATATTGTGGGATGGTAGGGCAGCAATATGAGTTGGAGTTTTTTATCTTTTCTAATATTAAATTAAAAATATCTTTAAAAATAAGAAACTACTTCCTTGAAACTCTTTCGATCACTGCCCTTAAAACGAATAGGATTTCTTTTTCAGCCACAGGTAAAATGTAGTTAAAAAATTGAGGAAATAAAAGCAAAGGCTGAACAGAGTTTCTTCTAACTTAATAAATAAAGGGATTTATAAGTACTGTTTTCTTTCATTGCTAAAGCTCTCTCTTTTTTTTTTTTTTAAAAAAACCATGTCTCCCCAAAAGATATATTTTGTAAAATAATAGGACTTCATTAATATTTCTGGATTGTTCTTGCATTTTTCCAATATATTCCTGGTTTTAATTTTCTTTGGAATAATTTTAACCATTTGAAACAGTCCTTTCCAAGCTGGCAAAAATGGTAGTAAGAAATATAAAATGTATATGGACATTTCACTGAAAAGAAAGGCACTTTCCATCTTCCTAAACCTGTCTGTCAACACAGAAGAAATATGCAAAAAATGTGAGACAAACAAGCCATATGTTTTGCTTTTCATGCATCTGGCAAAAATGTGATTTCTTTTGCCATGTTTCTCCTGTGATGAGAATTTATTTCACAAAACTGACATCACATATTTCCTCTCATTTTTTTCCAAGTCCTCCTATTTGCCTAAATCTGCTATTCCACGCTTAATGTCCTGGTCTATTTTCTCCTAGGTCATCAGCAAATCTTGCTGGCCCATGACGTTGCTAAAATTGCAGGAGAATCTGTAATCCAGAGGAAAATGTAACTAGATCCAAGGGCTGAAACTGTAGAAAAAACAGTATAATAGCTTAACTGGGTGCTTTATTATAAACCTAGGTATTGCCCTTCAGCATGTGAGTTGAGCCTTTTATGATATCTTGCTGTAAGATATGAACTGGTTCAATCAAAAATTATGTGCACATTGCAAAATCATTGGTTAAATTCTTCTGTTTATGATGTGAGAGTTTAAAATGGATAACAATAGTGGTCTCTACTGTCCTTGAAATATAATAAAACACAATATGTCCTTTGGAGATATCTCAGTTGGATCATGCCTCATCATCTTTAATTGCTTCCTTCTAGAGTCTTTTTCCTATCTGAAATGCAGGACTGACTTTTTTTATTTACATAGTACAATAGAAACCTATTCAACCCCTCATTTGTTTCTACTTCCATACCTGTGGTATCACATTAATTTCTTAGTTTTTCTACTTTCAGTGCTCAAAATGTTCTCAGACATAAGATTTATTTTGCTATGCTCTATCCCATTGTTCTGGTTTAACCCCAACTTGAACTCATCCCCACACAGTGCCTTGCTCACTCTCCTCCGGTGGGATGGGAGAGAGAACTGGAAAAGTGGGAAAACTTGCAGGTTGAGATAAAGACAGTTCAACAGGTAAAGCAAAAGCTGCATGTACTAGCAAAGGAAATCAAGGAATTCATTCACCACCTCACGGGCAGGCAGGTGTTCAGCCATCCTCAGGAAAGCAGGGGTGCATCACGTGTAATGATGACTTGGCAAGACAAATTGCATAACTCTGAATGTCCCTCGTCTTCTTTTTCCCCCAGGTTTACATGCTGAGCATGACTTCATACAGTCTGGAATATTCCTTGGGTCAGCTGGAATCAGCTGTGTACCCTCCCAGCTCCTTGTGCACCCCTCCATCCTGCTTGCTGGTGGGGTGAGGTGAGAAGCAGAAAAGGCCTTGACTGTGTGTAAGCCCTGCTCAGCAATAACAAAAACATCCCTGAATTATTAACACTGTTTCTTGCACAAATCCAAAACATAGTCCTATACAATTAAATTGGTGGTAAACAACAACAACAAAAAAACCCAAATTCTTAGTCTTTATTCTTTGAATAGATTCCAAAAAACGACAATAACCTTAAATATATAGTCATTGTGTTTAAAATTTAAATTAATAACCACATTTATAGTAATTCTATAGAGTAACTCTATGTGGCAAAGGGGGTTATAGTAGTTTCTTGGATTCAGTAGATGGATAACTTCACAACTCAGCCATGATAATGCTAGTCTGTTTTTACAAACTCCTATTATCCTGTTCTATATCATCTGTTCATACCATATGCTTTCAAAACATTCATAGTTCAGAAATTTTAGGTTGACTACCTCTGAATTGAACATGTTTGTAAATGTTTGTAAGACAGAAACTTGATTTTAAATGCTAAAATTTTTACACTATGAAGCTCTCTTCCGTCAGAACAAAAACTTCTGGGCACTCTATCAAAAAATTAACTAAAACAACATTTTCTAAATTGTTATATCCCAAATAAAGCAAAAAATCTCTATATCTAAATGGAACAAGAAGAAAACTAAGGAAGTACATAATAACATAAACTGTTTTTGTTGAGTAAAGTGGCACCACATGTGGCAGATGAAATAGCTCAGGCAGAGATTTCTTCCTGCTTCCAGGTCCTCTGTATATCATCTACCATTTGCCACACATCAACAGCCCACAGTTTTGGCATGCAAAATTGCCAAACTATTTGGTGCAATTCTGGGGCTCAACTCCAAACCAAAGCACTTTTATTTCACACAATATCAACAAGCAGAAACTGGTGCAATGGGTTCAGTTCTCAGCTACAATAAAATGGTACAGTCTTATTGATTCCAAAGGAGGTGTGCTAGTTTATGCCAGTTCACTACTTATCAGTAGTAAAGAAAATACAATTATAAGCTACAAAACAGTATTCTATAAATTTACTGATTTCTGGTGGAAGTCTTTCATTTAAATGAAAGCCTTTAAAAATGCATCCCAAAGTTTTCTTTGATAATCTAAAGAACCAGAGTAGCTAAAATCTGAAAAAAAGCATCGAATATATAAACTACCAATACCAAAACACTAAATTAGTGCTTGCTTCAAATAAACTCATCCTGATAATTTATACTGAAGGACCCAATTTTTTTCCTTACCAACTCTTAGAATCATAGAATCATAAAGGTTGGAAAAGACCTCTACTATCATAAAGTCCAACTATTAACCCAACACCACCATGTTCAGCGGTTCATGTGCCCCCACGTGCCACATCTACTCACCTTTTGAACACTTCCAAAGGTGGTGTTTCCACCACTTCCGTGGGCAGCCTGTTCCAATGCCTGACTATCCTTCCAGTGATGAACTTTGTCTAATTATCCATTCTAAACCTCGCCTGGCACAACTTGAGACCACTTCTTCTCACCCTGTCACTTGTTACCTGGGAGAAGAGACCAACACCCATAGTTAGAGTTGATTCAGCTTTAAAAGAAATGGGGAAACGACCCTGCCTTTTTGCATCAGGCACAGAGACTGTAGATGTCTAACTAAACCTAGGTACCTGGTTTGTAGACAGCTACATTTTGATGAGGTGAATCCAAGGTTTAGACAAAAGAATAATGTCCTCACAATGATCCCAGATGCATATCACTAAGTCTCCCAATTTACATGGGAAAAGGAAAATTATTTCAATTAATAATCTCATTCTCTCAGGTATTCTCTGCTTCTCATTATTGTAACTATACTTTTAATGAAATTATTGCATTTATCATATTGATTTTAGTTTATCTTACACAGTTATCATTATTATTATAACTAAAGGCCTGTACAATCAATCAATTCATATTGCAAGAATACCCACAGGCCATAATCAAAACTTGGATCATATACAATCATGTAAAATGCAGCAATTGTACTAAATAGATAACATCCACCTAATTTGAAATGCAAGAGCAGGTCTACTGGCTGGAGGTAATGATGGCTGGTATAAAATATTTTCTGAACCATGTAAAAATATATTGTTTGTTACTTCTCCCCTTTATGTTCAGTAGAAAATAATCTGAAGTGTTATAAAGCATACATCTAAGCAATTTGTTCACATCTGTGCCTTGTCCTGGAGAGTGTTTTGGGTTTACACAACTGGGCAGGATTGTTATTTATTTATCGTTGATTATATTTATTTTGGAAAACCAACTCTCCATCATGGCATTGTTACAGGAGAACCAAAACAATAATTCTACCCTGAGCTCTATCTTGTGGAAACCAGGTGTTTTAGAGCTCTTATAAATTTAAAGTTGTGCTGCCATTAGTCTGATCATATTAACCACTCTTTGTTTTCTCTACTTTTATCTCAGCAAACAGGGAAACTGCTCATCAATTTGTGAACCGCCTCAATTTGGTTTTGCCACTGGCCTGCCATGTGGACTCAGAGCAGTAAATAACAAAGTAGATGTACTAGCAGATAAAGTAGATAACAGATGTACTGTAGCCCAGTACATCTGGCATTCATGTATTCATAGTACCTTTAGGCATATCGATCTGGTTTTGCTGCAGCACACAAAGATATTTACAGTTTCAAATTTTTGAAATACTTTCCAAAAAGATCATATGCATGTATTTAGTAATTGATAAGAATGGCATTTAGTGTCCTTTTCTTGGACAAGCAAACATGCAGAGACCTTAAAAATAAATTCAACCCACAGGAAAATACTGTGAATGGTACTTGGAAATATCTGTCTGAAGGAGATTTAGGTATTAAGTTTCTGAGATGGCATGTTGGAATGTCAGATGGGAAAAGTGATTTCACCACCCTCCTATAAGGGTGGGCACTGGCAATGGGGACTATTAATATTAAACAGATTTACTTTTTGAGGAGTAGAGGTTGAGTCTGCTGGAGCAGTGCCTAGGATGGTTTACTTTGCTGACCAGTTTATATAGGACAAAAGACAAATTTCACACCTTGGCCTTCCTACAAAAAAACTGATCTACATGGTAAGTGTGAATAAAAAATACGAAAGAAGTGGGATGTTTTTTTTCAGGATTTGGTTTGTGTTTCTTTTTCCTCTTGAGAAATTCTAAGCACCTTTAAGAAGAGAGTTAGAGAGTAGTTTTACTCAAAAAGTTGGAGGGTTTGTGGAAAACAAAACTCAACACAGGAGGTATGGTTTTCATCTTTGCATTTCTCAATCCACTTCCATTATAACATTCTGGGAACAGGTTTACAAATGTTTAAAATATGTTTTATCATTCCTTTTACTTTTAACACTTTAACTGTCTCAGTGGTTGACTCCCTTTGTTATCTGGGACAGTGAACTGAAAAGGTAAATGCAATGAGCAAACAAATTTTCTTCGACTTCTGTCAAGTTATTCTGTGTTTTTACCAAACTAACAAAGGAGGAGCTAAATTTGCAACAGGGGTGCTAAACTTAATAGCAATAAGCATTGCTAGAGCACAGAGATTTTCCAAAAATTTGCTCTGTTCAAGAGTTGATTGGTGTCAAGGATTAGAAAGAAAGTATTTACAAAGTCACTTATTTTAGGTATTGCACTTTTCTCTCATTAAATGATATGTTTTATTGATCTTTATTATGCAATGATGTGGCTTTATTTCAAGGAACCAAATTTACATTCACCTAATTAGTTTTCAGTGACTTGCTAGGAGTAATTAGAAAACACATTTTAGTAACTCTGTCATTAAATATGACTTCAAGTTGGACAGAAAGGTCTGGACTTTGCTATTAATTCTCTAGCTGTAAATAATTATTGCAACTTTGATTTTTTTGAACAGAAAACTTTCATATATGCATACTGCTGTGCCCCAAGCTGCCCAGCTCAAGAAGCTGCTGGTTTAGGATGCAATTTTGCTGTGCAATACACTTTCAGGAGTATTGACATATCTTACACTTAATTAAAAAATTACTATTAAACCCTCTGGAAGCAATAGAGTACGTATGACCACTACTATTCATCCAGTTTAAATCAAAACAAAACTAAATAGAACAACCAAAACTCAGAATCTCTTCTTGTGAGGAAGAGAGGTTGAGACATTTAGTGTTTCTTATTTTCTCATCTGAAGTGATTTCTCAGTATACAAAGTCTTGGTTATTAAGTTTCTTCTGTTGAGTTCTTTGAGGAATCTCTCTTCCTGTGATGCATTCTGTAGGCTGGCTAATTATCAGAAAGACACCATTTCCTGCTTAGGCTCTTTAGCCAAACTTTATGTAAAAATATTCTGTATAGGTGAACCAGTCTTTGCCATAGATTTGAGTCAGTCTTTTTTTTTGAGCACTTCCAGTCTTGCATTGGGTCCTGTAAATCTTCTATGTATCCTGTCTTTGACACTTAGGATCAGTAAATAATATAACTGCTAATGAAAGAATATCTATATACACACACACACACACACATATATATACACACATACTAATAGTACTACTCTTTGTTTGTGTCTGTTAATGTGTTACATTATTGTAAGAAAAACTACTGGGTCAGTTGAAACTCCCGGGTAGAAAAATTGTTCCTTCCTTAGAAATTATTTAGTTCATTCAGAGCAGACAAGCTTTCAGAGATTGAAATTTGGCCAGCAAAGAGTCCAAAATCATAGAAAGGTCCCCACACAACTGAGTGGGGAACTTGCTGAGAGGAGCAGCAGACAGAGACAACCAGGCATCAGAAATGAAGAAAGAAACTTCCCTAGGGCCACAAAGAGCTGTGCCAATTTTTCTGCAATTCCAAGCTACTGAGCTGGCCAGAAGCTGAGAGCATCCCTGCAGAGGCACAGTGGAGAGTTGTATATAGAGCCTTTTTTTTTGTATTGTGTTTGACTGAGTTGTGATTATTTATGGAGTTTTCCTAATGGGTATTCTAATTAAATCTGGCTTTCTTCAGGTTAAAAATCTTTCAGACTGTCAATGCAGATCTACCTCAAAGCATTAACCAGCTCTGAGTACTTTCAAAACGTCAGAGACTCTTATTGTCATAGATCTGACATAGTTATGCCTAGCTTTTTGTGCAAGAATTAACTGTAATCTGTATAGGCTTGCATATATATGTTTATTTATGTATATATGTGTGTCTGTGAGTAGGTATAAAGACATCCAGCCCAGCTTTGGTGAACACCCTTGGTTAAATACAGCTTTGCTGCAACAGCAGAAACTTCAGCCCCGATCAGTTTACTCTGCTTTTTTGATAGACCAGGTTAATCTACCTAGCTGTGATCTAAATACAACCATACAGTTCGGGTTTTTTCTGTGCACAAAGCTACAGGATGAGAAGACAGTATAATTGTATCAGAAACATTGTCTTTTGCTGTGCTATGTTTTCACTCTAAGCAATGGAAAGACAGTTTCATATATATTTTTTTTATGGATGGTTCTACAAGAACGCACTTGTAACCATGCACAGAATGTGCAATACAGTGAATCTGCACAATTTGTAATTCCATAATCATATTTTGTATTCTTAATGCCATAGTAGAAGGGGGTGGTAGCAATGGATGACTATTAAATCAATTATCTATTTATCTGGTTTGAATTTTGCATTAACTATTTGTTCACAGTAGATCGAGCATTCTTAGCCAGCCTCATTCAACATGTTTGGGCAGAGGGCCAGATTCCACCATGATTATTCCCTGAGAAGTACCTGACAGACCAGTTAACTCCTTGCCAATGGTGGTGCTAGTTGCCTAGGAAGGGGCTGCCTTAGGAGTGATTGAAGTCTGTAGAATCCAACTCTATAAGAATACTAAATGAAAACTGGGTATGGGATTTCAAGAGCATAAAAAAAAGTTTATTTCTGATCAAATCACCTAAATTCCTTTTACACTAGCCAAAAGGGTCAGCACATCCAAACACTGATTTTCCTTTTGCTAAAATAGGTATCAGTGTGTCTGAAAGAGTAACTGTTGGAGAAGAAGAATAACTACCTCAGACTTAAATATTGAACCTCAAATGGCTAAAATTTGGAGAAATATATCCTACCCTATGATACATATCCATAGGACTATGTAATATTGAAGAGTTGAAAGTTAGTGGCACAAAGAGGACAGCAGCAATTATAAGAGGATTTCTTATATGTATATGAGATTGTTACATCTTCCCTGCTTGGTACGGATATTTTTAGTCCATGAACATATGTAACAATGAAATGCTGTACAGATATATCAGATCAAATCTTTTGAAGGAAAATGCCTGCAGTCACTTCTGTGCCCCTCCCTCTAAATTAGCATCTGTGACCCAGCTGCATAAGCAGTTTTTCTGGCCAGGATTGAAGACTCCTTCCCACTACCCCATTGTAGTTTTTTTTATGGAGTGCAGCCATTTAGCATGGTTGTACTTCTTTCTCAAGGGTTGGGCCCAAAGCCTTTGACAAATTTTGCATTTGCAATTGATTTGCTCCCTCCTGGGCTTGAGAATAAAAAGCAATGGATAATGCCTCAGAATCCAACTTTTCATGATGAAATAATAAGGATCGGATGAACTGACAGCTTTTCTCTATAATGCTCATTAAGTTAGACATTGTTTTGATTTTTTACTGAAAAACTCATTTGCAAGGACTATAGTCAGAAGAAAAAGGATTGGGTGAAATAGATAACTATAAAAAACTATATAAACTGTAGCGCTATTATCCCAGAGCAGATGAAGGAACCAAGCATCTCTCCCAGAAAACTCAGAAAATTCATTTTTATAATGGAAATAGAAGTCTTTCTCATTTAAACTCCAGCTGTTTTGTTGGCTCATGCTCTAGCAAATATCAGTTAAACTTTGTTCTTTCTTTTGGAAATGAAACCAAAGTTACTTCACAGTCTTTTGCAATGAAACAATACAATCCAATGTCCTGTGGACCAGTTGAGAAATGAAGACCCCATGGCACTTTTAGGAAGAATAGGTAAGTTAGTTCCGGTATGGTTTTGACAATTATATACTCTCTGGTTTGAGATAACTTAACATTCAACTGTAAAAAATATTTTTCTTCACTTTCTTCAAACTGCCATGCCATGCTTCTTCTAGCTACTGGACAGTCTCTGCCAAGGCCAGACAAGAGGGAAGAAATAAGACAAGCAAAACTTTCTGAAATATGCATGCTGCTAAAAACCCAAATTCTGAACTTTTCACTACCTTTTAGTAAATTTGGACATTCTATAATGTAAGTTTATAATCAAACTATAGGCACTTTAGTATGATGATCATCTGGTGCTTATGAGCAAGGAACAAAACTTTGACTAAAAACTAGATTTTTATCTTATTATCTACCTTAGTTATTTGTAAAGGTAGGATCTTTAAGGAATGACTCTGTCAGAAGTGTTATATAGTTCAACAGCCTGCCTCTAAGAGATAACCAATCAGTCTGGTTCTAACAAAGGCATAAGTGAATACTTCATATGCTAATCTCAATTACTTAAGTATCAGATATGATTTACTGTCCTGGAAGATATACTCCAAACTTCTGGTTCTACAGTTGTAATGCGTCAGATCTACATCCTTGAAAAAATAAAAATAACATTAATGAAAGGATATAATGAAATTAATACTAATTTTCTTTGTGTAGGTCTCAATTACCTCGAGTGAATAGCAAAAAGAATGTGTTATCTAAAGAAGTAATGTTAGGTAGGTTAATCTGGCAAAAAATTCAACTCGATGGGAAAAGTGTCTGAGTTAAACCCTTTCAGGAAAATATTGTGACCTGCATCGTAGGTGAGGTGGTAAACTCTGCTGGAAGACACATGCTGCAGATAGCCTCTGCATTCCTTTTATGGCCAGAGACTCCAGAGAATTTGTTATTACATCATTACAAGTCATATTTTATGTTTGAAATATTTATAATTTTATTTTATGGAAGCTTAATCTTCAGCTAGGACACGGGGACATTTTTATACGCCTCCATTTTCACAGCCTCGTGTACACAGACTAGGCCTTCAGGGCAAGTTTTATTGTGCCAGTGTAACATATGTTCCCAATAGGTAAGTGACACATGAAAGGAAAGGAATGTGATTTAATGTTTCAATTTTATTGCTTGCAATTTAACATATGGCGGTGAAGAAGATACAATCAATAAAGTTACATGAATGTGAAAGCACACAATAAAAGATACCTCAGAAGGAAGGTCTGATTTAAAGATTTATTGAACCTAGCTAGTCAAATAATTCAACACAAAAATTGTATTTATGATCTTGGGCTCATTTGTTATTGGTGACTTAGTAGTGCATGGTTAATGATTTGTAAACTTCTTCCAGAAATTGTGTGCAGATTTTGTACTTCACCTATTTCCATTCCACTTGTATGAAGAAATTGTAACCCAAATCAACAGTGCACTACTATAATTGATTTTTTTTTTCCCCATGAGGTTAAAACTTTCGTTTTCTTATTTTGTAACCTCTTCTGTATCTCTTATTCATTGATTTTCCTGATGTCTTTTTTTCTCCTCTATACTTCCTTCACACTATCCAAAATTTCTTTCATCAGTTTTGGTCAAATAATGTCCAAGAAAATCATGTTCTGATTTCAACAGTAGTATATAATTCGGAAGCCTTTTAGGGAAAAAAAAAAAAATCAGATCCAGAAGCAGAAATAAAAAATAAAATCCCCCAGTCTTTCAAACAAAAAATGAATATTTTCCCAAAGCAAATTCAGTTTTAATGAATACAAAAATGTATCTGATTAAGAAAAAATGTCTGGTTTTATCAAAAAAACTACAATGAAAATCTAACAGTTTTCATTCCGTTTTCTAAAACACTCTAATCTAAAAAAAAAGAAAAAGAAAAAAAAAGAAAAATCCCTAGTTTTATTTCTTTTTAAAGAATAAATATTTTGGGGATACACTGGCATTTAAATGAAAAATATATATTCTTTTAAAAATAATTTATAAAAGACAAAATTATTAGCCTTGCAATGTGTACAGTGTAAGACTTCTACCAGTCTATTAAGTAGGCCCAAAGCCAAAATCATTTCACTTTCTCTCTTGGATTTGAATTAAATTATTTAGAAACCAAATTCCAGAAAGATTAACTTAATTACTTAAAATATTTATATGCCTTTGCATATAGTCAACATAACAAAGGACAAAAATTCCTCAAAAAAGTGTTTTCATGCCATTGTTCAGCTCGAAACAGGAGATTTGAGGTTTGTGTTTCCAGTATAGCCTAAGTTTTGATATTCAGTTCAATTTTGCATGGATGTGCAACCTTTCACAGACAGTATCAGCTGAATGCTTAAAGTTTTGCTTTCCTGCTTCTAAATATCCCATTCTGAACTCTTTCAGTCTTTTATCTTTTGGCTGCCATTTTCCATCTATAAAGCATAAACAACATTTGCAGATTTCACATTCTTCTTTCTTTGATTTACATTCACATAATTCCATGGATGGCAATATATGATTTAGCTTCAGCTTTGGTTTATTATCCTCTCAATATCTTCCTTTCAGAACATATCATTTTGTTAAAAATCTTTGCACACAAGATGACTTGAGAAAATTCTAGAAGAACTACCCGACCAGCATAGCACTAACCATTAGTAATAGTTTGCCATTTGTAAGAGATTAGACCTGAAAATATGATGTGGGCACCCATTGACAGAGATTAAGATCTCTCAGGTAGAGTTTGCTGTTTTGTTGGGTTGTTGTTGGGTTGTTGTTTTGGGTTTGGTTTGGTTTTTTCTCCTAGATTTGGGTTGGTTGATTCATAAAAACTAATTTCCAGTCAACTAGGAAATTTTAGTAGTAGTTTTTGTTTCACATCACAGCATATAAAAAGGTGTGCATCATTCTTGATAGAACAGATGGTAGATAGACAAAAATCATGCAATCAAATTATGTCAGATCTGATTATTAAAGTTCATTTAGCAACATAACTCTGTTGTAACCTGTAAACAAGAGCATATTTTAAATAGTACGTTTCAAGTTTTTAAAAAGGAAAAGAAGTTACTTTCAAAATAAAATATATTCTCACTGAAAGATACAATACGATGTCTAAGACAAAATTACGTATCATGCATTTTATTAAAAACATAAATTTATGAAAGTTCGGGATAGAAATTAAACTATTACCAGACTACTAGAAGTTCAGCATTAGGAATCTTAAGGTAAAATGGATTTTCTTTATGGTACCTACAGTTCTTGTGAGTTTCATGAAGTTTACCAAGAAGCAGTTTACGAACATCAGCATTTACTGTACATTATTAAAGCACCATTATAGAAGTTACATGTTCTATGTTTATACCACATGATTAATCTGGTTACAACAAATTGAAAATAAACTAATTGTCTGAAGGAACTGTTAGGATAGGATATTTTTAAAGATAACCTGAAATTTCATTTCACTGTGTTTTGCTTTCCCTTCTGTAATAATTTTTTTACTTCATGGAAGGAGAGATATTTCCTGATCCATTTTCTCCTTTCTTTGCTTTCTTAAGTACATGCGTTATTTCTTGAGGTAAGAGCCTTGGAGGACATAGATAGGTAGTTCAATGAGTAGATCATAGACTTACCTAGAGAGGTAGTGACCTTTTACAGGAAACCAACATAGTGCCAGCCAGATTTGTTAGTTTGAGGCCAATCAAGAATTTTCTTTCTGTCTAACATAAGCCTTTTCTTTGTGAATCTTTTTCATTAGCATATTCCCCCAATTTTCACACCCAAATGCCTTGAAACTGCTAGTTTTCAACCTTCCAGTCATGTAGGTATTAGACAAAACTGTACCTAAATCACATCAGGGTCTTGGCATATATGAAACTTACGCATGAAATAGGCATTGAACATGCACATACTATTCTAGTGAATCTAGAGTTTCTTCATGCATGGTATAACCTGAATCCATGCAGGTATATCACTGTGATCTCTGGGTGCCTGTAAATGTCTCTCCCATGACTATGTAGAACACATGGTACCTATTTGCTTTGTTGTCACATTTTATGGTTCATGAAGCTCCTTAGGATATGCCTTGCAATAAAAGTTCTATTTAAGAGATGATGGTAATTTTATATGTATGAACGTGTATATATACACACACAGGAAGAGAGAGGAAAGACATTTGTTAGACATCATCTGCATTTATGTCTACAGTCCCTGTCATTATGGTACAAAGGATTACCCAAAACATTTGTAAAGTCCGTGGGAGAGTGGCATAACTGTCAGGAATTTCCATGAGGTTTCTGTTGCCACATATCACTTCTTTTCTGTCTTCTGGCTTGAGTTGACACAAAGGTTGCTGGATTCATTCATCCTCTTCTATCTTCTAAATCCTGCTTTGTTTACCTTTGCCTCAATAGTGGGAGGTGGGACATGAAATATGTTCAGCACCAAGAGACAGGCATTGTAGGCATACACACCTCCTATAAACTGATGCAGCTGGAGAACTAGACCCATAAAATTGCACTGTGTGGGTGCCATATGGAAAAAGATTCCTGTGAAGCATTTGATCTGTATTAAAATTGTCAATATGTATCTTCTACACTTACAACTAGAGATGAAAATTCCTTATAATGTAGTGTTATTTATGTATTTATTTTTAAGCTTGTCAGCCATGTCCTTCAGGCAAAGAAGACCATTTGATTAAAAAGTGAAACTTTTTAATCAAATAATAGTAATTTACATTTACCCAAACAGAGTGTCCAGTAGATTTCTGTACAAATCCCACGTGACAAGTTTTCTATCATGATATACCTACATCATTCTCTGCCTAGCTTAATCATCCATCTATTGGCTAAAAATAAGTCCACTGCACCATGGTAACTGCCTACTGTTGCAAGGAATGTTGCTTTGGAGATCTTAAAAGGTCAGCAGCAAAAAACACCAGGCCTTCTTCACAGTGATATAATTAAAGCAAAATGATCTGCTTATTTGGGATCAGAAAAGAACCTTCACTATCTCTCTTACAATAAATAAATTGGAAGGTCCCCTTTCAGTTATTGTACTTACCCATATGTGTCTTTGAATAGTGCTTCACCCAAAATTATGAGTTTGACTGAAAGCCTGACCCGGCCTCACATGCTGGCAACCTGAAAGAGCAAATGTAAAGAATGAGCTATTTCATTACAAACATCCAACCATGCCTGACCTTGTAAGATCTATCAAGGAAAATGGCTGCAAACCAAAACCCTCAGAAATTTAGTCACCAGCTCTGAAATGCTGACTGCCTGATAGCTGCAGTTAAAGTGCCCAGGCTGCCCAACCAAAAACCACCTCAACTATTCACTACATGTGACCAAAGCCACAACTATGGGAAACAGCTTTACAGAAATTCTTTTCAGTACCTTCCCTTTTCCACAGTCCTTGCCAGCCTTCTACACAGTAGGATCCCTAGAAACAAGCTCCAATCCCTTTCCTTCTTGACACATCCATGATGAACAGCTGTAACTCCTTAGGCACTGAGAGCAGCTGCCTTGAGCTGCACCACTGAAACAATCCAAAAAGGCAGAAAAAATGGCAATATGTTATTGAGTACGTGGTTAGTGGTCTTCCTGCATCAGCTAGATGGGTGGTTTCCAATCTGTGTTACTGATGCTGCTGGAAACCATGCACAAAACACAAATCTGGTTCTTTTTTCACTGTTTTCACTCTGGAGATATTTCTGGGCAAGGAAAAAGTGAAGAAAACAAACAAGATTGTAATGCTCCCTTCTCTTCCTTCTTGGTTAAATTCCTCAGTGATATTATTACTAAACTTTTACTGCCTTCAAGGGAGATTCCTGCTGCATCCAAGAGACCAGCTAGTGGTCACAGTTATAACAATTCTGTGTTATTTCATCATATTCAAAGGACTTCAGATACTGAGAAAAGAGAGTCGTTAACATTGCTTTCTGGCTATGCTAAATTGGTAGACAGGTGAGAAATTGGTTATATAAGCTGAAAAGACTATTTTATGAACACTTGTATTCCTTCCAGCTCCCGAGGTAGCTCTTAAAGGACAATGCATTGCAGTGTTGGTATATCTCAAATCAGATTATGTTCTGATTTGAATTACTGGTAAAAGAGTGTTTGATTGTAGGTAACATAGCTGCCCTGAGCTCAGTTCTGTGCTCAGCAGACTATCTGGGCAGGCTTAAGCCTGTACACAGTGTTTTATGAAACTCCAAGTTGGCTGGTTGTTTCCTGTGAGGCCTACAGCAATTCCTACCACCAACATTGAGAGGAAATAAAAGACAACTGTGTGAAAAAAAAAGAAACGATAAAAGCTATTTGTAAAAAACAGTGCCCCACAGTGTTCTATTCATGGCACAAAATCATCCATCTGGGAAACCTTTGCATGATTATTGCTTGAAAACATTCTTCTTATCTGATCAAGTGTTTCTTAGGAATTTCTTCATAGGCTGGGGTCATAAGACTGCTTCAGAGAGACGTGGTGCTGCCTGGTGCTGGGCATGGCAGCCCCAGTCCAGAGAAATGCTTGGCTCTAAGCACGAGCAGCTCCTTTATTAACACATGAAAGGTATCTTGATTTCACAAATTAAGCAAGGGATGGAGAAATTTTGTTTTGGTTTGTGTTTCTATTTATTTGAAGCAAAGCAAGACATTTCAATGTATTTTCTACAGTTTATTTTACCCTTTCTTTTTTTCCTGGCAAGAGCGTTTATTCTTGTCTAATTCCACTTTCCTCTTTAGATGTATAGAATATCATACTGTATATGGTGAATTTGCTCTACAGTTGCTGAAATGCTTATTCTCTAGGAGGTTTAGGTGGGAATGGGCCAATTGCTTCCCAATCTAAAGCTGAAAGTGAAAAAAAATCTAGTGCTAGTTCTTGAAATTCTAAGTAAGACCACAATGTAAGTTGCCAAGAAATTAGCACTAGGAAATGAGAAGACAACAGGGTTTGGTTTTGGTTTGCATTTTAAGTTTTCATAAGAGAAATGGAAGAAGGCCACTTTGAGCTGTTGGTGCATATATTGAGATATTTCTTGCTAAATTTGGGAAAATTGAGCTTGCAGTTAGAAGATTAATAATTCATCATTGTAGTTAACTAGGGAGAGTACCTTCTCTTTGCTTTTGTCTTCACCAGGCTACTAGCACCAGGTGTAAATAGTTGCCAAACCGTGAAATAAATTAAAATAGACTTGTAATTTCTTATCATCACAAAACCAATATCTGACACAAGTAAATTCAGGCAAACAGGCTTTCTTCAGAGTCAGTATGGCAGAATCAAAGTCCTACAAGGTTCATTGATGTGTAAATGTGCAGTGACATTTTAAAAATGTGCATTGACTTTTTAAGAATACACTTGAAGAGTGGCTAGGAAAGAACCAGATATATCTATCAGGGTTCTGTGAACCAGTGTTTCATTATGGTAGGGGATGATGGATTTAGGCACAGGCTCACATACTTCATTAGGAAATCAGTAATTTTGGTTGTTAGGCTGAAGGCAAGTAAAAATATATTTGCTGCATCTGGGTTCAAAGATGAAAGTACACAATTCATGATTAGCTATGCATCTGCCTTCGATACCACACAGCAAGCAATAACCTCTTCTCATCATATATAAGACCTTCCAGACAAGAAAATCACAGTGGTCTGCAAAAACAGCATATCTTCATAACACTTCAAAGAGTTCTTTCTGAAGAGATATTATTTGCTCTATTTTACAGCTGAAAAACCAAAGCAAATAATAGTTACAGTCAATCTTTTCAGCCATTAGTTCCCTAAATTACTCCTGTTTGTCAGTCTTCAAGTTTTATTCTAGCACCTGTCAGAATAGTAGCCAAGCTCCTCCCATGCTAACTCCAAATGTTGGGTGTACTTCAGCTAGACATCTATAATTAGTGCCTAAGTAAGTAGAACTCAAGTCATCTGCGGTTGTTCATCATTAAGCAATCAGGGCATGCTTTAAAGTACCTACATTTACATTTAGAAATCCAACAGAAGCCAAGTAAAAGAGGAAACTTTTGGGAGTGTCTCAAAATGTCTGAGCCTGCAACCCACAAGTACAAGGTCATTCTCCCTTTTGAAAGGAAGGACGTAAAAGTGCATAGCATTGTACAAGACAATGAATGGAGCATAAGGAATATTTGCAAGTGTTTTCAAATGAATAAATTTAAATTTATAACCAAGCACATATTTCATATTCTGTTTTGTTACAGAACACAGTGAATAAAAAGTAGAATAATTTTTTACGTTATACTTAAGTATTAAAATAAATTTTAATTATTTTTACTAATAGCAAATTATATTTCTATGATAACACTCTAGGTTAAATGAACATTATTATATGCAGGTACAATTTGGAGCACTTAAGATGAAAAATCTGTCCTGATTAAAGAAACTCAGAAATGAGAGAGCTGACTAATAGAACCAGACAATGGAATCCAAGGTGCTGATACAGTTAATAATTTCTAACAGCTGCCTAACTCTTCTTAACATTGCAATATACTCATCAAAGAAAAAGTAAATTTTAGAAATTTCAGGAGAGATTCCTGTACTGTAAATTACTATAGGTCAATTCTGTTAAATTTTGATAGGAGAAATTCCATTAATATTTTCACAAATGGGCATATGTTGGTGACCTGAAAAAAATACAGTTACCTCTTGTTCTACTCATTAATATCCACAGCTAAGTCTTGTTAAACGACCTGAGTTCTTGTATCAGTGTGCTGGGGTTTTTTCAAGATAGGACACCTGGCACACATTTTTTAATAAATATCATGGAACCACAGAAATGGTGATTGGAAGGAAACTCTGGGTGCATTCAGTCCAGCTTCCTGCTCAAGGTGGGACTATTGCCAACACAAACGTTCTGGTTAATTTTTTTTCTTAAAGTTTGGGCTGAGCCTCCCAAGCTGCAGTTTGTGTTCCTTGACCTTTGCTGTGCTCTCTGCTGCTACCAAGGGGAGTTTGGCCCTGCTGTCAGTGCCACTCTCCTTCATCTCCCATCATTTCAGTTGTTGAGTTTAGAGTTTTGGCTCTAACATTGTTGAGTCTTTCCACTACTGAGTTTGGTATTATAACAGTATATTTGAATAAAAAAATCCCTGTCCCATCAAATTATACAGTTACAAATATGTTTTAATATACTTCTATATGAACACATATGCATGTACATGCATATATGAAATTAATGTTGATTTGTATAAAATGTCTCCCTTACAAATTGAAAGTAATTGAAATTTTAGTCTGAAAATGGTCATTTATTCTTGCTGATGGTGACCTCAAATGCATGAGTTTCTGTTCATATCCTTTTTTAAGATATATATTAGAATTGGAAACTAGATACAAACATAAACATGTGCATATAAACATACATATGTTCATTCCATATGCAGTCCAGACATGCCAGAGGTTGAAATATTTTATTCAGGAAACAATTTCATCATGGGATTTGTATATTTTTCCCTCTGACAAGGTTGCTTCTATGGCCTGAGCAAACTTTTGGCTTCACAGGCACCCATGGAAACGTGTAACTATTTGTGACTACAGTGCAATTCATTTTCCTCTGGGCAAACAGATTTTTGACTAGAGATGGACATCAGCCATGCAGATCAGATCCAAGTAATGATTTGAGAAGATTAAAACTTCCACTTAGTGCATCTTGGATCCAGGATTTTAATTTAACCCATTACAAAGATAGGGACTGTTTATGAAATACATGTACTGATCCATCTGGATGTTATTTGCATCTCTGATTTAGTTAAGGGTCTCATTTACATTTTATATTTGAATTCAAGAAACTCTTTAAAACACTTATCTAAGTAGCACTGGGATGCAGAAATCATTACACTGGAATAGTGAAAAAAGGCAGGCTGCAGTAAAATTATAAAATTAATAAAATTTCTCAAGCCACTACAGGAAAGTTTTATAAAAATCAGAAAAAAACTTACTCAGAACAAAAGCCACTTATACAATGTACTGCAGTACATATTTTCTAGGTATGGTGAAAGAGTTTTAAAATCTTTGGATAGTAAAAACCACATTTTATTTCTAAAAATAAGCCTAAGCCTTTCCTCCAAGTTTTTCTGTGGATGAATGCAAAACATAATCAATCTCACCTTCTGGTTACTCATGAGCACAGTAATGATCTTTTTTTGTTGTTGCTCTGCACAAAAGCAGACATTATTGTGAATTAAAAAAAAAAATTTGTCTGGAGTCCAGGGGCTATTTTATTTAATGCTGAAACTGGGAATAATGTATAGGGAGAATAATTTTAACATGTATAAACATTTATTCCACTAAAGAGGAGGAGGATGAGGATGCCTAGATTTTCAACAGCAGAGTTTACTTTCCTTCATCATCAAAAAGATAATATTTTTATTCTCATTTTACAGAGGAAGTGTCTAATATCAAAAAAAAAATGGGTCCTAATTACATTAGAAAATGTGTCACTAACTCTGAATTTAAATATAACCACATGTTATATACCATGTGATGATATTTTTAACATTGTTCTTTAACCTTGCTTGTTCTTAGACATCGTTAATAAAAAGACAGTAAACCCCACATTTACTATACATTTTTCTGCTACAATAAAAGGTAGTAGCTAATTCCTGGAAAAACTTAGCATATTAAAGGAAAATACTGTAAATCCAGTGAACTATACATTAAAAATGGCTCACACTTCTCAAGGAGTGTCCTCAAGAATATGATAATCACGTGATATAACTTGGCAGGACCCTGTAACTGTGTAGTTGCTCCGAGACAAAATGCCAACTTGTGGTTTACAGTAGCAGTCACACATCTTACAAAGCATCTTTGTGTGACTCATCAGATCCTACTTAAAACCTAGGCTAAATTGTTGCTTACCACCACAGTATTTTTTCAGTGTAAAATGCCTGTGCATATCCACTCTGCACATCCTCTCCTTCTTCAGTCCCTTGTGGGATGTCCCTTGTGGCAATAGTAGCACATTTTAACTTGTTATGTGAGTTGTACATTGATCTCTGGATTCTCTCTGAGGTTAAAAATATTCCCTACATAGATGACTATCTCTGCTTAGAGCTATTGTATTAGATTGACAGCATAATTTTTTAAGTATAAGAATGTATTTCCATGAGTTTTTGTAATATCAACGTTGAAACTGGAAATATACTGAGATTTTTCTGTGGACAGACCACTACTTAAAAGGAAGAAAGATTATACTTTATTTAGGATCATATGAATATAACATGGTAGATTACAGCATGAATTCAGAGCAAAATGATGGTTTCTTCTCCAAAGATCCTGCAACTTAACAGATGAAACAACACACTTAGGGAGAGTCCAAGGAAACAAAGAAATACTGATTAGCACCATGACCAGCGGTAACAATATTCACCTTTGGAAAAGATTGGTTGTATAAAGAACAGCAATTTTTTTAACAGCTTTTGATTGTGAAGTTATTTTCTCTCAGAAGACAAAAACAACACAAAACAGCAAACAAAGTCTATTAACAAGAACTATGCATGTTAGTTGCCATCTTTTGCTTTACCTGTGATATTATATTGAGATTATTACAAAGAGACGTAATATTTAATCAGTATGTACCTCAGCATAAAGTGAGAAACTGATTTCTCAGATTTAGATTACATATAAGAAAAAGGGTGCTGTTTTTCTGCACAGATTTTGTCCTCCAATTTTATCAACATTGAGATTGGTTAAACCTCAAATATTGGTCTGGATATTTTTGAAGTTGAAGCAAAAGGTTTATAAAACTGGAAAAAATAATATGCTTCATCAAACACATGAAAGAGACAGAGTGAGAGTAGAAGTAAAAGCTGGATATTTCATTTGTGTGTCCAGAAGAGTAAAATCACACAATGCAAATAAATTGAATGGAACTGTATTGATAAAAATAAAGACATTAATTTTTGTTAAAACATCTAGTCAGGGGTAATTTCAACAACTTGACTTTTAAAAAATTATCTTCTTGTTTTGCAGAGATCAGTAAATCCCTAAGTGACTCTTATTTAATGAAGAAAGGAATTAACCATAGCTTCTATGAGCTCTCACCTTACTTCACTTTCCACATACTGAACTTCCTAGCTGATCGTTGGCTTTTCTCTCATACTTCATTTGATATAAGTTTCAATTTGTCTCATGCCTAAAAGGACTGGTGCATGGTAGATAAATTTCTTCTTGCATAACTTAAAAGTGATTCAGTTCAATAGGTTTGTCTTTGTGTATTAGTTGTATTGCAGAGCAATGAGATTGTCTAAATTAGCATGACATTTACTCCAGCAAGCTTTTATGCAGTGAACAAATATAGCCAAGAATTACAGATATGAAAAATACAGCATGAAACTGCAGACAAAATCAATGGCTTAATGCTTTCTTTTCCCATTACGAACTACAGAATTGAGGCAAATCAGAGTGTTCAGGAAGGATGTTGCATTATTTGGGCTGGAGGGTTGCAAGGTCTCAATTCCTTTGTTCTGTTTTGGGCCCCTCGCTTCAAAGATAGACATTGATCTGCTGTGATTTGTCCAGAGAAGGGCAACAGAGCTGGGGAAGGGTCTGGAGCACAAGTCTGATGAGGAATCTGGGGGTGTTTAGCCTGGAGAAAAGGAGACTTGGCGGGGAACCTTATGACTCTCTACAGTCACTTGAAAGGAGGTTGTAGCAATGTTGAGGTCAGCCTTTTCTCCCAAATAATGCAATAGAATAAGAGGAGGTGGCCTCAAGTTGCACCAGCAGAGGCTTAAATCAGATGCTAGGATTAAACCACAGGAAGAGTTGACAAGCATTGGAACAAGCTGCCTAGGGAAGTGGTAGAGTCACCATGCCTGGAGATATTTAAAAGACATGTAGATGTTTAGTGAACTCTGCCCTTGGCAGGGGGTTGGAACTAGATGATCTTTAAGGTCCCTTCCAGCCCAAGCCATTCTATGATTTTATGATTCTATGTGGTGCTTAGGGACATGGTTTAGTAATGGGCTTTTACAGTATTCAGTTTATTGTTACATTCAGTGATCTGAAAGGTCTTTTCCTACCTAAATGATTCTGTGACTCTATGATCATTACCTGATTGAATTCTAATCAGATATAATGTCAAGATGATGAGGAATATGGGGAGGAATAGGCTAGGAAAACCAGAGATTAAATCTTCAGGCCTTCCTTGAAGACTCTGAAGTCAGAAAAGTAGACACTGCAGGAGAATTTTGCTAGTAATTTTTCCCTCAGAAGAGGACTGAGGTGGACTGAGTGTCTACGTCTATTCATTGGTTACAGAAATTTCATCAGAAGACATGGACCTATCTTAGCTGAAGGCTGAATGTCTCATGACAGGAGGTTGAATTGTGGCTTCTATGGGTCTGTGGCATGAAGAGTAGGAAATGCTGTTCTCAACTGAGAGTTGAAACATTCCTTTTAGGTAGTGTCAGCATATTAGCAAGAAATAGACATCTGATGTTCATTATCTTATTCCAGGAATTTTTGCAAAGAAAGCAAATTATTTTATTTGGTATCATGCGTCCTGAAATGTTCTTGTTTAGAACTAGTAGGATGGAGTCTGGGGAAGGATTTGTTTTAGTATGCCAGACAGTTCCATGGCTCAAAGGCTTGAAGCAAAGCTCTGTAATCATTTTTGAGGGAAGTTAGTGTTATTCAGAGTGTGCTCCTCTCCACCAGGTTGTTACTATATGTCTTAAGGTATGTGCAACTGAGTGAGAGCAGGATGCCTGTTTTCAGCTTGTGGAGCTGGCATAGCACCGCTACAGTGACATAAAACCATCAGGACCTTGGAGAAAATGGAACAGACGTTTTGAGGATGACTGAGTGGGAGTAGGGTGTTTAACCACACCCACCCTCCATATTTTAAGTCATCAAGCTGAAAACACCCAACAAAAACAAAGAATGGGCCATGACATTCAAATAGTTCAGTAAAGATTTAGATTCCTTGAGTTTTATTTCAAGCTGACAAACCAAGAAATTCCTACTGGTGTGTGAGCTAAAGCACCACTCACGCAACAGGCAGATGTTTGGTAGTGAACTTTCTTCTTCAGTTATACTTCAAATGCAATCATTCCAGGCACAAACAAGATCCCTGTGTTGCGGGTTGGCTGCATTAGGTAACGACAGGCCAGTGTCACTACTGTAAAGGTAACTGGGGCACATACAGAGCCACTGTTATGGCTCTGGACATGACCACTTGCTGCAGGGTTTGGTGCTCTCATTCTGACACCCCATGACTCAAATCACCTCAAGCAAACTGAGATGGTTTCATGGGTCTCTGTGAAGACTGAATGTCTGACCTTCTTTTCCAGGTTGACAATGACAATTTAATCACCTCTCTGTGCCACACAGGGCACATCTGCTCTCTGACTACACTCAGATCCAATCCATTGGTGATTGTCAAGGCTGAGCTCTGTTTATTTCAGGCTAAGGTGTGCAGAGATGCTTTTCCTCTTTGGAGTGAGAGAGTGAGATTGCCCTGTGTAGATCTCCGTGTGGGCAGAAAGGGAAGGACAGAGCATAAGATTATCTAAAATAGGGTTCCCATCAGATATGTGTTCATTGCCAGGGCATGTCAGGAGGGATTATGCACTCTTAGCACGGCAGTTTGCACAGCTGCTTGGACTAAGTGTCATCTCATCTATGGCTTTTGGGGAGATGTGGAGAACTCCAGCAGGGAAAATAAACATCTGCGGCATTTGGTGAGGAAGTGCAACTCTTGGTTAAACTCTCCTGACCTGAGGAAAGCTTTTATTTCAGCCCCAATCAGTTGGCTCAGATATTTTGTTTGCAGATGGAGAAGCTGATTTCTTTGGGATTCCTCTTTTGGGAGACCCCATGACCAGCTGAGATGAAATTAGCTTTTGAAATCTAGCTTTAAAAATCCAAAGTAGCAGAGATTGCCCAACTTCCTTCCAGTGGTGAAGCTTGCAATAAAAATGTTTCTTTGAGCAGAGCTCCTATTGCCAGACCATTTTCAGTGACCTTGCAGCCCCAGAAGTCATTTATCCAGGAAAGTGTATTCATTGGCACAAAGAAGGCCAGAATATAGGCATTATATACTCTGCATCATCAGTCAGGCATATATTATAGCTAATTTTAATATTCAATTTCTACTGTGCAGAGAAAGGAGTTGATTAAGCAGTAGAATAAGACACAGTAGATATACCGGTTCTTCTTGTGTTTCAACCAATAACAGGTTTCAGTAGGGAAAGGTGAAATAAGTCAATCACCTCTTTACCTTCTGATTCCTTCAGAAGATGGCAAAATGCTTCCATGTGCCAGAGACTTTCTTAGTCAAACAATATCAACATAAAGAACAAATAGGCCAAGAAGCAGAGAGTATAGTTTGTTTCCTTACTTTTATATTATCTCCTTTTCTTTGACAACTGCATAACTACACCCAGAGAAGTAGTAATTATGTTCAGAACCCAAAGAGGTCCATCATAACATGAAAATGTTGTGACATCATAGTCCTTGGTTAGGGAAATTATAATGATGGCAGAGATTAAAACCACAGTGTAGGACAGGCAGAGAAAGAGAAGAGCCTCAGAGGAGAGTTTCTTGCTCAAAAATGTACAAAACTCTCCCATTTTGAGGGAGGATTGTCACAAGGTAAGTCATCTTGCTTTTAAAGTGCTTCTTTGCATGGGAATGTTTTTGCAAGTGTTTTTCAATTGGTGTAGGCTTAAAACCACTCATGGGTGAGGTGGAAGAGAGGAAATAATGAGAAACAAATTCAGTGGAAAAAGAAGTGTTGATGGTGTGACTAGGCAATGAAGTAAATTTATGAACTGATTTGATCATGCATATTAGCACCTCCTTTCCTTCCAGTGTGAGTCAGAATGAACATAAACATCACAGCTATGTGGAAAAATTTACCTCTGAGGAAAAAAAAATTTAAAACCTTGAAATTTTTTGCAAGTTTCTTTGTTATCATTATTTTTTATATTTACTAAGAAAAAAAAACCCTGTTGAAATATCTGCTGCATTTCTCTTCTGACTAGGAGGAGAAAAAAATAACCAAGCACAGTGTGTGACACACCAATAAATTTCTAAGTTAAATGTTTCTAAGACATTAGGATTATTGTTTCTATTAAGATACCAACAAGCCAGGATCCACTATGTTGTGAACCGTACTATGATAGGACAAAAGCACTCTGAGTCACATTTTATTAACTTTTCAAACCTTCTTGGACTGATACAGGAAACGTTCTTCCTTCCCAAACTTGAAGCAGTCTAATATTTTCACAAGCAAATTTACATACCTTATACTTTTTTTCTTTTCTGTGGAAAAAGAAGACAACTTCGTGATGGTGTTTGTAATACATAACATTTGTCATGAGATTGTCTAAGAGAACCATTTGTCAACTATCTTACTTGCAGAAATTATATGAAGTGACTGCTGCTTCAATGATGAATTAGATATTCACTTTACTTTTCATTTTAAAATAAATAAAACTAAGTAGGCAAGTCTTAAACACAGATAAACATTTATCATTCCACTATGAGTTCCTCAGCTAAATCTTAGACTTCTTTCATCTCAGCCATGTGTTCGTTCTTTTGTGCAATATAACAATCTTGTTTTTGTAAGTTCATTGGAACTGGCAGATAACTGAGGGAGCTTGAATTCCAAAGCAGAGTCAAAATTTACTTTATATCCATGACTAATGTCAAATCTGAACTCTATCTAATAGAAATATTGAGTAACCTCATGCTAATCTCTTCTTGATACCAGCTATGACTGGTAATAATAGCTGAGGTCAGATCACTATCCCTGATGTATGTACTCTCCTCCCAGAGTTTTCTTTGGTAAGGGACTATACTGAGGAAGAATCCCACTTCTATTTCAGGCTGGCCTAGTAGAATGACACTAAAAAACATCATACACACCCTGACATTTAAGAGTCCTTGACTCATGGCTGCAGGAATACAAGGCTTAATTATTAAATCGGTAAACATTTATTCTCAAATGCTTACATGACACATATCTTCTAGGCTTTTGTTGACAAAACAGTTTTATAAATATAAAAAGTAGACCTTTGTGTAGCAGAATATGCAATGAAAAACTTTTGTCAATATCTTAACCTATATGAGGACTTTCCCCAAAACATGTTCTTGGAAAGAGAACAAGCAGATCCAGCTATGACTAGGTTTTTCTTCATAGGAGCAGAAAATTGCATGATGTAAATATTGTTTTTATTGTACAGATGTGCTGTAACAAAGAAAAATGCATACAATATTACATTTTCTCTACTACAAAATGAAAAAAAAGCTACAATAAAAAAGAGTAATCTTTACCCTGTGTTATATAAACTTAAAGAAATGGTAATCAACCTTGATGCGTGACTAAGGCACACATCTGTCTGTGTGATTTATGACAGAACACAATCAGAGAATAAAATGATTTTTTTTAAAAAGTATCCTCCCTGTAAGAGGATATTTCGCTCTACAATATAGCATAGAATATTTTCTTTCCATATTTTCTTTTCCCCTAAGCTAAGAGTTATTATTCAATTACAAGACCTAGTTTGTTAGCAGTCATTTTAGAAATCCTTATCAGTCTCTTCTGTATAAAGGCTCAGGGTTGTTCTTGAACAGAGAAAACATGTAACCTGTTTTATTTCTAAAGATGGTACAAGCTACTTCCAAAAAAAAATACTATATTTCTGAATTAAATGTCAAGGAAATTAAGAATTTTTAATTTCTATTCAAAAGTTAGTGTAGGGAAATAGAGAAAGCTATTGCAATTATTAGTGGTTTTTTGTAATGTACCTTAACTTTGAACAGGACATTTCTAAGGGCCAACAAATGTTGCAGCTTCACATTTATTTGATAAAATTTCCAGTAAAAGTACCAACCACAGTGAAGACAACATGGACCAGTGTCAGTATTGGAATTTGATGGAGACCATCTAACTAAAGTAATATAAGCTGATGAATTATCACAACAGATTAATTTTCTTTAATACAGTTACAGACTGTGTTTAAAGTGGTAAGATTTTAAGTAACACTTTTCACTTTTTGTCTAATGGGTTTGATTATAAATACAGGATTGTTTGATCTAGAACAGAAGGGCTCAAAACACTTGCACTGAACATCAGTTACAAGATTTCCACTATATTCAAGTGTATATTAATCAGTAATTTAGGACTCAATGTTTTCTAATGGACTGGAGTCCTAATTGGCTTAATTTGAGATCAAGGTCATTAATGTGGATTGAAATTTCTTCTATTGAACACTAGCTAACATCTCTGCAGTGCAGGAAATAACACAGCAGGATAGCAGAATATTTCACTGAATTGCAAAACAAACCCAGTCAGTGAAGAACTTAAAATCTTTTCCCTACTGTTGTTATTTGTTTAGAGCTGTAATGAATCGCTTTCAAAAGTATATCTCACCAAGTCAGTTTATGCTACTCGTGCTGGCTGAACCTGACAAACTGGCTGGTGGAGAATATGACGCAAGAGGCTCCCGTGCAAAATTTCTGAATCTCTGCCTAAGGGAGGAAGCAAATTGTGCTTAAGTGTTTGTCACATTTAATGACCTTTTCAGAAGGAAATTGCATGTCATGTGACATCTATCGGCAGGAAAGATGACTTAATAAAGACAGGGAAGGTCTTGCGTCAGTGAGAACAGAGTAGTCAACTGGTAATTCTACAGTCAGGACAAAGTTACGTGATGATGTTTATGCAATAGTATATTTAGATGGGCCTAGAGGAAACTTAAAAAGAGTGGGAGGCATGGGAGATGGATTCAGTCACTTCCTCTGCTATAAGTCAAATACCTCATAGCATTAGGTTATGTTAATCTACAATTATATCTGCTTCTGCATCTCTTTCATTCATAATGTATTTCTACCACAGAATGATCAGAAATGTCTTAAGCAATTCTGCATATGCAGGAAATGCAGTTGCTCCACTTAATAGAATTTAATTTGGAAGGCATAAACCAAAAGAGATGAAAAGAGAATATTTATCCCAATAAGTGTGTCTGCATGACACCACAAAATAAATGTTAAAAGACCTAAGCGAAGCTGATCAAGGATAACAGTTTAGAAACTACTCCGCACTCTGCTAAAATCTGTAGCATGCCCTAGGAGAAGGTTTCTACTTTTTCTCCTCTCTCCATATTCTAGTATTTGCCAGCATATTGAAATGGAATGAAACTTAGACCAGAATGACAAGACAACTCTATTATTCATTAGTCTATTGCTCTCCCAAATACTAGAAAATTGAATCATCCCAACTAATAAAGACCAGAAATGTGTGTATATCTGCACAGTAAAGATGTATTCAAAGACAGCAGTACATGGTTCACAGATAGCAGAGGCAAAAATTTAAAAAATATGAATAAGACACAGAATGTCATAGCCTACAAAGTACTAAATTGTTCAAGTGTAAGACTGGGCCCCTGCTAGTGCCAAAATACCAAATGTATTGGAACCTCTATTCAAAGTTATTCTAAAGCCTGTTGGAGTCAACTTAGACTCCGCTGATAAAAGCAGCTTTCAGTTGGGTCTCACCTCCATAGCAATCTCACATCAACCAGTTCGGGGAATAAAATGGATAGAATCATCTCATTCTCTTTGAATCAGATTTGGGAAATGCACAACATTTCCCCACATCAATCTGAGGAGGACAGAATACAACTTCTCTTGGACTCAAATATGGCATCTTGCTCCTGAGCCTGTGGGCCCCAAAGGTAGCCACTGGCTTCCCCCTTTTTATTTTTATTTTTATTTTTTTAAATGTAGCTAGAGCATAAAACTCTGGGTTTATATTCTTCGAAGACCACCCATCAGGTTTCCTCCTCCGGTTTTACAAAGCTGTTTTTCATTGGGAATAATGTGTTCACCCTTATATGTACCAGCAAGGAGAGGCTTTCATTAATAAGACCAGTTCTGAAAATGCCCATGTTCATTTTCACCAACAATTTCTAAGAAAAGGAAATGTTTCTGCATCTCTCTCCTTGCTGGTGAGTTTCCAAAATTTTATACACAGACACACACACACACACAATAGTATGCACAGCAGAGCTTCTGAAAACGTTTATGTCAGCTGGAGACCACGAAACCTAACTAAGAGGAATTCAATGTACTTTGTCCAAACACAAGCCCAGAATTTGCCTCTCTGCAAGCCTAATTTTGAAAAGTCACGTTTTCAGAAACACACCTTTGGAGATGGCTTGGGGAATAAAAATGAAACCTACAATAACCTGTTATTTGTCCATTAAAACAATACTTGCCCTCAAATGTTATCACTCATCATGGAATTATTATGTCTGGGATAAAGTTTATTCTCACAGAACACAAAAATATGTTTTACATAGCTTTCTATCTGCTTGCAGCTTATCGCAAGGCTTTGTGAAAAACACTTCTAACATTGGTTGAAAGCCAAACATCACCTCTTAGGACTTCTTGGTTTTGCAAATATTGATTTTTAGTGTCAGTGAGGATTTTTATGAAAATGTATTCACTCACATCTCTAGATTTGTGTACTTGATGAAATGCTGTGACAGGACACTTAAGTCAGGTATAATTATGATGTAAGCCTGTCCAAACTTTTTCTTTGAATGAGAAAAAACCCCAGATCTTCAAAGTTTTGTTTAATTAAAAACAGACAAACAAACAATCAGTGACTCAGAGAAAGCTCAGAAATCTTAGGTAAAGGAAATTAAAATAAGCTGGTTTGAAATATCACTGTTGCCCAGCATAGCTTTCAAATGAAGATCTTGTTCCCAGTCAGTACTGGGATTCCTGTTACCGGGGACAAATCTACTTTTCCATTGCTTCTCCATGTTTGCTCTCTACTTTTCCAAGGACTGTGTGTGCCATGAGCTCAGTCTTCCTTCTCACACTTCCTCCATTGACCCAGAGACCTTTTCTCTACTTGTGGCATAGGTACAGACTTCGCACTTGCTCTCAAGGAAACACAGTCACTCCTACCAGGGGGTCCTGTCTCACCTCAGGCTCAGTAGTTCATGTGAGCTCATGGAATTCTCTCTGATCTATCCCTCAGACCTCTCAATCATAAATTGCAAATAAAATACAATAATCATAGAGTGAAAAAAAAATTTAAACATGGAAAGATGAAGGGTTGTTTCATCTGAATTTATTTCATGTCTGTGTAAGACCATTAATCAAATAGGTACCAAACCTAACGCTTTATGTATGTGGAGTATTCCATGCTACTAACATGCTAACATACTGAAGTGTATGTGAAATACCTGCTTAGCTTATAATTGCTGTATGTCTGCAAAAGCTCATAGCTCAACAATTTATTTCCAAATTGGACTTTCAACTGAATAAAGGCTAATCATATCTGCAAAAGTTCCCTCTCTTCTCTCTCTCTCTTCCTTTTGTCTTATAAGAAAAATAAAGTGAGGAGAATTTCCTATTAAATTTTTTCTGGTTTAATTGTAGGACATTTAACAGGGTGGTCTACTCCTTTCAATCCTAGAGAAGTTGTTTGGGGAGCAGGGAGCTAGATCTGGGCTTGGCTGCTCATATTTGATTATCAGAGCCAGCTGGAAAGGGGTCAAACGGTGCCTATAAAGGACTGAGAAACCTCAGCTGTAAAAAAGCAGCAGGAGGTAGTTTGGCTCCTGTGATTGGCCCTGAAGTAGTGGGAGCACAGAAGAAGAAAGCAGTGAGGATCCTACAAATTGTTTAATAAAGATTATTTTTCTTTTCTGCATACCTATGTGTGTGTACATGTGGGTGGGGGGGTTGGTTGGTCTCTATGTCTGAGATATAAAAGAATTATTTGAATAAAATGTCTGAAAGAGGCACAAGAATGTTATCAGTCCCTCCTTGGCTGGTGAGGTCGACTAGTAAAGATGAAAATCAGTGGTACTTGTTCTGTTTATTACTGGGATGTTTAGATTGAGCTTCATATGCATAAGAAAGAAGTGCATGCACCTGCAGTAGGAATTTCAGAAGGGATTAATAATGTTGGGTGCTTAAACTTTTGATGCCCCTCCTGAGAATCTTTAAAAAACTTGACATTTTCTCTTTTTTTTTAGTGTATTTTCTGAGATGCTAGAAAGTCAGTTTAAAAAAAGAAAGAAAACCTTGACACTATTTTTTTTTTTTGTGGATAAAGATAACTCTAGATGTTTTCCACATGTGATTTTCAAAAAGCATAGTCTTGTTAACACAGAATTTTAATTGGAAACTTTTGTATGGATAACGCTTTTCTGTCCAGATGATACAAATTTAAAAATACAGATGTTTCTATATATTTGGAAAGTGTTGATAGAACTTTAACAGAAGCATTGTAATAATAATATTTTAATATCACTCAAATTCTACTATAATTCAAAGTATGTTTTCTTCAGCTGTTGTATCTTAAAGTTAATAGTTTAGTTATATGCACAAATATTGCAGGAAATACAGAAACTTTGAATTTAAAGTCTTTTAAAACTGATTTGGTTTGGGGGGTGGGCTTTTTAAAATTTTTTAGGAAAAATAAACAAGCGTGGTCCAGAGAGGACTGGATTAGCAGGATGTTCACAGAACTTGTGTAGTGATCAATAAAGCTCTAGCAGAATTGGAATGGTAAACCTGCTTAATACTGAGTTCACTCTCAGTTGTCTTCCCAAATAATAGATTAGGATCAGATTAAGAAAAGACAAAACATTATAATCCATAGAGGTATTTTTTATTAATTTTTTATCAGTTCACTTCTTAAATGTTCTCTGTTAGCCTCCTCAGATCTAGGGCTGTTAGATCTGATGTTTTGCATTAAGTTTGGATCCTGCTTCCACAAACCTTTGAAATGTCTTCCTTCACTGGGTTTTGTTCAGATTTTAACACAAGGCAGAGTAAGGTCTGAAATTTGTCTTTAGCCTGAAAAGAAGGACATCACTAGAGAAAAAAAAGTTATATTTCTGAAGAGCAAATCAGTAGCTATTGTTCCCTTTAGCAGATAAGGTAATTCATTTCATTTTAAATCACTGACAGTCTAGGTTACAGAAGATCAACTCTAGCATTTTTGAGATATTGAAACTTTATTTCTAATTACTGTAATTGTGCATCTTGGCTTCTGTTTGACAGCTGATGTGGGCAAGTTTGCAACACTTGTTTCTTCCACTGGATGAGGTTTCTTCTGCCAGCTCTTCAAAAACTAGAGACTAGAATATCTCTCTGCAAACTTCTTATAGTACATTTGCACAAGAAAAGCATTCTGTAATGTCATTTGCTTCTTCCTTGATTTCAAAAATATTTTAGCATAGTTCCTCCTGTGTCAGTCACATTTAGAAAGCCAGAGTACTTCAGGAAAACTGTAAATCATGAACCAAATACAGAAACTTTTTTAAAAACTATACTCACATGTAGTAAACTAGACCTTGCATAATTTTACGTGAGAATGTTGCTAGCTTTCTTGCCAAGGAATGTTAGGCATTGTGCAAGCACATATTAAAAATCCTACAAATCTATAGGGTCCCATAGCATCTGCCATCAGAAATATAACAAAATTAACCAGCACAGCCCATGTGTTCCAAACAGAAATCTTTAATTTGAAATGTTCAATGAAATGAATCAACCGTAGACCAAACTGGGTTTAATTCCATTTGGACTTGATCTTTCATGGATACACTCCACACAGAGAGTATTGAAAAGTATTATTCTCTGTTCATCCATAGCCCTGTCACTCTTTAGCATCTTGAGATCCAGGATGTACTCCATGCCCCAGAGCAGGAAACCAGCCCCGGGTTCATTCATGTGATGGGCATCAGACTGTCAAGTTTGTGCCAGTGCTTGAAAAGTCCATTTATGTGAGCAAATTTCTTGCTAATGAGTTGCAGAAATTCTTAAATATTTATCATTTACCTTAATTTCTTGCACATTTCCGGGGGGGGGGAGGGAAAAGAAAGGAACAGACTGAGTGGGGAAAAGGGGTTCATATAGTCTGGGTTCAGTGCAGGAAGGTCAATTATTAGTTTTTCCAGTGAGGAGTAAGTCTCTTTCACAGATGAAGTTTAAAGTTAGGTGCTCTGAGCTACTCCAATCTGAACCTGGCTTTCTGACAAACTCCCTTAGCTGGAGTTAGTCTTTGTGGGTGCCCACAAAGGTCTGAGTAGACCTTCAAGTCCAAAAAGAGCACAGAAGTTCTGTCTGGCTCTTAGGCAAGGGTAGCCAGACCACGTGTGTTGTGGTGTTCTGGCTGATGGTAGATGAGGTTCCCTGGCACTGGCTCTCTCTGGCTGCCTCTCTGACATGGGGTTATGTTTGCAGGGCTGCCCACCTGTGCTGTGTGCTGCTTCACACAGCACCACAAACCTGTGTCCCCCTCTCCAAATAAACATCTCCTCACTACCCCACCTTTCCCTAAGAAAGATTAACTGAATGGGCCATAGTAAAATGGTGCAATAATGTTTCAAAAAGTGAAACTAATTTAGTTCAATATCATCTGTGTAGGCTTGCTTTTATAAGGAGATGTAACTTCATTCCAGTAAAAATCAATACATTTAAAGGCTTTGGGGGCATGGAGGAGGTTGGTTGGGCTGGGATTTTTTTTTTCTCTGTTAATGATAGAATCCTGACAAACTTTACAGAAAAAAAGGCTGATACTTTATATAAGTGCAATAAGACTGTATTTCATCACAAGCCCCCTGCCATACACTTTCCTAAATCTTGTTGAATTTAGAATGGTCCCTGTTACATAGTCAAAGCTTTGGATGCTTTAAAGCAATGCTATGGTAATTGATTATGTTTTTACTTACCTTTCAGAAGTAGGTATGCTTTTATGTGTTTTTCTGTAAATTAGTTGTGGTTTTTAAACTTAAAATTTTCTTCCTTTAGGAGTATCAAAAGAGACATCAATCAAACTGGATAATTTTCCTTTGACCAGTAAACACTTGTGGCTGTTTGAGGTAAGCTCTTTTTCTCTTCTTTTTTTTTCTTTTTTTCTTTTTTTTTTTTTTGACATGCATTTAAATAAGTTGAAGCCAACAGTTCCTTCCTGTTTGTTTTACAGTAATTAAGAATTCTGTGCAAAATTACTATATTCCTTAAAGATCCTAACAATTGCTCTGAAATTTGTGTAAAGGATTAGGATACTGGTTTTGTTTAATTTTCTGTTAAAATCTCAGCTAGACCTTCATCTAGACACAGCTGATCTGATGGAGACAGGTAGATACCACACTTATAATAAGGCATTGATGTGCCCTATATTTCTGGTCCTTGGTATGAGTCCTGACAATGTCACGCCTGCTTGCTGGGCTGGGACCTGGCTCATTAGTTTGTGCATTTTAATTTATTTGGGAAATTTAGGTGGATGGCCACACCAGGGTCCTCCCTCCTGGGGAGGTGGGAATCGAGACTGGGGTATTTCTGCCTCAGGGTCAGATATGTCCACCACATGAATGCCTGATAGGACTGTAGATACACTACAGCTCTGAACTGTAAATGCTGTTTTCACACCTGGCAGCCTTTCTGTTCTGGAAGAAGCTCCATTTACAAGAGTTCACTCTTGCAGGTTAAGCTCTTGGCTGGAAAATTGGATGTCTGAAATAGTTTCAGGTGTAAGAGCTCAGTTATTGCGTCTGTCGTGGTTTTGCCCTGGGTCAATTTACTTTTATACCCCCACATACAATTACTATTAGTTGAGAGAAGGTTTATGCAGACAAAAAGAGACTGAATTAAAAAAAAGTATGAGTATTTATTATTAACAAGCTAACACTAAAGAATTATATTTACAACAATTTTACTTGAGTAAAAGGTACTATGTATTTACAAAAGATACTTTTCCCTCCACTTCCCTTTATATCAGTCCAAGGAGGAGAAGCAGTCTTTTTCTGTTCTCAGAATTCCAGCTCTCTCTCTCCAGTAACTCTGCAGCACTTTCGTTGCAGTTGGAACCTTTATTTCTCTCTCATTCTGTGTTGGCCTCCAGGGTTGGGCTTACCCCCCTCCTGGGCTAAAACCGAAGGTTGAGGGTTACCCAGGTCCTGAAGGGTCTCCTTCCATAGGCTTGCAAGGGGACACTTGCTTACTATGGATCTTCTTCCACAGGGTTACAGGGGATAATGGTTTAAGAGTTCACCCCTGTTTCCCTATGGAGGTCCCTCCCCATGGGAGAACAGTCCTTGATTGACTTCTCGGCATGGGTCTAGTCTGGATCCCTTACTCGGATCCCAATATCCCACCTGAGCCATTTTCTGCTCCAGCGTAGGTTCTCTCTAGCACCAGCAGCACGGATCCCACACATGGATCCCAACATCCCTACCTGAACCGTTTTGTGTTCCAGTGTAGGTTCTAATACCCGTCAGGGTCATAAATCTTCAACAGCAGCAGCATGGATCTCTCACTGAGATCCCAAGCTTATCTGAGCCGTTTTGCTCCAGCATAAGCATCGTCCCCTTCGAGGGTTACAAAGTCTTTAACAGGACTCTGCCTCATCTGAGCCGCTTTTACTCCAGCATAAGGCTTTCTCTCTGTTAAAGTCACAAATCTCTGGTGTATCCACAAGCTCCTCTGTGAGCCGCATGAGGGGTCTCTTCACCCCAACAAACTTCTACAGGTGGCAGGGTTTTATTTTTCAGTTTTTACCCTGCTGAAGGGAGAGAGAGCGAAAGGGAGAAAAACAGCAGCTCTCCCCCCTTCGAACTTTTCTTCTCTCTTCTGCGACTGCAGCTTTGACCTTGGAAATTCTGTTATCTCATGGCTGGAATTCTTCTGCAGCGGTTTCTCGTCTAAGCAGTTCGTCTTTTAAACCTTTTTTTTTCTTCACTCTCTCACAAGAGAGAAGAGAGGCTTCAGTACTACACCTGCCCCCCACCCCGGCCCAAGCCGGGGAGGAGGGGGCCTTGGCCCTCCTCGGGCCCGCTACCCTTCTACATGGCTGCTGTTCCTAATTTCAACTGCGCCACCAACCTTCTCTTCCGTTTTCTTAAAGATGTAATTAGCAAAGGCGTCATTGAACTTTTTGATTGGTTTTTTGTCCGGAAATCACCTGGACAAAACCATCCTCAGCCCCAGAGATGGGCTGGTGGGCAAAACCACGACAATTTCCCCCCTTTGCCTTTGTGAATTACATTTTAAGAAATCTTAAATTCTATAATAAACATACAATTATAAATAGACAAACTATAACTAAAAATTATTCTATTAAAAATTAAAACAACATCACTATAATATTTAATTCTATTAATCTCTTTTTACTACAACTGCAGTACACATGGTCAGTCTACTTTTGTCTGCAGACTTTTTTTTCAGTTATCTTAAAATCATTATGGCCAATTCCTTACATTAGGTACTAAAAATGTTGGGGTTTGATTCAGTCACTGTCTTTCTGGGCAGTCTTTGCCCGCATTCTCCACCAATAAATGTCGTGGTTTTGCCCTGGGTCAATTTACTTTTATACCCCCACATACAATTACTATTAGTTGAGAGAAGGTTTATGCAGACAAAAAGAGACTGAATTAAAAAAAAGTATGAGTATTTATTATTAACAAGCTAACACTAAAGAATTATATTTACAACAATTCTACTTGAGTAAAAGGTACTATGTATTTACAAAAGATACTTTTCCCTCCACTTCCCTTTATATCAGTCCAAGGAGGAGAAGCAGTCTTTTTCTGTTCTCAGAATTCCAGTTCTCTCTCTCTCCAGTAACTCTGTAGCACTTTCATCGCAGTTGGAACTTCTTTATCTCTCTCTCATTCTGTGTTGGCCTCCAGGGCTGGGCTTACCCCCCTCCTGGGCTAAAACTGAAGGTTGAGGGTTACCCAGGTCCTGAAGGGTTTCCTTCCATAGGCTTGCAAGGGGACCCTTGCTTACTATGGATCTTCTTCCACAGGGTTACAGGGGATAATGGTTTAAGAGTTCACCCCTGTTTCCCTATGGAGGTCCCTCCCCATGGGAGAACAGTCCTTGATTGACTTCTCGGCATGGGTCTAGTCTGGATCCCTTACTCGGATCCCAATATCCCACCTGAGCCATTTTCTGCTCCAGCGTAGGTTCTCTCTAGCACCAGCAGCACGGATCCCACACATGGATCCCAACATCCCTACCTGAACCGTTTTGTGTTCCAGCGTAGGTTCTAATACCCGTCAGGGTCATAAATCTTCAACAGCAGCAGCATGGATCTCTCACTGAGATCCCAAGCTTATCTGAGCCGTCTTGCTCCAGCATAAGCATCGATCCCTTCGAGGGTTACAAAGTCTTTAACAGGACTCTGCCTCATCTGAGCCGCTTTTACTCCAGCATAAGGCTTTCTCTCTGTTAAAGTCACAAATCTCTGGTGCATCCACAAGCTCCTCTGTGAGCCGCATGAGGGGTCTCTTCACCCCAACAAACTTCTACAGGTGGCAGGGTTTTATTTTTCAGTTTTTACCCTGCTGAAGGGAGGAGAGCGAAAGGGAGAAAACAGCAGTTCTCCCCCTTCGAACTTTTCTTCTCTCTTCTGCGACTGCAGCTTTGACCTTGGAAATTCTGTTATCTCATGGCTGGAATTCTTCTGCAGCGGTTTCTCGTCTAAGCAGTTCGTCTTTTAAACCTTTTTTTTTCTTCACTCTCTCACAAGAGAGAAGAGAGGCTTCAGTACTACACCTGCCCCCACCCCGGCCCAAGCCGGGGAGGAGGGGGCCTTGGCCCTCCTCGGGCCCGCTACCCTTCTACATGGCTGCTGTTCCTAATTTCAACTGCGACACCAACCTTCTCTTCCGTTTTCTTAAAGATGTAATTAGCAAAGGCGTCACTGAACTTTTTGATTGGTTTTTTGTCCGGAAATCACCTGGACAAAACCATCCTCAGCCCCAGAGATGGGCTGGTGGGCAAAACCACGACAGCGTCTATGATTGATTTGAGAAGCACAAATTTTGAAGATGAAAACTTCAGATAGGAAAGGAAAGCCATGAGGCCTTTTAATAGGCTCACAAAACCTATATATACATATATATATATATGGAGATTCTTTACTCTTGCCCTTCTGGGTTTTAATGTTCCCTTTTTTTTGCAGGAATTGTGACTGGCTGTGGGGTAATTTCACCTGTGTGAACTCTGGATCAATCACTGTTCATATGGGTTCTTCTCACAGAGGTTGACTTTGAGTACTAGTTTTATTTAGACATTTTGAATTCTTTTCGTATCAGCCTCTTTTACCTAATTGGAGTGTGCTTATTGTAGAGATGAAACTTAACATTACATAGTATGAATATATGTTTGTAGCTGCATCCTTCCAGTATATGCTCTGTGAAAAGGCTAAAGCACTTCTCTTATTTTCTTTGAGAATTTTTTTCTCCTCCCCAAGTGTCAGCTGTTGCATATGGAGCAAGGTGCACAAGGGTCCTCTCATATTCCTGTCCTTTCCCCCTGGAGTTACATTCACAGTAGGGAAAAAGGGAGGGAAGACTTCTCCCTCCCTTACGTTACCAAGAAAGAGTTATGATAATTTAGCCCTGAGTGTTTAAGCCATGCTTCAGTGCTGCTGAATTTGAGTTTGGCTTTATTTGAAGGAGCTTGCTGGAGTGTGAAAGGCACTGACGTGGGGATGATTAAAAAGTATTGAAAAATTATAGACCACACTGCAAGAGGCCCTCATTCAGGTGGATGAGGTCAAGGCAGGTTAATACACAAGGAACACTTTTGTAGCTGATGTCTGTGTACATCAGGCAGAGACATATTAAGAGTTGCTCCATCAGGTGTATCCTCTCCTTCACCTTACTGGCCAGACCACAATTGGCAGAACAAATTTTGTAGTAATGAAAGTTGACCTTGTTATTCCTATTTTTAGAAGGGATTATCTATTGAAAGGAGCCCTTCTCTGCACCTTCTTCTCTCTATCCTATACCTTTGATGTAAGTTTTTCATTTTTTGGTAGCTGAGAACCTGAGCAATAACAGAGAGAAGAAAAATAGAGAGTGGGGTATATGATGTAATCCCTCAGAACACACAGGTACTAAATGTCTAAAGGTATGATAAATTTTAAGGAGGTTGCTGCTTTCTTGAACAACTGTTTCCATATCTAATTGAACCTACTAAAAATGTAGTGTAAAGATTTTGCTTTGGGTTCATTTACAAGTAAAAGCAGTATGTTAGCAAGTGGCAAATTTCCAAGTTAACCACACACTTTTGGATGGGATGAATGTCATTTCCAACACTCTGGAACTATGACTGACCCCAAAGTATAAATATTTTTTGATACTCAATAATATTTTAGTCCCATTTTCATGGCTGTATCCCAGACTATAGATGAAAGCTAAGTATCTGTTTTCTTTTTTGGCAAACAATGATGTCCTGATTTTTCCAATCTAAATTGCCCTCCAGGGCACTAATAAAACAAGTCATGGCTCACAAAGTAAATTTCCTGTGTACTAATTGAAAACGGTTTCAAATTTATTAGGGTTTCAATCATCTTCCCAAGATCTAATGCTTGTGTTCACGGTATTCAATCTGACTGGTAATATACTTACCTGAAAGGTGAAAGAAACACTAAAAACAGTTCTCAGGTATTTTAAAATGGAGGTGGAGGACCAGAAAAGGGGGCTAAAAACAACAATAGCAGAAAACCACACATTTCATATTGTCGAAGGAGGTTTAAGACAACATCTGAAACTGAGTACTCATTCTCATTAAATATTTGGTTTTATTTTACTTGCCAAAACCTTTCCTATACGTGTTGCCAGACACTGGCTGTAGTGCAGGATCTACTAGGATTTGCTGGTAGACCTTGTTCTAAAGTGGTAGAAAAGGCAGGAAAGCCACAACATTCGTTTGTTCTTTTTTTGCTAGACTTTCTCTGTCTTTGCTGTACAAACTGCAGAAGGAGAGAGAAGGGCTGTTGAAATGTTCCAACTTTCTCCCCCTTCAAGCCACACCACAAAGAAGTGTAAGTGCTATGCAGACCATCCCCCAGCAACCCGCAGAGAGCCCGCCTTCTGCTCTGGGCTTCCTCTCTCCAAAATATTGTACTGGGAGGGAGGGCACTTGTCAGATTTTCTGGCACCACATTTCATAGCAGAGTTCCTCTAGCAAAAGAACCACAACTTCTTGTGCAGACTGAATTAATAACACGACAAAAGCATTTGGCCTCCATGTGGATGATTGCTGGCTGGAAAAATAAAACTCTGACTTCTGAAAGATTTCAGGGTTTAGAAGTTTGGGGTTTTTTCTTCATCGTGCTAAATCAAATTGTGAAAAGGATAACCAGTGTAGGGTAAAAAAAATCCCCAACACCTATAACCTTATTTTCCTAACAATACTAATATGTGAATGCTCTAAAATATCTCACTTGTTATGAAGATCATCTATGATTATAAAGGAAACCAAAATTTTTCTCTCACATCTCCAATAAAACCCAGGATAAAATCAGTCTCTTTTCATTGTTTTTATTGCAATTGTTTCAGTTTGTGCAAGTACTTAAATATTGGATGAGAGCTTGATAGGGATATAAAAATGAAATTTCTGTAGGGGACTGTTTTATATCTTGAGGGATGTGAGAGATTGCAGCTCAAATCTCACACTTGTTTTGGTTCATGGCGATCCCTCAAGAAGAGGAGGATGGGGCAAAGCCATGTTTGTGAAGTGTCTTCAAGGATCTCACTCTCTGTACGCTCTCTGTCCTTGGAGAGATACAGTCTTTCTGATTGTCGTTGCATATTTATATAAAATTATCTTCACTGGACCATGACACACATGCATTAATTCTCTGTCCTCATGTTTTGTCTAAGTAAAAGTACAGTCAAGGCAAATGTATTCCTTTGGGATAGTCTATGATGGATCTATCTGAGAAAAATTTCAAACACAAATCTTCTTGAAAACTATTCATTTTCATTAATTTTTTTTTTTAAATTGTTCTAACAAAACATAATTTTTGGATAGGAAAGGGACTTTGCTGGAGAAGTCCCATCCAGCTGTAACGCAGATGGCCTTTGCTCTGGGTATGTGCCCTGAAAGCTGCAGTTGAACAGCAGCAGTCCTCATGAGATGGATTCCAGCAACAGTTGTTGTTTGTCTGTGCTGCTGTACCTACAGTACCTTTCACCCACTCTGCCTTTCCCCTTCCAACACAAGAAGCAGCACTCAAAGCCTGCAATCCCTATTTTATTTAGCTCCAATTCTAAACACTGTGACTTCCCTCCACTTACAGAGGTATGCTCTCCAATAATATACCTAAGGGGACTACGTTAATATCTGCTAGCTATTTTATCCAGCTACAGCTTCTCTGTCAAGACTCATGTTCATGGTAAAGACAGCAGAAGCCCAGATGAGCCACAGTTGCAATTCTATAAACTAATTCCCAGATGTAGAAGAGACTAGTTGTAATGGCTGTACTGTACATGTGGAAATTAAGTCTAAACATACTGCAGTCCCCATAGGCTTGTGAACCAATTAAAATGTCAGTCATGACAGCAGCAGAGTAGATACTGTGTTTCTCCTTCTGTTCTCTTGTATGCATATCTTTTTGGTATGTTAGCAATAATTTATGGGAAAAAAAGATAATATAGATATTTCACCATCATATGGTTTCTACTATGCTTAGTACAATAGAACACTTAATTCCAAGAACTTTAGGAGACACCCATTGAACTCCAGTAATAACAGTTCCTCTCAAACTGTTCTAAGCAGCAGTTGCACTTTTTCAGTTTTACATACTAGTATTTTCCTATAAAGCTGCAGTAGATAATTTATCATTTTACAAACGTTATAATGTAAAATCCATGTTTTATACAGATGCATCTTTTTCTTGGCAGGATTGTACTCCATGATTCCAGTAAGAATCATGATGTGATTATGAAATCTGTCAATAGTCAGAAAATGTCTAATGAGAAAAATCTTGACACCCATTCTGTGGATTCTCTCAGATATGAGTCTACTTCTGAAGTTATAGCAAAAATATATTTTATTTTAATGGACACTTTATACAGAGATGAAAACATGTCTGATTTTCATTTTTATTTCCCATCAGTATGAGAGAGTAAAACAACTTCAAATTTAGCATAAATTATGTCCACTTTTGTACCGTTAACAGTGATGGAAGAGAGTAAAGTTATTCACTGGTTGTTTGTTGTTGTTTTGTTTTTTTTTTATTTTAAAAATCCTAAAGTTATAAACTGAGTCCTCTAGGACAGGTTATTTTACGTTCATAGTCAAAGTAGCATTTTCAGTTCTCCTTTTCAAATATTCAGTTTTCTCGTTATATTTCCCACTAGAAGCAAGGGGGGAAAAGAACATTAATTTAGAGGACACAGGTAGTAAGAAAGGGTCACAGAATCACTCTCCTTTATACTTCCATGCATTGATGAGCAGGGCTGCTGGATTTAGTGACAGGCCATTATCTTTCAGTGAAGTTTAGCTTTATAAGCAAGTTTGCATTTTCTTTATCTTTAAAAGGGAAGTGTTCTTACACCAAAGCCATAGTCTCAGTTGCTCAACCTTGAGCTTATTGAAAATACTGGCAAGTGAATGTTTTTCTTACACTGAAGAGTCAATGACCTCTGTCTCTGAGATTTCTTCCATTTCAGCAAATTTTGGTGCTTTATACTCTGGTTCCAAAGTACTATCAAGTATCTACCAGTCTTCATACACTGTTCATCTGAAGAATTTTCTTTTCCATACAGGGGTTTTGATAAGCCAACATACATGGGTCTAAATGAAAAAGAAGAAAAAAAAGGCTATATCTGTGTAAGGCAGAGGATTATTTAGTCTGGTTAGTGAGCAGCAAACTCTTGAGAAATCAATTCCTAGATTGAGCAAAGGCTCAACTGTCTGTGCTCAGAAAACAGTTACAGCTCTGATTATATGTAGATGGAAAAGGAAATCCCTGATGTCCCTCTCCCCTTACATATCACATCTTTGCATGATTTAACTAATTTTCAAATGAGTATTTGTAAAATTAACCACATCTTTTTCTCTTTTTTTTCTTTTCTTTTTTTTTTTTGTTATCAAGAATGCGATTGTGCAACGTGAGTTTCTCAACTAGTGTGACTCTGACAGGATTAGTTTAATGGTCTTTTCTGCTGCCTTTCCTTACATTGTTGCTTCTTCTTCCAGCTGAACTTCACTGCTTTCTGCTCTTCTGTTTGTTTAGGTCACATATCTGGGCTGCAATGTTGGGCTTAAGTATGGTGTTTGTTGTTCCCAGGATTTAGGAAATGGAAGGACAGAAATGCTAATGAGAGATGACTTCAATACTTCAGATCATTATCTTGTGTACCATTACAGTCATTTGTGCTTGTCAGAAAGCAAATACAAGTATTTAGCGTATTTTGATTGTATTCTTCTACTTCTGGATGGGAGTTCTTCTACCACATCTGGTTACTTTGTTGGGGTTCCAACCTAAAAAATGAATGTACAGGAACATTGACTATACCTCATTTCTGAAGACATTTTGAAATGGGATAGGAAAATTACAATTACATTGAACATTCTGAATAGCAGATGAGTTTGGTTTCATGGGTTTGGTCTCGAGTACCTTTTATAATTACGTAATTTAATTAGCATCCTTAATATTATGAGATTCACTGAAGGAGAACCCCTGCTTAGATAAATAAAGAATAAAGTTTATCCCCAGGTATCACAGAAAAATAGCTAGACACCACTTCAAAAGATTTTAGTACTTGGAAGCAACACTTCAGAATATTGAAAATTGCTCTGAGGTCACTAGTGCGTTTCTGTTCCTACAACACTTCTATTTGTTTCAGTGGGGGTCCAAATATTTTGGAATCTGAGTTGCATATGAATGTTGATTAGAGACCTCCTAAGAAAATAAGCTTTACCTTATCCTATTACTTTGGAGCTCTCACAAAATGTTTCCCCCAACAAAAACACAATCAATCCATTTAAATTTCAGAATCGAATTGTGTATTTTAATGATATATTAGGCGCAGTCAAAAACAGATGAAATAACCAAAGGAAGAAGCATGTTCCAATTTATAGCTCAAACTTCTATAAAGTTGCTTGGAATAACTTCTGCTAGATTTATCTCCCTATTGTGTTTCCTTTTGTCTCTGCATTCCTGTGCTAGGAATTAGGCCTGAGAGGGAAAGCTATACTTTTAGCCTAGCCAGGGGCCAAGTACCAATCAGTCTATCAGAACATTCCTCTTCTGTTAAAGGCAAACCTCACTCTAATAGAAAATCTCAGCTATGTCCCAGGACAATGCTACTTCAAAGGTCAGCGTGTCATTCACGTCTAAACTTCAGGGACATAGTAAAACTGACACCCGAAACCACGAGCCACAATGTTTCCTCAAGATTTTTTTTAACATGTAACCAGGAGTGGCTGCAAAGAGTCACACAGTCAGAAATAAACTGTGGACTCAATGAGGACAGAGGCATCCAAAAGGAAAGCAAAAGCAAGGCGATGTGTGCAGCGAAAAAATTGTTTCTAAAATGCAAAGGAACACTAGTTGCTATTCTGTTCTCAATATATGGTAGCTCGATTCAAGGGGGAAATATAGATTTTTAGGAATGTCAGCATGAAGATAAACATCACACTCGTAGGTCAAGGGGTTGAGGAAGAGGATATGCTCACCACATTTTCTGGCTTTCTGCCCTACCTATGAAGCGGAGCATAGTTGTACAACAAGTTATATGTGGTTATGATAATCATATTTAGAGACATATTGGCTATTTTGTTATTTAAAAAGTACATCTGTATCTCCCCAGGAGGAAATGCAGATTTGTTTCTGAGCCAGCTGACATAGCAAAATGAAAATCTGGACAGTCCCTTACTCAGCTGCACACACATTCTATTCTCACTGTCTGCTATTTTGAGTGAGTGTAGGATGAACTTAATAGTTACTTTATTTGTGTTGACTGCTTTAAGGGACAGCTTGGATAGGTCTGTATGACTTTTTTACCAAATTAGTGTTAACTGCCTAATTTTTCCTTTTTCATTCTTTTAGTATAGTACATTCTCTTCATTTAATATGATTGATAATACAAAAAAAAAAAATATTTACAAGTTTCCATGGTACTCAGAGATTATTTATATCACACATTGCTATATAACTTATTTTACCATGTAGAATACATATCACATATAAGTGTGTCACTTTGTTTTGAAGTGGTATCTGCTTGGAATTCAATGTCATCCAAATTAGGGAGTGTTCAAACTGAGATATTCATTTATACCAGAAAAAGTTACCTGTAATTAGATGTAGGGAGCTTTTTAAAAAGAGAACTATTAAAATCTTTGGGCCTTTTATTTATTTTTTTTTAACCTGTATTTTGTTTTGGTTTTTTCTTTTCTTCAGTTTGAAGTATTCTTTTATAGGGTATTCTTTATGCACTTTCATCTCTACATACAGACTTCCTTGGAATCAAAAAAACCCACCTTCACCTCTCATAATGAAAGTCATGTAGAACAGATATATGAGGCAAATTGTGATTGCTTTTGCCATCCACTCGTAAAAGTTACATGGGCTTCCCTTTCCATCAGCTTTTGTGCCCATTCTCTTGTTAAGACTTGTCTTTACAATTACACGCTGGGAAATGAACTGGGAAATGAACATTAGGCACAACGATCAAGAAAGAGAGTCTTTTTAAGCAGAAGTCTCAGTGTCTTGGTCTGATATAAATGCTAAGTAACGATTCAGGTAAGCTGCACCAATAAATGAATACACATTCTCAACTCTAAAGCCAGTGAAACAGTGGTAGCTATCGATTCCCTTTACCCCTCTTGACATTTGAATTGGAGTAGACAATTAAGCAATCTTAGCTTTCTCAAAAAGCCTGTCTTCCCAGTTGGAGCAGTGTGAAAGGAAGCTGTGAGAAATATTTAAAAAAAAAAAATAAGGCAAAGAGAGAGATATAAAGATTGATTTCTCTTCCCTTAGTGAGTGTTAGCAATTAGGTAAACTGATTTGCAGTGAAGTCATCAGTCACAATTGGAAGCTAATTTGAAAATGGATTAGCTTAGGAAGTAGCAATTTCTGCTCCATGGGATTCAGCAGCAAGTGATTCAGTTCTGTAACAGACCTCATAAAGTGGCTGAGATCAATGCCTACCTAATGTGCCATTACACACTGGGCACACTTCAGTGACAGTGGCTGCAGGGAGTTTCCCTACTGGATTTCCTCTGCTCCACACTCGTGTTCCACAGGTGTGTTAGCTGATTATTTTGCCTAAGGGAATAAACAGTTTAGGAGAATTAGAACACATGGAACTGTTTCCCCCTCTCTTGAGAATGAGCTTTTCTGTCTGAGATCAGTAGCAGCAAGTGAGAAGGATTAGTTAGCACACCCTGAATCTGCTATGTGAATGCAGGATTCTACAACAACACAGTAGAGTCTAATACAGGAGCTCCTGGCATTTACAGTGATGGGAGGACCTGAGTCTGGTCAGATTTTGGGGGCTGTGTGTGCACATAGGAGGAGAAAGACCCTGTCTTGTGCCCTGTCCCCCTTTTCCCAAGAAGACTTCCAATACCAGTCCTCTCTCTGAACTCCTTTGCCTCCTGAAAATTAGTACAGCTCTGTTGTCCCATCTATCCTTGGTGGGGTCCCATCTTCTTTCCCAACTCATACAAGCTCAGGTCCAGCTGAATTCCCTGAATGTGCTAATTGCCACCAGTTCAGTAACAGTGACCAGTGATGGTCTGGAGGCACTCAGGTGTATGGTTCAAGTAAGCTTTGTTGGGACAAGATTGAAAGTCAGAGTTAAGGTCCTCCTGGCGTGAAACATCTGAAAGAGTTTTGCATGCTACCAGTGGTAAGAATTCTGTAGTTCAAGACCAGGCTGAATTGAGTAAGTCTGGAGGAATATAGGTCTCTTGCAGTGAGAATTTTAGGATTTTTGAGAAATTTCTGCTCTAAATGTGGTCAAAAGCTTTGGGCTAATATATTTAGAATTTCACAATGGAAATCTAGTCGGATAACTGAAATGTTTTGATGATACTTTTACAGCATTTCCTTGAAATCAATTTTGACTTCTTAAAATTCTTACAGGATGGGTGGCTACCTGTGGAAAACTAGGTTTTGAAATGAAAATTGATCTTGAGAAAAAGGAGGGAATCTTTCCCTTAAAAACGTGAAAAAGCCAACAATTCCAAGACTTAAAATGAAAGTCTATGAAAACCACTTAGCTGTTTTCTGACCAAGACTTTTAACGAAGCTAAACCATAAAGACAAAGCATGATGTTACTGAGCTGTAATACCAATATAAATTTGAAAGAAAAAAATGGATGAATAATTGAAGTAGATAAAATATTAAACTTCACACTTGACTCCTAGGGCAATTTATGATTACCTTTTACAGTGAACTAATGAGAGAGACAATTCAAATACAAAGAATTTAGACTTCTAAAATTGAGGCTGTTTACCCAGATATTTGTGGTTATATAAATGTCACAACCATGCATACAGTAATGAATCACATTCAGACTTCAGACTCTTAGATACAGTTGCTAGCATTTCTTTTGTCAAAGCATTACTCAGAAAGATGCAATAGAAATCCTGAGACAAAATTTGAAGAATGCTTCAAATGGAGTCTTTAGGAATGAAACATTTCTATTGTCACAAGGAAGTTATTGTTAGTAAGTTATCTGATTACTGTCTTTTTAAAGAGTAAACAGACAACTATGTAATATTGCTAGAGTGTCATCCCACATGACCAAGCCATTTTGAAAAGTGAAATTTAACCTGAAAAATGACTTAGATGCCTACTACAATTTTACTAGGTATTAAGAGGGAAAAAAAAAAAAAAAAGAAAGAAAATCTGGAAAAAACAGAGTTAATGTGGCCTCTGTCAAAGCTGCCAGCGCCAAACAAAGGTGACACTCATGTTCACTTCCTTCCTTGCCATGCTTGCCTTGGAAAGGAAGCACATCCGCCTGGACCAGTGCAGAGTCATGGTGTGCTCTGCTATGTCTTGTTTAGCAGACAGCTGAGGAATCAGAGTGCCAAGGAACTGTATAAAAGTTATGTGCTTAGAAATTGTCTCTTATGATATCCTAAGTTCTATTTCCCTTTAATACAGAAAATTCAATATTTGCATGGAATTTCAGAGCAAATGTTTCAGATAATTATGAAAAGATGTACTTCCATTGTTTTCAATGTATTTTTACTTATCAAATTAATGATAATGTCTGGTTTCATAAACCTGTCAGCTATTCCTTGACATACTCTGAAAACTCAGAAAAATTAGTAGTAATATCTTGACTTTTTTTGCTTTGCTTGGAATTTGCCATCAAAACAAACAGAATGATGAAGAAAAAAATGGAAATCAAATATTAGGGGACAAAAATCCAACTAATGTTGATGTAAATTCACTCTAGGTTCTAAGAGAATTGTATGACGTCAATGACTACAATAGCAACAGTGTAGATGTTGAAAATCAGGATTTCTCTGGTGCTTTGTACCTAGCTATGCCTTTCTGCATCTTCACACCAACAAATACACTTCTTTTCCTGTGTCACTATTTCTTTATAAATTTTTCATGTGTGATAATTGTAAAAAAGAACTGTAAGATTTGGAAACAAAATATTATTTGCTATTTCCAGAGTTGGCTTCACATAAGCTTCACAAACACTCCTATGAAACAACCAGAACCCTGTAGCTCTCATCTTTCTCTTAATAATTGATAGTATCACTTAGAAAGTCTCTTGCTCACCTACTGTCACACTGGTGCAATTTTCTGCTTGCCTTTGGCAGCAGGGTGCTGAGTTTGGCAATTGAATGGGGCTACACCTGTTTTCAACACAGGAAGGGGAATTATTTAAACCAAGTCTAACCTGCCAGTGATTGCCGTGATTGGACTGTAGGGTCATTTTCATACTGCAACTGTATGCCAACATCTGTTCAATAAACAAACTGACACATTGTCATTATTGTATAGCAAACTAGAAGTGAGGTGAAATTTCCTGCCTTTTCTGTAGAAGAAAATCTGTAATGTCAGTGACACCATCTCCCATGTTTTTGGATCCTACAAGGTGAAAGAGGATGGTTGGGTGATTAGATGTAGGAAAATTAGTTTTTGATGAAGTGTTGGCTAAACGTGCCAAGTAAAATCCAGTCCTACAATAGCTCCATTGATCACACAGGAATAACACCAAAGTTTTTCTTAGTTTGAAAACAAAATTTCCTATATTTCCTAACAATTACCTTCAAAAATCCTTGCTGAAGTTCAGTGTGCCAAACCCGTCTACGCACAGAGTGAAAGAACTTTGCAGCAGACTTCAAGCCAAATTGACTTTATCTTTTTAACATAAAGCATATTAGCAGATGAGAAACCCTGTTGTCCTTTGGTCAAGAAAGTCACAAGTGCTCAAGCACTTTGCTGATATCTTGCAGAATGGAGCCATCAGCAACACTGGAGTGGGAACATCCATCTCCCACATAACCAGCTGATGCTTTATTACTCTCTACAAACAGGCATTGTGTCTTTCTCAATCCTCCTTCTAGGGGGCTTTGGGATACTGTTCTGTAACTAACTGTGATTCACCAAAAGTTTAACTTATCAAGAGTGTTGTTGGGTTAACTGGAGACAGATCCACAGTCAGGATGTAAAATTAAATACATGTGCTCCCTGATCCATTTTGCAGAGCAGAAATGAAGGTGTCCAGTTTGTGTAAGCTGACATGGTCCTGTTGAGGTATATGGGGGTATGATGATCTACAGCACCAGCACGTTGTCTGTGGTATTTACACTGCACTTCTGGTCTCTTGGACTTACCAGAGGTAGGAAAAAACAAGAACTAGGCTAAGATCTGCCCATGTACTATATGTGGTATATGTTGAAGTTTCAAAAAGAATGAAGTGGTTTCAGCCAGCCTGAGTGTCTCCTTCCTCACAGGTTCTCAAAGAATGTGTGCAACTCACTCTGTAAATCAGGTTGGCTCTTTTGTCATTTTAATTGTAAATGAATATCACCATATTTCATGGAGACTGGTCATTAAACTTCTACTGACTCAAAATGCTATGGGAGGGATGGGAACATAAGTCATTGCTGTGCCTGCTCTGCAATACCTTCCCACTATCTAACCACCCTGAAGGTATAAGTCTTTTTCCTAAGACATTCTGCAGTTAAAGTATCAATGTTATTGTTCTGGTGGGTTTTTTTATTTATTGTGCCAAGTAACTTCAAAGAGGGAATATATCATGGCTGTTTGCATAAAAATATTTCAACTTCATAAACACATGGAAATATTTAAAATTAAATACTGGTTTAGATAGCTGGAGAAACACCAAGTTCTTGTTAAATACACTTCTTGGTTTCTGTATATGAACATGAATCTAAAGCAAACCAATAATCATTTGTATATGAGTTTTCCTCTGAGTTTCTTTAGAGATCATTTCAAACCCACTATGTGTATTAAATTATGAACCGTAACTTACTTCCCCATATTTAATCCAACATCCATACAAATAACTTTTCAGCTATTTAACACAACTTAGATGGAAAAAAAAAGCATATCTTATTCATGTCAAAAAGTACCAGTGGAGAAAATAAAGTCCTCCACACTCAAAATGAGCAGAATACTATACTTAGCTTATATTGATAAGTATGACTGAGTTTTGTGTCCTATTGGATCACAGGGTCAAGAGAAATGCATATTGGCTAGTAGACACTTTTTAAACAGTTACAGATCTCCTATGTCTTAAAGGGAGAAGAGCCCATTAGGTTTCAGAAGGCAAAGGGCAAAGACATTTCACTGACACCAGTCGTCTTAAACTCTTTCTTCTAACATCTTCTTAGATGTTTCCATTATTTGAAAGAAAGCCAAAGTTGCCTGGAGTGTTCATACACTGCTTATAACCTCCTTTACCTCTAAAGAACCCACAGGTATTGTTTTTAGTCTTGATTGCTTCCCTTTGGTAACTTGACAGTTTGTTTGGGGATTTGGCTTGTAATCATTGGTTTCCTTGGATAGCCACACTCTTTTCTTTGTAAATAATGACTCACTGTGATTTATTCTCTGACTGACAGAGAGTATTGACAGTAGACTAAAAGTGGGATGAGAAAGTAAAATGTTAAATAACCACCCACTGGATTCATAAGGAACTTCCAGGAATCTAGAACGTGGTCTCTTTCCAATAAACTTAACCATTCAAAAGATGTGCACGTCGAGATTAGATATTAAATGGACTTGCAATCTGTAGCTACTGACTAAATCAGTGTCCCATCATGTATAGAAAGGATAAACACACCACTCCCAGTACTCAGCCTAAGCACACAGAGAAGTTCAGATTGTTTATACAGTGGTTTTCACATGAATAAACTCTGGAATCTACCCTCAGTTTAGCTCTTCTGACTTAAGAAATGTAACAGAAATCCTTTATCTTTCTGCCCAGATCATATTTCTTTCATTCAAACAAATGAATCAGAGATCTGGTCTGCTCCTTCAGGCCTGCTGTAGCTGTGTTTAACACAAGTCTTTAAGACTGGAGGACCAAAGTGTGTATCTTCTTTTTTTAGTGCCTGAGAAAGAGGCTTGATAACCAGCAAAGACAGGCTTCCTATTCCACAGCCCAGTAGCTTTGTTTGGAGCAACCTGCCAACTGGGTTTAATGCATAGCCTGTCCTGTTAACCCTTAATCTGTTCAGGTCCTCTGCTGACAAATTGTAAGACAGGGAAAACTTTCCAAGCCACTCAGGTCCATAATGGAGCATGGCAAACTGCCTTCAGGCCTGCTTTCCTGAATATTTAAGCATCCATGTGCTTGGGAACCTGCTGTGTTTTCTGCACATGTACAGCCGTAGGTTGTTCAGAGCTTTACGGCACATCCTCGCCTGGTGTGCCCTGCACGCTTTACTGTGACGCGTGTAATGACACAGGTCTTTTAAAAGGCAAATTTGATATTTTTAATAAGCCCTTTGAATTCAATCCTTCAGGTGATTTTCTAGTTATTGGCTGTTTGTTCATTATTTTGGGTCCCTGCTTTAAAAATTATGACTGCTATGCACTTGCATTTCAATATTTTGTTTAATAGTGGTGGCTTTTGCCTTGCTCTATTAAACACATTCTAGAATATTGCTTTGTTTCCCCACATACAGGTGTTATGAGGGTTATTTGTATTTTAAAGCTATATTTATAGTATATACCTGACTGCAATTTCATATTCTCCTCCCCTTCCAAATGAAAAAGAAAAAAAATAATGATTATTTAAATTTGTCTATTTAATGCATCTCCAAGGAACTTGAAACACCTGCTGTGTTAACCTATGCCTTATAACAACGGAGAAGTTATATATTTGATTTAGGCTTGTGAATTAAAATAAAGCTTTTCTTTATAGGAGTTCCACCTGGGAATGGCTGCCCTACAATTCTATAAAAACATGAGAAAATTTGTTTCCAGCCCAAATGACTTTACAAAATAGAAGAAATTAACATGAAAATGTAACTGAAACAAAGTTGACAAAAAAATGAAGTGCCATGGGAGAATCACAAATTTCACCCTGCCAACAACATTTTGAGACCTGCTGTTTTTCCTATAGGTGTCCACATGGCTTTGATTTTCTCCTGATTAGAAAAAAACATAAACATTGGCAAATGCAGTGAAGAAACAGTGCTGACCCCACTGTGTGAACTAGCACTTGATGCTTTTTGCCTTGGTAGAGTCTCAGTTTGACTATAAAGATGTATTCATTTGGTTTTAATTTGAGGAAATTTTATATTTCAATAAAATTAAAGTGAAATTCCCCTTATTCAGATTAGTAAATTGTGACAATCGGGTTTTACATAGATTTGATGACAGTTAATCATGGCTCTGCCATTACTTTTGTTGATTTTTTTGCTTAACATCTAAAGGAACTTTGTTAAGAACATACAAAAAAAAAGTGTAAAGAAAAATGGAGAAAATCTATAGAACAATAAATCAACACTTTGTAATTTTCTCTGTAGGTTGTGTACAATGGAAAAATCAAATTTAAGGTCATATTCAGGGCTGTAGGCAGCTAGTTGCAAGAGACAAGGTGACAGATTTAGTCTTAGAAAACTTTGGCCTCCTGGTATTGTGGCTGCAGTTGCTATTTGGCTACGTTGGGGTGTTGGCAGCGAGAACAGATTTATGCATATAAAGCTGCCATTCTGTTAGGGCTTTTATAACACAAAGTTCACTTCTCAAGTTGTACCTTGGTCTGAAAAGAGCTGAAAGAAAGAAGCAATTGAGCACCAGGAGAATGGTACCAGATGCTGGCCTTTTGACATCAACCAGTGGGCCATGGCTGAGCACTTCCTCAGCAAGCCCTGCTCTCAGACACTTCAGCTACCTTAAGAAACACTCATAATAAAAAACACTATCAAAGCCAGGGAGTTTCATGAACTCCATGTGACAACAAAAAGAAAAGGGGAGAAAAAAATAAAGGAGTTAACCAAACAAGAGGGTGATAAAACAAAGCATGCTGCTGTATTTGATTTCCAAGCTAGATGTAGGTTTTTAAAGGACTGACTCTCACCTTTTTAACACAGTAGAAATTAGTAATTAGACTTAATGGCAGGGCAGTGGGAAGAGCGTAGAGGCACTGTGCTAACTAGAATATCCCCTATATGAAGCAGTTGGGATGGGCTTTCAGGACATCTGCCTTCACATCCCGGTATCTGCTGCTGTTTTTATTCTATGCATCCTGAAAAAAAATACATGAAATTGTTCATGTTTGAGTTCTCCCTCTGTAAAATGGGGATGATAATTTTAAACTTCTTCTGCCCTTTCATCTGTACTTTCTGTTGGGATTTTAAGCTCTTTGGGTCTGAGTGTGTTTTTTATATCTTCAAATTCCACAAGGCCGAGGTGAAAAATCTGCTCATAAACACGGAGATACACATTAGGAATTGACTCCTGTAATTTCAATTAACTTCTTTGCACTTTTACAGTACCTTTTAGCCAAAAATCTCCAAGTAGTTTACAAACCATGTACTGCGCTATGTTCAACCTCACAATACTTTTATGAGTTCGTTAAATATTACTGCAGTTCTCTAGATGGAAAAAACAGGGAGATGTAGAAAGTCGGTGACAGAAAAATCGTTAGGCCACAGATTTTTCAAAGTGCCTATGCTTGGTCATAACAAATACTAACAAATGCACCATCCCTCCTCCCCTGCCCTCTGCCAACATGTTTGCAAAGTAATTTGTATGGAGAGTAGAGACATGTCAAACCATGAGTGATGCTCTCTCTCTAAGAAAAACCACAGGCACATATTGCTACATTATTACATCACCAACATGCAAATAATATGGCTGATGAAATATATGGAAATCAGTTTCAATGGTAAAAGTTGAGCATACCTTTCTGGATACAGAGTGAGGTAGTCTTCTTTAATGCAGTAAAGGGTCCTGTATGGAGGTATGTCAACTTTAGCCTTAGACTTAGCAGGGTGAATAAAGTGGAAATAGGTGACTGAAGGGTAGAAACAGAGTGGAGGTTGAGACATCCAGTTTATCAGTGTTGGATGAGTCCTCAACAGTACCTGTTCATAGAATAATAAATAAAATATTCTGTTGGCGCCTACCCCATAATAGATAAAGTACTTTTCCCCCCGCAGAAAAATTTCTTTTCAGAGATGAGATTAGATCACTATACTTCTTTGTTATACTATATATCTTCATCATATATTCTTCATTATATTACATATACATATACCTTTGTTATTTATTCTGCACTATATTACACAGTGTTTCTTCAGGGAAAGAAATGATGTCATATTGAAAACTGAAATCTTGAGACCTGGGTTAAGTTCCCACTTCTGCCATAGGCATCTCATGTCACTTAATTAAATCCTCCCAGGTTTTGTTCTTTTCTGCTTTGCCTGTTACACAATTCTTTAGAAAATGCTCTAACTAGATCAAGCTGAAAAATATTTCCTTCTGCTAAGACTATTCCAGGACAACTCTAAGTATGTGTGTATGCATTTATCCATATACCCAAGTAATCAGTACAAACAAGCAGACACATATAATTGTATGTCTGTACAAGTTTGTACACCTATAAATAGGGGCCATTTCCTCCAAGATGGGAATTCGGTCAGCTCTCAAACAAAGATTGGTAGATGTTTTCTGCTAGCAGTGTTTCTCAAGGAAGAGAAAGTGAAGAATAACTTCTCCAGTTGGGACCTCTTGGAGAACTTAAGCAAGTATAATGTCATTACGTAAGCTGGAAGTAAGCCAGGACACTGGGGTTAACACCACTGCTCAAGTGAAAGGAGCCAGGGGACCATTCACAGCTATAAAAGTGGTCAAGAGTTGTGGTTTTAGGTTACACCCTAAATACAGGTAACTCAAGGACATTGCTAAATGAGTACAAGCTTCACTTCTGTAGAATGGCCTAGCATTTTCTTAATATAAATAAATCCTTGAAGCAAGCATTTTCAGTTGTTACAGTTTTTGTTACAGAAAAGTTAAGAAGTTAAAGATGGAAGGAAAAATTACATTCAGTCCAAGCCAGAATTCAGTTGTGATCATGGTGAAACTTCAGGGATGTTTCCCTACTATTGAGAGAAGCATCAAGCGTGGTTTCATTTTTATTGTGCCTCACAAATAAAATGTGATTCTTTCTCTATGAACTTGCTTTGGTAGAGAGATCTCTACATGATGAATGTATTCAGTTTTATTTTCTGTATTCTGCTTGAGTGTTTTCTAAACACACACAAAACTTGTTTGGGAAGAACGTGTTGTTATATTAAAGATGGCTGTTCTGTAAAACTTCAAAGCACTTAGAAGTTTTTATAAAAAGTTTAGGAAGAAGATTAGTTGTGCTGTTGAGCATTTTCATTAACTTTCTTGCTTTTGCTCAGCTGAACTATGACTCTTAGGGGTTCAGAAAACATGTGCCCTAAAGGAAGTATACTCATGGACCTTACTTGTTAGAGACCCTTAGATCACATGTAACCTGAACTGCACTAAATTAATTTGAAGCAGTATTGGCATACCTTTTGATATAATTACTGTTACTTTTGATATAGTTATGGTTACAGTATTGCTTCAGGAAAGACAGGACTCCTTGTTTCCACACTACAGTGCAGTGCCTTCAGTCACTCTCTTTTGCAATATGTTCTGAATGAAGGGATTTTTCATCTATCCTAACAAACTATTTCCAGCAATGCAGGAACAGAGGGGTGAGGATTCATAGGTGTCCATATCTAGAAATCAGAACACTCAGCAGGGAAGTGGAGTCCTGGAGTTTCTGTTGTAAAGTCTACTCCTTGTTGCCTGCATTATTCTTTTTTTTTTCAACCTATTGATGTAAAATGTGAAAATAATTTATGTAAACTATCTAATCATATCTAATCTAATAGGCAGCTTTTACTTGATAACACAGGGCTTCTTAAGCTGACCTGAGTGACTTTGGTCTGAAGAGGATGCACGGCACTTATGGGTTCTGTTCCAGTGCCAGTGGCTCACATTGCCTACAAACTGGTGGGGACAGTAATATCTTACAGGGCGACTGTTTTCTTAGGGAAAGTCAGATCATGAGTTGCATGAACAACTGTCTATGGTGGTGTGCAGAGCCAATAGAACTGACAGAAAACGAGGGTATTAGGCACTTTCAGAGAGAAGATGACTGTGCAGAACGCTGTGAGTCTTCGGAAAACATCAGCAAGTGGTGCTTGTCTTCCACTAATTTGAGCCTTGCTGCATTTTGCTGCCTTTTCCTTCTTTCCCAGCCTGACTTACTCAGCTTGGCGTCACTCTGGCATCCACACCATGGGAACTTCTGCAGTAGCCCCTGTACAGCTGTGCTCAGCAGCCACACAGGTGCTTCTGCCTGTACTTTCTGTCTTGCCAACACTGGCACTGTATTTTCTCAAGGGCAGTTGGGATTTTTGGCAATCCCACTCGGATGTCCTGCAGCTAAAAGTGAGTGGAGCCCACCCAGCAAGAACAAGTGAAATCATCCTTGTTCCGCACTGACTTCCTGGTCATTCTCAGCCTTTGAGGAAGAAGTCAGAGGGGACAGTTGAATCATTTAGGAAATGTTTCTGTATTAGCATGCTTATTTTGCTGTTTTGTACCTTAGCCTGACAGGCTTGGACACAGCATCTGGCGTGCAGTGAGGTCCCGCCTTTCCCCCAGTGGTACTGTGGGATTGCTGAGGCACACAGAGGTCAAGAGACTGTCCACGAGGTCATCCAGTGACTGAATGCCTCAATTCAAACTCAGTCCCAGCATCTGTTTGACTCTTGGTTTTTTGTTCTGACCATGAGACTCACCCAAAATTAACTGCTGGGGAATTCAATGGTAGTTGGATTAAGTAGGTCCTTTTATGTTTGTGACAATAGTGTGTCAGTGCTTTCATGATGAATAGAGGAGATCTGGTACACAGCATCAACCCTTACAGAATAATCCAGTCCTTACAGGATGAACAAGCTTCAGAAGCTCAAATGATCACACATAAACAAATGAAGGAGACACAGACTTGGGGCTATTCATTGATTCAGTCAAAGACAAGTTTTCTTTGCTAACAGCTCTTGTGCTTCTGAGGCATTTTCTGCTGTGACCAAGGTCAGCATAACAGGGCAGAAATCACTCTGGTAGGAAAACAGCACTCTCAGTGCTGGTTTGTATCTTTCCCTTCTTCTTTTCTTGTGGTGTTTTGACACTGGATGGATGCCAAATGCACCATCAAAGCCACTACATCAGTCCCCTCCTCAACTGGACAGGAGAGACAAAATATAATGAAAGGTTCAGTTAGTTGATAAGGCCAGGGAAAGATCACTCATTGATTACCATCACAGACAAAGCAGACTTGACTTGGGGAAAATTAGTAGAATTTATTCCCAACCAAAATCAGGTCAGAATAATGAGAAGTAAAACAAATCTTAAAAAACACTTTGCCCCCCCCCTCTCCTTCCCAGACTTAAGTTTATTCCTGATTGTCTCCCTCCTCTACGCCAGCAGTGCAGGGAGATGGGGAATGGAGGTTTGCAGTCAATCCATCTCATGTTGTTTCTGCCACTGCTCAGAGAGAGGAGTCCTTCCCCTGTTCCAGTGTGGGGTCCCTCCCACAGGTGATAGTCCTCCATAAACTTCTCCAATGTGAGTCCTACCCAGAGGCTGCAGTTCTTCATGAACTGCTCCAATGTGGGTCACTTTTTTCTTTTTTACATGGGGTGCAGTCCTTCAGAAACAGGCTGCTCCAGTGTGGGTCTCCCACAGGGTCACAAATACTGATAGCAAACTTTCTCCAGTGTGGGTTCTTCTCCCCACAGTCCACAGGTCCTGCCAGAAACCTGCACTAGTGCTGGCTTCTCACAGGGTCACAGCCATCTTTTGGGCATCCACCTGCTCCAATGTGGGATCCTTCACAGGCTGCAGGGGGATTTCTGCTTTCTTTCTGCCCCTGTGGACCTTGCAGGGGCAGAGCTGCCTCACCATGCTCTGCACCACAGGCTGCAGGGGAATCTCTGCTCCTGTGCCTGGAACACTTCCTTTGCCTTTTTCTTCACTGACTTTAGTGCCAGAATAATTATTTCTCTCACATATTCTCAATCCTCTCTTCTCTGCTACAATTACTTCTGTGCAGTAATTTTTTTCCACCTTCTTAAATATGTTATCACAGAGCTGCTACTGACGTTGCTGGTGGGCTCAGCCCTGGCCAGTGGTGGGTGCATCTTGGAGCCAGCTGGCATTGGCTCTATTGGACACTGGGGAAGCTTCCAGCAGCTTTTCAGAGAAGCCACCTCTGTAGCCCACTCCCATGACCAGAACCTTGCCATGTAAACACAGTCCAATTCTATATCTTGCTTTTTATTGTTTCATTCTTTAAAAATAGAGGTTACACTGAAATTATATCTAAAGTCTTTGTTAAAGTCCCGAGTGTGAATTCAAAGTTTTAGAACATAATGTTTGTTCTCAAAAAATAGTCTTTAAGGGACAGAAAATAAAGTATTAACCTTGATTTTTATGTGTTTTTTTATATTCTTTTGTAACAATACTCAGTTTTGTTAAACATCCTTTTTTGTTGTTATTCCATCAGCATGCTGACATTATCCAGAATAAATTGCTAAAGAGAAGGGCATGGAACTGAAACATTGTTTTATGAATAGAATTTCTTGAAGTCTGTCTTTTAAGCCATTAGACCTTTGAGGAAGCCAGGACTTTCAATCTTACTAATATTTATTTGGATTTATTTAGCAAATGCTTTTAAATTGTTGGTGTTACAGTTGGATAAACACAGGAAAGAGTTTTCAGGGATGGTGGTTCCTAAGAAGATGAAGTAACTTGAGGTCATGGGGTGTTTTTTGATCAGCCACTTCTCACAAAAGAGAATTGCACAGGTTCATCATGTTGTGTTAGGGACATAGAAGCTTAAATTGAGAATATTTGTTTCTTTTGTAGGAGATTTAGGTAATTTTACACTTTGCCTGTTGCTGTTAGACAACACCTTTTCTTTCCATCTTTGCTGGAGCCAAGAAGCTGAGCTCTGTTCTAGATTAATCTCAGAGTGGAAATTACATACATACACACACAGAAACCACGAGAAATCTCGCTCCTTTCTATTCTGGCAATATTCCTGCTCCCTGCCTTCCTCCATAGGTTCTGACCAGTGTGGGCAAAGCAACACACAGGACAGTACAGACAGTTCGGAGGAGAAGGCAGAGAGAGAAGTCATCCATGACATGTGCCTGTCATATTGCCTGACACTATTTGGAGAGAGACCAGGTTACAGTAATGATAAAGGTGTCAAGAGCCTAGGCAGATTATAGTAGAGTTTCTAGGCCTCTGTCACTTGCTTTTACAGATAGATAATTTTGATCATGTCTGTTTTTCTGTTTTATTTTACACTGAAACCAGACCCTAAAACCCATTGTCATCCTACTTTTTAAGGAGATTTAATTTGGAGGTATGTGACTAAGTTTTCAAAAGCTGGAAACATGTAAACTTTCTGCATTCTCAAATGATCACAATGCACAGACTCTTTTTCCTCTTTAAATAAGTATTTTTAAGCAATTTCTCATTCAACTTTTTACTAGCTGTTTTAAAATGCCTGGGAATGAAATAGTCTGCTTGCAACTAAGTGGCAGCACTTGTCCTGGAAATGAAATTCACATTGCTAAAGTGTTTATGGAATATATGGAATGAGAGCATATAAATCATGGTCTCTCTATGTATAGTTCAAAACCAGTAATTTTAAACATTGCAGGCATTACAGTGAGTTGTGCTGAAAAATAAAGCACCGTTTCATGAGGGCAGGTGGGATGGCACTGACAAAACTCTTACCATGTGTACCAAAAAAGAATCTAACTTTATGTGCACTTGAATAAAGAATACACTTGATCAAACTTCACTTCTGAGCCTCTTTTAAAAACTTCAAAGGCACCGCTTATAGCAGCACTGAGACACACTGGTGGTCTGAAGATCACACACTCACAATTAGTTCTTCATTTAAAAAGGGGAAATACAACACCTTATTTACAGCAACTGAAAGGACCAAATTTCCATGAAGAATGACTCAGTGGGACAATTTTTTTCTGTTCTTGTGTATCTCAGTTAGTTCCGATCTTTTCATGAATTTGGTTTTATAGCAGAAAATTAAAGTGGTCAGATGAGATTATAATGATGTCTGTTCTAGTGAATATATAAATGAATTATACTAATTTTTACCATTTCCAGAAATGGTGTAGAAAGGCTGGCTTTGTGAATGCAGCTCTTAGCAGCCATAACCAGATGGAAAGAAATTACTTCAATGGGTAGAAAATAGAAGTTATTTGTCATGAGCTTCAGATTTGATACTCTAAAAGAAGAACTCCATTGTAGACATAAATATATCTTGTTATGGCGTTGCTTCAAATAGCATAATTAGATTATACTTTTGAACTAGAAGGTTTTATAGCCTGGGTTTTTTTGATTCCCCTTATCTTCCATTGTTTTATAAAAATGGACTGCAATTTCAAGCCAAGAATACCTGAAGTCAGCTTCCACATGCTGTTCCCAATTGCTGTTAGATAACTGTGTTCAACAGGAGAGTATTTGGCTTCTCACTGTACAGTACATAAATCTCCTGCAATTGCTGTTTCAATTTTTGTCTTTCCTTTGAACTCTTGAATGGAGGGAAAGAATTTCTTAAAGAGTTCAGTAGGAATGTCCCATTATGAAACATCAATCATCAAATGCCCATTGTACATGGAAAGTGAGGTGACTGTAATAAAATTGACATAACTAAGCAAGCAGCATCTGACCTTTAGGAGCCAGAACTTACGATCAGAAGACCCAGTCTTCTAAACCTTTAGGAGTTAAGAGTTATCATCTCCCACAAAAAAATACCTCAGTAAATGAAGTGCTACATATGAATGTATGTGATAAAAGAGGTGGAATAAATTCTTCCCTGACCCTTAGTAGGGGAGTGTTGACAGAACAGAGGTAGAGAGTGAGTTTTGAAAGGAAGGAAAAAAAGGAATGTATCTTTGGGTCTAGATGGGAGCAGCTGCTCCTCTTATCTTGCATCAGTGTTAAAGTAGTTGCTGTTCCTGCCATGTCAGCCAAGTCACAACACAGCATGCAATGCTGCCTGTAGTTGATCCAAAGAAAAGACGCAATGGGTACCGTCAAAATGTTGTATCCACAATATGAACATAAATCTTCCTTGTGCTTTGTCAACCTGTTTGCTTTTGTCTGCGCTCTGTTTTCCATGTAACATGCTGTCACTACCATATTACTCTTTTTGAGCTTGCCAGTTCTTCAAGTATTTCCAGGATTGCTTAGAGGAGACAGAGCTACTGAGTGTTCTGACTCAGCATCAGGCTGCTGAATTAATGCCTTTTTTGTACTGTTTTTCACATTTCATTGCTGCCTCCTTTTCTGCTTTTCTTTTTTGCTCTTCTGTTTTATTTGAGAGGAGTCAACCACATACACAACACATGTAGCTGATTAATGCAAACTAAAACATTGAGTGTTTTCTATCTTATCAGAAGGCTTTCAGCCATACCTTGAGGGGATTGCTCTTCCCATTCAGGTGCTGTGTTCTTTTGCAAAAATGAGTGACCATAAAGTAGGATGTAGTTGACTCCATGCATATACTTTGCCGAGAACGTAAATGTTACAGTCCTTTCCTAAAGCTAAATTTATAATATTGGTCAAATGAAAATGTACAGGAACTTAGAATGCAATATTTTGAGAAATTCTTGAGAAGGTTCTCTCTCCACATTATGGAGATCCTACTTAAATAATCCCTGAGTCAACTAGGTACACTTTTGATCAGATAATACATTAAATCAGTATACAATAGAATTGAACTGCATAGGGTCTGTTCACTGTAAAGTGAAAATTCCAAAGAATTCTAAAACAGCCTTATAAAATAAGTCTTTCCTCCCAAACTTAGACAGATTTGGACGTGTGCTTCACATTTATTACTTCCTTTAGGTTATTCTGTTAGAAATACTTTGGTGATTTAGGATGACTTGACTACTATCTTCTGAGGTTAACATCAGGCATAAGTGAAAAAGTGGTAAGCGATATTTCCTTATTACTCCTCGATTCATGAAAAAAAATGGAGATACCAGAGTGAGAAGAAAGTAGTAACAGTTAAATCCTTTCTACTCTTCTATCCCACTCTGAGAAATATTATGTGCAAAGAAAGAAATAGGGTAGGTTGCCCTCTACGTGTTTTTGCCTCCATCCCTCTGTCTCTGTGTTTATATGGCCTCCACTGCTGCGGTACTACAGGATCTGACAATTCACATAACAAATTCAGAGAGAGCCATTTCTGGCAGACAGTTACTATGGTCTCCGTTTTGCAAACAGGAAACTGGAATTAAACTTCAGAGCAGATCATCCAAGTAAGCCATAAACAGAGCAATACATTAAATTCTTCCTTGGTCCATCAGAAAAATCTTACTTGGGAGAGCACTTCAGGAGGTGCTTACTTCTCCTTTTTTCCCCAACACACTTTTTTACCCTGAGAACGATGTTATAGAAAGAATCTTTCACTTGGCCTAGCTTGGTAGTGTTTCCATTTAGGGGCAGATTTCTAGATTTCAGAATTAAGGATATTTATATCTCACAAACAACTTCATAAATAAAACAAAAAGAGGAGCTAACCATATACCATCTTCCAGTGTGTGTTTTTAGGGAATATAGTTCCAAGAGCTCTTTGAACTTGAGAGCTAACATGCATTTTCTACTCTGCAGATGTTACAGCAAACTATAACTCAGCATTGCTTTTCTGGAGTGTGGTGTACTGTGTCTTTAATTCAGCCAAGTACAGCATGTCAAATGTCAGGTTGTTATGACAGCAATAAACTTGTGATTCTCTTGAAGCAGATGTTTTAATTTGTTAGGTGTTTTTTTGGGAAAAAATCTGCTTGCATTTAAATACATGTTCAGATTGAGAATGGAATTTGCTTGAAAACATCTTTTCCACCTGTATGAAAACTTTATCAGAGAGGCTTATGACACATGTGTGAAGCGGAGAGAGAAATCATCACAAAGATGGCCAAAGTACAGAAATCTCCTTCACACCTGAGAGATGACCTTTCTAAAGTCACTTCAGTATAGAGTCAGACCTGGACCGTGGAGGAACCTGTTTAATGAATGTGATACTGCAAAAGGAACACTGAAATCAGGAGTCTGCTGAGGCACCTTCCTACCGAGGTGGTCCTTGCTGCTGTGAATTAACATCATGCTCTTCAGATCTTTCACTCCTTAGAGTGCTATTGCTTTCAACCTTTTTTCTAGTGACCAATGAGGTCTATAGTTTTAAAAGCAAATGCCAAAAGTAAAATCCTTTGATGGTTTTCAAAGGCAGGGAAGAATTATGTACCTGTTTGAGCTGTAGGTAAAGAGTTTTACAGCTGTGGGAACACTAAGTCAAACAATTAATTAATCTCATTTTGCTGTGAAATATGTATGGGACCTTACTCTGTCCTCAGTATATGGTAGGATTGTCCCCAGGCATAATACTGACACTAAAGTTCATAGCTTGCTGAATCTACATGGAAGGCAAAAATTTAGGAAACAGTCTGCCCCAAATAAACAGAGTACACAGCCAGATGTACTCAAAAGATTGTTCTAGAGTTCCTCTTGTGCTGGGATTTCATACTTCAGATATGGTCATTATTATGTCATATATGTTCACAGTTTAATTTTTTTTTCTGATTCTTTTTACGAGCTGGTGAAGGCCCAGTTGCTGAGGAACATATGCTCTTTAAGTTTCAGACTTTTTACCTTTCTAAAATCTAATAACCCCAAAACAAGCCTAAAACATTTTCTAGATTTTCCTTGAAAGAAAAATAATAATAATATAAAACCAAACCAACCAATCGAACAAAAAAAACGACAACAACGAAACCATCAAAACAAAACAAAACAAAACAAACCCTGCTTGGTTTAATGAGTCTTCTGTCTCTGATAACATTTTAGGAGCTCACTACAGTCCATCTAGGGTTAAAACAATTCAGCAGAAGCAGATGTGCAGAGTTAAAGCCCCACAAACCAAAATAATTTAGCCCAGTGTAGACTGATCCCAGAACCTGACACTCAGCAGTATTGTAGGGGCAATGTGGATCCATCAGCAGTGAGAGTAGAAGCATTTCTCCACATCATTTTGAATGGTTTATTTGTTGGTACGTCAGCCTACTAGATACTCTAATAACTAAAGTTGCATGGTAGACCATCAATTTTTTCTTTCTTTTATGGTTAAAAAATTCTTGCATATTCCTTTCATCTCAAAATTTCCACCATTCATACCTGAAAGAGTGGCTGCAGCAGCAACCATGGAGTCAGAATAGCAGAATCCTTTGAAAAGAAACTTACCTGTTTCTGGTTTTGAAACGTGTTTGAAATAAGAATTTGGGTAACCTGTAGAACTAGAATTAGGTTAATGAGAATTGACTTTGGAAACTTTGTTTTCACCTACAATATGGTTAATAATGTATTTCTAAAGACAGTAAGCTTGACAAAACACTGTCTTTAGGGAGAGTGGACTCTCTTGCTCCTGTTTTTTCCTCTCTACAATGCCAATACATCTTTGGGAGTTTGAGTATTTTAAAACCTGGGAGCCTGAGAATTTTAAAACTTTACTAAATGAATGGCCTCCCACATCCATGCATCATTACCATTTTGCTGGTACAGTGTTTATAATTTAAAAACATGGCATTTGACCTTTAGACCATGACCACAATATAATTACATTCACTCTGCCTCATTTATGAATGCAAATCAGGAAAATTTAACACAGCTTTGTGTTTACTCTGCGTATTTTTAAAAGACACTTCTTGCCACAGCATGTCTTTCTCCTAGACTCCTGCACTTCGTGGTAATTGCAGTGCATGCTGTCACGCTGGAATTGCAGGTATGGATAGTTTGAGTGGTGATGGAGCTTGAGTGGTCTGGAGATGCGTTGGATCTGTCAGCAGCCCAAACTGATGAGATAATTTGAACGGGACAACTTTGTCTTTGAATGGCTAACAGTACTCCAGATCCAGCTCATATACCAGGCCAACCAATATACGTTGGCAATAAAACTAATACATCTTAACTGAAACTATTTATGCTAGCCAAGGATCCAGCTCCCAGTTTGTTATACAAGTGAGAAGACCGCAGGTTGCAGAAAGCTCTGCCCCTAAAACTTGTCTACAGAAAGCCATTCTTCACTGTGCCTTTGAACCCTCATCATGCCTTGAGGTAAACTCCTCCCAAGTGCCAGTGGATTAAATAGCCCTTGTATGGAGCTACACAGGGAGAAGCAAGGGGAATTTCGACTGGTCATTATCAATCACGCAGCACAAACAGTTTGGAGAAGTAATCAGTCTCTCTGTCCTTCACACAAAGAGGTTTACAGCACCGGAGGAGTTTATTATTATTGCTGGCTTAAGATCATCAAAGTCATTTTGTTTCGTCTTGAACAGTAGTCACGGGGGTTAAAGGGAGGTTAGACTGCCTAAACAAAATGGAAGCAATTACACAGTGGGATCGTGGAGGACTGTTTGCTTTAACCCTCACTGACAAAAAAGGTACTATAAGAGAAAGATTGTCCGACTCTTCACAATCATTAAAAGCCTCTGTCTATTAAAGTTCATGCAAAGCTTCTTCACCTAAATCTTTGGGGAAATGTCAATGCTTTAAACACTATCAGCTTCTTCACAGTTCCCAACACAGCCCCTGTCCATCTGATCTTTGCAGCATTGTCATCACTTTACAAGTCGCTGCACAGGACAGGACTTACATGGTGCTGGAGATGTGCCTGTAAAAGTTATGCCTTAGCTTTTTTCTACATAATGACTTGGCAGGAAAAGACAAGGCTCTGTGGAAGAGCAGTATGATGGGGAATGCGGATTTGGCCCATTCCAAACTTTAAATTGCAATATGGGGATTTGACTCTTCTACTCCATTCAAGGTTATATCACAGCTGAATTGTCAAACTTGGCCTTCCAGTGACCTGCATCGTGTGCTGGGATGAGATCTGCCTCTCACTAGTTTTGTTTTTTCTGTTCCTTAAATATGGAAGGTATAGTGTAAACAACTTTCTCTTACAGCGTCAGCACTGCTGCATTATGAGGCTAAATGGAGTCTTTATGGAATTCCCTGAAGTTCCATTGCTGTTAAGCAGAAAAACACATCAAAGGGTACTAGAAATGTGATGTGCTTAAAGAAAGCATAGGAAAAAGTTTTAATTCTATAAGAAGGCCTTGACAGAGTGTTTATTGAAACTTGTCCTTCTGAAAGGGAACTAGGGCTTCTACTGATAACCCAAATGAAGAATTGCATGCCTAATTTTATCATTATGTAAGACACTTGCAAAATAGTTCCTCTGTACCCTGAAGGAGGGTTACTGAAATTGCTTTTTTATTGATGTGAATCTTTGCAAAGTTAATGGTGAAATATTTCTGTGATCTGGTGTCACACCTCCAAACACGAGGTGACTCTTTCAAAGAGTTCTCTGCATCCTGTGAAGCGTTTATCTTGTTCGAACTTGTTACAAGGCTTAAGGAAAAAACATCAGGGAATAGGATAAGAGGAGAACACTGCGTTTACAATTTGTAAAAGAGTTTGCAATTAAAAAAACAAACAAACAAACAAAAAACCCTTTTTTTAAATACAGAGAAAGCAATAAAACCAGCTTGTCAATGGAGCCAAAATGTTCGAGTACAAAAAAGATTTAGTAGAGTCCCAGTAAGAGAAGGCGGTTGCACAGGGATTAATCAGGCTCTTACTTCTCAAAACATTACTGTAAATGGCAAAGACTAAATAATATTCTTAGACAAATATCTGTGCATCTCTGATAATTAACCACAGCCAGCACATGAAGGAACATATTTTGTTCTGTCTTGCTTCAGATTTAAAGCAATGAAAATCTGTCAGATTCAATGAGACTATTCTTCATTTAAAACTCTGAAGTTGCAATGTGCTATTAGAACCGAGTTTATCATTTGTGAGGACCTGCTTTGAAAGTGCTGAAGCTAAAGACAAAAATACAAGTAGAGCGATGTAAAAAGGCTCCTATTTGACTGAAGTTTTGAATGGATGGACGAAAAGACTGACACCTGCTCCAGCTTATATGTTAAAAAAAATAAGAGTCTAATTTTTTTTCTCACCTGTCTGAGAGAAGATTGCATGAAGACCTAGTGGAAATGTGCTTTCTGTTACAACTCAGAAGCATTTGAATCTTAATAGTCAATATAAAAATGACAATTGACCACATAACATTAGTGTAGTATGCCATTCAAATAAATAAATAAATTACTTTTCCTTCCTCCAGATGAATAGATTATTGGGCCATGGCATGTTTTATGTGTGCTCCAACACTGGCTCCTTAGATGCAAGGACATAAATGTGATAGTAGAGGCACTGTTTTATAGGCAAGCAGACAACTAGATACGAGAACAGAAATAGGTCATGTTTTTATCATATAATGGTTATGATGTCAAGATCCTTGCTCTTGGGTCATGTCAGTGTAGTGTAGAGGAGAGTCTTATTCCTGTGGCCTCCAAAAGCAGGATCCTCCAAAGGACGTGTGAAGCGGCACCTGAGTTATGGAAACCTGCACAAGTCCAGATTCAGCAGCTTGTTTAATCACACATGGTGCAAGATCTTTATATCATATTTCTATCGATGTTTTTTCCTTGTACAGTCCTAAAATAAAAATTATATTATCCTGAACATAACTGAAGGCTAGCCTGGAAGTTATTTTACCCTGTCAGGGGTCAGTGGTGTTTAATGATGTTCAGGCTGTAACTTATTGTCACTATTTCACTGCTGGCAGCAGAGAAAAGAGCAACTGAACTGCCCTGCATCTTCCTCCCATTGCTGCACCTCCCCCTGCTCAACCCAGCTGCCAGCAGCTGCCTTGCCCAGGTAAGAGGCCACTGTAAATTACTGCACTATATAAAATAAACTTAAATCAGAATAGGATGCAGCAGAAAATGCTGTTGCACAGGGTAGTTACCAGTAGGAATCATTTCTTGAGGCAAAGAGCGTCTCTGAGGAATGCACATGGGTATTGAGTCTCACAAAGAAGAAATTTCTCAGACTTTCACTGAGAATGGCTGTTGGATGTCTGATGCTGCCAAATCAAGTTACTCTCAGAAAACACTGACACTGAGTGTCACTGATTTTCCTGTTCTGTACAAGCTGGACATCCACCTTCTGTAAGCAAGAGATCCGAGTATGCTGCACTCAAGATGCGGTAATAGTACTTTTGTCTTTGTTTCTAGCATTCAGAGGGCAGACTTATTTAGCAGAGAAAAAAAGAAGCAGTCATTTTGTCATTTAAGGTCCTTATTCCTGATACATACTGGCTTATGCAGAGAGGAGACATGAGGCTTTTGGACTATGCCCCAATAATTCCTTGAGATTTCATTCTTTCCCCTTAAATGGGCTGGGAGGATAAGATTGATAGATATTTTCAGGGCACTGCTCTGAATTAATGGTTTCAGTAGCAGGCACTGTAAACAATCAGCCTTGGTTACGATTTCTGATCTCACTCTCTCTTCAGAAGCTCTGAAGCCAGCTGATCTTTTTCTTTTTCTTTTTTTCTTTTAAATGTTTTATTTCCTTTCACAAACCAATTGCAAAGGATTCTTAAACTATAAAAATAAAATTGCTCCCTATAAAATATAATTGGAGCTGTATTGTAGTTCAAGTGACAACCAGATGCTGGAAAACAACCCCAGCAAACTGTTGGTCCAATTATATAAGTTTCTTAGTACTCACCGCACAAAGTCTGGTCCAAAAGAGATTTGCTTCTGCTAAGATCTTGCTGGTAATTTTTATGCACTCTTAACAACCCTTTTGATAGCTTTTCTCCTGTATCTACATGTTTTCTCCATATACAGACACTAAAACTTGTGTGTGTTCTGTAGGCTGAGAAGCAAATTCAGAAGTGTAATAGGTATGCGATCAGGCCATATAAAACCCAGAGCAGTAATTACAGGGACTGTTTTCTCATCATAGAATCATAGAATCATAGAATAGATTGGGTTGGAAAAGACCTCCAAGATCATCAAGTCCAACCCCTGATCCAACTCTAATTACTATATCATGGCACTAAGGGCCATGTCCAATCTCTTTTTAAAAACCTCCAGGGATGGTGAATCCACCACCTCTCTGGGCAGGCCATTCCAATGCCTGATCACCCTCTCTGTAAAGAATTTCTTCCTAACATCTAACCTAAACTTCCCCTGGCAGAGCTTGAGCCCATGTCCCCTTGTCCTGTTGTTGGTTGCCTGGGAGAAGAGACCAACCCCCACCTGGCTATAACTTCCCTTCAGGTAGTTGAAGAGAGTGATGAGGTCACCTCTACCCTTAACACACACAAGTCACCTCACCAAGTCAATGGATTTCCATCCATATTTAACAAACACAAATTAAAGAAAAATCAAGTCACTTAAGTTGGCAAAACTCAATCTTTTTTAATGAGTAAAAAAAAAAGTGTGTGTTTCCTGATAATTAAATACTTTGGGGTCTGCTTTCTTTTCTCCTCAAAGAACACCAGTCCCTGGCTTTGAGTGGCTGTCCAACCCACCCAAATTGTGTTAGAAATAGCAATTCTATTCTGTCTAATCTAGTTATCTGAGCTGAATATAGTGCTAGAAAATGTGATTTCTTACAGGCGATGGCAACGAGCTGAGTAAAATGATTGCCCTTGGCATCATTAGCATTGCTGAGTCAATGGCACAATGTTTTCCAAAGATTTGGAGTTTGTATGTTCAACTCTGGCACTGGACACAAGTATCACAGGATACAGATGAAAGAGAGATTTTTGGTCTTCCCACTGTTTATAGGGATCTCCAAGATCCTTCCACTGAGTTGCTGTATGACTAAGTACCTTGAACCAAGTTAGTGAAAGGGGCAAAAAAGGCTTAGTTTAAGTGCTGGAAATGTTTTGATGAAAGGAAATATTGGATAGACAAGGGGATTACACTCTTTGCTGCTCAAATCCAATGACATTTCAAGTGAAAATAATTGTCCTTTCTTCAAGTGATAATTTCAAAGTCACATACTTGTGAAGTTCAGTAGACAATATCTCTGTTTTCAAATGTCTGAACCGCAGATTAGTTCTTCTATTTATTTATATAAATCCCCATATTAAGATATTTTGTTTAATGGGTGAAATTTGTTAATCTAATTGTTTTTGAGCTTCAATAACAGAGCTATTGACACACATTGCACAAGAAAGTATGTTTGTTTTGAATCTCAATACCTCTTTCTGTTTCTTACAAGAGAGCACTGTGCAAATGGCCAGGCTTCTCCAACAACTGGCATTATCTAATGTCAAAAATATCATATATAAATTTAGCCTGAAGAGCCCCAGTTTGGACTTCGTGAATATCAAAGACAAAGCTGTTTCTATATTAAATATTTCTTGTACCTCCGCATTAGCAGCAGTTTCAGGGGGCTCTATAGGTACAGTCAGAGATGGAGAGCTGAGCAATAATTCAGTTCCAAGGTGATAAAGACATGAATAACTGTTGGATGTTTGGAGTCCCAAATCAGGTGTCACAACCCCTGCTTGTGCTAAGCATGTGTGTGCCCTTTGCAACCACGGCTTTTCAAATACAACAGCGTAGCTTGCTGTGATCAATGAGTAAGTTAGTTCACAGTCCTTTGGAGAGCTGAGGATTCCCTCTTTCTCATTACTGATACTTCACATACCCCTCTGGTGTCTCTTGAAGCACACAAGGATGACCGCAGTGTGTTTCAGTCTCTGCAGGCCTGGAATAAAAATTTTTACTCAGAGAAGAGAAAACATTAAAAATGGGTGAATATAAAAAGAGCCTTTGGATGTTTACCTTGGGCTGCTTTTGAATGAACTTTAACATCCAGGGCTGGAAAACCACAAACTTCTAACTAACAATGGAGAAAAATCAGAACCACTTTTTTTCTGGCAACTGACGTGCCCTGGTATTAGTTGTCAGAAGTAACATTAAAAGAGGAAGAATTGTTTCTAAATTAAAAAAAAAAAAAAAAAAAGAGAGAGAGAAAAAGAAATGAAGAAAGGGAAATTGCTTTGAATGGACAGCAATGTATGTGACATTTCTTTGCAAGTGGTTGCTATCTATATGATATACACCATGTGCAGCATGAGGTATAAACAACCAAAAGCAAAATCAGGAATACATTTGCAATGTTTTTAATAGGACTTCTTGAATATTTTTTGATTTCATAGTTCTTAATCTTTTGAACAGAACAACTTGTAACCAGCAGTGCAGACCAGTCTAACTGTCAAATACTGGCACTGGAAGTACTCAGTATTCAGACACACATACCCTTTCACATCAGATCTGTCTTTCTATCTCTGTCCAAAACTGTATGGATATTGGAGCTATAACACATTAAGCAACGTGACATACTCTTCATGTCCCTTCACAATTGCCCAGTGTCACCCTGAGGATATGCCTCTTTAAAACTCCCTCTCTTGGTAAGGGTGGCTAGAGACACCCCCCAACATTCAGGGTTTGGACGAAATCATCTTTAAAGACCCATTCCAACCCAAATCATCCTATGGTTCTATGAAAACAAAATCCAGGAACTCAGAATATTCAAAGCAGAATTTAAGATTTATTTTAGAGTGACACCATCAGCACCTGCATCTTAGCTGAGCTGGAAGGTTGAAATTTAGAAGCGAAAAAGGATCTTACTTGCCAAGATTTAGTGATCATTCTATTTACATCCTTAAAATCTGTGAATGATGGATATTCTTTTGTTTGTCTTTTCTGGTTCCAAATGCCGCTACTATCTTTAGCTTTCAGGTACAAGTAACAATTTGCATTGATATCTGTAGGCCTAAAACCAGGTCTCAGTTATGCACTAATGGTTCAGAGGTTTATACTGCAAATTATTTGGGGCAGGCATTATATCTTACTTGGTGCGTGTAACATATGAGTCTCTGAGGACCCTGGATCCCAGTTTTCAGTGAAAACAATTTTAATATTTTGCTTAACTGGGCTTTGGATGCGGCTGTCTTACTCCCTGAAATGCAAAATACAATTAGAATTAACAATTTTTTCACCCACCCTTTCCAAGAAGTGCCTGTAATCTGAATGTTCTTTGTCTTAAAGTCAGCTGTAAATTTTATGACAGCGTAAGTGTCAGAGAGCTTTGCACACAGACACGTTTCTCTGTTGTCAATAGCAGTTTGTGTCACAGTGGGAAGTTTGACTGCTGTCTTCAACACTCAAATGTAAGTGGCAGAATCACAGTTCACAGTCATAATTTTATGAATAAATTTACCTTTTCTTCACATCTCAGGGAAATTATTTATTTTGTTTGGATTGAGCACCAGCTCTTTTTGATGGTTCATATTTAAATTCAAGACAGTTCATTCATATGCAAATACTGTGCCAGGGGCAAGTGGAACAAAGTAAGTGATCTTCTGTTTTGCTACCCAAAGGCTGGTCCATGAGGCCAGGTTTCCATTCATATTTAACAAAAGTGCTCCTGTAGCACCTGATTTGGATTTAAGCATGCCATTCTCCTGCTTATAAAATAGCCATATCCTTGCCTATGATCTCCTGATATGAACATGCACCATGATGACAATCCTTTGCACAGGTCACCCTGAAATAAACAGCTTCTGAAAGCCACATCCTTGTCCTTTCCATCCCATAAACTCATAGTGCAAATCACACAGAGAACAACCAAAGCATAATATGTCATCAAGATGGTTGTGATTGCCATGAAATATAACAATATCTCAGTATGAATCTACCCAGGATCCATTTTCCCCCCTCAGACATTCATGAATACATCAGATAGAAACTCTTTCAAGTGTTTGCCAAGTGAATATAAATATGAACAGCTGGGACCAGGGAGGGAATCTTTCTTTTTTCTTGTTCTGTTATGCATCGACATTTGATTGGTTTGTTTAGCAGGTTTGGGCTTTTTGTTTTGCTTGTTTGTAGATGTACAAATTTTAATGAACAGAGTAGTCTAGTATGAATAAAATATCTGGAGACAACACAGACCAGTGATTGAGAGAGAGTGTTGATGTTCAGGTCATTTAGATCCCATTTCAAGTTCTGTCCCCTTTCAAAAATCTCTTCATTCAGTTCTAAACATATGCCCATCATCAGTCTTGCCCTCATCTTTGCTTTTGCTTATCATGTTTTTGACAATTCTTCCTTTTTTTCCCTGCTTTTTATTGCATCGTTTCACTGTTGTGCCTTTTCTTGCTATGTCTAGTTCAAGTCTTTAAAAATAAAAGGGTATAGAAAAAGTCAAAGCCTATTCATCATTTCCCATAACCTAGGGTTTAAGAGACCACAATAAAATTATCAGCTAATATACATTTTTTAATGAGGTATCTTTTTTCACAATAAAAAAATTATAATTTGAAGCCAAATGCTACTGGATTTTGAGACAAATAATGAAGTGAAGTGGACTAAAAAAACTCCCATGGAACGGAGGAGAGACCCACCAGCTGTGCCCTCAAAAGATCTGATTACGCTATGCTGGGAGGATGGTTCCCTTCATTCATTCCATTTTTCTTATATTATTTCCTGAAATGTCTACTGATATCTTCCACAGATAGGACTTGGGCTCTTAAAGCTATGGCAGCTTTAAAAGCTTTAAGTGAAGAAAGATTAGAGGAAAAAATGCAATGATCAAGGTGAGGAAGATATTCCATCTTCATTAAATAGCTATAGGAAGAAATCTTGCAAGAAAAGCAAAACAAAGGGAAGAAAAATGATAAGGCTCGACCAAAAAATATTCCAGTTGTCTTGTCACATAGAAGAAGTAATACCCAGACAAGGGTTTAGGCTTATTCCCGCCAATAAATTTCTTATAAAGAGACCAAACTGAAACACAGATGTCCCATCTCATCAAATGTATATCATGACTGGCCTTAAGCCATGCTGGAGTCTTACTCATAACTGATTGGGCATTTCAGAAATCCCTGTGTCTCAATTGGAAGAAGCAGCTTTAGGAACAAGAATGTGTGTGACCGGGACCTGCCCTTCAAATACTACTTCTGTTTTTTTTCTTGCAAAGTATGCACACAGGGCCAACCATAGCCTGAACCTAATGACAGAGTACAGTTAAAACCTGCAGTTTTAACAGTCCAGTGCCTGGACTGTGGAGTTTGATTTCACTGTAGTCTTTTCAAGGGTAGCAGGAAAATATATTGTTTGGTTTTCTCTGTCTTTGTTGTAGAGTATTTGAGAGAGCTTATTCTCACTCCCATTCTTTGGATAGGCTGAGCCTGCAGTAAACAGATGATTTAGGGGCACCTATGAATTCAAATGTCTTACAAGAGGTTATACAGGAGCAGAAAATCTTTTTTTCTTTTTTTTTTCTGTAGTAACATGATTATCAGGGTGAACTTTTGTAGCACAAATAGTGCTTTTGTGGGGATAGAAAATGCCCCAGTAGGTTTCTCTAATCCTTCTTGAGAGAGACATCCTGGGGCAATCAACTCATTTATACATTCTCTACATTTTTTCCCCCCTTTTTGTTGAAGAAAAGGGTTGGTTTGCTGCCAAGACCTGTTTAAGTGGTAACCCATGCAATTCATTCTAAAAACACTCATTTATCATTCCCAAATTAATCTTGTAACAGGATAGCTGCTCTTATTTTCATTGTCATTTTGCCCTTTGGATAAGAGATCACAAACACATAGATATCCAACTCAAAGATTCTAAGAAGCATATATGAAAGAGGGAAAATAGGAATGGCATTGCTATAATTATAAGCACAAACAAGTAGCCATACATCTTCATTTCTCACATATCACATCTATTAATAATAGAATGAAATGTAATTTGTGCTGAATATTGTTCAGAGTCTTGTGCCAGAAGCATAATTGTTTTCAATCAGACTGGTAGTTGGGAGGAAAGGGCTTTTTTTAAACACACAGTAAACACTCACAATTCATGCAAAATTATTAAAATATGATATATTCAATTTTTTTCTGGAACACAGTGCATTTTGACATGAAAAATTATATAAACAATGAAGACTTTGGTATGAAACTACTGTGCAGAATTTTAAAACCGTATATATACGCTGTTGTGAGTGTAAAAAATAATATCTTGGCACTGGCAAGAACATCTTGCTACAATGAAAAAGTTATAGATGTAACTTTTTTACTGCAAGCACACAGCCTTTTTCAAGCTATGTCTTGTAAAAGCATTGCAGACAAATTTAAACAAAGGGTCGAGGTTTCTGTGGCAGGTTTGGACGCTCGATTCTTCCTTTTTTGGGGGGGTGGGTGTAAAATTTTATGGGTTCTGCTCACACACTTAGAGGTTTTTCTCTCAAAGGACTTTCTTGTAGAGGAACACACTGCAAAATGTGTGATTTCTGACACCTCTCTTGTTCCCAGCAGCACAGGCCTAAATTTATGTTCTCTGTCCTGCATCCCACTCTACAGGGACACGGAAAAAATAATGTCTTATTTTTCCTTCATTTCCCCACGCACCCCCTTTCCCTTTATGTGCTGACATATCTCTTCAAATTGGCTTTCCCTGTCTTTGGATATTGAATATCTATAAGTGTTTTGGAAAGATGGCCCATGTCCTCACACAGTTGAAAGGGTTGGAAATTTTGGGTTTTCAAACACACATGAAAGTAGGAAGCATTCACCAAACCCACTAAACCATGATTTTTTCCATTGGCTACAATGAGCTTTAGACCAAGACCTTGATCTTCACTCTCCATTGTTAATTTTCTTTTTTTAAAATGAGTTTTCTCTCTAAGCTGTGAGTTATTATTTTTTGAACAGTTTACACAAACAAATTTAAGCTCACGGATTTAATTTTTTTTTAAGTGACAATTTGCTTTATTTATCCATCACTGGCTGCTCACTGGTTTGCCTGTGATGGGTCGCTGAGGTCACTGGTACTCTTTCTGCTCCATGAATGGAATGACTCAAGTGTTTGAAAGAGACTAATGACTCTAATAGCCAACAAAGGATGAATTTGCTTATGTATAAACATCTTTGTTTGTGTGCCAGTTAGGACATTTATGCACAGTACATCTATTCTTCCAGCATAGGTGTATGCAAATTGAAATAAAGCTGGGGGGGAATAGCAAATGGAGTTTGCATTTCAGATGGAGAGACTTGGGACCAGCCCAACTCCCTGGCGAGGGAGACAGCGTGGTACAGTAGGCGCCTCCGGTCCCCCTGTCTATGCTCTGGGTTTCCCACAAAAGAAAATTGCTGCAGGTCCCATCCAGTCTGCATGTCCCAACAAGTCCCTAGTTAGGGTGTTTGGAGCAGTAGGACTCCAGGGCACAGCACCACACAGGCCCACAGGTCACATTATAATGAGCTGGAGATGATCAGAGAGATGTAATGGACAACCTCTATTCCTGAAAACAGCTTGAGTTTCTGGTGTGCGTTACAAAGACAAAAAAAAAGAATAAAAGCAAAAGCCTTTTATAAGTCCCCCTCCATACCCCCAGAGTTGCAAATGCTGTAAAACGTGTTTTTCTGTCATAAGGGTCTGCTTTTCAGTACTTTTTTCCTGGTTTTTTTTTTTTTTTTTTTCACTTCTCTCATCAGAAAGTGACCTCAGAAACCTTCTATTTTAAAAATATCATCAATATAGAGATGCTTCTGTGGAACATTTTTGTTTAAATAGGCTAGCGCATATTGACTAAATTCTTTTTGGGTGAAAGTGTTCCAACTATCTGCAAAGGCAACCTTCTTCCAAAACTATTTCTCAAATAAAATAATTAAAATAATTTTTCAATCTCTTGTGGGTTTTTTCTTCTGTCTTTACATAGTTTGGATTATTTGTGTTTACTTGTTTTCTAAGACATCTGATTTCTTTTAATTAGTGTATCCATGAAAATGTTACATAAAAAAAAGAAAAATGAGGAAATATCTTACACTAGACCATTGACTATATTGGGGGTAAAGTTACACTTCAATTATTGCTGAATGTCAGAAGCACTAGCAGCAAACAAAAAAATTGAGCATTTTCTATTGAAAAACTATTTACATTGATTCTGTTTCAATGCTTCCTTCCATGTCTTTTTCTTCAGTCTTGACTATGGCATATTATTTTGTCCTAATACACTTCCTTGGTGTTCCTAATACACTTCCTGGAGCTCCATAGCTCACATCTTAGAACCTTCCAGGGCTCTGAGGGCCAGAAAAAGCTTTTAAGAAGCAGAAGTAGAGGTAGTGGTGCAGGACCTGCTCAGGTGAGAGCATCACAGACCCCAGACCCACCTCCTGCTGTCAGCTAAGGACAGTGTTGCTGAATGCCCTTACAGAGGGCAGAGACAAACTGATGCACATTAGTGCTTAAAGTCAAACCTGCCACAGCCTAAGATCTTTGGAGCCCAGCAGGAGCATTTTCAGAGATAAGCAAGAGTGCCAGCAGGTGGGACCATCATGTTCCACAGCTCACTAGGGTGCCTATCTGCCTTCATAACACATACAACCCAGTGGGCTCAACAAGCTGGAGCCCAGAGTTCCAGTCCAGGGAAATTTTAAGGTAGGTATTGCCATAGCATGTCTTTTCTGTCTTCAGTAGTGGTGATTCCAAGCTTCCACCCACAGCCTGCTTTAATGACAGTACTGTGGAGGACAGTGACGCCCACAGTTTGGTTCTAAGTCTGTTGTCAGCTCTCAAAGTTTCTCACAGAGTTTAGCTCAGCTATTTAGGGCTGATGAGATCATGCTGTTTAATAGATCAGAGACCAAATACAGATGATTTACCAGCGCTTTGGGGAACCACCGTTTCAAAATCGTTGAACAAAGCTAATCCCAGGACTTGATTCTAGCAGGTAAGATCAGCCACTGGAATTGCTCCTGTCTAAGAGGTGCAAAAAGCCTTGACTAAAGCAGTATTTTCTGGATTTAGTTCTGTAACACTGTTATGATTTCACTGATGCCTGCAGTAATGTATGAGAGTGAGAGAACAAACACAGCCATGACTAATACAGATCTTGGTCTTTGGCTTCAGCACTTTCAGAAACCTACATTTTCTTCTTGTTTGGTACCTGCTTTCAGTTTTTCTGAAGCTGTCTCTTTTCTGCAAGCCTATGTTGTGCCTTGTCTGTGGATGAATGGAGCTGTGAATTCCCCACAAGAAGAGATCTAATCCTTCTGGATAAGTGGATGTTGGTGGCATTGTATAAACACTAAGCTATAGGAGCCTCTGTGGTGATTTTTCACAGCTTGTTGAGAGTGGTTGGTCATGCTAGGGATTGAGAGAAGGCTGGCCTAATTCTTTCCTGCCAGCTGTCAGTGAGCCCATGGATCTGTCTGTAGGAGGATTAGGGCAGGTGCCTTCGGTCCAGCAGGTTTTCTTGAAGAGATGTCATACAAACCACACAGCCACTCTATTTGTCTAATGCTGTGTGGTGCAGATCCCAGCCAGGGCTTGGATTTGTGGCTGGGCTTGGAGCCTGCAAAGCAAAGGATTCAGGATTTGGCCTGAATCTGTCTGTGTATTTATATAATGACAGAAAAAGCAAATTCCTCAGGAGCAAATATGAGTCAAAACAAAAACACTGTGAAGGTCAGCTGAGCGCAGCAGTGAGATGTTATCCCAGCCACACATTCAACTCTTCAGCTGCCAGACCAGCCAGAAGGACTCTTGGGCAAAAGTCATGAGAAGATGCCAGCTGGGAAACCACCCACTGACACCCAGCTGGCTTCTCAAAACAACTGGAGCCCTAATGTTTGACACTCTGCTCCAGGCACAGCTGCAGGGCATAGCCCAGTCACAGAGCAATACCAAGGACTTCTCATCAAGTTTTCCAACAGAAATACTGCGTATGGATAACACTGTCATACATCCTAATTTGTAAGGATTTCCTTTTTATTTTTATAAGAGGATCAGCAATGTATTTAAGCACTTTTTTTTTTTTTTATTGCAACCTAGCTGGCACATTAATTCAGCAGTCAAACTCTATTTTAGGTTTTTTTTTTTCCTAAATATATTGGTTAGCATCTTGCTTTCAGCAAAGATACTATAAACAATTCACAGACACAGATCCTATCCAGAGTTCATTATGGCTGATCAAAGCCTATGTGCAGTCCTCAATTCCTAGTGCTGAGGATAAAAGCACTGAAGTCTTTGTTAAGGATGTGGTGCCCTTGGAAATATATATCCCCCCCTTATTTGTTTGGATTTAATTTAATTTCATTATAACCTCATGTCTTTAAATGCCCTTCCATTAAGTAATAACAATCTCTATGAAACTCTTCTTGGAAAAGTTTCGAAACTATCTGGAGGCATTCACTATAAATGTGTATTTCATTTCTGGAGTAATGTGTTTGCTATAGTCATTTTGAAAAGTTACATTGCATTGTGAACACTTTTTCTTGTAGGAAGGTTCCAGCTTTGGCCAGTTCCATTGAGTCAGGTGCTGTACTTAGGGAGATACAGTCAATACCTGAAAAGGTTTCCAGGCTACATGAACAAGACAAAAAGGAAATCCTGTATACATGCTACAAACAGATTTTAGAGACATTAGGGCTGAATCTAGAATGAAAATCTAAAATCTTGGCAATAGGGCTGCTTGTCCACTCCTCCCTCATCCATTGTGGGGCAAAGCCTGCATTTTTTCCAACCACCTACACTTCTGTTTCCTGGTAAAAGACGACCAAACCCACCAAGCAGAGGAGAATTTAACAAACAGCAGCTAGATATCTGTTGGAAATAGTTTTCAATTTGCACGCTGCATATCTACCATTCTTTTTAGAGAAAGCTAAAGAAATTAAAATCTGGACTTTAATAATAGCTTTGTTTGTTCAGTGTCATACAGAATAAGTTGGCCAGTGCCTCCAGTATGCACCAGCTTTGTCTCTAAACTAGGTTGCCTTTAATAGATACAGACCCTTCATGCAGACAGTAGGGTACTTCACAGTCCCAGGTAATAACCTGAAGTTGCTTTACTTCCTCGTACTTGCAGGAAGCATTACCTGGAGTCATTACCCTCTGCATTAACTGCCCTACAGGTCCTAACCCATGTTCATATTTATGACTTTAAACTGTTCTGGGCCTAGAACATGTTTCTTCCTGAAGGTCTGTACACACAGTATGTGCAGTCTCTACTCCGAGGAGTAGTTTTGTCTGTGAGGGAGAATCTGGCATGAAAGGCCCTGTGCCCTTTGACAGGACAAGCTCTCATGTGCAGTAGGTCCCAAAAGAGCTCTTTCATGTTACACACAACTATCTACCCGGTGCATTACGCTGATCGAACCCCAGATCAGGTTCTGTTTATGAGCCTACCTGTTGCCAGAATACAGTGCTCTCATAGAAATGGGAAATTGAAAATCTCGTATATAGCCTTGTTCGCTCCTCATGAATGGAGAAAAAAACAAGGACAGCAAAATTGGTCTATTATTCTTTCATATGGTAAATTACACAGACAGATACTTTGCTTTTATTTTTCTTCATTTTTCTTCATGTGTGAGTTTTGCCCATCTGGTAGTCTTCAGGACAAAGTCCCCTCACCCTATAGCATTGGTAGTTTCTCACAGAGCCTTCATTACCTGTAGAGGTAACTAAGTACTCTATTCCTGCTGTTATGATTTTGCAATATGCCCCTGAGAGCTTGATAAACATCATCAGACTTATTCTAGTGGGTCGCTGAAGGCCGTCTCTAGCCCAAAGCAGAGTTTCCATTTGGAAGTGGAATATGATTTCAAACTGGAAACCCAGAAGCAGAAGGATTATAATTTCTATTGTTCTTAACCTGGTCTTCAAAAAGTTTTCCTCTTTCAAGAGTTAAAAAAGACTATAGTAAAGTATAAAGCAAAATAATTTTTATTGACTGCCAGGTCTTGTTGCAATGAGTTGATCAAATTGGTAATGGGTTGAAGCCTTGTGCTCACAGTTACTAGAGAGACAAAACTATTGATGAACTTTGTGTTCTGCCTAGAAAATCAGTCTGGGCTATGTGGCTACTATTTCATGCTCTGCAGAAGTAAAACTATTTTTCCTTAACTGTTGAAGCAACAGAAGTATTCTCCTTTGCCATGGGGAAAAAAAAATAGAAAAAGGATTCTATCACTGTTGACAGCAAATCTTCAGTATTTAGTAAATTGTAGTAATTTCCTTTAGCCTATATTTAAGGAAATAAACCAACTCTTTGGGCTTGGATGAACTTGCAGTTAGAAAAATGTATTCTGTTATTATCTACTGTAGATAAATGAAAAATCACTAGTGGGAACACGACACAATGAAATGTCACGTCCAGCTTCAAATGTGAAATAGGGGAAAGTGCAACTTTTTAGTAGATTTTTCCATTTAGATTTTTCAGGGAAGACAGTTTCTGCTGCCTTTAAAATTAATTTCTGCTTCTGTTTTTCCTTCTAAATCACTATCTATTAGTCCTCTCTTCCCCATATCTGCGAGGACAGCTCTATATACATTTGAATTCTTCTGGTGTTTTAATTGGATGTGTCTCCAGTGTGATAGTTTAAGTATCTCATTTAGCGTCGGTGGTTTAACATCCTCTGGAGCAAAGTGAACCAATGACTTAATTAACTTCCACTTGGGCAGTTATCTACTCTAGGAACCTGCAGGAAGTATTATTCTATTTGAGGGTGACAAATGAACATACATGAGGTACCACACGCCACCCAGTGGGAGATCTGACAAGAAACATAATTTATTTCATTAGTGGTGCCAAAATGGGCTTTCAAGCTGAAAACCTAAATATGTAGCAGCGTCTTAGGAGAAGAGGAAACAGCATGGGCTTTGTCTGAAATAATTGATTGTGTACAGTTCATAACATATATTTCCATGGGAAAGTTTAAGTTTTGTGTCAGTCTTCATCCATCATACTGTAGTTTGTTAGGTGTTAACCTAAGTGGTGTATAAAATAAACACTCATATACACTTCTGGATTTGGTAATATTTATCAATTACATTATGAAAAATAGATTTAGAAGAAAATAACTGGTCTTGAATCAGAATTAACTTTGGTGATTTAGAACATACTTATAATTCTTCTGAGTATTGTAGATTTTGAAACACGGCTACAGCCTCAAAAATCTGTGGCTTTCTTCAGATTTATTGTAATTTATAGAGTAAAAGTCAGTGGCAGCCTCTAATTACCCACAGAACCAAAGTTTCCTGAGTGAAAACTTAAGATCAAAGGGCATGAATAATAGCCTTAAAGGCATCTCCCCTTACACAGGCTACTCTTAGCCCCTCTGCTGTCCTTTGGTATAAATTAAGCACCTTAGGATGAATAAAACATGAAGCACAGAAGGTTTAGATTTCACAGAAGATGAATGGTTGGATTATTGATGGGAAAAGGAGCATGGGAAAGTATAAACCATGTAGATCTAAAAATTTTAAACTCTGTAAGCAATCACCTTTGCTTTAGTAATTTTTTTCTTAATTTATTTTTCATCATTTTGTCCAAATCCTTTCTGTTGATAAGGCAGCTGGGTTGTTCTGTGTCACTGAGCTGCACTTTTAAGCAAGCTCAGAAGCCTTTCACAGTTCATTCTGTTGATTTCAGTGGGCATATGACCAGGCCATAAAACCACAAGAGCAATCACTGGTTGTTAAAAACCATACAAGCACTTACATTCAATTATAATGAAAAAGGTGCATACCTCTTGTGTCTCATGAAACTCAGACTTGAAGGCTGTTTGATTCCTCATATATATAGCATGAATCCAGTTCCTTCCTGATGTAAAGTTCATTGCCTTTCACTAGTGTTACACGTGCTGAATTTAATTCATTTCATATCCCGTCACGGTATAGATGTACGTAACCATAGGAATTGGGAAAGTAGGCTCAAAATCCTTTCTAATGTAGATGTTTATTTGTAGAAAAAGATTTTTCAAGAGGCAAAAGCTGTGTGTTTCTTTTGAACAAAATTCTGTATTGCCTTTCTATGAAGAACGCTTTCTTTAAAGGAAAAAAAAAGGTACAAAAAGACAAATCAGTTACTGTTTTGAGAAATGGTAAAATGAAATATTTCTCCACAATCTGTGAAAATGGCTGACTCTTCATGTGGGCCATATTTTGTCAGGAATTGAAATATTAACTTTGTGAAATTTGGACATTTGAAAAGTTATTCGTTTCATGTTTACCTGTATTGAAATCGATCAACAAAAGCAAATGCCCAAATTACCTTCCCTTGCAAATCAGAGAGATGTACTATTATAATCATATCTCATTAAATCCTACAGCCCAGCTATCAGGGTAGTCATACAAACATAGGAAAAGGGGCTTACTTTGTGCTTGATTAACATTAGGGCTTTGAACAAAGGTCATCTGCTTTCCGGGAAGTTGAGTCAGGCTTTGTCTCTCCTCTTAAGGCTGTTCCACTTTTTAGAATACAATTAAAAATTCATTGGACTGGGAACAGGAACCCAGGTGTCTCACATCCCTTGGGATGGGTCTACCCACTGTCTTATACAGTCATTTTCACGCTCTCTTGCTGGCTCAATAAATATTGAAGTATTTTATGCAAAACGAAAGACCCTCTGTGTCAGAAATGTAGATAAAATGCATTTAAAGAATCCTGTACATTGTGGGACTCCTGCTTTTAACCCTTTCTCTTGAATGAAGAGAAAAAGAGGTTTGAATCTCTCCCTCCTCATGTGGAATTGTGCTTGTTTTTGGAAACTGGATAAAAATTAGAAATTTAAACAAAACGGTGCATTGAAAAAATCTCACACTATCTCTTTAACTGGGTTTTCTAATTCCAAGTGCAGAAAGAACACAATTTGAAAATCATAATGGCAAGGTTGGGGCTATGTTTTAGGGGTTTTTGCAGTGTTTGTGTTTTTTGTGGGGTTTTTGTTTGTTTGTTTTTTGGTTGGGTTTTTTTGTTGTTGTCAGGGCTGTGTTGAAATTTAACATAAACTTTTTATTCAGTTCAGCTTATTTATGCAAAAAGTCTTGGAGTAACCTAAAGAACAGTTTCTCATATTTATCTTTGTTTTTCTCTTAAGAAATTAAATACATAATCAACTAAAGAAATAGAACAACCACGTTTCCTTGCTCATCTAATCTTCTGTAATTTTTTTCTCAGGCCCATTTATTTGAAGAAAGAGCTGTGAGTCAAAATTTTTTTGATTAGATTGTAGCTAAAAATCAGTTCCCCTCCCCTCTCCTCTCTCCCCCCCGTGAAGTGTGACAGGAAAAAGTACGATATTTCAAGCAGTTTTAATCTTATCTCCAAATAGGTGTAGTTGTGCTTAAATTGTCAGGTTTTAGGAAAACTTTGAGCTCCCAAAGCTGATCCAAAGCCCTCTGAGTAGGTGACAGTCTTTCTGTTGACTTAAGCTGTCTATAGAAGGGATGCTATCAGAGTTAAAACCTACAAAGTGCAAATCTGTGACTGTGTAATCTAGTATATTAAGACAGAGTTTTACAGGAAGAAGAGATACCTCAAAGTTATCTCAATATTGCAGAAATTTGATTAATTAAGCTTTTGAAGTAAGACTATTTGTATTTATTGTGTGTGCTGGTTTGGGGTTTTTTTTTCCTGCTAATTATGGATGTAACATATTGATTATGAGGGCACTGTAGAGGCCAATGATTTCCAGTCAATGTGAACGCTCAGAAACCCTCAGCAGTCAAAGAGTTCTAGCAAACAAAACCGTTTTATAACATATCAGCATACTCTTTGTATTACCCTGAGGAATAGAAAGGGTAGTTAGTTTAGGCAATCATGAAAAAATAAATCTTGAGAAGCAAATATTCTCACTTACAACAGTTTTCTGACAATAAGGCCATTTCTAACGGGAAGGGAGTTCACAGGTCATTCTTATTAAGTGCTTGACTGATTTATTTTAACACAGCTCTCCCTTTTGCTGGAGCTGGGAGAACTGAGGTGTATTTTTCCTTCAGAAAAGCCTGCTAATGCTGGGCTGGGCTGCTGAATGGAAAGGGTGAGCACTGCTATCCCAATGTACCAATTGCAGCATGCTTCCATCAGTGCAGCCAAAGCGCTCTGGAACGGAGAATTCTCCAGCTTGAGTCCACTCCCTTGCTGCCTCTCCCTGACCTCTAGAGTCTGCCAATTGTCCCTTTAGGAACAGTTAGGTGGTTGTTGTGCTTGTCCTTGCAACTGGATAAAATGTTCTCTCTATCCACTGCTTCTTCCTACAATATTAGTTGAGGAACAGCCCAATTCTGCCTCTGGAAGATGGCATTTTTTAATCTCTTAAAGCATTTGTGATGCCTCTCAAAGCCAGACTGTGTTGAATATTAAAACATAATAATGGATATTATTCCTCACCCATATTATAAACTGTATCCGTTGGGACTCCAGCTTTGCTTTTAATTACATCATTACCCTAATTATCTTATTAACAGCCTTCCCTTTATGGAAGGATAAAACACACATTTTTTTCTTTGCCCCCATGGCAGGCCCACAATCAAATATTCAGAAACTATTACACTAATTGTAACCATTTCACTGTTAGCTTCTACTTTGCCCATCTGTTTGCCCATATCCACTTGTTTCCTGCCATACTCTCAGACTGTCAGCTCTCTGAGGCAGGGTGTCTCACAGAGCTTTGCACAGAGCTTGTTCCTTATTGGGTTGTGTGGGTGGTGGAACAGTTATAGTGATAGATTTGTATTCCATATTATCAGTAACATAATTGCATTATATTAAGCTGTAATATTTTTGCCAATGCACTTTCTTACCTTATAATCTGGGAATACTGTGTAGGATTTCCAAGACAATGGGGGCCAGCAATTTGTTTATTAATTAAACAGATTGATAAATAGCAACTGAAGTAGTTTGGCTACAATAAGGGCATTAAATCCTTTAATGACAGACAATCATGAGCTCAACGCACTTAGCAGAAATGAGATAGGAAACAGTGAAAAATGAATTTGATTATGTGTTGTCACTCTAATTCATTCTTCTTATTTCTCACAATTGCTTTACGCCCTTCATGTATTTGTGTCATCCATGTAGCACTTCTATGCTCTTTTGTTTATCACCTCCTTCATTTATTCCTGCTTTGCAAACAGGACGTTTTTACAATATTGCTTGAGAGGAAATTGCAGATCAGACTAGCCAGTCACACTTTTTTTTCCTCTCCTTTCATTTATAGCAAGAAGAAATATGAATTGAAACCCATGTTCATCAAAAAGAGCATTGGTTGAGAACACTGGATGTTGGTTGCAGTAGTAAAGGAGTACAAGCTGAAAATATGATACAGCTGTGCCGATGTCTTTGTGATTATTTCGAAAAGCTGGCTATCTGCCCCATCTGACAGTCTGTGAACATGGTAGATAATTTAACATTCATGCAGCTCCTGTTTTGGCGTTATATATATGAATCATGTGGTCACCACTTTCCAAAATGGTAGTAGATCAGAAAAGAGTTAATGACTAAAGTTTTGGTCATGACTTGTTCCATTGTTCCATAATAAAAACCATTGTAGAATGAAATATCAAGGCATAAAGGACATTTGTGTCATGACTCATAGGTCATGGAGAACTTTTTTTTTAGTACATCTTAAGGAATTATTTCTAACTTTGGAAGTTTCCTGGAGAGCTGATCAGCTCAGTATGCCTGAATGCCAGGCAGGGTCCATGGATTCTTGTTGGACTCCATAGGATTCTACAACCCTGAATAACCAGCCACTTACTATCCCTTCTAGCGAGTTGAAAGAGAATATGCAAAGTCTTATTTCATCTGTGCTTCAGAAGTCTATGGAAGTTTTGCAATTAGAATTTCTTAAGTAAAAAAATACCTGTTTATTATTTGCCTGGGGTTTTTTATAGTATAGCTGAAATATGTGAGAAGGGCAACCCTCATTAAGTTACATGGGGAAAGGATGGCTTTTATCCTCAACACTGGAAAGTGGAGGGTCTTCATCACACTTACACCATTTGTGTCAAGCAAGTTTGACTGTGAAAATCCCTGTGGGGAGTAGCACTCTTGATCCTAAGTCCACCTGGGCACTGTGTTTATCTGCATGTCATTTCGGAGCAAAGATGATGACATAATTAGATTACATGCTGAGCCATTTTCAACACAGCATATCACTTCACCACTCCTTCCTCAGTGATTCAACACTGAGCACACGAGTGACCCCAATAGCTGACATGAGAGGAGCTTCTTTGTATCAGCGTCGCAGATTGGTTCTGTTAGAAAATCACAAGTTTCTGCTTATCTGGAAAGGACAAAAGTTTTTGTCCTTTTTTAAGGCCAAGCCACAAGTTAAAAGCGGTGACAAAAGACCTAAAGTTAGGTTTAATGTCAAGTCAACTTGGAGTTTTCAGAATAGGAAAAGCACATAAGGGCAGTAAATACTGATTCAGCTATGGCAGACACGTCCTGTACCTCTGTGCTTTGCAATCAGATACCTCAAAAGATCATGAGTTGCGTGGTCTTTTTGCTTATTTGAGAATTCCATTAAGATGTACATAGTATCACATTTACAAAAATGGGCAGAAAGAGGTTACCTCGATACCCGTTAGAGTAACATCCAATCTCTTTCCTTAACTCTCCTAGAAAGGAGTAAGCACAGTGTTGTTTCTTGAGTGCACGGAGAACAAGGAGGTAGGGAATAGTGCCACCAGCCTTCTTAGACCCCATGGAAGAGCCACCCTCCATTTCACAGTAAAGCTTGTGAGGCAACATGCACCAGCTTCTTCAAATGCACTGTGGGAATTCAAACACTGTCTCATCACTACCTAAATACTAGTCTGCTTATTTTGTCAAACAAGGTTCCTAGTTTACTTGCTGTTTGTGCAGAGCACATGCATACACCTGCCATATATTTGGCATCAAAGGCATTGTAGAGCTTATGTTCCAAAGCAAATATACAACTGATAGCAAAACACAGCAATCAAAAGCAGACAGTTCTTCAACTTGATGTAATGTAAAAAACATGAATTTGTATGAACCACGCTGATTTTATTTTTGTCTTCTAGTGCTATACAAGAACATTCTTTTCATGATAATTTGAGAAAACAAGAAGTCTGTTGAAACTTCTGTAGTCGGAACAACAGGAGTTGGATAACATTTTTTGGCTCGTGGGGTTGTTTGTTCGTTTGTTTGTTTGTGTTACTGGTGGCAACTGGAAATGTTCACATTACCCAAAGTGATGGGGAGAAACTGTCAGTATCACAGCAGTACCCACTGCCCCCCTCCATGAAGTAAAACACTCTCCTTATCCATCTGTGAAAATTCTGCCTTGATTTGAGATTTGTGAAGTCAGTTGCTTAGGATTAATAATGTTGCTAAGGATTGCATGAGAGGCTTAAAATCCTTGATTCAGACTTTATCCACCCAATATACCCAGTCTGGTTTACCTCTCTCTAAACAGACAATTACCTGTCATAACTAGGATTAAACAAACTCCTAGGTCATACAGTAGACCTTATAAATATTTTAACATAAATGGGAGCACTTAAAATTCAAGGGATCACCTTAATTTCTACAGCAAATTCTATGTTTGTCTGGAAGGTTAATAAAAGAAAACGAGGATTTGCAGCTTAGTCATTGAACAATTCTTTGAAGTTGTCTTTACATGGAGGTTTTTTTTAATTCATTAGTTAGCTCTGTCAGCATTTCCTTTCCAAAGTATCACATTAGTGTGAAAATAGCAAAGAAAGAATCACAATAAAGGTTTTGTGGCTTTAAAATTGTTCTCCATGGAAATATGGAATTCCCAGCTGAAAATGAGTAAGAAATCAATACAAGTGAAGTGATAAAACACAATCATGAGGGCAGTAAGCCTCGAAGTGCATACTCTACACATAAGCTATTCAGTTACTGTAGTGGGATTTTTTTGTCTCCACATAGAAATCAGATGAGTGTGCTATAGATGAAATGCAATTGGTATCATTTTCAATATACTGCTTGGTGTATCATTATCATACATACACACATTAAACTGTAACCAGATCATCTTCAAATACACTTTTGAAACCCTGGTTATACAACAGAAAAATGGGGATGTCATGGTCTAAACCCAGCCAGCAACTAAGTACCATGTGGCTGCTTGTGTGGTAGTATTAACAATAACAACAATAATAATAATAACAGTTGTAAAGAAAAGGAAAGAGAGAGACAAATAAAACCCTAAACAAGTGAGTGATGCACAATAAAATTGCTTACCACCTACTGATCGATGCCCAGTCCATCCCCAAGCAGAGACTGGAGGCTCCTGGCCAACTCCCCCCAGTTTCTATACTGGGCATGACATTCTGTGGTATGGAGCATCCCTTTGGCCAGTTCAGGTCATCTGTACTGGTCATGCTCCCTCCCCCCACCAGTTTCTTGTGCACCTACTTGCTGACAGAGCATGGGAAACTGAAAAGTCCTTGATTTAGAGTAAGAATCACTTAGCAACAACTAAAACATCAGTGTGCTATCAACATTTATTCTCATACTGAATCCGAAACACAACACTGTACTAGCCACTAAGAAGAAAATTAACACTATCCCAGCTGAAACCAGGAAAGGGCAGAATTTTTTTAATAATGATCTAAGGAAGCAAAGATAGATCAACAGTGATTTTTCACAACAGAATAAAAGCTGTGAACCATCTGAACTTCAGAAGCTACAACTGGATCAAGTACATTTCTTGCGTTTACAACACAGATGATATGATGACAATGCTGATGGAAGTAGCATAATAGCATATTTGAGACTGTTGGACTAAACCCCACTTTTTTAGAAGATAAGACATAGACTGATATGGGAGTGAATGAAAGGCCTGTAAGTAATATATGAATCACCTGTAGCCGTTCTGGGAGACATATTTCTTTATAAAGGTAGTGGCTTGAAGGTTCATGTCTCAGGAATATCAGAGGCAAGAGCCCATGTAATCTACTCTACCTGTGAGCAGTAATACCCATCAGTGGGATTTAAAGAAGCAGAAAATGATTCTTCAAGCTGCTTCACCAAGCAGCTTATCCTGGTGATGTTAGTGTTACAGAAGGGAACTGGGAAAACATATTCTAGAAAGAGTTTGAAAGGCAAGTCAGAGTAACATTTTTCAAATGTTTTCTGCACCAGTACTAAATATTTCTAAAATTATCAAATATGTATAAAAATTATTTAGATTAGATTAAATGGGTTGTCTGGGTGACATTTGGATATCTTTGTTTTCATGTTGCCTCTGTTCCTCTATTGCTGATGTTTCAACCATGAATTTGAGTCTGTTCACCTACCTTTTTTGCTTTTCTTAAAACTCACTCTCAGATGGGGAAGAGATGAGAAATAAGGATATTGCCCCAGCTTGTCGTTACTGCTGTATTCCTTCAAAGTTGCTCAGAGTTCAGACATTTGAGTACACTGTGCATCATTTGGTTTCTGAGTTTTTGAACTGAATAGTGCTACTTATATGAAACACCATATAAATTTGGCACTAGTTCAACAGACACGTGAAAAGACTTATTAAAAACATAGAATCTCATGTCTTCTTTTCACAGCAAAACATTAAAAAAATTCAGAATCATTACTAACATAATGGAGGATTTCAAATATGTGTAACCTCTTTTTTATTTGTATGTTATTCTCTAGTTGTAAATGCTCTGAAGTGACCAGTAGCCTCTGACATGCTGTCCCAGAAATGCTTTTATGCTTTCCTGTTGGGACCATCAGTCCCATTTATTTTTGTCTATGCCATACCTACAGGTTTCATTATGTCAACTTGCTGCAACTCTTACTCAAGTGATAATTCCTTAGGGAAAATGACCTTTTCAAATGTTTCTCCAAGAATTGTAAAGACATTACCCTTTCTTTAAAGTTTGTGTCAGTTTGGATGGACAGTTTCATCCAAAGTATGACATTGGTGACCTCTTGTTCTCACAACAAATTCTCTCTTCATTTTAATAAAATGGCCATTTCTCTTGGTGGCACCAAGTAAGTTTTTATTTTTCTTGTCTCTCTACTTTTAGTGTTGGGTCTGACAATGTTGGGTCTATTAATGTTTTCTATTCTCTCTGGGGCAAATAGTACCTCATGGCAGATTCATTGTAGCACTCCACAAGTTAGTCATGCTTAGCATCATTAAGAGCATGACTCAACAGGGGTTTTTATTAGTTTGGTGGTTTTGGAGTTTCGGGTTGGGTTTGGGTTTTTTTGGCACCATTTTCTTGCTTACCTGTAACATTAGGCATAGTATCAATTAAGGGTTGAATTCTATACCTGTACTGAAACTGCTTAAAATAACACTAGCTAAATTCTGGCAGAATTTACTGTGTAATAGGCTTCTATTAGACGTAGAGGTGGTTTAGCAAAAAAATGATTTAGTACATATGGCTACATGTTCAGCTGCAGTATTTTCTGTAAAAGTCATCTCTAGCAAGCCAGCATTATATTCTAACACAAGTATTTTGTCCTTGCCAATTTAAGCAATATCATCTATGTGTGCTTTCCTTCACAGTGCTGATTTTCCTTTATCATTAGCATGAGTTTATCACTCTTTCACTTAGTTTTGGCTCATGTGGTAATCCCTGACAATGTTCTTTATTTCACTGTTCATTTTGGGTTGCCATAAAATATTTTTGCCCTTTCTCTAAGATGTTTTTGGACCAGAGGATAACTTTTATGAATCATTTTGAATATGTATTCATGTAACATTTTAGCAATTGCCAGGTTGTTTCCTTTAACCAGAAGGCCATCCAGGACTGAATAGGCTGCCTTGAAATATCTTGGAAAATTCTGATCCTATCATCCCATACTAGTAACTGATGATTTTCCCCAGTTCTATCTCAGATGTAGCTCTGGCAATTTCAGTCCTCACCTATCCCAGACCTGAGGAGTTTGCTCAAGTGTTGACAACTCCATAACCTAGTTATAGACATTGTTCCACTGCTTGTTCACCCAGATGATGTTACTGTAGTTATTAAATCTTTCCCCCTTTTTTATCAGTTTGAATATGTAACTTTAGATCTGAAAAACTAATCATTTCCAGGTTCTCCAATACTGGAACAGTTTGTCAGATCCCCTTCTGATAGTAATAAATAATGTCTGACCAATTTCATTTTAAAAAGACATAAAGAGTTAGAAAGAATGAATTCAAGCTTCTTATTTATATTGCTTAAGGTCAATGCCTCCTTTTGGGCAGACTGAAGCTCATTTTTGGTTAGTGGTTAGTGTGGTTAGTGTGATACATGAACCAGTGCCGATCATTTTCAATCACACTACTGTGAGTAGACTCTGCCAGAGCCCTTCTTAGAACTTTCATAGAAAAAATTAGAGTTATGCTTTCTGGCATAGTAGCTATGTATTACTGCATCTTTTAACAAACCCATCAGTTTTAGAATCTCTTCCTCTTTGATAGCCATTAGGTTTTCTTTGCACAGTTTAACTCAGGCAGGAACATTTATCACAAATGCAGTGGTATGATTTAGTATTGAGAACTTCGGAAACTTTTTGTTGCATCAGGCATTTTAGTGATGACTTCAGCTTTATTATAAACTGCACATATACCTAATTGTATTAAGATCTCCACTGGATATATTATATCTGCATAGAGCCTGAATTATGGTTATTCAGATTTGGGTCACAATCTCTGTTTCTTTTCAAAACTCTAACATCTCAGAGCTGTTGATCATGGCTGTCTAATGTTTTATTTTGTTTTTCTAGAGCAAACAGTACTTGGGTGGGTCATAATATTGTCTACAGTGCAGACGTGCAACTTTTTTTATATAAACCAGCTATGCACAGCCTAAAGAAATATATCATTTAGTCCCTGGCCCCTTTAAATGTTTTCTCTTTTGTAAGGCAGAAGGATTTCCCAGACGATGCACTGATCCAGATCTCTATCTTCCTCAAGAATGTCTTAAGTCATTCTCTCTGTCATGTCATTTAATATATGCATAATGAATGTAATTATTACTTTAGAAGTGGTCTGTAAATCCATTTTTGTCAGGAAGGCCAGTTTTAATGAGGGTGCATTGAGCATTGGTTCTGTACTAGCATAATAAATCTGATATTCCTGGGAAGAGTGTACAGTATATCTAGAGAATGAGCATAGCACACCAAGGTCTCTCATTGCTCATCTTGCTGGTCCTGCATCAGCTCAATGGTGACAGGAACATATATTCAGATATATCCAAGAAGACAGCAGGGAAAGCAGGCAGACAGCTCCATGAATGCCACCTTCTCGAAAAACATACTTTGCGTAGAGTTATTCTCAGAAGGGTGATAGGGGAATCACTCTCACTAAAAACTTTACTTACTAATCTTTACTTACTAACCTTTAATACCCCAAGATATTGTTGGGAGGAAAAATTTAGCCACACTTTGGGCAACCAAACTATATGAACTCTGATATCACTGCTAATTATTCTGCCAAAGTTAAAAATGTTGATTTTCTTCTATGTTTATTTTGACAAATCTTCCCTCATTTAAAAACTTTCGTACTCTTGCTCAGATATATATGTTCAAATGACTTGTGAGTCTCATTTTGTAAAATGAGAACATTTAATGTGAAGTCAATTTAAGATCTCTTCCTTCCTAAGTTTACCCACTTATTCAGCTTCTGTTGCTGTACTGCTCATAGTTATTCCAGATTTCTTTGGCTCAAGTACTGTATGTGATTCCTTTCTGGTCATGGGATTTGGGGTATTAGGAAATACACAGATTATTCAGGGAAGCCTCAGAAGCTTCATGGTGGCTGGGAGGAGGCCTGTATCTCAACTCTCTAAAATTAGAGGTGACTGGATGGGATTGTCAGGTATTGATGGCACTATTTATCACAACTTTGATAATTTTTCTGATGTTTTTGATCTTCTCTTCCAGTATCTCAGTTTCCTACTATGCCTACTGCTCTTGCAAATGGCAGGTGCACTATTCCTCCTGAATGTAAATAGGATCAACCTTCTAATCCTGCTGGTTTATGTTCATATCTCAGAGACATCTCCACAAGCAAATGAACAGAGTATCCACTTGTTTTTCAAAGTAAAATTGTAAGACAGGTTTTACTCAAGCAATCAGATTTCCATGATATACATTAATTATTATTATTCATTGCATTAAGCTGATATCACCTGACAGTAGTATTCCTTTTTTTTTACATTTCCATAGAATCAGCAAACAGTTCACACAGCTTTTTTCCCTGGTTCTAAAAAGATATTACAGAGAATATATCATATATATTTTAAATAAAAGTAAGTAGAGGCTGAAATTCATACAAAACTCTAACAAAAATAGTGATTAATTTCCTATCATTACTCAAAGAACTTTATTTGTTGTGAAACAGCCCAGGTTCCAAAGGGTGTTGGTAGAAGACAGAGATATTTATTTATTTTTGATTTTTAAAACTATCTGCCTCCCCAGCCCTGGAGGCTGCTCACCTGTGGACAGTAGGAACACAGCAGAAATACAGAATCTGTGGAAACATAACAGGAAAAGAGAATCTAGATATGATTTTCTTTTCTTCTGAAGTGACTCTTCATGTGACTCTTCAGAGACATTTGGGAAATATTTTTACTTTTGAAAAACAGGTGAAATGAAGTGTGTAAAGTGTTCTTCATAAAAACCAATTCAGTGAAGCTAAGCTGGTTTTTGAAAGGGAATTTGTTACTAACTGAAGAATTGCATCCTTTTAAATACATAGAAAGAAGCAGCACGGATATAGACAGCAATGTATACAGTAAATCTTGTCCCGTTCACTAAGTGTGTTGTGGATGCATCACCTTCTGGTAATACAGCATGAGACAGTCTTTCTGGTTGTGCAGTTTTTGTTTCTCCTTTGACAATCAGTGTTATGACAGATTTTTTTTTGTAGTGTGAATTGTTGTCATAGAAAAAGTACAAGAAAATCCTTTAAATGATAAACTCCATCTGCCTTGGCCAGATTCCTTAGCTGACCGACGATCTGTAACCCATATTATTGGCTGTTGTGAACTGAAGTTTGTGTTACTTCTTTATCATTATTGTAACATTAACCTGTCCTGTTCCAGACACTGCTGATATTCTGGTTTATATATTCATAACAAAGGCTTCCTTCTGGAATGAGAGGTGTCCCAGCAAATATTGCAGAAATTAAATTACAGCATGTCCACTAACTCCCAACTGTTGTGAAGGAGGCAGAACCCTCCTGCTCTCTGTAACACAAATTTCTTGGTTCCTGAAAAGAGCTTTTATCTGATACTAACCAAGGTAGTAAAAATTCAAAGTCGGAAGTGGATCACAGCCAACTCTTCCACTTCTGCACAAGATAAGTGTGCCATTAACTATGTCTCTTAAAGTTATTTATCTCATGCAAGCAAATGAGTTCAAAGCCTTCCATTTACAGTTATATGATTGTAGATATCTGCTCTCAGGTCTTCCCTGGCTAAAGCTGGGCACTTCACAGGGACAGACAAGGAGTTTGCAGTCCAGTATGGCCCATGAATATAGGTTGTTTGCAAAATAATATGGCAGCTGATAAAAATACATGCCCTCTTCCTCTTTTTTTTCTCACTCTCTAAGTGCATACTGAGCACAGTATCAGCAGCAGCCCTCTCCTTTACAGGTATGTGCCCTGACATTGTGCTTTCCACCTTTAACTTGAGAGCTCTCAGAGACACAAGCTGGTCCAATATACTCACATCAGTTTGAGTTTATAGCATCTCATGGGAAAATTTCGTCATCTCTGTATCTCTGTTTCTCCCATCACTTGGCTTTTTCAGACGTTTTTCTCTTAGAGAATATAAAGGATATAGTACAAATATCAGCTCGATGATGTTACTAACCATAACGTTCTCTGGAAAGAGCTTCAATTTCTCTTCCCATCACTTAGCCTCTGAACTCAGAAAACTTCACTAGGTTTTGGGGATTTTTAACAATTCCTTTCCACATTCTTTTACCTCCTGCCTCTGATGAGATTTCCAACTAGAATGCTCAGTGATGGGTAAATTGCTTCTGTGCTGTGCTGCATTGACAGGAGTAAGGCTTAGTAGTGAATAGTTACTGTGTAGTAACTGTGGAGGCACAAGAAGGGACATAGGTGCTTTTTGCATTGGTGGCAGAGGTATGAGCTCACACATTTTTTACCATGAACTAACAACAGGCTGTGTTCACACAGTCAGATGATGCATAACAGCTCAGTCACACAGTACTGTATCTCAGCCCTACTGCCTAAGCCTCAAAACATGCAGCCTGCTGAGTAGTCCTAAGATGTTCCATACTGCAGAAAAAAACTACATATATATATAACTATCCAAGTGATAAGCTACCTGTTCTCTTAGCTGTTTCCATACATCCAGAGCTGTTTCTAGGTGGGTAATATAAGTGCCATTAAAACCACAAGCTCAGACAAGCTTTCTATAGCCACTCAGGGTGAACAAATACTCCTGGTGGCCTTGTACGTAACTCCATGCCCTAAATCCTTCTATGTCTTGCTTTTACCCCAGATTAGCTTTGGATAGGCCTTTGGTGTTCTAGCTTTCATGAATTATAGAATCATAGAATGATTTAGGTTGGAAAGGACCAAAAAGATCATCCAGTTCCAATCCCCCTGCTGTAGGCAGGGAAAGCTTCCACTAGACCAGGTTGCTCAAAGCACCATCCAACCTTAGCATCCAACTTTCAAGGATGGGACACCCACAGCTTCCCTGGGCAACCTGTTCCAGTGCCTCACCACTCTTACAGTCAAGACTTTCTTCCTAATATCTAATCTAAACCTCTTCTCTTTCAATTTGAAGCCATTCCCCCTTGTCCTGTCACTACATGTCCTTGTGAAAAGTCCCTCTCCAGCTCTCTTACAGTCACCTTTAGGTATTGGAAGGCTGCAATAAGCTCTCCCTGGAGCCTTTACTTTTCCAGGATGAATAATTCTGATTCTCTCAGCCTTTCCTCATAGGAGAGGTGTCCCATCACCCTAACCATCTTCATGGCCCTCCTCTAAACCCACTCCTATAGGTCTATGTCCTTCCAGTGCTGAGGAACCCACAGCTGGATGCAGTATACCAGGCAGGGTCTCACAAACACCACATAAGGAAACATATGGATGCAAAGCAAAGTGTTCCACAGAAGATACCAAAAGTCCATAAAGAAGTATCTTCCTTGTAATTTCAGGTTTTGAAAAGGAGACCCTTCCTTATTTGTCTGCTTGCGTACACAGACCCCATTGAATAGAATTCTAAATAGTTTAATTCCCCAAATTTAAACCCACAAATAATGCTTTCCAAGAGGTTTCCAGAAATGGTAGCTAGCTTTAATTGCCTCCAAATATAACATTCTATGAAAAACATTTTTAGGACACCCATTATTTCAAATTCAGGCTCTTTTAATTTGGTTCAGATGGAGGCACTCAGAATTAATACATGCTTGTGAAGATGATGGTACATATTGCACAAGGGCACGTGTCAAAGGGAGCTATGTAATACATTTCTCAACTGCCAGTAAGAATATGTTAATGATGTGATTGTGTGCAATGACATTGTTTTAACATAGTTGTTCAATGATTTTTACTTGTAGCATGGTAGGTATAATCACAATAACATGTAAGTAAAAAAAAAATTGAAAACCAGTAACAGCAATAATAATAGTATTATTTTAGTATCTTTATTTTAAATGTTAAAAAAAAAGGAAGAACTACAGTCACACACACACACACAAGATCTAGAATGTTTTATCACAAATGAACACAAGATAAAATTAAAAGGTCAAATGTGTGAGGATAAAATAGCATGCACAGAAAGTTTGCAAACTATTTCCTAGTCTCCAGACTTGAAAATGGTAGAGAAGAACATGTGGCAATTACAGAACCATTTTTATTGCTTTAAAACAACACAGTTTAATTGGTTTGATATAAACATTGGAGCATATCTCAACAATGAGCAAAGCAGTGTACTCAATCATGTTACTTTTAATGGAAATAGTCTTGAAAATAGATTGTGTGAAGAACATTTGTCATAACTGCTGGTCTAGCAAATCATGCAAGCACAACTAGATAAATAAGGTAATGTGTCCTGCCACTTCTATTTCATTAGAAAGGTCTTAATTTTCATCTGAATGTCTCTGTCTTAATGAGAACGAGACTTGAGTTTGGCTGAAGCCCAGATCAATTTCATGCAATAACAACAGCAACCATCTCAAACTTCTCCTTTCCAGTAATTGAACTGTATAATATGTTAAAAAACAAAACACATAAGTAAGCAAACAACTTAATAATCTCTATCATAAACTGAAAGCTTTGATTCAGGAGTCTTGAAAACACGATCAGTGAAGAAGTACGGCTTTTGAGGCAGTGGCTGTTGCACATACAAAATGTTGTAGAGATTAGTGAGAAAGCTTTTGCGTTCTTCATGCTGATTCCACTGGAGATGTGCTGAAAGCCATAAAGATGTGCTTCTTTCTCCAACTAATTTATTTCACATCTACAATAATTTGCGGTCAATAAATCTAGGGTGGATTTGCATGGTAAGGCATTGGTGTGGCAAACAGAATGGATAATAACTTTATCCATAATGTGGTTGCGGTATTTTTATAATCAGTTTTGTAATGTGATATTACTGGAGAGTATCATCAACGAGTGTTCAATATGAAACAAAGTTTTCCAAAGCAACACATGCTATATACTAATTCATGTCATCAGAGATCTATCTTATGGTGTATGAGACTCATCTTGTGTGCACATGGCTTTCGTGGAGATGATAGCACAGAGAAATATACTTTTACAGTTCTATAGCTGGGCATTCCAGATGGAACATTTTACCATACATTTTTACCAAAAAGAAACTAATTTTTTCACAAGCCAGAGTTCTCTTGACTTAGGAAGATAAAACTTGTGGAAGGGTTGGAAATTCTGGGATCTTTAATGAGAAATAGCAGCTTTAAAATAACAATTGCAGTAGAGACTATTAACAGAATATTAGTTTATTTCTTTCACCTGTTGATTTTTATATTTAGCATCTTATAAAAAGTAAAAATATTTAAATTAAGGAAGCAATTTCCTTAGAAATATCTGTTATAGAAGGAAACATGTTGAAATCCAGTCATTTAAACAGTCCAGAATTTAATATTTGTTAAAAATAATTTACAGCTCTGTATAATGGTCTACCATAAACATGAAACTTTGAAATTCTAGAAATCCTAGATCCTGCATCTGGCTGGGTTAGTGGTCAGGCTTAAATTTAGGCACAGTCTTCAATTTTCAAGTATTTTCAGTTGTTAAGAAGGTAAAATTTAAGTTATGCAGCATCTGATAACTTGTTTGCCTAGATAACTATTTTTCCTGGAGGTCCTTCCTTAAAGTTTGAAGTGTGATAAAGAGGAAAAAATTGTCTCTCTCTGATTTTGGATTGTGCTGTCTGTCCTAGTCTTTACAAAATTTCAACACACATGGGCATGGATCCAGCAAAGCATGTGCATAATTTGAAACCCATGAATAACTCCAGTTAAAGCTGCCAAAGATGGTAGGATGAACAGAGAAACCACTGAATTTCAGAGCAAAAATACAGGATAAAACTGTATCCTCAAACATAAGACTGCAAACTTTGGAAGGGTACTCATTCAGCGCTTGTCAAGAAGGATGTTGCTTTTCAAGTTATTCACATAAATCACTATGGTATCTGAAATTCATTGAACAATTCATGAGAATTATATTTGCATTTCATTTTCCTTTTCTTAAGCTCCTGTTTCTTGTGACTTTTAACTCCTGTGGGAGACTGGACTGAAAAGTATATGTAATGTTTTCTTCTTCAGCAAAATCATTAGACTTGTATAACCGAGCATCGCTAGAAAGTGGAAGTGTTTTTAAAGGTCAAATCATAAAAATGTAAACTATGGAGGGATTTATCTCTAGGGAGTTATATCAAGTGTACCACTCCCTTATATGAAAACTTAATTGATGTCACTTGGTTGAAATTATTATCTCTTGAGCTGAAAGTTGATATGACGTTATGTAAGATATCAGAGTAAAAGGCATTTTTTGGATCAGATTTTAAGCCCAGCTTGTAGTATCACAATTGGTCATTGTAAAAATTATTATTATGTCACAAACAGAGGATTATGATGTCAGGTGGGGAATAAGTGCAGAAGCAGATAAATTCTTAAGAAACAACGGTGATTCTGTTTTAAAACACTGTCCTCAGAAAGAAAGAACGAAAGAAAAGAAGTACAGGGAAATACACTGCACAGAAGAACACTTGTTTCCAAATAAGATATTTCATAAAGTTTTCCATAAGGTGACAGCTGCTTTTTCAAGCACCACATTCTGTTCTCTGTTACATCAGCATGAATCCAGAGGAATTGCATTTGAATTGGTTTTGCTTGGGACTGACATCAGGGTAACTGACAGTAAAATTTGGCTTTAGTACATTTTCTCAGAAATAGAACCCATTTATTCCCTTCAAAATAGAGAAGGGAGAATTACCACACATCATATGATGTCATGTATCGTTCAACACCTTGGAAGAAAAATGGGGAGCAAGATTTGTTTGAAGTCTGGGGTGTTGTTTTTTCCTCTTCTCCTTCCAATTTTCACAATTTATTGTGAAAACCCCTGTTGCTGAAGCACCATATAGACCTTTTGGGCACAAGGCAGCTCTCCCAACAGTTGGTTTTGCCATCATAATAAAACATTGTTTAGGTACACTGTTCCCTGTCGTTAGCAACATCACGCAAATAGTTTCAAGGCTCTTTATCAGCAGCTAAAAAGGGTGTGTTTAGAACAAAATTGTAATTGGTAAACAGGTCTGAGGTAGAACTCGGCTGCAAGTAGGTAAAGACTAAGCTTGTGTCCATCAGCTTTTGCAATTTCATGCAAAATCACCTTCCTGGAGTCAATGTTTTTCTCAACTTTGTTCTGTAGAAGACTGGGGAGAGAAAGAGAGTGAATTTTCAGTTGCTAAAAGCAAATGAAAAGAACCTGAATACTCACACATCAACCTGCTGCCTTCATTTGTATTCAACAGATGCCTTGGTTTTTCCCCCTCACTGACTAGTCTGTGCTGATCAGTATAAACAATGGAATTTTTGTCTTTATGAACATATTCTTGTTCTGTTTCACCTGAAGATAGAGATGAGCTTAAAGAAAAATAAGTAAAAAAGAAAGAAGAAAAGCAACCCTCATAGACATATTTATAGTTTATAAGGTTGTTGTGTAAAGCTTTAAGAAATACTCAGGAATATGGTTGAGAAATTCATGAAACCAGTGCATGATGCATATAAGCTTTAAACAAAAAGAAGAAAAAACCAAAAAAACACTCAACAAAAAAGAAAACCTGAGGGATTCATCTGTGAGACATTCTTAAATGCCAGGGGAAATGAAGATCCCTAATTATGCTAATTTTATGTTATACTATCAATATACAATATGCATTGTCTCTGTGTGTATATATATAGATAGATAATGTGCATATTTGAGTCCAGACTTTTTCCATTACTATTTTGGTATAATATAACATATGTTTTAATCAAAATACCTTACATACACAGAAAACCTGGCTTATTAGCATATAATTTTTTTCCTTCCTACTCTGGTCACAAGTCACCAAGGTGTTGCTAAGTAGCTAAATCTGGTCCAGAATTAAGAATTTCCATTGCTGTGGCATTACCAGCATCTTTGTCTTTCCTTCTCCCCAGTTACAGGGAATTACAGGCTCTGAGAGAGCAAAAAGGTGTTGTACAGTGTCAGTAGGTCTGCATTACCATATGATCTCCAATAAGCTGTCAAACTGACTTGGTGCAGTGCTCCTCCCCACATCTGGCCATCTTTGCCATCTTTACCACATCTATCACTGCCGTTAGTCCTCAGGGACTGGGTGAGGTGCTCTAAGGAGATCTGAGCACTGAAACTGCAGCTTCACACCCTGCTTGGAGAGAAGAGAAAAGAGAGAAGGTTAACTGCAACTGTTCAGACCTGGGCTTGAACCAAGACCAAGGTCTGGTATAAAAATCTTCATTGTAAAGTCAGGGATGTTTATTACCTGATGCTTCTCGTAGACATTCTCTCTGGTACGCACATACAAATGTCAAAGTATTTGAAGTACTTCTAGAATGCCTGAGTAACAGAAAATAAGCTGGGTTTTCAGCTATTTTCCTAGAGAATTGCTCTAATGATATATGTGTGTGCATGTGTCCAACCTATGTTTGGATTTCCACAAACAAGATTTATGTGACTGACTGGTTTAGCTCCATCCTAAATTTGTTTTGGATTTCAACACTTCAGGAGATAGAAGGAATCTTTCTTTTCTACGTCTATATTTACCTTCCTAAAATATCATGAACTCTGATGTCAGAGAAGCAAATAGAAAATTAATATAATGTAAAGATTTTCTGAAATAGTTACAAATTCAGCCTAGAGGAGGGATAAATTTCCTCTCCCCTGCTGAAATCCCTATTCACTGGGGACTCAGAGAGGGAAAGAGTTAGTTAATGCTTTCTTAGAGCTTGTTTTTCTTTGAATTCCCCTCCCTCTTCTCTTCTAGCACACACTTCTACATATTGCTGACTCTAAAAGCATTCCCAGAGGTCAAATTATTGAAAGCTCAACCAAGTTTTCCTAAGCTATCACAGTTTACTTACCATTCCCAGTTTCCACAGGTTATCTGAGTAGTGATTAAATACCTATCAGTTTTGGCATCAGAAGCCAGAAAATGACTGTTTAGCCCTTATGTTTTGTGTGATATTGTTTGATCTTCCAAAGGCAATTTGCACCTACACACTCTGTTCAACAGAATCAGACTTGTAATTTTTCCATGAAAAAAACATCCTCATTAAAAAGTTTTCCAGTCTAGAAAGTCAAATAGGGCATACGTATGAAGATGAGGAGTTGGTGGTTACAGTTTAGTTGGTCTTATATCTTTGTCACAGACTAATGAACCACTCAGTTTAAGAAGAAAAAAAACCAACAGAGAGAGAAGACGAAAGGTCCAGAAAAGAACGATGATCATAGAAGATGTTGCATAAGCTTTCAGTTTGTGGTTTGCTGCAATTCACCTGGAGTATTTAAAAGCCTGTGATGAATGGGCAGCACAAAAGATAGTGTTGTGTCTTTCAAGTCTTTGACAGTTGGCAGTAAAGATTACTAAGCAAAATTACATAGGGCCAAAAGGTTGGCCATGATGGATCCCAGATACAATAGAACTGGGGATTTTCTGTATACGGAGCGATAAGGAGGGACTTTTAGGCCTGACAGGAATGACTTACATACTATGACAAATGACGAGGTAAGAATGGGACTGTTGGCACAGTACGTGAGAAACACGGGATCGATTTCTTGTCATGTTAACGTCTCAGTGTGTGGCCTTGAGGAAATCCCTTGGGATCAGGCCTTGAAAGGTATACAGGGGTCTACAGATGCAAATCAGAACATAAGACAACTTTCAAAGATGAGCAGATAATCCTGAAAACAACATTTTTGTATTTAACTATGCCTTCTTTTTCTGACCATAGTAGTTTGTTGGGGTTTTTTGCAGGAAAATATTTTATGTATTGTCAGTTGTCCCAATTCAGAAAAAATGTGAGTGATAAAAGCTCAAACTGGATTTGAATGCCAAAGTAGCTGAATCTGTAATGCATTTGTGTGTAATAGACCTTGCAAGTTGTCTCTCCATCCACAAGTGGGGAAAAGGACAGGATTGCTTTATTATCCATCTTTTCAGAGATCAACCAGCTATAAAATCTGTTGGGTTAGAGGAGCAAGTGATTCTGCAGCTGGTCATTTGGGAGGAGACCTTCTGGCTTAATTAGACTTCCCTCAACAAAGTTCAGTACATCAGGCCTGGAATAGAATTTAAGGAGCCAAAAGTTTCATGGCTGCTGTTGCGTTGGTTTTCCCTTTATAACAATTTTTCTTAAATTGCCTTTTTTCTGAAGAATTAGAACATCAAATATTTCTTTGCATTTCCCTCATCTCCTGTAAAAGAAACATATGTCCAGTATTTCCTCAGTGAAGGCCCAACAGCCAATAAGCATAAGCAATTAGAGGGACGCAAGTCTCTGTACTTGGAAGTTAAAAGACTTGGAGGTTTTGTTCAATTTGGTTGAGTACACCAGTGTTAATCCATTGAAAACAGAAGCTACTGGCCCATACCAGGAATTGGGAAAAATAAACTTTTTGTAACTCTTATGAAAGTCACATGCCTGGCACTGAGATATTAAAGTGGGTTTCTTGCCATGGCTCTGGGTATCAGTGGCTGCACATTGGAGTATGAGATGAACATCAGGCAGCAGAGGCCAAGGGAACAGAAAAAGTTTGTTTAGGTTTGAAGAGAAATCTGAAAATGTTGCTGTTCAGACAAGCATATAACCTGTCTACAGAACAGGATGCAAAGAAAATTTTTGAAGAATTTGATGAGGTGTTTAATAGACCTGAAAGCATTGTGAATAAAACACATCATACTGATACAGATCCCATTATGCTGCCAAAAGTACAAGCATCACATAGAGTACCGTCTCATTAGTCCTGAGAAATGAAGGAAAAGTTGATTGTGACAAGATGGTAAGACGCAGTGTTTTTGAGAGAATGCAGATACTGACTGGTCTGGTTAGCAACCCAATCACATACAATAATAAAAAATGTTACGGATTTATGTAGATTGAGGAGATTTGAATAAGGCTACCAAATGCGACATAGCCCAAGGGAGCGCTGGGGAAAGACATGTCTAGACTTCCAATATCAAGGATATTTCCAGATCTAGATGCAAGCCTGTGATTTTGGCAACACCAGCTAGATAAAATTTTAAACTCTACACCTTCACATCTCCTTTTGCTGGTACATTTTTAAGTAACTTTGCTCTGTGATTGCTTCAGAACTCAAGAAGTACCACTCCACAGAATTTTAAATCCTTTAAAAAACAGATGGAAGCAGCTATTTATAACCTCTCAAGCTAATGTGATAATCATCAACGCTGTAAAAATAATAGCTGTTATCTAGTTCAGCTGGTCTGGCTATCAGAAGCATTTTTCTTTGTATAGGCCTTTTATTGGTTTCCTTCTTTTTTTTGTTTTCTTCCACAAGAAAAAGAGAACAACTGTGTCAGCAATAAGCTCTGTGTCAAATAGATTCCAGGTTTAGATTCCTGTCTGATATAGGCAAAGGCCTTGAACTTAGAGGTAGAGCTTCATGACATGTCACCTTCAGGAGTGAGATTAACATCTGAAGTTCCTCTGTATTGCTTCTTTACCCCAGTGCCACTTGACAATTCTTTTTTACTCCGTTAGTTGGTGCATTCACTCATCTGTGTGAAAAACAACCCTTTTCATATGCCCACAGGGACTAGTTTTAAACATTCTTCTTCACCATGTTTCTAGTATGTCCCCACAAAAAGTCTGTAGCGTTCCAAATGAGAGAGTGGCAGCCCGTGACAAAAAAGGGATTAGTGGTAGATGATGCCTGGATATTCTTAAATGAGACTTTGCTTCTGAAGTCCCTCTGCTGTGACACTGCGTTCTGGGTCTCTTGCATATCACATGACTACTGCACTTGTAATTGGTTTCTAGACTGAGCCTCCTTTTGGACCAATAATTATTAAGTTATTTGAAAGCATTTTTCAAGTATCATTATGTGTAGAACTGGAGCAATTTCAAAGGGACCCTTTACAGAACTGTAAATATTCTGCTTATCAAGCAATTCACCTGCTGTGGAAGAAAATTGCAGGGAGTTAAGATTTCACATTTCCTGCAGGAGTGTGCTCTCTAGGGAGGTTTTTAGCAATAAGATACGACTGAGATGGTTTTCTTTCTCTGATTTTAACCAAAAATTGCTCACTCAATCCAAGAAATCTTTCCCTCAGAAATTACCGGATTAGTAGTGAGTGTCAAAAACAGATTCTGGTAATTCCTGCGTAATTCTGAGAAGGACCTGATGACATGAATATAAACAACTAATGACTCATCCAAAACATAGGAAACAGTTCTGAAAACATATGTACATTTCTAAAGCACACTAAAGACTTTGTTAAAACAGTTGAGCTTTCGAGAGCTTCTAAGTATAAAAATCACAGCGGCAGCAAGGTTTGAAGTAATCATGAGTCAAGTAATACTATTTCTGAGTAATGAGAATGATGCACCAAAATGATGCCAACTTGTAAGTGATTGAAAGAGCAATTCTTCATGGATGGTTAACAGGGAAAGCCTAGAAACATCCAAGAAAAATTTTTTGTGGGATCTATCAATGTGAAGTGGCTGCACATATTGGAAGGTGGTATAAAAAAACCTCCAAATCAGAATGCAACACAGCATGAGAGCAGAAATGTTAAACAGAACCCACAAGGGTCTATCTCGGTTTTGAAACATAAAACACTATATAGAATGTCATATAAACACCATTACAGAAAATAAAAATAGGATCTGCAACAAATATGGGAAAAGATGCCAAAGAGTTGTTATTTCTTGTGAACTTACAGCACAGTAATGGAATAATTAATAAAGTTAATAACTGTGGTCTTCATTTCTTCAGGGGATAAGGGTATTATATGAAGAACTGGATTTTACTTTTTGCCTCTCTCTAAACTCAGCAGCTAGATCTCTTTTAAAAGACCAAAGAAAAAAGGTGAATAGATTGTTATTTGAAAGTGAGTTGTTGCCCACCCTAAATTCCCAGAGTTGATGTTTCTGGCACTTGCTGTAGGAGCATTGGCCAAATCATTCCTTCCAAACAGAGCCCAGTTTCGCCTTGGCAGAAGCACCATATGGCAATGGGTGCCTTTGAGATATAAAGCCTCTTCAAGCACCACTGAAGTGCTGCCATTGCCCCTCTCCTTATAAGGGAGTGTAGCATATGCTCTCCTGACTAGCTGATTAGCACTACTTAGAGCTAAATAGCAGGAGGATCAGGTTTTGCCCTTCTCTGTGTCTTCGGGATGGTGTATCCCACAGAGAAAGGCAAAAAGCAAGTGGTCTCTCACATGAAGGACGCAAAAAGTCTCATCTCTCCTCAAATAATGCTGTATCATATCTCTCAGGTGCAATCTTGGAAAAATCAGTATTCATTGTATTTAATCCATACATTTTCTGAGGAAAATATATATTGACTGGGGACGTGATTTGCTTATTTGATTGACATAAAATAGTCTGGAGTGTTACACATTCATTCTACATGAGAAAGACAGACTTTTAGCTTTGTACTATCTTTTCCTTATAAGAAAAAAAATAAATTAGCTGTCCCTTCTTTATGCAACTAGAAGTAAATTGAGTGTAACAACATCATTGTAAAATGATGTGCTTTATAAAGTCCTGAATATGGTGCATCTTTTGTGTTTTGTTTCTAATTGTTTGCTCTATACAAAAGGATAATTCATTAGGCCAATTCTCCAAATAATCTCAAAGTGACATGAATTCCTTTGCAGAGTGAATGTCTGTGGCAAGTAATCCATGGAAAACAGACAGGCGTCTCTTGTCATTTTGGAGCTCTAATCCACTGCCTGGAGCATGAAAATGCTCAGGATAACAAGTGTGGGAATGACCAAAATCAACACTATTTTTTTATTTTCTTTTCTTAACAATGCTGTTGATCAATAGAATTGCTGAATCTGGCAGATACAATGCCATGGGATTAATGAATTAAGCTCAGGAAGCAGAAGAATTTGTTAAAAAGGAGAGGAGGAAAAAGCCCCTTCTTTTCCACTGGTGTGTGAATATTAAGCAATGAAAGCAGCAATGACAGAATTTTAGCCCTTGCTTTTCCATAGCACCAAGCCTTGTTCTGCATGAGTCTTTACATTTTAATTAGAACCATACTGACACCCGCTTTTTAAACTATGAACTTCAGTTTTAAACTTAGAACTATTTCCCAATTGCTGATTAGTAGCTAGATCTGAACACAGAAAAGAGATGCTGTGTTCTGTAAAATTCAGAGTGTAGTGTGGTCACCATCAGTGGGACTAGATAACTGATTTTCAAAGCACAGTAAATAATGGTAAAAGGAAGGAAGAGACTCTCACAGAAATGCCATAGACTCTGTCACCACAAAGTACTCACATACTCTGTTTTCTGGAAAACCATAGAATGAAATAAAGAGAGGTCATCACACTTCCTATGATGATGCCAATGTTTTATAAAGGTCGATTGCCAGCATTTCTGTCAATACTGCATTAGGAATGTAATACAGGGTACATATCTGTGTAAGACATTACATTCCAAAAGGCACATTACATTGATATTCAGCACAGCATGGAAATTTTAATAAACCATCACTCACTAGAAGGGGGTTGTTCAGATGTGTGGGAGGAGAGAGCTTAAGTTTGCTTATATGTTTATATTTACAGCTCCTTAAAGACCTCTGGGGATTTTGTATATCCTTTTATTTAAACAAACAAACAAAAATCACTATCTAGTTTCATTGCACAAAAATATATTATAATAATCACAGTCCTAGAAATCGGGAGGTTTGGAACATTTTCAACTTATAAGAACACTTCAGAGAATACGCTGGTGTAATTTATGAGTCCCTCTAGACCTGTCCATGTCTTGAACTGATTGTTGAAGTGGGCTTTACTAGGAATTTCTTTTCCTGAATTGGAGTAGTGCAGGAGGTGGGGAGTGCAGGAGGTGGGGAGGGCGGGAGGGGTTAGAGCAACCTTCCCTAACAAGGCTTTAAAAGCTTCAGTTGTAAAGTTACGCTGATGGGGAGACTTTGTTACTTGTTTTTTAACTGGGAACAACCCGAAGCGGATTACGCTACGGGCAGGAGCTGTTATTTATGTGGGTAGCAACGTTGTGGGTTGTGTTGTGCTGTTGCTTTTAAAGGGGGAGGACGCGCATCTTTTGATTAGACCCGTAAAATGAAATTTTAAAAGAAAAAATAAAACAAACAAACAAAAACCCAAACCAAGCAAAAAAAAAAAAAAAATTACCACCCCAAACCCAACAACCTGGACAACGACACGAAACAGCTGGTGAAACGTCTAGCTCCGTGCCTTTCCCCAAGCTCGGTGGAGGTTTCTGTTCTCTCATCTCTGCCGCGATGTGTTTCTTTTTTTTTTTTTTTTTTTTTTTTCCCTTGCATGTGCTGTGCTGTGACAGCCGGGGAAGGGGAAGCGGGTGGCGGAGGGGGTGCAGGGAGAAGGGAGGGGGTCGATCCTGCCGGCGCTCCCATTGTCAGCCGCTCCCGGAGCGCGGGCACATCCCGGTGTCCCCCGCGCCTCCTCCATGTGCGGGGGAGCGCGGGGCCGCCCCCGCCGCCCGGGACCCGCCCGCCCAGCGGGAGCGGGCCCGGCCCGGCCCGCTCCCGGCCCGGCCCGGCCCCGGCCCCTGCCCCCGGCCCGCGCCGCCGCCGCCGCCCGCATCATGCCGCCCCCCCGCCCGCACGCCGCCCGGGGGCTGCCTCCTTTTCCGGCCCGCGGCGTGTGCGTGAGAGGGGCTTGAAGTTGCCCGGCGGCGGCGGCGGTGGCGAGCGGGGGACCGGGGCGGCAGCGACAGCGGAGCCCACCCCCATCACCTGTTACCTCCGCTCCCCAGGTTGCCTGAAGTTCCCCGGCGGCGCCCGGCAGGACGGGGAGCGCCACGGCTGCGGCTGGCGGGGACCCTACAGTGGCTGCTGCAGCATGGGCTGGCTCAGGGGGATTGCCTTGCTTTCCTTGGGAGTATTACTAGCGGGAAGAGTCAACTGCCAGCATGTGAAGAATAACGTGCCAAGGCTCAAATTATCCTATAAAGGTAAGACTGTTGTTCTTTCTCTTATTCTCGGTTTTCCTCCAAGCGCTCTTCTCCTTGCCCCGTCGCTCCCTCCCTCCCCACCTTACTCACTGCTTTTCCCTTATCTTCCAGAGGGGAAATTGGCATTAGGAGAAATTTATGAATAAAATTACTCGAAAAGCCCCTCCGTGCTGCGGTCGGCACCAGGCAGTTTAAAGCCAGACAAAGAAGAGTTAGTTGCGTTTGCAGACGAGGACTCCGGATCGTGCTGATCCGTGTTAGAGCATTTTTCAGTCTTGTGCTGTTTCATCGGACTTTACTCTTTAAAACGATGAGTCGTGTTTGGCCACCCAGCTCATCTTCCCCGTGCTGGGCATGCAGTGCAGCCACGATCCCAGATTTGTTTTAAACAGCGTGGAATAGATGATGATTTGTATTTATTTTTTTTTTTTTAGGCATGAAGTGGTTAATTTTCAAGTCATGAATATTCAGTTTGTACAAATCTGACAATCAGATGCCTAACATAAGCAGTAGATGGTGGGTTTGCCAAGAAACTATAAACTGAAAGGAACAGATCAGTCCAGAAAAGGAGGAGAGGACTGCTAGGCACCAGAAAATGCTGCCTATGGATGTTTAATGCAGTGCGATTTATTTGAACCAGCGTTGTTTTCGGTGTAGTCTGACGTGTGTCATTAGAGATCACAGGAAAGGTGTAACTGAAGAAAGAGAGCTGTGAGATTGCGTTTGCGTTTGAAATTGTGTAATGCCACTCACACTGCAGTTGTCAGTAATTAACTTTTGTATAGTAGTACCAGTATTAAAGGAGAACTGTGAAGTAGACAGGCTCTTCTCTTTATCAGCATAGTTCCACTCTAAGTACATTTTCAGAAGAATTCACCAAATCTGGGGAATGTGCAATTGGGAAAGAAGTTTAAAATGTAAAGAGCTGTAGAGTATTTTTTCTAAAAAGGAGAGCTATACACCAAGGTGTGTATACACATCCCTCTCAAGAGCTGCCTCCTCATAATTCTCAGATTATTGAAGGCTGAGAGAAGGAGCAGCAGCAGCTACGGTTCTGCAAGGGGGGAGGAGAAGTAACACACTGCTTCTACAGCGGGGAAAAAGAGAACATGTGTGTGCATGCCTGGTCATAGATGTCAATCTCAGTTTACATTGTGTCAATACATCTCTTGCCAGTAGAAATACGTTTTCCTTTTTTTTTTCATCTTTCTTGTGCTGCAAATGAGAGAGGGGAAAGTCCTCTCTGATACAGGGCAGGCGTCATTTTCACACTCCAGATGAAAAAAAAATTAAGCACCTGCAAAACTTGGATGCACTGTGTGAAATAAATGCATGTGCTGGATTTTCTTAAAGAACAAGTATATGCAAAGTTGTGTGTATTTAAACTTGAAAATACATGTATGGAAAGAACACTTTAGGGGTTCAGAATCCGTAATTTGATTTTAATGAGAAAAAACATTTGTATTTAACACAAAATTGATTATTTTGAATAATGGAGTCTGAAGAAAACTTCTACTGTAACTACATGTCATGTCAAAAAACTCATTAAAAACCTCTTAATTGCTTCCAAACCTTTACAATCATTCTGAAACTCAGATTAGTATACAGAAGCATAAATGCTATAAAAATATCCTGTAAAGGGGTTTAATGGCTAATTAATTATTGTTTATCTTTTTCACCCTTTTAAAGTTTATCTATGGCTCAAGTCTGCTACCCCTGCTCATACTGGCTAAATGCACAGAAACTAATTTCAAAAAGTGGCCAGATGTGACTGAGAGTGGTTTTCTTTTTTTTTCTTTTTTTCTTTTTTTTTTCTATTTTTACCCCGCTGGCACTGTATTCTAATGCAGTTTAACAACATTTTGCTACTCTGCTGATTGGTTGTTTTCCATTCTGCTCTTGCTGGGACAATGGGTCTAATTTTTGTTTTTTAAATATATGAGACGTCAAATTTTGATATATGATCGGTCCTATATGAGCAAAACAGGAAACTGAAAGGAACACTGAATCTATTTTATACGTGGTGGATCACTGTGTACCAAAAATGAGTTCAAGTGCTGAGCAAGCCTATCTAGCAAAGATAGTAAAGGCATAGTTAATCCAAAGCAAGTTAAAAGTCTGAAGACTTATGGGAATTCACACTCTGGCCTTTGATTCACATGTTTGACTTTAAACATGTAACTCTAAAAATCAGATCAGACTAATCACATACATAATGATAAGTACCAGAGTAAAGGCTTGGCCAGGTCAATAGGAGCGTGTTGCTAGTGCTGCTGCATTGATCACTGAATATGGGGATGTCATTATTAGTCAGGGAAAACTGAGTTTTGTCAGGTGGTGCTTTTCCAGACAAATTTTGCTTCCAGCACAGTATTCAGTGCACAGATCAATGTTAACACCTTGCGTAGGAACATCTTAAAAGCTCTGGGTATTGAAAATACATCTTTTAGGCACTGACAGAATGCCTCACATGCTAATATGTATCTCTCTGGATATACCTCACAGCTGTGTGACTATGTGATATCAAGTGATTCATCTCTATTTAAACTGCTTGCAAGTAGAAAAAGAAGCTACCCAGCTACTTACCCATTCCTCATCTCCATGAAGAGATGTGATTGAGTAAAAGAAACTTATGATGTTGAAAAAAAAACCCCAACCGTGCAGGGTGACAAGAATGACCCAAGTGACTTCACTTTTCTGTGACTGTGCTTTCTTTTAAGATGTGTGTTTGTTTTTTACCTAAACAAATACCTTGGAGCTAATTGTTGGTGCTTTATTTCAAAAGAAAATCGAGGATGTATTTTAACTTCTTGTTTGTCTCTACTAATTAGATGTCAAACATGGTTAAAAAGCTCAGGCATTTGCTTTAAAAGTTAGTGAAATGAGTCATGAAGGGTTAAATCCCTGCCAGACTTGATTTCCTATGGTCACTTGTTTTCAAAGGCCCAGTATTAGCTCTGCCATTTCCCAGGTTGCTGGACAGAAGTTTTGGTGAACCCCTGTTCTTGCTTCCTCTTAACTCCTTGTCACTCAGTCTTGCAGAAGATTACTAGCATCCTACGGGGCATGTTATGGATAGGAAGAGGAAGAGAAAGTGTATAAATGCATATGTTAAGCCCCCATCTGGGGTCTGAAAAGGTTCTTTTCGTTTATTATAAAACAGAGTTCTGGTTATTTGGTTTACATCACCTTGATTTTGGTAACATATTTAAGAAAATTTGAGGAGATCACTAGGGAAATCCTCGTCCAGCTGAAATCTGTGATGAAGCTCCTGTTCAGTAGGTTCAGGGTTTTGCTCTGTACTTTTTAAAGTTTCCAAGCATTTTCATCTTTGTGCATGGATTGGAAAGATTTTACGCAGATGATATTTATCTTCTTATTTCAGTCAAAGAGAATTAATATGATTAAAAGCCTGATCCAAAGTTCATTGAAGTCAGTAAGTTCTGGATCATAGCCTAAATGTGGTAGAACCAGCCATAAACCCGAAAGCTCCATTGAGCTTTTCAACCTCTGAGCTCTTCTTTTTGTGTCCTTCAAAGACTGTGTCCTTATTGTCAAGTAACAAGAAATGTCACTGTTGATATGTCAAAAGTAAAGGAATCTTCCTTTAAAGAACGTAGGGGACTCGTGTTTTGCTTTTTTTTGTGTTTGTTGTGTTTTTTCTAATCTCATTGACTTCAATTCTGGTGTCCGTTGTAAGTCTCTATATTGTGTCACTAAGTCACAGATTCTGTTCAGGAAGCTTCTACTGAGCGCAGAGTTCTCAGAAAGATGGTGATCAAGTTGAGTGTGCAAAGTTTAAAACAATAAATATAGCCTGAACTCCAGATGGATTTCTTGTATCGTTTATTGTTTCCTATTTTCTTTCGCTCTCCTCTGTATGGTGGTGGGGGGGGAGAACAGCACAAGCAGAGATGGAACCAGCTACAGTAACCTTTAAATATAAACAATTAAGCCCAAGAAAGAGAGCGTTTCCATTAACAGTTCCTTGATTTACGGATTTTTTTCCCAAGGCAACCCTGATTTTTGTCTCCAAACGAAAGTTGTGAACCCAACTTTCTCAAATCCATCTGTCATGTCTTATTTGTCTATTGAAAATTACTAAATGCTGTAAGTATGTTTTGCAAGAGTACATGTGTGGTTCTCCTTTGTTATTGTTGCTCAATTGGATGCATATTACTTGAGAATAAGTAAGTGGAAAAGCATTGCGCGCAGATTTAGCTGTATTACTCCCTGGCTCCTATTCAAGCCATATTAAAAATAAGTGTCTTGTTTAAAGTTGCAGTGATAGTGACAACTACTCCATCCTTGATGTGCAGTTGATTTACAGTTTTATAGGATGGATTTTTTTATCCAGATGAAATCCTGGCCCTAGTGAAAGCAATGGCAAAACTTGTGTCTGTTTCAATCTATCCAACATGCAGTGATGAAGGAGGAATGGCACTGCACTGAATTACCTGTATGTACACTGATGTAAATATGATACCTGGCTTGTAGTTTGTTGACCCAGTCTGGTTGTAGTTGATGACCTACTGGTGGGTTTGATTGTGGTTTCTCCTTTCCATCAAACTCCATAACTCACAATTCAATACCTCCACAAGTATTGGGAAAGCAGGGTGAAGTGGGAGAAGGAAATGGGGAGAGAAATATTGGCAAGGGAGACTGTTTCTCTTGAGTTGGGACCAGTATTGGAGTTTGTCTCATATTTCAAGGTATCAGCTTAAAAAACCTTTGCTTAAATGATGTTGTAAGAGTACTGTCTGAGGGAGGAGCCAATCTGATGTGCCTGAAAGCAAGAGAAGGACAGCCCCGACTTAGGAAGAGGACTGTAAAGAAAGGTAAACCAGGTACATTTGCATCTTTAGCTTCCACTGTTTCTGACATTTCTGCATGGCTCCAGCATTCTCGGACCTCACTGTTCAGTCAGTGCATGAGGCTGGGGGACAGTGAATATATCAGATGTAGCCACAGCCTCTTCACAATTTTTTTTTCACCCCAAAAGGATGAGTCTGTCGGAGAAGATCTGTCTGTTGGTCTTTCTGTCATTGGTTGATTGGGGCCTTCACGGCACTTGGGAACTTTCAGGGAGGTGGAAGGACTACCCTGCCTGCCTCTGACAGGCCACAGGCCGACAGGAGGGAGAAGCTGATGAAGGAAGTGCCTAAGCTCAGATCTTGCCTACATAGGGAAATTTTCAGCTAGCTAATTAGGATCTGAGACAGGCAGTGTAATTGGAGCAAGGAGGGTGAAAACCTAGCCCAACAAAATTCTCATTTTGTGTTTCCAACTTTCCCATTTAATTCCCGTGGAAAAAGTGGTTTTTGAATTACAGAGCCTCCCTTTTCTGAGAAGCTGGAGTTCTCTATAATTATTTGTGCTGTACGGTTTGCAAATGACTGAATTATTCATGTAAGGTGCTGTATTTACAGCCATGGAAACTCCACTCTTCTGCTGTGCACAAGCTTGCAGCACTTACTTGTACTGTTTGTTACAACATCTTTAAAACTCTGAACTAGTGGGGACTTTAAATATCTATAGTTTCACTGAGCTCAGTGATATGTGAAGTCTGCCTTAAAATTTACTTCTGTGCTTGAAGCTTTTGATCAGGACTGAAGTACCTATATATTTGCTTAGGGTTTATTAAGGTGTGTACTTATTTCATAACATTTAGCAAAACAATATTTTGAGTAAGAAACCTGGTCTTTGCAGGTTGTTATACTGTAAATGGGTTATTTATCATAATCTCTCCTGCATGTGCCTCCGTGTGCACAAAAAGCATTTTTTATGGAGTTCTCACCTGAAAAGAAACGATTAAATTATTTTATTTCTTCAAAGTGTTTTTTCAGGTTTAATTCAATGCATTATTACATATTGATCCTTTTAATATGCTTTTGGCTTGCTTAATCACTGATTCTGCATATGGCCTTTAATGCCCACAGCTGCTGTTAGAGATACATCTTTATTTACTTCCTCTAGCCCACAGACTTTTCCCTTCTGTGCATACCTGGAACACTGGAACAGAAGCAGCAGCAATACAAAGTTGCTCCAATATTTTCAACATTTTCTACATCAGCTGGAGCCTGACTCGACCCGAGTTCAATCTAAAGCAAAATCACATCTTCACCTGAGGCAGTGCCTAAGTGACTGAGAAGAAAACAAATCCTTCTAAGTGGTGTCAATGGTTGTGACATTTTCCAGTTGTTTGAAAGCTAAAAAGGGTAAAATTGTTTTCAGGCTCCTACACACTTATTTTTAAGCAAATGTGTGGGGTGGACCCTGGTAGCTCTATGTCAAAGTTTTAAATGGAAGTTCTGTAGCTTGTACTGGTGCTCTTGTTAATTAAGGTCACATGTAAAAGTTGCTGCTGGTGTGCTGGTGTGCTGGTGCTGGTGGGCAATTCAGCGAATTCCTTCCCTTGCAGGATTAAAGCTCCCTTCAGGAATGTCTGCAAGTTCACGGTCCTCCCACATACAGCCTTCATATAGGTTACCTGCTTTCTTCCAGTAACAGCTGGGGATAGTAAGAATAACTGTGGGGATAGTGCTTTTACTTGACTTTTCCTATTTTTTCTGAGTGGGATAGTGTCTGAATTCCAGGAGAGAAAACGATGGCCACAGCTGTTGAGAGCATCGGAAATCTTAAGAGTGTTGTAACCTTTCTCCTGCACCACAGGAGGTTCTCTGTGGTGTCTCTCTCTTTCTTTGTGACTGACATAGTTAGCCACATTAGGCTCTTTTCACTATCAGTGGAAGGAGTGGTACCTCCAGAGAGCTAATCTTAGGTTAGGCAGATTGAATGAGACTTTAAGGGTGCTCATCACTTTTCAGTGTCTGTAAAAGGAATTAAGCTTCTTGTTTATTTATTTAGCTTCTTTCTCTCTGGGAAGGTATCAAAAGAAGGTGCCAATTAACTGCTAGGGAAGAACTTAGGCTGTATTGTGATCCAAAGCTTCCTAATTTAAGAAACTCTTTCTGCTTAAATAAGTTGTGTAAAAATTGAGCTGATTAAACTTAGGTATGCCCTCACTATCTGTGATCTTGAGGTCACCTGTGACTACCTAAATTTGTATCAAACTTGCAGTTATGGCAAGAAATGTATAGTACCACTACAGTCTCCATATTCTTAAAATTACTACCTAATTTACTTCTCACATTTCCCATGCCTCTCCTCCTTAATAAGCTCATCCCAAATCCAGTGACATATGCTGGAAGTGACTGTCTGGAGCTGCAGAGCTTTACTAATTTAATAGCTTAATCATCCAGAGCTTTCAATAAGCTGTCCCCTGACCAGCTCCATTACTTTCTGAATGTTTCTACACTTTAAAGAGAAAAACATAGTCAAGACTCAATTCTGTGGAGTGTAGTTTGCAAATAAAAATCCATATGTATATGTGCAACTCAAAGGGCAGGTTCCTTGACCCTGAATCTACCCTTTTTCAGCTGAACTATTTCAATGGTGAGAGCAGGATGAAACCTAATTTATTAATTCCTAAAAATTCTAAATAGACTTACAGTTTGGGGGATTCTTTTCTCACTTTGAGGATTACAGATCCCCCTTGAGCTAGATGTATCTACAGCAATCCCTGAAATGTGTGAGCACTACTCTACTTTCTGCCACATTTAGTTTTCATCCCTTGCTGTTTGATAGCCAAATGCAGTAAAGTCAGAAGTTTTTGCCATTCTTCTAATGTTTTAAAGTTGTTTGACATTTATTGGGCCGCCTGCTTATCTCTCCAGCTGGATGTTGCAGAAACTTTAGAAGTGAGCAGTCAAATAAAATTCTCATCTCTTCTAAATATTTTCATGCAAAGTTGGATCTTGCAGGGAACAATCTGAGGAATGAAGTAGTTATTTGCTTTCATCTAACTTGTGGAAGGAGGTAAAAGAAAGCTCTCCTTTACTCTCCACTCTAATGAAGCAAAGCTGATGTTGGTTCTAACGGCCCCTCTTGGCTCCTTTTGAAATTCCAGCCTTGTGTGAGAAAAGGACACAAAAAAGCTCTGTGAGATAATTTAAAGGATTTAGAGTTGCCTTTCAAAGGGGAGGGGTTGGTGGCCTTTTCTAGAGGCAGGAGATGATAAATAAGCTCACAAGCTTCCAAAAGAGCTGCAGAGAGCGCAGGGTACAGCTTTCATGACCAGCTGACGCTGGAATAGCAATAGATCCCACAGGTGGCAAAGGCACAGAGCAAGGTTGCTTAAGATGAAGTGGTGATTTCAGGGTGTTAATATTACTTTTACTTCTTTCATGGATTTCCCACTGCAACTTCACTACTTTTGCATGAATGTAGAGTCTGAAATGGTTTGGACTCCTTTTTCTCAAAGCACAACAAAGGTCGTATCAGTAATGATGAGTGTTGCTCTGTGATATCTCTAGGACAACTTGGTCTCATCTCTATCATGCCAGGTCCTTCTCAAGGTCTTTATTCTGTTAAGCCCGTGTGGTAAATCCAGTTGCTGTCAAGTGATAGGAGGCACAGCAAAAATAGTGTCTAGGAATCTGGGAAGGACAACTTTTATCTTCCAGACTGTGTTTTTCCCCCCATATTCACTTCTACTACAGCAGATGAATGGCTATATCAAAATTTCTTGCTCTGATGGCCTTGAAGACAACAACATAAATGTATTCCTGAGCTACCTGCAAATTGCATAGTTAGGAAATCTCTTCATTCTAAATTGCTCTTCCAAGAGGTGTCAGAGTCCATCCACCAGACCAAGTGTATATTCAGTTGTTCAGGAAGGTATGATAACATTTCCAAAATGCTCTAGTTGGCACTTCTCTGGAATGTCATAAACATCAGCAAGGCACTATTTGCAGGATGTTGGCTGTGCAGTTATCAGTATGGTAACACTCTATCTATATTTTTGTTCCAAATATGTATCCATAGTTGTTTGTACTCTAGCCATAAAAACTGACCTGAAACAAATAGACAAGCAAGATTTACACTCAAGTGAAAAGATTCAGAAATTTGTTAAACTTGAAAGAAAATTCTTCATAGCTCATTTTAAAAGGGTGTTATAAACTAAATTATTAACAGCAATACTATATGTTGAAAGTTTTGCTTTTCTCTGAAGCCTGGAGTATTGAGATAAAGGATTTTCTAATTCTATTTATTCAGATTTTGTTTCAGATTTTGTTTCTCATCTGTAATGTGAAACTGCTAGGTATTCTACTTCCTTTTCTGGCATCCTTTAATAAGTTTGTGTCTTTTATCCTTCTTTAAGCCTGCATTGTAGTTCACATTCTTTACTGGCTAACAGTCACATAAATTAGGAATTTTGTTAATCTCAGCTACATCACCTACAAATGGAGGTTGGAGGTTAACAGAAAACCAGCACCACAGCTGATGATACACGGGAATTCTGTACTGTAAAGAGAATCAAAGAAAGTATCATAAAAGTGAAATCCTATTAATTCCTTGGCTCTTCTGTGTCAGCTTCTTCACCTGTAAAGTGGTATTAAGTGATTTCATGAGGAATTGCTTGAGGTCAGAGACTTGCCATGCTTATTCAGAGCTGTATCCTTCTCTCAGAATAATCCCATTAATTGTGTATTCTAAGTTCAGTTAGAACTTATTTTTTATCAACATGCAAAGGCCTTACAAGTACTTTAAGGTGATTATAATAATAATATTCACTGCTGTGTATGCCTGTGAAATCAAATACATTCCTATTATCCAGGAAGCATATCTAATTTAATTCAATTTAGATATTCCAGACAATTTTATACAGGAACCCTTCACAATATTTTTTGGAGTATCCACCTCTATTTCACACTAAATACACTGTGAAGGTGATTACAGATGGTTTGGGAGAAGAAGAGCCTTTGTGTTTAGTCTTTGCAATATTGTCTACTGAAGGTATGTGAGTGCTTGTGAGATTCTGCCCTATTTCTGAGTTTAAGCTAGGTTTCTCCCTTTTTTAATCATAACTGATAATATTTTAAAATTGAGAGAGAATTAAAAATTTTATTTTTTTTCTTGTGCTTATGAAACAAAACTAAACCCCTCCTTTGGGCAATTCCTCCCCTTTCCTCCCAGTCTGAACATATCTTCACAAGCCACTGGTGCATGATACTCCTTGGCTCCTACAGGTGTACGTGTTTCCTTCCCAACAGATTCTGGAGAAAAAAACCTTCTCTTTCTTTGTGCACATATCCCTTTTTCTGACTTTCCATACCCCAAAGGTTCCCCAACCTTCTCCAGGATAAGGGCAGCCTTTCTTAGCCACTTGGGGAAGCACTCAGTAACCTGTTGAGTCAGTTATAATTGCCTATCATTTGTGACTCACTCACTGGAAAACTGTTGCTTGACAGCCCTAGTTCAAACCTAATAATGAGGATTAACTCTTATAATAAATTCAGAAGTAGAATTTTGAATCTCTAGAAGACTTGCATCCTCATTCCTAAAATAAGTAAGAAAGGACCTGTTCTCTTCGTCATATATTCCACATACCTCAGATGCAGTATTTACATATTATCTTCAGTGAATTATCTCAAGGAATTTTTTTCTTTGCTTTTATACTTCCTCATGCTGCTTATGTGAAGTAATTGTTGTTTTGAATAGCATTTGTTTTTTCCACAATTAAGTACCAGTTTTCATGCTGTTAATTGAGAAATTATCAGATTTTCTATGACTCTGATGTACTTTTGAACTTCAGCCACAAGTCTCTAGTGTGACATGTTAAATTATGGTGTCTTACTTGACCACCTACTACAGTTTTTTTACAGTTTTGCTGGTGCTAGAAAAGCCAAGTTCAGTTCTTAAGGCTGGCAAACAGACCAATGTAAAAGGTCCTGTCTACTTGTGTCAAAACTGAATTTTTCATATGTCTTCAGAGAGGCAAGTATCAGGCTCATGTGTACTATTACTCTATATTAGAAATTTTAAGCTATCATAAATTATTCTGGTGTAAACCAAGTGTAACATCATTAAATGACTGTGTCTGCAGTGCTGCATGTTCAGACCACTAGTTCTGCTAATTGACATGGCACCAAAGGGAATGAGGACATGGCCAAGCAATGCAACTTGTTTTTTTTTAATACAATTTCCATAGCTGAGACCATAAACAGCCCCTTAAGGTCATTCCTCATAACTACCCCTGTCTTAAATATTTTTTTCTATCAGCATGTAGGAATATGACAAATGCTGAATTTTGTTTCACTGTAGATTCACCACCATTACTATGCATAGAAACTATTTTACCTTATGCCAGACATATGGAAGTGATCAATGTATGTAAATTGCATGAGGAGAGGTGAAATACAGCTTTTTAGACAAGGAAATGTGTATTTGTTTCTGGTTAGAAGACACTGAAATCACACCAGAAAAGACTTTGGGTCTCAAGACAAGTTTTCCTCTAAAATAACAACTGGCAAGTGGGTAGAATAGCAGTGATTTTTGATAATCACCATGAAAGCACAATATTGTCCTGAGCTGAACCACTCAGACAGGTCTCTCACCAGGGTTTAAGACACCAGGGTTTGAAAGGCAATTGCTTGCATGTGCAGGGCCAGACTGTGGACCTGTTCTATGCAGAGGTGAACTGTTCTGGGACCCACTGTGCTCAGCAGTGCAAGTCAAGTTTCTTCAAACACAAGGTTTAACTGGCAGGGCCCCCTTAAATGTCTGCTTTCCATTTTCCTTCCTTGATGTCCTGGTGTACCCACAGTGCAATGACTTGAACCTAGTCTCAAAATCTAGGGTTTTGAGGGGCTGAGTTACTTTGTTGGGTTCTGAGTTACCACAGGAGGAAAAAGCAAGAGCTAAAGTCTGCTATGCTTTTCAAATAGTGTTTAAAACTACTGTACCCCTGCTGGTCTCTAAGTAACCAATACTCATTTTATAACTAAGGCATTCACTGTGCTCCCCAAATTTTCCATTCCAAGGAAGTTGGACTTTTTTTTTTTTTTTTAATATATATTCAGTAATGCAGAATAAGAAACTAATCTAGAGTGTGGCAGGGCTTTATTCTAAGGCATTGTCATATCTTTCATTCTGAGTTGAAAAATGGACAGATCACTAGGTTTCATAAATGTGTGGAAAAGCTGTCAAAGCTTCTATTTGCATGTGAATGGTCAGCTGAGGTAGGAAGTGAGATATGTAAATAATTCTCTAGCTAGCTTCTGGCAAAGATCGTTGCATTTCAAAGTGCTGTGAAAAGCAGCACCATAAAACTTTAACCTATTCACAGGTATGGAAACTCCCACACCTTAAACAGATCTGCTGTAATAATGACCACTTGGGGAAAAATGAATCTTAAAAAGCAATATCAGGTCTCCAACTACTATACATTTTCCATTTCTTTTAATATTTCATAAAAGAGAAACTAAAAAAGCCACTCTCCCTCCTCCCACAAGGAAGAAAAAAAAAAAAGAAAGGGGGAAAAAAAGCACAAGATCTAAGCAGTAACCAGATGTAGACCTTCATTGAAAATCTGGCAGATAAATGTGATAGCAGTGGAAGAAATGTAGAGGATTTGAGCATTATTCTGTATTATGTCTGTATTTGACCCAGGAGGCACCCAAAATAATAATTACTTTAATTTTCCTTACTAACTGCTCAGCATTTCACTATTCTCTTCTGTTGTACTTCAGTACATGCTCAACTATGTAGAGTTGGTGAATGTTTTAGCTGAAAAATAAATGTGTCCTTCGAAATATACAGTTATTCATGTATCCAAAAAGGTGAAAAAGTAGAAGTAAACAGTAGAAAAATAAGGAACACCGAGTAAAGTAAAAATATTAATGGTCTCTGAGCCAGACAATTTTCTACATATTTTTTGTACCTTGTGTCTGCTTAGATAGAACTTGCATGTGTATATATGGACAAAGATTTACTAAGCCCTCTATGCCTGAAACAGCTTCAAAATCTGAGATTAGGCAGGCGCAAGGACTACAAAATGTTTTCAAAGTAAAGCTCACCTCCAAAATTCATATGGGTCATGTACCTACCCCTTAATCATGAGATAGCACGGGGCTGTTGCTGTAATTTACCAATATAATTTTCCCTGATATTGTTTTGTAGTCTCCATCTACTTTCCTTGAAATATTATGATGTATTTCATTCAACCTCCATATTTCAGAAAATAATTCATGCCACCCCTGTAATCATTTACAGAACACACTTTCTTTCTCAGAAAGCTTCTGTGCACTAATTTGATCTGGTTACACTGTGCTGAAAAGAACTCACAAAGTTAAATGCAATTTAATTCACTGAATTTGTAAAGGGCAATTATTCAAAGGCTCTGGGATTTGCTCAATCATACTAATATTCCTGTAATGAAATGTGATTTGTCTTGGTATTTACCAGGAGATTAAAAACAAAGAATCTGATCTTACAAACTCACGCTCATGTGAGTTGTCCTATTGATTTCAATGTACCTGGCACTTGTGGTGTGAAGTGCCCTTTCGAGAGGCTATACAAGTTACTCTTCACCTACAAAATAATCAACCAACAAACCTATGCAACTGTAAGGATCACTTGAAATTTTTTTGAGCTCTGCTCATTTAATGGAAAGAAATGAGGCAAAACCTGTTCAAAATATTGTTCTTTTCTCAAATGAAAATTTTCATTCATTAATAATCCCTTTTGATCCTTCTTATCCCATGGCTCCACTGTGCTCTATCACAAGAGATGCATTCCCTGCCTTGCTGTGGTATGCTGCATCCTCATATCTAGTGGGGTACAAAGTCAGTTGAAGTCACTATGAAAGACCCTCACTTAGTCTGGTAGATGGTTTTTTTAATGCCCAAGCAAATTTAAACTGAGTTTTTGAGCATAGGAAAGTCATATCCAAGCCCTGTCCCGTTTTTCCTATTAACAGATCTTTTCATTAAAACTTTCTGTGAAGTCCATGTATGTGACCGTACAAGGAGCACAAATTAGGCAGTTCCACTGATTCAAGCACAGTAACTTCAGCAGTAACTTTAGATAAGTAATGTTGCAGTGTCAGAATATGGTTTCCACAATGCAGTTGTTCTGTTTCAATAACTATGCCCGATCCATCAAAAACGGGCACAGCATTGTGGAAACTTTTACCCTTTACTGGAGTATTACTTATTTATCGTAGCTGTGGCTCCAGGCACTTTGAGTGAAGGTTGCTCCTGCCTGCTTCTCACATGAGCTCACTGGAGAGAGCCCAGGAGATCTCCCCACAGCAGGAGACTCCAGAGCTGCTTTCCTGCCACTCCAAATAGCTGCTAATGCTAGCAACAGAGCAAGGAATCCCTGCTCCTTTTCAAACATCAGTCTGACAAAGTGGGACAGCAAGCATGGGGCCATGTGCTCCCTCACCCCAGACATCTTGTCAATGGGCTCTCAGAGCTCTTTGCAAAACAGCAAGAGGAATCTCAAATTGCAGCCACTCAGATGTAGCCACTTGTGCAGACACTTCTATTACCCTAAAAATTTATTGTGGCCTGTGCCACATGTTAAGAAAATGCAGAAAGTCTCAAATGCAGTAGAGGGTGGTGGGGCAATAAAATTTTTCACATTTTGTGATAGGCATGCATTTAAAGAAGGAAACAAAAATAATGTTTTCTGTTAAAAATAGGAGCAGAAACCATTTGTGGCATAGAATCCAACAGGAAACACATTTGCAGTACTTCTGGTTATGGTGCAGTTGGCTGTGAAGTCCTTCAGTAGGCTGTAAGGGCCATCAGTTTAATTAATTGGAGCTGTTACTGAAATTACGTTAGCAATCAGTGAACAACCCACAGAGTAACTCATGAGTAAACAAGTCCGTGATGTTTCAGAACAGAGGCATCCTAACATTTCTCTGGTGCTGGCCAAGGATGAAGTTGTAAGGTCAAAATTGCCTTGTATTTTAACATGTATACAATACATTAATGTATAAAGAAAGCCCCTTACTGTAAGGAAGCACCATAGCATGTTCAAGTCATAACTAAAGGACATGCAGACATCAGACATCTTTACAAAACTGTCAGCCCAGTGGCAGGGTACATGGAGTGTCAATGCAACAGAAGAAACTCCTTCCTCTTCCCCTGCTTTGTCCTACTGAGATCAGAAGCTCTCTTCCACTTCCCTTCGCTTACAAAGGGATATTTGGGTCTGGCTAAGCTCACCTTATCCCTCTGTGATAATAAGTGGAGGGAAGAAACTTCCCAAATTCTGCACTCTGGAAATATCCTTAGGTGCATGCATGCATTTACCTACATAATGTATACAAATATGAAGCTATTTGCATACCCAGTCTTGGCTCAGATCCATAGACAGTGCAAAATTACACCACACCCTGCTGAAAAGTTATTTTTAGCTGTTCCTCAATGTAAATGTCTAGTTCATAATTAAGTTTCAAAATAATGAATGATGTGTTTTGTGTTTCAGTGGGTACAGACGTTTGCATTGCATAGTGGATGATTTAAGCATGAAAGGTCTTGCATTCCTAAATCTGTTACAGAATGTGGGTGGGAGGTGGATCTTTTCTCCTTTGCTCATACCAGGAAACAAAGAATGAATGAATATTTGTCATGATGTTTCATCAAGACAGTGTTAGCGTTAATTGAAGATATGCATGTATGTTGTGGCGAGAATGACAGCTTGCTTGCTGTAAAAATTTCTGAAAACTGGGGCATTGGGTTTTAGTATTTGTACAGGGTGTTAGCAGTGTTGATACTGAAACCACCCAAACATGAGCCTTGTGTAGTAGTCAGGTAATTAGGCCAGATATGTAGATCAAATGCTATTTTAAAAAAAAAGCGAACAGAAAACAAACAAAAAAATTCAAACCCAAACAGCAGCAACAAATCTAAACCAAACTAAAACCCCCACACCTGAAAACCCAGCACAATTTTCTTCAGCTCTGACCTAAGGGCTATTAGGAATTATGTCTTCTTTGTCCTCAAGTTCTTTCCTTAATCATCTGTGGCTGGTCTTCAGTAGTCGCTGAATTAGACTGGCTTTTGGTCTGGTTGGGTAGTGCTGTTTTTATGTTCCCATCTCCAAGATTAGTCTGGACCTCTCGCCAAGAGTGTTGGGATTTGTGCTCAGTCCTGCCCCCAGGGACAAGATGATCCCCGTGTACACCTGTGAAGGAACAGAAAAAGAGAGAGAGAAAGAAAAGAGAGAAAAAAGGAGAGAAAGAAGGAAAAAAAAAAGAAAGAAAGAGAGAAAAAGAAAGAAAAAATAATAAGAAGAAATAAATGGTCATTTTTTCAGCAGTGTCCCTATGTCTTAAACTGGAATTGCAATGGGATGTTATCCTTACATGCATTAAAAAAACACAAAAAACCCAAACAAAAACCAAACAAAAAACCAAAAACAAACACAAAAAAACCACCACACCACCCCACAAAACCAAAAACAACAGTACAAAACAAACCCCACAACAACAACAACAACAAAAAACAAGCCCAAAGAGAGCTATTTCTAATAAAAACATTAGTCACGCTACTGTCATAGCCCTGGCTTTGCATTTATTGGCATAAATGTGAACTTACAAAGCTGTGTGGATGTTTGCCATATGCAAATCTATCCATCCATAAATCAGCGTACAGACTGGAGACTGCACAGCTGAAGTGACTGTAATGGTAAATGAAACCTTTCACCACCAGGTCAAATGCAGTTCAGCATATGTGGTAAGTGGAAAAGCACTATCATACAGGAATTGATCTGTGGTGTATCTGAGACAAGTGACTGACCAGTTCATACTGTTCACCATCACAACTGGCTCCTCAAGTCGGACCTGGCAAATAAGTTGGAGTTGCAATGGCAAAACACTGAAGCAACCTGGCTGATGACTATTCTGTATAAGTCAGGCATAAACAGATAATTTGCCTTATGGGACTGTCTGGTACTGTATTACAAGGATTAGGCAGGCGTTTTTCTTCAGAATGAATTGTCAATGAGAAAGGAAGTTTCCATTTAATCAAAACTTTCCATCAGTTCTATCCAAATGAAAACATTACTTTGGACTGTGGTGCTGATCTAAGGCACATAATACTATATTCATCTGACATTAACCTCTATGTGTTCAGGGTAACAGCAAGCTTTATAAGAGTTTTGTGTGGTTTTACTGCTTTCTTGCCCATTTTTCCTTGCACAGGACATTCAGCTCCCAGTAGAATCTTTGAGAATACCTCAGAAATCAGCATAAGGTTTCTGTGACGGCAGGACAGCAAAAAACATGTGGTTCAGTCTCAAATCCTGGCCAACAGGTCCAAATCAGGGATTAGGCAGGTTTATCATTTGTATAAGGTGCAGTTCAGTGTCAGAGTTCAGTGAGAGAGGACACACTCAGAAGCATTTCCAGGCTTCTTGATTTTATGATATGACTTGACCATGGCTGGGCTGTGGAGTCTATTTTTCCCCCTTAAAGCCTAAGAAAGTTGTACACGCAGACCAGAACAAACATAGATAAAATGATAAAAAACAAACATTACACATTCCTGGATTTAATTTTTTTTCTAAGTTGTCAGTCTGTGAAAAGTTCAGCATTTTGACTGTTTATCTTAATTTGAAAACAGATGTTAGAATATTGTAATTTCCCTTGAGACAAAAAAAATTCCTTACTTTTCTCAGCTTTACTTATTCCTGCTATGAAACCGTGTTGTCACAGAGAAACAGTGCTTCATAAAGCTCCTATGTGAGTTGTGAAGCTTCAAAGCATCTTGACACATTCAGCTATGTGTTAATGTCAAAACATTTACTGCCGCTAAAACAACATTAAAAATGTATGTCTGATTCTTTAATATAATTTAATACATTATTTTAAAAATAAGTATTGTTATTGGTTATAGTTTGCTTAACAGAGCATTTGCTCTCCCTTTAAAGAATAAATTTTTTAAGCTACCAATAAGTTGAGATATGTGTTTACCTTCATGTTTCAAGGATGTTAATTATGTCAAGGAGATTTTTATGGTGGCTAAACCTGTGAATGGGTAGATGATCTTAAATTCCAGGATCTTACACAGATCTTTTTAAGTAACGTCAGACGATATCCCTGTGGCTCAGCTTCCAGTCTGTACAAACTTTTTGAAAACATTGCTTTATTTTCAGTTGATATTGCATGTTTTTTTGTAGGCAAGGGTTATGTTTTTGGGCAATGAGATTCTATCTGGACTATTCAGAACAAGTAGTACAATTGATAAATAACAGAAGTATTTAGTTCAAGGCTGAAACAAACATCTGAGGACTAAGAAAACAAAAGTCTTACTCTTGCTTTCTGGTACAAAGAAATAAAAAACTGAGTTTTAAAAAACCTTAGAACAACTACTTAACAGTATATCCAGCTTAATTTCAAAAACTAAGACATTTAGCCACTTGAAATTTAGTTATTTTAGTTACTTTAGTTATTTTTCCCTTACATATCTTCTTTATGTTGTGCAGTTCTCTGGATATGAAGGCTGCAAAATTATTCAAGTTTGCTACATACATTCATTCCAATATGAAAAGACATGTTTCTCTCACGTTGCTGGTGAGGAGAAGCAGTTCCCATTTTCATTCTGATTGGTGCTGAAACACTTTGTTTCTGCATTCTCTTTCTTCCCCCCCCCCCCTTTTTTTTTTTTTAATTTTTAATATGTGGTTTCAGGTGTAGTTTGTCATATCAGTCGACTGGAACATTATAGATTATCAGGGGACTTCCAGGTGTCACACAAGAAGAATGACTGTTTTCCAAAACAAGCTGTGCAGTCCTCTAGGCTCTGGCATAGATGAATATGTGAGTGTTGCTAGGCATAGAAAACAGTTCCTAAAAGGTAATTCCATGTTGAGTTTGAATATTAAGGAAACCATCTACTCATTCTGAGGGGTTTAACCTTTCTTCGGGAGGTAAGTCTGGAACAATGGTCCTTATTTACAAAAGGTTTCCTTTATTTTCCATAAGGAATACAAAACCAGAATTTCTCCTTTCCTAGAGTTGCTCCTTCCTTGCTGTAAGTACGCATTGCCATTGTTGATTCATTCAAATACAGATTATTGCAGTAATAATAAGTGACAAGTTATGTGTTATTTTGAAATAACATACATTATGGTTCACATCATGTCTTCAGAGACCTGAGCAATGTGTTATTTCACACTGACAAACGCTCCAAAGTGTTTGCACTTATGAATAAAATATTCTCCACATAACTCAACTTTCAAGTGTGCATTGTGCAAGGACATTACTATGTGGCCTCACCACAGGCATCCTAAACCTGTCACGTTCCTCCTGGATTACTGCTCTCCCTTCTGTGACACTTGTTCAAAGCTTTTGGAAAGATATCAGAGGACTTTGATCAGTCTTTTAAACTGCTTGTCCCTGCTTGCCTCTGCCTTGGTCCTTATGAGGTTCTGGATGGGATTCAAGTCCTCAGTATTGCTCTATGAAGGTGCAATCTGAAGCCTATTAAATTCAGCAAGAGTCTTCCTATTAACTTTGGGGCCTTACACAACCAGGCCACAGTCTTTGGTTATAGCTGATGTTACAATGCTAGTTCTGTTTCTGAGCTGAACAGCAAGAGCTGGCCTTACCTGCAGGGACAGGCCAAGGTATGGCACTATTTGCTTGCCTGGCATTTCTGTCAAAATATTCTAAGTGATACACCAACAGCTGTGCAATCTGGAAAATGCTTTAGCATCCAGGAATGATGCAAGGGCCAATTTTTGCACAGGCCCTTGCCAGCTAAAGGCAGCCCTTGGTTTGGTCCCCTGAAACTGAGTGTGTGTGACAGCTGAGAATTAAGAATGCTAACATTAAGCAGTGTAGGACCTGGTGTTACACAAGCTACTTTGGGCCTGGAGTGAACTGTGTTGTGTCACTGTGTCTTTCGTTAGGCTGCTCGGGGTGCTGCAAGTCTCCTGGGGCAGATAAATGTACAGACCAGGTGAGCCCAATGGAGCTTTTTCCATTGGACTGCTAGTGAATTTGCTCTCACAGAAGAAATATCCAGGACTGTGTTTTGTAGCAAAATCCAGAAAAATGTGAATCAAATCATCAGCACATCTTTTCCAGTTCCAGTGAAATTTACCTCCTACATAACGTTTCGAATATAGAAAGTATTTCAAGAGGAAAATCTCACATGGATTAATGTTTATTGGTTGCCAAGGCAATAGTTTGGAGACCTCTCTAGCACAAAACAGATAATATTATAAGCAGAAGTAGGTTAGTATAAGGAGAAAATGTATCGACTGTAGGAAAGACAATGCTCTGAGTGTCTGTTATACCTTTTAGAGATTATATTAATTTTGGTTTGGTCAGTTTTCCATTCATTTACGTATTTTTGTGCTGTTATTTGTATGTCAGGAGAAAATAAATCTCCCCATGAAGGCTGGATGCCACTGTACAGTGCAAAATAGTGTTTCTGTGTGGAAAACCTGACAGTCCATTTAACAAGTCAGCCCTAAGGTAGTCCAGGAACTGAGATGCTGTCAAATAAATGGTCATGCCAAGGTCATACTGTGGCTCCTTGGGAGACATGGGACAAGGACACAACCATATCAGTCGTGAATTATTCAAGTTTTAAATGGGCAAAGCCCCCCAAAAAACTAAACAAAAAATTAAAAAATAATTGATTTTATATTTGAGGAGTGAAAATAAGGTGCTTTAGCAGATGCTACTGAGATTTACAGCTGATAAAAAACAGTTAAAATATAAAGAAGGAGAATTAACACTGAGATTTTCTGTATTTATTTATTTTCAGCAAATCTATCTTCAAATTCTTTTTTGTAATTGTAAAATAATGTCAATATATTGAGCTTTTTCAAACCAAACATGGCTATGGATCTAAGCAAAAGAAGGCAATGAAAACAATATTCACTCTGAATCATTTCAAGCCTAGCAACAGATTTACGAGGGCACTTCAGACAGGAATGGGAGCTGAGTCCTGCACAGTTCTGTTCCAGGGTATGTGTGTACCAGCTCTTCCTCCCTTTTTTTATAGTCTCCCTTCCACCATCATGATTTAATGCATGTTATAGGGGAAGGTGTAAGTAACTGTGTTCCATTAGAGCCAAGCTTCTCTGACTCCTGGCCAGTAACTGCTCGGTTTGGTCTCTGCCATCTTACCTCTGCAGCTCCCTTTACAATTCTTCTAAGCCAGGACAAAGTGATAATGAATTTTTAGATTCTTTGATTGACTCATTTCAAATTATATTCAGTTTTATCTATACCCTTTGATATTTCTAAAGCAGCTCTGAACCTCAATTTTTCAAAGGTAGCTTGTCAGCAGAAGTGTTGGATGTTTAACACCTTTGAAAGTACTGTCTTTTAAGAGACAAACCATATCAAAATAATATTGTTAATTCATCCTTTAGAAGTTACGTGTTCTTCTCATCTCTGCCCCACACTATACATTTTTTAAATCATGTCCATAGTTCATAGATCACTTTTAATCAGATGTCACAGTAGTCTCTGTACTTTCTAGTGTATATATATGCATGTGTATTTTTTAATATATATATTATAAGGCAAGATAAAGATGTTGCAAGTACCTTATATTGCAGTGTCACCTGGATAGTAGAGAGAGATAAAGAAAGAAAAAAAGGGAAAATCTTGAACCTTTTGCCAGAAATCCAAGCCAAGCTTTTCAGATTTGGAAACATATTACCCAAACTTCTTTTCTTACATAGTAGTTTCTTTTACTTACTGTTGTGGTTTTCACTGACCTGAAGAAGTAGACCATACCAGTTTCCTTATATTTTTCACTCCACTGGATCAGAGGGCTGCTAACCTCTCTTGCCATGAGATTTTCTTTGCATCTCAGGTAAGAATTTTCTGTCTTCTTAATTGTTTACCTGAGAGATTTTCAGGTGATACCTCACTGCCTTCATCAGAAAGATCTGGCAAAATACTAATGTTGTCCAGCATTTTCCAAGGATGATGCACAGACAGACCCTTACAGAGTCCTAAGAGTGATGAAAGCAAACATATTTTGATATCTAATTGTCAGAGAACTCAGATATGGGAAGCTTTCTAACTCAAGGTTTTAGAGTTTATTCAGTACAGGTTTCTTAATTGTTAATGAACACCTACTCCTCAATTGTAATTATGTCATACCAGCTGGTGTTTGTTTTCTCCTGCTGCTGCTACCCCAAATGAATTTGACACATATTTTCCTTAGAATGTGGGTGGCTATTTCTATTCCCATTGTAGGTTTGGCTTGAGGTCATATTTGCTGAATCAGGAGGCAGGTCCAGTGGCACCAGGCATATATTGAAATTAAAAATATTTGCACTGCGTAACCCAAATGTCCTCTCTTTATTCATGCTACCTTTCTTGGAGGAGCTTCCCAGCATGGATGTCTCTTATGGATTTGTGAATATTAGCTTTTTTGTTGGACAAGTGAGATGAGTATGAAGGTCACAAGGATTCTAGACAGGGCTGCCAGAAGAAACCTGCATATTACAGTGGTCTGGGAAAGCAGTTTGATACAGAATCCACTCAAGCCACTGTTAAGATCCTGTGTATACAGTGAACATCATATTTTCTTGCATGAGTGGTAGAAAATTACACTACATGTTAGTCTTTCATGCTTGGTAGGAAATACAGATAGGTATGTTACAATATTTTGTGTGTCATGAAACTCTCAAGAATTGTATGGCATTATGCCAGCTGCATTTGGTGCATCTACAAAACATCAAAGATCAGTTGTGAGTTCACTAAGATGGCTAATGCAGTTGTCAGTATGTTCTTGTCATACAAATCACTCAAGAATAAGAAACTCTCTCTACTGTAGGGTTCAACTATAGAGAAAATATTCTATCTCTAAACAGGCGTACTAGGCCAAGAGTTTTGGAAACTATTCCAGTTATCTTGTGTCTATTGGTGGTGCCAAATAAAGTGTTGACTAATGGTCAGGGCTAGTAATAGATGTGGACTGACATTGATCATCTCATCCCTGCGGTGCATGATGCAAGAAGCAGAATAGGGAACTGGTGATCTGTAATAAGATATGTAGGCCTAAAATATTCCTATGGATGTGAATATAGTTTCTCAAGTCTTGAAATTAAATAATTTTTAAAAAGAAGAAGTGGTTAGAGTAAACCTTGGGAACATGGCTCTATGCTTTAAAAATTCGTAACAAAGTGACTTCAGACTGGATTCTCTATATCTCTATCAAAAGCAGGTGCTAAAGGAACATGCTTGACAATGTTAGTTTTCCACAGAGGTTATGCAGCAGTCTCTCAGAAGTGGAGTGCAAGGCTTCAGACCAGTTTTAAGCAAGAGGAGCTGAGTCCCAAACCATGATTTGTATCTTCAAAACCAAATTAAACTTCTTCATGTTTCAACTGTTAAATGGAGCTAGCACTACCACATCATCTTTGAACCATGTGTAGAGGCTGAAGGGTGAAAAGTATTGATATTATTAATAATGAATGATAACCATGGACATTGCAGAGGATTTGTCTTCACTAACTTAGAACAGAGCTATAATTCTCTTGAGGCAATTACACTGATATTAGGCTCTGCTTACCACATAGTGCTGTGTTTTTGAGGAACATTAAGTTACAGAACAATGAGGAACATTGTGAAGCAAAACAATTTTCAATATCTGAAAAGTAAACCTCTCTACCACATTTGATAAAGTGCCTGTGATCCAAATGCAGATCACATTGAAAAATGGAAGCGTTATTACTGAGGAGTTAAAATGTGAATTTCTGAAAAGTTGTGTATCTCTTTACCAGGACAAAGTTTGGTATTGTAATTTTACTTCTAAAAATAGGGGTACCTTTTACAGTAGTCCTTGGCTAGTCATTCACATGAACACATATCTTTTCTTAAATGCTTTGATTTTTAAGAGTAGCAGTTTATTGTTCTTAAAGATTGAGCATGTAAACAAAACAAGATATTGAGAAGAAAGAGAACATTTTCATTAAAACTGGAAGAATTGAAAAATGTAGTCAAGGCTTTGACCATACACACACACACACACTCTTTCAAATCTACAATAAGGAATAAGGACTCTTAAGAAAGGAAAGTGTAAAGTTTTTGTTTGATTGATTTTACAGTATTATACATTTTAGAACATTACTTGATCCTCGGGCTTGTCGTTGAAGACAGTGAAAAGGACACCTTTGCATCTCTTGTACATTCTCTTGGATTTTTGTTTTGAATTCATGTCAGTCTCTATTGAAAGAAAAAACTCTCAAAAACTAGAGTATAAACCAAAATAATGAGGTATGGACTTCAACAATATGAACCTCTTATACTGAGTGTCAGAGCCTGTTTAAAGGGATTTCTGTTAATCATTCTTTATAATTCAGTGTGATATTTTATTCCATCACCAGCAGCTTAATTTATTTTTTTCACCATCTGCTCTTTTTTTTTATTATTCTTCCATGCCAAAAATTCAATAGCAGTCAATGAGCAAAACAAAATATTCTGTATTTCAACTAAACTGATTTTATGTTGTTATTCAGAATATATTGGCTTATTTCTTTCACTAGTTTTGTTTAGCTAGGCAACCCTTTTGTTTTCTAAACCTGTAAAATGTGAAACAGTAAATACAGTGTGAGCTATTAGTGCCAGCACTTTTGTAGCCATTACTTCAAGAGACAAGTATCAGGCCAGTTGGTTTTTAATTATAGGCAATAGCTAAAGCTTAATAAGTTTGACTGTCCTTGCCACAGCTCTATCCAGCTCATCCCTTGTGCAGAGCGGGCTGAGCCACTTGCACAAACACAGACCAGGAGTCAAAGCCCTTTCCATGCCAAGCCATATCAATCTACTGATATCTCAAAATGTTCTTGGGTGTTCCCTGAACCACCAAAATAATTATGTCAGTTTTGTGAGCTCCTAGAACTACAACTGTGCTCTCATTAACACCTTCTGTTCCCGTGGAGATACAGATATACATGAGTCTTCAGAATACAAGGTTTCAGATCAGAGCACTTTGCTCAATACGGGACCAAATGAAAACCAAAATCAGTAATGCAGAAACTTTCTTGAAGGTCTGAAATAGAGCAGTTGTAAGGACTACACGTGCTTATTCATCAAGGTGATGTCCATCCATCTCTGATAGTCTTACATAGAAGGCAAAGAAACGATGGTAAATGAGTTTGGAAACTTCACACTGGGGCTTCCAAACTGTGATCACTTTTCTGGTCTGAACTAGAATATGTTGGACGTAGGTAATTTAGCCATAAAGTTCCATATCCCACAAAGCACTATGGTATCTGGGCTACGTTGGACGTTAAAGACTAGATATCCTATAATCTCAATCTCGTTGGTTTTTTTTACATAATATGATGCCATTAAATTTCACATCCTGGTGTCATTAAGTTGGTAGTTTCAGCTAACCTAGTTCTAAATTACATGCAAAAGATGGAGTATATGAACAGCCAAAAAGTGCCATGGCAAAACTCTCAAGAGTTCTTCCCAGGTGAGATTCATGCCCTTTTGTGTAAGACAGAAAGGATAAAAAAAATGTATTTTACTAGGGAAAATAAATCTAGCTGTACAGAACACCTTTCCACATGCACTTACAATTTAATACAATTCTTTCTTTCTACTAAATACTATTACTATAATGCCAGGAATTATGTTGGATTTCAGGTTCATATCCCAACTGTACAATTCAGGATATGCTTCAGACCTGTTTATTCAAATAATTTTATTCAGACTGTGGCTAAAATAAACAGAGAAGCAATTTAAAGAAACTTGACGCAGGTTATTCTGAAAGTCTAGTAGACATAATGATTAATATTTCCAGGAAGGCTGATGATTAGACAAAATAATGATATAGAGAAGAGCTTTCAGGAAAAAAAAAAAAGAAGAAAAAAAAAAAGATGGAAAATCACTCTTACTGAAAATTATTGGTAACCTAAACCACCTGAAAAAATACAGTGTTTGCAATTGAAGCCCTTAAAGTTAAAACAGAATTGAAAATAATACAATTATTAAATTAAGGATAATTGAGAGATAAAATAATGGGATTGATAAGTGCCTGTTGTTTTTCCTCTCTGATTTCAAACAGAGCACAAAGTGCATTTAGGATTTATCAAATGGATACGATGAAAGACAAAGAACTAGTAGGAAAAATATATCATAGCTTTACACAGTCATCATTATAAGATGTAGCTCTTTGTCAGCTACCAATTTATCAGCACCGAGAGTGCTTGCCTGCTGCACCTAACAACATCCTCATGCCAACAGTGCTGTTTTCTCTTGAAGTCTCATTTATCTTCCTACACAGGTCGTTAAAGTTTGAACCTGCTTGCTTGAAGTTGTGTCTACGGTTGCCACTTTCTCTGTATCCACCCCCACAGTGTTCCTGTGCTCCTGAGATCTCTTTATTTCAATAACAACAGCAGCAACAAAAGTACTGGAGTTTTCTCTGACAGAAAACCGAAGAAAGATTTGGTTTTAGTTTTATCTCAGTTTCTAATTCTAACTGGTTGCAATAGTTTTCTCTGAACTACAGGATCTCTCACTTTTACTGGGACTGAGTGGGATAAGTCTTAGAGTTTCTACTCTCAGCTGCTTAACACATAGCACGCATATGCTGCCATTATCTTGGATATTTTTGCTTGCTTGGCAACCTCACTGATTCTGTTTTAGGTGCTTTTGTGCCCTGATAGAAACCCCTAATTCATCATTGTGCTTGAGCCTTCCTACTTGAGGAAAGAAGTTTACCATGTAGACTGCTGTAGAAGTGGTGGGATATGTGTGTGTATATATATATATATATATATATATATATATGAAGGTTTGAATGCCTGTGTGAAAACTGCCTTAGCTGCTAAAAAGAGAATTTAAGTAACTTCATGGGAAACTGCATATAAGCCATATCTATATGATCCTAAGACTTTGTTTTTACCTAATGGATAGTGACAGTGGGCAGGTTTGTCAGTTATTGTAGAATCAGAGTAATTTAGGTTGGAATGGGCTTCTGATGGTCATCTAGTTTAATATCCAACCCCTGCCCCAAGCAGGACTGACTAAATCAGGTCACTAAATTTGTGACTCTGTCAGGCAACTTTTGAGTATTTCCCAGGCTGGAAATTCTACAGCTTCTCTATGCCTCTGTGTCAGTGTTTCACCACCTTCATGCTGAAGAAGTTTGGCGTTTGACCTGATTTCTAATAAAAATTTGCTGTGTTGCTCCTTGTCACTGGGCACTTCAGGGAGAGTTTGTGTCAGCCTTTTCTGTAGCCTCCCATTCAATAGTCAGCAATAGGACGTTGCAATAGTTGACAACCAGTGTGTGTATTTAGGGCTCAGTACTGCAATATACTCTAGCAAAAAATTATTGTAAAGATTACAGGAGATCAGCTAAGTACAGAAAGTGCCAGCCCAACTTCTGACTGGAAAAGGATAATCATACATGTTTTGTACTGATATACTGACTCCTGGATGACATAGAAGCTAAATTCCTTGCCTTAAAGGCAGACAGCACTTAATTGTATTATAATTCTATATTACTATTATTTTTAATAAAAATGTAACTGGATTCCATGTAAAACTTGAGGTATTTGAACATTTTCCTAGTCCTCCTTTGTTTTGATACCACACAGTGTGTATTTTGATTCCATGCCTTTTTTTTTTAGTATTGTGCTACTAGAATTGTTTGGCAGATGACTGTTCCACATGACTGGCTATCCATACTCCACCTCATGTTCACATATACTGTATATATAAGATCTGATTATTCTGGCACTGCTGGGACTGTGTCTGGCTTCTGGGTAACATCACCTCTTCCTGCACACAAATTGGATGGATTGAAACCAACATTCCCTCAGTTCCTTCATGCTGTCATAGCTCATTTTGACTTCTCTGCATACGACTGTTCATATACCACTACCTGAATAGCAGGGTGGACAGTAAGGTTGTTGTAGCTGGTATGTCTGGTATGGAAGGAGTTTACTTCTTACAGTTTTCTCTTTTATTGCACTGCTTAGTTAGGTAAAATGAAAATAAATCTTATTAATAGTAGAGACAGGTTTGTTTCTCATTCTGGCTCAGAGTTATGGAGATGCTGAAGCAAGACAGCTGGTGTAGACAGACACTCCAGTAAGTCAAGAAATTGAGGAAGAACATCTGTAGGATATATAAGAATATTTGATTTCAACAAGGCAGACATAGCAATGTCATTTATTCTTCTTAGCCAAATTACTTCAGAATAATTCAAGAACATTACTATTTGTTGTGCCCTTTGGAACAGTATGTAGGAGTAATTCAGAGAAATCTGAACAGGCAAACTGAGTGCTCTGCTCTCCTCCACATGAGTGCATTTTAATTACAGGTTACTGGAATAGATAAAAATGCATAGCAAAATCTACCTTCTGTGGCACATATCTTTAAATGTGGTAGAGAGGAGCTCAGGTGTGCCTTATTAGAGCTTTAAAAATTTTACATACTCAAAGCATTCCAAGATTTCTTGGCTTTATGAGACCACAGTTGGCACACATCATGCGGAGTCAGGCTTTATTTCCTCCTGCCTTCATTTGTTATCCTACATTCAGGAACCCAGCTAAGAATGCTTGCCTTTCCTGGAACCACAGTACAATATTTTTTTGGTAAAAGAACTTTTTCTTTCTAGCAGTTTGCTTTTTTATACAATATATTCATTGAAATTTCATTTTTAGTAGGTAAAATGATAATTTGGGGAGCTGTGGAGATTCCTCGTTTCTGCTGTGATCCTAATGGTGATGTCAGCTCATGCCCTATTCTGTTTCTCAACAAAAAGTCACAGATTTTGATATTTATCAGGTCATCTACTTCACATATTTTGCCACACCCATAGTACTCACTTCCCAATGGGAAAATCAAGCAGCACAATTTTATTTGTTTTTTTAATTAATTCACTAGAACATTACTTCTTGAGAGCTTCGCCAGATTGTTGATACAAGTTAAGTTGATGCAATACTGATGAAGTACAGCTTGTTTATGTCTATCCCAGACAAGGCTGGAGCTTTAAGGGCTCAGATTTTGAGAAGCAGCTGTCTCAAAAATTTTCAGGGGAACTATATGTGAATCAGTCCTCTTTTTGCCTAGCAGTGTAACTTATCAGATGCTGCAGACTTTTTAGCAGTTTTCCATTGTGAGGAAAACTGCTCATCAGCAGAACTACCATCCATGGAAAAAGACAGTAGAAACATTTATTAACCTTGAATAAATCTGCTTCTTCAAAACATACCTCTCTAACTGCTGCTATGATCTGTGCTTCAACCGCTACAGAATCTCTATGGAGTCTGAACTGTCAAAGGAATTTCAGACTGGTTGAGCCTGCTCTTCCCTGTATACCTCTGTGTGTGGGAGTCAGGAGAGGGTGAGATCATCCAGTGCTCAGCAGAGCCCCAACAGAGACTCCTGGGTTACAGGGTCTGAACTCACATTTGTGGGTCTAACACACACACCAGAGTGAAACCACCAGAAATGGTCTCTTCTCAGCTAGATGTTCTTTTGCTAAGTAATTCTTCTTTTGCTATCGCTAAGGTAACTGGAATCTTTGTGCTTTTTATCTTTCAGCACATCAAATGTATCCGATAATAGTTAAGTCAGAACAATAGGAGATGAGATGCTGTGTCAGCATGTGGGCTGCAAGTGGAACAAAAGAGTTTTCTTAAATTCAGTATGTTCTGAAAATACAGAGTTAGTGGCAATGTTCAGCCATGCAGTAGTAACAGGCCATAAAAGGAAAAGGAGTTGCTTTTAACACTGCAGTTCTTTTGTCTTTCTATATCAACATTCCCCTGTTTCTTAAATAGACGATATACTACACTCTGAACTCAGTAAATACCTTCAGTGTTTCCTCCAGTCTATTCTTCTCCAAAATAGACTATGAAACCATGTTTGTTAAGTTTCATTGTGCTCCTTATGGTGGTGGTGCACATGCTGTCCAGCAGCTTGAGTGAGATTTGGGGAATGGTGAAGTCAAAAGGACCCAGATTTGTTCAGTGTGTTGAGATTGTTGTTTAATCACCATTAAGATGATGATTACCTGTACCCCTTTTATCTGATATTTACCCCATTGTCTCATGAAAATTTTTCACAGGGACCTTTAATGTGGGAATGCAATAAAGGCTAACAGCAGCAGTAACAGTATGTTGTGTGTTCTTTCTACCTGAAGACTAAATTTAGATGAAAGAAATGGAGGACTATTTTGTAGAAAATATCAATCCAGAGGAACTGTTGCCTGTTCATGTTTGCAAGATTTATAAATGCTTTTACTTAAAAAGAGATTATGTTGAGATTATGTGAGGACAACAAATGAAAATATGATTACTAGATTAGCATCTACACAGCTATCTTGCATACGCTTATGCTGTCTGAGAATCTCGCCAAAATTGCATCTGAATTCCTGTATCAGATATATCTGCATGCATACACTACAATACATTTGATATTTCAGTCCTCCCTCTTTCAAGGAGAACTTTGGGTCCTCACTTGCCCAGTAATGCAGTAGTAGTAGTATTTACACTCCACTGTATCCCCCACATGCTCTACAAGAACCCATACGTGCCATATCTCCTGTTGCCAGTTGCTTGCTTTCTGCTCTTGCTTACAGTAAGGGAACTCTCACCCTCAAGAATACCTAAGGAAAATCAGCTTTAAGAGAGATTAATAAGTTTGGTTGTTTGTCTTGGTTTGTTTTTGTTTGATGGGGTTTTTTGGGAGTGTTTTGTTTGTTTGTTTGTTTTTAGTAACAGAAAGAATGTGCCTGCAATGTCCTATTATATTTTTTTGTTAGGTCCTAATTTATCAAATGTAAATCAGTACATTTAATTCATAGGGAAAAAAATTATGGTTGGAAGGGTCTAATTAAACCTCCTGCTCAAAGCAAGACTATATTGAGAATTAGATCAGAGGTTTTGTGTCTGATTCAGTCAAGTTTTGACGGTATCCAAGGAAGACTCTGTAACCTCTCTAGTTATCGTTCCAGTTAAGAGTTTTCTCTTTATATCCTATTCAGTATTTCCCTGACTCAACTTGTGCATGCTACCTCTTGTTATTTCATTGTGCCCAATAGGTAATCAAAGACAACAATTAGGTCACCCCTTAGCCATCTCTTTTTGTTTTTTTTCCACAAACATTACTCGCTCAGGTACAGTAAATTCCAAATCTGTGGTGCTGTGTCAGCCTGAAATGGCACTCACTGTTATGGTGGATTTTTTGCTTCATGTCGTGGAGATATTCCACAATTAGGTTAGCACAAAGAAGTTTTAAAACACTTATTTCCATTTTGAAACACTTCTGAACTGCCCAAATAAATGACTGTCAATGAGACTTGGGTCCTGTTGTTTATTAGATTGTGGTCAGATCTTTACATGAAGGATAATGCACAGTGTAATTAGTATAATTAACTGTGAAAATATTAATGTTTACTAAACTACTGTCTAATACACCGGGACAATAAATTATGCTTACTTTCTTTCACACAAAATTCTCATCTTCATATTTACACTCCATGGGTAGTGGTAGTGCAGACCAGCATTTCAATGAATCAGACTCTGGAGGGGAAGGACTGGACACAATTAGAGTATTAACTTTAGATAGTAATTGCTGGCATAGTTAAATGTTGGTTTATTTAAATATAGCCACCAAATTATAATGGGCTCTAATGCATGGGAATGAATCGTACTCTTGTTATGTTCAGTGAATACTTAGCCATATCCTTTATGTAAACATCCTACTCACAGTAATCCAGTAAGGACATAAGGTAGAGTATGTTTATTTTAAGAGGTAAACCACTCAGGATTATACAGGAATTAGGATGTGCATGCAGATACGGAGATTTCCAGTGTGAGGAAACTACAGGTTGTCCATTTCACTTTGCTTTTCCTCCTTAGTAAAATGTGGAGTGTGTTCACCTAATTGTTAAACAGTCTATATTCCTGACTTGCAGAAGTATTTTCATGTGTATAATCTAAACCAGGATTTAAATTCTGTTGAATTCAGTAGAGATGTGTGTTTGTTAATTTGTAAGACTAGAAAAAGTTATACACTTTCTCATAGAAAATGCCTTATTATTTGAACACTAATTATCTGTATCTGGTATTTCCTATGATAAATCAGTGGTTTTAGTTTATTGAAAAGTGTAACTCTCTGGACTGAAAGTTTGCGTTATGAGTGTCCTGCTTTTTCCTATTTGGAACTTTTTGGCCAACACCTTCACTTCTGGATGTGAATCTGTGACATAGCATTGAGTCTGAATTCCGGAGAGGAAGTCTTTATCTTCTCACACAACTGGAGGATTCAGCAGTCCATTTCATATGCAGAACTACCATGCAACCTTTAATTACACTTTTTTTTTATTTATCTCTAAAGCATTTCTGCATCTCTTGGTGCACAGAATGGGGCTGGGTAAAGCAGCAAGGTAAGATCTGTGTGTAACACCCCTACTTCATCTAGTGCAGATTCTACTCTGATGAGTGAGGCAGGGGACAAAAAGGTTAAGGTGATCGATTCCTCTACTACTCTTGAAGATCAGGGCTCATTTAGTCAAATCAAATGCCTATTATTTTAGTGTAATTTGTTTTCTTTCTTTTTGTGCCTACACAAATTAAAAATCATAACAGCTTATTTTCTATTGAATAATTTTCTGATTTTTACCATAGTATATATGAAAAGGAATTTAATAATTTTCTCCTCCACACGAGCATTTGAAGGCTATGTAGTCATTAGGCCAAATGCTGAAAAGCTCAAAAAGAGAGAAATTTGGTGTTTCATCCTTTCTGTACACTAAATAAAGTAAGGATAACATACAAAAAAATATATATTAATCTAAGTCATGATAATGAATGAATACCTATGGTTAAAACACTGCAATCCAGCTTAATGGTGAGGTCTCTTTTGCAGAATAAAATGGGATTTAATTAATTTATCTTCTTAAATAGAGACAGATCTTTTTGTGGAGATCCTCAGGGGGACCTCACAACTTCCACTGACCTACATAACACTTATTTTAGGCAAACTGCTTTGTGACATAAAGAAAACTTGGGCTCAGATCAGGTATTCACGTTAGGTGTAGTTCATTTATTTATTTATTATTTAGTTTGTTATTTTAGTAGTATTCTGAATCAGAGGTCTCAAATAGAATGGGAGACAGTGGGGCATGCGTAGAACATGCATGAACCAACACCAAATTCCACTTCCTAAAGCCTACTCTCAACTCAGATGAGTTAGACTAAGGCAAAATAGAAAACCCCCAATACTTATATTTTCCCTACAGAGATCATTGCAAAAGCATGTCGGCTTGAACATTTAATCATAAAATAAGGAATATATTTGGAGCACTGTGCATAAGAGTGTTACCTAGTGACATCCATCGGGACCCTGTGTTTTAGCTTAAAGTACATACTTTTAAAAAATGTTTCTGAGGTTATAAGGGTAAATGTTTTGGAGGAAGTTCCTGAAAACATAGGTCCTGTAGGAATCATACCCTTAATCCATTGGCTTGATACAGTTTTCAGCACAATCAGTAAAATCCCACTGCCTTTGCTTGGCTTTGGATTAGACCTCAAGGGTCACGAACTGGTTGAACTGAGCAGGGGAGCAGATGCGAGCTTCCTCAGCTTGCGGACCTTTCTACCAGATTCCTGTTCAAACTTGTTAGCATCTGAATCTCAGGAGTGCTTTCTGGAATATACATCTGCAGAAAGCAGCAAACGTGTAAAATTATTCTCTTAAATCTCAAAGTTTTACTTCTAAAAAGGGCAACAGTAACTTTCCTTTTAAGGAACTCAGTAATACTTTGGTATATAGCTCCAAGCTTCGAGACCTCCCCTTTTGTGGGGTGTTTATGCACTCCTTTTGCAGCTGTCGTACAATAGTTTAATTAAGCAATATTCCACTTAAACTGCAGTAAGCCACTATGGTCAGGGTACTTTTCCTCTGCCCACCATGGAGAGTTGGCTGTTCTAATTTCATTTGTTCAAATTAATGTGTTAACTCCCTCTGAGGAGGTAAGTAGTGTGTCACAGCTTGAGGCAGAACCTCTGCACACAAATCCTTTTAGTTCATAGCAGGATTCAGGCATGCAAATGTTGACATTTTCAAATTGTTTCCCCAGAAGGTCAAATTAGTATTAGTGGCTACAAAAAGAAAACACATCTACCCTGATGCCTTTCATAATTAGACTAGCTAGGAATATACCCAAGTGTTTGCCATTATACTTGAAACCATGTCAGCTGCTGCTGGAATTACATTTGTTTATGGGGAAAGAAAAAAAAAAAGACTTTGACTATTTATTTGACATTACAGGAAACAAAAATGGTTTAAATAACTTCTGAAAACTTTGGGAAAAGTAGTGTATTTGTTGTACGCAGATTATAATGCTCCATGGTGGCTTGGGATTCATTATTTTCAAGACTGTGAGATACCCATTCTTGAAAGTTTTCCAGTATGTATGTGTCAATAGGAAACCTCTTCATTATTAGGATAAGGAGTCATTTCCCCAGCTATCTTAGAATAGCAACAGAATGTCATGGTGCTGCTTTGTCATGTCTTTCTTGGCTATTACTTAGTATTCAAACATTATAAACATGTAGGAACTTTATTATGAAATTAGTTTATTCCAGATCTAATCAAAATCTTGCTAGAAAATAAAGAGTTTTAGAGACATGCTTAGTACATTTCACTTAAAGAGTTTAAGTTATATCCACATCTGCTGTAAATTAATTTGGGTTGACTTAGTCAATAGAGCCATAGTTATACCAGTTTCTAGTCAGCTGAAATCTGTCTTAAGAACTTATTTGGAACCACCCAGTGTTGCTTTAATTTGGAAACACTGAATCAGTGTCCTGTTCAATTTTAGATGAATTGTAACTTTAATTTTTTAAATTTTTTCCCCAAATCTCTGGAGTGTACCATTAACCACAATGTGTTAGTGTATGACCATCGAGGAAAAATGTGAGTTCTCCTTTAACTTTCAGTGGGGATTTTTTGCGAATGTTCCTCATCTGTCAGCAGTGATTCATGGTATCTTGGATCAGTGTGGGCATTTGGAAGCCTGTGCAGCAGTTGACATACATATACACTTGAATATTGCACCCAAAGGAGCATTCTTTTGGAGAGAAATTAGTAGAGTAACTAAGCAGAGCTGCTGAGGATGAATAATATCATTGGGTCTGGGAGGGTAACTGGAAAGTGCCCTGCCTTTTCCCCCAAAACATTCCAATTTTTAATGTGCCCTTTACATAAACCAAAATTACACTGAAGCTACACAATGCATGCAAGAGATTTATTAAACTCATTGTGCAGGCATGGCGATTTGGTGCCAGTGAGTAATGTTTCCTAAATTCAGGTGGAAAATGGTCCTGTTTTAAAGCACACAAAGTGCAAAGAAATGTAGAGTGTGAAAAAAAATGAAATAAGTTAAAATTTGGAGTACATTTTGGTAGTTCTCGTTTTACCTAACCCAGATAAGAAGGCAAACCCTGCTTTCCATTTCAGTGTGACTGGACCATTTCACTACTACCTTCAGTCTATAGGTCATTCTCTAAAGGCATTTGTTCTGAAAGGGACACAAAGTAAATGATATGAATGCGATCTCTGATTTCTGTCTTGGTAAGAGAAGTGTAGTTTTTGTGGCTTGAGCAAAAAATGATATAATGATTCTCATTTATATTCCACTGGAGCTTCAGAAACATAAAACTTCCATTCTTTTTCTCTCCTGATGGTAACACTGAGGATAATGATGCTATTGTGTTGATGCAAGAAGGAGCTATCATTTATTTAGATTGACAAGACACCTAGGATCAGTGGTGTGGAGTATTTCCTCCTTTGTGCTAGTTCAAAGAGAGAGGAAAAGAATTAAAAAAAACCACCAACCTGGAAACAGGTGGATTTTTGGCATGGTAGGTAGCCACACCAGCTTTTCCCCCCCTCTCCTCCCCTCCAAGTCAGTTTAATGGAAAAAAACATTGTGTTTTTTTTGTTTGGTTGGTTGGTTGGTGTTGTGGGGGTTTTTTTGTGTGTGCTTTTTTTTCCTTTTTTTAAGATGGTTTGTTTTGGGTTTTTTTTTTTTTGAGTTTTAACTTGTGTGCATGCCACCCTTTCTTCCTGACATTTGCTGCAGGAGGTGAGAGGAGGTGTGGGTGGACATGCTGTAGTTGGGCCATATCAGCTGAGAGCAGCCACCAGGAACCTGTTACAAGCCAGTTCAGGTGGGTCTTGCTGAGTGTGGTTGGAGTCAAAACATCCTTTCAGTTATTTTTGAATCCCCTTTTGAGGCTGCTCTGAATAGAGGCTGATGCACCAGGTGATTTGGTGTTCAAACAAATCCAACCATATTTACATTGGCATGTCTTTAAGCAAAGGAACTTGTGCTCTAAGGTCAAGGACCATGAAGTTGTATCCAAACCTCCTCATGCATTAAGGCCATCCAGACAGGAGGTGCTACCTGAGTGCTGTTGATAATCCACTCACTTTCCCTCCTCCATCTCTACTGAAAATTGCAGATGGGTCTTTCTGGAGTTCACTTAAAAGATCAAATATAGACAAGTTATTTCAAAACAAAAGGCATTTAGAAGGAATTAGAGGCTGAAATGCTGTTACAGAAGCTGGGTTCAATCAGCATGAAGTGATGCTGTTTGCAAATACTTCCACTCACCCAGGGAGGCCCCAAAGGCTTTGAGGAGGGGAGATGGAGTGGGGAGGAGGATGGGTGAGGGAGGTGCCCTGGGCAAGAACAGAGCACAGGCCAGCTGAGAAGGGAGTTGCAGCAGTCATTTTGCTGAATTAGATTTGAAGTCTTGCATTTTCACTTTCCTCGTCAAGGTCACGGCTGCACTTATATCCACAAGTGACTAGGAGGGAAATATGCTGTCTCCAAGCACAGCCAAAGCAAACACATAATATAGGGTTTCCCTAACTGGGATTCTCCATTGTAGAAGATAACAGGGTTAGGTCAGTCAGAGAGTGATAGTTCCCCAGAATACTCTCGAAGTTTCCTACAATTTGAGTTTCAGGAATGTGTGAGCTAGAGGCTGTGTCTCTAAATTTAATAGCCTCTTAAGGATTTCTTTTTCTTGATTTTATCACTTTGCCCCTTGAAACTATAAAAAATTTTACCATTTACAGCATCCCATGTCAGGAATTTCTACAGCTTTAACTGTGTGTTGTGTGAACTAGATTAAGACTTTTTTGGGAGATTTTAAAACTATTAAAGCTCTTCACACTGTAATTTCTTGGTGTTGTCAGAAGTTGTAGTCTAAGTTTACTTCTGTGTCATGAAATTTCAGGTAGAAATGCACACCTCCCAGCCCAGAATCTGGAAAGTAATGTAAAAATTATATATAAGGTTTATTTTCCATTTTGAATGTTAGCGATTAATCAGAAATTTCTTGTTCCTTATTTAATGTGTAATAATTACAAAACCAGTGAAAGTGGAACTAAATTGGTTTGTGTAACAAAGAAAATTTAAAACTTTGATTGATAGAGTGCTGTTCAGCATGAGAAAATTCACTCTGAGTTGAGAAATGATGGTGGGGGGTTTTGTTGCTGTTTGATTAATAATTATGTTTACGACATTTTGAAAGAAGGGAAAAACTGGAAATTCTTTTTTGATGCTCAGAACTTTGTAGGTAGATTTGATAAAGAATCATAGGAAACATTTGATAAATAGTGTTTACTAATTTGAAGTGTTGTTTATTCTAATGGACACTAAATATTTTATTCTAATGGACACACATTGCAGAACCAAAGTGTTAAGAATCTTTCCCATGGTATAACTCCATTGATTTTCATTAGGGTAAATTAAGAGCAAAATCAGGCATCATCACTTACTCTATTTTGGCACAGGAGTCTGTGCAAGGAGGGTCAGTGGTTAGAGGAAGTCCCAGCTTTATTTTGCTGCAATTAAAGTGCCCAGCAGAGCTGTGTGTATCTGTATGTGAGCTACACAAACTGTTTAACTGCAGTTGTTGCTTTCAGCCCCTTGAGCCCCTTGCTGATATTCATCCAAAACTTTCTTATGGATTAGAAGAAACAAGAGCTATCAGAAGAGAGAAGGATGTAAATCCAAGCATGAATTTTACTCATTCATTCTATTAATGTTAAAAGACAGTTCCTCAAAGTACTGGATACGTGATCAAAGTAAAGGGAGGATCCACTCTGGAAAAACAAATTTTAACAGAAGGAGTGTTGATAGCTATACCTGAAATTAAAAATATGAGGTCACTGATTTGTATCCATATAAGAAAACCTGGACACAGTCCATCTAAGCCAGCTGCTGTATAAGTTATAATGATTATAATGATTTACCTACTAGCAGAACTAACCCAAGGCCTTTTTTACATCTTATTAATCAGAGGAGTTTGAAGAGTTTTTACACAAATAGAGGTAAGAGTTTCATCCATGATTTGCAAGCATAAAAAGGATCTTTTTTGAAGCAGGTCAAATGTGTTTTCTATCACAAATCTGCTGAAAATGCAAGTGTTACTTACTCTATTTTGCCATTTTGCATATGCAACTAAATTTCCAGGGAAGCTTCCTAACCCTATTGTGCATATTAAATACTTCGCTTTAGTAAATAATTTGTGTAGTTTGTATTGTCAGTTCAGTAACTCAAATAGAATAAAATACATCAGAGAAGAACTTAGAAGCCTAGAATGGTTTGGGTTGGAAGGGACCTTGTAGATCATCAAATTCCAAAACCTTGCATGAGTAGGAATACTTTCCACTAGACCAGGTTGCTCAAAGGCCAATACAGCCTGGCCTTGAACAGTTTCAGGGATGGGTCATCCACAACTTCTCTGGGCAACCTGGGCCAGTGTTTTACCACCTTCATAGCAAATAATTCTTTGCTAATATCTAATCTAAACCTGCCTGCTGTCAGTTTAAAGCTTGTTTAATTTGAGATCAAATTTAGCTCTGCTGGATTTATCCCTACATCCCAGTTCCTGAAGATGTAGAGACACTCTCTCTTGCTGTCTCTTAAGCCAGTGAAAGCGCTCACACCCACACTCACTGATGGCCCACCCACTGCAGGTCACCCTCAGTCTCACACTGTCTCAAATTTGACATCTAAATCCTTCATGGGCCTACCCCATTAGTCTCATCAAGAGCCACTGATAACTTGGTTGTCAAATGGCAAAGTTGCACTGGAAAATAAAACCACTGGTCTTTAAAAAAATTTCCCCTGATATCCCTACAAAACGTAGCACCTCATATTTTTTAATTCTTCTAAATGAGCTCACTTGTTTTTGAAGTACATTGGTTTGGTACCCAAAACCAAGACTTCTTAGTTAGAAAATACTTTCATACTTTTGCCCTGGAAAAGGAATACACTTGCATGAGGAAGGGTTTTATCATAACTGCAATTCCAATACACATATGGACATTGCTGGAACTTTTGACTCCTGATTGTCCATGCTGTGTTAATCACAAAGACACTGACTGGATTTTTGACCATCTGGTTCAGTTGTTAGGAGTTTAGAATAAAGGGCACTGTTGATAAGAGATGAATGATAAGAAAAAAATGCATTGACCTCACTAGGCCAACTTTTCAGAAGGGAATTTTCTAAAACACCATTGTATTTAAGTAGTTTGCTACTTATTTTCATCTGAGAAGTTTTCACTCAGAAATAATGATTCTTTGGAAGATGAACTGACTTTAATAATAAGAAATAAAAACCTAAAACTTCTCAAACTGTACTCATACAAAAGTCATCATGCAGACATTTTGTCTTTACATTGAGTCTGTCTGACTTTCGTTGTCGTGATTATGACAAAGTATAATCACATCCCTTAAGCTAACTTCAAAGTAGCTTTCCTGCTAAACCTGAGGTAACACACTAGTCATTCAACATGCAGCTTCATTGTGTGCAGCTTCACACAATTAGATGAAGAGCAAAATCAATTAATCTGTGCTGACCTCTTAGTCAGTGTTGTTAGACACTATGAGTACCTGAGTGAGTTTCTGGATAACTCAGGTGCACCTGTACTACAGCGTGGTCAATGTTTTCAGCAAGTAGGTGTGCCTATAGAGAGCAACAGCTCCTTTCCTGCTTTGCTTTTGTTCTGGGAGGAAAAGTTCATGAATTGGAAAAATTGTGCTCCCTGCTACACTTGGATCCATCCAACGTGTAGACAGGCCATGCAGAGGATAGGATGTGACAGTCTTCCAATCTCAATCTTGCTTGTCCAAATGCGATACATCTGTGCCCTGGGAAAACAACTGTCTGTGCATTAGTCATTGCAAAGGTGTTTATGCCTCTATGATAATGACACAAGCTGGTACTGTTTATAGATAAGGCAATCAGTCCTTCAAGTGACAACTACCCACAGTTTTACTTTCCTGATAACCAGTACTGGTTCTGCTGCTGAAGTCCAGCTTCACAGAGGTATCATACAAATAGCTGAAAATTGATTAACTTCTAACTAGATCTGATAGCCGAGTTACTTAACGAATGGGATTTAGCTGGCTGTTTACCTGTGCTAGCTCAGATGGTGCAATGCAGGGTCATGCAGTGCCACACTGGGCTAACCAAGCTCAGAGCTGAGTTAATATGCTTACAGTGCTTCTACTTTTGAGTTAGCATGTTTACAAACTTTGCATTAGATCAGTATTGAGCTGTAATATTTTGCCACATTTTAGAGAACTTTGAGAGTTGCAGATGTCCTTAACATCTGGGTGTTCATTGGTATGATACATCACTTTCATTGTTTTTCCTGAGCATTTCTGATTCCAGCACAAGCGGGAGGTAGCAAAGATGGTATCTACTCAAACCTTGAGGTAGATAAATTTTCCCTTAGAAAGATAACACCTTTCTAAAACCAGATCACGGTCTCTTTTTGTCATCTCTTTCTTGCCATTTGATTCATCACACACACACAAAAATGCTATAGGCCATATAGATAATATATGTCTATGATTTTGTAATAATGTTGTACTTAAATACCTGTGAAGTTCACAGTTAAATATGTGCCATAAGCTATCTCACAAAGCCAAATTCATAATATGAGATGTTACAGTAAATTTTCAAATATATGAAATCAAGCTTTACAAGTCTTTGTTTAGCTCAGAGGTTAATATTTCTCATGTTTTATAAGAAAACAACTGACCAGTAGGGATAATCCGGATGCACTTTCAGACACAAAATGGACAAATAATGCAAATAATAAAGGGAAAACAGGTTGGCTTTAAAAACCTTAATGTTTTATATCTTTGAAATATCATGTGACTCCTTCAATTATTCAAACCAAAAACACTTTAAGGGCTGTCATGTAGCTAAATGGTGCTGACATTAATGAGCTAAAATCTTCTCTCAGTTTTACAGTATAAAAAACATATGCATCAGTATTTTGAAGTCAAGGGATTCCATGCTTATACTGGTGCAACTGAAACAAAACATTGGTGTAACATTCCTCCTTCCAAGTATCTGGTTTTAATCAAAGTATGCTCATGGCCCTCATGTTTTCTTTGCTGCAGTGGAAGGTAGGCAGGAGTGTTTCATTTTTAAAATGCTTGGTTTACATCATGAGTGCACAAAAAACTGTATATCTTGTCCTAACTACTTCTAATTGGTAAATTTTAATAATTCCCTGAACTGTGTTTCTGAACTACATGTTCTCTCAGAAAAAAAGTTTTACTTAAAAACAAATATGGTTCTGTTTTCTTTCTCCTTCCAGTAGAGTTCAGTGAAACCAGGTGATTGGCAACTGTTATGATAAAGTAGATGAAGAGGATGAAAGCTAGGACTGATTGAACAGCTGTGAGGGGCTCTGTTCCAATTGTATTTTGATTACTGATAAGATAACCCTCCCTTTTCTCCCAGTGATTTATCTCATTCAAATTACAATAACACTGAATTGCCATCAACAACAAATCCTGTGTAGTTTCAAGTTTCTCTGACTCCTAGCATTGTAGCAAAAACCCAAAGGTGCTGATTAGAGAAGTTTTCATGTTACATTTCTAAAAATGGATAAATCACTTATTACACTGTGTGATCTCATATACTTCATAAGCCTGTTTTTTGTTTCGTTTGAGATAAAAGTGATTACTTTGTGATATTTCCAAGCAGCATAATTTTAGAATTTTCTGAAAGCATAAGTATTTTTTTTGGTGAGGGGAGGGTGTTGATAATTTTCGTCTTTATTTTTCTGCTCCTAATACGAAATAAAAGTGTTATTGGTAAAAGTAATTTGTAAATATTGGAACAGTTTAATTGTTACTGAAAGATGGATAACCTGACCGGTTAAATTGAAAGATATATATAAAAAAAGTGTTTCTGCAATTATTGTTTTATTTTTTTACCCTCAGGTGAAATATTTAAATAGGATAAATTAGTTTTCCTTGTTTTAATTAATTGTTTTTTAGAAATTTGATCTGTAACATAGACTGTTAGCAAGTTTCTTATTTTTTTCTAGAGTGGGCAACTGAACCATTCTGCTCACTAAGGGCTAGATCCTAAGGTTCCAGTGATGTCTGAGGTGTCAATGAAATAAAGTAATTGTGGTATAAAGTGGTCAAATCCTGGGTAGGAGAAAGGATTAGTAATCCTTCAGGCCATTGGGCGTGCTACTAAGCATTAGATCTGGCATGGGATCAGGCTCACCTGATTTCAGACAAGCACCCATCTGAGTGTTTTTCATAATAAATGGAAATACCCTACTGAAATATCCCACTGTATGCATGGCAGCCATTGTGTCTCTGGGATGGGGGACAGACTCACAACAAATACAGTGCCTTCTCCAAGTTTACATTGCTGGATTTGCCAAATACACTCTGCTGGCTAATGCCTTGCAGGAAGCTGTCTTGATTTCCTGCCAGTCCCTGCCTTTTCCTTGACTCTTTGACTGGGGCAGAAGTCACCATCTACACTCACAGCAATAAAATGGGGAAGCTGTAGGAGAGGCTGGAAGTTAAAGTACTCACTTCTTTCCTTGCATGGTAGAATTACTATCTTAAGAGTTCAGCAAATAATTACTCAAAGAGTAATGACTAATTTACACCTGGAATTATTTAGAAAGATATACACGCTGATATACAGAACAGGCACAGTATGCATCTGTGTAAGCAACAAATGCATGTGCAAACATGCAGCCACCTGATCCTCTGTAGCCAAAGTAAAGGCCTGGCGAGAGAAGAAGGAAATGTTCTAGCATGATGTTGTGGGAGGCACTGCTCACAGTTCAGCAAAATCCCTGTTTGATGGCATAATGGCATTGACTCATCTTTTATCTACTGCTAGGAGATGTACAGTGAGATATTATCGTTGCTGGCAAAGGAATGAAGGTCGAGAGTTTCGTGCAACCAGCAACCCACTCGTTGGCTTCACGAGCGTGTTATGACGAGCAGCACTGCCTGTATAACCCAGTTGCTCTGCAGAGTCACTAGGAGTAGGACAGGTCCAGATCTGAATCCTTCTGAGGAAACTAGGAGACCTTTCCTCTGATTTTTAGAGAAATTGATGTGCGCCTTTGACCCTTATCAACAAAAATAATCTTGGCTGGTGTGTCGTTGTGAAGTCTATGGCAGGAACATAGGCCAAAGCTCACAAATTTTCTAACTTGTTACACAGACAAACTCCCTCTTGCTAAAAAGACACTTTCCCTGCTAGTAGATAAGGAAAAAATAAGATGGTTTTCTTTTGTTATGTTCTCCTCCTGACAAACTCTGCTGAAGGAACACAGACATAAAACAAGGTTTACGGTGGAATACCAACCATGGATAAAGCAAACCTCAGGATCTGCCTGCCTGTATTCATCTTAGCTATAGCTGTGGTTTTCTAGCTGCTTCTTTAATGAAAAAGTGTGATAAAAATAAACCAAATCTACATTCCTTGTGCATGCATATCTCCATGGATTTCACAGCAGGAATTTGGCTGTCTGTGTGTATACATGCTATTAAGTTACGATTCCATTAGCAAATTAAATAACCATGTATTAAGAGGAAGGCAAGGGTTAGGGACTGGTTTTCTTCTGTAATTTTGCCAACTTGGCCTGGCAAAGTGAATGTTCTGATTCAAGTCAGACTGGATCAAGAGAAACATTAGTTAATAGAAGAAAGACCATGCAGAGTCTACAGAAAGGCACATTGAAAAAGGTCAAATACTTCAAACTTGGACACTGGAAGAGAAAGACAAGTAAGATGGAGCAAGCAAGTCAGGACTGTGAATTAAAGCAGTTTGAAGTGAGGTGGTTCGTAGGAGAATCTGGCCCACAAACTTTGAGAAACTCAACCTCCATCTGGTTTCAGTGATCATCACTGTGAAAACTCATGATAGTATGATTACCGTTTAAGATATGGTGCATTTTGAACCATTAGTTTTGGTCACCTGCAGCGCTTAATAAATGGGAAGCAAGCACCAATAACAAAAGCAATGACATATCTATCACCTTCAAAATATCACCACCCACTCTAAATGTACATCTTAGAGCATTTTTTAGACAATGCTAGTCATTGTGTGCAGTGGTTAACTGTATAGGGCTCATTCATTCCTGTTCAAAACTACAGGCATAACTACAACTGAGGATGTGTCAAAAGGAAATAAGAAAATTATCTCTGGGCAATTACTGAAGAAAGGGTGCTTGACTACAAAAAATGGTGGTATAATGTTACATTTTTGCAATAAAAATAACTGCACAGATCATAAAGGAAGTAAAAAAAGATATTTTAAATACAGGCAACGATTATCTGTCTGTATAAGTTATGGATATGTCAACATTTAATAAGAACCAAAAAAACCCCGGAAAATAATTAGAGTATGCATCGTAGATGGTATTAATCTCACTGATTTATTGAAGGTATTCATAATTTTCTTCTTGTCATTACAATGCAATTTTTGTTGTAAATCTTGGTTTATGTTATCAGTGATCATCCGTGTACCTTGCCAGCATGAGTGATCGACACTTAACAGAATCGATGGATGCCAGTGCCCTTCTGGGACTGTGCCCTGTCTTTGCTGTTTTTCTCTGCAGTAGCCACTGATTGGATACTGAAGACACTGAGTAGTAAACACTTTGAAATTAATGAATTTGGGGAAATGGAATACTTAATTTGTATTGATTGTGCAAATGTCATTGCTTTGCTCTTCAGCAGCCTGTCCAGAATGTCCTATAAAGCCATATTAATCACTGGACAAATACATGTAAGTTAAAATAAACAGCAGAGGAGCTGCAGAAATTATTTAGGTTTTCACCTCCTACTTGTGATGTAGCTCACACCTAACTAAATTAGCAGTGATTGAGAATCATCAACGCACAAATGACATTTTTCTCCTCAACCTATATTCTCAACCTGATTCCTGATGGAGAGAAACCTGATGTCCAACAATTTGAAATACACTGCTTAGAGCATGCTTAGGATTAATCTTTTGGGCAACAGACCAGACAATCTAGTCATCTCCTGCAAAAGTCAGTAATATGACAATATGACACAGACTGGATTAAAACCTAGAAGAAATGTCCTAATCTTAGACAATGGAATTTAGCTTTTAGTTTAAGGTACATGTTCACAAAAAACCCCAACAGAGCTACCTTCAATATTGTTGCTTACTCTGAAAGTCACAGACAATTAAAAGAAAATATATATATGTATTTCCCTGCACAGCTACATCTGGTCCTTTTAAGTTATACTGTAGAGACTTATGAACAGTGGAGATGATGATGTAATTTACTCTTGGCCATAATAAACCTTAGACTCCAATGTTATGATCTCACATTCTTCATGAATATTAGAAAGAAAAGAAAACATCAATCACCATCTGTAGATGTGAATATTTAGAACTCTGTATTAGCAAAATCATATCAGGTTCCTTTTAAGCCAAGTAGCTGTGTGCCTAACTGATCTTATTTCCATTTTTATCAGTTTTACCTTTGTGTAACACTGACTTCAGCAGACACTTGTCTTTACACCGCAGTCACAAAGGACAGAATCATACCTATGAGTTCAAACCAAGAAAGATGAAAAAATTACAAAGGTTTTTGACAGCTATATTATAAGAAAAATGATCAGATACAGATGACAGCAAAGCATTTCTAGCCAAGAGAGTTCTAAGACAAGTTAAGCAATCAATCATCTACATCACTCACTATTCAGTGAGTCGACATTCAACATCTGAATCAGTCATTACAAAGTAAAGAGAATTAGTAAAGTCTCTAACAAAATGCAAATAAGTGAACCGGAGGACAATACAGTCAAATTCTAGAACTTGGCAGGAAGCCAGAAGAATTATTTTGACAAGAGTGCTTGGGGTGATTTGATTGTTACATTTAAAAGAAAAAAAAAAGAGGGAAAAATAAAAAAGGAACTTCAGCTTTTAGCAGTACAAGTTTTAAAAAGTATTCTGTGATACAAATATATAGTTATATTTAGTGAGAAAAAGTGTAGAATAAGGAACAAAATATAGTGTGTGCTCTGATGCTTTGCTTTGCAAATTAACTCTTTTTGGTGCTAGTGAGAGTTTTTAAATGCAAAGAACACCGGAGCAAAGCTAGACCAAATGTTATGCAACTCTCAGTGTTATCTTTGTCTTCCTTGAATATGTTGCCTACTGATGTTTTCCATGTTAGAGTATCAGCCTGATTCCAAATCCACCTGGTATAAGTGAACATGAAAAATAGGTTTAACATCTGCAGGACTACAAAGATGCAGGTGCTGAAATTCTGTAAATTCATAAATACCACTATTATGTAGGTCCAACAAAGCCTTACCTAACATATTCCTTGCTCTTGTTAAAATAGAAGAAGAGGGGGGGAAGGGAAGAAGAAAAATAAGATTTTAAAAAAAACCCCTCAGTTGAAGTAATGGTGGAAAATGGGAGGGATCTTACTGAAAACCAGGTAGTCATAGCAGGTAGCTGCACTGTTAGGCAAATCCTAGACATCCTCAGCTTGCACATATGGCAGAAGTAACACAAATGTTTGATACATGAAGCTTGGGCTACCAGCCCTTGGATCTGATGTATTCACTCCCTTTCTCCTCTGTCCTTCTGGGTGCATCAATGGAACTGCTCCTGCTCCTAAAACTGCATGTTTGCCTTCGTACTTCTCAAGGTCAGGGCTTGAACCACATAGGATTTGTCATCACCAGGAATCTTTCTTGTTGATGACTTACTACTGCTGGTATGCCTTAAAACGATAGAGGTGGTTTGGTTTTTACTCCTGATATGAATGTAGATAGACAGGAATAAAGAGAGAGTGTTTTCATGAGTATTTTTACTAGTAGAGTTTACATTATATTATGGCAAAAATATTTTTCAGCAGCAGTTTCAGAAAAGTGTGTATGACTTTGTTAGTGTTTGAATAGCTAAGATGCTGAGGATCCTTGTACTTAAAAAAATTATTGTTAATGGCAAATGCAATGGCTCTGTGAGGAGCACGAGAACTAGAGTATTACTCTTGAGTTTAACAGAAGCCAAGTTACCTTCTCCAGCTAATTGTCCTTGTTCCAAGCAAGGGAACAACATGCTGCCTATGTCAGAAAGCTCAGAAGAGAATAATACATGTAAGAATAGATGCTACATGTTACTTCCTCTCATCAGCTAGTCATTCTTATCCTTTTTCTCATAACTTACGGATCTATATGGAATAGTTTTTTCTGCTGAAAGTAGATTTTGTGTTTCAATGTGGTTTTTTATCAGCTGGTTATCCTCAAGTTTATCTTGCAATTCTCATTGACTGAACAAAATTGAAATATGTCCAACAGTTGATGAGCTACATGGATAGAATTTTACCACCTAAAAGTTTGTACATGCTTTTAATTGATTTTGCTGTTGTTTTGACCTTTGTGTAGAGCTGAATATCACAAGCAGTTTCAGTACTTGAAATAAAAACAGTCAAGTGCCCAGGTACATAATGTGTTCTCTAGTTCCTACTCGCTGAGCATAAATTCCTAAAATGATATCTATACAAGTCAAAATATGTCTGTATTTCATTTGACCGTATTAACAAGATAAGTATTCCCTTTATCTTACAGAAATGTTGGAATCCAACAATATCATCAATTTCAATGGACTAGCTAACAGCTCCAGTTACCACACTTTCCTCTTGGATGAAGAACGGAGTCGGCTGTACGTTGGAGCAAAGGATCACATATTTTCCTTCAACCTGGTTAACATCAAGGAATATCAAAAGGTACATTCATTCACGTTCTGTGCAATGTAAATATATACTTTTAATGTTGAAGACTTGTTATTACTCAGAATATGTTGTGCACTGTTGGAACTATGTAGTAAGTGTTTGGATGTCAGGAGTACTATTACAATGAAAATATTTGCTGACTCTATGAAGAAAAATTTATAACGAGCCTATGACCTTTGACTGTATAATCTGCAATATTTTTTTCAGACTACAAAAAAAAAAAAAGGTAAGTGATAAGTGAATAATCCAGCTATTTCCCAAACAAGACATACTTTCATGTGTACTCCTAAAAAAGCCAAACATCTCTTATGACAGTTTGCACAGAAAGGCCTTATTGCTCTTTATTTGTTTGCAAATAAAACAAGCTGTTTGAGAGTTCAGTGTTGATTTTTCTTCTTTAACCCAGCACTTGTAGGACGTCTGCTTCTGCTGCTTTCAAAACAGAACAGTTTCAGTATTAATAAAAGAGGAATAAGTCAATAAAATATTGCCATTCTTGTTGAAGAGTATAATTTTCCAGTATAAGTTGCTGACTCATTAAAAGCTGACAAATAGTTTAGTGTCGTTCTTCTGTTGAAGTCTAAATAAATAATTTAATTTTTCATTTATTTTAATAAGACGAAATGCCAAGAAGGTACACAATGGGATGGAGGTTTGATTTGTTATATTAAGTAGTTTGATGGTACATTTTAAAATCCAGAGAGTACCCTTTTATGAGAGATATATTGCTTTAATACCCAGGGATTATTTTTTTTTCTTGGTGTTCCTGACCTTTTGGCCGTTTGACTATTAGCTTCCTAAGATGATAGCAATAAATACCTTGTGTTTTCTGTTCAGAGGGAAGACAGGCTATTCATTTGTATTCTCTAAGGATAAAAGGATAAAAGGAAAACTGGGTATTTTCTTTTCTATTCTCTTTAGAGCAGCTATAAAGGAAACTAGCTATTTATTTGAATTCTCTGAGGGATCAATACTTAATGTGCAAAACATCTGGAATAATTAAAGGAAAGAAGGTGTTTCCATTGCAGAAAACAGCTCTGTAGAATGGGAGGAATTGTGTCTTACATACTTACATATTTAGATACCTTTAGAACACTCTTTGAAGTTATATACAAATATTAAAATATTAAATAAAGAATTGCTGCTAGTAACATGAAAAGAGAAAAGACAATTTAGACATTAGATTTAAGAATAGGCAAAAGGCTTGAAGAATTTGGAGATCTGTGTATTATAGACAGGGGAATCATGTAAGAAACTTAAATCAAAATTACAATGCAGCCAGTGTTACACTTGAGCTCAAATTTTACCAGTTGTTTCTTCTACCATGTAAAAAAACCCCTCAGGTTTCTGTCTAAATGCTGATGGCAACATCAAAACTCAAAAAGCCAAACCTTTCAATTTATTACAAACAGATTGATTTAGCTGTCTTTTAAACCAAATTTTAGGAAAATATTGTGCTGTGAGACTAAGGAAAAAGAACATAGAGAATAATGGTTTTAAAAATATAAAAATTTTTGCCCAAAACTTGAACTGAACTTGAACTGGTCCTTTTGGGAGATCTGAGAAGTTTGGTTAATGTTTTTCAACGTAGTAAATTTAAATTTTCGCATGTCTCTGCACGTTTTAAGCTGAGAATAGCAAGAGGAAGCAGTGGGAATCCTTTGAGAGAGAAGTTGCTCATAAAATTTTCAGCCTTATTTTATAGACTTAGCATGTTCGATTGCTGTTTGAATTTCATAAGAAAATTTTGAATAAAAAACTGTTGCAAGCTATTTTCAAATGTCATATATAACATGACCTTTGATCTCTTCTGTTATTCATGCTTCTTTCTTTTTGGTTTTTTTTTTTTTTTTTTGTTTGTTTTCATTAATACTTTGCCTTTTACTTTCTATATTGAACACCAAGACTGTAATCCAGACTTATGGCCATTCATATTGCATTATCTGAAGCTCCCAAATGAATAGCCTGGCATTTTATGGGAAGATCATGTTTTATTCTATATGTAATTCCTAAAAGCTTTTCAAAGAAACATGAATAATTGACTGTGAGGGTCTCTTGATTTTCTCTGTACGAGGTGAGATCCATTTTCCACTAAAACACTACCAGCAAACCTTAGGTCTAGGATTAGTTGTGTTAGGGTAGCTCTATAGGAACAGCATAAACATTTCTATGGTGTGATACTTTGCAAATCCTATGGCTTCTTTTTATTATTTAATTAAATAAACTTAGCAAAAGAGTAAACTAGTAGATACACTGAAGAGGCAAACAGCTCATTTCTGATGCTGTAACTAACGTGTGATTGTATTTCACACAGATCCCATTTATTGTTAGTAAGTATCTGCTATTTTTTCTCTTCGTCTTCATTCCATTGCATGAGATTTAAAACATTGAAAGAACACTCACTTAATGGAGAGTCAACCATCTTATTATTAGTATTTGGGATTCACAGCTGAAATTCACAATACAGATTATATTTCAAAATTGTTTCTGCTGTGACTCCTGTTATCCCTGTTTTGTTCCCAGCATTGCAGTCTGATTTTTGTTTTGTGTCTTTAGATTGTTTGGCCTGTATCTCATTCCCGAAGGGATGAGTGCAAGTGGGCTGGAAAAGATATTGTGGTAAGTACAAATCTTTTTAGCTTTTGTTTTCCTTTTATAAAACTTTGTAAATATTTTATTATGTCTTATTGTGTTAATTCTTAAAGTATTTTTCCCACTCTGTAAGATCACACATCTGATCATAACTTCAGTCTTGAGTTTTCTCAGTCATCTTATTCAGCATAATGAAATTTTTTCGTCATGACCAAGGGTTTAAATTTATAAATGTAAATCATGTAAATGAAATATAATTTATCTATCAAAAGAAAAAAATCAGTAAGAAGGAGAAGGGAGAAGAAATATCAGAATGAGAAATATTAACCCTTTAATACTCATCTCCTGAAGTCAGGGTAAATAATATTTTGACCTATTTTTTCCCTGCTCCAGGTTTCAGTCCTACAGTGAGCTCCAAGAAGTGCTTTCTCTTTGTAGCATCTCTGGAGTCAGAGGGTTCCCCTGAGCTCTTTCCTTCATGGAGTTCATAGCAATATTGAGGTCAAAGTGGTTTTAACATTCTCCATTAGTTTTGGTGCCTCAGGAAAGACCCTGTTACACTAGGCATCATTTTCTTTACATTTTCCCTCATTCCTGAGTACATCATATTCCCTGTATTTATGAGGTAGGAGAGACATAGCCGGTAGCCCCCAAATAGCAATCATTCCACACTGATAATAACTGTCTTCTGTATAGGAACAGAATGGGAAATGGGAGGAAAGGGCTGAAGAAGGGGGAAAGCAGATAAAAAATACATGCCTGCAAGAAGCCAAACAAATACTTGCATAGCAAAGCCAAATGGGAAATCATTGTGGTTGCCAAGGTATAAGTGAGAGTGGAACTTGGCCCCGTGTGGATATGCTATTGGCCTGATTTTCAGCGATGATTCTGTAAAATATTCATAATGCCAACCATATGCCTCTAGAGAGCTCCATTTGAATAATTTCCTAGGTCATAATAAAAATAGTTTCATCAGTCTTTACCTAGGCCATAGAGGACAGTTGTCTTCATAAAAAAGCTATTTGGGAACAGAAGAGGTGGGTTAGGTGAAAGCTAGGAAATGTGGGCTAAGCTATATATGTGAAGGGACAGCTGAAGTGCCAGAACTTAGGCTATCTCATTAGGTAAAAATAATACATTAAATTAATCCATATTCACATTCACAAATAAATTGCAGGAGTCCTTTGCAAGGTGAAACCTAGAATACCTAATATTCAAGGTTAAAAAAAAAATGCTAGTGTTAAATATGTGAGCAAATTAACTAGCCTTGCCACTTGATCTTATATGTATTATGATATGACATTAAGTAGATTTTTTAATAGCTGGGGTAAAAACCTAGGAAATTAATAGGAGATTCAGTGCCTAAAATGAAAGTATACTCTTTTATTTTGAATAATTATTTTCAGAAATTCACAGTAGTAAGAGTATGCTTTATATATTGGACCATGCTGATTCTAATGCAGTTGTGGAAAATCATAGAGGCACATATTCTGGAGTAAACTGGGAGGTTCAGGTCCCTATCCTCTGACTGTGCTAAGCTTGAGAGTTCATTTATAATGTAACTTCTGTTCACCTTGATTGCTTTGCTTCCTGTGATATTAGGACAGCTACACCTGCTGATCATGAGCAGAAAGTGAAGTCCGTACCACACTGCAGTGCAGTGTGTGCCCCTGGCACATGAGCTGCATGCTGTGATCCTGTGCATTAGGGGCAGCACTGCCATGAGCTGGTGGGCAGAACAGGAGCACAGAACTCAGCACTCAGTGCAGCCCAAACTGAGAACAACAGCAGTACAGCAAAATGTTGCTAGAATCTGCTAATTTGTTTTCAGGAACATTTTTCACATGTAGTGTTGTTAGTGCTAGTTTTGCGCCTTTTTTTTTTTTTTTTTTTTCATTTTGGAGTTCTCTACAAGAGTAGGTGGGAAATAAAAATAAAATAAAAGCATAGCTCATGTGTAATGTGGGTCCAGTTTCAGTAGGCAGGTGGAAAGATGGAATACATATCTTGGTGTGCTCAGAACATCATCTTTAAATATTTACAGCTACTTGTTCTTGCCATAAAACAGTGCATTACAAGCAACATATTTAATGCAACTGCTTCAGCTGTAATTACAGATAAAGATTACAGATCATTTAACAAACTTATTATTCCTCCCTTATTTATTCGTTAAAGCCATTGTCAGTACCTTGGGAGTGTGGAATACAAAGGCCATAAAAATAACTCAACAGACTTTAATTAGTGGGAATAGGAGAAATAGAGGACAAATACAATGAAATGCAAACCATGCTTGATTTAATACTGCTTTCAGCATGTACCACTTCTAAGATATTATATGCTCTTCACTTATGATGGTGCAAAACTTTCCACATGACAGTCTATACTTCTACATTGAGGTCTTTTTAAAAAAAAAAAACAAACACCACAACCTCTTTTAATTATTGATCTCCAGGGTAAGTCAGTGCTGAAAATGCAAGTCCCCACTAATGGGCCAGGTGCACTGCAGCAGCTGCAGCACAAGTGTAACCCTGGCCCTGCCCCAGTGCTAACCTCAGCTATGACCTCAGAGATTTCCTCTCATAATTATAAGGGGTAATTTACCATCGTTTTCACTCCTTCAGAGGGATTCCTTACCCTGACGCTGTCAGTCATGCCAATCCAGGCACAGCAGGTTTGTGGCTCAGGACAGTCCACGCGGGATTTGAGGAGAGCAGCTAACGGGGCTGATTCCCGCTCTCCTGCTACCCATTTGTTACTTAAGCAGTCATTTCTGTTTCTTAAAGGGCTTAGTATATGTTAATTACTTAAGCTTTACTCACTTTATAGCTAGATAAAGCTTTTAAAGTATGCTTTGGATCTTTTTTTCATATGAGTAAGCTGAGAGGAGATGCTGGAAGACTCCCCCCAGCTTTGCAATACCTACTTACAGCAAGACTTCTCTGACAGAGGTTAACTGCTACACTTTCCCACAAAATATAGATTTTTTTCCAATAAAGTCATAATTACTGTCCCATGTAAGTACTTAGTATTACAATAGATTTCCATTTCCTCAGTATAGAGTATCACAAGCACCAAAGTAACGTTGTTCATGAAAAATTAAAGACTATAAATAATAAATAAGATATTTGCTTGCGTAATTCAACTAAATGAGCAATTCTGTGAGGATTTCTTGCTATTCTGGACTTCAGTGTTTTATTTGATCTGTTCTGGTTTCTGTAAGTCCTGTGAATATTTGTCATGATTCCTGGCCAGACCTTGGTAATGATCAAAGAACACAAAGTCTCTACAGAATAATTCTCAGCTTTTCTACTAAACTTACAGAACAGTCATGCTGCTAGTCATATTCCTCACCAGTGAGCCTCAGTATTTTTGTTTAAAAATCTGACAGTCATCTGGGACCCTGCAAAAACACATGGCAACCTCTGCATTACATGTGGGTTGAGTAATAGGTAACTAAAAAAACCAAAACAAAACAAAAGTGCCTAGAATTCCACTCTGACATTCTTGGGATATCACAAACCAGCAAAGCAAAGCCTGGGTGATTTACAAAAGTTACCAGAAAAACTAGTTAGTTTTGCAGGTAGGGATAGGGCAGGGATAGGTTCCTGAATGGAAACCTCATTAGTCCTTAAACTCTTAATTTACCATGGTTTTAAAAATTTTGGCTGCTGTTTAGTTGATAGATCTCTGCACTAGATTTGACTGAGGCACCATATCAGTAGTTCACGTTACACAGTTAATCAGAGACATCTCTATTAAAGGGTATGATAGATTTCTATGACTTGAAGGCTTAAAAGATGTGTTTCTGAAGGGCACCTTAGGATGTTATTTTCAAGTACAATTTGACTATCGAATTTATTTAGTGGCTCTTAGAGATTCCAGCGCAAATTAAATTGTTTAAATGGTCCCTTCTGGCCTTGATGTGTATAAACCTTTAAAATTTCAATGGGTACTTTAATAAAGCCATACAGGACAAGCTGCATGATGACAGACATTTATGTACACTTTACATGCTGTATGATATTCGTCTTCTCCCTGGATGTTTCTGGTGAGAAATACACATTGATGTACAAACAGATGCAAAGAGTTCCAAGTACTTGGTACCAGCAAGCTTCCCTACATGCTCTGTCACATGAACATACACAGGTACACACATACAGGTCCATACAGAGCTACACTTTTGTGTACACAGCTAAAGTGTATCAGCAAAATTGTGTGGGGGTAAGCACTGAGTGTATTATAGTTTATAGGAGATAGGCATCTACTTGGGCTATTTAATTGCTATTAAATTTTACTTAGTTATTAACTTTTACCTGACTTCAATTGTAATTGATTTTTTTTATACTTTATAGTCCTCTTGATGATAATTTGGAATCACTTCAGGTCAGAAACCTATTTCCAGTGAGGAGGAAGCAAGACTGTTTACACTACACAATATATCTGTATTCTGTGCTTGCTTCTTTGCATTCAAGTGTGGCTGGCACCTACTTACTGAGTTTATTGTTCATGCAGGTGTAATCACATGACTGTAATTTGATTCACCATCTCATTTGTTATGATAATACTCAAAGCCAAAATGTTCATATGCCATCTCAGTTTATGCTTTCTTTAAACTTTTCCAGACCCTCTCTAAATTATAGAAAGGGAGGGGATGGATCTATAGGCTTATGGATCCATCAGTGTGTAAAGATTTAATTTGGAAAGAAAGAAGAAAAAAGAAAAAAAAGAAAAGGAAAAAGAAAAACCAGAAAAGAAAAAGTTATGTGTAACTCAACAAGTGTCCCTCAGCCATATCTGGTGATACTTTGGAAAAATAAAGTTGGCAATAAATGAGCACAGTTCCCTTTAACTCATTTTATTACTGTAGTTGCCTTAGGGAAAATAGAAGAACATGGAGGCAGAAAGTAAAAGTAATTCTTTTCATCTGTTATTGTAAACAAAGATCTAAAGAGAGAATCTGAAAATTAAATATACAATGCTGGCTGGACTTAGAAAGTCTGTTTCTAAATTCATCTGACAGGCACAATTTTTCTGGTCAAAATGCCTCTGGCCCTTTGGGTGTACCAAAGAGTAGTTCATTCCTTTCTGTCAGGGTTGTTCCTTTGGAGGACATCTACAGCCAGATTTCCAGCTTTTCTACCACCAACCTTCATCACCATCCCTGTTACATTTCTGGCTTCCTGTCTCCCGTACAGCAGTAAAATTCTTTAACAGAGCTTTAAGACCCAAGACCCCCATCCACCCTGGGGAAAAGGGAAAGGTAAATGTCTCCTGGGAGCAGGAAGGGGTAAAATAAGTAAAAATCCAAAGTAACAGACCTCCTGTGAGGTTAGGGACAGAATTAACTCTCAGTATGACCTACTACAAAAAGAAATGTGATTTTTGTAATGTTTGTCAGATAAACACTGCCACTGCATATTCATTCTGACTCTATCAGTTGTCCCAGTTAGTATGCTGTGTTTTTTAGCTTGAGGGTTGCTCACTTCTTAGTCTTGTCCATTTTGTGTAATGTGGACACGATTTCCTACTAAAGCATTTTTCACCATTTGGGAGATGAGGGAGTGAGACATTCTGTAAGCAGTGCTGCCTTAATACTGCTGCTTCGTAAAACTACTTTGCATAGACTACAAACAAAAGGGAAAGACAGATGGGGGTGGGAAATCCCCTCAAAACCTACAACCACTTCACTCAGAGGTGAACTGGGCTTGGTAAAAAAGGAGTTTTGGACACTGGAGCCTTTCAAAGTCCTTTGGAGCTCTCTAAGAGACTTTTCCACCCAGAAACTTTGTGCCAGCTCCAGTTCTTGGATGGACCCCCGCAACACACCCACCAGCATAAAGCTTCATTTATGGCTTATTGCAGATGCTGATCCTACAGCTTGTGTTCATTTAGGCATTTGCATATATTTCTTTTTATGTACTGACCAAGGCAAATCAGATGCTGTAAGGTAATAACTTGTGCCCTTATACAGAGGAAGAATTAACTTGGCAGTTGTTCAGATTTTCATGTTTTACCCATTTATGTATCATGGGGAGTCATTTAAGTCTTTCAGTATAGGGAACAAATTGATATAGATCAAGGACAAAGCTAATTTTCCAATTTGGGGCTTATTTTTCTGCTTATAGGTGTGACTATAGAAATTTGTTTCTGAAGGAAATTTAATAGTCAGCAGATTTAATGCAGTCTCGCAGAAATGTTTTCTTTGTTGCTTTTGAAATACAAATTCACAGAGCTAGAAAAGGCAAAGTAAAGGAGAAATGAAGAAAAATCATTCCCCAAATTATGGGGTTTAATTTTCTATCAGTAGATGTTCGTCATGAGCCCTTGTTTGGCCTTGGCAAATCTGAGAATTATTTATGGCTGAGTTTCCAGCTATTGCTATTTCAAAATGTTGTTGGGTAATTCCATGTTATGATTTACTGCACCCTAAGATGGACAGAGTAAATTTATTCTTCATACATTTCTTTCCAGAAAAACACATTAACTGGATGACTGGTAGAAATGATCAATATGTTTAGTCCCTGTTTTCTTTCAGGGCTTCAGTCTGAAGTTCATGAAGGTAAAGAAAAGCCTTCCCTTTGCTGCCAGTCACATCTTTCTCCCCCCCTTTTCTTTTTTTTCTTTTTTTTCCTGAATTTGATTCACATTCTTTGTATTTTAGCAAACAGACTGGTATTTTTGCTTGTTTGGTTCTGTTTTTTAGGTTTTTTTGTTTGGTTGGTTGGTTTTTTGTTTGTTTGGTTGGTTTTTGTTTTTGTTTGTTTGTTTGTTTGTTTTGTGGCATTTTTTTGGGTTGGTTTTGTTTGGGTCTGCTCTGAAAGATCACATACCACAGTTTCTCTATACTCAAGATATGGTCACTATGTCATCATTCAGTTTGTCCACTACTAATTTTTTCTGTAGTCCCATTACTTACATACACCAAAAATAGGTCTACTGAATTCCTCCCTGCTGCACACAATTCTAAAATATTGCCTTTTTTTCTATTGTAATAGCTAAGAGAACTAAAGGGAAAGTTCTTAAAATAACCTAGAAATAATATGCAATTATTTCCTATGTCAAAGCTAATGCCTTGTTCAGTTTCCACATCTTCATGTCAACAGAAGATATTATAAAAAGCCACTTTTCATTGTTGAAAAAGTTCTGTATTCTGAAGATGGTGGAACAAGAAAAGTAAGAACAGTAATTAAAGGAGAATTTATATATTTTTCTTTTGCATTTGTATTTGGGTTTTTTTGTTTGTTCTCTTTTTTTCTGATTGAGAGACGTAATCTTTGTTGAATTAAATGATCTATTCATCTCTTACGCCCTTAGGTAATTCCCTTCTGTTTAAGATTTTCCAAAAACTTTAGGTTGTATGCTTATATCATTAGTATATTAATAAAAGAAATCCAATCATCAAAAAGATAATTAAAAAACCCCAAAGTACTCAGCAAACTCACATTTCAATAATTTCACTTTGGTGCCAGATTTTTACTGAGTGGGAATTTCAAGCTTCTGTCACGTAAAGTTTCTCTGTTCAGCATCTCTCTGTGGTGCCAAAACAGTTTAATATCCCCACACAAATTTCCAGCATCCCACAGTAAGACACATGTAACCTCATAGAGTAGCTTACAGTGTATGTTTATTTACAGGCACACACACTGATAAGCAGCTGTCCCTTATAGATGCCACAGTCTTTCATTTCCTTTCAACACTTCGTGGGTTTATGTTCATTTTCAACAGAGAAGTTTTGAGTATACTTATCTTAGGTGGTTGTGAGTGGAAGTCATTAGAGGATATGCCTGTAATATTCTGAATAAAGGCAAGCTGACTGATATGGAGTCTAAGTGTGTTATGTGCCTGTAACAGGCTTGACAACCCGTTTGTCTGAAATACTCCACCCAGTTAACAGGTGTTGATCCCATTCGGAAAGGCGGGAGTGTAATCTGATTTCTCCAGGAGACAGGTGATTACTCCACCCAGATGGAAGAGATAGACGAGAGAGACTCTTTAGATCTAGGCTGTGGTTGCAACTTAGATTGCTGCTGGGCTTGATAAGACTGCCTGAGCTGAAACCGAACCCTTGTGTTCATTTCTTTGCTAATAAAACCGTGCTCATATTGTGGGACAGGTTTCCTCTATAGAACAAAACAAATTTTTATTTTAAAGTTATGGTCAGAGAAGAACTGTCTTCTGCTTGACCTTAAGGCTTCCCAATATGCTGAGTTATTTATTAAATACTCTTCCTTAAATAAATTTAGTCTGTGCTATAGGAAGTGCTTGCTACTACAAAGCATAACAATTCAAAATAAAGGAAGCTTGCTAGCACTCACGGAAAGGTTTAATGTACAACAGTGATACTGTGCCTGCAAAACCTACTTGTTTGCTGGACTGCATCCACAGAAGACTTTTGTTTGTCTTTTTAACTATTAACCAGATGTAAAAAAAAAAAAATGACATGATCATTAAATCAGGTATATTGTTCTTCATCCTTTTCTTGGCGTCCCTCTAGCTGTTATATACATTTGTTATATACATCTTCTGAGTGAAGATTTCAGGACCTGAAAACATGTCTTGTAATTGGAACGTTCCAAATGCAAGAAAAGATTGGAGAAAACTTTTGCTTCCTGAGATCACAAGGTAACACGATCATTGCTAATGACAAAGATTTAGAAGTCTGGTGTGTCAAGGGAGGCATCTTCAAAGCATGGCTTCTTTTAATGGCTTCTGGCTTAAGATTGTTTTCAGGACAAGCCCTAAGGAGTATCCCACCTAGCTTAGCTACCTCCATGCTTAGCTGTGGGAAATCCTGGGCCAAATGACCAAACATCAGCAGTGACCTAGATTTGCAAGTGGATAGGTAGACAGGCAGAGAGACATTTTGTGTTTTGCCCTCACTAACACAAGGGAAGAACCAGAGAAGCTTTCCATCTGCTGTGCAAGTGTGCTGACAGTACAACTGTTTGCTAATATGGCTTGCAGTTTTGTGGCTTGAAGGAATCAGGATATATCTGCTTTTTTCGCTGGCATTTTTTAATCATCTGCTTTCTTGGCTTCTTTTTTCTTGTCTTGATGCTTTAATGGTTTAGATTCATGCAGACATCCTGCAACTTGAGTAAATTATACATTTTAAATATTCTCAAGAACTCTTGTCGTATCAAAAAATCAGGCAGATAACAGGCAGAACTTAATTGGAAAGATAACTGGAAGTACAGTAAACTGTACTGTGCAACCAAAAATATCTTATCAACCCTCATCAGTCTGAAATTTCTCAGGGAACATCTTGTCAGCAGAGGAAAATCTGGATATGAAATTAATCAGTGGTTCCTGTGCAATGTTGACAGTGGTCACCGTGCCTAAGAGTAGAGTCACTCCTGACATCTCCAGAGGAGCTGGGTCCCCCAGATCACGATACCATATAAAGTCCTCCACAATTCAGCATGAGGGTCACTGAATGTGAGGATCTGTCAGCTCTTTCAAAGCTCTGAGGTGGGAAGACAAGTACAATTAAACTCCTCAAAATAACAAGGATTTATAAAGGGGACTAGGTGGTTTGTTTACCTAGACATATTCTTGGTTTGTGTTGGATTTGCATGAGTGTGATGAAATGCACACTGCTTATTAAGGCAGGGATGTAACTCCCAAGAAATAAGTTAATAGAAACCCCTTTCAGTAACACAGACTTCAATACTTCAGCTGCTCAACTTGCTTCAGTCAGCACTGCAGACTGGCTCTTTTTTGGAGGGTAAGACTATAAAACTTTGATCCTGCTAATTGCAAGGTACAGTAATGACAAAACAGGGATGTAAATGATGATATTGATCCCAACTGCAAAGGTACACAGTAATAAATCACAGATTGCAAATGTTTTCATGCCAGCTGGCCTCGCCTGCTCTAAAATTGTGCACCTGCCTATACAGGTTCAGCTGGAAGGTTATCTCATGGAGTACAGGTGCCAGGCAGGATTTCCCCACCCATTAGGTCCTGCACATAGCTCCCAGAACTCGGGGACTTTCTCTTTACTGCCAGTGTTAACACAATGGCTTTGCAGAACTGTTACCAACCAGCTTACTGCAATAAAATAAAATTTTAAAAGACCATTGCATTTTAACAGGACCCAAATAATTGGCTTTGTTCCCTGCTTATTCTGGGCCTGTTTAAGCAGACTGTGTTTTTGGACCAATATTTTTCTAAATATTGCTGTAATAAAAAGAGGGACACGGCAATAATTTTTAAATAATGTTACTGCATTTTACAGAATCTTGCTCCCAAACAGCAAGAGCTGTGAAAGCACACACCATGCAGAGCTCACCCTGAAGAGACTTCCTCGCCCATGCTTACTGACCTGCTAGAGTATTTGCCGGGTCTAGCTGAGAATCCATCATCTGTGTACATGGCAGTCACACATATATTTATTGCACTAACACTCCAGAAATATTTTCCTTGAAACAATGCTGCTGCATGCTGAAAAAGATACCAATACCAGCTGAACTGATGGCAGCCAGCAGTAGCCCACCAGCAAAAGAGGGAAGTTAAAAAGCTCCCTGGTAATTCTGGAACATCTTTCAGCAGTGTGATAAATTTGAATGACAGCAGTAATATCAGGGATTACTTATTCTCCGTGGATATCCCTGACCTCGTCACTTGAGAAGTCAACTAATTGGACAGATGAAGGAAAAAAAAAGTAAACATATTAATTAACCTCATGCATGGGACTTTATATGAAAGCTGTCCATCCATTTTGATTTAAAAGACAAAACACGTATTTATTTTGCTTGTCCAGCTGTTAGATGATAGTTTTAAATCCCCTTGTCCATCCAGTTTAGACAAAATCTTTTGATATTTTAATCACTTGGCTATGTGCGAAGGCTGAAATAAAGGAAGAATGTATTACTGGATCTGATCCTTATCTGGATTAAATCAGCAGAAAACTGTTGAAGCCAATGATACTGTAAAGGATCGTTTAGCCTTCTACTTATTGCCCTGCATAATCTGGCCATTTGCATTTACTATAATATCTGAGAAGCAGTGTGGATATCAGTGTTGGTTAAAAAAATGAAACCACTTTCTTAAAATAAGGAGAAAAATCTGGGCATTAGTTGGTCATGGGGACTTACCATTTAACTTCCACTTAAAAAGATGTCATTAAAAACTCTTTGCTGCATTAGTAATTCAGACTGAAGGATGCAAGTTCCAGGCTTCTGGAGGAGAAATAATTACTGGAAACTCATAAAAAACACCTAAATTCTGTTTTAATTTTCATATGCGGAGCAGATGTTTTGACAGATGGATGGACTTTATTTTTGTAACTGTCCGGGGAAAGTCTGCATAACACAGCCTAATCAGTGTTACATATCTGTAGTGTTTGTTTTTCAATCTTTCTGCATTTGACTCTTATGCTTTTGGTTGCAGACATTTTCTTTGTAATTTATTTTTTCAGGTTAATCTCTCTGCTTAAGCCCTTTTATCAACTTGATATATAAATATTAGAAAACTCTTAAAAAATAAATGTGCATATTTGGTTTGTAAGTCAGATATATTGATCTTCATATAGTGGGTGCCCTTCTGGAAAACTTAATTAACACTCTATCTTCTCTTTAAGACAGGCCCTCTGCCCTTATACTTAGTATATAACATTTGGAATTAAAAGTTAGAGTTAAGAAATCTGTCCAGACTCACAGGACCTTTTTGACTTTAATTCACACTCTGAATGTAAGTGGCAATCTAATAATTTCTCAACTTGTTCTACAAGTAGGGGTTTAGCATGGCAGAATTTGCAGTGGAGTTGGGGCTTTGGCTGTCTTACCATAGTATAATGTGTTACCTTAGTAGTGTTTTAGCCACTTTCATTCCAGTAAATCATCAGTGTGGAGCTGAGGATCTGAACCACACAACCTCCTCAGCCAAGTTTAGAGGAAGCACACACACCTTTAATGCACCTGAAGTTAAAACCTTTTTCTCTCTGAGGAATGGCCAGTGAAATTCTGGGGCGTGTTCACTCCAGGTGGCCAAATAAATTTAACTCCTAGACACAAGGTAGAATGGCTGCAGGGCATGTAATGCCCTTGTGCACTTACGTGCCAGATATAACCCCAGCAAATTCTGTAGGAGCTGCTTGGACTTTGGTGAGGGTTACAGTCCGTTTTCCTTCAAACAGAGAAACAAACTGGATTGGACCCCAGGTTTGAGGTGAGTGCTTCAGCTGCTGCACGTCACCGTTTCTTTGGCCATGCTTTGGAGGATGTTGGCAATCATGCTATCACAACTGTTTACAGATACAGATCCAGCAGTTATATGGTGAAAACATCATAAAGTAGCTATCTAAGGAAGTTCCCTCTGTCAGGACAGAGAGAGGAAGACCTTGCAGGCTGTACTAAAAGGTCTCAGACGTGATGTAAGGATTTAGCTACTTGGATTTTAAGATAGAGGCACTTCTACATGAGGTCAAAGGCAGAACCTACAGCTCTTGAGGAAACCTTATAGTATTTATTGAAGTATAAATGAAGACTAATCCTCTCCAGGGGTAGGCAAGAAAAATGAATGGGTATTTTGAGGACTGCAGTAACTCCCACATGATGTACCTAATTTTCTCTTTGAATATCTACCTGAATCATTATGTACCACATACAACCACTTATACTTTCTGCTGTATGTATATATGTATATATAAACTCAAGCTCTAGGGCATAAACCAGTGTTTAGCTTTATATAGAGAAGAAAAGTTTCCTGGTATTAAGCTACCCATTGTATTGAACAAGATTATTAGGTGCAAGAATTTACAGTGATTCACTATGGTGATCCCAGTGCTCAATTTTCTTTAAGATTTATTTTCATAACCCATCCAAGTGATACTTTCCAAACCTTGCATTCATTTTCATTCACATTATTCAGCTAAAAGTATTTAAACTCCCACAACACCCTGCTTTCAAATATGAAAAAAAATATTTCCACCTGGAAACTAATTTTTAAAAGTCTAATTTTCTTCCTTTATCTGTTTCACTTGACAAAGAGCAATATTCAAACGGTATGGATACGTCCAGAATATGTCCCCTTTAAACAATATCCCTTTCTTGGGGAAAGTGAAAATGGATACAAAAGCATGAATTCACGCTTGGACACAGTGTTTAAATTCCCTGACAATTTGTTCCTTACAGCTTCTGGCTCTAGGTTACCTCCTCTTCCTGCTGAGGGTACTTTCTCCTATCTGCAGTATTTTCTGAGATACTACATGCCTTTTGTTGTCTTTGTCTCTCTTCCAGTGCCTTGCACTCTGAGATCATATAGTGAAATGCCTTGTCCTGCTGGCACAGACCTTCATGCTAACAATATAGTGCTAGCCTGGGGGTCTGATGGGGGAGACGCTGCTGCCAAGTGGGACAAGCCCAGCTGGAGACACCCAAGTCATTCCAGGCCTCCAGCCAAGGGGGTTGGAGAATCACTTTGTATTCAAGATTACGTAGCCACCAGTGTCGAGACCAGCAGAGCTGCCTGGCAGGTTTCACAGCTGATGGTGCCTGAATGCCACTGAAGGAGTTGTGCTGTGAGGGCAGCAGAGGGGAAACAGACTGGAACTGGGAGTCAGTCACACAGGTCTCACAGAGTGGTAGACCCAAATTGCATTCAACGCACACACACTTTCCATGATCAGAATATCGTCTTTGTTATACACATGCACTGTGATTTAGAGTCTGAGCAAATCATTCAAAACTGTTAAAGTTGGTTTATTACAGATTTGTGGGAAGCTTTTTTGTCCCAGAGCCACATAAACCAGGAAAACATAGTATTCATTATCCCAAAGCAAATTCTTGCTGCGTTCAGTATATCAGACAACCAGGTACAAGGTTTCCACATGTGGTGATGTATCTGTGCAGCTATACTTGAGCACATTTAGACAAAGGAAGGAATCTGAGATGGAAATCAATGTGCCTGTTGCTATTGTTCCAGGGAGAATAGCACCGTCTCCCAGGCAGGGCAGAAACTTCACTTTGAACTTCCTGAGTTGACAAGGGCTTAAATCAGAACTGTAACTTTACTTTGATGTCATTTATTGGGGTTTAATACCCCTCTTTATTTATTTTTTTACTACCATGTAAAATATATAAAGAAACCTAATCTGCTAGAGAGGTGTATGAGAATTTACTGAATAGACCTTAATGGTTCCTTTATGCAGCTATAAAACAGAGGGAAGCTATAAGAGCAGTCTGAACTGGACTAGGAACTTTAAATGTTATATAAATTTATTCACCATAGTCAAAGGTTTATGGCTGTAGGTATTTACTTTCCCTATTGTTTAACTAGGTTGTGTATTTCTCAGACATCTACGGTAAAAAACACATTGTACATGGAAGTAAAAGAAGGGATGAATAAGCTAGATCTGCTTTTGGAAATATGTTAGAAATCCAGAGTCACTTTACTGATATTTACTCATTTACACTAATATCAATCCTAAACACTTGACATGCAAATACAGCTATGATAGGGTTAATCCCTTTTTCCCCCATGCTAATCTGGAATAATTCAGTGAAGCTGATGATAGAATATTTTTCTTAATTTCATCCATACAAATCAAAGAAGACTCTGTCCCTAACCTAAGTAGGGTTTTCCATCTCACCTTTAAAGTATTAGCTATCTAATGCCTTCTTGCTGTATGTTATAGATAAGAAGCTGAACAGTTTCAGTCGGTCAGACCTGGTGCCAATAACGCCAAGGTTATGGTTCGATCCCCGTAGAGGTCATTCACTCTTAAGAATTTAAGAGTCTTCTAATTCAGAATATTCTGTGATTATGTGATTCTGAGTGCATGTAGAGTCACAGGTGTTGTGCTGCTGTAAATCAGAATACCTCCTCTGAAATCGGCACAGTTCTTTTATTCACAGTGGCTGTGGGTCCAGCCCATCTACTCACAGCATTTTGTATGTAGCCACCAACCTCTAACTTTTCATATTCTTCACATAGGCAATTTTAAAAGCTTTAATAAATGGTAGTAATAGGCCACAAAGACATTTTTAAAATCATGATACTTTAAACCTGACAAGGCAAAGCACAGTCCTACTGAAACAGTGTTGTGTTCATATTTGGCCAGATACAACTCTTAAGTGAGAAAATTGTGACTTATTTAATAATGTACACATCATTGGTCAGTTTTAAATTACATAGAGTCAAAATCAGATGCTCCATCTGAAACACAGAATATCAGAAATTAAGAATAAATCTATTTCAGTTTTGTTAATTTTTAATGTTACATGAATTTGGGGTATTTGTCCATTTTACTCTTGCAGGCCTGGAATTGTTAACATACTTTTATTTAAAGGAGCAAAGGACAACAACATTAATAAAAATATTGAAACATTTTTTTGATTATTTATGCCAGATATTTGCTTAGTGCTCTACCACTGTGACAGTGGAAATCAGTCTGTGGATAAACATAAATATAATAAATATATGTTCCTGCTTATACTTGTATATGTGGGAAGAAAAAGTATGGACCAGAAATCGTGTGTGTTTTTATTAAGAAAGGTCACAATGGAAAGAATTAACAGTAACATCAATCTCTATTTCTTTCAATTTCCTGTTGGATTATCTTAACTATCTCTGTGTTCTCTCTTCCATCTCAGTTGAAAAGATAAGTTAACAGAAGTAACTCAAGGATGTAGTAAGACTCTTTATGCTTTTCTCTGGGTGCTCTTTTTAATACATTGCCATTATCTGTTATGCAAATATACAGAGAAATTTCATACCAGTGCATTCCTTTGTGTAAGGCAGGGAATCAGTGTTTCATCTGTGTAAGTTCTTTGCTTTTCCCTGTGGTGGCCTAAGGCATCCCTCAAACTGCACATGCATTTTCCTGGCAGAGGCTTTATTTTGTGTTTGAGAGTATCTGGTTTAATTAGCAATGAATTTACAGAGAGGAATGATGCTAGTCAATGAGATTTCTGTGGAGGTGGTAGATCAGGTGATGTTTCCGTGGGCCTTGGTCCACTTGGAAAGGTAGAGTTGCGCACTGTATCAAAAAAGTAATTAAATGTGCATAGAAAAAATTCCTTCATCTTAAACACAATCTTTACTGGAAATATTTATTCAGTTTCAATGTTCTTATTTCTCTCCTATTTGAAATGAGTTATTTGTCATTGTATCAGTAGACTGACTCACAGGCATTTCTTTTCGATGTTAGACCTGACTGAAATAAAAATATTAAACAAATGGAAAAAGTCGACATCTTGGCTATCCATTTTAATAACATTAGGCATTAATAATGACAGTTTTGTTAACAGATCATGTTTGTAGTAGGGACTGTTAGTGTTGCTATTCAGCTTTTATTTGCTGAGAATGAAAATAACTAACGATGGATAATTTATATAGAAAGAAAGAGTAAAGTCCAGGTCTTGCAAAGCTTACATTCTAGGGGTTTTCAATGATTGCATTAAAGTTTAACATATGCATTCATATGTGTAAAACTGGCCCTAAACACAAACAGTGGGGGTGAGGCAGCACTCATATGATTGTTAAAAATGCTATATCAATGATTTGTTTTTCATCAACTCCTTCCATCTGGCCCATTTTTCTTCTAATTGTTACTTAATTGAATACAAGCAAACAGTTGGTCCATTTTTCTTCATTATTTCGTTCTGACACATTTCTGTAAATGGGTTTTGTCTTACAGACATGGCAATAGCATAAATTACAAAGACGAAGCATGTCTGAAACAAAAATTAGGAATTCTTTTTCTATAGTCTTTTCTTCAGGGTTGGATGCTTTATTAAATAGCAACCAAAGATATTTAAATGAGAAATTAACTCAAGCTATTTATTAAATGCTTAGCAGTAAACAATCTTATGAACAGCATGAAATGATCACACTTTACAAATCTGTTCATTCAGCCATACATCCTTAAGACAGAAGAGCTCCCATTAGTCAAAATCACTGAATTAACTCTGTGAATAAATTTTTCCCCTTTTCTTTGCAGAGAGAATGTGCTAATTTCATCAAGGTACTTAAGGCTTACAACCAAACCCACCTGTACGCTTGTGGAACAGGGGCTTTTCATCCAGTCTGCACCTATATTGAAGTTGGAAGCCATCCTGAGGTAAACTATCTTAAACCAGTATTTTTCTTTTTCCTCTTTTTAATCTTTATTGGTGTTTAGCCATGACCTCTTCCTGCCAAAATGCGCTCTCACTGGTTTCTGTAGCTTGGGAGGTGGACCTGGTAAGACCTGCTCCTCAATCAGGTGCTGATGTGCTGATTGATAACTTACGGCAGAATCTCTGCTTTTCTCCCCTACACAGCATCTTTTCCCCCAGGGGCTTAAATAAATATAAGAAAGTCCATCCTACCTGACTCATGAAGTTAAAAGCACTCTCTTTTTTTTTAGTTGGGACAGATACCAGATATAAGAGGGGTAATTCAGCCAGTATGTTTATTCTGGGCCCAGCTCTGTCCTTTAGTTTCCTCCCAGTCAGTACAGTCTGGCACCACATCAGCTTTCTACCAGATGAGAATTAAAATAGTGTCACACGTTCATAAATCCCCCATCTCATATTTGTGCTAAGACACTGATAGTTTTCCGTATGTGACCTAGGTTTTGTTTCCTTAATTTTTTTGTGAAAAATAAATCACTCTCTCTTTCCCCCATTTTTTTAAATCTGTATCTTCCTGACTTTTGCTTAGTGTTGCAGAAACATTGAAGTAGCTCTTGTACTGTTTTGTCAGTTATCATCATAACTAGATAGATAAACATGGTTTGCCCTTGTAAAAGGAAGAATCACTCACAGGAGGCCGTGGGACTAGGCCAGTTTTCCTGGCTGAAGATTTGACTAGAATATCTCTGTCATCCACTTCAATACTTTTTCTCCCCAAAAAAGCCAATTTCTTATTTTCCTGCTAAGATGACTATGTAATATAAATTATTCCACTCCACTGTATTTTCTGTCTGGCTTACCTGAGCATTGCTTAATGGACTGTTTTAGTTTAGCAGACTTCTGAGGTGTTTTCAGCATCTATGGATATGTTTTACTAGTGAATCCATAATTATGTTGCTTGTAGCTTCTGTGATCTTCGAAAAACTTTCAAGTTACCTTGTGTTTTGCAGTTCAGGTTTGCAGATTTCCTTGAAAATAAAGACATCATTGTTAGATGAGTGAGGACTATTTCTTCTTGTAGAAAAATTAACAGACCTTTTTAGTGTTGACTTCATAGTCTGGGAACTATTTTTTCCTATAAAAATGTCTTTTGATATATGAAACATAAGTCTTTAAAATGTTCTAAGCATAAGATTTTGAAGGGATAAAGGAGCTGCAGAGCGGAAAGGGTTTTGTTCAGATTCTTTAATGCTTTATTAGAATGCATTCTTGGCAATTAGTGATTGTCTCTTGACCACACACAGTATGTCATTGCTTACTGCATTAAACAGATTCTCTGCTTCCTGAGATCCATTTGGGAATTGGTAGACGTATTAATTAACTCTAGTTCCGTAAGATGTGTGTCAATCAATTCTTGGCTATCTGCCAAGGGAATCTATCTGCAGAGAGATAGCTGGTATGAGGTCATTTACTTCTACATTTGGCTGTTTTATGGCTGTACCATAAAACTAACACACACTTTATCAAGGATTTATAGAAAGCATGATCAGAGATGAGAGGCCAGATCCAACCTTGGTTTAACATTCTGAATTTTTAAAGTCTTGAATCAGTGATGTGTTTGGCCTTGGAGCTGAAAGAGGATGTTTGTTTTAGCTTCCTTTTAGCAGTCTCTAACTATAAACAAATCCTAAATTGTTACCTTCTTTTTTTTTTTTTTTGATCATTTATGCAGTAAGTTTGTAAGTCCTCCCCTATGCCCGAATCATTCTCTTGGTTTCATCTTTACAAATGAGAGAACTCAGGAGGATGTTTTTTTGAACAGCCTCACACCTTTAGCTTTTGTTTTCCTATTCATACTTAAGCTATGAGTGAAAGCATCTTCAGCTGCCGTCCCAGTAGCACAAGTTTCTGTATCCTCTGGACAGTTGTGCAGGAGAGTTTACTGCCTTCTCAGCCTAGGTCTGCCAATGTGGAGAGAAAGTGAGGCAGGCATGAGGCAGCTGTACCCACATCTTCTTGGGGTTTGACAAATCTGACAGTCAGCCTGGGGCCTGTCCCTTGCAAAGGTGAAAATCTGATGAATAAATGAATTTATTAGATTTGCAATGAAAAATAATCTGTCCTGTCTCTGTCCCTCAGCTGGAGCGTGCTCCTTCCTTTCCCATAGTACCTAGTCAGGAATTTCAAATGTGCATCTCCTCTGGGAGCTGAGGAAGAGGAGGGTGCTTGATTGACAGTAGCTATTAGAGACACCATGAATGAGAGGGATACAGTATTAACCCCTGCACCCCTGAACACTGCATCTGTGAGAGCCAGATGGTTTATGTTCTCATGTCAGACAGCAGCACTGGATGTGTCAAAGAGCCATTGCTTCTGTATCATGTAGAGTTTATACCTCCCTAGCATACTAAAAAAGGTAAAAAGTATAAGCAAAGGTAAGCATTTGATTTTGAGTTAAAAATTGCTGTCTAAAACATTTCCTGAAGATTCCTTTTCTGCCACAACACTTATGGAAAATTAACTGATTTCACCATCTGCTTATTTATTTTTCAAGCACTTAGAGAGGTAAATGTGAACTGATTAGGGGAATAGTCAGGGAATGTACCTACTCTCTAAAAAGATTGCTTGTTTATGTGAGCTCTGAATGTAACCCACCTGTCTGAATCCAGTGGAGGAGAGGAAATCAGTGTGTGCCAAAATGAAGAGGGTGGAAAAGTGAAATTTAAAGAAAAGAGTGGCAAGTGATAGAGAAGACCCTGGAAGCAATTGGAGTATGCTGCAGGAGGCTGGAATATGGCACAATTTTTATGACTGGGGAAATGAAATAAATTACTTTGTGTGACAGTCATAAAGTAATGGGAATATGAATTGTTATATCTGTTGAATATCTCTTTGATATGAAGCAGTGTATCACAGCCCCATTCCATACCTGAAGAAAACCATTTCTAGTGATGAAACCAGGCAGCTCTAATTGAGTCTGATGAAGTACAGTATCAGAAATAATAATAAAAAGCTAAAAGGATATGAACGGCATGCTGTGCATCTGATTAAAAATGATGTGCGCAAATGTATACAACCTAATATGTTGTGAATTACACCACAGTCTAAGGAGTACAGCAGACTAATCTTCTCTTAAATCCATTCCAGATGTGTAAGTGAATAACCACAGTATTTAGGGAGAAGAATAAAGTTAATGTTTCAATAGACTTTAAGCACGTAAGCCACGAGGAAGCAGGAAAGAACATATTTAGAGAGAATGTACCGTGTGGATACGCAGAAGATACCTGAAGAGAGCCTAATTTAAAGCTTGATATCATCCATTGTATGTGCATGAGTTTAGGAGAGATGACCTAACACAGACACCTACACAAACTTTGGGGATGGGGATCCGGGGTTAGGCAATATGTGGCATTCTGTCCTCATAACGCAATACAATACAAGAAACCAATTACTAGACAAAACAAGAAAGTAATTAGTAAAGCTATGTTTTACACCCACTGACTTCTGAGGAAACAGGGCTGGATGTGTAGGAATGTTGTACTTAACAGTTGCAAAATTACGCAAGTCAGATCTGTGCTTGAAAGGAACAAATCCAACTGCAGGGAGACACAGAGGTGCATTAAACCCCCTAGAAAATCACAACAGGATGCAGAATGCACCTGCCTGTGCATGCCTGAGCAGGGGGAAGGAACCCTGCTCCCTTTCCCCAGGGCTCCCTTTGGGGTAGTTTGAGTGAACCAGCAGGGAACAATCCTATTACAGTAAGAACAGGATTTTCCATTTACTTAACCCTTTCATACAGGTGGAGGTGTAGAGAATGCCCTGTAGTACTTTTTTGGGGTTTTTTGTTTTGTTTTGGTTTTTTTTTTTTAATGCTGAGACAGGCATTTCAAGAGCTGTACAAAATTGTTAGCCAGATTCTCAGCAGGAGTACATTCAGGTTTCTTCAGCAGACTTAAATCAATAAGCACTGTCTGAAGAACCAAACCAGCTTCTTTTATTGTCTCCTAATTCCAAATTTCTTGTCATGGTTCAACAGATTAAAACTCATTTTTAACTACATGAACTTAAAAGGTCTGGGATCGCTTTACTTGCAGGTTATTTCTCAATCAATAAAGAAGCTTTAAATTTAGTTCAGATTTATGATGTACATAAAACATTAAGTTATTGCATATGAAGTTATATAACGCTACCACCTGTAACATATTTGCTTTTTCCGGACTCTGTGTATTTTAAAAATCTTTGGTTCAAGTCATAAAGTTTTGCTGAAATATACTTTCCACTCTTTTTTGTCCTCTCTTTGTTTCATATTAGAAGAGGTCCAGAGTTCATTTTCTGAGTAATGGACATCCTGTTCTGATACATTTATGCATCTATCTTTTTGTCTCTCTATATTTTATATATATGTAGTGATAGAGGAGCAGGTTTTTCTCCTAAGAGAATGACTTTGAAAGAACACACTAATTGAAGGACCAGTGCTACTGCTAGTAGAAAACTTGTGTTTGATTATCTAATATAAAAATTCAGAGTGAAATATTGATTTCAGTTGTAGCAGATGGGGCATAAATTGGCCTAACTTCATGGAAGACAGCAGACCTGTGTCACTTTACATCAGTTAAGGTTCTTACCTGGCTTTTTTTAAAGTTAAGCATTTGAGAAAATTATTTTCTAAGTTACAAATCACCTCAGGATAATTTTCTTTCCATCTAATTAATTACACTTTTATGTGGTATTTAAATGCTTACCAAAGATATAGAGAAAATATGAAAGAAAGGATACTGTTAAAGGATTATTCTCATTTGGGATATCACAATTGTGTGATGAAGCTGTTAGTTGTGACATACTAGCTCTAAGCATCACTGTAATCACAGAGAAATGCCAAGAAAGGAAGATCTAGTTCACAGACTGTGATAGCCCACTTCAGTTCACAGGTGCTTTAACCTTTCAAGCTACCAGATATCCTGTTAGTATAGTACAGAAGAATAAAGCTGAAGAGCCAGATCTCTAGCTTAGGTACAGTGCAAGTAGCTTTTAGAACACTTCTTTCCATTACCTGAGTAGTTTTACCAGGGAAGAAAAGAAAACGTCCCTTAGACGTTTAAAGTTGCTGATGTACTTCACCTTGTTTCATAAAAAGCCAGGTAATGATTTCTGCTATATGGGGAAATTCCAGCCAGTAGACCTTCTTCTGTACTGATGTTCTTCTCTGTGGAGGATGGCAGGTAACAAGATAGTTGGTGTTAGGCACACATGTGTCCAGGTACCTCACAGGGCAGTGGCCAAAATCACAAAACAAGCATCTGGAGGTAATGAGTCTATAAACCATCACTTCCACTGCTCCACATGACATCGATTTCCAGTCCCTTAGGCTACCCTGTGTGAAAAGACTTCTCTCAAAATCAGTTTTTTCACACATGTACAATTTACTTCCACCTGTTAAAAAGAATCTTGTCATATAGCTATCACCTTCCAGCATTTTTTTAAATATATAGTTTTATATACAGTTACATGTAGATATTTATACATATATATGTATATACTTTCTCCAAGTCATAATTCACTATGACATTGGTTGGGAAAGGATGTGATATGGGAACTTTTCAGTGACCCAAATACAACATTTACAAGAGAAGTACAGGGCAAGGACAGAGTCTTTTCTCATAAGACAACGTAAGCGAGCCAGTTGTTCTGCTAAGGTCTGACAAATATTTCAGTAGGGAAACCAGGATGTGCTGTTGGAAGCTCTACACATTTTTAAGCTCCATCATGCAGAAGCACATATTTCTTACAGGTCGAGTGCTGTGTCCCAAATGGCACCTCTTGTTATGTTGTGTTATCTGGTGATAAAATTACGGAAGTAGAAGGTCACCATGAAGAGGTAACTTGATTCCCATTTAAAAGGCTTTTTGAAAAATTCCATAAACCCCTTTGTAAACAAATATTAATCATGTTCATGGTTAAATGCTATTATTTATGAAGGCCTGTCTTTGAATACAGTGCAGGTCTCCTTTGACTTTAGCTGTATTTTGAACACTTGCTTTGCTGAAAGAGAAGTTAAACCAGGAAAACTCATAATTTTCAAAACTTCATCCTGTCATCCCCAAGCAAAATGTATTTCCAATAAACATTTATTTCCAGAACAGATCCTTTAAAGCAGGACTATTAGGCTTTATGCGATAATTTAGCTGTCGGAATAGTTTAATTTATGATGTAAACTTCTCTCAGCTGAATAACACACGTGGCAACAATGGCAGACATCTTTCCTACCCCTCACTGTTGGGAAAGTCTACACAGCTGCTGTGGATATTTCATCCTCAGCAAAGTGAGGCACTGAAGAGTAAAATTTTGAAAGTTTTTTTTCCCAAGTATCTTATTTTACGAAGAATCTATTTCCTAATAAAAACTATGATGCAAGTTAAACTTTTAATGTAAACCACACAGTTAAATGTAAGGAAATTTGAATGTGCAGCTAGTGTTTATTATCCTGATACATTCAATGAAGAAGGATGTGCCTTTATGACAGATGAATATTTGACAACTAGTTGATCCATTTGACCTTGCAGTTACCAACATAAATGTATATTTGTAAGAATAAGGCTATTCCAAAAAATAAGTATGCAAAGGATCTGTCTCAGTATCTTAAAATTCAGATGCAGCACAAATACCATTTTTGGGGAGAAAGTATTTAGCAAAGCGGTCATGCTTTAATCATTGACAGGAAATATGAACATTGTAGGTTTTCAGCTGTCATTTAATGCATTCAGTCCTGCCGTTGCATATTTCATAATTACACCTAAGCAATTTGGAATCTATTTATGTCTAAAGTGACAGAAAGTCAGTAATGATGTCTGAGACTTGCTCTGAGATTTACAAGCTGAACATTTACATGCAGGAAATGAAATCAGGTTTTAAACTATCACAAGTCACAACAATGTGGTGGCTATTTTATTTCTTCATCTTCATTCCTCAGACTACAGAATAAAATGGTTTAGGCAAAATGGGAGCACAGTTCTTTAGTAAGTGAACATGAGGAGAGGTATGAGATATGATGAGAAACAGAACAAAGACATGGAATTTACAACTGCAAGGGCCATTTGTTGCACAGCAGAAACCACTAATGAAACCCCAAGCACTATTCAAGTCTGATCATTTCAGCTATTGAGCAGCTATCTTTTGTTTAGGACTTTATAAATATATACAAATTGCTATGGCAGACCTCCCAGTTTATTCTTAAGAAAATAAACCAAAACAAACTCAAAACCAGACTCCAGAGCCATATTAATTTAATATTACCTTATACGTATGTTTTAAAGAAAATGTTAATGAAAATTGCTCTGCAAATGATGTTCCATCACTCTGCAGTTTGGTTTTGATTGAAAACTTCCCTAAGATGAGGGAGAACTAATAAGGATATGGTCTGTAGAGAGCATTCGTGTTTCCATTGGTCTGGTCTGATCACTACAGACCTTCAGCGACACAAAAAGAAGCTTGATAGTAGCAAGATATTGCATGTGCTCATCCACTGTAGGAAAAAAGAACTCTAAAAAAGTAACTGTTAACATAGGATTTTTAAAGATTTTTTCAATGCAAAAACAAAAAAAAAAGTCCAGTGTGAGCAATAATGTCAAATTTGAACCACTTACCTCCTAATGGCAAGAATCCATGCACTAGCCTGCTTCCACTGAGATAGCTGAGAAGACCATTGTTCCATCACTGTACGTGGCTTTCGCCTTTGGTTGATTACAGTGGAGAGCTGTATACAGTATGCCACAGCTGAATGGCTTCCATGAATGAGGAACTAAAGCCAGTCAACATATTCATTAGTTTCAAAGAAATGAGTCTCAGAACTGTGGGAAAACTTTTGTTTATATTGCTGGAGAGAAGTAAAAAACAACTGAGATAGAAAGAGACCTCCATGGAAGTAAATCTGCAGAGTGGAGCATGCACATGTGCACAGGCAAAACCATTGGGTGGACTTTTACTTATAACACATGTGATGTCTTGTTTTCTGAGTCCATGTCTTAAAATCACAGGTAACTTTAACTTGAATCACTCATTATCTGAGCATATTCAAAGACAGTCTTAGAATCTGGGTTTTGTTTTGTTTTGTTTTGTTTTAATATTGCATGCTTTTCCTAGTACTATTTATCTTCAGTGGAGTTCTCTGTGACTTATACTTGGGTGGCTAAAACTGAGGTGTGCTCTTCATTTGTATAGTTGCAGAAAAAAACATTACTTTCTAGGGTTGTTAGGTGGTTGCCTCAGAGTTTTGTGACTGCTTTGAGGAAATTAATTTTAGCGATGACTAACAGAGGACCTGAAAATACACCCACTGTTTGCATTTGGATGTTCGTTATTTCTCCTGTCAGTTAAAGGATGTTATGATGAATTATTTATTCCCACAATGTAAATGTTCCCACTGCACATGGTTACCTTACTTTACCATGAGATGATAAAGTTTTCCTAATTCATTACAGACTTAGACTGTACTTTTAAGAGACATGGTAACCATATTAAGATGTCGATCCAATTTTCTGGGTGGGAATATTATGTTGGTTCATCAGCAGAACCCATAACGTTTCTAGTAACACAGAAGTTCAGCATTTGCCTCTTGTTAGAATAACAATTGAATACACTAACCCAACTTCACAGTCATGCAACATATGCAAAATTTCATCCGCACACCTCCCAAAGCAAAAGACAAGTATGGCTCAATCCTTTGATCTCTCGACCAACATGGGGGAGAAAAAAATAAAATAACAAACCACCATCTGTTGGGAAACCAATGTAATAAAAACAGTGGAAAGCCAGCCTATAGTATAGACTTGACTTAATTGAGGAAATGACTAATAAATAGAATTATTTCTTGATTTAGAGGCACAGGAGGGAACAAAACTGAAAGAAGGAGTTACCGAGCTCAGGTTTGCATAGATTACCATCAAAGCAGCATTATTCATTGTGGAATTCACGTCACAAGGCTCCAGTTGACAGGGGCTGACCTCATGAAGAAGAATCATGTTGTAAGTGTGATTTCTGCTGCTGAAGGAAGTGACTGTATTGTGTTTGTAGCTCAGTACCAACATCTTGTCAAATAATCTTCAAACAGCCAAGGTCACAATGCAGCCGGTTTTAGCTGTGGGTGATACTCCGCATACAGACCATGGATCTGTGAAATGCAGAATAGCAAACTAACCGGTTACATTAAATATTCAGACACGAGAACCTAACAAAGATCTTATTAATTTCACTGGTCTTTGCCTAAGCCTTTCAGGCCTGTTTTAAAGGCTGTGAGATATATTTAACTGTCAGAGATGTGGGTCTGAAAACATGGCCTTTTTCCACACTTTCAGACCAACCTGATATTTCTAGTTTCTGCGTGTTCACGTTGTGTGAGCTTAACAGTACACTAGCGTGGTGAGTGGCTGGGGGGGTAGTCCCAGGAAGGGGCTCGGGGGGCCACGGCACAGGCTGACCAGCAGTGATGAAGAGGTTCATGCCTGAACCTCTCCTCAAAACATCCCCCTGATGTTGCTTCTGGCCGTAAGAGTCTCGCTGATTCAGAATTCCCCGAAAAGGGACATTTCCCCAAAGGAAAGATGAGAACACTCACGAATTTAAAAGCTTTCAAACAGATTCAGGAAAGAAAAAAGTCACTTTCCACAATGGAAGGCCTCCTTGGTGTGCTTCCAATCTCCTTAGACATGTCTTCCTTTCATCGGCAGCTGCATTTGGCATGACAAAACTGGCTTCTCCACAATGATTAAATCTTATTTCTCCTTTGATATAAAGCAGAGCAACTGCAGGTGAAGCTACTATTTCTGTGAGTAAACAGCAGGACATAGGTATTTCCAGCAGTTGCCTGGTGGAACAGGAAATAATTGTTCTTCTTCTGCTATCTTGATCATCCTCACTTTTATGTACAGACTCATATTTTATGTGAGAAAGCTTTGTAATGTTTTCCAGATGCTTCCTTGCCTTTAAAAGATTTTGAAACTGAGTTTCTTCTCTGCTTTTTTTATACAGGGAGTGTCTTAAATTTGTCACCATCTAAGTTAATTCAAATCAGTAAATTCCACTACTCCATAGTTCTGTAGGAAAATAATGCTAAATATTGATGTTTTGACTAGTAATTAGTGCTTTGCTTCTTAAGGAGAGAATTTACTGAACCATATAAGAACACAAATAAGAATTGATCCTGTATATGCCATATACACAGAGAAGATAGCTGCAAGAGGAAGGATCTCTGCAAAATAAAAGCAGATAGAATTCAAACATTGTGTAGTTTCTACCTTTACTAAATGCCCTTAAAAAAGATAGAGAATATGTGTTTTTTTAATCAGTATAAAACCTTTCATCTTTTTGCATCACGTTTTGCTGGCATAAGATGACACAAATAGGTTAACAGTCAGGTTTTTCAAGATCTCAAAAGTCTTACAGGACAGAAACCCCTCATCCTTGTTTAAACAATACTTTTGTGTGACTAGAGACCTGATACAGCAATACATGCTTCATTGCTGCAGTAGTACCTGTCAGCAGGAGGAAAATCTGGTTTTAGGAGTGGGTCATGGCTTAGACAGAGATTGTATTTTGTGCGCAGAAAGAATATGGGACTATCCGTAGAATTATCTAAAAATAACAGATATGAAAGCAGTGCATAGGCATAACTATCTTTCTTATACATTAGTCCATATAACGTTTGCCATGAACAGTTAATCAATTCACTGCTGAAAAACTGTGGGAGATTAAGAATAGTACTGAAATAGGCAGTGTTTTAAATATTTGTGCTTGCCCCATATGCCTACTGCTTGTGTGATGCTGGAAGTCAGACTAAGTGATTACAGCAACTCTTTTTGTTCTCAAAATCTAAGAATAAAACCACTTAGAGTCAGTTGGGAAAAAATTATTTACTCTTCCATTCATACTCTGTTCCAGCTTATATAGCTTGTAACAACTTGTTTTCTGTTTATGGCACTTGTTAAGTCTGTTTGGAAATGTGCCGACTCCTCTTAGCTCCTGAGCATAAACCATATAGAATCCCTGCATCTTCCCTTAAATAGTGTTCCTGTGAGGGAAATGTACTGTACCCTTCTGTTCCTTCCTTCATCTCTCCCTCGTTTATGTAAGAAAAACAATTTAATGAGCATGACCTGACTCAGATGAAATACATGCCTCTGACTCTTTCCTCCTCTGTGGACTTTGAGTAAATTAGTTATTTCCTAAGTAACTCATTTCATTGGAAAAGAGTGAGTAACTTTTGACTGTTTCTTGGGAACTCAAGGACAGACTAGCTAATATCTGCCTTTTCTTTCTCTTCAGGTTCTGCATTATTTGCTGTAGACAGTTCACATATGGTTATTTTTATTTTTTCCCAGAAGAATGCTTTGTTTTCAAAAATATTTTTTGTTTAACTCAGTGAGTCAGAAAAGAATGTGAGAAACACTTGAATGAAAAAAACAGTCACCACTTGAAAACTTGGCTAAAACAAGGTATTGTGGGTATTGTGCAGAATAAATAAATGTATCATGATAAATTCATGCCTATTGGAATTGGCGATGACTTGCTATGTCATCTAATCTATTCTAATTTGTGTACATTTGCAGTCATCTACAAGTCTGTAGATGTCTTCTCACCTGTAGTGATAGAAATCACAACTAGTGATTCTTGCAGTACAGCATTAATTTGCATTTCAATTATTTCAGTTTCGAATATTGCACAGCCAATCATTATTGTATATGGTATCTGTCCCTAAGCAACTCTTTCCTATCTAGTTTACATATCCAATAGGTCCAGAAGAGCTATCATATAGCTTCTCTCCTGTCTGATTGCATATAGTTTAGTTAAGAAGTGCTACTATATTTATGAAAATCTACGGATTTCTCCGACTTTAGACATGGTCACACTCAGAAAGATATGTTAATAGACGTTTGCAAGTACATAATCAGATGAGAATACAATACTCTCCATTATTGAAATATGATCCATAATGAATCTTGCATGGGAGTGCTAATAACTACCTTTAGGTTAAAGTGCTCAGATGTCACAGTATAACAATATCTGTCTTAGATGTGTATCATTACAGCAAAGTAATTAAAGGTTACTTAGCTGTTAAATGGTTACCTTGGCAAAATCCTTCAGTATCATGGCTTCAAACATGCCTTCACAAAGAAATTAATTAAGCAAATTAAATATCAGACTTGTAGTAACCTACTTTATGTGCAGGATAGCAGGCATATAAGCATCCAATATGCTTGGTTGCAGAAAGCAGAGGACTTGAAGATGTACCCATTTACTGTTAATACAATCTTCGTTGCTCCTATATGCAAAATAATGTTTATGCATGTTAAAAAGAACAGTGAAAAAATTGATGATGAGAAATGGAATGCCAGAATTACCACGGTCATGATGCTATGTGCTGCATGAGTGCAAAGCTCAAGTAGCACCACTCAAGATGAGGGAGGTATTAAAATTTGCTTGGTCTTTTTTACACCTCTGCTCTTCATGGAGTTAAAACCCGGTAACAAGTGACTAGAGTTTTGCTAACAGTTCGGTCTGACTCATCAGAAGGATGCTTTCAGGGATTACTAGCTTGCTGCCTTCTTCTGTATTTAATATAAACCACACCAGAAAAGTTGAGCAAGTGGCTTGATGTGGATATAAACATTTTTCATCACCTCTTAAAGTGGAAATATGACATGGGCAACACTAGTGACAGATGGATTTTGACTTAAAAAAATAATTTCCTAGCATTATGCAAGATGGCAGTGACAAATACACAGTATATTCTGCTTTTTTTCCTTTGTTTAATTAGAAACAATCCACTAGATAAATTGATCATTCATCTGAGACCTTTTCCTATGAAAGCATGAAAATGTAAAGTTCAGATCTCTGCTGTCCTCCTGAAATATTGGCCTTGCTCTGGGCAATGACATTATTCACATACCTTAAGTTTATTCTTATATAAATGTTTTGCCTGATCATGTCTTTTGAGGAAACAGAAAAAAAAAAAAAAAGAAATATGTCTCATGCTGCAGAAATCTTTGCTCACAACACAGCTAGGAAAGTATTGGCAGATGGAAAGGAAACATGAAGAATTTGTGATAGAAATCTGCTTTTTTCATGCTCTGGTATGTGGTCTTATGCCAGTGAGATAATTAGCAGTTGTGGCACCATCTTATCAGTGCTATGCAAAACTGCTGCACATTTTGGTTGAGGTTGACACCAGTGTTATGGGTTCTTCTCCAGTTCTCAGGCTTCTGCCCAGGGCAAGTTGTTTGGCCTTAATTGGTTTTGCTCTCTGCAATTCAGATTTCTTAGAAGATGAAGCTTCAGTCATTGTCACGTGAAAATGGTCCCATGTCCCCAGGCCAAAAGAAATCCCCAGAGAAGCTGAATAGAAGTGGTGGAGCTATTTGTCCACTGGATAATCTTTAGATGACCTTCAGAGACTCTCTGCACACATAAGGGCCAAGCCTACGTGAAGCTATCATATGGAAGTGTAAAAAAAAAAAAAAGTCTTAATCCTAGGATTCTCCTAGCGTGGTCAGTTCTCTGTGCTGCAGCTACTCAGGTAATACAGATTTTTACTTCTTAGGCACAGTAAAAACATATATACTGATTGATTCAGCCTGATTCCAGACCTGAAGACAGCTTTTGAAGGGGGATTAGAAAACAAACAGTTTAAGAGAGGGAGACTATCTTCCAATGAGTTCTTTTGCCCTGAGGTATGACTTCTGTGGTTTTTTTTAATTACGAACCAGAGCGTGTGTAATCAGAAAACAAATGGTATTGATTACTATTTCAAAGCACTGACTCTCTGATCATTTCAGCCTATACTTCCAGGTTGTTTGAAGTATGTGACCAACATGAAACCTGAAAGCATTTTGCCATTTGTATAAATCAACATTACTCTGTGTAGCCAGTGTTTATTTACAAGCCTGCAAAAAGGTTTCGTAAGGGATATACGTGCACCTACAATACAAACCATGTGTCAAACAGCAGAAAACTGCAGAGCAATAGTGCTGTTTGTTTTTTTCCCTTTCCTTGATCCAAGTTTCATTTTCTGTTTGGCTAAGCATCAGTGGTCATGAAGGTGGTATATCAACAATAGTCATGGTGGCATATTCAATTTAATTATAGTGGGTTAAGGTGCTTAACTTCATTTACTTTTTCTTAATAACAATTTATTTTATTCTGTTTTAACAAACCTTTCTGTTTATGCATTTCATCATCTTTTGTTATAAGAAAAAGGGATCTCATTTCATTGTATAACTGTGGGAGCAATGAAAAACTAAGTCTTCATCAACCTACTGTTGCTGTACTTAGGGTCTTTTCCTGGAACACTTACTGAAGAACAAGTCTCTTGGAATCTGTAGACTATAGTCTAGATCATTAATTTTGATTCCTGACTAAAAAGTTGGAAACTCATACCAAATTTAGCATATGGAAAGATTCGCTATCATTTATCATAGAATGGTTTGGGTTGGAAGAGACCTTAAAGATCATCTAGTTCCAACACTCCTGCCATGGACAGGGACACCTTCCACTGGACCAAGTTGCTCAGAGCCCCATCCAGCCTGGCCTTGAAAGAAAATTACTATTATTTAACATGGAACAAGGCCACAAAGATTCTTCCAAAATGTATAATATAATAATAAATTATTCAGATTTGAGTGCAAGATGAATGTATTCTCTTAAAGACTTGTGGAGATAAATAGAACAGTCATGGAGAAAACTGAGTTTGCTTAACCTCAGTCAAGACAGGGAACTGAAAAAGGAAAGTTTGAGCAAGGCAGTAGGTTTTGATAGTGAAGGAGCTCTCTGCATGACTTAAGCCTTGTCCATAAGCAAACTTTTGAATGTTTCACGAAATCAGTGCAAATCCCTGCACAGGCACTCTCATTTCAGTTAAAGTTGCATTTCTGGCCTGAAAGTGGCTGAAAATAAGCTACTCTTAAACTGAGCTCACTGTGTCGACACGGAGTGGCTGTGTTTACTGGAATCTCATTACATTCAAACACAGGGATACAAGTCTGCAGATTAGTGCTTGCCCTGAAAAGGCTGTTTAGCCTTTCAAAGGATTTTACAGGAAAGCAAGCTGGAATACAAGCCCTTTCTGCTTGTCATTTGTAGGTTTGTGAATTTGGCTTTTATTTCTTTGTGCAAATGTGTTTTCATACAGACATTGAAAAGCCGTGACCCTCTGTAAAAAGGATTACCTTGAAGGGAGATAGTAAGACTACAGTGTAAAGGATGGTTAATACAGAAATGCTAAATCTCGCTGTACAAAGATTATGGCACAATAAATTTTTTAACTCAAGGTACTTTCCTGACATTATAAAAACAGTCACATATCAGAATCACAAAATAAAAGTCTTAAAGAGAAGGCTAAAAGAAAATAAAGAAAAATATCTGGTATTTTTTTTGTAGAAGGATGATACAGAATCCCTTAAAAATGTGTTTTCTTTTAACTGACATTGTAGCAAGTAGTTTAGATAACACTTAATGACTTAGATATTATTTTTACAATCAGTATATTTCATGGAGTATTAAAGATAATAAATGAGGAAATATTTTAAAACAGATAATAGAAGACAGTAAAGAAAGCTGAAGATTTCATTTGCTTACAAAAAGCTTGACGTCTTACTTACATGAAGCAATGGCTTTCATGAACCACATGACCCATTTGAGTCAGAGGAATCAAATCCCAGTCTGGAATTATTCCTTTGGTGGAAAAAAAAAACCACGAAAGGAACAAGGGGTGTTTTTTTCATTTTACACCAAGAACGTTTTTCACCAAGAACATTTTTCTTAGTTGTTTGTCTGAGTAGTAAGCAATATCATCAGCAATAAATCTAGGTTTAACCCTTCAAAAGCTTCCCAAAAAGATAAAGGCAACATCTTTTTGGGGTAAACTAGGATTTCAATTACTGCAAGAGTTAAACTGGAGCAGTAGCTAAATAACTGTGATGAGTAGCACAAGCTTCCTTACCTGTTTTTTTTCTCTTTTGGGATTACTGCTTCTAAATCACTGGCCTACTCCAGGCTGAGAAGACTAAAGTAAATTTAAAAAAAAAAATATTATGATATACTGCAAGAAAATTCACCCAAAGATTTCACCTAAAGAGCAGAAATGATGTTGTAGTAGAAGCCAGTATGTAAAACAGGAAAAAATATGGTTGGACTTGACAGGTAGTGCTTGATGTAAGGAGAATTTTAAATGTGCTAGCCATCTGATAAGAGGTGAGATGAGAAGAGCTATAAGAAAAAGCATGAATAGCTACCATTTTCATTACAATGGTGCAGGAATGAAACTTAATGCTGAATTTAATTGCAATAGCTAGATTTTCAGATTATTGCATTAAAAAGAGATTGAAATAATTTTTCAAGATATTTCAATGAACGATTGGAGACAAAGAATATGAGAATGGCATATTTATTTTTAAAATTTCTTTTAAAGCCAAATCTCTGATGCACTGTGATCACTGGCTACTTTCTGATTTCTGTAGAGCTGGGATTAGGCTTTATGTGCCAACATGTCAAATTAGAGCATTAATTACCTGTGTGATTGTGTGTAGTTAAGTGCACGCTAAGGTTCTTCTATAAAAAGCAGCCTCAAAACCTCATTCAGAAGGAATTTGAGCAAATTATTTCGATGTTTTGAGAGATTGGACATACACGTGAGGTAAAACTGAATCTGACAACTTTCTGCATTTTGATGTTTCAAAAGAACAACCTAGTCTTTGGTTTTATAGGCTCTCCTTAGGCAGCACCACAGATGGGACACTTAGAATAGGAAAGGGAGAGAGATTTGGGGTTGCTTTTAGTGCCAGAGAACACTGGATCATGAAATGGAGGAAAAAAATGAGAAAGATGAATAGATGACAACAGGGAAGTATGTTGGAGGATTTGAGACGCTCCAGATTCTGTTCTTTCCTGGTGTTAAAGCAGTTTATCCCTCCAGACATAGATTACCCAAGTCTAGCCTAATTTCAGAGGGTAGAAGTCATTGTACCTGATTTAATTCACCTGAAGCATACTCTGTTGGTATAGTGATCCAGCCCTATCCTTGGAGAGAATTTTGCATCTTCAGAAATAATGCTTATCTTTCACATCTACTGCAGTGCCTGAGGTGTTCATGACCATGAAATAAAACTAAAAAAAATAAAATGAGACAGTCCCTCAGAAGCAGTGCATTTCAGAAAAGTTCCTGGATATCGATTTACATTTCTCTGAACTAGAAAGAATAAAATTATACAAATTTAATCCAAGAAGGGAAATCAGGATGCAGTATGAAATTTCAGTTACAATTTAATTGTACAAGACTTGAGGCAAATTATTATCCAGCTTAAAACAATCCACAACAGCCTTCAGAAAACAATAAATGAACTCAGATATGCTGTCAAACTCAGGTTTTAATGTTCAGACTCTTCACATGTAAGTCTACTGGAAGCATTTGGTGTACTTCCAGAGGCATTTTCATCTAAGACAGTAGATCAGGTCCCCATGCTGAAAATTATATAAATGCTGATAATTATATAAAAACAAATGTGATGGCAAGGTGGTGGATGGTGGTAGAAAGATGGGAATGCAGCAGAAAGAAAAAAGCATATGGCCATTGTAAGCAAGTCTGGTCTATTTTATATCCTGTTATTGTTACTTCATTTTCTGCTTGCAGCTTGCACTTACTAATTTTCTACCAGAAGTCTTCTGCTTTAGCTGCTCTATGCAAGCAAGTATCCTCATCATGGTACAGTTTTTAATAAATGAATTTTTAACTACTTATATTAGTTAAGAAGATTAACAATGCAGAATTTAAAACCTGTGACCAAATTTGATGAGACACCATTAAAATGAATGACATTTAAGATAGAAATAGGCTTCTAAATACAAAAAGACAAAATCCAGACAGGAGAAAAATAAGGTTAAACCCTTCTATCTGAAGCCATTTCAAAAAAATGAGAGGAAATGTGTGACATATGGTATCAAGTGCGGCACTTGAAGTCGAGTCTAAAAATGCTTAAAAAGGCAGCTGTTAGTTTGCATGATTAAAAGGGGAAAGGAAGGATATTATGATACATCAAGAAACAAGGAAGAGTTATGAAACAAGAGGTGGACTTGTTGGATGTTTGTTTGCTTTTCTTATCCAGTAGTTTCTAATGTTTTCATTAAATTTATCTTCAAATTCAACCTCCACCTCTATCTTCCGTTCTGTTTCTCCCAGTGACATCAGTGCTGGCTATTAACACAAAAACTGGGTGGATCTTTGAACCTTGAAACCAAATCAAAGAACAATTTAGGGAAAGAGATAATTGCATATCAGCTCTTCTTCCCTCCAATATGTTGAATTAGATTAGATTATTTTAATAAGTGTTGGAAATGATGGGAACATTTTAGAAAAATATTGTCACATGAATCTCCACTGGCTATATATGAATCATAGAACTCAATTAAAAGAACCCCAAATTTTTCTTTATGAAATGTTGTGATATGCGTTATCTGATTTTTATTCTAAACTAAATAACAGTGCTTTTAAATCTTTGTTTATATGATTGTTTAATTAATTAATGTTTAGTTGTTTTGGAGCTGGAAATCTATGAGAGGGATTTTTTGCTTCCACTGCTAGTCCTTGTAAAATTCCAATGAATAAAATGCAAGTGGCTATTTGCATATTTCAGTTTGTCCGTGTGCTGCGAATACAATGGAGATATTCCTTGGGAATTGCTGGGAGACTAAAGGCTAACTGGGCACAAAGGCTGATGTAGCCTTCCCATCGCAAGTGATCCTTACCAATTTTACTTGGCACATTGTGCATAGCTTTGCATGTGCTGAGTAAGCTCAGTTGCCATTAGCTTTACTGGGATTTGAGGCAGGACTATATACTTTTGTTTATGGCACTGGACAAGTCTCAGGAACTAGAACATTAGCTTTTTGCTTTGGCATAGATTTCCTGGCTAAATTACCTAATTTCTCTCTGCCTCATTTCATAAGAACAGTCAAATCTGTTCAGACCAAAGGCTCATTTAGCCCAGTATCTTGGTTCTCACCAGGTCCCATAATGAATGCCAGTGGAGGAGAATAAGGCAAGCATGCAGCAGTGCTTAGTGATAGAGTCTCCCAGGCTCCAGCACTCGTTGTTCAGGGATTTCCTGAACCAGGGGTGGAATCTCTGAGTTTAATGCTTTTCAATGGCTTGGTTTTTGTGAATTAGTACTGGCATTTCTTGAGCTCATATATCTTTTAAGTATCCACAGCACCCCAAGCCCTACAAATTGCAACATGGGGGGAACACTCCTTTATTTTGTTTTAAACCTTCTGCCTACCAGTTTCTCATTTTAGAACAAACTGAGAGCACTCTTTTCTTCATCCCTCCTCCAGCGTGTATGTCTTTTGAGTTAGAGGACTGTAACTTCATGCAATACTGAAAATGTAGAAATGTCATGCATACAGAGGCATAAAGACACTGTTGGTTATGTTCTTTACTTCTTTCATAAGAACTCATAACATGACATTTGTTGCTTTTTTTTTTTTTTGACTGTTACTGGGCATTGATCTCATTCATAAATTTTTTTTTTTTTTCAAAAAAATTATTGTTACTTTAAAACCTTATTTGTGGTCTATAAAAGATGTACTGCATAAGTGTTTCGAGAATTGCTTTCTGTGGAAAAATACAGAAGGAAACTGTGAACACAGCTTTACACAAAGTTCACAAGTTGTTCTGGTCTATTCTAGATACCTACAGTTAGCAATATGATGTTTTAGCTCTGACAAATAAAACATTTTCAGGCAACAGTGTAGTTCTACAATTCCTGTTTCTTTAATCCTTACAAAAACTGATTATGCTTCTAGTCTTTTAAGGTCTTAATTCAGAGGCTACTGAAACATGAGAGGAGAGTGCCATGGACTGAATCGGTTTTGAAGCAGGTGCTTAGTTATTGATATGAGAATAAAATGCCAATCCTACAATTTTGACTTCTCTGCTACCACTAACACCTCCTGAAACAGGAAGACAGCTGGGCCACTATATTTCAGGTTCCATTTGTAAGTGTTAATTTTAATGACTGCATACAAAAGGAAAGGAAAGGGGAAAGATACATTTTGTTCCCAAAGGTTTGCTGTGCATCTCTGCATGTGCAGTGTAGGACCAGTGGACCTTGCTGACCTTCGTGAGACTTGTCTTACAAGGGAACTCCAGCACCTTTGTAGATGTTTGGTCACTTTTCCTACAAGGCCATAACTCTTGAGTTCTTCCCCTTCAGAGGGACTTACATTTCAGGGACCAATTATCGTTGACAATGTTTCAAAAATTGTCTCCTATCTCCCAGGGGCCTGTTATCGGTTTTCAGATGTTAGGTAAACAAAGTTTGATCTCTAAAGAGAAGATAAGCTCCACAGAGTTCAGAAGGTGCCTCAAACAGCACAAACACCTTCTCCTGTTGAAATGTTTACATCCAAGGTGATAGAAAACTGAGCAGCATTATCTTGCAGATGGTCTGAGAAGATTTCATTAAATAAATACAAAGGGATGTGGTTTTATACCTACCAATTTAGTTCAAAATTTCCAGATCTGGGGATAAGCTGTAGTAAGGAAACAAATCGGTGTTCCAACTAAGACAAAAAGTAACCCAATGACTTAAAATTTGCATCTCTGTTGTGGATTTGCAAAAGACATATGGATCCTTCTGATATTTGTTCTTCTTGATAATCTCCAAAGCTAACTTTTTTCTTTAGTTCTGTTGGCTTTCACTAAGGTTGCACCAGCATCACCGAGGAGAGAACCCAAATCATTGTCCAAAGGTGCCTTTGCTTATGAATAAAAAATGAAAAGGGTAATTTGAGACATCAGGGGAGATGATTAATATTTCAGGTCTTATTATTTTTGTTTGTGGATGTATATGTTTTTATGTAATTATACATTTCAAGAATCAACAATTAAGTGGGGTTAAACATTTAACACTAAACATCTGAATAAATGCAAATGAAGCTTGCATTTCAGTCAGATATTGTAAAACAAGGAATCAGTATGGATTAAGAACACACATGATTTTTTTCTACTCAGTGTTTATTGCCATTACTTTAATGATGACAAAAAACAGAAGGGTGATAGTACAGATGCAAGTTTAGAAATCGTGTATTTGTCAGTTCAAACCTTCTAAATTGATGATGATGAAGAACAACTGTTTTAATTCATAGTCATTTGGAAGGATTTACCATGACCTCGCGTTAACATGTAAACATGGCAAGGGATATAAGAAAGATTCCTCTGGCGTTCACTGAACTTGAAGGGATCTTTCTCTGACTTTAGTGGGATCCGTGTTGAAATTCTGAGAGTAGGGTCTGAGAAGATCTGGGTGGAAGTCACAGGGATCACACCACATTTGGGATGGCACCGCCCTTGGTTGGAGTCTGTAGCATTTATTGCTACATTACTTAACACTGTGCAGAGCACAGACAGGTCCTGGATAACCCATTTCATGATCGTGACCACTCCTCACGGTGGCTGTGATCTGATGGTGGGTGGTGAAATGTGGAGTACTCTAAATGTTAGTTTTCTTTCTCAAAAAGAAAAAAGAAAAAAAGGCAAAATCATTTGGATTCCAATGAAGTTTACTGAAGAAATCAAACAGAACTTTAAAGGAAACTGCTTTTTTTTTCCTGTGAGAAGTTGGTGTGTTTGTCAGTTTGCTTTAGCCAACAAAGTCAATCTATATTATGCTGTACTAAACCATACTAAACTATACTATACTACACTACACTATACAGTGAGCCAGGATTTTGAGCCAAAGTTCTGTTAAAAGAAAGGCTGCATTTCTTCTTCAAAAATACAAGTATCAGTAATTGAGTTATCTGGTTGGATGCTGATTAGCCCCACTGACACTGTGCATTCCTATTTATGAAGGTACACATATAGACATATAAGCTGAGTGTACCACATATTCTTGCCAGTGTCATTGACTCTCTCCCCTTCTGGAGACTCTTTGGTGCTAGAAAAGCAGGCAAGCTAGTGAATAAAGAAGTGAATTTTAATGTACTTTTTTCAGTCACCCTGAATCAAACCCACTTAAATCCATCTGTTACTGTCTCAGGAAAGTTTTTGTTGCACTGGGAAAAGAATATCAAACATTCGTGACTTTTTTAATAAAAACCCCCAACGAGTATGAGAAATGCGTTGCTCTGAAACACAGTACCATGAGGAATAATTGCAACTTGTCACAGAGAGAGGTTATAATTATATCTACTGTTAGTTATGTCTCCATGTGTAGAATGGAAGTTACCTTTTCAAATGCATTGTTCTCTAGTGCAATACCAGCTATTAGAATCTGAGGATATTATTTCTTGCTAATGAAGAAAAATCAAATGAGGCTACAGAAGGTCTGGTTGGTGTCACACTGCAAGCAGATGGAGGGAACAAAGAGGAAAGAGAAGTGCTTGTTGCAGGGATTTCAGTTCTAAGCTTTGCCTCAGGAGAAGCAAATTGCCCAAAGGGTCTGTATTCCAGGCTTAGTTTATGTTTTTTCAAAATCTGCATATGTATCAAACACTGGGCTAGACCTGACACTTTATAGGTACCTTGGAGTGGAGTGCTGCAAATAGATTGCAGTATCTTAAAGAAAAAAACCAAAGTTTAGTAGTTGTTACAGTGGTTACAGTGGTGTGCTCGTCTGTCCCTTTGTTACTTTTACAAATTCTCTGAAAGTATGCTCACAAGTTCTTATAATGAGGAGAAATAATTTATAATATTTTTCTAGGCTTGCTCCTTATTCTGTCACTCATTTAGAGTCAGAGTTCTGAAGCCTTTAGTTAGGACATGTGCCTATATTACAGATTTCTCCTTGCTAGGAATTAAAAGCAATACACACATGTGTCTTTATTTTCAGAAGTGACTAACAGCTTTAAGTATCAGAATTTTAGATTGTCCAAGAAGGCATTCGGTGAAAATCAGAGCCCTTGAGCAAGTTTTAAATTGGGTGCCCAACTCGGGAGTATGCAAAATCACTTGGGAAATTAGAAAATCTTGGCCATATGCTTATATGTTAACTCCACTTGACTAAGTCCTTTCTATATGTTACTTCCCCAATTTGCAGTTGTTTTTGTGTTGTAAATAAGATACCCTTGACTCAGACATGAAAGTTCCTCAGGAAAACTGGAGAACCTTTCTCTTGTTAAACAGCACCCTAATTACAGAAGCAATTTTACAAACAATACCCCGAGGGAAACATTTCCATTCTCATCAGGAAGGCTCTTGAATAAAATAACACCTTTGCTAACTTCATTTATTTACAACAGGACACAAGACTGAGACTGCATAGATTTATTGCCATTACATCACTGATGCTCAGTAATTCATAAAACATTGGGTCTAGGAGTTAGCACTGCTGTTATTTCCTCTGATGCCTGACCTCACCACAGTCTAATAACATACAGGAAATCCAGAAGACAAAGGAGGAAAGCAGTGGTCTTGAATGCTAAAAATAACCATAGAAAACTTGTAGAATCATGCAATAAAGTATGGTCCGATAATTTATTTAACATAATAGTAGAATCTGCTAAAGCAATTAGAATCTGTTCCAAATGTTTTTAATGGAAAATATGTTGGGGGTAAGAATAAGAACACTTAAAGAAATGATATTTTTAGGTTATGTAGTTCAGTGACGTGTACTGGTTTTGGGTTTGTATATCTTATTTCTTACATATGCAGACCATTTAATGACTTGACTAGAACAGACAGTCATTGTATGGTGGTTATATTTCTAGAGGTCATCCTATATGAGCCAGACGGTGATCTTAGGTGATGTATTGCACTTGACAACTCAGAAAGTTGCAATACAAAGGCATTCTAATTCTCAGTGTCCTCTGAGAATTGTTCAATATCCTTGATGATATCTAGTGTCTGGTATGCCATTGGGATGACATTTTTGCTGTCTTTACTAATCAGTCAGGGCTAAGATGTCATTCATGTTAACTCTGTGTTTGGTTTGGTTTGTTTTCTTTTTTCTAGTTACTCTTTATTTGAAATATTTTCTGAAGCAGTATATACTAGAGTGACACTATAATGAAATTCATGTCTGCTCACTTATTTGCTTTAAAATTAGAACATTTTATCCAAAATAGGCAGATCTTTAAAACTGGTGTGAGTAGGTAGATGACATCATCAGGGAAAAAGAAAACCAAACCCAAAAAAACTGTTGCAGAAAAGTCAGGTAAGTCTGGGATCTTTTGTTTGTGAAATATTGCAAAAGCAAGTTCACAAACATACATATCTTTTTTGAACAGCTGCTCAGTTTGACTGTGCCTGCCCTCCTTTTATTTACATATGTTGCACAGTGATTTGAAAGAGCCTATTATTCATATAAATACCAGTATTAGTATGCAGACTAGTATGTTCAGGTGTGAACAAGTCTTCGCTATTTGACATTGACACTTGGTTTCTCTCCCAGTCAGAAGCAGAAGCACTTACTGATCATAAACCAGGAATAATGAACAGATTGAACCAGCTGTTCCTGAACAGCCCAGTTGGCTGTTTTCCCTTTTATTAAATTCATTGAATTATAATTATGCAGATAGATAGATAGATAGATAGATAGATAGATAGATAGATAGATAGATAGATAGATAGAAAACATTTCCCTTTTTGCAAAAGTGTATGGTGACTTAACAAATATTAGTAGATTTAATTTCAGAAGAAAACAGTGTAGTGTGGGATGTTTGATATTTGACTGAAAGAGAATTGTTGAGAAGTGATTTGTCAAAATTCAGCCTAGGGAGTCAAGTTTTCAAAACTGGTGCTTTCCAGAGTCATCTGCTGCATCTCAAGGCATCTTCTGAAGATCATAAGCTAGGAAAACTTTCCAGTAGAAGTGACCTATAGAGGTAAAAGGAGAAACAGAAAGCAAGATCTCTGTTCTTCTTTCATTAATCTACAGAATGAAGCTTGGGGCTGGTCATCATTTCAACAACTCTTTTATTTTGGTATTAAAAGTAAGGTTTCCAGAAACCAGAATGAATATCTACAAGTGTAGTGGTTTAGTGGAAAGTGTATCTTTTGAGTCTGAAGAAGAGGACACAGGATAATGTTGTAGAGACTATCTGAGAGGTCTTGAAGTGATCATACTGTCTGAGGGTTAGAGTTTGGGTGTTGGTGGATGCTGGGATTTGGGAGATGGTCTTAGGAGCTCGAGACTGGTTTTGTAGGTAAATACTCTTCCAGGAAGTTCCTTCTCTGTCACCTTTAGCGCAGCACAGCAATCCAAGAAAGTTTCAGTTCCAGGTCCTACAGAAGCTGGAAACTGTTCTTTGGGAGTACCATTTTACTAAAGATCTGTCACTTAGAGTGATTTCCCACAGGATTTTAAAGCTGGTTTCTGTAACTATAATTCTACTAAGCCTCAAGTTGGAAAAACAAAACGTAATAAAGGTGTTGCAGAGCCCAGTGTCCCCCAGATGTGTGTGAGTAAAACCCCCATAACACATGGAGCCTGAAGACTAAAAGTCAGAAGCCCATTGTGTGCATTTCTTTCCTTTTTTTTTTTTTCTTTTTTTTTTTTTTTAATAATTAATGATTTAAAACAGTTGCATTATTGCTTCAATCACTTTTCACCTATTTCCCCAATGGTTACCACTTGCCTCAACGTTTACATTTGTTTTAATATTTGTATTTTTTGCATAATTTCTCACATTACATTTATTTTCACTTGCACTTTTTTAAAAATAAAGCATTCCACGGGGATGAATTTAATAAAAGTTTCTCATTAAAAGTTCCATAACAGCATGATTCCCAAACCTGAAACCAAAGTTCTCATATTTAACAGTTTTCATGACTCAATAGATTAAGTGTGAAATAGGAAATATAACAATAACAACATGGCCGTATCCTGCACAGTTGTTTCAGTCAAAATTATTCTTGAAAAGTAACATAATTCATAAATAAATCATTTCTCAGAGAGTGAAATTTACTTAAAAGGCTTTCTGAAATACTCTTGATTATATCAAAATAGAATATGTGCACAGAAAGTTGTATTGTGCATGAGGCAAATAAAAAATTCCCTGGAATTAATATCTTGAAATGGACAAGTAAAAAAAAAAAGAAAAAGGGGAAAAACAACATCAAAGAGCAAAACCATCAATTTCTTTTTTTTTCAAAGTCAGGTGTCTCCAATCAGCTGCCTCTGCAGTGTTCCTTTCAGAAAGACTTAGCTCAGATCTGAATTCATAATATGAGGCTTCCTCTGTGGTCAGTGATGAGAGATCCTGCCGTAGGGAACTGCAGTTCTGAGCTGCTCTGACTCATCATTCAGAGGAACTTGTTGCTTTCTACTGAGTGTGACTAGAGCAGCAAATTCAGCCACCCCAACTAATGCCTCTATGTAGAGGGAGTAAATCCAAACCTTAACAAGTCCGAAAGTTTTTCTCTGAGTGGGAAGTGGAGCTTTTCCTTTTGTACTTACAACACTGAATAATAACAGAGAACACAATATTTCAGTGCCAGCAATTTCTGACTCAGTTATGAGACATTGTCATTGACTTTCAAGTCCCCCAAATGGATATTCCTTACCTGTTGCATTGTCATACTCCGGGCACTCTGGAAATCTGGTGGGGCTATTTTTTTCTGGGGTTTTGTGTGGGGTGTGTTAGTTTTGAATTTATTTTCTTTTTTTTTTTCCTTTTTTTTTTTTTTATTTCACAGTTTGTTTTATAAAATCCTTCAACAAGCACAAGAGAGTCTGTGAAAACAGCAAGGGGAATGTTAACATAAAACATGCTCATAGCTAAGGCCAACTCTACCATTTTTATTAAACAGAAGTTGTGATAGTTAGTAAGGTTCTTGGCATATTAAATATTTCTGGACCATTCCTTGTTCAACAGCTTGTTGTGGAGATCAGCTAGTCCCTGAAAGATACCCTGGAGATGTGCTCTTTTCTATTTATGGGTTGGGGGTTACAAGGGTAAGGATATGAGTTCCTTTGATTGCACTGGAGTGGCTGGGGAGCATCACTGCTGTCATTCCATGCCTTATAATTTAAACCAGTAATACCTTCTTAGTAGCTGTACACACTCCATCAACACAGTCTCTTCAGATCATTTTCTTGCACTGCATTTATTCATTACTGACCAGCAGTAGTTTCACTGCATTAGGCTCTGCAGTTCTGTGAGAATTGCCAGAAAAGATTCGGGAAAAACATAACCCGGAAATTCAGCAGTCAGTGCTGACCATACTGTAGGTTAGTCCTTCCCCACTAACCACACTTTTACTTGCAGGGCAATTGTACTAAACTGGAAAACAAAACATATATATTTACAATAACTAATATATGTTTTCATCTTCCTTGTACTTGTTTTGTTGAGACAGTTCTGGATTGGTTACCTTCAGGCACACTGACAAAAAATGTTTAAGAAATTACCATACTGGGTAGATAGATAGATAGATAGATAGATAGATAGATAGATAGATAGATAGATAGATAGATAGATAGATAGATTTATAAATGGATATACTGTTGGTATGTGTATGTTTATGTATATGTAACATATTTTATTGTCACACTGGCTGACTGAATCTGTTCAATAACAAGATATGAAATAATACTAGTCAAAAAGCAATGTCTTGTCACCACTCAGTATCATGATATGGCACATTATTTCAGTCACATTTCAGCTGTTTGAAATCAAATCTCTGGAGACTTGAAGTGGCAGATCATGGGAAGTCACAATAACTTTTTCGTTCATTTCCAGGACTGAACTGTAGTTCTTTCTGGCTAAGTCTTGCCATCTATCACACTATGTGCTACAGGAAAACATGTGTTTTACAGGAGCCAGAAGCATTATCTCCTACCATGCAAGGCATTTACTAGGTGAAACAATTCATGTTATACCATGAGCCAGCAGTCGGTTGTTGTCTTTATGAGTTTGTGGAATTTTGAGACCTAAACAGTCTAATTTTCAGAAGTTTTATTATGGATTATAAAGAAGCATCAGTGAGATATAAACCTAGAGTTTAATAACCCATAAAACATGCTTCAGCAAGGTTTTTAGCTACAACAATCCATAAAAAAGGTTTGAACTACATTGTAATGGTCTTTTGGGCTGCCAGTGCAACTAATGAAGGGTTTTAGACAATAAATTGGACTAATTGTTGAGTTACAAAGGCCTTTCTTTGTTCTTTTGGTAGGGTTTTTTGTTGTTGTTTTGTTGTGTTTTGTTTTTTTCTTTTTTTTTCTTGATGCATTTATACAGACTTTCCTCCCACCTGGCAATCTTCCTTTGTCATGAATTCCTGTCTTTGATTCTATAATAGCCCTCATAAAACTGAAACATTTAGCATTTGGTGAATACACAGGGTTTTTTGCTGTTGATGGCTCAGGCATTTGCTGATTCACTGCAGTACCATTCTTTTTATTCAATTAACTGCAAAATCCAAGAAGCAGCAAAATTATTAACTGATCAGGATTTTTCTGAGAACAGTGTGGTTTCTTTCTAGCTGACAGCTACTGTGCAAAAAGGGCCACACTCCCACAGTCTCCTAAATCTCTGAGCAGAACCTTGGTCTTTGCGATCTCCAGGCAGACTCACCTTGCTGCGTAGTCATTTCTCAAGACTACACAGGTCTTCAGGTGTAATTTAGGTGGACAGGACTTAAAACACCAGGAACATAGCCCACATTTTTTAACCAGAGACTAACACTTTGGAAAATGATCAAGTACACCTTGAAAATGAAGAGGTGAAATTTTACCCTGAAATATTGACATTGACTTCTTATCTCATCTTTTGCTGTTGTGGCATCTCAGGGAATAATTTGGGTGCAAATGCTGCAGACCAGTGACTTGCATGATCAAGTACCTATCACCAGTCATGCTGCTTCCTTAGTTTTCAAAAAGGGGGTGAAAAGTATGTAGAAAAGAGTTTATTCCTCTGTTGCCTTTATTTATTGTTGGTTTCTAGACAGAGGTGGCTTGACTTCAGCACCCAAAAAGCTGTTTGGGCAAGTTGCCCTATTTGTGACAGGTTAGACTTCCAATAGCATGTTTATCAAAACTCCTTGGGGCCTCAGACTAACCATGATACATTTATTTGGCACTTAACAGTGATGTATTTATTGTCATAATTACTTGCCCATACATTTGGGAACTTACAGTACATGTCTCCTCATTGCATTTTAACTGAAATACAAAAACACTGTGGGATTTGCATGTCATGCCTCTTATTTCAAATGTTTTATTCCACAAACACGAAGAGGAGGATAGATCATCTCTGACTTATGCTGACCTGGTTCTCCACTCATTCTTGTATGCTACACACCAATATCAGTAGAGTTACAGTGACATAAACCAGAAGAATACAGTCAAAAATCAGATCCTTCCTACACCAAATCACTTTCCACATCTGTTTCCTATTTGTCTTATAATGACACATGGGATTATCTTGGGAAGATATTCTGCTTTCACTGTCATGCCACTGACTTTACAGCCTTATCAAATATCCATTGGAGTGCAGGTTGAGCAGTTATCATCTACTAAGAAGAAATGCCACAAAAATGTAGATTGATAATATTTTTCAATAATGGCTTGTAGCATTAATGCTATTTTGTATTATTGCAGTTCTGGTCTAGCATTCTCCTCAATTCACTGTTTTTATTTATTGTGTAAGATCTAAGTATGGACCCTACAGTAGAATCTCAAAAATATTTTTCTTTTTGGTTATTTATTCATTTCTGATTAGAAGGAGCAAAGTGAGAAAACTGGAGAGAGGCAAGGAATGTGCCTGTGCTATTAAGAAATAGAAAGAAAGACAAAGAAAGACATTTAATACTGTGTAAGATATTATATACACAGGATGACTATAAATATAATCAGGCAGGCTACATGTATAATAACATGCCTTCGGAGATTGAACTTTAATTTCTGGAATCAAACTTCATGATGTCCAACCTTTTTATCTTACAGTGCAGTAAGCCCCTCCAGGTGACTATCCTGCTAACAGTCCATTTTCCCTTCACCTTTTTCTTCAGTAAATGGACTGAAATGTAAAATCCATCTGATGTTCCTTTTGAAAATATGTAATAAATGCACAGAGATATGTGCTAGCATGATGTAATTGAACAAGCCTGTAATAAAAGATAGAGGCTGTGACTGACTTACAGAAACATGGACTCCACAGGTTTGAAATAACACCATTTGTTGGTCTCTAGTTTGGCCCATGCCTGGGCTCAGTATGGATGAGCAAGTTAGGGAACACAGGGTACCAAGGAGAATGCTGCATCCAAGGTGGAGATCAGTCTCTTCTTTCTGGGTCTCTGTGACTTAATTAGGTGTCAATTCAAATTAACCACAGTGCAGGGGGGAAATGGAAATTTTAGTTTTTGGTGTGGCCTCCACAAGTCTTCTGTGAATGTAGAAGTCTTCTGTGCAAAAAGCATCAATTCTTCTGGTTTTACCCTCAGTCCAAAACACAAGATAAACACACTATTCAAATTGATTGGCAGACTTGGTCCCCCAGTTTAAATTAAAGTAATTAAATGTACTGAAAAGCCCATTGCTTTGGATTTACTGACCTCCATTTGACTTAGTGTTGACTGAGGCCCTTCTTAATCTCAGTTTAAATCCCCATATGCTTTGGCCAATGAAACATTTTAAAAGTTTCATTGCGTGGTTCTGAATAATAATAATAATGATAAAAAGCTCTCCTGTTGCAGTTAAAATTGAATTTGAGGATGCATGAAATAGAAAGTCACTAATTCTCAGGCTAGGAAAAGCAGAATTTAGCATCATGTTATGTTGCGGGATATCTCAGAAAAGTAGAGTCAGGGAAAAGTAGATTTTATTTTTTTTCAGATAAAAGTTTCAAATTCCTGCTTCATCAGGAATTACTATTACTCAAATGTATTCTAAATGAAAGCAAAAAGATTTCAATAAAACAATGTAAATTGTATGTGAACTAGGACAGAAGAGACACAAGATGTGCATGTGTATTTGTGCCTTTGACTAGCCTTCAGCACATACTGATTAGGAGGTTGGCACTTCTAGCAGACCCTCACTCATTGTAATTTGACTTTCTTAAGACACAAACCCCAGTATGAATCACATAAACAGCACTCTCTACACTCTCTGGTGTTCAACTTGCTTACTAGTGTTCTTTCATCAAATAATGTTGTTTTTCCTTTTTTTTTTTTTTCAATCCCACAGGACAATATCTTTAGAATGGAAGATTCACATTTTGAAAATGGGCGGGGGAAAAGCCCTTATGATCCCAAACTGCTGACAGCTTCGCTTTTAGTAGGTAGGTGCCACATAACAGGTTCACTGAGATGTGCAGTCACTGTAAATAATTGCCAATTTTCTGCCTTTTTTTTTTTTTTTTCTCCTTGCAGCACCTATGACAGGCCTTTGTATTGTGCAATTTATTTCTAGGTTAAGGTAATTCTGTTTTCATTTTGAATACAGTTGACCCAGGTGTCTTGAGATATAAACCAAGATTTGGGTATCACAAAAGCTGCTTTATACCCTGCAAGGCCTTGATTCTGCGAAGTGTTTTTCCTCCTCACATCTAGATGGAGGCATTTTAATCACCCAGTTTTACAGGCTGGATGCACTGGTGGTCACACCAGCACAGCTGAGAGCAAAGTGAGAGCAGGAACAAGTCATTCCTTACATCAGTTTTGCTGCCAAGGAAGGTTTATCACCCAATTGTACTGTGTGTGTATGCTGGAGACACATAAGCAGTCACAGGTCTAGGCCCTCAGGTGATGATTCAGCTGAAGAGAGCTGTCTGTCAGTGAATACAATTGCATTCCTGCCTAGAACAAAAGGATTTAAATAAATTAGGTGTTTCTGAATTGGTAATACTTCATTTCGTGGAATATGTAAATATAGAGCAACTGGACTGTGTTGATCTAATTGAACTAATGCAATTAATTGAATTTATCTAATTGATTTAACTTATCTGACTGAATTAATTATGTTCATTGTTATTCCTTCCCCTTCTCAGAAAAAGGCAAAAAGGTGTTTTGTGAGAATAAATTAGGAATGAAACAGATTCTTCTTTCCGTAACAACTCTGCCTAGGTGTAGCCACCTTACCCTTAACAACAAACTTTCTCACAATTTATTATAACTTCAAATCCAACAATAGTTTCAGAAAATTGCAGATTCTCTTTATCTCAGAAGTCTTTGGGAAATGGCACATAACCAAATAGCTTGTTTTCTCCAGGACTTAGTTCACATTGTTAGTCTAGGGCTTTGCCTACTGTCTACCCTTATTATATTTACTTTGCATTTATAAATTAAGCTATTCAAAATAGACAGCAACAGAAATTTAGTCCTAAGTGTGCCTCATTTCCTGATCTGAGAAGCCAGTAATGATCCCAGGTGATGAGCTACCCTGGGGACACACACTTTTGAACAGGAAAAACAGGAAAGACATACAGATCTTGCTCCAACTTGTACCCTGTACAAACAGAAAGGAAAAAAATGTGTGTGTAAAAGGCCAGTGTATAAATTAGTGCCTGAAGCGACTTGAATTTGTGGCAGAGCTACTCTCAAGCGAATAGCTTTACTATTTACTTTGATATACAATAAAGAAAGAGAATGATGACAAGCCAGTATTACATGGTATACCCGGTATGCAACTGCACAAAGTCAACAGTGTCTAGCTTTTCACATTCCTTTTTTTTTTTTATGCTCAGTCCGGCACAAATATGATTATCTTATTTCCCTTGGCTTAGGTTTCATGTCTTTAAAACATCTTTACTTTCTTGAGCCCACTTCCTATCACTATAATTTTCACTCCCTTCCTTCTAATAAAGAGTAGACAGGGCATGATCTTTTGTTTTGAATCAGGCTTCAGTGAGAGCCATTGGGTGTATTAACATATTGGAAAATAGTACAAATTCAGTATTCAAAGCCAGTGACTAATTTCTACTTCAGTGACTTATACGAAACTCAGGGTGAGGCTAGAAGTAACATTCCAGTATCCTGACCAAAAGCACCTTTTCTTCTCTGCCTCTTCATAGTTGCCTCACAGTCATACTTTATTACTCATTATTTACCTCGATCCTTTACTGCAGAGTGTATATTTCACAGTGTCCATCAGGTTCAGCACTGGTTCTCAACGTCTTACTTCTCTTTACCAAAAGAAACCAAACTTGCATTTTATGGTAAAATGATGATCCAAGGCAAAAGAATCTCCTCCCGTCAAAATAGGTGAGAAACAGGGAATGAACTGGCTAATCACTGACTCCATGAAGAAGTTTGGTCCACCTGCTCTCTGAAGTAGGTAGCACTGGAGTGAAGTAGAGAAAATGGCCATGAAGGCAAGAGGAGACTCTTGACCACAAAGGTCTCACATCAAGAAGGACATGGATAGATTGCTTCTTCTGTTCTCCTGAGCTGAACAATAACTCAACTACTCCTGGCCCCTCATGTGCCAGAATATTTGTCCTCACAAGTGACAGTGGTTTATCTAAGGTTTAAGAGGGCAGCTATGTAAAGCAATTACCCAGCAGTCATTAAAATGCGGTGTTATAATTAGTAATGCAAAGTAACTATCAGGAAGATAAAAGGCTGAGAAGAGTAATTTATATGGTTAAATACAGGAGGGATATATAACCTCTCTTCTTCATCAGAAACACTAAACAGAGATTTTGCAAAGAGTGGGAGAAGAGTATATTCTTGACACCATACTAGAGAGTAAATCTTAGGTAAGGGAAATGTAATCACCAAGAGGAATTTAGGCAAAACACCAAGGTTAATTTGCAAAAAGTAACTTCAGATCTTTAATAACCATTAGTGCCCAGGAGGCCTATTCTGCATTTCAACTGAAATAAACTCTAATAACTGTAAAGAGGATCTTCAGTTTTCCCTCTCTCCTAGCAAAATCAATAGTATTTGAAAAAAAAAAATCCACACCAAAACAAAACCAAAATAAACAGTTCATCATTATTAAATTGTTCCAATGTTTTACCAGTATACATTCCTTATCCAATCCACCTGCAAACATTTTTCATTGTTTTTTTAACAGTTGTTCATCAAAGTTAGCTATTGCTACCTTACTCTTAAGTAAATGCCATCAAGGAACATGATATAACCAGGTCCTAGTAATATAAGACACTATTCAGCCATTCCCATCTATGTGCTGCTAACTAAACAATCTCCATTTGAGTGGGCTAATGCATGAAAATGTAGAGACTAAGAAATCCCTGGGCACCACTAGTGATTATTCCAGTGCAGGAGGAAAACGAGAGGCAACTTAGTTTCCAAGAAATATAATCATGGGAGGAAATATCCCTGAATGTAACAGACTAAAGCAATTGTATTGGGATAGTTGGAAAAAATCTTCAGAGAACGAGGCAGCATTGTCCCACTATCAGTCAGTTTGTTTTTAGGAAATGACCCTTTGGGATTTTCAAAAGCTTTGGTGATCCAGAATCCTCCAAGCTGTTTATGTTCCTGTGTTTCATTGATTTTTTGTTTTTCTTTTAGAGTTTATAATTTCTTTTACAAGTTAACAGTTACTACATTTTTCATTTTATAAAATCAGTTTAGGTAATGTAATACTCCCAAATATGTATGAATGTGATCTGAAATACAGTAGCTTCTCACCAATTAAGAACTTTCGTATTGGATTTGTTAGAAATTAGATACTGAGTACATATGAGGTTCAGGATTTTAGAATTACTCTGCTTCCTGGGAAGTTTTAGTTATTGTCTTTAAAGGAAGTGAAGCTCAACCACCTTTATGTCTGAAAATCTCAACTTTAGTGAATAAACCTTTTACCCAAGTATAGATTTGATTTGTGAACCCTTTTACCAGTGAGAGCAGTCGTGACATTCAAGGCTTGATTTTGCTTGTATTCCTCATTTGTTCAACTTCCTTATTACTTCCAATGGAAAGTTTACACTTCTATTCTCTCCACAAATTATTTTGTTAAAAATGTAATCCTCCTTAAGAGCTGAATAGAAACACTTTATCATATTTATTGTTTAGTTTTTAACGTCTGTGTATCTTATGATGTCAGGGAGTTGTTTGCAGTTCCATGCTGATTACAAACAGTACAGGCAAAAATGGTTCCTTCCTTCCAAAAATCAGCATTACTATGGACTTTAATTGTTGCCTCTTTATTTAGTAAAATCAATATATGTATTTCTGTTTGCATTCATGTGTCAGCAGGCTAGTCCTTTAGAATAAGGTGGTTCCTGTCCAAAACAGCGTTTTTCCCTATGCAAACAACTGAGGGTCATCAACTAGTTCTGGACAGTTGTTGCTTTGTGCAGCTGGGCTGGAAATACGAAATGACAAGTTTTTATTGGCTTTTTTGCCCTCCTTCATTCTATCCCTTTGAGAATTGTTTGTCAGTTTTCAAGTTATTAACTTCCACTTTCTTCTTAATTTAATGAAAACTTCTTTTAAAACACAGACATTAGAAATAATACAGTAAAGACTATACATGACATTGAAGAATCATTTTCCAGACCAGCAATGAGTAAATTTCAGTCCAAAAGAAAGTATGCACAGGGACACAAATATGATTGTACTTCTGTCTACACAGGAGGCAAAATCCTCATACAGCTTTTGAACAGTACTAGCTCAAAAGATGTGCACATCTGGGACATGACTTGAGGCTTACCCTGAATTTAGCAAAAATTATCTAAAGCCTTACAAAAAGTGGTATTCCTTGGTATTTCTGTCTGGAAGAAGTCAAATTCCCCTTTTTGACTGACTACAGCAAATTAGGTCAAACTGCAGGCACTGGCCTAGGTGTACTGAAACTTGGAGGGGCTGTAGGAGAAAGGAGAGAAAGGTCAGCTAGTTTTCTACAGACCCTTCCCCATATGGAATATGCTGAGGCCAGTTACTGGCAAAGCTTTTATCCTGTCACCATTGACGAAAAAGTGTCAGCTGAGCTGAGACCAGCCTAGAAATTATGTTACTTCCAGTGATGTTTATAGATTGAATTAGAAGCTGAGGTGCCAAAAAACCTTACAATTCTAACTATTTCAAATATGTAATTTTAGTAAGTTTTTGAACTGTGTTTGGTTTAATTTTAATAATATAGTAACAAATTTAGATTTTTTTTTTTCTTGGTTGACTGACCTCTAGATCGGTTGATAACTTAAAAGAAAAGTAGGCCTTGTTGGTTTTTTCTTTCTCCTTTGATTTATATTGATTTATCAGAACTCACTAGGGAATGAAAGACAAGAAAATGAAGATAAGGTTAAAGAAAGGTTAAGCATAGCATCAAAGCCCTTTTCACAGGCAAAAAGGTTTTATGATCTTTAAAATCTCAGCTTCAGACTCTGTACATAATAATCACTATAATTAAGTGATTGTCTCCCCTTCAAAAAAAAGTTCAAAATGGCATAGAAGAATGATAAATCGTTAATTAATGATATGCTGTTCTGTTTCATTTCTGATTATACCTCCTGCTGGGCACAACTGGTCTATTTGCTTCTAATCTCTGCTGTGAATTCATTCAATTCCACGCCTTTCCGCTATCATGTTTTCACCCTTCCTGACTTTCATGGCTACCATATGGTATAGAGCCACTGTAGGTTCAATTTCATGGTGTCAGTGTTCTGGGGAAAAGATGCCAGTGATATCCAATAGACATGCTTGGATCTGGTTGTCCCACCATGGAAATATCTAAAATTGCCATGAAAATTATAAACTTGTTCCTAAAGGGTGTTTTAAAATGAGGGTATGGTAGAGTTCATCATGACCATGAAAAATTTATTACCTTAGCTAAAGAAAGTTATTTTGTCCTCAAACTTGTCTTTTTTCACAAGGGACCTGTGTAATATGGGTAGCTTGAAAATAGTAGTTGGAAGGAAGAATACTTTTTAATTCAATATTAACAGTATAGGGTAAGGTATTTCATTTCACATACATATGTAGAAGGACACAGTCCTAAAAATGCATTATTAGCATTTTGAATTCAGAGTAATTTCATGGACAAGCTCTACGTTAATGCCAGAGAGATATGTGTTATACTTTGATCCCTGGTTCTTTTCTGAGGGTCTTGTTACAATGTAGTTACTATTATTACTCTCTCTACCAGCTGGGCAGGTGTTTAACTCGACCTGCTCCTTTGAATTTAAACAGTCTCTCTGCCTCCTCCATGGTATTTCTAGCTGGCTGAGGAGGGATGCTCTGGGATGAGTTCTGTCTCCCTGTAGGTTGTCTGAATGCTTTTCATGGGCTGAAGTATCACAGGTGAATTTTGAGTTCATTTGTTTACTGTGAAATGCATGGGGTCAAGGTAGCAGGGAATGATCTTGTTTATTCTCTCCCTTAGCTGTTGCCCTTTGCCAGTATCACAGATTAAAAAAAAAATCAACCAAACAAGAAGCCACACAATTTCTGTATGAAAAATTGAAGAGACCTAAGGACTTTCTGAGGCAAGAGTGAATGAGCTGGACTCTTCGGTTCCCAGGGTCACAAAAAAACAGTGGGTTGGAGGGAATCTCTGGAGGCCTCCAGTCTAAATTCCAGTTATAAACAGGGCAATTTCACATTTAGATAGGATTTCTGAGGCTGCATACTACTGCCTGCCAGGGTGAGGTGTACTGGCTGCTACTGTTGCAGCCTGAGAATTCAAACGTTTTTGAAAAGTGACTGCACCAGCAGTCAGGAGATACAGCTCATTTGCAAGAGGTTACAATTAAGCTCTGCAGTGAGAAAGTGGGTCTAATCATCTATTTTCAATGACAATACATTGCATATGGCTTGTTGCTTTGTAATTTTCTCATTATCCCTATTAGTGTAATATGAACATAGGACCAACAGCTTTCTCTGACTTACCATGACTGGAAAATTGAGGAATGTTGCTTACAATTATGTCCTCCCGCAGATGGAGAGCTCTACTCTGGCACAGCAGCAGACTTCATGGGCAGGGACTTTGCCATTTTCCGAACTCTGGGGCATCACCATCCCATCAGAACAGAGCAGCATGACTCCCGGTGGCTAAATGGTATGTAAAATGTGCATCTCTCTGGTTACATTCCTCTAGCTGTTAAAGACTAGCACACAGCTTCATTCCAGCAACATCTGTGACAAATACACCCCTCGTTTATTTGGAGCAGAATTTTGTCTCAGACCAGTTAAACTAATCAAAAGTGATTTATAAAGGAGCATTTTTGTTTTGATTACACTGGGATTTGTGGAGTGTGATTAAGTTTAAAACACATACAGATACTACAGGCAACACAGTCATGCAAGTTAGACAGAAGCTTGGGGGTTGTGGACGCATCAGGCAGACATGAACACAAAGTAGCTCCAGAGCTTTGGGCAGGACTGTGCTTTATACGGACTTTAATTTTTTACTGGGCTGAAGGGGATCTGACACTGGCCACCAAAGTCCAGCAGAAAATGAATCAGCAGAACTTCCTGAGCAAGTCAGAGTTAGGAAGAGTTTGGAAAAAGTGAAAGGAGTCTTGGGCATTCCAAGCATTCTGATTTCAAAATGTCCAATATTTGACAAGGCGCAATAGCTTACATTATTGTATGGATATTACTAATCAAGCCTGTGGCTGTTTATTTGCGTGTATGAGGAGAGAAGGATAGTTTCAGAGAAAATCTGGTTTTGGCTTCATGTACCAAAATACTTTAGAATGCATCTGAGTACTCTATCCAAGCTCTACTGAAGTCAAAATTCTGACAGCTTAAATAGAATTACACTTGGCTTTAGCTATACAAGGATATGAGCATTTTGGAAATGAGAATTCATTGTCTGAAAAAGCTAACCATAGCTAACTAATGCTAACTGTGGTTACTGGGTTAATTTGTATTTTAATTTTTGAAGAGTTAACTAGCTATACTTTTGCTGTACATGCTGCTTGCATTCTGGGTTTGAATTCACAAAATATTTAATTCTTAGACATTTTTCATTCCTAGTCACGCTGTTTATGTCTTTGCTGAGGTTCAGGTTTTCTTATGTGGTTTTGCAATTTGGTGCAAATTGTTCACACAAATTTTAATGTGAAAGAGAAGAGTATGTTTTAAAACACCATTTCTTACTAGCTAGTCAAGAACTTCTGGTATCATACTGGATATCACATTAACTGTATGTACAATCCATAACAAATTCAGTACCAGACTCATAATTAAAACCACAAGATGCAATTGCAGCTTGGATTAACAGCTCTCTATATAACATACACATATCTAAATATGTACATGACAAGTTGTATGGATCTGTATTATTATATGACAAGTTGTATGAATCTGATGTTTATCCTGCTAAATTTACTTTTTGCCATAATTCATGTGCACTAGTGTGAGAACATTTCAGTTCTAGAGTCCGTGCTTACCCAGTACCCCAGAAATTTTGTTAAATATTTTTATTATAACAATATACAATATTTCTGGACTTCAGGAGACAGTGAAGTACAAGGCTTGTAGACATATCCATCTATCTTGGTACCTACTAGAGTAATAATATTTTAAAGATAACCAACACCCACTTTTGTTATGATAGTCATGATGACATAAAGCCCAATCATGCAGGCAAAATCTGCTTTTGTGCAGTAGATTTGCACAATGACAGCTGAGTCAGGAGGATTTATGTAGTGGGAAAGCTCAACCATTGTCCACAGCCCCTGTACTTCATCGCTGAAAATGTGTCATTCCTTTGTGGATTCAGTTATCAGTCTTTCAGCACTAAATGTGAGAACTGCTTTTCCCAAATTAGCACTAAGGTTACATCTGACAGGGTGCAGAAACCACAACTGCTTTGTGCTCAAGATGGGGAGGAGAAGACAGTCGCACATAAAAAGCTGATGAATCTCAAGCTCTCTAAAATTTAAGTATTGTCCAAAATAAGCATAAAAGTAGAAAGACAGCATTTTTTTGTATCTCAGTGTGAGGATGATTTCCAGCTCTAAGTAAAATTCTTGCACTATATTTCTGTATGGAAAGTTTCAAACTAATTTAAAAGAAGATAAGAATCAAACTGAGACCTTTAGAAATGACTCTCATAACTGTCCATAATTTAATAAAGAACGATCCTTAAGTACATTTTTGAAATCTCTCTCCCCATTGCAACCTAATGCTTTTACCTTCCTAATATGGAAAGGTTGGCCTAAAATCTGCACTACAACATTCCTATTAAGGGCTCTAAGGCTTTACTGTTAATTTCCCAGTGATAAGATCCTGGCAGCCTTTCCACACAGTACTCGTAATTTCAGCATCTAACAGGGAAATCCAAAAATGATAATTGTTTGGGTTTGAAACTCTGCAGGCATGCCAGTCCTTTGATTACTTTTTTTATTTGTCATTTGTCTTTTTAAAATATAATTATAAAAGATGCTCTGCGTTTGCATGTATTTAAAGTGGATATACTTTTAATGAAACAAACTCTCAGTGAAGGATGAGGTGTACTCTGCTTTCTTAAAGATCTGTATAAACTATTTTTGAACCTTAAGTTTGCAGACCCTTATGTGTTTTTTAGTAAAGACATGGAATGCTATGTAGTGGAGCGTTTACTTTCCCAGTTAAAAAACAGTATTTTGATGGACATGTATTGAAAGCTGCAGAAGAACAGCAGTTCTGGTCAAACGTAACAGAGACAAATTCTCATTGTCATGGAGTTTAATAGTTAGGTGGTAAGGCATCCAGTTTTAACCTTGCTAATGTTTACTTCAGTCAGAGCAAGAGCTTAAAATGGCTCTTTCCATACTAAGGCTGAGGTCAGAGCTGACAGGGTGCAGAAAACAACAGCTCTTTGGTACCAAAAATGGAGAGGAGAAGACAGTTGCACGTGAGGAGCTTGAAAACTTCCCAGCAATAAAGTCTTGCCCTGAACTGGCATAACAGTAGGGCAACACTGCACAGAGCGATCAAGTTTTTGGGATTTAAGCGTGAACACAGAGATCCTACACAGATCACACAGTCTTTTTCTGGAGATGCTCAACCTTCTTAAAGAAGGTGTATGCTTTTAGGAAAAGAACTGTGCCCAGCCCAAGAGAAGGTCTGACCAGCAGCCCTTACAGATTTTTTAAGTCCTTTAGAGATATTAAATACTCACAGGCTTCTAAGCCTTTCATTTTGTTTAAATAATTAAACAGTCACCAAGCCAAATAAAACAAGGGAGACTGATTCTATAACCATGTAGTCAGGGTATTCATCTAGAAGCTAGGGAACCATACATCATTCACTGTAGCAGTGTATATTTAATTATTGATACAGTGTTGGCCAGATGTGACAAGGAGACATTTGCAAACACAGTAAAATAAGCTGGTGTTCAGGGAAGTCATTTTGGATATGAAAAGCCACAGTTCAGTGCCCCAAACTGAATCATGTACTTTGTTATAAGCCATGTTCATGCACACACTGAACATTACTAGCTCCTCTGGTATGTGCATGGAGTTTCTCTGCACAAAAAAGCTTTGGCAGTCTTAGTTGGTCCCGGTGAGGGTCAAGAATAGTTTGGACCTTTCAGTAAAAAAAAAATCTGAAATTGGAAAAAACATTGGAAACATTGGAAATTGGAAAAAACCTCCTCTCCAGCTTTACTATAAGAAGCAACTTCTTTGATGTTACAAATACCTCTTAAAAAGTCTTACCTGTAAGGCAAGGACATGTTTCCCTTTAAATGTTCTGTTGCCTCTCACAGTTCAGAGCCATCAGAACCCAGTGTTATTTCAAGGAAGTGTGGATCAGGTCCTGCTTCTGTGAAGTACTTCAGCAATTAAAAAAAAAAAAAAAAGAAGAAATTTGTAGGGGCCTGAGCAGGTGGGAGCGGCTCACCCTGATACCAGAGAGTTCCCTGGTGTACGACAGGCAGTGTTGGCTGGACACCCTCCCAGCTTTCATGCGAGGGCTGAGGGCATGGCTGGAGGCAAGAAGGCAGAATTGGCAGTGCAGTGTACCAGAGCAAATGCTAAGCAAAGCAAAAGCAGTGCACTGAAGGCAGTTTTTCAAGCTGAAGATTTAGAGGAGTGGAAGGAGAGAGCTTGGAGCTGCTCCCATCTTCTCTGACTTGAGCACAGGGGATCTGGCCTTAAATTGTTAACGTTTTGTAAAATGAATAACCATAAACATTTATTTTAAAAGCAAAGCAGAGTGGGGCTGAGGAAGATCTGATGGGAAATGAAATCACGAAAGCTGCATTAAGATAGTATTATGAATCTGGTTTGCACCCCAGAAATACTGGCTTCACCCACCCTCTATTCTAGACCTGGGGTTTAAGAGAGACTGTCAGTCTGGATTTCCAGCTTTGGCTTGGAATTTCCTCGCTTTTTATGGGTTTAAACCACTCTATGATATTATTTTAGCATACTTTCCGTGGCTTAATTTTTAAAGTGGAGTAGTAACTGTGCTTAGTCCCCTGGGGTTATTGTCCTTGGTAATCTTTACGCTTACATAAACAGCTGAGAATTATAGAAGCTGAGCGACTGTTCAATAAAAAAGAAAATGTCCTCTTAAATTTCACAGGCTCTGAGGCAGGAAACATGGACTTGATACTCTCCTGGCATTCAAACAGAACTTTAGCCATCACTTTGTGTTGTTTCCACTTATGGTATTTTGTAGAATGTCCCACCACTGACATCACACACACTTAATTTTGAATATATATGTGTTGCACACTAGAGGCAAGAGAGAGACAAGATTTCTGATAGTTTATAGTATTTTTACCTCTCTAATAAAATGCATTAAATGTGTCAAGATGTTAGAAAACAGTTATTCTTGCTGAGACTTGGATGTATTCATTTGCTGATCACTGAACCTGTAATTTGTCTTTGGTCAACCACACCAAACCCTTTTCCTACCTGTACATACACACAGATGCCCCCCTCTGCTGTGCTGCTCCCTTGTCTCTAAATGCCTTCCTAGTTTCCCGCTTTCCAGCTCATGTCCTGCACATTCCCAATCCAGATATACAGCGTGCAGTAAAATACATGCCACCAAAGGTAAACAGATGTGGAAAGGGTCTGACCTGTCAGCACAGACAGAACCCAACTGTCCTGGTACCAAGGGGTTGTTTCACAAAATACATCTAAGATATAACTGGAGAAAGGAGGTCCTTTGAAAACAATAAATCTCCAGTGAGAAAATAGCTATTTAAACAACGGACATGAGGGGGGGGGGGAAGAAACCGTGTGAACTGCATATGAATATATTCAGTCTTCAAATTAAAAGTATTAAACCATGGTGGGAATGAAATTAGAAAAAGCTGCCCAATAGAAGTAGTCAGTGAGACAGCCTAGCTGCTTTTAACAAGAACTCAGGTAGCTTTTTAGTGTTTTTATATAACACATTTGCCTAACGTTGGAAGAGACTACAGTGAGTAGACTAAGAAGTCTCTTCCAAGTCTGCATTCTCATAAATTTACAAGGGCATATTTAAACACCCATTATGAGTAAAAACAGTAAGGGGACTTTTTGTGTGTGTGTGTGTGTGTTATTCTTTTTGTTGTTCTTTTGGTGGGATTTTTTGCCCTGAAAGGATCTCTTGCATTTAAAATATGCATTTCTATATTTGAACCACATTAGGCAGCTGATAGTGTGCTATCATGCAGGCTGTAGTGTGGACCGAGTTCCACACTTTCCCACCACCGCTTGTAGAGGCATGAACAACTCCAACCCTTGCAGGAACAAAACACGTCCATATATGCAAGTCTCATTTCTCACTCAATACATCCTCCCACCCCCATTCCCATTATCTTCATTGCTAAGAATAGTAATAAATAATTTCACAGTGATAAATTCCATGTGTGACAAATGCTAATGTCACCTAACGCAGTGCTAGGAAGTGCTCAGAAACTATGGTGATGGTGGCATAATACTGTGAACAGAATGGCATACAAACTTAATTTACGAGATTGAATATGAATTTTAAATTGTTTTTCTCATTGCAATCTAGTAAGTCTTTTTGGAAATCACAAAATAAGCACTCCTTTCTTATTGTTAGTACATGACGTTTATCCTGTCACTAATCTGAAATGGTTACAGCTCAGGAAGCCAAACCCCCTCTGAATACTTGATAAAAAGATACTCTTGTATTTGAACCAGTTCATTCATACTGTCTGATAACTGTTACCTGTATCTATATACAAAGAGAAGCATTTGGTTCAGAAATAGAAGGCCAAGTAATAATTAGAGAATGTGCTTAACAATTATCAGGATGTGAAAAAGGTCATGAAGATGGTGGGTAAAGATAACCAGAAATATTATAATCTCCCATCAAGTGGCCTAAATGAAATTATTTTAAATCCTTCTAGGAAATACATCTTCTCATTATCTCTCTCTTCCAGTGCCCACTAGGTTTAGGTAAGCTTCTTCATTAAATATTGATGCTGTGGATGAGATTTTACTCTGTTTAGGTATGAAAAGTTGGTAAAAGTGGCCAAGGGATGAGTTCTGAAGTTGGAGTGGAAAAAAATGGGTAGGAGAGATGAAGCAGAAGAGAACATTCTCCTGGTCTGATTTCACATTTAGAAGACTTCCTGGCACTGTACAGAATATGACCTGGAGCAAGACTTGCATCAGTAAATGTACTGGTCTGAGCTATAGACACAATACACTTGGGCAAGTTAGGATACAAATTAGTCCAGGAACATCTGACTTAGGATATGTGTATATTATTACATGGTTAACTGTGGGCTTATTTATGGGTTTTAACTTGGTCAGCCTTATTATCCACGTCAAAAAGATAATAGTTGGGAGTGTAGTTTAGAAGCCATGCTTTGCAGCAGCTTGTACTGTGTCTCTCTTTATAGAGCATATAAGATAAAAAATAATTTGAGAGCTCAGAGTTCTTTGTGCACTGTTTCCACTGGAGACCAGAGAAGTTTGTCTGCTGCATATAGGACAATTTTAGGAAAGAAGTTCATAGCTCTTAAAACAAGCAGTGTGGGCTATGATCCCAATCCCAAACAGACCAGTGCAGCATAGTCTTTCTAAACAAAGACTTGGTAGTGATGACCAGTTTGGAATCTGTCCTCATTCTTTTGCACTGAACTGGTCTATTGGTGATGTGCCTTAAAATTGCCAAATTTTGAGGTATTTATTTCAACAGTGAATTGAAAGGTCAACATATCAACACGTATCAGGCCAACAGCCCAGTAAATCCTGATGAGTCTCATGTCAAGGTGAGATCTGAGAGTGTAGCCCTTCCTATCACCTATGTTCTGACTTCTCTGGGGAGGCAGTCGGATGAAAGAACCAAAACAAGCTCTGGGTAGATACTAGATGTGGATAAATAAGTGCACCTCTCTGTACAGGACAAATTCAGTGATCTCATTTGGATGTTCAGATTCAAATTTGATGATTCAGGTGAGTTGCTTTCTATAGTCATCCTTCAAAGAAATAAATCTGTATCTCATCTGCCACCTCCAGCAGCAGGAGCTGTGTAAAAACTCATCTGCATGACTGCACTCCAGGAGTCCACTCTTGATCCTGGATGTCTACAGCTCTGTGCCCTTCTCACGCTGATAAAAAACAATTCAAATTTTCTGATTATCAGTAATAATTAGATTTTTATTTTTTTACCTTAGAAAAATTGTTTATTTCTATGGATTTCTTTCAATGGATATCTTTTAAAGCTGGCAATGGATGGTTTTGTAAAGTGATGGTCAGCCCATTTCAGGAAGGTGACAAACTCAGTATATAACTCAATCAGAGGTACCTGTGGCAATGATCTCTACTAGAAAGCTTTGAGTACTACTTTCATGTAGTTATGATTAAAAAGATCATATCTATCTATACATATCTATACATATATATATAAATATATACATATTACATGTACACGTGCATCAGTTTGTGGAAGCCTCTCACTTTTCCCTAGAGATGAATTTCAATATTAAAAAAAGAGTAATTTGTCCAGGACAGGTGTAGTGTTGAGTTTCTAAGTTTGCAGTTTGCTTTGCTTTCGGTGTAAAACCCACTTTAGATTACACAGCACAGGTTTCTTTGTAATTATCATTTTTGCAAAGATCCAAATCAGCTTAAGCAAAGGAAAGTTCAGATTAGGTGGCAGGATGCCAAAGACAAAGCCTCTGTGTTATAGGCCTTGCAAATTCAAGTCGGTTTCCCATGATCTCTGAGATCTCTGTGAGAACTCATCACATCTCTGATGTTTGAAAAACAGTGACTTTTAGCTTCCAAATTGTGCCTCCTTTCTTGTTCACAAAAGTCGCTAACCAGTTTTTCAGAAAAGTTAACCAGAAATCTGTTTTTAGGAATCACACAGCAGAATACTAATTGATTTAAACAAAGCAGGAGCAGGTCTGTTACAGCCCCCTTCATTGGGATATGACATACATCCGAATTTTCTTTCTGCGTTCTTGTGTTGGGTTTTTTTTTTCCCTTCTGCTCTAGCCATCAATTTAATGAGGGTTGACCCTGTCAATACCAATTTCCTCTTCTCAGGCCACCACGTTCAGAGTTTGGTGGGCATTCAATAGAGATTTACTGTTGACTGGGTAATTTGAGTTCATGTGTGTGGTGAAAAATTAGTGAGGAGAATTACCCAGAAAAGTGGATGCCATGACAATGCATGTCACCATGGTGTGACCAGCTCTGCTGACATAGGTTTCAAAAGCTCTCCCCCTGTGAAAATGGGGCCTGTTTGCAAATTAATTAGTTTCTGGCAGCAGCTTGATTGTTGACCCAAAGTTTGTAGAGTGGAAAAACAATCAGATTAGTGTGTTCAGTATAAAGGCCCAGCGCGGCACTCGAGTGCAGTTTGCCAAACTGTTGAAGCCGTGAATAGAGTGAAACAAATTCTTTTTTGAGAAGCCAAGGCAAAGGTTAAGTGTGATGTGACTGGAGCACGCTGGCCGCGGGGCGGTGGGGGGAGAAGTGGAGGTTTCAGCCGCACAAAAATAGAGAGTGTTGAACGAGTTTCATTGAATTTAATGAAATTCACAGCTTCAGACGCAAAAGTGTTTGGCAGTGTTTTAGTCTGTGTTAAAGGGAGAAATAAGATGGCTTTGTTCTAAGAAGTTTTCTTTGTGCATCCATGTGGGACTCCAGGGACTGAGCCTCTAAAGGGTATTAGAGACACTTCCTGAGCCTCCACGCTGTTTCTAAGCACCTGCAGACTCTGAGGTTTGTACCAGTTCCTCCCATTCCCTGCCACACACTAACTCCCTTTATCTCTAATGATTTAATCCAAGCTTCCCATTCATCACCTCCAACATTTGGGCAGGATTCTTTTAAATAGTTCTGGTGTTGAGATTCATGGACAAATGCATTAGAAGTCAACACTTGTGAATAGATGGACTGGCTAAAACTTGTTATCCAGGTAGTGAGACAAAAGATAGATACTAAAAAATATATAGGCCAGATCTTTAGTTGATAATACATGACAATGGCCCCAGTGCAGCCAAGACCTGATTTCTACTCACCGCAGTGCTCAGCTCATTTCATTATCATGCTTCATTTCATCAATGGATATTTTTTTAATATATGTCACCTTTTGTCATCCTTTTATGGCATTCACTGTTATTATCACCCTTATAATATTTCCTCTATATCAAACAATTACTATGTATTTTTAAAAGTATAATTTTCCCACTATGACAGAAAGAAAGGAAATGCCAACAAATGTGAAGGAGACCATGTTCATGGGAAGTTAGGGTATATTCTCTTGAACCAATGTCTTAGCCCTGTTGGCCTGGATCAGAATGCAGGACAGACCCAGGGGAATGGGAGGACAGAGATGCTGAGCTGAAAATATGAAGGGCTCCACCAGCACTTAGCTCCCACCCCATCAAGTCACTGACATGCCCAGCAGAGTTAATGATGTGAGGATACAGACCCTTAGTCTGTTCCCACCTCTTTCCCTCATTCCATAAAATTACAGCTCCTGACCTGTGCAAACTTGGTGATTTGTTCTTGCTAATGGGGCTGAACCTACCCCCTTTACACTAACATTCCTGAACCGTGAATTGCTTGTCCCAAAAGGCATTTAGTGTTGCTTGCAATTAACACAACTGATTACTCAAAGCCGGCACCTGAGGTGGCATGGAGCCATCTGGAAGCATAATTGGCTCCTTAACTGGAGTAACATCCACTTCACAGTGGAGTCTGTGATGACGGAATTATTAGTTCAAAGTAAGCCAGGTATGTGAATACCTGGTCTACACATTAAAACCTCCACTAGCACTAGACACAGATGAATTATTGCAGACTCAAAGCCTCCCTTTCTCTCTGTCTCTGTAACTTCCCTTCTCTTTGTTCATGAAATCACACATATTTCAACCTGAATGTTTGTAAGGCTGAGTAATTGCTTTTGTTCTTTGGGTTATTTAATTACAAATCTCAGTAGATGACAGGTCCTCTGCTCTAAAGGAAGACATCACATTTGCACAGTTACAGAATCCCAACACAAATGTGTGTGGCAAATCAGTGACTGCAGATTTATTCATGCCCTCTGGGACCTGCACTGCCTTTTCAGCTTAGCATGCAATATGATTTAAATTACAGCTTGTGCAGAGCTGTGCCTTGGGATTACACTCCATGTTTCCAACTGTTTATAGTTCAGTGAGCTTTAACCTCTGTGATTCTGAAAATTAAATAATGTCACGGCTGATATCAAACTGATGGCTGGTACTAGATTGCTAAATACTGTGTAGTATTAAAAACCTATTTTTACAACAAAAGTGGAAACATCAGTGTGTTTAAAACATCAATGGCACATTCAGGTAGTTCAGGAGCACAATTCAAAAGTCACACTAGCAGAGAATAGCAAAGCTAATATCAAACTCTATTATCAAGGATATTATTTCAACTTCTGTATTTAGCAGAATTGTGGCTGTGGACTTTACTAGAGCAGGACTGAGCCTAACACTAAGTAACACTGAACCTAAGTACTTTGCAGTGCGAGAGACACAAAGAGTGGGCAAGATCAAGAAACGTAGATAAAGCATCTGTTGCAGTTTAATGCAGATTTCTTAATTCCTTGAAGATTTTATAGTGTCATTATTTCTGAAATACTGTGGCATATCAAGTGTTACATCTTGAAGACCCTTTTGTGCGTAACTGTGGACATCTTAATATTTTTCTTGCCATTCAACAGAGGAGGAGAGGAAACACCTAATTAGAAACTCAATTTTTAATATGGCATGTAATTTTCCATCAGATTACTTTTCACTGTTTGCAGGGGTTTAATTGATGCAAAAACTTTGAGAGATTTTTCCTCATTTAGTTCTGGAAACCCACGTTTCTAGGATAGAAACTACTCCAGTCCCACTTGAGCCACTTCATCGTGTTCCTCCCCAGGCTCTGTCAGGCAACACCTGCAAAACAAAAGGGTGAAAGCGATGTTACCACCAGCATCATTTAGCCCATAGAGCCTCATTCATGGCTCTGGTGTAAGGAAGGGAGAACAGGAAGAGAAAAGGACAAATGGGAGAGACAAATGGATACTTACTTTTCACTTGTAAAGGCAGCATGTTTGACTAAATAACAGAGAAAATAAACAAAGAGGAATTCACAGAATTTCAGTTATCAGATATGATGGACAGATCACAGACACACAAAATGCTTGACAAATGGTTCTTCATTTGATGCCTTTAAGTTGTGACAGTGCAATAGATCCTGAACTTCCCATTTTGCTGCATTGCCAAAGTGGTAGTTCTTTTTCCCCTTCATCTTTAGAGTGCCCTGTACTACTTATCTCAGACTTCAGTGTCTCGCTTTTACGTATCAAAGTGTGTCAAAAGTATCCCACCCCTTGCTATTCCATTGGATTCTAGAGGCTTATATAAATCCACCTTTGTTGAAAGGTGGCCTTTAAATCTGATTTTTTAAACATTTAGATAAGTGCTTTTACATACCATACAGTAAAAAAAAGAGACATAGTAAAGTAACATGGTAAGATATTTATGGTAACATACAAGATTTGTCAAAGTATACAGGTGATCATCAGCTAATAGTTGATAGTCAGTAGCAGTAAATACATCAGATGATAGTGTGCAAGTAATACAGTATTACTGTAATGTGGTAACATTGCTTTTAAGAATCTCAATTTCAGTGTCAAATGATGCAGTGTTGTCCAAAAGACTGTTGGAGTGACCCGCCAAAATTGAACAGCCAGTTGATAAGCCTTTTACCTCTTTTTCTCTCTGCTCTCAGATCTGTATCACTGGTGGCTATAGGCTGATTGTAGTGTTACCAGGGAAAATAATTTCTTTCAAAGGCAATGATTAAATTGTAAATCTTTGAGACTACCGCTTATTATGCAACATGCATAGAATTTTATGTTTCTGAGCACTTTGGGCTGTCACAAACACACTGAGTAAATTGAGGCAAAATATTCCCTTTCTGATTTAACTTTTACAGGGATGGCCTGGCCTGTGCTTTTATTAGATTCCTTGATTATGGAAAAGAGTATTTTTAACATACCTTTATATATATATATATATATATATATATATATATAATTTCATTTCATTTTGGTAGGTTTTAAAGATTTCTGTTCAGGTAAGTACAGCAAGATTTGTAGGAAGATTTTATTAGAGGGTTTGATATAAGCAGAAACAAGATAACCTTTCAGTGACAGCTTTTTTTATACTCATCATTCAGAAAAAGGAAGAAAAGTTATTTCAAAGACAGGATTACGCATTTTTTCCATTCACTCCACAGCTCTTATGAAATAGTTGCAAGCATTCAGTGATAATACATTATCTGTGAATATGGCCACACGTCTGGGGATTGGTGTTTATTGATTCTTTTATTGCCATGTGAGCAAAATTCAATATCTTTATAAGTAAGGAAAAGTGTTCCAGTGATGTCAGTGAGATTATTCATATTTCCTGAAATCTATAACAACATTTGACACACTGTAAAATTTGGTTTTCATGGGGCACAGCTCTCTTCACTTACCCACTCCTTTAGTCTCTGTGTCCTATTCTCAGAAAAAAACTCCATGAGAGAAAAAGGTGCAAAAGCTTTCTATGAGATATTTTACATGGACTAGTGAGTCATCAACTTTTTCCACAAGATTGTGTAAATGGGTTGTCATTATCAGTACTCAGTTCTACTCCATGTTTGACATACTGTCAGATTTAATTTTTTATTATGGGACCTGTATTTTTTACTACATTTCTTTCTTTTATTACTTTTAAAATATTTTGCTAAATTTTCTGCCAGTTCCTCTCCCCATTGTTTATGTATCACAAGCAAGTGTGCTACAAAATCCTCCCTCAGTGCGTCTAAAAAACACAAAAAATTTGAGTCTGATACAATGTTGTCCTAAGAAATTTTTCATTCATAAAAGTCACAGAAATTACATCAAATATTTCTCAAGTGCTGTCAGTGAATAAATAAAAAACGAGGTTTTGCTTGTACAGAATTAAAATACAAATCAATTAAACAATGTGTGAGAAGAACAACCTTCTGACAGAGCAATGCAAAAGGTAATGTTGCAAGACTTCTCTGTCTGAAGCAACTGCACAGTTTTCATCACACCTGTGCTATCAAATGCTTTTGTCACTATTTTTAATGAACAGAACAAAGTTGCACATCAATGATAAACTGGTCCATTAATTCAGTTGGGTAAAATCCTGTTAATACCTTATGTTGACTGAAGCTAAATTAAGTTGGAAATACGTATTATACCCACATGACTACTGAAAGAGGTTGCCATAACTGATGATATCACACTGAATACCTTAGCTTGTGCTGAGAGGTTTTGCTTCCTCTTACAGATGCCTTACTGCATTTTATGTTGCTGTGCTACACTGACAGATCAACTAAAACCAGTCACTCACCCTGCCCTTTCCTCAGTCTTTGCTGCCATTCCTCATTAATCTTACTGTAATGGATTTTGTGTCAAGTTGCTTTACACTGGCTGTAAAAGTTCATTATAACAACAAACCCTTTCTCATAGTTTGACAAAATCACCTCAGTTTTGTAGCCAATTCTAAAGGATTTAAGGAAGAAATTAAGTTACAGGAGATTGGAAAGGTTAGGAAATTGCTATGGTAGTGCTTTTTGCTGGATGACTCCTTGGGACCTGGCATGGGCTGATGATCATTTCCAAATGAATTAACATCCTTTACGAGAGTTGGGACTATGGCAGAGTCCTGTCCAGTTTTTTGATGTGACATCAGGGAGGAGATTTTATTTTTACAGCTACAAAACCCCTTTCACACATTTCAAATTGAACCTGGCAGTACAAAATTTGGAATTTTTCTTCCTGTTTTCAGAATAGATGGTTTTTGGCACAAAGGCCATATTTGTTCACTTTGTAGGCAGAAAAAAAGTGACGTGTCTGTGGATAAGTGGTTCTTCTGCAGACAGGGTTGTGCACTGCATAGAGCTGACAGAGAAATGTTAGGAATTTAGGTTTCAGGAGACAAAGAGAAGGCTGATGATGCACTTGTCAAGCCAGTGCTGTTTAGTTTGGGGTTTCATGCTTTTGCCAATCACACTACTGAGGGCTGTCCCACTTTACCTATTTAGCATTTTCCCACTGGAATTTGTTTGCCATGTTAATCCCCAGCTACTGCTCACATTCAGCCAGGTATTTGCCTCCTGCAGTGTGCTGTGTCAGGAACTTGTGAGGGTGTTGCTGCAGCCCTCTGCCTTCAGGACAGTTCCTTGTACCCTCAAATTTCCAAGTGGCAAAGAGGAAGAATATTCTACCAAGACATAAATGCATATCTCTTAGCATTCTGAAAGGCCTGAGAAAATCACATTAGTGGAGAGGAACAGGTTTGGTTTCTTAGTTTTAGATCAACTACCATAAACTGCTTGGGCATCTCCAGGGACTTGTGCTCCACCTGTGAATCTTCAGAGCTCACGAAAGGCAGGCCTACAGCATGGCTCTGCTTGCCAAAAGTCTGTAACACCCCAAATCAGAAACATCTTTTGTCTTCAGTGCCTCCATGCTCCAATTCCTCCCTTAATACCTCACTTCTTTACATAAAGGCTGTGATATTTAGTTCTTGTCACTCATCCAGAGCTCTAAAGATGTAGGTTACACAGTTAAGGCATAGGCTTTCTGGTGTTTTTATTTCCAAACATCAATGTCAAAAACTTCAGATAAATGACTGAGAGAGGAAGAAACAGGCTCTTAGCTGGAACTCTCATTAGCTGTTTCTGCAGTGAGGTTAAAAAATACAGAAAATTGAGATTAAAATATTCCTAAATGGAGACAATATGCTGCAAGCCTCCCTCTCTCTTCTATGTTGCCCAATTATTCTTTCTGAGGGACAAGGAAATCAGTTTAAAATTAATTGTGTTGATAGATATACAACAACTTTAAAACATAGTCAGTAATGAAAAAGAGGTGTTAATTTTGATTGTTGTTCTGTAAAGAGATAATAATCACCTCTTTTAAATTAAGTAGGGTGGATAGATCATAAGCATGGTTTTGTGAGAAATCTAATTTATGTTGAGCATTAAGCTATAATTTTACTGAACTTTGTATTCACTTTTCTTCACCATATAATTAGTCTTTACAGGGAATCAAAACTATTGTTGTCTCTTTAGAACAAAGGCTTCAGAAACTGATAATTGCATCAGAGATCAACATTTTCTTCCTTCTCTCTCCTGTGGGCGCTAAAATGTTATTCCCAGGAAATATTCATGCTGAATTATGCCTCTAAGGCAGAGGAGGAGAGAGATCTCAGGGTTGTGGCATTGTCTTGGCTGGTTGTCAGGGACTCATTTACACTACTTTAGAGGTGCTAAACACCCCAAAATGAGGTTGTTCTCCCTTGGAGGTAACCCATGGCTCAGTACCCACCCTGACCTTGCAAGTTTTCACTTCTGCTAGCTCTCCAGTCAGCATGGAGCTTATAAGATATAGGGTGTCACTGATGCTCCCAATGACACTTGCCCTTCTCTGCTTTTACCCCAAATACAAATCAGTAGTACCTTAAAAAATCCCATCATTTTAATAAGATTTGTCATCAGTCACAATGAGAATGATATCCATAGGTGTCATTTAAGGTCAAAGCACAGAACAGACACAAGGACTAGACTCCTGTTTCTGTATTTGTAAGTGTAGCATTGAGATGTGGAAGATACTAGACCTGGAAGAGCATTGCATGTCTTTTTTTAATGTGTGTCTGTCTGCGTGTTATATTGCTGCTGCATCCGTGTGTTGAAATGACAGAACAGTGGTATGTTGTTACTTCTTCTGATATCTTTCATCCTTGAAAATCTGTAATCTCATTACATCACAAAATTCACACAAGTTACCATTGAAACACAGCAATTGGATTCTGAAGAGGAAGGTTTTTTTCCTGATTATGAAAAGAGTTTTGAATAACATAAAATAAAATGTACACTGTTGAAATTACAGGAAGCCTTAGTTAAACATTACATTTATTAGCCTGTTTTATAATCTATGTCACCAAAATTGTGTTTTCTAATCTTTGAAAAATTAGTAAAAACAGAATGTGGCTTGTAAGGATAAACTAGCTGACATAACTAACACACTAATTAAACATCATCGTTCTTCAGCATCAGTCTGGTTTGACTCAAGCCACTTGGTAGATATAATCAGTCTTTAAAACTCTTTCTGATGAGAATTTCCATTGCAAAATCAGTGAGTGACCATAGGGCTCCTTACCTTGTAATAGCTGCTGACAGCTTGACCATGCATGGCCTGCATGCCACACATCCTCCTCCATCTACCCAAATTTTGAAAACAGCATCTTCAAATGGCATCTCTACTCTGTGGTCTCCCTGGTACTACTTTTTGTGTTAGCATCTGACAATAAGTCACCACAGAACCCTCATATTGCTCCATAAGAGCCACAAGTTATCCCTTGTTCAAAGAGCATTCCCACTTTGAGGATATGGTCTGATACCATCCTTGTTGCTGAGGAGCTTCACTGTAAGCAGTGAATCCATAAGAGCTCTGCTGCGTTTACTTGAGTAGACAGCAGCAAGAGGGGTGTGAAAGCTGAAGAATTTAAATGAAAGGACTTTGAAAGAACACCACTAAAAGCTTTGGTGTTTTGTAAACTACATTTGCGTGTGTAAAACCACAAAATGACTTAGCTCTCTCATCACCACATATTAACAGCTTTGTCCTCTGGTGACCTTGCGGAGTGTGCTGGTGGCAGACAGCTCTGCTCTGCACATTTGTGACTGGTGCTGCAAGTCTCCTCTCTGTGGGTAGCAAAGCTTGCTCTGAGTGCAAGTCCAGATTTTCCAAGGACAGTATTTGGCTCTCTGTGCTGGGTCTCAGCGGATGGGCACTGTACATGGTTATGAAGTCTTGAGTAGCTGTCTATTTTTGTTGTTGTTAAATGTTTAATTTCATCTTCTCTAGTCTTGTTTGTCTCCTCAGGGCCTCAGTCACCCTCCAGTACTTTTCATTAAATTATAGCAATTGCAGTTTTACTGAGCATAAAATTTCCCTAGTTTCCTAGAATTTTCTTGCTGTAGCCTGATAAATTAGTCATTTTGACCGTAAATATACAATAATAGGGGCATCCAGTTCAAACTCTTTACAAAACATTTCCTGGGAGAACTGCCCTTTGGCTCCTGTCAAGTGATGAAGAGATGACCCCAGCTTCTGTTCCTTCAGCTTACTCAGTCTTGTCAGCTAAAGGTAATTTCTGTGCCTTCAAGTTTATAGATCTTCATTAAAATGCTAATACAATTCAGTTAGTTTGAAAGGCAATTTCTGACTTTTATGGTTTCTTACTCTTGGGGTGTTGTATTTGTGCGGTTGTCGCCGCTAAAGAGTAACATTTGTAAAAGAACCAATGCAGATCGATTTTCCTTAGCTTTTTCTCCACCTGAAATGCTGAGACAAGCAAAACATGTTTTCATTACTTAACTAAGCAAACAATGGCATATAAATCATAGAGGCAGCTGGACCAAGGTGTCGTTTTTGTAGAGAGCCAGATTTCTCACGAAGGACAGTTTAATGGGCTGCTGCCAGTGAAATGTCTGCAGAGCTGGTAATTGCAGGAGGGCACAGAAAGTGGTGTTCAAAGGTGTCATGTGGGATCTGAGAAATAACCCCACAGCCAAGACAACTGGAAAAAGGAGACTGAAAAGGTGTGGGCTTTAATAATTTGCTTCTTGAGGCTGATTGTTTTAAATAAAAAGCTAAGTTTTTATTTTTAGCTTGTTCGTGTTGGCTGCAAGATCAGAGAAGTGTTTTTAGCTGTAATTTTATTTTGATCATGCTTATGCTGTGGCTTTGTTTCTCCTTTGATCATGCTTAAACATGTTTCAGAAATGTTTGTTTGATGTATGCTGTTTTCTAAAGCACTGTTCCACATTGTCTGCTTGTTTTTTAAAAGCAATGAATCACTGCAAAATATTTGCTGTCAAATTATTTCTTAAATCCATTTTCTCAAAACAAGCTTTCTGGACTTTTAGCCAATGGGAGACTGTTTTCAAACAAGAAAGTGTTGAACTGCTGTAACAGCATTTTTTAGGGCTACACAGTTTGGAGACTTTTTTAGGGTTGCAGAATACTTGATAATTCATACATAGAATTTTGAAGTCATCCCATCTATCCACTATAGCTGCAGTACGTTGACTTTTGCAACTGTTACTCGTGGTTTTGGATCAAAGTCCCACTTTCCATTCAGTAAAACTTGCTTGAAGTTCACTCTAGCTTTTCTTTTGGGGGCTGTGTTGAATGTATGAAATAGGTCAACCCTGACTGAATTATTTTAAACTTCCCATGGGGACCCCTTGATACCGAACCTGTTTAATTTTGCAGAGTAAGGCAGGGCAGTCTCAATACTTGAACATACACATTCATGGATGACATTCTTTCTTCTGCTGCCTGGGTGAGCAATTAGGAGAGTCAAGAAGAATTCCCTAATTCCCTCATCTATGGATATCTCCTTTCCAATGCTCAAAGAAGAGCAATAAAAAAATGTGGTCCATAGAGAGGGCTGTGTTGCGTGACTGCTGGCCATCTGGCAGATTGATTCATCAGGACCCTAAACAGTCAGTAGTAAGCATGGTCTGAAGCCCTGGAGTTAAATGCAAGTGTGCATCAAGCCTCAGGCAAGTTAAACGGCTCCTCCACTAATGAAACAATAAAGAACACACTACAGATCAGAGTAGTTCACACCACCCACTTCTTAGCTTTATAACCTATGAAATCATGAACTACATTTCTCTCCCTCTCTCCACACATAGTATCATGATGTTGCTTTTGTGACCATAACATCCATTCTGAACAGAAATGAATCTATTTCTTTGTGCAACAGAACACATGTAGCCTGTTCTTCCTTTATTTGCTTCACTGCATAGACATAAATCTGTTAGATGGAAGAGGGGAAAAAAACACCACCAGGTAGCAAGAGCAAGGGCCCTATTACATGAAGAACCACTCTTTTATTGACTAAAATGTATGGATTTAACTAGATGGAAAAACAATCTAAAGTATGTACAGTAAGAAGCATCAGTGTTGTTCAAGAAAAACTATTCCATGATGTACAGTGGATGCATTCTAATGTCAGGCTGTGTGACCACTTTATTTTCAGGCATGTAGTTAGGATTGTTAATCACTAAGTGAAAATCTGAATTTGTCTCAGATGAGCACAGGTGAGTGTATACAAAGCATACTCACATGTGCTCACTCTATGGCAATAATTTTATCTGCCTTCCTCACAGTCCTCTCCTCTGCTACCCCTCTGACAGGATCATTTGAAATACATATTTTCAGTTTATTAAACTATTTTTCTATCGTTCTTGTGTCAGCCCTGCTTTAATACTAAACTGTCTTACTGTTTCGAGGTTCACTTGCAAAACTGTGAGAGGGAAAGAAAATAATAATAATATGCTAACTGAGGGCAAGTTTATATAACCTGTGCTACATCAGCAATATTTTTGACTCATATGGGACTCCTCACAGTATCTTCATAGGCCAATGTAAAGTTAGATTTTTGATGCCTGATATTATAGTGATTTATTTTAGAACTTGATATCTTGTGATTTATAAAACACGTGCTAGAAACAAATCATTCAACCATTTGCAAATGTATTTAGATTTTAGTTGAATGTGATTTTTTACCATTGTTCTTTAAGACCTTAAGAATGTCAAAACAGCATATTCAGATGAGGTTCCCCAGATCCAGTAGCCCAGAACAGTGGTCTACTAATGGGTATCCTCTTTCTCTGATGGATCCTTCACATGCTGCAGTGCAGAAATTTTCAAGCTGTAGCCCTAGTTTCTTGAAATAGAAGTCCCATGTGAAGCCCTAGTATATCATATATAAAGTATAGATATTTACCGTGCTACAATATAGTCTAGATGGTATTTATCTTGGGTCTCATGTCATTGTAACTTAAAGGCTGTTAAATGCATTCTAGAAAGAAAATCACATTTAATAGCTTGCATTACTGGAGTTTGGGGTGGAAAGCTTAAGCTGTTTACAGATTTTTCAGGTTTTCAGATGTCTAAAAATACTTATTTTAACAGACAATAGGTAGTTTCACAGTTTCACTGAGATCTGTTCTGTGACCTATGTTGTTCAACATCTTCAGAAATAACCTGAAAAAGAGGTTGAGTAGCAGGACGAGAATTTTTTTTTTCACACGATACTAAGTTATCCAGCATAGTGAAACAAAGGAAGACTGTGAAGAATTACAAAAGGATCTTATGCAACTGGGTAGCTAAGCAATCAAATGACAAGTTAAATTATTCTTGATGAATGATGCAGTGGTAAACCATGGGGAAAACCATGAGGAAAACATGCCTACCTTCACATAGAAAAGAATGGTCTGCAGACAGAGCATCACCAATGAAGGGTGAGGTTCTGGGGTTATGGCACATAAAGCTCCATGACAATTTCAGATTGCTGCTTAGGTACTGTCAAATCTATATTAAATATTAGGAATTAATAGGAAAAAAACCCAACAAATTCAACAAACACCACTGCTGCAGCCCTTGTGTAAGAGTTCATCCACATCTCGAGCACTTGGTGGTGTTTCCAATACTGTATTTGAGAGGAACCAAATGAAGATATTAAGATCAGTGTTCAAAACACAAAAGTAGAAGCAAATTTTAGTTCATTACATTGTGTAGGTGAGGAACAAATTCCAGAAGGACACTCTGAATGCTGTAAATTTGTGTGGGTTCAAGAAGAAGCTACACAGATAACTGGTGAAAACTTTATTGAGAGTTCCTAAGCATGGAGAAAGCAACAAACTCAGGGAATCAGCTACACTGAAAATAATTGAAAGAAAGTACTTTATTCTTCGATAGTGTTAGTTGTACTCACCGTGTTCTTTCTTTGTCTTGAATAATTACTTCTGGATAATGTTGGAGTTCGTATATTGATCTGAGCAAACTTTGACGTAAAGCAGTATGCTCATCCTTCTGTACACATATATACACATACACACATATATATGCACACACAGAGAGTACATGAGAATATATATATACCCATGCAAAATTATGCAATATGTACTCATATATTAGAAACATCTAAACTTATATGTGCATATATATAAATATATCAAAATATGTTGCTTAAAAATACTGCCATCCTTAATAAGGCAATGGGTTCCACAGGGTGGCCAGTGCAAACTGGCAAAACAAAGCAAAGTTCATTATTTCCATGACTATATAGCAATAAACATACACTGAAAAGATGTTAATAAATGACACTAAAATAGCTTACAATTTCGCATAGGAACAGGACTCTGAGTAGTTAAATATAGTTCACAGTTAATTATCCCAGCAGGATGTTAGAATGGTTATAAAACAGATTGGTAAATCTGTTGGATATGCCTTCCCTTTCCAAATATAGTGAAAGATACCAGCTGAAGTATCTCTGTAAAATACAGCGATGAGCCAGATTCACCACTGGTATGAATTTACTGATATGAATTCTATAAAATTTTCTCTCCCAAAACTTGTTTACAACAATTTTTATATAACCCATCAGTATGTCCACATTTTATGTATTTTCATTTGTTCCTGTATCTTTTTTTACCACCAAATAATGTGTTGTCACTCTAATTATCAAGAAATAAGGTTTATTTATAAAAAACCACCAAATTTTACAAAAATGACAAGACAGAGTATTTCAACAATCTGAATAAAAATTTAAAAATTCATTTACCTTCTGAAAAGAAGACAAAAAATTTGGGATTTGTGGTATCATGTGGAAGTAGACAATATCAATGAAAATTTATTTTTAAACTTAGCCTTTTGAGAGTAATGAATAAATGAATAAAGCCTTTTTAGATGTGAGGTAATTTACATATTCTTTTTTATTGTTAAAATGATGAATATTACATTTTTCTCAATAATTCTTTCATTTTACTTGTGACATATGCAAAAAGGTTATTAACCTAAGTCTAAACATACAAAGAAACAAGAAAAATGTCAGTAATGAATACATGGCATTATGAAGCCATGCTGTAATGGTATACAACCATTTGTAAAGAAATTTCATTAAAGTTTATTTGCTCTAATAATAAAATTAGGATCTGTTTATTAGATATCTGTAGTGAGTACCTCTCTGTATTAAAGACAAGAGGAATGTAAATATCCGTCACATGTTACCAGGTCATGATGCACCTAGCATAGAAATATTTGCCATGTGATGCAATGATTGATTCCTGGGAAGCTAAGTGACAGTTCATTGATGTAAGGAAGACAAGTAATTCAATCCATGGAATAGTAACATGAAACAACGGCATTGTCTTCTCAGATCCCAGGTTTGTCAGTGCTCACCTGATACCAGAGAGCGACAATCCAGAAGATGACAAAATCTATTTCTTCTTCCGTGAAAACGCGATTGATGGAGAGCACACTGGGAAAGCCACTCACGCCAGAATAGGGCAGATCTGCAAGGTAAGATGGTAACTTCTTCATGTGAGAGTGAATGCACTTGCAGCAGGCTTTGCAAGCAGTTTTAGAAACTGCATTTTCTAGCCTGTGAGCTGTGCAGTATTAACGTTGGCATTGCACTAAAGCAGGGGTCATCCCAAGTGAAATGTAGTTAGGGAATAACACACCAAAAGGAATACTATTCAGTTTTTCTTTTTTTGGGGGAAGCATCACAGACTATGATGTTTTGTTTAAAAAGTCATAGGCATCTTCTGAGGCTTAGAATGTGCCTGCAAAAGAGAGTCTTTTACAGGAAATGTGATACTTCCAGGTGGGCCAAAAACATTTGAAGAATTTGCTTTTTAAAAGTTAATACCTTTCCATTCCCACATTAGTGAAAATCTTTAAAACAGTTGTTTAAGGTTAGCTCTAGAAATGGGCAACCATTCCAAAGACCCTTAGTGACTGCAGAATGAATCATTCTTCCACAGTAATAAACATCCAAATTGTTTTCTGACAGACTTTTAAAAATATTTCTACAAATGAAATTATATTAAAAAATTGTAGCTTTGGCAACTGTGATATTTACAGTACAAATTCATGTTAATCCATAAGCACAATTTCAGTTTAGCTCCTCAGATTCAGAACTAGCTTCTTTAAAACCAATTACTCCTTAAGTATGAAGTCCTTGGGGCCCTTTATTCCTACATTTTGCAACTGTACAACTGATCCCACTGTTCTGGCATTTTTATCTACTTTGTTGCATTGCAACTTGCATTTCTACTTTGTTGCTACCCATTTAAGCATAATAAACCCTCTCAGCTTTTCCAGGACAGGGCAGACAGGGAGCTCTGAAGCAAAATATTCTGGCTGTCTTTTTTCCAGTGTTATGTATATATATATTACAATATACAAAGAGTTTTGGGGTTTTTTTGTTTTAAATTATAGTGCTACTATGAAATATGTCACTATACAATGTTAAATATAAGTTTTCCATAGTTTGGGTCTTTGGAGCATTATAATGCTTTTGTATGCAAAGGCTGAATTCTTCCCTCTTGTTTTCTCTATTTGGAATCCTATTTACTGTATTTTTTCTGTACTCTATTGCTACTTCAGACAAAGACTGTTAGTATATATTAATACCAAATACCTTTGTTATTAGAATGACTTTGGTGGACACAGGAGCCTTGTTAACAAATGGACAACCTTCCTCAAAGCACGCCTAATTTGTTCTGTGCCAGGACCCAATGGCATTGACACACACTTCGATGAACTGCGTAAGTAGCAGAAATGGCTTTGAATATAGAAATATTTTCAGGTATTATCTGTATGCATTTAACCTAATTTTCTTTTCTCTCTCTTGTTATGTTTACAGAGGATGTGTTCCTAATGAACTCAAAAGACCCTAAAAATCCAATAGTCTATGGGGTGTTTACAACTTCCAGGTATAGAGCATATCATTTTACTTGCATGGAAATGTGTGTGGCTGCTTGCTGTAAAGAGGTCTCTTTGTTAGAAATGTTTTTAAGAAACACAAAATTTTCTTAACCTTTGAACTGAGAAGTCAGTGGCAGTAAGAGTAATGAATTAGGTCTCTTTCTTATGAGCAGTGTACATCATCACTCCAAAGCTGGCAAGCACAAAGACTATCAGTTTCTCAGGCTGTTCTTGCCATTGAATTGGCTTTTTATAGTACTGGTCAGCATGGGTAGCCCTTTCCACACAGATTTGGAGAAGGAACACAAGCAAAAATAAACTTGTTTGGGGGCAGTGCAAAATAGAAAATCTGTGGTGTGAGAAATTGGCTAGTCAAGGATATATTAGTAAAAAATACTGCTGAAATCTGGAAATTTTAACGATCTTTCAAAAGTTGTGGTTTTGAGTCACATATAACTGTGACTTGAATGTTTTTTGTTTCACTGTGCTTTCACCAAGAACAAATATACTTGTAGCCTGAGGAAGGTTTGCAGTACTGATTGTACTGCCACATTTATCTGTGAAGGGAACAAGTTTTAGCTTCTAAACAGAAAGAATGTTTCAAGTGATACCAGAATAGAAACGGGAGATTTACAAGTCCTTACCGTCTTCTGTAAGAAGTCTCAAGGTAAGAAACAGCACTGATGTTTGCACATGTGCTGCCCAAGTGGTGAAAGAGAATGCAAAAAAAAAATGGAAAAAAATTGAAGTGTAGGAAAGAATTGAATAGTTCTCTAGGGACAGCCCTGCTGAAGTTTACTCAAATTTAGGCTTTGGCCTTCTGGGGACAGTATGTTTTAAGTAGTGGAATAGCAGCCATCTGCTTAGGAAAATGTCTGGGAGATCGTATCAGTTATGCTGAACTTTCACAGGAGGTGAGTGAGGATTGCTCTGAGAGCATGTCAGAGTTTTGATAATCAACACATGCAATAAATTAGAAAGCACCAAGCTGCTATTCCCACAGCTCTACCACTTGATTAAACTGACTGATATAAAGAACCTGATTTGATTTCTTCTCCCCTCATTTCTAGTAATATCTTCAAGGGATCAGCAGTGTGTATGTACAGCATGACTGATGTGAGGAGGGTATTTCTTGGTCCCTATGCCCACCGAGATGGGCCAAACTACCAGTGGGTTCCCTTCCAAGGGCGAGTGCCATATCCACGGCCAGGAACTGTAAGTACCCTCAGAACTGCAGTAATCAAAGCTGGGAAAACTATGGAAAATATTTTCACACGTTACATGGTCCTTGAGCTGAGATCCAGGAAAGAAACTGAAACAGATAACAAAATGGATAGGCTGGCAGAAGGGAAAACTAACAGTTCCTCCAGGTCCAAAATGTACTGATTTTCTTGTAGCATATGAAACTGCAATAACAACATCACTTGGATTTTAATTTTGGCATTTGTATTAACAACTTCAGAAGAAGTTTGAGCAATGGCTGAAGAATTTGACTGAAAGTCAGATATTTTAATCAATTATGCTGCGTTATCCTTTCCTGGGAATTGGTTTTTGTTCCAAAGATCGGCTGAGACATTCTTAGTGAGAATGAACAGAAAACAGAGCATCTGCCTGCCTGTTAAGAAATTTTCAATCGGCATTAAATCTAGTACAGTGAAACAGATATTTTTGCAGTGGGTTACAGAGTGATTAGAATGGCTTCTAACTTCCACTGGCATTTTTTAAAAATGTTTGCTTCTACCTGATTCTCTGGTTTTAATTTATGAATGACTAAAATATCAGTCTATGTAAGACATCTGTATTTACAACTTCCAACTAATATCATCACATTCTAGAAATATTTAACTGCCTTTGAAATTTTCAGTAGTTTAAGAAGATGGGACATTTATGAAATAAGCATTAATTGTATGCATGAGGTCGCTCCTTAGTTTGTATTAATCAGCTTGGCCCATTTATGCTCTGAACTGTCATTGCAGAAGATTAAATATATATGTACACATGTATACATATAAAGTATATGTGTAAATAATATATATGTCTATAATACTCTTTTAAAAGCCTTTTTAAGTATAAGGCACAAAAGAAAGCAGGAATAACTTTGCTTCTTTAATTCGTCATATTTTCTATTTTTATCTCGCATGTTTGAAATTGTCCTTTCAAACCTGATCTTTCAACTGATATATATACTCAGCCTAATGAAAATTACTTCCTAAGTAAAAGAAAACAGTGGCTCTCTGACAGCCAGATTCCACAGCACTCCTCACTTCTTCACTGCAACTGCTAAAGGAATTTCTAATTTTTTCCAGAGTTAAAACACAAGCTCTGCAGCATAGAAGAGATTTCATTTCTCATTTGATGGTTCCCTTTTTTTTTTTTTTTTTTTAATAACTACAGTTAATTCTTATATATCAGAAGGCTAGTTTTTTTGAAGCTGTATTTCCTTACATCTCTGGGGAAAACGTGAATGAGTAGATATTTTTGTTGTTTCTTGTATAACTACTGTCACTTACTTTTCAGTCTGACAGACTTAGTGTTCATTATCCTGTTGATTTAGATTCCTCTTCGATTCTAGTATCCATTAACCTTTCTAAACAAAAACAGATAATAGGCATTATATAGAACTGCGAGAAAAGAAGAGGATTATGTATTTCTGTCACATAAATAGACTGAGATAAGGAACTGACTGCTGCACAGAGGGTCTGTTACATCCATTCCTCTGCAGAGATCAGATGAAACTCTATTGAGGTTCTGAATGCACAGCTGAAATATTTGCCCGTGAGACTGGCAACACAGTTCAGCCCACCTCAGGTTATTCTAAGACTTCTCTTAGGGTCTTGAGCTGAAATCCGTATGGGAAAAGAATAACTTGATGAAATTCCCCAGAACAATCAGAAAAACAGGGACTCAAATCCAGCCCCTAAGTGGCAAAGTGACCTAAGCCACCAAAGCATTTGTGAAAGTAAGGAAATGCAGTTAGGTTGCATATGCTTTTATTTCTGTCTGTGCTCTCAGAATGAATCTTACCCTTAAAATTTCATTATAAAATGCTTTTAATAAGATTCACAAAGTTCAAAGATGTTCAGATTCCACTGTAAAAACTGTTTTCTTGCTTAAAGGCAAATGTGATCCCAAACTTTACAAGTGTACATAGCCCTGCATTTGCATCATGTACTGAAGGAGGCCATGCCACTGTAAATGGTGTTAGAGTGGCTGAGGCCATCAGTTTCCCCTAGCCCAATGCACGTGACTAATCCTGAGTTCTGCTGCTTTGAAAAAAGATGAGTCCCCTCACAGTTGCTAAGATTATTCTATTATATATTCTATTATATTAATAGAATAAAAGTGGATTTTAAAATAAGATACATTTCTGGCTGAAAAGAAGCTTTTTGTTTTTAAAGTGATAAAGTTGGATGTGTTTTCAGTGGCTTTGAAGACCTGTTGAGAATAAAGAAGAAAGATTTTTGAAGTTCCTTTAGATCTTAGACATGGGGATTCCTTTTCCAAGAAATGCAAAAAGAGAAAGGGGAAAAAAACCCTTAACTTCTTACAGTAATTCATTTCCAGATTCCAGTGTAGTTAAACAGTGCTGAATTATCTCAGGAATTTAATAGGTGAGGTGCCAGTAAACTTCTTGAGCATCTGGTGACTTACCCACTATGAGGAAACAAAAAGGAAAGTAAACGGCTCTTTTAAAAAGTAAGTAAACTTTGTAAACAATTCTACATCAGCTTCACATTTAACAAAAGAGTTGCCAGAATTTTTCATGTAAGATCTATAGAACTGGAGGGGTTTTTTTTTCTTTTTTTTTTTAACTTTTCAACAGTATTTGGCAGAGGAGGGAGGATTTTTGTGTATATCTCATCTTAACTGAGGTACCTCATTCTGAATTCTTAACGACTTTCTGTGAATTCAGCTACAGAGCTCAAGTTTTCTTACTACCTGATTTGTTGTGTTCTTCAGATTCACTAATAGGCCAGTTAGGGGATAGCCTAGTTCCCTCCTCCTGATTGATGAAATCCCCTGATGTTGCCTACTGGGAACCAACAACTGGAATTGAATGTAAAATGCAGGAGTTCTTTGACTCTACTTGAATCCAAGATCAAACTCATTTCTCCAAACCTTTTCAGGATATTTGTATTCAGGCCTGTGTTTTGGCAGATGAAAACCTATTTCTTTGGTATCAGTGGGATTGATATGGTATATAAACACAAGTTTTGATTAGGCACCTTGGCAATTAGCTTGATCTAGACCCACTAATATCAAAAATGGTCCTGTCATTACCACCAAGAATAAAGTCTTTATTGTGTCTCCTGGCTTGGTGTCCTTCACATAAAACATGACAGGTCTTTTCTCCCCAGGACAACTTTTCTGTTCTGTTCTGTTCTGTCCTGTCCTATCCTATCTTATCCTATCCTATCCTATTCTGTTTCTGAGTTGAGATGCCTATTCAAGGAGTTTGGACTATGGATGGGCTACATCTCACCTGATAATGGTGCCCATTTTACTCAATGAAAAAGGAAGGATTTATAGCAATGGCAGTTGGATTTCATCTCAGTTTTTGAAAGTAGGATGGGATGAGTAAGAGCCACAGCCTAGTCCAGGTAATGCATTTTACATGTAAAGACACAAGATTACAGTAATTTAGAAAAGAAAGGGATACAAGGAATAATCTGGGACTCAGAACTGAGTCTTAAACAAACAGAATTATGACACTAATTCTAGTTTTATGATTTTTCTGCACAAAATATATCTTGGTCCATAGAATCATAGAATATCCTGAGTTGTAAGGAAACACAAGGATTTTTGAATCTGACTCCTGGCTCTGCAGACAACAGCCCCAAAAAATCACATCATTTGCCTGAGAGCATTTGTCTAAATGCTTCCTGATCTCTGGTTTCGTGCCATGACCACTTTTCTGGGGCGTCTGTTCCATATTGCTGCAAGTAAAATCCTTTACTGGAAAATGAGACAGAAAGTAAATATTTAAGCTATTGAAACACAGCTGAAATTCATTTGCTTATAATTAAAATGAATATTCATTTAGTATCTTTTTCAGTGTTTGCCCAGATGCAATTAACAATACTTAGTTCTTCTATAGTGAATTTTGTACTTAGAACACTTTACATATGTTATCTAATTAATCATTATCTAATTATTATGTAATTAATCTGAATAATTACTATTGAACTGTAGTTAAAATATTAATTGAGACAGAAAGCAAACTTAAAATTGAAGTGTAGAATTTGAAACACAGTTTTTGAGACAGACAGTGGTTTAGCCAATAAAAATGAAAAGTCTTATCTGATTTTTTTTGGCACAAAAGAGCAAGTACATATAATAAAACTAAAAAGGTTAAAAAATTTTGACACAATAAAGTAGGTAACTAACTTGCTTTCTGCTTTGTCTGCTCCACATGCATTAGTCAAATATTCTCCCTCCTTCCATTCCTCCCATACTGTGTAATGAAACAGAATGAAGGAATTTGCTTACTAACAAATATGCCAGTGAGGGACAATTTGCACTTTATATGTCCATGCTGGAAGAGTCCCTTGCTGAATATAGCAACTATTCCTTTTGCCAACATTGATTTTTAAATTTAATTTCTGATGAATTATTAATAATGTGGATCAAGGTGATAGCAAAGACAATTGATTTCTTCTGCTGAGCATCCTGCAAGGCCTGGATTTTTGGTTAATAAGATGTTGTCCTCTAAGTTTTTAATTTAATTGGTAGATATTTTATACCTGGATATAAAGGGCAAATTATCTCAGTCATTTTAACACTAGTTGTTTATATTGGAGGTTCAAATACTGGAAAAATAATTATTGTCAGCTGGGTTTCAGAGTTTTTTATGTCTTAAATAGTTATCTGAACAGATCAGCATTGTGGTCACCAAGTTCTCTGATGAGTATCTTTGGCCTGGTGTCAGTGTGGCTCATTTTCTTCACCCATTCAATAATACAAATAAACTACTAATGCTTACGTTAAAGTAACCTCTAATTATTTGTAAAATAATTACCAATTCTGCAGAAGAGATGAGGGCAGATGATGATGATGATGATCAACCACAGTTCTTGAGTATCCTGATGGGGATATGTGGTAGCTGAGAGCGGGGGAATACTTCTGTGGCTACCAACACCATGGTCTTACCTCCCCTTCCCTTTTCAGCCTCTATTTTTTGCTTACATTGGGAGAACATGAGCTAAATGTGAAATCCTCTGCTTTTCACAGATCACAGGTAAAACTGTCTGGCCTACCCAGGACTATATATGGGTGCAAAGTGACTCTCTATTGTGTGGATTCATGGGGACCAGATTAATCCCAAGGGGACAGCAACTTTTCAGTCCCTGTGCAGGACACAACAGTGAGGAGCTATTTTAGTTCTTTAATAAGACTCGTCTCACTTAACTGTTCACATGGTCTGTATCATCAGCACCACTCATAGAAGGCTTTCTTTAGAAGCAGTGGGGAGAAAAAGAAATACATTTATGACGTGACACATTAGATTTGATTTAGCGTAATAGGATCCGTGTATCTGGACTACATGGATGACACAGGCTTGTTGAGACAAGCAGGAGTTTGAAAACCCAGTAGAACGGGGAATTGTGCCAGGAATTAAGGATTTGGTTCCTCGGAGAGTAATTTGTACTTCCAGTCAACTTCTGAAGATAACACTTTGAAACAAAGACGGTGGCATAGTTAATTAAATTTGTGCTGTATACATGACCAAATACTGAAATTGCTTTCCTCATATTGAATAATTTTGGATATTTCAGGATTTCTTCCTTCTGCCAAATAAAAACTAATACTAATCACAATGGACCGAAAATCCTTTTGTTCTGCATAGTAGTAAGACAAATGGTGTATGAGGATCATTTGTATTCTGTTATCCATATTGGTTTAAATCCAAAATAAATCAAAAATTAGAGACTGTCAGTAACAAAATTAAGTTTTGCTCTCAGTCAAAAAACACTTAAATTCCTTGTCATATTTGATTATGCAGCAGTTAGGGTGGTTGTAATGAAATGTGTTTCTAATATGTTTCTAGTGATAAATAATCAAATGTAAAACATTTCCTTTTTTTTTTTTAATTTCCAGTGTCCCAGTAAAACATTTGGAGGTTTTGATTCCACCAAGGATCTTCCTGATGAAGTTATAACATTTGCCAGAAGTCATCCAGCCATGTACAACCCAGTATTCCCCATTAACAACCGTCCAATCATGATTAAAACAGATGTGGATTATCAGTTCACACAAATCGTGGTAGATCGAGTAGATGCAGAAGACGGCCAATATGATGTGATGTTCATTGGCACAGGTAAGAAGTCCTGAATCTACAGCGTTTCCAGGCATGGTGGAAACATAGAGCAGATAAAATTTCGTGCTCTGAAAGACAGAACACTGGCAGAACAGTGTATACCTGTGAAAATTTGGGGCAGGACTCAAAACTGTGCGTGTGGGGAGGTCTTTGTTACATACGTTGACTGTTACGGGTTCAGGCCATGGCCTGCACAGCTAAACTCTTTAGGAGCTTTGCCAACTGGATTAAGATGAAACCACTCTCTTTTCAACTACTGTTATTAGGGATTTTTATTAGAAATATCTTGCCTTATGAATTATAATTTAGTATTAAAATGAGGGTTTGAGGTACATGTTTTGAAGTGCAGTGTAAGAAGTATTAAGACAAGTGAGGCAAGCATCCAGGTATGGGAAATGTCTTGTGTGCCTTTCAAGTATTTCAAGTATTGCCTTAAGATGCTCAGCTCTTTAGCCAAAAGGATGCATCATTTTACTTAAGATGAAGATATCTGGCACATACAAAGTGTTTTCAGAAGAGCCAATATTCAAATAGAAACATGATATCCTTTCCAAGGCATTCTCAGAATCATACAGCTTAGGCATCCCACAGAAGTGGAAATATGCACCCAGAAAAGACATTTTCTCCAGAAAAGCAATAATGAGAAATAAATGTGTCCAGAAATTAGCTAATATTAATTTTCCTATGTTCAATACCTTCAGAACTGTGCTGAGTAGTAGTGGGTGGATCTGTTTCTTCACCTCTGAAGATTTTCCATTGGTTGTCTGATGTTTCAGTTATGTTGAATAAAAGTATTTTCAACTTCTACTGAACATAATTACTAGCAATTAGACATTGGCATCATGAAGCCAAAACAAACCAAACCAAAACCCTACTTTTTTTTTTTCAGCTTTGGACCAAAAAAATATCTGTCTGACTGTCTCTCTTATAACAGTCCAGATTTTTACACGCTTTAAATACAGTTTTGGTACTTTAGACCTGGGGTAAGATTTCCAAAGCAATACATATCAAGGTCTCTTTCATGTTGATGCCTGAAATACATTATAAGTAAACTGAGAGCTGATGAAGTTTTGTGTACCAAACACAGTGCAAGCATAACAATTCAGACCATTTACTGCAGAAAATGCAGCTCTGCAGAAAGGGTTCCAGCACTTTAAAGCTGTGAACTGAGTTATTAGATACCAGTGCTACAGTATGCTCTTGCACAAAGCATTGTAAAGTATTTCCATATGATTTTACACAACATATATATTTTCCATCACTCATTAGAGACTTCAGTGCCATCTAAAGTTGGCAGTATTTGGTGCCTTTCAACAAGTCTTCTATAACCTGTCAGCCCCCGCCCAAAAAAAAAAAAATCAATGGCAGTACTCCCCTTGGCTGTGCTGTGAGGGAACAAGCCCTTCAGCATCTAGAGTATGATGCTGAGCAAACATAAGGAGCTGATTTAAGTCTATATCTTGAGCAAAAGAGGTGCCATTTATCTCACCAGAGCTTGGCATTCAGACTAAGAAAGCTGCACTGGTTTCTGCAAGGAAAAGCAGTAAGTTAGTCCAGAGAGAGATTCACTGTACTTTCTTCAAGACCTCTGTTAGAGTAAGAGGAAGAACACAGAAGTTCCTGTCTGTTTTCAGTCAGCGCAGGAAGATTTGCTTAAAGCTGAGCTACAGCTTTTAGATAGTTACCGTTACGTACACTAGTTCTTTAGTTATCATTGTAGTGGTTCTTATGTAAATCAGTGAGGCAAGATCTCCCTCTAAAAGAACCTGACAATTTTTACTTTGAGTTGGGAATTTAGGCATCCACCTAATTCCCAAAACCACTAATATTCAGGTGTGTGGTAAGTGCTTGGGATTCCATCCAGTGTTGGCAATAGCTGTGCCCAAGAACTATAAGGAAAGTATTGAAACACTATTACTTGTATTTGCCAAAAGATATTTCAGCAGCAGAATCCCACCTTTGTAAGTGTAGAGTGTTACTATGTCTTGAAATACTACTTTTGTCCATAGAAACTGTCCTTTTTCCAGCAGGACTTTATACCCTTGTGGGACAAGAACAGGCATTACAGCACCCATGCTTGGAGCTCGAGTACAAAAGATGAGCTCTTCTAAGCTTGCTTCTAAGCTCATCTGTACTGTGGTTTTCAGAATGAGGAAAGGGCATCTTCCATGTGGGGGAAAAATTAAAGAGGCACAACCCAGGCCCTGCCTGGCTTCTCACTGAGCCAGCTGGTCAAAGTCAAATGAATCAGAAACAGATACACAATCAGTGTGTATTACATCTTCCCAAGCAAAGAACTAAACCAGGGAGCAGATTAAGGACTCTAGTCCGTTTTCCCACTTGATGATCTAAAGCCAGAATTATGCTCTCTGGGGTATGACTGGGTTTTTCTGTGCAGGTCTGTCCCATCAGATTAGATATATTTCTCTGTATTTTCCCATTGCTGCTACAGCAATCTACATTATTCCCATGTGATGCTAAACTGCAATATATTGAAGAAGTACTTTTTTTTTTTCCTTTTCATTGAATAACTGATGATAATTGACCACAACATAATTAATAGCCTCTCAGTGTGGTCACATTTTCCTTTCCTGTGGGTGAAATCTTTAGCTGAGCAGTTTCTTTCCCACTGTGATTGTACCAATGTGTTTCACAATGAAAATAAAATCCTATCGGCAAACTTGAAAAGTATATCAGAAAAAAACAGGATTTAAGATATGCACTTAATGAATATCCTGAATGCCTAATGTTTGGGATCCTTTGGCACAGTCAAAGTACCTCTGTCAGTAAAGCAAATTAATAACAGTAATTTTATCTTACTATTGATCCTAAAGGAGACGCCTCATTCTGTTTGTGTGAAATTACTTGAAATACTACTCTGTAAAACTTGATCTAGAACTCAGATAAAGCCCCACTTTGATACCTGTGGCCTGACCAGAGTCACCGCAGTGATTAACACGGTGTATCTTTGACCTCAGAGGCTTTCTTGAGATCAAGCAACTGTAATTGTTGCAGGATCCACTTAAAAGTCAGACCTTCTGTGGAAACAACATTATGGGAAGCTTGTGTCTGCTCAGGGCCCACTCAGGCTGTTTCATGAAAAATCTCTCTTTATTTCTAAAAAATGACATTTGATGGATTTTGATTGAGGACAGTCCCAGTCCAACACAGAATACAGTTGTGACACTTTGCTACAGTGTTAAATTTATTAGATCAGAGTTCTCTGGCTTTTACCCGTAAAATGTATTTTCCTCAAAACCACAGTCATCAAAATATCGGGATAATTAAGGAAATTAACTCATCCATTAAATTACATATATAACTAGTGCTAAATTATCTATTGTTCTGAATTACTCTGTTATAGAAATGTGGATTTTTTTCCTTTCTTTTTTTAAAGTTTATATTGCATTTGTTCTGTACCACTCTCAATATTTCTTGAATTAAATATATTCAATTAGCAGGAGTAACCATAATGAAAACCACTTCCAAACCCACTTATTTGGTATATTTTACAAGCTTCGTTTTTGCATATAACTGCCTAAATAAAAACAAAGTTGTACTTTGCTTTGCTGTTGCTTTAAGAAATAACTGTGTTTTTTTCTTTTTAAAAAAGAATATATGAATTCATTACTAATAAAACATTATGTACATATTTGAGGGGGGCAGGGAAATTACTTCTTTCTAAACTTCCAAAAATGTGTATTTTGAAACCAACATCTGCTTAAAGGGAAGCATATGGAAAAATGAAAAATCTCAGTTCTACTGGATATTCTAGGTTTTCTAGGATATTTTAATACAAATTCATTTAAAGAGGTTAAACACCAGAATTTTCTCATTAAATCATTAGCTTTTAAGTTAATTGCCTTATAAAAACACTTTCAACACGGGTAATCTCTTTGTTTCAATTTTATGCGTATTTTAAACATAGAAATGGTATTTTGTCATCTTTTTAATCAGAAGTTTCAACTAACACACACAAATACATATAATTATAAAATGTATATATACTTGATTTTGTGGTTAAATTGATGGTTAAATCCTTAAGAATGTTGACCCTTACAGTTCTTAGAGAATTTTATCCACTTAAAGTGCTTTGCATTTTCTTAAGCTATTACTGCTGTAGGATGTGCAACATGAAAAGTCCTCGGGACAGAGGAGGTCTTTAGTCTCAACCATGTTCACAAAACCAAAGGCTGTAGCTCTGGAATTTCGAGCGCTGGCCTTGTTCATGTTAAAGCCAATTGCAAAACTCAAAAAATGTAAATGGATATATTATTAAAATTCTGGGACACACTTATTTCCAAACTAAAGATTGGAGTTGTATGCTTTTTACCCCTCAGTGAAGACCAGAACCTAACAGGCAGAGAAATGTCTTAAGGGGCTGATACATCTTAGGAACTTCGTTTGTCACAGGGAAGATCCCATGTACTTGAGAGACCCAGCGGCTTCATCTGTCTAACATTTGTCCAGATGGCTTTATGTCCACACTGGAATATCTTTACATGCATTTTAGGAAAGGCAGACATCATATTCAAAATGAACAATAAAACATACCTGGGTAGACGTAATGCATTTCCTTCCTCAATTATGCATCTGTCATTTTATACTGTCACTTAAATACTATTTCAGTACTGTTTATTCTTTAATAACTATAATAGTATATGTCTTCTTTTTGCATTTTGATAACTGAAAGACTTCAGTAAAATTCCCTACTGAAATTCAGTGTTTTCTGAGGTTATTTTAAATAGCAGTTGTTATTTTGAATGAGTGCTGAGAAATGTGTAGCTTCACAATATCTATATGTGAAATAATAATATACTACAAGAAATACTGGCTGCTACAAAATTTAAGTATTCATCTTAAGCACCTGAAAACTCCCTTTTTTTTTTTTTTTTTCCTTTTCAAGATATTGGAACAGTTCTTAAAGTGGTTTCAATTCCTAAGGAGACTTGGCATGAACTAGAGGAAGTCTTGCTGGAAGAAATGACAGTCTTTCGGGTAAGTGAGGCTAAATTTCAAGTGTCAGGTTGTAGATTTCTCTGTGGACAGCTGCAAACTCAACTTCTTGCAGCCTAGCCAAGGAACAGCCTGGCATACCCCTCTAATTAGCTTGTTATTTAGAGACCCAGACACTAGTCAAAATAAACCTTGAAACTTTCAGTGCTAGCTGGAGGTTAATGATAAAAGGAATGGCATTCTGGACTTGTTTGGTGGTTTAAGAAGTAAATTATTATTTCTGAATCTTAGAGCTATTGCATGCTGGAGTTAAATATCTACCTGTGCAAGTCTAGGAATAATGCCTGACTGTTATCTCCCAGAGTTAAGCAATATATGAATTTATAGTTGCATCAACTCTTAACACTATTCAGACTATTAGCCTGTTGTAACTAGGAAGATACTTGAGGTAAACCAGTGATCTGCCCAGATTTCATACACCTAATAATCTGAGGAACAAAGAAAGTGTTTATATTTTCAAAGGTGACTTTAGAGACTCAATTTCATGTTCTGACACAAGGCACCGGAAACAACCTCTAAACTTCAGCACTTTTTGGTGAAAATCAATCCCTTCCATTTTTCCTTTTGAGCCACCAAAAAAATACGGCATCCCACAGGCACTCCTTCCTGCAAGGCGAGGCTGAGCAAACCTTTCAAACAGTTTCCAGACAGAACGCAGGAATGTCTCGTGTTTTGTACACAACAACGAATCATTTACATTCCCCAGGTTATTCTTTTTGTCAGTGCAGTTTTATGGCACCATTTCACTGGCTCCAGGCTTTTGGGGAGTTGATACCTAGCTGGGAGCACGAGGTTAATCTGTCAGCATGAAGATGATGCTTGCATGCTCTGAGGGCCTCGTGTCGTGTGGTCTCGCGCCAGATGTGCTGACAAGGACTGTGTCCTGGACCTGCCAGAGGGGCCCAGCCACCACGTCCTAATCAAACTCAGTTGCCATCCCTTCATCTTTGATTTCTGAACAGAGACAACATATCTAAATATGAGAGCTTATATTTTTATTATTATTATTATTTCCTATATTATGTTTATTTTTCCATATGGGAAATCTTGTCTTCACTGGTTCCAGTCTTGTTTTAAGTACCAGATATCACTGAAATATGGGTCTCTGTTTCTGCAGTCCTTTTTTTTTTGAGGACAGAAAGTAGAAACTATGAGTAAAATGAGAGAAGTAATTTTTGAATCCTGGCTTTTTTCTTTTTCTTTTCTTTTTTTTTTTTTTTTTTAATACATCCAAAAGTCATTACATTAATGCAGAGTAATTTGGCAACTGCTGATAATGTATGAGTCTCTTCCCTAAATCAAGTAGAAGTGCCAAGCTAAAGGAGATCAGGCAGAATAAAAAGGGAAAGAAGGAAAATAAATGGAGTGAGTTTTATTTCAGAAAGGTTTTACAGAAGCAGAATAGTTAGTGCCAAGTTCGAATTTATTATTTTACTTTATGTGTGTATTTTTTCATTACACAAAAGGATTTTGGTGTTCTGATTTACTTGAAAGCTTTTTTATCTCCTTCGGCATGTATTTAAACCTTAAAAAGGATGTTAATGTACTTCAACGGAATAAGGAGAATTTGTGTGTGTGAGATATGAATCTTTCAATAGGGAATTTACAGAAGATTTTTCAGGTACCTTATCCAAATGTAAGTTTTCTTTAGTTGCTAAAGAGTCCATGTGCATCATGAACAATGTATTTTGTTGTTTAAACTGCACTGTTCTGAGTACAGTGCTTTTCATTTGTAATTCCACAAAGCTGAAAATCTTTCATGTCTGTTACATTGATAATAAATGCCTCTTTTACCCCCATTTGTGCAATATTTAACTGAACAGCTGAGCAAACGAACGAACGAGTTCAGTTTTCATTCAAAAGTTACAGTTAATCGATGCTTTCTAATAAAAGGTCTGTTAAACCCTCTGCAGTGGCAAGTTCACTTGCTTACCATCCACTGACCCATATCGAATTCTCTAAGGATAAACAAGTTGAAAGCTACACAAGTGCAAAAGCTTAATAAGGACTTTATTAATGTACGTAACCAAAAGTAGGATGTGTGGGATCAATACCAGATATTTAGGTGGAATAAAGTTCATGCAAAATTGACTTGCACACTTTGTAACCAAATTATGCAACTTTTGCTCTCAAGATTAAAATCCATCCAAGAAACTGGACCTAAAAGGTGTAACAGTTGATTAAATAAGGGATATTCCAGGGTGTAAAAAGTCTCTTGCTCATTTCAGTTATGGGTTCTGCAAATGTGACTGACTTCTTTGTAAAGAAGTGAATAGTGTGGTGCAGTCAACAAGATTACTCTTGGAATTAAGACTTGTTCTTATGAATAAAATTTCACAGGAACCAAGTTTTCACCTTGGTATGGTTAAAAGGTGTTGCTTATTTCAGTGTTATCACCCTTAATATATAGTATCTATGAATATAACCATTATTATTTTCATATTTCCTGGGAGGTTCTTTAAATGTAATTTTAATATTAAGTGTAGAAAGTAATTTCAAGATGTGAAATTAGTGACAAAGTAATCACAATGAAACTGTAATATTAATGGAAAATTACATGTCTACAATCAGTATAGCAATCAAAGATGCATGCAGATATGTACATGCATTTTAATTCATTTGCAGCTAGAAATTATTTCAGTGCAAAAGACAACAAGAGTTTTATCACTAGGGAGTTTATAGTTTAATTTCAGGGTTGTGAAAATAACATTTTTATGCTTATAGCTCATTTTATATTTTAACTCTATTTTTCCCTAGGAACCCACTGTTATTTCAGCCATGAAGATTTCCACAAAGCAGGTACTATGTGCACAAATGTTAAATCACTTTCAAATATTTATTGGTCTCTGTCTTTTAGAGACAGTAACTTGGCAGTCAGCAGAGACATATTAATTGCAGCAGCAGCATCCCATCCCTTTATATAAACAGCAGTAGTTTCTCAGGAAAATGTGACGTGCAACGGAGAAAGGAAAAGTCTAGTTTGCGTTACTGGTAAGGTGGAAACTAAACACAAAGTAACCAGGTGTCTGGTGGCTCTCTATAAAAAAAGCCAAATGTACATAACCAAGGTCCCTTGTTATAGAAAGTTTTCGTGACAGAGAAACTGTTGAAAAGGAGTAGCCAAACTTGGTCCCTTGCTTTAATGGGACTAGTTCTAGTTTCTGTAGGAATAGTAAGGTACAAAATGCAGATGGCAGAAGCAAAGGGATATGAGACATCCTCCTGTCTTTTCTGTCCTATGCTCATTCCATTCCTGGATATGCATCATTCAGCTTTCACAAAGAATTTAGATCTGTTTCAGTCCAAATTTTCCATGGCCTTCTGGTTCAGTGATGTGGTTAGGATATGGGTTCCAGACTCCAGAATTTATATTTCCTACTTTCTGTTGAGTACACTAAGAGCCAACTGCTTATAGAAAAGGTTTGTGTTATAAGACCAGGCCATAACTAAAATGAACTGAACTTCTTGATGGATAGAGGTGGTTTTGTCTTACAGTAAAGGTGATTCCCGCATTTCTAGGCAAATACAGGGAATTATTATTAGGCTTCTTTGTGAAGCAGTTGATGAATTATGTAGTCGTGCAAATAACATTGGTTTACAGTCCAGGAATGAAGTGGGTATTAAAGGCCTATCTTCAGTTTTGCCTGGAATTCAGTGGATGGATCCCAGCCACTGTCGTTTCCTGTTTCAGGACTCTGAGGCATAAAACTTAGTGTCAAATTTAACTCTTTTTTTTTCCTTCTTTTTCACATTTGTGCTTATTTGGAGCCTAATTTAGTAAATATAAGTAACTTGTTCACACTCATTAACTTTTCTGTTAATGCCATTGTCAGTAAAGAGGAAGTTTGGTATTACTTCAGGACTAGGTGACTGAAAATTGTGCATGTTATAAAAAAGATTTAGTTAATTCATCTACCTCACTCTATACATTAGTAAACAGAAGTTAAATTAATTCTGCAATGGACAGAGCCCAGTATTACGTTTCGAATTATGCATATTTAACTCTGAATTCACTGTATTTAGATAAGTTGTCTGAAAGCATTCATGTGTTTGACAAAAGATTTGGGGTGAGGATGCTCTTCTATGATAGTTTACCACCTAAACCAACAAAAATGACAGGACCCAAAAAAAGGTACTGTTGAATACTGAGATATTTAAAAACAAACCTGTCAAGTTGTATATATGTTCACATCATAGCAAAATGCTCTGCTTTGGATTATTTTCATAAGTACATTCCCTTAAAGCAACCAATCATATGTGAAAATTTACCATGCATTTTCATACAGCTTCTTCTTCAAAGAATCTTTAGTTGTTCAGGAGAGATTACAATTTTCCCTGAGTCTTCTGAAAACAAACTTACACTGCTAAAATTGTTTAAAGCTAAAAAAGAGCATACAACACAAGTTATTCAGGCAGAGTAAGACTCGTGAAAAATCAACCAACCTCAGGCTAAAAATGACAGAATCATGATACAGGGTGACAAACTTTTGGCAGTATGTATGAAATAAGTATATGGCAACATGTTTCCATTTTACATTTATGATTTAAAAATCCTTTAGCTCTATAACTCAAACACTTTACTCACTGTGCTCTGATAAGCAGGGCAGTTTTTGTATAAAAAGCACAATAATTCTATGCATTGTAGAAAGCAGGAGAATGAAATATAAACAATAAAAGTAGCATGTTCTATCAAATACCTTAAAAGCAATCACTTCATTTTGATTTCTCACTAACAAATCTTTCATCCAATGAGAAACATGGCACTGGAAGCTACTCCCTATTTTTTTAATGTTTTACTACTCTGATTATTCAAAGCTACCTCTTTTTCGATTATGCCAGTATGTTATGTTACAGATTACTCTTCTAAAGACCAAAATCTACAAATTCTTCAGGAGCAGAACTTAACTTCAGTTTCAAATTATGTAAAGCTATAAGGCTCCTGTGTCTCTCTCTCAGAGTATGCATTCAACCCTTGAGCATGTGTTTCTTTGAGCAAGGAAATTTAGCCTTTATATGCAAGACTAAGCCTTGACAGTCTTTTGCCACTCTGCTATCATTAACTCACAGGAATTGCATCTATATTTTCTCACTGAAGCTACATATTCCTCCTAACTGTGTTCAGAGCCCTAGGTTTGTTTAACCCTATCACTTAAACAGTGTATGCATGGTTAGCAATAGACAAAAACCATTGGAAGTATGGCATCCTTAAGCCACTGCAACACCCTACAGCTGTCTAAGGTCCCAGTTATGTGGGACACCCTATCTACCACCTGAGCCTTGAGCCTGTCAAGTGGAGCTCCATAATTTTTTCCTTGATTTGTAAATGTGGGACCAGGGCAAAAAGTCAGGCCTGTTTTGTGGAGAAAGCTCTCATCTTTTTCTCAGGTTCAGGTTTGCGATGCTATTGTTTCAAAAAGCAATTGGATTTCTGGTGAAATGGGAAAAGGAGATCCCTAGCTGATAAAGGCCAAGTCCTTGTCTGGTGAACTGCTATGAAGAGTTTTTGTTTTTCCTCTATAATATTTTCAAGTAAAGTGAAGGCAGAGACCTTCAGAAATATCTTAGTGACTATTTTTGTAGCATATTTCACAAAATACTGAATTTTTTTCAAATATCACCATTTCTGTCCACACTGGGAATACAGAAAAGACCAGCTCAAAATAGATGTATCACTTAAACAGCCTCCTGAACTATTCTGCAATCACTTTCCAAGACATAAAATTAAATTAAATGGGATTTGAGCCTCATACTCCCTAAAGTTCCCTATAAAATTCTGCTTAAGTTCTTCTTTTTAAGCATTACATTTTTTTTTTCTCTCTCTCTCTTTGTAATTCCAAATGGAGAATTCTGTTATCTCTGTCTGACTTGGGAAAGACTGTTTTTTTGGGCAGCACCATGGTGCAAACAGAAAACACTGGATTGCTTAAAAAATTAGTCTCTTCAGTTTTTCTTGAGTTCTAATACTTCTACAAGAACTTTTAGAGGACAACCTTTCTTTTTTTTATCCCTCTCTGATTTGATCTGATAATCAGCTCATTGATTAAATTAATGTCTTGGGAGAAACTCTGCCCAAAAGGCAGTTTGACTGGGTATGGCAAAGTAAGGTCAGACCATTGATGCAAATAATTCTGTTACTATTTTCTGATTTTTCTTACTGCCTGGATTTATATATTGATAGTGTCCAGAATAATGATCACCAGCTGGAGTCTAAAACCAGGATCAGAAGAGCAGCAAACAGGACAGCAGCTTCAGGCTGTGCAGCACCTGAAACACATGCTGCAGTTCACTGATTGAACTTATCTAAAAGGAATAGTCTTTAAGTAACCCTATTTCGGCCTCAGTTTTGTTTTGTTTTGTTTTGTTTTGTTCTTGTTTTGTTGTGTTTTCTTACATGTTTCTACTCATTCTTCAATTCTAAAGACATTTATTAGAAATCATGGAGGGTTTTTTTACCAAATGAAATTGGTTACAGAGGTACATGGGAAACCATTACACCATTCTTTATTTTCCCATGTGCATTCTCTGGGTTGATTTTTGTATTAGTTGCACCACACGTTCCTACACGCTTATACAGATATTAATGCCCCAATTACACAGGACTCAGATCAATACCATCTGGACATTTAAGATACTTAACTGAAGCTCTAATTTGACCTATGCTGCCTTCATAATCAGTAAAGAGAAGAGGCATCCCTTGAGAAGCAGTTAGGTCACCTAAGATTTGAATTGCTGCTCTTTTTAGTGCAGGACATACCCCTGAGGTGGATACTTGATTAAGTGAGTTAAGTTAGAGAGAAATAGCTTATCATGTCTGTTGCCTGTTATCTCTTCTCAAGGCTACAACACTAACTGGGACTGGTATGTGCAGTTAAGGCTTTGTATAGAGCTCTCTGAGATCAGAGGTTTTTGCCTGGAGAATGTGGGTTTACAACCCAGCTATGAAACTATAATAGATGGAAACAGCTGCTTAGAAAGGGTTTAGTTTTCAATTTACCAGTAAATTTTCCTGTGGGTGATTTCCTTGTCATGTTTTCCTTGAGGAAATACTGGTGTTTGTATAAATGCATGGGATGTTTCTGTTACAATTAATATGTCTGTATAAACTGCCAAGCTGCTGTCTCTGAAAGAAGTTAATGCAACACCTTTTATGAGTGTTTTTGGTGTTGCTGTCTCCTGGTATCCAGGGCTCATAATTTCTAGTGGGTAGGTGACCTCAGCCATCTTCCATCCCTGAATTCCCTGGAAATGGTTCTTCTGGGACATCACAATGCAGGAGATGAAGAATTTTGAAAACATTTCTTGAAATCCTATTTTTCAATTTATATTTTCCAAGAAAGAAAAATGAATAGAAATTTGTATTTTCTTGGTGGGACTGCTTGGACTGCTTGGAGTGAATACCTTCAAAAGAAAGGTATTCATTGCTCCAGCATGGGTGCTGGGTGACAAAGTTTAAGATTTGAATAGAAAAATGTCAGTGTTTCCAAAACGGAAAGATTGTGCCATTGAATTTTGTTTATCTATGTGCTTTGTTTTCCCCTAGTTTTGAATCTCACCCATACTTATTTTCTTTGTGAATTAGTGCTAATCTGAAATATCTCTGTTTGGACTTTCACATGGGATCAGAAGTTCAGTTTTCTCATATCCCTCTGGGGACCAACTTCCCTAGTGGACCACGTGAATTTGATATCAGAGAGGAAATTGAGAGAGACAAGATATTCTATTGTGCTGCCATGTGAGGCTGTAATTCATTTTGTATGCATGGTTTTTTATTTACTTCTGCATTTGAATTGCATCTTCTACTCAACACAGGTTTTTATCCAAAATAAAATAAAGCCTCTCCCCTCATTAAAGATAGGTTCCAGTTAGAGTATGTGACCTACAGAAAAGAGTACAAAAAGCCAGAATTATCAGACATGCAAAGACATGCATGCATGACAGCACTTCCAAACTGAAATATCTTAGCATCAGTCTGAAGTAATTTACTTCAGGTTTCCCCCTCACATACATAAATCAAGGTCATACTTAGGAAATTTATGTTGAAGTTTTGCTTTTTGTTTATATTCGAAAGTATATTCTCCATTGTGTTCTGTCACTGACTGTGGTGCTTTCCCACTGGGGTTTGAATACAAAAGAAAAAATTGAAGAGTACTTTAATTTTTTTACTGTTTAGAGAAGTGATCGAGAGCTTCATGCAAAAATAAAGTTTTTCCTATTTGATTTTTCTTTTACCCTGGGGGCAATTCTGTTCTCATTCCTCTAGTGCACATCGGGATCACAATCCTTTATTGTTTTTGTAATGGACCTAACATATGATTATATAACTTCTTTATACTTTCCTAGAAAAAAAAAATGTAATTTGCAATATTTTTTCTTTTTATTTATTTATTTATTTATTTAAACTTTTATAACAGCAACAGCTCTACATTGGCTCAGCCACTGGAGTTTCACAGCTTCCTTTGCACCGCTGTGATGTGTATGGAAAAGCATGTGCTGAGTGCTGCCTTGCAAGAGACCCTTACTGTGCCTGGGATGGTTCATCTTGTTCACGTTACTTCCCCACTGCTAAGAGGTAGGGACAGTTTTGGATGGTTTTCTACTTGTTTTAACTGATGGTCTCAATATGACCACAGGGCTTTGGAGATTTGTCATGGAATAGTTAACTGGAGCCCTCTCTCCTCCAAAGAAAACACTGTTGTGGGAGTTACATGCAATATGAAGTCTTGGTCGATTTAAAGTGACCACTGCTACTTCTTGGGCTGGCTTAAAAAGCTCCTGTAAGAAAACATTCATAGAAGAGTTCTCTCTGAAATGGATTCATAACTTTATATTAATTTATAAACAGCAAAAAGAAAAAAAATAATTTCCTCTATCTTTAGAAGGGGTCTTGAAATCAAAATAGAATCTCTACTTGCCCAAGTAAATTATTCTGCATTTTCATGAATTCTAATTCAAAAGAAATATCCATAAAGTGCTTGGACAACAGTAGAAACCTTTTTGGTGATATATAACACTATTGTTATTATTCAAAAGTATAACTTGCATGTGTTGATGTATGTCCAAGTGCTACCAGATCAGCCCAACCACTTTTACACTCAGTCTGCAGTGATACTGGAGGCTTTGCAATGCAAACATTAGGGGAAAACTGACTCCACAAGTCAAAAATACCAATTTTATAAAAAAATGTACAAGTCTGGTTGCCTGATATGAAGGTTTAAAATAATATTTTCTTTTCCTGGCCTTATCTCTGAAACTCTTTCTCTAAAAGTACACAAGCTTGTTACTGAAGAGCTTGTCCACTGAAGTAGAAGTTAGGTATAACTGAATAGATAATTACTTGAAAATAGAAGCAGACATTGGTGTAGTGTTGAGATTCCCATGATAAATTGGCTAAAATGATTAAAAAAGTGCTCACATTAAATTGAATATGCCAGACATCTTTTATTTAGGAAGAAACAAGGAATCCAAAGGTTTAAATACATAAGGGTTTATGTAGGTAAAATTAATGGTAGCAACTAAGCTGAGAATGTCAGGACTCCAAATTCCAGGTTTAGATTGGCTGTTGAGGCAGATGAAATGTGGTAAAGGGTGGGAAGTTGAGTTTGTGTCATAGACTTTTCAGATGGAAGGAATTAAAATTTCAAGGTTTGCATTACAATATTACAATGCATCCTAAAAAAAAAAAAAAAAAAAAAGCTGCTTGTGGAACATCAGGTTCTATTTTTTGCACCAGGAAACAGAGCTGATTTGAGACAAACTTTTTGTGAAGTTCCTTGAAAATAATTGAAAAGGAGAAATAGACCTCATCCTAAAAGAAGACCCAGTCAAATTTTCTCTGCTGAGTGGACTAAATTCTTATTTCTGGTTTTATCACAGCAGCTTCTCTGGAGAAGGATTGAAGGGAGAGGGAACAGTGAGGTTTTCAAGGAGAGTCTAAGAATTTGATTTGATCTGAAAGTTTTTAGGATTAGAAATCAGTATGTTTGAGTACTGCCTCTGAGTTGGAGACAGTAAGGTCAGGAATCACTGAATTACTCTTTTCTGCTACTCTCCTACTCCTCTTTATCCCTGAACCTCATTCGTTCTCAGCATTCACTAGCACCCATTCCTGTTCCCAGCCATCTCAAGATCCATAGAGCACATAAAGTGTCATTCATCTGCTTACACTGATGGAAGAAATAGAGTTCTTTGTCTTTTCCATAACTATCTCTGCAGATTGAGCTCACTATTGCCATCATGGGTAAAGGGACTGGGACCTGTTCTTACAGATATTACAGGGCAGGGTTACTGAGGCTAAACTGGGTTGCACAGCTACAGAAAAAAACCTTGGGGTGCAGAATTTACTCTTCTTAAAGCCACTGTGAAAGAAAAAGTTTGTCCTGATAAGCTGGGATATGGAAAATGCATTCAGAAAAAGATGCTGTCTCTGCCACTTCCCCCCAGTTTTCCCTTGGCAGCAACAGCGACAGAGCCAAGGTTTGTGTTACTGGGGGAGAGGATGCTCTGTTTACCTGGTGCCTGCTGTACTCACTGTCTCAAGCCAGCTTGGAATGCATCTATGATCAAATCAGAATTGCTGGGAACAGCTTAAATGTCAACATTTTCCTAATAATAAACTCTTGTAATTTTAGGCTCCAGAAATATTGGGAAAACTTGAGTCCTGAGGCAATGGTACAGATGCTTTAGTAGTAGTTGCTTTTGGGGTTTTGTTTGGGGTTTTGTTTTGTTTTGATTTGATTTTTCTTCTATTTTTTTACGAGCTTTTATAAGCCTTGATTTTAATTTCCTTTTCTTTCTTTGTGTATTTTACAAGTATAAATGACAGTCCAGAGCTCCTGTTGTGTGACCACTTTACTTTACCCCATGCAGATATGTTCTGGTTCATATTTATAAATCATTGTGTTGATACAATTGCGATATGTGCAACATTTTCCTGAGATTCTAACTAAACATCTCATCCAAACTTCATTGACAGTAATATGAGGCTTTCCACAGACTTTTTTCCTACAAACAGTATCCTATAAATATGCCATGTTTCCAAATTTAGGAAGGAGTAGCAAAATTTTACAATTCTTGGGTGTGGTTTTGTCGGTGGTAATGACTAATATATAGATATTGGAAATTATGAGTAGTACATTTTTTGAATCATGTATCAATCAGCAGAAGATTCCTTCTTACTAAAGTGTGCTAAGATGTTCTAATTCATGAGTTTAAAGAAGTTTTTATTCAGAAAAATATAAAAAATTGGCCATCTCAATTTATAAAAAATATTCAGATGAGAAAAAAACAACCTGTTGCTGTACTTCATGTAACTAAGTTCAGGTTTAACACTCCAATAGTTTTCAGTGGAAAAAATTATGGTTAAAATCTTTCAGGCAAGAGGAATCAGCTAAGCAGTTGTGCCTCAGTGAAAACTCTTGGCATGTGCTGATGCTGGGCTGTTAGTGAGAGCCTGCAAATAGGGCTGATGGAGACAAGAGAGATGGTCTGCACCGCAGAACAATGGCTTTTAAAAATGTGGGCTGTTGTCACAAGGGAGTGACCAACAGGGCTTTTTACAAGGCTACTTGACTTTTGCATATCCGTTGCTGGATACCATAATCTGAAATCGCAGCATTGTTCAGCAACCTAATCCTCTTTGTTCTCCTCTAATTTTGCAAGCCCTCAGGCTTTCTCCGATTCCTAAAGTAAAGTGCTCACACTTGAAACACATCTTTGTTTGCCTTGTTCTTTTTTTCTTTCTTTTTGTAGGAAAGCTTTTCACTGGCTCCGTTGAATTTTGTATCACAGTTATTTAAATAAAAATAGGAGCAGACAAAGGGAGAACAACACATGCAAAATAAAACCATATAAAACTCTTTTCTGAAATACAACATTTTTTTTTTTTTAGCACAGATCAATATGTTTTTCAAAAGAGCCAGTAGAATTCAAACTGGGAAAACATTATACTGTGTATACATGCAATTAAAGGTAGAACTCAGACTCAAGCTGCAAAAAGTGGAATAAACAGCATTTCAAAATGTTTCTTTTCAAGTGTCTTATTCTGTTTATTTTAAAGACAAAACCACTTGCCACAGTTAAGTAAAAGGTTTTTTCAGAAATTTTTTGGTGAAATCTGTAGTGGCTAAAATGATCTATGTATTTTAATTTATATTTTGTAGAAAATACTGCACTTCAGCATTCTTTGAAAGCCACCCATCCTAACATTTAATCTATCTTAAAGATGCCACAATACTCAAAGTATTCTGTACTTGCAGAAAAGCTGTAGCTTCTTCATTGGTTTTGATGCATTTTAAACTGTACTATTTATATTTTAATCCCTCGGCAGTCCTATATCTGTGTGTCAAGTAATGAATTCGTCTGTGATCCATATTGCCCTCACAGTGAAAATAAACATCGTATTTTGTGTAGTATATCTTTATTATTAATAATAATTTCGAATATTATTTTTATTTAGTGTCTCAGTGCAAGAGATATGTATTTACCAGTTTCTGAAGACTTGACCTGTAATTGTAAAGGCTGATTCCACGCACTGTTACAGTGCACAGAATACAGTAGTGACAATGTGATTTCCTTCCTAGTGTAGTTTAGATGCCCTTGTGACTTCTGTAATTATATATGTTCCACTCATTGCTCTTCGGTCACGGCAAATGTGTGTGCTGACCACTGAGAAGGTCACTAACAGATTCCTAACATGGTATTTGCAGACGCACTAGACGGCAAGACATCCGAAACGGAGACCCGCTTACCCACTGCTCAGACCTGCAGCATCACGGTGAGTTGTGGGCACAACTGAAGTGCAGCTAATTTGTATGTAGTTTACAGACTGTGCATGAGTAGAGTAGGAAGCATGTGAATGATTTGTTGGTGAAATTGCCTCGAACATCTGCGAAAGATGAATATAATGCATCATTATCCCAATTTAGATAGCTTACAATTGCCTGGATCAGACACTACAGACTATTTGAGGGGTGTTTTTTTTTGCTTTGTTTTCCTCAAGTTAACAGTTTTAAGCGTTTTAATTTTCCTTCTTCTCTTACCTGATAACACTATACCATCAGGTTAGGCATATTATATCAGAGAAGACTTGTAACTCCTTCAGGATAGCAAGAAGTATGTGCACATTGTTTTATATAGTTTGCAGAAGATGATAAGCAAATGTGTTTGTAACTACCTTCGCAAAATATGGAATGACCCTTGTAGGTGTCACACTAAAAGGTGTTAAGATCAGGATGTTCCTTGCAATAGGCCTGTCCCATACGCTTTCAGCATGGGTTTTCTTGGACATATTTTGGTTTGTTTTTTTGTCAGCTGTTTCGTTTTCACAATGTGTTGATCAGATTGCTTTCTGGACTTGTTTGACTGATAAACTTCTCACAGTTACTAATTTGTTGCCAAACTTTTCAGAAGACCTTCACTCAGAAAATTAAAAATGCCCATTTTGCTGTCAATGGAGGGAACATTTAGGCAATACTTCCCTCTGCTGGAAAAAAGTGAATCTTTATGATTGTAGCAGGTCTATACACACACAGAATATTCTGAGTTGAAAGGGACCCCCAAGGATCATCGAGTCCAGCTCATGAGTGGCCCACATGCGGATCAAACCCACAGCCATGTTGTTATTAACACTATGCTGAAACCAACTGAGTTAATCCAAGGCTTAAACCACTAGAGAGATCTCTGGGATAAGGAGGTGACTGAAAATGGAGATACCTCAAAATCCTCATGTCCTTCCAGTCCATGTAATAACAAAAATGATAAATAGTCCAAAGTTGTACTTTGTGTCAGCTATAATTCACCACCAATACGTTTCACTAATAGTTTTATTTATCTTCCTTTCAATCATTTGAAACTCACAGCTAACATTACTATAGCTTTTCCTTTTACTTCTTGATTAACAGACTCAGGCCAAGTTACTCAGAGGGCAAAAGGGTTTGTAAAAATTCATGAGTGGATTGTGATCAGTATGTAGTTGTCACATTTTGAGAACTCACAAATGTACAGTTAGTTTAGATTTGAACTAGTCAATCGGCACTAGGAGAAAGTTCAAAAATTTCTTGTTGCATCATAAAAAGTAATGCACATACAGTGTAGATATTGAGGCTGAGATGACATTTCCCAATAGGAAAATTTCACCAGGCACTAAATGTTGATTTTAATACCAGCAGAAGCATGTCTTAACTTTACCTTTTTACTATCTGGACATGTTACTCATGAGTAAAAATATGACCTGGGCTACCACACGTCTGTTCATTTTAATGTTTTCTAGCCATGGACTGCTGTGCTTTATACAACCGTAAGTTTGTTCTTTATTTTCATAGGTGAAAAAAGCATTTCAAAACACTTTGGTTTTTTTATATCTTCCTGTATTTGGTAAGCATATTTATCTGATAAAGATATGTTCTGTCCAAAGGGAAGAGAGTAATACAGTTTTGCATTAATCCAGAAATGCATTTTTTTCATTGCAACAATCATGGCACCCCTGATCACAAGGAGCTTCAATACAGCTTTGTCAAAATAAGAAAAGCAAGTATCAGTAAGTTAGAAAAAATACTGAGGGAATGAAATTCTGGATCTTAGACTTGAAGGATGCACTGTTAAAATGCTTAATGAGTGGTTTAGACTGGTCTTGAGTTAAATTTCCTCTAAATTAATGGAGTTGTAAGTCTATTACATTTTCCTATATTTATGTGTCATTTACACGAAGTCACGTGTTGTACAGGTGACTGCATGGCATGTAAACTTCCTATGCCAACTTATGCTGAGGTTTTTCCTTGTTTGTGACCAGTACTTTTCTGGACATTCTTCATCTGGACAGATGAAGAATTGGGTTCTCTTATAACCAAAAATAAGCTCCAGCAATCTTTTGCTACTTGTCTACACATGCACTTGCAGTAACTGCTAGTTGATTCTCCATGTGAACCAACAAAAACATAAAAAAAGAAAAATCTCACTTTTAAAGGTATTGCAGAAACCAACTTTGTGATCAGTCTGAAGAACTAATGTTTTTAATAAGGCTTACATAGCACTATCCATTGCCCTTTGGTGCAAATGTATAAGAACTAATATAAAATGACTACACAACAACATTAGAGGGAGCTGAGGATCCTTAGCTGTACAGGTGTTTGGCTAGACATTAATGCTTAAATCTAAAAGCATGGACACCTTTGTGTCAGCTAAAGAACAATTTTTTTTAACATAACACTCTAGTATTTTTTTGTTTGTTTGTTTGTTTGTTTGTTTTGTTGTTGTTTTGTTTTATTTTGTTTTTTTAAGAATTTGTAATAGAAGAGGCACCTTTTTGAGCTGATTTATCCCAGGGAACGTTTAAAGAATCACTGAGTTAAACTGTATAGTGAGACTGATTCATCTGCAAAGCAGTCTTGGTATAAGTACTTGGCCTTTCATACTTCTTTGGTTATGTCAGAAATTATGTACTTAAAGGACATTTATCAGGGTAGTAAACTGATATTGCTGTTGGGTTCATTTTGGGAATTACTGCTCTCAAACAGGATTGTGGGCTGAATTTCATAACCAACTTCACGACTTCTATACTTTTCTAATTCCTCCACCTGCTTTTCTGGACTTCCTAGACTTTCATTCTTTTTTGTAGTCTCTTCAGCTTCTCCCTCAGTCCCAAAGCTGCACTCTGATCCTGTGATTATTTGATCATTGCTTACTTTCTTGCACTCCACATGCTCAGTATTACATGGACTTTACAGACATTTCTGGATCTGCCTTCTGCTCCGTTAAATCATGGAAATGGAAATTGAAGGATCTCCTAAATGCTTCCTCTCTCATCTACCACCCATACTTTATTTTCTGCAGCTGTGAAGAAATTTAAAGAGGACTTCACTCCCTTTCCATGGTGTTCTCTAACACACTAGAATGTCATAGATCAGATCCAAGAAAACAAAAGTTTGAAATGGTGTCAGAGCAACCAGTTTCAAAAAAACTCTTCTAGCTTCTTAGATACTAAAGATATCCTAGGTACCTAAGTTTTCCAGCAGAAACTTCTCTATATACTTAAAAATACGCTACTTCTCTTGGGCAGTGGGACTTTGCCAAAGAAATACATGATTTTGTCCTTTCTACTGACATTTGGAATCTAGACAGTTATCTTCCTTGGATTTAATGAGACTAGTGTTACACATGCTCTGGTCCTGTGTAATTCACTTGAACGAAGCTGTGTTCAAGGAAAGTATAGTCAGTGGTACTGCAAGCCCCCTAATGTGTAACCTGCTAGTTAAATCCACTATTTAGGATGTGGAAGATGAGGACCTAAAGTCCATTTAGGCTTAGGAAATTGACTTGATAGTTGTACTTCCAATACAAACAGCCAAAATGTTGGATTTCTGTTGTTTAAGTTGGGCCATTCTGCAACCACGATTCATGGAGCCTGGGAGAGGAATTGAAACAGAGTGTGCATCCTAGGGTGAAATCTCTGTGTTTCCATCCTTTATTCTGGAAGCCTGTAAATCACTGTTTCACAGAAACAAATTGCTGGAGCAGTAACAGAAGTGTCCCAGGCTATAAAAGGGGACATTTCCTATTTACTGTTTTATGCTGCAGCCCTGTACATGCTATCTGTTGTGGATTCCAATTCAGATATCAAACAACTTCTCTCTGACTGTGTGAGGATCCTTGGCTGCCTGCTCAGCCCTGTGAATTCTGTTCCTTAATTAGAAGAACTGAACCAGAAGAGTCAGTACATCATTCACAGTGTTGAATCTGGACCCATAAGTTATCAGCCAGTCAGTCCCATTTCCAATCTTTATCTTAGCACTTCTAATTATATTCAGTTAGTCTCTTCACATACTTCCAGTTCCCCTGCTTCACTGACACAAATTCACCTGTGCTCCATCTCAGAGCTTATCACCAGTACACTTGGCTACATTCTCTTCCAGCTGTCTCACTTTTCTCTTGCTGCTTTGCTTTCTAATTCTTTCTTCCATCTCTCCCTATCTTCCTGACTCAGAGCTGCACTGACATTCTTCATGGGAATGTGGTTTCTGAAAAATGTCATAAAAGTTGTTTCACTTAGTTTTTTTATAGAACACCCCACTTAGTTGCTTAAAAGGTCCACAATCCAGCAGAGGAAGGCAAGCAAACCCATTTCCTATTTGTTTAGTGTTAATAGGCTATTTGATGTTTTCTTGTGGAAAACTGGGCAAGCATCAGTTCCTGTTCTGCCCCACATCCCTTCGCCCATCCTCTCTCAGGGCTGCAAGTCATTATTGAAAGACATATGAGTCTGCATCAACATAAACCAGGAGCTCAATTTTAATTTTACCTTTGTTTCAGTCATCTAGTAAACAGCCTGTGTTCTGTAAACAACATTAGCAATATGATAGAGGCACAGTTGGGAGCAAACGAAACTGGACAAAGGATTTCTCTGAAAGGGTTTTAAAGAGACATAGTTTTCCTGTTAAAACATATCAAAACTGGTTCCTTGAAGATTTCCAGTGCTAAAGTTCAAAAGTGGAAAATGGAAAGAATGGCAAAGAATGACAAAAAAGTCAGGAAACCCCATGAGATCCACGCAGTGTTAAATAGCCTACCAAGCCCTTCCTCCTCACCTACTCTTCAGGATTGTTGATCAGTGGCCACTTAATTCCATAACAGCATTTTAAATAGCTAAGGTGGAGAGCTGAAACTTACAGTCTCTGTGGTATTGGAGAAGAATCAAATATCATATAAATCCTATAGCTATGTGATATTTCCAACAAGTTGATGAATATCTTGAAACATTGTTGTTACAAAAGGAAGTAATTTATTTAACTTTCTTTTTCCCCTCCCATAATGTCTGGTTTATTAACCTCATTATATTTCCATAAATTATATCAGTATGAGAGGAAATGATTAATTGAAGATCGTTTCCTCAAAAACATTATTTCTAGTCATTAACAGCTTCAGCAAACTGCAGTGCCATGTAATCTAAACACATTATACTACTTTTAAATAGCCTCATGTTTTATTACTTTGCTCTAAAGTATTATGACCATAGAGCCCAGGAGGCATCATTACAAACATTCTGCAACTACACCCTGAGTTTTCTCATTGCATACAGTTTGCTATTAAAAATTCTTGTCGTGTCCTAGATGTTTTCCTTGATGAATAATAATGAGGTTTACAGAAAATTTCACAATTAAATTCATTAACTTCCCATATTGAGATGTTAGCAGCTGTTAGGATTTAAAATACAATTAAAAAAAAAAAAAACACCCCAAAAAAAAACAGTAAAACCAAAAATCTACCAGGGATCCTTACAAAGACAGAGAGGTGTTGATGGAAATTTTCCAAATAGCATACTGATATGGGGAAAGTTTCTTTTAAGTGTTTATGTTCAAACACTTTAAGGGAGCCCAATTTCTAAACAACAACAACAAAAAATTACTCAGCAATTACGTAGGGATTTTTTCAGTAATTTTAATTCTTTTCTTTTATTTTTCTCTTTTTTTTTCCATGTTGTACAGATAACCCAAGTGGTCACACCCTGGAGGAGAAGATTATCTATGGAGTAGAGAATAGCAGCACATTTCTTGAGTGCAGTCCAAAATCTCAGCGTGCCGTAGTCTACTGGCAATTCCAGAAGCAAAATGACGACCGCAAAGAAGAGGTACACTAAAAAAAAAAAAATGAAGAGATGCAACTAATTTTCTTTATAAACTTCAATCTGAGTCCTTCCCAGAATTGTTTTAGTTTAGCAAAATTCCTCTATACTCTTATAATTGCCATTGTTCTTCACCATTGAATCCTGTAATCTCTCAATAGGTTTTACAGATTGTTACAGCAGAAAACATTCATATTCTGTCCTTGCTCAGACTCCCTGAGCAAGTTTGTTCTGCAGTAGAGATCCCAGAAATATGAAAAGTTTGCATTCTATCTTTTTACCTAAAACATGAAACAGGGATTATATGAACTTGAATATCACAAAGACCTTAAAATTGCCTTTGAGAAAAAGTTTACCTGCACTCATCTAATTACACTGTTTGACTGAAGCATAGTCTATCAGGAGCATCTATATACTGCATGCTCCAAGACTTCATTGCACATAAGGCAGAGATAGAATGAAGAACTAAGGACTGTAGTGGACGCAAGAGTATGAAAACTTGTACATTTTTTTCAACAAAAACAATATTCTTAGAGGCAAAAATACTGACCTTCCCTGTTTGCTTTACTCTAAGCTGATACTTTATTTATCTCCTTCTCTTGTCACCAACATTCTTATGTTATTAATCACCCAGGTTTTCAAGTCATGTTACTATCAAACCAGGTCACCCATATCTTAAAAGAAGAATCTGCTCTGGTAGCTAGGGAGGTCATTCTAGGAAACAAAAACTTGGGTTTTGCATGGAAGTATTTTTAAATAAATGTATATTTAAAGCATGTTCTAAATAGTTACATTAGCACCTTTAAATATTTTTCTTTTGTTTGCATAAGTAGTAAATTATTAAGAATTTATTCCTGGTGAAGAGAACAGCAAACGGGTTTGTAGACTTTCTGTCTGCATCCATATGTGCATTCAGAAAACAAAGTTACATGACATGAATGAGTTCAGAAAAATACTTTATTTTGAAAAGCTGCTTTTTGAATATTAAAATTTTCAGATTTAACCCTTGATTGTTTGTAAATTTTCCATTTATGCAGAATCCACTTCTATGCATAAGGGGTTTTGTATTAAGGAACAATAGGAAGACAGAGAACCTTTCCCATAAAAAAAAACTGTTGCCTAAATGGCTGTGGGGAAAAAAAGACTCCAAACCAAATTAGGTAGGAGATAAGATAAGGATTCAAAAGTTTTAATGAGCCCCCAGGCTTTTTGGAATACCCCAGTGCTCCCGAAATACAGATGTCCACAGTTTTTATAATGATTTTCACCCGATCCCGTCCAGCTACCACCCAGGTTCTGCCCCTGCCACGCCTCTTGGGAATTGGGTCTGGGGTCGTTTTGGGACCCCCTCTTCTTCATCTTCATTTTCCTCAGAGCACGTAATGTCCTTGGAGGCCTTCCAGAATTCTAGGCCTGAAGGTTGTTGGGTCTATGGCTATATCTTAGGGTGTTCTTCTACAATTCTACCTTGAAAAAGAGACTAAACAGGCTATGGAATTTAGGGAATTGATATGGGAATGGGTAACAGGGGTTTGAGCTGGTGTGTTAAGGGTAAAGGGATAATATGCTGCTACTCTAAAATCTACATTTACTACATAACTACTTCTAAGGTCTACAAACATAAAAAAATTAAAACATCAAAACTCCAAGGTATCAGTATCCAAATGCATCCATGCTGACTCTTACCAGCAAGTCCATCTGACAGATTTGATACAGATCTTTGTTCAGCAGCAGCAAAGACTAAGGAGTAAATTCCTAATTCCCGAAGTCTTTGCAGGGCATTGGTTTCCAGAGTATTTGAGCCTTTCATAATTACAGATGAATGGCAAAGGGTTTTCCATTTTTGTGGGCTTGGGATTTTTTGGCCAAGTTTTACCATAGAAAGGAGCAGTACTAAGGAGCTAGTATGGTTAGAAGGTAATGTGGCACATATGTGAAAGACAGCTATTGAAATTACCACTTTTTTCCAATACAGATAAAAGTGGGTGATCACATGATCCGGACAGAACAGGGCCTATTGCTACGAAGTCTTCACCGGAGAGACTCTGGTGTGTATTTCTGCCATGCTGTGGAGCATGGCTTCATGCAAACTCTGCTCAAAGTGACCCTTGAAGTGATTGATACCGACCACCTGGAAGAGCTGCTCCATAAGGAAGAAGATGGCGATGCTTCCAAGATCAAGGATGCTACCAACAGCATGACCCCCAGTCAAAAGATCTGGTACAGAGACTTCATGCAGTTAATCAACCACCCCAATCTCAACACAATGGATGAGTTCTGCGAGCAGGTTTGGAAAAGAGACCGCAAACAGCGCCGGCAAAGGCCTGCCAACGCGCAGGTGAACACAAATAAGTGGAAGCACCTACAGGAGAATAAAAAGGGTAGGAACAGGAGGACCCATGAATTTGAGAGGGCACCACGGAGTGTCTGAGCTTCATTACCTCTAGGAACCTCATCCAAGTAGAAACTTGTATAGACAGATAACTGGAAAAAAATGCAATATTCATGAACTTTTTCATGGCATTATGTGGATGTTTACAAGCGTGGAAAGTTCAAACGATTTCCACTAGGTTTAAATAAAATCCATTTCTAACTTTCCTAGCAATTCCTTCCTCTCTGCTCTGATTCTAAGACCAGAAAGACCAGAGTTTCAAGGATAATAACTCACCCGGACCTAACTTACTGCTCTAAAACTTCTACAAGTATTCAACAGGCAAGTTTTGTTTTCTCTTTGCCGGAGATATAAACAAAATGCTGTATTTCATGCTGTCATCTTATAGAAAAGAAAAACAACCCTCACCTTTCATCATCAGCACTACCATTTCTAGACTTATATATAAAACTGCATGAACTCATTAAGCTGATGAACGTCTAAGCACGTGATTGGACACAAGGATTTTGTTCTTGTTTTGTCTACCAGTTCTCCTGTTTATATGTGCTAGAAGAGGAAAAACAATACTGAATGAGATTAATTGTGGAAATCTGAACAACATAAGCCATCCATCATCTGGAAGAAAAAAAAATGTGGAGTACACTGGCCTACTACTGATGACTTCTTTCCGCTTTGATCTAAAGATGTATTTTATTAAAACTATAATTTAAATGTACCATGAAAAATATGCAGCAAACTTTAGCTCATTTCTAAAATAGATTAGGCTTTTTGTCTTAGAAATATTGTGCTTCCTAATTATTGGTTTAGAGGAAAAAAAAGACAACTTCCAATTATGAGGTGCTTTACTGTTTTGTTTGGAAAAACTTCCAGGGGAGCTAGTCACACTGCAGTTAACCTCCTCCCCTCTCAGTAATCTATATGACATGTAACTTCAAAGCAATTTTAAAATTAAGCTATTTTAACATGAAAGTCACTTCATGTATAGCATGGAAGTATTCTACATTCTGTTCTTCTAAGTATGGTATTTGAAATTATTCAGCTTGTCTAACACCTTGCTATAGATTGAACCAATGAAGAGGAGAGCATTGATTTTCAGTTGTATAATTTTTTTTAATTAAAAAAAATACAAATAGCATTAAAATACCCTCTACTAATTACACTCTTGCTTTCTTGGTTCGTATTTGTGAATGCTAGTATTTAAAATACTGTGGCTCATAAACTGTCATATATCCATGAGCAAAGCTCTTATTCAGTTTAAGGAGTTGTGTTCCCAGCTCTGTGGTAGAAATATGTCCACACTACTGATTATCAGTGCTCCATTCTTTCTGTGGGCCAGATCACCCAAATGCAAAGAACCAGCACTAGGTTACATAAATAGTAACCTCAAAGCCCCATTTTAAGATCTGAGGGACAGTTTTATCTGTGGGTAAAATCTGCTGCAGTAGTCAGTTGGTGAAGTTCAGCTTAAGACTAGTTTATACTAACAGATAATTTGGTCCTGCACTTCTGTCTTATTCTATATACAGGAGAGCAACAGGGTAAAACAGACAATGCACTTGCACCATAAGTGTCAGTTTAGGGTTATAAGTAGTGGATTTATTCACCTCAGCACAGATGTGCCTTTGGTCCCCAGTTCTATGGTGTCCAGTTCTTTTGAGATCATCTTTCTCCAGCCTCCCATATCTTATCTTGATAGGGTCTGTAAATGACATAATTTCAAGTAATGTCATTGTGGGGAAAATTACTAGAGCAAAATCCTTAGTTTGCTAAAGGAGCTTTTATATAAAAGTGTGTCTGCACTGATGACTGATCTGTTTTGTTGTTATTCACGCCAGGTTATTTAATTTATCTATTGCTACACTATCAATGTGTTATACAATATAACACAGCTGCTGTGACAGCTTCTCTCACAGTTATGCCTAAGTCTCCTTGCCTCTCACTGATTCAAGTATTGCTCTGCTTAGTGAAGTCTTGACTTCTCGCCTCCATAGCAATTGGATTTTCACTAACAGCCCAGTTACTTTAGTCCCGTTTGAATCCTTTGCAGGGGATGAACTGGCAAGATTTTTTGTTATTTAATTCTTTAGCAAAAAAAAATCATTGAATAGACCAGGACAAGGCTGTAGGGCCATGATTTAAGAAAGCACTTGGGAATTTAGTTTTAAAGCAACTTTAAGTCTCTCTTATGTTTAACCTAATATGTTGTTAAATTCTCATTCTTTCATGATGTGCTGAATAGGGATGGATTAAAACATATGTTCAGCTATATGCTTTTATGTACATTAGTATTAATTTTTCAGCTCAGTTTATGATTAATTTCTGAGCATTGTTGTCAACTGAATTATTTAATCACAGAACACTCTTTAGCCTTTTATGTAGGGCTATTTTGTACCATCTAGTTACTAAAATCCTCTTTCTTACAAAGGGAAGCAGTTTTAAAATGAACCTCAGAGAATTCAGTGGGAAAAATACAAATTGATTTCAATAGATCCTAAACTACTTTGTTTCTTTTTTTACATATTAATGGAATTGCTATGTAACTTTTTTCTCTACCATGCTCATAGCAACTAGTTCTATAGCAACTTGCTGCAAAAAAAAGTCAAACCAAAACCAACCTCTTTCACAATGCCTGAAGAAGAAACAAATTAAGACAGAATTCTAAAATGTTTTTCTGTACTGAGAAAGATAATATGTGGGAAGAAAGTACAGAAGTCGTAATGCTTTTGTCATAACCTGGCACTCTCATTGGACAGTTGAGATGATCAGATCTTACAAACTTCAATCCAGTCCTCACTGACATGATTAGTCTTGTTTAAGACTTTTGTATTTGCTTATATAAAGAAGAGGTCAGAAGATCAAGCCAGCAGTGGAAATTTTTGATTTTCAGGTTCATATTATGGTCAAGTTATAACAATATTTAATATCAGTGTGAAATGAACTTTGTTTCAAAAAACATAGAACTTGATGAATTAATGTACGGAAAGATACCCTGCAGCTTCAGTAAAATTCATATCCCCATTTGTGTCATTATTATTTAAAACACCATAAGGTTTGAAAATAAAGATTAAAACAGTATTTCTGTAAATTGTCAATAAAACCCTCTAAGCATCTAGTTACAGACTTCAGAAAAAGTAAGTAAAAAGTTGTGTTTAAGCTGGAGAGAAATAAAGGATTTCATTTATAACCAGAAAAATCTATTTTGTTTTGCTGTAAGATATCCATCTGCAAGGAACAAAAATACATTGAATCTTACTCTTATGCATCTACACTTTGCACTTGCACAGATCACTGAAATGGGAATTTGTTAAATGGCTTCTAAAAACTGTATGGTTATGTTAAGCTATAACATCAAACTGAGAAAATGTGCATCTTTGCAGAACAAAGTTAAATCTTCATGACCCAATAAAGTCACTATGTAAAAAAAACAAAATTAAATTAAATGCATGTGAATGCGCATTTACTGTTCCTTTTTATGTATTATTTAGTGAATATCAATGGTATGTGTTTAATAGTTCAGTTTTTGCTACCTACACATTAGTCAAAAGAGGTGTAAATATTTTTGACTAGATAAGGAGGTACAGTGTAAAGTACTGTTATCTAGAGGTACTCCATTTCAGTGTGTTCAGCAAAATACTAAAATGCAAGATTTTGCCACACAGGTGATAAGGTGGTTTATTTGCTATATCAGTGTCTAAGTTTTGCGCTTATTCTTTAAACGCATTCCTCACTGGGTAGTAAATAATTCTGCTTCTGTATTTATCACTTCAATTCATATGGGAACTAGAAAACTGGAGAGAAAAAAAAATGTAATGAAACTGCTGCTGTAAATTATTTCTTTTAGCATGTATTCAGTTGTTAAATAAACATTTCTTCCAAATATTTGAAGTTTGATGTCTTGACTGTTTACACGGAAATGCACCCTGTAACCTTCATGAACATATGGAGTGCATTGTTGCCAATATAGTGCTATCAATGTATATGAGCTCTGTGTATAAGGCCAGAAGGATTGCTATTTTTATTAATGGCAGAGTTTGTTTCTTTTTTGAAGACTACAAACTAATAATGGCTGAAATGAAGGGTATGAACTTACCTTCAGCCTATCTTTTGGCACAGCTGCTGGGCTTTTGTGCAGATAAAGCCACACATATACACACCTCCACCCTCCACTCTGCCCATGAACCAAACTGTAAATCAGCCTGGCAGCCATGTGAATGTGAGCAAGTTGCTGTGCTTGAAGAATTTTCATTCTGTGCAATGCTAATGGCTTAGGACAGCTATGCTGCTTCCTTTTAGAACTGGCTTGCACAGACAGCAAGTAGAATAAATCAGGTTCTGTCTGTTACCAACATACCCTTGTATCCTTAGGTAAACTTAGCAGCTGTTTGACTGTGCTTAGGGGCTCTATCTAAAAATAATATGCCAAGGCACTAAGCATTGTGCAAACAGCTAATAAGATAAATGCTGTCCTGGACAGCATGAAGTTTAAATACACAGACAAGAAGTGGAGAAAAAGTATCCGTATTTCCATTTGGCAAATACAGAATTGGAGAAACCTCCAGCAGTACTTAATCATCACTAATGCATTCAGCTTCGCTCATGTTCCTTCCTCTAAAGCAAGGATACAGGAGTCCAGTTGGAAAAGATGTTGTAAGAATATTTTATTGTTACTACTGTCTTCTGAAAATGAAAATAATCCCTCAACAGCAGCCAGGAAACTCAGTAGGTTACAAAAGATACCTGCAAATAAAACAAGGACAAAAGGAATATGGCAAGCCATGAATCTGCTAACTGAAAAAACCAGTAATTTTGCTTTTCTGTGTCTAGTGAATGGTTTATAAATACCCACAGAGGAAGATCCTTGTTTCTGGATGACACCAGGCTGTGTCCCTTGCTAGAATTCCCTGCAGAGCACAGCTAAACTGAGTGTCCTCTGTTACTACTCTGTACATTGCAGTAGTGTACAATGCCTACGGACAACGTTCATTGACACTGACTGGGAAGAAAGAAGAACCATTTGGGATTTAATACCTATTTGTTCTCACATATATATGCATAGATAGATAGACATACACATACACTGAAACAGCCAACTTTCACTGAGGTGAAATCCTCTTTCCTCTGAAGTATGTAAGGCTCTATGTGTAATTCTAGTACATCTCTGAATATGTTTGGTGGCTTCAGCTATAAATTGTTATAAATGCTTCCTCTGTAAAGACTGAAACACACTATTCTGTTTCCTTACAAGTCACATTCACGGAGCTCCCGATCAAACATCCATTTAATAAGAGGAAAAGTTATGATTTTTTTTTCCAAAGCATAAAACAAAAGGACTATTCTCCCTAGAATGCTGAGTAACAGGATACAAGTAGAATAGTATTAGTGACCCAGCCAGCTTCTTTGCTCCCCATAAATTCTCATGTGAAAGGTTGGAGGAGCTTCATAGAAAAACTGGAAGCTATGGAGCACAGGCCTTATTTGGGACCTTTTTGTCCTGGAATTTATCAAAAGTTGACATTTTGGAGAACTTCAGGATGATCTGAGCTAAATCACAAAGCTCTGGTGAAGCAATATCCAAACTGAGACAGTTTCCCTTAGGTTAAGAGAGCAAACTCCCTTTCTCTCTTAGCAGTTTTTCACCCCTTCAGGAAATGAGTTTCTTCTTGCCTCAGTATTACATAAAGGTCATTATATGGTTTCTGTAGTCCTTGCTGAAGGCTACTATCTTCTTCAGCACACTTGGGGAACCCCATTTCTGATGACCAGCCCTGCCTGAGCTGCTTTGTGTTCCAGGTACTCCAGTCAGACTAGTATGCAGTCTACTCTTGCCGCATCAACTAGTACTAAATCTAAAAATGTCCTGTTCTCACCCACAGGTATAAAATTAGGATTTGGTGGGCAGTAAAAAGCATGTCTTCATTGAACTATGAGGTATAATGCAAGAAGATGTTTGTCAGGGAGTCACAAGGGATGACACATTCCTGGTCCAGGGGTAGCTTGGGGTTCCTGGGGTGTCAGGGCAGGACCTGGCAGCCTGAGCCTGTCCCCCACATTCAGGACAGAGGGTAGCTGGGGAAGCTCCAGCTCCAGGCTTCAAGCATATCCCTGGAGATGGGGATTGAGCATCAGCCCACATGTGGACCTGGCTTGGCGTGGTCCATGGGCAGGGTTGTGTGGGACAGGAGATTGTATCCTGCAGCCTCTCTGGGGCAAGCACTGATGGCCCCAGGGGCTGGAGTGGGGTCCTGGGCCATGGGCAGAGTGGGAGGAGCTCTAGAGTGGGCAGGGGAATTAGGATCTCCAATCATGTGAGCTGGAGCCTGGTGTTTGCAGCTAAGGAGTCTCAAACAATCCTTCTGAATTGTTTCCAACCAGCTGAGATCATTTATCTTCCAGATTTAGTCAGTTCCCTGCCTTCTGAAAGCCTGCAATAGACCAACAGTACCTTAACAGCACAACTCAGTTCCAGTTTGACTGACCTAGTTTAGTTGACACTGGGAAAAAAAAAAAAAAAAAAAAAAAGGTAAAATAGACACCTAAACAGTTACTCTGAATTAATGTGCACAGGGTTACAGGGTTATAACACCTTTCCTTTGGGCAGAAAAGTCCTCGTGGAAATAAGGGTCTAGGCCTTCTCTGCATACACGAGCCTGCCATGTCTGCCCATGCGCGACCATCTGCCACCAAGCTGCACCTGAGGCACTTGGAATGGGTTTTGAAGGATGAATCTAACTTCATGAAGAGGCCCAATACATTTTCAGGCCATTCCACCTTACAGCCTGGTGTAAATTAAATCTGATAGTCTGTCCTGGGAACAAAACTCCTCTTTGCACCTCTCAACATGGGGTAACGCTGCAGCCTGTATAACTTTCATGTTTTATCCAAATATATTATATTCATTTCTCTGTGAGTTTCATGGTCAGCTTTTCTTGTAAGTGTGTTAACATGAATTATGATTGTTTATGCAGAAGGAAATGGAAATGCATGTTTCTGCGTGGGAAAAAGGATAAAGAGACTATGGTAATTCTGTTAGATCTAGTACATCAAGAAAATATCAAATATGACTTGAACTTCTCTTTTCTTACTATAGCTGGGGGCAGGAGAGGAAAAAAGCAAACAAAAGAAATACAGACATTTCAGCTATGTTTTGCAATGGCCAGTCCCTTAAGCCCTTTAGTTTCACATGTCACTTTTTTTCTGGGTTTGTAGCACTACATAGAAAAAATGCATTCCTATAAACCCTGCTTTCGCTGAACAATACCGCATTGAATAGCTCCATAAACCAGAACAAACAGACAGACTGTGCCAGATCCTATGAAGAAGGCTTAACTTTCCTCTTCTGTTTGTTATTTTATTATTATAGTTGGGCCACTGCTGCTCTTTCCATTAGTGTTTTGTCAGCATTTTTATTCTAAAGCCCAATTTTTAGGGCTTTGTAATTTTGTCTAAGGTATTTCACTACAGGTTAAAGATTTTAAATATCAGCTTTTAATCGATAAATCATTTTAAAGTACCTATTAGAAAATTGCTGAGGTGTGATCAAAATTCCGTTTTGAAAACCAACCAAAAAAAATTAGAACTTTAGTCATGTCAGGTGGTTGTTTCAGTGACTGCACTGCAAAAAAATTATGGGCTGAGTAAAAAGCTTCCTACCTCACTGGACTTTGTGTTTGTTTTTTAAACATCTGTGTGTTTTTCAGAGGTCCTGAATGAGACATCTTTCTTGTATAATTATTTGTGACTTAATCATTGTTGCTGTTCCTAAGGTAAATCTTGGAGTAGAATGTTTTCTTGCTTCATGCCTCAGTCTCTTAAGTTGATTTTTAATTGCTGTTTTGTGCGAAAATAATGTAGGCTCAACTTTTGGCCCAGTTTAACAATTGTCTGATATCCAGTAGAGAAAAGAAAGACTGCTTGTGCTGTTTTGCATGCTAGATAGTTAAGGAAAAGTGATCTTTCTTGTTCTGTGGTATTTGAAATTTGAAGGATGGAACTGATCTAGATCTGTTAGAGCACTGTGGAATTTTCCCCATATTAATGGGGAATTTTCCCTTTATTAATGAAATATGTGCACACACCACTCTTATAAACATGCCAGTGCTTCTAGAAATCAACAAGTTGTAAATTTTTGTCTGTAATGCTAACCAGTATACTCAGCTAGATCCTCACCTAAATAAATAAAGCTGTGTGCTCCACCACTGTTTTTGTTGACTGGAATCTATCAAACAGTCAGGGCACTGAAAGGTATGAATTTCAATCCTTGTGCTATTCACTATGGCTCAAAATGTTACTTATGAAAGCTAAACAGTTTGATGCCAGTGTAAAGCAATGGAATATAACAGGGCTTCAAACTATGATAAATGTTTCACATGTTATGCGTCTCTCTGATCTTCACTAGCTGGGGGGGAGAAATGACTGAATGTAGAAAAATAAACTATTTATAGTTAAGTTCACTGTTGCATGTCAAAATAGCGGACATAATGCAGCTGAAGAAATCTTTGGACACTGAGTGGAACACAGGCACACTCGGCATATAATGGTTCTTTGTCTCCTAGAAATTCTCCTGTTTGGCACATTCACTGTGGCTCGACAATATGTTGGCAATTGTACATACTGTTTCCTGACAGAAAAGCATTTTTGCAAATATTTGGAACTGTTGTTAATGCTAAGTCCTTTTTTGTAGCTCTTACATTGGGAAGAAGCTGAAACCTTAAGCTAAGGCTCCAGGGATACTTCCAGGTATGGTACCCTTACAAATTATAGTTTGCATCTAATCTCTGTGTAAATCATGGCAAATCTTTCTATGACCACTAAAAGGGTTAAAGATGGGCTCTGGACAGAAATGAAGAACACCAGAACATAATATCTGGATGCCTTTTACTGAGAAAAAAAAGATAAAATATAATTTTAAGATTAATAAGAAACAAGATCAAAAAATACCATCTCTATTCAAGTCTCACTGTCTTCTATAATTTTGTTTTGTTTTATTTTTAAAGTTAAACACATTGTTTCCTCCTTTTCACAAGTATGAATGTTACTTCTATTACAGGCATTGAAGACTTTTGAGTTCCTTGCAAGCCAGTTAAAAATGAACACCACTAAGAAGAGAAATGCTTATCAAGTCCATAAAATGGTCTGTATAGCTGCTAAACCTTGATTCTTAGATGAGTTGGGTCAGTTAGATTTATATAGTAGAACCAGCACATATATCACAAAGAGGTAATGTCATCTGTTGAGGAATACTTATTCATTTTCTCTAGGCAAGGCAGTGTACTATTATTTCCCCCTTAAACTGCCTTGCCAAAGTGGGACTTAGTTTAGCAGTGCCAAGGAACTGCATCCCTACTGCTTTATTCCAGTGACTCCTGGCAGGTAGATGATCCTGAATGAAATCTGCTATATTTTACCTCTGGCACTCCTTAAAGTCAGCTTTTAACCCAACAACAGAAATGTCCAAAAGGATTTTTTCAAATCTTCACAATAGTATTAGAACTACAGTGCTAAAAGAATTAAAATTATGTAATATTTCCCTAGTAAATGTAAGAAGTGGTTGCAGTTACTGGTATCCTCTAAAGACCTAGTTTTATATTTGAAGGATAAAGGGGTACATGCACGTGCCCTGAACTCTTCTAGTTCATCTGAGTATTACAGGCATAATGAACTGCTAAAAATCAGGAAAGTTCTTGAAAATTAGTGAAATCTGCTTCCATCGTAGCTCTTGGAAACTCTACCATTATCTTTAATGCAATGGGATCAAGCCAGGATTTATATTTCCTGACATGAGTCACTAAGAGCAATGGCTTGAGGCATTCAGGCCTATATGGAAACCAGTTTTGGTAGTGACTGAATAGAAGGGGGTGCAGAAACAGTATTGCATTTCTAGTATTATCAAGCTGCTATAGTTAGGATATGTTTTTAGCCCTGATTTTGCATTTGAATTTTAGGTATAACAGCTAGAAATAAAAAAAAAAAAATTATCTCCCTACTTGTTTTACGTAAAAGTTTACATTTCTCTTCTCACTCTGGAATTATGTGTCAGTCTGTGGTCACTTGGAAAGGTGACTGACAACACTTTCAACACCAGACAATGACTCCCCAGATCTCTGCAGAAGATCTTGATATTTAAAATATACTTGCAGAAGAAAACTAAATAGAACTGTCAGTTTTTCATATAAACACCTCTAGGGAGTATAAACTTCTAGTATTACCAAAAGGGATATTTTCACATCATAAAAAGAGCTCAGCCTGAATTTTGAGCCAACTGTTTCAAGTCTGGGTTTTCTTTTTTCAGCATCTTTCCTGAAATGATGCTTTATAAGAATGGATTAATATAGAAAGTACAATACTTGTCTAAAAAATCGATGTGTGTTGTTCAGTTCCATGTTTCAGAAAAGAAGTACCAGCTGCCTCAGATGAAGGTGTAAACTGTTCATCAATCAGCAGCAATGAGGTAACATGCTCACATGGGAACTTTTTTCCTAGTGCTCTTTACTTGGAAGATACTTTATGATTTAAGTTTTCAGACACAGTTTTCTCTCTTCTTTCTGAGGAACGTGAAAATGTAGATTGTTTGGATGCATTCAGGACTGTTCATTCAGTTAGACTTAGACATCATCATAACAGAGCTTTGGGAGGCTGAAATAAATCTTCAACACATTTATTATCTTGCAGGTTATTACCAAGGTATTATAAACCAAGGCTTCCTTATGCTGGACTGCGTATCCTTCTGGGTAATGTGTACAGCCCAGGGCCCTATGCACCTGTATCAGTGCAATCCTCTGGTCCACAAACCAGTCCAAACTCCTTTAAATCCATAAAAAAATTCACCCTCTGCAATAACTTTTTGGTGAGTGGTTGCAAACCTTTAACCTATGTATGAATGACAATACATTATTTTACATTTTCTGATCTTGATATCTGATAAATTCATATAATGGTACCCCTTTAGTTTTACTGAGACAGTCCTAGAGTAATCAGTCTATAGTCACCCTCTGTTTGCCTCATTTAAATAATTACATTAAGAGATTCACTTAGGCATTGTTTTCTACCACGCACAGAGGAGTTCCAAAATTTAATTGTTTCTGAAGTTTACTTATTGCATTCTGCCTGTCTGATATTCTCTATGTAATTCTGCTTAGGTTAAATGATAATTTGTTGTTTTGTTTTGCTTTTTTTTTTTAAACATGAATAACAATTGCAGTAGTTTAACAACTGTTCTACTTCAAACTGAATAATCTGATTCTTCAGTGTAAAACCCTAATGTACACTCTGTATCTTCACACAGAGTGAAGTATTTTGCAAGTAAACAGATAAATATAAATATCAGATATTAAAAAGTCAATGGTGCCTAAAGAGGTATTCAGAAGTGCTATGTAGTACTCAATACTAGTTTTTATTTACTGCTGTATATTTTAAGATCATAAAAAGATTTATGATTAACGATGATTAATCATAAAATACACAAATAAGAAGATGACCTGTACAAAAATTGTGATTACAGCCTAACGAAAGAAAGAGTAGGTCAATACTATAGTCAGCTGGGAAGAAGCAACAGACAATACTAAGAAACTACTGATTAGTCTAATAAGCAATTGCTTTAGTACAACAGCTAACCAGCTATTGCTGAGCATTGTATTATGAAACAAGGAAAATGCCAAAGACATTTTCACTGAAGACTCCGAGAAAACCAATTGCACAGCTGAAACTCTGTAGAACAATGCAAAAAATAGGATTATACTTCTTCTATCATTATCCATTTTATTTTTATAAGCATGATGGGAAACCAATTATGATGACAGCTGTGATAAGTCTTCTTTAAAAATTGTACTGATTATGCCTTGTTTCAGATTCCCCATATGAGGAATAACTAGAAAGAAAAATAAACCTGATCCTACATGCACAGTACAACCTAGTGTCATCCTAATTCACTCTAACAGCTCTCTAAAAACAACTGAATTCAGTGAATAATCAAATTAAAAATATATTTCTAAGTATCAACTTTGCTTCCAGAAACATGATTTACATCCCTAGAAGAATTAGGATTATTTTGTGTTGCTTATTATATACATTGCTCTTCCTACATTACTAACTTTCAAAATACATTGTTTTGCACATGAACTTCTTTGTCTTCCATGATAGGGGTGAAGGTTGCAGTGCATGTCAGTGTATATATGTGAACATTTAGCACATTGCCCACAATCAGAATTCAGAATTGGAGTGAAATAACAGATGATTGAAAGAGGAAAGACATCTGTATATATTTAAAACCACAGTGATTATTTATCTTGGCATTTGTTCATTACTAGTAGATTAAAAGTACCTTTTCCGTAAAAAGTTAAATTATTTTTTAAACAAAACTGAAGAGTTATTTATTAGATCCTTATCAAACTTCAACCTTTTAAATGTGTTATAGAGACAGCCAAAGTGCCTTCAATATTTTATTAAAAAGCATGCATGTTTTTCTTAATCTTCTTTTATGAATGGTCTTTCATTTCATGGGCTCATTTTAATATTGCAAGAAATGGCACAGGTCTTTGAAGAGAAAGAGTAATCAATGGAAAAATCACTTAAACAATTTGGATTTCTCCTGGAAATCTTCTTGATAAGTATTATTTTCCTTAAACAGGTTGTGGCTTAGAGTTATCACATCTTGACAGAGTTAACAGAGCTGAATTTTTATTAATTATAAACAATCGTAACAAATTTTTTAGACATAGAGTCAGAATGTGTCTTGATCTATAAGGACACTTAGATACCCTAGTTCATCAAGTCTTCAGTAACAGATTTCTTTCTTGCTCATGACACATGTAGGAAATGGTGCTCTCATTGCTCTATAGCTGAGAACTCAGGACAAGGATAAACAGAGTGGCTGGGTAACATTGCCTGAGTGCCTCAATCAGAATATGAACCCAGCTTTTCGAAGTCTGAAACCACAAGACTGTCTGCCCTTCCTGAATAAATGGGTTTGCAATATGCATTTCCACATGCTTTGTGTTTGCACTACCCCAGAATCATTCACAAAATAACCTAATCATCTACAAAATAACCTAAATTCCTTACCACAATTTCTGTTTGATATGAAACTAACTGCTTTTTTTTTTCTTTCTGTATATAATATAGCCTTTCAATCTCTTTTTTTCATATTCTCACTCATTTTAAAACATATCTTGTTCCATAGCAGAGATTATATGTGGTATGGTCCCAAGCCAGCTCTGTTTAAACTACACAGTATCTTTCAAACATATGAAATATATTTGATCAACTATCTGGGAAATATGATTTTTCCATATGGCTTAGTTTTCACATAAGGGAGTTTAGTGTTTCTATGGAGAACATAATATGCTCAGACAATTATAATAGGTAAAGAGTTGCAAACCACCAAGTGGGAGAAGCAGGTGTCCAGCTGGATTTTCACATAGGAAGGTCTCGAAGGTCACTGATGGTGATGAGGTTTCAGAGATTCCCAAATCCTCATAAAGCTATTCCTTCCTTTCCCAATACACTAATCTCCTACTGCTCTTGATAATCCAGTGACTCAGAAGGCAAGGCCAGTTTTTTTTTCCTTTTGTTTGTCAGAAGCAGACTAAATAACAACAATTTTCTGAATTGCCATTTATTAGGGTAGAACAAGAGCATTCCCAAAGGTCACCACCCAGAAGAATATTCATTCATTGTTGTATAAGTGTTTGTCTTCCTGCTGTCAGACTTGAATCTCCAGAGAACAAAAGCATAATGGTAGTAAAATTTACAGCCAGGTATGACTTTCCCCACTGTCCTAAAATGGAAGCACAGACAATTTGATACCCTTGTCCAGCAGGGAACTGAGTGATGTCAGCCCATTCTAAAGGGAATACTTGATGGTCATTTCCTTCTACTTCCCATTTCACTCAAAGAGATGGCTTCCATCCAGATGAGTTGGTTGATCTTTGTCATTTGTATTTTATCCTCTCTTACCTTTCCCTCTGTTTATATGATTTAGCTTTGATTATGATTCACAAGAAGGTTTTGCTTGGTGTTTTCCTCTACCTGTTCTCTTTATAAATTATCCTTCACCCCCTGATGTCCTCGGCTACTTTCAGTTGAGGATTGTTCCCACAACAGAGAGTGCAACCACTGCAGGGAATTGTCTGAGGGAATAGAACTTAGAAACAAATAATATAACCTTGTTTGATCGTTTTACTACTGTTATTTCTCATTCTCAATGCAGCAGACTTAGAACAACTTGTGAAGAGGATTGAATACTAAAGTTACAATATTAATTGAGCATTGTAAATATTACTAATTTTGGGGAGTTCATAGAGGTAATATATTAAGAAAACTATACAGATGCACAACAGTTTTCAGATAGCCTCCTCAGTTAGCAGCATAGCCATTTGGCAGGCTTTGATGTTTCAGATTTAGCCTTTGGTAAATCTGCATCTGGTTTTTCACAGCAAAATTGGCTAAGAGGAGGAAGAGTGAATATACTTTCTCACATATCATCAGAAAACCAACATCCTTTTAGAATTATTGCCCTTTGAAGGGAAGATGAGCAGATAACCCACATCTCAAATCAATTGGGATGTGAGAAATCACAGACAGGGACACTGCTGGAGAAGAGGGAGCAGATCCAGGATTTAAGAAACAGAAAGATACTGCAGTATCTCACGCATGTAATTCACACTGTGTCTGACATTAAGTTCTGCTGTTCAGCAGCTCTAAATGGCCACAATTAAAAAAGTACAGCATCAGGTTAAAAAGTACTTTCAACCTCAAACCAGAAGAGAGCTGAAATGGAACAGATTGGCCACCAGATCCCTGTAAGGGAGAAAGCTGAGCTGATGAGGGTCTTTGTTTTGTGTTAGTAGGACTCAAGAAAGATGTGCAGGAAGGTATTTTCTGTTTCAGAATAGTTATTAATTTCCACATTTTGTTACAGGGTAAGTATAACAGCTGCCTTTCACTTATTATAACGATAAATTACAGATAAATTAGTTCACTTAGTTAACCAGGGTAAACAATCATAAATTCTACCACATAAAGCATGGAGGTACATACCTTTGCCCCCAAAAATGGCATATTAATGGCACCTTATGTTCTTGACACTAGTTTTTCTTAAGTTTGTGAGAATCAATGAAAAATCAAAGAAACAGAAGAGCATAAAAAATAAAAGAAGAGAAAGCATTTTAAAAATAAACATTCAGAATGTGAGGCTGAGAAATCTTATGAGATGCTTTCAGTGCTACCTGTGTTACTGTTTCTAATTATTTGAATCTTATTTTGTTGTGGAAAACAAATTTTTGAACATTCTTTGTAAATAATAATTACATTTGAAGAGAAAAAGAAAAGGAAAGGAAAAAAAATAGAAGGAAAGTAAAAGAAAAAAAATTTTAAAAAGGGTAGCAGTATCATTCTATCTCCTTCAAATTCTTCCTCCAAACAGAAAACAGACATGGATACTGTTAAATAATTGAAACAGGAGAGACAAATTAGTGATTTTGTCTGTGTTGGTCACTGTAGTTGCGATTGCTACTTGAACAGAACACATGAAACACACTGGTTGTGTTACTGCTGGGTGACGCTGAAGGCATGTGGCACAACACAACACCTTGTACACACCTGAGATCTCTTCTCCACCCAGGCAGGACACAACCAAATTGCCTACTGGGAACGGCATCTTCCTTCCCCTAATCTGTCCCGGTAAGGATGGAGAGCCCTAGTTAACATGGGCCAAAGCTGACCTTTGTTCAAAAGAGAAAACTAAAGGCTGAACTTTGATGCAAGTGGTTAGTTGCCTTCACACGTCCCAGGAATTACAGAGATCTAACTTTTAATAACTAACACTTCCCAAAATGGAAATTTTATATTCTGCTGGACAGTCATTGTCTTGTAAACACATTTTATTATGTAAGGAAAACAAAACCAAAGGTCATAACTACTACTAATAAAATCCATTACATAAATGTTGTTGTTTTTACTCAGTTATTTGTCCTATATAGTCATCATCAGTGCCCTGAAGGGGTATATTATTTACTGATGACTTAAAGAGTATTCTAACTATGTTTGTAACTATCTCAATGAAAAAGTGGTCCCCAGTCACTGCCAAGCCTTCTGTTTTTCTTCAGCTTGACCCAGCTGCTGTTTACAGCAATCTAGGGTATTAAAGGTGGAAAGAGAGTTTTGTTGTTATTTCCATTAGAGTTTATCCACTATCTTATTTATAAATAGAAGGTTTACTACAAGGCAATGACACATAAGACCTGATGAGATTTTTTTTTTTTAGCCTTAGGCAGGCTGCATGATAGATTTGCCCCTTCAGCTACAGTGTCGATGAAGTCTATCAACAGAGTCACTAAGGTTATGGATGTCTTTCACCAGGCATGACAGGCATGAGCCTAAAACAGTGACAGTGACTCAGATTTCCTTTAGCACTTCTTGTACACCTTACTTTCTGGTGTGTTGAATACTTGGAAGGAAGCTGGTATGTGTTTTGGCCATGTCTCAGTGGATGGTTGTTACTGTCTGGGGTTGTATTTCAGAATGTGGTAACTGCTCTTAAAGAAGTGTATTTTTGTACTCACTAATGCAGAGTTAGGCTCCAGGGTGGCTTGTGTTCAGATTGCACTGATAAAGTGAGAGAGGATTGTTTGCTCTCAGTCTCAGCTGTGCTGAAGCGTTGTAGTAACTTGTGGAGGATTTTATCTTCATCTGATTGTGTTTTCTACTGAGGCTCCCTCTGGAGCAACAGAAGTGATAGCTGCATATTCTACGCAAATCCAAAGCTCTTGAGAGGCAGCCACCTGGTCAGGCTTGAAGTTTTGAACATGTTACATCTGCAGCACAGTACAATACTTCACCATGTGCAAAACAAATGTACAGGAACAGAAAACCAGTAAGTATCACGGAAATATGCAGCATGATTTGGATAGAAACATTCAGATCTTGACATCTTCATAAAATATGTGAAAAGGGAAATAGTCCTCACACTGTGGCTTTAGACATCCAATTTAGGTGACTAAATGATACCCTAGGCACTCTTCTCCACTCAGCAGAGCTCCTGGTCACCAGTTCACCACTCCAAGCACCTCATCTGCATAGTTCAGCTGAAAGGGTGTGAATTCTTTACCTTGTCTCGGGCCTTCCCCCTATATGAGAGCTATGAGATATGGGATATTGAATGTTTTTAATATTGAAATGTCTCTTTCCCAGTAATAGACATTTCGTTTTACAGACCTACATGCTTGTGTAGCACACACACATTATTTTGCGGAAACATTATTTTGCTAAGAATTATCCTTCTGTGGCAGAGGGTTGCCATGAAATGGAACAAGTATGCATGCAGTATTTTCTTAGACTGCATGCATATAGACTGAGGCTTGGTTACCTGCATGTCAGTTCATTCTTTGATGCAGATTCTCCTTTACTTGATACAGTAGACAATGATGTTTTTGTAGCAAGACTTTTTCAGAGGTTCATAAAAAAGTAAGGGCAGTTTTGCTTGGGTTTTTTCATGAGCTTGCCTTTTTGTGTGTGCCTTTCTTATTATGTGGGTATCAGCTCTGGAATTACCATCAGTACCAAAACATCTAATGAGTTTCCTTTACATGCCACACACAAACAAAGGTGGGTCAAGAGCTCATTCACAAGCAGATTATTTGTTTCTTCAGTGGGAAATGGATGGGGAGACAAGGCAGCAGTCTCCTTATTAATCCTCAATGATTAAGCAGTCCTCGCTCTCTTGTTAAAATGTTTTTCTGTTAAGCTCTAAATAGCAATGTCAGGCCACACAGCAACACACCAAAATCTTTATTGACCATGGATTTGCTCTAGTAGTTCACAGAGAAGATAAGATTTTGGGACTGGCTCTACTTCCTCTGAGCTGAAATGCCAAGCATCAAAAGGTCACCAGACAGCAGCCTGGTAAATCATAGAGTGATAATATTGCTACTTACAGGGTGACAGACACAACAGGGAAAGCTTCTGTGCCAGCTGGAGGAAGCAGGTCGTGGAGGAGGGATATCTTAGCCTTTGGCAGGGTCATGGTAGGGGAAAGCAAATAGGGAGGGGTAACTGAATCCACCACATGTCCAAGGCAGTAGAGCTGAGATTTCTTCAGCTATAATCTTACTGACAAGATGAGAACTGTACCAAGACCACATTTGTTACCGGGACACCTGGATCCTACAAAGATTTGCATTTTTAGTATGTTTACCTACTCTGACCTACCCTTTGCCTCCATTTATCCATCTGGAGAAAATCATCTCACAGAAGCATGAACAAATATAACTGTTGTAGAAGCAGGAGATTATTATTGTTTCAAAGCATGTATTTCTGATACAAAAGATTCAGTATCAAACTTAAAAGGTGAAATTCCACATTGATGCCAGCAATTTTTGACTAAGACAGTGATAGGATACGTGGCATCTTGGCAAAACTCCCCAGTTTTTTAAGGAGAAAGTGGAATTGTAAAGGGAACTTTTGGTCAGCTTTTTCCAAGAAGTCTGGAGAACTTATTCCCACCTGGAGGAACTTGGTCCTACCAACTAATTTGGAGAACAGGAAAAAGGAAATTGCATGCTGGCGGGGTTTACGGTAGACAACGGAGCAATCTCCTTATTGCTTAAACATTCAAGCTGGATACTTTTGACTCTACCTCTCTTTTGTTGTGGCACCTCCTCCCTCCCCCAAAAAAGCTGAATAAACATGAAAGATCAGCGGATGTATTACGTTTTACACAACAGAGTGCGGCTTTATAGGGCTTTCTAGCACCTTGAAAAGATTAAGTGCACCTGCATGTGAAGAGTTCCCATCCCTCTGAACAGTCAGGCAAAGGCACCTCCGTTACAGAGCACAGGACATGCTTGGGCTGCAGGTTTAGTTAGCCAAGAGTGGATCCTCTGATTGTAAGGAGCAAGGCTGCCATCCAGTGGCTCTTCTCGAGTACAAAACTGAATTGAACAGCAACAGGTTTGGAGAAAATTCACGTTCTCCTGATTTAAACAGGGATCTGTGGATCTGCTAATTTCTTTTTTGTTTTGATCTTTGACCTAGATAACACGCCAGCTGCAAACTGCACCGAGTAAAGAAAGGTTATGAGCTTACTTTAATTTATCACTAGCTTTTGTTCTTCTTGACTTGGATTTTAAATGTATAACTTGATAATAATTATGCCTACATGAAGCTGAATATAAGTACAAAACATTTTCTAAAAAAATGCCTCCTAGTGAAGTAATAGTGTCTTGTAATGTATGCATCACATTCTAAAATGAAAGATACATTTATAAGCTTAGTTCAAAGCTTGTAAGAATAATTTCATTCTTCAACAGGCTTTGACTCAGACCCTCTTTGAATATAAAGGAAATTTGAAATTATTCAATCTGGAGGAAAATTATCATGCATATTACATATACTCATCTCTGGGGACTGACAGATCCACAGGTAGCATTAAAAGGAAATTTCCTGATGTTTATCCCCTTGCAGATCCCACTCAAACATAAATGTTTTTATCTACTGAAAAGCTGAAGCTCAGGCTGGTGAATAAGGTAGAAGGATAATCTGGTCCTGAGGCAAATCATATAAATTCCCTTTGCCTCCATTTCCCTGTCTAAACCAGGGATAATGCTGGTCTAGCTTCCAGGCAAGATGTGAGATTCAATACACTGTGAATTACAAAGGATTTCAAGCTCCTAAGAAACAAGAGAGTATTTGTGTACTTCTTAATACTGTTTATACAAGACAATAATCTATCAAAGGCTTGAAGGAGGCTGCATTGCCCAGCTTCTTCCACTCTGCCTCTCAGCAGCTAATACTGCTTAGCAGACCCCCTGGCTCCCAGGGCACCAATGAAGATAGGGGTTTGTCCTCTTTAAGTGTTATTATTAACTTCAAGTACTCTTGTTTCAATAAACTCGCTAACAAGGATGAATCAATCCGTTTAGTTTAACCAAAAGAAAACAAAGACATACTTTCACCATAGTTCGGGGGCTTTTTATTGGGAGACAGAACCCAGCTAATGAAGAGCTCTCAGTCTGCAAAGTCATAGTAACATTCTGTACTAAGATGAAATGGGATAAATTCAGATGCAAATGAGGGCATGAATGCCAACAATAAGAATGCTTAAGAAGAAATTTAGCTGGAGTTGTGGTACATTCAGAGTCAGGACAGATGATTAAACCAAATGTAGATATATATTCTGGAAATCATTAATGTGGAACATCAGTTAACTGGTAGAAGTCTGATAACCTCTTTTACCCCACAGATCTAACTAGACTATCACAAGGCTTTCTCTGACTTTAAGATCTGTTAATATACAGAATAGTTTAGGAAAATTAATTTGTTGTTAGAAATACTTGTTAGGATTACCAGAAATTGTTACAGTTGATGAAAGGAAAGAAGAAAAACATTTGAAGTAAGAAAAAATGCGAATATAGTCTAAGGAACAGCTGCTCATTTTTATTGGAAATTATTAAAATGTTCACAAATGTGTCATATGTGAAGTGTCAAAATATTTCAAGCAGGCACATATTTAGTAACACAATTAGGAATGGGATTTTTTGTGGGAAAAAAGTTACTCTTAAAAATGTTTCTTTTTCCTTTTGTCTTTTTTATTTCCTGTAGAGACCACAGAGCATCTTGACATATGTTTTTACTTCAGACAAAGGAGTGACATTAAAACCTGCAGCATTTTCTGTTTATGGTGAGCAACACTCCTCTCCCAGCTCCTCCCTCTTTTGTCCCAATCCTTCAGATGGAAGAATCATATTATAGAGTGAATACTAGCTGAAACAAATGCTATTTTTGATTACAGGATATTGGGAAGATAGGCACTTTTTCTGGGTTTTGGTCCATCTGAGTGAATTAACCTTACTTCCCTTTGGACATGTGAAAATCCTACATTACATGTGAGGCAGGTGCCACCTAAGGTTGATCATCTCCTTTTTCTAATACACTTTTGCTAAGTTGAGCTGAACTGCCCTCTGGAGGTTCCTATTTCTCTCCTACGAGTATGTGAAGAGCCTATCATGACTAGATCAGTTTTAGATTTCTAACTTTGAGATGCCTAAATTGAAAAAAATGAATTTTCCTTCTGTTTCCAGCACAATCTAAACTAGAACCCTCTAGGATGAGCAAAGTCTTTCTCTTTACTCAATTTTCATAATGGTTTTTGAAAATTTTAGTCTTTTTTTTCTTCAAATCCATTTACAACCCTTATTAATGCTTTAAAAAAAAGTTACACTTATTAAAGCAAGAAAAGCATTTTACCTCTTGTCAGTCACTAACATAAAAATCCAGTCTATTTAACTTTTGATGGTAATCATATTAATGAACTTGAGGCCATTCAAAGAGAGGGTTTCCAAAAGGCTCTCATTTATAGGAAAATTTAAACCAGAAGAATGAAGCAGCTCCTCTGAAGTTTACTACTAAGAATTGCTTAAAAGAATTTTTATACAATCAGAAATTAATGCCCATTTCATGGGCCAGACATAAAGTATCTATGTAAGCTGTTAAATACCAACACTGTTCTAATTTTGAAATGTAACTTCTATCCTTAAATACAAAATTGTCTCTAATAACATGCTCTTCTGCATATTTCATTGGTCATGCTACCATCATGTTGCAGTTCCCTAAAATAAACAAACTATTTTAAATATGTCACTGTAAAATTATAAGCTTTATTTAGGAAATATTTCCACAGACACTTGCTCTCTATACTAATAACGACAAAAAAAGATTTAACTCAAATCTTTTTAAATAAAAATATTTTTAAAAAACTGCAAGAACAAAAATCTAAACCAAACCAAACAAAGTCCACAGCTAATTGTGACCTCTGCACTATAAGGGAGGTGTAAATGGCTTTGTTTACATGAAGACAATAATGATCTCATTTTCTTCTAATATTTCATGAATTGTCAAGCACATTTATCTCCTTCCAGCTGGGCTATGAAAACAACAAGTTGTACCTGGTTTAATAGTGTGCAGAGTTTCAGCTGCCTCATGAAAGCTTTTCAGATCTGTGCAATGAGAAAAATTTAACAGACGCAGTCACGCTTACTTAGATAGTTTTTATTTTGCACTGTTTTTTTCCTTGTTGCCCCATGACTTCTCTCTGTGATATGGGATAGTCTCAGCTGGATATTATTGTAGTGAGCAAGAATACCCTCTAGTGGTAATCCATAGCCACAGTTAGCTTTTTTTCCATTAAGCTTTATTTGCCAAGTTGGCACCAGGGAACCTTTTGTTGTTTAGAGGTACAGAGGTACCACATCTTAGCTGTCTAAACTCTTACAACAGCCTCTGCCTCTGTGTTGCCTCACATCGAGGGCTACGTCTCATGCACATAGCACAGCACCATGGGATCTGTGAGGTGTTGTCTTCCCTGGCTACGCCTTCTGAACTAGGACCATGAAGCAAAGGATGCTCTGCAGCCTATCGTCCTGTAGCTGGGAAGAATACTACTGCCTAGAAGCATTCTGTGTTCAGAAGAAGCCCTCTAAGAGGTTCCTGTCCCTTTTGCAACCTACAACTATGCCTTTTTATCCACTATATGACCTAGTATCAGAGTTTCTTGCCCTGGGACATGACATGATCTATTACATGAAAATTTGTACACTAAAAATTAGGTATTGAAGACATCTTAGATCATTGCTGGTCACAGACTCAAAGAAACTACAGGTGTTAAAGCTGACCAGGCCTGCAGGAATATCCCAATGAAGACATCAAATACTCATTCTGAAAGTTCATTTTATTCTGTCATAAATCTTGTATAGAGCTGGCCTCAGAGGTTAGCTGGTAGGATGCTTCCTAGAAGAGAGCTATGGGCTATCAGGGAAAGAGCATGGGTACTTGAGAGATTGCTCCTCTCTTATTGGATTTCCAAGGGTTTGGGTACTTTGAAGATTCTGTAGTGATCAGATACCATATCTCTCCCAGTCTATAGGTACTCGTACAGCCCTTGATGCTGTAATGACCAGAATACCCAGGTGGTATTGGAAGGAAATTCCACACATCGAAAAAAGTTCATAGGGAAAAAATATGTGGGGTAGCACATGTGAAACAATCCAAACGTGTTTGAAATGTAAAGCTATTCTGATACATGTAAGTGACAATAAAAGAACTATTTATCTTTGAGCAAAAAGAGCAGCTGTGAAAACATCAGCTTTCCTCAACAGGGGCTTCTTCCAGGTGAGCTCAAATATTATCCATAAGTATATCAGAACTGAACATTTATTTTTTGAGATTTACAAAGTAATTCCTGCAGTTATTGTTTATTATTCTTAGATCTACTTGAGTTTTCAGATTTTTTTTTTTCTTAAAGAATGACAAATTTAAACCACAGTTAAACTAAAAAGGAAAGCTCAAATTTGGGGCTTGTCTGGGTTTCTTTTGCATATTATGTAAAATATTTTAAGAAGAAATTCTATAAAAACATCATTGCAGCATATCTGTGAGCTTTATTAAAAATCCTCTTAAGTGCAGTCAAGTTGTAAATGTGTGAAAAAGACAAGTTTTATAAAGATGACATCCTGCCAGGTACTTTTTATTTAATTAAAACTCATTTTCATGGAACATGAGGTTTGAGCAATTTCGCCCAATTCTTTTACAGTATCATATAGAGATTCTGTCTGAAAACTGAACTGTATGAGAAGTAAATCAGTTTTCAGAAAACAATCATGCTTTAAAAAAACACAACAAGACAAACAAACAAACAAAAACCAAAACAAAAAACCAAAACACAAACAACCAAAACCAAACAATCAATAATCCAAGAAGGAAAAATCCTTGGCAGTCTGAATAGCTATGATGTATAATACAGAAGAGATGACAGAGTCTTTTGCAAACAAGGTTTCAGTAAAAGTCCATTATGATTTTTCAGAACCTTTGAGCATACATAATCCTCACAGATGTGAAGCAGAAAAAGGGAAGTTCACACTTTTTCAAAATTAGCACTTGGGATTTGCCCACTTCTTTACAAACATATGACTGATTTGAAACTTCAGTCAGTATTTTATATCTTGTCAGGTACCTTAAATGAGAAAAATATCATTATTTTATAAGGATAATGATTTATCTTACGGTTTGGCCTGATCCTGTTTTGTACACTGAGTAGCTGTTGCTCTTTTGGTTTATGTACTTTAGTTTATAATTTTTTATTACTACATAGTACCACATTAACTTTTCTTAATACTTTATGTTAATTGTTCTGTTCTTTCCAGAAATAAATTGTTGACACTAGATTTTGGCTCTATGGCATAAAGAATTTTACTTTTCTTTCTCCCAGTTTTCTAACCATACTGTGAAGAAGAGATGGGAAGTAACTGAATGCCACCTGGCTTTTGAATGTCTCCAAAGCTTTTATCTGTTCATCCAGATGGCTCAATTTGCACTGACAGTTTTTGTGGCCACTTCAATTAGCTTAAGCTGCTTTATGGTGCATCTAATTATACTAGTATGCATTTAAAAAGAGCCTTAAATTCTAGAGCAGATTTTAAATAAAATGCTGGAAGGAAAAAAAAATCTCATATCAAAAAAACCCAACCCCCCAAATGCTTAAATATGTGACGATGAATTTGCAGTCCTGTAGACTAGATAATGTTTGAAGACTTTGTAATTATTAAAAAGAAAAAAAAAATCATATATCTTGCTGTGGTACAGAAAATATAATTCAACTTTTAAATGTTTTTCTAACTTGTTTTTACTTCTTTCTGTTAAATTGTAGCACATTCTGAAAATCAATATTCCAGGCAGATCATTGTTATATAAATACTCCAATGGAGAAAATTTTTGTTTTGTGGAAGTTAATGTGAAAAGGTTAATTTTAGATCAATTTTTACTAATATAGAGGAGACTTGTTTGACTGCAGTTAAATATATTTACTTCTTAAAGTTCAAGGAAATCAAACTGGAAATTGTTTATTATATTTTGAATATTAAATAATTTCCAAATATTTTTATGAAGTAAATTTTGCAAGAACTATGAAAACAGCCTTGATTTTCTTGTCTTAGGAAAAAAAAAAAAAAAGTTTTTGGTCAGATTGATCTGGAAGATAGTATTGAATTTTTAACATGATCAACAAAATATTTTTGGTGTGTCCTATGTAATGAATTTGTTGCCAGCCTGACTATGCCATATTTACACTTGCCAACATGGACTAATATCGCAATTGTTATAATTTGTCAAACTTAAACCATGTCAAATGTACTGCATATGTGTAACTGATCTGTATCCTGAGTCCATCACATCCTAGACACTTCAAATTTACCACACATGCCAATTAGCCAAATTTGTGAGCTATTAAAGGTTTCTTCTGGAGTTCTGATCTAATAAAGCTTCCTGCTCAAAAGTTTAGCTTACCATGCAAATGACTAGAGCTGGTATGTTGCCTCCCTGACAGTGTGACTTCGGTGTAACATCCCACAATCTTTCTGTTTCATCGCACTATTTCAACTGCATTTCTATATTAAATGTATCTTAATCGTGAAAGTGTTACTTGAAGTTGTAATGAAGATATACAGCTGCTTTTGTATTCATAAGTAATTGGAAAAGGACAAGGGAGAAATGTAGGTGGAACAGGGACAAAAGATAGCATAGTCAAGTCATTTCAGCTTTATTCTGGTTCAAGTACAAAAAAATAGCAGTAAAACACAGCTTCAATTCAAGAGAATAGTCTGATTTGTAATATTGTTGAGTTAAAATTAGGTTCCACTGCCTTAAAGTAGTTGTTTGTGAGTTTGTGGGTGTTTTTTTCTTTTTTTTGCCAACCATGACTGTGCCTGTTTTTTACCCGCAGAAAGTGAAAAATGTTATAATAATAGATACTGTTTAAAAAATAAAAGATGGACAAAAAGGATGCCTTATGTTCATAAAGTAAGGAGCAGATAGCATGACTGATATTTTGCTCCTCCACGATTCCAAAGCACATTTTATGTCCCTCCAGTAAGGCTGTGTCAGGTTTTAGTTTGTGATTAAGTTGACAAAGCTCATGAACCTCCAGTTTCCACTAGAAGGTGTTGTCTGCTTAGTGATGTCTGTGTGACTGTTGATGCATGTATGTCAATGAGACTTACTAGGATATTGTATTGCTCCAGCTTCTGGTACAGAAATCAGATAAACACATTGAGAGAATGATCATTTTTCAGGAAAGGCCTAATGTGACTGTAATTAGCTTAAGTAATGCAGTTGAATGATTTTACCAGAGGTTTGTTTCAATGACCACATTTCATTTTAGGTCTCAGTTTTTAAGGCCCTGCCTTATTCCTTGAAGGATGTAAAGTTAGCACAGAGTGCCCAAAGGAGTGCCACAAAGCTGGGAGAAGGGTCTAGAGGGGAAGCCTTATGAGGAGCAGCTGAGGTCACTTGTTTTGTTCAGCCTGGGGAAGAGGACATCAAAGGGAGACCTAATCATGGTCTACAAATTCCTCATGAGTGGAAGTGGAGGGGCAGGCACTGATCTCTTCTCTGTGGTGATCAGTGAGAGGACACAAGTGAATGGCCTGAAGTTGTGTCAGGGGAAATTTAGGTTGAATATTAAAAAAAGGTTCTTAACTCAGAGAGTGGTTGGGCACTGGAACAGGCTCCCCAGTAACATGATCACAGCATCAAGCCTGACAGAGTTCAAGGAGCATTTGGACAACGCTTTCAGGCACATGGTGTGATTTTTGGTGTTGTCCTGCACAGATTCAGGAGTTAGACTCTATGATCATTGGGGGTCCCTTCTAGCTCAGGAATATTCTCTGATTCTATAATGTTTTCCTATCTTTTTCAGTTTATTCACTTTTCTCTCTTTTGATTTGCTGAATCTTTCACTATCCTGACACATTTTGTATTATCAGATTATTAGTATGTAACAAAACCAGAAATAAGCACATATCAACTGCTGAAAGATCAGTGTGGAGTCAGCCTCAAATTTTGAATTCATTTCCAAGCTATGCATAGCCTTTCTGTGTAAATGTGAGCAAATCCTAAGATCTTACCTTTCTTTTCTATTTGGAAGTAGAAATACTTAACATATCAGAAAACAAAACATGTTGCCATAGATTTACAACTAAAAGTGTGACAGTTTTAATCCCCATTTGTGTAAGCACAAATTGCACTATGATGTGCAATTTGATCAATCATGCAATGAAAATGAGTTAAGCAAAGTTACTAGATGTTTTGTTGCCGTAGGCTGAGAACACAATTACACTGATTCAGTGCATGCTCAGAAACTTGTTGAACACTGGGAATTTGAACACGTGTCTGAGCCTTCTGTGCAATTATTTTGTATCTCACATTGCTGATTGATTCTGACTAAGCAGTTTTCCTTTCTGTTGTTTGTCATGTGCAGCAGTATGTGTTCATTTTTCTGTGTTTTCTATGCTAAATTTGTTATTCCTCAGACTTCTTCTCTTCATTCAAGGTTCACACTGCCCTTTTTTAAAATTTGTGGTTTTTGACAATGTGTTCACCCCACAAAAGAAGTCCACCTCTCACATAGCCAAACTGGAAAAGATCCCAGAATAAAGAAAATATTAAATAGAGCAGAAAAAAAGTCACCATATGGATGCTATTGGTGCAGCAGGAAAGTAGCCAAATGCACTGCAGAAATTCCCATTCGGAAGAGATACAAGGAAGCAGTGTTTGTTTAGTTCACACTGTTGCCAATGTAAAGCACTGTCATGACCTGTAAAGTAAACCCAGGAGGTGGAAGGATTGCCTCATAAAGGGAAACAAAAACATTGTAAATTCAGTTTTCATTGTGACCAAATGTACATGAAGAATGTATCAAAAATTTAGAGAAGACCTCTCAGTGCTACCATATGGGAAAGTAATGCAATCAGTCCAAGATCCAGATAACTCAAGGTTATGAGGCACCTCTAGTGACAGACGTCCTCAATCTAGAAAGAATTGTAGAGTCAACAGCTGGTGTGAAGGCAAAAATCATATCAATTTGGACTGGAAGAGAGACCTCCAAGTTTAAAAAACAATTAACAATCATTAGCTACCATCTGACTAGCCACCATTAATTATATTTTAATAATACTGGTGCATTTGCATCTCTGTGGGGATCACATTGAAATCATATAAGTTCCATATTGAATTTCCTAGTGAAATATGCAATGGTCTCTGAAAAATCACAGTAAATTGCATTTTTGAGATATAACATCAGGTCTGTAAGAAGATGGAGGAATGAATGAGGTATGAATCTATGAAGATGACAGAATTTGTACTGCAGTGAGAAAAAAGCTTGAACTTCCATTTTAAAAACTGGGAAAGAAAATCATCCAGTGAAGAGAAATCAGAACAGCCTGTGAAGCTGACAGTTGAAGAAGGAAGACAATCTTTGTCTTTCATTTACCTGGGAGATTAATTTACAGTAGATTTAACTCATTATCATATGAATCAAAAAACCCTACCTTTGAACAAAATATCCTATTGAGCAAGATCACGGACTGCTGAACGATTATGCAGGAACTAATTAATGTCTAACACCAAACCCTGAAAAAGTGTATTTTCTCTGAGATGCTGAATTTTATAACTCAATAGCATTTGTGTTCTTCATTCCATTCGTTTGCTTTCTGAAACAGAGCATCCCCAGGGTGGGGATGTTTTGATAATGAAAGATGAACAAGGAAAGAAACATGGTAACCTGTGGCTAGTGAATCACAGTCCTTAGTAGAGATCCCCTCTCCTGTACTGAGTCTAAGTATATTGCAATCTCAGAAGTTGGTGGAATAAAAAATTTTGGTCCTTTCCATTGCATTGTTCCTTTTAGTTCAAATGATGAATTTAAGAGTGTGTGCTTCTGTCACAGTATTCTTGTTTCATAACATAGGATTTTTTGTAATTTTATTGAGAAAAAGATTTAAAGGAATGTTTTGAAGCTGAATACACGTGTTAGACTAATAGGGAATACACAGAGGTATTTTACCATATTTTTTCACGACTTCAAAACTAGTTTCTGATATTAAGTCTATCAAAGTCTACTTGAGCATGATCTTCCAAAAATAGGCCACACCATTTTCTTGATGAAAATCAAATAAAAATCTCACTTTCTCAGTCACTGAAGAAGTAGAAGTGGTTTCTGTAAGCACAGAAATAACGCAGATCATAAAATAGTGGCATAAAAATATCTTATTAAGCTTTAAGTGATCAAAGTTAGATGCAATCTGGTGAAAATCAATCATATGGATTCTAACCTTGATGACTGCATTCTGTTTTTTCATAAACTGTCAGACTACAAAGGTCATCATTTGCACTTCCCTGCAGTGAAGAACAGTCACAGAGAAATGTTAAGCTCAAAATAATTCATAAGCATATACACATTGTCCTATTTTCCTCATAGCACCTTATAATCCACAAATCATTCCTGCTGAGCAAGGACAAGTCTGAAAGCACTTACATGTTGTCCCAAAGATCAGGCATTAAATAAAAACTGAGTACTTTTAAGGTCAGTTTGATTGAAGCATATGGACAATATACTTCAGTCTTTGGTACTAAAAGACATCAGCACTGAAGAATTTTCTTAAAATTTGGGCAGACATAATCTACATTCTTGTAGTTTCCAGAAACATCATTGCACACAAGAAGCTGCAAGTAAACAAATTTCAACTAATCCACATAGCTTAAGGAATGACTCAGTATTCAGTTATCTTACTTGACAGGAGTAGCATATAACTAATATATGGATCAACTTAAAATAGCACAACAATTTAGATTGTATTAATTCTGCCTGTCAAATTCATAACATTTTTGAACCTATTTTATATTTTATTAATACTTCTGCTGTTACAAAACAAGGTAGCAGTTAGGACGTGTCTGTACTAGACTCTGTGCCTCTGAGAGGCCTTATAACCCACATAGTCAAAGGTTAAGATACATAATAAAGTTAGGACATTTTAATAGGTTACATAAATAGTGGATACTATACATCCTTTCTTCAGCTGTTGTTAGTGAACTGTATAAAATTGTAATTTAACTCACTTTTCCTGAATTTTATGTTACTCCATTTAGCTTCATCCTTTTCACAGGTTCAAATAAATCAAGTATAGCAATATCAATACCATACCAACTATGTAAAAAATTCAATTTCTGAATTTTTTTTTAAAGTTTAAAATTAATGTCTATTATTCTAGAAATAAGGACTTCCTTGCCTGGAGATATATTTAAATCTTAAAACTTGAGTAGTTCTAAGTCTTTCTGAAGTTGTGTAGGGAAATTCACTGTGGCTGCTTTGGCATTCTGAATTAAATAAATGCCAATCACTATTTAAGGAAGTTTATTTTACCCACTTCCTTTCTGTCAGCTGGAAGTCAAGAAACCCAACAGTTCTTTGAAAGATGAGATTTAGAAGCTGTTAAAGTTTAAATGGTTCTGGGTTCATGTTCTTTTGTTATTTCAGTCAAGAATGTTAATGATTAAACATCCATATTAAAGCTATAAGAATTGTGTTATCAGAAACATGATCAAAATTTCAATTGAAAATGTTATTCCTTTGTATAATGTAAAATTTACCAATTGAAAAATGTTTTTTTTTTAATTTCATATATTTCTAAACATGTCTATAATTATAATATACAGCATACTGCCCCAAGTCTATTTTTATCAGACTAGTTAACAGGCTTAATTTGTTTGCCAAAACTGAAGTTCCGACAACTGTTTCCCATTTTGAGTCAAATAACTTCTTTCAAAATAACTCCTTAGGGAGAAACATGAAAAAAAAAGAAAACAAGAATATTTTACATAAAATCTTTCAATATTTTGAAACCATTTTAGATTCTCTGAAAAGCTCTAACTTTCTTTTTTTTAATGACAAAGTGGTGGTAATAAATCTCTCTCTAAACAGATTTAAATGTACATACAAGCATATTAGGACAAAATTCAGTAATCGAAGTTCAATGCACATGGATCCCTGATCAACATATCACAAGAATTTATTTGTCTTTCTTAATTCCATCCATCAAGTGTTTTTTCTCATATAAAAAGTTCTTGAGAGCAATAATAAAACCACTGAATTCACATTCAAGTCTTCTGTTTGTTTATGTGCCTTTTTTGGGTGGAGGAGGCGGGTTTTCACATCTGGAGGCTGTACTTGTTAAGGTTAGTATTTGTGTCAGGTTAGTAAAACAGAGGAGAATTTTTCACTGCCTGATATTACAGTTAAACATGATGTGGCTAATCTATGGGTTCAGACTGGAAGCCAGAGCAGGGCTAGCTATACAAAAAACTCCACTGCTCACTGTCATTTAGCCTCCAGCCACAGAAATCACTGATAAGAACAACATTTCAGGAGTGCCAAATGGGAAAGTTTCCCTGTACTCAGCAAGCAAGGGAAGATAAGCATCCTACTCTTTGTCTTCATCCTCAAGGGAAAGAAGTTTTTACCTGGATTCAGAATACTCTGAATCAGACATGTGTCTCAGGACAACCTTAAACCATGTGACCAATATCTAGATCAGACTGTGACTTTCTGAGGGATGTTTTCGCCTTTTCTGCTAATGCTTCCACAACCCCTCACATAGAATATTTAATGATTCACCTTGCAAAAACCCAGTAAGAATAAAAAGAGCCACAGAGATCAAAACAGGCTATAGCTGGCACAATTCTTCCAGTGAAACACGTCCTAGACGTTTGGACATGAAGTAGTAGCATATAAAACTTTATTTTAGTTCAAAGAGAAAAATCAAACAAGAATATGTGATTGAAGCAAAGACTCCTGAGTAGAACTAAGGCAGTAATATTCCTTTTAATATTCTTACATTTGAAGTTCAGTGCATGAAAAATTCAATGCAGTGTTCAACACATTCATATTTTTGCTTCGAATCATGCAATAGGCTCATGGAGACACAGTAAACTCTGATGCAGAACAAGGTTCACAGCTTCATATCAAGCAACTGAACAAGAAGCCAAACAAACTCATATTAAGTTGGCTGATATCACTTGAATCCAGGGCTCTGAAGAGACACAGATCTTAGCCACTGTGAAGAACACTGACATAGCTCAAAGAATCTGCCACTGTGCTGAAGAAATGGAGATGAGGACAGCTTTACTCATTTTCTGAAATAATGATATTTCCGGTATTATCAAAATGAGTTATTTGAGAAATTATGTGCTATTGCTAAATTTAGAATAAACAATAAATCCAGTGGCCTTCCAGTTTATAATATCAAGAATTCTGGGAATTCCAGTGGAATCTTCCGGGGAAGTCAGAAGGGCAAATCTAGTTACCATTAGGTTTCTTCCACTAAAGAGTCTTACACTCTTGTCCTTTATTTCTGCTTAAAGTCAATACATACACAGACAAAAAGATTTTCCTTGAATTTTGCAAAACATTAAAAATTGATATTTGCTTCTAAGCAGCTGAATTACTCAAAATTCATATCTGTGGTTCTGTTTATGCCTTTTCCACAACCCAGAGATGTCAGTATGGAGCCCACACTCCAGCAGTCAGTAGCTCACAGTCCTGCAGGCTGTGGCCCAGCAGACTGTGACCCAGAAGTGCAGTGTAACAAATATCTTCTTAGGGAGACTACTAAATTAATCATTGCAATCCTTTCTCTAAGAATCCTTTGAAGGACTGAGAAAAAAATTTGGGAGTTTGTTTGGAGGTTTGTTTTGAATTTCTTTTTCCTGCTCTTTTTAAAAGTTATGTTCTCCTTTAAATAAAAATATCCTATGGTCTGTGTCAGGAAGAAAGATACAGTCTTATAAGTCTTTCTGGTTTGACAATCTATGTTTATAGAAATAAAGTACATCATTTAATGATGCACACATCACCTCTTTCTCTTGGCACTTATAAACCTTTGATCTATTAGTTCATCCATTAATGCAACAAAAAGGTATTAGTTTCTAAATACATGCAGCTTAACTTTCTCTTTTATTATTCATTAAATTTCATTTTCCTTCCACCCAGCCAGTCTCTTTTCTTGATTATGATTGACTCCTGCAGTGCTGTAAAAATGTTAACACAAAAAATATGTCATTGTGTGAATAATATTTTGTAATTCATTGAAAGTTTTTTATAAAATCTATGGGTTTTTTTACAGTTCAGCTACAGCTTCATATGAAATCAAACCTGCACTCTCAAGGTGTAAGACAAAGGAATGATAGACCACCTACCTTCAGAAATTCTATTTAAAACTCTGGCTGAAGTGGTTACTCACAGGTTGCATTTATCTGTTACTCAAAAAGAGGGAACATTAGCAAATTCGAATCTACCTATTCACCAAAGACTTTGAGATTTCTGTCCTGGGTGATAGTAATCAGAAACACATGTAAGACAGGGCAATTTGTGACCAAGTGTTCAATAAAAAAAAGTAACTCAAAAGGATCAACTTTCATGCCTCACGTCACTGGATATGCAAAAGTCCCTTAAGCAGATATCCTCAGTATAGTATATCCTGAAAATCCCTTTTTTCTTTTTTTCATAAGAACAATAATCCCCCATTCTTCCCTCTCTTTCTTTTTGATCAGTTTTAGACAAGCTAGAATCAGATTTCCTCTGTTACTGTAAGAAAATCACTTAAGAGATAAATAGTGGGCAAGTATTAATTAAAACTTTTTCACAGTGAGTGCAAGGTAAAACTTTTTCACAATGAGTGCAAGGTACATGCCTCCTAACTGAACCTTTCCTCTGTTATCTGTCAGTAATATAGAGTACCAAAATGATGCAAATGCCTTGCACCAATCAGGTGAGTATTGCATGTGGACTAAAATCAGAATCCCTTGGTTTTGTCATCGTACTGTTTCTTTCTGGTCTCTGCCTGTGACGCAACTCTGTGACATGGTGGAAATTTCTGGGGACCCCAAACAGAATGATTATCCTCTGATCTTCTGCAGTAGATGGTTCCCTCATTCCCCTATAATGCCAAGCAGCACAACAACAGACATTGACTTATTTCTTTGTGCTTATGCTTACCAGGATTTTTTCATAGGATATCGTGTACTTCAAGAAGACTTCTGGCTATTTCAGACAAGCTTAAAAAATTTATTTATGACTGCCTTATGATGGCAACCAAACAGAAATTATAATCCTACCTCCTATGATGATGGAGTAATCATAGTCACCAAAGTTCTAGATCAAACATGAGTCCTGGTGATGAAGCAGAAATAGGAGAAATTTTTCCCAGGATATTTTGCCAAGAGATGACTTACTCAAACTGCATTAATTGCTGGTGAGAGTCTGGGCTGTGAGGGACTGTAGGAACAGATGACAAGTAGGGTGATGCAGGGAAGGTGCAGAGAGGTTCAAGCTCCCAGAAAGTACAACAGTAATTGCTCCTTGAATAAAAATTGTACAACATCAGCAGTCATCTCAAATCCCTAGGCAAATAGGACCTCACTCTCTGGAGCTGCTTCCCTGAGCTCACAAACTTCTCATTATGGAGAGATAGTATTTAACCACAGTCTGAGTGAGGATACAACGTGACTGGAGGCAGACTTGTTGACCAGCTTGCTGCTCTTTGTAGGTCTGCAAGGGTTCCTTCTCCTTGCCAATCTCAGCCTATAAATAATAGCATTTCCTTCTGAGTGCTTGTGTTTGAATATGTACAAAGTATGAGCATGCCACATTTGCTGCAATAGTGGTGTATTTTATTTTGCTTTGTCAAATCAAAAGGGTGGATTGCACAACATGTACCGAAGTTGTCATCTGGTTCAACCAGATACTGATTTGGAGCATCAGGCAGCTACACAACATGTGCTGTGGCCTGAACAATCTGGTCCAGTGGGAAAGTGATCTTTTTCTTACCTCTTTTATCTAGTCCAGAAAGAAAGAATGAAAAGAAAAGGTCACATTTACCTGATATTGTCTGCCATTTCAATGTAAACAGTAGTCACAGGATTTTCTTAATTAAGACAATAATGGTTTTTGTCTTTCATTATACCTGTTCTCTTTTTATTTGTCCAGAATCACTGAAGGTCTTTTCTTTCAATAGTGGGGGGTTTTTTGTTGCTGTTTAAGTTTTTTTCCTCAGTTTGTTCTAACTGGAAAATCCTTTTCTAGAGGTTGTCTCTAAGCAACTGGGTATTAAACTCATCAGAGAAATAAGTTTGCATTGCTAAGCCAAAGCACATAATGCAAACCAGTTTTCTCTTGAAACCACACTACAAAACTAATCACCTTTTATACACTAATACATGTCTGGTTCAGATCTTGTTTGCCTTAGAGAGACAACCGTGATCTGTTTGACAAAAATAAGGCAACAAAAATGAGATCCAAACAAACAGGCAGAAAAGTGAAAAAAAAAAAAAAATCATAAAACACCCACAACCAAAAACCCCTACCTTAGCTGTAGATTGGGTGAGTTATATGGGAGCATGGTCACACTGCCCTGACAGCCATCACCTTGCTGTTCTAATGCATCATCTCAAAACAGAAAAATTCAAACTATGACAGAGTACCAGAGCAGCACTTCCCATACGTAACAATAAAATCTTTGCAGATGTTCTTCACAGGTGTATCAGCACATATATGCACAGCTATGATTTCATTCATGTGTAATATGTAGTCCATATATAACACTTATTATACATCTCCAGTTCTCATTAAAATGAGTTAACTAAAATTTGTGCAAGTGATTGTGACAGGGTCAACAACATTTTCCAGTTTAGTTATAATAGAACCCATAAGTTTAGGAAAGGCTGAACATTTTTTGAGTAAAAAAAAGCATTTTAAAGTGCTTTTGATGAAGTTAATGTTCCCTTTCATTACCATTCCTTCCTGTTTCCTGATATTGATTTGCATCTTTAGTGATCCTCATTCAGTACAAGTCAGCTATTTCTTGCTGCAGCTGTCACTCTACAGGAGCTGTGTGTTGCACATCACAGAAGGATCACTTTTCCAAGTCATCTATACAGTGAAACTTAGTGTCATATCATCAGAGGACGATACATAGGAAATAGACTTCAGGACTCAAAAAAGTCTTTGGGTTCCAGTCACTGCACATGGATGTCATGTTGATTTATCTGGCACTTTATTTCAGATACAGTGATTTTTCTGCTTGCAAAACCTTTCTTCATAAGGTAGCTCAGCTTGGTATCTCAGGCTGTTTGCACTAAAAAGAGCATATGATGTTCTAACGAATCTTAGGAGTCACAGCAGGGAATGGGGAACTTCAAAACTTTTAGCATTTGGCTTTGATTGAAGTAAAAATCAAAGAGCCCAGATAGGTAACTGAACAAGTCTGACATGTTGAGTTAGTGATTTGAGGTTGAGAGTCTCCATTTTCACCTTTCTCAAAATATTTTTATCCTTTTGTTTTGTTTCTGGCAGAAAATTGCAGAAGAACAAGCTCTATTCATGCAAATGACAAGGCATCTGTGGCTTCTTTGCTACAAAATATTATTGATGCCAAAACACTGTGTGATTTAAAACAAGACTAGACATTTATATACAAAGCAGAAAAATTCAGAGTGATCCTTCTCAAAGTTAGCCTTAGTGTTCTGGAACATACAAAAAAATTATATATATAAAAAAACCCCATAAATCATAATGAATGGTTTAGACCACCACTTTATAAATAGTGATCAGTAAGAGTTGCCAAAGGAGCCACTAGGAAATACCACTAGGTTACACTGTGAATACTCTGCTGCAATCCTTCTTTTGGTTATTTTATTCTGAAGTTGCTTAAAAGGTTGTTAAAACAGTTTCCCACTAACTTTTGTGTGTGAGTTACACAAATTAATGCAGAAAGGGAGTGGGAAGACTTGAGTAGAAAAAGACATATCAGTTTCCCAAGGCCATGGCAGATCCTTCATAAAACATCCAAATGAACTTTGCTCAGGACAGTTTCTTGAAGTTTTACCTTTGTAAAACTTCAAATATGAAAGAATTTAGAAAAAAATACACATCACTGAATAGATATGGTTCAAATAACCTCTCCGTATTAAAAAAAAAAAATCAGAATTTTCAACCAAAAAACCAATTGACTTAGTGTAAGGTTAGAATCTCTCTCTATTTTGATGATAATTCAGACCTAGACTATCATTTGGACTCTGTCCTCTGTTGAGAAAGAGTTTGGTGTGAGACTGTTTCTTAACCTGCTTTTGCCCTGCAGCTGCTTGTTCTGCAGACAAGTCCCTGAGTGCAGCACCTTTGTGGGAAGCTTTAAAGAGAAAACTGGCCACAGAGCCTCTCTTCTCTTTGTCCATCTAGAGGCAGCACCGAAGTATGGATGTGTGTCCCTTCATGGTGACATACAGACACTTTACATTGCTAACTGAGGAGAAAGCCTGTGATTATTATAAATACAACCACCCTTTTTCTAGAAAAAGGGCTTGAAAAGGAAACGGCTAATGGATGCTGTAGAAATGAGGGCTGGAGACATACACACTTGGATGTAGACATGGCAGATTAAAGTAAGTGTCCTTACACACTATTAATTTTCCTGCTAGCAATTTTCTTTCTATTTTCTGTCTTCTCCTTTTTTGATTTTCAGTTCCACAATGAAAGTTCTGGTTGATTTAAACAAATAATTGGATTAATTTAAAAGCACAAAAATCTGGGATGAATATATAGAAAAACTCCTGAGAGCAAACCAAGTAATCAGCAAAGTCTCTCAATGGAAGCAGTAGAAACTCTGTTACTTGGGACTTTTAAATTAGAAGGTACTCTGGGGAACAATTTTAGGAGATGGGCTTGATAACTTGCTGGGACTTTCGTATCATTAAACGTGTAAAGGCAGTCATAATCACCAAGAGTAGGAACACGGTTCATTAAAGTTTATAACGAAAGCTGAAATACCCACCTAGGTGACATGAATGCTGATGAATCAGAAAACAATGCAAACACCACCAGACACTGAGGGAGTCCCAGCTCTCCTTTAAAGAGTGGGGGAAGAACGGGGCGATATGAAGTTTTGTTCTTTTCACTGTCCCATGTCTTTCCTGTGCACCTCACATACAGACTGACTTGGGGATTTAGCAGTTACATTCCATTCACCTTAGTGAGCACGTGAGACTGCATGTCCATGTTGTTATATTTTCATGATTCTTAATAGGTAACATATTTTATATGAGAGATTTATAGCCAGCTCAGCAGGCAGTAAGATGCACTGCAAAATTATGCAAGAGAAAAGAAGAGGGGTGGGGGGAAAGAGTAGTTATGGAAGCAACTTGATAAGTGAAAGTTGCGGAGTGGACATTATGTTTTCAAATTTAGAGGTCCCAGGATTTAGCGTGTCAGGATCCACTTCCAAGGCAGAACTCGCTGGTTTTGTCTACTTTAAAGCACTCTAAAGTACTTCTGGATGAAGAAGGGTGAATAGGGTGCTGGCTTAGCATTTAAGGTAACACACCCAGTCACAGCTTTTGTAGACCTCATAAATCAGTTAAGCATAGTCCACAAAGACATGTAAGAGCATCATTTCTATAATTTCAGACAGAATTAGCTGTCTAACACCCTGAAGTATAAAATATTCATTTCTTTGTGCCTAATTCTATATGCAGAATGGTAATAGTAGTACTTCTCACCTCACAGGATATAAATACATCAAGATTTAAGACATTTCATCCCTGTATCAGTAGACCCATATAACCCCTAAACTACTAAGGTTGTGCAGTGCATGCTGACAGTAACACACCACAGTCTCTGGCCTACTGACTTTAGTTCTGTGTTGCAAATTGTGATAACAGACTCTTCTAACTCAAGGATAATTTTACGTAGACACTGTCAGGTTCTTAGCATACTGTAGAAATATTAAGCAAGACTTAGAAAAGATTTAAAGCAGAAAATATTTCATTTTGAATGACTAGTCTAAAATTAAAAAAAAAATAATTAGTTGACCCTGAATCCTGCACTAATTATAACTACATGCTACTACAAATTCTTCAGTGTCCAGGTACAGTGTACATAGTACATAAAATCTATTTTGATTTTATTACAGTTTCATTTTCTACTTTAATTATATCAGACAGGGTTAATCCGACAGCTAGGAAGCCCTATGCACAGTAATTTTATGTAGGGGATTTAATTAAGCCTAGGGGATGGTGTTTTAGTTAGCTTCATAAGATTTACTGGAGTTGGAAATTCTTAAACTGACTGGTACCAGAAGCTGTATGACATTTGTGCTCTTATCAGGAAAGAAGAGTATGGTACTTGTTTTGGAACAAATCCTCACTGAAATATAAAGTAACCTAAAAATCTGTGGAGTGCTGATTCAATACCTGTGCCTAGAAAGATCCAGTTACAAAAATCTTTCCTTATTGGTGAGACTCACTGAAATGAGAAGACAGGAAAACGAGAAGATTTGGCATCTGAGTGCTTAATTGTTATCATGCCAAGTGGCACTCAGCAAGACAAAGCCCAGACAAAATTTAGGGTATAGCCTGCACTAGGGACTATTTAAAATAAGCAGTATGGAAAAACTTGTCATGCTGGTTTTGGCTAATCTGAGCTACATCACTTGTTCAGAGAGCCCAAGAATGGATCGGGGCCCATTTTCCTTACTGCCGTGAATGCAGACTCTCCTTCATTGCGCCTGGGGAAAGAGCTGATGGCAGTAAGAGCATGTTGCTGAGTGAACCTGGCTCTTGTGTGGTTTTGGCAAGAGAGGAGAGAAAACTGGCAGCAGTGGCAGCCCTGACTTCATTGCCTTCATCCTTTCTGTCAGCAGCACACTGCAGACTTGCAGACATCCCTCCCTGCCCTAGGCCCTCAAAATGTGCCCATAGGACCTTGCTATTTCACCTCAGTCAGTTGCTCCTTGTTTTCCCACATCTCTCCAGTATTTCAGCAGCTGTTCCCAGAGCTCCCAGGAGTCCAGTGCAAACGCACTCATTCCCCAGCACTCTTGGGACTACTGTCACCTACCCCACCATAGACCTCTTTAGCGAGGAACAGGGCACCTGGAAAACATTAGTCTATCATTTTGACTCTGGGTTCAGAGAGCTAGAAGAACTGGTAGTTCAGGTTTCTTTGGATATAATAAGTGGATTCTTGCACAGGTTTGCTAAAGGCTTAAAAAAACCCCCAAAATCTAACAGTTCTGCCTCAAGATAAGATGAATTACAGTAAATAATCATCATTATCAGTGCACCTATCTGCTGTTATCAGGTGTGTTTTTCAAGTGAAGCTTAACAACAAAATGTTTGGACACCACTCAAACTCACAGTGGCAGCCTTGACCTGACCACAAAAGCCACATTTTTGCTCCAGTGGTTGAATTTTACATCCAGCAATGCTAAAGGAGATATTTTTGAACTTGTTATCGAAGCATTCTCCTGCTAAGGAAACATCCTTCTGTGGACTATAAAAATTTGCTTGAAAACACTTTGTGCAATGGTAAAAATGATATGTATCCAGAAGAACTTCTGACATAGGGACAAACTTTGAAGCTGCATTAATTTCAGCTGCCATCATGGTAGATATCATAGTCTAAGTCTAGTATTTGAAGTAGAGATTTCTGAGATACAATTATGTAGGAAGGAAATTAGAGATTCAGTAGGTAAACTATAACTTATTTTGCAGTAAATGTTAAGAAAACACTGTTTCTTGTATACCATCTTTCAGAAAAAAAATAGATCTTGACTGAAATATCAGAAAAGAGCTAAGGGGAAATGTTTGCAAAATCTTTTCCTGGATGACCTATCTAAATTATCTTTGAGTGATCACATCTTTCTTATGCAAAATTACCCTGTAATTTCATTTGTTTACATTACTCCTAATTTCCTTTCCTAAACACGGCATGTGATGCTGATGGCAGGAGATGTTATATTCACTATCCTGAGATGCATAAACAAATTGTAAAGTTGTTATATAGACTGAAAGATATGTAATAAAAGTAAGGTATTATGTTTTAATATGATTCTTGCAAAATCTAACTTCCAGGAATGATGTCACCTTTTTAGCTGGAATATCTTGGCTGACCTGGTAGTGCCATTTCTGGAAATCCAAAAGTAAGTAAAACAGGCAGGACTATAAATAATTCAGCAGCGTTCAATGATTTTGTGATAAAGTAGATAGGGCACGCATGATTCCAATCTATTTCCTGCCAAATGTTAGGTCATACTTATGTTAGGTAAGATATAACAATGGATTTTTAACTCATTGCTTCATGGGATTATTTCTGCACTTTGTGCAAGTTGTGTGTGTCTTTATGGTAAACAGTTCTTATGAAAGATGTAGCAGTGATCACACCAGACATTATTGGTGAATCCTGCTGCATACAAACAGTTCTTAGTTGAGTCTTCTCTACAAACAAGCAAAGATGTTTAGGAATGTAGTTCTGTGATATGTTTTGTGTTGCACTACGTTTGGGATGCACGCTTCCATACAGGACTCTTAAGTGCACATGCAAAACATATTATAAACAAAAATAACATTAGAACAGCAAGGTGCCTGTGTTATGGTCATTGGCAGTGATCACTGCTAACAACTTTTGTAAAAAGTATGAAAAAAGCTCCACTGTGAGCAATATTTCATAATCTGGATTTAAAGAAATTTTGTTCCTGGTGTCCTGTAGTTTACTGAAGCTTTAAAGATGGTACCCCACTTCTTCATTTACTTGGCTTTCATATTATCTCTTCTAAATAAATAAATATTTGTATAGTATGTTTTGACTTTATGAGTTGGATTTGTTCCACCACAACTTAGGAAGAATAATGCAAATGCTAAGATTTTGGAGAGGTATCTGAGAGGTATTCTGTTGTAGCTTGAGGCCTTATTTTTATTAGAAAATGTTTTCTGTTCCTATTTGAAGGTTTTTCTCTCTTCCTATTTGTTTTGGAAGTTTCATATTGTTCTGTTATATGGAAAGAATAATGTTTTTATTATTATTATTGTTATTCAAAATAATTTTATGAGAAACACTCAGCAAGAGAACAATCTTATTTACACTGCAATAAGGTTGGTACTTGTCTGGAATCCTGAACTTCTGCTCTTGTAAAAGGGGTTTTTCTCCCACCAAGACCATTTTCTTGCAGAAATTTGCCTAAAAGCAGACCTTTGGGAGCTGTAAAAAAACCCTGTTCTTGCTGTAGAGCTGGAGTGACAGATCAGGGCTATCAGTTAACCCTTCCCAAAAGCAATGTCCTCCTTTTCCCATACAGCACAGAGCACAGCTGGTGTATGGCTATACTGTTGGATGGAGATGCATTCAGCCTCTGCCCTGATACTCCATAATGACAAGGCTGAGCTGTTTCTGCCCAGATATGATTTAATCCTATTACTGCAATAAAAGATTTGTGCTATTAAAAGCTTGGCTGAAGAGCAGAGTGGCATGTAGCAACGTGCTGGTGAAGACATTCAGCTTCAGCCTGCAGAGTTGTAGCCAGTTGCATGACAGGCAGCAGCTCTTGGTGATGTTTTAAATGGGACAGGGCAATATAGGGAATGTACAGGAACACCACAAGTCAGCCAGGAAAGGTTTACTGTCTACCTGCCTGGTGTATGACTCATGTCTGGAGCTAAAGCTGGCCTCTTTCTCTGGGCTATGAAAAACAAGAGGAAAAACAAGAGGAAAAACTATCTGGAAAACAGTTGCATCATTTTGTTAGAGCAATAAATTGTTTTCTGAGACTAGGGCATGAACCAGCTTTGGGGGTGGTACTGGTGCCTTCCAAATGAGTGTCCTTCCACCCAGCAGAGCCAGAAGCAAGGAAGAATGACTGCAGATTCACCAAGGGCATACAGGAGATGGACTCCAAGAAGGGATGGGGAATTAATTTTTTCCATGCAGAGAACAGTTTTATACATGCCAATGACAGAAACATCTTGATAATGTTTGAACTCCAATCATAAACAAATGGAGTAGTTTGATCACGTTTTGTTCCTATGAATATTTCATATGCTTCAATGACCTGAATAGTTAGTGTTTACATAGTAAAGCTCAGGCCCTTCAGCTTATATATGCTTCTGAAACCTTTGAAGATTTCAGCAGAAATGACCATGTCTGTTTTCAATAAGGGCCAAGGGAGCATATGTGTCCATGAAAATGCCTTCAGAGGCATCAGTCTTACACTTTAATCTCATTGAATCTTGTTGGTACTTAGTTTTCCCTTTCTTATTTAGGCCAGAAAGGTCCAGGAATTCAGCATTCATATGTCCCCACCTTGATCAAGCTATTAAAGGCCTCTCTTTATTTCCCTTTAACCTTCCTTTGAACAAGCGACACAGTCTCTCCTGCCTTTCTCTATCCTGTCTTTGTCTCAACATCTAAGCAACATGAATTGCTCAGCCCTTCAGAAATCCTTCCTGGGTTTCTGGCAGCTGCAGAACTCTATGTTGGTGACCAGATCTTGTAAGATAGGGCACAGAAGCCACTACGGGTTTTGCTGGGCTGGGCTTCTCTGCGCCATCAACATCAGCATCCTAAGACCAGATGGTGTCCCTGCAGAAATCTTCTGTTACTTGTACCAAAATGACCTTTTTGATCAAGCACCTACTGTAGCCCACCTCCTCAGAGAAGTTCACCAGGCTAACAAATAAATCTTGAGAACTCAAAATTTTTTTTGGTTCTTATACCATCACTTGGATCGGTCCAGTTTATGCTATTATTTGTGTTATTAGGCCTAATATTTCCAGGTATTTGGGGAGTAATAATATTATGGGTTATGTTTCCTGAAAGTGTTGAAAATTAGACCTTTATTTCAAAGTAAAAATTACCCAAAATTTAGAGTCACTTTTAAAATTCTTTGATATAAATAAGAGAATGGAAAAAATTGCTTCCAAAAGTTGGGGTATCACTCAGAGGCTAGAAATGTAAGTAAATTAAGTTATTGCCTTTATCAGGTCCACAAAAAGAAGATCATAGCAGACCACCTGTAAGATTAGTTGATGTCAGTGGGGGCAGACTCTCTTGTGCGGATATAGCCAGATGAATAGGGAGTCCTTTCACTGGAAAACCCAACACAGACAGATTGACATTGCGTGTATGGTAGAGTGGTAACTACATATGGATTTAATCTGCCAACAAACCAAATGTGCATCTGTGTCAGTTGTTAATGTAATTCACCATGTCAATTCAGAGTTTAGTAAAACAAGTTTCCCATGAAAACTAAACCTTCACCTCTCTTCTCTTTATGTTTTATTTCCCGCTTTCCCCTTCAATGATTTTTATCTGCCTCAGATTTCAACACCTCTGTCAAGCAGTCTGCAATACCTCAGGTTTAACATCGTTTTACCTTTAAAACACAACTACAGAGGTATTTGGTTTAGCTCACTGGGCTTGTCTGATCTATGTGATTGTAGCTTTGCAAGTATTCAGTTAACCAACAGCAAAGCTAAGTGAGGGGGATTGTCAGCTTTTTATTGATCTAGGCAGTTCTGCCTTAAAAGAGAAGCACACTGCTGCACACAAACTTGTTCTGATACATCTATAATCTTTATAACTCCCCAAATGGAGAGATAGGAAGTGGGGAAAACACAATTTATTCATTTATATATATTTTTTATTTATTTATTCAATGGGAGGAGATTGACTGGTTTGATTGAAGGAAAGAATATGACTTGTAGATTTTCACAGAAAAGAACCAAATCCAAAAGTCTTTTATTAAAAAAAAAGTTTTGAAAGCCTTCAGTTATTTTTTTATTGAATGAGTTATATTTATACTTTGCTATATGCAGGAACTCAAGTTTCAGACTGCCAAGAACACAGGATGGGATCATGTGGTTATTGGCTGGTCTACCCTTCAGTACAACAAAGTCACCATTGAAGCATTTGCTTTTAAAATGGTTCAGTGTATCCGCATCAACCAAAGCTGGTTCAGTGTAAATGGCTCAGTCTGCCCACACACGCCACTCACAAAATTCCAGACACTGTTCTTCCCTTTCTACACTGTGCTTGGCATTATTCAGGATATTACATATTTTATAGCTTTTTAAGGAATAAAATTCTGTTCTTTTCTGTTTCTCTTAAGTGATATGTTTGTAAAGAATTTACGAAGATTCTAAACCAAAGTTCAAATAGTTTCAAAATGCATCCAATGAAGAAAAATGTATTCTTAATATTTTTTCCTGAGTCTGACAATTCATTAGACATTTTATGATTTGAGATATAGAGGTTCAGCTCTCTGCTTTGCTGCAGAAATTTTTGCATTTTCTTAGACAAATCAATTAGTTGTAGTAAAAAAAAATACAACTATATAAAATTAAAATAGTAGAAGAAAATAAAATGAAGTGAGAATAATTGTATAAAAGATAGTGATATCTCTTATATAGTCACAAACATTTTATTGTAGCAGTTAGTAATATATATATGATGTTATATTGAAGAGAAAAATAAAGATTAGCACTGAAAAGCTGAGTGCTAATTTCTAAAAAATTATTGGTAACAAAATAAATCACATCTTTCAAGATTAACTACATCAAAACCAATTGAGCTTTTATGAAAGCTACGTTGTAATCAATAGTTTGAATTACTACCTTTGCTACCTATTGAAACAGCTGTTCTCAGCTAGTCTCTGTGAGATCTCACAGAGAAAACTAGTTGATCCAGCAGTGTTGATATTTCTGTTTAATGCTGCTTTTTAAATAATCAAGAAGCTCTACCGGAACAGATTCAAGACATTGCAAAGCTCATTCATTGACATAGTAATTCTTAGACTAAGCACTGCCAGAGAGTTCAAATGAATGTGAAACATTCAGCATCTCTTGTATTTGGACTCTAAGACTACAAGAGTAGGATTCATTTCTCCATGCGTAGACAACTTCTAAGTTCTGCTTGATGTACAGACACAGGCACTACCGTCTCACACTACAATAGTTTTCTACATCTTCTCTCTGCTGTCTTCAAGGGGTAATAGCAGACTCAGACAAAAAGCCTGTATTTTAGATATATAGAGTGAAATTAATGAAATCTCATGTTCTCCTTGAACCCTAGTCAGAAAAGGACAACTGGAGCCTAACACCAATAGCTTTGTGTCTGCGCTGCACAGAGCAACAAAAGCCACAGAGTTTGTGTACTTGTGCTAATGAAGTCTCATGAAAAAGACTTGCAGATGCTTTAACTGATGCTCTGGGGATACTCTAAGTGGCAGAAAGGTTACTAGAGAACAACAGCAAAAAAAAGTGGCTCTAAAAATGCTACTTTACTGCCTCTTGTGTATCTCATTTCAACATTGCGTGATAAGTCAGTGTTACAACTCTAGTAGCATCTGTTTTATCTGAAGCTATCATAATACTTTGTGACAATGGATTCAGTTTATGGGCACTAAGAATATGTCTTTCTATTTTATCTGAAGCATCATGCATTTGGAATTATTGTTGTACTAGAGAAAAACCTCCTAGGCAGCTGGAGAGGTATCTGCAGCCTCTTTTTTATGTCTTTGTACAACAAAATGTGTCTGCAGGCTTTGGATGAAAGACTGTCAAAGCAAGAAAAGCAACTCCATCCTGTCTGACAACCATCAAGAGAAGTACAGGATCTTCCTTTAACATTCCAGGAGGCTTCCTTCCAGGATTCATCCAGATCCCTGGCCAAATGCAGCCATGTCAGTTGATCTATAAAGCAAAATTTCGTTTCATTACTCTGTTTTTTGTTTGTTATTTAATTGTTGTTTGTTTGTTTGTTTGTTTTAACAAAATAGGTTCAACAGTTCTTTTTTTTTTTTAAATCTTTGCAAGCCTTAAGGGTCCTTTTTTGTCTGAAATGAGTTTGTTCAGATGGCAGTTCTATGGAACTGATAAGGGACTGAAGAGATAAGCAAGCAGGAACAGTCAGAATAGATTATTTTTTTAAGCAGTGCAGGTAAAATTGAAAGAGAAGGTGGGAGTAAGTTTTTACTAACTAGTCACTCAGCAAAAATCTCTGCAACTCTTTTACACTCGTTTTCAGACAGATAGGGAAATCAACAGTGGTGCTGGCAAGATAAACCCTCAGAAGAAATCTCTCAGTGAAAAACGTATTGCAGCTTAATCCTGCTCTTACTGGAGTCAGTGTCAGACTCCTACAGGACTGCAGGGATGTGATAGGGATGGGTTCATTATGCAGATACCTATTCTTTAAACATGTTCAAAAACATAACCTATCCTTATAAAAGGAAACCTTACAGAAGGAAACGTGGCAGAATCTTCTCTTAATTTCAAATTATGAAAGGTTTTCTCCATTTGTCTCCAGTGACTCCCTCTTTCTGTGTGCATTTTCAGTCCTTTCTAGAAGTGTGAGGAGAGTAATTTTGGTTTATCTTAAGTTTAGTTAAGGTCATCTCTTAAGGCTTTGAAATACCTTTGGAAATCTATACCAAAGTAGAAACACAAGTTCTGATTCTTGACGCAATCACAAGAAAAGCAGTCTTCATTTCTAAAACAAACCTGTTCAGCAGCATATTCCTTATAAGAAATGAAGTTTTTGGTGTTTCCATTTAATTTCAACTGAGTTCCTTTTGGCTGCATTTAAAAAGTTTTGGAGCTGTGTTCATTTTTAAATAATGTGTTGAATTCCCCTTGGTTATTTCTATAGACATTAAAGGAATGCAAATAATGAAGAACAATAATCAGTACCTGCCATTCCTTAGAAAAGTTCATTAAAATCATTTTTTTGTAAAGGACTGTAAATAAGTCTCTCAGAATAACATCCAGAATATGCCTGGGGACTGTCATAGGAGGAACGTTTTCCAAAAACTCTTCAGTGAGGTTCTAATAACTGTTTTCTGTATAACAGAACACTCGGTCTTCAAAATTAATTCAGCTTTCATTAGGCTGAGAGTTTGCTCTTCTTCTTTTACTACCAGTTTGAAACTGTACTTTATTTCCTATTGTTTAAGAATGAGAAATGGAACGCTATTTTCTCTAAAATAAGTCCTAGTTGTAAAGTTCTATGTATGTGTACAGCTGTTGCATTATTTCTTGATTCCACAGGTGAAAAGTCTTCCACAGAGTCTACACATAGCACGCAACTCTGAATCAGTTTCTGAAAGACAAAAAGATTGTCTACAGCTACTTAAATTATTTAATTCTCTATCAAGCCTATCATGCACATATAGGCTGACCTTAACCTGAGTATGATTTTCAGCCATGTCTCGTTTCACTATGGCTCAAGGGATAGAAGTTATATATCAGTGCAGGGTATTATTTTCTCACACATCTCAATTGCTGAAACATTTGGTCACCCACAAAGTGACCATCTACCGGTTTGAAAGTTGATTCTGTTCTTACATTGCTATAATAGTTGCTAAGACCTATGGAGGAGCAGCTTAAATTTAGTGCCAATAAAAGGGGAAAAAGGAAATTATCTAGCTGGTCACATTTCTTTTGGAAATGTAGTCTCAACATTTTGTAGAGGATGCTGCATGTTTAGGAGGAAAAAATTTTATTATTCTGGAAATTAAACTACTTTAAACTACATATATAGGCAATGCTCTCCAAAATTGCTACTGTCAACACATGAAAACCAAGGCAATTTGTTCTGTACATAAATTAATGGCAGAACTTCAGATCAATTTATAAGGAAAGTAAACATCCTCCTCCCTTATATGCTATCCTTCAGCAGTTTTTCAAATTCACAAAGAACTCTTTCAAGTTTTCTGCCACATAACCTTCTGTAAAGTGCCTTAAAATGTCTCATTTATCTCATAACTCTATGGATAAATTTAATGGGTGGATTAGTAGTTTTCTTTAATTGGATTTTAGACATTTGTTTTGAGTCATAGCAGGGATACACTTCTTTTACAAGTGCTGATTTTTTAGTTTATTATTTCCCCCCTTCCACGCCCTAATTATTGGCACTAAATTTAATCTGTTCCTCCAAAGCAGTATAAAAAATATATTTTCTATCAGGTCTAGCTGCTACTTTGTATGTTGATTGAAAAAACATTTCACATTTTGTGGAAATTAATTGCAACCTATAAACAACCTTGACAGAAACTTTTGACACAAAAATGTGAAAGCTATATCTGATTTCTAGCAAAATCTTTGGGCTACTGTGTTAATGGCTGCAATAACCACTTTTGTGCTTCATTCCTACTAACACTAGTTAAGCTTCTATCATATAACCTCACAGAAAAGTGGTCTATGATTCATATCATTGTTACTCAGAAACACCTTTGATGACTGAATCAAAGCTTCTGGTAGCAGCTGAGTTCAGAACCTGCTTTGAGCTTGAATTAGACGATCTCTGGAAAACCCTTCCAACCCTTTCCAAAATTCTGTGATTCTGTAATTCTCTGAACAGTGAAAAGACCCATCAAGCTCTACTGATCATTAAAGCCAGATAAATGAAATAGAGGGGAAATTCTGGACCAGCTGTGCATCTAATAAAGAAGAAAAAATTAACATCCTTCTTTTGAAATTTAACAAATAGCATCATGTTGAAAAAATACACAAAACTAACTAAAATTTTATTACATTTTTTTTGTAATTTCTGTTTTATTTAATAATAAAAAAAGAAGTAACAGAGAAAAACAAACCCATAGTAATGACTTTCATAATATAGGACTATTTTCAATTCAAAATTATCTTTTCTAGCAAAAGATCATTGCAACTATTCCTCTTAAAATCTTGATTTATGAAGAATAATATTTTAAATTGATGATGTCAATTTTCAGTTCTTTTCTTGAAATGTTCTTCTACAGCAAGGTAAAAAACTTTAGAACAAATGTTTGAATGGCAAGAGAATTTTAAAAATATTTTTTCCTTTTTTTTTTTTTTGTGCACCATAAAATGCCATTTCAATATGCCTGATATAGAAAGTAACCACCTGTAATTTTAAAAAGAGAATGTTTATATTAGTCCTCTATTTTCTCCTCAGTAACTGTATATTACTATAATTTTCAGATCCTATAGACTATTTTTGGGTGCAAGATTCTGTTTACGTAAAGGATGTTATTTAATCAAAAATTATATGTTTGATGATATTTGATTTTTAGTCCTGAAAATATACAGGAATATGCAAAAATAACTTGTTGCATAAGATGACTGAGGCTGAAATCACTTATATATTCAGGAAGTATATTTCCACAACAGCAGACCATGAAGTACTGAGTTAACTACATTTCTTACAGCAAAATAAAGTTATTATTCTTCATAATGTTACAATACCAGATGAAGTAAAAAACTTAGAGTGTTTTCCTAAATTTTATAGTTTTTTCAGTTTTAGTCAATTACATGATTATTACACTCTTTAATATTGTATTATGTTAATAACAAGAGGCTGCTAAAAAAAAATCCAGTAGGACAATAATCTGTGTCAAGGACCTGAAATCATAAAGGAATTCTTCTGAATGCTTACTCTTTTTTTAGGAAATGAGAACTATATTAATTGGGATACAACTTTAATCAGCTTTACATATGTAAAAGAATTTGCTTTTCACGTAGCTCAGAAAGAAAATGAGAGCTAAAACCTGTAATATGCCTTGGGTATGAAGAAGAAATAAGAAAGTTTAAGATAACGCCAGAGGCTACAGTATGAGGAGTACTGACAAATAAATTAAATGAAGGTTGGATATTTCATTGAGTCCCATGATCTACTTCTCCCTTACATACGAAGAGAAAAGTGAGTTGCAATCCAAAATGTAAGAAAGTTTTAAGATTTAGGTAAGCAGAAACTGATGTGTAAATGTCCATTTTTCTGCTTACTGTCCCTTTGGTGAACATAATGGAATTCTGAAAAGGCTTCTTTGAGTCAGCTACTGAGTTAATGTGTTTAAAGGATAAAGAGACTTTCTGTGTCAAGCTCAAATGGGTAACAAGGCCTGCTGCCCTGGGCTTCACTCCAAGTGTAGACTGCAAAATTGCAAAGGTGCAATCATGCTCTGAGAGAAGTGAAAGAAACCTGTCAAGTCAGGGGGGCCATCAGGAGGATGAAATGGGATCTCCAGAAAACTTCATGAATGATTCACTTCTTGATTCTTCATGGTCAAACACAGAAAGGAAAATACATCAGTTTGAGTTGGCCCCTGCCCAAGATATTCCCCATATTTTTAATCAAAATGGAAAATATAATTAATTTCAGGTTCAGGAAAATGAATAAAAGAAATTCCCCAGCATACTAGGGAAATAACTTTCTTTCCTTGTTTTTCTGAAGACATAGTTCATTATTGAGGAATTTGCCTTGTCATCACATTATTACTTCACTGGGGGTCTCTTTGGCCTGGCTTGAGCAGCAGAGTTGAACCAGGTGACCTCCAGAGGACTCTTCCAACCTCAGCCTTTCTGTGATTCTGTGCTATGATACAGACCATGCTGCAGTTTTCTTCACCTCCCCCCTTTACTTTATGTGGTCATTTACCTACTAAGTAGAGAAAAACTGAAAGATATCCTAGTGTGTATCAGAAACAATATAGCCAGTAGGACTAGGGAAGTGATTCTCCCCCTCTACTCAGCACTGCTGAGGCCACATCTTTAGTACTCTGTCCAGTTTCTGGGCCCTTCAATTCGGGAAGGTCCCTGTGGTGCTGGAGCGAGTCCAGAGAAGGGCAACAAGGTTGATGAAGGATCTGGAACACAAGTCCAATGACGAATAGCTGAGGGAGCTGGAATTGTTTAGCCTGGAGAAGGGGAGCCTCAGGGGGATCTTATCACTCTCTACAATTACCTGAAGGAAGATAATTGTAGCCAGGTGGGGCTTGGCCTCTTCTCCCAGGCAACCAGTGACAGAAGGACAAGAGGGCATGGTCTTAAGCTGCACCAGGAGAGGTCTAGGTTGAACATTAGGAGGATTTTCTTCACATGGAGGATGATTTGACATTGGAATGGGCTGCCCAGGGAGGTGGTGGAGTCACTGTCCCTGGAGGTGATATTGTTGTATTTGGTCACAGATTGGACTCAATGAACTCAGAGGTCTTTTACAACCTAATTGATTCTCTGTTTCTGTGTGATATAAGCAGAATTGAGTTACCTAAACAAAACCCTCTAATTTAATTATTTTGGGTTTCTGCCTGCTTTTCCAAAAGGGCACATTTACCCTCTAAGCTCTGTATCCAAATAATGGCATCAAGAGATAACTTAATATGCTATGAGATTACAAGTGGCTCTCAAAGGCTTAGTTACCTATCATGGGTACCACTAACATGTCTGTACCTCACTTTTAATTTCCCCCAGTTCAACCTGTATCTAAAGGACTATTCAAGATAAACAAGTACCATAAGGAGAGATTGAGGGCAATTTGTCATTGGCAGAATCATTATCGCTGATCAAAATTTAAAAATCAGTCATGAAGAAGTAGTGTTTTGATGACAGAGGCAAGAGTGTTAGGATAGTTTAAAGCTCCAAGTGGTCTTCCTCTGCACTCTGTGTGAGAGCAACTGGTACAGAACATGGAACTTGCCTACATTTGATTTTACTCTCCAGCAGCTCTACTGCCTGACTTTCCAAATCTTACTGCAATTTGAAAACACCTGAAGGTATTGAAAAATCATGTCTTTGGTTTCCTTACTTCTAGAGCAAAAGGATAACTGACACTTAACCAAAGTCTTCTGACAAACAAAAATGCCTCTAACATTTGAAGTCTTTAAGTTTGGTGGGTTTTTTTGTTTGTTTGGGGTTTTTTGTGTGTTTTTGTTTGTTTGGTTGGTTGGTTGGTTGGTTTGGTTTGGGTTTTTTTTTTTGTTTTATTTTGTTTTTTTCTGCCCTGGAGATAGTTGCTTAATAGGCTACAAGGGAGTTTTCCACCTGGTATTTTTTCTTGTTTGCTGAGCATGCTGTACAGTATATTGAAATCAGAGGAAGATTCATATTGACATTACAGGATTAAGTCTCACTAATGTGTAACCGGTTATTTTCAATGCAAGCGTAGTAACTAGCAATCTTATCAGAAAAGATACTACAGTGCACAACACATTTTTCAGTGTTTGAAAACATTAAACATGCAGCTTCCTTACCAATTGTCTGGAACTGCAATTTCTGTGTTTAATTACTTAGTATTTTTTAATTCCTTAGTAATTTTTAATTCCTTAATCAAATTTCATGAAAGTAAAGAAACACAATGTATATGGGGAAAAATTGAGTCAGACCAAACTATTACTAAAATATGAACATTGCTAAAACAAAGTCTCTTATGTTAGTTTTTTGCCAAATTCTTCTGGGGAAATTCCTAGCTTTCAACTTTCTTCCTCATTTTAACCTGTCAATGCCAATTTCAGAGATGTACACAAGCATAATTTTAAGTGCAATTTCTTTTACACTACAAAGTAAGTCTTCCTACATTAATGTAAGCTAGTCTGAAAATTAGTCATATCACATAAATATGCTCAAATATTTCATAACTCCACCATTCAAATTAAGCTACACATAGTAATTATACACTAGTTTTGCAAAGTACCATAGTTCCTTTAAGTTAATCACGTGAAGTTTCATTTCAAATAATATTTATCCATGACATGTCCTGCTAAAATAATAATAAAAAACCCTTATGCTCTCAATAACTTCTGATGTTAGTTGGTATTGGATTTACTAATTCAGGCTGCAAACATATTTAGTTCTTAAAACATAGTTACAATATTAAATGGGCTGCTGCTTTCTTAGCTACCTGCTAAGTACCTACTCAGTAGCTGCTGAGTAATTCAAATCTGAGGATTTATAATAGACTGCAGTGTAGACACTATGTTAGAGCTCCTGTGTTAAATGGTAAAGATAATTCCGTGGTTGGAGCTTAATAAGAGGAGTACATCAAATACTCTGTAAAGTCAGTAGAGAAAAGTACCTAACTTAACTCTTATTTAAAGGGAATTAGTCTTAAACTTCCCATCATACTCTTATAAATCCTTAGCATTTAAAAATTGACTTCTGTTTCTTTTTATTGTTCAATTCTAGTTCACTTCTCACTTATGTCTGAGAAGGTTCATGTTTTTGCTTGTCTACTTCTTTTTTCTTAAGCTCTGAAAAGTTTAATCATGGCATTCTCTTTCTTGAAGTTTTTATGCTATATGGGAAGCAAAATAGTAATAGAGTGATGTGGGAGTTTTCACCACTTATCAAGTTTTGTTAATTAATATTTTCTGGAGAAAAATTGTGGTCAATGCACACAGAAGATTTAATTTTATTATTCAACAAATAAAGTCTGTTTTGTCTTTTCTATATTTGAAATAATCCCTTTTTGAAACTACACATCAAATGAGCTGTTTGGATGCATAATACTCCAGTGTCCTGGTATCTAAACTAATTGGAATTATTGGAGGTTATGGCATTAAGTCAGGCTGGGGAAGAATTGAGGACTACATCCAAAACCAGACTAGAGACAGAGGTATAATGTAGACTGACAGAGTTTTATGTATGGACCAAGTGGTGATATCACATGTTATTATGCTGCTGCACTCACGTAGACACAACCATGCTGCTTTTGGGGCATGACCTAGATTAAGTCCTTGAATTAGCCTTAATTGCAAAGCCATTTTAGGCTGAAATGTAAAGTAACTAGAGGATCTGAGTATGACTCCTATTATTTGATAGGACAGAGAAGTAACATAAGAAAGGAAAAATACATTTCACAACTGGATGCAAATAAACTTTAATAAGAGATACATGATTAGATAACATTTAGAATGTACTCCTAATATATGAGGTGTTGATTTTTATTCATCAGTAAATCTCATCTGGTCCAGTAAAACTTCCATGAAGAGTTAGCAATCTAAAGGTTTGTAAGTCTTGAAGATCTTGCCTGTTCTGGAGTAGGATTCATCCCACCAGCTTAGAATTGCACACATGGACATTATTACCCAAGATTGACATCCCATGACCTCTTTTTAGTTAAAGGAGGGAAGTGGGGATCTCCATGAAGGATTCAACTTTTATCCTAAAATAGGATAAAATTAGCCAGATATATTGCACAAATTAGCCAGATATATTGCACACTCTATCTACCTCTTTCTCTCTCTACCACTCTTCTGTCCTAAATTAAATTCTTGTCTGCACAGATTCAGCTTGGAAGCGTGTTCTGGCACTTCTAGGGTGCATTTTATCTGATCTGTGTTAGATGTCTTCTTTAGAATGAGATGAACCATTCCCTACAAGTACCCACTTCACTCCATTGACTATAAACAAAATCTAAATGACTCCTTCTGTAGGCAGCTATGTAGCCAGATGATTCCCATACACTGCCTAATGTAGCACACATAGCTGGAGGAAGAGTTAGATCATTTCAGAATAATGAACATCCCCAGTGTTTTATATATCCCCTCTGGGGCTATATATAACTTAGCATTTATTGAAGCTGTTCTGATATATGTTAGCAGCCAAACTGGCACTAAGATCAAGGGAGAGCAGAGATACCCTAAACGACATTTCATATTTCTTCTTTTGGCCAGTCCTGAGAGCAGGTCACTCTCACTGAATCCATTCTTCATGAGATGTACACATGAACTCTGGATAAACTTAATCCAAACCCACATTTTGTCACAGGATAAATTCAGTGTTGTGTGCCAGAACCAAGTGTAATGGGATTCCAGTCTGTGGAACACAAGGATGATTTTGTGCAAGTTTGGCCAAGTTTTAGATAAAGCCTAGACAGTAGAGACATGTTGGTAGTGTTTTGTGAGGTGAAGGGAAATTTTGAGGGAAATTAGGTTGTCTTTTCACAGAATGGCTTGTGAAAACTATCAAAGAGCAGTCTAGCCATTAGCTACTTATTCTCATAATTTGGTAACACTGAGCTGTTAAGGAAGCTCAAGATGTTAATGTAACGACTTACTTTTTTGATTTTTTTTGACTTTGCATCCCTCAATAACTTCATCTGTTGATCTTAAAGCAGCATAAAAGAAGGCAGTATGATCTTCATATTATGCAGATAGAAAACAGAAGGCATCAGAATGTTTCCAAAGGATAACAAACAGGCCCAGGAAAATTCAGAATTGCAAAACCTGTTTTTTTAAGCTGTAGGCCAGGCTTCTTTACATGAAACAGCACCCCTTACACTGGAACTAATATAAAGTGTGTGCACATGCATTAGAGCATGTCTAAATCATCAGGAAGTTGACATGACAGCATTTAAATTTCTAGACTAAATTATAATTTGTTTCCATTGCATGGTGTCATAAAACTTGATAAAGAATATGTTTTCAGGCAATGAATTTACTTCCAGTGACGTAGAAACTGAATATATTCCTGAGAAGCTGTATTGGTTCCAAGGCAAGCAGATCCCAATGCTGCTAGCTGGCCTGAGCTGTTGCTGAATTGTTCTAATTGGTGCTCAATACATTACATGGCAAAATATCCTAAATAATTTTTTCTTGATATTACATTTGTAGGCATAGATACAAAATAAAATAGTGTTGTGACTTGACTCCTCATTTTAGTTGGTAGTGCTCAAAAGCAGATAGCAAATAAAAACCCAGATAAAATTAAGTGTTTGAAAATTGAGTAGCTAAGGAAAAAAAAAAAAGGAGGGGGGCAAACTGAGAGCATACTCTGTTACAGACAGGTAGAAAGATGATTACTCTCTGAAGATTGAAATAATTGAATATAGGATACGAGTCATGTAGTACAGTGACAATAAACTCATAAAATTTCCCAGCAAAGGAACAGGACTTAAATAAACTATCTATATTTGAAGGGCTCCAAAGCTTCAATCTTAAGAGTTCAAGAGCTTTGTATTTCACTTTTAGAGGCTGCTGAGCTAGTTGAAGGTGTTTGAGAGAACATATTTAAAGAGCATTTAAAAAAATGAGTCTGTGCATATGCCAAGCATTACTCCATGGAGACATGGAAAGGCCCTGAAATAGGCTCTGCAGAGAGGCCACCTTGCACTGTGGTTTGTTCCCAGGCTGCACACAATCCTGACACTGCCAGTGATAGCTCTGCCCATCCTGGTGGAAGAGTAATGGGAATTGGGCTTGACTGAGGCTGTAGTACCTCATTGCTTCCATGACTTTCTCCTGCTTGAGATACAGTAAAACAATCATGAGATATTAACTGTATTTCACTTGTCTTGCATCCTTAATAGCCTGTTTATTTGCTTCTCCACTTTCTTTAGCATTGCCTCCTGTATACTGTCCTCTGCAAACCCATCCACAAAACCATCACCCTTTCTCCACTGAAGTTACTCAGCCACGTCTGCCATCATGCCTAATGTCTCCAGCTGCTTCCCTTAGTCAGCTATGTCACACAGAAGTACCTCTGGAAAGGGTGCACAGTGGTATCAGTGTTTTTCCTGACAGGCTCTCCACTCTCTTCTTATTATTTCCTATCCTTTTTGATTTATGTTAACCTTCTACATTACTAGGTTGAAGACTGTGCCATTTACAGTGTTGCTGACCTCAGACACTTAAAAGAAATGTGTCAGCCCCTGAATAATAATAAGCTTGGTTTTAAAAATATGTATTTGCATGATCATGTTTACACATTTTATTTGCCATCTTCAAGTTTACATGAGATTTAACAGTAAACGTTTTAACCCTGAGGGCTAAGGTGGGGTGTTCTTTATATGAAAGCTGAGCTTCTTCTATAAAAATATTACTCTAGGAGCTGAAGGTTAGAGAAAACATCAGATATCCCAAAAGCTGTGATTAAATTAAAATACAGTCTTTATTTGTGTTGAGGAGACATCTGTTTGAATACTAAGGTTTTACTCCACCATTATTTATCCTCCAGGATTCTACAGCTCAAAGCTCTCCTTCTGTCAGAGTTCTTTGTCTGCTGATCAAGAGATGATAGAATCATAAAAGCTGAACCACTGATGAAGTTCTTCATTTTTTGAGGAAGAGGAAGAAATGCCAAGAAATGCCAAAGTTATTCTGAACTTTGGCAATTAGATGTGAAAGGAAGAGTTCAGTGCAGTTTACCAATCTGCCAGACACTTTTATCACCACAGCTGAAAAAAGAACTTGAAACTGGGTGTACAGAGAGTGAGAAAGAGGCTTCCTAGATAAGACTGAGAACTTCGTTGCCTGGAAAACCTAAGATGTCAGTCTCTGAGGGAAAACTGGATGGCAGACCTGGATCTTAGACTTGATAGGAAAATTCTGCTGCATCTGGAGAGAATGAGTGTAAATGGGAAAACAGATAGCTTAGGTGTCTAGTTCCCAGTGAACATTATAATAACTAGTAGCATGTGTGTTCAATTAAGAGTCTGTACCTCCATTCTATATAGAGGATTTAGGACTGGAAATCTGGTGTTATGGTGCTCCAAAGAAGTTCAAATCTGATTTCATGGCTTTCTTTCTAATGATGGAAGGAAAAGAATCTAATATACAGTGTTTTCCTGAAGGTGTGTAACTAAAAAGGGGCAGACTGGTAAATATGGTTGTAAACAAATATATTTTCTTAATTCCCTCCACCCATCTAAATGATAACCATAAATTATGGAAATTTAAACTTAGATTTTTCCTTCAGGTTTGTCAACCTAATCCCAAGTCTTTCAAATAATTATGACTGATATATACAATAACATTTCTATTACTTTTAGTGGCAATATGCCATGCACAACATTACATACCTTCATGTTATTTATAGGTTATAATTTTGTTAGGTGTAAATAAATAAATATGAGAGGTCAAATCCAAATGGGCAGATTTTAATTGCTGGTCAGAAAAACTTCCAGGAAAATAAATATACCAGGCTTAATGTGATTGAAAATGTTCCATATTTCATAAAATACATTTAGGACCTTGTTGCATTTGCTGCATTATGCAGCAAAGATTAGCGGATAAAATCTCTGTCGTGCAAAGTAAATATTTCCAAAGAGCAAGTTGTGCAATCAGTAAAAGTCCTTAAATTCACCCCAACCATCTAGTTGTGCAAAGAAAATCTCTGCTTGAGCACTCTGGCATGAGAATCTACACGTTATCCTGCCCGATGAACAGTGAAGAGATTCACAGGAGTAGAAAGAACATCTTTATGCAATTTCAGAGAAGAATGGCTAACTGATGTTTTAAATGATGATATGACAAAATGATTAGACTGAGCAGAGGTAAGTTACTTCCAGTATCTGACAGTGGAATGCAATTTCAATCCAACAGCATCATTTCTCTTGTGAGATTTGACCAAAGGGGAGTACTTGAAAAGATAAAGATCAAAGGATGGTGGGCTAGGCTGTGGGAATCTTGTAGATAAAATTCCAAATCTGGATGAGCAGCATTCGTTGCTCTCAGCTTCTTGGCCTCCTTTCATTCCACCCAAAATACAGCTGCAAAGACTTTCTATCTTGTTCTTTCCTTATTTCCTTACATATTAAGTTTAAGCTTCTCTTCCTTAACTTTCAAAACACTTCACAGGTCCACTCCTAGTTGCACCACTGCTCTCCTCCCCTCTTCCTCTCTCTGCAGCCTGCCAGCTCTCCTTTGCTGACTGCCTTCTTTGTCTCCTAAAACTACTGAACATTTTGCACCTTTTTTACTGTGCCACCCTGTAGCTCTGGAACAGCCTGGTAATTATTCCAGGCCAAACAGCTCCTCTGTTGCCCTCAAAACCTGTTTTAAAAATCCCTCACATTTATGTTTTGGTTTGTCAGGGAATAGACTTTCTTCCCTTGATTTGATGTATAAAGGAATAACTTCCATCTATAATTTCTGGCAGCCCACAGCCACATAGGAAAGGAGATAATGAGCCAGAGTTCATGAGTGGAGGAGTGTGGGGGGTCTCGGTACTTGGCAAACCTCTGCAGGTCAGGAATGGAGGCAACTACACGACTTCAGACAAGTGGAGTTAAGCTGAAAGGATGTAAGGACACACAGTTTGTTTCACTCTTGATTTTGTTTAATTTAAACCATAGCTTGCTTTTAAGCAAGCATAAAGCACTCTATTCTATATGAAGGTGACATATAGAAGCTTGTACCAATTATTAAATTACTCTTTTTATTATACTTTTCATCAGCACATGTGAGAGCACTTTACTTGCAAGATGGCAGAACTGTTCTCACTTTGAAGAAGTGGAGACTGAAATACAGAGACTCGAGATCCATTTCCAAGGGCACAACAGTCTGTAGTGGACAAGTAGAAATAAATCCATGTCCTTTGAATTCCCTCTTTGAGACCAGTCCATTACAGCATGTGGACAACTGCCTGTTCTTTCCTACTTCCTATCAAAACTTTACAACTGCAGTAGGTAACAAGAGGACAAAATTCAGTGGTCAAGCCATGAAACCAGTTCTCCTATGTTTATGAACTGGTTCAGAATAGTCCTCTAAAGTAAAGCTCACAAAAGCTTTTGTCTTCCCCCCCCTACTAATTGAATTCATATTTTTATAGCATCTGGGTAAGTAAATCTCCTAAATGGTTTCTTTCCTCTAAGAATGAAATAGAAGTCAGAAATATTGCCTCATAAAATGTTAAAACCAAATATCCATCTCTTCAAGGATGAAGAGTCATTATCACCAGTTAGTGGATCCTGCAAGTGACTTTTTAATTTAGATGTCTAGATTCAGCAGGAAAATAGTTTTGATTTGAAACTACTGGAGTCATTAAGAGAAAAATATACTTGGAAAATGAGAAAATTAGGTAATGTACTCACTTGTATTCATATATGAATTCCAATAACATGGGCAGAAAACTGAAATGAAAGCACCCATTCTAGACAGCTATAAATAAACTGGAAATGCAGTCCTGCTGACAGAAAGAGCTCATGGGGCTCTTTATTTTTGGTTTGCCACTGAAGAAAAGCTCTTGCCTTTCACATATGCTTTACAATGAAACTGTGTTCAGGCTAGATAGTGCTGTAAGGTCAATACATATACATTTGGAAAAGAAAACTTGTGGAAGACATATGAACAATTTCCTTTGTTTAATGCAGAGGGTTGTGTTTGGGATCTCCTAAGAGAATGTATTGGTGGTTTGATACAGAGAATGAATAAAAACATGACCTTTTGAGAACCAAAGGTTAATCTAACACAACAGCATCCAGAGGAGAAGTTATAACTACTCAGAAGCCCCACAGAATAGCCTGAGGCAATAACTGGCAAACAGTGAAGAGAGTGGTCCAAGTAGGATAAAAACTTTTTATTTTTTTATAAAAAATATATTCCAAGCTAGTATGTAACCTTGACTTAAGTCAAGGTTACACACACTGTCAGGAAGTTGCATATAGGTTCTGTACTTAGGTCCCTCGGGTTCTCAGGCACTCTGGAGCAAAAACTAGCCATTCTGTGACTTTCAGGCTTTTTATTAAATTTTAAGAGGAACATAAATAGTTCAGTCTACCTAGTGGGTTTTATTTTTATGTCAAAGACACAGTTATTGACCTTTTGCTTCTGAAAGTTAGTTTGTAGAATATGCAATTCATACCATAATTCGCACAGAGCAGTGTCTAAAGTCCCTGTAAAACTGAGCAAATCAATGTGTAATTACAACATGTAAATCCATATCCTGGGCTGCATCGCAAGAAGCATGGCCAGCAAGTTGAGAAAGGAGATTCTGCCGCTCTACTCTGCTTTTGTGAGAAATCCCCTGTAGTGCTGCATTGTCATGGTTTTACTGGTTCAGAGAAACTAAGTAGGAATTTTTCCCCTTCCCCCTGCCCACTGCATGCAGAGCTATTAAGTGAGCACTTAAGAGACACAAAAGAGACTGGCTAATTGCTCACTCTCCTAGGAAATGGGGGAGATGAGGGGCTCCTCTTTACTTTTTTCCCTTGTCTCCTGGGAAACATGGGGAGGAGTTTGTATGTTGGCTGTTGTTGGAACTTGGGTTGGAGTGGAAGCTTGGTGGTTCTCTCTGCCCTCAGCCGCTTGTCAGCTGCTGGACCCTACTTGAATTTTTTTTTTTTCATCAGAGAGGAAATTGTGTTTTCTGGAAGTTTTTTTCCCTTTCCCCATTCCCCCTTTTTTTTTTTTTTCTTTGGTAGTGGTCCTTGTGCACATCAGGGAGAGAGAGAGGACTATACTGCACAATTTGACCAGCCAGAGTGAGTTTGGGGTTTTTTCTTTTTTTTTTCATTGAGAGGACTTTCTTTTTGTTGTTGTTTCCCTTCCCCCTCTCCCTCTCCCCCTCTCCCCTTTCCCAGTGTGTGGGAAGGGAAACCCATTTTTTTTGTTTGTTTGGTTTCTCCAACACAACCCGGAGGGTGTTACCCACAAACACTCCCCCCAGTGTGGCAACAACCAGTGATTCCACAGTGCCCCCTGCTGAATGGCATAAAGAACTGCAGGCTCTGCATCTCCAGTGATCCAACAGCGCCACCTGATGACTGGCACAGAACACTACCAGCTCTGCATCTCTGGTGACCCAATGGTGCCCCCTCTTGACTGTGGTTAGAATTGCACCAAAGGGTGCAAATTGAACTGGTAACCTTTTTTTTTTCCCCCTTTTCTTGTTTGTTGGTTTGTTTTGAAGGGGATTATCTGTGGGCATAGTAGTATTGTTGGGTTGTTTTACTTGTTTCTTTTTGTTGTTTCTACCAATACACGCATACCTTTTAATACCTCCTTTTCCTTCAATCTTAGTCTCTTAATTTTGGATTTATAATTGCGTAGAGGGAGGTGTTTGGGTCTTTTCTCATAACTCATCCTCAGCAAACCACCTGTGTCTCATTTAAACTGGGACATGCATCCACCTCTTGAACCCCAAGTAAATAAAAGAATATGGACTGGCTTGAGTGGATCCAGAGGAGGGACAAATAGATGATCAGAGGGCTGGAGCACCTCTCCTGTGAGGAAAGTTGGGGTTGTTTAGGCTGGAGAAAAGAAGGCTCTGAGCAGACTTTATAACACCTTCCAGTGCCTAGAGGGAGCCAACAGGAGAGCTGGAGAAGGACTTTTTACAAGGGCATGTAATGATAACAGCAGGAGGAATGACTTTAAACTGAAAGAGGGTAGATGAAGAAGAAACTCTTTAGTGTGAGGATGGTGAAACACTGGAACAGTGTTGGGCAGCAAAGTTGTGGATGTCCCATCCATAGAAGTGTTTAAGTCCAGACTGGATTTTTTTTTTTGATCAACCTAGTCTAGTGAAAGGTGTTCCCTACTATTCTGGATTGCCCCTGGCTAGATGCTACGTGCCAACTAAGCCACTCTATCAGACTCCTCAGTTGGAAAGGGGAGAAAAAAATGTAACAAAAAGCTCATGTGTTGAGATAGGGAGGGGCAGACATCACTCACCAAGTACCATCATGGACAAAGCAGATGATTTAGGAAAATTAGCTGAATGTATTACCAATGGAAATCAGAGTAGGACAATGAGAAGTAAAACAAATCTCACATATGCTTATTCCTTTCTTTTCTGCCTGCAATTACTTCTGTACAGTCTTTTTTTTTTTTTTTTTTTTCTTCTTAAACATATTTTCACAGAGGCATTAGTACCAGCACTGATGGTTTGGACCTTGGCCAGTGGCAGGTCCATCCTGGAGTTGGCTGGCACTGACACTTTAGACATGGGGAAGCTTCTAATAGCTTCTCACAGAAAACACTCCTGTAACCCTGTTACTGCTGAAACCTTACCACACAAACCCAACATATCTGCCTATGGCAGTGGGTGTGAACTAGATGATCTTTAAGGTCCCTCCCAACCCAAACCATTCTATGATTCTATGAAACCCAGTGCATTATATTTTTAACTGAAGTGACTTTATTATATTTGAATTCATATTTTACAATATTAAAAGTCTGTGATTTTGAAATATAATAACACTGACTTTAGTAGTGTTATGATACCAGCTAACAATTTTATCCTCTTAAACAATCCATCAGAGATCACAAATAAAGATAGTGAACAGTTTCCTCAAGTAGTTGAGTGCAATGGTATTTAGTTACATGTGATTTTTTTTGTGGCTCTCAGAGGGTTTTCTCTGGGGCCATAGGTAGTTTTTTTGGCACAGGTTTTCAACAGAGGTAAATTCTCTTTCCTTAGTATCCTAAAATATTTATTATTATTGCAGGATTTGATTCAAGCAGACAGAACAGAGATTATTCATCATATTGGTCTAAATAGGTAGTCTTAAAATTGCTATAACATTATTTTGTATTCTGAAATTTCTTGATAAAAATTTAAAAGATTTTGTGAACAAAAAAAATCAAAACCCACATAAAGTTAACCTAGAATTTTCTTTCTGTAGCAAAAAAAAATTGCGTGGATCCCATTTCTGTCCAGCAATGTTTTGCAAATTATCTTACTGCTAAGAAAGCCAGTAATTTCCAGTCAATATTTTTTCTTTTTTTCACAATGGTGCATTTTATAACCAAACAACTTCCATTCCTGCATAAGTTACCTCTAGTTAACAGTGCCATCTACACTCATGATTCTTCTTGCCGTTCTCCAGCTCTTGACTGGATACTTCTAAAAAGTGTCACTATATACTGTGATGTAAAACATTGGCAAAATTATTTAATCAAAGTAGAACAAATGTTTTCTCTCTGGAAAAGCTTAACAATTTGGGATTGAGTGAACCAATTATTTTGTTTTTCAGTTTTGGTTTGACTGCAGTTCTTCATGAAACTCTGTGATTAATCATTCTATGTTATACTTCCATCATTAAAACCTTTTACTTCCTGACATATTCTGTCAGAAAGTGTCTCCTGCTATTTCTAGCAAATCTGTATTAGACACCTGATTTCCTCACTTTTCTCTTTTTCTTATTCTCATTCTCTTTCTCTTTTTTGTATCTCACCTTCCAAGAACACAGATAACAGGGACAAAATAACCGGTGGCAATAGTAATAATAATTTTATCTTTAGCTTCACCATATTTCTAAAAAGCTGAATCTTTTGTCTGATTTTCATTGTAAAGATTTTAGGAGGCCCACAGCACTACTTCAGAACATTTATCAGTCTGTCAAATTCAGTTAAAATTGGACATTGTATTCCAGAGCTATTTAGAGGGAATATAGGCAGACAGACACAGAGAACTCTCTCTTCAGTTTCCTTAGAAACTTTCTCTTTTATTCCAAAATTAGTGACCTATCTGTGAAAAATGTTTGAGTAGAAGGCAACCTATATTATATCAGAAATGTGATGCTTGGGGAAAATAGTAAGAAATATTTCTGAAGAAATTGAATATCTAATTCAAAAGAAAGTCACTGTTTACAACCTGCAGTTAAAGAAGAACTAAATCTATCAGTCCTGTCAAGTTAATTGTGTAGGATTTAATGTTTTTAATTGTATAGATGATTCTATCTCTGACATCTCTTTTGTTCTGGGACTCCTGGGATAATACTTATTTTAGCTTTCATTAAACTGTTTATCTTTGATACATATTATTATGTTTTATTATGCTTTTTCTTCAGTTATATAAAAAAATTAATCTATACAAAATGAAAAAACCTCAGCAAAAATCTTTACAGTTTGGTAGATTAAATAGCAGAGTACAGTTCAAGAAACAAAGTCTTGCTAGAATAAATCTCTCGCTGTGTTACCTTAAGGAAGCTGCTGCCATTTGTTCCTCTCTAACACCTGGATAATGGAAAAGATTTATTTGTGAAGTAAATTAGGATTTACAGATAAAGCACAATAAGAAAGAAATAATAGATGATTATGAACTTATTTATTCAATTGAATATGGGCAATATATTATTATTATATATTGGATTATTATATTGCATTATTAATATATAATTTTGTAAAAAGTCATAGAGGATTATATGAATAGAGGTTGGTTCCTTCTGCCAAGACCATCACTATGGGCATATCCAGACTCAGCAAGCAGGTTGAAAAAATAAAGTATCAAATACATGAAAAGTGCTGCATTGCACACTTGAATTTAATAATCCACTATTATTACTCTTTAAGCATGTGTTCCATTGGAACTGTAAAGAATACACAGGTAGCCTGAGTGGAATAAGCTTTGATTGTTCATACTGATAAATTGGAATAGATCTGAGTTCTGTCTGAATGTAAGATGGAAGGCTAATCCTTTTGCCATATGGTTTGGAATCACTATCACCCTTACAATCTCAGATGTTGGTCTCAAGTGGTCATTATGGCTGTGCAACATCCCCTGTGGCTCATTAATTAGCTTAGAGGTTAGAGAGATAACTGAACTGTTATTAAAACAAAAGACTTGAGAATTGCTCAAGCAATAACAAAAAGAGAGATCTGGAAAGAATTGGCAATGGGATCTAAAAAGTTAACCATTAGAAAGAATAATGTTCTTTGCTAGGAAAACAAATGGGAACAATTTTCCATAATTTGGCAAACAGTCATTAATTATACCAAAGAGATGGGAAAATAGGATAGAGTTTTAACTTTATGTGGCTTTTACTGTGGTAACTTAAGAATAAATTGTTTAAATAACTTTAAGAATTGGAACTTAAAGAAATACACAAATAGAAAAGTGATTTCTGTGCCTCATAAGCTACTAACTTGTCATCAGCAATGAGCTATGAACCAATATAATTCCATGAGTATCAAATACCACAGATATTGCTCATAATCCAGGAAATATTTTATCTTGAGTCCATTTTAGGAATAGAAAAGAACTTCCACTCCAGAATGAAATTTTCCTCATACTTGACTTCAAAGTTTTTAGCTGGGGGGAAAAAAGCAAACAAAAAAAAACCCCAACAAACCCTCTGCCCTACCCCAGCCCCCATTAATAATAATAATAATTAATTATAATAGGACCAGTAATCTTCAGAACTGCCTCAGAAAGCCGCATTTAGTTTTAATGACACTTGAATATGTTTCCAAAGATGAAGATAAGAAAGACTGTAAAGCAGAAAATCTTGAGCTGCAGGATAAATGTATGTTTGTAGTGAGTTATTCCAAATAGGTTTTGCTAGCCTTCAAACCAAGATATTCACTTATCTATGAAGGTAAACATTGTCCTAAATACTTGCAGCATTAAGACTTTACATAGTAACTGCAAAAAAAGCCTTCCAAACACTCCAGAAAAAAACAAACTATAGAGCAGAACACAATTTGAGGTAGGAATTCTTAAAACACACTCACAAAACATTCCATACATTTCAAAGATTATAGGTGGAATTTGTCTAGTACACATAGAAAAAAATCTACAGCTGAGTCATAAATTTGTCTTTCTTCTGATATGTCTTTCTTTTGATATGTCTTTCCCGCTCAAAGGCATCCCATCCAAACTCATCAATACTGTTTCCTTTAAACCTTCAATGAATAATTAAAATATTTCTTTTCATTTTTTTGTCCACTGATTGTAAGTGTCTTTATGAGTATTTTATAGTAGTATTGATAATGATGGCAGGTTTATACTGCCTTTATACAATGATCCAGGAAACAGTGATACCAGTGGCTTACCTCCAGTATGTACCATAAATATCACCACCTTATTGCATTTTAATGAGGATCATTTCTAATCAGACAGCTTAGAGAAAGGCAGAGGGATGTGAAGGCCCTTGTAGTCTTCTCATTAGCATCACAGATAACAGTCTATTCAGATTTGACTGTGGGGTATGGGAGAGTCTGTGGTTCCACATCTTCTTTCTCTAATGAGATTAAGGATATTCTTGTGTGCATTTTTGTTTATGTTATAGGAGAAGTGTACATGGTGAAATCTTTGTACTTTCTAACCACGACATCCACCTGAAAATGCAATTAATCACTGTAGTGACAATTAATTTTAACAGATATTTCTTTAGAAAATGTCAAGCCAGATTTTTAAAAATATCTTGATAGCCAACTTAATTTTTAGGAATGATGGAGTGTCTTGTTAGCTACCCATTTACTTTATCTCTTATGTAAATACCTTTTTCAGGTATATTTCTAAAAAAATATTATTTTTACTATCAGAGAAGAAAATCAGGAAGACAAAACAAGGAGAAATGTGACTTTCACAAGTGTCAGTGAATGACCAAATCAGCGAAATAGCCAAAACCAGCTGTCACTAAAACAAACTGCCTTGTGATTTGTTTCATGATCTTGGGTTAACCTGGCAGCAATGCCCATAAGACTACAATCATAAGACTACAAGTTTCCCTTAGTTTGTAGGTGTAAACTTTACACTGGAATAGCAGTAAGGCCATGAGATGGGTACCAGGAGTAGGTAACCTGATTACATCCCTTTCAATATTAATAGCTGTTTAGTTAATTGTTGCAATTAAGCATAGCCTTCTGAGACATTTAAATTAGGAGCCAAGTGTCTCAAAGCTGTTTCTATAATCAGTGGAGAGATGCAAACCCATTCCATGGAAACATAGACTGAATCTCTGTGAGGTCATTAAATCCACATATTAGCCATACTACCTTCTCGAGGTGCCTGTCTCTGTTCCCCAAGCATGGATGAGCCTGGGAAGCTGTTAAATCAGCACCTGCAGCTGGAAGAATTATTCCTGCCTTCAGTGTCCATACTGACACTTGTGTGCTGAGACTCTGAAGGTGGGACATGGAGAGAGGTAGCTGACGTCTCCTACAGCGCTTAGGTGGAGAACTTTCCTTCCATGTTACTCTCAGAGCATCAGAGTTCACTGAGGTAACTATCCAAAATGCTAACAGCGTGTAATATGGATGCAATATATCTTCATCCAAAGAAAAGTCTTCACATTTCGCTGATTTCCAGGAGATTTTCCTACTTTACTGATTTCCAGACTTCTCGAAGAACAATGACCCTTACTCTTGTTGTTGGAGTTGTGTCTATTCACCCAAGAAATTATTAGGACAATAAACAATAATTTCCAGATTGTATTTGATTTTAGTAATCTTGAAAGTGTTTTAGACACACAGTAAATTCAAAGATGTTCTTCTTAAAGGAAGATACATCTACTGCTTCTTAGATCTTTAGTCCACTGCAAGAGGATACTTAAGCCTGTGTTTTTAGGCAACCCAGCTGCAAGTACATCACTTATAAAGAAGCTGGGAGCAAATTTTTAACAAATTGTATTTATTTTGTAATAATAACAGTGAATTTTATAAGGTTTTACAATCTGATCTTTCATTTTGAGAGTGTTTGAATAATGTAACAGGAAAATACTGTTTGGATTGATCAGCTTCCAGTCTGTAAAATTTTCATGAATTTCTGGCTTGAAATGTCAGCATTTTGCAGTTTGTAATGGCAATTAATACAGCCATTTGGAAGATGAAGGAAAATTATTAAATAACAGAAAAGACCAAGTTTATTTTGAAAAGGAAAATTATTTTATAATAATAGGGACATCTAGAGTTGATATATTATTCTGCAGAGAATTTATTCTGGTCTGATTCTTTGAACACAGGAAGGTTTGAACAGACAGTAATTCCTGTGTTCGTGTTCCTAGGTCTCTCTTTGAAGGCTCATTGCCTCTCTTGGTTTAGAAAGTGGTACCTAAATGGTGGGTCCCTGACAGAGTTGTGATCTTTATTTAGGCTTTGGAACTTTACCTGAAGTCAATAAACTTGAAAGAATCTTAAAACATTTATGCCAATGTTTGGTGTAATGAGCCTAATTTGTCACTGGAAATGTATGGGAACTGTCACAGTCTGACCTCTGACCATTTTATATTATATTTGAAGATATGATTTTGATTGAAGCTCAAGTAAGAGACTTCTATTTAGTACAGAATAAATTGCATTTTTGGGAAGAAATAATCTTTTGTATAATACAAAAGTCAGGAAATGTGAATTTTCAACAATAAATTTAATTTTAAATCTCTTAGTTGTTAAAAACTGCAAGGAGACATCTAATGCCATCAAAGTCTATTTAAATCTTTGAATTATACTAATTATTTCTTTGAATTATGTTAATCATTACTTGTATAAACCACAAGATGTGTTTTAGCACCACACAAGAGAATTTTTACTGTTTACCTTCATATAGAACAGGGCAAGCCAATGTGTAACCATGTAATTATTAATTATGCAAATATGAATGGACTTGATCTGTGGAGCTAAAGTTTCCAATGTTTGCCCAACAAGTAAATATCTGGTCTCCAAACTGGTCGAAGCCAGTTGAAAACCATACCCTTTTAACATTTTATTATTTTCTCCTAAGTCCCCTGCAAATTTTGTTTCATTACCTTCACAAAACACTCAGCTGAACCGACAGCTGCTGCGAGTTGAAGTGTGTGTACACTTTAAAGGTAATTCACTGCTGGTGTCACTGAACAAGAGTGTTTTTCCAATAGCTAAAGGGAGTAAGGAAGATTGCAGCACTGGTGGGTAGAAAAGACCAAAGACCTTCAATTAGCAGAAGCATTTACATTCCTTGGCTCTTTGAAGGCTGTGACAAGTTGCTTAAACTTGGCATTGAGGACTTGGCATCGTAGACTTGGCATTAGATACACACTGTCAAGCATGAAAGGTACAGGCATATGGTAAGCACTTAAATATCTGATGCTTGAGGGTATGGGAAGTAACTAAGCAGAATTGGTAGCAGATGTTCCCTCAGGATGCACGTGTATTTAGGTCCTATGGAAAGGCCCACAGCTTTAATGACAACTACTGACATTCGAGCTATGGAAGTTCCATAAACTCTGCCTCACCTGTAGAGCTTTCTGTGTAATCCAGTCATTTCCCCAAGATAGTCTTGTCCTTCCTGTATGATTAGACAGCTACAGAAAAGGTAATGAAGTTGATCTACTTCTCTAACCATTTAAAATTACATGTTTCTTAATAAAAGAGTTGACTGAAGTAATTAAAATTATCCATTTATTTTTTTTTCTTCTTCTTCTTTTTAAAACCTCAAATTAGTGACAAGTATATGTAGAAAGAGATTGGAAACTTTAGAGATTGTGATTGGGTTTTAGGGTAAAATACCACCAGTTAGAAAAGCATCCTACGAATAAATAAATTACTTTAAATATCTAGTGTTACTGTTTTCACTATTTCAGAAGTGCAGACATAAACCATCCTATTTTGGACTTCTGTTGTGATATATGTGATCTCTTTTACACATTTAATTGTTTGAACAAATTGATTTTTTAAAAAATAAATTATTTTACATAATTTATGAAATTTTGTTGTTTCACTTTCTTTATAGCCTTTTTTACCTATAGTTTGTGTAGGAAATTATCTTCCAAATAAGAATTATTGGAAAGTAGGCTAAGAGTAATAGAGATTTAAACAGAAAGAAGCCATCTATGCCAAGTACTATATTCAGGACTGTGGTAAATTTTGGGGTAGAAAGCATTAATGAATTTGTTAGATTCTAAAGGTATACAAAAATATTTGTTACTAAAGCAATGAGGAATGCATAAAGACAGGAAAATATTTATCCTGCCCATTTTTAACACATTCCAAAATGGATGGATCATGATGCAGCCCATGAAATGATTCCCTGCTGCTGGCTAATGCAAAATTATTTCAAATAAAAATTATTTCAAATTAACCAGTACCAAGAGGTTTATTCTGGGTCTGTGTTAACTCTTTCCCTCACACGTTCGCTCAAACTGCTTATTATTTTCTTCCAAGATTTGGCTTTTTTTCCCAGCTTTCCCACCTTAACAGCCTTTCCCATTACTCCTACTCAGGGACTCTGCCACCTTTCTAAATCTTAGTCATACAATGAATTAAATAATATGAAGGATATGATTCGACCCTCACAACATGTGTTGTGGTATAGTCTGAGTTCTATTGCATGTGTAATGGTGAGCAACACATGTGGGGCTGGGGAAAAGCAAAAGGACAAAAAAGTTGATATATGTTTAACAAGTAAAAGAACTATGATAATTTCTAGTGATGTAAAGGAAACTATTATGCTGTTACTGGATAGTGCAAAATTCATTGAAATAAGTGGAAATATTCTCAACTTACAATAAAATATTATTTACAAATCAATGTGAAAGAAATCCTTGTACATTTTAAAAGAATAAGCATAATCTCTCATAATTTGATTATTTTATAATGCAATAGTTATGTTGACTAAATTTTATATGAGCTAGGTTTGACTTTTTATTTTCCATGAATATTCAAAGCTTGTTATTGAGACTAAAATAGAAGCCTACAATAGTGTCCATTTAAAGGCTAATGGACTTGAGACTAAATGACTTACTTATCATGACCATAAATAATCTTTTCCAACCTTTATAGTTGTTACAAAGTTGCCAGTACTTGGTTAGGAAAAAAAAAGTCCACTTTTAAAAATAGAAATATTTGTACTGTGCTAAGGATCGGATGTGAAGGCTCTTATTTGGCAAAAATACATACAGTGATTTGGTTTTCCCTTGTTATATTTAATGTCAAGTGCTACTCTGTCCAGCAGATTCAAATTTATTCCTTTTCTGAACATGACATTCATGAAAAGCTTCATAATGATCAAGAAAGAGACTGAAAGAAAACAGTTCCCAACACTTCCTGATAAAAATATCCACAATTCACTTTCATGTGGTAACATGCATTTTGTAACATGTAGAGAGAACTAGACAGCAGGTGTCTTCCTACTTCTTTACTTGTTTCATTTCCCTTTGACTGATGAGAAACAATGTATCTTGTACCCAAAGATGATCCTATTCCTTCATGCAACAGAACTTCCCATCCTCTCCAAATTCAGACATGCTAATAAAAAAATACCAAACCCTAAGAATTTTGTATCTAGTTGTTGTTTTGAGTTTGGCTGGGTTTTTTTTTCAGTAACCACACATCAGGATTGAGTCCCTACACTTCAGAGATTATTAAGGAACTAACATTTCTCCACGGGCCTAATGGGCCACTGTAAGAAAGAAAAAGTACTCAAGAAATAAAGAGAAAAATTTTTTCATTGAGATAAAAATTGTTATTCTGTGGTTCCTCTGATGTTAAGGAAAAACTTTTAAATAGGTTTGAGAACCTATAGCATTTTAATTACTCTTCATTCCTTATCATAGTTTGAGATATTTTCTTACATGTAGAATGTAAATGGATTGGAAATTTCAGTCTTTGCGGAATCTGTGCTTAAAATACAGCTATGACAAAATGAAAAAGCAACACCATAAAAGTTTTAGTTTGGAATAAACAGTATTTTAATCTATCAATTTAATGTCTAAGTAGTGGCATTTTCACCTTTAAAATGTGGCAACAAGAGGGTTAATATGGGCTGTTGTTCATCTTGTCTTCTACTAAGAAAACTATGGAACAAACAAATAAACACATGTTGCCAATTCAATAAATTGATGAAAGACCTAAGATAGGGAACTTCTTGCCACAACTTGTTGATGGTAAATTCTGACTGAATACAGAGCAAGGCTGAGGAAGTTCCTGGAAGTGAAAGCCATCAGGGACATAATTTTAAACTCGGAGAGACCCAGAATCAAATTCTTATGGTGTTGTATAATTTTATTTTTACTCTCTCATTACGTTTTCATTAGCCATTCACATCTAGACTTCATTGGACAAAATGTCTTAGGCTAAATAGAATTTTGACCAGACATAATACATCTATTATGTATCTATTATGTACTTATTTCTTATATGCAAGTTTCTCAAATACTAGAAAATAACTTGGCCAAACTTCTTTGAAATAATGCATTTAAATAATATTAATCAAAACTTTTAGCAAATATGTCCTAGAAAAGTTTAGATATTGGAAAAAGTTTCAGTCTAGTAAAGATTAAAATATCTTTTAAAAACTCATAATGAGTTTTTAAAACTAGAAAACTGATTGTCCCATTGTGGTAAGTTTCCAAAAACAATAATTTCACCTGAAATCATAGCAAGACCTTGAAAATACAGGAATAAAATTTAAATGTAACGGAGAGGTTGTTTTAGGTGAAAAATCTGTTTAATATTTCATAGATGTTTATCTCTTTTGGTATTTTATGCCATTTGTGCTGTATTCTTCAGTGTTATTTTCTCCTTTGAAGTTCTGAGTTAAACGAACAAGTCAGAGGTCAGAGTGATTCATTCTAATTTCAGTCACACCTTTGACTTTCATTAGTCCTCATTTTAATTTGTCCAAAATTCGTTGTCAAGATCTGGTTGATATTCCTTTGGTCTTGGTCTGTGGGACTAACTTTACTATTTCAGTGTAAACAGCTATAAAGTTTAAGAAGTGAGATAATAATACCTGACAAGTGATTAAAAAATAGTTACCAGATTAAGAGATTCACTGTAATTTTTGGATTTTTTTTTCATCAGAGAAGCTTTTTCATTACACCAGGAAAAGTTATTTCCTGTTCTTTGCAGGTTTTTACTTTAAAAAAATTTTGATATTCATGGAAATAAATTAGCAGAATGAAACCTGGAACAACAATGATGTTATTTCATTAAAATTTCACAACTACATTTCTCCTTTTCCACTCTTAGATCTTTCCAGTAATTCAGCATTAGGTAGGGCTAGATATATGAAGAGAGCTATTGCTTCCTATTTGTATCACTGATTTTTGGTTTGTATGTTGTCTTTGTGGTTATTGAATTCCATGGCTTCTTTCTTTCATTCAGCCTGCTACAAGCTGTTCTCTGTGTTGGTGACACACACCTTGCAGCCAGAGGGCCCTCTGTACACAAGTTAGGCAACAAGGATCCCTCTAATTCCCCTTCCCTCTCCATCCCCCAGCTGCATGCTGGATTACTGCGATTCCCCTCCATAGAAACAGCATATTATCTGCACTAGACCTAGCACAGAACTCCCACATATAAATATGAACTTTGAGCTCTAGAAACACAACCTTTTGAAAATTGACCTAATAATAGCCAGGATTTTTCATTCCTGAATTTTCTATGAATTTTCACTATGTCACTTGTGTGCACTGGGTTGAAGACTTGGCTTGTTAGTGCCCAGAGGAATTCAAATGATGTATTTGTTACCCCATGCCTCACCGAGGTCTTCGTAGCAGCAGTAAGTAGGTTTTTATCTTGGGGTGGACCACACAGGATTCACAACAAAATTTCCCATTGCATAACGCTATTTCATCATTCATGAGGAAGCCAAAACCTAAATGAAACTCCATTTTAAATGCTTCTTAATAAACTAACCTTTGTGAATGATTTACTTGTGGGCCCGGACTTTGCACTTCTACAGTTTAGGTTTATTCTGGAAGGAAACTGAAAGGAGTGCAGTGGTGTGATTTATATAACAAGCAGTAGGAAAAGAAAGGAAGTTCAATAATTAGTCTAGTATAAACTCTGTACAGTATAAATAATGAACTAACACTTCTAATATTTGTCAGCTAGTTACTTTCCTGATTCAATTTTGCTCCTAGTAGGTATAATTAATTCCCTCGGGATCAGTTAAGGCATCCCTGGCACCCTACAAACATTAATGAATGTATCCTTAAAAGAGACCTTGAAGTTTAGAGATGGGTGCTATGGCACATAACAAAGGCAATTTATATAGACTCAGGAAATCTGTGGCAGAGCTGAAAACAAAAGAAGTATCTTACATTTTAAATTTTTCTCTGTTTTTTAGCCACAGGGGGTCAATTCTAATGATAGTAAAGTTAAGCAAAGTTGTTTAAACAGTTTATAAATCATCAGTATTTTCATCAAAAGTTTTCATAAAGTCATGTTTAGTGAACATTTAATTTATTATAGCCAATCATTATGCACCTCATACTCTAACTGGTCATGATATCATGTATGAACTACACCCTGTCAGTCCACATTTTACCATTCTCCCATTGCAGGTGTGGGCAGCATCCCTAAAAGCATAAGAGCTTGTCCCAGTGTCAGGCAGAGCTCCTGGTGTCAGGCAGAGCCTGTGCTGCATGAAGTTTCTATTCTACTCTGTGAAATAAAGAAGGATTAAAATGTGTCTTCAAGAGGACATTGGGAATTCCTTACGTGCAGTACAGAGTGAGCATAGACAGATTCATAATCCTTCTTTTCCAGTGAAAGAGAAACACCTAAAGGAAAAACTAAGAAAAGGTGGCTGAGCAGATCTAAGTGAGCTCCAGGTTTGAGAGGTGAGATGGTGGCAAACAGACCTTTTCTGTTCCACCTCAATTCTCTCTACTGAGGAGTTTAACTTCCATGTCTTCACTTGTCATACAACGGTTTCTAAGTGTTGCAGTTACACTGACTTACAGTGAGCAATAAAAAGAAGCTGAACCTCAAATTAAATTATCTCAACAGATGTGCAATGTTCTTGAAAACCATCACTCTTTACATTAGGTAAAGCAAAAATATGATTTCAAGTTTCTTATAAGAAAGATTTTGCTGACTTGAAGTTACATTGGTTTAGGAAGTACAAAGTCAGCAAATATATTGCTGACTTATTGAGTGATTCATCACACTTTGGATATACAATTCATGTGTTATAAATAGCATCTTCATTAGCATGTCTTCTGTATCTACATTTTCCTGAAGGTACTATGACTGTCATTCTTAGCTGATACATTTCTGGAAATGAGTTTTCCTTTTTGTTTGGCCTCGATTCAAATAAAGGAGAAGATTCCAGATGCTTTTATGTCTTGAACATTTTTATAAGGTTTTTATAAGGTTTATTTGGTTTAAGAAAAGAAAAAACAATGAAAACTTATTCTGATTTGATATTGTAAGTCCTTGATGCAAACATGAAAGGAAAAAACAAAAAGCATTTCGAATTTGCTGATGGGCTGAGAAGCTAACAAAGGCTGATCTCTCATGGATTTGTGTTCTTTATGACCCAAACCTTCCTGTAGCAGTAACCATGGCAAGACAGAGGCAACAATTGGGAAATATTTAACATGTGCTGCTGATAATCCTGAAGTACACACACTCTTTATTGCCATGCTGACAGGCCAGCCATCTGTCTGAGTGCAATATATAGTTCTGTCTGTCTGATCTAGGAGTCTTATCTGTCTGAATTTGATGTGTCTTTCCCACAACAGGGCTGCCAATTCAAATCTCTTTCCGATAGGTAGATGACTGTTTTCAAAAAACTTGCAGGAATTTAATTTTTTTTTAGACTTTCTCCTTTCAAATTTGTGTGAAATGTTCAAAGGTGATTAGGAAGAGAACGCAGGGAAACAAATTAACAGATGGATAAAGAGGCAGCCAATGCAAATGCACACACCTTGTTTCCTGGGGAAATAGCAGCAGCTCAAAAATGGCAACAGAATTGTCAGTCTTTCATAAGATTAGAGAAAAACCCAAACTTATCCCCTTCAGATCATGTAAGGCATGTTGAAGTAGATGATTAGCAAGACAAAAAACTATAAAGACAGTTGGGAAAAAGTGCAGTTTCTAGAATATAGAGTCAAGATCCTCATACAATGAAATTGCCTTGCACATGAATAAGAGTTCAAAATTCCTAAATATTAGTGGTTCAACAGTAACATCAACATAGAATCATATTTGCCAGATAGTTATGTGGTGAGAGAGGGAAATCCCCTCTCCCTTGGAAAGTGACTTCCAGGGATCAAAATATAGGATTGGTTTGATCTGGTGGTGTATAGCCTGGATAACAAAGTTTTGATCCATACAGATTCCTCAGAAAGAAAAACCAGCTGAAGTTTGTATTCTTCATCCTGCAGAGTCCTGACATACACCACTATGTGAAGGAAAATACTGAAAACAAGCTTAGTACAGTAATCTGAGGCAACTACCCTTGAGTTCCTCACATTTAGATGGCCAGGGGACAGAGGCTCCTAAATCACATTGGTGACTCACCCATCTTAAAATTAAGGTAACTGCTGCCTTTAGACTGTTAAAATGTCTTAGACATTTAAAAGACAAAAGTCCTAGTCACTTAATTAAAACTTTAATACATGTATTTTGATCTGTGTAGTGACTTTTTTTTTACTCTTTTTCGTTTTGTTTTGTTTTTGTTTTTGTTTTGTTTTGTTTTGTTTTGTTTCATTTTACTTACACTGGAATGACTAATAAACTATCTATAATGAAGCTGGAATTTAGAGGTTAGCACACAAATTTCCCAAAAGATCCTTTTTCTTCTGTATTTGTTGGTCTTGTCTTTTGCTTTCTGTCAGTCATTTCCTAATGTCTTGGTGGTTTCTGTATCTTATTAATTAAACACTATAGCAGATTACTGAAATCAGTTTTCATACTTTGATGAAATAAGATAATTGTCAGGCATAACCAATATGAGTTTCATCTCAGCTGAAAAGTTTCTGACCCTTCAAAATACTGGGTGTATTCAGTCAGCGAAAAACTGTGCTGCAGTAATATAATATAAAATCTTTCTAATAAAATGCAGGCTGGAATGTATGTATCTGTTTGTTGTCTTCATGGTTTTGCAGTTGTTGAGAAACAGTATCCCTCTTTTAGTTTCCAGTCATAGACTTTTGGAATATATTTCCAAAACTGTAGATAGAAATGTTTTCTCCTGTTCTTGCAGTGAACAGAAACAGCTCATGTTGATTATACCACTTTGCTTTTGACTCAAAGACTCAAAAGAGAAAATGCTTTCATATTCAAGAGTGGGGGATTGTGCATTCTTTCTCATTATTCATTTTATAGCCCTGGCTATTGGTGCCATTTCCCTGTGGTATCCCGGATTACATGTGATTGCTGAAATACAATAAAAGTATAGAGGAGACCAGAATCTATTGCCATATATGATCATTTGAAAAGCTGATCAAGTTTTAGCATCCTGTAAGTCATTATGAGTATCTGTGCACCATGAGAAGACGGAGATCTTCTGGTGAGATGGATTAGGAATGTTCCTGGTTTGGATTTCCTTGCCAAATGAGAATAATAATAGACTGCTTCTAAGTGGCATTTTCTAATTTAAAATTAAGATATTAAAACATTATTAATTAGACCACTGTTTCAAAACTCCTGTCAAGTAGAGATCCAAGGAACACAGAGTGTCTGTGCATAGTCAGTACTGGTAGCTGGCACTATATCTTTGAGGAATTCACCCAGTGTAATACAGAGCAAATTTTAGAATTTCCTGTATCTTCTGTCCTACAATTTTCCAAATGCTGGACTTCCAGCCCAACAGATGGTATCATATTTGACACCCAAACACCAAGATATATAAAATAATCTTTGACTTAAATAAATAACCACTTCTAATAATTTCAAAAATCCTGTGCCCTCATCTTAAATAAAAAAAGGTTTTGCAGATAAATTTTGGTCCTGATAACACATGCCAATGCCATTCAATTTTCAAATCATTCATTGGACTTGATAATCAGCGAGCATAAGCTCAATCTCCCCCAACTATATTATGAATGTGGATTTTTACTTGTATTTGATTTCTTAATGAAACGTCTCTATCAGCAGTTTTGTAGTGCCCTCCTATTTTAATGTAGCTTAATTGACATGAATCTTACCAGCTGTGAGGGAGCAAAGGCTAATGGGATGACAATATATATCCTCTACATAAGCCATTATGGTTAATTAATATTTTCCATTATATGAAAGGGAGAAAAATTGTTGTCCTAAGGGAGAAATTAGGGCAAATTTTTTAGGGCCTTTCTTATCAGTACAAGTCAACTGCTTTGGATCAAGGTGCTGATTCTTTTTTGACTTCTAAATCCAGAATCTCATTTCAAGACTTCATAGAAATGCTACTAAAAATCTTTATGTCTTTTTTTCTGTAATGAAATCTTTCATCACTGGCCATCCAAGGCTCTAGAACTACCATTTACCAGATGTGTCTATAGGATACTTAAGGTATCCTTCTAAATACTTTTACTTACTAAGATTTCAGGGATGTGTTTTGAAATACCACTTCAGATAATTTTTTTGTAAGAAATAACATATATCTCATTACCAGTGTGGTTCTCAGCTCAAATGTATTCCTCCTTTATATTTGCTTGGGTTTTCCCTGTAATAATGTTTGTTTTATTTTTTTCTTCTGTAGATCAGAGGAATACCTAAGAATTATTTAATGGTTGCTTGGAATAAAAGACTTCTACAGATTTAATAGAAGGAAGCAAGCCCAGCATCATTTATTTAATTATTTTTAATATCAGGAAATACTTTCTGCTGTATTTTTTCTACTTTATAGAAATAATTTCTACCTATCATTAGTCTCTTACAGAAAGAAGGATGAAGCCACAACTGTTAAACCCTTTTAAACAGCTAAGTTCTCATCAGAGGTCAATTGGAAGTCAAACCGGACATTTTTTAAGCAATTGAATAGGAGAATATTCCATTATAGATGTCAAGATGAGATGTGACTAATGTCAGGAAAGTTAAAGGTTAGGGGCTAATCCACTGAGAAGTCATTCATGGATCATATTTAAACTCTTCAGACACTTTTAAAAAGTGTGTTCCCTCACAAGATCTCTGCTGCCTTACAGGAGGTCCAGCTCCATCTGTAAGTAGACTTCCTTTAATATCTGTGTTAGCATTTAAATTGCTGAACTAGGCTTTTCCTTAAAAATAGAAGAAAGACCTTGTTAATTAATTAAAAAAATTGTCTCTTCCAATGTATATTAATTTAGTAAGACCAATATTTTCTAAAATTCATTTACTCTTTTGAAGATCTAAATTAAATCAACCCCATTAAAACATGTGTCTGAGAGAGCAGAGTTCCAAATATTAATGTGGTGAACAAATTCTACTATAAGAAAGATTATTTATTTGTAAACATATCTACTTTTAATAAAACTGCTTCAAAGAATGTTGTTCAAGGGAAAATGTTAAGAGTCATATATACATTTTTTTCCAAATAAAAGTTGCCAGAAAATGAAATTAAATAAACAGTTCACAAAAATATAACAAATTTAAGCTCTTTTGGTTTAAGGGGAAAAAACGTTATTTCCTTATATACAGAAGATACTGATTAAAAACAGCAGCGTAGCACACAGCTGAGGACTAAGCCATGCCCTCAGATGCCTTTGTAGTACTGACATGGAAATTTTAGTGGGAAGAATGTCATTGCACAAACTGGATTATGGCCAAAATACAATTAATCCACCTTGACAGGTTTTTATAGTGATTTCAAGAAAAAATAGTGGGATTCAGTGAATAAATGTAGATTTTTTTATTGTTGATGTATAATCTAGTCACCATTGGTCAGCAGACCTATATAGACATGTATTTTTTATCATAAAATATGAAAAATATTAAATAAATCTAAGTAAGTATTAAGTAAAAATCTATCCAGAAGGATGATAACTAGTTTGGGTAGAGATGATGGAGTGCTTCAGTCGCCTATCTACAACCTAATAAGGCAGAGAGGTTTCCTTTCCTCCTACTACTTATGCAAATATGACTTTTAAAAAAGATGCTCAGACAAAAGACTGTGAAGAACAGGAAGATTTAATTCCTCGTGGATATTCTGCATATCATAAAGATGTCGACCAGCATATCCACTGGAAATTATTTTGCTTGATCTGTGCAAAAGTGAAAATATCACTATTAATTATTACAGTCATGTCCAGCCAGACAGGTGTATGCATATTAAAATACATATTTGAGGAATACTTCCAGAATTTCCATTTGGGACAACACAGAAAACACTTTGCTTATACTTTGGGTTCTGTCCTAATCTTTTAGAAGTTTAAGAAGTTTTTTAATATATATTGCAGAGACAAGCTTTGAGGTTACCTGCTAAAAAGACAAATAAGTGGAACAAAACGCTTATGCAATAGCAGCTCTGTGTATTTTATTTGGAAAGGAGGGGGCACAGTTTCCCTTTGGGGAACTAACTATACTAATATTTTTGTCTCTTTGAAGCCATACAGCTGGCTTTTTCTTGCCTTTAAGCTGTAATGTCACAGATTAGCTAAGAATTTTTGATCCCTCATCTATTTTCATCTTCAGTCCTAAAATGTGTCATAGCAGTGTTTGTAATTGTTCTGATTTTCACAGTATCATGATGCCTTATGTTAAGTTCATTGGGGAAAACATTTTTTGAAGAATACTTATTTTTGACAGTTTACAGAGCTTGTTTCTACAATCATATAATACAAGGTTGGAAAAGGGCTTTGGAGGTCATCTGATCAACCCCAACACTCACAGCAGGGCTAATTTTAAACTACAGTAGCTCAAGGTAGCAATAAAATGCCCTCTCTACTTTCTTTTTCTCTACATGGAGGGAAGTTTTCTGATCTTCTACTTGAATATCACATGCTTCAGACCCCTGACCATCTTGCAGCCTGACCCTAGACTCCCTCAAGTGAAAGCACAAAGAAAATAAATGAAAGATTAACTTGTTTCTTTCACTGTTTCATAGATGTAAACTTGTTGGGAAAGATTTCTTCATTACACAGGTTTTAATTTTAACGTATCTGCTCTCTTTCCCCCATTGGAGATTTAAGAGCTTCCATGAGATGGAAGCAAAGGGATGCTGGTTGTCGTGAGATTCCTGCCTGCTACTTATATGAAAACACAATTCCCCACATCTTCCTCTTTGTGAGTCTATGTATTTCTTGTACTTTTTCATTTGGACTGCAACTCAGTACTGTTTAATTGTGCCTCAGCAGCATCTAGAATAACGAAGCCTTGCTCTGGCAATACTGATCTTGATGCTGTGGCACTGCTTTCCCTCTCCCCTTGTCCCTAGTTGCAGAGGTAGAATTAAGTAATGTCCCAGAAATGTGTCCTCTCAGCCACAGTGTCTCCCAGAGCTCTCCTGTTTTCCATGCCACACATTCCAAGTGCCTTAATGCACTCCCCAGCCTCAGCATACAATTAATAAAAGTCTGCAATTCCTGCTATGAGCAATTACTGAATCTCTCTGCTCAAAATATGCTCTGTTCAGCTGGAGTACCCCACTCAGAGTTTATTAAGATTTGGCTCTGTTATCATCTGTTTCCCAGACAGGAATTATGAGAGTTATGACACAGGAGGAAAACTAAAAAAACCAGAACTGACATTGATTTCTATGTGTGCATGATTTTCCTCCAAAGACTAGTAACATAGCAACAAGGGCTGGATTCTTTTCCTCTTTTTTTCTCTATTTATATAGCCCTATTCATCTTTTTTTTTTTTTTTTTTTTTTTTTAAGATTGTGTTTTAAGTTGTGTGCTTCCTTCAGGGCATTGTGCTTATATTCAAAATAGAGGATGAGTTCACAATACCTTGTTCACGGTACCGGCTTCCAAATATATTATGCTTATGATACTTAAATCCTGATGTAGCATCTGGTTTTGATGAAGTTTCTGCTTTTATTTGGTAATGGTGTTGGTCTGACCAGGTCATCATGTGTGACTTCATCTGATATCAAACAGTGTGGTTTAATTAGTTTATTTTACATCCAAACCTCAACATCTCTATTTCACTCTTTACAACACTCTTGTGTAACTTTCTTCAGGAACATCAATCAAGAGCAAGCTGATTTTTAGAGGTGCATTTTATTTCCACTCTCAACCTGAGTTACCTTTTCGTGTCAATCCATTATTATCCTCTCCTAACCTTAGCAGTGGAGCAGAGCTTTCAAGATATGCATGAGCATTAAGACATGTAACATGACAATAGCAAAATCTCAGCTAAATTTTTGGATATCCCCCTCCCTGGACACTTATGTACTCAGAGTAGGCATCAGGTCTCATTAGCTGGTGCATGAAGCTACTACAGTAGGGAATTTCAGACTAGTTCCATGTTTAAGAAGCTGAACAGTCAGAAATGATAAAGAAGCATGCTGTGGTTTAGCATTTACCCTACTGACAATTTGGCAGGTACCTGTGTCAGCTTAGAATTCAAAGCCATGAAAAAGCTTTCTTTTTCCAAAAGGAAAAAATAAAGATCAAATCCTTGACAAGATACGATTTTCTTCTTATACCGAGTGTTAAGAGAACCTTCTGATAGTGAAGCTGAAATCCTTTATTATTAAAAGGGAAAATGCTACCACGTATAGTATTTTTATCACCCAACTTCACTAAGCAGCTTTTACTGTGAAAAAGACAGGATGATTCAGAGCAAGAACCTAGTTACATATTGACCTAGTTATTTGCAGCGATTTTGAAATCTGCTTATAAGAAAAATCAAGCTCCTGAAAGGAAAAATCCTCAACTGTAAGTGCCCTATCAAATCATAATCATGTGAAATATTTCCTAGTACAAGATTTTAGTGCTTTTCCATCAGACAGATAGTATGACTGCTTCAGAACAAAATAGTTCAGCAGAAGCTGAGGGTGTCAGTTATGCACTTTCTGTCAATCCAAACCCTCTTGCCAGAGCCAGCCTGACTATTCACCTCTCCCCCTCAACCCAGCTCCTAGCAGGTTTTTATGAGGTCCAGGTGATCTTCAAGCCATTATTTGATCCCCCATCTCATGTGTACAATCCTGAGGCAGCTGATTAGTTGCAGATGGAACTGCTTTAAATTTTAAGAACTTTAAGAACTACCACCTAATGCCAGATTTCAACTAAATGCCAGGGCTCTGATCATTTGTTTGATCTCCACATGTGCACACATTCAGAAATTGTTAATTTCATAGTTTCTATCTAGAGCTTTACTGAGCTTGGGCAGAGACCAAAAACCCACACTCCTTTCAGTTAGCTAAATTATGCCATGGTGACAAGAGTCAGGAGGACAAAACCAAAAGCAGACAATAGATTTAAATGTTACCAAATTTCAGTTGTCAAAAAAGACAGCAGAATCTGTCAACATAATTGTCTCACTGCACCTAAGCACAAATAAAAAAGAGGAGGTTTTGTGTTGCTATTGACAATAGACCACTTTTGAAAGGAAAACAGGACCCATTACAATTAGCAGGCAGCAAATTTTATGCTTTCTGATCCCAAAGAGGACTATACCAGGAATGCTTTGGACTTGCATATCTGACAGGTGGCGTCAGTTATTTGGAAGAAAAAAGCAAGTACTAAAACAGATGAAACTTGAATACCTTGTGTCTTTCAAAGCTTTTTTGGGTTTTGTTGTTGTTGCTGTTTTGCTTTGGTCTTTGGTTTGGTTTTCTTGGGGGGGGGGTAGAAATTGAGTGACTTTACTCTGCAAATATGCTACTTGCTGTAAATTAAAAATTATATTTAAAGGGTTCTCCTATATTTTGATTTCTGAGAAACTACAATAGAAATACCTATGAACAAGAATATACTGATAAATTCAAACAGACATTTAGGTGTTCTAAATAATTTATTGATACTTAAAAAAGAACAGATAAATACGCAGGTGGCTAATTTTTAATGGAAGCCTCTCAGTGATTTACTAAGAACATCTGCCAGTTGGTTCAGTACCCAGACAGTCATAAAGGAATTATCCTGAAGGAAAGAGAGAGCTGCTTCATAGTAGATGTGATGTATACAGTGCCATGCACATGCCAGTGCTGATAGAGAGATTAAGTTTCTATCAAGGATTGTTGAGTAGAAATGATGGGGTTTTTTCTCTTAGTCATGACAAAGTTTAGTCAGAGGGTAAAAATACAGATAAAGGATTCAGTGGAGATTTTGCACAGGCCTAACTTGTATAGTTATCTAGGAACACATGGATGAAAATACTTTTATGAGCAAGTAAAACTTTCTTCAAGAATCTGCTGCAATTTCAGCAAGGTATCTTTAGTATAGAGTTTCCTTTGACTTCATATGTGGTTCGACTTCCTTTGGCTGAATTTGAAGAAAACTTATGAATGAAAATAATCTCTGTTGGAAGTCAAACAAAACTGTGATGTTAAGTATATGTGGCTGAGGATAGTTTTTTTCCAAAATAACTTGTGCACATTAATGTGAGTATAATAGAGGAGAACTGAGCCTTTGGTACATTCATGTGTCACCAAAGTCAGTCTCATCCTGAAACACATGATCCTGCAGTGGGATATAGCTGTCACATGCCGTATCACTGCAGTATCTCCAAACAGGCCAGGTTATTAAAGCTAGCTCTGGAGACAAGTGCTCCCTGAAATGAAGTTTCTTGATGGAGGAACTGAGGAATACAAGCCCTGTCCAGTGCAATAGCAGGCACTACAGCAAAGCACTTAAATACCTCTGTAACTTAAAGCAAACAGTGCAGTCCCCCTGACTTCCAAGAGTTCTCACACACCTTAAAGGAGACCCACTTTTCACCACCTTGCTGTCCCTGACAAGAATAGCTAAGTGTATTTTTTTATCTCTAAACTAGAATTAAGCTATTTTTAATATTTTTTTCCTTCACTGATATTCCTATTTGGTGGATTGTTTGAACTGGGCAGCCTGTTACAAATACAATTACTCAACTAATTCATTTGCTATTTTGGTGCAACTAATAAGTAGTAGCATTTATCTGCTAATATTACTGTGCTGAAATCCTCAAAGAATTCAGCTAATAATGTACCTAAACTAACTGAAATATCCCAAATCACTGTCAGGAGTTTATTACTAATTAATTATTAATATTATTTTTTGCAAAAGAACTTACCTTGCCATCTCTTAGCCTGGTTGCAAAACAAAGATTTTTATCCCATTGTACCAAATAAATCAATGTACCACTATTCTTTGTTAAAACTAAGAACTAAATTAAATAATTATTTTCTTGATGACTTGTAAGGAAGGACTGCATTAATTTCACTCTCTTGTTTCTTTTGCTAAGCTAACATAAGTTAAAAAGAGATAGTTTTATTTTTATCATTATGTCAAGTAGATTTCACCTGTTACAGACTGGGAACCTGAAATCTTTGAAACTGAAACTGAAATGTAAATAATTTTCAGGATCCAGACCACTGAGCTCCTCTGTGTAACTGTCTTTGTATGTTGCTTTAAAAGGTTGAAACACTCCTGAATACCTTGAAAACAGCAGGGAAACCAAGTAAACAATAAATTAATCCATCTACCCACAAGATTCTTTTTCTCTGCTTTCTGAAAAATGCTACCCTAATTTCCCAAACAATAAAAAGGAACATTGAAGGTGGAAGGTTGGAAAAAAAAAAAAATCCCAAATGGAAGCTGTCTGTGTTTAGTGTATCTTTTGTCAGTTAAGCCTACAGCTATTTACTTGACTAAAAGGAAGCAAAGCTACAATGGTTATCTTCCTATCTTCTCATAAGTGTTCTTCAGGAAGACATTCTAAGCAAAATCATTCGCAGCTAACTGCAGATGAAAGGACAATATAAATAGAACATAGTGACAGTGCTTCTGCTCTGTAAGTTTCCACCTATTCTAATCTGTTTTCACTTAGTATCCACCTGGCCTATTGTCCTGAGTTCTTTTATGTTTTTTGACTGTATTTAATGACATCCTAAAAAAAAAAAAAAAAAGAAAGAAATCTAGGGTATTATAGTCAGGACTGTGGAACAAAGGGAAAAATACAGTTTCGGTGTGCAGATCAACACTGCCTAAAAACACTGCTACCTTGTATAAACAAATCAAAGGAAAAAAGAAAGTTTAAGCTCTGTATAAACCGTGAATAGATATTTTTGTCTGAAGCAGGTGTAACATTTTAATTTTTTCTTCAACATTCTTGGTAAGAAAGCCTTCAATAAAGCAGGCCTCTCAACCTCTCAAACTGAAGTTAAATAAATAAAAAGCTATTTAATGGTAGCTCTTAATGCATGTTGACATAGTAGGTAATGGCTGTTTCAACATTAGGAATCTAATGAAAATCAATGTAAGGATGATGCATGATCTGGAAAATATACCTTTGACTTTCTACTGTATAACTTTGTATCATAAAGTCTTGAGAGGTTCTTATCTGTCAATAAATTAGAAAAAAAATTATTGAGGTCATTTTGACTTTAACACTTTGTCATTTCTTTTTATTCTCTAGTTAGACTTTAAGGCATCGAGGCACTTAATCAAAGCCTGAACTATTAGCATAACAGTGTTAAGCAGATGTTTCAAAGTAAGCCAGCTTACCATTACACTTTGTTAAACTGGAAATGGATTATCAGGTAGCATGAAGTGATTTATCATCATCCTTCAGTCTACACCTGTACCTTTGCTGCAGTGATGGTGAACAGCAGTCCAACAAAGTCTTTGCACCAGCATAAATGCCCACAGATGGTGTGGCATCCCACCCTTGGGGGAAGAAGCACCCAAGATTCGTAGATGCTTGTGGTCAAAAGCAATGACCAAAGTCATAGAGTCCTCAAAAGCTTCTAAAGCTTTATTAGTAAATAAGCACGCTTGGAAATTGGTATAAGTTGGTCCCTGATCTCCAAGTATAAGCACACTGCAGTGGGTTTTGGATAAATGAGCAGGGTGAAAGGAAAGAGAGAGATGTATTAAAGAAGAGGAGAGAGAAAGAAAGGAAGAAAGAGAGACATCACCAGTCCCAGTTTCAGTATGGATTCATCTGATGGGGTGCCCAGGGTCTTGGGGTGCACACACACATGTGCTTTGTGGGTGTACCTTTTTATAGGTAAGTTTTCCCTGCCCTGTAGATAAGTTTCTTGTTTTCTATGCAAATTAGTTACCATGCACAGTCCATTTGTCTATGCCTGTCTGGAAATGGGTCTTGGGCAGTCTTATTCCTCCCCTACAGCCCATGCCTGTTTCTCAACCTCATTCATGTGCTTGTGCTGAACTATGTTGTTCTTATCTCCAGGAGCCAGAAGAAGGAAGTCTGTCCAAAAAAAGTGCTGCTCTAACTCTATATGACCCCCTTCTCGAACCACATCATGTTCTTTCTCACAGTGTGTTATTAACAACAAACCCTGGCTGTTATTAACAACAATCCTTGGTTGGCTCCACAAGCATCCAACTATTGATGTTTGAGATATCCACATTAGCCCTCTTTTCTTTTAGGCTTTTACAGAGATAATTAACACTTTCAGCTTTAGCCAAGGTCTTCCTTATACCCCTCAGTCTAAGTGATATCTACTGATATAACCATCAGGTTGAGCCAACTCTCAGCACTTTCCTTTTGGCCTGTCTACCCTGCAGTCAAATGTGTAATTGCAGGACATGTAGAAATATTGGGACTGCTGTAGACCAGCTGCCTCATAGCCACAACCAGGTAAGCAGCACAAAATGACAAAAGAATTTCACGGTGGAACAAATGCTGCAGGTCTAAGGGCACAGTATTCCACATTCTAGGTGTATGATAAAATCAACTAGAGGTAGTTTTACATGTGTTTCAGTTCACATCCAAACCACAGAACAGACATATCCTAAGTACACCCTATTGAAAAGGATTAAGTAACAAACTACTCCTTAGAAGATGACAAACATGAGCTGCAATAATGAAAATCATAGCTTAAATAAAACCAAGCTGTTGTGGACCCAACCCAGCATCCTTCCTCTACAAATGGCTTGTGCCAAAGGCAGTGGGAGAGTTTGCCTCTATAAATATGGAAAGATCATGTCAATTCCTTCCAATAATAGTCATTAGTCTTTAAAAATATGTGTGAAGTAATAAAAAAACAAACACTGTTTGTAAGCCAGTGTTACTTTTACCCCAGTGTAGTAAATTTAAATGCTGTCTATTTATTCAAATAATAAAATTCATCATTTTTTCACTCTATAAAATAATTAAATCCCTTAGTAAACTTTCATATTTGTTTTTTCTAATTATTGTTTCTAACCTGAAAATCCACAATTCCTTTGTTATAAAAACTCCACAACATTCTTTCAGTACTGTGAATCCAGGCACAACAACTTTGTGTTATTTCAATAGACAGCAAGACAGATACATGTTTGTGTCTGCCAGCATGTCCTGCCCAGATGAGGATGGAAGCAAAACACATAAGGTACTCCAGTTTGTTCAGGCCTTGAATCTTCCCTGTATTTTCCATCCTTTAAGGAAGAATTATTTCTCCACCCTCATTCTCATTAAATGTACTCAATTTTCTCTATTAATATGAACCCAAAAACTACTGAGCACTTCAGGCCTCTAAAGGCTTCCAAAAGTGTAATTTTTTAAACTTTCCAGTCCTTTCACATTCCTGTCCATAAAATTGTTGGGTCTAAATCCTGTACTGTTTCAAGTCATTGCCAAAATTTGCAATGAGTACCTTTACAGCTGGAGCTCCAACCTATTTTTGCATTTGATAATTGTTTCATGGAAGACACTATTTAACAGAAGTCAAGATATTTTGGTGAATTGGTGCATACTTTTGGTCAACACTTTTGCTATTCAACTTGTTTTCTAATTGCTACTGCTCACTTTTCTAGATTGTAAGAAAGAGGTAAGAAATTATTATAAATGTCAAAATTTCATGAAACAAAACCAGACAAAGACATAAAATGGGAATAAAATGAATTTTTGTAACCTGTACGTTATACATTTGGAAGGTAGCTTCCATAAAACACCTACAACAAGCAGAAAACAGAAAATATTTATATCCAACAATTTCAGGGCCCCTATATCTATCTTTCTTTCTTTCTTTCTTTTTTTTTTTTGTGTGTGTGTGTGTGTGTGTGTGTGGAGAGGGGAAGCTGACAACAGCTTATTCTTGAAATCAGTGAGATTTGCTCCTGGTGTTTTATGGATTTTTCTTGATCCTGCGTATGTGGGCCAAAGCACTAATTTGGGAACTAGAAAACTGGGTGTCATATAAACTCAGTATTCTCTGCTCCTTTCTTTTGCTGTCTGGAGAAAAAAATCTAAGGGAGAGAAACAATCCCTTAAGGTTTTGCTTAGCTCACATAGTTACTACACTAAACTTCCTCACTCTAAGTCCTTCATTTTCAGGGGAGCCAGTAAGTGTGGCTGTCATCACTCTTATGCTTTCACTTATGCTATTTTCCAGATTTACAGCTTAAGCTGTTATTGTTCTCAGAAGTTTTAATAAAGTATTTGGCTTGCTATGTTCAATGCTATAAATGTTTTGATATAGTATTAGACTTAAAATAATAACAACATTTTTAGTGCTATTATTGAACATAGTGAGAACAGAGAGGTTAATGTAAAGAATATTGCATAAAGTAAAACAGAATATGAAGGAAAATAAAGCTTTGCTATTGGTTGGGACTCCAAGAATGGAATTTTACTTATACAATTTATTGTGAATCTGTTCCTCAATTAGTTTCTGCTTTCAGTCAGTCTTGAACTGTTACTACAAGAGTAAAAAAGTGCCTTTACACATAGACTATACATAATTCTTTGCCAATGCAGAATTACTGTAATGTGTTTTCATGTAGATTACTGTTTGGTTTGTCAGTTTTCCTCTTTCTGACAATTTTTCACTGCTTGTTGAAAGTTTCTTTTTTTTTGAAAACTAACCTAACTTAGGCCCAAAGTCAAAAGATGGTCCAGCTCTAAAGCATAGAAGCATAGAAGAGAAGAGAAGAGAAAATAAGACCTGGATTTTGTTATATTTCTTTAACTTGTTCCAAACATTTCAAATGTTGGTGGTAGGTAAATATGCTTTGGTTCAGATCTTTGCTGTTGGACTAAATTAAAGATTATCTTTCCCTTAAATTAAAGATTATCTTTCCTTTATTTCCCACATCCCCCTTTTAACGTTAATAAATATTTTTAAACTACATAAACTCAAATATTGCTTGTCAGATGTGATACACCAGTCTTGTTGATGGAGGACAATGCATTGCTTTAAAAGTTGTGCTCAAAAATCTTTTCGAGAGTTCTTTAAGATTGTGTGGCTTTAATTAAGAAATTAATCATTAGTAGTGGGTTTTGCCTTTCAACTTTTTTGTGAGTTAAAACCTGAAACTCTAAAAATGCAGATGATATATTCCCATACTGGTTTTACTTTGACCATAGTCAGGAAGTTCATAATGATGGTTCTCACCACAACTGTACTGTATTGGATATCTTATTAAATTTCTATGCTCATATAAAGTAAAAACTGTATATCAAAGAGAATTTCCCATAACTTCACTTCAATATTTTCCATCATAATGTTGGTTTGTTAGATTTTTTGCAATTTATTTTCTAGTATCTTTCAAGATATTAAATCTGAAAATGTTCAAGAAAATATCCCAAATTCATGTCAGAATTTATACTCATTTCTCTTTCCGGAGCCTTAGATTTGGAGATCATTCCTATATCAGTCAACTTCAGCACCATAAACTCCAGTCTGGCTGAAAGAATATATTAAATCATGTAATCATCCCATATAAATCCTTATTCTCAGACATGGAGAGATTAGGGCATATGGTTGACACGTGGTTGACTCATTTCATCAGTGACACTCTTTGATTGATTACTGATTACCAGGTATATGAAAAGAGATTCTGGTCCACAATATTTAAGCGTATCATGAAGCTCTATAAAGAAATTCACGGATTTTAAATTATCTAAGGAACTGAAGAATGCTGTCTTGGAAAATCCATGACCAGAAAAAGCTGGTGAACTCATCCTTCTCCAGTTTATGTGCTGAGGTATGGGTTATCATCTTCTGGAGATTCCTAACCTCTTGAGTGACCAGCAGTCTAGCAGCATAAGTTTCAGGGAACTTTTTTGAATAACTGGACATTTGTTTTGTCTGGATATAAGGCTGAACACAGTTCAACATAAACTTAAGAAATGACACTATATTTTGCATCCATCCGGCACTGTATCAATCCTAATTTGGTAAGAAACTGTGAAGACCTAATGTCTATGATTAGGGATTTTCCCACTTCTCTGGTGAATGTGTCATAAGACAGTAAATGTGTTATCTTCTTCAGGTGAAACTTTGCAACCCTGATTTAAGCCTCAGGAATCTGATAAAAATATGAAATTAGAGTTGTTCAGTGTATACGAAGGAACGCTTTCTGAGGAAGCCAAAGACTAAAACTCTAGGACATGAGCGAAGTAACATATCAGATCATTTGTATCAGTCTGGTTGGAACAGACAACATTTTGTACACCATCAAAATGATATAACATTAAAAAAAAAAATAGTGAAAGAAATGTTAAGATTTTTTTCATGTTTTTTATTTTGAGGCACCCTTTCTCCTTCAACAATCTTTTTGGATGATCAACAATACAATGTACTTTTATTACTGTAGAAACACTAACTCCTGATCTCTCTCAAAAATTTCTATTTAACATTAGAGCTTTACATCCTTTTTAAGACAACTGGGCAAGATAAATTATCTTATTCTGATAGAAGATGTGTATTATCACTGATGAGAGGATTTCCAAGGGATTCCTCTAATTACATTATGTGGATAGAGAGGGAGAGTGAGGCTTGTTAAAATGAAATGGGGCACATGATTCTGGCTGTGGGTGTGCTAATGGATCACCATTTCACACTGTAAGTATTTAGGGATACATAATTTTAACATGTTAGAGGCTACTGAATCCATTAGTTCGGTGAAGTTGAGGCTGTTGTGATTCCATGTTCCAAGGTTCAGCAACATCGAGCACGAACAAGTGTCCTTGGCTCTCTGTGGACTTCTCACCAGGGACAAAGTTCTCACCATTTTCCTTGAAGAGCCTGAAGAAAGTGGTTCCTGGTGTCTCATTCATGCTCATTTACTGGGGTTTCTGAGCCTGAAAATATTTCTCTGAATGCTGCTGGGCTTCTGTGTTCATAGTGATCAGCATTTAATCATATAATCTAACATGAATTTTACAAGAATTTTTCTCCTCATATCATAGTTAATTGAATTTACAAAGTAATATTTGCCCCTCCTGGTCAACAGCAAAATATAAATGCAGATTTCTTCACAGACATTTTGCAGGCTTGATTTGTAGGGCATGAGCTGTTCCAACCATGTATGACCATAGCCTTTATATCCAAAAGTACATTGCTCATGTCTATTCTAATTTTCTCATTCCTATGCTCCACTTAGAAATGGTAGGGTTTATTTAATTCTATTTACATACAGTCATGCTGAAATACCTTTATGTTATGGATAAGGAGATTTGGTTTTTTCTTTAGACTTGATGAAAGAGATAAATGATGAGGATATAGGATTTGCTCCATAATTTGTGGTTTATCCTTTGCTCAACCCCAATGTTCGAAGAGGAAAATCCTTACTTTTGCACTTGAGTAATGGACATTTTACCAACAGATTAATCGTCTGCCACTACAAGGTCTTTTAGACTAATTTGACTGACAGTCGAATGACATAAAAATAATATCTGGGCCCAAGAATATTATTCGATAGTCTGTTAGGATGCCAGACTGAAAAGTGAATGAACTTAACACACTCCTGATAGTCTGTTACTCAGGAAATATGTTTCAACTTTTGAAATTATTCTGACTATTCTTACAAGCTGAAGGTTTCATGTCCTGCTGATTTGCTGCTGTACAGCTGTTACATGATAGCATCTGGTTTTGACTTTTGTGATGATGAATTATATCATGTTGGGACATTCATCTTAAATACCTTTGCTAGGAGATCCATATCCATTTAGAGAGGCAGGGGGAGAGATTTATTTTATATTGACCATACCTCAGAAGTTTAGTGTCAGAAACTAAACACAGAGGTAAATTTTTACATTCCTAGTTCATGGGTTTTTTTAAAGGATAATACTAATTCTGAATCAAAGTTAGGGTTTGATTTCATTTGAATACTGCAGGATAATTATCTGAATTGGTTTTTGAAGAATTTTCCCTCTGGTCCAAGAGAAGATAAAATTTGGTAACAAGGTAAATGGGCCTCAGAGGGGACTTACAGACCCTAGAATCTTCAACTGCAACAAAATCTTTAATTCACAACCCATACACCCTGCAACAATAAGTTAACTTCCCACAGAGAAATATCCTCCTTTCACCCCATACAATGAAATTCTGTAGAATGCTATGAATCCAGTATGACTAAAATACATGGGAGAGTGATTGATTTAACTTTGTGTAAGAATGAAAAACATGATTTATTCTTTAGAGGAGGAGACAGCTTTTGATTTGTTTGTTTGCTTGCTTGGGTTATTTTCCATATGGAAATGACTTTTTCTTGTGATGAAGTAATTTCGTGAGATCATATCGGTCTTAATAAACTCTGGAAAGGAAGAAAATCCTGAAAGCAAGTTCACTGTCTTGTGTTGTGGGTACAGTGGTAGAGCCATCAGCCTGTACAGTGCACTATCTCATTACCTTTCACTTTGTATTTCAGCATCCACAACACAGTTATTAAATAGTAGACTTTCTAACATAGGTTATTTTTACATGAACTACAGCATTAACATTTTAATTTCACAGTACTGTACAGAAACAGGGGATCTCTATGTGTTATTTTAAATATTTTATGGAGAATTTGTGCTTTGGTAAATTATTTTTCACTGTGTAGCATTCAGCCTAAGTATTACTGTATATCATGCAGTAATGTTTCATTTAAAATATGTGTGGTTTCAGAGCACTTTGTGCTAGAACCTGAATTATAAACCAAGTAGCACCTCATAAGCCTGAGAAATAGAAAACACTAGAGGTCAGATGCTTTCTAGAGAGTATGTACAAACTTCATTACACAAATTCATTTTGTCGTTAGCGAAGAAGAAGGACACAGTGGTTCTCATTTGTAATTGTGTCCCTTTTTTCTCCCACTTAAAGAGGTCAAAGTGACAAAATCTGGTAAGGGCTGCTAAAGTGAGAATTTTCCTACTCAAGGAGATTCTATATAGATGTAAAGGCTGTAGTGTGTCCTAATAAAGACCTGTAACTGAGGCAGAGGAGAAGCTAAAAAAAATAATAGCACCTATAAAATATTTGTCCAAAACATGAGCTGAGCATATGAAAAAATGATTTCTGAGTAGATAATTAAGAACAGAAAAAGAATAGGAATGTCCTCAGAGCAAAAGAGGAATCAAAACTATTTATGATATTATGAGAAGTGAAGGAATTCCTGAAGCAAAGAAATGTGTGAAACAAAAGAAAGATAGTAAAGCAACTGTCAGTGGAAAGGGCTTGGAAAGCTTTTACAAGAGGGGTAAATGTAGAAAAGAAAATTAATTAAATGGAGAAATTAAACTATATCTGTACACAGTTTTAAAGAAAAGGTTAATAGCTAAACAAGAAATAAACTTGGAAAGAAGGTTGATTAAGCAGATAAAATTTAAGTCTACATGATTTTCCAATATACTACTGTCCATGGACAGATTTGGAATGAAGATACTGAGTTAAAATTCTTGCTTCTGAAAAGACCAAGATTAATTTTTATCTGAATGATGCAGAAATGCCCTTGTCTCCAGCTGAAACTGAACACTGTCAAAATTCTTGAATCATTGTGCAGGTGCCTTTTTGAAATTTCGTCAACTAGAAAAAATATTTACTGTTCTATTCTTGCTTATTTTCTTTAATATTTCCCCTGGAGAGCTGTCAAGAACAGCATTAGTAATTACCTTTGTTGGCCAAACTGTTGAAAGAGACAGGCTTGCCCAGACTTCATTAGAGAGCTGCAGAGAGGTGTGCAGAAACACAGAATAAATTAAAAATACTGTTAGTTGAATAGTTCCAGCAAAAGTTGTGAAAACAAAATGAAAAGCCAAAATTATGCAGGGTTTGAAAGAAAAAATGGTTGGGGTCCATGCTGTAGTGAGATTAGTTATAAGATTTTCTCTGTGGAAAAGAACAGAGTTTTGGAGTGGATAGGTTTTTAACATTTCAGTGTGTTCTCTCCCATTCTCAGTGATTAATATCTCAGAAGTTATGCATAAAAATGCACATTTAAATAAAAGTATCAACAATACCTGTGGTGATATTTTGTAACCAACATTTCATCATGAAAGGGAGAGAGCAAAGAACAAATTTGGGAAAATACAGATACGAGAATTACTATTACAGAGAAGAATTTTGGTTGAATAAGAAATTTAACTCAGGACCAAATTTTCAAAAGTAAATAATTTTTTGTTCTAGAAGACTTACAAGCTTTTAGTACTGTGACTATGTTACACTGTGTAGCAGTATGCTATGCAGTAGACTATGAATGAGATCTCAACTCTAACATTAAAAGTTTACTGAATTAATGTCTATCACAAACCAGAGCTACTGACTCTTCACACACTGTATACTCATGGTGAATGTGAGGATAAATATGCTAGAAATGTTTAAGTTAAAATGTCTCATATTTGTGAAAGGATTTGCATTGTTCTTCATCAGCACTGTCTTTGAGCCCTGTATCTGTAAAACTGAAACATGAGAGTCATTTTCTCTAAGGCCAGTCATTTACTGGGGTCTGCCACTGAGCCATTTCAAGGCTGATTCTTCCACTTCTGAAACAGGAGTCTAAGGTGAGTGAAACAATCACCCATTTTAGTCTGGTAGTACCTTCTTCCTCACCTCTCAGTGCTGGGGGAGCCTGGTCAAGGATGATCATAGTTCAGTGAGGTTTATCTCACCCTCAAAAATTTACTGAATTCTTTATAACATGTTTAGCAAGTGGGTTCTGGGAAAACTAAAAAGATAACTTGTTTTTTTTACCCTCTGCCGAGTGTAAGGACAGGATAGTTCACCACCAGCCTTGGAGGCAGCAGACAGGACACCTTGCTTTTTGAAACCTTGTCTGAAACAACACAGCAACTGCTTTGCACTTGTGGGGACATCAACCAGCCATTTCTTACTTACTGGAAGGGCTCTCCAGACCTTCCACCAGACAGTGTCAACCACTGAGAACCAGTAAATGGAAACAAATTCTTACGAGATTAAGATAATTGTCATTTCAGCAATATATGTTTACGAAATGCATGTCTATGTTAAAATAAGATTATTAAAGCAGCATCTGACAATTAAGGAATTATGAAGGTTAGGTTTACATGTGTAAAGATAAATAACCATCTTGTCGTGATATGCCCTTTGGCAGAAGAAAAATTAGCCATATATATTTAAAGACTGCATCATATTTCAAATGAAAAAGAATGTCTCCTATTTCCTAATTTTGAGAGTTCATGATTTACAGAGATTTTCAGATGTCTAGTATCAACATTTTAAAAAATGAGACTGATTAAAATAACAACTCTATTACATTACCACTGTCTTGGCCACTAACAAGTTTGAACTGTAGATTCATTGTTCAGACACGTGGAACAGCACAGGTAAAGCCTTATTAACTGTCAGCAATCATAGGCTGTGATCCTTTATGTGGGTGAGATAAATGAATACATGTGCCCCTGAGTTTCACTGAAGAAAACTGTGAAGCCAAATACAGGGTTCAAACTATGCTCCTCATTCCCTCTCAAACCTTCTTATCTCTTTTAAAATTCAAGCAGCACCTTTCAGATCCTTTTAATTCCACCTTATCTCTTCCCAATTTTAATTCTGACCAGAGAGCTCCTTGCCTCTTCCTGTTTCAGTCAGGTTTCCCCTGTATGTAGGTTTGGTGGCTTTGTTCCCACAGCTGTTTCTGCACTAAACAAAAAGGTCATATTCCAATTTATTTCCTATCATTTTGAATGCTTAAGGCAAGATCTTCCTAAAGAAAGTAAAGAATTTAACAGTCACATAGGATTATTCTCAGACTTTCACTTGTGACAGGTTTTCTTTTTGTTCCATTAATGTGAACATTTTGGTATGACTGAAACCTTTAGAGAAAAGATGTAACCTATGGCAGACTTGTGGAAGTTCAGTCTAAAATACCATCTTTGTCAAAACCAGAATCAACTAAATATAAGGTTTCATGATGGAAATTACTGGGTGCTCTTATTAACAAGAAGTGATACACCACCCTTGAATACGAAAGTGCAATTTTTTAATTAATGGCCAGTCTTCGCGAGCGAAGATCTGGGGAAGGTCTTTCCACCTTCCAGCCTGCGCATTGGATTTTTTAGGTGAGACACAGTGTGCGCGGAACTGAGCCCACCCTTTAATCCTAAGGTTCATCTGCCGGGGCCAAGCGAGCTTGGACAGTGGCAGCGAGGTCCTTAGGACGTAGGTGGGTTGCCTTTAAGGGCTAACGAGCCCCACCTGCCCGGGAGTGGCCCTGACCGGGAATCGAACCCGGGTCTCCGCGGTGATAGCGCGGCGCCTTTACCACTGGACCACCAGGGGCTCCACTACGAAAGTAGGTGAACTATATTTATGCTTTGCAAGTACAGTTCTTGAAGTAGTTGTGAAACAAATTTGTTCTCGGGTCATCCAGCCCTCCTCTGCTTTCTTTGGTTCTGAAATTGCTCTGACAGGTTTCCAACATCCATGTTTCCTTTCACCTCACTTCCCAAAACACACTAATCCTGCAGCCAGGACTCTCTGGCCTCACATGAGTTGAGATTTACTGCTGTGAGATTTAGATGCCAAGCCCAGGAAGGTGTTTTTCCACCAAGAATAACACACAGTATGGGGCAAGCTTCCTGTCTGGTCTCACTGCTTCTGTCATTTTGGAATGGTATAAGTGGCCTCTGCAGAAAGATTCTGCTCTTGAGATGTGAGTTGTCCTGATGCCATTTTCCTCTGACAGACTTCAGTCTGAAAACTTGTTCCATTCTAAGTGGTTTATTACCAAAAATAGCACAAAGAGACTGTTTCCCCAGAACCACAGAATGGGTAAGGTTGGAAGGGACCACAGTGGGTCATTTGGTCCAACCTTCAAATACACTTACATGCACTGCAAAGAAAATACACTTATGCTTCCAATATGCTCTTGACATACTTCAGCAGTGGATAAGCAAGTTGTGAAACTTTAGTTTGCTATTGTAAAAGGTAAAATTGTAATGTTTTTAAAAGTATTCAGAGAGCAAATACATTCCTTTCACAAATATTTTGTTTACACATGACCAACATATAACAGGGGAGAATTATCTACTATGCAGCAAACTGGGCTGAAAATTTTAGCTATCTATCTGCTATTCTACCCTTAAGTTGTTAGATAATTTCAGGAAGAAATTTTCCATTTCCATGTTTTAATTTCTCTTCCGGGTGACTGTGAAGAAGTTAGAGATTTAAACAAAATTTTGTAATGTTGCATGGTCAAGCTGTGAGATTCAAATGCTGCAGATGGTATATACCATGTTCATTGTGTCATTTATCACATGATAATATTAACAAAATTAATATTAGCACATGATAATATTAACAAAACAAAAAAAAGTCACTTATTATAATACTCCCTTATGCCTGATGAATTTGCAATCATCTAAGACAAAAAGGGGAGAGGAAGAAGCAGTGCTATCTCTTCTCAAGAGGTAGAGTTATGGGCTTAGACACAGGGACAAGTTCCCACAGAGATAACAAGCTACTGAAGAGCAACCAACTTGTTTTAACTGTCCTTTTGTATTCTCTTGGTTTGTGGCAAATGTGAAGTAATTCAAATAATCCTCATCCTCTTTCATCACATATTTTGTTGAGGACCAAAGAAATGTAAATCACTTCACACTTGTCACAGGCTAAGAGATTGGAGATAAACTCTGTTGCAGATCAGCTATATTGGGCAACTCATGGCACCGTGATGATCCACGTGTCTGTGACTTGAGACTTAGACTGACTTTCTGTGTCAAACACTAAATCTACACTTTTTGAGCCTTACTCCCATGTCTAACCTAAAGACAAAATCAATACTGTTTTTATAGTTTTGCAGTAACTCAGGAAAGCCTAACCCTAAGGTATAGCTGGCCTGAGAAAGTAAAAAAAGAAATCACAAGTATTGAAATCACAAGTATTGATTTCCAACCATCACACATAGATTCAAGAAGCTTACATGTTCTGCTAACTAACATTTGGAAATTTTTTTTTCCATGAAAAAAAGTTGAAATGTTGGAGGTTAGCCAGTTCTCCATCACTATTCTTTATTAACATGGTGTTATTCCAAACAACAATCCTTTAGCTGATAAGGTTATGATTGTATCTAATAACAAATCTTGAGACAAGAGAAAAATTCTAGCAATGCATCTGCAGCAGCTTCTCAGTTTAAATATGGTTGTTGTAATTTTTAAATCATTATTCCCACATGCCTTGTGTTTCTTTTTTGATTTGTGGGGAATAAATGTTTTTGAGCTGTGGTTGGTTTTGTTGTTTGTTTTTTAGGATTTTTTTTTTCCATAAAATGTCAGAATGGAGTTTGACACTGGGATGAGAAACTGGGATCATTAGTGCTTGTTCAGAGCACCAGCATAATCAATTACAGTTTTTCTTCTTCCAACAGACTGCCAATTATTTTGGCTCAGGAGAAAATGGTCATCAGCTGCTAAGCTTTGTAACATTTTGATGGTAGTATCATAGAAACATAGAATGGGTTGGGTTGGAAGGGACCTTTCAGATCATCTAGTTACAAATCCCTTGCCAGACCAACCTTCCTCTAGACCACAGGTTGCTCAGAGCCACATCCAGCCTGGCCTTGAACACTTCCAGCCGTAGCTTTTGTCCTTGGGGAAAAAAAAAAAAAAAAAAGGTGGGTTTTTAAAAAGTATAATAAACCAACTTTGATGAAAGCAAGATCATAATTATTATTTCCTTACAAATGTCGCAGGATCACTCAGTAAAATCTTGCAGTATGGTCCTTCTAATTGCTTAAAAATATAGGAATGGTAAAATCCATAAGGTACATGACTCCTGAACCAATCTGTGGTCCATATTCTCCTGAAGTAGACTCTGAAATTATATATAACAGCAGTAACAGTTCCTCATGAGGAATAAAGAGTCAACACAGACAGATCTCTGACTACAGAAGGCTTATTGTGAAGTTTATTCGCCGCATTATCTAATTTAAGCTAAACTTGATGCCTGGAAAAAACTCCATTTAACTGTCTTCGAAAAAACTGTCTGGAAGAAGATTTGCATTTGTTAATGTGTAAGTGAGAATATCCTCTTTTGGGTGGATACAATGATTTATTTCAGAACTTGATTGGTTGTGCTTCTGAATATTCTCGACTTATTTAAGCTTTTTCCTTTCTTCCCCAAACTCTACCCTCCAAACCTCAGTCTTTTATGCATTTTAGTCTTTATGACAAATGAGATATGTGTCATATTTGTTCTTGACCATACATTTTCCTCTCTCAAGATTCGGTAAGATGGAATCACCTCGTGGCGAAGACAGAAATTCTTAGAGACTTCAGAGGAAGACAGGCAAAAATTTTAAATGTGAGACTGGGGAAATGCAGCTCGGAGATGATGAAGGTGCTATGAAAAACAAGGACTGATCAGCCAAGGTTTTGATGAAACAAATGAGAATCTCCCTAGGGATTAGAGCGTGTGCACAGTTTCAAAGATCATTGAGTTAATTGCAGCATCATATCAAAGCAAAGTTCTACTTGCAAGGGCTCATGGGGAAAGGGGAAGTTGGTGCAAAAATATTTCTTGTTTTTTTGTGTAATTCATGGATAAAAAGGGTTCTAAAATATTTCTCTGTACAAAAAGAACTTGTAAATTCTAGTTTTCTTTCTTATAAAAATGTAACTTTTATTGATTTTAAAACCCTGTGGTCTTCTTCATGGAAATCAATCTAAGGGAAATGTCTCTGTTTTAAATTAGAGTTAACTTGGTTTCCCATCAATCCTTTTCCAAGAAAAATCATCTGAAGTCTGTGCACTATCACTTTTGTCTTTCTCTGTCTTTCTCTGTTTGTGTGTCTGTATGCATACATACACATATCCAACAAGCACAGCTATATGTTTGTTTGCATGTGCATAAACATATATATGTATATGTAAATATATATGAAGAAAGAGATATTGATATATTCTTCAGTAATTCGATAACCTCAATAAAGAGAAAATTACTAAAGGAAGTGTCATTTTAAATAATTTTTATTTGCAAAACATTATTGAAAAATACATTTAATGTGTAAAGGCATATCATACTGATTTGGCAAGAGCAAAGCCAGTTAACTAATCCCAGTTTCTATGAATAGAATTTCTTTCCTACCATTTCATCCCTGTATTTGGAATTACCTTCTGAAGTTAAAATTGCACATGTGGAGTAGACCTGTGTTTCAGTAAATGAGTTCTGTTAACATAGTCATTAGGTTTAAATTTATGTGAACAGGAGACCAGGAGCAGTCTACTAGCCCCAGTGGATTCCTTCAGCTTAGATTCACAATTTGTGTAAGTTATGATAACGGTCTAATTAGTGCTTTGGACGTACAGTTTTCCACTTGGCAGATAGACTACAATAGCTCTTTCAGAAATTCTACTCATTATGTCTTATTAGTATCAGGCAAGACAATATAAATCTCATTTCACAAGCGATTTATAAGAACTCCTACTGGGAAGCGGTCCTTTTCCAAATGACCCCTATTTTCTTTTTCTGTGTGTCAGCTGGATATTGCTGGAATACAGTCTTTAATATTAAGTATAGTACATAACAACATCTGCAAATGTCAGTGTCTGAGAAAGTAAATAGCATTTCTTCAAGATAAAACTACTCTGGGGAAAAAATAATGCTAATAATAGTATACCATCAAATTACTGCATCAAAATGGAAATGTTTCAGTACATATTTCCTAATTGAACTCTGAACAACTCTAAATGGCTTAAATGTAAATAATTTTCATTTACACATGTAGCTGAACATCTTAATTCTGGATAGGAATTCTGTTTTTAGGTTTGAAGAGTGTTTTTTGTCCCATTTAAATAAGTTTCAACTGTTGGGGTTTTTTTAAGTGGATATTCACTAGACACCAAATCTTTGCACATCTGATGTGTTTTTAGAGAAGTGGCTTTTGATTTTTTTATTTGTCCTAGAATTGCCATGTCCTGGTTTTGATTGGTTTTTATGGGAATATAACAAGACTAATTAAATGTTGAAAAAGAATTAACATTTTTAAGATAGTTATATTTCATATAACCGAAAAAGAAATTGGGAAATGCTGTTAATTCTGCTTCTGGTAAAGTTTGAGTATGAATGGTTGTCCCATAAGCTCAGGTTTTCCATCCTACAAAACAAGTCAGCTCTTTCCATACTGCAGCCAGAGGGCAACCCAGCGTGGAGCTAATGTTCTGTGTTGGGAATTTGAGCATGAACTCAGAGCCATGACTTGGTAGAAATCCCATAGCTAGATGTGGACTACAAGCATCTGGATCTGGGATAAGCTGTACAAAGACTAATTTCAGTGTAAAGAATGACTTATTGTTTCTTTTATAATAACTTTTTATGCTGTTCATGAAGGTTTTGCAGCAGTAGGTGATTGAACTTGAACAGCATCAACTATGCTGTGTATGTTGCCATGTCATTTGAATTGGGTTCATGTGAATAAAAAGAAAAGAATGAGCCTCTGTGTTTCACACTGCATTGACATCAAAATGCACCTGATTTGATAAGTGCAGTATTCATGGAGAATACTCTATATTGGGTGGAAGTTGTACAAGAATCCAAGCTTCCTATGCAGTGACAAATCCTACGGGAAGTATTTGCTATTGTTTTTGGGAACCAACATTGTTGCTCTTTCATTGTAAGATACTAAGTTCATCTTGATTGTAGTTCACATTTTAGTGTCAGCAAAACAATTCATTTCTCTGTAGGAAAACAGAAAGGCTAAGATGCTTTTGCTTACATCTGCATGGGCCAGTGACTCATCCTGTGTTTTAGCAGTAGGTCAATTTTCAGTCTTTGGTTACTGTCAGCTGAAAAATGACTTGCAAAGCCAAAGAAGAAGAAGAAAAAAAGGTGTGATTTCTTCATCAGTTAAAACCAGGTACAGTGGACTTAGTAACAACAAAACATAAATGCATGGAGCCAGATTTGGTTTACATACAAACTTTATTTGTAATAAACCTTTTGAATGTACTTATGGTAAAGTACATGTAAGAAGATGGATTTCCCAGTTGCTCTGAACAGGGAATGAAAAAAAGTTTGTAAAGTCAACAGAGTGCTCATTTTACCTGAACACAGGTGATTTAAACCAGAGGTCTCAACTACCTTATGTCTTGGAAATCTTTTACCCTCAAATTGCTTTTAGTTTCTTATTTGTTCAGTTTGGGTTTACTTTCCTGTGGCATACACTTCAATAAGTTGTAATACACTGCTTTCTGTATTTTTTTCTAAAGGTATCATCTTATGTTATGAAACCTATAATTCATATTTCCATCATGTGCTATGGAAAAGGTAATAAAGCAGAATGTATAAAGCAAATAAATAGTTCGCCAACTTGCATATTAATTTAATTTTGTTGGTTTCATTTTCTATTAATTTTTATTCTTTCAACCTGTGAATGAATCATTTTGACCCTAATACAGCTTTGTGAGAGATGTATGAAAAATGCTTTTAACATATTTAAGGCTTTAGCTTTTATATTGGAGGTTTTCTTCCTTTCAATTAAATGAAAAATAAATCCAGAAGTTACCTATTTCTAGTTGGTTTTGGTTTTTGTTTGTTTCTTTTTGTAAGTTGTTTGGTTAGTTTTGGTTTGGTTTTATTTGTTTGGTTGGTTTTTTGAAATATTTTAGAACAAAGAAATCCAATGTAAACCCTATTCAATTTCATCAGTGTCAAAATTTGACCTGGATATTTTGGGATATAGTCAGTGAAAACTGTTGCATACCTGGCTTTCACCAGGCAAAATTTAGAAAGTCTTAAATCATAGAATCATAGAATGACTTGGGTTGAAAGGGTTGCTCAAAGTTCCATCCAACCTGACCTTGAACACTTCCAGGTATGAAGCACCCACAACTTTTCTGGATGTGTTCCAGTGCCTCACAGTAAAGAAAATAAGACTTCACTGAAAAAAATTGAAGGAGTTTGTTGAAGGTATCTGAGACCTTGTCTTCACAGTACAGTTTTCCTGTGTAAAGCTAATACAGAAATACCTGACACATTGCCTACTTCTCGAGCTGGACTGTTCACATTGGGAGGTAATGTGGGATAAATTGTGTTCCAGAAAATCACATCCTACTTTACTGAACACTAACTTCCCTTTTTAGACAAGGCTGTGCTTTGAGATTTACTTGTAGAAAGGGATTTGAAAATGCAGTTCCCTCAGACATGCTCGTGAAAGGTAAATATAACCTGCTATACAATTAATTGTGACTTGTTCTTGGCAATTCCTTTTGAAACAAATGAAATACTAACAAGACATTGGGTAATGATATCTTGTCTGCAGAGATTTCTATTTTTATATTTTGCTAGGCTTAATTTTGTTCTTGGCTTTGTAATTAAAAAGAAGGTGACTTTTTGAGTTCAGTATTCACAGAATCAGCAGGCATTGCAGGCAGCTCGTAAAAAGAGAAAAACATATCTTGTAAGTGCATGTATTGTTTTTAGCTACATCTCGGGTAATCAGCAAAAAAATGTCTGGGTGGGGGGTGGTGCTGGAGCACCTCTCCTACAAAGAAAAGCTGAGAGAGTTGGGGATGTTCAGCCTGTAGAACAGAAAGCTCCAGGGAGCTCTAAGAGCACCTTCCAAAACTTTCAAGAGTTTAAAAGAACAACAGAGAGCACTATAGTGACAGGACAAGGGGTCGTGGTTCTAAACTGAAAGAGAGTAGATTTAGATTGGACAGAAGGAGGCAACTCTTGACTGTGAGGGGTGTGAGGGACTGGCACAGGTTACCCGGAGAAGCTGTGGATGGTCCACCCCTGGAAGTGTTTGAGGCCAGGTCAGATAGGACTTTTTGAAAAAACTCATCTAGTGGAAGGTGTCCCTGCCTGTGGAGGAGAGGGGTGAGGGTGTGGAACCAGATGATATTTTAGATCCCTTTCAACCCAAACCATAGCAGGTTTCTATGTTTCTATGACTTTACTGAAACATTTCTATGCATGTGTTGTAGAAACAATTTGCAGGAGCAGTTGTGCAGGAACCTTTAATGAATAGGGCAGCAACTGTGTATATATTTTCTAGCCTGTGGTGTTAGTTAAACAAGACAGCATTACTAACCTTTTTTCCCTTTTATTTAAGCATTGAACTAGAAGTCTTTATAGTAATGCTTCAGGACAGAAGGAGGCCATGTAGGCCACTGCAGTCATTTCCAGTAACACTTCACTAATGTTTTCATTGCTTCAAAGTGCTTGTCTAACACTTTTTTGAATAATCACAGCTGTGGTTTCTGGTGCCATCTCATATGATCAATTCTCCACGTTAATTACTCCTTTGCATTCTGCTGATTGTCATTACCTGATCTTCTCATTTGACCTTGTGTCTGTAGGCATTAAAACCTCTAAAGTTTTATGTAACTTTGTCACATTTCTTAATTGTCTCTTTTCTTTTGAACATTCACAGTGCACAGAGAACCATGAAAAAGGGTTATACTCCTGCATGCCGTGTATTGAACCCTGACTCCCTGCACATGAACTAAAGATGGATGGTAATGAGAATCCAGGTTTCAGATTCTCTACCTTCAGTTACTTAACAATGTCTAATAGGAATTGCCATTCTGCATTCCTCTGCTCAGGTCCCTATCTTTTCTTTGGGTACAAGGAACCATATACTAAAATTCAGAGGTCAAATTCATACCTCACTGCAGTCTACAGCTTCCTCATGAAGGGAAGCAGAGGGGCAGACACTGATCTCTTCGCTCTGGTGACAGGACCTGAGGAAATGGCCTGAAGTTGTGTCAGCGAAGGTTTAGGTTGGATATGTTCACACAGAGGGTGGTTGGGCACTTGAACAGGCTCCCCAGGGCAGTAGTCACAGCACCAAGCTGACAGAGTTCAAGAAGCCTTCAGGCACATGGTGTGGCTCTTGGGGATGTCCTGTGCAGGGTCAGGAGTTGGACTCAACGATCTCAGTGGGTCCCTTCCAACTCAGGATACTCTATGATTCAATTACCTGCCCCATGTGAGGCACCTGCTTTTGTTCCCATTGTGTTCCTGTAAATGCTACTCAGAGGGTGAGCTGGAGGATCACTGTTTCTCTCATAGGCAAAGCACCAGTGACTCTGTTCCTCTACATCTTGGCCCTGTGTAAGGCCATGGCTCGCAGACTGGCTCCCAGATGCTCTCAGCTCTGTCAAGGAGTTTACAGCTCTTGGAGAAGCAGTGTCTCTGTGAGAGGCAGCAGATACGAGTTGCAAATATTTATATCCTGGAAAGTATTTTCTGCATTCATTTCCTGTTCATTTTTCATAAGCATTTAATGTTTACTATTCACTAAATATTAATAGCATAGCTATTATTAAAACTTCTCTTTTATTTCTGTATATATTTTTAGAAGAAATACTTTGTGCTGTCCCTACATACACACTTTTCCAAAGTTGTTTTTTTTAGACTCCTTGAATCCTTTCTTTTTAATTTTCAGTGTCTTGCTTATCTGTTCTGTTATTTAAAATATAAATAATGCATAAGGTTACTCTTCTATTTCAGTAGCCTTTTACTACATTTTTCCTTATTTGCATATCTAGGCTTTTTGTGGTTCAGAAATGAACTTCAAGCACTGTAGACTATCTTTTGCTTTGGATATTTGGTAGACATTTGGCATCAGGAAGATTAACAAAATTCAAGGAAATATAAAAGGCACTTAAATACGAGTTTCTTGCTGTCCATGCAGATTCTTCTCCCCACTTCAATTCTCCCCCCACTTCTACTTCTAATTATTATCTGAAAAAACACCTCATGAACAGAAAAAGAAATGCAGAACAGGTAGTCTAGTACCTGTAACTTTTTCATAACTTTGAGTATTACCTTGCTGAGTTTCATAACTATGTTTTCTTTTTCCCTTGTTTATAATCTCAAAATTGCAGAACTCTCTGCCAAGTGTGACCTAATCACTGAATGGTAGTGAGAAGATTTTGCCAGTTTCTGTTTCTTTTTCCTGATTAGTAGTTTCTTCATCTCCTAGAGGTTTGTGTGGGTTTTGGATGCTGTGGAACAGTTTTCAGCTGATCTTTGTATCATGCAGTTTTCAAAAACATTCTTCTTTTGTGGTTGGATTCAGTTTGGCTTCTAACATATCTTGCCAGGGGCTTCAAAGGCCCCAATGAGCATAATTAGATGGTATTTGCTATACATGTCTAGATGGCATTTAGTTCTAAATGGCAGGGGCAATCAAGATCTGGGACTGTGCTTCAAGCCAGCTCACGTGCAAAACCCAACACGTCAAAAGGCAGAATGCACAAGCTCAAGCTGGAGAGAATTTAACTACACTCCTATGCTTCCCCTTTGACTATGTGTATGAGCAGGCCTCTCTCTGCCTCTGTTGTGGTTTAAGCCCAGCCAGTAGTCAAGCCCCACACAGCTGCTCACTTGCTCCCCCACCAGCAGGATCGGGGAAGGAATCAGAAGGGTAAAAGCTGGAAAACTCATGGGTTGATAGGTTAATAGGAAAATCAAAAGCTGTGCACACAAGCAAGTTAAAACAAAGAATTAATTCACTGCTTCCCAGGGGCAAGCAGATGTTCAGCCATCTACAGGAAAGCAGGGCCCCATCATGTGTAATGGTTACTTGGGAAGACAAAAGTCATCACTTCAAAACTCCCCTTCCTTCTTTTTCCCACTTATATACTGAGCATGATGTCACACAGTATGGAGTATCCCTTTGGTCAGTTTGGACCACCTGTCCCAGTTGTGTCTCCTGCCAGCTTCTCACCCCCAGCTTCCTCCCCAGTGTGGCAGTACGAAAAGCAGAAAAGGCCTTGGCTCTATGTGAGCTCTACTTAGCACTAACAAAAACATCTCTATATTATCAGCCCTGTGTTCTGCACAAATCCAAAACAGCCACTGTGAAGAAAACAGCACATCCTGCTTACAAAAGAGTGTATTAACAGAGGCTTTATGATCCTGGTCCTTGTCTTGCCTCCCTGCTCACGCCAGAGTGACTCGATATGTCAACATTAGTGATAGTTAACTTGTCAATGCATGATGGTGATTCCCATTATAAAAGTGGAGGCCTCTCCAATCCCTCAGGAAGTGAGCTCTTAATAGTGACCTGTTTAACATATTCACACTTCCCTTCCTTTGCAGACTTTGACTCCCAAGCATTTGAACATCCCTAACATGCAGGTTCCAGGCAATGTCCAGTCACTCTTCAGAAGTTTAATTGTGTACATAAGTGCTGTTTCTTGACAAATAGCAAGTCTTTCAGTAAACTCTGACAAAACAGTAAATTGTGGTTTCCTGACTTAATGCTGCAAATGTGCCCAGGGATGACTTTCCCTGGTTTGTATCACATTCAGATAACAACTATGTTTGCAGTAGTTAATTATGTGTCAGCTTTCAGGGGTCTGATTTGTGTCTTTCTCATAGCATCTATTACATCTCTTACATTATATTCCATGTAGTTGTTGCTATTGATCTGTTTTATAACTGTGGTGAGGTGTTAAAAATTAATGTCTCTCTATAATTTCACATACTATACTCTGTAGCATTTACAAGTAGGTGAGTCTGAGTGTTACTCATTTCAGTGAAAATGAAAAAGTCTTCTTCCAGTCAACAGTAGCTGTGGATGGGAATTGCACTATTCCTTCACAATTTTTTTTACTGTTTAAGAGGTTTGAGTAGGGTTTGATTTAGCCCAAAACCTCCATGATATCCTTTTATTCCTGTTCTCAGAGAAACTATTTTGCACAGTAACTCAGCAGAGCACTTGGTGTGTGTTCACACTTTGAAAAAAAAAAAAAGAAGCCGGTATAATTTGAACATGGTTCCCATTGCTGGTCTTTTATGCTGAGCCTGTTTCCACATCATGACTCTCAGTTCTTGCATAATGTAAGTTTTCCCATCAACTTGTAAGCAGCTGAGGAGCCAGGGCTAAATAAAACTCAGATAAAAGCTGTTATATGTGATGTAAATAGATGTGAACTGGCAATTTAATAGTGCCCTTGCATTTTTCCATACAGTATAGGATTGTGAAAGCCAAATCTGGCAGAAACTGTGCACTGTTCACAAGCAACAAGTAAGTCTTGAATTTAAATTTGGTAATTTATGTGAGTGCAAGTGGATGCCTGTGAGTGAGATGAAATTATTGGGTCTAATGGCAGCACAGTCTCTTATTCAGAGAATTTTAAGACTCTGATTTGTAATCCCTGAAATGCAAAGCAACATATGTTTCACCAATGGATTAATAAACTAGATTAAGGCTAAACCAAACGTCTATATAAAGTTCTAGCAATATTCATACAGATATTTTCTGTTATAAATATTATTTGAATTATATACCATAACCACTGGTGAAAAATTAAAATGAGACCTGTACAGTTTTAAACTACTCTTAAAATATAACACCCTGTTACTAGATGGTTTACAGACAAATTATTGGACTCAACAGAGGGGAAATTCTTTTGCCTGTGTTATACAGGTCAGGTTTGATGATCAAATGGTCCCTTCTGCACTTAAAAGCTATGAATCTACTCCTTTTCTACAATGTTCACATAAAAGGTCAAATTTCCAAGACTGGAACATTTCACTGAAGGAACAGAAGCTCTCTAAGATGTCTTTAAAATAATGAAGGGGGTAAAAAAGACATACAATAAGGACAAGAGAAGGAATACAAAATAAACTAAACTAAGGAATTTCTGTCTTCAACATACAAATGGGAAAAAATGTTAAATATCAAAGCATGCCATTTGCTTCCAGAAGTACTTATGTGTCAGCGCTTAAAAACAACTCCAGCACACAGTTCAAGCTAGTCTGCTTTGCAAGGAGTGATTATGCATTATGTCTCACCTAAAACCTGAAATTCTTTACTCAGAGGAAAAATATTTTGTAAATTGAATGTCTACATGTCACCCTATGTAAATTCATAAGCATAGTTATGGAGTTCCAGTGAGAAATACCAGGATTGAAATAGCTACTAACTACCAAATGGCATTAACACAGTCCTAGTATTAGCATCCACCCTCCCATAGTGTCCCAAGATGGAGATATATACTGAACAACATTTTCATTTTCGGAGTTCATGCTCTAATCTCTTAATTAATTCATCAGGGATTTCAGTGTTTAGAGGAAGTCTCAATGAGGGTCACTCTTAAAAGAGATACATGCTTTTGAGCCACCTTTTAATTTTGTTTCTACCTGCGCCTTGTTTTATAAAGCTATTATACATTAAAGATTACTTTTTAAAATTTTTACTTTAAATACTTATTTGGTGGCACTATGGAAAAATACCCCATTCAAATGCAAACAGTACAAGCCTATACCCTCTTAACAATCAGTACATAATTTAGGTTCCTCTAAATATTTACATTTCCCATAGATGACTTATCAAACACAAACAGAAATCAACATTCCTTCTACATCTTGGTGAGTTTAGCAACGTTGCAACACTGACTCCTCTATAATGAAGGATTTCTAAACTGTAATAAAAAGGGATACATTAAAATAATACACATGGTACTTATTAATTCCCTCCATCAATATCATCTGTATTTTGCGCCCCATTAACTTCCACCACCAGGCAAGGGTTTAATTTCTAATTTATACAATTGTTTTCTGACCAACTATCTGTGCTGGTAGATAAGGCAAAACTAGTAAGACATGATATTTGGAAGAAAAAATGCTGAGCTAGAGAACACAGTGAGAGGTGTTTAATTTAGTTGACAGTCTTGCATATAACAGTTCTTATCCAAAGACCCAAGAGCTTTGAGCTCAAGACTCAAATTTTGCAGCCAATATGTTAGATCGTTGTATCCATTATTGCAATTCAGCTATGGCTGATCTAAAAAAACCAACATCCTTGTGAAATTTAGTAAAGATCCAAAAATTATAGCTCTGTGCCACTTGAATCTAGCTTTATTATACTTACATCTTATGGAAAGAATAATAGCCCTCAGAATTTCTTCCATAATACAATATTGTACTTCTATTTAGTACAACATACTTTTGTTTTTATATGTAATTATGACTAATAGTAACTAATAACTGCAGATTAATTCCCTGATATGAGTGGGTCAGAGTTTTACTTGCAGTTGAATGATTTGTGAAGTTTTTGAATGGTTAATAGTTTCATTTCTAAATTTAAAAAAAAAAAAAAAAAAAGAGCACCAAACAAGGATTTTTATGAACTTCTTATTCTCTTAAAGCAGTCCAAAACAATGTTGTCATCTTGTTTTCCAGGGTACCTGAGCTAAATCCAATTAGGTTCATACTATACAAAGTTTCAAAACTAAGATGAAGAACTCTTATTCTGTTTAAATAGAATTCTTATTTTAGAACTATCTGTGATAACATCATAAAATTTCTTGCTGTGTCCCTTTATGTAAAAACACAAAGCACGTTTTATGCGACTTCTCTTCCTTGCTCACCACTCCCTTACCTCCTCAACCATCCCCCTCCACACACCCGCATTTAGGAAAGGGAAATTCTTGACAGCAAGCCCTCAGTGGCAATGACCATCTGGCTTTGTGTTCACTGGCAGGTGCTAATTGGCAGTGGTGAAAAGTAGTGGTGATAAACACTCAGCCCACTGTAGCCAGCCCCGTTTGACTGAAAAAGAAAATTCTTTGGACTTTACAGAATTTTTGACAAATAGAGCTTTTTTAGGTTAAAAATGGTAAGATTTTTAACAATGTTAGAAACACAGTAGTTGTGTCTTTAAGGATAGAAAAAAAACCATACTGGCCTGACACTGTGATTGGCTTTATAGGAAATGAAAAAGAATTTAAGTCCTGGTACACTTTTGGCCATTAACATAGCTTTTCCTTTCATAATTGCTGCCCCAAAGGAACAGTTTTGGTGCTTGTAGCCTACAAACAGAATAATGTTTTAGAGAACCGAGGCTTTGGTTTGCTGTACACCTTCATACAGTGGCCTGATTTCATGGGAAGTTTCTCAAATATCAAGGTTTAACAGTAGGACAGGAAAGTGAAAATCACAATGTTACCCAGTACATATGTTTTATATATGAATTGCACAACCTGGCAGTCATACTCAGTATGTGTGCTCAACAGCACATTTCTTTCCCCAGAATTGAAATTAGTACCCCTGGATCCAATAAACTAACTCAGGGTAGGGAGCCACTGGCAGAATCACATCCATTATGGTTCTGACTTATAGATACATTCATTGTTTCTTCAAACAATATTTAGATATAAACTAGTTTAAAGGAAAGGTTCTAGTTTGCAAGTGGGTAAATGTATTTGCATTTCTGTGACTATTTCATTGAGTTTATTCAAGAAGTCACAAGTATCTTGAAATATTTTTATTTTGTCTAACTTATAAGGTATTCTGAGCCTTTATAGGCATGACTTCTACCAAATATATTTTAAAAAAATCCTACAATCTATTCACTTCAGTAATAGATTGTGCTGAAAATTCATAGCATGACCCTTTGCAAATATTAGACAACAAAACTGTATTTATTTTATGTATTTATAGAATATTTATTACTGCAACACACTAAAGCAAATAAAATATTTTAGGATTTAACACAAAAAAGAAATAGGGATTCATTTTGAGTGCTGATTTTGTGTGATTTTTAAGGTATCCTTGTTGAATTTACCAATGTTCAACAGACATCTTGGAATTTCAAATTGGAAGTCTAACTTTTGCATGGAAAAACAGAGATGAGATAAAATTTATCTGTAGTTTCTGTTTACAGCAATGCTAGTACTCCTCTGCCCTTACTAAATCCTTTTTCTTCCTTCTGCTGACCTTTCTCCATGTAAGTTCAAGCCATAAAGAAACAAATAGATGCAAATTCAAAATTTGTGACTCTTTCCTTTACTTCCTTCACAAATTTCAATCATTACAGGGATAGTATTTCACTAAATATCTGTAGGACATTTAGCATGAGAAGAACTACATCTTGTCTGGTAATTCCAGTTGCTACTGATATCAAGAAAAGAGCCTATACCCTTCATTTCTTATGCCATTATGGATCTGATCCCTAGAATTCTCAGCTACATCTTGGTTCTAGAAGATTAGAGAAAGAAAGTCAATTCCTAGCTTTATATATTTGCAAAGTGACACTTGCTAGTAAAGTTGTCAGAATCTTATTATGTTTCTCCAGTTGGAAGGTTTATAAAAGCTACTTCATCCATATTAAATTCTAAAGTGAAATAGATTTGTGTGGGAGAGAACTTAATCTCAGTTTAACAGCAGTACAGTACCCCAAAGAATCACAGTTCATGTCTGAGCTTTTGCAGCACAGTCACAATCACCTACATGAGGAAACAAAAAGATGCCATAACTTAAAAAGAAAAAATACTTTATTCTGTTCTGCTTTACTCTTTACCTCTTGCTTTCCTCTCCTCCCCGTCCCTCCCTTTAGAGAAACAATACACTGTATTTTCAGATTCCTGCAACAGATAAACAGACATATTTTGCTAGTGATGACCTTGTTTATCAATATTTGAAAAACTTAAAATTATGTCTGGTCATATTTTTATAATAAAAACTATCATGGTTTTTCAATTTCCATTGAACTCTGACTATAGAAAATCCTGAGTTCTGGCAGTTGAGAAGAGAACTCTAATACTGATTATTTGGATAGTTACCACTATGGCTGACAATCTACAGCTGAGTGTATGGATTTCTCTAACTTATAATGTGAAAATCCGCCACTTCTATTAAGCTCATAACCGTCTTCTGTGGAATGGGAAAAAACTGAGGATCCTTACCACTCAGTTTTCTAGAAGCCCCTGGTGGTCCAGTGGTAAAGGCGCCGCGCTGTCACCGCTGAGACCCGGGTTCGATTCCCGGTCAGGGCCACTCCCGGGCAGGTGGGGCTCGTCAGCCCTTAAAGGCAACCCACCTACGTCCTAAGGACCTCGCTGCCACCGTCCAAGCTCGCTTGGCCCCGGCAGATGAACCTTAGGATTAAAGGGTGGGCTCAGTTCCGCGCACACTGTGTCTCACCTAAAAAATCCAATGCGCAGGCTGGAAGGTGGAAAGACCTTCCCCGGATCTTCGCTTGCGAAGACTGGCCATTACTTATTACTTTAGAGGACTCTGTTATCTAAAATACTCAGGACATTTTATATTGTTTTAGTAATAGTACCTTTTGAACAAGTAGGTAGTAGCAAGAACAAGCAGGGTTATTGAAGGAACTTTAGTGTATTTTCTTTCCCTCTTGCACAGATCAAAAGGAATACCTTGCAGTAAAGATTAAATACATATTATGCACTAATAAAATATGGTACAATGCTTTCCATTGAATTCATGGCAACAGTGTGCTCAGACTATCAGTCCTGCTTTCAGTCACAGTACAATAAATTCCTTCGACCTCCTTACCTGTTCCCAGTTCCTTGAAGAAGAACTGTGATTGTATCTGAAGCTGTCAAGTGGAAATGATGGCTGTACACTGGGGGTAGGAAATGTTTTGCAAGTCCACTTATTTCAGTTTTAGAAGAGTTGGTGTTATGTGTTTTGCCCAAAAGGCCTTGCACTGAATATCTGATATGACTTGCTGTGTCTTGTTGAAATACAAGAAAAAAACACACTTGTTTTTTCTTGTCATGTCTTCTCTCATCTTTGAATGAATGAACATGTTGAATCAATCCAATTGTTAGAGAATGATTGAAGAAGAAGTTCAATCAGATAGCTTTTAAGGTAGGAACAATTGGGGATTAACACTGACAAGCAGGAATCAGTGCCCAAAAACAAGAAGAGTCCAGATTAAATCAGAACAAAGAGCACATTTTTTTGCCTGATGCAATGCAACATTTCCTTCCCAGATCTGGAGTTAAAATTTTTTTTGTAAATAGATTTTCAAAGAATAAATGAACAGGCCTTATTATAAAATATTTATGGATCTTGGCTCTCTACTTACATTCCTTCTATTTTTTTGTGGTTTTCATTGAGAGACTACACTGGGACACAGTTTATATCTTCATGCAGCAAGAACTATAGCCAGTCACTGGCTAGTTTTGTTAGTGAAGAACAACTTGAATTAACCCAGTCAGTAAATCACAGTCTTAATGCTAAGCTGGTACTATTAGAACAAACTTTCAGTTTCTTAAATTCTGAATAAAATATTTTCAGTTGTCTAATAGCACAAGTAACAGTGACTATGATTATCACACTCATATGTCAACACTTTACTAACTTCTTTGGCTCTAGCTTTGTGAGTTAATGCTGGCATATAGCGATTTTGCTTAATGCTTTTAGTACAGAACTTAAATGGGACAGAAACAAGGCATCTAAATAAAAGAAGAAGGTGGCTACGTGGCCCTCCATGGAGTGTTGCTGTAATGCTTTCCCTGTGAAACCTTTTTGCATGTCGAAAGTAATCTAACTGATGATGAACAGGATGCTGGGGAGCCTTCCACAGAGAGTGGTTGTTCACTGGTTTGATGGGACTTAGAGCAAATTGCAAGTGTCACAAAAGATTTTTTATTCCTAGATTTTGAGGGAGCTTTTAGAGAAAAAGAAAAGAGTAGAACAGCTACTTGAGAAAGGAAACAAGAAAAATCTGAAATACCCATGTATGCACAAGTGGAAAAAATCTGCTGTCTTCCAACTGCCACAACACTGGTAACTTTGTGATTGATATTCAGTATGCACAGTCCTAAAAATAAATCAATGCACATTTTGAATGCTGTCTGTTTGGGTACATATCCTTGTACATTTTTTTATTTTGAAGTCCTGATAATGAATCTTGTTTCTGATTTTACAATTATAATATGATTCGTAGCTTTAGAGTCATTAGGATTAACATCAATAAAAAAGGTTAAGGTCTATATTCTGAATAAAATAAAAATTTTAAAAAAAAATTGTCTGGAGTAGTGATGTGCCTTGAGTATGTAATAACTTTTTTTTCTATTTTCTATTGACTTACAGTCTATTATTACATGTTGCTGGTAGCAACCTTAAAGCCAAAGAATGGCTTTGTATTCTACAATCCCTTTGGAAGTTAAGCCACTCAGAATGATGTCTGACTGTTACATAAATCAGATTTTACGTAAGTCAGTCTTAATAAAAGAACCATTGTAACTTTGTTCTCTTTGGGGGTATGCTTTTTCCAGCCGCATGCAAGGAAGTGCCAGCCTGTCCTCAGTGCCTCCACAACTGTTTCTAGGGGATCTGATAGTTATAATGCATGATGTTTGCCAAGTCCAACCTAGTCTCCTGAAAAGTAGCTATAGCAATGAAAGATTATGTCATATAAGCCAAAGTCAACTGTCATTGCAAATATCAGGAATGTTCCACTGGATAATGGTCACTGTTAGACATAGCAGAGCCTTAGCTGAAATCTTCTGTGGTGATTAAGGGAAAAAAAATTTGATTTTATCTCATAAGCATCATCAAAAGGATGTAACATCTTGGAAAACACCTGAAGAATAGGAGGCCTGGCATCCACCTCTGAATAAAACTCTGCCTCCAGCTTTTTAAGTATGGACATGTTCCTAGAAGGGGACAAACAAGCTATATCAGATCCTGTCACAGGTCTCTGGTGGAAATGTCATTTCACGTGGAAATGTCGTGTCATATCAATTCATAAATACCTTAGGTATCATTAACTCGCATAGTCTGACCTCCTGCATAATTCAGAGGATATCTAACTCAATGGTAACTCACCATAAACATAATCTAACTTTTCCTGTATGAAATTTAACAAATCCATGTGACTAAAGCACAGCTTTCAAAATACATTTAGTTTTATTTTGAGGATTTAAAAGTGGGGCATCCAACATGTAACACTGTAACACATCCAACACTGTAATATAATTGTTAAGAAAGAATACAATATAAGTGTTAAGAAAGAATAGAGACCTTATTTTTATTCATTTTTTTCTGTCAAATTTCCTGTCATGGATTCTTTTTGTCTTCTCACAACAAGATGAAAGTATCCTTGATACTTTTATTCTCATTTTGTAAAGTCTTAATAATAGCATTGCAAAGCCTATTAATAAACAGCCGTAATTTATATGAGTCTGCCTTTTTGTCCTGTTTTCACTCATTGTCTATGATGATATTAGAGAAATACACCACCCTTACTGACATCTTAACTTTGGAAGTATCAGACCAAAGTTGTAACTTTCTCCTTGCATTAGTAACACTTGATTCAACTTTCATAGTATAGGCTGAAGAACTGAAGAATCACATAGTCGGTGGGACACCTTTCAGTATGTGTGTTTTGTAACATAAGATGTGTGCAATCTATGCATACAATTTCAGGCTCTTTTTATTTGGATTTTGCTAAAAAAACAGATTAATGTCTTTAAGTAGAACAAGTATCACCTGTATCCAGGAATAGTCCCAGAGAAATTAATGGACTACTTATGAACTAAGGATCTAATTTAGGTCAGGGTGAGGTGACATAGCTTGACACTTACTTGGCCAGACTTAGCAGGTCATATATTTGTGGACTGGTTTTTTTTTTTTAAAGTTAAAAAATGTCTCTCTACCTTCACCCAAGGATTGTGCATTTTTTTCTAAAACTGATCAACAGACCAAAATTACCTAAAGTGTTATTCTTTTATTATTATTATTATTATTATTATTATGACTTGTAATTCTCATCAAACAAGGCACCAGAGATATTCTGTGAAAAGGTACTCCATGGGTCCCATTAGTTTTCTTGTGTCTTTCTCTGAGTTATTGGGTTCTGCCAAGGAAAAAATCCTGGGCTTGACAACTGTGATTCACCATAATAGCTCTTGTGTTTTAGGAAGGATATTAGTCATTGAAAAAAAAATCATGTGCAGCCATGCTCTTGTATTCTCTAAATAAATTCATTATTCTTAAATAAGTTCAGGATGTTACTCAATCAGTTCATCAGAAAATTTCTGAGTAGATGGACCAGAATCACATCCCTGTTCTTCAAGGGGAAGCAATGTGATTTTGTCTTTGCCTAACTATTTCCTTGAAAGTTCACTTCATATTTCTGTACCTGAAACAAATAATCAGGCTGTCCTGAAGACCCAAGTAATCCAGCCATACTCTGAACATATTTTAGTTTAGCAACTCTGCAGAGCTCCTGGGAAGCTGGTCGAGAAGGTGGTGAGGGAATCTACATTACAGAGGAAATAACCTCTCTATTGGTAAGACCTACATAACACCTCCCTGCTTTTGTAGTGCTGATTAAAATGCCAGCACAGGCAGAGAGAGGGAAGGCAAGAAGGTATTGCTTTTAGTATTTTATACAGCATAAAAAGCAAAGAAACAATCAAAGTAATATTAACTGACATTGATGAAGCAGAACTGAGAAACAGAAAATGTTATGTCACTGAAGAAATAGCAGGGTGTCATTTGTATATTAGAAAAGGGTAACATATTCCATATAACTCTAAATACATATTTAAAAAGTTATTCCAATAGTCTAATAAAATATTGGACTGCAATTTCACATAAATGTCAAGAGCTAACAAATATAGATCGAAAATTTGGAGTCCCTCTGAGCTAAAAGTCATAGTCCAGAAAGACAGAAATGAAACTAAACATTCTGCTTTCAAGGGTCTTCAACAGGAAAGTTGGTAAGTCTTGAACAGCCATGTGGAAATTTTCTGCCTGTTTGGAAACTTAGATTTTCAACTGCAAATGCATGGAAACGATCAGAAATAAAAGAAAGCTATATATTTTTTACTGTAAGCAGCTCTGGTCCATAACCAAGAAAACCTATTTTTGAACTCTTTTTCATAGTTTGTATTTCAGACTTTTTTTATTAACTTCATGCTTCATACAAGGTAGACAGTACCTACTTTGGTATGGTATAATTTTTAAATTCATTTTTTAAATGGTCCATCTATGTAATCAGGAAAAAGCCTATTTCACATCTGCAGAGGAAAAGAATGGATTGTGAAAACTTTTTTTTCTTTTTAATTACCAATAAGGCATTTGAAATGTGTGAAGTTTCATCTCCCAAGTCTGTAAAATTTCATGTGTTTATTGGGTAGAGGATCTGTATTTTGCCTCCTCGCTGTTTAAATGCTTTAAAATTACTTTCAGTTTCTCACTTAAGTTGAAGAGATATTTCAGAAAATTAAAAGTTTTTGAATGAAATAATTAATCCATACTGATCATTAGTTCCTTACCTATCTGCCTAATGACAAGCAGAATATTATATGAAGATTGCAACTAGAGGACTTGTATAAAGCCTAGCCACAAATTATTGCATGAGTAAAGATTCGTGTGAGAGATGTTAAAACATGTGTGCAGTATTAAAGAAGTTAATGAATCTACTCATCTGGATTATCATTTCTTATGTGATAATTTTAGATTTTAATGTTCAATGACTAATGAAGAAGAATCAGTTTTGAACTAAATGGTCTTGAAGAAAAAAAAAGTAAACAGCAGTATGAGGGAATCATTAAGAAAAAAGAAAACATATGGTCACATAATTTATTCCAAATATACGTAACTCTCAGCTAAAGAGTGAGAGTTTCCAATTTTGGAAAGCAAATTCTATGACAAATCAACAGCAATGTTAGCAATAAAAAATGTTGCATTCATTTGATTCTAGTATTTAGTTGCTTTAATTGTTTTACTCTGTATTTATGAGGTTTCTATTGAAACGAATTTTTGAAAAAAGCCACACAACTTCTGTGCTGTGTTAAAATGGTCTTTTTCAACCTTAATGGTTCTATAATTCTATGGTTTATTATTGCAATTATTACTGTGATATATATACACAATTTTAAATCTTCCAACACTTGCACAAAGGGTCAAAATTTAACACAAAAGTAAATGTAAAAGTAAATTTTATCACATTTGTAAAGAAATGAAGGAGTTGGGAGCTTGGGATCAAAAGTATATCTTCCTTAGCTTAAAGCAGATGCTGGGAGAAGAAGGATTAACATAACTTTATTTTGATGCATTTGATATCTTGGACATTCTGGATAAAATTAAGAGTAAAATAAAATAAGAAAAATAGCTTCTGTCTACTGATATGCCAGCATTTGAGGTTCAGGTCCATAGTTCTAGTCCACACTCAGGTGTGTAATAAAAATTGTTCCATCAATCAGTTGAAAAAGGAGAGGAAGGAAGGAAGGAGAGAAAAATGACCTTTTCAGGTCATTCAGAGTCGCACAGGAAGCCAGTGAAGCAGAACCACATCACACTGACTTGTTGGACTGTGCCACGATTTGTCACTCTGTTCTAGTGCAAACTTCATATTTTTGTACCATTATAAGGTCAGAAATCGATGCAACAGAAAAAGTCGTTCAGTACCAACAGATGTAGTCACACAAAGGTTCCTCCTGTAACATTTTCTTTAAAAGGAAAACCAACATTCCTTCTTACTGAATACTACATTAGTTTTACCACCTCTAACAAAAATAACACACTGTAATTTTCTGGTTCACTTGCAGAGCTACTGCACTTTTTACGCTTTTGTGCGGTATGAACATAATCTCTATTTGATAATTAATAACATCTGCCTCCCTTACATGACAAATGATGTTTGTTAAACTGAAGTTGTTTCCTTTTCACAAGTTTTGCATGAGACTTTAAGGAAAAGTTTTAAAACGCTTAGCTTTGGGCACTTTTCTAAAGGGCTTCAAGCTTCTGGGAGAGCTTATCTTAGCTTTTGAACCTGAAAGAACGTGGTTTATTTAAGATTCAGCTTGTTTCTCTTGTGGCTGCTTAAGCAGGGAATATATGAATACAAAGAATTAGTCTTACAGTGTGATGTGTAAAGTATTTTGAAGTTTAAAATGTATACATTTTTAGAAGATGATTGTCTATCCAAAAGCTGTTTGTATTCCAGACTTGCTATGTTTAGACTTCATAAATATGCAAGGAAATATCCTTGCTGTATACTTTTAACATGAAAAGTAATATCTCTGTTTTTAATTATGGGGAACCTCAGGCATGAAGAAATTAAATGACCTGAACAAACATCATAAAAGCAGAGTCAGGAATTGAATCTGGATCTCCTGAATGGTAGTTATTTGGCTTCATTTGCTGAATTAATCCTTTTGGAAAGAAATTATGTGTTGCTGTTCAGCATCTTTCATTTGACATTCTTGCAGTTTTCTTTTGGTTCCAAATAAAGCAGGTTTAGAAAGTAGCAAAAAGCCGTGAATACATTTCAGCAACTGTGCAAGGAAGCAGGTAGCTTGTTATTATTCAAGTAAATTCCATTTTTCTGGACCTTGAAACCAAGTTTTGTAGCCAGCAAAGGAAATAACAAAACAGATGTGTGTGATCCGTGGTGCTACGTAATGGCTGCTGATTGGAAGAAATGGGCTTGGAACAATATTTTCTGTTGAACAACACAACATATATTTTAGAGAGACAGACTGCATTCTTGATAACCCTGAGACACCCAGGTAGATTTTATCTCAGCTAAATTTGGCTGCTTAAATAAGTATAAACCTCTAAACTATGCTATAGAGCACAGATACCTAAACATCCACTACAGTCAGTAAAGAGATGTACCTACAACACAGACTGAGATGCATTTCTGAGACTTAACACTCGTAGTTGACAAATATTGAGGTGAAAAGAACTCTGTGTTTAGTGTTCACTCAAGGTCTGTTTAAGCTTCGTGACCACTACAGCAGTTCCATCCTAAGAACTCCAGAGAGGAAAGCAAGCCACAAGAGGAGGAGATATTTTGTCACTGGGTGGAACAAAGAGGTAAAAAAAAGTGGAAAGGACAAATAGAGAAATCTAAGGCATACTTGGTTTTGTGTGTGTTACATTTCAGAGGTAGTTATTTTAAAAAGACTTGTATCCCTGGAGAAAATATTTTTAAGCATTTTTATGTATCCTGGAGGAATTTTGTATGTGTTGTTCTGTTTATCTACCTGTTTAAGTGTGCTTTTTATTTCCTTGGATGAAAATTGTGATTGTTAAATAGGGTTTGTTAACTTTTCTTCAGGTTAGAATTATAGCTCATAGAACAGCACCAGTGTTTGTACAATTTTCCCAGGTTTCTAGATGGAGTCAATGTTTTTGTAGTGACCACTGCAAATTTAAATACAGCTCTTGCTGCTGCCAGTGAAATTTTGGCAGAGGAAACATTGTACCAACATCTTATGATCTTCACACCAAAGATTCAAAATCACAAGCCTGCTCTCCAAAACATAAACAAATTTTACAAATAAAATCCCTTTCCAATTTTTGCTTTTAAATTTGATGATTATTTAACTGTAGAAGTTATCCATATGAAGAACCAGTATGGAAATAATTACAAAAAGGGAAGAAATTGGTGAGGGAGGTGTGAGAGAGACTAAAATACATGCCTAAAAGCAAGTTATATATAATAAAAGGGAAATAATGATTAATTAGTCCAAACACATTACATTTCATATTTATTATGTTTTTATTCTGTGGGAATTAAACCCAAAATATCCAAGGAAGGTTGCAGTAAAATTTTGCTATCTGGTGATAATAAAAATATTATCTTTTATAGAAGGAACTCAGACACCAAATGTTGAGGAATTTCAACCTGAAAAAAAGTCGCTTTTTAGGCATTTTGATCAATGCACCATCACAAATGCTGCTGTGAGTCTTCACAGTAAAATAAAGACCAGGAGATTTAAATGAGCATTTTGCTACCAAGGAGTCAATTAAATTTTGGATGCCTGTAGAAATCCCACAGGGATGAAGGGCAGCTTGAGTAAAGAAGGAGTTCCAAATTAAAGCCAGTTCACAAAACTGCTACTGATTATTATTTTTTATTCTTACTAAATTCTTTGCATTCTCTACATTCCAAATAACACAGAATGAAATTACAAATTTATGAAGAATATTGTTCCAAAATGAATACAGTCTACAGAATATAATTTCTGATTCAAATTCACAACTTGTAGAGTACCAAGAATTTCAGAGATTTGTTTCAGGCCAAATTCAGTCCAGAATGTTAGTAGCTATAAGAGGCTAATTTCTGGTTTGGTTGACCAGTGGTCGGTGTGACATATTTAGGCTGAGTTCCATGTTCAGCTAGGTTTAATACCCTGAAATGACATGTGACACTTTGTCATGGCCTCAGCAAAAAAGGTACAAAGATTGATTTGATTGTACAGGATCATGTGGTTCTTGTGAGCAAGACTGATGGTGTGGTTTTTTCCCTTGTCAATACTGAAGTACACTTGAGCTCCAAAATGTACACAGTCTCTCTCTCAGAGCTGTTGCTTCTAAAATTAAATGCAGATACTTAGGCCCAAACGCTGACAAAGCAAAACCTTTCTGAACTGATGGCTTCTCCCACTGCTGTGGCTGTGGAGGCAAAGTTGAAGTGGTCTATAGACATGAACCATCTGTGCCCATTCCATGACCACAGTCATTGAGACCTTAATACTATAACAGACTCTGTGTTCTTCATAGCTCCTTTGAAACCTTCTCTTTTAGTTTTACCTTCACTGTTTCCATATCCTATCCTAAAAACACAGTGGCCTGAAATGACATTTTTCAATTTCACTGCGCATCTACCTTCATCTCTTTGTATTGGCTCCTCTTCGACATACAACTTGCAAACAGGTTTTTGGCACCAAGGCATTCTCTTCCCTTTCTTTGTCTAAAGGCATGTAGACCAACTTCTGATGAATTCTATACATATTTCTTGTTTCTTTCAAACAGGACTGTGCTCCTAAGTATTAATTTCCCACCAAAAAAAACCCAACCAACCAAGCAAAAAAAACCCACTAAACAACTGAAAAAGGTAATGTTGGTGAATAATAGCTCAGTGAAAAATATTTCTTAAATCATGGATTTGGGGGCCAAGCTTGTGGGTCTCCTACAGAAATTATAAGAGAATAATCATAAGATCCTGACAGTATTAAAATCTGGGGGAAAATTCTCAAGGAAATCTTTACCCAAAGACAAATTCCTTAGAATATCTGTGGAAAGAACTAGTTCAATGACACAGGCTTTGAATTAAGTCTTTCTAAAAGTTAAGTGCCAGTGAATGACATGTAAGTATGCAATTTTATTTTTAGGGAGATAATTTAAAGATATTTTAAAAACAGGATATTAGCTATGGAAAATTACTGGCCCTTGAACTGAAGTAAATAAAATATGACCTCCAGTACCAAATAATTCCTCCCATCTTACAGCTATTCAAACACAGAAGTCAATTGGTCATTTGTTGGGTGTTCAGTCCACAGAGAAATAAACTCCCAGCTATGGTTGATGAAGATTTATGTATTTATAAATATATAATTTTAGCTGGCAGGCTTTCTTGATCAAGCACACCCTTTTTTAGAAGAAAATGGCACTTTTCCATAAAAGTGACAAGTAATAGTAATCTTTCTCAGACAGGCTTCCATTCTGCTGAGTGTTTTAGTCTGATGATCTGAACATGGGAACTGAGTGCCAGATGTGGTGAGGTTCTGTGAATAATGTGCTATGTGAATAATTGTAGTTCAGTACTTTAAAAGTGAAAATGATTTTTTTGGTATATTAGGAGGGAAAATTAAGTCTCAAGTTGAATAGAAATAGAACGCAAAAGAAAGTGGTTTTTTCCTGAATGAAAGAAAAAAAAAAAAAAAAGACAAAAAATTCCAAGAGGAGTTTAGATTCATGAGTTTAAATCCAATTTTGACATAGTTTAAACTTGGATCACTCACATCTAGGCATCTCATCACAGGCATATTGGATTAGCATAGGCAAGATGCACACTCTTGCTTTATCATTTTTATAAGCCTAATCACTTCCTAGCTATTTCCATGAAAAGTAGCTGTATCTGAAATCGTTCAACCAATTCAATCTGAATTTGTCAGCAGGCAGGAGAAAACATTCATTTTTATTAGTTTTTATAACATCAACGAGACTTGACATCTATGCTATATGAATTCCAGGAGCCTAATTTTGGATTAGTTGTAGATTGATACCAGGGACTGGTGCCCAGCAACAGCAGGGGCATGTTGGGTGCAATCCTGGAATGTATCTTCCATTTTAGTTTCATCACAAAGGAATCCAGTTTGCATCTTCTTCCACTGCAGTGCAATGCAAACTGAGGCGTGGTGTGTGAATCGGGAAATTCACTCCAAATTCATAGTACAAAGATTTGGTCAGAAACTGATGACTAGTTAGAGCTGTGTGGTGACAGAAGTGGCTAACCCAGCCTCCTAAATAATATTTATTTCCAGCAAAGTGAAATAATTGCTAGGCACTGATTAGAATTTGTTATCACAGAATAGTATCTGACTGTTAAAAGCTTGCACAGCATAAACAGGCATAGGCAATTGCCTACAAGTGTGTCCTGCAAGAGGCAACAAACAATTCCCTTCATCTGCAGCTGGGATGGGGAAGAGCCTTTGAGACTGAATGTTTTGTAACTATCCATTCACAGGCTGGGGAGGCAGGAACACTTTTACTGCTACTGAAGCTTCTAGATTCCATGCTGACTTTGTCCTTATGAAGAGGAAGGAAGTGATCCATCCTCATTCCATGTAGGATAAGCTCAGCCTTTATGCCAGTCTAAGATACAAAGAAAGAGAGCATATAAGAGAGCATATCAGTAGCAAGAAAAAAAGGAGAGTGCTTATCCTGCAGTGGGAACACTGAGGGCAGGCAAAGGCTGCAGCAAGGGAGACAGAGGGATCTACACGTATGGGGAGGAGGGAATGGCTCCTGCCCCACAGATGAAAAGGAAGAACAAACATAAAGGTCCCTACCCTCCCTCCTGTGTCTCTAAAATCTCTTGGAGCCCATCTTAGCCACTTGTCTTTGTACCAACTCAGGACTAATTAATATTTTTTGTTCCCTGACTCCTTTTGGACTCTTCCAACCAGTTTGCTCCAGTTACTCCAGGAGTGCTTCTTGGCAGCTGGTACAAAAAGGCTGCACCAGTCTTTGTCCTGCAGAGGCCTTCAACACTATCTCTGTAGGCTTTGCATCCTCAGAAAAGCTCACAAGCCCTCATAACTCACGCGATAGCATGCAATCACAGAAAATTAATTTTGTTTCATAAAATCGCCAAACTAGTGAACCATGACACAACTCATGAGGTCTTATCAGACAGTTTGAAACTAGTAAAACACCTCAGGAACTCAGGATTGCAGGGAATCAGTTTGATTCACACTTTATGTAAGTGGATGTGACCAATCTGCATTATAATGAATTATCCCTAAACTGTAGGGAAACAGGTCAGTTTGATCCACTCACTCTTATAGTCAGAAAGCATCCCACAATTGTCTTAGTATTTGAGACATACCTTTCAATCCCACTTACACCCCTGGCCCCCCTTGCCTGCCCAACTAAAACCTCAGTTTCCCACCATCTCAGAACTTTTTTTTTATTGTACAGATGCAAAAATGTGATCTTTATGTGGAATCAGTTTCATGGAAATTATCGTCTGTTTTGGGGAATTCCCAAAATGGGATAAACAGCTCTAAAACTAAGGAGTACCTTGTTCTTTTCTATCATTGGGAAAAAAAAAATTTTTGTTTAATTTCCTATTTTTCTGTTACTAAAGAAATTCAGGATTTTGAACCCCAACTAGCAATTAATGTGCTTAACTTAAAGCACATGAATGCTGCTGTTGAAATCAGTGTGACTTTGTAGTCAGAAGGATAAGTCTGAAGTGTTGGCTTGAATTACTGAAACAGAAAAAGTTTATTATATTTATATATAAATATAGTTTTCACAAAGAGTGCTGCAACTAACTTGATGCAACCCCAAAAATTCTGTGTTGTGAATGTAATACATAAAATAGGTTTGTTGTTTTTTTTAAAAATTAATATGTTTAACATATTCACATTTCCCATCAACAGAGTTATTATTTCAGGATATTTGGTGTTCCTACTTGTCCCTATTAATAGAAATTGAATAAAGTCATTTTACACAACCAGAAAATGAGGCCATCCTGATTCTGGCATTTTTGATGATGCAATGATTTGGCTCTGAAATCTTAGGAAAATTTAACTGAAGGAATAACAGCTACACAGACTGCAGAAGTCATACACAGAAACCAAAATGACAGGGTTCTGCATTTTAAAGAGCACTTTTGTATTCCAGATGACTTAACAACTAATATTTTAATTATTGTTATTTTTAAAACTTTATCATAGCAACTACTGTAAGTAATTTTGTTGAGCATCAACGAGCACAGCAACACCAGACTGTATTGTAAATCAGGGATTCCCCCAGGCAGCCATAATTTGTCTGTCCTTCTGGTTTTGTCTACTTTAACTTTTCTATTTTAGGGACTACACATGTGCTTTGTGTTAGAGCAGGGAAGTCACAGCAGACTAAACTACAGTTGTATGGTGACTTTGCCTTTTGGGTCGTGCCCTTCTTTGGTCTTGGAGGAAGATGGTCACATATAAAAACAAATTATGATTCAGAGAATCCCTACAGAGAGACTAACCAGAGAAATGTGGTTTTCACTGTGCCCTCATCCAAACTCCCTATATAAATAGTCTTGTACTGGTCTAATTAATTGACTCTCTAATCCTTGCCTTGCCCACTACATACAAAGTGGTTTTGTAAATTCAAAATAGACATGGTCTTGAGCCACAACATTTATAAGATCATGGCATTTAGGGATGAAAAACAACTAATACATCATCCGGTACACCTCCCCAGCAGGGTAGGGTAGCCTAGTTAAAAATGCCTCAAATAACATGGCTCTGACCACATCCTGAGCCAGTCAGTCCACTGCCTAATTCATCCTGCTGCCATGATGCTTTCCTTGATTTCTTGATACCCTGTTTCACAGCTCCAGTCTCTAACTTTGAATTCAGCTCAGCTATGGTGAGGGAGAGAACCTCCCTTGCCTGAGGACAGCCTTTCACATAGAGACAGTTGCTCACCTCCTGTTTATGCTCTATCTCATTACTGTTCTTTTTAGTTGATTAATTTGTGTAGATGAAATTTCTTTGTCAGACAACACAGCCTTAGGATTTGATTTTTGAGGTTTTTCTCACATCTGGCAATACTACTGCACTTTCTCTACACAGCTGTAACACTGGATTTCTGAGTAGTTATTCTAATGTAACCATTGATTTTGCCACCAGAACAATGACAAATGATTATGAACAGGGTAGTATCTTAGCTGATGGGGCTAATACTTGTACATCATTAATAATGATATAAATGATCTTAACAGGAAGACAACAGATTTCCCTGAGATAAAGTATTCACTTATCTAGTTGCAAAATAGACTGACACTCCTCTCTCATTTCCTCAAGGTTGTAATTTAAAGGATTAACGTAATACTGTTTGATACCCTGTCCAGAGACTTCTTGAAAGCTGAAGTCGTTGGCTCTTCAATAAAGAAAATATATTAAAGCCTTTGGTTTTGGGGTTTTTTTCTTCCTTTTTTTCTCTTTTATTAGGTAATGTGTTGGTGTTTCAAATAAATATCCGTCTAGACAGATGTCAAAAGTGAAATCCAGTGATAAAGACTTTCTTCATGATAATAATAAAGCAGAGGGTAAAAAAAAATATTTGTGGTGTAAAGAACACCCAAGTTCTGAATGCAGAGCCAGATCTTTTTGTTTCAGCTACCACACAGCAAAGACCAGTCAATCAGACCATAAGTTTTCTTACAGGGAGATATTACTCTCTGTGAGGTAGTGTGAGTGAGGGGGCATGTGCACGTACAGGAAAGTGGTTAGAATTGTAGCAGTGGATTTTGTGGTTTTCTCCTTTGAAAGTTATGATCTGGCTAATGCTGGGATTTCTGAAGACCCCAAGGGAAATAGATTGTTTAGTTTTCACCACATTGGGGTCTCTTTCCTTTGGGAGGTTTTGCGTAGAGTCTGAAAGGTTTGACATCTCCTGTGCTTCCCAAAGCTCCCCATGGCTACAGTGAGATCAGCCACTGCTCACCAGGAACTGCCGAAGAACCCTGGGGCTTTGTGTGCTTCAGTACTCAGCATCACAGCACCTGAATGTTAGCTGCCTGACAGCTGTAAAGGGATTCGAAGCAGGATATTTACCTATTGACGTCTTTAAGCCAAGGGAAGAATTAATGCTTTAACCACCGTGACACAGAACCGTATCCACTAAGCTTCTTTCCGCACTGAGGTTGAACACAGACAGCTCACTTCCAAGCAGGCTCCATGTTAAACGCCACAAGAGCGTCTTTAGATTTCCTTCATCTTTCCTTCAGGTTTTGGACACACATTGCTGCCGCAAGAAATCCAGTTCACTCCAGAAAGCAGATTACGTCCCACTGATGCAAATCACAGTACATACCAGCTCTCTGCTTTTGAGATCTGTCATGGCATGCGTATTTCACTAATAGGTGTAAGTAAAAACACAAAATAAATGTAGCCCAGAACTTATGTCCAGACTGATGATGTCATCACCTTGCTCAAGTAGGAATGTGGAATCCATTAACGGGCAATAAAACTGGAACTTATTTTTAAATATTTTGCATCAAAATGCATTTGCAGCTTTAAAACCTGCAACTGATTTGTGGTCAAAATGATTGATTTTTCACAAATGCTTTTCATTTCACCTTAAGATGATAATTACGTCAAATGGTGGTCATAGGCTTCAGATAGAAAATCTGTAGGTTGTAATTTTGCATGTCTGATCAAGGAAAGGAAACTTTTATTTACAGATGTCTCTGAAGATTAGCAAACCACTTATTCTTCCATAGAGAAATTATTAGCTAAGAACTGAGGTAACTAAATGACACTTTTAAGGCATAAAATATTGTTCCTTAGTTGGGTATTTGTTTGTTGTTTTGTATCTTTTCTAAATAATGAAGAACCAAGAAGCAACCAACTGGAAGCAAAATCACGTAAAGGGAGAACCAAATGGTATTCACATTGATAATATGGGATAAAAATGGCATCATTAACTTTTAATAAAATGTATTTCTCATTCTGAGTTAATAGGAAGTATCTGGTAGCCATATTATTAAACTTTTGACCATTATATTTTTATTTCCTGCTCAGTGATCAGTGGAAAATCTGTCATGCCATATTTCATCTTCATCTTCAACAAACAACTAACTGTTTCATTTATTTTTTCATTGAGAGACTTCAGTAATTATTTAGTAGCAAAAATATCATCAAAAATACATTCCCCTAGAGAAATCAGTAATTTGATTTTCATCTATAACTAACCATACAGATTGCTGTGACCCATGTACTAATCGTAAGTCAGGCACATGGAGTTGATTTCAGGAATAAGATACAGCAAGATGTCTGTTTTTTTTAGTACAACCTATAAAGAAATCCCTTAAGAGGTATGCATTTAAAGAAAGAAACATGTATTCTACCTATTTTTATAGGTTAGCCAAAGTACCAATATATATCCCAAGTAGCATTGACATTCACCTGTAATTAGTCATAGAAATAACGTTACTGCAAACAACAATGTTCCAAGGACAGTATGCTTCCATATTTACTTGTCAAAACCCAGTCCTTCTGGAATCAAGTGAACTGTAATTTAATTGAAATTATTTTTCTTCCTCCAGAGCATTAATTTATCATGTAATTTTGTGGCTAGTTTGAAGTACAGGTTCATGTTCAGTCAAACTCTTTTGCTTAATGAATATTTTTTAAACTTGATCTTGGATCAAAGAGAACTCACTGTGTATAAAACAAGAGAAATAACACTTCCTCATCCTGGAGACATTACATATAAACACATATAGTTTCACACAGAGTTATGATCCAATTCCCGATAACAAAAGCAAAGACCAAAAATATTTCTAATCTGAAAACTCCATAGAGGACCAAGTTTTATTATTATTTCCTGTTATTTCCTTGTAACAAACAAGATCTGGCAACATTCTTCTGCCATCAGTCAGCATACCCTCCTGAGGGTCAGTGGGGTCATCCAAGTGGTGGTTGCGCTACTTTCGCTGAGATTCCAGAAGATATTTTTGAGTGATTACTCACCTGTTGGAACAGCTCTTTCGCTTTCTTGTTGTGTCCTGTCAGCACTCTTACCTAATATGCTGCACCACCTGACAAGCAGTTTGGTGTAACCATTCCTTCCAGTACTGGTGACGTAAGAGAGCCGGTGGCCAGTTTGTAACGGAGACTGGAGCAGACATGAATTCCCATCTCAAAGGCAGAGATAAAGGAAAGTTAACAGCTACATGATATACAGATCTTTCCTTCATCTCCTTTATCTGTTGTAAGAATTTCTGTTTGACAGAATTTGATAGTTAACATGTCGATATGAACTGCAATGTCCAGTGGACAAGTAGTGACATAAAAAAAAAGTCTTACAGACGAAGCACTATAAGTTGATATTTAAGTGTCTTTTAAAGCTTTTTCTATTAAATAAATGAAGATATGATTACCTGTGCACTGCATCTACTGCATGTTACAGTACTAATGCAGATACAGGTTTCATTAACTTCAGTGAAGGCCATACAGCTCCTTTTGTGGTTGCTCATCTTCTTCAGATCTGCAAACATAGTCAGAAAGAGACAGAAATAAAGAGAGAATTCCTGCTGTGGCTCAGTGTATCATCACCAGAAGAAGGAGGCAGTCTTTAAAACTGGTTTTAAGTTATGGTTATGGCAATTCTTGGACCACCCCAGCTTTAAATTTTCTAAACATTTCATTTTGCTTTATAGTTATAATGTTTAGAATTTGTTACTGGTTCTAGTAGCTGCAGATCTACTTATTTATATCGTGCTCCTGAGTTTACATTTCACTCTATCAGTTAAACTTAAACCAGTTCACACAATATGTCAGAAGTATTTTGTGTTAGAGTTCTTAGATTTACAGGCTCAACGATTTCATTACAATTGCTCTGGATCTGCAGCAGCTGTAGCAAATCAAGCTATGGTTCACAGACTTTACATAGCAACTCACAATTAATTTGTAGTTCTTTTAATGAACTTCCTTATTGTACATAAAGAGTGCAAATGTACACAGAAAACTTTTTTTTCCCGTATGGAGAAAACTCATTGTCTTTCTCTTTAGGACAGTAATTATAGATATTCTACCCCAGCAATCAAATACAGGGTTTGCATTTCAACTTTCAAATACTCTTTACTTATAGGTTTTCAGGCATTGTTTTTTTATTTATCTGTCAGCATTTACTTAACTGGAGATTTTACTACTGAAAAAAACTTGGGTTTGACAGAGATCTGTTGTATTTGCCTTATTAACAGAAAATAAGCAGTAAACCCACCTTGTTTACTCTTCAGAGATCCAGCACTGTACTACGCGAGGGCTCCAAAGCCTTGGGGCATCTGTGTTTGTACTCATCTAAGACTGAATCCTAATATTTGAACATCTGTGTTGCCATCCTTCCACCTACTGCTTAAAACCTTATAAGAAGTCTCCTAAAACACCCCTTGAGGTAAGAACATGTACCTCTCCAATTGAAAAGATGTTGAGGCAGAGAGATTGACTGATTTGCCTGAGGCCACACATTTCTCTTGAGTTGAAATTGCGTGTACCTTTCCACTACTTGCTTTGCTGCAAAACTTGTTGTGTAAGGGTGTAAGACTTGCAATCCTTACACAGCAATTTGAGGACTGTAATGAGAAGATCCAGCCTGTGAGAACATTAACTTAGGGGAAAAAAATCAAACTCCTGCATATACTGATATATGAACTTTCCCTTTCTCCTCTATTCTGTTAGGTTTCTTTGCAATGCAGGCATCTTTCACCGTGCCCAGCAGCCATTCCCAGCTTTCCCATGCCGGCATCTCTTGCTGACAGCCAAAGCCAGAACATCAAGCAGCAGCTCCAGCTTCTGCTGCTGTGCCTTTGCCCCAGCCTTTCCCTCGACAGGCAGGGAAGGAGCCTGAGGCACCTGCACAGCCCACCCTGCTTGAGAATCAGATTTCAGACAAAAAAGCTTTGTCCTTGGGCACAAATATGAAAATCAGCTTGTTTGGGTATTGCTGACTCTACTGGAGCTCCAGCCCTGGGTCATGTGTTCATAGGGAACCAAGGAGTTGTGTAATGGCTGAGATGTGTGGGGTTAGAAATGCATGTGAGTGCATGTAAGCTCAGGTTGGTGGGGGAATTGCCCTTATTTGTATATATCTATCTTGTTTGAATAGACCTGCTGCACCCTACATCTTATCTAAATACAGAATAAGGCCCATAGTTTCAAGCAGCTCCCTTGTGCCTTCCCTCCTCCAGTTCACTTTAACCAGCTGGAAAATGAAAACAGAACTTTAAAACTGGGGAAATTGTTTTGAACTCGCCACACTAACTTTTTGATACCATCTCAGGATACCCAAAGTATACATATTCAATCTCTTGAGCATCTAAGATCCCAGTTGAAGCCTGGGAAAATTAATAAATGCCACCCTACAACAGCTTGGAGGGGAGTTTTAGAGACAGGTGAGATTTGGCACTTTGCACTTATGTTTGCTTTACTCACTGAATATGATTTTAGCTTTAATAGCGTAAGCCCACATTTTGATTTTTATGTCCTGTTTAAAAATGCATACCATAAATTAGAAGGAGTATTAAATTTTCCGTAACAAGATCCTTCAAAAAAAAAAAAAAATTCCATTTGGAGTATCTCAGATTCAGAAGTGTTTACATTTTGTAGACTTCTGATGAGAGAGAATGAGTATTTGAGAAATCTATAAATTGTGGGGGTTTTTTTTCATTTTTTTTGTGTGTTTTTTTGTTTGTTTGTTTGTTTTGTTGGTTTGGTTGTAATCACAGAATCACAACCGAAGGAGAATCTTCACTAACCTTAACAGGCACCAGATCATGCGTCTTTGAGCAGACCTTAATGGTCAAATGCAGAACACTTGTATGCCTCAGTACTACAGAAAGGTGCCAGTAATAACAATCCCACTGGGTAGATGATAAACCCTTCCATGCTGGGGTCCGTGCTTGGAGGCAGAGCCTGCATTGTCTTCTCCGCTGACAATATCTCAAATACTCATGCTGAGATACTGCCAGACAGCTGGCACATCAGAATAAAATCCACTGCAACCTGCAGTTGTGTGCAAGAAATGGAGCAGATAGCTGTGTGATTTAGCTTGTGCTCCTGTGGTTTAGCTGCTGCTGGCACAGTTTCCAGCTGATTCAAAGCAAGCCCAGGTTTGTGAACATGACCTGCTTTTGGAGAAGTAACAGGTAGACATGACCTCCTCCCTGCTCCTGATTATTCATCAGCCTCCAGGAGTCCTTGGGCACTCTGATGATTTACTTCTGTCCTTTCACTGAAGCTGTATTTTTTCTCTGTCCTAGTAGTTCATATATTTTATTCTTCTTGAACAGATATGTCTGCTCCCATCCATGCATCCTTCTATTTAATACCATTTAATAACATTTAATGCCATTTCACTGTAGTATTGTTCTGGGTTCTTTTCAGTTTGCTGCCATACAGTAATCTCTTCTTAAATCTTTCTCTCCAAATATCATTATCTTTGGTTGACTACCAAATTTGTTTGAGTGCATTATTGTCAATGCATATATTAGTTTTCATTTTCCTGTCTTTGTGATTCTTTTTCTGTATAAAACAATGCAAAGTATGAAGATTTAATATGGTTTTAATGCTACCATTAAAAAAAGTGCAATTGTTAGTGTCTGAAATGTACCTTGCATCATCCTAAATGGTTGTATGAATGAGAACTTAATTACAGACAACTTTAGTCTTTAATTAATATATTCCGGACATCTGCAGTTTTCATTTATAAAATCTAGTTTTTGCTATGGGTATATTTTTAAGTTACACATGATGAGAAAAAGAGATGAAGTTTTTTGGTATTTGTTAGCTGCAAATACCGAGGTGGCTGCTTGGCACTTGTAAATCTGATGCTGTTTATCATCACAACACTTTGATCAGGCTTTTGGTTGTTTGTGTTTTGGTTTTATTTTTTAATACTGACCAATCCTACTGGCATCTAGTCAGATAAGTAATTTTACTGACATGCATAGGTGATTTAAGGTTCCAGACTTATAGACATTCAAAATGTAAAGGGGAGAAGCTACAGTCTAAAAGCACATTTGAGGGGGGAGTAGGGGGGAAGGGGCAGGGGGAAAGATGTAAAAGCAGAATCTTTTATCTTAAAGTAGGAAAGGATATACAACTGGAATCCTTTATTCTGATCCACTTAGTAGCATGCTGTTTAATGACTCTAAGTGATAATGTACTTAAATGGTTAACGCAAGGGTTGATCCTCCTCTAAAACTGAGCTGGGAACAAAAGCTGAAATGACTTTTCGAAAAGGGAGGGACGGGAGGAATTCTGACCCTTCTCCCGACGCTTTACAACGTGAAACCACAAAGCAATTGAGGAATCAGTGCACGGCATGTGGATTAAAATGCTTCCTAGAAGCAGCTAGTACTGTACATTGCCTCAACCCTCCCTGAACTTTCTCAGTGAATACAGCAGCCTGACAGCCTGGCTTCCCGCTGGGTGGATCCTGCAACTCCAGGAGGGAATGGCACTTCTTGTTTTTAATTAGCAAAGGTGAAAGGTGAATTAAAACTAGCTGTTTGGCAAGTCAGAGCAAGGGGCTGAGTTCTGAAGAGCACCAAGGAGGAGGGTGCTTTCTCCTTTTTTCCTTTTTTTTTTTTTTTTTTTCCCTCCCTCCTTCTGTGAATGAATTGCCTTGCAGGAGGGACTGAAAATACAGCTTCTTCCTGAATCCAGTGGCAGAGTTACTAGAGACAGCTCAAGACACAACACTGCAGAGTAACGCCTTGGAATGTCCTCGCACTTTATAAACAATTGTCCTAGGGAGGGAATATTTTTACATGACATTCGCACAGCTTGACAAATGGCTAGCTGAGGCTGTGTGCTGCTCTGATGAACGCTGAATATCACACAGAGATACCCCACAAACTGACCAAAGAGAGACATCTAACTGCACTGGGAAAGTAGAAGTGGAAGTTGGAGCCTTAAAAACACCTCACCAAAACAACAAACAAACATCAGCGTTTAAGTGAAGAGAGCAAGAAATTTATCTTGGGCAGGATGGCATCTGCCCAGGACCTTTTAATCCTGGCACTGTATGGCTTGTTACTAGAGTTACCGGCTGGATGTCACGCAGCGGATACGAGGCAGCCAAGGTTACGTCTGTCACATAAAGGTAGGTCAGTGTGTCAGGTTTTTAAAGACTTTATGCTAATGCAGATTCATTGACTTCACAGGATGTACTGCATCAGGGTTAAATGATGGTCCTCTGACAGAGTAAAATGTTCTTGTTAAGAAATCTTGTGAAATGTTTCCTTGTACTAGACTGCATCCTTGACTAAGTTTACCGAATTCTGGAAGACTTAACATACTTACAGTGATGATTTTATACTACTGAAATACTCTACCTGAAAGTGTGTTAGATTTGCATGTCATTCTTACTCTCCATACTGTAAGCAGGCTGCCAGGTCTCTTAATAAGAGGGAAAGAAATGAAGAAGATAATCTGAAATTATTGCTGAATAAATGTACTCTTGTGCATCATGTAGCCCTTAAACAATTAAATGTCTGTTTCACTTTTAGAATTCTGCCTACAAATATAGCTAAGGCAAAAAGACTGAATTCCTGTGAGCCATATGATTCATTTTCTAAACTAGCAAGTGTCATCACACTATAATTAAAATGACTAACTGCCAATGTAAGTCTGTTTGCAGTTTGAGTTACCCAAAGAAAAAAGTGTTATTTTTCCTGACATATGTATGTAGAATACTTACAACTTTTTTGTTTGTTTTAAATTATTTAAGTTTCAGTTACCTGAAGCATGAACCATTCTTCTCTAGCCCATTCATAGTGCCCTTATTCAGTTCTGGAATGCATGTGATTTAAACTCTTACCTATGATTTGGGTTTAATCCTGTATATATGTAAAAATACCTGTGCACAACCATGGCATTTCAGTTCTCTGCAGCAGTACATACATTTGTAGGTTATATACTTAGATATGTATGACAGATAACTATTGCAGTAGGAGCAAACAATGTAAATATACAAGATAAACTGATGATTGTCTAATCAATAATGTTTTGATATTACCTCTTATGCATAGATGAAAAGAAAATGCCTTTTTGCTGACATAGTTGGGAATGAGCAAATTCTAATTTACTCAAGAACATTCTGGTAGTTATGCAATTGATAACTAAGCTACATCAGTGTGAAGTACATTAGAACACCTATTTTAAGTATGGATAAAATTTAGGAATTAACATCAGCCAGAGTTCCATGTGTTGACAGGTTTACTCTAAACAAGGTTTAATTGTGTTTTATATAGCAAGCTAAATTACCAATTATAAGGAAGGAAGAAGCTGAATAGGATAATTGGTCTGAATGTCTTGCTAGGAAGCTATAAGAAATGGGGTTTGCTTTTATAGGGCAGTGAAACACATTTTAAAATAATAAATATTTGTCATGAAAAGCTTTCTTGTAAGTAAAAAATTAATTGCTCTAAATGAAATAAATAATGACCTTTCTTAATATATAAGCCACTCATGTTTTAACCTATGGTTTCAGAGTACAGTAGGAATGCTGATTATATAATCCTTCCACATCTTTTACTATTGAAAATCTGCATTTGAAAATTGGTTTATTTCTAGATGTAATTATGAGGGCTATAACTATTATTGATATTTGTTTGCTTGTGATGGGAAAGAGAGATGAGAAAAGCACAGTAAATGAGACAAATAGACCTAGTGTTGTGTTGGTTCAGGACTTTGGCTTAACTGCCAGTTTTGGCAAGCTCCCCACTATGGTGCTGCAACAATTAACTGCTTCTCTGCTCACTTGTAGTACTAATTGCTTTTCTGATAGTGGAATCAGTGTACATTTCACTGCATACTACTTCTCTTTTTAGCAGTGAGCCAGTAATTTGGCCATAACTCATCATAACTCTGATATTTTCAAAGCGATTTTAAACCATCCATTTCTCACAGAGGGCCAAATGAGGGCCCTGCCTGATGGCAGTTCACTCAGATCCAATGGCACAGGAAGATTTGTCCTCATAAATTCCCTCCCATGAAAACACATATTTCACCTTGAACAATACCCCACCTCATTTTTCACACTTACAAAATGTGACTGATTTTACAAGCAGTGTTGCAGTCAGTGAGTGCCTGACCACGTATCCCCAGCCAAAGGTTGGAAATGGCATACCTGCCTGCCACCCTGGGAACAGCTCCTGCAATCCTCCCAGCCAAAAGAATGTAGCAACCAAGCATGAAGACAATAAGCAAATGTTGCTGCTCCATTCACTAATCAAACAGAAACAGCAGGAGGGTCCCTCTTCTTAATTGCTTTTACTCAGTGGAAAGACTGCTGTGGGTACCAGCGAGGTGCAGGGTAGTTACAAAGAGGTGGTTGTGCAAACCTCTGTGCACAAAGTTGCTTAGAGGATGAAGCCCACATGTGTAAAGTAGCTGTAAACTCAGTTAAAAATTACTCTGCAAAGACCCTGAAACATGAAAGTGAGTGGGTCTGTTCACTGCCTCCCCTTGGAGCTGCAGATGCTCGTTGCTAATTGGGATTTAGACCTTTGCAAGATCTGCTAATGCTGATTGATAAGTTGAAGGCTTCTGCAATGAGTATGATGAGGTTATGGACATGAGGTTTTTTTGTTATGAAAGAATATTTGACTAGTGTATTTTAAAGTCTTGTTTCTTTAAAGAGCCAGAAGAAGGCTTCCACAAATTAGAGACTCCTTTGATTTTTATAAATTCACAAATTCTCTTTTTTTTTTTCTTTGAAAGTGATGCTCAGTGAAAGTGAGGTAGTGATCTGACAGAGAATGAGAGCCTTTTGCTCTCACTGCAAATCAGACCTTCACCTGCAGTGCACACGTGTCTCCCAACCCACAGGAACAAGATCAGGTCCTAACCCTGGTGCAGAGGGGTCACCTGATGGATAGGAATACCACAATCCCCTTGCCAATTATTGCGCAACCCCTGTTTGACTCTATGGCCATTTACTCTGCTTCAGTGGGAGTTAATGAAAGTCCTGCATTCTTGAACTACTGTTAAACCTGTCAAGTCAATGCAAAACAGTAATGGTGATTTTAGGTGAGGTAGAAGATGGTCTTTAATCACAGTAAACTCAAACGTGGATTTTGCCATTCCTTTATATGAGATTAGAAATTAATCCTATAACCACCTTGCAGACATTTTATGGTTCTAACTTCATTTTTAGTAAGTTGAACTATGTTTATGTCCAGAACTTGGAGGTGTTTTCCTCAAACCATCAGCTTGTGTCTATTAGAAATTTTACACTGCAATTAGTACCACTTCTGGTATTAGTGGTATGATTACACTAAAGGTCAGTGTTTGATGATGACCAGCTGAGATCTGTGTACTCCACTAGCTTCATATTGATTTGTAGAGATAAAAATATATTATATTTTGCTCAATATTACAGAAAATAGATTTATACATGATTAAGTTATAGGTTGACAACTACATTTAAAAATCATTAGCTCATTTTACATACGGTACAGACCCTGGCTAATGAGGTGTTAATGGAATCCAAGCTTCAGCCCCTATTCTTTATAGGCTGCTGGTTAAATTCTTTCCCAATACCCCACAGTTTGAGTTCTTGCAATGGGAAATATACAATTAAGGTGAAATCAGCACACACTGTGTGTTAAAAAGAAACTATTTACATTACAGATTGAAATGGATTGGGTTTCCAGAGGACAGGAGGGATATATTTATATAAGCCTAATAGAGCTGCACTAAAAGCATGAGGACCTGAAAGGCCCATGAAAGGTGTAATTGTATAATTCAAGCATTATGCATGGTGTACTGTGTATTTCTAACTGGTTTTGGATTATTTTTTTCTCTAGTTCATGAATATGGTAAAGAACAAAGGTAATATAGTATGAAAATGAGATGAGTGGTCTGTACAATTTTGTTGCTGCAATGGGATCTGGTACAGTTAGTTATGTGCAGTGATTTGCAGATCTTGAGGGATCTGTTTTCTGTTTTACCCATTACGTTGCTCTTGAGTGACTTGACAAATTTTGGCATTACCTGACCTCAGATTGTGTAGCTATGCACTGAACACTGCTCTTGTCTGGAAAAAGTATGGTTAAGAAGCAGTTGTGCCTGTCTTACCCATCCAAATATCTCTCTTTTACTTGCTTGCCACTTTCTACAGTAGAGTCAAGCTGCAGCAGGCAGAAGGAGGAGTGAACATAAAAGGAATTCATCTGGGTTAAAAAATTTATTCTCCAAGCATAAATACTTCAAACAAAAGCAGCAGACAGCTAAGGAAGGGAGATGAAATTTTGCAGACAAAAAGTGATCTTTTCCATGTATTCAGATTTTAGTATGTAAAATGTATAATATAAAGTATTTAATGTAGAAGATTTTAGGTTTGGTAGGGCTGACTAATCATCTTTGAGGGCTGCTGAGATCTATTACAGCAGAAAAAATGTTTTGTTGCCATTTGCAGGGACCAGAGTTTCAGCACACCTACTTTAGCTTTCTTGATATTTGTAATTTAGAATTTATTTTAACCAACATTAAGAATTTCACCATACTTATCCATGGTATCTTACTCTATCTGTTCTTTAGCTAGGTGGCAGTAAAATTTAGTCAGGGGCAAACAATTAAACTGAGTAATAAAAATGTAGGGATTTTTTAGACAGATATTTCTGAATTCTAAAGTAGGCAAATATATTTAATACAAGTATAGTATTTTCAATTAGTAATCAATTGGCCACATAAATCATGTATAATTAATGACTAGCCACATAACCCATAACTGAATTATGACTTATTCAATTTCATGCACGAAAATGTTTTCTATTTTTAACAGCTTTCACTCTGATAGAATTTTGGTTTTGAATGACTAGGAAAGATTAGTTTTCCTACCAAAGCAAATTCAAGTTCAAGAAAGTTGTTAATTCAGCTCGATGTAAATCACTTTGAATTTGTACCAGAATAAGGATTTGACTTGTGGTCTTTGCTTACATATAGTCCAGAGAAGTCGATGTCTAAAAATGATAGATGATATTGTGTATGTATCTTTAAAATGTGTGTTTATATATAACAGATTGAAGTTTTTATATTTCTTACAGTGAATTAAAGAACAGTATAATTCCAAGGGTGTAAGAAGTAAAGGCCTATATTATGGCTCCACATCTACATGTATCTGGCTATAAAGGCTGATAACCAGAATTATGAGTGTTTGGAAAAATCAAATGACAAGTAATGTCTTCTTACTCAAATTATCAAGGCCACACAGAATTCAATCTAAGTTTAGAAATGTCCTAGAGAAATATGCACTCTAGGACACTTCTAGGGCAGAGAGGAGAGCTTTTACATCCCATCTACCACGGACAGGCAACTGATTGTTTACCAAGAGTTAGGACAAGATTTAAGTTTATTACTCATCCATATCACAAAAGCTACCTGCTAGCAAGTTCAGGAGTGCTTACAAGTAATCCTGGAGTGACTCGCTCACTGCGACAGGAATATTTTTGGCAGAGAATTCATGCTCGTTCCTTTCAAAACTGCATTTTGTTGACAAAGGCTTCTGTAGGTATTGCTGTAGCAGAACTCCGAGGCGATAAGCACCGCCGCCGGGGATGCAAGAAGCAGACGGTTTGCTGCCTAACATCAATCACTTGCCTGCTTTTGCTTTAAAGAACTAAGTACCATCTGAAGGTGCAAGACCAGAATATCCTGCATGCTGTAGCTTCTCTGCAGCTAACTCCCTGTTTTCAAAGTGATAACACCATCTGCTATTTTAAACTCTTTATCAGATATCGTACTCATCATTATTTCACTGAAAGCAAGTGTTATATTTTACTGAAATGAAAACAAGATTAGTGCTGTTTACATGATTTACAGGATGATGTGCAAGGGTGAGCATCTGTGTCAGGCCTTTTGAGAAACTTTTGGTCAATAAATGTTCTAAAAGTGTGCAATGGAAATATTACATATGGTTAAAACTGCTGCCTTGGTTTTCTTCATATAGGCAGGCAAAGATGATGCAGTTATAGCATGCAGACAGCATTAATTAGAAAAAGCATAATTTCTTAAAAAAATTCATAGCCTGAAGGATTATAGATTATAATCTTCATTTTACAGGGAAAAAAAACCCAAAGCAGCCCTCTTGAGTGTACTATTTTAAATGTTTTGTATTGGTTAGTTAATGTTTGGCATTTGTTTAAATCAGTTAAGGTTTCAGGATTAAACATGAAAGAACACGTTAAAAGAGAAAAAGAATGAAAATGTTGCATTATAAAAAATCTGTAGTGCGCTTCAACTGTAATTTCAAACTCCTGTAAAGAAAGGACATAATTAACTTTGAAGAAACAATATTTGTGAAGTTTTAAAAATAAATTTCATCTTTAAATTGATGAAAAATTTAAATTGCCATCACCAAGGTACAGTTTAAGGAACTGAATCTACTGAGGTTGTTGCATACATTAATACAAATGAAATGATCAGGATTCTCTCAGAGAACAGCTTCAAAAACAAATATTACCAACTTATTGTTTCCCCACTTTTATCATTTCACAAATTGACAAATTCCTATTTCCCTTGATCTCAGTTCTTCTGATCATCCTCAAGGCTACAAATTCTTATTTTGGAAGAGATTTATCCTTGTTAAAAAAATTCAGTTGAAGGCTGCCTTCAATGTGCTTCTCCTCTAAGCATCTTCTGTTAGTTTCAGCTATAAATTGATATGCTTTCACTCATGCTGCATCCCTTTGGCAAACTGTTTTATAGCAGTTGAAAGACTATTTTTTTTTCCTTTCAAAACAATGTAAAGCAGGAATGTATCATTATGTATTCAGGTTTTTTTCTTACTCTGTGGTGATTTTCATGCCTATAAAAATCACCCAAGCAAAAGTATTTTGAGATAGATTTTTGGGTTTTTCTTTTGAAGAAACAACATTGCCAACAAAAGGAATGGTTTCTCTGGTTTTTTTCTCAGGGTTTCTTGGTGCCATTTTGATGTCCTTTTCAAAGGATTTGTAAATTGCAGCACGTTACAATTGAGCATTTAAATACACTGTTCAGCTGCACTGCTCTTGGTGCATATAAAATCTCAGTGACAAATCTTTGTTACTCTTCTAGTATATTCATTCTTATTTCACCTGCAATTCACAGGACCTCCAGAGTGCATGTCAAAGGTTTCTTTTTCAATTTCTGTGCAAGTATGTACAGGAGGTCTGCAACCACAAAGCTGTCAACGAAGGGATGCCTGCCAAACATCTTGGCCCTGGCATGACACCCATTCTGTGTGTGTAGCCAATAGCTGCAAAACTTGGATCGCTTGTGTAGCTGAAAAGTAATTTTTGGTGGAATAAAAGTTGAATCTCATCTTTAAATTACTTTTTATTAGTCTCAGGTGAAAGCAGATAATCGGCTGTTGTTGCTGTCATCTCTTGCTACCTTGTCTCAGTAGAGTACTTGGCATGCTTTATTACCTCTTCTGTCAATCAGAATCTGCTCAGCTCCTATTAAAAGTCAGTAAGAGTCATCCAGTTACATGTAATGACTTAAGATTTGTTCCTGAATGCAGTGCTGTGCTTCAGACTGAAACTTCATTTGCCTCATGAAAGTGCCATCCTTTTACTTTGTAAACTGCACAGTCCAAAATCAATTGCATTTACCAGGAAGCAGAAATAGTCTGTCATGTTACCTCTTTGCCTTCCATGGAGAAACATGGTGCAGTAACTCATCTGCCTGTTACTGATTGAGTCCTGGTGCTTAGATCTCCATTATCAAGAAAAGATTTAAAAACTGAAATTTTGAGTACTTCTGCGAGTTAAAAAGTCAACACCAAGGAAACCCTATAATGTTCTAATGGCAAAGACTAGTTTGCCATAGACATGTAATATTCAAAAATGATGTTAACATTCTTAGTTGAATTTGCTTGACACAAGCTTTCATATCAGAAACCTAGTTGTGAAGGACACATTTCCAGTCAAGGAAGATTATATGACAAATACGAGACTTGTCTCCTTTGTGCAATCGATTACAATATTGTTCAAAGGATCCCTATGAATACTTAATATCAAAATGCAGAAAAAAACTAAAGGTCAAAAGTTTCTTTTATGAAAAATCAAAAAACCCCAAACTCAACCAAACAATGCCTGTTAGCCAAAATTGGGAGAAACTAAAAGATGTCACTGATGACTTCTCATAGCTCTTCAGCCTGAGCAGAAGATGCTCATTATTTATAAGAACTTGATGACAAGCAATATATATTGCTCTTCAGACTGTGATTTGGCAGGAACAGCTAAGAAAAAAAAGTTGTTAATGATCCTTGTGAAATCATGTTGCTAATGTTTTTACTTCATCAGTAATGAAGAATTTCAGGTTTTGGAAAATTCACTTGTTCAGTTCAGCATTTGCAGTTTACCTTCTCTTTCTATTAAATTTTAAATAAAATTTTAAAATATATGTGCATACAAATATAAAAGGTTGTCAACCAGATCATTCCAGTATGATGATGTTTTTTGGGATTGTTTTTTTGCTAACTATTTGCAAAGTAACTCTGTAAACTGAGGAACCAATGCTTCCAAGATAGGCATTCAGCGAAAGATTTCACTGGTCTTAACATCCTTAATGTATCTGTTCTCTACTTCTTCTGTGTTTATTTTTATCTAAAGGATTCCTGACTTCATACTGTGAAGCAATTGAAGCTTCTGTGGGGAGTCAAACAATGGGCTTTTTACTGTTGCTAAGTTCGCTTTATAGGCTTTCTCTTACAACACATTTGTTTAATAGGCCTACTAAAATGTTGAATGCAGCTGTAAATATATCTTTTATTTGTTGATGTGCAATAAACATCACAGGGATGTTGGCCTTTTCTTATTCTGATCTTTCTGACACTGATGAAAGGAAATTGTACAAAATGAATGAAAAGTGCCTTAAACTGATTGCAGAAAACAACAGTCCCCACATACCTAGGGGTTAGTACCTTGTTTCTCTTTTAACAGATGGTTTCTCCCAGCAGTGTTACTAAAACTTAATAATAGTAAAATAATAGGTTACTTGATGTGAGGGGATTATTCCAGATAGCACTATTCACTGGGGTCATCACTGAAGGTCATTTTTTCATCCAGAAAGCTAAAGGTTAGTAAGTGTTGCTCAATTCCATGAGCTCCTGCAACTCTTTAGTTATGATTAAGCCAAGTGCTTTCCTGTGGGTGTATGGTAAAAGCCAAGAGTAAAGGAAAATAAACCCATTCCTTTATATATTAAATATTTCATCTAGGTTGATTGAGAATGGTATGATGCAAAGCTTGAAAATATGTGTTGTCTGGGAGCCCAGAAAGACGTAAGCTGTCTTAGAGATCTTGTTCTTATTAATGTTGCTGAAAAAATGTCTTGTCTTTACGTGCCTGTGTTTACATGCAGTAAGTCATTATTTTCTCTTCTCTCCTTATCTTAGGTATGGCCATAGCCTCCTGCATATTTTCAGGTTACACAAGCATCTGGGATCATAGTCGTTTCTAAACATGCTATTGAGATGGTGTTAAAGTATTCAGCAGGTTGAGCATTTATTATAGCTCAGAACCAGGCTGTAAACAGTCCCAAATTCTTTACTGATTCTATAGTATTCCTTGTTGAGTGACTGCAGCTTCTGTGGGCTAACACTCAAAATGGGTTATTTAGTTTCTAAAATACTTGATTTTTTGTAAATAAACACTTCACATTTAGATGACAAAGTTACAGTAAAGAGTGGTTCTCCAACTATAGCTCTGAATGAAGCACACTATCCTTAAATTCTACTGCTAAATATATGAACCCTTTAATATAAAAATAGAAGAGGGACCTGATTTCATTGTTACTAAGGACAATAGCAAATCTCTTACAAACTTTTGTGATGAAAAACTTGACAAGATATTCCTTGTTCCTGACCTTTCTTTCTGAAAGAGGTGATCCATTTATTTGCTGCACTACATCTAAAAGTGTGCTTCTGTCTCTCCTGAGTTTAGGAAGATAATGGTCATCTTAAAGCAGAGGCCTTGCTTACAGTCTGATAAAAGTAGGTAAGACGGATTTGAGGCGAATGTCTGATGATAAGTCTAGCATGTTGCACATCCAAGGATAAAACCCTTTGCCAGGAATGACTTAGTGCAGCTTACAGGCAGCAGTACTATTGCCCTGATAAAGTATAAGTGAAGATGTTATTACTAAATAGTGTTTCTTTGATCTAATAATGGTCTGGAAGATGAGGATGGAGGTGTAGTCACCTGACCTAAGTGGCTCCCACAGCTGCTGGACACAGCTATCTCTGGACCACAGTAACGACTCTGTTGTGCTCTGCATCTGCTTTGGTGCACAATATGCTGATTTAGATTAAGCTTGATATGCTTAGGTTAAGTAGCTTTGCTTTACACTAAATTGATGACCTATCACGTTGAAATAGGTGAACCACTCACAGCTTCCTGTCAGAGCTCAGCTAAGAGCTGAGACCAAGAAGCAGTAAAAATCTAGGTTATATACAAACTATTTGTTATTTCCACAGCACACAAAGTGGCCTTATAGACTATATCCTAAAACTTTGATTCTATAAATATTTGGTCGTGCGCGTATACCTTTAATTAGACAAATTAGGCCATTGATCAAAAGTTAAGTTGGGGTTTTTTGCAAGATCAAAGTCTAAGACACAAATTCTTTGAGGCAATCCCTGTAGCGTGGTTGATTAAAGTCAATCATGACAAAAGTTGTTCTATTTTGCCCATACTCCCAGCATTACCAAGCAACACTAAATGCTGACAATTTTGATTAATGTGTATGATTTCACTTTCCACTTTATTCTATGGTTAAACACTTATGAAAAACTTGATACTTACAACCTGCCATGTTCTTTTGTTATTAAGAAAATGGTATTTTTAGAAGATGCTTCTCTGATGATTTTATAGAGGTTGTAATATGTGTGGGTACATGTCATTTAGGATTGTGAAACAGATATTACAAGTGCTATATGTGGTTTCTGTAATTTTCTTGACACGGAACAACCCCTTAACTTTCTTAGAAAATGTCACAAATTACTTCAGAATATCAGGTTAATGGATTGGAATTTTTTTTGTGGTTTCACATTTATTGCTTTAATGTGTAATAGCACTAAAACCCTTGAGCTGTAAAATTAGATCTCTGGGCTGTTGAAAACTCCTTGTCCTCTTAATTTAAAAGTAAAACAAAAAGCTTACAGCATGGAGATTTGAAAATAATAGTAACTAATGTTTACACATTCTTGTGAAACAGCTCCTGAATTGTGCTGTGAAGTTGACAGCAGCATAGAAATGCTCTGCCTTGGGATAGTTGAAAGGTAACAGACATATTGACATGTACTGATATCTGATACTATTGCCTGGGAGTGTTGTAGGGACCCATGGGGTATATCTGAAAGTTAAACTTGTCATGTCCTAGCATGTTTTATATTTTAAATGGTGTAAACTATAAATTAACGCACAGAAAGTATATTTCTAGTCTATGATGAAAAGGTGCTTCAGAGTTTTTCTGAATTAGTCATACACTATATGAATGACAGTAGCCTTGCCTCAGCCTTATTGCCTCTGTGTTTAACTGTTGGTCAATTTCTACAGATTTTGATTTTTGTACAAATTTTGCTGCAGTGATTTTGCTTTATAAGTGTTTGGTCCTTCAGTCTATAAGGTCTGCTCTTGCAGGCATTGCAATTTTGATGGCAGGTTAGGCATTACAGCATCCACCTGAGCCCCATAATTATGCTTCCAAGTGCATTACAGTAGCACAGGGTAATAGTGTGTTTCTGTTGGCATCTTGGAGTTCTGCAGTTGCTTTCACAGGGATTGTAATAATGCTGATACTACTTACTCACTACAGAACTGTTTACAGACTTTTAAAAATGCATCTGAGAGCACTAAAGGGTGAAGGTAGATCCCAAGAGCAGGTTGCATAATTGGATTAGAAAGCCCTCAGGCTGACCTTAATTCTGTTGATTGGACAAGACTTGTTTTAACCAATCAGTTCCTAACCCTAAGGATTTACTAATTTTTAACCCTCATAAAGACCTCACAACTGCTGGTAGCTAGCTTGGATGGTGAACTCCAGAGATCAGATATGATGTTTGTAGAAGTTATGGTACCCATAAAACATGGGTACCATAACTTCTACAAACCAAATCCTTTTATAATTAAATTATTTCTTTTGGGAAAGATGAAAACTTTCCTTTCATTGAGGATTTCTCTGTTGGGTTGATTGGATCACCAATAATGTGTTAATGGTCTATTAGATTTCAGAAATCTGGATGCATTTTGAAATTTTATGATAAATTTCCAACAAGCTCCTGGGATCCTCTAGTATTTGTCTTGCTAAATCTCATAATTTTTTTCCCAGTAGAATTATACAACCTATGTGTGAGAATAAAACTTCCTTCCATATACCTGTTGTTTTGCCTAGTGAGACTGAAATGCCTTTGAGTAGCGTGACACGGACAATAGGAATAATGAACTAGGACGTGTCTCAATAGCAGCCAAAAATTAAAGCAGAAGACAAACTTGAAAAGTGAAAGAAATGTATTCTAGCCTCCTATATCCTTATAGCACACATCCCTTGGGTTTCTCCTTTTTGTTCCTCTCCTGAAGTAGTCTGAGACCTTTTCTTTATCACTAGCGTTTTTAGTATCTTCACTTATTAACAAAACACTTAATTCTTCCAAAGTCACACTCACCTTTTTCTACTGCAGCACACAGAATTTTATCCCAGGCACTTAAATCTCCCTTTCAACATCTCCCTCTCAGGTAACTTTCAATAGTATTTCTTCAATACTTTTTGCTTATTAACCACTTTTTTGGTTAACCAGGTGGTCCAAAAGTAACAGAGGTATAATTGTGTGTGCATGTGCTTGTTGACCGGTCACTTTGCATGTGCTAATTGACTAGTTGTCTGCTAATTGTATTAATTGGATAATGAGTTGGTTCTCCTTTATGGTTAAAAGACTAACGGAGTATTTCTATTTCTTAACTGGTGATTTTCATGAAACTTGGAAAAACTTAATGTTTTGAAGACTGCCCTTACTCCTCACCCTTTTCCCACAAAATTTGAAATTGCTCAGCAGGATCTCACATGTCATAGGGAACATGGATTGCATCACCAACTGGCAGAGTGTTCCAGAACAGCTCATTTTCTCTACGAAATTAGAATTATTTTTGTCACAAGAGAATCAAATAATCTTTACTATGAGAGATCATTTATCTCCTTTGGTTATTCCAAACTGGTAATTCTCACTAGCTAAATGTATGGACTAGAACTTTTAAAGAAGACCAGATAACTGGGCTAGTGAGACAAGACTTCATCTACCCTAAATCAAACCCACTGTATCAGTTACTTTTTACCAAAAGACTTGTTAACATGAACAGTTAAAAAACCAAGCTCCTCAGGCTAGCAGCTGACAAGTGTGTAGACAAGCAAGATAAAAAATAAAATCTATGGGTATATGAGCACATTCTAATTTAGAAGTAATAACAAAAAATCATTCTCTATTTACTTTGTATTATCTTAGATGGTGTCATTCACAGCCCTGAGTGATAAACTAGTAATAAATTGTTATATGCTGTGCTAACAAGCAATTTTATTTATCAGTAACCTCCAAAGTACTTAAGTACAGCATTTTATTTAAAGTGCTTTGTGATACTAAGTTAGATAAATTAACCTTTTTCCCTTTTATTGATTGTGCTGGAAATGCATTCCAAAAATTCTACTGTGCTGATGAAACCAAATTTTTCCTTAAACTGCTGCCATTTATTCTTTTGTAATGTTTATCTAGATACTCTTAATTAACTTCTATTTTGCAGATAGTTTAGGAATGTTAAAGCAAGGCTTGCTGTCTCTCAGTTGTCAGAAACAGTAACAACACTTTGAAAGGGTAAATGATGGGTGTTGTCCTTCAGTTCTAGTCTCCACAAGAATGCTTTGTTTTGCTCATAGTTAAATATTTAATTCAAAAATTCCATGTGAACTGTCTTAGCGATGACTGCCGTATAAATGAATTGAGATACAGCATTTTTCTTTGAAGTCCTACTTTTTGAAGTTTAAGAATAAATATTACTTTTTAAAAATTCAAACATTTATAGTCTTCAGCATTGTAAAGAATTCTTAGAAACAATAATGGACAGTAAATTGAAAGAGCTTTGCATCTATTTCTGGAAATATTACCTGCTCTTTTGGAAACTCTGATCCACCATTAGAAGAATTTCCGAGTTTGGCAAAATTCCATTTTTTGATGAACGTCAATGAGTGCTAAAAACTTAATAAATTATCAGTGAGTTTAAGTGACGTTTTTTCTCTAGGACAGAGGCTTATCATTATTGCTTGAAACAACTATGTCTTGAGCAATTATTTCCTTAAATTATTATGGTGAAGAACAACTGCAAAGCAAATGTTCAGTTGCTCGTTTATTCCAAGGTAGCGTACATGACTCACATCGTGCAGACGACTTACCTGGGTTTGAGTTTGGCTGCACATTCTTCAGATTTTACTGTAGATTTGCAAATCGCAAATGCAGGACTCGGGAACAGAGTCTGCAATGGTTTAACAAGTTTCATGTCACCTGGGTGCATGTTTACAGAGTGCTCTGAACATAAACTAAAGAAACTCCACAGAATAATTGTTAATTTGAGGCTAAAATTACTTGATTTGGATGCATTCATTCATCAAAAGTCAGCTGAGCCATGTTAACTTGTCATCTCATCATAGATTGGTCATGCATCAAATCCCCATCAGTTCATGTCCATAGTTTGTTCTCTTCTGTTAGCTTCAGTAGGCTGTTTCTTTCTTTTGAAAAGATTTCTGCTTGATGAAAAAAAAAAGAAAGTCTAAGACTTGTCATTTTGCTAGTAGAGTTTTTAAAATAAATTTTCCTGATTCTTTAAGGTCTAGAAATATGTATGATTGATATAATGTGTTTAAGTAGCTTCCAACTAGTAATAGGATTTAAATTAAGTTATGTTGGTCCTTTTATTTTATTTTTACAAGTTTCGCTTTTGGTTTTGAATGTCTTCTGAAATGTCAGATCATAAGGTTAATTTTTCTTTTTTTTTTTTTTTTTTTAAATATTATTCCCCCTCTAAGAGATTGAAATTTAATTCTGTTGTGGTCACTATTACTTAATGTCTCAAGTATACCTATTTTTTCAATTTCCGACTAACGTTTCCTCAGACATGTTCCAGAACAAGCCATTCCGAGAAGGAATCATTTAACATGCAAAACGGAATTTCTTTAAATGTTTTCTTCATTATGCCAGATAATCAGTTCACAAAAGAGATGTTCAATATTTATTTTTAATATAATATTATTCTTTTTTGTACCCTCACTGATCTCAGTCAAGACTGTGTTATTAACATTCTCTCCAGTCAGACTAGTACCATGTCCTTATGGTTCTCTCCATGTTCTCTGCAGACATCGGTTCAAGAAATAAATGTGCTTCTTATATTTTAGAATATACATTGTTTCAACAGTTGTATTATGTATTGCTTCTTGTTTGTATAAAATAGAAGTATTTCTACACATTCTTTTGTGGCATATGTCTCTTGCTCAGTTTTGAGGGGTCTGGATGAAGAAAAGCTTAGAGCTTAGAGCTTAGAATAGAGGAGTTGCTGTCATGTCTGCTTATTTTAAAGTTGAAAACAAGTTTGAAAATACAGAAAGTAGCAGTTAACTTTTCAGCTCAAGGTACAGGATTTACTTTGACTTAACAAACCAATTTAGGGGAATTTAGTTAATTTCAATGAATTATTACATTTTAGTTGCATGTGCTTAAAACTTCAAGAAAGTATCAGTTTTTGCTTAGGGTAATTTTTATTTAATGTCTGAATAAGGAGCAGGTTTACTTTTGGCTTCCAAAGCTGTCAACTTTTTTCAGAGATGAGCTTTACTTCTTTTATTTGTTCCTTTAAACTTCCACTGGAACCTGGAAAAGGTCTAAAGAATTCCAGTAGCAGTAAGTTGTATGTTAACTCTGAGACATGGGCAAACACCAGCTGAATTGTAGTTAAAATGATTCAACTTTTGATCTAAGGCAAATGTAAGCTCTCAATATGCAATAAATTCCTGGGTCAAATGTATTTGGAAAAGTTGATAGACTATATTTCTAATGTACTGTTCAGGCTATCCAGAGTTTAATAACAGATGAAACTTTTTTTCTTGGATAATCTGGAAAGAGAGTGACATAATTGAACAGCACAATAGATCATTCATGACTACTGAATAAGTGGTATGTTTTTGTTTTCCCAAGCTGAGCATGTCTCAATTGAATACTCTTGTGTCTGGTTTCTGTGTTAAAAGCATAGATTCCTTTGGACAAAGATTTTATAAGGATGACTGATGATATAAGAATATGTGGGATTTGTTCTGAGTTGTAAAAATCAGTGCATAATGAATAATTTTAAGATTAACTTGTCTTTCAGATGTTGACCAAATAGTTATAGAAAAATATTCTATAGGAAAACGGGAAGAGAAAGGATAAGAACTCCCTACTTAAATATACATCACATTTGTATTAATTCTTGTATGCATTAAGATCAGTTGGATAAGATTTGAGCTATATATCACATGAGGAAGCTCAAGTTCGGCATATCCTATGAGCATGTGTTTGGGACTTCTGTGAACATATCCTCTGACGTTTTAGTGCTTCAGTTGGCTGAGTCTTTTGTGATCTTTTCCAGATTTTGAGGCAACTTGTGTTTTTGGAAGCTCAATTAGTTTTGTTTTCACTGCATCCTCACTGCAAAATTAGGACAGAACTAGTTCATATACTGCAGCCCAAACTGGGCTTTTCACTTTGTTTGCAGCACTCCTAAACTTAAGCTAAGGTTTCTTTTATGAATGAGAACCTTGTAAAAATCCATATTAACAGTGTGGTGGAGAAGAGTGAAGATGTGTGATCTTTTCAAATGTTGATTCTTTCTTTCTGTTCAAAGCTAACTATCCTCAAGGTACCAGAAGCATGCTGATGTTTTTACTGTTTGGGAAGTAAAGCTGAGCTAAGGCTCCGGTGGTTACTAATCATTTTCAGGGAGAGTATTTCTCTTTGATTCATAAAATAGTATGATGAATTTATTTTTCTGGATTTTTATGAATCCACACCCAGTTTCTGGTTGTTTACGTTTCTACAGTCCATTTGAGTGTTTCCTGTAGTTATGTGCTCTTAGGACTCTTGCTGGACCTATAGGAGAAAAGAAATATTCTGTGAGCCCTCTCTGGAACATTTTCAAGGGAGTGAGGAGGAAAGCGAAAGGAGAAAGTAATTTCTTGGTGTTTCCTCCCATCTCACCTCCAAAAAATTAGAAAAAAAAGCAAACAAAAAACCTCCAAAACTCCTAAAAAACCACTGGAGTTGGCTTCAAGATGGTGCAGATGAATGTGTTGAAAGTGGGTAAGGCTGTGCCACATTTCCTCTGGCATGATTTTATAAAATTACCTCATCAGGCTTTGTGCCTATACATACTCCCATCACCCTCATGCTACATCCAGAATCATGATGGGTATATTATTCTCATCTTGAGAATTCATGGTGAGAATCCAGGTCAACTGAGTAGAAAGTTAGGGAGGAGAAACTAAAAGGTTCATCTAAACTGATATATCAATATCTGTGTAATCTTGACTTGTATTTACTGTCTTTTGAAATGCTGTCCCACGTTGCAGAGTTAGAGACACATATCCACTGAACAAATGGGTGGTTTTCTTACTCTTTCAGGTCTGCAATCAGTAGAGCAGATGGGTTATCTTCCTCGGTAGGACCCTCTTAATCTAACTAAAATGTCAATTGTCATGCTGTGAGATCACAATACTACAGTTGATGTGGAAACATAACATCTGAGAGAACTGCAGAAAAGACCTTGTGCCTGAAAGCTTGTTGCTTTTTCTACTCTTTTGTCATTAGAAGTTGTAGCCTCTTTGTTTTCCTTACCTAAATTCTAGGAAATTCATAAGCAGACTCCACAAATAAAACATAGGAAGTGACTGACTTATTTTAAAACTAGTTACTAGCAAAGATTCATATAATGACACCCTCCAAAACAATTTGTTGAGATGAAAACCAAAACAAAGAACAGCAATATTGTGGGATATTAAATATTTAGGTAATTTATCTAAATATCTCTGTTATTTCCCTTGTGCCTTGTTTTTACCCTTGCAGTTATAACTAGGATCAGAAATAGAAGTGTGACAATATTCTTCAGGAAGATGTAGAATTACAAAAAAATCCCTCAGATATGATTTTCTTTCTATATTCATCCCATCTTAAATAAGCAAATAATTCTGAATTTCTTACATTGTAAGTTCTTGGGAACATTGTAAGCACTTGGGAATATAGTTTGAGGTAAGCAATTTGAGAACAAATTGGTTATTTGGAACTGCTAGACTGGAAACCAATGCTGCCTTTCTACATCTATAGTTGGTCATCTCAAGCTGCCTTGCATAAGCACATTGAAAACAGATTTAAACTGAAGAACTATGTTTCATTATTCTGAAGTATACTTTGATAGAATTTGACACAACCTTGAACGCCAAGTTCTCACTTGGCATGATAAATGCAATTTTTCAAAATGTTCTCTTTTTTCTTTTTCTTTTTTTTCTTTTCTTTTTTTTTTTTTTTTTTAAGCTGCCTAACATTTGAAAAGGAGATGTGGATTTCTCTTTACTTGAAATATTGTCATACTGTTGCTCAAAGAATATCTTGAGGTGGAAGGGACCCATATGGATCATTGAGTCTAAGTCCTGGTGGTGCACAGGACAGCCCCAAGAATCACACCATGTGCCTGAGAGCAAATGTGTCCAAACATTTCTTGAACTCTGGCAGGCTTGGTGCCGTGACAACTTCCCTGGGAAGCCTGTTTCAGCCCAACCACCCTCTGGGTGAGGAACCTTTTCCTAATATCCAACTTAAACCTCCCCTGACACAGCTTCATGCTGTTCCCTAGAGTCCTATGACTGGTCACCAGAGAGAAGAGATCCGTACCTGCCCCTCCACTGCCCCTGGTGAGGACACTGCAGACTGCGATGAGGTCTCCTCTCAACCTCCTCTTATCCAGGCTGAACAAGTGACCCCAATTGCTCCTTGTATGGCCTCCCCCTCTAGACCCTTCAGCATCCTTGTAGACCTCCTTTGGATACTCTCTAATAGCTTTATATCCTTGTATTGTGGTGCCCAAAACTTCCTACAGTACTTGGGGTGAGGCCACTCCAGAGCAGAGCACAGCAGGACAATCCCCTCCCTTGACTGGCTGGCGATGCTTTGCCTGATGACCTCCAGGACATGGTTGGCCCCCCTGGCTGCCAGGGCACTGCTGACTCATATTCAACTTGCTGTGTTCTACTTATTATTATTATTATTTCAAACAACAGCAGTAGCTGCAGAAAAGTTTCAATTTGATCCCAGGTAGACAGAATGTGGATGAAATAGGCTGTGTGTATGTTTATGTATCTGGACATTTCTTCTCATTGTGAGTACACCGCTCGGCCTATGGAAAATAATAGTGAGAAACAATAAGGTGGATTGCAGAAATTTTTTACATATAGTCTTGGAAAAGATATACCCTTGCCCAAATGAGAATATAAATTTTTTTATATGTTAATACTCCTTCTTTTTGAAAGAAGTAACAATAATAAATACAGATATAAAATAATATTCTCATAGAAACCATTGTCACTTTTCACATTCTGTGAATGATCTTTAAAGACATAGTCTATATACTGTACAGGTCCTGACTTGAATACCTCGTTATTTACTTTTTTGGTTCTGGTAGCATTTTGGATTTAATAATTAATTAAATATATTTGTTTATGTCTTTTTTTAAACTGTGTATTTTGAAAATTGTTATTTTGCTATTTATAAAGCCTGATAGCTGTTTTCCTGTAGCTCTATAAATTGCTTATTGATTTTGGGAATATATTAAGAGATTTAAGACTCTGTTATATGTAATACTTATACAGCTAAACACAGTATTTTAATACCATACCTCAGTGTTCAAAAAAAGGCTTCCTTGTAATTTTAATACCACTCAAAATTCTAAAGCCAGGTTTTCATATCCTATAGGACTGTCTGGAAAATAGATGAACTGTTACAATATGAAGGTTAGCATATCTTAGATGAGTAACCTTTGTAGTTCACCCTGACAGGAAGAACCATTAACTACTTTCTCCTTCTCCCATCAGTAAATTCAGACTTTCAAAGGATGCTGCAGACCACTCTGAGACTTAAGCAACAAATCTCATGTTTTCAATTTTCTCCTCAAGACTTCAGTTTTGAGTAGTCTGTGGAACACTAAAATCTTGCACAGAGTATAACAATTGCCATGCACTCCATGTAATTGAGAAGTAGAGATCCCTGGTGTTTCATGTTACTAGAGAGTAGATCCATGGAGTATAGCCAGTTTCCTGGACTATTAACTAAGTCAAGGATAGAATTTTCTACTTCACTATGGATCACTTAGACAGTTTATCATTCTTACAGATCCAAAAACCCACATCTGTCCACATCTTATGAAGCAGTATATGTCTTTCACCGGCAGAAAGTCCTGTTATTCACCTGCAGTGATAAGTAGCTGTATATATTCAGAGAGAGAACTTGACATTCACAGTTAAAAACAGCGATTCAGTTTGCTTTTCTCCTACTCAGCCTATTCAGTTGACTAGTTGAATTCCTACAATAGGTATTGTGATGACTGCAGCCTCCAACACAGCCATCCAAAAGTGGGATCATCAGAGCAAAAAGCACCAATATTGGAAGAGTTTCCTTCAGTGATTGCAAAACCTGGTTTGCAGCAGCAATTGTTTCAATAAGAGTATGTCTTGCCTCAACCTGTACACCTTGAAATGATAGATTACAAAAAGATGTTTGGGCAAGTGCACAATACTAACCCCTGAGCAAATTTTGTCCACACCTGGCCATTTCTATAATGTTTCTACAGAAGACAGATCTGAAGAGTCTAAGACAAATTGTGTGATATGGCTTAACTATTTAAGTATTTGTACAAACACTTTCACAACTTCTGTGTGATAAATCAATGTAAAGTTCATAGCAGCAGAGTAGGAATTAGGGCTGATGATGGCAATGATGATCGTTTAATTTCTTAATAAATACAATTATGTAAAATGAGTCTGGTCTACACCTGGCATTTCAATCATCATACTTCAAACATCTTGTTTTCCAGGGTGACTACACACTTATTCATAAAGCAAATATTTCAACAGCAACAAAATTTTCTCCTCTCTGAAAGAGTACTATCATTCTGAGATACTGAATAATCCAGGAGTTAAAATTTCCCTTGCTATGCTACACGTGCATAAGTTTTTACTTACATTTTCTCTGGTTATGCCACGTACTTGGGTTTCCCAGTACTCAGTTTTAGTACACTAAACTCACTATCTTTTCCACTCAGTGCAATTCAAATTATATTCAAATTCCAAATTCATTGCAGTTTACATTGCAACTCAGTGTAAATTGATATATCATCCGCAACTTAAGTAGATCTATGTGATTTCACTGCTTTACATCAGTGCAGGTTCTGTTTAAACCTATTGCTTTCTTAGGCTTGCACAGATGTGTGGGGTCAGCCCACATGTGTAGTGATGGATGAGAATTAAGTGGAAGTGGTAGGGGTACAGTACTGCTGCTCTGGATTAGCTAAATAGGCTGGAACAAGGTTTTGCAGGAGCCAGTGGAGGCTTTTGTTCTGCTTGGGGCAGGGTGTATCACCAGTAACAACCTCTCCTAAAGGGTGGGAGCTGCTTGACATATTCAAACTCTCTTGTACCAAATCAATCAGCACACCTGGCTACCTAGTAGCATGCAGTGCTTGTCATTTCCACTCCATCTTTGGCCTCTCTGATGAATCCTACAGGGAACAATTCTCATAAATCCAACAGGGTGCGACTCATTCACTAAATTTACTAAAAATCAATGCTCTGCATTGATCCTCCTGGGTTATGCATGCCTAGCTGTGTTTTCTTTTCAGCAAATATCAGGGTGGTCTGATCAGTTGGCCTTTAGTAAACACCCACAACACTGCCACTCTTGTAAGCCTGGCCCTTAATTCTTACCCATAAGCTCTCAACATGGTCTTCATCCTCCTCTAGTCAGAGCTCAATATATTCCAGTCACTCTTCACATATAGAGCATAAAGAGATTATAATTAGTTTCTGTTAGCTGATATGAGGACATCAATCTGTCTTTGGGCTCCCATTATATATATTGGTTAAATAATATTGTATACCTACCTACTGTATATATATGTTAAATGAAGGTAACGTTTTTTCAGTAAACATATACGTATAAATAGAAATATTCATCTTGCAACACCTATAATATGGCATTTCCTATGATAATATCTCTAGTACAAGAAAGAGTCTATTCATATGTGTTGCTATTAAAATAGTGCATCCTGTACTGTGCACACAGAGTCAGGATAGAGCATTATAATGTTGTCTTATATCCTTCAAATTTCTAGGATGTTTCTTATTTGGCATAATTTAGTCCAGCTCTCTTGAATGCAAAGGCATGTACAGGCTTAATACAATTTCACTGTCAATAGACTCTTAATTTATAAAGGCAGTTCTGATACTCTTTCATCATTAATGTTCAATTTTCAGCTGATGCATTTTTTTCCATTGAACTTTAAGCAAACATATGAAATATATCATTTTAGCTGCTACTACATGCCTGAATTCAAAAGGAAAAAAAAAATGGAGGAAGCTTTATCCTGTTTAACCAAGGCACATTTTTTCCATCCTCAGGGAGAGAAAAGTAATTCTGGTTGAAAAGGATATTCTGTTATGTATAGCATAATGTTTTCTCTGACATAATGGATTTAACTGTTTTAGAAATCATTGGAAATGGAAAAAATTCCACACTAACAACTAAAATCACATCACATTGCTTTTATTAAAAGCAAAAAAAAAAAACTTAGAAAAAGGAGCAGAGAGAAGCATAGATTCAACAGTATTCCATTCTTTGAAAGAAAGAAACTTCCAGGATATATTTTCTTTAGAAACATATGTAAGTATGTTTAATTAACATACTCAGAGATATTTAATAACGAGCAATTAGTTTTAAACTGAGAGAAGCAGCTGTCACTTAAATAGTTTGGTTGTATCTAGGGACTCTACAGGCATTCAGTTTTCATAAAGCATCACTATGACTGGATATTTGATATAACTATGGAAGAACTTTGTGGGATCCATCCCACTATAACATTTTTAGCACCATTCCCAATTATGTTCTAAATTAAAGTCTTACATATAGAGACCCATAATTGCAAATGCAGTGTCTAAGATGCCATGTTGGGAATATCATAGAATTTTAACTAGTGATTCCACTCAATCCATTTGAATTACTGATAACTCTGTTTGCAGGGTCATCCCTACTGACTTAATGCTTAATAGAAAGTAAAAACTAATATGAACTGATTTTGTAATTAATGGTGAATAGGATTTTTTTTTTGGAAATACCTGAGAAGTGTAATTCTTCATGTAAATTTTTTAGTTCATGAGAAATAATTAATATATTTTTCACAAAGAAGTAAAGCAACATGTTTCTTTTTAGGCTAATGTGACCTGAAAACAAAATAAACTTTTCTTTAACTCTGCCATTTTAGTTTAACACTATCCTACACCTCCTGTTGGTGACTGTTCAAATGTTCAGGTTCTTGCTTGGCTCAAGTACATTACAGCCAAATACAATTTAACCACAAATCATTGCCTGTTCATGTGTGACTTTATTACTGAAATTTCATTTAAGCTGACATTTTCAATGAAGGCTGTGAGACTTCAGTGACCAAGTCCTTATCTAATCCACTTAAATCCCTTTAAAAATCCTATTATTAACTATTGAATTCTCCTAATGAGTTACGTCTGAAAGTACTCATCTATTTCTTAAATGATATAATGTAGCCCTTTGAAATACACTTGTCATTGAGGACAACAATAGGTGGGTTTTAGATAGTATTTCTTAACTCCTGAAATAAAGTAGGTGTTTTGCTGTTATTTTATATAATTCTATATAAAGGTATATAATTCTAACTTTTGGCTACACACACAGCAGTTTAACATCATATTTAATTATCTCCTTTTGAGAAAAGTATAAAAATAGTCTAATTAGAAAAGTATTAATTATTTAAAGACAGTTATAAAAGTGACTATGCTTATATCTGGCAATATAATCTAGCACAGCTTCTATTTGTCATTCTCCCTAAAATGCTTTATATATATTTTTAATTGTATATAAATTCTTAATCAAATATTCATAAACATAACAGTTTCAAGAGCAATTCAAGGCTTTTCTAATATTAGTTGAATTACAACATTCTGGCATATCTATATGTCTTCAGTTATTAACATTTCTTTATGTTATAAATGCCTTTATCTATTATGGATATGAGTGAGATTAGGGTGACATTTGTACAAATCTGTAGCAATATTCTTCTGTTCCCAGGGAGCACAGCTTGACTTTTGCCTGAAAATATCTGTCATATTAAACGCAGTTTTTGTTGCATATCCGTATACTGCCTGTTCTTGCTGGGAAAATAAATATTAAAGCAATTAGAGCGATTACAATTATTCTGGTATTATCCATAGGATTTAATGAGACATCTCTCATTTTTCTGATCATGTAATCTAGTGAAACCTATATTATAATGTTATTCATCTGAGAAATTAATTCAGTTTTTATATGCAAATGTAAAATTCCTAAATTATATTGGTTTAATAATTCTGAAAAACAATTAAGTTGTCTGAAGCACATAGTACTGCAGAGACATGAGTTATAATGTATGATTTATAGAGACAAAATAGGATTCAAGATCTAGTTTATAAATTTGTAACTACACAGCACACAAGACGAAAAACACAATCATGTGTATGGCTGTCTGAAATTTCTTGAAGACAGACATTTGACATCATCCACATGGCTTTTTGAGTCATTCATTTTTAGTAAGATAATATCCTGTTCTTCCTCTACCTTCATAATCAGATCTGTAAAGTTACTTGCAAAGTTATTCTTTCTGTTTGACAGAAATAATGGTTAGAAATATGGAAAATAGAGAAGGGAATAAGTCTTGTCTACTAATTAGAAAATATCTTGAGTTCCACTGCTCATATCTGAAAGAAACACAGCCTATTAAAAAAGCAACATGAGAGCAAAAAGATTTTAAAAAGTCTTTATTTGATGTGGTCAAAAGCTAGTTGGAATGGAAATACAGTTGGGCTGAAAAGTGAATATATAAAATGTAAGTTTAAAATTTTACATAAGTAGCTTTATTCAAGCAAGAGAAAGATTTGAATATTTGGTTAGCAGAATGACAGAGGTGCTTATGGTTGGAAGTAAAATCAAACATTTTATAGCACTATACGGTGTCCATTATTTGAGAGACAGTGTAGATTAAATTGATTTAAATGATACTTCGTTATTATAGCTATTAATTTCTGTATCACAACTATTTGTAATTTAACTTTACTTTTTCCTTGGAGATCACAGAGCACTTACGAAGATGTACAACACTCATTAAAGATATGGTTCTCATTTAATCAGCCATCTGCCTGGTTTACTCATTTGGAAAGCTGACATGTGTCTTCTGCATTTATATAATTTTTAGTGCCCTCTCCAAGACAGAGGTCAAAGCAATAGCATGATTCTTGTGCATGGCAACTGTGAAAAGTCAGTCAGTTTAAGCACCTCATGCTAGTGCCATGCTGAAATATTATTATTAGCCATTGTCTAATTTATAGAGCCAAGGGACAAGAGCTTGAGGACTGGGTATCTCAATCCCCTTCCCTTCCTAACCAAACAACTTTAGCAGCCCATGAAATTCTTGCTCCACATTACCTCAGCTCCATGGATCACTCCAAGCTCCAGTAACTTTCAGACATACTAAATTAAGCTTGTATGTTTCTTATTATTGAAATATTTCCTAGCAGAGGATCTACATTTATTGAGAGCCATTTCCAGTTTGCAAGGTATACAGGCTTTGTCAATGAAGGTATCTTTAAGAAATGTATTAAAAGTATTGAAGAGAGACATTTCATGGTGTCTCTGCCCAGTTTCAGGAGCTTTAAGTTAAAAACTATTATTCCATTGACAACCTTTGATTTAATTTTAAAGTAAAAAAATGTTGTTAAAGGAAAGTTCAAAATGCATACTTTTTTCTTTACAATTTATTTCATCAGGAATTCTGGATAAAAAATTTACATGGAAAATATTTAGTAGGGTTATATTCCATTTGTTGAATTGTTGTGTTTGTTTATTTGCCTTACCTCATCATCAATTTTGCATAATAATCAGGAAGAATTTACGGTTGAGGACAGATAAACTGTGGAAAATTTCATCATAGTAGGCATATTCTTGGAAAGCCGCTATCTATAAAGTAATGTAGTGAAAATATCAAACAGTAAGGGGAACTATCATTAAATAGCTAGGATGAATTTTCTTGTGTCCTATTTGTCCTCTCTTTCATGAGCAGATGTCTCATTAGGGTCAGCAATGACTAGAAGCTTGACTTTAGAAGATGTTTAGGCAAATATGATATAATATCATGAAAAAGAAGTCAAATCCTGCCTCTCTGTTGTAATCTAAATTGAACAAAACTGGAATAAACTACATATGTTGATATCTCCCCAGTGTGAGATATGAGAGAATGGACCAGGAAAAGAAAGAAAGTATCTCAAGATATTGACTGATTCAGTCCAAATTCAGTGGCTCTACTACTTAATAGATATTCTTGTCCTCTGTAAAGAAGCCTAAGGTCCTGTATCAGCTCACAAGTCTCCTTTCCATGTCTAAGTTATGTACCTCTGAGATTAGGAACAGCAACACACTGCCAAATATGCTATTTAAAGTCAGAAACAAACTAAAAGACTGAAATATGTTAGTCAAGAGATGCCAGTCCTCATGTAACTGAGGGTTTCAGATATCTACAAGACAGAAGGTAATCATCTACTTTTGAAACAAGAGATGAGATCTCAGTTTTTCTCTCTTGACATAGCTTCATTCACTCCTAACTTAACAGGTAGAGCATGTTTTCTTTGAGATGTAAGAGGTCTGAACTCAACTTCCTTCTTTGGTTGGTGACAATTCAACCTTTTTTCCTTTACCTCCTGTGGAGAATTTTAATACTGATTGGGGAACCCTTGTCTCTCCTCCCACTGCAGCTATCACTTCAATAAAAATTTTTGAGTCATTAAAGAGAGGATACAGCTGAAAGTAAGGCTAGCATATAGTAATCTGAAAGCTACAGCAATGCCCTGGCTAAGTAAATTCTGTACATGCTGAAGTCCTCCATATATTTAAGCAGTTGTCAGCATACCAACTCTGAGTATTTCAAACTAAATTTCTAATTATTGCTGTAAATGTTATCTTCATTGTGGAATTTTATTACACAGCTAGTAAAAACTGAATTTATCATCTGTACTGTAGCACTGAATTTAAATTTCTTTGAGATTCCTGTAACCCTGCCTTGCTTTTCACATCAATTTCTATTTTAAACTCTGAACAGGAGCCAAGTAATTTAAAAGTATGTAAGAAAATTAATGTGTTATTAAGTTGTTCTAATAGGTTATTCTCAGAGTCTTAAAAATCAGCATTTGCAGTGAAAATGAGTCTGGGAGAGACAGTTCTACTTCTCTGATTCAGATGGGGATTCGGTGATTCACAAGTTCGATTTTAATTGCTTTGAAGATTTTCAGCTTTCACAGGCCTGTTCTGGAAAAGAAAGTTTATTTTTGCTGACAATTGAGAAAACACAACAACGGATAAATGTATTAAATCAAACAATGCCTGGACACTACATTTTTCTTCCATCTGGATCCCTATTTGCCAATGTCAGTCCCTGGGAGACTTGCTGCCAGTAGCTAGTTATATTTGTTTATTTACATATCAGTAATGTTTTTGCTTCTTGAATCACTGAAACCCATGTGCAGTTTAGAGTTTCTTCTGGACTCTGTATCTCTGGTCTTAATGAGAATCGTTAGGTTAAGAATAAGAGCTAAATGTCCACACAAAAGAGTAAAAACAGGACAACCCACAGCCACTTTGTATTCCTTCATGAGCCTCTCAGGCTGGCTGGGTTAGCTGGAACTCTGAGCAGGCTCTGCTGCCTGCCCAGCTTGGGGAACATCCAGGTGACAGGCAGGGAACGAATGAACATTGTCTTTGGCTCTGTTTCTCCACTTGCTGGTCAATGTAGCTGAGCTGGCATGGAGGTGGCACAGGAATTCATTTCTGGGAAAGACCATAAGCAAATGGAAAGGCTGAGGGTGACAGGAGGAAGCAAGGGAGGAATTGTGACTCAGAGGGATGTCTGTGACTCACAGTGTTTCCCTGGGCTACCCAGGAGTTACATGAAGCCTCCTACTTGGAGTGAAAATAAGGATATAATCTAACTCAACAGCAAAGCGAGTAAGGAAAACAAGAGTTTAGAGATACAGGTTTGCAAAGAGCAACTTAATGATGTTTGTGTTTTTGTGTGTTAGTTTTGAATTGAGGGCATGTAAAGCAACTCTGATGAGGTCATTAGTGAATCCGAGATCACGATTCTGCTTCGCTCCTTCCATTGTGTCATTATGAATCCTACAGTGAGAAGTGCCACTGTAATTGTATTAATCACAATAGAAATATTAAGATGTGGTTTCTTACTCTAGAAGTCTTACAGCCTCACTGAGGGACACCTGACAACTGAAACCATTTGAAACACCCATTTAGTGACATTGCAGCAGCTGGATGTTTCCAAGGATCAGGAATACGTTTTTTTTTCTACAGCTTTACTCTGCTCTAGTGAAGAATTTCATGTCTCTGTACTTCAGGGTCTGTTGAAATGAGTTCATGTTCGAATGTTCTAATAAAGATAAAGTGTTAACATTCCTGTGAATATATCTACAGAGGAAATATACTTTGCTCCTACAGTTATCCATGATAAATCCCTTCAGCTTAATATTAATCCATTCTTCCTTAGGATGGCAATTATGCTTAACTAGTGTTCTGAATAAGAATGCTCATACTAATCAGGGCATACACCTACAAAAGACCAGTAGCAAGCTTCTTCCTTGCCTTACTGAAAAATTGTCTTGGGAAAAGAAACAAAACATGGAACAGTTGGTGCTTCTTCATTCAATGCCTTTTTGTCATAATCTGAAAAGCAACTTGTTCTTTTTGTCCACCTGGTTTGCTATTTCTACATAAAGATAGGGAAAAGGCATTTTAGCTTTGCTCTCACTGTAATCACGCTCTGAGCAGCACAGCTAAGAACAGGACCGTAGCAGAATTTCAGGCATTAGAACTTCAGTGATTTTGGGGAAGAATCTCTATAAAAGCCCTTCAAGATTCAGTAGTACAGTAAAATATAAGGACAGTGTATCCCTGAATTGCTACAATCCAGTGTTAGGTTACAATTTGATGCTTTTGAAATTCAATGAGAATTTTGCCAGCACCAGTGAGGCACTGGGCTCCAGGTGCACATTTTTAAAAAGAGCAACTTGGCATTAGACAAAGGTGAACTAACTGGCAGCCTCATTTTCCTGGGATCATATGTTCCTCTGAAACAGTAAGATGAAAATAAGTGTTCAGATGAAGATAACAATATATGAATGTGTTTGTGTGTATATTGATGTAATGTGTACACATTTCTTTAACGTTTGTGTCTTTATACACATATACATACATATGCATGTTTATACACACACGTATCTCCACACTTTTGGTTTGTAAAGTGTTATCCCTCTTTAAATACACACTTTTCATAAAACCATTGCAGTAATTGTTCCTGTGGGTTAGCACTTTTCCATTTGCTCAGAGTTCTAATCTTTCACACAGGTTGTACAGGTTTTCATTCACTAGTTAGTGTACAATAGGTATTCCATGTTTAGTTTTTTATAAATGTATATTTTTATCATTCACATGTTTGTACATAACTAAAAAAGAAGCAACTAATGTGGCTAAAATATTATTCACACAAAGAATAGAAATTCAACATCAGTTATTTCTTTATGTACATTATGTAAGTGTATACATTTCTCATATGTTTAATATCAGAACTTCATAGCAAGAAATTTACATTTCTATAAGGAAGTTTTACATTAAAATGTGGTCCTGTTCCCCAGCACTGAGGTTTCAGATAGCTTCTCTGTTTGAGTGTCCATACTTCTCCAAGAGAGAAAATTTCTCTTTTGGAGAAAGGGGAACGATAATACATTCATTCATAAGCCAAATTCTGTGTAGTATGCTTCAAGTGTAACTTTCAGCTTCCTTATGAAAGTAGAAAGGCTCTTCTGTTTGTGCTATTAACACACACGAAAATGTTTCCAAAAGAGAAGGGTTTCCACCCTTCCTGAAATCAGATCAGATGTCAATCCCATTTATTTAGAAACAATTTCTGAAAGTCTTGTGTATTACGGTTTGTTAGGACAAAATTACCAAGTTTTCATTTCTTCATTTCTATTTATGCAAAGACCTTCAAGGTGTGAAAGGAAGGAAAACTGCAATTGCAGTTTTTATTTATTTATTTTGATGTAAGAAAAAAGCTGACCCACACTGACACTAGTCAGTGAAAAGCATCAGTTACTCCATTGCAAAACTTAGTCTCTCAACCCCACATTTTGCTGCAGTGAGATATCAGCTGTAGTCGGTTTGTGTAAGGCAGTGTCCCAGTAACGTGGGCTACACATGCCAGGGCTGCAAACTATTAGAACTTTTGAAAAACCTTTGTTTCAAGGAATTTTAATTATGGCTCACAAGGTCATTCATGTTGAGACTTTATATCACGAGCCAAACTTCAGATCTCCATGAATAAGGCAAGAGGTTACTACGTGTAACTTTATCCTCACTGTAGAGTTCATATGCTGCTGATTATAAGCTTGTAAACAAATCCTTCACGTCTCCTGTCCAAAACAGCTTTATAAGGAGTTTATTTTTTAGAAAAATAAGAACAGGTGACAAGGACAAATTGTCCTGAAGTATATGCAAGGAAGATAAACTCCCAATTTCTGATGAAAAAGATATTAGAAATATCAGATCTCTTTATACTATGCAGATTGTGCTTAGGTCACGTCAGTTTTGTTCTCAAGGAACGCCAGTGCTGGGCTTCAGTACGACACAGGGTGACTTCCCTGTTCATTCTTCTCAGCATCTGTTTTCTTCTCTTTTCCCTGTTTCTCCATACTTTTTATAGACTGGCCTTGAGTTGAAAATACTGTATCAAACTCCTTGCTCACCAATTTGTAACAACTTCATGTATTTGGCAATTTGAATAAGCAAAGTGTTTATCAACGTTACCATCTCTTAAGGGAGTTAGACAAGGTATATAAAATTTTAATCCAGATTCTCCTTCGAATATTATTAACCTGAATGAATCATAGTGATAATTCTGATATTTATTCTACCCTTTATATTTTAAGTTATACCTGTGTAAAATTTGTTTGGTCTATGGAGGAATACTGAATTTATGTTTTATGATACCTTTTTACTGGAAAAGGCATAGTTCTTTTTTTCTTTCTTTCTTTTCTTGAAAAGACCTATTCTGGATCATCTGCCTTTCACTTTATTTGACATACACAACTTGTCTTATCCCTTAAGAATTAATTTGGCTCACTTGTATAATTTGCTCTTTTAGCCTGCTTTTATCATCTTTGCTTGAGAGAACATTTATGTCTTCTACTGAGACTAAATTGTGTTAATTAGGAAAATATCTAATGGCATCTTGCCCATCACCATGCCTGAATGGCCACGTAAAGTTAAAAAAAAAATAAAGCCAGTAATGTTTCTTTTGAGTTCATAGGAAATCCTTCCAAAAATGCCAGGATGGACTAATTTATCTTTTTTAAACACAGACAGTGTAGCAGACAAAGGCATAACAAGACAGATTTGGATGGGAAATTATATAAAGACTTTTTTTTTTTAATAATGAGAATAATTAATTGTTGGGAGAATTTTCTAGCCAAAGTCATGGAGCAGCTATAGCTGTGTTTCTCTAAATCCTGTTCTTAAACTCATCGGGAAGTTATTAGGCTTGATGCAGAAATTACTTCATTAAATTTTATGCCCTTGTAATGAAAGAGATCACAATAAATAGTTACAATAAACCTTTTGGTCCCAACTGCAGGTGAAATTGTGGTCAAGTGAATCTTAATAGGACCTAAGTTCTATTGTTTTCAATAGGAAAATGTTTTTATCCAATAAACTTTTGAACAAATCTTTCACTTATATTAGGTGAAGACAGAAACAGAAAGTAGTTTAGGTAATTTATCTTTAATCTATTGTGTTATGTAATCAAGTATTATGAAGGAGAATGAGGTATGGATGTAGTACATGCCTATTTGTGTTTTTGCTATGCCGATTAAAAGTCATATTATTTTATTTTTGTGAGCTTTTACTAAGGGACAGAAAAGATAAAAGTACCCTCCCCCTTATCATGTCAAATAAACAGCTGAATGTCCCTATGGAAATTTAGCATCTGTTCATCTGCCTTTTCTTAGTACATTATGACTAACACTGCTGCCAATGAACCTGTTAAGATGTTACTTAATATTGGACTATAACATTTACTGTATTGATTATTATGACAGTGTGTGTATATATATAAAAATATGCACACATTGTATATATACTGTGTGCTGAGGAGTAGCAGGTCTTGATATTCTTCTAGTCAATTACTGAACTTTTTGACTTTCCCAATTCACAGGATTAGATCCCTGCTGTTTTTTCTTTCTTTTGCAAGTTAATGCCTATATTTTTAGGTCTTTCATATAATGCAGTACGGAGATCCATGCAATCTAGAATCTTAGGGAAGGTCGGTCTGCTGTTGTGCCCCCTAATTGCTTCTGTCTTAAAACATTTCAGTCTTTCTAAGACATGTAATTTTTTTGCCTTTTCAGTGCACATGAAAAGGGATAATGTTAGCGATTTGCAGTTAATTCAATTACTTTCCACTTGTGAAAATGCTGACAGGATTTCCGACCACTGGAAGAGGTGCCCTGACTGTTAGATGTGATTGGCAGCCCAGACATAACTTTTAAATTGCAGCTGAAATTAAAGCATTTTATCTTCACTCATATATATCCATCATGACAAACCATTCAGCAATACTTATAATCCATTATTTCAGTGAATTGATTTTCAACAGCAATTAATGACCAATTTGTGAGATAATGTTCTCAGTCAAATCACAGACAAGTCAGGATCTGTTTTAGTAACAGACAAGAATTTAATACATTTGTGATTGTAAGTCATAGCTGTTATTTTTTAAATACTGTAGATGATTTTTTTTGCAGATTTACACCATCTGCAGTACTGCTATGATCAGAAGACTGTGCCCTGTGCATTTCTTATAAACTAGAAGGTATGAAAAAGGAAAGCTTATTCAAAAAGAAAAATGTCATTGTCTGCATGCTGGAGAAAATAACTTCCTATAATAAACCCATATTTTTTTAAATGTTATTAAAGATAATAGTAAAAATTTAGCAATAACATAATAAGAAAGTAATTTAGAAAATAAAGCATGCCAAAAGCAATTATGAAACACACAGAGGAGAAAAGACCTACTTTAAACTATTTGACTATGTTTGACTAAGGCTCATAGTCATCACACCTAACTTTAGTTAAAGAGTCCAGTTAGCTCAGATTTCCCTTATGCTCTATGGAAAAAAAGAGAGACTACCAAAAGTAATTCATGTGAGAGCTGGGCTGAATTTTCATCTCCAAATGACTCCCTTTTGTGGGTAAGTATATAGAGATGTAAGATCCCTCTGTACCTATTTAAACGGAACACCTAAATTTTAGACAGCTAACATAAAGGAACATAAGCCTCTGTCAACTCACCATCTTATAATATTAGCATCCTTTTGTCACTAAAAAAATGTATAAGAACAGAGATGAAAATAGGAAAGGTGTTTTGTTCCCATTATGGACTTTGCTTGAACCCCACATTAAAATCTAGTAAAATATCCACATATTTGGGTCACATTTAAAGCTATTAAAAAGACATAAAAAGGAGGAAAATTAAAGGCTGTAAGAATACTTTGAAAATTGTTAAGACAAGTAATAGCCTAAACTAGAAAATTTATTATTATGGGCAAGAACATTTTTTTTTATTTTATTTCAATTTTTATTTGGTGTATTTATCCTGAGCAGGCAGAATAGTAATATTTAATCTTCTATATATCAACCATTGGGGAATACTTTCTTAATTGAAGATATATCTGGGCCAGCAGCCAGCTGCAGGAGCAGAAGGTTTGACTCGTGAGCAATAGTGTTTCATGGTTTTCACAAGCAGATTTCTCCTTCTGTTCATCCTACAGCTCTCTGTGGGGGAGAAAAACCCAGTTTCTTCTCAAGGAATCTGAAGTCTCGGTGTTGTCTTCTTGTCCCCCCTCAAGGAATAATGAGAGGCTCATTCATTCCCCAAAATTTGAAAGGCAGGGATGAGACTGAGTTTCTCTGCCTCTTGTCTTGATGTATTATGGAATATGCGTTGAATTATCTTAGATATGTAGAAGATGGAATATGTTCAGCAGTGAACATCCAAGATATCATTACAGCTGATTTTGAACTGAAAAATAATGGCATATAGATTTGGAAAGAAAGATTAAATTATATTAAATCACATTAAATCTATATAGATATAGATTATATCTATAATCTATCTATAGTTAAATGCAGTCAATGCATACACTGTTGATTTTGTTTTATAATAGAACTTCAGTTGTCTTCAAATCAAAGCTAATAAGAGATTTAAAGATTAAAAGTCATTAAGAAAAATTAAGGGAAAGAACTATGCCTCTATGTAATTCAAACCTGCCTTGGTATCATGAAAACTGAAAAGACATTTTTGTACCGTTTTAATCACATTTTCATTTTTACTCTGCTTCATTTTAATTAATTTTTTTTTTTTCAGTTTCTCAGGTTCTAGAATGGTAATTAAACATAAACAGTGGTTCATCGCTTTAGGAAGGAGTCAAAACATTTCATTCCTTTGAGGAAAATCTCACTTATTAAAGACCCATTTGCAGTCCAATACTCAGTTTGTTCTTTAGACATAAAGTCAAGCATTTGGTATAGATATGCTTTAACTAGAAAATAGTTGCCAGGTGTATATTGCAATTTCTTTTGTAATTTTAGTGACTACAACCCAAAAACCCCTGTATTTTTATAACTTTTTTTTGTCTGTAATTAATTAAGTTTAGGGATATGATTTTCCCATCATCAGGTGCTTCTGATTACAGCGATACCTGCATTAGCCTATATTTTGAAGGATTTAAGTCTTAAATATTTACCACCAGTTGATAAAGATATTATCTCACTGCATTTTGGAACAGGTATAGACTAATTAGAACCAATTGGTATTTTTTGCATTCTTTTTCCTCATAAAGGAGCTCCTCAACATAGCAGATTCATGGTAAAAAAATCTATTTTCAGGATGAGTGCAGTTTTATTGGATCATTACCTAATCCATCAAAGATGTTGATTATATCTTTTAATAACTGGAATAGCTGAGACCAGGAAAGAGATTGATTCAATGATATGGCAATTTTAGCACAAAGCAGGCATTTCAAACCTGAGATGTTGCCTGAAAGGGGAGAAATTGCCTGAAGGCTTTGAAGAAAGCATTATGGTATTTGGGTGACGTTTCCTCACTGCTCCTTCAGCCCGGTTTACAGCTGGTTACTTCTGCTTGTGCTTGCAGAGTCTTCTAGGGATTATGAGATTATTGCTCTTGACTAAATAAAATAAAGTGAAACTTGAGATTTCAGTACAAGGTTTGTATTTTTAAACTTATATAAATTTATTTCTATAAGTATCTCTATACCAGTAATTAGTGGACTCCACTGCCTCAGTGATACCAGTTTTGAGAGTAGTCTAATAATATAAAAAGATTGTTTGAAGCAGCCCCAGAACAAACCTTCTCTCTGAAGTAAATGCATTCTGACAAGAATAAGACAAGAAAATATCTATTTCAATTTTGATTAGGAACTTATGGAGAGATTTTATAATTACTAATCTGTTGGTCAGACCTACAAAATTAATAAGGAATGAAGTCCAAAAATGTTGCTAGATGGTCATATATATTTTATGATCAGAGGAATCTCTTTGATGTCTTTAAACTAAGGAGGTGTTTGGTTGAAAAGTAAATAAAATCAATTTATTCGAAAGAGAACCAGTTCAATCAGAAGAATGGTTGGAACTGATACTTTAAGTGTTGTTATGTAATAATTGTAAATATTCTATATTAAGAGGTTATAACATTTTAGATGAGAATGGATGTTGCTGGGCTTGTTGCTTCTTTGTTTCTTAAGATTTCATGTACGTGAATTTATTTTTTTCCAAGGAAGGTTTCATTATTTTAAAACCTGCACGGACATATAGGTTGCATCAGTACAGAATATACACTTTCATACGGACTATTATCATGGGCCAGTTTGGGTGGCTTAATCAGGCTCAGTGAAATCCTCCAGTTGGTTCAGAAGCAATGGTTCTCACTCTGACTTATCTAAGAACATTTGCATAGGTTGCCTAACTTGTGAAGCCTGGGCTTCATGAGTTTGTGTGATCTGTTCCTCATCAACGTTAGATTTTCCACAGACATTGAGGGAGAATGAATTTTTAGCCAGTTATTTTCCATAATCAGTCAAACTTTTAACAGTTTTAATAACAACATACCCTTTACTGTCTGTGCACCAGCTATGGGCAGACCTCAAGACACTATGTGATTCCTAGAGGAACTGTGGCTGTCAAGAGAATTTCAGTATTGTGTGACAGACTTGGCTTTGGCCTCAGTGATTTCTTTTGCCCTCAGTAACTGCTGAACCAAGAGAATGTTATTTTATGTACTCTGATGAGATTTAAGATGCTATAGGTGATCTGAAGAGTCAAGCACCAATGGACTTTGAAGACTATGTTATGTTATGTTTGCTAATGTATTGTTAATCTGAATATCCTGTCATGGAAATTTTGAAATACACTTTAATAACCTCTCAAATACTCCCTTGGAAGACTGTCCTATAATAAGAGTAAAAGCTGAGAAATACTAAACAAAAAAACTTTAAGCCCAGCTTTAACCAGGAGGCTGTCCTTCATATTTTTTTTTTGTTTAGGCAATACTTCAGACTGGGAGCATGAATGTTAAATGTTGCCTCCTAAAGCTCTGGTTTTAGTTCCAGAAGATAATTATTCTTTTATTTCAATCTCCATGTTTTCAGATCCTTTGATATACTGATAACCTGCTAAACTTAAGTTAACTTCCAGGAAAACATGAAAGTAAAACAGCATTCTTAGACAGACTGTGCCAAATGTTTTAACAGAGTAATTGAAGGGAATCTGGAAATTTTGCTTTAAATATTGCACAGGAGGCAGTATTGTAGCTCAGCTATAGAGTAATAGGTGATAATGGACATTTAGATAAAACCTGAAGTTTAATCTGTATCCAGCAGGGCCATATACTTTTGTTTACTTATTACAGAATTGTAGTGAAAGTTATTTAGATGTTTTTAGCTTCTTTATATGTTGGCTTTATAATGTAAAAAATCTGAGAGGACTGGAGTGAAAAACCAAACTATTTAACAGACAGTAAAAGGAGAAAAAAATACCAACAGCATAGTCCAGGATTACAATGGTTCTATCAAAAGCCTGTGAGCAGATTCTGAAATCCAAAGATATTACAGACAGATGGACCAACAATATTAGATAAAGAGTCTTTAAAAGTCTAATTTTAACTTTGGAACTGCGAGTGCATCGGATGGATGGGAGTAGTAAAATCTATTTTATTAATAATATCCCTTGAAATAATGCTAGCAAATTCTTGTACCAGCAGCTATACCTGAGCTTGTCATGTGGGCATCCTTTAAAACCAGTGAAGAGAAATAAGCATCTGTAGAGAGCAAGTCATCTCAGCAATGTTGGACTTGTCTAAGGAGGAGTTGAACAGCTGTCTTCCTGGAATGACTCACTTCCCTGTTGTAGGTTAGACAACTAGAACATATGTAAATATCGGATTTCTGAAGCTGGATGTACTACCTTTAGTGTCAGTTTTTGTAAGGTGTTAGCCATATATCTGCATCTTTAGGAAAAAGAAGTGCTTCTAAGCTTAAATGTTTCTAGGCTATTATGCAAGGACAATATCATTAACCTGTCCTCTAAACGTGGTCCATAGATCTTATTTGAGAAGTGTTAGGAATGATTCTATAGATGCAAAAGCAGAGCGCAGTCTTCTGATTTTTGGGCTGTGCAAGTATTGCCACATGCCTGTTTCCGTGGAAGCCTTAACAGCAACCCTGGCAGTTTCTAATGCACTTGACTGAAAACAATTGAAATTGCAAGTGAATTGCAATTGCTACAAAAGCTTGAGTTACCACTGCTGTTCCTAATGGCAATTTCCTTGGCATTTAGTAAGGTTTTAAAATGTACTTTAGTTGCAATTAATAGAAATAATAGTGTATCTGTAATTTCCTTTGGCCTAAAACCAAACTCTGATTGACATACATTCTAATAACATTGTCATGAATGTTAACTGCTACTTTTGTCTTTTATCTTTTCTTTTTAAATGAAGTAAATAGGATTGAATGTCTTTATTAGTACAAGACATGAAGCATGCAATTACTTGGCTCGCAAGTAAATAGTAAATGGCAAACTGTGTAGACAATCTGGAGCTCAGATGTTTGGACCTTCCTGGTGGTCCCAGAGTCTGCAGTGAAGACTCAATGGCACAGGGACTGGAACTATTCTTGCAGTTGAGTAGGTGGTTCTCTGCAGTTCAGAGCTAAGACAAATAACTAGCAAAGGCAGGAAAATATTTACTGCCACTACCCACTACACATACTGCCACCCATACATAATGTACCGGCATTGTGACTGAAAATAACTTTCCTAGCTCAAAGACTATCAAAGTATCACATACTCCACCAATAATACAAGATGTTTGTAAATGAAACAGCATGAAAACACCAGCATTTTTAACATAGTAACCACATCTGTGTCACTACATTCATCGTAGGAGTACAAGAATATGTTAATCTGATTTAAATTCAGGCACCTATAATGCTTTAATTAGTATTTTTATCTTACTAAGCTGCTCATACAGTGAGCAGCAAAGGATGGGCCTTTCCAGACGTCAATGCTGATCTGTAGTAGGCTAAATTACTTTTTGGAGGGTCATATTTCTTTCCATTAGCTATTAGGAAATTCAATTACTGGGTGTATACCTTGGGTGCCTTTGGTAAGTTCTTACTTTCATTTTCTTTTTTTGCCTTAAATTTCCTCTGATATCCAGCCCAATATTAGTGCTGAGTATGACAAACTACAGGCAGTTAAACAGGTCATGTTTAACCTAATGAACTGGATTTTTCCTAGTAACTGAATTATTGAGCTTTATCAATAAACAACCAGACTTCTCTTATGAGAAGTCATATGTTAAATAATGCATAGTTTCTAATTTATAGAAACAAGCCAGTTCATTCAATATCCAACCTATCTCCATCATCTTTTCTATTGATGCAAGAGAAATCTCAACGCTTGTAACAAGTCAAACAGTAAGGTTAAGCCATTCTGGTTGTTTCACCTTTTACAGCGAGGCTCAGTCCATCCCACCATAGTCACCATACAGCCTTTGAAGACTTTAGCTCACCTAAATTACAAAGAGTAAATTAGAGATTACTGTACTTACCCAATTGATCAAGAAGTGTTATTGGATCCTGTATCTCATACCCTGGCAGGTATGTGCAATATTTGGTTTAAAATGTAAAATTTTTCTGGAAAGCAGGGATCACAATCTTAGAGTGTTTTCTCCAAAACAATGAGCTGACTGTTAGGCAAGGGTCAAATGCATGTTTGCTCATCTGTCTACACAAGCACCCTCTTCCTTGATGTACCTTTATAGTCAAGTGAGTCACACTTGCCTCAAACAAGTTCACACTGACTTCACTGGTTTTCTAATGAATAATTAGTGATAAATAAGAATGTCTTAATCCAAATAAAGTAAATTCAGAGCTGAATTTTAGATGTGTGCCTTCATTTTATGCATATATTAAAAAAGAATAAGATTTTAAAAGTATAGGATAGTTTTGATGAAGACTGCTGCTAAAGGTTCCAAATCCCATATGTTGTAGTATCTGACTAGCTATTACACTTACTGATGTTTAAGGACTTTGTGGTCTTCTTTTTAAAGTAAAAGTATGTATTTATATATTTACACCCTTGAGCTAAACCATCAAAGTCATCTTTGTAAGCTACAATTTTTAGTAAAAATAAATTAAAATTGTTCTGCATGCTACTGAAATAACAAACTGGGGCAATCCATCTGGAATTCATTTTACTTCATATTACGGGCTTTGTGTCACTACTGTCCAATTTGACACTGAAAAGCACAAAAAATAACATTGACATAAGGATATAGTTATGTTTATATGCATAGAAGTAGCTTTTTTTTCCCATTATTTTCAGAGTAGTATCCTTAGAATTGGCACCCTCAACCAGCTTTCAGAAAAAAAAATCAGTGGTGGGCATGTTAAAATGCAGCAGCAAAAGCCTATGAAATGAAAAACTGTCAGTTCAGCCACTGTTTTTAGCCAAGTACTTCCGTTGTACCCGATGGGGGAGGCTGGGAGACTGGAACTGAGAGACAGGCTTTCCCAGACATACTTGCAGAAGTCTGCTGGCTGCATCAGTGCTTTTTTCTTAGGGTCCATTAAGTCATGCCCGTTAAAGTCAGTAGGGGCTTTTTTCTTTAATATGCCTAGTCTGTTTCCATCAAAATCAGAATAAAATCTGGTTATTTTATTTTTTATTTCCTGACACCACGTTCAATATGCTTATGTAATATATATATTTTAAAACACCTAGGAAGCTTAGGCAACACAATGGCTGCAGCTGTAAGATCTTGAGGTGTCTGAAAGAGATAATAGAAAGCAGAGGGCAATTAAATCACTCTTCAGTAAGTAAGGGCAGAACTTAGACATGATCTAAGTATAAGCCAAAGCTAAATGAAAATTTTCTTTTGATAAGGGTAATAATATCAAATTTAGGAATAAAAGATTATAACTAACAATAGATTTGTAAAAGGAAAGTGTCTTTATTTGATTTAGAAAAAAAACTATAAGGAGTTTCACAGCTTCATGTCAGAAAACACAATCTTCTTCAAACCAAGCTATAGGCTGATCCAGCTATCTAAAAGTATGTTTCCTAGTTCATTCAAGAGAGAAAATAGGTATCTCATTTAATTCCAAATATGTCTGTGTGTATTTGTAGGTACAAATGTATGAAGTGATTTACTCTTCACATATGCTTATATCTTTATATTTGTTACTCAGAACCTAAAAGGCTACTTTACACCAGATGCCTACATTATGTTTTGCTAAATTTAGGTGGAGTATCTCTTCAATTTAAAGGAAAAAACAGTCCTTAAAACACAACTAAATTGAAAGCAAGATGACACTGAAGATGGCTTCATCAAACATAAATGCACTTACTTGTACTGATTTATTTTTATTTGATATACGATTCATTTCTTCAGACAGATGAAATGTAGTAGAGCAAATGTGTCTAGACTTCAGTAAAATATTTAGTATAGTGCCATAAGATGCTATTAGTCAACTAAAAGGTTAGAGTTGTACAGGTATTAGCACACACCTTATAAAATTAAGAAAAAAAAGGAGAGTGAGCTTGAAGAAGGCTTTTTTCAGAATTCCACAAGGGTTATTCATGGAATGCATCTTCTTTAAAAGACTCATTTACAGGCTTGGCATAAGACCAAGCAATTTGCTAATGAAATTAGCAGATAATGCACAAAATAGATGACCTTAAGAAAGAAGTGTTAGACTAAAATAAACTAAATGAAATTTTAATAGTACTGAATGTTTGGATGTGAACATAAAGGTCCATAACAAATGACTCTGTTAAAAGCTGTACCGAGATTTTTGGGACCCACAGGGAAGGAGGAAACAGAAGTCTAAGAGCTGATCCCAGAGAGATTATTAGCTAGGCAGTGGGATTGGCCATGAAAGGAAAGAGGGCTTCTTAAATCCATTAAGCAAAATATTTCCAATGGAACTGTGAAATACTATTATATGAGTCATGGGTAAGAAGTCATAGAATCATGCATTCAACAGTTCTGTGAACTGGGAAACACTATTAGAGAAGGCAGGGGTAAGATGCTAAGAGATGCCAGTCCAGCAACTCTTCCTGCATCAAGACTTAAAACAAGTTTCATCATCACCCACCAGGCCCAGGGACTGGGGTTCCCAACTGAGAAGATAGAAATTTTGTGCAGCTCTGTAAAACTCCAGCTTCTTACTTCTGATGCCAGAACTCAGAGCAAAGCTCTGTGAACACATGGTGTCCCTGTTCCGGCTCAGGAGCCAGAGTTACAGACTTTTACTCATGCAAAAAGCTGAAGGAACATGATTTGAAAGAAGTCTCAGGTTGGCGGTGCAGTGCCTTCTCCTTTCCTTCCCCACAGACAATCTCCCACTGATCACAGCACATGCCATAGGAAAATCCTATTTGAGCTCTGTAGTAGCAAGACAGTAGTAAGCAGCTGCAAAACTCTAATGTTAAAAATACGACCTCATCTAAAAATCATAAACAGGAAAAGAAAGTGAACTTTGGGGGACCAATAAATTACTTTTGTACAAAGGTATGCAGGGACAAGGCAAAGAATGAAGTGAAACAGCAAATATATTCTATTACAACCTTGTTTTCCTTAAATTTGAGACTTTTCCATGTGGCATCAGCAGGTCTTATAAAAGAAACAGAACAAATATGCCTCTGAGGTGGGACCAGAATGAAATATAGCCACATTTATGCTGATACAGCATATTGAACAATGGTTAGGTATAAACTGCAGGGAGTCCTATTATATGCTTATCTAGTCTGTGAGTTACTGTACACTAATGAGCAGCAGATGAGATAAATTCTTTGTATTCATTCTTTTCCTTTTTTTTTTTTTTTTGGTTTGATTTGATTTGGTTTTTTGGGTGTTGCTGCTGTTCTCTATAGCTTTGTATTTAATATCTTTAGTTTCTAGATAGAATTCTCCCATACAATTTACCTAGTTTTAAGTATCTGAACATACACTTTCCTAAATATCTACAATTTATCTTCTGCTTTATGGAATTGCTTGAATGATTTCTCAAGGGAAAATGTTAAAGTAAAATGTATGGCAACTTAGATCAGTGTTTTTGCTTCCTTTGTGCTTCAAACAAGGTAACAAAGCTTAGTACAATGAGGCATAGGTGAAGATAAATGGTAAACATCAGACCTCTACAGTATACTATCTCATTTACATTTTTAATATTGTGGGTTTTTAATTAATTTCATTCCTTTTTTTTTTTTTTTTTCTGGAAGACTGGCCTTCAAACATATTAAAGTAAATGAGAGAAACACCAGTGTAAGGTTTCTAGCTTATTTATGCCTCTCCCTGAGAGATATAACAATTTTTCAGCCGTCTAATAAACTTATGAGCAATGGGACTGCTGAAACACATGGAGAAAATTTTATTTGTTTAATTATACTTACTATTTTTATAAAGATATAATCCAAGAGTGTTGAACAATTAAAAAAAATTTAAATTCTCCATTAAGAAATAAAAACTACATTAACATGCCTTACCCATACAAATATATGTATTTATCTTCTACAAAAAAAAAGTTTCATAAAGAAAATATAATAATTAAATGTAACACAACAGAGAGCTGAGGAAGATTTTATATTGTCAAATACTATAAGTGAACATGAAAATGAATATGCAATTTTTTTAAAATAATATTCACATCATAAGGTGGAAGCACATTAAAAGGATTGTGTGCTTTCAGCAATCTAGAGAAGTGATTGTTTTACTTACAAAAACTGAATGTACTGATTGAATTAGCTATGAGCTATTAGTGCTATTGACATTAGTACTTATTCATGAACGATGATAGTAATCCATTTTCATGCTTCTAGATGAGTGTTATATATCAGAAGACTTTGAGGCAACACATGTATTATGACACCTGATCATTATTAGAATTATTCACAGTCCCAGAGGCATCAGATTTTTGTCAGGGTCATCGGAAAATTCTCAGTCAGGATTAGCAAATGATATAACTTAGAATTAATCTTGCATTCTCTTGTTAGTATCAGAAAAATAATTCAAAATAATTATTGAAATGTACTTGAGGCAGTGGAAAACTTATCTGTAATCCTTTTCTGTGGCTAATTAAATCCTTTGTTTTATTTTGATGTGGTTTTGTAGTTTAGATTGTTTAATTTTGCATTATGCAATTCAGCATGCCTGCATTATAGAGTGGAAAATGTAGCACTATGCCTACAGTAAAAAGTGAGTGAGAAAATGTTGGCACGGCAAAGTTGATCCTGTGGTGCACTCAAGCTTATTATTCATGTCTTAAATGAGAAAAGCTGGCTTTTGCAAACAAGATGGTGATTTATCACAGAGTTGAAGTGAGAAGCCAAAGGTTAGCAGAGGCATATGAAAATGAAACTCTTTCATTCTTTAGTTAAGGAAGAGGCTGGCTGAGTTATACTGTTATAGTTTATAATATAGATTATATTAATATATACCACAAAAAAAAAGCAAGCTTGAAATTCTAAATAATGTATTAATAGTCAGAGCAATCATTTTTAGATTACTCCTTGAGGAGATATAGTATACAGCTCCCTGCCTATGCTGGGTAGTGTAGCTGAAGCTCAAGTCTAAGCAGGAATCCCCACATCAGGAGTACATAACCCTGACAGCTCAGGATGTGGGGACACTGATGACAGGAGGGAAAAAACATTGAAGCAAAATTCTGAATACAACCTTTAGATTCTGTTCTTGGCTCTAGAACAAGTCACAGTTGCTAAGTTACCTCTAAAAAAACCCCATACTGTTCATGCAACTTCACTGTTTTCCCTAGGGAGTAGAGTTTGTGCCTAAGCACAATATTCTATGATTTATCAGTAAATGTAAATATGTAACATTGTAGAACATGTTTATCTGATGAGGAGAACATGCTGGGGAAAAGTGACCTATGTTATTTCACTGCCTTCAATGTGATTACAATTTCCATTATTTGAAGCACTTATTTTATACTTCACACTTGTCACTGTGAAGTAGATTGTTGTGTTAGATCCTAGAAACTTTGCCATGATACAGATTTCTTGGGGGCTGGATACATGCCTGTAATGACATTTGGAATATTTCAAATAAAAAAAATTTCTTAATTTTACATTCAATGCTCAAGTGTTTCCTAGATTAAACAAGATTATTATTGAGCTATGTGGTAAGCCTAAATATGTCAAAGCAGCTTCTAACTAGATTTTAATTATCAGATTATAGATATCCTTTTCTTAAACTGTTGCTGATCATAAATGAAGTTACCACTGCTCATTAGCATTACTGTGGTAACATGACTTGTCCTCATTATTGCCCCTTGGCTATGAGGCAACAAGTTAGTATTTTCCTACTCTTTTTCTAACTCAAAGGCAAAGAACTTGACTCTTTATTGTACACATATGATATATCTAGGACAACAGAAACTCTTCTCACTTAATTCTCTCACCTCTTCTCTAATATATCAGTAATATAATAAATAATTATTATTACATTCTAGAATAGAATAGGCATGCAATAAACAAAAAAATTATCAAATATTAAAACAAACCTAGCAGAGTAGATTTATAAAAGGTTAAATATAACGTTAAAAAGCAAATCCAGAACACAAGCACCCACTGAAGCATTGACCTGTGATTATTCCTAGTATTTAAATTTTTGATGTTCTTCTTGGCAACGGTGAAAAATACTACTCTTCCCAACAGTATTTGGGTATGGTTCAGGAAACAGTACAACAAGGACCATTCTACATAGGGGGGTTGTATGACGTTATGTTGCTTGGATATGACAGTGGAACAGTTTAGCTTTATGGATGCATGCCATGTGGCCTCTAAGACATAAAATGTTTTTTTTTAGAAATACTTCTGCAGCCAAGGAAAGCATATTCTTTCACACTAGCATTAATATAGTGAAATTACCCTGTAATTACAATGAATCACAGCATTAATACTTTTCAAATAGAATAGGTGGTTGCAGTTTCACAGCTTTCCAGGTTGTGTTGCAGTTGCATCAGCTGCAGCTTTTTGGCGCTGACGTTATTTGCTATCTTATTTGAGAATAAGGATGGCTAGATGCAATTTTATAATGCTGACAAGGATCAAATATAATTCATTAGTTTTCCCCTATAATAAAACTGCTAATACAAAATTGTTCACTATGTTCACTTTTTAGTACAAATAAATTTTAATTCAGTCTCTGAAAGCTCTCTCTTGGTTTATTCATTTACATTTCATAATTGAATGGAATGCAGAATGGAGAAGACATTATTCAGAGTGACTTTTCTCCATAAATTTTTGTTAAGTATCATAAAATTTTTTGCCAAGACGATCAAAGTCATCCTTGACACCAGACATTGCAAATTTTTATGCTAGAGTTTCCTGCAGTCATCAGCACGCAAGAGAAATAGCACTACTTTGAGGTTTTTGATCACGTGAAAGCATTTGTCAGGCTGACAGTTTGGCTCCTTTGCAAAAATGTATAAAGTTCATCAACAGTGCATAAAAAAGGTATAAAGCTCTTTTTATGCCATTTTAAGATATATGATTAATGGTATATAGCCTAGTTTGATTAATCTGTGCATTCATAGTATCTCACACTTGACATTTGTAGCTAGTTGCTTCTTTTACGAGAATTTTTCTTACAACATTTATATACAGAAGGGGATTAATCATGCTTCTAGTTAGTCACCTTTTCTGTCACTTACCCACCAAAAAGCCTTGGCTTTCCAGAGAGTGTTTCCACTAAACACTCTTGCTGCCATAATATTTGGTTTCTCTGCCACACACTCAGTTTTCATCTCTCTTGGTAAAACCGCTTTTCATTCTACAGCTTTGATGGAGTTCAGTTCTAATGTTAGTAAGTATTTGAACAGAAAAAGCCATTCCTGGTCTATTTTCCATTTCACATATAATGAAAACAATTTGAATTTGAGTTGATACACATGTACTGATGGTGTTCATGCAAGGGACAAATAAATAATAATAAGCATCAGCAGTGGTGGAATCCTATACTTGTGTTTGACAAACAATTTCAGTGTCCAACAACAGAGCACGTGGCTTGAGTATGTGCCTGGAAGAAATACAGAGTGAAAATACATCAGTTAAAGTACAGTGAGTATTCACTTAAGCAGAAGCCAAATGGTCATCTTTAAACAATTGTTTTATTCATTCCAATTGTGGATTATCTCACAGGAAAAAATATGCTCACAGAGAAGTGCAGAAGAGATAAAAGAAGCAGTAAAGGTCTGTGACCACCTCTGAAGCTCTCACTGAGGTTCTTCAACCTTTGAATTTGGTCCTATTCCAACATTACAAAATATGCTCTTTGCAACTATCTCTGGTGTTGGCACATGCACACACACACAAGAGAATCATAGAATGGTTTGGATTGAAAGGGACCCTAAAGATCATCTAGTTCCAACCCCTCCGCCATGGGCAGGGACAGGTTTCATGAAACCAGGTTGCTCAGAGCCCCATCCAACCTAGACTTGAATGCTTCTAGGGATGGAGTATCCAGAGTTTATCTGGGCAACCTGTGCCAGTGTCTCACCACCTTCACAGTAAAGAATTTTTTCCTAAAATATCTAATCTAAACCTACCCTCTTTCAATTGAAAGCCATTGTCCCTTGTCCAATCACTACATGTTCTCATAAAAAGTTCCTCTCTTGCACTCTTGTAGCTTCTTTGGATACTCTAAGGCTGCTTGAAGCCTTCTTTTCTCCAGGTAGAAGAACCTCAACTCTCTCAGTCTGCCTTCATAGGAGAGATGCTTCCATCCTCTGATCATCTTCGTGGCCTCCTCTGGACTCACTCCAATAGGTCAATGTCTTTCTTATGTTGAAGGCCCCAGAGCTGGGCATGGTACTCCAGGTAGGGTCTCATGAGGGTGGAGTAGAGTGGCAGAATCACCTCCCTCAGCCACACTGCTGTTGATGCAGCCCAGGATACTGCTGGCTTTCTGGGCTGCAACTGCACATTGTCAGGTCATGTTGAGCTTCTTATCAACCAGGACCCCCAAATCCTTCTCCCCAGGGCTGCTCTCAATCCATTCTCCGCTCAGCCTGTAGCTGTGCTTGGCATGGCCCTGACCCATGTGCAACACCGTGGACTTGGCCTTGCTGGAATTAATGAGGTTCACACAGACCAACCTCTCCAGCCTGTCAAGGCCCTTCCAGTGTGTTGACCAGACTCCACAGCTTGGTGTTACAAACTTTCTGAGGGTGCACTCAATCTCACTGGCCATGTTGCTGCTAAGTGTGTTAAACACTTGGACATTGAGGCACTGAATCTGCTGCAGGGGACACAGTGGGCCACATTCATATACTTAAAGAAGAAGGGCTAAGAATTTTTCAAAATCTGTTACAAAACGTAACTGGCAAGATTAATGTATGGCTCACTGAGTAGTACAGAGGGAAGAAAAAGAAATCTTTATAGAAACAGTAAGCAAATTAACTTTTCTAAGTTTCATGAGAAAAGACATTAAACACTTCTGTGTTGTGGGGGAGCAAGAGAGTATTCGTAACTATAAAGAGAGCTCATTAAAAATCTGCTCCCAAATCTGTCTCTTAAAACATGTCATTGTATCTATAAGTGAGGGTGCTCATTAGCAATACCAATTATTGCTCACAGCAGTAATAATTGATGCTTTCCAAGTCATCAGTGCATGTTCTTTTCAAGACATAGAAAGTTTTAGTCTCAGTTGTCTTCTTGCCTTATTCCTGTTGCTTTTTCAAATGCAACTTGACTCTCCCTGCCTTGAAGCTCAGAGACTCATCTCTTTTGAACTTGTAGGTGAATAAAATACCTGGTAAGTAACCTGTCAACCGTAGCATCAGTTTCCATTTTCAAGGCAGACTTTTAAATAACCTGGAATACTTTTCAGAGTTTGTTAGCTCACAAAGTCTAAATGTCAGATTCCTATGTGCTGAGTACAGTGCAGGCCTGTTTAATTATCTACCACAGCAATCCTGTTGTTCCTGTATAATTAATTGATTTTCAAGGCAGTGCTGCTTGTGTCCATTTAAAAATATTTCTGTTATTTAATTTGTCTTAAATAAAGATTACCAAATATATCTCTTGGCTTATTTTCATGCTCTTTCTTCAAGTCAGCAAAAAACTGGAGATTCTCAGCAGTTTTGAAAGTAGAACCTGCAATCCTCCCAAATAACGGCTGAAGTGCCAAAATACAAAGAACAGTTTTAAATTGCTGGGATTTTTCCTACTCTGAAATGCAGCTCAGTAGCCACTGTCCACGCCTTTAGCAACCATATCAGTCCCTGGGCACACAGAACTAAGCAAACCCCAATAAGCTCCTATTGACAGTAATAGACTTTACTGAGACTACAGCTGTGCATATTTTAATGCCATTATCACATTTGTAATTGAAATTGGTCTCCCCTTAATGTACCACACTTAACCTCTAGGTACAATACACTGTACGAGAGTTTTAGATAGTTGCACATTAAAGGTGTGTAGTTAGGCATAAAGCCAAAGCTAAGTGTTTCTCTGGAGAAGAATATCCTCCAAGGAATGCAAATATTTATATTTGGAAGGTATCCTTATCAGCAGGTGATTCAGGCTTCAACAATCTCCAATTCTTCAGGTGAAAATAAATTATTTTTTAAAGCTAATGGATGATCAGTATTCTATTTCTACTGGATTTTGTGTATGAGCAAATAAATAAGCATTCTAGTTCCACCATCTTTCCTTTTTAATAATTATTATAACAGCATTAAACTGGTATTTACAAATCCTAGACCTTGATGGATTTCCTATTAGTTAATTTGCGCTAAAGAGCATGTGATGTATATAGACAAGTTTGTTCACTTATTTACCAATTTAAAAACTTTTATACAGAACGAAAATGTAAATCTCACTTTTCACACTTGCTGTCAATGGTGGGAACTACCATTAAATGTATTTTCTTTCAGCAGTTCAAAAAATTGCTGGTCGTCCACAAGCTTCCAGATGCATCCAGGAAAACTCATATGTTATAACTACTGCACTAGTTCCTTCTAAAAATTAAAATGTAGATACCCTGTTTGAAGAACAGCTGCAAAACAATAGAAATATTCAGATTTGAAAAGGAAGCAAAGCACTGACACATCAGAATATATTATTTTTCTAATCCATATTTATTAGAAAAGCATTGAAATAACATGGACATAGGGCCATGCATTAATGTAAATACTGAAGTTAATTCTCTGACTAGAAATACTTCAAAGTGAAAAGTACTTTTGAATATTTCTTCAGTCCTTTGCATCTTTCTTGTGTTGAATACTAAGAGCCTGGTTCCTCAAGAAATTAGAGGTATTTAACAGGGATGGGGATAAGGATATGTAGAAAACAATTCTATCATTGAAGAAAAAGAATTTCACAGTACAGATGATGGTGCTAGTCAGCCAATGCTTCTATTGAACACTGTTTAAATTTGTGAGATATTGTTCACAATTAACAACACAAAGAAAAGTCCCATTTGTCTAGAACAGAAAAGCTTTCCAATTAATAAGATATAAAGCAGGAATTGTCTTGCTCTTAGTTCTATGTGTCATTTCTAATACAGACTCATAATAGAAACGCATACTAAAAAGAACCTTTTCTTTATAATAAGAAGGCTCTATAGAGCAGGAAAAATATAAACCTTTTTGGTCTGGCTGTTTCTCAATCAAAGGGCATATCAGTTACTGTATATTACTGCAACATTCCAAGCATTAAATTAAATTATAACCAATAGAATCAAATACAGTTTACATCTGTGGGGCATTAGAAAATGAGGCATGTTCAGCAGTTTATTTATTCCCAGTAGAAATATCCCTGTTGAAACAGTGCTCTTAAAACATTCTTTCCTACCAGGCTTGATTGTTTCAAATGCATTCCTCAGGCAATACACATATTTAGACTTTAAATGTGACATGTAGAGATCAACCTTGATGTTCTTGGATGGTTTGACTTTCTTTAGTTGTGCTACAGTTTGGGTAACCTTATCACTCCCAAGCTCTAACCCTGCTACTGGACCTGTGCAAACAGCCTGAAGCGTGCTTATTCCACAGGGCTGCAAATAACCACCCAAGCTCCACCTGTGTTAATGCATTTTGAAGGCTTCTGCCACTTATTGCATAAGATCAATGTGTAAGGAGAGCCAAGTACTGTGGAGACTGAGCATGAAATCTTTAGTCTAAATACTTGGATCTGTAGCATCTGAGCTGAAAACTACAGTGCAGAACATCGTAAGAGCTCACTGCAGTCATAAAAGAAAGGGCTGCAAACTTTACTAGTAGGTTTGGATGCAGATTTTTAGATTTATCTTAAAATTGTTTATTAAATCAGAAGTATTTGAGATTTAAATAGTAGGCATCATATTCTCATTCCAGTTAATAACAGTGGAAAATCCTTTCTGTAATTTAGATCACTAGAAAGTATAAATAAATTAGAAACAGAAATAAGGTGCATCAAGGACATGATTCTGCACAGGTATAAATAAGTGAAGTGTCATTTATGCCAGTGAAAGTAACTGAAAGGAGCTTCACTCCTCCCTGACTGGCCCTCAGTTCAGCAGTACAAAACTGATTGCAGTTTCTAATGCTGTCTTTTGCACAATGTTCATGCTGTCTTCTTTGGCTGCCATGGACTTTGCCTGGAAACAGCAAGGCACATTTGAAATTGAATCCCTACCTATGTCAAATGCATCCATTTCAGGATTTGTTACACTATTCTCTCAACACATGTCTTCCTATTCCCTTTTTTCTCTGAAAAAGACTCATTGGTCCTCAAGGAAAAAAAATGCCTGTACCTGCACAGAGTTTGTAGCTTGAAGTGAAATTCAGTGGTTACAATTGTGTGCTGAATTTTGTGACTAAAAGTCCAAATTAGGTGGTATTGGAAGACAAATGAAGGTGATTAGGCATAAATGAATCCAAATTACCTAGGACTCTTGTGTAATAAACCTTCTAACTGTTTACAGTAATATTCTGGAGATTTGCTCAACTTGGTTTTTTTCATTTAAACCTCTCTGACATAAGAATTAAAAAAGGAGGCAAATATTTAACATGAAGGGATTCCTTAGATGTCTTTACTACAACTGACTTGAAGCAGAGGATGGTATTTCAAGACACATAGTTTTTCTTAAGGCGCTGATGCTTATATTTTTGGTATAAATGCAAGAACAGGGGCAGCTGGACATAGTGAAGCATAATGCAAACACCATGGTTTCAAGTTTTCAGCACAGGCAGCATCCATATTACTGTCTTACAATAGCACATGTAGATCCTTATCACAGTAAATCACCAACAGATACACAGAAATAAATTCTTCAAAAGGATCTATCTTCTGATCTTTATAACCCTTCTAAATAGAGCAAGAAAGAAAGCAGTGCAAATTTCCAGTGACCATCTGACCTATGAATTGCCAAAATGCTAAATTCTGTAGGGAAGAAAGAGTAATTGTTTCCAATAACTATTTAGCATTTTTAAAGCTGATCAGATAATGATGATGGTCATAGACAAAAGAACTGATAGCAGAGAAAATAGTTACTGCCAAATGGCATTAATAGCAACAACAGGATAGACTTGCATAGGAAATGTGGAGATATAAATTAGCTCTGAGGTTTATTTTTTGTATTGGTGTCACTGAGACCAGCTTCAAAAGGGGGGGGGGGGAAAGAAGTTGAAACAGGAAAAAAAAAAAGGTCGAGGTGTCTTTAGAAAATATAAATCCTCATTATAGCTATCATATTTGCAACCTTTATTAGAATAGATTGAGATGCTGGGCAACCTTGCTTTGTGAAATAACATTTCATATATGCATATAAACATACATGCATGCATGTACACAATTCTGTGGTCATGGAATATTTTCCTTGGATGCCTGTATTTCCAAGGAGATGCATGTAAATTTTCTTCTTTTATCTTACTGTTACATAGAAATATTTTACTTAGAAAGGTTACACATCCAATTAATGATGTGATATCAATATCCTGTGCATATAGAAAAATTTGTTCTTTAGTGTAATTTGTGTTATGGAAAATGGAGGTGGGGAAATATCCTAGAAGAAAGCTAATCCTTTTTCCACTAGTGTGTGGCTGTTAACTAGAATAGATTGCCAAATGCTTCTTCCTACCGTTTTTTAATTGGCTCATTTACTAGCAGTTCTACTGCTTTCCTTTGCAGATTCTTCTGAAACTAATAGATCTGACTTTCACACTATTTGTATCCTATATTGCTAAGTGATCCAACACTTTTTCTTCTGTTTCAAAAACAAGTATATTCAATTGTGTTGTGGTTTAACAACTTAATTTTCCATTGTTTCCAACAATGGAAAATGTGTAGAGAATGTTTTATATACTTATCCTACACCCAATTTGAACAAGTAAATAAGATTCAAAAGGATGCAATAAAGACTGCTCTTTTTTTTTGTTTTCTTGTGATATAACACACATCATGGCCCATGTGGTCTCTCAGTGGCTACCATCCACTGGTACTTAAGAGCTGTTAATGCAACTCTTTGATTGAGAAATACATCCCTGTACCAGAGAGCCTGTTAAAATCAGAAACTGTTTATACAGATATTTATGTGACTAAAGCTGGCATAAATAAACAAGATATATTGCATTTACATTTACACATACAAGTATTTTCTAATGCTTTTCCTCCTTTTTATTTTTTCTCTGTAAAGAAAGCTGTCTCTTTTCCTTCAGATCAGACACTATTCTATAATATCCTACCAGGGTCAGAATACAATAAAATATTCCCAATTCTTTAATTCTTAAAAAGATAAAATTCCCTTGAACTTCAGTTAAGAATATATAATAAGTGGCAGAACTACTTAAATGTAACATTGTCATCTAAAGTATTAATGAAATATAATATAAACAATTAAATAGCTCTCAGTTAAATAATATATGTTGTGGACCTATTAATTCCTAAGTGTACTTACTTCTGAAAGTTTGATAGATATAATATTCTGTGACAAACTATTTCTTACAGTTCATTATGTTCTTTTTACATATTTTCCCTAGTATCAGGCATGGAGAATTGTATCCTGATGGATAAATACTAGTGTGATATGCAGCATGTATTATAAAATCAACTTGTCCTCAGATAATCTTATGCTCATAAATAATGTGCAGAATATAAATTTCTGTTTCTACTGCATTATAAGCAAAAACATTGCTGTCAGATTCAGCATATGGTACCTGGGATCTATTATTCTAATACAATATCTTCAATTTTTTTATATTTGTATTGAAGATAATTTTGAAAGTACCATGCATGTCTCAAAAGTTGATTTTTAGAAATTGTATCATAATCCTGTAAAGGATTTTAAGTGTTGTATTGTACATGTCTTCTTTTCTATACATCTTTCCATCTCTATATACTACTGTGAGAAATGCATAGCAGCTTTTACAAAAGTCTTTCTGCTTTCAGAGGGAGCTGAATTTTATTAAAGTCTATAGGGGTTTTTAATAGAAGGCATAACAGTAGGTATTTTAAAACTGTACAGGAGTTCTTTCCAGGCCATACAGATCCTGGTTTTGGTTTTGGTTTTTATTTACTTTTATTTATTTATTATTATTTTTATTTATATTATTTATTTATTTATTTATTTATTTATTTTTATTTTTATTTATTTTATTTTTTATTGATGCCATTTTGGCAAAATGATAAAAAGATAAGACTGCATTAATCAAATTAAAATACGTAAGATTATCCAAATTCTTCCATCCATGTGAAAATAAAAGGTACTTTCAATGTTGGAAAATGTTCTGCATTTGAAATTTTAATTCCAGTTTGTAATGGCAACATTTTTCAAAATCTTTAAAAATTCTTTCAGTACCAAGTAAAAATGTTCTCTCCCAGTTGCAACACACAATGTGTGTTCTGCCCCCTTTTTTTCTGAGGGCAAATTTTCAGGATAGTAGCCTCGTGAGTCATCCATTGTACTTGCATTCAAAATATGAAGTGTCCAACAGTTTCATGACAACTTGCTGAGTTGTTGCAAATCATACTGAGTTAAATCCAAATCCTGGAGAATTTTGTGGAAACTGAAAGTATTATTTTCTCATTTTCCCATCTTCATAATTGAAATTCTTTCATTTTGCCTTTTTTTTTTTTTTTAAATGCCTTCCACTGAGATTACAAATTCCTAGAGAAAACAATTATCCAGGGCTGTATATTTTTAAAGTGCTGAGCAGTACATAATTGAGTAAGGAGTGCTGTTCCTCAAAGATCCATACAGGGACCAGTTCTATTTCATATCTTTTACAGCAGCATAGACAGTGGGATTGAGCGCACCCTCAGAAAGGTTGCGGATGCCACCAAGCTGAGAGGTGCAGTTGATACACATGAGGGAAGGAAGGAGGGAAGGAATGCTACCCATTGGAACCTTTCCAGGCTGGAGTAGCAGGCCCATGAGAAGCTCGTGAATTTCTACAATGCCAGGTTCAAAGTCCTCTGCCTGGGTCAGGGTAAGCCACAGAATCAGCAGAGCCTGAGGGATAACAAATTCAGAGCAGCCGTGCCGAGAAGGACTGGTGGATGGAAAATTAGACATGAGCCAGAAATGTGCACCTGAGACCCAGAAAGTCTGTCAGGTCCTGGGCTGCATGAAGAGAAGCACAACCAGCAGGTCAAGGGAGATGATTCTCCCCTTCTTCTTTGTTCTTATGAGACCTTGCCTGGAGTACCGCTGGGGGTCCCAGGAGAAGAAAGACATGGACTTGTTAGAGAGGGTCCAGAGAAAGGCCATAAAAATGACCAGAGGGCTGGAGCAGCTCTTCAGTGAAGACAGGATGAAAGAGTTGTGGCTCTTCAGCCTGGAGAAGGAAAGACTCTGAGGAAACCTTGGTGAATGGAGCCTTTCATATATAAAGGGGGCTTATAAGAAACATGGGGAAAGATTTTTTTACCACAGTCTGCAGTGATATGTGTTGACGGAGAGGCTCCGAGGCATACATACACAACCTATGAGATTTAAAATATGTCCGGTTTATTATTAGAGCTCAGACTTTTTATAGTATCTGTATACAAGGTCTTGTGACAAGAAGCACATAATTGGGTACAAGTTACTGTCCAGATGTAAACCTACATTACAAATGCATTTATAATTGGTTATTAACAGGTAACAAGGCAGTTATTTACTTTATCAAACTCCACCTTCTTCTTGGCACTGATTTCCTTTTGTTCTAGCAAAGAGACCCACAGCCATCTTGGCACTTATAACTTATAGTACCTATAAAACTATATAAAAGCTTATAAAAGTTTATAAAACTACAGCACACAATATAAATTGCTCACACATACATCATGTTCCTCCCACAGATATGACAAGGAATAATTATTCTAAACTGAAAGAGAATAGATTTAGATTGGATTTTAAGAAAAACTCTTTACTGTAAAGGTGGTGAGACACCAGAACATTTTGCCTAGACTTGCATGCCCCATCCCTGGAAGTGTTCAAGGCCAGGCTGGATGGGGCTTAGAACAACCTGATATAGTGAAATATTCCATGGCTATGGTAGGGAATTATGCTAGATGATCCTTTGAACGACCTTTCAAGCCCCAAACTCTCTCTGAGTCTATGTTCTAATCCCTCGATCTCTATGGACTTCTACATAACGTTCTAGTATACAAAAATGAATCCTTCATTTTCATAGTATCTCTATAATTCCAAACATTACAAGTTACTGTGAGAAATAAAAGACATTAATGAAATTATCTCATTTTCTACCTACTGTAAAGCCAGCTATAAGAAGAAAAGACAGAGTGACCACAAAACATCAGAAGTTAAACATCAGTGATAAACCAAGCATCAAGATGAAGGTGAATTTCTAAATGTACAGTGAAGAAAGAACTAACGAAGGAACACCCCATAAGTGTATTGTGTCTTTATATGCAATGCAAAATGAATCAGGACAGAGTTCTACTGAGATGTTGTTCCATTTTGAAGGGGGAAAGGTTTTTGGAGTTTTTTTATGGTTACCATCAGGTCAAATGAGGATATAAAGATATTACTTGTAATTTCAGGGGATTGTTTCTCCCCTCTACATTTCTCCCCTCTACATTTCTCTGGAACCTAACATGACTTTTATTAGTGTTGGGTATTTTTCTAAAAGCATCTGAAAGGTTTAGGAGCACAAATTACAGCTGAAATTCAGAAGGGTCTATTGTCTGACTTTGTTAGATACTCAAATGTACCATGAGAAAAAATAATATTTATGTCAAAGTACAATAAACTTCTAAACAAGAACTAGGACTTTTCTCAAACTTGCAATATCTGTCAGAAGCAAATGCAGTAGTTCATAATACAATTCATAATAGTTATGTGACCACTAATAGCTGCCTATTATTGACTTTTATTCTCCAGTTACACTACTTAAGATCAACTGTGTTGAGTTTTAGTAGCTTGAAGTCAAATGGCAGAAGCATGTTTTGACTGTTAATATTTGCAAAGCATTATTGATTCTGAAAGGTTTCAAATATGTTTCAAGTTATTCAAATAAAGCTTTTTTCTGTCTCTTTCTTTCAAGGCATTTAACTTAACCAGCATTTTACAGATAATTAGGCATACTGGAGGAGAAACAGTAGAGACAATAAAGATCATTAAAGCTATTGGCTATGTATGGCCAATCATTGCAGTGATTAAAATTGAAAAAACTTAGATGACTACCTTAAAATTTGGAGAATAGAAATTACTACTTTTTGATCATATTTGTTTGGATGCATTTATAAAATAATTTTAAAATGCCACTTGTGAATGCCTCTTTCTCTTGTTCTGATAAAAAAAGACAACTGGATAAATACCTTAAACTGGACACCTGACTTTGAACAAAACAAAAGCTGAATGTGACATATCCCACCTGTAATATAAGACCTTGAATTCTTTCATAAAGCTCTGTGTCATAACAAAAAGAAAAGGAAAAGATAACATAATTAAAATAAAGCCAACAAACAGAGCTTTGATGTATTCAGTTTTCATTAATATTTTAAAATATTTGAGATGTATCAGGAAAAGTAGGATCAAATCATGGATGCATTAGTGGTAGTTAACTCAAATGAGGTAGGTCTTCCAAAGACACTGATGTAGCAGCTGAATGCACCTCCTTTCTCTGAATTAAATCCTTCCAGAGAAGCTATTCTGGTCAATTAAATAGGGCAGACTTTGGACTAACAATGTACTAATTTCTATATAAATCTATTCACTGTCATATTTAGAGTTCTTATGCTCAGCACAAATTGAGTTAATTTCAGTGTGTGAGGCTTAACAAATCTTTCTGAACTCAACTATGGAATATTATCTCAAACTCTGCATACGCTGTCAGTAATTTATTTGGCAGGAAAAAAAATATACCTTGAAAGTTTCCTTTCATCTCTTTAGTTATTTCCATTTCATTTTTCCCTCTGCCTTGTGCTTTTCTTACAATGCCTCCTTTCTCCTCCATTCTGGTTTTTATCATGTTGATGATTCCTGATAGCCTTACGCACACTGTCAATCACATGCCATCCTGCCCAAGAGCATATGCCACTGAAAGTCACATGAGATAGCTCGTTTTTATCCATCTTTTACAAGGGAAATTCAATTTAACAGTCATTTTGAACAGCACAAACCCCTGACTTTTGGCATCTTCATTTTAAATGAAAGCACCAGATTCTCTTTCTGTCAAAACACTGGGTCTCTCCATAGGAAGAATTCTACTCTTTCCAGACTGGCGTGGTAATAAGCATGTAGTAACTGGTACACCTTAATAAATCAGGTCCTCAAGAGACTGGACTGTCTGTGTTTCATCAAAAGTCTGTGATTATTTGAACCATATGTATCTTCTAAATCTCAAGTTTTATAAATCGATTCTTTCACTTGTTAACACTATTAAGATATTAAACATAATGTAAAACATCTTCTGGGAGTATAATTTTAAAAGGACATTCATTTCTTTCTATGCTTACTTCCTTAGAGACACATTGGATGAAGTGGATAATGTTCACAAAGACTATTTCATGGATGCTTGTGTCATCTTTAGACTGGAATAATTTCATAGTAAAAATTTCCAATTTATATTTCCACTGGAATGTTTTTCCAGAAAAGCACATTTCTGAAGCTTTCTGTCATGTAGTCTACCTTTTGACAAAAATTATAACATTGATAAAAATATTTATTAATCACACCATTATAATCACCTCCCAACATGTTTTACTAAAAATAAAGGATTCTTAAGATTTGAAGTTGCTAGAGAATTTTAGGCAGCCAAATAATGCTGGTCTAATATTGGTCACTGAGACCTGGGGACTTATAACAGCCACTATATCATACCATTGTGCACGTGCAATTAATATGCTTTGATATTTTCTATCACAACATCACTCTACAAGCAATATCCAGCTAACTGGAAACAGATACAGAATAGATAAAGTAAGTTTAATTTAAGATATTTGAAATTATTATTGTTGAATATGAAATACTATAATTAAAAGCATAATGAATAGAAGATGCTATCATTTATATAAAACTTTACATTGAAATTATGAAAATTTCTTCTTATTCTGATTGATTCTCTGTTGTTTCTCAGGTTCAGGTAAAATAGAGAAGGAAAAATATTTTTCATTTATTGTTTAACATCTATTTAATCTATATTAGTGTGATTACCTAGCTCAAAGTTAATGAACTCTAACTGGGAAAAACAGTAGATGAGCTCTGGATTAAGCCTTCTATCAGAAACCATAGTATCCTACTGCTGTGATGAAAATCAGTAAGATCTAGAAACTGGTAGGGTCCCATGTGTTAGTGTCTGAAAACAAATAGCACTTCAACATATATGACTGTTAAGCAGGTTCTGTAACTGCTTTCAGGTGATTTACAAAGAGATTTCTTATAAGACTTTCTTCTAAGTCCATAAATTATCCATCATTTCTAGGTAGGTATGATTAAACACCAAAAATACCACGATTTTATTACACTACCTTTAATTTCTTTTCAAGTATTAGTAATATTAAATTGAATATCAGATTTTTTTATTCCATCAGCATGTAAATCTAGAAATGTATGCTAAAATTGCAGTAAGCCCAGATTGTATGAAGATGGCGTGTGATTATTTTTAAATTGATGTACACTGTAGAAGTTTCCAGCAAGAACTAGGAACATTATTAAATACTGTGTAAGCATATACTTTCCTTTTTTACTAGTATGTAGTATATTAATGCTATAAACCTGGACATTTTCTAAGGGTTATATTTCTGTTGTTTAGTAACTAAAACCAAATCAGTTATAGTACAACTAACTAAATATGCTATTTTGCCATCAGGGAAGAAAAATTAAATATTTGCTAGATGTGACAGGGTATATGTATGCCATAGTGTGTATGTAACATATCATAATTTGAAATGGAAATATCAAGTATTAGGACATGAGCTATCATGATGAGTTGTGTAAAATACTTTCAAGTTACATGGATTTTTTTTCTGCCATAAGCTTAGTAGAATTAGAGGAAACAAAAACATTTCCTAAGATACATTATGTGTTCCCGTTTTAAGTTTTAGGTTTTTCCAATATTCTTAGAAAAAAAGAAAAAGAAGATTTTTTTTGTCTTGCATACAGATTAAACTTACTGTTTTTTCCCCAAACCATACCTTTTAATTTTGGAAAGTTTTGCCTCTGTAATTTGTGCAGACTGACAGAGAAAGATCTTTGTTTGAAGTTTTCACTGTAATTTAAATGGCATCACTGGGTCCACACATTTAGATGAAGAGAACCAAATAAACAAAATTATTCCTAGGCTTTGCTGCACCAACTCCCTTCATGAAGCCAATTACATTCTCCAAATAAAGCTAGACAGCCCAACTCACCTGCTGTTAAGAGCAGAGGTTGAATCATGTGAAAGTTGTTATGGACTAATGGTTTTTTTTCTTGTCTTTACTAGACTTTGCTTTCTGTCTCCTACCCTGCCAAGTTTCTGAGGCATCTGCCTGGCAGCCACACAGATAAAACCTCAAGCAGCAAAAGTTCATACTTCAGTTACCCTCACAGCCTTTTAAGTTTATCTCCTACTGCTTCATGTTTCCCCAGTAAAACACAAGAGAATTTGCAATTGACTCTGCTTTTAAAGTTCTTGCCTCTGATTTTGCTAGCAAATTTCATGCACCAGGATTTACTTCAGCCATCTCTGGATGGTTTACACTGTCCCTTTTGTAGTGCTCAAGCAGTTCAGTTCCTCACTGGTTCACCTGACAGTGTATCTTTCCATTACCTGACAACCCTATCATGACTATTTTTACAGCAATATAGCTGACTGAGGACTGTGAGCACAGGAATATAAAAGTTGCTAATCTCATATTCAGCAGCATAGCTGTTTTTGACTGGGTTTTAGTCTCTAATATATTTTTTTTCCCAGGGTAGAAATCTTCTGCCTCCTGTTACTAATTTTATACAGAATATTGCAAGTTAGAGGTCTTAACCTTGTCAGAAAGATTCAACCGCTTGTAAGTTTATAAATTTGTCCTTGTGATGGATAACTCTTTAGAGTACCCTTGAATAGACATTTGCCTTAAAGTACTGGTGGTTTAAAGCTGAAGGATGCTTATATTGCCTGATCTTACGATAAACTTGTAGTTCATAAACTGTGTTGCTGATATTTCAGGCTCTCCCCTATGTCTCTTTTTGGTTTTTCCTCCTTTTTATTTCTGTCCCTTTTTTGTCACATGTAAGCAGATTTTGTTATCACTTGTCAGAAATATAGCAAAAAGCTAAATTAATTAAAATTACATAAGGTTTACAAAATTCTTGTAAAACTTATTCCACTGTAGCATCTATATTACAGGACTTTGCATATAATTTGAAGCATAAGACATCATTCATTACCTAAATTTTACATTATTGATGGGGACAGAAAGCAACCCCAGTCGTTAACTCTTCCTGTAAAGCAGCACTGAGACATCCACCTTATGTGGACTCATTTGTCAGTGCCCTGCATCTGGAAAACATCTTTGCTGGAAGAATGATCTGCAGCATGAAGTAGTGTGGGAGGTGAGACTATATTTCTGAAGAATTTAAAAGGGAAACTAAGGATTTTTATGAGGGCAAAAAAGGGCAAAAGTAATAGAATTGCGCAGTTGTGATGATGTAATGCTATGAAAAAACAGACCAGAGCAACAGCAGCTTTTGTCACTCCCTGTGAAAAAAAAAATTGCTGTGATATTTGTCTATGTTCAATGTCCAAAGTTATATCTTACTCACTACATGCTTGAATTCTGAGAACCTGTTATAAATGAAATGCCACTATACTCTGGTAACTTTGAAGCAGCAGCAAGGATAAGGCATTTAATGTTCTAAGTATATTTAAGTTGTCAGTCACTTACATTTAAAAATATTGAAATAACATGACAAAAGGGTGACTTCATTTTTTTCCGAATAGAAGAAATGGCTGTTATAAAATAATCTTAGAAGTTAGAATTACATACTGATCATTAAAGCATTCAAGAAATCACCTTTATGAATATAATTAAGATTGTTAGACAAATGTATAATGGAATCCATCTTGTCAGAGGGGATACAGTATGAGTATGTTCACCCAAGTAGATGTGCTACAAGAGAAAGTGTGGAAAGCAACATCAGTCTGAATATTTGCCAGCAAGCTCTGGCAGACAAATAGCAAACCTGAAGGTTTGTTCTCAGAATTTAAAACAGCAAGAAGTGAGATCTTTTTGTCCTATGAAATGTAATTTAGCAGCCTGGACTTGCTTTAAGGCTTTCACAGGTAACTGAAGTACCATATAGGAGTATGTAAATATTGAAGCAGTCTTTCCTTTGTTGAGTAAAATACTGTTTGTACTGTAATAGTGTGGATTTAGTTATGGTCTTGAGTCTTTAGATTAAAGTGGCAAAACATTGTAGTAAGAAAGATAACATTTTGTCAAATTTATGGATCAGTACTCCAGAAAATGTGTTTTTAATAAAAAGTAAGAGTAGGTAAGGTCTTTTCTCTTTTGTCCTGTGTGTTGAGCAATAGCAATATGTTTTCCCTGAATAATTCAACCTCTTTTTCTCTGGCTTTTTATTTCTTTACACAAGATCTTTATAGAGAAAGCAACTTTTTAATTTTTTTTTTTTTGGTCACAGAAATCTATAGAAAATCAGTAAAAGGAAAGGTTCTACTCAGCTGAAATCCTTAGTCACTCCCATGTGGAAGTGAGGGAGAAGCTGAGGATTTGCAGTCCATGTGCTGGAACAATTTATGTAGTTTATCCACTAACTGTTTAATATAAAATGCATAGACTATCTTGAGCAGCAGAGCCAGAACTTCTTTCCCAGAAAAGCAATTTAACTACTAAATTAGAGTATTACTTCTTGTTCAGTCTTTCTGAAGCTTGAATATTTTGTTGCACAGCTTCAGCAGGAAATGGAGAAAGCATCCATCCTTCCCCACCAGTCTAGTAGCTAATAGCTTGTGATTAGACTTCTTTATGGAAGGAGAAAGATCTGAGTTTCAATCCATTTAGAAAAGGAAATTGAACTCATGTCTGCTATTTCTCAGGTGACCGATTTAGCCACTAGAATATTTTGAAATGTTAGGCAGCACTGTATTTTCTCTGGCCAGATTCTCAAAGAAAATTGCAGTTGCACCTGATCTTGTAACTGTGCTAGATGTGCCCAACATAAAAATAGCTATTAAATCCTAGCGTTTGGTAGACAAACAACTTCTTTTTGGGTTATATTCATGTTTAGACATGATTTAGATGTGGATTTTTGACCAGGAGAATAACTCTTGGAATCTATATTTACAAGGTGAACCTTGTGAATATAGGGTAACAAGGTAGATTTTGGGGAAAGTTGCTTTAAGCTGTGATTTCAAGTGCCTCACTCCTAACTGTGGTGTGATTTAAATGACCAAGGGCAACTCAACACTGCAAAGTGCAGTGATCCATGTGTCCAGCTCTGGGGCCCCCCACATAAGAAGGATGTGGACCTGTTGCAGCAAGTCCAGAGGAGGTCACAAAGATAATCAAAGGACTGGAGCACCACTCCTATGAAGACAGGCTGAGAGAGCTGGAGTTGTCCAGCCTGAGAAGAGAGAGAACTTTGTTCTCTTTCGGAGAACTTGTAAGACCTTTCAGTATCTAAAGGGGCTACAGGAGAGCTGGAGAGGAACTCTTTGAAAGGGCATGGAGTGATAGAACAAGGGGTAGTGGTTCTAAACTGAGAGGGAGTAGGTTTAGATTAGATGTTAGAAAGAAATTCTTTACTGTGAGGGTTGTGAGACACTGGCACGTGTTGCCCAGATAAGCTGTGGGTGCCGATCTCTAGGAGGCCAGGTTGGATGGGGCTTTGATCCAAAGCTGGTCTGGTGGAATGTGTCTCAGCCCATATCACGAGGTTTGGAACCAGATGATCTTTAAGGTCCCTTCTAACCCAAACTATTCTGTGCTTCTATGAATTAACAATTCACTGTATGAGCATGAAGGCTGTGCACACGTGTGGCTGCAGCAGCTCAAGTCTGGAAGCAGTACAGCTGCATTTCTGCAGTGCTACGTGGAAGCCCACCATCTTTGCTGGTAGGTCACAGCACTACATGAATGATGTTCTGCCTGTATCATTTCCATCCACTCACATCATGGGGAGATTCACTTGCCTAAAAAAGACAGGTTTCTAGTACCATTTTAGACTCCCAGATATCCCTCCTGTTCTCCAGCTACTCAGGAAGTGCTGCATTCTATTTGCCTGCTTTATCCAATATCTCAGATATCCTACAGTGTATGGTAATCCTACTACCTTTCAAAGGTAGTAGTTACAGAATATTGCTATATTTGAGTTTCAGTACAAAATCACTCTCCAGGTCCCACTGCTTGGTACTTTCCAGCACTTCCAGATGTCAGGTTCGCTTCTGTTCTTGTCTCTAACCCCATGGCAAAACCATGTCTGTATAGTTTGCTGGAGGTGGTTCTAGAAATATCTCTTTTTACAAGTTTGATCTTGACAGGTGTTTAATATTCTCAGCTTTCATTTAAGACAACAAGATTTGCAGGTGTGCTTTGCAGACTGAGCCTTATATGAGAAGTTACCAGTTTATGTGATCGGGTAGAGGACTGTTCATTGTTCCTTGTACTCCCATGGAGAAAACGTGAGTCATATCTATGATCTATGTAAAGGAATATTGTCTCATTTACAAACAATTTGCCTTCGGGATAACATGGAAATAAATCAGGGGAATCTACCACAATATCCTTTTGTGGCTTGTATATGACTAGAATTTAAAATGCAATTCTTTTCACTGCAAGACTGACTTGAAAATAAAATATATTGAATGTTTCATATTCTTGCAAATAAAAAGTGGCTTTATTTAGGACCAAAAGAGTATTTCTAGCTCTGCTTTCATTCCATTTCTAATCTGTTCAGAAACAAGCAATGTTCTTCCAAAACAGCAATCTGCTCATTTGCTTGGCGAGAGCAAGCTTTGAAAGTGCCATTTCCACATTGCTGTGCAGCTGTGTGCTGAGTGTATCACTGTCAAAAAATGTGTATCTATCTACTGGTCGGTATGCAATGCTTAGACAAAAAAGTCTCTTGTTCTGCTCATCATGATGTTCCTCTCTGTAACTTGGTTTTTCCACTTGTTAAACGAGGCCAGTCACACACAGGTACAACTATTCAAGAGATTCTGTTTGAAGATCACTCAGGAAAGATATCACTTGTGAGGCTGAATTTTTAGTCTGACTCCTTTGATGTAAATTTTATCATCTAGGGAAACAGCTTTCAGAAAGTAGTTACTTTTAGCCTCTGGTGACCTGAAATAAACCTGCCTAATAAATTGAGGTAAAAAACATATTTATACAATTACTAAATTCACTTATCATCACACACATAATATACTTAATAATTTATAATGAAAAGAAATTGTGCCAAAATGTTGGATGAAATTAATATCTTTATTGAATGTTAAATTTCTTGCCTTGGTTCAAGATACTTCTTCTATTTTCTATAGTTTTGGATGCAAGTAAGCTATATCATGAGGCATATTGGTCAAGCAAATCTTTTTGTGGGCAAGGCATATTCAAATTCAAATATAGAATTCAAATCCCATTGGTGTGGAGCGTCTTTTTCTCAGGGAACACAAAAGAATTTCTTAATCGTGATTATGAATTTTGGTGATTTAATGCTTGCCTACCTAATGAAGCTGAATTCTCAGGTTAAATATGCCCATCAGTTTCTGAAAATCACAGCATATATGAATGGCATACATGGCATCCCAAGCGGATGTCATAGTGGTAGGCTTGTGTAGGGAATTTCTCTGACATGTTGGGCCAGTTCTCTTACATGACATCAGCTTTGGTCTCTAAACACATCCAAACAATTGAAAAAGTTATGTTAATGGATAATTGTGAGGATAAGCATATTTAATTTTTTTTTGTCAAGGTTGATTTCTTCCAAAAAAACATATTGCCACAATACAGACATAAGAACATAGTTCCTTTCCCTCAGTCCCAGGTCTGCTGTTTTGGAGGCAGACCTAGGGCACTCTCTGTACTGACTCCGTTCGAGGCTTCCCAACAGCAAAATGGTTTTCAGCATCTCTGACCTGCTGTAAGCCAGGCTGTGCTCTGCACCAGGGAGTGCAGAAAGATCCTTGTGCTTACCTCTTTCTTTCTTTCCTGATGTCTGATTCCAAGTTTGTGCAACATTAGCCAGGATGAATTTCCTTTACTCTGTGGAATTGATTTTAGCCTGGATCATGTACAGCTAAGCTCCAGCTTCCCTTATCAGGTCAGCACATTTCTTGACAAAATCAGTATTGGAAAATTATTAATATGCATTTCACAGATTTCATACTGTTCTCACTGAATTTGGAAACAATTTTTTCAGGGAACTGAGTGAAGACAGTGCTGCACTTAAAATAAGCAACATCATCCTCCCCAAAAATCAAATCCAGGAAAAAAATGTGCTTAGAGAGAAAACCTGTAGTTTGATATGCCTGAGAGAAAGACAAGAAGACATTTTCCAGTAATTTTTTTTGTCAATTTCTGTCAATTCATTCTTTTTTTTCCCCATTTGCAGTACCTTTTGCTTTTCAGAAAATGTCAAGGAGAAAACTAATTTTCATCCCTCCCTATCACATGATATTATAAGCATAAAGATTATGATGTAAAGCCTCATACATAAACCTGCTGGAGAACTGGTTTATTTTGAAAGTTGTTCCCAGGTGTCTTGTGTCTCTTTCTTGCTCAAAGATTATACGATTAGCATTTTAATGTCCCACAACTTCTCGTCCAGTTCCCTAGGAGGATACGAAAATGAAGCCATGCAAGCTAAGCTGTTTGGTATTTATCACGCACACTCTGATTGTATTTCAGAGCTCTGGGATTTAAACAGGACGTCAGTCTTTCGTAGCCCGTTTGGATATCTTGGTCTTCACATAATGCTGCTGGATGAGTATCAAGAGCGACTGTTCGTGGGAGGAAGAGACCTCTTGTATTCCCTCAGTTTGGATCGAATCAGCGACAACTACCGAGAGGTGGAGTAAAAAGCTATATATTTCAGTCACTTCGTGTCATAATGTGTAGCTACAGAATATCAGAGTTTGCATGACTGGAAATGAGGTAATGGAGTTTTTGTCGATGTTTCGTGCACGAACTTTAAGGTCATGTTGTACTTAAGAAAAATACACTAATTACTATTTTTTCCCCAATTATAACCTGTAAGGCTCATTCTAGGTGAAGAGACTTGGGGGTATATAGCTGTTTCTCACTGAATTTCAGCATGATTATGGAATGTTTAGGGCATCTCACATTTGTAGACACCTGATTTCTGTATAAAATCTCCCTGGTTTTTTTGTGGGTTTTTTTTTGGTTTGTTTTTTTGGTTTTTTTTTTTTTTTTTTTGGAACTTATCACATCAGAAGAGAAAATGTTCAGGAAAAAAAATTATCATACAAACTGTAAGAAGTTTTCAACAGCAGCATAAACCATGAAGCTATTTTTTAGCCTTCTTTAGAAACTGGATTTTTCATTGGTTTGAGCCAGAAGTGCTATTAAGTAGTGACTGAAAGTGCCATTTGAAGCCAACTCAGTGGTCTGTGGGAGAAAGGTGGTTTAAGTCATAATCCTACCAGAGAGCTCAGTACATTGTAGAAACCACAACTGACTGGCAAACTGACAACTGAAGTGGAGAGGCTGGAGTTTGAGCTGATGTGAGCCTTGGCTTCCTTACTTACTTCTACCCTCGGAAGCTAGGATTGGAAACATACGGTAGCAAAGGAAGCTGGCAAGAGCATTGTTCCTGCCTCAACCATCTTGACTGTGAATAAAGGATCTCTTGAAATATTTCAGTGTTTTCCTCATCTACTATTTTTAATTTTCCCAATGTGTTTTGATATATTTTCATTTATTTGCAAATTAACAAAAGGAGGAAAAAGTGATTAAAATGAAATTCCTCTGGGGAAATATTTTTCTTGATGTTTATACTGCACTGATCTCTGATGATGATTTTTTTTTTTCTGCCCCCTTGTTTTAAGTGAATTTCACTATTCTCATGCCAACACTCTGGTCAACTCTACCACAAGCAACATTGCTTATCTGCAAGCATAATTAACATGATCCACTATTGTGAACTGATATAATATGCTTTATTCTTGTATAAATATTTGGGAATGTCAGTCCTAGATATGAGGATATCGATGTACTCAGAAAGGCCACTTGAGAATTTATCTCCATTTAAAAAAAATAATAATTTAACTCCTCAGAGAGCAGTGTTACATACTGAGCTTTGTTCCTCAACAGCAAGATATGAGTTTACTCCTTTTCCATTTAATACAAATTATTATTATTCTGTGACAAGATGATAGAACTCAGGGATATGAAAACATTTAGAAAGCAGTTGTTTCTATAAGTTTTTCCCCCCGCACTCTTCTTCCCCATTTGGCAGTAAATCTGTGAGGAAAGATGACAGGATAGAGCACCTAACACTTCTGTCCAACTATCACTGTCCCATCTGGACACAATTGAAGTTCATTCCTCTCCTTCTTGTTGTTTTGAGGTGGGATATCAGCCATTTACTCTGAAACTATATTCTCTGTCTGGAGGTCTGTATAGAGAGTATGACAATTTGATGAAAGCTCTTCTTGCCTGACTTTATGAAGTGCAAAAGATGAGAAACTGGAATAAATGAAGCTTGGCCTGGCATGTTTGGAAACATGACCTCACTGGGACCTAGCTGCCTTGAATACAAATGTCATGATCTTTTTCTCTTTTCCCAGTGTTCACTCAGTGCAGATCTCATTCAAGGATAGCTAGGGAAAATGTGATTTTCCTACAGGACTATCAGCGAAAAGTGTGGAATGAGACATTTCCGTTATAGGAAAGCTTAATTACTGAGATATGTCGGGGAAAGTTCCTGGAATTGAGAGGAATTATTACCACAGTTCTTAATTAATCTATCTTTAACTGTGTCTTGGTTAGTCTTTGACCTTTTCTTTCAGACTGAAGACTTTAGTTTAATTAATCTAAAACAGCAGTTATAATCCAGTGAAAACATATGAATGCAGGCAAGTTCCTGGGTTTTATTCTCTCTGGTAACCAGGATAAGTCACTAGCTGCAAAAGAGATGTTTCATGAAGTTGGTAGTTTTGGACAGATTCATATATATCTTCATCTTCTGTGTTCTAGAGAACAGTTAGTATCTTTTAATTCATTGATCATCCCTTTCTCCACGATTTGGAATATGAGTATGCTTTCTAAAAACCAAAATGAAATCCATTCCCAATTAGAGATTTATGCCTTCTGCTATAAAAAACCTAAATAATTCAGTTCTAACCAGCAAAGGAGAAGTTATACCAAAGAAAAACAATGAAATGCTGTGTGGACATAAAATGCTTCTGCATTGAGACCTGTTGACTGCCAAAGTAATCCAACAATTCCAAAAAAAGTTGTGATGCATATGAGGTATGCATCCTATAAATCTGCATTTAATAGGTTACATGTTTTTTTAAGGTTCAGTTCTCCTCAAGTTTCCAATACAAGGCAGCACTATGAAGGGTAGATTATAGCTTTATCATGTAAGCTATTAACTGTTTACATAAATATCTACTAAATTATTTTAGGCATATTTTATCCTGACCACTTTTCATATTCAATAAAGATACCTAAAAAATGGGAAAAAAACTTTCAGGGAAGAATGCTACAACTATTATTCTTGCATTGTTGGGGAAATCCAGAGTTTCAGGTTGAGTTCTCAACTGTGTCACAGACCTTCCATGTCATCTTGGACAAGGACAGACTCTCACTTCTCTAATTGTCAAATTATGTTTCTTTTGACTACTTGCTTTTTGTTTACTCTTTCTAAATTTAATACATGAATTATGTATTATTTTCTTAATTAGAGTATTTAACATATATTACTTTAAGTTTTTGAAACAGTTACGAAGACATTTTGGTTTCTGTATGAAGAGTGCCCTAACAGTAACAGTGGCAAGAATAAAGGAGAATATGAAATGTGAATATCAGTGTTTACAGAGAATTAGAGCGATATAAGCACTTGAAACCTTGTGTAAAGCCAAAGCTTTGTAGGCACACTCCAAGTAACCTTTGCTTTCCCTAAGAGCTCATTCCCTTTGACACTGCCTTTGGAATCAAACCTTACACATATTTGGGATTTGATCCAAAGTCTTTAAGGCTTGTGGTGATCTAACAGACTGATAGAGAACTTTCTCTGGTGCCAAATTTGTTTTTAAAAGCACTTCAATTCATTGTAATTGGTGCCAGAGAGGATCTTTGTTGAGCAGCAAGATTGAACGAGTGCCAGCAGCTCATCACCACTGGTCTAGCAGCTCATAGAGAAGGGGGACCTTTGTTCCTACTTTTCGTCACTTTGAATGAAAATAAACTGCTCTTCCTATTTGCCCACAATTTCCTTACAGATAGTCTTTCTTCCTAGCTTGTGCTTCAAGGGCCTTATGAAGATCTTGCTCTGAAAAGAAACCTTCTTACTTTTGTAAATGGGCTTCTGAAGGCAGATTTCAATGCGCTGTTTCTCATCTACTATGAGAAACTGTGAGAAACTACTCTACTGTGAGATGGCTCCAGATTAGGACTTATGTCTCTGCTGGTATAAACTATAGAGCCCTCATCACAGATCCTACCTATAGTGAAGATCTATTTCCACTCCAGAGCTGACTGAACACAGAACAAGACTGCAAGAGGAGGGCTTGCTTATATCCTCTTTAAATACTGTGTAGGAATGTGCGTAAACTCAAATGGAAATAAGAAGCACAAAATTTAGTGGTAAATTTGAATATCCTTGGCGTTACCTCCCAGGAGGGAAGGTGGCTATTTATTTTTTGTTAAATCCAGTCATCACCAGATATTTTTACAGAATTTGTGCTGTAGCAAAATACAAGTTGTCTGTTAATTAAGCACTATTTATTAACTTAAATGAGCGACAGGATGGCTGAATTGCTTAATTGCTCTGTCATATACTAGAGTTCAGAGTAGATCACACAGTAGTCTATTTTGGCCTGAAGTGCTATAAAGCTCATATAATTCTTTAAATTAGTTTTCATTGGAGATGCCATCCTGCTTTTTAAGGCTAGTGGCTGAATAGAGAAGCTGTTTGGAGACACTAATTAGCATTCCAGCTCCAATTAAAGTTTTCCCCATAGCTACACTAACATTTAATTCCATTTTTTCCTCATGAGGAATATATTTAAAAGTACCTTTTTCCTGTCTTTTAAATACAGTGCTAAAATTATAACATCCAGGTCTAAAGGATGATAATACTATGCTGCAAGATGAGAAAACATCACTAAACAAGTAATTTAAAAATTTAATTCATAGTAACCTGAAGGGGTGAAAAATTTTGAAAAATTAGTCCAAACCAATAGTTATATGAAACTTGCAGCCCAGTGGAATGTATGGTTGTGTGGTGCTATTCCAGTCTATATACCAAGGGAGATTTCCCAAAAATAGTTATTGACAACTTGCCAAAAATTGTAACCCTAGCACAGAATTAATTAAAAATTAAAGCTGGTAGTTGTCATAACTCTAAAACATAAACATCAGGCAAAGTAATACATAGCAGGTTAAAGGCTACGATTGCAGCTGATTAATATCTGGATTTTCATGCAGTGCAAACACATCCTATGTTATGTTAATTTGAAATTTGGTATGACAGCAAAATCTGACATGCAGAGATTTTTTTTTTTAGTCTCAGTTCCAAAATACTCTTGAAGAGATTAAAATCTTAATGCTTATTTATGTTAAGACTCATAAGAATTATGACTCTTAAAAAATAAGTTCTAGATAGAAAAGCTTCTTCAGGAGACTCGTACCTATTATTAAAGTCATAATTAAGACCCATGTACTTCAGCCAACTAACATGGACTTGCCTCAGAAGGAGATAACATGGTATGAGGATCTAGGATAAATTGCTATGCTATTGCACTACCTCTGATTCTGCCCCCTACTCTTCCTTTTTGAGATTCCACCGGGAGCAGTGGGTCCAGCTCCGAGTTTCCCAGTGCAAGAAAGGTGTGAACCTGTTAGAGCAGGTCCAGAGGAGGGCCACAAAAATAGTCAGAGGTCTGGAACACCTCTCTGAAAGAACTGGTCTTGTTCAGCCTGAAGAAGAGAAAGCTCTAGGAAGACCTTATGCTGTCCTTTCAATTTGTAAAGGGAGCTTAATCAGGGCCTGTCAGTGACAGGACAAGAGACAAATGTTTTAAATTGAAAGAGTGTACATTTAGGTTAGATATAAGGAATAAATTCTTAACTATGAGAGTGGTGAAACACTGAAACGTATTGCTCATAGAGGTTGTGAACGCCCCATCCCTGGAAGTGTTCAAGGTCAGGTTGGACAGAGCTTTGAGCAACGTCATCTAGTGGAAGATGTCCATGGCTATAGCAGGTGGTTACACTAATTGGTCTTTAAGGTTCTCTTCTACCTCAAATGATTCTACAGCTATGATTTATTCTATTATTCTCTGACAAGGACACAATTCACATTGCTTGCACTGTAGCTGCTTTTCAATATTCCAGACAAATCAGGAGCACTGGGCTACTTCTTTGGCTTTTTTCTCTTAATTCTGTGTATGCATTTAATTCAATATATCTTAAGTGGAAAATGTGTATACAAAGTATTTTCAATAGCACTGGGACTCACTCTGCAAATACAAAAATAATCACCTATACACAGTGTATTTAATATCAGGTTACAGAGTCAAGTGTTTTATTCCCTCTGTGGTTTCTCTGTTCCTAGCAACCACCTACACCTGATATGGGCAAAAGCCCCCATTTTAGCCTGCTAGTTAGAACACGTCTTCGTGAAGTGAAAGCTGTGACTTCACACTTTTAGGCTTGGGAGACCCTCGAGATCTCCTGACTCCTAGGTTTTTGGGTTAAGGACAAGCTGTTGTGTATTCACTTCCTGACCAGTGAGTAAAGTAAATGACTGTGGACTCAGTTTTGCACTGAATGAACCAGAAATGACCAGGGTGATTGGATGAGGGCCCTCATGGAAGTTCTGCAGAGTTCAGATACCTCCCCAGACTATACAGCAGCAATGCAGAGACTAGATGAGAGTTACTTCTGATCACACAAATATGATTATAAGACCATCTGACTGAAAACAAGTATTCTGATTAACTTTAGATTCCTTGCAGGGTTTAGGTTATTGTGAGACCTAAAAACTGACAGGCTGTTGAAGCTGGCAAGAATAACATATAGCCAGCCTCCTGTTTTCAAGCCCTAGGCTTCTAGGATTTATAATTTATCCCCACTTGTCTTGCAATTTACTTTTCTTATAATTTACCCCAAGATTTTCTCAGATTAATTTATTTCAAGAAACCCAATTCAATTACCAAAATCAATCAATCAATCAATCAATCAATAAATAAATGGAAAAAAAAAAAGCCCAGCAGAATAACTTATTTTAGTGTTTTTCATACAGAAAAATAATTTTTGATTGGATTATTGACAAAAATGTCTTAATGGTGACATCAATTTTTTAATATTTACTTGATTTCAGCCAAGCCTGATATCACTGATGTGCACACGTTTTTGTTTTCACTTTTAAATGTTCTAAGAAATTAAGTAACCATTCCAGTCTGCTCAGTCATTGTTTAATATTTTTTTCATCCAAACAAATCATGCATCTGGAATGAAACATAAATATTATACAGTAGGTAGCTGAAGAAAATCTCACTTGTGTAATTTTGTTTCACTTCTAGTGACTGTGACTGTGAAGAGTTGATGCTACTCCCATGAGATTAATTGCTGACCATCATTAACTTCATTTTAAACCTTTTCTTTCCTAAGTGTCACTTAAAGCAGAAAATCAGTAGTTCTAAATTAATATTCTATGTTGAAAATCACTGAAAATTAATCTGAATTTATATTAAATGTTCCATACATTAACTTCCTTTGAATTCTGTTCTCATGGAGAAGACAAGAGATAATGGATATAAGCTGCACCAACAGATAACAAAGAACTGTTTAGTGAGAAAATTCAATCACTGCAACAACCGCCCCAGGAACATGGTGGAGTTTCTGCCACTGAAGATGTGTGAGATAGAGTGCTAGATAATCTCATCTAGGCTCCCTTTCCCACAAAAGGCTGGACCAGGTGATCTTTTGAGGTCCCTTCCAACTGGGCCTGCTTTATGATTTTAGACTTCCGCAAATCTTTCACGTGAAGAATAGTGGAAGAGCTGGATTGACATAATCAGACTGCCAACTGAACTATTTTCTTTTTTTTCCCCTCTCAGATCCATTGGCCTAGTACACCTCAGCAGGCAGAAGAATGCATAATTAAAGGAAGAGATGCTGTAAGTATCATTAATTACGAATAAAATACACTTTAATTATAGCAGTGGCTAGTCCAAAACAAGGATTCAGGCAACCCTAACTTCAGAGAGATTAAAGCACAGATATAATTCTAAGTGTTGTAGGTTAAAAGTATCTAACTATTCTCAACACACTAAATTTATTAGTTTAATTGCTCTTCAAACCCACACATAAACACACAATGAACACTTTTGATCATCTGAACTTTCTTCTGATTCGTTTTCTTGGGCTGTCAAAGAAGGTGCCTTAATAATTCTCCTTTTCCATTTCTGTTTCCTTTTCTTTTCATACACATAGGATACCTTCTCCATTTCACATTCCAGTTCATGTTTAAAGTTCTCATTTTCTTGAATACTTTTGTAAAACCAGTTAAATTATTAGTAATTATAGAATGCTCTCTAAGTTTTTTTTTCCCTATAAGTTTCATGGTATATTAATAAAAATATTCTGTTTTAATGAGCCCCAGAACTGTTCTATTCTTTTGATTCAGTGCCTTGACTGTAATCAGTTCATGGGAAAAGACCTGAAAGCTCACTGACATACAGCAGCTGATACCACTGGCAGCACAGGATGAAAGTTCTTCTGGATGGGAGCTCTCTTTAATTTTACAGTGCACCAAGCTCATTATCTGCACCTCATAAACACACAGCGAGTACAACACCTAATAAATCCCACAGCTGAGAGAGCTCACACTGTACCAAAGGATTTGAAAATGATGATAGTTTTAAGGCAACAGTGACAGGAATGTAGGACATGGAAGGGCACATGCAAGCTTTTCCCACAAACATAACAAACAGCAGCCTTGGTGATAACCACAATATATTCCAGTAAGATTAGGAAGTTATAAAGATTCCTGCTGCAATACAAGCATGAGAACTGTCCATATTAAGGAAATCAGTGAACAAGATTGGAAAACGGTAATAATAATTAATAATAATAAAAAATAAATAATTCCAGCTTCTTAAACTCACCTGGCCTAGAACTGATCCTTTCTGAAGATTCTTAAAAGTTTATTGCATTTTTTCTGGATGCTTTTGTACCCTTTACAATTTTAGGTGACTTTGATTGAAAATAGTAGTTTTCTACATTACCCAAACCTTATGGTTATATCAAATGAATCTGAAACCCTGATTATTTGAGCTTTATTTAATACCATCCCTCAGCATAAGCTGTTATTAGTTAGAGCTCTGTCATCTTTCTTTCACCTCTACATGACGGGATATATTTTCTAATACTTTTACAATATTCTTTTGGTTAAATTAATGCAGAAATAGGTACTGTTGTTTCAATGCAAAGATATTCCCCTCAGAGTCATGAGTTTCCCTAAAACTCCAAAGTTTTGTAATCCAGTTTGTTATTATAAGTCTTCAAATTTACGTTGTTGTGAAAGCAGTCATTTAAAGATCTTCTTATGTTTCCCACATCTCTCTGCACTCTGAAATTTTGGTACAACTACTACTCTTATAGAAAACCCAAATCTTTAAAAGAAAGAGGAGTTGTCAAGAAAAATATGTTAAAATTTTTAAAGCTGGAAATATTGTAATACCAAATGATATTCTGATCCTCCTATAAGACCTAATTATGTATGGACTATATGAAGGAGTAAGACTAATTAATATCAGGGAAACCTTGGTAATTTTCATCAACATGCTCAGTATTCACTAAGATAGATTGCTCAGCCTGAAAGGAATCTGAATTTGAATCAAAAACTTTCCTACTAAGTTTCTTCTCATCTTCATTTTTTTGACCAATATTGACTTAATAGCATAATATCTTTAAATCAACACTTTCTCAGTTCTAACTTCTGGATGTTACTTTTTACACTGTAAAGTCTCATAAAAATATTACTCATCATTGTTATTTCAAACTTTTTTCTTATTTCCATTCTGTTTCTTTTTTTTTTCTTTCGTTGTAAAAGATCTGTTACTCAAGGCATAATTTAGTTGAGTAGAACTGACAATATTGTAATCAACTTCTCAGCATTAAAATACTTCATGCATACTCTGCTACCTCTTTCTATATAACAGAACAGGCCAGTTTTATGAGTTTTACAACCTTTAAAACTTATCAGTTCATGTTGTAGCAGTAAAACTGCAAGCATTGTATCAATAAACACACTTTCAGAGCTTGTAACAGACTTGATAGGACAGTTAAAAAAGCCTTGTCTTAACAACACGTGCATAATCTTAAAACCTGGCCATGCTTTTCTGATTTGTGTGAAGCCAAGGAAAAAAATCCTTCAGCTGTCATCCAGTGTGCCAGGAATCACACCTGTTAGCCTGTGGTGTAAGAACTTTCCATTCTTTCAATTACTTTATCAGAATTGGAAATCATTCAGATAAAGAAATCAAATTCTGGAGAGATGACTAACTCCTCCACATGGAGAAGTTTCAGATGAATAAAATTCCACAGATCTATTAATTTGGAGCATCCTGAAGACAACCCCAGTGTTTAATTAATTAATATAGTAGAAAGAACTCTTATTTTAATGTCCTCTTGGATGATGCATCTCTTCCTTGCTGTGTGGACAGTGTATTATTAGTAGGGTCAGCAGCAATGCCTAGCTGCCTGACACTTCCCAGAACAGCACCTTTTGTCATGTATTTATAAATGATCAAGTCTAGACATTTGGAATTACTTCTTTTCTATATTTGGTATCTTCCTTATCCTGTTTCTTTCTGCAGAATTTTTCCGGCATTTCTATAAATGCACACAAAAGAAAAAAATGTGTAGCTTTTGGCCATTTAAAAAAATAAAAATCCTAAATCAATACAGTGATTTTGGCAGAATGATCAAGATCTGCAGGCATATGTGGATAAAAAAGGAAACCATAGAGTCAAGAACAGACCACCACTGAGAGCGAACAGAGGGAATAAGTCAGAAAGGTCATACTTGGAGGAGAGGGAGAATAAGGAACAGCATCAGTGCCCAGTGAAGCATCATTTAAAAACTGCAAGGCTTCATAAAATTCCTATGGAATACCATTTTGCTACCACCAGTCAGCAAATATTGTGAAATGATCATGCTCTGTTGTTGAGTGCTGATCCATGTATAGAGAATCACATTCCACTGATTTCAACCCATTCTTCTCTATTTGTCTGAATGTATTTATTTATTTATGGACTTTGAAAAAAGGAACAAATTAGTTTCAAATCAAGAAAGTCCAAAAGTAAAATATTGCAAGGTTAATTTGTATATACATAATATTGAATTACACAACAAGTTACCTGCCTGTGTAAGTTACCTACTTCTTTCATTTAGCATAATATATCTTCACGGTGGATGTTAAGGAGAATCATGTAACAAATACGATTTTTTTCCTTATTTGTTTGCTAGAACACTTGGAAGACTTGAACTGAATGACATAAGCACTTGAAGAAAGAAGAAAGATGATTTCTTAGTTTTGAACCTAATGTGAATTTGCAAGTGTTGAATTCTGCCCAGGAGTCCACTGCAGACTCATATTTTCTGTTCTTGCAGTTGGTTAATAAGACCCAGGATTGTTCTCAAAAAAAATCCCAGCAGTCTGAAAACTAGAATAGTCATCAGTGAAGAACAGCAAATTTTCAAAAAGGAAATTCTTCCACTCTGTTTTACGCATTCATTTTAGGATTGTATTAATTGCTTTTTGGAGATGTCTGGCCTTCTTCATTGAAAAGGCCTAGGAGAATAGCATAAATTACCTGTCTAAATTCTAGAGGAGCTAAAGTTATCTAAGATTAATTCCATTATAACAGTCTTAAATTTTATGTGACTGTCTTAAAACCCAGTGTCTGAGTTGCAGAAATGTTGAGCAATGAATGGAAATGAGCAGGATTTTGCTCCAAACATAGAAATCATTGCAAAATGTAAAATACTCTGTAAAACCAAGTCCCAGGAGTCCCAAAATCAATGGATGCTTTTATCTCACTGTCTCTGTTTCTAGTTTAGTACAGGAAAAATAATGACCCCACATCTCAAAGGGATGTTTGAAAATGTTTTAATTGTAATATTTATGAAGCTGCAAATACACTAATGAGTCCCAGAGTACTGCCCTGTGGGAAATGAATATTTCTTCTTCAAAGGAGAGTTTAAACAGTGGCAACAGATAAAGTATGAGGCCATACAATATAAAAAAGTATTGATTAGCAATTAATTATGCAAGAAATTAATTGTGCAGCGGTTTTATTAATAAAAAGTAAGAAAAACTTTATTTTTCTTGAGATAAAGTGTATTAAACATGAGAGAGAAGCCATTTGCTGACTGTTCACATCTTGTGCTCTGACTCTAATGTCTAGTGTATCTAATAACACTTAGTAAAACAAATATTTAGACTTGCAAAATATCTCTGAGATTAAAGAAGCATGAAAGTGTGTTTTATAACTTTGTAACTCCTAACTGGTTAAGCATCTAAAGTAAATTATGATAAATCAGTGCTCTAAACTTGCTTTTTTCCTGTAAAAATTGTCCATCTGAGAAACTGGTGGCACAGAGTTACTGGCATGAATTGAAATAAAATAGAAAGATTCAATACGAGAATATCATCAAAGGGCACATAAGATATTTAAAAAAATTAAAAAGGGTATATTTTCCTGTGTTTATTTTTTATATAATCTAGGACGAATGTGCAAATTACATCCGTGTCCTTCACCGATATAACAGAACGCATCTTCTGGCTTGTGGAACAGGAGCTTTTGATCCCCTCTGTACTTTTATAAGAGCTGGACATCTATCAGAGGTAAGAAATTTGGTTTACATATTCACTCTTTTGGTCTGGATTCCAGCAAAGCCTTTAGGGTTAACAGTAAGTATTTAAATTCAATTGCTAACAGTTCTGACACTGAACCATACAGTAGATATTTTCACTGATGAAATTCAATGCTGGTCTAAAATTTAGTTTGTGCCTAGAGGAACACACTGATATTTGAAAGCATATTCTGAAAAATTATACAAAGAATTCAAAGACTTTTTCATCTTGCAATTTTTTTTTTGTTTAAATTAGATAAGGTGGTATAGAAATTCTTAGGAAAATAATAAATATTTTTAGGGTTTTTAATCTGTGGAGGTTTTGGTTTTTGGTTGTGTGGGTTTTTTAATGAAATAATACATCATACATCAAAATATGTATTAGTTTAATGGGAGATGGAATTCTTTAACAAATCTTTGTTAAATTCAGCCTGTCTATGTTGATCCTGTTCAGCAAGTGCATGTTAGCTCCTTAGTGATGTTTATAGCTGAGTGAAATAGTACTGCAAAGAAGATCAATAAGTGAAACATATAATCAATATTGTGAACATATTTCTTATACAAAGATAGAAATTGTTTAGATTTTTCAGAAGTTGGGGTCCTTCTGTCTCAGTTATATTAGATCAGGTTTAGAGAATCAGCAGAAATACCAATCTCTTATTTTAAATTCTTGTGAAAGACTCTTTGGGCATTAAACCTAATCCTGATTATATGTAACCTATGTGTTGCTACATGGCTGACTGGCTGATCCTGGTTACATCCTGCTTCCTTGCAGCCTTGTTTCATTGCACTCCCATTGCCAGTTTTAAAAACATACAGAGTTTAGGAATATATTTCAAATTTTTGACATGAGTCAAAAACTTTTAGAAGGGCTGAATTTCTACAACTGTTATGATATTTGAATTTTTGGAAAAGTTATAAATTACATTGCTAGATCTGGACCTTGAATGTCCAGGCTTAGTGAAAATTGGACACTGAAAGTTATCCCTTGTCATACATTTAGCAATGCTGAAGAAATAATTAATTCAGTTATAAGGTAAAACCACTCTTAATGAATTACACTGTTATCCGAGCTGCCCTGCAGTCAGAAGAGAATTTCACTTGACTGCTAAAGGCACATGTGATGACCACTTTAAGAATCTGACTAGGGATTCTTGGAAATGCACTTTGTGAGGTGGGACTTAATAGATGGAGATGATCTGTATTCCAAATGTAAGATTGCTTTTAACTGGCAGGTGTCAGGAAGAGTTGCTGGTCAATGGTCTTGCTTACTTGGCTCACCTAACGTGTCCTGATAGAGCTGAGCACTTGTCATGGTGCTGAAGCCAAAGGGCCATCCAAGAGATTCTTGCTTTCCCTTATGCCCAGGAGCTCTTGGCTCAAATAAATATGAATTGCAGACATAAAGCTTTATAAAGTGTACTCAAACAAATCAACTAAGGTATTCACTTAAGTAAAATGTTTTTGAATAATCTTTCCTGAGTGAAGATGCATCCTTCTGACAAAACAAACTAGAAAATAACCAGAAACAATCTCCAAGGATCCAATCCATGCTGTGCACTTCCAACTGCTGCCAAAATGAAAAGCATCTCAGAAGTTAAGACTCCAGCACAACACTTAGATTTGGCGTTGTATGAATTGCAGAAACATATTCTCTTCTGAAATTAGGGAAGGAATCAAATAATAAGCAATGTCAAAACAAGGCAACTTTGCAGGTCTTCTTTGCTCCTCTCATGAACCTCCTGTCAGGCTTCCTGGGAAAGTTTTAAGGAAGTAGTGTCTGTATATTTAGGAACACTATTTTAGAAAGCATAAACAACAGACTAATTAAAATAGAAACCAAACAAACAAAGAATGAGAAACAAGACCTATATAAGAATATGTGGCCTGTGATCATCCCCTTATCTATCACTGTCCTTCCTTCCCTTATTTTTGTTTGTTATTCTCTCTTGTCAAACTGAGGTTCTAAAATTTTACCCACACTGAAATCATGGGAAAATTACCATTATTTTTTTTGTGTAGAACATCAGGAAATATATTTGTTACACTAATAAGTAACTCTATTAGTTTCTATTTTCTGAAAACTGACCACCAGGATTAAAAAAGACAGGTACCATTTGTATGGTAGGTTAAAAATAGCACGTGGTGTGTGGTTGAGTGGGCAAATTGTAATCTTGCTTTCTTTGATAAGGACATCATGTAACTGCAGGAAATGAAAGGAGATCCTTCCTCAGAAAACTGAAGTTCAGTCTCTGTTGATCTCTAATCAGAGAATCCTCATCCAATGACTTCCGATTACTGTACTCTATTGCTTCCACCTCATCTCTCTGGCCATTTTCTCACTGTCTGACTGTCACAGAAAGGAGAGTAGCAAATAAAATGGTCTTAAAAATATTAATTATACTATACTAATCAATTTATAAAGAGGACAATACCATCTTTCTTTAAAAACTAGTAAAACCTTTAAATTGAAGAGTAAACACTGATTTATAATATGCATTTATATTCAATTCAATGCAGTTCATAATAACAATACTTTACTGTGACAGTGGTGAGGCACTGGAATGGGTTTCCTGGAGAAGTTGTGGATGCCCCACACCTGGAAGTGTTCAAGGCCAGGTTGGATGAAGCTCTGAGCAACTCAGTCTAGTGAAACGTGTCCCTGCCCATGGCAGAGGGATTGGAATGAGATGATCTTTAAGGTCTCTTCTAACCCAAATGATTCTATGATTCTATAATATGCAGCTGTCTGAAAGGAACATTTTTCAAATGTTGTTGACATTTTTTTGTAAAATATATTGAACTTCAGGATAAGTGAAATTTATCTTTGATCTGCAAACTAAACTGCTTCTGAACAGGATCTCTTTAAGTAGCACAAGGTGTGTTTGAAGCTTATACATATTTGAACAATGACACTTTTCAGACATATTGAGGTATAAAGTGTGGGAGGTAAAAAGGGGGGGAGCCCTTATAACAGACTTATGTGTATCCAGACACCCAGCTAGCCCAGCATATGGAGCTAGATTCACACTTCCATATGGAACTATGAATCAACAGTATCAACATAGAGAAATACTTGCTCTGTGGTCAGGGAGCTAAACTATAAGTTTCAATAGCGCTTCCTGAGCTGATGGCAGAGAGAGGATGTGACCCTCTCAGTAAAAACTGCAGGGTTCTTAAGTTAAATTGTATATAAATGTATATAAATTAGAGATTATTTTAGAGAGACATTTAAGCACATGACAGAATAACAGGATTGTATTTTCTGAAACACTACATCTTCCAATTTACTGAGCAGGCCAAAGAGAAGCAATCTTTTGGAACTCACCGTCCAATTAAGGCTCTTGACCTTAGTGATCACTGGTCCGATTTTACAGGGACATTTATTTTGTTGTTGGCTTGTAACAAAAGTTTACATAAAGTCATCCATTTCTGAATAGCCATTTGGTAAGAAAATGAAGTACTGCTGAATTTACTTTGAACAGTGAAAATATCCTAAAGCCATGATCAGAATCGTACTGTCATGGCATTCTGATCCTGTATTTAGCATGGTTTTGTGAGGTGCAATACAGTTTATGAAAAGGAGCATTCAGGCTCCTGTATAATATCTTACATTCTTATGCAACCACAAATTCATATTTTCATATCAAAACTAGGTTTAAGTTGTGTCTTACAGAACACTGAGCTCTTGTCAACAAATCATGAAGTCAAAAGGAGATTTTTGTCTCCAAAAATAGGCGGAATTTGATTGCCCCATTGGCAGATCATTACTTCTTGGAACTGCCTGAAAAACAGAACCTCTAATGTTCACAAAAAAACACTGCAAAAGTATGCATTCCCCAACCAGTCTCTGTAGAAAATATTAATCTTACCATGCAGTGATTGAAATGTGTTTTGAAATCTTTCATATGCACATTGTGCTATGATATATTATATTGGTTCAATTGCTCCTTTTGTGCTTTTCATGGTTTATAGAAATTTAATGGCACTATGCATTTTGTCTTAATATATTAATCGTAGAAAACAATAAGAAATAAATATTGGTTTTATTGAATTCTACATCAAGCTTCACAGAATCACAGAAAACGCTGAGTTGGAAGAGACTCACAAGGAACATCGAGTCCAACTCTTAGCCCTGCATAGGACCATCCCCAAGATTCACACCATGTGCCTGAGAACATTGTCCAAACACTTCCTGAACTCTGTCAGGCTTGGTGCTGTGACCACTTTCCTGGGGAGCCTCTTCCAGTGCCCACCCACCCTCTGGGTGAAGAACCTTTTCCTAACATACAACCTAAACATCTCCAGCACAGCTTCAGACCATTCCCTCAGCCCTGTCACTGATCACCACAGAGGAGAGATCAGTGCCTGCCCCTCCTCTTCCCTTCACAGGGAAGTTGTAACTGCAATGAGGTCTCCCCTCAGTCTCCTCTCCTCCAGGCTGAACAAACCAAGCACCCTCCGCCACCTCTCACACAGCTTCCCCTCAAAGCACTTCACTATCCTCATTGCCCTCCTTTGGACACCCTTTAATAGGTTAATATTTTTCTTATATTGTGTTGCCCAAAACAATAAACTTATGTTTTACCACCACATTGTAAACAAATATATTTCTCTAAATCAAATTACTTATAAATTCTGTGATACACTATCCATTTGAAAGATTAAATATATAATGATTTACTGCAGTCATTCTATTGCAATATTGGTTTAATTGATGTAGCTTTGGAACTTCATGCTGTTCACTTTTGTAAAGCTGTTGTCAGTTATCTTTCTAAAAATATGCATAATATGACAGCAGCTTTTTATCTTTTCCTCTGTTTCTAATTAATTTGACTCTGATGAACATTTCTTTCCCAAATTTAAACATTTCAGCAAAATTTTTTTTGCCATTTAGAAATAAATTACAAATTAGGAAAAATAGGAGTTCTGACTTTGCAAACTGAACAACTATTGTTGCTTGAAAAAGACGTTACAAAATTTTGTCCAAGAAATCATGAGCAAGTTAAATGCCAGCCAGTAAGTGAGTTCATTATCTCTGACTTCATGAAATGCTTTTAAATGTCAAAAATCCATGCAGGACAGAAAAGGTTGGGTTCCTCCAGTTTCTGTTTGTCTGTCATCCAGAAATAAAGGGGAGTTCATTAAAATAACCATTATTTTTCTTGGAGAAAGTAAAATTCAGAGACTCTGCACCCTAAATTTCTCATGAGAAATTGCAAATGTATCCTTACCATGTGCTCTGTGAGAAAAAATCTGAGATGAATATTCAAACCAAATACAGAAGATGAAGTGCAGAAAAAAAAATCTTATTTTGCTCCTGTTCTCACCAAACTGACATTTGTCCCTCCTGTTGACTTTGATGTGGGGTGGGGCAGAGGAGGGGGGGAAGCATCTGCATTCAGTCTCTTCCTTTTGCATTTATATAAAATTCTCAGTTTTGGCAGCATGTGATGTGATGACTGCTAAAAGAAGTGATTTCTGTCTCAGTCTGTGTTTCTCCACACCTGGCTGCTGGTAAAACAGTACTGCACCTATGTTCTAGATAGCTCAAAATACCCTAGGTGAATTTTGACGAAATTAAGATAAATCAAGTGATCTATCTGCAGGCAGGCAATGATTTTATCTTTCTGAGTTATCTGTTCAGCAGAACAACAGGTTGTAGGGATGCTCCAGAGGCCTTCCAATGATTCAGGCTGCCTTATGCACTAACTCACAAAGCACCTTTAACAAGTCCACATGGGAATTTCACCAAGTGCAGCTAAAGAAATTACTCTGCCTTCACAGGACCTGGAAAATGAATGGAAATTCTAAAAGAAAACAATCTACAGAAACAATATCCTAAGTTTTTGCAAACTATGTGGTGACAAGATAGAGTTGATTCCTGGACAGGAAGGTTTCTCTGCATGACAAAACCTGTTGAGGGAATTAAGTTTATGGGAAAACACAATGCATGAAGAACATTTCTTCTAGAACACCCTGTAAATTTTTAATATATACATGAAGCTGGCAGAGTGCCATTTTCAGTGCCTCATTTAACTTAGTAAACTGCCTACAGCTGTATTTCTCCACTTCAGAGGCTGATGGACTAAGTCACCCTTTCCACAAAATGCACTGGTGGTTTTTGGGAGTCTCCCCTAAGTGTTCCTAATCTGATGTATTCGTTATTATGCTATTTGCTCTTCAGTTAGCCAACTGAGATTCTGGTTATCAGGGAAGACCAGCTCTAAATCTAAGACTTTAGTCCTATTAGAAAGGACTTGACTAAATGGTCCTCCAAGCAAACAAATACACCTGTAGCTCACTAAAGGCAAGTTGAAACCTTTTCTTTCTAATTTATGTTATCCTTAATATTTTTGAGTGTACGCAAGGGCACTTCTTTTTCTATATATTCTGTATTTCAGTGCAAAACCAGGATAAGGTCCAATTGTGCTTTCCATTTGTCTCTCTCTACCAACCAAACACACAAACTCCTCAGCTTTTGCTTTAATAAACTGAAGGGAATTCACATGCAAGTTAAGAGAGAATGTGCCAGTCACTTCTCAGTTTAATTTTTCCATGACATAATTCTTCTGCTCTTGACCAGCCTTTGGTAATGCCATCGTTCTTCCAGCTTTGTCGAGAAACAAAATTGTGGAATTATTTATATCTATTATTTTAGGATATTGTTTCTGACGTATTTTTATAATCAAAACAAGCAATGATCTGCCAAGTTACTCCCTCTCCACGCTTGTTCCTATTACCTCATCTCCGCTCTCTGTTTGCAGAGGATTAGGGAGGAGGAACATCTGGTTTCACTGACCAAATAGAAGTGGGTGTTGGTCAATCCTTAATTAGACAGAATTTGTGACAAATTCTTCCCCTGAAAATATTTTCTTAGAGACACAGTGTCCCTCTGCATGGGTAAAAAGCCACCAGTTAGAGCATCATCCACTAAGTATATATAAAATTCTGTCAAGTAAGCAACACACTGTCATAAAATCTTTTACCAGATCTTTTACATCACCTAGTCTGAATACCCACATCACAGGCTGTTGAATTTCACCAAAACATCAAAAAGCCCCAAATTTCATTTAGCCTAAATAATTTCAGGTTTCAGAAGTTGAATTTCATTTCAATAGTGATTAAAATGGTACCTAAATCATAATAGACAAGGAAATTATTAGATGAAGATTACATCTATGCTCACGGCAAACAACAAAGGTGCTGCACAGAAAATCTTTAATTGCTTACTATGTTAGGAAATAGCCACTTATTCAAGGTTAAATTTTTCTGACTTCAGCTTCCTGTCATTAAACTTTGATAGGCCTTTGATAGTAAAAGTTCAAAAGTCTCCCACTATCTTTTCCACATCTTTTCCACATGTAAGTGCCTATGCACAGGGATCAAGCCACCTCTTCACTTTTTCTTGATAAGCTGAATAAATATAGGTCCTTAAACCTCCCATCACAAGGATTCTTCAATCTTATTTGTGTCCTTCCTGTGAACTCTCTTCAGTATTTTCACATCTTCTGGAAGTGCAGACACTAGAACCGCACATGCTATTCAGTGGTGTGTGTACAGGCAAGGTCACTTCCCTACCGCTGTTTGAGATTCCTCTTTCATGGACTCAAGTGCTGAGTTCTTGGCACAGCATCACAAGCAGAAATCTCTTTTTAGCATTTTTTATTTGACCCAAAGTTCTCTGGAGCACAGAGTTATCTGAATTTATACACTTGGCTGAACCATCTAATTATCAGTCTCAACAACAAGGTAAATGAAGAGATTCCTAGGGATGCCTGTCACTGTCATCTGTCTGGGATTTCCAAGATCCTAATTGAGGCACCTCAGCCTAGTACTTGAAAGTGATCTGAACAAGAATCTGAACTTCGATCTTCTAAGGTGTTCTGATGTACTTCAGACATACACTGTGTTCCTTATTCCAAGATATAACTTTGGATAGTGTTGTATTAAAATCTGCTTAGCAAGCTTCTGATCTTTAACTTGGTATTCAAAGCATTATATAGTTTGAGCACTCATTAAGCTCTTCTCTTCATTATTTATGCCTCCCCATTCTTTTTATAAACTTTAGTAGGAAAGAAATCATATGATTGTTTAAATCACTATTAAATTAAAGATTCATCTTTCTAGCAAAACAAAAATTTAGCCAAACCTTCAGTATAGGATTCATCAGTGATACTTCATAACAACTGTACTTTGATGTATGTCAGCAGTTTGTATTTTTTAACAATTCTACAATGCACGTTGTCTCATCAAATAGCTATGTACTAAGTGAAAATGCCCCAGAGAAAAAATACAAGTATTTTGTATCCACACAGTTGTTCTTATCAGTCATTCTTATGTCTTGTAACATACAACAGGTTTGTTTGACAGTACTCTCCATCCTTAAAATGAGGTGAATGACATTCATTGCTTTTGAATATTGTCTAAATAAGGCCATACGTGAAGGGTAAGTTCAACTTGGAAGATTGGTAGAGAATGTGAATTGATCAGCCATATGAAATGAATTTTCCATCATATTAGACCTGCCCTTCGCAAGATTAAACACAGATGGTCCTGGGAGAATGAATCCATACAGAGGAATAATACTATTATCCCAAAAAGAAAGAAATCCTCCACCGGTGTGGTAATTTGGTGGGGATAACTGAAATATTCCAGCTCTCATTATAATGATTTTTAGATTCTGCCACTTTTATTTATGAAGGAAAGTATTTTTCCAAGTGACAGTACCTGATGAAATCTATGTCATTGTTTGAAGAGAGGAGGTGCTGCCCAATAGGATGTTAGTCATCATAATTATAACCAGAACAAATGAACAATGGGAGTGTTTAGTTAATATTTTTGTAGGTTTATAAGATGCACCCTTAATATTGTATGATCCTTCTATGATTGATGAGTGAAAATTTTTCTTTGATTGATATCTATATAGAAAAATTATTTTAGATTAAAAGATGAACTAAAAAGAAGTACTACTTGCAGTTCATCTGTGTCATCAGGAGACAGTGGATCCACTCCTCTGCTCTTCTAGAATGGTCAACTTAGGCATCCCCTGTTGAAGCTCTGCCAGAGGGCTGTTGGCTGTCTAAGGCTCCACACTATGGAGACAACCAGAACTTCCCCAGGGTGTTTGAGTCCTTCTGAAGTCCATTCTCAGTTGAATGTAGGTGTTTTCCTTTCCATGCCCAATGCATCTCTTCCTCCTTCCATCATGAAAGCTCAAGCCCCAGACCTGCATTCTTCCTTTTTTTTTAAATTTTTTGTGACCTTAGTTCCCAGTTGTTATTATATGATATTTGCTCTGGCGTGACCCTCACAACCTCAGCACAAGTTTAGCCTGCCAAAATGATGGAAAATGAAAAGTCTCAATTAGTGAAGCTCTGTGTAAAAACTGTGCACTTCCCCACAGAAATCCCCTCACTTCTGTATAGCACTTGTGTACTACCTTTAACTTCTCTTTCACTGGGTCATAAGACTATATCACCATCTACAGCTACTCATACATTTTAATTCTAGGGAGTCTTTATGTGGTCCCTGGAACTTTCATACTTATTAACTATCACTTTAATGCAATAAAATCATAATTTCTAATGGTTCTATCCTTTGCCATAGGAGCCTAATGAGCCTATGTGTCCAGTTTAAGGTCCCACAAACGTGTATCTTCTGAAACTCTGACCAATTCAGTCACTGCTGCTGAAACACTCTGAATTGCTAAGGGTAAATGCCTCTGATTTTTATGTGCAGTGAGGTTGGCTCTCTTTTGCCAGAATTTTTCACATTCATTAAAGCAGGAAAATATATTATTTGTGTCACTTTAGGCCAGATATTTTGACACAAGTCACAAATTGCTAATCCTTTTGCAAACTCAGACAGCAGTCTGACATAGCTCCAGATTTTAAACATGTTTTCAGATTGGAGCCCTATGTGTCTTAGTCATTTAAGTGTGTAATAAAATGCATAGACCTGAAAAATGCATCTGAATTTTTAGGGAGGATTTAATGTCTGTAATATTTTATGCACTCTCAGCCCATAGGATGATTGATCTTTTCAGTATGTCACTGGATAGTAAAGAGGATTGAAAACAGATCCTCAGAAGAAATACTACCTCCAAAATAATCTTAATTATGTCAAATAGCGGAGACCTGACTATTTCAGACTCTTCAGAGGACTCTATTTCTAATATTGTATCCCCATTTGGCTTGGAAAATAAAGCTGGTTGAATGCTGAAAGTATAATTTTCACAGTTAATAATCGTCTGACAACAAGCAGAGATGTTTTGTGAGTGTTTAGATCCTTCTGAAAATTAATGTTTGGATTATTTAAAGAAGATATTACATGAAAAGTTCTTTCACTGTGGAACCATCCTTGCCTTGCTCACCTAAATACCTGGATGCCTCTTTTATCTTGACTTAAATAGGACAGTGTGTTGCAATAGGAATTTATTAGTATTATTATACATATTTGGTGTACAGGTTTCTTTATATAAATTCAATTTTATTGAATAATTTTCCACTGGGTTAAAGATTTTTAATTTTTTCAATTAGTTATTTGGTTTGGTATCAATTAGATACCTACCTAATGTTTGGAACTATATTTATCAGATACTGCTAATACATATTTTTCTTAGCACCAAAATTTAGTCTGCCTAAATACAAAAGGCTGAATCATATGAGACACCTTTTCAGGCCTGACCCAGTGAGTTATTTTCTGCTGTCATATAAGGACAAAATATTTTGCTGTACATCTCTTTTACCACGTGCCTTCTTGATGAGGCAAGTGTACAGATTAAGACAGGTCATGGAGTTGAAAGTTCAGTTTGGAGACTTATATTTGAATTATATTTTCTGCTGATTTACAGACATGTTCTGTGATTTTTCAGATTTTTTTTAATGGGGAAGTCAGGGTTCATCCTTCCTAAAAGAAGCCTCTGCACAGTGTACTCAGAGTGTCTTTCTAAGTTGAAATAAAAAATGTAAAGATAAGTAAGTATATAAGAAAGAAGAAAAGGACTGAAAAATATTGTATTGAGAATGTACAGAACAAAAGATTATTTGCAAATATGTGTCACGTGAATTTACACTTTAAACACTATAATGTTCTACAGAGAGAGAATAGAAATCAATATGAGATTTATTCTGTATATTGAACTTCACTGTCTACCATGGTCACAAAACTTCTCTGGATTCATTCAGTATTCAGTTTCCCAAAGAGAAAAAAAATCCAGTTAACCAGTGAAATGTTTTACAAATCTTATATTTGATTAATTTTGAAATAATTTTTTTGGTTTCTCACATTAGGCTGTGTGACTGAGCACAGATGTGGAAAATGACACTTTAAAGATGCATTTTTAAGGTTAAACCATACTCAAAATTTATTTGAATAAATGGGAAAGTAAATATGGGGAAAGAATGTAATCTTTTCTTAGAAACAGAACACCTGACATTAAATATTTTTAAATTTTATTTTCTACAAAATAAGGTCTATTACTGTCTTAGAGATTTAATAAATTACATTGATATCCAGGCTCTAAAGACTATTGATTAAGCTGCAACTATGTCTCCCTGTGCACCTAACTTAGTGAAGGTTTCAAATCAGAGTTTGTCATTTGTTACTTTATTGCTTTGTCACTTGGCTTTTAAGACACTATTAGGAAAAGAAAGAAGTATACATGGAACCAGTAAATCCAAGAATATACCCTATTTTGGGACAAGTTTCTCTGTCATTCTCATAAAGAGAAAGGGCAAAATTACAAAAGACTTCAGTATGAGAGGATACAACCATGCCAATTGAAACTAACCTCACAGATATTGCACAGAGGTTTGAGGAAAACTTCTGAACATGCTGTCCTCAGAGTAGGGATGTGCACATCCCCTTGACAGCCCTCTCCCTCCCATACCCTCTCCATTTGCAGGTCTCCCTCTTGCTCTGGGCTTCAGTCTCCAGCTCTGATGACCCTTGGTGAAAGCCCACTTTACCAGGGCACTCAGTAACCCAGTCCATCGGGATATCCTTTCCGTGCAGAGTCAGTGCCTCCCACTGTGTCCCATCCCATCCCAACAGTGCTCCACCTCAAACAGGGCACTATGATGAAATATGGTGAATCTTTGGTGTCTACACTCCCTTTTTTGATGTTTTAAGAATTACTTGAATATGAAAAAGAGCTCATCATATGACACTAGCACTACATGGCTTTATTAAGCATTCTAAAAGAGAATTTCTCATAGTTTTGCATAGAGCAGTGCATCTTTATTTTACACTTTGCCATTCAATTCACTTTGCATGTGAACCTTTTTATTCCTAGTTCTTTTCATAAAAGTATAAATTACATGGCCCCTAGAAATTAAAAGCAACAAACAGCTCTTGCATGTATGTCATTTTTACTCTAAGGTTGAAGAACTATGAAATCATTAAAGCTAAGAATGAATTTTGTCCAATGCCTTAGAGCAATAGTGAATAGCATAGCCAGTGTTTAAACCTATATTCACAAAAACCTGCACAGCCCCTCTCCACAGTACTCTAAATATGATTTACTTTTCAGAAATGGAAGTAACATAGACTTCTTAAGAAAAAAAAAAAGGCAAAAAACAAATCAAAACATACCACACACAAGAAAAAATAAAATCAAAACAACCAGGAAACAGTACCAACCACAAAAATGCACCAGTCTCCTGGAGAGCAGAGTGGTGGTACTGTTGGAGCACATGCACACACAGTTAAGGATGCAATTTAAGGTTATGAAATGGTTTCAACCTCCTTTAAAAAAATGCCAGTATGATATATTTTATTTTTTGTTACCTAGAAAATAATAAAAATTTAAATTAAAAAAAAACCAAACACAAACCCTTAAAAAAATCAAATTATTTTTGTCTCATAAAAATAATATCCTCGTAAAACAAAACTAAAGTCTCTGTATTTTTAAGTCCCTGGTTTAGGGAAAAGATACAGCCATTGTATTAATGTTGAGAATAGGCTTAAATACTTTGATGGATAGGAATGGAAGTAAGCATATGTTTTAAATTAATCTCATGCATAAGCGTTGTCTTGAACCAGAGAAAAGCAGCACTTGGCATAAGTGAAAGCAATTTTCCGCAGCAAAAGTTAAATTCAGTCTTTAAATTTTAATGTCTCTGATTGACCTTTCCTTTCACTATTGCTTAAAGCCCACATTATTCTTCATTGTCTAAAATTATCAATTCATATCAAGGTAATGGCAAAATGCTTGATGCCTTAGAAATATCTTCTATTTCTTTTAAAAGGACATTATTATTTTAATAATAGTTGAAAGTGTATTATATTTCCTGAGTCATTGGTATCATAAATCAAACCCAGAACCCCACTTCTTTTCACAAGCTACATGCAGAAATACGTAATTCCACTCCCAGCCTTCCATATGTGCTTCTGCATAGTTTTTACCCTAACTACTGAAAAATGCCCATAAAATAAATTGTGATGTGGAATTGATGTGCTGTATAATCTGTGAGGAAACTGTCAGTTTTATTCTGACATTTCTCTAGGGATTCCAATGTCAGAAACTGCAAGGAGGGTTAGAATTATGGAATTAGCCTTCAAAGCCGATTATTAATGTGTAACGCTTATTTCACTTAAACTGGCATCCATGTAAGCTGACACATCCAACACCTGAACTTCAGTTACTTGCTCCAGTGATGGGAATAACTTATTGCAACCATGGAATATTTGGTATGCTGTCCTGAGAGGTGAAGGTGGAAAATCTCTCTTGGAGGAGTCATTGCTTACATTTTCAGTGACTTTTCAAACAGTTAAATGCATCTGCAAGCATTTATGAAAAACACATCCTGCTTTATATCAACACTGGTGAGCTCCACTGAAAAATTCCACCAAATTGTATTGAAATCTAACTTTTTGTCTACCTTCAGTGTTAACATTAGATTATGTGTTTAAGCTACAGACTTTTTTCATAAATTCCAGCTTTTACAACACAGATAATGAATGGATACTATGCATATTGCTTAACATTTTCATCCCACAGCCATATCGTTAGCTGTTTTAAACACATTCATGTCATGACCGTTAAAAGAGATGGGTTTGCCTTTACCATTGATTTAAATCTGATTCTCAGGGAAATGCTTAACTACATTAGTAGTTATGAACTACATTAGTTAGTTATGAAGTGCAGTTTATGATGTCCTGGTGGGATCACGTCTTCTACAGAACAAAACCCAGTTTCTATTCCCAATGTAGGACAAAGTGTGAGCCATACACTATAAACCAGAAAGTGTGGATATTACAACTTCTTCAAGTATGGTTTCAAAAGAATTTTGTTTCCACAGCTGATCACTTTATCTGATTATGTTTTTTTCTGTAAACAGTTTTAAATGTATTACTTCTTCCTTTCCTAGATACATCCATTTTTATTTTAATGTGGGAAAAATTAAGTAGAAAGCATTAAGATAGAAAAATCCACGTCTCTCAGTTTGTCTCTCCACTTCTACATCTTTATTGAACTGATTCATTGACAAATAGCTTAGCTGAAATCCCCAAAGTGAATCTTTTTCATGAATAACTTTAATTTTAATACCTGATTAGAGAATAAATAACATCAGACTGTTTTTATAAATATTTCCTTGACATCAAATTTTACGCCCTTATGATTCCCAAGTCCCTTTGCATGGTTTTAGGAAGTTTTTCTTTCCCCTCTTGAGTTCACCTTACTCTTTTTTTATCCACTGTTGACTCGAAACGTTATGGTATTTAGTTTTGAGAAATACATGGTATGTGATGTTTGAAAAGTATGGAATAGGACTGAGATTTCCACACACAGAGAAATATTTCTTCATTGTTTGACATTTACCCAACAGCAGACAGGCAGTAGTTACTACTGATGTGCAATTAGTGCTGATGTAGCAGAAAACAATATTCCTGCACCCCCAGTCTCTACTCAGGATGGTTATTTTGTGCTACATCAGCTTAACGATTTTGCAAGGGTCAGGCCAACATAAGAGCTTTTGGAGGGGTGAGATGATGAATACCTTGTTACCTCATGAGTTTTAGGAACGTTACTTAAAATTTGTATGGTATTTTTCCTTTTTTTTTTTTTTTGAGGTGATTTTTTCACTGCAAATAGACATGAAACAGATGTCCTAGGTTTCCAGAACTGCATTCTGAGGTACATCCCACTTTTTTATAGAAACTCTCTAACTAATGAGAATCTTACTTTTTTACCAGAACTTGCATCAAATGTATGTGTATTCTTTAGGCAGTTGGGAATGGAAGACAGGTACATCAGCTTGTCTGACTGGTAATTAAGATGCAAATAGTGCTTGAAGTGGATGGTCTGCTCACAAATTCAAGATTAACTGTTTTAGATGAAATGCACAGAAATATTCAAGTATTTATCAATTAGTGGGAACTAAGAGATCTACAACTTTCCCACTTTTCTTATATCTTTTTACTTTCTGTCCTTCTGTCATTTTAAAATATTGTTTCCTATTATCTTTCCAGTTTTCCACCTTCTGCTTCCTTGTTCCCTGTCTTTTTATGTTGGGCTTTTTGTTTTTTTTCTTTTTCAGGACAACATAACTGTCATGAGTGGAGCTACCTGAGAAAAAATTTTTTCTAGCTTTTGGTGCAATTGCACTTGCAATGGAAGAGTTTTAGGTTGTAGGGTGGGATGGGAGGATATAGGTGAGTGATCTGAAGGAGAGTGGAGAATACAGCATCACAGAGAGCAGACACATAGTCAGGTTCCTGTACCTCTCAAAACCAAAACTTTCTAGGAACTGAGGTAGCATATACTACAAATCCCCAAAATTACCAACATCAGAATGTAATCAACAGCAGAAAAAACCCCACCCTTGCTATAATGACTTAAGTAAATGGACCATATATGCTTAAATAAAGAATACCAGGACATTATTTTGTCTGGTCTAGATATATCAAGCGTTCTTCTGTCCGAGTGTTGAGTTATCATAACAGATACTGGAAAAATACAGGTCTAATGAGACCTGATATTTAGGATTAAAAAGTCTCTTGGACTTTGAAAATGCTTGCTGCAAGGGAGAGATCCAGGCAGGTCCTGCTTAAAACCCTGGGGTATTTGGGTTCCTGTTGCATGTGATTTTATGCCTCACAAAATATTTGCCTCATATATGATCAATGTGAACCTGAGATTTAGTTTAATATACTGGTAAGTTGCATTTATCCAATATATTAATATAATCTGCATTTCAGTAGACTTTTGAGTAAAACTGTTACAGAGAACTGGAACAGCTAAACTATTGAAATGTTTGCTAGTCACACACTTGATGGCTGTGTGACGTATTTTTTATCAAGCTTTCATTCTTTCTCTCTATTTGCTCTTTTATGCTCCCTTATCCCTGTGTTTTGTGGTATGGTGTTTTGGCAATATCTAAATTAAAAATATTTTACTCTCACTTGATATTTTAATCAGAAATTAACTGGCTTTTTTGTGAAAGCTGAGAGAAGCATAGCATTGCAAATGAAAATTTAAATTGTAAATTCTTTCTCAGTCTTTACAGCTTTATACAGACAAATTTAACTACGCTGCCAATATTTTTTTATATTGATATTCTGTTAAATCCACTGTAAAAATCACAGTGCTCTGAAAACCATAACTGGGGATTAATTCCTAAACGTACTTCTATGGAGAAGATATATAAACATCTCAAAGCTATGAAGAGAAGATAACACAGTATGATATATTTAACAACTACTGGGAAAAAAAATGCTTAAAGGGAGAAAACACATTCCACAACTAGGTATCTATTTAATGTTTAGATAATCTGAAGAAAAGATAGAGGAATCTTCCCTCCCTACTCCCACAGAAATAAAATAAGTGTAATTCTAGTGCATATTTTTCTGATTCTTTCTGGGCAGTGCACACACAATGGTGATTTGTAGAAACCCAGAGTTTTTTTACTAGTACATCAGTGAGCAACCATAATTGTGTTTTCTCCCTATTGAAGTCAATTCATTACAAAGGTATAACTAAGTTAAAACTTGTCTCTAAGGACTTTTGTTTCTTTGCCTGTGGGGTTCACAGTGTTCTCTGTGGTTTTTTTGTTTTAAGGATCATCTGTTTCAACTGGAATCGCACAAATTCGAGAGAGGACGAGGCAGGTGCCCTTTTGACCCCAGTTCTTCCTTCACCTCCATCTTAATTGGTAATGATCTTTATGTCACAAGCTTCACAGTCCTGTCAATCTGTCATTCTGAGCCTCTTTCTTCAGCACTCTGAAGTGTTGTCAGTCTTCCATTGCAACCTTCCACATGTCAGACTTAATCCTCATGGTGCTGCCCACATTAATATTACATTCCAGGCAGCATTAACTGCAGCAAGGGTGTCTCAGTAAGTGAGATGTTGAATGACATGTGCCATCCTGAAGGTAATTGATTGTTGTGTAATTTTGGAATTAATAATTTCCTGCTTTCCTTAAAAGTAAAGCAACATGCCTAACTTAGAGATTTATACTGCAGAGACAAATACATAAAATTTACTGGTTTTCATCTACTGAGAATCTGAGCTACAAGCATCTTGTAAAAATTTGAATTTAACTGTTTTTATTGCTTATATAAATTACCTATTTTGAGATAAAATAGATTTGTTTTCAATGCTGCCTTCCAACAAAACTATCCCAAAGTGGTGAATCTGTACTAGAAGCGTTGATCTTATACTCAACAGTACAAAAATAGAATTCAGTATGTCCCGCAGTGCCAGGAAGCTGTGTTGAGATAGTGCTCCTCTGTGCCTTGCTGGTGAGTATATCACTGTAGGACTGGGATCTTTGAAGCTGTGATAGCAAACCATATCTTTTTTCCTCTATTATATTTTCTTGAAAACATTTTGTGAGATCAAGCAAAGACATTCTTAGCAGTATTATAGTATATTGACTAAAGATAGTCAGAAACAGCAGGTAAAGATGCAGTTAGGGAGTAATGCAATGATGATTTCTGGTTTCAGAAACCATAAATAAAATCTGAGCATTCAAAAAGAATATTCATTAAAAGAAAGAAAGAGCTAGAAGAAAGAGGCAAAAGATTAAATAAATTTTCTACTTTCCAAGGATAAAAATGTTAGAGGATTGGCCCTTTTGATATTTATATTTGGCTTTGCATCTTAAAATAAGGCAGCTAAAGTTTCTGATCATTGACTACAATCATATGGTTCACCCTTGGTGGTGAGGAAGTGTTGGGCATGAGTGACAGGTGTAATTTTACATGCCAGATTTATTTGTTCCTTTGCATTAACAAATTAATTAGAAGAATCTTCAGCACTAATGCAAAAATTTTCAAATTGCAGCAATTCATCAAAATATTCCTCCTTGTCAATAAAAAAAAAATAAATTAGAGCTCTAATTCTTAAGAGTTAGTGGGTTAAGAAGTCATGCAAGAATCAGAAAAACCTGCTGTTTTTTGACTGACCTTCTAAAATCCATGAAGCACAGATTGTTACGCTTTTATCCCACCCTGACTCCTAAAGTGTTTCTACAGTTTTCAACAGATTCCAGTCTTAGCTCAGCCTGGGAACAGAGACTCGTCCCATGGAATTTGCTGTAGGCCTGAAACCTCATGGTCTAATCTGGAAGCCCAACCTTTCCTCAGATAGAACTAAGTAATTAAATTAACCTGATCATGTTCCTACTGTGAGATCAATATGAATTTTATTTGTTTAAATGGAAGCCAGATTGTCCCACTGAGCACTTCAAGAGTTTGCCTGAATTATGGGAGGTCCTAAGGATTCTCTTTTCTGAAGAAAATTTCATTAAATAAGCTCTTCCCTGATAAATGCTGATCAGGGTCTTGAACATCCACTGACAAAGACATAAAATCAATCTTACAAAGCTAATAATTCTATAATGTGACAAGATTAACAGGACAAAATAATATTTTTATCAGATCACTGATACAACACCAAGAAACAGACTCAATTTCACCCCTTCATCAAAACTAATATGACTTGAGAAAGGTATTTAGAGACTGTTTTCCCAGGCATACTTTGGAAATTCTATAATTTCAAGTGATCATGGAATGATATTTTAAAAGCACAATGGAATTCTTTAAAGAGTTTATTATTTTATTTATATTTTTATATTTTTAACTATTGCAGTTAAGCATTTCCAACACTTAGGAAAAATATCTTGAGGAAGTTTGAATTTCCACGTGTTCTACTTTATTCTACCAACTTCTACTAACCATAGACAGGCAGTTTACAGAATAAACAAAATTAATTCTGCTCCTTAGACTGCAGGATGTATATTCTTTGTCTCTGTAGGCAGCCAGTTGAAAAGGGTAGAAGACATAGATTCAAACACTGTGAATATTAAAAATCTTTTAATTGAAATTTGAAAATGAGACAGATTTCTAATGCCAAGTGTACTCCTTCATTCAAACAAACCCTGATCTCAGCTCATGGTGACCATGACCCCATGACAGGAGATGACAAATATGCTTGCATCCTCCAGGACTGATCTTTCCAGTCTTTCCTCCAGTGCTTGGAGGTTCAATTCTTCTTCATGCATTCCCAGTTTTCTTAGAACGTGGAATCCGCTCCTCATATGAAGTCAGAGTGCCCTTGGAGGCCGCACCCCAGAGATGTCTCCACTCTTCCATGTACGTTCAGCCAATGTCCATGTCCTTGAAAAGGTTTAATGCAAACCTGTTAGCAAAGGCTTTCACAACCCAGCATCCTCTTTTTCCTAAGGAAACTACTCAAAAGCTGCTCCCACCTCTGCCATTCACATTAACACAGCCCACACCAGCATGTCAATGTAGGCTAACAGTGAGGATTAGGCTAACAAGGAAACTTTTCATACCTCTGATAAAAGTTTAAAAGCTTTTAAAATCTTGATCTTGAAAGATCATTTGCAACATAAGTAATTAGAACCAGATTTAGTTGGATTAATTTAGGAAGAAAGAAAATCCCTTCTTCTGCATCTCTTCATGTATTTCAACACAACACTTAAAATACCCACTTCAAGAAAACAACAGTTCGTGACTTGGCTTTAAAACTAAGTATCTGTGTTGTTGCAAATTTTATTGTAGGTTATCTGACCCAGTGGTAAAGTAGCTTGTGATGAATTCCTCAATTTATGAACAATTAACTTTTACCAATTTATTGTCAGCGTCAGGAAACAGAATAGATATTGGATGGCAAACTGGCTGAATAAAATGTGTATGTTTAGCTGAATGGATTGTAAAACTTTTGGACTTCTATTCCTAATGAACCCTACCATCTGCTTTCAATAGCCAAAACTATTTTTGATATAAGATCATGCACATTGATTAACTTAGACCACACTAGCTCTTGAAAGCTGAGAAATTAGTTTAAGTCCATGTTTTGTTACCTGCAATATATCACGATCAAGTGGTGAAAAACCCAAGCTACATCTGAAAATGTTAATTTACAGGGAATCCATTACAATAATATTTTCTGCTTTTACAGTTTTAAAACAGTTTTAGGTATTTGTGTCTTGTCTTTTACTCTAGACAATGAACTAAGATAAATACATTTTCTCTCAAAACAAAAGACAGAATACTTGAATGACAGACAGAAAATACAAATATACAGAGGAAGTTTACCAGTTAAGAAATTGATAATTTCTTTTGAATTTGCTGTTTTCCTGCGGTGAGAAGTATCACTTGCTAAAATGTGAATTAGTGTTCTGATTTTATTTGTCATGTGAGTAATAACTGACTGTCAAAGAAATACATGAAAGATTCTACTCGTTATATTCTAATCCTTTATTCATAACATGAATTTTCCATTTTACACAAAAATAATTACTGATGAAGAATAACTTGTGTTTCTATTGCCTTTCCATTTGAAATAGGCACAGAAAAAATACCAATAACAAATGAAGGAAACCCACCTTTAAGGCGGAAGCAGTCTACTTATAGAAATCCTTTATATATATTATTTTATTTCAATTAAATTGCATGCTTCAATCTATTTTATTTTAAGGGTTGTTGTGTAAGAATTTTGAAGGGTTTAAAAGAAAATTTTATATTTGATTTGGTAAATATTTTACTCTGAGAAAAAGGCAGAAATAAAGGTATTTTTTAAATGGTTCCAAATCAATTTTGACATATTTGTTTCTTGAAAACAATGTAAGCTAAAATGTATGCATGTATCACTTGAGCTAAAACTGGTCTTTGAGGTCTATGAGAGATGTTTTTGTTTGCTTAAATAAGAAAGTTTCTATAATCATGCTATTCTAGCATGATTAACCAGGCTGTGTTAAAACTTGAATTTTAGCAATTAATTTGTTATAAATACATGAAGCTGAGGTTAGACTGGAAGCGGAGAGGGGTGGTGAAGGTCTGTTAAGTTACTCTACTGATTTTTACTAGAAGGTCCAGGTTAATCAGTGTGATGTGCAGCAGTTTAAAGCCCTGCAATGAAGACAGGAGTGAGTTGATAGTAGATTTTCAACGAAGAACAAAAGAGTAGAAATCTTGCAGAATTCTTCGAACATCAAGTCTTAGGTTGTCACTGAATCTGGAACTGGTCATCACCTGTAAAAACCTAGTTATGTTCAAAATTTGTAACTTGGATTTAAAGGATAAGCAAAACACTGTTGGAAAGGACAAGGGAAGATCCTCTTAGTGTTAAAAGTGCAAAAAATCTGATAATTGTGTTATTGTGCTGAGATATTCGACAGTCACACTTGTCAGTACTGTCCCATTGCTGTCCTTGGGTGAAGTGACCTGTCTGCTCACACTTGATACTTGTCTTATATTTAGCTTAGTAATAGTTCAGGGTAAAAATCAGGATTAATTTCTGTATCTGTACAATATCTTTCATGGAACATTATCCATCCAGGACTTCCATTTTCTGGAAGTCCATTTTCTCCCCCCAGGATCGCACAGATACAGTCAGTGATAACTTCCTCCATATATGGCAGAATGCCATACCAGCAAGTTGGTTACCTGTACCAACATTTTATACCTATGCAAAGCAGAAGGAATAGACTTTGTATCCAAGCTTCTGAACATCTGCATTTACAGACATCAATCCTGATCACTGGCAATATATGATGAATCATTTACCCTGCACTGATGCACTTGCCAAGATTCACTGCAGTTTTGAAAGGATAAAACATCCTGTTTGCATTACACATCTCCAAAATTAAAAAGAATGCCAGCCAGTCTGATATATTTTTCCAACAGAATTCTTAAAGAGGCATTTATGACTAACGTAACTCTTTAATTAAGGTTCTGCAGATTGTTTGGAACACTTTATAGACACTGGCAAGTTCTGTGGTTTAAGCAGCTCTATGCTATTTAAAAAATAAAGCTCTCTATTAGTTTTGGGCAACCTTAACATCTACAGATGCTATAGTTTATACTTAGTTTTTATTTGGTTTGCCAGTAATTTACACTAAATCATGTCCATGCATTTTACAGGGCAATATCTATATAATGAAGCCTAAAGCAAAACTATGCTCACCTCCAGATCAGCAGAGGTGTCTAAACTCAGATATTATGCTAAAGTTTTCGGAACACTGAATTCATACTTATGGCACCCTTCATATATGGAGGTACAATTCATATGTATCTCTAAGAAACAAAATGAACACTTTGAAGGAGACCAAAAAACCAAAATTCTTGCTTTTTTGCAATAAACCTTTATAAATGCAAGTAAATGCTATTAGAATGGATCAATCATGTTTATTTTGATTAATGGGAAGGAAGCCGTGTCACTGAAACCTCTAGTCAGATTAGCCTCGAAATGGAAATAATTTATTTCCCTCTCTTTGTGCAATTTAATTCCTGCTGTGTTATTTTCTAACATAAGGATGCCACCTAGTGACAATAGCTGCCTACTTCTTAAATTGGCACTAAAAATTTTCTAATCCAAGTCCACAATGATATGAAATATGTTATTGTTAATTCTTGGTCAGCTAAGGGGAATAATGTCTATACATAAATAAAAGGTATAATTATTGATGGTATTTTACTAATATAATATGGTATATATATATATTTACTATAATAATATGGTCCTTTACTAAGGTAAAATATGTCCAGCATCACAATCTTAGAATGGTCATATATAGACTGGATTTTTAAATTTATATATAATCCAATTATACCTATACCTAGTTTCTATTTCCATAAATTTTTCAGGAAATATTCATTACCAGTTCTGCAGGAGAGATGAAATCTGAGGTCCTGTCACTACTGTGATGAATATTTTAACAATATGAAAGCAAGTTATTGCTGGAACAGAGAAAAAAAGTCTCTTTTTCTCTGTCTGGTGAACACTGAAGCCCCTTGGCCAGAAAGTTATTCCCAAACTGTAGTTATTACAGGGGAAGTGGAACAGCTCCAGTAGGTTGACTGGAAAAAACCCCTCAGCCTAATAAAACATGTCCTTGTTTATAGAAATCACTTCTAAGGTAGGAGGTACTTCTTCTTATCTCTCCGGCTGGGGAGATAACTGCATCTAGCCCTCCAGTGTTTTCAGTATGACTTTTTTTTCCCCACCATCTTTTGCACAGAGCCAAATCTCAAAATTGTGCTCAGGAAATACTTCTGTGTTTGAGTTCTGGTTTGTGGATTCAGGTATGGTTTAGCCTTCAACTGTAACCCTGCAGTGTAGCCCAAATCAGTAGTTTGGTGCAGCTAACACTCTTCTTATCCTTAGCACTGCATTCTCTGAAAACTTGCTGCACTTTCATCCCACTTTCTGACTCCTGTTATGTCTCCTCATAAACCCACTATGTCTTTCAGTTCTTTAACCAGGCAATTGGCTCCTTCTCATCAGCAAGACCAGGGCACATCTGGAACTGCTCAGCAGCAAACCACTGGTCAGAATCTTTGCAATGATGAAAACTTAGGTGCCAACAAAGGGCTGGTGTCCCTAGAGCGAGGCACTAACTGGCCCACAGTGAGATCTTTGAACTTGGTTGCCTGATCTGTTGGATGTTACTGTGCCAGATGCGGATAGATGTTAATTTAATGCCCTCATGTTCAGTGTGTGAATCTATCCTGTTAAGTCAGTTCTGAAAATGAGACAAAGACTCATGAACTTTAAAATTCTTGTCCTCATGCTGTTCCAATTCTAAATATTACACTGCTAGTAGAAACAATGTCCGTATGCTTGTCAGACAATACCAGCTCACCTTCTTACCTTATCAAATATTAATGAGCCATGTTTAAATTGTGGTTCCTATCACATGCATTAAAGTTAATGTTTAGAACATTATCAAGTTGTTTAATTTTGGTTTTTTTCTTGTATGGTTTGCAGGTGGTGAACTTTTTACTGGTCTCTACAGTGACTACTGGGGAAGGGATGCTGCCCTGTTTCGCTCCATGAATCGCATGGCCCATCTCCGAACAGAACCTGACAATGAGCGCCTATTGAAAGGTATGGGAAGGAGAAGAAGGAAGAACCACAGGTGTTTCAGATGACTAGAAGATTTCTGTATAACCACAAATTAAACAAATACTATTTATGAATACGTATATCCATTTGGTTGTGAATTCAATTAAACTACGTTTTTTTCCATGACATTTTTCATGAACACCCTATTTCTATCACCTAGTTGCCCTTAGGTAGCTCTCTGATTGATATAATCCTGTCTTTTTTTAATTTTATTTTTTGATTGCTGCCATCTGATTTTAAGGGCTGAAAAAATAGGAAAAAGTTTTAATAAGTTGAACTCAATTCATTTCTGTTTTCTTTTAAAGAACCAAAGTTTGTTGGCTCATATATGATTCCTGACAATGAAGATCACGACGATAACAAAGTGTATTTCTTCTTTACTGAGAAAGCTTTAGAGGCTGAGACAAGCACTCATGCCATATATACCAGAGTGGGACGAGTGTGTGCGGTAAGGTCCTTTCTCTAACTCCCCAGATTAATGAAAAGGAAGCATGTTCCTTTCTTCTGGTCCTTCTCCCCCAGGCAAATGTGGCATCTGTTAGTGCATGATGGTCTGAATGAAAACCTTACATCTACTCACCCCCGAGCACAATAACATTCACAAGTCATCCAAAATCTGTGTTTGAAGTTCAGTTTAGCTGAGAAAGGTGGTAACAGCAACAACAGTTGCCCACAGGACTTCTCTTGCCATCCACATTCTCAGATCAGACCAGGGCTCTATCAACCTTCGGACTGGCTGTAGGTCTAGGGCCTCTTGCAGCTCTCACAGCTGACATAAAATGATGTCCCTTCATATTCCAGGTGACAGAAGCACCTCAGCCACCAGTCCTCTCTGATATTCCCTCTTCCTTTTCTATTCTGTCAGAGAGGACTGAATTGAGATTGTGCAGGGTCAGTAGCTTTCCTATCAGACAGCTGTATAGGGCAAGAGGCAATGGGCACAGATTGAAAGACATTAAATTACTTCAGAATGTAAGAAAACATTTTTTTGCTGCCAGAATGGTTGAACACTGACAAAGGTTGTCCAGAGTCTCAATCCTTGCAGAGGTTTAAATCCTGAATGGACACAGGCCTGAGCAATTTACTGAACAACTTGTTCAAAGTAACTTACTTTAAGTAGGACAGTTGGACTAGACAATCTCCAAAGATCCCTGACAAATTCATAGAATCATAGAATGGTTTGGGTTGGAAGGGATCTTAAAAATCATCTAGTTCCAAACCCCCTGGCACAAGCAGGGACACCTGTGTTTTCATAAATTTCGAAAACCTCTGATGCAAGAATGATAGGAAGTGTTTTATAAATAGTAGCCAATTAATGTTTTCATTTCATCTCTCATTCCTTTTCTTAGCAACTAAGAAAAGTTGTGCAGATAGGAAACTAGAAAGAATGATCAAATTGTCCAGCAAATTATTATCACAGGCAGACTTAAGTTTTACCAGAAAAGTCATGAGGAAAGACCTTGCTTCCCTCCACTGCCCTGCATGATCATCCATTTCCCACTCCGGCCATGCTCCTGGTGTGTTGATGGCATCTCTTTTTGGTTCCCTGACCCACACACAGGGAGATCTCAGGCAGCTGCTGGAGAGAAGCACTGTTAACATATGATCTCCTGAATCAAGCTGCCCATAACTGGTTCTCTCTGAACATCTGATGAATTTTGAGTGCATTCCTTTTCTAGTAACAGACCACTGTAATGCTGATGAGAGGAGTGCTCCCATTCCCACTGGGACTACTCTTGCTTGATGAAAGAAAGAGAAGGTTATTTCTTAACTGTTGATTTTGTTAAAAAAAAAAAATATTCCCCCTCCTAGCTATAGGAGATAGATTCTTGAAAGTATTGGGCAAAGAGCAAGGTACAAGTTAAAAATCTTCTGTACCACCACGTATGGTATATGTCACATATGCTCACCAGCACACTACCTATTAAACTTCCTTCACCACTCATGTAAAACTTAAAAACATCTGAAGTATGCAAAGTACCAAATTGCAACCTTAGACATTAATGTTCACAAAACTAGTTGGCTTCCTGGATTCCAGCCTGTATCAAGATCTGAAGTAGAATTCTTTGGCTTATGTTCTTAATAGATTATTTTAAGTTCCCTCTAGTCTGCAATATATCCACCTGGAAGTCTTATCTCTAGCCATGGGTTAACCCAAAATCCCACAGACCTTTCTCTTCCACTGCTCCAAAACTCCAAGTCTTTCATCATCTGGCCATTAACTTAACAGTTGTATGATTCAGATTTTATTTAGTGAATACAAACTAGTGAATGCAAGCTAGTGATTCAGGAACTGGCCTTTTTTCCTAACTTTTATATTTTTATCTGAGCTGTAACAGGTTTTGCAACACAGAGGCAGCTACTCTGCATATTTCTACTTTTCTGAGTAAAACAGCTCTCTGTTTGTGAGAAGAGTTTTGCAAGCCTATTGAAGAGCCTTCAACAGCCAGTTACACAGACTACCTGAATATAAGGCCATAGTTTGAGGATACTACCTAAAGGTTACAAAATCTGATTGCTAAGTGGTACTAAATGCTCCCTTTTCTTGAAAGTCCCAACAGTTGCCCCAGCTGCACCAGCTCTATAGATAGATTCAGGGCTTCAGTTTCCAAATGCATCAAACTAAGCCTGCACTGAGCTCTTACAGCAAAGCTAAACTTCACTAATGTACTTAGTATACCTAATTTACAAAAATGAGCAATAAAAAAAAAAAAAAAAGCTTTGCAACAGCAGTATAGTTAAAACTATCCAGGGATGTGGTACAGAATTAAAAAATTCTTATAAACCCACAGCCCTTAATGAGACCTGGACTTGATCAGCGCAGTCCTACTTGAAAACTGACTCCAGAGAAATAGTACTAGTAATAGCCATGTGGTTTGGAAAGGTATGCTTTTGGCATTAAAAGACACAATGAACAATTAATTCAGCAGAGATGTTTGTGCTTCCAGACTTACTCATTCAAATTACCACTGGCACTTGTTTCTTTCTACACAGAATGATATGGGAGGTCAGAGAATGCTCGTCAATAAATGGACCACTTTCCTCAAAACCAGGCTAGTTTGTTCTGTACCCGGGAGAAACGGAATTGATACACATTTTGATGAATTAGGTAAATATCTTAGACTGCAATAGACCTAAAACTATCCAAAAAAACCATACATGTTCATGATAACACATCTTACTGTTAAATATTATTCTTGTTTATTCATTAAGAGATGGTGGTTGTTAGTGTTTCCAGTGTATATGCAGTTCTATAAATATGGAGCTGGCTATCACCAATTACTCCTGTATGTATTGCATTGGTTTTAATGGTTGCTTTTAAAATCGGTATACAATTAAATAGAATAAATGAGTAAAATAGGATTATACTTTTAACAATCAATGAAGTTTCTTTTTTGGGGCTGCGAAAAGTAGTTTGTTATCAATAACGTTGCATTTAAATTTTACAGAGGATGTGTTTTTGCTGCAAACTCGTGATAACAAAAATCCAGTGATATTTGGCCTCTTCAACACTACAAGGTAAACAACTAGAAGAAATGATAGCAGCCATAGAGGAATGTTTGAACAGTCTATTAAAGAGATAGAAGCTGCATGATACATATCCCCTAGCAAATATATAGTAAACAGTTTAATCTCTGATCTACTCACAGTGAGCTTCCTTGTTAATGTAAAAACTGCTCTATAACACTCAGGGGCTGAAGTCTCATTCAGTGATTCAGTCTATCAGGATCACAAATTAATTAAGTGTTTCCCAGCTTGAATATTTCCTAGTGTTGAAGTATATGAGCTCCTGCATGCTTATAAGAACAGCATCTCAGAGTCCCCTGTATTCCTCAAAGAGCTCACTGTATTTCAAGGTTAAGCAGATAGCAGCTTAAATTCCTACTGACTTCTTAGTGAAGTCTAAAGCACCGGCTGTGATGTTGCTGGTGGCCTCCTCTTCCTTTTCCACTGCAGCCTAGTTCAAGTGTAAGCACGTAGTACTCTCATCTTGGAAATCCAACTGTTAGTTTAGGATGTAACTGGTAGAAAAGACCAGCTGTGCTGTTGCTACTATGTCTTGATTTACTTTTTTCTAATAAAAAAAGTGAGATCTGCTCCTCTAGGGATGCAGACACCTGGCATTTCCTACTGGCTCCCAATGTCAGTAGAGGAAAGTGGACACCTAATTAAAATTATTTGGATCACCTTCTGGAGTCTTCAGAAATAATTTCTTTGTAGAAAGCACTGATACTTCTTTAAGAAAAAAAAATCAATTGCTTCTCTGAAAATAAGTGAATAAAATTTAAAAGTAAAATAGAAACTTTTATGTGAATTGACCTACATAAAGTGATTTTCTGATCTAACTAAATAACATCAACTAACAGACCCAAAAAAGGACTCATTTTAGTCACTGTTTATTTTAGTCAGCATTGGTTGATTTCCATCTTTCCAAGCAAAAATAATAGGAAAAATGTTAGAGAGGAAAAATGTTAGAGAGGAAAAATGGCAAACTGTTTAAGTAACTAATCAAAGACATATAAAACCTGAGTTCAGTTCACTGTGCTTCCTCTGTGTTTCTAAACAAGTAATTTAGAGATTGTGTTCACCATCATCAAGTTTTGACATAACAACACAGAGCTTCCTTGGAGAAATGTTATAAATATAAACACATTAAAGACATTTAAAGAACATTGGACACAGTATTTAGAAAAAAAGCATATAGGAATGAATTAAGTAGTATTTTCTCCCTGAATTCTATAGAAATGTGACTTATTTTTAATTGCACAATAAAACCAGTATTATACATACAGAATGGGACATATTGCTTTAATAATGTCTTTAAATTTCACTTCCTAGCAATATATTCAGAGGCTATGCTATATGTGTTTACCACATGGCAAGTGTCCGAGCAGCTTTCAATGGACCGTATGCTCACAAAGAAGGACCTGAATACCACTGGGCTCTCTACGAAAGAAAAGTACCTTATCCTAGACCTGGTTCAGTAAGTACAACCTATTTTCCCTTGCTTTGCTATGTAAATGAAATTGGAAAGAAAAAGCAGACTGCTGCTAATACACAAATCTTCCTGACTTCACAGTCCAGGGTATATTACCTTGAACACTCCAGCATTTCTCAAAAAGTGTGGAATGGCTCAGCAATAAGTTAGTCAAGTACTAGACCTATACATTTCCAAAAGGAAAATAATGGGATTAAGTATATAAGGTTTTTCAAAATCCTCTTGGGACTTTGATTTATCAACCTTGTGTGAAAGTCATAAGATTCCAGAAGTTAGGATCCCAGGGATAGAAAGTGGTACCTCTAGAAGGTGGGTCAGATGCTGCATTGAGAAACAGTGTGTGTTACCTGTGAAGGAACCTCATCTTCTTTGTTTTGCCTGATGAAATCAGAACATTTAAAAAGCATTAAAGGAAGGAAAAAAACCAAAAACCACAAGATGGAATCCATTATTTCAAGGTCAGGTGGCTCTGGTTTCTTTTTTCCACCTCTTTTTCAAAAAAGATCAAATTGGAATACTTCTATAATTGAAATGAATGCACAGGTTAGAAATGAGACATAAATTTTAATAAAAGTAACTAATCAGAATAAATGCTTTTGTAGATAGGGAGCAAATTCTCCATTATTCAAGGTCATTCTCTCGAGACTGGTTCTTTCTGGAAACCATGGTCTGTCACCCTTGTAATTCATTGGTTTACTTTCAGACATCACAGAGTGAGATTCTACTACCCTTAAGCTTATCACCTTAAGCTTGCCCTTAAGTTTCCAAGCTTATTAACATTTTTGTTCTGCACCCTTTACAAAGAATACAGAAATACTAAAACAGAATTACAAACAACCAAACTCAGCAAAACAATACATTTTTTTTGTTAATTTTCACACAAGTTTCTTTATAAACATTTTTTTTTCCCCCAATGGACATTAAATGAAGGAAAGAAAAAACATTTTTTTGAAAACATGATTAATCTTTGTAGCACAGTCTATAACTATGGAGGTGCTGTCATGTAGAGAGTTGTTCCTGCCTGGCACTTAGATTTCTAGAGGAAATCACTAACTCATTACTTAGAGGCAGGTAATTAATTTCTACAAAGCATTCTTAATTCGTGTGTTGATTTCACAAAGGCATCACAAATAATCTTCACCTCAAACCCTTTTCCTGTTTCACTCTCTTTCTAGGTGTTTCTGAAGTTTCTGTCCCAGGGCTCTCACATTTCCTCCTTCTCTGCCTGTTGGTGCAAGTTGAGGGTGCCTTTTGCTTTTCAGGGGCCCATTACCATCTCACAGAGAAATAAGCATTGCCTACAATTAATTTATCACTGAATCTCAGTAATGAAAGGTGAAAAGGCCTATAAACTTATCTACTCTGTGCCAGTACAGCCTTTCTCTTTGTAGTACGATTTCAAATGCATGTTCTTTCTCTTTTTAAATTAATCATTTTAAATTCATGTTTTCCTCTGCTTTTCTTGGGGTTTGAGACATAAGTCAAATTGTTGAATCAGGTGCTCCAAAAAAGAGATTATCTAAGATTTAAATTTCATTATGAATATGATTTGACCATCTTGGCTGATGAGATACCACTGTAGCAAGTGTTGACATCAATATCAAGTAATTTTTTGTTTTGTATTGTTCAAAATCACTGGTATTGAGTCAGGATAGAAAAACAGATAAATAAATTATTACATTTGGAGAAAAATGGTTGAATTTAAAGGAATTATTGGTTTCCTATTTGAGTTTTGGTATAACAAATTTGTATTTTTTGCAGTTTTACCTAATAATGAGACAGTACCATGCATGGATTGCATAATGGCTGTATATTTTACAATGATGATACAGTCCAAGTTCTTTAAGTAGTGTTCATTTTTTCCAGGCAGTAGAACACCTCACATATGTTGTTTGGACTAGCATTAAACACAGGCATGAATTCAGTATTAATGACTGCAGTTATTACATTGATATCTCCTAGCACTGAAGACTAAATGGTGGGGTTTTGGCAAGAAGGAGAGAACACTGAGCCAGCACTTCAGCAAATTTGACAATGATTTACAGAAACATTGCCCTAAGTTCCATTCACTTTCAATGCTTCTCTCCCTTGGCCACCTTTGGGTCAGACTGGATTGTCACCTCCCCAAAAGGCAAGGCATAGGAGCTGAAAAAGGAGTAGAAGTGCAAGTAATTTTCCCCATATCATGGAATAAATTAGATGAGGAACCAGGTCCTTCTGGGGTGTTAATAGATTTAATCATGTTTTTCTCTATATGTTGCAGAACATATCAGAGGCTGAATTAGCTGGCTCTGCCAGCTAACAAAGCATTAATTGATTCATTTTTGGCTGCTCATTTAGGGCACAGTTTGGAGGTCTTTTCAATGTTTTTCCAAAAGCATGAAGAGAAAGCATGTGTCGGGCCTTAGCCAAGTGTTAGGTTTCAAACTCCAAAGAAAAGCTCAGCATACTGGTAAACTCAATCTCAGTACCTTTCCCATTTCAGGAATGACAGTGACAAGAGCCCAGAAATAACCTACTATTAGGCATCTCTGAGAGTCAGCACTCTTTGATCTTAGGTATTGAATGAGTAAAGAATAAGACTATAAGGAATGAGAGTAGGGCTTAAAGCTAAATAAACAGAAAACCATTGTTAAGAGTCATGCAGATTCTGACTGGCTCTGAAATCCACTGCACTACTTCTGCCATAATCTCTGCCCCTGTTTTGCTTATTCTTTTAGTTCATTTAGGCTGTACTGCTTCTGGAACTGACATCAGTAAAATCAAAAGTGGTGTTGATAGACTTCAGGGACAGCTGCATCTACTGTTTCCTTTCTAGACTACTTGATTTTATTTAATTAAAAATGAAAAGCCTGTGAAGGATTATTTTTATTAAATCTCTCCAGGGCTAGAACTCTGTAAAGGGAACCTGGCAATGCCTATTCACTTGATATGCTGTGCAGTGCATGAGAAGTAGAGGCTTAGCTTGTCTTCATGCTCCAGCTCTGTTTCTTTATTGCAAACAGCCGGTGAAATTCCATCATTAGGTTGATTAGACAATTACTTTTAAGTCAACACTGAACAAATACTTTCCTGTAGCTAAGCCCAGAAAGTGGAAACAAACATTGCCCTGCTTGACAAGTGCAGGAGTTTGTTATTGTCAATTACAGTTGACCACAAGTTTAAAATTACTATTTCCAGTAAACGTAAAGAGTATTTTATTTCATTTTATTGATTGAAAAATCCAATTTAAATAGGGAAAGGCTGCTACTGTGGCTTTGCTTGAAATGCTTCTTAAACCACACTGTCTATGAATATTTGGAGAAAGTAAATGGTTACTGAGATATTTCCAGCCTGATCATAAATGGTTTCAATTAGACATCATGAAGCAAATTGGAAATGTAGAATCTGTGCTCAGTTGGGAAACACTATCTCCTTCACAAAGCATCCTAAAATTAACTTCTCTCTTTAATGCTTTAAATTATCCCTAATTGCACATTTGACTGAAGGAGTAAGCTTCTTTTAATCAGTCATTGACGTAAAGTTTATTTGCTTTGCAAACTGATAGATTGATCAATGCAAACATTGGTATTTGAAGCTAAACTGTGATATATAATACTGGCATTGTGAGTTAGGAATTAGAACCAAACATAATACTGTTAGAATGCCTGAAATCAAGAATTACTGTTGCTGCTGGCATAATTTTTAAGTGTGCTTAGTTTCTTATGGTAATATGTTTTGCAATCAAAAAGTAATGAGACTAGAGATTGATTTCAAGTATTAGTGTTCTGCTGACTCTGCATGGCTGTGTCTCTGCTGGGACAGGAAACCCCTTTCTCTTAACTCTGTCAATGGCCATTTTGATTACGTCTTCAGTATGACTTTGGGGAAGACATAAGCACTATGGCTTTTGTCAAAATCTAGAAGTGCTACTATTTATTCTTCCCTCAGCATGTCAAAGAGGGAGGAACTCCCTCTTTCTAAATATGACAATGCCAAGGCTCTGTTCAACATTCCCTTTCTTTTCATGATTAATAATCTGCACATGCATAGAGTTCACTGTCCCAATTCCTATTGTGGTCTTCTGTGCTTGTTTATAGGTCAGGTTTTCTGTAGACTTGTCTTCACCCCTGAAAACAAGACTTGTTTCTAACAATTTATTTGGCAAACCTTCAGGATAATCTGTTTTCTGTTTTTGCAGTGTGCCAGCAAGGTGAATGGGGGTCTATACACTACCACTAAAGACTATCCTGATGAAGCTGTCCATTTTGCCAGGAGTCATCCACTAATGTATCAGCCCATCAGGCCTGTTCATAAGAGACCAATACTGGTTAAAACAGATGGAAAGTATAATCTTAAACAACTAGCAGTGGACAGAGTGGAAGCTGAAGATGGGCAATATGATGTCCTGTTCATTGGCACAGGTAATTAAAGAAAGAAAGAAAGAAAATGTAATAAATTTTCTTTTGTCTCTAGGATGAAGGAAGTCTATACTACATTCCTTTTTATCAATCTTTCTTTGCACAACTGTGCCAGTCTTTACCTTACAGAGGATGGTAGTCATTGTAGACCTGTTCTTTACTGTGATGATAACATTGCATAGGAAAATAGTGGTAGGGAAACATTTAAAGACTAGGAAGAGAATCTTAAGTATAGGATTTCATTTTAATTTCTTTTCTTTTCCAACAAGAACCTTAAATTGAATTGCTGAACAACTGGCCTTATTTTTTTAACTTCAGAACAGAATCCTGTATCTGAGCATAGATCTGAGCTGAGACCTGGAGGCTTGGGAGAAACAAAGGTGATATGATTCTCAAAAATATCAGCTCAAATTACTGGCTTTATTCCACAGTTTATTTTCCTCAGTTCTGGAGACCACAAGTCTAGCTGATACCATTAAAAAGAAACTACCAGCTTCCAGATTTGGGGTTACAACACAGCTCAAGGAAGGAAGAAGGAAATGCCCAAGTTTTGGTTTTTTTTTTAAAACTGTTAGAAGTTTCCTGCCAAGCTTTCTTGTCTTCCTTTTGTGCCATTTTCTTAACATACAGTGAGCTTGCTTAAAGAGATTTTTAAACATCTTCCAAACAAACATGATTAAGGCAAAATATAATACCGATTAAGTCTAAGAAAGCTGAGAAAAAATAGATAACCTAATGGTATCTGAAAAAGAAGAAAACTTAAGAAAATAAGAGGGAAGGCTGGAACTAGGCAAGATTTTAGTCACATCTAATCTGTCTGGAAAAAATCCAAGGATTCTTACATTCACATTTAATCAATTTAACAACAAGAGTGGTTTCACAAATCATTTTGACCATTTTGTCTAGGAAAGCAGTTACAGTGAATTATTTTTTTACTAATGAAATTCCTCTGATAAGCACATTTTAGTGTTGAGAACATTGAAAAAAGCATGCTTGTAGAATAGCAAAGGCTTATTTATCCTGGAGTTCTTTTCTAAGTCTCAGTATGGTCTTGTTACTGGACTTACTGTGGTCTATAAAACACTGCACCATGTGTCACTTATTTCTGTACAGCATATTTTACAAGGGGGCCTACATTTTTCATATTTTCTGCTTGCATTTCTGATTAAGATTGTTTAAAATGTTCTTGTACACAAGATCTCTGTTCAGCAAAATTAAATCCAAAGGGGCTTAAGCGTTTTGCTGTCTGATCTCAGGTGAGAAGAAATTCCAGCAAAAGAATTTGGATTTTGGACACACTGAAATGAAACCTGCAACCTCTACTCTGACAAAGCTCCCATCAGAAAACTCACTGCTTTTTTGGGCAATATGATGTTAGAAAGGGTTAATATTTTTCTTAATCCAAATCCAACCTGCTGTATAACATAATTAAGCAATGTCTTAGAGCTGAGCAAAGTTTCCTTAGGGTAGCAGTGCAGGTTAGAAAGGTTCATCAAAGGAGAAGTCTGAACATCAGAGCTTTCACATATCTGTCAGCAGGATTTGAAGAGAGACTTGGTTATGAAAATCAGAGCTCAGAATACAATTTCTTTTACTGTTCCATCACAAAATTGATGTCTTTGATTACATATTCTCTTTGAGAAGTGGTGTATGACCCCAGTTTAATGGTTCCTCTCTTTGTTTGCCCCTTTGATCTTTTGCTGAACATTTTTCCCAGTGCTTGCCTGCTTAATATTTCCCCTGTAAATCAAAGGTGACTGAAAGTAAAAGAAGAAAGGAAGTGATATCTGCCATTGTTGATGACAGATTTTCAGATTAAGGAGTGGAAGGCTATTCTATTAATAGCCAGTAAGGCAAAACTGAAGTAGTGGAAGACCAGATGCTATTTGTGTGTTTTAATTTCCTGCGAGAGTTGCAGGGACAGAGAGGTTGATAAATCTAAAGTCCAGTGTGCCTTAGTCTTTTTGATGTTTTAGTTCATCTTCCTTTGACCAACACCTTCAGCTGAACAGCAGCTCAGTGTTTCCCTAGAGGAGGGTGAGTATTGTGCACAATGAACCCCTGAAGGTTTTCCTACTCTTGCCTACAGGAACAGAGCTGCTGCCAGAAATTAAGGACATTAATAGTTTCCTATCTAGTGTAAACAGTCAGATCCTATAATTAAAGCTATTTTACACTTGCTTACCTCAATGGACTCGGATGGGCTCCATGGACTCAGTTTCTGCTGGCTCCCATTTCTTTTTCTGAAATATGGTCACTTTCTGTGATCCTTTTGCAGTTCACCAAGGGGTTATGACCCCGCATTTGAAAAATACAATTCATCATGTATCCTAGGAATGTTTCACTTGACTCTTATTTTCCAGGGACAAATTTTATTTTTTTTTAATTTTATTTTCCCAGAGTAAGAATCCTCATTAATCACAACAATATGCAACTATCTGTACATATTTATAAATTTCTGTCCATTAACAATCTGAAGAAGTCATTTAAGATATTTGAAGAACATATAAATGTTCCAATTTTAACCTTTTGGTGTGTTTTTTTTTTGTTGTTGTTTTTTTTTAATTTATTTCCAGATAATGGCATTGTGCTGAAAGTCATAACAATTTACAATCAAGAGATGGAATCAATGGAAGAAGTGATTCTTGAAGAGCTGCAAGTATTCAAGGTGAACTGTGCTGTATATGAAGTGTATATACAAGTCCTGAATTTTCTGCAGAATTAAAATGTCTAAAAAATTTGAAGGTAGTCAAATATATAATAGCTGTGTGCAAGACATTTTCCAGTTATCTAGTTATTATATGACAGGAAATCTTCATTTTCAACTGAAGTCTTTCTGTGTGGAGTTATGGCCCAAGTACTGAAGTATATTGAAACAAATCAGGACTACTGCCTTTCTGTTTACGTGCTTGGAGGTCATAGTGTGACTTCTAATTAGAAACTTATTGCATTTTATTTATTTTTTCCTGATATCCAATTAAGTAATTAAAAGAGGATAACTGCACGCATGAAAATGTGCCTGCTAAAACCTTGGAAATTTAAATGAAGTCCAGATAGAAATAGCCCAATCCTCAGAAAGACTGAATCACTAGTGAGGTAAAACTCCATTCTGTTTAAGAATAACCTGATTAAAGCTCAGCATTTGGTGTGTGGTAATGCTAATATAAAGAAATTCTCTTAGTGAGTATTCACATCGTGTCACAAAGCCACATAAAGCAGGAGACTAAGCTACTTCAAACCATAGGGAAAATCTAACATCACAAGTTAAACGTCTAAATCTGCTACCTGTGTTTAGGCAGAGTAACTATTCACTCATTTCCTGGGGCAGAGGCAAAATCACAGAATTTGCCCCCTTGATAAAGTTTGTTTTCAACAGACCTATTAGAGGCTATGTCTTGCTCCAGGAAATCTGAGCAGAGGGCAGAGAGGACAATGGTAAAAGAAGGAATTCCTGCTATTTTTATCTTATCTTCAGTGAATGTTTTGTTATAAAGAACACTCCACTTATCACTCTCAAGTAGGACAAAAGAGATTCAGTGGTGGCAAGAGCTAATGTCATGTTTGACAGGGAAATTGTAGTGTTCCTGTAGCTCTGATAATCCTGAATTAAGTGTTGGCTGGTTGTTTTTAAATAAACTCTTTTAAAGTAATACTTCTGAAAGTCACAATTTCCTCACACTTTCCTTAAAGAAAGTAGAAGAATCTTGCAAGGCTGAATGCAATAAGTAAATATCAATGCTATTTTACCTAATTTATTGTCATAGCAAAAATACATTCTTTTTTCTAAGCAAGTAAATATTTCCTGTTTTTTAGATGCCAGTTCCTATTATTTCTATGGAAATCTCTTCAAAAAGAGTAAGTATTTGACAAGTTTAAAATGTGAAAATTGCGACTCAAATGTAATGAAGCTGTAAATGGTATAGAAATAGATGCATAGATAGATGGATGTGCACCATCTATAACGAGTTCTGGTCAGATACATGTAATCCTGTAACATAAACTTACAGTTATCTGCTCTGTTCCTTTATAAAGCACTTCTGGTTTTCATTTCTGAAGTTAAATATCCTGTGTTCACACTATCATGCATATCAAAGCACATAAAACTCAATCTATTTCCTGAGTTACTGTCATAGTAATCACAGTAGGGACTATCTTGGTGAATATGGCAACTCACAGAAAAGCTCCTTGCTGATAAATGCAGACAGATTTCAGGCCATGGGGATGTCAGTGCAAAAAGAGCCTTGCTAGGTCTCCCATATATTCAGTTACCCAGTAGGGCTGTTTGGATCTGAGTCCCTTTAGAGCTGCTACCAGTTTCTGCTAAAATAAACACCCAGTTTATTACTCTTGTGGGTAGATTCTTATCCATGCTATATCACTGTATCATCTCATCATGAAGCCATAATAAACACCAGAGGATAGTTATATCTCAGTGTTAGACATCCTGTGTAATATGGGTGCACACAAACATAGTGAAACACAAGTAACAAAGGATGACAATTGCATTAATAGGAGGTGTGAGTCTGCCCCAAAAGATTATTTCAGTCTTGGTGTCTAGCCAACTTGTATTCTTCCTGTAGGTAATGCAGAAAGACAAAATCCTCTGGTGGTGATTCAGGAGAGAATCTTGGGTCTAAGTATTCTGAATTATTTCCTGCATCATTCTTTTTCCATGCACTGTGAAAGCAGCTCTGGAGACCAGAGTGTCTAACACTGCACCTAAGTGATCATTTGGAGAAAGACTGTATCATTTCAGATAGTTGCCCTACCTTTAACTCTCAGTCAATTGTCATGGTAAAAGGATTATGTTGGAAGAGTAAAAAGGAGATATTTTATAAAAAATTGAAGTAGCATTCTTCTATTACATCAGTCTTCCAAGGGGGTTGCTAACTCCACTAATTCAAGATATATCTGGAAAATCTGGAGAGAATTGTAAGAAAGCCACCAAAGCAATCCAGTGGTTGAAGAACAAAAATTCTTATAAGGAGTAAAAGTACATTAACTTTTTCAAGATATCAAAGAGAAAAACTGAGTAAGAATAGGAGAGCCATATATGTATTTTACCATGTGAAGTGACTTCCGACTGTGTGTATGGGGATTCTGGAACACTGATAGTAAAACAATATTTAATAACTTTTTAAATAAATATTTAATAATATTTAATAACCAAGTTCAACTTGCTGAATGTAGATAAACTTATTCTTGAAATGGAATACAGGTTTATAATACTGAGGACAATTAAATGTTGGAATACATGTTAAGGACAGGGCTGGCACCAAGTCATTTTGTCTTTAAAATCAGCAGAAATGTAACTTAGCTGAGTATATGTGAAAAAATTGATGTGCCTTGAGAGTTTTGGCTGGTCTCCTTTGAAATTGGAGTGACTGAGCTTGAGGAGACCTCCTTGCTGGCTATACCTCAATATCCTTATAACACTGACCAGTCTTCTCCAAGTCATGGTACAATAAAATATCATATTTCAAGGCTGAGCTATTTATCTGCAGAAACTGGGAAAGAATGTTCTTCTTTGATGTTCAGTTGGCTAGATATCAGCTGCTTTTCTGCCCTCCTCCAATGAACCAAGACTTAGAGACATCTTTACCCCTGTTAAAAGATGAAAGAGAAAATCCCATCTCATGTGTCTCATTAAAAAGTGTTGTTCATATCTTCTGGGACAATCACAATGCAGCCTTTGCAGACAAAGAATCCCCCTAAAACAAGTATCCTAGGTTTCTTCTTCATTCCAGTTGGGACACTGAGTTCCTGCTACTATCACCTGGTTTATCTCAGCAGAAAAATTCTTCAAGCATTGCTGTTACCAGCCTCTCCTAGTTTCTTCCCCTATCATCACTGAATGTTAAATTTCTGTGATCTAAACAATATAAGAGGTGTAATTAGGAAAAAGAATGAACTATCTGTATTAAAATTCATGTTTTGTGATAGCTTAAATGAGCTGTCTGTATATTCCAAGGTTAAGTAATTTTAAAATAACAGATTTTGATAGCTTGGTCAAAGAGTGGGAATTATGGACTAAGTTTGACCATTAGGATAAGCACAGTTTAGGAATTCCTTTTCTGACTGGTAAAACTGTGGAAGTGGGCTGTACATAAGCAGTTTGTATTGCAGTGCACAATGCATATTTCTGTGTTCAGGCAATTTACCTTCATTGACAACAAGACTTTTTCTCAAATTCCTGTAAATTCAAGCTATTCTTTTCTGAATTTATTGTGCCAGCATCTGAAGTAATATTTTGATCTGAAGTAATATTTGATATTCAAATAATTTGATTTGAAAAGGACAATTATGTGAACTCAGAAATTTCATTAGTACTAATGCTGAAAAAAATCCCAAACCTTACAAATAAACATTAAAGACATAGATAGTGACTGGCTAATTTGTAAGAAAAGACTGCACAATGGGAAAAAATTAGAAATCTCTCTACTACTGTTCATGCAAATGTGTGACCCTATTTTAAGTAGCCACATCAAGAGCTAAATTTACTTGAAAACTCCCATTTTAAAATTGAGCTTGCTTTTAACTCATGCATATTTGAACTCCTTTGTTTAAAGTCTTTTATATTAAGAGATTTTTCTGCAGATTAATTAGATGACAGAGAAGTGAAGAGGGAGGCATTGGAAAACATCTTGAGGAAGAGAAAGAAACGTAAACCCCTGCCTATTCAAACACAAAGCTTACAAAGCTGAAAGTTCAGAAGCAAGGAAATGCCAAAGCAAACTTGTTCACTTTACGTTCTTTCTTTTTCTCTGTTCTCATGTAGGAGAGTTTAATCTGCAATCAGATATTCTTCTACAGAGTAACTGTGCCTCCCTCAGGGCACAGGCTGGATGCACAACTGTCAAGCAACAATAAATCTAACATTTTTTAATAACTGCATTGGTAACACAAGTTTTAGTGGAAATTCTGGAATTTAATTTTATATTGTGTATTTTTTACAGCAACAGCTCTATGTTGGCTCCGAGTCAGTCATAGCACAGGTGAAGTTCCACCAGTGTGACATGTACGGCACGGCCTGCGCCGACTGCTGCCTCGCCCGGGATCCCTACTGCGCCTGGGACGGGATCTCCTGCTCCCGCTACTATCCCACAGGAGTGCAGGCAAAGAGGTGAGACCTGCTGCTCTTTCTGACAGGCTTTTTGCAAAATATCTGCATAAACGGTTCCTACTGCAACACAAAGTGCTTCATATCTCCCCCTCATACAAGTAACTGAACAGTGAGATGTCAGCTGCTGATTTATTAGCATAACCTTAGGGGATTGCAAGTAGCCAAATGCACAGGATGGCATAAAATGCAGTACCAGGAATATTTTTGTGAATAAAGCTAAGTCACTTATTATTTAAGTCACTAAGTAATTATTTACATTACATTGTAAACAAAGTCTAATTTCCTTATAAATCTTTTCATATGCAGAGAAAAGATACTTTACAGCATGAGAGACTTGCTTTAGTAGTATTATACAGTGAGTATATAACACTGCAATAACATATATAATAGAATTTCTTAAAAAAAAAAAAAAAAAAAGCATCTGTGTTAATAGTCAAATACCTTCACCAGCCATGTCAAACCAGAGTTTCTGCACGGACTTTGCAGAAGCCTTCTGCAAAAGGTTTGGGTAAGACTTTTTGCAGTGGATTGAAAAGCAAGTTACTCTAGAGGCCAGCTCAAAGCACAAACATCATTTAGGTGTTTTAATTCTTCCCTTGGGGAGACTATCTCTCTCTGTCACCATTCATTTATTCATGGTTCTTGGCCTTCACTCTTTCCTGCAGTCATTTCCCTGTCTTCTTCCCTCTAAAACCCAGGTTCTGCAATTCAGCTACACAAATCAAGCTGCTAGAACATTCATGTTTTAATCCAGGCCATTTTACAAAACTTAGTCATCTCTTCCATCTAAAGAGAGTAATTTCTAACCTGAGAAAGAAAAATGCTTTCTGTGACTTTTTTTGGAATTACTCGTGCAGCAAATATATGCTTAAGTATAAATTAGACCTGGAAGGACTGCAAGGATTACAAAGAAGTGAATAACTTCCAGGGAGAGTTTTGAAAACTTGTGGAGGTGATTCAGTCAAAACCAAGTCATAGTATCCCTAATGTGTTAGTGTTTCTTAAGGCAAACCAGGAAGGTATGTCTTTGTATTTTTTTTTTTTTTTTTGGTCCTGCACATCTTATCTTTATGAACCTGAATGCACTCAAACAAACACAGGCTGACAATAGCCAGGCCCAACACACATTTCTGTAGATTTTTCTAAAATATAATTAATACAGTCGTGTTGAGTAACATGACTTTTTGGATAAGGCACATTAAAAAGTAAAAATGAGAAACACAGTCTATGACTCAGCATAATTAAGAATCTCTTGTATTTACTGCACTAAGACGTAGGTTAAACCAAGCAGGAAATCTACACCAGTTTTACAAGCAGGATTGCGTAGTCTTCTCATGCCTCTTGCAAGCAGACCTAAAGGGAAGTAGTGGGCTCCAGTTGTCTGCTTAGTGTGAGATGAGTCTGGTTAAAATTTTCAGGACCAAGATTAAGAAAGATGAGCAGTTATATAGTGGGCCAGGGAGATTAATGTCCTACAGTATAAGCAGAAATTGAATTATCATAATTACAAAGCATATGGGTTACTCATCTAATGATGTAAAATTCATTTGAGGAAGGGAGGGCTTCAGAAATCTCCCAGCAGCCTACTAGCCTGCTAACAGCATCACCATTTATGTTGTTCTACAGGCTACTTATTGTCCAAGAAAAGATAAGAGAAACTCACTCAGCCCTGAACTCTGTTGTACATGTTTAGCATATTTTTCGTGTAAGACAATTTCCAGAGTAGCAGCCTTTAAGTCCCCTGACACACACATTTATCCAGGGCTGAGTGATATGGGCAGCACTCCAGGCACCTTCCTGTGCCTTGTGCCCCCAACATTCAGCAGGTCAGTCTCTAAAAGAAGAAAATGCTACTGCTATCACCCTCCTTCTCTTGAGATAAGCACTGCAGTGTGGAGAAGGGATTTGCACTCAATTGAATGTTCTTGAAGTCTGCAAAACTTGTTTTACATGTAAGAGTTTGGGGAACAGCCAGCAAGACTAACAATGCTGAGAGGTATGGATGGCATTTACTTTGTTCACTTTAGCTCATAGCTGAAGCTCAGAGCATTTCAAATGTAAGAGCTTACACTAACTTCGTGGTACATGGGTGGGGAGACAGGAGAGCTACTTAGGACGTGTTGGAAACTTGCTTTAAGTTGCTTCCCATCAGGTACCAGGTGAGGAGCTCTACTGGAAAAGGCAGGTCCTGGTGGACTTGGAGTTTTGTGATCTCAAGTGGAACTGAGCAGGTGATAACCCTGCCATGGCTTCCTCGGACTCCAAACAGAATTAATGCCACATCGCAGAGCATTCATATCTTAATCTGGTCTTGTCCAGGACTCCAGATTCCTGCTCAAGCTGTACGTGGTAGCACACGTAATGTGAGTGCAAAGGGCATTGGAGAGCACAGGTTTCACCTGTTCCTGACATCTCTCTCATCATTGGGACTATGGAGTGGTGCCGTATGTTACAACACACTTGAGCTGGTCTTAATATCACCTCTATCTGCTCAAATGTGGCCCTCATACTGTATATTTAGGTGGACTTTTGACTTGTAAGAGCAGTGCTGCTGGTGAGTAAGAGCACTGCTCAAAGTTCTCTTTTTAATTCCAGTCCTACTGTTGAAGAGTTGAGCTGGGGCAGGGATGTACAGTGTGTCCTCCCCACTTTGATTCAAGTACTATCTGCTTTAGATCCTAATGCCTCCAAGGTATAACAAGTGTTTAGAGAAACATTAAATAGAAATCTGTAAACTAAGGCTTGTAAAGGATATAAAGAGAAATGAAGCATAAATAGAAAAACCCTCTGCTTGACATCTGGGACTAATTTTTCAAATCATGAAAGTCTTTCTTATAAATCCTTGTACATGCATAGCATGGATAATTAATTAAATGTAGGATTTAATTAAAGACAAATAAAAACTGAGTCCAAAATCCCATATCTTGATCCTAGGAGCACATCACACCATAATTCCATGGTAATCACAGATGTATGGTTCCTGAATACTGAAAATACTTCGGATGCCAGAAGGAATTTCTATTGCATTCAAATTTCATGAAGTGCACTTGAGAAAGTATAGGTCCAGAAATGCTTTAGTTCACAATTACCGCTGCAATCTGATTTACACAGGTTCAATTTTTTTCTAGACAAGCACTAAATTCTACAAGTGAGATTCTTTGCTCTTTCAGCTCGCTGTCCAGGCTGAAAAAGAACTGAAGTAATTTAAAAATTGTCTTTGAGCTTGGATCTAGTGTGATTCTTTAGCTAATTTTTAGAAGCTGAGAGTCACTCCCCTGCCTCCTCTCCCTCTCTGGTCTGTTTCTACATCAATCACTCCACCAGCAATCACACAGTCTGCTGATTTACTTATGCAAACTGCAGTGGTGCCTTTTCTCCTCAAGACTTTTCAACATCCATTCCTGGGAAATAATAAAGAATCATAAAAATAATGGTGATGATGATGATGATGCTTGTATTGCTTTCTTGCAGACCATTTTTGCTAAGTTCCTGAAAGCACAGAGTTACAGACTGAAGTCTAAATTCATAAAATTATAGATTGCAAAAGGCACTTCCATACATTCAGCGCATTTTCTAATCACTGAAAATTGCTTATAATAGTTTATCTCAGGGATTGCCTGGTAGTCTGTTATTCACAGAATTCTGAATAAAATAATTTCTAAGAAAAAAAAATACACAAAAAACCAAAACAAAAACCAGGCTTGTATCAGTATTTATGAAATGAGTTTATCTCCCAGTATGTCCGTCTTTTTCAGAACCTCATCCCATTTTTCCCTTCTCCTCAGGAAAATAGCAAGTGAAGGCATTGGCAAATGTGTTTTCCCCAGTCTTCACACTCACAACAGCAAAATTCCATCAAACAAATATTTCTTTTTCTTGAATGGTTCTGACAACTGGAGAAATAATCCCGTTTTAAAAGACTAGGATTTTTTTAGCTCTACAAGGATCATAAGGAATTTATGAGTGAATAGAACATATCTGCTACCTGTCCTGTTCCTGCTAGATAGGGCTGCTGGGCCTGACAGTAGTAGGGTTTTCTTGTTTGTTTTTTTTCAAGGCTAATGCATATCCTATCGAGTTTATGTACATCTGTGCAAGACAGTGTCTCTTTTGAGCAATCTGTGTACACAGACATGCAAACCTTTTGGCAGCATTATTCAGCACTGGCACTTTGCAGAGATATCAGTAGGCATGGCTGCAGCATCCGTACATTGCAATGAGAACTCCCAGGCCATAATAAAGCCCAGTTGCTAGCTCAGAATCTCCATTTTTGTTTAATAACATGTATGTATTTTTAGCATCTCTCCTTAAAAAGCCCCACTGAATTTGCAGATTCCCCTGAAAAAACAATGGCAAAACATTGGTTCTTCTCTGAATATCAGTAAAGATTAAAGCTGTCCTCCTGGTCCACCGACACCCCTGGATCAGAACTCCATATGGGTGACAGAACTTGGATAACAATCACTGTCTACTGCCAGGTTAGAAATGTGATGAGTAACATCCATGGACAAGATCTTTAAATAGTGGAAATCTACGTGGTTCCAGTAAATCCTATTTGTGCCAAATAAAAATTCTGTTTGTGTTCACTTAGCACTAGACAGAAAAATTATTTCAGTAGTAAATGCAAAGAATAACAGAATTCCTTGGCTTTGCTTGCTTCTAGCATCTATAATTTATACTGTACACATGCCTGCTTTGTAAGATTTGCTGCACTGCCTATTTCTTCTCTTAATCTGTTATGTATGGCATTGGCAATGCAGTGTAGAATTACTCTTTATGCAAATATAGGAAAGGTATCCTTAGTAAAACTAAATTTCAGGTTATAGAACATACTACATCTGGCAAGGTATAGCTTTCCAATAGGCTCTTTTATTTCCCAAGTAAGCAACCTTAATCTTATTTATCAGGACACTCAGAGCTAAAAAAAGCCATATAAAAGCACAATTCTTCTGGGAATGCACCATATAATCATGGTTTTCATTTTTTCTGTAAATGCATATAAGACCCACAAACCTCAAACTCAGACTGATTTTTCTCTCAAAAGCACTTGCAATATTTCCAGGTGGAAACCAGGGCTCCCAGGTTCCGACCACAGTCCTGCCACTAGCTCACTTTCTAGGCACGGGCAAATCATGAACCTCTCTGTTTCTCTGTTGAGAAAAATGATCTTAGTAACTGTCTGTTACAAAGGTGTAATAAAATAAAGTATTTTCTCTTTGCTTTGTGATTCCCAAGAGAAAAAACCAACATAGCACAAGAGTGAAGGTTAAAAGAACTACCATTCACATACATGGGAAACTGTTCTAAATTAGAAAAGGAAAATTTCCTTGTTTTCCAGAGAGAGAGAGGGAACAAAAATACAGGCTAAAGGTCCCTCTGACTGAATGTTGTCCAGTTGGTTCAAAGGATCTGTTTTGTTATTTATGACATCTGTGTAGTTAAGTATAAACTGGACACATAGTCGTGCCTCTTCTCCAGACAAATGTGTTTCTTTTTTTCAGACATGTGATTCCCTGTAGGCTGAGTAGAGAGAAAATGCCGATGTATAAATGATTACTTCTCACAACAATATTAATTTTTTATAGCAAGCAAGATTTAACTCCTTATGTTTATAATTAATGCCACTTTAGCATAACCCCATAGGATGTCAGCTAAACATGTTCTCTCAAATAATTCCATTTTTTTTCCCTCCAGACGTTTCCGCAGACAAGATGTTCGGCATGGAAATGCAGCGCAGCAGTGCTTTGGCCAGCAGTTCATTGGTAATCTATTCAACACTTACAAATTGCTAGTAAATGCCTGGAACAGACAACACAGAGTCTGCCAAGAGCATGAGCCAGACCTTAGCTTTTTTACTGGCATATTCCTATAATGTTATAAGAGTTGTGGGGATGAGCCCACGGCACTCAGGTCTAAGAATTTACTGTTTCAGGTGCGTCTCATGATGTTCATGTGGTCCTGCAGCCCTGATATTCAGACTAAAGATGGGGATAATGAATCTCAATGGCTTCCAAGAGAAATAAAAGCATAAAGACTGAGCAGACATAAGAAACAACAGGGCTGCCTCCTGAAATGGATATGAAATAATGTCAGGACACTAAGCCAGAATTGAAGGGGCTCAGTAGCATAGACATGAGCAATCACATGCCAGAACAAAAATGTGTATTTATGATCATTATCAAGTTTTCTGCTTTAAAAAAATCAAACCAACAACAACAAAAAAAACCAAACCAAACCAAACCAAAAAAACCAAACAAAAACCAAGCAACCAACAAAAAACCCCATACAAATAAACAAACACACCCCCCCTCCAAAAAAAAAAAAAAAAAAAAAAAGAGAAAAAGGTAGATTACTCTGTCTAATGTTGTTGTCCAAACCTTGGAAAGTGATGATTTCAAACACTGGTATTGGGAACGACAAAACAGAGAAAAAAAAGTTGTCTGGATATCCTGAGTATTTTGCAGCATAACACATGATACATTGATACAGGAAAATAAACAAATCATAAAAGGTTTTTCTAGAAAGATAACCAGAGAAACAATATTTTAAATATTAAATATTAGATAGGCATTTTACGGGAGAAAGCTTTGTTAAAATTGATGCCTATTGGAGGATATAGTACATTTTGGAAAAGTACATCCCAATATGAAATACCAATTATTTAGCAAGTTTAAAATACAACAGAGAAATCACAATTATATAAAAGAGTGTATTTTTTTTTAGGGTATAAAAATAATTGGTCTCAAGTGTCTTTCTCACTACAATGCAATAAGATGATTTCATTAATGAGATAATTGGCTTCCTTCAGTGTAACAACTAGCTTATCTTCCTCCAGATATTTTGTTGAATGGAAAAGCAGAATTGAGTTTCGATAAAATTCACTCACCTTGTTTTTATTAGCACCCTTGGGGCAAAACTATACATTCAATTTACACATGTATAACATGGATATTTATAATATTGGTTTGAGTATTTTTGGTTTTTCAGAGTTTCATTTTGCAAAAGGTTACATGCTGTCATTTGTACCCCTAAGAAAAATTGAATTATTTTTTGTATTTAAACATATATTGAATCCTCCTGTTTCACTGAGTGAAATGAAATTAACTATTCATAAGAACCAGGCCCAAGCAATTAGCAGTCTGAAAGGCTGAGATCTGTTTCTCTGTGTATAATCTTAGGTGAATCTTGGCACAGTTCAGTCAGATGCTGTGAGAGTCTAGGATGATGGGAATATTTATTTAGCAGGTCAGATAGATCTTCATTAGACATTATTTTCAGTCACTATCTATTTGGATCTGAATCCAGCTTCACTCTTAAAAGTAAATATATCCCAAATATGGAGTGTAACAAGTATTTGCAGTAACACATTTTTGAAACATTTGTTTTCCTACCAGGTGAAGTCCTGGAGAAGACTGAGGAGCGACTTGTTTATGGAATAGAGTACAACAGCACCCTTTTGGAGTGCACCCCTAGGACCTTACAAGCAAAAGTAATCTGGCTTGTCCAGAGAGCACATGAAACTAAGAAGGAAGAGGTAAATATTCTTATATACTAACTTTTTTTTTCAATAAAAGAGCCTGCTGTTAGGAATATTACATCTTCACTGAAAGGCCTGTCACCAGTTCCTGAAACGTATGTGTGTCAGGGAAAAACCATTATGTTCATCTGGTCTCTTGAATTAATAGACCTGAGAATTTCATCTGGTGTTTGTATTCAACATCTTGAATGCAGATGTTAGAAATTTAGTGAAGCTTACTTAAGATCTCAAACCAAAAGAGAATCCACCACTTTTCTTGGTATGTTATTGCAGGGGTGAAATGTGAACATATTACTCCCAATGTTAATCTAGCTTAACACTCATTCATTCCTGCTGCCCCATCTGTTACATTACAGAATCTTCTACAAATGAGTGTTAGTGGATTCTCTGCCTCTTTTACATATATTTTCCTATTATGAAAATGCTCCATAACTGTTATTATATTTACTCCTCAATACCTCTCTAAGACACATCATTGTATCTATCCCCATTTAGTGTGTGGAAGAACGTAGGCCTCGGACTACCAAAGCATAAGGATGGTTGCCTTACTGCCTAGCAGCTAGGCTCTTCTGCAAGTGTGAAACCCAGGCTTAGCCATAGACATCTGCAGATCTCTGCAATGGGACTCCTCTGATAGGAAATATGGATATTTATGATAAAGATATCTACCTAGGAGCTAGTCTTTGTAGGCTGCCTTTGAAGTCAGACTAGATGGTGTTGCAGTTATAGCCAGTGTTATCACCTTTTGGTCAGGTAAAAAGTTACTAGCGAGCCACTGAATATAAAAATATACAAGGATGCCACACTCTGCTTTAAATATCTAAATTTAAGCAAAATTAATGTCATCCCTATTTCTGGCACATTTTTTTGCCCAGAGTTTTGTCCAAGTCCCTAATCTCTACATGGTTTTTCACACGTGGCAATTTCTCATGTATTTAGCTGGTAGATCCATATTTAACCATAAGCATTCTCATAACAGAACTATTAATCTGGTCTTTCTCAGAAATGAAACTGGGAGATGGTGAGGATGTCTTATATACACATCCCTTTATACCCGCTAGACAGTGGACACCATAAGTGTAAATTTGAACAAAGTCTAGTTTTATAGTACTAGGATAAATTTGTTTTAATGTTTTCACCTGAAAGTTAATTCCATTTAACCTGAATAACTACATGGTCATTAGAAAAAGACAAATAAAAGCAGAGAGTAGTAGAATGGTAGAATCACAGTCACAGAATGGTTTGGGTTGGAAGGGACCTCTAGGGATTGTTTAGTCCAAACACCCTGCCATAGGCAAGGACATCTTCCACCAGACCAGGTTGCTCAAAGCCCTATCCAACCTCACCTTGAACACTTCCAGGAAAAGGGCATCCATAACCTCTCTGGACAACATGTGCCAGTGTCTCACTACTCTCACAGTAAAAAAATGTTTTGTTTTTTCCAATCTAAATTTACCCACCTTCAGTTTAAAACCATTGTCCCTGTCCTGTTACAGGGCCTGGTAAAAAGTTTCCAACGTTCTGAAAGTACTGAAAGGTCACGACAAGGGTTCCCCACAGTCTCCTCCTCCAGGATGAACAACCACAGCTGTCTTAGTCTTTCTTCATAGCAGAGGTGCTCCATTCCTCTGTTCATTTTTGTGACTCTCCTTCAGTCCCACTTTAACAGGTCCATCTCTGTCTTGTACTGGGAACCCCAGAACTGGACACAGTATTGTTGTTATGCAGCCCAGGATACAGCTGGCTTTCTGGGCTGCAAGTGGACCTGGCCAGCTCTCATCCAATTTCTCATCCCCCAGTACCCCAAGTCCTTCTCTTTGGGCCTGCTCTTGATCCCTTCATCACCCAGTACTTCTGCTTAAATTCATTATCTTATTGTTAAATAGAGAACTGAGGATATTCTTCTCCTGGACACTTCTGCTCCTGGATTAGGTAGCTCAGTGCTCCCTAATTACCATCATCTGAGAAATCCTTAGAGTCAACAATCCAGCTCTCAGAAGCTGTAGCGGGAACTTAAACACCAGACTCAGAATAGAGTCTTTAATATCAAAGTGGTCCAAACACGCCAGTGTATAAGAGAATTCACAGCAACACTTATCACAGATCAGCTGGCAAATGCCCATTTGTTTCCTATCCAGTAGATTATTTGTACACTTCTAACTTATTTCCCTCTGTGATTTAGCCACAAGGGACTAAGCCATGCTGGGAAAACAGGATACTGTCTGCTCCACTATATGTTCTTCCATGCAGTCCAGATTCTTTAGACTGCTTTCCTTTCACAGCTCAATCTCTTCATTACTTCAAGTAAATATTTTTGTTAACAGAAAGCCCTGTGAATGAAAGTTTTGTGGATCTCTAATCTTCCTCTCAAAATTTAATGTGAAATTCATGAAGGTTTAGTTCAAAAATAACTGCACTTATTGTAGTGGCTTATTGTAGTAGCAAAGGCCCATGCTCTATAATTGCATCAATTTTTATTTTTTTTATTCAGGTGAAGACAGATGATAGAATAATCAAAATGGACCTTGGACTTTTATTCCTGAAGCTCCATCGTCTGGATGCAGGCACTTACTTTTGTCAGACAGTGGAACACAGCATTGTTCACACTGTCAGGAAAATCACCCTGGAAATAGTTGAGGAAGAACGTGTAGATGAAATGTTTAATAAAGACTATGAGGAGGAGATACCTCACAAAATGCCATGCCCAATGCAGAGCAGTATACCTCAGGCATCAAAGCCATGGTACAAGGAATTTCTTCAGCTAATAGGTTACAGCAACTTCCAGAGGGTGGAAGAATACTGTGAAAAAGTGTGGTGTACCGATAAGAAGAGAAAAAAGCTGAAAATGTCTCCATCCAAGTGGAAATATGCCAACCCTCAGGAGAAGAAGGCAAGGATCAGACCAGAGCATTACCGGTTGCCCAGGAACATAGCTGACTCTTGATGGACAAAATCCATCCACTGTTTCTGAGCAAAAGAACTTAAGTAAGAGGGAGAAATCAGTCTTGATTTGAGTAAATTACACAGGTTTATATATATAAAATATTGGGACTGAAAAAAAAATGCTATGGTAAGTTATATTGTACACATGATGACTGTTTAGAAGCATTTTAAACAAAATCTTCTCGGCTATTTGGTTCTAAGTCAATGCATTAGGGAGGACGTGACAATCTTCAGATTTTGAGTGCTTGAATCAGTCTCCTGTGTGGACTGTGCTTGTGCTGTATATTGTTGCACATGATGGCATATTTAACAAATTCGAATAGCTAAGCATTCACAAATGAATGAAAAGTATAACACATTTCTTTGTTTCACAAATTTCTCATGCTTCTGAAAGTGGCACGTCTTAAGATCTTTCCTTTTGATTGTGACCTGTCTGAGTTTATCACTGAGAACAATGAGTTATGTTAATACAGTGTACTGCTATTTCTAAAGGTAATGAAGGGAAATCCTATTTACTTCTCACCATTTTTTTTTCTTATCAATCATTTATGGAGTGCAGTGTGCTCTCACAGCTAAATAATATTGCCTAGTAACTTGATGTAAGTCAAATGCATGCTGAGAACACAGGCAGAATGAAATTCATCAATTTATCTATATAAGAAGTTGAAATAATGGTTTAGATAGAAAACGAGTCCATCTTGTGTCTAGTACATTGCATTAGTGACGACGCGAATTAAGGGATCGCCCTCTTGTGGCAGAAAAAAGGCAAAACCTGATACTAAAATTCATTTTCTGAAGAAAAGTGTATAAGCAGAGAAGTATTACCGAGATCCACAGCTGGTTTGTTTTCAGCAGACACTTCTAGGCTCCATGTGCTAAACTCACAGATTTAGAAGGCAGTGTTGGAAGTAATTTATACTGGAAAGGCAGCGTTTAAAGTAAGTGATGGTTTATGCTGTTAACGTGCTTTTGGGATAAAACGCAGTCATAAAAATTTAGGATGTAGATTAAAAACAAGAATAGCATTATGAAGCTGTGTTTCTATAGTTTCAGGACCTATTCCAGGTAAATCTTTTTCTGATATGATCTCTGGTCTAAAGGGCTGCTTTGCTTTGCTGCTCTTGTGAGTGATACCAGGAGAGATCAAAAGAACTAAGTTGCTTACAACCTAGGCCTTTCAAGATTTACTATAAAGAAAAAAAAAAGATAAGAAAGAAAAAAATAAGAAAGAAAGAAATCTTTCTTTAAGTACAAAAAACCAGACACCAGATGCAGCAAATGCAGAAAAACTAGTATTTCACTCTCTGAGAAATCTGATATTACAATATGAAATGTATATTGGATTTTTTTAATTGAAAAATTTAAAAAAAAAGAAAGAAAGATAGGGAAGTTATAAACACCAATGACTCACAAATTACTTAATTCCTAAACTGAGAACATGATGCCAGTAATGGAAATAACCAAGCAGATACAGATTTTTATGCCATCAAGAAAATATACAAGGGATTCACCAGCTCCAAAAAGCTTCAACTTCTAATTTGGAAACAGTGGAAATTAACAGCCTGGATAACAGAGATTTGTGGTTTGCTGTGTTAACAAATGAAGCAATCAGTACTAACCCAGTGTTGTTTTCCAAACAGGGTGTTTGTGAGAGGAGTTCAGAGCTCCTGTCAGGACCAGGGAGCTTTGCTGTGCTCCTCTGGGAGTAGAGGCTGTCCCAGTGCTTGAAAAGAGCCCATGGGCACACTGTCAGCAACTGGGGAATGAGGAAAACAGTGTTATCACCTTGTGTGGGTGTAGCAGCAGTTAAATCTTGCCATCAGCCTGTTAAGAAAAATCAGTTGTTCTGAGAGTTTGCACTTCATTTGTCTAAGAGATGGGACCAGACACTCTGCACATCCTTGCATGAATTCATGCAGTTGCTAACTTTGATCTGATAGAGGAGACTGGGTAAATTCAGTTTTCTCTGACAGTTTAATGGAACTTAGTTGCAGTTAGGATCCTCTGTTTGTTTACAGCTATATGGAAAGTGCTGTCACTGAAGGCTGTGGCAGGGAACTTACACATCCCTGATTTATACTTAATCGTCACTGACATCCTTGATGGAAAAAACATCATTTTAAAACACTACCAAAACCCTTTTCTGATGAATTATGGAGTCCACTTCTTTTAAACAACAGTGGGAGTTATTTTTTTTACTTTATGATTAATTTGCAAGTATCTAGTGCAAATGTATCATAAATGAACTGTTAGAAAATAATGACAGCATCCCAGCCTCATGGAACGAATATAATTTTTTGTCTCATTCTCTGAGATTTCAGGTGGAAACTGTGATATGGACATCAGGATTTAATATGAAAGTGTATTTTTAGCTCCCCATGCCTTTAGTGGTTACATATGGAAAATTGCATTACACATTTACTTACCTTTTAATATTCAAATTTTTAGCTTACACCTAGTTTGTTTCATGGTTGCAATGTCTGTGAGAATTCAGAACTACAAGGTCTTGTTCAAAGAGTGCTCTGACACCTATAGAAGAAGAGAAAGAGTGACAATGTATTTTGGAAGGATATGCACAAATGTGCTCGTACACAATGTTATTTAAAATGCTTCTTTGTATATTTGGGGGGCATTGTCTGCTTCTTTTCATTATGAGTTTGATGTATTTTGTATGTGCATGAAGTGGTCAAATTATAAATATAATTAAGAACCGTTTTTGGCTGAAATAATATCTACTATTTCTTAGTATATATTTTCCCCAGACAGTATGCAGGTCACACAGGGTTATTTACAGATGTCTTTCACCAGGTATTTCCTGAGCGGAGAGCACAGATCAGGACAGAAGGATCTTCATATAGAGTTACCAAGTGGGAAACTGTGGCTCAGGGTAACAAGTAGATTAAGTCTATTAATATCAGGTAGATTTTGGGAACTATGATTAGAGCATTATCTGCTGCATGAATGTATTTTAAAAGTGGAGCATGGTCACCTAAACCGAGAAGATTCCAACTGATGGAAATTGACTGAGAAATAACAATTTGGATAAAGCTTTGGACTGTACCCTGTTTCGTGAGGAGGGAAAAGCCAGATCGTTTGGATTAAACACTTTGCTTTGCTCTTGCTCTTTTGTTGTCAAGGAGATTATTGTCACCTTGCACAAACTACTGTGCTCTCCGATTCTGCTGGGACATCAAGGCAGTAGAGTGCTAACCTGCTGTAAAATTCCTCGCTTGTATATCTCAAAATAGGCTTTTACGATATAAACCACTGTTTTGCAGCATGAAACAGATCTCTTCAGGCAGGCAAGAGAGAAAATAATTGTTCTGCACCCAGCTACCTGAATAGTAAAGTTAACAGTCATGTTCGAAGAAATGCTTGAATTAACATAATTTTCATAATTATAGAGTTATTGAATTTCTCTTATTCTTTATTTTTCTTTTAAGTGGAAGGGAAGGTAGTGTTGAGGAAATCAATTTTCTTTTCCTCTAAAAGGCAGACAGTCAGTTTCCCTTTTTAAAAAGTCCAGTAATCTCCTTAGTCTACCTTGGAGCAATGAGGTTGGAGTTATTTATGCAACATATGTCTCTGGCTCCAGAAGGCACAAATGCCTCTGAAAGCTGTGCTGTCCAGATAAGAGGCCCTGAAAGTGAGCTTTTCTACATCTCTGACCTAGCAGGATGCTTGCAATTCCTATCAGCCTTGGAATCCTGTTCCCTTCACCAAATTGCTGTTTTTAATGGAAAATTCATGCCCAGTTAACATGCGTATTTATCATAAATGGAGCCATGATGGGCAAGTCTTGCCTTTGGGTTGTATTTATTTTATATATTAGCAATGAGTGGTTTGGAGTTTTTTTTTAATTTTGATTTTTTGAGGAAATAGGTTATCTGACTAGCACTGTAAACAGAAAGGTGGCAGAGCTAGCAATGTCAAGTAAAGCTACTGGTCACTATGAGTTAATCAACTTTCTACAGTGATGCACACATTGAAGAACAAATTTACCAAACGTCAACCTAATTCAACACTGTAATCTCATTTCACAGAACGGTTTTGCTCCTTTGAGATATGCCTCTCATGTAATGTTGAACCAGGAAATATTTTCTTAAGCATTTGTGCACATGTGCTCGTAATTTGCTGAAGTGAGAGGTACAGGACAGAGCACAGTTGAATGTAGTTGAAGCACAGGAGCCTTATCTGTCTAATTCCTAGATATCCTGAGGTTCTTATCCCTATTTAAAAAGAGAAGATTTAATTGCAGGAGAAGAAGCCTTGATCCATGAATGGTTTGGTGAGTCACAAATCCTATTCCAGAACTGAAATCTGTAGACTAAAGAGCCATTGTGAGTAACTTGTTTCAGTAGATTACCCCAGTGGCAGACAACACACAGAAAACTCATTTGAAACAAAACATCTCTTTACTTGTAATGTCAGTTAATTCAACAGTAGAATTTCATGTCTTTAAAAGTGTTTTTGCACATATTTGAAAATCTGTGTTTGAAGATGAACAATCTAGGATTACATTTAATGTGGCTGCATTTGTAGTATATAAATTATGAACTCTCAAAATATCTCTAGTCAATTTGAATTTCAGCATATCCATCATACATACACATAGCCCATGATGATGTTTTCTCGCTCTGAAGAATCACACTTGCCAAGTCCCCTCAACCTGAACTTCAAGCATGTCTGTGAAGGCACATAATAATGTCAATAATCATCATCATTATCATCACAAGCACCAACAGCTGTAATTCCCTGTCTTCTCCCTTTCCCAATAATAAGACATAAAATTTGCAGACCAATGGTCATGATTAATGCACTGTGAGCATTTTCAGTATTTTAATTTGCTAGGTGTATTAAAAAATACTATTAATCAGAACTTGAAGAATGTACAGTGGACCTTGTCATAATCAAGGTAATGGAAATATTCCATCTGTAGCTTTAACTTGGGCAAACAGATCATTAGTATTTAATTTATTGTACGTCCTTCTGCTTAAATGTGTTACATTTGATAGTGCTTTTATGTTTTAAATTGGTTTATTTTCACAACAGCCACCAGAGGGATGAAAACATAGTTTTGCATCCCTTAATCTGTTGTTTACAGGAGCAGAAAAGGCCTATGGCCAAAGCTCCCCATGACACAATACAGTGTCGTGCTGCAGAAATGCAGAGTAGTGCCAGGTGAGTGGGCAAGTTAAATCAATATGGTACAATGTCACTTGGGGACCTCAGCTTGTGCCCCAAACACAGGGTGTAAGGGCATCTTTGAACTAATCAACTATTTATTTTTTTTTTTAAGGCAGGCAGCTTTGGTTTGTGGTAGTATAATCTAACACATCCTGCTCAGTCATTCTTGTTATGGAGCGGAAGTTTTTGGAAGAGGGTCAAAGTGAAAAATCAGAGTTTAGTAAGTCCATCAAGGAATAGAAATCCTTTTTGTAGTGATGTCCATTCATGGTCTTGTCAGCCTGAGTCCAGAGTACAGCCCATATTAATTTTTAAAGCACAAGAGCCTGTGGTTGTTCAGGTTTGTTTTTTTTTTCCTTCTAATTGTTGGTGAAAATAAATACAAATTTTTAGATTGTTATCTATCCTTCTAAAATGTGCTCATTAGGATGAGAGGACTCATCAGATTAACTCCACCACAATGCTTTCAAGTAATCAGAAAAACCATTTCAAGCTAATTTTTGTCTCAAAGTAAATACTCCAAAATATCAGACCTATTGATATAGATGAAAATATGGTAACTACTTCTCCATAATTTTGCCTTAGAGAACTAGTAAATAAAGTCAGTGAGAAGAGTGAATTTAACAGCATTCAACGAGAAAATATATGGCAGGGAATAGTTTTGTTCAGAGGGATTTTTTTTAATGTACTCTCATAGGTAATGTTTCATCAGAGATTAATTTTAAGAAATCATTATTATTTAGATTTGCTTAGAAACTAGGGAAATTAAGTGTTCAACCTACATTCATACCGTGTTTCTGTGAAAAAAATATATTCATAAACCTGAAGTATAACTTTCAAAAAATATCTGCCTTTCTACTTTCTAATCATCTTGGAAAAGACCAGAGATGGGGAGTTTTATCATCTAAAAACTACAGCAATTTTTTAAAATGTGCACTGACCTTTTAAGAGTGTACACATGAAAAGAAAAATCGTTGAACCTCCAGTATATAAAATTATGACTCTTCCAGGCTAGAACACCATCCTTTCTGTTCTGCACTCTGGCTTTTTGACTGCCGCTCTTGTGGCATTGTTTTGTGAATTTTATTAAATGTTACACCAGGCACAGGTACTGTAAGCTAGCAGTTGAATATTCAGCTGCAAGTGATTTATATTGGTATATAAAGTGTCTATAATGATATGAGAGCTGCTCACCGGCAGAAACTTCTAGAAAAGACCTTGAATTGTGATTTGTTATCATATTTCCTGTACCCGAGTCAATTATGAATTGAGGAGAATTTTTTAATTGCAAAGAGAATATGCTCCAGAAAGGCAGAAATAGATTTTTGTTGTTAAAAATTAGGAGATAAAAGTGGAGAAGTTGCAAGAGTGCTTGGTGCTTCCTGACTTTGGTCTGTGTTTTTGGTGGTGAATGTAGGATCAGTATGGACTCAAGCCTTCCCCATCCTCTTCTGTAGCTGTCGGTGGAGCTGAAGCCAAGAAGAGGATTGCCACTTCCACAGCTTGTGCCAGGGAGCACATCCTCACAGAAATGACTCTTGCCACTGGCTGTTTTCAGTGTGTTCATGTGCAGCTCTGGTCTGATCCAGGTGGTAAACAACATACAGCTTGTGAAATCTTGGGTGGGGGGACATTAGAAATGCTCTATGCCAGGAGCAAAGGGTGCTGTGGGACAATTGCTGTGGGGGAAGCTTTTCTCACTCACAGTGACTATGTGCAGTTCACTGTGCAATGCAAGAGAAGGCAGAAAAAAAAAGAAATAATTGTTAGCAGCTTCTGCAGTTTGAATTTTCCCTCTTGGAAAGCTGGATTCACAGAATTAAAATCAAGTAAATGGCATATTTCATAAGCAGATGCCACATGCTCAACAGAGCTTTCAGTAGCAAAGGAGCCTGCACAGAGGGCTGTCACCCCTGCAGTTACACAAAGAACACAGGAAAAGAAAATATATTAATCTATTAGCCTGGTAGGAGCTGACTATGACATGAAATGGACATGAGCTAAACTTTCAAAGGCTGCAGAGTAATCATATTTAGTCCCTATTCTACTCAGACTATAGGGAAAGGGGGCTTTTTCCCTTTCAGTAGACATAAGGCTAAAAAAGACTTTCAAAGGTAGGAGACATGAAAAACAGATTAATGTCTTTCTTGTCCCATGTTCAGTCCATATTCTACATAAGAATTAGTGGGTCTAAGCCACATTAAAGCAGTGTATCAAATGAAGCAATTAGTCTATTTTTGAAACCATAAACAATAGCAGTGCTGTGGGAAATATCTTCTTACTTGAAAGAGAACCTTCTTGTCATCAGTACAAAAAAGGCTTTTCCCTCATAAAAGGTCTGGACAGGCAAATAGACCAGGGCCTGACTAGTCTAGGCAGTGATATATGCAACACAGATGGTATGTCTTTCTTTAATGCATACCAGATTTTACCTGAAATAAGTAAAGCTGAATTTGCAATCAGTAGATATTTTGTAATAGACTTAAAGAAGTTGTTTCTAACTTTTTTCTTTGGAGACAAACTGTTTTATTTCATTCAGCAAGTGTAGGTTATTCACAAAATGACAAGTGTGGGGATACTCAATAGGAGACAATTTTAATCATTATAGCTCTAAGAAGAGGTTTACATCTTCCGTGTTCACTTCTCATAAAGTATTTTTCTATTGTATCACGGAAGTGTTGCAGGAACAAAACCAAACATCTCTTATTTTCATGTGTTTTTGTGAGATATGAGACTTTATTGTAAGATGCACGGTGTAGGGATTATCAAATGCATGACAAAAGAATAAATAGTTCCAAGAACTATTCCAAGTTCCAAGAACATAATTAAAGCAATTGCACTGGATCTTTATGACAAGGTCTTCAAGTTATTCCACAATAGAGTGTGAAGTAGCAACCAATTTCCAGCCTTCTCTTTAATGAGAGGCGCAAATAGCTACCACACAGATCTTCATGCTCAGCAATCTCTCAATATTTTGATTTATGCTACTCCAAGGGGCAGATTTCTGTTCAAAATAAGACTGATTTTAAATCAGAAACAGAGTCTAGCAGGAATTCTTTCAGATTTTCTTCCACAGGCAAATAATATGATTTCATTTGGGTTCCATTTCCCATGAAATGGAAAGATCATCCCAGATGATCTTTATAGGTCCCCTTCAACCTGGGCTGGTCTGTGATTTTGTGATTCTGTGAGCATCAAAGTTCAATTAGTTGAACCACATTTAGTATGTGCTGGACACAAATCAAAGCTACTCATTCTTTCTCTTTCTATTACTTGGTCCTCAAAGAGAGATGTCATGCCTTTAGCTGGGGCAGTCATCTCTAAGAGAAAGTACTCAGTGAAAACAACATGTTCTTTAATGATTCCTAATGTCCAGGTTAAAGACTGAAGAAGACTTCCATGCTGTATAGTTTTCTCATGTTTAATAACTCCTTTCTGAAGTTTCTTACCTCACTGCAGAACTGAGTACTGGGAAAAAAAATGTGCATATATATTTACTTGTTGACAGAATGAAGTTCTATCCTTCAGAAAGATGGAGTTAAAAGGAAATATTTCACACAGATTAGTAACAGTAATTACAGATGCTGAGAGATCCACATGATCCATCTAGGCCTTAGCCATGTATCACTTTTCCACAATTATATGGTGTAGCAGTTATTAATATAATAAATAATAAGTCCCACGGGGACCATAGCGACACCAACGTGGTGTGTAACAAGAGAGAGAGAGAGTTTATTCAAGGAGTCTCAGCTTATATAGCAGTTTCAAATGCTGCCACGTCACACAGGTAACTTCTTAAGCCAATCCCATACAAGCTTTAACAGAGCATGTGTGACAGAGTACTTAGAACTACAACTCCCAGGATGCTTTGCAGCACCTGGTGTAACCAGACCCCACAATTCCCCCATTTTTATTAATAACAAGATACAAAACAGTGTAAATTCAAAAAACAGTGAAATTCTTAACAAAACGTTTTTCACATGATGTAGTAAACTTATTTTTTGGTTAAACCTTATATACCTAAGAGTTCCATGCAATAATAAAACTTTATTAATCAAAAACCTTATTTACCTAAGAGGTCTATGCATAACTGGGGAAAACTTACTTTATTAGAACATAAGGAAAAGGTTAAAGGAGGAACATCATGTTTTGAGTTGTCTTTTATTAAGGCTATGTATTAGAGGTAGTGTTTGTTGTGTTTCAGATATTTTGTATAAGGTGTAAATGGTTCACATACATTCATACATTCACACAATCTCTCTTTCACTCATTTGGGTGGCCACCCCAATCATTTTTCATTCATGCATACATGTAATCTTTGCTTTGTTTTCATATTCTAGCTATACAACTTAAATTTTTATGTAGTGTTTGGTCAGAATGAAAATTGTTTGACTCAGGATTTACTTACATGCATATTCTCTCTACTCCCCTTCTTTTGTTGTGAATATGGAAAGTTAATGAATTTAAAGGTATAATACTGGTAAGTAGTGTGCATATTTTTGAGTGTGTACTTAGAGAAATTAATAGGTAGGTTACTATTATAATCTGTTAATTAATAACAATAGAAATTCTTAAAGATGCTAATTACTACTTAAACGAGATAGTTACAAACTTAAACTTATTTAGATATATTTAAGAACTTAACAATTTTAAACAATATTCAGTAAATGTGACTATTAGTAATTTAAACAAAGGTACAGGGAAATTAGAAACTTAAAATGTATTAATAAGGTAATGTTGAATTTTTCTCTTATTAAATAGAAAACTAAAGACAGTTAACTAAGTTATTTTAGATAAAAACATTTGTAATAATTTTTAAAGGTCTATATGTAAAACATGTAAAAACAGTCAGTAATATAGTGTCTGTACAGTTTTGGCCCCGGCCCGGGTCTTTCACCGGGCCGCCGCCGCCGCTCTCACGGGAGTGGGGAGGCGGTGTTGTCACTGTTGAGGATCCCAGAGGAGCCGGAGTGGCTGCGGCCATGGCCCGGCCCGCTTACGGTGGGGGCCATGTCGCTGGTCATCGCCGCCGGGCCTCGGTTCAGCCCGACGCAGCCGCATGTGCGGCTGTCCCGGGCCGCGCTGCTGCGGCCGCGTGGTCCGCTTCAGGGGAGCGGCGGCACGGGCGGGTTGGCTCCTGTAGTGGGACGCGGCCGTCAGCCTTAGGCACGGCACGGCACGGCCCGGCCGTCACTACGGGCTGCCCGCGCTCCAGGTGCAGGCGGGCGGCGAAAGCCTCGCAGCTCCGCGCCACCGACACGTGCTCGCCGAAGCTGCCGCGCCGCCCCAGCTGCATTTACAAACTTGCACCACAGTACCGGTGCAAGCCTGCTCGGCCGCCCGGGATGGCCGCGGGGCCGCCCCGCGGCTTCTCCTCAGGCACGGCGGCCGCCCCCCCGGCCCGGGGTTCCACGCGGAGCTCCGCCGGGAGCTCTACGCGGGTCGGGGGCGCGGCGGGAGTCGCCGCCAGCTGCGGCGGGGCTTCCGCGCTCGGGTCACCGCCTCCCGTTTGGCTGCGCCTCGGCCGGGCCTTGGCCCGCTTGCAGCGTCCGGGCAGAGGCGACCCGCGGCGGCGCCGCTCCAGCCGCCCGGCTCCCTCCACGCTGTGCGCCGGGCCCGCCGCTCCCGGTGGTGCCGCCGCCGCTGCCATCTGGGTTTGCGCAGGAACCGCCGCCGCAGCCTGGTCGACACCAGCCGGCACCGCGAGAGGAAGTCGCCGTCGCTGCCGAGCCCCGTCCCGGAGCCGCCCGGCCTGGGGGGCAGGAGTCGCCGCCCGCCGCCAGCAGTCCTGCGGAGCTGTGCACAGCTCCGTCCCCGGCCTGACTCTCTGCGGCTGCCGAGCACCTCGACAGCCCCGCGCTCTGTGTCCGCCGCCGGCCTCGCCGCTCGCAACGGCGAGTGGCTATCACGGATCTTTTTTAAACATCGCGCCGCTGTTGCTGGTAGGCACAGCAGCTGTTGCTTAGCTACCGGCTCCCAGCACGGACCATGTTCCATGCATGCCTCCAGCAGAGGCAGTCCACAACATGGCCACGAGACAGGAAGAGAAGGCATCACCTCCTGCTCCCGGCATGGGCAAGATGGTGCCGCCCATGCTCCGGCGTGGTCTCCACGTGTCTGCAAGTTTGCCATGGCTTGGGGATTCAAAGTTTGTTCCCTTTTACCAGTCACACAATCCACGACACGCGCCTTTTTCCCGGAATTCACGCATCCGCGAAAATTCAGCACAAAAAGGTATATTCTAAGGCTTTTCTTTCTAGCTCTCGGACCCCCTCCCCCTTTCCAGACTGCAGTAGCACGTGGAGTTCCACGCTTTACAATGTTTGGGGGAGGGGAAAATTCAAAGTTTCTCTCTGTGGACGAGTTCTCTTGCGAGGGTTTTAAAGTGTCCACCTTTTTTACTTCTGTTTTGTCTCTGCTTCTCCACCCCTCTTTCCAAGCAATTTCACTAAGAATTGTAAATAACAGCAGTTCTAAAACAGTTATTTTCATTAATTTTAAAAGTCCAGCTATTTTATGTTTGTTAACTTGTCTCCAAAGTCTTTTCAATATTAAGCTTAAGGCTTTTGCAATATTCTGCAGTTCACGTGAATTAAAAGTTTTCATTCTCTCTCTTTTTCTTTTTTCTCCCGCCCTCTCACCTGGGACATAGATTTTTCTTCTCGAGAGCGTCCTCTCCAAACGTAGGCAATTTCCTACCGAATTCAGGCCTTTTTTCGAGCTCAATCGCGGTTTCTCCCGCCTACGCCCATCAGAGTTTCCTTTCCTCTGGTACCTGGCGTTTCTTTCTTTTTCACGGCGGACGTCCCTCAGCGTTAAATATAGGCTGGTACCTGACGTCTGGTCCGTATTTCTTCCTGATTCAGGATAAGGCTTATGTCCCTGTTCCGGGCGCCATATGTAGCAGTTATTAATGTAATAAATAATAAGTCCCACGGGGACCATAGCGACACCAACGTGGTGTGTAACAAGAGAGAGAGAGAGTTTATTCAAGGAGTCTCAGCTTATATAGCAGTTTCAAATGCTGCCACGTCACACAGGTAACTTCTTAAGCCAATCCCATACAAGCATTCAACAGAGCATGTGTGACAGAGTACTTAGAACTACAACTCCCAGGATGCTTTGCAGCACCTGGTGTAACCAGACCCCACAATATGGGTTTTAATTGGAGAGCTGCTTCTGACTGGTTCACTCTACTAATAATTCTTTTGAGTTCAGATAATAGAAAAAAACCTCACTTCCTGGTAGGCCTGAGTCACAACAATAAACAGACTTTAGAACAAGTCCTTTAGCTACTTCAACACCTGGTGGATCTTCCTAAGAATAACATGAACAAGGAAAAATTCCATTATTAAAGAAAAACATTAAGTTCAGAATGCCTACTGTTTTAGCACATAATGAAATTAAATGAACTTCACCAAACAGATGAAATGGAAATATGATTATCAGATTATCTTCCACCCACATGGGGGGCTGAAGGCTCATCAGTTTTCATGCAAGGAATAAGAAAGAAAGTTTTTCACATGCAAGTCTAATGCAGGCTTAGCACTGTCCTGATTTCCTTCATTTTGTTTTCACCATCTGACCCCCATAATGGAATTATTTCTGCTCTCCATCATTATCTGAAATAAAAATGAAAAGCTTTATAGACTTCATAAAGTCCATAATTCACTGAGCAATTTTATGGCCTTCAATAATATGGTGGTACAAAAGGGAAGAACAACAGATATCCTCTATCTTGACATCTGCAAGGCCTTTGACAAGACCTCTGACAATATCCTTATTGCTAAATTGGAGAGATATGGGTTTAAAGGCTGGATATTTGATGGAAAAGGAGCTGCATGGTTGACCACATCCAAAGAGTTATACTCAGTGGCTCATGGTCCAAATGGAGATGAGTAACAAGTGGTCTCCTTCAGGGGACTGGGACTTTTCTATATCTTTATTAATGACAGAAAGCGAGATTACACCCTCAGCATGTGAATGACACCAAACTGTGGTGATTTGCTGGGGGACATGGATGCCATCCAGAGGGACTTGGACTGGGTCCACATGAAACTCCTGTAGTTTGACAAGGCCAAGTCCAAAGTCCTACATCCGTGTCAGGGAAATCCCCCATATAAGTACAGTCTGGGGCACAAATGGGTTGGGAGTAGCCCTGTGGAGAAGGACTTGGAGATACCAGGGAATGAAAAATTGGATGAGAGCTGTCTGTGTTCACTCACAGGCCAGAAAAGCCAATGGAATCCTGGGCTGCATCACAAGAAGTGTGGCCAGAAGGTCAAGGGAGGTGATTCTTCCTTTTTCTACTCTGCTTTTGTGAGACTGCACCTGGAATGCAGCATCCAGCTGTGGAGTCTCATGAAAAAGAAACACATGGACCTGTTAGAGCAGGTTGAGAAGTCGGCTACAAAAATGATCAGAGAGATAGAGTACCTCTCCTATGCAGAGGAACAGAGAGTTGTGGTTCAGCCTGGAGAAGAGAAGGCTCCAGGGAGACCTAATTGTAGCCTTTCAAATTACGAAGGGGGCCTAAAAGAACAAAAGAGAAAGACTTTTTACTGGGGCATGACAAGGTGTGATTTTAAACTGAAAGAGGATAGATTTAGGTTGAATATATGGCAGAAATTCTTGTTGTGGTTTTTTGTTTGTTTGGTTGGTTGGTTGGTTTTGGGGTTTTTTGGTTTTTTGGGGGTTTTTTGGGGTTTTTTTCTCTTTGGTGAGACACTAGAACAGGTTGCCCAGGGAAGTTGTGGTTTCTCATCCTTGGAAGTACTCAAGGTTGGACAGGGCCTTGAACAACCTGTTTTAGTGAAAGATATCCCTGCCCTTGGTAAGGAGGTTGGACTACATGGTCTTTAGAGGTCCCTTCCACATCAAACCATTCTAAGATTCTATAAATCTATCATTCATAGTCCTGCTGTGTGTGTAAGCCACATATATGGGTCATGCTTGTAATAAAAATTATATGAATTTGCTTCAGACAGTATGAGCTGGATGTTTTAGAGTTCAAGGTTGCCCAGTTCTAATGAAAGTACAGACAGAAGCTGTAATTATATATATTAACTCCTAGAGAACTACTGAATTAACTGACAGTTACTATACATTGTAGTGTGCCTGCAGACAACTTCTGCTATTTCTTTTAGTACCTTGACATTTTCCTATTCTTGCCATTTCTGTTTACATCATCAGTTTTAAACGTTTTAATGCTATATTCAAAAATAGTCTATAATTTGGTTTTCTGAGTGAAAGCTTGCATTCTGTTCCCAGAAAATGAGGATTTGTGCTAGGAGATCTGTCTCTGCTACAACTGTATTCTCAAATCTCTTACTATCTCCATGTGGCTTTTCTTGTATCAGTAGTCTTTTGAGCTCCCCTTATTTCTGCAGTGAAGATTTTTCCTTAAATTATTGTATTTTAAAAAGTCATTTAGATGCAGACACCATACTAGGCACTTCACAGAAACCAGCTACAGACTTTCTTCTTAGCAGGGAGGGATTCTTCTTCAGGTCAGGGATTTAGCTTGAGGAACTTGAAACCAATCTATTAGCACACTTGGCGTGGGTAGGATTCTTAAAAGAGGAACATCAGCAGTTGATTAGATTTGCACAGCAATGTGTCTGGACATGTACAAACACACACTGTGAACTGGTTTTGGAAAAACTCACTGGGGATCCTGAAAACTGGCTCACACACCTAAGTTATCTTCTTTATTAAACTTTGCTGCAGGTTAAAAGGCTGCATGCATGAGTCATTTGGTATATAATTAGATTGCAGGGCTAAAACAAAACGACAAACATTCAAATATCTATAGAACTATGCGGAAAATGGATGTGGACAAACACATTCAGAGATAATTTTTCTACTGTATAGTTTCTCCAGAGTCTCATTTCTGAAGTGCAGCTCAATTCCTTTGCATATACCTGAGACAACTGGTGAAGATGCAGTTTTGCTGCTCAGCAAATAAGTAACATATGTCCTACTTCTTCAGAAGAACTAATAATGACACTTTTGTTACCTGACTTTGCAGACTAGGATAGCTGTAACACATAACACACTTGCACCAGCTACACACATCAGAAAGAGGGGGAAATCATAGAGTCGTAGATGAACAGCATAATTTAGCAAGTGTGCTACTTTTATGGGAATTGAATTTTGACCCCAGTTCATTCCATAAGCACATTCTCAGTTTGAGCAATTTTTGTCTTCAAATTATACTAGCCCTGACCCCTCATTACTTCCCCTGTGTACCCTTCTCATCTGTGTCTGTACAGGGGATTTATTAGGGAGACCAGCACTGGGAAGTCACCAAGCTGATACAACTGGGCAAGAGCTACAGGAGAGGCAAGGGACAGTAGGAACAGAAAAAAACCCAGGATGAACAGCTGATGTGTAAGCTGAATCTCCTGTTGCAAAAAACATGCACTGGGAGGGGAGGGTGCCTTCGTGGTCGCAGACAGGCTTTTTCACAGTTTGACGAAAAAAACTCTCTAGTATTTTGACAATGTTTAAGACATTACTGACATTTCAATCCATCACATGAGGGCATTGTTCAAATGCCTCTTGAGCACTGACAGGCCTTGACCATCCATCAACCACCACTCTAGGAAACCTGGTCCAGTGTTTGATCACCCTCTCTGTGAAGAAATGCTTCCTTATGTCAAACCTGAATCTCCCTTGATGCAGCTTTGAACCATTCCCACATATACTATCCTTTGATATCACAGAGAAGAGATCAGCATCTCTCTCTCCACTTCTTTTTTTATGAGATTTTAGAAGAAATGGGTGCAAGGAAGAATTACATTTTTCCAGGATTTGTTGGTATCCACTCAAAAATCCTTAAAAGACACAAAAAAGGAAGTCACGAACTGCCATTTGTGAAAGCAAAGAGATAAGCACTGCTAATAAAACCAACCTGATTTTCAAGAAAAGCTGTAGAACTCTCCATAGTCTATTTGGAAGTAATTTTCATTTGGTAAACAGTATTCAAGATGTGCCAAATATTATTAAGTTTCATTTGGGAAAAAAAGAAAAAAAAAAGAAAAAAAAAAGAATCCAATTTAATCCCTGAATTTCAAAGTTTGAGTTATCAAAACTGTCACTGATTAAATGGAATAAACTGTCAGTATTGTAAATAGAATGCTAGACCAAAAATTATCATGAGAAGTAGCAATGGCCATACAAGCTAAAAGCATCTGTCTACCAATCTTATAATTGATAAACTCCCTAGAAATAGGTCTTGCCTGGGGGGGGAAAAAAAAAAAGGTAAAAAAAAAAATCTCATTCTGTCCCATTTTCTATAAGTCAAAACATTTTAATGCACAAATACAGAACTTTATCCCTTTCTTTAAACTGCAAAGATAACAGAAGTCAAAATTTCATGTACTAGACAAAGACGAATCTTTTGCCTTTCAGCACAGTACTCCAAGCAAATTGATGAAGTGAGTAAAACAATGTTTGTAATTTTAGATTTCTTACCTAAATTGGGGGATTTAAAACTAAGTAGTTGGCCTAACATAAAAGAATATGCTCCTGTGCTATTAGCACTGAAGCAGCCAGAACTATAAAAGAAAAAAGGGGAGAAACTTACATTCTTTTGTGATTTTGGCTGGGATGGAATTAATTTTCTCCCCAGTAGCTGGAACAGTGCTTTGTTTTAGGTTCAGTTTGGGAATAACATTGCCAACACTCTAAATCAAGGACTTTTCAGTTTGCCAGGCTCTGCCAGTGAGCAGGTGCACAAGAAGCTGGGAGGAAGCATGGCCAGGATAGGTCATGGATAGGCCAAAAAGGTCAAAGGGATATTCTATGCCACAGAATGTCATGGCCAGAATAGAAACTGAGGGAAATTGCCCAGGAGCTGCCAAATGATGCTCAGGGATGGGCTGGGCATTGGTAAGAGCATGGTGAAGCAATTGCAATGTACATCACTTTTTTTTATTGGGTTTTAATCCTCTCTCATGTTGTTCTTATTGTTGTTATTATTATTATTTTATTATTATAATTATTTAGTAGTAGTAGTAGTAGTAGTAGTATACACTGTGTTTCAATTCTTAAACTGCTCCTATCTCAACGTGTGGATTTTACCTTTTGGAGTTAAATCACAACATATTCATGCTACAATGATCACCTTAACAATTTTTCAGAAGTGAGGTGAAGAACAGCTGCCATACAATGATGCCCTGGACTAATAAATATCACAAGAGTTCAAAGGAAAAAAAAAGTAACACAGACATTATATGTAAGTAACCATTTGAGGAAGATTGTTCAAGGAAAATGTTATATTTAAGTATTATTATATGTATAAGTATATAAATAAATGTATAAATACAGTTTTATATATGGCTATATAAAATATATGAATATATATATTCATAGAGATGGGGATTAAAAATTTCCCCAGTGAATCTGAAAAAAGACATTAATTCCTATGGATAAGTATTATTCTTATCAGTAATTTAAAAAGAAGCAAACCAATAAACAGAACTGTCGGTAGTTTTAATTAATTTGTGGAAAACATACATTAGGTTGGATCTTCTGTGAGGAGAAGACTATAATCAGTGGTAATTTAATTTGGTTTTAATTAAAAAACAAAACAAAACAAAACAAAAAACAACACCCTCTGCTTTGAAAGTTATAAATTGGATGTAAAATATTGGGTTAGTCTATTGTCCATACTCCATTTATTTTTTTCAAAATACCTTGCAAGCTACTTCTCCATAGAAGGAAGCTTCACCATGATCAGTGCCCTGGTAGGTTTTTTTAAAATTTATTTTAAGTCTACTATCAAACAAACAAAAAAATCTAGCAAGAACTCTAGAGGCTGGTAATGAATGAGTGAAAATTGACTGAATAGAGCTGCTGCCTTTGCTCAGAATTAAGTTGGAAGGCAAGATATGTACTCCAAACCCTGGATGGGTTCTGTAGGTATGCAGAATCCATAGTGTGCAACTGCTGAGTCACAGCAACGTGGAGTAATTATTAATGAGTAGAAATGCTAAGATCCAGGTGCAAGGATGTCACTGGATACGAAGACCATAGATCTATCTCCTAACTGAAGAAAAATTCTTCTACTCCATGTGCAAGTCCCTGCCCTGGGGATGAGAAAGAGTGGCCTGCATGTTCTGTAGATCATCTGACCTCCCTCTGATCATCTCTCAAACATCCTGTGGATTATGGAAAGATGCTGCCTTTGCCACAGTCTTCCTCCTTGGTCTCTTCAAATTTGACATTTGTAGGGATGGGTATCTGGAAGCACTCTGGTTTCTGGGACTGAAAGTGCTCCAAAGCCAAGTATCCAAATGAAGGTGTTCTTGTGGGAAGACACAAAGTTAAATACAACAAAAGTTGTATTTAAGACAAAAAGTTAAAGTATAGCCTGTCTGAGACATAGAGGGACATATTTTTGGACACATCAGGGCTCTTAAAGCAGATCTTTAAGTCAAAATAAAAAAACGATTCCTTTTCAACTCCCCCAGTAACACAGTGATAAAGCGTAAATATTCATTGCCATCTCTCTCAGCAATTAGAAATGAATACATCTTAGTCTGAGTTCCTCAAAATGCCAAACTCCTTGTCAGATAGACAGAGTCTATTCCCTCCAAACAAACTGCAGGGAGGCATACTTAATCCTTGAATTGGAAATCACTGCACCACTGATCATAGTGACAAACTTATTTCCCAGTTCACTTGCTTCTGTGCCTGGATGAGCTTAACTAGACCGGAGGATTTTTGTCATATGAGTATTTGAAGCTTCTCCATCCAGGTCAAGGTAGAAAAACATAAAAAATAATGATAAAAAAGGATGAGTGAAGAAGTTATGTTGACAATTCCTTATAATACTAATGAGCAGTTTGGTCCCTTTTGCTAAGAATTAGTAATTTCCCTGGGTGAGTGATGGAGAAGAAGAGCAGTCTGCCATATGGTAAAATAAGGGAAGCTATTCTGCGCTTCACAGATGCCTCATCTGACCCTTGAACAAGACCTGCTTGCCAACTCATCAACAGTGCTGGGGGCATTTTCTTATAATCATAAAAATGGAATAGATGGGGACTTTTGGGGGACAGGTCTTAGACTACTTTCTTCTCTATTTCTTACTTGCTACTTAAGCTGTATTTCTTTTCAGTTGGTCTCTGGTTTCCTTTGCTCTTACCCTCTGTACACATGATTTACTGAGATTTGCCATCTCACCAAAAGCTGTGACAGGACTCTTGCAGGATTTAGATCTCTTGACAAAGAGACTGAGGCTTAGCTACTACAATGTAATGCATGACCTGTAGGTCTGGTACTCTGAGCATCCACAGTTCCCACGTAGGACTTACACCTGGTTTTATTAAGAAGGCATTACATAGGACAGATGTTGCCATGTCATATACACACAGACCTCTGAACCAAAATGTGTATAGTCTGTTCCTCACAAACTCATATGTAAAGGAGAGGGGAGGGGAACCTGTACTTTGGCTCTTTTCTGCCTTGAGAAATACGGTGAAATGAATCTTTCAGCATTTACTATGCTCTCAGATACAAGACTACCAAAGAAATGGAAAATTCTTTTGTTGGAGATGTGTTCATATACAACAATAGCAACACAGTAAGCCATCAGGAACAACCAGTACAAGCATAAAACAAAACATTGAATAACTTATTGTTCATTTGCTGCCCTGAATAAGGCAAGAATCCTACTGAAGAGCTATGATTTCATTTTGCTACAGGTTGCATAAAGTGTTTATACATTAAAGGGTCAAATTAAAGCTACAAATATAATTGTTTGTGGTGTTTCTTAACTTTGGAATGATTTTTTTAGATTTTACCATTCTTAAAAACATTTTTATTTGCTCCTCTACAATATATGATCTGGTGCAACTGCATCTCTGCTAGAGGTGCCTTTCAGAACAGATTTTAAACCACTGATTTTTCAAAATGATTTGGCTGCATTTTTTCACTGTAAGTTGCATTCAGTTGCTAATAATATTAGCAATAACATTGTAAGAACAAAACTAGAATATTAATGTTAACACATAAGCTGTGAGAATAATTCAAAGTGCCTTTGGAGAATCTAGATGAACCCAACATAACCATCTGACAGACAGAGATTTAGTTTCCATAATTTTCTTCTATAGTCAGTGGAAAGAACAAGTCCTCTCTTTGATCTTGGCAAACAGATTCTCATCCTCAGAATCAGGTTCAGGATGGGATAAATAGTTCTAACCAAATCAGTTACACAACTGCTGATTTTGATATATAAATACTAAATTTTACATAACAAAGTAGCAAAAATGAATACATAAAATATATGAGTGCTCCTTATCGAGGAAAATTAAAAATCTGCATATATGTACACTTACACTGTGCTGCTCATCCTTATCTTCCTTCTGATATTTTGTTGAATCAGATTTGGAACAGAAATTCAGCTTTCACCTTCTAAGTCAGTGTTGATTCTGGAAAAGCTTCAAAGTATTCATTTTATCACTTCATTGCAAGACTTCTCATGTGTCATTAATACTTTAAAGATACAAAGGTAATGTCAAAGTCACTCACTGAAAGAAAGAATTAATGAAAAGCTTAAATATATATATTTATACATATAAATGTTATCATTTTTAGCTGTTCCTGATAATTTGGGGACATTTTACAGAAAGCATCACTTTATCTCAAATATATTCTATGACCTCTGAACATTAATACTAAGAAGTCAGCATGTGACAGGATTTAAAATACTTCTTTTTATGCAGTTATTTGCTACCTCAGACAAATAGTATAGAACTGTGAGACCTCAGTCCTAATTGCAGGTCCCTGTTATCTCCAATACAGGTGGTTCAGCATGTAATCTTAAAATATTTTCCTTTTCCTTTTTTTTCCCCATGTTTTTTCCTTGCAGCTTTCAGTGGCGTGTGGAAGGGAGCAGACTGCAAGGGAGCAGCAAGGAATGTGGATGTGCTACCTTTGTCACCAAGACCACTGCCACTTCACCTCAGCGAGGTGAGTGGTGCAGGCTGAGGATGGTGGTAGGGCTCGGATCAGTCTGATGTACAGAGGAGTCTTGCACTGAAGGCTTGCAATGAAGCAAGTCCAAGGTCAGTCTGGCAAGTCAAGCCTGAGGACCAGTCAAGCTCAACAGGTCCAAGGCACATTAATGGACCTCCTAAGGAAAGGGCCAATAAACCTCCTTCTTAAACAAGTCATCAAGTTTACACGGCTGCTCTATATAAAAGCTGACCTCCAACATCACCGACCAAACTTATGCAGAGGCAGTCACTGCACTCAGTTCCCTGACACAGACCCAGCTATACAGGCCACTGTCTTTAATGTGACAGTGTGTCATAATCTGTTATGTCCAGCACAGCCACATGCCACAGTAAAAGCCCTGCCAGGTAGCTGTGCATACCATGTGAGCCCAGAAGAGCCCTGCAGCTGGGAAGAATGAAAAGCTGATTTTTAAATTTTTTTTGTCCTCTGGTTGTAATCGTTTTTCTCACTCCAGCTGTGATCGGGTGGTGACTCATTCTCAGTGCTAAAGGTGTAAGAAGCCCTCACAGAAATATAAGGAACAGACATTACACAGATGAATTGTCAAAACTTTCGTGAGCCTCTTGGAATTTTGTGAAGCAAGAATCACAAGTCTTATATTTAATGCATGAAGTGAAATAGCTTTGAATTCCATCTATGCAAAAGGCTTAGAATAAAATTGTCACATACCGAAGAGTCGTGCTCCATAGTGAGGACCTATAAAAAGTCCCTACATCCATACGACACACGTGGAGCTCGTAGGACTGTGAGGTAGGACTGAAAGGAAAATCTAGCACCTCTTTATATTGGCAATGAGTCTTTGGAGCACCAAGTTCTGTGCCTGCTGCTCTTTGCAGCGGGATCCTGACTGCATGTGCTTCAGAAACTCACTGAAAGTGCTCTAGACTGTAAAGTCATTTTTGTACTTCTGAAGTAAGAAGAGATAATAAAATGCATGTTTTGGAAAAGAGCAAACATAAGCCACCACATCATTCCTGATAGTTAGCAGTTAATATGTGGTACTACCTTTTCTTGTTCTGTGGCATCTGAAAAGTTTAAGGGTAGTATTTACAGAGAGGGTAATCAGGCACTGGAATGGGCTGCCCAGGGAGGTGGTGGATTCTCCACCCCTGGAGGTATTTAAGAGGAGACTGGATGTGGCACTTACTGACATAGTCTAGTAACTGTGGTAGGAGTGGATGGTAGTAGATGATCTCAGAGGTCCTTTCCAACCTATCTGATTCTATGATTCTATGATGCTATTAGAAAGAATAGCTATGTGTTGTTGATATAATGACACAAACGGGGATGAAACCAAAACTGATGCCTAAAATGCTTAGCTCAGTCTGGTATTGCTGGAATATTTATGGACAATCTTCTGTTTATACCATTGTAGAGGCCCATATGGAATGTCAAGTTTAACAGGAAAAAAAAAAAGTACTCTTCTGTCTAAGTTGTAAAAGATCTAAGCAATTAAACAATATTGTTTTCTTTCAAACAAGGCCTTGGTTCTCAACCCAGCTTTGGTGAAAATCAGTGAGTGCAGCTTTCTGTAACAGGAATCCACTTCTATTATTGGAACATCCATGTTTACTGCATTGCATTTTAAGCAGTAGTGCCTGCCTATCACAGTCACTCTTGAAAGTCTAAAGAGTTATGATCTTTCTTGCTTTATCAACAGCCACAAAAAGAATAAGTTGTTGAAATGTAGCTTGAAAACTGTGGTGCCACATTTTGTCACAGACAATAACCCTATCAGAAGGGCTTAGTCATGCATGTTGTTTTTGTAGAAAACTTTTATTCTCCTTTGATTGCTTTCTTCTGTCCTTAAAGTCTGATAAACTTTTTAAAAATAACCTCTTTTCATGTACTTACACTGCTTACACTTGAGCTTTTTAAATATTTTTAAATTGTTTAATTATATTATGACAGCACATTTTTGTGTCTGAGTTGTTGGGACAATGAGATGTGTGTAAGTGTGAATTGCTGTATTTTTGGCTCTAGAATAGTAGGACATTTTTAATTGATGACATATTCCAGCCTACTTTGTTCCTACATACATCTAGAAACATACAGTTAGTGAACTCTTCTAAAAAAGGAGAAAAAACAAGATGGTGCAGCATTCTTATGGTCTGCTAATAGTGATACTCCATGTAGTCCCCCATTTTGGGACAGGGAAGTAAGACAAAAAGGAAAGATTTGGCTTCTGCAAGCCTGGATTATTCATGCTATCAGTTTCCTGAGTTGCACATTGTGAGATCAAGTATAATGTGAACATAATCACAACTGCTTGAATGTATTTTAGGAGCTTGTCTGGTCTGAGGACACACACAGGGCAGAAATTACTATTCCTTTAAAGAGGTTAGAGGAGTTGTTGGTTTTCAGCTAACTATTGACTACGAAGTATCTATTTCAGGCTAGCACTGAGAACACCATCCTTTGCAGCAGCAGTGTACTCGTTTCAGAAGGCAATGCCACAGAATTTTAAAACTGCAAACACGAGTGTGGGGGAGAGAGCTATAAGCAATGTCTTCTACTCTGTGCCAATAAACTGCATTCATCATCGTGTCATCTGACTATTTGTTTGCTTTCCTTTGCAGGTTTTGTAAGCTACTCAGGTTATTTTACTCCTCTGATTTAATATTGATTTCCTCCAATCTGTTTTCTGTACCAGGCAGTTAATCATTAACTCCGTAAGAAGTATGAACAATTATAAATACAACAAAAATAATGAGAATTCTATCATGCGACTACTGTGAAAAATAAACAGATGATGGTTTTAACAGTCTTCAGAAAACAACATGTCAAGGAATCCTGAGCAAAGAAGTGGTGGTGTTAAAAAAATGAGTGTCCTTCCAGAAAAGTTATCAAAAGAACAGCAATAACACAAATTCATTTTTCTACATTTAAAAAGTAAATTTTAAAATTAAAATTATATAGCTGTCTATAGAATTTTACAGCCTATCTTATGGTTCCATAGACTTTAGATACAATAAGATACCAGACTTCCATAGTTCTGCATTAAGGTATGAGACAAAGTGTCCTAAGTTTTAGTTCCCTCGTTTAAAAGAGCCCTCAGATGTGCCTCAGGTAGCTTCTGCTTCTATACCTTTCCACACCTGCTCTCTACTCAAGCTTCATAGCTGGAATCCTGGAACTACGGACTGTAGGCTATAACTACAAACCCAAGTTACCACAGCTGCCTAAATGTCACAGGTGATGTGCTTGCTCCTGATTTCTTTTAGTTGTGGGACAAAACAGGCTGGTTTATGGAGCTGTCAGAGAGCCTAAACACATCCTGCTTCAGAAATGAGAGAGTTAAAAGCAAGTGCAAAAAGCCAGAAAGGCAGCACAGCTGTGAAGAAAGAAGTTGCTAAACTGCTGTAAGTCACAGTCACATAACCATAGCCTAACAGCAAATGGTTGGTGTGTCACCTCTTCACAACACTGCCATTGCTAGCTTGCAAGAGCAGCACGAAGTATAATGTATAATTTCTTGTTGCTCATTCTGCTCATCAGATTTTCATGGGACATTTCAGGCTATTTTTGGTCTCCTTCTACCCATCACATTGTCAAGATAATGTAATTTTCTGTTCTCATTCCCACTGTTATAATGCAAATGAATTAATATTGTGCCATCCTCTGTTCTCATTATGATCTTTTTTAGAGAAATAATATAGTATAGTAGAAAAATATACCAGTCAGTAAAGACTTTGGTGACAATTCAGCATTGTGATAAAACATCTGCAGTACAAGAAGGAACTTGTATGTGCTCCTTGTGAGGAAATGGAAGATGGGAAGAAGAAGATTGAGAACACATTTGCCCTTTCTGGTGACTGAAGCTCACAACCCTCTGGAAACTTCTCTGCCTCTGTTAGTCATAAGACATGTGACAGTACAGGGCACAATCTGTATTGATCCCCAGGGGATATTTTTCCCCTTTGTAGCAAAACAACCCATTAGGTAAACAGAGCTTTGTTGCCTGTAGCAACAGAAAATTGCATTCCAGCAGGATAGCAATGTATTTTAGCTTTGCTTATTTCTTTCAAAATTAAAAATAAAGATCAGCAGGAAAACAGAAATACAATTACAATTAGGCCTTTCTTAATAAAGACTGGAAAACTAAAAAGAAGAAGATTCATCAACAGAATGAAAAATACAGTATAATTGTGTTATATTTACCTGCTGCTTACTTTATTTACAGCAGCGATAATCTGACATTCATTTACTCCTGCACTGCCAGACAGCTTGCTACAAAGATGACATTGTTAATATTATAGAATCATAGCATACCTTGAGTTGTAAGGGACCACAAGGATCATCAAGTCCAAATCCTGGTACTGTCCCAAGAATCACACTATGTGTCTGAGAGCATTTTCCAAATGTTTCTTGAACTCTGTCAGGATTGGTGCTGGGATCACTTCCCTGGGGATCCTGTTCCAGTGCCCAACCACCCTCTGGGGGAGAAAGCTTTTCCTAATATCCAACCTAAACCTTCTCTGACAAAACTTCTTGTTGTTTCCTTGTGTCCTATTACTGGTCATGAGAGTGAAGAGAAATCAGTGTCTGTCCCTCTGCATCTCTTCATGAGGAAGCTGAAGATCATAATGAGATCTCCCCTCAATCTCCTCTTCTCCAAACTGAACAATCCAAGTGACCTCACCACTCCTCATACAGCTTACCCTTCAGGCCCTTCACCATCCTTGTTGCCCTCCTTTGGATGCTCTCTAATGGTTTAATACCTTTCTTATATCATGGTGTCCAAAACTGCACACAATATTCAAGGTGAGGCCGCCCCAGTGCAGAGCAGAACAGGACAATTCCCTCTCCCTTGTCCAGATGCTGATGCTTTGCCTGATGCCCCCCAAGACACAGTTGGCCCTCCTGGCTGCCAGGGCACTGCTGACTCATATTCAACTTGCCATTGACCCTCAGGTCCCTTTCCCAGCACTGCTTTCCAGCATCTCATTCCCAGTCTGTTCATACATCAGGGGTTGCCCCAGGTGCAGAATCTAACACTTGTCTTTGTTAAGCTTCACACAGTTGGTGATTACCCAGTCTTCTGATTTGTTAACGTCTCTCTGCAAGGCCTCTCTGCCTCGAAGGGAGTCAACAGCTACTCTCAACTTACTGTCACTGGCAAACTTACCTGGTGTACCTTCAAGTACTGCATCTAAGTAATTTTTGAAGATGTTGAAGAGAACTGTGCCTAAGATGGAGCCCCACAGAACCCCACTAGTGACAGGTCACCAGCCTGATACAATCCCATTTACCATAACTCTTTGGGCCTGACCCATGAGCCAGTTGCTCACCCAATGCATTACGTGTTTATCCCACTGTGTGTCCACAAGGATGTTTTGTGAGACAGTATCAAGAGGTTTACTGAAATCCAAAAGATTACATCAGCTGGTTTCCCTTGGTCAACTAGCTGGGTGACCTTGTCATAAAAGGAAATTAGGTTTGTCCAGTAGGATTTTCCCCTCATGAACCTGTGCTGGCTGTGACCAATAACTGTATTGTCCTTCAGGTGTTTTTTAATAACTCCTGGAATAATCTTCTCCAAAATTATGTTTTCAGACATTGCTTGATTTAGCTTACGTGAAAATATATCCAAAATATATTTCATAGGCTTTTGATGGCTATGACATAGGATGTGTCCTTCCCTGTCAGTGATTCCCAAGTAATTAAAATTAAAAATGAAACTCATTAAAGAAGAAATGACCATGTGACTGATGCTGGAAGTGTGTAGGGTTAGATAGGCAGAGCTACAAGAATGCAATAAAGTGCCTAAGAAGGCAATATGAATCAGACCTGGTTGCCCAGTTCCTAAATTACGGAGTATAACTGGTCTTACTACATTGATATTATTACTATTTTACTAACATCTAAAGGAAAGAATAAATGCTGAGCTTTCATAATGGAAGGAAATCACTTGTGGGGTTTCTCAGGGATCCCTGCTATGACCTGTGCTGTTCAACAAAATCATAGGAAGAACTGGAAAAAGTAATGAGATGAACTTTCCCAGTATCAGCAAGTTTTTCAGGTAATAGGAAAAAACAAAGATTGAAAACAATATGAGACTGAAGGGATCCAAATGAAGCTTGTAGGGACTTGCTTCAAAACAAACTGAATTAAGTGATTCATCGTGCAACAAGTGAATAACAGTGAAAACTTACACAGGATCAAGAGCAAACTGGAAAAGTTCAGGTAAGATAGATTTGTTGCATTCTGTGAAATACACATCTGGTTCAGGAAGATTCTAGAGACAAAAAAAATTGGAGGATGGGACAGTATCAGGGGAAATACAATCATTCCACATCGATTTGTCCTGGGACTGGAGTATGAAATCCATGTCACCAAACTTCCTGTGACTCTTCAAATTACTTAAGATATGGCTAGGTTCAGGACGCACTACATATTAGATTTAAGGCTAAAATGTGCTTGCAAACTGTTGATGCACAATAGTATTAACCCAACCCAGCCCACGTGAAATACAAGTACATGATACACAACCAGGGAATAAAGTGTTAATCAAGATATTCTCAGAAATTCCAAAGTAGAACCTAAGTGGGAAGGACCATATACTGTCTTACTGGGTTCTTATTTTGCTCTCAAAGTTTCAGGTAAGAATAACTGGATACACCATTTTCATATCAAGAGAGTAGTGAAAAATCAACTAGTTGGTCAATAACTGACTTTTTAGAGTCTTTCATGGTTTTACCTCCTTGGAGGCACCAGCTCAAGCTATGTGTTACTGAGCTGTGATTAAATGGCTTTATGGAACAAGACATCTGAGACATGGAAAACCTGGTTTGACTTTGACTGGAGTGTGTGAGGAGTCAAGTGGTGCTTTTGTTGGGTCACTGGTGCAGCCGGGGGTGAAGAGGCTTCGCTCCCAGCAGTGATAATCTCTGGCCTTGGGAGAGTGATTGCCAGGGAGTCTCCTGAAGTTTCCTTAAAAAAACTTTTTGCATCAGGAAAGTTTAGTATCTGAAACCCATCTTCCAAGTTAGTTGGTAGCACAACTCTTGCATTGAGGAATATGGATGTAGGATTTGGGTACCTGATAGACTTAATAAAGTGCAAGTGGAAAAAGTAAAATTTTATAACTGTGCTTTTGCTTCCTTTAGAAAAGGCTTTGGAAAACTTTCCTTTTGTCCTTATATCTTAATGGCTCCTTTTTTTGCTAGCAGTCTTTATTCCTTTGCTGTCAGACTTTTAAATTTTTTTTCCAAGGAAAGATATTGATAGCACTGGTTGAAATATGACTACAAAGAAAATGCTGCACTGAATGAGAAATAATGTGAGATTTTTATCTAAAATAGGGGATTTGGGATACTTTGTAATCGGGTAGGTTTCTTCAGTTTTCATTACTGTTGAGTTACGAGGCTTTACTTTACTGTGGGAACAAGCCTTGCATTTTTTGAAAAAAGCTACAGACCTGGCTACATGAATGATAGGTACTGACACAAATTGAGATGTATTAATGTTGCTGTGCGGAGAAAGTCTCCAATAATTCATAAGTCAAGGGAATTAGAGGTCAATTCTCATACTCAGTTTAGCAGTAAGAACAGACCTGAGAACCTTTCAGTCAGTTCCTAAAAATAAATAAAAACAAATTTGAGCAAATTAGTTATAGGCTAACTCTTGATTTGCTTTGCTTGTGAGAAACTCAGAGACCCTCTGATAAGTATTTCAAGGACCACCATCTTCCATTTTTTAATGTAAGCTCATGGAACCAAGTTATTATTTTAGACTGTAACATTTTAATATTCTTTTGAAAGTGTGTATTTATAGTTCATATAACTGAAACAATGTGAAAGACTTTTTTCTAGAATGCATGACACAAATGTAGGTAACCAATATTTAAATATTGCCATATTTCAAACAATTAATTATTGTAAGGATAAGTCCATGATTTCCAGGTACATTACGTTATTTGAATGCCTGGTTTTATTTTCCTTGATTGTATATTATAGTATAAATTCCAGAATAACATTTCTAAAATAAATGTTTGCTAAATTATTAATTCAGAGTGTTCTTTCTGTGAATATTCTACAATAATAGCTAAAAAATTGGTACTTCTTTGCAGTATTTGCCAACCTGAAACAGTGTCAATGTGAATGGTGCAGGAGAAATGGAGAGTGAAATTAACTGGAAACTGATGAGACTCTTTTCAACTAAGAAATGCAAAAAATCGTACTTAGTGGAAAAAGTAAAACCCCCAAAACCTACAGTTTCCTCTAAACTTTAGAGTGACTTTGGTTATGACCCAACATGCACTGTTGTGGTGGGTTGACCCTGTTGGTACCAGGTGCTTACCAAAGCCATTCTGTCACTGCCTTCCTCAGCAGAACAGGGGAGAGAAAATTTGACAAAAGGCTCATGAGACAAGAACAGGGAGAGATGACTCCACAGTTATGGTCACAGACAAAACAGACTTGACATCGGGAAATTAGCTGAATTTATTATGCATCAAATTGGAACATGATAATGAGAAATAAAACCAAATCTTAAAAACATCTCCCACCTAACCCTCCCTTCTTCCCAGTCTTAATGTCACTTTTGCTCTACTTCCAGCAGTGCAGGGGGATGGGGTATGGAGGTTGTGGTCAGTTGATCAGGTTGTGTCTCTGCATCTCCTCCCTCCGCAAGGGAGGACTCTTCATGCTCTTCCCCACTCCAGCATGGGGTCCTTTCCACAGGAGCCAGTCCTCCACAAATGTCTCCAATCCTTCCAATGGGCTGCAGTTCTTCATGAACTGCTCCAGTGTGGGTCTCCTGTACAGTCACAAATCCTGCCAGCAAATCTACTCCACCATGGATTCCTCTCTCCACGTGTCTAGAGGTTGTGCCAGGAGCCTGCTCCAGTGTGGTCTTTCCCCAATGTCACTGCTTCCTTTGGGCATCCACCAGCTCCACCATGAGGTCCTCCATAGGCTGCTCCACTGTGGACCTCATTGGGCTGCAAAGGGTGACCTTCCTCACCACAAGCCTCCTCACAGGCTTCAGGGGAATTTCTGCTCCAGCACCTGGAGTACCTCCTCCCCCTCCTTCTTCACTGACCTGTGTGTCTGCAGGGCTGTTTCTCTCACATATTCTCACTCTCCAGGTGCAATTTTCTGTTGCACAGTAGCTTTTTTCCCCTCATAAATACATTGACCCAGAGGTGTTACATCCGTCACTGATGAGCTCGGCCTTGGCCATTGGTGGGTGCATCTTGGAGCCAGTTGGCATTGGCCCTGTTGGACATGGGGGAAGCTTTCGGCACCTTCTCACAGAGGCCACCCTTATAGCCCACTGCCACTACCAAAATCTTGCTATGTAAACCCAACACGTTCCACCCTTCACCTCTGTGAATCATGTGTTTTAGAATTCTCATTAAAATCTACATTCATCACTCAATATTTATAAACTTCCTTATCAACAAAAATAAGATTTACTCACACAAAAATCAAAATAACTTCATTTTACACACAATGCACCACCTAATCCCTTCACCACAATTACAGCAACAGAAATTCCCCAAGATTGTTTCACCCTGCAGCATTTTTCAGCCCATGTTTTGCCCATTGCCTTTCCCAGTTATTTCCTTACCTGAAACTTCGTCAAGCCCCAGTTGGGTGACAAAAACGACTGAGATGTGCTGGCTTTGTCTGGACATAAAGTGTCCACAAAGCTGATCTATTATTTCCCTCCTCAGCAGGATGAGGGGGTAGAAAATAAGATGGATAAAAAGAAAAATATGGACCAGGACAAAGGCAGTTTATCTTAAAAGTAAAGGTCAGGTGCATGGAAGCAAACAAAAAAAGAAAGAAAACAAAAAGATTTTATTCTCTACTTCCCACCAGCAAGTGATGTCCACACACCTCCAAGGAAAGAGGGCTTCAGTACACACAGGGGTCCCTCCAGAAGATAAATATAAACAAAAAGAATGCCCCTTCTTCCTTCTCCTTTCTCTTAGCATTTGTTCCTGAACAGATATCATACAGTATGGAATACCTCTTTGGTCAGTTTGTTTCAGCTGTCCTGGCTGTGTTCCAGCCCAAGATCTTGCCCACCCCCAGCATACTGGTGAGGGGGGAACGTCAGAGAGACAGCACTGATGCTGCTCAGTAGTAGACAAAACACTGGTGTGTTACCAACACTTTTCTGGCTACCAGTGCAAAGCACAGCAGTGTGTGGGCTGCTGTGGGGAAAAGTAACTCCATTCTAGCCAGATCCAGTGCAACTATCAAAAGCATCTGAAAACCTTTTATATCACACAAATATTAAAGAAAGCCGTTCTGAAATAAAAAGATCCACAATCCTATAATGTCTCAAATAACTTCCTTATTTGTAATGCAATCTAATTAATGCAGTCTCTTTTGTATATTTTCTTCTCTCTCTCAACGTTATCTTGACTAATCACATCACCATTTTTTTTCTCTCAGTACTCCATCTATAGATCTTGTCAAAGCACAGAAATTCCTTTTTTCATATATTCATATGTTTACATTTCTTAGACACCAAATGTTTGGTGATATATAAGACCCAATTTATTTAAATCTGCTTGTGATTCCTTTCATATTAAACAATCACATCACTTACAGGCTATTTCTGTAGTTACAGCACTCCTCACATAAAATGCAGGCTAATCACTCTTCCTGATACTTAACTGACTTACTCCAGGGAGGTGAAGAAACAGCTCTGTTGAATTAGTGGCCACTAATTCAATCACAGGCAATTTACCTGCCAAGAGTTAGAATCAGGACTGGCACACAGGAATTTCTGGTTGCTGGCCTTGAATCTAGTGTTGATCTAAACCGTGGGAGTTCTTGTGTTAAACAGTTTGGCTAAACAGAAACTGACAGAATGATTTTGTCCCAACCTACTCCATGTCCACAAGTATTCAGTAATACTTTTATTACTGAGTTATGCAGTACAATCCATCTATATAGTTCCCTGATTTTCTTAAGTAGAGCATTTCACTTAGTTGTGACTTATTGGTGAAAGGCTGTATTCAACTATGATTAGAATTCAGAAGATATCTCTGGTGACCTAAAATATTCTTCCTAAATGAAATCTGTATAGAATTTGTCCCTTTCGTATTCGCTTTCTAAATTATTCTGTTTGCATGCAAGAATGTTTTTCTCCATTCAAGTAGTGCTGCCAGATCAAAATCATTACAACTAAACACTCATGTCTTCTCTGAATATGGCAGAGGCAGGAACTGGTTTGGAGCCACTATAAACAAATGATAAAGATATTTAACCTAGGATCAGGAAACAGCTGCTGTGATTTCTTTAGTGGAGAGGAAGATTTAGTGGTTTTAAAGACAACTAGTATGGGTGGGCAAAAAACACAAAAAACCCCTGAAACTAAAACGAAAAACACAAACAAAAATCAAACCAACAAACAAACAAAACCAAAACCAAAACTAACCAAACAAACCATGTAATAAAGGAATTATGGAGCTTTTAGCCCTCTGGAGGCGGGGGAAGCATAAAGATTGATGTGCATGTAAGTAACAGGGAGAGATTGTGCCTAGGAATCAGGATCAGTTCCCAAATCATTAATTGGTGACAACTGTATATAATGGCTAATAAAGTTTAGCTTATCATCTTTCTGAGGTGGTTTTTGCTCTCTTCGTTCTCTGTAATAATCATAATTTGCTACCACAGTTATCAATGTGATTTTAACCTAAGGAGTTAATAGTTGGTGTGATTAATAAAGATACAATACAGCTGACAGTCAAGAATGACCAGGGTTGCAAAACAGAGGTCAGCTGCAGAGCTGGAAGTGATTGATTGTAATGCCTGAAAAATGCAAAGGGCCCATCATTTAGTATGGAGAGGTAGTCACATCTGAAATCTGGTGAGGAGTGAGTGTGCATATTAACCTTGGTGGTGGGCTTATATATTGTATTTTAAACAGGATTTTGTGTCACTTGGGTGACTGAGAGCAAAGACAAGCTTTGCCTTGTGTACTCAAATGCATTTTTACACAATTTTGGGGTTTCATATTTTTACAGTGCTGCAATGCACTCCAGGGCTAACTGGATTTTTTGGTATACAGAAGCTCTTGAATTTTAAAGTGAAAACCAGCACTGGATGAATAGACACAGATTAGCCTTGATCACCATAATAATGACATGTAATGATTATAGGACCAACAAGAAAATAATAATTAATTAAATATCATATTGCGATGATTTATAATTTTACCTGCTGAATCCAATCTGCTCTTTGAACCCAGTCAATTGAAATCAAATCTCATGAAGCTGGTGGATGTTCTTTAAATAATTTCACCTAACCCTGAAGCAGTCCCAAGGGTATTACTGTGACCATTGCTTTTTACATTGGTACATGAGTTATAGCTGAGACTTCCAAACACAGGTGAGGTATTAGGATCCAGTATGTGTTGTTTAGTTTAATTCCATGTGCACAGGATTATGGTAGATTTTCCTTGAAGCAGCAATACAAGCAGTCAGTAACATGCTCAAATAAACCCACAGCTGACACATGCTATATAATTTTGTAAATTATCTACCTTTCTTCTGACAGTAGGAGGTCAATCCCAAGTTTCTGACTGTTAAATAATTCATACTAATTTCACTGTCTGTTTATCTAAATTTGAAGCAGAAGCCCTTATTTAATCCTTCAGGTACTGAAATTGCACAAAGCTATTTAGTATTACTTGATTAGGTAAGTTGTGAAAAAGCAATGCCCGACACACAGGAGTCATAAAATGAATCACAAAGAAAACAGTGTGAACTACTGCCCATTTGAAATAGCTGTGTTCCCAGGTTCTCCTATGAACTTCTAATTAACTTTGATTTCTTTAACTAGAGATAGATGTGAGATCCTCTTTTACTTTTTTTTGACCTGCATTTTGTATATTTACACTTGAAAGTCACTTAAGAAGAAACATGCTTCTATGTCTTCAACACTTGCAATAAATGGCGTTGTTTAGCCTTCAGAAAAGAAGGCCCAGGGAAGACCTTGTTGCTCTCTACAACTACCTGAAAGGAGGTTGTAGACAGGTGGGTGTCAGCCCTTCTCCCAGGTAATGAGCAATAAGACGAAAAAATAGCCTCAAGTTGCACTAGGGCGGGTGTTAGATTGAACATTAGAAAAAAATTCTTCACCAAAAGTTTTTTCAGACATTGCATCAGGCTGCCCACAGAAATGTTTGAGTTACCATCCCTGGAAGTAGTTGAAAGATGTGTGTAGATGTGGCACTCAGGGATGTGGTTTAGTGCTGGACTTGGTAACGCTCAGTTAATAGGTGGACTCAACGATCTTAGAGGTCTGTTCCAACCTAAACAACTCTATGATTCTATGACTGTCAGAAAGGCAAGGCACATAAAATCAGTTTGATGTGACAATCCTACTGTATGTAACTATCTAATCAGCAGATGCCAAACTCAGGTGGAAGTGTTGGATCTTGCAGCTAAAGAAAGCTTTGGTTCTCCTAACTCCAAAAGTAAGCCTTAAGTTTGTAACACATAGAGGTGGGTTCAGAACACTTATGCTTGTCACCTGTGGTTGGAACTGGTGTTAATGTTAATTTATAACTCTCTATGGTGCACCTGTTATGTATTGCCCTCTTGTCAGTCCCTGTCTGGCTATACCAGCAGCCTACAGGAATCTGAGCTTTGCAACATCTGGTGTCTGAAAACAGAATGAACCTAGACAGCCTGAGCAGAGGATAGCTATAAAACATCACTGTATCCAGGTTTGTGCACTGCATTTGTACACATTTATAAATTCAAGGCATTTGAGAGTGATGGTATTAAAGTATTTCTCTTTTTAATAAAAAGGTTTGGGAAAATAAGTTGAGAATCTAAAGTGTTCTGCAAAGGGATAGGAAAATGCAGAAACAGAAATATTACCAGAACTTAGAATTACTAGAGGTGGTAGTGAGAATTTTTTTTTTTTAATTATTTAAATAGAGCAAGGCACTGTCCTAGAATGCTAATAAACTGTTGATATAGTAGTGCCAATAGAAAACAATATATGGGATATGAGTATTGGTTAAGAGATATAATGTAGAGCAGAATGTTTTAAGTTCCCCCATCTCATTAGTATTAATTCTAAGTAAGTTCTTCAAATACAGGTTAACTCTTAACAGGTTAATTCTCCTTTACATTCTATCTGGCTGCTGTTTATTTCCTATCTAGTGCACCCTCTGGTTGCTACAGCATCCAGGTTGTATCTTTTATGTGGTGTTTTGTTTTGTTACAAAAGCTGTACTGAAAACAACCAAATCCATGAAGTTTATGTTCAGCAGTTAAAACGTCCTTGTTGTGAATGTCATTCTTCCAATCCAAGAACTGTCAGAGGAAAATATATGGGCTATTTTAAATTTTTCAGACTTTATACCTGCAATAACAAATAGTTTGTTTAACAAAAAAAAAAAAAAAAAATGCATTCACATCTCCCCATATTTCATTTCCTACCGCTAAGTGTTTCCCAATTTACATATTAATGCAGCTTAGCCAAAAAAGTTTTTGAGACCATCTGGGAAAAATTCCACCAGATAGATGGTCACTGCAACATTGGAAGCATACAGTGCAGCCGGCTATTTTTCTCATTCTCTTTCTAAATTTTAAAATTACAGCGTTAATGTCAAATACAGGATGGAGTTGTGAATTCAGGATCACCTTCGTGAGCTCCCAGAAGAACACAGTTATGCTTTCGCTTTTTTTTTTTCTTTTTTTGCCAAATAAATATCACAGAGTGGCCCTGTTTGCCCACTATTGTCACATCCAGTTATTAGAAAAAATTACATTAGGGAAATTTTAAAATGGATATATTTTTTCACATTGAGATTTTCAAGTTATTCTGGGTAACTTGAACTCAAGTTATCCTTTCAAGAAATGTCCGTTGTTTCATTCTTGATGTTTGGAATTAAAGAAAGATATGAAATATCATTTATTTTGCGGGAAACTTGCAAAAACTAGACAGGTGATTTTTAAAACACACTTATTATCAGTGCGAGTAGCAAAAGCAGGATATACAGATACTTTTTCTGTTTACAGCTTCTTCTGCATTTCAAAACTATAATACAGTTTAAAAGTTGCAGAGAAAACAGTCTCTTTTTGAAGGACAAAGCAAACAAGTACATGTTGTTGACAGGATCTTCTTGCCCAAGAAGCTAATGCAAACCCTCTCACAAAGACGCGATACCAACAAGCAGTTCACTGCAATATACCCGATATATTTGGATGGCAAACCAGTAATCCAAGCATGTCCTTTTCATGTTCCTGTTATAGACATCACAGATGTCTATATATTTCTGTCAAAAAAACCAGAGACTTCAAAGAATAAGTTAGGTCATTCAGCCTCATTCAGGTCACTCAGAAACATGTCTCTCTCCTGTGGCAAATTCAGCAGGATGGGTTTGCTATTTTTTCTCTTACTCTTTCCCTTTCCCACGCAGAGAAAGACAGGTATGTCCCATAGTTTGGATTAGACTTATTTAGACATAGTTTGCTTCTGCATTTCTGCCCACAGCTGTCCCCACGCGATCAGATGGATAACTTTTCTTTGGTCTGCTGAGCTATCCTTTCCTAGGTATGTCAGAGTTGAAATATTCACTTCAGGAAGATGCCCAGGAGCATTATTTCCACACACAGCTCTCCAATTATCCCCAGCACGTTCTGCTCCCCCGTAGTGCTGCCATCACATCACATTATTGTGATTCATTAAATATGTAGGCAAGTGTTACAATGAGAGTGACTCAGCAGCAAGAGGAGCACCTGTGTGATAACAGCAGAGAGAAAGATACTTTATTTGTGTCACTGGGACAATGAGAGCTGGAACTCCAACTCAAAGTGTTTCTGCACACATTCGAATCTACTTTTTATATTTTAATGTGACAAACCTCTGTATGTTAAGACTGCCAGTGAGTATGTCTCTGTCTGTGTGTGGTGCAAATGCTTTGTCCAGTCAACAAGGTTATTTGAAGGGGTGTCTCTTTCCATCACAGAAAGCTCAGACACTTCCAGTGCCAAAGCCAGGCCTCTGAGGTCACCTTTACGACTACATCATCTTCTGTCCATGAGACTAGAAAAAGTCTGTCAGGGACAGCAAGAAAATTGGGTTTCTAATCTGTTAGTCTACTACCAATTTTCTGAGTGGCTTTGGGCATCTCTATCTCCTTTCATAACTTGTTTTATTATCTCTTCAGGACAGCACTTCCTTTTCTATACAGTGGATAGTCTAAGTGGGGTCCTGCCCTCAGTTTCAGCCTTTAAGCTCTGCCATGGAACAAAGACCTGTGACAAATGTATATACTGGCCTCTCCATCAAGATGCCTTTTGTGAAATCCATTTGATGGAATTGTTTCACAATTACCTCAGAGAAAAACCCCAGGGCTTTTACAGAGGGAAACCAGCTGACATATAAATGTGTTCATCTGTATTTATTTTAAAAGTAAAGGCACTTTGACTGCCTTCACACATTTTCCTACACTGTTCTCTCTAATTAATGCTTTCAGGGCAGATAACAGCTACAATTAAAAGTTGTTTTAGTACCTAAAATCAAAACACCAATCTACGATTGAAATGAGAACTCCTAAAAGAAATGAAAAACAGACTCAGATATAAAATCATCTTATTTGTTTGGCTTTGTGAAGTCTTGTGGAGAAGGGAAAAGCGGAGATTTTGTTCCTTTTATTGAAGTAACAAAAAAATATATGAAACTAGAATAAAAATCAAACTCTAATGTTAGCTGCAGCAAAGGCACTGGTACATAATTCATCACTCCACTAATGCATTCTGGCAGATGATTATTTCACATGCATGGCAGGATGTGTCAGACATTTTGATTTAGAGTCTTCTCTAACAGACTCCATTTTCAAAGAAGTGCATGAGGGTTTTGCTTCTTCCCCCACAACCACTATTAAATTCACATTGAGAAATCTGACTTAAATTATATTTACAGTTTCTGACACATGAAAGCAACCTGATTCAGAGTAAATCTCACAAATTCATGCTTAAATCCTCCTGAAGATGGTGGAGTTTGGGTTGAAAAAGGGTTACCACCTCCCAAGTAGTGACTCAGGACTCAAAGTGACTTTGTTAGAAGCTTCTGTGTCAGTTGATGGCCTGGGACAGATGAAAAGTTGCCTGGCAAACATGGAAAAAATGTAACATAAGACAGCAAAAGCAACTAATTGTTAAGGTCCATTAGCCTACACCTTCTAATTGATGCAACTATCCAGGTACTCGAACGATTTCTTAAATATGTAAAGTTAGTTTGACGTGTTCTCTTGCCTGAGATCAACAACTACTTCATTTTAAAAAATCTTTTTATCATTCTGGTGTTTCTGACAATTTGATGGTTTTGAAATGTAATTAGGCCTATAGCAATAATAAAAATTTACAGTATATGTGGAAAAGGTGATGTAATTGTAGGTCACTCCAGGAACTCATGATGACACTTTTTCTTTAGGTTTTGGATTGTTTGAGAGGCTGCAGTGTCTGCAGTGATAGAAACTGATTCATGTTAAGCCTCTAGCAATTTTCTAAATGACTGACTACACCCAAGGAATATCAGGTGCAGGTCAAGCAAATTCTATACACAAGACATAAATTAACTGAGTTCTCTGAACCAAAAAGGTGCATTCAAGAAAGTCTGGGAGATCTGCTCCTTAACATTCTTGCTGAGAAATCACAGTGTGGATTTTCATATATTGTAGCTTACCACTTCTTGTTCTCATATTGGAACTTTAGTCAAGTAATGGTTTTTCTTAAAGGAATAAAATTCCCTGTAAGAAAGTCTAGAAAAGAAAAAAAAACATTTGGCTTGACAAGTATTGTGATTTACTTTCATTATGTCTTCTGAGCTGCAGGATTCAATCTACCTGAAGGATTTTCATTGCTTTCACTACATTTATGACTTGAGCTGTACATGCAACTGTTCTACTCCCCACAGATGCATCACCTGACCACTAATCAAAATCCAGGAGCCTAAGTTGTCTAAATAAACAAATAAGTAGTCACACAGGTTTTCCATTTTCAAAGTTAGTAAACATTAGGAAAACTGGAAAACAGAAAATAGGCTTAGCAACGTGTCCCCATTGGTGGTTTTTCCAACTCCTACTAAACTGTTAGCAACAAGGTTAGTTACAAAAATGTTGTCCATGAGAAGACCTTCATTCACCCCTTGATTGGCAGCTAAGTTAGACAGCTTATTTCCTTGAGCTCAGCATAGTCAATGCTGAACTGTTTTCTCTCAAGCAGTTACATAAAAGATAGAAGATGACAAAGTTCCAAATGAAAACTCCAAAATGGTTTTTCAAGTAAAAGGGTAAGAATAGTTTTTTTCTTTCTTCCCTGATATATAAAATATACTTGTTTACTTCAATTATAAAACACTTTAAGACTACTTTTAAAGCATACTAGTTTAGAGGCTGGTGTAGGAACAAATCTACTTGAAAGTTTATGACTTAGTCTGTGAAGGTGTGTAAGGTAACATGATTTAATGATCTCCAATCTTGAAATCTGTCTGCATGGAAGGTGGTTTGAGAAAAGAGAAGATATTCTTTGCATTTTGACTGGATTTTCAGACCTGAGTCCAATTAGTCCTTAGAGGTTCTGAAAGCTCTTACTTTTATTTATAGGATATATATTTCTTCATGCTCTGTTCGGGAACTTCAGACATGCTGGCCAAAATTTTCAGGATTACTTAGTTTTGATCCTTCCAGTCTTCACAATTCTCTCCTTTTACATCTGTCTTTAAGATCTCCCAGATTTTCTGTTTCCTGTTTTCACTTTCACTGACAAGCACCTGGAGGTTTCTGTAAGCCAAGTGCACATTAATGTATCCTATAACATTAGGAGCTGAGATTCTCCATCTTGCTCTAGTTTCTAATTCCCACTCCCACTTTCCTCTTTTCATATTTTGTAACCAATTACAATAATCATAATTACCATAGCCTATCTTGCATAACATCAATTTACATTTTGTCTATGAGCAACCATATAAAAGATGTAAATGTTCTGAAAGCAGATCAAAGCTCATTCTTCCATTGCAGAACGTTTAAAATTAATCAGGAAACACGACTTACAAATTTTACTGTGGGGTTGAATCAGACTCAGAAAAGAAATTCTGGATTGAAGCTGGCCATCTGTTCTTAAGTCACTGGGAAAAAAAAAGTCAGGTGGCTTAAGGACAGCATTTTAAACCTGAATTAACTTCCTTGAGCCCTTGCAACTATATAAGCTAAGGTTCCCAGACTTATCATGTATATTTTGCAGTACTTCTCTCAATTTTTTTTTCTTTTTTGTGTCCCAAAATAGTGGATATTCTTGCTAGTACTCAGTAGCTGAAATTATTAGCCCCAGTGATATTCAGTTTGATAAACGTAGATTGGTAGCTAACCACAGGGATGATTTAATGACTTTTTTGGGTTATTTTAACTACAAACTACACACTGGGGAGAAAGAGGGGGTATTTGATGAAGGTAGGGAATTGCTGAACCAACTAATCTTCCTCAATTTGGTTGAATGCAATTAGAAAATTATGGACATGGAAAGAAAAATTTCATTGCACTAAGAATAAAGAAATGTAAACAAAAGTAGTAGTAAGAATTAAAAGACATAAATTGTATAAAGTGAAGAGACAGGTAAAATACAGGTTATATTAATTTCAGCTCCTTCACAGCTGTTAAAGCTGGAGGTCAGTATCCAAGGAAATGTTTCTTATCCTGAATAAAATATATAAGGAAACTTTGGTCATGCACTCTGTACTAGTTAATGAATACTGATACAAAGGTCTACTGAATTTTGTCTGAATCTTGAATTTTGAATTTTGATTCTTAATTTCTGTTGTATAAAATTGTGCTCCCTTGCGCTCAGACTTGTATATTCAATGATAAGCTCAGTGTTAAGCTAACAAAATTTTTAGATTAATTTTTTAGTATATTTTTCATAACAATGAGTTGTCTGGTGACCTCTTTCCTCTGGTGTCCTCAAGTAGATGTCTAGGGAAGAACAGAGGCAAAACATGTGATTTCCTCCTCTTAACAGTTTTAGAAGTTCTACCCATTCTTACATTACCAGACAGTGTTCTTGTAATCCTTTGTTTTTCATTCTGGAAGAGTCAGCAAATACCTATCTATTTTTCACTATGCCATTCATGACTCTACGGTGTCCCATAATGTACCTCATAAGCTGATTTTTCCAGGCTCAAGAATCCTAGCATAATTGGCCACTCCTGCCTTGAATCCACTGTGTGCTTCAGAGAGATGTTAAAAATTTCTACGTGTTATCGTGATAAAATTACAGAGACGAATGAATAAAAAGAAAAAATGAATGTAAGAGTAAAATAAATTAATATCTTTAATCTCCTGCTGTTTAAGACTTAGTTTCTTCATTGTCTCTCCAACTGTTTTCATCCATGCATTAAAAACACCATTCTGTGCTCCCTAAGGGTTCATTTGGATTAGTAAGAAACACTGAAGTTTTCAGTCTTACCTGTTCTGACATATCTCCCAGCTTGAGGTTGCCAGAGACCACTGGAGATTTCTCATCCAACTACCCAGTAAAGAGAAGGTTCAGCTAGAGCAGATTGCTCACAGCTGTGTCCATTTGGGAAATGTCTCTGTCTCCAGCAACCTCTCTGGACAACCACATAGTGCAATATTTGCACCAGAACTGTAGAACTGACTGCCAGTAGAGTGAATAATGTTAAAAACAGAAACCACATATTCCAGTGAAGTCCTTTTACATCTTTTGAATACTTTAATCTTCCATTTTTAGCTTAATTGCTGTGTGCTACTCTTTTCCACAGCTTTTGCCTAACCCTTTTACAGTTTTTATTTCCCTTACCATCTTCTAAGGTGCTCATAGAAAATTAGATCAATTCAGTGTTACACATTTGAAGTCCAACTTCAAAACTTTATCTTTGAAGTCATCTTTGAATTTTGTGGTGGGGTATAGGAGCAACACTTCTGGTTTAACTTCTTCAAAACATTCTCTTTTTGTGTTAATTTTCTTTACAATAAATACAGTCTCAGTTGGTGTTGAACTCAGTCCAAGCTGTGACTATTTCTTAGACTACTCTTAATGGATAAGCTATTGAGTTACCTTTTCTTGCCAGATAATTGCCTCATTAATTTTATTAGATACTGAGTGTAAAGGACTTGAGCATGAACAAAACAAAAAAGAGCTTACTAAGGCATTCCTAGAAATGGAGGGGTATGATGGCTAGTGCAAATAATCTTTCAGTGCCACTTTTAAATGAATCTCTCAAATTAATTCTTTTTCTCACTGTATTTACATTCTAAATCTGCTAGAAGGTAAGTTTCTGCAATTATCCTACCTTATTGTGTGTTAAAGGGTGTGTGAAAAGTGTATTCCGTATCTGCAAATAGTCACACTCCATTTGGCAGCTAAATGGGCAAAAGAAAGATGTGCCTCATGGTCTGTGTCCAATTGACACAGCTTGAAAATTGAAACATATTATTTATGAACAGCTCCTTGTAACAATTCCACTTACAGGGTGACAATTATTGCCATGCTCTGGCCAGAGTGCTGCAAGAGCTGATTCAGATTCATAAGGAGAGATTAGCTGTTTTGAGTTCATTTGAGCAGTTTACTGCTGTCAGCAAAGGAAGCTGTTCAGAGCTCAGCAGCCTTGGAGTACATTCACGTGAGCTGCAAACATCAGTGACCAACTCCCACCTCTGCAGAGCTCTGCTGAGGGAGCTCGCCTCTGCCATGGAGCTCTGCCAGAGACACTTACACAGATGTTTCAAACGTCTGTCTTCTCTCTCCTCTGTCCCTACCTCCCTTAAGACCTGTGAGGAAAATACAAGTGTGGAGATTGTAAAGATGGATGACTTCTGAGAGAGATTGCCGGGGTCCCCCCAGTGTGTCTCAAGGTCAGCACACAGCCTCTACTCTTTGCCCTCCCTGAGATCCATGTCCAGCAGTGCCACAGCTATGTGAGTGCACGGTCCTGGGCCTCAGGGTCTGGTTCCACTGGATGATGTCCCAGACCCTCTGTAACCCCAGGGAGGAGCTTGGTGCCCAAGGCTGCAGCTGCCCGCCAGCTGCCCTCTCTGTCTGCCGGGCCCTACCCGGCTTCCCTGGGAGCTTCTGACATCCCTGGCCCCAGCCCAGGGAACTGCCAGCTCCCAGCACCCTGCTAGATTCATTTGAAATCTTGAGATTTGTCTTTGAAGCATTAAGACTTATGATCTTAATATTCAAATGTAATAAAAATGCACTTTTTAAATTCAAGACGGTAAGACACAGCTCCCTGTAAAGTACAAATGTTCAATCCTTAATAACTTCCTTACTATGAGTACAGTGGAAGTGGAAACTTGTAGAAATAAGATATACAAAGCTCATTTGTTTCCAGTTTTGATATCTTATCTGTTATTCAGGATGAGTATACTGATTGGGAAATCAGTATATATGAACATATCCATCTTTCTGCTCAACAAATAGGGTCTAACAGGATAGTGCTGTCTGTGCTAACATACCATATAATCTGAGTCAGCCCCAATAAAACTTGAGCTATCTTTAGGTTCTTATATGTGGTAGGAGAATTTGCTGTAGTACAAAGGTGAATGGAACTTATGTTCTTGTTTACTTTCAAGTAAGTAAGTAAGCTTACTTACTGCTTCTTTGCTCCTGATTAGAAACTCCTCACAAAGAGCTAGACCTTAAAAATTGAAAAGCATTTTCAGTTTGCAGAGAGCAATTATGTGTATTTCCATCACATGGACTTTTGATTTTCAGTCTTGAGTATTCATTATTGACACTCAACATCCGCATTCACTTTTCTTTGCACATCCAATTTATTACACACAGTGAACTCCAGCTGAGGACTGGAGATAAAATAGTGGCATGGATGTGACTACTGAGCAGGAGAGACTATTTTCTAAACTTGAAGACTGCATACTAAACTCCTAGTCAGATATTTTATCTTTATGAGTAAATAATATACTGATCATGAAAATTGTCGGAAATGTGTGCATGCAAACCAGTAAACAAAAATGCTGTTTAAACCTTGCAATATGACATTTGACATAACCAGCAAGAGACTTGAAGTGAACTGATATTGCAAGGTGTCAGAACATGTCTGGCTATGGGTTCAGCTGATGGGTTCAGCATTCATCTGGTGGTAAAGTGACTATTGCTAAATATTTGTATGACCTGAAGCTTTGTGAACACTGAGACTGGTACAGGTCTGGCAAACCTGGGGAGGCCCTACCTTGTAAGAAACAGTCCTTGATATCAGCTGAGGCTAGGGGTGAAAGCAACTAGCAGTGAAAAACTGATGAGGCAACCTCCAACAAGAAAACATGTAAATATAACTCTAAGTGGACCCCACTCACCCACTCTCACCAACTGTGAACATCACCCAGACAAATGCAGGGGAGGTGAGCGTCAGACTTAACATTAGGAAGCACTTCTTTACAGACAGGATGGTCAAACAGTGTAACAAGGTTCCTGGAGAGGTGGTCAATGCCTTAAGCCTGTCAGTGTCCAAGAAAAAATGCCATTAAATAGTATACTTTAACTTTTGGTCAGCCCTGAAGAGTCAGGGTAGACTGAACAATCATTGTAGGTCCCTTCCAACTATTCTATTATTCTATTCTGTTCTGTTCTGTTCTGTTCTGTTCTATTCTATTCTATTCTATTCTATTCTATTCTATTCTTACTTCAACTCATTATAGCTGACAAACAAAGACTGAAAACAGTGTAATCATCACGCCAACTCATGTTTGAAGAAAACTACAGCTGTCAACTTCAGGACAAGAGGAACATTCAATCATAATGTGAGAGAAAAGGGAGGACTATAGGATATAGGAAGAGGTGTTCTGTGTAATGATTTTAACTGTATTGTTAATACAAATTGCTGTTTCAATTAGATAACTTGGAGGATTAGATTACTAAAACATTAATTCACATTATATCAGTTATTCAGTTGTTACTCTTATTAGTATATTAATATTCTTATTTTATTATTAAGTTAGTCTTATTAGTTCTATGTATGCAGTGTATCTCTCTTGCCAGTAACAATATTTTACATAACTCAAACCATACCTTGAATTCCAGTCTCAGAACCAAGCTGAGATATGGCTGTAAAACACAGCTGTATTTGTTTGTATGATGTTGAATTTCAGCTCTCATAAATATGTCTTGAAATGGCAATGCTCATAACTAGCATATTGCTGCTGGGTTGGCCTATTACTCAGTCAGTTTTCTTGTCCCTAACATATGTAGAGAACACCCACAGCTACATATAAAATACACTTGATAAATACAATACCATGAGAAATGAAGAAGATATGGTAGCACTTGTCCTTTTACTCATACTCAGGATGGGAAATACGGTGGGATGACTGAGTGGGTTGGACCATTTATCCATCTGTCTTTATTTTGCAGGTCTTATGTTGCAATACAGCAATTACATTTCTCTGTCATGTTTACTCTAGTTGGGTGTTCTCTTGTCCTTTTGTAAGTCCAAATCTTGGAAACTCTAGGCATTCATTTTACTCTTCAAGATGAATGTCTGTTTTCAGTATTCATTATTGTAATGGAGACAATCATATGACTGTTTAAGTGATATTACTGAGACCAGGGTGGGTTAACATCTTGCAGGATCAATCATAAACATCACACCTGTAAGGTCCTTTCCAACCCCAGACATTCTATGATTAAGACTCTTAAAAGAACATAGCACACTAAACTCTCCAGTCACCCTATATGGAAATTGTCAATATTTTCATGTTAAGTGCTGTGAATTTAGCCTGCTTTTCTCTTCTAAATTTATGAAGATATCCACAGTTTTACTTCTGAGGATGGTTAAAAGCTGTGTCTTTTTGGTAAACCTGAGCAGCTTGACACTTGTTTCATCCAGTTCAAGATCTTTGAACTGGATGCTTCTCTGTCTACTAAGCAGATCAATACATTAAATGTTCTCTAAGTTCTCTTTATGTGCTGATTTATTAGTTTCTACACAAAACCACTTCTATTCAAATAATGATCATATGGGTGATGTTTCGTATCCATCTCTTGAAACAAAAGCTCCAGAGTTAAAGGGAGGAAAAGAGATTGCCTCTACTCTCAGCAACTCCTACTCTTAGGAATGCACCCTGTTCTAATAAAAAGCTTTCAACCTGTGTGGTGAGGTGGGATTTGTGTACCCAAAATCTAATACCTCTTAGTTCAGGGAAAGAAGACATCTGATTTTTCATGCAGCTCCTTAGGTCATGAGCAGGGAACTGAGAAAATCCTAATCTCTCCTGCAAGAGTCAATTAAAATATATATACATTATTTATTAAAAAAAAAAAAGTTTAAATTACTGATCTAGTGGATTATTATGCTAGGTTCTAGGTTTTATGCTTTAAACCCCTTACACTTTGAATAAAAATACTCACTTCATTTTTTTGAAAAGTGATATTGACTCCTGGGAGTCAGAGTAGCTGTGACTGTGATTCTGACCTAACACAGGAATTCCCCCTGTAATCCTGTTTGTTGCTATGTCACCATAAGGGAACTGCCTTTACTCCATTCTTCCCTTATTTTCTTATTAGTTATTTTAGGTTTCCTGCTACTTACTAAGGAAATTATAGTGAATTGTATTTTGTGATACTTAATTCCCTCCAGGCACTGATTAAGAAACATTAGGTATTTAACTTAGAGATATAAATCAAAGCTAACTTCAAAGTTAAGTTGTAGATTTGTTCAAAGCCACTTGAAATTGTCTATCTTCTTGGTAAGATTCGTAGAGGTCACAGATTCTCAACAGCTCTACTTTCTGTAAAGGAATACTGGAAGCTGTAAAATTTAAGCATACTTGTACAGATATATGATGCAGTATTTTTTTAAATTCCTTTGTCTCTGGGAAGGAAAACAGGTTCTCTTGAATTGAAACTATATTTAAAAGAAAGTAAACAAAAAAACCCAAACCCCAAACCCTCTGGCATGTGGAAATGCTGCTTGTCAGCTAGTTCTACAGATTTTATCCAAGGCTTGTTGCCTAAACTCTGCTGTTTAGTTCCTGGCTATCAATCCTCTGCATGACTTAACGTTGTTTAATGTGTGGTCTACTAATCCAGTGGATGAAAGAAACCCAAACCTTAAGTGTCCACAAACTGAAGAAAATAGAAAAGCAGTGGTAGAAAAATTGTAAGTCATGATTCAGCACCTAAATCTATCACAATTACAGGTGGCCTCAAGGTTCTTAACCAGAAGAAACATTCCTGTTAGGCAGAGCTGAATTATCTTAATACCCAATTTACTCCACTTTTTTATGTGGAGAAAACTCCACGAGAAACAGGCCTGGTGATAGGTATTAACATTTTCCCTGAGGGGAAACATAGGCATTCACAAGGGAAAACTGGCAGAATGGTGCCTGCATGAACAGAAAATTAAAATTCTATATATGACTTGGATAAAACTACGTCTGGTAGCTTTTAAATTAAATCCTGGCTTCCCTCAAGTCCCCTTGCATACTTCGGTTAATTTCCTTAGTGATAAGTTTTCTATTTAATATTTCTTCACCTAAATTTATATAGTCAGATGATGCTAATCAACTAATGAATAGGACATTCACAAATATAAATGATTGGAGTATTCATTTGAATGAGAGATATCTCTTGAAATTAGCCTTATTTTCCCTTAGCAAACAATAAAATTTTCAATAATATCATATTGTTTAAACTTATGTATCCATAAACCATCAAATGTTACCTCAGATTATTACTGATCTCTCAGTACTGAATACTACTTTAAAACTTGTAAACCTGAATTTGCTCCTTAAATTTTTTTTTTCTTTCATATTTTCATTGCACCATTTCCTCCTTGAATTAAAGCTTGAAGACAGATTGGTAGTGTGACCATAATACATAAACCCAGCTAGAAGGACGACTGACCAATTGTATCAACCTGAAATTAATGTAAACATAAAATGAGTTTATTTTCCTTAATTAAATCACTGTTAGATTTTGAAATTGTCTATTCAATAGCCAGTCTTATGAATCAATATTTCTCATAAGTCTGAAGGTGAAAAGAGACCAAAATCAGTTTCAAATGTACCAAAATATAGATACAAACTAAAATGTCAACCTGAAGGGTGCAGGATTATTTTCTTCAACCTCTGGCAGGGACTGTAAAGGCAAACTAACTGAGAAAGGTTATTTAGCATCCATGTTCTGTGACCTTGATAGCACCAACTCTCCTGCTTTCATAAACATCAAATTTACTATGGTCAAATATCTGCAAAATGCCTCATAAAGATGCACTCCAGCCACCTTATTTTTTTGAAAACACAATTTTCAAATCTGACACAAGTGTTTAAAATATTGTTTTATTGAGCCGTTTCTAGTTTGTTACCATAGAACGTTCCTTTTCAAATTGCTTTTTAAAGTACACACACTGGTTAGGAGTTTAAATAAATGCAGCCTCTAGAGTGCTTTTCTAAAACTGTTCCTCTGTCAAGAAAGTATCAATTATTCTAAAATACAGCTGTATGAACAATATGAAGATTGTTAGTTCTTTCTTGCATTAGAATTACAATATAAATCCAGGCGCCTTTTTTTTTTTTTTTTTTAAGCTGAAAATACACAGAAATTCCTCTCAGATACCCTACTGTATACAACTCTAAGGACTTTGCTGGGGAATTCTCCAGAGATCCTGTTCTAAGGGGTACTGTTAAGAATTTGTGTGCAGGATTTATCAATGTGAATGTGTGCAAATATAGAGACTGAATTGCTTTGTTTATTTTTTAATTTTTCACTTAATTTTCAAAGAATATATAAAACTCTGGATGCCTGAGAGGTCTTCACACTCCCCAATGAATGTGTAATGTTTTAAAGAGGACAGGAGGGAATGGAAGGCAGAAAAAGATGGAAATGAATGAACATTGAATGAATATTATCAGAAAGCACCATAGAAAGATTGAACCTCAATAACACCAATAATCTTCTTCTGATGGTCCTTCGGTTAATGGAACTCTTGAAGCAAGTACTTCATTCTGTCCTTGCATCTACCTGCTGAACTTTAACTTTCCTCTACTTGACTCTACTTTTTATTATTGAAAGGGTAATTAGACATCTTGAGCAAACAGTTGAAAGACCTGAAAGATGTTTTCTGATGTGTAGTTGACTAATAATGAAGCTTTTCTCTAAATTCAGTTTGTATCCCTGTGAAATATGTCTCATATACATCTAACTTCATTAAGTACTGGAGAATGAAGGGCATTGTAATTGTACTAATAGTTATTATTATAATAATATTGTATTTCCTGATTCTGCTCTTTGCAACAACTGTCTAAGGGGCAAAATAATCCATGTTTCCCAGGGAAATGCTTGTTACTGTAAGGATTTTATAAACTAGTTTTCATCTTGATTGGAAAGATTGGAAAGGTTAATTTCTAAGGAGTAAAAAACCACCGTCTTATGAAAATAGCAAACTATTACTTTATTTACCATTCCAATTAGCAGTATTATTAATAAAAGGAGAGGCACTCAAGCTAGCTTATTAGAGTCAAGCCAGAATTTTTAACAACGTCTAAGGAACATCTCAATAGCCGTGCTGATGTCATAACACACACACACACACCTGCCCTGCTCCTTATCCCGGATAAGGTGTGTGTTTGAAAGAAGGGAAGATTTGCATCCTCAGAATTCACCTGGAACAGGCCTTACTCCTGCACCTAAATTCAAGTTTCAGAGGACTCTGTGCTCCCCAAAGGTTTCTGTGGGCTGAAAGTTAATGAATATCATTTTCAGTGCTCTCGCTCCACGCAGAAGGAGGAGCGGCCGGCCGAGGCTCACTAGATGGTGCTACGCACAGGCGGGTGGAGCAGCCCTCGCCAGCCAGACACACTCCCTGCTGGGGCCTGAGTCCCACGGAACAGAGATACAGGCGTATCTCTGCACCGCAGCAGCTGTCATTAAAATGGTGGGCAGAAGAGCTTTGAGAAAGTGACTCATACATATCTGAAAAGAAACCCACGGCGTGCATTTTTCCAGATCATCCCAGCACTTAAAAGCAGCTTTTGTGTCTGATAATAAACAGCTTGTTGCAGTTGCATCAGTATTCCCCTCTCTATCTTAACGCTGTCTTTTGCTGTTCCGTTTTTCTTCACTTCTGTATTAATTACTTCAGTATTGTTTACTCTCAGTTCTTCTTCGACAAATCTATCGTCTTGTCAACAGGTTGTCTTCCTCAGTTTTGGTTCCTGTGTGTAGCTTTCACCCTGCCAGCTTTCCTTGAGTCCATGTCTCCAGTTTTTCACTTCTACCCTTCCAATGCTAGCAGCTGAGCCACCTGCAAGCCCAATTTATGCCAAGCTGCATCCCACCCCAGAGGATGGAGGGTGAAGTGTTTCACACCTGGGTCACTGTGGCCCATCAGAGGAGCCCTGCCCTGGTCCCCCAGAAGTGTCTCTGCCCTTGCAGCTGCCACTTTTCTGATTGTATCTGAGCAGGACCTCCTTGTGCTCCCCTGACCCACCATTTGCAATCTGTTTCGCTGGTCTTGGAGCCACCTGGAACCAGGAGGTGCAGCCCCACCATCCCTACCTTGTGGCTGCTGACCGGGTGCAACCAGCAGCATTAGTGCCCTGTCCTCCCACAGCACCTCACCACCCGCAACAACTCTTTTCTGACTGAACTTTTGGGTGTAAACAACACACATTTGAACAGCATGTATGCAAGCAACTCCCTAATGACACACTGCAGTGTCAGTCAGCCTCAGCCCCTCACTAAACCTAATGAGCCTGTGTAAATCACAGTACAAATGTTGGATTTTACTTTTCAAAGCACACAATACTGGCTGTGTTTTTAAATAGATGTTTATTTCTGTCTTTTAACTGATGAAATAGTAACACAGATACTTGCCTCTGGATATCAGATAACTACAGTAATGTTAATTCTCTGCACTTCAACAGGTCCTTAACTCATAGGAGAAGACAGACAGCAGCTCTGTGTTGAACTTCAGCTGGTGGGGACAAGCAGATGAGCACAGACTTTGATGCAGGGAGTCAGATTTGTAATTTGGAGTTCCATGGTAATTTCCAAGTGTGACTGCTGTTACAGAGTGCCTCCCTGTACAACTGTGGGATTGTATTTCTGCACAACTCCATTTCCATATTTTCATTCTTAGTGTACATACTACTTTCTGGATAATTTAGGATTGAATTTATATGAGGTTGCTGAGCCTACCAGCTTTCTGTGCTTCTGACTGTATTTCCCTGGAGTTTCCAAACCACAACGCTGCTCTGAGTTGAATCACAGTGATATTTTTCCTTTGCTTAAAGAATACTACCTTTATCAAAAATACTTCTTCACCCTCTCTGTGTCTGTGATAAGGCAATACTTTGAAACTCGACTCTTTAAATGCAAACTAGTACTGTTTCATATGGTCATCTCCCTCATATTAGTACAAATAAACAAATGAAAATAAAGGGCAAGAAATACAACCTGCAGCATGTGTTCAACCAAAGACTGATCTGGTGGAAGACTTCAGTATAATCCCCAGAGTGAGGATGGTGCTGTGCTCATTTGCAGCTGCTGGGAATTGTCACCTTTGCTTTTGTAACTACTTGACTTACTGCTGTACCCTGTGAAAATTTGGTTCTGTAACTTTATACCTCACAGGCACGTATAAACCTTTTTATTTCTTGCAATGGAAACATGAACTTATATTTTGAACATAGATGAAAAGATTTAACAAACTAAAACACAAAATAACCTCTATGACATGTAATAAATATCTTAGAAAATAATGTTTTTCTTCTAATATCCATAACTGCCAGTAATATACTGTTTAAGTAGGGTTGCTATTAAGTATATGTACAATAAGGCAATAAAATTGTGTTGGAAATGCAAAAAAAACCTAGTAGGAAACTGACATTTTACTTCTATATTAATTGATGTAACTAATGTAGTACAATAGAAGTACGTATAATTCCAGTGATTTATGAGACATATGCATGCATGGTAGCAGCATCACATAGGTCCCTTCCACATACTTTCAGTAGAAAGAATAAAGTACTTGGTTTTCTCTATGGAGTTGTGACAATCTACAAGATTAAACTGTCACGCTTAGAAAGTGACATTAGCATTATGAGCATCTCAGAGGGAAGGATCGCCCAAACCTGCTGTCAGTCAAAGAACACTTCCCGAGGTTGGATTCACATCTGTTGTATGGAAAAATATCCGTATCCTGATGCTAATCATATGAGGATCAGACTGTGCTGCAGATATCAAGCTGAACTCTGACAGAAATCCTCTCCTCAAGACATCTGGCAATGACCAGCCATAAACAGCAGTAATAAGGAACATGCATGAGCAAACATGTCTGTCTTCTCATTGCTTTTGATGGACCGATACACATGGTTTTATCTGAGATTTCATAAATGGTGCTCTGAGAAGAAAAAACAAAAAAGCCACAAATGGAAAAATGATGTGAGAGAGGTGGTATTGGTCACACTTTGTCTGAGAAGGGCAGGGAGGAATCTTATTGCTGTTTAATCTACCTACTGGGAAATCATCAAACTGTTTGAAGAGGTACACCACAATATGATGAGTGACAGAGGATACAAGATGAAACAAAGTAAAATCTTATTAGAATTAGAAAGGAAAAATGCTTTACAATGTAAAGGGTGAAATTTTGGAGTAGGTTTCCTAGTAAGTTTATGGGATCTCCACACCACTGGTATTCAGAAATTAACTAGGTATATGACCTTATGTATACAACCCTAAAACTATTCTGTTTCACCTGGTATGGCTCTGAAGAGAGATATCTTAAAAATCCCAGATTAATTGACCATCCACTCTGTCGTGATCCCATACACAGAAAACGGTGTGATTCCACCAGTGGTTACCCATGACGAATGTTAATCCAGAGGGTTTGAGAATGGAACTCACCACTACAGCAGCCATATCCCTTCTTTTTACAGGAGTATTTGGTGTTGCCTCCACTTGCTTATTTACAGATTGTAGAGTTGTTGTCCATGTAGGTGGTCCCAGGGCTGTAGGTCTTTTCTGTCCTTTTGTTCCCTCCATCAAGTGTCCTCTTCTTCTAAGGACTCGTACCATCAACATACTTTTTAAATAAAGAATAGTGAAAATACAGAAGAGAAACAGAGGCAGGGCAGTTTCTGAGGGCTGCCATGGTGGCTTAGGTGGCTTGTGCTGAGTAGATGGTTTGAGTATGGGGTGGGTGCTAAGAAAGTCCTAATGTCTCTGACTTGGTAAGCTCTTAGATGGCTACTATAAGATGTTGTATCTTTGCCATGAGAGATGTGGCACAGATATGCTTCTCTGTCTCCATTTAATAAAATCTGTATTTTTTTCTGCCTTTCTCCTATGTTTGAATAAATAAAAATAGAATAGAAAGCCGGATTTACAAACAGGGCCATGATCTGCAGAGTACTTTCCTTTAGTGGCAGACTTACAAAGCCTCAGGAGATATTTTCCAGATGCATGACTTCCTTTAACTGATGACAAAGTCTTTGATGTCACTTATTACTTGGAACTAATTCTGAGATTGTAAGTATGTGTTCAAGTATGCAAGATGCATTCTACCCCACGCAGCTAAAAAAATAAATAAATGCCACCATATTGCTAGGGGTTTTTTTTAGATCTTGTATCCATGTCTTCCTTCTAACTTGCATATTTATTTCTTAGTAGTTGCATTGGTAAAATGCTTGAATGTCTTAACAGGTAGCAAGCATTACTTCATGCCAAAGTCACTCTAAAGCTAAAAAGTAAATATTCCCATAATCTCCCTGCCTGAACTTTCTCCTACATTATAAAATATACTATGGGGTAAAAATAAAATAATAATTAAAAAAAAGCATAGGCAATATAGTTCATTCTTTATCCATTGAAAATAGGTAAAGCAGGTATAATTTAAGAAGATAAAATATCTCCAGTACATAGGAAAATGCAGCATTTGAGTAATCTCCCCAGTTTCAGTTCTTTAGTCCTAATTTCTGGACAACTTCCAGTAAAAAAAAAGAGAAAACAAAAGAAAAAAATTTAAAAATAAATACATAAAATCTGGAAACAAAAAAAGAGAGAACATCTACTTTTTAGAAATGTCTTTACTCAGCTAACTGAACATGACTGTCATGGAAAATATCCCATTCTTAGGGCTGGTATAGTGTCTGTGCCTTTCAGCATTAAAAAATTGGGCTTGAGTAAAATTACTTTGAGAAAGGATGAGTATAGGAAATTATAACTGAGTTTGCACTCAGAAATTTTCTGTAGACTTCCCAAGGTCAGACTGAGATCTGGTTAGTCATATGATTTCTCTAATGGTATTAGAAAAACAAATCATATCAGAAATTCTGTCATAAGGGGATTGTAAAATCTGAGATACTGATTGGAATGAAAGGCTGCTAATGCTGTAGGGCACAGCTATCACTGGATGTAATTGCTGTCATTTCTTACTAAATAGTCATTAATCAACATGACGCAGCATTGGATTAGAACTGTTTCTGGTAAAATACAAAGTTATATTATGAGGTCTGCTTATCAGAAATAGTCAGAAATAGACTTTTATCAGATTATTCCAATTATTAAATTCAATGAGTTTAAGGAAAAAATATGTGAATTGGGACATACATATAAATAAATCTCTAACTGATTAAAATTCTTGAATCAGAGCAAGGAAATTTTTAGTATGTGATGCTGTTGCTGGTATCAGCTAAAAAATTTAAGTGCTCAGCAGTACAGATTAGGATATTGGTTTAGATCGATTTTTAGTTTTCTGAAATAATAATTAGTTACAAGAACTGGATAATATGACCATAATATTATTGCTTATCATGGTAGTTGGTTTTGGATGTTTGACTTGTGTATTGGTGAAATCACTTTGGATTTCTAGCTGCTCCATGGCCATGCCAAATGGGTATTTTGGCTACTGATATACCAGAGCAATGTAATTTCTTGCATTGCTGGAATAAAGATGCAACGTCTGATATCAAAATAAGTCTTTAGCCTGTGGCAGAAGAATGTGGATTAGTGGTTAACACAACCTAGAGGGGGAAATCTTTGGGGTTTACAGTTTAAAAAGAGTAAATTCTTATGATGTATGTGGGGTTTTTATGAAGTTACCCCAATTTAGTAGTTGTAGGCTTCAGTGTGGAGAAGGCTTTGAATTTAAATCTAAGCAGCTAAACCTACACAAAGTCTTTTATTCTAAATAAAAGACGGAGGAAAAAACTACTCCCAAACAAGTGGGGTAAACAGATTCATCCAGAGATATATTAGGAAATAATAAAGATTATCTGGGGAATGTAGGAATGTTCAATAACGAAGTTCTTTCAGCACCACAGGGATAAAATAAACTTGTTAAAAACACAATAATTTTGACTTTTCAGTGGAAAATGGAAAATATACCTATGTGCACAAATGAAAATATACTAAGAAGAGAACTGCAACCTTTATATAGCAAGAAAGTAAAGAGAAAATAAAATTCTTGGGTCTGCTCTCACCAATATAAATTAATGCAGCGTACAAAGACATATATATTAGGTTAACAGGGATAACAAGAGAGTAGCAGTTCATCTTCAAAGCACATGTGGAAAAAGTAAGATGCAACACAGACACACTACAGCAGATATGTACACCAAAAAAATGTGAGGATACCTTCTTTGTAATAAGAATGATCAGAAATTGGATCCGTTTCTGTAAAAAGATTTCATAATTTTATCCATGAAGATACTATAAACTCAACTGGACAAAGCTCAGAACATTCTCTGACTTTGAAGTTAGCTGTTCTTTGATTTGGAACCGGTATGGATGACCTCCAAAGGTCCATTCCAACTTAAATTATTCTGTAATTCTCTGATCTTTCTTAAATAAGGTAATTAGTTTTCTCTTCTTATTAAATGTGATAGATTTAATTTCCCTGGATATATCAGACTTGATGTGAGTGACATTAGAAGTTCTTTAAATGTGGTATTTGAACTATGATTGAGTTTATACACATTAAATTCCAGGGCAGAGTGGAAAAGAAGTGTTTGTAAAGCTTTCCTAGGCCAGTAGTAATGAGTGGCCCCATTCAACTATGTCGAAGATTTAGGGAGTATTATTTCAATCCAAACCTTTTAGAGGATGTAATCTTTACACTATCAAGACTTTCTTTGCTTTTTAGGGAAGATGTAACATGTATCAAGACCTCTCTTGCAGTCTCTGCCTTAATCTTTGTTTGGTAAATCTTAGAGGCATCCTGTGCTTTTTTGGTATTTTTCTTGAATTGTTTTGCCCATCTTGCTGTCAGATTTATTTGCTTCACCACAACTTGTATTATTTTAGGTTTTATGATAATGCAGATTCCAGTTTTTGCTGTTTCTTTGTTGGTTTCTTCCCTTGTTTGTTTATAAAGCTGGAACCTCCTCAAGTTTCACTTATATAGTTGTCCCAATTTGATATCATCTTCACAGCATCAGAAATAAACTTACAAGAGCAATCTTTTTAGCCACAGGTATCTTATATACTTGATCACTGAAAATGGTTTAACTCTGATGAATCCTTTCCACAGTACACTTGATTAGATGTCTTTATGTTTTTCTAATATGTTTTTACAACAAACCACTTGTACCATTTACTTCTATGTAATAAGGCAACCTGCTTCTAAGATTTTAATCAAGCAATATTTCAGCAATGTCTATGTCAGTTTTCAGAGTGCTGATCCATTATGTAGTACCACGTAGAGATCTGACTTTTCAGGTTTTTTGAAATGTCCTTTCAAGGCTTTTAACATTTCACATAAAACCATAGGGAGTGAATGCCAGAAACCAAAAGCAATATGCTTATAATCATAGTCTTTTGAAAATTATTTAAACTCATAATAGTCAACCTGTAAGTCACATCACTGCTGAAGTGGGTATGTCACATCTCAGACTGTAGGTGCATATCAGAGTTACATATTTAGCAATTCCATTCTTTAATGATGTTATTTATGGAGAACATTATGACAAGGTTGAAAAAAAAAGTCATATTATGCCATTATTTCCAGTATTATTACCAGTACTATTTTCAAACATATGTCAAAAGCAAAGTAGTGAGCTATTTTTATTTCCTCTTAAACTATTTTATATGCAGTGTCTTTCTTTTTAGCAAATATATATGCTGATGTTTTGCTTTAACCTTCATGGACCAAAAAGATTATTCCTTTTTACAGGGCACACTTCCTGAAAGAGACAGAGCCCACAGCTTGATGTCATCTGGCTACTTCTGAGCTAGTTACCTAGAGCCTTTTAGAAGTGGTTATAAAAACAAGGGCATGATTCATCTAACCTATTTTACATGGATACTTATGAGATGAAATGAATCATGTTCTAGAGAACATTTGTGTTCTCCACTGAACGTACAAACAGCTTAAACAACTTACTTATGGGAAGATCATTATGGTGTGGGTTACCGAATTTGGTCCAATGAACCCTGGTCTTAGACCCTTGATTTTAGACCTGAAAGTAACAGTTCTGTTATTATTATTATTATTGTTGTTGTTGTTGTTGTTGTCATTGTTGCTGCTGCTGCTATTGTTGTTGTTGCCACTATTATTACTACTATTATATTTATGCTGAGTCTTATTCTTACAGTTTGATCACAGTTATTCAGAATTGTCATCTTAATTATATATTCATAGATTTACCTGCCTAGAAAAACTACCAAACTTTTTTGTTGTTTAGCAAAATCAAATATGTCACTGTAGACTGAAGTCACAATATTCTAGCACCCATTCTAGGTGAACATTTTTATATGTTTGGTTTTGGGGTTTTGATGTAACTTTGAAGGAGAGTTTGGAGTTGACAGCTTTGGTGAATTTTCAGTGTAATTTCGGTGTTGACTGTGGAAATTTCAGTAAGTTTCTTATGACTGTTGTTTATGCCTAAAGTACTATCTAGGTAAAATAAACAACAGGGGATTTCTGAAGACAATTTGTAACATTTTATGAATTTCATATGAAATATACTATAATAATTGCTAATTTTAGCTTTATTTTTAAAAATGTTTTATTGTTGAGCCCCCTGAATGAACAATTTACAAATAATGTTATTCCAACATTGTAAGTTGTAACTGAAATTGTATTGTTAATTTTCTTCATTCAACATAACCTTGAGCATTCTCTTTGCTCTCAGAAATTACTCTTTGCATGGAATGAAGGCATTCTGATAAGAATGTTTTTATTTGTGATTATCACCTCAAGGTATGTTTGTGTGGATGTAAAGTCTTATACAAACAATCCAGGACACAAGGTTTATGAAAGATAATGTTTATAGTTAATAAATCTTTGAAGTTCTCTTTCAGGTCATATAAATATTTTTTTCCAGTTCAAATGAAGCACTAAAAGAGTATTGAAGTATATTTTATTCATTACAAAATGAAGCTTTGTAGAGAGAACAAATATTGCCTGGACATGATGGCGCAATTCTATATAGCTAAACATTGCTTATAATTTGGGAGACACAGTGTGAAACTACAGTTTATTCTCTGAGATTGTCTTCTTTTTCTTCTGTTTGCTTCCCAAAAAGGTACCAGTCATATTAGCATAAAAATAAAACAAAGCCAAATTAAATCCCTTTTCTCTAAAGAAATATGAGAAAACATACATCAATCTCATAGAAGCCTTTGTTTAGTAGAAGGCATTTCAGATTCAGCTCAGGTTGATAATGACTTAAGTGTTAGCATAGCATAAAGGTCATAGCTAATTCGTAAGCCATCTGAGAATTTCTTTTCTTTAAATATCATTTAAACATTTATCGTTTAAATATCAGAACAATTAAACAATTTGAGATTCCTATTACAGGTTATTATCATTTGGTAAAAATGTTTGTCCTCTAAAGCATTTGTTGTACATTAGGTAGATGCTGCTGAGTTCAATTCAGAAATCAAAAAGATTCATTGGCTTGTGAGGCACAGATGACCATACCAATCCTTCCATTTCTTAAATATATTTATCAACTTCTAATGAATAGTTTAACCAAAAAAAAGTTATAGACCTAAAAATGCTGGCAGGTGCCTTCTATAAGTTAAAATTCAACCTTGGGGTCTGGTGTAGTTAAGCACTTACATAAATTCCTTCTGTCATCGAAATGTCTTTGTATAATTTATGGTCTTACAATAAAATATTAAATAAACCAGTAAAAGACCACCTAGCATTTCCTCCTACCTGTAACTGTCTATATATATTTTCTTATACTTTTTCAATTTTTTTTTAATGGATTTAGATGTTGACAGGGTTAATACTTGAATTGTGGGTGCCTCAGGCTTATTTGGAAGCATATTTCAAATCTAACACACTGTAGTTCTTTATTTATCAGGCTGAATATTTCTTTAATATGAGACAAAAATCTTTGACAAACATTTGACCAAAATTTGGAATGTCTATAACCTGCAGCGGAATATACAGGATAGCCTAGGCCCATGTACAGTGCTGAGTTTGTTAGATTTACCTGCTTATTTTGAGGCAAATCTGGGCCTTCTCACATAGTGCTCCAGTGAACTATGTGGCTTCACACTGAAAGGAGAATAAAGCCTGAAATTCTGCAAGAGCCAAAGCTACAGAGACTGTGGTGCTGGTGTATGAAAATGTTATGTAATGGAATCTGTTTCTCTGGGCACAGGTGAAAGTAATCATGACACTAATTTTGGTGTTAGGCATTCCACTTACTGCTCTGTTGCAGTCTTCAACAAATAAATAAGCGATGGTGGAGAAAAGGATGTGCTGCATAAAAGCCATGTGTTGAGAGAACAATCACATTCTCATTTAGTGTTTTGATTCTGTGAACACGGACATGGTGGTTTAGTTTTTCTTCAGGGGGAATTATGCTGTTTTTCTTTTTAGGGACCTATTTTCCAGGATAATAAAACAAGCATAACCATTTGGGCTGTGTGTTAATGATTGTCACAAACCTTTGGTGTTATGAGAGAATCTGGCAGCAAATTAGAGCAGTGTAAATTAATTTGAGGTATATTCTCTACTTCTTTTTAGCCATCACTCTGAACCTAAGGCAAACAGATGGCTGAGGATTTCTCTGAAATATTAAGTGTTTCAACATGAATATCTCTCAGGCTGTAATTTAACATGCTACTTGAAGCCTGACTTTTCTGTTGTTTGGTTTTTTCCCCCTAAAAGAATATTAAAGCATAAACGAACAAAACCCAAGATATACTATTCTAGAAGATATAACAATAACTTTTAGATCACAGGCTGCTTGCTCTAACTGTGACATTAAGTTTATTTAGTTATTATATGAGCACTCATTATAGTTAGTATATTTATTTTTTCATTAATAAAAAGAAATAATGTAATATTATGATTCCTTTATTTTTAAAGGCACCCAAATGTGTTTATATGGGCTATAAAAACCTCAGAGGTAGTAGGAGGTTTTTGATAGATTATGCTCTTCATGGCTACTTGCCAGCTGATCAAAGTTGCAGATTCCAGCAATAGTGTAAATACTTAACTACAGTGATCCTGTATTTTTCTCAGTATAACTACAGATACAAAAAATGACACAGCTTGCATGGTCTCACTCACAGTGTTATCAGAGATGAGTCTTCCCTTCTGAAGCCCAAAGAGAAGAGGGAGGGACTGAAGGTTTTTTTTGGTTTGTTTTTGTTTTGTGGTTTTTTTTGTTGTTTTTGGTTTTGTTTTCTTTTTTGTTTTTTTTTTTGTTTTTTTGTGAAAAAGGAATGCACAGAGTTTCATATTCCCATTCCCATTTCATTAACGAGGTGCTATTTTTCTTTGATGATGTAAAAGCCTCTCCTAAATTTATTTACTCATCCTAATTTAATTGTTTGAATCTGCTTAATCTAAAAATTGGCTTTCTATGTTGATTTAGTTAACAGAAATCATTATTTAGATGACTAAAATATGCATGATTTAACATCTTTGAAGCTATTTCTCAGGTGGGATGTCCCACAAGAACTCAGAATCACAGAACTGGTCTGTACTTCATGCAGTATTGCTGTTCACTCAGTAATGCTCATGCCAAGATTACCCAGCACACTGTGTCATCTTTTGTCTTTCTTTCACTAAAACATGTATTCTCTTCTGAAGAAATTGCTGCTAACCACAACCATTTACTTAGGATCCTCCTGGGAGGCTGTGCTAAGCACAGAAAAACCCTCATGAGCTAATTTATCTCAGTTAGTGAGTTCAACAAACTTTTAGCTACATTATTTTTTCTGTTGTTTTTAAACTGTGCATGTTTTTTCCACATTGGAGTATAAAAAGAACAGGAAAAATACTTCTGTATTTCTACAGTAAAAACGTTTGATAGATTACTTTTTTTTTTGTTCAACAGATTCACATTCTGAGCAGTGCTCATTCCCTTACAGTGAGAGAAAAAAATGCTCTGTAGAAAACAGATTAGGAGTCACTGAACCTCACTGCTTTTACTCTTCTAGAAATGTGAAGCCAAAATAAAAAAATAAATAAACAAATAAATAAACTAAAAAAAAGAATATTCAGCCTTTTGAATTTGAGAATCTCTGTTCAATGTGATGACACCTTGTTTTAGTAATACCTTTTTTTAATGTATGTCCTCTTTTAATGGGCAGTTTAATTGTTGGGTCAGTTTGGCTTCTGATCTATTGACTGATTGCTTCAGTCATTTCAAAGTCTCATACCTGAGAAGATTTTCCAACATTTTAACATTACCTGGAACATTTTTATTTTTCTATTATATAGCATGCTTAAGGGAACAGTCTTAATGAAATGTATAAAGTTGGATAATTAAGACCCAGCCACAGCAGATGGAAAGGACATTATTTTTTTCTTTACAATCATTCTATATAACTGAAATTTTTTTCTGTTCTCTTCAGTCTCTCTTTTTTCCAAGGTTTACACCCACTGCCTAACCTATTCTTTCCTGGACTTCTGATCTTTTGTTTCACTCCGTTGAATTCTACAGATCAGAAGGTACAGTGTCCACTTGGAGGGTGTCCCATTCAAGGAGAAGCAGGTAAGTTGCAAAGTGGAAAGAATGTTCTACAGGTTGTTCTGATTTATGTGGTAGTATAATGTTTGACTTGTGCAACTTGTGATCCACAATAACCTCAAATCTTGGTCTGCTGCCTGCCTGCTCATTCTTCACCCTGTGTTTAATTAACTGCATGTGCTTGCTCGAATCAGTAAACTGCATTATTTACATACAGAAGTCCATAGATATCAAGTCATTTTTAAACTTTTCAACATGATAGACTTCAATATTACCCTCCAGTATATTCATAGTTTACCCCAGATCAATGCAATTTAAATTGTAATAAGAAAATAATAAAAGCTAACAAGATTTTTCCATAATTCCAAGACAGGTCTCTATGCATTATAGACCTATTGTTTCTCCCTATCTGCAAGGCCTACTACTGTTATAGGAGACAATTACATTGGTCTGACATGTGCCAGATTCTCCTTGATCTTCCTATTTCATTATTTCCCAGTTGATTAAAATACTGTGATTATCACTCCAGTGTTTTTCTGATTAGTAAAAAAAAAAAAAAAAATAAAAAAATCAGCAACTAAAATCATAGGGAAGCAGGTAATAATTGATGTGACTTGCAGAAAACTTACTAAATTCTCAAGGAGTCTGATTGTTCAGCCATCCAAATTTTCTAAGTAGACAGGTTAGAGTGTCACACAGATTTGTGTGTGAAAAAGATTTTCCTCGGAGAATTGTTAGTGCCAAAAGAATAATTCTGATCCTTGATTTATTCACATCAGTACTTCAGCAGCTCTTCAGTGAAGTAAACAGAGAAAAGTATATAAAAAATGGGATCTATGTTTTCATTGTCAAGGACCACAAAATTCCCTTTTATCTTGTAAATCTGCAAGCCTGCTCTGATTGAAAATAACTGTAAAATAAAATAAGGAAGGTCTGTGTTTTTTAAAAAAATATTTATTGGTGGATCTCCTGGTTTCACTTTTTTATGGATTTTTTTTCTTGTTCATAAATTTACATTTTTAATAAGTATATATTCTTCTTCATATTTACAGATGATGGTAGTTAGCTTGTGTTGCAGAAGGGGTGAGGGATCTTGTGGGGGTGGAGGAACTACAGGCAAAATGTTAATTTGTCATTAATTTCGATAATCACGTCTTCCCAAATGCTCATGTTACTTGTAGCTTGTGAAAATTCAGTTGAGAAGTTAACTTCCCTCTTTCAGCTGAGAAGTTAACTTCTCTTTTGAATCAGGATAGCTTTTTGAAACGACATTGGATATGCTAAATCCAAACAATGCATTCAACTTTGACTCTAAGTCATTATTGGCAAAACTATGGAGTCTGGAAAATAACAATTAGGTGAAAATGTCTTACTACAGTAATTTCTTCAGGCATCTCTTGGCTGTCTCAACTTCATCCATTCTGAAAAATGATGAATCATCACCTTGGCAAAGCTTTCAGATGCTGTGTTCCCAAAAATGAATGTAACATTTGCATTCATTTTGCCTGTTGCTCTGTGGTTGCCTTTTTTTCATTTTATTTTTTTTTCTTTACTTCTGATAGCTCCATTCCTTTTTCCCCATAGGCAGTAATCAATGTATTCAGATCTTCCATAAACAAAGAAGTGTGTATCAACATTATGAGTGCATAAATGGTTAAAAGGCACTGAGATTCATGCCAGATGCTTCAGTGACTCATTACCAAATGGTAAAATCTGAAAGCTTAACAAGATATTAATTTTTTCCTGCTGAAAATATCTATTCACAAAGGCCTTTTTCTGTTAAGAGCCATCATTGATCACAGTTCCCCAATATGAAGAATCAACAATAGCTGAATAGTCAGTTTATGAAACAGAGCGGTTTGCTTCTTCCACTTGTATTACACAGTGATTTTTATAACAGCCAATTACTTAAAAAAGATGTAAATAGGATACATTTGAGGAAAAGTTTCTTAAGAAAAAAGAATGTGTTTGCTGGGGTTTTTTTAGCTTTAAAGGCAAGAGTTAATTTGGACTACAAAAAAGATCGATGGGGTTCTTTTCTTTCCTACAGCTTGATTAAAAACAAAATTAGTTTTCATTTGGAAAGAAGAAAGAATGTGAAAACTAATAATCCAAAAGACATTTAGGCATCATTCAATCTGCTTGAGGGTTTGGTCAGTGCCTCAGCCTGATAGTTGTGCCTCTTCTGACTCATTTTTATCCCACTTCCCATGGAACTGTGACTTATTGCAACCAAATTAATTTAGCAAATATAGGAGAATTATGTATTCTACAATTAATGACCAATCTTCTCCCAGTCTCATCTGCTTTACCCTCTGATATATGAAACACATTCATATTCTAAATGAAGTTGTGTCCTGAGGCATAACATTGAATATCACATTGAAAATTATTTTCATTATCCAACATGCTGATTGTTTAAACTGGTTTAGGGTCCATTAGGACACATGGACAGTTGAGGATGACTTCTACTTGATCACTGGTGGTGAGCTGTTTTGATTTCAATGCTTTTCATGTCTAACATTTGTCTACATGTGCAACTGATCACTGAGGCAAAAAAACGCAACGAGTTGAGAACTTAGAAATTTCCCTTTTAAGTGTTGATGAAATTAAATGCCATAATGACATTGACATTTTCTCTTCAGCATGACACCCATGGAAGTGACTACACATATTATATTAAAAAAGAACAGTCAGATTTTATAATTGTTCATCCATTTGTTCTGTAGATAACATTTTCAGTTCCCATGCTAAAAGGAGAAAGCAAAGTAGGTAGAGTCCTGTTTCTAGCACTTAGCTGCCAGGCATTATCACAATGATGCACTGTTTAGAATACAAATGTTATGAGGAACTGTGGATCAAAGGAATGTTTTCCATTTATTGACTTTTTTCATGTAAAATTTAATGAAAATGTAATCCTCTGAATTAACAGCTTGATATAAAAGTCATTAAAATAGATGGAAACATATACATTAATTTAACAAGTCTTTAGAGCAGGCACTTAAGTGGGTTTTAATGCTTCTCGCTCTAGCTTGATGAGTATTGTCTTTGTTACACAGATGATGCTGTGAAGTCATGGAAAAGTTAAAAGTTGATTCGAAGGCTACAAAATGAGACAGTTGGAAAACCAAAAATGAAATATTAATAAAAATATCTGTCTGTACTTCATATTTAAGAAAATACGCTACTATTTTTATCTAAATAAATGAATTGTTAAGGGCAATTTCTTTTAAAAAGACAAATTATATTAAAATATCTCTTGATCTTTTTATCATAAAAATTAACATCTGAACACTTTTTTTGTAGAACAAAGAACTTATATGGTTCTAGAAAGACTTTAGTCAAAGATTGTTACATATGATTACACAGAAAAGTGAATAAGAAGCCTGTGTAGGAAATATTAGTGTATCAATAAGAATAATATGGTTACAGTGGTCCTTGCTAAAAAAAAAAAAAAGTTTTCCTAGTTTTGCTACTAAGTTCTCTCTGAGGTGTCAGTAAGTCAGCTTATAAGTAGACTCTTAACTCAAGAGAAACTGATTTTAAAATGAGTACTTTGATTCCATAGCTGTGTAGTTATATGTTAGGAATTTTCTCAGAGTGCCCTCCTGACTTCCGACATCTGTAGAGAAAGTCCAGCTTCTCTATAAATTGTATTGGTTTTAAAAGACGAAAATACCATTTCTTTAATTTTGCACTCCACTTAGGTGCCCAAGCAAGTGTATTTGACTTTGGCAACAAATGCATTCTGTAGAGCTGAGCTTTCAAAAGAAGGTTCAGAAGGTTCCAAGGATCTCAGACAGAAGCATAAATCAATATGTTTAGTATAATTTAACTAAACTACTGCCACCAATTTATGTTCAGAGTCCCTTTGTCAATACTTTGACAAGAAACAGTAAAGGAAACTCATTGCCAAAGAATTGTCTGAAGAGGAATGAGACGGCAAAAATTCTCCATTCAGTTTCCTCATGTCCTTCACTGTCTCCATACAGGACAATGTATTCATATCACAATAATAAAGAAGAAGTTATATTCTTGGATTAAATGATACAGAAAGAAGTACTCTCACAATTGCTTTACATTATATTTCAAATCTAAAGGTAAGGTTAGATTTTGAAGGCTTTCCATCCTAAAATAAAACTTCTTCAAAGTCCAAAGGATTTTAAAGAGCAGAGAACCAGGGTTTGAAATCTGAGGTCTGGTCCAAAACCTAAGTTCTAAAAGGTGCCAAAGATTAAATACTGGTTTAGTTTTCCTACTAGTAAATTTTCAGCTTTTCAATTTCTATGACAGCAAGAAGGGACCCTAAGTCCAAAGAGAACAAAAGGACTTGGAGTTTTAGATAGTATTGTTTAGAAAGGAGACAAAGGAATCGGGGTTGTTGTAAATCTTTAACACTCATCCCAAGTCAGTATTTGCAAGCAAACTGAATGTGTATTATCATGTTATCATGTGTTCCTGTTGTGATCACCTCAAAATCCTGAAACCTTACCTTGTGCTCTTTGAACAGGTCAACAATAGCAAACTTGCTTTCTAATGGATTTATGCACCAAAATACATACTTTAGGAGTGTATATTCAGCTCAGTGCAGAACAGGTGCCTTTGTTATAACAGGGAGATGGGAGTTTGTTGATTTGGTTTTTTGTTTTGCTTTTTTGGTGTGTTTGTTTAGTGTGTGTGTGTTTGGGAGTTTTTTTGTTCTTGTGTTTTGGGTTTTGGGTTTGGTGTTTGTTTATTTGTTTGTTTTTTGTGGGGAGAGAAGGGTGTTTCTGTGGGTTTGTTTTAAATTTTATTAGTTTTAATCCTTTTTCATCAGGATCTTTTCTAATTCTACACTTTTCTATCTACCCTTCTCTTATTTCCATTCTCTGTCATCACTTATTTTTATTGCCACATCCAGCCCCAAGGTATCTTACACTTCTGCACTAAGAATTATTAGCAGAAAATTAACAGCTAATTCTCCTCGAAAATGGATGGGACATGTCCCTGCAGGCTAAGACATCTTTTGATTTGTTCACCTATGTCTTAACTCTGGGTGCAGCAGCTTTATTTAACATTGCTCAGTAGAGTGCTGTACAAACACACACTCACCATGAACAGACAAAGCTCAAACCGGGGCCCTAGAGCTTTTCATGTTACAGCCACTTATTACAGCAGTTCACAGGCCTGCTCTGCAGAATTAGGTTACTGGATGACTGGGGAAAGGACTGACCCATGGCATTGTTTCTTCAGCTTCATTGCAACACAAATGGCAAAATAAGGAAAGTGTTATTAAAATGAATGGCTATTTTTTTTTTCTCATTTTCTATTTAAGCAGCTATCCCAGACTGGCTGGCTGTTATTTAAAACTAACATTTGATTTTTTGCTGAAGTGAAGGCAAGTCACACTCTGATAAATCCTCAGATAATGAATATAATACAAAGTTTCCATATCTGCTTTGCAGAGAAGTTTCTGGGCAACTAAAGACCCTGGTAATTTTTGACATGCTTCACATTTAGTTCTATTCTTCTTTCTCTTGCCTTGCATACACATAGTTCTTCACTATATCTAGTAAATCATCCATTGTATTTGCTAGAGGTACAGGAATTCTGCTACTATGAATGTCATATTAATCTTGGACCTGTATTGAAAATGTTCCTTTGAGACTGAAAGGCTTGAGCTATATTTTTTCTCATTTTGTGTGGAAGTTGAGAAGAGAGATAAAGAGATATGTTCCTTTTCTTTTCAGTATGACTAGAATTTTCTCTCTGAGTTTGTGAATAAAATAAAAAGTTAAAGTGTTTTTCAATTTGGTTTTGTATTTATTTTTCTGATGCCTTGTGGTAAAAATTTCCAGCAGGTATAGTGTGATGGCCAGAGCATTCTGCCCTGCAACCAGTCTAAATAGCTGGAAAGAGTGAGGGAGCCTGGAGAGTGGAGTATCATGCATGACAGATCCAGCAGCTGGTCATAGCTGTATTAGACAGAGGCAGAGCTGCTCAGGGAGATCTGTCTTGTGATATCAATTTTAACACAGAAAATCATGTTCATTGTATATCAAAGGTTTGGGAAACATTGTCTATTGTATCTGTATGAATTAATTAGTTCTACTAGCATGGAATATAACATATAGCCATGATTATTTTCTTTGTACAGTCAAGGATTTGTTCTCCTTTAAAAGAAATTTCAATGTGTTATTTGTGTGTTAAACTCCTGTTGGATGTCTGAGCATGTAAATCTTTCTGATCCCATGTAGAAAACTTGATGTGTTTTTAGAAAGCCTTCCTAACCTCTTCCTATCCAGAACTGGAAGATTTGGGTCAGCAAATCTTGACATCTGCATTCAGGTTCTAGTCCTTAGGGATCTGAAGACTTTGGAATAATTGAGTTCCCACTGTTCATCTCCTCCAGTGGAAAGCTATCAGCAACCAAATATTTCTGATTAAACATGAGTTGGAAAGAGCAGACATCAATTGTACTATACACATGGCACTGTCAGTGAAAACCCACCCAGTCAGGTCCTTGCTACCTCATAACAACCTGAAGATTATGTAGTTGCAAATTGCCTTGGCTTATTTACAGAAGTGAATCAAGGATTCACTGGTATGAATACATACCTGTTCCTGTGAATGATTACACAATTGAAGAAAAGCAGGAGTATGTGGTGCAAGTTCTTCAAAAGAAAAGAACTTAAAGCATTTTAAACAAAATAGGATTATCGTTCTCAAGAAGTGCTGAGTAAGTTCAGAAAGGTTGATTATGTATGAATATATGAATAAAAAAGAATATGAGAGCAAAAACTGCTATTAAAATACATTAGGATGCTCAAAGGCTGTGACATTAGAATAGAAAACAGTGAGTTTCCAAAGGAGATCTTAATTAGAACTGATAATAATTTATATAAAATAGTATTTGGTTTTGCATCTAGCCTTTTATTAATTTAATATTTTTTCTTATTCCTGAATCAGTTGCCAAACAATCCTTAATTGCCCATGTAACTGGTCTGGTTCCAATAGTTCCAAAGTTCAGTAAACTTTTAAGACCATGGTTTTGTATAATAAGCCATGAGCTACGGCATTAAATATAACATATCATGTGTAATAATTCACCATCTTTACAGGTATTTTTAGTGGGAATAGCTATGGCAATTTCCACAGCTGGGAGGACAAGTCAAATGAAGACTGGTAGCAATATGAGGTTTTTTATTGCGCTCTTATGCTCTAATGTCTGTTTTGTCACATAGATTGAAATTACTAAAAAGGAAATCTGAAACTGAGACATGGTTACTTATGAGCATAGTAGGAAGAATTGCTGAAGACTGTCTAGCTCATTTAGGTTTTAAGTTATGCAAGTCTCATTTTCTGGGAAGCTCTTATATCCTACTGATGGGCAATTAAGAAAATTCTTAGATCATTTTTTTGTCACTAATTGGGAGCCATTTAATTTATTCAGGCAGATAAGAAATGTGAATGTGGGAAGCGCATACTCTTAAGACAGTCAAGAGCCAAGACAAAGAAGAGAGAGAAAAACAGAGACCTAAATTTCCCCATGTCAGCCTGAGACTTCTTCGGGACTTTGGTATGTCATTTAATCTCTTTGTTTTAATTTGTTTTGAAATCAGGAATAATTATATTTCTGGAGTCTGGAAGACTTCAGAGATTCTAAATTTAGTGGTGCTCATAAGCTTTTGAGAGGCTTCGTTGTAGATGTTCTAAATTAACACTATGTACTTACAAAGATTCTCTGATTTTCTTAAAGGTTGATAATTCCTGGCAGTTTTAACTCAATATTTTCAAGGGAAAAATTGCTAATTAATTTTCTAGCATTTTGGAAGAATACTAACATTAATAAATACAGAGTCCTACTTTATCACAAATTACTTAGAACTAAAGTTTTGCAATGTTGTGTGCTACATTTTTTTGTCTTACAAATATGTAATTTAATTTTAAAAAGGATTATGTATGAAAAATAAGTATGAAAAATAGGCAGGGAGAATTTGTGGAATTATAGGAACCATATGATGGATGGTACTTCCTCCTCCCCTTGTTATCCCTGTATGTTGCTTCCAAGAAAAAAACAAAAACAAACCCAAAAAACCAAACAAATAATAAAAAAAATCTCCAAACTACATAAAAACAAAACAAATTAAAAAAAGGTACTATATCTATAGCCCAAACCTGGACAGTAAAGCCACTTCACCTTTCTGAAAACGTTCCTGCAGAAATGATTGAACAGTTCCTGACACATGTGGTTTACTCCCAACTCATTCTTTCTCCTTATTTAGAATCTACACATCATCTTTGTTTTGTAGCCTTTTCATCTTCTCACTGTGTCTCATTTCTTTTGCTTTTTCAGCTCACTGGTAACCTCTCCTAAATAAAATCCCTCACAGTTATCCAGTAATGGATAATCAAACCTACAGATGGGGGGGTTTATGCCATTTTTAGCCTTCCACATCTTCTGACTTTTCCCTTCCTCTGCACCTTGAACATTAATTAACATATTCAGTGTGGTCTCTATGGTGAGCTCACCAGAGATCACACGTCTGATAAAATGGAAGGTAAAGTGACTGTTTGTTCAATAATAGATATTTAAAATGTAGCAGCTTCTTTGGAAAGATCAGGACTGGCAGGAAAACCGTTTAATCTAGGAGGATATGCTGAGTAAAAAACAAATTGTTCTTGTAAACTGAGACCTAGGAAAGGGAAATAGAAATGTTTGCATTTGTGTCGTATGGCAATACCACTTCAGGTTAGGTGTAAAAATGTGGGAGAGAAAGGGAAGACATAGATTTGGAACAAAGAAAGGCAGCATAGTCTTCTCATAGGCAGCCTCATCAAAGAATGTGGGCAGGGCCTCTAACCTTGAAGTTTATTTCTGAAAGGCACCGCCCAGGAGTAGAGTGCACCTAGATAGTTATCGAGCTTCTACATCTGATAGTAAGTGTCCAGAAATCATAAATGTCATCTAAACCAAGATGCTGGATACTAGGATTAAATGATAGGGTGTATTTTCTTCTTTTATACTTTTCTTCTGTAGCACCTTGCCCAGCCGGGCAAGGTCAGTCAAGAAGTTGACAAAACTTTGCTAAAATTAAAGGTTTCATTTCCATTTTAAACTTGACTAGTATTTAAAGTTTATTCAGGTAAACAACACACTTTTATAGTGTTCTTACTTGTCTAGAAGAAAAATCAATCTAAACAATGGGATGTTTGCAAATAAATCATCTCAATACCTTAATCCCAGCAGCTCTAAAATCTCAGGTCTTGTGTATTTCTAATTCATCTGTAAAAGTCAGACTGGTGCCTGATCTCCACAGTGTGTGAAGCCTACTCCTGTATTTATGAGTGGTTCTGGCAAGGAACAGATAGTGAAAGGACAACCTATGACTTGAGCAGGGCACATTTTCTTTTCAGAGTAATAAATTATGGGCTACAATTTCAGAAGAGTGCAGCAGCGTCCATAGAGTCCTCTCCAGGATAGTTGAAAAATATCTCCTGAGTTTATAGCAATTTCCTTCACTTGCCGATGATCTGCATGCAAACCAGTTTCTTTGGGACTTTGCACACAGAGGTTATGCTGAACAATCACATAGCAAAAAATGCAATTACCATCAAAATTAGCAAGAGAAGGCCAGTTGACTTTACAGAGTAGAATTTTGCTTATTTATTTATGTCAGCTGTACCTTATTTTCAAAGGATTATGTTATTCAATAAATAAATAATCTCCATTGCAGTTTTATCTAATTAATAAATTGAAATCCTCACAGTGAAGGAACAGAAAAATGTCTCTCTGACATTATGGCTTTCTCTTTCTAGTGCTTTGTTGCACACTGAGTTTTATTTTCAGAAAAGAGCAGGGCATGGTGGAAAAGTACTTCAGAACTTTTAAAGAGCTAGGTTATTCAGGAAAAAAATTAAAAGATTGGATGTTAAGGCCATAGTAAAACAGTATACCTTCTTTTTTTTTTTTTTAATTTTTTTTTATTAGTAGTACAGGTATCTCACAATCTTTTTGAATATTGTAGTTTTCCAAGGAGAAGCCTTGCATCTTTCCTCCAAAACCCACAGGAGGACAATTAAAACTGCCAATAAGCTGTCAATTCACCCTTGTAATAGCTGTTTTCTCTAAGAACAGATACATTTTACTCAAAAAAACCCCTATTATCATGACATTAAGAGCAAAATAAATATTCTCTGCAAATTCTTTACGAGATTTCAGTAGAACCTTTAAATACTCTAATGTTACAGTGGTGCACAAATAAAAAAAACCGACAACTTTTTTTTAATTAGTACTATCTGTTATGATTTGATCCTGAGTCTCATGTTTTTCAGTGTTTTATTTGAAGCTCTATGCCTTGGAAGAAATTTGTCGGAACAAATTCTTAGCTTGTTCATGGAAACTAAGGTTTTAAATAAAACATTGCATGTAGAGAGATTCATAATTCTATCTATTCTCAATATTTTATGTAGTCCTTTGCCCTTCAGGTTGTGGAGAAAACCCAAGATCATCATTCTTACACATTCATATCAGATGGGAAATAAAAATAATTCAATCTATAAGATGTCTTAAAATTCATGAGTTCTCCTTTTTTTTTTTTAAAAGAGTCTCAAGATTTATTGTGCCTGACTTGTGATTTTTTGAGTGTCTTGCTTTGACAGTACAGTTAAATATAGAATGTTCATTCATTTTCTTCAATTCACTTTCTAAAATTTTTCTGTCAAAACCTTTCTGCCTGTATATTCATTCAGGTTCCCATATAACTATCTGATCCCTTCTCAGAAAAACAACCAATGAACCAATGTTTTACTTAGCACTGTGCTATAACTTAATTGTTCTAAATGTTTTATTTTGTTATAATAATGCTCAATACTCTTTGTTAAAAGAGTTCTTTTTCTTTTTCTGTATTGTTTGCATAAAGCCTTATGCTCTTCCTATAATCTTCATTGAACACCTACTAAGGCATTTTGTACTCCAGTATCCCCTTACTGCTGAAACTGTCTAGCGAAGAAGTTGGAAACATCTAGGATGTGTTTAAAGGTGAAAAGTACATAGATCTGCTGGGCTGGTGAGCAGCAGGAGGGGCTGCTTGTGAACATTACTAAACCTTTGTACAGGGAAAAATGTGTAGCATTTAATATCATTTACAGGGTAGCAGAGTTTAGGTAGACAAAGCAGAATCTTTTTTTTTTTTTTTTTTTTTTTAATTCACACTGTAATATCTGATCCAGTAAATATTCGTCTTAATTGTACAGTGTTAATAATGTCCAAAGAAGGGGAAATAAACAATCTTACTGCTGAATTGAAGTTACAAATGCAGCCTAGCGTAGTGAGAGAATCTCACCATAGAGTGAGATTCATCTGCCTCTTCCTCTGCATGTGAAATGGCCTTCTAATCTCTACAATCTTTCCTTGTTTATTAATTTTGGAGCTCTTCATTTCAAAGCTGGTAATATAAGTATCCTATTCTTTACCATATCACAGAAAATGGAGTCTGTCCCTTACCCTGACAGAAACATTGTCACACCTCAACCCTTCATTGATCTCTTATATAATCCATCCAACACACAGCTGAGGTGCATTTGTATAATCAGTCATGCAGTTCAACAAGGGGAAGTGCAAAGTCCTGCACCTGGGGAGGAACAAGCACCTCGGGCACTACTGCGTGCTGGGGGCTGATCATATGGAACATAGCTTGGTAGAAAAGGGCTCTGGGGGTCCTGGTGGACATCTAGTTGAGCATAAGCTAGCATGAGCCCCGCAACAAAAGTAGCTAATGAAATATTGCCAGCAAGTTGAGGAGGGTGATCGATGCCTTTTATTTGGTGCTAGTGAGGTCACACCTGGAGTACTGTGTCCAGTTCTGGGCTCCCCAGTACAAGACACATAGACATGTTTGAGAGAGTCCGATGAAGGGTCACACATATGATTCAGATTATTGTTACCATGAAAAAGGGCTGAATGAGCTGGAATTGTTCAGCCTAGAGAACAAAAGGCTTAGGGGAATATTACTAATGTAGACAAAAGCCTGAAGGGAGAGTATGAAGAAGATGGACCCAGACTCTTTTCACTGGTGCAGTGACAGGATAAGGGGCAATGGGCACAAACAGAAATGCTGGAGGCTCTGTCTGAACATGAGGAAACAGTTTTGTACTATGAGGGTGACCAAGCACTGGAACAGGTCGCCTTGAGGGGCTGTGGAGTTTCCCACCTTGGAGATACTAAAAATACTGAGATGGTCTTGGTCAACAAGCTCTAGTTGACCCTGTGTCAGAAGAGCGGTTGGACTTCCAACCTTATCAGATTGTGGTTCTGTGAAGTACTATTTATTGATACATCATTTACAAAATTTTATTTTTAACTGAGTCTTGGTTTAGGAATTATATTCCACTGAATTTGAACAGGACTTATAAAAAGCATGATGAAAATCAACCTTCTATGACTCAGTGTCTAAACTAAGTAAGACTGAAAAAAATAGTGAAATGATTTTACAGTTGGTTTGATTACAATTAGGTCCGATTCTATCTGAGTAAAGTAAATATCTGGCAAATTAATTTTTTTCTTTGAAGTGCTGTTTTTCTTAGTAGTTCTCTGCAGCCCCTCCCTGCATGGACCTTTTGAAAGCAGATCACTTATTAGAATGCTTAGAGATATTATCAGAGATAACTTTCTGTTACTTTATCTTAAAATAAATATCAATGTCCAGTGTCTTTGACACTCTGTTGATTTATGGTTCTCACACCAATTCTGCTGTCTTGCCAGTAATTCATTCTGAGTATGTGTTTTAGAGGAAAGTTTTTCAAAACATAACCTTTTAGATTAAAAGCATCAATTAAATGAAGCAAATGTGCTATAATTAGAACAGAGATACATGTATATGTCTCAGAGAACATTAACTTAAAAGCTAATTGTGACTGCTTAAATGTCAGTTTAATTATTAATATAAAATTTACTGTTTGCCACAGATGACCAAATACAGCTCCTAGATCGTAGTTATTCCTGTGAAAATTGGAAGGTGTTGCATATCTTGTTATTTGATGTCCTTCTGATTATATATGTGCCATAGTTCTGATTTTAGCCAGGAATTTTTCTTTCCCTTCCCCCTGCCGTGTGTGTGTGCTCTGTATATGGGCCATTAGGTGAACAAAGGAATCGGCCCATCCACTAATGGCTGAACTTAGTCTCCTTGACAATGAAGGGGGAGGAGTTGTGGGGGGTTGGTGTGTGGCTGGAAGGAGGTGGGGAGGTGTGGCTGGTGTGTGTGCCGGTGAGGTCAGGACCTGCTGCAAGCTGCAGAGCTGCCGGGTTTTCTTCTTTCTTCCTGTTGGAGGGGAGTTGGCTGCTGTTCTCTTCTCAGCTGTTGCTGGCTGCAGGCCCTGCTTAAAGCTAATCCTAATCTGCTGAAGTTCGTGAGTTTTCTTCCATTGGGAGAACTTTCTGTTTTATTGCTGTTTTTTTTCTCCTTCCCCCTTCCCCCCCCCCATTCCCTCTCTCCTTTCCCAGTGTGGGAAGGGAAGGGGAACCGAGGTGATTTTTTTTTTTTTTTTTCTCTTTCTTCCCTCCGATATACCTGGAGAGTACCTTTTTTTTCCCCATCCCACGGGGTGGTGAATAGAGATCCCACAGCGCTGCCCGGTGATGGGCACTGGACATTACAAGTTCTGCTCCTCCAGTGATCCAACAGCGCCACCTGGTGACTACAATAGGACACTACAAGTTCTGCACGTTCAGTGACCCAACAGCGCCACCTGGTGAATGGTACAGGACATTACAAATTTTGCATCTCCAGTGACCCGACGGCGCCCCCTGCTGACTGTGGTTGGAACTGCATCAAAGGGTGCAAAAATCGAACTGTTTAATCTTCCTTTTGCCGGTTTATCGGTTTTGTTCTTGAAGGGGATTGTTGGTGGGTATAGGAGTATTGCTTAGTTATTTTACTTGGTTTTTTTTCATATTCCTGTTGATACACACATACCTTTTAATAAAGGGCTGTTATTTTCCCTTTTCCATAATTTGTTTTCCTTCAATCAGAGCCTCTTAATTTTGGATTTATAATTGCTTAGAAAGAGAAGTTTGGGTCTTTTCCTCCTAATCCATCCTCAGCAAAAGACCCTTGTCTCACTTAAACTGGGACAATATGTCAGTGAGGACTCCAGTGAGGACTTTCTCTGAAGCTGACTGGTCAGTCTTTATGCAATTTAATGTGCGACATACCTACTTTGAGAGAAATTACAAGTTGTTTCTGTTCAAGTAGAAATTCATGCTATGAATATTTCCATGGAAATTTACTAATCTTTAATTTTTGTATATTACTGTGAAAAAATTTGCATGTTCATATTTCCTAAGAATCAGATCCCAGCATCTGAGCACAAAAATATGAATAGGTCTGTACTTGGTTTACATGGCAAGGTTTTGGTAGGGGGGAGCTACAGGGGTGGCTTCTGTGAGAAGCTGCCAGAAGCTTCCCCAGTCTGACAGAGCCAATGCCACCTGGTTCCACGACAGACCTGCCACCAGCCAAGGCTGAGCCCATCAGTGACAGTGGTAGTGCCTCTGGGGTAACACAGTTCACTAAGAAGGGTAAAAATTACTGTGCAGGAGAAATTGCAGATGGAGAGAGGAGTGAGAATATGTGAGAGAAGCTGCTCTAAAGACAGAAGGGTCAGTGCAGAAGGACGGGCAGGAAGTGCTCCAGGAACAGAGATACCCCTGCAGCCTGTGAGGAGGACCATGGTGAGGCAGCTGTGCCCCTGCAGCCCATGAAGGACCCCATGCCAGAGCAGGTGGACACCCAAAGGAGGCTGTGACCCTGTGGGAAGCCAGCACTGGAGCAGGGTGCTGGCAGGACCTGTGGAGAAACGAGCAGGTTTGCTGGTAGGACTTGAGACCCTGCAAGGAAGCCATGCTGGAGCAGGCTGTTCCTGAAACACTGTGCACCACAGAAGGGACTCACATTGGAGCAGTTTGGGAAGAACTGCAGCCTGTGGGATGGATCCATGTTGGAGAAGTCAGAGAAGAAGGAGCAACCCTGGATGTGTGTATAGACTAGGGAATGAGAGGCTGCAGAGCAGCACTGTAGAAAGGGAACTGGGGTCCTGCTTGATGGTAAGTTGAATTTGAGTAAGCAGTGACCTGGCAGTCAGGAGGGCCAACCATGTCCTGGGGGGCATCAGGCAAAGCATCGCCAGCCAGGCTAGGGAGGGGATTGTCCTGCTCTGCTCTGCACTGGGGTGGCCTCACCTTAAATATTGGGGCAGTTTTGGTCACAATATAAGACAGATATAAAGCTATTAGAAAGCATCCAAAGGAGGGCCACAAGGATGGTGAAGTGTCTGGAGAGGAAGCCTTATGAACAGCGGCTGAGGGCATTTGGTTCAGCCTGGAGAAGAGGAGACTAAGGGGACACCTCATAGTGCTCTTCAACACCTTCATGAAAGGAACTGGAGGGGCAAGTATGGCAGCAATTTAGGCTGGATATCAGGAGAAGGTTTTCCATCCAGAGAGTGTTTGAGCATTGGAAAAAGTTCCCCAAGGAAGTGGTCACAGCACCATGCCTGTCTGAGTTCAGGAAGTGTTTGGACAACACTTGCAGGCACATGGGGTGACTCTTGGGGTATCCTACGCAAGGTCAGGAGTTGGGCTTAGTGATCCTGCTGGGTTTCTTCCAACTCAGCATATGTTATGATTCTATGATTTCATGAAGTCTGTGAAGGACTGTCTGCCATGGGAAGGACCCCACACTGGAGCAGGGGAAGAATATGATGAATCCTCCCCTGTAGAGGAAGGAGAGGCAGAGACAATGTGTGATGAACTGACACAACCCCCATTGCCCATCCCCCTGTGCCGCTCCAGGGGAAGAGTTAGCAAAGCGGGAATAAAGTTAAGGCCAGGAAGGAGGAGCGGGTGAGAGGAAAAGGTTTTTAAGATTTGTATTACTTCTCATTATCTTATTTGGATTTTCATTGGTAATAAATTCAGTTAGTTTTCCCCAAGCTGACCCTGTTTTGCCCATGGTGCTAATTGCTGAGTGATTTCCCTGTCCTTATGTCAAACCACAAGCCTTGGTCATAGTTTTTTTTGTCCTTCTGTCCAGTGGAGGACGGGAGTGACAGAGCAGCTTGATGGGCACCAGGGAGCCAGCCAAGGTCAATCACAGTGTTCCACAATTTTGTAATCTCATACCCTCCCTGAGGAGAGTAGCGTTCTGTTTGTAAAAGCAGTATTAGTTTGAATTTCAGTTGTTTTTCAAATTCTTTTAAATATATGTTTTGGCTGTTGTCAGATTTTCTTTTATGGATCCAAAAGACTAGTAGTGAATCAATACTTTGAAAAAAAGAAAGAAACATTATCAGCTCATGGTCAAGTAGCCTAGTAGACTGGAGTTTATTGAAAAAGGCTATTCTGAGTGTGCAAATCGAGTCCCTTCCTATCATGGACAACCATATCATAAAAACCTTTAATTAAGCTGATCAAGTTAATTTTTAATGCCTAGATTGTTTTTTTCCCTGCTAATTCCATTGAAATTTTGTTCCATAATTTCACTGTTCTCCACCTAGAAATGGTCTTCTGATTTCCAAGCTAAATTTATTAATTATTAATATATTAATTTGTTGCTGTGTCAACATTATCCTGTAGTTTCTTTCCTTCAGTATGCTCATTTGTTTGATGTATTTAAGGAATGCTATCATATCCCTTTTCTCAGTCTTCATTTTACCAGGCTTAAAAGGACTGCACTCATTTAATACCAACTCCTAAAACAGGCTTTGTGGTACTCTTGGTTGAATTTTTTATGGTTTTGGTTGGTTGAATTTTTTATGTTTTATTTTGAGTTAATTCCTCTTGAACCATTGGAGATGAGAGTAAGACCTTTAGGCCTTTTATAGCGACATTAAAAATTCTCTTTCTTTCCTGAAAAATGTAAAGCCTGAAACAGTTTTAGATTGTGTTTACTGTCTTTCAAGCTTTTTCGCATCAGTGATTTCAAGTCATCTTGTAACAGATACATTTACCCATGTTCTTTTCCTCTGCTATTTCAGACTCACCCTCTGGATTGTGGCATCAATTCCTGTTGTTTAGCCTTAAGTTCACAAACTATTGAATTTCACTTCATTTCTATTATTACTGTCCTCAAGGTCATCCAATTTTTCCTATCTGGAAGAGAATTTCCAATTCTTTTCTATACAGATGATGACTTCAATTCTTTTTAATCAGAGAATCTCATTAACCCATCCCTCCACTTTGTGCCAAGGACATCAGATAGTATATTAAAAAGATTAACCTCAAGACCAGTTCTAGAAAAGATCTACTTGTAAACCTTCCCCAAGCTTTTTCTTCTGCTCTTCAAAGTACTTTTCATATTACTTGCTTTTTATAGAACCAAACATCGCAATCTTATCCAATTTTGACCAGTGTGGCACTGCCTCAGATACTTAACTGACATCCAGGTTGGTAAGATGTGCCAAGCTTCTGATGAAAATGAAAATGCAGTCTCTTATCAGTGGAAAATATAGGTTAATCTAGACTAATAAACTCATTCTTTCTCATATACTTTTATCTTAATATATAACATTTTTTTTCAGCATGCACTTTCAAAGGAGCAAAAAAAAAAACAAAACAATTTGATAGATGAAAGGCAAATTTAGAGTATCATCTTGATTTCTCTCCTCTTGATAGTGAAACGTGTGATAGAAATGTGAAAGGAAATGCCTGTAGAGTTTATTTGTGCACAGAGAGGTATGAACTAATGACTTGCAGGAAAGATCTCCTGTTGGGAACCTAACAACCAGAATACCTTTCCATATTCTTTATGCTGATGGTCATCTTCTCATCTTAATCCTAGGTTTAGAGAAAAATCTTTGATGCCTTTCTCCCCTTCCCCCCCTCCCCTTTTTTTCCCTTTTCTCTAGGGGATAGCCTGATCAGCAGTCTGAAATCAGTAGTAGTTAGGCATTTAACTTGCTACATTTTAGAAAATATAATTTCTACCTATTGACATATGCAGGTGCCCATATACTGTAGAAGATGTGGCCCCTGGTTGGTTATGGATAAAAGGAATACCTACTCATAGGCAGCTGAATACATGTGACAGGTCATTTCCTTAGATTCTCTTGTTCAATGGACTTTAACCCTTCTCTCCTATGTGCTTGATTGGAAAATGAAAAAACAAACAAACCAAAACAAACAAGAGGGAAAACTCCAAGCCTTTCTCAAATACTAGGTTTTGTGGTGCCTAGGCCTAAGCATTAACTTTAGCTTAGCTCAGGCCTTTTATGAACTTCTGACTGCTTCATACTAGAAGCATTAAATCCTTATGATTTCAGCCTTTAATTCTGTAATATTGCATATATGCAAACTAGCCTTGAAAGGCACATGGCAGCACAAAAAGCAAAAGCAATGCTTTCAACCCAAAGGAAAGCAGCTTCAACCAAAATCACATAACTTGCTAGGTTTGATTTCTGGTCTTTGCATACCCCATTATTTTCCCCACATTCTTTTCTTGCACCTCTTTCTGAAGACCTGGCCTTTCTGCCTCCCCTCCCCTTGTATTATCAAATGGATTTCAAATCCTCTTTTCACTAACATCTCAACAGCAAGAACAGTATTGGATGTCATTTTAGTTCTGTGAATTACAATAAAGAATAGGAAAACGTCTAGGAAGAAGCCTACTCACACCTCAGATATTTTTAGTTTATATTAGTTGCTGTTTGGGCTGCTTGCATGGTGTAAAATTTATTTTATCTGCAGCATTAAAATTGTTTTTTCACTGAAGTGCTTATGGAGTGTGCTTTCACCTGTGTGCTTATGGAGTTTTTTTATGAACACTTAAGACATTTGTCTGCCTGTGAATAAGCAATAGGAGCATATAGAAAAATTTCTCAAGAAACTGCATAACTGTCCATTTATTGTTTGCAATAGCTTAACTCTGTAATCTTACATAAAGGAATAGTTGTGTGAATCGCTGGGTTGCAGTGAACACCTTGCATGAATTTTCTAATGCAGCCATCATGACCTCTGTCAGCAGTTAGCACTCCTGTGCCCTGCAATGGAACACAGCTCAAGGGAAAAAGTATGGCAGTATCAGAGAAAGAGAAGCCCTGGCACAAGGTGACTGTGTCATCTCACTAATTTCTTTAGATAATGAAAATTGCAAAGGGGTTGTTTTTCCTGCACTGTAAAGGACAAGGTAAATAATTAATTACAGGGTGGAAAGTAGCTACAAGAAAAACTCTTTATTAAGGTAAAAAGAAGGTCCTGTTCTTTGTGAAATTTTCCTTCTGTCTGCATTTTTCAGTTGCATGGTTGGATTATAGAAGCTAAATACTTGTGACCTTGGAGCAGAGTTTGGTACAGGCAGGTTAAATCTGCTTTTAAAATACTTTTTTTTCCTCCTGGTGCTCTTTGCACACTTCATGTTCTCTGTTAACAGTGCTCATTTTGTAGTAGATTGATGTTCTTATAAAAACATGAGTACATTGGCTGTCTTTTTTAGAAAGTTGTGTAACTGCTAGCAATATTCCTGGTAATTACAATTCAGTTGGATGAAAGGTTTAAAAACATGGCAAAGTGTATATAAAAAGGGACATAAGAACAATCAAGCAAACAAATACATCTTCTGAATATAGTGAACTTTTCTTAGGGTAGAGCTCTAAGAGACTTTTTTTTTTAAAGTTTGTCATTATCTAAGTACTTTCATCACTGTTAAGGAACTGAACAAAGTGTTCCCACAGGTGACCACACAGCCTTAGAAATGGTATTACTTTTCTTGTCATTTATAGCTACAAGAAAATTAAAAGGAATGAGTTTGGGAACATTCTATCTCCACAGCTGAAGAAAGTAATATAAGTCCTCCAGAACTTGCCAGATGGATCTCTGAATCACATTTAGGAATATTCATATATTTTAACCCAGTTTGGGGCAAATAAAACTTTTGATTTCTTACTTCTAATAGTACAGTAAAAGTGGGAGAGCCTTGCAAGAAATGGAACCAATCCTGAGTAAGATTAATTCACTCTGTACTTCTACAGAAGGCATATTGAATTCGACAGCCAGTGGTAAAAGAACTTGTCCCAGGTATTAGGAGCAGGTAAATAAACTGCATTTACAGAAAAATTTTCCATTACAGGAAAACTTCAATCAAAGCTATATTACAATAAATCATAAATATGTGCTTACTTTTGGAAAGAGAGAAGGGGATCTTTTAAAAGAGTTTGTTAATGAAGAGTTAAAATAGTTAGAGAAAGGAAAAACATTTGCACTAACAGCACAAACAGTTGTCATGGCTTGATTCTGTTTATGCCTCTGGAAATGTCTAGTAAGCTTGCAGGCAATGGAAAAAACATGATTTATAATAGATATAAAAAGCAAAGTTCCACCTTTAAGCTTGAAGGCAGGAAATAGGATTGTGGCTGAGCATAAATGCACTTCGTAATTTGTGCTTGATTTCTTCTGGTGCAGTCCCACTGGCATCAATGTGTTGTAATCTATGGTGGAAGTTCCCTCAGAACTGGTTCCTGCAAACTGTGTGATTTCCTTTAGAGCTGATGCCACAAGGCTGCTGAACAGAGTTTCTGAGTAAGAAATAATAGTTTCTTCCTACCAGAATTATCTGATGTTTCATTGCTCTATAAATTATAACTCCTTCCATAAACTGAGTCCACGGACACTGGGCTGTGTACCAGGGCTCACAAACCATGATCATGTTCAATCAGTGTAAGTCTTGACGCAGGACTAAAGGGAGTCAGTGGGATCTTTTGCTGATCAATGATTTCCAGTTGTAGACTTCTATCAAATTCAAAAGCCACCTGCTGGTGCATCTCTTTTGGGAAGATGTCAATCCAATTAACTGTTAAGAGGTTCAGCGCTTGAGAAACGAATGCGTTTAATCAGCCTTATTTTCCTGGTACATACAGCGTCTGTGTTTTCTATTTTTATCATTACTTAGGAAGCATTTGGTGATACAGGGTATGCAAGTAAGTGCACCATTCAAACATGCAACTATGTCGGCTGGCATTTTTCTAATTTTTTTGAGACATACTATAAGAATAAAACCATAGATAGATGTTTAAAAATAAATGTGAATCTCCTTATAATTCTGAATTATTTTCAAAAGTTATGTCTATAGGCAGAATGGGTGCTTGAGATATAGAAATAATCAGTTAGAAGAGTACAAACTACAGTATCTTTTTCCCCCAAAGTTCTAGAAATTTAGACTAATAACTTGTATACTATGCTTATATAATTATGTACTTCTAAATAAGCAAAAGGAAGAATAAATGGGCTGAGGAGGCACTGGAAAAAATGCTAGATGCACACAAGTTAATGATAAAAAAAGACTAAATTCAACAAGATGCTAAATTAATTCTCTATGCTTTATAGGTTCAATGGATTTTTGTGACTAAGTCTTGCTGAACAAAGAATAAAAATGGAAAATTGGTATTTAGATTAAAAATATATAACACATAAAGATAGTAAAGTGGTTGAAGTGTGAAATTTTATTTCACATGTTCTGATCATCAAAATTCTGAAACGTTTCAACCAGCTTTATCGCTTCGTATGTTGGCAAGGAGATACCACGCTTTAAATGTTAAAGCTACATTCTTAGCTGAGATATCTTTGGAAGAGACTATCAATGAATATTGATTTTTTTTTTTTTTAATAAGTTGTTTGGAACATCATGGAAAAGGTACATCATTCAGAAGAGATGCTCATTAGTGGAAAGAGGCATTTGGTCTGTTTATATGCGTGTAACTTAGAGAAAAAACAGCTTTTGTTCCTCAAGTGGTCTGAAAAACAGACTTTATATCTGTTGTCTGCAGTTTTCTGCAGAAGTAACACAACAGTTTTATCAGAGCCAAAATTAAAAACACTAAAGGTTATTCTAGAAGGCTGATTCTTCCAAGTGATTCCCTATGTGTTATGAAAAAACACTTTCTCACAAGAGACACCAAGATCACTCTAGAATAGAATAGGAAAATGTCATATGAGGTAACATGCAGGAGATGGAAATGAAGTTGGTTACTGAGATTTTCTTTAGCTCTAGTGCAAGGAAAGAGCAGAGTAATCACTGTTTCTTGCAAAGATGAAGCAATATTTACCTTGGATTTGAAAGGATTTTTTAAAATGTGGAGACAGAAAAGTAGTAATTTTCTTTAACCTTGTATTCTCTCTATATCTCTATCCAGGTTAAGGCAAACACTGAGGATAATGTGGAACAATGCTTGCATACACAGAATTTCTGCTCATAGTTCTACCAGTGAAGAGAAATTAACAGTTCTTCCTGTTTGCTTTCATTATAGATGTTACAGCTGGAAGCTATCATAATTATAAAATGGATATCCTGGTAACCCCCTAGCCTCACATCCATGCTGGTAGCCTCCAGTTCTACTCCAGTTTTGGAGTAGAAAAGACTTTGCATGTGTGGAAGTGAGCCCTTCTGTGCCAATAGGTGTCAGGACCAGAAAGTAATTTATTCAGTAATGTCTATTGTGCATCCCACAAATTAACTGTAAGCAATGCAAAATATTTTTCCATTATTTTAGCAGGCTAAAAGAATTGTGTGAGAATAGAGGCATATTTTGAATACAGGCATTTCAGATGGAAGTCTTACCTTGTCCGCTTACAGATTGGCTTCCATAATAAACTCCTAGATAAATATTCAAACATAATGAAGACTGACACATATCTTTATCTGCTATAAAAAGTAATAAATACTGAAGTTTAGAAGTAACCTTGAATACTAGTGCTATAATTTATTTAAAAGAATATAAATTATTTAAAATGTTTATTTTTGCTAGATTACAAGTGGTTTACCCACCAAACTTGTGAAAACTGTCTGGTTCCATTATTTTTTTTATCCTGTGACTAACAAAGAGGGCAGTATTGTGATGGTTTGATCTGAGCTGGCTGGCAGACACCCACCTAGCCACTACCTTCTCCCTTCTCAAAAAGATGGGAGAAAATTAAAAATTTTCTGTTTGTGATAAAAGCAGATCACTTCCTAATTACTATCACAGTCAAAAAAGACTTGATTAATTTAATTTATTGCAAATTAAAATCAAGTTGGATAGTGAGAAACAAAGACAGAAATGCAAATACCAGCCCCCACCCTTTTTCCACAGAATTCTTTCCTTCATTCCAACTTTTCTACCTCTCCACCCTAAGTGGTGCAGGAAGGGGAATAGGGGCATTGTATCCAGTCCATAACAACTCCTTTCTGCTCACACTTCCCTTTGCTCTAGCCTGGGTCTTTTCCATGGGCTGCAGTCCTTTAGGGAAAACTTGCCCCAGTGTGGGAGCAGCTCTGACAGCACCAGCTGCATTCTTGTCAGGATCCTGCCCGGTGTAGGTCCTTCTCACGGGCAGCAGTTCCTTCTGGGAATATTCACTGGCTCCAGGGTTGGGTCCTCCATGGGCTGCAGTGTGAATATCTGCTCTGGCATTATCATCTCCCTGGGCATCTAGGAAGACCTGCTCCTGTGGCTGGAGCGCCCCTTCCCTGCCTCCTGATCTTTTCACCCTTCTGTTGTTCACTCCTCCTCTGCCTGTGTGGGCTTTCTGCTCTTTGTTAAGCAGGTTTTCCCCGGGGCTCCCCCAGCTTGGCCAAGGGGCTGGACTGTGCCTGGTGGGGCCACTGGTGCTGGCTGGAGCTGGCTGGGCAACCTCAGCCCTCACAGAGGTATTTGCAGCCTTATGGCCATTGCCTCAGTGTGGGCACCCCACACAAGTGTGTATGACATTGAAAGGAAACTAAGCAATTCCTTTAAAAATATTATTTAAGGAAATTCAGGGTCCATAAAGTGCTGGGGAAGAAGCTGGCCTTTTAGAGCTGATGGAAGTAGTCTGAAAAGCACACAGTGAGGATACAGCTCTGAGTACAATTTATTCTGTGTCACAATAAACTTCACAGTAACAGAATTCAGTATTTTCTGTTTAGACCTGCTCTCTGCTATGTTTTAATGAACAAGCATGGTAGTTTTGAAGTTAAACTTCTTGAACAAAGTTACATAAACTGTAATGATTTTCTGAACCACTATTGCTAACACAATGTCTTTAAGTGTTTGAAGATACTGAATGTGTTCTGTTAACAAATTTAACATGATTTCTGAATGGCACCTTTCTACTGTTCATGTTCAGTAGAAGCACACGGGAAGTGAAATTTTTAAACGAAAGTTTAGAGTTGAAGACAGAAAATTATTTTTGCTGTTCTTGATTTCATAGTTTGGGGATTTCTTCCCTACTTGTCTTAGTGGTTTACAGCCATTGCAGTGAAAATAAGGACTAGAAGAAAATTGCTTTGACTCTGCAAAGTGTGACAGACTTGATAGCTACCACAGTGAATCTGAACATGTCGAGGTGGCAGCCATTTCCCTTCCAGTGAACTATAGTATTGATCCATACCTGAGTGAAGGAAAATGCATAAAACCCCTTCTACAAACTCTAGAGACAGGCAATCATCAGATCCTGAAAACCAATTTGAAGTTACCAGTTTCAACATAAACCTCGGAAACTGGAAAGCAGACTGTTGAGTCGAAAACATGTCAACTTCAGTTTCAGCTTTCCAATCCAAAGCTGATGGCTTCAGTCAGTGCAGACAACTAATCAATTACCTCGCGTGAATAATGATAGACTATCAGAAACTTTCTTCAAACTATTACTCAGTTGCCGAACTGTGTTAAAATGCGACATTGCTAATGAATGCAGTGTGAATGATTTGGAAAAGCTCCTGCTTGCAGCCAGCAAGGACATTTCCCTTGCCCAAGATTCATAAGTTTTAACATAATTTATTTTGCACGTGGCTGTGAAATACATTGAAAAGTCATTATACGAGTTAAAGTAAACCAAAAGTATGTATCTTTACATTGTAGTAGTCCAAGATAAGCTTCAAGTATGTGAGTATGAGATCAGGAAGAATACTACAACTTTTTACAGGAATTTTCACAATATTTAAATGCTTTTTACATATTAATGGTTGTACATATGTATAGTGTGAGTTTTTGTTTTCTATAGGTTTACATATGTATGGGTATATCTAAACATAATATAAAGCAGGATGAGACTTTAAAAGTATTCCAGCAATAGGATAGATGTCTCTAAAGGATTAGGTGTTGGTCACGTGAACAGTTTTGTGTCACAGTGGAAACAGAAGCTGTCTTATTTGAATCTTATCTTGGGGACTTTCATTCCAGCACTGTCTCTTTTTCTGTTTATAGGAGCTTAAGACCCACCTGGAATATGTAATGCCTACTTATGGATGTGTAGGAGGGGAGTTGGTAGAAATGAACAAACAATTGTCATGATAAATTTCATTCTGCTTAAATGTAACATAGCAAATGCACAGACCAAACTAGATATGCAAAAGAATTCTGAATAAGCCCACCCATATGGTAAAGTTACAGTAAAGAAAAAATAAAAATGAACTCCTCATAGACATTCTCAGAATCAGCAAAGTAATCTTAATCTATAATCCTCATGTGATGTAATCTGCTTTTGTCTATTGGCAGAAATCACGGTAGGCCAGCTCATTCCAGCTATGGTTTGAGCTTGTTCTTTTCAGTTCTACTAACTGAGAATTGAGAGGGAAAAAATGAAGTAGATAAAAAGTATTTGACTCTGAATATTAAAAAGCTTTCCCCTTTCAATGTATTTAAGAGTTTGCAGAAGTTGGCAAGTAATTTGTGGACGTGATTGTGAAGAAAACAAACAGATATTGTTTGTTGTATAGTTGTATAACCATTTAAACTTTTCTTTATATGTATATGACACTGACAAAAACCAGTCCACATAAATACATTGCTAAATAAATGATAAATCCAACCCTGACCCTTAGTTTGCTTGAGTATTGGTGATTATCAGTTATAGAGGGCATTAGACCCCAGCTCAGACAGGAAAGGTAAGTGTGCACTGGCAGCTGTCCAGAGCTGCATTTGTGTGTGTGAGAGTAGGGCAGGTGGAAAATGGTTTTTGGATCAGGGCCAGCTATGCTCTCTGTCTTTTTTGTTCATATGTTGCCTATAAATGCATTAATTATATTACTTACAGTTTTCTAAATTAAAAAGGACTGTTTGAAACATTGCATAATAAAGTAAGGTATAACACTGATTTAGTCCTGCCCCGAAAATAATGGTTTCCTTTGCAAAATGTATCTTGAACAGGCTAAACCTTATATAAGACGGTTATGTTATAAAACAGTATGTGGAATCAAATTACTCTCCTGCTACGCTGAGTTGGAATCACTGATTTTGCAGTCTGTGCTCAGCATTAAGGGCTACACAAAATACTCTGTTGCGCCAGGGAGGATATGAAGAGATTAGAGAGACTAATATATCACAGACTAACCTCTTTGCTCTGGACATTCCCAGGGACACAGGCAATTCTCATTCTACTGCTATCTGGAGCCACTAGATATCAAAACAAGCAAAAAGAAATCAAGATTGTAAAGGAAGCTGAGGTTTAAGGTAAGCAACTTTTTTATTAGTTATAACTTTTCATGTTGAGCACCTTTTCCATATTGAATTGTGAATGTAAATACCAGATGAAAATTTTTGGATAGAAAAAAATAAACAGAATCTCAGGGGCTGAATAGTTACTAGCAGCAACTAACTCACTTTTTGTTTTACATTTTCTTAGTGGAATTCCTGTGTGATAGTACTGTTGATCTCAACTTTATTTTAATTATTGTAAGAAAGATACTTCTAGCAAAGAGGTAAAAATTAGAGTATTATTAGGAGTTGCTTCCTTGAAAAATATCAAAAGCCTGTATGGGCACATAAAATTCACTTTCTAGAAAACAGATAAACAACACAAATAATTTTTTATTTTCACTGAATCATATAATGTGTTAAAGGGTAATGTAGTCTTATATAACATAATCTCTCATTATATTTAATTGTTTTATGAAATAGGTTAGTAGTAGATAATAAGTTCAGATTAAACACCAATAGTATGGCTTTCTTGCTTGTCCCAATGGGAAAAAAAATCTAGATTATTTTCTTAATATTTTCAAAACATATATTAAATTATTGGGGTTATGCTAAAATATCTGTTTCTTGTGTAGATTACTCTTTCCTGGCTGTGATCTCCAACGGTGGTATCAGCAATTCTGAGAGGGGCTTTAGAGCATAATGAATACTACCTCTAAGCAAACACTTATATAGTAGCTTCACACTATGGTGTTTCTTGGAGGTGTCCATGAACAGTGAAATAATTGTCTTCCAAATGTTTGCCTGAGGAAAGGGAAAGAGAAAGAAGGAACAATTCTCCAAGATGGGTGTAAAAACTGAAGAAAAATAACTACTTCAGTAATACTATTGCAATCTAACTTGTGTCGTACTCTCTGTAAGCGCACATAGAAGGAGAGTATCCAGTTAGTCATATTGCTAAATGCTACTGTTTTTCATTGCTAAACTTTCATGTACATGGGAAAAATGGTCTTTAAAATAGTGTCAAGTAAGATATTTTGATCTTTTTGTGAAGTATTGTAAGCCTCATAGCTGAAGATATTTAGTAATTCTAGAAATTTCTAGGTTCTTGAAAATATCTGGTGAAGAGGTATTTCATTTGTCATTTATTAAGTAGTAAATGTGAACCATAAATACAGTTTTAATCAAAAGTTATTAAAGGTATAAAACTTTAGACTACTTATGATTAATTTACAGAAAATTTTCTTAAATGTAAATATGAGAGTTCTTGAATAGAAATCAATAGAAGTCAAGTGAAACAGCAGGATTTTAAAACTGAGCTGGCCCTTGAAACTGTTATTTTAATGTTATATATAAGCCTGTTGACCCTGTAAAGAAAATTTTATGATTATGCCTACAGTGTTTTGTGCAAAAATACTGATTTTTAGCAATCAGGCTTTTGTGCATAAATGTCTGAGTTGTTTTTTTTTTTTACCTTCTCAAGCTTCCTACGGTTTTCCATGGTGTCTATAGGAAATTTGAGGATCAGAATAAATAACTGCCCAGTTGATGTCATAGGTAGTTTAGGGCAAAAATGCAACAAATAAGGCAAGATGGTAGTAGTCCTCCTGTATTTGTGTGATCCTCATGGAAGCAGAGAACACATTTCTATCAGCTGAATAATTCAACACTTCATAGCTTTACCAAAGGTAAATGAGTGAGTCAGGAACTTCTGCTGAGGAGTTAGAAAAGAACTTAACTGGGAAGGGATTTGAAGAAATAAAATAAAATTTAAAAATGGGGCTATTCCTTAGGGAGGAACTGAGTCAGGATTATAGAAAAATAAGAAGATACAGAAATAGTTTTAAATTCAGACCTGAGACTCCTGGTAGTTGTTAAAACTTGGTCTTTCAAGAGTTTTGATTTGTTGTTCTGGAGTTGTTTCTGTAAGGAGATATCTTTAATGAATTTAAAATCTTTGCTCTGTTGAAAATTTCCTTAATTCTTTTTATTTTGTGGATTTTTAGGTCCAAGGTGCAGAGTTAATAGCAAATATTGCTCTACTGGAATTAGTCTATGAAATTTTGGGTTGTAAATGAAATTTGAAGAGAGCTACCTCTTTCACATGGAGGAAAACTTTTGAATATAGAGTACTTCTTCCATTAAGTTTTTGCTCCAGGCAAACTCAGAAAGTATCCTACTGAAATAGCTAAAAATAATTTGGATCATGTTTTAAAAAGATGAATCTTAGATTTAAAAATCACTTTTCTAGGTCAACGAAAAGAATACGAAGGAAAGGAGAGAGCATCAATTTATTTAGCATAGAGCTGTGGGTGCATATTTCCTCTCAATCTTTGCATAAATCCATTATTTTAATGATAAAATGTTTTTGTCTTCTCTACAGTTATAAGACTATCAAAGATAATGGGCAAAGTTGAGAACTCAGTGAGGTCATACCCTACCTCTCCCATCAGAACCCGTGGGGAGTGCTCTGCTGCTCTTTGATTCTCTTCTTTGTGTGCCTTCTGAGTTAGAGATGATTACTTTTACTTTTATTTTTGTAAATGTAGTACGGGTGTTAGGGGAATTATAGATAGACAAAATGATGACTTGAAGATACTCTAGAGCAGGGGAGGGGGAAGGATGAGATGAAAGGGGTGAGAGGATCTGTGTGGGAGGGAATATTTGCTTGTTTTAGCTGAAATTGTAGATTCATCTGTCTTCGTATCCTTAGAACTTCTTTGTGTGAATTAGTCCAAAAGACTTCTGGAACTATTAAGAAACTTCTCTAAATCTGCTACAACTTTAAGATTCTCTGTGCTCTCTGGTAAAGGGGAAATTCTCCTTCAGCTGGTGAGAGCTAATCTGAGATGTTAAAATCAATGGATACAATAGAAAAAAATAGCCAAGCCCAAAAGGGTGAGTTTTATTTTAAATTGAATTAGTTTATAGTAGTAATTTAAAACTCTTTGTGAGTTAGCAATTTTTTTTTTTAGCTACATACTCCTCTTTAATTAACAGTAAATCTGGTAAGAGAAATGAGCTGGATATTTTGATTCATGCTGTATTTGCTGCCATTCTAAAACCTAATCTCTGAAGTAACTGCATCCTGTTGTTTTTACTGCTTTGGGAAACCTTGCAGCTGAATTAGATCGTAGGTGTGCTTGTAACTTTGGTGTTATATTATTGCAAAACAAGGGTTTTTTAATGGTATTCACTGAATTACAGAAATGCAGCAAAATCTCCTTTCTTAGAGGTATTTAAAAGCTGTCCGGACATGTTCCTAGGCAATGAGCTTTAGGTGGCCCTGCATGAGCAGGGGACTTGAATAAGATTGCCCAAAGTTCCTTGTCACCTTAGCCAGTCTGTTATTCTGTGATTCTGCAAACATTCCAACAAATCTAAAAAAATGCTTCTGCCACCAGGCACACGAGTGGCTTCATCATTTTTCAGAAGTAGCATATGAAACAGTTCACATAGTCCTTTCCCTCAACACCTCAAGCTGTTACAAAGACTTTTCTGTGAGGCTTAGAACTTGTTCTTGATCTTAACTGCAGCTGTTATTTGCACTGGATGTGTTAGCTAGAGGCTTGTACTGTCAGTGAAGGGAACACTTATAAAAAAGGCTTATAAACTTTACCTTTCAAGAAGACACAGAGATTCAGCTGAAGACACAGAGACATCTAAATTTCAAGCAGGTTGGCTGTATGACTTCCCTCAAAGCTGGCTAACTTTATGAGGTATACACTGCTCCCTCAAGTTATGTGCCCACATCTAATATGGGCACATTTAATGTGCCTTATGGTAGGGCTGGCAGATATGACTGAATTTATAAAATAAATTATAGATCTTAGAAAAGGTCTCTGTCTTTCTGCACTAGAAGCTGAAGTTTTAAGTGGCATATAACCTCTTTATGTAACTGCATCCCATCTGTTCACCTGACTCCACCCTTATGATTTATGGACTGGCTCTTGTCCAAATACAATGGGAGTCTGAACACTCAGCTCACATGTAGAGGCTGTCCATGGGTACTTAAATGTAGGCATCTTAATTTAGTTAAATGCTCCCCTAGAATCCAACTGCTTAGTGTGAAAATGATGATAAGGTCTCTGGAAATCTGAATGCTTATTTATAGAGAACAAAAACTTAAAAGAAGTGGACCTTGAGACCCAAGGGAGTTTTGCTTCCACTCCACTAGAGCTAAAGCTCCTGTGGTTCCCTGTTTGAAGTCCACCCAGTCACAAGGCCAAGTATGTGTCATCAGTACACACACACATACACACTTAACTGCTCCCTAGTAAAGACAGAGCCAGCAGATGAATTTGTGAATTGAGAATCACAGAAAATCATGAGATACTTTTATGGACCTCCCCACTAGACCATGTGAGGTTCTAAATTCTTAAAACCATTAATTACCAGTATTAGAGTAAGATGTGTCTCTATCTCCGCATAATAGATAAGAAAGCCTCCCACAGAATGGTATATAGTTAATAACTAGAAGTGATTAACTTCTAGTAGCTACCTACAGGTATAAAAAAATCTCTTAAACAGAAAGTCTTGATTTCTTAATCTGTTTAGTTTAGCAACTTGGTGAGGAAAAAGGGATTGCCACACTGCCTGATGATACAAACCACTGCAACATGTTTATTTATTTAAAGATAGTCATACTGCAATAGTTAGAAAGGTGTGCTGAGTATAGTAAACATGGGGTTTTGAGACCAAAAGGAGTTTCAAAGTTGTTTGTTTCATTATAATGAAACTCTTTGGCATATAGACAACAGGTTATAAAAATATTTTCTTTTGTGAAGTCACTGGATGCTTAATAAGAGAAGCTCTCTCTCAAATGGAGATTTCATGCACTGGTGTAGTGCTGCAAAACTTGTAAGAGTCTAATGAAACTGCACATGGCAGTCATAAGTATTGTATAATGAATGGTACTTTATATTTTAAAGTACTGGACACTATGTAAGATGTCCTGTGTGATATTAGAACTATGATAAATGACAGAAAGATACTATGCACTCCACTGGAGGCTCATCCACACGAGCACTAATGACACCAGCCAGGAAGACCCTGAGGCTAGCAAGCATGACAAGAGGGACTCTGGAGGCAAGATTGAACAGCATGGGAGTTCAGGTTTTAATCTCAGTCCTTCTGGAGGAGAGGAAAGGTTTGGGCAGGAGAAGATGTGTGTTTCATTAGATCCCAGGAATGTCTCATATTTAATGGGATCCACTGTGTGCCTGGTGTGCTGAGATGGATTGAAAGAAGGCCTTTAAGAAAGACTACTGTGAAGAGAAAAGTGATTGCTGCAGATGTAAAGGAGCAACTTTAATGTGTGAAAATATTCTATGGTATGGGCAGCAGTGTAAGTTGAGAGCTTGCAGGGCAGGATCAGAGGAGGGGCCAGTAAACATGACATTATGGCAGAAGTGAGTAATGCACACTCTGAATGTGGGTGAAGGAGTAGACAACCTTCCTTAAACAATTGACCAGAGCGTGTGTATTACAGACTCTGCTTCTCACAGGGTACTTAAACCTCCCCAACACCTGACAGCAGGACACAATCTTAGAAATGTCTCAAAAATGTCCTGTAGAACTTCATAATACAGATGTTGTCTGTGACAAGCAGAGGTGATGCTCTCCTAGACATTGCTACTCATGGCCTCTGAAGAGCTTGTTGAAGATGTGACAATCAACGACAGGCAGGCTTGGTCAGTGACTGTGAAACTGTAGAGCTCAGGATCCTGAGGGAAGTGAGGAAGGCAAGCAACAGAACACAGATCCTGATTTTCAAGAATGGAGACTTCAGGTTATTCAGATAACTGGGAAGTATAATCTGGTGGGAAGCTGTATTGAAGGGCAAAGGAGCTCATGAAAGCTAGCAGATCTGTAAGGACAGTCTCCTCCAAACAAAAGAATGATCCATCCTAGTACTCACAGAAATTAGGATATATATCTGGAGTCTGTCTTGGTTAAACAAGGACCTGGCTGGGGTCCAGTACAAAAAGAACATTTATAGAAGCAGAAGTGAGAGCAGGCTAAGAAATAAATTAGAAACATTGCTTGGGTAGGTACAGATGGTGTTAGGTAGGTCAAACAGTGGAAGAGGATAAAGTCAGTGATCTGAGTAATCTCAATATATACAGATCCATGGGACTATAAGGGATGCATCTGTGAGTACTGAGAGATTTGACCAGTATCATATGAGGTCACTCTTAGATGTCCTTGAAAGGTTGTGGAGACTGGGGAGTTCCCTTATGACTGGGGAAAGGAAAATGCTACAACCAGAAGGAGCCAGAAGAAGCCAGAAATTATACCAGTGAACAAACCTCACCTTCATGCCTGGAAAAACCATGGAGTGAGTCCTCTTGTGTACCATTTCCAGACAAATGAAGGAGAAGGGTGGTGAATGAAAATATCCAATACAGATGTACAACATGTAGATTATGCTTTGGCCAATTGGATTGCCTTTTATAATTAAAACCCCCTAAGTCTGTGTATGAGAGAAGAACAGTAATAGGGGTCTTCAGTCTTGACTTTAGCAAGTTTTGAACATGATCTCCTATGAATCCTCACAAATCCTTGCAGTTTCAATGAGCGGAACACTAAATTGATGAAATTCTGTCTGAATCACGGGGTCCAAAGTATACTGGGAAGTGATTTATACTTTGTATGAAGGATCAGATCAAGTGAGGTTCTGGGAGTCTGTCTGGGACTTATCCTGTTTTATATATTTATCAATGATCTGTAGGAGGAGAAGGAATGGACCCTCATCAAGTTTTCTGTGATACCAAACTGGCAGGTGAACTCAAAGTAGCAGGGCTGGCATTCAAGGAGACCTAGACAGGCTGGAGGAATGGGCTGACATGATTTCACCAAATTTGGGAAGGATTTGTGCAAAATCCTGCATTTCAGATAGTCAACAGTATATTGGGCTGTATCATAGCCAAGACATTAAGGGAACTGATTATTCTTTTCTACTCAGCATTTTTAATATTGCATCTGGAGTGCTGTGGCCAGGTTTGGGTTCGTCAGCATAGCAAAGAGATTGACAAACTGGAATAAATCCAGAGAAGGGTTGCCAGGCTGTTGGAAAATCAGACCACCTGTCCTCTTGGGAGAGGCCGAGAGAGACATTTGTTCAGTCTTGTGAAGGGAAGGCTCATGATGAATCTTATTGCCACCTTCAAGTTCCTAGTGGGAGGAGACAGAGAAAATAGAGCCTTACTCCTCCCCAAGGTGCATAGTGAAAGCATGAAAAGTAACTGAGGCAAGTTGCAATAAAAGAATAAAAGAAAAAAAGAAATTCTGGTTAGACATAAGGTTGCCCAGAGAGACTGAAATCTCCATGCTTGCAAGTGCTCAATTTGACTGAAAATTTCTCTGAGCAACCTAATTTATGTCGGCCTTATTTTGAGTGAGTGGTTGGTCCAGGTGACCTCCAGAGGTTACTTCCCACCCATTCCAAGATTATTTTTGGACTAAAACGAAAATTGAGGCCTTTGGGATGTCTCGCTGGTTTTGTGCCTTTATGAGCTAGGAGCTATTTCTAGTGTCAAGAGTATAAAGCCTCTAAGTACATATCTGAAGAGAAGGGTAAGCTTTCTTAGTCCTGAATAGATATACTATCTGGGATAAAGACTGTTGTTGACTTTACCTGAAATGAGCAATATCTGGAGCCCATTCTGAGGACAATAGATCAAAGATAAACTGTTTATTTTTTTCTCTCAAGTTCCACCACAGAGGCAGTTGGTATCTTGTGCCAGAAAACCTAGTTAACGTGTATTTAGCATGGTCTAGGTGTCTCTCAATACATGGCAAAAAATGGGCAGTACCCACTGGAACTATGTGCTCTGCATCCCTATTATCATTCTACATGTGAGATTCAAAAGAAGGACTCAAATGCTTAACTTCAATACTTAAAGTTAAGAAGGTTTCATCTCAAGAATCCTATATTAAGTAGGATCCATGTAATACAAGAGACTTATTTTTGATATTCCTAATGAATCTTAGTATATTTCCCTCTCCCTCTTTCCCCCTCTGCCTCGTGCCTCCCCACCTTGGATTAATTTAGGAAGAAAAATTATATAAGATTATATTATATTTAAAGTGAAAACCGGAGCCCCTGGTGGTCTAGTGGTAAAGGCGTGGCGCTATCACCGCGGAGACCCGGGTTCGATTCCCGGTCAGGGCCACTCCCGGGCAGGTGGGGCTCGTTAGCCCTTAAAGGCAACCCATCTACATCCTAAGGACCTCGCTGCCACCGTCCAAGCTCGCTTGGCCCCGGCAGATGAACCTTAGGATTAAAGGGTGGGCTCAGTTCCGCGCACACTGTGTCTCACCTAAAAAATCCAATGTGCAGGCTGGAGGGTGTAAAGACCTTCCCTGGATCTTCGCTCGTGAAGACTGGCCATTAAAGTGAAAACCTATCCTCTATGGCACAGGCAAGACCTTAACATAAAACCTAAATATTTACTTCACTAAGAGACTTTCCTATGTTTAGGCTATGAAGTTTTTCCTACTGTGCTCTCTGCATTAAAGAGATAACTACTAAGGGAATTAGAATTTTCAACACTCTTGTCTTATCATTTACAATCCTAAAACAAAAATTCTCAGGGTCTCACTGTTATGTTGAATGGTGTAAACCCAACTGAATAAACTGAACAGTTACTTTATTTTAATGTCATTTATCAGAATGTGATGCTAATGATAGCTCAAGTCTTTCTCTAGGTTCTTCCCAATTGACCAGGTTTGCTCTTTAATTGCAATAATCTAACCTATGATTGTTTTGCCATTTACACAAATAAAATTTGAACTCTGTGATGATGTCAGTACCACCATTAGTTGGAATCAACTGCTGCAAGTGGATAAACTCATATTAGAGAAAGCAACTGGAGAACAAGAGGACAAAACTACAATATTACAAACTACAATATTACTGTTGTTGCAAGTTGTTTAGGGTACAGCCTTTGAAATTAATGGCGATTTTGTCCCATTCTTCAGGTTAAGATGCAAATCACTATTTGTGTAATAGAAACACTGATTGCAAATAAGCCTAAGATTTTGAACATTGTGACTAATCTATACTGTGATGGTCCACATTGTGAGCATATCAGCATTGCTGTACTGTAGTCAGTTGGCAAACCTTGTTTTGTTTAATTAAGCAAATCTGGTTGTGAGATTGGTAGGAGAACTTATCCAGGTGTCTATGCACTGGCTTCTCAGTAGGGTAAAGTGCATGCACTAATCCTGTTTTACTTAGACTGATGATAATGAGGCTAAAATATCTGTAGAGACTATTCAAAAGTGATTTGTTTAATCCTATATAGAATGCTGTAACATTAATGCTATTGTGTCAGAGTGCATGGTATTCCAAAACCCCAGACATCCAGGAACTCTAGAATACTGCAAATAATTCTACCCATGTTGTTTTGTCCTACCTGGAAGGTTTTGTGCTATATTCAGTTTGTGTATGGTATTTTTTCCTAAAGTAGATGGGGTTTTGCAGGATTTTTGGAACAGATTAGCTCACTATTCCAGTGTTTTCTCAACTGGCATGTGCAAAGTGGAATAGATGGAAAATCCTATGTAGAGAAGAGTTATATATATTTGAATTGAACAGCAATACACAATGCTTTGCAAGGTACCTTGTTATCATCCTGTACTGATTGTTTTGGTGACTAGTAAGTCAGGTGAGACTGCAGAGTCATCATGATCTTGAAGAACATTTACTGTGCAGTATTTAGCCAAATTTTGGTTGGTCTGTAGACAAGTGCAGTTTTGATACAGAATTAATAATTGTGAGAGAAGAAGCATCACTGAAAACAAGTATCATTAAGAGGCATTGATCATTCTGTATAGCAGATGGACTGAACTGTTGGATGCATCTTAGTCTTTTAAACTCAAAGTACCCTCCACAGTCCCTGTATCACTGAAGTGGGGTAGATGAATGTGATAGGGGCACTGTAATATTCAACTAGGTATTTGTACAAGCTAGAATATAAAATTATTAATGTCTAAAGTTTTATAAATATATTTATGCAAATTCTAGTTCCTCTTTACCTTTTTCTGTGGTACTGATCAGTACAGTCTTCGTTAAAGATTAACATACCTTCTTCCTCCTTCACTTTTATCTGGGCATAATGCCAGGCATATTATTAAGATATGAAAGTTTTCCTTCCTCTCCTTTTTTTGCCAGCTCATGCCACAGTGTTACCGACCTTTTATTCCTTTCTTCTGATGATCTTAGCATTACTTCTACAAATTCTATGTGCTAAATGGCTTTTTCTCAACTAAAATATAAAGAGCACATCTATAGTAAGTAGTTACTAATGAGAAGATTGGATGTCTTCAGTGTTGTTAATCAGTAAATTAACTTCAAGCACTCATTTTAGTGCTGCAGATAACATTTAACTGAGATTCCCTTGCTCCAGATCAGATTCAGCACTAGCAAAAGATGAACTAGCATCCTTGTGCTGCTTCTCCATACTTAGCTTTGACTTGGACTGGCTCTTTTGGAGATCTGATGCATCTAGTTTGCCTACCAAACTGGTTGGGCCCACGTGAAAGTACTGCATTACTGATATAGCACAGTCTTTAGTCTGAATGAAGTTACAGCACTTTAAATATACTGTGTCTTTGTTTTGCAGGGATAGAAATGTCATTCATGGACTCAGTGTAAAAAATATAAATATTTGTGGATTGTGATGATCTATTTTGGATAAAACGAAAATTCTGCAAAAACTGAGTTGGTTCTCAAAGGGTAGTTGGATTTGCCCCTGTTCATGATTATCCTTTTCATATTACCTATCAAAGGGAAGGAGACTTGCTTCTCTATCTCTGCCTCTAAATTTACAGCAACTCTTCTAATTTGCATGTGTTTTTAAAAAGACTGTTTTATCTCTGAAATGGTTTTAATCATATTTTTCAGTGTTAGAGATTAAGCAATTTTTTTTTAATAAGGGTTTTTATCCTAACACCACCAAGCTGTTTCTTGCAAGTTAGATATTAAGAGTTTTAAGAAATAGGCTGATCCATTTGATTACTCTTCTTTCGTCATTGCAACAGAACATTGTGCCTAATTAGTTTTTGAGTTTCATCCGTAACACCAAAATGAGTGTGTTCTTTTCACTTTTGGACAGACTGTGAAGCATATAGGGAGCAAGATGTGGAAATGACAGGATGTAGGGAAAACAGGCCTGCAGTGGGACTTCTGGAATTTCAATTTCATGCTGTTTCACAAGAAAAGGTAAATGTCACAGAACTGTAAAAAGAGACAGTTTCCATGAAAATCCCTAAGGTATTTGAAATCATAATAATTTTTAGGTGACATCTTTGGCTCCAGTGAAGCCAATAATGAACTTTCCACCAAAGGTCATTTGTCATCCTTCACCTCCATTTGGGCTCAGTTTGCTTCTTTAGGCATTATATGTCTCTTTCCTCCTGTCTGCTATCTCAGAACATGATAATAGTGAAACAGGAAGAGTGTTCACAGTTTTGAACAGTAAGCACTAGAAGAACTAATTCCCCAGTTTAAATTGTTTTATTGAGTGAATTTTTTGTGGTTTGATCTCCCTTGTTTTGTCTGTAGCTATATCTAACATATTGCACCTGATTTTAAACACATGACAGTTTATAGGTCTGAGTCAAAAGCCCTATTTACTTATTTGCCTTTGAATAAAAAACATAGTGAAGTTATTTGCTTAGAAAAATTTCATTTGGTAACTTAATAAACTTTCAGACTATCAAGCTAAAGGACAGGAATATCACCCTCCACAGGATATTTAAGTATTGTCTACATGTAAGAGCATTATGAATGCTCGCATTACTACATATCAGAAAATCAAATGCTTTCACTGATTAAATTCCTGTTCCCCATCTTTGTTTTGCACTTGCCTTCTTCCAGGCAGCAGCACTTTTCACATGTATCATAACTAAGTACATGATGTTCACTTGTACTGAGCGAACAGGGAACATGTATTTGCCTCCCTGTAAAACCATTAAATAAAATTTGTGTATTTCCTTCACATGCCAAGTGTTCAGCTGTGACTGTGTTATGTGTTACCTCTTCCCACTGGCTCTTCTGATGTCTTTACCTAGAACACTATGTGGAGAGGCAGCCACACTCATGTCATGATACTCCACTTAAAGAGTTTTCCCTCTGTGCATTGTCATGTTCTCTGCTGAGCTGTGTAACTTATAGTTACTTAAGAGAGAAGTAGGAAGCCCCCAACTGGTTTCATCATTTACTATGAACCAGTACTGGAAAAATGATCTCTGATTGCTACAATACAGAAGTACTATAAATATTTGCACAGCATCCTTATGTAGGTCATTTTGGGAGCTCATCTGCATACAGCTGTGTCTGGTGAAAAGTAGTAATGGTGCTAAAGGAGACAAGCAAGAGCACCAAATGCTGTCATATTCTTGTAGCTAGAACAACTGATATTTGTGATGATCTAGTTGTTTAACAAACACACTGGAATATACAAAATACGGCCAAAATTTAGTAAGATCTCTAGGAAAGATTTGGTAAAAGTTTGGGCCTGATCAATGAGGTAGGAAAACTAGTGGCAAAGACGTAGAAAGGCTGAGGTACTTAGTGGCTCTTTGCCACAGCTTTTTTTGGATTGGGTTTGTCTTCTAGTCTCCCAGATCCCTAAGCCAAGCATCAGAATACATGGGAGTGAAAGCATGAGCTGTAGTAGTGTAAGATAGACTTAGAAAGCACTTCAATATGCAGAAGTTTATGGCACTAGATGGGGTGGATCAAAGGGTGCTGGGGGAGCTGGCTGATGCTGTTGCAAAGTCACTCTGTCATCTTCAAACATTGGGAAAGTTCCCTAATGACCAGGAAAAAAGCAAGCACTGCACACATCTTCAAAAAGGGGATCCACAAGAGAACTACAAGGCAGTTGGGCTAATGTGGCTAGTACCCTTCCTGGGAAAGTTACAGAGCAAGTCCTGAAAGCAAAGGAGAGGAAGGTTATTAAAACAGACAGAATGTGTTTAACCCCAGGCAAATTACTCCATCAGGCTTTCAGCACGATCAACTATAATATCCTTACACTCAGATTAGTAAGACCTGTACTACGCATGAAAAATAGGCTGAACCATCAGGCTCAAATGGGTTGTGGTTCATTGTTTCACATCCAACTGGTGGTATGTTACTATTTGTATCTTTCTGACTAATGATATGCAATGTCTCTGCTAATGATGTGGGCAACGGCATGGAATACACCCTCAGCAAGTCTGAGCATGATGGCTGCTTGGAGAACAGTAGATACACTGAAAGTAGGGCTGCTGCTTGCAGGGCCCCTGACAGGTGAGAGGGTGGGCTGGCAGGAACCTCATGAAGTTGAACAACGGTAAGTGTAGAGTTCTATATCTGGCAAGGAGTAACTCCATGCACCAGCATAGTCTGGCCCAAATGCAGCTTTGCAGAAAAAGTCCAGGTGAAACATTTCAGCAGTAGGCTCTAGTGATGAAGGATGCCAATAGCAGACCGACCTCTGGTACCTCAAGTGTGGCCAGCAGGCTAGAGAAGGTGATTCTCCTCAATATATTCAGCAGCTGTGAAACCACATTAGGAACGCAGGGACAAGGTTGGGGTTCGCAGATCCTGGAATGCCACCGACACGCTGCATTCAGTCATCACGAGAGTGGGACAGGGACTCAGAGAGGCCGTGAAAGCTCCATCCATAGGGACGTTCAAAACTCTGCTGCTCAGGGTCCGGAGCAACCCGCCTGAGAGGGTTACTTGCAGGGGTGTCCTACGGGTGCGTCTTCGAGCCCCTCTCAGTTCGTGCTTTGGGCGAGCGAGCAGTCAAAGCTCGGCGAAGCCTCGCTCGCCCCTGTGCGCGTAGGGAAGGAGAGCGGGAGGCAGCGCCCGCGGGGATGGGCAGCGCATCCCCACCCGCTCCCTCGGGGCTCGGAGCGGCGGTGCCTTTAAAGTGCGGGGCGCGGGGCGGGCCCGGGGCACGGGGGGACCCGCCCGCCCGGAGCATGCGCTGCGCGGGGCGGCGGAGCGGGCGGCACCGCCGCACTCCCCCGGCAGCCGCGGCGGCGGTCACTGAGCCCGGCCCCGGCCACTGAGCCCGGCCCCGGCCACTGAGCCCGGCCACGGCTACGGCGCTGCCGCCGCCGAGCGGGGCCGTGGTGGCGGCGGCGGCCGCGGAGCCCTGAGCACCCTCCGGGCAGCGCGGCTGCGAGCCGCCCCCCAGCCCGGTCTGCACCCGAGGCGGCGAGCGCGGAGCCGCGGCGGCCATGGGCAACGAGGCGAGCCTGGAAGGAGGCGAAGGGATGGGCGCCTTCCCCGAAGGGGCGGCGGCGGCCGGGGATGGCGGCGGCCCCGCGGCCCCCTTGCAGCGCCTGGTCCCGGCCGGGGTGGAGGCGGACCTGAGCCAGCTGAGCGAGGAGGAGAGGAGGCAGATCGCCGCTGTCATGTCAAGGGCGCAGGGGCTGCCCAGAGGGAACCTCGCCGGCGCGGAGCCGCCTCTCATGCAAAGGCATGCACGGAAAAAAAATCTCCCTTCTCCCGCTCCTCCCTTCCCCCCTTCTCTGTCTCCTCGCGGTGGGGCGGGGGGCGAGTCGCAATCCGATCCGGGCCCGCCGCACCGGCAGCCGGCGTTCCATCTTGCCGGGGAGGGAGGGAAGGGGCGGCTGCACGGGCGCGGGCACCAGGACGGAGCCCGCACTCCCCGGCTTTTCCCACTCCAGTGTTCCCTAATAATAACGGCGGTCCTTGGCTTGGGGGGCTGCGCCCTCTCTCCTTCCCTCCCCTCGCACCGGAGCACCGGCAGTTCTGTGTCTGGGGCGCGCAGAGATGTGCAAACGCTGCTCTGGTTTTCCGTGTGCGGGTGTGTGCTTTACGGGGCTGGATGCCTCACAGCTTCCACAGTAGCCAGGGAAGCTCTCCCCAGGGCGGATGGGTTCTGCAAACGTTTCTGTGTGGAGAGAGATTCTTGTTGAATCTTCCAAAGCTTTTCGGCGTAATGCATTTGCTGGCCATTACTCTGCCAGTTCGGAACCTCTACAACTATCATTTGGCTTCATTAAATAGTCATGGATCGAGGAGGTCTGTTTCAGTCTATTTTTTCACCCTTATTTTTCTTCGCGTTTTTTTTTTTTTTTCTTGTTGAAAAGGGGAGCTGCCAAATAACAGTTTAAATTGACTGCCACGGCGTCCAGTGTTCTGTATAGTGATGGCTTTACCTCTGCGAGGCTGTGTCTCTGCGAAGGCTGGGGTGATTTTCTTCCACGATCTTTCCCTGCCTCCCAGTGAATTCAGTGCCCGACGAGCAACAAGCCCCCTTCTTGTCCGGCCCGGAGCCGGTCCTCCCTCCCCACCGCTGTCCGCGGTCCTGAATCTCCATCCCTCCCCGGCCCCGTGTCGCTGTCTGCGGTCCTGAACCTCCTCCTGCCCTGGCCCGTCATCCAGGGCCGAAGCCTCTGTTGCTCTCCGGCTTCGGGGCTGGGTGTGTTGTTTGTCTTGGATGCTGAAAGGGCCTCCTCGACCGGCTGTTTCACGGTGTATTGACCTCAGCCCTCATAAAGGCATGATGAGTTTATATAATATCTGGTGTATATAAGTGAATTCTGGAAGAGGAGAGGCAAGGAGGGTGGGGACTAAATTCATTCTTGGGCAAACTACTGGAGTCACTGGGATTATACCTGAGATGACGGTCTCCATTTTTTAAGACTGGCAGTCAAATCTTCCTGTTTCATGTCTTCCATAATTATTAATCAGGTATTACCACTGTGTGTAAAGTACAATTTTCCATTCAATTCAGGACTCTGCCCAGATTCTATAGATTTTAATGAGAAAAAGAAGTATTCTTTAGTTCTGTGAAACTAAGCTCAAAATCCCTTTTGTATAACAGTCTATGAGCAAAGACACAAGTACTCTGAAACTATTTTTTTCTGCGAATATTCCAGTAAAAAGTAAGATTCTTGGAAGATTTTAGAATAGATTAAACTCATTGCAATGTGGATATCTCCGCATTGATAAATGGCTAGTTTCCTATAAACATACTTTGATCTTGTTAGCATACCATACTTTCTCTATTTAAAATAAAGGCCCTCTAATTTTGTGAATTACAGCCTTTTACCTTGTAGTCAAAGTTGACATTTTGAAGCAATAGCAGTTCCCATCATAGTATCTTTGTGCCTGTCACACTGTAATGAAGTTACTTCTTGTCTCTGCTCTTGGTTTGTGGCTTTACGTGCTCCTCTTGCACACCTCTCTTGCTATCTAAGATCTACCAAGGATGTTAGGAATAATTATCAAGAACCTGATCCAAACCCTTGAAGTAAGACTCTTCTAAGGATTAAGGATCACCCTCTTCCAGACTGAAACTAGAACTAGCCTAATGAGACTCAGATTTCTTAGCTTCAAGCTTTTTTTTTCAGTCAGTGTGGACAAAGAAATCAGTTGTGGAAAATGCCTTTCAACCGATGCTCTACAATTGTTCCCAACAGCTTTTTTTTCTAGCCTGGTTATGCCAGTCCAAATGTAATGTGACTGAAATAGTGATCAAAAGAGGAATTCTGGCTTCCAGTTCATATAGCTTTGCATTATGACAGTGTCCTTATTGTAGTGTCTTAGTTTTTCTCCATATTGCTAACATGGATTTTTCCTTTGTGATTTCCATTGTAATATTAGAGACTAATCATTCTAGATGCATTCATTCTTACTCCCAAAGTAACCCAAGTATTAAAGTCTATAAATTCCTCATGATTGATAGTATCCCAAGGTAACAATTTCTGCAACTACAGACTTTTTAATAGTAAGTTATGTATGTAACAGATAACATCGTTGCATCTGTGCCACCTTAAATGCTGAACCTTCTAGGACTTTTAAGAATTATGAATATTAATATAAACATTTAGATCTAGAGCACCTAAAGTGAGCTGCCTAATTCAAATGTACCATTTAATTATTTTTTTTTTTTTTTAGCATTTCGTTATCTAGGTTCTGGTCAGATGTTAGGATCTGTGGAAATCTTTCTATCCTATTTCAGTTACCTGTCTTCAGAAAACTCATGGTTGGGAAATTTAGCTGAAACATACACAGTCAATTTGTAAGCAAAGTTCCAGTTGTTCTGGCTTCATCGAATGACTCTGTAACTGTGTCAGTGTCCACTTGCTGAGGAATTGTTCCATATCTGAAAGGATTAGATGACCAGCTGAGTATATGAGGATCTAATACAGCTGGTTGGGTTTTGTTTGTTTGTTTTGAAGTGGTTTTTTTGTTTGTTTGTTTGTTTTATGTTTGTTTTTTCCCCCAGTATTAAGTTGGTCACAATAGACATCAACAGAAAAAAAAAATTGCTGCATTTTGATAGGAAATGCTGAGAAGTCTTGCTGACTGTCACACTTCTGAAGTATGTTTATGGTGTATTTTCCAGGAGTAATATATATTATTTTTAATGTCATCACTCTACTGACTAAAAACCCAAAAGTTAGCCACTGAGGCATGTGTAAGTTTTTATATATATATTGTATGTAGATATGAGAAGATCTAACTATCTTGGAGTTATGTAGTTAATGTGTTTCTCTTTAAAATATTTAGACTGATGAATGGGAAAAAGATGTGACTTTTTAATAGGTTTTTATATTATAGAATTCAAGAACTAGACCAATAGTCTTTTTATTAAATCTCCTCTTACTCCAAAGTAAGCTCTGATTTTGCTGTAATATGTAAATGAGTGGAGATGAATTCCATGGAACAAGGCCAAAGTGAGGAGAAACACAGCAGCACAAAGAAAAGCATTGTGTGAGGGAGAACTAAATTATTTTGCTTGTTGGGTCTGGTTTGAAGACTTTAATGCAACTGTGGGTTTTTCATGATTCAGAAGGTTTGGAAGTTAGAAAGTTCTTGTCAGATAAATACAAGATTTATTTTGAGGATTCTCCAGTTCAATTAAAACTTTTCAATGTCAGTCTGTAGTTGGTTGTAAAATAGTAGTAGAAAAGAAGACTTCAACTCCCAGGCAGCTCAAACTAAAGGAAGCAAGTCCTGGCTTTTGACAGAAGTAACATTTCTCAGGAAGCTTGTCTTTTCAAGCCTTTTTCTTCCACTATTTAGCCACGCTCTGTCTCCATTGCTTAGAAACATTGTTATGTACAAAGGCAAGACAAGTCTGGTCTTCAGAATACACCAGCAGCCTTGCAGAATCACCTGGGTTTATTTCCTAGATTCATGGCTTTTAATCTCATTTCAGATCCTGATATCTAATCAAGTGGAAATTATTTTGATAAAAATGAGAACTGGAGAACTCTGTTCCAGTAGGGATCCATGGTTACTTTTTCCTGCTAATGTCCAAGTTAAATTTCTAAAATCACTTTTAGGGGAGGATGTTCTTTTTTTTTTTTTTTTCCCCCTTGTCACTTGTATCATTGTTGAATGAAGCCTTCCAACAACTTGAACACTTGCAAACATGAATGCTGGAAGTGTACCAGCCTGCTGCTATTAGAGTAGTTGAAGTGATGTCATGTGGTGAGCAGTGCCTCTTCAGATAAACCTGCAGTGCTTATCTAAATAACAAGAAGCAGAAGTGCAGGTAGACCTACCTAGTTGCTAATGAGAGTATAAAATTGCTCTTTTAAAAGCAAAAATACCAAATATTTGAAAGAATTAGGTTATCATGGGGCTTTTGTGAACTATCGTCTTTATGAGTAATGAGTTAATCAATGTTCGCTGACGCCAATGGAAAAACACCTACTCAGTTCAGTGGGTTGCACATTAAGGTTGTAAACTTCAAAGTATTATGGACAATAATTTTACAAGAACAGGAAAGGGTAAATGAAGTTAATGAAGGCTGGAAATAGTTTGTCCTTAACAAGTATTTCATGTGGAAATTTTTAATTAACAGAAAAACTCAGACACATGATTTTGAAAAATCCCTTGTTGTGAGAATTACATGCACAGAAATGTCTACTTGGCTTTGTCCTTTTGTATTATCATTGCTGGGCATGTCATGGAATCTCTAAATATTAATCAGAAAAAATAGTAAACTCATGGTGACATTAACAGAGTAAAATACATTTTTCAATGTGGCTGCTATATATAATTCTGCAGACTTCTGACAAAACTTTAAACCTAAATTGGGCATTTATTTATTTATTTTTTAGTCAAGGAATACCGTTAAATGTAATGAGCAATTGTTAACTTTGCTCATGAATGCCCAAGAAAAAATGTCTTGTCTGGAAAAACAAGATCATAGTTGACTGGTTCTCTCAAAGTGGAAACTGAAAATTTTATATTTGCAACACTTCTGTGACACTGAAGAGAACACCGTATCTTCCAGCAGAAGCTCAGTGATAACACTGAATAGAATATTTTATTACCTCCCTGAGCATTAGCAGTGAATACAATATTATTTCCCTCAGTTGCAGCCAAGTATAGCAACAAGTAGAATACTGTGCCACAAGTGAAAACATGGGCTTGATTTTGGTTCCTACATTCTTAGTTTTGTTTTCTCATTTTGTTAAAGCAAAATTTTATTGTAAGGATTTTTCCAAATTCTTTAATGTAATGAGAGATTTTTCTTTTTAATGTTGGCCATTTAATGCTTTGAAAGGTTGGGAGGATGCTGAGAGGAAGTTATATAGTAGTTCTATTTGCAAAGAAAAAAAACTTCAGGCCCAATTCTGGCACCTGTTTTATCTGATGGACAATTCTGATCTTTGAGGGGATGGGTGACAAAAAAATTACTTTACAACGAAGCATGTACTCCTTAACATAGGTGGATTTTAGGAGTTTAAATCCCTGCTGCATATTGAATTGAAAATATATCCAAATTTTGCACAATTAGCCAGATCCAAGTACATAATGCATTGTGCATTGTTTTTCTTGTGTGACTGTGCTTTGATCTGGTAATTTTCTGACACTTCTGCTCCTTTTAGGCTTCTCTATCTTCCTGTGTTTGTATCCCAAGGGATAGGGTGTAGAGTTAGTCATTTGGATATAGGTATAATAGGAAGGTGTAGCTTTGAGTTCTTCAGATTTCTGAAGAAAAAATTATCTGGTTGAATGATGTTGTTGTATTAGGTTATTTCTAAATAATAAATCAATCTATGACTGAATACTTGTATAAACCTTTAAGAAACAATAATTATTATTTAAATACTTTTTACCTGCACCTTGCTATAAACCTTGGTCTTGCAAACACTTAAGCACCCGAGAAACTTCACAGCATTACCAGAACACTTCCAACGTCACTGATACATCTTATTTTATCTCATTTTTCTAAAATTCTGCATTATTTTAATTTTATTATATTTTCTGTCTGCAGACCTCCTGAGCCTGATACAAGCCACCGTCCCAGACAACCAGGTAAGCCTCCAGATCCAGGACAACCAGGTTTAAGTAAAAGCAGAACAGTAGATGTGCTGAAGACAGAACAACGGGCACCTGGACGGAGCCCTTCTACTCTTAGTCTACGGGAATCAAAGTCCAGGACTGATTTTAAAGAAGATCAGAAGCCAAGTATGATGCCCAGTTTTCTCTCAGAAGCCAATCCACTGAGTGCAGTCACTTCAGTTGTGAACAAATTCAGTCCTTTTGATTTGATATCAGATTCAGATGCAGCCCATGAAGAAGCCAGTAGGAAACAAAAAGTTACCCCAAAAGAGCAAGGGAAACCTGAGGATCAGAGGGGCCCTGCAAAACATCCAACTCAACCACAGTCTCCAAAGCCAGCTGTTCAACAACAAGGACCTGTCAGACCTACCCCACAGCAAACTGAGTCTTCCAAACCAGTGCCTCAGCAGCAGCCTGGGGAACCAAAGCAAGTTCAGAAACCAGGCCATGGCCACCCAGCAGATGCTAAGCAAGAGCAAGCGAAACAACCGCCCCAGCCACGAGGACCACAAAAATCTCAGCCACAACAGTCAGATCCAGCGAAGCCTGTTCAACAACAAACTTCTGCAAAACCTTCACCAGGCCCAACAAAACCCTCCCCACAGCAATCAGACAGCACTAGAGCGACGTCCCAAGCACCACCTCCCACAAAACCCTCATCACAGCAGCCGGGACCTGTAAAACAACCATCTCAACAGCCGGCACGGCAAGGAGGTCCTGCAAAACCACCATCCCAGCAAGCAGGACCTCCAAAACAGCCTTCTCAGCAACCTGGACCCGAAAAGCCATCTTCTCAGCAAACAGGACCTGCAAAACAGCCACCGCAGCCTGGATCTGGGAAGCCACCTCCACAGCAAACAGGGCCTGTAAAACAAGTGCCATCGCAGGCAGGGCCTACTAAACCACCTTCTCAGACTGCAGGGACCACAAAGCCCCCGGCACAGCAACCAGGACCTACAAAACCACCTGGCCAGCAACCAGGGCCGGACAAACCCCCGCAGCAAAAACCAGCTGGTGCCAGCCAACCCCCTGAGTCCGCCCCAAAGAAAACCTTCTGCCCTCTTTGCACAACCACCGAGCTGCTGCTGCACACTCCAGAAAAGGCCAACTACAACACGTGCACCCAGTGTCACACTGTAGTCTGCAGCCTGTGTGGATTCAATCCTAACCCTCATATCACAGAGGTGAGTAGTTTTTAAACTGATATTCTCTACCAGAGCAAAAATTAAAGTTTACCTTCATTATGCTGAAACATCAGATGTGTTACAATGTATCATCGTATTAATTTAATGAGTTTGGAGAAAAAAATTATGCTATTCCGGGAAGCTGCTTATGAGTAAAATGGAGTGAAATTGGAGGAAAAGAATTATAGATTTAGAGGTATCTTCTCACTTTTTCATATAAAAAGAGGAGAAACCCCCATGTGACTTTTGTCTAAATTTGATTGATTTTAAGCACCTGCTGTCTGTGTTTATAATCTCACCACAATACTCATGTACTAGTATATTTATAATTAAATAAAACTTGCAACTCTAAGAGCTAATGGAGCAAAAAAAAAAAAAAAGAAAGAAAAGGATATATATAAAATCAGTCTTCATAGCCCAAGCATGTGATTTAGAAAAGGATGTGGGGTAGATTTTTATTTGCAACTGTGTCAGTGTTCATTAGTCAAAAGCCTGAGTCATAAGTTTTGACTTAGTGATACCTTGGGTTATTTTGTTCTTGTGGGATGCTAAGAAAGAGATCTCTCTGAACTATTAACCTAGCTGACCATTCTTGCTGTAATTATATAACATAAAAATGGAATAGAAAGCAATATTAGGACCTGAGATGAATTTATTTTAATCTGATGTTTGCGGTAGCTTGATTTATTGCTTATAACGTATCCTTTACTTGCTCTGCATGGGAATAAGGCTTTATGTGACTGTCTGATCTCTTCTTACTGCTTGAACAGCTTCTTGTACTTCCTGATATGCTAATTTTAAATTTGAAATGTAATTTGGGTTTGTTTTCACTACCAACACTTTTATCAATTTATAGAAATTCACACATAGCAGACCTGGCACTGAAGACTGACTAATGATAAATAGCAAGAAGTGGTGTTTGGAAAACTTATTTTTGTCTTGTTTTACTTTTAGTTTAGCTGATCTGAGATGCTCACAGGAAGAAGTACAGTCTGCTGCTGTATTTTGAACCTGATAAATAGTATCTGTATGTTTAAAATTGAATCAAAGAATTGCTGAGGCAGGAAAGGTCCTCTGCATATCATGTAGTCCAAACTTCTTCTCAAAGCAGTGTCACCTAAAGCAAGTTTAGCCAGTTTTGAATATCTTCAAGGATAGAGACTTGACAGCGTCTCTGGGCAACTCGTTTACTCAGTACCACAATGATTTAAGAACACTGCCAGCAGCTGAGTTTCTTTCCAGTGCACATGTTTATTTGTGGGTACCAGTAACAAATAACAGACTTTTTGCATCCAGCAAGTATAATATTTATTGATTTGCTGTTAGAATTGCAAATTTAAGCCTGAAAGACTAATTGCAGTAACCACCAGTAGCACATGGCTTGGTTTAGGAGTGTACTGTCTTGTTTGAGTTTAGGAAGTTAAGAATTGAGATAGCTGGCATTAAAGCCCGGATTGGAAAAGGAGTGACTTAAACAGTCATGTCATTCTAGATTGTTTGCAGTATAAAAAAGTTGTATTTATATATAAAAGACAAGAAATGTGATGCATGGAAGTTAAAGAGGAACTTTTGTAATAAAACGTTACCTTCAAGTTCTGACAAAATGTTTTTAGACTAAAATTTCTTACATTTATTTGTGAGTGCTGAGTTGTTAATTTTTGTAGTTTGCTCCTGGAGCATCTTGGAGCCCCAAGTTTGTCTTCCTTTAAAAGTTTCTGATTTCCCATGGAAATGGTCAACAACTTTGGTATGTACAAGTGAAATGGATTTTGAGAGAGAGTTTACGTAAGATTTCCAAGTGTTTGGAATTCAGTGAATAACTACTCGTTTTTGAAGTGAGTACTCTGTAAGTGTGAAATTCAGGACTTTTAGACAATAAATACAGCTGCATTAAAGACTGATTACATACATATGTAAAAGCAGATTTGAATTTCATATTGCACATTGAAATAAACACAGGATATGCATTTTATTTCATGATGAAATCATTTCAGTAAATGAAGGTATTGGACATCTAATTTATTCAGCTATTAGTTCCAGTCTTCTGACTCCCACTCAGGCTTTTCTCATTTGCTCAGCTTTGCACCACCAGCTGTCTTGCTGAAACTTCATTGTGGGTGTCCTGCTCCAGTCTGCAACAAAAATCACATCTGACTTTATTACTTAACATTGCTATCAAAGTAATAGAACCTGCTCTGGCACATAAAAAAATCAACTTATTTCAGCTGCCATGGTTCCTACTTGAGTTATTATCAAACTTCCCTTCCAGTTTCTCTTTCCTTTCAGTATTTAGATTATTAACAAAAGTTTCTGACTACTTCTTTACACTAGTTTACACATTTCTTCCTGTCTACCAGGAAAATCATGGCTTGACTCTTGGCTGTCAGTTTTCTTGATTATGGTGCAAATTTTTTTTTTGACTTCTGTATTTGAAGTTCTCCTAAAGTGTTATGGACCAAAAATCTGTGTTTTACCAATGCACTTACTGACTTTAGTCTCATACTTTGACTTTCCCTGCTGCTCTTTTTGCCAGGTTTCATGATTCTGGAATCCTATGTTGTGCCTTTCCCATGTTCTTTTTAGCCACTGTTTTTATTGCTTATGTTAAACACGTTACTGATTGGGAAGCAGTAATTTCAAGTTGGATGCTGAGAGTGAAAGGCATTTATTTAGAAAAGAATTTATATGACTTTTGTTCCTTCAAATTTTCCCCCATACAATTGCTTGAATTACCTTCTTAAGATATTCTTCTTACTAGTTTCTTACATGGTAGCTCAGTCTCTAAAACTAATAGAGTGAATCACTTTTCCAATACAGATCTTTCTAAATTTCTATATTCTGTATTTCTAGCTGATTCTGGAAAGAATATAGCAAACTTTACAAACTGGCTTAGGAAGTAGATTGCATGCATTGTAAAACCATTATAAAAAGTGCAGATTTTAAAAAAAAAAATTCTGTTCATTTAAACCTCTATTTAAAATGCAGTAGTACATGCACTCTGTCTGTTTTAAGTCACTAGAGAGAACTGTGTAACTAAGAGCAGAAAGTGATACCTGTGTTGCCACAACATCAGACCCCTTGAACTATTTCTCTGAACCATCTGACCTTGCAGTCCTCTTGGGGAGGAGGAATAGTTGGTATCTTGGTTTTGTACAGCAGTCTAGAGAGAAAACACACCATACATAATGTGCTCGGTAACATATGTCTCTCTAATCTGTCTAGGTATTCACACTCCACTCATCACCATGGCACATGACTGCCTAGCAACAGTTGCATAAAGTAATGGAAAAAATTATATAAACAGGTTTGATTACTGGTACTCTATTCCATTTTCCTTTCATATACATCAGAACCTTGTAACAGATGTGTATTTTATTATGTGGTGATTTATTTTTCTCCATTTTTACCATTTTGTTTTCCCAAAACCATTCCCATGAGGCATTAGCAACAGAAACCAGCACTTCTCAAAAAAAGAACATTTGAATTAGGAATAGGCTTCCTCAAAATGAGCAGAGACAACTTGAGGAACTATCCTTTTTGTTCAACACTTACGTGTAGTTTTTCAATAAAGCAAGGCAAAAAGGATGGAGTGCTGTAGTTAAATATGCTCAATACTGGAGTAAATTTTCATTCTCTGTGAACTAGTTATTGGAAGATACATACAACACAGACTGAGCAAGGGTTTAAAGTGTAATAATAATGTCATTACATTCTTTGTGATGGGCTTCTGTAAGCTGATGATCAGGTAGAGTGTTGGAGCTGTTAATACTGGAAACTTGGCTGTATGTGGGCTCAGCCCGTGGGCCCACCCATGATGTGTATCTGTGGATGCCTGCCTCCGAGGTAGTTTTTGAGAAGGGATTATTCTACTTGAATTTTATCCAAGTTAGTCCATATTTCATCCATTGTTTCAGTGGTTTTTTTGGAGACTATTTAAAATTACTCTCATTTTATACTTAGATACTTACTGAAAATTGCACATGCAGATAATGCGAATCTGTGTATATTGATGAAGGATTTGCTTACTTGCCCAAAGCTCTTCTGGATGGAGGCGAAGTGAATTCTTAAAAATATTTTATTAGTTTTGACTATTTTTCAAACAATGTATCCGTATCAAAGTTGACATAATCCTAATGGAAAAAAGGGGAGGGATAAAATTGACTCTCCCAAAGTGGGGTATATAGTTCCTGATCAAGCAAAATTTTACTGGATTTGCACATTTATTTTTCAATTCAATATGAAAGAGATTTGTTTTAATTTAATCTGAAATAGTTAAATTTTTGTGGATTTTGTAATTTTTTGTGTGAAAGGGGATGTCTATTTTTTTAACATTTTCAGTTTGGTTTGTTGTTTTTTTTTTTTTTTTTTTTACTTTCTTTCTGCCTCTGTTTTTATTTACAATCATACCACAACCTTTGATTTAAGAATATAATTTTTTGGTTCAAATGTTTATAGTGAATGTTGATATTTGTATTTGTTTTTAATAATGTCCTGCATTTCTAAGTATCCTAAACAGTAGCAAATAACTTGGGCATGAAGTATTATCAGTAACTAAAGAGAATTTAAACAGTCAGAAATTTATTAAGTTTCTTCAGTTATTATAATTTTTATTAGCTTTCACGTGGAGAACAATATATAATACTTGAAAATAAGGAAGATGACTAATTCTTGTGGTGAATCCAGATAAGTCTTGTTTAAACTTACAAAAAATTATTAGAAATGACTCTATAACATCTCCATTGATTACATGACAGTAAAGGAAGCTCTTGATTGAATTGAAATATTCCCCATGGTTTGTAGTCCAAACTCTGCGCTGCTGTAGTAGTGCATAAGAACTAGAATGCAACATAGTCTGAATATGACATACAAACAAGAATAAAATTTCCATCACTGTGGGTAGTGACGTGCCACAAAGTCTTAGGCTTTTTAATTCCAGGAAAAATAACTTTGAAACGCTCTATGTAAACGTAGACTTGGGGATGGTTATTCAGGGTTATATGAGTAATGCAGAACAAAGTAGAAAAAAAAAATAAGGACCTGAATCTGATTATCAGCTGTTATAATCCTCATAAGTTGTATAGAAATATGTTTAAAAAGCCCCAGCAAAACCCAAGTCTTCTTTAACTTTCTAAAAGTGTTAATTTAGATATCGAATCTTACGGTGCTGAAGTAAAGCTGGATGTGTTTTGTAAAAGAGGATGGACTTTAGTCTGGGTTCAAACTGAACAGAGAGCAGACTCAAACAAACCTTTTTTAGTTGTCATTTAAAAATGATCAAAGTGTGAAATATTTGCTTTGGTACAAAGAGTACTTGGGGTGCTGCAGTTTTACTAACACTGCAGTTTCTATTCAAATGGGTATCATTCACAATTTTTGTGATGAAATGAAGTTACTATAGTTCCTATAGTTCTGCCTCTAGCCAAACTGCCACATAGGCAGTTTGGGAAAATTGCAAAGATCCTCAAATAGAAGGGTTATGGAAATACAGGGTACTTTTTCTCTCTGTGGAATATCCTTAAACAAACTCCCACATTGTTTCTGTCTTAGAGGAAGACTATTTGCCCACATTTCTGCTTTACATTAAGGATTAGATGTGGTAAGCGCAATGATGCCCTCTGTTTGGATTTTTTTTGGGGGGGGGGTGTTGTTTGTTTATGTTTAATTTTTTTTTTATCTTCCCTTTTATGAAAGGGGCAGATAGAAAGAGGCAAACCCCCTGTGCATGGGGAATAGTTTCTCAATATTTTCATTGGACAATAGTCTACAATATGTTGGAGTGTTTTCTCATTAGTCCAGGAAACTGTCCTGTCCAGTTTTTAACACGAGTAAATAATAAATTAATCTGCATAGCTAAAGATGTCAACTGCAGTCAGCCATCTGCGCCAGTATTGCTGTTGCTTGGCAACTGTAATTTACTACTATGTGAGGCCATGTGATGAGGAGATGCTGTTTGCTGGGTAGTCACTGGGCGGGCAGCGTGGCCCAGCCCTGCTCCAACCAGACAGCTTAATCCCTTCTCAGATCCCAGCAATATTCACTCGGATGTGCTCTGTGCAGCACAGATTAACTTTGTTAACCTTCTCCTTGCTGCTCTCTTCATTTGCACTTTGATTTTTTTGCTAAACATTCACATGTTTCTGGTGTATTTAGTCTCGATGAAGTCAATGAAAGCAGTGAGCATGTGTTGCAGTGCTGCATGATGCAGAGCACCGAGCTGTCTTTAAAAGGCTTTTCCCTTGTCCAGTACATGGGGCAGCTTAATCACATCCTTGGCTGTAAAAACTAACTTTTAGATATTCTGGGAGAGTGACATTCAAAAAAACAAACAAACAAAAAAAAGTCAAAAGATTGTGTTCATTATTTTGCTTTATGATTCTAATTACATAAGCTATAAAATAATAGTTCCCCAACTATTCATAGTTCACATGCAAACTATAGCTTTTTGTATTGGTAATTTAAGGAGAGTAGTGGAGTATGTTTTAAAGTTGTGATAACTGCACAACACAATTCATCTGGTAGTGTTTAGTAGATTTTGAATAGCTAAGTAACACTTAAGAATAGTTTTTTAGTATGTCTATTCTAGAAGTTTGCTCCAATTTTGGTTCAGCACCAAGCTACAGTGCTTATAACCATTGCTGTGGTTTGTGGAATGGATACCTGGGGACCATGACTGGAACCTCGTCTCATGTTTGTGAGCATCTTAAGTCAGTGTTCTCTGATAAACTCATCTGATATCTGAAAGGAAGGTAAATATGTATTTTGTAACAATGGTCTGTTTGCCTCAAATGAGGATCAGTTTCGTACTGTGTACAATAATTAAATGTTTGTTTCGGTGTAATTAGTTTGAACAGCTGAGATCTTATTCATGAAAAGCTGGTGTAGAAGGAAAACTTTGTCTCCAGTATTACCAAGGCTTGTTTAGAAAACCTTTTTCTGTTGTATGTTGACGTTCTAATTTAGTTTGTTTTGTGATACTTGTTCTTTTTTGTTCATAACAGGATTTTCTGATCTAGTTTCTTGTTTCTTAGAGTATTCTACCACCCTGCACAAAGCTGAATAAAATCCTTTATTTTTTTATGTTTCTCTCATCATCTTGGCAAAAATGCCTACTAAGAGCCAAATCTGGATTCCTCACTCCTCCTTGAAATTATCGGGAACCAAATAAGCTGCTGTGTTTTCAGACTAGAAACTGATTTTGTCGATAAAGGTTTGGAGCTGAGCAATGTCAGCAAAGTCCATTTAAATATCTGTGGCAATCTAAAGGCTTTATAAATCTTTACATTTCTGTGGTGATGTAAAGGGATATTAATATTTTATGCATATCTTTAAGTTCCTTTTTATAGCACCAAATGACTGGTCTAGATGAGAATGAGACCCATTCCCTTAGATTGTGGCTCTGCTCTGCAAAGGACTGTTAAAATGGCTTATGAGAGCTACATTCATATTGTGTGCCAGTAATTTTTATATGAAATATGATCCATCTGCAAGCCAAAACTTATTTCTCATGTACATCTGGAATCTTAGAATCAAGCTGGATTCTCTTCCTCCCCTACATCATCTGCAGGAATAGAAATGGAGCATACCAGTTGATGCACTTGCTCTCTGACAGTTTTCCTATTGCCTTTGACAGGTTTGTGTAGTTAGAACAAATCTGAACTCTTTTGAAGAAAGGAATAGGCACTGGATGGCCTTCAGTTGTGTTGGCTTTGTTTGGGATAGGGAGAAGAATGGAATTGTAGCTCATATTTGTTCTTGGTGAGAACTATTAGCTTGCCTTTCTTTGTGCATTCACAATCTATGGAATGTGGTCTTATAATTTTCTTCAAATAATTCTCTGTTGATGTTGTTACTAAAATACTGAGTAAATTCATTTGGTGCTCCCAACTAGCAGAGTTAATGATATCGTTGATGAATACATAAAATACATTTTAATTACTTCTTTGTTGTTATGATGGCATATAGGTTCTTAATCAGTTAGAAAGCAAAGTGTAAATTTTCTTTGTTCAGTAGTTGAAATCTGAACAGAAGTGCTGCATGAAATCTGGTAGGCACCTGTTACTGCCATGTTTTCATGTCAATAAGAAGAAAGAACAGTGAATTGTGATGGAAAGTGCATTGTTAAATATCTGTAAAAGTTCTGTGGACTGAGGGGAAAGCCATTCCTTGCTTAGGCCCATTAAAAAGCTTCTCAGAGGATCCTGTCTTTCTCCACTGTGGAAAGGAATCCACCTCCCTAAAATAAGAAATCTTAGTTACTTTGCCACAGCTAGACAACTGTCACAGCCTGGTCTTTGATTACACTTACATGTTCTAGAAAACCCTTAAGAATCCATCCAGAAATGGTATTAGTATGTATCTAATTAAATTAGACTAATAGCTGAATTTAGGTAGGGGAACTGATCACTAATCAAACAAAATGGGAGTTAAGCTAAATGTAATCCTTGCTCAGGTTGTCTGTGCAGGTCTGAACTTAATTCCTTCCATAATTCAAAGCAGACCTTAAACAAGTGTTCCAGTTTTGTCTCAGTTGTTTTTCACTTTTTAACAGTCACTTGCTATATGGTTTGTGAGTAGATGAGAAAATTGTTTAGACAATCTAAAAAAAATGGCACTGAAAATGGAAGATAAAGCAGCCTTATTACTAATGGTAACTTGATTACTGTGAACTTACAGCTGAGGCCAAAATTTGGCATCTCTTTGTGAAGCTTTTAGTAATAGTGAGCTTGTATTCCAGAGTATGTATATATACCATGTTTATCAGAATAATTGAAATAACTGTTTTAGGGAGCTGCACCCAACTGTTCTCTTTAAAATTTTGCTGCTTGAAAAATACAAGGCTGGCAAAGCACACCCAAATAATGAATTCATTGCCTCAGTCCATGACATCAGAGCTCTTTCCTTCCACTGAGCTCTGATATTACACTCACAGAATCTTTCTTTGCATGTAGTACCTCCAGATTTGTCCCATGATGTATGGTGGAGATTTCATAGTATCACAGAATGGTTTATTTTACAGGAGACCTCTAAAATCATCGAGACCTGACTGAGAAACAGCATCCTGAAATTTTCACCCTTAAGGCAGAAGAGACCTATGTTCTGTGTTCTCCTAATTGCAGTTCCCTCTGTTGCAGTGGTGCCTGCAAATGCTGTAGCTGGTACCCTGTGTTTCACACACACAGACTAAAGAATAGGAGAATGGCATTTTTACTGCCTATAATGTTTCTGCTGATGTTGGAAAATAGCACGTGACCACATGTTGGTTTAGCCAGTTTGATCCTTGCTCTGATTGTCAAGATGGGTTTTTGTGTCTTATTAGAAAATATGGTTTCCCTCACATGTAATACTGCTTGGGAAGAAGAAAAAATGTTTTGAAGTTGAGAGGTACCATAATTGATGAGAAACATGGGTAAATACATTATTTGCCTTATTTCTTCTCCTCTGTGTGAAAAGAGGGGCCCATTGCATGAGGCACAGTACAGTACAGTAATTACCCTAGAAACTTCTAATAACAATGATGTTTTGGGAAGCCTAATTAGGGCTCTTGAAATACCATCAGGACTTAGGCAAAGCTTGTCACTGATTCCAGATGAAGACTTGCCCTTTAAGATTGGTGGGAAAGCATAAATCTGTTTAACATGATGCCCATTAACACAACTCTGTGCCTAATTCATTGGATACATATTAATGCCAATACCTGTGCTCTGTAATTTAAACCATTACCAAAAGCATAAGCTGTTCATAAGCTGAGCTCAATAGATGTATGCTTAAAGATAATTATGCATTTACTGTGTTTTAATTCTGATTATTGTTTTCTGTCAGCAGGCTTGATGTGTTAAACTATTTTAGCAGTATTTGTCATTATTCTGGCAAATCATTGCTGTAAATGAATCACTACTAGGTCCTATGAAATTCCAATGCATTTTTTTCATTCTGCTGGGTTTTTATCCTCCAGTATTCAACTGTGTGTAAACTGAATGTGAAGCTGTTAGAATCATGGGCTCAGTGATAGCTTGGCTCACTGGAATGTGGAGGAGAATGAAAATAATCAGTTGGGCACATTAACGGCAAACTTTATTTCTCCCTTTTTACAGAGAAGTCTGAAATACTGAAGCAAGCCATACATTGGAATAGCCTTTTATTGTGTTAATTTTATTAACTTTGTCTTATCCTAATTATAATACCTTTATTTATTTTTTTTTCAGATCAGTGAATGGCTCTGTTTAAACTGCCAGATGCAAAGAGCATTAGGAGGTAACCTAGCACCAGGTCATGGTCCCGGGCCCCAGCCACCTCCACCCAAACAGAAGACACCCATTCCACCTTCAACAGCTAAACCATCCCCCCAGCCACAGCCAGTTCAAAAGAAAGATGTTTCTCCCAAACCTGATCCTTCGCAGACAGCAGAATCCAAAAAAACCCTGCCACAGAAAAAGCAACCGTCCTTGCCTGGGTCTCCCCCTGTAAAATCAAAACAACCCCACACAGAGCCCACTGAGACATCCCAGAAAACAGATGCTACTCCAAAGTCTGATCAGGTCAAGCCAACGCAGGCTGAGGATAAGCAAAAACAACCCAGTGTAGAGAAGCCTGCGGCGGACACTGTGCCTACTTCTGCAGCACCAGGGCAGAAACAGGACTTGGCAGGTCCCAAACCGCCACCAACTCAACAGAAAGTGACAGATTCCCCAAAGCCAGAGCCTGCCAAGCCGTCACAGGACACACGTCCAGCTGGGGATAAGCCAGATTCCAAACCTGTTCCACAGGTGTCTCGGCAGAAGTCAGACCCCAAGCTTGCATCTCAGCCTGCGGCTAGACCAGATGCTAAAACTCAAAAGCCTGTTGAGCCAACACAAACAAAAGATGATCCTAAAAAGTTACCAACAAAACCAGCCCCAAAGCCTGATAGCAAACCAGCTCCCAAGGGCCCGCAAGCAGGGGCAGGACCCAAGCCAGTGCCAGCACAGCAGCAACCTCAGAAAACTCCAGAGCAATCAAGGCGTTTCAGCCTTAATCTGGGAGGCATCACCGATGCCCCTAAGCCTCAGCCTACAACACCACAAGAAACAGTTACTGGGAAACTCTTTGGATTTGGAGCTTCAATCTTCAGCCAGGCCTCAAATTTAATTTCCACAGCGGGTCAGCCGGGGTCTCAGACATCAGCCCCAGCTGCACCTGCTCCTGCGGCGAAGCAGCCCCAGCCTCCATCACAGCCTCCAGCCCCTCAGGCAGCCTCCAAAGAGGCTGGTCAGGCTCAACCTCCTCCAAAAGCTGTTCCTGCAAAGAAGGAAGCCAAGCCTCTTACGACCGAGAAACCGGAGCCATCAAAAGCAGATAGTGTTTTAACAACTAAAGGATCTGATTCAGAGAAGAAACCTGGTTTGGCTAAAGACAGCAAGCCTCAGGCTGCTGAAGCTAAGAAACCTGCTGGGCCGTCGGAACCGGAGAAAGCCAGCCAGCCTGAAGCATCTTGTCCCCTTTGTAAAACTGGACTAAATATTGGTTCTAAGGATCCCCCCAACTTTAATACCTGTACAGAGTGCAAGAAGGTTGTGTGCAATCTCTGTGGATTTAACCCAATGCCGCACATAGCTGAGGTAAGGCAAGGAAATCTGTATTTACCCTCTATTCTTACCTGCAGGCTACCTGTGCTGTGGAGACCAGCCTGTAGCTGATTTTTAGCTGTTGAATTGTCAAGACAAATTGGAGTATTTGATGACCTGAGGGCTTTTAAAATGAAGTATCTGTGTTGTGTGAAATTTGGTCAGTTGTCGGATAGTACTTCTGATGAATTTTCGGCATATTAAGGGAGTCTGGTATAGGTGGTTGCTAGAGTGCTGAGACATAACAGATATGGTTATGAGCTCTTTAGAAAGTTGATGCTACTATGACACAGCAAACTACTGTACTTTCAGTCTCCTATGGGATAAAGTTCTTTTTATGCTTTAGTGTTGTCTGGTAATGTGTGCTTCTCTAATCAGTGCCTCTGATACACAAAATTACTGAATGAAGGAATATGTTGATGCTTAGCTATTGTCCTTCCCTCCTTCTCAATATATCCCTAAATTTATTCCATTAATCTCATTCTGGCTCTGGACTCTTTGCATATACTCATTAAGAAGATTGAAGTTTGAGTGATACCTGTGGGTGAAATACGTAATTTTTTGGTGCAACAATGCAAAGTTCACAAAGTTACTTCATTCATAAAGGAGTGTGAGTTTGAAAGTGCTTTTTCCATGGTTGCCTGAGAAGCAACTTATATTTCAAAGAATGACACAATTTATTGTCAACAGTTTCTTCACATTCTATTTTTTATCCTCTTCCTTTCCCCTTGTAATTTTTTTTTTTGAATAAGGGTTGAAAAATGTTTACTAGCTTAGTGGAAATTTAGAAGCATATCTTACTTGCCCTATCAGTTTGGTAAATTTAATTCAACAGAAGCAAACCACCTAAAAATATTTGTGGGTAATTTAAATGTGTAAGTTGGTCTGTGCAGCACATGACAGTAGCTGTCAATGTTCTGTCTTTGAAATTTGAATGACTAAATGAAAAATTACTCTCAGAGTTAAAGATTATAGCATCTCTACCTTAAGGTGAGAAAAAATGTTGGAAGAAATATCAGATTGCAAGAAAAATATTGCTTATGTTGTTTGCGTATGCCTTTTTTTGCAGATTATTTCCTGGAATATACTATCATTTGAAAGGCCTTTGTCCTTCTATAATAAGCACATTTTATCAAATATATGAATATGTTGTCTAATGTCTTTGTGGTCATTTAGGTCAGAAGGAAAGGTCTGAAAACACAGGAAGATTGATCAGTGATTGAAAGTCAGGATTCAATTGATTTTTAATGTTTATGCACTGAATATGCACCATTAAACACACACATTCCTTCATCATTGTCCCGCTGCGTGCATACAAAGAAACACACACGCACACTTAATGTGTTTGGTGTGTTTAAATGTGAAAAATGCCTATGGCTTTCCTCAGAGGGACTCTGGTGTGCATACATGGAGTACCACGGAAATGAGATGTGTCAGTTCTGGTGAAACACTGTGCTCAAATGACAACTATGAAAGTTCCAATGCATGACTTGACTTCTTCAGAGTTGACTTAGGTATGGCACTGCTTTGAGGTTTGCAATCATGTTCCCTGGATTTCTTCTGTTTGAGATGAAAAAGCTGGTACTCTGTTTCTTTATTTCTGTCACTGTTACTGTTAGAAGATTTTTGCCTTGTTTCCACTCTTTGGATACACAGGGTTTGAAGTTGATTGATTTTCTTTAGACTGACTTCCTTACACTTTTCTTTTCCTCTGTTTTGTCTCTGTCTGCATTTTCTTCTTCCTTCTGTTACGCATTTCCACCTCTGCCCCATTTTCTACCTTCTTTTTTTCCAATCAGTTTTGCTAAAAAATGGCAACCTACTTTTCCTTTACAACAGGAGGTGGTTTGTTTGACTGAAGACATCCCAACTTTCCTTGTCATAAAGACTGGAGGCAGAAAGGGAGCTCATCCTCTCCTCTCCCAAATGAGCTGTGTAAATTATGTGTTTACCCTCAGATAGAAATTCTGTCCCTGGATGCCCTGTATATACCTCTTACTTGACAGAAACATGATGACAAGCCAGCAGTTTATGCTCACTTGCATACTCCTTTCCTCCACCAAATTCTTCTATCTGTTGAGTACAGTCTTGGAGGTTTTATTTACTTGTTTCTTTATTTCTTTGGTGGTTAGGAAGAAGAAATAGAAAGGCTTTTTAAAATACAAAGGCTTTTTAAAACCAATTTTTAAAAAACTGCCTTTCTGGTGGTTTTCTACCTAATTCTTTTATTCCTATATACTGCATTCAAAGAAAAAATGTAATTCCAGAAGCTACATGCCCTCTTGGCCCCAGAAGGGGTTTAGGATGAACAAACATAATGGACATATTAGTTTTGCTTTGGGTCTGCAGCTGTATCACAGTTATTTTAATAGTTGCTTATGTATTATCTACGTGTTGTTGCCTCAGTAATGGCTGAAAATGAGTTGAGTTTTATTGACTGAGTCGTGGCTGAACCCTTGTTGCCAACAAAGCTCGTATGGTGCTGCATGGTAAGGATCAGTCCCATGGAACAGGGAAATCAGTGTTTCATTGCCAAATGCAGAGGAGCATCTAAACCCCATGTGCACTTATACCTTAAGATCTCTCAGAAGAGAATTTCTTCCAGCCAATGTGCTGCTGTACTGCAGACAAGGCTGAGAGTATTTTTAAGGGAATAAGTGCTTTCTTACAGTGGCAGTTGTTTGTTCTTGCCTGTGTATGACAAAAATAACTTTCAAAAAAGTCTTTAAGCTGCTGCAGTCAGTCCTCTAATAACCTCTGTACTGCAGGAAATAAGAACTAGACTCTTACCTAGTCAAAATCAACAATGTGCTATTTAATTCAGGGAAATTGTTCTTGTTTGTGCAAGCAGAGAATTAGACCAGAATACTTTTTTCTAAATTGGGCTGATTGTTCTTTTTCTCCCTGATTTGTTGATCCAACAGTCAAACAGTTATTTACTTAAATGGTAATTTATCCATGATGCAAACAGCCACAAATGATTAAATAAATGACACTTGATAGATTTCAAAGACCCACAGGACCATGGGAGCTCTAGTGCATTAGTAGACTCCTTATTCTGCCATTTGCTCAATGGGGAGGAGCACTGTTTACCAGCTCTGTAATTAGCTTTCCAGCTCAGGTAGTTGGAAGCAGCTCTATTTTTAGTAACAAAGCACAAGATTGCAACTGCTGAAGCCAGAAATGAAATGTGTGGCAACGACCATTTTGTGCATTTAAAACTCAGTGAAGCTGTTCAGAATATTGAGCAGGAGCGGAGATGGTTGCCTGTAATGTAATTAAGTATGTTGAGGTAACAGGGTCAGGAATTTAGAACCTGTGATAAATTAGTGCAGTAATAAAAAATAATAACAACAACAACAACAACAAAAAAAGATTTAAAAACTAAGCTACGGAAAAATAAGCTATCCAGATCTTTAGAATCTGTATGTGCAACATGGAAAGATAACAATAGAGTCACGTGTTATGAACAGAAAGAGCTGAAAATGTGATGTGTGTATATGTGAGTGTGCTAATGGATTTAATCTAATAGAACTGCCAAGGGAATAACAGAAGCACTTTTTAATCTAATGATAGCTGTAAAATTATCTGGAAAGGTAGTCTGAGGTTAAGAATGTTCCATGTGTGAAATAAATTACTGGGGCTACAGAAAGGAGATAATTATTTTGAATGATGGAGAAAGACAGGGAGGACTGGGGAAGGGCAGAAAAGACATCAAATCTCTGACTTGCTAAGGATTGTTTTGAAGAAGATGTAATCATAATAGATGATATAAACAGTTTTGGAGTGATGTTTCTTAATATATTTATTATAGCAAATATAGTGTGTATGAAATTGTTTGACATGGATGGATACGATGGCAGAAATCTATAAAACTTGATGGTTCCTGTCCAATCTATATTCTTATATCATAATCTTTTTTCAGGTGAGTCCCTGATGTAGATAATTCTGCTAGTTTCTGTTTTTCCAAAATCTCACTGATACATAATTGCCAATGGAGTGAGGCCCTGAACAAGTGTGACCCATTTTTCAAGCTTTAAAACAGTAGTAGGCTTTAAAACAGTAATTGAAGGAACCCCCAAACCTATACTAAGTGAATCAAACCCTGCTATTGAATGACCAAATGTGCCCTGGACTTCTTAAAGCAAGTGTGCAGCAACATTATAAAGTAATAATCCATCTATTATTCTAATGAAAATCCCTAAAATGGTTGGTGCATCACTTGAGGTGACACACACACTATCTTTAATTAACTAACAACTCTGTATTGTAATGTATTTCCTATTTGAAAAACCTCAGACCAGTCTGCAAATTGGCAAGTGTAACTTCTATTAGAAATTTCTATCTCCTCTCTTATGTTTAGTGATGAGTTGTTTTGGAAACAGATGGTGTCTGGGAAACACAGTGAAGAAGAATTTGCACTAAAGATACCAAGAGAAAAACAACCACTCCTTTCAATTGCATAATTTATTTTCTCTGCTTCTTCCTCTCCCTTTAAAGATCCTTTTAAAATTTTGGTTGTAAGAAAGTGAATGCTTTTACTGTTTAATAGCAGTGGCTAAATAAAACAGAACATAATAGGCTAACTCAATGTACTCCCTAAAATTTATGGAAATTTTTCCTTTAAATGATAATTCTTTATAATTGAGAAAATGTAAAACTGCTGCTAATTATTATTTTGAAAGATAAAATCTGGCATTGAAAAACAGAGTGCATGTTAGATGATAAAAACACCACTGTATTTCTTGACTGTCAGAATGAAATTAATTTAACTTCAAATGAGGTACCCTTCTTCTCCTGTTAAACTAATCCAATATGCATAATAGAAAAAAAACATTAAGTGGAAATGTTTTTTACAGCAGACTGACTCACCTCTTCCGCTTTTCCTGTAAAGCACATATATTGTGTATATACAGAATGGAAGGGCTAATATGGAATGACCCTTTGATGGATGATTTAGTCAAAACTGAACATAGAGAAATATACTTTAAAAAAGTGTGATGCCCAAATTCACTTTTCAAATAAGGCTGAAGAGCTTAAGTTTCATCAACAGAGTGAGATTTCTGGTATTCCTATTTTCAGAAGTATTTAAATACTTAAAGACAGACTTAATTTGTCCACAATACTTTTAAGTATATTAGGAGTTTCTGTTCTTTTCTGTTACCTCAGCTAAAGCTGTATTGTGAAAAATCCAGCTTTGGCCTGATGATTTTCCAGAGCCCTGAACTTCTGTCTCTTGCACATGGCTTGATCTGTTCCTTTTGAGCAGTGTCCAGCTCCTGTTTAAACCTCTCTGGAGTCCAAACATGAGATGAAACCTCTTTTGGGGTCTGATGTTGGTGTGTCTTTGAGAATAGTTCACCCAAAGACAATAATACTTGGCATTAAACAGATCAGCTACAGCTACTTTGCTTAATAAAAGTAACAAAACCTGTTCATGGTCAAGTAAGATGTAGTGGCGGTTTGCCAAGTTTATTTGTTCTCCACTAATATTATATGCAAAATACACATCTGCAAATAGACATGTGACTTCAGGACTCCCATCCTCAGCTCAGGGCTGTTCCTGGGATGCTATAGCCAAGCCTCTTGTCTCCCAGTTTCCTTCGAAACCTCATGAGCTTGCACTCTGAATTTCAACAGAGGAATTGAAATCAAGAGCGAGCCACTGCATCCAAATAAGCTATTTAATAGATGTCATGTGATGGTTTTGTTTGAATTCCTCATCACTGTAGAGGGAAATGAAAACATCCGTACTTACCCACAAGTTTCTCTGAACAGGTGTCTTGAGTTTCAGTAGGGCTACTTGGTCCAGAACCAGTTATACAATAATGTGCAGTTTCATTTTTTGGCAGTGAAGTTTTGATGGTCACTTCTGAACATGATGATATTGGGGTAGTATTTGAAAACAAGGCTTCTTAGATTCATGTGGTTGCAAGTCAAAACATTAGTTACAAGATTGCACTCGTGTTAATTTTCCTTTTCAGTATTTATGAACAAAAGATTAGGTATTAATTTTTTTCCCCTGGAATTAAATTTGAGGAGTGAAGATTGACATCATTGCTCAAAGTAGTAAGGTGACCTTTGGAAGCAGTGTTATCATGATTAATTGCCTGCTGTTTGTTTCCTTTATTCTAGTCCCTAAAAGTTTCCAAATTACCTCTCTGAATGAAGAACTCTGTTGAAACCAACAATAGGTATGGACATAAAGACATGTAAGGCCAGATGGCTTTTATTAATGTTGGTAATGGCCATTGATGGTGTCAAATCCAAAGGGATGTTTACTGCAGCACTGCTGCTGGCACACCCAGTTCCTGTCTAGCTGGCTATTTTTCATCCACTTGGAATTAATGTGCAATGACTTCTTTACCTATATATATTTATTCCATCTTTAGATGCTCTTGCATCTTTGAAAGATAAAATGCTTAGGTGAGCAGTTAATGCAGAGCTTTCAGTGTTGATTCTGGTGTGTGGCTTCCTTTTTTCTTCTGCTGATAGTTTATAGCCTAGTATTAGAGAGGGTCAAACTGAAGTCACAAGTCTTAAACAGATTATCAGGAAAATTACTGACCTGGCCTTGAGCCAGGTGATTTTCTTCTCTGTTACTTCATTAGAAATTTGGTTGGTGTCCCATTATTAAATGAGGAAGAAGTCTTCTGAAAGCTAAGCTGATGTTGTTTGAATTTTTCTACTCAACTTTATAATAGTAATTTAAAGAGACTTTTTTTTTTTTGAGATAAAGGTATTTCATGCTTTTCTATTACAAAATAATACATTTTTGTTCATGTTTTATTGAGAAACAAAAAAGCTTAATTTAGAGACTTTAAATTTTGGTTTGAGATTTAGTTAATTTCAATATAAACCCCAATGACCCACTTCCAGGTTTTCTTAAGCAAAGAGATAAAATCTTACAGGTGTTAAGTGCCTCAATTTTTTTTTCTGGTGCCCAGGTGAGACATCTTAATAAGACATTGCATACTATCTGATCACATTAATGATATGCGCAGACACTGTCATAACTTGTGTGATCATAAAAATATAAAGCATTTACTTTTTATAAGAACCCTTGATTAGAGTTCTTTCAAAATCCTGTGTTGATTATCTTCTGATAAATACCTATGGGGGGGGCTTCAAATTTTTTTTTTTTAATAGTACAAAAATATGAAGAGCTGATGCTCTTTCAAGGAACAAATGCTGTAATGGCATTTTGAAAAATATGTGAGGATTTTATCTATCTGAAAACAGGATATTTTCCCTTAGATAGTTGTTAATGTAATTGACTGTCATAGGACAGATAGATATTGTAATAATAAAATTCTGAAAATACATATATATATACTGAAATATAAAATGTCATATACTGTCAATTTAAACATTTGCAAACATTTTGTGATCTCATTTCTTGCAGAACAAAACTGTTCATGTTGTTAAGGCAGTTAAGTTCCAATTCCTGCTTATGTTGAAAATTTCATGTCATGTTTCTGCCAACCAAAAGCAGAATGTTCATCACACCATGACAGTATGTTAGTAAAGAAAGGTCAATGTTCTGCACAAAGAAAGTCTAAAAGTCACTTGTTTGCCACTGCTATGGGGTGATTTTAAATGTAATGGGACTGCACAAGTGTAATTAATTTTAACTACTTGCATGAGGTGTGACCAGCAGAAAAAATAATTAAACCTTAAGATGTAAAGAAAGAAAAAAAAGTGACCAAGATGGGACACTTCCCTGATTTCTGTTTGTATTCTACACAGCAATATTTCTCCCTGAGTAATGGAAAATTCATTTAAAGAGACAGTGGCCAGTAGGTATTTTTAATATTTCTGAAATTTATATACTTTAGTGGATGAGAATTAGAACAAACCTGGCTTTAGATTTAATGTTATTTATCTAATAAATTGATTTCTCCAGTATTATTATGAGTAAGGATGGAGGCTGAGGGGAACTTAAGCCATCATATAGTTGAGGAAGGGCAATTAGATTCATGCTGGTAAGCTGCTGGAGATGCTGTCTAGCAGCATTTGAAACAGGAGGTCACAGACTGATGCTGAAGAGGGGGATTAGCTGCTGCTAAACTATTCTGACTGAATTTTGCACAAAGTGCTCTTGAGTTGGGGTGAAAATAAAATATTTTTGCATCACTAGAAGAAAAGTAAAAGTCAGTAGACTATATTAGACCAGAACACTCACTGAGAGGAATGATGAGGTGCATTAGTTTTCCATCTGTGTTTTGGAAGTTAATGAAATTATTCAGACAGTGAGGTAACTTAGGCTTGTAAGGACAAGAGTTGAAAGACCATCTGGTGATCTTCTGTTTTTAGTATTTCTAGGTTAGTAATCTTTTGGGTTTGTTTTTGTTGGATTTTCTTTTATTTTTTTTTTCCTTTTTTTCCTTAGCAAACAGCCTTCATATTGGAAGTGGTCCAGTTGTCATGTACAGAGATTAAAAATTGAACATAGGAAATCTTGTCCTTAAATATACTGCGTTAGTGCATATAGCTACTTCTTTGAAAAGATCTTGTATCTAATGGTTACCTGAATAATTGTGCTAAAGCCTGCAGGGGTATTTATAATATTTAATTTTTTTTTTTTTAAGATTTCTGAACATTTTCTTGACATATTCATAAGGAATATGTTGGTTTTGTTTGTTTGTTTTATAATGGCATTCTCATAATTGCAAAAATTTGCAAATACAGGAGTACGTTGAAGATGGTGACATAACTCTGACCCTCATCAGTAGTTATCAAGTGTCATTTCTGTAATTGATCTTAAGTTTCGTGTATTCCCTTTTATATAACATGAAAACATAAAGCCATTATGTTTCTTTCTGAATGCTGACAAGCTCATAGCTCATTGTCTTCAGGATACAGTTAGTAACTATCTTTTTGTACATTTAGAGCATTATATTAATATTTTTATTGTCTGGAAAAGATGTCAGATATGCCTGTTCCTATTCCCCACCCTCCCCCAAACCAACAAACCAACCCTTAAGTATCCATATAAATTATATTTTCCCACAGAAATTCAGTAGGAATTTTCACTGAGACATTGAACTCTGCCATTGTACATCAAAACCAGTCAGGGCACATAGTCAGCTTCAGGTGCTCTCTTCTTGCTTTTAATTATAGTGGAAAAAATACTTGTTGTTTTTGAATTAATATTTGAAATACTTGTTATTTCTCAAATGTTTTTGTAATGAAATGTGCCCTAAAGATTTTGTTTTCTCAAAAGTCGTTTTTACACTGAAAATTGGATAAACCAGTAAAATTTCAACATGTTCTATCTTTTGGCTACTGTTTTCTTAGTGTTTTGTAACAGAGTTGTTTTCTGTTTTCTTTTACAGTCAGAATTGGACATTGGATTAAAGTTTCAGCACTATCTCTGAAAGCATTTGCAATTTTGTAATATTTAGTTTTAATTATAGAAAGGCAAGAACTCTGAATAAAACAAAATTCTGGTTAGATTTTTTTTTTTTTTTTAAAGTACAATTTTGTATCTACCTGAGGTGCCTGAAGGTTGATGTCCTGGTATGACATTTGCAAGACTGGGGAAGTGTAGGCTTTGTACTCATTACAGAGCAAGTTAAACAGAACCATCTTTTTCACAGGCTTCTGTAGGTGCACTTTTGTGTTGACCTACAATGCGCTGCTGTTTTGTCTGAGCCAAGAACACTTGTATTGTGCTGTGTAGTGAATTTTTAAAGTCATGTGCCCAGTATAGCTGGGACTCGATTACACTGTTATCCCAGACCTCTAAAGGGAAACAGCGCTGCCATTTTGCTTCTATATCAGCTATCAGCAGAAGGATCTCCTAATCAAAACATAATCTCTCATTTGATTTGGCATCCTTTTAAATACTTTAGCTGGGCAGCTTCTTCTTCAGACCTGTAAGGATTGTGTTAGAGCTCTGTCACCCTTCAAATGACAAATCTGGTCAGCGTTTTCTCACGAGGCGCAATGCGCAATGTGGCTAAAGGAACTTATGTTTGAATCCATAATGTGTTATAATTAGGTACAGACATAACTAGAGGCTTCAGTGAAATTATTACTCTTCCTTCCCTTTCCTTTCCTCTGTATGCTGTTGGTAACTGGAATCAAGGAAGTTTCATACATTTCTATATCGTGAATTGGCTTGTTCCAGGCATTGGTCTGAGTCATGATGCACTTTCCCTGGTGAGTTCCTTAGGCACATTTGAGTTTGCTCCTTGTTCTTTCCAGGATGCAATGAAGATATTTTTAAGTATCTGTATGTCTTTAGCACCTGTATTGGGCAGGGTGGAGCTCCCTCCACCTACAAATCAGAGTAGATCATCTTGATCAACCCAAATCAGGGTCAACTGAAGAAGGTTTCTTAGGGCCAGTTAGGATTTGAGTGGTTCCAGATATTGAGAATCTACAACTTCTTTAGACAACCTTTGACCACCTTCCTTAATTTTTCTTTAATATTTTCTTAAATGAATAGTTATTTGAATAATGAATTCAAATGAACGCAAATGAATGAATGAGATGCCTAATATTTGAATTTATGCTCATTTGAATTTTCTGTCTGTTCATTGGATACCATTGAGAAGACTGACTTTATCTTCTTTTCACTCACATACATTGACTGACTGACCTTTCCTGAGCCTTCTTTTCTCCAGGCTTGTTTTTACCAGTTCCCGGTCTCCCAGCTTCTCCTTGTGTGAGTGATACTCCAGTCCCTTAATCATCTGCATGACCTTTTTCTAGACTCGCTCCAGTTATTTCCATGGCTTTATTTTATTGGGGAGCCAAGAACTGGACAAAACACTCTCCCATCATTACTGAGTACAGGAGAATAATCACCTCCCTAGACCTGCTAGTGATGCTTCTGACTAACGCAGCCCAAGACGTTGCAAGTATTCAAGCATATCTTTTGCCTGATTATTTATTCCCTTTATTTTCATACCACGCTCAAGGGCACAGAACACATGTGCCAGCAGGTGAGGTGAAGGACTTTGCTGTAAACACAACTTAAAGACATTTTGGAAGGTGATGGGGTCCAGAGGAAATCCTGATCAGTCCACTCTAAGGAGTACTGACTCTAAACTGGCCACTAGTCACTGTAAAACAGTGAACTTTACACAGCCCATGATTCTGGCCAAAGGTATAAAGTGCAGATTTCAAATTACTGATATCTCTACAAAATACATGCCCTAGCAGATCATCTCCATGGCAGGTTTGTATTGACTTCTCCAAGTTACATTAACAAGTTCAGCAGTAAAAGGTATACATACTGTTTTGGAGAGAAGGAATGGTTAGGACAGCATCCAAGCTAAAATTTTGTATGATATTCCAGGAACTGAATTTTGCACCTGGTCTGAATGTCTGGAACCTGGTCACCTAAATGTCACTTTCTACTTTCACCTCCCCATAAATCAACCTTCTTTCCATATGTGCTGAGGGATGAGTTGTTTGTATTTGAAATTATGCTATTTTATTAACTATGGGGCTCCTTCTTCTTGTGATCTTAAACATTAAAGACTTTGATTTTTTTAAGTGTCTCTTTTTATTCCAAGGCAGTGGGGGACAAAGAAATGCGGGGTTAATTAGGTACCTTCATTAGTTAGTAACTGATTTTCCAGTTGTATGACTTCTGTTGTTGCATCTTGAATCGGTATATGCATTTTGTAAAGTATGAGGCTCTAAAAACACCTTGTAATTTACAGGGCTTTGAAGTATGCTGAAATGAAATTTTTTTCAGTAATTATCTATTTTCTGAACCTTTATGAATGTGAAAACAGTTAATCCCTATGTTCTAATAGGATTTATGAGGTGTTTCATGCTCCTAGTGTTTTGTTCGGATGATTTGTCCATGTAGAATTAATAATTCTCTACAAACACATAATCTATATTTTTTGATCTAAACTTGTTATTCAAAAATAAGTAATCATTTTCCTTTTAGACCCAAGCATATGGCATCAGAATAGATGTATTATCACTGGAATGAAATTCTACTAGAGCAGATGTTATAAATTCCACTTTTTCACTTATTCATAATCAGTAGCAAATAATTATTGATATATTATAATTATGATAGGAACCAGTATGAGATGTTTGTATCTTCATCAGCATGCAGGATATATATGCCTAGGAAAATTTACTCTAATTTTCTTTCTGAATCTGAAACTATGATACTGGTTGCAGCATTTTCCCTCAGTTTGCTTTATTCCAATTGACTAGTTCTGTCCTTATGATTTGGATTAATTCTGTCTGTATTGCAGGGGATTAATATTCATTTTAATTATTTTCATATTGCTTACACAGATTGTATAGAAAGTGGCTTCATTGTCTGTGAGGAATCATGGAAAAATGAACTGAAAAACATTTAATTCCTTTCAGTACTAAACTTTTATGTCTGTAGTAGAAAACAGGAGAGATCAAGGTGCCCTTGCAATGGCAGTTGAGTTTCCTCTGTACAGGTTCCTCTCTTTATAGACTGGAATCTTATTTACACCACTCATTCATTAAAAAGGAAAAAGAATGCCAGTAGATTGACACTGTTTTAAGGTCATACTTTGAATTTCAAAGTACAAATGTGTACTTGCTGATAAAGTAGGGTCAGGTACTAATTGTTAGAAACTAGTTGTTCCCCTGGTACACCTTCTAAGTCCTTTCATGTTTTCGAATGTACCTTAAATGTACAGTTTCTGTTCACATAAAAATATTTATTTCTGTTGATAGATCTCATCTGGTGTTTCCTTAGCATCACTTATTTCTCTGTCCTTGACTTCAAGTCTGTTGCACTAAATCTGTCCGAGAAGAGATACATCTTGAATTTTGTGTTCAAAACACTGTTTTAGTGTCATTGTCTTTTCTCTACCTGTAACTCTCAGCCATTTAATGCAGTTTTTCTTATTGCCTGTTTTCCACTTGATAGAGATCTGTGTGAACAACACGTTTGATTAACAAAGAGTAATATCCATTTTTTTAAAATATTAAGAGAAATGAAACAAGGCAAGAGGAAAGAAGGTGCTGACAGAAAGATGATTATTTGCAAGTTAGTGTAATAAAAAGTAATAACTCCAATTGTAACAAAAGTGTATTTCCTTGCAGTTATATATCTCCTCAATATACCAAACTAGGAGCCAGTGCTTCAGCATGGAAGAATATGACAGATGGAATTACTCCTATGAAAGTATTAAAAAGAAGGGCTCTTAAATCATCTGTGTAATGATTTAGTTTTGGGCTTCCATCCCTCTGCTATCTATTCTTAGCATCATAAAACATAATGGAAGTATTCAGAGATTCAAATGCATAGTTTTATACTGTATATCACTTCCTTATGTGTCTGCAGATGGTGTGTATATTTTTGCATGTTGGATTTTATGGTGGTTAGAATATGTTTGATGGAGTAAATGTAGGGAGGTGCAAAGATTAATTGCAAGTGATTAATTCAAAGATTTATATGTATGTTTTGTAAGCCATTTGGTTTCCAATGAGGACTCTCAATCTTTACTGTATCACTAGTTCTTTTTAACTCTGGTGAAATTTTTTCCTTGTTCAGCCAAAAAGGCCAGGAGTCTGATCTATTAAGTGCTTGGATGCCTAATGTTGAAGGCTTTATCTATATATGAGCAGAATAAAATCAAAGAAGACCTTGTAGTGCATAGAAAGAATACAGGAGGTCCATTTTCATAAAGTCTTTGATTCAGACCCCAAATGAGCACTCATGTAATTTCAAGTGAGGCAAGTCAAAGCAGTGTATGTTTAAATTATGCAAAACCTACAAAGATGAAGATAGAAAGTCACGCAGATTGTCAGTCACAGGAACGGATTTCAGTGATCAATTCAATTAATCAGGTGTTTTTCCCTGGTTATGAAGTTCCTGAAATATATTCTTGAGGACAGGCTTTCCTAACACAATCCAGTTTTTAAAACTTCTCCTTACAGGAAGTTACTAAAATGGAAAGATCAGTCTTTAGGTACTATATGGAGGGTGCTCGCCAGGAGAATTGTCTCAACTTTTTCCGTTTTCATCACAGGTGGAAAAGTCATGAAACCAACAGCTTCTAAATTAGACAGATGTGCTTAAGCTGTTATGGGGTGTGTATGAAAGGAAAGGGAAAGCACACCACAAGTAATTCTTTCTCTATTTATTGGCCCATGAGAAGTTGATGCACTTTGCCCCTACAGGAGTTCTGCAGCACCTACTCTTGTGACAAGCTATCTGTCACCATAGTCCTGTCAAGGCTACTGAAGTAATGTGAAAGGTGAGATAACAGAAGGAGTTAAAAGAATTTTGTTTAGGCAAGACATTGGAGCGTCTGATATGATTAATATGGTGATAGAACTTCCACAGACAGATTGTTAGCACAAATAAATAAGATGGTGTTACCTAATTAAGAGTGATACTGGATCAGATTTCTGTGACCCGAAACACCATGTATTTTCTTCACCTAATTCTGATTGATCAGAAATTTATATTGCTGATTTCTGCTGGGTAAGTCCCTTTTGGAGACATTAAAGCTCTAAGGGGAAAAAAAGGATGATTACAAAGTACTACAAGATGAACTCTGTTAGCTGAACTGGGGCAAAAGAGCAAGCCATCACTAAGAGAAAGAAAGTATCTTACTTTTGCCATGCAGCTGAAGCTCCTCAGGCTCTTAAAACTGTTTTCTTCATGTCTATTTGAGAGGTAGTTGAAGTAAAGAAAGTCTCAGTGATGTCTTTTAGAAGACAGGAGTCTCAAAATTAATCAAGTAGGTAACATAAATGTCATTTTCCATGATTTACCTCTCAAGAGCTGCTGGAAATTACTCTGATTTCAGAGAGGCTGGCATCAGTCAATTAGTTACTGTTCAAATTGATAGAAATATGTTTGTTGATTTTAGTAGATAGTATTGTCTGACAGGATGCGACTGAAACAATTTAGCCTTAAGAACTAACAGAAGCAGAACTAAATACTGGTTTAAATGCTTGCTTTCTGTCTCCAGGGATATACTTTCATAGTGCATTTAGGATTCTAGAGCTTCATCCTCTAAACTAATTAGCTAATTGAGAAAATTCAGCTCTTAGTAGTTGCTTCCAGATATTTCAAAGGTATGGCAGTAGAACCCTGAACAGTATTTTTCCAAATTTACAAGAACTTGCTCGCAATTTTGGAAACAGTTCAAACCTTAGTTTTGCAAGTAATAAACTTTCTCATGAGTCATCTGATCTACTTAGTCTTGCAAGTAATAAACTTTCTCATGACTAATCTGATGTACTTCAGCCTTCTACCTATGGGTAAGGTGCTGCTGTGTTTCACAATCCTTTAAAGGAGTGACTTATTCTATAAGAAGCTCAGTTTGCCTGACTGAGCTACTTAAAAAGAAAGAAAAAGCTTATTAAGAAAACAGCTGACAAATTTAATTTAATTCTTCCTGAATAAAGACCATTATGATGAATGAAATCTTTTAGGAAGGTGACTAACATGGTACAATCACTTAAAGTGATGCATGCTGGTTTTTCATGCTACTGCTCTGTTTCTATGTGCCAAAGATTTAGTGAGTTAGATGTAGAACTTTTGAAAATATATATATTTTTTTTGTGATTAGAAACTTTAGCCACATACCCATAATTGCTACAGCAAAATCCAGAAAATGTCATCATCATCATGGCTAGGCTTCGTGAACGAAGATTTGAGAAGGGCTCTACCCACGCTTGCTACAAGCGCGCTGATGGCTAAAAAGGCCAATGCGAGATAGACAAGTCCGGTTGCAGAAGGCACAGCAGAAAGACTCCCCAGGTGATATCAGATGAGACGCGATTCTTTCTGCGTTGTCTTCTCTCCTCGAGAGTGATCCTGCGTGTGTTCTCAAAAGCAGCAGCAGCGTTATAGATGGTGTGTCTCCAGGCCTCCCGATTGGAGGCCAGAGTAGACCAATGGTGGTGATCAATATGGCCAAGGGTGAGGGATTGTTTCAGGCAGTCCTTGTATCTCCTCTTCGGGGCTCCTCTCTTGCGGCAGCCAGTGGCAAGTTCCCCATAGAGCACAATCTTAGGGAGGCGGTAGTCCTGCATCCTGGAGACGTGCCCTGCCCAGCGCAGCTGTGTTCTCAGCAGCATGGCCTCAATGCTCGTGACTGCTGCCTGTTCAAGGACAGATGTGTTGGTCACATAGTCGGTCCAGTGGATGTTTAGGATTGTAGGATTAAAAAACAAAAAACAAAACAAAGTACTGAGCAATCATCCAGAAGTGCCAATGATACATTTTCCGGATCCATCCTAGGATGGATCCGGAAAATGTATCATTGGCACTTCTGGATGATTGCTCAGTACTTTTTTAATCTTGTCTCAGGCTTTCCTAAATGTGTGGTTATTTCATTTGAGGAGAGCAGGAGTTGTATGAGACATGCTGTGTTGACTTAAAATATAAGGAAATATATTAAAAGTGTTTTTAGTCTGTGTATATTATTGCAAAGAGGAGGAAAAGATTAGAATTTGGAGAAGGGATTTGAAGGAATGGCGTCTTGAAGAAAAACACTATTAAAGAGCATACTAATTTAGAAGTTGCACTTTGAAGAGCACCTGTGACTCTGTAGATTGCTGAATAAATCAATAAGATGACCAAGAGTCTGAGTCAGTGCTAGTATAGATTGATCATTTATGCTTCAATTTGTATTAGTGGTGATGCTGTCAGTTGCTGTCAGCTGTCAACATGACCAGGCTCTGTAAATAAGAGAGCTGAGGGTGACAGCAAGACCTCACTGATGAGGTGTGTAGTCCAACAGTGTTTGAACAGGGCACACAGAGTAGGATTGGTGACAGTAACAAAGTTACCAACATTCTGGTTCATGATTGCCAATGAAGTCTGCAGTCATGAGGCAGTTTTCATGTTGAGCCTAAAGGTCAAGTATGCAAGGTAAGACCAACATGAACGGGGTACAACCAAAGACAATGTAAATGCAGCGGGGCAGAGGATTCAGTGCAGCACCCAAACCAGTGGGTGGAGCTAAATGAGTAGAAGCCCCAGGTGGAGCTTCTCACAGCAGTTTTCCCACAGCTTGGATCTCTGTAGAGATCTCATCCAGAGTTACACAGCGACATCCTATCTAACCCAAGTGCCTAACCTGTGGGCAAGGGAAGAGGAGGTGTAGACAGAAAGGTGATGTAAGAATGGACAGGGAAACTGTAGCCTGTTGGTGTACTCAGGGCTCTGACACTTCCAGCTAATGTCACTTATATTTGGGGGCATCAAATATGGGGGTGAAAGGGATGAGAGGCTACTTTTTGATCTGATCTTTGTGTCATGTCACCCTTAACGCACACCTTGTAACAGACACTGCTAGTGGCAGAACTTTAGCTCCCGTATTTCTATAGGTAAATCTATACCAAAAATTTTTCCTAGAGCTGGCTGGACTTTCTTTGAAAAAACAAGGTTTGTATTTTCAGGGCTCTGACACTTCAGAGTTTGGGTTGTTTTTTTTTAGAATGGGTAGAGCTGTGTTTGGAAACTGATATTTTAACATTAATGGAGGAGCTCATGGTGGAGTCGATGTGGACAGCTGCAGCTGGTCTAGATGATGAAGGTTAACTTTACTTAGCAGTCATTAAACAATGTATTTAATGAAGTAATGCGATTCAACTACACTTGGTCATATGAATTATTGACTAAAGTCCATTGACCGTATTGACTAAATCTCACTGACTATAATGGGACGTTAGACAACTAGCACAAACATTTAAATTGCAGACACAGAATGACTGAGGTTAGAAGGGACATCAGTAGGTTATCTAGTCCAATATCCTGTTCAAGAAGGGTCAATAGACCACACCAGATTGATCAGGACTTTATTACATCTAGTTTTGAAATCCTCCAAGAATGGAGACTGCATAACATCTGTGGAAAACCTATTCAAATTATTCAAAAAAAGTTGAAAAGGTGAGAAAAGTTCTCCTTATATTCAGTTTAAATTTCTGTCTGCAGTATCTTATTCTCTCTCTGGGCATTGCTTTGAAGTGCCTGGCTCTGTCTTCTCAATGATCTCCTCAAAAGTACTATTAGGCTTCTGTTAGTCTCCTGAAGCAGACTTCTCCACACTGAACAAACTTGTTTCCCTCATCTTTGTACCCAGGGTGTTCTATATTCACTCTTTAGCAGTGGGCCCATGTTTCTCTTGTCCAGACTTTGCCTTGCATGTTTCTAGCATAGAAACTACTCTTGTTACCCTTGATGTCCCTTACCAGTTTCAGTCCTAGGAAGCTTCCCTTTACCTTGACAGATGACTGTGCAGTGTTTCTAAATTCCTTCTTTGTGGCCTGTCTTAATTACAGTGCTAGTTCAGGGTTCAGAGGTCCAGGCATCCTATTCCATGTATGTAGCTGGTTACTCTCATGCCATAATCTTATTGCAAACACTGTATGCAGGAATATTTTGGAAGAAAGCTAGCAAATGCAAAGATATATGGAAATATGTGCTTTACAGTGCTGCTTGGGTTTTGACATAGCATATACTAACATAAACCTTTTTTGTCAGTCTCCTCGTTTACGGATAGATTGTACCTGTTATGGCAATTTATATTTCTGATAACCGTAAGAAACCATCTCAGCTTCCCAGAGATGCTGTTGCCTCTGAGAGCCAAATTTACTTGAATGTTAATGCAGTTGTCCATCTAAACTTTATGATAATGTCTTGTTCTTCTGCACTGAGCTACTTGACACCATTATATCTGTCACATGTAATAAAGATATATTCCTCTTCAACTTTATTTTATGTAGGACTTGCCAGACTTAGTATATCAACATATCAAATTATATCATTGCCATGAGATTGGGTTGGTTTACTGTAGTGAATAGTTTGTCCCTCAATATTAAAAATAGTGTGAGTTACTGTGTTTATCCATACTCATAACAATACTTATTTTTCTATTAAAATATATGATTAAAATTCTGACAGATGTTCCAAGGTTGTCTGACAGAGGCATAACTATACATTACTATTTTAAATGATTGCTTATTTGCATTTGTTCTTTCATTATCTCTGATAGATGATGACATAGCATAGTGGTGGTGGTGGGGAATTATGTTAAGTCAGTGTTGTGAGACAGTTTTAATGTGGTAAACACAAAATTATCCTGATGAGCCAAAGAAAGACTCTGTAATATTCAACCCTTTAGGTCAAGTTTAGAGGGAAAAAGAAACAGGATATTTTTTAAAACTCAAATACTTTGATATTTAGTGAAGATTTATTGTTGTGTAAGCTGAAGAAGAAAACATTTATGCATTATCAATCTGTAGGTATAGTTTGAATATAAGTTATTTCTGTGTGGATTGAATATATAGTTTTATTTTGAGATTTAAGTCCTAAATTAGAATTAGTCTTTGGGGTTGGACTATGTGTATTAGCCAGAAGCAGTAATAATCTTGGTCTTTTCAGTAAAAGTCTGTGACTTACTTTCAGTAAGAGTCAGCTCCACCTGGCTACAGCTGTTGACTCAGAGTAGTCATGAAGTGTTTGGTTAGGCTTAAAACCTGAGTGCTTTCCTCTGTACCAGGACACAGCCAAGCACTGTAATGCTACTTTCTGCTACAGCTCAGCTGTTCTGGAGGAAGGGCAGGAGCTAAAGGCTTATTTCCCACTAAGTCTGGTCATGGGCTTAGAATTGCAAATTGCTTTGACAACTGTTGAGCCGCCTTCATTTATAAAAGGTAAGATCACCCTGAATACATAAGAGACACTGAGAAGTTAGTCTGTGGTCATGAAAATGTAACCCTAAATCTGTGTCCACTCAGAAATTTTTCCTGTTAGGTATGCTTATACCAGCTGGCAGCTTGGTTGGTTTCTTCACTAACCAAGTTAGTTGCTTCACTATGTGCTGTTGGGACTCATGTCATCAGATGATATCTTTTTAATTAGAGTTATAAATGATATGTAACATCTCCATGTGATCCTCTGAGCTGTTATAAGTCAGATGGCAGATTACAGTCCATCATTTAAATCAGTATAAATCTGAAGTGGCTGCACTGACACAGTAGAATTTCCCTCATATGCACCAGTATATCCAAGAGTGGAATTCAAGTTTACAGCCATTTCTGAAAGCAAGCCATCTTTTTCATCCCAGGGGCTGTCTGCAACCATAGTAACTCATAACACTAGCTGTAGGTGAACTTGAACTGGGTATTTGGAACTCCTGATTCTAAAACTGACCATCCATGGGCAGTGATTTGCATTTTGTCTTTCCAGTCATTGACTTGACTGTTTGGTCTGCCAGCTCTGTTTACTTTCCATTTTGCTCAACACAATCCTAGCTGTGGTTTTTAAATGCTACTGAAATATAAATGATGACAGCAGCTTTTAAAATGGGAATTATTAAAATCGAGAAAGTCTCCATCTGCTTGTATATCAGTATAAAGAATATTTACTGCCCGATTTGCATGGTGTTCAATGGGGAGAAGATTTTTTATTGTCTCCATACATCCTGCTCTGACCCAACTAGGAATGTAAATCATCAGAAATGATTAGGAATCTGTCTTTGTGAGATTACTACCTTTATTTTGCAGAGCCAAGATGTCTGTAGATTTTCAGAAAGGTTCATTTTAGCATTTCATTATGTGTGTTTTTCTAAAATGAATATGAAGATCAGTTTTTTCTGTTTGTTCCTATTGTTGGATACTATAATGGTTTTGCATTAGAAAGAGATGCCATATAATAGAACTGCTTGCAAAGTATGATCTTAAGGTCAAAATAAAAAGAAGAGTTTAGTTAATCATTACTGTGCTGTAAACATAAATTCTAGCACACACTATGGGATAGGAAGTAGTGGGCATATGAATCCTGGATTAGCCAGAATGCTGATATGCTGTAATGCTATAGTGCTGGACTGACAAGCCAAGAAGTGTTTGACAATTTATTCTTGTTTTACACAAAACATGTTTCTGTGACTGTTCAAAAATAGGGTGGTATGTTGGTAGGGCACTCAAGAAGCTGTAACAATATATGTAAACGTAGAGAAGACCTCTAGAAACAGAGAAAAATACATTTTCAGTCTCTTTTGGTGGGTAAAAGTTCAAGATCGGCTTTTGTAAGATTCTTTGATTATCCATTGTACAAAGCATAGAGCTCTTGGGTTAAACAATTCTCATTGCAAACCGAACATAGCTAATTTAAGGGAATCAGAAGAGGTGAAGGACTGAGCACAGCTAATTATTACAACAAAGTACTGAGAACTGGTGATAATATGCTATTTTTCTATTGTATAACATGAGGAACTACTATCAGAAATGTCATGGAAATCAAGAAAAAATAGATGCAGTTCATGTAATAAATAGATGTTGTCTCTGTTTGGGTAAGGCTTTATGGTTTGTGTTGTACACTGTTAGACTAATTGAAAAAAGTGATTTCTTCTGCCTGTGAACAGTATAATCAAAGAGGATCTCTCAAACAGTTTAAATCTCCTCTGACTCATGGCTGAGCAAACAGCAGAAAAGTTGTTACCTGTAGAGCAAGGACTCTTAGATTCAAAAGCAAACCAGTCTTTCTCTTACTGTTCCAAAAAAATCATGTGCCACTATATTTTACTGATGGCACTGTTTTGTTTTATTTTTTTTTTCATTGACAGTGGTCAAAGCCTTCATTTATTTCAGTTCTCTTACCACTAATCATCACACGGTCAAAGAAAAGAAATTATTTACAATCTATTATGGTTGCAATTTAGCCTAGCTTCAAAGTGATCTGGGAAAAGGAGAAAACAATGGTAACTCTGAAAAATAGAACTCAAGGTTTCTGCTGCCAACCACTGACCATTTTCAACATCATGTATAGCGCTCATCCTAGTACCATATTAACTAAAACATCTTGCAAAACAGAACTGATTTTTGTCAAGTCAGCAAATAAAGAATGACATGGAAAAAACATCATTTCTTAATATTAGCTCTTCCATAGGTTGCAGAGTCTTGTCTTTGCCTCTTTGTGCCACAGACGCTAGGCTAGAAGACAAGATTAGGCTGCAGAAGAAGGAAATGCAACTCCAGGTGTTAAGGTCAAGTAAAATGAATCACTTGAGTGGGTCTTTAGCCTGATCACTGGATCTGAACCCTTCTGCCTTTTCTAAAGTTCACATGTAGAGCGAGATGTAAGCTTTGTGCTTGGCACAACTTCTTTTTTTTAAGCAGTTGTGAAGATATTACAAAGGTCTCTTTCTCCAGTCTTCTGTTTTCATAGTGCGTGTTATGTTTTCTAATGTGGAAAAGGAAAAGGTGTCTTCGGGTTTATTACTTTCTCCTTTAATTTAGTGAATGTTGAGATTGCAGCTGGATGAAAGCATTCCTGTGCTAATAGCTACATTTATTGCACTTTTATGCATTAGCAATGGTAAATAATTGCCCCAAGACAACATCTGTTCTCATTTGTCTAGTTTCATTTATGTTAATGTATAAACTGAGGTTTTGATAATCACTTACCTACTTTAAAACATATTTCTGAGTGTTATACTATTGGGTTTGTTTGCCAAGTTACATATCTAGCTAAGGAGCTTTAACTTCTAGATCAGCAACAAAACCAAGTCTCAGAAGAAAGTTCTCAGAATAACTCTACCTCTGCTCTGTCTGTGCTATGTCTGTCACTGCACTGTATTCCAGCATGGAATATACTCAGTCCATTTTAGCACATTTCTTGTGGCACTTTACAGTAATATTATTTCATATAACCACTTGTTTTCACCTGTATACATGAAGAGGGCAAACTAAATATCACAGAGACTGGTCAGGTGTAGTTTATTCCCTACTTGCTGCTTTGCTGTGTCTTAACTCTAGGAAAGTTCAGTGTGGGAGTGGATACTTTTTTCACCCTGTCATTGCTTTTGTATTCTGAGGAGGCTCCCAAACCATATCAACTGCATGTTCCTTTGACCATGTGCCTGGCTCTAGGACTGGAGTTTGATTTCAGATTACCAAACAGCCTTTGCGAAACGTCTTTTCTTTTGTGACACTCCTGACGTGTGGTAGGATGGGACAGTATCAATTTATACTCAGTTTTACCAGTGCAGTTATAAAAATGATCTTTCATTGCAACTGAATTGCAGTGAAACTGTGATCTTTAAATTCAGCCATCTTGTTGGCCAATGTGGCAAGTGTAGCCTTGGTCCAAGAAAAACACCATGAAATGATATTCTTGACAGATGCTTCAGCATAGTCAGAGTGACTAATCTTGGTTTTAACTTAGCCTTATGCCAGTGCAGCTCTATTACTGGTTATATAATTGTGAATGTGAAGCAAGACTTACATTTAGAGAGAACTGAACCCATAGAAATGCATTATGTGTATTTTCTATACAGCTGAAATTCTGACAGTTGGACTATTAGTGTAGCTGTCATTTTACCCCGGGGAAACAGTGTGGTTCATGTGAATTTCACAGATCTTGAATGTCCTGTCTGTATTTGGTAACCTGTTTTCATTCCTCTTGCTTAAATCATCTGAAATACATTGACTAGAGTCTATCTTCTGAGTAAATGAAACATCTAGAAAAACATGAAGATAGCATGTCTCTCAGAAAAGTAACCTTCCCATGAATTTGTCAATGTAAGGTTATTTTGGGATGTTTCGATTTTTGCTTCATTCTCACTTCAAATGTGCCAAGTGTTAATAACACTTTAAAAATAGTTTTTTATAATTTCTCCCAGTTCCTTTAACTCTATTTTTATCTCCTCATGAACATTTTCACTTTTTTCATCCTTTGACTGATCCTGTTTTTAAATCTAATAACATCTCAATTCTTATTCTTCCTGAATTTTTCTGTGCTGTCTGTTTCTGTGGATCAGTACCAAATTACATTCCTCTTCTGAGTGCATGTGGGGAGGGGCTGGTTATTGCTGCTGCTGCCAGACTTTACACAGCATTTTGTACACTTATATCTAAAAAGTAGTACGGACTTAAATGTAATTGCTTTTGCACAATCCTATTTCTAATTATTAATCTGTAGCAGATGGGTAAATTCTCCACCTGTTCTTACTGCTGTATCCAGCTGTTTCAGTGACAATTATAATTTAGCACCATGGGAATAAGTCACAGGCAAACTCAGAAATATAAAAGCCATTTTGGTTGGGATTGAGGGTGAATAAAGCAAATCAAAGATGTCCTGAAGTTCCACGTTGGTGCCTTTTCCACTTGCAGTATCTCTTTATATGCTCTGTGATATTGAAGTCAAGACAGAGATTTGGCTTCTGTTCCCAGTGGTTTCTCCTGCAACAGTAGGCAGACAAGCTAAGCCAGCATTGCTGAGAGCTGAACAAAGTCAGTGCTTATTCCTTATACTTTACAGTTCCTGTATCATTGTGACTTCTTGCAGCGCAGTAGAAGTGATGATGTAATACCTGGTTCTTCTCCATATCCCACCTCTATTTTCTCCCTCTACATTTCACACTGATCTTGAGTTTTGATATTGGAATTATCAAAGAGGTGGCTCTGGCATGAATTTTCCTTTGTATTTTCCTAATATATGGGTCTTTATGGTAACAAAACTTTTCCCTAGGCTCTGGGAAAGTGCATGTTCTCCTACCTATTATCCTATGTCTCCAACTCAGAACACAGTAAGTGCTGTGTCTTTTTTCTTACTTGGTGCTAACAGCAGTATGTCACTACTACTGGATTAAATACATTCGTCTAGCAGTCATTCAGGACAGAAAGACCAAGTATCTGAAACATTGTGTGTTGCTTTGGAAGATGCATGAAGAACGTAGGCTTGCAATTGGAGCTTCAATGTATTATTTTAACTGTAATTGCTGATATAAAAAAAATACACTCAGGATCAGAGGCTATTTTCCTGAATTTTTATACACAGCCTTTAATATAATTGTTTGATAAGGAATGCATGATTTACTATAGGCTTGAAGTAAGTGTAAAAGGTTTGTTGCATTAATAAATTATAGATAGCAACCTTGTGTGGTTGAAGAAAATTTCAGTGTTTTTTTTTACTTCAGTTTGTCTTTCCCTTAAGTCAGGTTATAAAGTTTTTCATCAGATTTGTCCTTTCATAGTAAGAAATAATCTGCCTTATTTTCCTGGAGGAAATGCAAAGCATTGCAGGGGAAGCTCCCTATCTGACGTAGTAATCCCTGATTAAAAAGGTATGTCTGATAGCAACTGTCCAGAACTGAGGCATTATCTGACTCACAGTGAGCCTCCCTTCACTGTGAGCACAGTTATGAATTTCTCATGAAGTTGTCAATGGCATTGAAATGACTAATGCCACCTGGGATTGATTTTTGGGATTGATATAGGAAAAGCTGCGTAGATGCAGCTTGGCTGACGTGTGCTTATTTACACAGGTGTAATAGAGGAGGACAATGTTCTTCCTAAAACATTTTTAATTTGTATACATTGATAGTGACTCAAATACCCTGTGTAAGGAACATTGATGTGCTTAGTATTCTGTAGCACACAGACTGCAATGTGCAATGTTTTGATTAAAAAATGGCAAGACACTTGAGGCCAGATGGGCAGTAGCACTCAGATCTTTGATAAGTAAAGTACTAACTCCCATTGCTAGCATTTTTGATGACAGAGAGAAATTTTTTTTTTAACTTAAGTGTGTGCATATGACATCTGTGTGTGAGAGGTTGTCATCTTTGGGCAGATCAAGCCCTGCTCATGACTAACTTCTCACCTTGGCTACTATCAGGTATTTCAGAGTGGGGTCTACAAAACTGTGATAATGATTGCAGAATTCCCTTTGCATCAGGGACAGAGGACTTTTTTTCATCTCGTATGCTAGTGAAGAACTTGTGGCTGAGCTATCAGAGTTCATATCTCACTGTTCACATTGTTTTTCTAATGAACACAAATGAAACATTGAGTAATTTTTTTTGCATGTAAAAATCTTTAAAGCTTGATAATATGCTCTGCTACCGAATTAGCTAGATTATCCTTTTTCAAATTTGCTGGAGAGTATTTGTACCAGGGCTAGGCTGTGTTCTGAATTTCATGAGGTGACCCTTTATTTCTGCTGTTTTAATAAAGTGTAAATTAGAGTGCATAGTACTTCCTTTTTTTCCCTTCCAGAATAAGCTTCAGGCAGCTTTGTGGTAAGGGTACAAATGATTTTTGCTGGGCTAAGAAAGGGAGGCTAGAGGAAGAGAGGAGGGAAGAGTGAGAGCAGTCTTGTACTGCATCCCTGGGGAGCTGCTCCCTGCATTGGAGCAGGAGGGGAACCAGCAGTAACCACACAAATTGCCCGGGTTGTGTCCCCAGGCAAAGGCCCAGGCAGAGGCACCACGGCACATGTTGCTGCTCCTGGCAGCCTGTTTGCCAAGGACAACTGTTCATTTTGCTTGTGCAGTTGGTGTGACTGTTCATCTGATCATTTTGTATCAGTTGTGAACGTGAACTTACTCAGCCCCTTTTTAAGTCCTATCACTGAAACTTTTCTTTTTTTTTTTTTTTTTTAATCACCTGTTTCTGGCCTCTTCTTGTCTGTTAGTTCCCCGTGTATGAACCCAGAGAGCTGACAGGGGTTTTCAGGTGCTGAGTTTCTTTGCCTTTAATATGATAAACTGTGTTATCTTGCTTGTTTTAGCTACACACTGGTGGGGAGGGATCTATCATTCAGATGTCCTTATTAATTTTCAGCTTTATTTCCTGGGTGTTTTAAAATTAATTTGAAGCCTGATAATACTTGTTTATTTTGTTCTGCACCACCTTCAGGGATATTCTGGAACAGATTTAGGAATCTGTAGTTTGGTTATCTTGGCTTGCACCTTGCAAGCACTGCCTTTTCCCTTTTGAATAGTTTTGATATTTAAGCTCCCAATTTTGAGTGATGCAGTTTTCATTTGACATACAAACAGGTGCATCCTTCTGTGTGTTGTGAACTTGGTTTTACTTTGCATTCTCCATTCACTTTACTTCTAAGTCCTTCTGCAGTGGCTGGCAGCCTTTCCAAGATGTGTTTAGAAGAGAAATAAAGTGGTGTTTGCTTGTGATATTTTGCAATCTCAAATCTCATTTGAATATATGTTTTGTATTTGCAAATGTGAACAAAACAGTATAAGTGAGCATGAAAGTGTACAGTATTATATTCCTTATAAGCCAAAAGATGTTTCTTTTATTCCAAGTAGATAATAGATATTAGATAATTAAAAAAAAAAATCAACCTCAGGAAACATCCCTCCATGGATAATAGTTGTCTTCAGGTGTTAAATTCTGACTTTATGTATAAGAGTAACATTTATGACTTGACATTTAATAATATGACATGGACATTTATAAATCAGGTGGATATTAAATGATCATTCATGGAGTGATTGATTATTGAGTAACATTATCTGCTATTGGCTTTAACAGCTGATTACAGTCAGTTATAGTGCACAGAGATATTTTTATTGTCAAGGAAATAGCCAAGGTGTCCTGCTATTGTATTTTCCTTTTCTTGATTTCTGTCAATCTGAACCATAAAACTGGAGATACAAGTTTTTCTGTTATAAATTAATAAAATATGTGTTACAGTTTCTAATTTGAAGCATTTATCAGGTAAATCATTTTTAGCACTTCCCTAATAGATCAGGAAAGTGAGATGCTCTACATGAAGGAAGAATTGTGGCTGGCAGACTGAAATTTTATATACTTAGGAATCAACAATTCTAAAGGTACAGAAATAATGAATATTTAATAACTTGAAACCCCAGTAATATATTATATTCAAGTTTTATTTAAGTATTATTTTTTCCAAGCTACTTTATGCCATACCTTGCTCTTTTATACATAAACATGCTTTTATAATTTTTTTCCTTACCCTTAATCTTTTTACAGAGTGTGTTCCCAGAAATAAATTATTCATTTGACAGAATTTGTAATTGCTGAGATACTTTAGATTGGAATTGGGCAATAAGTGGTATTCCTTCAAATAGAAGTAAAACATCTCAGAATGTTAAAGACATAGTTTTTCTTCATAAACTTGTGGCACATGAAATTGTGAATCTATTAGATAGTATCATCTTCTGGTACTGATCAGCAGATCTAGTCTAAGTCTAGTAATTTATCTAAGGAAATGTATTTTATGGGTCACTCAGTCCTAGAGAGGATGAGATCTTTGCCATATATTTTGTAGTTATTGTAGAGTTCTTTGATGAGGCAGTTCTGAGCAATTCCAGCAATGTTGCTATTGGAATTAAAGTAAGTTGTCATTTTCTATTAAACATCTATAAATTGTTGTAAAAGTTAGTAGCAAATGATATACTGTGTTTCTTCCTTAACTGAAATGGCAGTAGTGGTAATACAGAGTTGGGGAAATAGTTATGTGCTTTCTGCTCAGTTTTCACACTGTGCCTTGTATACTACTGGTGTAGTTCATAAGCTTCCCCAAAATCATGTACTGCTTGTTTAATAAATTTCTGTAAATATTTGAGAATTGGGAAAAAAGAGAACGTTTTAACCAGAGAGTTTTGTCATTAAATAACAAAAGCAAACCAAACAAAAACTAAAGGCAACCCCCCAAAAAAGCAAACAAACCCAAACCCTGCCTTCTGAAGTACTAGCAGGAACCTTGCTGTATGAGTGCAGGGGCTTGATGTGAGTTGTCTGATAGCTGATGCCTCTAACCAGGAGGTAGAGGCCCTAATAGACAGTGCACGGTGGAGGGAGATAGATCTTTCCTATAGACTGTGCAAGCTCTTGCATAAATAAAGCATTCAAGAACATGCAGAACTCAAATCTGGTGGGCCTTAGCTGGCTAGAGCTCGGCTTTACTACTTCTGCCTCTGAACACAAGATCGAAAAAGGAATGATGATGAAATATGCTGTCATTAGTTTCATAAGAATCACTTGGGCAAGCATGCAACAACTCAATAAAGAAGCTAGGGAGAGAGAAAGATTTCCTGCTGTTTGATCAATTTTTTAAATTAGTAAACATTCGGTACAACTTTGTTTCACTTCTAAAACATGTGCATCAATCTATCCTTTTTGATGGGTTTCTGTAATTTTTTGCTATTGCTTTTCATTGTCTCTAAAGAAACCCCACAAACCCCAAAAAATCTACCCCAACCCAGAAGACTAAGTGGAAGAATTATGTGGAAATTGGGAACAGTATTACAATGGTTTGTCTTTCTGCAATTCAAAACCAAAGAAAACAAAACTGACTGAATGTCTCTATATAGACATCTATCTCTTGCAGAGAAGTAACAGTTCCAGTCATGGAAAGTGGATGTATGAATAATTTCCCTGCCTAAGAACTGCCTTAGATACAGAATGACTTTTTAGATTACAGGTGTTAATAGATTAGTTTTAACTAATCAAATAGCTTGATATCTAAATCAGCCTCGATGAAATGAGAAAAAGAAACTCGAAATTGCATTAGGCAAATATCAAAACCACAGATTATCATTAGCATAAAATTCTTATAAATAAGTGAAATGAAATGAACAGCTGTTTGAAGAGACTTAAGAAGGTTGTAGTACAGACTGCTGCATGTTCTGCTTGTGTCAAGAGGAGAATTAGCTGAACTTCAGCATGATGTCTAAAGCTGTTGGATTCACACTTATGTAGTCCCTTCTTCCTTTCTTTACCACTCCCAGCTCCAGAAATGCTGGTTCTGACTCAGAAATGCTGGTTCTGTCTTTCAGGACAGTAACTGCCATGGCTGTGGGTTGGGCTCTTAGAGAGTGAGTTTCTAGGAAGGGGAAAATAACTAGACAAAAGCTGATCAGTATCTTTTCCTGCTATTCAGTGTAGGAAGTACTAATGAGTTTATTTAATTCTGTATCTGACAATGAGTATGATAACACTGAAAACAGATTAGGACCCTAATCTAAGAGAAGGTGACTCAGCAATTTTAAAAACGAAGACCAAATCAATATCTTCATCACAATTATGTATGAATACAGTTTAGGGAGAGTGTCATTCCACCTAGAAAGAGCTATAATAGTGCTTACCAACCAGCAGAACTATTACACTGCATGACATCCAGTAGATATCTTTAGATAGATTTCTGAAAGGATTAGTCAATTTTAGTTTTAGTGACCAGCAGGCATAGCTATTCATATTGACCTCATAATTCAGAGGTCAATTTGTTTTAAAGTTGAGAAAGAAAATATTCTGAAATGGAAATGTTTGAAGTTGAAATGAATTTAGAAAGAAACGTGTTACTCTTAACAAGATACAAAATACTGAATAGAGATGAATGTTCTAATGTGGGGAAACATCTTTTTAGCTTTTATTTATTTAATATTGGTCTTTCTTCACTGTGTAGGTGCTGAGTTGAGGAAAACAAACATTTCACCATCAGCAGAAGAGTTGTTCTCTCTGCAACCAATAAACTTTTTGCATATAGAATATGAGAAAATATAGAAAAATTTACAGTTATCAAGTAAAATTACTTACAATACTTGTAATGAGTATGAGTTAGTAGTGATACATTATGTTAGTGTAAGCATACTTTATTAGAAATTTGTGCTTTTTGAGGAAGATGAGCAATAGATATGTATATAGCAGCAGAGGAAGATGGAAAAATCTATGGGAGTATGTAAATTAAGAATAAAATGATTGCTTAATTTTAGTTAAAATGTAACAATCATGTTAAAAAAGATAACTAGAGTTGTCATCTTTTGTCACATAATGTAATGAAACTTCAATACAAATCTGATATAAATGGCTGATAAGCACTTATTACAAATTAGCATATTCAAACCTCCCTTTTAATAGCAAGTAAACACAGAAGCAGACATTCCATGGTCAAATATTTATCTTAAGGTTGGGGTATAATGGTAAAGGGTCAGATTGCTTAGTGGTGTGGAATTATTACATGTTTTACCATAATGGAGTTATGCAAAGGGTTATTGTAAAGAATTCCCAATGATTATCACTGAGAGTGTTTTAATGAAGATTTCTTTTAATCTACGTATTATGATGAGTATTTCTCGTCTCAAAAGTGCTGATATATCAATATGTTATGGCAGATCTTCTCCTGTCTTGCTTCAAAGTTCTTCCATGGTGACTTTAGATTCTCTGAACAGTCCAACCTGTTCTTTGTGAGAAAAGTTTTTAAGCTCTATTGTGTTGAAAGTGCTAAAAAAATACTTTGGCTTTTGGTCTTTTTTCCTCAATTAAATGTTTTCGCTGTTGGATGGGTTTTTTGTTTTAGTGGTTTGGGGTTTTGTGTGTATGTGTGGTTTTTTTTCAGAACAAGACACTGTTTTCTCTTTGTGTCTCAAAAGCTAATTTGAATAAGAGATTTTTCTCAAAAAGAATTTCAATGCAAGTATAATCTATGAATTCCTAAACTCTACTCAGCCTGATCACTGAAACACTGATTTACAGATTAGAGTTACTCATATGAAAGGAAAACCAAGAGACTGTTTCATGTCATTTGAGAGTTTGGGACATGAAAGTATTTTGAGTAAGTTAAGTTCTTACCAGGAGAATATTGCCATTTTTGGAAGACTATTAACACAATAAATTCAATGTAACTTTGAATATTTTGATTTTTAATTCTCCATAACAATTATAATAGCATGTTCTAGCCTTTATAGTAGCACAGTAATGCACATCAGATTGTAACACAAACTGTGGATTTGAAGATTTTGTTTGTACATTCTTGGAAATTTTTTTTTGGTTGTCAGTATGGCTGATGAAATATCTAGTGAACTGGTAGGTAGTTACATAAAGAGTGGTAAATCTCTTAGGGTGAATGTAACAATATATCTAATGTGACATGCAGAAGAAGAATCTGTATTTTAACAAAAATGATGTTTCAAAGTTCAATTTAAAGTTGTTTTTTTTCTTGATTCAGATTTATTGTAAGTGAAAGATTATCTCAAGCAGTCACTTTCTCTCCTTTCTTTTGATGAACAAGAAGAAGCACTGGATAAAACAAAGGTTTTGATTTAGTGATACTCTTGGCTTTCAAAACTTGGAAGCCACAATTAATTTTTTAAGATGACTTGTTATCTAGAAAACAGTCTTTTATCAAAGGAGAATATTCAGGATTTAATTCTATTCCAGAAGAAGGCATGGAGGCTCTACCATAACATAGTGCCTGCCACTGTTAACAGATGCCTACTCTCTGATCTACTGCCCTCTCAGTAAATCCATGCTTGAGTTTAGATGTTGCTAACAGGGAGTTACTTATCCTAATTCTCCATCATCAGAAAAAATCAAAATGACAAAACCTGCATCTCAGTTGGAAAAGTGAGAAAAACAAATAACTTCGGGGTATACCAGCTCATTCTGAGGCTTTATGTTAACTTGCACAAGTTGTTTCTCTTTTCCATTACCTATGGATGCAATAAAGATGAAACCAATTTAGAATTGCTTAACCATAATTACACCCACTTCTGCTTTTGTATTTGTGCCACAGGTCTGATCCATTACTGAATGTGCTTAATAATAATTTACCAAACATTACTGCAAACAAAGAACTGCTGCAGAAGGGAAAAAATAGATGAGATAAAAGTAACTGTTTTGTTTGTTTGTTTGTTTGTTTTAAGAAAAATACCTCAACCTAATTGACAGAACAGAGTCATATCCTAGTAAATGCCAGTCAGCATAAGGGTCTTGCCAAATGAAGAGACACTTCAAGAAAATGTGTACTTTGGCTTTCATCCCTTACAGTAGTCTGGTTATTTGGGTTTTGTGTGTGTATATTGTCTAAAGGCACAGAGCAAAGAAATCTGCACTTGGCAGGAAATCTCCACCATTTTCTTTTGGCTTTTTTATTCACCCACCAGTCCTCTCTCCCTGGTGTAGTAAATCATGCTGGCCTGCCCTTTACAACATATGCTTAGGTTTGGAGAGCACCAAAGTCCAGTTTACACTTTTCTCTGTCTTCAAGGATTTAAAAGCTTCTTTCTTCAGAGACTACAGATGCTTCTGGTGTTCAATGGTTGCTGAGTTTTCATGAGTGGGAATTTTGATTTGGGCACTATAAATTGGGATGAGTAGGATTTAAACACTTGGTTGGACTTCTATATCTAGCTCAGATGCCAGGTAAAGATAATGAGTATTTCTTTGGAGAAATTGCTAAAGGTTTAGCAGAGCAAGGGATCCCTTAATTATTTGCTGTCAGTGTTGAATTAATTTATAAAATATTTACCACATTATTGTTGTATTATATAGATTAATATATGAGTGATACTATAATGTGTACAACAGCTGAAAGGATGATCAGGTTATTTATATGTCAGATGTGTATTATCTGTGTTGTTACATGTGTTTACACATGTATGTTGCAAATATTTCCCTTATGTCAATATTACTCTGACCTTACAGTCAATATGAGAGGATGTAGGAAAATTGCTACACTATTTACTGTATCACAGCTTGCTGCAGCAGCGCTTAAGGAAAGGAGACACTCTCCATAACCTGGAGTTGGGGTCTTGGGCAGGTCATTTAAGATTTAAATATGAATTTGACATGTACAGAAAAATGAGAAAAACTCATGTGCTGCTTCTCTGTTGAGAGTCCTGTATGCAAGTGGAGCCATGTCGTGATTGGACTCTTTGACTCCTGAAATTATTTTTCTCTACAGCAGACAAACTCCAGGTGGTATAACCCCGTACAGTCACTCAACTTTGTGATTAGACAGTTTCTGTAAGTGTGGGTTTGAATCTGCTTGTGCAGACAGCACAATTGAGTCTGGGTCACCCATATCAAGTGTGCAAGTATTTTAACCAGCAAGTTATTACATAAAACTGGAGACTACAGGGTTTGTTTTCTTTCCTCTCTCTTGTGGTCTTACATAAGAAAGCATAAGATGCCACTGCCATTTGCATTGAGTTTTCCAAGTGCTCGGAGAGGCATACTGGCTCAAGCCCTTCATGGGTTTAAATGGAGGATTGACTACTTTCTGGTTCCTTCCTTGGCTTCAATACAAATTAGCTGTGCAGATTTATGTACCAGTACTATTATAATCAAGAGCCATGATGCCTGGGTATTGCTCCCTAAAATGGGGGATTATGGCATGTCCTTCAGTAGTAGTGTTTGCAACATCTGTTGAAGACTTTGACATATTTAGATAGCATCATTAAAAAAAATCCACTCTGCTTTCCAGGCCATGAGTGTCTAAACTGAATGTCTAAGTTTATATAATTCTCATATGATAGCTGTGCAGATAGGTTTTACTGTTATTTTGCTTCTGGGAAATAAGTAGTTAGGACACAGAAAAAATGGACTACAACCTACTATGTAAACAGTTATATGTAGAAAAATGGTTTTAAATTGAATTAGTCCTTTTGACCTAATTTTTTGGTCAGTTTAATTGATGATTTTAGGTAAAGGATGTCAGAGCTAAAGCAGTTTCCCTTCTATCAATGTTAATGTCTTAGATCCTCAGTTGGCGTCTCTCCATAATTTTCTTGGAGCTGATCTTGTTGCATCAAATGAGGATCTCTTTTTCCCTTGGTGTTCAAAACCTGTGATCATCCAAGATGACGTTTTCCTGCTGTGTTCTCACTCCTTGTCTGCCTGTGCCCAAGCTGCTTGTGCATTTGAAAAACCATGAAAACACTGTAGGGAGGTTCTCTTCTTGTCTCAGGAAAAACCATGAAGACAAAAAATTAACTTCAATGTCTTAATGCTCCTACTGTGTGTGCATTTATGTATATGCATATATATATATATATACACAGACCCGTGTACATACACATACATGCAATGCATATATCATATTATGTAATGTACACCTTTACATAACATGGCAGTGTGTACATAGTATGTATACATTTGTAGTGTGTTTCATGGGCTTGTGAAAAAGAAATAAAGAACAATAAACATACAGTCTGCATGGAGGCGGCAAACCCATTTTCCCTAATATACATTTTGTTATTTGTCCCTTTGGGAAACTGAAGGAAAAGAAAAGATCAGATGTTAAATCGTAGAAGAGAGCAGAATCAGCAACATTCTTAATGAGCTGGTAGGAAGCAATCCTGCTTTATGTTTAAAACAGCTGCTTTATGGTTAATTCTCAGAAATGGGGATTAAGAGTAAAATTTAAAATGAAAAAATCTAGAAAAAAGATTTTTTAAAAATTAATATTAAACACTTTTGAAACCAATGTGGCTACTTTCTAAAGTACATTTTTCCAACTTCCTGGAAAATATTCTTATTTCAGTACACTTAAGTGACAGAAAAAAAACTGACCACCATATAAAAGTCAGCATTATTACTCTGATGACTATTTTTTTTGATTTTTTAAATAAAGAAAAAACACAGAAAGTTGAATATTTCTGTTAAACTAAATAATATGTATTTAGGTCTATATATGAAAAAGAAAGGATATAGATACAGCCACTAATTTTAGATATTAAATTATATTCCTTCCAATTATTTTTGCAATAAAGTGTGTGAACATAACTTGCAAGTGGTAAATATCAAAATAGGTAACATTCAAAAATTATTGTAAATTGAAAACTATTGTCACACCGTGGAGGTCATAGAAGTGTTCAGACTAATTAAACATATCCATATATATACAACATGCATATGTTGATACAAACAAACAATGTATGTATGTATTTGTGGGTACTCAGCATGTGTAGGTCTGGCAAAAACCTTCAGAAAAATCAAATTAGTTATTCTGTATGAGGAAATTGCACACACACACACAGAGATATAAAACCAGGTTCTACATGCTGCCATGTAGTCCAAGGGATTTCTTTTTCCCCATGTTCTTATTTGAATCCTGACTTTGTTCAACGTTGCTACACAGGTGGGAAACAATACTGGCTTTTCACTGACAAGATTCTTAGTGCAGCAGTAAGTCAGTCAGAGAAAAAAGAATTTGGAAAGCACCCAGCATATAGAAGGTCATACAACATAAACGAGCATTTATGTTTTTAGATCTATTTCTGTCAGCGGGAGGTTAGTATATGGAAATATCCTTATCCACATCTCTGAGTCATCAAGGTAATCCATATCCTATCTGCTGGAGTTCCTAAGGAAGGCATCTCACAGCCCTTTTGCGTGCCTGCGCTATGCTTGGATGCGCAGAGGCAGCTGGAAATGATTAGAATAGACTGACATATTAAGTCACGTGGGAAGGGATTCATCTCACTGAAGAAGAGGAATCAATGCTCTGTTCTGTAGGGGAAGAGGAGTTTAAGTACAAAAGTGAGCAGATTTTCAAAGGGGCACATGGGAATTGAACTACATGATTGCACTGATCCCATTTAATATTGCAAATCACATCCTACCCTCAGTAGATTATAAACAGCCTGATAATCACAGATGATAGTTTCATAAGAGCATAGGAACTGCCAAGCAAGAGTGAAACAGTTGTTGCTTTATCCTAGTTGTCCCTTGTAGCTCTCCCAAAACACAAAGTGGTTTCAGGCAAAACGCAGAATATTAGTAAGTGGGTAGCTGTGAGTGTTACATTTATAATGTGAAAGCTGACATTTCCTAGACATGCAGAATTTGATGATTTCCTTTTAAATGTGCACATTATTAGGGATAGGTCAATTGGAAATCTTTCTCTCTTGAAAAGGAAAGAGTGTTTGTTTTATTATAAGCAGTATACTTTAAAGAGCCCAAATACGTACTACATTTTAATTTTTTTTCTCCAACTGAATGGTTATATTTTATGTTTAGCCTTTGCATTACAGGATCTTGTTACTTAAGCCTCCTTCTGTAATTTCAGTACTAGTATGATACATATAACACACAGGTCTGCTGAGGTACCTTGCCCGGTGTACCATTTCTGCTCATAATCTCAACATCAGTTGATATTGTGTTAGTAAATTCTGAGTCTAAAAGCAAATTACTAGTTACATACGAACATACATTTGGGAACTAAGCAGAGCTTTTCTTCTACTTTCATAAACTAGGTGACTTCTTGGTTTTTAAATACTGAAAAATTAGGTGAGACAAATAATTCTTGAACAGTGAGAATATTTACACACTCTTTCTTCATCTACCTAGAAAATTGTAGATTTTATGTTGATTTGGTCTTCATAATCATGAAAGCCCTGGATTGGATTCAGGGACTTTCCAGTTTGTCACCCATCTGAGGTGATATTTCTTGTTTTAATATTAGGTAATGTTCTGGCAGTGATGCCTTCATAGGAGATGGGCAGTGTTGTCGATGCCCTAAAGTGTCGTGCTTGTCTGCCTTTAGAACTGCCGACAAGTTGCCTTTTGAATGTCATTTCTCTGCATGACATTCTGGCAGTCACTTCCACCTGCGGGTGTCCTTCCTCCTGGTTGTTTAGCTCAAGCTGACCCGGTATTAAAATTGTGTACAGTGGGTATTGTGGAAGGAAAGAGACCCTTTCCTGTTCTGTAACAGCAATGAGAAAATGCCATTCAACGCAACAGCTATGAGTAACAGGTTGATATAGGATGTCAAAAACTAGATAGATAATGTTAGAGACAAGATGTTCACAGGTTCCTTGAATTCAACTTTGATCCTGAATTGTTGCCTGTACTGTACTGTTAGAACTAATGTGCATTTCAGACCAGAGAAAGAACCTATGTGTTTCCCTTATTTAGCTTCATGCAGACTCAAAGAAATGTACATGGTCATCTCTCCATGTGGTAAAACAACTTCCTAGAATTGTAAGTTATTGTAATGAAGCTTGGTAATTTATTAAACAGGCCAAAATTAAGTATTGTAAATGAAATAGAGCCTGCAACGTAAGCCTATCACATAAGGCATTAAAAGAGGAACCTTTATAACTTGGTGACAGCATCATTGGTAACAAGCTTCATTACACGTGAGACTCTGGTTTCTCTTACTTTCTGAAGCTCAGATTAATCTCTTCTGCCTCTAGTCATTAAAAAGGTAAGCATGTTGCTGAAATTATTCATTCAGGCTCTCTGTGTGCATTTAATGAGAGATGTCATTTTTACAGGAAGTCAGTCCATCTGCTTAGAATGTCAGTTTTTGTCCACTAGAGGTCGATTTCCCTGTTGACTACAGTAATAACCATGATAACTGACGTGTTATGAAGCAAAAATACTCTTATGTTTGGAGGTAGGATGGTATCATGTGCTCAGAACAGCTGTTCCAGCCAAGAATGCAGCCAAAACCAGAGCAGAGCTCTTTGATAAGCATTTTGAGCACATTGCCTCTCAGTCACTGAGTGGTCCTCCAGTAAAAAAAAAAATAAAAAGGAATTCAAAATCAAATAATAACAGAAAAACCTGTCTGAAAGGCAAAAAACATAATACTTTAAGTAGCTGCCTATTTCTTGATGAGAATAGTGAATTTTTCTGTCATCAGTTATGAACAGGATGGCAGAAGTTCTTTGTCAGAGTAGTACCCATTCGCTACTGAGTCAAACTAAAAGGCCCTCAGTCTCCCAGCAGTCAGCTGGAAAAGTGCAACAACACTCCTTCATTGCTGTTGAGTCTCTTACTGCACCAAGAGTGGGCACCAGGTGACCTTACTAGAAATCCCAGTCACATATTCGTAGACTTTCATCTAACTTTTCAGAATAATTTTAAACAAGCATTTAAAATATTTATCTTTATATATGTGTAATGCACACAGACACACACACACACACACATATATATACACATGTACATGTATATAATGTGGGGAAGAGTGAAATAACTCATTGAAAATCAAAAGGGTTGGGAACATGAGAAGAGACTGTCAAGAGACAGTCTTCATTTTAGAGCTAGGAAACTTATTTTCTACTCATCTATCATATGTGTGCTTGTGGGAGTGCAAATTCTGTGTAGCAGTTTACATACCTCTCATGGTGTTAATAATTAATTCCCGAAGAATTGGATAAAGAAATGTCTGGCTGCTTTGTTTGTGGTTTCAGAGTAGGGCATAGTGGTCTGTTGTCATAAAGTATTCTGTTTGGATTTTCATCCTGTGTGCAGGGAGATTATATGAACACAACTCTGTTGAATCAGACCAAGCTATGCAGAGCAAAGAGTTATGTTTCCATCAGCAAGAGCTGCCAAAAGAAAAGTGAGAAGAGGGAAAACATATATTATACTTTCCCCTAATATTCTCCTAGCATCTACTCCTGTAGACAGATGTCCCTTAATAATATGTACATAGGCTCTTCCAGATTCCCTTGTGTCCAGTTTGAAGTTCTTTTTCTCAAACTCCCTTGAACTTTCTCTGGCCTTTGCTTTCTTCCTGTGTTGCCAGCCTTTGTTTTCTAATGATTTTTCTTCCATTTTAAGGAGAACTATCAGTCAGAAATTAGTGTTATGAAATGCTTTTTTCCTCCAACAGAATTGACTGTTGGAAAAAAAAAAAAAAGGAAAGAAAGAAAAAAGTACATTGAAAGAATATTGCAATATGCAAAGTCAAGTGCTTAAAAATCATGGTTGTATCTGTGAGGAGTCCCTTTATATATCCACTCTGAGGTGGCTTTATGTTAGTTATAAGCAAGCATCCTGAGATGGGGGACCTATAATTATTACACTTCCTAAGAGGGGAAGCCACATCCCGTTACTAGGATGCATATCCAGTGCAAGGATTATGCTGCAGGTATGTTTCGTATAAATATTTCATGGTGAAGGTTGACCTTTATTTTCTTGCCAGACATCTCATGACTTTAATACAATAACCTGTGACAGATTGTTTGAACTGAAGAGCCCCGGAGCCCTGCTGTAGGTGAAAAGTGGATGCTCCTTACTTACAGTGAAGCATGTCAAACAAGGGAACAAAGACAGATCTTTTTTTTAAAGAAGTCAACAACAAAGCAAAGCAAACAAACAAACAAAAGCAGCCTATAAATAAAAATAAAAAGCAAATAAGGGAAATAGAGTTAAGAACTTATTTTGTTTAGAACCATACACTTTGCACTGTTTGGTGGGTAAGTAATGTTCTGGATGGTTGCAGCCAGAAAGTAGTGGTCAATGGCTCAGTGACCAGATGGACACATGCGCTCACAGCCCAGAAAGTCAGCCATATCCTGAGCCACATCACAAGTAGCATGGCCAGCAGATTGAGAGAGTTGATTGTGCCCCTCTATTCTGCTCTTGTGAGATCCTACCTTGGGTACTGCATCCACCTCTGGGTCCTCAGCACAGGAAGGACATGGACCTGTAGGATAGTCCAGAGGAGGGCCACAAAATGAGAGGGATGGAACACCTTTCCTGTGAAGACAGGCTGAGAAAGCTGGGATGGTTCAGCCTGGAGAAGAGAAGGCTCCAGGGTGGCCTTATAGCAGCCTTTCAGAACTTCAAGAAAGGGGACTACTACAAACTTTTTAGTAGGACCTGTTGTGATAGGAGAAGGGCTAATGTTTTTAAACTAAAATATGGTTTTAAACTAAGAAGTTGTGGATTTAAACTAAAAGAACATGGATTTATACTAGATATAAAGAAGGAAGTTTTTACAATGGGGACAGTTAAACATTGGACCAGATTGCCCAGAGGAGGGCCCCATCCCTGGATACGTTCAAACTCAGGTTGGAGGTGGCACTAAGCAAGGTGACCTAGTTCAAAGTATCCCTGCTCATTACAGGGAGGATTGGATGAGGTGACCTTTAAAGGTCCCTTCCAAGCCAACCCATGAATCTATGAAAACGTACCTGCTTTTAGTTGTTCTTAATTCGTGCACGTAATGAATGAGTTGAGTCCAGCACCTTCTGACTGTGCTATCTAAACTGCATTTGCTGTCTTAGTCTATATCACCTCTGCTGGTGCTTTCTCTTTGCTTTTTCAAAGGTGTAAACCAGCTGTCTGCTTTCTGCTAAATAGTAAATACTTGATACTGACTCAGCTTCACTAATTTATCAAGAGAGTATCTTCAGTCTTTGTCTCTGCCCACCTGTTATGTGGTTGTATGAAAAAAGCCTTGTGGGCAGCTCACAGAGGAAATCTGTGCAGGTCACCTCACAAATGAACACATCCTATTTTGTCAGATGTAATGCTATAATTATCTGCTTCTAGACTTTGTGTTCTTTGCACTCTCTGGTTATTTTCCTTAACAATTACTCAGTGTTGTGAAACCTTTAAAAGCAATGTACGTGTAGCTGACTAAAAAGGAATTAGAAGAGGGCAAGACGCATGTGTTTCTGGGAAAGAGGATGAAGGTACTCAAATGCAATTTTTGTACTGGTAAGGTAGTCATACCTCAGATTCTTAACTGAATGAAGAAATTGTTTTCATACCATTTAAAGGAATTAAATGCTTTGGTTAACTACCCAGAATGAGTTACAGAATACAGGTATAAAATGGAGTGGGAAGGTGACACTGCAGTCAAGAAGAGCTAATGAAGAACCTAATGAGAGTTTTACAGCAATGGGGCTAATGAGAAAGAGGCACAGCACTTCAGGTATTGGACAGGGCTACAGAGGGGAGGGGTTGCTGTTCTGGTTATAATGGAGAACTGTGACCTGAGTATTGGATTGATTTAAGTTGATCTCTGTGTATTAAGAGGAATTGGAGGCTCATAGTTTTCTCATTACATCTTCTGACATTGAAGATCTGGCACAGATTATGGGTTTTTGTATAAATTATGCCTGGTAATTATGTCCCAGAGGGGTGTAACAGTTGTGAGTTATGGTATGTAGTTTTGGCTCTCATGTTCTGAAGTACATCAGCACACTGCCTATTTCTGACTTGACAGTAGGAGCATGGAAATTCACTATTACGTCTTCATTAACCAGAGCAGGTTCCCAGGGGGTGAGCCCACATAGTATTGTGGAGTCAGTTTCTTTTCATCTGCTATGTTTTCTGTTTGGCATCCAGATCTCAGGAATCGGTTTTCAAATGTTTAGTCCTAAACTTTTAAGTAGCTTTGCCCGTGTGTATGAAAAATTACATTTCTCTATTAAAAAGGGAAACTGTCTAGGTTGTGCTGTTCTGTGACACAGCAGAGACCTTATACAGAACAGCAAAATGGGACTTTGGTCAAGATAAAACATGTTAATGTGTTAGCTGTGGATGGACACAGCTCTCAAGACTATCAAGGAAATTGTCTTGCCTTGTGTAAGGAGAGCTGCGTACCTCACCTCTCCCTAGTACCACAGGGTAATAAAGGTTGCAAAAGACCTTTACCTGAATTTTTAGAAGTCTCACAAAGTCATGTGCTTACAGTCACATAATGGATTTTTTAGTCAATGCTTTTCTTGTGTGTAGAGATAGAAGTACTTGGTCTTAGATATTGATAGGCACTTGTTAATAAGGTACTTAACATTTACCAATAACTTGCCAACAAATACTGCATGGCAAGCTAACCCCCTAGAATTTTGCCCTGTGTTGTAGGAGCAGTGTATGTCCTAATCACTGGACCACAAAGGACATAGTTACAGGAACATGTACAAATTGATACCTGAATATGCTATGCTGACAGCTGTGCTGTCTCATTTCCTGAGCTGTCCAGAGATAAGACATCTCCAGTCTTGAAGCCAAGTATTCATCTTAAGTGCTGCTCCATGCTTGAGAAAGTTTGACCTATTTCCCTGCTGGGACACACTGGGATAATGGCGTGGCTCCATAGCATCTGAACTAAAGCTATCGCATGGCTCATAGTGCAGGCAGCACAAGTGTAAATCTGTTAGCCTCTTGTCATGCTATCTAATATACTGCTGTGTTTATTTAGACCTAATATATATTACTCTTGTTTTTCTGCTGCTTCTGGCAAAGTGTTCCTGCTTCCCCAAAGCCTAGAATTAGGTATTTGACTGTAGGATTTCAGGAAAACCTAGCTTGATTCAGTGCCTTCTTTAAGCAGCTTTATCTTTTCATATGGGCTGTTGTGAATCTTACTCTGAAGATCCTGTTGTCATTTGCTAGCAATCCTGTGTGACAATAGCCTTGAATATGCACCATGAAACTCCATTTTTAAAAAGTCTTTCAGTGATGAAGGCTTCTTTGTTATTAATATCTTCCATTCAGTAAACAGATAAAATAACTTGTTTTGAATGCTGCTATCACTTTTCCTCTGGTGATAAACACTACTTGCACTTGTGCTGTAGCTGAATAATGATTTCTTTGAAAGTGCGATTAAAACACTGCCTTCTTTATATTGACAATTTAGTTTATATGATAACCTTGATTCAGTGAATAGCTGTCTGACCCACACAACACTAATAAATATTCGGTTTTATGACTTTTTCTCAGTAGAGGCAGAAACAGTGCCTCCTATGAAGTGCCATATTCTTTTTAATGTGAACACATTAGGTTGGAAGACACCTCAAGAAGTTTTATTGTCCACTCTCCTACTCAGAGCAGGATCGGCTCTCAGGTCAGACTGGGTTATTTATGGCTTTATCCAGACTTGTCTGGAAAACTGCCAAGGCCTGCACAACTTCAGCCTGCAGCTGATTGCGTCTTATAAAGGAAAATATCAGAGATTGAAAAATGAGTGAAAATAAGTTAAAAAAGGAGAGGCTTGATAAAGCAGATGTTGTAAATCATGTCTTTTTGCATATTTCTTTGTAACTACTTGAGTTCTTGACTACTTCAGTGTTTGCATCTTCTCATCCAATGTCTCAAGTACACTAATTGGCACAGCTCACGTTCTGAGGAGATTTTAGGAAGCATTGAAGGTAAAACTGCATTGGGTTAAATTAATTGCCTGTTTCCTGGCCTTGAGAAGCTGCAAATCAGTGAAAAGTTCTATTGTGTGCTTGCCTGATGAGAGGGCGAAGTGGAGTGTAACCACCTGCTGATGTCATTTTATGCAGTTTGGTTAGACTTGGTCTCACCTCAGCTTTTCTCTTACACCAATCCTTATCAGTGCATTCTTATAAACCCACGGTCTTCTCCAGTGCTGTCCAGAGAAAATGTGACACTTCTCTTATCAGAATGAAGACTGTGAGATGCTTGAAAGTCATACCAATAAGTCGTATACACCCTTCAGACAAGCATTTTCCTGTTGAGCTGCACTATTATCCATGCATCAGTTCCTCAGTCTGACTCTGAGTTCTGAGGAAGTGTTAATGAGCTTGAGTCGTTGGAAAGCAATCGTCTGCTCTTCACGGGAAAGGAAATGCAGTCTTTGATCATAATTGCAAATATAAATTGCCCATCCTAAAAGCTCAAATGTCAGAAAGCTTGTTTTAATTTCTTTTGGAGAAACAGAGATGGTTCTTTGAGACATGATCAAGGACAAAAGTCTTTGCAGTTTATTTGCTTATCTTAATATGAAAGACTATATTACTGTGTGTGAATTAAAAAGAGACATCATAATGAAAATTATGCTCAGCTAACTATATAAAACTTGGTAGCTAATAGAGATGATATAGACTTTTTTTTTTTCAATAAAGGGTAATAACAGGATCATGCTCTGATAATCTCTTCCCTTTGTAATCCCAGGAAAAATTATACATTTTCAGAGTTTCTCTATTGCTGGGACTGGTCTAGCAAAACAATGATTTGATAGTATAGTGCTTGCTTGTTGAACTAATTAACAAATTCTGTCATTAAACAGCTTTTCATGCTGACCTTAATTTTTTTGTGCATCTCTGATGTTTCTGGTATAGCCATACTTTTAGCAGTATATTCAAGGAGAACATTTTAGATCTTTCAAGTCAAATGCGCTTCTTGTCTTGTAATCCCTTTTTCCAGTTCAGCAGATGGCATCAGATTTAAACTCATGTTGAGACTTTGTACTATGACAAAGCTGATAGATTGATTAAACCCTTTGACTATCCATATAGCTACACTGAGGTTTAAGTTAAGTTTCTTATTTAGAGCATTGCAAACAGCCTGTTCAAATGTCCTGAGAGGTATGACTGCACGGGGAGGACATGGCATTAATTGCAAGTTTCTCTTTTACCATATTTGTACACATTCAAGCATGCAAAATATGGTCTTAAAGCACCTTCATTTTATTCATGTTATATGAAAATGCCAGCTATCAACTGGGAATTTAGGACAATTATTTTTTGTAGCAGAAGTAAAGGAAGTAAAACTAAGCCCTGCAGCAGGTGCCATACGGATGTGATTAGTGTAAATAAGTTATTGGCCATAGTACCTGGTCAGCCTCTCTTCATACAGGCAGTACCATTTTTCCCTATCACTGTCAGGGTGAGAGGGAAGCCACATCTGCTTTATTGTCTCTGATTAGTCTTAGTGAAGCTGTGGTCTTAGTATTTAGGAGAGGTAGAAGCATGCTTGTCTTTGAAAAATTTAAGTACATGTCTAGGAAGCCAGATAGCATAGAAGGAAGCCTACAGGAGAGTGACTTTTTTCGTTGTATATGCTTTTTATATGAATTTTTTCAGTTTATATGCTTTTGAATGTAGCACATTACCTTCTGTAACTCTAGTCACAAAAGCAGATTAGGGTATTATTAAAGCTTTGTGTCAACATTTTTTTTTTTCAAAGTGCACCTTACTCTTCAAAACACCTTAATGAAATGGGATTAAAAATGTGAATTGACAATTTGCAAAATGTAAATTTACCTTTATTGAAGATTAAGCAATTCAAGAGGAGAAAGTACAAATGGCAAATTATAAGTTTGTAGGTTGTAGGAGTTTTCAGTTTGTAAGGGTAGATATCATTATAAGACCACAATAAGTATTTGTTTTATTTATTTAATTAGCCCTATGCCATGTCTTCAGCTTCAGGTTAGTTTTTTATTGTGTAAAAGTCAGTAATGTCACAGGTAAGAGCCTTTACAAATAAGGTGAGCAAAATACCCTTTTCACTGACTTAGGTATCAAAGCCATTGTGTTCTGCTTATGAGCACGAGTCTCCAAATATACATTTACATGTAATTTGATGCCACAACAGACCATCTAAAAATGGAATTCAGGTTTAGTTTTTCCTCTAAATATGACCCATGATACATCCCTCAATGTAATTTTGCTGCTGCTAGATAAGAAGGAAGTTAGGTGACAGGAAAAATGAAAATGTTGAAATAAATAACCCTTTTTTCTCAGTTCAGAGGAGCTACCAGTTGGTTCTCCCAAGCTTATGTCCATGCACAAATGACTTGCCTATGGTGTGAAGAATTAATTGCTGAAGTTTTCAGGCAGTACAAAACATTGCAGCAGACTTTTTTTTGAAGCTAAGAGAGAAAGATTGTTGAGGGATATGAGAATACCAAGTGAATGGGAGGTAAAATCACAGGGTCAGTTAGGTTTTTCTGTGAGTGGAATATCCTCAGTCAACTAAGTACCTCTGTGTGTTTGCTTGTGTATTCCTACCACCAACAAATCGTAAGCTTTTGCTTAATTTTTGTCAGAGGAGTAAAGTATCTTAGCGTCCTCAGAGAGACCTTTTTGAAAAAGTAAACTCTGCTTTCAGGAGACAAAAGATGAAACAGAATTTCCTAGGAGAGGAGTAAAGAACCCAAAATGTGTTATGCTTCTCTATAATTTCATATTACATTCATATCTTCATTTCTTCTAGAATTATTCCCAGTCTCAAAGAAAGGTTATTCTAGAACCTGTAAGGAAATGGTCCTGGTGACTCAAAAATATGAGAATACTTCTGTGCAAAAACAGAATAAGTCCACTAGGATGTTTTGTCTTGGAAAAGAGACTGTTCATAACTGTTACGACAGTTATGTAAAATCACAAATGATGTGAGAACACAAACTAAGCAATGATTCTACTTAGAAACTGTTGGGGAACAACAAAGTAAATAATTAGGAAAGAAGTGTAAAATTAAGAGGGTTTTTTCTCTGTTTGTTTACATTTAATAATGAAACTGTGTAAATCCTTCACAGAAGGAGAACATAATGTTTTTTAGAAACATAATGTTTTTTAGAACATAATTTTTTTAGAACAGAAGTTCTAAAAAAATCACAATTAGACAATTTTTGGATAGAGTGGTCCTTCTCCTCTGAAAGAGATGGGATTTTTAAATATATACCAAAATTTAGTAGCTACAATATCAAAATTATCTCATATACAGGGCTACAACTTGGAGAGCTGTGCTATGTTTGATCAGAGTTGTATCTAAGGAGGGTCAGTCATCTTCACTCTTACCATGGCTGATAGGAAGGCACCTTTAACAAGATTTCTACTCCTGAATATTCCTATTTTCCCATTAGCACCAATGTTTCTGTCTATTTTAAGGATTTCTTCATAAAAGAAGGAAAATGTATGTTTGGAAATCCATCTCTGGGAAAAATAGAGATCCTAGTTTATTAAAAACCTTAAATTTTAAGTAATTTTGTTGTGACCTTATATTCTCTTCTCTGTTCTTTTTATTCCTTGTTGTATCTCATGTCTTTGACAGTCCCTGTTCTGAATAAGTTTCAGTATACATATTTTTTTTAGAGAGACTGTAGGCTTTATGGATGTCATGGCTTGAAAAAAAATCAGTGATCCTTAAACTGTGTAAACAGTTCCACAACAATATAGATTATCTTTTAGAAACGTAAACATTTCTGAATGCTTTGGCCATAAAATCTTTATTTTTCTTATGTTAGTTTATTTATCTTATGTTAGTTTAGTGCCAGACTTTCAAACCGGTAAAGAAATTAAAAAATTTAAAGTCTTTCAAAATTCTAAAGCTTAGAGTTAGCACTGTTTACTGGAAAGTTAGTCCTCTTGCACCTGGGTTCACAAATGCTATGAAATGAAAATCTGGCTGCTGGACTGCTGCTATAGCCTGTTCACTTGCTCTCTGTTTAATCAGTTATACCTCTATGATGTGAATACAAAGTACATGTAAAGTGTTGCCAGATCAATGGATTTTCCCAAATGTGGTTCCATTTTGTACATGGCATAAAGCAGTGAAGAGACTGGTCTATTCAATTTTGCTCACTGCTTATATTTTTCCTAACATATTTTACTTTTGAATTTTTGTGTTGGCTTGCTGAAAACACTGGTTCCTACCCAGAATGTCTCATTTTATAGTGCATATTTTGGTCTTCAGTGGGATATTCATTTAGCTTTCATCATTCCTAAGCTTTCAGAATTCTTACCTGATTAAAGTTTGCAATAAATAATTATAGATATTTGCAAAAGAAGAGATTCATCATAGCATTATTTTTAAGGTTGTAATTAATGGGCTAGTCTCACATCCCTTCATCAAGAAAGTGGATTTGCTGCGAGGGAATCTCTAAGTCCTGAATATGTTGTAATCCACTGAGTGACTCAAGTGTCTAGACCAGTGATACTGTCAGGCTCTTAGAATTGCTATGAGTGATCTACAATATGTGAAAATTGAAGTGTTGAGGAGATAAGATAAGGATACAAAAGTTTTAATGGGCCCCCAGGCTTTCTGGAATACCCTCAGCGCGCGCTCCCGAAATAGAGATGTCCACAGTTTTTATAATGATTTTCACCCCATCCAGTCCAGCCACCACCCAGGTTCTGCCCCCGCCACTGGGGCTATTTGTTGTTTACCTTTTTTTTTTTTCAATTTTAAGAAATCTTGTATTAAAAAAATAGGTGCTCTAGAAGTTTCTTATATAACTCAGCTTCTATAAGGAGCCAGATGGTCTTGCAATCTACAGCCACCGTAGACCATTCTAAAATACAAAAGGAGGAAAGTCACTGTTAGGAGAATTTCATGCTATGCATATTTTATTATCACTTTTTTAATGTATTTCAGTATGTGGCCCAGTGTTAATGTGTTGCAAAAACACATGGTGCTGGTTGAGCTATTTCTGGGCTTACATGACAAAATGTACATCAGAAATATCTTGTTCAGAAACAAACATCCTAGATAAGATTGCACTGACTCTTTTTATGAGATGGTTGTTTTCTTCAGTTGTATGCATTCAGAAATATGTGTGTTAAGCCTGTCACGATGATAATTTGCCAATTGAAATCACAGGATAATTTGTATTGAGTGGAACCTCAGAGTTTCATCTAGTGCAGCCTCTTGCTTATAGCAGGGTCAGCTGTGAGATCAGACCAGGCTGCCAAACGCTTTATTCAGTCAGTCCAAGCATGCACAACCTTTCTGGGCAATCTGTGCCACTCCCTGGCAGTCCTGAGGAAAAGGTTTCTCTCTGTGAGGAGCCTGGTAGCATTTTCCCAATAATTTCCTCATAGGTATTGGGAGATTGCTGTTACCTTCCCCAGAACCTGTCTCTGCTCTATGCTGAACAAACCCTGTCCCTCAGCTGCTTCTCACTGGTCAGCACTGATTTGCTCACAGATCTGCTGAGAGGAAGGCAGAAGATTCTAATCTAAACTATATCTGAATGAATGTTTAGGTGATGAACCTCATCTGATTACTTTAATAGAAATGAGTGGGATCTTGGTTCAGAGTGAAAAAGAAGGGCTGTTAGTGACTGAGGTACAGTGGAATTCAGATTGGGTTTCCTAGTAGAGTTATAGATTCATAGAACCATTTAGGTTGGAAAATACCTCTGAGCTCATCACAACCAACTGTTACCCTGTCACTGCCAAGTTCACCACTAAACCATGTCCCCAGGTGCCACATCTACATGTCTTTTAAATAATCTCCAGGGATAGTGACTCAACCACTTCCCTGTGCAGCCTGTTCCAGTGCTTGGCAAATCTTTTGCTGAAGAAATTTTTCCTAATATCCAATGTAAATCTCCCCTGGTGCAACTTGAGGGCATTTCCTCTTTCTCTAGGACTTGTTACCTGGGAGACAAGATGGACCCCTGCCTTGCTACAACCTCCTTTTGGTTGCTGTACTATGTGTAAAGGAAGTTTACTCAGTAAACTTCAGTAACAAATTTGCAAAATTATCGATAAAATATCCCAACCAAAACAAAATTACCTAACCTTTTAAAACCCACTGGTATTAATGGAAAATGTGTTTATATGATTGGAGTATTTTGAAGGAGAGGTAAGTATTTTTATGAAATTTCTCTTAGAAATATCAGTTATATTTTTGTCTGTTCATTTTGATATGAGTGCTATCATCTCTAACTTACTAATTTTCTGTATTACTTTTTTGAAAATATTTCAGAATAGGTTTTGCATAGTCTTCTGTAATCTTTACCTGATTTTTTTCTAGTTTTGTTTGGTTTTCCCTCTAGATGCCTTCATAATAATTTTTTAACAGAAATAGCAAATCATCTACTCAGAGGTCCTCCAGAAGATTCTCTTTAGAACTAATTATAGCTTTCTTTGAAAGCTGCTGGCTTCTACTGCCTGAAAGGAGTTTTTCACTGAAAGACAATAGTTCTAAGCAAAATGCTCAACTTCCTTTTACTGCATAAGAGTAATGCGATGTGACATTTCTGCATTGTATTATTATCAAGCTCTGAAAACTTAATAAATCATGTTCCAACTGATCAATGGATTTATCCTTTGCAAGCTAAAGCGCTCATCATTCATGGCACTCCTCCTTTGTTCTGGTGGAAGGGAGGACAGTTCTAATGTATCTTGTCAGGTCCTCATTTTCTTTGCTTCTTGGAACATGATCTTTACTTTTACATAAGAAATTGGATAAGTAGGCATTAGATAACAACCAGAAATGTTTATGTTTTCGTTTTTCTCAGAAAGAAAGATAATCTTTTTTGAGGCACAGCGCAGTCCATCACAATTTTTCAGAGAATTTTCTCAATACTACTCCTTCATTTTAGAAATTACGTTGAATGACTTATCAATGGATGTCCAAGATCACTTAAATGCGCTTTCCATCTTGGGGAATGGAAAAAACAATCAGATGTTGGACTTCTTCCACCCTGTAAATACTTCAAGCCAGTGTATTTCTGTGTCAATTCTTATACTTACAATAAGCGTAAAGAGGTTGCTGCATTTGCTACCTGAAAACCACTTTCAAGTTTACTCACAGGCAGGAGTTTAGAACAGATGATGATAAGAAGAGGCAAAATTTTGATTCCTAACTGGGATCCTAACCTTAGCCTTTTGGGTTTAGAGAAGTAACTTCAGAAAATATTTGATGTTAATAGTTAGCCCCAAACAAACAGTCTAATGCTCAGGTATTAATTTATGGTAGTTTATGTGTTATAAATTATGGAAATGGTATTCTTCATTTTTTTAAAAAGTAACCATAAAATTGCACTTGGTTTTGCTCATAATTCAGCAGCACACAATTTCCCTAACTCTAAGGGGATGTAAGCATGCTGCAGAAAAAAAGGAAGATCCATCTGGCTGTGAAAGACAAATGAAACAATACAAAATGAAAAATACATAAAATAGTAGACAGGAGAGCTGTGTCTTAGTTATGGAATAAAGTATTTAATGTCAAAAAAAGAACTGCTATATAAGTATTTATAGGGAGTGTAGGCAACATACCTTGAGAATAGTAAGTTTGTATTACTTTGTTTGCAGTCCTATGGTTTCAGGGTTTGGTCTTTTTATATGTCACAGTGAAAATAAAACCTTTCGCAGTGTTGGTATAAAACACAAATATATTGGAATTTCTGATGTTCATTTGAAATGACAATTATCCTTCAGATCTTGGAACACACTGTATAAAAATGAAGGGAAGAAAAAGCTCACAGTTTCATTTAAACCAGCTTATAATACTTTAGGTTGCCAAAAAAATAATTAAAAAAAAACAAAACAAAAGAACAAACAACACTTTTTTACCATTTTGTCCTTTCCACATTTCTTCCTTTTTTCCTCCCTCTCAAGCTTTGTTTTCCTGTCATTACTGCTGAGATATTTAACCTAAAGTACAGTTTTTCTGGATTGTATAGAGCTAGTAGAAAGAACCCATGCCTTAAAAATAATTCTGTACTATTTACTAATGAAGGTTCTGTGGTTCCTTTTTCAAAGAAATAATAGAGTTTCAGAAAGTAATAATAACATAGTAATGCAAAATCTGATCAACCTGGAATTTGTGGTTTTGGTTTTTTGTTTGTTTGTTTGTTTTCATTACACGATGACTTAGATAAATAATTTCTTACTGCATGTAGTAGTAGCCTATTTATTTCCTTTTTATTATTCAATTGACATTATTTTTCTTAATATTCTTTCAGTATTATACAGTGCTGTAGAGACCATCAGTTGGGCCCATATTTTAGTCATCAGAGGACAGGAAATCCAAAATAACGGATAGTGTTACGCTGTGTAAAAGTCACGAGGCAGAGAGGTCATCATTCTCAAAATCTGTTAGCTAGATACTACAGTACTTTATCTTGTGAGAGACGAAAACTCAGGTGAAGAGATGACATACCAGGAAGTGAATCTTATGGATTCAGTAAAGTGAAATCAAAGATTTTCAAGTGAAAATGTAATTGACAACTAACTCTTATGAACTTTGTGTACAAAACAGATGTATAATTTGGCCAAAATGCATCTATAGTTACTTTTTCTTTTTTTTTTTTATTGAAACATTTGCATCGTTTGCAATTCTGAAAACAAGCTTGTATTTCCTTTTATCATTACCATAGGTACTATCTTTCATAAATGTACACATACTTTTTAAATGAGATGGAATTCTGGTCAAACTGAGCTTTGTGGTGACTGTGTCTGCAAGAGACCTTTGCAGTCAAGGAGGAGCAGTGCACTCAGTGGGGAGTTTAACAAGCAAGTGCTTCCTCAAGTAGACACCTATACTTGGTGAGATGGATAGTGATTTAAATTTTATTGACTGTTTTGAATAGGGGCTTGGTTCAGGTGCCTGAACAGTGGCACCGAGTACGAGGTGCCTGTGAGCATTTTGTCTGTCTTCTGGCCTAATCCACCACACAGATGTCTCAGGGCATATCTGATGGCACTGGATTAACACTGATAGTCCTCTGCTGACATCTGTTTTAGGCCATTAATGTGAGATCTAGGTCTTCATGCACTGCAGTAGGAATCTAAATAACTGACTGAGGAATAGATACCTGCTTTGTTCCCTCTGTAGTTAGATGAGATAACGGCAGTTTCTGTGATTCTTTGCATGCATTGAGCTGGTTTTGTTCAGCAACAAGGCCATATGCACACAATGTAAAGCATTGCTTATTTCAGTCAGGTCAGGTCCTGCAAAGAAAGAACCAAAGTGTATACCACGGGCAATAAAACATATTTTATGTAAATTTGAATAAAACTTCATGAACACCTGAACTATTAGGATACATACGTTTTGTTTATAAAAGGGAATGGAGTTAGTCTTGGTTTGACATTTAAGTCATGTATGATGTAGGAATTACCATCTGCATTACAGTAAAGCTGCACAACGGCAGTGACACCTCAGCATTTCGCCATTTGGGCTTTGTGTGTGGAATGCTGAAGGCAGGAAATATTTTCTACATAGATTACCAAGGAAGATTTGCAATATCCAGTGTTTGAGAAGACATGGTCCCTGAACAGGTACAATTACAGAGAAGACCTCTCTGCTGCTGTTGACTTGCAGAACCACACCAGTGGTGGACAGACTGCAGATCCTGGAACTCCATCATGGTCCATCATGATGTCCCTGCTGTGCAGAGTACTTTTGAGGATTAAAGAAGGATTTCTGTAATAGAAATGCAACAATTTTAGTTCACGTATGTAATGAGCAGAGTTTTGCATCCTTAGAATAATACTTCCATTTGAGTGATAATCTTAGTATTATGAATTCAGTATTCTGTTACTAATTCTGTGTTATTTTATTCTTTATGTGTTTGGTTAATTCCTTTTTCTGAATGGAAGTCTTGGACAGACAGAGCAATACATTTATTTACTGTAAATAAATATTATTTATATATAATATTTATTTTATATAGATACAATATGTTTTTAGATTGAAAATAGCGCCTTTTTTTTCTTATACCTAATTTTATTCTAGAAGTTAGAAACAGAGAATTATAACCATTCTAGAGATTTCAAAATGTGGTGATATATCTTAATAAATCTTAGTCATAGTATAAAAACAAAGTAACATGTTTTATGAAGGAATACATATCTTTTCTAAACTGCAAAATGTTTGATAATAATTGATCAGTTAATCTATAATAAAAGCTCTCAGAGGTTCTAAAAGACATAAATATTTCTGATATTTAAATCTCACATTTAATTTTCAATTTTATTTAGATATTTTACTGATTTTTTTCTTTTAGAAATATGAAATCAGTAAACACTTTTCCTGTCTGAGAGAGAGATGACTTAGAGTTAAAGGTCAAGAGATCTCAAGATTCTTAAAGTTTCCATCTTTAAGTCATTCTTAGTAGTAAGAAATTGACTGAAGTGTTTATGATAGTTTTTCAGCAAAGTGGAAGTTAATAATCTAATAGAGGTTGAGCCTGATTTCAGATGTATTTGCCTTTAATGTAGATTCAGTATAACTGACCCATATCACGTAAGTTGTCTTTGAAAAATATGTGCATATATCTATGACGTCAGATTGCTTATTTTTTCTTCATATATAAAATCATTAGTATGTTTTTTATGTCTAGTTAGAGCCAATGTCTGAGTATATTAGTAATTTCTTACATCTTGTGATGCTATTACTCAACTATGCTTCAAAATCTGGATAAATATATAATTTTGAAAAGCATGAGGCATTGTTCTGTGGACATGTAAATGTTTAGGTCAGCACAAAGTTCACAAAGCACAGACTTACAGTGCTCCCAGTTCAGAATTTAGAATAAATATGAGATAGAAATAGTCTCAACCATAATGACACATTAATGTGTTTGAAGATAGTATGGAGGGGAGTTAGGCATGAAAAAAGTAGCCAGTAGCTTAGAGTTTAAACAAAGTGCTGGCCTTATGCAAGAGAGATTTCTACTCCAAAAGAAGTGTCTGAAGTGCTAAGCCTAGCTCAGGGGCAGCCACATCATTTCACTTTCGACTCTGCTCAGCAACTGTGGGCATAGGGACTGAGCAAACCCCTTGGCTCAGCCATAGGTACAAGAGCCTCACTACCCGGGCATCCAGCCCTGTTTTACCCCCACAGCTCAGCAGAGAGACCCATAAACAAAAGTACAGAGTGAGGGTTGTTGGGTCTAGAGAGCCTGTGTGGTCTCGGCATCCAAAAACATATCGGGGAAGATGATACAAAGGAAAACAGCTCTGCTGGACAATTACCTTTGTTCCTGGGGTCCAGGGAAGCCTCATTCCCTTGAGAGGTGGCTCTAAGTGCACTATATGCTTGTGAAAAGTGAAGAACAAATACATAAAGTCTAAGATGTGAAGTATTGGATGTATTCTTTAAATTAATTTTTTTCTTGGGGGAAGGATGAGAAGCCATTTACAATTTTATAATGTAACTGCAGGAAAGACAAATAGAATGTAAACTTGACTCTGCAATGCAACAGAGAAGGAAAAAAAATAAATACATTACTCATTTGAAATAGTAACATATTCCTATGTTTATCCTACATTCCTGTGTTTAATTTTTTACTGTCCAAAGCCAAGGTAACTTCCAGGTTTTCTCTAAGTATTATTAATTGCTGATTTAAATGTAAAGCTTTTTACTGTTAAACTTTGTGTATATAAATCAACAGGAGCAGGAAATGTTCACTGCAGGTTCCAGCTCCTGTGAGTGTATTTCAAGAGGATGTCAGAGTCCTTTTCCCCACCCTTGTCCTGTAGCCACTGTTTTAGTTTATCCTTGATGAGATATTTTACTGCGTGATTACAAGGAATGTTACAGAAATTTGATGAGTAAGAGTTTAATTTGGGTTTTGAAGATATTCAGCAGTTCAATCAAGGATTCAGAATCTGTTCACAAGTCAGTGTCAATCTCTGTTGCTTACTTGTAATTCACAAACATCTGACACCATATATGCACCCAGTGAATATATGGTCTTCAGATTCTGAGTATTTCATTCAAACACCATAGTGATTTAAATAATAAACCACTCTACAGCAATCATGACATCCTGAAATAACAATTTGTGCTAAATTAAGCAGAGAAAAGTGGCAACAGCTGACAAATGTCTCTCTTAGGAGGACTGGAGTTGTGTTGTTCTTTCAGTGCTGATTTTCAGTTCTTTCGCTTTTCCTCCTATTGTGGTTAATATTTTTAAGAGATGAGTGTGGCCAATTATATCTCCCTCTGTCATATTTAGTGGAAACAGCTACAAGATTTTTTTTTCTGGTAATAGCAAGCTAGATAGCTAGTTAATTGGTCTAAGAACACTTTAAATTGATGAGATCCTTGTGTATCTAATACAGTATTAATATTTACCTGAACTCTTCTGCAGTTCCTTATGATAAAATATCAAGGACTTCTAGAGCACACTCATTTTATACATTCCAATTAGTTTTGAATGAGCCCCTAAACTGGTCATTTAGATTACTAAGAATTATTTTTCTGTTCTGCTTATAAATTTGTTTCCTTAAGCCTGTATTGCTTTAAGGGTATATAAAACTGATTTTGTGAAATTAGTGAACCATTTTAACATTATTTTTCTCTTAATAGAACCATTTTTATAAAACTAGATGGTAGTTGTAGATAGTTCCAGAGAGAGATATGTTCCTATACTTACAAAATTGCGATAAAATTAAAATTGGAGGCTATTTTGCATCAAAATGCTGCACAAATTGCAGTCTTTACAAAGAATGGAGAGGACAAAGGAATAGCAGTCTAAGAAATCTGTGTCTAATTTTTTATCCAAGAACAATTCTATTTGCATTAGCCAGTGCTTATCACATCATGGAAAGGTCTTAGTAAGACACTCGTAACCTGCTTGAAGGTATCATTCTTATCTACTCTCCCTAAAGAGAGAAATCTAGTAATGCATTATCAAAAACATATGCTATAAAAGAGGTTGCTTGTACTCTCTCTTTCATCAATGATCTCAATAAGAAAGACTATACTACATTAGATAAGTTTTCAAATTAACTTTCAACAAGTATAGACGTTCAATTTCCTATAGCACTTTTTTTTTGTTAAGCTCAGAATACCTGCTAGGAAAATAAATTCCAATTACAGTTGTAATTAAAACTACCAGCCCACTTTTCCACCATATCTTCCCAGCTGAAGGAATAAAGGAAGATTTGAGCTCTGTATTTTTATTTGAAAAATACATGATTTGTTTCCTTGGCATTAACAAAGTGCTCCTGATAGAATCCTGACTGTCTTCTCCAAATTTGTAATTTACAAATTGTGAGGGGGAGCAACTTAGCATAAGCAGATCTCTTTTTCCAGAACTAGTATGAACGTATGGAGACATATGCACGACTCCACATAAATGGAGGTTCTATTTTAAGTAAAAGGGAGGAGGAAAGAGAAGGGCAGAGGGGCAGAATGTTTGTTGCTGTAGCTCTGAAAACATGAATTTTCCATTACTGGTAAAAGGCCAAAGGTGTTGGACTGAGTTGACAGTGCAGGGTGTCAGACACATGTGTGGGTTTGTCTTGGCATGGTTTCAGATTGCTTTAATGAGAGCCCAGTGGCCAAGTGACTATTGCCTCACCTCTGTGTGACAGCAGCTCTGTGAACACCATGAATAAGATAAAGATCTGTTTAACCTGAGGCAGCACTGCTATGCAAGTAACAGCCCTTGGTGTCAATTGAGGCTGGGGGGAATAATGATCAGACTTCAGCAGGGAACCAGTGAGAAGGAGGCAGAGTGTGATAAGAAGGCATATAAATATAGCTCCAAGTATACCACAGCATAGAAAAGGAAGAAACTCCCACAACTGTGAACATCATACTCCCAAACAGGGATCTCAGGTTGCTCACAACTTGTTCTAGTTACTCCACTTTCTGTTTGAGGATGACTGTAGGTCTCAACCCTAGGAAATGGAGGAATATTGGATAAACAAATATGTCAAATAAAATTAGTAGATCCTAGAAGAGTTTTTTTATATCTATTACTAATGGTGTTTTTTATGTTAGTTATATAAGTTGTACAATGTGAGTTTTTTAAATTAACAATCAGTTCTGATCCCTTTCTATATAGTGCCTTTCCTTTTGTCCATAACAAAATTTTGAGTATAATGCTGTGTTCCATTTTTATGACTTTGAGCAGAGGGCAAGGGACAGTAATGTGGTAAACAGTCACAGGGGCAATCATCTGGGAGAAGCTCAGTAAACCACTAACAAAGGCAATCTGAAATGCCTAGAGAAATCAGAGTGTTTCTTCCTCCTGCATGGCTGTGGCTGGTACACTGTGCTGGATTTGGCAGATAGTAGGCTCAGAAGGCTCTAGAATCAGGTTTCTAATCCTCTGCTAAGTGCTTTAATCCCTTTGATGTGCAAAATACCACTATGTCTACTACAGGCTTCCTCCTCTGGGAGGTAAATGGTTATCCACCTAAGCCTCAGTCACTGTATGCTCATGGTGGAACAGAAGCATCTGCTGCACAAGGACAAGCTTCTGAGCAGTTTCACAAGACCAAGGATAACCACAGAGGGAACTTTCAGGCAACCAGTTAAAATATAAAGAAAGTCTAGAGCACTGCCAGAGCTCCACTGGAGCTGGAAACACCAGGTGAGATGTGGGTTGAATTGCTTTCCACCCTGCTCTGTCACCATCTTTTTAGTGGGATGGATTGTCCACAATTACTGCTGTGGAAGATGGTGAAACCAGTCCCTTTGATTGTATTGCTGGGGTTTGTGATCATGTAGCTATCAGTCCTCCTGTTCACACACCTCCTTAGAATGAAAAAAAGCTGTGACTGCCAGATCACTGTGAGAAGTTTGTTGATGCCCATCAGAAGTGATAACAAAAATCTTAAAACTGTAATGACGTTAAAGACAAGAAGGTGGGTTTGTTCATATTGTTGCAGCATCTGTAGTGTGGAACAATGGAATGAAAAATACTTTTTAGAGGAAACAAAAAATATTAAATTCCACTAAAATAACATGGTCTTGTAGGAGCTCTGAAATGCTTATAAAATCCTGATGACAATATTGGACTTACACTAGCTCTCCAGTAGTCATCTTCAGAGCAGCTTAAGTTAATTGCCTTGGCTAAGTGAAATCTTTTAAGACAGAAAAGGCCTCTCTTTAAGCAGGACTCTGAATGAAAATACGTGTGCTAGTGGTCACAAGCCTATGACTAGGCTGATTTAGCAGGCCAGATTGTCACCTTGAAAACTGAGGCAACCAGTGTAATCCTGTAGTGTGCTCCAGCATCAGTGGACACCAGGACATGACTACAACAATAACGGGCAATGCGTTTGATACCTCTGGATGACCCACTATCACACAGTGCAGTGTTATACAACAGTATTACATTAAATCTGAAAATGTGGTGAAATACCTGACCTGACTGACCCTAATTCTAGGCATAATTTACATGATACTCACTCAGATGTCAATTTGCAGGTTGCTTCACAAGGAATCAGCTGGTGCTTGTTTGTTTTCATCACATAGATATGACCTTAACCACAAACCCTGCTGTTTTAGCCATCTGGAAAGTTGTGCCATTTGACAACAGGTGGAAGTATTCATAATTAGAGAAGAGTGTGGGCTAGAAGGGACCTTTAAAAGTCATCTAGTCCCACCCTCTTTCAATAAGCAGGGTCATGTTCAATTAGATGAGGTTACTTATAGCCCCATCCAATCTGACCTTGATTGTATCCAGGAATGGGGCATCTACCATGCCTCTGGGCAACCTGTTCCAGTGTTCACCATTCTCACCATAGAAATGTTTCTTTCTTATATCTACTCTGAATCTACTCTCTTTTAGTTTAAAACCATTACCCTTGTCCTATTGCAACAGGCCTTGCTAAAAAGTATAAGCCCCCTTTAAGTAATGAAAGGCTGCTTTAAGGTCTCCCTGGAGCCTTTTCTTCTCCTGGCTGACCAACACTCTCAACTCTCCTCAGAGAGCTGCTCCAGCCTTCTGATTATTTCTGTAGTCCAACAGGTCCATGTAATTCCTGTTCTGAGGACTTCAGACCTGTACTCCAGGTGGGGTCTCACAAGAGCAGAGTAGAGGGGCAGAATCACCTCCATGTACTACTGGCCAGGCTTCCTGTGATGCAGCCCAGTTGGCTGTAATCGCACACTGTCAGCTCACATCCAGCCTTTAATCCACCAATACCCCTAAGTCCTTCTCAGAACCACCACTCTCAATCCCTTTATCCCCCAGCCTGAATTTATACTGGGGTTGTCCCAACCCCTGTGCAGAAACTTGCACTCAATCTTGTTGAAACTCACGAGGTTCCCCATGGGCCTACTTTGTGAGCTTGTCCAGGTCCCTCTGGATGGTATCCCATCCTTCAGATGTGTCAACTGCATCACTCAGGTGGTGTTGGGAAACCTGCTGAGGGTGCACTTGATCCCACTGTCTATGCCGTTGCTGAAGACATTGAATAGCACTGGTTGCAATACGGACTGCTGAGGAACACCATTTGTCCATTGCAACATTGAGCCATTGACCACTGCACTCTGGATGCAACCATTCAGCAGATTCCTCATCCACTGAACAGTCCACCCAGCAAATTCAACTCTCTCTAATTTAGAAAGAAGGATGTTGTTGGAGACTATGTTAAAGACCTTAGAGATATCCAGGTAATAAAAGAATTATTCTGTTGCTTCATAGATGCTATTGCTCAACATTAAGTATTTTGCTGACAGCAGAACTGCTCTCTGATAGAAAGTCTGTATGGATTGCAGGACTCTTGATTCAGAATGGTATTTCAAGCTTAAGTCTGCAAACTATGACGTGAGTTCACGTTCACTGAGAAAAAAGAAGCCACAGAGATACAGGTAGATGCTGGCATCACTGATGAAAACAGTTACTTTTAAGATGTAATTGTTCAGCTTCGGGCATCTTTTTTTTCTCCCTGTTACTGAGAGGGAAGCCATTAAGTAAACCATAGCAAAACTTAGACTTATAAGATTTTTCTAACGTTTCTCAGTTCTTTCTGAAGCATTGGTATATTAAGGATATTGCACTGATTTGTACATGCAGCCAAACTTTTATTGAGAAGAAACCTTAGATGACCACAGTGTTTACATGAACTGTCAGTTGTGTATTACAGAGTTTCATGATGCGGTATTTACACACTCAGATCGTACTCATATAAAGAGATTTACATGCAGCAGCTCTTTTCCTTCCCTTCTGAAGGCTTACGAAAGGTTAGTAACAGGCTGGTTTCTAGGACTACTCTCAGAGTATAATATCAGTCCTTTATTCTCTAACTATTGCTGTACATCTTTTATTCTAAAGTTAGTAATGAAGAAAGAAATAAAATCTTTCTGAAACTGAAATTTTGCCCGAATTTTGTGGTTGAGTCTTGTCCAAAATAAATATGATGAAGACTGAGGAAAAAATGGTATATTTTTCCAAATATATTGATCTCCAAAGGTGAGGAATATATTCAGTACTTGTTATCTAGGTTTGCAGTGCACATCATTGGTCAGTTCTGTACCACAGGGACGTGTGAACTTGCACTGCATCTTGGATGTATATTGTAGGTGTGTGCTTTCTCACATACCCCTGTACCATCATATGAAATTAGAGCTTGAGTATCTAAAGCACTGATCTGCAGGATATTAAGACTGCTTGACTCCAGGCATTTAATACAGGAAGATTCAGAATATCAGAAGTGATCTCTTCCTCTGTGTCACCCTGCAGAGTCGCTAATATCTTTCCTTTTGCTTCACAAGAAAGTGTGAAGACTAACTTCCTAGCTGTCAAAATATGGCTAATAATATATATCACCTCTGGAAAAAATTATGATTTAAGGTAAGTGGATAGTCCTTCAGTTTAAGGAGAGCAAGAAGATATATTGCTTCATGCAAATCTAAGAGTGCCTCTCAACCCTCCCCAGAGACATTCTTCAAACTCCTTTCTGCACCAGACAACATCACTAAGTAACACAGTAGCTCAGACCTGTGGGAAAGGTGGATGCCATAGTAACAACACCAGGTGAGTAAGTGTTTTAATGAACATTTTCATAGAATCTGCATCATTGACTCTCTGTGGGGGACTTTAGCTCAGGATTTTCACTTGGGTCCTTCAGAGTTGTATGTTATATTTACACCAATAATTGGTGTAAATTAGTAATCCTCTTATGTGCTACCTCTGTCTCTATTTGTGTTTTAACTTTAGGTTTAGATTTGTGGTTTGGCTTGATGAGGATGCAAGATAGTAAAATGAAACTGTATCCTGTGTCCTGACAGATGCTGTATAACCATCCTGCAGTTCTTAGTACAGGAGAGAAGCATAGTGCAGCATTAACTGCATGGACATTTGAATGCATGGACGGGTGAGGTTACTGGAGCCTTTTACAGAGCCCATGGCTCTGTCTTTTTAGGGCATTGTTCACTGGAGGCAAAAAGCTCTGTGATACTCAGCAGGTTTTTGTTTGGCTCGGGGTGCAGCCTGAGCAGCACAATAAGGTCCTGGGGTACAGAGGATGCACATATTTGTGTGCACATGACCTGCTTTCCTTTGATTTGTCTTTCTCTCCTTCCTGTTTGATTCTGCAAGCGTGAGGAAATTTTTTAGCAAGATACACAAGCATTTGTTTAGCTATGCTGCTTTTTTCCTCTTACTTAGCATCTCTGAGATCCTGTAATTACACTTCTGGGTAAAATATGCTGTCACGATAACTTATGCCTGGAATGCTTCATTTAAAGCGGTGGGCCTCTTTTTTTTTGGATTTACACACAGAGCAGAATTAGGGCCTGATGGAAGATAGTAAATTAGAGGAAATTTGATCTTCCTCTGGGAGGAACAGCTGAAGTTCATCAGCTCAATATAAAACTGACCAACTTCTAGAAATAACAGCAGAGGAAGGTTCCTGCTTGTGATATAATATGGAGATTGACCATTTCCATGCTTTTTCTAGAAGATATGCACTTTCTTTTAGGCTGATCAGTCTTTTGTTCAGGTTGTGCTATTGACCTTTAAACTGTTACATTAACAACAGGGAGGAATATGGGATTGGCAGGTGCTGCAGTGCTGAATTACTCAGCTGTAGCAGCTTGAGAGTGAGATTGATGATCCTTTGAGCACATTAAAGAGCATAACCCAGAAGATTAATCTAGTGAAATATACTCCAGAGAAACACAATTTCTGAGAGAAAGACAATCTAGAAAAGAATGTCTTGTACTATCTTTATGGCTTGCTTTGCAAAGTTGTCTGCAAAAGATTGTTTTCTGTAATTAGTCGCCTAAGAAAGTAATATTTTAACTGTTTGTTTTGGGTTTTTTTGACTAAAAATTTCATGAACTTTGTTTCAGACATTTTTATGCAGGATGTTTCCCCTCCAACTCTTAAGTGAAACGCTCAAGCATCCTGCTCCCAGACAAGCAGGCTGTGTACAGTATCATATTGATTTCAGTGATAGCTCGGCAAATGGAGATCTCACAGGATGAGCCTTTGACAGTATCAGTATGAGGTTCACTAAAGAAACTCTGAATTCCATCTGAAACCACAGCTGAAATGTCTCAGCTTTATACAGGTATTTTGCAGTGGAGTAACATTTTAACTTGAAACAGGATGGTGACACAGATTACTGGAGTTAGAGTTTACTTAGATAACCAATTTTCATGTCTCCATTTTAAATATGCTGCTGCATTCAGGTTTTGCTGTTAGATACTCCACATAAGGTAGTTTTTACCGCTTCCAGTTTTGTAAGAAAAGCATAATGTTTTTAAATGTTAAAACAAAGTCTGAAGGTGCCAGAACTTAGAGTAAGACCCACTCCTCCAGCATGATTTTTCTCCTTAGCTTTTTGTTACAGGCATCTTAATGCTGGTCTGTTTGAAAGAATGAAGAGCTTCTCCCCTTGGGACAGACTCGAATACTTGGTTTGCAAAATACTTATCAGGCTGATTCAAGGGTGAAAATCTGATCTCCACTGGACTGAAAGATGCTACAGCTTTAACAGATAAGAGATAAAATTAATGTTATTTTCACATAAAAGGTTGTAAATCAGAATGGCTCTTGTGGTTTTAACCCCATTTGGCAATTCAGCCCCACACCACTGTTCACTCACTCCCACAACAACAGGATTGGGGAGAGAATCTGAAAAGTGAGAAAACTCACTTTTTGTTTTGAGATAAAACCAGTTCAGCAGATAAAACAAAAGCCACAGACGCTAACAAAGCAAAACAAGGCATTCCCTCCTTCCCATGGGCAGGCAGGTGTTCAGCCATCCCAGGAAAGAAGAGCTCCATCACACATAATGCTGACTTGGGAGCCCAAACAACATAACTCACAACTCCTTGTGCATCCCCAGCCCACTGATTGGTGGTGTGGGGTGAGAAGCAGAAAACATCTTGATTCAAATCCAAGACATATCCCCATAGCAGGTACTTTGAAGAAGATTAACTCTACTCCAGCCAAAACCAGCACCATGGCCATGGAAGCATGAGAGACCATGAGTCCATTACAGGAGAAAACTCAGAAGAATTGCAGATCTGTGCTGCCTTGAACCATGCATATTGTTTGATTGTACTTACCTGAACAGAAGTCTTTGGAAGTTTTCCTTGGACTCTCATGTCAACATTATGAAGAGAGTGGACTTGACTATTTGCTCCTACAGGGGTAGTTAGCAAGTAATTAAGGACTGACCTTATGTGTTACTTTCCTATTTTACAGGATAAGCATTTTGAGAATACATTTTCACAGATTTTTTTTTTCTGTGTGTGTGGATTGGAGTAATTTTTCTGTAGAGCCGTCACTGTGTTGTAAGGAAGATCTGATGAGCTTGATGCCTTCCCCACCTCCTTTAATGATGGCATTTTGATTTGAGAAATAGATAGTGGAAAGATGAAGACTGAAAATTAAAATCTGATATAGTATCATAAGAAGGCCTTTCAGCACCCTTATGATGAAATTGTTTGAAACCATTTTTTTATTTTTTATATGTGTTCTTTTAGGAGTTGCATGCAAAGCCATCTTACTGTAAGTGCATGCATTCAGATGCTACTCATTGACATCCAGAGTTAGACATAGTTGCAGTTTGTAATATAAATTTTCCTTACTGGGTGCTATTGGTAGATGGTTTTTAATATAAAGCTGGGAAGGAAAATAAGTTTTTCTTTCAGTCTGAGTTGTGTCATTCTGAGTATTTTTTCTGTTGGTAAATAAAGTTTTCAAATACTCCAAGACTTTCTGCAAACCACTTCATCTGGCTGTTCATATTTTTTATCTTGTGCAACAAAAATTTAGTACAACTGAACTTCCCCAGAATCCCAGTAATATAGAAAGCCAGTCTTGTTTCTAATTACCATAAGTATAAAATTAGGGAGCAATACAAAGAATGTATAGTTAATTTCTGTCAGGATGCCAATCTAGATATTTACATATTCACATTATAAATACATAATTGAAGGCAAATACAACCTAATTGCTATTGTGATTAGCTCATCCCCCAAAATAATAAAAATATGAGCGTTACTGTACAGGCAAAAGATTATTTGTTTTGTTATCCACATGTAGGAATTTGCTTGGAAATAGCCATAATAATAATAATAATATAGTTGGTATTTGTAAACTTTTCTTTGACTAAACTACAAGAAGGAGAAATTGTTCTAGTACAAGACCAGGATGAGAATCTGCAGGTCAAAAGCCTCAGTCACCACCTGGGAGAGGCTGGGCAGCTGCACAGCACTTTACTCCACAACTGTAGATTTCATTATTAAGGTTACCATTCCTTGACTGAGATTTAAAATTTGGCTTGCAGCACTGATTCCAGAGTACTGTTTCTCAATAACTGTGTTATAGCCTGTACTTATCACTTAGACATTCTGATCAAGAAAAAGTTTTTGCCCAGCCATTTTCCAAGATGAAAATATTTAATGCTCAGAGCTGTGTTGTAGTGGCATGTCATTTATGTGAAAACCACACAAGCTTTTACATGCTTCCAAAAACTGTGAATCATTTCAGGGCTCAGTGACATGTGAGATAAAACTGTAATTCAATTTCACTCACCACAGATTTATTTTTTTTTCTTAATGCAGTTTAAAAGACTGAGAGTTTGTTTTTTAGCTTACTGGTTTTGAATGCACAGAAACATTCACTTTGTATATAATTTGCTGTGTGATAGTATAGACTTTATATAAAATGGGGGATGGAATTGCTTATGCAAGTGATGTTTCCACATATAAATTAAGATTCATGTTTCAAACTATAAAATGATATTTACTAGATTTGAAATCTAGCGAGAGTCCCTATGCAAAGGGATTTTTTTGTATATTCACTAAAACTAAAATTCAAATTAAAGAAGATAACCTTCTAAGATTTTTTCTAATTTAAAATTTTTGCACTTCTAATTTGTACTTCTGTACATTATTATCTAATAATTTTTTCTACATTTGGAGATTATACCTCTCTAATTTTTCAAAATATATAGAAAGGAACATGGAAGTTATTTCAGGAACTTATTTTAATGATAGATATAGGGTCAACTAGAATACAGGATTTACATATTGATATTAATATTCCCACAATATTTAAAACTTATTTTATGGCTATTATTGGCACTTTTCAGAAGTGAATTCTGTGGCAGTGTTTTTGCTTCTCGTTGTTCTCATTGTAATGTTGGGAAAACAACACGTGTAGAGATGCTCTCCCATGACTGGTCAGTATTTTCCTCTGTGTTTCCCTTAGAACTGTTTTGGAGAAAAGGTCTGTTTTCCATTGGAAAACCTAGTTCTATCAAACTTAAAATATCAGTTTGACTGAAAATTCAGACAGGCAAGAAGGTCAAGACAATTCAGCCAGTGCTTGGATTACAGGAAATGTGCCCAGAGGTCAGAGATTACACAAAAGCTAGTGAGAACTGAATCTCCCTGGAAGCAAAATCCATGGCATTGCCATTCCACTTTACCCATTATGAAATAATCTGGTTAGAACAAGTAACTGCTCATAATATGCCAATTTTCCAGAAACATAATAGAAACTTATTTTGGAGGTGACGATGCCTGAAAGCAAATTATGAGGTTGGAAACTTTAAAAGGGGCATGTGTCATGAAATAGTTCAGACACCCACTCTGCAGTCAGATATTTTCCACAGGGAACTCTGACTTTAAGGAGATAACATGTATGTTATACCTGTCTGTGCATATAAGATCCATTTTGTAGAGACAAGACAGTATCTATATCCAAGACGAGACTAGTATCTATACCCAAACCAACATGTATTTATGATGTGGCAGAAATAAAAGGTGTTACAGGTGCTTGATGAATTTCTGATGCTACTTGGATTTATATTGATAACTGATTCAAAGGAGCAAATACTCAGTTTGACAGTTCAAACTGAAACAAGGAAACAAATGTAAAAGAAGTTCAGATTGGGTAAAACAGAATTATGAACCTGAAAAATAAGCTATGAAGAAAATTGTATTGGAACTGTAGCTATGTCTATGAAGTTGGAGAAAATCATGACTTTGAGAACTTAAGTTCTTCTTGAATAGGGTTGTACAGCTGAAACTGGATACGACCCTTCTCATCTTTTTCTAGGATCTGTGCTCTGGCATTTCTGATTAAAATTCTTTAGCATGCAGTTGGTTGTTCAGGGGAGTTAAAATCTTGGCAAACAAAGTTCTTGGAGAGGTTCTATTTGAATGTAATTATCTGAGGATCTTATAAGGGTGATAGTTAGAAATTCAACAGCATATTATTTGTACGTGCCTGGATGAAAGAATGCCAAATAATTACAAAACACCATGCAAATTTGCGAATGCTGCCTCATGGTCATTTTGTACATATCTGATAGAAGCTTTCATCAGTGAAATTTAACCTTTGTGCAACACAACTGGAAGTGTATTTAACCTCAGCTTTGACATTTGTTTTACTCTCTCGCTCCTTTGAGGTTCTTTGCATTTCATGGCTTTATATATGGTTTTCTAACCACAGTGTTGCACTTCCTACTTTCAAAATACCATATGTGAAAGGTAACTTCTCACCTACCTTGTCCCTTTATGGCTAACCGTGCCCTTTTCCCACTGTCATTAAATCCTCTCCTACGAAGATGGAGAAGCGTTAGGAATCAGTGCTGTGTTGCACGTGTTGCTTGACAAACAGCTGATTGCACCACAAACACTTGTCATGAGTGTGCATCCATCAGATCACTCAGATGGGAAGATCTGGCAAGTGTATGCTGGGGTGGAATGAACTGTAATTAATATCTACTGGTGGCAATTCATTCTATTCCCCTACATTTGCAAGATTCCAGGATTAAAGGTGAAACTCAGCAATAAATGCTTATTAGTCAGAACCAAGTAATATGGCACCCCCTTCAAGTGGTCTCTTTATTTCCATCTATCTGAGCTTTTATCCCTTTTCCTGGATTTCTGCAGTTTCTTTCCTTCTCCCGTCTTTCGTTCATGTTTCTTTCCAGTCCTGAGGTTCCTTCTATTATTCATGATATAGGAAAAGGGCCAAAACCAAGCCTTCTCAGAGGAAAGCTGTTTTGACCAATCTAACATGTAAACTTAGTTTGATATGTAAAATTTGTTGAAGAAATTATACAGCCTGGCAGAGCAGAAAAAAGGACTTAATAAAAAATGTAATTAAGCAAATAATGGAATTGAGACCTTCACACTTCACCTCATTTTCCCTCCAGTTTGATTATTATTGAGGATATTTTCTGTGATATTACTCGCTGTTGTGTCCCATTTTAGAAATGTCAAAACCCTAAGTGATTGCCTTGAGGAAAATATTCTTCTACTCTCTAACTTCCCATTTTATGACATAATGGAAGTAAATTATTGAATATACATACAGTTCTCGGTATTGTCATCTTGAATTTATGTGGTCTGCTGAAATAAAAAACTTGACTTTTTTTTGTAAAATAACACATTATGACGCTCCATGCAGTTCTCTTTATAAAGTAAATTTAAAATTATTTTAAAATGAGAAATATTGAATCAGTTTTACAAAACTCGATTATTTGATTTCTGGGTACTTGATGCAGTTTAACCTGTTTTTTTTTTTTTTATCCAATGCTATTTGATCTTAAGTAATTTTTTTTTTTTTTTTTAAATCCTCTTTCTAAAAGGAGTACTAGGAGACTATTTAAAAAACCTCAACTAAATATGCCAAAAGATTTTTTGGCAAGCTCTTCTGGATGTTTTCTATATGAACAATGTACATAACTACTTAGTGTCTTTTACTACTATCTTGACACCCTTTGGTGGAAGACTAGTGGAACCTTTCCCACACAGTCACTTTTTCTCTGCTGTGTTATGCTGTACACCTAAAGATTTTGGTTCAAGACATCTTTCTATCATTTTACCTCATCCCAAGTTTTGTTTCAAAACAAGATCCCCATCTTCCTGTTCATTTCAAGGTACCTGACACAGTGTGAGGATTATGTTGGCAGTTTTCTGGCATAAAAGTGAAGGTATATGTTCCATGTGTGATGTTATGACACAGTATGAGAACACGTAGAGTTGTTCAGGATTACAGAGTTTACAGGGACAATGTTGAAGGGTGGTGTAGGTTGGAGATAGCCAGAGGCAGTGAAGCCTTATTCAGTTTCCTATCAGGAACAGGGAATGGTCAGTCCCTGATGCATCCTTGTCTCTTGCTAAAAGTGCAGCAAGACAGTACAGATTATTAACTGTTATTGAGGAGCTTGTGCTTGCTCCTCCTCCCCATATTATTTAACTGGTTAGACATAACCTCTGTGTCTCCTGTTGGAAGTGTTCTGCTTATATATAAGTACTTGAATATTCATTGGAAGTGTGAACTCCTGCCTTTCTAGGCTAGAGAGTCGTTCTCTAGTCCCATGAATACATAAGTAGAACAACTTCAAACAGGATGGATTAATAAATCAGCATTTCATCTTTTAGGGTTGTGCTCTCCATAACACCATGGCAAATGAAAGTTTCCATTGCATCTGAGAGATGTAAAAGAGTGGCAAAGGTACAAGAGGAGTCCCAGGCTCCAGGCAGTGTTCAATCAAATTAGTTGAGCAGATGGTATTTAGGGAGGCATAGAGAAAACAAAAGGCTCCAGGGAAATGAAATTAAAAACTGTTAAGCCAAGGGAAAAAAAATAAATAATTGTATACTAATTATCTTTTAAGTGAGGAGAAGGCACACAGGCTAAAGGTTCATGAGAAAAAAAAAAAGAATGTAAAAAAGGCCAAAAAGGAGCTAAGGAAAGTATCATATATGAGGATGATCTTACTAAATAAGAAAAATATAACAGACAGGGAATATGGAAACCACAAAGGAAGACCAATGGAAAGGCCAATAGTGGGAAGATCAAAGACAAGTGAAAAAAGAAAATGGGAAAATATCTAGACAAAAAGTTTCTTTTCTCCTCCCCTCTTCCCTGTACTAAGGCACTCTGCACGTCCATCCTCTCAGGCACAGCAGATGTAGCGTCCTGGCACTGCACACCAGCAGGGCATGATCATTGGCAGCTTTTATTAGGAGGTATGCACATGTGTATCCACAAAGGAGTTCATTCAGGGCCTAAATTTTAATTGTTTGGATTTTTTTTTTCTTTTTGTGATCACATCAAGAAACTGTCATCAAACTATCCTAGATACCAAACTATCCTAGATACCAAACTATCCTAGATACCCCTAAGCAATCCAGGTGAGGAACCATTCAGAATAACAGCTTGAGAGCATGAACTGCCATTGTGTGAGTAAATTCTCCTTTTACTTTTCAAGACATTTTAATCAGCAAGTGCTTATCCTTGGGGGAAGGAAAGTTTTGTGGACAAATGCCTAAAATTCCAAAGTTGTCAAAGGTAATGTATTGAGTTTGTTGCTTCTTTTATATCAGATATAGGGATCCACAGTCATTTTGTTGCACAGATAATGACAACTTCCAAAACAAATGTAATAATTACCTTCCTTTCCAAAGAACAATCAAAGAATTACTGGATCAGCACAATATATTTTTAATTGGCTGTCCATTGAAGACAGTGAGAATATTTTTGCTAATTTAGAGATATTTCAAAGCATGATGAAGTTATTAGCTCATACTCCATGTAACAGTGTTTTTCTTTTAACATTGCAAATGAAGATGAGGAATTTGCATAAAAATTAAGAAAATGACATAGAGTTTCATGAGCATATATAAACTGTCTTCAGTTAGATAGCTCTATGTCAACCAAAGCCAATAGTTACCCACACAGCTAACGTGCAAAGCTGTGCTTTCAGCGATGAAACCAGACAGAGAAATATTTTAATTGTCTGTCACTATATTAATGTCTCAAAGAGCATTCAATTATTCCACTGGTTATCTTCTTCTTGGTAATTATCCTTGCTCTCCTGCTCTATTCTAGAGATCGCCTATGATGGCTCCCTTTAAAGATGTGTAGCTAGAGGGTACAAAAATACTAATGATTTTTTTTAGCTCATAATGTATCACTGTAATAAATATTTGCAGGTGGATGTTGCAATCATTGCTTGTTTAATTATAATGAAGGGACTTCAAAATGAACTTCTTTACTTGAATTCTACTTTGAAATCACTCTAATTTTTCAGTGTGTTGGAAAGTCTTGTTGTTTTGACTTGAAGGTTGAATAAAATCCCAACCTATTCCTATTTGGATTTGTGGAAATTAACATTAAAATAACAAGTAATTCACATTTAACACATAAGAATATGTTGCTGTGTGAAAACTTGAGCCCTGCTGGTTTAATAAGCCAATTTACATAAACAAAAATGTTACTTTTTATTGCTCTGCAGCAAGAGTTTGTGATCTCATAATAAATAAAGAAATACAAACTATTTCCCAAGCTACAGTTCTCAGATTTCCATCATTAATTCAGGGAAAAAAAATAAGAATAAAATAATAAATCCCTTATGAGATTTTATTCCTGGTCCTTACAAAACAAGGATACATATTATTTTTATACATATATTTCAGTGTTTCTTCTCTCCTTTTTTTTTATATTATTTTTTCCTGATAATACATCCACTTTAGTCTAATTTCCCAGGTAATGAGTACTTTCTGTTGTAATATTAGGAGTTATTGTACTTTTGAGCCCAAATTTTGCCAGCATTTATGCACTTCTGTGAAAGTTTTCCAGCACTTTCTCTTTCTGAATAGTTGACTTTTTTGCTGTCTCCCTCATGGTTTGAACAGTTCTTACATCCAGAAGCAAGCAAGATTAAAATAACAGAGAACCTTTTGCTGTAAATATACTTAATGAAAATACAACTACTGAGCTACAGAAAGGAGCAAGGTCAAGTGAAGAAACAAACTCATTTATAAGTCATGACCTGTACAGAAGTAATCCAAAAGATGCAAAGGGAGCATGATTCTTTAGGTGTATATTTTGGTTTTTTTATTTTTTTGTTTTGTTTGTTTGTTTGTTTGTTTTTTTTTTTTTTTTTTTTTGTGGGGATGAGGTGGTTGTTTTTTGTGGTTTTTTTTTGGTTTACTTTTGTTTGTCATTAAAGTGATCCAGCTGGAAAATTTCTTCTACATAATCAGTGAGGTTGGTTTTCACTGGGATAAAGACTATCCATTCTTCCAGTATGAATTAGTTTAGGGCCCTGTTTTGCAAAGGTGTACACATCTTTTAATTGTTCATTCTAAGAATCTGATTGCTTTTAATGGTGCTAAGCAAAATATATAAACCAGTGCAAGTAGTGTATTTATTTTTCCAGACAAAGTCAAAGGTTTACAAAACTGTATTAACAAATAGAAAAACAGAAGGAACACAAGCCTTATTTTTTTTTAATTCTTTTAATGATGTCAGAGCCCTGTGCATGGAATTGTCCTTGACTGCACTAAGACAAAGAGTCTATCCATCAAATGTAAATCATTCTAAAGTCTCTGTGTTTTCTTCCAGAAATAAAACCTTTTTTTTATTGTTGAAAATTATTTTTATAGAAAGATAAAGAATAGTTAATAATTATGACTAATAGAAAAGCCATCCTTCCATTTCTGCACAAAATGAATGTTCTTTGGAATGGCATGAGATTAAATTTTCTCAAAATGTTATTGGAGATTGCTGTGGTCTGTAAAAATCTTGTGCAGACTGGACTCTTATGTCAAAACTTGTTTCTGTGGTATTACTAATGTGAGTAAAGATACAAAAGTTAAACTTTTCACCTTTCATAACACACATTGTCACTGTTTCACTGTGCTTTTCCTTTCCACTGTGATCTCTCATGTCAAATGCTCCTGTTTTACAGATGGGCTGCTGTAAAATCATTATCAGGTTATCAGGATATCTTTAATCAACTTTCATGTGCATTTAATACACTATAGTGTGATGAAATTTGGGGGATACAGGTAAGTTAAGGAAGCCAGAATTTTGTCTATTCTGACATTAGCATATATAGAGCAACAGAAAATTTGTTGTTCAAGTTCTTATTATTAATAAGGAATTGAAACTTAAATGTCAGTAACTTTAAGCCAAAATGAAAAAGCTAAGAGGGATCAAAATCGAGAATGAGATTCAGCATTTTTCTTTTAAATAATCTCCTGAGCTAAAATGTATGATTATTTAATATTATATTCCATAGTAATATTAGTATTATTTTTTCTTGTGACAAAGGAAAATTTGTTTTGGAATTCACTTGCATACACATGGGATATCATGGTGCTACTAAAGGCTGGTTTTGGAAATCATTTCTTCACATCAGTGCTAGTAGAAGTCAGACTATATTGTTAAAATTCTGACAGTATTTTGGAGACGTAAGAACTTAATGCCTTGTATGCTATGTTCACAAACACTGCTATAAGTGTACTTAAAGAACCAATAAAACCATGCAAGGTAAAATGCTTCCAAGATAAAAATTCTTACAGGGACTATGATTAAGGATATTTTGGTAATCAGTAAAGAACATAGATGATTGATAGCAACTTTTGCTCATTTTTTCCTGTAATATACTGGTTACATCTATAATTAGTTATATATTGCCTGAACATGACCTTGCACTTTGTTTGAGCCATAAGTGGAAACGCAGAACGTGTTGTCCACAGTAATTAAATCCTTGAACCCTATTGTACCACCTTTTCTAGCATAAATATACAATCACACATATGTTGTGTGAGCCATACAAGACACCACTTGTCTCCAGGGCAGAAGATGGAGAAAGTAATACTCAATGTCATGTTGTGTAACATTAAAAAAAGCATTCATATGCTATAAAAAATAAAGTTAAATTAATCCATTGCAGCCTGATTCAGGAATTACTTCCATCATCTATAAATAATGATGAGATTTTACAATTACAAACTTCTTTCTCATGTAAATAAAAAAACTAAAGAATTACAAATACTGAAAAAAAATGTGTTTACATTTATTATTAACTACAAATGGATGAATTTTGGTTCAGTAACTGCTGTTCTCATTTATGAATAGGAACCACAACTGTTTGTTCCAATGCTCATTGTTGCTGCAGTCATAAAAATTAAGAATCTTCCTCTTGCTGGAATTTTCTGGAATGTACGTGTCTAGATGTCAGATATCAGACATTTCTTCTGCTTATCTTTTACTAATGGCAGTTTGAAAAAATGTGGTAGATGGTAATGAAATAAACATAAGCCATTATCAGTATGACCAGAGATTTGAATGTCTTAGGCCAGACATCCATTAGTCCACTGGACAATGCTGCTATGAATTTAGCCTTAATTCCTGTCTTGAAAGAGGTTGAAAACTAAGAAAGATGTGTTATTAATACACACTTCTCACAAAACTCAAAACCACAAGGGATATTTTCCTTCCTATGATTGCTACTCTGTAATTGCTACATTAAAGTGGCTACAAAGTTTTGGTGGGTTTTTTAATTTTGCTTTGGTTTAGTTTTGGGGTTTTTTTGTTTGTTTGGTTGGTTGGTTGGTTTGGTTTGTTGGTTTTTGTTTATGGTTTTTTGTTTTGTTGTTTTTAAGAGTTACTTTCAATAAAGGAAGCTCCCTTAGAACATTCTTACAGCTAGTCTGTCACACTGCTAGTGCAGGGAAGGAGTTAGTAGGTTACTCTTGCCATTACCATTTCTCAGCCTCCAGGAAAGCCCCTGCCCTGTGTAGTCAGAGTATGAACTGCTGCAACTCCTAAAGCTGCTTTTGCCTGAGTGCTGTTCAGGCTTCCTTCTTTGCCTTTAAGAAAAACACATATTTGTTTGTTGTTTCAGTGTCTGCCTATGCCCACAGGGGCCACAAAATGCCTCACGCAGGTTCTGTCTGGTGAGGTCAATCCATAAAAGGACAGAACTAAACCAAAAGAACAAATAAATACAACACCCAAGTTCAATAGCATATAAGTAGCTCCCAGACTCCAGCTCACAATTGTTGCTTGATTAATTTTTAAAGCAGTCTTCCTTGGGCGCTGGCTTTTCTAGAAAATTAAATATTAAGAGCTTGTGAATCCTCTTATCCTGGCGCCACCATTTTCTCATCTTACTGTGGTTAGTGAGATCTTCCAAATTAATGTTGTAGGCTGAATGGGCCTCCATGCCACTTCCTCTGGGATTATTGAGAGGAATGTTGCCATTTTGTCCAATTTGTCAACACCTGAATTTGCTACAGTTTCCCAAGACACACACATACACTATAAAATATTTATTACGGCAGACACAAATGCCTGAGCTATCAGCTGAGATTCTTTTGTTGTCTACTTTCTCTTCTCTTTCCCCATTTTCTTCACAACATCATGTATTGCTCTTACAAAAATGCTGATCAAAATAGACTGTTTTTTCCCATCTCTGCTATATATATGCTGCCTGCCTCTGCAAAAGTTTTGTGTCTCCTGGGTATTTTCTTGGCTTATTTTCATTTTGACAATGTATGCAACTGTGTATGTTGTTTTTCCTGTTCTACTGCTTTGAACTCTGCCTGCCTTACTGCCGTGGGTTTCTTGGTTTGGATTCCTTTAGCATTTTGGATATGGTCTCATGCAATACCTTTGTCATTTGTTATAAGCCTCATTTTATTAGACAATTTATTTTGATTGGAAACTTTTAGTTTACGTTATCAGGGGTTGATTCTAAGAATTCTAACTGCTCTTTTTTTCTGGTTTATATTCTTACTAATCCAAATCACAATCTCCTTTTTATTAGGAGTTTATCTAGCCTCTGTAGATTGCAAGACTATTTTTTTATTAGGAGTTTATCTCAGCCAAGATTTCACGTGAGGTATCCTATACCACATAATTTTCAAATTCTTCTTTGGCCTTATTTGTGCCTCAAAACCAGCAGTTATGGGACATCAGGCTCTCCTGATCTCCTTCCTTTCTGCCGAGGATGACTGGTTCACAGAACCACAAAATATTCTGAGTTGAAAGGACCCACTAGAATCATCAAAGTTCAACTCCTGACCCTGCACAGGACATCCCGTAGAGTCACATCATGTGTCTGAGAGTGTTGTCCAAATGTTTCTTGAGGTCTGTCAGGCTTGGTACTGTGACCACTCCCCTCGGGAGCCTGTTCCAGTGCCTGACCACTGTCTGGGTGAAGAACCTTTTTCTACTATCCAACCTAAACCTCTTCTGACTCAAGACCGTTTCCTTGGGTCCTGTCACTGGTCACCATGGAGAAGAGATCAGTGTCTGCCCCTCTGCTTCCCCTTATGAGGAAGCTGCAGACCACAGTGAGGTTTCCCATCAGTCTCCTCTTCTCTAGGCTGAACAGACCAAGTGACCTCAGCCACTCCTCATATGGCTTTCCCCTCAAGGCCCTTCACCATCTTCATTGCCCTCTTTTGTACACTCTCTAATAGCTTAATGTCTTGCTTATATTGTGGTGACCAAAACATCCACAGTATTCAAGGTGAGGCCGCCCTAGAGACAGTATTGAAAGCTTTACTGAAATCCAAAAAGATCACATCAGCTGGCTTGCCTGAATAACTAGATGGGTTACCTTGTCATAAAAGGAAGTCAGATTTGACAAGCAGGATTTTCCCCCTACAAACATGAGCTGGCTGTGACCAGTGAAACTAGAGTCTGCTCTGGGCAAATCTATGTTATTGTTGTCTCTCAAATTCCTTAGGTTACGTGCTGGGCAGAACTTTTAGCAGCAAAATCCTTCCATAGCTCTCTGACATTTTCCTTGTGAATACATCTGTTGTGGGGTAGAATCCCATTGCTGATTTTGGTGCTTCCAGGAAATCTGCCTGATGCTGTGGCCTCTGAAGTATCTCTGCTGAAGCCTATTTGCTGGCCTTGCATGGCACAGCTTGTATCCCTACTTGGTAAATTTGCTCACTCTCCTTCAAGAGGGAACCTGTAGGGATGAGGATCTGTCTAGTGCTGTCCCCCAGACTGACCAATTCTTGACAGAGGTGATACCAAACCAGGATGTGTGCTAACTGTAAAACAGGATGTAGAGTTATGGGCCAGTGCTTGAATCTGTCCCTTGACCCTGTTTGTTTTACTAGACGAGAAACAGTGTCAATAATGTCTTGAAATTATATATACAGGAACTTCAACTGTCGAAAGATTCAGTTCCTCAGGAGAAAGATCTAATTTGCTCTCAGGAGCTGAAATAACTTTATAGTGCCTCACTTTATAGTCCCAAATAACAAGCAGTTAGGCTCAGGACAGAGGGAATCCCACCTTCAAATATCCTTTAAGCTTTATTTGAAGCAAAGATATGAGCTTTGATCTCCTATCTCTGAACCCTTAGGCTTACCAAGTCAGTCTGTCTATATCTGTAGTCCAATGAATATTTAATTATTGAAAAGTGGATTACTGCTTACAGAAACATTTTTGCAGTCTTCTAGCTGAAAAATAATTATTTCAGTGAGTTTAATTTTAACACCTGACTTCTTTGCTAATTTATCTGGAACAATCTAATTCACTGAATACTCATGGTGTATAATATTTGAATGAAGAGAGAGAGTTATGAACACTGTGTGCTGGGGTAAACTGAAGGTATCTTGCCTTCCAATTTGGCTTGTTTATAAGGAATTAAAAAATAAATGCTTCTGACATGTTTCTTTTTTCTGCATTGCTCTGGAACATCATGTGCCTTTGGCAGTTTGCAGTTCTGGTCTAAGTACTGTCATTGCGTTTACAACTTTAATCTTTTAAGATAATTTAATTTCAGCTGACTTTTTAGATTTTTCACTAAGACATCCTTTAATTAGCATGAGTGTGAGATGGACTTTTCTGTGCAATTGAGTGATTTATAATTAGTATTCTCATTTTTTGTTGAGGTGCAATAATACTCTATATTCTTTCTATTCAGTTTTGCTTGTGATATTTTTCCTTCTGTTCTTTCAAAGTTGTTCTCATTTGTGTTCTTCTGGAACAATGCAGTAATTATACCCCTATGAATCACAACCTCTGCCCTTTAATTACAATTAAGGGAATCCATACATTATTATGTTTAGATTTCTGGATAATTCAAGACAACAAAAAACAGTGTGATTTTTAGAAGCTCACATTATTTCCTCATTCGTTCCTTCTTTATGCTGCTTATGTCTGCAAAATTCAAGAATCAGATGGAAACTGGAAATAACCAGTTCATATCCTCCTAGTGAATCTTCATACTTTTGGATAAGAGAACCTTTCTTTAAAAAGTCTCCATTTTTTCTTTTTTTGAACCATACTTTTAATTTGTCCTCTACAAAGTATTCTGTGCAATAATAGTGTGATGACCTGCTCTTCTGTGTTCCTGGAACTATCCTGGGGGTTCACATAGTGTGAATAGCTGTGTAGGGCTAGAAATAAATCTCTGTGCACTGGAGGAAAAAAAACCCACAAAGTAGCACAACAAAACCTCTGTATATTCCTGTTAAGCTAAAGAAAATCATCTGATGGAGAGTTAGTTTGCATCGTTTTGTCAGAAAGTTCTTACTATGCAGGTTTTTTCCTCTGGTTTACATTTCTTTGCTGGGATAAAAGCAATTACAAGATAATTCAGGGAATGCAGACTTTAAAATTTCCTTTCCTTTACAGAAAATGGTCTTCCTGGGTGATCCTTTGCCTGCAACAGTGAATTAGAGCTGCTTCGGGAGATGAAGGAGTTAGTGTTGTTTCTCTTTCTAGCTGTGAGCCTGCACCTTTCTAAGGGCTAGGCCAGGGGGATCAGATAGGCCAATAGCTCAGTGGCATCTCCACTCACTTGTCCTTTCCCTTGAGTGTTCTTTCCTCTGATTCCTTCTCTCTTCTCCATCATGCACAATTTGGGATGGGCCAAAGAGTGCAGGAGCTGCCCTTCTCTGTTCAGCTGGAGAGCAGTGTTGCTGCTCTTAGTGTTACCCTGATCACAAGCTACAGGAAGGACAAAGAACTGGCCAAGAGAAGCAAAAAAAAGGTCAGGGAAGAATAATGGAACATCCTGGAGGAGAAATTTGACAGGAAGATGAAGCACAGGAGTAGTTGCTGTGAAGGCAGTTTTCCTCATCTATACAGATGGCCTTCCTGCCATCACGCTAAATACAATGAAGACTCGGTTTAATACTTGCTACTCAGATGTGTGGCTTCAAAGCTGATATGCTACTTTACTGACTTTTAAACTATTCATTGCAGATTAGTGGAGGAACACACTGCAGTTTCTTGGAGAGGTTTTTTTCTTATGTCTGGGGTATCAAGAGCCTAAAGAGTGGACCAGTTCCCCTGATTACAAATGATTGACTGAGGGATGGACTACAGTTTTCCAGCAACACTGATATCACTATTACTTATAGCAAACATAAAGAAAATGTTCTATTGAAAATATAAAGATAATAGAATATCTGCTGTATTTAGAGACAGATGCTCAAAAATAGCCCACAACTGATAGTTACCTGTTCTCAACTTGAACTTCATGTAATTCTTCTCCTATTTCATTCCATTAAAAAGCTCTCCAGATATTTACACAGTGTCAGCTGGTGCTCAGAGATCAATGAATCTCATCTTGCTGTTGCCTCCACCCTCAAAAGTGATGCTCATTTAATAACAAATGTGTCTGTTTACTCTTTGGCAATCCAATGAGACATCCACCCTTCCCATAAACGTGTCCTATAAATCATAAATGTGTCAATCATGACATATGTTTTTAACTCACTGCTACATCAACTTGGTTTTTAATGAGGATTTAGACAGATGCAGAACAAACTCTTTATGAAAAGCAATATCAACACCTAACACACTTTTTACTAAGCTAATTATAATTTGATATGGCCTGCTGTGAAAGAAAATTCTTGGGAGGTCCAGTGAGATGAGCTTTATATCTAAATATCAAGCTCTTTAGAGATTTAAATTTACTCTCTGTATTTAAAGGGTAAAGGAGAAAAAGAATTTTAATTTACTATGAGCTCTCAATAGAAAATCAAGGATGATAGTCCTTACATGTTTGGGACAACATTTCTGGAGGATGTTAGAGAGATCTTGAACATTTTGAGAAGCAGAGAAATCTGGCTCCCAAGGTCAAGAGGCTGAATGTGAACTTGTTGTTTGTATTCTTCATGTGATTTCTAATCCCAGCTTAGTGATTGAGACCAAGAAGGTAAACAAGAGAAATACTAGTTTGGTTTAGTATTCATTCTTGATATTCATAAATTTTAATTCTACTTCTGTATTTCTTCATTGATAATTGGAGTTGGGTGCCTTCATTAGGTGGCTTTTTAATTCTGATTATCCAGTGGATTGGACTGCACTGGAGATACTGATATGACAAGACCCAGATATATTCTTCTGTGACCAGTTTCATAAATAAGGATAAGTGACTGGAATTACAAAGGAATTGGCCAGCTGGATATGCTGGCCTGATCCAGGGCTTGGCTGCATTGCTTCCTTGTCAGCTGGGTTCCCCTTGTGCACTGTTGTTTAGATCTGTTGCACAGTTCTAACTTCCCTGCCTGCTGTTGAGAACCATATTTAGCATCACTGTGATCACCATGCAACCAGCAAATAACTGGGTATTTTTCCAAAGGATTCCCTCCCTGTTGCCCTAAAAGATAGCAAAGAAATCTCAATTCTCTTTCTTTTTTTTTTTTTTTTTTCTTTTTCCCTCATCCATTTCCCCTGTGTTCTGAGCTTCTTTATGGCTGGGAAAGTCAGTAATAAATTAATTATATGTAAATATCATGCCACAATTTTGTTCAGTAAAATAGTGATAATCTGCATTTCATTAAGCAGTTCACTTTATAATCTCAAAAAAAAAAAAAAAAAGAGAGAGAGGAAAGAAAAGAAATTCTTGTCTCTCTTTTACAGCCCTCAGTAAGGATTTAGTAGCAGATGCTGTAGTGAGGTCTCAAACTACTAAGGCTTAATTGCATTTACTGCAGCATATCTGCTAGATTACTGAGCTATAACTTGTCAAATAAATACAGAATAATTTGTGATAGCCATGTTTTAATGGAGTTTATTCCTTTCTAATTTGCAAAGTCTAGTCATTCATAAGAAGTTTCCTTGACATTGATGTCAAGTAGCTTCATTCTATGATATTGGCTAAATTAATTTTATTTATGTAAAGACTGTACTCACTGCTGGTGAATGCAGCATCTGAATGTCTTGGAAACAGTTCAAGTTTGGTTTCACAGTGCATTATCACGGTGAGGAGCTGTGTGTGATCTGGTTTTACTGTTGATCCTTCAAGCTTTGAGAAATCCAGTGTCTGAATGTTTCTCATCTGGCCATAGGACAGGGATGACAAAGCTAAGCCATGTCTCTACTACTGAGACCAAATCACCAGCACAGCTAGGGATCAGTCCAGGCACTTGGACTGGACATCTTTAGATGACACTTGGACATCCTTGGTGTTTGGCTGAATGTGCATTTTTATGGGACATTTCTTCTGCTACAGTGGACCATCACTGCCTGTGTAATGTTCTGGGTGCTGTGGACTTTGAGCCATCAGTTGATCCACAGGTGTTTGGGGACACCAAGAGGGGTCAGAAGCAGTGACACCAGGCTGTGGACTCAGGTTATGGGGTCTTAGCATGGCAGTGTAGGATGGGAGCTGCATGCATATTGTCACTGTGTGAAACTTTGCAAGCCTGTACCTGAAATCACAGCCCATTATCTTCTGTGGCAGAAGTCCTCATTACTTCATCAAGGTTACAAGATTAAGAGTCAGTTCTTCAGCTAAATTCATACAGGTGATTTGAGTATGTCCAGAAGGTGCTGAGACCTGCTGGCAAAAAATTACACACTGCCCTAGAAAGGAATGGTTTCATCCAATGAAGTTAAGTGGTCACATCTGTGCCTGGCCTAAGCAAACACACACAATCTGCCCATTGGAGATTACTTGGGATGATGCCATTTGCATGGTAAGAAACTAAGGCTAGAGATCTGTGTAACATCTTGTGTAACATGACATCAAGTGTTGAATTGTAGTGCCTGAATGCACTCCTGTCTCTGCTTAACTTGATATGGTCAAAGTCGTCTGGGGCCTTGATAAAGTGTCCAACTTGTATAGAAAGTTTGTGCAGAAGTTAAAGTCTACCCAGATGTCCATGTTCCAAGATAACTTCCCCTCTGTGACAGAAAATACATTAATCTTCTTTATTACTCTCTTGGTTTACTGTCACACCTAGAGTTGATCCCGGCCTCAGGGGAAGATTACTTTTGGCAGCTGGGGACATGTGGAATGTGAAGATAGATTTGACAGTAAGGGTGCCTCTTAGTTTTGCAGTGGTAAGAATAAATAAAATTTTAAAATTAAAAAAAAAAAAATCTTGACTTTGGTGAATCTCATTTTGGTAGGATCTGAACTGTTCTGTTGCTGCTGGCTGAGTCACACAGTTAAACCAGAAGAGCTGAAAAAGAGGTTGTTCAGTTAAATCAAACAAGAGCTTTATGCAGACTTGTTGTGCTTCAGAATAAAGTCTGTAAAAAGCTTGCTGACGAAATGCAGTCTTGCAAATGCTTTCTACTGTCCTTTTTGATGTTCTCGAGTACAGAAGATGTCAGCTTGAAAGAAGAAATATGTTTGGCAGGGAGTGATGTTGGCTATATGAGAAATGGATTTGTGTTATGGCACTGTATTCCCCTTGGAACGTTAATACAAGGGAGTGCAAGCTATTTTATTAAATCATGGATTCCAGCATGGAATCTGACAGTTCTGCCAAGATGTTGTATTTTTAGCACTGCAAAGTTGCTTGTCATGCTCCCACATCTCACCTGCAAATAATGTGTGAGAAACAATGAAAAGTAGTTCACCAGAGGCTGGCATGTGTTAGGTGTAAACCTCAATCCATTTATATCAGTAAGTCCTTTTAAAATTAAATTTTAGTTTAGGCCGAACTGCTGTGTTTATCAAGGCTAGCTGATACAATGTGCTTTGGTTAATCGTATAATCTAAGGAAATTAAGTTGCTGTTTATTTGTTGCTTATTTCTGGAGTGGAACTGTGGAAAAAAAATAACAAAAAAATCAACAATAAATGATCTTCCAGTTGGCACATGCATTTTTGTTCAATCATGGATAACTAGACTGATATTTCCCTATGAATGCTTCACAGCTGGAAGTTTTGATCCCTTTCAGGGGAAGCACACACTGCATTTATATGCTTTGGGTCACTTATAATTCCTCAAGCAGAGAAAAATACAGGTGTCTAAAAATCTCAAGACATAAGTCATAAAAAGTGTTTGAGGACATCAGGACCTGCTGTTTCATATTATAGCCAACTTTTATGTAATGCATCCCTCAGCTTTTCAGTGACCCCACAGCTGTTACTTTCACCATGGGGTTTTTTAAGACTTCCACATGCTAAAAAACTGAGAGTTAAACTGACATCTACATAGAAACATAAAGTGTATTTTGTAGAGTGCATAGCTGAGTTCTCTGCTTTTCTCTCAGTGTTTTATGAATTTGGATTTTCCTTCTTTAAAGGAAAAATTACTGGTGGACTGAGTTGGATTTTCAATATTACTACTATTTACAACTCAGGGGCATAAGTATTGCTTCCATTTCACATGGGTAAGATGACCAACTTGCAACAAATATTTGCACTGTCTAAAGAAGAAAAATAATTGAGGGTATATGTAAGTACAAAATGAAATAATTATTTCATTATAAAATAATTATTTCAGTAACATTGATTTTATAATTCATTCATCTTATGTCGAGAAGGTGAGAGACTTTCCCATTCTTCAAACCAAAAGTGAAGGAAAGAGGCCCTTATTTCTTTTTTCTTCCTTTTCTACACAGAAAAGGTCTGATACTGAAACCACAACAGCAGAAAAACTTTATCTTCCTATCACTCAGGCAGCATCAATGGTCCTTCAGCTGTCTCTACAGAAGGATACTGTAAGGCCAGTTCTTCTGGGAGCATCCTGTCCTTATAGCATGCATTTGGCTTTCTCCCTTTTATCTGGACTGCAAATTTATTTGAATCCACCAGATGGGAACCAAACCCCTGAGCTGATCCCAGGACCTGGGTATCATTTTCTTAGGGATAAGTCAGGTACTCTTCCAGAGGTACATTGGGCACTGAATTGAGTGACAATGAGGCACTTTCTGCACTGCAGAGAGATGCTTGACACTAGCCCAGTTTCAGTTTTGTGTCTTACCTGGCTTGTGTGAAGTTATTTTTGATTTACACTGTTACGAGAGAAGAATTTCTTTTTTCAGAATGGTTATCTTATTAATTTGTTCCACTTCTGGCATTGAAGGCTGTCTTGAGAGAAGTTGTTTTGTAAGCCAATATCACATTATTTTCAATAACCCTGTAGAAGTCTCAAACCTCTCTTCATCTTGAAAAAAAATAATGTCTGTAAGTAATTCATTCTATGTGAGTGCTTCACTTGAATTCCCCACATTCACCTATGCTTGAAAAAAATCAAAAACCAAAACACTGATGGCAGAAGACAGTTCTACTCAGTCTTTTTTTTCTTTTTTTTCTGTATGTTAGATACCTTCTCACACAGAATCACAGAGTTGATGAGGCTGGAAGGTCTCTCTGGAGGTCGTCTTGTCCAACCCTTCTGCTCAAGCAGCATCACCTGAGCAGGTTTCTCCAGGCCATGTCCATTATGGTTTTAAATAGCTCCAAGTGGGGAGAGTCCACAATCTCTCTGGGCAACTTGTGCTAGCGTTCAGCAGCACTCACACTAAAAAAACTTTTGCTTATGATTAAATGGAATTTCCTGCATTCAAAATTGTGCTCATTGCCTCTTATTTGCTCTGCTCTTTGGACTCATCCTGGAACAGCGACAGGCATCAATTTGCTTTGTAGAATTGTATGAAGCCATAAATGCAGGATTACGCAGGCAATAACTCAAATGTTTTTGTGCTTTATGAGGTACTTCCCACATTTTGGCTGTGTAAAATCTGCAGCTAAAGGCCATGGTGTTTATTGATCTAGGACTGATTTTACTGACTTAATAGAAAGTGCCACTAAGGTCTGATTATTTATTTCCCAGCACTTTAGTCCCTCTTTGACTCTCTGAACTCCTCGAATTACAACACTTTAAAGCTTCATCTTAGTATGACACTGTGTTTTTAAAGTAGTTGTACTTACACCACAATTGCATTGTAAGGATAGATTGGGAAAGCAAGAGGAAGGTATTGAGAATAGTTTCACCCCAATAATTAAAATAGTGGGTTTCAGTTCTAATTCCTGATGCAATTTGTACTGGTATTTCAGCAGCAAATACTAAAATGGTAAATCACTACCTTTAAAAGTTTGTCTTTGTGATATTGTGGCAGAGATCTTTGTGTTCATTAGATGCAGTGCTGTCACAGTCCAGGCCTAGGGCTCTACACTTTGTGAAGAAAAAGAAGCACTTAGAGATTTAAACAGAACAGAAAAATATCTTGAATAAATGTATGAGGCCAAGAATTATCATTTTTCATAGTGAGAAGCATATTAGAATAAAACAATATAAATTTGATTTTGGAATACATCATTTATGAACTTTACTTTTGAAATTCAGAAGTTTCATTGGAAAATTATAAGGAAATACTTTGTTATTTCTTATGGGAAGATTCTACAAGGGAAGAAACTTCTTTAGTTCCACTGGCTTGTACATGGTCCAAGTCTGCTTATAGTGGTGATCGTACTTCTCATGAAGATTGGTTAAAGAGAAACAGGTTTGATCTTTTTTTCCTCTTTTACTAGAAATTAATTTTGTTCCCTATTACTTTTCATGAGACTGCAACTTCTTGTTCTCTACCCTTTATCTTTCCAAAGCGAGAACCATGTTTATTTTTAATGATGTTTGCTAAGGATGTTTGCTAAGGATGTTTGCTAAGAATGACTTAAGGAATCAGCACACATACAGCCTATGGACAGTAATGGTTGCAATTGTGCCAGTACAACTTTTTGATACAGTTTTTTTCACTTAGACAGCAAATATTCCAAAGGGTTCTTTTTTTAAAAGCAAAATGGTAAATATGGAGTGATAACGAAGAAAGGAAGAAAAATACTGTATGACAAATGTAACAAGTGATGACTGAATGAGCAACATCCCCCAATGGATAGTTTTTACAATAAATAAATGCACCAAGTTAAATCAAGTTTATCTTAATTTATGTGGTTTTACAGTTGAAAGAAATCTGATGTGTCAGAGATTTGTGAGTATTATTCTAACCTGTGAAGCTTCTGAATTTGAGGATGAGTCCTCATTCCATTATTTATGCCCCAATTGCCTGTTTGTCTTGTTTTAAAGAAGGGATCTATTTGTTAATAAGTAATGTTCTCAGTTAAAGAAACTGGTACTGACTTTACAGATACCCAGACAGGCAGAAGTCACAGTGAACATTTTTTACCTTTTCCTTCATTTAATTGTAATACAGAAACAAGTGAATGGGAACATGATATTCAGGTAGTATCTTTCGTTTAATTGAAATACATGTTAATTTATGGCTTGGGATGCACAACAAAATTGTGGCAAACTACCTGTGAGTGTTAGCCATTTTTAGTTCCAAATGTTCTTCACTGTTTTGGTCTCCACTTATTAGCACTGAGATCAATTTTTAAAAAGCAATAAACAGCAATAATAATTTTTATTGGAAATAAATATTAACTAATCCTTCCATCATACATTAAAGTATTAACAAGTATTACATAAGTCAAGTAGAAATTTGGATGCTGGAAATTACTTCTATCACCAGAAGGAACTGAGGATAAATCAGGTATCACTTATGGAGTCTTCTTCCTTTACAGAAGTTGTGTGAAACCCTGATTCCCTGGATGTGATAGCAAATGAGCATCAAGAAGCAGTCTTCCCTCACAGTTAGCCATTCTCCCTTTTTCCTTTTCTGAATGTCCTGATGCTTGTCTAGATTGCATCTATTCTCTGTTGCTACTGTATCCCTCAACGTTTTGCCCACTGCTGGGTCACCTCAAAACTTTAATGAAATTAAAAGTAACAGAAATAACATTTCTCTTTTCTTGGCTATAGAAATCATTGCTGTTTCAGTCTTCCAATTGGGCAGAGCAGTTAAAGACATATAAAGGACAGAAGTGTTGCAGACACTCAGTATTTACTGAGCAACCCAGAGTAATTCCTAAACAACATCAGGGAGAACCATCAGTGCTGATTTTGTGTGGGTGGTTTTTCAATCTTTGTGAGACCACGGTGCTCACACATGGCCCTGCAGCGGTGTGTGAGTGCACCCACTGAACGTGGTCACTCTTTCTGGTAGGAGCAGGACCAGTGAAGTGCTTACAAAGTGATTGCTTTAACCCTCCATTCAGGTGCTGTTTAGAATCTCCATGCTAAAGGAAAGTGTGTCATGGGACTTAAGTGAAAGAAACACCTATCTCTTCTATGTGTGTGCTAAAATAATCATTAATTCATCTTCTCAGTCTGCTGTTCTGTTATTCTGTTATATGCTGCAGGAAAATACTATAAATTCTGGACTCTCTGCTGTGCTGTATCCCCTCCACAATGTTCTAGGTTGCTTACAGTGAACAAAATACAGGAGGTAAGGGAGGCTCTTATGGGTTTACAGTAAAAGTGTTTTCGATTAACCCTTCCTCTTTCAGTGGTTTTGGGTTTTTTTTCCCCCAAAGTCAGTGGAAAAAAATCTTTTCAGTCTTTCTCTTATTTTAGTATGTGAGAATTTATTTTGCTTCATGAAAAATATAGTAAGAGAGACACTGCTAGAAGAGGTTGAGTGCAGGGAAAAGCATACTGTGAGTAAGGAAAAGGAAAGGCTGTATGGACAAGAGACAGGAGTGATGCTTTTAAACTCTCTGTTGTTATACCATTTCTTTGCATTTTCCTACCAATCATTTTCAGAAGCACAGGTTGTGCTGGGTGGTTATAAGAAGCTCATAGGTCAGCCAAGTGAGATAGTGCCAAATTGCAATGTGTATTAGGCATAAACTTAAGAAACTCAGGCTTCATGTGCCTAAAGTGGTCACCAAAATGATTACTAAAAGTAGAGGGGACATGAAATAATTTTAGGGATGGACCAGAAAAATGGTCCATTTCTTAATGAGTGGGATGAGAATTTTCATTATAGTTTTGGCACAAGAAATTCTGATCCACAGTTCTGTGTCCACAATGTCCCAATCAGTTGCTAAAATGGGAAAACAATCAAATTAAATCACAGCAGAAAACTGATAAGCTTTTAGAATTTTCTTGAAGTGGCACAGATGACAATACAGAAAATTACTGACTGCTTGTGGGAACATAATGTATATTATAATGTATATTATATTGAACCACCAAGATGAAACCAGAAGTACCAATATGTGAAGAACTACTTTGAAATTCTTATGTCCTATGATGAAAGCAAAATAGTAATAACAATTCCAGTCTGCAGTTGTTGTAAGCTGTGTTTTATTTTAAGTTTTAATTAGCAAAGAAGGACATAACTGGGAGTTGAGGACACTGGAAGGCTTTATCAATAAAATGCAACAACAGGTCATTCTTTTTCACTGAGGAAAAAAAAAATTATGAAAAATTGTGTCCATAGCCTTTTGACTAAAATATTTAATTTAAAAATCCTTTTCAAATACATATTTATTATCTCTTTTGCTACAGTGTGTAATTTGATATTTATTTCTATGAAAATTTGATTTGCTATTTATAAAATATGGCTGCAAACCCTTGATTCCTTGTGAGTGTGTTCTGTCTTTGGGCTTTGTAAATAAACATTAAAATTTGACTTTCAATAGATATATTTTCTTCTAATTGTTTTTATGGTCTTCTAAACCTTATGATTTTATATAATAATATCTAATAGTGTACCAGTCATCTGTAAAATGCCTTTTTCCTCCAAGTAGCTGAAAATCTGTACTAACCTGATCATATGATAAATCAACAAATGTGACTAAATGTTACTAAGGAAGTAGGGAAAGAGCAATCAGAAACACCTTACAGCCTATAAACTGTACATATAAACTGTATCTGAAAAGTCTGCTCTCTGTATTTTTCCAGTAACTGCTATAATCCAATACAGAAAGATGTTTGATCACTGATAAGTGGTAATTTGTAATCATTAGTCAATCAGTGTAATTAAAAATCACCTCTATTTGTCAGATATGATGACTGAAGAAAAAAAGTGTCTTTTTCTGTTCTGTGGCTTTTTGTTCATTTTCATGCCACGTTTGTTGCTTAAAATGCTGATCTTCATCTTTTAGTAGTTATTGTTTCCTAAGCAATTTGAAAATGAAAAGGACTAAATCTATCATTGTTAGGCAAGTATTGAGATGAAAATTTAATTATGTTATTTCCTTGCATTTCTGTGTGGTACATTTTCCGGCCAAAACTGAAAGTGGGTGTTCAACCTTCCATCGACCTTCATGCATTTAGCATTTTCTCCTTTCTTCCATTGTTTCTCCCAGCTGATGTCTTGTTATGGGAGGGTCAGTGTTGAACTCAGTCAGAGCATCCTAAATTAGTAGACTTGTTCATCGGAGTGCTGAACCAAAAGTGGAATGTTTTCATTCCCACCTTTACCACTAGTTTATGCCATGTTCTAAGCCAGGTGAGTTCACCCAGGTCAGTGTCCAACCTGTTTTAAATCTGAGCAGTGGTCACTGATGCTGCTCTTTCTTATGAAATGCTGATACAAGACAGATGTTCTGTACAACCTTGCAGTTTTTTGAGTGCATGGATTTATGGTAACACACCATTTCTCCTTTTTATCCACCTTGTGACTAATAACAATAATAATAAGGAAGAAATAAGCTGAGACCATTTTTCCAACTGGCTACCCTGGAAAATTTTCTTCAGAGAGCTTTACATTTTGAAAACTTTGTTTGCTTTTATTGCTCAAATGTGCTGATTCTCATTAGACATGAAAGCACAATATTTTGCTCGCTTTTTATTTGCTTGTTCGGGGCTTTTTTATACCTTCTGCCTCTCTGTGTGCTGTGAAAACAGCAGGAAACAAGCCACTCTCTGCAGAACCAGTGAACCAGTTGGGTGCATCATTTCCCTCTTGTGATCTTAACCACAGTGGTGCATACAATGAGATGCAGTTCAGTGTTCAGGTTCAGATGTGTAATGTTAGAGGTTTGTTCAGAATGTTCATATAAAAGCAGATGTGTTTGACATATACATAGAAAAGTTCTCTAAGTCTATGGTATAACCAATAGTGATCAAGTTAACACAAGTCAGAAAACTTTGGAAAGGAATTCAGCCCATTTTAGGATGGACACCTACTATCCTATAGAAATGCATTCTCCCTCTGGAGTCTACTGGTGAGGATCTCCCAATAAAAGCATCTTGTGATTTTTGAAGTTCTTTAGGAATCTAAATTATCTACAAATAATTGGGTGGCAGATATGATTGTATTGCAGAAAACTTTCAGCCATCTGGGTCAGTGGTAGTTGGCCAGACAGGTTATTCCACGGCAGAATTCCAGCTTCATATTCCTTCTCTAGCTCTCCGGTTCTTCTATTTGTTAGACTGGGCTATATAATGGAAAAACTTGGGGTATGTGATAATCCTGTATCTCTCTGTTCCAAATGTCTTGCTGTTTTATTGCTCCATAGAGAATATTAAAAAGGGATGTAAAGCTGAGTGCTTTGATGCATAAATTGGCTGTTGCCCAATAAACTGATGAAGATGAGTTTTAGCATTTTTCCCTGGTGTGACCTCCAGTCTACAGAGAAGAAGTATGCCTGTAAATGTCCTTATTCTACCTATTAATGAAAAAAGATAGAAATGAATATCAGGTAAATAAATGATCACATGTTTATCTGTCATTCATAATATGGAGCAATATGGTCTTAGCAGCATCCTTCTTAGAAAATGACAGTAAGCCAAAGTATGAGCAAACAGGTGTAAACAAACCATATGGGCCAGATCGTGCTTGACAGAGAGCAGTCAGCGTTGGGAAATGTCTTGTAACCGGTCTTTGGACCTATATTCACTTCTTTGCATTGTCTGCACTGTGTTTAAATTTGACATGGTGATATAAGGTGATTGACAGACTATATTTAGAGGTTAAAGTATTAGTGTAAGAAGTCTGGGAGATGGTGCACAAAACACAACGTTGTTCATTCACACCACTGGTGAGAAATGGTTTCCTATTTAAAAAAAAAAAAAATTCTAAAGTCTGCTTTAGCTTTCTATACATCAGCCAAAATGATTTGCCAACTTCACATGAGGAGTAAACCCAGAATAAAATCAGTACACTGATATTTCAGTTCATCCACAATATAAAAGCTGTTAAACAGATGGATCCCTATTTTTCACTTTCTTGTGTTCCTTTATTGTTATCCTGAAATAACAGAACTCTGTTATTCACAGACTAGCAGCTTTTATTTATACTACTTTAAACTTGGATTCCAAAGTGTGTATATTTTGTATCTTTTAGTTATTTAAGGAATACGTTTAGTTTCTTTGCCATAGCTTTTATGAATGCCTATGCAAAAGCTTTCCTAAAATCCATATTAGAATCATTGTGTTTTGTTTTCTCTTTAACTGAACCCTGTTTATCTGTACTTATGTGTGCTCTTGCTTTTACCTTTCCCTGCCAAAGTTATGGAAGTGCTTGGAGTTAGCAACAAATCTTGTGTTTATTTAATTATGTGGAATTTAAGCATGTTTGACAAATCTGTTCCATTCACAGACTTCTGAAAAATCATGACCCAGATTAGGCTCTGCAAACATTCAGCCAGCTCCTTCTCTGAAAAGGGATCCTTGATCTGGCAGTCTTAGTTCAGACTTCATCACCCAAGAGAAAATTATCCTTAATAAAAATGTTGTGAGCCAGGAATGGTACAGGGGTGCTGCTTTATAAATTCTGTTTATTCTGATTGCAGTTTATGAAAACATCATGTTGTATTCCGGTTAGTTGCTACCTGTGAGTTCCTGCAGTGTTCATAAGCACACAAGCACAAAATGTAAATGTGTTTTCTTGTTCCTGTTTGTTTTCCTTAATCCTTTTCTGGCGATAACGTATTTGCTCAGTAGAACTCAAACCCTCCACTTCAATACATGCTTGCATATATTTTTCTACTGGTTATCCCAAGGGGAAAAAATTATATTCCAGCCTCTGTTTCTGAAAACATTTAAGGCAGTGAATGGATGTGTTTCAGTGAGATTAAGATCACTAAAATATATTAATGATACCTGGGTAACTTACATGTTGTTTTCCAAAGTTACCTAGAAACTTGGAGTCTCAGGTTCAGATTCATAAGGTTCAGCCTTTCCCTCCCTATAGGCAAACATGAAGAGTTAGTGAAAAAGAAATAGTTTATTTCTATTTATTAGGTTCTGGAAAATTCCTCTTATTGCATTAGATGCATTAAAAATAACCAACCACCCCCTGATTTTTATGGGGATGAGTCTTGTTTTGGACAACATATTGAAGTATATTTGAAGTGTATACCATTACAACAGGTAGTTATAAAACAGAATATAAATTCAGCCTGAATATCTGTGTAATATTTATTAAACTCCTCTCTACTATGCATTTTACTCAAACCAACATGCTATGCTATGTATCATATGTGACAAAAGGGTGCATAAAGTACTGAATATATATAAATGCATTATATATATAAATATATATATAAATATATAAAAATACATTACATGGAAAAGTAATTTAAGCATGTACAAGAATGAGACTGAAAACTGAATGATCAATTTTCTGTGATGCAGATTTAACATTCTACAGTGTTAAAATTCTTAGAGCAAAGAGATCTCATGTACTTTTAATAATGAAATGTAGAGGGATGGATAAAGGGTATGGGTGCTTTTATATCAAAAAATAAGCATATTGTAAAACCTAAACTCACACAATCATATGAACTGGAGAAACTAGACATGAAGATAACTTGTTCCCTGAATCCTGACATGTTTCAAATATCTCTGATTTTGGTATTCAGATTTTTACTGCTCTCCTTTTATTCTTAGATTTCATTCAACCTTACCAAAGACAGGGTTTTGACAGAAGTTCTTATTAGTTTGCAAATTACCTCTGTGTTGTGATCCCCCCTAGGAATATATTTCCTATAAAGTACATGCAGTGGGACTCTCAGGAGAAGCTGTGGTAAGCACTGGCATTATGAAGGAGGGTCAGCCCATGAGACCAGCTGATCGAGGTGAGGAAGGAGACATCTCAGTTAATTAGAATTCCCTCAAGAGACTGCATCAGATCAAGTGTGACAACTCAGTGTCAAGTTAAACTAAAAATAAAGCTGTTGACATAGCAAAATAAAAATAGCTAAAAAAAATTATATTATGTGAAGAATTACAATTCTATCAGTTTCCACAATATGGGATGAGGAGACGGAATAAAATTGCAAGCATTGTGTAACTGAAATTTTCAGGGTTAACTCTTACTTCTCTGACTCAAAAAGTAATATGAAATGGAATACTTAACTTGAGTGGACAGAAATAAAGCAATTTGACTTGGAAAAATATTTATTTTTTGTTTTCCTAATAAAGCAGTGTAGTTCAAAATTTCCTTGCAGAAAACTTTTAGAGCATCGTAATTAACTGATTTTCATTTTTTACTAGATCTGCTTGTTGCTACATTTTTATTTTCTAAGACTTCCAAAAATAGCAACTGATGGATTTTTTTATTGATAAAAACGTGAGTAATATTGTATTAACAGGAAAACACAAAAAGGCTGTATTATTCTATTCTCTCTGTGGGTTTGGGAACTCTGTTAAGTTAGAATTTCTTCTGGAGCCAGGGAAAGGCTTTTGAAATAGTTGTAGATTTGAATATCACTGCTCTGATCTCTGATTAAACTATGATTTTTAAATTTTTTTAATTTTATTCATATGCATTGGAATCTATTAGTTGAATAGCCACTGAGGCCAGTAAACTAACTGAACCATACTGAATGCTTGGAATTTAATTATCTTAAATGCCTTATGCTTATATGCAGTAATTTGGCACAAATTTGATTATATAAACAGTAAATTTTTCAGTTAAAGCAACTGTTAATAACAGAATAATGGAATAAATTAGTGAGGATTTGAAATATTTTAGCCAGTGACTGAAGAAGCAACAAAAGTTTTGTTGATACCCAACTTCAAACAAAAGTTAAAAAAACCCCAAAACATGAAAAAAAACCTAGGAAAGCTCTGGAACTCCATACATACAAATGTCACATTGGTTTATTGGTAGAATCACAAAGTGCCTTTGTTAATAGGGACACTACCATGAACATGCCTGCTGCAAAAGCACTTTATATTAAGTGAATCACGGTATAAATGGAAAGAAATAGGTACTTTAAGATACATTAGTTATACCTTGTGTGTGTGCCTCTTTTCCACGGATAAAATGGTGACCTAGAAGTGCCTGTTTTTCTCCACTGGTTTTGAAGGAAACCTGGTGGAAACAACTGCAATTATTTAAAGTTCTTATTTCAAGTACTGACCGTGCTAAGCAAGGGAAGGTACTTGTTTAAGTGGCATTTGCTCACTGTTGCTCATTCCTGTTCCATATCCACCCTTTGAATTGTACTGTCCAACTATTTGTGTGACCATGAGATGAGAAAGTTCCGTCAATCCTAATAAAAAATAAGTCTTGGAAATATTTGATTTTTGGCATATTAGTTCCTTCATCAAGTTCACATCCTTTTCCAGAAACTTTTGAGTAAATGGGTGAGAAGGCAAGAGGCTTTTTGGGCTGGTATTTTTGCCAGAGAAATACAGGTAAAACCTCAGACCATGATCAAGAGGCTTATAATTATGCATTCTTTTGTGGAAGGGTTGGTAAATAAGCAGCATCAGACTTCATGGAAATCACAGAAATAATGTGACATGGAATTGCAGACCTTTGTGATTAATTCCTGTTAGGTTGCAGTGGTTTTAGTTATAGTTTAAAAGTCCTTTTACTGTTGCCTGACATTTATTGAGCAATCTGTGGCACAGTAATTGTATTTTACCCTTCTACAAGTCTGGCAAACAGAGGCTTAATCACATTATTTAAAAAAAAAAAAAACCAGAAAAAAAGGAAAAGAAAAAAGAAAGCATTCATTTTCAGTGTGAATAAGCCTAGACTAGCCTAGAGACTACTAGGAAAATATGAATATTTTCATTTAATGCATCATGATGAAACATCTGATGAGAATACTTAAAGATCCATCCAAAATAATCTTTGACCTGTATGTGATTATTTTGAGACTCTGTGGAGGACATTAAAAAATCCCACAGGATGGAAGCAGTGCATAATTCATAGCCTGGGATACTTTCAGTGAGATCCCAGTGTTTTCATTACTGACATTGATAGAGAGGATACAGGTATGAAGCTGAAGATGAACTAAGGCTAAGAAGAATTGGAAATACTGTGAAGAGCAAGGTTAGAATTCCTAATACAGATACAAATGGGCTGTCTAAAACCAGTGAGATAAATCTAGTAAAGACAAGAGCAAAACTCTACTTTAAGTTGGAAGAAATGTCACAAATACATGAAAGAAAAAAATTTCTTCAGCAAGGCAGAGCAGTGTCTGAGGCTATAATGTATCATGAATTCTGTATAAATTAACAGCATGGTGTGGTTTCAAAGAAGACAAATCTAACTATTCCCTAAGTTAACAGAGACACTTTATAAGGAGGCTGCTATTTCATCTGCATTCACTGCTATTAAGATCTCAGAATTTCGTGTCCCTCTTTTGAGCACACCTGCTTTAAGAATGGTATAGACCAGTGAAAGATAGTGCAGTTGGGAATAACAAGAATGACCATGACCTGTGGAGGGAAAAAAAAAAAAAAGATATTAAAATAATTAGGTTTGATTGCTCAAAAATAGAGAAGATTGTAGGTAGACATAAGAGCTGTCAGCCAATCTGTGTAAGACCCTTCTGGAGAAATTCAATCTATTGCCATAGGAAAGGGTAGTAAGAGACCAATACATTTGCTGATTTGAATATTAGGAAAAAAATTCATCTGGCTACAAAAATATTCGGATAGTGGGAAAATAGAACTTGGAAGGCTATCTAATTTCCTTACCTAAATATTTCAGCAAACTTTTTTTATGGACCTGCATAAAGGGCTGGATTAGGCTCAAAGGGTTTTGCATCCTGCCTTAAAGGGTAGTTCGATTGTAGAGGATGATGTTTTCAAGAAGCATGATTTTAATTTGAAAATGTAGTGGAAGCTAAAGTGGCCAGGTTATGAGTTTGAGTTAGAGCTGGGAAGCCAATATCATTCAGAATTATTAAAAAGGGAGAGTTTGTGGCAGCGAGGAGAAATTAAATTATAAGTGGGATCAGCTGAAGACAATGGCTGAATATCCTCAGCATTATGATGACAAAGTCCAGGATCTTTAGAAGAAAGACTGTAGAAATAGCACAACCTGAGCAAAATGTTAAATGCAGGGTTTCAGAACTGCTGTAAACCACTTCACTGGTAAAGATTGAGTGGATCCACTATAGATCACACACCTATCTGCAGATTTTGAGAGAAAACATGAAAATACCCAAACAATGTACAGCGTAGCACTCTAATGCACTTTAGCTGGCAGTGCTATGAATACATCTGATAAATGCACCAAAATCATTAAAGTTGAAACAATAAATTTGACAGTATATTATTTGAAATAAACAGGAAACCACAAACCATCACAGTTGAGTTTCAGAATATGAACAACTAGTTTGCAATCTAATCAAGTAACTCAGTTTAGACTGTAATAGAAACCTAACTCATTTCTTTGTTCATAGCTCCCTTGCCATCTTACATACTATAGAATGAAAGGCAAAACTCAAACAGATTTATGCAGGTGTGGAAAATAGTGCAAGTGACATTCAGGACTTCATCACTTTCTTCTTTAAAATGGAATAAGAAAATCTCAGACCTTAGTAGCTTCTGAACACTGGGGAAATTTCAGATCTGACAAAACCACAGAAGTCTCAAAAGCTTTAAGAGGGCTTCCTGTTATAGAAACCACTTGAGGAACATCTTTGTAAGAGCTAATAGTTCAAGAAAGGCTTCTCTGAGCTTACATTTTTTTTAGCTACAAAGGCAAATTGTCCTCATGCTATTGTAATTCAAGAAATATATACAAGAATATGTAGTATAATGCCTAAGTTTTATTCCCTATTGTGGCTAAGAAAACAATAAAGCTATATGTTGGTGCTTATGCATATATATGTAAATATGTATATATATGTATTTTTTTATGTCTATACATAGATTTATTGATTTGATATACACAATGAGATTTTTATTTTTTTCTTTTTAGTGATAGAACCCAGAAATAATCAGCAGAAACTATGACTTTTCTTTCCTCCATTCTCTTTATATGCATTAACACATATATGTCTGCTCTGCCATAGTAGTTATTGGTAATGCTCATCTATATGGAAAACATGAAGAACAGTGCTGATTTCTAAGAATTTTGCCTTATGTTGTGAACCCAAGGAAAGAGAGTGGTTATGCAGGATATTTACTTTTACCTTTTGTTGATATAAAGTTAAGCAGAAGTAAATTTATTACACAGGTCCAGAGAAGGTCACAAGGGGAAATTTTATATCTTCCATTTATCTCTGACACATATACATGTGTACTTATCTTTTCTTAATAGGTTTTTAAATATTTCCTTGGGTGTGTAGGGTATTTGTATGCAGTGAAACTGAAGCAGTAGCCATAGAAAAGAACATCTGGCCCTCTTCAGAAGCAGTATTTTTCACAAAATTGTATGTAATATCCAATAATGACTCTGTCTAGTGAAAGGCTAAGTGAGCACTGATTGGGAGCTGTGTATATTTTAGATTAATTATGTCTAGTGGGCAGTGTAGCATATGCTTCAGTATACAGAAGGCTAAATTTAAAGATACAGAAATTGCCTCTTAAGAGCAAATCAAAGTCACAGTGACAAAGTGATCTTAATCCCATCTGCTGTCAGGAAAAGCCAAACATAAGCCATCCAAAATATAAAGGTCCCCCTGGTGACATGCCACTGGTGCTAGGTTAACAGTTGGACTTAGTGATCTTAAGGGTCTTTTCCAACCTAAATGATTCTATTCTTTTATGATTCTGTAATTTCTTACTTTGTTATATTACAATTGTCTGCTGTAACCAAATAGTCTGTAGGCAGTGTAACTGCAGATACTGCTGAGTTTCTTTGACCTTAGTTAGCTTTTCAAGTTATTAAGATTATCTGATATTGGATGTTGTTCAATTTATTGTTTCTTTTCCTTCTTTGTTCTCTTTTTTTTTTACATTTTTCCTTTTAATACAGCAAAATATATATAATGACCTATTCCAGTGATCTGCAGTCTCATAGCCATTTTATTTAATTTATCCAATTTTCTCCTTCTGTTTTTCTATGCACAGAAAGTACTCCTTCCTGAAGAATTCCCTAGGGAACACTGAGCTTCATGTCTACATCCATTTTGGTGGAAACATTACAGGCAAACAATATTGAGTAGCTAACCAGTAGCTTATAAATATATGAACAAATCAATAGAAAGTATCCTGTATCATTACAGACCATGAAAGTTATTTCCTTATTTCTTCACTTAAGGATTAACATGAGTTCAATTTAACAGCAGTCTTCATTTTAAAATGAAATAGAGATTTCTTATGAAAACAATCCCAATTCTTCCCTTCTCCCCAAGTTAGCTACATTTACCTCCCTCCAAAACCAATGTTTGTAACGTGGCTGATTTAATCAGAAGTAATGCTTGTTGCACTCCTGAAGAATCTCGTATGAAACTTCAAAGGTTGATGTGCATGTTTATTATACTGACTGCAAATGAATTAGAGAAGCCTGTGCTAATACTTGTGTTTATTTATAGCCTGGAGATGACTATTAAAGCATCTCAACCAATTAGCCCCCCTGTGGCTGAGAGACATCTGTTAAATAATGTGTGAAGTTAGAGTTTGACACATGCACTTGGTTCGTAGAGCAAGTTGTGCGGCAAAGAAAGGGGATTGTGATGACCCTGAGAGGTTGGTTCCTTGCAAATTGTGAAACCGGAGGAGAATGTGTGGTGAAGAGTGTTAGTGTCCCTGCTCTGTAGCTTGAAATGTGTAGAGCATCACACAGTAGATTCTTAAGGACCTGTGATAGTGATAGACCTCTGCTGGCTTTTCAATACTGACTGATGACGTGTAAAAGGATGAAATAGAGAGAAGTACACAGGAAACAGGAGGATTCGACTACAGTTGCATAAATAATTTCCATTCAGTGCATAAGGATGGAAGCCCAAAGCTACAACTTCTCTCTTGGCCCAAGAAATTCCTTTCTTTAAGTCCGGTCAGTGACGTGTTTAGGAAGAAGACGAGACTGCAGTCTCGGTCAGTCACCTTTTCTTTCAAAAATTAAAATTTGTCAGCCTACAATTACTGCCCTTTGTAGTAGTATTGATCACCCATACTTAGTCAGTCCACAGCTCTGTCACAGATCCATCTCTTCACAGATCCAGCATGGAGATCTACTTCATCCTATGCATTCCTCAGAGATGACTGAGGTACTTAAAAATGGAGCAGTGAGAGACTTTTTAAAAAGTCTTTTAGCTAGATAGAATAAATGTTAGAGCAATTTTTCCTATGATTCCCAAGTAATTAAGTCTATGGTCATTTCAGAACTGAAGCAGAACACAGTTATGCCTTGAAGCCCAGCAAATACTGGTTTTGCCATAACCAGTGAAAGGCTGTTTGGACTCATGGGGCAGTGAAGGGTGTTTTTTTTAGCAGTTGTTTAGTGACCAGGTGACTCTTTTCTCACCTTTATGTGAGCTGAAGTTCTGTAAACAATATGAATCATAAAGGTCTGGGAAACCTTGGTTGGACTAGATGATCTTCCATCTCTCACGATCCTTTAACTCTATGACTATGTAGTTAGCTAGTGATAAAGTGTCTGGAATGTGTGAATCAAAATTTTCAAGTTATTTCCTGCTATTGATGTAACCTCTGCCTGCCCTACTCCTCAGGGCTCCGAATCCTTAAGAATCAAATGGATTTGGTTTTAATGCATCAACCTTCTCTGGGCACCAGGATGTAGAGAATGCAGAAAAAAGTTGAGTAGAAGAGACTTGGTAATCATGCTGGATATGACTAGACCTCTCTCACAGAGTGTGTCCTATGACATATGATTGCAGAACATAAAGGTGCTTGCTGGGCTGCTTGCCTTTGCACATCTCAAAAACTGCCTGAACCTAGATACAGAGATTAGGCATTTTCTGTGTCCTTAGGGCACCTTTTTGGAATCCCTGCAGGACACAGGCACTAGCTTTCAGCAGCTGTCATCAGGTGAATGGAAGAAAGCATTTACTGGGTCATTATGAGATTAAACATCCAGGGAAGGATCCCAGAGTTAGGAAAGTGAAACAATGCCAACATTTGACAAGGTTTTTTACTTGCTGGCATTAGGCCAATATGTTGTACTCAAAACAAATGTGCTTGGTTTTGAATTTGCTTACTCCATGCTGTAATATCACTAGACAGAAAGGAGCATTTCAAGACAGTGTTGATCTTATTAATGTCTTTTTTTTTATTTAAGTAACAGAATACCTTTTTGAAGACAGTCCTGATTTGTGTTTCACTGAACTAGCAGCTCTCTCAGGACCCAGAGGCCTGCACATAGAAGTCTTGTTGCAGTCCTTCTCTGCCAATTCACCCTTTGTACTTACCCTGACATGAGGACTGGATATTGCAGCAGTCTTTCAGCTAACAGATGGACTTGCAATGCTTGGTGGGTGCTATTACCCTGCAGACACAGACCAAATACCTGAACATCACAAACTACTGTCCATGGCAGACATCTTGGCAAATCTATACTCTCTAAAATTTTCTGTAAAGAAATTTCTTTATTTCTCCAAGAAATCAACCCCAATTTGCCAGGTATTTGGCAAACACCCTGTAAGAGCATAGGTATTCCTAATTTTCACACAGGTACTCCCTCTGGTCCCAGCTTCACTCTTTTCCAGACTACAGTGAAATATGTAGCCTTTCTAGAAAGCTGCAAGGCTTGATACCTTGTTTCTCATCTGGTATCAAGTGTCCATGTCTCTATAATGATGTGTTCACTTAAAATGATACTTCACAGGTAGTGGTAGTGCTTCTTATGACCTCTGTATAATAACATTCTTAAGCAGTATAACAGGATCTTACTGAATTATACTTAATGTGGTGACTAATTTTATTTAGGAAGATATTATCGTATCATAGAATCATTTAGGTTGGAAAAGGCTCTTAAGATCATCAAGTCCAACCATTAACCTAACACATGCATCATCAATACTACTTTCTCCTTCTTGAACCTAAGTCAATTTAACCCTTGGAACAGCACCAAAAGCATGATGCTGATATTATTTTGAAAACAGCAAATTATAGATAATAAATACCATACATATATTCTATTTATTATACACACACATGCACATATTAGTCCATGTCAGAGAAGCAAGTTTTTGATTATAGAAGGCATGACAGTCTCGGTGGAGCATTACATGAAGTCTCTCAGTTAAGTATCAGCAAATAGGAGCTATATTAAAACTTATTTCAAGTACTAGAAGACAAGAGGTTTTTTTAAAGTTTGCAGGAGGGCATTTTAGACTTGACACTAAAATATGTTATTTGGTTGTATCATGTCATGTTCATATCTTTATTGCTACAAGAACTGTTGAGCCTCTGCTGTAGCATAATAACTTTCTGGAAGGCGAGTTTGTTTAATAAATGTCTTATATGCCCTTTTAGGACTTTACTTGGTACAAGAGTTTTAATACTCCTTTTGCTCTTCCTTTCTCTGTCCCATGCCTCTCCATTTATTGTCTTGTAGAGTTCTGGTTAAGGTCTATGAGAAACTGAATTCTGGCTGCACTGTATGCTGAGGTACACACAAATTTAATTCCTGTGAGTCCAGTTTTCAGGGCAGAGTTCATTCTGGTTTTCATATGTTGTTGTCAGGTTGATAACTATGGAAGGAGACCAGCTTCCTGGTCTCCTCCATGTAATGGAATAGTGATCTGCATTTGGCTGGAAAAAAGCAAGCACTTTCCCTGTGCAGAGAGAACCTCACAGCTGCCTGCCCTCTGAGCAGACATTGCTGAGGAGTTCGTTTGTTTTCTTTTGCTTGGGTTCTTTTTGGCTTAATCAATTGATCTTTGTCTGGACACAGTCCTATTTGATTTAATGTTGAAAACTTGGATGCAAGAGTCAGGAAAAATTTCTGTAGCAGTTTCCTGAAACCAGACTGTGAAAATCTGAGTAGAAAACCCTTTACCCTATTGACAATCCAGTCAGTTGTGTCCCACAAGAGCTATTAGAGGCTTCCTCTTGCTAGTCTGAAAAGCCTTAACATAATGGGGTTGAAAACCGCTTTGTGAAAGGGCACAAATACCTCTTCACAGAACTCTGAAAATAGCAATCGTTCTTCCTCATCTGCAGCACAGTAGGGGCAAGCTCAGCAATTACACTGATGACTAAAGTGCTGATAAAACAGCACAACTCACCCTAAGGAGTCTTGTAAATAAAGATCTCCAAGGCTGTCCCAGTCCTGTGTGGGGTAGATACAGCAACAGTCCCAGATCTACCAGCAGAATGCAACACCCTCATGTCAGAGAAAACCCAAGGTCCCCTGTATTTAACATACAGACTGTTTTCCTACTGTGTTATCCCTAACTTAGAAAGGGCAGAGTGGATGTACTTTGAAATGTTAACTGAGGAAAGAGCTGAATTGCCACTGGCAAGACATCCTGACCGTAGACTTTTATTTCAGTCACTTGAGTCATTCCTGGCTAGGTTTTCCAAGTCTCAGTAAATACACTGGATGCTGGTACATGCTCCTATTGCTGCCTACACTTTTATCCATCTGTTATCATGGCACTATTCCTGCTTAGAAGTTGGTCAGACTATTACACTAGATTACAGGTGCCAAGCAAGTGTGGGTTTAGGCAGTTACAAAAGCTCTTCTGCAGGCTATCTCTGCTCTGAGGTAGGATTGCCACATTGATGCCACATGCTTCCTCACCTCATGACATCTGTTGATGCTGAAATGCCAGAAAAAACTCTGTGTAAGTACAAAATGGCCCTCTCTGTTGCCTGTATATGTTGACAAAATTTATTGCCAGTGTTTAACAGATATGTTTCATGAGATCACATCCTTTTCCAAATACAGAATGATCTTGATGTCGTTTTTAAAATGGTTTTATGACTTATAATGTCAGCAAGCAAGTCTATTGGTGCAAGAAACCTTGTATTGATCCTAAGTCACCTAGACTTAGTAGCTGTCTTAATTGAGACATAGGTACCTCAAGGAGCTTGTTAATTAAGTCCTTTTGCTACAGATAAACAGCATTAAATTGTTAGATTACAATTTCCTCACAGAACAGTGTTTGTGATGCAGTATACTATATTTCTCATATTTAATTTTAGTTTTTTACTTGTCCAATTCCTTTACTTGATCAGTTGATTCAAACTAATTGCTTAGTAAAGTAGAAGATTATTTTAGAATAAGTTCTAAAATGTGCTCAGACATATGATCGAATATAAGTCAAATTATAAGCAGCTTAACAAACTTAGGTCAGCTTAGCTGTGGTGGCTGTCCATATACTCGAGTACCTACCCTACTCATCAAGTGCACTGTCAATAAGTTCACAGACAACACCGAGGTGGACAGGAGTGTTGATCTGGAGGATAGGAAGGCTCTGCAGAGGGTCTGAGCAATCTGGATCAATAGTATGAGGTTCAACAAGGTGAAATGCCAGGTCCTGCCCTTTGATGAACGCCTCCCCATTCAGTGCTCCAGGCTTCAGGATGAGTGACTGGAAAGCAGCCTGGTGGAAAAAAAAACGTGGGGGCACTGGCTGACATCTGAACAGGAGCCAGCATGTGCCCAGGTGGCCAGGAAGGCCAGTGGCATCCTGGTCTGTATGAACAGCAGCATGGCCAGCAGGACCAGGGCAGTGATTTTCCCTCTGTACTCGACATTGGTGAGGCCATGCCAAATTCTGTATTTGGTTCTAGGTCCCTCTCTGCAAGAAAGGCATTGAGCTACCTGGAGAACACCCACAGAAGGGCAGCAAAGCTGATAAGGGGGCTAGAGCACAAGTCTGATGAGGGGCAGCTGAGGGAGCTGGGTTTGTTTAGCCTGGAGAAGAGGAGGCTCAGGGGAGACCTCATCACTTTCTACAACTACCTGAAAGAAGATTGTAGCCAGGTGGGGGTTGATCTCTTCTCACAAGTAACAAGTGATAGAATGACAGGAAACAGCCTCAAGTTGCACCAGGGGAGGATTAGATGGGATTTTAGGAAAAATACCTTCACCAAAATGGTGATCATGCATTGGAACAGGCTGCCCAGGAAAGTGTTGGAGTTACCATCTCTGCAGGTATTTAAAAGATGTGTAGATGTGGCATTTGAGGATATGGTTTAGTGGTGGACTTGGTAGTGCTGGGTTAGTGGTTGGACTTAATGACCTTAGAGATCTTTTCCAACATGAACAATTCTATGATTCTATATTGAATCTCCACAGTTAAATGACTGCAAAGAAATTAATATAACAGTTTAATGAGTTAGCTCATGTCATCATAGAAGCATTAACTGATAAAAAGACAACTTTAATTGTTACAAATGTGACCTAAAATATGAGTGTACCACATTTTTTAAGATTCAGTCAGAATGGAAATGAACATTTAGTCATGTGGTGTGGCTGCAGTGAAAGCCAAATGCAGTAACTTGATTGCTTATAATGGTATTCTCAAATAATCCTCATTTTGTATTAAAATGCGTTAGACTAAACAGTGAAGTAGTAGAAGTAGTGAAATCACAATGAACTATTGTGTTTTAATTTGTAATGGAATGGGCTGAAAGTGCACATGCTGGAAGCTGCACGCGCTTATCTAATTAGAGCTTGTTTGTTAAGCACTATATCGCGATTGTGTTCACTGATGTGTGTGAATCCTTGCATATAAATGCTTGTAGGAGTTTTCTTGTGTAACTCAGAATTATTCTAACAAATTTTTCACTACTTCCTAATAAACAGAAATTAAAGCAGAAATGTAATTAACTACTTTTTACACCAGATAGTAATATGACCTGTGAAATTGCATTTTAGATCTGCCACATATTTTCTGTCATCATTCGAAGGATCATTGTTGGATTCTGTTTATTCTTATTTTAAAATATATTTGAATCTTTTACCGTCATTTTTTTAAATATCTTAAAACCTGTTTGCAGTCACAGGTTGTACTACACTGCACATTTTTATAACAAAGCTCAGTGAAGAAATGGCAGGAACTTAGGATTTTGAATTTTCTTGTTCTCTGCCTGGGGCTCACTGGCTTTTGAGACTGAGTAGGAATCAGATAGAGATTACTATCTCTAAATTTAGTTGCCTACAAGTAGGTATCCAGCTTCCTATTACAGTAAGTGAAGATCCAGTCAGACCACCTACTGAGCCTAGAGAGGGAGTTAGCTGGCTTAGAGAGGTGCCACTAAGAATCTATTTTAGTGTGAACTCTTTATAATGTGAAATCAGAGCTCTAGACTAGAATTCAGGTGACTAAACATAAGTAGCTGATATCATTTCAATCATGTTGGAGTATCGTTCTTTTCTTGTTGCTTGCAATCCAGAAGGCACAGGCCTCCTGAAGATACTGGCTCATGTCTTCCAGCTCCTTTTGGAGTGATTATGTATTCTTTTACTTGAAAAGACTTCCCAGTAGAATGTGGTGTCTTGCGCTTCTATGTTTGTGGTTTGTTCACATTCTGGCAATACGAAGAAATTACACTGTCATTAGTTATTTCAAAGCATTTTCTCTGAAAAGAATCACCCAGATAAAGCTGTTTCTTTACACAAACATACGCATTTCCCATCCCCATGCAGCAGCTTGTCAGTTAATCTCTGAGCACCACAAAAATATTCCTTAAGTGTCCTGTTGGTTGACAGTTTCTATCAGTGTTAAGTAATCACATCTTTGCACATTGGCTGTCACTTCAGACATGTAAGATTAATCGGTGTCTTTCGTAACACCCTTCTGGAAATGGAAATTCTTAGTGCACTTATCTTTTCCTCTCGCTATTTTCTTCCTCCTCCTTTCTGTGCATGTCAGTGAGAGAGAGGCTGTCTAAAGACTTTATCTTTAATGGAAATGTTGCTGAATTAAATTAAATGCTTAAATAAACATCAAATAAGTTCTCTAGAGTGGAAGTGAGTTAATATTTTCTGAATGCTGGTTAACAGGAAAGTAAGATTGTAGTTGGGCAATAATTATAAAATCTACTCCATAGGAACAAAAAGATTTTAAACTTTAGACATGACAAAAATGTTAGGTAATTGTTCTTTTGGAACTGGGCAAGAAGTCTTTACAACCCTAATCCCTTGATTTTTACAAAATATTCCCAGGTCAGAGATTCTGGAACTCTTTAGAAGAGACTCTTTCATATTTAATCTCTATCTGCTTCGAGAAAAGGTTGATTCTTCACATTTCTGTAAAGTTAGGAGTGGATTAATTAGTTTTTTTCTTAGTATTATATTTTTCTATATAATTAACATTGTAAAAATCAATTCAAAAATTACATTTACATTCAAAAATATAAAGTAGCTCTGCAGTATCTAAGTCTGGGTTAATATGTAGGCTTTTCTTGACCTTTCAGAGCAAGTGCTCACAGAATTATTTATTGAAAACATATGATACATACAGAGACTTTGTCTCTTTCAAACTATAGGAACTAGAGATATGTTCATCATATCCCTTTTTTTGCCCATTTAGTATGGGTGTTCATGTCAATGAGTAAACATTTTATGAAATAACACTTAAATGATTCCAGTGGGACCGTGTCATAGAGTGTATCAAGCATTGTGTATCTCCATGAAAAGGGCAGGGATTCCAGTCCTGGTGTACCTCAAAGAAACCTTAGATTTAATTTACCTCCTTCAGAAGTGAACAAGGAGAAATTTCCATAGTCTGAAGTGATTTCCTCTGACCTTATCCCAATAGCAAGAAAAATGTGTGAATTACTCTTTCAACCTTCATTAAAAGCATTGCAGCAGATGGCTAAAACAGGGAAATCCTGCTTCTGTCAGCCACTCTCTATAGGGGTAGGAAAAGGCAAAAAGCTTAACTTGTCTGAGCCATAACAAAGGAGATGCTAAACATTAATCTCTCCCTAGAATCCAGTCAGTTCTTTGGAGTGTTTCTGATTGAAGCTAAGGGTTTTGTTCCCAGAAATGGGAGTTATTGGGAATTACTGCATTTTGGGGCACGTCAGATATGAAAATCTCAGTGCACTCTATCAATAAAGCACGATGCACTGTGCAAACTGTTTTCAAAGATGTGTAATCACACTTTCTATTTGTACAGATGCACCTTTGATGATGAATGCTGTGAGTGCTACTGGGTTCTGCAGTTTTTGTGCTATACAAATATATTAGTTTAGCTCTGATTTGTAATGAGATTTGTACATTCGTATTGTTATTTCCAGACATTAAAAAGGTAAATATGCAAAGTTTTTTAGTGTTTATTGTTCTGTGTAGAGAAAATAGTGGTATACTCTAAAAATATCCCCTTGTAGGTGATAACCTACAAGGGAACTGAATGATGTAGAATAGTAAATTTGGCCATTTTTATTATAGTTTTGAACTAATTTTTTAAGTGTACCTATGAGCATATTTACATTTCCTTTAAAACCACATAAAGCACAAGCTAATGCCTGTGTGTCTCTGATATGTTTGTAAAACTGATTTGAATTTTGTCTTAAGTCGGAATCAATTCTCTTAAAAGAAATGCGTGGTTGAACTGAACTTCAGTGACTTCTGGACTTCTCAGTGAACTTCATTTCAATGAGCCATGTCTAACCTGACAAACCAACATGTTCTTGAGAAGGCTACTGTCCTAGAAAAGTGAATAAATAGGATTATAGAATAAAATTTGTGTCTTCAGAAATGGCTATTATTATTCATAAATGTTATTAATTGCTTTCTATTGTATGGGATAATTTGAAAACTGTAGTAATGACCAAACTATACTTTTTTAAGAGTGGATCTGTAATGCAAAACATCTATCTCATCATTTTAGAGCTTATCATTAATTTAAGGCAAATTAAATATGAGTGAGTTCATTTATAGTGTTCATTCAGAAGTAAAATCTATTCTTTAATTACAAGGGAGAACCTGTCTGTTTTTGTTTTCAGCTAATGTGCTAAAGCTGGTCAGAGGTAATAATTTCCTTCAGTCTGTTTTAAAACATAGATTTCTCCTGAATACATTGAAATATTTATTGAAATAATTTAAAATAATGAGACCAAAAGCAATATAAACTATTAGTAATCTAATTATGAACTGTGAGAACAAGTGCTAGCCTGAAGCTGCCTGTACTGTTGATCACTAGCATGTTTCCTGGCATGTTTTTAGCATGTGACAACTTACGAAAATCCAGGTCAGTTTATGGTCATGGTTGTCACAATGGCTCGCAAAATACTCCCAACAGCCAGTCTGAATGGAGTCATTCTGTTTTTGACTGAACTGAATTTAGGGGGAGGGGATAGTAAAACCATACAGACAGGAACTCTGCTGTGCCACTTGAACTCAGCTTTAGAGGACAAACCTTGGCCCATTTGTTTTAAGATGTGACCATGGAGACCTGCCCATAAGGCAGAATGATGGTAAAAAAAAAAAACATGATTTGTATCTTGAGATGAAATGGTGCAATGGCTCAGCAGGTTACAGATTTAACATCTAATTTTCTTCCTTAAAGTGTTTTAGGACTGTGCTGTATCTTATTTTAAGACAGATAAATAAGGCAGTGACTTATGTTCTGGAGATGCATGACTCCTTCATAAGCTGTAAAGTTAGTTTAGGATAAGTAGCTCAGATATATTAAGTGTTTCAAATCAGGTGAGATTAATGTCCCAGTGACATCTGTTCTGACTCTTTTAGCTGAGATGGTGTTTGTACACTTGAAGAGGGGGAAATAGATAGGTTTACAGTTCTGTGGTTCTTTGTTCTTTTTTGTATTTTCCGGAAGAGAGGCTAAGCAGCTTTCAAAAGTTGTCTTTCTAGCACTTTCCCATTAATTTTTTTTCATCATCTTTTTTATTCAATACTAAACTAGGATCTGCCAAATTAACTGTTAAGGTTATGGTGAGTCCAGGTGTTAAATTAGAATATTTCTTTTTTATATCAAGCTTGGGTGGTTTTTGTAGTGACTACAGACCTAGAAGCTTAAAATTTACAGGTAACGTGCAAAGCTATACTCAAAGCATTTAAAATGTTCCCTTAGCCACTGTGGGCTGAACAGATCATAGGCTCTGCACAGGAGACAATTTCTTTACCTGATAACATTCTGTATCTTAATTTTAAGTCATCTGTTTACGATGAACTTCAACAGACCTACCTTAAATCACAATGATTCTCTAACAGTTCAGAGGTGTTTCATGGGAAGCACATAACTCAGAGATACCAGCCACATTTAGTGGCATTTTCTTTTCCATTGGCAATTACTGATGTGCACTGAAGCACATTACCTGTTTTTGAATGTTACAGCAGTCACCACTGTGCATCTGTTCGAGATGTGTATTGTGTAAATCAGCAAATGTTTTTTACCACATCAAGACTGGATAGTGTTTATCATGTAGAGATCTTTCTGTGGGTAAATAATAATTGTATTAAAATATTTTTGGAGACCTAACTGGAGTTTGTCCGAATTTTTTCTTTAACCCTGTTGTTTGGAATGGCCACATGCTCCCTAAGTAGAATTTTAAAAAAGGCCTTAGTAAGGGTTGTATTCATTGATGAGAAATGATCTATACATTCTTATCTGACAGTTTTCTGGAATACCGTAGAAAACATAATATTTATCATCAAACTTTGGAAACATTTCCTTTTCTACCAAAATATGAAATTGCATTTCCTCAAAATTAATGTGAGCATGGAGGAAGAGGAAATACAGATGCTAGAGCAGAGGTCAATTTCTGGGCTTGTATCTGGTTCACTATATGGTCTAAAATAAGCCATAACCTCTCCAATTACATTTTGATTATTCCACAGAATGCTGTAATGGTAATCTCTTTTTTTATGAGCATTGTGAATTAAAGTCTGAGCAGGACTCTGACATCATGAAATGAGCAAACTGTCTTAATGCAGCACATCATCATCCCTGTAGGACAGGAGAAAGAATGGCAGAGTCTGAAGAAGGAATGGTATTTTAGAAAACATAAATCAGTCTGCAGAAACTAAATGGAACTTATAATAAGTAGCCTAGGTCAGATGGAAAGACTAAAGAAGAAAGAGATAAATATTATTTATTTGCAACTCATCTGTTGTGGCTACAGATTCTCTTTTTTTATTTTTTTCATCTGAACTCTGTAGATTAAGCCTTGTGTTTACTTATATTTGACATGACATTTGCATAAATTGGCAAAGGTCTCAGTTCTTCTGATGACACTTGTAAATCTCACCAGGTAAATGTGAGATTAAAGTCAGATACTGCTTATCTATCTAGTGAATGTATGCACAGAGTGACAAACTGTCAGCCATGAATGCTGATATAATTTATTCTTGCAACAATGATTGTAAAGGGGGTAGAAAATGGTAAATTTATAATGCATTCTTGTCACATAGATTGTAATGATACCAGCAAATATCAAAAACTTAATTTTTTTTCTGATGAAAATTGTCAAGCTGTAATGAGAACAGAAGATAGCACAGAAAATGTACCAGTTCTCTGAGCTTCCAAAAATACAGTCTCACTGTTGCCCTCAAATGACATTTTCCAGGTTCCCTTGGTCTGCTTCATTCTACAGGGTGTTGTTTTTTTTTTTTTTGCTTCCCTTAACTGTCCCTTAGTGGCTCATTAAAAATATAATGTGGTAGTGCTGTTTTTTTCAGAAGAAGACATTTTAGAAATATTTTATGCCTTTCATCATTGTAAAGATAATGTAGGATGAGGACACTTTCCAGCTAAGCATGGAGAGATTAAACGAAGTAGAACCCAGTCTGAGTTGGCTTGAGAAGGGTTGTGGGTGATTTCGGACAGAAAATATAAACTACGTTCACATTTTTGAGTGGGCTTTAAGAAAAGTAGCCTGAGTTTGAAATACGGCATGCTATTCAATATGACTTTTAATAATTTCAGGAGCTTAATTTACATCTTTTATCTACCTATAGTCTTTTTATTCAGAATGAGTAGGAGATGTTTTCTTATCTCCATCAGTTCTGGCAACTCAGTGAACTTATATCCTGATTGGTCACAGAAAAGACTTTATCAAGCATGCATGCTCTGGACAGTCCTTTCAACAAAATGTTTTCATTTTCTGACACCTTCATTAAAACACATTCATATTAAGTTCTTAAAAAATTATATTTGAATTTCTGTGATTGTATGATCATTTTTCAATCTCTGCTTTGGCAGACAGAAAGCTTTTACAATAGATTCAAAATGCAATGATTTTCAAATCAAACAAGCAAATATACAACTTCCTAGAGAGTTCAACTGGTCTTAGAGGAATCTCTAAAGGCCGATTAGCCAGTCCTACAGATAAGCATTTTTCTTACAGTGTATTCTACCATACTTACTGCTGTTACATAACAGAAATTACTTACCCAAACATGATAAATAAATAAAGCAGTGCTCTTCCCCCCCCTCTTTTTTTTTTCTGAGAAAGATCTTTATTGATGGAATGAGAGTAAAAGGTGTTCTTTGTAACTTTGGAGTCGCCCGAGTCCTCTGGATTTTACTGTGCTTCATCCTCCAGCAGTAGGTTTTCCCAGTTTTCTCCAGTGATGCCTGTTTGTGAGCATTCATCCTTTCAAGCCTTGCACTGTGGTACAGTCTTTTTCCCTCAACTTTTGTAATTATTGAGTTTGCTTGTTTATTCAGCTTTTTGATAAACTTGTAAACCATTTTCTACTTTTATTTGTGCATGTGTTTTTTAAATCAGTTCATGGTGTTTGCTGATTTATTTCAGGGGATGCTTTTACGTAAAACCAGACAAAACCAGACATAGTTCTTTTGTCTTCATGTGTTCAGCATAGTTGATTCTGCAATTACCTAGACATTTTTTTTTTGTCATAAAATACTCAATTTTATTGCAAATACAGCTTTGTATTTCTACTGGCATGATCAACATCACCAATGAAACTCATTAATGATTATTGTCAGCAATACTTTTCCCATGAGTCCTTTCTAAGGAATATTTGGCAATATTATACAATATACTTATTAAAAATATCAAGAAATTAGTTCTGTAAGATGCCATGTCCCATGAAGATTTACTGGGCAAATACTCTTTAGAAAGAGGGAACTGAAAAGAGTTGTAATTTCTGAGTGAGCTACAGTTTTACTACAATACATTAGAGTTGTAATGTACATTTTAACTATGATTGAAAAGTAGCTAATGAAGCATTACAGGATAATGTATTTTTCTAAGTGCCAATGTAGCATAATCAGGGAGATTGAATCGAAACATTGATAAATGCCATGATAAAATGAATCTGTCAGATTGGTTACACAGGTAAATGTTCAATCAACAATAAGAACCCCTACACAAACACAAAAATGGTGAATTTTATGAATCTAGGTAGGCATTTTGGGTATGGTTTAACTTCCCAAACATGATTATGGAATAATAGTCAGTTAAAATAAGTATCATCACAATTTTTTTTCCTTTTTTTTTTACAGATATCAGTGTAATTTAAACATTTTTCTGGTGGTTTGGGTTTTTTTGTTTGGTTGGTTGGTTTTTGTTGTTGGTTTTTTGTTTTTGTTTGTTTTTGTTTGTTTGTTTGTTTGTTTTTAGGTTGTTTCCATGGCACTGAATTTATACTGCAAAATAACTGAAAATGCAGCAGTAAAAATTCGAGCTTTTTTTTTTTAAAAAAAGTCTGCTTAGTTGTTTTTTGCAGAATAATTAGAATGGTTGTATCTAAGTACCATTTTTAAATAAAAAAGATTTGTTTCTGAAGTACTGGATTTATATTAAATGGAGATGATTAGAGGACGTAATCTTAACTGCTTTGATGTACAAAAAAATTCACTTCTGCACACTGGAAACTGCTTCCAGTTCTGCCCTTGAAGACAGATGTGAACTTTCCACTTCATTGCTTAGAGATGTTTTCTGAAGAGAGCTCCATAAATGGCTCATTTTACAAGCACACTGCATATTATTCTAGTGTCAAAAGCTTGGGAATTGATTACATGGACTATAATACAGATATGATAATTTCTGTTGTGTTTTAGGATGCAATCTGAATTCTCTGTGCCATACATCTGGAGTTATGATCTCTGTAATACACTCTTCATGCATTTATTTCTGCAGCTCTCCATAACACATGCTAACAAAGGCTCTTGCTGTCTGTGGCTATTTAAAATGTCTACCAAATTATAGCATAATTGATTTGGGTTTTTTTACTCAGGCAGAGTAAAAAAAGCTTTTACCAAAAGCTTACATGATATATATTATTGAAGAAAAAAAATTAGAATATAAATGAGAATTCCTAATGTGAGCTACACAGTTGCATAAAACTATAAGTAAGTTTCTATTCCAGAGGTGTCTCTCTTTTGAATCAAAAAAAACAAACAACAGACCAAACATGTAAAAATTATATATTGGTTTTATAAATGATGAATTAAGGTAAGAATAACCTAGCTAGGTAGTTCAGGTGCCACAAAGCAAATAGCTAAACAATTATTTTTAATGGTTTTTACCAAAAGGCTGCTTGTTTGTTTAGGTTTGTTTAGGTTGTTTGTTTGGAAATTGTGGTAATTTTTAAAAAATCAGAAGATTTAGAGATTATCTCAAAGTCCATTCAACAGGAGGGTTTTTTGGTGGGACAGTGTAGTTATTTCATTGTTTTCAGACCATTCATTGTAGGAATATCCTGAGGAGAGGGGAGAGGTTATAAATAGCAAGCAAAACTCTGTGTCTGTCTCTGAAAAGAATAAAATAACTATAAAAATAGATGTGTCATTTTTTCTCAGGTTTTTATGTAGAACAATGGAGGTGCTTTCAGGGTAAGACCCTCAGTTTACTTTAATCACTGGAATTCCGTTGGACAAATTTGGGCTGTTACATCCTACAGAGCAAAGATGAACACATTATTTTCATTAACAAGCCTTTTCCAAAGAAAAAAAAAAAAAAAAAAAAAAGGATAATTTTGACTTTTCATCAAACCACTGAGAGCTATTGACTTCTTTGTCATTTTTATGTCCAGATGTTTGTTCTTGACTTAATAGGGAACCTACAATTAAATTAATTAGAAGCTGATATTAGTATCACTCTTCCTGGATGATTGCATCATGTTATGTTATCCATGATGCAAACAGGTTCTTTAAAAGAGTGTTTCAAGGGTTGAGCAAATGCTTCAAGATTAATTAAGACTTGAAAATTGACTTTTAATGAGAAAATAAGATCAGTCTATTCTGAATAAAAGGAACACATTTGACAACATAAAACTTCAAATGAATGTTGTTCTTATTTGCTATTTATGTTAAGGTTTGGGTTTTTTTTGCTGTATGAGATTTTTAATAAGGGATAAAAAGATGGAATTCAGTCCAAGGTATGCAGAATTAAAATTTTTGATTGTTTTTTGTGACAGATGTTAATAGTTTGGGTGTAGAACTAAAGTAAAAGAACTATCTACTTGTGAAAGGACAGATGAGTTCTTATCAATAGACTTAAAAAGACAGTTAACCTTAGAACCAAATAAAATTTTATATTAAAAGTATTTAAAAATGTTTCTAAAACTTTTCTACATTTTGCAATTTTTCTAAAAGTTTTGCTAGGACATTTTGGCATCAAATACTGTTTGAAAACATGGTTGAAGACAGGCCATGCTTTCAAGATAAAAGATAACCTTCCATGCAGTTTCTGCTGACATTGTAAGAATGACACAAATGTGATGTCAATCACAAGAATAAAGTTTGTCGAACCTGATTTGAGGTACAAAACTATTCAGTGTAAATACATGATGCATAACAAAATTATTAATATTAATAATAACAGCACAATTAATGGAAATAGAAAATGTGTGATTTCAAAGTAAGTAAAGCCATATTTATCATATTTTTAGCATTATCATTGTAGAGTTTTGTGTAGTTTAAAATAGAAGCTATTTTAATTTCAAAGTTACTGCAATATTTGTTGCCAAAAGGGTCTGTGAGTATAATATCCATTTATAGTTCAGCTACACGGTGTAGGAAAGTGCTAAGCTTGTTTCACATGCATTTTGGTCCTGCATTGCTTCCTTTAAAGTTTACTTTTTTAAGTTTTATTGTGATCCTTTGGTGAGACAAATATAACTAAAAATTCATATTTTCACTATTTTTTTTTGGTGGTTTTTGCTATCTAAGAGTCAACATGTAAAAAAATTTCAATAAATGAACTATTGGAACTTTGAAGATAGAGAGTTCCCCCCCCCCATAAATTTGCATATCTTTCTAAGAAATGCTGAAAGGTTGAGAATAGAAAACTCTGGGTGAAACTAGATGGATTTTGGCATGAAAGGATCAAATCTGTTGAGAATAATGGCCCCTTCTGGCCATAAGAATCTATTAATATATGGAGTGAGTCTGTTTGGCTTCCTGCAGTGAGCTGCATACGTGTGTATGTGTGTGAACGTCTGCCTGTGTATCATTCACTTCTGTGTGTAAGATTAGGGGTTTGCCCTTGTCATGCAAACTTTAATATCTTACTTCAGTTGTTTGAAGATGTGTGGAGGGATCCTCTTGTCTTCTCATCCAGGGGAAATCCTGAATCACCTTAACTATATAAGTAATTGTGTAATTAGTATTAAAGTTGAGCTAATGTAGTTGCTTTGAGAGGATTCTTTTTCCTTCTTAAGACAGCAAAAGGTAGTAAAGGGCAACTGAGGACTACAGGGAGATGGTTTTCTTCCTAGTGTATAATCATTAAATCAGTTCTGTCTGTATTTTGAAACATATGAAAAACTAAGCTTTACAAATGGAAACCAAATAATTTTTAAGTAATTAATGAAGAATTCCAGGAGATTGGAAATGTTTGGCATTTGTGGATTTTTAATTAAAATTTATTCTGCCTTGAAGAAACAAATATTTAGTCATAAAATATTATTAATGATAATATTTTTTAAAGTTTCATTTTACCAATGGTATAGTTTGAGGCTTTACCCTGACTACAAAACTTGGTCATGGGGTAAGAGCATAATGTGTCTATTGCTTGCATTGCTAGTCCATTGGGAAATGGAGTGCTCCTACCATAGTTCAACTCAATATTTTGGGGCCTTGTCCTTATGTACTTCCAAGTAGCTATGAAAGATTTATTAACACTAATGAGACAGAAAAAAATAAGTTCCCTCATTTTGCTGGCCTTTTTTTTTTTTTTTTTTTTTTTTTACCTCTTAACAGTTAAAACCTCCCTTGTCCTCTTATATTTAATATTTAAATTGAGAAGTAGCAGTACATTGGTTTTGGGCAGACTTACATAAGTTTAGATTATTTGGTATTTTCTTTGCATAATTTTATTGTATCTCCTGAAAGTAAACTCAAGCCTATTATGTATGATTGCTGGAGTATATTAGATTTATTTGCACTTTAACACCAAGAAAACATCTGTTTTAAGTCATACCATAGCATGACAGCATGTTATGCTTTTAAACAGATTGCAAGCATGTTTCTGTATGAAATATTGAGAAGAATTTTTAATGAATATTGGTCTGAAGTTTTCCAAGAAAAATGTTTTATTTTTAATTCTTTCTGTACATACTTGCCAAATCAGGGAAGTACACAGCATGCTCCCTTTTTTTGAGTTACAGTGTTTGACAGGATTATCTTGCTGACTAAATGGCATATTCATTTTAAGACAACCTTTCCAATATTTCCTATTGTGTGGCTGCACAAGGGCAGAATTGTAGGCAGGAAAGTGCAAGGTCAAAACAATGAGCAGGACATACAAAAAAGATTATTGTTACTTAAAATGTGTCACCACAGTCTTCCTGAGAGATAATCAGCACAAATCTCAAAGGAGGATGAAATTAAGAGACTAAAAAAGCTTGGTTTTGCCCTTTCACACCTTTCGCACCTTATCTCTCCCTTTGCTTTTCCCTTAACTTTGGACTGCATTGCCTCAGAGCTTGGGAATTTGCCTCTTATCAGTGAAAATGGCCACACCTAATGATAAAGTGTTATTCTGACCCATATGTTGCCAAAACCAGGCAGTGTTTTTGCAGGAGATGACAGGTGTGACTGTTTCTGTGTTCCTGTGCTCTCCCATCTCTCCACACTGCCCATGGCATGATCTCAAAGCAGGGAAATCAGTAGGGTTTTCACTTCCTTCTTTTGGGTGTTTAGGAGAGGTGTCCATTGGGAAGAGCTCAAGAAGTTGCTGGAAGGTCTGTGGGCTTCTCAGCATGTCCCATATCGCACAAAGTCATGGCCATTCTGCACAGGTGTAATATCTATTTCATTTGTTTACTTTTTTATCTCTTTACTGGCAGCTTCCAATATATCAGAAAATGGTTACATACAAACTTTTTGCTGTATCTGTGGCTAATAATGAATATAATTTTCCAAAACCAGGTGAGGGATTTTCCTTCGCTTTCTGCTGGACCTTTTCTTCCCTTTCTGCTGGACCTATGCTCACTTCCTTGAGAATAGCATGTTTCCTTCCCATTTTTTGTCTGCTTGTTTCTTTCCCTTTCTCCTTCATTTTCAGGCACCTAAAGGATTCATGTATCAATCCCATGACACTGAAAGCAAATATTATACATAAATCATTGCTAATAAACGAAAATGATAAAGCCAAGTAAAATAAACATAAGTGATGAATCACAGAATCACAGAACATACCAAGTTAAAGGGACCCACAAGATTCATCAGGTACAACTCTTAGCCTTATCCCTGCACAGGACCATCCCCAAGAGTCACATCATGTGCATGAGAGTATCATCTAAACACTTGAACTCTGTGAGGCTTGGTGCTGTGATAACTGCCCTGGGGAGCTTGTTCCAGTGTCCAACCAACCTCTGGGTGAAGAACCTTTTCCTAATATCCAGCCTGAACTTCCCTGGCACAGCTTTAGGTTATTCCCTCAGGTCCTGTCACTGGTCACCCCAGAGAATAGATCAGTGCCTGCCCCTCCTCTTCCCTTCATGAGGAAGCTGTGGACTGCAATGATGTATCCCCTCAGTCTCCTCTCCTCCAGGCTGAACCAACCAAGTGATCTCAGCAGCTCCTCACACAGCTTTCCCTCAAGGCTCTTCACCATCATTGTTGTCCTCCTTTGGAGAGTCTCTAATAGCTTGATATCTTTCTTACATTGTGGTGCCCAAAACTGCCACAATATTCAAGGTGAGGCCACCCCAGTGCAGAGCAGAGCGGGACAATCCCCTCCCTCTCCTGGCTGGTGATGCTTTGCCTGATGCCCCCCAGGTCATGGTTGGCCCTCCTGGCTGCCAGGGCACTGCTGACTCAGATTCCACTTACCATTAACCAGGGCCCCCAGGTCCCTTTCCCAGCACTTCTTTCCAGCATCTCATTCTCCTGTCTGTCTGTACATCCAGGGTTACCCCATCCCAGGTTCAGAATACGACACTTCCCCTTGTTGGACTTCTTGCAGTTGGTGGTTGCCCAGTGCTCTAATTTGTTAAAGTCTCTCTGCAGGGCCTCCCTGCCTTTGAGGAAGTCAGCTCCTCCCAATTTTGTATCATCTGCAAACTTCCTTAGTATCCCTCCCAGTCCTGTGTCCAAGTCATTTATGAAGATGTTGAAGAGCACAGGGCCCGAGATGTAGTCCTGTGGAATCCCACTAGTGACAGGTCACCAGTCTGAAGAAACAGACCTGCATGCTGTGGTTATGATTAAAAATATTCAAATAGAAGAGATACATTGAAAAAAATGGGAGTGGAAGTGTCTTCAGGTATTTAGAGCTTTCAAAAATCAGACCATTTATTTAAGAATCAGATTACAGATTTAGGTCCTTACTTCAGGCTGTTATTTTAAGAAAGGTTTATCTTTGGACCTTAGTGTAGGCTCTGTGCAAATCTCAGATTCATCCTTGAAGTGAGGTTTGTGTGGAGCACAGTTGGCTGCAGTCTCTCTCCCTAATCTGCAATAGGTACAGTAGTCAGACCACCAATGGTGTTCATATCTGGAGATAACATCCCATAGCCTGATGAGTGAATTTGAGTAGTCAGGTCCCTAACTTTAGCTCCTCGGTTAAGTATTTAAAATTTGGGTTAGATGAGACTGGATGGAGCTAGGAAAAAAAAGAAAAAAAAAATCACCTTTTATTCCTTCAGTATTTCAACCTTCCTCCATAGTGTTTCACTCAGAGTCTTGATCAGCCTCTTCCATTTATGTGAATTGGCATGCAGATCCCTCTTCATGAAAAGGACTATTGATGCATTAATAGATGAAATAGGGACAAAAGAGAGGCATATTTCAAACTGTCTTACCCCAGATTTTTGTTTCTGCAAAGCATATTGTTGGAGTGAACTACACGTTAGTTTTAGGATTATCTGATTTGCAAGAGCAAACAAAATGCAAAATTACTTTTCAGAGCAATGATGTTTATCATTTGTCTCTATATTTCTACCGGGAGTGACAAAAATGAGAAAAGAATGGTTAAGCTGTTTATAAATATGATCCATTAAGGTTCAGATAAAAAGGGAGGTTGTATTGGTAGTTTATAATCAAATATATATTGTGAGATGTGATAAAAAGAGCGGATCTTCTTTTTACTACAGAATCTAGTTCCATAGCTAAGCTGTAGCTTTTGAACAAAACCAATTTTCTCTAGACTGTTTGCAAAAGGTCAGCATTGAACACAGAATTGAATAGACCACAAACTCTTCAGGGGATGGTATTGTTTGTTGTTTTAGTGCCATCCATGACACTAGACATTTTGTCAGTTCAGAACAAATAATAGCAATGATGGGATGGGAATACTCACGTATTCTGCTGACCAGTTGTGTGGGGAATAGTGATTCAGCTGCTAGAAGGCACAGAAAACAGTTATTCTTTGAGACTGCTGTAATAAAGGGTACAAAGGAACTTACTGAGGCTACTAAACCTCTACCTGTAGCCAAGAAAGATTACAATAGCTTAACATTTTTAAAGCTCAGACTAAACTAGTTTGTAAATTGCCATTTAATAAAACTGAATGTTTACTATGAAATTATGGCTTCAGACTCTAACACAACCTTGGATTTCTATGCTTTATATGATCTAAATGGAAGAACTACAATACTAGCAAAGCAAGTTAAGAATAATGAAAATAGAGGTCATATGCTGCTGTTAATGCATGCACAACAGCATGGTCATTTGTCCTGTATGGAAGCAAGGTGAAATTGTTTTAATCATCTAATTGGGAATCTCCTTAAAAGAACCTGTGAAAGAGATTGTCATTGTAGTAATTGTCATATGACTCTGATTGTCAGATATGCACTGAAATATGTTTATAATGTATAATATATTATCTTCTTATCCTTCAAGTAAATCTCTATCCTCAATGACTTTTGTGAGTGAAATGAGATACCAAAATAATATTGAAACCATGCTGAGATGGACTTTGTAGATTAGAATACTGCTTAATATGAAAATTGTATTGTCATTGATGTGTAAGGACAGAAAGCTGATTTTCATGCATATTTTTTTGTAGAAGCCAATATTCAAAAATATCTTCAAGGTTTAAAACACAAAAGGTTGGCCTTTGATTGGTGCCTATATTCACTTTGTTGTTTTCCCCTTCACTGGGGTTGTTTTTGCTGTGGTAACAGAAGAATTGGTCACCAGAGGTAGTAAAATGATTGATGGGAATTTCTCTGCGTAAGACTGAGGAAGGCTTATTCCTTTGTTTTGGGCAACAGCACCCCTACAGCTAAACCTACTAGTACGAAGGAGGACTTTTAATCATCTTGTTATAATTATGCATTAAAAAAAAGCAACAAGCATATTCTAGTGCAGTTAGATGAAGAGTAAAAACAGTTATGTTCCCCTTCCTCAATAAAAAAGCATATTTTTCAACAACTTTGCTTCTTTCGCATCTGTGATGATGTATATATACACTAGTGATACTTTTTTGTGCATTGACAACATAATTCTAAACCTCTAAGGGCCTTCAACAAAATAACTAAAGGAAAATAAAGTATACACAGACAGACACTATACACATAAAAATACCATTATCTATTAAATTTAATTGCCAAAATAAAAATTCCCAAACAACAGAGCAGTTGCTGAAAATACACATAATTTGAGTTTTTTCTGAAGGTGTTGACATGTATCTTGAAGTTAGGTAAGGGCATACACATTTAAGAAATGTCATCACTTGAAGTAGGTCATCTTTGTGCTGTCATATTCTGTATTTCATCTGTTCATAATTGAGTGGAATATTCAGCAGTCCCAACCCTATTAAAATTAAGGAGCAGATAATTCCTGACACATGGGAGAAACACCAATTCCTCTCTACTTTTTTTGGTAGTCTGCTGCAGTATTTACAACTCTCTTCCTTTTTCACTTGGCGTGGAAGAAAAAGAGGCAATTGAAAATAACTTATTTCATAGTTGTGATGGCTTAAAAGTAAACTTATCAATTAGTGTCAATGAGATGCTGAAATAATTTGGTCTTTCTCAATCACATACTAAAAATCTTTATGTGAGAAAAAAGTAGAAGATGGGAATTTTTTTTTGCATTGTTCAGATAACAATCTCATCATTTCAACTTTACTGAGTAAAAAAGGTATTCTTAAACTAAAGAGGTAATCCGTTCCTCCTTCTGTTGACAAACATCTTTATTCTGCAGGAATTTTTACTGTTGTTTGTTATCAGTTGATGCTTTAAATTCACCTGAACCAGCTTTTTGAGATTTCTACGATCTCTCTGGTGGCTGAAAGATAGCTTGATGTTTAAAGTCAACTAAATTCTATTAATCTGTTTAATGCTAATAGTATAATGCATTCTGCTCATGAGTATTATTACAGAAGTGTAGTTTGTAAAACTGGTAGGATTTCACGAATCATTGAGTGACTTTGTTGGCAATCACATCATACATGGAAATCAAATATGTTTCTCTGTACCACACTCTCATTGTATTGTACTCCAAACTGCAAATCACTAATGGCAAGGAAGGTCTTCTAATTTCAAGGCTAAATATATCCTTGGACAATTTATATCCACCTGGATTGCAGCCAGTATGTCTTTCCTCCTGTATAAGTCACATTTGTGGAATTCATTTCCTTAGGTTACATTAGCTACATTTTTCTAACCTATTCTCAAAAAATCAACCATTTGACTAAGCATTTGTTTGCATATTATTCTCCACTTGGAGTGAAATCTGAAAATAAGTTGAAGTTCCTAAGTGAAATTTTAGACAAAATTTATGTGTAAATTCAGGAGAATAAGCCTGTAAATTCAGGAGAATAAGACTGAGAATAAACTGCCTGTGACCTCCACAGACACTGTATCTAAGAAAATCTTTCTGCTTTTTTCTAATTCTAGATACCATAGAGGCTGCACTATGGACCCTCTCTCTGCCAAACTGGCTGCTTTTAGTCAGTTACCTCCTGCCTAACATTGTTTGGATAGAGAAAATGTGGTTTGATTTTTTTTTTTTTTTCTGCCAAATCTACTGTCTGATTTGGTGGTCTTGCTCTGTTCCTTAATCTTTGTGACAACGGTGGTAACTTTTTTTATATGTAAATCTAGCAATTTGAATATCTCCCCTAAAGGCAGGATATCTGAGTACTCAGAATGTGTGGGATTTGAATTTGTTGTTCCCACATCACAAAGAAATGCTCTGGCCAAAGTGCAACGTACCAGCCGACATTCTCTGTTGCTGCGTTGCTATCATCCTCTTTGCTGTATTTTTCTTTTGACTTTGTACCTCTTCTTATCTGTATATTACTTCATGAATTCTTTTCCCTGTGACACTCTGTGGTTTTACTTTTTTGTTTGTTTGTTGGTTAAGTTTTCTTACATTGCCTGGCTTTCTCTAAAACAACATCTCATATCTTAACAGCCTTTTTCTCAATAAAACTGAGTTGAGGGCTGCCAGCTGTGCTGCACCAGCCTAGGCCTTGCATCACACATCTGAACCTCTGGGCTGGGTTCTCTCCTTTCTGTAACAAGCAGGACAGGGACCTCACAGAAGAAAGCATGACTCTGACTCTGGTCTTATGCTACAATATATCTCTCCAGGGCAGGAGGATGTTAAAAAAAAAAAAAAAAAAAAAAAAAAAAGGCTTCCAAAGCCTGAAAATGTATCCACTTTAACTAAAGCATAAGAAAAGTAATTGAAATTTAAGCAGGATGTAGGGCGATTTCCCTCTATGGGAGGTGTGCTTTCTCTAGCTGTCAGTTTCTCGACTCATCTCTGCTAATTTGATTAATTTCACAGTGGCAGTTCAGTTATTACTCTGGATTCCACGTATGCTCAAGGTGTAATACTTTCATTTTTACCTGTAGAATAAATAATATTATCCAAGAAAAAAATGCAGGGTTTATGTGATACAGTTTTCCTCCTGTAAACTCACATTGCCTTTTTAGTATTGGGACTCTTTCTTAATTTCAAGGATCAGTTCAGCTTTCTTGCAAAATATTTTCTAAAATGTTATAAACATGTGAATTGGACTAGCACAGCTGTAGTTACTGGAAACACTTCTAGGTATTAAATGAAGTGGACGTGAGCAGGATGTGGGTAAGATGTGTGCTGCTCACTTTTTGTGGTTTATATCTCATAACTGCTTGATTTGGCTTTCTTGTGCTGATACACTTTAATGAGTACTATCAGACTATAATCATGTACTTCCACATCCAGTATGATGACTTCTATTCTGTGTGCTCATTTCCTGTTGGTGTTTGCTTGAGTTCAATCTCACTATTATAAAAATTTGAGATTAAAGCACACAGTGTATGTATCATATCTTTAACTCTGAATCAATCCTAACTGCATTGTGGATATCTTTTTAATTGTCAAGTCTGTTTTTCTATTATTTTTTAAGGGAATTAGTCATGTCAGATCTCAGAAATATGCTGTACAAGCTTGTGAAAGTAAAAACAAACCCCAAATCAAATAAAAATAAATATTTGATGTAAAACTCTCTTAGAGCCACAGAACACCAGAGATATTTTACTTTTACATGTAGGGCAGGGCTGTTTGTTTGTTTATTTGTTTTCTAAAAACATACTCAAATTCTATACCTAGTGAAAAACAAGATTGCGAATTTGACTAACAAGAAAATATTTTAGTGCATTACTTCTCCCCCATTTTATGTATGACATAGTTAGGGAGAAAAAAATTTACTTTTCATAGATATATTCAGGGTTTTTTTATATTTAGCACATCCTTTCTTATTAAGATTCTGTTTTGCAATGTGATTATTATTACAATGAAATCAGAAGGATATTAATTTTTCAGAGGTCTATTTATTAATGCTTTTTTAATTTCTGTGTTGGTTTCACAATTTTGTTTTATTGAGAGCAGGGTGGAGGAAGAATTAGGAAGGGAAAAACATATAATCTAGCAATGACAAAGGAAGTAGTTGGTTGGTATCTAAATGAAACTAAAACATTTACCTTGTGGTGTAACTTAGCCATGTTTTATGGAGGAAGCATTTGTTTTCACCATTCACAAATCTATTAAGTACTTTGAGTTACTTTCAGTTAGAGAAAAACTCTTTAATTTACCAAATATCATTTCCCAAGAGTGCCGAAGGAGTTTATCAACATCCTGCAATACAAAATCCTTGACTGACAGGGAGCTGGAATAGTTGACCTATTACTTTCAACTTAAGTTATCTAACATTGTGGTATGCAGATAAAAAAGCAAAGGAACTGAAATGCCAGAGCTCTTGCATGATGACTGAAAAACAGGCATGCACAGTGAATGTTAGACGTGTGCCCTTTTCATAATGGCATTCGTTTATTATGAAACTGCATGAGGAGAACGTTGTGACACAGCTATGTTGTCCAGCAATATGGAGTTGTAAGGCTTGCTGAAAACATAGGGAGAGAGCCATGGGTTCAGAGTATTAAAGCAGTGGTATCACTTATAGTACCAATCAAAGTGTCTGCTGCCAATTCAGGAACCAAAGCATTTGAAGAATTCTGTAAAGAACTAAGAAGATTTATCTAGTGAAGACTACTGAAAGAAGATGATGTCCATTTCTCAAGTCCTAATAAATTTGGGTTGACAGGCTAACTGAAGAGATAGCCTTAGGAAAAAGTTTGCATTCAGGGCATGAGGTTAACTGAGGAAAAGACAAGTCTAAAACTGAGGCATATGACTTAATGGTACAAAATTTGATTTTACAGAGAACCATTCTGACAGAGGATCAGGAGCTAGAGGGCTGGTGCTATAAGAAGATTTTGTAGACTCTTTTGTGATCAAATATCCACATGATTATAAAGAAACGTAGATAAGAATTTGAAACACATAGCTATTTGCCTTGCCTATATAGGAACACTGAAAAATAAAGTGGTAACTATACGCAGATATAGCAAAAGTCCAAGAGGACCATGGCAAGGTTCATTAAATCACCAAATATCTGGACAATTCCAGATTGTTTCACTACTATCACTTTCATCAGTATGGCAGAGAAGCCATCACATTTTTTTCCTCATGTTAATTGTTATTATTTTCATTTTTAAGAAACTTGTATCATGTGCTCAGTACAAAGCATAGTCCTTGAGCTAAAGAAATTTACTTCAGGAAACAGACACTGAATAGGGACAGTGAGCAAAGGACACAGTAACTGGGTAACTGTTTAGGTTTTAAAACACTTAATACTGTTATTAAAGTTGCTAAAGTTATTATAGGAAGTTCAGAGAACTGAGTCTGTGAAGGATTTAAATGAGGGGAAGGGAAGTGACTTGATGGATCTGAGAGGGAGCAAATGCATGAGCAGTGAGTGGGCTGCAGCTGAGAGGTTCTAAATGGAATCTTCATAACCAGCAGAGCTAGGAGAAGAGCCAAATGTAGATAGAAAAGAAACAAACATAAAGCCCCTACAAACTGGGTATGGATATATTACATAGAAAGAAAAATAAAATAGGCCAAACAAGTGTTCTTTAAGAATATCTATGTAACAGTGTTCTTTTGAACCATGAATTATTTCATGGCAGAAGAGCCACTTCATTATGTTTTTATGTAATTAAGATGTTTATAGCTAGATTCTGAGAAGCTTAATACATTTAAGTACTGTCTTATTCCCATGCCCTGTGCTGACAGAAGCCATACTAGGACAAATTAAAATGGCATTATTTCTGCTTATGTTGTGAAATGAGGATTTTTTAAGGCTGAATGGAAAAGGCAAAATTTGCTCCCTTTTTATTACTTTTAAAAGCTTTCAGGTCCTCCAATAAATTTAAAAAAAAAAGATCAATGATAATTATCTAGTCAACTTTGTGTATTGGTCTTCACAAACTTTACGAGAAAAGAATCAAAGCTATTAAGAAATTGGATCTTTTTTTCTGTAGTCTATTTATGCTAAATGTTATCTAGTATATTTAGTCCATTGCAGACTCCTAATAATAATAATATCATGATTCTCTGTGGGCAAATTTGTTTCCTTGAGCATTGCTTCTATTTTAAGCTTATGAAAGACAGTACACAACACACTTATGGCTTCCAATATTGTTTTCTGGGAAAAGAGAGGAAACTATAGTAAGAATTCCAGATAAACCCATCTAACAGAAATATTTGCAAGACAACTAAGTTATATTTTGCACATTCATTAAAAAAAGAAGTTACTTTTATTTGTATTTCTTAATGAGTGCTTCCCAGACAAACTATGTGTAGTTGGAACACTTTAGGTCCTATAGAGAAGGATAATCTTTCCTTGAGGATTATGTTTTAATGCTTTTTTCAACAGAAAAATTCAGTCTAAATTGTATTTAGTAGTATGACACAGAGCCACATTCAGTTTAGAGTTGCAAAGGGTATAGTAACTGTCAGGGGAGACAACTGATTCAGCCAATAAATGCATTTATTGGGAAAATAATTTCAGATACTATTAATAAATAATTTTTGTGTCAATTTATAGGACTCATTATTTTTGTTCTTTTCTATAAAAGTAGAATAATAAATATACAAGGCAATTGTTAGATAATCTGAAATATAACACATGGATTCTTGTGCATTTCTTGTGCCTGAAACAAAATTTCTCAGACAAATAGTTTTATGCATTGAATAGCCTCTCCTTACTTGCATTTCAATAAAATTACCCCTTATGAGCTTTTCTTACTTAACTTTTTTTATCACTTAATCTGTGATTCTTTGAATTTATATTTCACTTATTACCTTAATCAGCTATTTTTTAATTTAGGCTTTAATGTACAGCACACACTCTTATCCAAGAGTGAAGGTTATTTTGCACTAGTGAAATAGACCCTCATTATCTGTTCTAGTATCCACAAGAGTCTGGTCTGGTTTTTTCTTTTTCCTTTCCTTTCAGTGCCTTTCTATGTTTAAAATTTTCTTTTGCTATTTTAAAGGAGCTATACACCAAACCCCACTGGAAACAGTCTGATTACTGCTCTCATGTAGTAGCTAGGCAACTGGCAACAAGATCTTTTGTGCAGATGGAAGCATTTGCCCTTTTTCTGATTTTCTGGGAAGAAAAGTAAAAGGAGCCTGTGTGCAGCAGGGATTTAGCAGTAAAGTGAGCAGACAGGTGATCTTCCTTTTGAGTTACAGCCATATTACATTTATACACTGCACTGATATCTCTACACAAATTCAATAGGGGAAGGTGATTTCTGAAGAGAAACACAAAGAGCCGAGTCCCAGTTGTCCGCTTTTACTCACATTTGCAAATTCAGATGGACCTACTGATAGATAATAGAGGCTTTAGAAAACAATAAATGTTAGAAATATATAAGCAAACTTTGTACATACAGGTCATCAGTTCTTTGGAAAAATGTCATTGCTGTTAGTTTTCACAGTGTCTTTTTATATTTGTTCAGCTTGACCGTCTGGAACCCAACACGCTCCATTTCTGTTAGAAAGGTGTTATGGATCTTCCTGCAAGAGTAGGAAAGACAGACAACTTCTCAGCATGCATAGCATTCAGATTAAAAGAATTCAACCATATCAGTTGAAAACACTGTATGATTTTAATGTTACTTTTTCAAATGAGTAACTTCCTATTTTTGTTCTATCACAGGTACAGGAATGGCTATGCTTAAACTGCCAGACCCAAAGGGCAATGTCAGGACAACTTGGAGATATGGGCAAGGTGCCACTTCCAAAAACAGGCCCTTCACAATCAGTATCCAAACCACCTGCTACTCCTCCAAAACAGCCTATGCCTGCTGTCTCACATTCTCCTCAGAAGACTTCCACACCGCCTACTCCTGCAGCAGTGAAGCCGAAAGAAGAACCAGGCATTCAGAAGGAAGCTCCAAAACTTCAACAGGGGAGGCTGGAAAAAACATTGTCAGCTGATAAAATCCAACAAGGGATTCAAAAGGAAGATGCAAAACTTAAGCAGGGAAAACTTGTCAAGACACCCTCAGCTGATAAAATCCAGCAGGTTTCTCAGAAGGAAGACCCGAGGATTCAGCAAACAAAGCTGACAAAGGCAGCCTCATATGATAAAGTTTTGCATGAAGTTCAGAAGGAGGATGAAAAACTTCAAGAAGCAAAACTGGCAAAAACATCCTCAGCTGATAAAATTTTGCATGGAATTCAGAAGGAAGACATAAAACTTCAAGAGGCAAAATTGGCAAAAGTACCCTCGGCTGACAAAATTTTACAGGGAATTCAGAAAGAAGACCCAAAACTCCAACAGATGAAAATGGCAAAGGCACTGTCAGCTGACAAAATCCAACATGCAGCTCAGAAGGAAGATGCACAACTTCAGGAAATCAAAATGCCAAAGGCAGTTTCGGTTGATAAAATCCTACATGGGGTTCAGAAAGAAGATCCAAAACTTCAACGTGAGAAAATTATGAAAACTTCATCAGTGGAGAAAATCCAAGAGGAAGATCAAAAAGAAGAAACAAAAATTCAGCAAGAGAAACTGTCAAAGACACCTTCAACAGATAAAATTCCTGTAACAGAAAGTTCAGACCAAAAGAAACTGCTAAGCACCTTGGAAGAAGATAAAAAAACTGTGCTCCCAGAAACGAGCACACCACATCTAGAGGACAAAAAAGAACAAATTAGAGCTGAGATTAAAGACCATGTTGCTGAACAGAAAGAAGTTGAAGCACCTTATAAGGGACTGCAAGCTAAGGAGCAAGAGGATTTTAAGAAAGAGGATTTGGCAACTGGGATTTCACAAACAGTTTCGGAAGCTGAAAAGGCTCAGGAAGAAGAAATTCCTGTTCAAACGACACCTTTGCCAGGAGCTGACCACGTGGAAGCAGCACGAGAAAAAATAGTAAGTGGCTTTCTCCCTCCCACTTCCCTTTCTCCCTTGCTACAATTTAGTGTCTGATCCTGGCCGACCCTCTCCTGTATGTGTTCCTGTTCTTTACTGTTCTCTGTACAAGATGATTTTAAATGATAAAATCAATGACTCACCTGGAGTGAAAGTGTAACCAGTGAGTACTATGCTCTATATGCACCTTTCAGTACTTTCCTGATTTTCAGTTTCCAGCAGTTAAGCATTTGAAACTAAGGCAAAACTCCTGTTTAATAATTTTTCAGATATTTTGGATTTTATTTACCTTGATTTTTAAACTCTCCAGACTGTGAGGATTGTTGAAATTGGATTGTTTTCATAGTTCTCAATCCCAAAAGGGAATAATCTGTGATGGTAAGGTGTTCAGTTGTTTGCCATACCAAATTATAATATACATTTCTGGAATATTTCGAGGCATCTGGACATGGCATGTGAAAGTATTCAAACTTTACATCTTTTTACAATTCAGTTTACTCCTCTCACATAGACAAGTGCTTTCAGATAGGCTTCTTGGTGGGTTCTCAAGATAGAGGAATGGATGAGTTTATGACAACAGGTTCTAGAGGTCTGTCTGTCTTAAATAAATGCATTTGCTGAACATGTACTCACCAACAAGTCATTTTATCAGCCAAAATGCACACTTTATTGAGAGATGAAAAATTAGGTGTTTTATATTAGCACCACAAATTAGGGGCTATGTTATGAATTGGGATTATGTTATGAAAGTAGCATGTTATGAAAATAGGAGTAGGTTTAGGGAAAGTGTTTAACCTTTGCCAGAATTACGTTTTCAAATAAACCCAGTCACAAAAGTAAAAGTTTGGGTTTTTTCTTTGTTTGGTTGGTTTGGGATTTTGTGTGTGTGTGTGTGTGTGTGTTTGGTTTGTTGTTTTTGGTTTTTTATTTTGTTTTGTCTTGTTTTGTTTTTCTGGTGGTAACCAAGACATTATTATCCTCATTTTACACTACAAAATGAAAAAAGAAAAACGCAGCAACACCTTGTTGTTTTTTTAAGTGACCTTAAACAATCATTCATGACACGCCCCAACATGTCCCTAAAGGCATGAAGAGACTGAAGTTCTGATTTAGAACAATCAATAGAATTATTCTTGGAAAATCATAGTCATAGGACAGTTTAGGATAGAAAGGACCTTAAATATCTCATTCCAAATCCCCTGCCATGGGCAGGGACAGCTTTCACTAGACTAGGTTCCTCAGAGCCTCATCCTGGGCCCTTCTAGGAATGGGGCATCCATAACACCTCTGGGAAACCTGTGACAGTGATTCACCATCCTCACAATAAAGAATTTCTTCTTAATATCTAATCTAAATATACTCTCCTTCAGATTGAAACCATTTCCCTTTGTCATGTCCTTACAAGCTCTTGTAAATATTCTCACTTTGTTGTTTTTGTAGGCTCCCTTCAGGAACTTCCACAATCACAGATATCATAGAATCATAGAATCAGATGGGTTGGAAAGGACCTCTGAGATCATCAAGTCCAGCCCTTGATCCACTACCACCACAGTTACTGGACTATGGCACTCAGTGCCACATCCAGTCTCCTCTTAAATACCTCCAGGGACGGAGAATCCACCACCTACCTGGGCAGCCCATTCCAGTGCCTGATTACCCTCTCTGTAAAGAATTTCTTCCTAACATCTAACCTAAACCTCCCCTGGCAGAGCTTGAGACCATGCCCTCTTGTCTTACTGATAGCTGCCTGGCAGAAGAGACCAACACCCAAATTGCATTTAGAGATCTGGCATCCGTTAAAAAGAAAGTGACTTTAATATTGAAACAGTTTAAAATATTTGAGACTTTAAGTGTGATTTAAGGAATTATGAAGCCATTATTTTTCTTCAAAGCATTTTTTTTTTCAGCAGTATTTTAAAATGCAATTTCTTCAAAATTTTTGTAAAGACTAAGCTGACTGCTCATGACTTACAGGTCCTTTTCCTGAGAAATCATCTTGTAATATTGACATGTGCAGTAGCAGTTAGCTGTTCAAACAAGGATGCCTGGAAATCTTGGAGGTTTATCACATGCTGTTTATCAGTATCAAACAGTCATCTTGGAACTCACAAATTAACACAGAAGTAGTTCAGCGTATCTACGTGAGCACATTACCGAGGTGTCAATTGGACATATATTTACAACAGATCAGCTGTATTATATATGTTGCCTTATTGCTACCTTCTTGTGTTTACTGAGGGTTGATCATGTGCTTCAGTTCAGTAACTGGGTAAATATTAATACATTGTTAACAGGCGTCATTATTCCAACACGTGCCATTACTGACAAAACACAGCCCAGAGAGGTAGAAAAAGGAGGAAAAAAACTTGTCTATAAGCAGTTTTTCTGGATACAAATAATTTTTTTCGTTTTGCAAATATAAAATTGAAATCCAGATTAAATAGTCAAGTCAACCAAAGTCTTTTTTTTTCCACTTTGTAAAACTTTTTTTATAATGTAGATATCTTTATTTCTTATATAAACAGAATGACCTTTTAAAAATCATGAGTTCCTTTGCTAAAAAGTATTTCTGTTTTCTGCAACAGAATATAATCTTGCAAGCTATAAATATTTTTTAGAATACTTTTTTCTTTTAGTCATAGTTTTATTTTAATAAGGTTGAAAGACCTCTAAGATCATGAAGCTCACCCTTCACCACTAAACCCTGTCCCCAAGTGCCACATCTAGATGTTTTTTGAACACATTAAGAATTAAGTTTTATATTTTCAAATAATAGTAAAAGTTAGGAAGAGTAATGATAAATAATATTTCTAAAGCAAAAGTGAAATGTATTGACACTGACACTGTAGAAAAGCCACTAGAATAGCACAAATACATTTGACATTAGATCATTTTTATCATTAGTTAAAGAGGTTGCATTTGTTATAATTAAAGTCTTATCCAGACTTCAGGTTTTATAAGTCTTCTTCTTCCTCATGTCTCAAGATCCTGCCATCAGTGTCTGTATTAGAGCTAAATTTGTTCAGTGTTAAAAACACACTAGGCAAACATGCAGAGTAAATGCCAGTCAAATACTCAGAAAAGCCCAGTAATTCAACATGTTCCAAACTACTTCCTACTTTACAAGAAAATAGTGGTTTTTTCTTCTTATTGATTAGAATGCATTTTTCATTCTCAAAGAATTGTGGCATCCTTAGCAACATTATTTCTGCAATATTTTGTTTTTCATCTAAAAATCTTATGGTGTGTTTACAAGTTTAACAATTATGCTGGTTTTGTGTATGTGATGGCCAACCCTGTAGAAAGTAAGTTACCAGTCATTTAAAAATAGATGTAGCTAGTGGCAATACCCTAGTTCTCAGACTGCAAGAAGTAGAGGGAAAAAAGCCCAAAGCCCAAATATTATTTATTGTAAGTAACACGCATATTGATCTCAAAACATGATGTGCAGGATAATTTTTCCATGATGTACCATGGGGCAGGCAATGGTCCCTACAAAAATTAAAGAAAATATATTCATATTTTGGTAGCTTTAAAAGAAAGTTGGATTTTTCTCATCACATTTATTCCCAGGGATAAAAGAAGTCTTTCCTTATTGTAGATATTTTTCTCCTCCTTACTGTTCAAATTGCAGACTTTGCCATAATCAGTTTCCTGTTTCTCATAGCAGTCCTGTTATGGCATACACTGAGGTTCAACACCAATTCATTGCCACCTCCTCTGAAGTTGTTCCATGACCAGTTGTTATCTTCCTTTTTCCGCGCTTAACTGTTTAGTTGACGCCTTCTGTCTGTGCTTTACAAGGGACTGTGTCATTTCATCTCCCTGTGGAGAACCAAGACCTGAGAGACTCCCTTTCACCAGATGGATGCATTCTGCCCATCAGCTCCTAGGAGACTTTCAGAGCTTAAATGATGTTTGTGTTTTTCAGTAACTCATCCAAACTGATCACAGTATGTTTTGTTAGTTATGTCTTTATAAGTATTAACATATGGATCATAAAAGAAAAAATAGCCATCAAGTGTCATAGGTGAAATTTTAGTGATATTTATAGAGGTCAAAACCCCTTGAATTTAGTGATATATTTAATTATGTATTTTTTAAACATAGTCAAATAAATTCCCCTTAAACACTTTCTTCTTTAATAAAGGTAACAAAAATGTAAATATAACTTACAAAACCTGAATTTTAACTATGCTTGATTACTGAATTTTTGTAAGGACTACACATAGTTCTGTCCTTAGGGGCTGGAACATACTCAAGACTATGTTTTTCAGAATAGTGAGTGCTGAAGTGTTCAAATGGTGATGATTCCCAAAGTTGTTTTGAGTATTATAGGTTCTTTATATTTGTATATTAATCACAGCCTTATCATTCAGGAAGTCCTTAGAAATATTTGTTTTCACAGTGGATTTTTAATTACAATGGATTTTGCTGTGATATCAGGTAATTTGGTTTACAGTATTGGGTACAATGTTAATAAGAACAGATGTAGTTTATATTCACTGTAATACCTGATTTTGCAAAGCATATAATAAATCACTCCTTTGAAATTATGGTTACTTAATAAAATACTAACTAGTATATTACTGTAATATTAATATTAGAGTTTTAATGTAGGATTATGTTCAAAGGGATATGTCTGAAAGCGAGAACAGTTATCATAAATGTGAATGAAATAATATTAAAAAACTGTCTAGTTTTAAAAAATAAAATAACTGACAATAACAAATATTTAATATTTTGGCATTAAATGTAATTTTAGAGTGAATAAACATTTGAAAATACTTGTGATTGATAGCAACTTAACATGAAGGTAAATGTAACTTTAAATTATAACTGACATTCATAATTTCCTTAATTAATTTATTCCACAATATTATTTTTAAATTATTTTTCAATTAAGAGTATTACCAAGGAAAATGATAAATTAAAGCTCTAAATAAATGGTTTACTGTACTTCAGAAATCATTGACTCAGATTAACAAAGCTGATAAATACTAGCTACTTGTATTATTGAGAGCCGTAACTGATATAAAAATTACATCATATAAATAAAAGGAGAATTTGGGATACTTGTTCTCAAAGTGGTAGTGGAGATGGGGACATTTCTTAAGACTGTCAACTAAGAGGGCAGCTAAGATGACCTGTATTTTGGAGAGGGAGCTGTTTTGTTAACTAAGTGGTGAGGTACTTTCACTAAGAGTATTTCACAGCTTAGAGAAACAGGAGGGAAACTGGTGCAGAAATACTTGCTGTAGGATATTTTTGTTATTGTTGTTATTTAAAGGAGATAGAGGTGCTTGTCAGTCAGAATGGTGTAGAAGGATCTGGAAGCTAGGATGATTAAGGGATGGGAAATTAGGGATGGGAAATTAGGATGGAAATTAGGTTTAATTAGGGATGGGAAAAAAAACATTGGTTCTGATGCTCAGTTAGGTGTGCCTTCCTTGTTTGCCTCCTTTGACCAACAGCTGACCATCCTGCTTTCTTCCCTACAGTTACCCTTCCCTACTATTACCTATGCAATTTACTGAGAAACTTCTTTTTTATGAGGTACTCAGAAAATATTTGTGCAGTGCCCAATTATATACGTGAGGACATTCCAAATCATGTTAAGTCATACTTCAATACTCTATGTATTCTGTTGCATGTTGCAATATGTAATACTTCAATAAACAAAATTGAGGTTTGGATCCAAAATAGGTCCAAAATTTGAGAAGATTGACATATTGCTACAATTATAAAAGATTAAATGGGGAAAAAAAAAAAAGGAGAAATCCCCAGAAATTATGCAGACATTTGTCAAGCCATATTACTTTGTATCTAGAACCATGTAGACAGCTTTGAAGCATAGTGATTACAGTCTTCATATCAATTAGCCTCCAAACAACTTGTCCCATGGATATATGAACAAATGACAGGTTATCACTAGTAAATGTTCTGAAAATAATTAAATACAGTAACTTTTTATATTGAAAAAAAGAAGATCATCTTATAAACAGTAAAATCAGTGATCAGCATGGACAGCCATAAAAAGCTTAGTTAGATTCAATGCAAAAAATAAAAATGTGAGGAACTTTTTTGTATTATTTTAACAGCTTTGAATAGTGAAATTAGTGTTCAGTCTTCAACTGAGACGTTAACTCATCCTTTAGGAAAAAGAATCACGTGTATTTAATTGCCAGGAGACATTAAGAATTTGTATATAAGTATATACATACGCGTATGTATTTATTTTTTTAGGAAAAGGAGGATGAAAAATCAGACACATCAAGCTCTCAGCAACAGAAAAGTCCACAAGGTCTGAGTGACACCGGGTATTCTTCTGACGGGATATCAAGTTCACTTGGTGAAATTCCAAGTATTATCCCCACTGATGAAAAGGATTTACTCAGAGAAACTAATAAAAAAGACACAATTTCTCAAGAAAGTCCACCAAGCCCCTCAGATCTAGCTAAACTGGAAAGTACTGTACTGTCAATTTTGGAAGCTCAGGCAAGTACTCTTTCTGGTGAAAAATCTGCAAAAAGCAAAGAGGTTTCTGAAACATATGGTGAACAGACAAAAGATCAACATAAAGCAAAGCCTTTGCCAGTCACTCCAGAATCTTACAGTTCAGAGGAGGAAGACTTAAAAGCTATTAAAGAAGGTGAAGGAACCATCGTAGAAGAGGGCAAAGGAAGTGCATCCTCCCAGGCAGACTACAAGGAGGAACGCGGAGATGACTTATCAGCAAGAAGACAACGCTATGACTCCATGGAAGACAGCAGTGAGAGTGAAAACTCACCTGTCCCAAGGAGAAAAAGAAGAACTAGTGTTGGTTCTTCAAGCAGTGATGAGTACAAACGAGATGACAGCCAGGGATCAGGTGATGAGGAAGACTTCATTAGAAAACAGATTATGGAGATGAGTGCTGATGAAGACGCTTCAGGTTCTGAAGATGATGAGTTCATTAGAAATCAACTCAAAGAGATCAGTGCAACTGAAAGCCAAAAGAAAGAAGAAGTGAAAAGCAAAGCCAAAGGAACAGCTGGAAAACACAGAAGAATGGCACGGAAAAGTAGTGCAGGCTATGATGAGGATGCAGGAAGAAGACATTCCTGGCACGATGATGATGATGAAACTTTTGATGAAAGCCCAGAGCCAAAATACAGGGAAAGTAAAAGTCAAGACAGTGAAGAACTTGCAGTAACTGGAGGAGGAGGCCTTCGACGTTTCAAAACAATAGAATTAAATAGTACAGTAACAAGCAAATATTCTGAAGTATCTGAACAACAGAAAGGTATTTTATATTTTGATGAAGAACCTGAGCTAGAGATGGAGAGTCTTACAGATTCACCAGAAGATAGATCTAGAGGAGAAGGATCTTCTAGTTTACATGCTTCTAGTTTCACACCAGGTACATCTCCTACTTCAGTGTCATCACTTGACGAAGATAGTGACAGCAGTCCTAGTCACAAAAAACTGGGAGGTGAGAGCAAACAACAGCGCAAAGCCAGACATCGGACACATGGTCCTCTTCTTCCAACTATTGAAGACTCTTCAGAAGAAGAAGAACTACGGGAAGAGGAAGAACTTCTAAAGGAGCAAGAGAAACAGCGTGAATTAGAACAGCAACAAAGAAAAAGTTCTAGCAAAAAATCTAAAAAGGACAAGGATGAACTAAGAGCCCAGAGAAGAAGGGAGCGTCCCAAGACTCCACCAAGTAATCTTTCTCCCATTGAAGATGCATCTCCAACAGAAGAATTACGACAGGCAGCAGAAATGGAAGAGCTGCACAGATCTTCCTGTTCTGAATATTCACCCAGTATTGAGTCAGATCCTGAAGGATTTGAAATTAGCCCAGAAAAAATAATAGAAGTACAAAAAGTTTACAAATTGCCTACTGCTGTCTCTCTATACTCACCAACAGATGAAAAACCAGTTGGACTCCCAAAAGAAGAAAGTGGTCAAAAGACCTTGAAAAGTGCCGAAGAGGTATATGAGGAGATGATGCATAAGTCCAAATCATTTCAAATTGCAAATGAAAAAGATGAAATATTTGAAAAAGAATCTTTATATGGTGGAATGCTTATAGAGGATTATATTTATGAATCTTTAGTAGAGGATACTTACAATGGAAGTATTGATACTAGTCTTGTCATGAGACAAGATGAGAGCAGTGAATATATGCAACAGAAAGGAAAAGAGAAAAAACCAAGAGCTTCAGAACAGGTCTATGATGAACCACAGAAAGTTACTGATCTAGAGAAAGACTACTATAGTGTTGAGACTTTACATACTATTGTGCCTCAAGAAGATATTGTTTCTAGTTCTTACATTATCCCAGAAAGTCATGAAATAGTTGTATTAGACAGCACAGTAACTTCTGCCACCGAGGAAAAGCACTTGTTAGATGCAGAAGCTGCTTATGAAGAGCTTATGAAAAGACAGAAAATGCAGCTAACCCCTGGCTCCAGTCCAACACAACCAACTTCAGATTTCATTCCCACATCTGATACAAAGGTGTCTGGTGTTGGAGAGATAGTGGATAGTACATCTTTAACATCAAGCACTACTTCAGCAATCTCAGATGTATCACCTGTCAGTAGCACAACACTTTCTATTCCAGATGTTAAAATAACACAGCATTTTACAGCAGAAGAAATTGAAGATGAATACTTAACAGATTATGCCAGAGAAATTCAAGAAATAATTTCTCATGAAACATCAATATTGACATACTCTGAGACATCTGAAGTTGCTGCATCAGTTTTGCCTTCTGATACAGCTTCCTTAACATCATCTACATCTTCAGTTTGTACCACAGATAGTTCATCACCTATAGATAGTGCAACCACAGGTTTTGTTGGTGCAGCAGATGCTGTAAGTAAACCAGCAGATGCTGAAGGTATCAGTGTAATAACCCAGGTTCCCCTAACATCTGCAAAAGAGTACTCTGAAGTGAGCATGCCTTATGAATCTATTGATGGAGCCACTAAAAAGCCTTCCATAGCATCAGATAAGGAGAGTGTGGATCAAGCTGCAGTTTGTTTGCCTGAAACTATACCTTCAGTAGTGACAACTACAGTTACAAAACCCAAGGAATATGTGGCTGATACTGTTTTCTTTGATACCTCCAAAGCAGAGAAGGAAGCAGCTAGAAAAATGAAAAGTACAATAGAGGCTGGCAGTGTCAAAATGCATCATCAAGAGCCACACAAAGAATTAGGTGTTGATAAGGCAAGGATTGATTTGACTAGTGTTACATCTGAGCAACCACCCATATGTATAGCATCATTACCAGTTACAGAGCCTGCATCAGAAACATCTTCTGTACCCACTCCCAGTGTTGTAAGTAAGACCAGCATGGTCTCTGTGCCTTCCTCAGCTCCTGCTGTTTCAGCCAAAGTATTCTCTCTTTTTAGAAGCTCTTCTTTGGATTCTCCTGCACAACCTTCTCCACCCCCACCTCCTCCTCCTCCTCCACCACCACCACCACCTCCACCACCATTACCACCTCCACCTATTTTACCCAAGCCAGCCATTTATCCCAAAAAGAAGTCACAGATTAAAACTCCAGCAGCAACAGCTCCCACAGTGGTCCCTCCACTCACAACTGTTCCAGCACTAGAGTCCACAGCTGTATTAAAGAACCATGTGGTACCTATCACAAAAACGTACACCCCAACACCACCTCCTGTACCACCTAAACCATCCTCTATCCCAGCAGGGCTTGTTTTCAGTCACAGGCCCACTGAAGTAACTAAACCTCCAATTGCTCCTAAACCAGCAGTACCTCCACTCCCAATAGCTGTTCATAAGCCAGCAGAAACACAGCCCAAACCAGTAAGTTTGTCATTGACTTCAGGTATGACTCTGAATTTGGTCTCCACAGCTGAATACAAAATACCATCTCCCACTTCCCCTTTGTCTCCACACTCTAACAAATCTTCACCAAGGCTGGCTAAACCCTCACAGGAAACCTATGTTGTCATCACGTTGCCATCAGAGCCTGGAACTCCCACAGAAGCTATAACTAGTCAGGCTGTTACCAGCTGGCCTTTAGAAGCACCTCCTAAAGAACACATTCCCCAGCCTATGCAACCAGTTTTTACTTCGCCCATGAAAACTATGGACATTCAAAGTATGGCAGGTCAGAGTATGTATATTTCAGGTGCTTTGCAAGCTATTCCTGTGACAACAAAATCAGCTTTCGAAAAAATACCTAGTTCAAAACCAGAAGTAGTAACCACAGAGGTAACCAAGACCACTGTGTCTGTGGTTAAGGGTCCAGTGCCTGGTTATGGTTTAGGTAGTGTTGCTATTACTATACCTCCAGAGCCACTACATATAGTAGATCAACCCAGGTATAGAGAGAATGGAAGATTCCATCCTTTGGGTGATGTCATAGATCTTCGCACTTTAACTAAGATGGACGTTGAAATGAGAGACAGCTGTATGGATCTGTCTGCTGTTTCCCTGGATGTGAGAAGGCAAATGCCAGCGACTGACACGGGTGGGCGCCCAGTAAGTACTGTCCAGCCATCCATAATAAACCTGAGCACTGCGTGTGTTGCTGATCCTTCCCTGTCTGTAGTCACTGGGACAGTAACAGTAGTGACCTGCACTGCCACTGTGTGCTACACCACCAGTACAGACAGCCTTGTGGATCTGGGACACGCAATGACAACACCGCTCCAGCTGACAACATCAAAACATTTTGAGCCTCCATACAGAGTAACAAGCAGCCAGGCTTTCTCTGCCGGTAGAGATGAAGTGCCAATAAATTTATCCCTAGGTACTTCAACACAGGCAGTGACATGGGCTACTACAAAGCCTGTTACTGTACCACCTGTTGGTGTTACAAATGGTTGGACTGATCTCTCCACTTCTCAGGAGCCAGCGGAGAGTGAAGCAGTTGACCTTAGCACTACAAAATCCCACAGAACAGTAGTAACAATGGATGACACTACTTCAGGTATCGTAACAACAGTAATAGAAGATGATGAAAAGCCCGTAGATCTGACTGCAGGGAGAAGAGCTGTCTGCTGTGATATGGTTTATAAATTGCCATTTAGGAGCTGTGCAGCACAGCAGCCACCTACTACACTTCCTGAAGATCGCTTTGGCTACAGAGATGACCATTATCAGTATGATCGTCCAGGGTCATATGGCTACCGAGGAATGGGAGGTATGAAACCATCTATGTCTGACACAAATTTATCAGAAGCTGGACTGTTTGCATATAAAAGCAAGAATAGCTTTGATTATCGAGTTGGGGCAACTGATACAGCAGTAGATCTTACTTCTGGAAGAGTAACTACAGGTCAGTATGACACAGCAGCAGATCTTTCTTTGAAATATAATTTTGATGTTCCTCACCTCATTTCAGGATAATTTTTTTGTTGTTTTTCCCCTCCTTCTGTTGTTTTGTTTTCTTTTGGACAGTGTGACAAATTATTCTGGATTACACGTGTTTTTCATTTCTTCATTTTACATATGTGTTTGCACAGAGGTGCCTGCATGTGCCTGCATGTTCAGAAATGCTGTTTCCTTCACATCTAAAATATCATTAACCTGAAGATTTGCATGCAGTTTCCCCTTCCCATTTATTTCATCAAGATGGGATGACTTTCAGAATCCGCAAAGCAGCATTCTTTTGTGGGACTGGACTGTAACTTTGCCCTGTAATTTCAGGTGAGGTTATGGATTACTCAAGCAAGACTACTGGTCCATATGCAGAGACTCGGCAGGTGATTTCTGGCCTCGGGCTCAGTGCACCACAGTATTCCCAAGCAAGAATGGTATCATCTCTGGGTTCCCAGTTTGGCGTTGGAAGTGTTTTAAGGTCATCCAATGGTGTTGTTTATTCTTCAGTAGCGACTCCAATCCCATCCACATTTGCCATCACTACACAACCTGGTTCTATTTTCAGTACAACTGTCAGAGATTTACCTACTCTCCAAACAATTGACTCAGTGCCCTCTTTGTCAACTTTGCAACAGAGTCAACCTCTCCCAAGATCATACAGTTTCTTAACAACTGTGGCAGCTGAAAAGGAGAGTGCAATTACTGCCATTGATATGGAGACAAGGTTACCACCTCATACTATAGAAACTATTACCACTGAGCCAACAAGCTTGATACCTACTTTAACTACAGCATCTGAAGTTTATACAGACGTAATTGATGATGAGGTTGCCCTTCTCATTGCCCCTGAAGAAGGCAAACAGCAGCAGCTTGATTTGGAGCGGGAACTTCTTGAGCTTGAGAAAATTAAGCAGCAGCGCTTTGCAGAAGAGCTGGAATGGGAACGTCAGGAAATTCAAAGATTTAGGGAACAAGAAAAGTTTATGGTGCAAAAAAAGCTTGAGGAGTTGCAATCTATGAAACATCATCTCTTATTTCAGCAGGAGGAGGAACGACAAGCTCAGTTTATGATGAGACAAGAGACATTAGCCCAGCAGCAGTTGCAGCTTGAACAATTCCAACAACTTCAACAGCAGCTCCACCAACAATTAGAAGAGCAAAAACTTCGTCAAATATATCAGTATGGTTACGACCCTTCAGGAACTGGCTCGCCACAAACTACCACAGATCAAACTCTTTTGGAAGGACAGTATGCAACCCCAGAAAATGGTCAGTTCTGGCCTACTGATGATGCAACCACTACAGCTTCAGGAGTGCTGGGTATTGAAATTCCACAAAGCCAAGCGTGGTATTCAGTTCAGTCTGATGGCATTACCCAATACATACCTAGGTCTGGTATCCTAAGCTCAGTTTCAGAAATGTCTCTAAAGGATATTGATGTTAGAGAGGAGAAGCAATTGAAAAAGAGAAGTTCTATGCCAAAATTACGTGGTCCATATGAGGAGTTTGAGGAGACCCTAGAAGAAGAGCCCCGGTGCTTCAAAAAGATAGTGGACAGTGGAGTGCAAACTGATGATGAAGATGGAGCAGACAGAGGTTACACAAACAGGAGACGGAGAAGTAAGAAGAGTGTTGATACAAGTGTTCAGACAGATGATGAAGATCAGGATGAATGGGACCTTTCTAACAAATCCAGAAGGAAGCCTCGTATAGGGAAATACAGCGAGAGTACCACTGAGGCAGACAAAGCTAAGCCATTCTCCAAAGTCTCTAGTATTGCAGTTCAGACAGTGGCAGAGATTTCTGTACAAACAGAACCTGTAGGAACAATAAGAACACCTTCCATCAGGGCCCGATTGGATGCTAAGGTTGAAATCATAAAGCACATTTCAGCTCCAGAAAAGACATATAAAGGAGAAAGTTTGGGATGTCAAACAGAGACAGAGTCAGATACTCAGAGTCCCCAATATCTGTCAGCTTCATCTCCTCAGAAAGATAAAAAACGCCCAACACCATTAGAGATAGGATACTCATCCCACCTTCGTCCAGACTCCACACTGCAGGTAGTCCCTTCCCCTCCCAAATCTCCCAAAGTTCTCTATTCACCCATTTCACCCGTTTCACCAAGCAAAGTTATAGAGTCAGCATTTGTACCTTATGAAAAACCCATCACTGATGACATCAGCCCTCAGAAGATGCTGCATGCTGACATTGCCAAGGTTCCTCCAAGCCCAAAGGCGGCAAAGATGATGCAACGCTCTATGTCTGATCCTAAGCCCCTGAGTCCCACAGCAGAAGACAGTTCCAGAGCTCAGTTTCAGTACACTGAGGGTTTTATGGTAAGAAGTATTTGCTTGCCTTTTTTTTATTTTTTTTTATTTTTTTTTTTTTAATAATATGCAATTCTACTGCTATCAGTACAGCATGAGGGCTGACACTCATTTCCAATACCTGTGTATGTAGGCTTTTTTGCAAACCCTGCTGAGAAATCCAGAGGAATGTCTACTGTCTAAAGCAATGAGTATTTCCTTCATTGCTTTGCCTGGAAATAGGGAAATCCATATTACGTATTGAACACAACAAGTTCATGTTCAGAATTTGGAAGGCACTTTGTATTTTACATGACAATTCATTGGGCAATATGGGGGTTACATGGCAATATAGGATTACTGCCAATTGTTTAGAAAATTAAAGCATTTTCTTTCTAATTATACAACATCCAGTTCTTGTGGCACAGCCTGTAGTACATTTACCTTGTGCCTCCTGAAAGGCAGATAACACCAGATTTATAATTGCCTTAGTTAGCTGTCCTTTTTGACCCTCATGATGTTTCTTGGCGATTTCTAATTCTTCATGGATAATCTTGTGTCCCAATCTGTACGTCTTTTATCCTTCCCAGACCAAAAGGTCTCATATCTCAAATCCATTTTTAATTTGTTTATTTTGGATAATGAGGATTATCAAGCCATTATGCAAGATTTGAGGGCTGTTTCATATAGGGGTCAAAGGAGGCTGACATCATTTGGTTCAAAATTTTTAGTTTCCCCAGTATTTCTTTCCCTTGAGAAGTAAGGCTTAATATTTGGGAACCAGATCGTTATTTATGAATAAGAGGAATAAGTCTTGGCTAAAAAATACCTTGTAATTTGATATGTTCTTGGCTGTTCTTTTGTCCAAGACCATTCCCTTCTGTCAGTTGCAGGGTCAGTATTTTTTACTTGTCAGAACTCTGGAAGAGTTGCCACTCAAGTTCTTCAGCAATATTTATCTTTTATGTTCAGTTATCTGTGAATACAGGAGTGATTAGTATAGACTGGATAGGATAAAGAGTGTTTAATAATTTATAGTGGCTTTCAAATGCAGAATTAGCTGGTTATACCCTCCAAGGCTTCCACTGTAAGCAGTTTCTGCAGCTTCACATATTTGTACAGATATTAAATACTTCCCACACTGTTACTGCATGGAAAAGAGTACTTGGAAGTTTGAAGGGAAAACTGTGTCATGGCATTGGCACTTCATATAAATGTTCCCTAATGCAAGATAAGCACAGAGGGGGAAACTCACAGGAGGACTCAAGTTTCATGCAGGGAATTTGGAACAGCATCTTGAAGAACATTGCTCACAGACTTTGAGAAAGTGTGTGGTTCATTGGAGAGTATGTATAGTATTGTAAAATAACCCTCAGTATAGTGAAACTATTTCTGAGAACAAGTTATTCACTTTTTTTATAGATACATGTATATACATATACTTTATGTGGATTGTATGCTTTGTAGGATGGATGATAAATTCTGTAAGCAGCTGATTTTTTAAAGGCTTTTACAGTAGAGTTTGAACACATACAGTATTCATTTATGAGACATGGAAACAAAGGGCTTGTGCACCATTGTTTCTTTTTTAGCCACATGTTCTTTACTGTCTTGCCTTGGGCCCAAAGAGCAAGGAGTTATATTGTTCTCCCTAGTATGCAGCCATCAAAAATCAAATAGCCCATGTCTCAAAGTAGTTACCGTCTAAATAAATGAAGGGAACATTTTTATGGAACATGAGGTGCAAGTAGACAAGTGCAAGAACAATAACAAATTTCCATGAATATGAAGTGGACTGCATCAACTGTGCCATGCAACACATGGTTAGGAAGCTGCTCTGTAAACCTGCCTGACCATCAGGGCTGCCTTCATGTTCTGTTAACCATTAAACTTATTATACTCTCTGATAGAGTTTTGTTAATTATCTATCTGAGGTTCAGTTGTATTACACTGAGATCAGGTACATGGAGTTTAAGGGAGGAAAAACCACGTGACCCAAAAAAGAGAATATTTACAGTGACCCTTGCAGAATGTAATTGATTGACCTCATCAGCATCTGGAAATAGGGGTATAAATTGCTTTTACTGTTTCTTTATCAGTTTAAGTTCTTGACTACTCATACCAGTTATGTTGTGAAGAAAAGTTCTGCAGTATAAGATTTAAATTATCTAGTTTCAGTGAGACTTACAGTATTCCTTCCAGAATGTTCATTTGTTTATACCATGAGTTTAGGACCGTAGCACAGGAAAGAGTGGACAGTGGTTTCTTATTTTGTACATTTTATCACACTCAAAAGTTCTCTGTCACTGTTGGCAAAGTGTAAACCTTGTTGACATTTTTTCAACTGTAGATCTCTGTTATTAGAGCCACATGTTGTTATTCTTAAGTTTAAATACAGGATAACATTTAGATTAACATACTAAGTGTGAAACTGTGAAACTTTAAAATATTTTTGGCACTGGGACTGTTTTTTTCATTCTTTGTTTGTACAGTGCCCACCACAGCTAAAGTCTTTGTTAATTCTCTGTGGACACTTTTGTACCTCCTGACTGAAGAGTTCCTAATTTCCTAGTTATAATAAGAGAAAGGTAGAAGGGATTAATTCTGTCATTCAAAACAGTGAAGTTCAGTACAGAAAAACTTACAAAACAGCTCATTCTGGAAAAGAGAATTTAATAGAGCTGAACATAAAGAATGAAATGGAAATGTAAGATTGATCTTTCACTACCTTAGGGAAATGGAATGTGTGTATGAATACTTTTTGCATGGATGAATATCCCATCACTTTTTTAATATTTCAGGCTTATGTCTTTGTCTGCATTCATAAACACTGCAGGTGAAAAGGGTATTCATGTGTTCATGTACATGATTCACAGGTGGGTTTTTTTAATGGCAGTTGAGCAAAAAAGTTGATCCTTATGCAGTTGGTGGGACTAAAAGAGAAAGAATAAAATTGGTCTCTCTAAGATTTACAGTGAAATGATACCTTGTCCTTCAGACAATGCACTTTCATCATTCATGAATTTCGTCCAATGGAAAATAGTTTTCTACAACATTTCAGGGAAAGAGATTATGGAAACTATGGCTAAGATGATTAAATTATCTATGTCTTAGAACTGCTTTAAATACAATTTTCTTCTTTAATGCACCTTTTAAAGGGAATTGTTGCAATGTTTTATCTAATCTAGTATAAGTGAAAGGCTGAAAAGTAACCTGGTAGCTAATCACATAATAATAATAAAAAATCCAGATAACATTGGCTTCAGTGATGGCACATTTAATTTTCAGATAACAAGTTATGTGTTTACACTACATTTTCATTTACTTTTCTATCATAGTCATTGTCTCTGTGAACACTTCAATGAGCATAGATGGTGGCTTTATATTAATCCAAAGTAACAATATTGCTTACCATTATGTTTCCTTTTGTAGTGCTTATGTGCTGTACATTTCTGTGATATATATTACTAATTAAGTGTAGCTGAGTCAAAAAGAAATGGGGAACTGTAGCTTGTCAGCACTAAAAAAAGTAGTGAAAGCTACCCATTTGGAACTGACATTTTGCAAAGATACCTAATTGCAGTTTTGTGAGCTTTGTGTCTCTTGAGTTTCTCCTGTCAATGAGCTCCCCAGCATTGGCTTTGATAGACTGCCCAGTAGTCCAGCATGGTAGGATTCCATGGAGTGAATAGCCATAGGAGTAGTTTCCATGAGAGCTCCAGGAAGTGTCAGTAATGTTTTGAAATGGGGATTGAAATTCATCCATTCAGCACTAACAAAAAAATTGTGAGCACCTGTCTAGTTTAATAAATAGCCTGACACCAGTGAATCACAGAACCAAGTCACATGCCAGTCACAGTCATCTTTGGCTCTTGCACATATTGCATATGTGTAATCAAAGATGGAAGTTGTCTTCCTTTTGCCTTTGGATGCAAAATGCCTGCTCAACTAAACTGAAGCAAATTGCAGAAGACTCAACAGAAGTGTTTGTATTCGTGAAATTAATGCAAAGACACAGCTGTCAGCAGCCTGTCAGCTTTAGGGTTGAAACTGTGCATTTAAGCTTTAACACTTAGAGTAAATTCTATCAAGTATGTTTGTTAAGAAAGTTAACAGAGACTTTTCTTGGAATTTTTACCTGATGTGATTTCTCATACTTGAAAGGCAAATATAATTCAATTCTGTATAATGTAGGAAAAAAAAGATAATTATTTCAAGCAAAATCCCTCCAAAATATGTTTTTATTTAGGTAAGAAATGCAGGACTTAATCTATTATTGTAGTAAGAGCAGAACTGATTTTATACTGATTTTAAAAGTGTAAATTTTTTTAGATGGCTTGAACAGCACATTAATATGTATCTTCTATGGTATTCTGAAGTTTTCAACTTCAAAACTGAAGGTTAAGACTTCAGTGATTTCACAGAATCATAGAATGATTTGGGTTGGAAGGGACCTTAAAGATAATCTGATTCCAACCTCCCCTGCCATGGGCAGGGACACCTTCCACTACACCACGTTGTTCCGATCACCATCTAACCTTGCCTTGAACACTTCCAGAGATGGGGCATCCACAACAGACCTTTGCAGTGTCAGATGTGATGTACATCTGGACACTGAAGAGGGAAAACCAGGTAGTTGCTCCCAGTAGAATTAAAACCTTCCATATATCATATACATGATGTTTTGCTTGTTTATGCAGGACTAAGCTGATCACCAGACGTGTAGTTCAGCAAGGAATGTTCTGGTTAGGTAATGAATAGAGAGGAAGAGTAGGGAGAGTTACCTGGTTTGAAGTTGGGTATTTCTGTTTGCTTACCTTCCTCAGAAGCAGGGAGTAGGTTCATTTCTTAGTGTCATGCCAGAATTTCAGGTAACATAATCCTTCTGTTGTTGGAGCACAGGACGTTGTTCTTTCTCTTGGTTTCTCATTATCTGAGCTTAAAGGAGGTGGTACTTTGTTATAGCTCTTATAGTTACTGTAAAATATTCAGATGTGTTTTGTGGCCTGAGACATAGGTGGTCACATGGTTGTAACTGCAAAAGGCTTAATTCAGTGACTTTAATTTTCCATTTTAGTCCCATGATTCAGTCCAGAAGAAGAGAATAATGTTTCTTTTTTTTTTTTCATCAAAAAAGTATATTTCAATATAAAGAAGCCATTACCTCTTACAGAAACAGCTGCTATTTGGGTTAAGTACAGATGGGTTTTGAGTGAGGAACCATCTTTGGTAGTATCTAAATTTAAAGTGCAAAAGTATTTTTTAAACTTTGCTTCTAAGAGACAATGTAGCTGTAGCTTAATGAAAAATTTCCAGGCACTGGTGACAACTGGTGCTTCGTTTTGGCCATGCCCACGCCAGTCTGGGAGCAGCCTGATTCCCATGAATTATAAGGTTTGCAGGCAGTTTGTGAACTGCATGTGCAGATCTGCCTGACAGTGTGTTAATACACTTAGCAATAGGGTAAGGTCTGAATGAGGCTTATTCACTGCTTACGGACATGAGATGTTATTTTGAGACTGAATTCAGGCCAGCCACCAGAGAAGGTGTAGATGTTCCCCCTGAGTTCCTTTTATGCTTGAATATTGTCACACTCTTTTTATTTCGTGTGTGTTTCAAACAAATTCAGTGGGACCTGAGTTGTAAAGATGATCTCACTCACATCTAGAGACTATTATCAACAATCTTATTCCTGTGTAAATAGTTAAATAGGACTAGTCTATCTTTTCCTTTAACCATGTGGTTTTAGCTAGATTTAAAATTATTTTTTCTGCTAATGGTCTGAATTTAAAATTTAGAGTCCTGTTAACATTTCAAGCTATTGCTTCCTGTACAGCATCTGAAATCTTTTAGAATACCATTTCGTGACTCAAATGAGGCATCTTTTTTTATCTGTCAGGGCTTCAAAAGAGAAAGAATACCCCATATTTGGTCAACATGTCATATAAACATTATTTTCTAAAGCATATTTAACTGGGTCAGACTTTCCTGCCTGATACTTTTATATTAGTTGATTTCACACCCTCTCTATTCAACCAAGGGACATTCATGCATAATAGAAAATTATTATAGTATTCACTCTTCCTCCTTAACTGTCTTTTATAAAGCATGAGATTTATGGTAGAGTTGACAAAGAGCTGAGATTTTATGTCACTTGGGCCTTTTCTAACCTGCTGTCAGCTTATCCATCTTCCTCTTAAGCCAGTTCTCTTATACACATTAAAAAAACCATCACTGGCCACAAATCCCATACCTCAGTCTTCTGTCTTCCATAAACACAAAGAAGAATGAAGGTAGAATAATATCTTTACACTTGTTTTCAGTTGACTTGGTTATGGTTGTTATCTATTTTAGGAATACTTGGAGTTTTGTGTGTGGAAAGAGGTAAATATCCTGTTCCTGTTTTAATAAATACAGCGTATAAATGTATACAACAGAACCAAACAGACACTGAAGAATGAGAGGCACATATCAATGAGCAAGTTTTGGCCTACTTTAGCTCTATTTTGCTTCAGATCTTCCTCTCCTATAAAGCCACAGATCACTGTAGTTAGTGTGAATATGCAGTAGGAGGGTAAAATTTCTAGTAGTGAATTGTCTGACTGAAATAAAGAGATAATTTCTGTCATGTGTTCTGCTGATAATTTTGGCTTCCTGCATTTTGTTCTGTCTCCACTTTTGTGAGCATCTGTGACTGAAGCTCTGAAAATTATGCTGAGGAAATGAACGTACATTCTCCAAAAGGAGCGGAAGACCAATGTCTATAAAATCTTCACTAGAAAGAAAACACTCTCTTGCCTTGTTAGCAAGTTGTTTGGTATGGTAAAAGCAGAACAATAGATCAAATTAGCTGATGACAAATTATCTACAAGTATACCATGTTGTTGTCCAAAAGGAGCCAGTCATTGATTTGGACTGTTTTTTCCTACTGGGATTTGAGCCCATTTGAGATGCACTTAGGACAGAACTTCCTATTGAGTTTTCTCCAGGAGAAAGTTAGTTTGCACTCAGGAAAACTTCCCTGCAAACTGTAGCAATGTGCACTAAGTAGAGAACACCAACTTGTTCCTGTCAAAGTAGTTCATCTCTTAACAAAATGCAACCCTTAATTTCAACACTTCTCCCCTTAATTTTATTAAAATATTTTTAAGTTTATAAATTGTTGTCTTGATCAGACAAATGTGATTAAATGTTTCTTGATAATCATCCAAGACTGGCAAAAACCCATGATAGCTCATATGACCTAAATGAAGATTGCTAAAAAACCCCCGCCCTAGAATCACAGTACATCCAAAAGTTATTATCAGGTATAATTAAATACAACAAAATACTCAGAACACTAAAAAGGTGTTCTGTATGCCTCTTCGTTCTCCACTGTGTGAATGGTTACGTTTCCTCTCCGTATGAGACCTCTAGGATGCTCCTTTAACCCACATCAGTGCATTTAAGATTCTCTGTGGTTTTGATTTTGGGTTGTTTGTTTTTACAAAAAGTTCAGGGTATGCCAGTATTGAGATAATTATTCTGTGTAATCAATTCCTTAGAATTTAAAGGCCTCAATCTCCATTAAATTCTGAGACCTGGGGGTATCAGAATGATCTTTCTCCAGGATTATACTTGTCCCTAATTTATTTTTAACATATAAGATACTAAAAATTTCATAACTCTACATTTTCCCATAAGGAAAAATATGAAAAATATGTGCACAGCACCTCACATAATCATCCCCAAAAGTAAAAATGATTATAGGTGACATGGAGGTGGCCTAGTAGTCTTTGGGCTAGATATGTGTGTGTTTGTAATAGTCATCACAGCATTATTAGCTTTATAAATTGTATACAAAAGCTCTGAAGTTTTACTTCTCATCTCTAGAAATACTGACTAGACCAGATTCTCTTGTGCTATCAGTGTTTCAAATTGCAATGTAGGTTAATAACATCTAACAGTTTGGGTTATGTTTGTTTGTTTGTTTTTAAAATTTATTTATTGTTTATTATTATTTTTAATTAATGAAACTTCCCTGTATTAGAACCAACTTTACTTTGGTTCTGATCCTCAAAATCCTTCTATTCAGATTTTGCTTTTCTGAGTCAGTGATTTCATATTAAAAATAATTTGTTAAGATAGACATATATTTTTTCATATTAATGCTGCAAGATCAGATTTAACTATAAAATACTGAGAAAAATAGTCCCATCTACTGTACTTTACTTTCTTACTCCAAAACAACATTATTTATTGATAAGCTAATTTTTTTCAATGGCAATTTTTAAATGGAAGTTTATTTTCCATCTGCCAGCTGGAAGTAGATATCTTAGGTCAAATTGGTCACTTTCAAACTTGAAAGCACTTTTAAGTGGGTCAAAAAAGGGCTTTTCATAGGTTTGACTCTTTAATAATTCCATTGCAACTTAAAATGTGGAAAAAGCACTCACATAGCATTTTCAGATCAATATAGGAAACACAATTACTTTGGAAAGCAGAATTGCAATTCAGAGCAATGTTCCAAAATTTCAGCAATGATACAGACACTACAGGTAAAAAAGAGAAAACAACAACAACAATAACAAGAACAAAAAACCAACAAAAAACAACAACAGAAATATTAGGGAATAGCAATAGTGAAAATGCTCCAGTGTAGTAACAAAAGGTCAGACTTAATATGACTTAAAAATATAAAGTGCTTGCATGATAGGTAGTGGTGTTCTTGGGAAATGCTGACAACTTGTGCATATGTAGGATATGTGGCTGGTGAGGCTTCAGCTATAATACTACATACAGTTTATCTCAGCATCACTTAAGAGTTAGAGAGGCTGAGACATTTCAAAGTTGAGCAAAAGAGAAAGGATAAAAGGTTTAGACAACAAGGCATTGATTAGAAGGCTGAAAGATCTGGCTGTGTTGATCTAGAAAGAAGACCAAAGCTGGACAAGATAATAATCTTTCACTGTTTTAAACATTATTTCTAAATAGGACAAATATTAACCACTCTTCATGTCCAGTGGAGGTGCAAAATCTCAATCTGTGGCCTGGGATACTTAGTAGATATGAACTTTATAGCTGCAATAGCACAGAATTGATATATTTTAGTGACACTGTGTTATATCTGAATACTGGGAATAATATAAAGGGATAGACAGCCTACAAGACTGATTTCCCTTCCAAGCCAAGAATATCTTGAGCACTGTGAGTAATAGCATTATGTTTAAAAATTGAATTCTAAAATTAAATACAATTTTCTTTAGTATTCATGGCTCTTCTTACGCAGTATCTTTTACATCATTGCTGTTAATTTGTATTGGTACAGCATTTGTTACAGACTGCTTGAGTAAACCAACCACTCAGGCTGTATAGGGGCCTTAATTTAAAAGATAGGAAGCTGAGATAGTAAAGGTCCATAATTAAATGCCCCATCTTGTTCCTTCTATCCCTTAGCTAAAGTGGCATTTATGCCCCGTTTTACTTTCCTCTTTCCATTTCTCTTCAGAAGCCTAGGGGTCTGTTGTCTTTCTTGGCTGACACAAGGACATAGGCTACTTTGTTCAGCTGTGAAGTATTGGAAATAACAGGTTTAACATTAGATATTGGTGGTGAAAAATCCCACTGACCTGTTCACTGTAGATTCTTGTCATCACCTTCAGGCAGAAGTATTCCAAGGGAACAGCAGTTAATCTACTTATTTTATGTTTTTATTTTAGAACATGTTTAGTCCCACTCATTTCTGAAATGACTACAAAAAGGTTCTAGATGACTGAGAGTGCTTTTGGTCAGGTGAATCCCATGGTCACCATCTTCAGAATGTTCTGTGTTCTTATTTTCTGTTTTTTCTCTTAAAGCAGTGGATTGTTTACTTATGTACTAGTTTCCTTTTATTAATTCTGCACAGGAAGTTATGATTCCGTTAAAGTTAGGTTTATCAATTGTTTTCTAGGTGATAAAGCTCATTTAAAAAATAATTTAAAAAATTATTAACTTTCATTTAATTCACTGAAATCTCATTATGAAAAAAAAGTACTTTCACTATTTACTGGTTTCTCCCAGCATGCTTTTAAGATGAATGGCTACTGACAGATTGGCCCCATAGTGCAAACAAACCTCTTATTTATAGAGCAAGGTTGGCTCTGTTGACACCAATTCAGACTTTCAGAAGCTAATCTGTCAATAGTTCTCCAGTCTCTGGAGAGGGTGAGTTTTTCCTCTGTGCTTATCTTCGCAGTTCAATTTTTCCAAATAATTTCCAGTTGTGTTACCAAGAAGGAGCTGGACACTGACAGAGTTTTTCAGAAACTCAAAGTGATTTACCTGCTGGAATATTCCGCTCAGGGAGTGGAACCCATAATGGCATGATAAGTGCTTACAGTCTCTGCACTTAGAGTGAAGTGTATGAGACAGGAATTAATAGCAGCTGGTTTGCTTCGTGCTGCCATGCCTAAGTTCAGCTGGTTAGAAACTCCAAATACAGGGGTGAGTCTGAAACACTGTCACAAAATACAGCTTAGACACCTCTGAAACTTTGATGCGGAGCCTGAAATTCCTCCCTCAGTGTGACACTCCAGAGGAAGCCTGCCTTTTGGCTCTCCTTCAGAGCTTCTTGCATTTTGTACAGCATGAATTCAGGTCTCAGTTCAATTTCTGTTCACATTCTCCATCTGTCCATATCTTCCCTCTAATCTCTTTGCTAAACCCTACTTCTGTTTCCCAGCTGGTCTTTCTCTGACACTCTTTCTCATCCAATCTAAGTGGTTCCTATCAAAATACAGCTTTGATTATCTCACCTTACTCACTTTGCAAGCTGTTTGCTGATGCCAAATGCAGCTCAAGCATCGTGTGCTGGTGCTCTTACACCACCTGGCAAGCCATTTCCCTGGTGCATAATGGCCAAGCAGGCTAAATGAGCTGCCCATTAACTAAGAGTGAAGGCAGGGTTTGAATTTAATAACTGGTATGGAGGAAGGCCTGAAGGAGGATTAAATGCTGAAGATTTCTTTAGTGTTTGTTTGTGATGAGAAGTTTAACAGGCTTGATTTCCCTAAATCTTAATAACTCCTTGATTTAGACAGTCAGCAGCTGCCAGAGGTGAAAAGATAGTCAGGAAGGGTGACAGATGAAGTGAATCAGAGTGAGAGTTACCCACCTAAAATTTAGGTCTAATATAGGGAAGATTAATTTGAGACTGAGTGGTTATTTTTAATGGCTGTATAGCATCAATAAAACACAGTGACATCAGCTTCAGGAAATCATAAGGTAGCTTGGAAGTAGTATTTACTTCATTTGTTTGTGGAGCACATTTTCTGTAACCTCTTTCATAGCTGTGTTTTTGCTGTACATACATGATGTAAGAGGGCAACAGTGAAAGAAAAAAAAAACACCTCTTGTCTGAGTTGAAATTAGAAGCAATGACTGTCATTTTTCAGAAATTTAACTGTCTGGGTTAATCATTTACATCATGTTGATTCTCCTTTTATGATTCATGAGTTATAACCAACAGCAAAAATGTCATGGCCTTCTAGGAAGAATGGAATGGAATCTTAGTTTGTCCTTTGCTCATTTGATCAGGCATACTGTAGTAAACAGGATTTTATAGTAATGCCTCCAGATATTTCTTTAGGCAGTAAAAGTGATTCTTGTGACAGCGGTAGTGTAGGCTGCTCTGATTCCTTATGTTCTTACAGCCTGTTGGAGCACTGCTTGTCTGAGGAACCATAACCCAGGCACAGGAACCTATTTTTATCTCTTCCTGTTTCTTTGTCATTTGGCCCAAGAACTCACCAAAGAAAACAAGAAGTTTTGACAATGTTACAGAAGTAGCATTTTTACCATATGCACACTCTCACATTATATATATGTAAAAGCAAATGGCTTTTCTAGAAGTTTTTTGCAAACACGACTGATAGTACTTTTTATCTCAGTGACTCTGCAGTTATGGAACATTCTTGCCTACATAAAAGCTTTTTTTTAATTAAAATAGATGTTGCAATCCTTACTCTTTCATACCTTACACAGTATTTTGGCAGTATATCCATCAAGATGTTGGTCCTTGTATCGTGTTTTGAAAACATTAACTATCTAAACCCCTCAGTTTTCATGGATCACCAAAAAAATTATGTTGGGAAGATGCTGTTGATGTCATGCAGTTCCAACTCAACCTCAAAACTGGGCTAATTTTTAATTTAGATCAAATATCTAGAGGACTTATGAAGTTGAATTTTGAATATCTCCAAGGATGGAGATTTTACTTTTGAGAGAAAGTATCCCATTCTGCACTCATGGTGTGAAGAGTGCTTCATTTCCCTCGTGCAACTTGTGCCTTTTGTCCTTCTCTGTGCATCCCTTAGAATAGTCTGTCTTTTTCAGGAGTATTTCATCTGAGAGTTGAAGACAGCAATTAGGTGTTTTTTCCAAGCCTCCAAACCACTCTGTCCCTCAAGGCTTCACCATGCTACTGGGCCTACACTGGGCTCTCTGGCCAAGATTTTAATGCTTTGTGTGGATATAAAACAGGGTGGGAAGAGTTTGGGAAACTCTCCCATCTGAGTTCTGCTCTTCTAGTTAGTGTTGTTGTTCTTATGAGCTCAAGTGCAGACACACTCAAACTGCTCAGCTGCTTCACTTCAGGAGCAAATTATGTTCCCTCAAGCATTTCCCGTGCAGCTTGATAAAGAAATACACAGTACAGTTCAGGAAACACTGGTCTATGGCCCCTATTAAGCTCTCAAACCCCATAATTAGGTTAGAATAATTTGGGAAATTGCTGGGGTATTTATTATTTGTTGGGGGTGGGGGGTGTCCTGGTTGTTTGGTTTTTGTTGTTTTTTGTTTATTGTGGTTTGGTTTAGTTTTTGTTTTCCCACTAGAACCTTCTCCATTTTTTCTTGATTTTTTAATACACTAAAGTTTCAGGAAGTCATCTTTCATCTTAAAACCTAGCATTTGCTTGGGTGCTTGTAATGCATAGGTGATATATAAGTTCTGAGGTATTAATATCCCTATCTCTATCATCATTATAGAAAGAAAATCTTTTATGTATGGTTTCTAGGTTTTTAACTCATTCATTTAGAAAATTAGATTAAAAAATGTCTCTTTCCTTTGCATGTTATGGGTAACTAGCCTACCAAAAATATCCCCAAAATCCAGTGATAGTATTCTGTAAAACAGCTCTCTGATGATTTCTTTAAAAAATGTGACATAAAAATATTTCCATGTTTTATACAAATGTAATGAGAAGCTACAGTTGAAGGATAAATGATGAAGCACTGCCAAAACATTTCTAAGTTACATCAGCATCCCAAATTCTAGTTGGCACTCATTAATGCATTTTTATTTTGGAATTTCTTAGAACATGACTTTTAGAATCTTAATGTTGTAATATTTTGCTCTATTTGGAAAGATTTAAAAAAATATTTTTACAGCATCGCTGCTGAACCCTTTGTGATCATTTATGATGAGTTATGTTCAGATCTGAGTATTTCCATTGACTTTTGAAGGCATAGAGGCTTGTGCTTGTGTTGCTGTAGAAGCATTAATCTGATAGCAAATATAAATTTTTCTGAAGTTAATGATACATTCTGTTAATTCAGTCGGCCATGGATCACATCTCTAATTTGAGAAAATTAGAATGAATTTTTTTCTTTGAACTGGTAATTGCACTATTTCCAATATGAGGAGGCTTTTTTGCACTTTCTTTAGAACAAAATTTCTTAGTTGTGATTATTATTAAAAATGTTATTATCATGAATAGACAGAATGTGGAGAACAGGGAGGAAGATTGTTCATTTAAATGGTTGAATTAGTTTGTACCACTGGAAATTTTCTAGTAGAAAATAATCTTTAAATCTGAATTCTATATTGACAATGTTTGAAGTTTTCACAGGAAGAAACAAAGGAGTTTTGTATGGTAGAGAAAAAAGATGATAGTTTGACAGCTCCCTATGGTGAAAAAGTAAAAATAAGGTCCAGGCCACTCTTAAGCTGAAAAAATAGACAGTGATTATCTTGAAACACTTTTTTTCCTATCCCATTTAAAAGAAAAACAAAAATAACAACCAAAGCAATACCGCACCAAAACCAGACAAGCATGGGTTTTCTTTTCCTCTACTTCTCTACTTCTGATCCCTTTGAAATATTTTAAAAAGAAAGAAAAAAAAGAACATTTGTATTAATGGAGAAGGATTTTCAACTGTGTGAGTTGTTCTGAAACTACTGACAATGCAGTCAATAAAGTAAATGGTGGAATGGGGGAAAGTGACAGACGGTGATAATCAGCTCCATTTGCTTCAAAGCCCAGAAGGGATTCAATATATAGAAGCTCTGAATGTGGGTATTGAACTGGAGATATTAATAGAATAGCTGAGACTGTGGAAGTCTCATTTTGCATCAAATTTGTGATTCTGTTTTTACCAGTCTCTAGTCATTTATTTTGATGTGTATCTTAACCATGCTGATCTTAACCATGCTGTTTGATATTGCAAAGACACTGGAAATAGTAAGAAATGAAGAAATAAGGTGAAACAAGAACAGTGTCCTGCTTACAAAGAGTAGAAATTTGAAATAAAGTATGTTTTAACTTCATTGTCCTAAACTGCTGGTAAATATGTAGCGGGGAGTAACATGTAAATACTTTAAAATTGTAATAGATTTCTGATCCTAATTTCTAAAAGTCTTTGTCATCAGTTGTGAGTTTTCTGCAGAAATTATAGGATTGCTAATAATTTACTATTAAAATTCAAGGTGTTTTTAAAGAAATATGTTTAGAAATATTTTTCCTGCAATTCAGAATATTCAAAGTATAAACATAGTTTAGAAATATAGTGGCAAGGTGAAAATAATCAAACTGAAATCAATGCTTTATAGTTTCTCCTGAGCTGGTCATACAGAAGGAACGAATAGACTGAAGAACAAGTTGAAGGTTTTCAGGTATTTTGGTTTTTTCGCATACAGTTTAACAACTGGAAAATGGTTTCATGAGGATAGGATTTGAAACACAATTTCATCTCAAACTTCATCTTATTCAACCTTCAGTGTTTGTATGTAAATTGATGTTCAAACAACATGGTAAGGAACTGCACACTAATACACAGATCTGACAGATAATACTGAGGTAAAGGACATCAGTGATTCATCATTTGAGATAACCTTCACTATCCAGGCAGCCTGGCTCCTGACTGCTGTATGTACAGGACAGTGCTAGAATGTTTCCTGTGCCTTCAGAAGAGGGATCTGAGAATTAAAGGACTTCATATTTCCTGATGAAACACAAACAGCTGGGGCTCTAAGTACTGCAGGTTCTATAATATTTATGAAAAGTTTCTTTTGCTTATAGACTTACCAAAGATCTATGAACATTTGTACTGTCATCTGAGAATGAAGTAAAAGCATTTAGGTTCCTGACTTGATGATTTAAAAATTAAATAAAAACAATGTTCATCATGGGGAATGACTTGATGATCACCATCTTAGTCTGTTCAAGGCTCTAAAATCAGTGCATTGATTGATGTTAAACAATAACCTTTTGTCAGTCTTAGCTCAGAGGCAAATAAAAACACAGCTAATAAACCTGAGACCCTTTAAATAGTAACTTTGTTGCAGGGTCAAAATATTTCAGCTATGAGATACTGCTTTGATAAAATAATACAAAACATTTCTTTGACTAATAGCAAATTAATACCAAAATTATTCATAATTTGCAAAATATGAAATAGAAATAATTTTATTAAGTTTCTCATTTATATCTAGGTGCTCTTAAAAGCTAATAATCTTTGGATTTGCACAAAATGAGATTTGACTTGAGAAAAACTGAAACAAAACTCTACACCCATTGATTTTATATAAGTGAACTAATGAATAAGAGTATTTTCCACACTTCAAACACTGTCTAGCATCCAGGTATATAAGTGTTTCCAGTAGGCATTCCTCATCTCTACAGTGCTATTAAACATACTATTATAGCCTGTTACTGAATGGTGACTTCCAGAAATCAGCTGATTAAAGTCTGTGCTTCTCCCCTTTCCATCCTTTGACTTACTGTTTGTGAAAAGTCAGCACCTTTTTCCATGGTGGTTCTTACCTTGGGGATAATGGCGTGCATCCCCACCTGAATTTTATAAACTAACTAAAGTTCTCATTATACAATGAACATTTAGAAGAACCCTCTTCATTCTTAGACATTTTTTCTTGTTTTCCAAGTAAAGTCTAAGTCTTGTCTTGTTTATCCTGATACTCTAAGGCCCTCACTGATTCTATTTTGTGTAATACTGTTTTCTTAAACATTTATTGTGTTGGAGGTCTGTGTCTGCATCAGTGTTTCCTTCTGAACTCCTCACCAGCTAAAGATCATTAGTCACTTCTTCCTTTTTCTGTCTTTGGGAGCACATCTTTGACAAATCACAGTTGCATCCAACAGTTCTGCTTTCAACCCATAAATGCTGTTCTTTCTTGTCTGTACGAAGATGTATCATTACTGCTGTGCCTTAGACTGCTATAGCTCACAGTGAACATCAGACTACTTGAGACTTCAAAGCAGTCATTTGACTTCCCATTAGTATATCTGGACCCCAAAAATACTAAATGACATGACTGTAAGGCCTGGTATTTGTGAAGACAATATGTCATTAATATATTCAGTAGCCATTCTTTTTGGGTGGTCTGGACTAATTTTTGAGCCCTTCTTCTTCCACTGGTCTAGAGTGGGCATTTGGATGATTACATACATTTCTGGGGTTCATTTTTTTTTTCTTTGTGAACTCTGTGTTTCCTCTGTGAGACAAACTTCAGAATCAAAACTGTCACTAGAAATTTTAAAACAGTGACAAAAACACATGAAAACAACAGGGGAGAGAACCAAGCCAAATGTGTAATCACCTTGTGAACATCTTTTGCTGGTTATTTCCCATGCTTCTGTAGTAAGACTCACTGTGCACTGCACGTTTAGGGTGATTATTGTAGTCCATGTGTATATAATCAAGTAGAGCTACTTTTTACTTAGATTTATTTTGACCTGTGGCAGCAGTGTACAAAGAGTGATTTGGAACAAGAACAATAGGAGATCTGAAAATAAGGGGGAAGAAAGTATATCCTAGATTCCAGGTCAGCCATAAGAATTTTCATTTTTATGTCATGTCTTGAAACATTGCTGTTGGTTTAAGGTTTAAGTTCTGTTTCTCCTTTTTTTCCCTTATATATGTATGTTTAGAAACTGCAAATGGCACATCTTTCACATTAACTTCTGATTTTTCTGCTGCCTTCTCTTTATTTTTAGCTTCATTAGTGTTTAAAAGTAAGCTTTGCCAAATTTTTGTCTTCCTGTCCTGCTTGCCACAATAAGCAGAAATGGAAGAGGAAGGTCATGATTCTAAAATAGTGTAATTGCTATTAAAATAGTAGGAAGAAAATTCATTAAAGGTTACTACTTTCTTCTTCCTCAGCCCTACACAGTTGGATTAAATATCGCATTGCATGCAAGGCTGTCATCTGATGTAATTTATCCAGGAGTGGAACACTTCCTCCTCTGAAAAGCAATGTAAATTTTGGTGTTATTATAAATTATATTTAATAATTGCTAGAACAATCAGATATAATATACTATCTCATTTATGCTTAAAAAGAGAAGACAGAGGATGTTTTAAAAATCAGAACTTTATCCCACTTTTATTCTGTTGAGCTAATCAAGGCTAAGTTGAGTGCCATGCCTGGATTTCTTTGGTGAAGAGCTGGAGCTGATATCCAGCCTGGTTTTAAATACTCACACTGTTCTTTCCCATCTCCATGGAATATATCTGGTCTAGTATCAACAGACAGTAGAATACATGTACAAGTAAACAAAAACAAAAACCTAAACCAAAATAAAAAGTAAACTTTGAAAAAAATGGTTTCATATGTTTTTAAAGGCTTTTGTCTTGAGATGATGTTCTGTTTTGTATCAGTATAGCAAATTTCTGTACGTATTTATTCAAGTGTTAATGCTTTCTTTGAAATGTTGGCTTTTTGAAGGTTTGGGGTAGGGTGGGAGGAAAGGTTAATTTGGTTTTGTTTAGCTTGTGTCACTTGGAAATAGGTTTGTATAAAACTGGAAATGCCATTCTTAGAATAAGAATAGGAATATGGAGTTTTGTGTGGTCTGGCTAGTACAGGTTCTCGCTGTAGAAAAAGTGTAATGGAAAATCTGGACATACTGTGAGTAGTTTTCACACTTCATAAGCTTAGCCATCTGTGGCAGATGATCTACTCTGTGTGTTTGTTGTCAGGTTCAGTTATATCTCTTTAAAAGGGGTGAGGATTACACCTGCCCTGGGATCCACTCAGCGTATTTTAGGGGGAATTCTTATGCTTTGGAAAATGAGGGATGGAGGGAGAGGGGAAACAAAAGTTTCAAGCAGAAGAAAGTTTTAGGGAGACACTGAGAAACTGCAGAGAAGAGAGAGAAATGTACTCACAGCCTGACTGATGGAAAAATCCATTTGTCCAGCTGAGGCAGATGGGGTTATGCAGAAAGCTGGTGGGTTGTTGGAATGCAGTGAAGCCTGGAATGCAGATATCAGCAATGAAGGAGAGTTTCACAAACTTCCTTTTGTTTCTGTGCTATTCTTATAATGTGTAATACTGGGATTTTGTCAACTGTGTAAGCACCGTGAAGGACTGTTAGTCATTACAGCTCTTGAAAAGCCTTACAGAGCTATACATGACAAAGAGCAGAGAAAGAAGTGTTTTCCTTCAGCAGAATGTGCTGAATTGGTAATTTCAAGGTACTTTTGGAAAGAGGGGGAAGAAATTCGATGCAGGCCATTCTACAGGTGCACAGCAGTATGAATGAAGCCAGGGCTGAGCAGAAAAGAAAAATAGAAGGCTTATCTGTGATGGATATAAAAAGACCTGAATTAAGCAGGTAGGCACTTAGTGAGTTTGCCTGATCTGTGCCTTACACCAGCAGTTTTATGGCCATTGTTTCCCAGCATGAATAACGTTTTAGAGAAAGTGATTAATCAGGGCTCTGCTCACTGTACCATCTTTAATCTTAGACCAGGAAAGTAAAGCATCATGAGTGCAGAATAAAATAAATACAGCCTGAACAATCAAACTGAGCCAAACCCAGAGCCTTTGATTGCTGAGGAGAGGTGTCATTTCTGAAGAACTGCAGAGGTGGCGAGACTCCTGCACACAGAAAAGGATTAAAACTCTGCTTCAAAGCAGATCTTTCAGGAGGAGCCAAAAGCAAGAGTTGAATCTGCTCTAGTTGCCGGGAGTGGGACTGATCTCCTCTGTCTTAGGACATTTACAGGTGACATCTGTGTTACATGCAGCTGTTTCCACAGGCTGTAAGAGGCACAGGTGTTATTGTGTGAGCTGAAGAAAAACTGCACTTTCTTTCAGTTCAGTACTCTGGAGGACTGGCTCAGATTGACTGCACATTATGTCTGTGCTTGGACAGATGAATCCTAACTCTTGTGAATAAACAAGGGCTGTGGTGCAGCATGTGGTGTCTCATCAGCTACCATTCTTTGGAGGAAGTCTGGAGTGAAGGAGAGGCAGAAAAAGCCAAGATTTTCTCACACCTTTTTTATTTGTGTGTTTTTTCCCCTGTAAAACAAGATTAAAATTTCCTTTCTTTCAGAGATAGAGGGGGGTTTAGTGTTGATTGTTTCAGGTTGGGTTTGGGTTTTTTTGTTTGTTTGGGGTTTTTTTGGTTTTGTTTTTTGGGGTTTTTTTAATTGTAGCTGAAAGTTTGCAAGGTAGCCTGATATCAGTTGAAAACAGATGGTGTTAATTCAGCATATGCATATCATACTGATAAGTATAAACTGTTCTGAATTTTTCTCACCAGTATTTTCTGGCCAGGATTCTCAGTTAGACTACAGGAGAATTTAAAGTATGTTCTCATTGACTGGGAAAATATTCTTTATAATCCAGTAAAATTTTCCATAGATGAGATCTGAGTTTCAAATAAAATGTATTATTCTGACTGAGGGGAATGACACATAATGATTTGTGTGGTACATGATGAGAAATAGTGTATTATTGATCTCTATGAGGGAATGAGCCCATGCTAAGGCTATTTCATTACATGCAAAAGATTTATTCCAAGTGTTCTTTTATTTGAAGATAAAGTTGAGTCTTTCTCTCTTGTCACAAGTAGCTTCATGATTAACAAATCCCAAAGCTAACATTTAATATTTTGGTTCAATATCCTTTAATATAGCTGTTTTCAATTGCCATTAGAGAATCACATTGCTTCTGTATCAGAAGATATTACTAAGGTACAGTTCTTTGTCATTAGTTAGTTAATTCAATCCAAAAATGGGCTATGCTGGAGACAGGGCTCATCATGTGCTAACAATGTCTGATTCTTAACCTAGCACAGGCATCGAGTTGTCTACCCACATCACAGAATAACTTTTGATAACTTCCCACAGGTTAGACAGAGAAGTTCTGAGTATTTACAGCTCTGTTTTTATGTAAAATGCCTTTTAAAAAGTCAGTGGAAACAATAGAGGGGGAAAAAAGAAGTGGTGATTGATAAAGAAACACTAATTATGCTGTAGTGCAGCATGCAATGTTATAAGTATTGTACAAAGTCACTATGAATCTACAGGCTTTGTATTAATCTTGTTAAGCGACTGCCTCAGAGGAATTCTAGCTTTGCCATTAGTCTTTCTCCAGATAGTGAACTTTCTCTTGTCCAAACTATTTTTATGCAGTACCTAGACTTCTGTATACCTTATCCTCTGTTTTCTCATTTATTTCGTAATCTTTTGGGTTGTCAAAGCAGAATATGCTTCAGAAACCTCCTCAGAAATTTTCATGAGTCATGAGGAAGATAGCATACAGGAAAAGCCATTAATTCTAATTTTATTTTTTCGAACAAAAATTGGACTATCTTCTTAAAAGCAATTTACAAATGACAAAAGATTTTAATTCGCAGACAAAGGTATTTATTTTGAATTCTTTGTCAGAGTCAGGCTTCAGTCCTGGACTAGCACCGAAATACCTTAGCGCTCAAAGTGCTAACTGGAGTTGATATTGAAAACACAGTATTGTAGAAATGAGGGAATAGTGTTTTCTTTTTGTTAAGTCCCTTGATATCTTTTAGTATACTGATATATAAATAAACCATTTAAGGATATTTAACATAGTTTAGAACAAAGCTTATAAAGACAAGCATTTAAGAAGCATCAGTAGGTATTGCCTACATAGCAGCTGTATATTTCCTGCAGTGTTTTCAAGCCTTTTATAGCAAAGTATAAATCTGTATTTGTCACTCAGAGAAATTTGGACCATGTTCCTCTGTTTTGAGGACAGGGTTTTCCCCTCTTCTCTCCTTATGACTCTCCCTTCCATTTCCCTATTTTTCCTTCCTTTTTTTTTTTCTTTTCAGAAATTGAATAGTGAGAAATAATGAGTCCATTTGGTACAGAGATTTCAATGTAGAAGTAATACTCAACTCTGACAATTTGACTCTTTATGTTATCTTTACAGATATCCACTGTCTGAATTGATCTACCAGAATTTTTTTCCCCATTGCAGAGTAACTGAGATGCATTTAATTCTGTATACTTTTAATATAATTGAACAGTGAATTTCTTGTATAAACTGGTATCCCAGAACACCATGCTAAAATAAGTAATATGGTTGCAAAGATAAATAGCAAAGAATAACAGATGGAAAAAGAAATTACAAATGAAAAAAGAAAATAATGGTTTTCAAATGACTTTTGAAGGTAATGTTGCTGTGGGTTAGCCAGAAATGTTTCCCTTTTGTATAAGGCTTAAGCTACAAAAGAAAAAAATTACTGAAAGTGTTGAATTTCACTAAGTCTTCAGTAAGCAAAAGAATCAAATAGTATAGATATGGTTCATAGATATAAGCTAAGAAAATTAAAACATAAAACTTGTGAATAACATGAATGTTGCTAAAATCTGTTAAATGCACATACATGGAGTGTTGTTCCAAGTACAGTATTTAAAATCAAAGTTTCAAAACACTGGATTTCATTTTTCTCACAAACTGAATTTCCAGTGATGTATTCCTGCTGATTCAAAATGCTATTTCTAATTTTTAGAAATTGAGGAGGGAATTGCTTCATTGCCCTTACAGGCAAAAAAGTTGTCAGTCCTTCTCCAAATGAATCACGAATCAGTTAGTCTGTGTAAAACTATGTCTTGTGTACAAACAACTGGGAATAACTATTATGTCTGCTCTCATAAAGTAGATGACACATAGATTTAGATCTCTCTGAAAATCACTGTAAGAGCCACATCTGTATGTAGTTGGCATATCAAATTTCCTTTACATTTCTCCTTTCTCCCCTCAAGATCAAAAGAAGCACATGGCCTTTTATGTGTTTAACTGAGGAAAGAAGTTGATATCTCACGTCATGTCAGCTGTTAGGAAGTGCACTATGCTGTTCCCCTTGCATTTGAAGTGAAAATGGCAATTTCAAGCAATTTCACAGAGAAAATGAAAGGAGCAAGAGGATGGAAAGTACAGAAGTGCCCATCTGAGGAATGAGTGACTCTGATTAGAAGGAAAGCAAGAAAACTCTGAAAAAATCTTGTTGTTTTGGAATAGACTATTTCTAAAAAAATTATATTGAGCCTAACAGAAGAGAAATTTATCTTTGCAGGCCTCCAAAGGAGTGGGAAAAAAAAAAAGGAGAGAGAGAAAATCAGACAGACTGGCATCTCAGTGCTACTGTGTAGTGATTTAGAAACTAGTTTTCTGGCTGACTGCTCAGTTCCCAGAGCAACATACTTGCAGAAAAGAAAAAGACAAGGGTTGCATTAAGGGATAGCTCAAGTATATTACTCATGAAGCACAGTATTTCACTCCCATACACAAGGCCAAAGCCAGCTCATCAAATTAATCTTCCACTCCCCTTGCCAGCAGTGGCACACAAGCCAAGGCAGTACTAGTTGTAGGATAAGGTTTTACTGATGATTAAAATCTGTTCAGAGCAGGTACTACTCCATTCTCAGCACTAGCTAATGAGACTAGCTTTTATAAATATATTTTCCTTAGCATCCACAACTGATCTACTTCCCTTTACCCTGGTGAGTTCCCACACTTTGTGGCTTTTCATGCCATAGGAGTGATCCTATGTCAGACTTTGTTAACTCTTGGTAAAAAACATTAGAGCAAGAATACTGAGAAACTCCTCTCCACTGCCAAAGCTGGTCCAAAGCTGGTCAGTGGTTACCAAACAATAGATATTAAGTCCAGAAAGGTCCATAAAAAATTTAGATGCGAAACTATTCCTTTGCACGGGATAAGCTACAAAACATCTTTCAGTACCTTTGCCTCCATCCTACAAGGAGATGCAGTTAAGGATTCCATACTTACAATGAAGTAATCTAATACTAGTGTATTATTATGTTAGTATCTTTAGGAATTAGGTTTCATTTTCAAGCAATTTTAAAGATACTGTTAAATTATCGAGAAGTCTTTAATAAATGATAACAGAATTATTTGGATTCTTTGTAGTAAGTTAAATGTTTAAAATAATGAATTGCCAGAATCTCTAGCTGTTCTTTCTGATGCATTTCTAAGAATGAAGAGCACATACTGTAATACTCAGTAACACATTCCAAACCTTTGTAAGTAGAACATCTTCATTAGAATTGCAATTTTTACTGTATGTTTTGGGGCTTTGGAAGGGTTGCATTTGGGAAGGTTTTTTTTACATGAAAAATCCAAGCTGTGATAGGTGGAACACAGAGAGCTACAACACAGGCTTCACCTGCCATTCCACTGCTGCCTTAACAGCCTGCATTGGTCCCCACCCTAAGTGATCTTTCTTCCTGACTGGGAGAGTAATTTCTGTCTCTTCACTACCTGACATCTTATCAGATGCAAACAGTTTATTCCCAGTAATTTCTTTTAACACATCCATGTTCATCTTTCAAACTGATGCTATTCATGAGTTTTCCAAGCAAGTTTATTGACTGCATGGTCCTTGTTTGAAGACAAAAAATAGTATTTGCATTGTTTTTCTGGTAACAGAAAAATCAGGGTACAGATTTTTTTCCTACTGACATTTCAAGTGTGTTGCAAATCAACATCATATGTTTCAGGAAACCTAGGCCTGCAGAGAGTGAGTTTTTGTTCCTTTACATTGTAGAACAGGATTTCCACCATGCTGTTGAGTCTCCAAGGGATTGTGGCAGAGGAGAAGCCTCAGCTCTGACCCACTTTACCTTTGCTTTCTGTAGCATCACAGACTATAAGTCTGACATCACTGTATATTACATAGTCTAGTGGGAGCAAACTAATAAGGATGCTGTCATCACAAGTGTTATTGGTTTGTGCATAAGAATATATGTATACATATTGTATACAACATTTGCAAAATTTTTCCCTACTCATATCCAAAAAAAACCCCACCAAAACAAACAAACAAACAAACAAACAGGTCTATTTTTCAGCTCTAAAGAGGACAGAAGAATAAGTTGAATTTTGCTTGTGTTGCGATCACAGGAAATGTTAAAAGAACAATGAATAATGAGGGTTACATTTGATTACTAAAATTCAAATGTGCAAGTATGTAAGAGTTGTATGCTCAAGTGTGAAACCTCAGTTCTCTGAGCAAATGAAGTTAATATCCGAACATGGCTATGTGAATGGAGAGTGGGGAGGATGCATGAACAGCAGCATATCATATTCAAAAATTCATTTGAGGAGAGATGAAGTAACTAGAATCAAAAACAGTATTTAGAGGCAGAAATTCATCACAGATATCCTGAGCCATTCAGTCCTCCAAAATAAACTATCTCTTTAAAACATGAAGCAGACAATAGGAGTATTTCCTAGTACTTGACTGATTCTTGTAGTGGGTTCAAGTACTTCTAACCTTGTCCACAATTACAGCAAATTGGAAAAGACAAAAATAGGTAGAAAGGTATTTTTACAAAGATTCACAAGGAATAGGATGGTCATCTCAAAGGAGTTATTCAAAAGTCACCACACAATTTAAGTGAGTTCACAACCCTTTATCTGGATGACCTCTATAAATTAAAACTCAGAAGATAGCCCACATCAAGACTAATTTGTATTGGCAAGGCAGAAGAGGGAGGTTTTGCTAAATCTGTTTGCATGTAACCTTCAACTCAGTGTTTTGATTTCTTCACTGCAATGTTATCTTGTCACTGGACTGCAAAAGTGAGCATTCTTTCTCCTGCCTTTATTTCAAAACATTGCTAAGCTTAAAAAAGTGGTGGGGGGAGGGAAGGATTGTTTGTTCCTCGGTTCTTTAATTTGTAATATTGGGGAGAACATCTCTGTAGCTTTATCTCAAGCACAAGCTTTGGACTTATTTTGCCTCAAAGCATATCTGATTATCACTAAGTCCATCCTGAAGGGACATCCCAGACTTGTGTGAAATTATACAAGGATTAACAATAAGATAATAAAGTTTATATGGATGCTATGGTGAAACAAGAAACAGAATAATTTACTTACAGTTCTTGAGATTCACAGTCAACATTTAGAGTGATGATTTGCTAAACACAGAATGATTTTAAAAAATTAGTGACAGTGGTGATAGATAGCTAGAAGTAAACTGATTAGAATCAAGATGATGGAAAATGTGATAAAATATGGTAGAAAACTTCAGTCAGAGACCTTGTTAAGATCACTCTCTGACATCTAACTTAACCTTCAACCAGTGATTGTAAGGTCTAAGAATGCCTGCCTGTATTTAATAAGTTTAAGTGACTCCAGAGTAGTCTCATGAAGGTTTCTACCCCATCTTTCCTTTGGGTAATTCAAATGTAAAATGAGTATAACTTTATAAATATGTTACAAGGACCAAAAATACAGGGATAGGACTAGACAGCAAAATTATTCCCTTCCACTCCCAATTATTTTGATAAAGAGATTAGAATTTGGCAAAGATTTTTCTTTCCCCTGCTATTTAACAAATTAAATGGAAATACAAAAACTAATAACAGCTACTTTAAAGTTGTCTGTCAAAATGTCTGCAGGTGAACTTCCCTTCTATCTACTAACACAGCTCCCAGGTACCATGCTAACATAAGTCATGATGAAAATATCCAGGAAGAAGAAAAAGCCACACATTTTATTACAGCACTAAACCAATTTTTTTTTCTTGTCTCAATATAAATATCAGGTGAAAGTAATTCAAACTTGCCTTTTGTGAGAATAGCAACTGAGAACTAGAGGTTATCAATACTTTTTCAAAAGCAAGTGGTGAATCTTCCTGTAATGCCTATTATTCTAAGATTCTTTAGATATAGACAGATATAAAACCAAGATATGGGGTGTTTTTATAAAATGCATAATAGTCTGACACTGGAATTTATTAATCAGCAGCTTAATTATCATCTGAAAATATTAATTACATAAATTTTTGTAGACCTTTTAATGACTTTGTTATTAATAGCTCTTCCCAATACCAGTGACCATCTGTGACTGCTCCACCATCTGCGATTGCTATTTCAGTTTAGGAGGGGGAAATAGCGGTGATATTACACTGATTTTACAATATAAATTATTAGCCAACTAAACCTACTGTAGATGATTAATTTGTCTTTGCTTATAAGTACACACTGAGCAAGAGAAAATTAGTTCCTTTGATTTGTTGGCACAACATGGGTTTGGGAAATGGCCATGGGAAGCTGAAAAGATTAAATTCCTTTTATTGCAATCTGAAACATGCAAAAATTGATGGAATTTAGATGAAGAAAATGAAAGAGCTGAAATGGCACTTGAAAAGGTAGCTAATGTCTCTTTAAAGTTCCATGGCAAATGATTTGTTGAGTGTTTTAATTTGCTAAAGCTAGGTAACAGGAGCAGCAAAAGGGGATTATCAGCACCTTTTTAAAAACTTTTACAGTTTGTTGATGCCATATTAGAATAAACAGATAAAATACTGATTTATAAACTCCTAATTAAAATTAATTTTGTTGACTTCTTATCTGAGAGAAGTAGCATTTATTTTAAAAGAAATTCTGTTTTTAATTAAAAACAGTTAATGCTTGCAGAAATGCTGTCCTTGCCTGTAAAGGCAGAAGAGTGAATTGGTTAATATTTTTTTTTATTCTTCCCTTATTAAACTCAGATAAAATGCTTCCATATTTTACTATCATCATGTCTGCATTCTGTAACGGCTGAACTGATTTTCTTTTTTTTTTTTTTTTTTTTGGTGTATATATGTCTATCAATCCATTTTCCTTTGCTGAGGCAAAATTTCTCTGAAGCTATTAGTGAGATAAGATACAATTTCAAAATCATTCAGGTCCCACTTCTTAATCTATCTACATTGCGTGGAACCTAAACTAACTTCAAAACTAAAAAAAAAACTTTACAAAATACAGTTATATAGTAATTTAGGGTGCAAATTAAATTGCATCTAACCAGTTGCATTGCCTACTTTCCTAGCTGATGAAGAGAGATTGACACCTCAAAAAAATGACTCATCAGCCTAAGGCAGATATTTCGCCTAGATCAGGATGAATCACTCTTCTACCATTAACTGTGGGGAAGTCTGGACATCTGGACAGAACTAAATTCCTGTAATTTTATAGTGTTTAACTTTTTTAAAGTTTTAAATTAGGTTTCTAACTAGAACAAATTTCACTTATGAAAGTCTTCAGTGAACTGAAGAAAGCTCATACCAGTTTTGTAAAGCATAAGGATCTCCCCTGAAATGCATATATTTAGCATCAGAGGTGAGGCAAAATTAAAAGATTATGTAACAACTGCTGTTGTACCAAATGTGTTGGCACCAGAAAGTGCTGCTATGGTGTCTGGATTTCAGTACAAGTTATAGCTGCTTTCCGTGTGCTCAGTGGCTGGCTCAGAGTCATCTATTTGACTGTACAGATTTTACATAAATTTAGATATAAATGTGTATATATGTATGTTTTTAATTATACAGCCTTTTAATTAAATTTTATATAAAAGGGAGATGTATAAGCATATGGAAATTAAAAAAAAGAAAAAGAAAACAAAAAAAAAACCAAAACCCTTAAATTACAGTCAATTCAATTTCAGGAATATGAGGCAGAGTTTTCAATCTTAGACTGAACAAAGTCCTGGTGAGTGTCACCCTTATTTTGCATTAGATTGGTCATCTTCCTGATCTTTAGCAGGCTGACAGCACTTTTTCTCGCCATTTTCTGCTTCTTATTCACAGATACCTCAAGCTTTTCTCTCTCTTAGGGAAAGTATGTGGTTAAGATATGAAGGCATTCCATGAAAAAAAATTGAAACAACTTGAGATTAATTTTCCTCCCAAATAGTGATTCAGTCTTGTTTCTTCTATTGCAGTCAAAAGGTCCTTCAAGCATAACTCCATCAGGCACTCAGAAGAAGGTGAAGAGGACTCTGCCCAACCCACCTCCAGAGGAAGCAACGGCAGGAACTCAGTCCCCATATACTTCTGTGGGATCGGTTTCACGGAGAAGGATTTGTAGGACCACCACTATGGCCAGAGCCAAAATTCTTCAGGATATAGACAGGGAGTTGGATCTGGTCGAACGTGAATCAGCCAAGCTTAGGAAGAAGCAAGCAGAGCTAGATGAGGAGGAAAAAGAAATAGATGCCAAGCTGAGATACTTGGAAATGGGCATTAATAGGAGGAAAGAAGCCCTACTAAAAGAAAGAGAAAAGAGAGAGCGTGCCTATCTCCAAGGAGTAGCAGAAGAACGTGATTATATGTCAGACAGTGAAGTTAATAATACCAGGTCAACCAGAATAGAAACTCAGCATGGCTTGGAAAGACCACGTACTGCACCCCAGACAGAATTTAACCAGTTTATGCCACCACAAACCCAACCAGAAACACAGTTTGCCCCTGCTACAAGCCCATATGCTCAATATCAGTATTCATCTCCTGCCCTGCCAACTCAAGCACCAACTCAGTTCACACAGCAATCACATTACCAACAACAGCAGCCTTTGTATCACCAGCAGGTTTCACCCTATCAGACCCAGACAGCTTTCCAAACAGGAGCCACTATGTCCTATACTCCACAGGCTCAACCTCCACCATCTCAACAGCCATCATACCAACTCTCATCACAGATGATGGTGATACAGCCAAAGCCAAGACAGACCACATTATATTTGGAGCCTAAGATAACAACAAACTATGATGTAATTCGCAATCAGCCTCTCATGATAGCACCAGTTTCAACTGACAATAGTTATGCAGTTTCCCAGCTGGGCAGTAAATACTCTACTTTGGACTTAAGGATAGGACTAGACGAGAGAAACAGCATAGCAAGCAGCCCTATCTCAAGCATATCTGCAGATTCGTTCTATGCAGATATAGATCACCACCATACACCCCGAAATTATGTGCTGATTGATGACATAGGAGAACTTACTAAAGGAACAGGAGCACTCGGTTCCAGTTTTAGCCTCCATGAGAAAGATCTGACCAAAACGGATCGACTGCTTCGCACAACTGAAGCCAGGAGAGCACAAGAGGTGTCAGACTTCCTAGCACCACTGCAGACTTCCTCTAGGTTACATTCCTATGTTAAAGCTGATGAAGACCCAATGGAGGACCCCTATGAGCTCAAACTTCTGAAACACCAGATAAAGCAAGAGTTCCGTAGAGGTGCAGAAAGTCTTGATCATCTGGCTGGCCTGTCACAGTATTACCACGGAGAGGGCAGCTACAGGCATTTTCCAAAATCTGAGAAATATAGCATAGGCAGGCTTACTCTTGAGAAACAGGCTGCTAAGCAGCTGCCAGCAGCCCTCCTTTACCAGAAGCAGTCAAAACACAAGAAAGCTTTGATAGACCCCAAACTAACAAAGTTTTCACCTATCCAAGAAAGCAGAGACCTTGAGCCTGACTATTCAAGTTATATGACTTCTAGCACTTCAACACTTGGGGGAATTACTACTAGGGCAAGGCTTCTTCAGGATGATATTACTTATGGCCTTAGAAAAAACATCAGTGACCAACAGAAATACATGGGGCCACCACTGACTTCATCCATTGGAGCAGGCCTTGGGACTGCACTAGGTCCAACAATGAGATCCACACTACAAGATGAAGCAGACAAGTCTTATAGCAGTGGTAGTAGATCTAGGCCCTCATCTAGACCCTCCTCAGTGTATGGGCTCGATCTGTCATTGAAAAGGGATTCTTCCAGTTCTTCTTTAAGATTGAAAGCCCAAGAAGCTGAACCCTTAGATGTTTCCTTTAGCCATGCAGCACCTTCTGGAAGAACTAAACCTACCAGTCTACCTATTAGCCAAAGCAGGGGAAGGATCCCGATAGTAGCACAGAACTCAGAGGAGGAGAGCCCACTAAGTCCTGTTGGACAGCCAATGGGAATGGCAAGAGCAGCAGCTGGACCCTTGCCACCAATATCCGCAGATACCAGGGACCAGTTTGGATCGAGCCATTCATTACCTGAGGTCCAGCAGCATATGAGGGAGGAGTCACGGACTCGAGGCTATGATCGAGATATAGCCTTCATCATGGATGACTTCCAGCATGCCATGTCAGACAGTGAAGGTAATTTAGGCCTCAGACTGGTATCTTACTATCACAACCAAAATCCTCATTTCTATGCATGTGTCTAATTTTTGTTATGCTTCAAAGACTTGTTCTTTTTCTGTTCCTTGGTGCATCTTCTGTGTATCTACATTTTTGGGGTTTGGTTTGCTTTGTTTTATTTGATATTTTTTATTTTACCCTAACAGCAGTTTCTGGATGGTGTTAAGCTACTATAGCATGCTCACTATATTGTTGTTGATTTGCTTTCCTTTTGGTTTGCTTGTGCATTTTCCTTTTCACTTGTTTATGTCTACTTTTCCAATGATACTGTGTAGAACACTCCATGTACAATACAGACCCTACCATCAGTCTTTATGTGGAACTTTCTCCAGTGACTGTGAATCATTGAACTTTTTTGAATAGTTTTTGTTGGGATTTGGAAATATTCTCCCAAATCTCTAAAAAAAACTCTAGTAATTTTATTTGCATGAAGCTTCATAATAGAATTCAGGAACTGATAATTCCATCTCCTGATGCACCAATTTAGATCTGTGTTTATATAGAAGTAGTCTGTTCATTAAGTACATATTATATGTTAGCACCACATAGAGCCTAACGTGATAGCAAAATAACATTCCACATATGGTTTGTTGAAAGCATCCTGTCATGTGGACTTCTGTGCATCCAGAATTGTGATTATGTAAGATAATTTGCCATTTGGATGGTTCAAGACAATCTCATCCTTCAATAAACTTGCATAAAGTATTTTACTTCTATTGATGGGTTATGCAGCTTAGCTGGGTTTTTGTGCACCCCATACATATGTCTGCCAAATAAGCACAAGAGTTTATCTCACTTAGGTTCATGAAAGGAACATTTCTGATGTATTAGAAATGGTGCAATTAAAAATGCTGCTTTTGAATAAGTACAGCAGAATGTTAAAGCTGATGTTGAGTACTTAATAACTGCAGATTATGTATCAGTTTTGTTTGAGTCAGTTCAGGCTTAATATATTCTAAATTGTTTAAAAATCATAAAGACAGTTTGAAAGAAAATGAAATGAATATGTTCGAAATTGTATGCGCTCCCTTAACTTTTTCTTATGTGTATTTACTGCACAATAAAAGAGACTTTGCATGCGCTATATTGTCTGTAAATGGCAATGATTGTCTCAAAAGACACATTTGCATGATTATGAAGTAGAATGGTTTGTTTTTCAGGTTTATACTAACCTCCATTCTTTATTACATTATTGGTTTTTAACACGTGCTTAATCTTCCATAAGCATTAAGAAATTTGATCTATTTGCATTTCTCATACTACATATTAAGGTCTTTGTTCTGTAAGTTTCTTTTCATATTTCTTAGATATTTACAACCCCCTTGTGAACTCCGTGTTTCAGGAGAGACTCAGGATCATCAGCTTTTTTGATTTTTATCAAAAGTTTAAGACTTTTCATTGTCCTTAAATTCTTAGCACACAGATTCCTATAATTAAATCTGAAAGCAATTGAAAGGAGCTCCCCAAGTTGCAACTGTATAATTATCCCTAAATAAGTAAATGCTATCGTGTCTCATCTCAGCTTGTGACTTTTAAAGATCATTCTATAGTGACATTGTGAAATACAGAGAATTTTTCCTCCTGAAGACTAAGGAGAACCAAACTGAGCCAAAAAATCCCATTTGGTGCTATTCTAACTCATATAAACAGGTCATAGGGAATTATATTTCTGCCCAACAGTGCAAGAAGTTTTGCATATATATTTTTACAAGATATATGTAACACTTCAGGTAGAACATATTTTCATTTTAAATTAGTCTCTGATTAGTCACACCCTCTCAGAAGTACTTTAACTCAATTCACATATTCTGTATTAATCTATGTCACTGATATGTCACTGAACACTAGGGCTTCCCGTTTCAGCAGTCTTTTTCTAATTTTTCTTAAGGTTTCTTCTTCACAAATACCTTATTTCTTGGGAAATGAAAACGCTTTATGACATTATTTTCAAATATGCTGTCTAATAGCAAGTAACCTGTATTGAAAATAATTCATTTAGTTTGGATGTAAAACAAAAAGCAATTACTGTTCTGTAGTTTGTTATGGCCTTCTTTTTTATGGACTGCACTCTTCCCTGTAGTGCCCTGTTGCCCTGACAGTGCACACCTATTCTGGCCTGTTTCATCCAACCTTTTAACACAGTTTGCTTTGCTGCTTCTTTTTTTTTTTTCTCTTTTTTTTTTTTCTTTTAACCAACTGCTACATGGTGTTGAGATTTCATTAAAAGAAATCAGTCTTAAGCACTGCCTTAGGAAAACTCTTGTGCTACAGCTTGACTTATCATCTTAGGAGACTTTTAAACATGAATTTAAGTCAAAATATTAAATTTTAACTGTTTTTCCTGTGTTCAAACTGAGAGACATGCTTGAATTTCTGTTCATTTTTTGTCAGACTTTGAGACTAAATCTTCTGGTTTTCACTACGTACATACTGTAACAAATCTTAAAACCATGCTTCAGCACACACATAGTACTGACACTGGGATTGCAGACTTCCAACAGGTTAAAAAACACCTTTAGTGTGAAAAGAGCACAACATCCAGAGCTGCCCATTGAAAATAAATTGCATTTTGAGCTTTTTAAATACCTGGTATTTTCTCAGGGTTCCCAATATCATGAATGCTCTGCTCTGAGCCAGCAATAGGTCTCTATCAACCCCCCAGCTGCCAGTTTCCACACACTATTAAGTATGTTGAAGATACTAATTTTCAAGAATGCTGAAGCTAGTACTCAATTCTATGAATATAAATAGTCCTTGCTGGTCAGCTTTTATATCAGAAGACATAAAATGTACCTTTTCTTACCTAAAGGATTCTTTTTTCTACTATGTGCTAATTTGGTAATTCTATAATAGGATTTAGGATTTTAAAATTGAGACATGAAGACATCAACACAGACAATGCCTTGTAATTTTTCATCTGTGGTATTTAGATTGATCATTACTGCTTCTCTAATCAAGTTTTCCGGACTCCACAGCCTGGAGTTCAATATCACCTGGTTAAGCTGTTTGGAGTTAACAGCATGGGAGCTTACTGACTCCAGCAGGAGTTTTTTACAGGTGGAACCATCTGGCTGCATGCTGTTAGTCTTAGAATAAAAGGATGACCCCTCTCAGGCTGTCAGTGATTCATCTTGGCCGTTCTCAGGCTTCCAGCTGTAACAAATCCCAGCTGAGCAAGCCAAAACCAATGGTGTGTGTATGTACATGTGAGTGTGGCATGTGTGTGTGTCCATATACACATATATAACTTTTTAAATTTCATATAAAATACACATATTTGTGGCACTTTGATAAAAAAAAGGTAGGCTGGTTTGAACTGCAGTATGGAATTCTACGTTTTCAAAAGAAGAAATCCAGCAAAAGTCATTTCAACTGGGGCAGGAGGAAAAAAAAGTATCATTCTTTCATCTGCTAATGACACAGATTGTGATAGTCAGCACTGACATCTGGGATCAGTAAAATGCATTAGGTTCTTCATGCAAGCTTCAGTAAGAAGTTCTGTCAGGATGAGTTATGAACCAACCTGCTGTATGCAGGCACTAGTCAACTGGCATAAATGTGTAAAGCATAAAAGATTTGTATATTAGATCATAAAGGTTTATTGAGAGCAGTTATTAAGTAACTAATCACTAGCCACACAAGCATCAACCTTTAATAATGTTTATGGTAATTCCTATATGCTGATCTAAATAATATTTTTAAGCCATTTCTTGTTAGGTTAAGTTTGTACACAGTTGTGAAGGAAGAGACTGCATAATATCTGAAACAGGATTAAGAATTTTCTGAAGGCCTAATATAATACAGGGTGTTGTTTTTACCACATAAGAAACAGTATTTTCCCAAAATCATGCATATATATTATTTCTCTTTTTTGGGGGGGAGAAAGTTAATAATAATAATAATAATTTTGTCCCATTATTTTTCCCAATTATTTGTTAAACCAGCTAGATTATGTTTACTTTCACAACTAAATAGGAAAGATTATGCACACTACCATTTTTCCTTTTAAATTTTCTTCTGTCACGTCAACACACACTCTTGTTACAGTGGCAACAACTGACCTTATTCAAGATTTGCATTTTCTTGTGGTTTTGCTAAAACAAATATGGTCTTTCTTTGATTTCCAAATTTATCTTGCTTAATAAAGTATAAAATTCAAACTTACATTACATTCTAATTAACTGCACAGTGCTTTGGTTTACACTGGTGGGCAACAGAGATAAAAATCTATATCTTGTATTGTAGAAATATTATTAAACACATAAGACATGATTCTGATCCAAATCAAGTGACACCTATGTCAGCTGACCCAATTAGTCAGTAACATAAATATATGCATTTTTAGAACTGATTTCAGTGAAATGGTGTTATTTGATCCCCAAAAGGGATTTTATACAGATTTAAAACTCTTGCAAATAGAAGAACATTAGACTTGTAGAATTATTACAGAAAGAACATGCTGGCTAACAATGCATACACAAAGGTTCATACTGCAAAATCAGGGGATGGAATTTAAAATGAGAACCCTTGAAATATTTCTGCTTACAATTACAAAGAGTTACATAGATTGCTTCCTATCTGCTTTGATTTGGGTTGATACTGATTTCACAAAGAATTCATAATGTTCCTGTGAGGAGTTCTAGATTATTTCCAAAGTATTTTGAACCAATATTCAGTTCAGAAACGTGGGAATTACTGGAGTTTGGATTTTGAGGGTTGGTTATTTTGGGGTTTGTTTGGGGTTTTCTTAGTTTTTTTTTAACTTAGTCTACTGCACAGTAACTAATTTGACTAATTTCTTTTTCAACAAACATTTTAGAAATACATGAAATCGGCAGTATATTTCTGAGTTGCCTGAAGGAAGATGACTATAGCACTCAGCAGCAGCAGGTTTCTTCTGTATTTAATACAGAAGGTTTGACATAAACAGAATCTTCTCCCTTTGCTGTATCACAGCTAAATAATGCTCAAGTTCAATGTCTCCAGTCTCACCTGTAACTTTGCTTTAGCTGCATGGCCAGTTGATAACCACTCTGCATGTTTGCTCTGCACAATGCACATTACTGCCCTTTGCCCAGCCCTGGATCAGAGCATTTGACCTGTCCTTGGTTTTCAAAGCCTACCATCTCCGTCGTGAAGAAACAGATTGGTTTGACAAGCCCAGAGAGTCTCGTTTGGAGAATGGACACATCCTCGACAGAAGGCTGCCAGAGAAGTTGGCCCACTCTCGACCACTAAGTCAACACCAAGACCAAGTAAGCTGTCAAGTAATATGTGCCTTTAGTTTTATATATGACTGATAATTTGATCATACTCTCCAATACTGCAGGGACTTCAGGGTTAATCAAATTCCAGTACATTCAGCTGAAATGCTGTTGAACCTGTATTCATCACAAATATTTGACGATGAAATTAGATTAAATTTCCTCTACAATTCAGTATTAATTCTGCAGGCTGTCTTTTGATTTTTGAAATACATCCGAAAGGAATTATTCTCCCAACTGGAAATATCTGTATATTAAGTATTCATATTAAAAGAAAAAAAGAAAACAATTAGTGTCCTTTTACCTTATCATTCAAATTCAAGTCCCTTCCTTTAGTAGTTGAAGGAAAAGAGTTTTATCCCACTGACACTTTTTTCCACTTTCAGTTGGTGAATATAATTCCAGCAGTTTGTGATCAATTATTGAATAAATCAGCAATACTTTATCAATTTAATAATTAGAATATTCCATTTATTAGAGAAAGAAAAAGTTCATATTCTGCTTTTCAAGCTTGCTGACTTTGAAATCTAGTCACCTTAGTGTACCATCCCATTTTGCTTTATATTAACAGAGTTTATGTATTTCAAGTATCTAAGATCTTCAGTCACAATTTTTACTGATTCCCTTAGATTATATTCTGATATAGTCTGATATATTGATTTAGATTATATTTTTCCATGAGATGCAATTGGTGCACTTCCTCAGGACAAGAGGAAATGGCTTCCAGTTGCAGCAGAGGAGGTCTAGATTAGATATTAGGAAAAATTTCTTTGTGGAAAGGGTAGTCAAGCATTGGAACAGGCTGCCCAGGGAAATGGTGGAGCCACCATCCCTGGAAGTGTTCAAAAAAACACGTGGATATGGCACTTAGGGACATTGTTTAGTGGTGACGATGGTGGTGGTGGTGGGTTGATGGTTGGATTTGATCATCCTAAAGGTCTCTTTCAACTTCAATAATTCTATGACTTGAAGAGAAGATGTTGCATGGCCCTGTTGTGACACTTGATAGCTTATATTTTGTTAGTTCCTCAGAAAACATACAAACAGGAGCATCCTACTGTCAGGCAGCCTTCAAAACTTATGCTGGTGAGCATTTTTACTGACATTTGACAATGGAATATAGGTTTTATGAAGCAACGGAGATGTTATGAAGTAAGTTTTGAAATACCTTCCAATACAAGCTGTCTTTTATTTTTCCCTCTTTTCCTATCTCTAGTTTAGCATATATTTAGATGTACACAGCCAAGGTTGTGCTAAGTCTACCCATTACTTGTTCAGAAAAAGGGCTTTACAAGATATGTTTCTTACAGGAATCTGTTCAAATAGATCATTCTATGAATCAACTTTATTACAAGATAAAGGATGTTTTTGAGTCTTCACAGCTCTTAATATCACTAGCAATGGTTAAAAAACTGTCTCTCTGATCACTTTAATCCTTATGAGAAACATTAATTATTCTAAGCACACATAATTGTATTTGACCACTGAAGTGTTCTGAGGTAAAACTGAAAATTTCCCTTGAAAATCAAGTTTATCCAAAAGTGTTACTGTTACCCTGAGCCCTGTGATAAAGAGGTGGTCAATAAGATGTGAGGTCTTAGTCACAGATGTCTGATCTTTGGTTTTTTTCTCTCATATAGATAGCACTACACTAGGACTGGTTGAAAAACTTAGATCAAAATTTTTCAAGAGGAAGGTTAAAGGGCCTGAGAGTTCTTCTTTTCCTGAATGTTTCCAGGAGGAAAATATGTTTTTTTTTCTCTGCCTGAAGCTGTTTTGATATCCCCATGGTCATATGGAAATAGAGATACCGCATTAAAATCTTGACAAAGATGTTTTTTAAGGTTTTGTAAAATCTGGGATGTAAATTTGAGTGTGAGTATGTTCTAAATAATTCTGTCTGGTGCCATGTAAAGCCTTTGCAGAACAGAATTGGTGTGTAAGGAGAAGCTTTACAAGAGTTTCTTCTTCATCTGTTTCCATCCCAGTTAGCTACCAGTCAGTGACTCACTGGTACAGAAAAGGATCAATAAGTCTGTATAAGGGTGAAATGACTCTATATCATCTACCTTATCAAAATCCTACTCAGAGCTTGTTTATCTGTGAACATTTGTTTGAGAAAACTAAAAAAATAAACATTTTCAGATACATCCAGAAATTAAAGATAAAAAGGGCCAGAGGAATTTAAAAAAGTTTCATTCGCTCCATATTGAATTCTGGAAGTGAAATATTTAGCAATAGAAGCAAGTCAGTATTAACATCTCTATTCTTTTTCATTAGTTTTATATTTTAAAGTTACCAAGAGATAAAAATTTCAGGCCCATGAAAGTGGTGAGGCAAAGTAAACACTCTCTAAAGGCTTTTTCAGCCCTGTATATAATGAAACAATTACTGAATTCATTTTACCATTCTCCTGAATCCTCAATGCAGTCCTGCACAGGGAGCTGTAGTGTCGAAGTATTATGTACTCTGGAGCCAGGAGTGGCAAATCATTCTCCATCCTAAACCATCTAAACAGATTCACCTTCATCCAGATCTTCCCTTGCTGCAAAAGATTTCCTGAAATCAGTTAGGAGGGCAGTTTCTTAGTTAGCGTAGGAATTAAGCCATTTCAACTCCTTTAGTATCACTTACTGAGCACAAACCAGCCACAGAAAGAAGAATTATAGCACTAATCTGCTTGTAATATATCACTCCATGTTTCCAAATACACTTACTGACTGTAAATTTGCCATTTGTATGCTCTTCTTTGTAAAAAAAAGAGAATGTTTTACAATATGTGTATTCCTGAAGAGTTTTCTTTCACATATGTGAAACATCAATTTCCTTACTGGATGAAATCAGAACTGCTTGATTACATTCCACTGGGCTTGTACAAATGAAGGTAATAAATAAAGAACAACCCTGTGCTTTTGAAGCAAGAATGCAGTGGAGCAAGAACTCTGAACTTCCAGGTTTCCATGGATTCCTTATAACCTAGCAGATTAAGCTCACATACTCTATTATAAATATGAAAAATGTATTTGTTTCTATAGCAACTTCCATGGTGCTATATAGTATTCTTAAATCACATTAAATTGCAGTTCAGTTGAATATCTTGGTAGCCATTTTCCAATATATTGATTCTGAACTCCTTCCCCGAGAAGGGTAAATGTGGTTAAACCTAATCAATACATAACGTATTGCAGATTTCCCACTGATCGCTGTTGACCTCAACAGCTTGCTTAGTCACTACCAGTTGACCAGACCTTCTCTAAATCTCCAGACATCAAGGTGTTTTTGTCCTTATTATTTTCTGTGAAAATTATTTGTGTATCCTGAACTGAACTGGCTGTTGCAAACAGTTTGGGAAGGAACAGTAGGAGGAAGTGCCAGGGCAGTAAAACTTCATGACAAAGGCATGGACAGTGAAAGTACATTACCACGCAATAGTTTCTAAGTGAGGGGTTTTAAATACTTCCAGTCATCATAGGCGGGTCTTTTTAAGTTCTAAATTAATATTAAAATCCAAAAATTGTCATAATATCAGTGTACTGTTATCAGTTTCCTTTGGCAAACATTTCCTAGTCACAAAAAGAAGACAAGGGCTCTGGACATGAAACCTTTTGAATGCAATTTTTACAGGCTGTAAAAAGTATGTGGTTCTCATGGGTCTCTACCATTCTCTTGAAATTTAATTCATGTCTTTTTAGGATCACTTGGATATTTAGAAATTATTAAAAAATGGGTCATAATGTCGCAAGTAGGGTTAAAATGAGAAAATATCATTTGAGACAGAGATACAGTAGGCTACCTGAAAACTTTTGTTCCACATTTTTTTAAGTCTATCCTGCTTAGGTTTGATTGTTTTCTGTCTAGAAAAGAGATTTTATTTTAAATTCTAGTGAACTGTTTTCTGCTAGAGGCTTGAGGTTGGAGGCATTTTGCTATTCAGATTCTGTGGAAATACAATGAGAAACACATATTGGACATTTCCAAATTTAGTGTAATTGTTAAAATGTTTATTCTGATGAGTGAATTGTTAGCCACCCCCTCACTGTAATTCAAGATGGAATTTAGCAAGCAGTGCCTCATTTCTTAGTCACCCAGAAATTTTGTTCTCACTGCATGCCAGAATGACTTCTAGATCAGAAGTCAGAGTGCTGTACTCACCTAATTGCAGAAGAAAATGCAGCTCTTTGCAATTTATTAATGAGCAGGAATGGTGTATTTGTTCCATTTTTCTTCAGTACGTCTTTTGCAACTTAACTCCATCATCAGCAGAAAGAACTTTCCACCCTGAGGATCTCTAGAGAACTTGACATTTTGTGCTCTGCACAGAGGGAATGTAGGGATTCAAAGGGGCAGGATTACCACAGCTGTGGGAATTCTTGGTGCCGGCTTTTACAGGCCTTGTGTGCTCATGCACATACCTGTGGTATTCAGAAATTAGGATAGATACTAACCCACCACCTTGAGCATCTACCATCCTGTTCCCGGATACCTAACTCAGGTAAAGTTTTCCTTGAAGATGGCATTTGCTGGAGGACTACAGCCAAGTGTAGCTGCTGAGATTCACCTTGACAGTCCCTGTCTAACATTGGTGGAAGGGGAGGTGCAGCATCATTTAAAATCAAGAATTACCATGGCTTTGATGATCTGATCCAAACATCAGTTAATACATTATAGATGCGGCTATGGACTTCGCCTGGAATACTAAAATGTACTTCATGCATTTTATTTTTTAAAGTTAAATACAGCACTAGAGAAATTTATTCTTCTGGATTGTCCTCTTTACCATATAAAATTCTCCTACATATGAGGCTTCCATAGAGTTTCTTTGTCAGACAAAACACTGAAAGACAACAAAGGGAAAATGTAGTGCATATTTAAACTGATCCTCTGTAGCAGTCTTAGTAAACCTCAGCGCATTTATTTGTCGTTCATTCCACTGACTAAGAACATAAAATCCATGACCAGAGCTTACATTCCTTGAGGAAGAGAATGACATTGCCAGGGCTAAACTGCAAGTTGAGTGTACTGAGTGCTCCCCAAGAAGTGAGGAAGGATCTTCATGACAGGGACAGATGGCAGAAATCTCTGGATTTTTTAGCAAATAAGTGGGATCAAGTAACCTTTTGCCCTGTGACCTAGATCTGGGCTTGGGGACTTACACGTCCTCTGTTCCTGCAGCTGTGCAGTGGAAGGAAGGCCCCTCTGCACTGTAGTTTGTATTGTGGGGTCCCTCTGTATCTTCAGTGGGTAAACTAGGAGAAGAGTCATCCAGAAAGGCTCCTGGCGAATATTCAGATGAAGAGAAATCAGTGAAAGTTAGAAGATGTGGACAACTGGAAACACAGAAGAATTTGGGTGCTAGAGATTTTCAAATATTCAATAGATTTCAGGTAAATATGGGCATTAGTGGTTAAAGCAAAGGATCAGGAACAGTGTAACTGTTCTTTGCATTATCTATTTACAGCAACTACTGTTTTTTTCTATTTATTCTGCCACTTTCAGACACATACAGGTCTGAAAGTAAATGCCTAACAATACGTTCAAGTCCCACCAATGATAAAAAAATAATATTCTACCCTGAATGCTAATAAACTTTAATGCTTTTATTCAGACCTATATGAATCACCAAGATTTATTCTTCTCATAAAATTCTGGAAGTGAAAGTAATGAGGAAGTAATAGGCTGAAGAAGGAGGCAGTATATATTTTCTGGCATATTTGTCAGCAGTCATGTACTATATGGCATTGAATATTCTTGGATTATTATTTATTTAAATAAAATGTTGCTAAAGAAAGATCAGATAGAAGTATTAGAATAATATGAATTGAAGTTTAAGAGCTGCAGTATTTCTCAGTTAGATTGAGTTGCTCCCACCAAAATGGATCTCAACTAAGGATCTATTTAAATGTGTTCATACACTTCTTGTGAGCTGCAATATTTGTATTTTTATTTGTATTTAATTCCAAAGAAAATTGGATATATTTGCCAGATTTTTACAATTTAATGCAAGCTAAACATGACAAATATGTTACTTTTGTGGTTATATTACACTTGATGAGTTTCTGGTAAGGTCATCCCTGGCAGGTGGGTCAGTCCCTGCAGCATGGCCCCTCCCATGCCCAAACCGTGGGGCAGATGGGATCATCCCAACAGGAAATCTGGCTCTTTAGAGTCTATTGTAGAGGTGCATTGCTTTGTCACCCTCTAGGATCAGCCCAGGTAAATGTTGTGCATTTTCATATGGAATGTTGTCCTACAAGTTTTAGTTTTGGTCTTTCAAAAGGCTTTTGGAATTTAAGTCAAGAGGTACATTGGGATATTTGGTTTTGCTGAAACTAAAGCAAAAACTCATGTCTGGTTACACATTCAACCAACATTTTGTTTAGATCTCTATGAATAGAATTTTATAAAAAATACTGCGATTATGTTTCATTTCATTCTTCTCTTAAACATTGCTTGAATAAAGGATTAATGTTAAAGGAAACTACAGAAGACAGTGACCACCTTCTAGTCATTAGGAAAAATCAGAACTAAAGCCATATTTGAAATTCATTTGGAGTTGTGGAAGCAAATATTCTTTCTCCAGTAGAAGGATTTGGCAGTCTGAAAAACATGAAACTTGTGGGTGTTTTTGAATTGTGTAGTTATGATGCTTTCCTGGATGAAATATGTTTGTTTGCTTGTTCCTGTTTCAACTGTCTGAAATTATCGACACAATTGTTGTTAGTTTATCTTTTCATGACATGCCTATTTGTGTTCCTCAGATAAATGGGAAGCCCCTGCAGTACATCTTCCCTCATACAAGGCTCAAACTACTGAGAGACCCAAAGGATCACACAGTTTCAGGTAAAAAAACAACCCTCTGCCAGACGTGATGATTAATTTGATTAGCATGAATTATACTAAAGATTTGCAGTATTAAAAATAGTTCCTGTGTCTATGCAGCAGGAAATTCAGTGGTCCTTTTAAATCATGCACGTTGGTTATAACAAAGCAATGGAGCATAAAAAAGGTCACAACATCTGTTCAAGATATATAAGCTATACAGACGTTCAAAACAGAGGGAAAATCTGTTGTGTTATCCATATAAGCAGTCTGTTTTGCTGTTGCTTTTTATATAACTCTATATCCTCTGCATGAGTTTTTATAAAATAGGCCTGTGTAGATGTTCCACATGTACAGAACTGAGAATTTTATTCTTTCTGTTCTGGAACTGTACCCCGCTACACAGGGGGTTAGCAGAACAATCGGATTCCATTTTTCTGTGGTATCTTCACATGGAGGCATTTATCACAGGACTTCAGGTTTATTCTTTTTTTCCTGACACTGACACAGAATGTTTATGGAAGTAAGAGTCTGCTTGCAAAGAGATGAAAGTGGCAAAGGTTGATATTCATTCACCTCTCAGGTTGAGAGAAGGAATACAGTGTGATGTTTTCATGTATATAACTAGCACAGGTAAGGTCTATCTGTCTGAGCTTTTTGGAATTGCACTCTCTCACATCTAATAGTGATAAGGAACTCCATGTTTTTTTAATACACTATGTGTCTTCTTTCAGATTTTTTAATACACTGTGCGTCTTCTTTCAGAGGTGGACGCTTTAAGAGGCTTTGTTGTGAAACTGTTAGACTTTCTTTTAACTCGCTTAAAAAATTCTAATAGTGTGTGTCAAACTCTGTTTCTGCACAGAAGTAATTACCAACTGCCAGCTCTGGTGTTCCCTCGAGCATTAAGTAGAAAGTGGCATGAACTTACTTGAATTGCTAAATAATGTTTTCACAGGATTTCTGGCAGCAAAATCTTGATAATTTCCATCCTCAGTATCCACCTCATATTTAGGGTGTTAAATGAATGTTCTGTATGTATTATGACGTATTTTCTTGTTAGTCAGTGTAACACCCACTGATGATTTCAGGATCCAGAAAGACCCCTCCACCCACACAGCACAGTCTGAAAGGAGCCCTTGGCTCTGCTGTGTGTCAGCCTGTGCTGCTCTGGGCTCTCACAGACCACAGGAACTCCTCGGCATCCTCATGGGGATCTTTGCCCTGCAGGGTGATGAGTAATGCTGTGGTACAAACTGCTCTCTTACTCAAAAGCAAGTGGAATTACAACCACACAACTATAAAGCTCACGATTTAGCGATGCTGAAGCCTGCTCCCCTATGCAAAGTTACTAACCCTCATGCAATTTGAAATGTCTATTCCAAATTCTCGATTATTTCTCATGCTGTCAACCACAGCAACATTCTGTGCCTCACAGTAAATGCCTTGTGAGCAGTGATGGGCAAAACCAAACTGTAGATATTGACTTCCCATTTACCAGTGCCCTGCTGCCATGAGGTCACACAGGATCAGAAATTTACTCAGGATCCTGCTAAGATTACATAGCCCACACTGGGATTGCTCACTGCTATAGCTGTACTATATTGTACTTAAATTCTAATTGGAGTAAGCAAGTTCGACTCTGTGTCTACAAGCTGCAGTCATACTTTTGTGTTTTAGTCCAGATACATGCTTGGAGACCTTCACAGACATATTTCTGTAAGATGTACATGTAATTTTAAAAGGCTTAAATACAAATTGTACAGATAAGAGGCAAAGGTGGAATAGGGTACCAATAGGGAGGACCTGAAACAGAAGAACTAATTGTAGTTTTCACTCCTTATACATCTTTGAAGTACCGTAACTCCTTGACTATGAACCTCCCTTCTTCCCCCTCTCTCAGGTGTCTGAAGGATTAAAGTACACAGAAACTCTCTTTAAATGTGCAATGCTTAGCCTTTAGCTTTCCAAATGACTTCTCCCAAAGATACATACACGGGTTTCAAAAAAATTAATTTTAATTAATCATTATCTGCAAACTATTAGCAAGTGTCTTTTTTTATTAACCAGACAATGACTATTAACCAGAGGAAGACATAAAGTTCACTTATGCAGCAAAAGTTACTTAAAATACTAGTAAATTAAACAACATATACTTTTATATCACCATAGGTATGTCACTGCAAGAGTTTTGGATATTCATCTAGATGCCATGTCTTTTTGCTATGCTGGCTGGTTTCTTTCTGTTTCTTTCTTTCTTTTTATTTTTTCCTTTTGTCTCTTTCTGCTCTCCTTTCTCCCTCCCCTTCTCTTCCTTATTGAAAGTACGAAAATACTGAGTTGTTTTGTTTACTATACTTGTTGCATAAAACCAGAAAGAGTGTATATTAAAAAACAAAACAACCCTCAGTAAAGCTCACATGGGGAGTCACATCTCTCCAAGAGAACAGCCAGTTGTTCTGGTGGCAGTGGGAGTCTCTGTTGCAACCATCCTTTCAATAGCATCTTCAGCTGAATTGTTGTGTTGCTGGATTCTTACAAGCCAGTTGGCCTGTGGTCCTGGGTGACCACAACAGCCTATGCATCATCCACTGTCTCTGATTACCTCACAGTATGTACAAAACATAACAGTCTTAGCTATGCACAAAAGCCTGTCCTATGTGATCATTTCTGCACAGGCAAGAATATTTTCTACAGATGTTTTAAATTATCTACGTGCAGTTTGTTCAGTTCAGCAGCAGGAGCTGCCTTGGAGATGCCTGAGACACAGGTTGTCCACTTAGGGAATTAATCAACACATCTTCAGTATACAATTAGTGTCTCTTAACTGGAGTGTAGCAGAAGCTACATAGGAAAATGTCCCAAACTATCCACAATTCCCACTTGGAGAATTCCTGTAACTGTTGACCAGCTGCTTTGCTGGGAAACTGGCCAGTGCTTCAGCCATCTCACTGGAATTCCTGGGCCAACTGAGACATTAATAATTCAGTGTGCTGGGTCAGCCCAGATAACCAGCTATATCACAGCTGTAACTGTAGGACAAGCTGGAATTTCGTCATGATATCACCAGTATGATTTGAATTCCACAGGTCTCATCGCAATCTTACCATAGTAGAGGTTACTGCCAGTTACTATTCAGAAACTGTCACTTTATAGGTATCAATAGTAGGAGTAGTCCCAAATATTTTAAAATTAAGGCTGTATCACTACATATTATGTGCTAACATGTTGGGTTTATTTGTAGTCTTGATTAATAAAAACTGGCTCTGAGATACAGATGCCTTTGTTGTCTCTTACATAATCTGGCATAATTTTGCACACAAAAACACATACTGCAAATTTTGGCATGTGAATGAGGTGTTTAAGGGATGAGGAACTGAGCCAAAAATCTAATGGCAAGAGAATAGTAACTCTGAATGAAAAATAAATGTATGCTTGCTCAAGGGCCTCTCTCTTCAGGGTTCTTCTTCCTTTATCATATGCCATCATCTAGAACTCACAATTCTTCAAGGTATGCAATGTCTCCTCCTCAGGCAATGCGGATAAGTGTGAAGGAATTGCCAGGGATTTTCTCTGCAAAGTTTGACTAATAATTTGCAATTAAAAAAAAAAAAAAAAAAAAAGAGTTGGCATTGTAGTTATGCTGAGTTGCCAAAGCAATGACAACAGTGATCAGTGAATGATAATATAGCAGTGTTTTATGCTCCAGAAACTCACTGTTTGTTTTCACTGAGAGTCCCTTGTTCGTGTTGGATCCTTTAGCAAAGCAGCAGAAGCGCTGTTTTATACTGCCAGAATTTTCCCTTCTGTTTTTTAACATGCCATCCATCATTATATTTGAAAAAGTGAATTAAGGACATGGTAACTGAAGGTAATGAAAGCACTGCTAATACCTTGGAAATGTTGCAAAGATAAACTTAGGTTGTGTTATTCCTGATCAGAAAGCTGTTTAGGCACACTTTGGGTGAAAATCCAACAAGGCAGACACATCTCAATACGTCTTTAGGTACAATGAGTGCACTCAGTCAAAGGTAATTTTTGCTGCTTTACCTCACCCTGTCTGAGTCACAAGCAATTCTTCCTTTTTGAAAGTAGAGATGTTCTGTGTTTCCAGGGAGAAAAACCTACCTTTGAGCAACCAGACTGTCTATGTGGTGGAACATCCTCTTCAATTCTGATACCAAAAAAAAAAAAAAAAAAAGGCAGAGAAATGATTCAGAATCATTGATCTGTGAACTTTATAGTGGAGTAAAGAAGAGTCTCTCATCTCCACTTCAGCAGTGATGTCAGTAAAACTGCTAGGAGGATGACAGGATAGCTGTAACGCTGTACACACATCAGACATGCCTCGTTGTCTCCATAAGGATTACTAATTCCTACAAACAACACTACACTTCTTCAGCATGCCAGCTCATGGGGTGCTTATCCTGAGAGAAAGAGAATTCAAAGGGTTTTGCTATATCAAGACCTCACTGCTGGAGATAGTCCCTAAATGAACAACCCCTATGTATTTAAGGTTCTTTCACCTGTCAGTTAAGCAAAGTCAGTTCTTACAGCAAAATACTCAAGTGCAATGAATGTATGATTACTAATCAATTAAAAACACATTAAATTGAGTCACAGTCTGTGTTGAATGTGGTATAGTAGTCAAAGATAGAGAGTGAGAACTGTAACCCACATCTTGTCCTCATACTCTGAAAAGGATTACTTATCCTATTTCTTTCATTTAATGTTGTGAAGAACTGAGATAACACTTTGCACAAAAAAGCAATACCCTCCTCTAACATTCCCTTGTCACTGGGGAAGGATTTAAGCCCTAATTAACGGCCATCATTCCCTCAAACACTCACTCCTTGTTACAGACATGGCACAGAAAGTAAAACCCATAAACAGAAAGGGACTGTTACAGCCAGGCAACCTCAGAGATTTTCCTGGGAAGTTATACAGTAGGAAATGAGGACAGGACTGGAAATAAAAGGAAGGAGAGATGTCTCCTGATGTCTTAATAGCAATTTTAGAAAGAACTCAGTATCATTAAACTTTTCTAAATTTTTTCTAAACTTTTTTTGTCTGTTAGAAATATTTGGTAGAGATACAAACCATATATTCCATGTTTCTTCAGGTCACCAATGCAAAGAAAATGTTCCTTGTGGATTGGTAGGGTTCTCTGAGGTTCTGATTGTCTCATGACATCATTGCACCAGCTAATTGAGGTGCAGTATTTGTCAAGTGAAGCCTGTTTTTCCTTCTTCATGTTTCAATTTTTTTCACTTTAGCATTGTTTACAGGTAATATGCACTCAATGCCCGCATATTTGTTTGCTGGTTTAGTTCAGTAAAAAGAGATGGGGGGAGGGAGGCTGTCAGCAAGATTTGCTGTATATAATCTAAAGTTAGCCAGAAAGTGTTCTCATTCCTGAAGAAATCTGTTCATCAAGAAAGGGAGTGAAACTGACTTTAGGCAGTCAAGGCTGATGAAGCCAAAGCTGTCTGAGGATAGACACCCCCAAATTATTTGAAATTACTCCCAACATGCAAAATAAGAAATCAGCCCCCACGTGGTCACTTCAATACACTTTTTTCTAAGACACACAGTTTAAGGAGGCAAATGTGTAAGATATATCAAAGGGCTAATCTGCATCTTAGATTAGAAATTGTATTTTGCAAAAAATGTTTTCATTTTTCCGCTTGATGCCTTGGACAGTAGTAGTCATCAACTTCAGAATATAATAAATAAAATACATATTTTATACATTAAAAGACTAAAGATTTCCCTCATTTGACAGCTTCTTCTAGTGGGTAGAAAAAAATTATCATACCTTCTCTTGAAACAGAATTGAGGACAGAAGTGTTTAAAGGAACAAGCTATGCACGTAAATAGATTACCGTTATTCTTGAAATAGAAAACCTGCATTTGAAAGAGTTAATGTCAACAAACAGCAAGCAGACTAGTAAATTATTATGCAATTAATTCATATGCTGGGTTTTCAATTTTTTACTAATCAAGGTATAGTAAGAAATAATCTTTTTGTGTGAGACATCAAGTGAGTATATCACAAATAATACATGACATAAGAAATGTTATGACATTTATACCTACTCTTCAAAAAAACCGAAAACAACTAAAAATCATTTTTTCAACTCCCTAGATTTTAAATGTGGAAAAATTATTTGTCTATGATGCTTCCTTCTTACATTTTTTAGTACCCTAAGCTGGGTACAACAGCAGTAAAGAACTAAGTAGTCACTAAGTTGGGATTTGCCAGCAGTGCATCGTGCATGTTAATCCTTTTTCTCTGATGACTGGATTTCCTAATACTCTAGGGGAAACATCAATAAAATCTATTCAACTTTCCCTCTCATTGAGAAGAGCATTAATAAAAAGCTTTGAGCTAAAGGAAACTACTGTAGCATTAAAAATATCACAGAGATAGATTTTTTTTTAGTGAAGCCATGAACCATTGGCTGACATATTGGCTGAACGGATCAAAGTTTGTCTTTTGTGGTAGATTCATCCTCATTCCTTAAAGTTTTGTGATACTGGGCTGAAACTGCAATATTGCAGTAAGCTGAGAGAGACTCTAGACTTCAGGTATTTTCGTACATTAACTTTTAGCCTGGAATAGTGATGTAAAGGTTTGGATGTCTGGGCAACTGGATGAGTCAAAAACTCGTTAGGTGGTTGGGTTTTGAGGGCTGTGGTAATGGGCTGTGCTTTTCTTGGAAGCAGGTAACAAGTGGAGTTTCACAGAAGACCCTATTGTGGGACCATCTTTATCAGTGACATGGGGGAGGTGATGGAGCACATTCTTGTAACATTTGCAGCTAACATCAAACTGGGGCAATATCCTTGAGGACAGGGCTGCCATTCAGAGAGACTGAGGCAGGATGGAGAAATGGGCCAACAGAAACTTTGAGAAGCTGAACAAGGACAGCTGCCAATCTTGTACCTGGAAAGAAAGAGCCCTGAGCAGTGATACAAGCTGGGGACTGACTGGCTGGGGAACTGCTCTGTGGAAGAGGCCCCTGGGGGAGGTCTCTGCTGACAGCACATCATGCCCCTTGGCAGTAAAGGTGTACCACAGCATCCTGGGCTGTGATAGCGGGGGGCATGCCACTAACAAAGGAAGTGACTGTCCCCCTCTACTCAGCACATGCCAAACTGTGTCTGGATACTGTGTCCAGTGTTTCCCCTTCCCCACACAAGCAAGACATTGATGAAGAGTAGAGAGAGTACAGCAGAGGGACATCAAGATGGTTGGGGGGCTGCAGCACCTGCTCTGAGAGTGGCAGCTGAGGGAGAGGGTCTGTTCAACCTGAAGAAGAGACATTTTCTGAGGGGTCTTAATAGCAACAATCCCATTCCAATGAGGAGCTTATCAACAAGGGAGCCAGGCTCTTTACAGAGACACATGGCAGGAGGAGGAGAGGCAATGGGAATAAGATAAAACAGGGGAGGTTATTACTGGATATAAAGGAAATCTCCTTTTCCCCTTTTATCTATAACTATTAATATATGCAAATCTAAGGTATTTCGTGATTTGCTTAAAAGCCCTTCCATTTTAGAATGGGAAAGATTTTGTATGCGGTTATATAGAGGACTGCTCACTAAATAAAACTGTGTGGGCAAGAACATTGTGACAAAGAAGGGAGAGAAAATTCAGAATAGATGGAGAAGCGTGGGGATCACATTTTGACTAGTGCAGTCCTGAGGACAAGACCAATTCTGAGTGGTCTTTCTATTCTATAAATGTCTCAACGTGCTAAATGTCTCAAGGTGCTCCAGAGTTTAAATTTAGAGTGAGCAAGGTCACTGTGTCTGCATTTATGTATATGTTTAAGAAAACAATGTCAGTGTTGGCATGTCTTACCTTAGAACTGCATCAGCACTCCATATAGGTAGCATGAACTGTTGCCTGGTGGGTGATATGAGAGAGACATTTCTGTTTCCTCTTAACCCTTTCTTCCAGCTTCATAAAAATAATTTATAATAGATACAACCTTTGTGGTCCCCAAATATCATCACCATAATTACTGGATAAGTAACAAAAAATAGAGAGGAATGTGTTTCTTCTTAGCATGATTGTAAGTTGGACAAATCTGCTCAGCACCTGGACAAGATTTTTAGCAGGTGTAATTGTTTATCACTGTTTACTGCTGATAGCAAAATTTTCCCAAATTTATTAAATGTAAGCACAGGTCAGACATAAGGTTTGTTTAACCCTTCCTTGTGGCTCAAACAGAAGGTTTGAGAATATTAGAATATAAGGCTGGGGTAAATACAGTGCAATATTCTCACAGCTTCCAGTAGTCTGTGATTCAGCCACTTTGTGAAGCAGTGATTGGTTTTTTGCATTTAATGCAGAACTATGCTTTTCATAAAGTAATATATAATATTTTATATGTATATTTATATAATATATAAAAGGAATAGTTATGTTAATTATGTTGCTGTTTCTTAAATACCAAGGCTGATACAGATGGGTGAGTTCAAAACTAACATTTTAAACAAGGAAGTTCAGCTGTCAGTGGGTGGCATCCATTGAGCCATTGGTGTCTGTCAGTAAGCACAGATGAAACGCAGTGCCTATAAGGATTTTTATAGTTTTAAAGATAAGTCTGTCATAGATGACACTGTAGATTCTGATGTGACAGATCATCCAAAACGGAGAGACCTGTGTCTTGTTTTCAAGTAGATGTGATAAATATTCCAAGATGCTAATTCATAAAACACTTTATGATCCTTCAGGATGATAACCAGTGTGCAAATCAGAATGAAGCAGATTTGAAGCTGATATAAATCATCACTATGCTATTAAAACAACTGCAATATATCTGAATTTCATTGGCTCATGATTTGACTTCATGTCTATTTTATGCCTTAATTGCCAATGACCAAGAAATGCAATAGCTGAGTAGGCTTAATCATGTTTCTAGGAAACAACTTCATTTAAGCTAATTTTGTTAGAAGCACCAAAACAATTCTCCTGAGCACAATCTTCAAAATGTTGTTCCTATCTAGACAACTGAGTTCTAATGTGGATCATCATGTTATATATTGAAATGCATAGAAATAATGATGAAAACAAAAACATAGCCTGGATTTTATTATAAACATTACTTTTCCTGCTGCTTTCCACGTACCTGAGCTAACTTGGTTTTGTTTGCTTTTTCATGTTTCCTTTCTGTCTGTTCTCCAGACTTTAGAGATTGCTTTGTCATAGCTATGATAACTAAATAAATAGCTTGCATTTCTTCATGGTACTTTAAACTCTCCAAGAGAAGACATGGCTGTTTTTCTGTAGTTGACACATCTGCTCCATACACAAAATGGAACATGGTGTAAAATTGTTCTGGCAGATAAGGGCCTAACAGCACCCTGGCTCATGTCTTGTCTAGATAAGGCTAGAGGAGGACTGTGGAGATAATGTCTAGTAAATGAACACAGGAGGAAGATATGTTCTGTCGCCATTCACAGCCAAATAGTGTTGGAAGACTTCATATTGTTTGATTTGATTGATATGTTCTCATGGTACATTGGCACATTGCAAAATCTTTCATGCCTCATGTCTCATTTTCATTCTTTATCGTCATGAATTTTTCTAAGTACTGCCATTGCCCAAAAAAAAGATCACCCTTGTCCTTCCTTTCTATAAATCACCATTTTGGGTCTGGTTTTTTTGTTTTGTTTTGTTTTGTTTTGTTTTGTGTTTGGTTGGTTGGTTGGTTGGTTTTGTTTTTTTTTTTTAGGAAGTGATAAAAACCATGTTTGGTCTTGTGTTTCTTTCCTCTCTTGGTGGTATGTCTGTGTATTGACTCCTGCATCTGAAACATAACACCTAATCTTTATTTTTAGATTTAAGAATATCTTCCATTTCAAACTACTCAGAGACATACTGTAGACCTACAGTTTGCAGTTTAAGCCCATTTCAATTTTTCCTGTTTTACTTCTATATATAGTTTCAACTTCAAAGCACACAATATTCAAAGGTGGTAAAATGACCATGGGTTTACAGAAATAGTGACTTTCAGCTACCACCTTGAAGGTTATACTTTTAGGCTCTAAGAAATCCAAATCAGTAACTTTTTTTTAACATCTTTCTCAAAAGTTCAGTCACCTCAAAAGTCTATTAAAAATTCATATAGCTCTATTTCTAACTGTGACAAAAGTCAAACTGCTGCTGACGCTCATGCTTACAGTTTCCTATCCCAGTTCACACAAACTCATGTGTGATTACTGAAAATCTGTTGTACATTCTAATTGCTTCTTTACTTTCCTTGCTCATCTAATTAGACAGACAAATGGTTTCATACTTTGAAAAATTAGCCCAGAGGAAATATTTGCTTGAGCTAGCACAGGAATAATGTTTGCACAGAGCTGCTGGGTCACGTACCAGAATTCTCCTGCATGCGTTGAAGTTGTTGCTACTGCATGGAACCTATATAATAATTAAACAAAATCAGTCCATAGTTTTGGTGCTGGAATTATATTTACTTTTGTAAGGGAAAAGATCCCTGGAAAATTATTCACAGTTTTGTGTAAAAACAGGGCCACCGACACCAGCAAAAGCCGGCTGGGCCTGGAGTTGCTCAGTCTTTCTCTGCTCTTTTTTTCCCTTTTTCTTTTTTTTTTCTGTAACCTTTATCTTATGTAGCAGGTTATTGGCATTTGGTTGGAAAGACAAGTGCTGAGATGCTGAAATAGTTCCAGGAAATCTAGGCTGTTTATACTCTAATGGCTATAATGGAGCTGCTCAGCAAAGTAGTAAAAAGATTGTAAGATTTGATGAGCTTCCCTGTGACCGGAGCAACAGCAACAGATTGGCAACAGTCTGATCTTTATTATCTCTATAAGGGATAAAAAAGACCAAATTGTAATTGCAGAGCTCAGGTTATGGTTGGCCTATTCCAGTGAAGTAAATTATGGTCTTTCTGCTGTGTTGCTACTGTGACACAATGAAATGTACAAGGGGACCGGATTTCAAAGTGGTCTGAGACACAGTGAACTACACCAGCTCAAAATGAATCTAATAGGACAGAAAATATATCATAGTGGAATTAAGAGAAAGAGAGGGATGAATTTTTAAAACGCTTTTGCAGTGATGTTTGCCAGGTCACCAGTGATAGAATTGATGTGTCAAGTTGTTATTCACTACTCATATATAATTTTTTATGTGTGTGTATATATATATAATATATATATGTATACAAATCATGAATATGCATCACTGAAACAGTCTGTGATGTCTGGAAGGATATGAGATGACAAGTGAAATTCCTTTTGGAAGTCATAAAGTAGGTTATTTGCCAAAAAGCAAAAAAGCTAATGGCCATTCAATATTTTTCTCTAAGTATGGATTTCTCTCAAAAGCAACTCTGCAATTGAAATTTTCATTAGAATAGAATAGAATAGAATAGAATAGAATAATTTCAGTTGGAAGGGACCTACAACAATTATCTGGCCCAGCTGCTGAGCAATTCAGGGTGGAACAGAAGTTTTAAGTGTGTCACTAAGGGCATTGTCCAAATGCCTCTTAAACACTGACAAACTTGGGGCATTGACCATGTCTCAAGGAAACCTCTTCCAGTCTTTGACCACCTTCTCAGTGTAAACCTCCCCTGGTACAGCTTTGAACCATTCCCACAAGTCCTATTACTGGATAACAGGGAGAAGATCTCAGCACTTCACTCTCCACTTCCCCTCCTCAGGAAGCTGTAGAGAGTAACGAGGTCATCTCTCACAGCCTCTTCTCCAAACCTCATGAACCCAAAACCTTCAGATGCTTCTCATAGGACATTTCTTCCAGCACTTTTCACCATCTTTGTTGCCCTCCTTTGGACACATTAAAGGACCTTCACATCCTTTTCAAATTGTGGGGCCCAGAACCGTGCTCAGTGCTCAAGGTGAGGCTGCACCACTGCTGAACAGAATGGGATAATCACTCTTTTGACCAGCTGGTGATGCTGTGTTTGGTGCACCCCAGGACAGGGTTTGCCCCCTTGGCTGCCTGGGCACGCTGCTGACTCACATGGAGCTGCTGCTCACTAACACCCCCAGATCCCTCTCTGCAGGGCTGATCTACAGTCTCCCCATTTATTCTTGTGCCCAGTGTCATAGGTACTGGATACAACATTTCCACTAATTTAATTTCATCCCATTAATCATAGCCCAATGCTCCAATCTACCTTGATTCCTCTGAAAAAGCTCTTGTTCTTCAAGGGAGTCAACAGCACTTCCCAGGTTTTTTATCACCAGCAAACTTGCTAATGGTGCATTCAACTCCTGCATCCAGACCCTTGGCACATGTATTTACCAGAACTGGCCCTAGAACTGATTCCTGAGGAACACCACTGGTGACCAGTCACCAGTCACACCAGTTCAGCACAGCCCTTTCAGCTCTGCCCTACAGCCAGTTTGTCACCAAGCACAGTGTGAACCCACTCATCCCACAGCTGGACAGCTCATCCATAAGGGTGCTGTGAGGGCCAGTACCAAAAGTCACAGTAAAATCCAGAAAAACTACATTCATCACCTTCCCTTCATCCACTGGGCAACTGACCTAAAGCTTCAAAATTTGCATGTTCAGATGTATAAATCAGTGGCTCACAAACTAACTCATGATTTAGCATTCTTTTTTTTTTTTTTTCTGTTTATCAAAGTATAAAACCAATTTAGTTGCGTGATCTATCTTGTTAAAGTTTAGCACTATGCATTTTGAGGTTTGGGTTGTGGTGGTTTTGGGTGATTGGTTTTGGCTGGTTTGGTTTTTTTTCAGCTTAGCATGCTGCATCTTAAAGCTTTATTTAAGATTAGATGGGAGACTGGGATCACAGCCTTGGGAGATCAGTAAAAACAGTTGAAATTAATTAGCAGTCTTCTTCCTTTGAAGCATTCTAAAAAGCCTTGGATCTTAAATGTGTAAAATCCCCTTTGAAGAGATGTTTTCCTGAAGATATTTTTCATGTAAATCAATACTCATAATTCAGAAAGGTGCCCTCTCTTATTCAAAGCACAGTGATTTGCTTTCTGATGCTAACTGGTCCTGTATCTTATAAAGAAGAAAACAGTAGTTCATTAATTTCAAAATCTAAATTTGAAAGATGAATGTCTGGTTATATCAAAATAGCCTGAAAGATGGAATCTGAGACTCAAAAGTTTAAAAAAAATAATAAAAAAAAAAAAAAAAAACAAGGGGGAACAAGATCTGAGAAAGCATATGATGGATGATACTTTATATATTAACATGGAGAATACTTTCTTTTATTAGCAGTAATATGGACAAACACCTTAGATTTGCAAAATCTAAAACAATATGTCAGCCATGATTTTCAAATTTGCCTAGCAAAGGTATCCATATGATTGCCTCTGAAATCAAGTGTACACTCATTTATATGACAAATTATATATATATATATATATATATGCTTCTCTGCCATTCTGTTACCTCTGTATAAGCTATACCTCTGTATAAGCTACCAGAGGTAGAAGTGCCAGTATAGTGTAAAGTGGACTTTCTCTCCTCTGTGATGAAAAGCATCCAGTCCTACTGATATATTGAAAATTCCATATGTTGACTGTGTGAGTTAGGAGTAAGATACTGTGTCGTTGCTTGTGTGTGTTGTAGACTAAGAATAGTTGTTTACTGGATTTGCTAAACTTAAAAATTGCCAGTTGTAAGCCTCAGATCTCTAACATATTGATGACTCCTTCTGTAGCTTTTGATCCCAAGTTCTCTGTGCAGAACAGCCCACATAAATAAATTGTAAGAATGGACTTATGATTAAATGCTTTTATAGGTGCACACATTCACTTTATGCAATTTGCAGTGAAATAAGGTAGTTAATTTAAAATAACTATGCAGTTTGTTCCAATAACACTGAAAAATCACTCTCCTTTAACGAAAATGTTTGGAAAATATCAAATTATGAGGACAGCTGAGGCACAAAGGATATAGATTTAGCTAAACTGGGATAGAAAAACTAGTGGAAACTTTTATGATCAGAAACTCTGTGTGGCAATCTTGCTTCTGAAACAAACCGAGGGCTGACTTACCAAACACTAATAGCATTATAAGGAAAAAGCCTTACTTTAATCTGAAACGATAAAGCTTTGCAAAGAGGTGATGTGGTGACCTTCCTATAGCTGATTATTCTAATCACTCAGCAGGTTTGGCTTATTAAATTGATAAACTGAAAATTAATTATTTAACCATTACAGTAAAGGTGGGTAAGTCAGCCTTTATATTCCCAGATCAAAGTGGCAATCATCTCATATGAAATTTTATTCAAAGAAGAAACTTGGTTTTCTAGCACAGGAAGTATTTAAAAAACGAAAAACAAAAACAAGACAGCACGAAAAATTACCAATGCATAAGATTAGCCTTATGAGACTGTATTTTAAGCTTTTGTTTTCAGTCTCATTGTTTTGTACATAGGGAGATTAGGGATCTGCTTCTATCAGCAAAAATAATGAGTGATGAAAATGTTATCATCTCTCTACTTTTTAAAAAAGGGAGAATATACAAGATGTGATGATGTTTTACACAGATTTATTGTAAGCTTTTCCCATTTTGTTAATTTGCACATCCTTTGATGTAAAAGATGTCAATTAAAAGCAAATGGTTAAGAAAAATATCATCTGCCAAGTATAGATTCATATAAATGTACATGCTTTGCTTCTCAGAAGAGCAAGCTCAAGGATCTCTGTCAATATCTCCACAGTTATGTCATTCTAAAAGCTCAGCTATTATAATTTTTTAGCTAAATTGCATGCGTGTTGTAGGCATATGATAAAGATATCCTTTCAATCCACACTTCATGTTGATTTCTAGCAATTGAATTCAATTTAATTAATACTGCAAATAGGTTGTCAGAGGAAGATGGTTTTAGCTTCAATGTAATTTTTGGTAAATCAGTTATTTGTGTTATGTCACTCATACAGTAGTTACTCAAGAAGATCTGCCCAAAGTTAAGTCTTTAGGAAAGCAGCAGATGGAACTACAGTTAACCTTGGTCTTCCAGACATAGCCAGAAGTTACTGGTGACACCTTCAGTGTCCTCTGATGACTTGTTCTCTTCCTTTCTTCCCAGTAAATTATTCATTGTTTCATCTCTGTTTAAAAGTTTTCTCTTTCTTTTGATCACAGGCAACGGACTGGGAATCCGAGTTGTAGGTGGGAAAGAAATTCCAGGGAGCAGTGGGGAAATTGGAGCTTACATTGCCAAGATCTTGCCTGGGGGCAACGCAGAGCAGACGGGGAAGTTAATAGAAGGTAAGAGAGATTCATTATCAAAAAATGTAACGATGGGAGTGTTGGGAGTTTTCTGTAATACAGATTTTCTTTTGCACAACCTATGCAGTTTTATGCAGGGAATGAGGGCTGAACCTCCGTGAGTCTTAAAAAGAAAAGGACTGATAGGAAGTGGTTTTATGACTTCCACAGCCAAAGAGAATTACCATGATGAACAGTATTGTGGCATGTCTTCAGTAACATGTGCCAACATGTTTTGTGCTTCTGGGATGGAGTAATATGGTTTGAGTCCAGCTGTATATCATGGTTATGTAGCACCAGTGTATATCATGGATGTGCTTTAACCTGGTTTGGCCATCTAAGTGTCTGTATCTGAGATTACTTACATTTCTTAGTTACAGAGGTAAAACAGACCACAGATCTAGTTGTCTTGCAGTTACGCACACTAACTTTATTTTTTTTTTTTAGTTCCCTAAAGTCATACTTAGTTGAATTTATCTGCCCTAATGTTAGTCCAGTTTAAGATCATGGTTCAACCAGCCCCAACAGGCAACAGAGAAGAAGTATCTACAGGAGAGCAATTATTTCATCTAAAATAGCCCTTTGTTTCAAGAATTCAAACTGTCTTCCAAGTTTAATTTACTTTAGGAAAACTACATTAAACTTCACATCATCCTTTAGGCAACTAAAGCCAGGTGAAATGAATTTGACTTAGTTATCAATAAATTCTCCAGCATTATTGCAAATGTGATCATTCTGTCTATTAATTAATTTCTGTCTGTGATGACATGAATGCTCCTTTATTTTTGTAGCCATTTTCTAGTTCCCTTTTTCATATCTGTATACACCTGAAATGTCAGTCTATCCATGGAAAAAAATATAATACATTTGTTTCTAATTCATTCAACTAATTATTTTTATTTCTTTAATTCTTTAAGTCTCTAATTTAATTATTCAGAGAAAAATAAAAAAAGAAAAAAGATAAGTAGGAATAATAGTTCTCCCAGGCAGAATTCAATTCACATAGATTTTCTGAATGGTAAACATGCAACAAAAGTCATGATTAAATCAAACGTACTTTGCAGATAGAAAAACTTTGAAAATTGATTAAAGAATGTATTTACAAGGAATAGTTTAATTATATTGTGGGTATTACAAAACAGTGACACCTTCATTCACCCTGTGGCTTTTTACATCCTTGGTGTTTTCTTTGCCAATATTTTAATGAGATACATAAAAAAGTGCACATGTTCCAATGTTAATGAAAATACATATCAACAGAAATATCTTGCTCTTTGGCCTACAGAGTTGATTCTGCCATTCTTATTTAATGGGTATTATCTCACTCATCAAATGATAGAATGGTGTTATTTGTTGTGCACAAATGATGAAAGAATTGACCTTAATTTAGTGTGTTTTGAAGCAAGTATTTGGTTTGGCTCCCTCCATACAAAAAAGTAGGTCTTTCATAACTGTGCTAGATCATGCATGCAATGTTTCAGTACGAAGCAAGTAAAGAGGAAAATGCGGTTATTCAACATTTCCCCAAGACTGGACATTTCAAGAAAGAGAATGAACAGTTACTGCTCAGAATTATCTGCTGTCTTGTGGTTTATTTTGTCAGGAATTTGTCTGGAAATTGAAGTTTTAAAAAGTTCTTCACTCAGTATATAGGTACATTTCAGCAGTGATCAAGAACCTCTTGGATTTACAATAAAAACTGAAATAGAAATTTGCTTTTCAGTCTGTTCACATGATATATTTTGAAGGTTTATTCATATTTTATAGAAAGATGAATATGACAGTAAAATATTTATTCCTTTGTTTCATTTTCTCATCATATGTTCAATCATGTTTCTGATCTGAACTTTATAAAAGTATCCTAGACTTGGATATGTTGACATAAATCAAGTCCATGAGAACCACTATATTTCATCTGTAGAATTTGTCCACACAATGTCTCAGAATATGTTTTAGTATTGATGTGTTAAATGTTCTGCCAGAGAGAAAAAGTGCTTTCTGCAGAATGTACCTCTACTATGACATACAAGACAAACACTTCCTCTCACTGTCATTTACCTTTAAATCTTGCCTTTATATCTGCTTTACTTTTAATGTAATTTTAGGTGGCTATCATAGATCAACAAAGAATATTTTGCTACTTCACTGTGAGTTGTGGTTGGTTTAGTGGAAATATGGATGGTGCCTATTTAACCTCTACCCTCCAGAAATGCTAAAATGCATTGAGGTCTTCAATCATTCTCGTATTGATCTGTGTAAACCCAGCCAGACTGCTGATCTTACCAGCATTGCTGATATTGTGCCTGAAAAGAGGGCCTGCTCTTCTTTTCTTTTTCAAGTTATTTGTTATTCTGTCATCACAGACAGAATACTTAAAGAAAACTTCTTATGTCTTTATCTGTAAATGCAATTGCATATAGTTTTTATGTATAGTAATCATGAGTCACTTTTTCTGTTGAAAAGCTGTGTGGCTACATGTTTGAGTACACACCTAGTCATCAAGTAAACATATACTAATGTCATTACAAGTTAATATCTTGACTCATTAGCCTTTCTAAGAACATGAGTCACTCTGAAAAATCCCATCAACCTAATTAATTCCTCTAATTCTAAAAACACTGCGTCAGGTCTGAAAATCCTATCAATAGTGTAAGGAACAAGCATGGATTTATTGTGGTTATGAAGGAAGCCAGACTCCTACCTTCTGTCTGTATTACTGCATATAAATAAATTACACACTTTAAAACACAGATAGCATTCCTATCCTTAGGGAATAGCAGTCCATAAAATGTCAGCCTATTTAAATAGTTTTGGGGGAGTCTTAGTGCTGAAAAAGTTTATTTATAGTTCTGACTGGCAAATACCAGTCTTCTTGGTTCTCTTACCTTGAATTGCTTTGAGATGTCAAAAATATCTCTGATTCATCACTCACTGGCGTAACAAAAACTGGAGGTGGAAGACTCATTCCACTGAGCTCATCAAGTGCAAGGACTGTGTCAGTTTGATAGATGTGTCTGTGCTCCCTCTCGTGTTGACAGAAACAGTTCAGTTATATTCCACCTGGTAAATCTACTGAGTGAATGGCGTTTCAGCGAGCATTTTTCAGAAACAGAAGAACCTAGAGTAAAGAGCAGAAATAAAATGTTAATGTTTGTGGCCAACTGTTAAAAATTTGCTGGATGCCCTCAGCATTCTGGTATTCTTATTGGACCATTTCAATAGGCTGAGTGGAGAGCCTGGGAACTGATGAACCACAGGTGTCTTTGTTCCAAATTTTCAATCATCCAGGCAAACTAGGTTGCAATGATTAGGCCATCTGATGTTGACCGAGATGAAGATGTTCCCTGACTTTCCAGTCTCCTAGCAATTCTGGGAAACTTTCATGGTCTAAAAACTAATGGTGAGCCTGATTTTTGGTGATCTTACAGCCTTTGCTGACAGTCCACTCAATAGCAACCCTGACACTGGTCAGATTTTTGCTAACTTGCCTGTAAGCGTGTTTATTTTTAATATGCATGCCTCACTTGAATAACTTCCCAGGCTTAAAACCAGGAAAATCATATATAGTGAAGACAAAAACTCTCATTATTAAAAATACTGAAATAGCACTCTGAGTTTCTCTTTTACAGCAAATATAATAATATAATATGTCTAGCATAACTTGGAAGAATGCCACCTACCTTACAAGTCACAGACTTTCACTGTAAAGTTTTAGAATATAAAAAGTCCATGCTAGCTAAAGAGACGTTATTCAACTCATTTGAATTTTGCATTTTATAATTTAATAAAAATATTCATGATACAGCGATATTTTAAACTTCCCCATCCTGAGGCTTGTACAATAATATTATTAGGAAAACTACCTGATGTATGTACAGACACTGAAAGAAAATTACACCCTGTTAAAGCAGATAAGTAGGTCAGAGAAGAGAAAATGCACTGCTGTGTGAGGGTTCTGTGGTGGTTAATGGTGCCCTGCCCCTCAGTCCAATCCTTAATCCCTTGTTTTGATTTAGATTAATAAGCACTCTCCTCGGGATGCAAGACACATTGCTCCTGTGAGGGTCCTCTAAGAGCCACCTGCAGCCTGATGGCAGGTTCAACAGTAGGTAAAAGCACATGCAGTGTCCTCAGAATCAAACTCTAAAGCTCTTAAATGAGCTCAGTATCTTTTAGGCTTAGATTCACCTGCTAAGACACAGGTGGTCAGTTTTCTAAATTGTTTGATTGCCTTTAACTGTGCATGAAGTTTCTCAGGCCACACGACCAGTTCCCTTCAGGAGAGTATTTTGAATGAGTGGGTCTTTACTGGGAATGCCAGAGCTCTTTTCATCTTTAGAAAACTGTGCAATCTCAGAACTTTTAAGATGCCTTAAGGAAATAAAACTGAAGTCTCCCTGTTCCTCTTATCCCTACTTATTCATGTATCTTTTTCCTTCTTCCTTAGAAAATCTTACATATTCTTATATATTCAAGTGTCACAATTTACTTTTGTAAGAAGACCTCTGGTGCACAGCTTACTCTCTCTAATGCCCTAATACGAGGCCAAATAACATCAGAATCATTCCTCAAATTGAAGCTAAGAGGCTTCTTTTGGACTGTCATGGGATGGCACAGCTTATTATCTCTTAGAACCATGGCCACAGTGTCAAAAAGAACACTTTATCACGAATCTTAAGCCAGTGTGGGAAGAAGCATGTTCACTGCTTGACACCATGCAGCTTCTCACACCAGGAATGACATATGAGATGTACAGGGTGTGCTTAAATATCGTGCTGTTACTGGCAAAACAGAGCAACATCTAGACCAGTGAGACGGGATTTCCACCCAAAACAAAATATGATAGGAGAAAGCAGAAAAAAGCTATTTGGATTACCCTCATGGACTTCAGAGAGCAGCCTAGTTCCCCACTCCTGACCTTCAGTTCTCTGAAGAAGGAAGCAGACCCAGGAAGCTGTGTCAGAAGCCTGCCTTAAGCAGAATGCTCTTCAACTCTCACCCATAGCGTGGTCTTTGGCTTCTGACCTTTTTCACTTCAAGCATCCCATATCCTCAGGCTTCATAACAGAAGAATGTGTACTGAGAATATCTTTAAAGTCAGAGGAGGAAAAGTCAGGGCTCACTGGAACTCTTGTCTATATGCATGCAAGTATCATTACCACAGTTCTTCATTATTTCCAGGACAGGCAGTTAATAAAAAATAAAATTATGATGAAGTTATAAGGATATATATATGATGATGAAGAGTGTAGCTTCTATGTTAGGTAAAAATCTACTACAAAATACCAATTAGTTGAACACCCACTGAAATAAGAGAGACTAAGAAATATGAGAGCCCTGTGTAGAAACTTTGAGCCTAAGGAAGCCTGCAACTGAAAGCTGAAAGACAGTCAACAGATTCATAGTGCGTGAGCAATCCTTCATGGACAAAGTCTGCATTCCTGGAGAAAAAGACTATTTTTACTACCTACAGTGCTTCATTTGAGGAGAATGTAAATAAGCCTAATGAGCAGACAAGAGAAGAGATGACCAATGTGGGGAGATGATTAACTGTACTTTGGTTGTCTAGTATAAATAAGATGGATGTGGCCATAAGCAATATTGGAGACAGGCTGTTGGAATATTAGTATCATCTGCAAAGTATTTCCTGAGTTCTGGACAATGACATCTTTTAATACAGGCAGCTTTCTTACTCCTTCAGGTAAAAGTGCCAACTAAGTAGCTTCCAGAGTCTGTTTCACCTCTGCTGTGCCCCAAGGATCTTTCCTTCATGTGTTTTCAGATCATAAGTTTTCAATCACAGCTTTTCAAGTTTTAAGGCCTTGTCATCTTAAAGCATGTTATTTAGTAGCATTAGAAACACATGATTTATTTTAAGTCCTCTCAGAAGCACAGTGGGACATTCAACCGGATTATTGACGAGTCCATGAAAGGATTATAAAGAAAGTGTTAACAGTTTTTCTGCAGGTTGTTTGAAATATTTTGGGGCTACTTTGAATAGCACCAAGTGCTGAATAACAAGATCAGACCATTTCAGAAGGTCTTTTGCAAAGGCAATAGCGTGTGTAATGGCTGTCAATCTTACCAAAGCTATCTCTTGTCATAGCGTAGACATGCTTTGCATGTTGCTTGGAAAACACAATGTGACCAGAATGGTCATGGGCATCTAAATAGCTGGAAAACCAGAACAGAAGCAGTAAGTCACTGTCCTTCTTCCTGCTCTTGTCACACTTCCCTCTTATCCCTGAGCTATAGGTGGGCTCAAGTGTAGCACTGGCTGTAGTGTAGCTTGGTCATTTACCAGGAAGTGCAGTAGGCACCGGATCTTCTGGAGCTTTAAAAACTCTTTAGTGAGCACTACTTGCTGTTTAGCCAGCTAAAATTGGAAACATTGATCAGGGCATCATGGTGAAAAGAGATTTTCCAGTCCCCATGAAACAAAGATAGTGAAGAGCCAGCGTTCCTTCTTGAGCCCCTCTGATAATTACACTTCTGGCAGAAAGTAGATTCCATGATGAAGCTGGAAAATGATGAAAGGAAATTAAAGGCAAGACAAGAAGGGAAGGAAAAATTCTAAAGAAAATGTGGATCGTGTCTCAAAAGAACAGAAATAGTCTTCCCATCTTGCACTTCCATTTTGCAGTTTGACTGCTTTAATTTATTACTGCACTGGAGAAAACAAAGAATTAACTTTAACTTGCTCTCTGAGAATTAGTCTTATGATTTATTGGGCTGTCTATGCTTCCTATGTGGGATCAAAAGCATGTGCTCTCAGCATATCATCTGGGCAACAGGCTCAGATCTAATTGTCCCAGCAGAAACTGTCTTTATCAAAGGCAGTGTGCAAAGGACAATCAAAACAAACCCCTAAATGCCCCCATCAGCTGTAAATCTTCACTTGCATAGTCATGCTCCTCTCGTCCATGTGTTATGTTCTGCCCTGTACTTCTTTCACATAAATAATAATTAATAAAATCTGTAGTGTTGTTCTTACTAAGTGTGGCAGTGGGCATTCAGCATATAAAAAATGTCTTTTAAATATTTAGAAGGAATTTATTTAAAGGGAATTTGAGTTAGCAGAAAGGGCACCCTACCGAAGTGTATCACTTAGATGTTACAATTAACCTCATACTGACAGAATGAGGAAAGGAAGACAGAAACCTTTCTTACACTGGTTTAGCCATTCCACTGACAGTGGTCTCAATTCTGCTCTTGATGTGGCACGAGTTGAGTTGTACTGAGGGTTTAGCCATTTGCTAAGCTATGAAAAAGAAATAAGACTCACCAGAAGGAATGGGAGTTGTTTCAGCAGCTATGTGGCACTTACAGAAAGAAGTGGGATATAGGGCATCTAGTTTATGGAGATTAATATTATGGTGTCAGAATGATACAACTTGGATTTCACAAGGAAAACTTCCTTAGAAAAGACTGCACTATCATGATATTTTTTATTTAATCTAAAGCAGAAGAGGAAACTTATGGGGCACTAATAAATTTTGTAATGCTGTGAGAAAGCAGCATTAAATTAATATGTATTATGACCAAAAAAATATAACATCTTGCATAACATCAGTTACAGATTTTTTCACTCCTGCATTTAGCCTTTTTATGTGCCACATACTTAGTATAATTTATACCTTCTTTATGATCAAGAATTCTGAAAATAACTTTAACAATTAATTATTACTGAAAACCAATTTTGCTGGAAAAGGCATGTCATACAAATTGCACCAGGAAATTGGATTCTTAATAACAAATAAATAATTTCATCAAAATATCTCTATGGGGAGTTTTTGTTTAGTCTTAAATAGGTAAGTCTGATTTATAGAGACAAGCAAAATAAGTTGGATGCTTCAAGCAGAGAGAAGATGCAAACACAGTCACTAGACATTCCAGAGGTAATGAAGTGGAGAACCATCACAAAGGTCAGGCTAAAAGCACTCATCAGATGGTTTATAAAACAGATTGTGGAGAATCACTGGTAAATGTCATTGGTGTCATAACTAGCTTTCAATAACATTCCACTAAGATCATATTAGAAAGTATTACTAGCTGTTGTAAAGTACTTTCATGGAGCTATACAATTAATAATTATCAGTCACACTGCTTTTGACAGCAGTTATTTTTCAGGACCTTGATGAACAGTTCCTGTTAGAAAGAATCTCTGGCTACTTCTTGGAAAGAGTCCTCAGTGATTCCAGAGAATGTGCCTGAAGCTCTGTTTCTCTGAGCACAGCAGAAACAGCAGCAGGCAGCATTGTCATCAGACTACCCACAGAACTTTCCTCTCAGTTCCTGCTAACACCATGCAGCTCTCTGCCGTCCTCCAGGATCACACACATCATGGGTGCTTTGAGATTCTTCCTCAGACACTGACAGATGCCACCTATCCATGTGGTCTCAGTCTTCCCCTCTTCTTGAAAGTTTCTTGCTGAATTTATACACTGAGAAGGAAGAAGAAATGTTGTAGCGTGCAGAACAGGTGTAGGATGTGCTTTGCTTAAAGCTATGTTTTAAGGTTCATTTGCCTTATAAAAGAGTTTAATTCCTTCTTCCATTATTTTTAATATGATCTGTCATTCTTGCATCAGAGACATGGTTGCAGGCCAGGCATTACCATATTACTGTATAACACTGTATTAAAAGCAAATGGATGGGTATTTGTCAGAAGATGCAGATATGTTTCCTGTTTCTGTGTTCCCAATATGCACTGGCAGAGGTGACAAGAGGGCTGTGACTTTTCTGTTTTGGCCAGCACTGGAGAGAGGAATACAGAGTGCAGAGCCAGCTCGGCAGGAACAGAGAATCTCATCTATAGTGATGGGTTTAGTTACTGGTACCAAGATGTTCAGGAATGAAGCTACAACTTTAGTCAAACACAGACAGTCTGTCTGGAATTGTAAGAGATAGATGAGGAGATATATTCTCTAGATCATGTTATACCTGATATGCAGGCAAATATCACAAGTAGGGAGACACAAAGACACTGTGCCTGCCCCTTTGCAGAGCAGCTGCTGTGGGTGCTGAAAGGCAGTTGAATTTCAATTTGGAGCATCAAACATATGTGCCTGTATTGCTCTGGTTCTTGTCTTCTGTTTTCAAGGGTCAGCTTCTGTATAGCAGATTTACAAAAAAACCAGAAAATGTAAATCCTTTGGTACCTAAATTGAAGGCAGTTAGTCTTAACAGTGGAAGTTATCAAACACACCCTTTTGTCTGCCTTGACTGTCTAGGGAACTTAGGTGTCTCTTAGGAGGACTGGGTCTCTAACAACCTAATTTTAGATGCTGCATGCTTATATTAAATAAACTGGAGCACACCTCAAAACAAAATTAGGAATTACCTGTTGGATATATTTAAGGAATATCTATTTGGGCTCACATATGTGGGCATTCCAGAAGAAAAATCTTACTACAGTGTGAAAGAGCCTTTTGCATAACCACTGAACTGTGTTGTTTGATAGTGACTTCCCAGTGAACTGGGAAGCTAAAAATACTATAATACCATTTCCAACTGTGCAGATTACTGTGGACTGAAACTTGCAGGCTAGAAGTTTGATGTGATTACAGTGTGAAAAAAATCAAAGTGAAGGTCATCTTGAAATGCAAGTTAAATAAAGTTATGTCCTTATGGACAATTTTTCTTGGATTCCAGGAAGTGTATTAAAACATTTTGTGTCTTCATGTAGCAATTTTAACCTTCAATCCCGTTCCTGAAGTCTAGATGTCCAGGAACATTACACCAGCCTGGACACTTCAAGGAGTGCTGTATTGATGAAAAACATAGGAAATATACAGGGCCCAAGGTGAACTCCCCCTAGTCAGGGTTTGTTCTGCTGCAAGGCAGGTGAACAGCCACTGTCACTGACTCTCTTTGAGGTGGTGTGCTGGCTGTTTGCAAGGCACACTTTTCAGCTGTAAAGAGGATTACAAACAGCCCATTTTTCTGCCTGTAAAACTAGGTACTGCAGCAAGCAGGCTTTCTTTAGTCACTTGTTTTTTCAAAGTATTTTCTAGCTAGATGTATGCAAATTTGGTCTTCCAAGACCGTTAGGAACGTTATTAAAAATTCTTAACAATTTACCATTAAGAAAGATGAACTAATGGAAGTGGGTTGTCAGAGTAGAATATTATCTGTCTTTTAGATGTCTTGGACACAAATTTGTAGTGCTTTATCACAGAACTTCAGTGTTTTTGAAAGTGACATGGGCACATAACATAAAGTCTCTATTTTCCATAGGTGTCAAGTAACACACTGAGAGGAAATAGAGGTAAACAAAATGTTTCCTAAATTGCTTAAATGAAATCAACTAATCTCTGAAGGTACTTAGGTAAAAAAAATATAGTTGTGTAGTCAAGTTATTCTAGATTTTCCAAGGTTTTCTAAACAAATTCTGAAGCATCTGGTATGAACTGCTTTCAGAGGAGATGGTGAAGTGGACTGTACTTTTCTCTGACCTAATCTGATCTGACACGCTGATTTTCTTATTCAGCTGAAAGAGTAAAGGAACTCAAAGAACAAAACAATAATTTTCTGCAGTTTTGCAATATTAAAAACATTCTTACAAGGTAAGAACATCATGTAAATAAATACAGAAAATGTTTTAGAAGCCAACTTAAAGAAAAAAACCTAGCATAAGCACTCTCAAAAAACTACACAAAGAGTTTATTTCAAATTTCTTGAAGCATGTTCTATTCCAGAAACTTAATTAGATCATCCATAAGGTATGATTAGGAAATTTTTGTATGGGAATCATCAGGTTTTTTTGAAAAAAATAAACAAGTGATTTTATAATTTGACAGTAAACAGAGTAAAATATTGATTAAAAATGATTAATTTTTATCGAGGCTCATAATTTTGATGATAGCATATGTTTGAGGCTTATCATGTAAAATTAGATAGTTATGACTTCACATTTCTGTATGAAAAACCTGAAAAAAGGCTACATGAAGTGTACTTGTAATGTAATAATATAACTTAAAATTCAACTGCAGTTGAAGATATTGAATTGCAAATAATCTAAATTATTAGTGACTAAAGCTTGAAAACATTTAATCAAGCAGAAATTGAGCCTCAAATCCTTATTTATATTCCACATTCCAACAAAACAAAAACCTGTTGGAGAAAAAAAAATATTACAAATCAAAATGTATTTTTGGATTTCATTTAAGCCTTGGTGAAAGTAACTGATAACAGACCTTTTCCAACTTTGAATTGTTTCTAATTAAAAAAAAGAATATTTTGTTGTCTGAAATATTGTCTGAAAAGTAGGAAGGTATACTTTCTTATCACTTCTGGAAAAATGGAATTATTCTTGATTTGGGTGGTTGTGGAGAACTGATTAGAAAATACAAGGCTTTGCAGACAATTACATTCTACTCAGTAAGATAGCAATAATCATATAGCCATTTCCTTTGGATGCTGGAGATCAGATTTCATGAGTGACACATGGTAGAATGAGCATTTTTGGGTCAGCATGTACTGACATTTCCTTTTACAGAAGCAAAGTAGAATGTAAAATTAAAAATACTGAAGGCAGAGAGATTTCAGACTGCCAGCCTTGGTGTCTGGCATACATGGGCAGATAGCAATCAAGTTCTTCAGGGTCTGAGCTCTGTTTAAGTCTCTGAAAGGACACAGTGTATGTGAAATGGTTCACACTGCATTTGAAACATGCAGAATATTTCCAAGTCATCATATATATAGTGTAGCTGATCCTGACTGGTTTTATGTGAAAATGTAATGGTTCAGTACTTGCCAAGGGAGTAAGAAACCTCAATTCTGGTCCTTTCCCAGCACAGTTGATCTGGAATTTCTGAGGTATTTGTGCTTCTAAGAAGACCTGTTTTTGAAATGATGCTGCTTTTCATTAAAAATGGGCAGTTGGTACCATTTTATTTTTACTTGGATCTAGCTTTTTATGACATTAAAATAATAGTTTTCAGTTAGAATTAGTCCCATCCTTATTTATGCATGATTTTACAACTGCTGCTATGAGGCCACATACCCACAACGTGTACTGATCGGTTCAACGTGAGACATACAATTTCCATATCTAGACCCCCAGTTGTATGTTTTCCAGTAGAGGAATAGCCTCTTAAAATTAATTTTTGATGATGTGTGCACATGACCAGTTAAACGCCTCAAGAACATGGAATGGGAAAGAAGGATGAAATTTGGATTATTAAGTTACACTAGGGGTTTTAATGCACGCTTCACAAATATTGCAATAAGTAGAATCCCATTCCAGTCTTAATAAAATACATATATAATAAATAAATAAAAGTGACTAATGAAATAAGAAGATGTTGAATTATTCTTCACTGACTGTTGGCTTGCTTTAAGCCAGTATATTGTGCTCCTGTGACAAGACTTTCTGTTGTATTCAGTATTTCATGTGAGGATACAGAAGAAAATTCTGCAGCCAGGTCCTGGGGAAAACACTATGAAAGACTTTAAAAAGCATTACATTTCAAAACCTTAGAGCAGATTTTAACATTCACTATTGATTATTCATGACACAATGTTAGTTTCAACACAGTCTAACCATTTTTTACTACTTTTCTTCATGGTACTTAACATGAAAGGATAGCTTGTGTATTTGAAAGTCTAAAAGCTAACACAGTATTCATTAAAAGTATTGATCAAACCAACAGATTCAGAAGTGTTCAAATATTGTTGTTAAGGCCCAAATTCTTTCATATTTATTAGTATATCTGTGTTACATTTCTTACCATTTATTCCATTACTTTCAGTTATGTTGATAAATAGTACAGGTACAATAAACTCTGCTTGGTAAAGACATGAGCACATTACATTCTTCTGTTCTTTCTAAGGGATCCTTACTTCTCTTAATAAACATCTTGCATTTTTGAGCAAAATCAGAAAAAACACTGCCAGGTGACTTATCTTAAATGAATTATAGTTGATCTGTTATGTATTACAATTTGTATTGCACTGCACAGTTGTAGGCTAAGTCTAATAATTCACCTGAGACAGAATGCCACGTAATGTAGCAAATGCTTTTGACTGAACAGGCAAACAAATACATTAAAATGTTCCCTGGAAAGAAAACCTAGATAAAACAGTGGGTTGTTACTTTCCATGCTGATAACAGCCATGGATTTCTCAGAGTCACAGCATCCCTACCTGATTTACAGCTATAAAGAATGTTATAACGTCATTCCCAGTAAGTAGCAGGTAGTCCCCTGAATCTGATAGTGACAGAAGTTTATACAGTGAAGTCTGGCTCCATCGTCCTCAATTGTAAAATTTCCTGGTTTTATTTTTCTATGGATAAAGATGAAGGTGTTTTTGGTTTTGGTTTTGGGTGTTTTTTTAAACATTCCTATACTTTTATTTTGGCTGCCATTAATTGCTCGCTACACTTTTTGTGCATTATTAACATAACACATAACACATACAAGAGATGTACCATGCATACAGCACACACTAAATGTTCACAGTAAGAAGGTTTGGATGTCAGTGATGTTAAAGTAAATAAAAATAAATAGTCTGAAAATAATTCTTTCTACACTAGGGCGTCCACAGACTTATTCTGAGGGCTCTGTATAGGATAAGTAGGTAGAAGTGTATTATCTCTATATTTGAATTTTATATTGGGTAAATATTGAGAACATATTACACTTTGATATATATTTACATTTTATAACACTGAGGGAATTTTCAATAAGAGTTTACGTGTGATGTACAATTCAATCAGGGGTTGTGATTTTGAAGCCTTTGCTCTTGGGCATATGCTTATATTTAGTAATTTTCCTCTTCAACATCTCAAGTCAATCCTCTTGACAAGTTCTTATGTGTTTTCTTAGAATGTATGTTGCAAAGTGCCAAGAAAAAAGTTAGAGGTGCTGAGCAGTTTCTCCCCCAGCTGACATTAATAGGCATTGCAGAAGTTCAGCACAGTTACTTTCTCTTGATCTCATGTACTTTTTTCCTGACAGTATTGCACATGTTCCTGTTATCACCCAAACCATCTAGTTATGAAACAGGAGCTTTCTTAAAAACTATTTCCAGTGAAACTGCAAAGTGCTCCAGTTGTTATAGGACTGTGATGCTCATTCCAACTGAATTTGCTTTAAATTTTATGTATTACATTGGCTTTAACAAAAGGGATTGTTTATTATTGTATTTCTACATGACAAACCTTTTCAAATTAATAAATTATAACACAATAATCTTTCTTCTGTTTGGATATGGGCACTGTCAGTCCAAAATAAAACATGCAGGATGACTCTATACTTTCACTTAGACCTTAAATTGGATTTTAACCATTTGACATGTAAGATTTCACTGGAAAAAAGGTGTGAAAGAAGTGTCTGCCTTCTGGTAATATGGAAGTACAGAAAAACCAATCTTCACTTTTGGTGACGTTTGCATAAAGATACAGAGTAATAAGTCTACACCTCTATGCCCACTTCTGAATGCCAGGAAGAATTCCACTGAAGATCCACCTACCTATGTAATACTATGCATATGCCTAGAAATTTTGACTGTAAGAGACCTTCCCCTGGGAACTCATTGCTGCCAAACCAAAAGGGCATGCTAACAACTAAGAAGTATTAAATCTGAAAAAGTCCATAAGGTCTTAAAGATGATACAGGCAATTTGATGAGAAAGAGCAATCATCCAAGAGTAGTGCTTGTACTATAGTAGTTCCCTTAGTCTTTGAAAGACTAAAGGATTTTCTCTTGGCTTTTTTTGTTTGGATTTTTTTTCCTTTTCATAAATTTATTCCTAAGAGGCCAGAAAGAACAGAGAGCCAGAGATCTACAAAAAAACCATGGCAATTAAAGACACAGGGAAGAGATATGGAATCTTTTTGCTTGCTCATGTGCTACCTTTCTGCTCCCTTCCCATTCCAAACCAGCACAGGTCAGGAAGAAGCCTGTCTGGAATTAGCCTTCAAAGATACTCAGTCCAGCAGGGCTAGTTTTGGTACTGCCCACAAGCTCCGTTCTATGAGGGTTCAACTTTCAGAGGCAATTCCTCTTTCTGAGCACTTATCAGAGCCAGGAGAAGACTTCTAACAACTTCTGTATTGTACAGCAGCACTGAGGTTGCCTTAGCCCAGGCCTATGAGCTTGTACACTGTTCATGTGCAGTCAGACTGGATTACAAATGTACAATAAATGTTGTACAACCCCCCACGTTGGAGGGTTGGGCTGCACATTGTGGTAGGCACAAGGTGAAAAAGGGCAAGCAGGAGGTAAAAAGGACTTTGGGATGATCTGCTAACTACTAGAACAAAGGAAAGCAGTGTCGTGAAAATCAAACTCCCATGCCCATCATTTATATTCAGCATACATGTTCAATATTAGAATGTATTTGCATGGGAAAGATGAGTGCTATTTACCTGCCCAAATGCAATGACAGGGCCATTTAGAGGTGCTGACCAGTCACCTCAATGAATAGGAGGTTTCATTATTCCTTATTTAATAGATAATGTGCTGAACAGAACCCCATGAAATTAACCTTTAAGATGACACAGTAAAAGGAAATGAGTCATTCCAGGCAATGTTCATCACTGTGTGAGCACTAAGCTTGCTAAATGAGTTCTGTCATAGTGTGGGTGAAGTGGAATCAATCCATATAATTCATACATTTGCTGCTCAAACAGACAGTTTTGGAACTGCTAAGTGGAAATAAGCATTGACTTATGTCTAACTAAAGCAAAGTTATGTATTACATTTACTGATTATACTTTTCAGATGAGTCTGAAGTAACTGAATAGAAAGAAATGAAAGAAGTGAAAGAGAGGATAAAAGGAAGCAATATTCTAGGAAAGGACTCTCATGAGTGGTGCTAATGGGGAAATAGAAGGAGTTTTAGTCTTAGACAGTACTGAAGAAAAAAATAAATCTTTCATCTTATTCACAGACTATTCTTAGAAGTATCAGCCTATCTCAGTGATAGTAATAGCTCTGAAAGTCACACAGTGGACTGATTAGTTGAAAAGCAGGGGCTTTCTTCTGATTGAGTAGCTGTAGAGGACCTAAGACAAGAAAAACACTTCCCACTGTTTTGGAAAGAGTGAAGATCCAAAGAAAGAACTAGAAATATCTTCAAGCACGACAGTGACCCTTGTTGAGTATGATGCAGACAGACTGGTAGATATGATAAAACCAGCTTTACACCAGACAAGTGGGTAGTTAAGCATAGTCTGAAGCACACACTTCTCTATCTGGATGAATACCCATCAGTGATGCACATGGATGGGCTGCAGTGCCATCTCAGAAGTTCTGTCTCTGAATAGAGACTATCCAGGAGAGCACCTAACAGCAACTAGTAGATAAATGCTTCTCTTTTGCCTACAGTTTCCATAGATATGGAAAAATTTGGTGCCACCTAATGGACAAATCCCACCTCCCAAATCCTGAATGAGTTAAACTCTATACAGGCATACTTTTACAAGGCATCTATAAAGGGATCTGCCTATACTTGTTAATGCTTCACACTAAAAATTTCTCACTATATATCCTTAATCTCATATCTTGGGATGTAGTATGGATTGTTTAAAGGTGAAGACTTAATAAGCCCCATGGGTAGTACAAAGACTTCTGCCTTTACTGGCTTTAAATTTGTGAACTGGCGTCTTCACACAGCTTCCTCAATTGCAGCAAAATAACAACACATGAAACTAAGTTACCACATCTTGGTGTTCTGATCTGTTTACAGGTGAAATTTAACTAGTAGTGTTGTCAAAGTCACATGAATTATTCTAGACCATCTTTAAAAAAGTTTACTGCTACAGCTGCATGGACATACCTACCTTTTTCAGTAAAAATCATGACTATGTCAACAAAGTATTTAGCCCAAGGGGTTTATATCAAGATCTGTATGCATACAAAGTATATTAGCAAAAAGGAGTTGGACTACACCACCACCAATACAATGACTGTCATAATGAACAATGCTGCAAACCATTGTTATTTCTTCAAAAGCTGTTAGTGATAACCTGATTGCATGTCATGTACTTCAGAAAGCAAAACAGGTAAGAAAACATAAGAGTATCTCTACTTGATCAGATGAACCACCTACTGTGTCCCAGAAACTATAAATTACACATTTCTATCTGTGATAACTCTATAGATGGATGGGTGGATGTCTCTGTATGTTTATATATGTTTGTACACACACAAATGTACACATATGTAGTCATATGGTCATATATATGACTGTGACATAGACCTTATGACTCAGGAACTCCTTAGGCAAGTGTACAGCATGGTGTCTTCTAGTTAGTAATTCACGGGGAATTTGTCCTGAATGCTCTTGTTTGTTCTACTCTGAGGCTTCAAGGCCTTTCACGGAGAACTATATGTTGCAAGATGTAGTATCTCCTTTTGCTTGTTTGAGCCTGTCCTTCCAGGAGCAACATCCACAGCTGGAATGTGAGCATTAGTATTAGAATTGCAGTATGGACATTGTGCTCAGTTCTCAACTGTCACTGAAATCAGTGGTACAAGTACAAGTAAAATCATGCTTGGTTTGATGAATTTTAATTTGTAAAAGCTCATGCTTTGAAGAGGTGCATATGTGAGTGAAAACAAGTTTCCATCTGCATTTTACGTGTAGAGATTGTCAGGATACATTGTGGGTTAGGTTACTTTCATTTGCCTTTGAAGAGAGATACAGTAGGATTAGGAGTGGTCCTGCAGGGACCAAGCAATCCAAGCAATTGGATTTTTTATTGGATTTTTTATTATTTTCTTTAAAATGTGTTGCATACATTTCAAGGTCAAGTTGAGTGGGATTTTGAGAAACCTGGTCGAGTGGGTGGTGTCCCTGCTCACAGCATGGAGGTTGGAACTAGGTGATATTTAAAGTCCTTTCCAACCCAAACCATTCTGTGATACTATGATTCAATGACTCAATGCAGTATTTATTATCATCTATTAAAAAAAATCAAACTACATGAATTTGGTTTATTACTTTTAGAGAAAATAATTATTAGTTTTGGTGAAGATAAAGAAATGCCTTTGAAATTGTGATGAGTTGATAGGCAATTTAGCAATTCTTTTGATACTTTTCACCAAAGGAGAATTACTCAGAGACTTTAATCTCTACAGGATATGATACCATTTTTGCTTTACCCTTTTATTGTATTCAGTATGTTTTGTGGATTTGCAGTTTCAGTTGGCATTTTTACTGTTTGCATGTATTTTTACCTCATTTGCACCTATTGTTACATAACTGATTCACAGTATTTCACATATGTTATTGCTCAGTTTGGAGGGGAAGGTGCTTTTACTTAAATTTTCTCTAGAAGAAAGAAAATACATAATTTTTATTCTCTTAAATACAGCGCTTATTTTTCCTCCTTTTGTCTGGGAAAGAATATTTAGTGGTTTGATGTGAAAAAAAAAGCAGAGATGATTGTTTTACTCTCTTACATTGTTTGACAGTGATAATTTTATCATATGAGTCCTGGGAAGAAGATTCAAACCTGTTCAATAGCTTTGGTGAAATGAAAGAAGTCTTGAAAGATTAAATAGTGAATGATCAAACTCCTTTGTCCTTCTTGACCCATAATACACATTTGAGCTTGAGTCTGCAGATGAAATGTCAGTTTAACACTCATATTTGGCAGTTTAAAAATTAATGTTTGATATCTCACTTGGGCATATTTTTGAAGCAGAATAGGCTATTGCAATACTCAGTGGAGATACTGTGAGGATGCAGTGCTGAGAATTCAGTAACAGTTCAGTGTTTAAATGTGGTTTTGATGTGCAATTAAAACTTGCAGGTTTTTAAAACTAAGGGCAGAGTTTGTCTTAGGGCTAGTGTGTAGTTGCTAAGTTGAGACTATGAAAGCATCAAAGTAGACAGGCTCACTGCTGTTGTTACAGGACAAGAGGTTGCCTGTTTAGGCTGCAATTTCCACTTGCTGTGTAGCAGCAGGAACAGCAAGACAGGTATCTCCACCACCCCTCTATTATGCAGCACTCAGGCCAGGGACACATCCTTCCAACACCTTCCCTACCCCCACCTAGCCACAGTTTCACCAAACCCAGCTCCTCATCTGGTGACCCAAGAAGTCTTAAACTGTATCTCATAGGTTTTATTATTCCTCATTAGTTTTTATGTACTCTATTACTTCAGCAGAAAAGCTCCTCCATTCCTTCAGGTGGCTTGAAAATGAGCCCTGAACTACCAGCCCTGTCCTCTTTTTGCTAGTCATCAGCTGCAAGCAGGTCCTTCTTTACCCTCTACCCTTAGGGTAAAAGCGACTTCTCTCATGGAGAAACTGCTTTGCCTGGAAAGACATTCATTATATTTCTATAACTATAGCTATCAGCAAAGGAATGTGGTATCATAGCTTGTTTTGCTTGTCTTCCTGATGCTTACACGGTGAATCCAGTACATTAATTGTGATTATAAGAAACACATAAATACACAGGGACTGGCTGGTAAGAGATCATTTGTTTTAGTGTAGCTAATGAGAAGAAATAGAAGCTGCTGCTAATCAGTATGCATGTGAGTATTCATGGAAGTTGATTAGGTATTTAGCTGCCAGATAATCACCATCAGATCTTGCATGTACAGAATAGCTTCAATAATTGTGCATTCAAATTTCTTTCAGATAACCCTACAGAGAATAAAAAAACATGGGCCTAACCCTGCATCATCTGTTTGCAAGGCTATTTGTTCATGCACAAATTCTTCATTTATTAAAATGGACCTATTTGTGAAAATAATGCTATTTCTTTGACTAAGTGCTGCAGATCACATTTGTATACAGAGATGTTAATGAAAAAAATCAAGTGACAGTTACAAGTATGTTGGAGATGTGTAAACATCAGAAGAATTACATTCTAAGGCAGTGAGAAGAGTATTCATTATTTTAAAATATTTAATTGAAAATTAAATTTAATTATTTTTATTATTTTTGAAGACAATTTTAGTTGCATATAATGGACCGTTCTCACTGAGCTGTATCACAGTCATTGCAGCATTTTGCCTTCCTTTCTCTTGATTCATGTTGCAGATCTACAAGTGTGGTTTTACCCTGGTAGGCAGCTGCTCATCCACTCCCCTGCAGTGAGGTGGGAAGAGATCACTATCACACCCAAAACCAGTGCAGCAGCTTGAACTGTCCTCTTAAATATGATCATGCACAAGTTTTTACTCCGATTTGATTATATCTCTCTGATTCGACTCATAAAATCTACTCACAAATCACATTTAATCACAACAGATTTTTTTGATTCTTAATTCCCAGCTCAGATTGTGTCAAGGGAGTGGGCAGTGCTTCAGCTCCCAGGAAAGGCTATTTTGGGATCTCTAATCTTAGCATCCTATGAAGGAACCTTGTTGCTCTTAACCCAGCAATGCAATTGGACTACCATTAATGTCACTCAGCAGATGTTCCTAAAAATGTTGTTTGTGTCTACTTTTATCACTGCACTTGAAAGAACAAATAATTATTGAAAATGGAAATCCTGCGTTTTTCAACTTTCTATTAAAATTGCAGTCAGTTCTAGCAGGTAACCATTAGAGTCTCTCAATTGTCTAGCACATGTGAAACTTCTACTTCCTAAAGTTGAGTAATCCTATAATTATTCACTAAATTCCTTTATGATGAGTTATAGGGACACAAATGTTGGACAGTTAATAGTCAGTCTTTAATACTTCACAATTTCTGTCTCCTACAGCTTTATTGTTGGTAAGATTTCTAATGCACAAACACACTTAGCTTTACTAATAGCACTTGTCACATGCACATCTGAAAGTTAATATACAATAACGTTATCTTTCCACTGTGACTTTTTAACACATAAAGAAACCAAGGCACAAAGAGGCTAATTGATGTGCTTGTGCTGCTCACCTGGCTGGTTGTAGCAGAAGCAGAACTAACAACTCAGTCTCTGATGATGCTTCATTAATCCCCTTCACTTGAAGTACCACTGTCTTTCAGTTTGTTCTTCTTGTTGGTAAGGTACTGCTAGCAGTTTGCTAAATTGCGAAAAAAATGTCCGTTTCTGTTTCTACGACAGATTTATCACTTTAGATGACAAAGGAGGGAATCAATACACATATTTTTAGGTGTCTGAAAAGTAAATATCTAACCTCAGCTTGTATTATAGGCTCTTTTACTAACCACAAGTGATAGAAGGATACCCTGAGGGATGTGATTCATCTCGTTCCAAAGAGGTGTCAGCTGAGATGAGGCATCCTAAGAGGAACCTGCCTCTCTTCATTCATTAACTACTTGAAATTTCCAGACAACTACTGAGGCAAGACACTCGCCTTTTAACAGCCAAAAATTGGTACCTTGACTCTAAGCCCAAACCAAGGTAAAACCAAAACAGCAGTTTGCTTGTGTGCACAGGTTCTTCCCTGCAGACATGCATACTGCTTTCCATGCTCTTTTCTTTATTGTTCTAAATCTGTTCAAAATTCAGTGAAAAAAAAAATGCTATTTTATGCATTTTCCCCTGTGGTTCAGATTCTTGTCTGTTGAAATCAGCCAATACTCAAACAGTTTTGTTCCATGTACTTTCTACAGCTATATAGACATGCTATATATCAGGAATTTGGGCAGATGTCCAATTAACCTCTGCAAGAGAAGCATAGCAAATGTTGGTTGAAATAAAGTCATTCCAGTAGTAAAAATTCTATTCTGACAACTCTGTGAAGGGAAAATATTTTGACATCTTGTAAGATAACAGGAGTTTCTCTATGAACAGGTCACTATTCCCCATAGGAAAACCAATGCCTTTTGCTTAGAAGCTGTTGTATAGTATATTTTTTCCTAAATTAGATAACTGGCCCATCTAGTCAAATTTCTCAAGCATTTTTATTTTAATAAATATTAGAGCATCTCTTTCCATCTCTGGAGATACCATTAAGAACTTGCAAACATATCTATTTATATGGTAATTTTAAATCTTCTACCCTTGTACTTCTTAGTGATACCAAATTACTGCTGTTGGTGATAAAAATGTCCCTGAAACAATGAAACGTGAAAAACAAAACAGAAAACAAAACCAAAAAAAAAAAAAAAAAAAAAAAAAAGGAAGCATCCTTTTTCTGAAACAAAAAAAAAGCAACCAACCAAACAGATAACAAACTGCATCACTAACATATTTTGGCATGGCTGTGACCTTACACCGGTCCATATACCTATGTTAGCATAAAAATAGAAGTTGGATTTCTTATGAACGAAACTTTTCTACCTGAAAAAATTAAAAACTAACTGAAAAAATTAAATTGCTTCATTTTTTAATTAAATATTATCTATAATTAAGCATTTTGGACTGAAAAGTCCTTTTTGAAATTAAAAAACTATGTATTTTTGAATAAAGATAAAGAAGTGCCTCAAATTTTCCAGCTAAAGAAATGCCAACATTTTTAATTTTTTTTTTTTTAAACAAACTTTAATGATAATGACCCTGCCTATCTGGAATTCCAGTATATGACTGAAAAATTTAGCTCAACTTGAATTAAAATGTGAACATATTGAATAACATCATGAATTTACCTTACCTTACATTATGAAGAGCATAATTTGCCAAAACTTTTCTTAAAAGGGGAATTATAGGTATACAGCTGAAAAACAGATACATACAGGAGATGAGAACCACATGGCACTAACCAGCAGTTTTTTTAGTTTTCAGGTTACATGACTCTCACAAATGAGATAATAGTGAGTAAATTCCAGTTTATATTTGAATAATCACACAGTGTCAGAACAGTAAAATTACTCCCAGGGTATGGAGGATGATTATTGACAGAGTGACTCCTATTAGAATACATCAAGTGAAGATCTCACTCTAGCCTTTGTGACACAGTGGTATTTTAAGGTCTTCAGCTATTCTCATTAAGACTTGACTTTTTACTTAAACAGTGGTGTTAGCTTACTGTGAGTCACAGAAACTTTCTGTTCTTGTTTGTAAATGACCTTAAGTAGCATTGCCATCCAATGCATAACCATGGACTTTGCTCATCCTTAGCATGCTTTCAGTATTTACACTATCCTGATAATGCCATTGTTTTCTGAATTGGCCTCTACAGTCACTTAGCGGTGACATTGCTGGAGACCAGCCAGGACTTCATCAAGACCCCCAGATCTGTGTGAGAAGAGCCTGTTCAGGAAGCCCCAAGAGACACAGCATGTTGGGGGTCCTCAGTTAAGAGCAACTTTTCTTTAGGATTAGTTCTTTCTCTGTTGTACTTCCTAAATAAACCCATCCTCTTCAATCCATGCTCTCCGAAGCACCAGGATGTGCATATGCAATTGACATGTTCAGAGACCAAGGGATGCCACCTGCTGAGTCTTCTTCTCATTCTCTGGGTTCCTAAGTTGGAAACTGTGTGATGGTCTTAGAGGTGCCTTTTACGCACATTCAAAAGCTAATAGTGATTGTGATCTTTTGTTTCTCTACCCCATACCCCTGTGAGTCACTGGAAAATGTTGCTGGGTTTCTCTCTGGCTTTTTTTTGCTGTTATCTCAAGGTCTTATGGTCTCAGTCTTTATCTCCTTCTCATTGTCTTGTTATAGTTTCAGGCTGCACTTTGGATTAGTCAGTTCTTTGCTAAAGTATGGTTTTGCCCTGTCATTTTTTTAGGCTGCTTTTCCTTACCTGAGAAGCCACATGTTAACGTGTTGGGATCTTGATGACATTCATTCTGTGTGCCATGAATCTCCTTTTTCTTCCTGCACAATTCTTCTGGGAGTCCTACATCCATAAATTACCACTCATATTTCATTCATAGAATATAATAATCATAGAATATCCTAAGTTGGAAGGCACCCACAAGTATCATCAAGTCCAACTCCTTGCCCTGCACAGAACAGTCCCAAGAATCACACTGTGTGCCTGAGAGCATTGTCCTGCTCCTGGCAGGCCTGGTGCTGTGACCACTTCCCTGGGGATCCTGTTCCAATGCCCAACCACTCTCGAGAGTGAAGAATCTCTTCCTAATATCAAGCCTAAACCTCCACTGACACAGTTCCCTTGGATCTTATCATTGGCCACCAGAGAGAAGAGATTGCTGCCTGCCCCTCTGCTTCCCCTCATGAGGAAACTGCAAACTACAGTGAGGTCTCCCCTCAGTCTCCTCATCTGTAGGCAAAACAAACCAAGTGACCCCAGATTCCCAGGACCCTTAAAAGATCTTTGAGAGAGGTCTTGTGATGACATCAGCCAGCTCTTTGAGTACCCTGGGATGAATCCTGTCAGGCCCCTTAGACTTATTATTATCCCATCAGGCTCCATTCATAATATTTATTCTTAAGGTTTCTGTGATCTAGCTCCTCTTGACAGAGCAAATAACCACATCTTGATGACTTTCTCTCCCTTGACTCATTTTTTCTTGTCATTTCAGTGCCAACTAGGATACCACAGACTACTATGTTTGTGCTGTGTCTTGGTTGTAGAAATGATTACTGGTCTGAACCCAATTTATTCGGTGTTGTTTCATTAATGGAGGATATTTTGATTGAAGAAAGAGAAGTGATTGAGAAGTGAGACCAGGCAGAGCAGAAAGTCCAAATCCTCCATCATCATATAGACACCAATGCTACTGGGGTTGGAGAGTCTGGATTTGTCGGGATCCACTCTGTTGAGTTTGATCTTGGCAGAGATTCACCTTTTTAAAGAGAAGATCAGGCATTGGGTATCTTAGCAGCAGCCTATAGAGCACCTCCTGGGTGAGGTATGGGTAATTTCAGCACTCCTCTGTAGAAGACAGAGAATTAGAGCTTTCTTTTTATTTGGAACTACACAAGAGATTTTAACACTGATAAGTTATGTCACTTTTCCTTTAATCTAAATTAAGTTGTGCTCAGAGTCTAATTGTTTTGACAATAGAGCAGTGTTTTATATAGACTTTGTTTGACATGTTTGCTGTCGTAATTTATATTCTTAAGGAGATTGGAAATTAAGTAATGCAGAGAGAGTGATTTTTCAGACATACACTGTAACTGCCACAAGAACTGTTTGTTTGCATCTCATGACATGTCGCTCTTGCCCCTGCAAAAGGAAATTTAAAACCCAAATATCACTCCATTCTCAGCTGTAACTGATAGAAGCTGGACTAACAGAACTGCATTTTTGCGAAGGAGAATAATTTATTCCTCAAAAATGGAAGTTGAAAAAAACCTCACTTAATTCTGAATACACAAATATAGAATGCAGGAAGGGATATATTAGTCTTAATTCATAGCTGATATTAAATTCCCATGGAAAAAAATGGTTTTTAGCTACTTACCATCCATGAGGGAGACAGCAAAGAGAAATTCCTGCAACCTCTTTGTTTACTGATCTTTAGGTGAATTTTTAGGTCTTTTTCATTCTACCATATATATTACTACAAGATTTTTAAAAAATCTGAATTCATAGTAAACTGTTTTTAAAAGTAATGTGTTTTTTTTTTTTTTTTTCTGGGCACAACCTGATAATGAAGTGTTTCAGCTAATTTAGATCATTCTACAGGAAGCTCATTTCACTGGCAAAATCATTATAGTCTCTTATATGACATTACTGAAAGTGAAGTAAATACACTGTGCTCTATTCAGTGAACACTGTGCTACAAAAACCTATGTATTGTTCTAAAACAATGAATAATTACAATGCACCACAACATTTTGTGCAGTGTGGTATAATTGATCACCTGTCTGTAACTCTAACATAAACTAATCTTTGCAGGTATAGTAGCGGTGAAAGCACAATAAACTTACCATTTATGTCGTACTTGTTTTAATAAACAGTAACTCTAATCTTCATTTAACTTGCCAAGAACTTCAGTTAGGTCACACAAATACATCCTGATCATCACTTGTTGCTCTGGCATAGTTCAAAAGTGAAGGGTTACCTATGGAATCATGTCAATATATATATAAACCTTAAGGCACACAAAAGTAGAGAGGTGTTTAGTACTGTGTTGGTAGCTGCAGCTGTACCTATCAGCGGTGTGGGGTGCAGGTGCCAGTAAATGCCAAGTACACCTCAAATACAAGGTTGATTTGCTCTGGCTGTACTTTTATAAGTGCCATTTCATAGTAGCAGCACATCAGCCATGAGGAATAGGCAGGTCCATGATATCATTTCTACCTGATGAACAACATATCCATTTTTAAGAATCATAAGTGTTGTCTATATACTAATTATCGTAATAAATGGAAAATATTCAGCCTGAGTGTGAATGACAAATGGGACAGTAAGTTAAGGTGTCTACAAGAAATAATGAGCTTTGGTGTGATTCATGCCCAGCAGTATGGGGAAATACATTAACACACTGACTTTCATCAACTCATTTTTAACCATCAAAATGGTTTAGAAATAAAAGAAAAGTAAGTGGAGAGCATAGACCATAAAGTAATTTAGTGTTGAATGTCAGACTGCAAGTTTATATTGTTTCTCCTTGTTCTGAGTGCATATTTAACTTTTATAGCACTTTCTGGGATTTCAAAGTAATGTTTCTGAATTTTAAATCTTTTATGATACAGAAAGACACTAATATTCACATTTTACTGATTGAAATTGCTAGTCTGTATAGTCCAATTTCATTTTCCTTTCTGATCATTGGACCAGTGAAAAATGCAATTCAAAGTGACTTGTTTAATTTGTATAAGAATAAATAATACAAACTGTGAAGAAGAAGAGAATAAACCCCAGCAATCTGTGGGTATAACTATGGTATAACCAAAGCCAGAGGCTCTATTTTAAGATCATAATATTTAGATATTTTTTAATTCCAGATGGAGAACAGTTCTGAGACTGTAAAAAAATGGAAAAATAATAGGATTTGTACACATGTATAGCCTTATTTTTTGGAAGTAATTACAAACTCTTGGTGACACAGCAAACAACAATCTTTCCACTTTTGAATAGAAGAGTCTATAGTATAAGACTGTATTCAAAGTGACTGAGATTAACTTTATAATAGTGCACATTATGTTACAAATGGGAATAAAACTCAAGAGATGTTCAGTGGTTCAATTTAATATTTCTGTATTCAAACAACTGTGTCAGGACTCATATTCAGAGAAATCAAATCCTTTGATGATTTCCAAATTCCTTTCAATTTCCACTTTAATCATGCAACCAGCTCATGTCTGAAGGATGAGTCTGAAGAAGATTTGATCACTACTAAGGAAGCAGATATATGGAAAAAGAAATTACACAATAATGTCTGGGATAGATTAGGGAACAGCTGCTATAAGCTTTCCTAATCCAGGTCATACCCAACCCCCAAGGACAGCATTGACACTTTAGTTGTTTTGCTCTGTTTCCCCTTATTTCAGTTGCTTTTTCAAACCATTTATAGTCAGCCTCTTTCTCAAAGCTGCAGGGCGAAGGAACAAACAGCCAGCAATGTATGGATTAGAATCATAATATCATTAAGGTTGAGCAAGACCTCTAGGATCATCAAATCCAACAATTAGACCCCACTCCACCTGCAAGTTAGGAGTAAAGCTAATGAAAGTCCTAGTGCAGGACTCTTTCTACCTAGTGCAGGTAGAAGGAGAAGCAGTGTCTGGGTCCATGGCAGGGAGCTTTCACAGCCACAGTCCTTGATCAACATCTCCCAAGAAACAGTCCTCAAAGCACTGGCCATGAACATGGATTGTGTTTGAAGATATCTATTCCTGAAATACTTTTAGGTTAATACATTTGACATATCCATGATACCATCTAATATGCACTGTTAACCATTAAAAGAACAATATTAGTGTCAAGGGTTCTGTATTACCATAGCATAGCAAATTCAGTGGAAGGAAATAAGTTGAAAATTAGGGTATTTTCAGCAAGTATTAAGTATTATTTGTTGGATGTAGACTGTGGTTGGTAGTATTTTTTGATCACTCTCTCTGTCTTGGATAATCTTTTCTTTATCATGACTCCTAAAAGAGGCAATAATGCAATTATTCACTTTATCAGCTCTCAAATATTTCTTACAGTTTGGTTTTAAATAGAATGACAGTTGATAAGTTTAATTAAGCATTACTTAATGAGGGCAGAGTCTACCCAAAGGAACTACATCAAAGTTCCTCTGCCAAAAAGTAGGATAGCAAAGCACAACTCTTTTTGTATAAGTTTCTCTTATATACTGTGTATCCTGATACAGGACGGAATTATATCTAAATTTTAAAATTTAATTCAAACCAAGATTCTAAAAGAAACTGTGAAATTTACATACACAGATTAAAAAAATATCCATGGAACTAATTTCTAATCATTCCTTATTGCACATTTTCTCATTATTGCTAAATATTTCTCCTCTTCATTAAAAACCAGTAAAGGAGTTCAAAGATATTAAGGAACAATTATTCATTATTCCTCAGTTAGACCATATCACTTAATTTTGGAACTTCAGATTTTTTATAGACATCATAGTGCTGATCTAATACCCCTAAAAACAGCTGTGTCTGCTTTCTTTGATACATGGAACTACAGCATATGTGGATAACAAAATAGCGTAGTCTATAAAACAAAATTTACCTTTTTTACAGAGAATCACAAAATAGTTGAGGCTCGGAAGTGTCTCTAGAGATCCCCTAATTCAGTCTCCCTGTTCAAAGCAGAGGCAGTGATCCCGTTGTGTTTTGAACACCTCTGGGTACAGGAATTCTTCAACCTCTCTTGACAATCTGCAATATCTTCAATATTTCAATAATTTAAACATATGGCACCATTTAAGATTAAAAAGGTTTTTTCTGTTATGTAAGCAGTTGAACATAAGGAGTGAGCTGCATTTTGCATTTCTTGATTGAGCAACTGTAAAACATACACAGGAACAGTGAGCAATGCCAGCATAGTCCCTGCTATTACATAAGCTTTTTTCTTTCCTGGCAGTTGATCCACATATAAATAAACAGTCAGCAATCAGACAGCTTAGTTCTTTAGCATGAAACAATCAAAATTATCAACAGAAGATCTTCAGTCCAAATCATATGGTAATTCCAAGCAAGGACCAGCTCCTCATATTTGGATACAGGTTTACTCAGGATCCTGAGAAATTTCATACAGTGTTGGAAGTTCAGGTCTGGCCCTTGATTTGAATACGAACTCATCTTCTTTCCACGTTATTCAAACTTTCTACTCCAAAATTCTCTTACCCAAAATTACACAGATCTTCCAAAGGGTGCTGAATGCTCCCAGGGGATCCCAGGGAATTATTTCAAGTTTCACGAGTACTTATCTTCCGTTTCACAAGCTGTCAAATGACTAGTCAAAATGTCAGAAAAAGGAAATCAGTTCTGCAGAGTTTTCATGTTTTGTTGTTATCAGTTAACAGATAACTGGCATACTCATGAAAGAACAATAAAAAATGCTAGCACTTTACTACTTGGTAAAAAGAGCTTGACAGTCCTGAACAGCATTAAGCTTCCTGTGTTAAGTATGGCAACACATGCAGTACAACCAAATATCACCCTCTCTTTCCTGGGATGGTTTTGATGAAACCATCAAAAAAGGCCCAGTGGGCCCTTCCTCACTTCTGCAGCGTAAGCACTGACCCTACGTCCAGGAGCAAGCTCTCAGTTTAAGCACCAAGAGCAGCAACTATAACAAATACTGGAGACTTAGAGAGATTTATTTGGTGCTTATAAAAAAGAATACAATGGCTGTACTGTGTCAGAGGAAAGGTGCACTTCAATTTTGATAATATCTCCAGCTGTGGCCCTTAACAGATATCTATGGAAGAATACAAGAACACAGCAGTCTTCTCTCTTTCTCTCAATGTATTAGAACTGTAGCATGGTTTTTTAAGGGAAGGGATGGTATTAAATGTGGATATGTCCATTGCATACTTATGAATGTATGAGGTTCCCTCTTTGTAATAATTATTTTGTGATCAGTGGAAAATTAGAAACCTCTTCTTATTCCATGTTCTAAATGTCACCATACAGCAGATAACAAAAAGGCTGAGCAAATCATGTCTGTGAGCACACTTGTGGAGCAGGGAGGAGGTCTTGATGCTTAAAGCTGATCTGCTGACTCTGGGAGCTGATGTTGCTAAAAATAAGTAATTGATCACCATCAATTATTTTTTTGTTTTGTTTTGTTTATTTATAAACTGGTGATTTGAAGCATACAAAATTTTGGAAATGTGACTATCCTGTTCTGACTACCAAAGACCAGTGACAGAATGTGATTGGTTTTCGGCAAAGCAAAACTTTATCATCAGTCTCCTGTGACTTCTTGTTCCTTTTTTTCTCTTTTTGTTGATTAGTCTCGCATTCATCCTGAAGGTTTTCTTTGTAACTTTTTTTTTTTTTTCCCCAAGCAAAACATGTATAGCAGTTAGACCTTGAGAAAATAGAAATCAGCTTCTTGCCTAATTTTTTTTTCTTAAACCTCAGGGCTATCAGTCAGATCAGCTAAGTTGCATTTAAATTGCTTGATTTTAAACATTCATGATCCACAAGGCACACAATGAGAAGAAAATGCCCCTATACTGACAGCTTAAATGGATCTCTGCGTGAGTCAAGGCTGCTGAGACTCCACTTCCTTTTGGTTTGCTGCTTTGTTCATGTACACGTGGCCTTACTGACCAAGTGAGTGAGTGCAGTGCCATTGCACACACTACTGGAACTCTCACCAGTGGAAATTAGACTCTATTTCCAAATCCCTGCACTGCAGTGGTACTCAGCTAGGCTCTTCCTGCTGGTCTTTTAAATTAAAGTGAGTCATTGATGATAGCCTTACTGCTCCCCTGGTAAATTTTCTTCTGAAGCCATGCAAGCAGGAGGTGATAAAGCTAGGACAGCAGCTGGTAGTATTTTGTCAACAAAGCTTTTTTTTTTTTTTTTCCCCCCAGAAAGATATCAATCACTTTCTCACATATCTAAAACTTTCAGGTCTTGTTCTTGTTCACTGCTAATACATGGAAAAGGTGGTTTTGCTTGTCTTACTCAGGGGGTTTATACTATGCCATAATAGTAGTGTGAAGTCATACATTGACAAGAAAACAAAAATAAATTCAGTTGCTTCCTTTCTAGAAACCTTCTAAAGACAGAGCTCATGTTGTTATATTTGTATGATTAAAAATCAGGGGGACATGCAATTGATCATAATTACTGTTGCTTTATTTCAGAGGAACAGAGCTTAGAATCAGATCTGCTTTAACAAGCAAAAGCAACATGATGTTTTTGAATCATGGCTGGTAAATGAAAGGGGCTAAATTTTAGAAAAAGTCAAATCTATTTTAGTATGAAGCAGATGGCTTTACTGCCTTCTGAGCATCACTTTTTAGTCATTTTGCACAGTTTGTATTTCTGTAAATTGCTACAAACAAAATGATGAATTCTTGATTATAGCAGTTACTATCAATTCTGATACTTCAACTCCTAATTCATGGAATCCAATGGAAAATTTTGGAATATAAAGCTGTAGTCTTTATTTCTCATATTCTTTCATTGTCAATTTAATCTGCTTTATTCCATAAACAGTTTTCATTATATTTTATTTAGCAGCATGTTTTTCTATGAGTTTATCTCCATATTTCACTTCACTATTTTTCCTATTTGTTATATGCAACTGCGCAGGATTTTGAAATTAAAATATGATCCAGGCGAAGACTTGGTTTTATCTGTGTAAGTGGTAGCAAGCTAAGTGTTTGTGGTTTTCCTTGCTGTGTGGTTGGTGTGTTTTTCAGATGTTTTGTAATACATTGCTTCTAGTGGACTATTAAGAATTTGGTATCTTTTCCCATTAAGCAATTTTTTCCCATTAGAGTCAGAGGCTTGGATTTTCATGTTTGTACACTGGTGAAAAGTTAATCTTTTTGGAGTTGACCTTATGATTAATTATTACAAAATATGAACCCAGTTCTCAGAGCCTACAAGTCCCAGATATAAATCAATGGCTTGCTTTTGGTAAGCATTTCACTCTAACCAAAAGATTTCTCACCTTATCAGAATACACCTGACTTGATTTATAGAGGGATTGACTGTGGAAATACTGAACATAAAACTTCCTTATAGAGATATGTTGATCCATACCGAGTCTCCTGACTCAGTCCTGAGACACTTGGAAGACACAGCAGCTTAGATCAGTGTTCAGTATTTTTCAGCCTGATTATCATAGCTCTGTTCCTACCTTCCACAGTGAAGTATGTTCAACTAGAAAAATTTAAACCTGATTATTACCAGATGATGTGAAATGATTTGAAATGTGGAGGCACATCATTTCATTAAAATCAGTTAACCCAACTGCCTTCACTTTTTTGTATTTTCATAAGTGATAAAGTAGAGAAAATGTATTTGAATTATCAAAACATAGTCACAAATTAATTCTGTTTTGAAACTTGGCTTCTCAACAGCCATTTGTCACTGTAGGAAAGAGTTATCTTCCAAGACCATGGCTGGGCAGGAAAAGTCTGATATATAAAATGTTTTGGTTTCTTGCCATGTTGGTAGGTGTGCATGTTTTTGATATTGCAGAATTTTTCAATATCATGCAACCCAGACTGTGGAGAGTGCATGTATAGTTTGAATCACAGAGCATTGATCTCCTGTCTTGTTTCAGCAGGTAAGTTATAGCTGAAGGGACAATAACATTCAACAGTCTAATCTATGTGAAGTGAAAGGGCTTTGCTAATGTGCTGTGCTATTTAAACAACATTCAGTGAATGTCACACCAAACCTTATTGTCAAAGCAAGACAAGAAGAACCTATCTGATGCTTCTGTCAAAATCTGAGCCCTTGACCTCATCCTTTTTTCCCTTCATAGGAATGCAGGTGCTGGAATGGAATGGCATCCCCTTGACTGGGAAGACTTATGAAGAAGTCCAGAGCATTATTATTCAACAGAGTGGGGAAGCAGAAATATGTGTAAGACTGTGAGTTTTTCCCCATCTTTCTGTTTCCATTTTTTTTTGGCTTTTCATGGCTTTTTTTTTTTTTTTTTAATTTACAGTTGTTAAGGTGGAACCTTTGTTAGCACAAAACATCAGTGTAATAATAAGCAAGAGTTCACTGTGAGTGTGGGAGGTCTGTTTGTTCTGGTTTTCTTTTAAAGTCATAAGGAAAGATAAACTGAGTGAGATCATAATAATTACACTTTTATAAATAATGATATCTCCATTTTCAGACCACAATCTCCTCTCATTGACAAACATACAATTCACTGAATTTACTGGTGTTAGAAAAAGATGGTGATTTGGTAGGAACTTGAATTTAAGTGAAATCTGTATCCTTTAGATGAAAATCATTTAAGCATCATAAGAAATGCATAAACTTGCATAAAATTCATTAAAGATTTCACCTTAAAAGAAGCTTTTCTTCTCAGCTCTTTAGCAGCATTGCCAATATGTATCAGCTAAGAAGGGACCATGCTTGGGAGCTGCTTTCTGTCATAAACCACTATTCATTTACCTACTTAATACAGTAATGAGGGTATGAGGAAAGAGTTTCTTTTGTCTCAGGCTTCTCATTGCTTTCTTTAGGGACCTGAACATGCTCTCAGACTCTGAGAACCCCCAGCACCTGGAGCTGCATGAGCCAGTAAGAGCAGGTGAGCATCAAGGTGTTGCTTAATGATATTGTAGGTCTGGATAGCAGCTGAAAATTTGATGTGATATAAGCTAGAATGTTAACATTGTAAGCTCAGGTGTTACACCCCAAGTATTGCCATGGGTAAAAAGGGGACCACACCTTACATACTAAGGCAAGATGAGGGGATTGAGTGTTTGCAGACAACACCAAGCTGGGCAGTAGTGTTGATCTGCTGGAGGGTAGGAAGGCTCTGTAGGTGGATCTTGATAGTCTGGATCAATGGGCCAAGGCCAATTGCATGAGATTCAACAAGGTCAAGTTCCAGGTCCTGCACTTGGGTCACAGCAACCTCATGCAGTGCTACAACCTGGGGAAGAGTGCCAAGAAAAGGACCTGGAGGTGCTCGTCGACAGTGGCTGAACACGAGCCAACATGTGCCCCGGTGGCCAAGAAGGCCAATGGCATCCTGGCTTGTATCAGCAATGGTGTGACCAGCAGGACCAGGGCAGTGATAGTCCTCCTGTACTCAGGACTGGTAGGCCATACCAAATTCTGTGTTCAGCTTTGGGCCCCTCTCAAGAAGGACATTGAGGTGCTGGAGCATGTCCAGACAAGGGCAGTGGAGCTGAGGAAGAGTCTGGATCACAAGTCAATTGAGGGCGCTGGGTGTGTTTAACTTGGAGAAAAGGAGGCTCAGGGGGAATTTTATCTCTCTTTACAGCTACTTGAAAGAAGGCTGTGGTTGGGTTGGGGTTGGTCTCATCTCCCAGGTAACAAGTGCTAGGACAAGATGAAAGTTGCATAAAGGGAGGTTCAGGTGTCCTGAGGAATGTGCTGGGAGGAGTATGATGTTTGTGGTGGGAGTTTTTGACTCCTCCTTGCTGGGAGGTGGGTGATGTTGATAATTCCTTCCTATTCACATCAAGATCCACTTGTACCTCTTTTATGTTTTCTACTATACCTTGCTCTTTCCCCACTGTTCAACAGCTCTGCATTGCATAGGACTTGACTGGATAGTGTAAACTTTACATGTGATATACTCTTGTTCTTTTCCCTTCTGTTGCCTTTAAGGCTTACTTTGCCCAGCCCCTGAGTTTGCATCTCTGCTGGTAGCTGACCAGTGGCTTGTGTCCCCAGTGCCTCCACACACTCTTGTGTCCAAACCTTGCAGCACTGCTGTCACCCCAGGCCTCAGAGGCTCTTATAAACATCATTATTAATCTGGAGTCATAAATACTTCAATCTGCATAGTGCAATTACTTCTGTATCTTTCTATATCAAAATTATTAGGAATGACCACTATTCCTTACAATCATACAATATAACTCAGGCAAATTAAGGTTGTAACCATCCTGTTATTCGATGACTACTATTGCAACCAGACAAGTTAAAAAAAAGCTCCCAGCAAACTGCAGCAAATTCAAATAACACACAAGTCCTAAGGCCTATGTCTGTAGAATCATAGAATTGTCAGTGTTGGGAAAGACCTGTTAGCTTAATCCAAGGTTTGTGGTCTGTGATAAGTGATGAAAATACAGGCATGCAGCAGCAGTAGTCAATGTAAAGTTTTATGTGAGTTCTAAGATGGTAATGCTTTTGGGGGGATTCCCTTCTATTCAATCAATGCCATGACTGCAGGCTCCAGTCATTTTATCAGTCATATCTAATCTAATTTGGAATCAATATGGACAATCTTACTAATAATACAACCCCTCAGCAAGCTCAGTGCAAATTAAAAGACTGTTTCACTCAGAGTTTTGTGGCTTCTGTTTTATCAATCAGTACATAAATTGTCTGGATTAAATACTCTATTTTCTGATCATGTAAAATTTCCCAGCTAATAATATACTTACCATAAAGCTACTTTTTGTTGAAAATGGATGTTATTGATAATAATTGAAAGACAAGACTAACTCTGACAGAGCATTGAGGCAGAGCTGCCCATAATTATTTTCTTTGTGAGCAGATCAAGAATACCAAAGACATTCATAGACACTGAAATTGGGTTTTGAAAGGATAGAAGATAGAATAAACAACTTTTTATTAATAAGAAAAACTCAAAGTGAGAAAGAACAGAAGTAAAATTAAATTTTTCCACTCTTGCAGGCATGTTTCCTCCTACTCTGGTAATTTTCTAGTGGTTTCTGAGTTGGAACAACTCTGTAGAGTGCCTTCTGCCTGCCAAGTCAAGTCTTGCCATTACCTCTGAGGTTTGGCAGACTGGACTTTGGAAAGGAACAATCTCCATTTGCTCTGAAAGAAAATGAATTAGAGCCAAGCAGGCAGGATAAGACTTCTGTCTTGCTTTAAACCTCTTATACTTCTGAGAACCTGGGAAGGAAGGCATATATGGAACTGACTTGACTTCATTTCTGTGTTAAATGTAAATTGCAATCTCCAAAGGGTGAATTCCTCCCACTCATTCCCAGGCAGCAGGGAGGGCAATCAGACTCAGATGTCTTACATAGGTGTGAGTAATAAGGAAAGATGAATCAGGGCTTTTATTCTTCATTTGTTTTCACTTTATTCTGCTTTGATTAATTTGTGGTGCTAAAGATTTGAGCTTTTTTTCTCTTTAGTTTTGTATAAATTATCTCAAAAGCAGAATTCAGTTCTATTGAATGTTCAGCTGATTTAAAAAAAAAAAACAACAAAACAAAACAAAAGATTTAAGCTTTTTACAAGAAAGTTGAGATACTTAGTGAACCTGGACCAGTTTCAAATATTGAAAGACAGTACAGTCTAGTCTTTAAATCTATAATTTGCTCCAGTATGAATCAGCATAATCAGCAAGGCCTGTTTTTCTTCAGCTAGAAGTACTTTCTCTTCAGCTAGAATTACTTTCTTAGAAAGCTTTCAAGGTAAGTAACACTAGATGACAGAAAGATTGGGATTGAAACTGGAATGTCAGTGTTGTGTGAGAGATGTCTATTTTTTATAGGTTGCCTTTTGCATCTTCAAAGTATACAAGCAGATGAAAAATTGTAAAGATCATTATTCTGTCCCTGCACCATGGCAAGATGGATTTGGATGTGCTGGCAATTATCAACACAAAGCTCTCTTACTTTAATCCAGTAGATAAAGCGAAGTCCCCGGGGGTTGATCCCAAGCAGCTGGCTGCAGAGCTCCAAAAGGTTTCTCTACAGCAGTCGCCTCTGGTTGCTTCCTCAGGAGTGGAAAAAGGATCTCATGTCCACTCTGGAACCACTTCTGCCACCTCCAGTGCTGTTCCTAGCCCTGGTCAGCCTGGTTCTCCCTCAGTGAGCAAAAAGCGCCACAGCAGCAAGGTAAGAAACTTCCCAGATATGCAGCAATAATATTTTGATGACAGGAAGAAACTGCCTGTTTAGTGTAGCAAGAAATTACAGCACATATTGGTGAATTCATTTCCAGGACGGTGAGGTATATTACTGTTAAGATACTGAACTTGGATATAAGAAAAGATTGTGTGATTTATCCAAGGTCATAAAAGATTGGTCCATATCAAAAAAAATTTTTTTAAACTTAATATTACTGGTTTTAAACAAAAAAATTGCCCTTTGCTGTCTTTGTTGCTCTTGCTACTTAAGTACATCCTCCATTATGGTGAGGTACTAGTTTCATTGAAGCAGCTGATATTAGTAAGACCATAATTCCCTCTCTATACTAAACTGCTTGAAGTGTTACAAGCTATGAATAACCAGAGCATGTCTCTGAAAGCCAGAGAAAGAATGAAAATGAAAGTTACCATTAAAGTTTGTTTTTTCACCAATTCCTGTGAATTTGCTAAGCATAATTTCTTATATTCTTTGCCACATCCTGTCCATTTTTCAGCTGAAGTTCCTTCTCCTTGTGCATTTGCACACCTGAAAACAGAAGAGTGGGATTTAGTAACACTTTTTCACAGCGGAAACTGAAAATGGGATCATAAAGTCGTTTGTAACATTTTTGCATTTTGTGTCTAAAAAGTTAAGACCTGAAGTGAAAATCAATTCTGTGAAGACTGCATTTGCTTAAGCAATTTGCAAGAGTGCTGACTGCTATCATGAATATCCAGCTTCTCACACTCTTACCATTAGAAACAAAGCTTCACATTGCAAACAAAGTGCTTTCTAGATATTTATTAATCATCATCTCTATTCCTTCTTGGGACTGCCAGATTGGTATTGCATTCAAGTATGTTTGTATTTTTGTTCTGTTGGAGCTATACCTATTATTTAAACTGTGGATGAGTTAGGTGCTGCACAAACCAAACCCAGCATCTCGTTTGCTCATTTCAGATAGCTCTTCAATATGCCAACAGAACTTTTGTGTGAGAGGAAACATAAAAAACCCTTTCATCCAGCAACTAGTACAAACTGTAAAGATATTTATTGATCAGTTTGGTTTGGATAGTAATTCTCTCTTTCCACAATACCTACAGGTGTTTTATGAACTAATTCAGGTCTATGATGCACAAGTTACATCTATATGTCAAGATTTACTGGGCCTAACTTCAGGGATCTGGCAGAATTGCCTAATCATTAAGTGAATAGTTGGATTCATTGCAGCATACTGTGGATATTGTATACATCTACATATGAACTAGTTTGTCATATGCAAGATTTTTGTCACTGAGAATAATGCACTTCCAAAGTACAAATCATGAGACTGGGTGAAACCTGCCATGGCAGTGCATGGAAAGGGCAGGGCTCTTGGCACATGTCACTATCTACTCTGAACCCCCTTTCATTTGGTTAGATGAATCATGATCCTAAATTCACTGCACAGGGTATGTATGGAGATCCAAAAATCCTTGCTGTGCAGTGTATGCTGGGGAGGTGCTGCTCTCTGTCCACATGAGGAGACTAGGTTCCCAGCTTTGGCATTGTAGCAGGTCACATAAAGTTAGATGCATAAATTTAATTTCCTGCTTCACAGAGGATTTGGTACTCTTTTATGAAGATTCAGCTGGAGGCTTATAAAGATGAAACAAAAAAAAATATTAGAACTATTGCCTTTATGTAGGAGATGCAAAACTCAGAACTAGTCAGGTAAATATTTAAAACATTCTTTGCTTATTTCTGAAAATCGTGTTGAGAGGCATTTCTTTCATAACAACCATAGCTCTTGTTGACTTGTATAGTTTCTGTTCATTGACTGCAGGCCAAGTTTATAATGGTGCCGAGCTCTGTTAGAAGAGAAAGCTCATCCTTTCTGGAACTGCTCTTTGCCTTGGGCTGACAGCATTTCTAGGCAGGCTGCAGCCCTGCCAAAGTATCATGACAGACTAAATAACCAAACTGCCTAGATCTTGTTTTTGCAACTTGCTTTTATTTTTAGCAAGTATTTTTTAAAGCTTTTTGTATAGAATATACACTCTAGAAATGTTGTAGGAGTCTCTTTGGTATTATGCAGTGCCAATTGTCTCACATTTAGTGCTTTGTCCGAGTGCTGCAGAGAGTGATAGTGCATAACATCAGAGCCTGGCATTAACAAGTTTCACCTCACGGTCGTGACAACCTTCTTCAGCAGGTGTGATGGCATTACAAAGCACCATCTCTTACGCAGGATGTGTGAGTTCATGCAGGGAGTATCAAAAGAAAATAGAATAAAATTATATTAGCCATCTCAAGACAGATTTAAGCCTTGGAAGCCTTGACTTCACTATATGCTGTGCAGGCCTTTCTCTTTTGTATTGTAAATGCTCGACCTGCTTATGGTGCAGATTACATCCATATAAATGTCCTCCAGAAGCGCTAATTGCTTTGCATCTTGAAGAATGGGTTAGGTTTTTTTCTAGTTCCTCAAATCTTTTAGCTCCTAGAGAATTCTGGAGTGAAATACTTCTTCTTATTTTCACATTAATCTTCACTGAGGCCCTGATAAAGAAAGATACTTATTTGCATCTCTGCCTTTCAATCCAGATCCAACTTCAAAGTTGGCCCAGCTCTGAGCTGGAGGTTAGACCAGATGACCTTGAGAGGCCTCTTTCAGCCTAAATTATTCATGTTTCTTTTAAATATATAGGTAGTTCTTCATGGTCATTTTTAAATCACCTGATCTCAGAGAGGAAAAAAAATCACATTTAATATAGTGTATCAGAGCCTTGGGAATGAATACAGAGATTCAGCAATGATATAGAAACATTTATTTTACAGACTCCACTTCACAAACTCCCCCTTTAACCACCTTTGGAAGTCCCCATACAAATTTGTCATGCCCATTCCCTTTTCTACGAACTCCTTCTACATTATCTGTACTAATACATTCCATATTACATGACATACAGAGTGAACAAGCCCATTATTCTTGCTATTCCAGCTTGTGAAAAATGAGAGCATTTAGACTATCCGGCAGTGATTTTGTAGCCACAGCACAGCTAGCTCCATGTTATTTTTGGTGTTGTCAGTATTGTCAGTGCTTGTACAGCCTGAGGTCAGAACTATTAAGTATAATAAAATCCATTTGTAGAGGTAAAGTATGAGAAGTATAAGCCGTTCAAGCCCTACTTCGAAAGTTTGCATGATGCTCAGGTAGCTCTTTGTCAAAAGGAGTGAAATTCTCTCTTTGAAGAGTCTACTAAGGTGCAAAGAAATTTTAGGAGTAGTTTGCTCTCAATCTAAAATTTCATTTCAGATTTAGAGCATTTTATAAACTATTGATGACCTGTTTTAGATGTTAGAAGGATTAAACTTCTTTAAAAGCTTTTTAAGGTACCAAGAAGATCTGATTTTAAAATTTTCCATGAGAATTATTTTTAGAAACATGTGCATTTGCTGAAAGATGAAGTTTGGTTTTGTTTCTTTTCTGGAAAAGTTTGTGTTCATAAAGAAATACATCTAGAAGGCAACGCAGGACAGTAAACATAATCATAAAATAGGCAGATTTTGGCTAGTTTTCTCCTGTGTTTTCATTGTGCTGTTGTTTGGCTGGGATTTTTCTGGTTAGTTCTGTTGCAGATTAGAATGTTTGAAGGGATATTTCTTCACCACAAACCTGAAAAGGATAGTGCATCACCTGTACTTTAGGCTCTGGTCTGGGTGACATGGGCCCTGCACTGGCCTAATTTAAAACAATTGATGCCCAACATCCCGAGAAAGTCTGTAAAGGTTTTCTTGAAGTGTAGGGCAGCATAAAAGAGGCAGATGGATTTTATTCTTCTCAGAAAGCAGTAGAAATACTAATTGCACGGAATAATATCAGGCAGCTGCTCACATCTGGAGGAGTAGGAAAAGATGGCTTCCAGGTCAGTCTTCAGAGAACAGTAAGTTTGTCCTTGTTTGCATCCTTTGTTTTCTGCTGCATCAACCAAGGAAGCAGATGTGGAGAGAATGCAAAAATATTCAAATCCTGCTACTGAACCAGAGCTTTCTTGCTTGACTGATGGCTTGCAGATTAGAGGTAGGTCCAGAGTGGCTCAAGGGCAGCAGCATTTAATAGAACAGCATAGTTTTGTGAGTCCAGGATTCTAAGCAAGTGGTGATATTATTTTCCAACTGCTGAAAAACAGAAGTGAGGAAAAGGGGAGGGGGGGAACATTAAAGATTTTATTGCTTTTTGTCGAATCCTTAGAGAAGCTCAGTGATAAAGAACAAAGAGGAAGGGGAGGACAAAAAATTTAAATTTCATGATAGAGAACCTATGTGGAGGAATTTGAAGATGATAGTGGTGTAGCTGAATTGATTATCAGAAAGCACAGAATAAAGCAAAAAATTACTTGCCACTGTGAAACCCACTTATACATATCACTTAGTTTTAGTACCATTCTTTCCACTCTTTTAACCCACTTTCACCTAAACTCAGTTTAAACTAATGTACCTTTTGCCTCTCTCTGATTTTCCCATATTGCCAGAAATATGGCTGTGTTTTACTTGACATGGTATTTTTTTTTCTCTTGGCAACATTCACTTTTGTTAGGCAGAGTAAATGCTGTATGTCTTTTTTCCCCATGCCTCTCTGTGTGACCAATCTGCTCAGACTATAAAGATTTTTGTATTCAACTGTTTGATTGATTCTGCACCTGCACAAAGGCTGATCAAAATGGCTGGACTGGACTTTAAGTGCTGTTAAAATACCATAACTCTTAGTTTTGAACACAACAGCTGGAGAAAAATAGTTTTTAAAAATCTATGGCAATGCAGAAGTATAAACCATACCTCTTGAAAAAGTTAATTTTGAAAATCTTCTATTTCCAATATTTATGTGTGTATATTTATAAGTGTGTGTCTATGTACTTATTTATGTTTTTTTAATCTGGCAGCCCACAGAAACTACAAAGTCTGCTTCCCATCCAATCACTGGAGAAATTCAGGTAAAGATGTATTTTTGCTGTGTACATTGTTGTTGCTACTGGCTGTGTTTTTCTGTTCAATAAGTTTGCAGAAAACAACCTCTATCAACTGATTTCTTATTCAATTCCAATCCTTAAAATGTCGCTAATGTAAATCAGTGCTTCATTTTTGCATCTGTCTTTCATGTTGTCTTGTGAAATACAACCAAAAGAATGGAAAATGCTGCTGTTCCCAAAGGGGCTAAAAGCATAGTGAAATTCATTCTAATCCTTAATCTGTGGCCACTTATTATGGTTTTCTTCAGAAATTCCCAATCAATCTGTTTACACTGAGGCAAGAACTAATGAGGGTTTCTTATAGTGCAGTGTATTTATTTCCATGATATGCCAAGTTTATAGTTATCCCTTATGTAAATTGACTTTAGCTTTTTTAAACAGTGGAACACAGAACAGCAGAATAACTGCAGCCTTACTTCTTATAGATTTCTGGGGCTTTTCTTCCCCCTTAATTAACCTATATTAGCACTAGGAGTCTTTCCATACAGTATTATAACATCCTAGTCAGGCTTGGGCTCCAAATAGGCAGGATGTGTGTAATTACCACTCAATAAGATGGCTATCGCTCAGAATAATGTCAAGGTTTCAAATTTCCTTTGTTTTCCCTGGCTGAAATAGATCAAGCTGAGTGTTTCTCTTTTTTTTTTTTTTTTTAAAGGTCTAACGTGATCATCTAGCATTTCATTCTAATAGAGAGAGAGAAAAACTTCAAAAATGTGTTTATTTTCACATAGAAGCCTAAAATTCATTTTATTCAAAGAGTTTAGGATAGGTGTTGAATCATTTAGGAAGTAAAAGTAACAAATAATCCTACTGTGTTTTAATGTATTCACTAGCTTCAAATCAACTATGACAAGCACCTTGGCAACCTTATCATCCACATCCTTCAGGCGAGAAACCTTGCTCCAAGAGACAACAATGGCTATTCGGACCCCTTTGTTAAAGTTTATCTTCTTCCAGGGAGAGGGTAAGTGTAGGAGATATTTTAACCTGGACCTTCTTTTAATTTAGGGTTTACTCCTTATCCTTAATAAACAGAACTGATAGTTATTGCTATAGAAAATCAAGGTGCAACACCAGCAAAAACGTTGAATTTTTATTACAGAGCCAAATCCTGTTCCCAGGAGAACTGGGAATACTTTGCTAATGACATTAGGAACTTTATTATCATTCTTGTAGATTTACTTTTTTTTCTGCCATGTTTCCTTTTAAAAAAATTATAAAACATGCAAAAATATTTAAAATAACAACAGACTCTATGGAAATGTACTAAATATATGGAGCACTTTTTGTAATATATAAAGCCACATGTTAAGCTTAGCATGGAATGGTTGCCTCAGCTCAAGACAATCTGAATTTAGGATAGATTTTCAAACATGCAGAATTAATGTATTTGAGACAAATTTAATGTTGTAGCATAATACTAAAGGTGAGAAATACTGATCAGAAAACATTCTCTCCATCTGAGTTATATGGCATTTTTTTGAGCTAAGGTACAGTTTTACAAATACCAATAATTCTGTATCTAATGACTGTATAAATCACTGATCACTTTTTCACAGACTATTACTTTTAGACTCTGTAATTACAAATAACTCATCAGAGTTTCCTTTAAAAGATATGTTTCTGTGCCAGCAATATTATAACTATTTTTTTCACCCTAATGTTGCAGAATGTCATAGGTATATGCAGAATTCATAAGAATCCTGCTGACTTCAGTGACACAATAGATGTATCTAAAATTAAGCTGTTGCATCAGATTATAGATTGCAAAGACAAATTCCTGTAAACTTCCCTGCTTGTGCAATCATACTCATCCTAAAAGACTCTTAGGCTAGGACTGTGCAAATAAAAATCTGCATTTCTGTTCTATTCAAAGTAACAGGAAAGTGGATGCTGGGGTCACAGTTCAGCATTTGGCATACAGGCAAGCACCATTAAATGCATCAGTGGTACAAATAAGGCCATACATTTTCTTTTGTAGCTTATTAATTCTAACTATACAGCATTCAATATTGTTCAGTGGCACTGGGCCCAAACTATTACTGAATATAATGGAAACAGGTGCTAAAGCTTGAGAGGTTTTTTAATGCACATAAGAGTCTTGTAAAATGCTTGTCTGATCAATCTTGCTGGGAATTTTACAGGTACATTCACTGATGCAGAAATAAGACTTTGAACTAAAGACCTGTTCACCCTATAAGGGACCTAAGCCAGATCCAAGTTTAAGTTTTAACTTGTTGCCAAGTTATGAAGAGTTTGGATTTTAGTTTCGTTTGGGTTCATTATTTTAAAACATGGCACTGGTACAGTTTTGCATGCAACTTGGGCCTTTGGGGAATAATGAAAATAAAGAACTTCTTAAAAGTGCCAAACTTGAATTGCTACTGAGTGACTTTTATCTGTAGTTCAGTCCATGCTAGACTTCTTCCTAATGCCTCTATTTCCTTTGATTCTGATACTAGAAGCTACCATTATTCACATTTTCTTTCATCTCTGTTCTCATTTTCTCTCACTGCTTCCTCTGTGTTCCTAACTCTCTAAATGATGGGTGTGCAGACAAGTCATGGTTGTCCAAAATGCCAGGTAGAGTTTACTATCTTCCAAATTTATTCTTTCATTTTTTGTATGCATGAATGATACTATAAGCCTGTACATTGAAATACAGATTTATCTTGAGTTCTGATGGGATGCAACTGGGCTATGCTTTTGCTTTTCATTTTCTAATGAGGTCATTTCCAGGTCAGGAGGAACTGGAGAAACAAGTAGTTAATGCTCCTTGATGCAGTAATCTTCCAGGGCCAAACTCTGAAGATAAGAAAAATTTCTTCTGAAGTCTGTAAGAACTTAGTTCAGAGATATCTTAAACTTCATTCTCTTTCACTGAAAGTTGCAAAACAATTAACTGTAAACTTGATTATGAAGATTTTGAATGGTGTTACTACCAAAAGAGAAATAGGCACTCTTTGGTAATATAATGGAATAGTTATTTACCTGCACATAATAAACAGATCTCTATCATCTGTATGTTTCTTTGTTATTAGAATTATTTAATGAATGTGTTAAAACTACACATTTTATATATGTATTATATTAGACTTTTTTATACAGTTATTCTATTATACTTTTTTCACTGTACATTCAGTTGTATTATGTATTAATAATTTCTAATTAAGGAATCAGAGAGAAAATATAAAGAAAAGAGATATGCAGTTTGTATCTTTTCACACAGCATACTCTGTGAATTTCAAGTGCAATTATTTCATACTAGGTATAGACAGGTTCAATGAATGCATTTCATTAAAGCATCTCCATCTGTTAATCACAATTGTTGGGGAAAAGGTACATCAGTTGTATGAATTTAATGTATTTGCGAGATCCTTCCCTTCAGAGGTCTAGAGATCCTCATCTGTAATCCAACTTAGGCTGGTTCTGCACCTCCCTAGAAGTGGCCAATGTCTCCTCCTTCCCTCTTTAACAGATACAGGCCATAGGTTATACGGATGTGGGCTCACACCACCCTTACAGTTCAGGTCCAAATACTCCATGGACTTCACTGGAAATACTTCAGAGTTACTGTGTTAAAAACACATTTAACTTTCATCACTTCCAGCTATGAAACTCAACACTGCATGAATCACCTTCTCACATATTTCTGAAAAGAATCAGGAACTCTGAGATGAAGTTCTACTATTGAAAAAGGAGATCCAAGAAAGGAAAGGGAATATATTGGTGTCATTTTCTTGGCTGAGTGCACAAAGGGCCCTTTCCTACTTTCTTCAAAAAATGAAAGTATATCAGTTCCTTAAAACCAGTAGATCATAGGACATTTAGACAGGATACTTTAGGCAGGGGACACTTTTGTCATATCAAAGAGTGGGACAAGAAGACTACTGAGATGCTTTAAAAAATTTAACTGCATTACTGAACAGTGTTTGCCATCAAAATCTAGTTTTGAAAAGGATTCAGATTTTGTATTTCAACTCTCCTTCCGAGATATACAAGGAAACTTCGTGTGAGTTTCTTTTCTATATGCTCTTGGTCCCCCTAGATTTTAATTCATTCTTACCATTCTATGATGTGTCTGATAGAACTCACTGACCTCTGGAGAGCTTCTGCTTTTTTCCTATAAGCAGAGGTGAACATATAGTTTGTTTCACAGCTCCCACTAGCCTTCACATTTTTCAATAAACTGGAAGTCAGTGGATAGCAAGATTTGCAAGAAAAGAGATGGAAATGGCTAGAATGACTAGAGCAAAAAGTAAGTGGAAAAATAGCTGCAAATCCCTTTCATTAGAGATATCAGGCTAGTAGTCATGTTGGATACAACCACATGGAGAAAATGTGGCCACTTATGGAGAAAAAGGCCAGTAGACACTCCAGAATAATCAGATGGGATCACTGTACAGTAGAATTGAGTTTATAAAGTGAAACTGCTGGTGCTGAAGTACCAACATTGACGTATATGTGCCAGTAAAACACATGCATCTTTCACACAACCTTAAATCAGACCTGCTCCAGGCTGGTACCGTGCATGGCACACCATTAGTGACTGGCTGATTAAGTGAGTCCCTGGAGTGCATCTTCTCAGTTAATCTCATGTGAAAGGAATTAGTTCATTAGTTCTGGGACCATGCCACAGTGTGAATGAAAAGAACTAAATCAGAAGTGAGAATCAAGGGAACAGTACACTACCAAAAGTTAACGTAGGGGAACCCCAAAAAAGTTTAATACAAGTAATTTTGTCTCAGTGCTGGGGAATGGTCCTGGGAACATTTAATTTAAGAAAAGATATAACAGATATATACTTGCAGGTGGACAGAAAGAGTTAACCTTCTATCTTGTGAGGTTTTCAAAGTATTAAAAGATTCTCATGTTCTTCTGCCCAGCTTTTTTGATATGTCCATTAAAATGTATATTAAATTAAAATTGAAATGAATGTAATTCTGACATCAAAGCTCACAGAGTTAGATGAATCCATACTCTGTTAAAGATTAGTGTACTGCTTTCTTTATACTCAGGAAATGCAAAGTACAATCAAAAGCATTACTGATTCTTTTTAAAAACAGATTATGCAGCCAAACCTTTTGTTCTTGGCTATTGATTAAAAAAAAAACAACATGAGCTTGATGCACTTTTATGTTTCTTTCTAGTACAGTTAGAGGGATAGGCAGAGAATAGGATCAATAAGAAATTAGTGTTTCTATCATTAAAAGGATATTAGATATTAGTTACCTTATGGCATTCATTAAATGTTTTTGTGAGATGGGATTCCTGTAATTAGAGATAGCAGCCTATAAATATAATGAACCTGTGCTACTTTAAAGTGCTAATGGGAGAATGATCTTGGAAAAGAAATCAATGCATTTTCACCTCAATTTAGAATTAGAGCCCAACACTTACAATGAGAGGACAAAGCGTATATGCATGTGCTCGCTAATGCTTTATCTTGAAATGGTTTTATGCAGAGAGAGCCTGCTGAAGACTCAGAAGATGTTTTAAAAGACCATGTCAGAAAAGCATACCGAAGAAAAAACATCCCAAAGGCTGTCACTGTCCTCTTGTAACCCTGAACTGATGCAGAAATGGAAGATGCAGTTCCTTTCTTTTTTTAGTTTTTGGTTTTTGGGCAGTTTTGTTGCATTAGAGCTGAAAGAAGCAAATGGTCGCTAATGTAATGTTTTCTCCTTTTGTTCAAACTCAGTGCTGAGTACAAGCGGAGAACTAAGTATGTTCAGAAGAGCCTGAATCCTGAGTGGAATCAGACGGTCATTTATAAAAATATCTCCACGGAGCAGGTGCGTGACTGGTGATGCTGTTTGGTGTCATTTGCTGCTTTATTATTTGTGTGGTCTGCAGTGCTCACTGTGTGGGGAGGAGTGCTACTGGCAATTCTGTGAACCCCTGTAAAATCTTGCTGGATTTAGGAGAAATTTGGAACTCATTCCTTGCTTCTGATAGAGCTTACTATATCAATACTCTTTTCTTGCCCTTCTACTTATAAAAATGGTAATTGGTGGGGATTACACTCATAATAATGTCATAAGTACAGATGTGACAGTTTAAAAAATGATAATGGAATAAATTAATGAGGGAATAAATTAAGACATAAGTTTCTGAAGTAGATGCAGAAATCACTGTCACTGTGTTCCAAAAGCCATGCAAGCTCACACAAAGCACAGGTTCCACAATTTTTTTATTAAAAAATACTTATAAAATGTAAAGATACAATTTTAGATTTATTAACAATTTAAATTAGTGTCTTGAAAATGAATCAACTGAAAAAAATTAGAACACATTTAATTTCCTTGCTATAGAAAAATTTAACTCACATCTGAGAAAGATGACTGTGGAGTCTTACCTGTTTCTTCATGGCTTCCTAATTCCAACAGACCTACAGGGTTAACTGAGGCAGAATAAAGCAACTGAGACCTCTTTTTCTCCATCTCCCCTTGTAAAAGGACTTTTGACCATTTGAAAAAGATATATGAGCAAAATTATTATCAGTTCATTTGCTTAAATTATGAATTATATTTTATTGAATACTGGATCTCTAGGAAGTCCTGAATCTTTTTGCCTTTCTTGCTATTTTTTTCTTGATATTTCCAGCTTCACTTTTCAAGGCCACTTAAATCTTTCAGCACTTTTTTAAAAAAGCCCAGAATAACCAGACTCTTCAGTGAAGAGATTTCACAATCCTTTTAATATATTTCTCCATCATGACCCCAAGGACTCGATATTGGCTTCCAAACTAAAAATGTTGTTATTCTTTCTTCTTGTTTGTTGAGAGGAATGTAGACTAAGATACCCATTTTTTGCAAGGAGCAAAGCCCTGCCCACAGAGGGACATGCATGGTTGCTCATGCAATTTATACATGTGAACTTAACACACAATAGCTCAGATTTACTTCAGCAGTGTCCTGTAGGTCGTGGTTATGGTTTGGTGGGGCTTCTCACTGCTTCATGCAAGCTTTTATAAATGGTAGCTCACTGACAGTGAAAGCATCAGGAAAAAAAAACAACTGTGATGTTTGCTGAGCTGCAGTATAAACCCTGAGTCTTCTGGATTTTGTGAAAGGATTTGGTAAGTCTTAACAATATTTCCAAACTGAGCTTTCCATTTAAGAAAGGTTCTTCCGTTTTCTTCATTTGCTTTGAGGTTCTGCTGGTGGCATTTCACAGAGCTGTCATTAAGAGTACATAGGTGTGGTACGTTCAGTGGCTGTTTCATGCTTTGAAACTGGATAGTGATAGTAATCTAGGATTTCTTGGACAGTGATTATTACAACAAAAAAATCTACTTATATCTTTAATGTTAGGTTTTGACAATTATTTGATGACATGTGCCTTTCTTCGCATGTTGAATTCTGAACTTTTGATTCTAATAGCAAATCTCCTCCTTTTCCCTTCCTCTGAGACTGATATTCAGAGCTTATGGTTGTGTGTAAACTTCCTCTGAGGACCACATATGTTCTGTATTTCGGCTTCTTGATGCACAGAAGTGTATGCAGAAAATAGTGTTTCCTTCCAGACCTTTCCATGGCTTGTATCTACTGCTAAGATACTGGTGTGTGTGATTCTTCTCCTACAAAATTTCATACCCTGGCTTAGAAAATATACAATAAAGCACATTTCTAAATCAGCAAATAATTCCAGGCTGATGATAAGTACCCCCTACAGTCTGAATATCTATCACCATGCAATAGAGCATCATTTGTACTCATAAAACTCACAAATGGATATTTCAAAATAGTTGGGAATATAAAGAGGAGCACAGGACAATAATTGTGTTCGACTGAGAATGAGCATTCTGTTCACCAAACAAGCAAAACTGCATCATACACTAAGCTACTCAGATTTAGCAGTCATATTCTAACATAAATTCATGAATCTTTATAAATAGTATTTCTTCAAAGAAACATTTCCGTTCCCTACATGGGTTGCTTGCTGACAGCAAATAAGCATTATTAAATATTTCCTAATATAGTCCTTTTAACGTCACTGTCTAGACTTTAGCTGGTTGTACAATTTTTCATTTTCCTTTTCTCTTTCATAATCTGGTTGAAATTAAACTGAAAATAATTATGAGAAATAGATCACTCTTTGAAATGAAACAGACTTTTTCAAGGTCAGAATGATTAGTTCTATCATGTAGCAACTGTACTTTGACGGTTGGAGAAAAATAAATTAAACTGAATATTTAGTAATTTAAGGGTTTTTTTAAGTAATAAAGTAAAAATAATTACAATTTGAGAGGAAGGCCAAGTACACGTCACAAAACTTGTATAATAATTGGTAACTCAAGTTAAATGCCTACTCAGAGCATGAAAGAAAGCGTTAAAAGAATTTAAGGAGAAGATGATAGAAGATATAAGTTCTGTTGCTGCTTAGTCCATTGGTATAACTTGTCAGAAAGAAAATAAAAGTATTTCCTTAAATTATATAATTCAATAAAGCAAATAGTTTTTGCTGTAGTTTATGTTCTCAATTAAGCTAATATATTTAGAAAGTAATTTTTTTTTCAAAACCCTTGAGTGATGTAGGAGCCTATGTCTTATTTATGAAAGTAAGAAAATCTTATGAATCAGTAAGGTGCTGGTGCTTAAATTCTACTTAATATCTTGGACAAGAGAAAGTAAGTTTCTAAGTGACCTATCAAAAATTTTTTTATCCTCCCACACACTGAAGTACAACAATATAGAGAAGAGAATATTAAATATGAATGTAAACAAAAATAAATATAATTTGATGATCTAATGCAACACATTCATTTCTTCTTATCAAATATCCTGAGATTGCAATGGTTTATAGTAATTGTAGTAATTTACTTTCAGCATAGAAGAAAAACAAGCTGCATTAAAATTATTTCTTTCCTCATGCAATCCTTGCATTAAATTTTCAACAGAATATGTATTAAATATTTCAAGTAGTGAGTCCTTGTATGAAATCTTCAAGGAATATGTGTTAAATATTTCAAGTAATGCATATTTAGCTACACAGGCACACATTAGCTGTAGCAACACCCAGTGATCCCCACATATTTAAAATAAAAACCAAACACTTCTGTACCTGTGGTGTTGATTATGTCTTCCATAAGAGACAATACTTTTCACATTGACTGGTTCTGCATATTCCTTCATTTTCTTTAAATAATGGTTTTCTGCAAAAGCCTGAAGATAACTGAAGTTCACATGCAATATTATGCTTTTAAGTAGGAGTTTAATTTTTATTTATTTATAATTTTTTTCCACAAGGCAAAGCCTGAAATCAGTTACCATTTGGTAACACTTTTTTTTGTAATATTCTTAGAACTCGTATGAGGTTCACAACTTGTGTAAACAACTTTCCTTCTTTTTGGGACACTCTCATTTTCCTGTTGCTACATTGCCCACTTGCAGAAAGCCACGGTCAGATGGATAGGGGGTTTCTGCAACCCATTTCAGTATTGCTGTCTGTTATATTCCTGATGAGAGTTTGAATTTCTGGCTTCCCAACCTAAAACTGGATGATGTAAGGCAAAACCCTACTTTGCTGTGACGGTATAAAAGCTGCTTTTAAAATCAGCAACCATTGAGTGTTCTTTACCTTCAATGGTGGTACATAAATATATCTGCAGAAAAGCAAATTCTACTCCTCTTTGAAACTCATTTCTTGCACTCTGCCTAATAAAGGTCTTTCCATGGTTTTTCGTTGTCATAATATTTTATAAAAGACTTTATTAAACTAAGAGGCTTAAAATAGATTTCTCGAAGAAATACAGAGAACTGAAAGTTTTCATCGCAGTTTTATTATCACACTAATGCAAACAGGCTAGCAAAGTAGGGTTGCAGTTACTCAAAAATCTTCTCTACGTTCCTCTTTCTACGAAAAATCCTTCAAACCTTAGGGTTGGGTTTTTTTCCCTTTCCTGGATCTATACATTCTTTTCTCTGTCCTTGCACAGTCACGAAAAAGACAGTATGCCCTCTCAAAATAGCAGCAGCTGAGACAATACATTTCTGAAAAGTATTTCTGTTATCCCTTTTTTAAAGGATAAAAATACATATACTAAGGATAGCACCTAAAGAAAATTATATTGTCCGGGAAGCCAAAAGCATCATGGACCAGTGGCTGCTCAGCTCATTTTTTCATGTTATTTTTCATGTTGCAGTTTCAAGACTGCCTTGGAACAGCAAAGAAAAGGAATTTTATTCAGTCAAGGAAATCACCTTTACAAATATTCAGCAAGGAATGTACAAAAAAAAGAGTCTTTTTGCTCAACTTTTTTTTGCGTTTTTGCAGGATATTTTTGAAAGAATTCTTAAGACAAATATTGCATAATTATGTAAGAATAAAACAGAGAAAAGTTACGAAATTACTCTCAAATATTTTTTTTTAAATCTTAGCTTTCAAGTCATATTGTTGTCTGCCTAAAGAGTACATTGTTGATGCTAAAAGTAGTACAAATTCCCTTTTGTTTGGGTTTTACAGGGTATGCTGAGTTTAAATTTGTCTTTCTTAGACATTGTCTTTGCATGGTTGCTCATTTTTCTAAAGTTATCTGGGAGCACAAGATATTCTGAATACATAATAATGAGATGAAATTGTCATTTAAAGGTGATTTCAAGTTATTAGGAGCTGTTTGAATCTGTGCTGAAATTAAACCAAAATGCAATGGAGATAAATGAATAGAACATGCTGCTAATAACACCACTGTTGTGGGTTTGATGCCCCATACAGGCCATTCACTTACGAGTTGGACTCGATGATCCCTGTAGGTCCATTCCAACTCATTCCAATACCCTGTGATTCTGTAAATAGCACACAGTCCTTTTCTTGCAAGTATATGTAATACGTACAGTAACTGGTATATCTTATAACTTTGAGCAATGACTTGAGCCTTTGTTGTCCCTTTGTGCCCAGCAGCAAATTGATAGTCAAATAAGTGAGGTTCTTTTGTTGTTTCTGTTAGGATGATGGCCTCAACTATCACATAAGATTTCTTCTTCTGACTTTTATTCAAGTAGGAGTCCTGTTTTCCTTAATAATGCTTGGATTCTTCACTTATAACTTCTTTGCCTAACTTTGCAGATACCCCATACCCTCAGGATTTTGTCTTTCTCTCTTTCAAGCACCAGGAATTTATTACTGCCTCTTCAGCCTTTTGCCCAAACATTCAACATCAGTAATCAATCCTCTACTTTTATGTCCCTAAAGACCCCTGGAAAAACGCTCAGATCAGTCTTTCCAATAAGGTCAACTGCTTTGGTCAACAGTTTCTCTGTCTTTTGCTCTCTTGTCACATAAAAATAATTACTTGTTTCTTACTGTAACGTATAGAAGAGTGCTTGATACAGCTGTCATACCGAACAAGGTCTGCATTTAAAGGATTTTGATAGCTGTAATTAATACCTAACAGTACAACTTGTCCTGCATGCCTGGATCACTTGCAGACTCTCAGTGACTACACTGAATTCTGTGAGCTTTAAAGCCTGGTCTTCACAGATGAGATTATGTAAATGGGGTGTTTTAAATAATGCATTTGCTATTCACTCTCCAAGGCACTTCAGGCAAATGCCTGAGTTCAGACAACTCATATCTGATGATGAGAAAAGCTGCAGAAACACAAAAATGGGGCTTTAAAAATCAGTTTGAGTCTTGTAGTGGACACGTATTCTGACCAAAACAGCTTGTGGAAATTCCTGAAATAGGGCCAAGCACAAGCCCATCTGTCTTGATAACAAATAATAGCCCCAAATTATTTTTCTAAGAACAAGGTTGATGAGAGGGCAAAAACTGCCTAGCTGTCACTATGAAAAAGGACTCAAGGAGGAAATTATGTATAGAAACCACTGTAAAGCCTTGAACTGAAGTTTATGATGGCAATGAGGTTAATTATACTTTGACTTAAATTGCAGCTGAAAAAGAAAACACTGGAAGTGACTGTCTGGGATTATGATAGATTCTCCTCAAACGACTTCCTTGGTGAAGTGAGTATCTTATCTCTTCCTTGCTACTACTAATAACTGCAGGCTGTTATTTGAAGACTGTTCTCTTCCGAGGTATGGTACATATGTTAAGTAAAACCTTTTCTTACATCATAATTTTACTGCTGACTTCATTACAAATTGTCATGATTTCTTTTATCACATATGAAACACATATTCCCTTTTATCTCCTTAAACTGGGGGCAAGTTAATTTAGGACCCAACACAGCGTTAATTCCCTGAAAATTAAGACTTTTTTTGAGCCTGAGATAGTAACAATCTTCACAGTGGCTCAGTGGGGAGTTCTTGTTATGACTGAAAGCTGTCTTCCTCGATTTTATCATAATGTGGGAAGGCTGAGGAGGTATTAGTCTTTGAAAATGATTGAAGGATTAAATTCTGCCATCAAGTCACATTTTAACACATGCACAAGTATCTGCAAGAGTAAGTAATTTATTCTTGTTGCTCACAGCCTCATTTTTAACATTCTGAAATAGGAGTATCATTACCAAAGTATGACTGAAGGCAAAATCTGGTAAATAATAATAAATGAGATGAGTGATCATAGGAAGAAGTATGCTCTCTCTTTAAAAAGCAAATAAACAAACATATGCACATATAGAAAAATTACCAGAAATAACTGTGATGCAAAAAAAAGTAATTAAAAATGTTATTACAAATAAAGATTATAATTAGAAATAGAAGCACAGGAAAATTGATTGTTCATACAGAGTTACTCAGAGTATCTGTGCTCATTCTGCATTTGAATTTTGAAAAAAAGTCAGTTCAGCTCCAGTTCCCCTTTGTGTAACTACCAAACTAAGCAATCAGTGTCACTATTTGAACAATTACTAAAATAAATGTGGAGGAAGCTGCTACATGATTACTTATTTCCTGCATACTGTGTCCATATTCTTGTTGAGTTCAGCATATTTGTCCAAATGCAGGGCTTTACTGATTATTTACATCACTGTTATTTATGACATTTGGAAAAGGGATACTCCAACAACTGATTCTACAGGAAGATTTAAACCTTTTTCCCTAAATTTTTTCAACCTCTAGAACTATTTTATTTATTAATTATGAAAGAAGTTCTTCAGGGAATAAAGGTACAGAAAAGACTATCCAGTGTATTTCAGCACCAGGATGTCCAGAGGAATCCTGCACCATAACATCAGAAATGGGATATCCAAGTTGTGCCCTAAAGACTTGCTTGAGTTGGACCAGGACCTTGGGACTTGCATGCCCCAGAAGACAAGTGGCACACTGTGGCCCACGTCCATGGAATGTGAAGCTTCTTCTCTTACAAAGCAGAGCCCCCAGCCTACACTGCCTGTTGGGAGCAATTCTCAACCATGCTGTCTTCTAAGTCATTCCCAAGGCTATAACAAAAAAAAGCACAACAGGGAACATGCTAAATAGTTAATCTGTTCAGATTAATTGAACAGGTCTAACCAGAAAGACCAAACCAAATGATAGACAACCTATGAAGCTGAAAGTAAAAAGGGAAGAAACAAGGCTTTTGACCTAGAAAGAATCAGTTGTGAAGAGATTTCCCCATGTCAGGGTCTTCTAATAAAGTGATGTAATTGTACACTTTATTTGTCTTTTTTTTTTTTTTTTTTGTCTTTTTTAATTTCACAGAACCTCTGCTAGCAATGCAGGTTACCTAGAGCAAATTTCAGCTGCACTGGTTGGGTTTTTTTAGCCAGGTTGCTTGTTTCATTTCCATATTGCCATTGCAACTCCTTTCGGTTTTCTTTGCCCAGTGAAGTTTTGAGACCTAAATGGTCTATTGAATTCCATTATTTTTAGTGAAGTGCAAAGGTCTCCCTATTTTTTCTTTTTGCTACTAATTCTGCGTATGTGGATTTTTTCGAGACTCAAGAGGTTCAAGTCTCATAATACTGAAGACCTTATTAAAAACAAATATAGAACTATTTGCTCCTTTACTAACATTAATAAAAGATTGATAGATTCTTCTATTAGAATATGTCTATACAAAGACAGAGTGACTGGATGTCTTTTTAGTCTAGCTGTCAATCTAGTGCTTACAAGCTATGTTTTAAAGTGTCTGGCCATCTTGGTAGGAGCTGTTGTAGTCCAAGGACTGAGCTCACAACCCTTCCTGAGGTCCTGTTGCCAAGATATATTAGTTCAGATGCATCAATATACTACCAGATGTGGGTTTGGGGTCACAGGTGGCTTGTATAAGGAGCATGCCCAGGAGTCCTGAACCTGTAAGCATACAACCTTATACCCTTAGCTCTTGCATTTGATTGCAACTTCTGGTAACATAACTCGAGTCTCTTCTGCCGTGTGCGATCATCAATAGATCAGTTACAGGCCATGTATTATACTTTGATTTATTTGTAGGTGTTGATCGAGTTATCCAGTGTTTCTCAGCTTGACAACACTCCCCGGTGGTATCCTCTTAAAGAACAGAGTGAAAACATTGATCATGGGAAATCTCATTCTGGACAGAGTAGCCAGCAATCTCCAAAACCATCTGTCATCAAGAGCAGAAGTCACGGAATCTTCCCGGACCCCTCCAAGGGTAGGAATGACTTGGTGCACCTGATATGAAATATTTTCCCAGATGATGGGAAAACCTTTGCTATGTGTAAGTTCTAATAGAAAAATAAAGATACTGCTATGAAATTTGTATATATTTTTATTAAAAATGCATTTATCTCTGTGATTAATTAATTGGTGATAAGGTTTAATTTGTCTCTATCTCTGCCAGCCAGCTTACTGAGTAACTGTGTTCTTAGAACAACAGCTTACAGACTCTATGTGCTTTGCACATATACTGTAGATTCTGTGCCCTTTTCATTTTTCTGGTAGCCTTGACCAAATTCAATATATATTCAGCTTTCTATTTTTCATGTTCCTTAAAAATTCTATGGTGTTTTATTGTCTGAAAATGCAATGTTAATATTTTATAGAACAAAAATTATGCTGTAATAATGCATATGCATTTCCAGTCAATGATAATGGGCTGTAGCATATCTCAGTTGTGTTAGAAATCAGTGGAGTTGATATAGTAGAAATATACTAGTGCTTTAAAAAGCAGAATTGATCTCAGTGTCTCCTGCTCCAAGAAATTAATCTTTAATGTCTTTTTTATACTAAGTGGTCAGTAGACAGTTGGTCTCTTAAAACACATTATATGTCATATCAAAGCAAAAGCATTCCAAATAGAATCCAGATGTGGCCCTCAGAGTGACAAGACTCTGTTCCATCTCCTTTCTGTGCTCTGTTCTGCTAGGCATTAGTGGCTATATAAGATCCATATCTAAATTAGAGGTAAGTATAGAATCTGTCTTAAATTAGGCTGTGATTTTGACCAGGGCATAATTCAGAATAAAATGGCTTGCATTTTCTGAGCATTTGTTACTGGTGTAGGTTATACTAGTTAATCCCTACATACTAGAGAATTAGAAAGTGGAAAGCACTACCCCCTCATTTCACCAGTGTGAACCAACACAGAAGGCCTAATCCACAGGTGATAGAAAGCCAATACTAAAAAAATTATTCCCTGGGCTAGGTAACAGTGGGGAAGTAGACAATGATGCCTCGTAGGAGTTTCCTAATCACAATATATCCTGATACTTTAAATGGAATGGCACAGCCTAATCTGTATTTCTTTTTCTGGAGGAGACCAGAAATACAGAAAGACCAGTCGAGAGAAGAAAAATCAAATGGTTTGTTTTTAATAAATGCAAGAATTGTGCTTCTTCATTTTCCTGGTAGACATGCAGGTGCCCACCATTGAGAAATCCCACAGCAGCCCAGGGAGCTCCAAATCCTCCTCTGAAGGACATCTCCGCTCTCACGGTCCATCCCGCAGCCAAAGCAAAACCAGCGTCACTCAAACTCACCTTGAAGACGCTGGGGCAGCCATCGCGGCTGCCGAAGCAGCTGTCCAGCAGCTCCGCCTTCAACCAAGTAAAAGACGCAAATAAATTCCTCAGCATGGCAGCTTAATGTTCATCTGTTGCCTTTTTCCCTGCTGTCCTTCTCTTTTTGGCTATTATTTTTTTTTTCTTTTTCTGTTCTTGGCACACTGTGCTCACTCTGTTCAATGTCTTTCTTCGTGTGCCTGTGTGTGAATACGTATAATTACAATATACTCTTGTATTTAGAAGTCTTATATTTATTTATTTATTTTAATTTATATAGACTGCAGTGAAACTGGCTGTTTCTCCATCAGTCCCTTCACTCATGGTCCATGATGTTCCATGGTTGTTCACGACTCACAGAGAAGTCCATTGTGTTTTGATGTCACTAAATAACTACCAATGAAATAATCAAAACCTGCAGAGATGCAGCTGCCAGCTCTTTAAATTGCACACAAGTACTGAGACCACATTAATAACAGGATTTATCTGTAAGTAGTAATCAGGAAGGACAATACTATATACACAAAAGAGGATTTGAAGTTAAAGAAATTTTTTTTTCTAACTATGTGGCTGAGATTTCTATTTTTGAAACATGACTGTAAATATTTTATTTTTTTTTTTGAAAGGAAATATAAGGCAACCTTCTTAATATCTCAGAGAAGATCATGTTAGTGATGAGCAGAAAAGAAACAGAACAAAAACATTAAACACATTAAATGCAAAACCATTAAACACACAAAGCCTTTAACATCAGATTTCAAAAATGTTGTCAACTTAGGAAAGTCAAAGGGAGTTGGGAGCTAAGTCAGGTGTCACAGTTCAATTTTTCTAGTAATTTTTGTGCCATGAATTGATTAAGGGTCAATATAGATTTCATCTGACAACTTCAAATACATTAATAAATTAAAAATATTCCATTCAAAAGAATTACTCTCTAGAGAATACTTCAGACCAGTATCTGATTGCTAGTTGAGGGTTTAGTTGATGGCAAATTAAATCTCTCTGACTGTGGAGTCATTGTGTTTGTCTTCAGGATTTGTTGATATGCCATAAATTTACCATGGTATGATGCAAAACTGGGTGGAAAATTATTTCCCTTGTCTTCACCATCATTAATAAAGAAACAGCCAGTTTTAATACTCTTTAATGCTGTGCATGTGGTGTCTCTTTGGTGTTTGAAAACACTACGTACTTAAATACAGAAAAAAACACTTCTGTTTGCATGAATAACATTTAAGCTGGTTCCATCTGAGGATACATACTCTGGGTTTCCATTTCACCCACACTGCCACAGCAGCACATAAAAGCGGTCAGTCTAATCATGCCAGGAAGCAGCACAGACACAGCATAGCAGGAGTCCTCCCTATTCAAAGAACTCAGTCTGACAATCTGCCTCCACCAGCCAATGACAACAAAGACCAAAGCCAACTAGCCCTCAGGAAAGTGATGTCTGATGGACCACTCAAGCCTGAAGGAGGTGAGCAGAAAGACATGGTTAAGAAACCAACTACATCCCAAATCCTTCTTGCCATGTCAACTAATTCATTGCGATATTTAAATATTTATTTTACCCCTCCATTAAGTGCTGTAAATGTTAACATGAATCAAGAACTCTGCTTGATTTCTCCACCTACCAGCGCATAAATCCATAACGAAAAACTGTGCTAAGAAGCGTTATAAAACAACAAATGTGTGCACTTCCATTCCACTGGAGTACTTAGACTTCTGTTGAAAAATAGTATAGCTTTGCTCATGTTGTTGCCTAATAAAAAGCATGCATCCAAGTTTGTCTGCTTAAGCATGATTGGACATTTCTTGTACTGTGACAAAAACCTAATTGCACATTTTTGTTTCTGCAATTGTAATTGGGACACTGACAATTTCCTTTTCCTCTTCCAACATAGTTATTATGTCAACAGTCATTAGCATAGATAATTTTCAAACCACCAGTGGAAAGGAAAGGAGTTTTGATCCATGTATAGCTCAATCTCTTGATAGTTTTCCTATCAGCATCTTTAAAATTACTTTCTACCTGTAGGCACCTGTAATACCACCTATCAGTAATTTATCCCCTCATCTCAAATAAAGAGCCAGAATCTCAAACAGCTCAAATTGCCACTGTTCTTTTGATTTCTGGAGCATTTTGTTTATTTACATGGAATCTGAGGGATAATCCAAATAAATGTACTGACTGGACTCCCAGATGTTCTCTTGTGTTGTAATCCCTTCCTGAGTTCTCAAGATTCATTGAAGGTTTATCTGTCAACACCATTGCACACTGATCAATACAAGCTGGCTAAGAAGGTTGTAGCAGAGAAAGAGGAAATGATACTTCCAACTATATACCCTGAAGGCAACAAGTCATTACATAACATATTAGAAGCATCATAGAGAATTATGAGAATAAGAGTCGACATTAGAATATAAGGGAGGTTAGAATTACTATGAAGAGATGTGGTACCTTTCACTTTTTACTTGTAACATATATACACAATGTGTGGTCAGCTACACAATGTTTGTAAGTCTCATTTCAAACCTGTGAGAAGTTTTGACTTCTTTTTAATGTATCAAAACTGGTTTGTCTAAATTTATTCATATGAGATGGGCCAGCAGTTACCATTTTGAGGTTAATCTGCTCTCATGAGTTTCAGCAGGAATGAAAAGCAAGACAATTTCACTGCAGTTTTGTGGAGTATGAAAGTAAAATGAGATGAGTCTATGACCTTGAATGGAAAAAGCATCAAAGATACTCAAACCAGCTTCCAGTTTATGGAGTTCTTTGTGGGAGGAAGATATGATGAAGGAAGGAGAAGTTTCCCCTGCATTTTAAAAATTCTAAAAGTTGAGACTATTGTGCACAATGAATATTAGGGCATCATCACTTTGCAAATCCATTCCTAAACGGATGATGCGTGGTTGTGGTACCACCCCCATTACAGTCTACTGGCACCTGGAAAAGAATCCATTAGGAACTGGTTTTATTGACTGGAACAGTCATCTCAGCAAGTCAGTAATTTTTGTCACTATGTCTCAAAGCCCTTTACTAACAAAGCCATCATAGATAATCCACAAAATTGTTTGGGTTTGTTTTTTGTTGTTTGGTTTTTTTAACCACAGCTATTTTACTAAGCATTTATCAAAGAATAGCATCTTTCAGAACAACTGTTTGTGTTTTTACAGCCCAAGTACACGAGGGTATGGAAGTGATTCTATGCTGTGAGTGGTTATCAGTCCTTCTCTACCTAAGAGAATGCTCAGAAAGAGTTTCCTCCTTTAACTTGGTCTCTCAATAACTTCCTTTTTTCTCTTGAATTGAATTGGCTCCTGAAAATAAGCAAACAAACAAAACAAAACAAGAACCCTCAGTCATTCCTGGAATGTCTTGGAGAAATCTTTCTCTACTTCTGACTCCTAGGACATTTTCTATTGGATGTATTTTGTCAGTTATTAATTGTGTGTCTGCTGAGAAGTAAAAAGGAAACCATAAACAAAACCAGCACCTATGGTATACTTAGCATGTTTTGTGAATGCAAAGGACTTGCATCAGTTTAAGTGTATTGAACTGAACTGTGTCTGTGTTCATTTTAAACAGTAAAAAATTGTATTCTAATCAATCTGTTTTGAAATTAAGGTGAAGATGCAAAAAAAACATTGGGTTTTGTTCAGAACCATTGTAAAATCCCATATTCAACTAGAGCATTCAATTAAAAATAAATCCTGAAGTATAATTTTCTTGTTACCTGTGGGAGATAAGAGTGTGATCTGCAGAGAAACCAATTGCATATTACACATTCCCATCACATCCCTCAGAGAGGAACAAAAATATTTCAGAGCCAACTCTTTGAAGCCAGAAGTTGCAAGGGACCCAAGTAAGAGGAAGAGAACACTGCCTAGGTTTGAGTTAATTTGATTTCAGTTTTGTACAAAATATGAATCGTTGCCAATTACATATTCACATAAAATTAAGCACATTCCTTTCATAATAAATCTATGCATTAGAGTTTATCCACCAGATGAGTCAGTTTTAGAGGTAGAGCAAATCAGTCCAACTATACAGTTTTATAAGGAGCTGTGGTACCTACATGGATGTAGCTTAAAGGGTAAAATTGGCCTTGTCCTTATTTGAAGGGAAAAAGGTGCCAGTTTTGCCCCAAAAGGAACAATGGTTTTGCGAGGAAAAATCAATCCTTTATTACATTAGAATATCCAATGGTCAACGAAACCAACATTATTTTATGACCAAAGAAAAGAATTTCTAGAAACTTATTTTAATACTTCCTAGGATCTTTGGAAAAGAGTAAATAAATACTTAAATAGTAAATAGCTCAGTAAGTGAATTCAAAGCCTGAACATCATTGTAGCCCTACGCATTTTTCTATCCTTTCAAACAGGCACTCATGAAAGAGAAGCTACAAGTCAATATGCTGTTGCTTGAATATCATATGGTGATGGATGCCATATGCACTCCTTCTTTATTTGTCTCACCTTAACCCAACCAAACAAGCAAGCAACCTGCCAATAGAAAACCACTGCTATACTCTTGGTCTGAATTAGGTAGCAAATGTTAAAGATCTAGAGAAATTGCCATGTGTTTCAGTTAAAGATACAAACATACACGTTATAAATTGCCATTTAAGGTAATAGGAACATAGTAATCCTACAGCAATTTCTGTCTGTTTTTCAATAATAGGTAGATTTTTTGAAGCTCAAATCTCTGTGAATTTAAAATCACATTTTCTTAAAACTTCTTCTAACCCATATATATCCAGTAATATTTATTTATCTCCCTGAGAATGGGGGATGGGAGGAGGAGAAAGGAAGGAGCACAGCACCACACCATCTCATAGAGAATATTTCATCTTTTACATTGCACATCTTCAATCATGACACAAAAGCTTTGCTGTTATGTCTGAGAGGAAACTATTTCCAAACAGCTGTATGTCAAGTGGTTTCACTGATAAGGGGGAGATCTACTCTCAGAGCTGATACTGTTAGATCAACTACCTACGTTAGCCAAACTGTGAATCAGCATTTTCAGAATTGTACCCAATTGAACATATCAATTTAAACATCTCAAAGAGGGCTGGTTTAAAATTCTTTAGGTCTAGGGTAGCACACCTGCTCATAACTGCCTTGGGTCAAAAACTTTGACAAAAGTTCACTTAAGTGTCAGCATAACAGGTTAAAGGTACACAGAAATGGGATGTGATGTATACATCAATATGTTGCTAGCACTGTAGAACCCATGATACAGGTCTGAGCTAGCACTGTGTAATTTCTAGACACTTAGTTGCAAGAAAGTAAAATTGACCTGAATTTTCCTTATCACTAAGTTCTATTTACTGGCTTTAGGAATAATGGTGTGAAAGGAAATTGATTCCTAGGTTCTATAAATCTTTTGGATATTACTGTGGTTTAAAATACCTGCTTATTTGGGATCCTTTTTGATCTATATCCATTGGCACACATTTAATAGGCAATGCCATGTTTTAATTTCCAACATTATTTTAGGATATTTCCTTCACACTTAAATAATTTACTGCCCAAAGCTGTTTAATGACTAGTGTCACTAATCTCTTAAATTCAAAGTTAAATAGATCTTCATATTGCTACAAATAACCCATTTCCAAGAATCATTGTCAAAACAAGAACAGTTTGTCCCCACTCTCTGCAGATAGCAATAATCTGAGGCTGTCTTTTGAGCCTTGTTTCAGTCTAATAGCTGGCCCATTTTGCTTTGACTATTCCTGCTGTTTACATGTCAGCGTAAAATGGTGGAAGAGTAATTTCAGAAAATTGCTCAGATTCTTCATTTTATAACTATTATTTCAAAAGTCTATTCAACGGCAGAATAACCTTACAGTGTGCATGGAGAATTATTTCATCAGAATTGCTTTACTGAGTAAAGAAATTACTTCACCCCAGTTTAAGAAGAGTGCTGTTCTTCTGCTACTCAGCTCAAATGGTAAATTTCTCTGTAAAGGGTTGTGTTGAAATTTCACAAAATATCTCTGCTCAGTGTGTGGTTAAAGCCATGTCTAATATACAAATGTGGCTGAAATTGATGAGTCCATGGCTAAAAGTCCTGTTCAGTCTGAGGGAGTGTTAGGAAAGGAAACTATCTGAACTGACCTGAGGTGTATGTGTTCGATCACTTGTTGTTTATGCATCCACATTCTGTTGCCAGTTCACAACAGATGCAACAAGCAACAGAACTTTAAAGAGCAATCTGGAGAACCCCTGCTTTTAGTGCTAGAAAACCCTTCATAAAAAACAGGTTAACTGGCATTCAGGGCAGTTTGGGGTTGGAGCACTTGAAACACAAAGTGACTGAAAGAGACAAGTAGCCAAGGTTCTATGAGATGCCCCCTCTGCTGGTCAGCAGAAAATTACCCAAAGCAGACTGGTGTTTTCCCCTGCTCCCAGGGGCTTGCATGTCTTTGAGAAGACTCAGCATGGTGCTATCAAACTTCTTTGTCACCCAGAGTTTCTCACAAGACTGCCAGTTATAACAAGCAATTTTTTTTCAAGTAATTAGAGGCAAATTCTGAAAACTTAATCCTGAATACTTGAAGGCATTTTCCCCTCCTCCTGTTTGGTTCACAAATAGAGTTGCTTTCCCAATTTCTTATGACAATGTAATTCTGTTTCCAGACAGATATTAGAAAAGAGGTAACATCTACAGTTTATTCCCCAGGAGAACGTGCTGGTTGAGTCTGTTCTTTTCTCCATAGGAGCTACAGAATTGTATAGTCCCTTTTTTCAAATTTAAGTCTTTAAAAAGAGAAGTCCACTCACTGTAGAATAATGGCTGGACTGGTGACAACACTGGATTGTTTTCATTTTGCTGCTGACTGATTTGACAGTTCATGGCTATAGGTCTGTGTGAATGATCTATCTTCCTTATCTTAGGTTTTAAAAGAGCATCTTCTCTGTTGTAAAAACAGTCTTTTCTGAAAGATTAAGTGAAATCATATGTCTTTGATTCTTCTCTTTCTTATTGATTTTAATATGATATTTTCTTTATACTAAGTCATTACTTACATGTTTTCCTTGGTTATAAAAGTTGTTTTTTAAACTAGGTGCATAAGCCAAAGCATAAGCAAGAGCATATTTTTGCCATAGATGTGTTTAACTAATATCATACTACTACTAACAATAATTTAAAAAAATAGAAATAAAATGAAGGAGCTAAAAGGTAAGGTCAGTGCTAGCCTCCATTTTCTTGAACCAGAAATTCTTTTCCAAGCAGGTGTAGGGGAACACATGGTCAAGTGTCATTCTGTTGAAGCAAAAGTCTATTTTTCTTCTTCCTGCAAACAATACAGAATACAAAAGGCATCTGTCTAACTACTATCTTTTTTCTTGGGAAACCCTGATCCTACACCAGGGATAACATTATGATCCACTTTCTTAGAATCTGAAATAATTGCTCTAAGCAGTGGAGAAGTCTTCCAATTCATTTATGTACTATTCACTAGAATGGTTGAACTGATACTTTTGCTCATGCCAGAGCCTGTACAACAGGCAGTAAAACAGTATCACTCAGAGGAAGGTTTAAAACCACTTTGGTAGCTATTAAATATGACATGTGTAGCCATCAACACCCAATCCAAGTAGAGAACATTGCATCTTATCAAGGGAACTACCAGCTAAAATAGGATTAGCAAATGAAAATGAAATCAAACTACAACTATAGCTTTGTATAATAGGAAATTCTGTGCACTATTTCAGAGGAAGCAGCTCATATTGAAGTTTTAAACTTTGATTTCCTATTTCTATTCTTCATAATTCAATGGCTGGTCAGCCCAGACATAATTGAGGTTACATTCCTTAAAAAGTACCAAGCACCAGATAAACTGCATAAAAAGTTTATGGAGAAAGGGCTGGAGGGTGTGAAGGGATATTTTCTCTCTCCCAGAAAGAGGCCAAATGAAGTTAAGCCTAGTCTCTTCCATTTGTTGAGGCCTGAAGAGACTTGTCTCTAAAAATGGAAAGATTTCAGCATCATATGTAATTGGTTGCAAGATCTTGCACATGAGAACTATTTAAAAAGTTTTCTAAGCTTCTGAAGAGTTTCTAAAAGTTGCTTGGCTTTTTTTTGTCATTTTTTTATTCCTAAGTCTCAGGAGAAAATTTGAAAACCACAGGAAAAGGAAGCAACGAAACCTAGCTTTTCCATACTGTCAATACTTGATATTCAAACCATCACAATTGCCTTCACCCAAGTTTCTTTTCAGATAAACGTTGTAGATTTCAGTAAAGTAAGACCACACCTTGTAGCATCAGGTCCCTCTGTGATACCAGAAGAGAATGTCTGATCTTTGGACCTGAGTAAATCCATATGAAGCTCTTCAACTCCGACAGACCAAAGCATTTCCCAACCTTTGATGTCAAAATTTGAGGGCTAAGGCATTTTCCAGCACAGGCAGCTCTAAGCAGAAGCTCTGTAACTGAGAATTAATCTGCGCTAATTTGTAATTAAAAATAAAATTGAAATTAAATACAATGCAATAGTTATTGGTCTATATGTGGATATGAAACCAGTTGACTGAGCAAGGTGGAAATTGTTCTGACACTTTCAGGGCTTCACAGACCTTACATAGACTATGAAGATTAGATGAGTACCACAGTGAACTCTGAGTTTTTTGTTAAAGTTCCTAAGACAGTGTTCAAAGAGAAAGTGCAAGACTGCAAGTGAATGTACAGACTAGTCATTTGAACATACGAACATGGAGCAAGTTCTGTCTTTCAGCTTAGAGTACAAATATAACCATGGTTATTCTATTCTGAGACAAAATATTGCCTGACAGCAGGCATTGCCACATCTTCAGAACTTTGAAGTTTCCTGTATAACCAGGAGAAGTTTAGAGGTCTAGACATATCTGTAAAAATACAGGCATATAGAAAATGTGGGTGTCTCACCAGTTAGGAGAGTTCTATGTATCAAGATTCTCAATTTGTCATGAAATCAGCTGTAAGTCTATTTGTGGATTTCATGTCTTGTCACAAACTGGTACTGTAGTTCATTACTTTCATAGAGCAGACGGGGGTGAGGGGGAATTAATATTAAAGTTTAGAAATTTCAAAATCCAGTCATGAAACTAAACTTGGATCCATTATTCATCAAGAGATTTTATGGAAAAAGACATTAATATGGAAAATGATGTGAATTAGTGAAAACAGTAGAGAAACTAAAAATACCGTATATTGAATGTGTCATCAAGACACAGCTGTTTCAAGAGAAACAGCTATGTTTTGATTATAAATAGATGAAGGGAAACTTCTAAACCATTTATAAAGGCTTAATTCAAGCTTTTCTGGCTTGAACTAAATTCCAGGTTCTTGCTAGTTTTAGAAATCCACCAGTAAAGATACAAGAAATTACTTCAGGCACTAGTTTTACAGCAAAGTCAATAAAAATATAAGCTGAGATATGGAACATCATTTCAAACCACATATGTTCTGATGGAGATATATGTGCAAATTCATGCCTAAGGAAAGGATGAAGATGCTTTTTTGTGCTGGCACAATACTGTTTTGGCTTCCATGGGTTTTGCAGATGTGTTGATCTCCCAGTTGTCCTCACCTGTGAGGCATTTGTCACGCCATGGCAAAAAAACCCAACCACCCAAAACCAACAACCAAACAAAACCCACAACCCCCCCCCCAAACAAATGAAAAACCCACACCAAAGCAAAGCGAAACAAAACAGAGGAACTTAAAGAAACCCTCAGAATCCCAAACAGCAAAGATCTGGAGTCATATACGTCACACAAACGCTGTGAGAACTGATGTTATGAATATATGAATAATGCCCTGTAATGGAGGGGTTGACCTCTCTTCTCTGAAATGTTGCTCTTGCCCAACCTTTCCCAATGGCAGTTTGCTGACATGTCACCATTTCCATGTCATGGAAATTCACTCACAGCACCACCAGCTGGAAGTGATAGAGCATTCACTGCACACTGAGCTGGCTGTCTCTGTTGGAAAAAACATGGATGCCTTTCTCTCCATGTGAGATACCGGGAGTATCTGTTAATAACAGTGTGATTTAAAAATTTATTAATTTGTATTAACATCCAAGAAGGCAGCCTATGATCGATGTATAAAATCATGGAATAGATCTAAGGAATAATTTTATCTGAAAACAATGTAGACAGATTCCTCTTGTGGCTGTAGGCAACACTGAAACAAAGGAGAATAGTAGAGTTTAAAAGATAAAGTTACTTGGCAGGTTGGTTTAGCTGTGAAGAATCACTGTACAGAATAAAAGTTCTGTCTTGACTCAAAGTTTAGCCAAAGGATTGATAAGAATTGTTTCATTCATTGCATCTAATGCCAATTACTCATCTGTTTTTATATTACATTTGAGGAGTTACACTTCAGTCCCAGATCAGCCAGCATGTAGAAGTCTTCACCAAAGGTGAAGTCGGTCAGTCAGGCATAAATAATATTGGTTGCCAGTTTGAAGCAAGACACTGTTGGGGCTCTGGCTCTTATTAAATTTCAGGTTAGACATTTGAGTAATTTCTTGTTTAAAGAAGAATCTCTTTTAAGTGCTTGTATAAGAGTTTACAGTTCACCAAAATAACATAAAATCTCCTTAAGTCTTTATAGAAGAAAAACTTTACAAAAAAAATATTTTGTCTCTTCAGTATATATGCTCAGTCAGTTTAAATAGATGAAACATTACAATAATAGATGTGTTAGAACAAATTTAACAAAAAAATAAAAAAATCTGCATTAATATTCCCAGAAAATTGAGTTATTCAGTATGAGAATAGCTACTCTATTGTTCCTGTATTAATTATTTTGTGCAATGTCACTGTGTCCTTTTTCATTTATATTTCTCAACTTGCTAAATGACAAATACTGGGAGATTTGTTCATGTGGTGCAGTAATATCCAAAATACAAAATTAGGCAATCTGAAGTAAAACTAACATATGCTATACTAACACCAAATGGTCTTAAATTAGATTAAGGCATCTCCTGTCAAAATATGTGCATTAAAATTCTAGGCATGTAGTGAGATCCAGATGGGTAGGAGCAGTTGAGAAATATAATGCAGGAGCTGTGTTATGTCTATGGAGGTGTGGAGGCCTTCATACAGTCTCTTTGACTATAGATTGTGTACTTATACATCCTTTCAGACTCCTCTCTTTCTCAAAATCACCAAATGCGAAAAACATTTCACGAGCAATGTGAGGAAGGCCCACTGGGACTTTCATTTTTACAAGATTATCATAAGAAAGATTTCAGATGAATAACTGGTTTTCTGTAACTTTAGTCAGAAAAGCAGTGTTAATCAATCTATCCCTATCTTTCTTTTTTCCCTTCAGGCTGTTGATTTGAACAATTAACATGACTGGAGAAAAAATACGGTGATATACTAATGGGTTTAGAATACCATATTCTATGTGGAAATAAACATTTGCAAAAGATGATAAAGCAATACTTGAATGTAAAATATGAAAGCGAAAGTGTTTGCAGCATGTGATTTTGATAAACTGCATTTTTTCTTTTTGTCAGTGGTACTGGTGTCTTACAAGTCTTTTAGTAACCCACTGTTCCTACCCTGTACAGCAAGGTCTACTAATCACCGACCTGCAGAAAGTTCTGTCTCCACTGGCTCATCAGCCAGTAGTTTTGGCAGTGGATACAGCATGGATAGTGAAGGCAGCAGCAGTGCCACGGGAGAGAATAACCTATTTCCCATCCCGAGAATGTAAGGCTTTTCCTTTAATATATTTTATCCTCCATGCACAATTTATAGCACTTTCACTTACCAGTCATCTTCCTGCATAGTTTCCTCTGCAGACTTGAGTGATGCAGTAGAATGGCAGCTAACTGGGGAGAATTCCTCTGAGTACATAGTTTTATTCTGCTTTGTTGAGCACTGAGTTGTTAATAACCAACCAAAACTCTGCCTCAACCTCATGAATTTTTTCTCCTGTCACACAGGAGAGGTGTTAGTCTAAGCCTTTGATGAAAGTGTGTAGTGTTGGCTTTGGCTTATGTTTTAGTAATACAACTTTTCTAGGCCTGAGAATGCTTAGTTTAAGTTTTCAGATTTTCCTCCTGTAGGGAACTGTTACTGATGCAAGTGGAACTCATATTGTGGATATAACCCTACTCCTCCCAAGTTTTTAGGAGTTTGAGTAGAATTTTCAGTTCTTGGTTGGAAAAAATCTTTTTTGGTACAGAGTCCCTGTAGGAATTATCAAGCTGTAATGATCAAGTGTAATGATCCTATAAAATGATTTAATTTTCAAAATATTTTACCCAGTTAAGTACTCCACAGAGAAAAGTTTTGCCTGGATTTTTTCCCCTCAGCTCTGTCAGCATGCACCTTCATTTAGCAATTTCATTTATATTCCTTTATAAGACAAAGTAACTTTTCCTGATAAACTTATTAATTCTGGCCTGAAAAAGTTTATAGATTTCCTGTTCTCAAAGTGTTAGTTGGTGGTCATTGCTCACTCACTGTCTGCAATAGTTGTTCAATGTTTTTCTCTGGAGCATAAGTTTTTTGCATTTCCCTTGTCGTCCGGAACTATTAGTCACCAAAGATAGAGAGTTCCTAGAAAACTTGAATGAAGTAAAAATCCTTCTCCAGAATGGTGATATTTCTGAGAATTAGTCATTTTCTAAACTAAAGCCCAATAGTATTTGTCTACAGCTTGTTAGTAGATAAAGGAAAAATAGAGATAAATCTAATATTTCAATCTCATCTTCAGAATTTAAGGAGATGATATGAGCTCAGGTTCCAGGGTGCCAGGTTTTTGATCTTCTTTGAATTTTTCCCTCACGTTCTTCTAGGTTAAAAAGAGTTGTACTTCCCAGCGGCAAAAAAAGATTATTTTAATCAACTTTGGCAACAAAAGGAAAACATTGTGCCCTCATTCCTAGTGAGAAAAGCAAAGATTAATAAAATCTTTGTTCACAAAAACACAAGGTGGAGCTCTCAACAGAAATTTTCAGTTCACATATGCTAAGTTTGAGTCCAAATAGTATCATTTACTGTGTATTGCTTAACAATGTGAGAGTACCTACAGTTACTTGGTACTTGGCTGACAGATTCACTGGTCTGTTAAACCTGAAATCAGCCCCAATTCTATTGAAAAACAGGAATAAGTCTCCACAGCTTCAGCATTTCTCTAATAGCAATTTGTTCTCATGAATTACACTTAATTAAATGAAATATATCCAGACCTCTTACTTTCTATTAAGGCTAGACTATTTTTTTCTTTATTATGACATTGTAAAGTAAATTATTTTTTTTACTGATATTGGACAGAGACTTTAACAGTTATGCAGGAAATTTATATGGACAAGACATGCTTTCTTTTTCATGTTAGTCTCCAGGGCTTTACAGCAATGTAATGAAAATGAATAACAAAATTACTGTTTACCATCAGATCATTCCTGGAAAGAATGTTTAGTCCAGATAACTGTTTCTATTTTGAATTCTGTATAAAAATTCTTATTTATCTGCATATATGTATGATTGATATTCTAGCTAACATTTGCATTCACACTGGCTTGATAATGACTTCAGGGACTCTGACATTGTACACTAATTCAGCATATCCACAAGAAGACATCTCACAGTTTGGATGTGAAGTGTTGAGCAGGCTAAATACTTTTAAGTATCTTGGCATTTAAATACCTCTTTGGTTATTGTCTTCCTGCTTAGACTAAGTTTTTGATTTATCAATAGAAAACATGTTGGATATGCTGAGTTTTAAACTCTTTACTTTAGTCCAGATACCTTTAACTAGAGGAACAATTAGTCTTGAAGCAAAATAATATAATTAAATAGTGACACCATGGGAATTGTTTGATGAGGTGACTAATTAGAATACTTGCCAATATTAAGTAGCTATAACTATCAAGGGAAATTAATTATTATATACAGTTACACTGAGTGGAATATATCTTGTAAAGTCTTTCTACTTTGGAATTTTTTTATATACTCTTATTATCCATTTGTAATATTCCTGGAAGTTACACGTTATCGTCTCTGATAAACACCAGATTCTCTGTGACTTTGTGTTGTGTAACCCCTTTATAACAGCACAATGTCTGTAAAATTATATTGATTTTGAATACAAAAGTAAAAATGTATAATGTATAAGAAATATAACCCTTGGGACAAGTAACTCTTGTATCATATCTATGATGTGATTTATGAAGCATGAGCTGCAGAAAAAGAAAATAATATCTTTCAGTTAAAATTGAATAAAAAATAACTTTTAAAAAATTTGATTTTATACTAATTTTTAGTTCACTGTGAGTTTGGACGGCTTCTGTTGCTGAGACATAAAGCTGGCTCATTTGTAGCAAAGACCAGTGCTGACCCTTTAACCCCAAAGGAATCACATCCATCTAAAGATAATGCCTTATATTCTCTATCACAGCATTTCAGAGTCTTAAGGGAGAAAGGAAACTAGAAGCACAAATTTTTGATAGTAGCAGGCATCTTTGAGTGTGATTGTAATCATGCCTTAGAGCTTGCAACAAGTATATTGAGATAACTTATATTTTGCCTAACTTTCATTGCCTAAAAATAGACATCAAGACTGTAATGCAGGTTCTTTCTACATACAGTGCAGGAAAATAGGGATCTCCAGAGCATGATTTGTTCCATTCACTTTAAGATTAATATAAGTCTTCAGAACAGAATTCTTTCTTATGCTAAATCTGAACTGTAAATTAAAACAATTATTAAAAGAAGACAATGACCACAAGTATGCCTTACCTTTAAAGTAATGGTGTTGGAGTTGCCTTGCAAAGAGAAACAAAATAATATTCTTAAGTGACGTATCCAAATAGCAACAACAAAAAAACCTACCACTTTATTTTCTCAAAACTATATATATGTGTATATATACAGATTTTTTTTTTTTTTTTTTAGAAATACCTGTGATGTTCATCTTTTTGTAAAGAACCAAGTCTCATTGGCTTGGGTGTATCAATTTCTTAGCTCTCATCCATTTATGTTCTTATTGACAACAACCACCATATCTTTTAACAGAGGGAAGATGAGCCAGAACGGACAAGAACCAGTAAAGCAGTCGGGAGTAGGATTAGCCGACTCAGAAGGTAAAAAGAAATACAAACAGCACTACAGTGGTATCCCGTATTTGTAGAACTGATATGTCTTTGTCTTTTACTTGTTATGCTATGAAAAAGTAGTCTGTGCTCTCTTTGCATTGTGGATTAAGATCCTAACCTTCATTTACGCTAAGGACTCTTTACACATAGCACCAATGTAATGAGTCTTCAGTTTAAATGGGAGCAGTGTCTTAACTGTTTTTTTTAAGTAATTTTAAGTAGTTAGATTACAATAAAGAATGTCTGTCTTTTGACATCCATTGCTTTTCATGGTGTTCGAATAAAAAATACAGAGTATGGAGCTGACTCAATGCTCATTGAATTCAAAGAAGATACCCAATGGCTGTCAGACTTTATTTTTATAACATTTCAGAATGTTTACTTAATAAAGCTATTATTATTATTATTATTATTAGTGTTTACGTAAAACATTAAGTTTAAATAAAAATATTAGCTGAACATCAGGCTTGGCTCCTGCACTTAATGCAGATGCATTATAATGAAACCCTTATTGGACTGTGAAATCCTGAGTGATTTTGTTTGGTATGAAAGTGGCGCTGACAAAGAAGGAGACTGTAATACTGGAGCTGGAAAGAGCCTGACAGAATGACTTTCAAAGCTTCATGAGCAATGTGATTATATCTTTCATGTGTAATAATGGACAACCACATGAAAATTAACAGTGTTTTTTTCTGAAGGACTTGTTAGGAAAATTCCATTTACCTTTTTATATAAGGTATATTTTTTCAAGTGTATATTTCTGTTGACCTCAAATATAAAATTTAATTGTCGTGTCCTTCATTTTATTGTTAAGACTTTTAGATGCATTTCAATGCATCTTTGAGATATTAATTAATACACTGAAATTCATACATACAAGTGGTAAATTGATCTTAAGTTCAGTCATTAAAAAAATCAAATTTTTCAGGTTTCTACAGTCTACATGGGGAAATAATTGCTGTTGCTATATTTGATGTAAAAGCTGTCTAATGTTACACAGAGTTGAAGAAATCAAATTAGTATTTGAAGGTAGAACTGTAAAACTGTCTTTTCCAAAGCAAGAATTCTCAACTGTGTACATGCATTCTACTAAATGTTTCCATTCATAATACTCATCATACAAAAATCCAAATTAATCTACTTCTCAAACTTCAATTTCTCAATAGTATTTTTAAGTATTTGAAAAACAATCTATTTTTAAAGAGAGAAATGGTGAAGTGAAAAGGGGAAATCAGAAATTTTCCATTTTTACTCTTTACTGTCGTGGTAAATTTTATACTGAATGATAACCATAAAAAATACCTTTTCATCTTTTTGTTTATCATAAGTTATGCCTTTGGTAAGGTCTTGTATCTAAATTTAAGAGCCTATAAAATATTTTTATTTCTTATTTCCATTATTAAATAAATCCCAAATCAAACAAGCAAACAAACAAAAACAACCCCCACATTTATAAACATTCTGAAAGATGTATGTATAGCATTTGGTCACTAAAATTACTTTTCCAGTCACAGTTGTGTTTCTGCTTCTCTTCAAAATCTGCAAATAACTCAAGAGCTGTAATTCCCTAATTTTCACTTATGATGCAATCCACCTCTCCTACCTTGAGAACTCTAAGCATTACAACTCCAAGCATGATAAAATGAGTAGTTCTTACTAAGTGCTGTTTCTCGCCATTGAGGGAAGCTGGTACAGCCAGCCTGGTTTTTGGTGTCTGATTTCTAGTTGACTAAGATAGGAGAGATCAATCTCAAAGGATAAATTAAACTAAAAGCTGGAAAACAATTCAAGAGCATTTCAGTTTCAGCATGTAAACATAATTAGCTTGTGGGGAAGCTGTTCAGGATTTAGAGGAACTCAAGATTAACTGAGTATTACTTCAGTATTGCAAAATTGTGGTATTCTTTTCAGGGATGGATGAAAAATCTTAGAGATCAAATTAAAGCTTTTCTGTAGTTCAGTTATCTGTGTTATGGACCAGAGGAGCTCTGCAATTAATTGGAAACAAATGTTCATCCCCATTTTTCATTAATTTGTAGCGAGCTCCCAGAGCCGACATTTGTATTCTCATTTGCAAATAATGATTTAGTGTTATATTTTAAAACTTTTAAAAGTGGTACTATTTTTTTAACATTTTCGAATACTCTTAGTGCATATCTTCTGTAAAAAGTAGCCTATGGATTAGTGTCTTTAAAATGGGGCAGAATAAAGTTATTTGCTTGAACATGCGAATCTGCTGCTACTTTAAATGTTTTAGTCATCCAAGTCATTCACACAGGCCTGACAAATATGTCAGGGGACTTACAGGATTTTTAGGACCAGCAGCTGGAGGAAAGCAAGGTAGGACCCTCAAATGGCAATGAGAACTGGTTTCTAGGCAGCTGAATCAAAACTGTAGCAACAGGGCTTGGGTTCATCTCACTGCGTATGACACCAAAATTTAGGCATGTACATAAGTGGAATCACCAGGGAAAAGTGTGCTCCTTTTGTAATTGTTTGCCTACTTGAAAAATGTGTTAATGTTTTGTTGGAGTAGTTTTTGTGCTATTAAGATGTATTAGTATAGTTACAAGTAAATATTGGAAAACAGTACTATTTACACACTATTTACACAACCAAATAGTCAATATAAACAACTGTGAGTATTGATATGATAATCTTTGTTTCTCTGACATATCATCTTGTTATATTCTGTATTTTTGTACTACTTAAAAATATAAAAATTATTCAGAGTTTTGTTCTTGGACACTGTAATAGTTATTTTTATGATATGCATTGTTGCATGCTGTCTTACTCTGGGCATTCTGCTCTGAGCAGATGAAATACTTGATCTTCTTAAGCTTCAGTTAATCTTATTATATGTATTGTGATCTTCATTGAGTTATGCAAGCCAATTTCTGTATTTGTTTCAGAAAGTGCAATATACTTTGTTTAAAGATTTCTTATGACATGCTATGGAGTATTACAGACGTTACAGACAAAAACCCCAATTGCATCCATGTAAGGATTGAAACCAACAATTAAAAGCACATGATTAATATCTTGATTCAGTTGTAGATCATGTTTGGTCTATCTGCCTCATGATATTCCTAAGCCAATAGATCCCAGATGGTATTTTCCACCTATAAACTATTTATATAACCAAAAAAAAATGGGGAAAATGATTTTTTTATATTTCAAAATTGTGAACTTGCTAGGTAATCCCACAGTGCCATTATTTGTAGTAGAAGAGAGATATATATGTGAATAGCATTGTAATTGACATTTTGGATCTTCTACTTTTGAAGATTCTATATGCATGCAAAATATTGTTCCTCTAGAATGATTAGCATTGAGGTTCACCTCAAGAAAAGACTCTTCTAGGAGTATTTCAGGGGGTTTTTTTGAGTGAATGAGTACTCACAGTTCTTTTGTCATCCTCTGTGCTTGGCCTCATTTCTTCAGTCAGACAATTGTAATCTTTATATAAGAACAGAGTGGTTGCCCACTCACATCTTCCAAGAGAGTGGGAGGTTTTTACCTTTTTTTTTTTTTAATGCCGTCCAGTCCATGTGCTGAATATCAAAAAACTTCTCTGCAGAGTTCTGCCATGTCTCAGAGGTTCACTTTCTGACCTTTCCAGTGGTCCTTTGAGCAACACCCTTTGAGTGTGATAAAGCAAAGTTCTGTAAGTAAGAAACTCTCTCCCTCTACAGATGACTGAACCTGAACAGAAAATTTCAAAATGGTCCAGTTAAGCCTCAGTAGATGTATTTCCACAGGCAAACAGAAGGAATAGATTTTTACATAGTAAACATTTTTTACATAGTAAAAATCTAAAGAAAGATGCACACACACTTACTGAATTTCTACAAGATGAAACGTTCATAATATGCACCTGTTAAGTATAATCTTTAGTGAACTCTTTCAGGATTTTTCCTTTTTATGCATGCTATGTATTTGTCTAAGTTATAGATTAAAGAAAAGAAACAACAACAACAAAAACAAAAACAAAACAAAAAAAAAAATCCACCACAACAATAACAAAAAAACACAAAACTTCAAACATGCTCTGTGTTCATGCTTCAACAGGCAAATTTTACAGTACTGTGATTTTTATGGTATCTATTTCTAGTAGTCTAAACTAAAAAACACCCTTTTTTTTCTTAATTTTTGAGCTTTGTGGTTCATCATCCTGGATTACAAACTAAGAAATTCAGTTTTAACAGTATTATCACTTATCTCTGTATTTCAGTAATTAATGCAGTCTAATCTTTATTTGTGAGAAAAATAGTTGAAATACCATGCAAACCTTAAAACATGCTAGGAAATCATTCTAATAATGTTTTGGAGGAAAGATGCATGACCTCTGTAAGTGACTGGCAATCATTTGACTTCTAAGTTTTCCTTCATAGCTTTCTTAATAGTCCTGATGAAATTTTCATCCATCATGTCTATACAGAATAGACCCTGGAACAAATTGCCATGCAAGCTGTATCACACTTTCTCTTGAAGAGGAGTACCGAGGAGTGATACGTGGATTTCCTCTCTTAAGTAAAATAAGGCATGAAACAAACTGACAGCACAAGCACAATTAAGTATCCCCACATTCTTCAAAGTAATTAAAACTCAGAAAAAAACTCCTTTTAGTTGTTCTTTAGCTAGGCTAGAGTAACACTGTTTAAACCACAGGACTTGCTGTGGTATGACTGAGAACAGACTAAGGGCTTGAGATGTTCCCTAAACCAACTTGCTGCATCTCCGCTTCTTAAAAAATTAGCATGTTGATTTCTTTTAACATCAAAGGTTGAAATATCAGAAGTATAATATTAGTCCTTATGAGGGTGCTCAGCAAAAAATTTCCTAATTTTGGATCTTCAGTCAGAAAATTATAGGAGGAGAAAAAAGACAGATGAAGGAAATTATTAATGGCTAATCATGATAGAGTTACTGAGATTTGCAAATGCTTTTGCCTATGTACAAATCTGTACTTTGATGTCTGAGCTGTCCAGACTGAAAAGAGGGTGTTTACTGCAGATGAGAAACTTTTCTTGTATTAGAATTAAATTATTTTGTTTATTAATATTCAGGTGAATTTTATTGACCTTGCACAAGCCATGGTGAAAATGCTGAAACTGGGAGAAATGTAGGACATAGATTAGGTTATATATTAAATTTATGTAACTTCAGAATTATCTGAGACGTCCTTTCTGTCATAATCAAACCTAATTTATATCCTTGCATCTATCAGACGTAACTTCTTTGAAACATAACTTCATTTTAGGCCATCTAACACGAATATCAGAAAGACATATTTAGCTGGTTTTCCCTCACAAGCCTTTTTCACTTAAACTGGTTTTAAACATAAAAAGCAATTAGAAATGAAGTGAGCATTAAATTTATAGACACTTTCTCCCACAAAGATGCATAAGGGAAACTGTACTATAAAACAGCCAGTCACTTGTTTTAAATGTTTAGACTGAGTTCTGTGATATTTAGTGGAGAAGTAGTATAATTTATGAAAGAAAATAAATAAATTAAAAAGTGATAAAGAGACTCTAAGATGGATGTTCTGGACTTAGACAGGAGGGATTTATGTTAATTTATGGAATGTAGTAGATTTTCTGGTGTTTTGATGCCAAAATTAATGAAATTCCCAGAAGTCCCAAGAGGGTCATGCTGGAGGATCTCCATCTTGGAGGTTCTCTATCAGCTCAGCTGCCCTTGGATACAGAACAAAAGTCATCCTTGCTGTAAAATAGACAAACATAAGTGATAATCCTGATATCAGCCTGTTACAGGCAGCAAATGGTTTCTGGTGTTTCTCTGGAGTCTGGAAGTATGGCATTTTAGGATTACATGCTCACTTCTAGTGGGGAGTAATATACCACCCCTTTAGGCCAATGTTACGAAGTGTATCAGCACCTAGTTTTATGTACTATAATTTGTCCCTGATGATATCTAAATCTTCTCATGGATTATATGATGATTTTAAATAATATAGGTATTGTAAATGTACCCCTAACTTCCTTTGGTATGAAGGAAATTCTCTGCTAACAATTAAGCCAACTGCCTTTGTTGGTTTTTTTGGTTAATAATCAGAAAAATTTTGGTATATTCCTTCTTCCAGAAGGCTCAATAGTAGAATAAAACACAACCTGCAAAGTGAATAGAGTGGGAGGTAGTTTAGACAGAGCTTGTATTTGTTAGCAATACTGAAAGATGGGTGGTGAATTAACTGAGAACATCTTTGCAGAGAAGAACTTAGATGGATAGGAAATTAGACATGAGGCAGTGATGTGTGTTTGCAGCCCAGAAAGCTGAGCATATCCTGAGCTCCATCACAAGAAGCATGGCCAGGAAGTCAAGGGGGGGTCATTCTGCCTCTCTGCTCTGTTCTTGTGAGACCCTACCTGGAGTGTTGCTTCCAGCTCAGGGGTCCTCAGTACAAGGAAAACATGCACCTGTTAGACTGGGTCCAGAGGAGGGGCACAAAAATGATCAGAGGGATAGAACACTTCTCCTATGGAGACAGGCTGAGAGACCTGGGGTTGTTCAGCCTGGGGAAGAGGAGACTCTGGGGACACCTTGTTGTGGCCTTCCATTATATAAAGAGGGCTTATAAAAGAGGCAAAACCTGTTTACTGAGGCCTGTAGTCACAGGAAAAGGGACACTGCTTTTAAACTGAAAAATATTAGATTTAAATTGGCTGTAAGAAAGAAATGTTTGTTAACAAGGGTGGTGAGGCACTGGAACATGTTTCCCAGAAAAGTAGTGGGTGCCCTGTCCATGGAAGTGTTCCAGCCCTGACCATAGGGTGGGGTTGGAACTAGATGATCTTTAAAGACCCCTTGAAACCCAAACCATTCTATGACTCTGTGATATGAAAGAGTTGACAATGATTATTGAAGGGTTCAACACACAAACTGCAAATATGCCTGTGCTGTGTGAGTGGTGTTCTGGGAACAGTTGCCCATTCAGGTAAAGGTGTTTTACAGTTATAGAAGTAGAAATATTTTTCTCCTTCAGCAGTGGTTTCTTCTGTACCTTTGATTAGGAGCTTCAGGCATCCACATTTCACTCACTTCACCCAGTGTTTTGTCTTGAACAAATAGTCAGTAGCTCTGTGCCACAAAAATTCCACTTTCTTTTCAGTTTCTTACATTTGGATTCAGATTCAATTCCTGAAACAGTCAGGATGTCACATGTATAGTATTGGGTAGCAAGAGTCTGAGAACTGCTATTTTGAAGGGAAATTGCAAGTATCATTACATATCGTACAACTGCTCATTTCTCTGTTTATGTCCAGAATTGACTGAATAGACAAAGGAATTGTGAATCCACATGCTTAAGGTTACTAGCAAGAGTAGCCTCCAATTTATCTACAAATCATCCACTAGAATGTATTTATTTTTCTTAAATTTAGTTAAATTGAACTGAAAATTCCTATAATTCCTGACTCATAATGATACGACTAACAGCATATAGATCACCAATAAATTACCAGGTCAGAACCAGTCACTTTCACTCTTGGGGAATTTTAGCATAGTTCTGTGTTTCTGCAACAGGGCTTGATCGAATTCTTTCCAAGGCATTTTCAGACTGGTATCTCAAAAACACAAGGAGCACCATCTATTAATTTCTTGCACAAAGGTCAAATACTCCCTTTGCTGTTTGCTCTCTTGGCAATAACTCAAATAACTCAGGAGTCTTGCACATTTAATCCTAACATATACTAAATTGTAAGAGAACTTGGAAAAAAGTCTGGACTTTCAAGTATTTTTCTTGAGCCAATAGAATCTTGAACTGACCAAGTATGAGACTGTTGATTTGACTGTAATGGATATTGATCCATGGATTTAAAGAGTAATCCAATCTGAAATGTTACCAACACCAACTTGAACAGTGATTGAATTGCATTTTTTGGTTTTGAGTTCATGTCTCATAGTACATAGCAAAAGAAATTCCTGCACACTCTCAGTATCTTTCCTAAAGAGCAATATAAATCTGGTAATCTCTTTTTTAAAAAACATTTTTAGTGGTTGCAATATTTACTTTTATAGTCTTGTTGACATTCTGATTTACATATAGAAGAGGTCAGTTTGTGAAATAGAATATTACTGAATAAAATGTGATCCTTTCCCAGGAAGAAGTCCAATTGAAAGAATCAGAATATTTGCCAAACCTCTCTACTATCCCTATAAATAAAAAGGCTACAATTCAACCTGACATTGTTTAAACTGTCTTTAATATGAAATCACAACCTTGTGTTCTGCTATTACCTTCTACCAAGGGTCTGCCATCTACTACCCTTGACAGCACAAGTTTAATCAATGCCACCAAAATTTAAAGCAGAAAATACCAGCAAAGGTAATTTCTCACATGAGCAGCTTCTACAATACCGAAGGAAAAAAAGGACGTAAGGGAGTAAAAAATAAGTACTTAAAGCATCTGCAGCTAGACTGTTGGTGCCCCTATCCTGTACCTCCGTTATTTTAAGGAATGGAAATTTCAATTTTAAGATTTGAACAGATATATTTCCTGTCATAAGGGATCCTTAAGCAATGAATCAGGCCTATGCACTGTCAGTAGTCCTTATCCTCTCTGTTGTTTTTTAGAAAACTGTCTATATTTTATACGTGCTCCCTTAAGCTAGGGATAGCCTTACTACTAATGCCTAAATACCACACTTTAAAGAAGTAAGTCAAGATAAACAACAGCAGCATTACAAACCTAAGTATTATCAGCTTACTCTCTAAACTTTGAGAAGTATTTTTTATCTATCCCTGATTGGCCTCACACTCTCATTTCCCACCTGGCTCTCCAGTAATAGTTGGAGCAATTAGTTCTGCCTTCCTGAGGTATTTGCCAGTATAATCCAGATGCTTTTCCTAAAAAGAAGCAGAAAGAAGTTAAATAAGAATAAAGACTGCAGCCAGAGACAGAAACATCGAGGGAAAAAGGACAAGCTAATATTCTGTGTTCTTGTATCCACGTCACAAACAACATTGATTTACATTGTTACAAATGAGCCTGTTCCTGAATTGTCACTATAAAGTGTCATCAAAAGAGAAGTAAATAATCCAGGGACATTGACTGTGATTAACTAGTGGCTGGCCAACAGCTTCTGCCACTTTTGTATGAGTGTGATTGAAAGGCTATTAGCCCTAAAATTATGTGTCAAGAGAATTCTAAAAAAAAAAATTGAATTTTTTAAGCTTCCATTTTAAAAAATTCCACGTTTCCCATGGGATCTCTTGAAAATCAAAAAATACTAAGACAAACAAAACAAGGAAAAAGCTGAAAATCACATGTGTTTCATCTTGAAACCAAAATATTGAAATGATACTTCAATAACCACCTGGAAAGATAATTTGTTTGCCTAATATTCTTAATAATTTTTATTGGCCTTACTCTTGAATGAATTTCCACTAACATAAAGCTGCTTGGAACTTTCAGGAGGTTTTGTCTGGTGACTTCTTGGAGATGTAATTGGCTCAGCATTTTTGGGCTGGGAATTGGCATGCTGGTAATTCCATCAAAAATCTGACAAAGCCACGTGATTTCACTTCTAGGGAAGAAAAGAAAGAGTTTTGGTAGACTTATGTAATCTATGCCTTTTAAAAAGATGTGGTTATGAAGGAAGTCTGATTGAATACTAACTGGCACATTTAGTATAAATAGCAGTTAATAATGAAGACCATCAACACTGGAAAACAAACAGAGGGATCCCCCCACCAAAAGTGGAGTGAAGGTGAAGATGCTGGAATGTGTGATTAACTGAACCTGAGCCTTGTCTGGTGTAAGTCTGAAGAAGGGCTGCTTCACCTAGTGAGTAATTTATAACCACCTTGAAATAGAGTCACTTTTCATGATCAATGTTCATTTAGAATCAGTAAAAGTCAGGTTGACACATTATTATGATAGAGGGTGAATTGCTAAATCCTAAATGATTTCCTCTCTGTGATGAAAATGAAACTGGGAGGTACCAAGTAGGGTTTTTAAATGTCAGTTTCCCGGATACTTCAAGTGATCTCTTCCATTTAGCAGTCTGATTAGGACCTGGAATTGTGGGCATACTCCAAGGAAAAGAAAAAGTAAGTAAAATAGATCTGTTTTAAAGTCAATAATGTTCAGTACTCAAATATATATAAGCTATTCTGTAATAGGAATGGTGTTAAGGGGCCTTCAAGGGGTCATCCTAATGATTCAAATCACAATATTGTTCCTAAAAGGCTTTTGTTAACTTGCACCAAAAAATTCCTGGTGGTAATATAGACTTTAAAGCTTCATTGGTCTGTTCTAGTACTTGATTATCCTTAACACCAATATGTTTTCCTAAGTTCTAGCCTAGTTTCTTGCTGAAATTAATACTCAAGGACAGAAATAAGAATACAAAAGCCAAGATCTTCCCTTCACAAACATAGCATTATTTTATCAAGCACTTCTTATAAATAGATTATACTAAACTTGCCTACAAATGATGACACAGCCATTCCTATCGAACAGTTCTGTATTAGAGCTCCACTTTTGCTGTATATATTTGAAATGTTAAAAAAAAAAACAAACCAATGTCATAACCTTTTTCTATACTTAACAGTGCTTTGTAGCTCCTTAATGTCTTGTTTCTTCATTTCCTTTCTTTTTTGAAGATAATTTATAACTTACTTAGAAATTAAACTAGAACGATGGGGATTCAGAAAGAGGGGTTTTTTTGCCCTCATATGTTCTCAAACAATCCCTTTTCTTTAAACTGATATTCAGACAGTTATCTTGGAATGGTGTTTACATGCAGATGAATCTAGAGCGTTTCCAGGTGGGATCACATGGCAAGCTAAAATTAAACTTCAGCTGATCTTTATTGTAGCATGTAAGACTGCTCAGATTTATTGGACTATGAATTGTGTTTCAAAACAGAAGTTTTTGGAAATCAGTGCATTAGAATGAATATAGGTCTTTCCTATGATGACAATGCCTAGATGCATCCGAGTCTCATGGTAGAGAGTCTGCTTTCATATCTGTACTTAGAACCTTGTGTTTTGTCCCTACTTTAAGTTCAGATTAATAAGTTTTCCATAATGCTCCACATTCATTATTTCATCCTATGAGAGTAGTTTTTCAGGCTTGCAGCTGTAACAAAATACGTTATTCACTGCAGTAGTACGTGAATAATATTTTGTCCGTTAAGGGAAAAATTCAGTGTGTATTTTTCTCATAAAGAATTCCTAACAGTTTGCCCTGTGTAGACATTTTTAATTACTTTAGGCTATTCTATGTTCCCTTCCCTGCTGTGTATTATTTATTCTGACGTTACTAGGCTATGACTGGGAGGGAATCAAATGGACAGAAGAGTAGACAAATCTAGTGGCAGAAAGTGATGTGCTGTGTGTGTGCAGATGATGCAGTTAATTTATCCTTATCTTCAAAAGGATTTGGGGTCTTTAAACATAGGTGTATCCTGTTGTTTTAAGTATTCTACTTTTCTGCCTTAATCCAGTTGCTGCTCCAAACATTCATGGGTATCCCACAGATTCTTGATCCCATCTGCCATTCCAGATCAGATACTTCAATTTCACTAACACATCTTAAATGATCCCAGATCCAACTCCTATGCCAAGACAAAGTTCAAGTTTTCCTTCACTATCAGTTATCTGACAAGTCCTTTTCCACTATCTGTTAAGAATCTAAAGATTAAAATGAAAATTTACAGCATTTATTTTAGCTTCCGTATCTAAAGTTTAGGTGGATGATCTCAGATAGGATTAGTCCTACCAAATGGTCCCAAGTTTGCATGTGTGTTATTGCCATCCATTGCAGAGGTCTTAATTTTCTGAAACACCTTTTGGTATTCTTTCTTTCTGTCATACTTTATTTTTTAATATTTCTTTAGATTTATTTTTTTCTGCCACATTGTCTTTGCACTCTGACTTGTGATGTGATAATAACTTAACGTGACTGGATTTACGTGCCTTGGAAAATGCACAAAGCTTCTGGAGATCAGCTGGGTCAAACATCTGATACATACATCTGCCTTCTGTACCTAGAAGCCCACATATTTTTCAGAAGCCTAATAACATACTATCTATGATGATTAGTCAGTTTATGTGATTTACTAGAAAAAGTCCCATATGTAGCTTGCCTGCTGAATATGCTATGGATTCTTACTGTTTCCTCCTGCTGCTCATCTAACAGCTACAACATTTATTCACCAGCATCCTGATTGCCTGTGTCTGGCTGAGTGTTTAGCTTCTTAGAAACATATTCATATTCATGGAACATTCTGTTATATTCTTGAAGAAATTGGATTTTCATTGATCTGAATGCAAGTATTTGCCTTTTATATAAACTATGCCCTTCTGACTGGTCTGACTGCCTGAAGAGTTCTTTATTTCTTGACAAGTAAAGGAGAGAAAAAGGAGTCTTTCCACCTTGTCTCTGGATATTTGAGAGAGTAACAAGCAAAGACAGCTTAACTTATTATTTATACGTTGTTTTTAAGTCTGTTTGGTGTTTTGTTTATATTTTAAAGCAGTATGCAAAGTCTCTGACTTTATAGGTATACATTTTCTGTGCTACTTTTATGCATGAAAAAGTGAAGCCCACTCTGTATCTGAGTATTTTCCTTCCTACTCAGTGAACCCTTTTCAAACAGATCCATAAAACAAAGTTATCTAAATTCCTGTAAAGCTGTAATACAGCTTGTTACTATTCAGAAACTACACAGTGTAACAATACAATTTTTAAGCCCATGATAAATTTGTACATGAAAGCTTCCCCTTCCAAAGGAAACTGAGCAGTGTTATAAGGAGAATGAAAGAAAATTAACATGAGAATTTTTTTTCGTTAGTGAACATTTTAGGCACAAAAAGAGCTTTCACAGTGAAAGATAAACAGAATTTGAGAAGCAGAGCCTAGGAGCTGCTCTTCTCCTCTCCTATCAAACACACCTTACCTAGGTGTTGTTCCATTGACTAAAGGAGCTACTGCAGATTTACAAAATTATACAAAGAAAATGACACATGGAAGAGTCTCAGCTTACCTTTGGAAAATGACATTTGGGGGTACTTGTGAAAATCCTGCAACACGAAAAATATTTTTACAATTTATTTTCAACTGTGGAGACAAGGCAAAAAGCATACTGAAACCAGAAAAGCACCAACATGTGTGAGACAAAGCCAATCTTCCTAACATTTCTCATTCTCTGGGCAAAACCCAGTAACTAATGTGTCATTGTACACTGTTTTTTTCACGGTCTTTTGGAATTGTCTTGTTGAATCTACCTTACTGGATGCAAGTACAGATTATCAAGAAGGAGGAAAGATAAAGAGACCATAACTTCTGCATGATTTTAGGTGTGTGACTTCTCACATTATAAGGGAAAGACCACTCTGAAGTCAAAGCTGCATCCAAGTATAATATGACAAACCAGTTCCCTCTTTATTGTCAGCATCTATTGCCCTCAGGTTACTTGTTCTGAATCAAAATCCAAAATTAAATATTGCAGCTTTTTTGTTGAACAAAGCTGAGTAATTTTTTTCAAGTACAATTTTCTGCCACTGGCTAAAGATGCTAAATTGAAGACAGCTTGAAAAATGGATATAATAGAAGTGATGCAAATCCTGGGAGAAAGGACACAAACACACACAAACCACAAACACATCCTTTCTTCCCTGCCCCTCTCCGGGATCAACTAAATATGTGGATATATATTAAAGCATTGACCAAAAGTAGTAATTATTCTGATTTCTGCTATAATTTTGAGCAGAAAGTTCTTTCTTAGGGATGCTATGTCTATTATGATCATAGCCTAAACCAAAAAGAGAGATCAGATCTTTTTGGATGCATTTTTTGAATTTATCTACATGATTATTTTAATGTTAATAATCCCAATTACACAATAGCAAATTTTTTCATCATAAGGGTCAATGTTAAAAAAAAAAAAATAGAACATATTTCTTTAAAACTTCACAAAACTTGTAAACTTTTAAATATTTAATTAAAACAATCCCAACAAAAATTAGGAAGGAATGTGTGAATTTGACATCTTCCTTATTTTCTTAATGAATCATTTGAATGAATAACCTGATCTTTATACTGCAATTTCCCATGAGAAAATGAGATTTCCAATATATTCTCAACTGACTGAAATGCTTTGAGCCCTGTGTACCTTTCTGATGGTACAGTTACCTGTGATGGATTGGATAGCAGAGGAACTTCAAGGTTTCTGCATTTTGGCATTGGAGTTAGTACAAAAGACGAGATTCTATCTGGAAAATATAGATAATTCAAACTGTGCATTCTGTCCTTCCAAATATCCAGATGGCTTTTAAATATTTCCAGTGAGGGAGACTCCACAACCTCTCTGGGTGATCTGTTCCAGTGCTTGGTCACGTGCACACTAAAGAAGTTCTTCCTCATGTTCAGATGAAACTTCCCATGCATCAGTTTCTGCCCATTGTCTCTTATCCTATTGCTCAATACCACGAAAAAGAGCCTGGCTCCATCCTATTGACACCCTCCCTTCAGATATTTACAGACATTGATGAGGTCCCCTCTTCTCAAGGTGAATAGATTCAGTTTTTTCAGCCTTTGCTCATAAGAGAGATGCTCCAGGCCCTTCATCATCTCTGTAGCCTCTGCTGGTCCTGCTCCAGGAAGTCCATGTCTCTTGTACTGAGGAGCCCAGGACTGGAGACATCACTTCACAGCAGCCTCACTAGGGCTGAGTAGTGGGGCAGGATCACCTCCCTCAACCTACTGTCAATTCTCTTCCCAGGATAGCATTGGCCTTCTTGGCACAGTGGTACATGAACAGTTCATGGAGAGCTTGTTGTTCCCCAGAACCCCCAGGCACTTTTCTGCAGAGCTGCTTTCCCACAGGTCAGTCCCCAACCTGTACTGGTGCATGGGATTAGTCTCTTCCAGGGTCAAGAGCCTGTATATGCCTGTGTTGAATTTTAGACAATTCTTCTCTGCCTGCCTCTCCAACCTCTCCATGTCCTTCTGAAGGGCTGCACAGAGCTCTAGTTCATCAGCTACTCCTCCCAGCTTTATGTTGTCAGCAAACTTACTGAGAAATTATCTACCACATCATCCAAGCCATGGATGAATAAATTGAACAAGATTGGACCCATTATCAGCCTTTGTGGGAAATAACTAGTTACAGGTCTCCAACTAGATTTTGTGCCCCTGATCGAAACCCCTTGAGCTCTGCTGTTCAGCCAGTTCTTCAGCCACCTCACTGTCCCCTTACCTCTCTTGCCAATGAGGTTATCATGGGAAAAAACATCAAAAACCTTGCTGAAGTCCAGGTAAACAACATCCACTGCTCTCCCCTCTCCCCTATCCAGACAGTAATCTCATCATAAAAGGCAATCAGGTTGGTTAAGCATGATTTCCCTTTGGTGAATCCATGCTATCTACTCCTGATGACCTTGTTGTTTTCCACATGGCTAGTGATGGCCTCCATGATGAATCATTCCACCACCTTTCCAGGGATGGAGGTGTCTGACTGACCTGTAGTTTCCTAGGTCCTCCTTCTTGCCCTTTTTGAAGACTAAGATGACATTTCCTTTCTTCCAGTCCTCAGCCATCTCTCCTGACTGCCATGACCTTTCAAAGGTGATGGAGAGTGGTCTAAAAATGAAGCCTACCAATTCCCTCAGCACTCATGGGTGCATCCCATCAGGACCCATGGACTTATGGATGTCAAGTTTGACTAAACTGTCACTACCCAATCCTCCTCAAACTGGTGTGTCCACTTTTGAGGGAAACTAAATAGGAAACTGTTCAAGTCGAGCAGTAAGTGGGCTCCTACTCTTTAATATGTCATAGCCAATCATGGGTCCTCTGGAGAGAACTGGACCACAAGCAGAAAAAGAACATTTGCATCACAGACCATAATGATTTCAGTTTCAAGTACATGCTCTTAAGTTTATACCATATAGATACGGGTGCCTCAGAGCCAGTTGCTTTGATAGACTGATTTGTTCCTCTTATACTAGATTGGTGCTGTGTAGGCACAGTAATAGATAATAAAGCATTTATCTAAATAGAAGCTTTTCTACTGATATTTATAATTGCTATATATAAAGAGTTTAAAAATTAAACTTAAAATATACACACCTTTTTTTCATACTGTCATCCTGTGATCAGTTTGGTGAGAAAACCTCTTTGTGCCCAAGTTGCACAAAACAAAGAAGATAAATGCATCAGCTGCCATGTTCTACAAGAAATCAAACAAGAAAAGAGGTGAACAGTGATGACCATTTCATCTCTTTCTACCACACTGCACTGAGGGAAAGTCTCTGATAAAAAGACTTTCCTGTTCTTTCAAGGAGGAAATAAAGACACCCAAAAAGGTTCCACAATATTCCCTTTTAATCTTTTCCCTATATTTTTTCTTGTACTAGATTGTTTTTTTTTCATATTAACTGAGTCTATCTATAAGGGTGTACTGACTAGTGGATTTTTTAATTCATGTCAAAACATATATTTAAAGCTCTTTATGTAAGCAATATTTTTGAGTTATGTTGCAGGCAATCAGGATTATTGGATTTATATATTTATATAGACTTTTTTTTTTTTTTGCTCACTGCATGAATCGAATTAATTTAATTATCATTTCATACAGCTTTTGGAATTTCAGTGATGCTTGTGACAGGAGAGGCTGCCTCCAGTGAGTTAAAGGGAGTTCTGCCATTGTAATTCAGAATTTCCCCATAGTGTCCCTTGAGTTCTGCAATAAATTTTGAAATAATTTATTTCATTGCATTGTATAGGAAAAATTACTTCACTACTATATGAGTTATAGAAGATTTATGTCCATCCATGACACAAATAGATGACATGTACAGCTGAATAGATGTAGTGGGCCAGAATAATATTGTGTAACAGTTTAGATCAGGATGTGCTCCATGAAAGTCACCGAAATTTCAGCAGCCTAAGATTGGTGTGAGAGAAGAGGGATGACACAATGAGAAAATTTCAAGTACCGTGAAAAATACAGGAGCAGTGGTGGAGAGTGCAGAAAAATTGCATTTGAAGCATTCAGCTGACTGAGCAACTAAAGTTCTGCAAACGATCCCCGAAGGTGGGAAGTCTGTCCTCTGAGCAACCCTGAGCTCAGACTCAGCAGCTTTTACTCTATTATTTAGAATAGCAACATTTTTGTCCTACTTTACCTATGATCTTTAACCCCACAGGTTTTCATTGGACTGATTCATTGTGCTGTATTTACTTTTAAATAAGCAGAACTGTATTTCAGAAAGTTGCTTATACAAATGTAAGGAATCCTTTGCAAAACAAATTTGTTGGAATTCAGATGTCCTGTCTTGTCTTCAAAGAAATATCCAAACCACATAATTTATTTTTCTCCCCTAGTTGGTTTCTGTACTGATGTTAATTTTATGGTTTTTGTTGTTGTTTGTTTGTTTGTTTTTAAATGCAGTTAGATTGTAAAATGGAAGGTAGGATCTATAAACCATTTCAAGTAGAAAATTTGCATAATACTACTTGTTAGGAGAAAAAGTGGAGTCAGCAATTTCAAATTAATTTAGGTAGCTATAACTTCATAAACTTAAATCTGGGCCCAAGAATTCAGTGTTGATTAGTTCAACAAGCAAATACTTTGTGCTGAAGTGACATAGGTTTAATATGTGTAGATTCCTAGGATTAGGTCTACTTCAGTGATGTATATGCTTACATTTAGATAAATGCACATATATGCATACACATTTGTGAATGTTTATATACACACTTGTGCACATATATAAATTATTGAATCTCACACATAGATGTACGCATACACATATACATTGATATGTATGTTATGACCTCATAATATTTTGACATACATGTTTGGAAATAAAATCCAAACCTGGGTGCTGAATTAAATGCTTCATCTAGGTCTATGGGATTCTCCATTACTCAAAATACCCCTTTTGTTTCATGAGCTTTTATAATCTGGACAATAAACATCACTGTTTGTGACTGCAGTGGATAGCAAAAAAAGATAAGACCTGTGTTTCATAGTGGTTCTGATATAGAAAGGCAATGAATCCTATTAATATTCAGTTTTACAGTTGACTTACCCATGTTCTTCTAGTTTAGTGGACTCCTTTATTAAATACATTTACAATAATTTAATGATTAGTGATTTCACTGGAAATTTCTTTTGAATCTTAAATAGAGGATAAGAAGAATTATGGTCTGATCTTTTAGATTTTGCAAACAGAACCTGTTTAAGTAGTCTAGGCATTTCTCTGAATAGTAAAGTTTTATTTCAGTCTCACAGCCATTTTCCTTCTATGTTACTTATCCAATTAAAAACCTAGAGTTTTGTCTACTCTATAATAAAATCTAATTCAATACCCTTCTACTACAGCTGGGACCTCTGAAATAGATAAAGCAATGAGAAATTTTATCATGGGAGTCATGGGAGGATCAGCCACTTAGGTAAAAATTTTGCAATCAGTGGAAAGAAATAACCATTATGAACATACAGTTAATCTGGCCTATTTTAGAGATCTATTTGCAAATAAGACAGACCACATTCTAGAGGAACAGTTCCTCATATACGAACACTGATGTTCAGGCAGATGTATCCTAGCAGCAGGGTCTGTTTCCAACAGACGTTAGGTGGCAGCCACTGTAAAATGTTATTCCATATGCACCAAGAAGTAACTTTTAAGCATATTTAACTTTATCTGACAAAAATGTTAATTTGATTTGCTCTGCAGTTCTCAAATGGCTGCTGTGCTCAACAGTAAGTGTAATTACCATTTGGAGTGTTAAGTTCCGTAATTATCTTGAACTAACAAGAAGCACAAGATGGTGTCAATTTGTTTTTTTAGTTTTATTTGTTAGAAAAGGCTCTAATTGGGATATGAAAAATAGAATAGGGGAAACATTTTGGGTTGTTTACTCAGATACAACATAACCATCTTGAAGTCACAGACAACAGTTTCAGAGAACCAGGTTTATTTCATTAAAGATGGACACTGAAGCAGGTCAGAAATCTACATTAGGACAAATTTGTTTGTCTTTAGTTTGCAAATATTAATTCTATTTAAATTGCATTTACATAATTTATTTTTAAATTCTCCAAATTCAGTGTTGTTAACCAGGGCTTTTTTGTTTGGTTGGCTGGTTGGTTTAGTTTGGTTTGGGGGTTTTTGGCTGGTTTTTTTTAATAAGGCAAAAAGGATTTTTGCCAGGATTAGTTATTAATTTAGCAATAAAATGGGTTTCCTTTTTGGTTCTTCTTGAGGAAAGCCCCACACTAATCCTCTCTTTTCTTCACCTTTTAAATCTCCCTGGAAAAAATAAAAAAAAAAACCAAATACAGTAGAGATGAAAAACAGCCTGTAGAATTCTGCCACAGATTCAGTGATTGACATAAAACTCATTAGAAAGAAGAGAAATAGGAACACTCCTGATTCACTGTATCTGGAGTTACTGATGGCTTCTGAGTTGGTTTTGTCTCTCAGAAGAGTTGGTGCCTTGAATTTACTGAAAGAATTTCACCCTCAGAAGTTGCTAGCAGATCACAGTTTCCCTTGTTGACCTGCAGCAAGCCTGGCAAGAAATTCTGGATTGCCTAAAGAGAACTTATATTGTTTTCTCTAAATCCTATACCTCTGTGGAGATAGTGAATCTATCCTTTCTTACTTCCCTGTAATTCACAAAAAGTCATCATAACACACAGAATCATAATCTCAGTTATAATCTTGAGGGGAAAAATACCACAGGAAACACATGTAGATTAAATTAAAACATAACACATATAATTGGTAATATCCTCATTTTCTTTTAGACACTGTCCCTAGTATTTCCCATAACTGGGTAGCAGGATATATAACAAGATAGTGCTGTCTGTCTCAAATTTAAACTGAGGTCTTACATAATTTTAGAATTAGGCCTTAGGACAGGTGTGGAAATAACCTGAACAGTTTAGGAAAATTCATTGTCTCATACTTCAATGATTTGTTCTGGGCTCAAAACTCATCAGTATTTAGACCTTTTGTTTGCTGTTGGTTAATGGAAGGAAAACAGGGATCTTTCACCAGCTGGGAAGGTGGAGGATAAAGAACTTTGGGAGCTTTTAGAGGAACAAAGATGAAACTTTGGAGAAAAAGGGACAAAGCTGATGTGGGAACTAGTCAGAGAGTATAAAATAATTCTCATAATCCACACCATGGGTTGTTTGGAAGTATAGACCTTGAAAGCTTGGGGAGTGGGCCCAAGGAAATCCACAAGGAAATCAGACGTATGTCTGTCAAAACAAGAGTGAGGAAAAGCATAAATTTCATTGTTCAGATTTTCCTAGCAAAGAGTAACAAGGAATTGAAGTATCCTTGAACTTTGAGGAGCTCCCAGTGGAATGTAGCTTGCAGAAATGATCAAGGCTGTTAAATTTTCTCTTTGATTTCAGCCTAAAGGTTTGGACAAAGAGACAGAAGCAAACCTGCTAACTTCTTAGAACTGCCAAACTGTCTTTAGATAAATTTAACATTGAGCTGAGTCGAGCTAACTTCATGAACACTCATTCCCAGTATTAGAAGCCTTTAGGAATCGCAACCAACCTTCCATTTATATAAAGAGCAAACCCAGCTATACATGGCCAGTCAGAAAGATGTATCTGATGCATCTGAGCTCTCCAGCTCCCTGCAGCAAAACTAAGCAATGAAGAACTGAGTTTGCATTCATGCTATGGCACTAGTTTTCTGTCTCCTGCAGCAAAACTCTGGAATAAACTGGACTTGCTTAAGTAGAAGTGCTAACTTGTTGATAGCACCACAGATATATTTAAAGCTGTTTTCCTGAGGCAGCTTTCCTCTATTGTTGACAGTAAAATGGATGGTCTATGGAAAGAGATTTTTGTGCCACTATTTGTTTTCAAAACAGTTGGGGAATAATGCAAGGACCACAAAGCAGATTCAGTATTCTTTAGACTTCTTTAAAATGAGCAAAACTAAAAATAAGTAATTCATGCCCAAAGCAATTTTGAAAATACTGAAAGTCCTGGCATTGGAGACAATGTCTTTTTCCCACAGAGCAATAGGCTTTTTTTCATGCACTTATCTCAAAATTCTTCTAATCAGAATTTTTTTCAGAGCAAGTCACTTGGACAATTAAACCAACAATTTTTCTTTCAAAATATTAATTTGAAAAATGTCTTTGTGAGCATTGTTACTGCATACTGGGCTGCAAAATTAACTGTACAGGGAGAAGTTCATAGGAAGGAATTATTCCCTTCCACTGGGTACTTGTGAGGCCCCATCTGGAGCAATGTGTCTGGTCTGGGATCTCTGGAGATGTTGAGGAGACTTCAACATAGTGCCATAGTAAGGTGGGTAAGGAGCAGTGCAAGTGTCATTGAGGGATTGGGGGTTCTTTAAATCTTAGGAATGATCTACTTTGTGTATAGCTAACCATCTTATAGGATAGTAGGGAGAAGATGAAACCAGACTCTTCTTAGAGCTCAGCAGACAAAAATAGGAAATAGATAACATTCACAAGCTGAAGTAAAGGAAATTTCAACTGAATATAAGGAAAATTAAAAAGCCAACTAAAAGAAACGAAATGAAATGAAACCAACCAACCAGACAAAAACACACACACAAAAATTTTGGTTTTCAAAACTCAACAAACAAACTCTGTCCAACCTGATCTAATTTGGAAGTTAATCCTGTGAGGCATGGGGTTGGATTGAAGACCTCCATCAGTCTTTTCTCTTAAATATCCTATCAGTTTACAATTGCTTCACAAATCAAACTTCATCATAAACCAGCATTATTGCTGAAAACCACAATTTTTTCCTTTACCTAAACATCATTTCACCCTTCATGTTGACATAAAGTGCATGATGATTCAAGTTGGGTGACTAACCCAAAGTGAATACATTGGAGTGGGAAAGGGGGTGAAATGGCAGCTAGTAGGATCGTTTCAGCCAGTGAGTTCACTAGGCAGCTGCACAAACATCTATGGCTACAACAGAAAAAGTCAGGGACACTGTGTGGGAAGCAAAAAGCAGGAGCGTGAAGCTCCTTCAGCACCAGTGCCTGTTTATGCCTTTTTAAGATGAGTAAGAATCAGTGATTAGTTACAGGTAACAATCTTTTCAGCTAGACTGGTGCCAAGGATGGTATAATTTTCTTTAAGGGAACATCTCATCAGGAAGAGTTTAAAGCAGCAATCTGCTGCAAGTGTTTGTTAAACACTCCATAGCATTTTTAATTCTAGGTTCTATTGCTTGAAGTTCCCTGCAACTGCCTACAGTTAAGGTTTTCTTTCATTACCCTACATGTGATAGCAAGATCTGGAATATCTCATCACAGGCTTAGTAAATAGGGGTTATTAAAAAAATAAAAAAAATCTTTGTTACATAATGGGAAAAAAAGACAGAACAGCTTTATTTTGCACATTCTTTGTCTGAACAGTAGGATGATGGATTTCTGGTAAATCATTGAGGAAAACTCAGCAACATTTTTTTGTCATTGCAAATGGCACCAGTTTTGTCTTTGACAGCAGAGGAGTTAATTCTGCCTTTACGAGTGCCTGTTTTCGAAGCATAACAAACAGCTTTCGAAATCAGAAAGTACACTGCTCAGTGGGGTAGCAGACTTGCCTTATGTTTCTTGAAGCATTCTTGATAAAAAAATGATCCTTTTCTGCAGCTTATGTGTCACATGGAGAAAGGAAGAAAATTCAGCATGAATCTTGAAAGCTCCTTATTTTGTTGTCTCTTTGTGCTTCTCTGAGATAGTTTAGAAAAGTAATTAACATTACCAATATACATAGTTTCAATTACTGTCTTTAACTGTAGTTGTCTGACTGTTCTGATTAGAAAACCTGCTTTTAATTACTTATATTTTTGTGCAAATAATGATTGTAAACATATAACACAGACCACTAAAAAAACTCACCAAATGCACAAAAAGTACTGTATTCTATCCCAGACTGCTCAGAATTTAAAAAGAAAACAGGATACATGATGATTTTTGTTGTTGTCTTGGATAATGTTAGCTTTATATGCTATGTAAGCCTCAATTCCTTCTAAACTGAAAATAATGGTACTATGTTTTTTAAATTTTAGGTTTTTGCTAACTACTACTATTATTAAGGGAAACAAATGAAAATTTTATAAAGAACAATTAGTGCAAGCAGTTGAAAGTATTTATCACAAAAGGTCGGAGAAAAGTTTTGATTATTTTGATGGAAATTGTGACTATTAACTGACAGCATGATGGACTCCTCAGGATAAATTCTTTTCAATGTATGGGGCTGTGTGTGTTGCTCTACTGAACAGTATTGTATGAATTTTGTTTCAAAAGTGGAAGTTGAGTGCCTTGCACAGTATAATTGAGTGTCTTGTGAGGCATTTCAGTATCAAGTGTGCAGTCTCCCACATCAGTATGATGTCCTTGGTCAGAGTCATGGACTTGACTGTCTGCATTTTTTCCTGTAGCCAAACTATGTTGGGAAGGAGGGATGAAAATGCAGAGAAGTTAAAATATAGAGATTTCACAGGCAAATAAAGCTTCTTTTTCTTTGGAGACCTACCAATAGAGAGATCTCAAGGTTTCAGCACTGGGAGGAACATGAATACAACAGCACTCACAGACTTGCAGTTCAGCAGTGGATCTCCATTTTACTTGTAAGACTCCATGCAAAGGAATGTTTCTGATACATGTGGTCAGAAGGGGGAAAAAATTGTTCTGAAATAACTTCAAAGATAAAACATGGTCTTCAGGTTCTTTGGCCATGCAACCCTATATTTCACAATGATAATCATTTTACAGAAATAATTAGCACTGCCACCACTCACTCCAGCATAAATAAGCCCATTTAAATTCATTTGAGTATGAATATGTCATATTTTCCAAATCAGATGGGCAACTTGATCCTGCTGTCAGGGAAGAAAAGAGGTCAATTTGACATGATGATTCCAGATATTGTACTTTGAATTTGAGAAAGTGGCTCATAGATTTTAGGAAAACATTATTTGCCTTCCAGAAATAACCTGATCATAATCTGAGATTAATGACTTTGTTAGTATTACTGAGCTAATATATAACTCTACCTCAACACTTGCATATTTATATACCATTTCTACCTTTATTTTTATGCTTATGTTCTCAGTGATTAATTAATTTTGTTGGGAACTCAGTGAAAAGCTGTTCAAGTCATTAAATAATGTCAAATGCTAATGAGAACTACTGAGTAGTCTTGAAATCCTGGTTTTTTTTCTCAATCCTCAATCATTTAATACTTGGCAATCACATTAAGCAGTTGAACTTATCTCTAAGATCTTCTACATCTGTTAATATTTTTTTCTGAGCTAGAATTAAGAGACTTGAATTCTGTAAGAAAATATACATCTGACTGTTTTTCCTAATGGATGCAGAAACACTTTGTTGTACATAAGGTTACTCACAACATTTAAGTTGCAACCTCATGGTAGTTCTTGCTATGTGATAAGGAAAGAGGAGTTTGAGATGATGCTTTACTGTTCACAAGTGTGAAGTTGCAGCTGGCATGGTAACTAACCATGGCCTGGCACCAGCCCAGCAAATCATTCTTCATTAACGTTACCTTAAGGGATAGTGTATTTTCTTATTTTTGAGCCAATTCCAGTCAGACATCCAGTAGGCATTTAGTGTCTCTTCAGGGTTTCTGAAAAGGCAAATCTGTAGAGTTTTTAAGTATTCTTTACATCACTCTAGATTATTTTTGTGGTGAATGTTCAAGGGAAAGCATCTTTCTTCAGTTCATGTGAACCTGAACTGAGGGTTTAATAAATCTGTATATCAGATTTTTATTCAATCTTCTCTCTTAATCAGAAAAGGCTTTCTGATTAAGTTCCAAATCCAGAAGAACATATGATCTGTTTTCCTAAAATCTGTCTTCATTCTTAGTTTAAAAAAAACAACTTTCTGTTCTCAATTGATTAAAAATTTAAAGAGAGCCTGTGTAATTCCTGCAGATAGTAGAATCATATTGATGAACAATGATCAGAAATATGTTTTCTATACTTTATTACAAATTTATAAATATACAACAGTAATGGGTGTTTTTAAAATTTCCCAGGTATTTTACATTTCAAAATCCACCAGACAAGTTTTAAATCACATTATGCAAAGAATCTGTGTTGTACTTTCAGTCTGTGAGGTCTTGCAAAACCCTACTTTCAATATCCATATGCACAGGCTTAATTTTTAAATATAAATTACGAGCAAGACTTCAACAGTCATCTTCAACATTCTTGAAAAAATCATGAGTGTTGGCCTCAGTGCATAAAGTCTATGAGGCATTAACTCTCAAAGCAAGAGAGCAAACTTTTCCAGGTGCCAGAAAGTAAATCTACAGAAGCTGCCAGATTAGTACCACACTATGAAATACTCCTTTGTATTTGTTATTGAAAAGGTTCAGTTAGTTATACAAGTTCTACTGCATGCATACTGCCCAGGAGGGAGCAGAAAACAATTTCCAGGGAGCTGGGGATTTTTGTATCTGCAGATAGATGGTAAATGCTTCAGTGACTTCTGAAAATTTAGGGGAAGTTTCTAAGCCAGACAGATCTAAACACCAACATATGGGTATTTTCTTATTCACCTTTTCTGGTGCACATAATTTTGAAAAAAATGTCATCAGAAGTTTCCCAGTTGTGGGTAGAATCGATTGCAAATCTAGATGAAGGCCAAGGGATCATAGCCTCAGAACCCCTTACTTGGGAAAGACTCTCAGGTCCCAAAACAGGGGATTGAGTAGAACCAGGGAGAGGTCTCAGCATCTAAGGTGTGAGATTTCCAGGAATCAGCCTCTGACATTTTTTGACTTAAAGGTCCTAAATAAATGGTTTAGATCATACTGAAATTTTTCAGTCTTGCACTATGAAACTTCTTCCCTTGAATCTCTGCTGCAAACATATCACATTCTCCCATTACTGAACATTAGGCCCTTCTGTGTTTCTAAAATTCATAATGCCCAGCTCTCCTTTCTCTGTGAGAGGACTTCTACCATCTCTCCTATTCCCCATCAAAGTTCAGAAACTCAGAAACATTTTTGGCATTTTGACCCCAATAGAAGATTGAGACCTCTTCTGTAGTGTCATTTCATCCACTTGGAACATGGATTTATAATTCTGAGCTTTGCCATTGTTTTGTTTTGTTGTTTGTTGTTTTTTTTTTTAATATATGATTCCATTTACTTAATTGATTTCTTATCAGTTCATGAAAACTGTAAATAGGAGCACATTTTCCCTTTCTCTTTTTCTTTACATCATTTCAGTCTTCATCACAAGACTCTATGAATGCATTTTCAAAAGTGCTGTTGTCCCTGTACTTTTTCTTCTGTTCTAGGTTTTTTTGTAATATTTTTTTATTCAAATGTATCTCCGTGGACTTTAATCAGACACATCAGTTCAGTAGTGCAATGAAATACCAGCTTTAGGACATGTCTGTTATAGCAGTTTGAGGAAATCAGCATTGCATGAAATGAAAAATAATGGCACTACTGAGTGCTGAATGAGATGGAAAATATAAAGTATGCATTTCACCAAGAAGCAGGTGGATTCCTGGTGGAAGGCTAAAAACTTTAAAAAAAAAAATTAAGCAAACAAAACAACAACAACAACAAATAACATTTATCAGAAGACTCTGGGCAGGAGCTGAAAGGTAAATTGATATTTCTCCAGACTGGTAAGTTTAGGAACCATGTCCACATTACTGTGAGGATGCCTGCTTCCAGGCATCAGTCCTCCAGGGACTGTAGAACTCTGAATTCTGTATAATACTGTGGAACACTCTGCAGAACATTTCTGTTCTTCTCTCCTGAGCAAAATTTGGATTAGCACATTTTTCTAGTTTTGACTGAGCTGATTCTATGTTTATCCTGATTAATGGAAATGATCATCCCTTATTGCTCTGTTGGACAGATTATGTAGGTAGTTGAATCCCAGTAGTGATTACAAGTATCCATTTTTATGCTAAAATTTCCTAGGTTCTCTACAACCAGACACAAAATATTCCAATGGTCCTGGAAGATATATTCGATTTTCTTTCATATATTAGTCACAATGACCTTTGTTAGAAATATCACAGCTCTTACTGTCACACTGAATAGGCAATGTCTCATATTCTTATACTTAGTAGTCTTATGAACAACAATTATTGCACTAATCATTCTTATTTAATGAAAGAAAAATCGCATCCCAACAGTGGGTTGCTACCACTGTAACACAAGAATGTAAAAGAAAATCTATTAATATAATAGCATACCTGTCTTCCACATGAACAGTCAGTGCAGAAGCATCTGCTCTGGTACCCAAGCTGTGCAGTACACACGGCTGTGCTCTCCAGTGTGTAGCTCCAGGGAGGTATGAGCAAGACTTTAAGCATATTTCACTGAAGAGCTTCAGAGCTGCAGTATAAATCTGAGGGGGAATCTGGAAATCATGATGTGAGGACTGAATAGGCACGTTCTTACCAAAAAATTTCATCTCCAGCTATCATGATAGTGTGCTTACTAGGTTTGCAGCACAAAAGAGTGCTAACATATTGTGTTAGCTTGAGTAAGTGTATGGATGTATTTGTGTATACAAATGCCATCTTCCACCTCCTTCTCAAAGAAAGCCTTATAGAGATACATATGCCACCATGTGTTAAGTAATTTTTTTTTATGGGCTATAAATGACTTGGCCAAGCTGTGAAATGAAACAGCTTGTTCCACTGCACTAACAGTGCAGACTCAGATCTTATTGTCTGTGAAGTAAATGTGCGATGAGTCACTTTCTAAAGGAAAACACACCATAAGTGGTTCTTACACCAAGTCCTGTTCACTGTGTATACATCCTTGTGATAGGACAGCTTTATGACAAAGGGAAATTATCAAAACATAGTATTATTTGCAGTGCTAAGTCAGAAAATATTAGTATTTTTTTCAGTCTGAATTACTTCTTTTAAAAACTTTTGCATATTTAGTAAAACTAGGCCTGTATTAGATGTGTAGGTAACATCTACTCCTGAAGTTAGCACTTTATCCTTGAACTGTTTTTCTATTTATATTTCTAATGACATAAATTCTCTGAAGACCTGCATCTACTTTTATCCATCTACCTCTAAGGCTAAATTTTTTTGCATTCTAATGACCATATGTCCAAAGCACTATAAGGAATGAAAAATCACTACCTACACAGCCCTCTGCCAAAGCAAATAGGGAAGTTCCTAGGTGTTCCTGTTATGCAATGTGTTCTTGGGTTTACATTTAAATGCAGTATGACTGACTTTGCTTCTGCCTGGCCCACAAGTTTGGCAGACATTATATAAATAAACTTTGTTTTTCATGTCACTCTGCTCCCAGAGTAGTCAGCAGGTTTCCTAACAGAAAACTACTTTTCAGAAATACAATCTGCAAGTACTTTGGCTTCATTACTTTAATTTTTAGCTGTTGTTCTTAGGAAATACATTGTTCTTACAATATTTTCTAAGGACTCCCTATATTTTAATTTAGGTTGGTGGGTGTTGGTTTTAATACCAAGTAAAAATTATTCCATTCAAATTAATTGTTTCTCTTTGGATTCCCAAAAGTAAATAATACTCAGAACCTACTTAGCAGTCTACTTTTTCCCCTTCTGATACTATGCTACGTAAGATTTATGAGTTATTTCTATAATTATTTGATGCTCTTTTAATATATCTTTAAGGACATTTTCTATTATCTCTTGCTACAATCCATGGAAGTCATTTAATTCCCCTTAAAGTGTTTATACTATTACCAGTATACTTTCATCATATTGTAACATAAGTCAAATGGACTTAAATTCATTTCACTAGTAGTTCTGGTGATTCAAGCCTGAATGGCTAATTTCTCAAAAATCAAGTGGACAAAAAGAATAAATAAATCGGTTTAGATATTCACATCTTCACATGTACATTCAGAGTAAGAAGGTGTACAATTTTTCATTATTTTGGCTCAGAAAGTGAAGGTTGGCTCAGATGGGATTTTGTCCTTTCAGAGTATATTGTCAAACCCTCAAAAACTTGCATATCTCCCCACGGGAGAGGGAAAGTAGCTTAAAATCTGTTGTCATTTAAATGAGAACCTATGTAAATCTAGCAAAATCCTCCCTGGTTTTGTATAGGTGAGACCCATTTTGTGTTCTCATACTGACATGGAAAAAGAATTTGCAGACTCAGTTGTCCTACTTTAACAAAATATTTATGCTGTATTACACAAAGATTACTGCAGTATTGTGCAAATACTTTACTGAGCTGTGGTTATGTCAATCCAGACTTTTACAGGCAGTTAGCGAATTTTTTCTTCCTTCAACAACCGATTCCCTTCTTGGTAAAGCCGTGGTAGAATGAGCTTAAAATAATCAAGGTTCAGGTTGCTCTGCATGTATGACATTAAATAGTTTTATTGTTTTCCCTGTGTGAACTTCTGTTCATACAGAAAGCCAGGGCAAAGTGTGTCTTTCATCATCAAAACCTCAGATGCGCTGTGGCAAGCCGCCTTTTATGCAGCTGAATCTGCAGCGTCTGATATGTCTCATTATGTAAGATGCTAAAATTGTGAAGACTATGAATATATATTTAGACTCAGGCAGTGATTTATGGTGAGGATGAAAGGGAACAAAGGTGGTTGAGGAGAGTTTTGCCTTCTGAGACTTCATAGCTCCTCCTCTCAGATCCAGGCTGCGTCTATCTTTGAAGTTCAATTTCAATCGCAAGAATAATTTCAGCTGTAATTTTAGCTTTCTCTCATTAAAGTTATGGAAAATTACAGTGCTGTAGATTTTAATTTTGATACTTCTAGTGTAATGTAATTGTTTAAAAATCAGTTTTCTGAATGAAATCCATTAACTTGCCTCTCTACTGCCATTGAAAAAGTAAGCAGGTACTTCCAGAAGGAACTTATCCACCCTAAATAAAAAAAAAAGTTTAAAGTGATATCCCTATTGACTACAGAGTCTAGGGAGTTTGCATTAGACACATAAAATTCCTTGTGATTAACCCTGTCACTAGTTTGTAATTCTAAAACACAGCTAAATTTTGGTAAAATCTGGTATTTGAATGAACGGAGAGAGGATAGAATAATAAGCTTAGAAAATAAGGATTCCCTTGAACAGAAGTATAAATAGATATAAACATGAGATATCTCATATAAATATGAAATATCTAATTATGAGATATCTATATCAATAATAGATATAAATATGAGATATAAATATGATACTATTAATTATTTGTGTAAATCTCTTGACTTCCCTCAGCTCATTTTTATTCTTTCTCTACACAGAATGCACACAGGTATTCTCTGTTCATCTTCACCATTGAAAACAACCTTTGTGGTCACTTTTGATCACCTAAATTTGAAATTTACAGGTCTCATTATGTCCCCTCCATTTATTCCAAATGTTTCTACGGTACAGGGACAAGTCTTGCTAGAATATTGAAAAAAAAATCTTTCTGGAGAAACCTCTGACCCCTTATACTGTCCTTTGGGTCACTGGTTTGGGCAACTTCTGACACTAGTGAAACTTTCTCTTCTAATTCACCTACTCTAACCTTATTCTTTCGTTAGCTGCTTCCCACTGCCTTATGAACATTTTCCAACAACATTTTAGAAAACCACCCAACAGAAATAAAGCTGGTTCAAACTAAATTGGTACGAGTATATGATTTTTATCAAATGCGTGAGCATGTATGAACTATCAGTGTTATTTTCCCACAAGTCATATTACTTCAGACCAGAGTTTTTATGTATGGTATCAATGCACAAGCAGAACTGAGTTTTGATTTGGTTTGGGTTTTTGTTTTGGGGTTTTTTTACCTAAAAAAAAAAAAAAAAAAAGAATAAAACCTATGAAAGGGAGGCACACACAGAATGCTCAATAAACAGGGTATATAGATTTTTTTCTGGGAAATATTCTGCACCTCAAGATCTCAACAGGTAAAAATGTTTTCAAAATGTATTTTGTACAACAGTTTTGTTTCCTCTGAAAATAAACTCTGAACATATTTTCCTTCAAATATTCTTTGTTTAATCATACTAAGAATTTTGGGCATACGGGCTAAATTTGTGCACTACTATATATTTAAAATTTTGTGGGCAGTGAGCCTGCTAGCTCTGAGATTTACAACATAAAGCTGTCGGATTTTTCATATGCCTGAGCCTCAAAGTCATCCACCCTCACTGCCCACAAAACTCCAAACTGTGTTTGCTGTGAGCAAAGTTCCTGAGTTCTGCTCCTCTCCCCCATTACATGATGCACGTTGCATCAGAGGAGACAGGGAGATATTAATGAAAGACCTTCTTTGCTCATCTCATAATATAGCCTGTTCTCAGCAGTCCATATTTCAAGTAAGGAGATGGAAGGGACCTTCAGCAGCTGGAACTCCTCTTCAGAGCAGAAGTGAATAAGTGCAATCCTTCTCTGAGCTTCAGTTTGAGTGGTCACACCGTGCACAACAGAATGGGTATCCAGCTGCAAGAGGAGCAACAGATTTCAGAACATGCATGTGTTCAACCTCACCTGTGGAGCCAGAGAACATATTTATTGAGACAGACCCATGTTAGTAATCCCAACATCTATTTAAAGCACTGTGAGACAGGAGGAAGTAGTAGTTAAGACTGTATTAGATGTCTGATTTTTCTTTAAGTAGAGAAAAAGAATATTAAATCAGCCTACAGGGAAAATTTTGACAGTTATCATGGAGAAAGAAATATGTGTGAGAGAGGTGAAAAGACAAAAAGAAGGTAATGAAAAAAACTCAAAAGGACAGAAAAGGTTGAAGCCTGTAAACATTGTAAAACATTGTTTATAAAGGTTATCCATCATTATTTTACAGCAGCTTTGCTAGTAGCTCATGTCCCAGCAAGAGGATGAAAGGCATTATGAATACAAATAGCTGGTACTGCAAGAAACTGGTGTGATGGTAAAAACTAAAAAAAAAAAAAAAAAAAAAAAAGGTGTTAAAAAAAAGGAGAGAGATTTGAAAGATTTGCAGATTTGCTTTAAAAAGATTGGAAGGTTTTGGCTAGTATTTTGACTTCTTGATATATTTACTTTTAAAATGATACTGAATACTCTTACTTTACCTTCAGTTGGAGCAGTTGTAGTTGTTTAGCTCTAATACTGAAATGTAAATATCAAATGGCTAGTATTTCCAGTAATACTGAATTATTTATTGCCATAAGATGATGTTCTCTTGCTTTTCTGAAGTGTAGCTGTCTGCCAGAGGATGAACTTCTGGTGCTCAAAATAGTGTTAAAGGAATCCAGCAGAAACATATTTCTTGCCACAGCAGCACTCTGTTAGACAGAAAATCTCTATGTGGCTTCATGGATTACAGACAGGAATACATAAGAATGGCATAGGTCTCTGTTTTCTTATGGTATTGCACACCAAAGTCTGTCTGTGTTTACATGATCAGTCTCTCTTCACAATAAACCCGATCTTAGTTACTAAAACCAAACAACTCTAAGAGAAGTAGATGTTATTATCTTCATCTCTGAGATTAGGCACAGATATGAAGTCAAAGATCATAGAAAGCTGCTAAGTGACATGGATCTTTGAGCAGAACCTATATTTTTGGATTGTCCTTAATCATGCCCCATATTTTAAAGTTGTAATTTTTGCTTTTTTGAATCAAGTTATCAAGACTTGGATTGGAATCTCAGACTCCTTAGATTTTATGACATGCTGCTACATATTCTAACTTTCTAACTATTACAAACATACTCTAATATAGCTGAATACAAGATTTTGTTTATGTAAGAAGTACAGCGACATAGAAGCATTTGAGTCTGGGAAGCATTTGAGCCTGGGTTCTGGAAGATGTTTCTCATATCATATTACAGATAACTAGCCAAGTCCAAGTCATTAGATACCTATGATACAAACAGTAGTAAAATCATAAAAGAAATGCCTGTATTCTATCAATAAACACTGTACAGAGCTCTCAGAGGTACATTAATTTTATCTTTCAGTGTATCAAAACAGATAAAGACCTAAGGAAGTTATGCATATCTTCATCCTAAATATTATGTAAATTCTGTGGGTTTTTTAACTTGCTCATTCATAACTATAAATATAATAGATTCAGAAGAAGCAATACTTCATTTTCTACTCAGAATTGCTTTTAAGACTAGCTGAGAGACAGATTTCAGTTTGCCTCTGGGGAACACTCAGGCAAAATGTGACAAGTAGCAGATACCAGAAGTCACTAAAGAAGAAGTCTGTGGAGATTTCAGAGAAGCACAGAATATTCTGAGCTGGAAGAGACCCAAAAGAATCATTGAATACAACGCCTGGCCCTGCCCAGGACCATCCCCAAGAGTCACACCATGTACCTGAGAGTATCATAAATGCTTCTTGAACTCTGTCCCTAAACCTCTCCTGACACAACTTCAGGCCATTCCCTCTGGTCCTGTCAGTGGTCACCACAGAGAAGAGGTCAGTGCCTGCCCCTCCTCTTCTCATGAGGAGGTTGTAATTGCAACGAGGCCTCCCCTCAAGTCTCCACTTCTCCAGGCTGAACAGACTAAGTGACCTTTTCTGTTCCTGCCACAGGGCAAAAAGATGTGGGTCAGAAGACACAGGGCTAATGGCAGCAGGACTGTGTCTGGTCTTCTTTAAAGCAGGGCTTGACTGCAGCAGAAGAGCAAGCTGTTCTGCATCAGCCTTTGGAAACCTGGGATTGCTTGCTGGGATGGGTGCTTTCTAAAAAGTGGAAGTAGTATATTCATAATCAGAAAGTGTAGCAATAAATTCTCAAAGAGTATGTTTTCTTATGAAAATGCAGCCAGCTCTTTGAATGCACATAAAGTCCTGCAAAACACACCATAGCATCCTGTACCTTGCTCTTCTACATATATGATAAATACCACATGCTAATCCTGTAGATTGTAACCACAAAGTGTAGAAAAGTAAAGTTGTTTTTAGCTTTTGCTGCTTTTTGTTTGGTTGGTGTTTTTTGGTTTTTCTGTCCTGCATATTTTTTCCAGCATCTGAGTTTTTTGATAATAAGAGGATGATCTGGGATGTAAGGAATTAAAAAAAAGAAACCAAAAAACAACCAAACAAAAACCCCCACCACTACCACCCAAAATTAGCATTGCTATGTTCAGTAGGTCAATATCATTAGAAGCTGTTCAGAAGGACCTTTCTCTTGTTTAAAATCTTTGACCATAAAGTGTCTGACTCTTGAAGCTCCAGAAGAGCATTTCTTACCTATTTTGTAAACAATAATTCTGTTATAAACCTCATTTGAAAGGAAAAATGTTGGGAAATAATTGTTAATATTTTTTCCCCTTGTATTTTAGTTTTATTTCCACTGCTCTAGTACACCCCAGTCACTCTTCTGGAACAGAAGGAGCCCATACCAACTTATACACAACGATGAAACAAAATGTCAGTTTTTGTATTTTCCTAATTCTGTTTTCTGGCCATCTGGCATCCATTCAGAAAATTACTCAAGTATGATGCTCATCAAGTAGTAGCATTTAGACACCTCATATTTAAACCTCCAAGTTTAACCTACTCATACATGATCCATCTATGTGAATAAACATAGTCAATTTCAGAAGGCAATTCAATTTATTCTGAGGTAAATGTGCAAATTAGCTCAGAACTTTAGACAGGTGAACTGAATGAACTTCCTGCCATTCTCCAGTGAGATTTACTTGCTCATTTAATGCATAAGCCTTGATAAAACAGTGATGGGAGGCAACTGTTTACTACCATCTTGGGTAATCCTGTTTGACAGCAGGCATTTGATCAAAAAGGAGTGGGAGCACAATCCATAATTATCAATCCCTGGAATTGACAACAGCAGTGCAGATGACACATCCTATGATTTACAGCAGCAGTCGCTTAAAACTAATAGCAAAACTAATTAACCTTTCACAGTGCTGAGGGTGACAGTTCTACAAGAACAACAGCTTATGTTGCCATCACCACAGCAAATTTAAACTCCTTGACTTCTCAAATACCTTCCAGCAATTTAGCTAGTAGCTATCACCTTTAATTGTTAATGAATTGTTAATAAATATGGTCCCCTAAAAAGAGGTGTGCTGTCATGTAAAAAAACACTGATGTATTTAATAATATATATATTTAAGAGTTGGTTGCCTACAGTTATCATATTCCAAAAGTGAACACAATGCTGCTGTGCATGTTTGTGGTCCCTTTGTGGTACATCAGTAAGTGTGCATTTGATATATATGTAATAGGTAAAATATCACACTAATTCAGCTTAAATATCTCTTATTATCCTTCTCAATTTTTACTCTAGCATGTTTGTAGAATGTGTTTTTTTCACTCTTTGTTTCCTAGGTAAATTAGACAGTAATTTTTTTAGTGCTTTACTATATGGTTCTTTGCACTGTGATAAACCTGGTTTGCTCCTGTTTCATCTAAAATTAATCTTTATTGAGGAAAATGTTAGTACTCAAGTTAAAAATTATTTTTCAATGCCTTGGAAAACCATATAAGTCTTTTCCTCAAAAGATATGCAGTATCACTTTCATTGTATTTATTTTTTTCCAGAGCTGCATTGTACCATTTATCATCATTCAACATACCAAAATACCTGCAATATGTTCCATTCTTGCATCACTTATGATTGATGTTTTCTAAACTTATATAAGAATGCAAAAGGTTGTGACTTGGTGCAAAGGTCCAAATAACTAAAGGATCCCAGTTTTGGAGGTGCAAACCAGAATGATTTATTGAACACACCATTCACAATATATGAGTCCCATGGGTGGGGCATGCTAATGAGGAGGATGAGTTATTCTATTTAGGGGATGAGTTATGTTAACTAAAATTACACAATTTTCTACTGCAATTACACAAGGTGGCTCTTATTTTCTGAAGCAAGAATCACATGGGGGGAAGAGATCAAAAGGATTTTCACATGTCTGACAACCTCCCCAAAAAGTCTTATCATATCTTGCTGAGGGAGACACTAGGATTAAACATAGCTAATTATGAACAGTTGATGAGGCATTTTGGCTCTCAAAGTAAGGAGTCTCTTAGCTCCTGCTGTCCATGGCTTCCTGATTTAATCCTGTAAATTTTCCTTCTGCTGATAGCTGAGTTTCAGATTCCAGCAACTTGGTGCAGTATTTTGATTTATTCTTACCAGTGCAACCCTTGGTGTCATCCAATCCCATGACAACCTGAGGAAATTTATTTTTGTCACACCAGACAAGGAACATTCATGTCCAGCTCAGCCCAATGTGAACTCTCTCATCAGCTCTTAGATGGTTCACAATTAATACTTCCCCTTATCACTGTATCTCTCATTTCCATTTAGAGAATCGACTCCACAAACCAAGGCACGTGTGCTCTACTCTTACACACCTATTAAAGGAAAGATGCAATGAGCATATACGAGAAAAGGTGGAAAGTTAAGAAATGGAGGGAATAGGAATCTCTTCTGAGTCTACAAAACACTGGTTTTGAAGTGGTGATTTATTTCAGTGCAATGTTTCATAAGGCTGGTATTTAGGCTGTTCACTGCTTGCTGTGGGAGAAATGACAATTAGTATGAAAGCATAAGAAAGTTATCATGCTTCATGTGCTTGCAGCTGGAGATCATTGTTTTCCCCATGAGACTTAAACAGTAAAGCATGATAGTTTGTCCTAAAGAGTATTTGGGGATATAGAATAGTCCATGGAAAATTTCCAGATGCTGAGAAATGGTGCTGGAATTTTCAGACATAGTTTACTGGAGTAATTTATCCTTTTTTCTGACTCACAGCATCACAAGTAGCATTCAACCCACCTCATCTTATTTTAAGTTGAATGCACACCTAAGAGGTATGAAGGCAATCAAGAGAAGAGCCTAACTACTGTTGCAAATAGAGTTTAAAGGACATCGAGGGAATGAAATACATTAGCCATTTATATTTTCCAGAAAAGACTTTAATTAACTAAATATTGCCTGAAACTGTTTGTCCTACAACTGTTCATGCTGGGATTTTTTCGTGGTCAAGGATTGGAGTGAGCGCAAGGACTAATATTGATCACCAATCCAGATTTAAACAACACTTTTCAGATGTGTCATGTCTTCATTGGTGGTTTGAGGATTTTATCTACAGGGAATAGGAGGCATTGTAACTTTTCTTGTATCTCTTTCCAGTCTTTCAAAATCCCCAGTTTAACCTACATAGACCCAATGGGCACTCAACACTTTCCAGAAACAAGGCATTATAAAAGATTAATAGATAACAAAAGGGACATTGTTAGCCTTTCCTTCTTTGATCCCAACTACAAATGATCTTTTCTGCTGCCATCACAAGATGAAGGCTTCATTCACTTTGCACAACCATATAGCAGAGAGAAAGATGCTATTATGGCATATTCAAACCTAGAGAAATGACTTTGCCATGACTAAATATTGTAAAAGAATCACTTGCCTCATAACAGGTTTTATCCCAGCTTACAAACAGTAGGTGAAATGCTGATGCAGCTGAAGCTGAATTACAAATTTAATAATGAGAGTAACTAAATTAGATTCCAGCTCCAGTTTGTGAAGAGAGTTGGGAGCCCAGGTTGTCGCTGCGATTGTTTGTAAATTTTTATTAATGATTCCCAAAAATATTTTAAGTAGAAAAATATAGAATTGACATCTGCAAAACAACAGCTGTCATTTTTAGTGGGAATTTTTCAAATTTGGCTATACACTTGTGATACAAGAAGTAATCTCTAAATGCCACTTGGAAACTTTATAGTCTTTGATGGAGAACCTTCTCCAGATGTATCATAATTGTTTACCTTCTGCAGAATTGCTTTGCACCATACAACATCTTGGCACGAGCTTTTAGAATTTCCAGTAATGTGTTAAAGCTCCAGCCTGCTGGCATCAGAAACTAGGTAATATAGAATCCCAGGGGTTTTATGCTTTGATTTCTTTTGAACTAATGTCTAAAGAGAAGAGGACAGTGAAATAATATTTTCAGTAGCAGGACAGTAGATACAGAAGCACAGACCTCACTATGGCACGATGCTATTACAGAGACATTCGAGCTGCTTCCATCATCATACACTTTTAGAAGATGTAGTCCTGCTTCACTCTGCCTGGCTTCTATAAAGCCTCGTGGGAGGACAAGCAGAGGAAAGGCAAAATAGCTTTGCCTACATTTCCTTCTGTGTCTTCCCTCCTCTCTGGACTGATTTAGACAGAAATCCATAAAATGTAGGAATAATGGTCCTGTATATCTGCCCACATAAGATGGGAAATTGTCTTTACTTTTAAAGGTCACTGTTAGCACTTCCATTTAAATTATGTGAATGATATTGCTCCATGTATGTAAGAAGGTGAAAAGAAATGCTGAGTTCACCAGTCTTAATTCATTGCCTTTCAATATCTTACTTTTAAGACTCTATTGAATGTTCTCTTTTTTTCTTTTCTTACCTTTTTTTTTTTTTTTTTTTAATAAGGTAACTTCAGAATCTTGTAGCAAATGTTTCTGAAAAGGTGAATTGCAGTGACCGTTATGTGACTTGTCATGATTCGCAGAGAAATTTCTATTCTTGGGGAAAAAGCTCCACAGAGGCAAATACATTCTGAAGCATATAATCTAGTTATACAAGTGTACTGCATGTATCTATCATTTGCTCATCCAAGCTATACGTTATCCTTACACTGCTGACTGAAAACAATAAGCCATAACTTTAGTTATAAAAACTGTAAGTTAAAAAAAAAAAAATTAAACATCAAACTAAAAAAAAAGAGGAAAAAAGTCAGAAAACTCCAATCTCCAAGTTAGAAAGATACATTCAGTTTCCTTTTACATTAATGAGGGTTGCTTTTTCTGCTTTTCCAGGTAAAACACAGGTTATGGGTGAAATCAAGATTGCATTAAAGAAGGAAATGAAGACAGATGGAGAACAGCTGATAGTAGAAATCCTTCAGTGCAGAAATATCACATACAAATTTAAATCTCCAGATCATCTACCAGGTATCACACAGAAAACAGCTTCATGATACTTTGAAAACATCAAGTAGATTGTTTCTTAAGTCAGTTAACAACACCACTAAAATGGGAAAGAAAATTACTTCTTAGCCAGGATGACATATTTTATAGGATTCTTTTTTAAATGCCTTTTTTTCTCCTATGATCAACTTTAATGAAAGTAAAAACATTTTGTAGAAGCAAATTAACTCTCAGAAGTTAATCCTCTTTTTAATTTACTTTTGATTGCTAAAAATTAATCTATTTTAACTTTAGTAAAAATTATAAATCCCTAGGTTATTAAAGAACAGTTATATCTAGTAGAAAATTGTATTTTGGTCAAAAAGCTTTTTAAAAACTAAAATATCGTGTTCATAATAATATTTTCATACTTAGATAAAGACATCAAAGTATTTGTTCCTTTAATGACAGTGCTGTAAACACAAATTAATTCCCTTCTATTTAGTGGGGTGATTCCATTTCCACACCATGTGAATGAGAACAGAATATGACTCTGTAAAGTATCTTTTTTTTTTTTCCACGAAAAATCCCCTCTGTTGAAATAATTAACAACAATGACTATTTAAAAACTTCTGTATTTAACTCATTGAACTATTCTTCCCCAGACCTGTATGTGAAGCTGTACGTTGTCAATATCTCTACCCAAAAGAGAGTAATTAAGAAGAAAACCAGGGTATGCAGGCATGACCGAGAGCCTTCGTTCAATGAAACGTTTAGATTTAGCTTGAGTCCTGCTGGGCATTCTCTTCAGGTAATTCTGCATTTTATTAAAACCTCATTTTGTATGTTGTCCATACTGTGCTATGGGCATTTGAGATCAATCTTCTACCCTAGTTATTTGCTGAAAAGAGAAAACTACAAAGGAAATCACACAGTTACATAATCACAGAAATATCAGGCTAAAGGAGGCATTAAAAGACGGGTTACTCCATCATACCACGCTGAGGAAGGGTATTTATAGATCAGGCCTGAAAATTTTAGGCTTGATCTATTCTTAAAATTGCGTAGAGAAGTGAGCTATGCGTGCCTTCCAAGAATAATTTTCTATGTATTTAGAAAGTTTAGTACAATATCAAGCTTAAATATGCCATATTTTTAAATTAAGCTCACTTATCCTTAAGTATCCTTAAGACAAAGCACAGAGGAAAACTTTCTCTTTAATTAAAAAAAATATTTTTTTTCACATTGAAAGGCTGTTATCTCTATTTTTCCAGGCTAAGTCAACCAAATTTCTTTGATATGTCCTTTTGCCTAAATGTCTAATCATTTTATCATTCTCTCCAGTTCTTCAACTTCTTTAAAAGTCATGGTACCTAGAATTTAGACACAATAGTTATATTCTTGGACATTGAGAATTACTGATTATGCCAAGTCAAATATTCTCTGATACATTTGTAAAGGAGCTGAGTTTTTTTTCTTCAATCTGTGACACATCAAGTGACGTGTGGAACTGGTTTGAGAATAGTCCCTGTCCTGTGTTTTAGTTGCTTAGACAAGTTTGATAGTATGGTCAAGCTTGCTTTTTTAGACAGGTAGGATTTAATTTTCCTCCTTTCATTCATTTTCACATGAGTAATGTTGTAATTGTTGGACTTAGCAGCATCCACTTAATGTACCTTTAAATCTGGCAGACCAACCTGAATACGCCATCTACATTCTGATGACTAAAATTAGTCTGGATTCTTCAAGTGCCTACATTAGGCATATTGCTTTCATCATTAAAATTAAAGCCAAAATGGATGTTGCTTACAAAACAAGGCCAACAAAAATAGGTGCTTATTTCTCTGTGTTAAGGTGTCCTAACATCTTATTGTTTCAGTAGACTCAATAAAAGGCTATTTAATAATTTATATTATCTGGGAAAATCCAAAGTGATCAATAAAGTCTTGCTAAAGTTTATGAGATAAAATTCCTGTAAAAGCTTTGCTTACAGTGGTAGCTCGAAGAGGAAACCATATGGGATAGACCAGTAAAGAAGAACTCACAGAGTCCTATGGAAAAATTATCCATTGAGTTGTTAAGGTGGGAGATAGTGAGGGAGGTATCCATAGGAACACTCAGCTGGAGACTTGACAGTACTTCCTCAAGAATTCTGTGATATACAGAGAAGAGGAGACTGATGGGAGACCTCACTGTGGTCTTCAACATCCTCATGAGGGGAAGCAGAGGGGCAGGTATGGATCTCTTCACTCCTGTGACCAGAGACAGGACTTGAGCAAAAAGCATGAAGATGAGTCAGGAGAGGTTTAGATTGGGTATCAGGAGAAAGTTTTTCACCCAGAGGGTGGTTGGGCACTGGAACAGGCTCCCCTGGGAAGTGCTCTCACCACCAAGCCTGGCAGAGTTTAAGAAGCATTTGGTCAATGCTCTCAGTCTCATGGTGTGACTCTTGGGGTGTTCTGCACAGGGCCAGCAGTTGGCCTCAATGTTCCTGATTGATCCCTTCTGATTCAGCATATTCTGACTCTATGATATGTACTGGGAGTGCTCATCAGAGCTAAGAAAATGAAGGCTGTAAAAGTATCCTGTGAAAGTATCAAGGAATAAGTTTAAACCAAACAAAAAGTATTTCTACTTCATGAACCTTGGAGTTTGAGCTGTAAAATTTATTCCCATTATATATTGTGAATTCTAAATATTTTTACATAAAAAGTAACTGGAGAAAATGATGAGAAATTTATGGGCAAAAGACCTCATAGTCTGTTAAATGCAGACTTGTTACCTGTGAGTCAGAAGCCAATGGTCCACAGATCATAGTAGGTATTTTGAGAGCCTGTCACTACCTGATTGCCTTGTTCTTATATTCTGCCTTATACACTGCCCTCTGCACTTCTGGAAGCAGAATATTTGCCTGGAGACATTTCTGATCTTGGCTCAGTACATCTGGTTTTTTATGCTCTTCAAACTTATCAGTTGGTTTGTTCCTATGGCAAAGCATGAAGCTGGGTGATTTGAATGCTGAATTTGAGTGATGAACATTTAGGGCCAAAGAGATGGACATTGTCAAAAGAGATTTGGAGAAGAGGGGAAAAAAAACAAAACCAGAATGCATAAAATGAAAATGGAATTGGAAGACTGAGGGAGAAAAAAGATCAGAAAGAGGGAGTAAGATGAGATCAAACATGTTAATCCTAGATGGTACATTGTAAAGAGCTATGAAAATCAACCAGAGGCAGAAATTAAGACGAGGAAATGCACTTTAAAAACCAGCAGCAAGAGCTGTGAATAATAGCTATAAGAATAGGACCATGGGCTATTGAGGAAAAAAAAAGGGGGGTGGGGGGGTGAAAGCAAATTAAAAAAATTAATTGTCTGGTATTGAGTCTGGGGATAAATAAAAAAAAAAAGGAAAACCTGGACATCAGAAACTAAGAGCAGGTGATCCAGGATAAAAAGACTGAAATTTAAAGGCTGGAGCAGGGAAGAAACAAGGATGAGAGACAGAAAAGGTAGAGAAGACAGATCCTAGGGTTACAGCTGGGAGGAGTGGAGAGAAGGATCAAGGACAGAAGCAATAAAAATTTGTTAAAACTTTCTCTGTCCCAAAACTATTGACAAGTCAGAATGAAAACACTCAGCAGAAAACATTTTCACAGGTTTTAGACAATCACTTGCCTCAGCCCCTGGCAACTTTTTCCTTGTTTCTCTGATTTCCCTGTTGCTTGGTAACTCACCTGGGACCCTTTTGTAAAGCACTAAGCTTCTGGTTCCTTAACATGGTTCTCTAGATGTCTCCTCCCTGACTGCAATTAGAAATACATAATGCATAATATGTAAGGGTAATCAGAAAAACACAGAACAATGTATTTCACAGATGATCTGGTTTGGCTTTCTAGCTTTTGAGAGGTCCATTCTTCAGCAAACACTGAACCAAGCGACCTAGAAAACCACCTGCAGTGGAGGCAGGCTGTCTATTTTCTCCAAGGATGGGTGTTCTGATGAATGAATTTTCCTAAAAGCCTGAGAGTAATTTGGTCTTTCCTCCTCAAACCTCTTGACCAATAGCCATGCAGGTGTCTAAGCTGTCCAGGTATATACCTTACTTGTCAATTGATATCCAAATTAGACGAGGAACTTGGAAGCCTATTCTAGAAAATCACTGAAAATTTCTTCCCTTTTAAAATTTATTTTAAATTTTATGCAAAAATAAATTTAAATTTAAATGCAAAGTTTGCATTTTTTTACTTTGTTTCCAATATCAGAATGGAAATTTTTCAAAAAATGTTGACATTCTTGATTAAAGGAAATTCTATCTCTTCTACAGTTCTGTTACATGTCTACTACCATATGGTCTCTTCCAGCATTTCAGCAGATGCAAAATCCTTGATTTATGTCATTCTTTTTCTAGCCTAGATCTTTGAAACTGAACAACAAAATGCCCTATTTTCTCTCCTGCTGGTTCATGCGGAGAGTGACAGCCTCCTCCTGTTATCAGTTACCTCCCTTTCTTGTTGCTTATTGAGGTCTGTTCAGTGACTGTGAATATTACAAACATGCTCCTAATCCTATTATAGAAATGCAAACTTTCATTACCTCTTTTTCTTTTTGAAAAGTTTAGGAAGCTGTAAAAAAAAAAAAAAAGGAAGAAAGAAGCAGCATTGTTCTTCTCAATAAATAAGTTAATAAATAAGAAATGCTAACATTTTCCTGAATGTGTAACTCATGCCCTGAAGTATACTTATTATTGAATGCACTTCTCATAGGAATATGTATACTGAACCTAGAGATCCACAGAATGAAACAAGTCCTTCAGAGAAGTGCATTGCTTGCATGGCGTGAACCTGTTTAGATGGAAGATGTGGCTGGGTGACATATCAGCCTTGAAAATCCAGTCTGCATAGCTCACACAAGCACTGGGGCTTACCCTTTCCACTCTATGGTTGGGTGAGCAAGAGCCACAAGACCAGATCCAACACTGTTTCTCATCAGAGAAATATCAGGAGTGAGACTTCAGACCAACTCTACATTTTAAGTTAGACTACCACAAACCACACCTCTGGGCTTTTTCACACACCAGCTCTGAGTTACAGCCTACATACAGGGCACCTTCTGACTTTCATGGACTTAATAAGAGCTGGTACTTCACCTGCACAAAGCTTTACCTTGTAACTTAAGACTTGACCTTCTGTTTATTTTCAGTAAGCAGCAGGAGAACAAATTGCTCATTAACACCCAAGATTGTCTTCTAGGTGCTATATCCCATGATAATGAAATAGAAGAGGGAGAAGATTCAATTTTTACAGGGTTTTCTTTTAATTAAGAAGGTGGCTCTATATAAAAAGTTATGGTCACTGTTTATTTTCTGAATCTGTCATGTTTGCTAGCAAATTTAGTATGTTAATAAGCACATTGATATTTATTATTCTTTATTATTATTATTTTCCCAGATTCTGCTTGTCTCCAATGGAGGGAAGTTTATGAAAAAGACACTGATTGGGGAAGCTTATATCTGGCTTGACAAAGTGGATCTAAGGAAAAGAATAGTAAACTGGCACAAACTGTTGGTCAGCTCCACACAAACACACTGAGCAGAGCTGTCTGCTTAGGGCACAAAACCTGCAGAGTCTGCTCTAAACAGCATCACTCCAAGACTATAGTTTGATATCTTTGTGTTTAGCTAGTCTTTCAGAATACAAAGTAGAAAAGAGCAGTCTCTGGGCTACATAGCACACTTAAATGAGGGCTAGTACGCTTGTTTTTGCTGCAAAAGACGGCAAAAGGAAAAGAAAACCTGGGCCCAGAAGTTAAAGTGAGGCTGTTTGAAATGAAGACTGATACGAGGGCTCCGTGTTGTTGGACTCTTTGTGAAGAGAGTAACTGTGAAGGAAATGACGAAGGCTGGAGGCAGGTGTTAACGCGGAGTTCGGCTGCAGCTGGAGGCAGTGTGATGGAAAGTGCAGTCTGGTTTTCTGTGCAACCAGAAGGAGACCATTTTATGCAAAAGCACCTAGGGTGACTGACTTTCCAAATCTCACTTATCAAAAGTGCAAAACTTGCTCCTCTGCACCTTAGGATCTCTGATAATTTGCTATAGTGAGATTATGCCACTTGACACAAACTGCAAGGTGTTTGCAAGAGTGGTAATGTTACTTTACATTGCTTTTTTCCTTCTTTTTCTTTCAAAAACTATGCTGTGGAGAATCAGATCTGATTGTTTTATTTGTTTCTGTGTGTTTACAATTACTATAAACCACTCTTCTAGAATGTTATGAATTAAAATATATAACGATCTATAATTTGGGATGTGATTTTAAAGAGAAAGGACAGGATATAAACCACACTACATCAGAAAGCAAAAATGCTGTTTCAAAGTCAGTGACACTGTACTTCACCCCACCCTTTGAATCAGGAGGTCTAAAACAGTTTGAATTGAAGAAACTTAAGCACTGGGACTAACACAATTATTTCAACTAGTCCATTTTTCAGCGAGCAGTCTTTTTCTGAAACTGCATGCAGATGATGAATTTTATAGCTACTTAGTGGGCACTTTGGTTCAGTAGACCCACTGTGACAACACCAACCCACTCAATGCAGGGCTCTGTATCAACACTAGTGACACGCTAGAAAGAGGAAGGGACAGCAGGGCAGTTCCTGACTGGATGCTGTTACATTAGAGAAGATGAAGAATATCCTCTTGCTATCTCAGGTGAATGTCTGAGTATAATCCACTCAAAAGCATGGCTTCTCAGGAAAGAAGCAAATAGGAAGGTAACTTGCAAGATTTAAGGCTGTGTCAGCACTTTGTTGCTTAAAGTTCCACTTTCAGGAATTTGAAGTTGAGCAGTTAGCTCACTTGGGAAGAAACTACTGCCTAGTATGGCCTAGGCTGGTTGTTGTATTTTCCCTTGTACCATATTTGAAGAGGGGAGAGATTTTTCTCCCATTCCCAAAAGTATTGCAGTTTCATTGAAACCCAAGAGTCATGGTACTAATTCCTATGTTACTCAGAAGTCATTCAATATTTCACAGCTTCATTAAAAAGTTTCCCTGGAAATGTGATCACATGACCTTTGCATACTTAAAAAGATAATGACCAAATTTCTGCATGCCTGACATATATTTTTCTTGCCCAATAAGAGCCTTTCACAAATCATTTAATGTGCATTGTCTTATATTTCCTGAATATATGTAGTACACTTCCAAGACCACCAGTGCAAGACCAGCTGAAAATATTCTTCTGGAAAATATTATATGCTTTAAAAAAAAAATAAAAAAGGAAAAATAATGCTTAGATTATTCAGCAACTGGAATGACCATGGAAAAGCTATACCATTTAATCTGGTGACACTTCCCACATATAGTTTTTGGTTTATCTTAACTTAAAATAACAGCATGGCACAGGAATATGACAAGAAACATGCAGAAGACATTAATGCTACACACACCAAGAAAACTCCCGTTATTGGTAACCTGCTGGTCGCCTGCTTAACTTGCAAGCAGAGCAATCTTTCCAAAATCTTTTTAGCTATCTCAAAAACACAACATCACTGACAGTGGAAGTAGAATGTGTGCTTTAATGTTGAATTTTATGCTTTCACCAGTGTATGTATACCCTACCTCTCACATATTTTAAAAGCAGTCTGCTGGAGTTATTGTAAAAATTCTATGTTTTGATGTTGTGTATGTTTTTATAAGACAATGCTTCAAAGAAAAAATCCCCAATCAAACTAAAAGATCCTATATATGACATATGTGTTGCTCTTTTGGTGGGTTATCTTGCATTCCTGATGGCTACTCTGTGTTTTTCATTTGAAAAAAGACACCCCCCTCCAAAAAAAAAAAAAAAAAAAAAAAGAATACTGTGTGAAATACAAGCCCTGAGGTGTGCAATTTTGTGCAAACTGCTGGTAATTTTGTTCTTGCTAAGATTTGTTATAAAGGCAGCAAGTAGCACTGGTAGTTGCTATGGAGATTTCCAACAAGAACAAGCAGTATCTGGCTGCCTTACTGGAAGCCTGTAATCATCACTCTTAATTGAGAAAGTGGACAGGCACGTTTTGCTCTCACACACATACAAATGTGGCCAAAATTTTTATAGAATAGTTTTGTTGGGTGGTATAGCTGCAGCTGTAAGGAACAGCTACCTCTGAGGTTGATCAGCTGTCAGCAATTGGTTTTGCTCAAGCATCTTTGATTCTCTGAACAATACACAAAAAATGTTTCTGCATGTTGAAATAGCAGTTTTGGACTCCTGTCATGAAACACAAAGAGTAGGGTTTGTGAGGAACGTGGCACTGCCTTGGCCAGCTGCAGCAAGGACAGGGCTCCCTCAGTGTCACCCAGGGTGGGATTGGGTCAGACCTGGGCCCACGCTCTTTCTGAGGCAGCGTCATTCAGAGGTCACAGAATGCTACCAAAGTGTGCCAAGTTCCTTTTTTTGACCAAATTTCTAGGTTGTACTGAAATCACTCTATGCAACACAGATTCATGTTTGAATGCATAGTTTCCTTTTTTTGTTGTTTGTTTGTTTTATTAATGAAGTCAGGAAAAACTCTTGTGACAATGTTTTTTAAAAAATAATCAAACAAGGACTATTAGTATTTTTTTACCTTTTTTGTATATATCTCAGTATATTTTTTTTTGCTTTTTTCTCATTAATTTTGGTTTGTTTTATCTGGCCAAAAGTGCTTAGATGTGGCAACAGCTTTTATCATTTCTGAGTGATTGATTATTAATGATTTCACACATTTCTATGATTGCTTTGAAGATACATATTGCAGGGAGGCAACAGCAGAGGCATTTTAACTTTTTTAATTCATAAATCTGCTGAGACAACAGAAATTGAAGCTGCTTCTTTGTTCAAGGCCTTGTATAGTGGGAACAAGCTGAAAAATGAGCAAAAGCACAGTGTGTGTGTGTTTACAAATGATAGGGATTTATAATGTTATCATTATTAGTAGTATGCATACAATGAGCAGCAAACAGCCACTTTTTTTTTTCCAGGTTAAAACTAGACATGAGAGTTTCTATGATGAGTGTTGAGCTAGTTCTTTATCATTACACTTTAAAGGGATAGTATCCAGAGGCAATGAGTGCTGCTTCTTTATTATTAACCATGTTTTTACATTACATGGATCCTGTGTGGAAGAAACAAAACCCAGTTGAAGTCAGTAACAACCACTCTATTGACTTGAACTGGCTATAAATTGAAACCTAGGAAATATTTGAGTTATTTTTCTGGATGCTGGGTGTTTGCATGGTTAGATTGTGGGATATGGTAGCTGGTAACCAGCTGATATTGATTCTTACTTTGAAGATGATGATGAAGAAAAAAGAAGACATCTATTATATTGTAAGCTAGTGTGTGCCCAATAGAGATTATTTAATTAGGATTTAGTTTCATGGAGATATCATAAAGATGTTAATAGTATTTTTTTAAATTATTATTTGAATCATAACTGACACTATTTTTAACTAGTTTATTTGCATTGCTACAATGTTGAATGTCCCAGATTCATTATTTGAGTATATATCTAGATATGTACATACCTATGTGAATAGCAGAGAAAATTTGAGTGAGTGTAACTTATAAAGGTAATGAAACAGAGAGGAATTTTAGCATAAGTATCCACCTACATTATATTTAAACTTTAGTCCTACATGCCTTGTGAATTTTCAGTACACCTGGCATGTAGGATGAATTGCTCTTTATGAATACGTGTTGCCTTTAGAAAGAAAATAAAAAGAATAAGTGAGACCGGATACTCTCTCTTTAAATCACAAGAAACATTTTAATGTTTTCTGTATGTTCTGGTTTATTATTTTGAAAAAATTAATAAGCAGATATATTGATAAGCTCGAAAGTTATAATATATATAGATATCCATAACTCAAAATAGATGATTTGAGCGAGAGCCGTTTTCTTAATTTGTTAGTCTGTAAATACTTACACATTTTTTGTAAAACAGACTGAGTTTAAGTTATTAACTCCATCTAACATCCAAGCATGTGAGTGTGTCCTTATTTGATTGTATCTTATAGATGTCCAGTGATGTGCTCAGGTGCTCAATGATGGCTGACTAGCGTGTGTGCTGTCATACAACAGACAACGTGTACAGCATACACAGTGTTTAAAAAAATCCAAAAAACACCAAAAAAACCTGTAAAAACAACAACAAAAAAAAGATTAGTCCTTGAAGAAATGTAATGTTTCCACAGTGAATGTTGCATGCATAGATGGTGGTTTGTTGATTCTCATTTTGGTTTGAATTTCTTTTAATTTTTATTTTGCTTCCGGAATCATCAGGAAAAGAAATACAGACTTGTTCTAAAAGTTGTAAAAACTGAAACAAAAGCAGTATGAGAACTGTATAAAAATGCTTGTAAATCTGTCCCGGTTTTCACTTTATGTATAAATCCATGCCATGGTTTTGTGATTGTATACAGGATGTATCTTGAGAACTTATGCAAATTGTGCTCTATAAAGGCTGTTATCCCAGTCTGACAAATAAATATTTAAAATATCTGGTTTGGTTTCTTTTTCCTAATTAGCATGAAAACCTATTTCCCATTTGTTGACCACAGTGGTTTTATGGTAATGCTGTACACACTCCTATGCTCATCTGTCCTATTCCAGCATTAACACACCTTCCAGGGTATCACCCACATTCCACATTTCATTTTGAAATAAGGAATGGCTTGTTCATGAAAACTTTTCTCCCAACAAGTCAGAACCAGAATCACATGCAGCTTGTTGATATCTTCATACAGATTCATCTCTGGCATTCTATATAGACAACAAATATATGTACATACATCAGCACCATTTAGGAATGTTCAGAGTTTTGTCTCCTCACTGTGAAGAAAAAATGAGTTACAAATTTAGCCTAACTCCATATCCTTGTAAGTTCATGATGAAGACAAGAATAAGAAAGAATCTGTTAAACCCTAATGGGATTTTCTCTGGTTCTTTCCTTCATCAGAAAGGTTTCCAGGAACAATATATTTTAGAACTTACTATAAATAAGAAATCATTTTTTTTCAGCAATCATTTTTATGTTACTGAATTTTACCTGACTTGTAGAACATCTGTGAGGGTTTCCCATTGAGACCTGTACTTCTTAGTCACGTCTAGATCTATACTATATTTTCATTTTTTCTGTCTTTGACATAAATAATTTAGGAAAAAATTGTGCTCCCCAAGTAAAATAAATTGTTGTTTGAGCCTGACACCTGGGATATATAGCCTGGATTTTTTTCTGTCAGTTGATGCCCTTTTCTCATAAAATAATATAATTAGTAATAGGCAACACTTCTGAAGATGCCTCAAGAAAAGGGATGTCCTTTCTCTCACCTTAGCCTACTTGCTCCAGCACTTATACAGGCTGACTTCTATTACTGCTTATCAGGAGCCAAACTCAAGTCTTCCCAGTACCTACCTTAATCGCTAAGGTGTACCTCTCTCTGAGAAAATAGTCATGGCTACAACAAACACTTCACCCCACACTCAGCCTCAGTTTTCTGCATCCTCTTTTATTTTTATGAGGAATCTGCTGCTCAGCATGCTGACCCTCTGGAAATGGTTAGAAAGCATTTCTGAAGTGTTAAGGGAGAGAGAGCTGACTGGGATTAGCTGCTGTGAATGCTGTAGGTTTGTCTGAATCTAGCTCCAGGAAACCAGTTTGCAGAGAGAAAATCCCAGTGTCCCTTCAGAGAAACAGAAAGAATGATTAAATAATATGCTGCTTTTTAAATAATTAACAATATTTAACAAAAATCTGTGTTTACTCAGAGCACTCATCAAAGTGCAGAGCATGCATGAACTATTTCCTCACAGTGCTATTGTGGGGTTTACCCAAGAGGTCCGCTGGGATATATAATGAGAAAATGAGACTCGAGGAGTTCGTGGAACTCATGAAGTGTGAGGAGAGACTTGGGAGCATTGAATGATGGGAAGGGTAAGGTTGGATGTACTTGGGTTGGGGAAGATGAGGTTAACAGGAGCTGTCCATAGATGCCTTACAGGAGTTACAAGAAAGATAGAACTAGACTCTTGGAGGTGTGTAATGATAGGACAAGAGTCAACAGGTACAATTTTCAATATGTGAAATTCTGCTTCTGTATATACATTTGGGGTAATCAAACACTGAAACGGTCTGCCCACAGAATTTGTGGAATTTCCATCCTTGAAAGCATTTTAAAACATCTGGACAAATCCCTGAGCATCCTGATACATCTGAATATGCTTTGAGCGGGTGTGGGGGGTTTGACTAGATGACCAGCCATTGTCTCTTCCAAACTAAACTGTCTACGCCTCCAGACTTAATGTAACAGCCAGAAATTACACCTTTGTATTATCATTTCATTTTTTTAAAATAGTCATAAAGAATACTCTGGCTTCACAGATGTCAGATTCACTAATATACATTACATTTTAGATTGACCGCCAAGGTTAATTTGTGCTTGTGATATGAAGTGTTTCTGTACAAAGAAGGAAGCGAGCAGCATCCCTTGTTTGGCAGCACTGCAATCCCACTGGTCCTGAGTGAAATTCACTGTTGGCCAGTATAAATGTTTCAGATCAAAGAGCTTCAAACCCTGGTTGCTAAATTACCTCTACCAGTTGCAATAAAGAAGTCCATTCAAGTTTTGAAGTTACTAATCTACCAATGGCCTTTCTGTTTTCTGATCAAAAAGGTAAAAATAAAAAGAAATGAAGTGAACATAATCAAAAGGACTATATGCTGTCTGACTCATGCAGGCCAAAATTATATATGGTCTGCCACTATCTATGATGTGTGGCCCAGTAGCCATATCTGTATTCATTAAAAGAAGAAGTGACATGGTTCATCCTCTTCCTGGAATAAACTTGTCCATGCTTGAGTGTCCCAAAACAAGTAAATCATCCAAAATTACTTACTGAGTGCAGTCTCTGGCATTAGACCGGAATTTCAGAAATCAAGTTTCTTTTCAGAGCTATTTTAGTTGGTGAAATGTTTGACCTTCATTATTTAAAGGTAATTTTGTTTTTTTCCCCCCCCAAACTAGTTCACTTTCCTGTGTGCTAAAATAGGGTCAGGCTGCAGTGCAAGATTTTAGGGGGAAAAGGCACAGAGACCTAAATTGCTGCACAGCCCTACACCATCTCTTCTGCCTCAGGAGCCTTTAAGCCAAATACAAACAGCCAGTGGAACAATCAGCTACAAGTAAGATGGAAAAGTCAAGTACACAAAGATGAGCTGCAACATCGTGATGAAAGTGGAATGGAATTAGTGCAGGGCCTAAAACCCCTATAGTCTTTTTTTTTTATGGCAGAAGGTACAATATTTAAGCAACACACAATGGTACACCTACTTGAAGTTCTCCATATCTTTCTAAAAGTGGTCTGTTCACTGAATTGTGACTCTAATTGCTCTTACACATAGAAAGTCCTTGATCAATTTATTTCTTATTATTGCTTAGAAATATTACAATTCATTATTATATTAATTTCTGAGTTTATTGCATGCATGTATGCTTAAGAACAAAAAGCTAGTAATGGTTTTGTTTAATAATTCAGATTTAGTTAATAAACAAAAATTCCCATTCTAATTTTAATTAAACACTAATTATTATCTATGAAGAATAGCTGAAAAGAATGTAATAAATACAAAACATGAAAGAAGAAGATACTTTCCATGCATTACATTGAGAACTTTTCCCGGAAAATAAACCTTGTGAAGGCAAAGATTTTAGAGGATTGGACTTGTACACACAATCACCCTTTTCATATCTAACCCAAATTAATCTTCCTTGATTAATCTTTCTTTGGTATTTTAAAATATAGAGGAATTAAAATTTTTAGACTTTCCAAAGGTCTTCAAGTTACCACTACTTGTTCATCTCTCCTGTGTTCATCTCTCCTTACTCAGTCCCTTCCTCTAAGAGGAAATGAAATAAAAGAAAATCTCATTTCAACTCTGTGTTCTGAAAATCAAATTAATAAAATCTGGACTAAGTTTCTGTATCTAAAGAGAGGAGGTCAAAACAGAAGCTACAAGTAAAGGGCAGTAAGCAGTCATTTTGACAGCAGGAATCTCAAGCTTGCAAGTTGTCTTTGAAGCAGATTTGGGCTGAACACATCTGGACAACTGCTCAGAGCTGTTCACAGTCTCTGCTCTAATTCGCTAAGGTAATACCAGGCTCCTGGTAATAACAGCCCTCCTACGAGAGTTCACTTGATGTCATCTTTATTCAGTTAATATTGGTGGTTTCTGCACTGTCGCTACACAGAAAGTTTCTTCTTGCTAGTTCTGGTCCATACCACACAGGCAAGAACCTCTCACTTAGTTCAGTCCTTGTGTCCCAGGAGCATATGACACTGGTTCTTCATCCTTAGCTGGATTTAACTCTATATTCAAGCACAGAAGAACAGCACAGCCTTAGAGACCTGCATTTTAGACATCTGAATTTAGGTAAAATAAATCCCACTTAGTAAATCTTAACTATCATCACAAAATTGCAAGCCAAGGAGCTTATAATTTTAGGAGCAATAACAACACCTGGTAAGCATATAAAAGTGATGTGGTTTAATGAAAATAAATCCAGTACACAGTCTGAAATCCTTTTTTCATGAGAGATAGATAAATTGATACTGCATGATGTTTCTTTAGGAGAAAAGTCCCAGAGCTCCAGACTATCTTTGTGTAACACCACTTAAAGGTTTAATCTGAGCTGTTCAGGGCATTGGGGTAACATCTAAAGCAATCTGAAATTAATCTTTTAGTTGTTTTTGTGGAAGACCAGACTTTCTCTGATAAGCAACTCTGTGGGTTTTCAATCATTTTTTAGCATATTTCAGATCACCTGGTGTAGTAAACAGGCATAAGACCTGTACAACACAGACTCTAAAAGCTCAGAAATGCACACACACACAATAAACAGGCAATTTCTTCAAACATTAATTCAGCTACAGTTTAAAAAAAATACTTTTAAATAACTGAATACTGACAATCCTGGAATCAGTGTTCCCAGGAAGAATTATATTGCTGAATTACCTACCTCTAAAAAGGAGGCAGTGCATGCATGTCAAGGAAATGTGGCTTAAGTCCCTGAAAGAGCAATTCCTCGTGATGTGGATCATGGCAACATTTACAGACAGATTTACGTAAGAATAGAGAAGCAAGTCTGTATTTTTTCAGAGATGTCTTATGGGGGAAAAAATAGCCTGAATGCATTAAAAACTTATTGAAATCAATAAACAGGCTTCAAAATTACATAAGATTTTCTTGAGTAAAAGCTTGTGTTTGGAGCAAGAGCTCTTTTGTCATTCTACCATGATGCTTATTAAGATCTTTAAGTTTAACGTGATTTTACAGACCATGTAGTTTTACTGCCATGAGGCTTCTCAAAAGTATCAGTGAAAGTGGAATTAGGTTTATTGTTTTCATTAAACTTATTTTATACATCTTGGTATGATCAACACAAAGAGTAAATGTTTGAGGGCATAATAAATCAATGTGCCTACATAAAAACTCCAAAGGGCAATATGAATCATTATAACAAGCTCTCAAAGACAAAGCTTAATCAGATAATATCATCAGTTTAATAATGAAGTAGTTGCTTATATATAGGTCAACATAGGAGTCAAGGGAAACAGAAAAACCTTTGATTGTAGTGTTAATGAAGGAACAATGTTACAATATTATAAAGTATGATGCCCTTGGGAAAAATGATTCTTTGTATCCCTGCATTACCTTGAAAAAATTCTACAGGCATATCTTTATGCATGTTCCAGATAGAAGAAATAGAAAGTCTCTGTAGAACACGTTTCATATAATTTTTTTTTACAAAAGTACTTAGCATTTGGGAAAAGAACGTCAAGAGTTGAAAGGTTCAAGCTGATGCTTTCAGTCCTGTGCTTTTGATGTCACTGACAGATGCTAATGCAGCAAGTGAAAATAGCTCACCAGTATTTTCCATTTTTCTGAAGGTCTTAAAAACACTCCTGCCACAGCAACCCCAAGTAACAACATCAAGGAGCAGCATTTTTGTCAGTGCTGCCCAGCTTAGTTTAAGATCTGATGCATCCAAGTTTGCTCTGATTCAGCACTGTGCTATCAGTCACCTTACTGCGTGGGGAGGTTGAAGCAGAAAACACACACACCGCACATGCCCACACACCTGCTTAAAATTCTGATATACTTAACCTAGTTGCACAGTAAAAGATAACACTTTAGAGATGGCTGCCGAATTACAGCAGCAAAATGCTGTGAATGGCAAATAAAAGAGATGCCCTTGTTCTCTATCAGAGGAGAAGGACTTGCTGCACATACCCAGCAGCATCCTTAGCCAGAGAAACAGGGCTGGAGTGACCCTGCTCTCCCTCTTCGGCCTCTGCTTTCTGCTCCTGTAGGAACTGTGACTACCCTTCATGCCTTCTTGTTATCTCCTTTGTGTTTTCATGCTTTATGGGGTGTTCTACATGTGATGAGTACATGTTTGTTGTTGTCTCTGCTGTGTCCAACCCAGGTTCTGCCAAACTCTCAGTGAGCAGATGGGATTTGTATTCATGCCTTTGGGATCACTGGTATCACACTACTCTTGTACTCTTGAGGCTTCTGCTTATAGACAGGAAAAAAGACAGTACCAGTGACTTGTTTGCCTTGGAATTAAATCTAGTCAGTAATTACAAGTATCTAGTGGATTCAGGCCATTTTCTAATTGCACAAAAATTCAGTTTTTATTTTAATGACTATAATACATTTTATGTCTACAAGCATTCAAGAAAGAATCTTAGAGTCCACTGAAGTCCTATATGGATCAGTATGAAGGGCTATAAAATAAAAATTTACTAAAAACCCTTGGAAAAAAATTATGTCATGTTTTTTAAATTAAAAAGAAAAAATATTTTTTTAACTCTGTATCTCTGGATTATCAAAGAACAGTTATTACATTTCATAGACTCAGGCACTAAACTCTAGGCTGGAGGGAGGAACTTGATCTTTTTCAGGAGTAGAAGTCAAAAATATTTTGCTGTACTTGGACATGTTCAGTAGACTGAATGTCTTTCAGGGAGCTGCATTGAGATGAGGCTACATGGAAATTGCTGAGTCTGAGAAGATTCTTTACACTAATAAGAGAAAAAAATTGCTGAAACCTGACTTGCCAGACTGGCGTTTCCCAATCATTCCTATTTGAATTTTTACTCTTTAAAGTTAAAGGCCTTTAAATAGATTGTTCTCAATCACCCTTTGCAGAGTTCTTGTCAGCATGTAACGTACAGAGCCTGTTCACGAGGCATTGAAGTTCGGTGATTAAAGACAGAAACCTCTAACAGTGGGTGAATTGCCTTGATGGACTTAACCCAGAGGGGCAGTGCCCATGAAGCAGCTTCTCCCAACCACCAGGATCAACCACATAGCTACAGCACCTCTTTAAGCCTCACATTGACAGCAAGGCCTGTGGCATTCACAGCACTGCTCAAAATCCAGAGTAGTAGTGGAACTAATCTTAAAAGTTTAATGTTGAAAAATTAATTTGTCAGAATTGAATATTAACCTTGACTTTAAAAAAAAAATTGTAGATTAATTAAACGTTAACAAAAAAATTGAGTGGGATCTTTGCTTTCAAAGAGAAAAAGTACTCTTTAAATACATCCTTCTCAGTCCAGCCCAGCTGACCTCATGTGTTAAGAAGCATTAGCAACCCAAGAAGGTATCTAAAAATTATATGCTGGAGTTTTTTGAAAACATTTTAAAAACATTCCCATTTTACTTGTGTATATTCACACTATTAAGTAGTCATGCTTACAAGGAATCAGATACAGGTACAGTATGGTCTTTTAAAACTTACAGCTGTAAGCACAAATTTTTGAAGAATATACTTTTTCATGTCTTTATAGATGACAGTAAAACTGAGCAAGCATACAGAAACTTCAGGTTTTGTGCAGAAGTTGCTGATTTGGTTCTGTGTCAGCCAGACCAGCAATGATATAACAATTTTAAACAGCTATTTTTATTTGTAGAAAAGTTATTAATTATTACCAAGATTCCCTGGTGTTCTGTGTTTTAATATTACTTTTAAATCATAGTTTTGGGTCTGTGATCCATTTCCAGTATCAGATAAAGGTCAGCCAGTCTTTGAAAACCTTGATTCAAACTTCAAAAGAATACAAAAATTGCTGACTAGGTAAGAGCCCCAAGATATGAGCATAAGGACTGAACGAGTGAGTGAACTCTCTGAGGGAGAAAACCCAGGGGCTGCATAAATACATGCTATCATTTTTATTTGGAGCAGAGTTGAAGATAAGGACAAATCACCTCTTATGGTGATATAAATACGGTGATAAATTTAGGAAAAAAAAGGAAACATATAAAATTATAAACTAGAAATAAATATTAATAAAGTTTTTATGCAAATTTTCTTTATGCAGACATTTTTATTAATTTCCACATATTTTAAATATTAATAACAGTAAGGTGGCTACCTAGAAGAACCCAGTTAAATAATTTTTATGTGTTATTTAGAATAAAGGCCCGCTGGAAGCTGAAGTTCTTACATCTTTTATTATGATTTGTGAAACTCAGGAGTCTAACCCTAAATTGCACATTGGATTTTTTTCTGCTGACTTTTAAAGGCTGTGGATTTTAAAGCCAGCAGCAGATGGCAGCAGTGCCAGCAGCACGGCCCTCGGGTTTCCTCATCAGGCATTTAGGTTAGAGAGAGCAAGTTTTGTAACTTGCAATATACTTCGGGGGGAGAAACTACCCTGTCTGATGAGTCTGTACCTTAATTCAAGGGAAAAAACTAAACCAAAATTAAAAATTGTATTTTATTTCCTTAGAAAATATTATGTGGAAACATGCCTTTACAAATGCTCTCTGAGCCATATCAGGGCTGAGGAAGTCTTGGCTTTAGAATGTAGCAAAGGTTGTGAGTGGATCTAATTCTCTAAAAATTCATTTTTTCCTTAAAATGAGCTGTAAATTCAGTAAAATGAACAGGAAATTCATTAGAGCAAGAATTTTGAGGCAAGGGTTTAACATAAATAAGATGTAATTGATACACAAATGTCTTGAATGTATTTCTGAGGTCCTGTGTTAGTCCATAATGTTAATTTTTACAAGCTTGAGGTGTTGTGGACAGTCTAAGCTGTTCAGCAGTGATGATGTTACAAAATTCCAGACCTATGGAATGTGCAGGGCTCTTCTTTTGAAGTCCTGGGTTTTGCAGCTGAAAATAATGAAAAAAACTAACCAGGAGTCCTGCTGAACTGCAACTGACATGTTGGTTTTGTTTTGTTTCATTTTGGTTTTTTAATAAGCATTTCCACACAAAGGGTTATTTTTTGAGAGATAGTAAGAGGTTTTTTGAAATAATGGTACCTTTTAAAAATAACTATTACAACATTAACTGCTTCCTAATGCTCTCATAGTCATACACAACTTGCATTCCACATGAAAAAAAACATTTTAAATAGTTCTCATGATAATACTTGACCTTACTCTGAGCAAGAATTAGTGCCTTATTGCACACACCAGCCATTCACTCTCTTCTGGCAAAGCCCCAGATAAAAGAGCATCCTGTTCTCATAGAGAAGTCCTCAGACAATTCTTCAATATACTTGTATTCATTATCATCATGATATGATAATAGACTATTGGTGTCTGTGGAGATGCAATGGAACATTGCCAACAAGCTCTAGGTCCAAAAAATCATTAATCCAAGACCAGGCCCTCATTGGTTTCTTTGTGTTTATGTATGTGCTTCTTCTTTCACTCCTAACATTTTTCCCAGATCTAGAAGCAATTAAATTATTTCACAAGTGGTTTCGATAAAAGTTGATAGAAACATGCTGTTCAAGAATCCACAGGATCAAAAGATAATTTTTGCCAGAACGGACCTTAGAGGGTTCTGCCTTGTGAGTTTTGACAGCTCTGTTGAGCCTGAAACATGAAGCAGAACAGTAAGTACTGTGGAAAACTTTACCACATCCTGGTAACACAGACTTTCTAACTTCAAAATTGGTTTTCTGTACTCAGTCAGAATGCTGTTGGATGTGATTTGACTCTTCCATGCTGTTCAAGAAGGGAGAAGAGAACGCTTGACTATGGAAGAGAAGAGGAAAAAAATCTGTGTTTTCACTGAATGATTCCACAATAACATTGAACACACTGCAAGTGCAATTGCTTCTGAGTCTCTTCACAAATTCATTAATATTTGTTTCTATTTTAATTTTTCTCCTGTTAAAAAGCTCCTCCAGTCCCAATTAGTGTACCACAAGCAACTGGAAATTCTGGTAACATGAAAACTTCAGGGGAAGCACACAGTTAGTTAGTTATCGTTTTTGATCGGATTCACAAGTTTATCAGTTACGAGCTAACACTCCTTCTTGCCAGTAGATGGTGCCACAACTCCAGAAAACACGGATATGTGATTGCAACAGGAAAGCAGTACAGATTTTAACACACCGTTATGCAGAATTTTTAAACCTTAAACAGTTCAAATGAGAAGAAAATCTACTCATATAATACTGAGCCTCAAGAATGTTTCAATTTTGAATGTTTCTTAAATATCTCTGGTTTGGGGAGTTTGTTTGCTTGCTTGGTCCTGTCTTTTCTGTATAGGTAACTACTCACATAAATAATTAAGTCCAGTACATAATCCAGAGTTTGGTTCCCTTGTCTTGGTTTGTTTCTTACCTTATTTTACTTCAATAAATGTAGGGGTTTAAAATTTGTTAAGTAATATATTGAAATTACAGATAGAGGGATGATCCAAATACTGATAGCTCTTAGGACCTGATAGTGAGAAAAACAAACAGATATTTTGGGTTGATGCATAAAGCAGCATGCTTAATTGCAGAATTAACTTGAAAATATCCAGAGAAAACCGAACTGCTTTGGGAGTCTTAGGATCATTCAAGAACCTCCTGTCCCGTTTAATTCAATCCTGATTTTGCACAAAATCAGAATGGCCCATGTGAATGTACACATGTTCTACACTTTTCCTTGTGCCTTTCATTTTTTTGTTCATTTGGGAATAAAAAGCCCAAAAACCTTGCCTACCACTATTTCACAGAACTTGGAAAAAAAAATAGCAAGAGCTATTGTCGTTTACCAGTTTCTTAGACAAAGACCTGACATAACAAGAAAAGAAGAAATAAAAAGAAAGGGAGGAAAAAACCCACAAATTTAGCTGGTATCATTTCTGTTAGTTCCATAACTTAACACTGTTGTGAATATTTTCCAGGTAACTAACATCTGAACTTTTTTAGATTTACTAGAGGTCTGCTGATTAGAACTGAGTGTTTTCTAGGGTAAGCTATAAAAGGATCTTATGGATAGATCAAAGACATTGCTGAAGCAGACCTAGATTGCACAAACCTGTTTAAGCTCAGGTACATGCTAGAGCACTGCAAGGGTGCATTCTTGAATGTCCATGTGGGCAACCTGAATGTCAGGTTATTTACAGAGTCCAGCTGCCTTTTTAGCAGGTGCCAGAGGGACCCTTTTAAGACAAGTCCTAGGTTATCTGGCACATGCTGGATGATACATAGAAAAACCCAGATTGGGTACAGCACAGTCTATCTCGACTACTTATAAACTCAAAGATTAATCAAAACCATCCTTTCCCTAACAAAATTCTAGTGGTTGGCTCAACTGAAATCTTACACACAGCATATTCCAGGTTTATATTTCCTTCTGACACACTGCCAATTACTAGGAGCTACTGTTCAGTGTAACCCATAATCTCCTAGTGCCATCAGCATAAAGTTATTTATCCATCTTGGATAAATTCATTATGCATTTTATGCCATTTCCTACATATACCTTGTTTCTTCTTTCAGAATTTTTAGCCACTGACCCAGTCAGAAACCTAAAGCATTGACAGACCTGAGGTGTAAAATTCTAGGTGTCTCAAAGATATCTATCCACAGACTTCTTTTATATATAAAAAATTTCCTGTGACCTTAAGTGATAATCATGTTCATGATTATATTCTCACAACTGACAAAACCCATATTTATGCATAATAGACCTTATAATTAAAAAAATGTTCATCAATAAGAGAGTAATAATTGTCCATATTTTTAATGAAAACTGCTAGAAATACTTAAAGGCAGTATTAAAGCTTATTCATGCTTTTTACTGAGTTTACAAGGCCTCAGGCTTGAGGTTTGTCTGGCTTGTCTACCTGGCTTGCTTCGACCTACTTTGTTTTAACTTACCAACCTATTTTGTTTTAACTTACCAATGGTGAGTTTGGAGCTGCACAGAGGTGCTCTTAGGGGTAACAAGGAGAAGGGACAAATCTGAAATTTTGTGTCTAACATGCACAATGATCTCATCATATAGTAAATTCGGGTGTAGTGTGGAGGTGCTGAACAATGAAGACAGAAAGGTGCAAATTGGTGTTAGCAAACATTTAGAAATGAGTGCATGTTCTGCACCTGGTGGGTGATGTGACAGCAAGCCAGTGCAGGATCTCAATAAGGCCTGACAACAAATGGCTTAATAAACTGCTTTCATGAGACATACTAATGAGAGGGATACAGAGAGGAAATAAATACTTTGGAATGCTTGGAAGGCTGCATTTTTACATCAGGTGGAGCCTGGATGGATCTTCCCCATAGGGTGCTGAACAAAGCAAAGCAAATCCCATCCATGGTGAGATGCTTTCCCTCATGGTCTTCTAAAATGTTATATAATTTCCTTGTAAGAAAACAACTCTGTTCCTAAAGGACGTTCTCATGAGAACTTCCTTGCTGTACTGTCAGATAGAGGCAAGGCGAAGAAGATGCTGGTGCCAGACCCAGTCTGCTTTAGATCACTATCTCCTCCAATACCAAGTCTGCCACAAGGCTCTCAATATGCCAGACCCAAGCATAAGAAAGAGAAACTATTGTCATGAACATCATATTCCTCCTGTCAAAGGACTCCAGACGCTGTCAACTCACTACCTACCACTACCAGAAGGAAGCTGCCAGCCTCAGGAGTCAGAGAAGGGATAGGATGAGCATCACACCTGCAAAGGGGTAGGAACTGAGTGCATGTTTAACTGTTTTATTACTACCGCTGAGAATTTATTCTGTGTTAACTTTATTCTTCTTTACCAATTAGAACTGGGTTATGGTGTTGCTGCCACAGTCAAACAGGGGAAGACGAACAGACGTCATCTATGTAGACTTCTGTAAAGTCATTGACACACATCCTCATCTTCAAATCAGAGAGACATGGATCTGATGGGTGCACTATTCAGTGCATAAGGAATTGATTGAGTGGACAAGGCCAGACAGTCCGTGGCTCCATGTCCAGGAGGAGGCCAGTGATGACAGGTATCCCTCAGGGCTCTGTCTTGGGACTGGTGCTCTGTAATATCTTTAACAATTACATAAACAATCATTTCAAGTGCACTCTCAGCAAGTTTGCACATGACTTGAAGCTGAGTGGTGCAGTTGACACAAAAGAAGGAAGGGATACCATCCAAGGGAAACCAGGTAAACTTGAGAAGTGGACCCATGAGCACCTGATGAAGTTCAATAATCCAAGTGCAAGGTGCTGCACCTGGGTTGGGGCAATCAGTCATGAGTAGAGACTGGGAGAAGGACTCCCAGAGAGTAAGGAAGGACTTAGGATGGAAACCTGGACATGATCCAGCAGTGTGCGCTTGCAGTCCAGAAAGCCAACAGCATCCTGACCTGCACCACAGGAAGTATGGACAGCAGGTTGAGGAAGGTGATTCTGCTTCCCTATGCTGCCCTTCTGAGACCCCACCTTGAGTACAGCACTCAACTCTGGAATCCTCAGCACAAGGAAGATGTGGATCTGTTAGAGTGAGTCCAGAGGAAGCCACAGTGATGATCAGAGGTCTGGAGCATCTTTCTTATGAAGGCCAACTAAGAGAGTTGGGGTTGTTCAGCCTGGAGAAGAGAAAGCTCCAGTACTGAAAGTGGGCTTGTGAAAAAGAGGAAGAGCAATTTTTACAAGGGTAGCTAGTGATAGGACAAGGAGGAATGGTCTTAAACTAAAAGAGTAGAGATTTAGATTAGATATTAGAAAGAAATTCTTTACTCAGACAGTGGTGAGACACTGGAACAGGTTACCCAGAGAACTGTGGATGCCCCATCCCTGGAAGTGTTCAAAGCCAGCTTGAATGGGGCTCTGAGCAATCCAGTCTAGTGGAAGGTGTCCCTAGTCTAGACCATGACCAAGGGGGGTTGGACCTAAGTGATCTTCAAGGTCCCTTCCAACACCAACCATTTTATTACTCTATGATAATGGCATTAAACTATTTAATAATATTAAATAAATTAAATTAAATTAACTAAATATTAAACTTTTATGATTTTGATTACACTAGAAATGAATTCCTGGCTTTATATAAATATGAGATGTGCTTCCTCTTTTTAGATAGGCAATACATGAAAGGTAGACTCATAGCTAGTATTGCTTTTAGCCCATGCTGTTATTTTTTTTTTCTCAACTAAATTGTTACAGGAATTATGTGTTTGTCTTCCATCCAGAAGATAACTACCTTATCTATGTATTTCTTTATCTTTCCTTTCCTGCCCCCTGCCCTTTTCCTCTGAGAGTATACAACCTGCTCCACAATAATCAAACACCTTTTCTCTCAGAGATGACCTTACCAATACTTGTCCACCTAAACAAATGTTTTCAGTTTCTGCTTGGCTTTAAAATTTGCCAGGACTATCTTAAACCTGAAGAAGGGCTTTGACACTCAAAGGTTTGCCTAATTTTTTCCAGCTAAACCAACTACTCTGATGAAACATATTATTTCACATTGAAACCCATTTTTGCTTGGTAATAAATGTCAACAAAGCTATCTCGATGACTTACTTCATCTCTCTATGGGAACTAAGGTTTCACAAAAGAAGTTTATAAATTGTTCTGCTTTGGCTCATAAGCTGAAGGACGCTTAGTGTTTTTTTTGTGTGAAGAAGGCACATGGTATTTAGTGAGTCGTGATTAAGTCCTGAGATTTGAGGAGTTCATGACTCATTCACACCTGGTATTTCGAAGTCTGAACAGTAAATCTCTTCCACTCCAAATTTACTCAGTCACATGCTGATTTTGATTTGGCTGCTAAGCCTGTTTCTAGCACTACACCACTTCTAGTGAGTTGTCCCTCAAATACAAAAATATGTAACAAAGTGCCTATTATGAATATGTCTAGTGTATAATATTAATCCTAATTGTTTTTTTTTTATTTCTGACAGTTGTATTTCTTAGTTCATTCTTGCATCTTATTCATGGATGAAAATAATCTCTCTGTAAATTTGGATTTTTTTCTATCTCAAGGACAATAAAAATGATACTTTCAACGAACACAAACAGGTCTGTTACTGTAAAACAATAACCTTTTATTAACTTTCACTCCTTCACGCTATCTGTACCAAGATCCCAGAGAAACTGATGGTACAAATATAGGGTAATATTTGTTCTTGGGGAACAGCAGAATTCATAACTCCATACTATTGCTCACTAAAGCAATGCAGCCCCAAGGGTTGGGCAGAACCTTAGTCAGACACATGGATCAGGTACTAATTACATGCAGAACACTCCATAAAGCATGAAAGCACAGTGGTAATAACAATAAGGTTAAAGGACAATCACAGCCCCTGCAGGAACGGAGGCATAAGCAGAAGAGGGAGAGCAGGATAGCTCCAGCTCCCCTTCCCTGGGTAAGGGTGCTGCTCCTGGGCAGTGCTGTTGGGTATCTGAGTAGGTCCTCCTTTTCTGGTGGAGAAATAAAGCTCCTCTTTCATTTGCCATTCATTGCATTTTGCTACTGTAACTCAGTTCTCTCTAATGTGTTTTCTTTCACTGTGTAACTAGGTTAAGCATATTCAGAATTTTAAACAGGTTTGGGGGGAAGGGTGGGGAATGTTTGTGTGTTCTCCTTCACCCTCCCTATACAATAAGGGTGATTGGTACTGCAGCCCAGAGTCAATAAACTTGGATGCAATAGTTCAGAGAATGATAGAATATACTTAATTGGAAGGGATACACAAGCACCACTGAAGTCCCACTCCTGACCCTACATAGGACAGCTCCAAGAGTCACATAATGCACCTTAAAGCATTGTCCAAACTCTTCTAGAACTGTCAGGTTTGGTGCTGTGACCACTTCCCTGGGGAGCCTGTTCCAGTGCCCAACCACCCTCTGAGTGAGGAACTTTTTTCTAATATCCAACCTAAACCTCCCCTGACACAACTTCAGGCCATTCCCTTGGGACCTGTCACTGGTCACCACAGACAAGAGATCAGTATCTGCCCCTCCTCTTCCCCTCTCAAGGGAACTGCAGACCATGATGAGGTCACCCCTAAGTCTCCTCTTCTCCAGGCTGAACAGTCCAAGTGCCCTCAGCTGCTCCTCAGCCGCACCAGCGCAGAGCAGTGTGGGATAATCTCCTCCCTGCACCCCAGGACACATCTTTCTGTCCTTTTCACTACAGGTGTACAAACAGCAACAGCTTCATGGATAATTAGTTTCTCTACTGGCAGCAGCAGATTGCCTGCATCCTTGTCTCTCTACCTTTGTACCTATACAGCCGTATGCTATATATGCTGTATGCAAGCACTTAGCAAGCACTTCATGAGCCATTCATGCTTTCAAGCAATTATTTTTCTTCTAAAAGAACAAGCTTCATATTTTGTTAATCCACTTGTAAACCTTCTCAGTGATTTTATGGAAGTTTTCCTTTGAGCTATAACTTTCTTCTTTTAACACAATGAAGCTCAAAAGTTTTTTTCATCAAAACCATGTTATGGAATTTCCAATAACATTCAATCTCATACAGGCTTTTGAAGCATCTGGAGACACAGACTTTGGCAACTTTCTGAAGAAAATTGAACTAAATATTACATGAAGTTATACTAAGTTTGGAGACACATCTACTGCTGTCTCCAGCTGGTCATTAACCAGCTCCATAGATAAGATTTTTACATCTGTAACATGAAACAAAAATCACATATACTGAATCAAGTAAACAAAACCAGGACTAATGTATGCAAATGTGGGTATTGTAACCATCCAGCTTCCATTGGAAAAAACACTTCTGAGATATTATAAGACCAGACTATTAACTTCCATTTTTACCATTTCAAATCATGCCAGCTATCAATTTACATAGATTTTATTACCTTAGAAGTTTTGATAAAGGCTTAAACCTTTATATGTTTGAATTCCTCAGGATGTACCATTCAAAGTGAATGAAGGTCTTAATTCATACTAGTGGCATTCTTCTGCAAGAGCTTTGTTTGCTGGACCACAGTTCATACTTACAGAAAATAGTTCTCTGACTTCGTTGAAAACTGGAAAACTGGAGAATGAAATGTGGGACCAACAAAGCTATGGAAATTGATAAGTCAATTTGTCACCTAATGGGATTATAATTGCCTATAGATCAAAGAGCTGGAGCAATATCATAGCTTTTAACCCTGCCAAACATCTGAGCTAAGATTTACTTTTCTCCCAGAAGGAAAGAACAGAAGCAATTTAGCAAATTACAAGCTGTAAATGGCTTAACTGTTCTCAGACATAAAGTGAGATGAGAAGGTGGTACACTGGGAAATCATGTGGGGAATAAAAGGATACAAGGAACTCCTGATGTGAGCTCAGCCTAGAGAAGCAATAATACACATGCCCTCCAAGAGTTGTGTGTCCATACATCTCTATGTCTAGTCTGAAATATATTCTTAATTATTTTTTTAAATAAGACAATATAATTTAGCGATTCATATTTCAGACATAGCAACCTTTTCTACACACATTTTTTTCCTGGAAACTGTAATCATGAGATCCTTTACTTTCTCAGCCTGTTTTTATCCATGTACTGCCATGTGTGCACTAGATGGCACTCAATGCTTAATGCTCAGTTCTGTGCCCCGTCCAGAAAAGAGTTTACAGGGGCCAGTGAAACAATTGCTAAGTTTCCTGTTACCTTGAACTCATAGGTTTGCTAAAAACAGAAATGGAAATTTATAACTTTGCAATTGTATCTGTAGCAGAATGAAATGTTGAAATGGTCTTGTGCATACCCAGTTAACACGCAATGAAATATTAATAAGAAAAATTTAAAATCTCCTAAAATTATATTGAAATATATGGAGCACAGAACTCTCACTGAAACACAGGGGAAAAAGTCATAAAAAGAGCCTCTAACAGATGAGGAAAATCGAAAAATAAAGGAACTATGAAGAAAATATTTTCATGGAATGTTTCATTTTTAACAGTTTAGCAGGAAAGGGAAGGGCTGAAATCCAAAGCAGACTTCAGTGTAGAGGTCCCCAGACTGTGATATTCTTTGATAGCAATATTATTTATATTCTGTGAAAGTATTATTAACTTTCTAAATCACAGTTTTCTCAAATAGAGGGCTACAACAAATATACTTTTTTTTTTAATCTTTGTAGAATTTTAAGGTCTCTGAAAAAAAAAAATTAGTGTATTAATTTCATTATAAAATTCTACCTTATTTCAGTTACAATCAGGCTGGTCAGGACAAAGTAGGAATACACAGAGTCAGCAGAAGAATTTCTCATGCTCCTTTTTGGCATTTCTGTTTGGATTATGGGTTTCTCCTTTCATACACAATTATGTTCTTTTCCAAGGAAAGTAAGCTTGGGGATGCAGCCAGTTCCAGTTCCTATTATCTCCCAAACTGTGATAGTCAAACAAGGAGCAAATCTCTGTGATATTTTTCAAGAATAATGAAAAGTCACATAAGAGCAGCAAAATTATCCACCTAAAATACCAAGCAGCTGTGGCACTGGCAAGGTTGTAGAAGCTGGTATCACATCAGAGAACTGTTGTTGGCTCTTCTGCCTGTCCATCAGATAACCACTGTGTCCCTGGAACCCAGAGTTTCCAGTGCTGTCTTAAATACCATCAGTTATCAAATCCACAACATTCTGTGTGCCTGCTAAGGCTCCAATTAGTCAAGCTGGAGATAACTTTTATTGTTATTGTTTGTGAGGACGACCAAAATAATAAAACTGGGCATTCTATGATGATGGCCTAAATTCAGCTTTTATTGCTTCATCCAGAATATTACATCTTGTTCTTCACACAGCTGCACTCACACTCTCCTAGTACAATCTTACATACTAACACTATTCTTAGCTCTATTATCTATTATTTACCACTAGCCTTCACGTATGATTGGATGTTCACCTCTTATTTACATTCTTTTCCATGCTACCAGGTTGCACGGCCTTGCTGCATCCTCTGACATTTTATAACTAAGTGACAGACACAATGAAGTTTGAACCTTTTCACAATAAACTCTGAGCTGGGATCTGAAACCATCTAGATTGGGGTGCATAGATGTGAAAATACTGGAAAACATTCTGAAAAGAAATAGAGAAACTATAACAGAAGCTATCATTTCCTTTTTAAAACTCTATTCCATTGGACCAAGATTTCCAGTATTTGGATTTTGATTAGTTGCTGGAATGATGAATGCTTCTCATCAGCCTTACATGAAATATTTCTGAAAATCTGATCTGATGCCTTTTTGAATCTAAGAGTTTTTGAAAATATAACCATATAACCCAGTGGGGATACTATTGGGAATCTTGATCTGACATCTCATCAGGGAGCTATCCCAAGATTGCTGTCACAGTTTTAGCTTGATGATTTTTTTTTTCTTTTAGCAATAGTCCACACAGATGGCAGAGGAAACTTTTAGCATTTTCATTATGAAGAGAGCCTTTCCAATAGGATGTGTCCTTTATCTCAGCTGAATATCCCACAGCAAATTAAATTTTTTTTAATAAGAAAATCTCAAGTTTTTCACTGTTAAGGAGTAACTGCAGGGCTCTGTCTCCATATTAGAGTGTTTCCAGACAGGGTTATTGATATCAGCTTTAACCTTATTGTATTTTAGTACTGCTGGCCTGTGAAAGGAATTTTATTTGCTCTGTCTTGTGGACTGAAAGTTCTTTACCCCAATATTATTTTGTGATGTCCTTTCTGTCAACAATAGGATAGATTAATTTTAACTTTTGCACTCTGTCAACTTGTACTACCTGTTCATATGACGTGAGGTCTCAGTATATCTTCTATGCAGGCAGCAATAACAAACCATACTGGAAGAAGTGGGAACATAACTTTTGTATCATTTTAGTTCCTTATCAACACACAACACTGATTATGTTCCAATGAGTGAAATCATACTTTTTCCATGAAGCTTTCATAATCTCACAAGACTAATTTGTATTGAATACTATACTAACTCTCTAGTTTTCATTCTAAAACCAGTAAGCATTAACTCAATAGACTGTGATTTTTTTAGCTTGCTAGTACTTGCTATTAGAAAAGAACAGATATTCCTAACAACTTTCATTTTAACTAAAAAATTATAATTTAATACATTCTGGTTTATTGCATTCTATAATGGCCACACCATTAGTTACTTTAGATTATTTCCTGGCTTTTAATGCTGACTTCCAGTTATAATGGGCACTTGTGTACTAAAGGAACGTCAGTCATTTCTTACCCACAGTCATACAGAACTAATCAACAGACTACTTAGGTGACCACAAATTGCAAGTCCTGTAGATACAGCCACCTCAGAGTGTGATAAATTAAAGAAAATGTTGGAGGAATAGTACTTCAGAAGCAATCAATATAAGAGAAAAATTTCTCATTCTCTTTGCACTAAGATCATGGCTTCTCCTTATCCTAGTGTATGTCATTATCAAGTTATTCCTATGCTTAATTATGTACAATTTTATTTTTATTTTGAATTTTTATTATTCCATCATCTTCTCTCTGAGTCATTTGCATATCCAAAATGAAAAATATCAGGCCACTGTTCTTAGCTACCTGCTTCGTGAAAATTTAGATTTCTGGTACCCCATAGAATTCACAAGAAGGTGGCAGAGGGAAACAGATACCTATAAAAAATCTATGGGGGGGGAATTCAAATTCATCCATTTCAAACATTTTAATCAATTGATGGATAAGAATAGAGGTTTAATGTCTACCTCTTTTCTCAAATCAAAAGGGCAAGGCAAACACTTTGATCAACCTGGAGTCTGGTTTCCTAAATTTTCTTGCTTAGGGAACATGACATTATGGTAGTGGGTTTTAACATACAAGGGTTGTGGAGCCACAAGAAGACCAGGAAAATTAGATCCTGGGCTTAACACTGACATTGGCATGTCTTGCTGAATGGATGAGGTGTTTAGTCCCTTCTCCCAGGATCTGGGGTGACTACTTTAACCTGATGAAGATATTTCCATTTCAACGAGGCAGTTTCAAAGCATTTTGCCTTCTCTAAGGCAAGGCTTGTGGCAACAAACCACAAGTGCTTGAATTGGGCTCTCAGTCACCAGTTCTCCAACTGGTCTTGTATTTCCCTCATGCCTGTGTGCAGAGTTGCTCCATTTCGCAGGTCTGAAGACTATTCTGCCCACAGGCAAGTAGACTAATGTGGATCTTATCTTCTATGTCTCGATTTTGGATGTCTGATCTAATGTGGGCAACTACAGTTCACTTTACAGAGACCCTTAGCTAATATAGAAAAAAACCCAAAAGTAAGAATCTGTGGAGAGCAGGACTCCTAGATGTTGGTCTGCATTGGATGTGTTAGGATGCAACACTCTCAGGCATAAGCCACAATTTATCTGGAGAATAAGGGTTTATTTATCTAATAGAGTTAATGGGAACATTTTGTTTATAAATTCAGTAATTTAAATTAAGGGAGAAATGAAGATGCAAAAAAATAGATGTCAAGCGCTGGTGGGGGCCAGTGGCTTCCTGAGCGGGTTCCATGAGCAGTGGATGCTCAATGGGGCAGTGGACCTCAAAGAGGATTAACAAACTTTCAAGGCAGTCATAAACACCAGATGAACAAGGACAGTTACCAAACCCTGTGCAGATACATAGCTGGGGAAGGCACAGTCAATCAGAAAATAGCAAAAACACCTCCTACGACTCACAGGATCATAGAATGATTTGTGTTGGAAGGGGCCAGCACCCCTACCAGGGACAGGGAGACCTTCCACTAGACTAGATTGCTCAGAACCCCATTCAAGCTGACCTCGAACACTTCCAGGAATGGGGACTCCACAACTTCTCTGCCTGTTCTAGTGCCATGGCACTTTTATAATATCCAATCTGAACCTTTCCTCTTTCAGTTTAAAGCCATTCCTCTTTGTCCTGTCACTACATGTCCCTGTAAAAAGTCCCTCTCCAGCTCTCTGGTAATAACCTTCAGGCAGCAGAAGGTGCTGTAAGGTCTCCTCAAAGCCTACTTTGATACTAAACTGGTGTTTAAATGAGAAGGGTTTCCTGACTTCAGTGACTGGTATGTGGGGAGAGGCTTACAACATAAACAAGCCTTTAAAATGATGTTTACATTAAGTCAAATCCTGAAGTTCACAATTAACCCTCATTGATACATAGGTGTGATAATTATACAGAAATTAATTTATCTGAGTTAGAGTATGATTTTCACCTAACATCCACGTCTATGACTGTGTCTCTCATTATTATATTTGTGCAAACCCCCAAGCTCTTGTAATCTTATCTGTTCCAGGAAAACAATTCTCAAGGTTTGGAGTACTTTGACTATATTAACATCCTTACTTGATGGATTTTTTTGCAGGTGAAGAGGTCTTTACTCATTTCCTTGTTTTTGCAAACACTGAATGCCTGGTAGTTTCCAATGAAATCCATGAAATATTGGTTGTTTACCACCTTTAAAAAATAAGGCTAGAGTTTTAGTTAATTTGCTTAATTTTGTATTTCAGAGTCAGATTACATATCTGTGTAACTAAGATTTATACTATTCAGCAAAGGTCTAGGGTTCTTTTGAATTAGTGTCATTATTTAATTCCAAACAATTCCTTTCTTTCTAAAAATCTTGCAATTTTACAAATATTTGTAGTTAGCACAAGTTCAATAGAAATGGTAAGATACTAAAATATTAGCTTTCACAAAACAAAGCAGTTGTTGCAGTTTCCTTAAAGTTATTATTGCATTCCATCATATTTATGAAGATATGATGCACTTATGAAATATAATACAAAGAGGTAGTTAGCAACAAAGCAAAATAGCTCATTATATGCTTAGCATGGCAGTTTCATTACTGCCCTACACAAATTTCACAGTTGTAATAAGAGATGTAGTAAATGTAAGTTATTTTGAGACTAAAAGCACAGCATGCCTCAGTTCTGTGTAGCTCTGCAAGTTTTGATTTTATGAATCATAATATCTTAACTTGAAATTTGCATTAAAATAATGCTAAAATGTTAGAAAAGAGTTGTGGCACTTGAATTCATCTCATTTAGGCATCCTCAATGCCTGATTCTTAAGATTAGAATTAGTGCCCTGAAATAAGTTGTGTAAAGAGAGAGGGAGTTATTTCTGGAGGCTTTAAAGAGAGATTTAGTCTATTTGAGTTTAGGCATTTAGGTGAGGTAAAGTGGCTACTACTCCAACCAGTCAGGTAATATAACTGGGGACATTACTGCTTTGCAGTTGGCAATGGCCTGTTTTACATAATTGCCATGTTTTTAGAAAAACAGGAAGAGTCAATCAGTCCATTTGAGGCAAACCATCCTTATTCAAATAATTTAAAATATATATTAGATTTTTGTATGGGATCTTTTTGTGAGGTGGGCTCTTGATAGTCCCAGCAAGTGGAGAATCTGTAATCATTCTATGAAAACCTTTCCAGAGCTGTCTATTAAATGCTATTTTCTTCTACATAGGGCTATATATATGTAAGGCTGTATAGCCCATAAAAAGTTAAATGTGTTCCATTATTCTTTATCCATAGTATATGGGAGTGTGTATACATATACATATATATATATATTCTCTGTTGGGACTAAGCAGAAATTGCATACTTCTAATGATAGAGATTATAGACATTATTTATCAATTTCAAACTGTGGTTACAACCTGAAGCTTTCTGAAAGAACCATTGTTCTTTCTCCTGGGGACTATGGTGACTGGGTATTTTTCAGAAATATTTCCATTGTGCTTAGCCTACAAGGCTGGTGGATTCAAAACTCCAACCCTACATTTATAATCTAAACAAGACATAAAAGCTTCCTGCTATGCACTGGTAAAGTTTTAGGTTAGTCAAAAATGAGGTTTTGGCCCATGCACTGTAAAACCCTTCTGAAATATCTGCTGGCATACTGCAGGAGCTAGTCTGGACAAAAGACACATCAGAGATAAGACAGCTTCAATGTGGTCACCTTTCTGGAAAGCCAGATCATGGAAATGCCAGATACAATGCCAGCTGGCTTGTGTACAGAGCAGTACTCTGTGCAATTTCAGGTTTTCTGGTTGCTATATGTTACTTTTTGCTTTTCTTGGGGAGCTGGGAGTATTTTAAAAGCCTAACCCAGATGTCAGTACCCTGGATTTGGACTCCTTGGAGATAAATTCATACTCGCACCAGTTTCTTTTTTTTTTTTTTTTTAATAAAGTTGATTAAAATCACATACTTTTCTTATACCATAGGTCTTTAATTATAAAAAAAGGTATTATTACCTTATTTGACTTCTGTCTCTCAAGATAGATATACATTTTTGACTGAAATGAGGAAACCTTATGAGCATCCGGTTGTTTAATGAGACTTTCCAAGGTACAAATGTATCAAAAAGCTGTAATGGTTGAAATTTCATTCCCTTCTCTGAGACAATTTTAGTAGCTGTTGCCTGTATTAAAATTAGAGCCCAAAAATAACTAATGCTTCATTATGGATGATTAACCTACCATAAATAAAAAAAAAAAAAAATTTGAAAAGGGAGACAAGACTATCCACAGAAATAATTGTGATTCAAAGTGAAGAACCTTCTAATGGAAAACTTGCAGCTTTGGGAGAAAACTTTTGCTCCCATTACACTGCAATACCCCTTATGATTTCTAAGTATAAAACCAATGGGACTCTCTGTGCTGAATTATTCTTCTTTTCTAATTAAGTTTGAATTTTAATAGTGGGTTTTTTTCCCCTGTTTTTCATTGGGGGAATTATTTGGAGTTGTACATTGCTTGCAGATTCATTTGCCTTAGGAGTACAAACCCACCACACCAGAAAAGTATACAAACTTTTCACAAGCACTTGTGAACGGAAGCCACCAAACATTTGGCTATGAGATGCTCATTGTGACTGCAGTATCACACAGGATGGTGATAAGTTTTAAGCCTCTCAAACCCACTGGCAATCACAGAATCATATTTCAGATCTACCTCAGAGAATTCAGCCAGAGATTTGCAGCACATCCTGAGTTTGGTGTTGCCATAGTAGACTGCTTCTAACACCAGCATCACTTACTTTAAAGTTAGGTAAACTGAAGACCTATTCCCAGTTTTTCACAGCAATATATTTATTTATTAAAAAACAAGCCACTTCTGAATGAAAAGTGTAACTCATCACTAGCCCATGGTAATGAATATCCAATCAGGAACATTCATCACTTTTTGCTTTCCTGTATTTGCCTTTAAAGTGAAGCACAGCACTGCTCTTTAGAGACTTAAAGAGTAAGTTTTCATATACTTATTATGACTAAATACAAAACACTCCTGAAAGTATTCACAGCTTCAAACACACCTGCAACATAACTTGGTTGACTGCAGGGAACTCGGTATACATTTGGGATGAATTTGGTCCTAGGAGTTTAAAGCTTGAAGGAAAATCTAAAGGAACCAAGGGAAATCAAGAGTATTGAATGAAATCCTGATGAATAGTTATTCTTTTATTGAATTGTTTCCTCCAGGGTTTATTATGGATGCATAATTTTTTGTTAGAAAAAGGTGTTCATGATTTATTTTTTTAAAGACAAAGAAAGAGCCATAGCATGAAGGATTATAAAATTATCATATATATTAATCTGCTGTTGAAACAGAAATTTCAGCCATGTTTATAAGATGGTTAAGTAGTAGTCATCTCTGCACAGTGAATTTGAAACGTTTTAGGCTTCAGTGATTATGAGTGCCTCAGGCTGTAAGATGTTCTGCCACATTCACATAGTTCTCACATCTCTTCCTTGCAGGCATGTATTCTTGGGGGATGTTAGGAGATAACAGCAACCCATCAACAAGTCCTACTAGTGGCAGCCAAGAATCTGCTGCTGACAGTTGCCATGACCAACTAATCATTCTCAAAATTAGCTCAGCTGTTTTTTTACCAAGTAAACCAGGCCCAATTACATCACTGAGAAGACAACAGAGAAAATCATTGAGCCGTGGTCCTTTCATAAAAATAAAAAAAAAAAAAAATTCAAAATCCTTTGAATTTTCATTTTCTCTTCCAAACAAATGTCTAGTGCTGCTGTAGAGACACTTAAATACAAAGGTATGGAAACAAAACAGCAATGAAAGCAAATATCTGTCTCACAAATCTGGCTTGCTGAATGGATTTAAAAGCTCCAGCTATTAAATATGTGTCCTTAAGACAGAGTGTAATTAGCATCCAGTACTGAGAATGCTGCTAATATCAGATGTTCTGTTCGACATCGTTCATCATAAACCTTTTCCACTAACTTGCAAAGACTCTATCTAATTAATAACTCTATCTAAGCAGACTGAGGTTTTAACTAAGGGTAAAACAGTGCTTGCAAAGCATTGATCCAAAAAGTTATTCAATAAAACACACATTACTGCTTTGGTGGCCTTTGGGAGCATTGTCTTCTAGTTGGAGTTACCCAAGAAACCAGAGCTAGATTTTGGCTGCGACTAGTACATACTGCAATAATATAAATAAAATAATCACAAACTACTTTGAAAATCATCGATAAGGATAAAATAGCCTAGCAATTTTACTGTGGTCACAACATTACGTCTAATACAAGGTAGAAACTGGTTGCTTATGGCTTGGATAGGTGAACTCTTTGCTGGGTGAAAAACTTGCAGGAATGACAGGCCCAGAAAGTGGTGGTGAATGGAGTTACACCCCGTTTGCAGCAGGCATACTTCTTGTATTTGTGTCAATTTTTATACTGATTACACAGTCTAGTTCAGTTATTTTCAGTCTACCCTTAATTTTATTGAGCAGTCGTGTTTTTGCTTTAATGTTTACACTCCTCAAACATTGTACAAGAAATTTAAACCATTCATAATCCTAATATAACCTAAGATAACACTATAGACTGCTACCATGCTAAACTTGATGTACCTGATTAACATTTCCTCTTAAATGGGAACTCCTAATGCCACAGAAATTTAACTAAGCTTGTGTAGCATGTACATTATTCTAACAGAAAACAGGACAAAAAGATGAGAGATGGAAGAGAGATGGTAAATTCCATGTAAGATAAGAGACAGAGACTTTGATGTCCATCCTAGAGATTCAATATAGGTATTACTTGGCTGGAATGAAAGGAATAGAAATGTCTCTCAGTTGTATACTGCAAAATGTAGTGTAATAATTACTAAGCAATGATACCACAAATCTGTGCATTCCTCTTTAGATCAGTTACTGAAATGTAAAGTTTTGCCACCTTTGCCTACCCTAACAATTTTCAGTCCTACCTAGGAAGAATATGAATTCTAATGAAACACTTAGAAAAAAACAATGAATAAATCATTGAGTTAATCCCCCTTGATAATGCATGTGTTGAAAAACTTAATTCCTAATTTCCATTCACACACACAAAAAATGAAATTTTCTTTTCATTAAAACTAAAATAGCAGATGTGAGGTGTTTTTATTAATATTGATGGCAAGCAATAAGTTTTTAAAAGCCTTTAATGCTATATATGGTATGCAAGGTGTGAGCAAATCATCCTCATGGGATTGAGTGGTGATGCTAGTTTACCAGTGACTGTTAGTGATTAAGGTTTTATTTTCTCCATTATATTAAAAAGACAGAAAGAAAATACCAGTACTAACACAAGAGCTCAGGCCTCATTATCATGTTCTTTGTTCATGAAACCTACTGAATGTCACTGACAATCATAAATATCCAGAGGCAAGTGTAAAAGTAGGAAGGGAAAAATCTTAACTTTCAAATTATCTAAAGACTGCAGCAGAAGAAACAGTTCATTTAATTTTTGTTTGTTGTGTTCATATTGAATATTAAACCTTCCTATTTGACAGGCACCAAACTCCCTCATCAAAAGAAAGACTTAATACATATTTGCACTGAGGTGTATGAATAAATCCATATAAAATCAATCACAGAATCATAGAGTTCCAGGTTGGAAGGGACTTCAAGGAAATAAATAGAGCTCCACAAAAAATAAGTTTTACCAACATTACGTAGGGAAAATCTAATTTGAATTTCAGCATGTTTGTATACAGGTCATATATACACAAATAGAAAGACTGATGTTGTAGAAATTTTAGGGTTACACTAAAAAGGATTCAAGTGTTGACGTGACCTTCAAAACCTTCCCTGGACATGTCATAGCCATATTTTTACCAAAATATTCAGTTCTATCTGAATTTCAATTTTCTCCCATTTTAAGATAGGGAAAACCAAATTTGCCTGCTTTGAAACTTGCTTAAACATCAGGATATTGTCTATTCTGGATATTTTACGTAACCTGAAGGCTATAGATATACTTCAGTAGCACCATATTCCTTTGAACAAGCTAAGACTTAAATTGTGAAGGAGCGTGACTTTCTAGCAAAAATATATGGCAAATATGAAAAAAAAAAGTATAAGCATTTACAAGACTACATGGAATATAAACATCTCAATGCTACTTTATTTTTATGTCAAGTTTTTATTTCAGGATAATGTTATCAAGATGAAAGAGTTGGCTAGTGGAAGGGCTATGAAAGAACTCCAGATTCTTGATTTCCACTCAATCTCCTCTGTGTTGAAACAAATAACATCTTCTTCAGAAGAGTAGTTGTATCATGGGGAAGCAGAACTTCCAGAGGCAGAACTTTCTGTCACTTCAGCAAGATGCTTCACACCTCACACTTTGATGAGCAGATCAGCATAAAGAAACATAAATTGAACATAAAATATATTCCAGCTCATTTTTTCCTACCTAGAAATATGTCCTAATAAATTACTCAGATTTGAAATGAGGGCTTAATGAAATGAAGTGTAAAATACAAACAGATTCCTATGTCTCTGGCAAATTTAATCCTTACTGCTTTATTCCATAATGCCCATGAAAATACTTTCAAAATCTTTAGAAGCATATTTTAAATTATTCCCTTAAGCCTACTCAGATCTGCCTTATGATGAGTGTGGGAGGTTGAGTGAGAGCAGCTTATATGCCAAGGAGCAAGGAATAAAATGACAAAGGACAGATTTAATAATAGGAAAAGAGTGTTTGTTATACATTCTTATAGTTTCTTTTCCTTAAGTATGTATCATGGCCCCATTGTTACTTCCTTACACTATAGCCAAGCAGACATTATTGCTATGAAAGGACCTACTGGTTATAATTTATATTGTCTTTTGTATATTTTCTGGTGTTTTTATTCTTTAAATATCAGTTACAGAATCAGCCAAAGCATTTTAGCAATCACAGTATTTTTAAGACGTTTTTCATCTGAGTTCCACAACTGGACAAATTCAATAGCTTTATTATCTATGTTAATCTATTATACTATTTAATCTGTTATTACTGTTAATCTATTGTTATTATCTATGTTAATCTGTTTATCTATTTATAATAATAAATAGATAATTGCTACTGACATCCATCAAGTTCTATATTCCCCTAATTACTTTAAACTTGCAAAGAAACAATAAAATATTTCCTTGGTCAATATACTTTTTAAAGAGTGCTTCTCTTCATCAAGTACTTGCATTTACCGAATGATTTCAAATTAAAATGAAATACAGATTTTCATAGACTCTGTCACAGTTCTTCAAAAAGCACTTAAAGGACAACTGTAATTATTTCAAAAAAAGTAAGAAATCATTGACTGAGCAAGTGTGCTCAAGTATTTATATTAGCATGGCTTGATTGGTTCCAGCACGACTGCCTCAACACACCACAGCTGCCTATCAGGACAGCTGTGATCTAGGAAAGATCAGACCTTCTGAAAACCAACACACCCAGGGTATATATCTCATATGCACATAATAAGACAGGATGACAGTGGTAAACAGTGTGACATCTGAGGGACAGAGCATTAGTCAGCTTAGAATCCAGCTTCGTTGACTGCTGTCCAACGGGGATAACACACAGACCTTTTCATACCACTGATCATTAATTAGGCTGCTACCAGTCTTCTTCTGCTACCAGTTATAAATATTAATATCATTGTATGTTTTATTCATTTCTCTAAGTGGTAACTGTAGGATTCTTCCCATTTTGCATGGGCCTCTACAATATGTCACGGAAAAAATGTGTTAAATTAAACCAAAAAAGTCAAGGTAAAATGATTTCTAAGTTTATCATGAAGGCAAAAGGGGGTCATGTTACTGTCACTGCACTGGTAAATGCACTCTATCTTCTGAGAGATAAGATTCCTGTTAACTGCTATGCTCTCTTTACCTCCCTTTATTCATCACATACAGACCAGCTTACCTTTTTGATTCTCAATGCAATTACTCACCAGTCAGTCCTAATTTTCCCAATATTGTCTCAGTTCTGTGTAGTTCTTTTTAATTCAGGGGCACAGATTGCATACAGATTGCATGTGCTTTTATTTACTGTGAGATAGTCTCATGGGCCACTACCTATCTCACAATTTATAGCCAGAAACCAAGCAACTTATGCTGGCTGTCTTTTCTTTAATATAATAATTCCTACTCCCAAAAAATAATATTCATGTCTCATGTCTACTTTGCACTTCTGGGATTGAATTCTTCTGTTAACATGTCATTGACCTGCTTAAAATGTTCTCTTTGGATGGCACAAGACATCCACTCTAGAGGATATTCTCTTCAGTGATTATTATAAAAGTTTCAAGCAGCAAGCTGAACTTTAAACACATAGTTCTTGGATGCTTAAGATGGAAGAAATGGATTCCATTCAAGTTTTCTGAATGTACATTTCTGTAACAGGAGGTGGCACTGGAGAACTTCAGCTGTGTTCATGGGACACAGTTGTCTTTGAGCAAATCAATCTCTCTTATTTTGCCTCATGTCTTCTTTTGAAGACAAATCTGTTTACATATTTAGGTTTAATAGCACAGAAATCTGTGGCTCCCTCTGTAGGAGAATTGAACTGCTGAAGAACAAGAAGAGACAGTCAGGACTTCCAAAAGAAAGAGGGACATGTTTCCACAGCTAGGAAGAAGAACACTCAAGGATAGGAAAAGCATGCATTTTCTTGCAGAAAAGACCTGTTTGTAGCTGTCAGGATAGGCTGCTGTCTGTAAGCATCTATTAAAGCATCTGATAAAAGGATATTAACCAACTGGCAGGTAGCCGTGGCCCCTAAAACAAGAGTGGGCCAGAAGTAGGATTCAGAAGAATATTATAATATATTAAAGGTGTAAGCAACAACCAAAAGGTAGACTACAGAATGAAATTAGATGAGTCTTTCCTACAGTGTATTCTCAAGCCAAATAGCAACAAGCAAAACCAGGAATGCATTACCCTAAGCATCCAAAAATTAAACACTGGAGGGAATCTGTAGCCAACTACATGCGATCTCAAATGTCTTGCTTGAGAAAGAGATTCTTGATAGGAAATCTGAAATTCTTTGAGTCTGGATTTAGCTGAACATCTGGAATCAAAGCAAACCAGTCTCAACCAAGATGCCAGATGTAGATTTTGGCTACATCTACTTTGCTCTATGATGTTGGCCAACAAGGCAATGATCCCATTACTATAAATAGTCCTGAACTACATATAGAATTTTTTCTGTTGATAATCCAAAAGAGTATTACACTCTTAAAGGCAAGGGTAGCAAACACAATATTCTGGATGTGCTTAGATAAGGCAAAAAAGCAAGACGATGAAGAATGGTAAGAAACACTTGAGGATTCTCCAAGCTATACACTTTATTCTTCTGTGATGAGAAGGTTATTCAGAACATGGTAACTCAGTGGAAGTTCTCTCAGAGGTGTTTTTAACAAAACATAAAGTATTTCATATGGCTTAAACTACAGGAAAATATCCCAAGACAAGAGAGTTGCATTTCAGTTAAATCTCTGATGGAAAGGCTTCAACCTTAAAATCTCATAAAAACTAAACAGGAGAAGGAGAAATTATTCCAGTAAAACAGTTCTTTATATTTTGTGCTGAAATAGAGAAAGAAAGGTAGGGAAAACTGGGCAACTGCTCATGATATCACAGATAACAGTTCAATTCTCCTACTCACACACTGACTAAATTTGCAGAAGTCAATGGCATTACTCACATAGTTACTCACCTCTTTATGACTAAGACTATGCAAATCTACCCTAGACAATGAGGAGCAATGGTATAACTCTACTTGCCCTTCACACTTTTTTGGTGAAATATCATTCCTTTTTCTGGGAAAATCTTCCACTTATCAAAAAAACTCTGTAATTTGGTGCCTACCCAAACATTAAAGCTCAGTGACAGATAAAGATACCAAGAAGACCCATTCACCCCATTACATTTCTCATGCCATCCCACCACCCTCTCCTCACATCTCCTCCCAGCCTTCCTGAGCTCTTTGCTGCTACAAAGCAGCAGACTCATGCTTGCAGTGTTTGTACTTAGCTGCCAACACTTAATCCCCAGCCAGGGAGTATTGGTAATGTCAAGGGACTGCTGAGATGAATTCAAGGAAGAAATGGATATATCAGGTTGTTACAGACTCAGAACAGTCCTCAGCCCAAATTTTCAAAAGAAACATGCTAAACCACACCTTTCCCCAAACAGCAAAAACTACACCACTACCAAAAAACAACCAAATGCTTTCCCATTCTGATATATATGTAGATATAAAAACCCAGTCTGCATTCCTGAAATCTTCAGCATTAAAGACTGAAGTAAAGTGCTCAACTTACATTAAGGTCTATAGAAAGAAGACATATTTTCCCAAAATCTTGTTTTGGGAGATATTTGATAGGATCAACTGGAAACATGGCAGCATTATTGCAGAGATGGGTGCACTTTTGAGATGCACAATTTGTGATGCCTTTGTTTACTAGGTTCCCTGTGAAGCAAAAATTGGCACAAGGAAAACACATTGCTCTGATAATTTTAATTAAAGTTTGTAATGCATCAGTGGATACCTAAAATCAAATATCAATCTCATCAGCTGTTCTGCCACTTCTCTTTCCCCAGAAACACACAGAGCATATGGAATGGAGAGGACTTAAGATCTAACAATAAACCTTCAATAAACATTCATAGGGCTGATTTCAGGGTTTTTTATGGGTCAGAGATGTCCAGGAGCCCCACTGTCACGTGCTATTGGCAGCATAAAAGGTTATGTTCAGTATGCCTGAGAGTCCCTTCAAATATACATGATGGAAAGAGAGCTTTCCCAGAGCACAGTGTTTTAGTCCTATCTCCTGGCAACTGACATAGAATTTCCTTGAAAAAAGGACTAATCAAATTGTACACAGAAACTCTTGCTTGGCAAAACACTTTATAAAGAGCAGACATATCTGGCTGTCTAGAAAATGTTGCCATAATCACAAGTAGTTTATGGTTAATGCCAAGAGCAATGCCAGAACCTCCAGATTTATGAAAGCTATCACGTGTGCTCAGGAGTATTTATCTTCCTTGCTTTTCCTGTGTTCATCCTTAACTCCACATATTTCTCAGATCCCTTAAACTCTGAGGCATGTTACCCATTCCTCAGTGCCAGTCTCTCAGCTTGACAAACCAAAAATGCACATTTTATCTGTTCTCTGGGTTTGCAGCCACCAGGATACTGTGGGCTATCCCAGCTTCTGCGTATAAGCATACAAAATCAGCTCCTAATGGTTGCATTTATAATGTCTTTATAATATGCATCCACATGTGCACTATCCTCTCTTTCCCAACAGGATTTTTTCAGTAGGTGATCTAGCTGCAGTCTGGGAACTAGGAACAAACCAACTGAAAAAATTATTTACAGGAAAATTCTTGTTAATATGAAAGAAAACAGGAGTAGGAAATCCTCTTTTCTGATCATCTAAATCCTGAGAGAACACAGAAAAATACCAAGCAAAATTCTGAAGAAGTTTGTTGACATCAAACTGGAAAATTATCATTTGTTCTTCCTTAAAAGAGTAAATCTATTCCTGTCAATATAATAAGCCTTGGTACATCACTGGTACGAAAACCAAGGGTTCCATAATGCTTGGTACAGGTGTTGAAACTATGAATAAGATCAATATTAAAGTGTAAACTTTTACTTTCCTCTGCTATTATATTCTTTATAGACTAGTTATCAAAAATGTCCCAACAAACTGTAGAGTAAACCAAATTTGTTCAATAATCAAGTAAGCAAATAGAAGACTTGGAAGAAAAAACTTTTCTAACTAAAGACAAAGCACACATGTTTAAGAGATTAGAATATATAACCATTGCCACAAATCTTCAGTAAGTCCTATGTTTAAGTAATATTGCAGTTAAAATATCTGCATGATTATGGCCTGTTGTTACACATATGGCTTTAGAGCAAATATCCAAAGAAGAAAATTCATTATCTACAGTTGTCTCTTGACTTGATTACTGTATCCAGGTGATGAATCTGCCCCTTTTATAAATTTTTGGTGAACATCTGTGTATTCACATGAATTGTAAAGCATTAACAAAGAATGCAAATAAAAGCACAAACAGTACAAGTGGATTTAGTGATGTCCACTAATTAATAAAAACCTTAAAACTGAGGCCTACCCATAAGCTAGGGGAAAAAAAAAAAGAGGTCCTCATTTTTGTCAAAATACCCATTTTGTCAACATACTCATGGAATGAATTTACATGCAATTTATCATATCGCCATGAGCTACAGATCTGAGGTAAAGCCAATAAGAACTATTAAAGACTTTAGCTCTATTTGGGATGTTAATGGAATCTACATCATATAAGTTTGTTTTTTCAAGACAAGGTGAAGACAAGCATATACTAAGATATCTTGCTGACGCTGACTTAGAAGAGAGGAAGGATAAAACAAGCTCCTGAGTTTTTTCTCCTCTGTTTGTGATCCAGTCAGAAGAACTCAAGAGGCAGACCATATCAGCACTATGGATTATTCAACTATGATTGTTATTCCAAACCCACTATTTATTCATAATGTGAAATAGAGTAGATACATTGGAACGACTGTAAGACAAATACAGACACTGGTTTTCTTTGTTCAAAACTTAGCTAGCTGTTAAGTATTCATTTGAAAATTTTTCATTATTTAAGTCTACTAGAGTAAATTTTTGGAGTGAATACTTCTACACAAATTTGCAGCCTTTCTGCAAATAAGGAAAGATATTGTTTTTGTGTAGACCAAGAAGCATGCAAATCTTTTAGAGTACCTCCACCATCTGGAAAAGAAACAAAGAAACAAAACCCTTGACAGAACATTTCTTCTTGCCTCAGAAATGTTTTAGCATCCCATGAGATTTTCCCTAATGTGAGCATCTGAAGATCTCTTCCTGTGCAGTTTTGCAGAACACCATATCCATGCTGAACATGTTCCATCCCAGGAGAGTCAGAAATTCCTCAGACAGTCAGGAATTGCTTCTCCCCACCACTTCCCCCACTCCCTCCGCCCCCTGCACCCCTACCCTGCCAATCCCCCAAGGAATAATCTAATTCTGTGTTCAGGAAATGAAAGAAAGGATGCTATCTGGGGATTACAAATGCCAAAGAGGTTATGTTCATGTGCAAAAGGGTACAGAGAAGGTTGCACAGCTAATATTAATGCCAGTGTCTGATTACATAACCATAACATTCTGTAAACGGTATGTAATTTTATGTAAAGTCGAAATATAAAGATCCTCTCATTTCTCTCTCTTTTTTTTTTTTTTTTTAATCTCAGGCTGTTGCTATTATGTATTCGTAGTAGTTGTAGTAGTTTCAAAGGAATGACTCTGCCATTACTTGTCCTAGAAAACCTTTTCATAAACTATGAAACCTTGTTCTAGGTAGGGTGGGGTTCTTTCCCTTACAGTGCATATTTATTTTTTTTTCTTCTTTCATCCCCTTAGTGGAATGACTCAGGTTCCCACCAAGTTATTCTATCCCTTCTCTCCTCAGCTGGACTGGGGAGAGAAAATATAAGCCTTATGAGTTGAGATAAAAGCAGGGAAAGCTCACTCACCAGTTACCGTCACAAGCAGAACAAACTCGACTCAGGGAAATTAACTGAATTTATTACCCATCAAATCAGAGTAGCATAATAAACAATAAAGCCAAATCTTAAAACACCTGCCCTCCACTCTCATCCTTTTCCTCAGGCTCAACTTCACTAATCATTTTCTCTGCCTCTTCTCCTACAGATGTACAAGGGGACAGGTAATGGGAATTTCAGGCAGTTCATCACACATTGCCTCTGCAGCTCCTTCCTCCTCAGCAGGAGGATTCCCAGAGTCTTTCCCTGCTCCAGCATGGGGTACCTCCCACAGAATCACAGAATCAGAATATTCTGAGATGGAAGGCCTCCATGAACTTCTTCAATGTGAGTCTTTCCCATAGGCTGCAGTTCTGCATGAACTGCTCCAGGGTGGGTCCCCCACGATGGCACAAGTCCTTCTAGCAAACCTGCTCCAGCATGGGTTCCTCTCTTTATGGCTCCACAGGTCCTCCACGGAGCTCTCCAGCTGTGCTATGAGGGCACAGCATCCTTCGGGCATCCACCCGCTCCAGTGTGGGGTCCTCCAGGGACTGCAGGTGGATCTCTGCTCCACTGTTGACCTCCATGGGCTGCAAGGGCACAGCTGCCTTGCCATGGTTTGCACCATGGGCTGCAGGGGAATCTGCTCTGGTGTGTGGAGCACCTCCTTTCCCAGCTTCTTCACTGACCTTGGGGTCTGCAGGGGTGTGGTTCTCAATATTCCCACTCCTCTCTGCCACTGCAGTTGCTGTTGTGCAGCAGTTTCCTCCTGCCTGCCCTGCCCTGCAGCTACCAAAACCTTGCTGTGCAAACCCAGTACAATCCCTAGGAATGCAGATCTAGTAAATTTCTCTGTTCCTTTCCCTTTGCAGAGCACTTGAGCCAGAGCAGCCAGAGAGCTTCTGCTGAGGGGTACGCAATGTAAACCAAAAGCAAAGACCTTTACCTGAGAAACACCCAGGAACAACATTCAGTGGGAGTTTCTGTTTGTGGGGACAAAGCAGAAGAGAAGTGCAGGACTGATCACTGTATAAAATAGCTTGTGCACACTTGCAGTGTGGGTGGACCACCACAGCGTCCCATTAGCTGCTAGATGCAGTGCAGATCACGTTCTGACAGCAGCTGTCAAGCCTAATGCAGCCAGCAAACTGCTGCTAGAGAACAGATACCTTGCACAGTGGTTTCCTCAGCTCCCAACCCAGTTTCACTCGGTTCATCTTTGTGGTACTCTAAATAATGAATCAGATTTTTTTCATGCCTGATCAATTTATTAAACATTGGATTTCAGGTCTGACCAGACCTTCCTGTGTTTCACTAGGTCTTATTTGTGTTTTCTTCCAAGGTAAAAATGTATTGTAAGGCTGGTTTATTTGCAAGGCAATGTTTAACAAAACAGTATGAGATGTAGATGATTAAAAACCCAGCCAACAATAAAGTGATTATCTTTCAGCACAGTGTGTGGTGCCATATGGTGACTGAGCAAGTGGGAAGAACTAATGCTTGATATGCAGCTCCAGTGATTTACGGTTACTGACTTCCTGTAGAAAATGACTGCTTCTTTCATAAAAAGCTGATTAGTTTTAAAAGTACATGTTTGCAGAGAAAATTTATATTTATAAAGTTGCCTGTGCAGTATTTGAATGAATTAATGATCTATAAAAAGCTCCAGACTTAGGTGCATTTTGAACCACTTGTCTTGATCTGTCCTGCTGACCCTGATCAGGAAATTAGCTTGAAATAATGATGAACAGCTGTTTTTACTGTTTTGGTTTTTTTAATTGTTTGTTGTATTTATAAATTGTGTGCAATTGCAGCAAATCAGGTAATGTATCTATGAGCAAAAATTATCCTTTGGGGTTTCTTCTACCAATAAATCTGAAGACTGTAAAAAAAAGGGTCTGTTCTTTCAGAAACTCAGGGAATTCTTTCTTCCTACAACAGTAAAAAACACAAGGTAACAACCTGAAAAAACAAAGAAATAAGAATTAAAGCAGCAATCATATATTTATCAAGAAAATATCATGCAAAATTTTTCATTTACTTGTTAGAACTACATATTTATTAAATTAATTCAAAACCCTTCCTATCTTACTGTAGTATAAATTAAAAATAATGCTAGTGTGCTAATACAAGCCATTCTGAAAAGCAGGCACCTTAAGAACCATAACTACACCCCACTAAAACCACTGGAAGACTTCTTACTCAAGTCTCTTACTCCACAGATTATCTTGTGCATAAGACATTAGATAATTTATAATTAAAAACCCTGTCATGTGGGTTATCACAGTAGGTGTTTCCATTATTCCTGTATTTTCTTTTCAATCCTTTCTTCTATGTATGTAGTTAATCTTTCCCTTTTATCTCTTGAATGCAATATTACATAAGTGAATTCCTTTCAGTCAGTCTCATATTGAAAAAACAGGCTGAATCCCAGAGAGGCTTGTAGTGGCTCAAAACATGTTCTTCATTTCCCTCTGAAGCTGACATGCACAACTGTCCTGTCTCCATCCTCCCAATTATCTGTAGTCCTATTCCTCCTTTTCCCTTTCTCACTTTTATTATTTGACTATATATATATGCAAATTATACAAATCAGAGTCCTCACATTTTTCTTCCTACCCTAAGTAAAGGTTCAGCACCTTGACAAAACAAATCTGTATGTTCTTCCTTTGTCTTTGTGCTTACCTTTTTTCTCTGGCAAAACAGAATCACTATTTATCACATAATTACAGATTCTAATTCTTCCCCACATCTTGTGCATATTTGAGTCTGGTGATTTCGTGTGATGACTCTTTTTTCTGTAATTTTTTGTAAGCTCTGATGTGGGGTCAAGGTAAAGAAATCATCAAGCATATATGTCTATGTAATGAGAGTGACTGATGAAGGTTCAGTATTGCTTTAATATTACTGTAGAACACTGTTAAAGAGAACCAGATTTACTGAAAGTAGCAGTTGTGATGAGTTTTTCATTTGAATTTATTTTAAATTTAAAACCAGTAGTCAGTTGAATGAAGACAGAGGATATTTTAGCTTTTCATTCAACAACACAGTAACCCATACAGCTTGAGGGATATAATGGAATGACCTTTCTATTAGCTAATATAATAAAAGATATGGTGGTTATTCTCCTCTGCATATATGCAAATCTTTAAGATCCCCTGGGAAAAGAAGATGCATTAGCAGGATATCATAAATCATGTGCACCGTTTTCTTTAGGAACTTACAGACAAAATTGTAGTAAAATTTGTAGTTTAATATAAAAAATATGATTTACTGTCTAGCTTTAACAGTAAATTGCAAATATTTGAGAATATTAAACTATGTTTAGTCTAGTATTCTGAATTTCTCCTTATTCCTAATAAAACAATGTAAAAGAAAATAATTATCTGCTAACACAACTTCCAAGGTACTATTACTAAGTAATCTTGTGAAAATAACATAATGCAAAAGCCCCTAAGAACTCTATGAGATGAGGAGACAAAGGAAAGGAAAATAAGAATAAATTTCAAATTTGTTTGTTTGTTTGTTTATTTCTTGAGTGTTTTAAAAAAATAGAAAATCATAAAAAGATAATGATCCCAGAAGACAATGAGAGGAAGGCAAGTGGAGTATCAGAGTACAGGATACTAATGTGCAGTAAACATGAAAGCTACAAGTTTAGATGAAAGGATATTCCTTCCTCCTCTGGAATATCCTTTCTTCCCTGGCAAGTTTTGTTGCACAAGCGAAAGTGCCAATAAAATGGCAAGGTCTGTAGCATCCCAATTCCATGGATTATGAGAAGACACAACTGCACCCTAGAAAAACTGTAGGGTGTTTCTCTTGTACTGGGGAGGAACAAACAGAAAGGATAGAGGACTTTACATAGAGTGAACACTGAAAGAGACTAGCAAAGTCCTAGAGTAATTTAACTTGGGAGAAGTGTCTGAAGATCATCTGGTTCAAGTGCTTGTAGAAAGCATGGTTACTTCAAAGGCAGGTGAGACTGCTAAGAGTATTTGTTGAGTTTTGAGTGTCTCCAAACATGGAGATCTCACACTTCCTCGGAAAACCAGTTTTCATTTTTTTTCCATCCTTATATGCAATCTAAACTTATGGCAGTGGAGTTTAAAATATCACTAGTGATTTTAAAATCAAATATGCTGAATGAGGGGATTTATTTTATTGTGGTTTCTCATATTTTTATGTAATATTAAAACAAAAATATGGATAAAACAGAAACAGAGCCTAAAGCACTAGTAAGGTAGGAAGCCTGAGTTTGTTTGATGGTTTCTTGTAAATTCCAGATCTTTATTATACAGCCTCCATGATCTGGGCTTGTTAGCCAAAACAGTACATCAGGCAATCCAGTGATGGTGTCCTGAGTCTGCCTCTTCTGTGTGAATACATCATGGACTCACAAACAAAGTAGATGGAAAGGGAAAGACAGAGAATTAGCTAACTTGTCCACTCTCAAATCCATGTTTAAACTCACAGTGGAGATATTTTGATTTCAGTTAGATGACTAATTTAATGTACTTAAATGCCTCACTAAATTAATGTGGGGAAAGAGGATGTTATACCCTCTCATATAAATGTTCCCTGATGATCCACAGCCACATTGGAACTAGAGTCAATGCAAAGAACTCATATATCACAGCCCTTTCTTACATGACATTTTTCTGTGTGAATGTGTTTTCTGGTCTGAACATAGATATTGTAGCATTTGCTTGTTTGTGAGGTTAGGAAAAGGCCTGTCATTCATGGTCACATTACATGGATCATTTACAACTACTTTTTGCTGTGTTTCAAAGTTCATAGAACATAGATCATTACCTTAAATAACATTGCCTGTGTACATACATGTGCACATATATGAAGGCTAACATAAGTTTACACAAAAATAAGAATATCAGGCTTAAAATGTAGCACACTTGAAATATAACAACACAATTTAACAGAAACAATCCAAAGTACTGTGAAATAGGAAGCAGAAATTCCTTTATTCAACTCTGATTTACATGGATATATTTAAATTTCTTAAGCTATATCTTAACCAAGAGACTACTACTAAAACCTGATTTTGTATAGAGGGATTTTTAACAATTTTGACTATTTTAGTATCTTACCTCTGATCTCACAGCTCTTGTAATTAAAAAAATTATTTAAGATTATAGTTTGCCATATCTGAGAAGAAGAGGTGACGTGATGTGGAGGAATGCATATTATGGTAGGTACTTTAAAATAATTGTGACCCACAGACTTGCAGAAAACGAGAAATTGTAATATTAAATCGACAGTTGCTTGTCATTCACAAAGATGAAAATGCGCAAGGGATGGCCTTATTTCAGCACTGCTCAATAATAAATCAACAGGCCAGACATGACTCAGAGCCTTCTCATAAATTAGTTGTTTGACATGGAACAAGGAGACACGAGGAAAGGAAAGGAAGAAAAGAGAAAAGGGAAAAGTAGCAAAACTGTGCCTCATGGAGCTTTCTGCTCTATTACTCTTAGACAATTACATGAAATATTAAACAGCACAATTACTGGCAAAAAGAGTGTGTTAAACAAACATGCTGTGATGGGCTGAGTTATTAAAATCTACGGTAGATTAGCTATAACTTGAAGTAAGACCATTGCAGATGCGACTTTGTTCCATAAGATACAACAATGGACCCAGAGATAATTTCCCTGTTACAATTACCATTGCCAATCCTGAGAACATTTAGGTATTTCTTATTCCTATCTATGGTAATAAAAGCAAAAAAACCCAGCCAAACAAAAAACTCACAGTAACAACAACAACAAACAAAAAAACAAATTAACAAAACATCAAACCAGATTAATCCTAGCTAACATTAGGAATTTACATGGGCCAAAACTACTTGACACAGAAATCCCCTGTTACACCAGTAGTCAACATGCCCAGATCTGTCTGTTTACCACCGATGAACTTGGTGTTTGATTTAGAGATCTCACTTAGGGAGTTATTTTACATAGGGCAAATCCAGACCTGTTGTGCTGAAATTGCAGTTGAAGGTGATGTTGGAGAGAGGTTGGCAGTCTGCCTCTGTATCAGTGGGAAATAGCCTTATATCCTTGACTTGATCAGAACTGTCCTGAGCCATTTTCAGCAGCATATGATAATGAGGAAAGGAAGCAACCGTCCATCTTCAATGGAATAATTATTTCTGAATCTAAACGTAGTCCTCCCAAGTTAAAATATTATTTCAGTGTTTCCATCCAGAAGTGACTGTAAACACATAAAACAAACAAAATGGCAAGAATTCTTACCATTTATTGTCACAGCATATATATCCTTACAGATTTGTAGTATTTATTTGTTATTAATACATTAGTAGTTGTTCCATACTTAGTGTTTCATACTATAATTTCAGGTAAATGGAATCATATTTCAGTGATTAGGTAGGAAATCATGTAGCTCAACTAAGCAGATCTGCGGTGGCTCAGTTAAACTCAGAGATGTGGCAGATCTCAGCTTTTTTGAAAAACTAAAAAACAACTCTTGAGGGTTTTTTCTATGTATAACGACACTCTAATTCTCCTACACATCCAGGGCACTTCTGCCTAATAAATGCTCTTCTACCTAAGAAATTCAGTTGATGAAACCGAAATATCTGCCATATCAACCTGAGTAATGAAGTCTGCAAACAAAATGAAGCAGCAATTAATACTGCGATTTCTGTGACTTAGCATTCAGCAGCTGCTAGTTTAGTAGCAAGCCAGCACCAAAGCCTATCTGGTTGTATGGTATTTTGCAGCTGAAGATGGGGATGAGTTGCAAACTAAATAGCTATTTAAATTTAAAAATCTTAAGAACCTTGCCTGAATCTTAAAACACATTTGCAGTGTCATACTAGGGAAAACTGTGAGGAAAAGTAAGTAAGGGTGAGTTCCAGCAGTATAAAATTGAAACTGGTAACCATTTTTTTAAATGTGTCAAACTGAAGAAATGGGAAAATTTGGAGAATTTGAGAGTATTTTGGGGTGGCATCAACATTACTGTTTAGAAATAGTCCTGACTGTGTTCCCTCCTTGTGACTAAAAAATGGTGACAAATGAAATGTTAAGAATATAATGAGAAAGAGATGAAAGAGAAAAAAAGGTGTAATGGGCTCAATTAAGGATTCAGAATGAACACAAATGAAACAATTTGAGTTTACTTTAGGAATTATGATTTTAACTGCCTTGTTAAGCCTCTGAGCATGGCCAGGATAAACAAAAAGCTTTAAATTCAGATTTAATTGGGAACTCATTAAACTGTTATGTAGCAGGATCTGTCACTTGTGAAGTTTTTCATTTAACACCACATTTCTCAATCCAGTGTGAGCAGAAAGGACTGGTCTGGCTGGCACACCAAGTGCAAATGTGCATCTAGCATAGATGGCCACCACCACTGTGCCAATGCAATCAGATGGCAACTGGAGGCAAATTTTAAAGTGCCTGGGTGGGGAAGAAAAAAATGGGACTGTGTTGCCTCTTAGTACATGCTTGAGATGTTTTCTTTTCTTGTGGGCTCTAATAGGCATGTTGTACCTGTAGTCAGAATTTGGCATATTCCTGTCTATTCTCCTTGGATACCAGCACATTTCTGTAAATCTTTGAAACTCATTGTGCTAGACTTGGCTTGAAGGTGATATAGTCCAAAAATGCTCTGTTGCTTCCAATATCCAAAATGTACGGGTAGAAGTAACATCTCTTATTTTTCTACAAGTCTTAATGTCTCCTACCAGAAAGGTGAAAGGACCTGCAAAGACAAACAGTCTGACGTGAGAAGTAGGGTCAGAGGTCAGTCTGCTCCCTAATGCCAGCCCTCAAAACATGATCCAGAGAGAGACAAAATTTTCACTCTCTTGAAGGAATAATTAACCTCTTTGTTTCAACCTTGGACTTATGCCTGTGACAAATTTCCACTGAAATAAGAATCTGCAGTACAAAGATACATGGACCAGGAGGAGCAGACCTTACCCTGGAGATTTTACCATTTATCTGGAATTTGGAAGTTAACATACAGGACAAAAAAACAGTGAAGAGAAGTCTGTGGCATGAATAGATAGTTCTAAGGAGCTTCTAAATTGAAATTAGTGCTATTTAATAGAATAAATTTTTTTAAAGGACAAATGTAGATCAGGAGGCACTCTGGAGAAAATTCTGCTTTTCTCATTTCTTCTATCAGAGTTGGTTTTCTCTAGCTGTTCCTCCAGAATATATATATATATATATATATATATATATATATAATTTTCTCATATCCATTATTAACTTATTTTGTTTTATTCCAGTTGCCTCACCACGATCTCTCATATGGACTGTTTTCCTTTATAATCAACATGTTTGTTCCTTACAATGAACAACAGCCAACAGTCCAATCCAGAAGAGGTCAACCAGAAAAAACAGGAAGATTCACTGAAACTGTGTATCTTGAGAGAGAGGTTATCAAAAGGCAACAGCTCAGCTTGTTGCCAGAGGCAAGTATTACTTTTTCTGGGTGGTTGAGTAACTGGTTTTCAGTTGCATCTGGGGTGGGTGGGTGGTTCCAGAACTTCTGGTACTGGTGGTCAGCGTGATGAGTCTGATAGGAGGAGCAGACACATGAGCAGCCAGTACTACCACAGCTGAATGCAATAACTTGGTCCTGGACCCGCAGCTGTTCAGCTGAACAGTGAACTACATGGATGCAGTTGAACACTGCAGTGTCTGCGTTCGGGGAGCTGGTCAACGTGCTGAGTGTCCTGGTGCTAACAGGATGAATTGGGTGAATTAGCAGGGAGAAGTGTAGGTGCTAGGAAAGCAAGAACAAGTCTGGAACTGGCAGCAAATAGCTGGGAATTGTTGCAGGAATGAACTATTTGAGATAGGAAAGCCTTAGATCAAAATTAGAGGCCTTTTACCTTATGTCTCTGCTTTTCCTTGGTCCCAGAAGAATTTTACTGATGGGGATCACAATGTAAGGAAATAGGATGGCACTTGTCAATATAGAATGGATATGAAAAAAACTAAATACTATTAATAGATTTTTATGTCATAAAGAAGAAATGGCAGAAACTGCTAGTTAAATTATTAATTGTAACTTTCAGTATTAGTTTATTAATTACAATAAATGGAAAGCAATGCATTAGATCCTTTGAAAACTGAAACTTTTTTTTTTCATTTGGCATATTTACTCTAAGATTTCATATTGCTTTTTTACCCTAATCTTTCTAGGCCACCAAAACAAATGTTTAAATACTTGACATAGACTGTTATTCTTGTCACTAGAAATTATTGCTGTCATCCAGATGACACCTGACACAACAGCATTGTTAAAGTTTCATACATTAATTTGCTCTATATTTTATTTTGTCAGTAGTCAAAATAATAAAAAAAAGTTATCAAGCTAGAACTTCAGACTTATCAAGATTGTAACACTGAATGCTAAAGTTACTTCTTTGTGTATTTTCCAAGTGAATTTCAGACTGGCAGGGATGAGTAGTTACTTTCTTGAAATCGTGAGACCTTGTCTCACCTCCATAACACAACAGCAGTTCATCAAACTAGCAAGAGCAACTCTAGTAGGGTTAGAAATAAAAAAGAAAAAACCAAAACACGCACAAGAAAAATCAGTAACTCAACAGCTGACAGCAAGGTGAAGAACTTCTTCAGGTCAAATCGAATCTCTTCTTTTTGATGGGTAAGGTCATGAAAACCTTGTCACTCGTGCTCTTATACTAGCTAGGATAACATTATGATGTTATTTCTTTACAGACAGCAGCTGTAAAAGTGCAGCAGTCTATTTCAAATATTCCTTTTTATCCAAATATTAGAAAAATAAGGAGCAGCTTACTCAAATGCAATTTTTTCTGATTACAGCCTTTCTAATACTAAACTGTGGCATTGTTAGAATAATTTATTTCAAGATTTGATTATTTCCTCAGAAACTAGTGGGACTCAGTTTAATGATCCATCAAAGGGCAGTTAGACATGAATCAGATACAGGCTTGAAAGATTGTGTTTTAATGAGATTTCACAGCTGTGGATGCTTGTGTAGGTACTACCCAGAGATATTGGGTACAGATTCATTTGCCTTGATTTCCATGTAAGTCTATGCTCCTGTGGTCCAGATATCTCTGAAGACCATGAGGGAATGTTAATCTCAATTATTTACTCAGGTTTTAATGTCTACCTTTAGGATCTACACACTGTGAGCAGTATCAAGTGAAGGTATTCAAAAGGGTGAGCATTGGTGGGCAAAAGTTTTGACTTTTTCTGTATATTCTTAAATCATATTGAAACTTATTGATATGGGGATCCATTTTGCTGTGTTCTACTGCTTTGAGTACTCACTAGCAAGTGACTGTTCAATATAACTGAGACTTCCTGTATCAAGAGTTTTTGTCAAACCTTTGACTCATGTAATCTTCTTTTGAGTTATATAAGGACACAAAACTTGTACTTTCTTTTTTTCAGCCAGATGACTGGTTTCAGCATCCAAAAAGAGCACAAAATGTTTCTGTCAAAATTTTATTTAATACTTTAACAGTAAAGATCCAAATACAGGTATTCTGATCTTTATTAGTGATCTTGTTTACTTTTAAGATTTTCCCTGAGGTTTAACTTAAGAATGCTTCTGTATTCCACAGTCAGATAAAGCTCCATTACATGACATTTGGCTGCTTATGCTACAGTTCAGAATGTTAATCAGCGTGTGCTTAATACACATTAATTCAGACTGTAAGGGGCACCAGACATATCTTCTCCTGCATACTAAAGGCTAGAATTAGCTGAGGAACTAAGATTTCTGTGCTGCAATTGCCATTTTCTTACACCAGTGACTTGATTAGGTCAATATATATGCATTGGCAATATCTAGAAAGGATGATGAACTCCATGAACTTCAAGAGAGGCATTCTTTCCTTCTTCTCTTTGACTTCTAGCTATTTCACAATAAGTTATGCTTTATAGTAAATAAAAAATAAGGACTTGATTATTTTGCCTATATTAAGATATGTACTAAAGTCACATGGTAGCATTATTTGACATTTCTTTTGAAATTATACTAAAATAAGGGGATTCTTATTCCTTTAGTTGAACACTGGTAGTTAAAAAATGGGAAACACGTATCAAGTCAGAGATGAAAAGCCCATGAATAGCATAATCCCCATGGAAAATGCAAGGAAAAATGATCAATGTGCTTTTTCTACCCTCGTCTGTTTTCAGAGAGGGGAATTAGAAATCCCATAGGGGATAAAAATTGTGGGAGTAATTATTCATCACTCTACAGAATTCACAGAGGAAATACACTGTATGCAGATTTCAATCATGGAATGATTTGGGTTGGAAGAGACCTTAAAGATCATCCAGTTCCAAACCTCCTGCCATGGGCAGGGACATCTTCCACTAGACCAGGCTGCTCAAAGTCTCATCCAAAGGGAACTGGACTGAGGAACTCACCTTAGTTGAATCCTACTAAAACTTTTCTATGTCTTTTCCAGCATTTTTTTTGCTATTTGGCATTATTTTACAGTTTGTTCAGTAGCAGCAGTCATAACCCAAGACAACTGCTACATTAAGACCACCAAGACCTCTATTGCATACAGATAACACCATTTACTGCATATACTGAACAATTACTTATATTTAAAGGAAAATATTATTAGAGTGATAATTTTGCTGTCTCAATCAAAGAGTACTTTATAGATCTGCTACTTTGACTTAAATATTCAACCATGAGTTACACTCTTTTTTCACTACAATTATATTTAGTGAATCAACATAAAATAACCAGACATCTTGCAATGATTTAAAGAGCTTTTTGCAATAGCTGTTCCATAAAATTTTAATGAGTACACACAAAGTGATAGACATTAATGTATTCTACAAAAGGCAGACAAATCGGCAGATAATTTTTACAGGGCTTCTAGCAGCAAATATGGAGTTTATTAAAAACAATATTTTACCTATGCTTATGAAACTAAACAGCTCCAACATCCTGCCGATATTTTATTGGCTAATAGTTTTTAAAAGTTAGTTTTCAAAAGGAACAGAAAGAAAGAGAGAAAAGTATTTAAATTCCATGTATGGTCTTTCATCTATTATCACTTACAAATGAATAAAAAGTATAGCTGAAGGAGTTTAGCTCAGTTGGTTAAAACTTGATGCTAATAACACCAAGATCATGGGTTCAATCTCCTGTATGGGCCATTCACCTAAGAGTTGGACTTGATGATCCTTGTGTGTCCCTTCCAACTCAGAATATTGTGTGGTTGGGTACATTGTTCATGTCCACTAGAGCTGGTCAGCCTCATTGAGCCCTCGGAGATACTTGTCAAAAGTTTCCACATGGACAGACATGGCAAAAATGTGTAGAGCATTTGCCCTTGCATAATGCAGATGGCAGGAGCACACACTACATCCCTGACTGACTTGTGGCAGAACATCACAGTCCTCTGAGAACTTCCAGAGAAGCCCTGCACCAGTTTAACTCCACCACTGAATCCACATCTAAATTGCTTCAATAACAACAAGCTTGTCAACCCACTTCTATTTCTATCCATACCTTCTATCAAATCAAAGAGTCTGAATAGTGCACAAGAGCAATGCCAAAATAAAACACACACACACACACACACACACACACACACACAAAGGCAACAATTAAAAAAACCCTCCCACACCTCACAGAATCACAGAATATGCTGAGTTGGAAGGGACCCACAAGGATCACTGAGCCCTTCCGAAATTGCAGTTTTCTGCACAGTTTTAGAGGGTGGAACACTGAGTGCCTCATGAGGCAAGTGCCTTGCACTCCATGTCACAGAGTGGGACATTCTTCAGTTGCTGTGTAACCCCTTTAACATCTCAACTCCCTCCTTATTTCCTTCTGTGGACAGAATAGTTCCCATCTTGGATGACATGGATTTTATCTCCCATTGTGACTGAAAGAGATTTTAACTGGAGATATATCCATGCAACTTGGCCTTACCAGGCAGGTTTGTATCTTTGCACTGAGTATTTTTTTAATAAATGAGACATAGCAAAGAATATTTCATTTATATTCACAAGTGGCAATAGAGTTATTCAGGAAATGTATCAGTCTTGCACTTACATATCCAGCAGTTTCTCTAAGCAATGAATCTACATAAAAATCCATTGCGGATGTAGAAGTCTTTAGGAGCAGGAATATTCCTGCTGTGGCATGTTTACATCCTCAAATACATGCAAAAGAGAAGGTGGCTAAAGAAATCATGTTGTTTAGCTTGTCAAGGATTTTATTCTTCTGGAGTGGAGTGCAACATGCACTAACTAGGACAAATGACTTAATCTTCTCATCACGGCATGTTGTAGAATTACTTTTGGCTGAATGAACAGAAAATAGGTTGTTCAAACCCAGTCAATATGCTTCTTTTAAAGTGAAAAGGTAAAATTTACAGGGTGATAGAAAGCATACTGCATTGCCTTCTTCCAACATTAAAGGATCAGGTCAATACCAAAGACTTCATAATATTCTATAGTCAAATATATGCATATATATTAAAATAAAAATAAAATTAATAATAAAGATAAAAACTGAATCTGGCAAAATATTTGTCCTTAAATACTTTTTTTTAGTCACTAGTTAATTACATGTGTTTAAAATAATCCTTTTTTTTTTGGCAGATGCACAGAAAATTGGAATGCAACTTGTTCTCTGTACAAAAATATTAGTTTCTTAATTCATATCATGCACTATATTGTCAAGGGACCAGAAAGTATTCATTTTAATTTCTTTCAAAACAAAATGAAATTAAACAATTCTATCCTTAAAGCATACTGCAATAGAGAGAACACATTGTTATGATTCGGATAGAGCAATATTGACTAAAACAGGAAATAGGAAAACTTATGGCAGAGTTATACTTTGAATTAGAAAAACCAAGAAAAAGGAATGAATTAGATTATTCAGGGCAAAGAACTCAGATGCCAGTTCTTTGATGGTCACACTGTGTTCTGATTAGAATCCAAAAAATTGCCTTACTTCATCTATTTTGTTCTGTTATGCTTAGCAGGAAGCCACTGCAGTCAGTAAAGCAAGGTAGGTCATCTTTAGCTGTATACCAAATTACATTTGAAGAAGCTCAGAGTAGTCTAGTGACCAGCAATTACTAACTTGTCAACCTCCTCTATCTAACCTCCTTTTTCCCTGATGTAACCTCCATGCCAGAATTTCAGCTCCACATTTCATTTTGACTTTAACCTCTGTATTTTGGGTCCTGCTCTGCACCGTCCTTCACTAGTACTTGTCTGGAATGGAATAATCTGCATTTTTATATTAAAACCTTTCTTGAACTCCTTCTTGAGGATGTCTTTTTGCATTTAAGTATAAAAAATCATGTCAGATTTTTTTCCTTGTATCAGTTACAGCTTTAAGAAGAAATCCACATATGTAAAAAACTATATTATCAGCATATACACCAAAAATAGGAAGAACAGTCATCTTATTCCATGTGAGAAGTCTACGCTTTCATGCCGTGCGTGCTGTACTGACATAAATGGATGGACCATAACCAGCCTCATTCACGGAATCACAGAATTGTTAGGGTTGGAAGAGACCTCTGGAGATCATCAAATCCAACAACCATGCCAAGGCAGAGTCACTTAGAGGAGATGACACGTGAACTTGTCCAGGTGGGTTTGGAATGTCTTCAGAGGGGGAGACTCCACCACCTCCCTGTTCCAGTGTTATGCCACCCTCAATGTAAAGAAGTTCTTCCTCACCTGTATGTGGAATTTGTGTTTAGTTTAAGGCCATTGCTCTTCATCCTGTCACTGAACACCACTAAAAAGAGCCCTGCATCCTCCTCTTGGCACTTGCCTTTGAGATACTTATTTATATGCATTAATGAGATCCCCTCTCACTTTCCTCTTCTCTAGACTAAACGGGCCCAGCTCCCACAGTCTCTCTTCATAAGAGAGATTCTCCAAACCCCTAATCATCTTTGTGGCACTCTGCTGGACCCTCTCCAGTAGCTCCTTGTCTTTCTTGAACTATGGAGACCAGAACTGAACACAATACTAAAAATATGGCCTCTCTAGGGCCAAGTAGAAGAGGAGGATCACCTCCCTCAACCTGCTGGACACGCAGCAGCTCAGGATACCCAGCATGAATGTTAGTTCAGACATGAAAGAAGTAAAATACTTGAGTTCTTGATTCCATACAAAATCTGTTCGCCTGATCCAAAGCCTTTACAACCAATAAGAAACATTTCTGATGACTTTGAGGGGCTATTGAGTAGATCCTTTTAACTACTTTTTAGGCTTTTTGCTTTCTAGTAGAAAGTACTGAGCTAAGATGCTCATTGTTTAAACTGTGATGGAAAGTCTAAAAGTCTAAAAAATTGTTTCTTACAGAACTTCAGTGAGTTTCTTCTCTGGTTATTAATCCTCTTTAAATTAACATTATTAGAAATGTACAGACTGTGGGAATTGCAATTCCTCTGGCTGTGGCTAAGTAATTCTGGTGCAGTGGCAGCTTCAGTCCTAAATTCTGGAAAATCCTGGTGTCACATCTAAAAGTGTCTCAGATTCACTAGTTTGTAATATCAGTAAAGTGATACTATGAAATATGATGCCAGTCCATTGTGCCTCCCTAGTTAACATTCAACTAGCCTCAGATGTGATCAGACTTAGATCACTTAATTTTAATTTTGTATGACAATTGAGATGCATGCATACCACATATACACATATACAGATCATAAATATACCCAAAGAACCTTTGAATATTTTTCTAACTCATGAATAGCTACCAAGTAATGATCATTTCCAGTCACTGTGCTATGATGAATCTAAATCAGCTCCTATTTCTTTAATTATCCAGTCTTCCAACTGCACCTTTTTCTTTATAAAGAGCAAAAGAGAGTTATAAAGCCAGTTGTATTCATGAGGTAATTAATAGTTAATGAAGTAGATAGAATAAAAAATTTGCTTGTTTTGAAAAAGTGGATGAAACAATGACCTACACACCTCTGGAAACTGTCTATATACAAACTGTACATTTAAATTCTCTACAATCAGATTAATACTTATAGACAGGGAGTTTTTTTCCAGATTTATTTTTGGGGTCTTTTTTTAACTTCTAAGTGTACATTCCCAGAAGAACATGGGGTTGTTTGACAATGAGGGTATATTGCCCAAGAAAAATGCAGAATTCTTCAACATTGGGAGTAAATTGCTCACTAATGCAAAAGAAGGATTCTTCATTCTATTCTCAGTGCCTGAAACACCAAAACACTTCACAAATGGACAGCCTAGTGCTTCTTGCAGGGTGAAGTCCTTTAATTCCACCCAGATCCTGATATATTGGTAATGTCAGGCTGTCATGTCATAGAACCTTTTTTCATGTGGAATGGCTTCCAGCAAGCATTTCTATTGCTTCTGGTCAAACCCTGTGCAGCACTCTGCCATGAATAGCTTCATGCATCCTGCACATTTGTTTCCTGAATTATAGGCCGTGCACTGGCCAGCTTCACATTTCATTTTGATAACTTTTTTTGTTGACCAAGGTTGAATTCCCATGACTGTGAACATTGTTATGTGGCCTTTATAAACATGTTGAAGACTTATGATTCAGTATTATTATCTTTATTGACATAGGTTTTAATTCAAGTCATTTGCAGTGCAGCACTTATGTCCTTCCACAACAATTTAAATATGCAGACCATTGTAATGCATGTTTATTTTTGAGCATATTGCCTTGGGTGCCTCATTTGAAAATCAGCATCTGAAATACTGAGAATGTGCAGAAAGATGTACTCGAAGAGTGCTCATTAGAGCAAATCTGCTTTGCTTCTGAAGAGGGCAGCGGGCTGAGGCAAGTTCTTTCATATTTGTTTACAGAGGAGTATTCTGTTTCTGGGTGCTTCAAGAATATGAAATACATGGTTCAGCACATTGAGGTCAGTGAGATTCTTTCAACTCTGGAAGCAGGAAAAAATGGGAAAGAAAATAAACAGAAAATTATTCTCCCAGGTTTGTATCTTTTTGCAAGGAAGAACAATTGTGTTATGAAACAGGTTAGGTCTGCAAGGCTTTAGTAACACACTTTTATTACTTATTATAACCTGTTTCCCCCTTCCTGTAACAACATTCAATGAGCGTTGCTGCATGAAACATCATTACTTGAATACAGTATGAGAGGAACACAATGTAAAACTGCATAAATACTGCTGTTTACAAGACTTTTCATAAAATCATCGAATTAGGTTAGAAAAGACCGTTAAGATCATCATGTCCAGTCGTTAACTTAGTACCACCAAGTCCACCACTAAACAACATCCCTGAGTGCCACAACTACATGTCTTTAAAAACCTCCATGGATGGTGAATCATCCACTTCCTTGGGCAGCCTGTTCCAATGCTTGACAACACTTTCCATGATAAATTTTTTCCTAATGTTCAGTTTAGACCTCCCCTGGTGCAACTTGAGGACATTCTCTTGTCCTATTGTTTGTTCCTTGGGAGAAAAGACTGGCCCTCCACCCCCTACCTTTCAGTGACAAGATTCCTTCCTGAGACTCCTTTTCTCCAAGCTAAACAACCTCAACTCCCTCAGCCACTCCTCATCAGACTTGTGCTCCAGACCATTCCTCAGCTCTCTTGCCCTTCTCTGGACAAGTTCAAGCACATCAATGTCCTTCTTGTAGTGAGGGGCCCAGAACTGAGCACAGGACTCAAGGCACAGCTTCACCAGTGCTGAGTACAGGGGGACAGTCACTGCCCTGGTCCTGCTGGCAACATGATGGTGTTCTAATTGCTAATACAAGCCAGGACACCCTTCCTTGGGGTTATAAAACAAAATGCTTGCATGCAAGCAGGGAAGCAAGGAAGCCACCAGTGAGAACAGAAAGTCCTGGCAGTGAATGTAAATTCCAATACATGATCGTTTAATACACTGAAACAAACATGACATTGGATGAAGACTTCTTGGAAGAAAAAAAAAAAAGTATATGGAAGAAAAAACTCTGAAGACTGCTTAAAATCCAATCAACCTATTTTTAGGAGCCTAACTTAGCCAGGAACTCCCAGGAACCTACTTGTGTATATTGATATTAAAGCAAATATAGGATTTGTACCTAAAATAAAACATGCATGCTCATTAAATACATATGGCACTGCCACTATATTCCATATTTTCATGATTTGTGAAGTACTACTCCGCTTCTAGACTTTGCTGCTCCTGACTAATGCCTCAGTTTTCCTATGTGAAAAGACTGACTATGCTGCTAAAGAAACTGTCTACATAAAGGGCAGAGGAGAGCGTGGGCTTTACATAAACCTCTAAAATGCTTGCTAAGAGGATTCTAGGGGCAAAGGCATTGCAAATAGATTCTCCTTGGTTCAAGCAAGTGCTAGGAAGAATCTAGGCTCAATGAGATAAGTAGGCTGAGCTTGAAGGAAATGGGAAAATCAATTCTCTAGAATAAATCGTATTACCTTACATACTTCTGTTGCTGTACACATGCATAATGCAGATTTAGGGAGGAAAAATCAGAACAAATGGGAAGCAACATGTGACTGTTTATTCCTGTAATAGGTGAAATAAAAAGTATTTCCAGTAACTTGTCAATTCTAAGCCATACTGTTGTGAACTGAAAAGCTCTGCTCAACTCTCTGGCTTAATGCCCATTTAACCTCACCAAGAGGTTGCCTGTGGCACTTACATTGTAGCTATTATTGTCTATTTCCACCCTGTCTGCTGGGAGAAATGCGTACTTTAATGCTTTGAGTGTTGCTATTTTCTTCATAACCCAGAAATTTCCAGAAGAGAGAAATTCTAGATCTCCTTGAACATATGTATTTGAAAAAGACAGATGGGAATATTCCTCATGCCTCAGCTTATGTTCAATATTTCAGAATTAAAATCTGTTTTTTGGGGGGACGGTTTGGGGTTCATTGGCTTGTTGGGGTTTTTTGTGTGTGTGGTTTTTTTCTGTCTTCTTTTTTTTTCTTTTTTTTTGGGGGGGAGGGGAGTGGTTGTGGCTTGTTTGTTAGTTTGGGATTTTGCTTGTCGATTTGGGTTTGTTTATTTGTTTGTTTGGGGTTTTTGTTTGTGTGTTAGGGATTTTTTTTAATCAGTTTCCACAGCTGCCACCCTCTCACAGTAGTAAATTACCATATCTGATATGCTCCTGGATGGAATAGTTGGGCTTCAGGAACAGTGCTGAGCACCACTAAATTTCTATCTCCTTGCCATGAATAGCCAAACCCTCAGTCAAACCTAAAGGATCCATGTTGTGCAAATGCTAGAAGTAGCTTGGAAACTAGTTTCTATTTTTCTAGACTCTGAAAAGATTACCAGGGCTAATGCCAAAGGATGCTCCAGAGCTCAGGTGAAGGCAGTGTCTGATGGTGTTCTAACAAGCTGAACTGTGTTCCTGGTGAGAAAGTCTGGATCTGAATCTAGTGTCTACACACAGGAAAATGTGTCAGCCTGGCTGGAGCTCAGCATGCCTTTGCTTTCTAAAACTGGGAAACATGCACCAAAGAGCCAGGAGGCAAAGCAACATGACTATCTCTCTCCTTTAATTAATACTCTAAAGCATGCTCTTCTTAGTTCCACTGATCCTTCCCTCTGGTATCTGGAAGTCATGCTGGCTGCTTCTACAATATTTGCATCTTGTGGCTTTGGCCAGGGGAAAAAAAAAAGCTACCGTCTGTCTTACTAATACAAGCCATTTCTCTCTGGGTCCAGAAAATTCAGATTATACCATATAAAAACCCCATAATCAAAACCATGGAATTTCTGCGATCTATTTTGGACAAAGAATCATAATTTTCTGAACATAGTAAAAAATGACACTAGTCTACAGAGCTGTCATCACAGTTTGTATATGGGCAGAGATGAGGGAGTTAAAGTCAAAATTCTTTTCTTGTTTGTTTGCTGATTTATTGTGATTATGGAGAAGAATAACTTCTAAAACAGTAATTGTCAGGTCTAGAATCCCAGACATTGCCATTTTATGGAGGATTTTGACCTTCATCTGGTATATCATAGGTCAACTACTGTGAAAAACAGCACAGTATTCCCACACAGACAAAATAGACACGTTCCTACTATAAGGATCTTGCTTCTAAATTAACCACAATAAGCAACAGATATCAATAAAGGAATAGACAGTGGGACATACAGTTAGTTGAGGCTGAAGTAATGAAATAATTAAAGTAATGTTCTGGATATCTACTGACAATCCAGTTCTCATGATTGGGTATGAAAATTAAAAATTCTGATTTTTTTTTTTTGCAGGTGTACAATGGTTGTGAAGATATGGACACAGAAAGAAATTGCCATGGGCAAGTGATGCTTTGGATTTAGAAGATGCTACATTTTCCATAGTAAACTGTCCAGAGTAAATCTTAACCTTTGCAAAAGAGATTTAGCATTCATTGCAAAATATTCATTCTATACTAGAACTAATTCATTTTTTGGCCCTAGTCACACCTTGTTTCATGTTTACTCTCTTCGGATACTCTTATTAAGGAGTTTTATTAGCAGAAAACTCAGAGATAGTCAATTTAAAAAAATTAAGTACGATACAACCATGAAAAAGAGAAGGGATTTGTTTTCTTGCTGATTCTTAAATATATGTGTGCATTTCTTTTCAACAGGAATAATCAGGCAATTTTTGGAAAGAAAAACACTTTAGTTTTCATACAATGAATTTTAAAAAGATATTACAGCATAAGTAGTAATCAAAAACAAAAGATGGGAGTAGTTTTGTAATGAAAATAATGGAACCAAAATGTCTATTGAGGAATTTTAGCTTCTCTGCTGAAGAATAATTTTACACAGTGATTTAGTAGCTGTAGAAACATTTTTTTTTACTTCTCTTTTTTTTGGTTATTAGAATTTTGATTTCCTAATTTTATGTTATTAGAATTATGTAATGACATGACCTGTTTCCACAAACCCTGTAGAAACTCCATCAGTTGAAGTACAAGACTAGAGAACATTGAATAATGGGGCTGATTTCATTTCACAGTTCCTGCTGATATTTTGTCTATTCTATAAAAAAAAAACACAACATGTAGTCTAGAAAACTTACAGATGAGTTAATGATGATTGCTACAGCTGCAATATAAATTTTAAAAGTCCTAGGCTATTAGAATCCAGGGCAAACTTTACTTCAAGATTCACTCAAAAGATTGATGATTCAATTCAGAACATTTCAAAACCATCTAAGTACAGTCTTTATGCTTGGAAGTACCCACAACAAAAGCCATCAGCTCCTAATTTCTATCAATAACTTACCCTTTAAAGTCAGCATAATACAAATGTGGAGGCACAGCAAATTCTCTGTTAGATGAGATTTACCACCAGCTTCTACAACCTACATATTCCCTTAAGGAAACAAGGAGAAATGTTTCAGGGAACAGCTTCCTTCAAAGTACTGCAGCAAATGAAGACACAGCCAGTTTAAATTAACCCCTCATTGCGAAGTGACTAAAAGCTTGATTTGAAGCCCCTTAAAGTAAATGTCAGTCTTCCCCTTGACTTCAAGGGTGTTTTTAACTTAGGACTGAAAACCAAAAGCTTCAGACATCTGCTGCTGTCTGTTTACAGGCCAGGATGAAATTAGTTATTGTTGTTGGATTGTGCTTTGAGGCTGTTTGTGGTGCAGGCAGAAATATGAGGTAAAGCCCACTCCATGCCAGTATAAAGCAGAAAAGAGTGGAGAGAAACACTGCCTAAAAACTCAAGAAGGGAAAGTTCCTTCTTCCCTTTACACCACAGTGTTAAGCAGCTTACCCTAGAATGTGAGAATTGTGATTTAACTCAAATACCATGCTCTGCTATCATAACTCTAAGCATTTACTCAGCACAAACTACCTGGGCTACTGACATACATCAGAGAAGGGACTAACAATTTGCCACTGGATTTTAAATAGACACGTGAATTATTACATTTCTAAAGCAACATGTAATTAATATTAGATAGTCATGTCTTGAAACCTATTCTAACCAGGTTTAGCTAAAGTTTCTAGAATTTCCCCCCCACAGAAATTTTTTTTTGGGACACAGATTGAGTAATAGCAAGCATCCCTGATTCTGAAAGATCTTTTACTGCAGACTACAAGCTTAATTTCAGCAAATCCAACTTTTTTTTACACTAGTAGCTGTTCTACTACATGTATGAGAACAACTAAGAAATTAAGATTTGGAGTTGCTAGGATCCTGCCAAGGAGGTAGATATATCGACAGAAAACCACTGAATAAATCCTTTGAGGAAGATACAGGGAAGAGAAAGAATTCAGTTTCAGAATGAAAAATAGCAGTGTAAAGGTGCAAAGAGTAAAGCTCTACCAGGGCAGAAAGGAATATAAAACAACCAATAACATCTCAGCATCCATATATTATCCAGACAATAAAATTTATTTCATAGTTGTAGATGCTATAAAATAAAATTAATACTCAAGGTATCTTCATATGCATGCACCTAGGTACCAGGCAATTAGATTGGGAGAATATTTAATAGTTCCTAAAATATTTACATCAGTAAAGATTTCAATTGCTGTATTGGTGCGGGATTGCAACAGTGGGAAATCAACCATTTAGTGAATACCAAGCAACATGAGAAGCATTTCCAATAATAAACACAATTAGCAATGTAGATGAGAAATCTATCTGATTTATGAGCTGCATATGCAATTATAGCACATTCATAAAATGTTACCCACAGAGCAATCCAATACATTTGTTTATCCATGCTCCCAGATTAAGAAAGTAATGTTGTCAACCAACCAATTGTGGGCATTACATATTCAAGATTAATTACCATCTGCATGGGACAGATGTTAAATCTTCAATTTCCCAGCAAGGCATCTACAGCTTATTTCCCATGGACTGCTTCTTTCTCTGATCAATAAATGTATCAGCCTAGCTGTTCATCTTGCCACAGAGGTCAGACGAATGACAAGGTTTCATCTGGTTTTATGTCATATAAGGGCTGAGGAAATGAATCCTATAAACAGCTTGGCTGCAATTGTCCTTCACTCTTTTATTCAGCTACCAATGATTAAGTTTAAGCAATTTGGAATTCGATAGCAAAAAAACAGAACAAAAAACAAAAACAAAAACAAAGAAACGAAAACAAATAAACAAAAAACCACAAAACAAACCTTTTTGCATATTATAATACTAGAATTCATGTCAAATTTTCACATGAGCTGAGCTTGATTCCCCACTGCACCTTCAGCTGATTCAGTGGTGCCAGTATATGATAGCAGATTTTTGGCTAGCAGTATACTCTCAAAAGCACTATTCTTTATTATTATTATTACTATTATTATTTCATTTTGTTGTATAAAGTAAGAAAATGAATGGTTGAATTAGTAGTTGTCTTGACCAGAGAGCATTGTCTTTGAAAAAGACATAGTAAATAAATGTTAAATGCATAATGACTTCACAAAACAATGCAGAAGAATATTCTCAAATTAGGACTTAACTCGGGGTGATGTGAAATAGCAATCTTGCTTTGACTAAGTATATAGGTCTCTACTCTTTAGGTATTTCCCTACTTGGTTTAAAGCTCCCTGCAACCTCAGCAACCTCAGTTTGTGTCATCTCAGACACCCATGACTGTTCTGAATGGCCTGCTCCGTGAAGATGGGAGCTCTAATATGGTCTTGGTGAGATAGACAGCTGTTTCTATTCTGCTTAAATTCCCTGGTGATGTCCAAAGAGATGTCAAAAGTCCAGACTACAATTTCCTTCATCTGATTAAGTGACAGCTCTGCTCAGCTCTCACATACTCACCGAGCCATCTCGGTCTTCTTCGATCCTTACCAGCCTGAGGAAGTGACCCTTTCTATCCCCACTCCAGATGAATGCCCTAAACACCATGAAGTGCCCTGAGCAACAAATACCTCCCTCTCTACCGCTGAAGATCAGCCCCTGTGCAGTCAGGTGTGCAACAGTTAAGAAGAGAGAAAAAGGCCTGACAACAGCCAGGAAGGAGAGGCTTCTTGTCCCTGCCCTGAGGAGTGATTCTAATAAACCCAGAAAGGCTCTAATAAAAAATACACATTGTTTGAAACCTTGCATCTCCCTCAACATGTGTGTGGGGTTGCTTTGACCAAGATAATTGATAACTAGATTTTCCTTTTACAATTTGAGCTCAGTCCCTGTGGGTGTGTATAGTGGTCTCACTTCCCAGGTGACTGATTTGTCTTCTGGACAACTATGGAAAGACAATATGACATTGGTACACACCATACTATTAAACATGTTGTCCATGAGTGTTAGTTATATTTTTGCTTAAGAGAGTGGAGATGCCAGACATTTCTGCAGTTTCCTGAACTGCCAGAAGCCAATTAAACTGGATCTTCTTGTGAAGAGGGAGAGAGATAGTAAATTAAGAGGTCTAGATCTCCTGCAGGGACAGCTGAGTAAGGCATTCAAATGTTTGTATTACATCAGGGTGAGCGTGGTTTCCTGCCTGAGTGTCTGTACCTAACATTTTTGTGAGGAAATGCCTATGTTAGGCATAAAACACGGGCATGTTTCTGTTGAGTTTTAAGGTTTACCTGGAAATCTAGATGCAATAAAAAATAATTGTGCACCTAATAATTTTGCTTTAAAAAAATACCGTGAACAATTGCTAAAATCATAAAATTGAAGAATACTTTGTGTTGGGGAGCCCCTGGTGGTCTAGTGGTAAGGGCACGGCGCTATCACCGCCGAGGCCCGGGTTCGATTCCCAGTCAGGGCCACTCCCGGGCAGGTGGAGCTCGTTAGCCCTTAAAGGCAACCCACCTACGTCCTAAGGACCTCGCTGCCACCATCCAAGCTCGCTTGGCCCCGGCAGATGAACCTTAGGATTAAAGGGTGGGCTCAGTTCCGCGCACACTGTGTCTCACCTAAAAATCCAATGTGCAGGCTGGAAGGTGTAAAGACCTTCCCCGGATCTTCGCTCGCGAAGACTGGCCATTATTATATTATTACTTTGTGTTGGAAGGGACCTTCAAAGGTCATTCAGTCCAACCCCACTGCAATGAATAGGGACGTCTTCAGCTGGATCAGGTTACTCAGAGTCCCGTCCAACCTGATCTTGAATATTGTCAGGGATGGGACATCCACCACCTCTCTGAGCAACCCATTCCAGTGTCTCACCATTCTCATTGCAAAAAATTTGTTCCTTATATCTAGCCTGAATTTACCCTCTCTTTTGTTTAGAACTTGTCCTATGACAACAGAATCTACTAAAAAGTCTGTCCCCATCTGTCTTATAAGTCCCCTTTAATACTGAAAAGGCACAATCAGGTATCCCCAAATCGTTCTCTTCTCCAGATTGAACAAAACCAACTCTCTCATCCTTTCCCCATAGAAGAGCTGTTCTAGCCCTCTGATCACTTTGTGGCCTCCTCTGAACATGCTGCACCAGGTGCATGTGTTTCTGGTACTGAGAATCCCAGAGCCAGATGCAGCACTCCAGTAAGGTCTCACCAGAGCAGAGTAGAGGGACAGAATCACCACCCTCAAACTGATCTTGTGATGCAGCCCAGAGTACAATTGGCTTTCTGGTCTGCAAGCACAGACTGCTGGGTCACAAACAGTATTTCATGCACCAGCACCCCCAAGTCCTTCTCAGCAGATCAGCTCTCAATACCTTTATTTCCCAGCCTGTACTGATAACATGGGTTCTTCTGATTCAGGTGCGTTTGGCTTTGTTGAACCTCATGAGGTGCACATGGGTGCACTCCTCAAGCCTAAAATACTGTGTATAAAGGCAGAACTAGGGTTGCACAGCTAAATTTTACTTTGAGGTTTTTATTCTTCATCACTTTATCAATATAGAATACTGGCACGGTTGCTAGGTCAGAAAACATAATCATCATTTAATAAATGGAGAACTAAAGATGACGATAGGCTCAGTAATCTGTCTAAAATTAATTTATTTACATGTGTTCCAACTTTTCCAAGTCCACCATGGGTGAATTAACTTCCAGATAATATTTCCTCCTCATTTCTCAAAAATGTTTCAGATATACTACAGTGACAACTGTGAACAAAGTTTTATTCTGTACTGAAGGCAAACATGCTGCTCTCAAGATGTTATATCTTGTGGACATTGTGTCCAGGACTTTTTGAGAATCTGGCTTATGATGGACCACTTTATCTGATTCCATTGACAGTGCTCTCTGTAAAGCTAAGTACACAGCTGTGCTCCTGGAGCTTCGTGCAAGAGAAACTCATTGACTTTGAAACTTTGTTCTTTCTGTTATATCTGTTTCAGTGGAAAAAAGGATAAACAAGGCTCTGAATCATTTTACACAATACATAGAAAACTTGAAAATTTCATTTACCCTCTTAGCCATGAACTACAGGGAAAAACAGCATTTTCCACATAAATGCAGTTTCCATTAAAAACAAGCTATTCTTGCTGCTATTGTTGCAGCAACATTTAAAATGGGAACCAAGTCAGAAGTTAATACCACTATTACAAACCTGTGGGGAGCTGGCAAGAATTTCTGTTGTTGCTGGAGAAAGTTAAGTGGAAGAAAAAAAGCAGGCAGTGGAGCTAGTCTAACAGAGGGAGGCTCAGAGCAAGGCCAAGGACTAGTCAGCCGAAACAGTACAGCACGCTGACATCAAGCCAGGAGCTGTGATAAAAGTTTTTCACAGGCAGGACGAAGAGGACTTTAGAACTGGACGCAGGAGAAAAGGCGTTGGTTAGAAGAGAACATCGTGACAAAGTGGTGATACAGTTTCAACAGCTCCAATCTCCAGACATCTTTTGCACTCATACTTGTTTATTTCAGGAAGGTTCCAGAAAATAGTTTTAGGGGCCCTGTATGCCGGGTCTAGTGGAACTGACAATGTGTCGTGGTTTTGCCCAACCGGTCAGCCCCTGGGGCTGAGGATGGTTTTGTCCAGGTGGATTTCCGGACAAAAAGGCCAATCAAAACTCTTAGTGACGCCTTTGCTAATTACATATTTAATAAAACGGAAGAGAAGGTTGTTGCACAGTTGAAATTAGGAGCAGCAGCCATGCAGGAGTGGTGGCAAGGCCTTAAGGAGGGCCAGGGCCCCCTCCTCCCCAAGCCTGGGCCAGGGGTAGGTGTAGCACTGAAGCCCCCATTCTCTCATGTAGGAGAGTGAAAGAAAAAAAACTTTGAAGGACTAACTGCTTGGACAGAAACCGCTGCAGAAGAATTCTGGCAAAGAGATAAGGAAGTGTTCAAGGCCAGAACTGTAGCAGAAGAGAGAAGTGCGAAGGGCGGCCTGCTTCTCCCCCTTTTCGCTCTCTCCCTTCAGCAGGGAAAAGACTGAAAAAATAAATCCCTGCTACCTTTGGAAGATTGTTGGAGTGAGGAGACCTCCATGAGGCTCACAGAGGAGCTTGTGGATGTACAAAGAAGATGAGACTTCATGAGAAAGACTGAAATGAGGCAGAGTCCTATTGAAGATTTGTGACCCTAGAAGGGACGAGGCTTACACTGGAGCAGATGGCTCAAGTAAACTTGGGATCTCAGTGAGAAATCCATGCTGCTGATGCTGGAGATTTATGACCCTGAGAGAACCTATGCTGGAGCAAAAAACGGCTCGGGTAGGGATGTTGGGATCCACGTGTGAGATCCATGGTAAACCCATGTCGGAGAGGTCTATCAAGGACTGTTCTCCTGTGAGGAGAGACCTCCATAGGAAACAGGGGTGGACTCATAAGCCATTATCCCCTGTAACCCTGTGGAAGAAGATCCATGATAAGCAAGTGTCCCCTTACAAGTCCATGGAAGACAAAACCTTCAGGGCCTGGGTAACCCCCAGCCTCCGGTCTTAGCCCAGGAGGGGGGAAGGCCCAGCCCTGGAGGCCAACACAGAGAAAGAGCAAGAGAGAAAAAGTTCCAGCTGCGACGAGAGTGCTGCAGAATTACTGAAGAGACCTTTAGCTCCAAGAATGGAGAAAGAAACTGTTTTTCCTCCTTAGACTGATATAAAGGAAGAGAGGAGAAGTATTCTTGTAAATACATAGTACTTTTACTTGAACAGAATTCTTGTAGATATATTTTTTTAGTTTTAGCTTGTTAGTAATAAATGCTAATATTATTTCCCAAATCCAGTCTCTTTTGTCTGCATAAACCTTCTCTCAACTAATAGTAATTCTGTGGGGAGTGTGAGAACAAATTGACCCAGAGCAAAACCATGACACAATGTTGATTTCTTTCTTTTTTTTCTCTAGAGTTTGAAGTCTAGAATTTGTATTGTGATTATCTGCACTTCCCACTGTAGTGAAGCATCAAGCTAAGAAACATTTTTAAAAAGTGGTCAGATACATGAACTCAATAGGATGCACTTGTTTCCAAGAACATGGTGGAACATGTTTTTCTGGAACAAACAAGACCAAAAATATGAAGGACAAGAGAGTGTAGTCAGCATGAAGTTGCATAGGGAAAATCATGCCTGACCAGTCTGATATCTTCTACAAAGAAACAGCTAAGCCAGTGGAGGGGGATGTTGTTTATCTCAGTTTCAGTAGGGCTTTCACACTGTCTCCCATAATATCATCATAGACAAACTGATAAAGTAGGGTGCAGGTAAATGGGCAGTAAGATGGATTGAAAACTGGCTGAACTGCTGGATGAAGAGGGTTGTGATCAGAACATGAAATCCAGCCAGTGAACAGTCGCTAGTGGAATACTCCAGGGGTTGATACCAGAGCCAGTACTGTTTAATGCATTCATTAATGACTAAATACAATAAAAAATTAAGAGGAGTGGCTGATACACTAGACCTTTGTGCTGCCACTGACAGAAACCTTAACCAGCTGGAGAAATGAACAAGATAAACTTTCTAAAATTTAACAAAGGGCAATACCAAGTCCTGAACTTGAAAACGAATAACCCCATGTGCCAGCAAAGGGGATCTACTGGGTAGAAAGAAGATTTACAGAAAGGATTCTCAGGTGTCCTGGTGGACACCAAGTTGACCACAAGCCAGCAATGCATCTTCACAGAAAAGAAGGCCAACAGCTTTCTGGGATGCATTAGCAGGTCAAAAGACATGCTCCTTCCCCTGTGCTTAGCACTGGTGAGATACATTTGGGTGCAGGGTCCAGTTCAGAGCTCTGTAATACATGAGAGATGTAGACTGGAGCAAGTGCAGTGAACAGCTATAAAGATGAGTGATGGCTTGGAGGATCTGACATGAGGAGGGGGTAAGTAAGCTGAGGATTCTCAGCTTGCAGAAGAGAAGGCTCAGGAGTGATCTTATCAGTGTGGATAAATACCAGATGGAAGGGTGAAAAGAAGATCGAGCCTGGCTATTTTCAACAATGCCCAGTGAAAGGACAAGAGAAAATTGGCACAAACTGAAACACAAAAGGCTCCATCTTAACACCAAAATATACTTCTTCAGCATGAGGGTGACTGAGCACTAGTGCAGGTTGCCTAGGGAGGTTGTCTCCCTCCTTGAAAACAGTCAAAACCTGACTGGACATGGATTCAGGTGACTAATTGACACTGCTTGAGCAAAGGTTTGGACCAGGTGACCTCCAGAGGTCCCTTCCAATCTTATCCACTCTGTGATTCTGTGATAAATATAACTGTTATAGACATTACAATGTAGAAGTATTTAGAAGCACAGCTTCAGTAGCTAGACATTTTTCTGGTCTATTATTTCTCACATGGTGGTATGAGTAGCACCAAGAATCTGTTTGGTTTTTGTTGGGTTGGTTTTTTTAAGGTTTTGTTTGGTTTTTTTTGTTTGTTTGTGGTTTTGTTGGGGTTTTGTTTGTTTGTTTTGTTTTGTTTTGTTTTTCTGGACAGCAGACTATTGCTCTTGTATGTGTTGTTAACTGTTCCTGCTACTCTAGTCTCTGCTTGCATTTTCGCATACTCCCGGTAATATTTCTACTTTTGCGACTATGTTTTGCCTCAAATGTGGATAATAAATTACTCATAACATTAATCTGCTTTGTAATTTAATATGATACTATGTTGCACTGGAATATCAGGTGGATAATTTATAACACATAAGGAAACAGCAAAATAAAAATTAGAAGTAAAATTGTTATTACAAAATGACATGTTTTTGCAAAGTGTATAAACATCAGACAGATACCAATAATCAAGGGTAATGAAATCCTACAGGTACCTTGTAGGAGCCCTCACCAGTGCAATAACACTGCAGCCCACAAAGGGGCACCCAGATGCTGCGTTTAAATCCACAAACCTCCAGCGCTTTCCCATGTGTATTTCCAGACACTTTAACTTCAGAAGTTTCCAGACAAGACTTTCCTCTCACCAAGACACCACTCCCAAGCTTCAGTGAAATCCCAGCCTATAAAAACCTCTACAGTCAATAGAGTTCATTTGAATATACATTTAATTAATCTCTCTTCATTTATCACTGTGACAACTATGATACAAGAGTAATTTACAGATATTGCTTTTTTACAAAACTAGCGACATGTTTTAGGCTAATGAAACTGAGGCCAACAGCAACATTAAAAAACAGCCCCAGAGGAAAACTGCCAGATGCTTGTTTGGCCAGAATGTTAATCGTAAAAGTCACATTACACATGCTCAAATTCTTATCAGTCAAATGCTTCTTGAATTTACTCCAGTTACATTTGTCCCTGCCCTTTTTCTATTACAATCCATCCACACAGATATTGCAGTTTTGCCCCTTTCCATTGCTGGCAGCTCAGATATGACTCAGCTCTTCAAATAACTTCCCTGCCTTCCCATTTCACCTGATATAGTGCACTGGATGTCTGTATGTCAGTTGTTTTTTCAATTAAGTCTATTTAACACCTGTGACCCAGTGGAGAAGCAGAGAAGTGATGGGGCCAGTGATGAGGCAGTAGCCATGTCAATGTTATTCTCAGCTGATAAGAAATCTGAGATGAAGGAGGTTTAATAGCAATTGTACAACACTAAAAAGATCTGCATAATTAATATATGGCTGTGATTTTTGCTCAGTACATTCGCCAGACCACGGTTTAATTGACTAATGGTCTCTGAGAAACAGAGCTCTGCTTGCCGTATTGCTGAGAGGCAAAACCAGAAGAAATCAGACTAGCTCAGCCAATGAAGGTAAATGTCTTACTGAGAAACAGTTGACTGGCATATGTGTGTGAGCATCCTGGTGAGCCTGTGTTCTAAATGAGGCCGTTCTACAATTCTAAGCAACATTAAGGACTTCTTGTCTATAACTAACTTTTCACTATTGTGCCTTTTTAATTAAAGGGAAAAAGCATGTAATGATTGAAAAGTGGGCATTAAAGCAATGGCATGGCATCAGCTTCTACGACTACAAATTCTGACTGTTAGTTTTAACTCTACCATTCTCTTCACAACAATGCATAATACTGTATCTGCAATGACAGCATCTGATCATATACATTTGCAGAGGTTTGCATCAGTTTACAAAGCTAGAAGATGTCACAATTCCAATAAAAATCACACATTACATCAAATGGCAATAGCTTTGGCTCAAGGATAGTCACTGGAGAATGGTAGCCACACAGAAACAGCAAGCTTTAAGAGATTTTTGTTTTGTTTTGGTTTGGTTTTTTTTTTTAATTCTGTGTTACAAACTAACAGTGCAGCTGTTATCTGAGAAACTGAGCAATTTTATCCCTTTGTTTTAAAAATAAAATTGTGCAGTAAAATGAGCAATCCATGATTCAGACTCCAGCTATAGCTGATGAGTCCACTCACTGTCCTGTTCTTTTGCGGAGTGAAGTAACAAGGATGGCAATATTGTATGTGATCTGCAGCCCGTGGGAAATGTGTTTGGAAATAGGGGACTATTTGTCACCACCTGAACTTGTATTAAGCCATTTAGCATATGCTTGCTTAAAATCTTGCTGCAGAATGAGATATGAAGTGTCATGAGGCTCAGCTGTAGGATAATAGTATGCAGTCAAGCACATTTGTATCTTGATATGTCTGGTACAACAGAAAGATTGATGTCCTCCTCATTTACTGTACTTTGCAGCCACAGTTGTAATTGGCCAGGATGGTAAAGACTTGATTTAAGACAATGCTTCTATCAGTTTGTTTTTGCTAATGGGGCATAAGTGTTCCATACAGCATTATATCTTCACATATCTGCCCTTCAGCTCTGTGCTGAAGTCTTATCTATTGCTGCCTTTGCATCATTTGCTATGAGAGAATACAGATGCATGTGTTTGATCACTCCCTATATTTGCAGAAGAGAAGAATGATATTCCTCAGAGGCTTACCTAGAATACCACTGTTTCCAAATCAGTAATGATTGTCAAGAGAATTGCAGATTCCATTTTGACTCACTAGGACATTTGATGGATTACAATGATCAAAGCTAAATATCCTTTGGCACAAGACTAAGGTCTCTTTTTTTTATACTTGTTATAGTCTAATGCAGAAAAAAATCAAAGAATTAGATGACAAATGAACATTAGTGAAGAGAGTAATTAGAAGTATGGTTTATGGCCAACAGTGGTTAAATAGCTCCGTTTTTATTAGAAGTATGGTTTATGGCCAACTGTACTTAAATAACTTCACTTTTAAATATATATGATGAATCATATTAGCAGAATGGAGTGTAATGAAGGTTAAAAATGCCTAATTCTCTTATTGAAATGTACAATGCCATTTTCAGACAGAATCTTAATGACATAATTGTGCATGAGGATTTTGGCTTATTTGTTTTTCTGAAGTCAGACCCTTGAAGAGTTTTAGATTACATTCTCATTAGCTCTTGCTTTTTTTCCTAAGAGACAGGATGGCACAGAAAGAGCTATATGAATTTTTTCCTCTTCTAATATTTTATGGCAGTGATTTGGATTGTCCCCAGGTTGGTAGCAGTCATATATTAGTAACATTATTGAGTAGTTTCTCGATAGATTTCTTGGTTCATTTTTCTCATGGACTATAGCGTGTAGGACAGAATTAACAACAGGATTGGCATCCTCACTGGAAGCATGGAAAATTCTGGAAGCTGACAACTGAGGTATGCTGGTGCAGCCGAATACCATTAAGCTCAAAAACTACAGCAGCTGGTAACAGCCTCCTAACACTCTGCTATGTAGAGAAGTAGGATGTTGCAGTTCTAATTTACTGTTCTATTTTTCAAATGAGGGAAAACAAAAAAATTTAATCAGAAGGGTTAGAGACAAATTTGCAGACCATTCCTACCTCATTTCATCAAAGGATCTAATGGGTTGTAACTGTATCCACCTCCACAGTGTTACAGGACCTATAATTTTTTTCTGCCATTAGTTGTCACTAGTGGTTAGAACTATGATCAGAATCTAAGTCTGAAAGTCCAAAATTCCTTTGATGACAGTTTCTCATTTGATTTGTGACAAGCCAACTACTCTGTCATAGTCCTTGTGCATGGAAATGGCCCACCACATTGTGTTTTGGCTCTAACATCCAGAGCATATGATTGAGGACGGCACAGAGGAGCTCCCAAGTCTCCCAGTTTAGACCTAAACACAGAGAAGCAGAGAAGGAAATAGCACTTTCCTCTTACCCTGTTGTAAATTTTCTGATACATGGACACTTTGAAAGTGGACTCCTTTTGCTACATTAAAAATTAGGTCAGAATTCTAGGAGGCGGTGCTACCAATGTCAAATACTAAGACAATAAAAGTAGTGTTGGGTTTTTTTTAGGACACAGATTGTGCTACACACACAACTTATCATATTTTCAAAGGAAACAACAACATTATCTTTCAGATACGCTGACTTCCAGGATTCTCTTGCCACAAGTTTTCATTTCAGCAGGAACATGATCTAGACAAGTTGCCTGCCTAACACATACACCTGAGCTCTTTCCCTCGGCCTTTCTACACACTCCCACTCCAGCAGTAAAGAGTTGATGCAACAGTCTGAAGGAGCACATAGAAGTATCTTAGTAAAGGAACAGACATTTGTCCCTCCTGCTGACCCAAGGGAGAAGGGAATGTACAAGTTATTCAAACAGATCAATATTGTAATAAGCCAAAGAGCTGAAAATTTTGGAGAAAACCTAGGATGAACCTTGACATTCTGGTTGTTTTTTCCTAGCTTTCTAATGTATTAGTGCTTCCATTTACCACCCTTCATCAAGGCTGCTATGATGTTACAGGCTTTAAAAAGAATTTGTTTATTCTTCTAATTTTTTCTATTTCAGCAAAATTTAAAACTTAAAAAGGTCCACAGAGCTGTGAGTTAAATATTGAGCCTTGTGTAGCACGAAGAAAAGGCTGCCATTAAAGCTACCTCTCTGCAGACACCGATGCTTTCAGGAAAATGTCCCTAGCTAGGAGGTTTCTTGCAACTCCCATTTTAATTCCTCTCATAGAAAGTAAATTTTTAAAGTTGTTCTGCTGTTGGGAAAAAGTAGCAAGGCTACTGTATGTTGGAGGACAAAAGAGGTCCAGAGCGAGAGCTAGAGAAAAAAATCATACCCATCAAAGTCAATGCAAAACAATACATTTCTTTTAATGTGTTTACCAAGAATCATCATTCTACCCTTTTTTTTCAGTCCTTTACTGTGAAATACGTTTCACAAGGGACAGTTGGAGTGTACACAACAAAATAGACAAATGCAATGTTAAGGCATATTGTTTAAAAAGAAATTAGTAACAAATGTTAAAGAACCACAATATGATACTCTGGGGAATGGTCCAAGGGAACAAATGGCTTATGCAATTCAGGGTATGCAACACTGGCCTGCACAGAGCATCAAATAGGGACAAAGATAACCATATGTTTTTAATTGCAAGATTAAGCTTTCAAGCCTGTGCCAGTTTCCTTTGTTACATGATGAAGTAAAGCACTCCAATCATTGGACTTGAGCAACTGAGCTGACAGTTAAACTAACACTGAAAGTTTGAATATTTTCTCTTACCTGCTTTAATTTGAAGGGTTAGAAATGTCCACTATCATCAAGATATAACAATGTTTTATAAATTATTAGGCATTCTCTTGGGTAATAAGTAAGACTGGAATAAATTGTTATTCTGTTTGTGAATTTAGTTGTGTCCAAAGAAAATTCAGTTGCCAGTCTTTTGACAAAAAGTGGGTGGAATTTATTTTAAAATGTATATATAGCATTACTTTGTTTAAATGGTAGTTTTTGTTGTCCAAAGGAAAGGTTTTTTCCACATTCAATTCTCAGGTTTTATATACAGCTGCCAGTGAGGCTACAATTGTTACCAATTACGGAAGTAATTATTTCTTAGCTTCTCCTTTAAATTCATGCATGTGTTGCTTAACAGTCATTGAGCAGATTGCTGTTATTTTCAGAATTATAACAACTGGAGGCCTGTATTAATTTTTCAAGAATGTTTTCTAGGTATCAAATTTTCTATACAACTTCTCAAGTTTTAATACATAAATTTAATCTAATATATTCTGAATCTCAGTTTCCAAGCAGCAAGTGAAGATTAGTTTTGCAAACCAAATTTAGAAAGCTAGATCCTGAGCAAATGTATACAATGATACAAGTGACTGAAGTTATTTAAATTACAGCACTTAAGGTAGAATTTAAAAGAAAATGAAGCAAAATTCCAAATATCCAGAGTTTGCCTGCATTCCATCAGAAAATAAAGCAGGACTAGGTCTGGAATAAAAATAGGAGTCTTTTTTTAAATTCAAAATTTGAAATTTATGTTCAAAATTTCAAATCAAACCCTTTAGTTACTGCACCTGTCTGTCCCGGTGCTGGGTAGAATGTATGGATGGTTCCTCTCTCCCTTAACTTAATGTTGGCTCATTTTGATTCATCCATCACACCCCAAAAACATGATTTATTGTCCCTTTCTCTGTGTGTGATATATTACTATTTCATCAAGCTTTTGATGCAGCCCATCATTCAACATGTTCCAGGAAGGAGAAGCTTCAGTATATACAAGCATTGTTTATAGTGGTTCTACATCATATTTGATGTTGTGGGTGTATTGGTTATCCAGGTAACTCTGTTATCTAAGATCCATTCATCTTTTCCTTTCCTTTTCTCTTCTCTCTTCATCAAAAAGTTAAAAATAGGATTGGATTTGATGCAGAACATTAATTTGAGGGAGCTGATGTGAAGATCACAAACGAAACCTGTCATCTCCCACCTGCAGCTTCGTCAAATGTGGGGTGGTCTAATTTGCCAAGTTTCCGAGAGATGTCAGGCACAGCTGCTACTCATTTACAGCTTATAAAGGGACTTTAATCAAGCCTATGTGGACTCTCAGGGTTTGAACCAATGGCAGGAATAGACTGAGCTCACTGGGTCCTTATTTATTAGTGTTAAGTTAAAAGGTTTTTGAAAAATAATATCTGCCTGCTGTAGTTGGAAAGGTTGGTGGGATTAGATATAAGTACAGTAAGGGCTGTACTATAAATATTTGTTCTAGATGGAAAGTCAACAAAGATGTAGCTTCTGAAAGATAATTTCTGCAATGGTAACTGTCAAATATCGGGGCAATGCTAAGAAAGAGATTTAATACCCAGTGTCTGTAGGAAGAGAGCCAGGTAATGAAAGCATTGAGATTACACACAAGATTTCTCTTCACAAAGTAATTTAAGAGGGATGGGAAATATGAAAAATGTTGATACAAAGAAAATTTGGAATCTGAAAGAACTGCAAGTTTCTTCAGCAATGAAAAGTTCCTAATGAGCTTTATTAGCAATGAGTGTCTCTGAGATGGACTTGAAAGCTGAATGACAGGCAATACCTCTCATGAAAAAATTTGGTCATCTCTTCCACTGGAAAATTTCAACACAAATCTCTATTTCTAATTTTATGTCTTTCTTCCCGTTGATACTTCAAATTTCAATGAAAAATATCAGCTTACAAGCTAAATGACTGTTCAAACCAGAAAGATCTTATCTAGCAAAATCAATGAGAAATTTGAAGAAAATAAGTTCCCACAAAGGTACATAGCTCTTACTCTTGAAGGGAGCTGCCAAAGCTTACATGTGAAGGACATATAGAGTGACATATGTCAGCATCTCACTAGTCAGCAATTGGCTGAAGGCAAAAATTGTGATACGAGGCTGAGAGAATAGAAGCACTCTGAAGGCAAAGTTGATATGTAAAATCTTACATGAGCTGCAGCTTTAAAAATTATAAAAAAAAAAAAGAGGAATCTTGTCTAAATCAGCCATGATCTCATTATGACTGAACTAATAGTCAGATACAGGGCACTGACACATCAAAAAAAGAGCCATGATATATTTTGCTGGCTGCTTGTAAGTAGGTAATGGATTATTTCCATGGGTGACTGCAGTGGTCAGGGGATCACAGGCTAATCGTAACAGGATGACTGTGGGCCAACACAACACTAATGAGCAGCAATGCTCATAATCAGTAGTCTGACTTGCAGCAGTCATGGAGAGGGCACTGCACAACAGTACCTGCAGATGGGACACATCCAAGTCTGGCACAGTAGGTTATTTCCCTGAATACACGAATTGGAGATACAACATTGATAAAACTGAACTATGAATGTGTGCTAGACACATGGATAAAATCATTGATCAATTTAGAAACATCTAATATTGATTTTGTGTATTCTGCCAGTGGAGGAAGATAGTCTGTCTGTAGGCATCTGGTTAAATGTCTGCAGGAAAGGGGACATGACTCCACAACTTTAATCTTGAGCTGCTGCTGTATCATTTAAGCCCACTTTGTACTGTTTGATCGCTATTGTTTTGCTACCTGCTACTTGCTATTGCAATTAACGATCACAGAATGTAAGTGATTAATCCAGGATTGAAATATTTCAGAAAACTTTGATTATGGGGGTAAACAAACTTTGGGAGAGTGAAAACATGGGTACATTATTTGATTGGGATGCTAGGAGATGCAAGAATGCAAGTGAAAGACCACAAAAACCTGGAAAATGACCAGCAGAAATATAGGAACTTTTCCACAGTACCATGATACTTGCAGACTGAGCATTTTTTCCAGGTCACCCTCAGAACATAGATGGTTACATTTCTTAAAATACAAATATAATATAATAAATAATGGCCAGTCTTCACGAGCGAAGATCCGGGGAAGGTCTTTACACCTTCCAGCCTGCGCATTGGATTTTTTAGGTGAGACACAGTGTGCGCGGAACTGAGCCCACCCTTTAATCGTAAGGTTCATCTGCCGGGGCCAAGCGAGCTTGGACGGTGGCAGTGAGGTCCTCAGGACATAGGTGGGTTGCCTTTAAGGGCTAACGAGCTCCACCTGCCTGGGAGTGGCCCTGACCGGGAATCAAACCCGGGTCTCGGCGGTGATAGCGCGGCGCCTTTACCACTAGACCACCAGGGGCTCCCCTAAAATACAAGAAGTATGAATAAAATATTAAAACAGCCATTTTTTTGTGTGTCTTGTCCCTTTTGGTGAAATTGTTCTCATCACTAAGTTGAGGAAGTCAAATCCTTCCTGTGCTGCATTTCAGTCATCTTATCATAACTGCTGACATTACTCTGGCTTAACTCCAAGACTGCCCTGTGCACGTGCTACCGTATCAGCTGACAGTCTGGCCTTCTTCACTAGATTTCAAGAGTTTTTTCTTTAGTCTATCTTTAAAGACTACTGCCTGCTTTTTTTCTTTTTTTCCCACTACATATTTCTTCCCAAGCACTTTCAACACATCCTTTACTTATTTGCTCTTGCACTCTCAGCACTAGACCTCCCCAGATTCTTTTACAAAGACTCCATTCCTTGAGTGTAGCTCAAAACAACATTGTATTCTTATAAATAGACCTCCTGTTAGTCATCTGTTTTATGTCATATGAGCAGGAGAAGCAGGGGAATAAAGTGAACTTTAGACCTGGAATCTGTACATCACAAAGGCCCAGTTCATCCTCCAATGTTTTATACCTTAAATGGAAATATTTGCTAAATATAACTTTTAACCTCTGGATGAGAATGCAGACTCACGGCCTCAAAATTCTGGAAGGAAGGGTTTATTTTTTTCTTTGAGAGTAAAACATTCTAGAAACTTCATTGTCTGAAAACAGATAATAAGGAAATTTAGCAGTAACAAAACTGTCCTACAGAAGAGTTTCTCAGCACTGCACAATCTGAGAACAGATTTTAAGTTTTTGAAACTAATGCATTAAAAAAAAATATACGAAGAGCAGCTCCATGCCTTAGACCTTTCAATATCACTTATAGTCGGGTTCCTTTCTGGAAGGTGAGGTTACAGGGTGTAAAGTAGAAGTGCTTACCCTACATTCTGGTAGGGAATCAGTCCTATTTCCATAGATCCTAACACTGGAGAAAGATGAGCCCTTCTTTTTATTCTGTTCTTGTTTCATTTACAGCAGAGAACCAAAGCTGCTCCTTTCAACACTAAATATTTTTATTTGATTTGTATCTGTCTGTGGACTTTTCTGAGTACTGTCTGAACTGACATAAGAGCTTCAGATTGATGCTCTGCTCACCACTGAGCTTAAACAATCTGTTCTCTCAAAGTCAGATAGCATCATTATTTACCTTTTAGAGTCTCTGTTCAGGGCTAAATATATCCAACCAGCCAGGCCACCATAAAGACTAAGCCTGGAAAAAAAGGTTAAAGCTGTTCAGGTAATGAAAGCTTTGTGCAATATGCTCCAGTAAATGGATTAAATGAAAGGCAGGCAGTTTTTTTCTAAACTTGTTCTCACAGCAAACAGGAAATTGTAACAGAAGAGGCCAAATACCAGCTGTTCTCTTTGCCCATACTCTGGTCAGGTTTCCTTATTTCATTTGTGGTCAATGCAGCGATTTTATGAGTCGCTTAGACTTGTTTTGACAAAGTATAGTTGACCGGATTAACTTCTCTGAAATATCCATTGCCTCTAATTATACATAATGGCATTTGAATGTGGATAACATTACATTAACAGTAAAACTGTCACTAAGAACATGGCCTTTTTTTTTTTTTTTTTTTTTTTTTTTTTTTTTTTAATGGAGCAAAGGCATTCTGCACATACTTTAAACCTTGGAACTGTCAATTGAGTGCCACTAGAGAAAGTATACACAGCTGATCTTTTGCTCTTCTTTTGGACTGGGTTAGGATATTGAGGGCCCATTTGCTGTCTAGAGAACAGGCCTGAGGCTCCATGCTCTTGACCCATCTTATTGCATCATATTCATGTACCTGTGTCACACAGCATCTGCTGTGTTCTCCCACTCCTAAGATAGGTCAATGTTTATCTGCTTCTCAGGAACATTGTGAGATATCAGCAACCAATATTGCAAAAGTACCTGTTGTGGTTTAATCCCAGATGGCAACCCAGCCTCACACAGCCACTCACTCACCAGTAGGATGGAGGAGAGAATTGGTGGGTTGAAGTAAAGACAGATTATTGGTACAGAAAATGAAGAAAAAACAATAATAATAATAATAATTAGAATATAGAAAACAAGTGATGCACAATGCAAGTGCTCCCCACTTACCAACTGAAGCCAGTTGCTGAGCTGATGGTCCCTGGTCAGCTTTGCCCCCAGATTATATACCTGACCATGACACCACATGGTATGCAATACCCCTCTGGCCACCTGGGGTCAGCTATTCTGGCTGTCTCCCTCCTCAAAACTTCCTGTGCCCCTCCAACCTTCTTGCTGGCAGGACATAAGAAGCTGAAATGTTCTTGAATTAGTATAAACACTACTTAGCAACAACTAAAAACAACTCTGTGTTACCATTATTCTTCATACTGCATAAAAAACACAGCTCCTAGGAAGAAAATTAACTCTATCCCAGCCAAAATCAGGACAGTATTTTAAAGTCACAGAACAAATACTATCTTTCTAACCACTATACTTCTCTAAAATCCTTTTATTTTTAAGCAAGGAAGGTGTCTTCTTAACTTTCTCGGTCTTCTCTCCCTGTTCTTTACCATTACCTATATGAATATGCATCATGCACAGGCATTACAGAGCTCTTGAGTAGACAAGAACAACTCTATCATTTTTCAGTGTTAAAATCTGACAGCGTACGGTGGGATCACAGGATAAGTCATTTTGGAAGGGATCACTGGAGGTCCCCTAGTCCAGCCTCTCCAACAAGGGCAGGAGCACATCCTGAGCCCTGGAGGAGGTCAGGTCTGGGAAAGCAGCTCAGGCCAGGGCAGAGCTGCCTTGTTGAGAGCAGCACATCCCCTCGAGTTATGGGGAGCAGCCCCTGGCCATGGGTGAGCAGGTCAGGCCAGGGCTCATCCCAGCCCAGGGAGCTGCTCTGAGTTGAGGCTCTTGCCTTTGGCCCCTGCCTGAGTTACAGTCCATGCTGCATTGCTACTGTGTTAGTGACTGAAAACAGACTGTGCTTCTGTGCTCTTGCCCACACACTGACACCCCAGCTCAGCTCATCCCATCCATGTGCCCAGGGTGGTGCCACCAGCTGGGAGTGGGCTACACCATCTACCCCTCTGCATGTCTTGCTTATGGCTAGAGGAATATCTCTGGTTGCCAGGTCCTGCACTCAATCACAGTGCTCTCCTTCCACCCCTGACCCCCCCAAAGCTGGGCCAGCTGTGAGATCAGACAGGGTTTCTCAGAGCTTGAAAACCTCCAAGAATGGAGACTACACAACTGCTCTGGACAACCTGTGACACTACTTGAATGTCTTTGCAGAGAAAGAGTTTCTGAACACCTCTTACTTGCAAGTATTTCTGTTACAAAGAGTGGCTCCAGCTTCATGCTTAGCTCCTTGCAGTTATTGGAGGGCTGAAGCAGTCTCCTCTCCAGGCTGAACAAGTCCTGGCCCTCAGCATCTCCTCACAAGGCAGATGCTTCACTCATCTCTTTGACCCCTTGCTGAACTCATTTTAATTTGTTTGTGTCTTTCTTAACTTGGGGATCCCAAACTGGATTCAGTATTGAGATGGAGTCTAACAGGTAGAGAATAACCACTTTCCTTGATCTGCTGTCATGCTCTTGTTCACACAGCAACAAGGTGCTCTTGGACTTTTCTGCTGTCCAAAAGTGTCTCATGCTGTGCTGCTCCCATTCAGAGGTCTTTAAGTCAGGTTTTCTGAGATCTACCTTCCTCCTGTTCAGAATGTCAAACTCATTGTTGAATGGTTAAAGCAGAGTTCTTGTAAAACTTGAGTTTCTGCACAAGCATGTAGAAATAAGTATCTGAAGACCTGAGGAAAGATTTTAGTGATGAAGGATCGTGGAAAGAACTTGTGAAATCTGACAACATTTCACATAGTAGGAGGCTAGAAACATTAATTTATAAATCTGGGGGAAAAAAACCCAACACAACAAAACACCAAAAAACCACAACCAAAACAAAACCCAAACAAACAAAACAAACAAACCACCCAGAACCTCCCACAATCTCATTATCTTTTAATATTTACTGGTAAAAAGAAAAGCTTTATCAAAACTAAAGCATTGACTCTATATTACTAGTAGAAGAATATTACCCATCCAATAAGGAGTTTGTGCTGCTGTTTAACCTCTAACCATTCATTGCCTAATCCAGTTCTTATTGAAGTCCCTGAGGAAATTCCTATTAGTGAGCAGGATCATTCATATTTCTCTTTTTAACAGAGTAGTGAATGTTTACATGAAGGCCCTGTAGGTATCAATTAATCTGTATTCATATAGCAAATGCAGAGTTTAAAAATCCCTAACACTCCCTTCTATTGGTAATTCAGAAATTCGCCTTGGCAAGCAACAGGACTGAGTGCATACATCTCTTTTCAGATACTAAACTTCCAGAATTTATTTGTTGAAATGTTGTTTTAAACTCATATGATTCTAAATATGAAACAAGTATAAACCAAATACAGTGTAGCTTTAAGGTTGTACACAGAAATCCCAGAGCTGCCGGTCCTGCTCACAGCTTTGCTGAGAACCCTTGGAAGGGATTTTCACAAGTGTGTTCAGCTTCACAGTTACACTTTCAGATCATGTGGGCAGAAGGCAAACAGTCAAGAATTACATGAGCTATATGCTGCTACTTCTACTTCTCAGGAAATGTTGAGCACCAACAGAGGCAGACAAAGAAGAAGATCACAAAATAAAAATGGTCAAAACTCAATTGCTTCACCTACGTGCCTTTGGACTGTCATAGTTCCTTGCCCACCCACATAGTTGCATGCCTGTAGAATTCCTGCTCCATGGAGGGGAATACATCAGCATGATGGGAATCATGTTTTGTACTCTCCAGAGGATGTGTCCTGTTTTTTCAGCAGGCCTGATTTGCAAGAATCACTGTCTGCACAATATATGGTTTCGGTCCTGAAATCAGCCTAGGGGTTGTCTTTAGGGCAGTGCAGAGGAACATGGTGCACCTCTGCAGCCTGGAGGTTTGAAGGGAAAATAAACTGTTGGAGATCATTCCTTATTTTACTTAAGGGCCTCAAGAACAGGAAAAAGGCAGAAATCTTCCTTTTACCCAGCACCTAAAACAGATGGGCAATGGTTTGCATACATAAAAATACAATATTTTAAAAAAATGAAAATGTTGAGGAGCCGTCTTCCAAGAAATGCAAATTTAAACTATCATTTAGATGAGGGGTGAGGGTGAAGTGGGGTGAAGGGGGAAGAAAGAGAAAAAAAACCTTATCAGTATTTTCTATTCCTTTTATCTGTGCTTAGTAAATCTAATCCTGCTGACTGATCTTCATGTACATTATTGAACTGACAACTTCTTTGTGTATAGTGTGTCTTTACCCTGTTCCTTTCTGTTTAATATAGATTTTCAAAGCAAATGCTAATTTTACAGCAATAGAGAGTAGTATTGTTAATTACTGCTAACCTTAGACTGCAGGTTCATCTTGTGGGAGGCAGAGCTCTGGTGCAGAATGTGGTGGCTCATCACTTGAGCCTTAATGATACAGGTAAGTGGTAAATGAAAAATGAGGTAGGGACAGAGAAAGCCTCATCAAATGAGAGTCAGAAAGAGCTACAAATAGTAGGTGGAAGCACTGCCGTGAGAGAGGACAGTATGAGAGCATGGCTTATTTAGCATAGTAAAGAAAAAGCTGAGAGCAGTTTTGCTTGTTTCCTAAAAATACACAGGCAGAGTGAGGGAAGTGAGAAAAGTGAGAATAAATACCATCAAGGGAGAAGAGCTTTACATTCTAACCAATTCCAAGACAGGGATAAACATATACACTGTCCAAGAATAAATTCAGGGTGAAATTTCTTAAATTTATGATAGCAAAGCCCTGAAACCACAGAATGGATAAAAAAATTCTTTACTGTTAATACGATAGAGTTTGTGGTTGATCTGATTGACAAAAACAAGGAACAATATACTCCAGAACATTCCTTTAATCCCTGTAAGTATGACTCATAGAGTTTGGGGGGGAAGGGTCAAAGTTAGGCATATAAAATTACTAAATAAATTTGTCATTGTAAGTCTCAGTGAAACATAAATGAAGCTTAAATGAAGTCTTTTCACACATTTGCCATAATTTCCCACCATAATAGTTCCCTGGGGAAAAAAAAGTCTATTTCTGGGCACACCTGAACACACTAAATTGACAAAGAAACAAGGAGTATGATTCAAAAGTCCTTTTAGGTGTTGTGTTATTTCCTACATTAGTATGCTGGAGTTGAGTCACTGTTAATAAAGCAGGACCCACAGAATTCCTGGGAAGCCATTTTGAGTGTGAAGACATTTTTAAACAAAAGACAAAACTTTAGGTTACCTCAGGAATCCAGAAGGTCAAAGCATATTGGAAGATCCGTTGTGAGTCATCTGGTCACTTCTGAGTGCCTTAGAAATGTCTGATATTTTTATGATTGTATAGGATCTGACTGGGATGAAGTTAACTTTCCCCATAGCAGCCCTCACAAAGCTGTGCTCTGTATTTGTAGCCTGAAGGATGTTGATAACACACCAATGTTATGCTTTTAAAGAATCACAAATAAAAATCATGGTAGATCACCTGCAGATAATCTGTACTCTTCATAGATATCCGCTATCTATATTTTTCTTTACTTGTATCATACATTGAAGATGTCACATATAGCAGGCAGAGCAGGAGCTAGTGTATTCTCTTTTGCAAGGACTAGCAGTGACTAGACCACTCAGCTTGGAGATTTGGGCTTCAGCTCAATTTCCCTGTTGTGCAGGTGTCTCACATTTGCATTTCCTATGCTTTAAGCAAAGGGTCTTTGAGATGAATATTCATTGACCCAAACAGAGTGTGTAAACCCATAATGTACTTAATAAAACATCATTGTGTCAAGTGATACCTTGGAGTTTTGATGTTTTGATTTTTTAAATTTTTGCAGATCTTAGAAATAATGTAGTAAATGTAAATTTTAGAATAGCAGCATATTATCCCTTTACCCTTTAACATACAAGCTCAAACCCCTGTTACCCATTCCCATATCAATTCCCTAAATTCCACAGCCTGTTTAGTCTCTTTTTCAAGGTAGAATTGTAGAAGAACACCCTACCCTACGGAAGAAGATATAGCCATAGACCCAACAACCTTCAGGCCTAGAATTCTGGAAGGCCTCCAAGGACATTACGTGCTCTGAGGAAGATGAAGATGAAGAAGAGGGGGTCCCAAAACGCCCCCAGACCCAATTCCCAAGAGGCGTGGCGGGGGCAGAACCTGGGTGGTGGCTGGATGGGGATTGGGTGAAAATCATTATAAAAACTGTGGACATCTCTATTTTGGGAGCGCGCATTGGGGTATTCCAGAAAGCCTGGGGGCTCATTAAAGCCTTTGTATCCTTATCTTTTTTCCCAGAGCCATTTAGGCAACACAAGGGATGAGCCTGTTTTCGAACCAGTGCTATTGCCTGAGAACATGATTGTCTGCAGTAAGTAGAAATTCCCACAAACGTTCTTTTTCTTACACTTTTTTTTGTAAGAAAGTGCAGTGGCTCACACACATCAGCAAATCTTTTATAACCCTCCCTGTGTATGTACGTAGCCCAGAGAAAATATGAGGTGATAATAATTAGAGAGTTTACATTTACCCTTACCTGATGACTAGAAATACCTTAAGTCTACAGTAGAGTAGGAGCAAAGACGAAAGAGAAGTATAGCATCAGGAGAGTGTATATCATGGGTCAGGAGATACCATGACATTTGTTCAAGTGTTCTGGTCATTTTTGTTACCACAGTAACTTACCCTGGTTAGCAGAAAAGTGCAGGGAAAGTTCCCTGGAGCTTCTAGAACTTCTGTCAAACACATATAATGACTTTATATTTCAGATATTGTAGATTGTTTATGTCTCTGTAGAAATAAAATGATTCTTAAAAACTTAAAGTAGGTGTTGATATATTTTATCCATATTAAAATTTATGCAATCCAACGTACTTAATCATCAGTGTAAAAGGTGGTAGTTAGTTCTCATTTCAAGAACATAATCTTTGGTTGAAGTTGTCAGGCATTCTCATTGGGGTTTTTTGGCCAGCATGAACCTTTTCAACAAGTATGTGATAATTATTAGGATTTCTCACGTAAATGGAACAAAAAAACTGGGCTTATTTTGAGCTTCAGAAGCCTCAAGCACTGTCTTTCATTTGCCAGCTTCTAGCTATTATGTATCAGAAATATATGAAGGGCTCTGGGAGACAGGTGTACTAGGATATATTTCACTGGAGTCTAATGTATCTTTACAGAGGTCACTGGAGTTCGAAGAAGTAAAAAAATATGGAGTGATAATGCATTTTGTACCAGACCATGCATACTGACAGTCCTATTTCTCATTGTGATATAAATTATATATTAAGGTAGGAAGGGCTTTCTCCAACACACACTGTTTCAAGTATACTCTAATAAAAGAAGAAAATAGATCACAGCCTACATGATATACATGAACCCTATTGCTTAATATTGCTCCCATGAACAACCAGAACAGTCGATAGGAATTCACCAATTATCTCATTTTTCCAAGAAGGAGTTTCTAGACCTGGTTAATTATGTATGGGAAGAACATACTTGCCACACCACATTGCCCCAGTGTGCTATTTTCACAGCCTTCAAGAGAAAGTTCCACAGGCAAAGGGTTACAACAAAGGAGAGAGATCCTAACTATGCCCTTCCACTACAGTTTAAGTTACATGAAGGGAGGAATGTTTGAATGGACATCAGTGTCACAGGTGCCAGTTGTCTGATTTATTCCCTCTCAGAGGAATGTACTGGCATCCGTGTGCATAGTGACACCTTGCCAGCTGGCCAGGAGGCTGTCCTCTCAGCTGTCCTCTCCGACAGATGAATTGCACAGTGTGCATAGCTGCCTGCCAAAGGACAGACTTTGCAGGAGAATGAGAGGGAAAAAGCACTTCACGTATTTCTGACAGTATTTTTTTACTTGAAATTTGTTTACAGAATTAAGTTTATTGAGTGAGCTTATCTCTGAAGCCATCGTTCTGACACTGCAGTAAGTTACTTGGATTGTGCATCATTAACCACAGCAATTTATACACGAATTTACATTCTCCCTGATGTTGCTGAGTGGAATGTATTTTTCTCAGTGTGGTCATAACACTGTATGGGCAATATGATCTTACTTAATCTCCTTTTTTATAATCCCAGATCACTCAGCCAAAATAAATACCCCTGCCTTTAGGTAACTAAGTTAAATAGCTAGGTTTCAGAGCCTAGCATTTTAATGCTTTAAATGGTCTGAGCACTCAAAACTCTAACAGATAGTCATCCACTTGTGAAAATGTGTAATAAGACCTCATCTGTCTTTAGGGGACAGAGACTTGTTAAAACCATCACAGTTTACACATCAGTACCAGCCAATGAGCTGGCAACACTGGTGCACTGGTTTTTAACAGTTTCTATAAAATAAACCCAAATGGGGCTCTTCACTCTATGACAGTTTAAGAACCCTATACAATTTAACCATAAAGTGAGAATGACTATTCCTAATTTGTTTGCAGAATAAAAACACATGTTCTAGGGTGTAAGTAAAAGAATGGTAAAAGCAATATTTGGCTGAGGTCAAATTAAGATGAATCACTACAAAAGGATAAATACTGGGTGAAAATATTGCACAAGCTTTATAAGACCCTAAAGTTAGAAATATAACAATGGCATTCGGATACTGTGAGCAGTAATAATGCTTTCAAAGATCCTGGGAAGTGTTAATATTTAACTGCATCTATTCATTTCTAGAATATACACCTCTTTTTCAGAAATGAATTAGCAGTGATTTTTTTTTTTCATGATTATAATCTTATTAATTACCTCCTCAGGTTATGAGTTCATTCTGCCCACAGAACCTACATAGTTTGACATAGAACCTTTTACAATGCTGATCACATTATCTGAATAGAAGAAAAAACTATCTATGCTTTTTTAATGATAGACATGTCTGCAAATGTGAATGCTCATTGTTCATTCTCTTTACACCTCATGCCCTTTAACTCACATATTTAATATATTTCAGCTAAGTGAATTAAAAGGAGGATTAAAGACAGTGAATGGTTGTTTCTGGCTCATCTGGGTTTATCTGGTGCATTTTAAGTAATGCAACGGGTTTCTCCAGAGAGAAAGGAGTTTGTTTTCTAACCTTTCTAAATCATGACTTCATACAGGTGATAGCCATAAAATGATAAAATCATAGAATAGTTTGGGTTGGAAGGGACCTTTAAAGGTCATCTAGTCCAACCTCCCCTGCAATGGACAGGGTCATCTTCAACTAGATCAGATATTTAGGCGTAAAATTAGTACGACTGGACCGTATTTCAAGCTCTGTAGCATACTGTAAGTCTGAAATCCTATCCTAAGAAATTAAAAACTTCCCTTTCTATGGTAGAGTAGCAAAGGAGTTGCTGGATTTTGTCTCTGATGTCTATGTCTTACGTGAAAGAGGAAATGAAGCAGTATATTACTCTTGTATCTGCATCACTGAAGAGGAAGTGGTCCAACATACATGTGGTGTGACTTAGCACATCTAAATGAGGTTTTACTTCTGCAGTCATAGTGGTTTAAATTTGTGTCCAAGGTTCATTCTTACTGATTCCTTTCTGAGAATACCAGTTCTGTTGAAAATATCAGTTCTATAACTGAGCCAAGTCAATGGACTGAGTTAGTGCATTTTCAGTTCAAAATCATATGGCTTAGCCTGAGTCACCACGAAAGGATGCCTTTAAATATGTGAGGGGATTTTTCATTGAGGTTGAGCAACATTCACAGTAAATTGTAAATGTGGATTTGCTTTGCAAATTCAAGTGAACAGCTGGGGCAGTACTATCTTAAATCACCACAACTAGACATGCGAGACCACATATTCATGCCCAGAGCTCAAGTTCTCATTATTCATCCATCTATTTCTCACTCTTATTAGAAATGGACCGTGTTCATTCTGACTGAAATTGCAAGACATACTCACAAAAGCAACCTCTTCTATATATGTAAGTATTTGTGACTGCCGAACTTTCAAAACTGGGTTTTCTTGCTTTAATTAAAAATATAAATCTGTTACATACCGCAGATGGACACTGCCAACATGAGCACCTGTCATTTACATCCTCATGTAAAATATTGATGTCAGAATCTGTGATGCAAAGTAGCAAAACACTGAGTGCAGAAGCCATCCAAATCTCATTTGGATTCCCAAAGGAATTTGACCCATCCTAGCAAGCACACTTTAGACTGATTATGTAGCTGTCAATTGCTTTTCTGTGCACTGAGATTACTCGGAATGTATTCTTTATCATAACCAAAATAAACCACTGCAGTGGATTGTTTCCCCCCTCCTAAACAAATGCATACTGAACACGCATAAGTAAGCTTAATCACTGAATCTTTTTGCTTAGATTTGTTGGTGACATACCCAGTAAATGTCCAAAGTTCGAAGCTGACAACAAAGGTACAGCTATAATTCACCTTTGTGAGGTGAGGTTTGTGACACTGTGTAAACTTGGCTTTATGAATTATGAGATGAAATATTCATTATGTATATATTATAGGATCTCATGACATTAACAGCCTTGGTCTCCATGACAATACCAGCAGAAGATATTTGATGAAAAAATAGCTATGAAGAATGTTATTTAAATAAATCCCACAATAATTTTGAGTCTTCTTTTATTTAGCAAGAGTTTTTAATACGTTTGAAATATATTCTTTTCCTTAGCTACCTGAATGTAAGAGCCGAGGCTAATTAGACACTCGTGGTGGATCACATCTGACCAAATGGATTTAGTGTACCCTGGACTCAGTTTACAAAACATGGGCACTCTAAAATGCAATGTGTGTAATCACAAGCAAACAATTGTATCGCACCCTCAAAGTTTTTGGGTTTCCCACTGACTGCAAAGATAGCTCCAGGTGACCAGGCAGACACATGGATACTATGATGGTAGGTGACAGGAATGTTAGCCAGGCAGGCAGGCACATGCTTGGCTGGGCACTGCTCTGTGGAAGCTGTACAATTGTATTTTCAGAGTGCTTGTCATGTCACTAATAAGGTGGATCTTGAATAGGCTTATCCTTATGTTATCAAGTGGACATGTGGGTGTAAGTACACTGGGACTTTGTATGGAGCTCATTAGCACCACTGCTACACAAACAAGAAATATCCATCATTTCACAGAAGACAACAAAGACAACTTTGTCTTTGAATTTTAGTTCTTTCCTCTGGATCCACTCTTCATTTTCCGTTTTTAGGACCATACGTTCTCTGAACCAAAGGGAAGCTCTGTAACAAAAAAAACCAATAACCTAAAGCCAAATACACCATACAAGATAGTCAGTGAGGACTGGACCGTATGGTTTAAGATTAAGAAGTCTGACAGGAGCCACTCAGATTATTTTAGGCTAACCATGGATTACATTTTATTAAATGTCTAATTCTAGCCTTAGGTTTATTTTTATCTGTATCAACTAGTCACAAGGAGCCTGCTCTAGCACTGCTACTCTCTCAGTCACCTTACTAGTTCATATTTGTCAAATGTTGCAATTGTAATTTTGGGGTAGTATTGAATTCTTGTTATTAACTTGGTATCTGATATCTTTTCAGTCTGTAACATACACCCAGTTCTCACATTGTCCTCTGTGAGGTAAAAAGCACTATTATTCTGTTAATTTCTGGCATGACAGTTTGAGCAGAGATTACATGGTGCACACTATGTAACTTCTGCCTTGGAGTAGATGCTTCTTGTTTTCTTACTTCTCAGCCCTCTCACTCTCACCTTTCAAAAGAGATGATACCAAAAGAAGACCTCAGACTGTAAGACTCAGATTTCAAGATTTCATCTTTCTGTGAGCAAATTATTAATCATAAATTGTTCTGGTTTACTCCTTTCATGCTTGGACATCCAAACACTGTCTGACTACAAATAAAGATACCCTATATGAACCTCCTGTTTAGGTGGTACCTAATGTAAGAGGTACCTGAATGCTGTAGCTTCATGTATTTGTAACAGCCAGGATGCCTAACTTTGGCAGTGTTCATGCTGTCTGTGTTGAATATTCACTCCTAGACCAAGTGCAAAGAATAATCAGTCTTCCTAATGTGTTCCTAATAACTGTTGCTCCTAGATGAGTTTAGTCTGCTACAAGGTGACAGTGATGTGGCCTCCCATGGCATCTTTTGTCTAATAATCCAGTAGGTGGGATATCAGTTTTGGTATTCATCACACTGAAGCTTCTGTTGACTCTTTTTGTTGCCTTTTGAAAAAACAAACTTTTAAAATTTGTTATTTAACTGAACATTTGCTTTTGGCACAGCATTATTGAAAAATAGATCATTGCATATTTTACAAATGTGTCCTTTAATATTTTTTCCAGAGGCTCCATTTCTCAGGGATCAGCTTTTTTAATGAGTGGAATCCTAATCATATTAGGAAAATAACAGCTGCAATCTATTCAGAAAGTGCTTCATTTAAACCAAATATAAAACAAATACACGGAAATAATTTTTTCTGTAAGAATAGTGCATTTGAGACACAACTATCATTTGAAAGTAACCCTAGAGCATTCGTAGGGAACCCTTTTCCTGGATTTCATTAGCCAAGTAAGACTTTTTCAGAAAGAGTAATTTCAATAATTCTGTATTAATAAAGATGAAGACTCAACCTATTCTCAAATAATCATCCCCAGTAGGTCCCCTTGCTGCTGCCTATAAAAAACTTTTTAAATTGAGAAAACATACAAAGTTAGGTTACATTTTAAAAACACTGGCAACAAGGCTCTTTCCTGTCTCCCAGCTAGTCATGAGCTCTTCAAAGTATCTTGTAGATGTCTCTGATCTGAAAACAGAGTTGATGGTTTGATATGGCAACCAGCAATGAAATAAGTGATAAAACTCAGTAAACCAAAGAGAAGAGGAAACATTTCCTCAAATGTCTCATGGGCATACAACTTCCAGTGAACACTGAACTTAATATCATTTTCAAGGCTAATTCAGGGGTTTTTTGTGTTTTATCAGCTGTGTGTTTTAGAAAGCCAAGCAGAGTCAAATTGAAACCAAAATGTTTCACGCAGTTGTAAAAATAAAAATCCATTACAAACAGAAGTACAATCAATTTTTCCTTAACACAGACATAGAATATGTTAAACATTTTGATCAGCTCACTTTTTTAAGGTCTGAGAGATTTCCTTTTTATTGCCATAGCTGTGAAAAATACCTTTCACAAACGATTGTGACTTTTCTGTAGAAAGATGAATTACATATTGCACCAAAATATCACCATTTCCAGAAAACCTTTTTCAATACTTCATGTTCTTTCGAGAAAATGAATATTTTCCTGTGGCCTCTTTTCATAGTTTGTTTTTACATTGCCATGGGACGATTACAGATACACTTCTCAAATTTTTGTTTATGGATTCAAAGATGTTCTGTAGTGGCTATTCCTTCAAATTCTCCTAGAATAGAGCACATATTGCATCACATCCAGCAAAAAATTAAGTCTCTGCTACCAATGTCCAGACTACTTATTAACTCCCCAGTGCATCAACTGAGGAGTTTAGGTGTACTTAAATCTCTGGAAATAATCCTTTTCCCATTTCTACAACATCAAAGTTTTCTTGTGCTTAGTTCACATGGAAACATCAAGACATGGAACTACATCTCCAGCATGTTATTCCATCTCCCACAGTCTCTCAGATGCAGAGACACCAAGGACCCCCTCACTGCTCTCCCCTGCACAAGAGTAGGTAGGATCATAGGAGGCCTAATGAGGCTGGGAGCCATCTACATTAAAGCCCTGTCTCCAAGCAGACTTAAAACTGAGTCATCTACTTTAGAAACTGCATAAAATATGCTGGAGGACATATATAATTTGCACAGCTCAAAAATTAGATTCTTCACTAGTGTCTCTCCCCTACAGAGAGAAGAACCCATCCTAATCAGCAGCTATCCCCAACCTGGTCTTAGAATTCAGGATTTTTACTTCTCTTAACATGCACTGATAGGCAAGGAGGTACCTGTCACTTATCCAATATAACCAGAAGCAGAAAAACTAGACCAGGTTGATTTTATTCTAAAGCAAAAATGGAATAAAACAAAATATATTTGCAGTGAATGTGCTGAAGATTATACACAAAATGTAAAAAACAAACAAACAAACAATAACACCCCACAAAAATAAACACACTGCAAAAATCAAACACTATTTATAAATCTGAATTGAAAAATATTATTTTAGTCACAAGGACATACAAACACACATACAGATAATTTACTAGAGACAGGGATGGTTCTGAGCTCACAGCCTTAGCCCAGTGGTTTGATATTTACTCTCTCTCTTCCTGCCCTCTTCTTACCCTAAAATCTTTTCCTCAGGTTCTGATCCAGGACTCACTTGTGAACAGTGGACGTCTTTTCACCACTTTTAAGGGTGTTAGACTAAATCCATCCTTCCTTCTCACTGCTGCAGTGCTTTTACACTGCTGCAGTGCAGCTTTACTGTATAAGTTACAATTCCAGCAACTACTGATATCAGCAATCTGAGTTTCAGCAGGACATATGAACACATGATGTGGTGTTTATATATAACTATTCCCTGAAGCTACATAAAACTAAAAATTTCCCTGATACCTACACGTTTGGAAACTTATGTATATCTATTTTTATAGCACCAGCAGAACTAAATTACTGGAGAACCTCACACTTCTTTATTGTTAATATCTCAGACTTGTAAAGGAATATGAATTTGATCTGATTGCATTATTATTTGCATCTAACTTTTCTGGGGACTGTTATCTAGTTTGTCCCAAATGTCAGACTCTAATCCAAATCAACCCAGCAGAATACTGCAACAATCACTAACATCAAGCATTTCAAATATTAGATGGCTCTGCTTTTAGGCTTCTCCTCTGACAGTTAAATGTGTCAAAAATATGAGTGCCTCTTTATCAGGAAAGACTTCATTTCATAGTGGAAATGCCAGAGATAACGAGATGATAATGAAACTTACTAGTAGAAGAATATGGAAAAGAAAAAAACAACTTGATAAATGCACAGTAATATCTTCGATGCTTTCAGAAAGTAAGTACTATATTTTCAAATTATCATATTTGATAACAAATCAAACCAAACTATTGTATAACTTAATGGCTTGACCTACAAATGCTTCCATACATATGGTCCTTCATAGTACTTTCATGAATACATTTATACCACTTTAAGTGCTGAAGTTAAAACTGATTGAAAAAGGAATACTTGAACTTACACATGTAATAAGCATCTTCAAGGAAATCTCAGGTTCAGCGTCTAGAGGCTTTGATGCCAACAAGGTTTATCCTTTAAATAAAATTAACATAAAATTTTTCTTAATCATATTATATGCTTGCCTTCTGCAGTGTGTTACATAAAAAATTTTTGTAACCTTTTCCTTCCGGAAAAGAAGTTAGCCAATCCAGAAGATAAAACAATCGTTGTTTCCACATTACAAGTTGCCGTGATTTAATTATTCTATTAGATGAGACAAATGTGTTTGACACATGTGCTAGGCAAAGCTTTGGATAGTGCACTCATGCATAGAAAATGGACATATCCCTTGAGAACAAATGTATCATTCTGCCCCATTCCTGTAAAAAAAAAAAAAAAAAGGAATGGATTTTCTGTGGTCTAATTAACAGAAACAACAGCAGCAATTACAGAAGTCCAACACTTCAGCACCTGCTCAGCTGGGGGAAACTGATGAGAAAGCATACATTGCTTCTTAAAATATAAGGAGTAGACAAAGACAACAAAAAGAAAAAGAACCTGATTCAAAGTCAGAATAAATAATAAATATATCAGGCTTTAGATCAGCTCAAGAAAAATGAATGAAGTGCAAATGCATACAAAGCTTCAGTAACATTCAAGCCTGTGAGTGATGTGCATGGACACTTCATGCAGAAACAAATATTTTGCTTCACAAAGTCCAAAAAATTTTTTTGGTATCGCATTGCAATCTACTTTTCTTCTCACAAATGTAAGAAACAAGTCATCTTAACAAGGATGAGTTAGAGGGAAAATATCTGCATATTCTTTTTAACTGGAAATGTTTCTGGAATAAATTAATGTCATGTGAAATTATCAGTAGAAAGCATTGAGAGCATCTTTTTAAAATTGCATTTTCAAGCTCATGGTTTACTACTCAGCAGAAGTCCCAGGACCACATTTTAGAGTTTGTCACCTGGACCCATTTGCTTCCTTTATAATCTGCAGTTAAGGTTGATAGCAAATTCCTATATTCATTTTTGCATAAAAGTAAAAGAACTTTCTCTTAAAACATGTTTCATAAGGTCTGTTTTCTTCCCTTAAACAGGCTCGTTCTTCATAACTTCTTAGTCTTTAATCACTTATGAATAGTAGCCAAGCATTTTACATTGAGTAACATTGGTAATAATTGTTTAATTAGCAAATAATAGCTTAGTCTCCTATATTTTTCAAAAAGTTAATACTACATATATACATAAATACACATATATATATATATTACAAATAAAATACTTTGCAAAATAAAACACTGCAGGAATTTGGGCAATGTGTGTTAGGGCCTGGCATACTTTGAGCTTCTGGATTGATATTCGTCTTTCTGTGATGGAAATCAACTACTCCTTCCAATATTTTTAGTTTGCTTGAGACCATTTAAGTGCAAGACAGTATAAAAATACATGTGTTATACTCTCTTCAAGCAACATGGCTGTAAAAATAACTGCAGATGTAATTTATAGCTCGGAAAACGTCATAGCTATATTTGCAATGATCAAGCACTGGAAGAATATATTATGTCTGCCTCAGCCACAGCTGGGTTTGGGATCCCTCCCCTGTAGTCTTAGATTCAGTGTAAGCAAATCCCCCAAGACAGTTCTCTTTCTGTGGAAACTTTCCACAAAACCAAATTCCATCAATCTGAGATGCACTGCAATATCCAGCTGCTCCATAGGACTGTGAATTTCCCAGCAGCTCCATCAGAGTGAAGTAGCACTGCCATTTAAACTAGCTTTAGTAAAGGACTGTGAAAATTTCAGAATTGTGATGTGATTATTTGGGGTGCCAGCTCACCTCGGTATGTAACTTTTAATAATTTCAAGCATCTGAAAAAGGTATTTCAGAAATTCTGACCACAAAGAAATCTAGCTGCAGGTAGATAGCTACCTATAGGGGGGTGCTTATTAACTTCTGCACCCTTCTGGGCCTTGAAGCTGGGAACCAAGGCTGCAATGTTAGTTTTTTTCCAGTGGCTCAGATTTCCAAGCTTTCTCCAGAGCAGAGCAAGCACTTACAAGAACACTCTGAAGGAACTATTCTTCTAGTTGAGAGCCACAAGTTGTTCCCATGTCCTGTAAAACAGCAGAAGAGCTAGAACACATTCAGGTGGTGAAAACTGATCTCCTTTCTTCTAGAATAATTTGTATATTTTTATATTAAGAGATAGTTATTTAAAAAAAAATAAAATCCCAGTAACACACCAGCACCTTCATTTATCTGATGGAGTCTGTCAGGGAACACTACTATTACTTTCTCAGTGTTTGGATCCCTGGTTCTGGAACTAATCTGCCCAGATTGAGGAGTTCTGGTAATGGGTCCTAGTTAGATCTTCCCTTGTGGTCACATTCTGCAAGCCAACATGGGTCATCCTGCAAGTGTGTTTTTTGTAGAGGAAGGAAAACTCAGTAGGAACTTAAGGCCATCAGAGCTCTGGGTCAGGGCTTATAATCTACACAGTCCCACCAACTGGGACTGACATGTCATGTCCATACAGGCCAAACCTCCCTACATCTGAGAGCAGTAACAGCCAGTCATTCTGGGGTTACTTTTTGTTTTCTCTCTCCCTCGGTCTGTGTTGCACTTCCAGAGCATCATATATAGTCTCCCCTTTGCCTCACACTCACTGCTGTGAGGAGCAGAGAGGCTGGGAGTGCCACGGGAGTACAAGAGCCTCACGTCACTAGGCAACTCCGGAGGAGTAAATCCCTGTGCAGCTTGGCTGCACGGGCAGGTACATCTGCCCACAGCCCCCACATGGCTGCCCAATTAGCACCCAGCTCTGGCACACTGAAGCTTATCCAGGCATCCCTCCCGCCCATCGATTATGTTCCCATTAAACGATTTACCCACTGGGTGTTTCCATTTAGTATTTCAATGAGCTGTGAACGTGCAGCTCTGCAGCAGTGTTAACTTTCATTAACTTAACCGAAGATATCAGAGTAAAATGGGGACTTACTCCTTTTGGAAGCTGTAGGGACTCAAAAACAAGCTTTCAGACCTTGAAAGTCTCTTCCCTTCATAAATACACCTTAGGCAAAGAATCCTGCATCCACACAACAAATATAAATAATAACAGAGATTTCTCTGAACAATGCACTTCAGGATCGTTCTGTATTGACAGAGTTCAACTGGAGTATTTTTCTTTGTTTGCTGGGGAGATTGATGGATGGATACATTCAGGTGAAAAAAAAAACCAAAGCAAATTTCTAAGAAAACAGTAACAAGAGCTTATTTGTTCTTTTTTTTTTTTTTTTTTTTCTATTGCCTGCTAATGCATTCCTACTGCTCATTGAAGGTGTCATATTGCTGATGTATTCTTTTCATATATTTCCAAGTTCCCTGAATTCATTCTAAGCAAAAGGCACTGGCACTAGGTTTGTCAAAGCAAAACTCCCCCTTGGAGCCAGTGAAGGTTTGACATCACTCTAGGATGTGCCAAATGCACTCATTTACTCAGAGCTCTTTCTTGGATACTATTCTCTCTGGGGAGCAACTATACATCAAACAAATGCTTTGCAAAAAGCTCTACTCATGGTTCTATGACAGATTCATTTTTAATATCTGTAAGGCAAAACTTCTAAAGCAGGATTTCATGTATCAATAGATTTTACTAATTTCTAGAAGCACTGCTATGATCACGAACAGCTTCTTAACCAGAAGTGCATGCACAAAGTCACCAGCAGAAAAGCTGCACATACATATGAATTGGATCCTTTTCCCCTAGACCTCTGAGAGGGTTTTATTGGCGTTGTCTAACCCGCCAAACTAAGCTGAAGAACCTCAGTGAAGACTATCAGGAGAACTAGAAACAAATGAGAACAACTCAAGAACTACTTTTAAAGCTAGAGGCTGCCTCTTTTCACTTGTATCAGAATGCAGCCCCTGTAAAGCAATTCAAGTTAATGAACATTTAGGAAAGCTATAAGTTAATGAATGTTTCAATGAGATACCAGAATGTTTCAGTGAGATACTAGAGTGAGATCAATGTTAGCAAACATCTGTATTAATTCTTACATTTAAAGGTAAAAATGAAGTAAAAAAATGTGAACATACACTCACACACATGCAAATCAGTTTTCCAAAAGATTTTTTATTGATTTTTACTAAATAAAATTTCAGTGTATACACACTGTTCTACTTGTGTCACCTTTTCTAAGTAAAATCTAAACTATCTGTGTCTGGACATGAAGCTTTTCTTTTGAAAGTAAGTACTTGTCACATCTTAATCTTAATGAACTGAGCATTGCAGTTGCCTGTTAACGAATATAAATAAAACAATACAATGAATATAAACACAACAAAATAAAACAACTATGAAGTAGTGGCAAAACTGAGTAACAATGCAAAACCCAGAATCTCCTCACTAACTTCTTCAAAATGTTTGGATGTATATATAATGTATATTAGCTGTAAGGAAGTAGCAGCCAGAGGCCCCAATTAGTTTGAAGCTCTCACTGTGCTAATTATTGTATGAACATAAACAGGAAATATTCCTTCCCTCAAAATCACTACAATCGAGACAACAGCAATGCACATCGGGGCTTGCAGAAAATGGTGTGGAAGAAGGATGCTGAACCTGAGGGCAACTAATTGGAACACAGGATTATGAAAACTAGTGGCTGAACATTCAGATATAAGCTCAAAAGGTTTTTTTATTCCATTAAACAATTGGACAAGAGCTACAAATGAATCACTTTCAGCCTGTCTGCTTAAAGACTCTCATTAAGCACGGGTATCATGGTGAAGATGGATCTTAAGACAGAAACAAAAGGAGACCAGGATAATGGTTGTGTCTAATGACTTGGTTGTAAAGGCACAGAATCTAATAAAGCACAAGTTAATAAGCTCTCACTATGAGGGAGCTTAACATGACAGAAAGGCACGGTGATGACAGAATTTCTATAACCAGATTTTATAAAATAACGTGGGTTGATAAGGGAGAGCTGTGGACAGAACTCTGCATTAAATATTAAGCACTTGCATTACCTGAGCTAGAGGATCCATTGCAGCAATCAGAAAATTGTTGCATACCCTTAATTTATGTGGTTAAGCTATTAGAAGGGGAAAGAAAAAAACAATAAACAAAGACTTCAGTTCAAAATATTTACTGAGTCTGCACTCTGTGCACTTTTCTGTGCTGCTGCTGCTGCTCTGGTTATCTTTCTCAGCACATCAAGGGTTCTGAGCAGAGCCTACCTCCCCTGAATCATCCTTTCTGACAGGCAGGAGTTGTGTGAGAAGAGGTAGACTTATCATTATAAAGTCAATGACCTGAATTTTCCCAAGACTTCTAGTAAAAACAGAACATGATAATGAAAATCTTTGCCTATCTAGTCACAGTTCACTATCTTTATGTGATCTATAATAATCTAATCTACTATCTAATAATGCCACCAGTGAGTAACCAGTGATGGAAAATTGCTCTGGGAGAACACTTATATCCTTTCTCCACTGGAAATTTTGTCTGGGAGGAGACTGATTTACAGTTTGCCCAAAAAAAAAAAAAAAGGATTTTAGCATGGGAATTAATAAAATCACTTGCTGTATTATTTCAGCTACTGCAACTCAAATACATTTGCTGCTACTGAAACTCAAAACACTGTGTGAGTCATGTTCATAAATATACAATGCCTAATGATTATTTTCCTTTCTTTTCAAAGACAAGCTTTAATAAGTCACAAGAGGTTAGGAGTCACTCAAGTTCCAGTTAGGACACTGACCTAACCGCTACCCAGAAAATATCTTGGAAATCCTAGTCCTAGTGAGGTAATTTTAAAAAAAAAAAAAAAAAAAGATCAAGGAGGAGAAAAAGCAGGAAAAAAAAAAAAGAGAGAAGATGAAAGAAATACAGTTTGGAGAATTTTCCATTTCAAAATTTTTATTACGAATTGGACAAGAAAGGGACAAAAGATGTTTGTATAGCCACCATTGCTGGGGCATCTGAAAAACAGAAAAAAAACACTTGGTAAAGGCAAGCTGATTTCCAGGGCAGGGTAAAATTCTCTCCCTACCTTATCATTGTTGTTGCCAGCCTCACCCCAACCTTCCTCCTCTCCCCTCCTCAGCTCCTCTTCCTCACTCTTTACTTGCCAGTGATGGCAGCTGGCTATGAGGAGCTGGGACAGGCTGCAAGGAGGAGGTGTGTTATGGGGTAGATGTACTCCAGGACGAGCTGCTGGAGGTAGGGAGATTATCCAAGCTTTCTGTCATTGCTGGGCAGCAGAACAGACACCGTGGCTCCCTTCATTCCTCCCAGGATCCTTGATGTGAAGCACTCTGGAAAGCATCTCACTGCTAACAGGGCTGCTGGAGACAGAAAACAGAATAAACACGGCAGCAAGAAGTGATCACTCCATCTTTCCTCGTCGTGCATCTGACAGATTCACATAGACCCGACATGACAGTTGCCTTCTACTTGCAAGAGCCCCACAGCCAAAGGGGAGGGGGAGGGAGGGCAAAGTGGGATAAATAATGATACATCCACAATAACAAGGCAGTGGTGTGGAAATCTGTCAAGAAATACACACTCCTGATAATAGGAAGAAAGCAAGGCCTGATCTCGCTTAATACAAGGCTGGAGTTAACACATTCTGCTACACGAGAAATAAACCAGCTCCTTTCTGCAGGAGCAGAGGTGCCCCTCCATCTGCATAATAGCTGTGCACAGCTTGGGATCACTTGATCTTCCAGACCCCCTCTCTTCCTCAGCTGGGTTGTTATCATCCTCTGTTATTATCTTCATATTTCCCCTGGTTATTATCAGCATGTTACCTTTGCCTTTATGTCGACAATCTACCTGGCAATTTTCTCCTCTCCAGCTGGCTTTCGTGTTTCCTGGGTAAGAAAACTAATGTTCTTTGCTCCAGAGTGAATGTCCTATTCATTATTCTCAATGTACTGTGACACAGCAACACGGAATATCAAAAGGCTCCAGTAAATTCTCATCTATTTCTTGGTCGTATAGAACAATTAACAAAACAGCACAAATAGCAACCTACCTTTTATGATCCCTACTGAATTTAGATTTGACTGTGCTACATTTCACAATTACCCAGACCTGCAATGGGAATGAATGTGTGGATAAACACTGTTTAATATTGCACATTATGATGTGCCAGAGAGCACTACTATTGCACCACATTCTTGTTGGTAACCCAGATAAATCACTTATTATAGCCAAATGGGCTGAAGCAGAGTGCAGTTAGTGAAAAGAATTGCTGCAAACAAACTCCTCACTGATAGTTTGATCAGCTCTCTATATCCCTATGGATGACAGACTGGCAGGAAAATGAACTGTTGCTATGGGTTTTTTGCTGACCACGTTGCACAGAATTGCATCCAGACAGTTCTAGAATATCTGCAGTGAGGGGAACTCCACAACAATGTCAAAATCAACCTCAAAAATATTTTTAAAAGCAGCAAAAAAGAATGGCCTCGTCCAGAAGAAGTATCCAAATGCTTCATCAGTCTTGACAATCACACTGAGGTCCACACTGGTCTTTTAGTCTTTCGGTTAAGTAAAGATTAGATCCCCTCATGTCCTTCAAATATACCAACACCATGGTAAAAGTCTTAGGCCTTTTTTTATAAATACATCAAAATCTGTAGGCCTCAGCAAAGACAGATGATCAGTAGCCAGAATTTCTTATCATTAGAAAATGAAGAGTTCTGCAAACTTTATCAAAGTGGAGGTCAAGCTTCCCAAAAAGTCAGAACACACAAAAGTCAAGTTATGACAAGCTCAGATCTAAATCCAAATATGGAATATCCACCAAAAAGTAATAATTAAAACTAATAAATAAAACAGTAATTAAATCAGCATTATTTACCTTGCTTCTTCATTTAAAAACTACAAAATTATAAGAATTTAAATGGTAATGTTGTTGTCAATTTCCATTTGAAAAGGCTATTTAAGAAGGGCTTAATGACTTCAGTTTGTTAAAGTCATTTTGCACTCACGGTTAATTAAATGCACTAGGACTTCCACTGAGAATCAGGATGTTCTAAATAATGAAATAATAACTTGTGTAACCAATTACTGTAAAATAAAACTGGATTATCCAATATGACCTGTCTGGCTTTAGTATTCATAATTTTAAATCCCATTTAATTAAATCCTCAGGGTACTATATTTAATGTAAAAACAACCATGACCTTCTTTATAATATATATGTAGTAGCCATAGCAGGTCAGGAATGAATTTTGGTTCCACAACTGGGTGACTCATTCATCAGAAAATTATCTGGGCTGTCATGCTATTTAAACACTATGAGCCAGTTCCTCAGCTGGTGTAAATAGGCTGTTGTAAATTGACTGTAATGGCACCAGGGCTTTATACCACTGCTCTTTATTTCTTAGCAACAGAAAACAGAGGAAAGTGTACATGCATTTTTTTGTTCACTAATGAAGATGAGGTTTATTCTAGGAAAGATATATCACTTCTTCCCCCTCCCTCCTGCTTTGTTTTTTTGGTTGTTTTTTTGTTTGTTTGTTTGCTTTCTTTACTTATAGGGATTCTAGGGAAAGTTTGCTTCATTGTGGGTTTGAATTTTGGTTTTTTGGTTAATTAGTGTTGTGCTTTGCAGAACAGCATCAAGGCCAAGTAAGAACTTGTTATCTAAAGGGCATGACAATAAACATATCAAACTGGGGAGTGATTTTTCTATGATGTTAACAATCTACCCACACACGCTATAATAGTTTTTCCATTTTTCTGGTTTTTTCTACCTATTTTTAAACCAGCTGAACTCTCTTTTCTGCACAGTGAAGACCTGTGAGTATGCTATCTTCTCATTTTGCTCTGTACATCACATATGTAGTTGTTACATCTACAAAACACAGATTTTCTCCAAATATAAAGAGCCAGGACTTAAATGCAGAAACACTAAAGTGCAGACACACAGACATGTAATCCACAGGCCAGATCCCCAGCAAGATGAATTTGTCATATTTTTTCAAGTCACATTGAAAAACTTTGAAGATGTCTAAAATATGAGGCAGGTAGTATAGGTGAAATGTATGGCACGCTAGATCAACAGACTCAACTTCATCTGTACTACACTGATATGAAAAAAAAAAAAAAGAAGAAAAAACCAGGCAGGATCAAGTAAAAATCAGAGCATGTCAAAAGGCTGATTGTGGACATCTCATTACTCATTTTTCTTTGTCATTGCCCTTCAGAGGATGCCTACAGAAGTTTAAATAATAACTTAAGGCCCTGAAACTAAAAATATAACAGAATTACATAAAAAGCTCTCCAGATTTTCACTTTTGTGCTGTTTTCTCATGAAGGGAAATGTATGTCAGATAATCAGATCAGGGAGTCCTGACCTCAGCTCTGGAAAGGTACACAAAGCATTCATTGCAATGCACCTAACATTCCATTCAGAGCTTCCACCTATTTGTACACTGTCTCCTCGATCAGAATTTTTGCTACTCAAAAATTATCAAGTATGTAACAAGATTTAAGACATTTTCATTCACATAGCCACTTGATTCTTTCTTTCTGGAACACTAAGCAACCTATCTGATTAAATAGCCTTAGCCCTTATTGTTTCATTAGGAAATTTTATTATCTAAAGAATATGGTCCCAGAATACACTCTGCCATATTGTAATGGTTTAGCTCCCCGGAACCAGGACACATATATTGCTTCTGTCATAACCAGAAAAAAAGAAAAAATCCCAGCAAAATAAATCCTCATTCTTTTAAAAACTAACACACAAAAATCTCATTCTTTAGTGGACCTTACTCTTTTGGGATTGGAGTAATAGAACTAGGGAAAATTGCAGCAAACTGTTACCTAGTGCTGTGGGCTGAATGGAAATGTGTGCTGCGCCTGTGAAATTTCAAATACAAGACAGAGATTCATAAAGAGAAAAAAATAAGTCAAATTAGAAAAGATTAGATTTGGTAATCGATGGGTTTTTATTGTTTTCATATTCAGTCTTATGTTAACATAAGAATAAGCACTCTGTGTGCACATCATGTAACCAGCTCATAGGGTAAGCAGTTTGTTTCATTAAATTAGATCCCATTTTCATGCTCAGAACATTGATGAGAAGATGAACAAAGCACACATCACTTGTTTTTAATTCTTGATTTCCAGTGGGGAGATGTCCAGAAGTATTAAATCAAGAGTCACCCGACCATCCTTTTCTTATATGTTATTTTTGAATAGGTTTTATTCTTTTCCTTCTCATTTTCCCAAGCTTTCTTAGTTTTCCTTCTCCACCAACACCTTTCATTTGTTAGCAAGCAAATCTACATGTTCGTACCAACACAGAAATATATATATATTGTATTTTTTCCAGTGACACCAGGAACCTTTCGATGATGAAATAAACAATTGTAATACGTGTTTGTGTTGTGCTCTATAAATTTTCTATCCTGTGTTTGCAACAGTTTGTAACAGTTGTAACAGTGTTTGGACATTACAAACAATCTGTTCTGCAGATGGAGAATACTATACAACTTAAAGAAAATGACTTTTTTTCCCTTTTTTTTTTTTTTTTTTATGGGGAGGAGGGATGTGGGTATGTGTATCTCAGTGATTAATCCTTCCCTGGGTAATACTTTCCTCTTGCTAGGAAAACAAAATAAAAGAAAAGAAAACATGAACCAAAACACAGGAACCCTGCTTTACCATTTGAAGGTTTTAAAAAATCTCACACGCTTAGACACCTGACCATGTAACTCCTCATTGTTTAGGTAACTGAAGAGGAATCCTCTTGCTTTATATTAGTGTTTGATCCACTGGCTATTTTTCAAAATAAATTAGAACTGAAAACATTTCAATCATCCTGGTGTGCTCTAGCTATTGTAAAGATCAGCTGCATAACTCTTTTCAGCCAGAGACAACCTCTGAGCCCTCTTCAGGGATAGTCTTAGGCAGGTAGTCAGACACAGCTCTTATAAATCACTGTGATGAAAGTGGTATTTTATTTTTCACAGAGTCCTTTTTCCTGGTTGTTTGTAAGTGTTCTTTTGCATCACTAGATAGAATGAAAATATTTGCTCGTTCTAAGTGCATATTTTTGTCCCCAATTAATTTAATGGCAGGAACTATCTCTATAAACAAAAATATTACAGTGACGTTCCAAAATCTTAGCTGCAAATTGCCATCTCTACTGTCCTTCATATTTTAAGTATTTCAGATGAAAATATATGGGTGAACTATGATGGGAAAGTATACTAATTCATCAATAAATGGGTTACTGAAGCATGTCGTTCCACTGAAGATTTTCCATTTACTTTAGAAGAAAGTGTTAGTTACAATTTCTTACATGCCTTTTGCTTAGAACCTAGAATAAATTTCATAACTATGATGTCAGGAACATGGCTAGCAATAGACCATTACTACCTTGGTCTTAAGCTCCATTCTTCAACTTCAAGACTACTGTGGGAGTCTTTAATAATCAATTTTGCAATAATTCTTTGGTTTAAGGTCACATTGCAGCTGTTACCACAAGTTACCTTATGTGTAAGGTACACAGACAAGTAAGCACTTTCTAGGAAGAAGAGTAGGACAATATCAGGGAGGAATAAAAATCTCTGATAAATAAATGAAACAGATTAATAGTAACAGTATGAATCAGGCATATTTTCCAGAACAACATTTAGGTTAGATAATGAAATTTAGTTTGAGTGGGTCATTGATAGAAGGTTCCACACATGCCAGTCTGTCAAAAGTACAAAGCAGCCATCATAAATTGGACAAAAGCAAAACATGAAACAAACAAACAAACAAACAATCAGATTTACTTCATGGTCTAAGATATTTACACATTTATTAAGACTTTGCAGGCCATGTATATTCAGAAGCTTTTATTTTTATTTGGTGGGCTGTAATGATGAGAAAAGGAGTCTAAATATGCAAAACTCAAAGAAAATATAGTTGCAGTGAAGTTTCACACTTACGGTCTCCAAAGCACATATGTAGTTGTCATCATCACAGCTCATAATAACTGCCTACATACAACCACAAGTGCTCAGGGTTTACCAGGAGCCAAACAGGCAGATGGATCATTCCTTGTATACGTGTCTATATAGTTTTACTCTTGCTGCATACCACTGATCATCCTCCCTCCATCTGCAGACTCTTTTGAACTGCATGTTTGTCCTTTTTGAAGCCCACAGCAAGCTTTTATAAATAGGAGAACAGAAGTGTGAGATGAATGCAAATGTGGTATACATCTCTGTATGCACTTGACCCAGCTTCAATGGGCATGACACTGGATATATGTACATGTCATCGTGTAAGTTTACTCTTCAATTCATAGTAAGTCCCAGCTCATACATTCACCACACTGCCTGCATTTTGCTATGCTTTGGAATTCAGCTTTGGAATGTGGCAATTGGCATGCTGATAAGGAAGCTTGGTTGGAACATATGAATGTAAGTATATCGGTATTAGGTCAGACCAACTGGAGTCTAATACAGTAAACTGATTCTAACAATGGGCACAAGTCTGGAGGACTTGATACAAACTAGAAGATACAAAGCAATCTGTATTTCTTCTTATCATTCGCCTCTTCTCCATCTATTTCCATCTCAGAGATCTGCTGAGCCATATGAGGGGGCTTTGTGTTCGGTAAACCTCGATAGATTTCTTCTGCACAAACTTGTTCAATCTCCTCCTAAGTTCACAAAGATTTTTAGCATGTAAAATAGTCTTCAGCAAGAACTTGTTCCTCTCTCCTGCCTTGTATAATCAACTATCAGCTCTCACTCGTCTTGAAAATAAAATAGAAAAAGTGGGTTCTGTGAGTTTCATTTGGCTGTCTCTTGTTCTTCAACTATAAGAGACTGTGAACAGTTTAGTCTCTGCCCACTGTCTTCATATCACTCAAGATTTTTTAAATTTCCATCACATCCTTCCTCCATGTCAACTCTTTTCCAACTGAAGACTTCTAGCTTACACAAGGGTTCACTGTATGAAAGCTGTTACAGACAGTTGATCATTCTTTTCACCTTTCTCTTCACTTTTTCTCATTGTACTTCACTGCATTTGAGACAAGAGGCTCAGGACTGCATAGAATATTCTAGGATATGTCTGAACCCATAACTTTGTATGTTGCAGTTTTTGGAGGGGGGTTTCTGGAGGGTATATGAAAATAAAATTATCTTTTCTTCTCATCCATTTACATTTAGCTATGTTGAATTTCATCTGCTCCTTTTTTTTTGCTCTTTCACTTATCTCACAAAAACCTTCTGCAATTTTTTCTAGTCCGACCTCATGCTACCCTGAATAATTTAGTCTCATCACCCAACTTTCTTACATCACTGCTCACTCTGTATGCAGTTCACTGATAACCATATTAAACAGAACAATCCCTTGCACATATCCCTGTGGAATTCTACTGCTGACCTCCCTTCACTGAGAAAATTGACTATTTACTCCACTCCCTGTTGCCTGTTTTATAACGAATTGTTTACCCAAGTTATGACCTTTTTATCTGTTATGCATGACTGCTAAATATCTAAATCCAAATAGATTATATCAATCAGATCAGCTTTATCCATATGCCTACTGACTGTTTCAAAGATCTCCAATAAATTTTCAAGATAGTAGTTTCCTTTGCAAAAGCCGTGATGACTTTTCCAAGGGAAAGTACATCTATCCACATGTACACCAATTCCATTCTTAATGACAGTTTCTCCTGATTTTCCCACTGTAGACACCAGGTTTACAAGCCAGCATATCTGCAAATGTCCTCCAGATTTAATTTTTTCCTAACTGGTGTTATGTTTGCCATCCCCCTGTCCTCATCAAAGCAGCTTTAAATTGAAGATTATATTTCAGTGTCAGTAATTCAGATACTTCATCTGTGGGTTTCTTTGGAAACTCTAAACATCCCATGCTCCTATCAAGTTAGTGCTGATCTTCACTTTGACAGTTCATTCCATAACCTCTGCTACAGTCACTTGTGTCTTAAACATACCTCTGCAAAGATGAGAGAGAATGAAGAATTTCGCATACAGATAGATGAGACGGGAAAATTGATTCCACCTGAGAAGAAAGAAGTCTCACAATTCAATACAGTCCTCTAAAAGATGCAAAGCTCAGGAGTGCTTAATTTCCCTTTTTGGGTAGAAAGCTATGACATTTAGCTATTCTATCCAGTTCAGATGCTTACTGGGGATTAAGCTCAGTCTTTCTACGCAATTATGATATCTACATATGATGTAGCCTGATGTGGATAAGATTATTCATTAATGATTTTTTGGCATTTCAAGCCTAAGAAATGATCTTTTTGCTTGTGTTTCTCTTCTATAGTTACCAGATATACAAGCAGCATTAACTAGATGAGAAACATATTCATATCTAGATCTTGCTTTTAACATTCCCTCATTCTCTAAAATAGGTTATCTTAAAATACTGCTGCTAAATTCTGCTTGTTCCCCTTACACAGCAGAACATAGTACAGCCTTATGCAAGCAACAAGTAACTCTAGAAAATTAAAAATTACAAGGAAAATAATAAAGACTTGATAAATTTATGATATATGGTAACATTAACAATATGGAAAAATAATTGCATGTACATGCAACCTGAAGTAACTGCTTGCACAGTCTCCTGCCATGAAAGAGGTTGATTTAGGTAGTGTCTGACTTTGTATTTGTAGTCAAGTACCCAGCCAGTCAGGTACTGCAGCTCAACTGAGATACCTTAATTTACTCAGTTGCAGTAACCCATTTATATTTATATGCTTTGAAATAGGAAAACTCAGTCTCTGATAAAAAGAATATGGTTTGTACCTGTTTCAACTCCAAGCTCTAATACATTAGAAAATGAACAAAGGCTTGTTCTCTTAAGGAGAGGCTGCTTTGTCAGCAGATTTACTGCAAAGTGGAAGATGGACAATATATAGTCTAAGGCCATGTGTTATTATAGCAGTCATCTTGTTACTGCATAGCTCTGTGCACTCTGCATTCTTCTCCCATTATAATCCTTATCCTGTTCAGCTATAAACTCATTAGGCTCCGTCAATATGACAAGCTGTCCAGTTTGCATCTCTCAGCTATTTGGATATTTGCTAATAATCATCTTTTCTTATTTCCCATCCGTAAGTCAGCATAAGTAATGTATGACTTCAGCCATCTTGTATGCCTCAGTAATTTGGCCATTGGCAACGTGTGACAGTCTGCATTTTGATCGTCTGGCTGAAACAACACTTTTTTTTTGAACATTTTTTTCTATACATTGCCATTCAACACTTTCAGCTAAACCACATTCAATTAAATTGTGTCTAATTTTGAATAAGACACTCATAACCTCTTGTTCATTATAGTTCCATAAACTTTACAACATTGAATTGAAAATTGAAGATGTGTTCTCACAAATTATAATAGCTTTACCTTGATATTCTGTGTTTACATATACATTCTGGAATTTCACCAGTCTTTTTCAGGCCCTGAAAGCGACCTGTAAAAACAAAAATGCTGGTTTGTGTTTGCTCTTCAAAGTTCAGAAATACTGGTATACCAGCCTGGTCTAGCAGAAAGTGACTCAGAACTGGACAGTCTTTAAGGTTCTATGATTCTATGAAATTGCAACAGCTGAAAACATTTTGAAAACACAATAAATACCAAGTATTTTATCATCGAGGTCTTTTTCTTCTGTCTTGTTAACTGAGAGACATGTCAGACTTTTCATTTTAAGGTGTGAAAATATAGCTGTGTACCTTGGTACCTTTGTGACTCATCTTTAAGATCCAGTGCTGGGAAGGGTTATGAAAGAAATGTTCCCTAATTCCAACAGCTTAATTAAAGCATAAACCAAAATACATTCTGTAGAAGATATTTAAAATTATCGTTTGTAGCTTTTGATAGAAAACAAGTGAACCTGTCTCTTCTAATCCATATATCTTGGTTCATGGAAGTAGTGGAATAGCTTCTGGGTAAAACCAAAAGTCTAAGAAAGAAGGATCATAATTATTTCTAGGCTGCAATTTAGGCATTAAGTAATAGTACATATTCAGTGATGAAATTTTTCGTATTTAGATAAAATGCCTAATTAACTTGAGAAAATTAATTTAGTTTGGTTTATAGTCAAAGACCACTCCTTTCAGCACTGAAAGATTATTTTTGTTATAAATTATTTCTGTTTAAGCATCATTCCAATTACTAAAGCTAAATTTCTAATTATCTAATTTGATATTGAATACATTGCTGTATTGTTTATTTTTCCTTAAATCTAAGCAATGTCTCACTATTGTTGATAGTGACAACTGGTGTATTATTACTCTTGTTCAAATGTTTTCACACAAATGTAAAATACTGAGATATTTTTACGTATGTCAGTAACCTTCCTGTGAGCTACGTGGACCAAGGAGGTTTAGTAACTGGCAGAGGCTGATTGGTCTTTGTGTCTCCTATACTGAACACAAGATTTTAAAGTTTAGTTTTAGGCAATAATTTGCTTCTTTTTATTATAGTATCTCGAGAAGATATTTTATGTATGTTTTTTATTGAAGCAGACATAGTGTCTAGATATTAATCATAAAATTAGGAATTATGTGATGTTTTGTTAGAAATTCATGGTGTCCAAATTAACTAGAATGTTGCATTTCCTGCTTTTAGAGCACTTGATTACTGAACTGTGACAGTACAACTCACTAAGAGGACCCACCATTGGTCATAAAAAATGCTGAGTACCAGACTTAGTGAAAGAACTTGATACTTAGTTTTTCCTCCCTAAGGACTGAAAATTTTACCAGGAGTCCCAAAGTGTCCAGGAATCCAATTTATCCCTCCAAAACAATACAGAAGAACTCTGTGAATAACTAAAAGAACTGCCTTCTGTGTTCTCTGCTAATTCTGGTCATTTAATTTAGGAACAGCCATGCCTAAACAGGCTAGTATGTTGTCCTGGCTGACTGGCTTGGAAATCCCAAGCTGAGCTCATGTGACCTCTGTGCAGCTAATGAAGAGATGCTCTTGTATTCAAAGAGCAATTCAGGATATCTGAAAACTGGAATCTCCTTTTTTCATCAGTTACATGAAAACTGGTCATATCCAGAAGGTCATTCTCTTCCCAGGACACACTCTGGAGATACACATCAGGAGCACTGACTATCCTGTCTAACATTCTGTGGAGCTTAGGAACCTGAATTTCAGTAGGACTTTGACATACATGCCACACTTGTGGCTGCAGATTAATCACTTCTGCCCACCAAACATTCCAGACAGTGAGTCTTTACATAAGAACTGATGCACCATCATGCTATTGAGCTCTCCAGTTATTTCAGGTACAGTGATGATTTCTACATAGCAGTGTCATAAGAATGAAAAACCCAAGAGAAAGACAGCTGATTCAATAATCTACTTAATTTTACAATGATCAAATCCTTATCACTCCCTTCAGGAAATGCACCCATTAACATGTTAAAGACCCTTGTAATAACTTCTCTTTTGTTAACAAACTGGAATTTCACCTACAATCATGCAAGGTGGTTTGTGAAACATATTTCACCCCAGGAATCATACAAAAAGCCTGACACTACAGATTGTTGATCAAATCGTGTTCTTGGAAAGGGAAACATGAGACATCCTTAAACATGGTTTTTATCCAATAACTGACTAATGTGAAATGTGCAATCAGCTTGAAACAAGGCACTGGGTAGCAGGACAGGTATTCCTGCAGCTCCCTGTCTCATGGCATAGTGTATCTTGTCAAAAGGGTGTTGAAGCTGAAAGTCTTGTGAGGAAAATTGAAAGCAAGGCTCCAGCTCCATGGGAGAGCTCCAATCAGTTGACAAAAGCAGCATCAGATTCAGTCCATAAGAAAACGTTGTGACTGTTGCTTCTGTGTTTTGGGCTAAGTTTGATAGTGTCAGCACTGAAAGAGCATTCTGCACACACTTCAAACCTTAGCCTTTCATATAATTTCCTCTTGCAGTTCACAACAGAGCCAGGAAACAGAATTGCTTAAAAATAAATAAATAAAAATAATAATAAAAAATTAAATCCATTCTGCACACAAAATAGGAACATTTAAAATTAATTAAACCCAAATTTATGGACTCTTTGCTCTGATTCTGCACTGTAACCAGAATATACAACATTTTGTTCTTGTTTGGACCAATACAGGCATCCAGAAATCTGGTTGCATCATGGACAGGTTCAGGATCCACAGTCAGATTAGTATCTAACTCATCCTTAATATGTCACTCAAAGACATCAACAAAATACAGGGATATGGTTGCTGCATCCAGGGAAAAAGATTTTTGTTCCCCAATAATAAAGGAGAAAAGGTTGCCAAACTGTGGTACTTCAGTGGAACAATCTCTATGGCAGCCAAGATAAAGACTCAAAGACTTATTTTCTGTTTTACTGATACACACACACACACACACGCCTGCACACACAAAAAAATACAAAGCCAAGAAGAAAAAGGCTCGGAGTTCAACAGGAAACCTTTTAGCAGCTCTTGAGACAGTCAGTATTCCTATGCTACATGTTTTCTTTTGCATCCCATGTGTACTAATGACAGATTAACGAGGCACATAGGTAGAAGTGGGAGTTTGAAAGCCAGTTAGATGCTGTGAATTTTCCCAAACGTGTCAAAATATGAGAAGTGACTGTGCTAAATAACTCAGTGCTGATACACTGGAGAAAAATGAGTGTTTAATAAAATCCAGTGCTTTTATTTACCTCCTTGAGGCATGGTGATGTGGCTGCTCCACACTGTGAGGCATAGAACCACATGTACAACACAGACTAGAGTACATGAATCTTCCAAATGAGTATTTTATTTCAAGCTAAACTTCCAGTCCTCTACTTAACAATAAATATTGGTTCATATGTCATACTAATATGAGTGCCAGAGTTTTTTCCTCATTTTTTTTTTAATTACAGTAGTGTTTTGAAGACATGAATGGAACCTTCATCGATGGGTCTTTTAAATAGTTATTATTTGTCTGTAGAAAATTGTAGAAAAATGATAACAAGTATCCAAGGAGGATATTTCTAAATAAGCACCAAAAGCCCCTGTTTCTCCAGTACTCAGTCCTGGAAAGAAATTTTGTGAATCAAATGCTTTGGATTTATGTTTGACCTACAGCCTTCCCAGCTCCCTGACAGTCACCCTGGGGAGGCAGAAAAGGACAGATGTGGAGACAAATATTATTTGGCAGACCATTTCTAAGTTAATGTCAATTTCAGTTTTGGTCTGAAGTACAAAAGTGAAACTGCCAAGAGCTTTTGGGTGATGATGCAGGAAGAAAAGATTTATTTTAAATTTTGCAAAATGGTAGATTTCTAGCACTGTCTTAAAAAAAAAAAAAAATTTGTTTCAACCACCTCAAATCATTCTGTATAAGCAATTTACTGATCCCTGTTCTTATATTTGTTCAGTACAGATGGGTGTCTTTGCCAGTGGAAAAGTTTCTATGACTTGGACGTGGACTGACTCCAGTTCCGTGACAATAACACTGTAGAAAACCTGTGATGGTTCACCTCTCCAAAACTAACACATAAGTGGAAACTTGATGTTGATCCTTGCAGCACTAGAAGTTCCAATGACACTGTATTTTTGAAAGAGAGAAAAAACAGGTCTTGAAAGACAAAATGTCAGACCACTCATTTTTCATGTAAAGGTGGTAGACTAACCCATTATCAGACAGTACAAATATGTGTTCTATTTAGCCATGGATCATGCTTTAAAGTAGCTCACCTTTTTGTAGATTCAGAAAACATTTAGCAATTTTAGGGGAACTATGTAAACAACAACAAGGACTTTTCTTCAATATTAATACATCACGGGGTGGAAATGTTCTAAAGGTAGCCTTGAACCTCAGCAGGGTGGATTGGAGGAGGAGTGATGAGCTCCCACAATAAAATTTTAATTAGTAGGAAATCAAAGTCGTACATCAGACACGGGATTTTTCTCTCTAAATCAAAAGGACAGCAGCAAAGCGTTCAGCTTTGTGCTAGACGAGGAAAGGATCTTCCCTGTGGAATGGATGATCTAAAAATGCATCTGAAAATAACCATGACAGCAGTAGAAAAAAACACACATCTGTGAGCTTGTAGCTTCCTCCTGTACTGACTTGTTGAAAGGTGAAAAGGAGGCACGCAGAATATTTCCAGCAAGCTGTCCCTATATTTTGCAGTTTGATGCCATCTTTGGTGTCGAATGCAAGGTTGTGGGTTTGCCAGTCTTCCATAAGGAGAAAAAAGAGGATATCTTTTGTAACAACTATTGAATCTTTTACTACAGGGACTGTCCTCAGTTATGATCTCATTTGACTGGGTCACTGTTTTAAAACAAAGTTCTTAGATAAGAGGGTTGATTTTTTTCGTTATTTAGATAAATCAAAAATATAAATCTGCCTTTAGGAAGTCAACTCATAATAAAGCAAGCAATAGATTTATGTTTTATGTCTAATATGTCTTAATGTTAGGAAGGATAGAGGGATGTAACAGTCTTAAAAGCCAGCAGTAAATATGAGCTTAAAAGTAATAAAAGGAAATATGAGATGAGCCAATCACTGTAAATATCACACATATTTATCTGCAAAGCTTTGCTGTCTATGATTCACTTTCTAAACATTACCAGAAAAACAAAATTGAGTATTCTTGATTGTCAGTTGTCCCTATGATGAAGCAATTTCATTTACTAATGACAAAAAATCATAATTTCAAGGTTTTTGAGTGTAAATTTTCTTGGTTCCACTTTGACTTTTTTTCTTCCAAGTTATACCAAATGCATTGACATTTCTGAAGACAACTCAGTGATATCTGATGCTGTTTTCACTCTTGGAAAAATGTCACAATCTCTCATGAATAACCTTATAATAGTTAAGGGCTAAAAAGAAGGAATTATAAGTTTGAAAGGCATTATGTAGATGTTTTCTGTAGATGGGAAAGCTCTTTAGCCTAAGTGTCCAGCTTAGAAAGTTATCACACATCCCTGAGCTCACCTGCCTTCATCCCAATGAAGGAGAGAATAACTTCCAGCAATATTAGAAGTATTATGCTGATAGGACAGGTATGCCATTTGCCTGCCTTTATGGACACCTGCCCTTATACAGAAGTCTGCAAGATTTGAACCTCAAGTCCTATGTTCAGTTTTGGATGCCTCACCTCGAAAAGAACATTGAGGTCCTGTGGCATGTCTAGAGAAGGGTAATGGAGTTGGGAAAAGGTTTAGAAAATGTATCTTATGAGGAACAGCTGAGGGAACAGGGGTGTTTTAGTCTGGGGAAACAGAGGCTCAGGGGTGACCTCAATGCTCTCTGCAACTACCTGAGGGTAAGGTGGGAGTCAGTCTCCTCTGCCATTTCCCAAGTAAAAGGATGAGATGAAATGGCCTTAAGTTGTGCCCCTTAAGGGGATGTTCAGATTAGATATTAGGAAAAAAATTCACTGAAAGAGGGGTCAGGAATAAATTGCCCAGGGAGGTGGTGGAATCACCATCTCTGGAAGTGCTCAAGAGGCGTCTGAATGGAGCACTTGGGCATTAGCTTTAGAGGTGATTATGGTAGTGCTGGGCTGATGATCGGATAAGATGATCTTGAAGGTCTCTTCCAACCTTGAGGATTCTGTGAACATGATTCAGATATGCCTGCCTAGAAGGCATCAAAATTCTTACCAACTCAGGAGTGTACAAAGTAATTAGCATCCAGCAATGACTATAAAATTAAGAAAATATGTTGCAGTTTTGAGCCTCAGGATCAGTTTACTTATTCATTTCCTGAGACTGAATCTGAAGAAGTCTCCAATATTGATACAGACATTTTAAATATTTTGCTAGAGGCTAAGTTTTAAATAACTGACTGACTAATTAGTAGCATCAAAGCGTGGAACTGTGCATTACTTTTGGTATCTACCTACTGCCATAAATAAAACATCATATGCTGTGACAGTATCTTCAGTGCTGAGTCGCTCTTGGCTTCTTCTTGAGGTAAGGCAAAGGACAGTTTTCAGAACTGAAATTCTGTGTGAAAGGACATAGCAGGTGTATTCTTCAGATTGCCCAAGTTCCCGTGGTTAAACAATTGTTTTCTTTCCCTATGCTGAGCACAATAAAAGGTTATTCTGCTCCAACCTGAGTCCTTGGCAACACATGGAAGTTCTCTTAAGGAAAAAAGGAGGAGAATATGCCATTTCTGGCACCATCTTCTCTACTCTAAACACCTTCTGTCATCACCTCATCTCACCTCTTTCTAGGATTTTTTTAATTCTCCCTGCCTGTGTTTACTTTTGTCGTTTGCTATTTTCTCTTGGAAGACTGTGTTTGACTTCTCTGCTCTGCCAACTCTCTCTGTTAAGGCAAAAATAAATCATTAAGAATCCAGGGTCAAACAAAGCAAAACAAATAATCTATAGCCAGTGCTTCAGCATGTCTAAAAAAATAGGAATTACTACCCATGTTTTTAATTCCTAGTAGGCTGTTTGATCTGCAGTGTTTCTGTGGTATGCAGACAACATAAAAGGGAATCTCCCTTCCTGCTCTGGGTCTCTGAAACCTTTTCATTCTTTCTACCAGGGACAGTGGAAAGCACAGCCTAGTCAAGGAAGACCACACTCTACCTTCTTTTGAGATATCTTTGGCAATCCAAAAGTCTGTTCACCAGACTTCACCTATAGGTCTTCAATCCACTCAATTCTGACTTGCACCAAGCAAAGAAAAGACTGTCACTCAAGTGTCTCCTACTCCACACTGGCATAGCATCTTCTAGTTGCAAGAAAATAGCATTATTTTAGTTAAAATATAAAACAAACAAACAAACCCATTCAAAACCCCTAAGGCAGATGCTTGACATTCAGGTCCTGAAAACACCACTACTAAGATCATTTATTTATCAGCAAAATACAAGAGAAGAATGCAATTTAGTGTCTTCATTACACCGTAAAGCCAGACTAAATTCAGCTTGGGAAAGGTTTAAGGCTATCTATGTCTTATGCTGAATTAAAGTGATGTATCAAAGTAATATAACCAATTATCATAACTAAATATTCCAAGAATTTCCAACACCCTTATTGTCTTGGGATATGGGTGTCTCACAGTCTTAAATGTATTTTCCTCCCAGTAGCACTGTGAGGTAGCAAGGTATTACTACTTCCATTTCACAGATGGAAAGTGAAGCTCAGAGTGCTGAGATGGTGCTTGTCTGTGCATCGACATTCAAGTATGGCAAAATCCATGGGTAATTAGGACACATAACCTATAAAAATGTCATGAAACTTCCAGGGTTCAAATTCACATCTCTGCTAGCCTCCAAACATCAGCTCAGATAGAGCCAGTCCAGCACTTCTGTGGGGTATTGCCTTGTATGGGTGTAGTGGCATTGCAAAATTTGCACAAAAATAGGGAACTGAACTTGGACTATGAAAATGAGAGAGTCAATCCCCTCAGTGTTGGACTGTTCTTCATTTTTAGGTGTTGGATTACGCCAAGAGCATACAACAAAAGGCAGATGCTTTGGAGTTGATCTTTGGGCTCATCATTATTTAAGAGAAACAGGAGTGACACAACAGGTATATGTTACAGAAATGCTATCTCCTTTACAAAACTAACATAGAAATAGCATAAAACTTTAAATAGATTTTCTCAGTTAATCCTTGTTTTACATAATCCCCAAGTCATTTGTGCTAGTGAGAATGAAAAAAACTGAACCAGAGCATTTTGTACCCACTTTACACCACTGTGACTGACAACACAGGACAGAAGGCAGCAAATTAGACCCCCTGTGTGTGTTACATTGTTTTCCATACTTGAATGCTAATGGCTTTCACATTTATTCAGTTGACAATGAGTAGGCACATAAAATACCCTGACATGTAGTTTGCCCTACACAGCCACTTATATTCTGAATAAAAGGGTCTGTAGAAATTTTCAGCGAAATTTGGGCCACCTCATTTAATTGATTTTCCAGCACTCTTAGTAATCAATAGCACTATCTGACCATTAACTGGTATTAGAAGAGAGACCCAAACATCTGATAGACATAGCTAATAGCACAACCATCTCTATAAAGCTGTGCAGATCAAACCACAAATGTGATGGCAACTTTATATCACATGGAAAAGCTTCTAATAGAAAAGAAAATAAAGGCAAAAAAAAAAGTTCCTATCATATAATTTATTAAAGTAGGCAAATCACCAGATAGAAAGTCATCAGGGCTTTCTCTAGAGTAAGTATTCTCCAATACAAGAGGGGCATGGACCTGTTGAAATGAGTTCAGAGGAAGGTCATAAAGATGATCAAAGGGCTGGAGCACTTCTCCTATAAGGATGGGCTGAGAGAATTGAGGCTCTTCAGGCTGGAGCAGAGAAGGCTCCAGGGAGACCTGACAGCACCCTCTGGTATCTAAAGAGGGCTGTATAAGAGCTGGAGAGGATATTTATAAGTCATGGAATTACAAGACAAGGGGTAATGGTTTTAAATGGAAAGATAATAGGTTTAGATTAGATATTAGGAAGAAATTCTTCACTATGAAAGTGAGGAGACAATTGAACAGGTTGCCCAGAGTTGTGGATGTCCCACCCCTGGAAGTGTTCAAGGCCAGGCTGGATGGGACTTTGAACAATCTGGTCTAGTGGAAGGTGTCACTGCCTATGGTAGGGGTGTTAGAACTGGATGATCTTTAAGGTCCCTTCCAACCCAAACCACTCTGATTCTGTGATAGTCACACCAAAATCTGTATCATTTGAGATTAGCAGTTGCTGTTGAAAATCTTACCCATTTCTGTCATCAAGGGGAATCTATGGTCAAAACGTTGAACCCATTAAGCTCCAAACCTAGGCAACTTAATTTTGTACACTTTTTACTTTCACTTAATACTAAGAAATAGAGCTAACAAGGTTCAATAACCCTAAAGACAGAGTCAATTCACCAGATGGACTTTGAAGTCACACCTTACATTGTCAAATGTATGTGTTTTCAGGACTTGTGATATTTTTAGCCATGCTACTTTCCTTGATCTGTGCTGAGTTCTGAATTGTTCAGACACCATTTGATCAAACTAAAAAAAAAAAAGAAAAAAAAAGAAAAAAGAGAGTGCATATGTGTGGTACAGTGACTTCAAGTAAAAACACAGATAATTCAACTTGCCTCAAAGATAGGGACTTCCTGCACAACATTTCAGATTTAATGCTCAATAGGGCAAGACTTTACGAGGAGCTGTCTAAAGCATTTATACATCCGCTGAAACTGAAGCAAGAGGATGTTTAAAGCTGTCTCAGCTGTCTTTATTATATATTGCATCAATTTCTGGAAGAATGTGGCTGGATGTCACTATGACACTGATATCAGTGCCTATGTCAGTATAGTTGCTTTTTCAGACAGAATTTTACTTAATGTTTTGTATTTTGCTTAAGGTTTTGTTGATTCATTAATGCTATTCAGTGCAGTACAAACAGCTTTGGGTGCCCCCAGTCCCACCAGAACTTTAAAATGCCAGGCCTAGCTCAGTGGAACCAGACAATGAGTTGATTCTAGGAGTTTGCTGATATGGATTTGGAGAGCTCTAAGACCCACCTTTGGTATACCACTAAATACTCATCAGTACATTTAAGAAAATTAAAGACCCTTTTGGGAAGTATATTTCTGCCCTTGGCCATGCACTGATCCATTAATTACTGACAGCCCAAAGAGCTGTACTGAAATTTCTAGCAGAATTAATAAATTAAATCAATACCATTCAGTACACAAACAGGAAGAAACTTCAAGTGATTCAGACCTCATGTTGTACAACAGATAGCAAAATGATTGTAGTGTATGATTTATTTTGAGAAAAGTAGCAGTTTGAGAAAACAAATAATACCAGAAGCACAGGAACAAATTCTTGATTTATTTGATTTCTACCGTCTTGAAAAGTGCCATGAGAACAGGTCCAGAGGTGTGCTACTTTGAATCTGGCTTTTTATGAATAATTATCTACTCACTGGAAGAGGGATTGCAGTCTAAGCCTCCAAGGTAACAGCCCTTACATTATCGTTCTCTGTTCCAATGAATAATTATTTTCCTAAAAATAATTATATTATGCAAAGTGTAAGAGTTTCTCTGAAATTAAGAATAGTATCTCCTCCATTTGGTCAAAAGTGCAAAACATAAAAAGGATGAAAGAAAAAAAAGAAGTCCTCTAGATATGCCAATCTCTTTTTCTACAATTTAATTTTCCTGGCACGTGCATACAGTCCTTCAAGTGCCCACCTAAGCCTGGGAGGAACAGAGTGTTCATTTCTAAACTCTATGATTGGAGACTGGTCACCACAAATTCAGAGACCTGGCACAGCTCAGAGGAACAGTGCCAGGGCAAAGAAGGCACACCAAATAGACATCTCTGAGGGCTCTTCAAGGAGATCACTCAGACCAACAGTCTTGGTGTGAAACCCAACAAGGTGGATTTACCAAATAAACTCCCTTACCAGAATAACTTGCAGAAGAAAGAGGGTTATTGCCTATAGGGATATAGTACTCCTCAAGGGAAGCAGGGAAAGAGCATGAAATTTACATTCTAATATGATTTTCAGGGGACTGTGGGAATATTGGCCACCAGGACTAGAGCAGTGATTGTCCTCCTGTACTTGGCACTGGTGAGGCTACATCTCAAATCCTGAGTTCAGTTTTGGGACCCTCACTACAGGAAAGATATTGGGATGTCCAAGGGGAGAAATGAAGCTGGGGAAGTGACTGAAGCACAAATCTGATGAGGAGCAGCTGAGGAAGCTGGGCTTGTTCAGCCTGGAGGAAAAGAAGCTCGAGGGAGACCTTATTGCTCTCTACACCTCCCTGAACAGATGCTGTAGCCAGACGGGGGTGGATCTCTTCTTATGAATAGGACAAGAGGACAACAAGCAACAGGACAAAAGAAAATAGCCTTAAGTTGCACCAGGGGAGGTTTAGACTGTATATTAGAAAAATTTCTGTACTGAAAGAGTGGTCAAGCATTGGAACAGGCTGCCCAGAAGGTGCTGGAATCATTATCCCTGGAATTACTCAAAAAACATATAGATGTGATGCTTAGGGATACAGTTTTTTGGTGGACTTGACAGTTCTGGGGTAATGGCTCAATGATCTTAGGGGTCTTTTCTAACCTGTAATGATTCTGTGATTCTATAATTTGTAAGACTTGCTATTGAATATTTGGGGAAGAATCAAAGGGAAGGGAAAGTGGAGGTCAGCATGAATTACGGGAAGAACAAAAATGAGAAACTAGAGCAGGAAGAGGATAAAAAGGTTGGCTGAGAGTACACAAGTTGCTGATCTGTAGCCTTGTCTGGCCTAGACCTGTGTCTGATGATCACATAGGATTATTAGGTCCTAGATCTGCTTTCAGTGCAATCTCACATGCAGTTCTTTGTGTACATGTGTTTGCCAGCAACAAGAGAAGGGACTGTGGGTCACAGGAGCCTGTGGGTTTGGATGCCAGCAAGTCGAGTGATCTGCATGCATGTTTCCCTAAGGAATTACAGGATTGCACATGTGAGTGTAATTTGCTGGCGAATTTTAAGACAGAGTAGCTGGTGAGCAGGACAAGAAGCCTGGGAGGCAACTACTGGGGAGTTGGGGGCTCTTGATACCAGGGATCTGAAAGTTCACAGCTTAGGAGACTATAGGTCTGGACTAGCTGCTGGATAGACCTGGGTTTGTTTTAGATTTTTTTCCAGGGCTCAGCTCTATGAAGCTTTACGTTCCCTTTAATCTCTTCTCTTCTGAGGTTTAAAAAAATTGAGACAGTATCTTAGCTGGTGAAATTTAGTTTAATTCCTTATATACATCTGTGGTAATATACAGCTACTAGGGTTTGAACCACCAAATCACCTCTGGATTTAAAATTGCATTTGCCACAATATACTCAAGATCTGTTCATTGTACAGTATCACTCATCAGCCTATTTGTCACTTTTTGGAAAAGTAAAGGGCAGAAAGAAACATTGTGCTCATTCAGTTTGCCATTCTGCACAGCAAGAGAGAGAACTATGATTTTTCCCCAAAACTTGGTTTATTGAATTTGAACATATTTTAAAGATTTATTTAGCCTTTATTTTTGGAGGAAAAAAGTCAATTATGAAGAATTTATGAAGTTATGGCAAATTTATGAAACAAACTCACAATCTCTTCTGAAGTTTAACTTTCCTTTCCATTGAAAATTTATAAATTTTTCAATTCATATGATAACCATATTTAATGTTTTGGTTTTTCCCCCAAATGAGTAAATAACACTTGATATATCTGAATAAATGGCATGTATGTTCTGCTCATTAACTGAATTGTGCATGTCAGAGACCAGCTAATGAATCTGTCTGAGAACTGTGTCTGCTCAGGAGCAGATCTCATCAATTCTTTGCGTAAAAGACCGATGTAGGAGTTTCATTAGTGTCTCTTTAACTGCTTTTTAATTAGCAATTATGGCACTTTCCTATGATGTTTCAAAAGCTAATACACAAATATTAGAAAATGGTTTTAGAAAAGAATAACAGTGTTTTAGAAAGAAAATCCCAGTGTGCTATAAATATGGTCCTGAGAAATAACTGCCAGTTGGCTTTATTAATGCTTATTTTCTACAGGAGAGATGATGACAGCTATGTTTACTCCAAGAAGACCGAATCAGTACAGAACTCCACTGGGACTTTTTCTCTCAAACTCCCTTTTCATGCTCATCTCTTTTCTATACTCTTTTTGAGTCCATCAGACTACCACAGACAATTATTAATGTATATCTGTGCTTTGCTCACTGAGGAGACTTAAAATGCCTGCTACAGATTTGCAAAGCCAATCTGCTGTACACAGAGGGTGAGGGAATATAGTTTTAACAGTGACTCAGTTAGCCCTTCTTTGAATTAGTGTGCTCATGAGAGCTGAAAATTAACACAAACACATGTGCAGAGCCTCCTTTCAACATGTGAGCAAGCTTGGCAACTGGTAATTTTAGCCTCTGAAACACAGAGTTGATGGCCTTTACATAATTGGCCCCAAGAGACAAACTGCAAAATGTAGCTTGAGGCTCTTCCTCTGGGAATAAAAAAAACATAGAAAACATCCACCCTGAGAAATTCATCCCTACAAAAAAAAAAAAAAAAAAAAAAAAAAAAAAGTAAAAAACACATTGATATCCAAGTCCAGCCTAAATCTTTGTTACTTCAGTTTCATGAAAGTCTGGAAAAAAATAATATAAAGAAAAAAAATTAGCTACACTACAGAGTTTCAGGGATATTTCCCCTTATTTTAGTTACAGTTTTGAAGAGTCTGGTCCTTTTGCTTTCCCTCTACCTAACAATCACTCATGTTTTCTTAGAAAAAAATTGTATTACTTATTTTATAATTACAACAGAAAATTCATGCCAAGATGGAGTTACCAAGAGAAAAGGGTTGTCTACAGGTCAGACTTGAAGACCTTAAGTACATAAATAAGACTTGCATACTTTAACCATCTCAATTCCCACCTAGAAAAACTAAATAGCTAGTACTCATTGTCTTCCTGATACACAAGGAAACTAAACTTTCATGTTTATCAGTACATAACCAGAGCTGCCCTGTAAACAGCCAGGGAAGTAGGTCCCATCCAAACCCACCTAGATGGGGCACCTTTACTACTAAAGCAATAACAACAGGCCATGAGTGTGCAGTGAGCCACAGCATTTCATTGTTAGAAATCCACCCTGTTGAGGAGCAGTGCAGTCAGTGGCATAACCCTTATAGTGTTTCTAAAAAGTAGTATAGATGAAATTGCCATGGTCAAGTAGGGGAAGAGAATTTTGCCCTTTGGACACATATCACGTTGTGTCACTTTTCAATAGATTGACAGGACAGAGTCTGGCCTGTTTGCTTTATAATTTTTTTTTAACTAAAACATTTAAAGGAAATAAAGATTGTAGCAGCCAGAGCTACCTTTATTCCAGTTGGAGCAAAATTAATTAGTGGTACCAACAATCTCTGTTAGGTGCCTTACACTCCTATCTGTCTTCAGCTTCAGAGACTCAAATGCATGCAATTTGCATCCCCAAAGATGCCTTAGGTACCATATGGCTTCAGCGTGTCACCTTCCACCCCTCCTGCTGAAATTTGACCTACTGACTAACAAGGGGTGTAAGATTCATAGGAACAGAATGGAAAGAAGAAGAAGGAAAAAAAGAAAAACCCTACCCTGTGCAGATGGCCTAATGTAGCCTTTAGGTCAGCAGGAGACTCCTGAACTCTGGTAACTGTTCCCAACGCTGTTTATACATTTTTTATTAGGTAGTCATTGGGTAAAAGTAAAAATAATTCTGAGAGCAGGAATCTGGAATTCAGGCTTTCTGTCACCTCCTTGATGAATATCTTAGCAACTAGGCTGGTTTATTTTTAAAATGACTCCAATCTCTAACTTAGCTAGAGTAGTGTACAATGTACTCCTGCAACGTTCTTAGCCAAACAACAGTAATCAGTCTTTAGTCTTTAATCAAATTACTCATTTCATATCACAAAATTAACTTAGTCAATTCATTTCTCACACTCCCTTCTCTATCAGGCAAGCAACCAAAATCAAGGCTCCTTGTACTGTCCTAGACATTCCTTAGAACACCACAGATGCTATAACAAGTAGAGCTACCAAACTGTTGTAATGATGGGGACTATAATAGCAAGTTACTGAAGTGAAAGGCTGCTAAACTGTTTAGTTAAGGAAGAAAGATACAATTGGGGAATTTACCATATTACCAACTACCATGAGGGGAAAAAAAAAAAGATTCAAAACATTGGAAATGTTATGAAAAAAATCTGTCAGTTCATTGAGTGTTCATTAAGATGATGACATCAGCTACATGCATTTTTGTGTATGAGTTTCATCCTGTTTAAATATTCTTCTCAATATGTCCTTGCATTCCATCTAAAATGAAAAATTATTACAGGCAATCTCATTCTACCCACCAAATAACAGATCATTGAAAAGATGTTCTGATACAGAGTGGCCTCCTTCACCTACTTCTTCTCTCCAGTCCACTTAAGAAATTATGTTCTTCCTTCTCCTCCCCACAATGCCCTTCTTTTAATACCTTTCCTTTTATTTTCTGTAATGTTCCTCCTTTGTTCGTCTGTGGTGGTTCTGAATGCTAATGAGTTCACTTCTGATTTAGCTTTCTGAGAGGTCAGTTTGTGAAGAAACTGGAGCAGATGTATTTTGAATCCCAGATTAATTAAAGAAGTCTTAAACAAGGACTCAAGGTCGGTTATTGGGGGAGAGAAAGAAAAGAAAATATTATTTAAAAAACTTACAGCTACCTTCACATTAGGGTGAAGGTGGTGTCAAAAATGTTGCAGACAGTTCAGAGATTTCATAACTTCGGGAGTGTCTTGGAGAAAAATTTCAGTGTTCATTAGTGTTGCAAGGTACGCATAGCTTGTGGTGATAGGGGATTACCTACGAGCAGGTGCTTCCAGAGACATTTCCTAAATGCATGCTGGGTTGGAATGACAATCAATTATCTGTGTTTAATAAAATATTTCATTTTTTTTCTCTACTTAAAAAGAAAATTAACAAAGCACAGTTGAGATTTTCAAATGCCCAGCATATCCCTTAGTAATATAGTTTCTCCTTCAGTTTAGTTTGGATTTTAACACTCTGCTTTACAAATAGCCTACTTTTTTGAATTTTGTCCCAGACTTTTTCAATTTCAGTACTGAACATATATCTTCAATATATGTACTTAGCATGAAAAATAAACTAAAATTATTTTGAGGTCTCCTTTCAGAGTATATACATGTTTTACACAAGTTGAAAATAAACGAAACTGTAGATACTTACCCCAGCAAAACATAGTTTCTTCTGACCCAAAATTGCCTCATTATTCTTGTATCCATGGTCATAACACCGTGGTCTGGTAACAAGGTACCTTTCATCACAGCCAATTAATAATAGCCTATGAGCTCATCATTCTATCAAGGATAGTTGTTACCTCAGGATGATAATACCTAAAGAATCCTATACTTAAGCATAGAAATAGTGTTACCATAGAAAAAGCACAACCATAGGAGCTTCATATGTGTAAAAGTGTACTGCCTGCATGCACAAGGAAACCTCTGTGTCTAGGCCAAGGTGGATGCTAAGGAAGGAAAGCACCTGCTTTTGTTCACCTTTCAGTTATGGGGCTGGAGATCAATTGCCTGCAAAATATAAGGCAGAGAAAAGTAGAAAATTACTGTAAGGTCTAGTGTAGGTGAAACATTTCCTCTAAAAATACTTTGTGTTCAATTCCAGCTTTAGAGGCTGCTCTGTTTTGCATATTTATTTACTGTGTTCTGGTGAGAATGACCACATATTTCAACTACCATGTCTTGGGAAGTAGATGTTCTGTCTGCTTTATGGATAAAAAGAGGAATATACAGTGAGTATAATCCTATCACAGACACACAAAAAAACCCCTAAAAATCTCCAAACCATTCAACCACATAAAAAACTCTCAAACACTTAAGCTTTAACTAAAACTTTAAGTTTTGATAAAGAATAAATCTTTTTTCAAGAATTCTGGCAAGGCATGCTTTGGAGGCCAGTAGGGAAAGCCACATATCCTCTCATTAACAACAAGGATGGGAGGACAAATATATGGTTTTAAGTGGACATGCATTACTGTGACAAAAAGAGAGGTAACATTGAATTTAAATGGTATTCAACATATAGAAGATACAATTGAATGATCCAATCTGTCCTTTCTGTCCTTAAACTCTAAGAAATCCATCTGCCTGGCCTTATAATGACAAATCTGCTCATGGTTTCCTCCCATCATATTCTCACAAGCTGGAATACCCCCAAAATTATGTTTTTGTCACAATTTAAAATAGTGGCATTTACTATCTTGCCATGGAGTGATATTGAGACTTGTTTTTATTAGGATAGGAAATAACTTTAGAATTACATCAGAAGTCACCAATGTAGCTGCATTTTAATACTGACTTTTGAGTCCTCATGTATAAAATTATGTCTTTAGTCCTAAACCATTAAGTGTCTATCTTCTCAGTAAAGGCAAAAGAGAGAAATCAGTGTCTTTTGAGGCCTCTGAAGGGAAATTCTACTCACATAAATCAGGCACCTTACATATAACAGATCTTTCACTGGGAGTATTTGTGGAATCTTAAATATCTTTTTTTAAAAAATTAGATTTTGTAACTACTTGTCTGAAAGAATGCTCTGTTAGATACATAAAATTTAGACACAAATTGACTGTTGGGTGTTGACAGATTTGCATGTAGCCCTGTATCTACATAAATAACCTCAAAACCAAAGGACTCACAAATATTCTATTAGCATAAAATAGGTGGAATACTGATTTCAGAATTTTCAGGTTAATCAAATATTGATGTGCAATTAACAAGTACAATTATTTGGGCATTAATTTCAGAAATGGTGCCAATCAGTAAATCCAACCATCTAATTTTTTGGAAATCATAATTATCGGTAATAGCAGCTTTGCAATGGCATCAAAGTGATTTTAAGGTTTTCCTCCTAATGAACCTTTCAGTTTCAGGGTTTGAGGTTTTGGGTTTTTTTAAATATTATATTTTATCAATGCTATAAAGCATGTATTATATCAACAAAAAAAAGGAATAGAAAGGAAAGTTAATGAGGGTTACTCAGTACGTACAATGTAAGCAATACAGTGCTCAGGTTGTGCTGCAGTGTGCATGTGTCCAAAACGCTGCTTTAAGAAGTCTTCAAAGCTATACAAGACAGTGTTCAAGTTACACAGTTGCCTCCTTTGCTATTATTCACATCTATTTTATATGTTTAAGTTGGGTGTGAAATGTGTGGGAAATTTTAGGCATGTATTGAAGCAGTATGTGCCTACCTTCTTCTGCAGTCACGGGAGAAAGATTTTGATACAGATTACCATTAGATCAGCTCAATCTCTCCCTGGAATCCCTCGAAAATAAGGAAACTCATGTTTCTGTTATGCCTTTATAGCCACTGATCTCTTTGGAGGAAGAGTTATGCTGGTTGATATTGGTGCTTATGTTGAAGAGTTCTTCTTTGGACTTAATCCTATGACAAGTTTAGGACTCTCTTATCTTTTTTATGTGTCTGGGAACAAATGAAGGGAATATAAAGAACTTCCCTGAACCATATCTGATAGCACAGACTCTCTGGAATACCAGAGTGCAAGTGCTGCTGCTTTTCTTTCCTATAAAAGGAGGTTAGGATTGGTAGTCCCCCAAAACAAAATATTGTGTCCATTATGAAGCAATAAATCCAGTAATCAAGAAACCCACTCATCAAGCAGAGATCTTACTGAGCACTAGTGCAGGTGTTTCACAATCTGTATGTGTCCATGCATCCCTCCTGCCTACAATCAAGAAAATCAAGGAACCAAACACAGGACACACAAAGCACCATTACACAGTGAAGAGATAAACAGGTAATCTCAAATATTAACAGCTGAAAATAAAGCAAAGAGTGGCTCCACCTGGACAGCCAAATCTCGTGAACAAGAACTTGTGATTTCTGCATGCAGTAGATAGAGGCTTCACAGACCCTCATTTCTGAGTCACAACAATCCCTTCAGATCTGCTCCTGTCAAAATGAAGTTGCTCACACTACTGGGGATTGTTGCAGTCATTCAGTTGATTTTATTGATTCATATTGTCATCACAAATTTGCAATAGTTTCCACCACATTCTCTCAGAATACAAGATCTGAGATCGGTCTTAAGGAACAGATAAACAGGTACCTCACTTTGTTCCAAATCCCATTTGACTAAGAGAAATCAGATCAGTCTGACCTGAAATCTGGGAGTGACAGAGAGGGATAGAGACCAGTCTTCTCAATAGAAACAAACAAATTGAAAAACAAAGTTTTGTCAAGTCACATATTTCCTTTGATTAAATTTAAAAAGTTTTGAGTATTTTAAAAATAAATAAAAGAGACGGTGAGGAATCATTCTATTTTATTGAAAAGGATGGTAGTTAAGATATTCATTGCAGAAATTCAGATTCAGTTCCTTTGTCTGAATGAGGAGATCAAAATCTCCAGCCTCTGTGTAATTGTGCAAGGGCTCAGAGCATGGTGGGCATCTCCAGCTGTAGCAATATCAATTGGTGATGGGGATGGAACTCCAGAGGAAAATCTTTTTCTTGTGTTTATAGTCAAAGTCATAGGGTCATTCTCTTTTGCTCTTTGTCAGTGAATATTTTTGTAGTTTTATACTTAGGAATACTTCAAAGAAACCTGTTTTGCTCTGCTGCACAGCCTGATGAAGGGTGGAGAGAGAACCTGTCTCAGAATTTCATAGTGACTGTCTATCTACTTTGCTCAAACCAAGGCTTCCCAGTGCAGAAACAGTGCTCTAACTACCAGGCAAGAGGTAGAGCTGTCATATCTTCTCTTTAATGAGCATTTAAAATACTGTGTTCTGCACTTCCAGACAAACAAACTGTCACAGAATGTCATTATAATAATGTAATGAATGTATTTACATGCCAGTGTTTATATTCAGATGGTGCCTCTGCTACAGGAAAAAGGCACTAACCCCCAGTTGCTGCCACGTGAGCTATAAGGACATTTGCATTAACTGTTATTTTTTTTCTCACTGATATGTTAATCTCAGTTTACAGCATCAAACATTGTGCAGGGCAGGGACAGTAGCACAGTCCTGCCAGTTGGTATTTTTTCAGCCTTATCTATTAGCTTAATAAAGCCCCTCCTTAACTACGGCTAAGATGGATAAAAAATACTAAAAGTCTTTGGATACTGGAATTTCATTCTTCTAATTACTATGGGTAGTTGAGGGAGGCAGCTTACACAAACTATAGACAAATACAATTAAGTGGCTGCTAAGATGTGCATCAAACACTTCTTCACAACTACAAAATGCTCCCAAGCAAAACCTTGCTGCTCAGTTGGAAGATGTTCATACACTGTGTTAGGACACATAACAGCATAACAAGTCACATCTCAGTTTAGTTCCCTGCATCACTGTTTTCTAGTGCAGACTACATGTCAACTATCCAGAAGAAAAAGAGCCTTTTCTGGCATGTCTGCATGTCATACTTCAGGGAGTTCCCAGCAACCCAGCGACCACAGCTCACAGCTGCTGCTTTTGTCTTTTTCAGTTTTCATTTTTAGTCATTTTCAGGGCATTACTAGACTTATTCATCTTCTTTCAGCAGCTGAACTACTGTAAATGTTACGAAGAGACTTTAATAACAGAGGGTGCTAGGAACATACAAAGCATTTTCTCAGAAACCATCAGCCAAGTATTGTATATTACAGACTGCCAGTGGTATCATCTACAGCACAGATCCAATGCCCTGGATGACAAAAACTGGACTTGTTGGACCTTCCTGTATGTGCTGCACTATGACAGAATGATAAATTGTCTTCTGACACTAAATAGTAATACAGAAATCTAAAAAACCTCACATGAGGTCATATCCTGAGTTTTTACTGCAGTAAATTCACATCAGCTCTAGTTTGAAAGATGGAGGGGAAGTTAGGAAATAAAACCTGAGCATTGGACTCCAGTTTTAATTTATTTTTATGTAATCCATTTGTGGCAGAGATCAAAATGAGAATCTGTAGCTATTTCTCTGTTTCTAGATGCGGTACTGTAAGCAGACTTCTAATGCTGAGGGCACATCAATAGGTTAAGGCAAATAGCACTGAAGAATAGTTGAACGTGGGGTCAAACTTTTGATTCCTGCATCACTTGCAGTTCTGTTTACACTTTCTTTTATATTTCACTCCTTAAAACTTTGATACTCCCTCCCCCCAATTTTAGAGTTTGTTTCTGTCCTGTTTACTGGAGTTCTGGAGATCCAGCTATCCTGAGATGCATGTAAATTGTACTAAAATCAATAGTCTCTACTATCTTTGAATTGGAATCTTTTAAACTTAACTTGTGGACAGTGAAACTTAATTGCTAACTAATAGCCCATAGCTATGTTTTGGTTTACCATCTCTTTGAGCTTGTCATTAAGAAAGTTTGTTTCTCTTAGGAAATAGTCCCAGTAGAGGACCTTTAATCCTCTTTTCCTAAGCAGAGACAATCACTAACCTCATTATACTTCCTATCTGGTATGCCTATCTAGGTATATATAGACAGATAACAATTAAATTACTTATGCAGCTGCTGGACTGAGTTCTTTGAACACTGACCATAAAAATATTCTCTAGGGAATCCAAAAGCAAGTTATCTAGTGTTAACGTTAGGTTATGTTTGGCTGGACTGAAAAAGAAATTAAAAGTTCAATGAGAACATACCCAGAACTCCAAATTTTTTGATGCAGAAGGTTATGCATTTACCTTTTAACACTCGGTTGCTTTACACAATTCCATATCCACTTCATCTTAAAAATCGTTGTCTGAAGTGAGAAAGAGTGTTGGAAATTACAGCTGAGAGGGTGACGGAAGAGGCACTGAATATTTTTAAACATATTAATTGTAAATTGAAAAAAAGGCTGAGAATTGGTGTCTGCTCAAGGAAGATGATGAGACAGGGAGTAAAGTAGCTATTTTCTAAATATCTTCTTTGCCAAAGCTCAAAAGAACTACTCGAAGTGCAAATGTACAGCTGGCATGTGGAGAAAAGAAGGAAAATGGGTATTTTTCTATACTAACACACTGAATAAACCCACTCATTCTTCTGATGCAGTGGGAGAGTGGGAGACATCCAGAAGCAAGGTGGATGTCGGACTGTGAACTTGTATTAAAATAGCAGTTATCATTAAGTTTTGCTTACGTTTTCTAATTAACACAATTAGAAAAATAATCAAATGAACCTGTCAACGTTTTGAAGTACCTTATTATTCACAGTGATTTGTTTATGATGCTTTTTTTTCTCATGAACTAATTTAGTTTAGGGATGTACTGATGAGGCTGCTTTATTTCTTCATTTTCAGTATATCAGCATTGAATGTGCAATCCCACAGCTGGGTGCGATTCTCAGCAGTTCAGTCACATGTACATTGAAAGTCAGAACAAATTCTTGATCTCTTCTTCAATGTGCATATCTCATTAGCCAAAGAGGACTGTTTAGAAGCAATAATCAGTGAAATTTGCATTATATACACTGCTTATGCTGATTTATAATAATACATTGATGCGATAATTCAGACGACAAAGGTTCCAGGTCAAAGAAAATACATAGCATACAGGAGAGCAAGAGAAAACAGAGGAAAGAATTCAGATAGACGTGAAAATTTAGGTAAAGAAAGGTGTGAAATTTATTTAATTAAAAATAAAAGTAATTTCTCAGAAGAATATATTAGACAGATAGGATCTGAAGTAATGGTAAGTATTTAGGGGCTTGAGCAAAGCTAGTAGCAGACAAAAAAACCCCTTGATGATTCTGAGAGCAAAAAGGTTGATGTTGGTGGTTTCTCCACAGAATTTAATTACCCTTTTCCTTAGGAATGCCAGGGCTTTAATTTTCCATCCTTTTTTTGCTGAAAAATTTTTCCTGGCACTCAGCATGAGGCTGTGGAATCAAAAGGTGGGTGCTTATACTTGGCTTTGCTGAGTGCCTCCTTAGCACACGCCTTCACCCTTCTCACCTGCTTCCCACCATGCTTTCCCTGCTGAGACTGTAAGCTGTCCAGGAGACCAACAAATTCACAGCATGCACACCAAGTTTATTATATTCACATCTGAGCACATGAGTTCGTGTGCACAACTAATACTGTTGCTTCCTCCCCAGCCAGCAGGGTCTTATCATGAGGTACTATGTTAAAAAACACTGAGAAGGCCTTCACAGGTGTCCTAGTTACAGGGGCTAGGACCAGTTTATTACTATTTGGGTATAACTGTGTATTCTACACCCTCTTTGTCAATTCTAATGGACTGTTAATAATGGATCATTTGCAGCATCTTCCCAGGGCACACCTGATGACTCAGCTGTGATAACTCCCCTCTGGGGAGGAATTGGCACCTTCACACCCAGTCTGAGGGATCATCTCTGCTAATGGGCCATACTGGACTGGCATAATAGGCAGCTGCAACACCTAGACCATCAAAGACTCCAAAAATATCCCATGCCTCACAGAGTTAAATCACTCACTGGGAAACTCCCTGCCCTGGGGGAGGTACTGGACATTCCCATCTGAATATGAACATATATAATCTTGGGGCTTTGGGACTACTGGTATCACTCCAGATCCAGAGGTAGGACTGGAACTCCAGCAGGACTGCCACTCTTGTCAAGACTATGATCATTGTCTAAACAGAACTGCCATCATCATCTGGACCAACAGGCTTTCCTTTCCTTTTACTTTGCACCCAGTGGGGTCATGTGGCACTCAGCACGGGGGCCAACGAACACTGTTCTGTTCTTGTCCCAGGGGTTGGTTTATACACCTGTTTTTGTGGGTTAAAACCACTTTTTCTCTCTATTGTATATAATTGCATATATAGTAATTGTTTTTTAGTAAATTGTAACTCTGATTTATAATCTCTCTCAAGTTGGGTTCATTTGTCCCTCTGGTTTACTTTTACACCAGCACAACAAGGCAGACCATTCACATAATTTTTTTCTTATTCCAGAATGAAACTAGCTGTATTTGATTTCATTTTAAGGTACTAGAGAAATGTTATTTATTTAATTATCTTTCATATGTGTTTCATTAGTATGTATTACCAACAAATGAAACAGCTTCACTAAATGCTTTTCTGAAAGGGTTGTTTAAAAAAGAAATACAACTATACTGGTTGTCCACTTGCAATAGGAAATGAAACTGCCTCTATCATCAACAAAAAACGAGACAAAAGCTACCTACTCCTGTATTTCCCTGAAAGCATGAGTCATGGACCTATTGAGAACAAAATATGGATGTCAGATGGTAACCCCTCAGGCTGTCTGGCAACCTGCTTGCTACTCAGAAAGAGGTAGCAGCTGCTTCATATAAGACTAATAAGGATGATAGAAAGGCCTATGCTGGCTTGCACAGCTCCACACCTGAAGAAAATAGACAAGGCAGGCTGCATTTAAAATGCAGGAAACAACTAAATCCTAGTAGTGAGCTTGGAAGCAAGTTCTGGGTAGCCTTCATTTATGGAGAATCAGAGTGATTCAGCTCTCTGGTTCATTTTAGTAAGGTGCTTTTTTTATTTTTTTATTTTAAATCCTTTTAAAAATTTAAATATTTAATGCTGTTTTATGCTGTCCTACATTATATTTAGGTTCTTATACTGGGGATTTAAAAATTAGTTAAGGGAATTCAACTGCTTGTATTGATAATCCCACTCTCTTCTGAAGGTGGCCAGTGGTGGGACACTGTGAAGAAGGGAGGATTGTATGCAGAAAACCATCAAGATACTGCAGGAAATTCAGTATCTAAAACTGTAAGTTACTGAAGGCAAAAGGTCAGAAGATGGACAAAAAGTTCCTATTACTCTAGAACAGAGACTTTTTTTTTTTTAAGTACTGAAAACAAAAGGATTTAGAATGGGGGGGTGTTCCCTCTATAAAAAAGGGATGGGGTGGAGGAGACTTTTTTCATCAGATAATTTCAGGTCCTGGATTAGTCAGAAACAGTGTCTATAGAAGTACAGGTGAGTGGACCAGGAGTAAATTCAAGGTGTGGTCAGTAAATTGGATTATTTTTAAAGAAAATCACAGTTGTGGGAACATTAAAAACATTACCAAAATGTGGATTAATTTCCCACATTTCTTAACTGCGTTAAAACACAGCTGAAAAAAAAATCATATAGATCTGAGATTGGAAATGAACAAAAGCAACCTTTGGGATTTTTAAAATTTTTTTTTAATTCAAAATGCTTTTCATTATGATATTTTTGTTGTCAAGTCTTCTCTTCTGAAAAAAAATGTTTTATTCCCTGTCAAATGCAGTGTCTTGTTTACTCTAGAATGATTTTAAAAAAAAGCCCCAAACCTCTTGATTCACTGAGAAACTAAAATAAATCTCAGCTTACCTCAAAAGGTGCTTTGTTTTTCTTGTTTTCAGAACTTCTAGGAAGAAAATAATGCTTTATTCTTACAGCTGTAGTGAGGCAGAGAGGGAGAAGTGGGTAGCTGAAGAGAGGAAATGTGCTGAAGTCCTTCTCAAGAGATGCTGCAGCCAATGTATTCCAAGGTCTATTATGCCATAGCTGTTTCCTTTGTCCTTCCTTATAAAACAAAGGAATATGCTCCTTTCACTTCTTTTTGCTCCCCCTGCACAGAAGACAGCTGATCCTGAACATGGAGAAGTGATAACAGACCTTTGTAAACCAAGTACTGAGTGTCTTGGGTCAACCCTGACAGAAGCCTTCAGGTGTATGTAGATACAGATTTAAGCAGATACTCGTGCTTGTAGGAAGTTTGTAATTCAACAAGCAGAAATAAAATGGAGGAATAGCAGATTATTATTGTAATGGTTGGATGTTTCTCACTCCTTCAGAAACCCAGATACAAACAGTGCACCTGCCACAACAGTACCTCTGCTCAGGAGCTAGTTTGACACCCAGAGAAGCTTTCTTTGTTTGAAGAAAATTATTTTCAAATAGACATCAGGTCCAAAATATAAGACTCAATCCAGATGAAAACACTTGTCATATTCCTTTCAATGACTTGCTTTCTATTATTAATGTCAGTTCTCTCAGCAAAATTCAAATCAGCACAGAGTGATTTGACACCTGGGATATCTAGAAATAGAAGTTTTAACATTCAAGTAGCCTACTGCAGGCTCCCCTTCCTGACCTCTGGGGAACTGAAACCCTCCCTTCAGCTTCCAACCTGTAAGGCAGACACACTGTTATGTTTTTTTCCATCCTTTTTCTGCTTGCCTATTTGTCTTGGGAAGTTGCTTGCAACAGCCACTATTAGAGAAAGTTTTACACCATCTGCTCCATAGGGTTCCTCAACTGCCTCAAAAGATGTGACAATAAATGCCTTGTTCAGTCCCAAACCAGGGCTTAAACTCCTTGTAAATGTGTACATTTGAGAGTTTAAATAAAAGCAAGCCTCTTGACAGTTCACCTACAGCTGACAGAATATGTAGAAATTGTTAAAATAGTTTTCTAGAATCAGATTATAAAAAGATATTCAATGAAACTGTGTCAAAATCTTATAAAAATAGGGGAGTGTCTTAAATGTCAAAAAGTATTTAAATGCTAATGAATGTCTGTTTCACATATAAATGAACAAGATAATTTAGGAAATAAAAATGATCTCCTTGCTCCATGCCCTATTGATTATGTGCCTGTAAGACCTCAGTGAATAGGATACCACCCACTTCTTCGATCAGGATTTTTACTCATTATGGATATTCTGAGCTATCTTTCCAGAATCAACATGTGGGTTTCAAATAGACGTCAGCTGTGAAGGCTGGAGGAAAGCCTGTTATCTATTCAGGTAAGGAACAGAGTGCTACACACAGGCATTTTATTAGATCCTGGAAGAAATTCAGCATTGTCATCCAAGTGTTATGATGTACGTTTCTTTTATAAAAAAGCTTTCAATATCTCTCTAAATCAGTTAATGAAGAAGTGAAAAAATATGACAAATTATAGCAATAGCACAAAAGTAAAAATATGTTCACCCTTTATTTAAAATATCTGTAAAATATTATTCACATTAATACTTGTTCTGGGATCGTTCATGTTTGTGGGTATCCTGGTTATCATACCCGAGTAGAGGGTCTTCTCCTTTCAGTTCCTTGTCTGGGAGAACAGGGAGACTTGGAAACTTTCCTGTAGGTTTTACAGAAGAAAATTCTTCTGAGGTTTTGTGGAGGAAAGGAGTCATCCGGAAGCTTCTTCCAAAAGCATTACTGCAAACAACTCTACAAATACTAGAACTTCCAATCTTCAAAACACCATTTTTTAAATGAAAATTACTTTCCTTTGAATCTTGCAAGAGGTGTGGATATTCTTTTTTTTTTTTTTTTCCAATTATAAAGCTGTTTTATCAAGGCTAATTTAGTGTGTACATGTCTTTCCAGTCCAAGCTTATCTGGATCTTGGGCTACATCACATGTGAGCTGGTTTGGAGAGACAAAACACAGCTCTACAGAGCCCTCCAGCTCTTCAGCACATTTCTTTTATCGATGAAGATGGAGGACCTGAGGTCCAGTTCCACGTTGAAGCTCTACCCTCTTTCACACTCTCACACTTGGGTTTCTGTGTGTTAAAACATGGAGCAAAAGGCACATTTTCTCAGATACTGTTGAGAAATGTTCTTCTGGATAGAGCTGGATGGGGATTGCTGTCTGAGACCTCAATAGTATTGACGGTTCCCCCCTCCTCTTTCAGAGATACATCTGCCTGGGCTCTGAAGTTCCACTCTTTCATCTCATGGAAGAGCCAGCGCTTCCCACTCTTGCAAGTAGATATCAAATTTTCAGAGATACTTACGCTTCCAGCCCATATAAAATTTATGTTATAGGAAATCTGATTACAAACAAAAATTCAATAAATATCTAATTCTCAAAAATTACAGGTTCAAATAGGACAAATATTGATAGATATCTGCACCGAACTTATAAAAGTCTTCATCTCTGATATACAAATTTACACTTCTACTTTTTAAAATCTTTTCCTTTCAATATGTGAAAAATTAATAGGGTTCCCTTTTCAACCTTATTTTTATGTTTTGAAATAAACTGAAATTGAATTTTTTATGTTGCATTGTTGCAGCTTGAAATGTTTTATTTACAGACTTTTTTTTTTAGGAAAATATTTTTATTTCAGTTGGGTGAAATGAAAATATTTCCCAATGTTTCTTAGCTCAGCTGGTAGATCAAAACTAAATTATCTAAACCATTTTGTGATTAAATATGGATTTGACTAGTAGACTCTTTCTTCTCTAAACTTATTCTGTAGACAAAACAGACACAGGTGTTTCAGTTGCTCAATTAATCCTTGCAGCTTTGATTCCCCTATGTTCTGAGGGTACTGTTTTCAACATAAAGATATTAATATATATATTCCAGTGTATCCTGCAGCCTGGTGTACAAAACACATCTTTTTAATGCTGGGTCAGTGAAGGAAAGAGACTCATCAAGGATACTGAAGTACTGATGACTGCTGCAGAGCAATTCAAAACTCCCCGGTCACATCAGAAGCAGCCAAACTTCAGAAATGTGTGACCAGCCAAAACAACATATCCCTGCTTCACAGGAAAGCTGTGAATGAGGTGACTTTCTATGTCTTTCACCTCTGGTGTGTTGTTCTGCTAAAAGCCAGGATTTCTGGGATTGTGAAAACAAACAGTGGCCAAAAGCTTGCCTGCATCCCCCAAAAGTGAGTTAATTAATTAATTTTCTGTAGCACCCAAATCTTCATTTTTGGCACTCCATCCTGCAAAATGGACGAAATGCAGAACACGAAAACACATGAAGATCATCAGTTATGAATATCCTTCCCACCAAAAACCACTGACTATTGTATCAGACAGCTGATTTACAATTCCTAAAATATTATCATAATATAGTACATCATATACAGGAATTATGGCAGCAGATATCAATGAGAAATGAAGTTACTTTTCAGCATTAAGTACCTGCCTAGATGTTTTTCTCCTGTCACAGGTTCTGTAATTTATTTATTTGAAAATCCTCTGAAATTATACATTTAAAAGTGAGAACTGTGAAAACAAACTTTTAGAAAAGGAGAATGTTTGTAAAACAATTTTTTTCACCCTCCTTATTTTTTCTGTACTTCTATGCTATTTTAAATGTTAATCTTAAACTTTTTTTTAACCTCCTTTTGCAAAAGAAGCCTGTACTTCTGAATGATAAAAATAAAAAGAGAACACCTTTTTACTTCTGAAACTCAAACATCTGAATCTCGGTAATAATTTATACATGGAAGTGCATATATCACAAAAGATCATTATCATCAGATCTAAAGTGAGTGAACATATGGTGGTAAGACAAATCAACACAGAAATAGTATAAATAACAACACTCAGTCATTAGGTAAATAAGGAGGAAAGGGAGGTAACATTGCATGAAATAAATGGTGACAGGATAGCATTTGAGAATAGGGTTTGTTTAATGATGTTCCTCTTTTTTATGGGGCAACTGAGGGTAACATATGATACCAGTCATGTGGACATAATTTGGGTGCATTTTTCTAATTAAGTTAAATGCCCTTCAAAGCAATGGTGAGCAGATCACAAAAGTGAAATGCTGTTCTTTAGATTCAGACTTAGTCATGGATTTCAGGATAATCCAAGGCATGGAGAAGGTTAATGTGTTGTCCTCCCCAACCCCCACACATCACCCTTCCCCTCTCTGTGTCCAAGCAAATGCCCCACAGGACTGCAAAGAGGCAGCTTATTAAACCACTGCTGTATTCACCCAGGACATCTAAGATCATAAAGTCATAGTAGCAGGCTGCAGACTGATATTATAATTGACAGAGCTGCCCTAACACAAGTGCATTGCTTCAGGATTCTGGACACATTGAACTCAGGACCTGGGCAATGCATTGCTTTAGTATAGGATGACATTACAGTGAAAGGATCCTGAAGCATTAGAATATATGAAACACTTTGAATAGTAACCCTCTTGAATTTTAATTTGGCACACAGTCAACTATGACTGCCAGCTCTGAGAAGAAGGAGAAAGGATTGATATCAGTAGAAAGGGTGCTGCTTAGAATTGTTTCTTTGGAGATAGAAATAGCATGAAGCTGATGGAAGCAGCTCCAGGGAGAAATAACATTCCCTAGTGAAATCTAATGGAAATAGCCTGTACAGTACTTTCACCATGTCACAGAGTGAATGGTGACAGTGCACAGAGGGTACTTCTATGCAGAAAATTACTGAGAAGCAGTAGGAGCAGGAGACATGTTACAAGATCAACATGACAAAGTGAGCAATTAGGCTTTCATGAAACAGAGAACAGAATTTTTCTGCACCCTGTCATCAGCTTTCAGGGCTAAGGCTGATGTTTATGACCTTACACAGGCTGATCACAACAGGCCATGCTGGGTCAGGATCTATTGAGTTGCTTCCTTCAGTGGAGGTGATGGAGTTCATTCCAAATGTAGCTATTCTGAGGCATTAAACAAATAAAACATAGTATGCATTAAAATAATATTATTAAGGTTACAAAGGTTACAGAGTCAAGCATTGAAAAGCTACTTCTGCAACCTAATTCAGTCCCCATTGTGTGCTTTCTCCATCTTCCCATGATTCTCCCTAATACTTCTTCACTGTAAATTTGCCTCATGGTAAATTTTGTTTATGCCATGACAACAGTGGGCAAGTAGACAATATTCATGTACAGTATGGAAGAGCTCATAATGTTCACCATTAGTTTTATCTTCGTGGTTCAAAATGTGGTCCCAGGGCACATTTACTGCACAATATGTAAACTGCTCTTTTTTACTCACAATATGTAAACTTAATCCCTGTCTTTTTGACTCAGACTAATGTAACAGCACTTTAGATGTCTCAATGAGGCACCCACATTAGAAGAATATGCTCTCTCTGGCAACAGAAAGATTAGCTCCCTAAGGAGACAGAATTAATGACTTGCCAATTCATTCTGAACCCAGAGAATCTCTTCTGTAAAGAGGTAAGTAAACAGATGGGGGGGGAAATTGCCTAAACTTCAATTACAATAGTATGAAATCATTGAGAAAGTAGGTCTCACTACTAGCAAGAGCTAACTCAAATGAGCACTGGCATCCTCCCTTCCCTGTTTAAATTTTATTTTTGCCACAACTAGCAACTGTTATCAGGATACTCCACTATAAGCCAGCAAACAAGCTAGACATGGCCCTAGTTATAACTTAATTGCATCTTCTGGGAAAGGCATAATCATCAGGTCAGGTTTTCTGAAGACACAACACTAACAAACTTATCATTAAACCTTTCTTAACACAATGAGTCTTTGAACAGGAAACCTGTTAGCAAAAGCTAGAGGTACTGGTGAAAGTAGCCATGAAAATTCACTAATTCAGCATTCTTCCAATATTTGATTGAGTTTCTAACTCAGCTTTATGTCTTGTGTTTTATACCACTTTCTCTGATATTCTTGGACAAATCTCTTATCTACAAAAAAAGTTTCCCAAGGTTGAACTGTGGCCAACTGGACACTGCTGAACTCTTTAGCCCACGAACCTAAATAAACACTGGCTGAGAATAACCTAAAAGGAGAAATATTTTGTCATAATGGTTTCATAATACAACAAAACCAAAATCATAGCAAGACTCAAAACCCAAGAGAGGGAACATGTTAATGGTTATCTATCAAAGCTTCTTTTTCAGTAGATTTTACTAACTGAGTATCTTCTTATTCCATATTTTCTTTTGATTTATACCAGTATGATATCATCTGTCTGGAAGAGCAGAGCTTGGAAACTTAGACCTTAGGACCTTAGACTTTATTGAAAGGAGCTTTTGCTTCCCTCCACTGTAACTAAAGTCTTCAGGAATTAGTCAACTATTTTTAGCACTTTGAAAGCAGATAACTAACCTCAAGAAGTTCAGCAAGGCCAAATGCAAGGTGCTGCACGTGGGCAGTTCCCAATAGCAATACACAGTGGGGGAGGAAGGGATTAAAAGCAGCCCTGAGAAGGGATTGGGCACTGGTGGATGAAAAGCTGGACATGAGCCAGCAATGTACAATCATAGCCCAGAAAGCCAACCATATCCTGGGCTGCATCACAAGAGTGGTCAGCAGGTCGAGGGAGGTGATTCTGCCCCTCTACTCTGCTCTTGTGAGACCCCACCTGGAGCAGTGTATCCATCTCTGGCTCCCCAGCACAAGAAAGACATGGACTTGTTAGAGCAGAGGGACATCAAGGTGATCAGAGGGCTGGAGCACCTCTCCTCTAAAGATACTCTGGGAAAGTTGGAACTGTACAGTCTGGAGAAGAGAAGGGTCTGGGCAGACCCTATTATGGCCTTTCAGTACCTGAAGGGGCCTTATAAGAATAATGACACCAAATTTTTAGCAGGGCCTGTAGCGAGTGAAGTTTTTAAACTGAAAGATGAAAACATTATGTACTATGAGGGTAGCAATGCACTGGCATGGGTTGCCCAGACAGGTGGTAGGTGCCCCAGCCCTGAAATTGTTCGAGGTCAGGCTGAATGGAGATTTGAGCAACCTGATCAAGCAGAACATGTTCCTGCCCATGGCAGGAATGTTGGACTAGATGAGCTTTAAACGACCATTCCAACTCAAACTATCTTATGGGTATTAATAATAACTAAATTATTCAGCACATCAAAACTTGATCTCTGTAAATACAGCTCCCTGTGGTGTTTTTAATGAGTTTTTCATTACAGGTATCAACCTTTGTTTATTCTATCATATTTAGAAATGTTTGCTATTTATTTCAGTTTTTATTAAAATTCATTACCTATGGGTTAGCACCTATCAGATTTATGTGGTGACCATTATGGGGGATGTTGCACAAAGAGAAACAAATGTAAAACAGCTTGGTTTACAAAAAAAATATTGTATCTAAATCAAAGAAACAGGATGAAAAAGTCAGGCTAAGGGGAACATGGAACCGTACCAACATTGTTCCCTCCACACCTTTCTAATCTGGGGCACCCATGATGTTTGAGACCTCAACTTCAGCCTTTAACTACCATTAGGGTTAGGGTTGAGAGATTCACAAGGTCTACAGCTTCAAAACTTGGAAAAAAAATAAAATTCAATTGTTGGGTTTTTTTCTATTATAAAGTTAGCATACATCAGCATAAAAAATAAGCTCCAAAACTGATGAATGTTTTATGGGATTTTCCAATAAATAAAATACATTTTGCTTGTGAGACAAAACATATCCATGATTATTTCTTTCTAAACTTTATTCTGTATTATTCTTTATTTTTACTTCAGGAAAGTGACTCAAGCTGTTAAAAAAAACCCCAAAACAATGTAGAAGCAAATAAGAGAAATAAAGTAGGAAAAAAGAGAAAGCACCAAGGAAGAGCAAAGCATTAGCCACCCATTTGTCTTTGTGGTACTGAAGCTATATAAATTACAATATATATAATATATATACATCATATATATATTATATACTATATATTATATATTATATAGTTTTTTTTCTTTTTCTGTACTATATAATATTTTTTCTTTCTTTTTTTTTTTCCTCATTTTTTCTTCATTTGACTTCAGGATCTTGAGCTTGTCGGGTGTGTTCTTCGCCTGCAGAAGGCTAGGGGTAGCCTCATTTCTAATTCTTCCATACATCACCATGAAAGGCCATTTCAGGGAAAGATCTGAGTGAAAAATGGATTTGGGAGGTTCATGGACTGACAGAGAAACAATTAGGTGAGATCAAACTGAAAAATGCCCAAGTTATGCATTAAATTAAGATTTTTTCTAATTGTTCTGTTTAAATAAAAATATTTATTTAATTTTATAGTTATGTAAGTCTTGTGCAAAATCATTCAAATTTTCTTTCAGCTGCTGTAAAAATAGAGCCTAGAGTGGAGTATTGAAATTAAATGTTATACATACTCTGAAAGATACTCCTTCGTTTTTTTTTTTTCAGCAAAATTTACAAACCCTTAGCAAGTTCAATCCAATTGTGATAACTGTTCAGTATTGCATTTGCATGTATTATCAATGTTAACATTTTTTATGTAAAATCAAACCACTCTTTAGCTGTCTCAAACTTTACTTATGTGTTTTATTTATGTGGAACGTTTTGAAGGATTGGCATTTCATGCTTACCCGGAACAAAACCAGATATGAAAAATCCTTCTGAAGGGAGTCTATGTCCCCATTGCTCTTCTGAGAGACCTTGCTCTGACAGGGCCTGAGTTATTAACAGTTGTAGTGGGTGGACCCTGTCTGGATGCCAGTTTCTAAAGCCACTTTCTCACTCTCCCTCTGCAACTGGACAGAGAAGAGAAAAAAAAGAAAAACAAAACCAGCTAAGGATTGATGAGTTGAGAAAACAGCTGGGAGAGGTCACTTACTGATTACCTTCATGGGCAAAACAGACTCAAAGTGGGGATAGTACTTAAATTTATTACTAACTGGATAAGAGCCAAAGAGTGAGAAATAAAACAATCTTAAAAACACCTTCCCGCCACCCCTCGTTCCCTCCATGGTCTCCCTCTTCTCTCCCCCCCAACAGTGCAGGGGGACGGGAAATGGGAGTTGTGGTCAGTTGCTGCTTCTGCTGCTGTTCAGAGAGGGGAATCCTTCCCCTGCTCCTGTGGGGTCCCTCCCATGGGAGACAGTCCTTGATGGACCTCTCCAACGTGAGTCCATCCCTCGGGCAACAGTTCTTCCCAAACTGCTGTCCTGTGGGTCACTCCTCTATGGGGTGAAGTCCTTCCTGAATGAGCTGTACTGGTGTGGATCCCGCACAGGGGCCACAGGTTCTACCCAGGAAAAACCTGCTCCAGTGTGGGTTACCCCTGCACAGGCTGCAGGTCTCTGGCAGGACCCTGCTCCATCCTGGGCCTCCCATGGGATCACAGCCTCCTTCAGGTATCCATCTGCTCCAGCACGGGCTCCTCTGCAGGGGAGTCTCTGCACCCTGATGGTCCTCCACGGGCTGCAGGGCCACAGCTCCAGCACCTGGAGCACCTCCTGCCCCTCCTTCTGCACTGACCTTGGTGTCTACCTTGTTGTCCCCATGTTCTCACTCCGCTCTTCCCTGGCTGGAATTCTTTCTGTGCAACAATCTTCTGTTCTTAAGTATGTTATCACAGAGGTGTTACTATTATTCTTGATTGGCTTGGCCTTGGCCAGCGGCAGGAAGCCCATCCTGGAGCCGGCTAGCATTGGCTCCACTGGACAAGGGAAACTTCTAGCAGCTTCTAACAGTAGCCACCCTTGTAGTCCCCCCTCCCCTGCTACCAAAACCCAGCCCCAGAAATGCACTACAATAGTTTGTAACTCACAGTGTGTTCACAGTAAGCATGCAATTCCTCTCTGGCCATCTAATCCCCATGATGAAAAAAAAATCATCCTTATCTAGGCTTGCATAAATTCACATATTAGTTTTAAATAGAGATAGAGATTGTATCTGATATCACTGAATTTAACATTTTGACTTCAGTCTGAAAAACTGTCAGTTTATAGCTGATTTTCAGCAAACTTTGCTTACACAACCCGGGAACTGATTTAATCTTTGAGTGCACCAAACAACTGCCTTGCCCCAAAATAGCACAAATGGTAATTTAGCTATTTGAAAGTTAAATTGTTTAAATGGTTTGCTAGAAGAAATCAGGATAGAAGACCAAAATAACTAAAGCTGGAGACAGTTTTATCCCGTCAAAAGCCAGTTTGAAGAGCTGGTGGACAGTATCTCTCTTGTTTTTAAGCAAGGATCAGAAATTATTGAGAACAAACAAGGGTTTGGTTGCTCTATGTTGAATTTAAGGGGGGCAGGGTATTTTTGGTTTTTGTTGGTTCTATATGGGCTGGTGTACTTGAATTAGAAAGGTCTCAGAGCATTTTTGGTGGGCAAGTAAATTGAACAGTGAATCACTGCTACAATTAGGTAACTAGGATAATAGAGAAATAGAAATTAAAACCATTTATGCTTGTATGAATCCAAGAAGCAATATGCATTCTCCCTGCCTGTTCCAGTCTTATGTTTGTAAATTGCTTTTTCCAGCATTGAGCATGAACTGCTTTGATGCAAAGTTTGGCTAAAAAAGAAGAAAAGGGAAAAAAAGAAATTAATAATGAAATTAATGATATCAAGAAGCCTAACAATATCAGCAAAAGGAGAAGGGCATATGAGGAAGCAAAGGGAAACCCTAAGAGGGTGCACTAGCACAGTGAAAAAAAAAGCATAAATACAAAGACTGGAGGGTAGTCAGGGAAGAGTAAACGCAAATTCTGTGAAAATAGAAATGTTACTTAATTTCTATAGTTTGGACAGGCTAAACAAAGTAATCTGTTGGTGAAGAATGGTGTTACTGATGTTAAAGGAAATACATACTCACTGTGGAAATAAAAATGAAGTGAGAAACAGGTCTGGGTAAAGGGGAACTGCTGTTTCTTCTCCATGAGCTGGAGACGCACATTCTCTTTCTGTCTTAGAGACTCTCACTGCTCTGATGGTCTGGATTTTCCTCTTCACATCTATCCATGACTAATTTGTGGCCATTTATCCTTGTACCAGCATTATTCATTCGCTAAAACGTGTTTTTCTGTCTGCTCTTACAATTTCACAAGGTGGGCATACTCCTTATCTGCCCCCAGCTTGTAAAACAAAGTACATCTAATCCCAGGAACCTTTCATAGCCCTTGTTCCAGTTTGAATTTACTTGTTTCACAGGAGTGGCTAGAAGGATATTCCATAGTCAGGATGGAGTCTCACTGGCTATATATGCATGGGAATGTAAGAAACAGCGTTCACACTTGCAATTTTTCACACTCAGCCCAAATTCAAGCACTTTATAGAATCACAGAATCATTTAGGTCAGAAAAGACTATTGAGTACAATCACCAAGGCATCACCACCATATTCACCACTAAACCATGTCCCCGAGGGCCTTATTCATAAGTTTTTTGAACACTTGCAATTTCAGCCCCTCCCTGGGCAGCCTGTTACAATGCCTGACCATCCTTTCAGTGAAGACATTTTTCTTAATATTTAATCTAAACCTCCCCTGAAGGAAACAATACAGAAGAACAGAGAACAATAAATATATAAAAACAATGCAGGGGAACAGAACCAGATTACAAGTTTATATTTGGTTATCTTCTATCTACATAATATTAATGAATCATAGTAATCCTCTTAGCAGCCAACATGTGCAGCAAATATTTTTTTCCTCTTAGCCCCTAAAGTCATGATTTTCTTCTTGCTCTGTTACTGCCATCATCATTCAACTTTTTCATCCTGTAGGATGTTTGGCCCTCGCCTATATAGCAATTCCTTTGTGTCATCATTAAATTTTAACAGAACAACCACATACCATGAGCCAAGATTACTAATGAAAATATTATGTGAAATAAGTCTCTAATCTAGTTTTCAAGCTAATTGTCTAACCAACATTCTACCTCAACATTTCACTTTTTCTCTTTTAAGTCTATTCATTACCCATTTTAAAATTCTTGTGCTAATCCCTGATTTCTCTATTTAGCTAATAATTTTCCTGGTGGAATTCTATCAGATGCTTTGTAAAAGTCCAAGTAGATTAGATGTATTTCATTTCCTTTGTCCAGAAAATCAAAGGAAAATAGCAGCTTAATCCAGCACAATCAAGTAAATCTTTGTAAACCCATGTTGTATTTTATCACATTTTTTTCTGTGTCTTTAATTACCTTCAAAATCTCCTTTAAAGTATTTTATAGAAATGAGGTCAGAAACATAAAAGAAAGTGATTTTCTTGCTTGTTTTTAGGTCTGTGTGATACCTATGACATAACTATAGCTATATCATCTTTTTCCTTAACCTTATTGCATAATGCCTCTTCTTCTTCTTTCCTTTATGCAAGAAGTGAAACTTCTGGTGCTTGTTTTAACATCAGTTATATTTTTGGCAATTATTATTTTATTTTAAAACTTTTTGACCTCAGGAACACAGCATTTTTTGAGCATGTTTTGCTAACTTCTACCTTCTCATTTCATACAGCAAAAATGGGAAGAAATTAATTGTATCATCTCTAGTTGGCAGGAAGCTCCAAGCCACAGAATGACTTGGTGTGGATTATTTGCACCTTCATTTGCTGAGCTAGATACAAACGGAAGGAAAGTTTACTCTTGGAAAGCTGGACCCCTGGACACTTACTATGTTAGCTGCAGCCATATTTCTAGATAATGTTCTCATTTCTGCATCATAATTTCGTCAGAATATTTAGTAAATTGAAAGGTTTTATTCCCAATATCCAGGACATTCCATGCATAAAGAAGTTCAGAGATACCTAATGACCAATTAAACACCTGTAATGAAGGCCAAGGACAGCAACTTCATTTCTTAGACATAGCAATATGTTTACTAGAAGGATAAAGAAAAGATACAATCTCCTATTTCCTCCTGCAAACTCTTCAATCTCATTCCCCTCACCAAACTTTAATAAAGGTTCACTTTCTTCCTATTGGCCCTGCCTCCCAAACTTGACCTCTCTTGAATTATCCCACTCTTCTTGCCACACCAAAACTTCACTGTTACTTTCTGTGTACTTTTCTTTATTTATACTCTCATAAGCCACTTTGCTTCCACATCAAAACTTTGTGTTGTCTATAGGACTGAAAAGCCTCAGGCTGAGCCACTCTTCTCACCTTCTGACCGAAGAGTAAGGTGTGCTTGGCTTTCTAGTGCAAAATTGTATGGATAAAAGAACAGATGCAAAAGAAGAAAGTATATATAATAAGAACAAGCATTCTTCACATCATTAAATACTCCACAGAAAAATCAGTCATGAGGAACTATGACGGGGAATGAATTATGTGAGTTTGTATAAAAAGTAATAGATTTGGTTTCTCTCCGGCATAGAGGCAGTTCCACTTGTTGCAAAAGGTTATAGCAAATCAGTGTCTCCTAAATCATTAACTTTGCAACAAATACCAAGATTATGCTGAACAGAGGAATGCACTGGCACAGGATCCCAGTGAAACAACAAGATACCCCACAGGTTCAAAGAGGGCAATGATGGTCTCCTAAAAACTGGGTAAAGTAAAATCTTCATGCCCACAGTTTTCAGACAGAAGATTCAATGTAAGAAATAATAGACTAGCATTTTTGTGTTAAATATATTAAATATTTTCATATCACAAATTTACTGCTGATGGTTGCTTCCACAGATTTTTGGCCAATATGTGCCAGTTTTTGCTCTGCAAAGTTATATTGTGCCTTACCCATCCTCTAGTAATCTGCTCCTCAATACTGCTACCATGTCCTGGTACTAGCTGGTTTTGATGTGTGAGGTGAAACATTAACCTTTAAAGCTGCTGTACTGGAAGTAGTCTTCAATCAAATAAACCTACAGTGGCAAAAGCACGATACTTTCTCTTTGACACGTAAATTCTCTATTACTTATTTAACAATACAATAGAGTTATTAAAACAAAAAAAGGTTCTGATTTTTTTCCCCTTAAGCAGCTTTCACCAAATGAAACCATATTAGAAAACTAGATGAAACATGAAATGGATTGATGATATTATAGCAACATAGGGTATTACAATAATGAGCTTGAATTTTTCACCGTTCCCATTAGAGCCCTGGTATGTAGGGGTCACAGTTGAGTAACTGTAGATTGTACTGGAATGAAATATAATTCAAAAGTTTCTGGGTTACCAAGAGTTTTGTAAAGCAAACTGTGGGAAGAAATTTGTTTGCTTGCTTGTTTTTTACTGGTTGTACCTATTTCTTCCTTTCTTTTTTTCCCATTCCTTTTGGTTACTTTGAAAAAAAATAAACCAGACTTTTTTTTTTTTTAAATACAGAATGTTTTTTGGGAACATTTCTACATTTCTGGGTATTTTGTGAGCATTTTGTTTGAAACATTGTAGATTTTTCCAGTTCAAGAAAAAAATAGCTATGAAACAGATGCACAAGCTATTTCAAAATAATCCCTCCCGCTACACCAACAGAAAACTGCACTGTTGATTGCCACTGCTTAATATTGTCTCCTACACATTTAGAAAGCCATGATTTCCAGAGTGAAATATCCAGGACAGTTCACTGAAATGAGGTTTGGCATCCAGATTGCTCGCCTGGCTGTAATCACCCTTTGAGTTATTGAGCTTGTAAATCACATATCAAAACAGAGGAACACATCAATTAATGTTCTACTGGAAACAAATCAAGGACAATCCTACAGTGTGACATTCTGCCAGTTTTATTTTCAATAGACTTGGGGGAGAAGCTGAAATGTTTGGTCACAGCCTTTATTTACCCAATCTGTCTTATATACCATTGCATAATGCTATCACAATATTAATATGCAAATTGCCACTCCAATAAAAGCCATGCTTTCCCTGTTGATTTTCAGTAGAGCTTCTGTTACAAAGGAAAATACTTAGCACTTATATTCCTTTTTCATCTTCAAAACTTCTTTAATACATTTTAATTAATCCTTTTCCTTTCAGTTTTCTGACCCCGCATTAGGTTTTCTGCCTCCTTCACCCCTGTACTCTCAAGGTTATGTCCCCCTCTTGATGTCTTCCACAGACTTTTCATGTTTTCAAAAATTATCTTCCTCTCATGTCTTTTTATGCCTAGAAAACAGACCTCGGGAGAATGGCCAGAAGAAAAGCCTAGTCAAGGGCAAAAGAAGTTTCCAAGGTCAAAAAGAAACAAAGGAACTCTATTTCCAGGGAATAACAAACACTGATCCCATCTAACACAGCTGCTGCTTTATCTTAGCAGGTGCCTCAGTCTGGCCTCAGGCAATCTCTGGGGAAGTGCTGAGGTGACTCCTCTGTAGGGCATCATGAAAGATGTAATTCAGCTGGCCACAAGGATAGTATGCGTGGGCATCCAGTCCGAGATGGTAGATGAGAAAATAGCAGTAGCCTCTTGTGGATAGGAATTTGTCCTCAAAGAGAATTTCTGCTGCAAAGTGTTGTGTGGGAGGCAGAACACACTTAGGTCCTATGGGAATTTCCCAGCTCACTGGGAAAACATTGATTGGTTTTATAAAAAGAAAACTCTCAGTCCAGATTTATTCCCTTAAACATTGAGCTCCCCCACTCCTTCTTTTTTTTTTTTTTTTTTTCCCCTCACAGATTCTATTTTCATACATTTAATTATTTTATTATACCCTGGATTATCTTTACTTACCACACGCTTTATGTAGATGTTTTGATGACAATTTCAAACACTGAACTATTAATGCACACAAGCAGTTGAGATGCTGTGTATGCTTTTGAAGATCAGTCACAAAATGGGCATCACTTCTGACCTACTTAAACCCTAAAACCAGGATTTCATCAGTGCATGGGAAAAATGCTAGTCTTCTTCAAAAGGTTATATTTCACTCCCACCGCACAGACGGGTTCATGCAGGACTTGGCAATGCACTTCCTTAAAAAGGGAAAATTCCTGTGGTACTCCTGGAGTCAGTCATCTGCATAACAAAGTAGTCAAAAGGCTTTCTGTACTTGAGGGAGGGAGAACTGGACATTTAAAGCCACATTTTCTATCATAACTATTGATGATAATACAGCTCAGATTGTTATAATTTTCATATTATATTTTAAGAGTTAGAATATGATAAATGATTGCTACACTTTTCAGTGTATCATCTCGATATATTAAAATAAATCTCACATTTTTCTCCCCCTGGTAGTTTCAAGTGGCAATAATTTGTAATTTTTCAGCAATTGCTTTTATTTTCACTTTATTTTCTGATATGTGTGGGAAGTAAATATTAAACACCTCCAGTTACCAGGACATTCTACCTAGATGTTTTCAGAATACTTCTTAATCAACAACATGTGTTGTAGGAACACAGAATTTAGAGATGAGTCAAAAAAACCAGGTACTCCCTGTGTTGGCTGATATACAATATAATTTGCTCTGTTCTTGTAAATGTGCTGGGCAGTGGATGTAAAAAGCTATATTTCAAATGCAGGATACACAGTCATGTTGTTAATTTATAATTCACATAAGATATTAAATTTATTATTAAGTCTTCATAGAGATCTAGGTTTTTAAACTTTTTAGTTCTAAACCAGTATCACTGGCAGTGTGTTTGTATCTAACAAGTCTGTGATGCTGGATACGGACACAGCTTCACATTTAACTTGCACTGCATCCACTCTGACTTCATTGGACTTTCTAGATTGTGCCAAAACACACAAACTAGGATTAAACTTAAAAGGATCAAGTGAGAGCAGGTTGTTAACTTAAGTAATTGATAATTTAAGTAGCTTGGTATCCTCTGAAAACCTTCATGTTCTTCTGTGAGGAGTCATTACTTTTTGTTTATCTTGTGCTCCTTGGGGTTTGGGGGATTTTATATATATAGAAATATTACCTTTGTCCTTCTTTTAGGAAAAAAAAAAAAAGAAAACAAAAACAACTACTCAGCTTACTTGCGTTTATGTCCTCTTTAAAAAAAAATCTCACAATTACTATGGAAACAGCTTTTAAATAGGGAGTAGCAGTAATTAGTAACATCTGCAAGTGCAATATGAAGTCTACAACACAATTAATTCCAGCATTTGGAGTGGATTGTGCAGAGCTGCCCTTTGTTGCATTGCATGGAACAGCAGACTGTACAGAGCCAATTATGAGAAGGGGGCTTGGCATCACCATAGTGGTATATTATGGTTTGTGATATAGTTAGGACTACATAGGCAATATATTCATATGAATGAATGACATCATTATTACATGGTTTAATGGCACATGATTCTGGAAAGAATTAGATTCCTACAGATATTATGGGCAAATGAAAAAATTCCACTTTATACTGTCAGACAACATAAAGATACTCACTTGCTGATGAAATGAGACCAGAGGCTTGAAATGTAACTTTTAAATCCATTCCTTCATTTGAGTTATAGAGACATGGGCAGATCATATCTGGAAATTTACTGACAGATGCTTTTATCTTTTGACTTTTCACTTTCAAAGTAAAATTGGATTATTTTAAGAACAACCAATTAAAGATTTTTAATAAATCATGAAAGTGATAAGAGAACCTATCTGCCTTTTTGCTTTATTGGAGAAGGAATATTATAAATATTTATTTTTTATTATTTCTTAAGCCTACTTGGCATAAACTCTACCATCTATCCCACTAGCTTCTCTCATTAGAAGTTATGGGTGTACAAAAGATTCAAATTTTCATTAAATCATTTTTGCAACTGCTTTAAAATGTGTAGCAGAAGCTGTATGATCAGACTGAGGTATATTGTGTTATACAGGAGGGAGTTCTGCTTTTACCCTGAATGCAAGTATTGGGTCTTGTGCTCCTAAACCAGAAGCTACATGGCCCTTGTTACCTGAGCTAGTAATCTCTGCTTATGGACAAAGCATATTAGATGGGGCCTGGCCCCAGCTAACGGGGCCACCTGGCTCTGATCCAGCACAGGCAAAGCCATGTCAGCCCACTGTGTGCTCCCTTGGCACACTAAAAGATTTCCTTGTCTTCTTTTTACTATTACAATTCCTAATCTGCCATCTTTTAAAAACATGTGGACAAGTGCACATCAGTATGAGTAGACCAAACCTCTGTTGGTGTTCTTGATCCCCTTTTTCTTTATTAGCCTTTCTACTTACCTGCATCAATTCCTTCTCAGTGCCCAGTTGTCCTTCCCTTTCCTATCTTATCTGCATAATCACTTTTTTCCTCCTCATATTCATTTGCCTGTTTCACTTTACTTTTCCTCACCTATTTCTTTTTTAAAATTATATCTTCCTTTTACAATATATGTATATAGCTTTGTCCTCATTTCCACATGCATACCCTTCGTTCTTGATATTTACTCTCCTGTTCTTATTTTTCTTCTATTATCTTTCATTCTAACTTTTTTTCATCTCCCTTCCCAATATTCTTTCTAAGTTACTTTTGCACTCACTACTAGTTTATAAAGCGAATCAAACAAGATACCATCTCAACAACTTATTTTAGGATAAGATGAACCATTCTGTGGAAGAGCTGGTCTATGCCCATTGACTCATCATCATGGCTAGGCTTTGCGAACGAAAGTTTGAGAAGGGCTCTACCCACACTTGCTACAAACACGCTGATGGCTAAAAAGGCCAATGCGAGATAGACAAGTCCGGTTGCAGAAGGCACAGCAGAAAGACTCCCCAGGTGATATCGACAAGACGCGATTCTTTCTGCGTTGTCTTCTCTCCTCGAGAGTGATCCTGTGTGTGTTCTCAAAAGCAGCAGCAGCGTTATAGACGGAGTGTCTCCAGGCCTCTCAATTGGAGGCCAGAGTAGACCAATGGTGATGATCAATATGGCCAAGGATGAGGGATTGTTTCAGGCAGTCCTTGTATCTGCTCTTCGGGCCTCCTCTCTTCTGCTAGAGTTTTGTGCTGAGCAGCAGCTTACCATCACCAACACTATCTTTCAGCAGAAAGATAGTCTGAAGACAACCTGGATGCATCCTAGGTCCAAGCACTGGCACCTCATTGATTATATCTTGGTCCAACAGAGAGATATCCGCGATGTTCGTCACACCCGCATGATGCCTAGTGCAGAATGCCAAACAGATCATTGCCTTGTGCACTGTAAACTTAACCTCCACCTTAAGTTCAAACCTAGAAGGAGACTTCAAGTTAACAGTCTTCAAACTGCTACAGTGAGGGACAGCTTCCAGGCAAATCTTCAATCCAGGCTCGAAGTTCATTCCACAGATCCCTCTCCCGAAGTGCTTTGGCAACTTATTAAAAATAGCCCATTGACTACAACTAAGACAAAAGGAAACCCTTTTTTCATTTTAGTCACTCCATGTGTATCTCACCAAATGCAGAATGGGAACAGCAATAACTAGGTTCCAAGGGAAGGAAATCTGATACAACCTTCCTACTAAGATCTAGATTACCCTGTTGAACCTCCAAAAGCGGTGTCTGTGGCTGGATTGCACAACAGCACCCACCCTTTTGCAGGAATATTGCTAAATAAAATATCAGCAATAACTTCTGAATGTAGCTTTTGTAACTACCTTGTTAATTAGGTAAGATGAGTTAAGTAAGAATGAGATATTGGGGTAGCTTCACTCCACTTGGCTTTTGATTTGTTGTAATTATTCTAATTGCCATCTCATAGTGTCTGTCCTCCCGCTCCAGTGGGTCAGTGAATCATTTTTAGTCTGATAAAGTTGTAAGATACTGGATTTCAGGAGAGTCACATTCTTATGTTTAGAAAAGCACTTACTAGAGTAAGAATGTATCTCACAGGATGAAAAGATGGGGGAAAATTATCTGATTTATGAAATGAAAGAAGAAATATCTATCAATTGATCAATCGATTGATATATAGAGAGGGTTTCAACAAAGAACTGTATCTGTTTAAAGTCAATGAAAGAGATGGAATAAACTAAGTTAAAATAGATTAGGGGCTGAATAGAAGACAGACAAGGTTGTACAAAAATATTGTGTCACTTTATTACAATTTTACGAAAATACATATGTTATTTGTATAAGACTGCTCTAAGAAGTTATAGTTCTTTACAAGTTCAGAACATACCATGGTTTAACATTTATAATTGAGAGTTTTTTCCAGCAAGATTACTGACATTTATGGTTTTCTGTGAGTCGTGTCACAACATCAATATGAGATTTACAATGAGCACTTCTACATTACACTGTGAAATACAACACAGTGATTCTTGAACAAAAAACTTCATTTTCCTTTGAAACTCAGAAGCATAATAACTATACTAGAATGGACACAGAGCCTTCCAAAACCAAACTAACGTCTCCACACAGTGCTACAGTGTTCTTGTGTAGATGTACCAAGACCAGTGATAATTGACTAAATTTTCCATTATGCTTTCTCCTTAAATGGCTGCTGTGATTTAACCCCACCTAGCAACTCAGCCCCACACAGCCGCTCACTCACTCCCCACCACTTGGATGTGGGAGAGAATCTTAAGAGCAAAAGTGAGAAAACAACTCTTGGGTTGAGATAAAGACAGATCAATAGGTAAAGCAAAAGCCACACACATTAGGAAAGCAAAATCAACTCTACGCCAAGCAAAACCACCACAGTGGATGAATTTAAGATGTCCATCAGTTTGTTTTAAGATATCTTTCTTGGTATTCACTGAGCGAATATTTATTATGCTGGACTCCAAGTTTCAATATTAAACTATCCTAAAATTATTGTTGGTTTAACTGCAGTGTCAAAAAACTCAAACAAACAAAAAAACTTCCACTGTGAAAATGCATGCAGCTCTGCTTTCATGACTAGAATTAGGATGAATGTTTTCCTAAAATCTGACAATAACAAGAAAAACATAAACTGCTATATCAAATAGTGAAAGTTTTGCTATGAGATCCAGCATGCTTACTCAAATATAAATAAAAGCAAGGGTGAGAACAAAGTAGCGTTGACTGTCTTGCTGCTGGATGTAGGTCACAAAGTTTTTACAATACAAATTATATCAAATTCAAATATGTAAAACAATTCATTTCACTTGCAATGGGCTGGGTTCTGCATTTCCATCTGGTGCAGACTTCAATAAAAGCTTTTTTTCTCCTGAAATTAGAAATTGAGATCAGGCTGCCTGCACTCTCCAGTCAGTCTTGCACAAGCAAACAGAATGAGAATTAATCAGTAAGATTACCCCCTTCTGTCCTATATAAAACAGACATAAGAAAGATACTACATGCCAGGAACAAAATGGTATTTTAGTATATGGTGTTGATTATCATAGAGCCACAGAACCATAGAATCATTTAGGCTTGAAAAGAACTGTAAGATCATCCAGTTCAACCATTCAAGCATTGTTAAGTCCACTAGTAAACAATGTTCCTAACTGCCACATCTACATATCTTTTAAATATCTTCAGGTATGGTGACTCCACCACTTCTGTGGGCAGCCTGTTTCAGTGCTTGACAACCTCTTCCAGGAAGAAATTTCTTCTAATATCCAATCTAAACCCTTGCTGGTGCAACTTGAGAACATTTTGCCTTATCCTATTGTTTGTTACTCATGAGAAGAGATCAACCTTCATCTGCCTACAAGCTCTTTTCAGGTAGTTGTAGAGATAGGGTCTCCCTGAGCCTTCTTTTCTACAGGCTGAACACTCCCAGCTCCCTCAGCTGCTGCTGCTCAGGTTCTGTTCTTCAGAGTTTTCTCTAGCTTCATTGCTCTTCTTTGGACATCCATACAGACCTTGTCACACTTTTTTACACTATTTCAGCAAGCACATTTTGGCTGAACCCAAGAACATCTGTGGGTTCTGCCTAGCAAAGAACGTGTCACCCCAGTCACAAAGGTGAAATGTACTCAGCATGCTGTTGATCAGGGTTTATTGCCTATAACCCCCTGGCAAAAGACACTTAAGACACTTGGTAACTGTGTGCTATCTATTCACACAAGTGCTGCAATCACTGTATCACTCTATATGTTAAGTCTTAAACTGTCACTGGTTTCAAAAATTTTCTGACAATGTTGATTACTGAAGAGTGAGTTTATATACAGTATAAAACTAGATTATAAAACTTTGATTCTCATTCTAACCTACCATATTTGAGTGTTTTTTTAAAGTAGTTAAGAGACAGAAGGCCTTGCTCTCTTGTCTCTTATGATAGATTTGCAACAGTGTAAATCATTTATGAAAATGTAAAAAAAAATCCAGAAATTGAAATAAAAGAGAGAGGCTTGATCATGAATTAATACCTTTTACTGACAAAATGAACTGAGAGGAAGCCTTTGATACCAATTAAATTTTGTAGTTTTGCAATAGGAATTTTTATTACTGAAATACAGACCACCATGGTCACTTGAAAGTTTCCCAATAATTTCAGTAGAATCATAGAATCACTTAGGTTGGAAAGGATCTTTAACATAGAGTCCAAACATAAAGCTAACCCTGCCAAGTCCACCAAGTAGGTGCAAAGCAAACTTTCTGTAAGATGCCTCATTATATCAATACCTGTCGCTCCTGTGCTCCTTCACAGAAAGGTCTCGGTCAGATATGACAGGCAATAAATTTAGAATGAAGTGAAGTAGGAATAAAGAAAGATTTACTTTCGTTGTTTGTCATTCAAGACTATATTTAAGTGCTTAAAAAAAAGGACTTGTCAGGTGTAACAAATATTTAGGAATCTCAATAAGAATATCTGCAGGACAACATTGCTGTAATATGCTGTACATAGAAGCTATGTATTTAAAATAATGTGACTATGCAAGGAAATAGTTTAATCATCAAATGTAAAGAAATTGCTTGTTTAGGAGGTTTTAATGGCTTTTTAAAATTTCATGATGAAACTACATTTGTACTTTTTTTTTCCTGCATTATGGGAGGATGAAGACATATCAAGAAACTTTATTCTGCTAGTTCTATGTTTTAAGTCAATCACACTTTTTTTAATTGAAGCTAGTGGGAACTCATTTGAGCCCAATTACTCATATCCATATATGGTTTTAGGATGAGATCACCATTTCTAAACATTCTGCATCTTTATTAAATACCTGTCATATTAATGAATTTTTAAGCCATAAATAATTAGGTGAAGCAAAAGGGTGAGTAATTAGTAAATAACACATTGCTCATGGAATAAGTCCTGCTTTCTTTTCTTCCCCATGCTTCAGGATGGCATTGGCTTCCTAAATTTCAGATTCAAAAAAAGGCAAAGAGCTGACTTCCAGCCTCACTTAATTTTGCAGTAACACTTGCAGTAACACTTGTTACTTGAGTCCACTTTTTCTCAAAACTGGGCTCCAGTTTAAGTTTCCTTGTAAATCCTGTAAAGTTTGCAGGCTGATCGTGAGTCGTAGGTCACAGATCTTCCCATGAATGCCATGCCTTGCTCAGCTCCATTTTCCAGCCTTGGCTTTTTCTTCGCACCTCAACCAGCTTGTCTGTAACTGTGTATTTCTTCTCCATGCTGGAGCCACATGTAGACAATTTCTCTCTTTCTTCCATGAATTTCAGTGCACTCCACAGGCATTTGCTTACAGTGTTCACTGTAGGATTAGTTTGCAGAGGGTCTTGTTACACAGTTGTAAATAGCACAGTAGAATGGAAACTTTGAATATTGCTCTATTAAAACATAGAAGTATTTTCTCTAGCATCTTTTTCACTTTTCAGCTATTTTTCAGGATATTAGTACTGATGAAACAGTCACAATCCAGGTCAGTACTAGGTACCCACCCGTTCATTGCACAGTTCCATTGCTAGCCATGTGTCATTGCTGTAGGAATTATTAGCAGCTATTATTATTGCCTTAAGAAGCTCTATAAGCATCAGAAATGTAGGTTTACAGAAAATTATATCAATGATGAAAGAAACATTCCTGTGTAACTCTCTATTTCTCTATTATTTTGCGTTATCATTCTCTGATCTGGTCTGCTGTATGTTATAGTGAAATGGTACATCTGAGTAAGGGTGGTCTAGCTTATTCTCTCACCTCCTGAAACCATTTTCCATGCATGTTTGCATAGTCATTGGTACCCCCACTCACCTAGACCAACACATGTTGGTTGCCCACTCTGGTGGATTCTCCACTGGGATAACACTTGTTTCCCAAGCTCAGTGTCCCTGGGTTGCTGAACAGGCCTCTGGGGGCAACACAGCTGGGAACTGAACATGAACACTTCCTGTTGAGAAGAGATGAAACAGGCATATGCTTGATCCTTCAAGTAAGGAAGGAGCCAGGTAAGGCATTCCCTTTTATTCTGAAGGGGTGTTGGCAGAGTGTTAATCCGTCACTGTGTTGCCTACTGCGAGATGTAGGTCTTTTGAGCCACAACTAAGTGAAGGGCCTTGAGGGGAAGCTGTGTAAGGAGCAGATGAGGTCACTTGGTCTGTTCAGCCTGGAGAAGAGGAGACTGAGGGGAGAGCTCATTGCAGTTACAACTTCCGTGAGAGGGAAAGAGGATGGTCAGTGATCTCTTCTCTGTGGTGACCAGGGACAGGACCCAAGGGAATGGCCTGAAGCTCTGTCAGGGGAGGTTTAGGACGGATATTAGAAAAAGGTTCTTCACCCAGAGGGTGGTTAGGTACTGGAACAGGCTCCTCAGGGAAGTGGTCACAGCACCAAGCCTGACAAGAGTTCAAGCAGTGTTTGAACGATACACTCAGCACATGGTGTGATACTTGGGGAGGGCCCTGTGCAGGGCCAGGAGTTTGACTCGATGATCCTTGAGGGACCCTTACAGCTAAGGATATTCTGTGATTCTGTGACACTGATAATGCTACCCTTAGTGTGGGAGCCCAGGAATAAGGAGATGCCTAAATTATACTCTAAGAAGTAAATTTGTCCTGGTCTTGTGCAACCTGAACTAGTTCACATTTCCCCCCTCTTTCCTCCATGCATTTCTCCAAACCTTTAATCCACTCCCCAACATCTTCTTTTTACCCTAGATCTCATAATTTCTATTAGAATTGAGCCCCTGGTGGTCTAGTGGTAAGGGCGCGGCGCCGAGGCCCGGGTTCGATTCCCGGTCAGGGACACTCCCCGGGCAGGTGGAGCTCGTTAGCCCTTAAAGGCAATCCACCTACGTCCTAAGGACCTCGCTGCCACTGTCCAAGCTCGCTTGGCCCTGGCAGATGAACCTTAGGATTAAAGGGTGGGCTCAGTTCCGCACACACTGTGTCTCACCTAAAAAAAAAAATCCAATGCGCAGGCTGGAAGGTGTAAAGACCTTCCCCGGATCTTCGCTCGCGAAGACTGGCCAGTTTTTTTTTTACATCCTGTGTGAAGCAGAACTTCCATGTCACAGGCCCATGACTCTGCAGTTACCTGTTGTACCCCTGTGGGGAAGCAGAGGTGCTCAGGTGAGCAGTTACAGCTAAATATGCAAAGTGATGCCACTTCGTGTGGCAAAACTGTAAAGTCTATGGAGACCTACAAAAGCTGGGCTAGAGATACTCTTCAGACTGCTTGAGTCTACAGGCTGCAGAATCATTTTAGAGAATGCTATTTTGGACTTACATCCAAACCCTGAATCCTACGTACCTACCGGTAGGTGGATAGGTGAAGACAACTGGGAGTTCTTCCCACCAGCTCCCAAGTGCCAGCTCCAATCCAGAAACAATGTAGATGAGTGACTGCATGCTTTACAGATTGCAACTGAAATATGGTGCTGGCTTTGAGCCCGGGCAATGCGAACACTCAATTCTTCATTTGTGGATCTCAGCTTTGACCCTTTTGCCATCTTTATAAAATAGAGATGAACACTCCTCTGTGTTATAGAAATTGTTGTGAGTTAATACACTCAAGATGATGCGACTCTTAAAACAAAGGATGTAAACCCGACATAAATACTGGATCTGTTCTTTCATTTTCACCTGTGGAACCAATTAAATATATTAAAATATAAATACAGTGCCAGTATTAAATATAAATATGTAAGCATATAAAAAGAAACAAACAAACAAACAAACAACTAGATCGATAAGAAAATAAAATTTGTCACTGAACTTTTAACTGCTTTAGCAAATAAACCAAGAATTATTTCCCTGGATCACTTTCTCCATTTGTACCGAGAATGTATAGTTGCCACAGAGACTGCTGTATGTGAACATGGGTAAAACAGAGGACGGGAGAGGAAATGTGTCCTCCTGGATTTCCATAGGGATCTGAGATAACGATATGGGTTAGCGATGCGGCGGGGCGGGGGCGCAGCCCGAGGACTCCCGGCCGTGACCCCGGGGGCCGCTCCCCAGAGGCTCCAGGGACCTGGCGGGGATGGGACGGGACCCCTCGGAGGGCGGGGGCGGCGGAGCCGAACCCGCGGGGCCGAGCAGCGCTGCTCCCGCCGGCATTTAGAGAAACATCTATAAAACATCTATTTAAAGCAAAGCCCAGACTGGTGGCACATGGGCTGTGCGCGGCTGCTGCTGCTGCCGCCGCCGAGCCTGGCAGGAGGGGGCTGGAATTAGAATAAGGCACGAAGCGGTTTTAAAAATAGCGTGCGGGCTGCGCGGGGCGGGGCGGCGGCTCCGCGGCCCCGGGGCCGCCCGGCCCGGGGAGTTCCTCGGCGCCTTGTATGGAGCGCGGCCGCCACAGGGCCCGGCGCCCGCCCCCGCTCCCCGCCCCGACTTTCCCCGCTGCCGGCAGGGAAAGCAGGAGTCGGCAGCAAGCTGCCCGTCTCCCAACTCTCTCCCCTTCTTCCCTCCTCTCCTTTCAGGAGCCGCCACCCCGCCTGCCTCTCTCTCCACCTCCACCTCCTCTTTCTGCTCTGCAATCAGGGGAATAAATCAGGGAAGGACGCTCACACGCGCACGCAGAGTAGGATCTGTTACAAAAGTAGCGCTGATGGCGGCGGATCAGATGAAGCTGGAGCTGCTGCTGGAGTAGCAGAGAGTGGAGTATCTCTCGCTCTCTTTTCTCTATTTCGCCTCTTTCCCCACTCCACCCACAGATCTCCATCGTTTCTCCTCCTCCTCCCCACCCTCGGCCGCGCTCCCGCTTCTCCGCGCATCTCTGGGCTGCGCCTCCTGCGAGGGGCGGGTGGGGTGGGGGGAGCGGAGGAGGCTTTAAAGAACCACGGCCCCCCCGCACCACCACACACACGATAATTGAATTTATTATTATTGCCGTCTCGCCGACTTGGGAAAGGGGGATCGATCTTCGATCAGGAAGATGGCTGCTGGCTGGCTGCTGGTCTTTAGCCTGACACTTTTCCAGTCCCTGGTGATGAACCACTCCTCGGAGGGACCGTTCCCCTCAGCCACCACGTAAGTCCCGCTGGGGTCCGGGTGTCCGGGGCGGGGGCGCGGCCGGGGCGGGGGCGCTCCTCGGCGCCGGGGACAGCGACATTACAAAGGGAAATCAAGTTAGTCCAGGGGAAAGTGGCGGTAGGGGAAAATTGCAGGATTTCGGCAGCTTTTGCTTAGGAAAGAGTCAGAGTAGCGGAGGGTCCCGTCGGGGCGGGCGCTGCGAGGGGTGAAGCCCCGGTGACGGCCGGCGGCGGGACTTTTGAGGTAAAGGCTTCGCCTGGAAAACCCGCTCCGGAGCGGCTCCCGGCTCCAAATATACCCTGTCAGGTCATCCTTGCCGAGAAGAAAGTTTCGAGTTACAAAGAGTCCGCCCCTTCCTCCCACAGAGGTTATTCCAGCCTGGATGGAGATTTAACACTATTTACAAAAAAAACCAAATCCCCCCTCAAAAAAAAAAACCACCAAAAAAAACAAAAAACCCAAACAAACCCAACCAAACAAAAAAAAGCACAACAAATCCACCAGCAAACTTTCGCAATTTTATTAAAATCCACGCAGAAAGGCGGATTTTGTTGCCGTTCCGCGGCCGGCACGTGAGGCGGGCAGGGCTGGGAGTTCCGAGCCCGAGCTCCGGCTCCCTCCTGACTGGCCGCGCTCCAGCGCATCCACAGGGGCTCCCGGTGCCGCGGGGTCCGGGGGTGCACACGCGTGGGTCCCGCCGAAGGGTCTTTTTTGCCCGCTGAAAGCCACACAACTGAAGAACTGTTCTCTTCAGGCTTGGCCTTGCAGATCGTTGTTTCTCAAAAATACCTTCGCGAGAGCTGAGGGATGCTCTCGGTGCACGCAGCTCAGTGCCTCGCCTGGCCCTGAGATGGAAATCTTTGAAGCACTGCAGAGTTATTAACATGAAAGTGTTGCCCAGAGCAGTGCAAAGATCACATAATAATGATGCAATAAAAGAAAGGCAAAAAGAAGCCGATACATCATATTGGAGATTCGCCAGCAGATCGGGAAAAAAATCCACGACAAAGCACTGTGATCGTGTTTTCTTCCTTTTTCTTCTCTCTCACCTCATTATTTTAATATTCTTTTTGTTTAGTTGTTTTGGGTTTTTTTTTAAAACACTTACCTGAGTCCCCGAATCTGGGTTAAAGCTACCAGTAGGTAACTTTTAAGTGGATGACTCACTTTAACGCATTTTACATAAGAAAAACAGTGCTAATGGTAGTCTTCCCTTATTGTTTAACGCTGGGTAGAATTTATTGCTGCCGTTCATCCAGGGCAGAAGGATGAGTTTACAGCAATTATCAGCAATGCATTTTCACCAATTAGTACTGCTGGTAGGCTGTTATAATTGGATTCAGTTCTCAGTATCGGTTCCATTATGAAAGACTCAAAGGGATGCTAGCTAGCACTGTTATATGAAAGAAAGGAATACAAAGATAAGTGTAGAATAACCACTTAATATCTTCTAAGCTGAAAAAATGCAATCTTTTATTGTAGGGAAAATTATCCTTTAAAATATTTTCCTAATGATCCTTTAAAATATTTCAGTTTATAAAGATGTACCATGTAGAAGCAAGAGCAGCAAAATACAAAGCCCGGGCTTTTTAAGTCATTGCTTTTCTTGTGCTTGAGCTCCTGTATTTATGGTTTCTTATTGAGATGATAAGTTTATCGTGCACAACTAATTACAAATTGTCTTTTACATAGATTTTGCTGGGTTTAAATGAGAAAAAAATATATAACCCAGTGTCTAAAAAGATTATGCATAATTTTAAATAAAAGTCTAGATAGCTTCTTAGGGTAAGATTACGTGATATTTCCATAAAAATTATTTTGTCTCTCTGTCTGTTTTTACTAATTCTTTTCAGAATTTACCTTTACTGCCAACGATGATAATAGAAATTGTCAGCAAGGAAACATATCACTTTAATTATAATGATGATAAAGTAATTCAGAGTATGATGTTAGTCATCAATGTTTCCATGCTCTACACAATCTACTTGCTGTTGGCCCTCTTTTTTTCTCATTATTATTCCATTGAAACATTATAGAATTAATCTATAGTGCCTGTCCAACCTTCATAGTTATGTTTCCCCTTTGAAATGGAATCAAGGTGCAAACAAGTCTTAATTCATTTACAAGGAAGCACAACAGGTTGATGCATAGAGCTGCTTTGCAAAAAGTAATGATGTAACAGGTGAAGGAGAAAACAATTTTTTAATTCTTTTTTAAGCCTTGACAGCAGTGTTTAATTTCCTACTATGGATTACAAATGGGAAAGAACAAAGAGAAGTGACGCAAATGCTTTTAATGTGAAAGATATTATATATTAAGAATACTAAAAATAGGAAAAAACATGGGAGAAGAGAATAAAGGAAAGAAAGGACATGTATAATTGAAGAACTGAAGGTTTGCTGGTGATATGTACTTAGCTACCTGCTTTCTCCCCATTCTTTTCAGTCCTTTTTTCCTCTTAGTTAAAAAGTTGGTCTGAGGAAGCAGTATTTCCCAGTTGTTGTATGAAAAATGTGCATATTTGGGGCTATATAGTTCATGATTTCTTTAACAACTGCTTTTTGTACAATCACTTTTCTTTCAGTCACATATTTCTTCTGCATCAATAAATATTTAAAAATTTGCTTTTACTAAAACATTTAGAAGTCCCTATCACTAATATAGTAATATACAAGCATGAAACATTTTTAGCAAAAAGTGCCAAAGGTTTAAGCAATGCTTGTAGAATCTCAGTAATTTCATTAATTATACTTCTCTGATAAGGCAGGAGGGCTCTGATATATTTACCCAGCAATATATAGAGAATTTCAGGTTTGTCCTGTATGAAATGGGATGGAAGCCTTATTTTTTCATTGAAGATCTGAGCAGGTGGTATAATTGCATTTGTTGTTTCTGGTGTTGGAATATTTCACCGCAAATATTGAAGACTTTTCTTTAATGAACTATTTAAATATAGCAGTAATCATGTCTTGATCTTTAGCTATGAGGCTTAGCTACTGATTGATGCATATTATGTATCATTAAAATGTATAATTTTCATTGTATCAAATACTAAGTATCTATCATATGCTAGTTCAAGATACCATGTTCTTACTTTTAACACAGCAACTCCAAGTCCTTCAGTTATACACACAACACAGCAGATATTTTGCACTTAGATGAGAATATTGTTGTCTATAGTAATCCTGTCGCTTTAACCACACTACTGGTCTCACAGTACACAAAGTACTTCTTTCTTTGTAGCCATATATACTTATTTATCATCACATCTATAAAGGCTTCAGAAAAAAACATACTGTTAAGTATATGTAGTTTGTATGTTTCCTGATAATGATAACACAGGACTCAATTTATTTCTGTTCTTTTCTCTATACTGCATCAAAACAGATAGTCTTGAGTTTAAATATATGTTGTAATTCTTAAGTATCCTTTTGGCACAGCATGTCTTAGCAGTGTTGATATTGTTACTGATAGTGAGTAATGTACTATATAAAGATACACCTACTCCTTTCTGATAATAAATCTGTATGTCTGTTCTTTTTTTTCTCTAATTTTCCTCTGCAATTCTTTTTCTCTTTTTCCCTTTTAATATTTTTTCATCCTCAATCACCTGTTCTGTATGTATATATTAAATTATACATTATACTCCAGACAGATTTGCCACTTAGATAAATTTGTGTGAAACATTATATGGATAAAAACTATATACAGAAGATAAAAATAATATACGTATGAACATATATCTGTACGTATGCAGGCAAACATTTTTAGAAAAGAAGTTGTGTATTCCCATTTTTTACTTACATGAGTCATCCTTACTGTTTTGGTGTCATTAGGACAACTCAGGGAAGTCTGCATGAGTCATATGAATTGGGACTTGCACAACTGGGACATTCATAGTTTTGGTTTCTTCACATGGGCCTAACAAGTGTAGGTCCTGCTGAGAGTGTGGCTGGGCTTGGAATGCAGCGTTGCTTTGATACAGCATTGGTGACCGGAGGTAGAGGGATGACATTTATAATGTGTTCTTTTCATCTGTTTCTACTGTCAGACTTGGGGATTTTGACACATCTTGTATACATATAATCTCATTTTTAGCATAAAATCTGTGATAGAAGAATGCCAGTTTTACTTCTGATGTTAATTAGAAAAGACTGGTGCATTAATGAACAGTAAAATATCAGGTCGTTTCTCATTTGAAAATAGGGGTTTTTTTCCAATCTATTTAAAAATCTTCATTACTAGGAAAAAATGATCTACTGAAGTGTACCTTCATATGAGTGAATTGGAAAGAGAGCCAAAAGATGTAATCTCCTTAGAATCAGGGAAGTGCAATATCACCTCTTAGTGTTTTCTCAGCAGCACATGTCTGAATGCTGAGCATTATGCAAGATGTACAAACCCACTGATATTTTAAAGAGTGTTGCTCCAATCCATTCTTCTGGTAGAAACATACTTAAAATAAGTGTGAAAGAGAAACAGCTTGTTAATTGGTGGTGGGGTTTTTTTGTGTTTTGGTGAGGAGTATTTGCTGTTTCTGGTGTTGTGTTTTTGTTTTGTTTTGTTGTTTTTTTTTTTTAAGTGTCTCTGTACATACTGTGGAGAGAAATGCAAACTATTTGGTCCCACAAAGCATTTTTCTGTTTTACATATTTTATGATGCAAATTGTGAATCAGTATTTTTTTCATTTGTTTGTTTCCCTCTTAGATATTTATGCTGAAGCCTCAGAATTAACAAATTCTATAGATTTACGTTTCATCAAGTACAAAAATTCAGTTGAAAACATCAAAATAGATACTGATCATAAAAGATGAAATTTCATTGAAATAAATCAGCATTGTAGAGGTTCTTGCCATCTTTCATTTTGCAGTGATGCTATTTTCAGAACTGCATTGCTCATACCCTGCAAAATGATTTTATCCAAGAATTCAGCTGCTAGAAAGAGAGCTGGATCTTGGCAGCACATTAGTCTGAAATGTATTCATTGTTAAATAGAAGGCCGGTTGTACAGATCTTAAAAATATTTATCTAGCAGGGCATTTTAAATTGATGGAAGCATGGTCAAATTCTTATAGCTTTAATCTTTTGTAACAAAGAAACAAATCAGACTATAGTTGCCCATTGGTAACTGTGATCTGACATGTTTGTGCCTTGACCCTTTCTTGTCTTCTGCGAAAATCCCGTATCCAAGGTAGTGTTGTTATCTTCTGGATGAATATTTGACAGGAATTGCAGTTTAGACGCATTTTAGAGGAGAAAAAGGACTCATTATCTCTGTTGCTGACCATAGTAGAAGCAGAATTAAGGCCCAGACTGTTTTGTACTTCTTTGCAGCAATACCTGGACTTTTGATCCTGGTTTACTTGGGGTGCATGTTGTGTGTAGAGTGCTTATAAAGTCCTTTGTGACAAAAGCTGGTATTATGGGCTGCAGAAAATGTTGTTTTCTAGTGCCTTGTTAATGAATCTACTTTAATAGAAGAAAACATATACCAGAACACAACAATGGAATAAAATTATTGGACTATGGCTATAATTTGGTAAAGACAGATGCCATAATTCATTTATGTCTTTCACAATGTTGAATTAGACTTCTTGATACAAAGAATGACAGCTCAGTGTCCTCAGTGTTCCAGTAAAACACAGTTAGCATCTTGAAAATGCACAGAATATAAGAATTACAAAATAAAACCTGCATTTCTGCCCCCAGCCCTGGGCAGCACCTGTGTGTTCTGTCTTAGATCACTCTTAGCCCATTCTTGCATCAGCTTTTTCATTCCACCTACAGCAGCTGCAAGGCAGGTATCAATGAATACCTAAATAATTTGAATTTGAGATTACAGCTCTGATTTATCTCTCATGTTAAATCTATTAAATAGCCTGATCCCACTCAACTTTCCTCAAGCATGTTCTGTAGGATCAGATCAAGAGCTGAATTTTGCATCAGCTGTACCATTGCTTACTGTAGCAAACTGGTCACTACTATTAGAGGGAGTCATGATTCTCCTTTTTCTCCTGATTTCCAATGGTAAAAGAAGGTTTTGTTTAGAGAATAATAATAAAGGAGAATATTCAATATTGTTTACAGATTTTTATCTTTATGTCATGCAGTCCTGTGTAATGCACACAGTAGTGATACAGGAGCGTCTCACATTTAAGGTGGAAATATGTAACACTGATAGTGAAATTACTGTCAACTGCATTGATACTTCAGTGATCTTCATGGGTTGGATATTCTCAGTTTAGGGCCAGGCTATGGAGCTTGTACCCTAAAATTAAAAAGTTCCATTGATATTCTTAGAAAAAAAAAATCAGTATGAGGCAAGATTTCCAAAATATACCTCAGAACTTTTTAATAGCTAAAAATTAATAGTGTATGCCTGTGGCTATTCAGCTCAAGAGGGATTTGTCTTTTGCTTCTCCACTGCTTTCCAAACTAATTTTTGACCTACTCTACTTCTAGGCAAACTTAATGTTTCACACCTTCCTTCCAGACTTAATAAGATTTCAGGGTGAAATGTAAAAACAGACTCTTTTTCACAAGCACCCTGTGACAAGATTATGGTTCACTGTTTGGGAATGTTACTCTAATAATGTCAGAGAAAGGACCACAGTTTTTGCTTAGTCCCTCCTTATAACACCTTTCTCTGCAGGCCAACAGCAAACTGATGACAAAGAGTGAATTTCTGTTCCTTGCATAATTTTTTTGCTATTTATTTACAAATATTCTAACAAGTTTATGAAAAAGATTGACATTATTTTGCGTCAACAAATCAGCAAGCTTTTGCAGTTAATTACAGTAATTCAAAATCAGACTTTTTTTTTTTTCCTAATCTGAGGCAGGCCTGAAATAACCATAGAATATGAAGTTAAAATATTGGTGACTATTATAAAAAGTGTTTTATTGGATTTTTATCCTCTCTTTAAATTACATTCCCCCTCTCTCTCATTTGAGAGTTGGCCAGGGTAAGAAGTATAGTCTGACTTTGTAGCAGATTTTCTAGATAGTGATTTAAACATTTTCCTTGTTTGAAATTTGCTTGGTTTCTCCAGAGCCATGAATGTTGAGCCAGGAATGCAGACAGAGAGGATTTAAAAAAAAAAAGTTTATGTCATTTAGCTCATATGGACTAAGAATAATTTTTGCACAGCCTTCATTATCTGCACCATGTAGGTATATATTGGATCAGTGGTCCTTTTTTCAGCCCTCATGCATATAAAACTTCAGTTGAAATCTATGAGCGAAGTTATTCAAATTTATCCATTATAATAAATCTGATTCACTTTTGACCTGATTTGAGAAGTAAGTAAGAACACAGAGGAGTTGCTGAGTCCACAGTCTAGTTTTTGTAGCTATTAGATGATAAATTATGTTAATTTTTATTTAAAGAAGAAAAGCTAGACTTGAATCATTGAGCCAATATTCTAAATGAAGTGCTCCTATTTTCCCTGTGCAGCTTCCCACTAGACTGGTCTAAAAACTTAAAATGTTCCCCAGCAATATCTCTCCCTCCCTTCTCTTTACTGGGATTTTTATTATATTTTGATAAACATGGACTAAATCTTCTTTCAAATAGGCATAAAAATAAACTTATAGAAATTCTGTGAGTAAGGGTGGCAGTATTAAGACCTAAATCAAGGTATGCCATTTTTCTCAGTTGTCACTTTTAATACCGTGCTGCATTTTTCTTTATGCACTAAGGTAGTCTTAAACAAACCGGTAAAGGGGCAGTTTTCTTCATTCTTGAATTGAGCAGAAATTTGCCACAGTAGGCTTGTGTTGTCTCTTGATTAGAAATCGAAACCTTTTCCATAGGAGGAAACCGAGTCATGAGAGCTGTTACGTCTTAGATTATTAAGTGAAACATTTTGCAGTCTGAAATGGATGATTAGTGTTATCAATACCATAGGAAGGAGGAGAGTAATGAAAAAGAGATGATAGGAAGTATGAATTACAAAGTTAGGGTTTTTACTACTCCTTCCTTGACTCCTACAAGTGAATAACTTAATCTGCACATGTAGATCCAATGTCCCATTAGTCTAGTCAAAATGCTGAGGGATAAGTTCAACAGTGCATTAAAAGACAACTTTTGGTTGATGATATTCTAATATGGACAAGTGGTGGGAAAAATGGTTTATTTTGGCTGAACGAACCCTCACAGTAATAACTTTACCCCAGTGTTGATTAGAGTAGTCTATTTGGTAGAAATCTCCTGGATCCCAAACAGAGCCCTATGCTGGGTGGCAATGTTATCTGCCTTGCATTATTTCATAAATTTTGTACCTTAGTTTTCCATAGTAATTTCTCTCAGTAAAGTAGGAAAATGTAGGATCTTACCATTTAGTCGGGCAAGGGTTTATTGTCAAGATTAATTTGATAGCTAATACCTCTAACGCTCTCTGTAGTTGAAAAGTGTTGTTAAGATGTTAAACCTAGTTTATTGAGATGTGTGTTTGCTATATTCCCACTTTACTTCAGAAACATGCAAGACCAAATTTTTCCTGGATGGATAATATCTCTGGTTTACCTAGTTCTCAAAGTGGTATTTTCATAGAATCTTCGTAGAAGAGGTACCACCATATCAGCTTCTTTTGGTGACTTGTAATCTGGGGAGCTTGAAGAAGTGAATCCCCATGATCTGTACTTCTTGGATGTACACAGATTGCAAGATATAAGCTTAACAGCATTTTTAGAAACTAGCAGGAGTCAGCAAAAATTTGCAGACAGTGTTGTGAGGAGAAGCCAGCAGATGACTCATGCCAGTGCTGCATGCTGGTTGTGCTCCTTTGCCACACTTAGATCATGGTTCTTTTCATTGTTGAAAGCACTTGGAGCTGTAGGTGCAGAGAAAATCTGAAATTTGTACTGTGACTATTTAGTTATTAGAAGATGGGCAATAGTGGGCTCAGGACACTTGAGTTCATTAACCTGATCTGTTGCTTTTGCAGCACAGGCTGCTGCTGGTTTTATTCCTTCTGTTCCCATTTCTAAAATGGGAATGACACCCGAATTGTCATTCTGCTTGAATCAATGTGTTGAGTATTGCAAGGTGTCCTGCTTCTGTAAGAAAGATGGTGATAAAAGTACATATTTATTTCTGTTTATAGACTAGTAGCAGGTCTGAGATGATCATCAGCAATCACTAATTACATGATGATTACCAACACTCTATAAGATTTCAAGCAGCAGTAACATAGTTTTCATTGCAATTATTTTGGCTTACCACAAACAGTAGCATTTTGTTGTATTTACCAAGATGCTTCTGTTGCCTTAGCATCTTCTTGGTTAGACTTTTTATCTGTTGGGAATATATTTTAGATTATGTGGTAGATATATAAGCTGGGACAGAATCACTTATACGTGCAGGAACATGTCTTAGGGAGATTTCACTGTAACATACACATGTGGAAAAGGTTTGTGGTAACTGAAGGCAGAATCTGGTCTCTTTTGACTGATTATAAGTACATGAAGGATTTGTGCATGACTAAGAGTATGTCTGAGGATATACTGTTTGGAAACGGTTGGGTACCCAATTTCATCCTTTGCACCAGTGTAATTTCAGCATAATGAGTATCAGTCCTGTATCATTTAAATCCCAAGTGCAAGGATGAATCCACATAAAATAATTTCTGATTAAACACATACAGGTTTCATTGCGATGGAATGAGTCATCACTGTCAAGGCCTGATTGCAGAAATTACATAAAATAAAATGTAATACATGATTGTATTAGGCTTTGCAGAGGGGAATAGTAAAATATCACAGAGAAACCATGTGTGATATCAGATGTGGTCATTTGTCTTCCTTTTAAATTATAAGCTCTGACACCACTTCATTGTCTGTGCCTCAGTGAGCAAGTGTCCATGTAAAAAAGAACTTCTTTAAGTGCCGGAAGGCATTGAAAAATGTTCCTCCAGATTAGGAGCAAACACAATTTTATTACATAAAAGTGTGGAATTGTAAGGAAGAAATACTTTCCTTTTCAAAGTACTGCAATGTCTAATAATGTGCAGGATAACTGTAAGTGGCTCTTACAAATTTACTTAGTTGTGGTTTGGTTTTGTTTGTGTTTTGTTTGTTTGTTTGTTTGTTTTGTTTTGTTGTTTTTTTTTTTTTTTTTTCCTTCTTTAGCAATTAGCTCTAGAGTTCAATTTGGAATGGTAGGAATTATATAAGTATTTTAATTTAACCCCTCACTTTGCACAACTGAGTAATTAATTCATCTTTGGGTACGAAGTCTTGATTTTTCAGGTGATTGGGGTTAAAATCAGCAAGAAATTTATGGACAAACTTTATAGTTGTTTCCAGTGAAGCTGGATTTACTCTGAAAGACAATATTTGTACTTTATGGGGACATGAGGTGAAATTCTGATGTGATAGCTTCGTTGCTATTAGAAGCACTTGGCCAGTGTCTTTACTCATTTGCTATATAAATGTTCCTTCTATAGACACACTCTCCCAGTGTGTAAAATTAGGATTAAAAGCACCCATCACTTCCTCGCATGGATGGTGAGAAATACAGTTAACAAATGACCATAAAGAATATTGTAGTGGATCTATAGAACAATAATTTACTTGCAGGTATTTTGCTGATAGAGATTTTTCCTTTCATAACTCCATTTATTGATAGAATAAAATACGTTTATGGCCTGCAACACAGTTTTGCAAAAACATACTCAGTTATTCTTGTAGATATCTGTGCTTCTACAAACACTTTATATAATCATTAGCGATGCTTTCAGCTTTGCAAACACAGGTTAAACACCGATGATTAAATATTTTGTTCCACACATCTAATTACCTTGGGCTCTATTTCCTTTTAGTGAATAGCGTTCTACTCTACAATTGTCCCATTACTCTCTGTGGGAATAATGTGTTTATAGAATGAAATGATGATCCATCTTTTAAAAACTCTAAGTTAAAAGTAAGTTATCAAATTGTAAAGCATAAACACGTGAAAAGTAGGAACCGCAAGGTAGGAAATTGCCTTAAGCCTTAAATTGATTTACTTGTACTATTTTCATTGTGATCCTGTCTTCAGTTAAAAAAACAACCTTTTTTGTTCTGCTGGAAACACATTTAGTTGAGAACAGGAAACAGATATACAAGGGCAGAATTATGCTTACATATTAAAATGCAGATGAATTCTTATCTTGCTTATTTGACCTTACAGGTTTTTATGAATTAGACTTAATAAGATTGTTTTTTCCTATAGCTAATTATTCAAAATGCAGCTCCACTGCAAGACTAACATGACAGGTGGATTTTGTGGATAACTTTGGTAAAGCTGCAAAGGACATACCTTGTGTTTAAGCAATGAAAACTTAGTAATAACTTCCACAACATGGAGAAAGTGCAGAAACATCTGCCTTTGGGAATTGAGTAAGCTATTAGCCAAAAGCTATTGTTTGAACCCAAAAGCTATAGCAAAGATATCCTATACAAAGAGATGTTTTGAGGTGTTCAGATGTTTGGTATTGCAAGGATCTTGTTTCACTGCAGGAAGAGAAGTACCTTGTCGATGCTGGGTTTTTTATGCTGTGCGACTTCAGTAATTGGTACAGCCAATTCATACTGGGCAGGAATTGTTTCTTAGCTGGGATTTTTGCTGAAAATTAACAACCATGAAATATCAGTATTCTACCACAGAAGTACTAACCATTCTAGTTATTTATGTGGGTAAAAATTCATGCTTCTTGTGGGTCTAGCTCTGTATTTAATCGTGTAGTGATTTTGGGAGCAACCATATCCAAATTTAAGAGATTTCAATCCTTGACATTTTAGATTTCTGGTGTATCAGATCCAAATTACATACACTGACACTTAAGGATGTGCATGTGGATAGAATTTAAGGCTTTCTTAGGTCTTAATGGCCTAAATAGATAATCTGCAAACTGGGATCATCTGCAAAATTCAAAGATTGCTTAAAATAAAGTTGTTTTTTTGTTTACATGCAGTGAAACATCCCTACAATATCTGCAAAGTAATAAAACATTTTTTCTTCTTTTTTTGTTTTATAACAAAACCAAAAAGCCCAACCAACCAAAAAAACCCCCACAAACTTGCAGTGTTGTAAATGTGTTTTACTCCAAAGTTCTTAAATAAATCTATAGTAGGCAAATCTACACTGTATGAGGTACACAGTTTTGTTTGTTGCTGTGGAATAGAGCGTCTAATTCAACAGTAATTTAGATAGATTGAGTTTGTGGTTTGTTACTATGTGATTTGACACGGACACACACCCTCCATGTGACATTTCTTTCACCTGGGAAAATTGGATAATGAACTAATGAAGGCTTTCTTGGCTTGTAATGCTGTCTGTTTTCATAATGGAGCAATTACACAATCTTTTTAGCACTCAAAGTCTATCTAAACAAAATCAATGCAAAAATAAGGGCTATTTACAGTGAAGTGTCCTTATTTTACATTGTTTGTGTAGTTCTCTGAGAGTCTGAAATGATACTGAAATGATACAGTAAAAAAAAAAGTCTCAGAAGCTTTAAAACCAGCAGTTTAATGGCCACCTGATTTTCCTCTCAGCTGAAGTAAATTACTGCTACTTGTCTGCCTCCACACAAATGTAATGCCGTATTGTTATGCTTACTTTTTTTTAGAAGGAAACCTCATTCTATGCATCCCAAAACTAGACTTGATTTCAATTTACATGATTTCAAAGTTGTAAGTTAGGACTGGATTAAAGCTTCCAAACTGTTTATTTACATTAAAAAGCAGGAAGTTTGGGATCGTAATTTTTTCTATTCTTACCCAGTTTTCTTCTTCATCTGTGAATTCTTCAAAAGGGTATAGAGAATTGTTAGGACAATCCTTTCAAAATATAATATGCTGTGTAAGTGCTGATTTGGCTACATATCAGGGAAGAATAAAGGTCTGAATTTTTATTGCTATTAGAATTATGGTAAAGATGAAGGTCTATTCATGCTATCAGGTACTTCACAATCTACAAATTAAGGTAGGGAAAATTCAGATTAAATATATACAACTAGGTAGCTTGTGGATCCATTCCCTAAAAGCTTTTGTGGTGCTTCTGAACTGTTAAGCTTCTAAATTTGTACTGAAGAGAAATCTGAAAGAGTAAAAACTCTCTCCTGTATTACTTGGGACCTGGACAGTACTTTTTCCATTTCCCAACCTTTTTCTTTTCAATTTACTGTGTTATTAAAAAGGAAAAATCTGTTAATGAAATTAAGCTTGGCCTTTTCTGTTCTCATGCCACGGGACAAAATAATGCTAAAGCTCCATGAAAATAGTCTGTAATTCCTATTTTTTTGTGTGGTGGTTAAAACAATTTCAAAAAGTCAGAAAATATGTACAGAAAATAATCTGTTGTATCATTTATTATAATTCTGATGCATTTCTGAATAGAATTTCTAATATGGCTGAATTTACCTGAATAGAATTTCTAATATGGCTGAATTAAATTTAACATGTGTGACTGATGGAATATCTCAGACCAGGCATCTCAAACAGCAGCACTGCATACATCATATATGTGTGTGTCTCTGCTCTTTTTAACATAGTACTTGAAATCTCCAGTCAAGAAACAGACCCCATATTGTTACAGATTCTATGTGACCAAAGCTTATGAGGCAGAGATCCTCAGACAGAAATTTTGGCATGGAAACAGCATCCATAGTAATGATAAAGCAATATAGTTTATGTCTCCTGAGAGTTTTTCCTAATAATACCTGTAGGGGAACAAGTAATAGCAGGGGTAATGTTATGTATATTAATGTGTGTGTGCCTCTAACATGATGCAAGACAGCCAGATCGTTCTATAAATTTTTCTCTGTGTTTATTGTTGTATCAATATAGGACAGACACGATTTAGTACTGTATAGTACCCAAGAGAATGGCATAATATCTGTCATAGATGACACCATTAGTGATAGGTAGGACAGAGCCGTAGTTTGCCCAGTACTTAGTACAGTGACATTCATGTTTTGTAAATGTATGTTGTCACCCTTTAGGACTTCGTAAAACTTTGTAGGTCTCTCTCATCCTTCTTATCCTGCAGTTGTTTTTGCATGTGAGTATTTCGGGACAGTCAGGTTGTGCTACAAATAGGAAAAAAGTATTTGTAGGACCAAGCACAGCTAGTTTATTATTGGAGATAGACGCATTAATTTATTAACAGTACATCTAGCACGGTCCTCTTCTGTCTTCAGACTGTGATCAGTTGAAGAGACTTAAATTTCTGTAACTCAGCTTCAATGAGTTTTTGACAGCTGTTCAGGCTGATATCCTGTGTCCACTGAGGTAGCATGATTTTGGTGGGAGTAGCATGTGATATATTGCAACTGTTGATACGTTCTTTGCCTTATTTCCATGTGCTGGCAATATTATTGAGACTTATTATATTATTATAAGCAGCATTACACTTTTCCATTATGATGTATGGGATAACTAGTAGGATATTCTAAACTGCAGAATTACAAAAGTTTGAATATTAATCTACATGATCTCCAAAGAAAAAAGTGAAAAGCACAAAGGAAAGTTTTTAAAAAATATAAACTATAATTCAGACCTAAATTTGTAGTCTTTTTTTACAGTGACTGTGTGATCTTAGGCATATCTCATGGTTTATATCATCTCATGGGTGATATCTCAGTGCCTTAACTAATTGGTCTGCACCACGCACGTCATTACCACTCTGCGCCATGCCAAGCACAACCCCTTGCTCTGGATCTGATTTCCAGCAAGTATCAAATCATTTAATCCTCTGTATTTTAAACTACGTGGGATATGCATGGATATCAATTGCAAAATTCATGTCGACACCCGTAAAGACATAATTTTGCCCTATTCCATTTAAAGTTATTTCTGTGAGATTAAGGTACATGAAATTACTGTATGTGTGTGTTGATCATATACAGATTTCCTCTACAAGCCTTTAGCTCTTTATCGAATGTAAGTTCATTATCTTCCACGTGTTTTTATAATGATTTGCCTCTTGCCTCTGTCTAATTAAAGTTACTACCTACATAAACATCAGTTATGTACGCTCAGCAGATAAGTGTAACTACTGACTAGTGGTTAAAACTAACTGGTAGGCAAATAGTTAGGGTTACTTTTGAGAAGATTCACAGGTATTTTTACAGTTCCTGTCTGTACTGTGTGTCCAAGCAGAAATATTTGCACTTATGAGTATTTAATATCTTTCACGAGCACTGAGCATTTTCTCTCACTCAAACATGCACATCACTAATTCTTAACAAATAAATATGCATTTTCTCTGCTATTGATGGTGAGGAAAAGGCTTTTTTGTTTGTTTTTTGAGAAAATAAGAGCTTAAATTAAGCTTGGCCAGTAATAGATATAATGTTTGTTGAGCACTGGGGAATACTGAAAGGCCATTTGCTTTCCTTTTACAAAGAAAAATGCAGCTGAGTCAGATATTGTTTAAAAGGTTTCTTGGATTGTTATGAGTCAGGGAAGGTGGAGTAAACTTCAGTTTCTTTGTTTAGAAATTGCCATGTAGCATTTAGAAAGGGATATATGTGTAAATTTAAATAGTATGATTTTCTCTACTTCCCAGGAGTGCTATTACTTTATCCTTAATCTGTATAAACCTGAATATTTCTGCTTCCTGAGAGATCAGAAGTTTGCAAGGAGCGGTGCACCTCAGGTGGAGATGAAGGTTGCATCTGTGTGTTGAAAGCAAGCTCCTGCTACAGCTGGATGCCCTTCCATTTGAAATGCAGAACTGTTATTCTGTTTAAAACAAAGAAAGATATATGAAGCATTTGCAATATGATTATTTTATTAACTGGTTGCATGTTGTTATATAAAGAAATCTACATCATTTTTTTTCTGTTACGTTCGCATATGTATCTACGATTCACCAGTTTAGAAAGAAGTGCTGTCACATAGCAGAGGGGAAGCATCCTGGATTCAGACAGATATCAATCAAAGCTGGAAAGCCCATTTCCAGTGATATTGCTAAGCACAGGGGGACGAATATTCGCTGGAGTTCACTTTGGAATGGAGGCGTTGCTGCAAAGGCCTCAGGCTCTTAGCTAAGGAGCAACAGGGAAAGGGATCCACCTGAGAAGCCCAGGTTTGACACAGTTGGATTGCATCCAGCTGGGAGTATCACTGTGCCTTCCTGCAGGAGGCTGGAGTTGCTGATAAGTAATGAGGTCCGTACCCTGTTGGGAGTGCTAGCAGACAGCATGTCACAAAGCAGTGGCATAACATAAATAATAAGATTTTGCTCTGTTTTCTTTATTGTTCTTTTTTTTTTTTTTCATTTTTAGCTGCTTGTACAATAGATGGGTCTCTGGATTTCTTGCTCTGGTGCGCACTTTCTTTTCGCTGGCTGTCTCTGTCTCTTGACAGGTGTAAGGAGGATCCTAAATATAGAAGCCACCCGTCAGTTGGCTTCAGCAATCAGCAGGCACTGATTTAGTATTTTTCTTAACCAGCTAAGCTCCAGAAGGGTGTTTCTTTTAAACCTATATAAGTTTATTCCGTTTCAAGCTTTCTTTAAAATTATTAACAAACCAGGTTATCCTATAGCATGAAGAATACCAGAAGCAGGCATGTTTCAGAAATGATGGTTGTCAGGTCTGGCTTTTGCAATGGCAAGCAGAAAAAAATTATTTTTAAAGAACTCTCACGTTTTAGCAGTTTAGTTAATGGTGCAGTATCTCATTGGGGAAAACACTAACACTAGGTATAAGTACAGTCTCCAGTTTTTAGATGAAAGAACACACTTTCAGACAGAAGCAGCTGCACAGTTTCCTATGATTTTTTCCTCATGAGAGGGAACTTAACTACAAGTGTTCTGATTAGCTGGGATTTACTTCAGTATACACAGAAATTAGCCATGTGGTGAAAAATGCAGTTGTCCTGGTACTGACTGTTTATAGTCCTCACTAAAAGTATTTCCAACACAGAGTAATATTTTTTTGATGTAATTTCTTTATACTTCTGTAAAAATCAGCACAACAACACTGATTCTTAAAAATTAATTGGCCAAATTTAATAGATTATCACTGCAAAAAGTTCTAATTAGAATATTTGGGAAAAAATAAGGAGCTGCAACACTGCACTAAAGACAACTTACTCATTTTCTGTTAGTTTGTAGGCAGGCGTCTCAAATTCTTTCTCTTTCTTGTCACCAGTTGCCATTAATATTCATAGAAATTTTTCACAGCCTACAGAGGAGGCTAAAATTCATATTTGATTGTGACAAGTTATTTTTGCATTCAATGATGACCCTTTTTGATACTGATTTGCTTTGATTTTTTTGTTTTGGGATTGTAGTACACTTCTGTGTTCTAATACAGTTCTAATATTCTAGGATATTAAACATCGTGTTAAGCAGGAACACAAGAGTAGTCAATGCCTTTGTGTAGCTCAAAGAGGCTGTAGTACTTTTTTCGTGATAGTTGTAGTGTTACATGTGGTCTGTCTGGTTGTGAAAATTCTGTAACAAGATATAGCATGTGTTTGTTATGTAAGGTTTTATTTTTGGTAACCAGTTCTCCCTATACCCAGCCATGAGAAACAACCTGTTTCTCTAATTCTTTTTTTACTGTTCTATAAATTGGTGTAATTTATTGGAAGCTTCTGCCAGATTTGGGATGTCTACTTCACTAGTTGATGCAGCATAATTCAAACCCCCAGGAAGAAGTAAGAGGGCTGCTAGGTAAAATAGAAGGACTAGCCCTGAGACAAGGAAAAATGGTTTAAAGTAGAAGATGTTTCCAAGAAAAAGATACTTTTTCGTATTTGGCAGACTTCCTGGGATAAATATAATTTTCTTGATACAGATAGTCTCAAGCTTTATACCTGAAAATACAAAGTGCATCTAATGCACCTTGTTTTACAGAGCTTTCACAGATCAGAATTTGAACCTGCTGAAGCCTGGTAGTTTTGGTTATGAGACTGAGGTTTTGGGTTCAAGGAAAACTGAATATTCTCCAGTGGAACCCATATCATCTGACTGTGACTTCTCAAAGGAGCAAACCAGAATTGCCGTAAGCTGATAATGCAGCTACTTGAGCACAGCTTTAGCTGTAACCATGTGTAGGCAAATATATCTGAGCTGTGGTATGGGCCACCAGGTTGGAAGGCAGAATTGCTTGTTTAAAAATGCTTGTGCATCTAATACTTAGAAGTTTATCCTCTCCTCAGTCCTCCAAATTTTTTTGGAAAAAAACCCCCAACATTTAATATGTGATAGTTAGGAAACTATCTTCCTAATAAAACCACTTTAAAAAATCTATCTGTCTGTCTGTCTATCTATCTATCTATCTATCTATCTATCTATCTATCTGTCTATCTTTTGAAATTTCTATCCACCTGTCTGGTTACTGGGATGAATTTGGGGATAAGAAACAGTGCCTGTAACTGGATTAAGCATCTAAGAGGGTTACAATGAGGATGTAAGGGTAATTTGTAAGCAGAATGGCTAAGTTTGTTAATAAAAATAGACTCACTGATCATGTTACATGCTTGATAATGTTGTGCTCGAATTGCAAATATACGGAACTAAAAGAGTCACCGGGAATCTGCAGTGCTGATAGCAATACAAATATATGTTTCTGTGCATAAAGACAGGAGGAACTGTAGAAGCAGAGTTGGTAATCTGTTATGCTGAAGTAGTGCTGGCACTCACTTTTATATACACACATTTTGGGTACAAGTTAGGTTTTCTCTCCTTTCTCTATGCTGGTCATTAGAACCTGGCAATAGCAGGTGGGGGGATAATATACAATTCTCAGGCTTTTTCAGACACCAGTTACAGATTGGAGGTATAAATCTTGACAAAAGCACAGTCAGTTATGATTTTCCCACAGAGAGAACGAGCCCTTCACTGTTTTGAAAACAGACTTCTGACTAACAGCTAGCTGTATAAATAATGGAGATCTTGTATCTTATGTGATACATAAGAATTATCCACTTAAGCTATATGGCAGTCCCTTAAGCAAACAAAATGTTTGCTTTTCAAAGGGCTGGATAGTTTTAAAAAAGTTGTCTCTGCTTTTGTTTAATAGTACTTGTATTACTAGAATTTACATTTAAGCAATTTCAGACCTTCAGACTGGGGGGACATAATTTGTTAGTGTGGAAGTAATATACGTCCTGATTTTTGAATTCTAGTCACTGCTCTCAAAGGTAGTGGTGAGCAAAATCATCTGCTTGTGAGGTATTATTCCCACACTCTTAGTACAGCAGTATTTTGGGTTTGTATCCCATAAAATAGAATTTTCATGGCAAGAATTCCATGGAAGAGGCCAAATTCCATGCTGTCAAAGTAAAAGGTTCAGAAACCAGATGGGCAGGATGGCAGTTTTAAGAAGCAAGGAAGAACTGTGATCCTCATGTCTGAGTGCAAACCTACGCTGTGGCAATTACATAGTATCATTTTTTCTGTCATTTCTGGCTTAGGATTTACAGGATCTTACAACCTGTAGGTTGGACATATGCCTCCCATTTTCCTTTCCTTCAAGTTTTAAAAATTCATGTTTCCAAATGTTTCCCTTTGTGTTGAAGATTTAGACTACTTTGCCTTTATGAACAATATTTTTTATTGAAAAAAACTTACCCTATGTTTCTTCTGACACCCCCCTTTGTTCTTTGTAAAGCTATTGCTCGTACACTATAGTGTTCTCCACAAAACTTTGTCCATTCCAGGCTAAAACTCAGATACTTCTGCTAAGAAAATGAAAAAGTTGGTACCTCAAGAAGACAGGTCTTAGAAATTAAAATTGTAATCTCTATTAAGAGAGAGCAGCAAACAACTGTGTGCATATAGTCTGATTACTTGTGCTTTTTGAAAACAATTTCTAGACCCAGAGCATTGAGTATTTATCCAAACTTATTTAGAACATTTACCCTAATGCTACAACAGTGATTTATACATGCACAGCATTTTTCACCAGAAGATGGTCAGAGGGCAGGATCTACCCAGTTGTCCTGATTGGGGCACAGAGTGGCTGATTACAGCTATGCCATCCTGCTTCCAGGTGTTGGAGAGTCAGGACTGATCCAACAGCTGTAACAGGATGTCAGTGGTACGGAAGGCATACATGGCAAAATGCAGAGCAGGTTTGGTATAGATTCATGGCTTTCTCCTGTAAGACTTTACTAGAAATGCAGGCATCAGTTGTAATTGATACCTGCTTGCCTCTGTCTTGGGGAAAGTACTCAGTGCAGGATATGTTAACCTATAGCTGTAAACCTATCAGCTATAGCTACAAATGCAGAACATCTGCAATCTCTGTGTGTAAACTTTCTGGGTCCTGCTTCTATCAGTGAAAGTAAATCGAGAACCCCACAGGAAAGTGTTCTTTGTCCCAAATTACCACACACCTTGAACCAGCCTTTATAATTATTGCCTTGTTTGTAAACTTCCCTGACCGCAGTCATCCCTTTTCTAGTTCAAGAATTAATCCCTTGGTGGCTGAAGCACGGGAGTGGCAAATCCTCAAGTAGCCTGATCCTCTTAAGGGAAAAGTACATATGCCAGAGTTGTGACTCTGCAAAGTGCTTAGTGAGGCACTCACAGAGATTCCCACCTGTGGCTTGTCCAGGCACCTACTGTTTTTCTCCATAGCTTGTAACAGTAGGGATAGAATGGGGAGAATTAAAGGGACTCGTGCTAGGAGAGTTACCACCTAGCAGTGTGACACCTTGAGCATACCAGGTTTGCAATTAGTGTCTTTGTAAAGAGAGGTTTGTAAGATCTTATGAATCACTTGTGATCAAACTAATCTTGGGTTGTTTAATTAAGGAATTTAATCTAGATTTCTGAAATTGCTAAGAATCTAATGATACAAATATAAGTGACGTCTATATTTTGAATATTTACAAGCTTTTTTCACATTTAGAAATTAGATTTTTCAAACTAATCACACAGCAGTATAAATGCTTCTTGTCCTTTGTGGAAGATTTATTTGTCCATAGATCATGATGTTGCAGCAGGCAAAAGACAGTAAATGTATTTCTCCCAGGCTTACAGCCTTCGTAAGGACTATCTGGATCGGCAACCCTGGCACTCCAAAAATGTGTAGCTCTCAAAGGACAGCTGAAAATGGGTGACAAGACAGCACAGCTTTGTGTTCACTGCACTTTATGTGTTAGCTTTTGGTGTTTCAAACTCAACTTTTTAAAGAGGTGTCAGAGATCTTTCTATTCCTAGTTCCATCAAGAGCCCCAAAGAGGATCTCTCCTGGAGCTGTTTATACAGCGTGGCTTAGGGTGACATGCCAAAACATAACACTTCATAAACAGTCACCACGTTTTTAATGGTTTTCATCAGGAGACATTTGCCGCTTGTCAAAGTGTCAGCCTGACAAGTAGAAATACACACTGAGAACAGCAGCATGGGCAGGGTTTCCTCAGTTAGTCATTTCCATCCATGCTTCCTAGCATTGACAAAAGTATTAATCTTAGGGGCCTCCAGCCCCACTGTAATTCTTGAGTCTTTCAAAAGCACAGTGTTGGGGAACATCATCCTGGATATGTTGATGTTGCTGGAGAGCAATACCAGGGCAGCTGTGCGAGACAACTGCAGTGTCTGATGTGCGCGTGGCCACCTTTGAAGGGTGGCTGGAGGCATTCCAAAATACTTGCTGGAAGCTGGCACTATCTGTCTCTCCCTTACTTTTTTTCTTCTTTTTAATGTGCTCTGTCACCTCTTGTAGATGTGAGCTAACTCCATCTGGCCAGACTGTGACTCTGCTTCTGTAATGTGCAGGCTGTTTCTCCCTATGTTGCACACTTCTCCTGCAAAAGGGACTTAAACTGGTGCAGCAGTTAAAAAAGCATGAACCCTGGCCGTCCTTGCTGCATTTGCCATGCAACTTAGCCAGTAAAGGAAGCTGGCAGATGAAATTCATTCCTGAATGCAAATGTGACATACAAATTTGAATTTTTCAGTTACTGCTCTTGCCCACTCTGACATCAAGCATCATGACAAAAAGCCAGTGCACCTCTTTTATGCTTTAAGGGCATATTTCTTCTATTTCTTCAAGGAAGGGATAATGACAACAGTCTGAATCTGCATACATCCAAGAACAGGAACAAGAACAAAGTCCTTCCTCTAGGAGCCTTAAACTGTTTCCTTGAGTCTTTTCTGAACTGCAGAGAGTTACAACATAGAGATGCTGAATTGATTTCAGATTGTAATGTAATGAAATTTTAAAGTAGTTGGCACTAATTAAATAAGTTTCATAGTCTAGCACCTTTCTATAAATATTTATCTTCTTCACTTCTATTATAACTAACATTAAAAAACCTTCAACACAAAGTATATTTATGTGACACAAAATTTCTTTTGTAGTGAGGAAAATCAGTTGCCTTAGCAGGAACAGTGTGACTCAAGTGTTACTAAACACAGAGATTCCCATACAAGCTGCCACTTTTTCTCTCAAACCTCTCCTTGTCTTTCAGCAACTGGAAAGATTAAGCACCTTTTCTCCACAGATAAATACAAGTGAGAAGAAGCACTCTGCTCCATTTACACTGGAAAGCAGTTGATCATAAAACTACTGTTCTGGTACCTGGTTCTGGATTTATTCACTCTCAGCTTGTCATCTTCCTCAGGCATGCAGTGGTCCTGGCAATTCTTCTTGGACTGTGTTATTACTGCTAAATTCATGACAGGTTCTCATGGATCAAGACTGATAGGAGGCTGTGGAGTCCAGTCAAGAGAATGTGGAGGTTCTTTTTAACTAAGTGTGGCATTAGATTAGTGGCAAACTATTAAGGTAGCAACTTATCTGATCTGCTTGCAGTTAGAGCCTGGATCTAGTAATTAATTTACATATAAAAAGATTTATCTTGAAAATTAAATCCCATAGGAAAAATGTGGCAGTAGCTTTGTCAGACTAAAATCCTACCTCAGTCTGAGCAGCTCAATAGACTAATTGAAGACTTAATCATCATACAGCAGCATTCAGATTTTTTTAGTACAGAATTTAAGAGGGCTTTTTTATGAATTTGCTGCTATGGTAGAAATATAATGTTTTTTAAATAACTGAACCATAAATGGAACTCAACTTTTTTGTTTGTTTAATATGCATTTTCTTTTTCTGAATTTATGTATTTATCCTAAGGAGCACATTTATGACACAGATTCTAGTAATCACTAAGACTTTAAAAATGGTAGAGATTATACATGCACATGCCAGAAAATTGTGTCTCAAAAGACTGTACAGAAAAATTTACAACTATGAAAAAGAGAGAAAGTAAAGAAAGGAGATAGCACATTATTACAGCAGTGGAGGCATATAAAAGGATTCAGATTCTGTGCTTGGAAAGTGCCAAATAATGGTAAAATAGGATTAAAATATCCAGGAGATTATAGGGCCTACAGCAGCAAAACTTAAAGAAGACTTGTTTAAACCGGATCCTGAAGAGCTAAATGCAAATTCCAACTCTTTTGATTTTAATGTATATCTTTAAGACTGTGAGATAATAGAAGACTACTAAGTTTTCATCGGCCAATCGTGTCCTCAACCTCAGAACATTTGAACTTCATTATCCCCAAGCAGTTGTCAAACTGTCACCTTTGCATATCCCCAAGGAAGCACAAGGGAGCACTGGTTAGTTAGACTTACACAGTCTGTAAATGTGCAGGTCCAGACAGCATGTATTTTAGAGCTCTAAAGGGACAACCTCTGAATCTGTGGAAATTATTGTTATGGTTTGGCCCCAGCTGCCAGCTGAGCCTCACACTGCCGCTCGCTCACTCCTCACCCCTGGGATGAGGGAGAGAATCTGAGGAGCAGCAGTGAGAAAACTCTTGGGTTGAGATAAAGACAGTTCAGTGGGCAAAGCAAGAGCCGCCCACACAAGAAAACCAAAACAAGGAATTCATTCCCCCTTCCCATCAGCAGGCAGGTGTTCAGCAATCCCCAGGAAAGCAGGGCTCCATCATGTTCAGTGGTCACTTGGGAAGACAAATGCCATGGCTTCAAACATCCCCACCCTTAATTCTTTCCCTCCCCCCACCTTGTATGCTGAGGATGATGTCGCATGGTCTGGAATAGCCCTTAGGTCAATTGGAGTCAGCTGTCCCAGCTGTGCCCCTCCCAGATATTTATGCACCCCCAGCATCCTCTCTGGTAGGGTGGTATGAGAAACTGGAGGAGCCTTGATGTTGTGCAAACACTGCTCAGCAATAACTAAAATATCCCTGAATTATAAACACTGTTTCCAGCACAAACCCCAAACACAGCTCCATACCAGCTAGAATTAAGAAAATTAACCCTAGCCCGGCCAAGACAAGCACAATTATCTACTGTAAATCTTATGTGTTAGAAGATATATTTAATATTTTAAGGGAAGGGGAAAATAAAAAGAAAAAATATAATTAGAACAAAGACTGACCTAGGGAGATAACAAGCAATTCCTCTATTCTGAAAAAATATGTGAATGGTGTCAGGATTTATTACAGAATATTTCAGATGGCATTATAGAAGTAATCAGAAATATTGTTAAACAAATGTTTCTAATTAAATTCAGTAATTTTTGGCAAAAGAAAATTGATAAGGAATGATATGAAGATGTGTAACTAAAGTCTAAAATCATCCATTTAAACAGCATGCACATTCAGGCAGTAGCAAGTGAAAAAAGCTGACCTTGCTGCACAGTGTCTTGGAAAGTCTAGAAAAAGATCTGCACAATGTTCTCATTTTTAATTCATTAAAAATAATAACTTTGAGAGGAGAAGATAAAAGAATGTGTAAGATTTCTGGGAGAAGAGCTATTTAGAAACTACTGACAGGCAAAAAAGTGCAACTGATATGAGGTGGATGAGTAGCCACATTATAGGAAACAAACAGAAAGAAAAGAAAGAAAAGGAAGGGAGGGAGGAAGGAAGGAGGGAGAAAAGAAGGGAGGGACGAATGAAGGAATTTATATAAACATCTGTATGTTTTTCAAAGTGCCTCTGGACTTCTATGTTTGAGGTTAGTTGTTTTTTTTTTTTAAGGTAACCATTCAACTGGTTTGGAAAATCAATGTGCTTTGTCGTGCCTTGCATACTTGTGCGGAATAATTGCACACTTATAAAAGTCTTGATCAGAAAACCTGCAAATTTAAGACATTAAATGTGGACTCGTAGACGCTTTCCTTTGTAGTGATTGTGATTCTCTCTTGGTAGGAAGGATGTGAGTGTGAAAGAACTGGAGAAAATACAAGGACCTCTATTTAAGATCTAAAAATTTTAACCTCTTTGGAAGAGGTTAACTGCAGTTCTATAGTCATAGTCTATATAAATACCTTCAAGATAATTATATAAAAAGGGGAAGGTGTTTACAGATTTCCAGAGGAAAGTGGTAAAAACTTATAATTTAAATTAAGGAGCAGGGAGGGAGGACAAATGTAAATATTTTACAAAGAGACTTTAGATCACAAGAGCAAAAAGAGTGGAATAGACAACCTCTGACAAGAATAATTTGTAAAGACCTACATATTATGGAAAACGAAGTTCCAGCAACCATCATCACCCTTATTATTACAGTATTTTACTTTGCTTATCCCACATCTGCAAGGTCAAAATAGTTTCTTGCCACCTCTGGGTAATGTGAAATGGGACACACTGGCACAACAAAGATGGCATAACTGCAGGGAGGGAATAGCAATAGTGCTCATGGTCCACTAGTGTGACTTGGTCACAAAACATCAACAATGATAGCAAAAGTAATGTACTTAGAGTGCAGGTGACTGTTTTCTGCTTGGGCCATGTCTTCCATGTGAGTTCAACAGGGTAAGAGCCAGTTGTAGGTGGAGATTTGTACTGCATATATTTCAGAACAGAGACTGTACTATCATCATAATGACCCTCTAATAAATTTCTTGGAGGATGGGACGAAATACATTGTGATGTATTTATGTTAAACTTAAAATACTCAAACCAGCAGGGTATTAAAACCTGTAGCAGGTAGTATGGGGACCTAGAGCATGGATTAGTGTGACCTCCTGTTTTCACTTTCTGGTTAATGTAATACCTCGCAGAGTAATTTCTGTAGTCAGCATATGACCCCTCCTCCAGACCAGCTAAAGGATGTAATTCAGTAAGGACTCAGACTCAAAGGATGAAGAGAGCAGTGATTAGCCACACAGAGTAGGCATTTTATTTCCATTCAGCCTCTTTAAATAAGATCAGTTTTTCAAGCCAGTCTTGTGCTGAAGAGGCTGAAAGAGGCCAATAATCTGTCTTGATTGTTCTTCTAGCTGAAAGAGCCTGAGCATCACAATGCCCCTATTTATCCCTTTTTTTTTATTTCTGTCTGTATTTTATTAGCAGGTTTTCTTTTATCTATCACTGAGTCTTACAGAAGCTTCTTATATATGTCCTTTTCAGAAAGATGATACAAGTTTGCAGTGTCCTGGGATTCAGAAAGACCGAGCTTGTAAATGTGTTTTGACTTTGACCACAGGGCTTTATAGAAGAGAAGTATTAAATGTCTAAGACTCAAAGCTTTATGTGTTAGACTCTCTAAGAAATGAAAGTTAATTCTGGGAATTAGAAATACGAGAGACTGAAACTTTTCCAGACAGAAAAATGAATAATTTCCATGTCACGTTGCACAACTGTAGACTGTAAACAAGCAAAAACAATATGTCTTTTATTTTCTGGTAATGTAATGAAATTGGTGTCTTTTGTATCAGCTAGCACAGGAGTTAAAATGTGTAATAGCAAATTGAAAAAAATTACTTTGTTGTCCAAATAATTTTTATCAGAATTTCTTTATCTGTCTAGATCTCCTCAAATATCCCTCCCAATTTAGTTTTCAGATTTCCTTCTTTAGTGGAAAAAAACCCCACAAAAAACCTAAACAAGAGCTGTTAGTCCAAGGTGACACTTGAAGGTGGACACAAAATTCTATGATTTAAAAACAGGTTTCTTTTGTTTTAATGTTGTTTACAGCTGACATTCTATTTCTCATATATCTTCAAGATTTTTAATGAATAAATATTACTTGTATATGAAGGACTTGTAATAAATTTTTAAACCAAAATATCCAACAGAAATGTCTCTGTGCAAAGACACATAAATTGGTGTCCAGATATTGCATGGATTTAGCAATGTGCTGATGAATTTTTGTGGCATTTTTCCAAAAATTCCAGTATGTCACTGTTTAAAAGCATAAATGTATAGAGTAATTCCCTGTATGCAGTAGAGAGCGTGTTACTCTTCCGAGTGTGATGAGGATGGAAGATTTGGCTGTTTCATATGACATCAAGGTGTGCTCTCCCTGGGAACCACAACCCTGTTAGTCCGTGTGCTAAATCCCTGCTGGTTCCACCCAGCAGCACTGGTAACTGGGAGCTCTGCTTAACTCCATCAGTCCCATACCTGAATGGATGCCATTAGACCCGGAGGGCATAGCATGATTCTCTCAATAGATAAAGACTAAGGAGTGAACAGCACTGTAGTCTGAATGTCCCTTTGCCTCTAGAAGTGGTTTCTCAGGCCACAGGTTATGGGATATTGACAGGGCCAATATCAGAGAGTCAGTGTGTCCTTCTTCACTGATAAAGAATCTACTGGTTTCTGAGCTGGTTGAACTACAAGCCCTTTGGAATTGATGCCAGAAAGACAAAATTAAATGGGTAGAGCGTGTTGTTCACATTTACCCTCTTGAGACAGGTAAAACATTGGCACAGGTTATAGAAAGAAAGAAAAAATCATATTGCTCTTGAAGTTTTATCATTCTGCACTCAATATATTTCAGTCTTGGGGCTCTGGCTTGCCAAGATAATTGACCATACTACATGAAGGTGAGTGTAGGTGCCAGGCAATTTTCTTGAAGGTCATCTTCTTAAATATGGTATTTAATAAAAGTTTTACACCTCTGCTGCATCGTTGAGATTCTCTAAATCTCTCTGTGGCTGCCTGAAGCCTAAATATCAACAGGTACCATGCAAGCAACATATGGTGAGGTTCCAGTGGAGTAATTTGTTAGCAGACTGGTTATCTTGCTAGAGGTGCAGATTTCTGGCAGGATATTTTCTTTTTTCCTTTTTTTTTCTCCCTTTGTACTCTAGTGTACTCACCAAAAAAGACCCTGCTGAGTTTCTGTCTAACATTAAGAGTGGATAAAATATCCGCAGTAAACCAGCCATCACTTCTCAAGGTTGATAATACTTAATTAGAAAAGTTGTGAACCTGCAGGGCAAGCTCTGATCTGAGCTACCCTTTGCAAGCATTAGGTTTCTGTGTGATTTTAATTTTTTTTTTTTCTAACTGCTTAACATCTGCATTGTTACTGATATGTTTGATTCTTTTTCTCTTAATAGATGTCCAAACCCCTCTGCTGAGAGGGTGAAATGATGTGAGACAGTTGTATTGCTAGAGCCATTCAGGTGTTCCCCTGTAAGGATACGGTCTGTCAGCAGGCATTGCATGTCACGTGCTTGACACTTGGCAATTTCTGTTGCACCTGAAGTGCAAAAAGCTGACAGAAACATGAGAGCTTTGCATATGACTGTGACCATATCTGTGGGCAAATACAAGCTCACTTTGCTGGAACGGCAAGCTCTCTGGCAGACAGAGTGTTCAGAGCCCTGTCAGCAGCAGTGCTGGGCTGGCTGATCAGCCATGTGGGGGTGCAGGGCTAACACAGGTTTTAGGGTGTAAATGGCTTTTCTCCAGCCAGCTGGAAGCAGAATTTCAAAAGATCCACACTTTTATTGATGACTTGTTGCTACAGAGATGATCTTTGTACTCCCTGGTTTTGTAGCTGGATAGTGTGGCTTCCCATATGTTATTGCAGAAGAAATAATTATTTACAATAAAATTCAGTACTCGGTGCTTTAGCATGTTGTAGAACCCCAGAACAATGCTTGTCCAACTCAGCTGCTTTTTACTACCAGTGTGTGCCATGTTCATCCAAGCCTCCTTCCCCCAGGTTGCCTCTCATTTATTTCTTTGGTTTTTCTTCAGACTCTGTGTAATGCTCAGGTCTTCATTCATATAAGCAGTATACCTCCCTGTTCCCCACCTTATCTGCTTTATTAGCTGAATTTGATAATCTTCTAAGATGTCAGGTTGTTATCTGTACTTTAGTGACGCGGCAGTTAAGTTCTTCATGCTTTTAAGTTCTTCACATGAAAATCAGCTATGGGTTCTCCTCAGGATTAGATAAGGGATATACTGATAATGCTTGAAGTCCCTGCATTGATTTAAAGGACCCTCTGGGCCATGGGATATCCTTTCTCTTTTCAGGAGGCAAACTAAGAGTCATAGTAAATTACAGTTTCTAGGTTCTTCCCTGTGTGGCAAAGCTTTATTAGCTGTAATAAAAATGCAACCTATTCTGACTTTTTGGAACACCACTATGATTTCTTATATAGATAGAAATTTTATAATAGACTGTTAGAGTTTGCCTTAACAATATTTTAATAATGCAGGTAATTTTATGCGTACAAACACCTTTGTACAGCTAGTTCTTTTAAAGCATGTTAGAGCTCTTTCCTTTTCTCCATTAAGCTGGTTTATCAGGGCTCAAACTGTGTCCTGAGATGACATTGTTGCTAATAAGAATAATCTGTATCTGCATAAGAAAATGAAGGCTGGAACAGCAGCAAAAATCTATTCTCCAGTCACACTGCAGGTCTTGAGTGCTCTCCAGGTAGCTCTTCTTTGCACTCGATTCTTAATGTCTCGAGTGAAAATTGTCTATGGGATGGGTAAGAAACAGAGTGGTATGATGAGTAGATATAATCGCTGCAAATAAGAGGAGTAGAAATTTGGTAATTTTTATTTGGTAGAGCAGGGAAGCTGATGCTGCCATAATTACTCTTCTTTGCTGTATTAATTGTAGATTTGATCAGTAGTTCTGGAATCAGTTCCATGTGGGAAGATGCAAGTTATTGCAAATTATTTTTTTCTTGTCACCTTTTGTGGTTTTCAAGAGACACGTGAGGCTAAAATGTATTTGTAATTAATCCTTTGATGCATTCATGAACCATTGCAAAAGACTTCCGTGTAAATTTTTGTCTGTGTATATACATAGATAAATATACACATATGCCCCCATTTAAAGAACTAGGTGCTCTGTTTAAAACTACTGTGAAAATAACAGTTCTTGTGTAGTTTCTTTTTGTTACTAAAAATTAAATTAAAAATATTTTATTTTTTGTATGTATAATTGCATTACATTTCAAATACCTTTAAAAAGCAGCTGTAAGAAATATTTTATAATCTTGTAATGAGCATTGTCTGCTGAATTCTTATATCCACTCGCCACTGTCCTACATGAATTCTGAAGTGCAAATATCATCCATCACTATAAATTTTCTTAAAGTACACATAAAATATCCTCTAACTGCCTCATTTATGTACAAGAGGATGCCCTCCATGACCATGCTTTCACCTACAGGATCAGTTTCTGCTGAATGTTTAAAAATAACTTACCAATGTACAAGTTAGTGAATTCTGCATCATAAACCACCTAGGATAGCATCTGGACAGCTACATAAATGAAGCTTCCCTTTTGGACTGATAATAAATATTAAGAACATGAGTTGTAAAAATTATTTTAATAGTGCTTGATGTATTGCCAAAGTAGGCAATGAACCCTCATCGCCTTCTATTCTGTGAGTACCGCAGAGCTACACAGAAATTCTGGTATTTGAGACAAACTTTTCTGATCTTTCATGTTCTTACCAATACTTGAATGCATTTTGATTTATTTATGATTTGATGGAATGATTGCAGTGAAGGTCGTCATTATGAAAATGAGGGATAAAGGCATAAAATGAGCATTAAAATCAAATCTTTATGTTGCAACTATTTTGCAGTAGTCTCAATTTTAAAAAAGGAGTTGTTTCCAAATGAAGGAGAAATAGCATTGGAATTTCTCTTAAATGTGAGAAAGGAAATCCAAATATTATTGCAAAAGCTTACTAAGTTTAGCTATACATTCTGGTGTGTTTAGTGTTTTAGTTCAGATCAGGAATGTCCACACTGGAGTAACACTGCAGAGTTATCTTGGTGCACACAAATTTTATTCCAGGTTAAAATTAACTGAAAGTTGTATTTCAAGAGCATGAGCAACATTCTTGAATGGGTCTCAGGCATGCTGTCTAAGGGACCCAGCTATAATGAAGTCCACGGTAAAATGTCTCAAGTGCATGTGGTTTGGGCATTTGGTCCTCAGTAAAACTGCTTTGCTCACCAGATTTGCTCATGATGTGCCACAGTATTTGCAAATACGAACATAGCTTCCATTTCAGTAATGTTACTCAGGACATTTTCTAAATCCACTGCTTTTCCTTGGGAAAATCCTGGCGTTACTGACATCAGTGAACATTTTGAAAGTGATGAAAAAAACCGGCAAGCAGTAAGGTTTCATAGCCTTTCTGCCCTCCATCCCTCTAATTTGTATTTCTTTGAAACAGCTATAATTTGAAAAAATTTATAGCAAAACATAGAAATATATATATAAATTTATATATATTTTTTGTAGCAGACACTTGTTTTTTGTAGAGCAGCAGGCCCATAATAAAAAAAGGAAAAAACACAAGTCCCTTAAAGTCTTTTCTTTCATTACTTCATTATTCCATTCCCTTGTCCATTCCTGAAGTTATCAATTTTTCATTGTGGTGCTGAAACTGGAGCTCATCTAATTCCCCAAAAGAATTTAAAATAGAAGCTGCAATTACAGTTGTACAGTTGCTCCCAGCGTGTCCATATTTATGGATGCCCCTTTACTCTGTGGTGAAGTGTTTGTTCTGGTGCAAGGAATTCTGGCTTGTTTAGTGCTAACACCCAAAGACCATGTGGAACATTTGGGTATGTGCTGTGATTTTCCTTGGGCTGTGTGTCTTCAGAGTGGCTTTATAATTGTTTATTTTAAACAACCTTTTTTATTTTAAGCAATAAAAGTGGACAGTTGTTGAAAGTATTTTATAGCTGCTTTGCATCTTTTGGAAACAGAGCTATGTGGAAAAAAACGGTACAGACAACAGAAAAATGATACGCTTGCTTTCAGCAACATCTTTGTGTTTCTCTGGTACCAGTTTCTTTTTGTTTGTTTGTTTGTTTTTCTCCCTCCTTTTACTTTGTTTAAAACATTTTTTAGAGTGAATGAAAATGGTTGGGTTTGCCTAGAGCACATGTGTAAGTTTACTTTAACCTTTTTAAAAAAATAAAAATAACTTCTTGAATTGCTCACTGGTAACTCATTTTTTTGTCTCTTTCTATAGGCTTCAAAGAATGCAGTGAAAGAATCCTATTATTTAAGTCTTTAAACAATGAAATTATTTGCAATAAGAGTTTTACTGGATTAATGGAATTTGGCTGAAAGGAACCTGTCATAGCATCCGTTTTTTCTTTGCTTAAGGCTAAAGCAGTGTTACATGAGTCTAAAAAATACTAAGTCTACCATACGTATGTGTCTTAAGCAATGGGAACTTAAATATATGGCTGATTAAGGAGTTAAGCTATCGAGTAGGCTGTGCATAGTCACAGAAGTGACTATCGAAGGACTAAGAGAAGGCTACACAAACCACCTGTAGCAGAAGGTGTGCAGACCAAGAAACACCTAAATAGCAATTTGAAAACACATAGCACAAATGACACTTGTGCTGTTTGCTAGTAACTGGAGCTTGAGAGTGTGTTTAGCATATGGCTAAAACAATGAACTAAATGGTATCTGTGTGACAGAAGGTGAGAACTATTGGAAGAAGGCATGAGCTTATACATCAGGAACTTTGTAATTGTGTGTAAAATAGAGCCGTAGTTTGGCTTCAAGCTACAAAACAAATAACCTCAGCACGTTGCAAATTGTTAGGCTTTCTGGCATGGTGTCATGAATAAAAAAACCCTTCTATGAGATATCCTTATTAAATTTTAGAACTGTGTAAAGCGATTATTATTTCCCTAGACGAGTAGTCACACAGCACTGTAAGAATCAGTTGTGACCAGTCTATGAGACCCTCTATCCTGGAGTGCCTGAAGGTGACATGACATCTAGGGAAATCAGAGAGGTGCTTGTCCCTAAGTGATTGTCCTGTGCTTTTGGGAGAGGCAAGCTTGAAAAGGAGCAGGTAGCATCTCGTTATGTCCATTACCGGACAGTTTTAGAAATAAATAATGGATTACCATTTAAATATCACCACATACAAAGCTGTTCATTGGCTTTTCTTTTGAAATTTGAAATACCTTGTTGTTTAGTCAGTTTTTCAAAATGGAGTAGTGGGACTTGGCTTCTGGCATTGCCATATCACTCTTATTGTGGAATCTGCTAAACCAAATCAATTTATAGCAGTGTAAACGTAGCACAAAGTAATGTAGTACCAGATACCCATTTTACTGCATAAAGTGAGGGCTGATTTGAATAGAAATGGAGAGATACAACTGCTGTGGGTGGTTTTACTTGATGCTTCACTCTGAATGTTAGGGGACTGGAGAGGTTAGAGGTTTGCAGGACTAAGATATTTCTGCTTCCACTCTCTTGCCCAAAAGTCTAGTGAACCCATGATAAGGACAGTGATTTTTTTCAAGGGTCTGCCATGATTTTCTTTATGATTTGGCAGGTCACTTGCAATTTGTTTAGCCTTTCAGGAAATACCAATTTGGAACATGTAGTGTTGACAAAAGGCCAATAAGCATAACAAAGAGGGTGGTTCCTTTCGCTTGTACAGATGACTGATAACAAATAAAAGGTCAACTTCACATTTCATAGGTCACTTACTTTTTTTTTGTGGGAACAAAATCAATCTGCCCACTTTCCCTCCTTGAGACCACTACCAGTGGACCGTGTGAATGATGACTCTCCTTGTGCTGACACGCTTTTTGGATTGGCATTTGAAAGGACATGGCAAAAGTCAAGAGTCAAAGGGATAAATGTACATTTGCTAGGGGATATATAATTTTAGCTGCATCAAGAGACAATTTCAAGGTATCCCATCAGAAGCGGAGAAGAGAGAATACTGCAATCTTATAATGACACTGAATAGCAACAGGTTTTACAGTTTGCTAGTCCAGAACAAGCTACTTGATTATTTTGTATCTAGAAATTGTCAAGAGTATAGTAACCAAGCTACCAATACCTTGCTTGTATAGGAAAGCCAACAGCCATCAGATACTTTTACAGTACATTTTGATGCACATTTTCAATATCTCATTGCTGTATACTATAAAGAGAGGGTGTGTATGGAGAAAACCTTTGTATTGTATTATTCAAGTTTATGTATGTGGACCTTTCTTCTCAACTAGCACTAAGTACTAAGGGTGCATATATCCAAATCTGGCATCCTCAGTAAAAATTTCATTACTTTTGTGCGTAACTCTATTACTCTGTTCTTCTTTGGCCTTCTCATTGCACATCATTGTTTTGCCTCCATTTTTTCATCAAGAACTGCTATTAGCTGTCTCAGTAAAGAATTTCTACAAAGTTGAAGAACATGACAATAGATCTGTATTTTGTGTGCAATAATGCTTCCCTCGATGTCTGATACTAGTGCTGGTTTTTGTACTGGAAATGATGAGAAGCTAGTGATGAGATTTTATCGTAAACAACAATTTAGAAATGTCTGATTTTGTTGTTGCAATGTGAAGGTAATTTATTCAGAGAAACAGGAGAGCTATAAAAGATTTATACACTATTAGGAATTTAATTTGAGTAGAAATGTCAACATTTTTCTCCCCAAATGCTCTTCTGTGAAAGTGCTATTCTCTTTACCTTTGAGGACATACAGTAGCCTACATAAATCAAAGTATTAAGTTAATGAAATATTAAACACAAAGTCTAAACTTTCATTAAAGTGGTCTGTTACCACTCTAAGACTGAAAGCTATCTCATCCTTCTTATCTAAAGTATCATCAGTTGTACTGCAGGCAACAGATCTCATGTAACATTGCACTCTATTCTAAATGAAAAGAGATTATGTTTCAGTGACAGGCTTAGAAAAGGGTATAAATGGATAAAATTTTGATCGTGCTACTTAGTTGCGTGCTAAGGGCCTTTTAAACATCAGTTGATCTCAGAGTGCTTTCCAGATAGCCTTCTGCAGTCGTGATTGCTAGTAGAAAAAAGGGCATGCTAATTCTGCAAATGGGGGCGCTGCTCTCTGTTTACCTTCTTCTATAGCCACACAGATCAGGATGGTTGTAGATGTGGTAGACTGTCTCATTCTGAAACTGTCACTTGAATTTAAAAGGGAGATTTTGTTGAGAGGCAGGCTGACAATTTAGTAAAGGAATGGGTTTTTTTGCAAAACAGCCATGGGGTATAGATGCTTTTGAAAGCTCCTGTACTATTTACCCCATGATACAATCATAAGGTGCAGATCAGAAAGCCCAGTTCAGGCACTGAACTTCCCCACAGAGTCAATGGTAAGAGACAAAAACTTCCAAAAAAGAAATTTAGAAAACCTACAGCAAGAATCTAAAGCAGATCACATAAATACACCTTAGATTGTTAACAATGTAATGGGGATTGGTACACAGATTCCTTAGACACTGAAAAATGTCTCAGCTTTTGTACTAGGAAAACATTGAGAGATGTCATCTGTTCCCCTAAGCACTGTGTAAAGTTACAGGATGGATATAGGCTTTATCTGTACAGTTAATCATGTAACAGAGCACTAAAGGTGCATCAAATGAACCACTCCTAATTCATGATATATTAACATACTTTGCACATAAAGGACCTGCCTCTTACTGCTGCTTAACTTTCAGACAACAAAATCAGTGAGGGGTTGGTTGCCTCTAGTACCTCCTGAAGCTGGGTTAGTACTCAAAGGGCCATTGTAAGCTCTCTCAAATAACCCAGTTAGGGTCAAGGTAAAATAAAAATAATCTGAATATTAGATTCAAGCATAAGTACATTTCAATTTGAGGCCTCACTCATGATTTCTATGCAATGTAACTATAATCTTTGACAAAATTTGCCTTAACGCTTAGTGCTTGGTTGCAGGCAGTTTTATTTGAATTACATATGCTGTATAAGATATCCAGGTACTACTAATTCATGAGAAAACCCTCTGTATTTATATATAAAAATTATATATATAGAAAATAGAGGATTACAACAGAAATATAAGACCTGTTTTATTTTGAAATAAGCAAATGGCACACAGCTTACCATACTGTGTGTTTTATTTTTACACACATGCAGTAGAACAGGCAAGAAAGAAAGAATTTTGATATAGAAACTGCTAGAGTAACATGTCAGATGTGGACAAAAGTAAAAAGAAAATTATGAAAAGTATGCTTATTGAGAAGATAGCTGTACAGATTATGACACTTTGTGAATGAGTGTCTGGCAAAGGTATGGATGGCTCTGCTATTTCAGAGCTATCTTTCTGGTGAAACAGTTGTACAAAAGTTTTTGCCTTCCCTTCTGTCTGGAGAATGTTACATATTCAGAGCTGTCGAGGCATTCAGTGTATCCTTGGAATCTGGTATGTTGTCACAGCAAAACTGTATTACAGTCATGGCAATGAAAATAAATGCAGTAACTGCACCTCGTTTAGAAGACTCCTTCATCTTGCTCTTCGTTTAAAAGATTCCTTCATCTTTCTCTAATGATATTGACAACTTTTGCACTAAGCAATTTGGAAACTGCCTCAGTAGCATTTTATAAATAAAATTAGAAAAAAAAAAACAAACTGAAATGCACTCATTCATAGAACATAGAATTAACTGGGTTGGAAGAGACCTCCAAGATCATCAAGTCCAACCCTTGATCCAGCCCCACTGTGATTACCAGATCATGGCACTCACTGCCACATCCAGCCTCATCTTAAAAACCTCCAGGGACGGTGAATCCACCACCTCTCTGGGCAGGCCATTCTAATGCTGATCACTCTCTCTGTAAAGAACTTCTTTCTAATATCCAACCTAAACCTCCCCTCACAGAGCTTAAGCCTGTGCCCTCTTGTCCTACTGCTGATTACCTGGGAGAAGAGACCGACCCCCACCTGGCTACAACCTCCTCTCAGGTAGTTGTAGAGAGTGATGAGGTCACCCCTGAGCCTTCTCTTCTCCACACTAAACAGCCTCCAGCTCCCTCAGCCTCTCCTCACAGGACTTGTGCTCAAGTCCCTTCACCAGCCTGGTTGCTCTTCTCTGGAAGAAGATTTAGCTAAATTAAGCAATTCGATCTTTTAGCTTCTGCTTTTGTAACACAAGAGCTGTCCCTTCATTCCCACTTTATGTCCCTGCCACATATTGCTCCTTTCTTACTGACACCCAGCTAGGCCTAAATAAATGCAGCATGACCTTTCAGAGCTGATGTTTTCTCTGCTTGCCAAGCTCTTTCTTATTTTCTTCTTCTTTCTGTTGCCTGATACTTCCTATCTGTGACTTTTAAATATTCTGTAGCTGCTTCTGATAACCCAGGTTGGAGCCAAGGCATCTCTTAACTTGTCACAGTGAAGATTGCTGCATAGGGAGATGCAGCCTGAGGTGGAGAGTGACTTCTATTTTTTTCATGATCAGATTCAAATTACTGTTTTTTCTATTTGTATACCTTTTCCTTCCTTCCTTCCTTCCTTCCTTCCTTCCTTCCTTCCTTTCTTCCTTCCACTTCTTCCCTTCCCCTTCCCCTTCCCCTTCCTTCCTATTTTTTAAAGGAAACCAGTACTTTTCTATATCAATATCAGTGAATCTCTAGGTGTTTTGCTAGACTGTTTCTAGTCCACTTCCTTCCATCGCTGTTCTGGATTAACACTTTTTAAATTAAATGCTATTTATTACTGTAACTTAAAATCCAGTGCTTTATAATGGGAAATGAAAACAGAGAACAAGGTGCTGGAAAAAAAAGGAATGCACCTTCATGATATATCTGTTTTGCATGACACAGAAGGGAATTACTTTAGCAATTGACTTTTTTTTCTTTGCTCTCTGTAATGACTGCTAGAGATACTGATTTAATCAACCAACCATGCAAGTGGTTGTGATTGTGAACCAGATTGTTGTGAAGCAAACAAATGTTTCACAGTAAATTGCCAAGGGATACCAGCTACCCTGCTCTGTTTTTGCTCAAATAGATTGTCTTTTAAGCAGCTGCCTCATAAAAAACCTTCGTTATGTATGGACCTTTAATCAAAATGTCACTAAATGCTGCATTCTGGGATGCTTCATTTGAAACACATCCAATGTTCTTATGTATTAAATTGTCGAGCGTCGACTCCAGCCACTATTATCCCTAGTAAGCAAAGATGGATGAGGGAGTGACAAAAAGCTTGTGTCAGAGCTGAGATCAGTTGTCCGTGTGTGATGTCTTGATCTATTTGTACAACCCTCTTGGGAACCATCAGGCAATTAAGTTCACCCATTTCAAACACAGCCCTTTCTGTACTCTGTGATTTGATAGGAGAACGGGCAATTCCTGGTAATGACTACTACATCAATTATCCTGCATTGTATTGATGCTTAATTAGAGAATGTGTTGAAACTGGGGAAGGGGACAAGTGGAAGAGGGGAGGGTTGGCTCCCAAGTAAATGTCAGAGACCTTTCCTTAATAGCCTGTCTTTTTAATGTGCATTGAATGCACTGACAAGCACTGTGGCCTCCTGACCTTCAAGCATTTACCCCAGCCTGAGAAAGGAGAGTGAAGCCTCTTTGAGAAGGAATTGTTTTAGAGCTGCATTACATTTAGTGTCATTCTTGTTCAGCTTTACTGTGAACTGACCCTTGTAGCCCCTTGGCCCCGTATACGCGGCTGGAAACCATTTCTGTGCCTGAGCTTTCTGAATCAAACACTTGCAGTCTCATCAAACAGCCTTTCAAAAGTGAAACCCAAACATCATGGGCACGTACTCTTATTTTTCTAAGGTTTATGTAAGTAATCTGTGAGCTATCTGTAGGAGTTCTTTAAAAGAAAAAGAATGAAGCCAAGACTTTTGTATCTCTACAATAATGACATTAAACACAATTCCTCAATCTCCCGTTTCTTCAGATTTAAGAAAATAGAAATATTATCTAGAAAAATACCATATATCATAAGTGGAGGATTACAACAGAAATATAAGACCTACATGGCTGTTTATGACTGATCTGGTGTGCAAAGCCTGACACTAGCCATTTGTAAAGATTAATTTTCTAAAGCGGGAGACATTGCAATATGGTTTTGGTTGCTGCTGATTCTTTACAGAGTAATTCAAAAATTGAATTTTTCTGGTAGTTTACAGTAGCACTTCTGTTACACAGCTGCTCTGTCTAACACCCTGGAGAAAGAGTCACGGTTTTAATTCATATAAGGTTCTCCTGCACCAGCTTGTGACCTCCTGTTCTCAACACAGCAAACTGCAGTGTGTGAGGGGGAAAGAGTGAGAACCTCTTCAATAGGAAGAAAAGAATGCACTGATTATTTCTCATATACTGTTATCCTTTTCAAACAGTTATTAATGCATCTGCATCCCAGGAACCACAACAAGCCAGCTGTGCCTTTAGCAAAAACTCTATGTAATTCAGTGCGACTTTGTGAAATGGAAAGAATTTAAAGACAGCATGGCTATGCTAATTTTGATGTTAATCTCTGTAGAAACTTAATATTCTGTGCCAGTCTTTTGCCTGTGCAATAATCTATGCTTTGCATCTTCTGTTGTGATATTTTACTTTTTGTTTTAAATGTCAGCACTGAATTTAGATAGTGCCTATCTTTCAAAATATGGAGTCAATTTAAATCTCTCCAGAAAATGTCTCTTCATTACTATAAATGCTATTACTACACATGCCACAGCAGTGGCACATTTGGGTGGTGACAGCTTTGCACACTGGAAGTCAAGCTTTGAAAGAAAGAATATATTTGCAAAAGAAACAGCTGATTAATTTGCATGTGCAGCTTTCAAGTAATATACTTTGAAGTACGTTATACAACAAAAATTTTTTTTAAGTATATAATAACTTTGAAATCTATAATAAATTAGAAGAGTAGCTTTACATTGATGGCATATAGTTGGAGTCAGGTGATTTTTTTTTCTTAGTCTGCATAGGTTTATCAGAAGGTAACAATTCTGATATCTGATATAATAGATGTTTTATTTATGAATCCTTGCCATTATTAAACAAGAGGGAAAATTCATTTGAAAGTAGGTTATAAAATTTGAAGCTTGGCAACAAACAGCACGTAGTTCTGTAAAAAACCCTTACACTTTTTTGCCAACTTTTGTTCCGTTTTTCAGTGCTTAAATGATCATAAAATATTCTGAATGTGAATTTCATATTAAATTACCATTATAAATAATATATCTTTTTAATAATAATAGTAATTTCATACAGAGTTATAAGAAAGATTCTCCCTATGCAATCAAGCCCTGTCTTCCACAAAGCACAGACATCTGCTTGTCTTTAAGCATCTCTCAATTTTTACATTTAACTTTTACCATTTAGGAAAGTGGCAAACCCAGAAAAGGTAGACTTGTGTGTCCAGGATCTGAGTGCATCCTCCCATTCTGCTGTGTACCTAAATTCTATGACTAGTGGCATTTGCATAGGGGGAATTACTCACCTGCTCATGTACTTCTGCTGCAGCAAAGCACAGGGTAGGTATTTCAATGGTTTGCTGGTGTCAGTGTCAGTCCCATCTGTTGGACTTCTGCTGTTACAACCAAAACCCACATCAGACAATCAGATAAAAATACAGAAGTGAGTAGGTCAGCTCCCTGATGATGCTGTGTTATTGCCTTAGTTGTACTTACCTAATACTTTCTATGAGCGGCAAAGTACTTTAAATCTCTTTTTTTCTCACTAAAACCCCCTAATCAGAAAAAACTAAATTAAAAACCATTTGATTTTTAATCCAGGTGCTGATTTATACCTTAATTCTGTGAAAGACAGTGAAAAACATTGATTAAAGAATGTATTCATGTGTTGCTAAACTCAAGGGAAGCTTTGCTGTTCACTTCCTCAGAAATGTAGGTGACAACAAAATGAGGTGAACACGCGGTTCTTTCTCTCAAAGCTTATCTTGGCATTCGTATAAGTGCATTCAGTGCTGTGTAACTTAAACCAGAACAGCAGATCAAACTAATTGCATGCTTTAAGGAGATAAATGCGTGTGTCTCACTGTGGTGCAATTTATTCATTCAGTATGAAGTACAGACAAGTCCAGTCCATATGTACAGCTTCTGCATTCTAGATGCATGGAAACAAGATACTGCAGTGGCAAGGGCACAAATTAGGTGGCTCAGATGAAATTCTCACTCAGTTGAATTGGTGCACATATGTGAATATGAGTAATGTTCCTGGTGTGTATGGAACCTCTTTTTTCCTTTAATCTCTTCTTTACTGGTATCCATATTGCAATTTCCTTATATTTTTTTTCTGAGGTTAAAATGTAATGCTTATTAGCGTGGGGAAGAAGTAATTTCAATATAAATTATGGTTAAAGTATAAGAGTGATATGTTAAACACAACTGATAAAATCGTTTTTTGCCTGAAATGCCTTAGCAAAATTGTGCTGTTAAGCACTTTGTAAAGTTTCATTACTGTGAGATTTATTTTTCAATCATTTTCTAAGACATACATTTTTACTCTCCAAAGGCATTATGCTATTAACAGATTTACCATATAATACAGAACCACCAAAAAATAGCTTTTATATCTTACTTTGCACAAGGACCAGCTTCTAATCCAGGTTCCATTGTTACAATACTGGAATAACTGCAGTGACATAAGTGAGATTCAGTTTCAGTCTCCTTTTTACCACGATGAGTGTATGATTTTACTGGAGTATCTGTGTTTTTACTCGAGAAATGAACTTACTCCATGTGTCATTACAGTGTCCAATTGAATTTGCTGAAGCAAAGAGAAGAGGAGGGGCATCTTACCTACTGTTTTAGGGGATCTCTGGTGGGTGCAAATACAGCCAAGTCTCTCCAGTGCCTGCTCCTCCATGAGATCTATACCCTAGACCGTTATGTTAGACCATTGCAATTGAAAACAAAATGATTGATTTTATCTAGTGCAGATTAGAAAAAAACTAGGGATTCTTCATTCTGAATTTAAATTTCTCAGTCACAAAAATGGCAACTAGATTTGGAAAGTTTGATTGCTTTTTCAATACTAAGCAATAAATGTTAGTAGATGTGTATCTGATTGTAAAAGCCTCTAATGAAACACATCTGAGCACTACTGGCAGTCATTTGAGCTGAAAATTTGTTATGTCTTCTCTATTGAACTGTTTTAGCAGTATAATGTTTGATAATTAAAACATAATCATTTTTAAGGACTCCTTTTTTCAGTGTGTAGTAATTTTGCAGCTGACTCTGACAGGCTTACATTAAAGATTGAGCTTAAATTATTAAATGATATTTTGTGCAACAGTAATTTCCATGAGAGGATATTTTTCATGTTATTTGCTAGGAAGCTTTAGACTCCAAAAGAACACTTTTGGCAAAGTATAGGGAAATATTTGAAAAGCATAAGCTGTAATTATGAACATGTGTGGCTAAACACCTGTCAGGCACTTGGCTCAACTGAACAAGCTTATAAAATAATATGACCGTGCTCCGATCCTGGCTTTTGAAAGTGGACATTTAAGGAATATAATATTTAATATATAAGGAATTACTTGGTCACTTCTGCTTAGAACCTGGATGCTTTGAAGAATACATGGCACACTATTAAAGTGGGAAATGCAGATACAGACAAAGAGTTGAAATACAGAGAGGTTATTTCAATGGGAGTGAGCAGCAGTGAGTGGGTCCAGCCTGTGGGTCAGAGGGTGCTGTTCCCAGATCCATCTGAAGCCTTCTGATGGAAGTATTTAGGGAAGGTTTTGTTGGAATGTGAGAGCAAAACAGCCATACAAGCTGTGCTTCAGGGCTTTAAAAGAGATGTTGGGGGGAAAAAGTTTGTTTGGCCTAGAAGTTCTGGGTAAGGACGGAGAAAGATTTCTGCTTTTCTGGGCACTGGGGCAAACACTGAACAGCTCATGCTGCCATTCACAGTTGACCATTTCCATCCTGAAACCTACCACTGGAACTCAGTGTTAAGAAGCAAACATTGTGTTAAGACATAGACAGAAATGGGTACATGATGGATCCGCCCTTCACTTGCCATGAGCCATTGACTTGCCACTGACTTGCCACTGCCTTTGTCATGGAAGTCAGTGGTGGAACTTAAATCTCCTGAGCTGCTGGCCAAATCAAAGGGCTGTTCCTTCTCCTTCTGTTTCTTTGAGTCCTGCATCTCTGGATTCCTAGTTCTATATTTACCTGTGCTACAGGGTGAGTCCTCAGAAGAGCAGTTGGTAGAGCAGTCATTAGTGAGTGTCCCTACAAGCTTGTTTTGTGAAGTCCAGGACGTATAGGAACCATGTTTATATGGGGAAGGAGTGTTTGGTAAAAGGAAAATTGCCTAACCATGTGAAATTAGAGTTTAAAACCCCCAAGTTTGAGCATTAAGATACCTACTACTAAAAATCAAGTGTATCCTGAAGAGATTTCTGTCTACATTGACATTTTCTGTCTAAAGAATGACAGATATGACAGAGAAATTATGTCTCGCTTCCCAAATGTTTCCATTTGAGAAATGTGAAATAACTATTCCAAGCAAAAATTGTATAGTTTGAAAACAGGAAAAAACAAGAGGGTCCATCTGACCTTGACTATTGAGGCTATCTTATACCTGGAAATTCCTTGCAAACTCCATGGCCAGCAGTTTATCACATTTGGTAAGATAAGACAGTCAAAGAGGGTGAAGAAACAAAGAACTATTTTTCTTCTTGCCAACAGAGGAAATATCTTTGCCTATCGAGCAGAAGATGCATTTTGTACTTCCCTATTTTCCTCACTCAGTGCAGTTAATGTCATGAATTAATCTTTGTTTTGCTTTTGTTACATGAAAGTTCTTCCAAATATTTATACAAAATTGTGTGATTTGTTTTTTAACATATAGCTGGAACTGCATATACATGCCTGTATCATTATTGTATCTCCAGCACTTGCAGCATATACCTCTTTTCATTTAAAATTCAGAATCCTTAATTTCCTTTCTAACTCTTATTTTATATAGTATTTACAGTATAGTTGTAAGCTGTCATTCCTTCACATAGTGCATTAGCAAATTTCCAAACTACAGAAAAAAGGAGAATTGGAGATTTGTGCAATATCCCAAGAATTTTCATAGCCATAGAAGTCATAGAATGAGGTGAGCATGAATCTGGATGGTGAAATTAAGTCTTCTCCACTCTATGGCATCAACTGGACTGTTACAAATACTGTAGTAAGATCTGGAAAATTCACAAAAGCTGATGTGGAGAACTTTGCCTTAATTTGTTTTTATGTCACATCTAAATTATATAACACTGTTTTATTCATTTTCTGGCTATAGAGACAGTGGAGATTCGAGAGCTTGATTTTATAATCATGGGGGTTTAGTGATATTTGCATCAGTCTCCCCATGTCCAACTCCTTTCTTTCCCTGTTTTAGAATCAGTGTGATTTTAGTGAATGACAACTTCTTCAGTATTTTACAAAACCTACTTTTATTACTCCTTCCAAAGTCTGGTTCTCTGTAAATCTATCCATCCATACCCATACCTGAAGTATGAGTACTGTCTTCTTATACGTCATCAAAATGTATAGTGCTATTAAAAATCACTAGTTGTGCAGTGGGAGGTGTAAATGCAGCAACAAAGGTAATTTCTATGTAGAAGGTTAGTAATTCCATTGTAAAATATATTCTTCTTTCACATGCCTTCTACAAATTGCAGTAACAATTTCTACTTGCCTTTTGGTGTTGCCTAAGAGAGACAAAGAATGGTTGGGAATCCTGCTGTTACAGTAATTTTGTAACCTTTCCCTCCTCCTTCACTGACAGCAAATCTTCTAAAAACATGTGAACCTGAAAGTGAAGGTTTTTCTGAGCAACAAAAAAGTGTAGTCAGGTTGAAAAAATATACTGTGGCATGCTCTCTGTTTCTGAGCCTAATCTCATTTATCTTAATTTTCCAAACACCAATTTTCAATTGAGTTAGGAGCAATTTGTTATGTATATTTTTTTCTTTTTGATAATCAAAGAAAATTGACCTTTTTTGAAAATACTTCTTTCTCTCACTACTTATATATCTTTCATTACTTCACTTGTTGCTATTTTTATATACAAGAATTATTCAGAAACTTGAGCACAATGTAATCTTCACTGAAGAGAACTGGATGTGCATCTCCAATATACCAAGTGACATCAATTGGCAGAGTTAAGGTCTACGCCTGCCTCTTTGTAAGACATTATCCAAGCAGAAGTCAGCTAATGGACCTTAAATTAGTGTGAGTGGTCTGCAAAGCTATGGCATATCATTACATGAATCTGCTTTCCTTGAAGTCAGCAGAAAAATATTGCATCAGTTTCAGCAGCAAAAAAAAAGGTCATAGCCAGGTTATTCTACATCTAGATTTCTTGTTCTCTTTTACCCCTGTAATTGAGCAGTGCTCTGTTCTCCTGGTATAGTTTGTATACAGGTTTAATATAAAAGTAGGTTTTTAATGAAATTAAAAGAAAGATTTCTTGGTGTAGCACATGCTATATAAAGTTCTGTTTGGGGTGTGACTAGGAGCGTACCTGTGAAAATCCTTTGACTTTAGGAAATATAACTGTCTTCCTGTAAAATAATGAAAAAATATTAAAAAGTAAGAAAAATGAAAAATAAATGCTTTCTATGCTGTCAAAATAGATGTTATGCTAGGCTGGCTAATAATGTGACGTGGATGGATGGCTCTGTAGTGTTTTGGCTATTTCTTCATCAATCTGATCACAACCCAGGTGACAGCAGCAAGGTTGTACCTTCTAATTCCCCAGTAAATGACCCGTGTCTGTCTGTCTTTAATCAGACGTTTTCCTTCATCATTCAGATCACTTGGAAGTTGCTGTGGGAAGGCACTTACACACTCCTTTTGTCCAGTCAGTGCTTCACACAGGGACAACCTGTGTGGGGGAGAAGGGGGTTAAAATCAATTGTCCTGTGGAATGTAATCACCTTTCAGCGGAACATCCATTGCAATGTTTGTGCTAAACTAATAGCGATAGGAGCAAACCAACCTTTTGTACAGGCTTTCTGCTGGTGCCCTTTGCAGAAAAAATGACTGTTGCTGCTTTAAGTCATGGGAGCTCACGTTTTCTGTGACAGCTTTCCAATTGTTAAATAAACTCTGACCATGAGCAGCTGTCAGACAAATATTGCAGGCTTCAGTTAAAAGGAGCACCAGCCAAGCATTTCAGTGCCTAAAGGCTCCTAGTTATTTCTTTTTAAAGACTCACAATTAAACAAACAAATGAACAAACAAATAAAAAAATACAATGAGATAATATGGTTCCTTAACTGAAAAAAACCCCAAACCCACAACTTTTATTTTATACATTCTATGTCATTTTCCTGTGAAAATTTTAGAACCTGAATGTGTCCATTTCTGAAAAACAGCCTATGAGGAACAAGAAATTTCTCAAACGTACACTTTTGTCTGGTGGCAAGGTAGGAAACTGAGAAGCAGAAATACTGATGATATTTTACTTTATAAATAATACTAATAATATTTAAATTCCTGTGGGAAGGCAAGAGGAACTATACTGAGCTTCCTCAGTGTTGTAAAATGTCATTTTATCATTTGTTCTTTTGATAGTAATCTAACACAACCCTTCTGAAGTTATTACTTTTTACCCTCTGAACCACTTGAAGTAGTTGAACATGTCCTTGCTCATTGCAGGGTGGAGTTGGACTAGATGACCTTTAAAGGTCCCTTCCAAGCCAAACTATTCTATGATTTCATAATTCTATGATGATGTTAGACTCTGATGTACAGGAAAGCAAAAAAAAGGCAGTTTTCACTACAGAAGGCCTAACAAGCTAAGATGAATGCGCTAGAAAATAATCTTTTAAGGTAAATATACAGTCAGTATTGGAAGAAGCCTTATTATTTACATTTTAGTTACAGATGGGGAGGGAAATTGTCATTAAGTTAGGGAGAAGGTGGACTTCCTATTCCAGTTTAGAAGCTGATATTGGCTGAGGATAGAGTGGATCAGCTCTGGAGATACCGTTTTCCATTGACTGAAGCAGAAGCCTGGCTCAATCACAAATTGAAACAAAACAAAATGAAACCCAAAATAAAACAAAGACTAGTCTCATGACTAACCCCAAAAGGCAAGGTGTGGGCTAACTGTGTGGAGACAGAAGTTCTAGACAATATATAAGAAGTATTTATTGAAAAATCAATATTTTTGCAAGTTAAAGGAAAAATGATCCATATTTGATTTACAAGTAATAGTACCAATAGGTAATTACTGTTTTTAAGGGTAACTTCTTCCAAAATTTCAAATTTAACTAGCTAGATAACTAACTAATTGTTTTCAAAATTCCGGTTTCCTTTAGGGACAGTGAGGAATATGTTCAGTAAAAATATAGAGCAGTGGAAAATGGAAAAAGTCAATTTAAAAATCAATCCTCCCTGATTTTTTTTCCTATTGACTCCTCTTAGAAATAACACCCACAAGTTTTATAACTGAAATGGATTGTTAAAAAAAAAAAAATCTCAGTGTGTTCAATTATTTATTTTATGCTTTTGAAAACACTTCTGGGTAATGGGTTTCACTTTTTCACCTTTCATATACCTCATTCTTTCACACAGAAAAATAGAAACCATTCAAAAAAGGAAGACTATAGCGTTTTCTTGGTTTTACTCTTTTGCTCATGCTTGTGCTTGTGAGTCAATAGTCTTCTCACAGATGCACATGATGGGCTTAAAACCATGGTAAACATAATGCACCATGATTTTAAACAAACTGATTTCTATACTGAACTAAATGTTTATATGATAGAGGGCTTTGTGCAGACTTGAACCAGGAAATAAATTTATTTTATCTCAGCTTTTGGAAAGCATAGTATAGATGGGAAGGTTTGTGAGTACTAAAACAATGATGAAGTCAACTGCTGTAGTCAATGAAAATATAGTTTTCATGTGTGAAGGAAGCATGAGGAAGGATCCTTCATTAAAAGTAGTCAGCTGGCAACTCTGTAAGAGAGATTGTACTCTTTAAAGATATTGGCATTGGATTAACGGAAAATGTATTAATGGCCATGGAAAGACAGAGTAGAATCAGTCTTCTATCTTCTTTCTTAGTTTTCCAATTTTTCCATGTTGCAGCAAAAATGGAATCTCTCTTTTTCCTGTCTTTATTAATGAATAATCTAAGCAGATTATCCCTTGGGTATTAGATTAAGGCTAGGAAATGGCTAGGATAAATAATTTGTTTTGATAAATTTGTGCCAGAAAGCTGGCATAATGACAGGGATGATGTGAGAGATGAGTTGGAGATGAAACTTTCTGGCTAGGCAAGCTACACAACCTTCTTCTGAACACAGACCTTACTGAAATAAACTGGTACCATGGCTCCTTCCCTGCTACAGAACATGGCATGACACAGAAACTGTGTTGGATCCAGTGCATTTCCAGAGAGTTGGGTTTGCTGGGCACAGGGAGTAGAGAATGTACAGCAGCAAATTACCTGTTCTCTGGTGACAGCAGCCAGGAGCAGATGTGCCTTCCCAAAATAACTCATGCCCACAGCTGCCTGTCTCGCTGTTGCTTCCCTGAAGTGTCTGGAGAGGGGCTACAGGCCAGAAAGTTTAGTCAGGTTTGTAAACCTACTCCCAATTGCTCTTTTTCTCTGCTTGTGCTGTCTGTTGGGAGAGGGACCTTGAGGCCCTCAGGAGAGGCATTGCTGGGAGTGAGCTGCAGGTCAGGCTGGTTGTCCTGTCCTACCAGCTCTGTTGAGGAGATCTTTGCTGCAGCTTGGCTACATAGATACGATAGCACGCTTGGTTTCCAGCTGACTTAGCGTGGTGGCCACTGCAGAAAACTGTATCAGAAGATTGAGGTCATCAAGACTGGGTAGAGGATCTATTGGAAACAACCCTCAAACACAAATATTTATGTTCTGTATTCAATTTGATCAATGTATTCTGATTTTTTCCCCTTTCCTTTTGCTATATAATTGCATGTGATTTCCACTTGCCAGTGGTCTGATTGGATGTCTCTCCTTTCTTTTTGGTTTCTTTTAGGATAAAATCATGGGTAGATAAAATGCAAGAAGATCTTGTAACACTGGCACGAACTGCAAGCGGAGTGGAAAAGCTTGCTGAGGTAAGAAGACACACCTCAGACTGCAGTAACTAAAAAGTGAAGTGAATGGCGTGAATCATGTGGGCATTATGATCATTTCATCCCAACACAGTAAAATGATTTTGGGAAATTAAACTCTGCAGTGCTTACTGAGAGAGAAATGAATAATAGACATCCATCTATTCAGTCTCAGTGTTGCAGCACTTGCTCATAGATAATATTTAATCAGTTTTGCAATATTAGACAGAAGGCTTACCATTGTTGCAGCTCTTCCACCTGAAGCAAGTGCTTTTATGTTCTGTGTTTGTCAAATACAGTATCCAGGAAGCAACCATTCACAGCAGTGGAGAATTCTACTCTCTATTAACAAGGCAGACTATTTTCTGACACATATTTCCTAAACATGGGGCAGCCTCTGGTTAGCAGAAACATAGATGAGAAGGAAAACTACTTTTATTCATCTCTTTGAATTTAACACAAAGTTTGGTTTAGTGAAGAATTTACAAACCTTTCATTGAGAAGATTTTTTTGCACTGTGTTCTATTTATAGAATGTAACAACACATCTGACATTGCAGAAAAGTGAAGTCCCAATTCAGAAAATTTCAGGATTACTCTGCCTATACAACTTTGTGTGTATACATCATATCTAGTATGCAGCCATATGATCATACATTTCCCTCTCCCTGTCCCTGCACAAGTGCCATGTCTACTTCTGTGAACTGATGGATATCTGAGGTGATGTGAGACTCTATTATGAGGGGAAATTTTACTGTTACATCAAGAAAATAAGTTATTGTCAGCCAACAAAAGCCCCTGGTGCTAGAGAACTGAACCTGAAGCCTTGAGATTTGGTTTCCAGAAGTCATAGTCTTCTCAAATGATCTCTGAAAGGGGTAGTAGCTGTGTTTCAAACCATTAAGAAGCACACAGAAGAATCAAGTGTGAAGTTTCTCAGTTTTAACAGTATTCCTTTGACCTTAATGACGCATTAACCACATGTTTTGTGTGAATCCTGTCCCAGAAGGATATTTTATCTTTACTGACTGTAAGAGTAGGCTAGATGATTCGCTCACACATCCATGTTCATAACGTGCAAGCTTCAGCTCAGATGAGATCACCACTGGCCTTTCCTAATATTTGAGTGCTTCATATTGCAACACAATTTAGGGCAGATGCTTTAGATGCACTTTTCAAAAGCCCCAAACAAACTGAAAACAAAATCTTGAAATCCTAACACAAATCATCAGATTCATACAAGCATGGTTTTCCAGCACAGGATCTCAACAACACAGAAATGTCTATCACTTGAGCTTCCTGAGGAAGTCTGAGGTTTACCCAGCATGGAACACTGATTGGAGTTTTTGTAGGTGGATTTCACACATACCTGCTGACAAAGAACAACAAGGCTTGCTTGTTGAGACAGTCAGTCTCCAGGTTTTGGTGAGGAGTTTCTGCTAAGAGTCCTTTTTGCTCATCTAATCTAGGTTTGATCTGGTCTCTTCTGCACTTGTTGTGTCTCTTTTTCTCTACCATCTCATCATTCAGCATCATACTGCTGATCTCATATGCAACTTTCCATTCTATTCCTGCTGGGTTTCTTGCCTATCTTTTCGTCTCTCCTCAGCCTATTCTGTGTTTCTGTCTCAGTTCCTACCTTTGCTACTTGGCCAGTCTGCCTTTCTTCTTTACATCCATTTATTGTCTCTATTTTAGGATCTCTCTCCTCAACTTTTTCCAAAACAGCACCTCTCTCTGGCCTCTGTAGTTTGTTTTAGTATTTCCAAAACATTCTGTCCATTGTGTGTGAACAGCCTGTCCCAAATTTCTGTCTCTTCTCTTTCGCAGGAATGTCCCTCCCCTTTTTCACATTTCCTCTCCATCCCTAGTTCTCAGTCCTGTAGTTTTCTCCTTTATGATTTTTCTATTTCTCCTTCCCTTCCTTGTTCTTTGCTTCCCAGTTTCTGGTCTGTTATCTCCTACTTCCATATCCCATTCTCTTGCCCTTTTTACTTCATTCAGTTTTCCTCTCCTCCCCTCAATGCATAGACCACATGAGTGTAGAGGTCACCTGAGAGACCACAGCAAGTGGTCTGATCTTTAACTGCAGAGGAGGTGGGACGTTCTCCAGGAGTGATGCTCACTGGGTTGGAATACACCTGTGTGTAGGATCTCAGCTGATAAAATCTCTGCAATGATCTGTAGGTACTTTTCAGGCTAAAATTTTTTGAACACCAGAGACTAAAATGTATCCTTGAGTACACAGTGTTGAGGTTTTAATCTACAATGCAGAAGCAATAGGAAAATGAGTTACAGAGGATTTCTGACTTGAGCAAAACAATGAGTTAATCTCTCAACCACTTTGGCAGGCATTTGCATGTGAAGACACATAGTAAAATAGATAATGAAAAGCCAAGAGACTGATGCTGTCACTCTTTTTTTCCCTGAGGAAAACATTAGTTTATGTAGTTAATATTCGGCAAACTCACAACCTTCTAAAGCAGTCTTATAATGAAGACTACTGGTCAAACCTAATAATCTGTAGTGCTACCAGATTTACTGCAGTGACATTCATGTGGATAAAAACAAAAAAAACCATGAGTGTGTGAATACTGTAGGTAAGTTTATTTTTGAAAGCCAGAATTTATAATGCACTACAAGCAAATAATGTTATCTCAGAGGATATCCACAGATGGTTGATATGTGCTTGTAATCCTAGGATTAAAAGCTTGAAAGGGGGATGTTTCCATGTAAGATATCTCTCTATATCAAAGCCATTTGTTTGACCTAAGTTGCATGATGTCTTTCTCTAGCCACAACGTTTTAATTAGGTGTCTTGCCTACAAGGGAGAATGCAAAGACCTGAAAGGTGTGAGCCATGCAGTCTCTCCCACTTTCCTCTTGTTTACAGGCTATTGTCACTTTACCAATTTTTGATGCATTCCTTTTTTCCTGCTTGCTACCCATTAACATTTAGTCAGATCTCTCCTGAAACAAACCACGATCTTGGAAAAATGAAGACTACAATACATGAAAAACATCACACCTGCATGCTTGTCACTTTTATTCACAGAACTTGCCTTCAGTTGCTCTAGATTTAAAAATACTTACAGTCAGATTGAATTTTCAGCTTTTTTTCTGATTCCAGCTCCAGAATTGTTTGGGCCAAACCTATAGTCTTCATGTAAACTTAAAAAAAGAAATATATTTCTTTGGCTTTTCTGCCCCTTCTCCCCCCAAAAGCAGAATGATTAATACAAAAAGAAGGAGCAGAGTGCTCCTATTATAAAATAGTAAACATGACTTTCTGTCAACAGCTGTAATAATCAGATAGACTTTTGGTAGGAGAAATGTCTTTCCTTGTTCTAGGGAAATGTAATTTTAATTTGGCCAAGTGTGAGGTTAAAGCTCTTGGCAAGGACATGTAACAGACTGTAACCATTTCACAGCCTGGTCAACCTCTCCCTGGACTCAGGGAAAGAATTCCGACTGATTCAGCTGAAGTTACAATCTGTGTCTGCTTCACGCAATTGAGTCTTCTATGAAGATCTCTAAAGTGATCAAGATAACTCTCAAAGTAGCACAATTAATACATTATCAACTGGTGTGAATTGATCCTTCATAAATCAAGCAGGGCTTTTTCAATTAGCTGCTGTGCTATGCAAGTTCATGGTGCTCCCATGACTTGTTGAAAGTATCTTAGGGTTCATCAGTGCTGTTTACACTTCTATGTGCATTAAATGTCTGGGGTCTTTGTGCTGCAGGGAATTATACTACACAATGGTCTTTTCTGGAGAACTGTAAAATTTTTTTTCTGACCATGATGGAGAGGGATAGGAGCACTGCCTGAATTCTCAATTAATTTAATTTTAGACTGGGAGACCTTTTGACTAGAGAGAATGTAAAATTTTGGATGTACCTACAAAGGAATAAAAAAATAAAAATCTAGATGACCATTAAACTTAGGTGAGAGATGTGTTAGGTGAATAGCTGCCCTGTTGAGATCAGTGCCTATGTAAAAGTCTAATTTATTCTGCGGTGTGGACATAGATAACCAGGCAAAGCATTATTAGTATTTAAGGTGTTTGCATTCGACATGTATTAAATTTCATGAAATCACATTTAAGGAGAAGAATCTCCTCAGAAAAGAATTCCCTTTTCTTTGGTCATTGACAACTTTCTTACAGTGACTTGGAATCACGGTCTTGTCGTAGTGAATAACCACTCTTTCTCCTGCTTTTGCATTTATAATACAGCCATTTTAAACCATTGCAACTCTCATTAATCACAACTTTTGAAAATATCTCTATAGAGAGGACACAAAATGATATATTAATGAATATTCCATGTAATGCTTAATAAGAGAAAATATTTGGGAGTTTATTTAGTGAATTATTTCAATGATTCTGTCTCTGAAAATATGAATATGCTTATGCCAATGGACATTTTGCACACCTATTATCTTGTTAGGAGTGATGACAGCAATATAATGACTGTAATAAGCAGAACTGTAAAAGAAAGCTTGGATGCCATTAAATTAAATTTATTTAAATGAGGCTCCTAGCCTTGACCAGATAAACCAGTATATCTAGACTAGAAGAAACAGACAAAATAGAGGTGGGTAGGAGATGTAGAGGCAGGTGAGAGCTGAGGCTTATTGTGGTGTGCAAAAGAAACATGATCTTTAATTTACAGATGTACTCACTAATTGATATTTGCCATACAGAGAGAATCCTGATCCAGCCAAGAATTGAGCTTTGATTTTCATGTTTCCATTTAGAGCTTTAGCTCCAGGTCATTCTTCCTCTGAATTAGTTGTGGTAAATTATTACTTTGGTGGTATGAATCCACACTACTACTAGTAACATCTAAGTGTGAGTTCCATGATTGTGTTTAAAATGTAGTTCCTCCTTTGTGTCCTTCAAATCTTATTTATACCGTCTGGGAATGGTCTCAAAATAGTCTTCCAAAAATAGTTTTAAAGCACATTTTTAAATCCTGCTTTTTTGGACATTGCTAGGAATTTAGGTGAGATCTGGAAGAACTCCAACTTGGATTTAGTACCAATGTAGTATCCCTATTATAGTAATGCGAAGATTGCTTCAACAAGGCAGGAAGTCAGGATTCAAGATGCCAAAATACTCAGCTGGTTGAAAACTGGCAGAACTCCACTGACTGCAGTGGATTACCCTAATTAACATTTGTGAAGAATCATGCCTAAAAACATTTAATTTACAAGTCAAGCAGGTAAAAAGTACTTTTAAAAAAATACAAGCTGATTTTCACACAAGAAACAGAGGCTATAGCTGGACCATAGTGCTGCTGTAGTTGCCCATCTGAAGAGGACATTGTTGGGTCCTTTCTATGATTTTTTTTTTTTTTCCCTAGAAGGGCAAAGGGAATGTTTATAAGGAGGTGTTGTATGTATATACATCTTGAGACTTGAAAATAGGAAAACAGGATACAGAGGAAAATCTTTGATAAAGAGGTACAGGAGCCTTAGTGTGCTTCTTAAACTGTCTCTCAACAAAGCACAGCTTAGTATATTCTCTCTAGTGTTATAAGTATGGTGTTTAAAAGCAAACAAAACTAAACAAAAACAAAAACAATGTAGACATGTAATTGTCATTTCAACTTAAAAAGGTTCATGTAACTTTGTCTTACTCATGAACTCTCTAAGCACTCAGGCGTTGTGAAGCTGCTCTGGTGTGAATGATACAAGCTTTCTACAGAGTAAATAGACTGTTAGAAAAAAAAAGTAAGAAGGAATAGACAGCGTCTCAATAGAATTTTAAAATCCATGTAGCAAACTAAATATCAAGGCTATATCTGATTGTCTTTTAAAAGACAAAAAATTGTACAAAGGTCAAAGTCACATTCTTTACCTAAAACAGATACCTTAGCATACAGGGGGGGAAAAAAAAAAAAAAAAAAAAAGAGGTGAAGAGCCTACTGAACTGCAGAATTAAGTAAATACACAGTACCATTTTGATGAAAGTATGCTCAACTTCCATTTTTACATAGACGATTCACAGCAAAGACTCATGACTAAGCTAATTGACAGCTCTTTTAATCTAATAAACTACAATGAGTATGCTTGTGAATTCCAGCTCCTAAAATACCTCTAGGGACAGGAGAGAGAAGGAAGGGAACCCTGCAGTACCCAGAAAGGAAGACCTCGGAGTAGAGAACATGCCTTATAGCGATGCCCAAGCTTGTCTGTTCCAAACTGATTGAAGAGAATCCTCTTTTACAGAAACACTGCATTAAAAAACGTGGGTCTGTGTTAAGAGCTTTGACGTGACAAACACACTGGAGCTTCACTATGGCTGTTGTGGCAAAAAAATGCCATCTTGTGCTATGTAACCTTTTCAAGCAATGGCATAATTGAATGAAGCAGCAGACAGAGAGGCAGTTCTAAAGAACTCTACTCTCTGAATCTGTTTGCTTTTTGATACATCGCTGGAAAAACAGTTCATGCATGATGTTCATAAGGCATGCTGTTATTATGGTCCCAGGAGCTGTAGAATGAACCCATATAGACTGACTTGGCCTTTAAATTATATTTGTACTGAGATAGAAATACTGTTTCTTCTTCTAAAATGAAAAGAGAGCTACATACGGGATATGTGATATGTGCTGATGAGTTCCGTTCAAAAAACGAGCCCACCAACAACTGTTAGAAGATTTTTATTTATTTAATCTTTTGAATGTTGTTTTATAATAATTAGCTCTTCCTTACTTAACAACGCAGCCGAGGTTCTGCAGGAGCACATTTCATCCACTGCTCAGTGTGAGGTCTGTGTGCCTGATGCACAGATGGTGCGAGTCTGCTGAAACACTCACATTGGCAGCAGCTTCCCAGGCCACGCTTTTAGCTTTCCAGGTCTTGGATCAGTTTCTGGAATTTAACTGAGATGAGTGACTTTGAAGAGAGACTGGTCTCTGATGTGAACTGCCCTGGAGCAGGGATGGTCAGGAAAGCTTCCTTCCACCAGAAGGAGTTGTAACCCAGAATAAGTTTCTGTTGTTGGACTCCACAGATTTTAGCTAAGCCAATGTTGTGTTCTAGAGGATCTATGGGCAGAGGCATGCCACTAACTTAGACCTACAGAAGGTGTCATATAGTGCTTGTCTTGTTCTCTTTGTTATCTTTGTAGAGGTCTGTGCAAAGGGAGACTTTACCAACTTACTTGAACTTCATGTAAAATTTGTATCTGAATGTTCTTCCCTATTTTCATAGGTGTCTGCAATTCTTGCTTAAGAAGGTGGTTTGAGAGGCAACTTATCTGTAAACATTGTTGTTTTTATTATTTTTCTCAATGAATGGCATGATATTTATGGGGCTCTTTCTTTACAATCATAAAGTAAATGGGATGAATTAGCAAAGACTACAGAAATCTGAAATTATTTATTGAAAACATCAAACAAATCCATGGATTTGAAATTTCCATTTATTTTTACCATCTTTATTAATAATTTATTTATTTTAAAATACTGTACGTGTCAAATTGGATTTAGTTTGTATACGCTTTAGCCAAAGGCAAAGAATTTTGTACCTCCTACTATTTTCTGATGAACTACCAGATGGACCTAGGGCATATATGGACACATTCCAAAACATGTTACACTTACCTTGTTAAGGTTGAGGTAATGGAGACTTTTATGATTAAGAAAAATATAAAGAAGAAATATGAGAACTACTTTTTTTTTTTTTAAAGATAGTTTGATTTTAAGAATAACAACAGAAATAAGTATATTCAGCTTACATTTCTCTGGAATTCTCTGTGGACTTTGTAAGTCTGAATTTTGTTTGACTATTCTGATTGTCATAGATTCTGAGGAGTTTGTCACTATTTTGACCCTGGACTTTAAAACTTCTGTCTTCTGACATATAAAATAATAAAATTGGTCTGCAGTCTCCATCCTTCATCCCTGAAAATGGAAAATGTTACTAATATCACAACACTTATAGGCACAACTGGTGTAACTCTAAAGCTGTCCTGGATGTAGACTCCCGTACTCTAAGAAAAGATTAAACATTCAATTATATGGAGAAGACTTTTCACTCATATAAAACAAAACTAAATTTTGGTTTAATCTTGAAATGAAAATTTTTAAAAATCAACTGTTTTGAAGTTGTTAAACCACTTGTATCTTCATTGTGTTGCCGGGTTTATATTTGATAAAAATTCCTTGAGTTCAGGCCATTTTTTATGAGTGATTCTGGTAGTCTACAACTGCAGTTTTCCACAAAAAGCACAATTTTTCTTTGTTGTTTTTCTAAGGAAAAGAAGGAGAAAAATTAAAAAAAAAAGGAACTTTTTTTTTTTTAAATTAGTAGTGTATAATAGAACAGATAGTTATCAGAAAGTATGGCTGAGTGGGAGTATATGAGGCCAGGCTCTGAAACACTTGAGTTCCTTCTAAGCATACATAGGCTGTTGTACAATATTCACACCTGTGTCTTTTGCCTCACCCCTAAGCCAAGGACACCAGTCTGCTGTCTGAGCCGGGTGTGGTGAGGGGAAGTGAGGTAGGGATTACTTTTTGCATGGAATTATGACGGGGTTGGTACTGTGAAACGTAGTCATTTCAGGTATTTATTGAGGAGTCAGAGTCCATTTACCAGAATTAAAATAATGTATGAGATGAGTTAGCCTGGTTAGAGATTCCCAAAATCATTAATTGTTTTTTTAACAATACAGTATTAAAGGTATGTCCCATTTGCATTATACTACTGTCACTTTTATATTGTGCATATAACCAAATGCCAAAGCTACAGGCATTAAAAATAGAATTTTTCAAAATAAATTCTGTTGAGTTTACACATTGCTGACCAATGTCGAGATATGAGGAAAATGAAATAATTTTTAAAAATGCAGGCTGGGGAATTTGAAGACATATCTGCAAGTTTTCTTTGCAATCCAAATGAAAATGAAGAGATTGTCAAGACACAGGGAGCCTCATTTATTATTTGCAGATGCTATTCTCCCTCTACTCCCTTAGCAATAAACTGACATTTTGAAGAGTTCCTTCATCCAGCAGGCAAAACCAGCTGTAAGTCACTGAGAATAGGTGGCTGCATTAACAAAGCTTGCTTAAGCTCAAGGGAAGAGATGGCTTAATATTACCGTAGTTTTAATTACTATTTGATGATCTGGATAATCTATTATCAAAGCATTGTTCTTGATTAATTTATAATTTTCCATTGGCTTTAACAAGAATAAATTATGTCCTGGTGGTGCTTGTGTTCAGATTGTTTTCGTGGAAGCTGAGAGCAAATTAAACATTTTCCTCAGGAAAAAAATCGCACACCACAACCAAAAAAATTCTAAACATTAAAGCTAATCAATTTCCAAGTCTTGTGATTAGAAGATACCAAAAAACTTTTCTAATTTCCTGAGATTTAAAATTTCCCTTTGAGAAGAGAATCAGTAGGTGTTAAATTGCATTAAGAGCAGCTGAAGCAGGACAAAATTTCGGATGAATAAGTGAGTTTGAGAAATTACATAAGTGTCCATGTCCAAATATAACAGAAGTGCAGAAGAAATGTGGAACGCTTTCTTCCTATTGTTCTTCTTCTGTTACAAGAAAGATCCACTTGTACTCCTCATGGATTGGGATTTTTGGGTTCTTACCCAGTCTCAGCTAAAAGCCTGAGCTAAAACTGCTGTGAAACCAATAAAGTATGTTATTTAATACTGTATTAATATCACTAGGAAGCAAAATTATTAAATGCCTAAAAATACATTTTCCTTAACAAAAGATGTTTGTGCAGAGCTGAATTCAGCACAAAGCTGAATTCCTTGTTTCAGGAAGGTTTAAATACAGAGTGACATTTACAAAAAGTCCTTCTTAATCTGAAAGTCCTCTGGACTACTCTGGTAATTATCAACAGTCAAAAGTGGATGAAGATTCTTACAAAGTATGCCTGATTATCTGCTTTCCTTTGAGTAGGCCCCTACATGAGCCAGTTGACTCTGGCACTACTTAGACTCTCTCTGATGTTAACTGAGCATGTAAGTGTTCCCAGCGTCTTGCAGAATTCAGTCTGAGTGTTTCACTTAAGAATGAACTAGCTCTGATAATTTTTTTCTAATGTGCATGTCACTACTATGATATGTCATGGTTTTCCACACTTCAGCTGCCCTGTCACTTGTCATCCCAGACCTTTACAGGAGTCAGTGATCAGACAAGTGATTCTGAAAAGCCACAGCTACAATAAACTGTTGGGGTGTTTTTTCCATCTGTGTTGTTGCCATGAATTTCAAGAATGAAGGCATCTGGGAGTTGCTAGGGAGCATCTGTAATCTTATTTATACATTATAGGGAACAGAGAGTAAGACATATAAAATAAACTGGTTTCTTTGAACATACAGAATGCTTCTTGGGAAGGAGCATTTTTCAATGTGTTTCAAAAAGAATTACTTCTAATTCAAAGAAAAAAAATGTCTTGTGAGAAAGAAAACTCTGGTGTGTATTAGAAATAGAAAGTATTGATAGAATTTAGGAAATAGATTACACTGGTAAGAAGATAGAATTTCCTTCTCTGTGCAGATTGTATAGTTGTTTGTGACTACTAAAAATCGGAGATAAAGGAGAATATCTACAGTAATAAAATAATATCTAGCAATAATAACAATTCACGTGAATTGGAGTGGTTATTTCTGTTTTCCAACTTTTCCTGCTCCCAAAGTCTCATTATATGCTTGGATGTCTGTTCTGTATGTTCTCTGCTTTTCTCTCAAAAGTGAGATCATGACAGGTAACTTCATGGCCTTGATAAAAAAAAAAAATTAGTAAATATGTGGGTGTTAGTAGTTGATATTTTGTTAGCTGAACAATGTTATTAAAACTAAAACTGTGATTCTGTAAAACATTGGGTTTTGTTAATAAAACTATAATTTCTTAGGTAGTTTTTGGTTTGGTTTGGTTTGTTTTTTAAAATTTTAACATTGCCGAAAATTTCTGCAGGAAATGGACCTCTTGTTTTCCCCCTAAGCTAGCTGTTTCCTTTCTCCTGAGGATGAAATGCTAGATTTTTTTGGGGGTAATGATTTTTTTGGTAGGCAGAGGGAGAACAAAGAGCAGTGAATGAATTCAGAGCTGACCAACATCCTGGGCCAAGTTGATGTATAAATTGGAAAAAAAATCTTACTTTATCTCATTAGCTTTTTTATTATTATTTTATATGTTATGGTTAATTAGATGATATGGTTATATATTAATTATATGATATGGTTAATTAGACAAGGATTTTTCTTCAGTCAAGAGTTGTAAGGTAACTCTCTTTTGTCTAATTGTGGAGCAGATAGAAATGTTGTGTATGTGGAAATGCCTGTTCTTTTCAGGAACTGTAAAGGTGCCTTTGGTGCTTGCTCAGCCTTAGGTTTATAAATCTCAAAGGTATGTAAACCCCAGCTGTTCACAAAGAGGAAGGATCCTTCTTCAGTTCTTTCTGGTTTTAGCAGAGGATTACACATTGCAGAGAGACAGCTTTGACAAGCAATGAACCAAACCTGGGTTTCATCCAGGGCCTCCAACCAGGAGTAAAAGGAGATGGAGCCAGAGATGGGTTGGAGACAAGGCTACAGCATGAGTCCAACACAGAATCATACATTTAGCCAGGTTGGAAAAGACCTCTGAGATCATCAAGTCCAACCCTTGATCCAACACTGCCGTGGTTACCAGACCATGGCACCAAGTGCCACATCCAGTCTCATCTTAAAAACCTCCAGGGACAGAGAATCCACCACTTCCCTGGGCAGCCCATTCCAATGCCTGATTACTCTCGCTGTAAAGAATTTCTTCTTAATATCTAACCTAAACCTCCCCTGGCAGAGCTTAAGACCATGCCCTCTTGTCTTACTTCAGAAAAGATTTAATAAACATCTGAGGGTCTGTCTAGGTGACGGGCTAACTATGGCATAGGGTTGAGGTCCACTGAAGGAGCAGGGTGGAAACAGACACACTTATCCCAGAGCCCAGGACTGGGTTGAAGTGGAGCTGGTGGGCAGAGTACAGGCAGGGGTACAGGCAGAGGTTCCTGGAGAGGCAGATCATGGTCACTGAGGTCTGTTAGTGCCACAAGGTAGCCAAAAGAGACTTTTTGGAAGGACTGGGGGAACTGGCCATGGGAGGCCCTCTCCAGAAGTGGGGAATGGGCAGGAAGGGAATAGTTTACACAACCTTTATTTAAGTTGCGCTGTATTCGGAGGGGTTTTTAAAATTTATTTATCAAGTTAATTACTTTAGTATATAAGCTTATAAAACCTGGCTCAAGATTTCACAAATACTTTTAGTATTTTGGTATAGCTGTTGTCAGAAAAGATGGAGGAAGACTCACCACAAAGTTTTGGTTGATTTGGCCTTGCAAGTTCCACAGTATCTCTGAGCAGTAGTTTTGCCATCATGGGAGTTTCCAGCTGGTCTAGACTGGTGATAAAACTTTTGGTGATAAAGCACTGTTTGTTGACAAAGGTGTCCCATCAGCCCAGCTGAGCTAAGTGGTCTTGAAAGTAGTATTGAGATATTAAAAACATCCATGGATTTATGTGGTACAGATAAGTATTACTGGAATTGTTGAGCTATTTTGTTTCTCTTTTCCAAAGTATATATCAAGGTAGGAAAAGTAACTGTGAGTTTTGGCCAACTTTTGAAATTCTGGGTTTGAACTTGGCTTGTATGACTTCTACATCCATGAAAGTATTCAGTGATGGAAAGGAGATTAGCTTGTTCATGTTCCATGTTTGGGCTCTCAGCCAGCTTACCACTTCCTTAAGAAAAAAGGCTCTGTTGTTTCTTAAACTGTGAGACTGACATTTTGAAAACAAACAAACAAACAACAGGCAAAGCAATTCTACTGTAGCTGAGAATAATTCTTTTCATGAGTGTGATAGAGCATGATTGCCATTTAAATAAATTTTCAATGCTAAAGTCAGCTCCAAGGCCTGCTACAATATAGCAAGAGTCATGTAATGGCATCTTTCATTCTCTCTCAATTTGTACAGAAGTGTTTGACTTGCCCTTGTGAGCCTTACAGGAACCAAGGAGAATGTCTCTTTGTGAGAGATTTATAAACATGTCCTTGAAGACTGAATGGAGAGAGGCACGTTCTGCTGAGGTGCTGGCAGTTTTTCTAATCTTTGCCACATTCAACTATTGTTGTGTTGTTTCACTTTAAATGTGACTGTCCCCATAATATTCTCTCCCCTAAACCCTTGCAGTTCATTATGTGCAATTTTAATACAGTCTTTCCTGAATAAAGAAGTGCATGGCCATTGACTTCAGAAAAAAATTTAAAATGTTTCAGTGCTCTGACCTTACAGGTTTTACTTAGTCATGCAATGAGATTTTTATCTGCAAGAAGCAATAGGGTTTTACTGACAATTTGCAGAGCTTTTAGCTCTACTTTAGTGATTAAAGTACTAAAAATTATTTTAAATGTAAAAGCCAACAGAAACTTGCATTCACTCAGTCAAAGCAATTTAATAAATTGTATTCAAATTAGCTTTTAACAAGCCGTGGAACCTGCCAAATTGCATTTTGAAAGACGAATGAGCACACCTTTGCCAATAAGACCCTTTATGGCTATTTGAGATGAGCTTTTGCTAATTGTGTTTGACTGCTAGATGAGAGGCTTGGAGAAAAAAAATTTTGTCCCAGTGTGCCAAATCCTGAGGTGTCTGTCATTGCCCTGTGTAGTGTTGTGCTGAACTGCTGCAGTATTACGGTGAATTAAAGAAAAGGGTAGTAGGCAATAAATAAGTTATATACACACCTCTTAAATAATCAGTGAATATTTCTTAGACTGTTGCTTGGTAGTTGAGACAAGTCTCACACTCCAGGAAAATAGGGAAATGTGTGAAGTTCTGAGTAATGTCTTATGCCATTTGTTTAGAAGTTTGTGGGGTAAATCTTTCATTGGCAGGTAGAAGCAGGGGAGATTTGGTGCTCCAAGCCCTGCCATGGGCTAAAGCAAAAAGGGGGAGAAGAAGAGTCACTGATTAAGCTTTATGTGGGATCTTGTGTAAATCTCGAAGGGGTTTCCTCTGTGTGGGGTTGTTCTGAATTTCATTTTTTTGAAATCACCGACAAACAGCAGCTTATGAAGCCAGTGTCACAGTCAGGCTTTCTTGGTGGTAGGACCCACAATGTCTGTTACAAAGGTTTTAATAGTGCTCTGGTCTCATTTGGTGGTGACCTGCTTGTTATGTGATTCACGCTTTTGAACTTTTTGATAGCTGGTGCTGGAGAAGAAAAATGAACATGTTTATTTTTTTCCTACAACTGTACAACACTTCGATATTCTGCAGCTTTCAAACCATTGAAGCTTGGAAATATGGGAATAACTTCCGTATAGGAATGGGCTTTGTTAAAAATTCGAGTACTTTCAAACTGAGGTTTATAGGATCATATGTTTGCTGGAAGAATGAATTAGATTCAGGGATGAAAGTGCAAATTTTCCATCCAGTTTATTAATCCCTTACCAGTATGGCTTAATGTAACTTTACTCTACATGGAACACAGCACAGGAAGAACATAGACGTGTTGGAGTGTGTCCAGGGGAGGCCACAAGGATGATCACCTAAGAGATGATCTTAGATTCCATCAAAGATGATTAGATGGAACATCTGTCCTATGAGAAAAGACTGACACAGTTAAGGTTGTTCAGCCTGGAGATGTCTCTGGGCCTTCCTGTACCTAAAACAGGAGAGTTGGTGAGGGACTTTTTACAAGGGCATGCAGTGACAGGACAAGGGGGAATGGCTCTAAAATGAAAACTTGTAGGTTTAGATTGGGTCTTAGGAAGAAATTTTTTACTGTGAGGGTGGTAAGACAGGCACAGGGTGCCCAGGGAAATTGTGGATGCCTCATCTTGGATGTGTTTGAGACAAGGTTGAATGGGGCTCTGAGCAACCTGGTCCTAGTGAAAGGTGTACCTGTCCATTGCAGGGGGTTAGAACTAGCTAATCATTAAGGTCTCATCCAACCCAGGTCATTCTGTGATTCTACAATTAAGTCAAATAGACTATTCATACTGTCTCTCTAGTTGGTGGTTTGCAAAGGTATAGTTGTCTGGATGCAGTATGTTATCACCTTAACTTCTGAAGCTGTTGGGTCACAGCCTGTTAGAAGCTGTATTTCACTAAGTTATTAAAGATCAAAGAACCAGCACTTGCCCTTGTATAGCTGGTCAGTGCAGTCTCCCAGTCATCCCTGTCATCCATCTGCTACAAACCCGCATTACTTGAGCCCATATTTCAACTGTGAATTTTCTTTTCTTGTTGCTCTCTTAATGTTTGTTTATAATGTTAAGTGAAAAAATTAATTACTACAAAATTACATTTTTGCAATGAACTACTGCTTTCTCCAAGTTTTAAGATGTTTCTGTCTAATTGAATCTCCAGATGAAAAGAGTTTATACTGAATTTTTATTACTGCTTTCACTGTTGAGTAGCAACATAGCTGTAGACTATTTACAAAACCTTGTCACCATTCTTCTATATATTTAGTAAACTTTGGATGCAGGTGTACTTCATGCAGTCATGAATGAATTTCAAAGAATTTGGCATTATATTGCTCTTCAGAAACTAAGACATGAATAGCTGATAACACCCATAGCATTGTTCCTTGTGTGACTAGGGTGAATATTTGCTGATGATGGGAAAACTTGAGAGTTTTACCAGATTTGATGGTCATTCCAATTTAGATGTTCCTTTGAAATTTACAGTCTTGATTCAGACCATCTGGATGTATAAAACTGATTTTTACTCTTGCCTTGCCTGTAGGACTATAGGGTTCTTTGTCACTACAGTCAATTTAACTCCAAATGACACTGCTGACTGCAAATTTAATGTGTTTCAGAGTGATAAGCTGTAGGATAAAATGTCTTTATTTCCATTTTTTTTTTGATTAATGATTGGCTTATAAGACAGTTCAACTATTAAGATCTGTCTAAAACCACTCCCCCCCTCAAACACAACAAACTGAAGAAAAACACAAAACCAAACCCCCAAAAAACACAAACCCCAAAAAAAGAGAGTTGGGATTTTATGAGATAAACTTTCTGTGTTGCTATTTTTAAAATCAAGCATCTCAAAAGTATCCATGCTATAATCTGAGTTAATTAGAAACTGTCTTCTTTTATAGTAGTTTTCTGCTCCCAATGCACTGATTTTTTAAAATGATTGCTACTGTATGAAGAATTAAATCTTTTTCCTATTACTCAGTTACTGGTGGAAAGACTGCACTTCTGAAGGAAAAAAACCCAAACCCCAGCATAAGTGTTGTAAAATTCATAAGTGATGAAAACCGATGACAGCTTATGGGACATGCCCGATAAAAATTTGCAGCTATAATTGCAGTTGTCAGAAAAGTTTTTGTGATACTTATCAGCTACCAGCATCAGAAGGGACATATTTTGGTGAGTTTCTTTAAGGTCTCCATAGCTTTAACCCGAGAAACCTGGCGGGGCTGGTAGACTCAGTCTGGTCGGCAGATTTTTGGCTCTTTTGCTGGATGGCAGCCAGTGCATTAGCGCTGGATTCGTTCCTACCTGTGCCTGGAATTACTCCCCGGGAGACAGCACAGCCCCCACCAGGCAGCCTTACAGAGAGGCAAAGTACTTGAGTAAACTCAGGCCATCTGTTGGCTGCATAAATTAGTTTTCCCCATTTGCCCATCTAGCCATAAGGTATCCACCCTTTTTTTCTTTTCCTCCCCCAAATACTGTATTTTTTCTTTATCCAGGTTTTGTACGACAGCAGATTGGCAAATGCATTTTTTGCTTCTTTTTTTCTTCTTTAGTTCTTGTGGTTACATGCAATTCATTATAGTGGCTTTGTTTAACAAATCAAATCGTCTACTTCATATACATGTTCTGCTTTGGAGACAGTTAATCGGTCCTCAGAGATAACCTTTATTCATGATAGAGGAGAAACACGTTTATAGTTCTGTGCCCTCCTTCCCACCCCCATCTTTTTTCCCTTTTAATTTTTCCCCATTTCCCTTTTTTGTTTTACTTTTCCCTTTGTTTCTCTTTTCCTATTTGTTCCTCTTCCTCTTTCCTCATGAATACTAACACTATCATATGAATAAATAGATAAGGGATTAAACTGATTACATTAGCATAACTTAAATTATTTGCTTCTATTGGTATTTGTTGTTCAGAATTCAAGGAAGAATTAAATTCAACAGTAACTGTTTTATTTCAAATTCAGTCATTTTAAAGGATTTCCATTTTACTTCTTTCTTAGCAATCCATGAGAATCAGATTCCTTGAGCATTTAGCAGTTAATTAGTTTATCAATAAAACCAATCAGTTTTGAAGATTTATTAAATGATTTTTAGTGGCAGGTTTTACCTCTCAGATAAAAAGGTGAAGTATTTTTTTCACAAGGCCCATTTGGAATTTCCTAGCAGTAGTCTTCCTGAAACTGTCTAGTAAGACAGAGGACATCTTGATGCCTCTTCTGTCAAGTCAGTTGGTTTATTTTGAACATCTAGTGTCATTTTGATTAATTTCCATTTTTTCCTCTTGCAGATTTATAAGAACAACAAAGACTTGTATACTGTAGAAGCAAACAACCCTCGTCAGCTAGTGGAAATTGCAGCCAGAGACATTGAAAAACTTCTAAGTAACAGGTCTAAAGCCTTGGTGGTGAGTACTAACGGGTTAAGTTTTCTATGTAGTATTTTAAAAAAATATTTATTTACTATAGAAACATGGTTTTATAGTTATTTTTACTGCCTATACTCTTCGAGGCAGTGTCAGTGTGATGTCTATAAGACATGACATGTAGAAAGATGGCTCCTGACTTCATGGTAAAAACGAACTCATTAGTTTGCTGGCACAGGGCAGATGCTTATAATATTGACCGACAGATAGGAACCATGTCCAAGTAAGAAATCAAGCTATAAATAGATTGGAAAATATTCCTCTAAGTGACGCACATGAATGTTTATGACTTGAAGATCACTGTACTCTCCGGTCAGTAATGATCTTGGGGAAACAAGAAATAGGGTTTTATTTTCTGATTTGCTAATTTAACCTGTATTTCAATTATGTTTTGGATCAGCACATTTAATCCTGAACTGTTTGTGTGAAGGCCATGCTGCATTGCAACCTTACAGTTTTTTATGCTGTAAATAAGTAGCTGTTTCTTTAAAATGCTTTTGCCAGCAGTCCCTTTCTCTTCAATCTGGTAAGACACCAGACAAGGGTAATTGCTTTTTATGATTTCTACTCACATCACTCACTCGTATAAGACTTTAGAGTGCTTTTCAGAAGATACTGACCAAACACGAATGAGGGGATCTGGATAAAATAATAAACACATTTGGTACAGAGAACTGCTATTGTAAAAGGGTTTAAATGATGAAACAGCAGACTCAATTTCCTTGAGCAATTACATATCCACATAGGCTTGCAGATGAGCTTGGATGTGTTACTTAAAGTGAAAGAGGAAAGAAAGAGAGATTAATTCACCTAACTCTAGACATCCACTCAGCTGGTCGTCCTAAGCTCCATTTTTGTTCAGTGAAATAAAACAGACACTTCTCAGTAAGGACTGACCTGACTTATTCTGAGTAAGACTTTAAAATGGGATGAACTATAGCCCAGAAGTACTTACTTTTCTCTTTCTCAATCAGAGAACCCTCAAATGTAAATGTGTGTAAAGCTGGGGGAGATGAATCCCACCCAAACAGTCCTTTTATCAGTACCGTTCCATGAAGCTGAAGAATCAGTGTGACTGTAAAGCTACTGCCAGAACTCACCTTCTTGTAGGGGATGAGATTTTGCACACTGTGTCATCTGTGCACAAAGGAGATACCACAGGAGGTACCCGTTGTCCTGCCTTTCGTTCTTAGCAGTTCACTCTTCCAGTTCCCATTTCATCCCTAACATGCAATGTACATCAGTGTTATCCAGGCCAAAGCTTCTCTAATTCATTCAAATGAGTGTAAAATAGATACGATTTTTTTGCTTGTTTTCCCATTTTACTTCAGTGGGCATGTGTTTATGTGGCAGTATGTGAACGTTCTATTATTATCACAAAATATTATAAGTCATTTGCAGACCTTTATGAATGCACCCTTTTTTTCTCCATTTTCCCATCAACTCGTATAAGTTTGATGGTTTTAAGTTATCACAGAAAAATCTCATATGTTTTTTCGAAACTCAACATTAATGTAGGAGTTTGCTTGTGGTGGTTTGATCTTAAAATTTTAAGAAAATTAAACAAGTATCTCGAACTATTCGAAAAACTTTCCCCAGGACAGTTTTCCTCTGAATGTGGAAGAAGGTTGCTACCTCATTTTAGGCAATCACATGGTCACTTCTTGGAAAGGGTAACATGATTCAGTTCTCTGATATATGAGAAGATTAAATTAGGGGAAGGATGTTCCTTTGATCCAGCTGCTCCTAACTGCTCAGATACTTATTCAGACTTTTCTATTTGTGGTTATCTCAGACGTATATCAGAACTTTCAATAACTTTTGATTTTAAACCTTCCTGCATATTATTTATTTTTTATACACAGGAGATACTCATTATCTCCTGCATCTGAACTATTGCTTTCTACTAAGAGAATTTCTTCACCTTCCATATGTATTTCACTTTCTGCTTTTTTCAAGGTCGATATTTATGCTGGCATTTTATGAACTTTATGTAGTGAAGCTGAATTTATCTGAAATTTCATTCTTCATAAATCTGATGGGGCACATTTTCTCTGAAATCAGGAGTGGTGTTGAATGGAACTGCTACTAATGACTGCACGGCAGGTTTTACCATTGGGGCTGATATGATCCAAAGTTTTAATTAAAACCTGAATCCTGAAAAGAGTATGATGCAAGAGCACCAGACATCCTCTAGTGATGCCATGAGGAAGGTGCCAGTGAATGACATCAACAGTGTCATTGTTCAGAGACAATCATACCCCAGGGATGCCGGGCATGGTGCACAATCAATCTTTGGGCAAGGTTGTAATAAGCAAATATTAGTGATGACTTTTCTAATAATAAGTAATTTTCCCTTGAGCTGTAAGAGTACCTTTAAATGAGAAATATCTCTTGAATTTCAGATTGTGTTTTCATGCAACTTTGTGCTAGAAAACTCTCTAGCTGTAACAGTAAAATTACCAAGTAAAATTACCAGATTCTGTGCATTGCACACAAAAGACTTGAATAACATGACAAACCTTTGTGATTTCACCTCTGGTTTGTATGAGAAGAGATTATAACAAAAATCTGGACAAAGGCAACTTATTCCACAGTAAGGGAAAAAAGTCTATTTTTATTTTTCCATGTGTATGGCTTTACATTTGACATAAAAGCATAAAGCATAAAAGTGGTGTTTGAAATAGGTACCTAGCTGAGGAAAGAAAAAGGGGAAAGCTCTGACCTGAACTCAGAGGGCTTTTTTAGATCACTATTACTAGTAAATGTTAGCCGTAGAGCAAAAAATTAGGATGAAAAGAATATGGAAAATTTTCTCGCAAAGTGCAGTGGAAGAAGAGAGTAGTATGAGTAGTAAGGAGGGAGACAGGCAACAGCCTTACAGTCAAAGGATGTCAAAGGCTGTCTTGCAATAGAGCTTGTTGTTCAAATAGTGAACATTTCTTTTGTATTTTACTGTTGCTTACTATTGCATATTTGCCTGGACTAACCCTACTGAACACCTACTATTTCAATATTATTAAATTCCCATATCCATACGGTCCTGCAAGGAGCAGGGAATTGGACTCAATGATCCTTATGGGTCCCTTCAAGCTCAAGGTATTCAATGATTCTACTAATTTATGGCATCATGGACCAGTTCATATTCTGTCTCTGTAATGGTAGCATAGCTTCATCTGTTGGTTGTTTTTGCTAGTTATCCTCTGTCTTGGAGTTCCTACCCCATTTATGAGTGCAATAGCTTTCTGGAGCTATGTATATCATCCTAACAGATTGTAATCTTTCTGTTCAAATGGAAACTTTGGAAGATACTGATATTTGTTTAATGAGTATCATTAGAAATACTAAATAGAGTACCTGATGTTGTACTATATTTATAAAATACGATTTGAGGAGTTACAAATATTTTCTCATTGGCTGCATAAAAATAAACCCATTTAAACCATTAATATATGTGATGGGCTAATAATATTTTTTTTTATTGCTCATGTGAAATATTTTAGTGGTCTTAACATTTGCAAAGATCCTAATTTTTGTTGTCATACTTTAAAATTAGAAAGATATTTTAAAAACTTAGTGCTTTGCCAAAGCACTGTTCTGGAGTTTTGTTTTCTGTTTATGCATCGTGTCATGAGGGGAATGAAGTATGACTTCATTTATATAACATATAAATATATATTCAACCTATAGAAAGTAATATTTGATCCAATGCTGCACCCCAAATTTAAGCTGCAACTTCACTCCTGTGCAGTGTGAAATCGTTATCTGTGCAGCCCTTGGCCTCCCTCTGAGCAACCCATTACTCATTAGGTATTGGAGAGCATCCTGAATCTTCTGGAGCAGGAAAATCTGCAGTTCTACACCTTCTTATTTTTGCTCATATATTTGAACTGAAGATAGTGAGCAAGTTTGGAACTCTTAGGTTGCAAAAAAATTCAAGAAAAGAAAGAAGATGATTAATAAAGAACACCTACTAAGTCTTTGCAAACTCATTCTGAAGGAAAAGGATCAAAACATCCTATTTCTTGCTTAGCTGAGATCCCTTTCTGCATTCCCCAATTATTTAATGTTTGGCTGCTTGTTTGTGCAATAGTTTCTGAGATTAATCCTAATTATCCTTCTATCCAAAATTAAGATATATGCATATTCCCCTGCAAATCTTTCCGACAGTGAAACATCTCTTTCTGGAAAGCCTCAGTGTCAGGATCTTATTGTCAGCACTATGGTAGACTCAAAATTCATTTATTAATACACTTTTCTTCCATTACTGCCCATATTCCAGGGCAAGAGCATAACCATTTATGTAAAGCAAACACTCAAGCTCCATTAAAATACATTTCACTGGAAAAGGAGTTATATTTTCTTTGCCAAATTACTGCTTTTTTTGTTTTATTTTGCTTTGGGTCATTTGTGTATGCTTTAACTCTTACATCAAGGTTGGTTCAGGGAAGGCACTAGTCAGTACCCTTGGCTTCTTGGGCAGTATGGAGACAAATTATGTGCAGATTTGCACCTTTTTGTCTAGATTTCTTCAGACATCTCAACCAGAGACATAATATCTTTATTCTAGCCTTTATGCCTTAATTTCTTCAGAAAATGGAGGTAACAGAGTTTCCATGGAAACTGAGGCACAGATTGTGTTCTTGGAGACAGGTTCCCTCTACGTGCTGTTGGGAAATGTCCAAGGTGCACAACTGTGTCTCTGAATGAGGAGCTCAGAATGTTTATCTGCTAGTTAAGATGCAATTTCAACACAGCTGTGCAAGTGTGTCCAGATCTCCCAGTATTGCCCTGCCTGCCTGAAATAAGGCTGCAGAATCTCACAATACAACTGGGAAGTTTAAATAAACATGTGCTATATAGTGTTTTGAGATTCCTGGACAGAGTTGATATGCACTTTAAGTAGGATTGGTAATTTTTCTGTAGCCTGAAAGATCTATAAAACTAAAATAAATTTTGCATGTGAGCTTGCTGCTTTTGTTTTTTGAAAGGTATCCAAAACTCTAGCTTGAGTTTTGTTTTGATATCTTAAGCCAACCTAACATCCTCACAAACACTCTAGGACACCTGGCTTCTGGTCTGCTAGTCTTAAATTGCCTATACTAACAAAGTAGCTTTCCACTTTTTAAAAATACTCTATAAATAAGCTTGAGCTATCCACTCATTTAGCAGAACTTACACTGGACATCTCTTGCTTTTGGGCTCTGTTGCAACTCAGCCACCAGTCTCCTGAGCTCCACTAGGAATTCAAAGAAGCCTAAATAACCACATCTCATAGCTAGGTCCACCACTTCTGCATGCTAATCCAAAGTTTAGAGCTAATTGCTCTGTGAGGCCTTGGGCCAGGTCTCTGAACTGAAAATATCTGTGAATGCATGTGGATACATATCTCGATGTGGACACACTTGACCAGGTGTGTTGAAATTGCATCCAAACCATATTAAGATGTCCCTTCAATCCCGAATAGTAAATCCATTTACTCTTGCTCTCTGGCTGTGAGGGCTAGAGTACTTGCCTGAAAATAAGGTCATACTCCAGTGGTGTAGTTTGGATTCTCCTAGAGTTGAGGGTTATCTGTGCTTCTGACTTACCTCATTATGTTGCAATCAATGGCACGGTAAACACTGTGATTTTGTCATTAGAAGACACTGATGAACTAGGTCTTGAGTGGGTGGAGGAATCTGATGTTTCCTATTAGTTATTGTGCATGGGTGTGATATCCCATAGAATTCATGGGGAAAGGGAGAGGTCTCAATTTTACTGCTGAGTTGTGGTCATGTCAGAGGTTAATCAAGACAAAGTGTCTTTGTCATCCTCTCTTTCCTAGTCTATTTTAAGAATGTAAACCTTGTTGAGAACTGATGTTAAAAGCTGATTTCGGTACAAAATCATCACTCATGTCTTACTAGATTTGCTGCTATTTTCTCTTTCTTCTATTTTTTCAGGTGTTTCTACTCTTTTGACTCTGCCAGTTACAGGCAACATTAGACAATTTTAATGGAAAGGGCTCACGTTGGAGAAATTCAGAGAAGGAAAATAGCTTGAATTGTGGTTAGTCAACCAGCAAGCACCATTTCCCACATTTTATTAGTATTTAGTTGTTCTATGAGAAGCTGGACATCATAAGGAAGCTGGCAGTGAACTGTGTTTGCTGGGATTTTTGCCAAAATAATTTCAGGTCTGACTTCTAAGAAGAGGAAGTCTATAAGGATGGGAAAGAGCAAATTAACTAGTAAAAAGTACTGGTCAAACAAATGAACAAAGTTTTGTCTATACATGTTTTTGTGTCATGTACACAGGTTTTATTTTATTTTTTACTCTAACATGTTAATTTCCCCCTTGAAATTGTTTGGCTGTACCTTTTTCTTCTCTTTAATATTTCAAAATATTTTATTCTTTTATTTTAAGTTTTAATTTCAAGCTGGAGGTGGCTCTTTGGCTATAGGATAAGATAACACAAAGTGTGTACAACCATCACAAACCAAATGGCTTTAATTGTGCAATTATCCTCACAGAAGAATGCTTACACTTTGGAAAAATACAACTAAAATAAACATTTCTCTGTATGAAGACTATAAGATTATGTGTGCCATATGTTTTTACATGACAGTATGTCTTGGATCTTTTAAGTCTTTTCCCTCACATATTTGGTGGAATTTTGCAGCATTAGGACTCTAGATCTATTTATATGTTTACTTTTTATATCTCCATCAATTCTCTACATACTGAGTAACTCACCAAGGTGGAAAATTTTCCTGTGAGTATTAAGAATAGACATTGTCCTCTCCTTTTTGCAGCATTAGATTTAGATTTCAGTCCATGGCTATAGGTGGTCTAAGTAGCAGAAATAGCTTCTTCAGATATGGCAGGAACTTTGCAGGGGAGTTTAAGACTAATGCTTCACTACTTTCAAAACTACCCTCATTGGAAATTTTCACACTAGCTGAAAAAGTTTTACATATGCTTTTTTCAGAGTACAGTACTGAGTCTGTTAGCCTATATGAACTTTGTTTAAATCTCCAGATGTAAATGTAGCCTATTTTGAAAGTCAGCTGTAGTTGCTGAAGCAAATGTGTTTTGGAATGACAGCTAGAGAGACGCAACACTTGTGAAGTCAAACATTTGTCAACTTGTCCATGTGTCAGATGTTTGAATTTGTTTTTACTTGTCTTGCCTTGAGTCTTATTTTATTAACTGAAATACAGGTTGTATAGTTGCAACATTATGCCTCAGAGGATAGATTCACATAGCTCACATACCTTGCAAGGCATCATAAAAGTCTGGAAAAATAAATCAAGGGCTTGTACTGAAAGTTCTTTCAAATATTGCCCATTTCTATTATTTTCTTTCCACGGTTAAATTGATTTGCTTTCTCCAGATGTTTTGTTCTTGTTGACAGATAAAGAGTGGGTCATCCCTTTAACTTCCCATATCCTCATAGATAGCCATAAGTCATTATTTTGATTTTTGTGGCCCTGACCTGTATGTACATAGTGCTGCCATGGCATCGAGTCCCTGAGCTTAGAGAGACACCTGCTGAATCTGCATCCTACCAACACAGTGCATTGCACTTTTGGAGCTTTAACTGTGGTTGAGATGAAGAAAGCTAAAAAGAGCTTTTGGCAGATGATATGATCTGATGATCAGCTTCACAATTTGACTTTTCTTTCTCCTTACACAGTGCATTTTCACTGATAGGATAACTTTGTTGTGTTCACATTTTGTATGGAGAAAAATAAGGAGCTCTTGTAGCTGTAGCAGTTCTTTCCCATTTAGACCCTTTTATATTTCCATTTGAGCAAATTTCCTTAAATAATAAATGGCCATGGATAATTTTGCAGCAGTTTTTTTGCTGTAGTTTTTTTAACTCCCTGTGAGAGATTCTTCACAGTGTATTTTGCAAGCAGGTTTATTTGTCTAGGTTTACAGATGCTGAAATTTCATTTATGAAAGATCTCCTGAATGTGTGTGGCCTCGTTAACACCAGCATCACCCTAAGCTGGGGGGGTTGATGTAGCATCTCTGGAAGGTGAAATATTACTCCGAATAAGTCTTATTTTCTTTTGGTTGTAGAGTTACTTTTTCGGCTTCAGAAGATCAGATTTATAAAAACCCAAAACAATGCAACCCAAACCTCTGCTGTTGCTTTTCTTGGATTTGTCCCAGTTTTTGTCTCCAGGGCTTTGCTACCCTTCTTAGCTGAGGCTTACCCTCAGGCAGCTTCTCCTGAAGTTATTTTTGTTTTCCTTGTATGCACTTCTGCCTGATAGGCGAAGAGAACTGTTTTCTTCCTTATTTCTCGGTCTGATGACTTCCATTCAGATCATCTGCCCAAGAAACAAATTGATGCATTTTATTGTGTAAAACTGTTTTTCACCATGGCTAGTTGAGAATTTTACAGAAGAATGATTTTCTGTGGTAAAACACACATTTTTAAAAATAATAATATTTCATAATAGTTTAATTTGCAAGTGCTGAATTCCATACCGTAATGCTGTCTAGCCAACCCTTGCAAAACTCCTAATTTTTCCTTCGGTCCCTATGTTTCCTTTTTGAACCCCAACAAAGTTGAATTTATAAATTTTAAAATCCTCTGTGAAGTGAAAATTCCACTTATTTCCTGAAAGCTCAATTAAAGATTGCAGAGAAGAACCAAGTGTGTTGTTTTCAGAGATGCAAACTTGGACACACAAGTTATACATAAACTGTAGTGCGGTAGTTGTGTATTGTACACAACTCCAAGCCTTCATTCTGCCTTTGTGAGGTTTTTTTTCCCCCATAAGATTGGGTTAGATTTGGGACTCTTTATCTTCTCTTGTCTTTCAGAATCTTTGCTTTAAGAACATTAATACTTGACTGTATGAACAATTCCAGTATTTTTCACAGTGGAATTCTTTGTACACTTTTCTTCTCTTTTTCCACATTCTCCATATTAAAAGTTCAGATTAGACTGTGTTGCTACAGCATCACACTAATTCATGTTGAATTGTTTCCACTTCACCTTGTAAAAACTTTTCAGTGTACCTATGTCCAAGACCCATTCACTGTTTTCTAAATATGCTATGAAATCTTCACATTCTTGGGTTAGAGAGGTTTAGCAAGTTTTCAAAATATTTGAATTGTAATTCAGTTCAATTTGCATTTCAGAGGGCAGAATTAAAGCGCAAATGCAGGTGAAAGCTAGATTACTTAAAATTGAACACTTCCTAATTGTTATGTACAAAATTGTCAAGGACTTCTAGCTCTCCAGGCTTACCATTCCATTGCTCTGTCCTCCTGGCAATGTTCACTTTGATAATCAATGTGTAATGTTGGAAATAGATCTGTTGGGACAAGGCAGAGATTTTATCAGGGAACAGCAGAAATAAGTATCTGACATGCTTTCTGTTTTTCTCATTTCATCTTCCTTGTTACTCCTTTTGCTTCCTTCCATGCTAGTACGTTTGTGGAAGGAAGAAATTACATATTTGCCAAGGCTCAGTTCTTCTTTGAATGTGCTTCTCTGTTAATGACAGAACTAACAAAATTATTTGTTAAATAGAACCATTGTGATTTCCTGCTAGCTGAACCTGCAAGTTACGTTTATTAACAGTTTCAAGGTCCATAAAGACTTTTTTCCCAGAAATAATAAGACCTCAGTTTTTTTTTTGGTGAAAGTGATAACTGAAGCCAAGAGGTTGTCTATGGGATAAGAACAAAGGAAGTGCCCTGCTGGGTTGATGTAGCCTGTGTAGCCAGTATTCTGTCCCAATGTTGGCATGTGACAGTGATGGGTAAGGAACATATATAAGCCTCCCCAGTATCCATGATCCATTATGCATGTGATCCCTCCGTGTTCACAGTTTTTGGATTAGAAATTTCAAGGAGGTCATCTCTGCCCATTCCCTTCAGTATCTATTAGTGAACTTACCCATAAATTTGCTGAGCTTCTCATCCAGCTGTACTGTCTGCCTCTGTGACATCCTATAGTAAATGGTTGAAGGATCTCACTATTTATGGGTAAAAAAGGCATTTTCTCCTATCTGTTATAGTTTGACCTCTGACTAGTTGCAGTGAGTGGAAGCAGTATTGCCAGACTTGGCACATCACAGTTTTGGCATTTGGTATATAACCTCAGTCATATCTGCTGTCAGCCTTCTTGTCTCCCAGAAAGAATTCTGGCTTTTCTAGTCTCTCCTTGGCATGCTATCTTTCAGAGAATTCATAATTGTTTTATAGCATCTCCTTTCACTCCATTAATCATTTTCTCCAAGTTTCTGAAAGTGGAGAGGCTTAGGTACAGTGCAGAAAGTTCTTCTATTATGACTTTTGTGTCAGCATCATGCTCTAGGTCCTCTTCTAGAACATGACTGGTAAGAGAGAGGAGGTAATTAATTTCTTTCAGCAAATGTTTTCCCTCATTTCTTTTCTGTCTTTAGACATAATTCTTTGTCAGGTCTAGTATCAGAAGATCATGACAAAATCCTCAGATACAACTATATGTGTAGTGGCAGGTTTTCAGACAAGAACTTCTCAACAAGAAAAATCGACAGTAAATCACTACCAACCAGATAAATTATTTTAAATAAATAAACAAATCAGTTCTAAATAAAATTTATCCACATCCAAAATTTTAAATTTATATTTTATGTATATTTTTAATTGAAAGATAAATGTAGTTAAATATTTTTTTTTCCATAGAGAGAAATACAGTACTTTCTGGCAGTAAAACTATTGGTTTTCTCCAGGTGCTTTTTCACACTTTTTCTTGGTCAAATATCAGAAAGATTTAGCTGAGTGCAATAATTGTTAGTGTGGAGCCAGAGTAGGATTAAATTTAGAAATGTCAGTTTTGACTGATGAAGAATGTAAAAGCATCAGACTAACTTTCAACTTCAGTAGAGCTCTTGCTGCAATAAGGAATTGAAGAGTGGACATCACAATCTGTCCTTTGCAGAACTAAAAGATAACCCTCCACATTTGGGGTTGGTTGCTGCTCATATAATTTGATAAATTAGCATTCAGCAATGAGTAGTTGAATAGTCTGCTCTTTAAAACGGGCTCCCTATTTTTTCTTTTTTCTTTCTTTTAAGGTTTTGTTTTCTGAGTGTTATGGTACCTATAACATGGCCACGATGTTTATTCTATAGCTGCAGTATCCTTTCACTGTTAGGACTGGATAACAGTATGTGGTCAGTAGTGTAACAAATTGTTTCTTGGAATATTTGAGTTTTTCCTCAAGCATTTTGGTAGCACACTTTGTGCCAGTATTTCAGGCACACAGTTAATTGGAACCCTCGGGAAAGAATGCAGGTAAATCTGGGGCTCTTCCAAGTAAGCTTTAAAGGGATCAGATCAGCAGGGCTTGAATCCTTGGAAACAACTTGCTGAGAGCTAGTTAAGAAGAAATACTGAATTTCTGTCTTCATGAAAGCATGAAGCAGTTTCAGGGAGTGCATTCAGCTGGCATCTTTCTTTCATAAGTTTTTCTTTCGTAACAGTTTAAGGTGTCCACCTGCCACCTTTATCATACCTTTCAAGATTTGTAGTGGAATTTCCATGTTAAAACTTTCCTTAGGAGAGCTCTTGTCAGCTTTCTTTGCAACATTGACTTGTGATGTAATTTTTAGTACAAAAGGCAAAATTCCCAAGGAAACCAGCATTTTCCTGGTACCAGAAGGCTCAGTGGGAAAGCTCTGAAAGCAGAATATGCTGAAGGAAAGCATGAACTGTTTTTTGCCATTTTCTCAAAGTTTTAACTTTCTGCAATCCAAGTGTAAATTTAGAGATAAACAAATGTTCACCTGCAAAAAGCTTTATTAATCAGTAGAGGATGAGGTACTCCACATGTTTTTATGTTAATCCTTTTGTTGGATAAAAGATTCCTTTTGATGGGGAAGCTTCAAGAAACAAGGTGATGACACATTTTATGATGTGTCAATGTGATGAAGATATGATTTCTTCAGAGTCCAAGGGCTGTCTAGGAGCATTTTTCACTCCCTTTTATGCAGCTGCTTAACAGATACAAATTGATGTTCTTCCACTAGATTCCTAAAGGGCTCAGATTTACTATATATTAGGATTTGATTTATGAATTCACATGGAGGTGGAAGTGGCCCTCAGTGGCCTCTCTAGAAACATATTTACATGTCTGTTCCTACTGCTCAGGGGGATATGAGACTTGGTGCACGAGCTCCAAGGATTCAAAAGTCTCCAGTATATTCTTAATTTTAACACAGTTGGGTGTCCTTGTGGAGTCACCTAGGTCCAAATTCCACCTTTGGTATTTGGACATAAGAGGAGCACAGCTGAAGGACGGATATATACATGCTAAGCACTAGATGTCTTACACAGATGAAACTGAAATCCTCTGTCTGGAGCATTGCATTTGAGTCAGTGTTGCAAGATGACACCTTAATTTCCTCAGGATCAGAAACTGAAATCTTCTACTTAGGATTGAGCTACAGTGATGTTTGTGGTGATTTGTTGTGTTTTGTTTTGGTTTTTTGTTTGTTTGGTTGGTTTTTGTTAGTTTTTCTTTTTTTTTTTTTTTTTTTTCTAAGAAGTCTATGTTTGTCTCCTACCTCCTGAAAGACTTCTCTAAGATTACTTAATTACGAACCAGACTGTATGGAAATCCTCTGTTCATCCTCGGTTGTTCCTCCTTCCTACCAGTGATCAGCCAGTGTGAGGATAACACAGGAGGGCTTAGATCTTAGTTTTTATAGCAGCTAGATAAGAGTAAAATATTTTCCCACTGGTCTTTGTATAAATTTAAACACTGTCACCATCTGCTTCACATTACAAGGCATCTCAAAAAAGTATGGCAATGGGTCAGAAGGTGTGCGAGACACAACATCTCTGCGTTAAGCTGACATGGGTATTTGGAGTGTAAGTAACTGCTCTTCCACTTCTGCTAATGCCCAAAAGTCAGGCATGCATTTACCTGGGGAAGGCTCTATTCAGATTCTCTGAACCTTTGATGTCAGCAAAGTGAGTAAATAATATTTTTCCTCAGAAATTTTTTTTTTTGGCTATATTCTCCTTAGTCTTGTTCTAGTCTCCTATTTTTAAAGTAATATTTTATTTTTTCTCTTTATTAATTACATCTTTCTACCTTCCATGCTGTATTTACAAAATTCTGCTAATATTTTGCAAACACAGATCCAATCAGTTTGTTATTCACAGTTGATGGATGTGATCTTTGTCAAACAAAGCCATCATCAGTAGAAGGCATATTGCACTAGTTCTCAAGGGAGGGGAATGAGTCCCCAAGTATATTTCAACAGTTTGCATTGAATTGTGACTGCCAAAGAAATTCACTTTTATTTAATATTAGTTTTTGAAATTATTTAAAAATAAATATTGATTTGGAAGTGGTCTCACAAAAAAATCATTTAGAAGCCACTACTGTAGATGATTACAGAATATAACACAAAAAACAAAGTGTGGTGATGTGTAGTTTAGCTATAAGAAAATATATTTTTTTTTTTTTTGTATAACAGTTCTTTTGTGGCCTGTGTCTTCTGTAAAAAAGCAGTTTGAATTTCTGCTGGGGTTTGGGTGTTTTGGTTGGTTTGTTTGCTTCTCTTTTTTTTTTTTTTTTTTTTCCCCTAGGCTAGTGTCAATTTCATTCCTTATGAGCTGAAACAAATATATTGTGTGAGGTTTTCTCACCTTGCCTATGTTTAGTTAACAGTGACATCATTAACCTATTTCAAGCTTTTCTTTTTTTTAGTAACAAGAGAAGTTCTGCCAATCTGTAGTCTTAGTATACTCTGAGACAAATACTGCCTTTTTTTAGACAATTGTTTGGGGATTTAATTTATTTTCAATTCACCATTTCTTATTAAAACTTCAATCACCCTCCACTTGATTGTAATTAAAACTGCCTCTAGGCAATAAATTTTGTTCTATGCAAATATGGCAGGTATAATTATGGAAATCTAATTGTTCATATATTGCAACTTCTCATGTGGTGTTAAAACAAATGATGAACTAATTAGATTTTTTTCCCTTTAAATAGTAGAACAAAAAAGAACAACAGATTTTTTTACTTTTCCTTGAGCCTGTGTCCATAATGCACTCTCCTGACTCCATGAATTCTTAAATTATATCCAGACCAAAGATTGGAGGTTGTTGATTTGTGTCCTGTTGAATTAGTACAGGGAAAATGTTTCTGTGCAGCGGTGGGCTTACTGGAGCAGGCTGTGTGAAGAAGAGTGAGGGTACCCCAGGTACCTGTCCTCAAGTACCGTGGTCAGTACTGTGCTTGGTGGGTCCTATGAGGATGGGACAATGGTGTTCCCCTCTAGATTCTTCCATTAATTTCTTCATTACACCTAGCTCTGACAGTTCTAAGAAAAAACATGTATTTCCTTACATAGGAAGTTAGTTAGCAAACTGAGTTAACGAACCTGAAATTCGTCAGTGGTTATCCTTCAAGAATATTTCTTTAAATAGTTCTGCAGTGCAACCTGTTACAGATGTCAGCAGGTTGCACCTTCACTATGAAGGGAACTCTTTCCCCCACCAAGAAGCTAGCAGGGAACACTTGCCAAAACCCAAAAGGTCATGAAGAGCCTTTAGGTCTTGCCCTCTTACACAGAAAAACCTTACATAATCCTTCGGGTTCAATTGCTGCTTGCGTGCTGGCTATGGCCGCGTTCCTTCTCCTTTGCTCTTTATGCCGTCTCCAAGTTGGTTTGTGTTACAGCAGCAGTGACTCACTAATGCTCAGTCCAGTGTGAAGTACTAAACAGACAGGCTCTGCTGCTAAATTCAGAGGCTATTCCCCAAGTACCTTGCCTGAGTCAGAGCACCGTGGAGCAGTGATTTTGTTTTTGCTGGATGTGTTTGGGCGGATGGTGCAGGAGTGGGCGGCTGTAATGCTCTCATTGCTGAGCAGGCAGTGAGCAATCCCCCTTGACGTTTGTTCTGCTACTTTTCCTCCCCCCCCCTTTTTTTTTTTTCTAAAAGTTCACATGTATTCTGGAGTTGTCAGGATGTATTTATGTTTAACCAGGTCTTTAAAGATATTAATGTGAATGAACAGAAAATGCTAGAGGAGCATGTTTACCTGTTCCCAAGGTGATAAAAGCAGATTGAGTTGAAATCCTAAGGGTGAGTATTTTCAGGTTGATTTCAAACAGAATCAGCCTTTAGCAACATAGAATTTACTGACATGTGTAAACCACATGGTCCCACCAGGCAATTCCTCAGCATTTCCAATCCCTCTTATTTTTCACAACATTACTGACATGCCAGACTTCCCACAGGGTCAGCAGAGCTGTCCTTCCTTTCTGGCCCCTCAACTATCTTTTTTTTTTTCTTTTTTTTCCCCCCCCAAAGTCTGAATGTAACTTAAGGATATTCCTTTCATAACCAGTGGAAGGAAACAGAAGTAAAAGGAGTAATTCATGGCATTTTGCAATTTTAGGAACAGAATTTCATCTCATGTCACATTTCATGGTGTTCAATTCTGCGTGAAAAGATAGGATATCTAAATGTAACATAATATTGGGTATAAATATGTGCATGTAATGAAAGTACAATAACTTCAAATTTATGGTAATAATCTGTAAAAGTTTTCATTATGAATATATTGCTGTTTTTTCTTCCCAGGTAGAAATCCAGATGGTGTAATTTTACCCTCAGTTATCATTTTCTATACCTTCTGATTTTTCTGTATATTTTCCCTGTAGTCTGTATCTTAACAACCTCAACTCTTCATTTTCAGTATATATCTTTTTTAGGCTTTCATTTGTAAAGCCAGTGGTTGCTACAGCCAGCCTATCCATTTATTAGGAATATACTAAAAAGGTGACTACAGAGGATGAAAATGAGGGAAAGTAAGTGTTACAAACTGTGGTGTAGCGTAACTATAACCTGTACCATTGTAACTGTGAGAATGGAGCACAGGTACTACTGTAAGGTGCTTTAACTTTTTGATTTCATGGTTTTAACCTTTTAGTGAAGCACATTGTGCTTTTAACTGTTCTTATACTGTTCTAGTATTTCATAAAAGGGCTTTCTGTATTCACAATAGATCCATATAAGATACATATTTGCACAGATAATCATTGCTGTATTGCAGGCAAAGCTTATGGCTGCAGGCTATGTTCCTGATTTTGTTCAGAATAAAGTGTGGACTTAGTATTAAGCAGGTAACAGTATAACTGACATTTTTTTTTTCCTTGAATCAAAGTGTATGTATGACTTGGAAGTTAAAAAAATGGTAAAAAAAATGGAATAGTGGATATAATAACAAGCATAATGGAAGCATGAAATAGAATTATGTTCATATGGAACACGGAAACAGTGCATCACCTGGTTTATCCTAGACTTAGAACTTGAACTGGTTTTTCACTGAAATACTATGTTAAATGGTAACAATATTTCTAACCTTGCATGTCTGCCCACAATCTGAGTATTTCCTTAGGAGTGCTTAGGAGTGCTTTTATGCATGTTCACCTTACTTGCTACATTTATGAAATTTAGGTTAAGGCACTGCAAAAATTCAACATGTAGGAGACCCTTAATGTTCAGGATTTGGTATTTTTCAACTTGGTGATCTTGAAAACAGATGGGGATGTTTTGTATATAAATATTGGTGCTGTTCAAAATGACATTCCCTATTAGTATAAAATTCCACTCTCTGAATAAGGGAGGAATGTGGTTAGGACATGTGCTTACTGCAGTCAGGCTTTCTACAGTGATAGTCAAGGAGTTTACATGGGATGGAACTATAGTCTTGTCAGGTTGTCTGGATCTAAATTGAACAAGTGGTTCAGAAGTTTTATATGTGTATATATATATATACACACATTCTTTAGAACAAGTTTGAGCTTTGGAGGCTTGCATAAGTTGCTATAAAAGCTCATCGACTTTGTGTTACTCTTATCCTCATCACAACACAATACTGTGCTTGCTGGTTTCTGTTTGTTTGTCTTTGATGGGGGGGTTGTTTTTGTTTGGTTTTTGTTGTTTGTTTGGGGATTTGTTTGTTTTTTTGTCTCAATATTTAGTAATACTCTGCATAGTCTCATGAATTATTAAAATACTTGGTTATGCTGTTTAAATGAAGTACTTCTATTAAGACATCTTCATCGTGGTCTCAGCTGCAACAACATCTGTGTCAAATATTGGCCATGGATTAGAATTTGCAGGAAGGATACAAAGTGGCAGAGAAGTGGGAACAAGATGTGCTTTTGCAGGATGCTTGACTACATGCTCTGATTTATTATTTAGCTGTGAGCTATGTTCAGTTCAGCAGGGAAGCTTTTCTTCCTGCAGTTCCATTGAGATCTCTTTGTATCAGGTTACTCTTCTGCAGTGACTTGGACATTGTTCCTACTCACATGCTACCACTGCTTTTAACAGAATGTGTTTTCAGTGGCCTCAATGCCTAGAAAAGACTGTTTTACTATTGTTTCTACACTCCCTGATACTCAGCATGTTCACACAAACACTATACTGCTGTAATTTTTTTTACTGACAACTATTGGTCAGCTTGAAAACTACAGAATTCCATTCTGTTATATAGAATCAAGTTAATGATAGTAAATAACTACATAATTAGAAGCTCTTTTACGATATCAGAGTAATCTCCCATCTTTTCAAATTGTACCTAATCTCAGGAAAGTTTTCTGGTATCTTTTTTTTTTTTTTTTTTTTTTTTTTTTTTTTTTTTTTTTAAGGATCAGTCAGTCAAGTGGAGAAGGTGATAAATTTTGATGGAAGCAAGTTTTATTTGGTTCCTGTAAGCAGGGTGTTTGCATGGAGGGATATTTATATCAACATGTACAAGAGGGATTTCTGCATCTCTGAAAGTCTCCTATGTTATGAATTAAAAACTTAAGTAGTAATCTACCTAATTTTGTAAGTCACTTAATGCAAGGGAAAATGCTGGTAAAAAGGATATAAAGATGTCCCAGTTTAAATGAGACAAGGGTCTTTTGCTGAGGATGGATTAGGAGGAAAAGACCCAAACTTCTCTTTCCAAGCAGTTATAAATCCAAAATTAAGAGGCTTCGATTGAAAGAAAACAAATTATGGAAAAGGGAAAATAACAGCCCTTTATTAAAAGGTATGTGTGTATTAACAGGAACACGAAAAAAAAAACCAAGTAAAATAACTAAGTAATACTCCTATACCCACCCATAATCCCCTTCAAGAACAAAACCGATAAACCGGCAAAAGGAAAATAGTTCAATTTCTTGCACCCTTTGGTGCAGTTCCAACCACAGTCAGCAGGGGGCGCTGTCGGGTCACTGGAGGTGCAAAATTTGTAATGTCCTGTACCATTCACCAGGTGGCGCTGTTGGGTCACTGAAGGTGCAGAACTTGTAGTGTCCTATTGTAGTCACCAGGTGGCACTGTTGGATCACTGAAGGAGTAGAACTTGTAATGTCCAGTGCCTGTCACCGGGCGGTGCTGTGAGATCCTTGGCTGCCGCCAGGTGGGGGGAGGAGGGGAAGGGGAAGGAAAACAACAGCAATAAAACAGAAAGTTCTCACAATGGAAGAAAACTCACAAACTTCAGCTGATTAGGGTCCGTTGTAAGCAGGGCTTGCAACCAGCCACAGCTGAACCAAGAGCAGCAGCCAGAACTCCCCTCCGACAGGAAAGAGACAAAGGAACCCGGCAGTGTCTGCAGCCCGCAGCAGCCTCTCAACCCGGCAGTGAGAGAGACTCCCTTCTCCACCCAACCTCCACCCCCTTCCAGTCACACACCAGCCAACTCCCCCCCTTCATTGTCAAGGAAACAAATCTTGGCCATTAGGGGCTGGGGCTGATTCTTTTGTTCAACTAATGGGCAATATACAGAGCACACACACGGCAGGAGGAAAGGAAAGAAAAATTCCTTGCTAAAAATACGAACTATGACAATATAGAAGCACAAAGTTTAAAAAATATTCAAGTTAAACATTTGATCTGTAATGAGAATTATTACACCATCTACATAAAACTCTAGGGTCTGATATTTTCCTAAGGAATTTTTTTATCTGGAGTTTTAATGGCTGTGATAAAAATGGAGCACTACAGTAAAAACTGTTGGAAAACTTTTCTGGTCAGTAAATAAATTCCACTGGCAAGGGCTTGGCAAATTCTTAGAAACTGTCTGTAGCTGCTTTCTCAGCCCCTTGAGCATTTCACAGCAGCCCACGGCATGTTGAAGGTACAGTACTCAGATAACCTGATAAAAAGAGGAAGACTACATAAACTTTTGGATTTTTCACAGTTTTTCGAAATGAATACTGATATGGATGAATACCTGTGTCAGTACTTGTGTTTCTGCCAAACCATTGCTATGTTGTGGAGTCCAAGTGTGATGTATCTCTTGCCTCTACAATACATTTTAGAGCACCATGCAAGAATGTATAAATCCCTGACATGGGACATGCCAGTTACAGGTTCATTTTGATGGCATTGCCCATAAACTATCCTTGATGTTTAAAACTATGTTTTTATTATCTCTTAAATGCTGAATACAAAATGAAAAAAAAAAAACACGAAAACCAAAACAAATCAAAACAAACATGGTTTGTTTTGCTTACATTAAGATTTATAATGGAAAGTTGTCAAGTCTAAGCTAGGAGTATAGACTTTCTCAGTGCCTGTTGGAAAATAGGCTCTACCACAGTGGAGTGGAGACGAGGATTTATTTCATTCTTTTTCAGTCCCTTTGGTGTTATTTCCTGTTTTGCAGTAGAGAAAAACATATGATCCATTTAAATTTCTTCACAGTTTATCTCCTTGTTGCTCATCTACCTTGTGAAATACTTTTTTTTAATGCCAGCTGTGACCTGTGACCTTTTTGCACCACTTGCAAGCCCTTAGTCTCTTTGAAAAGAACAAGCTTTGATATGTTCAAGTATAAATACAAATCTTTCTTGTATTTCACAGATTTTCCAAATTGTCAAACATTTATAACTGAAATACACAGAAATAGCAGTCTAACATGCAAAACACAGTACTTGTTTTCATTTGCATGCTGACAGGTAGTGGGCATCATGTATATCTGTGTAACCTCCTTAGGCTTAATAGGTTTTCCAGAATTATATTTTCCCCTATCACTTGAGAATCAAAGCTGTGAAGTCCTGCCCGTCAGAGATAATTCTGTCACTGGCAGAACCGAAGGAAGCATTTCCTCATGTCCTTCCTTGTTGACCAATAAAGATGGTTCCAATTGCAACAGGTCAGATTTTTATCTTCTTCTTGTAAGCTGCCAAAATCATGGAATATGTCACAGAATGATTTGGGTTGGAAGGGACCTTAAAGATAACCTAGTTCCAGCCCCCCACCATGGGCAGGGACACCTTCCGCTAGATCTGGTAATATCAGTTCTTTTGGAAATATCCTACACATTGTTTCCTACATATCCCTTCATGGAAGGGAGTTCACCTGCAGAGGCTGAAAAGAAGGGACAAAAGCCATTTTCCAAGATGGAAGATGTTATGAGTATATGCAATATATGCAAGAAGTTACAGAGTGGGATTTTGAAAGCACAGAAGACAATTAGGCCCCTAATGTCCTCCTCTTCAGTTGGAAGCTCTTCTTAAACTTGTGTATATATCACCACATGTTGATATTCGGAATCACAAATCCTGGAAATCCAAACAAAGCTACTTCCTCAGAAGTTGTGGCCACAAAGCATGGAGAACTTATTTACACATTGAAAATAATAATGATTTGCAGCGATTTGCAATGGCATATTAGTTAAGTGCATGGAGCTATTAGACTTATCATAAACAACTGGTAAAAAACCTGTGGCATGTAGCAGGGTTAGCTCCTGATGAGGATTTTGGTTTTCAGTCCCTCTCTGAAGCCCACAGTTCACCCTGTGAATGGTGCAGGGAAATATATTGAACAGATGTTTTCAACTGAAAAGGCAACAAATGCACACAGAAACACAAGCAAGGAGTTCAGAAGGGATTCAGCTATTTGAACTGGAATGGATAAAAACATCCATGAAGGCAACCACAGAAAAAAACTGCTTTGTATTTAAAGAAAAAAAAAAAAACAACGAAAATTTTGTCTTGATCTGCCTTCATTATAGGAATTTAGCTGATAGCAGATTAGGCTTTTTAAATGTACTGTAGACGATGTAGCTATGGCAGTGATGAAGGAAATCTGAGAAGGCTGCTCAGCCATACACTAATTGATTTGCACATCAGACCCTGGGGACTTGCTCTTAAGGCTGCATTCTGGAAGCTGAAACATGTATCCATGCTGATTGTGGGTGTCCTCAGATAAAAGTAGTATTTTAGTGAAAAACAAAAAAACAGTGTGTAAAGGACAGGCGTAGTAAGTATCAAATGAGTTGTAAATTAGTTGATATTTGCTGGTTTTTGCCCTGCTTCCTGTTAGCCAGACTGTGACTGCTATCTCCCTGTGTGCCCCTGTGAGCTGGATGTGTGTGCTGTGCTGTGACACCTGTAGGTTGGTCAGACTGCCCCAAATTAGCCTAAGGGACATCATGTCATCCTTTTTGTTTGGAGGGAGGGGAGCTAGGAGTGATCTCCCTGTTCAAAACCAGAGCAAAACAAGTATTTCTAGACATTTTTTCCGCTGTTGTTTTTCCCCGTTTTTGTTGGTTGTTTTTTTTTTTTGTTGTTGTTTGTTTGTTGTTGTTGTTGTTGTTGTTTGGTTCCCCCCCCCTCTCTTCTAGTGTTTTTTTTGGATATTTTTTTCTTCTCTGGTGGCTCTGACAACACACAAATGGATAGTATCCAGCCTGAGGACTGTATTTCTGTCCTACACCATTTGTATTTTTCAGATTGCTCAAAATAACTTTACAGAGTGGATATGGGGAAAAAATTAAGTTAATATTGTCATGTGGATGTTTCTCTTTATTTTAGGGAATAGAGAGGAGAAATGACATGTTCCCCTACATGTGGAGAGAGGTTATTTTGTTTTTTTCTTTGTGTCTGGTAGGAGCTTATAAAATGATATATTGTTGAAGAGGAAAAATACTTTTCACTCCAGTAAATGATTTCTGTGGCTTCTGAAATATCGCAAGCTGCTAATTGATTAAAAAAAAAAATCAAAGTTGTTATCACTGCAGCAATTCATGTTTGCTTTTCACAATCTTATATAAAAGTGAAAACCTTGAATGTTTTTTAATTGAAGTAAAGATCTGGGTACTGGGGGAAAAAAGACACCATGACAACACCACCAGAGACCTTCAGGTAATTTGTTTACCTTCTGTTCATGGAAGACAAGGAGTAGCATTATCATTAAAAGAATGAAGTGCATTCAGACAATTGAAACAACAGTAAGATGCTAATTCAAGAAATTACAGAAAAGTATCATGTGGAGTCTTTTTGTTCTGTAGAGGAATTTAACCTGTAGTCTTGTTTTACAAAAGTGAAGTCACATGAGAAATCTATTTTGTTAGCATTGCATCTTAGTAAATAGAGTCCCATGGCAGAATGGCACAACACCTGACCCATATACAATAGTCATTTTATATATCAATGTCAATTTAAATATAATTAAACTTTGTCTAAAGGGTCTGCAAACTGCCATAAAGGGAGAGTAAATACGCAGAAGAGAAGCCAGAAACAGGGACCGAAAACTAAGAAGAAACTACAAAAGAGATAGACAGCAGAGGTGTATTTGGGTAGAAACAACAATTAATTGGTGTGCAAGGAGGGCAAGATGAGACTTGAAATAGGAGAGATCAATGCAAAAAAGATGAAAGAAAAAGAAGAAAACATAGTAGAAATTGATTAGTTCGTCCTTTTTCTTAGTTCTCCTGATCCTCATGTTCTGGTTTTTATAGCTGATCAGTAAATGATTCTTTATTAACTTTTCATTACAGTTTTAAAGATTTTATGATTGTCTTTGAGAGCTTGAATTTAAAAGGAAAGCAGACTCAGGACTGTGTACCTAAAGTCTGGTGAGATGGGCTCAAGATGAGCGAGAACAGACTACGAAGTAATTTCTGTGTGGTGTGAGGAGGAGAACTTGGTGGTGTTTTACCTGCAGATTAGCAGCCAAGGATTTCTGAACACTGCAGATCAGGAAATGCAGGTCAGCCACCAGTTTAAAATCTGGTATTGACAAACTGGTGCAGAATTAACTATGTTTTGCACACCAGAAAGACAGAGAGGCACATGACATGCTGATCGACTTGACTGATGCAGTCTCCATGTTGGAGATGGATGACGGATCAGGGAATTACATATTTGCTGTTGGCGTGGAGTAGATATTCTCTGTATTGGTGTTTCTCAGTTAGAAATTGAGGAAGAAACTCAACCTGTAGGTTATGGATTTTTTATTTAGTTCAACACAATTTGATAAGACTAACCATTAAATCTAAGAGGATATTCTGAATACAGACCAAAACCTTAATCTGTCATGCAAAATAAGTGGCATGGCAGTACTTAGTTGAAAGAACAGTAAATCTCATTACCAGTGAGTGAACCTTTAGCATGTTAATTAGTTTTTGATCCCTTTAACAACAGACATCAAACACCCAGCAAGCTCTTTCTTTCAGTAAACATATTTTGAAGAGGAAGGATATTTTGAAGAGGTAAGAATTGGTAAGAATTGGAAGTCTTCTTTGTCAGCTCTTCTTTACTGCAGCTTATATGAAGGCTGTGGTAGCAGAGACTAAAATATTGCTGTAAAGCCTGTCTTGGCTTATCTGGATTTTGTGACTTACTAAAAGCTAGTAACTCATTCAAAGCTGAGGAAGTCACTACTAGAAAAAGCAATAAAATATTAAACATCATAGTCTCTTATTGATTTCTGAAGCAAGGACTGATGCTGTAAGACTTCAGTTCCTACAGATAAATGTTACTTTGAATTGATATTTCATAACAGTGGGCATATTGGTCCCTCAAGGGAGAATGTATTGTAAGGAAACATAATTACTCCAACTCATTTCTTGCAATCACTTCCCTCTCCCCACTCCCCCTGCTCCCCCACCCCATATTCAGGGAAACAAAAGGTCTTGCTTGGCTCAGAGCTGAAGTCAAAACTCTGTCAGAAAATTTAAAATGTAGAAGCACACAAAAATACATTAACAATATTATAGAGACAGAAAACATCAAAGTTTGACACTGAAAACTCCAGCAAGGAGTTTGTATGTATCCTGTTTTAATATTCATTTAATGCCCACATTGTTGGATTTGTGCTTCAGTTGTTTCCTTATGGTTAACTGAATAACTCTTCTTGCTGAGGTCCAGGATTTAAAGCACATATGCCAACTCAGAGCCTCATTCCCTAGGGAGATTATGACTGATTCATCACACTTTCTTGTGAAGAAATTCTGGTTTCTGTGATACAATTGTCTGCATGTGAGCTAGTTATATACACAAAGTTTGCAAAAAAGGAGAGAGAAATACCCTTTCCTTGAATATGGTTTGGTCCAGTTTAGATACTTTCCTGAAGATGCAGTAGAGAAAGTCAGGACTGCCTCAGGTGTAGGTTGCTGGTCTGATGCATCTCACCTTCCCTTTTTGCCTCCTCCCTTTCTCTACTCTCTCCTTTACTAACAAACTGTAAATCAGGAAGATGGGAAGGTATTGATGGGGAACTACTACAGCCCAAAAATTTAGGAACTAATTCTAATTTCTGCTCCTTTTCTCTGTCCACACACAGGAGAGGTTATAGGAACAGTACAGATGAGCCAGCAAGTAAGTCTAAGTGACTTTTCATACTAGAACTCCTCATGAGAGTTTATGGGGACACAGATGATTATCAGGCACTGAAAGTCATATTTTGTTTAGGACTACAGGAACCTGGCTTGTCTATTGTGCACTGGATTTTCATGCAGTCAATACTGGTTATTATTATGCCTACTTTTTCAAAGGTGAAATATGAGGCCCTGTGCCACAGGTATCAGAGTTGGGGTCTTGGCAAAGGAACACTTAGAAAATTTGACTGATTTAAACTGTGCTGTGTTGAACATGTTCTCATATTGTATCAATCCACTGTATTGCTTTGGTCCTCATTTTCAGCCTGATTAGATGCCATCCGAGGAAATTCCAGTGTGTAAAAAATTAATTCCCTGATGTAGCAATAGTTTCAAGGCAACTCCCATTTTATCACAAAAACATAGAATAATAGAATAGTTTGGTTTGGAAGGAACCTTTAAAGGTCATACAGTGCAACCCCACTGCAGTGAGTAGGGTCATCTTCAAGTAGATCAGGTTGCTCAGAGCCCAGTCCAGACTGACCTTGAATGTTCTAGGGTTGGGGCATCCACTACCTCTCTGGGCAACCTGTGCTAGTGTTTTACTGACTTCATTGTAAAAATTTTATGTCTTAAATCTTAGTCTAAATCTACCCTCTTTTAGTTTTAAACCATTATCTCTTTGTCTTATTGCAACAGGCCCTGCTAAAAACTTTACCCCCATCTTTAATTACTGTTTTTCCACCTTTAAGTACTGAAAGGTCACAATATGGTGTCCCCAGAGTCTCCTCTTCTACAGGCTGAACAACCACAACTCTCTCAGCCTTTTCTCATAGGAGAGGTTCTCCAGCCCTCTGATCATTTTTGTGGCCCTTCTTTGGACCCACTTCAGTGATCCACGTCCTTCTTATGTTGTGGGCCAACAACATAAGAAGGACTAGACCCACCATTCCAGGTGAGGTCTCACCAGAGTGAAGTGGAGAGGGAAAATCACCTCCCTTGACCTGCTGGCCACACTGCTTTTACCTTCTCTTATTCTGCTCTAAATAATGACATCATGGCGTACCATGGTGTGCTGTAGGGTTCAAATCATTTTCTGCATCAGGAACTAGCTCTTTTTAAGTAGTCTGTAAACCATTATTTTTGCTCTCAAGCCTATAAACCCGATGAGATTGATTTCCCATCATAAGACAGAGAAGGTAGTGTTGTGTGCTCCTGGAATTTGTCTTGCAATTTTCTATTAATGAGGATGACCTTGATAAATACATTAATGTCCCTCTATAGACTTCGCCTCTCATCTGTAGTTCCCATTGCAGATTGTAAGAGCAGTTCAGTGGGTCTGGAGCAGTAGAGGTTCCTACGGCGTTATAAGAAAATAATCAGACTTGTCTTGGACATTTAGCTGTATATTAAAAGAGTGAATAGAGTAGAACTGATTAAATAAGTGAAATACTTGTACAGAGCCTGAGTCTCAGAAGAACATTAAACTACAGTCCTGTGCAAACGTCATTAAATGTGTGTCTTTATGTGAATCAGCACTGCCGAGACATTCCCCTTGCTGTCTGTGACTTGTCACTTTGTGCCATTGAGAGTCTTTGTCCTTTCATCAGCTAAACAGACTGAAGTGTTGCCTTTGGAAGATAATTACAGGTTCTCATTGAAAATGGCAGTTAAACCCTGCTAGATGGTACTTGTCTCATTGGAGAGAGCACAAAAAACACACAGGCCATGGGATTCTCTGCACAAGGGCCCCTTCCTGGGATAATGATACAGCTCTGTGTAGGAATGATGGATCCGGTTAGGAACCTGACGGGGGATCTGCGGTTTTACCTTATGTGACTGGCTGTGTGAGCCCTTCCAGAGAGCAGCAGGGTTGAAAAGGCAGTGCTAAACAACAGACAGCCTGCACCAGCTCCTCCTTTTTGGGGGGGATCTTTGCATTCCAAATACCTCTAATGAAAAGGGGATTTGTTGACTTGGAGACATTCTGGGAAGTATCCAAAGTATTACATTATCCACTACTCTTTCAGAAAGCTGCTCTGAGAGATACAAGACTCTTGCTGGAGGTCCTTTGTAAATTCTCATGTTTAATTAACCTAGCAAGGTTTACATTGCTGCTTAATTGGCACTGCCATTGAGAGATGTCTGCTTGGTGGCTAGAACGGTGTGTAGTGCTTGTGTCTGAGTATGTGGCTTTGTTAAAGCCTGATTTGTTATTGTTGGCATGATCACACTGCAGGGATATGGTTACTGAGCCAAATCATCAGCTGATGAATGTCAGGATAAATTCAAATTAAATGAATATAACTTTCTGTACTTGACCCATAAATTGCAGGGGATATTAGAGTCCATGTACAGAGGACCTTCTACTTTCAAAGCTGCATGAAGGCCTTTCTGTATTTATTATTGTCTCATCAGGAAATGGACCCTCAAATCAAAAAAGGCTGAAAATATTCAATTTTTGAATTTAAGATGAAAAATTATTTTATATTTTCAGTATTTCTTACAATTTGTGAGTAGAGGATATAGAATAGTGTTGAAAACCTGTTGTTGCCACAATGCAGAAAGTTAGACACATTGTCAAGCTGCGAGTGCATAGCTTTCATTCTGCAAAATTCTCTTTAGAATTGAGCATTTGTCTACAGATTATTATATATCAATCATTTACCAGCTCTGTTTACTTTCCAAAAGCATACATGAAAATAATGTGAAAGAGGAATGAATCAGTACAGAAATTGCAAGTACACAAATACAGAATTTAAGAGCCAACAATTAGTGTTTTTTTTTTTTTTTTTTCAAAGAATCTGTTACAATGCGGGAGGGACAAGAAAAATAAATCAAAAGAATCACTGCCAAGATGAGTTGGTTGCACATTTCTGGTATGAATGCTGATGAAAGACTTTTCACTTCTGCAGAGACAGACAAGAAGTTCCCTTTATGAGAATACATCAGATGGCAGCAAAACCAGAAGCAATCTTATTAGTTCGACAAGTTGTCAATTTTCACAGACTCTCTCTTCGGGCAGGAAGCACTGATGGGTTTTGTGTGCAGAAGACAGATGTTCTATTTACAGTCTGTACACGAGAAAATAAAAGTCCCCTCTCTTGCCAACCTGCATTTGAGCAAACCCAAAAGGAGATAATAATGTGTTGCTGCTGCCACTGCTTTTGATTCTTTTGTACCAGACGTGGGAAGGCACGAGAAAGGGGAATCTAAAAATAATAACAGATGCAAAGGCCTTTGTGCTGTATATCTGTGTTTGTGCTACAGAAGCCTTTGCTTCTCTCCTTTATTTTGTAATATTACCTATCTCGCTTATGCTTATTTTGAAGGAAGTGTGATAAAAATATTCATTATGTACAACTATACAGATGTGCATATCAAGAGAAGAGGACTGGACAGTAAGAGCAATCTCTACCCTAATCTTTTCCTAAATTGTTTAACCAGGTTTTTCAACTGACAAGATGTTAGGTCAACCTGAAATAGCAAAAATGCATGTGAATGAAAGGAGAGGAGAGGGGAGAACAGGCAGCATTTAGAGCCAGACAGTGCTAATTGGTTTGAATTGGCAATGAAACATTTGTATTCAGGAAAGAATCAATGACATTTCAGATCCATTCCTAATGTTTGCGCATCTCAAGCCTTGAATCTAATTACCTATTTTTGGTTGAATTCATATCTGATCCTCCAGCATTAGGATCTGTTTCTGTACATTTACTTTTTGTTTGGAGCTAAAACAACATGGTCCTAGGTCTCATTTGGATGCACACTGCAGCTCCCAAGAGCAGCTGTTTTGCAAGATACACGCCTAAGGTTTTCAAAACATTTATGTAAAGATGTGATTGTATGCAGTTATTGTTGTTTGGGGCTGAAATGCTGATATTAAATGAGTTCTTAAATTAGCAAGAAATTTAAAATTCCCTTATTTGGAGTTAATGAATAAATCTCAAATTGGAAATCTGGTACTAGCTTAAGCTTCTTGTTGAAAAAGATGAATAGGCACCAAAGTGCTGCTCCAAACAGTGTGAAAAAAATCTCTCAGAAATGAAGAATTAAAATAAATTGAAAATCACTGGATATGTGAGAGGTCATCTGATGTTAATTCAGGCCTTTGCGTCTCTTGCCTCTTGTGTAGCTTCTATAGACTTTAGACCATCTGTCGTGGTTTTGCCCACCAGCCCGTCCCTGGGGCTGAGGATGGTTTTGTCCAGGTGATTTCCGGACAAAAAAACAATCAAAAAGTTCAGTGACGCCTTTGCTAATTACATCTTTAAGAAAACGGAAGAGAAGGTGGTTGCGCAGTTGAAATTAGGAGCAGTAGCCATGTAGGAGAGACGCGGTGGGCCCGAGGAGGGCTAAGGTCCTCCTCCTCGGCTTGGGCCGGGGGGCAGGTGCAACACTGAAGCCTCCCTTCTCTCTTGTGAGAGAGTGAAGAAAAAAAAAAAGTTTAAAAGACGAACTGCTTAGACGAGAAACTGCTGCAGAAGAATTCCAGCCATGAGATAACAGGATTTTCAAGGTCAAAGCTGCAGTCGCAGGAGAGAGAAGAAAAGTTCGAAGGGGGGAGAACTGCTTTTTCTCCTTTTCGCTCTCCCTCCCTTCAGCAGGGTAAAGACTGAAAAATAAAACCCTGCCACTTGTGAAAGTTTGTTGGGGTGAAGAGACCCTCCATGCAGCTCACAGAGGAGCTTGTGGATGCACCAGAGATTTGTGACTTTAACAGAGTCAGAGAAAGCCTTATGCTGGAGTAAAAGCGGCTCAGATGAGGCAGAGTCCTGTTAAAGACTTTGTGACCCTCGAAGGGATCGATGCTTATGCTGGAGCGAGACGGCTCAGATAAGCTTGGGATCTCAGTGAGAGATCCATGCTGCTGCTGTTGAAGATTTATGACCCTGACGGGTATTAGAACCTACGCTGGAACACAAAACGGTTCAGGTAGGGATGTTGGGATCCATGTGTGGGATCCGTGCTGCTGGTGCTAGAGAGAACCTACGCTGGAGCAGAAAATGACTCAGGTGGGATATTGGGATCCGAGTAAGGGATCCAGACTGGACCCATGCCGAGAAGTCAATCAAGGACTGTTCTCCCATGGGGAGGGACCTCCATAGGGAAACAGGAGTGAACTCTTAAACCATTATCCCCTGTAACCCTGTGGAAGAAGATCCATAGTAAGCAAGTGTCCCCTTGCAAGTCTATGGAAGGAGACCCTTCAGGACCTGGGTAACCCCCAGCCTTCGGTTTTAACCCAGGAGGGGGGTAGGCCCAGCCCTGGAGGCCAACACAGAATAAAAGAGAGATAAAGAAGTTCCAACTGCGACGAAAGTGCTGCAAAGTTACTAGAGAGAGAGAGAGAGAGAGAGAGAGAGCTGGAATTCCAAGAACAGAAAAGGACTGTTTCTCCTCCTTGGACTGATATAAAGGGAAGTGGGGGGAGAAGTATCTTCTGTAAATACATAATACCTTTTACTTAAGTAGAATTGTTATAAATATAATTCTTTAGTTTTAGTTTGTTAATAATAAATACTCATACTTTTTTTAATTCAGTCTCTTTTTGTCTGCATAAACCTTCTCTCAACTGATAGTAATTGTATGGGGGGTATAAAAGTAAATTGACCCAGGGCAAAACCACAACACCATCACATCAGCTTCAAGGACACAGGAGGCAGATAGAAAAGATGATTGAAAAATTGCAGACACAATGCTCTGTTACTGGAATTCCTATGAGGCTGAAGGAATCCAACAAAAGGAAAAATAAAAGCCAAATTTTTAGGTTTTATTTCATCACGGCAGAAGAATGAAAAAAAAGAAATTAAAGGAGAAGGAGTTCTCCAGCACCATATTGTCAAAGACCTTTACAATACATTAGCACACGACACTGTGCCCCTGAAAATAGCAGAGGCACTTTTGGAGACATTTTTGTGGTAAATTTCTCAATAGTACTTAAATCTTGTCTGTCAAAACGAATTTGAGAACCTTAAGTTTGTGAACTGGCTATGTGACTTCAGACTCCATAGTGAGAAAAGTAGTGCAGAGTTTCTGCAAACCTTACTCTGTCTTGAAGTATACACTCTAAAAATTGTATTTAGTAAGATCACGCTAAAAAGCCACTCATGCCATATTCATTAAGTCAGTCTTATTTTAGAAATAATAATTAAAAAAATCAATCCCATACATAGATTTAGATAGAATATGCACCCTAACATCTCTATTGCTGAGTTAAATTGGGCTGTCTCATATGCAAAGCATTCAATGGGAAAGATTAGATCCTGTGTCCTTTCCTATGGTCATGATTTTAATAGTCAAAATAACTTCTCTCTCTTTGATTAACTTACTTAGAAATTCTGGCTGATCAATTAGGAGTTTAGGAAGAAGAAATTTAGCCGTCAGCAGTAGCTCTTAATTAATTCTGCATCAGTGTCTGTCGATTTATATTACTAACAAAATGTAAGAATTGTTTCTCAGTATCTGACACATCAACTATGTGTTGCCTTCTTCTGTTTTGTTTGTTTGTTTTGAACTTTTTTGAAAGCTATTGATTCATTGATTGTGGCTGCAGTAGTATTTAAGGTAAACAAACAAATGTTGTCTTCAAGCATCAGCTTCTATCTGTGTCTTGCCGAATATTTTTTTTCTGTATGTCAGGCACTCTCTTAAACCAGTTGGTTCTCTGAAAATCCCTCACAGATTTTACTCTCCAAGTTATCTACTTTACTTCATACAAATCCTTGCTTACAGCAGATTAGTGAAACTTATGAATCTTCAACTCTTCTTAGTGCTCTGGAGGGCATGTGTTATGTTAGGTAGAGTGTCTTTTGCCTAATAACCACCAGACATAATTGCCACTTACCTTGCTCTGCTTGTCCTTATTTATTTTTTTCTCTCCCCCTTAACCTGCCTTCTCATTATATTTCTGTTTCCCAACATAGAAAGTTCTGCCTTTCTCTTTTATGCTGCTTATCTGAGCCTGAGTCCTCATGATCAGAAGGAACCTCCAGAGGTTTCCCTCCATCTGCCTCCATCAGCAGTTCCAAATCTTCCGTCTGGCTTATCTTCTTATCTTTTCTTTTTTTTTTTTCTTTTTTTTTTTTTTCCCTAGGCTTCTGTTTCCCTATTTCTTGTCCTAGAGATGTCCATCCTTTGTACTTACAGTCTGAATTATTATTCCCATGGCACTGTTGCCCCTTCAGTCCTACTTTTTTCTCTGTGCCACTCCCAGGTGGCAGCTCAAGAGTGAGAACGCTACATCATCCTCTAAATGTTGCTTTGAAATACATACCTCATTGGCTCCTTTTCCTGAGGCTGAATAATTCATAGATTAAATATTTCTGCCATATGCCAGCACATCTATGTTGCAGAGACTATCAAATCACAGAAATTCTGGTAGGAAGGGACCTCTGGAAGTCATCTAATCCAGGCTCCTTCTAATCCAAAGTGGGATTGTTGCCAGCACTACAGACAGGTCAGCGTGTCTCAAAATCCTCCAAGGATGGAGATCCAATAGCTTCCTTGAGTGACTTGATTCAGAGCAGCACTACTCTCTTAATGAGCTTCTTCTCCCGCAGGGTATAGCATGAACTTACCAAGCTGCAACTTGTGTTCACTGTCCTCTCTTTTATTGTCGGCCAATTTGGCAAATTGTTGTAGGATTTTACTGGATCGCTCCTTAGCCTCTACTTTGCTGGACTGAAAAACCTCTCTGTCTCCTTCTAGATCACATGCTCTGGGCCTGTGCCCATCCTGGTAGCCCTCCTCATTAGAAACAACATCCCTGTTGAAATGGGAAGTGTGCAGGTGGACACAGTATTTCAGATGCAGCCTCACTATTGATGAGCAGAGGAGAATAAAAACTTCCTTTTCACATTGCTCCTGGCACAACCAACAGCTAATCTGCCTTCTTTGCAGTGAGAGCCAAGTGCTGGCACATTTTTGGTGTGTCCTCTACCCCAGGTCCTTTCCTGAAGGGTGCTCCTAGCTGGTAAATTCCCATGTGGTACTGCTGCAAGGGACTATCCCATTTTAGGTGCAGACCTTTGACCCTCTCCTTATTGATCCAAGGGATGTTTCTTTTTATTCGATTCTCAAGTTTCTTAGGGTTGAAGCTCTGTCATTCAGCATGTCAACCACTCTGCCTAATTTAATGTCACCTTTGGATTTGCTGAGGATGTACTCTGTCTCATCATCCAGGCTGTCAATGAAGATATTGAACAACATTGGCCTCACTATTGACCGTTCATGTGTTCTGCTTGTTACCAGCCAACAATTAGATGGCAAGCATTGATTCCTGCCTTTCAGCATGGCAGCTCCTCTCTTTCCTGCCCAGCAATATAATACAACCCAGCTTCTATTCTTCACTCTCATTTTCTGGTTTAAAGAAGGAAAAACTTGAAAATTCCCATGGAGAAGTGAAGTCCAAAGAAGCTTTGAAGAGAAGTTGGGAGAGATAGAAAGCAGAGTCCTAAATATTTTATTTCAGCTTCTAATAAAAAGAGTAAGGAATGGACTTTTTTTTTTTCTCCCCACGGAGCTTGTAACCACAAGTTTTTTTCCGGGTTTTTTTATTGATCTATAGCCATTTTTCAAGGAAGCATAGGCTTCATTTCCACAGCTGATCAAGCTGTTATTAGCACAAAGCACTGTAAAAATCCTGCTCAGTAGCAATTGTTTTCTGACAGAATATTAAAGTAAATAAAAACCTCAAAGGGGCATGCCTGAGGTTACATTTCAATAGATATGTGGCAATTCAGAGAATGAAATGTGGATTGTTTGTCCTTCTTCATTCATGATCATTCCTTTATAGTTTTTGGTTATATCATTCAGTCAAATAAAAATCTTTTCAAGGAAAGGACCCTGTCTTTGTCCCCGTCCCTGCAAAACCACACTAGATTAGTACTAACTTTCTTATTCCTGCATCCAAATGATTCTCCACTTTTGGTTTCATTTATTGTGCTTTAGATTCCAAAACCTCTCTTCTGTGCATTCCTCCAGAACGTATGTCTCTTGTTCACAGTTCCCCTTTTTTTCTTGTGGTTAACAAAGTTTTCAGTCCTTGACTCTGTTTCTGGGATATGTGTGTTGTGGATTGTGTAATGTCTTTGAACTCCTTTCACAAAGTTGAGTCATTCATTATGCCACTTTGCTCAGGCGTAAAGGGACTGTGCTGCCGTGCAAGGTTGCTCCTGCTGGAGAGCACGTTAAGGCAAATTCTGTGATTTTTTTTGTGTTGCTCTCATGAAGGGTTGGACAGGAACAGAATAATCCTTGTTTCAGTAGTGGTCTGTGATTGCAGAGAGTCAGCCTTCCACAAGAGAAGGTGAACTGTGTTCCTCGGAACCACTACATTTCTAGGACCTCATTGCAGATGATAATGATAGCTCACAGTTAAAATAAAGCCAAAGTAATACAGTAGAGTGGGTTCCTCTTGCTAATGTAGTGTCAATCAATTTTGCTAAGCTTCAGTGCTTGTTTACTCTTCCAGTTGTAAGTTAATACCCAGCAGACTTTGTTATTTGAATTATTGATAAAGCATTTTGTTCCATGAAAGAATGCAAACCCAGTTTTGAATTGCAAAGGTAAGAGAATACCGTGTGCTCATTCCCAAGGTGTTCCTGTGAATATGTAGCTTGGAACTTAATAACAAAATACAATTGCTATTAATTCAGCTTTACAAAAAATTATTAATGAATGAGATCATTAAATATTAAGTTAACGGAAGCTTTTATTTTGCACCTTACTCAAAAGCCTTTCTGTCCATGGTATATGAGAGCTAGACAGGCTGCAGCAGGAGCAAATACAGCGTTCAAGATGGCAACTATAGCATCTCACAAACTAATTTGTAAATTCAGACCAAGAGTCCTTTTTTGCTTGATTACAGAATTGGTCATCTCTTCAAAATAGAAAATAAGAGTAAATTTTGCATTTGATACCACTCTGGAAAGACAAAAATCACCAGCTTTGAGTCTAAAATGGAACTATATGGTGGCATGGTCCCAGCCCAGCTCATAACAGAAGCTTTAGGGTCTCCCTTAACATTTTTCAAATGAAGTTCACAGCCAGAGGCCAAGGGTATCCTGTGGCATATGTCCCAGCTGCAGGCTATGATGCAAAATTATGCAGAAAGAATAAACATGAGTCTCAAGCTAGAGCTTCTGGAACTGAATGAAAGTGAATGAGAAATAAAAACGAATTTGTTGTTACATTTAATTCAAATGTAATTGCCACAGTAATTTTACATTAAATAGTTCTAGTGAAATAATTTTCAAATTTGGCACTTTTTTGTATGTCTTCTACATTTTAAGAATGTCTAGATTTTTTATTCCCAGTCTTAATGGGTTTATGTGAGTTTATGAGAATAAAGTCTTGTGAAGTGTTGTGAAGCAATAAACTGAGGAGAGGAGAAGGACAGTAACACTTAGAGAAATCTGTAAAAATTACGTTATTTTTCTGAAATACACTGAGACCTTTAACCTTGCAGGTGAACTCAGGGATCTGATCATGCCAGATCTTTCAAGTACATTCTCTTCCAGTGAATAAAATAGCAAGGGCAATGCTTTGTATGTCAGGACTGTGCCCTGTGTAGTGCTGCAGCCAGCAGTCAAGGCATTCCTGATGCCAGAGACAGCAGGAGAAGGGTTCATTTGCTGGGGGTTTAACGTTCCCGGGTTGTTGTTGTGAGGAAAGTGACTGTGCTGCTCTGGGAAGATGGGTGACAGCAGAAAGCAGGAGACAGTTTTATGAGGCTTCTGGTCACTGTATGAGATCTGAAATGTCAGAAAACGTGAAGCCCATCCTAGCAGGCAAAGGCAGGCAGCTGTGCACTTGTCTTACACCAGCCTTCTTGTTTGTAGTCTGAGCTGTTTAGACACCAATTAGATAACAGAAGAAAAAGAAACTTATTTTTCTTCTAAGCACTAATGCCTGGTGAACTTGTCACAAAGAGCCCTGACTGATGGCACAGGATTCACCAGATGGTTGTGGATTTCAGATGAAGTCATTCATTTCTTTGTTTGTTTTAGAAGATGTGTTTACAATTCTTTTTTTTTTTTTTTTTTTGGCTTAGGCACATGAACAGTTGTAAAAAATTGTTTCCTTCCCACTAAAATACAATAGCTTCTCAGTGAGTATACATAATTTTGTGCCTTTTCCTTCAGTTTGCATGTTCACCTAAAAACAGAGTTAGTGCACCTAATACTTCTCAGATATTCCTGTGTCAACGGAGACCACTCTGATGACCCACGCTGGAACCTTCCAGAACTCACAGGCAGGAATCTGTGAACAATGCTTGCACAGGTGAAATGCCCCTGAAGTTCTGCAAGAGCATCAGCTGTGGGTATGAACCCCTGCTCTGAGATTCATAGCTCAGAAAAAACGCTGCTTCTGCTACAGAACTCCCTTCTTTTGAATTGATCTAATTAATTTGTACACATTTTATTATGTGCTGCCTTCATAATCATCTTGCTACTTTACATATAATATTTAGTATTGGTTGGGGACTGAAATTTCTGATTTTCTTGTTGTGGTTCTGTTGTTTCCTGCTTCTGTGGCTGTTATAATTCAGGAAGGTCAAGAAACTCAAATAACCATTCAAAGAGGGTTTTCTAAAAATGTTTTTGTTTTATATATTTTTATATTTTTTATATCTTACATCAAACATAATTAAAACAATTTTAAATTCGGCTACTTAGTTCTGCTTTTTCTCTCGCATTTTGATGTATTTTATCTTTCTTCCATTTTTCAATATGTTTCTTAGCAAAATGCTCAATTATTTTTGTGAGGCAAACGTTGTAGGTAAATATTGAAATCTTTTTAAATGTTTGCATTGCCATAAGATCTGAGTTACATTTTTACCCTTTAGCTTTCATGAAACCAGGAAGCCTTGATGAGGGGCTTTCACAGTAGCCAAGTGGGGTGTGACGTGATTTCCGGGCTTGCTGTGGTTCTCAGTATCATTCTCTGGTAGGTAAACACTGATACTGAGGAGGTTATCACCAGGAAGCCACATGTCACTAGCAGAAGAAATATATTCTTTCCTGGCCTTGTATTTAATAGGGCTTATTGCCTTAAAAGACTCAAGAAAGAAATACAATAACAAAAAATTAAAAGCCATCCTAACCGTGCCTACTTTTATTCTCTTTGGATGGATGTTCCGCATAACGTAACTTATCCATTTTAAAAGTACCCCTGAGTCAAGTTTCCTTACCATGTCTGTGTAAACAAGCTCTAGATCTGTCTTTATGATTTTGGTTTCACCTTAGCTCCAAAAGTGAATGAGATTTTTTGGGGGAGAGAGAGGACTTGATTTAGGTATATGCCTACGGGGTACTGCACTCTCCCTCATCATCTGAAAAGTTACAAAATTAAGGCTTTTGCCATTTAAAGCTGGTGTTTTCTGAACAGATGGTGAGATTTCAGCCCTGGGTAACCCAGAGCCATGTGGAAAATCAAAAATTCAAATGCTGGATCTGAAGCTTGCTGTGAAAGTTCACATACACAAAGGAGGATGCACATGGAGTTCACAATATTCTTTTGATATGACTTATACAGTGGTCTTGGGCATTCTCATATTTAAAGTAACGAGAGGAGAGGAACTTGTTCAGGAAGCATAATTTTCCAGCCACCTGGTATTTATATTCAGGTTTAGCCATTAAGCTTTATAGCAAGTCTTCCAGAGTGCAAAGTTTATATTTACTTGTACAGCAATAAAGGATTGATGTTTGTAATGAACTTCGAAGACTGACTCACTGAACCTGCTTACAAAAACACGAGAGTTTATCTGATGGACATTTCTTGAAAAAAACATTTTTGTTCAGATCAAATCTGCACATTTACATTAAAAGCATCTATTCTCCTCTAAGAGTGGATTTTTTGATGAGTTTTGTTGATTTTTTTCTCTTTTTTTTTTTTAATCAAGAAAAATTGGGGAATTGCAGACTTGAAGCTTATACAGAACATATTAGTTCCCTCACTGTTCAGAATAGATCTCTCTGTTACTGATAAAATCAGTCTCAGATAGAAGATATCATGCAATGAAAGAGCAATATTAGAAAGACAAACTGCCTCTAGTGGCATTCAGTTCTGTTTGAAATTTAGAATTGAGAAGGTGTGTTTTTTGTAATGGGAGCATTTTTACCAAGTCATAAGATAACATGAGATTTGTGCAAACTCTGGATCACATATATTTGTTGATTTGGGGCATTACCAGTGCACAAAACATTCAAAACACTAATTGAGCTTGTGGGAATGCTCTCATTTTAGCTAATTCTCAAAGAATGCAGCCACTGAATGGTTGGGAGTATTTAGTATGTGTCTCTGTGAAAAACCTAGCCCAGGAGAAACCATCTGATGCACATGGTATTTATAAGCATGGCTTTAACGTAGTCTAAGGAATTTTAAAAAAAATAAATATTTATAATTTTTCAACTTTTTTTTCTTTCTGTTGGCTTTCAATTGAAAAGAACCGAGTGTGCTTTATGCTAATTTTATGCTTATGAACAGTCCTAATGAATTCTATGGGAAAGTGGAATAATGTACGAAAAAATGAAGCACACATTTACTTACACATGAGGTTTTGTTGGATGGGGACCTGTGTGTGCAAGTGGAACAATGGCCCAATATTTAGAGCTTTAGGGGAATGCCAGCTGAGGATTTTAATTTGCTACAGATCTCTTGTGTGGTTTCAGTCTAATTTACTTGCAGGATTGTCTAAGTAACTGTTTCTCTAAATTAGTCACATCTCCTCCCCTCTTCAGAAGTTGAAGAGTGGTGTGTATTTCCAGCTATTCCTGTAGAGGAATGAATCTGGTTAACTAGTTCAGACAAGGCATCTAATATTCTAGCAGGTTAGATACCTCACACATAGTATCTGCTGCCTGACTGATGATAAATATCCTGGGTGTGTAGAGAAAGGAAATCTCAGAACATATCCCCTGTCATGTTCCCTATTTTCAGAAGTGTTCACAGGTGAGGTGCTGGGACAACCTGTATGGTTTACTTGTTAACTCCAATGCACTGAGCTTTCTCTGGCTTCTCACTCATCTTCTCACTAATGTCATGAGGTGCATCAGTAATGTTGCTTGCATAGAAATCCCAGGGAGTGATCCCAGGTGAATTGAAGGTGACTTGATCTTGGGCTGATTTTCTAGTCTTAAGGATGTTCCTGGACCAAGCCATGCCAAGTGTATCTAGAGATTTTTCATTCTGCATTAGGTAATCTCTGAAGAGGAAATACTATTATGGGTTACTTTGCAAGGATTTAGTGAAGATCAGGGCATTCAGCATTCAGTCACACTGGCCACACCTTGCCTGGGCACAGGTGTTGGATGTGACTGTCTTAACCTGTGTCTTCTTTTCCCTTCCCATGGGCACCTAAGAGACTTCAGGTGATGAAATGGCAACATGGGTTGGCATGACCCCAGGACAGGTTGGGACATGCACCCAAAGCATTTGTAAATGCAGCTTAGCTACAGCTTCAGTTACTTTTGATGATGATGAACCATTTATATCAGAAGATTCATGAAGATTAAAGATGACCAACCTGTATAATTTTTCTGGCTTTATTAACTCCTGCAGTGTTTAGATGTAAAACAAAAGGAGAAGTCAAAATATGTGGTCTCAGATGAACTGTGTGTCCTAAATCAAATGCACTGCCTTCTGTAACACAGGCCATTCCCATGACCTTCTGATTACTAAATATTAATAAAATTGTAGCAATTTATAATAATCTTACATAAAATAGCATTGCAGTAGCATTGGCACAATGAGCTGTGGCCTTTGTGATAGTGTGGGCTGAATTCTGTAGGCTGAATTCTAAAATTAGAATTGTGGAAGTCCACAAGCTCTTTATATGGTAGCAATCTATAACACTGTTTCAGGAAGGAATCAAGACAAACCAAATAGCTGCCATTCAAAATAAATCTTGGGGATTTTGGACAAAAGCCACAGTGAGTTTGTATTGCTTGTTATTTTTTAAGGAAGTTTTAGAAAGAAATGCATTAATATGCACAATATAAATCCAACCCTGGAGGTCACTGAGAGTTTGCAATTTGCAAGTGCTTTAGGAATAGTTGCTAAAGATGGGAGAGGAGGAGGGGTAGGAAGTGTCAGTAGGAGAAATAGTGCTATAGTGCTAATGAGCAGATGCTCTGCTGTGTATTGAGAGACCTCCCTGCAATTAAAAAATAGTTGTAGGTAGGAGGAGATCATTCATCTGTCTGTGTGCTGTCAGTGTACCTTAACCAGCTTTTTGTATTTCAGATGCATTTTGATTAAAGCAAAAAAGAGTTTTAGCAGTAATGTTTTCTGCAGTGAAAAGTGAGACCAGAATGCAAAGGGAACTGCAGAACCACTGTGCAGGCAGAAGCCAGGTGTCATTAGTGTGCTGTCAGCTAATGGTTTCCTCCCAAAGTCCTGGGTCATCTGTGTGTAGCAGAACATGAATGTTCTCTGGAGCAGGGCAAAGGAGCAGTTCCTATCTCACCTCTTCAGATGACAGAGTAGCCAATATTGGATTTCCCAGCCATTATCAAAGAGTTCAAAGAGGAGAAATAAGGAGCAAGAATCAAAAGCAGAGGTTCTTCTGTAGCTGGTTTACTCCCTTCCACTGTGGTCAGGATAATGTGCAAGGACAGGGGGTTGGTTCCACCAGCAGAGGAGGGGTCAGCATGCTCAATTCACCCTGAGCAGGAGCATGCCTCAAGAACATGTGTACCTTGTGGAACAGCGAAATTGGCTGAAAAAGAAAAAGAATTCATTTTTTTAAAATCCAGCTTTGTATGTAATCCTGTCACATTTATTAGAGAAACACTTCAAGGTTTAGGAAGGAGGTGCACCATGCATGGGCCGAATAGCACAGAATAGCTCAGTAAGAGTAGCTCAGTCACTGCAGGCATTGTTTGATTCAACATACACATTTTCCCCCTACCTTTCTACCTTTTCTTTTCCTTTTCCAGGTTAGGGGGATTATAGCATAATTAGAAACTGAATTATTTATGAGGAATCATTAAAGTGGGTGGCTTGCAGATTAATCAAAGACAGGCGACATATGATATGAAACTGCCTTTTCCTCTGCTGCTTTTGCTCATAGTGGCTGCAGGGAAGCTTAGATAAAGCATCTCGAGCTCTGAAACAAAAAATTGAATGTTCTGCCATATTACCTCTGTGTGTGTGTAAATATCCATGAGTGTTGGGGCAAAATAAAAAATATGGGTGAGATTAGCCAAAAGAAGGGTATTCTCAGCACACAAAAGGCAGGGATAGGTCATGACTCATTATGCAGCTTTGGAAACCAGAAAATGTAATTTCTCTGCCAACTGGAGGAATTTATGAGCCTAATGAAATTTAAAATCAGTGGGAGCTCATCTAATAGCAATAAGACATATAGTATTCTACTAATATTATGAGGAGTATGTCTAAAAATAACGTAGAGGCCTTTATTTATATCCTGCTGTGATACTAAGGACATATCTCTGAGTAGATAAGATCTATCCCTCTAATAAATGAGATTCAAGGCAAACCAAGTTGAGCCTTTTAGCTGTCCTGCTATTTTTGTCTATATGAAACTTACATATCCAAAGGTATTCTGAGAAATACATGTTCATTCCATTGAAATAATCTCTTTAAAGGTGTTTTTTCATTTATTTTTAGGTGCTGTTTGGGAACCGATGTTAGTCCTTTCAAAACTTGATCTTTAGAGTGTGAGAAATCATGTTTTTTTTTCCTAAGATCACTAGTGAATTGAGGTCATCTGAATTAGTGAAGCTAGTGATCCCTACATGTTATTAAAGATACTTGAGGCATTATAGATTTACTGGATTTGGGTATATGGTGAAAGGATGAAAAAGGCGAAGAAAGAATGAACTTTTTCTCCTGATTTCTGGAGTAAATAGCTTTCCATATATCTTAATATTTTTTTGTGCGTTTTCATGCTTTGATCCTGTTGAAGGAGGGTTCATAATAATAATAATAATAATTGTTATCACAGATGTGCTTATAAAAGAGCACAACAAGGAGTTGGAGTTCTTTCCATAAGTTTCTCCCTCTTGTTGGGATGCTACATAGTAAGTTTGGTCATCTGGGAAGTAACAGTAGTCCACCCCTGATGGAAACAGGTGAGCTATACATCTGCTAGCTTGTTCAGTTCAATTAATGCATTGCTTCATTGCTTGATGTTCAGGCTTCCTTCATTCCTCTTTAAATGGGTATGGATGCATATGTATGTGTAGGCTGACCAAATGGTACAGATCCCCACCTGTTTTTTTAAGTCAGTTTTTAAATTGCTCAGTGAGCCATGATTGATACAAGCTATAAACCTCTATCACCCATTTCAAATATACTTTTTGTTGCTATACTGGCTGAAGTGCCTGAATGTACATGAGGGAACTCTAACATGATTTAAGCCCATGCTATCTGAGAGGTAGTATTATTTTGTACAATAAGAATAGAGATACATCATCACATTAATATAAATTGTTTAAATTCAAGATTAGGATGCACAAGGGAAATAATTTCTGATTGTCTTTCCTTGAGTGCTCATAGTTTACAGTGAACGCTCCCACATTAATTATTGTTGTAGTCTGTATTAATGAATAATTGCCACAGTGAACTCTTAAAAGGTCACTTCCTGCTCAGGTGGTGTAGTAGTCAATTTTCATCAGCGAGGTGTTCCCATAGCATTCACAAGCTGTTACTATTTCCAGATAATCAACATTTTCAACAAAGTCTTGTGCTTTGGAGTGTTTATGATTTTTGGGTTTCCCACATGCAACAGCATTAAAGCAACTTGATTTTCAAAAAGAGTTGAAGAATCCTATTGATAACCATATACCTGCACAAGGTCTATCACTCTGGTTATCCCTAAACCAGAGTTCTGTAAATAACCACTTTAAAATGCAATACAAAATATACTAACTAGAGCCTCTTCTAATTACATGTCATTTAGCCAGAACCAGCTCAGTACAAGTCACCTTCTGGGGTCACTACTATCCACTCAATGTATTTAATATCTCCTTGTTTAGTACCTTCATGTCTCTACAGTTTTTAATATCTCCAAAGATCCCATGCATATTTCAATATTTCATTTTTCATATTTCAGTTTTCCTATAAGAATGCTAAATTTGCCTCCTTGGGGTCAATTCTGCCATATAACTTGATTTTTTTTTTTTTTATTGTGTGACTTTGATATAGCTTAATACAGTTTTGTTATATATGGTTACCTTTCCTAATTATAATTTCTACAGGCAATTTGCATACTAATATTCCAAGTTTTAACTTAGTGTACCATTTTGTTACTGTTGTATGAAGATAATAGTGTTATTTATATCTATAAAGATATTGGGCCACATTACAACTAGGCAGGGTGTTTGTTTTATAGCTTGATTGTTTTTTCCCCAAGATTTTACATTTATATTCTTGAAATGGCATACTGTATGGTATTTTTTTTCAAGAAAAAGCTGGAAAACAAATTGTGGTTACTCTTTCTAGTTTAATAATGATAAAAGATAAAAATAAGTTGTTATGGAGGGAAAAGGTACCGTAAAAAAGAAGGAAAATCAGTGGGATATTCTAAGAAATTATTGGTAATTTGGGGATAGTTATTAAAGGCATTTTGAGGGTTTTTCTGAGCACAAATTCATATCTATTTAGAATATCTGATTTATCTATTTATTCTAGTACCCTTTTTGTTACTGAGCTGTGTAAATAAAGTAGCTTGTCCAAACTAGCAGGCCTTTATCACACTTGCTAGTAAGCAAAGTAACATATTTATAGATGTTAAAAAGGCTTTCTAGTTTTTGTTCATGAGCTAGTTCATTTTTTCTAGCCTTTACAGAACTGTACCTGTAACAAGTGAGTAACTAGTAGTGGATATTAGGAAGGATGCTTAGTGCTGCTTAATAGGATGCAGTTCCTGGAGTCCTCAGGGACAACCCCAGCATGAATTGCATTGCTCTTTCACAGTTTGGAATACGGCCTACAATGTCTTTTGCCATGTCTCCTCCCAGTTACGTGCTGGTTTCCACATGAGACAAAACCAGCTGCTTCTTTGCCCTGTGTTTCATACTCAGAATAATTTTTTTTTAATAGTGAGCTTAGGCTTTACAAATGAAAAGGCACGAACTGAATACGAAGCACAAGGACATTGTTGTTTCACTGCTGTGTAAATGGAAGGACTTGAACATTTATGGTATTTAGTCCTGTTTTTCTGCTCTAGCAATAGTCTATAATTCATGAATTCCTGTCCTCATTATGGATAATGCCAGCATTGCTGTTTTATACTCTTATATTTTTAAATTATTCCTACAATCTGTCAAATCCATTTGGGTACATCCCACATTTGCTTTTATTTATCTGCAGAGTGCAGCCTCCTTATTCATTACAGTTTGGCTGCCAGCATGGATGGAAACCATCCCAAGACGTATGTGAATTTAAATGGCAGCAGAATGACTGGCACTAGATATGTGTTTTTAGTGTCAAGGCTATGGTAATGTATATCATTAGTTGTTAAACATAGTCTGCTGTCGGCTCAGTGCCAGAGTGCTGTCTTATGTGCAGTGCCAAACCTTGCTGGAGAACATAGCATGTTCTCTAGTTCAATTGCATATTTTCTCAGTTGTAGCTGTAGAAAAGAGACACCAAATGTAGTGACACAAAATAACTTCTGAACCATGCAAATGTGACATGAACCATCCAGTGTGAAATGGAAACCAGTCTCGCTTTGGGACAGGTAAGTTGACACTTTTTTTTTTTTTTCTTCCTTTTGGCCTCATTTGTCGTTACTCATCCATCCTCAGTGAGAAAATATGAATAAAATCATCCCTGAGTATCTTTCTCAGGTCCTTTTGAGGGGCATCTCCATGCTGCCTCTTACGCTGGGGTGAGGTTAGAACCTGGCTCTTTCTAGACTAACATTGCTGTCTCCACTGAAATAGAAGACTTTGAAAGGAAAACTTGAATGTTGTTTCTGCACATGAACATGTAGTGACTCATGTGGTGACAACTTACAGTTCTATAATGCCATTTGGTTTTTAATGTTGTAGTATTTTGTTATTCCTGACTAAAATATATGTGTGCATGTGTTTGTGTGTATATATATGTGTGCATATGTTTGTATATATATATATGTATGTATGTATGTATTCACACATGCCCACACATTTATTTATGACCGCTACAAAACCCAAATAAACAAAATGAAATGAAAATTAATCTAAAATTAATCTGAAGCACATTACATACAGGCAGAGCTGAGACAGCTTGGTCTGTTCATTCTCAGTAAGAGAAAGCTAATAGCTGATGTTATACTAAATGTATTATTTTCTCTCTCTGATTTTCCTTACTCTTGTTGCATGAAACATTTTTGATATAGACTCTCACCTTTTTTTGTGCATTCTGTAATTAAATGTAAGTAACAATACTATGAAAGTGAGCTAACATTTTTATTTAAATGCATTTTATGATTTTGTTGCATTGTCAGATAGCACAGTTAGGATGTAAGATAGACTGGTATGAAGAAAAAAGGAATGATAATTTTGTTCGTAAAGGCAGGGATTTAACTAGACAAAAAACATCAGTAAGTGAAAGAAAAAATATTTTTTATGATGAGTAATTTGGTATAATCTATGGAAAGGGAGAAGGCAGTTTAGTAGCAAGTTAATGTCTCAGCAGTATTGCAGGTGAGTGCTGATGGGAAATAGGACTGCAGAGAGGGGGTGAGCTTGTTGGAATAATGTGTTATAATCCAAGAACAAAAGTCAAATATTATTTGTCAGATTGGAGTATTTAGGTTTAGTTCACTGTACAGACAAATAATCCTCTTTATCTCCTTCTGTTTCTGTAGACTTATTTTTGTCAGACCCTGAGCTCAGAGCAGACAGAATAGAAAAAGAGTAATTGTTGGTTGGCTTAAGTAAAATTTACTTGCTTTGTTGATCATTTCTTAATAACTCTTTTTAATTATATGTTGCCTTTATTATATAGTTTGCTCAAAGAACCCCTAAATCATCCTGTATTTTTCATGCTGTTACCAGTTTTAATAATGATTGATTTTCAGTTGTAAATCAGACTGTATTGCTTATGGGGGTTGCTTTGTTGGTTTTTGTTGGTTGTTTTTTTTTCCTGTCTCAATAAAAAGAACAGTATTGTTTCTGAGGGTATGTTGGATGTTTATTTTGGAAAATTGGAAAGAGATGTAGATGCTATAAATTCCATAGCCCTCACAACTGAAGTGTGCAAGTCTGAGTGTCAGCTACTGTCTAATGGCATTAGAACTTCCATTACTAATCTCTGGGAAATGGTATAGTTCATTCGGTGACTAGGGAGAACTTTACATATAAATAATCTGTGAAACAGCTAGAAATGGAACTTAAAAGAATGCATAGACTGATTTTGATTTCCAAATTGCTTGAAATTGAATTTTTTTCCATTTAAAGACATACATTTTCTGATCTTATTAATAGAAAAAAAGTATTTTAGTACAAAGTTGCATATACCTCAGTAAGTTCCAGACTGAAGCCACAAGATGATAGCACAAGTGTCTTTCTGGGGACATGCCCGTTGTTTGTTAATGAAGACTTTACTGGGCTGCCCCACAGCAGCTCTCCTCTCCACACTCAGCAAAACAGTGCTGCTTTGGTTCATCCTTAATTTAATATATATTGACCAAAAACGCATTTTCTTTTAAGAGGAAAGGTTGAGCTCATCACAAGGTATTCAGCTGTGCCATTGCAGCACTTGTGCCGAGTCCTAGTGTGATGCTGTCCTTTGGGGAAAGCCACCCTTTCCATATGGCCCCTGAGTCTGTGTGTGGGAAGGAGATGGATGCAGTGCAGAGCTGAAAGCAAGGTTGAAATCAGAGGTTGCCCATCTAATGGCAAGTTATCCAAGGGCAAAGCAGGATTTCATGAAAGTGCCGTCCTTCAGGCCGATGGAAACTGTGGGGTGGTTCTGGGAATAGACAAAATGGCTGTGGGGTTATGAAGCCTCAGCGCTTCCCACACAGCAATCAGTGTTTTGTAGGTTCATGTAATGATTGCCCCTGCACTCTCAGTGGCAGTACTGTCAAAGGATGTGGTTAAAAGAAGGTTGTTCATGCGTGGTGACAGAAAGATGTGTTTATTTGTTGCCCCTTAGAAATTTTGAGAACTCCTCACTCTTCCAAAGGTTTCCTGTTTGACTTTGTGTAAGTCCTTTTAGCTTGCACTACGTTAGGATTTTCATAAGCTGGAAGAATAATAATATTTTCCAGGATGGGTTAGTGGGATATTGCTGCTGAATAGACCATGTCAATACTTACGCAGGAGTGCCCAATATATTTTGGAATTATGCCGAGGTTTTAATTCAATGTTAATTTGGTGCAATGAATTCCAACAGCTAATTATGTGTTGGGTGAAAATGTATTATGCATCAGAGGTATTCACTGAGGGTGCTTATAAAGTGACATGCTTATCCTTAGGTTTACGTTTTCATACTTTTGGGTATTTGCCTGTGGAGCCTTAATTTTGCAGTGACGTCTGTTTTGCTGTGTTTTGTTTTCAGATTTTTTTCTATTTTTTGAAGACTTTGTGATCATTCAGAACAAAAAGAGTAAAGTAACATGCTATTACCTCTCATTTTTATAATTTTTTTCCTAGGAAATAAATTTTTAATTTCCCAAGGGTTTTCCTCACTAAGTGAAGGCATCTGGACCTTGTTTATAGGGAACTCATCAAGACTGTGCTAAGGAGTTTGGTATTTATGAACTAAGTTCTGTCCCTTTCAATGTAATCCATTAGTACCATGGACATGTACATCCAGGGGGATATCACAGAAGTACAGGATAGTTGACATTGGAAGTGACCTCTGGAAATTATCTAGTCCAACCTTCCTGATCAAGCAGAGCCACCTAGAGCCAATTGACCAGGACCATGGCCAGATGGCTTCTGAATATCTCCAACAATAGAGACTCCACAACTCTTCCTGGCATGGATGATTATTTTCAACAATCATGGATGATTGTTGCCAACAAAAACAAGTTATGATAGGCTTTTGAGGAAAATCAAAGTCTCTTGTTAGGCTGGATAAAGAAACAAAAGAAGTGTGGGATTCTTTCTGGTCCAGAGCCTTGTCTTTCCACCTGGATGCTTAGCACAATTTCCAGGTTAAAAATGGGTTCTAATTTGACTGTGTTTGCTTTACCCCATGCCTCCTGGATGTATGCCTGTGACTGTTCCCATCCACAAGAACAGGACTAGACAGTACCTTTACTTGAGGTAAACCACAGACAATAGGATAGGGTGGTCATGGATTATCTGGGTTTGTCCTTCTAAGGATCATTGAGCAGGCTACATCCCAAATGAGCAGGGGGACAAACTCTCAGTGCAGGCAAGCAGAGCTCATATAAGTAAAATGTTCAGCTCTCCAGAGATGACAATGCAGACAGTGTTATCAAAGAATTTACAATCCATAGGGTGAATTTCCTTCAAGAGGTCTTTGGTTGCCTATCTCCTTCTGTTTGTGTGTGAAATGACCTCTGGCAGAAACGCTAGGAAGCCCAGATCTCTTGTCCCATCCTAATAAATCGAGATTTACAAAACTACAGTGAAGCAGAACCTGAAATGTGGGTGGACTGGGTTTCATCCAAGAGTTTTATGCAACGGTATAGATGATATAGGTATGGAATTAAAGTCTTCTAAGTTTAAAAGAAAGAAACAAACAAAAATCCCCACTTTCTGCTTTCTTACACCGTTTTTTGCCACGTACAGGCTGATTTAGCTACTATGCACATTATAACATATAAATAATGAATAGTATATCAGGAAAGACTTTTTTTTCTCTAAGAAAAGAAAGGAAACAGAGAAAGAAAATTTAGGCAATTTCATTCCTCCTTTCAGGTAAAGGAGGAATGACATGACATAAAAAGCTTTAAATTAATTAAAGCAAAACACTGATTACATTTTCATCACTCAACAATTGTTTTGCTGCACTTCGTATCTTCTGTGATGCGTGCACATCAGTTTACCTCTGTAAATTCTGTAGGGCATTGTTATAGTTTATCTGTGACTCCATCATCTCTGTTGATAGATGTTCTTAAACAAATCAAATTACATTGTCAGCTTGGTATAGTCACTGAAGGAACAGCAAAATACAGATCCAGTTTTCCTGGAGGAGAAGCAGGAAAAAACTGTAGAGTTGACTGTCATCTAACTCTATGCCTATGGCCTGTATCCTTGTTGAAGTTGCTAAAACATCAAGATCTTTACATGTGTATTTCATTCACAGATTTTCTGAGCCTTTACAACTTCTTGTGGATGAAAATAAAGTTTCAGAACCTCATGTGTAATATATAGATTTGATATCAAATGTAAAAATAAAGGACAATGAAACTTTTATACAGTAGTAAAAGAAAGCAGGACAAGTGAAATGAATCACTTTCAGATTTTTTTATTTTCACTAGAACAAAATCACCACTTACAGAAGAAACAAACAAACAAACAAACAAAACAAACAAAAAAACCTACGAGTTTTTATCAACTATTTTTTTTCCTACTGGGAAATTCAAGTTCTGGCCCATCCTCATCGTGATGGTGTCCCTTGGACATTTGAAGTGGCAAAGTGGAGTTCACTGCAGAAGAAATCAAGGACTGCACATTTCCTTATCCTCTACCAAATATAAAAGCAGAATTGAAATAGAGTCGCACAGTTCAAAATATTAAAAAAATTCTCAAGTTTTATATTGAACTGCTGCTTCACAGACCTGTTCTTTGACTTACTAGCATGAGATTTTATTCTTTCATTCTAGGGAGTACTTAAGTATGATGTTAGTTGTCAGACATCCAATATTAAGGCTATTTACTTCCAGAAGGAATTCACTTTACTTAGTGAAATGGCTAAAGGGAAAAAGATATGACATCCAATAAATTATCATATAGATAATAACGTTTTTATTGCATTCTGATTGTGCTTATGGTGTTAACTTCTGTGGCAGCTAGCACAGTCACTTCTACTTTTTGAAAATAAATTCATAATTGGAGTCTATAAAGTTTTTTTGAGCATACAATATATTAGGACAAAACTCTGTAATCAACTAAAATCATTTAATGAAATTAATATGTTATTATTTGTTATTAATTTTATTAAAAATAATAAATAAAATTTACTTTTTGCTAGGATTCTTTCATTACCTTTATTGGTAGCCTAATTAAAAAGGGGAAAATTGCCTTAAATTTGATTGCTGAGAAGGTTTGAAAGACTGGTTCAACTCCATTGTCCTAAGAAAGACTTTATGGTTTCACTGAAAGAAAAAAACCATACAATAAGAGCCTGGAAAGGCCTCCTGATTTAGAATTTAACTAGGGAGGAACAACTTCCCATTGGAGAAACACATCTAAAATATAGTAACATGAAGAACTCCCCAGAACTAGGGCTGTCTCCTCTTAAAACTGCTCCTAAAATTTCTCAGTGAAAGATGACTGACTGCATTTTAGACTTTTCAAAAAGTGTAATGGTGTCTCTGAGGTCTGGCACGTTCTTTCTTTCACTTGTGTTAAGCAAAAGCACTGTAACTGTTAAAGGTGTTTAAATTTTAGGGGGTTGTTTAGCCTTTGAAAGCCCAGTAGAAATATTTGTATAGATTCTATCAAACTAGCAATTAAAGCTTTTTCAGTTCTCACTATGTAGTTTGACTTGAGCCTTGAAGTCTTTGCAGCTCAAATGCTGCAGCAGCCTTCAGAGGAACTGAGAAATGAAAGGCCCTGCAAACAGACTCAGGTAGTTTCATCCATAAGCACTGATTTGCTGAGTAGATGTCCAAAAAAAAAAAGATACCACCCAACAATGGACCACCCACATGTACAAAGTCAGTATTTGTTCAGAGTCAACTAAAGGAGTTTTAACTGTACTGTCCAGTTTTATATTTGAGAATAAATAGCTTCCGACCAATTTAATTTGAGGTAAGAATAATGTGGACACATCTAGAGTTCAAAATAAAACTGGCAGGCAGAAATGACCTATCTAAATTTAATTAGTACTCTCATTCCGTCTCATAGTACATATGTGTCCATCAACAAAAATGTTGCCAGATTGAATTATCACTAATTGGTAGTTAATTTGACTGGGAAATACAAGGCTAAGTATTTAGGGGCCAACCCTGAACTCATTAACATAGAGGACAAAAATATTAAAAATATTAGAAATGAGACAGAAAAGTAATGTAAATGTATCTCTGTATTGGCTCCAAGCAATTGGTTGTGGATCTGATGGGGTGCTGTGCTACTAACAGACCAGTCCAATAATTGATGTGCAGGAAATCTAAGCCCTTGAGCATTGAAGCTAAGTGTGAAAATCCTTGGGAAATGGGTTAACAAAAGGAATTTACTTTACTTGGCATTTAAAGCTTCCTTTAGTGACACATGTTGTAAACTATTAAAAAAGAGATGCAGCTCCCATGGTGTGTACAGGAAGCCTATGGACTTTGTGAAAGGGCATTTTTCCCAAGAAAAATCTATTCTTTTTTGTATTTACAAAAGAAGCCACAAAATAATTGCAAATGGGCTGGACAGTGGCTTTGCACTGAGATAGATCTCTTTTCATTGTACAAGAAATGAGTGTCTCTGTGTAACAAAGGGCATGAGTGATATTTTATATTTCATTCCTCATTTTCCTGTTCCCTCTGGCAGAACTATTTAATTGGTGGTTAGTAGAACTCTCTGCACTTTAGAACTTCACCGCTTTTAATTCAAACAGATACCATGACTGCTCAAAACTACAGCTGGTTCTTCTATCTGCAAATCTATTCGGTATTTCTCTTCATATTGAATAACCATTTTTTCCTTATGATCATCAACATGAAAAAATTATCCATTGTTTCTGTGAAAGCTCCATTTACTGCCCCTGGCATGGTTTGTGCATTACCATGTTGACGATGGACAAAATGCTTTTCTTGAAGGAAAAGAGAAAAGAGACCTATTTCATTGTCTTTTGTTCTCTGGACACTACTGGTCTTTAGTATTTGGCCTGGAGTACATAATTTATAGTCATCAAAGAAATAAAGTGAAAAGCAGTACATGGGCAGCAGTGAGGAGAAAGACTGTGAATCACAGAATCATAGAATGCTTTGGGTTGGAAGGGACCTTAAAGAACTTAAAATACATTGCCATCTTCCCCCACTACATTTTGCTCCTCACTCGATCTTTGCAATACATGCTAGTTCCAAAGCACTAGATCCTTTCTAACTGCTTGCTTGAGGGGCCACATCCATCTAGCATCTGTGCAAACCACAAATGGGATAAGACCAGCCTGTTTGTTCCACTGGGAGAAGCAGGAGGTATCACGTGAAGCTTTCAGACAGCAGGCTGAACTCGAGGAAGGAGATGGGACCCATGATACAGTTATGCTGTCTCTCGTGGCTGCAGGTCTTCAGAAAAGCCTTGGGGTTACAGTTAAAGGTGCTGAGCCAGTTTATAAAGCAAAAACCTTCAAGGCTCTTAAACAGGAAAGCATCATGTGGCACTCAGGTTATGCTTGAATGGCAAATGTTGTAAATTGAGTACTTGCCTTCAAATACAGGCTAAAACACAGGGTAATGGGCCAAAGTCATTGCTCGCATGCATTGGTGCGAGTTTTTAAATTCATTGAAATTATCTTTTTTAGTAATAAGAATAAATTTTGACCAAGTAGCTTAAACTGTGAAGAAGTGTCTAATGAAGTATCACTGGGCAGATTTGAAGTTTGGCCTGGATTAACATCATCTTTAATGATCTGGAAGGAAACAGTCAGAATGTTCATTAAATTTGCGTGGGATACAAAGTTTGGTTTCAAATACCATTGAAGGTACAAAACCACAGAGGGGAAGAGAGAGGCTTCACTGAACAAAAGCAGTAAATAAATAAAAAAAAAAAAACTAAAAAAAAGAGAAGGGATTCATCTCATTAAAATGCAGGTTGATAAAGGTAATGATTAATATTCTGAATTACAGTGTAGGAAGGAAAATTCAAGTAATGTTGAGAGAAAGAATGATTTCAGTAATAATAACAACAATAGAAACAACAATATTAAAACAATAACAATATTAAAAAATCATGTTTACATTCTATTAGTGGGATCACACCACTGATAAATTTCTTTAAACAGAGATGCACAATATGTAGACATGTAGGATTCTGGAAATGTTAAAATATTGTGAGATTGGAAAGAAATCAAAAAAATACCTACAAGTCTGTCAGTAACATTAAGGGAGTTGATTTCAGAGCAGAGGTTTAAAAAACATATGCAAAGTACCAGAGGCAAAATATATTTTCAGGGAGGAGTTAAGGTGCTGGAGAATGCTGTGGAGCACTGATGAGGATGAAATGACTGATGTGTGTTCAGGGTAACACCATGGGCTGACTGAAAAAAGGGAGTGGACTCAGAGCAGTGAAGATCCAAACTAAACATAAGGATCACCTGGGAAGTAATTGCCTCAAGGTTGGTTGGAATTTACCATTTCTGTGTGTTTTAGCCTGTTTTTAGATAGGCAAGTGCTGTTTTCCCCATTTACCTGCTGAGGTATTAAGGATGCTGCTGGACACCACTGCTGAGTTCTTGTGGGCTTTTGCTGCTGGGAGGGGATGAATCTGGGCACACTTCCCTACAAGAGAGAACAGCAAAAGTGCCTTCAGCTGGTAAAGACATGAGACAAAGGATCCAGATAATTAATGAGGATGTTATTTTTATTTATTTTTCTTTTTTGGCAATATGAAGCCTCCAAGTAATGCTATTTGAATTTATTTTTATTAATCTATTAATTTATTACTTTTTTTTTCCATCTTCTTTTCTAACATTGAGGATCTGGTAACTTTACTACATTTTACCCTGAATGAGGCAGGTATCTCAAAGACTGCTTTGCCTCAAGTACGCCTTTGTAGTGTCCAATTTTGCTCTTCCTTTTGAATTATCACTTTTATTGGAAATAATTAAGAAAATATTTTTTTTTCCAAGCATGTTGAAATTAGAAATAAATGGTTCAGAAGAAAACCACCAGTGTTTCTTTTATTCCAGAGCAGTTTCAGGATGATGGATATCTTTGCAAGAAATATTTCTTCATTAGTATCTTCTGTTGGTGATGGCCTCATCAACTGCTGTAGTGAATTTAGTGAGCCTTTTTAATTTGTCTGCGAGTTTGAGTTCAATTAATTTTCTTGTTAAGTTTCCAGGGTGAATGTGTCTAGGAAGGATTGATGTAAGTTAATGATAAAATTCCTGCGTTAGATAGGTGGAATAAATTAGCAGATGAAAACAGCAGCTATTACTCACTACCTTCTAGGTTTTTAAAATAAAATTACTTTTTCCTTACCATCATATGCTTCTTAAAACCTATAAATTGTTTTCTAACCTCTCTAAGCTGTAATTACTGTATCAAGAGTGAGAACTCTGGAGACCTTTATTTGTATAGGCACTCAACAACTGAGCCTCAGCAACATGTGGTACTAGTAGAAGTATAATTTCTGAGATACTTAATTGATTCAACATTCTCATCGACTTAATCACTTTTACACAGTCACAGTCACAGAATGGTTGGGGTTGGGAGGGGTTTGGGAGGGGCATATGGAGATCATCTAGTCCAACCCCCTGCTAAAGCAGGTTCACCTAAAGGAGGTTGCACAGGGTTGTGTCTGGATGGGTTTTTAATAACTTCAAAATATCTCTACCTCTCTGTGCAGCCTGTCACCCTGAGAGTAAAGACTTTTTTCCCTATGTTTAGGTTGAATTTCCTGTGTTTCAGTTTGTGGCCAGTCCCCTTGTTCTGTTGCAACCTGTGGCACCTCTGAAGAGTTTGGCCCCATCCTCTTGACGCCAAGTCTTAAGATACTTAAATGCACTGATCAGATCCCCTCTGCCTCTTTGCCAGGCTAAACCTGCCCAGTTCCCTCAGTCTTTGCTTGTAAGAGAGATTCTTCTCTGATCAGCTTCATAGTCATCTGCTTTATTCTTCATGATTCCTAAAGTTAACAAATTTACTTGGTGAACCTGATACCAGTTCTCCAGTCATCCAAAAATGGAGATCATGATCCTGTATTCAGTTGCTGAAGGTGCACTAGAAACAGATCAGCAGACTGAAGTTAACTGATACCCTATGTACAATATCTGCAATTTAAAGTTTTTACTTCAGACTGGATCTGGTGTGGTTCTTTGGAGTCAATATGGCCCAACATAAATGTGTTCCTCCAGGAGAAAAAGATGAAGTGGAGAGTAGGAACTGTGTCCAGAAAAGGAGGGTCTCCACAAAGGTTATAGAAGCTGAGGCAGTTCAACATTTTGCTAGTTTGATAAAATATAACAACATTGGTATATATAACACAAGAAATATTTGTGTATTTCAGGCAATATATAAATATGGGACTAATGTGGAGGAAACTTTTACATTGTATGTAAAAATGGTGGTTTATGAACTGTATATGCATGATTTTTTTTATTAGAACAAAAATGTGGTGGAAGATAATTGAAAGAATGCAGAAAGTGGTGAATAAATGAACCATAAGCTTCTACAGCTATGATGTTAAGGAGGACTCTACATATACTTCTACTTCTCTGCTTTTAATAATGCTTTCTGCTCCTTTCTGAGCTTCGTGTACAGGGAGGTTCTCCTCTGTCTCTCACTTTCTGGATGCTGGCAAGCTGCCTCTCGTGGGCAGTGAAAATGTGCATTTATGTGTCAGTCCAGGAAGAGGGAATTCCAAAGGTGTGTGTACTATGCTGTCTTGTAGCTGTCTCCCTGCCTTTCCCCAGCCTCTTGCATTAGGTTTCTGGGCATGTCAGCTCTGAGGCAGTGTTGATGATGCTTCTTTCCATTCAGGTGTGTGCTTCTCTCTTAATTTGCTCCCCTTCACCTCTTTTCAATCCTTTGCTCCACTTAGGTGGTCCCTTCTGGCTTCAAACTCTGTAACACAATAATGGAAAGGATTAGTATCAGTACAAAGTCTGTACAAAGTGCTTTGCCTTTTGTTTACACAAGGTGCCTGTTTATCAGCATTTGTAAATACTCCTGCCTAGCTGTGACTGTGGACACACAAAGCATCTCAGCACAGAAACTGCTTGAGGTCAGCTCTGAAATGAAATCTAACATGACAATGAACTCTTTACAGTAGTCACTCTATCAGTTACTCCATACGCCTGCTGTGAAGTGATAGTGATGTTGAGTGCAGGCACAGGGAAAAAAATTTCTCTAGGAAAAATTTATCAAGTCTATTAGGAAAAGAAAGCCTCTATGCCAATAATAAAAGAGGCAGGAAAAAGAAAAATCTCATTGTGGTATGTCCATAATACAGTTAGCCTGTGATAATGCTAACACGTTGATTTTATATTGGAATAGCAGTCAGTGTTTTCATTCTAAATTCAAAGCATTTGGAAATAGCTTCTTTGCCTTTTCAATTTGTATTTATTAATTTTATTTATTTATTTTTTTAACAACAAATACTTTGAGCTCACGGAAGTTAATAATCCAGAATGTAGATGTTATACTTGTGGTAATACTTCATCACAATTATCCTAGCAAACATGACTTAATGCTCGAATAAGATGGCTTCCACAGATTGTAGTGGGTACTATCAGAAACAGTACTGAGTGGGCATTAAAAGATATGACTTCTGCACAGTAGAAATTTCCATTTACTCCATTTCTAAATGTGTAACTCTGGTATTAATTACTTTGGACTGAACACTTAAAAGATTTTCATTTTGCCAAGGAAATACTGTATTTAAACAGAACTGTTACTTAGGACAGGAAATATCTGTTATCTCCTAACTCCTTGAAGGTTGCTTATATAGTTTTCATGGTGAATAGTGCTATTATGTATTTAAAAAACACATCTGTCACAAGCTGTCTAAGCTAGATCAGAGAAAAAAATGGATTACACATTACAAGCATAGTTCTTTCATGAGAAGAAGAGGTTTTAATCTGCAAATACAGCATTATACCTGTTCCCAGGCCAATTTCTCCTTTGCTCACTAAGGCAAATGGTGTAAATTGGTTTAAATAGGCAGTGGAATTGAAGTGACAAGAGTAATTTATACTACCTGAAGTTCTGTTCCCTCCTTTAAAAGATGAGACACTCTGTTACAGTCCTTACAGAGTGGTCTAATTGGGCAGGCTTGAGGGATACTTGGGAGGTTTTCTCGGTCCTGCAGCTCATTTTGCAGAGTGTGAGGGCAGAGTTCTGCAGGACTGCTCAGGTATCAGCTGACTTCCACCATGGTTTCCATAGCTAATTCCATTCTAGACTTCACATAGGGTTCAGACTGCTTTTGTTTCTACCCCTGTATTATTAAATGTTGAATGTGCTCTTTGCCCTCACAAGTATCTGTAGTGCTCAGAAGTGTGTGAACAGTTTGAGATATAGCAGTATCTACCTCACATCCCTTTTACAGATAATGTTCACTGGTCCTGAAACATGTACAGTTTGCACAAACTGATGCTAACAACGTTTGATCTGTGAGCTATGCTTGTAGCAGACTATACCTCAGTCTCAAATATGGGATACCAGAATGCAACAGGAATGCAAGTTTCTGTTGTTTTATATTACTCTCACTATTCAAGCACATATTTCAGAGCAATGCCAATTTTTCTACTGCAGAATTTTTAGTTGGGGAATGAAGTGTGCACAAGGAAATTAAAAAACCCCAATTTGGTCTTATTTTTTTTTTTTTTCTTGAAAGAGAAGCAGTGATGTGTCACTTGATCACTCTCCTTCAGTGTTTTTCTCAGTAAATTACATAGTTTCCCTTGCATGCCACATGCATCATTAAACATTCTGTATATCTCCCAATTCTTCTTCATCCTAACATGAAGGAAGCCAGTAATAAGATTGATCTTTGTCACTAACAATTACTTGCTTGGCTGTAAGGGAGGAACATTATAGGTATACATGCCCAACAGAAGTCCAAGGATGAGTGCTACTGAATTGAGCGCATCTATCAATGTACTCAGTTTTCTTATATCTCTTCATGTATGCTTGCAGTGATGTTATATTCAGGATTTTAAATGCTAATCCAGGGATCCAAACAATTGGTAGTTAACCATCTGCACTTGATACAAACAATAATAGCAAAGAGAACGCCAGACCTGGAATGATGGCTGTATAATCACAATAAGGCTCTTCTTAGATTACTTTTTTTCACATCCTTAGCAACACCCGTGGGGAATCAATGCTTTCTCTTCTGAGCTACCCCTAACTCTTAACTAGAACTGTGAGTTAGAGGAAGTTGCTGGCTGGGCTTGTCTGAGAACATCAGGACGCAACTGATCCTGTAAACAAGTATGCCCTCATTGTGTGGTTGTACTCAAGGGGAGGAGTTAGCATTTCTGGGTTGTGGAAACACATACTGAAGGAATATCCTGCAACTTCTGCCATGGAGACATTCTCCTTGAAATTCTGTCCTTCTCTGCTGCTGAATCCTTCCAGTTTTATGACCTCTATGCATTCTGTGTTGGTGACAGCCCATACTGCTTGCAAAACACAAGGTGGTTTAAAGAGGCAAGTGCTGTTCAGGCTGAGCAGGGGGATGTATTCTGAATTCCTTTTTCTTGCATTGCCTATACTTCTTTGTAAGTAGCACCCAAGAACGATGTAGGTACACATGAACAACACATGGTGCCACTCATATGTTAGCAGTCAATTAACTGGTTTACTTCATTATGTGTTCCTAGGCATTAAAAAAGAATTAGAGCTTTGGCAGACAAGTAAGTAGTGAATACTTTATAGTGACCTAGATAGGCAAGGGAAATGCTAATAAGCATTTTACCTCTCTGCTCTCTTTCTGCATGGCTGATTTATCATTTAATACATCACATTGCTATGCAGCTATCCTTTCTTTTCATGTTCCTGGATTCCACCTAATAAGCCCTGCCTTTGAGCCGGGCTTGTTAACACAAGCAGTGTGTAGCATTAATAGCTGTCACTGTGTTCAGTTCATCTCTTAGCTTGGGCACGGCTGTTATGGACAACATCTATTCTGCATTTGAGCCATGTTCTCTGAATGAAAGCCCCACGGCCCAGAAAAAACAGATTTGAAAATAAAACCAGCTTCCTGATCTTGACTAGCCAGTGTCAAGGCTCCAGGTGCCAGAGAGACAATTTTCAGTCCTCCTGATAAACCAAGGTGCTAAAACAGTGAGAGGTGTTGTCCTCAGCTATTAGGGCTGAGCAGAGAGGGGTTCTCCAGTTCTTAACTTTATGTTACATTTTAGGAATTCTTTAGGGTAAAAAATGTGGTAAAATTTAATGTGTAGAAATGAGTATGTGGGGTTTATTTTCAAACCTCCAAGGTAGCCAGCTGATTAAGGAAATCTGAGCAAAACCAGTGAGATTTAGAGTCTCTCAAGCATATTAAGTTTGTTTATGTGGTTAAATATTTTGAGAATATAGATATGTATAAACCCTTTTTTTATTATTTAAGTATCTCATTTGGCATTTACAGCCAAGAACTAATGCTAAAGGGAGTTCACTAGATTTCAGAAAGAAACCCTAATTTTGTCTATTTTCTAATAAGAAAAATAGCTTGAAATGGAAAGATATAAAATGAAATGATAGGACACTGTCCACAAAAATGCACGGTGTGAGTTTTCTCTCATGCTGAGGAAAGATGGAGCTGGGCCTCATATTCTCTGTAAGTGCTTAACTCCTAGTACTAAGCAATGCTGACTGTTTAGAAGGAGTGGGAAGTACCACTGTGCCTTTCCCCAGGCCTGGACTTACTTGCTAGGCATCCTCTGGGAATGCAAATGGGTGCAAATACTTGCAAGGACAATGAGGAATTATTTAGTGTCTGGATTTTACTAGGGCTTATAAGTCAAGTCAGTGTCAAGCTACTTACCATTGCCAAAAGCAAGGTATTTCCTAGTATGCCCAGAAGCTAAACTTGAAGAGCGTCTCAATTTCATATGTCTCCAGAAGCAAAGTGGCAGCAAAAATTAGATTTCAGGAGACTGAGGCTTCATTTCAATACTTTGCTGGATACTCCCCTTTTCCTTGACTCTGTTTACTTCTCTATTAAATTTGACTATCAGTATCTACAGCATGAAGGATTTCCAAGCCCAGAGTAATTAAATTTGAAAAGTGTGTTGAGACATTCAGATGGAAAGTGCTGTCTAACTGCAGTGGTATAATTATACACTACATAACTGATCCAAGTACCAAAGGAAAGTGGAACACGAAAGAACAGCTAAATTTATCCTAGAAAATGGGTTCAGCAGTTCAGCATTCAGATTTAGATCAGTAGAGCAGCCTCACTGCTGTTTAAAGCCACGTAATCAACTAATTTTGGCTGATGTACTATCAGTTGTTGTGAAGTGCCTTTTAATATGTGTTGGTTTAGTTCTTAATTAAGAGGAGTTTTAGCATACAATTAACATATAGTTTTGTTTTTAAAATGTTTTCTGGATAAAATATTTATTGTTTGATTTTAATTAATAAGTATTTTTCTTCCATTATATTTATTTTAATGTTTACAGTGCTTACATAGATCATAGCTTTGATAATGTATTTGTAGGATATCAAGAGGAACAATTTTGAAAAAATTTTTCACACTGCAAATGAAAACTCAGGAAAAAAAAAAGTCCACATGATGATGTATGAAGTGGCTGACTGGGCTGCAGATACAATATTTAATCCCTAATGTGTTACTCCCCAAATAGTGATAGTAGTGCTTGTGCAAATTAAGATTTTATAGCTCACACTCCTGTATTCGCAATGAACTATGTTAGCAGATGGAGATGCTGCTTGTGTTTTTCATGATGCCTTAACTTAAAGGTCCGGTAGCTTTTACAACTGTTTGTGGTTTTTTGTTTTGTTTTGTTTCATTTTGTTTTTGATTTTGTTTGTTTGTGTTTTTTTGGTTTTTTTGTTTTGTTTTGTTTTGTTTTGTTTTAATTCAAAGTACAGCAATCCCTTTAGTAAAAGAGATAGTATTGGTATGTGTCTGGAACTTATCCTAATGTTGCAGGTGTGCTGCAGCACGTTGTGCACGTTGCAGTTCCACAGAGAACCTTTGACTTAAAAACAAAATTGTAAAAGAAAACAGAAACACATCCAGTTCCAAATTTTCAGTTAGGGTCAATTGAGCTAACTGTGTTGCCAGCAGGTGATAATTTATACTGGTTTACAATTGGCCCAGTTAGTTATAAGGATGAATATCATGTTTTTCCAACTCTTTTTCACAGGAGAAGCAAGCAGAAGGGACTGTCCTCAGCTGGTGGCTGTGGGTGTTGTTGGGTGCTGGGTCGCAGTGCAAAGAGTTTTACCAGATTACACTGGGGGGCAATACTTCAGCCATGGCAAAGTGTCCAGCCTGGGAAAGAAATGAAGTAATGTACACAAACGGTGCTGCCCAGGATGCTGCCTTGTTGTGGGCTTAGAGGGGTAAAAATCACCCCAATGTGCAACATTAAATTCACTGTGTTCTCAGTGCTGCTGCTTAAAATGCATATACTCTTCATTGCTTGAAGGATTATTAAAAGTACTATAATTTAATAATAGTAGGAGTATAATTTATACATTGATGATGTTCAGAATTCTTATTATGGTCTTAAATCCCAATGGGATTAGTGTATTTGGGTGATGTGGTTGTTGAGTTTTAAGTGCTAAAATAAATGCTGCAGTTACTGCTGGGTAATGAAAGGGATGACTGGATAAGTTTTATTCTATCACTGATCTATGTTTGTTGTATGAGGGGTAAACACAGAGAAGTGCTACTGCTGCTTATTCATAATGCAGAAATCAGAACTTTCTTTTCCTACCAGATGCAGAGAAAGGACGCATAAATCTTGGAGTGCTGCAAAAAATTGATGTGAAGTAAAATCTGCACTGAGACTCTGATAGCAATAAAACCTCCTAGAGAAGAGAAAAAAAATCACAAAAGATAAGAGTAAGAAAATTGAAAATAAAATTATCATAGGATTTTTAAGATGGTGTTCATTAATGGAATTGATACTTAAGGACTTTCATTTCTATATAAAAAAAGAAATAACTCTAAATTTTATTTTCACTCATAGTATCATTCATGTAATAAATTGTGTTATCATTCTATATTTAAAGTTAATGTATAAAATTGAAAATTACATTTTAGTTTTCAAGATAAAGGCATTACAGCTGAATTGTTTTGTTTGAGTGAAAAGCTCCAACTGATACTCTTTATTTGAGCAAATTGCAAACCATATTTCAATTAGAGCACATTGGTAAGCTTAATTAATATGTATTTTAAAAAATCAAATACATAACAATGATTTGGCTTGATTTCACTGCTTATGGAGTGACTGTGTGCATATATGATACTTTACTAATGTTACTGTCCACATTTTCTTGTTTATTTCTTTATTAGAGATTTACTTAGCAATTTGAATAGCTCCATTTCTGATCTTCGTTTCTCCCTCTCCAGTAGCAGTTTCCAGGCTGTTTCTCCATTCCCCTCCAGTGTCAGAGCTAGCTTTGACAGTGTGAGTATGGGGGGCTTTGGCCACAGATTTTCACAGCATAGTTTGAGTTGCATGGAACTTTAAAGATTATACATCCTCCGCTAGACCAGGTTGCACAGAGCCCCATCCAGCCTGGCTTTGAACACTTCCAGGGATGATGGGTCACCCGCAACATCTCTGAGCAACCTGTTCCAGTGCCTCACCAGCCTCACAGTGATGTTTTGCTGAAACACACTGCGCCAGAGGTGTTATTTTAGCTTTAAACTCTGCTTAACGCAGAAATTTTGGGTTTAGGGAACAGTAAGAGACTTTATGGTTCATTCCGGTTCCATCAGTGAGAGGAAAGGTGGCAATGCCACTCCTCGGGCACAGGGACATGCAGGGGCCGGGAGAGGGCGTGGGCATTACCTTCTTGCTCTTCTGATCTGTCTCTGGGTTGGTTGGTGGTCACTATTTTTATTATTACCATCATCTCTATTTCGTTATAATTATGATTATATCTGCTCCTTGTCGTTTCCTTATTCTATTTTTTTGTGGGATTTTAGGCGTTCTGGCGGCCCGGGAGCGGCGCGGCCCGCGGGCGGTGCCGGCAGGTGGCGCTGGCGGAGCGCGGGCGGTGCCGGCCCCGCGCTGCCCGTCCCGGAGCCCCCCGGGCGCTCCCGCAGCCCCCATCCCTTGGCTTTGCCTCCCGGAGCCAACGAGTCCCCTACACACCGAGGGTAGTTCGGAAATTAAATGTAAGGGCTTTCCCTGGAGGAGCGGCCGGTGCGAGGCGCCGGTCCCCGCTGCGTGCGGTACCCGCCGGCCTCTGCCAAGAGCGCCGGATCCCTGGCTGCTGATGCTGCGAAATGAAGGCGTTTGCCCAGCTGCACAAAATATCAGATCATGATGTACAAGGGATGAATAAATCAGTGGCACTGGGGACAATGGGCAGTTTCCTCGGGATACTGCTCCAGCCCGGCTTGCATCGGGGCTTTTTTTGTTTTCTTTTGTTTTGTTTTGTTTTGTTGCAAAGAAGGAAGTTTGATATCAGGCACTGAAACTGAGACGATTGTCAGTCACCCACAGAAAGTTTGCATAAGTTACAGGTTTGTAATAAACACATGAGACTGTGAATCATCAATAGTAGCTGATGAATGGTAGTGGAATGTGCAGCTATGAATAATGTAACCTGGAGACAAAATGAGCGGAATAATAATAAAAATACTGTAGTCAAAGCTCTGCAAAACTCCTTTAAGAATCCTGCAGAAGAAAATTACAATTTGATGTAGTAAAGATCAAAGCAGTGGGAGGAGAACTAGGAAAGGATCAGAGGAACTGAGAAAAAAAATATTCTCAGGAGACCCTTTGTGCTGAAAGTGATGCATTTGAAAGATGAAGTCTGAAGATGGTTCTTGAGATTGGCTAATAGGAGATTATTAGAAGTATTAATGATTTTATTGTGAGCATATTGCAAGGAGCAAATCTGATTACAGCTGGCTGGTCACCTCATTAATGAACTGTACTTAGCTCATATGATATATTTCCTTTCTATATTCAAAACTGAACATCCAGAAGCTTTAATACACCCACCTGCAGCCCATATCCTGGCAAGGTTAGACAAGGAGATATTTATTCATAAGTGTCAGAGACAGTTAGGAAACTAGAGAATTCTTAGGATGTTATTGCCAGTCACTGACCCTGAAAAGATTGACATATGATAACTCCATGAGACAGCCAGGTTGGGAGTTACTCTGGTTTGAGGTCATGCCTCTCTGCTGGTGAGAGACGACTCTTACTCTAGCTTTGTCCTCCAGAGTGAGAGTCATTTCTTCCTCTGGGCTTTGATTTTTTTCTTGAGGTGCAGATATGTATTTCTAGGTGTGAGCCTGTCTAGCTAAGAAATTTCTGAAACCAGTAGTTTGATCCAAAAGTATATTATGGAGAAAAAGCTATGAAGAAGGAACTCGTCAGAAAGTATATTTTTATTGTTTTATTTGATTACAACTTGAAAATCAGGACAGAATAGTAATAAGCATATTATGTCCTTGCATCTGAAGACTAGTTCTATTAAACCTACTGGTCATGCATCCCAAAGCAATTGTTACCATTTCATAAATTACCATGAAATTCCAAATTTTGGATTTCATCTACATATTTATGATCCACACTATGTGTACTACAGCCATGGAATGATTGTTCAGCTCTTGAAATCATTTGTTTTATGGTTCATGTAATAAGAGGTGTTTGGCCTTCACTGTGGGTGAACTTGCAGTCTAACTTCTCACATAAATCAAAAAAAAAAAAGGACTGTGTCTGAAAAATAAGCCTTTTCTTGGGAAATTGGTAAAGAGTTTGGAGTGGAAGGTTTTATAGTTTAGTAAGAATGAGTCAGAAACATTTCACTAATAATCACTTGTAAATCACATTTTGGATAGGAAATTGTCCACATAATATAAACAGATTTTACTTTACCTTTGAGATATTTCTATCCTTGATATCATGCAAATGTAGTGTTAAAAACTGGCCTCAGTATTCTGCTGCTGAATCAATGATTGGTCTTAGAAGTAATACACAGTATAACAAATGGCAGGAAGGATAAAATTGGCAAAATCAGCATCTGTTATCTGATCTCATTATTTATAAAAACAAACAGCTAGTTAAGCCTTCAATAGAAATTTATGAAAAACCTACTAATTAATAGAGACACAGTGTGGTTTGAGGCGAATTTCTATCAATGATAGCACACTGTGTGTGAGCCTGATAGACCAGAGCAACCCCTCTGTTGGTGGGAAATAGTGTATATAAATCAAGATCAGCAGAGAACCTTAAACAAGAAAATAAGTGTCCTAAAAGAGGAGCTAACAGACAGAATGTTATCCAGAGACCACTGGGGGTCTTATACAGAATATTGAGCATGCTGAGAATTAATGGAAAATGCATATAGGCTGGCTGAAATACCAATTATTATCTTGTATGTATATTTACATTTCCTTCCCACTCAGCAGTGCTGTGGCTCTAAGGTGACTGAGGACTTCAGTGCAGTTCTGAAGTAACCATTTTCTCATTTCACCACAGAGATCTGACTAGTAAAGAGAGGCAATTTAAACCACAGACATTGAAAAGGCCAGTGGATTTTCCTGCACAAGCAGAGACCCATTGCTGCAAAGTAGGCACAGGTCATTGACTCTTCCCTCTTCTATATCACATCCTTTTTGATATTCTTGAGTCCACAGCTGCTGGAAAATTGCTTCTCTGCACACTTGCTGTCCTACACCTTTTAGGTTTCTGAAAACATTTGTGAGAAGGTCTCTTACGACAAAGCAACATTTTATTTCAAAGTTGTTTGCACTTGAGAAGAGGATAAAGGGTTGGTGGTGAGAATAATCAACTTATTGTGCAAAAAACTAAGGGATCCATTTCTCAGAAAAATAGTGATGTGCAAATTACAGGATTTCAATGATCCCAAACTTAACATCACTGTGCAGCTTAGCATCATGTTCCTACTATAACTTTGTTGCACAAAACCAAGGAGAAGACAAAACAAAGACCAAAGAATCTTTGTTTGGAAATGTGAAGTTAGCAGTGCTTAATGGGAAGGGTCTGATAGCTTTTTGTTGTCCTGAATTTATCCCATTGGTCTTGACTTTGAATTCATCTTTTTTGATCTATGTCAAAAATCTTTAGTCAATAAAACAGGAGGCATTTATTGTTTTGCTGTAACTCATATTTTTCTCAATTTTTCTTGTATTAGTCTTCAGGCTTGTGGCAATGATTTATGAATGTTGAGGTCTGCATTTATTTATTTATTTTTTGTGATGTCAGGCTTATATATTGCTAGTTATTATGTCCCTAGAAATGAGGCAAGGAGACATGGTGTATATATATAGGTCTTGTTTTGCTGTCAGTGTATTTATTTTGCCCACTCCCACCTGGGTGCACAGATGAGCTGTGCTGAGAAAGAGCTGGCCAGACCTTTAGTTCTTCATCGTAAGACAGAATTTCCCCATGTCTCGCTAGCTAAGGACTTCAAAGATTTTTTTCATCTTTTTTTTTTTTTTTGTGGGGGTGGAATTTTGTGCATGGGAAAGGTTTTGAGGCCATGAAACTACTTTTTGACATGCATAATTTTTTATCAGAATCAGTATATTATGAAGGGTGGGTATGCAGAGTATGTGTGTTTGCTTCTCTCCATATCAAATGGTGTCCTAGAGCAGTCCCACATCCCATCCCTTGACAGCCTCTCTCCAAGGGTCAAAAGCAGATATGCCAGAGAGGATATAAAACCAGGAGAGACAAAGTGATAGTTCCTCAAAATGCTCTCCTTGCCTCCAGCAGTTTGCAATCCAGGAATTTCTCTGGTCACAGATGGTTTTAATTGTATTAATAACCCTTGGTAGATTTTCTTCCCATATCTGGTCTGTTCTAAACAGATGCAAACTTTACACAGTAGTCTGTGCAAGTTCTACAGCCAGTCTGGTGTGTGGAGAAGCATCTCCTCTTTCTTTGGAAGCATCCCCATTTAAGCTTGTAGTGAAAGAACCAGAGGTCAGTCTCTAGTCATCCTCCCTGTCCCACTCATGGTTTTATAGGCTTCAATCATATGTTTAACCAGTGCTCTTTTCCAAGTTGATAACAATACACATTAAATTAATTTATAACAGCACCCCTAATATTACCTTCTGTAGTGTGACAGCTTACAATTGTTGACTTGGACTTTCCTTGGTCCCTGTTCATAATCACAGTTTACACAGCACTGATGCTAAAGCTCACTGAAGTGTCATGTGATGTCCAGTTTTAGTTTGAAACCAGGCTTATGTGTCTTTATGAAATCTGTTACATTTTGTTTGTAAGTCATATTGTAAATCACTTTAAAATTAAATTATAGCATAAGCTATGCAATCCATATTAAAATAAACAAGATGTTTCAGTAATAAATATCTATTAGAATTAGATCTGGGAGATTATTTGGGAGATGCTTAATGATAGAGTGGGTTTCTGGGGAAATGGGCAGATATGACAATGAGACTTATTAAACAAGACAAGTCCCTAAACAGCATCTCAATCAACATGACTACTAATTCATGGGCTGAGTTGTAATTAACAGTTCAGGATTCTTCATCTGTTGTAAAGTGATGCTCCTCTGAATATGTCTTTGGATAACTTTACTAGTAATGAAAGTGCACTCTGAAAGTGCACAAGTGAAGAAAGAATAATGGTATACAATTTGGATGGAAGACAGCTGAAACTAAAAGCAGTGGTGAAGGGTTTTGAAAACTAATCCCTAGATTAATTACAGTGTTTGGTTTAGTGGGGATGAGGGATACAGTTAAAGCATGCACTCCTCAATCTCATCACAACCATGTGAAGAATGAGGGTTTAGTGTTATGCTTCAGGACACAGCCTGATGTAAAGACCAAAAGCTTACTGATTCTGTGGATTTCTCTACAGTTTATAACCACATTTATCATTAGGTGCAATATGGTCTCTTCCTTATTTAAAACTTTATTGTAGCACAACCTTCCCAAAGGATGTACTGAACCTGAATAGTAGAACCAGTGCTAAAAATGCACTGGGTATTAGTGCTAAACATGTCCCTGATTAAGACAAAATACTCGTGTTGATCACCACAATACATGCCACAAGATAAATTTCCTATGTTTTGGGGTTATTTTCCATTTTTAGATATGATAGCCCAAAGATTGAAAACGAGTTCTAGAATGGTGATATCCCCAAGCATGCTTCTGGAAGTGGCGATAAACCTACCTGTTTAGTATTCTCTCCCTGCTATGATGCTGTTGATGATGTTGTAATCTAAGGTTGACCATAATACTCTCAGGGAGTTGGATTTGTTGCATACAGTATGCCTGTCTGCTCCTTGGAAGCAGAAGGAAGTTTGCAGTACAAATAAGCTGTTACTGTCAGCAAAAGATCACTGTGTGAGCATTACAGAGCATCTAAGGAACGTTTAATGACTTGGCAATTCTAAACTTTGTGTCATTGCCAAAGAGAACAGGAAAATAAATTTGATTGGGACAATATTTAATTTAGAATTAAGTTTAATAGACAATTTCTTGTCACTATGAGCATATGTTATTTACTGGTTTTTGTGTTTCCAGTGTTTTATCAACCTTGCATCACCTGACATTACTGAGAAGAAGCAACAACATGGAAAATCTTGTCTTCTATAAAAAAGCGATTGGGTAACCATTACAACAGGTTGTGAAAAGCATCAAATACCAGAGGAAGCTTAGTAACAAATTAAAGAGAAACTGGAATTTTTTAATAGGATAATAAAGGAATAGGAAAGAATAGCTTGGGGACAAAGTGTGGGCAAGAAATTAGATTTTTCAGAAAATTAAGAATCCTTCTTTTAATTTTTAATTATCATGGATAAATAGTGTGTCTGGCTTTATCACACCTGAATAAAAATCCTGTGGTGAGGGGGGAATTTTATTTATAATGGGTGCTTTAGTTCGTAAGCCACAATATCAATTTATGCTTGTTTCTGTTTGCATAACATTTTATGAGTGTGTGATTAAGCCTTTATTAAGCCTATTTCATGAGGCTTAATACATCTGCAGTGTGGGTTCTGCCCTGAATTGAGCCTGTTGTGGCAGCAGCTATCCTCATTTTCATGAGATTAATTTCATTTGATAAGTGATATTGGCAAACAATCTCTATAGCCCCCTATTACCAAAAATTCAGCCACGTGAACCCATGACATACAGGTATGTTTAAACAGTATAAATAAATGGTTCTAAAGCACTAGAAACCCCTTTCAGACAGAAATTATTATTTTGTCATCATAAATATAACTTGTCATCATAGAAGTAGCATAAGTTGTTAAAAGTCATTCTAGTTTACGTAATGAAAAACTGTCAGATATTACTTAGTCCATGCCTTTATGATAAATGATAACTCTGGTCAACCAACACGAAATTAAAAAGACAGAAAGAGTAAAAAAAACTCATAAACCAACCCTTTCTTCCCTTCATACAATAGAAAGCATGAAGGATTTTTGCTTGCATGTTTCCATCTCTGTTTTCCTGTGGGAGTCTGTCTTTGGACTTTTTCCCACACTGTCATTGTCCTTGATACCTTTGAATCACTGCATAAACATGACTGAACCCCAGACTTTCCTTTTAGTGTGCAAAATGAAGCACCAGGAGCTTACATGGTGTGATAAAGGTCACAGGCAGAATTTGGTGTTAATTTTAATTCCTGTGATGGTGTATGTTTGTTGTTAAAGACATGCCTTAGGAAAATGAAGTATGGCAATTGTGTGTTGTTATTAAAGCATTATTAGGAGTGCATTAAGATTATCTATGAACACAAGAGCAGTTTTTGATATCTTTATAGAGGAATACTGAAAATTAATATTTTGAGCCCCTAGTAGAAAATTTTTTTTATTTAAAGAAATATTAACAATTCATAAAATATGTTGCTAGCCACATAATCAAAATCTCCAAATGCTAACTACTTTATTTTTTTTTTGTACAAGGTGATTTTTAATCTTACTCCAGTTCTTTGGGTGGGAGAAAGTCAGTGTTAAAGTCTCCCTTTGTCCTCAAAGTCTATAAAAGTTGAATTAAAAAAAAATACACAGAAAATTCCAAACTTAATTCTTCAAAAGAGTTGCTTCACAGTAGCTGCTCCACAGTTAAGACAAACTAAAATTGCCAGTTTAGACCTTTGGGAAAATTGGTTGTTTGGAGAGAAGCTTTTCATTCTGTTCTTCTCTTGTATTGATGGAAAAATAAAAGTAAACTAGACAATAAAATTACAGAAGCAGTGGAACTCTACGTTATAGTGACTTTGCAGGTACAGATGCTCACCCTACTCTTCTTTATTTGATCATGTAGCCTAAAGGCTGAACAATATCATCCGTAGTAGTACCTTATCAAAGGCAGGGTTTGAAACAAGAGAACCTGATCTTTTGCTGTCAGCTGATCCCATAGATGGATCACTCATCTTAATTTGTTTTAAGGCATAAATATAAAATACAGGAAGAAAAACTTGATTGACTTTACACTTAATAATTTCCTCCACCATAAGGTTTGCTACAATTACTGGAATAATGGAACTCACATGTAGAATAAAGCACCTTCCATAATAACACAGTATTGCAAATTTCTCTACTGTTCAATGTTTCTGGGAAACAGTTTTTCAAAAGAATAATTTTATTGTAACACTTGCTCTTAAAGCACAATTCTATTTACTTTTCCCAAAGTTGGCATGCTGCCAATGGAGCTATGTATAGATAAAAAAAGGAAAACAAACATTGGAAAGCTGTATGGTGGATAAAACAGGTTTTCCTGAAAGCCACTTCATCTCCATGCTTCTTGAATTCTGGAACAGCGTCATTAATTATCTTGACTAATTTTCTCTCCTAGTATTTCAGTTTGGTATTTCGTGCATCATAAACCATGCCTCATGTTCCTGTAGTACTTACACCCTGTCTAGCTTAATTTCACATTCAGAGTTATTCCCCTGTGTATTGCCAAGGTCTGGCTTTAAGTAGTTGTCTAATTGAAATATTTGCGTGTCAAACCATCTACATGCATAACATTTGGTTTTGGATCCTGCCCTTCTCCTGGTCTATGAAAAATACAGATATGTAAAAGTCAACAGAGTATTGAACACAATATTTTAGTGTCAGTTGTGTCACTTGAAAATGGAAGAGGAGATACTCTTAGGCAGATGCACCACACTGTAGAATTTGCCAAGTGACAGTGCTGAAAAGGAAGGGTTCATAAGACTGAGGAAAAAAATACAATCCTATATAGATTTAACCTGGACTACTGTAGAATAAGGTTATTACCCTTATCTGAAATAAAGGATGCTGAATAACATTGCCATTGTGACAAAATTGGAGAGTTACATTTGTTTTCTAAAGCTGTATCATGTTCCTGTAGCCATCAGCTGAACAGCTGTTGCAAAAACTGAAATGATTTTGGCTCTAGCAAGTATATACTTAAAAACTCTTATTGATTTTATATAAATGAGTTATGGATTTACAAACAATTTGTACAATTTATTCTGGCTTTCTTTACACATGTATTCTTCCTCTGTTTTTAAAACTGTTTTCCTTAATTTCAGTCTTTGCAGAAAAGAGGAATGTTCAATACAAAACATATGAAAACCTGAAAATGGTTTACTCTGTATTTTCCATAATTTTTTTATTGTTTCTATTTTAAAGTGTGAAGCACCATTTATTAGGAGTGGTGATCTACCTGGAAGTTAGACTGAGAAAGGATTTCTTGGCTGTGACACTATACAGGATTCAGTGTTTATGTAAATTTGATAAATATTACTATTTTATATATCCCAGAGAGAATACTTCATTGGTTTCATATGACACATAGTTAAGAGAGAAATTCAGTATATGACATACGGACATCTATCTATATATATTTGATAGGCAATACCTTTGCCTATTAAATGTTTTTCCACTTTGATCATACCCCAAAGACATTAAACATTTAAAGTTATATTAGTCAAATACATCTTTACCTTTCTTAGAAACATGGAATAACTTAGGGTGAAAGGGAATTCATGAGGATATCTGATCCTAACCTGTCTTCCCCTAACCCAGGGGTTATGAGCATGAAATAGAGATATGACTAGATAAAGAATTCAATTTGTTTTTTGCAGTTGCTCACTCTGTTTGAGCCCTGTCCTGTTGGTCAGATTCCTAGTCCATCATCAAGTGATAATGGATGAAGAATGAAATATTAATCTCTTATGAGTTAGATAAATTTATTTAATTGATAGGAGATGGAAATGAGGCAGTGGCTTGTTAAAATGGGAGGAGTTCTAAATCTTCCTGTGTGTTTCTCCCTGTTTACTTGCTGTCCCTGTGACCCTTGTTATTATTGTATCAAATTAGAAAATTTTGCATGGCAACTCTCATCTAAGAATAATTGCAATAGTCAGCTAAACTATTTTAGGTTTCTTTCAACTTTATGCAAACTTGTTAGTTTAAAATAATATTAGTTACTACTCTCTATTGTTCCCAGAACTGCTGAACAAAGATCTGCAATTACTAGTAATTAAGAAAATCAACCAAGCTTTGAACTGGTTTTCCTTTTTTATTATTATCAGTTGCTCTTCTGATTGTTATATAATGAGGCATATTATGGATGATTGTATTTTGAGACACAAAATGATTAAATAATAACTTTTAGAGTGACTGGGAGAACCACATTGCCTAAATAATGCATCAGAACATCAAGTCCAAGGGCAGTGTGAAGTTAAATGTTTTGAAGTTAATATAGTAAGAGGTTATTTATTATCTTTTATAATGCATTTGTTATTCCATTCCAAAATAGATCTAGACATATATATTTAAAAATAGCTTTTATTGCTAATGTTTATCTATTAGTGCTTTAGTGAGAGAGAAAGAAGCTTCCAGAAGTGAATAATCAGATTATATTTATTTCTTGCTTTCCTTTGTTAGTTCATCTACAATAGTGTACGATAAAAGTGTGCCCCCTCCCCTCAAAAAAGGCCTTGACATGCAAACCTAACACAACAGAAATTAGGTGACTGTAAGTTAAAAAATGGAAGATACATAAATTTGTATGTGAGCATGTGACTGGTTAGTATTTTGTATTAGTTATTTCTTTGAGGCTCAGTACAGTTTTTGAATGTTTAGTGCTAGTCCAGGAAAATGAGATTGTTTAAGCCTATGATTAGTGCTAGTCATGTCAACAGATCTAGTCATATTAGACAAATATGACTCTGGATCTTGGTGAGATTTTTCCATCAAGAGCCAGAGAGCTTTGGGTGAGTGATGATCGTGGACGCTGGTGTGGTAGCAGTGTCCCTCTCCCAGGTTACCCTCATGTGGTACCTACATTTCATAAACACCTTTAATTGAATGCAATAGCAATGCGAGCACAAAGCTTTTAATTTCTACTGTGTCCCCTAGGGATTCTGAATTTTCATGGTATATCTCTGGTTTGGAAGTGGCTCTCATCTGTCATTGTAAATCTTGGTTAGTTTTGTCACACTGAGGATGCAGAGCAGTACTCTGAGTAGAGCAGATGGCCTTGTGTTAACAAAGTAGTAACAACATGATGGATAACAAGTTGCTCTGCGATGGAGACAGTTTCAGATCTATGTGAAATAGTGCGTGCAAAAGTGTATTTAAAACCAGTTAGTGGCTACGAACATTTTCCTGATGCCATATCCTTTGTCTTTTCAGGATTTAGATCATAGGTGGGTATTTTCAAACTCAACTGTGATAAAATGAATGAGCTTTCCAAGATTCTGCACCTGCAGGGTTCCTTTTCTAATATTTTTCTAAAAGAAAAGGTGTGAAAATATTGAAGCAGTATCAGTTTATTGGGGATTTTTCTACCTACCTCATTTATAGTTAAAATTGTCTGGAACTGCCCGATGCAATAATCCCTTGTTAGTCTTTAATCCCTTGTTAATCTTTAATTCCTACCATACACTCTCCCCCAAAGTCCCAAAGGCTTCTACATTTGAAAAAGTCAAACTTCATATGTGTAAATAGTGAAAAAAATAACTCTTTTTTACAGTAGGACTAGAAAGGTTGTTAAACAGCTCTTGTTGTTGTGCTGTTGTGCTCCTACAGACAAGTCCTTGCTTCCATGCTTGTTTGCAAGAGATGGGGCAGTCTGCTTCCTTCCTTCCTCTTCAGAGGTTGCATCTCACCACATCTTTTCAGAGGAGGTTAAGACACAAAGCCAAGAATTCACTGACAGAAGAAGGGGTTACGTTGGAGTGCTTCTGGAGTTTGTTATGTTGAGGCAGCTGGAAAGCAGTGAGGTGTTTGATTTGGGGATGGCAAGGCTTGCTCTAGGGACTGCAGAAGATTCAGAGATTCAACCTTTCTCTATTTTTTTCACTTTTTCTTTCCTGCACCATCTCAAAAATGCTTGCTTTTTGCGCAACCATATTTTTTGCAAGGCATGCAAATCTGATTGTGATTTTAAGTCAACCAGGGTACTTCAATGGTGTCCAAAGAAAGCTGATAGTTTCAGCAGTGCAGAACCCAAGTAGGTAAAGTTTAGCTTATTTTTACAGGGCAAGACCTGCAGATGATACCAAATGGTTCAGCTCCTATTGACTTCACTGAATGTCAGAGACCATAAACTCCTAAGTGAAATCAATGGAGCCATAGTAGGTTATACACAGGGGAATTCACTCAGCAAGTTTAAATGTACTCAATAGCCTTTTACTGCTGAATGTTTAAACTTCCTGTCTGAATTTGTTACCAGATTCCTGCCTCATGCATTTTTCTAAAATGCTTACTGGTACAAATGTATGTACATTTGGATGTAGTGGATGCGGTGAGGTTATTGCAGAAGTGGGGTTTATTTTCTGGTGCATGCTAAATGCTATGTGAATATTGGATCTGTAGTATTTATGTAGATAAAAGCAGTCATTTTGTTGACTGAAACCTGCTCTAGAATAACTAAATTCTATTTATTTACTTTCTTTATTTCCAGTAGTACTGATTTTGCCCCAGATACAAAATTAGTAAATATTGACTATTTCCAATGAACTATTTGCAAACCTTCTTCCTCCCCTCCTTCAGTTTGGTCAAAAAAGTGACTGCTTTTTAGTCTGCAATGTTGAATTATATCTCTCTATTCATCCAACCTTCCTGGAATTCTTACTACCTCAATATTTCAATGTTTACTGCTGAAATTTTGTTCTTAATCTCTTTTAGCCTAATGAACTTTATCATTCACTTTACTTTTCTTCTCTCTAACAGAAGTGGTTTGGTCAGTTTGAGGTACAAGGAAGTATAAAATCCTTTTCTGGGCTGCTCATAGTTATGATGACATTTTATTATTATATCAGGAATGGGAGAAGGGAAAAAAGATTGTCATGAACTCATAGTCTCTTCCAAATATGTCCATCTGCAAAGCTTAGCTAGAACAACAGCAAAGGAGCACTGTGCTGCAAAAGAATTTCAAAAAATTAGTTTCTTGATGGAGCGAAAAAGGACCTGAGCCTAAGAGTAAGACTATTCACAGTATAATAAGCAATTTAAGCAATTTAAGTAAATATAGTAGAATATATTCTTATCTGATCGTTGACCATTATATGTCTTTCCACAATTTCGAAAATGTCATTAGCTTAGAGAAAAAAAGAAGGTACAGTTTAAAAAGTATCTCCAATCAGAATATTTCTTTATAGACATGTGTTTGACATTCTTAAACCTTGACAGCTCCTTTAAGACTATTTTGTACCTACACTGGAAGAGTGACTTGGAAAAATTTTTATGACAGTTTGAAATGGGACATTTGGGGCTAAATGAAATCAGAATGGTTCAGTAAATCTGTCTGACACTTCTGACATTGAACTTGGTAGTAAGTGGTAATTATAGTATCCTTTTCTGCTTATGAAATACTAAAAGAATTCTTTAGTGTTTCTATAAAAGTAGGAGGTACTGCACTTAAGAATTTAAACTCACTTTACACAAGATTTTCCTTTTGCATTTCACTCTATTCTGTCTGTATTCAAACAGGGAACTGTGTGACTTCACTAGAAGATAAAAATGTTTTTATAACCACTCTAGCAATGTCCCCAAAATACTTTACTAACTACAGAGAAGAGCATGGTGCCTGATTGAACCATAGATTTTGCAATTTAATATAAGAAACAAACATGAGAATATTTCAAGTCCATAATGCCATCAATTCCAAAATTTAGGAAACAATGAAGATTAAATGTAGACTGTGGAACATACTGATACAAAGAAACCTTTTTTTTGAATCTACTAAACTGCTTTCACTGACAATGAAGTAAGATAAAGCATATCAGCATATCATGCAATTAAAACACATATCAGTGTTTTAATTGCAACTAAAAGCTACATTTATTTTTTTTTCTTCATATGTAGAAAAAAGGTGTCAAGAGGACGGGGATATGCTCAAAAATAAAGCTGCTTTCATGGTACAAACATAGACACATATGCAGACTTCATAAACATCTGTCATCTACTGCTGCTTTGCCAGAGCTCTCTGTGACAATGAATTCCACAAAGAAACATCTTATTAGGGAGAAAGGCTGAATATGTTGGAGGAGAAAATGGGAATGATGCTAGAAAAGTCTGAGAGAAGCCAGGTTTTGATTGCTCAGTATGTTGCAAGATGTAACTGATAATGTAAATACTAAAATCAGTGAAACTCCTTTTCATCATGATTAACATTTCTTGAGTCTGGTACGTAGCAGTCAGGTTACAAGCAAAGGTTATAGGTTTTGTCTAAAAGTCAGAGCATGACAGGTTCAAAGAAATCAGTGAACTAAAGACTAGCTAAATTAATAGCAAGAATAATAAGAATAATCTATAAATACTAGCCCCTATATAAAGGGATATTATCAGAAAAATAATGTAGCCATGTTGCCTTTCACATCTTTGTGATATCTTGAGTGGAAGAAGTACCTGAATGACCAAAATACTGAGCCTTTAAAGTCACCTATGCATTAGGATGTTGTCAGTTACAAAAAGAAGTGAAAGCATGAATATTTCATATCCCTTTGGCATTCAACCTGTTTTGCATAGATGGCAGCTGGAGGTTCAAAACAGAGCATTATTGCTTCACCACTGTCACCATGGTTTAGCAGGTAAATAATGCATGAACTAAGAAGAATTGACAAGGCAGATGGTAATGATATATTGGTTCAAGAGTCTGTCACCTCAGAAAGCACCTAGAAAAGATTTACATCAGACTTATTGTTTATTTTATATGACTGTTAGCAGAAGATTCATAGATACATTCTATAATTAACCTGAAGAATTAACAGCTGAAGGATATGGAAGGCACGAAGTCTAACAAAGTTTCAAAATAACCTTAGTGCATATGCAGTCACGCTTGTAAGCCTTGCAGCTTAAAATTGCAACAAGTAATTTGCACCCTTTGGGATGCCAGATCCTGGATTTGTCTTTAAGAATACAAATGTTCCTTCATATCAGTTTGGCAGTACCTAACCAAACAGGGAACATGACATGTGTGTTATGCAAAGGCAGGGCTGTTTTTCTGGGTTATCGGCATTTTTTCCGTAATCTGACATCTGATGAAAATGCTGACAGACACAAACTAATAACACTACATTGTACAGGACCAAGCATAATAACCATCTTTTCAGTAAGAACGTCCAGTCCTCAAATACAGAAGTGAGAATAATAGGTGCTATACAGCAGCCATGGAGCAACTGGGGGTCAGAAGCTCTAATGACAAGCTCATGTTCATCCTGTTTGTCAAAAATATTTAGATCTTTTTGAGACTTAATTAAAAAACCTCAAACAAACAACACATGCACATCCTACCCCTGTTCATTGCTCACAGACTGCTTAACCCATAAAGGTTAATTTGTCATGCTGGTGCTTTGTTTCCCATTTTGTTTATGAGATCACTCTCTGTAGTGACATCTGCATACATTAACTAGCCCAACACGTTTTGTGTTATCTGGCAGCTTCTTTAATTACTGGTCAGGCATCACTTTTTAATATTGCAGCCAAGCAGAAATGTATTTGTTCCAGTAGCATTTTTAACAGGAGCCTGTAATATCCCAGCCTCCCTGGAGAACCCTTCCAGCCAGGGTTCGCCAATAAACCGCAGCCGCTTCGCTGCAGCCTGAGGTATCGACAGATGCTTCGAACTGGATGTGTAATACATGGTACCTGCTGTGAATAGAAAATGACTAAGGACTTATGGGACATTCTTTAGGCACAAATAAGCTGTGCTGATTTTCTTCACATCTTTTAATTGGAGATTTCTGATATGATTTTCCCTATCTATGATGGGGGTGGTTTTTAAACTTATTTTTCTTCTTCTTCATACAGCAATGACTTACCAAGATTACAGTATTAAACATGTTCAGTGCAATTAATTCATTACACTGATAGCAGTTTCCAGCTAAATCATGACCTTAATCCAAAGAAACAGAAAGTGGCAATAATACCAGTCAGAGTGTGGCAGAACCAAACAAGGTGTGAGAAACACAACTGAGTGGGTTGAACCAGTCATGTTTATAGTAAATACTGTGTGCAGTAGTTGGAATGATATAGGACAGTAGACTGTATCCTGTAGCTACTGGACATGTGGAATTGTTCTTTATGATTATAAAGCTCCACTGCTGAATATCCAGAGGATTGGAGGTCCAGCATGTGCTGTAAGCTCTGTAAATACAGAACAAACATACTGCTTCTTCTCAAAGAATCACAGAATTAAATAGGTTGAAAAAGACCTCTGAGGTCATCAAATCCAAACTATGACCTAACATAGCCTTGTTAACTAGACCATGGCACTGAGTACCACATCCAGTAATTTCCTAAGCACCTCTAGGCATGGTGAATCCACAACCTCTCTGGGCAGCCCATTGCAATGCCCAGTCACCCTTTCTGTGAAGAACTGCTTCGTAATGTCCATCCTAAACCTTCCCTGGGACAGCTTAAGACTGTGTCCTCTCATGCTATCTCTGATTACCTGGGAGAAGAGACCAACCCCCACCTTGCTCCGACCTCTTTTAGGTAACTGTAGAGAGTGATAAGGTCTCCCCTGAGCCTCTTCTTCTCCAGGTTAAACAACCCCAGCTTCCTCAGCTCATAGGACTTGTGCTCCAGACCCCTCACCAGCCTTATTGTCCTTCTCTGGACACCCTCCAGCACCTCAACATCCTTCCTAAACTGAGGGGCCCAGAACTGGACACAGTACCTGAGGTGCAGCCTAACCAGTGCTCAATACAGGAGCAGAGTCACTCCCCTGGTACTGGTGACCACAGTAGTCCTGATAGATGCCATTGACCTTCTTGGACACCTGAGCACACTGCTGGATCATGTTCAGCCTTTTGTCATTCAGTACCCCCAGGTCCCTTTCTGCCTGGTCGCTCTCCGGCCACTCTGTCCCCAACCTGTAGTGCTCCATGGGGTTGTTGTAGCCAAAATACAGAAATTACATTATAGGACTAAGTGTGGTATCTCATCCTGATTTCAAGATCTGTTTCCTAGGAAGCAATGGGATTGTGCTTAAGTGTGTGCTTAAACTCTATTGATTCAATCTGGAGAGTCAGAAACATATACTTCACTAAGTAGTGGTGGGTTAAAAAGAAAAGGGACAACCCAAAACATTTCAGTCATGGAGAACTTTGCATGGGAACGTCAGAACCAAAGGCAGAGGTTATTGGGCTGTGTTGGTGTCTTACACCTACACTGCATGCAAGCCCTGGGGAGCTGGTACTGCTCAGAATGTTCTTTACTGGCATTCAAAATACTGCTAAGGTCGAGGGAAATGACTTTTCCTCTCCTGTTTTCTCCTCCAACATATTTTGCTGTCTCTTTTTATTTAATACCTGAGTTAGAATGAGACTTATTTCTGTTACTTTCCCTATTGTTGAAAAACACATTCTACCTGTCAAAGTTGAGATCTTCGGGCTGGTCTGGCAGAGGTTGGTTCACCTCAGTTGTATGAGTTAGTATCACTGCCCATTCTAAATAACTTGTTGCCATGTTGGCAGACTCTGGAAGTCATTTGCAGCTACTTTTTACTTTGAGGGGTGTACGATGCCATTGTCAGGACACTGATTTATTATACAACCTAATGGCTATTTCTAGTGGGATTTGCAGTTTGCTGCCAAAAGTTATGGAATCAATATATTCTAACAGAATAAAAGGTTAGATTTAGACTCAGATATATATTTCAGTTAAAAACTGAGCATGATTCTCATGCTAGAGCTGGATCAGTTTCTGTAATACGGATTGATTCTAGTTTGTATGTAGAAGCTTGTAGAAACTACTATGTTTGAGGCACTGCAACGATGATTACTTTCCTGAAGTGTTTGTTGTATTGCATTCATTGTTCACTGTAAAGAAGATTGAAAATAGGTTAAATTCAGGATCCACATAGTACTTGCTGATTTAGTAGACCGTAGTCATATAGTGGTTTATTTGCTGTTTCTAATAAATTAGCCATCAACTCGTGCTTTACTCTAGAAACAATCTTTTCTGACTTCCAAATCAGATGCTTTGAAAGCAGAACTATTAGGTGAGTAAACAATGACAGGTTAAGAATAAATCATGCTAAAGCGCCCAACTATGTTAAAGCAAAGATTGGTACATAGAAGACACACGAAGATGTCACTGTTGTTACATGTAAGTCTCATTTTATGTGCACAACACTCTGCTGTACCAGATGGACTTAAAAGTTAAATTCTTCAGTGAAAAAAATTGAGGAAGTGAAACAGTAAAAAAATGCTGTGTGTAATATTATAATTATAATATTGATAAATAACAGCATGTATAGCTATGACAGTTATTCTTCTTTGCTTTTAAATGAAGATGAATTCAACTTCTCTCAGATGAAATTTGTTGCATGCACTCGCAAGTGACAGGTAACTCAGTTCCCTTTTTTTTTTCCCCTGCTCTTTCTCAGGGAGATTATTCTGTGTTGGTTGGTCTTTTTTTTTCCTTATAAATAATTACAGCAAACTCAGAGATCCATGCAACTGGGTCTTTTTTTACTAAATTACCACTTAGAATGGAATTTTTTTTTTTTTCAGTGGCCAAATCTATTTTTTTTGCAATCTCTTCTGCTTTGATTCCTAATAGGAAGATTTTTTTATGCAATGAGTATTTGGTAGGAGTTAGATTGACTTGGTACCTTTTCTGGGATTCAAAGAAGGAATAGCTTCCATTACCTGAAGAACTAATCTGCAATGAATTAGTAACAACAGAATTATTAGTAAAATTGTAATCATAGTGCAGGGCTGGGATATTTCTCCTATAGGATGTTTGTGAAGATTTAGAAAGGGGAAATTTATTTTCTAGATACATTTCAGGGTCAGCTAATTTGCATCACTTGACAGCACCATGAGTGAAGAGATTTGTGAATACAACACTTTTCACAGGTGCCAAGAGTCTTCTCCTGGTTTGCTTTGACTCAAGACCTTTCTATCTTTAAAGGTTGTATTTGGATGGATGGCAGCTGACTCTGCCACTGAGGTTTCTCTAAGGGGATTTAGAAATGGAAAAATTGAAAAGGAGGAGCACACGTCTACATCTGACAGGCTGGTGATTGCGTTACAAGAGCTCTGGCCAATGCTTTGGTATTTCCATTTTGAGTGTTATTACTGTGAATCAAGTGAGGAATAGAGAAACACAATTAATTAGGGCTCTGACTAGCAGTTTCAGCAGCTGTGCTGCCTGTTAGAGCTACATGAAAATAAAACAAAGTAACAATAGACAATACCAAGCTTTTTGCTGTCAGCAAACAGTCTGGTAGAAGTAAGATTTTACTGACAACGTAGGCAGCTCTTTAGGGAAAGGCAACATTTAGCTGTTCATCAAGGAAAGGAATATTTCTTTGCTATGATGAATTGGGGCATTTGTCCTAATACGGGAGTTGTAGTGGAAATCTTTGAGTGCCAGGCTAAGACATGTCTGAACCATAATGCAGAAGTCGCCAATCTTGAATGAGGCCAGTGGTTGCTCTCTGTAGGGTCCTGTCTCTGACAGTGACTGATAACAATTTTTTTTCAGAGGAAATCTCATAGACAGTTATGGAATACTAAGATGGTAAGGTATTTTTTGTGGCTTGTACCATGAGTGGGAGAATGTTTAAAAAGCTGAATTCTTAGAAGACATGAACATACCTGTGAAATCCACTGTAAAATGGACAATAAAAAAGCAGACATTTGCCCAGAGTAATATCTTTCTTTTGAAGTTACTTCTTATCATGGCTGATGGTTCAGAAGAATCATAGAATACCAGTTTGGAAGGGGATGTCAGGGATCCTCTGGTAAAGAAGAACTTAAAACCCACAGAGAGAGCAGATGAATAGAAATGTCTCTCTTCATGCATTCGAGTAGCATGGCCTGGCATTAAGAGGCCACAATGTCAGTCCAGCCTGCAAGCAGCATCCAGAAGTGAGGATTCAGCCCCTCAGAGCGATGCCTTTGGCTTGCTGCATTCAGATGATGGCTGCTCACTAGCTGAACAGAGTGAAGGTGCCCTGTGTGGCTGTTAGAGGTGCCACATTAAAAGCAGCAATTTTTTCAATCACTTTCCTTTTAAAGTGTCAAATACTTTAACATATTAATAGTTAAACACTGATTAGAGGTAATGACTGAATGTCCTGGACAGCTAGAAGTCCCAAGGCAAAGTCAAAAAAATTGTTTAACTGTACCACTGAGGTCAATTATTAGGGAAAACTTACTTCTGAGCAGTTTACGGCCACTAAATGTTTCAAATAACTCCACAGAGTCTGTTGAAAGGCTAAAGCTGCCAGTCAATAGTTCCATGTAAAAAGCTGAGAACAGACTGGAAGGGTGAAATAGCCTAATACAGTCAGATGAAGAGGAAAAAGCTGGATTCCCCAGATAAGACAAACTAGATGATCAAACTGTCATGTAAATAAAAGCCTTTACTTTTCTCCCTTTATAGAAGTTGCACAATGTGATACAGATAATTTACATTTTCCTGAAGATGAATGCGATGAATATTTTCAGCAACACTTTCCATGAATATGGAAAACTGGCTGTTCTTTTATTGCTGTATTCATAAAATATGCATCGGGTGAGTTCCTGTTTTCACAGTATGAAATATGGATGGGAATTTGTAATTTCTTCATTTATTTTCTAGATGTTTTCTCTTTTAATAAGGTGTTTTAATGTAATGATTTAGAATGTGAATCCTGTCATGGTTAGTTAGTAATAAGTTGCCTTTAGAAGAAGCTTTTGCTTCTTTTACTGCATCACTGCCAGTTCTCTTACAAATTGAGAGTAAAATGCTTGAACTCTCATGCAGGCTGGGAAACAGAGGTATTGAATCCCTCCTTCTTCATAGCATGTTAATGCCCAGAAAACATTTTGCAGACTACTAAATTTTCAAATCCTAGGTAAATGTGAGCCTTGGGACATGGAAAAGAGGATTCTTTGATGAACCAGGAGGGGAAAGTGGCTGTCTTTTGAAATGCCACAAAGTTTGGATGCATCAAGACAATGGTTTTCCCTCAGCTCTACTTCTCACCTGCATGCCTTAATACATTACAGTAAATCTACATGTAAGACAGGAACAATAATTGCATTCATTTTCTCACGTGAAAAAAAAAATGGAGGAGGTGAAAAGATTAGTTATGTATCATTGCCAGTAAGATTTGACTAATCTCATAAAAAACCACCAGCCATGTACCTGAAATTTAACATAAACATTATTATTACTTATTATTTTATTAATATATTGATAAATATATAATATTACATGTTATATGTTATTATGTGTATATTTCTTATTGTTTTATTAATATAGTGATATCTATATCATTAACTCTATTACATAACAGAACAGTTATATTAAATCAGAAGAGGTCCATACCCAAAATAACATTTGCCAGGAACATTTCTTAGTTTCCTTTTAAAAAACCTTGTTTTGAAATAAAAAAGCTTGTTAAAAGATGTGTATTTTTTTAAACACTGCAATACCTGTTTCTCTTTGGTGTGTAGTTAGAGCCAAAGTACTAATGCAAGTAGTCCAGTATCCAAGCTACATGGGTATATTCATTATGATTTTGAAAGTAATTGATAAAACTACCTCAAATATATTACAAATGAAAATTCTACAGAACTCTCAAGGAATTTGTCCATAAAATTTTAATTGGGATAAATAGCAGATGCAAGTCTGTTCCTACAATGGAGACATGGTCACACACATAGTCTGAAAACCTCCATCTGAAAACTTAACAATTTTTCTTTTGGTTATTCAAATTTTCACATTTCAAACTTATTTTTGTTGAAATTTCTAAGATGATCATATATGCATTTGCTCCTTCTACACTGCTCCTTCTACACTTCTACTTTTGTGGAAGGCACCACAGGAGTACATACACACAAAGTGGTAAGCTTGCTTTCCTTGAGGTATTTTGCTTACTGTGAATTTTGAACAAATTGTAGTGTTTACTGAAAAGCAGATTCTTTTGCTTTCAAAAATTTTCACAGAAAAAGGACAAAGAGCAATTAATGAAATTTCCACTATGAGAAGCTGTAATTAGATATTGGGAAAAATAATGTTTGGATGAAGGATGGTCAACACTGGAAGAGATTGCCCAGACATTTTCTGGAATCTCCACTCTGGAGATAAAACAAAAAACTAGATGTAAGCCTGAGACACCTGATTTAACTTTGAAATACCCTTACTTTGAGTGAGCACCGTTTTTTTATGATTCCTGAAATAAGTCTGAAATTGACTGAGTGCAATGTGCCAGTCTTGCCAAAAAGATTGTTAAATTAAAAGAAACAAAATAACTTCTTCAGAAGAAATTCTTCCAGCTCCTGAAAAGGAACTGTTATCCAGCATGAGTGAAAAGGTGTCAAAACACATAGTCAGGTGTAAAAAAATAAATGTCAGTGTTATCACAATAGCCCTTTGCCTTTCAGAGTCGAGCACAGGGTAGACTGTAACTTTCTTAGATGGCAATTAAAGACAAGAATGAGGAAGGATAAAGTCTATAGATTCCATTAACAGAGAAGATATGATGTGATGGCAATAAATCAATACTTATATTAGACCCTAAAAACAACAAAGGAAATGTTCAGACGATGATGACTCATTTTAGTGAAAGTGAAAAATGGTCTCAGTTTAATGACTAATATCAAACATTGTTAGGGAAAGTACATTCTGATGGCTTGGATCAATATATATATATATATATATATACCTCTTAGACTCGCAAAGCAGAAAATATAGAATCAAAGTTAAACTGTCAGAAGACCCAAATATCTCAAAATACAGAAAATTCACCAAAAAAAGATAAAAATATTGTAATTCTCCTCTAGAGCTATAATTTAAAAAAAAAAACAAAACCAAACCAACCCAAAACGTCCCCACCAGAATTCATATTCTTATTCATTCTAGTGTCATAGCAGGCATCTTTGTCATCTGACATTCATCCCTTTCAAGAACAAAAGTGGGGATCTATATACGGAATATAAATGGGATTTAAGTTATCCACATGCATTCTTGCAGACTGGTGTAGGCTTGTGTCTCTAGGTTTGTGTCTAGAACTGCTATTGACACTGGGGGAGATCCAGCTTCAGTCATAGATATCTAAATTCACCCCACTGAGCTTTCCACTCACTTTTAGGTGGTCATATTTATTTATTTGAAGTACTGTCTAGACACCAATGACTGATTATACTTCTACTAATATTAGAAGAAGGTAAATATTTAAACTGAAGTATTTTAACCTGAAGCTGCGTCATAGAACCATAGACTCATCGAGGTTAAAAGGGACCTCTGGAGGTCATCTGGTCCAACCCCTCTGCTCAAACAGGGCCACCAAGAGCCAGTCACCATTCCAGAAGGTTAAATACTGCCCTTCCAGTTGAAAAGTGTCATATTCTGAAAATACTATCATTTCAAAGCAGCGAAGGACTTGAAGTAGGGAATTATCAGATACAGAGGTGGCAGACTAGGATTGACAAAGCTTCCCAGTGATTTTCTATCACTGCTGCCATTTACAGCACGTTAAGAAGATGGACTTTTAATGATTTGTAGAAAACCCTTGCCTTTAAAACTTGGACAGAGTTTACTCAGGAGATGAGATAGCCTTGGACTTTTCAACTTGCAAAAAGTGAGACTGAGGTGATTGTGGAGGTCGTGGTAGCAGGCTGACTGAAATATATAATTTCATAAATGCCATGGAAAAGGTGACTTTGAAATGATTTGATATTGTTTTTAAATATTAAGAACAAGGAAACACCAAATGAAATTATTGTGTTGGCTTTCTTTAAAACAAGTAAAAGATACTTTGGTGTTTTTCCACAGAACATGATTAGACTGTAGATTGTTGTGAATGTCAAAATATAAATGGATTAAAAAAGCTATTCTATCAAAGACTGTTAAATACTGTGATGCAGATACAAACTCTAGATAAGGATATTCACTCTTCTCAGAGACAGGATTCTAGGCGACACCAACTTTTCATCAAACAAGTACAGATCCATGTAATTTCCATTTACTAATATTTCTTCATTATTTAGTTATGAATGCAACCAATCTGTGTTTAAAAATAGTGCAAGAATCTTATTACAAGAATATTTATAGAAGAAATGTAAAGATGACTGTGAACATAGGAAATCTACTTTGGATTTATCTGGGTAAATAAAGAAGAAGAAGAGGCTGTTTTCCTGATTGGGGGCAGGAGGTGGCAGGCAGACTACGAAAAGAGAATTACAGATGTATTCTTTGTGAATGGGAATTTTTCAAATACAAAGTATTGTAATATGGCATTATTCGTGGAACTCAGTTGTTTGTGTCAAAATGCGACAAAAGTGTTACATGGAGTATAAAAACAGCTCTAAAGATTTTGAAAGTAACCATGGCAAAAACAGATGTGCATATTTGTTGCATGTTCCTGCATTTCAATCTCAGTTTACTCTATTCAAGTAGCAATTCAGAATAAATGTAGAGTTGTCATTCCACAGTGAGGTGTGCCTGTTTCAAAATACTGACTTATTTTCATGACGTAAATCTGGTTTTGGTCATTTCTATCCAAAATGTTAACCATTTTTTCCAAACATTTTCTGTACAGTTGAGTCAGGCTGAACATTTAAACAAAAATTGTTCAGTTGTTTACAGGAACAAAGCTGGAAAACAGGGCAAGCCATTATTGTCTTCATATTAGAAAGAGCTGAGATTTTGTCTTTTGGAACAGAAAACAGAACTGCAGGGAAAAATGGCATTTGAATGTGCCTGATGTTACCCATCTGTAAATCTAACAGGTGACAAAGGATATGAAAAGATTTATTATTTTTGATCAATTCTATATGTTAATGCTGGAGTATGTCTTAACTCTTACACTTGATCAGGTCATTACATCAGGCTGCCATAAACCAGAAATGGCTACAGTCTTATGTTCCCTTTACCTAGTTGGGACTAAGTTTATACCAAGTTACCAGTACTCTAATCCAGATTTCTTCATATTTCTCTTACTCCCCTTGCTGCAATCAACAAACATAAAAAAGAGGGCTAGAAAGGTAAATCTAGTTCAGGCATTGCTTGGTTTTGAGGGATCCCTTAACATCACTTATTTTGTGTGGGTATTTATGATGCCAGATGAAATTACAGGTTATTAATAAACCTGTATTCACAGTCACAAAAGCATATTCACATTTTTTGTCCTAGTACTTGTGTTCTTGTTCTTTATAGGTCCTTGTGGTCACAGCATGGACAGTTTTTCACATAAAAATGCAAACTATTCGTATGAAATCAGAGAATCTTTCACTTGATTAAGCAACTGTTGCTGTTACAAATATACAATTTTATAGAGGACATTTTTAAGCTCATCAGCATAGAAATTTCCTTTCTTTTTTTTTTCCTGTAGGAGCATTGTATTGTCTGTCAGGCATGTACACCCTTCTTTTGTCTTTTATTGACTTACATTCCAATCTACAACTACTTGTACATATATATGCTTGAATGTAAACTCTCTGCTCATCAAAAGAAATTCAGTTGGAGGTGGCTGCTTCACTTACATTTTAAAAATATAAATAATTAATAGCTAAGATTTGTAGAACTAAGTGAAAAATAATATAAAAGTATGCTAGTTTTTATATTCCATATACATATTTTTAATATTTATCACTCTGACATCACTAAACCAAAATTATATATAGAAATATATCCATAATGATAGAAGGGATTTTTTTATAGACTAAATAAATCATGAAAAATATATTAAATCTTTCACTGCTGTAAAAAATAACATGGTGTTACTTAAGCAATCTATTCCACAGTTTGATGTCCAGACTTTTGGTTGTTAGCTTGGTTTTACTGAGGGAGTTGCTTATGTGAAATCAAATAACTTCAAATTGACATTTCTAAAAATTCTGGAATATTATTTCTGTTTTTAGAGAACTGGATGACCGAGCAGAGACAAAGTAAATGGTCAGAGACATTTAAAACTAGTTTGAGCAAATACTTTGTCAAGCTAGAGAGTGACTTTCAAAATGACACAGTGCAATAGCGTTTAATGCAGTACTGAAGAAAGTACATTTTTGATGTATTTTTCCTACTTGACTACCTATATACACATTGTATTTTTTCATAAATATCTATTTTTATCAGTTTAAGGAGAAAAATATGCTTTTGTGGTACTTTTGATTTTTTAGTACTTGACATGGAAACTTAAATATTAATTTTATTCTAGAACTGTTGATCATAAGCAATACATATTCTGAGCTGAAGCACTGTAAATATGAAATGTCCTTAGAATAATATTGGCCAAATAAACAAACAGTAGAGAAAGAGGTGGGAAGGGAAACAAAGTGATGTCTGGGAGTACCTCTAATATTTTTAGACATCTGATGGGCATTCATTTCGCACAACTGTTGCTAGTCCAGAGTCAACTCACTGAGACATGTACCGAGAAGGTACCAGTGTAACTACACACTGGGTCTCAGCACCAAATTCACTCTACAGATGCAGTTTCTTTCCCTGCTCCACTATAAAATGCTATGTCCTAATACAGCTATAATGATAAAGAACTAGATATTTTAATAAGTAAACATTTTTGAGAGGGATTATCCACAAATTAATAGACTTATAAACCTCACAAAAAATGCTATTCCTGTGTCCTTGCACAAAAAAATAGCTTAATATTCAACTGCAATTACATTCACTCATACTTGAGTTTTAAAACTGCACTGTAATTGTACTTATAAACAATAAGAATTCAATAAGAAATGTGAAAAGCTCCAATAACAATTTACTTTTCTCAGCGAGGCAGAGCTTTATTAAATTTTTCATGTTCTCTGAGAACTAGGGCTTTTCAAGTGTGCAGTTAAAGGGGGAAACTTGGAACCCTAAATTAAGCCCAGAGAGAAAAAGATTTTTTGAGATATAATTTATGTAACTGACTTTCTGAGCACTGGTGCTTAATTACTAGTGATTACTCAGAATGGGTTAGAGTTCTTATGCCTTAAACTGAGAACTGAGGAGGCAGTCTCTGGTATAAGACTGATATATAGGAATATTGGAAGGCAAATTATCTGCAGAGACCAGAGCTGGAAGCTGTTTTACCAGCTTTGATTGATACTGAATTGGTTTTAATTTGCAGTGCCTTGGAAGTCAGGAATAGCACATGGACACACCTAGCTAGTTGGTTGATCTACTGACTTACACAAGAGGAGGAAAAACAAGGCATTTTGAGAATCCAAATCAACACTAGACCAGACTAGACTATATTATATTATACTAACACAAGATTATTTTTTTAAAATGCACTTGCTATATCTGTAAATGACCCCACCTGGAGTACTGCATCTAGCTCTGGGGCCCCCCAGCATCAAAAGGACCTGGACCTATTGGAGTGAGATCAGAGGAGGCCACAAAGATGATCAAAGAGCTGGAACACATCTTGTATGAGGAAAGGCTGAGAGAGTTGTATCTGTTCATCTTGGAAAAGAAGTAGAAGGCTCCAGAGAGACCTTATAGCACCTTCCAGTACCTAAAGGGGCTATAAGAGAGCTGGAGAGGCACTTTTTGCAAGGGCATGGAGTAACATGACAAAGGGGAATGGCATTAAACTGAAAGAGGGTAGATGTAGATTAGATATTAGAAAGGAATTCCTTACTGTGAGGGTGGTGAGGCACTGAAACAGGTTGCCCAGAGAAGTTGTGGATACCGTCTCTGGAAGTGTTCAAGGACAGGTTGGATGGGGCTTTGAGCAACATGGTCTAGTGGAAGGCCCATGGCAGGGGGTTAGAAATGAATAATCTTTAAGTTGCCTTCCAATCCAAAGCATTCTATGATTCTATGAAATGTGTTTTTAATACCAAAGATTAAACCAGTGACATACATAAGTGGATGAAGTGAGGTGACAGGGACAAAACAATAGATGGACCCTGCAAACACTTGTACATAGTATTTGCAATGTTTTCTTTATTCCTGTTTTTATCTGGGGGGGAAAGAGTAAGCTAGATAAAAAACATTTTTGTTATTGGACAAAAGCACCTGAAAGGGAGGAGTGCACTGAATGGAAACAGTAGTGTATTACGGTTAGGAGTGGAATGATATTAATTGTTTCCTGTGTGAAGTGACCTCTTTTGTGAAATCTCTTTCCCACTGGAACACCAAGAATTTTGAACTTGCTTGAATTTAGACAAAATTTTCATTTAACTTACGTTTCTTTGACAGGTGCTAACTCTATTTGCTTAGTCTTTTTTGAGAGAGAGTTTAGAGTCCATGATATTTCTAGGCTCATGTGTTTGTGGTAGTAAAGGAAGTAATAAAGCATATGTAAATTTGCTTTGGTTTAAAATGCTCTTTTTTAGTGAAAAATAGTTCTCATAAGTACACTGGGAGTGGAAAAATGCAAAAATAAACCATGTTATTACTAGTAAAAGAAAATCCTGCACTTGGCCTTATTAAATCCATAACTGGAACCTTTACAGGTTATTTCTTTTTGAGTTGGATCTCAATGGCCACTGTAGAGGGCACCGACTCATGACATGGATGCATTCATTAACTCCAGCATCTCTTTTCTTTGAGCTGTTAGGAACAAGGAAACAAAAGCCAATCTGTTTGTTTGCTATTTCATATTCATGTACTTTCTCCTTTCTAATGCCTTGACTGACAGCTTGGGTATCCATTGTCCAATGTCTTCACATCAGGCCCGTGACCTCAATTCACCTATCATTCACTTCCATCATGTCAGCTGAGCCTTTTGTGGATGTCCATTATTCACACACTGTATTGTGTTATGATGAATTATCCTCTTGGGAATTTTAGGACATCTTAATCCCAGTCTGACAGAACTCTGCGATAAATAATTGACAAGTCCCTATGCTAAATGCAAGTACATCAGAGGATGTGGATTTTTGACAGCTTTTACTGAAGATAAAGAAACAAGAGAGCATGCCTTCACCAGTGCTGAGCAGCTTCCATCTCTCTTTCTCATTTTCATTGGATGCTTTTCTACCAAGAAATTGCATGCAGCAGGGGATGGAGATTCATTATGATTTTTATCCTTAGTTGTTCTGATTAAAAAAAAAATTTCATTAAAAAAACAATTATGGGGAATTTATTATAATTTAATCTCACATTAAATCTGGCCTCTTTCTTCATCCATGCATGTTAAGAAAAGAGAACTTTGTTTCAGAAAATCGAGCAGCATTTAAATGTGCATTTCCAGTGACAGCCATGTGTGCCTGTGTGCTGCCTGGCATTTAAAGCAAGGCGAATTCCTGGTGCTCATCAAGCTGTACAGGGGTGGAGAGTAAAGGAGGTGATGGACTCTTTGCCTTCTTGTACTGACAGCCTTGAACTGGCTGGAATTGCAGTGTATAGGGAGCTGACAACTTGCTGCCAATTATTTTCTTCTGGAAGGAAATGGAATGAGCAGAGTCAAAACCTCATTCACTATGTCTGTGCTCTGCCAGGCAGTATTAGAGGGGTGATAAAATGTAGTCTCAGTGATATTTCCACCTTTCACACTTCACTGGAGTTTGCCAGGTGTTTTTGTACTTGGTATGGCCCTGAGACTGTTGAGACTTGTCAAGAACCACAGGTCTGTTCTCATGGGTCTCTGAGTTATGGGGCTGAGGTACCCCAGGGAATTTGGCTGCAGCATTTTTCCCATTTGTTGTTTCTGAAAAAGAGAACCACATGCTCTCTGCTTGCTGGAATTTCAGTAGTTATCCCTCAATAGATGGCAAGCTCATAGTGGGCACACAGTCTAAAAAATCACAGAATATGGAAAACCAAAATAGGTAAAATATCAAAACTATTTTTAGAACAGATATGATAGGAAAACACCTTTCCTTTTTATTTTTTTTTCTTTTTTTTCCCCTCCAGTGTTCCAGTGTGTCAGCTAGCTGGAGGAAGAAATAAAAGGAATATAATTAGTTGCATGTTCTGTAGGATGGCTCCTTCATATCATCCTTTTGAGTCAATTGGAAACAAATGTTGTTGTTGCTGCCAGAGTGTATCCTTAAGGTATTCTTAGCCACACCTGAAGGAACTAAAACTTTACACACATGTGTTCTTTCTGTGGAAACTGGTGAAGAATGTCTCTTCTCATTTCATATAAACTGAGGTGAATGGAAGTTCATGTTTATTTCTGTTGTACGTGCCAGAGGGAAGAAAGTGCTGATTTAGCTGTGTTACACTGAAGGGTGTAGAAGCATCCATGTGAAATATATTACATTGCTTACTCTGGCTAAGACACAAAACAGCTTCCAGCAGTAGGTGAGTCTTGATGTCAGATCCATACCTACCACTTTTTCCTTTTCATTGCTATAGTGCCTATTTAGGCCAGTAATTTTACTATGGATCTGAGAAACTGGTTTTTTAACAACACTGTTATTTCGATAAAAAGCTTTTCCTTCAGAAAAAGGGCTGGTTTTAATTTAAAGTAGCACAACAACAAAGCAAACAAAAAAAAACCCAAACAAGAAATCGCTGAAAAAATTCCTGAAAAAATTGGACTATAGTTGATATTTAATAGTAAATATGTAGAATAGGCCAAAAGTATGATATATTACTCTAGGAAAATAATTCTTTTAATGTTTGCTAATAGTTATAGAGCTCATTATTGGCATTCTTTTAAGTGTATTAACATTTCAGTTAAAAGATCATAGATACATATATTCACAAAGCAGGCAGTCATGTATTTCTATTAAATATATTAGTAGAAATAAGCTAAAAATAAAGGTATTAAATCTAGATTTTGTAAAACTGGAGGCTAAGGTTTACTGTCACCTTTCACTATTTCTTACATAAGATACATTATCACATTTTAGCTGAGCATCTTGTCAAACCTTGCATGAGAAGCAAATTCCCATCTTCTGAACTGTCAGACAGTGCTTTAATTAAGCTACAAAGCAACTATTCTCTAAAAGAAAAAAATGTTACGTGACTTTTCTCGCATTTGAGATCTAAGGCTCCAATTGACAATATAAAGTAGGGTGTTGCCAGGTTCTCTGTGACTTACCTTTGTAGGTTAGACAATTGCAGGCATCAGTTTCTGTGTGTATGTGTGAGAGAACAGTTTGGGTAATAGATGATAATGGGTTCAAGAAGAGCTTTGTCTCCAGGATACCTTACTTAATGAGGAAGCTGAGTAAGAATAGTGATGTTGGGGATAATGTTACTGAAGCATCCCTTTATTTCTTTGAAATAATAATCACAGTTTTATTGTATCAGAAACTGTGGCTCATTTAAAAAGTGTGGCTCAGATTTCAAAAAGAGGTTTTCATTAATAGATTTTATGATTGAAAAAGAATAGGAATAGGACTGAAAAGTTTTGTAGCTGTGTACTGACTATATGCAGAACTCTATATATGGCATTGAGCAAGAATGTGAAAATATGTGTCTTAATGTGCATTTGGAAACAGGTCTTTTGAAGGATAAAAACACTACTTGAAGAATTACAGGCAAAAGTAAGATGAAAAACTGAGGATGATATGGTTTCAGTCAGAGTAACACAAGATCAGAAATCTTTCTGTGGTAAATATTTTAATTTTGAAGCTAGATAATAGAAATTAATTGAAAATATTAATTAGATGTTACTTACATTTATTATGTTCTCATGAAGATCTTTACCTGAAAACTGTTGAAGACCAATAAAAGCTTGTATGAATATCCATTGTAAGATCTATTTGACACAAGAGAGAAGTATGCAGTAGTGCAATTTGTGAATTGCAGGAGATGATTTTATATTTTTAATTATAAAATTAATTTTAGGCATGTCTGAGGCACATGGATCTGCTCACAGAAAGTGCTACTGTGTTAACTCACCCTCTTTCTGCTGCCCCCTCCAACCTTTCCTGTGACATCTGCCAGCAAAGTCTGACCTTGGTGCTATCTTGTAAGGTGGCATTTCAGTCTTCAGTTTATAATTGAAAGAGAGTGATTAACAGTCATGATGACATTTATATTAATTTGTAATTCTGAGAAACTGCATTACATGGTTAAGAATACATCATTTAGGTTTCATTAATTTAATTGCAGTTTCAACAGAATTGCAAAAAACACTAACCTTTATTGGTAGCATAAAATCAAAGCGAATGAAACCTAAGGGCCTCTTTGTAAGCATTTTTTACTGGGTGGGGGGAGGGATTGGGGAAGAATAACACCTTGCAAAAACTCATCGTCTCTCCAAAACAAAGAAACAAAAAGGTGGCTTCAAGAGAGAAAAAAATAAAATAAAAAGAGATCTTGGAAAGGAGGTGTTTGGAATGTGTGTGGGTTTTGAGTTTCAGCTTTTAATTAGCTTGTATGTTTTTTCACACTAAATTATTTACAGGCTGTTTTATATTTCTTATCAATTTAGATGGAGAAGGAATTAAATAGAGCAGATATAATGAGATTTAAATAACTGAAGAAAATCAATTCAGCTCGGTCTGTGCTATTAGCTAAGCTACTCTTTAAGATGTGCTCTAATATTGTGTTTGAACACTTATTCTTTAGGGATTCCTATTCTGTTCTGGTATCCACATGCTTCAGCTGCATGAAAAGTTTGCTTTGTCTTGCTACATGCCAATTCTGCTGTGATTGCTGTGGTGCCTGCACAGAAATGGGTCCCCTGACTCGTAATGAGACAGCACACATGCTGTAGTAACAAATAATAGGTTTCTTTATAGCACAGAACAGTTTGGTTAACACACACTAGTAAGGAGTATTTTTAATATGCATAAAAGTATTTACTTGTTTGTAAGGCAATACTAGATTTCATAAAGCTGTTTAAGTACCGAATCTGGGTACTTTAGAGAGCTGTTAAGCTCTCAAACCCAGACATATTAGCATACATATATTGTCTGAGATGGAAATGGCATTGTATACACATGAACACATATGGTTTATTGGGTCTCTGTGACAGACATTAAATCCTTGTATGCTGAGGGATGATAGAGTTCTAAATGCAGAATATGAAATTACAGATGACAAGGGAGTAAAATGGAACAATAGCAGTGTAGATGACATGGCACTGAAATCTCCATCTACCTTGTGTTTTGCTGTAAGTTTCTAGATGATGTGGATTTACCCCTAAAAGACTTATTCACTATTTTGTATGGAAGATCAGTAGATTTGCTCTATTTGAAAATTTGATCTTTTTCTCCTGGCCATAAATTGGGCTGCTTTGTCTCAGGCAGGAGAGAAGACAGTGCTGCAAGAGGATAATGCAGAGCAATTAATTTTGATCATAATTATAGAGACAGAGGAGTAGCTCTGCAGGGGATAAATTTCTGGCATCTCTTCTGCCCCAGGCTTTCTCAGGTCAGCATCATAAATGAAACATCCATATTTCAGTGAACAGTGAATCTGGGCTCATCTCATCTATTTCAAGGTAGCAAGGAATGTTTACATCCCTGGTTAAAACAGTGGAGATTCTACTTAGGCCAAATATTTGGGAAGCAGGAATAGAATTAAATTGTCCGTAGATTCCATATAGTTCTAATAAATCCTACTAATTTTTGGAAATTACCTGGGTAGGGTAACTCCCAAGGGTAAGTAGGGTATGACTGTCTTGTACTGCAGCTTCTCAGATTTGCCTTTCATCCTCTTCACAGACAATATTTGCACTAGTAACATACTTTGCTTAGGATTCCTTGTATCATCTGAGCAGTGCTATTTCCATAAATTAAAGACCGAAACAAAGAAAACAACCGGTAAACAACAACAACAGCAAAACCCAAACAAAGCTAAATCTGTTTAATAAGCTACTACTGACTGAGCAGATTTTGGTGCAATGTTATGAATTCTACTTAAAACAAATCTGACAGCTTGATCATTCAGAAATAAAGAACAGTATTTCTATGGCATTGTCAAATGTGCTATACCTAGAAACTGCATATTTGAAAAATAAACATTTCAAGTATTTTTAGAAAACATAACCTCCTATTCCAAACTGGAACATGTTTTGTTTCTGAGACTTTTGACTAGGTTTATGCTAAGAGGGGGAGGGTGATAATGAAACCTATATTGATGATTCACATATATATTAAAGATTCAGTTCTTAACCTACTGCAAATGTCATTGCTTAAGGAAAACATAAATATTTCTTTGTATGTAAAACCAATTCCATAAATGTTTATCCAATACAAATTCCTTTCTAGTTTCACACAAAATACATGATATAATTAACCACTGAATTAAGCTTAATTATTGTGAAACTGTTATATCAACCTGGGGAAACATTCAGTTTAACAAGGCTTTCATTTTATTTAAATGCTGTGAAGTAAAATCCTTGTTTGGTAATATTCACTATTCTGAATAATATTAAATATATTATTAGTATTATTAATAATATTCTGAATAATATTAAACTACTAGGAAGCCTTCTGCAAACATTGGAAGGTATTGTCCAAAGTGGAAGGAAAGTGCTTGTTTCCTTTATCTTCTACTTTAAAAAATTAATGGACTAGCTTTACTCACACTTGCCAAAAAAAAATCAGACGTAGGCACAACTGTATCTGGGAGACACTGGTGCAAATCATAAGAGATGATGCCTCAGAAGAGGGAAGGAGAGCCTTAAGATGAAATTTGTATTCAACATGAACACCCCATTTCCTCAGCTTTCTCAAAAAATGTCTCATCCTTTACATTGCTCAAAGAGTAAAGGAATTCTCTTTTACCCATTACTCTACTTCAGTTCAGAAGGCTGTTTGTTTTGGTTATGTGTTGCTTTTTTTTTCCCCTCAGTAAGTATGGCGTAAAAAGGTTTGCTGTAACTGGAACAAGAACTTACACCATTTTGACAATCATAGCTATAATGACTGCAGTCAGCTCACCTTAAAATACTCCATCACCCTATGAATATCTATATATAAACATGAGGCTAAAAACTGTGCATAAAATTAGTTATGCAAGAAAATCACAAATAAGAATGATGATTCAGGGAATAAAGAGCTGTTACTCTCAGAATATCATGATCTTTTGAAGGTAAGGACTCTGAAATTAAAAGGATCAATTTAAGCAGTGTACAAGTTACTTTAGATAAGGTGAGAGGGATTTATTGGTTTGTTTGATTTTTGTTTGGTTGGTTTGTTTTTTTGTGTGTGTTTTTGTTTGTTTGTTTGTTTGATTGTTTTTTAATTTGACAGTTTCACTTTTGAAATTTGTATTGACCTTTTTCTTTTTCTTTTTTCCTTGATGTTTTCTTGAGGCTAAAAGCACAGGAATTAAAAATGCTGCAAACTAAAAAGGTAATTAGTTAGCTGAACACTTTACCTCCTAAAAAAACTCCAGACACCAAGCCCTATTATGATACTGTAAAGGAGGTATCTGTCTGGATTATATACCCTGGCGCAAAAGAATGAGTTTTTCAAACTAATTATATTGTAAATATTTGGGGAGGAGGGTGTTTTTGGTTTGTTTGGGGGTTCTTGTTTGTTTGTTTTTGTTATTTCTTTTTCTTTCCATTAATATATATTTTTTACTTGAAGAAGCACTTGGAGCAAGATATGTGTCCTTTACATACACATTTCAGAAAATGAGCATATATTTTATGATGCATTTCTGACTTTATGATGTAAATACAATAAAAAGATGTGTTATACAAACTCAGTGGAATGTATTTGGTGTAATTCAGTGCTACATTCTGCAGGATACAGTACCTGTAAAACTCCAACACAGAGTATACAAGTAAATCTCATTTCCACAGTATTTTTACACTACACAGTAGTCAGTGACTTTGTTTCCAGTTAAATTGCTAATTAAAGCTGTGATCTTTCCAGCAACTAAGTGCTTACATGGTCAAATGCTTTAGTTTTTGTTAGATAACCACATACTTGATGGATTGAGATCCAGAGCAGCTTTGCATTTAAGTAGCTTCTCTTTGAATTGTAGTTATAAAAAATTATGAGCTGGTAGAAGTTACACTTTCTTCTTTACCTTTCTGGGCACTCTGGAAGTTGGCTGCCAGTTTTTCCATGGAAGGCTTGTGTCAGAGCACCAGTGGCTTTGCTTGTGCAGCCCCTAACTAGTGCTGTATACACATCAAAATCTAGAGGTTGTTTTCATGGAGACATATAAGATGTCTTTTTCCTTATTATTAAGAGTCACTTTCCAGCTCAGATAGTAGGGATTCAACATTTCAGTGCTGCCAATGACCTAAATGGGCAAAAAGTGTAAGACCTCAAATCTTAATGTTTCATATGACAGGGAAGTGCCCAGAAGAATCTGTCTTTCCACTTACAAAAATTATCTGTTTGCCAGTATTCCTTAAGAACATAGCCCAAATATGATTCCATGAAATCCTACAGGAACATCCTGCAGAGTTAAAAAAAATTCTAAACCTTTAACAATCTTCCAGTCCTTCAAGTTTCAGCTCAGGTCTCTTAATGTAAGACTCAGATTGATTTCTGAAAATTATCTCTGCTATCTGGTGTGCCAGTTTAGCAGGACTGTGGAATAAATTCTTCCCTGTGGGCAGGATCTATGAGATTTTAAGTGCAACTTGGATCAACTGCAGTCAACTACATCATACTGTTAGCTACATCAGATGTCCAGTCTGGCAAGATACTGCCAGATTTTGCTTTAAGATATACACAACATTCTTGACATTTGTGTTTAGTTTATCTTTTCTTATGATTATACCTTAACATTTTCTTATTTCTTTCTGCTGTTCACAGTTTGATTCTGATGATGCTCAGTAAGTAGCTCTAGCTGGAATAAAAGAAAACACACTTTTTGGAGGGTGCTAAATTCGTTGGTATGGTTCAGTATATTACCTTTATAGAATAGAAGCATGTAAGACTGAAAAATAAAATAACACCAGATGTGAAAGTGACATGAGAAGGATGCTTAGGCAGTTTTGAGATGGGATAATGCTTCTTGATTGTGTTCTTTGAGCTAGAAGGTGGCAATTAGATTTTCATACAAAGAAAAGTGTGAGACATCCTAATTAAACACCTTTTGGTGGAAGTCATCATACATAACCCAAACTGCTTGTAGTAGTTCTGAAATGTGTTGCCTGTGAGGATAACACTAAAACCAATCTTCATAGTTGTTTGAGTTTTTTTTTCTTTTCATGAAAATTGGAAGGAAATTATAATAAGAATGTTGATTCAAATATGTACAGTACTCAGTCAATCAAATTTTTAAAACATAGCCATAGGTCATGTACATAAGCAAAAAAAGATCAACAATAACTGAAAGGAAAATACAGTGGATTCACTCAGAGGATAAATCTTATGGACTTAGGTGTTACTAGCACCTAAGGCTAACGTTTTATGTGACTTTGGTCACATCATGTAATCGTTCCATTTTACTCTCCTTTATGTTAAATACAATTAACAATATGTACATCTAAGTGAATGTGAAAAGTTATTAAATACTTCTGTAACCACGGCAATCCACATGAATTTTAAAGCTGTAGGTTTTAAGATGAAAAATGGTATTTTTTCACATGTAAGTCCATTTCAAAGATCTTATAGTACAGAAATATGATTTTAATTGTATACTTGGTTGGATTTCTTTTATAATCACAAGAGTGCCCAGAAATGGAATGTGAGGCCTGGAACAAAAAGGTGATAGATTGACTAGTATATGACATACTTATGAAAAATGATGCTGAAGAGAAATAATAACCAAAACAATGTATGGAAAGGTAACATATACGATTTTCAGGATTCTCACCTCAAATTTTTGTCTACTTTTAATTATGAAGTGTTTTTTATGTTACAATCTAAAAGAATTTTCTGTTGGAGAGTAAGAACATAGTAAATCCCATGTAGTCCTTTACAGAAAAGGAATTACTAACGAAGGACATGAATTATTCTTAAAAAATTTGACATGACTACGTTTGAAAGTTAAAACTTGAACATCTCTGGTAAAGAGAGAATGTTGAGAGTGCAAGACTTCTTTTAAAAGATATTTGGGAAAGTTTAGAAGCAGCACGTTATTAAGCTCTGTGTGATAAGAAAGAATGAGGGCGCTCTGGGTGTCCTGTTAAGCCAGGTCAAGGCCAGCGTAGGAGCACTGGTGTGTTTCCAGCATTGCTGTCACGACTGACACACAGGATCTCTGGGAAAACAAAAATCGTTGTTACTGCTTGCCAGGAGAAGGTCATTTCCCTTTGTACTCAGTTTTCTCCAGGACTCACAGTTAAACACTTCTTATTTCTTTTGACTAGAATTACTTCCATTAGGGAAATGTTGCCTGAAAATAGCATGCAATATTAATGTATCATTTGTTTCTGCTGTTGCCAACAGTAACATGTTTCCTTGGCTCTCATCCCCTGACTGCTGATGAGATCAAGCTGATTATTCAGCAGCTATAGCCCACCACCTGCTCTATTTTTTAACCTGACATGCAAAGCTGTTGAGACACTCATGCCTTGTTAAAGCCACATTTGTTATTCAACTCTAATTTTAAACAAATATATGTGTGTGTGTGTGTATTTAAGAAGTTCATTAATTTTTGAACAGACTTGTAATAAGTCAAATTCATGATTCTGTTTTATACATCTGAAAACTGAAGTGAAGATACTGATTTTTTTTCTGATTTCGCATTTTTGTTCTACCGGTCAGGCTCTATATTTGATTATGAATAAAGTTGCATTGTTCATAGGCCCATTTCTGAAAAGGCTACTGCAGAGTTCAGTGCTATCTCAGTCTTATTATAAATCATTAACCACATTGGACTTAATCATTATATCTTATGAATGTGTCTTAATGAAATAAAACATTTCAGTCCTATTCTGCAGAGGAAGAGATGATAATGAGGTCTGTTCACTCCTGTTATTTCTGGAAATTCTGGATTTTGCTCTTCTTTCTGTAAATACCTATGCAACTCTGAGAGAGCTTAGTACTATTTCTGGTGATGTGGCCAAAAGAGATATTTACCTATCTCTTCAGCAGAGATTTTAAATTGCCAGCTTTCTGATCTTCTTTTGGGATTACAACAGCATTACATCTAAATGTCTTTTGTACCACACAGTGTGAGTAAATCCAGAACTCACTGTACTCCTCTATATGTAGTATTTCCTTCTTAGTTGAACTCTACTTCTCTGATTGTAGCAGAAGCTATGATTTTAAACCAAAAAAATACAGCAATCAGTATTTTGAATATACAATATTTATTTAATATTGTTATTGAGTTGTATTGAATGTAAATTGATATAATTTGATATATATTGTTATTAAACTCACATGGAACTATAGCATTCTTTGTTCAGTTTGATTATATGATGAGATAAAATGCAACTGCTGATGCATGTCCTATTTGATTAAAGATAATTGACTTTGTGAGTGTTTTTCTTGCATAAGTGTTGCCAACCTGTATCAATGTTTTGTTCTCCTTGTCCCTTGTAAGGAGGTATTTGCTTGATTTGTTCTTTTTCCCTACCTTTTTGTTGTTGTTGTTGTTTTTGTATACTTACTTTGTTTTTGGATACTTACTGAGTAAATATTAAAGGAGTTCTAAAGGAAGCTGAACTGCATATAAGTTAATTTTATTTATTTATTTATTTATTTATTTATTAATTTATTTTAAGTAAGAGGAAAATTGCCTTGTAGATATTTTGGAACACTTTTTTTTGAAAAAGTTATTTTAATATTTTTAAATATAAATTGATGTAGTTTTCTCCCTGAGTTGCTAGAAACTACCTGAAAGAAACCAGGATAGCAAGGCATGCCTACTCAGTATACGTGTCATTTTCTAATCATGCCTGTGAAGTTAGTAGCTCAGCTGTGAAGCTTAAAAGAGTTTCCTAAGGCAGGCAGTGAGCTGGAACTGGTGATGTTATACAATTTGAGATTTGTCAGAGCAGTTGGCAATTTCAGTCTAATGGTTTTAGCATGTGTCCTTCACTTTGAGCCTGTTTAAAAATATAACACTGATGTGACTTGCATTTAAGGCATATGAATTATTAGAATGAAAATGTAATAAGCTCTAGGGGGTTTAAACCTCTGCAAATGAGATATATAAATTATATGTTTAAAGTGGTCTTCTGCAGTTTCTGTACAGTACTCTAGTAAGATTTCACTACTATGTGAAATCTGCAGATGCGTTTGACAGACTTTCTTACTCTTCTAATAGTTTTTCTTCATGCCTTTACCTACAGTTCTTTCTATTGTACTCCCTTGTCTACTGAAACATTTTTGGCAGAATCAAACTGTCATAATATTGCCCAGCTTCTCAAATCTCCTGATTGCACACATCCTAGAAATATAAGCTTGGGACCTGAACAGCCTTCCTTTCTCCCTCCCTCTCCCCATAACTATGAAACTGATGCTTCTCTACCTTCTGATGAGAATTTCCTACATTCCTTGTTTCTGTTTAATAAATTTGTACACTCATATTGTACCATATTAAGTTTTTAAGATATTTTATACAAGTGATATAGTCACAAAAGACAATTTTTTGCACCTTCTGTTCTTCATTGTGTCTGTATTTGATCTGTTCTGCTCTCTGGTAGTCAGAAAGGCGCCCTCCAGTAATGACTTTGCACCTGTGATTAACTTTTTCCGTTGACTGGTCATGTAAGGTTGCTTTTCATTTTAGGATTATGAGCATTAGAGACCAAGCTGAGGTGAAACCAGTAAGTTTTCAGAAAGCTACAAACTGGTACTTGGCCCCCTGGAACTTCCATAAGCTGTGCACTCACCTAAGTGCATATCCAGCTATTCCACTTTCCCAGAAGTTCAAATGTATGGGGGTTAGCTTATTTAACTAGTTATTTAGTTATTTTTTCTCCACTGATCCTTTTCAGTGGTGTATATAGCTCCAGCTCTTCCGTGACTTGTTTTTAGGATTGAAATGAAGGCTATTTGACAATAACTGTACATTTGTCTACTTCTGAATAATAATCTTAGATTCTTAGTAAAACTTAACTGAGAATCCTAATATAGTACATTTGAAAGATACTTTCAGCACTCTTTTAGGAGTAGAAGTACTGCCACTATGTCACTTTTGCCTTCTCTGTTAATTTTCTAACGTTAGCTAAATTCTTAAATCCACACAGTAAGAGAAAGGAATAGAAGAGAACTCTTTCTAGTTCATATTTTAGAGAAGGGCTGCTTTTATGTAGTAGAGAAGTGTTACTGGAACAAATGTTCCTTTGGTTTTATCCTTTTCACTTTAAGATAGTTTTGTCATACAGGTGATTGCACATGACATTTTAAATGTCAAAAGCATATGTGGGATGTATTCATTTAGGGCCTCCCTATTTCAGTTTTCCCTCTTAAAATAAATATCATTAGCTATGTCAGAAAGCATCAACTTCACCTGCAGTATTGCAATCTCAAATACTCTAGGCCAGATTCGATTTCCCATTGATTTCTGACCTTATTTAGACCAGTGGCTTAATTAGCTTTGGAAGTAGAAAACTTCGAGAAGAGTAAAATTTATCTGTAGAGAATCAGCCTTATTTTTCCTTCTTTCATATAGTTAAACAATAGGAATAAAGGTTGTCTTGAATCGTAAAGAATGATTTTCATTATAGCTTTTAACAGATACAGAGATCCTTAAAAGCCCTGTCTTTTAAATATGTGAAAGCTGATAATAAATTTTTTCCATTAAGTTTCTTTTTAACCAACATGACAGCCTTGTGTAGGATATGAGGTCATCTTTTTAGAAAAACTGATTAAGAAGGTCTGAAATAAAATTACTGTTAATATGAATAAAGCAGAAATGGCTTGAAATGCATTAAACAAGCACACAAAATATGGAAAGAAATTGTCTGCTTATTGTTTAATTGAGGTTGAGTTTTGTAGTCTGCAACTGAAGTAGAAAAACATAAATCTATCGTTTTAGGTTGGTTTTAATTGTTTATGAAGTGTAAGGCAAAGCTTGAGGTGTGATTTTGAATTGTGGTCCAAAGTATAATAACATTAGCTCTCTGAAAACTTGTGCTAATTCCTGATTGTCTTAAACTATATATACATTTAGGGCTGTAATATATATGAAGAGTGCATCTCACAATGTCAGCACACCCCTAATATACCCTTTTTCCTTATGAACATGACTCGACTGCTGCCTTAGATGACAAAAGTGAGACTGTCCCCAGAGAGTAGCTGAGTAATACATCGTACGAATTCTATACAGAGTACAGGACACGGGTTATAAACATAATTGTCCTGTGACCTTATATGCTTCAGATATCCTCATTAACAGAGCACAGATCAGATTGCCATCATGTGGCACAGCAGATGCCAGAGTAAAGAGAGGCTGTGACTCTGCAGTATAAATACATGAAATAAAACCAAGATGCAGATCAGCCAAAAACCAAAAACTTACTGTTGGTAACTATTAAAAAAAATCAAACAACAAAATCCAAACAAAATAAAACCAAAAAACCCCTTAAAAATATCTTTAAAATTCTTGTTACACTTATGCTGAAGATGATGGCATTGACATAGTGGAATACAGAAAAAAAATAAGTAAAGATAAAGGGAAGTATGTATTATCAGGGAAACTTATGTGCTTCAGTGTTAGTGATCAAAATATTTTTAAAAGCAAACAAAATTGCTTGAAGAAGAAAACATTAAAACTTATGGTTACAATTTAAACCACAAATACCAAATATGTCTTTGGTTCAGTCTAAGACATTGGTTTATGACTGGGACCATCTTATCCAAAGTGGTGTTCCTCAGATTCATCAAATCTAGATCAGCTTTTGAAAGGATAATTACAAATGTCCATTTGTAAGAAAGGTCATATAGGAAATATCATTTAACATTATAAGAGTAATATGTAACGCTGATCTTTGCAACCGGACTTGTCTATCTCGCATTGGCCTTTTTAGCCATCAGCGCGCTTGTAGCAAGCGTGGGTAGAGCCCTTTCAAATCTTCGTTCGCGAAGCCTAGCCATGATGATGATGATGATGTAAAAGAGTAATCAGTCCCTATTAACTCCTCCCATGCCCCACTGGGAGAATGGACATAAAGCAAAGAGGAGTAAATCCAGATGTATTTATTTGAGGCTTATGGCCTTGCTATGCCTTGCACATCTATGCACACTTCTGGGCTGATGGCCTCCCAGTTTACAGTTGTTCATTGAAATGACACTCCCTTGAGACAAACTGGGTGACTTTTTATACAATAGGGTGATTCATGGGTATTTGGATAATTCATTACCAGGGATTCCTATGAAAATATAACACATACCATGCACATAAAGACAGTAGAATCAAGGCACAAGAGAATAATTCTAATTTGGTTTAATATGGAATGTAATAGCTTACTGAGATGAAAATGGAATCCTTTAGAATTTGTCAGTCTGTATTAAATCTGTAGTGAAATAAGTTGTATCAGTCTTCCACTGGCACTTCAGACACCTTATCTGAATCTTAAAAAATCTCTTCCTCATCTTGTAATTCATATGCAATTTATAATCAACTATGGAAGAACAATATTTTTATTACAGACACATATGTGAAAACTGTGTCTGAAACCACATTTGCACATACTCCTTATGGCTTTTATGCTGTTCATGCAAGAAAAGAATTTTAAAATCAGTATTTGAAGTTCATTGTGTGTTCTACGTTGTTTTAAACTTGATATTGATATATTCTCACTGTGTATTTATCTTCTTACAATGACCTAAAAGAAGTGCATGGATTTGGTGTTTTAGAAAGCTTGTGAGGCTACTGATATCTAATAACTCTAAGCTTACACATTTTATAATAGCTTAATATATCAAAAAGTACTTGAATATTATTTTCAAAGAAAATACTTAAAGGAGAGTGTGAAGCACGGAAAAAGAGATTTATTTCATTGTACTGAATATAAGTGTAATTGGGCCATTTGCTGACAGAATCCTGTGCTGGCTAGGAAGAGATAAAAATATGACATATACTCAAAAAATTGAAGGCTGGAAGATGAATAGGCCTTCTAGGGAGTTGATCTTTACAGATCAGATAAAGATTCTTCAGGTCTCTCTCTTGCAGTCTGTGCTGCATCAAAGACTGCCTCTCAGAGATAGCAAAGTGCACTCGGAAACGGGGGACAAGACCTTCAAAAATGGACAATTTGAGATTGACAGCAGCTGGGCCTGTATTTTTGCTGTTTTTCTCTTCTATTATTTTTGTGTATGTAATCTTTTGTAATCCCTTTAAAAGTTAAAGAAAGGTTCATAGGCTGATGGAGTGAGTAACAACACTTGTATCTTATCTTTGTTTCCAGCAGCTGCTTTCCTTTAAAGGTAACTGTTTCCTTTGAAAGATTTAGGGAAATCTAGTAGAAAGTAACTCTTGACTACTTTCAAACTTTGATTTTAAATACTTTTTTGAGGGCAGTGAATATCTTTCAAGGGATGTTTTGTTTTTTTAATTGATGAGTTAAGTGTTCTGAAAATTCCTGAAAATAATACACCCTGCACACTGTTTAGAAAATGAGAGAGCAGTTTTTATTAATAAAAAATAAAAAGGTAAAATTAAAAAAAATAGATAGATGTAATTGTTTAATCTAGGAAAATTATTAAACACATGCTTATTTGTTTTCAAGCATCTGAAATTTGGCATCAGCTACTGTGTCATTCACACTGGCTAAATCTGGCATCAGCTCTTTTGATCCCTTACTTAGAAGCACCATGTCACAGCTGTCAGGCATCCTCCAAAAGCACATGAATAGCTGCTACAATGTTCTGTTAACCTTTGCAGCCCTCTCTTCCTGGTCATGGTTTCTCAATTTATCTACCACTTCAGAGTAAATTCACTGCCATAGTCTGAGAATCTGTGTTCTCCAGCCAACGGTACAAAGTAGAGTTCTTTAAGCCAGAATGTTTCCGTTACATCTTGGTTTTGTTCCTTTTTCCCTTTTTAGTGTTGTTTTGTTTTTGATGCTCTGTATCCAAAAAAATGATGTTAGATAGAGCTTTGTTCAAGGAGTGAAAACATCTCACAGCTTTCATCTTCGCAGCACAGAATACACAGGCACGGAGGAAGAAAGGATTAAAAGCTAATATGCGGGAACATTGTTTTTTATGTTTGTTTTAAGCCATTCCTACTTATTTTCTTACACATAAAAATTTGAATTCCAGTATTTTAGTATTTACTGGAGAACCCTTTAGGGAGCTGCAGTGGGTCATGGTGTTAAAGAGGCAGTTGCCGTATTAAACCCTCATTGTAACGAGAGGGAGAATGGGAAGCGCCAGGTGTCAGCCGGCTGTTGTGCAGCTTCTCTGTTGGCATTCTCCAGGGACTCTTCCATCAAAACAGGGAAGACCAGACCTGGCATTTGCATACCTCAGAAGGAAACAGGCATGATTTCTTTGAGAGATGGGAAATTAGTCCTTCCTTGTGTCACAATAAAGGGCACCAGGTACTTGAGTTTGCTTCACCATCTGGCTATTTTTGATCCCAGAGTCTTGATGTCTTACTCTGACTTGTAATAAAGCTCTCTATGTGGAAGGGTGAATTCTCAGTTATTAGACTTCATGTTGCTGTAGTAGCAGTGTTCTCCCTGCACAGAAATGAAAAGCTTCTGAAAACACCTTAGCTTTGTTATACATATCTATCTATTTAAACTTTATACTCTTATCTTTCCTAAAAAGATATGGTATTGCACAGCATAGAGTGATACCGGGTTTTGCATGTGCAGACCTCGTATCAACACTACCTGTATTTTAAAATACTCATGTCTTGGAAATGAAGTCCCTACCTGATCCATGTCCTTGTAATAGCCAGCACATCAGTGTTGCTAAGGAGTTTTCTGCTGGAAATGAGCTGGGTAATCAGGTTACTGTAATAGACTGGTCTCTGGGAGTTGATTTTCTATTGTTTATCCAATATGCAACTTACATAGCTGTAGAATCCCAGGATTGTTCTGGTGCAGCAATAGAAAGTGAAAATACAATATGTATCCTCATTTTGAGAGATCAGATATCTTTTTTCTTGTGACCACTCAACTTACAGATTTATTCTAGTCCTGTCTAACAACCACTGTATTAACTACTAATAACTTGTGTAGCATTTATAGGAATTGTTGATCAAATGATGATCTGTTTCATAGAAAACAATACTGGGGTTGATATTAAGTTGGCTGGACTTTAATTCTATCTCTGATGGAGGGTACTAGGAAGTACATTCTAAATGTACATTCCAGATAAACTGTTGGATACATTGCAGCTAAAATTTTGAAAAATTTATCTAAGAGCAGGAAAAAAAAATTAATTGTTAGGCAGTAGAGCAAAATGCAGTGATGCAAATGCAAAAGAGCAAATGCATTAAGCAGTGATGATGAAGAAATCAAAAAGGTATCTCAGCCTCTTGCTGGAGCCTGTGGGCATAGGCCTGACTTGTCTTGTGGTCATGTGTACTTCCAGTAAGATGTCGGCTTTGGGTTTTTAGGTGTCAAGGAACAGGTGTTTTCTCATGGTTTATTATTTTTCCTAAGCTGTTTGCTTGTACTTTTGTATGAGCTTGAGTACCTTTAACAGAACTCTATACAAATACCCCAAATGACAGCTTCTCATTTTGGGAGCTATTTTAAGGTATAAAGGCTGTAGATATTGCATTTAGTGTTATTTTAGCAGATTGCTTAGGCAGTTAGGATGGGTTCTAACTTAAACCTGATTCAAAAATTTTAAGGAGAATAAGAATACAATACCTTTTTTGTGAGGAATATTTTTTTCTGCATTTGAGACAACACAAAACAATGCAAAACAACTTTTTTTTTTTTTTTTTAATTTGCTTTAAGCATTTTCATTTGATAGTGCAGATTTGCTGAGGAGTCTACCAATGGAGCTGATGAATTTCAAGTTTGGCTACAGTTCTTTCCATGCAAAATTCCTAGTAGTGTTAATGATCAGTATATATTTCTCTTCATAATCAACCTATCAGTTAGTGCATTTGGGTTCTGCTGTCTTTTGTGGTTATCTAGGTACCTTAAGGCAATAAAGAAGAGTGTGAGGAAAATCTGAGGGCAGTGTTAACTGCAGCTATTTACACATGCAGTAAGTGTTATATCTTGCTTTGCTACAGTCTGGTGAAACATGACTTAATCAGCTTGAACTCATCAGAGGCTATACAAATTTAGATGCAGAACTGGCTAGATTAAGTGAAGAAATTAGATGGAAAAAATTATTGTAGTATATTACAAAAAAATCTGAAAATACTGTAGATGCTTATCCAGTGCAAAACTTGCTTTTTCCCAGTGTAATGCATGAAGTTAGGGTTTTTTATTTAATGTGGTACTTGGTTCCTGTGGAGGTACTCTCAGAGGGCAATGCCTGTAAGATGCCCGTACCTTTCTGTTAGCTAGGAATCATTTGAATTGACGATAAAACAATTGAGTGGGGACACATTTTGTAGCAGTAGAGCACAGAGGTTTGTTGATGTTTTTCTGTTTTTATAGAAAGATTGCAAACCTTAAAAAAAAAGGTCAAGATCCTAACTTCTTCTTTCTGAAATGTATCGTCCTGGTAGTTGTTAGAGTGGGGAAAAGTGCCTTCAGGGGATCAGGTAGTACAGCAGTTGCAGTCTGGGATGGGTCTGCGGTGAGGTTCTGACAGCTCCATCTCTGTGGTTCTGGCTTACGTGAACTTTCTGGTCATATTCCTTTTGGTTGCTAGCAAGAACTGACAAGGTGACTCAACTGAAAATGTGACTTAGACCACGAGTTCATTTTGTCTAGAAATTGGTCTGAATATTAAAAGGATCATCAAACTTACTGTGCACATATTATTACACATTAAAGGGTTTTCATCCCTACTTATCTGGTGGATATAGTCAGCCTATATCTGTTAGAAAGGGACCATGACTTCTTAAAAATGGAGGGTTTTAGGGCTTTTTTGGGCTGTAAAATAATTCAGTTATAAAAGTGAGTCACTCAACAGTTAGAACATGGCTGATTCCACATGAACTACATTCACATCAGGTAGCTACTTCTTCAGAGTGAGCTGGCTTGCTTTTGGGAGTGGTGCTTGCCTCCAGGGCTATTGGCATGGGGAATGCTATGTGCAGCTCAGCTGGAGAACACACATTATCTTGGCAACTTGTATATGCAAAATTATAGTAAACTTCTCATAAGCATGTCCAAACAACTTTTTTTTCAAAGGCTTCAGATGTTGTATAAGGAGGAACATGTCATCCAACCCAATGGTTGTGTCTGTACAAGAGATTGGTTTGAAAGAGCATCATCTGATCATTCTTGTGCATTGTGCTTTGCTTCCTGTGGGGCTTAGTGGACAGGCCGGATTTCATTCAAATTAATGTAAATGGGAAAATGCCATCTAGGAGCATGCTTTTTACTCTCCAGCTGCTAATTCAATCCGTGAGACTGGACTCCAACTAGTCCAAATTACTGAGTTTTTATGGGTCCCTAATAATCACAGGGCTGTCAGTAGTTTCTATAATTGAAGCTAAATGATATAATGGAGAAATAAATGCCCATAATGCATTGTTTTAAGATTCTAGTAAATACCTGTCACTGGACGGTAGATTAAATTAATACATATAAGGCAAGGTGGTGTGTGTAAGGAGAAAGTATTTCCAGCTGGATATTTGTGGATTTTGAACTTAACTAGAACTTCTTAAATTATATTGGAGTGAGGGTTAAGTTTTATAATTCATGATTATAGTACTTCAATAAGCCAATAATACAGAAAATAGCATTTCTGAAGTGAGGTGGTGCACTTTATTCAAATATACACAATTTTCAAGTATGCTATCAAAAAAGATAGATATAGATATAATTTATATGGAGAAAACATGTATAGGAAAAAATTAAAAAAGAGAGACTTTGCTATGTGAGGAATCAATAAAGACTAAAATTTATGTCTTCTTTCTTTTGGTCTTCAGCGTCTTGCTAAAGAAGCAGAGAAGTACCAAGCATCGCATCAGTGGAGGGACGAGTTTGGGGTAAGTTTCAGTTTCTCTCCTAAACTTCATGGATTTTTCATCTTTGAAATGTTAACTATATTCTTTCAAATATGTTGTTTGTATATCTGCTATAGAGGAGTCATTGACTATGAATGGACATTTTATTTAATTCTGCAAACAGAGTCTCAGTCAGGGTAACTAGAGAGTAAAGTGAACTTTTCCCTTGCTCATAGGGAACTTTTCCCTTGCTCATGAAGCTCATAGGGAGCTTCACAGACCCAGGAAGGTAGCTCCAAGTTGTACACAAGACATCTGTTTGTTTTGACACACAACAAATGATTACAAAGAAGGAATCTGAGTGATGGTTGCTATCAGTTAAAATTGTGCTACTGCAAGCACTGAAACAGAATCATAGAAAAGATGTCTTTTGCTTATGTGGAGGGGAAAAAAAAAAGCAGGATGAAGTTTAATACAAGAGGATTTGGTTATCTACAAGACTTGGGAGTAATGGACTATTTTTTAGAATCCCTTTCTGTACTTTAATAACCATCTCTTCTGTATTCTAGTTCAGCTGAAAGAGACCCTAACCTGGTCAAACAATAAATTATCTTCTTTAGTCATTTCAGACCTTAATGGAAAACAAGTGACATGATTGTAAAATAAACAACTTTTTTTTTTTTGTTAGTAATCAAGCCAAATGAATATTGTTCTACATGATTGTAAGCCTCTTAATTTCAGGCTATGGTTCCCTGCTAAGTGTCAAAGTTATTTACTGTGCCTTTATTATCTGTTCCTTTGGAAAAAAAAGCAGATGGTGCTTTTACATGATGTTGCTACAAACCTAGACTGGATTTGCATGTCCACTAGAATCATAGCGGCACACAGTTAAATGCACAATTGTTTTTTATAATGTTGTCATGGTTTAACCCCAGTTGTCAAGTAAACACAGCACAGCCACTTGCTCACTCCCACCACATCCAGATGGTGGAGAGAGCTGGAAGAGTAAAAATGAGAAGACTCATGGGTTGACATAAGAACAGTTGATTAAAGTAAAGCAAAAGCTGTGTACAGAAGCCAAGCAAAACAAGGAATTCTGTCACCCCTTCCAATGGGTAGGCAGGTGTTCAACCATCCTCAGGAAAGCAGAGCTTGTTTGCACTTAATGGTGACTTGTGAAGACAAACATCACTCTGAATGTCCTCCCCCCAGCGTCCCTTTCATCTTTCCCCAGCTTTATATGCTGAGCGTGAAGCCATATGGTATGGAATATTCCTTGGGTCAGTTGGGGTCACCTGTGCACCCCCAGCCTCCTCACTGGTGGGGCAGTGTGAGATGAAGAAAAGGCCTTGGCTGTGAGAAAATGTTGCTCCACAATTTAAAAAAAAAAAAATCCCCAAATTATCAACACTGTTTCCAGCACAAATACAAAATATAGCCCATACTAGCTACTATGAAGAAAATTAATTTTACCCCAGACAAAAGCAGCACAAATTTCCGTTCTGATCCAGTGTTACTCAGGCACTTGGAGATCTGAAAACAGACAAAACCCCCCAAAGGTCAGGACATATAATTCAGATAGGAGTGACTGGCTTTAGAAGTATAGAGAGCATCTGGACACAGCCTGTATGCTTTTAAGTGTGTTCTCTGCACAGGCACAGCTTCTAATACACGTAAAACACAAAAAGCATATTGCATAGAGATGTTATAATGAGAATGCTACAGTGACCTTTTCTGCTAATCTCTCTCTCGTGAATAGAAAACAAAACCTGCAGGTTTGATGGACTCAGAGCAGAACTATGTGAATATAGTTAGAACCTCTTTCTAGTCATTTTGCTTCTATGGTACATTCTTGCATCATGTCAACAACACTGGCTCAGATTTTGGCTTTCTTATGAACCTTTTCTTGCAGTAGAAGTCAGTCATACTAGAAAGGCTTCAGATTTTATCAGCATTCAAGGAGATGTCAAGGAGACATCTCAAAATTATTTTGAAATGTTATTTTATATTAATGTTGTGGCTCAGGCAAACACTATGGTCAGTATTGAAAAAGCAAATGTGGTCGGATTTATAATAAAGTGACTGCAAACCAAGCGTGTACTTTACTGTTTTGAATTTGGATGAGAACAGTGTGCACCATATAATAACCTTGACATTAGGTTATGCAATTAAATTTCAAATAAATGTATTAAGCCTCTTATAATTTAATTTGTTTCATTTTTGCCAGAAGTAATCTTTCTTCTCTTCTGGCCTAGTTTTTAGAAAATGCCTGCTCAAATTAGTTTGCACACAGATCTTTCTGATAAACTCAATTTTCACTGGAAGATTCATTCTCCTAATGGCTGTGATGGAAAATAGAAGATAGACTGTAAAACTTTCTGCAGATGGGGGTTCTTAAAGTACTTCTGATAGCATTATGAATGGTCTACATCATGCTGTATGAGGTTCATTTCTCATCCAGGACTTGGTTTTGGGTGATGAAAGCCCTTCCAGCATCATTGCACATGAGTCACTGTAGAAAGAAACTCATGGGACAAGCTATTTCTGCTTCTAATGAGCTTGTGATCAGCAATGTCCTTGACAGTCAGATTGCAGCCAAATAATAGCCTATGGAGTTTTAAGGAGAAAATATCACAAACATTCCTCCTGGTGAAGTGTATATGAGCTGATTTGAGCAGAACATATGGAAAAAGGAAGGGCAAAGAAGGCTGACCATAAGACCAAGGTCTGTACAGAGCTATAAGGAATGTGTCAATTAAAAGATCACCAGAGTGCCTGTACTAACACCTTATTCTAAATATGAGTGTTTATTGCACAGTTCACAGCAAAAGAAGCACGTAAGCATTAAAGATTTTATTTTCAGGTTAAGGTATAATAAAAATTCAACATCTTCAGATTCACTCTTTTGAAATTAGCTAGTAGTGGGAAAAAACCTTTGAAGATCCAGATTTGGTCCCACAGCCTCCTTTTTGCTATTTCAGCTAATAATTTTATGTAAATGTCCAGTCTGTCTAAAGGAGAAAATACACTTGTCCTTTAGAAAAATAGTTAGGACTAAACTATTGAAAAAAATATAAATCCACATCTACTGAAATCCCTCTTATATCCAATTTTACTTGATAGTACATTTTCTTCCAACATTTTTATTACTATAGTATATTATGTTCCAGCTACTTCAAGAAGACCAAGCAATGAAAAACAAAAGTGAAAATTTAAATTTTTGCTTTTTGATAAATCATAGAATTAAAGAATGGTTTGGGTTGGAAGTGACCTTAAAGATCATCTAGCTCTGATCCCCCTGCAATGGGCAGGGACACTTTCCACTAGCCAGGTTACTCAAAGCTCCATTGAACCTGGCCTTGAACACTTACAGGAATGGGAGATCCACGACTTCTCTGGGCAACCTGTGTTGTTGCCTCACCACCTTCACAGGAAAGAATTTCATCCTAGTACCTAATCTAAATCTAGATTATTCTGAGTTGGAAGGCACTCATCAGGATTACTGAGTCCAACTCTTGACCCTACACAGGACACCCCAAGAGTCCCACCATGTGCCTGAGAACATTGACCAAACACTTCTTGAACTCAGACAGGCTTGGTGCTGTGACCAATTTCCTGGGGAACCTGTTCCAGTGCTCAACCACCTTCTGGGTGAAAAACTTTTTCCTGATATGCAACCTAACCCTCCCCAGACTCAACCTCATGACATTTCCTCAAGTCATGTCACGACTGGTCGGTACTTGCCACTCCACTTCCCCTTGTGAAGATTTCGAAGACTACAGTGGGGTCTCCTGTCAGCCTCCTCTAGGCTGAACAAAGCAAGTGACCTCAGCCACTTCTCTTATGGCTTTCCCTCCAAACCCGTCACCATCCTTGTGGCTGTCTTTGGATGCTCTCTGATAGCTTAATATCTTTTATATATTGTGATGCCCAAAACTGCACACAGTACTCAAGGTCGCACCGGTGCAGAGCAGAGCAGGACAATCCCCTCCCTCGCCCAACTGGCAATGCTTTGCCTGATGCTCCCCAGGAAAAGGGTGGCCCTCCTGGCTTCCAGGGCCCTGCTGACTCATATTCAACTTGCCATTGACCAAGACCCCCAAGTTCCTTTCCATTGAACTGCTTTCCAGGATCTCATTCTCCAGTCTCTACATACATCTGGGTTGCCCCATCCCAGGTACAGAATCCTTGCCCTTGCACTTGCCCTTGTTCAACTTCATATGGTTGGTGATTACCCAGTCAAGGTCTCTCTGCAGGGCCTCTCTGCCCTCGAAGGAGTTGGCAGTTCCTCCCAATTTAGTGTTACCAGCAAACTTAGTATTCCTTCAAGTCCTGTGTCCAATTTATTAGTGAAGATGTTGAAGAGAACTGGGCAGAGGATGAAGCCCTACAGGACACCATTACTGACCAGACACCAGAATGATATCACCCCATTCACTATAACTCTTTTTGCCCAGCCTGTGAGCCAGTTGCTCATCCATCACAGAGCATGCTTATCCAGCTGTGTGCTGGATGTTTTGTTCAGTGGGACACTGTGAGAGACAGTATCAAAAGCTTTACTGAAGTCCAAAAAGTTAACATATACTGGCTTTCCTAGATCAACTCATTGAGTTACCCTGTTTCCCTGAAGGAAATCAAGTTTGACAATCAGGACTGTCCGCTCATGAAGCTGTACTGGCTGCCACCAGTGACTGTGTTGTCCTCCAGGTGTTTTTCAGTATTTCCTAGAATAATCTTTACCATGACTTTATGGGACACTGAAGTGAGACTGACAGGCCTGTAGTTTCCAGGGTCCTCCTTGCCCTTCTTGAAAATCAGGACAATGTTTTCCAGCTTCCAGTCAGCTGGCATCTCCCTGGATTCCCAAGACTGTTGGAAAATCATTGAGAGAGGCTTTGCAAAGGCATCAGCTAGCTCCTAGAGGATTCTTAGGTGAATCCCATCAGGCCCCATACATTTTCAGGGCTCCAACTGGAGCAACAGATCCTGTACAAGTTCAGGTAGGATCTTGGGATCGTTGTTGCAGTCATGGTCCTCCAGCTCAGGGCACTGAGACCCCCTTGCTCCATGTTGAAGACAGAGGCAAAGAATGCATTAAACACTTCTACCTTGTCCCTGTCCCTTTTTGTGAGGTGACCATATCCATCACAAAATGCAACAGTGATATTCTATACTGTTTTTTGCCATTATTATATTTGAGAAAAACTCTTTTTATTTTCCCCACATTTCCAAACAGCTTCAACTTTAGTTGAGCTTTGTCTGCATGAGTTTTCTGCCTACAGCAGCAAGCAACATCTCAGTATTTTTCCCATGTCACCTGACCTTGCTTTTGCTGGGCATACACCTTCCTTTTCTGCTTTATTTCCAAGAGAAGATTCCTGTTCAGCCAAACCAGCCTTCTGCCTTGGCTGCTTGACTTCTAACATGGGTATTGCCTGCTTTTGTGCCCTTAGGAGATGACGTTTAAAGTCACTGGCATCTGCAAGAACATTTTCCCAGGGGACCTTACTTAGTAAATCCCTGAGCAGCCTGAAGTCTGCTATCCTCATGTCCTGAGTTGAAGTTTTGTTGGTACTTTTCCTCCTGTCAACAGAGACTTTTAATTCCATCACCTTGTGTTCACTGTGGCCAAGACAGCCACTAATCTCCACTTCACTCACAAGATCTGCTCTGCTGACCATCAGAAGATCAAGGAGGGCATTTTTCAGAGTCAACTTCCTTAGGACCTTTTCCATAAAGCTGTCATCCAGGTTTTTTAGGAATCTTCTGGCCTGGCTTGTACCAGCTATGTGTTGCTCCCAGTTGATTTCTGGCAAATTGAAGTCCTCCATAAGGACAAGGGAAGTTGACGTGGAAGTGTCCCTTAGTTCCTCAACAATTCCTCAATAATTCATCAGTGTCATTGTGTTGGCTGGGAGGTCTGTAGTAGACTCCCACGATGACATCCACATTATTTGTTTATGCCTTGATTTTTACGCAGAGGCTCCCAACTGTGCATTACCAACTGTGAGCTCCATACGTTCTATCCCTTCCATTGCATACAGTGCCATCCCCCCACCTCTTCTGCCCTGCCTATCCATCCTAAAGAGCCTGTAACCATCCAACAGGGCACTCCAATTGCAGGACTCATCCCGCCAGGTTCCACTTATTATTATTATTATTATAGAGACATCAAATCTCTGGGACTGAGACAAAGTTTTGAGCTTGTCGTTTTTGCTCCTCATGCTACTTGCATTGGTGTAGAAACAGTTTCAGGTGTGTTACGTTGTAGCCAAGACCTCTTGAAGCAGGTTGAGGGATTCCATCAGTGCTCCTTTCATCGAGATTTGGCACATCATCCCATTGTTCATCACTGGCAAGCCTTTTTTTCCCTTTCCCTCTTCCAAGCAAGTTTAATTCATTACCCTCTCCACTGAACTGTTGATTGCAGCTCTTTGAGTGTGACTGTCCAGCTAATTCCAAGTGGTTTGCTACATGTCTCTCCATTTTAGAGACAAGGATGTTGTATGGAGTAGTATCGAGTCCTTTCTACAAGTCTAGGTATATGACATCAGTTGCTCTTCACTTCTCTACTGATGCTTTAACACCATCATGGAAGGCCATCAAATTTACCAGGTGCAATTTGCCATTAGTGAAGCCACGTTAGCTGTCATCAATCACTTCACTGTCCTCCATGTGCCTTAGCATAGTTTCCAGGAGGATCTGCTCCATGACTTTGACAAGATCAATAGGCAAAAGAATCTTTAACAAAAAATTTGTTTTTATCTGAAATAATCTGTCCATGTTTACAAAAACCGAAAATGGCCATGAGCTTAGAAATCTCAAATTGAAATTAGTTTGTACCTGGGAAGCTGTAACCCAGCAAATTACTGAGCAGTAATATCTGATATCAGAGTTACTGAATATCTGGTATCAGAAAAATATTCATATTTCGTATTCCTTTCTTTTTATCACCTTGCATAGCTTTCTAAATAGATTGTCATTGGACCTAAATATATTGTTTTAGTTAATAAATGAACCCTTGCTGAAGTGCATATAGAATGCCTCAAGAGAAAAATAAAAATCTGAAATGAGTTAAGAGCATGTATCTTACATTTTTACCATTAGTAAAAGAAATAAAGATCGTAATGGATATTGGTATTTTGTGCTCATAATTAAATATTAAAATAATTTTAGTAATTGCAAATTAATTTATTAAAGGTGTAAAATTGTTCAAAGTAATATTAATTAAGAATAATAATTTAAATTACCATATGTCTTCTGAGTAAAAAAGGAAAAAAATAATTAATATTAGATTGTGACATGTTGTTTCCTGATTAAGAGCAAAGTAGGTTAAAACATCTGAACTGTGGTTTATATCTATGGCCCTAAAATAATTCTTACCTGTTAGAAAGCTATTAGGTCTTTAGAGAACATTTGTGAAGTTTATGAAGGTAAATCAAGACTGCTTAGCTTCAGACAAATGAAAAAAAACACATTTTCTGTTTCCTATTTCATTGATGTTGCCCAGTTCCCTAGCTGCATGTACATCTGAGGGAATTAAGCTTACCTGAATGTTTTTAGATTAAAGCAGTTACAACTCAGAGGTACAAACCAATATATCTAAATGAATCAGCCTTGTCATTTTGAAATTTCATGTATACTACAGAATGAAAGAGGGCGTGCGTTTGACACTTGTGATGGTCCAGTTATTTTTCTGGGATAAAGATGCATGAAAAAATTGTACATGAACTGGAAGAAGGAAGGGAGAATTCTGTATGAAGTAATTGCTGTTATTCCCCAAATGAGTCTTCTACAATTACATTTGATACCACATTTGATTGCCTTGCAATGGTTGGTTAACCAAAGCAATTTTGTTTCCAGTTGGGTTGCAATATTAATTGTACTTACACATGTATAAACATTAGGGATATCTCATTGGTATTTTAACAAGGGCAGTCTGTATGCATGACCTATTAACATCCACTCATTTATATGAAGACCAAAACTCAGACTTTTAAGAATTAATTATCACGTAAAAATTATCACAAAAAAAAACTTCTTTCAATATGCCTTCTCTTTAAACCAGTACTGTCATTTTATATTCTTCTGTGTAAATGACGGTTATCTGTGTCCTGGTATTTCTGAGACAACGTTTGCTCTGATGATAATATGTAGGCTGGTGTTTATGTACTAACCAGGCTTAAAAGTAATGACAAAAAAGTCATGGGAATATGACTTTGGAATTATGATTTTTTTTTTTCTAGTAGAAGTGTTGGCTGAGTAAAACTGTAGTGAAAAGTTGCTCAGCAAAGAAATGGAAGATGAAAAGAATAACTGAGATAAAACAAGTGTTTTATCACAAGAATTGATCCAAACAGTGACCTACAAGACCAGAGCAGTAGTGAGCATCTCTGTTGTATCTTGCAGACTGGAGATTTTCAGAACTGTCTGTAATTTATTGTCGATACTACAACAGTCATAAAATATTGTATCTTAAAAGCCTCAACTGGAAAACAAACAAACCACCCATCAAACTTTCAACTTTAATGCTGTTTCATTGTAAAGAGGCAATTTACTAAACATGTTTTGTCATTTGAAAGAGGGAAACACTCTGTGAAGGAAACAAACTAGAATCCTTTTTCTCTCAGCTCATCCAGAGGGAGGATATGGCTCTGTCATGGACTGTACCTCTGATAGTCCTCTTGTGTGCAAAGAGCATCTGTGAGAAATGATACTGTTTAGATTTGGCACCAGACCTGAGGTACAGGGAACTGGTCCCCACAGGCACAAAGCAGATGTGGGATCCTTTCCTAGTAAGTCATATGTACTTTATAATTTTGTGGAAGTTTTAATAACGCTAAACACAGGCAAAGAAAATGTCAAAGCTATCTGTATCTTCACACAATGCTCTGATCAAAAATTCAGTGAAATAAATCTTCTGTTGATTTTTATTAATTTTGGATAATACCACACTTCTAAAGCCTCTGTGACCGGAAAAAAATATGCCGATGATCGATTTAAATTGACAGGTTTAAATGGTCAAGGTTTTAGGAAGGATAATATTTTATTCTCTGAAGGGCTGTGTGCCACCTTCTCATTTGTGACCTAAAGCTTTCATTTGTGTATAATTAAATTGAATGTGCCCTGTCTCACTGAAAGGAATGAGATAACATTTTTTTCTGTCAGTGATTGTTTGCACTTGGACATCTTTCTGCTCAGGGGATGGAGCTATGTATGTGCGCTGGGAGTAGTAGGTGCAGAGAAAATAAGAATAAAGCACATTTACTGAAACTAAAGGGTTATTTTTTGGATGTTTATCAAATCACTTACACCTTTTTAATCATTAAAGTTCACCGTGAGTATTGCAGGAACAAGCAAATCTACTGTGAATATGCCCATGCTGAAGTCTGTTTGGAGATGTGGCATAAGCCTCACCAGATTAGCGCAGACTTTTTCTGGCATTCCCTCCTGGGAGCAGGATCCCACTGTTCATTTGTCTGTCCCCAGCTTCCTGCCTCTAATGTTTGGATTCTTGTTTCACAAAGTCTCAGTCCATCTTCTGGTTTACAGACATCTAGGAGGCACCGGTTAGATATAAGAAAAACGTTTTAAAGGCAATTAAAAAAAAATAAATCTATGTAATTAGAAAAGTTTTTAAGAGTACTGCTGCTTGCTATCTCACCCGGACTTATATAACTTCTTAGACTCTCAGGTGAGTCTGTCAGTCTAGAAATCATTGATTTCCTCTAAAATAAGGGTTGCCATAGGACATCTCTTCCATGCTTTTGTTCCATAATATATCTAATATGATCCTGTATAAGAATTACACTAATATGAGTGTTAGTGTGATTTGAACACGTTTCTAATCATATTTGCAATCCTTGATTTATTTTTTTGCACACTTTAGGAATTTTAATATTATGTATAAGCAGTGATTTTAAATCTGGTGCTATAGAGCAGCTAGCTTTCCTGTGATATCTTTTGGTCTTTAGGTATCGGTTATTTACTTAATATGCTTACCTTGAGTACAGGAGCGTAACTTTATAATATAAATCATTGCAAGGATCTCATCTGTTCAGTGAAGTGCTTACTGGTTGGAAACTTGCCAAAAAAGCTTTTAGAGTAAAGTGAAGAAACACCTTCAATCATTGTTGAGGCTTTCAAGCATTCCATTTTATCTGAAAAATCAAATACGTTAAAGACATCTAATACAGTTTTTACTTATTGACCAGAAAACTCATTTAAAAAATGTGGATGTTCTGAAAAAGAGGTGGAGGAAAGGACCTGGATAAGAAGAAAAGAAAGAAAGGTGTGATTTCTCATTATTAAGCCACCATACATATGCATTATCACCTTCATTTTGACTGAGGCTTTAATGTGCTTTCAGAAAAAAACATCTTATTAAAAGCAAGATGTGCTATTGTACTCAGTTTATTAACACCCTGTAGGTTCTTCAGTTTACAATAGAGAAGTACGATATGTTAAGAAAAGCTTTCTGCAGGCTGCTATTGTGCACATTTTCTATGAGTTCATTTAATTTGTGGCACAGATGAAGCTAACTAGTTTTGTATTTTACCTTTCACCCTCAGGTTCAGTTGCTCATGTAAATCTGGTATAATTAATATGTAACACTGCTGTACTGCCTTTGATGAATCAGTAAAATCTATTAGAAATGGACTTCAGGGATGCTGTTTATTTTGTCTGTAAGCTTCTCTGTCAAATATTTTCAGTTCAAAACTAACAATATGTTTCTCTATGATTCATCCTTGCCAGTATAACTAGGATCTAACTAGTTTCCTCTGTTTCCTAGGAAAACTCATTTCCCTATTGCCCATAACATATTATCCTGACTCATCTTTGTCACAACTCATTAACTTTAGAAAGAGAAAAAGGAGTTAACATGGGAATTGGAAAGTTTCCATATGTAAAAATTTTTAGGCCTCTACACTACCAAGAAGCCATGTTCCTAGAACAGGGGCTTGTGCAGTAGTTGAGAACAGAAAATGTTTGATGTCTGCCCTATTTTGCAGTTGAAATACAGTAGAAATTTGAATATGAGTTTCAGTCTGCATAGACTTTCAAATGCTCTGGGAGTACTAGACAACCCTATTATTAAAAGCTGCCTTTTGCTCAAGGTATTTGAGAATTCTTATTCTTCAATCCCCTGAGTATAGTGTAATTCTCATTAGAATTTAAACAAAAGGTGAAATTCTGGCTGTTTTATATCCTGAAAAAATGATGATGTGTGATTGAAGTAGTGTCAGATATTTCTGTAGACTTGGCCACAAAGCAAAAGATGTGCATAACACAGAGCAGAGAAACTCTTTAAAATTAACAATAACCTAACATTCTTCTACATCATGCTATAAAAATTCTGTGTTTAAAAATTCTACCTGATTTCACTCAAAATGTAGCTGTTAACCATTTGTTTTATTTTTTTTTTCCTGTTAATTTTTGCTATCAACTTTGAGCAATTCAGAACTCACAACCGTAAGTCTCATTTTACGGACATTTAGCAAGTCTTGAGAGCTTTAGGACAACTGTAGTGACTGTGATTTATGTGTTTATAGAAAACATTATCATTCTGTTTTCATTTTGCCATTTGGTAGTCCCAAATTATACTGTACTGAAATACTGTGTTTTGTAACTTTCTTGAAAATATGAAGGATAAATATAAAAGTGACTCTGCTCATCCAGACCAGATCCTTGCCATTAAAAATGGATGAATAATCCCTGATGAATTATTAATTCAGGTAGGATTCTTTTCTTAGTCCTATGGGCCTTACCACTTCTCAAGAGGATAACTTCAGTTTTGCATTTCTTAAGAGTTACACATGGGAACAGTAAAACTAAGGAGATGGCTTTATTGATATTCTTCTGGGCTTGCAGAAAATTCTGGTGTTTTCTCCAGATGAAACTTTTCAGTGCTTTGTCTGTGACTTTTCTTTGACATAAAAAGTTGAAGAAGACTTCCCCCAAAAGTTTCCTGCCAGACTGAATGTTTTCCTTATAGGCAAGTTTAATTTAATTTAATTTGCTATGGGTATCATAGTTTTAGTGACCTCTAGACTTAAGGTACTCTAAAGTACTCATCAAGGAAGTTTTGCTGTAGGAATTTCGTACCTCTCATACAGAACATTTCAGATTTATTTTACTAGTATATGCAGGTATTTTGTGATAGAGCTGTGTTGCTACAGCATAGGGTGCTTTTGTCTTGTTTTCTTTTGTTTTTAAATTTGCTGAGAGATGCTAGCAGAAAAAAACAAAGGCTGAATTAAGACTGAATTTTTTTTCAAAATATTAATTCCAAAAGATGGTTCTTGGCATTTCTTGTGCTGACAGCTGACTTGAAATAGTTTTCTTTTTATGGGGGATCACCCTACATGGGAGATTTAATTCCAAATACTTACAGTCTCCTTCTTCCCCCTTATATCTATATATATAAAGATTTGCTGATATTAGTCTTGCTGCATAAGGCTTTCAACTGATTTAAGTCATGTTTTGAGATTCTGAATTCAAGGTGGAGACTTGCTCTTTAAATGTACGAATGGTAAAGAGGAAAACTGGTAGCTAAAGAAGGAGGTGAGGATCACAGGGAATTTTTGAGTGAAGCTTGGGACTTCCTAAAGTCATAGGTCATTCAGTGCATCCTAACTCTTGCAAAAGTGTAGGGTAGGCAGCAAAAGGCAGAGGGTCAGCAGTGCCAGGAAAGGCTGCAGTAGGTGAAGTGACCCCGTGGCAGCAGAAGTAATCTCAAAGCTTTATGTTTTCCTGTCCATAACCCATTCTTTTTGTGCATATTTCATTTCAGAAGGAGCTGGAGAGTTAATTCTGACTCTCTGATGTATTTCTCTAAGAAATAAGTTCAAGATTGAAACTCTATTGCATTTCTAAAGCTTACATTTATAAATCTATACAATAAAACAAATAAAACTATATATATAAAATATATATATTTTTATATATATATGTATATAAATATATACAATAAAACAAATCTATGGACCTGATTGTTGAATTGAGTGACAGAGATTGTCAGTGTTCAAGGTACACTTGTGACTTCTCTTGTGATATCTAGGAGGTTCTAAATTATAATGTTCATGTGTTTCCATACCTTTCTGCTCAGAGTTTCTGAAATTGCGAGAAGGAAATGGTGCAGCTTAGAAAATAATATTTTCAAGGCATAAAATCAGGGAGTTTGCATGTTTCAGGTCTACATTAGTTACAGCAGTAAGATTATGTTAGAGTGTAAAACCTATAGAGATAACGTTGGAGATGTAGAAAGCAAGACAAGGTATAACAGTTGGTTGAAAATGGTTCCTGGTGCATGATATGCCACAGAATGTGTCTGGACATTGCTCAGGTGTCTTGGGGGCAGCTTTAACAAGCACAATATGGATCAATAGCAGACTGTGTTCAGGACTGATCTGTGTTTTATTTTGAAATGTGGACATCACACACTCTCTGGAGAATAAAGCATGTTCTATCCTAAAAAGTACTGTGGTTACACGTCAGTAAACATCCTGTGTCAAGAATAAGCACCAAGAAGAAATGCTGTTGAAGATAAAAAGAATTCTTTACAGCAATAGCTATGTATCAGTTACAGTAAAATATACCTTAAAAGCTGGAAGAAAAAACCCATCAGTTTAAAAAGTTCTTCAGACGTTCTAACAACATTAGTAGGGCAAATATCCCACTAAATCTGTGAAAATATTTACAGTGTTATGAACTATGCTGTGACTGTGAACTATGAATGCTGCTTTTATGAAAAATAACTATTACATGGACAAGAAGACTGAATTTCCTGTGCAGATTCACAATAGTAGCTTTTACTGACACAAGAGTAGTTCACTGAAGTAGTTACGCTTACTAATAAGAGCAGAGCAGTGAAGATCCATATATCTAATCGAACTTGTGTATCTTTTTCAAGAATAGGATGCACTTAAGTCAATCAATTCCCCTCCTCATATCATCTTCAGATTGATAAGCAAATATTAAAATAAATACAAGTGAATGCACCAAACCCTTTTTTCTGTGCATGAGCTCTGCAGTACTATATTATCAAGAGGTCCAAATGTGAAACAGATCAAATAGTTTTCTTTATTGCTTCAAGATACTGAGGTAAATTTATAGATTTTTGAGTATTAGATATGGTTTTTGCTATTGTCCAGTGTTCGTAAACAACATTTAGGTGATACTTAGAGAATCAGTCAAGTTTTAAGCTAGTGCTAGTCCTACTTAAATAGGTGAGAGTTATATATATGCATGTTTCAATTCTGTAAATTTTCCTCTGTGTATATACTTATACATGTATTTATGTATGTATCTACCTGTATATAAGCACAAAAATATAATCTAATATAGTGTGTGTGTATTTATATCTATAAATATAATAAATGTCTATAAATATAGATACACACTTTTAGGGGAGTCTTGTGTTTTTCAGGTCAGCAAGAGACTAAAGCTAAGGGGTTTACATACTTTAAGAACAAAAGGACTTAAACTAGTATGTGCCCATACTTTTGAAATAGTACCTTTGTCATATTTTAAAATCCAGGAACATTTCATATTCCGTATGGACATACGTGGTGTATCTTTGTGGTGTAATGCAGGAAATAAGTCCTGGCCCTTGGGCTTGGTTTGCACAACTGGCTGATGCTTACTCTGTGCTGGAATCCATGGTTTGCTTATGCCTGTTACTTTCAATTCACTGTGTCCAAATAATGCATAGACAGTGCTGGTCTAATCAAGATAGAGGGATTTAGCACAGTGCAAATGTTTAGAGGTATTTGCAGTACAATACTTGCTGAAATTGTCTGGGGAGACTTTCCCAGGCAAAGAGTAGCTGAGTTAGGATGGTTTCTGCTCATAGTTATCATCCCCATCACATTATGCAAACTCCTTAAGTAAAACCAAAGAAAACAATCCTTGGCAAGGTGAACAGCAAAGGTTGCAACCTGGAGTGTGTAACAAGGAGAAAGGGGCAGGGAAAGGAGGTCACTGATGGGAAAAGTTTGAGAGTGACTGCTTTGCTGCAGTTATCTTCTACCTTTTCTCCCAATTTTCACTGTTACATCTTTCCTGGCATGTGAACATGGCATTGTCCTTCATTGACTCTTCACCCTTTTTTGCAGCATTCCTTCTTCTTTCCTCTTTGGCCTAAAATTCTCATCTTCCATTGTCCCTCCTTAAACACTTGTAGTTCCTCCCCTCTTGTGCTTTCTGAAATCTCAGTTCACACTTCTGAAATACTGTGTAATGGTGCTGTTGAAAGCTGAGCTGAAATAGTCTCAAGCAACACAGCATAAATTTGGGGAGCTAAGTGAGGCACTTCTTCAAATTCAAATCAACTTAATATATACTTTGCAATTTACTTCATACACTCTTCTGCACTATGATCTCCTATCGCGGGGCGGGGGTTTTGTCCCCCAAGATTTACCCTCATGGCACGCCTTGTAAGGCTTGTAAGGAGACAGTCACACAGGAGTGACCCACAAAATGGTGTTTATTAAAACAAGATGTCAGTTTATATACAGGGGAGTATGGAAGAATCGGGAACAAAGGAGGGATTCTTGCCAGGAACATCAAATCCTGAGGGTCAGTGATAAGAGGAATGGAGGGATTGGCCGCAGGGAATATGTCCGGCCATATAGGGAGAAGGGAAGAGTTGGGGACGAAAGGAAGGAGTGGTCTGGGGTACAAACAGGGGAGTTCTACAGAGGCTTGTGAGGCTGCATCCTGTATCTGGGTCTCAGGCAACCTCTAACAGCTGCAGCTGTTAGAGAACTTCCAGATAAACTTCTTTCTCTGAGGCTTCTTCACAGCCCTTTCGCATCTTTCTCTATTCTCTGTAGGCTTCTGTTGGTCCACCTCCGACAATCTCCAGTGTTAAGCTCTTTTTTTTTTTTTTTTTTTTAGTAACCTTCTTCATTAGGTTTACAGGAGCTTTTCTGACTGTATCTTTTAACAAATACCTGCCTTAATTTTACTCTTTTTTTACAACAGATAGGTATTTCACTTGTTTAAAATTTCTCACGTCGTCTCTTTCTTCACATCTTCACACTTCTATGATATATCTATCTGTCCACCCTGAATTTTAAAAAAGAGATGAATTTCAAATTAGTTCTGATTGGTACAAGAATTTGAAAGTGAATTATACGAAGCGTAAGGACCCAAGACTACGTGTCACCAAGGTGGTGATACTGATTTACTTCAGTCCTTTGAGACAGAGAATAGTAACTTTAAGTATTAGAAACATTTTTATTCTAGTTCATCTGCAAAGTTCCCCTCGTCACCTCATACTAATGTTATCTAAAAGAACGTGGTGTGAGTGATGGCTGAACTTCAGGTGGAATGATAGTAAGCAAAGTACCATTATTTACTTAAAATTTGGGTGAGGCTCTGAAAAGATTTAGGGAAAGTGGTTACAGCAGGGTTAGAAGGAGCTGGGAGGAACAGGAAATGGCTGGGTCAGAAAGCAGTGAGGGCTGGCTGCTCCCAGAGCTGGGTGGCTGGGGCTAGAGGGGACCGATGGGTGCAGTTCTGTGGGGCTGAGCAGGGCAGGCAGAGCTGAATCCTGGTAACAGCCTCCATTAATGGTTCCAGGTGATGGATGGATGCATAGTGAGCAAAGAGACAAATCTGGGGTCCATCTGGGTGTTGCCATCAGAAGGAAAAGGGAATGAGGCCAGGAAAAGAGATGAGCTGGCACTGAGCTGCGGGGTATGTCCAAGAAAGGGGTCTGTTGGAGGGCAGAGGTCCATCTAGGGTATAGGACAGGGACAGGACTGGAGATAGCTTTTCCTAGACTGTCACTGAGGTGTAGTAGGACACTGAGGGAGCCAGAGTCAGCTGAAACAGAGGTCCTGAGCCTGTGGGAGGGGAAGGGATGCCCTGGGGTTCTGTCCCATGCTGGGCAGGCTCTAGGGAGGCGTTATTCCATCAGGGGATGTCAGCAAATGCTGGGTCCTGACTGCTCTTAACACTTCAGTGTTTATATGGTATATAATTATCTCCTATCCCTATTTTACTGAAGGAGAAAATAATAAAAGTCTACAGCCAGGTTAAAAAGATGTAGTCCTTTTTACATACAATTCCAGTTGAATTGCCAAACAGAATTATGAAGAAAGCCATAACATGTTTTAGCAACATCAGTTTCTAATCTTGCTCATTTTTCTTTATGTGATCTTGTCTTTGAGCATTTTGGTTTTTACTATGACTACTTTTACTATTTATTTCTCAGTTTATACTGCTGAAAATTAATTTAACTAAGTTATGTAAAAATACTAGATAATTAAAGAAGAATTTGGTTTTGGTTTTGCTTGGATTTTTGTTGTTGTTGTTGCTTTGTTGTTTTGTTTTGTTTTGTTTGGTTTTTTTTCCCCTTCTACTGGACTGTTTAGTATTGAAATATTGGAACATCTTCCACAAAAGCATTGGGGATGTAATTGGAATCTGGTTTCCTTTATTTTTATTTGTTCTCTGTTTTTAAAGAACATTTATTTTAGTAGTTTTTTCCTCTGCTTCATTGTACTCAGGAAAATGGCAAAACCAAGAAAAAACTCCTCTACTATCTCTAGGAAAAGGACTGGGTGGTGAAAAGAAGGCACATCCTTTCACTATATTAAAAAAAAAAAAATGATATGAAGTCTTTTTAAATTGCATAATTTGCTGTCAAGTGCTGTATAGGACTCCTTGAAATTAGGCAGCTTGTGGTTGTGACAGTGCAAATGCTCATCCAAGCACCTTTCCCTACTGTGAGATCCCAACCAGCTTAGTCAGAAGTTTTGGTGTGTCTGCATTTCTTTGCATTTTGTGACATAGAATCAAATACCTAATGACTGAAAAAGCCTGTTGTGATCCATGGAGGAAAACACAAATCACTTTTCATTTAGTGCAATTGTTAGGTTCGAGAACGAGAAACATAATAGCAAGATGTTGATACAGCTTTTAAATCTTACTGCTCTTTCTGCATGACTTCCAGCATACCAGTGTAACATATCAATAATTAAGAAGAAAAGTAATTATGCTTTAATTATTTTTGATATGAACCTTTTGCTTGTAGCGATTAACTGGAAAAGTCTTCATCATTTTATGTTAAATAGTAAAATGAATGACATTTTCCAGCTGCTGGCTTGTCTGATGCGACTGAACTGCTTCCGAAATCAGGTGTGCTCATGGAGCTTTGCTTTATTGCTGTGATTGAGTGCAAGACATGCACAAAATGGATGTCAGAGCTGAATAATTAAATTAGGATTCCTTCTGTTCTTTATTAATTAGGTGAGCATGGGATATTTCTTAGAGCATGGTAACTGCTGTACAGGGGTGCTTTCCTTCTGAGACATTAGATACAAAGAAAAAATAATTGAAATTAAAATCTTAACAAAGATTTGCCTTTATAAGAGTTCCATTAAAATAATTAGCAGTCAATATTCCAGGAATATTTGTTTACGTGGGTAAGCCAAAACCATCTGAAAAGAAGACATGGCCTGATGGGTTTTGAACTTCATTACCTTGTGGAAAGGTACTTTTCACATTTAGGAGGAAATGGAGAGATTTTATTGGAAATTTTTCTAATTTCCAAGCAAATTGTTTACAATCAATTATAACATATGGGTGTTTTTTTTCTTTTTGTACGTTATAACTCTGTGGATTTGTGGACACACTTTAAGTGATTGAATAAACTCAATGAAGAATTGATCCAGGCAGGGAAAGAAATCAATGCTTCTAAAAAATTTATTAAGATCATTAACTTTACAGGTCAGTGTCAGCTATGTAAGATGTGATCCAAAGTTTGGATCTGACTTTCATTATTGATATGCGAAAATTCATTTTTCCTGTGTTACACAGTATTATAATACCCTGCAGAAATATCTTAAAATCTTCTTGTATTTTAGCTTTTGGATAGGGATAAATGAGGAAAGAAAGAGATGCATAAAGCTCTCTGCTGCTGCAGTGTAAGGAAAATTGTGCAAAATGTTTTTTCTATTCCAGTGAGATTATTAAAAGGTATTAATGTTATCTGGGTATTTTTGCTTAGTATTTAGATACCGTGACTTTATGTGATATAATCTTCGTGATAAACTATTTTTTTTTTTTTAATAAAGAGAGTTATAGAGGGGAAAATTTCTGGTTTTTTGGAACTTTTTCAACCATTGGATATATTCTCAAAGTGTTCATATGCATATAAATATAAAAACTAGTCTTAAATATTTTCATCTTTCATTTTAAAGCACTTTTTAAAATTAACATGAGGACATAAATTTTGGCTTAATTAATATTCCATACAAAACACTGTTTATCAGACTTAAATCTCTGAATTTTCCATGAAAACTTAAAGAGGAGGATGAAAGAAAAATTGTTTTGATAGTGTTGATTTTATTTTTATTTGGTATAATTTCAGTAGGGAAAATATTTGTTTGCATTTTTTGAATTTTACATTTTATCAACTCATATACCGATTATATTCAATAATTTAATAAAATACTCTGAATGGATCAACAAACAAGTTCAAATTTGTTTGGAACCAAACATATAATGAAATAATGTGGCGGGTTTATGATTGTTTTTTTTTCATGATTTACTGTCAAAATGGACATATTCAAAGGCAAAATTTGACTTCATGGTCTTTAAGATCACAGGAGGATTCCTGAACTTCTAAAAATTGATTGATCCAAATATCAATCCACTCATATATTCTCAAGTTTAATTACCAGCACTGATAATCCATAATTGCTGCAACATTTTGCAAATGCCTACAACATAATTTTTTTCCTGTAATATTATTTGTTGGTTTAATGTCATTAACTGTTATCCAGTTCCAAGGAAGTAGGAGCTTAAATGATGGGTTTAAAACACAGCGTGCAGCCTTTGAATAAAAATTTAAAGATGCTATTCTAATGCAAAAAAAAAAAAAAGGGGTTTTTGTTTGTTTGTTTCAATGGATTTCCAGTAGCTGCAGTGCAAACTTCATGACATTAATTGTGAATAAGGTTGTTAGACTTAAGTTGGATATATTTACCTTATTTTCATGGTATAAGTGGAACCAGAAGTGAGAATAACCTTGTTTTTAGAATAATGGTTGCCATTTTATGACCAGAAAGAAAACAATCTCTTTAAGAATATGTTCTGCATTTCATAAATTGATCATAATTACTTAAATTTAAGAAGTTATAATCCAGTTACTTATAGGCATTAGTTGTTTAATACATTACAAAGTCAGAGGGATTAAGACAGTATAAATTTACTTGTGTAATACTGGCAGTCATAACTTGTAGAGTTCACTTTTGTGAAGTCCATTCTTTATACATTTTGTGTTGCCTGTCTATCTTCTGGTGAAAATGCAAGTGGTAACAGAATTCTCCATTGAGAGTCCTCAACTTCTGTCATGATCTATCAGCAATTTTCCTCATTTTTGTCTCTGCTCAGCACTAATTAGTTTTAGCATCTTCTGATGGACTAAGTGTGGGCTAAATTAATACAAATCTGTATGCAAAAAGTGTTAAAAATATTCTTTTAAAAATAGACATACGCATTTATCCTCAGATTCTAGGTTCTGAACTTTGAGATAATGCAGGTCCAGAGCAATATCCTATGGATTGCTGACCTCAGTGTACTGCTGAGTTTGGAAAAGCCTTGGAATATACCCTCTTCAGCCACTCATGGATCACTGAGAAGCTAGGCTCTTGAGTTTTTACTCCATTGTGATGTCATATGCCCAAAATTTGATTTTTTTAATGTATTTTGTAACCACTGATTACATCATTGCTAAACATGTTTTTATTTGTTGGCCATAATGGATAGAACACAGTGATAATGTAACAAATGCACACGTTTTTGGGGAATAAATTCTATTAAAGGTTTGCCCATCGCTTGGTAAAAATAATTTTCTAAAAGGCTTTTGCAGATTTCTTGGAGTTGGAGGACTGGCATATTTTCTGTATTCAGTTGTCATAGTGCAAGTGGTTCATTACATCCCAGCAGTTCCATAAGTATGAATTCAGAATGCCAATTTCCTGTGAATCTGATGTAAACTCATGTCCCAATTGTTTAACTGGGCTCCTGTACTTTACTGGTCCCAGTATTTACAATCTAGATAGTATACAATCAGTTTAGACAATTTTTTAGGTTTTTTTTTTTTTGGTGGTCTTTCATCAAGTAAAGAAAGTAATGCTGAATAAATTATAATAAGCATACTTTGCTGCTTTAATTAAACTGATCAGATAGTGTGATATAGAGGTTAATTAGCTGCAAACAAATTAATTTCATTTTCCCACCTGGAAACCTGCTTTGTAATCACTGGCATTTTGCCATATAAAAAGAAACCATTCTCAGTTGGGGAAGTTACTGTGATGGCAAGATTAGCAGTTTCCTGAACCTTTTGGAAGAATATATTTACCAAAATTAAAATGGATTTAAAATATTTTTGTCTGTCAGAGTTGTCTCTGTCTTCCTTGCTTTTGACTTAGAGGACTGGAGGAGGAACAGAGAGATGGTTATTTGGATTTCTTTATAGATGTAGCCAGTTCTTATAAATTGGGCAACTCTAGTAAAGTTCCCTTTTCTTTCCTGGTACATGCAAGTACAAAGAATCTTAGATTTTTTTGTCATCCTTTGGGGAGATGGTAAGAATATTGAGGGGGGTTTGGCTGGATTTGTTCTAGAGCTTGTTTTGTCGACTCTAGTGTGTTTCATCTCAGTATGAAATAAATAGTTTGAAACAGGCTCTGGAAAAAAGTTGTGTGCAAAGTGTGTGCAGCAATATTTGCTGCACTGCCTTTCTATCATCTTTTTCCAAAAAAAATCCCTTTCTAGATTTAAGTTAAGTATCATCCTGGCAGTTTAAGTAGTCTAATGGCAGTTTCTTTCAACAATTTTTACAGTGAAAAATATGTGAAGATTGGGGAGTTTTGTTTGACATGGGAAGTTTTTCCTATTTACAATTTCTATGATCAATTCTAGAGATTTGGAGACTCTTTCTAGTGTTTTTTATGCTTCCTTTTGAGGTTGTGCATGCAACCTTAAAATTCTTCATTACTTCTCATTTTTCGAAGTAAATGTATAATATAGCATAATATGGGCACTGAGGCAAAGGGAAAAAAAGGCCTACTTGTTGTACCCTGTGAAAGACAGCAGGGTTTTCTCCTGAGATTTGCATGTGATATATAAAAACTTCTTACTCAGCTTTGCTAATTATGATTTGCACAAGACAAATTAAATCAAGTGTGGTAAATTCAGCATGTAATCAAATATTGTCACGGTGAGGAAAGGAACATGAGACAATGTTCCACTGTCAAGGTCATGCCATTAAGTGAGCCAAGAAATGGATGGGCTGTGGCAGCAAAATCACAGAATCACAGAATATGCTGTTGGAAGGGACCCACAAGGATTGAGTCCAAGTCTTAGCCCTGCAAAGGATTATCCCCAAAAGTCACACCATGTGCCTGAGAGTATCATCCAAATAGTTCTTGAACTTTATCAGGCTTGGTGCTGTGACCACTGCCCTGGGAGTCTGTTCCAGCACCTGATTACCCTTTGGCTGAAGAACCTTTTCCTAATATCCAACATAAACCTCCCTGAAACAACTTCAGGCCATTCCCTTGGGTCCTGTCACTGGTCACCACAGAGAAGAGAACAGTGCCTGCCCTTCTTCTTTCCTTCAAAAGGAAGTTGTAGACTGCAATGAGGTCTCCCCTCAGTCTCCTCTTCTCAAGGCTGAATGGACCAAGTGACCTCAGCTGCTCCTCATACTTCTTGAGCTTCTCCTCAAGGCCCTTCACCATCGTCATTGCCCTCCTTTGGACAGTCTCTAATAGCTTAATATCTTTCTTATATCATGGTGCCCAAAACTGCCCACAGTTTTCAAGGTGAGGCCACCCCAGTGCAGAGCAGAGCAGGAAAATCCCCTCCCTCACCTGGCTGGTGATGCTTTGCCTGTTACCCCCCTAGGACTCCCGGCCCTCCTGGCTGCCAGAACCCTGCTTACTCATATTCAACTTACCATCCGACAGGGACCTCTAGGTCTCTTCTGTGTCACTGCTTTCCAGCTTCTCTTTCCCCAGTCTGTACGTATATCCAGCATCACCTCATCCCAGGTACAGAATCCAACACTTTTCCTTGTTGAACTTCACATAGTTGGTGATTGCTGAGTCCTCTAATATGTTGAGGTTCCTCCTTATGCAAAAAATAAGCTGAGACCTGACCTGGTCACAGTGCTGGTGAGTTGGCAGAGCCCAGCATGGGGTACATGGGATGCTTGTCCCAGGTCCGGGCTGTGGGCAGTGGCTTGGCACCATTTCTGGTTGGTTCCACCTTGATGCTTGGCTCTCCTGACATGTCAGACATCCATATGACCATGTTTCCCTACAGTCTCTGTTACTGGGGAGTTTATAGGCAGGTGTTGCAGGATACCAGTCAAATCAGTTGATGACATTACCATGTTTTTCCATCATCTCATGTGTTCTCTTTCCATTCGTCGATGCACAGCCTGTACCAGGGCTCATTGCACTCTACTGGCACTGCCATGTGTGCCATAGCTCACCACACTCAGCCTCGTGCCCATGGCCTGGCTCTTGTACTTGGTTCTTGATCAAGGCAAGGTCATGATGTGCCTGAGAGCTGTGAGTATTTGGAAGCTCTAATACCATAATATATGCTCTCCTATTTGAAACACATACTTATCCTTACAAGTAAGTGCCTGCCATAAGCCATTAAACTTACCATGATTTGGTAAAGTAACTTATCTCTCAACCTAGAGTACAGTGTTTTTAGGATATGCATTTAAATAGCTTTTGCATTTTTAAAATGCATGTTATCTTAATGTATTTCTTCACAGAATTTTCATGTTTGGGGTTTTTTCAGTATTACTTTAATTGCATGAGTTTCTGAGTTTCAGCTGGATCATTTGCATTAAATGTATTTCACAATCAGTGAAAGTGAGGAAGAAAATGTTATGTTTGCTGTATAAAATGCAATGCTCTAATTCAGAATCCAGAGTTCAGAATATTAATATTATTATATTAATATATAATAACAATTAATTAATAATAATTAATTTTTTCTTAATAGCAAACCCCTATAACTATACTATTCACATATCAAGAGAGAGGAAGGAGAGGGGAAAAGTACGTGAGAGCAGGGCAAATGTCTATTCCATTTTCAGATTGTGACTTAATTCTCCTAATATATTTGAGTGTTATTCATTATTAAATATTCCAAAGACTGGTGTGTTCAGTGATGGGAATTACCTTAAATACAGAGGTGAGAGGCTTTCAGTTTATGGGTCCTGAATTTGTGAAGATACAAAGTAGGGTCCAAACTTCTCAGAAATGTGAAGTCTGAGGTTATTCAAAGGTTATTATTGTAGAAATAGGATAGATACCTTATAGATACCTAGAGAATATCAACGTTGGAATCTCAAATATTTCCAAAGTTTTAGATTCTTTCAAGTTTAGACCTCAGTGAACTCTTTCATGATCTCAGTTTTTAATTCAGATGCCTAAAATCTGACCACCATAAGTACTGCAGTGTTTGGATATAGTCTCAGATCAAAATTCTTCAGAATTGATGTCAAGGGTTTGAAAGTATGTTTTTCATACGGTGTATTTTTGTCTTGCATCTGTATCAGTATATTACACTTATCTGATAATTTATGTGTTTATATTAGGCTTCTATGTTTTAGTCCCACTGTTTAGCAAGCAGATGATTAATAAATAACTAATTTTATTTATCACTCTGTGAATGGATAAATGACCACTGCATGAAAACTGTCTATAAATTTGAAAGTTTGTGGATTGTTAATTTCAGCAAAGGAATAACCTGTAAATGAATGCTGAAAAAGTTGATCTTTTTCAGCATTTAAAAGAAAGAATGTACAGCACCTCTAATGCTCCTTTATGTTATTTCCTGAAATCTTCATATTTTCCTTTCAATTATTAGTCTCAGTGGAAGCATGAGAAAAGCCCTTTACACAAACCTGATGAAAAAGGCTTATCATAAATTACAGTTCAGACCTGGAAAGTTTTAATTAGTGCATGAAATTTAATACTCTGACAAAGCAGTTATTTGTTTTAACTAGGTTTTGGGAAAAAAGTCCAACTCAAGTGACCTGTTTGCCCATATTATGTGTAATATTGGGTCATATTTCTTTATGGGGATGTTATTTAACTGGTTAATATTTGTAATGTTTTTATTTAAAAATATTTGTTTAAATATTATTTCTAAAATTTGTTTCAAGATCATGTTTTAAATGCACTTTCTAACCCATTTCTTACAGCTCATGTACTTGCATGCATACACTGTATTTGTAATTGCAGCTGTTAACTATATTGCCTAGCATTTTGTTCACTTTAAACACAAGTGATAAATCAGTATTTCTACACATGGATACTGAATAAAAAAAAAAGTTTTTAGCTGCTAATCCCCCTATTTTACATGTGTCATTTCATTTATATAAAATTACAGAGCTATAACAAAAGAAATTGTAGTAGTTGCCAACTACTTTCCTTTTTTACTTTATTTGCATAAAGTTATCCTCTTTAGAAATAGATGTAATTTTTTGTGTGGCAGGCCATATTTAGCTTTTTTTTCCTGAAGAGTCTAATTGTGCCTTAAACTGCATGTCAAACTATATAAGGGATTAAACTAAAACTGTCTGGCTTATTTGTCATACAATTTATTAGGCTGGGTTTAAATCTTAAGTACCCCAAAGGTATTAGAATGAACATTTTTTAATGCACTTCTGTATCCAAGGGGACACAACGAAATGTTTTCTAAAATTAAAACAGATGTTTTACTAACACTTAATGATTTTTTTTTTTTTTTTTAGCATTTGTAGGCATTTACACTAATTTCATTTGATCTGTCTATGAAAAGTGAAATGGACCAGTATTATAAATATTTCTCTTGCCACATTCTGAGCAAAAGGACACCCAGTTCTTTCATTAATGTGAATGTCTTTTCCAAATGATTGGGATTAATATGATTTTAAAATGTTCTCAAAATTTATATCTGTAATTCTAAGACTGTATTTTTAAACTAACGCATCAAAATCAGACATATATTTGCAATATGGTTATGTTTCTTTCGAATTTTGATTTCTAACTCTACCTTATTACCTGAAAACCAAAATAATCCTCACTAGTTGCAGATTAACTGCAGTATGGAGGAGCTTTTACACATTGCCTGAGTTTGGGTGCTTTAGCACTTTTTTGGGTAAAAGTCATGGAAAGTATCCTGTTTTAAAAGAAAATCTAAAGAAACACACTGGCTCTGATTTCATATTTTAAAGCATGCACTAATAATTATGCAGTAGTGTATATATATACATATATATATATATATTTACAATATAATCCACTACATTAATCTTAGATTTGCCTCCAGTGGTTCACTGAAGTAAATCTTTGAATTATAGAAATCTTTAGCTAACACTCTTCTGTTTTCTTTTCTGAGGGAATTCATTATCTTCTGACATCTCTGAAATGAATAAAAGTATAATATTTTTTGCTTTCACATTTTTCCTACAATTGCTTTTGAACTGCTACTTTAGGGGGAAAAAGGATAATTGTGATGTCTATCTAAAGTTACATTACATTAATTTCTTAATATATGAAAAGTTGCAGAAAAACAGTTTCTTCATCTCCCTTTTTTTAAAATAATTTATTTGTTTTCTGGTAGTTTGTTATAGTGTTTCATAAAGTTCTAGTATTCATTTCAGGCCTTCAATCTCCCCTGTAGGCCTAACACCATTTTGGGCTCCATCATGGGCACTGGGTTGCATAAAATCACTGTTCGGGAACCCATGGACAGACCTGAGGGTTCATTTAATCTTAACCACAGGTTCAGTGAAAGCAACATTTCTGAACTGACCACATAGGGTGTTTGTGGAAAATCTTAAGACTTAGAGTATTTTTTTTTTCTTTCCTGAATGAAAGGCAAACATCTCTTGTGGCAAAACAGATATTTAAAAAAAAAAAAACACAGATGCAGTCTTTCTAACCAACCAACCAACCAACCAAACAAGACATAACATTTAGAGAGGAGGTTTTCCTACAGACACCATGTGGCAGCAGTGACAAGGAGCTTTCTTTTTGGCACTTGTTAAAGGAGGATGTATAGCTTTTAACAACAAAGTGACATAGATGTATCATTACATTTTAGTATACATTATTATGTGTAGTGTCAGATATGTCTTGTTGTGGTGTAATCCCTTTTTGTTGTTCTTGAAAGAATGTGATTGAACAAAGCATTATTTCCTGTGATGACAAGCCAACTTCAGCTCCATTCACGTAATCCTGAGTTGAGTTTAGGCATTTATTTGTTGAATCAATAGACTATGTCTGTAAAGTTGCTCAGTAGAGAATCAAAACCTGAGTGTAAGTTAGTGTTGGTGTGAGTTCAGATTTCATCTGCAGATGTGTGCTTCTTCAAACCTCTAGACACAGACACTATAGAGACCAGAAACTTTGGATTATATGTAGTGAAATTTAAGAACTTATTAATAGTAGCCAATATGTAGTGTTTCCCATTGGAATTGTTTTATACCCCAAGCTGGAAAACAAACAACTATTGAAATGAAAAGCAATAAAAAGACAGTGGAGCAATCTCACTTCAGCAGATAATCCTAACAATGGAAGTGTGGGAGAAGATTATTAGGATAGAAAAGAAAATAGTAAGAGTCACAAATAAAACATTTATGAGCTGGTCCTTAATGTAATTTTTATATGCCTTACCTAATGCCCTTGTCAGGTACTGAAACTGATTGCTTTGAAAGGGAAATTAAATACAGTGAAAACTACCCTTCACCTTTCCAATTGCATAGATTATGTAAACTCATATGCTGATACTATGCTAAAGTTTCTAATTTATATCTGTAATTGTAAGACCTTATTTTTAAACTAACACATCACAATCAGACATATATTTGCAATGTGGTTATTATATATTTGCAATATGGTCTCATAAAGTCTCTCTTTCTTAAATTCAGCTTCTGGACTGTCTTACTAAATCCCTTTATTCATGACCAGAAGCAATAGTGAATATTTACCCCTTCTCTCTCATAGAATTACTGGATCAAGAACAAAAATAAGTATCTCTGATATTTACATTGTATTTTTGGCTTGATAACCAAGTGTGTAGTATTACCTGGTAGCAAAAGTGTACAACAGTGGGAAAATTCAAATTCTTTGTGTCAAGAAGTTAATAAATAAATAAACTACTCACGTGAGTACCAGCAACAAAGCAATTTGTTCTTGTCAACTAGCAGTGGTTAAATTATGAAAAATTGTCCTCTGAAGACCTGACTGATCCATGAATCTAATTTGTGAACTGTACAGCATTTAGTCTGTTGTAGTACTGTGTTTCTCATTTTTTCTATATTAAGAGTAGTGAGATATGTTAGATGTCAGTGTTAGGTTTTTTTTCATTATATAGGTAATATATCCAGGCAGTGTAATGAAGTACAGGATATGAATAGGCTAACAAAATACCTAATTCATTTGATATGGGGAGGTGTTTATTTTAATTAACTTGTAAATATATCATGTTTCTGAAACATAATTCTTTAATAGCTGACTTTAAAAACACTATTCAGTCCAGTAGAAGTATATAATAAAGCTATACCAGCTTTGAGCAATTTAAACAATAAATAAAACTCTAAAAGACAGGGGAAAATACAATTGTGACAATAAAGAATCATTTTGTTTAAGTAGATAAACACAATTGTATCTGTTGAGGACAGTGTTAAAAATCCTATGTAATAATGATTCTATGACAGGGTGTACTGCTAGGGTAAACATGAGCAATGGGGAGGGGCTGGGAAAATAAACTGATATCTAGATGAGAGTCAGTATGAGAGAGGGCCTAATAGCATTGTGTTTTAAGAAAATGTTACTTTTAAAAATGAAAACCAGTAAACAAAAACAGTGTATCCAGATAGGTATGTCTGTATTGCTTTTCCTGCAGCTCATTTTTCCTCAACAAAACCTTCCAGGGAACAGATTACAGGGGAACTGCCCTAACACAACCTAACATAGGGAATTTTCATGAAAGAAGTGTTTCTTTCCCCTTTCTTCTGAAGTGAAACAACATTTTAATGTTTGCTTTTAAACTAAGCAGATCACTTTATGCTGGAAGCACTTCTGTTAATATTTCTGGTTAGTACCACTCAGAGTTGGATCCTTTGCCTGCTAAAGAATCAGGTGGCATTTTGAAGAGACCAAATTATTTAGAGTCATGTAAAAAGTAAGAGGAACCAATGAAAATAGAATCTTTTGCCTCTTCAAACATACTCTGAGGCTTCCACAGCATTATATGGCCATTTCTTTATAACAATACGGTGAATAAGCAATTACCTTATTAGTCATCATTAGTCTTGAATGATTAAAGGAATTTCCTCCTGGGTCTGCAACACCCTGAGATATGGCTTTGTTGTCCAGCTACTGATACAAAACTAACTGACCTGTGGATAGAACAGCGTCTTGGTGGAAAAGTGCATTTTGAGAGAAAAGCAAAAAGGATGAGTTCATGTTAATAGCATTTACCTCAAATGGCATTTAGCTCATCTCTAATATATTTCATGTCTGACTCTCTAAAAGGTCACAAAGGAGAATAAATGATGTCATTATTTATGGAGTGAGGAAAACGATGGTTTATAAAGATGAAGTGCATTACCTTGTAGTACATGTCATGGCACTTTTTTAGTGCAAGTAATAATTGTCATTGCCTTACCCACTTGAAAAATGATTACTGAAAGCATTCTTTCCTGTTGGTGTTTATAAAAGAGAACACTTTGTTGTGTTCAGCTTTTTCTTTAGATAAGTAAATCAGAAGGTGTTATCATAAACAGAACTGGAAAGATAAATCAGGACAATTTTTGGAGGTCAGCAATGCTCACCTGTTTTCAGGTCACTGCTGGACATGAAGAAATGTAGTTTCTCATTTATTCAAAATCTGTGAAATACTATGTTCATACTATTTAATACAGAAATGCACATAACAATTGTTTGATTTTGTTGAAAAACTGTTGGGCACATTGCAGAAATTCTATTAGGTGGAAAGCTAATACAGCAAACCTAAATCTTCAAGGCTTTTAAATGGTTCAGAAATATTTCAAGGTAAAATGAAACTGTATTCCATAGGAAATACCCCAATTTCCAAACTGCTGAATGAAGCTTCTGACTGATTCTGTAAGGGAAACTAGCAATCTTCTCCTTCTTTGCTTTGCTTGAATTACATGGTGCAGTGTTTCTACAGAGCTGCCAGGATCTGCTCTCCACTACCACAGCCAGACTGCTGTGATGTATTTTCACAGACTGTATTTTCGCCATGGGAGGTGAATAGAACAATAAATGTGTGTGCAACAAATACTTAACCCACTTAGCAATGCCCGTGCATTGCTGTATCTGTTGTCTGCTGGATGTCATGGTGCATAAATCACCTAATTGCACGGGGGGAAGTCTCATGTCTGTAAAAGAAACAACTTATGGAAGTCTTTTATGAGCTCTGGAGTTTGTCCAATGTTATCTGTACTTTTCTAGCTGTGTTTTGAGTGACTTATGTAGCTTCCCAAGGAAGAAGCATTACATGAATGAAGTTAAGCACAAACATGGCAAATACTACATGCAACAGAGAGCAAGCAAAGATCTAAGTCTGTCTTATTTCGAAGAGAAAAGATAAAGAACTGGTTTTTATATCAAAATGTATTTTGCAATAGTACAGAGTATTGTTACTTAAATTTATTCTCTCCTTTCAAACTAACAGAATTACTTTTCTTTCTCTTTCAGAATAATGATATAATCTATTACAATGCAAAAGATGATCAGAATGATGTAAGTAATGTTACATTTAATTTCATTTCATAAATCCCAGATTTATTTGTAAATTAACTTGCAAATTAAGGGATTGAAAATATTAATGAAACTCTAAGACTAGCATTTAAATATTTTGCAGAAGCAAGAAAGCAAAAAACTTAAAAATGTCTCCAAAGTACCCTCAAGAGCCAGATAATATTTTATGTTCTAATTTTCAGTGTCTGTCTCCTTTCATGCAGCTTGGGCTACTGGTCAGTCAGAATATGTGCTGGGAGAATAAAGATACACACAGCAGTATTATTTACTTTTTGAAATGTAATAAGACTATAATTACAGGTCTGGAGAATCAAAATGATAAATGTAAATAATTTCCTCTGGAAGGAGGCATTTTCTGGCCTTATTTTCCAATCTCATAATATGTTGTTCTGTCTTCTATGTAAGAAATATTTTATATGAGGAGAAGGCAGATGTAAAATGTTACTGAACAATTATTTTCATGCAGTCACAAGATTTAAACTAAATGTGTGATACTTCATATCCTGGTTTACTAAAACTCTTACTTTAAGAGGTTTGAAGTCTCCTATCTGCTGTTACCTGTTAAAAAATCTTTATATCTTCTGGGGAGGATAGAAATTATCCTCACCTTCACTTGAGCTAATACAACTGCTTGTCTTCATTATAGATTTAATTTATAAAACCGTAGAAAAAAATGTTTTAAATGTATTAATCAGAATTGCCAGCATGCTTCATTTGCACTTTTTAATCAAGTATTCTTTAGAGATTGATGGCATCACTATTATAATTGATGCTTCTGCTGTAAGGCAATTAAAGAAGGTACATAGATCATGTCAAGCAGAACTATTATATATGCTTATATAGAGTTATGAGTACTTGAATCCAAATACAACAAACCAGACTGTCCTGGGTTTTAAGATTTGCATGCTTTAAGTAAACTCCGTTAAAAGTAACCTAAATTTGAAAGATATTTGTCTGTTCTCATTTAAGTCACTGGATTGGCAGGTGCTGATCACTTCTGGAAACAGAATTGCAATGCTGAAACATTGAGTTCATCCAGGTCTCATGTATGAAAACACTTCAGACTCTTCTCCCCTGTTCCTGCTTTAAATCAAGAGATTTTAAGAGAATCATTAATTTCTGGAGCAGTGGTTAGTAAGACTGCTTTTACCATCCATTCTTTTCTGCCTCTAAGTCCATATTTTTTCCTCTTCCATGCTGTGAGCCTTTATTTCATCATGGGAAATGATATTATATTTCTTTTTCAGTACAATTAAGAATAATTAGCAGGAGAAATTTATTTTTTTTAAATTAGACATTAGAAGGTAGTCCCTGTGGGTACCTCTGGAGAGCTGTTCAGTTTGTTCTGAGACAGATGTCTGAGGTCAGGTGAATCTAGATGTGTGTTTTTCTCTGTTGACCAGTTCCTATTACAGACTCTTTTAGATCTTAACTTTTGGATGTAGAAGAAATTAATCTCACTGGTCCTCCCTGCCAGTTTTTATTTGTCTCCACTCATCCTTTTAAAATTACAACTTATCAGAACAGCAATCCTCTTAAACTTGATTTTGTGTGTTTTTCTGTATATTCTGCAGTACAGTTTGCTTTCCTTTTTCCTTTTTACATACCACATTCAGGAGATCCTTCTCTCATTTTTCTTCTACTGTTTCAGTGGGCCTTTTTGAATCTAATCACTGTGTTTTCTTGGACTTAAAAAACAAACAAGAATACGAAGGTCAATCATTCTTTGGCCTTTGGATTTCTCAGTCTCAGATACAATGATCAGTTTGTAACCCCGTAGTCCATCAATCAGTAATAGACCTTTTGTACTCCTTATCCTACAACAGCAATTAGATTCTACTTATTTCCCCTCCCCAATGCTGCATGTAATGTGTGAGCACTTCACGATAATTAATGAGTTTTATTGTCACAACAAGGTAGGAGGCATTATATTCTCATTTTTCATATCTCATAGGAAGATAATGGCCAAACCTGTAATTTAATACAGGTCTCTCAGGTTTTCATTCACTGTCCTTTTCCAAGAACCCTTTCAGTTTGATCTATTGCAGCCTGTGCTGTGCACTTTAATTTGCAGGTGTCGATTTCTTATTGTATTGGGACAAATGCTGCAGAGCTTTTATTGGACAACTGAGTGGTAGCACATTAAGATGCTCTTTCCCATTAGTTTTCATATTGCTTTGCCTGTTTTCTCTTCTTGTCCTTTGTACCATCACCCTATTTATAGAAATTTTTGCTGCTCAGTTCTTTCCTCTTCTTTGTACTAGTCTCCATTTTATTTCCAAGGATTCCACATCTTTTTTATAGATTTCTTTTAAATCATTTTTTCTTTCTGTTTCCCTGCATTGAAGTAATCCACCTCTCCACTATATGTACTGAGTTGCTCAATTGCCTAAATTTTCATTTATTCTTAATTCCTTCCTTAATGTTTCTCTCATCTCCTCTTTGCATCTTGCTCCTTTTCCAAATGTTTTAGTATAATTTCTTGTCGTGTTCTTATAAACTCTTTCCTGCACAAGCTACATGAACCTAAAGAAAGTAAGATTGAAAATTTTCAGTGATATAACTGAAAGGACTAAGTATTACAAATAAAGAAATGTTTCTTTAATGTGAAACCAGCCACACCACACTGGAAGTCTGCAGTTCCCCTGTCGGTCTTACTCCCTAGGCTTTAATTGGGAGCAGCTAGTTTTATCTTTTAAAACTGATAAGCTGACTGTGCCAAATGGTTTAAGAATTATTCCTAATGCAGTGATGCTCTGTTATTTTGGAATAATTTTTAAAATATTATCTCCTTTTGAGCTTAACCTGCAGCATAAAGGCAGCTATCAAGTTAGGGCATTATAAATAATGATGAAAATATCTACATCAAGTTTAAAACTGTTGTAAAATTAAGAAAGGATAATTAGACAAACAGTGAATGTAAATATTTAAAAAGAAATCCTGGCATGTTTTAACAAACATTTTAGAAAATAATTCCCACCCTCCAAACTTTTTTTTTCCCCCTGTGTGAAGTTATGCTCAAAGTAAATACTGGGCAGCAGTGAGCATAGAACAGAATGGTTATCTAAGAGGCATGCTCCTGGAAGTGGCAGTGGAAGTTTATTGAGTATGTGCTTGTACCCTTACACAAGTCTTACCTTTTCCGCTAATTTGTAGTGTCAAGGGTTGCAAAATTTGCTTTTATGTGCAGCTACGATTAATTTAGAAAAAAAGAAGTCTGTTGATGAATTATCACAGATTTACTTGAAACCAGATCTGATCCTTCTCCAAATTTGATCTAAGAAATGATGTCTGGTTATTTTTTTAGCTCTGTCCAGCAGAATTCAGGAGTTTTCAGGCTTTTCATCCTCATAGCATACACTGAAAAATGGTAGAATGATTTAATTTATACAAGTATAGTATTTTATGCATTTTGTAGCTGTACCTCAGAAAAGAGAAGTTTCCTCTAGAAGGCAATGTCTCAAGAGCTGCATGTTGGGTCAGGAGGAACCCTTGAGGGGGAAGAGGCATCTGAATATGGTCAGTTTTGAGGAGAGTCTGGAGCTGAGGCAGGGCGGATGAGGGATTCCAGTGATCAAGTCTCAAAGGTAACAGGTATAAAGAGACTTTTCAGGAGACTGGAAGGGTGATGCCAGGTTCTGCAAGTCCAACAGCTGCCAGTTGCTGGATTGAAAAGTGAGACTGAATATAATGACCTGCCCTGGCACTACAGAGAAAGCTGTGACGGGGATTGCTTTTACATGTCATCTGACAGATACAGGTATCCTCTAGCTTTTCAAGGTTTTTTTAACCTTACTCTGATAAAACATACCTTTGGAAAGCACCCTTTTGTCTGCATACATAAGAGTAGTTTTATCTCAGTGCTTTCACTGGGTGCCAGCATACAAATAAAATCAATATCCCACCATCTGGGTTTAGCTACCAGTGGATTTCAAAGTATCAGGTTTTTTTCTGAGCTAAAGCTACTGACTTTTCAACATTTCATAGAGAGTGAAGGATAGGCATTTCCATTGAGAAATTTGTCTCAAATAATTTAGAATGAGCTGAAGTGCTAAACTGTAGAGAATCCAACCCCCTTTTACAATCGGGCAGCCTACCAAGACTAACTTCCTGAGCTTCCTTAGGTCTCTTATTCCCTCTGCTCTCATTGTATGACAATCAAGACGGTTTGACATTACACTCACAATTAGGATGTGTTGTGTTTCTTTTCATCTTCTCTTTGTCCTTTGATACTTCAATGCTGAAAAAATTGTTAAAATGAGTCATAAAGAATTTACCCCAGCTATTCTTACTTATGATGAGTAAAGGGGCAGAGTATATGCCATGGAGATTGGAATGTGTAGTTAGATAACTTGACAGCAACTGTGATTTGCAGTCGCTCGCAATCCAGAAGGTGCCAACCAGTAGCTGTTGCACATACAGTATATTTCTTCAGGGCTTATTTTTATTGTTGCTATTCTTCATGTAGGTAAGTTGCAGCTATTTTTAGTTTTATTTTTTTCTCTGTCTGAACTTACCAGGTTTTTTCAGCAGGTCAGGATATTTATATATATTTACATACCTAGTTCACATATTTTCTGTTTAATGTTGCATCTCTTGATGGTATATAATAGATTTATGCATGTGAAAATTTCACTGGAAAACATCATTTAGCTCTGATTTAGACAAAATTTTGTATGTTCTTGGAGAACCGTGACACTGAAATGGGCTAATGACAAAACTTGTAAATAGACTGAAATACTGGTTGACTGATATTTGGTAGAGATATTTTGAATTTGAACTGTTTGAGGAGTTGGTCTGCATCTGTGCCACTTGTTCTGATTCTTAGCAATATGACATAGATTCTATTGAGGTTTTGTTTGTTTTGGTTTCTCAATCTAATGGGTATTAGCTACACAGACAGATTACCTATTCTAACCCTTTCTTTTATATAGATAAAGGAGACATTTTGAGAGGGTAGTTTTCTCTTAGACTTACCTAGCTACAGGAGAGAGAGAAGATTTTTGCTAGTATAAATTATATCATTCATTATGAAAGACTGTCAGAGTATGACTGTTGGTGCACTCTTATAAAGAACATTTTTAAAGCTTTAGAGAAGTTTCATCAGAACACAAATTTCTAATCTGTAATAAATGTCATATTTTTCAACTACGTTTTCATTTTGATTAAAATATTAACCTAGATCTTTTGCTACTGGAATGTAGTGCTTAGAATTAATAATTAAGTCTATAATAAACCTAAAATTTTATGAAACCAGGAGGGAAAAACTGATATATTCCCATAGATTCCCTAACTTATTTCCATTTTCGGAAAGAACTTCATAGTAGTTGTACTTTCTGATTCCTGAGGGTATTCCACTGTCTCTGTCCCCTGCTTCTCAAATATGCAACAAGTTCCTAAATGTCTTTCTTTTAAGTTACTATATTCTAGATATCATAGGACATACTTGACTTTGATAGATATGTTTAAAATTTTCATTTTAATTAATATGTTTTAAAATGAACTGCCATTTAAAGGTCGATCCATACTTTATCCTTTTTTTTTTTTTTTTAATGTAACAATTTGATTATACTTTAAGGGATTATTTCTCTTGCACTGCAGTGTATAATAAAAATAATGTTTATGGCCAAAATATGCGCTTCTTGCTGTAGTGAGGATTCTGTTATAGAAGTGAATTTTGTTATAAGATAACAAAAAGCATTTTATTTTTATGTTTTTATTTTTCATCTCCTTTTCATCCTTTTTCTTTCAATACAAGAGGACATATTGTTATTCATTCTAGTAATTTCATGATACTTTGACTTCCAGATCTTTTAGGAAAATGCATATTCCAGTGCTCTTGCTGTGCCCATTTCTCTCTCACATCAGGAATCCTATTTTATCTAACAGTGATCACACTGGATACTGTTCTTTGTAAAATAAGCATTGCAGCTGATAGCGAGGGCATGATTGACGTTGTCTGCTTTAGTACCAAGACTTTTTGCATTGTTTACTGAGGAATGTGTGCCTTTATCAAGTATCACTGGGAAACATGTCGGTTCTTTCCATTTCGAGGCATTATAGGTAAGCTTGAGTCCAACCCATAGAGAGAAAAGGCATTCCTTTGAGCTTCCTATTGAAATTATAATGATCTGTTGCCACAGGGAGCAGGGGTTCTAGCTTTTTTCCTTCTTTTTTTTTTTTTTTTTTTTTTTTTTTTGGTATTATGATTAAAAAACTAGGTGTCAGGTTTATATTCCTTTATTCAAATTTGTGCAAGTCCTCCCTTTTCCCAAATGAATATATGTTGAAGCTTGCAATGAAAAATACATGATAATGAAATAAATGACTGCCCCAAAGGTATCTCCTACCTGTGAAACAGAGTTATGAAATAATAATGGCAAGAGTGATAACTGTAGTTGTCAGTGTCCTAAAAAAGATGAGAATGTTCTTAATGCACAGAATCCTACCTTGAAGGCAAATTTGCACAAAAGAGCAGTGCTTGAAGTCTCCCCATGGAGGCTAAGTTTATGCCACATCAAAGATCAGAATTCAGCCCCAAAGCTAGTGATTCATCAGTTTAATGGAAAATTTCTTGCTTCAGGGTATTTCCTACTAATATCAAACGCATGAGTGATAACATTTGCAGTGAATGCAGTGTAATTGTTTATTGGTAAATAAAAGCAACACCAAAAGCTGAACTTGTCACAGGATGTTTACAGCAATGGAAGCATTGATTTTTAGGAAGCACTTTGTTGCCTGATTACAGATACCGATGTTGTGTGAGTGTTCTGGTATGTTGTACAAGTGTCTTGACATATCATCTTGAAACGTGTGGGTCACACATAGATTTTTAAGTGGTACAAAACAAAAGGAATGGCTCGACCTGATGTTTTCACATGACTGATCGAAGGTGGAAATAGGCTTTGAAAATTGCAAGTCATATCAAGAATCCTGGAATGGAGCACTTCCAATATTTCAATAAGAGTTAATATTTAGGCTCAAAATGTGTAAATCACCAAAATCTTCAAGGCATGTTTTCAAGTTTAAGGTAAAAAAAACTAACAGAGGCAATGCGCTGGTGGGTGTATCCCCTGTGATTCTATTGATTTGCTGCTTGTGCATATGTCAGATTGAACAAATGACCAAAGGAGGCCTTCCTCATAAGTATGACTGAAGTAAGAGGTAAATATTATAAATACAAAATTTGCTTCAATATTCAATTTATATATGGAGCAAAGGAGACACTCTGGAATCCCCATTCTGGAAAGCGTATACAATTATTTTTATTGATTGAAGATTAATATATAGTTTTGCTTGCCTCACATGAAATGCTGCTTAATTCAGAGGACATAATATCATATTGTCTTTCCTGGAGATACCTTCTGAGTGGTTTATGACTCCAAATACATTGCCAGATAGGAAATAATCAATGCATTGCACTGTTTTGGAATTTTCAGGGAGTTCCCTGTAGTGTAGGTGATCTTACCTGTTCCTGCACTGCCCCTGACTGCAAATAAGAGCATTGCTGAACTGACCTAGGTAATCTGCACAGGGGCAGATCACTTTCCTTGGCCTTTGTATACCCAATATATACCCAGTTCTGTACCCATTCTCAGTATGTTCTGTCCCAGTTGTTTTCTGGAGAACAGATGGGAAAAAAATAGATTGAAGAGGACAGCCAGATCTAATATCATCAACATTTAATTTATACATGTTTGTAAATGGTGATCGGTCTATTCTGTGAAATTTAAGGCCTGCTTATTGTATCTAGTGTTACCCTTTCCTCAAATTCTCCTAATTAACACCTCTGGCTTCCAGTACGTGCCATAAGTATGGTAAAGCAGCAGAGCTTCAGAATTCAATGCTCTCGTTTCATGCAAGGTCATTTACTGTGTAGTTCTGCCCCTGAGTCATGCCTTGAGTAGTGTTGAGTAGGAGGCAGTTTGGGATTCAGCTTCACAGGATCACAGAATATTTGGAGTTGGAAGGGACTTAGCTCTTAAGTGAGTGGCTTGTACAGGAATTGAACCCACGACCTTGGCATTATTACCACAATGCTCTAACCAAGTAAGCTGATCTCAGAAGCATTTCACAGGATCTTGGGATTTTTTTGGTTGGAATAGACCTTAAAGATCATCTTGTTCCAACCCTGCTACCATGGACGGGGACACTTTTCATTAGGCCACATTGCTCGAAGCTCCATCCAACTTGGCCTTGATCACTTTCACGGATGGAGCATCCATAACTTCTCTGAGTAACCTGATCCAGTTTCTTGCCCATGTGGCTGTGAAAGGCCATTTGTTCTTCTACTTCTGTCATGAGACTTGAAACCTTCCATGGGTTTTAGAGCTGGTATGTGAGAAGGTGTGTTAAAGGTATTCTTACTCCTCTCTTTATGGTGTTGCAAATAAGTTTTAATTCAGTGGAAAATCACACTGTCCAAATCTAAAAGCATTTGAACTCAGCTTCAGCTGACCTTTTACGTAAACATTTTATTTTGCTGACTTTTTAAAAATTCTTTCAAAATCTATAAGTTGACCTGTTTCTTCTCCTTTTCGTTTGCATTTTCTTTTTGTTCGTTTGTGTGTTTCTTTGTTTTCTTCAGATGTGCTTCTTTTCTTGGGCAGAATATCCTTCTGGAATTTCCCTTAGTCTCTGTGAATGCTATTCTTCTAATTTATTTCATTGTTAGGATTTCTCCATATCAGCATTTTAAAAAACATGTAAATAGTTTTACATAGTGTTATGGCAGTTTACTTAAATTATTGTATGGTATTTAGTCTGCAGGGAATTTCAGTGGTCCATAGGTCAGTGCATGGTTTGGTGTTACCTGCAGTTCTTATCTACCTGGATACAGCTGCCATTTCATTAGCGAAAAGCTGCCTTAAATTTATGTGAGCATGAATTAGAGAGGGATGTTTATATGGGGTTTAGAGCCCTATTAGTGGGGGAAAAAATAGATTAGGAGGGTTTCTGTAGTTTGTGTAGTCCAACCTTCTCAAAGCAGGTCTGTGCTGTTATTAATGTTTTTATTGACACAGAAGATGGTACAAATTAAGAAGCAGGAGCAATAACCAAGTAGTATGTTGCAGGATTCACAAAATCTGGACCCAACCAGTGTGACTGAAGATTAGACTGCGCTGTGAAACAGGATCAGTTGATGGCTTAGCAAAGCATGGCAAAGACAACTGCATCAGATGAAAAAAATCAAATTAATTAAATGTTCACATTCAGCTGGTATTATAAATAATTCCCAATGAAGCATTAAGATGATTTAACAGTTCTTGCTCTCCAGGGATATGATCTTTAATCAGATGTGGGGATGGTAAAAGGTAGACAGGGCAATTTATTCCAATAAGTACAGTTCCTAGTTTGAAATTTAATTGGCTGATGTATGAAAAATCGAAATTCTCTAGAGTGCATTTTGATCTTGAAATTTTAGATGACTAAGAATTCTATGGAACTTTTGTCAACAATGGATATTTTTATTTTATTTCTTTACATATTTGAGTACTCTAATGGGATGTGAAAGATCAATGAAGGAGGCTATGAATTTTAAGGGATTTTGTTTTTTTTTTTTAATAATTAACTGGGCTTTCCTAGTAACATTTCAATCAGTTAAAGTAAGATGTGCTTTTCTTCTAATATGACCCTATATTTCTAGTGTTGATTAATGATATTATCTTATCCAGTCAAACCACTAGTTTAGTCAATGCTGAAGTAGGCAGTTCTGTGCAACACCTGATAATTTAAGGGCAGGTAGGAAAAATACTCTTAGTGAATACCTTGGTCCTGAAACCCCGATTTATCCCAGACCAGGATATAAAATCTAGGAGGGCTATGGAGATGTTGCCTAAACCTTCAGGAATGGAAGGGATGGAATTAGGGACCATTGAGGCTAATCAGACATACACACACATGTCCATGGGACCAGTGGAGATGGATTCAAGGGTGCAGATGTCACTATGAGACAACTCCCAGTCATCCTCGAAACACTGTGGGGATTGGAGAGGTCTCTGATGACTTGGGTGTGGGAAAGTGTCACATTTATCTTTAAGAAGATAAATATGTCTTATATTTCTTATGTGCTTAAATATTTAAAATACACATTTCATTTTATCTGACATTGCAGTTCATCAGAAAATAGAACAGGACATAAATGAATTTTTGCATACTGATGTTACTACAGCAGACTTTGTGCAGATTTTCAGTGAAGGTCAGCTATAATCTGTAATAATGAGAAAAGAACAGAGCTTTTAATTCTTTTGTGATTATTAAATAAGAAATCAAGGTTTGAAGAAATACAAATCCTAGTTTACTGAAATATCGTGTCAGGTTTAGGAAAAACAAGCTGATTGCACAGGTCCCTTTAAGGTAAATTACATCAATTGCTAATATGCTGTGGTGGTTTCAGATTTTCAGCCCCTCACCCTGCTGTCTGACCTAACCTCCTTAGCTTTATCTTGTTGGGGCACTTACAAAATAAAATCTCTGCCTCTTCAAATCAGAGTTTGAAAATCCCTCCACGTGAAGAAATCAGGAAAATCCAATCATTTTTCATCTGTTTCTCTAATATGCAATTCACTGAAATGTTACAGGATTCTTATAAGATCATGGAATATTTTGGATTGGAAAGAAGCTTTAAAGTTCATCCAGTCAACCCTGTGCAATGAGCAGGGACAGATCAGGTTGCTGGAAGCCCAGACCAACCTGATCTTGAAGGTTTCTAGGTATGGGATGTCTACCATTTCTCTGAGCAACCTGTTCCAGTGTTTCACCACCCTCACAGCTAAATACTTCTTCCTTTTATCTGGGCTGAATCTACCCTCTTTTAGTTTTAAACCATTACCCCTTGTCTTATCTCAAGAGTCCCTGCTAAAAAGTCTGTCCCCAGGTTTCCAGGTCCTTATATTTGATAAATTAATTACATCAAGGATTCATTTATTCATGAAACCAGAGTCATGATGTAATGAATTTTGTGAATATGTTGGGATACATATAAAAAGAAAACATTATTATGTTTGAGTTCTATAAAAATTTTGTGTGTATCTAAGAGTTCTGATCAGAAGGTGTGAACCATAAGGTCAGATAAATGAATGCATAACCTCCTCAAAGAGTTTTGAACCATCCACAAAATATCATATAGTTTTGTATATAGTAGACAAGCCTGTAAGTAGCTGTATAGAAATTATAACCAAAAGATAGTTGCATTCAGAAAAATAGCTTAAGAAACAAAAAACTACTTTTAAATTATTTTGTCTTTATACTTGGCACATACTGAAATTACTCAGTTGGCAGAACACTTAAAAAAAAATGACTGCTATAAAAGCTTGTTTTGATTTTTTTAAAATATAACTATTCAATCCAGAGTTCCATTCATTCTTCTTACTGACATACACTAACCAATGGATGCATTAGAAGCATGTGGAAGCACTTAAAGCACTAAAGCATCTTGCATCTATGTTAAATATAATGGCCCTTAAGCCTAACATACTGATGGATGCAAATATAACATTATTTCCCTACTAAATTCCCTACTACTTTCCTTTCTGAGTCTAATCAAACCCTGCATATATTAATATACATATTCTTGTGTTTATATGTGTGAACATGCACACGTTCATATTCTTATGTTTAACACCTCCCTGTTGTATAAAGAATAAAGAAAGAATAAAGTGAGAATATTTCAGTTCTGAGCCAACTGTTTTCTTATTTTATTTGTAACTGTTTTACTTGAGTTTTGCCCCTAAGAGTAAACAGAAGGATGCCACTTTACTTAAAATCTTCAAGTAGCTGAGTGGAGACCGTAGCCCCCCACTGACACCCCAGCGAAAATGAAATAAACTGTTTGCAGTTCTGTCACAAGAACAGAAACACACTCAGCAGTTTTCCCGCAGCTGGAAAGTCACATCTATTGAAAAGGAAATAAAAAAAAGTGTTATCAGAAGGCAGTGCACTCATTACATTACCTAAAATGATGTGAAAGTCCTGTGGCTGTTAGAAATGTGTTCTAGCTGCCTCTTCAAAATTAACTCCCCTCTATCTCATCCTTACAAGTTAACTGTTCCCATCCTTTGCTTGCTGCAGGCATGTGGCTGAGCTGTGTGCTTCAAGCAACATCTCATTTTACTCTCTCTGTTAGGTCCAGCTGTAAATTTTTAATCGGGCCACAAGCAGCGTTGGAGGCACTGTGTATGTAGTTCTACAGGATTACTTTCCTAAGGGAGGAAAAAAACCCCAAGAAAACAGAAAAAAAAAAAAAGGAGTTAAAAGAAATTCTATGCTTTTTAATTTCAACAGATATTTGGAAATAAAAAACAGTCAGAAACCTGAAGATGAAAACAGTGTTTTGGTTTTTTTTTTAAAAAATTTATTTCAAGGTCAGACAGGAAAGAATCACAGAGCAAGAATTTTGATTTCTATAAAACCATAAAAATTAAAATTTCATCTCCACATTTGTTGTCTTAAATGGTAGTGGTAGGGACAGTGAGGTTTTATGCAAAGCCAGACCCTGGATACTAAGGCGATGGAAAATACGATCAACCAATTCCTTCCTATTTTACATAAGTATGAAAGCAGGCAGGAATTTATTGTTTCTGGATGGCTACCTGTTCAGGAATTGAAAGATTATTCTTTTGTTGTGATGCTAAATCTGTTCTGATGCTTTGATCAACTTCTACATTGTTCCTGAAAAGAGTTTGTCTTCAGAAAACAATTGAAGATTGCTTCAGTTTGCTTGTGGGTTTTTTTCTGTGTTTCACTGATTATTTATTTTTAATTAAAATCAGCTTTCTGATCTTCAGTTTTCAACAGCTGCAAGAAACAAAAAAAGTTTTATATTTCTAGAAAAACCTTCTGATTTCCACTGTAATCAGTATTTTTCAACTAAATGAAAATTTACAAGTAGAGATACAAAATCCACTCATTTTCTTATAGCTGTGATGATGGAAAGTAACTGAATACTGTGAAAAGGTATTGGGAAATATGTTCTGCTGCAATGAAATGGGCAGCTAAACTATGTCACAGTTTCTTGAAATGACCTTGTTTGATTTTTTTAATGGATATTTACTTTTCTAGACACATCTTTCAGTGATTCTTCTTGGCATAAAGTTTCCAGATATCTCATGTATATACATTAATTTATGTTCACAACCCCCTTGAGAAAGGAGTTGCATTATGTCTGTTATGTATTTGGCTTACAAAAAAACCACAGAAGGCAGCCTCCAGTTTATTGTAGATCATGCCAAAAGTGATTTTAAAAATATCACAAAGAAAGGCTACAGAAAACCTTACTTTATCCGAATTTTAGCTGCTATATCAATTTTCTTTTAGTCTGATGATGAACGGTAGACACATGAAAAAAATACTTTATTTGTTAAAAAAAAAAAGCCTTAAAATGGCAGGTGAACTGAAAAGAGAAATGGATTTTATCTGTCTCTCAAGGGAGAGAGAAATTGGTCTGGAAATTCATTGCAGAGAAATGAGTGAGTTATTTTGCTGACTGTCAGTGGTAGGTAACAATGTAATGCAATAAGGGAAGGCCAGGTTTGAATAGATAGAAAATTAATCTTCAGCCACTATCTCCCGTGGGATTTTCCTGTGCCAGTATTGATTGCATTTCAGCTCCTGACTTGGGAGAGAAATTGGTTGGAGTTGGATTTTAATTGTATTCACATGCTGGATCACTTTCCTTCAAAATATTTGTTTTGCTACTTTCCTGAAAACAAAGTTTAACTGGGTATTTAAACTGCACCAACTGACACCACAATCTGTCAGGCTTTTCATAGAAATGCCAGACTAAAATAATTAATAATATTGAGGTTTTTCTTTTTAAACATTCCTTTTTTTTTTTTTTTCCTTCAATGTAAGCTACTTGAAATTTATAAATTTGACAAATAAAAACTGTTTAGATTTAATGTCTATAGGAGGATGCACTATAAATTTGGATGTGTAAGGCCTGGCACAGCATTGGTCTTGCTGGTCAGGAGGTACTGGCCCAAGTGAGTTCAACAATAATTTACATAAAATGCTTCTGATACTTACCTGTTGTGTGCAGAACTAGTTAAGGCACCTTAGATAGATTTAATAGAAAAAAATGTTCCCGTGTAAGGGAAACTTTGTAATTTTTAAAGGATTTTGTCATTTGATGTCTGGGTTTTGGGATAGATTGATGCCTTGTTTCAGTATCAGAGCTGTACATCACAAAATACTCCCAGGAGAAGTCAACAAGAAGAATGTGGAAGCTAAATTAGTTTATGTGGATATAGATCCACTGCCCTGCATTAATAAGCTGAGAAGATTTTTTACATTAATTTTTGTTTGTTTGTTATCATGGAATATTGGTATGAAGAATAACAGACCGTGTCTTTATCACAGCCTTTTTTAGGGGGACCTGGGCATGTGTGCTGTTAGAAATGTGAGAAGTAGATTTTATGTTTGAAAGTGTAAGACTTTCAGGTCTATTAACTAAACCCTTTAATTTTTAACAAGGTTTAATCAAATTTTGGCAGGAGACTTGAATCATCTTTCACAGCATATGAGTGAATGGAGAGACTGAAAGGTTGTATTTCTTAACTGGAATGAAATTGAAATATCAAAAAGAAGAAACATGATATTTTTATGTTCAGAGGTTTCAGGAATTTCAGGCAAAAATCTAAATATATTGTAATACAAAAACTTCTGTGCAAGACCTGCTAGGATGGACCATATGGCACATGGTGTGATTTGTAGGATTGTCTTGTGCAGGGCCAGGAGTTGAACTTTGATGATCCTATTCAGTCCCTTCCAACTCAGGATATTCTATAATTGTGTTTACTCCCTTTCTCTTTTACCATACCCCTTCCCTCCCAAATGTATCTTGTGGAAAATTAGTTGAAAGAAACCTTTTGACATTCATTCATTCTGGTGTTTTATTGTAATAATGTGGCCTGATGATTCTCAATTCTTTTCTGAATTGATCTGTAAAAGCACTGAGTTTTTAGTTGTGTAATTTCAGAAATAATAGAGTGATAGAGTGTTAGAGGTTTTTTGTTTGTTTGTTTGTTTGTTTGAATCAAATTACTCTCACACAGGAGGGGAATTTTGTCTCATGAATGATTGATTGTGGAGATAGCATTTGCAGAATTAGACAAACTCGTTACTTTGAGCAGCATGAAGCTGAAAGATAACTTGTGAAGAGAACTCCAGAATTTGCTTAATGTTCTGAGGAGAGAAAAAGTCCTGTGTGAAAATATAGAAGAAAACAACAACAACAGCAACAACAAAAGCCAAACCAACCCAACCCTCTTCCCACAAAAAAGCCTCAAAAAAACAAAACTAAAAAATCACCCCACCACCCCAAACAACCTCCCCCCAAAAAACTGAGCAACAGCAACAAAATAAAACCTTTGTAAAAATTGCATTGTCTGAAGCTATTATAATGTATATATTTCAAATCATATAATGTATAATCCTTGCTCCAGTTTGCACACTTCAGACTGAGGTATAATGGTTGTGGGGGATTGACCTGGACTGGCTGTCAGTTGCCCACGAAATCCTCTATCACATTCCTCTCTATTACACTCCCACCCCTGCAGCACAGAGGGGAGAAAATAAGACCACAAAAGTTTTGTGAATCAAGATAAACACAGTTTAATAAAGAAAAGCAAAGGCCACATATTGAAGCAATAGAAAACAAAAAGATCTATTCCTTACTTCCCATGGACAGGTGATGTCCAGACACTTCCTGGGAAGTAGGACCTTAATGATGAATGCTTGCCTCCCCTCCTCCTTTTTCTTTAGTTTATATTGCTGAGCACAACACCCTTAGGTGTGGAATATCATTTTAGTCAGCTTGGTTCAGCTATCCTGGCTTTGTCCTCTCCCAGTCTCTTGCCTACCCCCAGAGTTAGGTACTAAGAAACAAGTTGAACTCCTTAATGTAAGATATAGTAACTGTTCTGCATAAAAGTAGCAAAAATTAGTACCCACCTTCTTTTCTGCCAGAACTTTAATAGACTTGTGTTGTGAGATCCATCTCACCTAATTCTAGACAGCTGTATTGCAGACTTCAGCATCTGAGTGATTTGCCTACAGCTACGTTTGCAATCAGTCTAAAGTAGGAGGCACTTCTAAAGCATGATTTATGTCATGGGAAATAGGTATCTAATTAAGATGAGATGAATTGTACTCCAAACATGACTGTTTCTCTTCGTTGCCTGAGAAGGCAGCCTGGGATGACGAGCACAGCACTGCTATGTTGTTGAACACAGTGGATGTCTCTGGTTACATGAGTTCTGCCCTTTGTGTTTCCAAAGGAAACCACTTCCTTGAAACCAATCTGAGATTGCTGCTTACTAACATTTGAATCTATATTTAGTATAACATTTGTCTGTAACCCTGTGATGAAGCAGACGAGAAAACATAAACAGTTCATTAGATGACTTTGTGGGTAAGTTAAAATTTAGCTGTCTATACTTTGATAGGGGATAATAATAAGCAGAATAGCTTCAGCACACACATGCCTGACTAACCAGCAGGTGTTCCATTGTCAGCATTATCTGTGAAGCATAACACATTTTCAGAAAGTGATGACTCTATAGTATTGAAAATATCCTTATAATTGCCTACAATTGCTGGCCTGAGTAACCGTTCAGTATCATAGTTGATTTGTTATTGCTTTAAGTGGCAGTCTATTCATGTCATGGGACCTCCTATTCCAGCTGCAGCTGAGACAGGTGAAGACCTTGCCACCTCCTCCTGGGCCTTCACTGCCTTCTTGGTTCCACAATCCATGTAATTTTTGTAAATGAGTTAGAAAAATCTCTGCTTTTCAAAGTGTTTAAGAACTAGTCCAGACTGACTGAGTCAATTGGAAGGAATCAAGAAATGTGTATCAGGGTGCAGACAGGTAAGAGAGGATGGGAACCTAAGACAGAGAGGTGATGGTGAACACCTGAGCGTTTGGGGACGTTTCCACCCAGGCAGATATAGCCAGTACATGAAATTTCATTGTGAAAATAGACCACTGAACAAATCCCAATTCAATCAGAAGTTCTAAGAAGATTTAATTTCCTTTCTTTGTCTGAATTTATACCACAGTTTCTCAAAAATCCATTTATGAAATGTATAAAAGTGGTATCACTTTTAGTTTTGTGATTTACTGTATAATCTGCAGAAGGAAAAAATGAGATACAGTGTTTATATTGAAGATTCAGTACAAATTATTGTATGTAATAAAAGGTAATGTACTTGCATTATGGTTGTAAAAATTACATACACTTATGAAAAATTTAGACATGTAAGGTGTGTTAGACTCTTTTTTTTTTTTTTTTTGCAGGTCTTCATTTCACTGAGTTTCATTGCATAAGTCAAAATTAAAAGCAAACTATACAAAAATATTCCTTGACCTGGAACAACTAATCGTGTTTATAAACATATACAAAATGTTAGCAATGAAAGAAAGGCTATGAATTGTTTAGGTAAAAAGAGGCAAATGTGAATGGAATTGGTTTTAGCATACTTTGTAATATTTTGCTCTTTACATGTCTTTCTTTAAAAAAGCCTGAAAAGAATGACACTGAATCTGGCAGCCAGAGAATCAGACCGGTATTTGAAGATGATCCTGTTTTCCGAAGGCAAACGTCTTACCAACATGCAGCAGTCCACATACCAACAGATATTTATGAAGGCTGTAAGTAGCATGTGAACAAAGCGATCTTATATTTTAATACTTTAAGCTCATTAGTTGTGTCCCATTCTTAAAACAAATAAACTCCAAACTAAATTTTACCTCCATTTTTAGTACAGGATTGCTGTTTCTGTCACTTTTACTTCTTTCGCTAATACTTCAGAGATGTGTTTTGTTAGACATACAATTCATTTTATGAATTAGTAGGAGCCACAGTTAAAGAGATCTGTTGGGATTGGATCTGAGTTTCACAAATGGAACTGGAGATGAAATGAAACTCTTAAATATTCTAATTTTCTGATCCATTCTTCCTCTATGCTGTTCTCGTTTCAAATAAACAGTTCTTGACAGCTCTTATTTATGTGCTGTTTGGCCTCAGGAAGAGATGAGTTCTGAAAACATTTTTGAGTATCCCAAAATCAGATACAGTTCAGGTATATAACATGCTCTGTGAGATAATAGTACCAATATTGCATGCAGTGCATTTCTAGAATTGCAGTAACAGACTTAAGCAGAGAATTTGCATAAAGTCTTTCTAAACTATGCAAAAAATGCATATTCTGCTGAGGATTCATTATTTGTATTTCAAAACTAAGTATTTATCTTTCAAGATGTAAATAAGTTCCTTTTCCTGCATTCATCATCAAACAAAAATCTTCATATAATAAGAAGACATTTCAACATTCAAAGTGGCTGCATGTTTTTAAAAATGGGGAAGGAAAATTAAATAGGATCCATATATTTTTAAGTTTTGATTTGGTTTTTTTTTTTTCAATTTAGGGTCCTAATTTCTAGTATGTGGTCATTTTACTCTTTCAAAGTCTCATGAAGAGGAAAGAGACCCTAGTGTAACCCTGAGCTTTTTAAAATTCATGGCCACAGTTGCATGCACCTTCCATAAATGACACAGGGATGAAAATGGAAATGTCACTATGATAGGGGAAAGATTCATGGTAACTCGTATTCTTACATGGTGTGCTTGACTGACAGACCAAGAGGATTATTCTGGGATTCAGGCTTTAATAAGTGCTGAAGTGCACCTAAACTGCAGGATTACAGAGAACTGACATGCTGTTTCCTTTGTTTTGGTTTGAAGAGAATTGATAATTTGCTGTTATGAAATGTTATAAAAACTCATCTCGCATTATCAGGATATTTATAAACACCATGTGAACTTTGATTTAAGATTGTCATCCTAACAGTATGTAAAATGTTTTGTTGTTACACTGAATTTAAGATTTTAGGTGGTATTCCTAAAGACGCTTCTATCCCTTAAAAATGCATGGTAGGTACTGTTACTGTACAGCCTATAAACCTAAAAATGAAGACAGATTATGACTTCCATAGGAAAGGTACAACTTTAGTATCTAATAAAATGAAAATAACAGACAGAAATGTACATTTTTGGAGAGAGGCAAATGCATTTGCAACATATATGGTTCATGATTCTTTGGGTCTGACTTTTATATTTATTACCAGACATGTGGAAACCTAGAAAATTACCAGGAAGACTGCAATTCTATGTCAGAAAGATCAACTAGTTGTGTGGCTGGGTACCTTTCAGTTACAGATGAAGTTTTCAAAGATAACAGCATGAGAATACCTCCAAATCACAGATTTCCTATCAATAAATGCAAAGTGATCACCAGGTTTTATTTTATAGTTGCAAAGTTCATGTGTCATCTGAACACAGTGAGCAACTGGAATGTAGTCATTCAGGGATGTAGAATTAAGTTTTTGTCTTTTTATGATATAATCTACAAGAAATTTTTATAACCCTAGAAAGACTGATAACATATCTAGAACACTGTTTTCATTTTTCGTCCTGTTCACAAGAGCTAACCTGTCATTTCTTGATAAAGGTTTCAGTGTCCACTATACTAGGGAACAGTTGTACACTCTGAAAATAGCATATGCAATTCCTTGTCTACATCACAGTGTGCTAGGGAGCATTTACAAACAGGTATGACAACAAATCCTTCTGAGATACAGTGGAGGAAACACAGTTTACAACTTTTATTGCTTGGAAGCTTTTTTTTTTTTTTTAACTGAATTACACCTTGGGAAGCAGATTTCATTTTTTGTCCTTTATTGTATATGCTTTGTAGGATGCCAAGAGAAACAAAGAATTGCTCTTTGGATCTCACAGAATGGTTTTCAGTGACTGAATATTTGACTTGCCTATTCTTCCTTGAGATTGGTTTTCACTTCTCTTGCCTCTTACAGTAGCAGGTTGTTGTCTCTAGGGGAGAGGGACAATTGCTGTGAGAGCCACATGCAGTCTGAATTTTCATTTGGACCTGTCAATCACACTTTGTCATGTTAATTAATTTTTTTCTGGATGAAGCTGGGAATTTGAGATTCCCTGACTCTTAATCATAGAATCATAGAATTACTAAGGTTGGAAAAGACCTTTAAGATCATCAATATGTTATCTATTAAATCCTACTTTCCTATTTGGGTTTCATTTTTATTGCAGTTATTACTTATAATTATGCATGATTTTTGAAATATGAATCAGATAACAAATTCCTTTCCATTTAGATTTTTGAAAATGGGATAACAGTTTGGCTAGTAATTCTGTAATGGTGCACTACCTATTTAAACTTGAAAACTAGTATGTGCTATAGAATGATATTCTTTGACTTCCTACATGTATAGTGATTCGCTTATTTTGAAATACAGTGATGAGCTTCTTGTAGAGTAGCATCTTTTATTTCACCATAGAAATATATGATATATCGTTAAAAAATATCCATTTGCTGCATCCAGGTTATTACTGTGTGGCTTATTTGATTTCAGAAAGAAATATTATGGAAGTTGCTTGTTTGAGTTTCTTTTTCTTCCCTGGGTCAGGTGCCAAAACCTATGCAGAGACAGAGGAAAGTCTAAGGAGTTAATTTACTTGCCTGTTAATGAGGATTGCAGTCCCACCACATGGGAGGTCAATCCGAATAAAATAGACCCAAATCAGGCTTTTCATTCAGTATTTTTCAAGAGTCCCATTTAGGTTCTGAAATAAAATCAATCTGCGGCTGAAAACAGAACAGACCCTCAGGTCATCTTTCTACCACATGCACAGGGAATTAGTCATGCATCTCCTATTAGCAATAGCAGAAGTCTTATTTCTAAATCCTCATTAAAACTGTACTATGCTTATCCCTAGGCAGAATATAGGAACTTCAAGCCAAGGGTAAGAGGAAATCCCTGGCACAAGGCAAGTGAGTTTAATCTTCCCAGTGGATAACACCACATGCCCACTCTGTCTGACATTCATAATGCTCCATCTTGCTCTAGGTGTCTGTCTGTACTGGTGTAGGTTTCAGGAAAGGTGTTAGGCAGAGCACACAAACAAGGTTTTATTTTTTTCTGTGTAGTTATTCCTGCTTTTGTTCCTTAAAATCAGAAATATTGCTTCCACATTTTACTACTTGATTAGCGTTCAAGAGTTGATTTAAGTGTCAGGTTGAAAGTAATGTGTCGTGAACATGAAAACATCACTTTGAATATGTTTGGACAGCTACCAGCAAGAAAAAAGGACTTTCCCTGCTTAGAATGCATTAAACCAGTCATAAATAGAGTTACAATTAATTGATGGTTTATATACCTTAATAATCATCAAATATACATACTGTTTTTTCATACTCTCCTTCCATGGCAATCAAAATTTTTCTACTGCTTAAAATGTTGTGTTTATTATATATTTTTTGGTAGCAAGTTTGGCAGTGAACATAAATTTTGCCTTTTTAGTAGTGCTTCACATATATGTAAATCAGTTATTGATAAAGTATTTTGACATAGTAGTACCTAGCACTGGCAGACAAATCTTTTAGGAATAACTTGAAAAATTCAAGTTTGATGTTATAGTGATTTTTATCTTGACTGGAATAATATCCCTTTGACTGGAATTTTTAAAATATTGGAGAGTTTTATCTTGGGTATCACAGGCTATCAGCTTGAAATGAAGAAATATTCTTCAGAAATAGTGGTCTTGTGAAAGGTGATCCTGCCCATGGCAGAAGGGGTTGGAACTAGGTGATTTTTAAGGTCCCTTCCAACCCAGGCCATCCTATAATTCTATGGTTCTATGAAAAAAAAAAAAAAATCCCTTAGAAATTCTGGGAAATGAAACCATGAGAGTCAGAATATTCCTCCTCAAAAAACCCCAAATTCAAATAAACTAGGAAAAAGTGCATTATCATTTATTCGTGGAAGGTCTTATGTGTAGGTAATAAATAAGATTTATTCAGGAATCAAGATATTGATAAAATGTTGTGTAAATATTTTGGTGTGCTACATCATCATTCCTTAAATTAATAAGGAAGCAGCAAAACTTTTGTGTGGTTTTTGTTGTTGTTTTTAGTTTAAATAACAGTTGTAGATGGGCCAGACACTTTTATTGCTTTAATCACATTGGCTCAAGGTATTTTAAGAGTAAATATATTTTTTGTTATAGCTGAGAAACTGAAGCTTTTCATAACTGTTTTTCTCCTGGTTTCTTATAAGGGATAAACGAATAGCTCAGGTTTAATACAGCTGAGATTGAAAAATGATTGTTTCAAATATATGATTTTGTGTGTGTTCACACCTTTAAATTTGGAAATAGACATTATTTATGTTTCATGCAGATGGCATGTGAGATTACTTTCTTCTAATTTTTTTCGTGTTCTCTGTTATTTTAATCAGTGAGTTATTTGTGAAAACATGAAGTGAGTGAAGTGGACCTTTCAATGAATTTTCAGTGTCAGCCTATTTTAAATACCAAACACTATGGCCTGGGGTAACTATAAAGCAAATGTTAGTTGCAGTACTGCCTGGTTGGTTCAACATTAAACCTGGAAGCAAAATACTGATGCAGAAGGTAAAGTAAAGAACTGTAGGGTCAGTATTGCTTTTTATGTTTTAACAATTGTAGTGTTTTTTGTTTGTTTGTTTGTTTGTTTTCCCCTAAGTATGTTGCTAAAGCTCTCTAAACTAAATTCTATTTTAAATAAGCAACAAGAAGAAATAGCTTTTCTAAATTGATGAACAAGTTTGCCATCTTTGTCCAGAAGGCCAAACAACCTGAACAGTATCCTTAATCATAAGGAGGTACATATCTTGGTACTCAGATTACATTAGTTTCATTGGATGGATGGTTTAGCATAGTCACCTGATGTCAAGCTGACCATGACTTCTGTTTGAAGATATCAAAATTTAAGATAGTAGGGTAGGATAAGGAAAGACTGCTCAGAAGACAAGGTTATTTTTTTCCTCCTTGAAAGACTAAATTGATTAGGCACATGCTACTTTGAAGATACAACTGTAGTAAGGAATTATCAGTGTAGATTTAAAGCAATCTACCTAACAATGATGCATCACAAAAATTGTAGAATACAATATTCTCAAGCTGAATATTTGAAAATACATTTTGGCCTGGAAAGTTTATCCAAGACTGTTAAATGTGACATAACGTTTTTTATGGGAAAAGAAACAGTGGCAAATCTGAAATAAAACATGCTTCTGTTGTAATTCCAGGTGCCTTTCCAGACTTGCATTGTCTTACCTTAAGATGTTTGAATAGAATTTTTAAATGTTTCTGCAAAGTAAAAAAGCAGAATTTTTATTTTCAGGAGTAAATTTAGAACCTAAATGCCTTAGATTTTCATAGACATGCAGTTGTCTAAACACACATTTCTACTGGCAATGGGTCTTTTGAAATATTGTACTTCTGAACTGAAAGATTTTTATTTGAAATGAAGCAAGGGTAAACTATTAAAAATCAATATAACTTTTTATTTTTTATTTGATATGTATTAGTGTGGGAGCTGACTCAAAGGCAGCTTTATGAGATTCTTGACACTTAACACTCAACATGTTTCCTGGAATAATAAATAATTTTTAAAATATTTTTCAAAACTAAATTCTTATTTAGAAACATTAAGGGAAAGTTATATAACATAATAATTTGTGGCTAAAATATTTGGACTAATTTTTGAGTTTTACTAGGCTTTATTATTTACCTTGAGTCCAACAGATATTATTGTTTACACTTCTATCTGTTATTTTGTGTTGAAAAGTTTTCTCGAAGCTAACAGTTTAAGTACTTCTGCAGCTTAGAGCTCTAAAATATTTTAAATATTTTACATCTATTTGGATCATTTAACCTGGGGAAATGAAATACTAAATTCAAGCTGACTGAACAGTCACAATTCACTACCAATTCATGATGGGAATCTTTTCTTTATCTTGGTGAATCCTTTTATCCTATAGAGCCATTTGTTACTAGGATGACAATATTCGTTGTAAAGAAGTTTTCTTCATATCTTCTCTTCCCAGTTGTTATTTTTACTTTCAAAGTGTTTTATTTTACTATAGATTTAATTTTGGCAGAACAACAATATTTTCATTTCCATTGTCAACTTTCTTTTTTCTTTTTCATTGTCAACTTTTCTTTTTTTAATGTAAGTATATTAACACAGCATGTCTGTGCCTGTGCAGAGACCTCCTACTTTTCTCTGATTCAGTTTTAACCACTCCTAAAGAGAACTCCAAAGTTCATGGTTACCATTTGTGCTTCACTAGAGAAATGTATGGAATAGTTCTGTCTTCTGATCTTCTAGACTCCTGTTTGTCAGCTACAGAAATTTATCTTCTAATTGTTATCTTTACAATCTTCTTTGCACCCTATTTTACCTGTATTAAATAAATATTTAAAGATATATTTAAAGATAAACACCCCCTACATTGCTAAAGCCTACCTACAGTTAGAATTCTGTACTGACACAGAATTCCCCCTGAAAACCACAAAACTAAGTCATATTTTCTTATGTTAACCTTTATTTCTTTTAAAATGCAATAGAATATATCAAGAATTAATTTTTCCATTTCACTAAATCTAGGAAATGGTTAATTTATTTCCCTTTGTTGTTGCTGTTGTTCATGCTCTTTTTAAAAAAGAAGCAAACCTAAAAAATATTGAGTTTGGGTTTTCAGTGAAACACCATGGGCCTTAGGCTTGTGGGCTTCTTTCACAGCGACCCTGTTGTGGACCATCAATTACCAAACTTTCTATATTATATCATTCCTCTTCTTGTAACCAGAAGTTCATGCACATGGATCTCTGACATTATACAGTCTTCTTAAATACTCAAAGGGTGTGATCTCCTATTTGTGTAATATTTTAATATCATGGGGAGTTGTGAAAAGCCATACCAGAAGGCCAAGTTGTCATAGCTGGTTAAAGTGGTCATTATGGTGTAACTTCAACAAAATAGAATACCATACAGTGAAGAGACTTTCAGTCTCTTTGATTTTGAAAACTCTGGGTTTTAGACAAAAAGATGCCAAAAACGCATTTGTGATCCTATTTATTTTCCCAACCTGTATAACATTAATTTGTATAGTTTGTAGAAAAAAAGTGTGAAAATACTTTTCTAGTGAATTGAATGCTGGTTTCTTGGCCATCAATCATCTTGACCATTCTGCTGTGCCTTCAGAATTATCTTGGGCTTTATAGCAGGTCCTGGGATTCCAGTGTCTGTTAGGCTGCTTGACTGAGTAATAAATGTTTAAGCTGTGCATACTGCCAAAATCTATTTTGGAGACCAGATGATTGCTGCAGCTCCTCAGATCCCTTTTCCATTCATTTTGCAGTATTTTCTCTCTTATGCACAGCTTGGAATAGCAATTAGTACTGAATCCTCTTGTACCAAGAGGGAAAAGTTGGCTCTGCAGTGAGATTGGCAATATTCTTACAGTAAAAATAGCTAATGGTGGCCTTTGTATTTTTTCAATAGACTGCTGAGCAGAGCACTGAGTATCAGTAGATCTTTATTATTTGACATATTAAAAAAATAAGGCAATTTTAAGGACCGTCTTGAGGGAGTGATTGATTCTGGTGTGTGCAATTCTCCCTGTGTGGAAACTGCTGCAAGGATACTTTATGTCATAAACCTGGGTTAGCTTTGCAAAACAGGTTGATACAGGGGGCATACATTGTCCAAACTTTCTGTTGGTCCTCAAGCAAGGGGAAATGTCACCTCAATCCTTTGATCAGCTGCATCCCCTAAAAGCCTCTGCTGACATGAGGGTTTACTATTGTGTTCTCAAACCTGCTCTACAGTAAGGAAGGATCATAAGGAAGCTACTCAGACATTCTCTGAGTGTAATTTCACAGCACATAAAAGTCTTTCATTCAGGATTCACAGGAATTTTTCTATAATTACTCCTTCAAAACTCCCAGTATCTATAAGGCAGTGTAGGAAGAAATAGTGGTTATATTTGCAAGCTCAGAATGAAAATAAATGTTTAGGTGTGCTTCAGTACGTCAAACAAGTAGCTATGATGAATGAAGTTGACTACTAGGAAAAAAGTGCTAAATTGCTTGAAGTAAATAATATCTGACAAGAAAATACCAATTTATGTGAAGCCCTTCATGGAAAAACAGTAAATGATGTTCTGTCTAAAGGACCTTAAAACCTAGTTTAAATGGAAGTGTGAGAGGTTTGGAATATTCCTTGGTTACACTGAGAGTCTGTCAATTTTTTTTTCTCCTCTTCTCAATCAAGTTTCCCTTATTTTGTCCTTGGTTGTTATTTTCAATACAGTGTGCTGAGAAGCAGAGTAAGGACAGAGGCAGGAAAGCAGGAGGGAAGAGGAACTGTGGCCTACCCTGGTTTTCTTCTTTGTTCTCACACGAGCTGCGAAGTCTGCTCTGAGCTGTACAGCTGACACCCTCTGTGATCCTGTGTGAAGAGCACAAGTCACTGTGCAGGCAATTTCTGCCTCCACCTCTGTGCTCCTGTGGCATCTGATAGTGTTGTCTGTGCTGAAAGTGCACATGCACAGAACAAACTTGTGCAAATCCTCAAAGAAGAGGGCAGGGTGATTTAAACCCAGTAATATAATATAAGCTGCACAAAATAACCAATATGTATTGCCAAGAACAAGTGCCTTTATGCATATATAGATAACTTCTATAAACACAAAAAGGATGCATTAGAATAAGACGCATTTGTTTATTCTTAACCAACACAAATTATGGGGAATTGAAATAAAATATTTGTAGACTGTCAATTTTTTCACTCCGATAATGTGAAATTTTTTAAATGGAACCATCTCTCTGCTCGTGAAATTTTTAGAAACATCTTGTTGTTTTGTCCTGGTTTTAATATCTAAAAGATTTATTATGCTTATTATCAACAGAGTTCTGAAATATTTCCCCCTGGAAAGAAATCTAGTTTTCAGCAGTGCAATATTAAAAAAAGAAAAATAAAAAAAATTATTTGTTGTTAAACTCATTATTAAAAAATTTGCGCTCACACTTCAGAATGTCTTGTATTTCTAGCCTGTGATACCATAGCTGCAAGTTTTGCTCCGTTGATAGCAGCCTAGCTATGAGTTATGATTTTTTTAACCTCTATTGGTTAAAAATTATATCCCTGGGTTATTGCACTTTATGAGACTAACATGATAAATCCTTATAAAGCTGTACTCAAAAAAACATTTCATTCATTTGATTCTTTCAGAACAAAGGGAAATAAAGTTGTTACATTATAGGTGTGCAGGAGATAAAAATTAAGATTCAAAGTATTTTATTCTGAAAAATACTAACCATGATAGATGATATATTAAAAAGATAGGAAATAAATCTGGGTACTGTTGGAAATATCCCTACTGATAAAATTATATGGGTTGCTTACCAAGAAACTGCTTGTAAATCAGTGGTAGATTAATGGATTGGAATATATCTTCTTTACTATCATTTCAGCATGCACATTATCATATTATCCAGCATTGTAGTTATTAATATTATCAAAGTAGTATCACCTTCTCAAATGAAATGATCAGTTTTAGTTTTGAAGTGAGGAAGATAGGTAATGAAAGACTGGGAACAATTTTATATTTTATTTTTCTTTTATTCTTCATATAAAACTGAAGTACTTCCTGTCTTTTTCTTTTTGAAGACAATTCTACCTTCTACTTTCCATTTTATTCTTCTCATTTTTCATGGATTCTGGATTCTTGTCTGCCTTTTCCCTCTCTTCTGCTCTAAGCCTTCATTTTCTGTTGTTTTTGTTTGTTTTTCCCTTTCTTTTTACATGTAGTTTATGATTATCTTTACTGTGCTGTACTAAGGATTCTGGATTCCTCAGGCCTCTTCTTCCTTCTGGAGTCAATATGCCCCTCTGCTTTTTTCTCACAAGCATGACATTTTTAACTTTAGTCATCTTATTCATAACTTGTTCTTCTGATCCTCTGGTTCAGCAAACATCTGCATATCTTCAGCTGTCTGTCCTTCTGTCTTGCTTTATCACATTTAGGATTTTCCTATTTTCTCAAAGGGTATCACTAGCAATTTTTCATATCCCTGTTGGGTACTATTTCATAAATAAGTAACTTTTGTCATACTTCTGCTTAAGACAATAGACATCTTGTAGCCTTGGCATTCTGTCATCTTCAGATTCCCCCTGGAACCCCTTTTGCTTTGTGCCTTCTCTTTCGGATTTAGATTATTTTACTGGATATAGGTCCTTGAAAATCAACAATTTTGAAAGGATATTAATTTCCACCTTTTTCTATACAAATACTCATCGGTTTTACCTTATTAGGATAATTTTCAATGGAAAAAAATGTACAGGGACAAATCCCTGAACATTACCTAGTGGATATGTTTACATGGATTTACACTGAATTCTGGGTTAGTTGAATAAAATATGATAAGCTATGTATGTGTTAAAATGCTTTTGTGCTTAAAGTATCTGTTTCTGAGCAGGACTTGTAAGTTCAGACAGGACATTTCACTGAGACCATTACTTGCCCTTGCTATTGGAGCCACCCCTGCCTGTCAGATCTCCTTCAAGTAAATGCTCCATTTTTCAGCAAAAACAATTAACCTAAGCATGTGTTGTAAAATGAGACTAGGACTTTTCCATTAATTAACATGATAATATTAGTGATTTCTAATGAACATGGTCACACATCTCACTGCAAGTCAACTTTCCGCTTACAAGTTGTTCATTTAAATGATTTCAGTTTTTACAGTTAGACACGCAATTCTTTAAAACAATTTTCTCTGTAACTGTTTGTTCTGTAGGAGAATTTCCTAGTAAGCTATTTGTAAATTTTTTGCCTATTCCTGTGAAAGGTTCTGTGTCCTTGGTATCCATTAATTTTCAGTAGTATTTGAAATCATTCTGGCCCATTCAGGTCAGCACCTTACTTAATGTTTTTGAGAAACAATACATAGTTGCTGACTAGGGAAAGAGTGAGAAAGGTGGGAAAAAGCCAAATCTAGACCTTAGCTTTCTCAGTTGGCAGCTGAAAATCAAAAGCAAACTTGGGTAGCTCAGCATGATGAGTATGGCAAGTGACAGACTGTTCAGAGCTGAGGAAAAGATGATAATGAAATCTTAAATTAGAAGATCTTCCAAAACAAGCTGACAACATAGTTCAAAACAAATTAAAAAAAAGTCCATAGAGGTTGGAAAATTCAAAGAAAAAATAAAGATGTAAGAAGGCATAGGATAAGGGCTTATTGAGCTGGGGGGTGCTAGGAGATGTTGATTTAGTGTTTCCTAGTAATTTTCTTCTGGGCATGAGAGGAGACTTAGTTCTTTGGGCTGTTATTTTGCTTTATTTGAAATAAAACTCTCAGGAGTCATTACTTTACTATGTATCTGATTGAAGTTTCTGCACGGTCAGCCTGGACATACCAAATAATTATTTTTTGCATTCCTTTAGCATCATTTAATTGAAACCAAATAGGAGTGCTCAATTACCTGAACAGTATACTGAATATCAAATACTGTTGATTTCATTCCTAATTTACCAGGACTCCACATAAGAACATCATGGAATCATAAAATCACAGACTCTACTGAGTTGGAAAGAACCCAAAAGCATCACAGAGTCCAGTCTTTATCCCTGCAAAAGACCATCCCCAAGAGTCACACGAAGTACCCAAGAGAATCATCCAAGTGCATCTTGAACTCTCTCAGCTTTGGTACTCTCTCAGCAGGAACTGTTTCCCTGGGGAGCCTGTTCCAGTGCCCAACCCCCCTCTGGGTGAAGAACCTTTTTCTAATATCCAACCTAAACCTCCCCTGACTCAGCTTCAGGCCATTCCCTCGGGTCCTGTCACTGGTCACCAGAGAGATCAGTCTCTACCTCTCCTCTTCCCCTCACAAGGAAGTTTTAGATTGCAATGAGGTCTTCCCTCACTCTCCTTAAAGATCATCTAGTTACAAACAGCCTGACACGACCAGGGACACCTTTCTCTTGACCAAATTGCCAGAACTCTGTCCAATATGTCCTCCAAGGATAGGGCATCCACAGCTTTTCTGGGCAACCTTTCCCAGTACCTCCCTACCCTCATGGTAAAGAATCTTTTTCTAATTTCTAATCTAGACATGTCTATTTGTGACTGTCAGTTTTACTTTCTGTACTTCAGAGGAACTAAGTTTTTACCTTCTGCTTCTCTTGGTGAAGGTGTTCCAACACTGATATCTCAATATCAGTAGGATACACATTTAATGTAGAAATGATGTAACAATGAATCAGACCCAAGAGATACAGTGCATTGGTCTCCATGACTGATATTTCTGATACTGCAAAACTGAAATATGACCTCTAAAAGGATTGTGTTGTCTGTGAAATACTGTCTGTGGTACTGCCTGTGACAGTCTTGTATCACTCTGTGACAACTGAGTTCTGGAATAACATCATCAATGCATTAGAAGGTTATGATGTCTATCATTGGTAGTTGTAAGGTACCACTAGATTTTTAGAGAAATTACTGAACATTTATTTTATTATCTAATAAGTAGAGTTAATCTCAGTACTTAAACAATAGCTTTCATTAAAATTTGTATTACTAACACATTTTAGAATAGTATGTTTACAGACACCAAGAAAGCAGATAAAACAAGCAGTAGTAAAACCACAATCCTGCAAATCTTATTTTGTCTCATCTTCAAATCTTATTTTGTCACTGTATCACACTAAATCTCTGAGGTTGTTGCATATCTTGCAAGACTTTTACTGTATCTTTACTGATTTTTCAGCTTTCTAAGCAAGTGACATGCTGCTTTGCTTTCTTACACAGTATGTGGCTTGATCTGAATTTGCATTTTGACAGTATTTTGCTCAGCAGTAATTGCAGGTCAAGATAATAGTTTATTTTAACATGTCCTCAACCTAGATATAACATGAAATCTGATTTTTTAAGGAAAGCTAAAGATGTAGATATAGTGAAATTATTAACTAGCTCAAACTTGCTTTAGCTTGTTGAAGTCAGTGTTTCACCTGAAGCATCTAAGTAATGAAAAAAGAATGCTGATATTTTAATATCATTATAACATATTATCTATTTTTCCTATGAATATATTGTATACTAAGAACTGCAAGATAGCCACATTAGTAGTTCAAAGCATATGAAAAATAAAATTAAAAGTACTAAAATATTAAAAAGTATTTAAAAGTATTAAATTAACACATTGCAGTTAAATTTTAGAGGCATTGTGCTAGTAAAATAATAGGGAAATCAGGTGATTCCCTGTTCACAACTTATATGTGAGAAGGAATTGTGTCCTGGAGAATCCATTTGTTCCAGTTGAATGTAATTGTGTGGACAGTGAATAAATGAGGTTTCATTGAAGGATGCCTGCTCTATATTTAGAAGAAATCAGCTGAGAGGTACAGAGTGTGCTGACTTAATTATTTCTTTATTGACTTTAAATTCATTTAGTGCAGTTCTCACCAGCATGAGAAATTTACATTACCTAACCAGGAAAATCTTTCTGCTTTGCAAATCTTAATGCAATGTCAAAACCATGTTTTGACATGTAGAGTGGATAGGTGCAACATTTATTGTTAGGTCAACAAATATTGATGGTTGTTGATTTTTAATCCTAGGGATTGTATCTGACTGCTACTTTTTTTTTTTTTTTTTTCACATGTAGGAAAAAATGGTATGATATTTGATAATGAAATAGAGTCAGCCCAGATACTTGAGCAAATGTGTTTGCCAGTGGAAGGGGATATGGTGTTTATCACTTTGCTTTTACAACGTTGTCAAGTTTAATGAACAGGACTTGTTTTTGCTGGGATCTGTCATGCTTTTGTTGTTTAGACAATAACTTTAAGAAAAAATTCTTGTAATTATTAACTTAAAGACAAGGTATTTGTTATAGTTGTACATAAAAGTGCCTGTTTGTGGCATATTTCTTATTTCATCAACCATAATGCATTTTCCCCTCTTATCCACACTCTGTATGTATCAGTACTTGTGCTGATTTCAGCCTGTTCTCTGTGTTCTGATTTTTGAAAAAGGCAAAAAATTGGAAAAATTAATTGTAGATCTTAGAAGTGGGAAAATTTTTCCCAATTTATTGGCATTATTTTTCTGATTTTTTTTAGACTTAACTCTCTTTAGTAGTCATTGAGAAATGTGAATCTCATTTATGTCTACCCTGAACAATCTCCACGACGTTGAGGAGTCACTGCCCATCTCTTGTTTATTTTTAAAATAATAGTGGTCATCACTTATCTTGTAAAAGCCTGCCATGAAATTGAAAAGTTATCGACATTAGATAACACGTGTTCTTAGATTAAATGCTTGTAATATGGGAATTAATTACTTGTAAAAGAATTTTGGTAATGCAGAAGGTATCCAGATTGTCTCCATCAACTTGGATATTGAGTTATGTGGGGAGCACCACGCTGACAGATTGCAAGGCTGACTGTGGTAAAAGTCTTGATCACCAGCACTGTTTTTTAGTTGGTTCTTTTTTTGTTTTGTTTTTCTGTTTGGTTGTTGGTTTTATTTGAAGATGAGCCTAGAAAAGAGTGTCTAGTCTTTTAGACAGTGTGTGCTGTAAATGGATGTCTGAGGCCGTGCTGGTCTAATAGGAAGTCACAGGATAATAGCCTCTTGCCACTAGCTTAAGTGAGAGGTGAAATGGAAACATTTATTTTCCAGATGAGACATTGATTTAGTAACAGTTTTCTATTACTGCAAATTACTAATATAGAAGTTAGCATTTCACCCTCTTTGAAGCAGCCTGGTGTGTTCAGAATGAGTTACACACTCCAGCAGCTAAAAGCTGTTTGACTCCAGTACAGGCTTTTTATCCAAACTATGGACCACACTTACAGGGAATATAAGAACACAGTTATTGGTGAATAGTGTGCTTCTGCCCTTTTTTATTTTGTTTTGTTTTGCTTTGTTTTTTTCTCTCTTTTTCTTTTCTCTGTTATGCAGGGAACAGGCACTGTCTGGAAGTGGTAAGAGAAGAGAACTATTTCCATGTGGTTTTCCAGTACACCTTAATCTCATGTCCAGTCATTATTGGTTACTTTATGAAGAGTTTTCTTTAACAAAACTTTATTCCTTCATTTTAGATATGATAAAATATATTTTCTTTCTTTTGCAATATTAATTTTAAGGTGTTTTCTGCTATCCTTTCCCTATGGAGTGATACTATTCTGTAGAAGCTGAGAAAGAGGGAGAGCAGTGTCAAAATGGGGTTGTTCTTCAGAGTCTGGTAACTTCCTAGAGTGTCTTGGATTGCCTGAAACAGCTGTCTTGAAGTGTGGTAAAATGCACAGTGCATAAATAAATATAAAATAACTGGATCTGAAATTCTAAGAAATATAAGAAAAATTACGTAACATATGTTTCTTCCATTTAATATTATAATATTATATCATTTGATATGATATACTATATGATAATGTAATAGTATTATTATATTATATAATTTCATATTATATATATATTGTTTTCATATAACCCAGCGAGGAACGTCTCTAGTTCATGTAGTTTTTCTTTCTGTGGCCTCCAAGAAATTCTTTTCACATTTTGTTCAGCATTTGAATATTGGAATTTAGCATCACCATCAGGAAACAGGAGGCTAAAAGGTACAGTAACAGCATTATGATTGTAGCAGAAGCAGAGACAAAATAAATCACAGACAACAAAGGCATCATATAAACCTTAACTTCTATGTGCTGGTAATCAGCCTTTGTCACATACAGCTCAAAGTTAGAGCAGAATTCATTCACATAAAGTAAGAAAATAGGAGTGGGGGCTGAAGGGTGGGGTTTTTTTGTTTACTTGCTTAATTCCTAAACCAGTGTAGATTCTTGATGTAGAAGATGGCACGGTCCCATTAACTTTTGGTTTATTTAATCTTGAAAAATGGGAGATACTTTTTTTTTTTCCCTACCCAAAGCACATGTAAATCCCTTTAGGCTAACTTAACACAGAGCTCTGAGAGGCTCAAGATTCACTTACTCCTTATGACAATGGCAGGGAGGTTTTCTGTGGTGCATATGCTTTATGAGAAATTAGCTAATGATTTATCTGACTCTTTCCTAAATACATATCTATATATCTTACATAGAGAAAATAGCAAAACTTTTGGAGAATTTACCTTCTGTACTGGATTTTGGATTTTTATGTCATAGCTACTCAGGTTGGAAATATTTAACTTTTACAATTTTCTATTCTAATCTTTCCCCGATACCATTCCTTGAATACATTTTCATAATGCATTTTGCTGAAACACCATGAACTTCTGTAGAACTACATAAATTAATGATAATCAGAGAATTAAAATTCTATGCAGTACACAAGTCAAACTTGTTGGTGCTCTTTTTAAAGAACTAGTTTACATAAATTGATTCAAAAGTGCAGTTGCATGCATTTTTATATGTTAATTATTTTATATTTTGGTGTAGCATTTAAAAGAGTAAGACAAATATGAGACTTAAAAAAAAAAAAAAAAAAAACTGAGTTGAGTTTTTTTGCTTGGAAACACAGTGTGCTTTTTCCCTTTCTAAAGGAGTGTTTGTGGCTAACACTATCAGAAATTTTATGCACCCACAAAAATATGTGGGGAAATTGCATCCTTCAAAATGAAAAGCACACAGTCAATCTCCCAGACACTTAGCAATGCATCAGAAAACCTTCTTCAAATGCACTTCAAGAGTATGGATTTGTCTCTGCTTCATAAATTAGTAATGGGATTAGAAGTATCAGAAGTCTGTTTTCGTCGTGTGGCAGGTTTTGAAGGACTTCTTTCCTAGTGTTTTTTTTTTCAAGCCTGGTCTGACAAAACCTCTTTTCGCCTCGGTTATCTGAGCTATTGGTGTCTGATAGTTCTCCCCTAGAAAGACAGGAAAAGATCCAGAATCTGGTTTTGGGTAATATATAAAATCCACTAAGAGATGATTCATTCCTGCATTCACTACTTCTGTGCTGTCACTTCTCAGTACCTCCAAATGCAGTCCTAGATTCTATCTAGGAAGACAGAATTTTTTTTTTTTCATTTAGCTGCCAGAAAATATTTTTTAAATTGCATGGCAATAAAAATACAATTCCTCACAGAAAAACAAAGGAATCAAGGAATCAAGTACTAGCTCCTCTTTTCACAGTATAAGGGTCCTCAAAAAGTATCATGAACTTTTTTCTTTGATGCATGAAAAAAATGTACTAAAATCCTATTTTAAAAGAGAAAAGAAAAAAAAAACCTTCTTGATTTGCAAGAACATGTTTGTAAAGTTAATGATAAATGTATTAGTCAAGTTCTCTTAGAAGCCCTGATTAACTGGTAATTTATCTATCCATATCCCTTTCATGTCACCATAAAAGACTACTTCTGTAATGGTCTCTTTCTACTCATTCTTTTGAAATATCATAGAGCACTCATTAAATATTGAAACAAAACTTGAACAATCTTTCTAAGGCAGCATAGAGTTAGAAGTTCCCTCTAGCAATATATTCATATTTCAGAAAAAGTTACACCCTGATCCAGGGCAGCTTTAAATCACATGATGCAGCAATGATTTAAGTAGATTTATCACTTTACCTGTATCTTACCCTCGTATGGTAATACTCTATGCATGCTTTTATATATCAGTTGAGAAATATTGTACACCATGAAGACAAGATTCAGGTTTCTGTTGATATTTAGATCCCTAAATCCCTCAAAGGAAGGCTTCTTGTATATTGGGGGCGGGTTGGAACACAACATTTAAAAATCTCAGCCATAGACTGTTTCCTCCCTGATGATTATATGGTGTGTTAATTCAGTTTCAGTCTATTATTGATTACTGGACACTAGCATCATGTTTTTGAAATACCCAATTTATATGGAGTGCTCCTTAGGAATAAGGATGCTTATTTTCTCAAAATGAAAGAAGAGATTACTTTTAAATTATGCCATTTCAGCAGATTCAAAAACGCTTAACGTTGATCAAAACAGTTTGTATCATAAATCCATTTCCAGGAACTGAATGGGAATGTAGATGTTATTGAGAGGATGATTGGTATCAATGATTTCATTTTCATTGAGATGATACTTGGGATGATTATGCCAAAAGCCCTGCAATAACAGACAAAATCCAAAACTGGATCATGATACAACTAAGGGTAGATACAAGAAGAAAGATGTGCCGCAATCGGACATCCTAAAAAACTTATGTGTCCTACATGCTGTCACAAACAAACCCTTAAAAACCCTTAAAAAAATCAAGTTAAAATTTTTAAAATAAATCAAAATTCAAATTAGCATCTTACAATTTTTGTAATCCTAGGAAAAAAACCCCAACCGATTCCTTGTTCCTACCCTAAACCACTTAATGTGGTGGTTTTAGTAGCAGTAACGCTATTTCTACATCTTCTGAAGTTTAGGGTATTTGAATGGGTTTCAGGATATTTGGGGTGTTTACTTACTTGTTCGATGCAGCTGCTCTGCTCAAGTTGAGCTCTTTGATTTCTGAGTTTTCAGATCATCAGGCTGGATTACTGAAATGGTCCTGTGCAGGATGAGCTGCAACGAAATGTAGTAGCCCAATGCCTCATCTTAGCTAATGAGGGCAAACTCTGCCTGTTTTACACACCATTTTTATTTCTGACTTTATGAATGCCTACTGCTGTTGAGATATATGTTGAACTCCTATTTACTAGCCCTTTGGTTTCTTTTTTGTTTGTTTGTTTGTTTTTGGTTTTTCTTTTTGTTTTGTTTTGGGTTTTGTGTGTGTTTGTGTGTAATCCCTATGGACGTACTCAGCATCTTTTTTTCTTGTACAAGCATTGTTTTTCAACATCAATGGCTGTGTAAGCTCTCCTGTCTTATGTGCAGTGACAATAGTATTGAAGTGCATCTGGACCTTTCTGCTTCTGATTTTTTAAACTGTCAGAAGGTGCACCTTCTAAGGAATTTTCAGTTAGATAGAATCCCGTTTCTACTACCCATGTTCTTGAGGTTATCTGTTTCTCTCCACAGGTCTTTCAGACCATGATTTTTCATTGACAGGGTTTTTTTGATTTTATGTCATTAGTATAAACCAATAAAAATACTTAAATGGTGCTTAAAACTGATTATTGTCAAACTTCAGTTGTAATATTTTCTTAACCCCATATTCACTTTACCAGTGTAGCTTTGTGATCAGTCATTATCCAATCTACATGTATTGTATCCATATTCACACTTCAACTAATTGTTGTTTCATGTAAATAACTTCAGATGTTTTGCTGGCAACTAGATGGATGATCTGAATTACATTCTTCCTCCATATCCCCCTACCATCAAATAAATAAATATTTAGAATTAATGTATTAATATGGTATTTTATACCTTATTTTCCCTTCATCTTTCTGTTTTTCCTCTTTCAGTGTTTATTCTAAAAGCATACATTATAGATCTCTTGGTTACTCGAGTCATTTCTTCCTCCTGTTTCTTCACAGAGTGTATGTCTTGCCTTTATGTAGCACTATGGTACTATTTTTAGAAATCCTTCCTGTAAATTCACAATCCCTTTCTTTCAGAATTCAGTGATAGAGATTACCCATTCCCTTGGTTGTTATGCAGTAAGTTTTTACTTCTTGTGTTTTCTGTTTCTGCATTCTTGTTTACAGCAGTTTAGAATCTGTATCAATGCGTTTCTGAAAAGGAAAAACAACAAAAAAGAAATTGTTGTTGGAAAAAAGGGCTACTAGTAGAAAGGAAAACTTCAGTTGTATTTGCCAGTTTTTATTTTTACTTTGACTTAATAACCTTTGGCATAATGATCACGCTCAAATCTTTTCTTCCCTATGCCAAGGAACTGCATTGTTTGTTCTCCCTTTAGGGAGCCCTGAGAGGTCTCCATCCATATTTGCAAATAAGGGTAACACCACTGAAACATATTTGAAAGAAGGCAGGCTATGGTTAGAATATCAAATCTATCTACTGAATGGAGCTGTCTGAATGCGTGCTCTTCACTATAAAATTAAGGTAATCTACCTTTTGCAGGAAGCACTAAGCACCATTGCATTCACCATAGGGAAAAATATATATAGGATATTTAGTAAGGTATATATTGCAACTTACTTTCCTATAGTTTGTCTTTCCTAGTGTGCTAACTAAGCATTGTGTTAAAGCATTAATTTGTACATGGAGAGGCATGGATAAATTTACATGTGTGCATTTCTCAAACAGTGTGTTACCTAATATCATAGAAAACTACATGTATACTTAACCAATTGATGGCTTTGTTCTTTCTGCTTTCTGTTCTCTAGTACCCAGTAAGGCACTGCTTAATTGCAAACTCTACTTTTTTTAGGGTGTTTTTTTTTCTTATCTCCCTTGATTTTTTTTGTTTATTTTTGTTTGGTTTTGTGTTTGTTAAAAAAAACCTAAACAACAACCAGAAAGCCAGCTGTGCTTTAGATGGCACTGACAGAGGACATATTTGATAGTAAGCTCCACTGAAGAAAACAATATATCATCCTGAACTGTGAGCTGCTTTCTGAAAGATGTTAATGAAAAGACTGATGGCTATTAATGGTTGACAGTGGTTCTCTTTAGGAGGTAGAATACATTCTCTTTCTCAGTAAGCAGAGGATTTGTCTTTCATTAGCTGGATTAGAGAAAACATCTAGTTCTGGGGTACAATTTTGATCAGATACAGTATCACTGTACCAAACACCACACTGCATAAAGAGTGGTGTTTGGTATTACAAAATTTCTTTAACAAGAGTATATTTACTATTTTGTGTATTCTACTTGACTGAGATGCATTTCCATACAATTTAAAAAATGAAGAAACCTGCTTGAATTTTCCTGAGGGCAGTATGTTTCACTGCCCACTTAAAGTAATTGTTACTGGGATGGTTCATAAAACACTTAACTACATTGCAGAAGAACCTCATCTGAAGCTATTGTTTAAATAGCTTTACTTGTCAACCAGCCAGTAAATTTCTTCCTCTTACTTCTACATCACAGTCAATCTAATACTTTTATTACTATTAGGTCAATAATTATTGATCACTTAATTGTACAGCATAATTCTTTAGTGCTACTATGAATTAAGATACAAATTGATAATGGAGAGTTATTCCATTTTATTTTAATAATTTTTCTAGGAAGCACACAATAATTTCTGAAGATTAGGTGATTTTGATATTTAAAATGTGATATTTTATTATATATGTGAGGTGGTAACTTAGATTTCTTGTTTCAAAAAACCAATACATAAAACATCTATAAGAAATGATGATATATTAGAAATAATTCATATGCTTTGCTGGAAGGGACAGAATGAGCAATCAAGTCCAGTTTCCTGTAGCCATAGCTCTGTCACCCATGCTGATCTCACCAGGGAGCAGGTTCAAACATCAATATCCTAAAAATCATCTACTCTTTTGACACTGTGAGATACAGGTGACAAAGTATATTCCAGTTGCCTTCCACTTTTAGTAAACTTAAAAACTAAGTAGAAAATGAATGTCTGTCACAGGAAAAAATGCAGGAGAGGTTAAGAGCATTTTATTCCTACACTAGCAGTACATTTGCTAACTCAAAACATGAAATGGAAAATGTCACCAATTTATTTTAGAAACTTGTTAGTGTCACACAGTACTGGAAGACTTCCAAAAAAGAGTTCAAATCAGGGCAAGTATATACCCTTAATATACTTTCAGTTTGCTGAAATTTGTGGCTGGAGGGCTTCCTGATGAGGGTTAATGTCTTTGGGTTTTATATTCCAGATTTTTTATTTTCTTTTTGCCTGTGACAATAGGTTTTTAACTCAGTCTCTTCAGAGTAGGATTAGTATTGTACAAAGAAGTATATATATATATTTTTTTTTACCGTGTTCCCATTTTCCAGTGTACTGCCCATAGGTTTTAAGGTGTACTCCCCCCAGGCTGAAAAAGTCCTCATTAAATCAATTTGTCATAAGATGAAATATATTTTATACCTTTTATCCATACTGTTACCTTTTTTTTTCTTTGTTTGGTTGAGTTTGTTTAATGAGTCCAAGAGGCGTAGAAAAGAAACAAGGGGTAAGAAACACCATGCAAACTTTTCCCAGTATCTTCTAAGGCATAATTCTCCTCACTGATCTATTACTGTCTCATCCATACCCTCTTTCTTTGTATCCCGTTTAACATGGTGATTTTTCTATGGATAGTATCTCACCTTTATCTCCTTGTCTTCCTCTTGCAATACAAAGTGTTTTATTAAGCTGATTCAGTGTTTATTCTTTAGTCTTTAAGTTTTCAGTTTGTCTCCCTCAAACCCGTTTTGTTTTGTTTATTTGGTGATTTTAAGATAAATTGTCTCTTCCGTGGTCATTCCCCCCAAAATCATTCTTATAAGTAACAATAGCTGCTATCTACAGGTCCCTTAGGAGGGGAGGTGGAGAGGCAGGTCTGATCTCTGCTCACTGGTATCCAGTGATAGGACATGTGGGAATACTTCAGGGGAGGTTCAGACTGGGCGTTAGGAAGGAGATTTCTTTACCAAGAGAATTGTCAAATACTGGGACAGGCTTTCTGGAGAGGTGGTCAGTGTTTAAGGGACTTTTTGGACAATGTCCTTAATGACATGTTTTAACATTTGGTCAGCCCTGAAGTAATCAGGTTGTCAGTCATCAGTCATGCTAGATGGACTGGATGGTCATTATAGGTGCCTTCCAACTGAACTATTCTATTCTATTCTATTCTATTCTATTCTATTCTATTCTATTCTATTCTATTCTATTCTATTCTATTCTATTCTATTCTATTCTATTGTAATGTTGCAAGATGGAAAAGAACAATCTTTACTTTCTTCCAGAGCATTTTTCTGGAGCTCAAGCTGGGAGACACCTTCCTCTTTTCCTTCCAGTTCTACCATGTTTAGCAGATGATATGGTGTCTACCAACTGTGACAAACAATCCATCACATAAACCTAAAATCACATTTTTGGGGGTGGTTTTTTGGTGAGTGGTTTTTTTGTTTGGTTGGTTTGTTTGGTTTTGGTTTTTTTTTGTTTGTTTTGTTTTGTTTTGTTTTTAATGTAAATGCTGTAATTATGACACAAACATTTAAACATTTTCTTTCCTTGTAGCCAAAGCAAAATTCCTGTGGTCATGGCACAACCGATGTGTTGACTATAATACTGTTCTGTTTGATGCTCTGAGATTTCTCTTTAACATTGCTGCATTTATCTCACTTCTTTTTCTGTGTTTTTGCAAGAAGGGTGGAGGTCGTACAAGTGCCTCACCTCTGTTCCCTTTTAGCTGAAAAACTGAACCAACTTTGACCCTCCTTTCCTCACCGACTCTTTGGAAACTCTTGAAAATTTTACTCATGCATGTTTTTTGTGTTTTTTGTGATCAGACATCACCAAACTGTGACAACTCTGTTTTCTGAGCCATTGTTTTTAATCTGTGGACAAGAATATTCCTCTCTGAGGATTACCTGAGCTTACATTTCTCTGAACATCTTTTGTCACCTGGCACTTGCTTCTGCTCCACGCAAAGGAGGTTTAAGCTGAATTATTTATTCCAACATGAAAAACTATCAGTAACCTCTGCCTTGCTGTTGTTGGGATCTTCTCCCATGTTATTTTATTTAGTTCCCAGTAGACAGGATACCTGTCTCTGGAACTTAAAATAAGCCAATTTTCCTTAGTGCTGTTTTCTAAAGACTTTAGTGATGCTAGTGTGATTTTCCAGACTTCTGTCTTCCATTCTTTCAATAATATATATATGTATATATATATATATGATCCTGACATCTCTCTCAAATATTGAAAGAAGTACTGTCTTAGGCAGTCTCAGAGGAATTATAGCATCACCCATCCCTTTTGAATTAGCTGCCTGTTTTTCTCCAGCTTCTGTCATTTGCTGCTTCTTGATTTTCCTTTGTATCTTGGAAGATAGCACATTGATACTGTTGCTTTTTTTCACTTGCTGATGTTTCTCTACCTTGTTTTTGCAGTTCCCTTCTTCCTCTGATTGCCAATGCATCACTTAGTTCTTTGATTTAGCTGCTCCAGTACAAGTAATTTTATGTCCAGTCTCGTTCTTCCTTCCTTCCATCACACCCACCAATTCCTGCCTGACATTAATTGTTGCTCTCGCTGACATTTCAAGTCTTTAGGTTTTCTCAGCCAGGAGTTCTGCCTTCTGCACACAGAATATGCATAAAGGTTACACATATGTAACTTTATCAGAAACAAATTCAGAAGAAGGCCACTTGGGTTTGAGTTTTCAGTGATTGAAATGCTTATAATTCCTGTTACGGTCTCTGACACTGTCCCCTCTGAATGTGTGCAGTTGTTTTGAGAGGTGATGCCTTGTTTTATTTTCTCTACAGTGATGTGCATAGATTGTTTATAAAGAAAGAAAACTCCACATACAGTAACTGGAAATGCATTGGCTTAGAGGCACCAGCAAATTAAATTTATGAAAGAACAGAAATTACCTTTTGTGCTTTAGTGGATATGTAACAGTAATGACAGCCACATTGTAATAAATAACATACTTTGCTCTCTGCGAGTAAGCAGAAAATTGGGTCAAATAGCCTCTGGTGCTGGTTTCAGTGTAGAAATTAATGTTTTCAGGTTCCACTATAAATGGATCATTTGAGCCATTCAGAGTGCTTACTAATGCGTCAAATCAATGAAATTTACCTTCAAATATGACAACAGTGCTCCATTAGGAATAAAAGCAACTGAATATTTGTACAGTGGTCTATTTATCAACTTTCTTAGAACAAATAATGAAATAGAAAAGCATTATCTTCTTTTGATCCCATTAGGACAAGTCTTGAAAATGTTGATATCAAGTCTCGTCCCCCCCTTTTATTTTTGTTTCCTTTTTCTAGTTTTGATAAATTTCTGATTAAATTCAGAAAGAATGGTGATGAAGAAGTAGCTTCATTGTTATGTTCCCTTGGAAAAGTCCTGCTCCTGATATGTCTGTACAGGTACAGGACTTAGAACATTCCCACACCTAACCCTTACATTATAGTATAATGTCAATTTAAGGACCTGGAGAAGTACAAGTGGGTGGACAATTTCAGGAACTGGGAGAGTTTTGGCAGCACATGTAGTAAAAATTGGAACCATACAGAGAAGATTAGCATGGGCCCTACTCTTACCATGGTCTAGTAAACAAAGTGGTATTAGGTCAAAGGGTGGACTCGCTGATCTCAGAGGTCTTTTCCAAACTAGTTGATTCTGTGATTCTGTGATAATTTGTGTGGGCAATTGCAGTGTTTTAAGGCTTGGTTTTGGGAGCTTACAATAATCAGCATTTTCTGACCACAAGAGGAAAGTGTTTCACTGAGGAGAATGGAAGTAAAGTTGTGTGGAGACAAGATCCTGGAGAAGAGATTTTGATTCTAAGTTATTTCTGGAGAAATAATTCTTGACTCTCATGGAGAGTTTTGCTTTTGTAAAGGCTTTATAAGTAAGTAAAAAAAAGTCAATTGGCCTACTTGTACCATAAAACAGATGTGTGGCTTTGTTTTTGTGTGTGGCAAGGTTACACAATTAAGACATTTTATGGTTTTTTTTTCTCCTCTCATCAAAATCAGTGGGATAATTGGAAGACCAGACACTTTTTGGTGTAAGATTAGAAAGATATCATCCAAGAGTTCTGTAAGAGACACTGACCAAAATCATCACAGGATTTTACGATTGTCCTTCTGAGCAGTTAATGATAATGTCAAAATCAAGTGTTTAAATTGCTTTTAGCAGTAGAAATGCTATAATGTGGAAAAAGGAAACAGAGGATTAAAATGTGGATTTCAATATGAAAATTAATATACCTATCAAAATGATGCAGAAGTAGAAAGCTGTTACTTTGAGAAGACCAATATGAAAAAAATTCAACAGAAGCAGACAAGAGAAGTGAAAGCTCTTTGCTAGAATAAGATGATTATAAAATAGAGAGGAATAGAATATGACCTGTAAGTGAAAGATTGCTGCATGCATATGATCAATATGTAAAGAAATGCCATGCAAACTGACCAAAAAATAAAGAGTTCTTGCAAGAATAAAGTTAATATGAAAATATGTACTATAAGAAAAATACAGATCTTTGCATTGGAAAGATCAGGGCATATGATCATTTTTATAAAAATAAAGTTATTTTAGTGTACCTGTTTCTTTTATTATTATGCTTTTAATTTAAGTTGCTCATTGAGATACCCTCTTATTTGGTCATCTTGTGGCAAAAATGTTTAGTTCTTTTTTCTTTCTTTAATAGCTTCTGCAAATTATTGCAAGTCACAGGAAGGTCCTAGGGAAGTGAAGGAACTATTTTGTTAGTTTTAAAGATATTTGTGTGCATCCTTGGGAGGAGTAGTTCCAAATTTGTATCCTCCACATAATCTCTTTTCAGTGGCTTATGCTTCCTTTTTTTGTGTGATTACTTCAGAAAGTCACATATGTCAGGTTCAAGAAGTTCTGGACTATACTTCAAGTCTATTCTCTGTTTCTGAAGGTGGTAGATCCATTTTCCATTTGTAGCAGTTTTTCTGCGCTCATTCTCCCATCCCACCTCCCTCTTTCTGATTTACACGGATGGGTATCTGTATGACTTTCTGATGAGCTTATTTTCTTTTTCTTGCCCCTGAGTAATGGCAGATATGACAGGCCTACAGAATCAGAGAGGGAGATAAATGTCTTTACTTCCCTTTGCACTAATAAAACCCATCAAAATCTGAATTCCAAGTCAATGGGCTCCAATAGACCAACAGAACATTCCATCAAATGTCCCTTCTGTCCCAGTTTAAATGAGACAAGGGTCTTTTGCTGAGGATGGATTAGGAGGAAAAGACTCAAACTTCTCTTTCCAAGCAATTATAAATCCAAAATTAAGAGGCTTTGATTGAAGGAAAACAAATTATGGAAAAGGGAAAATAACAGCCCTTTATTAAAGGTATGTGTGTATTAACAGGAACACGAAAAAAACCAAGTAAAATAACTAAGCAATACTCCTATACCCACCAATAATCCCCTTTAAGAACAAAACTGATAAACCGGCAAGAAGAAAATCAAACAGTTCAATTTTTTGCACCCTTTGATGCAGTTCCAACCACAGTCAGCAGGGGGCACCGTCGGGTCACTGGAGATGCAAAATTTGTAATGTCCTGTATCATTCACCAGGTGGCGCTGTTGGGTCACTGAAGGTGCAGAACTTGTAGTGTCCTATTGTAGTCACCAGGTGGCGCTGTTGGATCACTGGAGGAAGCAGAACTTGTAATTTCCAGTGCCCATCACCAGGCGGCGCTATGGAATCCCTAGTCACCGCCCCGTGGGATGGGGAAAAAAACCAAAACAGTACTCTCCAGGTACAAACCAAAAACAAACAAACAAAAAAAAACTCGGTTCCCCTTCCCTTCCCACACTGGGGAAGGAGAGAGAGAGAGGGACTGGGGGGGGGAAGGGGGAAGGAAAAGAAAAAAACAGCAATAAAACAGAAAATTCTCCCAGTGGAAGAAAACTCACGAACTTCAGCTGATTAGGATTAGTGTTAAGCAGGGCCTGCAGCCAGCAACAGCTGAGAAGAGAACAGCAACAAACTCCACTCCGACAGGAAGAAAAGAAGTAAACTAGGCAGCTCTGCAGCTTACCACAGGTCCTCCCCTCACTGGCCCACACACACCAGCCACACCTCCCTTCCCCGCCGCCTTCCAGTCACACAGACCAGCTCCCCCTCAACTCTTCCCCCTTCATTATCAAGGAGACTAATCTCTCGGCTATTACTGGGCCAGGCCGATTCTTTTGTTCACCTAATGGGCAATATACAGAGCACACACACACACACACACACACACACACACACACACACACGGCAGGGGGAAGGGGAAGAAAAAATTCTTTGCTAAAATCAGAACTATGACACCTTCTCTCTTTGTTTCTGCTTAAAATGTTTAGCGCATAGTTATTGACCAGCTCTGGCAGATCATTCACAACAATGAGGTTTTCCGTACATATGCATGATGATGGCATTGAAGAATCACAGTATGGAAGATGCTGGAAGGGACCTGTGCAGACCATCTAGTCCAACCTCCTTATAAAAGCAGAGTCAACTAGAGAAGGTTGCTCAGAGCCATGCCAAGATGGGTTTTGAGTGTCTCCAAGGATGAAGGCACAACTTTAGAGTTACAAATCTGTCATAGACAGTTCTTGCAGTTTTTTTGTTTATAAATAATTTAATTATTTTGTCTTGAAAGAATGCACTGTTTAGCAGCACTGACTAGAGAGTAGGAAACATAAGAGAAAGTTTTCTGGGCCTTGTGTTTCAGTAGAGCTGAAGAAAGTGAAGATGTGCCACATTATTAAGGTCACAAGACAGTTTTGAGAAAAATTAACACTAGCCTTTTTATGACCCTCCTATCTGCAGCTCCAGAAGGTTTTGTAAGGAATGCCCTAGAACTTTACTATTAGAAAATACAGCCTAACTGTGTGGTTTTGGAGAGGGTTTGTTGTCTGGGCTTTTTGGAGCAATAACTGTAATGACAGTCTTTTCAAGAGATGTCTATCAGTTCTTTATGGCACTGGTAAGTAATTTATTTACTATTGATGTTTCAAGCTCACTTCTCTGAAGGTTAGTTTGACTTCTTTCTGAAAAATACTTCAAATATCACCTATAAGTACGGATAGAGATATGGAAAAGGAAAATAAAATAGGGTAATACAATAAGTTCTGTTGAAATCTTAATAAGGGACTGATTGTCACAGAACTAAATTTGTCTTTTATCTCTGAAGGTTAAAATTGTAATAGCACTGGGATTTCTTTACTACTTGCTCAGATAAGTTACTTGATTTATGATCTCTCATGAAGGATCTATTAGCATTTTTCATGCATTCTGGTAGTTAAACTTTCAAAAGACAGAAATACAGCTCGAATGTTTAATTTCAGAGCTTGGGGTTGTCTAAAAGTCACTAAATTGAACGATGAGGCAGATGACCATTGTCATTACATAGCAGTCTAAAGAAGAGCAAACCAGAGTTTCCTGCGTTACAACTTTGCCTTGTTTTAAATATACTCTGCAGGCCTAACAAATAATAATTAAAGCCTAATAATGTAATATATGCTGACATAGGGGCTGACAGTGTAGGTAGGCAGTTTTGCTATTCACATTAGAAGGAAAAAACCTCCAGTCTAGCATAGCAGTATGCATTAATATCAGTGAAAGTAATTTCATCACTAAATTTGTATGTTTATGTTGCTGATGCATCTGCTGATTCAGTTTTTACTGGGAGATGCCACTGAAGAGTGCATTATTTGTCTATTTAGGGCAATACAGTGCTAATTAAATCAATGAATACAGTCACTGCATGAAAGGGTGAATTATGTCCTGATTTCAAACCTAGAAAATTCTAAAAAGTATGATGGTAAGGCCTGCTATTTTTTTGCATTTTTTCAGAGACAACAAACATTACAGATGGTTTATTTTATTTTTTAATTTTTTTTTTTTAAATTTTATCTTTAATGCAGTCTTGCTGGGTACAAACACTGAAAGCTCTAGGCAGATGAAGGAAGATAATGAGCAAAATATTAATTGCTGGAATGGCTAATGAAAGCCTAGAGTGAGGCCAAAGTATTATGCAACCTGAGGCAAAATTAAGTAACTGCTCATGTCAGCTTCTTCCTACTCCACTGTGAGAACTGTATTTTTTTGTCTGACTCACAGATTGAACTGGGTACTTACTTCATTTATGCATATATGTTCTAAGTATATGTACACATGTATAACCATATATTTTCAAAATTATTTATATTATCCTGAAGACATTGAATATTTAAAATTTAGTTTTCTACAAATTATGTATACATGCTTTTTAAGTATTTTTTTAAATGTCTTTGGTGATGGTTGATGGAAAATGGCACAAAACATATAATTTGGCAAAGGTTTCTCTTTGTACATCTTTTATTCCCTGTTTCCCTTCAGAATAATCAGTACTAATTTTTGAGGTAATATACCTGCAAAAAACACACTCTATTTCTGTACCAGGTAGATTCTTGCACCCTTTTTCCTTGAGTTCTTCCATTTGTAGTCAATAAAGTTTCCTTCAGTTTCCAAAATTATTCCTTAGTTTGATCTGAATTCTCTGTCACAGATAGCAGGGAATGAGAGGTCAGAGGTAGAGGGATGTTGAGTAGTTGGTTTTTTTTTTAGTTTTCCAAAGCCAGGAGGACTGTAGGTAATTGAAGATTATGGCAGAGCTCTGCAATAGCCTCTGTCCTTCTTCTACTGCTGGTACAGGTTTTCCCTCAACCTCCTGCTCATGTTTGTCTTAATACTCATTGTAAAATTTTCAAGACATAAAAGATTTCTACTCATTTGATTAGATTGTACTTAACAAAATGAAATCATAATACCTTAATAATTAACTAATTAATTGTGACAAATTGAATAGCTAAAGCATTTGTCTATTCCCTTGCCTTAGGGGTTATTCTCTTCTCAACAGATGATGGATAACTTGTCTACTTTTTTGGTTTGCTGTATGTTGTTGTGACGTGAGAACTGGATGACTTTGACAGTACTTTATGCTTTGCTGTGGCATAAGCTGTCAAGAAGGGGGACAAGGGAGAGATACTCAATGATTACTCAATAGGTCATCCACTTGAAATCTCATTTTGTTAGAAAAATTGTCTTTTGTTATGAAAAGAATTGTCTTTGGTTAGTTCTACAATGTTTCTTTAAATGTTGTCCCAGAAGTAAGTTTGTGGGAGTTTGTCATACAGAACATTTGTACCTTACCATTTTTTGGTTCTGTCTTGTAGATAGATAACTGAAGGAATAAAATAAATTTTGTTTCTGCAAAAAACAGATATGTCCTATTAAAAAAAAAAAAGTAAAATTCAATATTTTTTATTTCCTGACTTCAAAACAAATCTTTTTTAAAAATTATACCAGTGATAGGAAGTCTGAAGATCTAAAATAAAAAAGTACTTCATGTATTTTCATCATAAAGTGGATTTTGTTCAACAGATGTACAAACATCAGTCGATGTTCCAATTGTTGGATTGATGCTTTGAAAAAAATCCATTAAGTAATTTGTTTACATATGACATTAGTTTCAACTGTAAAACACTATCCAGATGTTGTGTCATAAACAATACAGAAACTATGTACGTCATAAAGCTGGTTTTGTGCCACAGTGCCAGATTGAAGAAATCATTCAAAAGACCTTCAAGACATTAAAGACTCTTAAAGTTTTTTACTGAATCTGACACTGACATTAAGGATAAAAAATTGTTCTTGCTCCATAGCTGAGGAAGATGCTTAGTAAGATTGTGATATGCCAAAGATTTTCCTGAAAGTCAGTATTAGAATAAAAGTTAAAAGCAGGCATTGATCAACTTGATTTAGCACCAACACCTTCAATATTGATACATCAGTTTCCATAAGCCAAAGTCCCAGCTCTGGTTTCTTTATTGTTGGTGATGTCTCATTTTCTAAGCCATTGTTATATTCATAAAACATCTAGAGGAACTGACTAAAATAAAATTTAACTGTTGTGTAGAGTGTTCTTCAGTACTTAAAGTGCCTTAATTTTGCTTTTGGACTGCAAGTTGTAATGGTGGAACAAATAATTATAAAATCATGGTCATGTTTTCAGGTTATACACTGGAATAACATATCAGTGGCTTTAGTGAAAATATGTCCACTTGCAACAAGTGGGAAACTGACCATTAGTCTACAGAATATTTGTATCAAGGATGCAGTTGTTTTTCAGATGAGAAGCTCTATTGTTAAATGTGTTACTGGTTGATTCTTTGTCTATAAAAGTATTTTATTTTGTTTGTTTTCATCATGCTCAGCCCCATCTTGTTAAATAAATTGAGTGTTGTCTCCTTGCAGTTATAACAGAAAATATTACTGTAGTTGGATCCAAATAGATCTGCTGCTACAGATAACTAGGGTAATGAAAATTGTGAGGTGACATGCTGGAGACAGGATGACACTCTTGAGTATGAAACTTAAGTGTTGCTAGTTGACTGAGAACTTCTTTGCCACTGGAAAGCAAGTTGCTCTCACTCTCAGCCAACTAATTTATTTGACCGTCATTGCTTCGTGAGAGCTGGATCTGTCTGTGTTAGTATTTTAGTTCAGAGCAGAAATGCCCTTTGGAAGAAAACAGCTTGGTCCAAGTTACTGCAGTTGACATTGCTGAGCCATCTCAGAGAGTGGCAGCTGGATTCCCCTCCATGCAGCTAAACCAGAAGGTGCCCTCTTACAGTGCCCCTGGCCTGCATCTGCTGTTAATGGGCATTCAGGCTACAGCACAGGTTAGATGGAGCAGAAAATAAAATCTCTGAATCCTGGATAATATGAATGTCACATTCCCAGCAGCAACTATACACACCTGCTTCTGCTGCACTGCATTTCTGGCTGATACAGGTGAAGCGTTGAAACCAATAAGGTGGTAGAAAAGCAAAGTCATGAGTTTCTCACAAGAAATTTTCTATTGCTTTTTACAGTACTGGGGTTTTTTTGTTTGGTTGTTTGTTTGTTTTTTTTTTTTCCCTGAAAGTTATATGAGAAAGAAAAAAAACACTGGGTCTTTCCTTTTAATTTTTTGAAACAGTTGTTGCAGATTGGGGCATTATTTCCCTGGAGTACATCCTAAACTAATGCAGATCATCAGAGCACAGTGGGATTTAGCTGGTGCTAAGCTGCTGGCATTCAGTTTTGCTTCCTTCATTTATCAAATATAAAAGTTAAATATGTATGGAAATGCCTGTAAGAATTGGGCTGAAGTCTATTGTATTTCAGTATGTGATGTGACTCTCCCACCTTATTTTAAATCCAGATTTATATTCTTATATCCTCCTCCTTATCCTAGGAAATATAGTACTGTGTATCCTTATTCCTTGACTTTAGTTGAAAGTAGCTGTTTAAAATACTATGTGACTTTGGGGTTTTTTATAATGTGTTCTTAACTAATTTGGTTCCAGGTGAAATTTTTCAGTTCACAGCAATTGCTCCAGCTGTGTCTTTACTTTCTTAATACGCTGATCTCTTCCTAGTATTGAGAATCATCTGTATAGAAGCTCTTAGAAACTCAAAGTCAGCAGCTTGTCTCATTTAAAAGCTCAGTTTATGCAGTATTTACTTATCCAGGAAGGATAATGGCCCTTGGTTAAGGACAGGAGGCTAAAGTAACTAAAATTTAGTACACTTTAAGCCATTAGGGTAGATATTTATAAGAACATAAAATTTCTTTTTAAACGGTAAGATAGATGTAAGATAAGATGTCTTTCTTCATCCCATTTCAGTTTTCTGCAAGTTTACTGCCTTTTCCTGTAGTTTTATAATCACAAAGTAAATTAAAAACAAGGAGACCTTCAGCAAGCAAATGATTGTAAAAAAGTATTCCTGTCTGGACATTGTAGAACAAAGAACTGCTATCTGAGTGATTAAAGCAATGAATATAGAAAATTCAAATGAATCCTAAGAGACTACTCATGACATGGAAGCAGACAAAAACAGCTACAAAGAAGCTTAATTTTACTACATTCTCAAAGATCCTTTTGAGTTTTATATTATTTCAAAGGCATTTTGAGTCTTATGAAGTGATTTATAAGGATTTTTTTCTTTTGCTTAAAAAATCTAAAGCAATAAGTCCCGACTCCTAATACTATGATCTGCTTATTGCATTAGACTGCCAAAGTACTGTGTACAGAGAGAGTGGCTGAACACTGCAGGGTGACAGTGCTCTGAAAATGAAGGATAAAATCAGATCCCTGGACAGTAAAATTTTTATCATTAACGTCAGGGAGGCCAGAATTCACACCAAGAATGAAACTCAGCTTGGCATCTCAGAACAGGACTGTTCTGGGAACAGTTTGTGAGTCTGCGTACCCTTCCTCATAGACTAAATGCTATAGATGAAATAAAAATAATATATTTTTCCTCCTGTAAAGATACAAGGGAAAGTCTTTAAAGAAAGAAATATCAATGTCTTCATAGAGAAAAGAACCTCTGTTTATACAGGCAGCAAGCTTTCAACTTTCGCATTTCTAATCCTCTATAGTCCCGTGATCTTTAAGAGAGAGGAGTTTTATTTATGTTCCTTCTATATAATCTGGAAAACAACACCAAACTACACTTAATTAAAAATTGATGTATAATACCTATGATGTTACCAGGCCAAAGAATAACAATATCTATTTTGATTTTATGTTCTGCTTATAAGAAAGCATAATGCACTTGCACATGGTACAGATGTTTCGATCTGTTGGAGAGAGAGGACTTTTTCCTTGGTTAGTTGAATTTCAGATAATATCAGTCCACTTCCTATTTAGACCAATCTTTGGCCAAAAACAATGACAAGAATAACAACAAAAGGAAAATTTGTGGAGATCCAATTATTTGTAATTCACAAAACTCATCTATGAGATGGTTGGAATATTGACAAGGAGCAGGAGCTGTCACCAACTCAGGTGATAAAACAGACCTTGCCTCATCATCATTTTCCTTACATTTCCTGCTTATATATTGTATTCCCCTCACACACAGTTGGTGTGTCTTAGATTTCTATTACCAGAAATATGTTTAGATAGATAAAGCCAGTCTTCTATTCCTAATATTTAATTTATAGGGGGATTAGGTTAAAATCCATTAACTGAATCCACTATATTACTTCAATATTTTGTAAAATATGTGTATAGCATACATAAAAAACATCTATAATGCAAAATTATTAATAATTAAAATACTTTATGTATGCAACATGCATATGTATGTACTCATTGTATAAATATATCTACAGGTAATATACAATTCTTGTGCTACCATTAACTCTGTATAAAAGTGTATTGTTTGTGTTTGCTAAATTTAAGCTTCTAAACAGACCTTTTCTTTATTTGTAACAAAGGGTGATCTATCAGAGCAGAGCAGCTCCAAATTCAGTTTTTAATCTATCTAGGCCATGCCATTCCATTCATGAACCAATCAAGCTCCGTCTTAAAGGTTCTGGGCTCCTTCCAGGTGTCTCCTAGCAGAAAAGCATTCTATGACCTTCTGCTCTAAAAGAGATCCTCTAATTGCCTGCTCTTATTTATTCTTAAATAGTTTATACCTGTGGGTTACTGGGCTGGTGCCATCCTTACCCTTACATACCTTTTTCGAGGGTGGGATTGCTTGTTATTGAACCTCTCTCTGCTTTCAGAAGACAGATTTTCTGTTCTTCACAGCTATCTTACTGGAAAGTTTCAGCACTTTGTCCACCTGCTGTTCATCTCCTTGGTATAAAGGACAGTGCTGGAGGGACGTGTGCTTTCCAGTTTGCCGTGGCTGGGGAGAGGATGGGAGGGAATGCTGTTGATGGACATCATGCATGTTGTAAGAAAAATTGTATGAACTTTTTATGAGACAGTCGACATAAAACCAACATGGGATAGCATCCATTTCTGAAATAGCTGTTTTCAGACTACAATAAATATGAAATATAATGGAAAAGAGCAAAATAGTTTAAAAAAAGCAGAAAGCATAAGGTAAAAGAGGGAATATTTTTGTGTGAGTTGGTGTGTTCCTAGTCCTTTTCCTTCTCACTTAACCCAGCTACTGCTTGGGATTTACTGATCTTGTGCTCCATTGATTAGCAAGTTATTGAAATGATGGGATACTGGCAGACTGAAGACAGAGTTTAATAAATTATACCACAACAGCATTTTCTGAAAGTCTTTTGATTGGTTTTGTTTGGTTTTGTTAACACCTAATTAATTTTTTAATAGAGAGAAGTCTTCAGTAAAGATCAAGCATATCTCTATAGTAAGTTTAATTTGAGTGTCACTATGATGTCCTTTGAAATGCTAACGAAAAATTAGAGCAAAGTGAAGGAAGACTTAATATGTGAAATACAGTCATCGTGACTTTTTAAATGGGTGTTTTTTGATATTTAATCCCAGATATTTCCATAAAAATAAAACATACTCATTTCTTTGGGGTTTTTTGTTGTGGCTTTTTTTTTTTATTTTTTTGAGGTTTTTTTTAAAGAAGGAATTATTTCCAAACCCAGGCCCGGCTTTGAACTAATCTGTAAAACCAATAATAAATAGTCTAACAATAAAATAATAACAAAGATTCAGCATGTACTGTAATTAATTTAAAAAATTTATTCTGTTTTCCATTTTACTTAGGTTCCTACCCAGTGCATAGCTCTACAAAATCTGGAAAGTCCTCTAGAATTGCTCTAATCAACAGCATCTTTAATATTTTGTCTTCTTGCCATCTTCCCAGAAAATAGGCCTACCTGTACTGTATGGTTGTTTACATCAGGTATTAGTTCATTCTGGAATACATCCTGCTATATTTTGATATAAGAGGAAGCAAGGCAATAACATATAAGATGTACACAAATGCTGTTATCAGCAATGGGTTGCAGTATATCATGAGTGTCGGTTTTTGTAGAGATAAACAACTTGTTGAAAAATTACGAGTGTGTAGTGAAGAGTCTGTTACTCTGCATTGTACTAACTCTTCTTTTGTTGAGCGATAATAGAAGCTTAATTCCATCTTCTGCTATTGACATTTTTATTCTCATTTCCTTCTCCTGGGCGTTTCTTATTTTAATGAGATTTTACTGTGCTTCTCTAGCTATCAGCATGTGGCAGCTAAGCCAGGAAGCAGACAGCGTATGGCATTGCCAATTAATTTATTTGATTTGACACAGACACAACAGTATTTGAGACTTCAGTGACTTCTTCAGAGAATTATTTATAGAAGTGTCTGGGACATAATGTCAAATAACTAATGGGGAGTGGAGAAGTTGTTCATTTCAAGAAAAAAGTACATGACATTTTATCATTTGTGGTTTTAATTGCAAGTGTAAAATATTTACTCTATAGAACTTGAAATTATTTCATTTAATTATTGCTTAGTATGCTAAAAACTGCATTTTAATTCTTTGGTTTTATGCACCATTAAATGTATGTTACTTGAACCATTGTGATTATCTAGGAAGTTTAAATTATGCTATGTTAGGAAACAGAAATGCTGCTTTCAAAGCAAGATTTTGTAACTAATTTGAAGATATGCAATATGTACAAGATCCAGCAGAGAGCATCTTGCAAAAGTAATGCCCTATCCAATTGAAAATGCCATTATGTAACAGCTATTGTTAAAATTTAGGACTTATTTTTGCTTATCCTCCCTTGCTTTAAATGAAAAAGAGTACATTTACATTTGTATAACCTTGTTGTGATAAAAATTAACAGAAGCTAAATGAGATGTTGGATAAAACACTCTCCATTTCCCTTAGTTTTCAAAATTTTCCTATTACTCTCTTTAACTGGTTTCTAATCATCTGTGGGTTTTTTTTTTTTTGGATGACTATTTTGAGTTGGACACTTCCCTATGGTTTATATGAAAACCCTATATATCTAAATTTGGGTTTCTGAGGCCACTACAAGGAGCAGTGACCTTGGAGACAATGTTCCCTTTGGAGCCACTATAATCATTCCTTGCTCTGGCATTTTAGCTTTTCATGAAAGAATTAATTGGCTTAAAACATGCAACTGAATTTGAATGGTTGAAGTTCAAGTTAATATTGGAATAATTCTTCAAATTACAATATTTGGGAGTTATATAGAAAATGAATAAACATATGTGTATATATGTGTGTGTATATGTATATTCATATACACATACATATATAAAAGCCAGTTCAAAAATATAATTAAAAGTACCTTAAAATAAAAGTTCATTCCTTCTTAGTCTGATGTAAGAGAACATGGATGTGCAACTTTCCAGTGGCAGTTCAAAGTGAGTAAAATTCTGTGTAATTTAACATGAACTGGAAGGAATGTAATCTTTCAAAAAATTACTGAAACGCATGAGTCATAAAGACCAATTTATACCTTCAGAAGAGTTTCTCTGTTGTGTGATAAGCATGGCTACAGATAGAAATGTCTGTGTCTGCACACATATATGCAAAAATATGCACTTGCAAAAGTATTATCCCTCTGTGCTCACTTTTAAATACCATAATATTTGATTGTGAATGTATATTTAATTCATAACAATAACTACTCGGTGTTATCTTTAAAGAAATCAATGAGTCAACTTCATTAAGCAGAATATGGATGGGTAATATGTTCCACACATTAAGAGAAGATTAATGAACTGCTGAGGAGCTCCCTTCTGTTCTCCCCAGTGTCTGTGTAGCTGCTGCAACAGGGAACAGTGGCTCACAGATTTTCAGATATAGGAAATAGCTCTCAGGCTTTTCAAATAAAGTTGTACTCTGTCTTGTATGCAGGCCAGGGCCTATACATTGAATAAATCATCAGAAGTGTATTCCAGTTCTTCTAAAGAGAGCACAGTAGTGCTCTCTATTTTTTATTGATTGCATTTGCAGGGGAAAATTGAATCCATTTCTTGTCAAGTCCCCTAAACCTCATATCATAAAGATGAAGGAAAAGGAAAAGATGGATGGAGTTCAGTGGAATTAGCCAGAAAGAATGATGTTTCCTATTGTGTGATGATAAATTTTATTTTTTTATCTTGCCTGTATCAAGTGATAGGTAGCAGCTGAAGTACTTTGAAGTAATAATCTTCAAAGACTTCATTTAGCAGAATTGAAAATAAGCTTATTGGAGAGTTGTCTCCAACTAGATTTTCTGCCAATTATCAGTCAAAGGCTCTTTCCTGTATGAGAGTTAACTCAATTGAAAGGCAATTGTATGTACAGTATCTCAGTACGTGTGGCTATAGCACCTTTAAACTCTTTTTTTTTTTGGAAAATGCATTTTTTAATAACAGAAAATAAATTCTCATTATATTCAAGAAGTCAATATAAATTATCTTTCAAATTAGGGTATTCTGACAGGTGCCATGGTCTCTCCTATAAGCTAGTGAAAGTAGCACTGCATTGATTTTTATGTGCAAATTAAGAATCAGGATATTTTAGAAGGAAACATTTGAAGAATAGTTTTGTGCTGATTATGACTGGATTTGCTTTATTTTCTTTGGAAAGTTTCAAATCCATTCCTGTAGGCTTTAAACCAGAACTCAGAGGTATTGGTTTGAAATTGCCTATTACCAGACATAAAAAAAAAAAAAAAAAAAAAAAAAAAAAGAGGATTTGATTTATAGTTGGCTTTTTGAAGTGCAGGGTCTATGCTTTAGCAGAAGCAAAACATTAATAGTTGTTGGAAAACACTTAGAAAAATAAATTATTAAAACTGAAATTCCTAGCACCCTTTTCCTTGTTTACTGATTAATGGATTGGTTAACACAAATGTGAGCGGATTCTGTACCAAGTATATTTTTAGATAGAATGACTAAAAAAACCCCAAAACAACCAAAGAAAAAAACCTGAATGAAGGAAGCTACTTTGAATTACAAATAGCAAATAGCTCCAGGAATGATTGTTTTAATGATCATGCAATCAGCTATTTGCGTATCAGTACCACCAAATGAAATGTGTCTTTGTTCCAAACACAAATTTGTAATGAGAAAGCGAATTAAGGGGAAGGTGATATATGTTGAACCTGACACGTGTGCTGTTATAGTTTGTTAGGGAAATGAGACTCAAGCTCTTACTGCAAATTTCTGGAGTTCAGGAAGATCTGTTTCTGCAGTGTCTGAGAACAGATACATTACATACTGTTAGCAGCCTTTTCCCAGATTTATTTAATTTTACTTCTGTTAAGATGTTCTGTTCTTCTGCTTTTCTTAAAGTCCAGATAACTTATTTTTTTAATTCCAGCATCATGTGTTTGGTTGTTGTGGTGGTTTTTTTTCCTTGCTGTAAGCTCTTGGATATTTTTAGGCTGTTGCATTTGTCTCTGGGTAAAAATTATAGAGGAGAGGAGGAAGAGGAAAGTGGAACATAAAAATATTATAAAACTATTGACTCTTGACTATAAAACACCACTTGCCCACAAATATTGTAAACAAGATCTAGTAATCTTTATCTCTTACTTTATAGCTAATCTCAACAAGTCTAATAAACTTCTGAAATTATCAATTCCAATATATAAATCAATACATTCAGTATTTATTTGTTTTACTATTTGTGGATTTTCTCCTTAATGTCTCTTCTTTTTTTTATATGTATGTAGTTTAGGTATATATTTCTATATGTATGACTCTGTATGTACAAAGGCTCATAGGCTTCCAGTAGGCCAAGTACTCTCTACATTGGATAGGGAAATGGTAACATGAAAAGAAATAAAATCAAGCTGAAAATTTCTTATCTAAGTAAATGACAGAGCTTCTAATGACTTCATGGAGCCACTTCTGGAAATTAGATCTGACACAAAGTCAAGTTTAGAAAGTCTGTACATAATGATTAATTACATAGCAGGTCAAACAGGATCTAAAAAAGATAATTGAACAGTAACCATCTTAAAATTATAATTAACATCTCATGTTGCCTCGGGGAATTGTTATTCTTTCTTCAGTAAACATATATTTATTTATAATTATCTACTTGACAAAGAGACAGGTATACAGTACAAGCTTATTGCTTACAGGAAATATCAAGAGTTATTTAATTTGATATTGCTATAAAAAGCTATCCCTTGAGAGAGTAAAATCTTAAAACTACTTAAAAAAAAAGCATAAACCTTTCTGCAAAACACATGGTATAGCAATTTTCTCCTTAACCTTTAAAAACAAGCCTATAAAATGTAATGTTGCGATCTCATTTCTTTAGTACCTGTTAACAGCCTCACTTTGTAAGTGGGCTGTCAACTGTTAACTTTTAAGCCATCCTTATTTTTATTGTTTCTTTGTTTTTGGTAGCAGGGGGATAGAAAGTAGACCTACACACCAAGTTTTGCAGTGATGCCATCAGGCCCCAACTGCTTTTATTTCAACTTGACTTGCCCGTTTGCAAGAAAAGTTGAATTTTATTTCCTATGTACAACACCATAGTGCGAGCACAATCTGCATGACAATGTTAACTTTCATAGAATTTATACCTACATCTTTAGCAATTTCCAAAAGTTTTTTTTTTTTCTCCCCTCTAGTTCCCTTTCCACTCTTGGCTTGCTGGTCTAGGTGTTTCAATTTAAGAATTGTTGCTTAAGACAAGGCAAAACAGAGAGTTAATGACTAAACTAACAAAAAGCCTTTGCTTTTCATACTTGGCAGTATATTTGCTGTTGCCTAAAATTATTATGATTTTTTGGGAAGGAAATTAAATAAATATTTACAACTCATTCAATGAGGTGAAAAACATGATTTCTCATAAATTATATCATGTTTTGTATCACAGTAAAATTTGTGACTATAGCCCAGTGACTATTACTGTAGCAATGTTCATCAATTTTTAAGTTTCCCAATGCATCTCTTTCTTAAAAAGGCATAGAACACATCAGTATACTATATATCTGATAGATTATATAAACTATTTGATTGATTAAAACAAGCATTGGAACAGGACAACTCTAGGAATGTTAGTTTCTATGTAACTGGCCACACAGCTTTTAGCTGAAATGTGAATTTTCTTGCATTTTAAGTTCATTATGGAACTGACCCAACTCATAAAGGTTATCTTACTGTAGGGGCCCACATCTATGAATGAAGATCTTCTTAGCATGTGGTAATGGCACTACTGTGTGTGCAGCCCCACCTTAGCATTACAATCCAAATAACTCATCAATGTCTTTTTCCCATGTAATCCTTTACAGCATCCATTTGGAAAGGGACAACTTTGTTACTCTTATGAGAGGTATATACCTACTTTTGTTGACATCATTCTAGTTGTTCTTATTGCAGTGTGTTGTAATTAGTAAGCATCAACTTTATACGCTTGCCTTTATATTTTTATAAAAGATCTTTTCTATAATTGGGAAGTGCAACTAGAATGACATCTTAGAAACAAAGTATTTGTAGAAGATATTAGCTGTGCAAATAATTCAAGATTCATTGCATACAAACAATGCAATGGGAAGAAGAGAGCATGAGGAATTTAAAGAAAATTTCCAAGGAAAGGAAGTGTGTTTCTTTAAATTTATTTTCTGGGTTAGTTAAATGTTATTGCTTTCTGCAATGGTCCACTTTTCTTTTTGGAGTCATTGCTTCTTGTGTTAGGAAGTGACTTTCCAATAACAAATATGTTTTGTCTTTGGCAGCAACGATAGTGTTAAATGAACTCAACTGGACGGCAGCGTTGGACGATGTGTTCAAGAGGAACAGAGAAGAAGACCCCACTTTACTATGGCAGGTTTTTGGTAGTGCCACTGGCCTCGCAAGGTATTATCCAGGTAACTGAAGTCCCCTTAACAACTGTCCTATGCCATATATTGTCCTAAAACTATTCTGATTTATTTACAAGCAGTGAAACATAACTAAGAATTGCTTTCTTGCATAGGTGCAGTTTCTGTATATCAGAATTAACTTAAGGACTGTGAAATTATTCTGGCATAAATCTGGTGTGAGGGGTAAGAAACTGGGGGTGAAATATGTAGCTATTTTCTTTTTCAGTAAGAGGAACAGAAGATTATGTCCTTTGAAACACTGAAGAGTTAAATTTTATTTTTGTATTGTTTTCTATATATTGTGTAAATAATCAGCTGAATATTTGCCAGTGAGATTTCTGTACCTGTCTAGTTTTGAAAATAGGGACCTGGGGACTAGGCATATAATCATATGTAATGAAAATATGAATGCACTATGCTGTGTTTGTAGCACAGTGTTCATGCCCCCAGAATCCATGGCCTCTGACAGGTTCGTCTTTGATGTTAGAGCTAAGGTCAGTGAATACAACTTGATTACTTCAACCAGCATCTGTTCCACCTGTCAAAGAATCCCATCACTGGATCACACTAGTTAATTTAAACAGATGTATATTTTACTGAATTTAGATCATCAGTAGCCCTAATTTGATTTTTGTTGTGTGATAACTAATGGAAAGACTTAGCTTATCTGTGTTTTATGGCAAGGCTGCTGCTGCTGCTGTTCTTAAGTAACGCTGTTATCAATGACAGTCCACTACATGCAAGACAATTATGTGCAGCGTCTTGACTCATGCCTACAACTGCCTAAGGAAGAATTCTGAGATCCTTTCTCTTCTGTTTATACGAGATTGTTTGTATTTCTGAGGGTGAAGAGGATTATTCTAAAGCTGTTATTGTATCATTAGCACAACTGTTAGCACAGGCAGAGAAATTGCCTCAGGCTATTTTACATGAAGAATATTTCATAGCACTCGAATCCTGTTTGTTTTGTCATGCTGGATGAAATAAATACAGTGAGATTTTGTTGCAGAAACAATAATACTGAAAATGCTAATTTCATATTTCTTTTGTTTTCCAAGTGTTCTGTTTCAGTGCTTTTGGGGGCTCTTAGTGCTGTATTTGTGGTCAGCATTTGCCACTGCTTACTATGTGATATTTTTCAAGTTCTGAAAAATAAGTGTTTCTTGAATGCATCTCTTTACCTGTCTCTGAGGAATTATTTTCAAGTGTAAGGTTATCTCATATACTGAAAAATATATCTTATGTCTAGCTAACCTGTTTACTCTAGTTTTTCAACAACACAACAGAGGAGACTTGGAATCTCCATGTATTCTTCCTTAGAGAACCTCTATAAAATAGGAGAAGCTTATTTTCTCTGTTTTTCAGATGAATATGCTGCTTGTATATACTCCACCTAAACACAAATTTAGTGTAAAACTCAGATCCTCACATGTCCTGCTTATTCCACAGCTAATTATTTAAGTCTTTTTTTTAGCTGTCCAATCCTGTCAGAATATGACTTCATAAATTTCTGGCTAATTCCCCAGTTCTTAAATTCCACACACACAAACACAGTGTAGATCATTCTGATACGCCTTAATTTATATGTGTGCTATTTTGTGCAGCTGCTTCCCAGCCCTTCCATTGGTTGCTCAAATTGTGATACATAGTGAATACTGAACATTCTCAGTGGGAAAGGACCCACAAGGATCATCAACTCTTATGTGAATGGCCAGTGTGGGAATTGAACCCACAACCTTGGAGTTGCTAACACCATGTCCCAACCAACTGAGCTAATCTCAGGGTCTGCCTGGGGAGGTTTAGATTTTTAGAATAGCTCTTTTTGCAATGCTGTCTATATTTCTCTTTTTGTAAACTCTTTTTTTTAAGTTTTTGACCCAGAGAAATGTTCTGGAAATTAATTCAAGTTTCATATACTGAAATACTAAATACTTTTCACATTTTCATAATGGAAATGATATTATAAATTTTAAAACATTGCTTTATTATATTGACCTAAGGTAAGCCTTCTTCAAACTGATGAAATTTTCCTAGTGATGATATGTGTGAAAGAATTTGGAAATACCAAAAGCCAAAATTAAAATGCATGGATTAGTCTGCTCATTATTATCTGAAACATATCCATCCAGTCTTGCCTCCTTTATTTAAAAAAAAAAAAAAAAGTTTTTTGATACCTCTAAGCTCACAGTTTTTGTGGACTTATGTTTGGTAATATCCCACTGTCTTGAGTCATGGGCTAGATGTCTCTCCTAAGGAGGCTCTTGGCCTGTCCTTGTCCCCATAGTAACCCACCAGCATGAAGGGATCTTTCTGTGATCAACTCCATGGGTGGAAAGTATGTGTGACATATTATGGCTTATTCATATTTATATATATCTCACTGTTTCCTGTATACATTCTATTTTGTACTGTTGTACACTCCTCTAGCATCACATACATGATTAGATAAGATTTTTCAGCTGTGCTTTATCTGTCTCTTTAGTAAATTTGAGTTCCCTTGTCTCTATCAAGAAGGCAAGACAGCTTCCTTCTGACTATCACCTGGGCTGACATATCTGGCAGTTCTTTTCCTCAGACCTTGTTATTTATACACTATAGTAAATGGTATTAGGTTTAAATACAGCAGTAGTTAGATGCAATGGAATAAGAATAGGAAACTATTTTAATAAAATAGCTAACAGCATTGGGTAGAGGAAGTAATGGTACCAAAGTATTGGTTTCCTGTAATGATGCAATTAGTCCAGCAAATATTCTGTATGCAAATATTCTGTCATTTCTTACTGATGAGAAAACCACATTCTATGTGGTATTGCCTTTGTTCTGTTTTCAAGATGAAGAAAGTATGTAATCTAGGCAGGCAAAACAGATGTAGGAAGATATCTGTGTAGATGTTTGATGAACATACAGATGCGCAACAAAGTTTTAAAAATATACACATAAATGCACATATATGTTCATATTTGCAGTGGTGGCAGAACCAGTGCCAGGCAAGTTTCACTTACAAGATGCCCCAATGGATACTTTAGAGACTACATTGAGGTCAACTGTCTCTTTAGAGGTTAATGCATTACTTCATTTTGTTTATTAACTATTTTTCCCTAGATTTTATTCAGTTCAACTCTCATTATCAAACATCAAACCAGACATGACAGAGAAGAGCCAAAGATTTAAGATTCCTCCATGGGCCTCAAACATTATTTTTCACCACTTTTGGTTTGTATTTTAATGAGCTTGATTTTGAGAGTCAATATGAGTACTCGTACTGCACTTTTTCTTCTTTAAGTTATTTATGAAAGCGTGTCTTACATAAAATATTTTTAAATATTAGACAAGTTGCTTAGTATCAAAATTTTCATTAGTTTCAATGGCAGGATATTAGTGAAGACAAGTGCTAAGCTCTGTTACTGTACTGGCAACCATCCATTTTGATATGAAGATACCAAGAGCAATTTTGAGATTTCTATTATCTATTCTATGAGCTCTGAACAACTCAAGAGTAAGTAAACAGAACTTTAATAAATGATCTCAAGAGAATAAGCTTATAAAGTGAATGGAACTTTTAAGAAGGATATAATGGGTGCACATTCTTACTTTTAAATATCACAGATTAGTCTTTCATTCACGAGATGGTTTCAGCATTTTAAGAATGCATTGTCCTTTACAATCCTTTATTGTCCTACAATCATTTATGGAGTAGTATCAGAATCAAGACAGGAATCTGTATCTTCATGTGATAAAGATACTGATAAAATCCTTGCTTTAAAAGGGAAGTGTGGAAGAGGTGCAAACAAGGACAGATGACCTGGAAGGAATATAGAGACACTGTCCAAGGATATAGAAACGTGGTTAGAAAAGTCAAAGCCCACTTGGAGTTGAATCTGGTGAAAAATATGAATAACAACAGGAAGAGCTTCTACAGTAACATCAGCAGCAAAAGAAGGACTAAGGAATATATAGACTTGCTGCAAAATGTGGGCTTGCAGCTCTGTGGTGCAGGGCACTTTTTGACCAAAAGTATGGAAAAGGCTGAGGTATTCATTATCTTCTTTACCTCAGTCCTTACTTGTAAGACCAGCCCTCAGTAATCACAAGCCTCTACAATCAAAGGGAAAGTCTGGAGCAAGGACAACTTGTTCTCAGTGGAGGAGAATTGGGTTAGGGAACATTTAAGCAAACTGGACTCGAAGAAACACTTAGTAAGTATACCAGTGACACTAACTTGGGAAGAAATGTCAGCTCACTCGAGGGCAGAGAGGGCCTGCAGAGAGACCTTGTCAAATTAGAGAGATGGGAAATCACCAAGTTTAACAAGGGGAAGCGCCATATTCTGGGCCTGGGATGGAGCAACCCTGGATGTATGGCCAGATTGCAGAATGAGATGCTGGAAAGCATTGTTGTGGAAAGGGAGCTGGGGGTCCTGGTTGATGACAAGTTGAATGTGAGTCAGCAGCGCTCTGACAGCCAGGAGGGACAAGCATGTCCTGAGGACATCAGGCAAAACATGGCCAGGCAGTCGAGGGAGAGGATTGTCCTGCTCTTGTTGGCACTGGGGTGGCCTCACCTTGAATATTGTGTGCAGTTTTGGGCATCACACTATAAACCAGACATTAAGCCATTAGAGGGTGTCCAAAGTAGGGCCACAAGGATGGTGAAGGGTCTGGAGGGGAAGTTATATGAGGAGTGCTTGAGATCACTTGGTCTGTTCAGCCTGGAGAAGAGGAGACTGAGGGGAGACCTCATTGCAGTTACAACTTTCTCGTGAGGGGAAGCAAAGGGGCAGGTACCAATCTCCTCACTCTTGTGACCAGTGAAAGGACTTGAGGAAATGGCATAAAATTGAGTCATGGGAGGTTTAAATGAGATATTAGGAAAAGCTTTTTCACCCAGGGGGTGGTTGAGCACCGAAACAGGCTCCCCAAGGAAATGGTCAAAGCACCAAGGCTGTCTGAGTTGAAGAAGGGTTTGGGCAATGCTCTCAGGCACATGGTGTGATTCTTGGAGTGTCCTGTGCAGGACTCAATAGTCCTTATGGATCCCTTCCAACTCAGAATATTCTGTGATTCTGGTATGGACCCAGGAATATTGAGGGGACTTGTGGGTGTCATTGCAAGACTATCCTTGATAATAATTTTTAAAAAATCCTTTTATTTGCCTTTTACCAGATGCACTCTCTTTCTCTGTTTGTTTGTTGTTGGTTTGCTTTTGTTTGGGTTTTTTTTTTTTGTTTGGTTTTTTTTTTTTGTAAAACTGAGATCCTCAGTAAAATATGCATTTTGGGATTTTTTTTTTTTGACTGCATACAGCATACATTTATTTGCAGTTAAATATGATATATATGATATATATGAGATATATATTCTAGTTATAGCAGTAAATATACTAAGAAAATTTGGTTTCAAATGAAAACACACTCTTGATTTAGATGAACGTGTGGCAAAAGCCATGTTTGGTCAGCAATACTGACTCAAGTGTCTCAGGAAAGTATACTAAACAATAATTTTCCCAATGGTAATACTAGAAAGGGTAGTACTGATGTGAATATTGGTAGTACTGATAGTTCCAGATTTCAGTTAGTGAGTTTTATATATCCGTAACAGTAGCATGATGATGCATGAGGAGATTCAGCATCTTTTGTGGGGAAATGCTGAACCTAGGCTCAGTGTGACACTATTTGGTCTGCAGTGACTTGAAGGTGGGAATATGCCACCTTTGATCAAGATCCAAAAGCTGAGGCAATTCATAACAAAAATAAAACTGAAAAAGAAATACTTTCCTGTCCCCAGATGTTCCCAATCTTCCCACTTCCATCTGGAGATTTAGAAGGGCTGATGGGAAATTCAGCTGAAAACTTGCTTTCACAATATGGTATGTCTGACAAAAGATATATTTTCCTCTCTCCCTAAGTGCTGCATAGATGTGGGATTTTTCTCTGTTGTATTTATGGAGTTTTTTTGTTTGGGGGCTTTTTCATAAAGGAGAAAGCGAAGTTCAACCTGCAGCTCCATAACCCTTCTCTTACCACATAACCTAGACACAGAAACTTGTCATCTTTATTTGACCTTACCTGTATTAGAGAAGAATTCTTTAAGCATATCTGAACATGCCTTAATCATGTATACATGTCTTTCTTAAGTTCATCTGCTCCCTCAGCTTTAAAGGTGTATTATTAAACAGAACTAGTCTGTGTTTTATTAGAATCCTTTAGACAGACCCACAGTGTGACTGAAGGGACAACATATGCTGGCAGCCTTTCCTAGTGAATAGCAATGGGGTTTTGTTTCCTCTGTACTTCAGTCTTTTCTATTCTTGTTCCAGGACACCTTATGTTTTCAGAGACCCCTAAATTTTTTTGTGCTGTACTGCTACATGGCATATAACACATGCCTAAATTTTCATTCCCAAAACACTTCTGGTTTGAAAACTCATAAAATCCTTCACTGTCCTTATTTTGCAGATAAAAGAAACAGATATAAAGAGATAAAATAGCTCCTTCAGTGATCTCCTGAAGGTTAGGTATTCAAGCCAGGAATATGCATAGCAGCAATATTTTAAGATTCAGTGTGCTTTTACATTCATTAACTAATACTTAAACTAATTGTTTCAATATCAGTAATTCTGGTAGTCTTCTCTAGATGTTTCTAATGTAGGTACTGAAGAGTACAGTGTAAAGAACTGTTGTATTCTTTCCCTTTTTTTACTGTAGAGTTGCCTTGTATTTAGCCTTTTTTTATTTATCTACATAATAAGTAAGTATAATATGATGGGAATTTTAATTAATTAGAGAAAAATCCCTTTGTGTTGCTTATGCCAGTATTTTACTACAATATTTCTGTGTAATTAGAGCTTACAAGGTGTTAAATGGAAAAATTCACAGATAAAGAAAACAATGTTTCAGTGCTGATTATCCAGAAAAATAATTTTATCTCTAAAGTCTTCAAACTCTTGTATTGGAAAATGGATAGAGAAGAGCTAGTATGATCTCTTACCCTTCATTAAAAAAAAATCAAATCTTAACCTGTTTCCAGATATTAGTGAAGCAGGTCTCACTCAGCTACAAATGCATTCCCTGCTTAGACAAATTAATAATAGAAGAGCTTCAAAAATCAATTTCTAATAAAATAAAATGGTATCTCTCCAAATGAAGGGCTTGCTGTGCACAGCTGCTCTTGTGTTAACAATTAATGGCAAGCAATAGTGTTTTGACCATGATATTGAACTCTCCAGAGAAAGTAATTACTGAAGCAGATACTAAGAGACTAGAAAGCCTAAAAAATCCATATAAAATGAATCAAAAGCCTTGAAAAACTGAGAACTTCACTCTTTTTTTCAAAAGGTTTGTATTTTATAGCTGTTAGTTCCTATTAACAGCTCAACATTTAAAGGAACCTTTAAAGTAGAAAAACAAAGTAAAACCCAAATCTTTCCTAGTAATGCAACTTATAAATTATCAATTAGTGCAATTAGTGTGTGAGTTGGATAATTCTACCTTTTGTATGGAAATAAACCTCTTTGAGTGTTGTTAACTTCTCTTTATTTGTTTTTTGTTTGTTTGTTTGTTTTTTTTTTTTCTTTTTTTAATCCCTTGAAATCTGGGAGGGAGGGAAATGAGCTTACATGATTTGAGTATAACCGTGCTCATACAATATAGAATTATCAGGTTGGAAAAGACCTTTAAGATCATCAAGTCTGTCAACCCAGCACCACTACCATATTCACTACTAAACCACGTCCTCAAATGCCACAATCCATGTGTTTTTTGAACTTCCAGGGATGGTGACTCTACCACTTCCTTGGGCTTCCTGTTCCTATGCTTCACAACCCTTTCTGTAAAGAAAGTTTTCATAAATCCAATCTAAACCTCCCTGGGGCAACTTCAGGCCATTTCCTTTTGTCCTGTCACTTGTTACCTGGGAGAAGAGACTGACACCCACCTCACTACAACCTCTTCAATGATATGAAAAATCTCACAATGTAAGTTCAGTTGTGGCTCATTTTTCAAAACTGATGTGCTGAATGCTGCAGTTATGGAAGTAGATCCACCCAGTTACAGATAATGCACTATTTCTACTGAGCTAAAAAAGTTGCATCCAGCAGGTCACCATGCCTTTGTGCTAAAATTCATGCCATCTCTGTGTCTTTATTATACAGTTTGAAATCTCCAGAGTTTGCGTTATGGGAGAAAAAGGGAAACAACAACAAACTCAGCAAAACACCTGTTACTTCTGTCCTTCTTCTCCTCAAGGTCTGATACTCCCACCCTCTTTGGGGGGAAAGAGGTGCAGGTGAAACTAATGTGAGGAACACATTTAGGATGAAAATCAACTTATACATGCAGAAGAAGAAATACTTGCTTCTGAAATAAGATAACACAGAGGAATTTAAGAGGTTAATTTTAAGTTGCAGATTGCAGTACGAGTTGCACCTTCCAATCAATTTTGGTATATTGGTATACTGGTAGAAAATATTAATAGATTTGTTTGTGTTCGGACTATTCCCGTATAAAATCTTTGCTGAACTGATTTGGGATAAAACTGAGTACAGTATTGCCCATAACATAATTACCTGATACCACCTAGGTTATACATTCTGCAAAGTCTTTCATATTATTACCTTCTCTTTTCTGTATGATGATGAAGCTATGAAAGTTAGAGAGGACATTGCACAGACCTGTTTATGTTAGATAGATTTTACCTGAACATACCTTGAAGTCTTGGCAATTTTCAGTCAGTTATTGGAGTAAAGTCATAAAGAAGTGGCTGCATTCAGTTTTGACTGAACATCTGGTGTTGTAATGCAGAGTTGGTCAGGAACAATCTCTGACTTGGGGGGAATGGTACTAACCAGTTGTTAATCCAAGGCATCATTATGATACAAATATCCTGAGTACTAAGCTTAGCAGTTGAAAACACTTTATGATGATTAATGTAAGAGGCTCTTAAAGTTGTGGCTGTTTCTTATTTTTAATTACTGTGTCTTGCCACTTTTCACCTTTTACTGAAAAATAGCTGAGGAATTCTACGAAGGTGCTGCTGCTGCTACCCTGAAATTCAGTTGACTTCTTTCTGAGTAATAAGATGAGAAATATCTCATTTCTCAAATAGTCTGGGCTATCACATATCTTGATGCAGGTTTTTTCACAGAAGTTCACTAAAAGATGAAAATAAATAAGAAATTAAACTAGTGGCAAAGTATATATTGTAGCTGATATCTTTGCTCCATCTGAGGAAGATCTTACTGAATCTGGCTCAGGGAATTAAATAGTCTATGGTTTTGATTGTTTTGATTATCCACATGAATGTTGATTGGAGAGATAGCAAGGTAAAATTCAACTTTAACAAATATTTATTTGTCTAACCTGGTGGGATGTTACACCTGGTAAATGCTATATTGAGGTTAACTAGCAAGTAACCCTCTGAGATGGAAAGGTAATGTGGCTTGAGTCAAAATAAGATGATGCTGTCTGGGATTTGATAATTGGCATTTCTTGCCTGTCTTACTATCACCTTTAGCCTGTTTCCCCAAATGTATTAATAATGCAAAGGGATGTAAAGCTGTTAATAATTCATCTCTGCCTATCTGATCCTTACATAGACATACCTAACCAGTAGAGCAGGGCAGGACTTTTCAGGAAAGTTTCCCTTGTGACACTCACCTATGCCTCTGGAATCATCTCATGCATTCAGAATGGGAGGTTGTAGCCAAGGTCTCCCTTTCCTAACAAATACTTTCACTTAGGATTTACCCTGTGACAGTCTCTGTCCTGCATGAATTGGTTCTACCTGTAATCAAAAAACCTGAGGATTTCCACTCCATATGTGCAGAAATAAAAGAAAATAAAAGAAAAGCATGCCTTACTCTTGCTTGAAATATAGCCTGTCCTATATCTCCATAATGCAAACAGCAGAGGTGGGAAGGATATCAAATCCAATGAATAATTTATAAAGTATCAAATCTATCCACATGCCAAACAACAAAATCATCAAAGGGGAACATGACTAAAGCCTAATGTATGCACCAGAGAACCATGCAGTGTTGATATAGTTCAAAGATAGTCACATGGAATAATGAAACACAGGGAGGCTGATTTCTTGAAGATGCTGGTGAGCTGGATTCCAAGGCATCTGATAAAAAAGTGTTAAAAAAATAGCTTATATAAATAAAACTGTAACTCTCCAAATCCTTGATCTGCAATTTTAATTTTTTTAAAAAAATGTAATCATATTTTTTGTGTGTTTCATTTTGCTTTCATCTTAGACCATGTAATGGCTTTTGTCAGTAAGATGTAAGCCTGTTTCTCCAAATGTCTTTATAGTATATTTTGTATATGTATCTAGGGAACACATTTTTCTTTCAGTGCTCTCCATCCCTTCTCATTATTTCTGTAAAATTATAGATCCATATTTGGGTTTGCATAGAAAGCATTTATCACCTTTGACCAAAATCAGGATACATTAAAATTGATCAGTGGAGATCAAATATCGTAAGGGAATTTCAGTTTCCTCTTAATAACCATTTCAATAATATCCATAAATACTCAGAATGTTACCAAAACCAGTGAATAGATTTGAGATCATTCAAAGCCATCTAAAATTAAATGTATTATTCCAGAGAGAGCCTAGGATGAATGAGTAATTTAGTCATGATAATTCCTGAGGTTGAGGAGGGAATTCAACACTTCTTTGGTGTGAATGAAATTTTATATACCAAGACCTGAGTCCTTATTTATGTTTAGTCATGCAGAGACTGTCTACTAGATTATGTAAACTATTGTAGAAACCATCATTAAACATTACATGTCTTAGTTAATGTATGATCCACCATCCATTAATGATAATTTTTTCAGCCATGGAAACTTAAACATGGAGGTGCTTGTTATATTTGTCTGCACAGAAAATACCGTCTTAATTAGGAAAGTGAAATGTATTGACATGTGGCACAGAAAATACTGGTTTAATGGCATGATAAAATATAATGTTTTTAAAGACCTTCTCCAGATCTCCCTGAAGCTGCTGGCAATCTTTCCAGGACTGTTTGTACTGAAAGGGCTGCGGCGTTTGTATTGAAAGAGAAGTAGAATTTAGCTGTTGTGTTCAGCACTGTGTCTACCTCCCAAAAAGAAAAACTGTGTTACCATTGAAAGTAATCTCCAAAAGGATTAGACAGGCTGTAAGTAGTGTGATGAGTGGTTTATTCATAGTTTAGTTCGTGTATAATTGGACTGTTGTAATGATTCTTAGCATAGTTCTAGTGAATGTGTTCCATTATGTTGTGCTTTTTATCCAGAAGGGGACCATTCAGACCTTGTTGAACTCCAGAACTTTACTGAAAAGCTATGGTAAAACTGAGTGCAAGGCTTAGCAGTTCAAGTCTTAACAGAAGGAATTCCACTAATGAACAATTTGGAAACTTTTGTCTTCATTCATTTTACTCTGTTTCAACCCGAAGTTTTGAGCATCTCCATTTTTAGAGGGAAAAGAAAGAAGTAATTTTTAAAAGTGTTGTTGTGGTGTGCATTCCATTTTTTTTTTTTTTAAATCAACTTTTGTTATACAAAGACTTTTGGTGCTTTTGGAAATACTAGGAAAAGTTTCAGGCATTTCAAATTTTATTATCTGGTACTTAAGTTGGTGTTAATTTTACCTCTTCCTAGTTCCAGAAGATTTGCCATACAGTGATCTAAAGGCCCCGGTTCTGAAGTGCTTTCTGTTTAGACAACTGGCATTGATGTCAAGGAAGTGGTGTCAGGTGATATTACATTAGCATGTGTTTGTAGGTCTCAAATTTTATAGAAAAAAGGAGCTGAATTATTTCTCATAGTCTTCTTTTACACAAGTAAAATGTAATCTTAACCTATATTTCTTTAAATTTTACTTTAGCACTTAGAGTGTTGCTTAGAGAGTTTAAAATAGTATGTGAAGTTACACTATCATTTTCCTGAAGGTTATGATATCAGAAAAAAATTAGTTTTGGCAAAGATATAGCAGTGTTGGTCAGTATCTTGATTTATATTTGGTATTTTGCTTAAACCAGTCATAATACAAACTGGAATGAGTACACTGCATGCAGATTTTGCAAGTCTCAGGGAATGTTGTTGAAGGATGTCTTTTTAGACGGAATTCCTATGGATAGGATAGCCTGGACAGACACAAAAAGTCCATCATTGAACATGTGCTAAACGTATAGGCTCATAAAATACTGGAGAATTTAACCTGTGTATGTCTGAGTAATGATACTTAAGTTAGAATTTCACGTATATCAGTCCGAAAAATTCAATTTTCTAATTTCTGGAAATTTCAAATACTCTTACACTGTCAGGTCCCAAAGGACATGTCAGGTGGTCTAGTCTGAGATCACAGACAATGCTGGTGTAAACTTTGAGGTTCTCCTGGTGTGCAGCAGCACACAGTGTTTTCTGTGGCTGTTAAATGTGTACTGATAAATGTCCTGTGGGTTACACTTGGCTTAAATGTTCTGGACCAACTCAGGGTTTGGTGACTTAGGAAAGGGTTCATTTCATAACATCAAAAAAAGGCAGCAATTCAAAGCTGGTGGCTTCTTTTATATTTATAGGTAGAGATATCATAATTCTTCCATTTTGTCTTAGATAAATGCTTTTTCAGGAAGAATCGTGGATCTGCTTATATCCTTCTTTATTTCTTAGACAGGAAAATTATTAATGTTAGGAAATAGCTCCCACAAGGCCGTTGGCATAGAGGGAGAGAACAAATTGCAGAACATTATCTCATTCCCTGTAACTTTTCAAATTTTTATTTGTGTTCGTTAAACTGTCAAGTGGTTTTGAAAGACTCATTTTGTTTTTTCAGTAAGGAAAAGATTCCTGCACTTGCTGAAAATCATGGTGAAGCCTAGATTAAACACTTGCAAACGGCTATTAATCTTACCATTTTCTTTACAGAGACACAAGTATGTACATCTCATTTTGTTTTCAGAATATATGATACTTTCATGTTACTTTTCTAATTTGCCTTTTTTGGTAAACCACTTGGGTCAGTGTACAGTTGTTTAGATGTATAACTGAGCTTTAGATTAGTACAGCATAATTGTATGCAATTAAAGTTAACTTATAAGTTCTTTTATTCAAGTATTTATTTAAAAAAGTTGTTTCATATTCTGAGTTACTTCAGTTGAATTTCTGGTTCCATTGAAATCATTGGTCAGTTACAGTCAGTACTGTTTCTTCAGCACACTTGGCCCTTGAAGGTCTTTATATATATAGTGTTATTGCATTATATGGTCATATATATGGGTATATAGGTATTTCAACAACATTATTCCCAAATACAGACTTTTTTTATCAATACCAAATGTTGATATTTATGTAGTGCAAATTCTGTGATATTCGTTATATTGTTGTCAATTAAAATACTTGAAATGAAGTTTTGAATTTATTCCATACTTTTTTTTCTTTTTAGCTTCCCCGTGGGTAGATAAAAGCCGAACTCCTAACAAGATAGATCTGTATGATGTACGCAGAAGACCATGGTAAGCTTTCTTTTTAAAGGTTTGTAAATATATACATCACTTACTTTCTAGATATTACTGTAAAACATTTTTTCTGTTTATTTATATCTGGTAGTCCCTAATTTTGGATATTATAATTTTCTTTTTAAAATCAGTTAATTCTTTTGAATAAACAATCTTCAAATCATATTCCTTGTTGCGCAATATCCACTGTAGTGCATCATACTATTGCAATACATGGACCTTTTCATAACTATCAAATAGGTATAAGGCAATTAAAACCTTTTTGTTTTGTGCCAAAATAAAATATAATTCAGAGTATTAGACTGAAACCTTCCTCCAGATTTTGCAAGTGTTTAAAAAGTAAGTCTCAGTGGTTTAGACCAGTTATAAAATCACTAGATTACTGAAAGACAGTGAGATTACTTCTCATGATTTTTTTCTGTAAGCCTCTCAGGACATGAAGCATATTGGTACTTGGGTATAGTTGGATATATTTTTTTCAAAGGACTGAATATTTGTCCCTAAGCTGGGCTGAGTAATAATTCATCTGTCATCAAGATCTTTAGCTCTGAAATAGCATTCATTTTTTTTCATTTTTAAACATCTGAAAACAGTGAATTTTGATCAGTGTATCCTACTTTCAGATTTCCCTAATGTGGTTTAGACTTTGATTTACTTAGAAAACACAGCAAGAGGGAAAATAATAGCACATGGTTTTTGTAGTAGCTACAACAGGAAGATTTTGTTAGTTCAGCTAGTTTGAGTTTAGAGATCACAGAGTGTCTTCCATCACTCACAGAAAATGTGTTTTCAAATTTGTCTCAATTATGACATTTATTTATTTCAGGTATATCCAAGGAGCTGCATCTCCCAAAGACATGCTTATTTTAGTTGATGCGTAAGTGTTTAATGTCCGAATACTGACATTAGAGGGATTAAAGGACCTACATGTATTCAGCAAAGCTCTATGTGCTGAAAAATAGAGAGGGGATTAAGAGGTCCTTATATGCAAGCTTCAAAACTTGTGGTATGAACAAAATAAATACACAGTAAAAAACAGTTCCAAAAGCCCAAACCAAACCCGAAAGTTACTTATACTGGGGACAAGGTAGCTGATTTTTTTTTAATCTCTTCAATATTATTCTGCTTTCAACTTCCTAATTACTGAAGCAATCAAGTAATCAATATTTCTCATTTGCACGCCAAGATTTGTTGTAGAACACAAACCTAAAAACAAATGACTAGAAGCATTGCAGTAGATGCAATCGTGATTTCATGAGCCTGAAAGATGAGAACATATGCAGACTTCTCCTGTTTTACCATACAGATTTTAAAATTGCCAAGTCACTAGAAAGTGAGAAAACAAATTAATGAGAGCTCTGTCTTTGTGTTGACGAGACTTCCTTGGTGTAGCTAATGTTGAGGGACTGAAGGAAGCATTGAGATCTGATGTCTCAGTCTGCTTTACACTGAAAAGCTCCTCAGTCAGAGAATTTGCATTTAATGCTTTTACATGTGGTGAAGTGCTTTCATATCAGCATTGAGTTTTATAGCACTTGTTATTTCTTCAGCTTAGGTTGTGCCTTGAATCAAACAAGCTTTAATTTGCATATCTGAAAATCTAAAGCTGTAAATCTGTGTGTAGGAGTATAAAATATTTAGATAAGGCATTGGTAAACTTTTTCAGACTTCTTGAAAAGAATATGATGTACCGTTATAACTTTAACTAAGCCACAGGACTGGGAGTTTGACAGTTTTGGACTTAATTTAGTAATTATTAATAGTGTAATAATACTAATGATGAGCTGGAGCATTCAAGAGCTAAACTGACAATTTTAATGTGAAAGCTGGTCAGAGCGCTGGTGGGTGCTCTGTATTTCCTCTGTACATTTTACATAACATTTATTAAATTCAACTTTTTTATTATCTTGTGGATTTTTATTAGGAGTGGAAGTGTCAGTGGGCTGACATTGAAGCTGATCCGCACCTCGGTCATTGAGATGTTAGAGACGTTATCCGATGATGACTTTGTGAACGTAGTTTCAGTGAGTATCTGTTCTTTCTACAAAATTTGCGTTGTCAACAAAGCTATAAGAAAACTTTTTTTAATCCTGGATGTGAGATCCTTGAATGAAGCTGCAAAGAGACTTAAAGTATATTGCAAAACACCGCATTTGGAGTGTTTTTTCTAATAAAGTAAAATGAATGTCCTGGAATTGTTAATATATATACATTTGAGTGAAGGGCAAAAGTCATTTAAATAAACCTCTACATAGCCAAATTCTCCTTTCCAGTAGAGTACTGTGGTCTCTATAACACATCTTCCATTAGACTGGTATATGCAAATTCTCTTGAAATAATTGATGGTTTCCACACAGCAGATATTTAGGTTGCTCATGTTGATTGATGTATGATGACAGAAGATGTACAGACATATAACTGACTTGTCAAAGAGGTGTTGCTGAGAAGTTCTACAACTGGGTAGATGACTGGCAAAGAAATTTTTTCCATAATAAATAATATCATAATAAATAATAAAATAGAGGGGACAATCCATGAAAAAGGTATGGGCAACTTTCAGTTTTCAGGTTGATGTCATGTCGCAGCCTCAGGCATGGCTTTTTTTGTTTTTTATTAAGCTGTTCAACTGTAGAGCTTTGATTCTAAGGATTTAGGATAGGAACATTGACATACTCTTAATGACAAGAGACAGCCTGAATGATGAGTAACTGGAATGATTTTGGAGATAATTTTCAATTTCAACAGTTGTGTTGTAGCCAGCCTGAGGGGGAAATATAACTAAAATAAATCTTTTTTTAAAACCACTTATTACTTCATTGTTTGCTGTCAGTCTAGCTAGACCTTTGCCCAAGTAGCAGACAAGCCCTATTGTCAATAGTGTTTCCTTTGTTAGAGTTTTTAATAGTGGATTAGACCATTTTCTTTACTATAAATTGCAGTGAAAAAAACAAAGAAATGTTTTCTATTATTATTATTATTATTGAAGAAAATAAGCTTTTCTATAATGGTATTAGAGAGTTAAAATCTTGTTGTTAGGTTCAGTGATTTAAAAACCAAAAAGCTTGTAATCCTAAAGTGATGGAAAATTGATTACTATGTTCAGTGGAGCTGTGCCAGCTTTCACTGCTGGAAAATCTGGACCCCCTACTACCTCTTGATTTATACAACTTTCCAAACTCTTTCCTTATACTTTCTCCCAGATGACCAGAAACAGTGTATCTTAAAGCTAAGCCTTTTTTAGGCTCTGGGTATTTTATTGGCTAAGGTTCAGTGCTATTCTGGTGAGGCCCCAAGGTTGGGATTTGTGTCAAAAAAGAACTCAAAATCCTTGAATATTTTCTACAGTGCATTTTCCCACTGGTTTGTAACTTAAAATATATAAGGATCTCTTTTTTTATTTGAATGAACTTTAGAGGTTCACAGCAGATATTTGGCTGCAGAATGGAAGAGGACATTTTGGTCAGGCTGTGTTCATCATCAGAGTAGGGCAGCACTCACAGAAATGTTCATAATGAAACATAGAATCTCTAAATCTTTTATAAAGTGCTATTTGGTATTGTGCACTTATAATTTAAAAGTCTGTATTAGATACTTTCAGTATTGCAATTACTTTTGTATAATGTTTTCATGTATTCAGATGATTTACAAGTGCAATTGTGGTGGACACATATTTTTTATTTCTCTAACAGACAGGAAATCATATGTTATAGACAGGAAACAAATGGTTGTACTACTACAAGACATTCTAAAAGTGAGAGAATTGAATGCAGAAGTCTGGTATTTTTTAAATTTATTTTTCCTTGTTTTAAAAAAGCTTTTACTTTAGTTTACTCAGTTTTTCCACAGTTCAACCAAAGCCTCGAAGTTAACACTAGAGGTGCTACTGCTCAAGAAGGTGATATATTATCACACTCAGTATTATTTGTTCTTAGGATTATTTACAAAAGCATGTACACAAACCCAGCTTCTATGATGAACTAATCCACTGCAAAGTTGTTATTAGTTGCTGCACTGTCTTCATATATATTGCTTTATTTTTATATTTGATTTAGGTATCTTGACAGCTGAAGTAAAATAAGGTATTAGAACAATAATTCTGATCATTCAGTTAGATCTTTGAAAACTTCATGTGTGATTTTCATTTAGGTACAAGATCTTTATTCAAATACTAAATTCAACATTTTACTGATTAGTTTTTTTCCATTTATTCTTTCTTGTATACCTTTGCTGAAAAGATGATTTATTCGGTTTATGTACTGTGTTAAATAGCAGATGATTCATTAATTCTTTTCTAATTTTAAAATAGTATATTTTTATTTTTCTAAATGGTCTGAAGATCATCTAGAGATATGGTGTTACACAAAATATCATCTGGTCACCAGTGGTGTTCCCCATGGGTCAGTGTTGGGTTCAGTCCTGTTCAATATCTTTATCAATGATCTGGATGAGGGGACCAGTCCCCCTCAGTAAGTTTGCAGACGATGCCAAGTTGCATGGGAGTGTTGATCTACTGAAGGTAGGAAGTCTCTGCAGAGGGATCTGGACAGGCTGGATCAATGGGCTGTGACCAATTGTGTGAGGTTCAACAAGGTGAAGTGTTGGGTCCTGCACTTTAATCAATAACTCCATGCAGTGCTACAGGCTGGGGGAAGAGTGGCTGGAAAGCTGTCCAGAAGAAAAGGCCCTGGGGTTGCTGGTGGACAGTGGCTGAACAGTAGCAGAAAAGTTGCCCAAGTGGCCAAGATGGCCAGTGTCATCCTTGCCTGTATCAGCAACAGTGTGGCCAGCAGGACAAAGCAGTGACTGTCCCCTGGTACTTAGCACTACTGAGGTCACACCTTGAATCCTGTGTTCTGTGTTTTGCCCCTCATTACAAGAATGACATTGAGGTGCTGAAATGTGTCCAGAGAAGGGCAATAGAGCTGGTGAAGGGTCTGGAGCACAAGTCTCATGAGGAGGTGCTGAGGGAGCTGGGGTAGTTTATCCTGGAGAAGTGGAGGCTCAAGGAGATATCACTCTCTACAACTACCTGAAAGGAAGGCTGTAGCCAGGAGGGGGCCACCTCTTCTCATGAGTGACAAGCAATAGGACACAGGGAACAAACCTTCAAGTTGTACCAGGAAAGGTTCAGATTGGATATTAGGAAAAATTTCTTCTCTGGAAGTGTTGCCAACCCACAGAAGTGGTCGAGTTGCCATCCTGGATGTATTTAAAAGATGTGCAGATGTGGTACTTAGGGACATGATTTAGTGATAGACTTGGCAGTATTAGTATAACAGTTGGACTAGATAATCTTAAAGGTCTTTTCCCACCTAAATTGCTCTATAAGTCTATGGTCATGATTCACGGAATATTCTGTAGCAGAGAAGGAATGGCTTAAGTCCAACTCCAGTGCTTTCTTAATAAATCCAAAACCCAAAACATCAACTTAAACATTTTTTTCTAGGTGAAATAAATGTAGATTTATTCAATATGTTTCTTGTTATTGCTTAGGAAAATTTTCTCTTGAAGCATCCTGCTATTAGACATGATTAGCTAAATAAAAAGTCCAAAAAGCTAAGTGAAAATGTTCAGTTAATACAATATTAGCAGATGGATATATGAACACTAGCACTATACTGGAAGTAATCTACAATTTTTCTTTCCCTCATGGATCTTTTGGCCTAAAACATGACATTTGTTTTATGGCTTGTTATCTTTGATAACCACACAGTCTTTAGTATGAGGTTTTGAGTTAACTAGAGAGATGTTTTACAGCTAACCTCTGCCGAGATGTTGTCCCACAAAGCCCATATGTATGATGATTCATGCCCACAGCTGAAAGACATGGATTTAAGCTGATGCCAATCACTTCTTGAAAGTGACAGGATGATTTAATGAACTATGCCTCGTATTTGAAGAAATCCTATGGGAAAAAAGCTCAAAAGTAGATGTTTTAAAAACATTAGTTCTCCTGATTCAATATAGTTCCTGCATTTATTTCCAGTGAAGAAAGATTGAATGAACTATTAAGTCACATAAAGATAGCCAGGGGTTAATATGTCATGGCTTCCTCTGGGATTTGCATGTTTCTTATCTGAAGTGCTGTGCTTTGTTGCAGGGTGAAAATCTGCTGTTTGAAAGAGCTTAAACGTATGAGTAATACAACTGTTTTCCCACTAATCCAGTTATAGGCTTTGATAGCAGTGAGTGGTAGATGATAGGGGCAGCAATTCCATCCCAGCACGTTGTGATTTAGTGACTTGGTTTTGGATGTTGACACAGAGAGTGTAATTTGTTTGTGATTGTGGGTATTGTGCGGGAGAAATGTATTTCAAATCTGTAGAGGTGCAGAAAACCACACAAAGGAAAAGCCTCCCTTACAGCAGCAGATGTGTTAAAGGTCAGGAGCTGCAGTACTGTTTAAATTCACTTGGCCTTAGTAAAAACCCAAACTAGTATTTACTGTTTAGGAGCTGGAAATTAAATGTCATGAGCATACAAGATAGAACAGAATCATACTCTGGGAAAATTGAAAGCTCATCTCCTGCTCTTGTGCAGTTCTGCACATTGAGTAAACTCAGAGGGAATGTGACAGAAAAAGCTATGCACGCAGCCTATGAAATTATTCTTGGGCATAAAAGAAATCTGTGGAAGATACACCCCTTTTCCCACTGATTTTTAATAGCAGTTTTTCACGTAATTCTACAGTTCAGTCATGCAAACCTGTTTACTTTGTCTCCCTTGCTCCCAAGTTGGTACAATATTTATGCCTTCCTAATTTAAATATTTAAATATGATAATTGGGGAGGGGGGAAGTTCTGTAACAGGTTCTCAGTTTGTCAAAGGGCTCCTTTCCTTTTCTGCTACATGTTCCACCATGTATTCTGCAGTTCATATGGCACCTATACACTCTTAAATACAGGGAAACATTCCTTCCCTTTGGGACCTAATTTATTAAAGTTGTTTAAAAAATTAACAAACATGCAATGGGTGGAAACCTCAGCCTGAAGTCCTAGTGAAGGGAGGAGGATGCTAGATTTTGCAGCCAAGTAACCTGTCATACCTGTGTTATCTTTGATAAAATTTTTAGCTTTGTGTGAGTGGGCTTCTGTTCAATTGACAAAAACTTCCAGAATTTTACTGAAGAATAAATTAAAGTTCTGTTTCCTTTGTTAATTCAATGTAATGCTTTTTATGAACCTGAAATTAAACAGCATATTTAAATAATATGACAGGTTTTTCCCCATGTTTTTGAATTTTGATCCAGAAAAAATCAGTGGTGTTTTGTTTTTCCAAATGACTTCACTACTTGAGGGAGAAATTAAACATGATTGTGGTATAAGTGGCACTGAAGTAGTTCTATTGGTGGATGTAGAGGAGATGAAAAGGTGTCCTATATGAAGGGAATTGTCAATGTACTTTTTCCCTTACTTTCTCATTTTCCTTAATGGATGATATTAAGGAGAAAATATGAAGATGCCTGCCATCTTTTTTCATTATTTAACAAACAAAAAAATAGAGAATTAGGTTCCCACTACAATAAGCATGTCTGCATAAGCATCTCTCTTAGTGAGAGCATTTCAGATGAAAAAATCACAGTAGCTCCAGGTAAATATACAGTCTCCTCAGCATCATAGCTGTGGGAGGCAGTATACAAATATATATTATTCCTTTTTGGCGGGGGGTGTGGTTTGGGGTTTTTTCATAGTCAATGAAAAGCAACATAAAGACAAGTTTAGAGCTCCATGGAGCTTCCTGATTCTCCAAACAGCAATCCATCTAATTGACCTTGCAGTTTCTCTTAAATTGAATGGCTCATTTTCAAGAAAAGGGGGAACAATGATAGCTGCAGAGAAGCACATCTTCGTAGGAATGTTCCTTAATGGAAAATCATTAGCGTTCCTTAATGGAAGGTCATTGTCTTGCATCTTCCCTGTTCAGGGACCAAGTGAATTGAATGTTTTTTTCCTACACCTATGTTTAATAAGCACTGTGGGTCCAGGGTTCAACAAAGCTCAGATCTAAATCTAGAAGTTAGATCAAAATCTAGTATTCAATTTCTGCATTGTTAATAATTATAGGTCGAGTAAGGCAGTGTATCTATGGTAATATATGTATGGGAAATATTTCTGGAGGACATGTTTAGCTAATGTAATGAAGATGAATATTCTGCAAATAACAGTGGGAAAAGTTTGGAAATCACAGAAATCCAGGGACTGTTAAGAAGTTGGAAAGAATTTTCTTTTGTAATAGATTATTGAGAGTAGGAAGAATTATGGTAGTATGGTGGTATGAAATGTTTATCTACCTGCAGCATTTTGTTTCTTTTTACTTTCCCTTCAAAACAAAAGTCAAGAAAGGAGTCAGTGAAGTCATGTTAAAGTATTTCACGTGGGGCTAGAGTTGAGAGGAAGATTAGGGTAGGGAGGATATTGTATTAGCTATCTTTTTTTAATTGAGGTTGAGTTCAGTGGGACTCTGATCCTCATGAAAGCAAATTACACAGTTTGTTGTCAAGAAAAGTAAAAAAGTTTGACCACTAAAAGTCAAACTTCTTTCAATCTTCATCTGACATGATGAACTAGTAATGCTTGTATCGCTTCAGTGACATGGCTACAGAAATTTTCCACCTAAATAGTGTATGGATTGATGATCCACTTTCCCTCCTGGGAGGCAAATTATTAGTATTTGGACTCAGATTTTGACTGTATGTCTCTTTTGTCCTGGCTGAATACTAATATATAAATGTGGAACATATCACTAATTTAACACGAAAATTGGCTCAGATTTTACAAAAAAATATTGTTGGTGTCTTCTCTGAGGACTGAAAGTGGTTTTCAGCTGATTGCTTTGTTCTTGAAAGCATCTTCTCACATACCTGAGAAGCTGGGTTTGAGACATACTTTCAAACTCACAGAATTTGACCTTTTTTTGTCTATTCCAGGGTACAGAAATAGTCTAATAGCTAATTTGATCACAAATGAGAAGGAATGTCGCTGGGGAAACCCGTGTAGCCATAGGCTTTCAAAACTCTCAGATAAAAACACTCCAAGAATCACTAGTTGAAGTCAATAATTTGAATGGCACATAAGTAGTTAATATGCCTCCAAAAATTACAAGGAAGGATTCTTCATATCAATATTTAATGCCTTTCTGGAAGATGCATTTTAAGCAAACGTCTACCACTAAATATAATCGTTACAGTTTATTGCAGAAGTATGCAAGGGAAATTTAATAACCAACGATATGTGGGTGTGAGATAGTATGGAAGAGCTCAGATTAGAGTGTCTCTTTGCCCCTTTTAACCTTAAATCAAGAATACATAAAGATTTTGGCTTGTTGGTTGATTATTTTTTTTCCTTTTTGTTTTGTCCTGCTGACTTAAATGTTTATCCCAAGTACTTGTTCATCACTTACCCTAGTTACAAACGGGCTGGGAAGTACTTCATCATTCTTGTGGGATACAAATACTTTAGCCTTCATCTTTGTAAACGGGGAATATATACCAAGTACTTTTTTTCTTTTCTCTGTATACTTAACAGTTTTGCCATGTGAATCTAGCAACAGATGTATTCACTAGTTAGGCTTTCTCTTATTCCTAGTGTACATAAAAATTTCTTGTTAACTTCAGTTTAATCATCCCTACAATATTTCTGTGCAATAGGATGGAACAGCAAAGACTCACATAAAGAGGACAAATACAGCATAGTCTATGACAAAGAGTTATGAATGTTACTTTTCTGTCCCAATGATACTACTCCCTATGGTACTTGCTTACATTTTTGTCTTTAATATTTCACTTTAAATAATAAGTGTAATAAATAAAATTGTAATAAAAAAAAAAGTGTAATAAAAAATAAGTCAATGTATAAAACCAGTATAACATAAAAACCACAGTGATGTTAGTGCAGGATCAAATCTTCTCACTCTGAAAATTACAGCTAGCACCAGGACCATCTCCAGTAGCCAAGTTGTCAAGCTCAGCTCAGAACTGTGTTCAAGCTACGAAGCTCTTGTAACAGTGCAACCAGCCAGATCCCACACAGAAGCTACTCACGTTTGTATTCAAAGACCATCTGGCCATACCTGATCTATTGCTACAGAATTTAGAAAGAAAGCACGTTTCAACAATTTTTTCCTTGATTTCTTATTTAAACTGAGCCTTACATAGCTATACACAAACTTAAGAAACCTTTAGAAGATGGAGTTGTTTTTCTTTTAGAATTACAAAATAATAACTAAGCCATCCAAATTTAGGGATTTGTTTGTTTATACATTTAGTCTTTTTCCTGTTAAGGGAAAGCATATCATGCCAGATTCAGCAACTCAAGAGAGCTGAGGCTGCTATGGCTGCATGCCTCAGATCCAAACAAATATATTCCCAGTGGGCACATACACATGGAGCCCATGTATATGCACATATATACATAAGTTATATTCACATGTATATGTATATGTACATACTGGGCCATCCACACAGATAACACAAACAAATGCAGAGCATTCATGTAAACACAGGCAGTGCCAACAGCCTCATCCTGCTATTCTCTGTGGCTGAGCTGAATGGAAGTCACAGACCCATGTGCAGGATGGAAAGTCCCTCACATAGGAAAGGAAGCAGAAATGGAGTTTAATAAGAAGGCAGAACAGAGTGCGTTGAAGAGATGCAGAAGGTGACCAGAAAAAAACCTAACCAATAAACTATTTACATGAGACCAACAATTTTTCCCCTTACACCTCTATTTTACCCTGCTTGTTCCTTTCCAAATCACCTAAAGCCATTCCTTTGCTCACCCTCTTTTTTCCCCTGAATATTCCATGCTAAGTCCTGTGCAAATCTGGAATGCACTTTACAATTATTAACTGTAACTTTAGTTTGCCGTGGAAGGAAAATGTTCAAAATGTAGGTAAGAGAGAAAAAAGACATGGAGAGATTTGTAAAAGAAATAGGGCAAATCTTAAAACAAGATCTGTTTCATTTTAGATCTGTCAAAAAGCGTTAATTCTAGGGAATAGAGTGCTTGAGTGCATGAAGAGCCAAAGGGAATGAAAATTAGAAGCTCAAATTCTGCATTAGGATGTCAGGAGCAGGGATGTTGCTGGAAACCATACATTTATTACTGTACAGTATAGCTGACAGTTCCAGATGACTAGAAAGGTCACCTCCATTCCTACTTGGAGGGATTGCTTTGGGCATCAATACAGATTTTTATTGTCTCCTCTTATAGCTGTCAAATGTCAGGGAGTCAGACTTCTAACAACACCTGGCATGGGCATCTGTGGTTTCCAGAATAAATCCTAGGTCTCTAGTATATTAGTAGTATCTAAAAAGAGTAATTTAGTGGTATATAAAAAGTAGTATTTAAAATGCATAGTTTGGGGGTATATAAAATTATTTGATAGCTCTATCTCATGGTTCCACTGGTTAATAAATCTGTTGGCTATTTCCAGTTTCTTGATTTTCAGCAAAGCACAAATCTTACTAAAGAGGCCTCTGCTTTGTCAGATGTATCATTGATCCTGGGAGGTTTTATGGCACGTCAGATGCTGGACCAAAAATGCATTGATGAGTTGGCTTTCAAACTAGAAGGCTATTATTAGGGGGCATTGTGACAATATAATTAAAAATTTGTGGTGAGTAAATGGCCTCTTGAACAATAAACTCATTCTATACCAGTTCAGAAGAGGCTGGGCTGGGCTGGGTTTAGTGATTCTTCTGGGGAAAGATGTCTCACCAGATTAGTGGAAAAAGAAGAAAATGCGGGCTGTCCATAAGTTTTGAGACAGGGTGGAGGCTATTTGTTCTATGATATCCCTTTTAAAAATATATTTTGTAAAGAAGTCATCTATTTGTTAGGTAATAACCATGTGAGGCAGTGTCTTAGTTTGGAGTGAAGCTAAAGGATCTCCTAAGTCAAGCAAAACATGAATGAAGTACCCATTGACTTCTCAAGTCTCACACTTTCAAGACTCACACTTTTCCCTCCTGTCTCTTGGAATGCCTAAGAGCAGCATCTCACATGTCAGCACTGTGCTGCTGCAGCCTCCTTACTGCTCTGGAACCCCAGGGACATCCAGGCACAGTGCTCTGTTCTACAAGGGTGACAGTCAAGCTGTGGGAATACACAGGTGATATTGTAGCCCCCTGTATCCCTCTGCTGTGTGGCCTGAAGCTGAAATGTGTGTTTGTCTTGTGTTTTGGTGCACCAACTAAACATTCATCTTCATTTTGATACCCTGAGTAGCAGCTTTGCATTATCAGGTGAATTTATAGACAACTGTTTAACTTTTAACTTTACCTCTGATGACCAGTGAGGGGACATGAGGAATGTCAGAGAAGTTCAGTTTGGACATTAGGAAAAGGTTCTTCACTTAGAGGGTTGTCTGGCACTGGAACTGGCACCCCTGTGAAGGACTCATTGCTCCAAACCTATCAGAGTCAAAGGTGTGTCTGCTTTTAGTCATGTGGTTTAGTTTTAGGGAGTTCTGCATGGAGAAGGGAGTTGGACTTGGTGATCCTTATGGCTCCCTTCCAACTTCATACATTCATCTTTTTGGCAAGAGTGATTCACAGTTTTAAACAACTTGAATTTGACTGAATGAAGATTTCCCCAGTCAGGTGATAATAAAAAAAAAAACTTCTGCAAAGTAATTTTCTAGGGAACGTCTTCTTGTTACAGCTGTCTCCCATGGTGAGCAGTGCCATGCAGGGCAGGCTACAGGGCTGCAGCATCACAGCAGGGCAGGAGATCAGATCAGCCAGCTTTCCCTGGGAGATACTGAAGTTTACAGTACTGACTTTTTCAGTAGAAATAATTTTAAGTAAATAATACATACTATCTTAGCTACAGCAGCATAAAAAGACCATAAATTTCATCTTGCTAAGCAAATTCTTCTTTCAGCCTGAGCTGATGATCTGCGTTGTAACTGAGATTGGCAGTGCAGCATCTACTTTGTGGTCTGAACATTAATCCTTTGGTAGTTAGTGGGAGCTTTGCATTGGTTTATGTGCAGATAATTATATTGGTTAGAAAGGTTAACGAAGCTAACTGAGAGCAGACTTTGGCCTAGTATTTGATCTTTTCCTTAGTATTTATCTCATAGCATGTTGCAATATTTTTTTCAGCAGGTATTTTGTGATCCAACAGTTTTATTGGTGTTGAGTTCTGCTAACTCTGATCTCTAATACACATGTATACATTTCACAGTGAAATGAGAAACATATGAAATTTCAGGAAATGCCAGTTGCATAAATTGCCATATAATCCTAATTTTATTTCATTGTGTATTTGAGATACAAGTAAAGAAATACAGGTGTGCTGCTTCTGAGTACTAGAATAAATTTTTTATATTTTCTCCAAAATGAATATGTAGGATTCTACTGTATACCTGAAGAATCTCTGTATGTAGCTCACAGGATAGGAGAAAACAGTTATTCTATAGCAAGATGTGAATGGTGAACTTTAACATCACATATTATTTTCTGGCATATCAAATTACAACCCTTTATTGCTTGAACTGCCTCAGATTTACATGGGAATAAAACTTTGCAAATTGCTTATAAACTAGTCTATAAATGGGTTCTGATAAATATTTATACTATCTGCTTGCTGCTGAAATACAGATTCTAACTGGCCTTATTCAAGATTCACTTATTCTTGGGATTAACCCTAAAATCCTATTACTAAGCCTGAAGCAGCAGGGAAGAAAAAAAAAGGAAAAGAAAACTACAAAGCTGGGTTTAGCTACAAAATGAAAGCCTGGTGAAATCAGATCTGTTTCACTATTGCTCATTTAATACGTATAGATACAACTGGGTCACCAAGCTGATTTAGCCATGAGGTAGGAGTAGCATAGCAACAAACCTCAGCAGATTGAAAGTCAGCAGCAGTAGTATCTGATTAGGTCTTCAGCAAGCAGACTGTGTTTTCCTCAATTTTCAGTATTCTCAGAATGATGTTACTGATTTACTCAGCTATTGGGATCTTGGCATTATAAATGTGCAAGTTTTGTTTCTAGAGCAAGTATAGAAATTACTGCTTTGCTCAAGTTTATATGACTTTCTATAAGTGATAAACATACAGGAATGTTTAAAAATACACAACTTACAGGCAGTTAAAGGCAGGTTATCCTTTCATGTCAGAAGTTTTGGAAGAGTATTTTCTTAGGGGTTTTTTTTGTTTGTTTTTGGGTTTTGTTATTTTGTTTGTGGGTTTTTTGGGGTGGTAACTTAGAAGTGCAATTTCAGGGGATTCTGATTAAACATGATATGTTGAATCAGTAGATGTCAGTAAACTATCTGGGAGAAAAGAAAGCAGCAGGCAAGAACGGTTGGGAAAATCTGGATTTTGCAAAAACCTGGTGTTATGTACTTGGTATGTATGTTATCACTTCTACAGATTTTGGAGGCGCAGGAAGATATTTAGAAAGGAGCCTGGTTTACTGCTTTTGCATTATTAGTACTGTTTGTAAAGCTGTTGGAAATTGAGATTCTTGTTTGGATAGATCCTTTGTATGGCAAAAGTAAATTTTCACCCTCCTGGAGCTGGGACCTCTTGTGTTCAAGATGTGGAAATTTTTATTTAAGGAGGAAGTTTTGATTTTAATATTTCTGTTTCTTCACGTATTTGGAACACAAGTATATTTTACTAGTCTAGTTGAAATGAGAAATTTATTCCAGTCACAGAATACACCAATGTCCTCTACCAAAAGTGTAAAATTCCCTGTTTCAGGGTATTTCTAAGACCAGTTCAACTTTTTTTGTTTTAGTGCCACCTAGTGACTAAAACTTGAAAAAGTTTTTTAAAGTTTTAATCATTGGTGTTAATGTTTTTGCATTTTGCAGTAATGAGATGATTTACAAAACACTTTGTGTTTTTCAAACTGAATCTCAGAACTAGTGCTTGTCTCAGTCTCTTTTCCTGAGGATTTATATAAATTATTGCTATGCTTTTTGAGAACTGTGGCTTTCCTGAGTGCTTTGTCCAGAAAGCATCTGATAAATGTTGACTGAAGCTTTCTTTCTTGCTCATGTCAAATAATTAAGCAAATACCTATACATAAGTGTATTCATATAGGTATGTATATATATAGATACACATGTGTATGAAGACATCAGATACAGCAGGAAAAAAATTGTTGACTGTCAGAAACAGTAAGAAACACTTTCTGGCAAATGTAAATTAATGCCCCCAGCTATTACTCTTTAATTCTTTATAACATTTCTTCTTTTGCTGCTGTTTTCAAAGCCTACTTGTTTTGCTAGCATTACATAAATGTGAATTCTAAAACAGTGCAATGAAGGGGATGCTTTAGGTTTCCTTTCATAAAAGAAGGAGAATCAATTGAAATGTTTTAATTGTATTTAAATAACCTCCTACACTTGCCAAAAGAATGATTGACATGGGATTTTGGATTTATATCCCTTATATATCTCTCAGGAGATGAAGATATATTTAGATTTATAAAGAGAGAGAGATGGATATACAGAGGAGAATTTGAAATATTCATCATTTCATACATTGCCTGTGAAATCAGGGATTTTTGTCTCTCAGTGCTGTAGTCTTCAGAATTAACGTCATTAGCTGTTTGTGCATTTTGAAGAAGTTCAAATGATAAACTGTTTATGAGAATTCATACTATAAAAAATTGTGTCCTGTTTGACCGTGTGGTTTAAATGGTTTATAGCAAAATAAGTAATGTCAAGTTTAAAGGGAAATTTGAGGACATGAAATTGCTTGCACAAAGGGAAAAAGCATATTCTAGTAATGGGGGACTGAGACTAAAGCTTGTGGCCATGTCTTTGCCTTAGATATATTTGGTTTATTCCCTGTTGCTTCACTTTTGTCACCAATAAAATGAGAGAAGTTCTGAGCTATTTCTCAAGGAGCCCAAGATACTCAGTAATGTTTGAAAATGTCTGTGAGGCTAAAGTGTGGATGGCCCCAGGAGTTATATATTAGGTGTTACTTCCTAAGGCTTGTATGACTGGGGAGATGTTGGCTAGTATTTGCAAAAGGTAGATTTATAAAAAAATTCCCAATAGACAGGACAGTTGCTATCTGCTTATCAGGTAATGTATAGAAGAGAATACAGTTTTGGAAAAAAACCCACAATATATTATGCATGTTGAGATTTTTTCTCATCTGTTTTGTTTCTCAGGCTTTGATCTTTGTGCTTAACCATCTCAAATGTTTTTCTGTCCCTGCATATCCAACTTCTTAATACTGATGCTTTCTTTCTTCATTTCAGACGTTTTCTGTAGGGTTTTTATTCTACCCCTTTCTTTTGCCTTATACTGTCTTCTTAATGAAAACACCTGTCTGAAGGGTTTTATTATTCATTTTTTGATCTGCACATCCACAGAGTGCTTAGATGCTTAGAGTGAGACCAGATGTAGGAAATAAATAAACATTTCTATTTCACTTCCCTTGAACCCTCCAATATCCTCGTGCTATGGTAGGAGTTTTAATAATTCTTAAAGAAGGATTTCCAGGTTGAAGCTGTGGAAAAGCAGTAGGCTTTCAGCAATGGGTAAGTAACTATTCTGGAATTAGAAGAGATTTTCAGAATGACAGCCTCTTATCTTTTCCGTGAATTTAACTCTTGGGGCACTGTGTGTTGCAGACGTCCATGTCTGGATGAGCCCACATCTTAATGGAACTACCCAAGAGAGGAGAAAGATCTCTAGAATTTAGATCCTTTGCTGCAGCTCTGTGTAATTTTTCACTGTTTTTGCAAGTTGATTTTTCTCTGAATCAGAAGATGAAGTCCTTGTAAGACCGTCCGATTCAGTCTGTTTTTGACCTTCTCCAGAATGACAAAGTTCAAGCAGCATTAAACTCAAACCCCTTTGTTCAGAGTTTCATGTTCAGATGAATTCATTGTCTCATCTTTCAAGTTATCGAGATGCCCCATGTATGGCTGAAGATTGTACTGGTGGTTTGAAGTCAATTTTAGTGCTCCAGTAACAGGCTTGAGTATTCCAGCACAAACCTATGAAGAGGAGGTCTTAATTTCCTCAGAAATGAGGATAGTTCTTGGACATCCCAAAGGTGGAGACTGCAAAAGGATATAAATAAATGGGGTAATAAGAAATAATCTAGTGAAAACTCCATTTAGATCTTGTACCTTGCAGGTATAAGACAAATTTAATTATATTAATTATTTCATAATACCTTAAAATAAAAAAGCTTAAGATTGTCCTGTTTTCCCTGGTTTCCAGCTGTTTACCTTCAAGACCCTCCTATTCTAGCTTAGATAAAGAATAGTGGTTTTATATAATTGAAAAAGTAGAAGCTATCACAAGTGTGACATATTGTATAGGATGGCTTTACATTTGAACAATTGAATGATTTGCCTTCAAATGTCATTTATTGTTTTGTAACTGAATCACTAAGCCCACGGCGTCATAAATGAATTTCATTTATTTCCTTTTTACCAGTAGCACATTAGTGACATATGTTTATATTTACTGCAGTAATTAGGGGGAAATGCCAGCCTGATAAATACCCAACTGACATATTTCATATAGATACACTGAGAGTATTTTGTTCAATAAAAGATTGTAATTACCTTAATTTTACTCCTTTGATAAGATTTGATTTTGTAAGAATATAGACTTTCTGAAGTGCTTTTTTGAAATCTTACATGTTTTTTCTGCAGTTAAATACTAAGTGATTGCATATATTATTAACTGGCTTCCAAGAAATCTTTTGAACTGAAATGAGAATTATTATGGTACTTAGGAGACAGGCAATGTGACCAGTAATCATTAAAGGCTCATTGCAGTTATTTTGGCTTTTGGTATCTTAATATATAAAAAATTATAATGCCACTATTATTATTATTATATTTCACATGAGCATAACTAAAAACTGACTCAGTTTGGCTAATTCAAAGTTTTGAACAGTCCTGGTGTTTGTCACATATGAGAAGTCAGCTTTACTGGTGATCTGAAGGCTTTTACAGTCAAAATCCTTCTATTTCAGTACTTTACTGGAGATCAAATTAGTTAAATGTACCCCTGAATGTTGTTCTGCCCTTTAAAAGTTTTCATCAGTCACATTTCAATTTTGCATTCACCTCCTAGCAAAGAGGGAAGTGTTCATTTTGGAGGATTGTTACAACTACTGATTCCTTCATCTAATCAAAACCTCTGCTCATCTGCTTCTCTGACTGGCATTAACATTAACGTTGACTGATGTCTTTGGAAACAGCTGGTTCATGTATTTTCTTAATTAAATTCCAGCATTTGCAGACTTTGGTTGACGTAACTCTCCATCCTACAAATGTGTCATTTCTCTCTTTCATTTTACACCAGCATTTGTCAATCTATAGATGCAGATGCTTTGACCTTGACCCTTTGTTCTGTTTAGAGCATGAGTGAGTACAGTACAGTTCAGTTTAATGTGTAATTGTCGTACAATACAGTTTACTTGTCAACTGCTTCCACAGTTTGAGCTGGTATTCCTGACAATTTTTAATATGTCATTTTTGTAGCCATAATTACAGATCCACATGCTGGATACCTGACCTTCATAGAAATAATTATCCTGATATATTTGCAGGACTGCTAGCAAGCAATTTAGGTTTGCAGTTTAATGTTGGTGACATTTCAGGGAGAAATTTTCTCTTGTTGCTATGTCTAAACCTCTGTTTGCTATAGCCCAAGAAAAGGCATGAACTGGCCATAGGATTGAACTTATGGTTACTTTTATACATTAAATAATTCATATATAATGTTGCTGATGTGGCACAGCAGTGTTTTCACTTTAGTTTTTCAGATGAAACTGGCTTTTGTAGAGCAGAGGTGCCCACAAGATAATGATTTTCTTCTACTTTCCAAGTACAAGTTCTGTACTTTCAACCCAACTCACAATTAGAATTCCTTTTCAGACCTTCTCTTTATGAAATTACTTTATGGCTGTAATTTTCCCATCATAACTGTAAACCTAGGTTGAGGCAAACTGAAATATTTCCACAGTACAATACTGTTTTCACTCCCACATGGTTTATGTATCCAATAATCATTGGGTGATTTACTGGTTACTTTTGTTAGAAACTTTTATTGGAAGCACCATTGAGTATGTCAGTGTTTTTCATCAAACTGATTACAGTTGTGTGATCATCTTGTGGTTTTGCTTAAGCCACAAAACATGCTGGTTTTATTGGTCTTACCAAAATATTAGTTTTTGAGAAATATGACATACATTAAAGGAACATTGAAGCTAAAATATATGTAGTCCAATTCCATGTTCATTTATGTTAAAGGTGAAGTTTGTATTGTGACACTGGGGGAAATGGCAAATATTTTTAATCTTCATTTTTTCATCCTGTTTTCATACTTATGTTACTGTAAATAATTTAGATGCATAATCATACATTTGTGGTTGTGGTATTGTGAAAATTAAAGTCACAATAAATAGAATATTACAAAAATAAATAAATAACCTTTGTCATACCATTAGATACAACTGACTCTTCCATAGAGTACTTGGTCAAATATAACATTGCATTTTTCAAAGTTAAAGCACTTATTTATGATTTTGTATGTTTTTGGAAGTAGCCATCCCCTTGTGATACATTGGGAACTGCATATTGACAGAAAGGGGGACAGAAAGCTTTGCATAAGGTCTTTTGAGAATAACTTGCTCCTACAGATTTTAATCACCTGGGGACCAGAACCATAAAATTGGGACAGAGTAATGACTGTTCTTATTAATTAGAAAGATAGATGAAGATTCTTATATGGGTATTGTCATAGTGTTTTGCTTAACAAGACTGAATATTATTTGTTAACTAATACAGTCCTCGGGAAAACATTGGCTATACTGTAAAAAAGAAATATTGGTGTCTCACAAAAAGACAATATTAACTCATGAGGAAAAATCAAAAATAAGCACCCTACCAGAATAATTGCTACATGAGAATGACAAGGTATTAGATTAGTTATGAGTTACTTAATGCTCAAAACTAGAATAGGTTCAGGTTCTACATACATGCAGGAGGGGCTTCTGGTGCAATAAAAATATGACAAGATGAGGCAGACAAATTCATGCTTTAAATTCTCTAGTTCATGGGGCACTTTCACACATCCTCTTTGTGAGAATAAGATATTCCATGTGGAACTGTAAGGAAGAATCCAGCAGAGCAAAAGCTCTCATAATAGCACCTGGATTTGCTCAATTACACCCAAAATCCCCACAGCTGCAGTTCTGTGCCTGTTTTCAAGAAGGATATGGAACAAATTAGGCTAAGCCTTCTGCTGAGGATAATGTCTCTGTCAGTCATCTCTGCCATAAGCTGCAATGTATTTGCAGTTACACATTTCTCTAGCAATTCCATAGCAAAGTGTCATTGATTAAAGCAGATATTTGAGAAAAATAACTGGTAGTTCATATTTTGTTTGATCCTAACATCAGGGAGCACCTGATTCCAGGACAGGGAAAAATCTGCTTACCTTCTAAGCAGAATTGAAATGAATTGAAATAGTAGGCATTATTAAAAATGGTTTTATATTTTCAATCTTTCTATCCTTTTAAGTTTTGTTTGTTCTAAGTGTCCTACAGTCACAGTGCAAGTTGGTGTTTGCTGCTGACAGCAGTTGTCTCTCTGTAGTTTGTGCCTGCTACTTAGTGATTTATTTTAGACTGGTAAGTAGTATGAAATCTGTGACCTTATTTACCTTTTATTTTATAGAGCATTATTGAACTATTTAGCAGTAGTGAGACTTAAACCAACAAGGCCTGATTTTTACATTATTTTAAGTCTTTGCATCAGTTTGACAGCACAAAATTACATTTACATTTACTTTCACTGAAGATCCATAACTAGGAAGAGGCATAATAATCTACTTTCAGCTGAAATGTAAATTAGGAGGTCCGTATTTTAAGGCCTTTGTTGAGATGGAGTTTACATGGGTTTTTGGACATCATCTTTACCAGTGAGGAGAAAAGCTCACATAAGAAATCTTGATAGAGAAAACAAGTCTAAAAATTGTACAAGACAGTAGTTTTAGTAATATTAGTCAAGAGTATCTTAAATAAAAGCCACTGTGTTGTAGTTAAAAGGAGATTTTCACTCAAATAAACACAGCTTATATACAGTAATATGTACTTTCATCCAAAACTAGAGTTAAAATGATACATGGTGCAGTTAAAAAGTGAGACATATATCTGCATTTCTCTCTCTCTACGAAGATACATATAGTTGTATGTATATATGAATGTATGCATATTTATACAGAGATGAATTTTCAAGTGATCATAAACTGATTTCTACTTGTGCAGACAACATTTTGCACTTAAAAACTTTCTGTGTATGTTTTTACTTAATGTCAAATTCTTATATAAATTAATTAAAAGGATCTGTGGGTAGGACCGCAGAACTACATGTGTTCTCAGTACACAGATTATTGTTATTAACAATATTCTCGTATTTGCAGCTATACTCTCATGTGTTTCCTTTTTCCCAAGAGTGTATTTTCTTTCCATAAGGTATATGTACTATTTGAATATGATCTGCAGGTTTCATTGTAAACCACCAAACTAATAAGTGCAATATAAAAGTCGCCTGATAACTCAACCAATATTTTTCAGTGATTAAAAAAAGTAAAATGTGTATTTTTCTATGTTTTTCATTTCGTCTGTGTGTCTGGCTTTTATTTCATTATATAAACTTGAAACAAAATTTGTGGGAATTTTTCCACTGTAGTATAGTTTTCTTGATTACCACAGAGTGAAGGACCAAATATCTTTATTTTTAAATATATTTATTGCCTCCTTTTGAAATCCTCAGATGCTTTTGGACATTCTCAATAGTGGAAATGAAAATCCAAGTGTGATATTCTTTATTTCATGGATCCAAACAACATAAACCTTTACCACTACAGTACACAGAAAGGAAAACTTACTGTCTTTAATACCATTTCTTTTTATTTTACAGTTTAATAATAATGCTCAGAACGTCAGTTGCTTTAATCATCTTGTCCAAGCTAATGTGAGGAACAAGAAGAAATTGAAAGAAGCTGTCTATAAAATTTCTGCTAAAGGAATTACAGATTACAAAAAAGGCTTTAGCTATGCTTTTGAACAGCTGCTAAATGTAAGTATTTAATATCTGTCTTCTGTCAAGGTAAGCAGGAGAACCTGGAATGTTCGGATGGTCACTGGGTGCTCCTTCATTGTGGAACTTAAGTGGTAGAAGTGAAAACCTTTATTTAGCAATTAAATTTATCCCAGCAATGTTTTTTTTTCCTTGCAGATTCCCCAGCAGGTTGCTAAGATTTGGGAATGAATTTGGTTTTCAGTATGTTGTACTGTTTTAATTCATTCAGCTGTTTTTCCATTTAACATGTGATTCCCAGTTGGCACATATTTGTGGTAGTGGTTAACTTGCAGTTAATTTTGGAATGGACAGCTCTGTGTTACAGTGCTATTATTTTAATTTTACCACAGCACCTCCTAGCAATGTTTAGTTAACCTAAAATTTCACACTTGTTAGAAGTCATAAATAGTTTGCCAGGGCTTGAGCAGGATAGAGCAGAGAAAATTAGTTAGTTAACAGAGGAATATTAGGCACCTGAGAGTAGTCTAATTCCTTTCTTTTTCTTATGTATAAAAAGAATAATTTCCTTAAAAATAAATGCATTGTTACCATGTTTTAAACACATTGTACTTTCTAATTTGCACCCAAGCACTAGCTTTTTGGATAGCATAGTTTCCCATTTACCACAGATGCTGTGAGTTAATCAGTACATTTTTAACGGTTTATGTGGTTGTTTAAAAAAGTAATTCTACTCTTCCACTTTGTAAAAACTGCATATTAGATCTTCACTTTAATGCAAGTAAAGCTGAATCAGTTTACAGCAGATAAGGATATAGCTTGACAAGTAAGAAATGCATTCTTTTCCTCATGATTTTTGTAATATATTTGTTTACTTAATTTTTCCCCCTAATCTGCCAGGTTCTGGACTTCAGGACACTTCTCTGACATTGTGTATGCAGTTTAAGGCTAGAAATGGTTGAAAAATTTCTAACCTTCTTAAATTTTGACAGAGGAAAAGAAAAAACAATGTTTTCATGGGAATTTTCTTCAGTCGACCACTATTCAGTTTAGCAGCGGAGTTTGGTGGGGAAAGGAGTGGGTGCCCTCTGCTGATGGTTATTTTTAAAGTCTCTTGGATATTCTTGGACCAGGCTGGATGGCATTTTCCCATTTTCTGCATCTGTTGACATCTCATGCAGAGGGAAGAGGAAGGCAAGGAATTTTGCCAAATATATTCCTCATAACATTTATATTTCCTTAAAATTATGGATTACATAGAGCACCAGATATATACTTTGTGTGCAGGCAACATTAAGCCAAGCTGAACACAGGGGAAACCTCGAAGTGGACTTGTTTGTAGGACTGAAATATCATTTAAAAATAATGGGAGTACAGTGTCATAGTGGGACCAACTCTTTTGTAGCTGGAGGCAGAAGTGTGATTAGCCTCACACGATCACCGCAAGACTGTAAATTATAGCTGGACATTGCGGATTGCGTGAGGTTATAGATACACAGTCATCCTCTCCAAACATTGGCAAATCCATTTAGCAGGAAGAGTAAAGGGCTGGTGATGGGTTCAGCACTAGACTCCAGTGACAAGACAATATAATACAATGATGTAATACAAGATTAAACAAATAATAAAAAAATATGCTGTGAGATATTTTCCAGTTGTATATTTATGAATTAAAATAGTCCAATTGCTTTGTAAGGTCCATAGAAATGCAGTGTTGCTCAAATTTTCATAATAATTTTGTGGGGCACTCTTTCTGGATGACAATTATTTCAAACTGTTTTCCAGAATACCAAAGCAACATTTCACTTGTGGCACGAAAAAATTGCTATCTGATGAGTTACTAACTGGAAATAGACACATGTGTTTTTTGCAACATACTAATGCCAGTCTTTATCAATAGCCTGGATTTTTATGTAGTATTTTCCCTTTATTTATTGTTATATTAACTTACTATTCTTAGAAAAGCATAATACCTCAACTTCAGCATTTCCAGGAGGGGTTCTCCCAACATGCCACAATAGGTATGATTTGTCAAAGAAAAAATGCATTTTTAAAAAGTCATGCCACAAAGGTATAATTGTGACCTAACACTTAATGAGTTAATTTTAAAGATGTGAAACTTTCGTAAAACAGAAATAATTTTAGTCATAGTATAAAATGGATCATGTTTTGCTTGCTTGATTGAAATAACAAAGAAGGCCTTTATCAAATAGGAGAGCTGAAAATTAATATATAGCTCAGTTCCAACTTGCATCCTCCCATGGTTTAGGCTAAGAAACTGGTTTTTGTCCTGGGGAAGCTCCTGTATAGACAACATCTGTGGTCTGTTGGACTGGTAAGACAAACTGTTCAGAAGAATTATGAAGTTACTGTGTCAGCTTTTCACAATCACTTATTTTCACTCCCTGAGCCAGTATCTCCCCTCTTTAGTCCAAATGGAGGGAAAATAAGAGGTGTTGTTAAGGCAATTCTGCCTTTCTTTGATGCCTTTTGAAAGATTAATGTGTTAAATCATTCATCCAAAAGCAAATTTTTTATTGTGGGAGAATTCCAGAGTCACAGAATGGCCTGGTTTGGTAGGCAGATTGAAGATCAACTAGTTCTAGCTCCCACCGTGGGCAGGGGCACTTCTCACTAGACCAGCTTGCTCAATCTGCCTTTAAACACTTCATATGCAATATGAATATAATATCATATGATTTGAGCTTACTCATGTTCAGACTTCCAATAATGCTTGGAGGCTAAAATCTTGAGGATTTTTTCTATAACATTTATTGTCTAGACAATGTAGTGTAAGTAAATGCCCTTCTGTAAGTCCTAGGGGATAAAACACTGTATATATATATAAGCATATGCTGAGTAAACCACTAGAAAAGTCCTGATTTAATCAGTTAAAGCAAGGCCTAGCTCAAGTACACATTGCCCATAGTAGTGCTTGTTTCAAAATCAGTGGGAAAGTTTTATAATATGAGCAAGTTTTGATCCTCTTCCTTGTTATCTCTTTTGTTTCCCTCTGATCTTATTTTGGCCTATATATTAAATCACTGTAAATGCATGTGAATTTCTTTATTTATGAAGTATCCAAGTCCACTTTTATTACTTTTTTAATATCGAAAAGATTGCAGCCCAAAGCAGTATCTTGTAACTTATATTTCACAAGTGAAAAATGGTAATAAATAATTTAATTCCAACTGAAACACAGTTTGCAGTTGAAGTTGGAGAGAATGTATTGTTTTCAAGCAAGTTTTGTAAGTTGTTACATGTAAGAAAATCTTTGGGTTTGTGATTTTTTTATTTGGTTTTGTTTTTAATTAATAAATAATTATTCACTGAATATTGAACTATCAACATAAATCATCTCTGAAGAATAATTCTTACTCTGTTAATTATGTTGTTGTGCTTTAGTTTTCTTGGAACATTCTAGAATGTATTATTGAGAGTTACTGAGTGATCTTGGGCTGGTTCTGGTGTTTCAGTCTGACCAGCCTGGTGACAGTCACCATCTGGCCATAAAGAGAAAAGCAAGGGGAGATCTGAGTGCTTTTGTAAGGACAACTCTCCTATTTATTTTCCTGACTCTAGAGAAAATTCATATAGCAAATTTCAGGCTTGTGGAAGGAGAAATTGAATTTATTGGGACCATTTGTATCCAATACAAAGGGCAAGGAACACTGGCTGCAGGAGTCATGAGCAATTTGCTTAGACTGGATTCTTACCTTTACAGAATAAAGACAGAAGATGAATACTGAAGAAGGAACCTTGGGTCCTTTCATAAGGAGCCAAAATGCATACTCACCTCTGTTGTTCTGCCTGTGGAACAATGTTTTATTCTTTTGCAAAAGACACTGCATTTTTCTCAGGGACTTTACTAGTTACTTTGATGAATTAGGAGTCAGGGGGGCTTCTTCTTAATTCTCTCTATTTCAGGCTTGCTCCCCAGAAATAATGGAACTTGCTCTGTTCTTCAGCTCTGAGATGCAATCTAATTAGAAAAGTAGGTGATGGAGAGTTTTTAATAATCTAGGAAGCCACATCTTGGCTATTATGTAAACCTGATTCTAAGATACTTTTCTAAAGATTAGGTATTTATTTCAGGGTATTAAAAATAATAATTCAGAAAACCAGGAAAGAATTAAAGAATTGAAAGATGAAACTCATTTTAAGGAAATGTGACAAAAATAGAAAATGCGTAAGAGTTCTCCTGATGTTTGTGGAGGTGAGAGGAATCACCAGATCCCTATTCCACTGTGTTAGGCCAGATTGAAATGGGTCATATTTAAGTCTCATGGAATAGAAGAAGGTTTTTGTTTGTTTTGTTTGTATGGTTGATTGGTTGGGGTTTTTTTTTATTTTTTTTTATTTCTCATTCAACAGGGGGTATTGAAAAAATTCTAAAATATGTTTGAAGTTTTGCCATTACTATGTTGAAGTAGTAAGGATGTAGATATAAAAACCATCAGATATAGCAGTTGTTGTTCCTTATAGCCTGAAATATAAAAACACTTCTGTTTGTATCTCCTGCAGCACAGCGTCTCCAGAGCTAACTGCAATAAGATTATTATGTTGTTTACGGATGGTGGTGAAGAAAGAGCACAAGAAATTTTTCATAAATATAATGAAGACAAAAAAGTAAGTGATATTTGAAATATTTTGCTGTATAAAATACAACAGCACAAAGAGGAACATTAAATACAGAAGTGAAAGCAAATTTGGTGTATGTATTAAGTACTTTAAAAAAAAAAAATTAGTCTTGATCCCTAGGGCACTTAAAGCTTTCTCAATCTGTAACATTTATTTGTGAAATCACAAAATATACTTCATATTTTACACTTTGTTATTTGTTGGTCTTAAGTGATACAGAAGTATACTGTGAGCCATAAAGAACTCAACTTTCTATTGGCACTTTTCTTGCATTAGTGTAATCCCTGAATTATCCAGTAGAAACAAAGGTAGTAAATGATATATGATATGATTGATATGACTGATATATGTGTGTCTCCTCACTGTGAATATTTTCTATGAGCTTTTGTTGTTCATCAGGCAAAGGCAAAATGAAATCTCAAGGTTAGAAACTAAGTCTGAATAGGTTTGGGCTGAAACAAACCCATGTTTTTCCCAGGGAGGTCAATTATACCTCTGAATGTCTTAGTGAGAAGTGGGATGGCTCTCTACTGATGAAATCTGATCTGTGGTTCAACCAGAATTATGGGTTTGACATGAGAATCCCTGGATGGATAGTGTTGATAAGATTAAATTGGATTATTAGCTGTGATGGGTTTGGGTTTAGGTTTTGAATCTAATCAAACTTCTTGTGTGGCTTTTGCATACTTACAGATTTAAAAATACATGTGTGTGTGTGTGAAATAAAACAGCTTTTAAAGTCTTCCTACTACATTTCAGAGCAAATCATTATTAATTATAAGATTAATTACATTCTAAATAGAAGTGAAATATGAGCTGGATTCACACTGTAATTGAGAATTTACATTTCCTAGTGCTTAGGGATGTGCCTTCATGGTTTTTTGTGGGTTGTTTTTTCTTCTGTTTTCAGAAAACCAACTAAAAGTTAGAATGTGATTCACAAGGCCCTTTAACAATTGCCAGCAATGTGTATGCATAAAGCAGTGGAAGTATTCAGTTGGAAATCCTCATATATTTGAATTAATCCTTTCAAAATTAGAACTAGAAGTGCAATACAGAATTTGTATCTTGACCAGCCATTCTCTAAGTGACCTTGAATAATCATTTTGTGTCTGATTTATATTAGTGTTTCACATAGAATGATACGGTGAGGTTTAGTTAACCTTTGTGTTTGAGTTGAAAATACTTTTCAAAATGACAGCTGGAAGAGAGAATTGAAATCATAGTCACTTGTGTGACACACATGGCTATATTCTGAAAACACATGCAGAGATTTCTCTTCAAATTTGGACATGGTAGCTTTTACTGTGTTGCAACAGCAGCCGTCAGCTATAGAAAATACGTGCATAAGGGGGAAGATGTATGATTAATTTCTTTTTTTTTTTCATTTATTTTGCTCTGTTAGGAGTAAAGTGTAGCAAAATAATTGGTCCAAACAGCAAAATGGATTTGCAGTGCCAAGATTTGTGGTCCTAATCACATCATGCCCGATGGCTGATTATTCTGTGAAGTATAATAAATGAAATGTAGGATTTAGTAATTTTAAATGGTTATTTTACTGCATCGTTTAAGACTGTAAAGTTGCACTTCTGAGGGTTAGGGTGGTTTTATATATACTGTTATATATAATACAATGCACACTCACTTCCCTGTTCCCTCTAGTGAAGGAGGGGTTTGGGGTTTTATTGTATACAGCAAATGTATCACGATGATGATAATGGTCACTGTATGCCAGTATATTGTCACATATAATTGAATGCACTGCCACTGCATTGAAAAGCAAATTTTCTGCACTTCTTTGAGCTCTGTATATCTACAAGTTCAAATCTTAATAAACACTTGTCTAATGAGGTACTGGATTGCTAGATGCCACTCCTTACTGGTTTTCTCCAAGGTGACATTGGAATTACAATATCAGAAAGTTTATGCAGTTGTAATTTGAAGAATCATTTACACTGCCCTTATCACTTTCAATCAGTAACAATCCTTGTAGCGTTGAAGGGAAGTTTATGGTTGAAAACCTTCTAATGAGATTGGACCAGTAAATTAATTCTTAGGAATTGCAATGAAACCCTCTGATATCTTTCATACTATTCTAATATTTTTAAAAATAAGGCTACTACAAAACATGCTTGTGATAATGCTGTCTTTAGTAAGACTACATTTGATTCCAGAATGATGATGTAAGCTCTTTCGTTGTTCCTTCCCTGCGTAATTGAGTGTTAATTCATTACCAGTAGAGAATAACAGAATTGATAGAGGCATTCCAATATGAAAAATATGCATACATGTTTAATTTTGCAAAGTCATAATCACAAATATGGTCTTACTTTCTTAGATTGCACAGTAGGCTGGTTTCTTACATTAAATTATGAGATACTAAAGATATGTGGATCTCAGTTCTGTTGTCCTTTAATTTATTTCATAAACAGCCCAATGAATTTAAGACTAATTTTATATTTTTCATTTCTAGAGGGACTATTAATATAAGGTGTTAAAAAGTTTTCTGTGCTTTACAGTGGAAGCAATTTATAGTATAAATATCAGCTGATGTATTTTCTTGCCTGCTCTGCATTTATTTGAACATCTGTCTTTGTGCTCTGCATACAGTATATAAAGATGAATCCTTATTGTCTTATGTTGCAATTAGTCACTTCCCATCTTAGGCACACTGTGTTGTAAACCTACTTTCTCTTTTTTCTTTGTGCAAACAAAAGACCTTTTATTCAAATCTATTAATTATTTTTTTTTTATCTGCCTGATGTAAAACTGCTTTAGCTCTGTATTTTCTTCTTCATATCCGTTACGCTGTAATTCCCTGGCATGAAAGAAGCTTCAGTAAGTTTTGGCCCATCAAATGACATGACTTTTAGTACACTTTTTTGCAGTGCCCTTAGCGCAACCTTCAAGTTAAGTGAAGGGAATGCAAGAAACAATTGGAAACTACTAAAAGGAGCAACCTAGAATCTAGAGGCTGGAAAATTGTTCTTTTAAATTATAGGGTTTAATGTGTTTGAAATAGCATATATATATATATATAAAATAATTTGCTGTCTTTACAACTAATTCACATTATGAATATGAGGGTTATTATAAAATTTGTGTAACAGTGTTGGGGAAGAACATTTCTGGGGCTTATCTGTCTGAAGTGGAAAATCACAGCTGTGTTTCACCTTTGCGTGCCTTTTTCCCTTTATAAAGCCAGATTTTATTGTCACATATTGCACTTACGTGCTGTGCCTGATATTTCCAAACTGGCATGTTTACCTTTTTGATGACATTTGGGGTGCTCGCATTAAATGTGCAAAATACCACACATGCGCTAAAATTTCAGGAATGAGGGTGCTAAATTTCATTTTATTTGCACTCCTCCTACAGATGGCTTCACTGAAGATAGCAATATAAATTTAATTGAAATGTATACCCAGTAGGCGTTTATCCTGAGAATTTTGAATTCAGGTTGAAAATAGAAAACCACAGATCTTTGGGGCAAATTGTGCACACTGAAATCTGTGTTTGGAAGGATTGCTCAACTTATGTGAGTAGGAAAAGACCTTAAACATACCTAATGCACTTTTGCTTGTTTGAAATTTTGTAGAGTGGTAGAGGTTTGTGTGGGTGAGATGGAATGATCTGACCCCACAGGTAGGATTGGTCTGACCCCTCCGGCAGGAGCAGAACCATAAATTGTGTCTCATTTCTCTTTCCTACAGAATTATCTGCCATGATTAGTACAATACAGCCTTACTTTGTGGAGATTTTTCTGACAGTATCATATGAGTGGAAATGGTGTGCAGAAAAGTTTTCCAACAACTCAGTTACATTAAGAATATCTTTTTGTGGTGGGCACAGAATTGTTACAGTGATAGAAATCCTATGGGAGCACACTCCAGCTTACTGGAACTCCACTGGGAAGTCTGTGGCTGCCAGTCACTTATTCCAAATGGGACACATTCAGCATGTCAAAAGAATGATAAAATTAAATATTTATGAGAAAGTACTTGCAAAACCTTCATTTAAAACAAAAAGGTGTCCTTCTGTCGTTACCAGAGGAGGGAACCATTTTCTTCATTGGTTTGAATCCATTACTGCACAACTGCAAGTCAATAAAACTAAAATGAAAACTATGTTAACCTAGGCAACGGTGCATGAATCGTTCTGGACAAGGCTAAAAGTGTTAGTCCTGACTACAAATGACCATTGAAGAAGCCCATGACATTTCTACTTTATGTAGCCATGGGATTCTCATCAGGTGTCAGACTGAATGAATGTAACTTTCCTATGGTTACTTATAGAGCTGAAAATAGAAACAGCATTTTTCGTAACACTAATGTTGGCTTTGAATAGAGCTAAACAGCTGTCAGAGTGCATCCCAACAGGTTTTTCATTCCTGAGTGTGTGATAGACTTGTGACACAGGATGTTCCATAAAGTAATTAAACTAAGAGTTGAACTGAGCAAAATTCTACTTTATATCTGAATGGCATGTGGCATACTTCGATAGATAAAATTTAAGCCATTTTTTAAGCTTTCTGGATTATACATTGTTCTCTGACTTTCACTGCATTAGCCTTCTGTGGTCTTCAGACAACCAGACGCTAACATATATCTCATTCCTCCTATCAGTCCCCCTATGCTGTAAATTTTCTTGGAGTGATGGTAAAGGAAATCCCATGTAGAAGAAGTCTTCAGCTAGCCAGTTAAACTGGCTCCCTGGCTCCTTCCCTAATCAATTTTATCTTAAGAGTGTGTCGTCTTCCAGCAGTTAATTTTAATTTATTATATGTACTGTGACATGCACAAATGGTAAACCTAAAACATGCTGGGTAAGGCTTGGGTCAGTATGTAAAAATTCCATAATCCATTACTTTTTCTTTAAAAGTGAAAACTGTTATTAGAGTGTTCACTGAAGAAACGTCCTATTCTTGAGGCAAATTAATTATTTTTTTTTACCTCTTTCTTAGCTCCATGTATTAATGAAGGGCTTACAACATATCCACTCTCCCAGTTTCTGAGTTCCTGACAGATTAATGCCACTACATTAATGAATTTAAATATTCCAAATCAGCAGTCTTCCTCTTCTGACACTCATTACCCAAATATGCTTTAGTAATAGTCAAGCTGCATGATACTAAACTATTTAAGGTCCTAAGCCTATAAATCCATGGGTTTTTTCCTGATTTTTTTGATATAATATAATTACTCTATTTTTCCTCATAAACTTACATCTCGAAACACAGTTATCTGATGGTGTACAAAGTCCTACTCCAGCATGAAGAATCAGAGTACAGCAATTTTAAAGACAATCTTTTTTCAAAAATATCTTTATACTGTCCTTTCAATAGTCATCTTTCAAACTGACTTGCTGCTATCACGTGTCCATGCCCTGGCAATGCTCTTGGATTACAGCAGTCTGCCAGTCTTTCCCACACTCTTTCACTGACTCCTTTACCTTTAGACTATGTAATATCCCCAAGCCTTTCTTGAAGCCTTCAATAAGGAGTTAATATCCATTATATTTCTTCTACTTTTTTCACTTTTCCATTCAGCCATCACAGCCCCTGTGCTGTTCTATATGCAGGTGAGGTTCCTGCAGCAGAAAAGAGGTACAGCAGAAAACTCAGTGGGGCAAAGCGGGGTTTATTTTGGGAAGAAGATCTACATGTAGCAGAACCTTCCCATGCATGTGTCCTCACACACATCTCTGTGTTGATGTTAGTTTCTCTTTAGGCTGCTGTTTTCATTTATGAGCATAAATCTGTCTGGGTTACCATGTGGCATTTTTATCTCCTGTGCAAGTTAAAAATCCATGTGGTGGTGTTGAGAACTGCATAAGACTAATGAAAGTTTTAATATAGCTTTGTTGAAAAGTAAGCTTATCAGTCTTATTAAAGTCATGTGTATCTGTTACATAAAACCTAACTGGCAGCTTGTTTCCTTCAAATTTGGCATGGAGGAGGCTACTTGATACTTCTATTTTTGTTGATCTTCAGTTCCAAACCACTACAGTAATATTGATTCATTCAGTGTATCACACTGAGGTTGATGCTGCAGATGGCATAAAGTGATTAATCAAGGCAACAAGGATAGGATATCAATTAATGCAGAAAGCACATTATGTTTGTTTTGGGATGAAAGCAAGAGAGTCAGACTGCATTTTGCTTATTTACACAAACAAAATGCTACATATAGCAAAGCTGGTTGAAGCTAGACATCAGAAAGTTCATCCTGTCTTAGCCTCTCCATATATTAACTGTGCATTCATGTCTGTGAATTTGGGATCGCAGTGGAATGCAATGTGAATTGATTATATTCTTCTGTAATTCAAGAATTGGAGGACTGGTAGCATTTAATACCTAGGCCATGCTTAATGATGTTTATATAACCTCTTCTTTAAAGTATCCAGCTCCATGGCCTTCTGAGGTATATACGTTTTTCTCTTTCAACTCCCTGTTTAGAAAGCTTTCCCTAGATTTCCTTAAAACAAAGTATGCTTAGAGGGTTTTGTGGTTTTTTGTTGTTTGGGTTTTTTTTTTTCATTTTCATTATACATTCTTTACAGAGAACTATTAATTCTCATCATAATTTCCTCTTACACTTTAGAAAACCATTTCTATGTTGAAACCTTCATCCAACTTTTCCTTCAACTAAACAAACTAATTTCTTTCAAATTCATCAAATGTATATCTTAAATTCTTTCATTCTTTATTCTTTACACCCTATTCTGTATAATGGCATGTTATCTCTACCATTCTTAAAACATGCTCTTGAACAGTTAGGGAAACCTAGTGGTATCAAGAGTATTTTCTATGACTATTTTTTATGCAACACTTAGGTAAATATGACATCAAACATTTTTACCTTATGGAACTGTATTACATTATTGAACCGTATTTGATTTTTGCTTTGCTCTGAATCTTTTCTCCCTAATTGCTGATTTTTTTACAGGTTGTCTTCAATTTTAGTATCTGTGCTTGATTTTCTAAGTATTTTTAATCCTACATTGCATCAGTCAGTTTCTTCTTGTATGTTTAATCTTTTCTTCTTCATGAATTGCCATTTTTCTTGTAATCCTTTATTCTTTAGATTATCTTCCCACACTGCTCACTCAGCTGGCTCATTCTCTGAGTTTGTTGAAGTCTGCCTCTTATCCTTGTTTAACTGCTGTCAAACCTTCCTTTCCTTGTAATAAAAATCCCTGCTTGATCTTTCACTCAAAATATCTTCTTTCTTCTAGATTTTTTTTTTAATTCTGCCATAAAATTCATAAATAAATAAACTGTTCTTGACATCTTCTAGAATAAGAATTTTTCTTAACCTGTTACAAGATATTCACTAATTGTGTCTCAGATTATAAGGTTTATCTGCATAACCTTCTATATTTGAAGATACAAATGATTTTGGTACACTTCCAATGTTTATTAACAGAAGTGTCATAAGTAAATAAGAACTAACTGCACCTAGAGACAGAGAAGATTTAAGTTGTTTTGCTGTGAGTGCCACGTAAGAGAGACTCACATTTCCCATTCATTTAAAAATATAATAATGGAGAAAATTTAAAAGTTAAGAATTGGTTTCTGCAGATAGAAAAACCAAATGGGATGCAAAAAAAAAAAAATTATTATGAAGACTAAGAAGTGCTTTTATATAAAATTACCCATTATATGTCCAGGATTCTGACATCTGTGTGTTCACTGAGTCTAGAGTTTTCCAGAGTTTAACTTGTTTAACTTTACCACATTGCTATAAAAATGCAACACTCTGGGAAGAAACTGGATAATTTGTCCACTTAATAGAATAAGCAGTATAACTAAGTTAGCACAAGTGAATATATTTTTTGAAAGAGTTAACTCTTATTAAGTGACTCTAAAACTTAGCTTCTAAGTGCTGCTTAGGCCAACTGGTAGGTGGGTGTTGAGCATTAGCTGAACATTAATCCTTTAGTAGATGGAATTGTTTCAGATGGGATGGAACATCTTTAAATGAAAAGATTTGCCAATGCACAGGTGGAAAAAGCAGACAGAAATATGTAAGAAACTTTATAGTAGGGCTCAAAGGGAGAAGTGAGAATAGGAGACTCTTTAGTGGGCAAGAGAATGAGGGAACAGCTGAAACAAACAGATGGTGGCATAAGATATACTCATGCAGCAGCCCAAACAGATGACAGGTTAAGAAGGAAATAAAAATTTCAGGAAACAAAGTTACAGTCCATTCAAATAGCAAGAAATATGTGTTTATAAATGCAAGAAGCATAACATAGGAAAGAGGTATAAAATGGGCAGTGAGAGTGCAAGTGACGGTGAACTGTAAATTTCACCAAGGCAAGTAGAAACCCTGTGCATCTTCAGTGTAAAGTATTAAAGATTGCTGCAGACATTGCAAGGAAGGGTTGCATTTTAGGAGAGAACATCAGCACATGAGATGAAGGAGCTCTGAGAAATCTTATCAAGAGTAAGACCTATAAATGTAAATTTGTCCTTCTAAAGCATTTTGTGAAAAAAAGGTATTTCAGTTTTGAAAAAGGGCAAGAAAAAACATCATCTTTCAAGCAGGGATGAATATGCTGATGAGAAACAAACAGAAAATACCCCATTCTCTACTTAGAAAGTGACTTGGAATCAAAATCCCGATCAGTCTCAGTGAAAAGCCTAAAACCTTCTCTGTGATATCTCCAGGAAATCAGTCGCGTTCTTTATCTTTTGCAGTATACAGGAAAGATTTTAATATGCAGAATTGCATGTGCTATAAGAATAGATTCTCTTCAATAGAAGAATGAGAAACTGACTTTGCAATCTTGTAATTGCATGGTTAGGGAAAATGACATTGAAGTATGAGCTTCTAATTATTTTCTATTGAAGTTTTCACAAACATTTTCATAGATTTTATTCTCAAAAAATAGAGAAAAAACCAACAACAACAAGAGAATCAGTCCCCATATGCAGTCTTTGAATTCTTATCCTATTATCTGTCTCCATTCCTGTTTCTATATTCAACTTCTATTAGAAACCAGTGATTCCAGCTGAACTCGTATTGATGTTAACCTTGTATCAAATTCAAAATAAGGTATTCAATGTTTGCTGAGGTTTAGATGGGAGTTCTGTGCTTCATAATCTTATCCTAAATCATGTGCAAAAAACCCCATCTAATCAATAATGACCAAAGAACCTGAAATGCCAGCTGCAAATCTGTGGGATTTTGTTTGTTTGTTTGTTGTTGTTTGTTTGTGTGTGTGTTTTTTTTATTATTCTGACTTTATTTAAATGGATTTTTTTAAAGCAGGATAGAATTTGTTTTATTTACAAATGATATTTTGAAACCACCATTCTGAATTGTATAATGCAGTCTTGACCATACTGTATTCTGAATCATTCATTTATATCACAATGTAGACTGAAAACTTCATAACCTAAAGTATGGTTTAACTGGAGTGCATTTTCTTTGCTCTTCTCTTTCAGCCATTGTGAATACAGAATTTAGACCTAAATTGACTAAGAACTCTGGTGCAAACCATTCAACACATGAAGGCTATAGACACACCTCAAGGGCTTTTTTCCTGGGAGTTCACTTGTTTTGTTGTTTTGTTTTTTGGTTTTTGGTGTTTTTTTTGAAAAATTTACTTTATTTAGCTGATTAGAAAAGAAATAAAAATGCATATCATTCAGTATAGGTGTGACCATGCCATGATTAATTTGATGTCCTCAGGATAGGTGGCAGCAGCCTGTCAGTGCTTCTCATAGACAGCCCTGAGATTTCAGGTGCAGTTTGTCAGGAAGTACAGTGAGTGAACACACACACTGGTTGCATAAATCACTAACTGTGAAGGACATTCTCTGCTCCATGGTTGTTCATGAGCCTGGGTCTCTCAGCCGTGCTTGGGCACTTGCCAGTCGCTGACAGCAGGCATCGTCACTGCCTGCTTGTGTCAGCAATGGCACGTCTTACTTGCAAGCAAAGGCAAGGTCAGGTTGCCCTCAGCACAGTCCTATAGTATGGCAGTGCTGAGTTTCCATAAGTGTGCAGTAGCTATTAGCTTTTTCTCCCTAAAATAAGGAAAAGGAACCAAACTTGCAGCATTTCCATACTTAAATCTCCCTCTTCTAAGGTAATCTGAATATACCTTTCTGTTACTAGGTCAGTCTCCAAGAAACAGCATGAGAACATAGACAGTCCCTTCACCTGTTTACGTGGCATGCCCTTTTTAAAGCTCCCTAAATAATTTTTATTTAGAATTTTTATGTTCCTGTGAAGATCAGCCCGTTATAGAATCAGACATGAAATTTGGATAACTGATAATTCCAGAGAGGAAGATTTCCTGTAAATGAGTTCTACTGGTTTCTGATGGTTCTTCCTTTTGCCCCCTGTCGCTTTCCCTCTTTCTAATAAATTTGGCATTTGCAACTGTTAAGTTTCAATAACTTTTCCATGCTGTACAAGGACTGAAGTAAATCAGACAAAAATTGAGGGAGTAACTATGCAAGACTGTTTGCAAGGGGAAAAAAAAGGGAGAGTACCTAATTAAAATTAGTGTTTGAAATATTCAATGGCACATTTAAATATTTCTTTAAATCTGTAGCTGGTATTTGTAATATTTCTTCCCTGGGATTTACAAGGCCAATGTAAAAAAGAAAGAAAAGAAGGAGGCTTAGTGTCACAATATGAACTGTAAATATCTAATTAATCCAGTCCTTTCCAGCTGCTCAGCTGCCTCCAAATGTTGTTTTGACTATCAAAGAAATGCCTAAAATGCTTTTAATCCAGAGTACACTGGGAATTACTTTGTTGACTCCTTTGTCTGTTGTTGATATGGACCACCAAATTTTCAAGAAATTCTCAGAAAAAAAAATGTTCTCTTCAGGGAATGCTAAATGCTTAGTGTCAGGGAGAAGCAGCTTAGAGAAAGGAGGAATTTAATTGTTTTTTATTTCAACAGAAAAATTTGTTATTACCATCACCAAAGAAGCAAAGAGATCAACTGAGTAAATAGAACATGGGCAATCAAAGTAAAATATTCAACAGCTGAATTTTTAAAAGAGGACAGCATATGTTCTTCATCTGAAAACTGGAAGACAGAATGAGTGGTTAGAAAATAGCCTGAGTGCTGCACAGTGATTTCCAAGGTGGGATGGAGCGGTCAGCTCTTTTGGTGGAAATTGCAGGAGAAGCACTAGTGTGTCCACGGCCTTTAAGCTCAAAATACAGCCCAAAATCTGCAATTATTTATAGTTTTTAACTGAGTTAAAACCTATACAGGGCTTAACTCAGGAGGTTGGAAGTCTTCAGCCTCTGCCACCTGGCGCACTCCCAGACAAGATACTGTGACTGCTCCTGGGGCAGGAAAGAAATGGGGAGAGGGAAGGAGCAATGGTTTGGCTTCTGTGCAAGTGTGTGGGCTCTGCTGACACAGTTGCTCTTAAGGTTGGAGAGTGGACCAAAGCCCAGTTTTTGGTAAGTTCAGCATAGACAAATTGACCCTCAAACTTAAATTCAAGCACATAAGTGTGAAGTCCTGCTGGTGTTTTTCAGAGTACAGCCTTTCTCTTATCACCATTCTTGAGGCTAGCATTATAAAAAGGTAATAAAACAAAGCTGATTTATTCCTACACCTGGAAAATGTTGAGATCAAAAACTTCACCTTATTTGAGGAGTGCAACAAAAGGACAAAGTCTTCTCATGGTAGTTACTGCGTGCATGCAAAGTTGTGGTTGTACTCCTGCTATACTTTTGGCCCATCAAAGATTGTGTTTAAACTAGGTAAAGAACTAAGGGATCATATGATCAGTGGTCCATTCTGTCTAATTATAATCAATTCAGCAATGGTAGATTAGTAGTTGTCACCAGGGTATTTGTGCATCCATACTTGTAACTATAGGACAGCAGAGGAAGGGGCACTGAAGGACAGACCTTCAGTGAGTAAGGAATGAGGTGCTTGTGGTTCCACAAGGTGGCACTAAGAAGTTGTAGAATAGTGTGACTGAATTAGTATTTTTTTAGTTCTGTTAGAGTGTTAATTCTGAAATTTTTCAGTATAACTATAGTGGTGTTTTGACCATTAGTCTGCAGTAGAAAATATCCCCATTTCCATGAAGATATGGAACAAGCTAAAAGAAAAAGAAAAAAAAAAGCCTTTATCAACTTTTGAAACCACTTGCAGTTTGCAAAACACATTTAATGGATTCATGGCATTCACTTTAAAGACTTCTTCCATGAACATGCACATTTCATTGTATGCATGTGTTCTGAAGACTTCAGGTATAATTCTCAATTGTTAAGTCCTCCCCTAGAATAGTTTCATATAACTACACCATACATTAGAGTTCTTCATCCTATTTTCCCAATAAGCTGAGACCATTTAATGGTTTTGGGCCCCTATTAGCAGTATAGAATCATATTCAGAGTAAGTGAGACTTTCCAATAATCTTCCGATACATAACAAACATAATTTTTATTTTAAGGTAGAAGAAGTATTAACATTAGATTGTAATGTGAGCTAATTGTTACAGTGTCATTATTTCTTTTTGTTATTAGGCTATAATTACACAGACTATAATTAGACTGTGAATTAATAAGCTAACATTGTAGCTTGAAGTTTGAGATTGAATTGCAGTGAATGAAAGATATTAGTGATAGGGAAGACTGTAAATACACATGGAAAGTCTGGGAGAAATAATTTACTGTGGATAAATGTCTAAAATAGTATTTCCAAGGAGCTGCTCTATTTGCCTTTAAACATGTACCACAATTAAAGCATTTTTCCATTGGTGTCAAGGGGACACTTGCATAGCTAAATGCCTTGCTGAATCATAGAACAGAGGGTCAGCTATGGAAACGCTTGAGTGGTGTCAAATGGATTGTCAAATCTTATGAATTAATGCTTTCTTCATGTCTATAAATTCAAAGATGTCCAGCCTGCAATTGTCTTTGCATTGCAATATTTCAGCGCTAAATTCCTTTTTTAAAAAAATATGGGTTTTTATTCCCAATTTCCCCAAGTCTACACATATTTTTGGAGAGTACCCACAGCAAGACACAGATTCTAATGCAGCCATAAATGTCAAAAATATGACTTGATACATTTCTGCTAGTGTATCATGCCATTCTTTTTATTTCCTAATTTGACATAAAATTGTGAATTCTGCATTCTGAGTTCTAGACCTTTCAAACTTCACACCCTTAGCACTTGACGAGGTTTCATACCCTGCTGCTTAGGTCATCTCTGTTTTTTCCCCAATCGTGTTAAGGGCAAAATGCATTGGCAGCCTGAGAGTTACACACAAAAGCCTGAATCTCCAGCTTCTGAACTTTCCTAAGCCTGGCATTCAAAGCAGTGGAAGTTATGAATGTGCTCAAACTGAGAACCATGAACTCATCCCTCTTTTGTATGAGCATTGGCCTCTCATTTAAAAGACTGGAGGCACCACTGTCCCACTAATTTTGAAAAGGGTGAGCCTTGCTCAGTCTGTCACAAGAAAACCAGCTTTACTCATAGGAGTGAACCAGAGAGCTGTATCCATTCGAATAAGTGATCAAAGGCCAGGGTGCAGGTTGGGGAAATGCCCACAGTTATCCATACTTTTAATTGTTATCAGACCCAGCAGTATGGTTCCTGGCCTATGGCAGTCTACTCTTTCAACAATGTCTGTGTTCAGTTCAGGGTTAACACGAGACAGGGCTTGTTACCAAAAAATTCTATAATGAGATGACCTGATATGGGGTGGGCAGGGAGGGAGGATGGCCCTGTAGTGTAGCCACAGGAATGTGAGCCATGCTGTGCCACTTGCCCTTATGGCCTGAGAAAGAAAATGGTTTATGTCCCATTTTATGTAATACGTAAAGATAGCCTAAGGGATACTAAAACTGCTCTCCAGTACTTGGTTGTGAGTCTTGCCCCTGCTGTTAAACTCAGAATTTTTGTTTCTCTTCTCCCTGTGCTTCCTAGGAAAAAAAAAAAAAAGTTGCTTTACATTTATAGCTATAACACAGATGGTTCAGGAACCTGAGTTCCTGGAAGTCCTGAACTGAGCAGTTTAGCATGACAGATTATGGGCCACAATTTAGGTGAAACTGTATTTGGTGTTCCCTATTGACCTACTCTTAGGTGGTTTCCTAATCAGTATATTGGATTTTTAGATCGTCCTCTGAAGTTCTATTCTCCATTCAAATCAGTCCTTTGTTCTCAGTTAACTCACAGAAGAATCCAAAATCATCTTCAAATTTCTGACCACAGATGTAAAGATGTAAGGAAAAAAATGCATTCACAGTTTTAGCTGTGGGAGCTTGAAAACCACACAACATTTCCCTGACCTACAGCAGAAACACCGAAACGAGGAAGTGGTTTACAGGCTATAGTTACGAGGGATTTAGAAGAAAGAGTGCATCATGGAATGCAGAAAAGCAGTTTCAAAATTTTATTCAGAATAATAGGCTTTTTATACTGTCCTTTTATTTCACAAGTGTACCTATTAAATATAAAACACAAACAAAGTTTCCTCACATCTGATAAACTATAAACACATTAGTGGGGAAAATAATTTCATGGATCATGGTGGAATTACTGAATTATTTATTCCTTTTTTTCACAGTTTTTCTTGGTCTATGGTAAGAGAGATTATCTCTGAATCTTTACCTGAAACTATAAAGGCCAGAGTAAAATGTTCTGAAATTATACCATCATCGTGAAAACTGAAGTTGCATGATTTGATGAGATCAGTTTTTTTACTCAGTCAGTTTGTTTGTTTAGTGGTAGAGAAAGATGCAATCTTGATATTCTTACATACTAGACATGAAATGACAGGATTCATCTTGCCTACATCTAGCTGAGTGAATTAATTGTATCGCTCTCTTGATATCTGATAGAAGAGACATATATATCTCCAAAGGTCAGTTAATCTTCTCCTGAACAGAGAAACAAAGAGATGCACACAAGTGATTATGGGACCTCTCTCATTCCATTAGCACAGAATTCAAGACAAATAATTTATCTGTCAAAAAATATGCATGTTGGCACACTCCGAGCTGTTTGCAGAGTGGTGACCATTTCTCACACTCTCGTAGGCCCATGGCAGGGGAGTTGGAACAGGATGATCTTTAAGGTCCCTTCCAACCCAAATGATTCAATGACTGTATGATTCATTCCAGATCGCCTACACATATATCACAGAATCACAGAATATGCCAAGCTGGAAGGGAACCACAAGGATCATCGAGTCCAACCCTTAGCCCTGCAAAGAACCATCCCCAAGAGACACACCATGCGCCCGAGAGTATCATCCAAACGCTTCTTGAACTCTGGCAGGCTTGGTGCTGTAACTACTTCCATGGGAATCTGTTCCAGTGCCCAGCCACTCTCTGAGTAAAGACCTTCTTTCTAATATCCACCATAAACTTCCCCTGACACAACTTCAGGCCATTGCCTCAGGTCCTGTCACTGGTCCCCACAGAGAAGAGGTCAGTGCCTGCCCCTCCTCTTCCCCTCACAAGGAAGTTGTAACTACAATGAGGTCTCCCCTCAGTCTCCTCCAGACTGAACAGACCAAGTGACCTTGGCCACTCCTCACACAGCTTCCCCTCAAGGCCCTTCACCATCTCCATTGCCCCCTTTGGACACTCTCTAGTAGTTTAATATCTTTCTTATATCATGGTGCCCCAAACTGTACAAAATATTCAAGGTGAGGCTGCACCAATGCAGAGCAGAGAGGAACAATCCCCTCCCTTGCCCAGCTGGTGGTGCTTTGCCTGATGCCCCCCAGGAACACAGTTGGCCCTCCTGGCTGCCAGGGCACTGCTGACTCATATTCAACTTGCCATTGACCAGGACCTCCAGGTCCCTTTCCCTGGCATTTCTTTCCAGCATCTCATGCAGTAGCCTAAATAGCAAGTACTTTGTGCTTAGTTACCCCTTTGAATTATCTTCACTCAAGCTGTTAATTTTTCTATAATACTTATAATATGATCTACCCAAAGAAAGCAACTAATTTAATATTTCTTAATTTTATTCCAATAGCAAAATGAAGAAATAAACCAGATAAAAAGCAACTAAGATCTATAGGGAAAGCAGCCTTTTCAGCGGTACCTCTTCATTTTTGTTGTCTTCACAACTCTTTTGAGTGCCATTGTCCTTAATATTTGCAGTAATCAGAATCTTTTATATTTACTTCAGTGCTTAAGATCTTCTTCTGCTAGGGAGAAACACAAATAACAAAATAATTCTATAATTAGACAATTATATTTTCTTCGATACAATAATCCTTCCTTTATTTTTTTTGGCATTCTTTTCTGTTTACCGCTTCCTCTGATTAAGAGTTGGATTTTTGCATCTATTTCTTTGATGTCCTTCATAGGTTCCTAAGATAAGTCAGACTGCAAATAACCTCCAGAGCTCTCTAGTCTAATGTCAAGATCAAGCCAGGTTGCTCAGGGCCATATCTAGTCTGGTCTTTAAAATGTCAAAGGAGGCAGACTTTACAGCTTTACTGGGCAGCCTGTGCCACTCACTGTCTGAATGCCCTGACATTAATTCTATGCTTGTTTTGCTGGCTAATAAACATATTCCTCTACTTCTGGTGGGTTGACCTTGGCTAGACACCAGGTGCCCAGTCAGCCACTCTATCAGTCCCCTTCCCAGACAGACAGGGTTGAGAGTAAGATGGAAAACAACTCGTGGGTTGGGATAAGGCAGTTTATTTAAAGCAGAAGCAAAGCAAAAGCTTTGTGTGAGCAAAAGCAGAGTGAAAGATAACAGAGTTTATTCTCTAATTCCCGTGAGCAATGATGGGCGGTCACCTCAGAGAAGCAGAGCTTCACAGCACATGTAATGGTTCCTAAGCAGGCAACCATTGGAGACAATGAATGCTCCCCTTCCTGCTCCTTGCCTTAGCTTTTGTATCTGAGCTGACACCATATGGTATGGAATATCCCTTTGGTCAGTCTGGGTCAGCTGGCCTACTTGGGTCCCCTTCCAGGATCTTGTCTTTGATTGAGGAAGGAATGTTACAGTGTAGGTGCTGTACTCAGCAGTAGCCAAAACACTGGTGTGTTCTCAACACCCTTCTAGCTACCAATGCAAAGCACAGCACTGTGAGGGCTGCTGTGGGGAAATGAACTCCAGCTCAGCCAGACTCAATACAATACTGTAAATAATTAATACAAAGAGTAAAAGATTTTTTTATTTTCTCCCCAACATTAGTTTCAGTGAGGAAGGTGCAGAGAATTAGCTCTGGACTTCAACTCCCTATGTTAGAAATTAGGATTTTTATGTTTCAGAGCAGTTTGAAGACTGTACCTGAATGGGCCGGTGGAGTGGGTTCCCATCTCCAGTTCTTCTCAATTCTAAGGGTACAATTTTTATAGAAGTACTTTACTTAGATCAGCCCTGTTGAAAATCAGAAAGTGTGACAGCTCCTATTTGTTTTCCTGATCGTTCCATTGTTTTTTAGTGCTTTAAAAGTTGTGTTTCTTTATGAAGAGAATAAATAGACAATTTGCCCTTTCCCTGGGAAAAAAATGTCAATCTTCTGGTGTGGATGGGGGAGAGGAAGCATCATGGCAAAAGGACCCAGTGGTGATGGAAAACAACTTCTTGGGATCAAAGACTACTTGGCAGTTTGCTTCAACTCAGAAATCCACTTAGTTGGTTGAAATCTAGCTTAAAGGACAGGCGAAAGGGAGAGGTGCTCATACCCATTGTGTCTGATCTAGTTGCTCCAAGTATTCTTAGTCATAAATTCCCTATTAAAAAAACTAAATCTTTTTTTTTTTTTTTTTTAAATTTATTTAATGGCCTATTGTTTTCTTTGGAGAGATGTCTATAAGGAAAATATAAAGACAGATGCACTAAGTATTTTTTCTGACTGGATCCTGTCACAGAAAACGTTAGCATAGAGCATGGGGTTTTTTGCTAAAATTGGTTTGTTTAGTTTGACTTGCTGACTCATTTTTCCAGCTGGTCTGTCATTCTACTCAATTCCAGATGAGGCAATAGGAAAAAGAATACTCTTTTGAATATCCCACCCTCTTGCCAAACCAAGTAACAATTAAAACCTCCAATTTTCATTGCAGTTCTTTATCTCTGTTAATTATCCGAGGAACAGTAAATCAGATATATTGTCGCCTGCTTGTTGTCAATAATTTAAATTCTAAATTCTTTATAGATTTGTTGCAGATTTAACACACTGCTTCTTTCCCCTAAATTACATACCATTTCGCAACTTGAATCCAATTCAGTGTTTCATTTTTATATTGAGATCAAATGCTAGACAGTCCAATCTAATTGACTCATGTGTTTTATACACACACAAGAAAACCCACATGATTTAGTAACTTTTAAACCAAAAGAAATATTAGGTCTCTGAAGGATCTAACTAGTGGCCTTTAATGGGGTTTTTCCATAGTTTCTGAGGAGAATGTATTCTGAATCAAGCATTTAGTGGACACTAAACTGGAAGCAGTGTGAGTCCAAAAAAACCAGGAGTTTAGTAGGCAGGTACCTTGTGAGCTGAGAGGTGCCAATAGAAGATACCATTGTGATATTCAAATTGGAAAAAAAAATTAATTAAACAGAAGCAGAAAGATCCATTAGAAAAATTATAGCTGACAGTTTGTAAAAGAAGTCAAGCATAAATGGGGGATGTCAAATGTTGTACAGTATTAAAACAATAACAGATTAAAATAGATGTAAACATTCCAGGTGACCTCATGTTTGCACTATCAGTAGTGATATTTTCAAGGTAATAGAAGGTATTTTTCATCTGTCTTAATCCTTATGAACTATGAGAACAAAATTTTACCATCACTAACACATAGGCATTTCCATACCTGTCTGTGTAACCAGAAATGTAATTGGTTTGACTTATTACTGTGGAATGACCCTATATAGAGAAGTCTTAAATTAAAAACCAAGCACTTGAATAGTATTCAGTGCAGCAGAGTAGTTGCTTTAATGCTTGTATGGATAAAGCAAATCAAAACATATTTTTAATTAAAAATGACATCTAGCACAAAGCTTTGTTTGCCCTCCTTGCATATAGGGGTCAAGACTAATAAAGTTTCACCATTTTCTAGCTGCTGATGGATGATGTAGAGGTATTCCTACAGCTCTTGGTTAATACTTAAGCTCTGATAATGTCACACAATTTTTGTTGCTTATTTGAGAAATGAAGGCTTAGGTACTAATTGCACATGCTAGATAATATGATGAAAATTTGTATATGTTGTCATTAAAAAACTTAGCAATTATCAGTAGTTTACAGGGAATCTCTGCAATTTTATATTGTGAATATTATTTAAAGAAAACACTACCTTATTACTCAGTTACAGCCTGCATGCAAATTATTTCTATTATGTTTTGATTTTAATCATAGTCTTCAAGTTCCACAGAAAGAAATTTCTATTCTGATTTCATGTCATGATCTGTGATTTGCACATTGAAGAGGTAAAATTAAAGACCCATAAAGAAAGAAATACCTGAAAAGGAAAAGCAGTCTGATCCTTGGACAGAGGGACATGAATATAGTGAACAGTTTATTAAAATTGTTGGGAAAACATTTTTCAAGCTTTTACAGAAACACTCATTTTTATGTGACTTGTATTTGTAATTTTTCTATGTGTCTTGTAGGATTTTTAATGTTTATACAGCAATGCCAGTATTGGTTTTAAAGTTTTCTCATCCAAATTAAAAGATTTGCATGGAAAATAATTTCATCTGAAAAGCATGTTCTCAGTCCAAAACTCGGAGAGAATTTGGTGAATTCTGTCTGAAACCATGACTCCTTACACTTACTGAGATAGATTAGAGTTGCATTGTCTAAACAGAATAGAATTATGCTAATAAAACACATAAATGAACATCAAGAGCTTAAAGTGAAATATCAGAAACAACCCTTCTGTGAAAATCTCTTTAAGTAATTTAATGATTTTACATGAAAAAGACTAAAGTCACAGCAAAGTGAGAATTTGTTTTCTGTAGTATCTGGAAATTTCATATTTTTTTTCCTGAAATTATTTTATGTCCTAAAAAGTCCTGTTTTGCATTGCTTTGAATTCTACTGCCAGGCATATATTCTTTTTAATTCACTGGTAAACATCTAATATTTCCTCAACTAACTTAACAAAACCTGAGAAGTTATTATTACCACCTTAGAAAAAAAAAAAGAAGAATCTAAATGTTTCATGAATGATCACCAATGTAAGACCTTTGAAGTATGAAAGATGCATGAAAGAACATTATTCTTGCGTTCTACTTCATGAAAAAAATAATAGGAATACATAAAATGGCATAATTTATTATATCTTTTATCTTTCACATTTCTTATGGTGAAAAAAAATAGAATGTTCACTGTTTTTTTTCTATTCAAATGTAAGAAAAATCCAAGTATAATTAAGTTGAGAGTCACAGCTAATAAATTATGTATAATTAAGTTATATGTATTGGTTTTTAACTTGCACAGGTACGTGTGTTCACATTTTCTGTTGGTCAACATAATTATGACAAAGGACCCATACAGTGGATGGCCTGTGAAAATAAAGGTACTGTGTTTTTCTTTGAAACTGATCTTCACTAGATCTTTGGATAGGTGTTCTCTTTATTATTCTCTAAAAGTGGCAGATTTTTCAGCTTATTTTTTAGCTTTATTGTGTTTGTTAATAAAAGTTCCAAAAAGTATATGTGTATATGGAAAACTTTCTATAAACAAGAAGCCTGCATGTTTATTTCTGATTAATTTATTTAAAAAATCATGTTGTACAAGAACTACCACAGTAGTTTTTATAGTAATAAATTGTTATTTTTCACTTTTGAGAATATTTGTTGCAATAGCCATCTATGAAAAGATGGAACTGATGACAGATAAGAAATTGAGCAAAGCTGTTTTAAATTAAGTGGTCTGGACAAAATGGTTTTTGTTTGGTTAGCTGGCTGGTTAGATGTCCTTCTGTTTTCCTCCAAAACTTACAAGGGATCAGATGACTTAGAATATTTTTTCCTTTTATAATGAAAATATCAAAATTATCCTTGCTGTGATTCTTAGCTTCTGATACCATCTTGCATTTTCTATTTTTATCCTGATTATGTAGCAGAAAAAAAAGTAAAAAAGGTGAAAGTAAGGAAGCAAAATGCTTTCTGCATGGAATTTCTACTATAAATTTAAGCATGAAAAATATGCTCATAAACATTTTTAGAATGTGATAAATAGATGTCTCAAATACCTTACAATATAACTATAGAACAAGGCATAAGATATAAATACAGTTAAATAGAAAATATATAATTTATCAAACAATATTTCTCATACTTTAAATACAGCAATTTTCAGGTCTGACTGAAAATGTGCAAGTATTTTACAAACCAGTGAGAAAGAAGCAAGAGGTTAGAGGTGAGATAGATTACAAAGGGTCTTGAAAATTAAGACTGCTGGGGAAGGAGATAAAGGTATGCTCAGGAAGAAGAATAAAATAATGGAAAGAAGAGAAAAAGGTATAGATGCAGAAAAAAAAATGTAGAAGAATCCATAGCCTATATGAATAGTACATGTATCACAACCTCGTGAATCCCTCAGCATACCAGCAAGTTTTGCAGAAGATACTGCAACTTCATGAAGTGCAGACTGTATTGTCAGATAACTACAGAAAATTGACATTTGTATTTTGAATTTCTTTTACTTACATCTTTGTATCTCAAAATACTGTGTGCATGTGACCTCCATTGTTTAAAAATAAATGATAACCAGCGGGCTTAAAGCATAACCACCTATGCCATTGAGGCAAAATTATAATCTTCTTCCAAAATTGATGTGATTATTTGTTTGAACATCCAAATAAGCAGTTTTCTTTAATTTTTCCTAATTAAAAGTTTGTATGTCGGGAAAAGGAAGTGACTAAGCTCAGTACTCTTGCCTCTCCAATCCCCTACTCCTTCTTTCCAATTCGACTTAAAATCTGCTTGTTCTGAAGATAAATCTCAGTGCCTGGTTTTAGTCTTATTAATCCATATACTCAATGTTTTTAATTCAAACAAATAAGTGATAGAATTAAAGCTAATAAAGACATGTCTGATGTTTAGTTAGAAGGAATACCCATTAGATTTTTTCATCCTTTCCAGAGAATACCTTATATTTTTATACTACGAGTTCACCCTTGTGGCAGTCCATAGCTATATTTGCATTCCTTATATGCATTCAGCGTATAATTATGCTGAATATGGCAGCATATTAAACTAACCATTAAATATACTTGCACATCATAGTAACTGGGATTTCATGAGTACAAACTCAGTACTTTATCTAGCCTTAAACAAAACAGACAAAAGAAACACACCATATACTCTCATTGCCTAAGAGTAACTAGCTCGGTCTGAATGGCATGGTGACCCATCATATGTGGCCACACATTGTGGTGGCATCTACTAAAAAACTATTCATACATGATAATTCTAATAAAAATTAAACTAGAAATTACAAGCTAAGTGAAATTCCTCAAGATTAAGAGACTAGCAATATATTACAGTAAGATGACATTATTTCTGTTCCAAATTTTAGGTTATTATTATGAAATTCCGTCTATTGGAGCCATAAGAATAAACACCCAGGTAAGAGGTTTGGACAAATCCAGATCAGTTTTAACACAGAGAAGTGGAGTAATTCCTGTTCTTAAACATGTTTGCTTTTCCCATCTGCTTGAATCAATTAAGTTGTACTACATTAAAAACAGCAAAAAAATAAGGCTTTCTTCTACATATGAGGGATTATTCTGTTAAAGTATTCTAACTTTTTCTTTTAAGTGATTGCAGTGAGCCAATTTAAAATGTGGTCCCTGTTTCCCTGTCCAGCTGGCCCACAGCAGCCTCCGTGCATACTTGTCGTGTTAATATCCTCTGAAGGGGCTGACCATGTGCACACAACAGAGCATCTGAAGTGTTCTGTATCCTGCAGACCTCTGCACATGGACTCATTTGTCTCAGTTTTTCTCTTATATAGTCCCTCAAACTTTGACGCTGAGACATGACAGCAATTTTATTGTAAAGTTCTATAAAACAAGTAATTTTTTATAATGTGTCTAGACGTTCATAGTCCACCTCCTGCCATAATTACAGCATGGTCCAAAGGGTTTGTATTAAGTGGAGAATGTTGTGGATGTATGTGAGGGGATAGCTATTCCTGCTAGAGTTTCTGAACTCATCTAGGCAGACACACTACACTCCTGCTTATAGAAGAGGTTCCTGGATGGATCCAATCTCTGCAAGAGACACCATTTTTCCCTTCAAAAAGGACTCAGGAATATTTTAGCAGACATGCATGTAGTAACTAAGGGCACAAGACTCTGGCATTACATGATGGGATCCAAACTGACAATGTAGAAGAGCAAGTATTCTTTTCAGTTGTCTGAAAGTCCATGTACTCACATGTCCAGAACAGCAGAGAAATATCATGGCAGTTCTTTGTCCTTCCAAGGCCAGGCATGATTATTTTTGGCAGAAAATAAGAGTCCTTTTTTGGCTTGAGTAAGTGTTCTTTGATTCTTTTAAACTCTTCCAGATAGTGTCTGGCAAGAAGTATCCCTAATATGTTCAGTCAAGTAGAAAAGGTTGAAAAGGTTGAAAAGGTTGAAAAGTGAAACAAGTTTGATGGCATCCACTGCCAAAGCAGTCCAGAAATCTGACATCTTATGAGATCACCCGAGTTAGCTGCAATCCCAATCTGAAGGAAGGCAGGAACTAAGAGGTTTTATAACTCTGATTTTGTTGTTGTTGTTGTTTTAATAGAAGTTATGCAAGTTGTTGCTGTAGGAGCTTAACATACCCAGCTATTACACCACTCACCCTCCATCGCCCACACTCTCTTCTGGGTTGAAGGTTCTGCAATCTGCTTGTAATTTCATTATGTCATTAGCAATTAATTTTGGAACAAAAATAGTTGTAATTCTCACTTTGTGAAAAGAGAGTGGTGGTTATGGATGGGTAAGGTCCATGTGACTGAGTCTGAAATAGGGAAATTACCTTGTCAGTAAATACTGCAAACTGAAGATTGAAATTTTTTGTGGTACAGTTTTAAAGCAACAATTAAATGCTGTTCCTATATTATTGGTGAATTTTGACATTTTTCCCTGATTTTTTTTATTTTATTATTGTTTAATTTTATATTGTTTGTACTCTTTGATCTAATAACTGCCTTCTGATGACTTTATTACATTTTTTGGCAGGAATATCTGGATGTTTTGGGAAGACCAATGGTTTTAGCTGGAGAGAAAGCCAAACAAGTCCAATGGACAAATGTCTATCTGGATGCTCTGGTATGATTTCTATTTATCTCTGGTAAAGTAAGAATTTTAGCCTATCAGTAACCACATGGGTCTGTTTTCCAGAGCATCCATTTTCTTACAGTTCCAAACATAATATTCTTGTGTTTCCAATATCTATACAGTTCAACAGAGAAATCTCTAGGCATAGAGCTATTTCTAGCATGCTGGTCAGTATCTGCACTTAGTATCCTTCTAATTGTCCTGAAATTTAACAGAGACAAGAAATTTATCCTACACAGATTTTTAAGTGTAGGTCACTGTTGCCCTCAACTTAAGAAAAGAAAAAAGAAGCAGATAGTTTTCCGGTGTTGTACCTGCTGCAGTAATTTGTTACATCACTGGTAAGGAATCCTTCTTTTTGCTTTTTTTTTTTTTCCCCCAGAGTATTCCAGGTGGAATGAAATCTGTCAGTATTGCTTGGTATTTGTATAGATTTTGAACTTGGATCTTTAAGATATCATGGTTGTAATTGCTTGCTTGCTCAAGGTAATGGTTACTTTAACTGGAGAGTATAGAAGTGGGAAATAAACAAAAAGATATATGAAATGCTTTCTTACTGCTGTATTTATCAAATTGGCCTTGTAAAACAAACATGCTTGGGAAACTACAAAAGTCAAAGTATTATTAGCAGCAGTGCAATCTGTTGCTTTAGATAACCTTCTTCTGAATTACTCTAACAATACAAAAAATACTGGAAAATGGTATTTGGAATCGTGTATTTATCCAAGTTCACATGGTCATCTACTCTCATGTCAAAATCCTCTTCTTCCCGTCCGTCAGTATTACTGTAAAATTTTTATCAATGTATAATTTTTATCATCTATATAACTGAGCATGACACAGAGGAACTAGTTTTAGTTTGGAATTTCAATGGCCAGAAGTTCATTATCCATGTTTTTTTGATTATTGTTGAGGTACTGACTGGAAACATACAGGATGTGACGACAAATGTTCATATGTTCTGTACACATCCTGTTGTAAATCCAAAGATAAATTTGTAACTAGAGATAGGGAGAGATCTGTTTAGTCAAGTAAAATGAGTGATACCTGCACGCATTTGTTGTGTTACTGTATATATTCAGTGAGTTCATTCAGTCTTTCCTTCAAGCTTTGCTCCATTCATGTGTTATATATGTGGTTTTGTGTATATATAAATATATATATTTGTGTGTGTGTGCATACATACACACATATATATATAGTTATATATAAATAAAGTAGGTAAACTACTGAAGTAAAGTCTGAAATATGTTTACTTTCTCATCACAGATGAAGGCATAAAGGCACAGGTGTATCTAACCCACTCTGAAGCCTTTCCCTGATTCTTGGTTTTATGAGGGAATGGCACTAACTTAACACATTGGTTCATTATCTTAAATTCCCTGAAACATTTCCCTCATGCAGGGCTTAAATTTCTCCTGCTTGTGCCTCACTGGACTTATTCCTATCCTTTTGCTCTTTCTGTCCAGTGGCTGTTTTAAGGCTCAGACTAAAGTAATGCAAAGTCAGGCCATTTTACCTCATGTAATTAAAATTACCTTTAAACACAGAATTAGAATTAGAATTACCTTTATCCCAGGTTATGAAATTCTAAAGAGGTGCTTTCCTTTGAGGCTGACTTTCAAGGCTGTCTTTAACAATTTAATGTATTTGTGGCAATTCACATCTCTTTTATAGCTCTGTTCCTTTGGATTGTATTACTGTGTTGCTCTGGGCTCATTTTCTGCAAGATAATCCCAGAATTTTCAGATACTTTGGTTTATCAGTTAGGCATAATTTATTCACAGTTATTCTCCTCTTTAACTCTACTTTATTTTTTTTTAATTTATTTTTGCAAAGGGGTGTAGATGGTGTTATTCCCCATACATACCCTTCCTGTTTCATTGTCTTCAATGTTATTTCTAAATAATGTCCTCTCTCTTTTCTACTGATTCATTCCCATTACTCTTATTCTCCGACAAAGTCCACTTCTCTCCAACTTGTTTGTAGCTTTACTAACTCTGACCTCATCACCTTTCATTTGATACACAAACATAGGTTCACGAAGGATCGTTTAAAATTCAAAAAGGTGCTACTAGACTGGGAAGTGGAGAACAGATTTCATCAGAGTGGATTAATGTAGTATTTTAGCTTATGTTTTTTTCAAATAAAACAAAGGGAGAAAAGTGATATGACTCCTCAATTAAATATATAGAAGAAGTAAACATCAGTAAGGTGAAAAAAATTGAAATAAATCCCAACAATCACATTTAAAAAGGAAGAAATCTCCCTATAGACAGTTTAGAATGGAAAACAAAACTGTCCTGGGTATCTGAACATATGGTTTTCTGGATCCTATTTTCAGTATGATTTGTGACCATTAATAAAGGAAAAAGAGTTTTCCTCTGTCTTCCCATATACATGCAAATTCCTTGTTTCAGTTGCCTCAGTACCAGAGACTGTGATTTTGCAGAGCTGATGATGGACGTTATTGCATGCCATTGAAAAGCAGTGATGATAGAAAAAGTAGTAGTATTACCTGTTCTATTTTTCTGTTGTTTTTTCCTGTATGTATTTGTTACTTACCTGTCCTGTCATGGTTTAACCCCAGCCGGCAGTCAAGCCCCACAAAGACACTCGCTCACTCCCCCACCAGAGGGACTGGAGAGAGAATCAAAGGGTAAAAGCTGGAAAACTTGTAGGTTGAGAAAAAGACAGTTTAATAGAGAAAGCAAAAGCCATACACACAAGCAAAACAAAGCAAGGAATTAATTCACTGCTTCCCATGGGCAGACAGGTGTTCAGCCAACTCCAAGAGAGCCTCATCAAGTGTAACAGGAAGACAGACACCATCACTCCAAACATCCCCCCTCTCCCTCCCTCCCCCCACTTTTTACCCTGAGCATGATATGGCCTTTTCCCTTCCTTTCCCTTCCCAAACCTTCCCAAACCTTCCCAAATCTTCCCAAATCTTCCCTTCCAAACCTTCCCTTCCCAAACCTTCCCTTTCTCTATTATCCACAGGGTTTTTTTAATAGTAGATAATGTAGATGTAAACATATTTTCATAACATTTAGGTTGTTTGCAACTTTTTTGTGTCCTTAGTTGTTGCACATAATCTATTTTTAAAAAGTAATATATTAATCCCACTAACATGTGGACACAAAAGATTGTAATTTCAACTTTCTCTGCATCAAGTCATTGAATTAGTAGTATTTTTTCCTCATTTTTACAAACTGAAAGTCTATGTTTGGCTATGCTGGATTGTTCTAATATATTATAGTTCAATATTTGCTTTTTAACTAAAAAATCTTTTTCCCTTTCTTTATGTTGTTGTTTCCTAGGAGCTGGGCCTTGTGATTACAGGAACTCTACCCGTCTTCAATCTAACAAGGGAACAAAATGGAAAAATTGTAAGCTGTCCTTAAAGGGAAAAAAAAAAAAGCAGCAGCTATTTAAATTAAATTAATTACATTTAGTATTAAAGGACTTGAAAAATGTGTATTTCCATAGAGCATTTTGCAGTTTAATCATCTTGTACATCAGAAACACAGGGGTCATATCTGGTTACCTGATAACCTTCTGGGAACAAGAAATGCAGTGCACTCCTTTTTGTCATTCTGAGTTTCAGGACATTACATTTTGTGATCCATCATTGTGACTTGATGGCAGTGGGTACACATCAAGTGCTCAACACATGGGAAGTAGAGGATATTATTTAGACCTTGCCAAAGAAAGGAATGTCCAGATAAATTTATAACAAATCTCTGAAACTATGACATTTCAGGGTAAAAGGCAATGATATAGAGAATTTAAATTAGTTGGTTGTAATGCTAATAGAAAAGAGCACTGTATGCTTAGATTAAATTTTAAGTGCTAAAGAAATACAATTGCCCATTTCTATGACTGTCTGACATGGAATCAATTCATGTCCTCTTCACAAAATCAAAATGCTGATTTTTTAAAAACAGACCTAGAATATGCTTTATAATGCATGGTAAAATATTGTACATTTGGTTTGAAACTCATGTTCACTCAGATCAGAATATACAGAAATTTAAACAAGATATTTTTTGATTCAGTTTCTCAGGTGTTATGTAGACTCTGAGTGAATAAATGAGAATTTGATCACTACCATTTCTTTTATTTACTTTCAGAATAGGTCTCTTAGTTTCCCTTTGAAAACAAAGCAGCAAAACAAACAAAAAAGTTCCATAATCTTATCCACAAGACAATGCCTGGAATTGACTGAGTCTAGTTCAAAGTGAGACTACTGATTATCAAAGGATGTCTTTCTAAGAAATAAAACAGATGTGGCCTAGTACAGAGGAACAAGAGGAGAACTTGAAATTGTTCAATTTATATCTCTGCCTGAATTTATTTACAGACTGCAAGCTACCTCCTCCTGTAAATTTTACAAATTTATTTAATATGGAGAAGGGATTCAGGTGATAATATGTAAATGACTGCACTCCTCTTCTGTAGTAGGAAAATAAACTACAAGTGAAGTAAATGTGGTGCCTGAGTCCCTGATTTCAAATGCTATTGATTCTTATAGTCATTTTTTTTTTGTTTAATTGGGATTTTTTTTCATTCATCGTTATACCATAGCCAAAGGAGTTAATTGTTTTGAGATCTCACTTACCAATTGCCCAACCTAAATATGCAAAAGTAGCTCTATGTTTTTACTAGTAGTTTAGTATCTACTTAATTGGCAATATTATCACATCACTTTTGCTTTCATCTGTTTTGTTCTTACATATATTATTTATTCATCCAGGAAAGTGTCCATATTCATCTTCATAAACAATTTTCATATTCCATACTAAACTGTAAATTTATTAAATTTTATTTTGAATTACTTTGACATTATTTAAAATATTTAGAATAGGCACATAAGTAAATAGGCAACTTCTCAAATTGTATCTGTCAATCAAGAGATGAAGGCAAAATTAAAAGTTTACTGACTGCTGCAGTTATTCTGCATTGTAAATACAGTCAAACTTATACTAACATTTTGGAATCTTACCAGAATCAGCTGATTCTTGGAGTAATGGGGGTCGATGTCTCTTTGGAGGACATAAAAAAGCTGACACCCCGATTTACGGTAAGATGCTTGCATTGGTGGTTTCTCTTTATAAATGATTTATTTTTGATTTCTGTGCATGCTTTTTCATTAGTCATATAGCAACGATTGGATTTGAGTCAAAATACCAGCAGGCTTCTTTTCATATATTCTTTTTTCATTGTTGTACATTCTCTGGTGGTTTTCTCTCCAGCCATATGTGTTTCTGTGTGATCTCTCCATCAGGATGCATCTGTAAAACTCAACTTTTACATTGGAGGATATATTACAAGTAATAATTTTCATGTAGCTTGAAGCACAGTTCTTTAGCTGAGTGTTTGGTTCTTAGTGTAGAGAACTCAATCATTTCAGATAATAATAATATTTGGCATTTTTATAGGACAATTCTTTATAGAAAAGCTCTTTAATATACATGTCTGTCTGTACCCTCCTCAGTACAATTGATTTATATATGTGGACATCTAGCTCTTAAATTTCTAACCAAATAACAAGTACTGTGGAAAACAACAGCTGAGAAAGCAAAGGAACATCACGAGTTTTACTCAAGGCAGATGCAAAGTCCTACATCTAGAATGGAATAATCGCACGCCACAGTACAGGCTGGGACAGACTGCTTCAAAGGGCAGGAAAGGACCTGGGAGTCATGGAGGACACGTAGAACATAAGTTAGTAGTTTGCCCTGGCAGAAAAGAAGACCAACTGTGTAGTGAACACCTGCATCAGGAGTACTGTGTCCAGATTTGGTCTTCTAAGTATAAGAAATACACTGAGGCCCAGCACGGTTGACCAAGGGTCTGGAGTACGTGGTACACAAGAAGGAGCTGAGAGAGATGGGTTCAGGTTGAGGAAGGAAACTAAAAAGAATTATGGAGAAAATGGACCTGGATGTTGAGGCAATCAAGATAGACGTGGCAATGGAAATTCCAAATGGAATTAAGAAAAAAAAGGAGCAGGTTGCCCAGAGAGGTTGTGGAATTATCACTGGAGGTATTCAAAGACTCTTTGAAACCTAGTCCAACTTCAAAGTTGGACTTATTTTGAAGTTATCTTTGCTTTCAGTGAAGTGTTATAGCAGCTGACCTCCAAAGGTCTCATCAGGCTAAACTGTTCTCCAAGTTTATGATCCTAAAAAGTAAATATTAAGAAATTATCCTCTCTATGTTAATATCTGATACTTCATGACGCCCAAGACAGTGTGTTTTCCACAGTGTGAAAATTTCCTGAAAACCATTAATTACTCTTTCTTTATTACTTAAAACCTTATAATGATGAACTTAATTTCTGCCTTTCAGCTTTGTCCAAATGGTTACTATTTTGCCATTGATCCTAATGGGTATGTGCTCCTGCATCCAAATCTCCAACCAAAGGTATGAAACACCTTCTAATTTATTTCTCTATAATAAGGGGGCATTGCCAGAAAAAATCAGAAACTATAAGCTGCTGGAAGTCCAAGAGAGAGTTTTATAGAAAAGACTTCTTAGTTTTGTGAGTTTCAGAAAAATTTATGGTACATGTATGGTTTTATTCAAATCCACTTTAACCAGCACAAAGGACAGCTTTGACTTGTATTGAATTTAGTTATCAATAAAATAATAAAAAAATTATATATTTTGTATGCACATTTATACATGTGAAGTATTTTTGTATTTATTTGTTTGTGTATTTTCTGTTTACCAGAGCAGAAACCTGAGCTGCAGAGTTGTGATGGATATAGCTGAGCACCCCTTCCCACAATATTAGATTTTTAGTAGTTTAACTTGAGAAAGGTCTTTCTTCTTGAAAAATGAAATTTTTATCTAAATGTGATTAGGACACAACTTTCCTCAGATTTCAGGAAAATCAAAACCAAATATTTCAGTCTGGCTCTTTATCCATTAAGCGAGTCATGACTGTGTGGAGGCTCCTACATTACATGTATCTTCTCAAATAACTTGCCACTCTGATTTTAATGAGAAACTTCAATATGAATGGATGGGGTTTTTTCTGAAATCCTAAGTTTAATCTTTGTTTTAATGCAAGGTTTCTCCATATGAAACAATTATCTGTTTAGTGGGCTTTTTGAAAATTCTCATATTTTGATTCCATTGGAAACATAATTTCAGTAAATTTTGTCTCTTGAATTCAAAGAGCACAAATGCAGCATTATATGGAAGGCAAAGTTAAAATTTATTTAACTAAAAAATAAATAGAAAGAGCACTCTGGATGGACAGAAATGTCTTTACAGGTAAAAAGTTAGAAATCATAATGAATCCCTGTAAGTATTAGGGACTTAAGAATATATCCATGTAGTTCAGTTGTCAACATGAAAATTTATCTCATTAAGATGTTTTTTATCTCATTAAGATGTTTTGAATAGAACTGTAGAATATACTGACTTGGAAGGGACCCACAAGGATCACTGAGATGAATTCTTAGGCCTGCAAAGGACCATCCCCAAGAGTCACACCACCTGTCTGAGAGTATCATCCAAATGCCTCTTGAACTCTGTCAGGCTTGGTGCTATGACCCCTGCCCTGGGGAGCCTGTTCCAGTGACCGACCACCCTCTGGGTGAAGAACTTCTTTCTAATATCCACCCTAAACCTCCCCTGACACAATTTCAGGCCATTGCCTCGGGTCCTGTCACTGGTAACCACAAAGAAGAGATCAGTGCCTGCCCCTCATCTTCTCCTTTTGAGGATGTTGAAGACCCCAGTGAGATGTCCCCTCAGTCTCCTTTTCCCCAGGCTGCACAAAGGACTCTAAGCAGCTCCTCATGTATCTTCCCCCAAGCCCTTCACCTTTCATGAATGAACAAGATGAACACAAGCTGTCAATGCAGACAAATAAGGCCAGTAAGGTTTTTGAGCTTTAGTGTCATCCTACTCATATGTTATCTTTCAGTGTATAGTACACTTGAGAGAAACTTCTTGATGGAAGCCTGTATTTTCTGCCTTTAGGCAAGGAAATAATATCATTTTTTTTTAATAAAGTGGATGTATATCATCACTTTTTTCCTCCCAGCCACATTCCTAGGCAAGACTAGCAGCAAGTCCTTGACCTGTGCAACTTTCCTTCTATACTCCTGTCATAGCTACAAGAGGCAGACCCTATTTTCACTGCTTCACCATCTTTAATTGTCAAAGACAGAAAAAGAAATTAAGAATTCATCTACATATTTTAGTAATTAATTCAATTCTTAAGCTGGGGAAAGTCTGCTTTGTGAATACTTGAATTAATTTCCTAGTGAATTAATTAATGTGTTTGAAATCTTTTGCCAAGTGTATAATGCAAGAAGAAAGAAAAAAGTACTTCTGAAGAAAAGTAAGAATAACTTGATCATAACTATTAATGAAATATCCCTTTTGAGTTATTTTTAAAGTCTCTTTTAAAAAATAAAGGAAAAATGGAAAAGAAGGTTTTTATATAGACTTCAGAATTGAGAAGGACTTCAGTTTCTGGATATCTGTATTGGGTTTTCACGTTATAAGAAATGAAAGTTTTGATTGGACAATTTTGATTGGTGAAATATTCAGAGACAAATATTTGTATCATTACTGACACAGTCTTTTCTCAATTAGAGATTATAGTAATTCAGATGATGACAAGTGGCCTATTTACCTTTTCCTTATATGCAAATTAATCTATCTTTTCATTAACAGGAATAATATAAGAAGAAACAATGCAGTATTCTCATTTTAGACATATTCTTGTGAGAAACTGATGGATATAGATTATGTTCATCTCGTATATGCTGTTATCTTGCAGTATAGGATTATAACATTGGAGAATAAAAAGCTTTGTTAACTCAGCTCATCTGAACTAATCCAGACAGTCTGAGATGGATTATTAGGATACTAGTTGTCATGATTGCTCTGTATAGTTTTTTTTCCTGAAGGGATATGGAAGTTTAGAGATGCTTTCCCATACTGCTCAAATGTTTGATTTAGATTATGCTTAAAACAGGATATTTTATAAGTGATAATTTTTATGTTGTAGAATAACGTCTAAACGTAATATTAAGCCTATGCATTATTATTATTGTTATTGTTGTTATTAACAGTTACGCAGACTAGACTTTTTCACTCCCAGTTTGTTTGGGGTGGTGCATGCTATTCAGACTGATACAAGAACTACGTTTTAAAACTAAGGTACACTACAAAGACAGATGTATTTAGAATTCATGGAGTTTCTTTAACATGCCATATTAATTTTAGTTGAACCTCCTGGTAGCTGTTAATGTATTAACCAACAACATCTTAACCCTCTCTACCAGCAATTTTTCAATAGATGTAAACTAAAACATAACTACGCCTTTACCTTTGAAGAGGTGAGGGTTTCTTAGTCTTCCAATGCTTCCTTCTTCTGAGTGTCTTCTGCTTTCCTTCTGAAATTCTGTTTCCTTAAATCACAACTGGTTCAACACAATATTTTGATGAGTTGTCCTGCAGTATCATCTCACAGAAAGAAGGCCCTAGAAATTTAGAACTTGTAAAGCTATTACACAACTGCTGAAAGTTAACAAAAACAAGTTCAAAAGCATAATAAAATCATTAAAAACTTTGGCATCATGTTCTTATTTGCACATGAAAACTATGTCAAAGCATAACATGAGAAATCTTCTTTTTCCATTATTTTTCAGTTTAGTATAGTTTTAAACTGCTTTAAATGCCATTTTTTATTTTTGTGTAGTTATATTACAAGTGCTTCGTTTTATGTTTCACTGCAAATTTTTTTTGTGTATCTCTGTGTATGTGCATGTATTTTTCCCATTGTCCTGGGAGAGAACAGGTGGATATGCCACCAAATAAACATAGTCACTGAAGTGAATCCATTAAGCATGTGTTAACAAGCTTAATCTTAAGATTTTGAACGTGGCAAATAATTCAACTTCTCAGTCTATTCTAAAGATTATCATCCTTTTGTTCATTTTTACTATGGTTCTGGTCAAAATTCATTTAATGATAGTTTTAAAAATCCATATGCCTTCAGTGAGGTCCAGTATTTTGTCTTCCAGTTTGTGGTTATTTAAGAAATTAAAGAGGACTTGGGTTTGAAGAGCAAATATAACAAAACAAAAAGTGAAATCTTTGCATCCTATATTTTATGCTGTCAGAGTATGTGGGAGGGAGAACTCTGTTAAATTAATTCACATTAACATATGTCTGATTTTTGTTTCCCTAGACGACACCTGTATGTAATTCTGACAGAAAGCTCAGAACTCATGATCAGAATGAGGGCTAGTCTCTGCTTCCAGTAAATGTACACTGGAGAGTATAGATGTTGAGGAAAACCTTCTATTCTATAAGTAGGCTGTTTACTAATAGTGTAAAAATATAAATTACTGCTTTTTTGTTACTTCAGCAAATTGGTGTGGGCATACCAAAAGTTAAATTGAGAAAAAGGAGACCCAATGTACAGGTAACTTTGGATGGAGGTGATTAGTGCATTAGAATGCATAGACCTGGATATATAATTAGAAAGCTTCTGCCCTGCTTACTAGGAAAAATCTAACTAGAGAATTGTTTATTGTGACAAACAGCTTCCAAAGCATGAAGCTTGCATCCTTCCTTGTTTAAATAATAGAAAACATGCTACTGGCTGTAGTGAAGGGCATTCCATTAAATTATAGTGCTTTACTAATAGGTGCTAATTAGAGTCATGCTGTAAAAATTCTTCTTCGGATTTTGAAATTAATTTGAAGAGTGGAAATAAAAAGAGACTGCTTGTGCTAGCTTTGCTTGCATATACCCAACGTCAAGAGAAGATCAGAAGATCATTCTTATGACTTTATTGATAAGTTTTATTGTATGGTATATGCTGTATAAGATGACTGAATTTTAGGTGAACTGTTCAGGTTTTTTCCTGGGGAGTCAGAGTAGGGTATATGTTCTATCTGCTATTTACACTGGGTTTCTCGGTTTAGCAGACTCATGTCCAGAGAATTAATTGCTGTTAACCTGAACAGGAAAATTAGTCGTGTTTATGTAATGCAGTCCCTGAGCAGAAATCACTTAGTGAAAACATAAAAATCATTAAAGAAATAAATTAACTATGTAACTAGCAAAATAGTAAACTTAAATACAGTATGTTATGTTAATTTCTTACGTATATGGGAATCTATAATGCAATATCTGTGGCCTGCATAGCAAGTAAAACATGGTGTAAAATACTGATCTAAGTCAACTCAGTGATTTCACCAAATTTTGGGTGGTTACTTTTATACCACATGTAGAAGACCACCTCTGTGCTGGACTTTTTGTTTGTGCACTGGAGAAAGCAGCACTGGAACATAAAAGAATCTCAGTTTTCTGAGCACACCTTGCTCCACAGTGTGCTGTGGTGTGGTTTGGCTGGTGCTGGGTTTGCCTGGCTGTCCTTGCTGCCCAGTGAGGTGCAGCACTGGAAAAGCTCTGGGCTCCCATCCACTCCAGGTACTCCTTTGTCTCCATCTGTGGCCCAGGATTTTGCTGAATTCTTACCATCATTTCTTTTAAAAGCCTAATAGCCTGTGTCTTCATTAGTACCACAGATAAGAGTAGGAACGAGGTTCCTGCAACACAGCAAAGAAGGCTTTCCCCTTCCGTAGAATTTGTGAGAATACTGACCTCCCAAAACACATGACAATGATATTTTAATTACCACTTCTTTTTTATGTTGCTGCACCAGTTCTTTCTTTCTTTGTTTCCTTCTTGAGTTGTCATTGAAATTATAGATCCTTACCTTTATTTGTCATGCTGAAAGTGGACTGCACTCCTTTTGTTTGCATGCTTCATTGCTAGTGATTTACTTCTGTTTTGTTAAGTTGTGCTGGTGAATGTGGTGGTGTGCTTACTCCAGTCATGTTACATTCATGACTGGATAATGAGAAGAGCAAACTGAAATGTAAGTTTGTTTCTTCATGGCTTGGAATAAACCCCACTAAATGGCAACCTTGGAAACAAAAATTATGGAGCCCAAATACTAGTAAAAACACATTTCTTGGGGGAAAAGATGTAAGGGGGAAATAGTCTTCAATTTAAAGTATGGGTTTAAAAATATTCTAATTTCAAGTCATTTTCTTTTTGCCTCAGGCACATCACAGAATGTATTTATAGATGCTTTGTTTCTTTGCCTATTAAAAGTCATTAATAAGTATTATATAAAAATGTGCAGTGGTGCAACATAAGTCTTAAAAAGAACAAGAACAAACAGTTAACGCATAGTGGAATTTTGTCAGACTGTTAAAATTAACTAGTTTTTCTTTGGGACTCCTTGACTATGGCTAGCCCAGGTTATCATTTGAAATGACTATTGATCTTGATTTGATGTGATGGCTTTTTTTATTTTATTTTTCTTTTTTTTTTTTACCATTTCTTTTCTTCTCTGTTCCTTGTGTATTGGAATGGAATGTGAACTTCATAAATGCCTCCCCTGCCATGCCAATGCCTTCATGCATGCTGTTTGGGTTTGACCATGCTATTCATTACCCATTGCATGTAAGATATTTAAATTTTTATTTATTTTTACATATTAGCCTTTTGCTATTTCTTTTGAGAGTGTGGATTTGTTGGTGGGTGGAAAGCAACTGCATAGCAATGATTGAGTTGCTTTGAAATAGTAGAGAGCATATGTTAACGTTATTATATTAAAGTTGCTAGTTTTATCTATCCTCTATAAAAAGAAATGTAAAAATTTCCCTGAAGTTTTCAGTAATACCCAGAATCTTTGTCTGCAATCCTTCCAGTGCATATTCTCTTTCTGAGAATAAATTTATTGGCTTTTCTCTTAGCAGACAGTAATCGCTTCTAGCATTATTCTGTATTACAGTCTTTAAAATAAGCACTACTTTTAAGTTCTTAGTGCTCCAGAGTATTATATGAAGGTATTTTCTACCAACTCTGCAGGGTATTGTTTTCTTCCACTATGAACTGGAAATACATATATAAATTGTTATGAAACATGCTTGCATTCTTTGATTGAATAGTCACATTTACATTTGTCAGGTAACTTTGCCACAGAATGTTAGGATAGAAGGAATATAATAATAATTTTGAAGGAAGGGACTTTAGTCCACCCTGTAAATGTTAGTATAGGTAAATCACTGAAATCTCTTAAAAATGTCATTGTCAGAAATTACACTAGTCTTGAAATAATAGTGTCAGCTAATGACAAATTTTGTGTTGCTAATTGTGTGAGAAACAGCGCTCAATTACTGAGAAAACTAGGCCTTGAGATCCTTTCATGTATGAATGGGGCTATTAGACAAAGTAAATAATTTTCAATCAAAAAATTAAGAAAACTTGACCTTTTTTTTCATTTTCTACTCTGAACTGTTATATTTAAATGGTTAAATCATATATTGCCATACTTCTTTTTCTAAAGAAATGCCTGCACTTTTAGCTGGGTGCACTAAATAATTGGGTTTATTATGACCTCACTTATGGGTGATGAAGATTGATGATTTTACACCACACACAATAAAAAGTCAATGAGGCTTAGGCAAAATTGCTAAAAAAAAAGTCAGATTCCTTACAATTCATATGGAAGATGGCTTTGGCCAAGTAAGTGCAGGCTGCGACTGAGAAAGGAGCCAAGGCCAGAGGGTGGTCTGGTCGTGTTCAGCAGAGCTCCAGTGGGCTTCCCACACTCCTCTGGGGCCAGGGTTACTACAAATGGAGACCACCAAAATTCTCTGCGCTCTATAGTTGAGGGTTGACATCATTTACATTCCTTAAATCTGGGAGCTTGGGTTTCAGTATTTCTGTGCTACAGGTTTCCATCTCCTAAACTGAGATAACAGTACTGATGTCAAGAGAAATGTTTTCAAAACTGCAAGATATTCAGGGAACACCTTTTGAGGTGCCTTTTTGCATCTTGAACCATAGTCCATTCCCAGTCATAACAGCAAGTCTGTAGTCTGCTCTTGGCAAAACTGCAGAAGGGTACAGTTGGCTGTACCTATCTTATTGGAAAGACCTCCCAAATTCATCTTTCCCTTCTAGGGGACAGGACATCTAGTGAGACATTCATATCTGTGCTCTGATGTGTCTGCTTCCACCTGTACAATCTGTGACATACCAGGAGAAGGGAAAGCAGCATCCCAGCGTGAGATCCATCCATAACAGGCTGTGGACAGACACTGGCAATTAGTGTTAATTTGGTTTTCGCTTAGCCAATTAACCTCTCTACTCAACAAAATAAAATAAATGAGCAAGGGGCACTAGTAGTGCTAGAGGAGATTAAAATAGATGGGTAAGTAAACCCAGTTAAGTAGGTTACTTTGGAATAAAAGGATTAGAATGATTTGTAACATTACAGTACTCTGTCTTTATTTTTTGATCATTCAATATCTTCTGCTTTAGAATCCTAAATCCCAGGAGCCTGTTACGCTGGATTTTCTAGATGCTGAATTGGAAAATGATATTAAAGTTGAGGTAAATAACCTATTTTCTTAGTACCTGTTGCTGCTTTGTATAACGATTGAGAAGCAATACATGTTATAGATTTTGAATGGAAATTTATTTCACTATAAATCTGAATTTTAAATTTGAAAAGAAGATGACTTTATGGAGATGAAATTATAATTAGACTAATTAAGTTCCAGTGTTATTCATAGGCAAGGGCAATGAATTATATTTCTTATCATTTTGAAAGATACCACGATTTCTATTTAAATTATTCTTCTTCATAAAGTAACAATTCCTTGAAAGGGGAGAGGAATAGAAAAAATTTTCAAAACAGAACACTTAATAATAGAATATCAAAATATTATTTGAAATGTTTTAGAAGTGTTTTCCTATCTCTTATTAACACAAGATTATTACTGTGAGAAAGAGAACTGAGAAAAAAAGTTAAGTGTTGACAACAAGTTAATTCCTCTGTATATTTTTCAGTTACTGATTTTGCAATACATTCAGAAATCAGAATTTCTTCACTTAGTTTGAAATTGTTCTTTCGTGACATTAACTAGCATTCCTCAGTATCTGTCATATTCTGCCTTAAGTTTCTTTGAAAGGGCTACTTCAGAGAGAAGTTTCTCTCAAACTGGTGCAAAAATGTTTTTGTGAATCAGCAGTACTACATCACAAAGATGTGCTGGGAGGCACAAGGAATACTAGACAAAAGTTGTGACTTTCGTATGCATTACTGTTTTCTGTGTTTCTGTGAAATATTTTGAACACTGAAAAGATTATTCATGTTACATGCAACACTTATACCTTTTTTTTTTTTCCCTTTTCCCTTTTCTTCCATGCCAATAGATTCGGAAAAAAATGATAGATGGAGAAAGTGGAGAAAAAACTTTTGAAACACTGGTCAAGTCCCAAGATGAGGTAAGAAAGGAACACAAGGAATTACACTTACAGGAACAAACCAAACCAGAAAAATACTGTGAAATGATGAAATGCTGTGATGTTCATTTTGTAATGACAGTTTGTACCATTTTTCCCTCTAGATTTGCTATTTTGACTGGCTTACAGTAAAAAAAAATTATTATGTACTTAGGAAAAAAAGAATTGTTTTGTTCCTTGGTTTCTTTGGTGCATCATTAATCAGGCAGTTGTTGATGAGGTCTTACACTCTGTTCACCAGGAAATGGACCCAGCCTACTTCTGTGTATGAATCCCAAAACAAAGTGCTTAATTTGCTTGTGGAGATGTCTGAGGATGGGTTTGGTGGTTTATATTGTGGTTGAATGGGAAGAAAGTATTGAGAAAAAAAGTAAAGTTTTTATGCCATAAATGAAGACTATTTGGATAAGCAAATTCATCTTACAGTTATATCATGTACTTTCTGAACAGTTTGTTGAGTTCTTTATTTTAATGCCCAAAATGCTTATTCCTGAGAAACATTGCTACTGTTTTCTTTAATGCACAGCAACATTTCCTAGCAATAGGAAATACTCAAAATTGATCCTTTAATGTGTACTCTTCTTCTCTGGGACCTTATTTAGAAGAAATCATTACTGGTGTTCTAAAGGAGCAGTTCTGGCCAGAGCATGCCCCCCAGTTACAGTTCTACAACAGCTTTTTGAAACTTTTTCATTCTGAATATAAAACATATTGAAGATAGCTAACAATGACTTAGCAGACACTGCACAACCTTATATATAAGTGCACTATAACAATACTTGCCAGAATTTCTTGGAACTGTGTAGTTAATTTTCCATGTATGGTATAAGCTGTCCTTTCCTGTTGATCTCCTGTAACTTCGACATTGCAACAACTCTGCTGTTTGTACTTAAGTATCAGAATGTTCCAGAAGAATTTTCATCCTTCTCATAAGACATATGTTGTAGAAATAAACTAATCAGGTTAAATTGATAGGAAATGGGCCTCAGATAATGGGAGGGCAGGAGGGCATATTCTGTTAAAAACAGCACATTCCTTACTTATATTCCATTCAACATCTTAACTGGTGTTAACTTTTATACTACTTTAAATTTTGACCAAAAGACACCAAGTGACTCCCAATATTGAGCACTCCCTCTTACCACTCCTCTAAATCATTCCTACATTGAGTGAAGATTCTTATATTCTTATTCTCTCTTTGACAGAAAAAAGTTTTTTATATTCCTAGTCTATTTTTTCTTTAAACATGGTAGAAACTTACTTGTGTTCATGGGTGAAAATCAGCAGTAGCACCCATGTTGTCTTTGCTGAATGAGACTGAAAATAGAGCTGAATTTTCTCAAATGTCTCAAATGTCTCAATAGTTCATCCATGCTGATTTCAGAATGTCTACTTAGTTCATGATCAGTTGAATCTGCAACAGGCCTTTGGAGACATACTAAGTACTGAAAGGCTACAATAAGGTCTCCTTGGAGTCTTCTCTTCTCCAGGCTGAACAACCCCAACCCTCTCAGCCTGTCTTCATAAGAGAGGTGCTCCAGCCCTCTCACTATATTTGTGGCCCTCATCTGGATCTGCCACAACAGATCTATGTCTTTTCTTTACTGATAACCCAAAGATGGACATCTCATAACTATTTCTCAGCTTCTTAGTATCTGCACTGGATTTAACAAAGCACTCTGCTTCTGATGGTGCAATTTAATAGGAGTGCAAATAAGGACAGGACACCATGCTTAAGTTCTTTGAAACTGTGCAAGGTGATCTTATCTGAAAGATGATTATAGTGATTATTGTATAATCATGTAGATAGCAGAATTACATTAATCTCTATTAGGAAAACCAACTCAACTCAGGCCTTATGCACTTAAGTTGTCCAGATACAAAGCATGCCTTAAAGTTATGGTCCTTGACCCTGTGGAGTCCTGTGATCTCATTAAATGTGCCCACACCACTTCTCTGTATCCAGCTTCATAATATCTTTCACCCCTTTCCATGTTCTTCTATGGCAGAGACCTGTATCAGCAGTCCCTTTGCCTTCTGTCAGTACTCTACCGTGTGCTTTCTCACAATAAAATGCCAAAACCAAGCTTTACAATGCTGCTTTACAATCTCTGGGTAAATCCTGCTGTGTGAAAAAAAAAGTGTCTTTTCCTGAGTGGTTCCACTGGTGGAGGGTGGTGAACAAAGGTCCTTATAGGGCAGAGGAGATAAGCCCCACTGGATGTTAGTTCTGCTCTCTCACCTGTGTCAGGAGCCCATGCTGTTTAAGATGCCAGCAGCCTATTCCTTGAAGGGAGAGTTGGTCATTCCCGACAGAGAGTCCCAAATCCTGCTGGCATCTGTGCTGAAGGATAAACTGCTCCAGAAGGGAGAGACTCCATGCTGGGACATTTTCAGATTTATGTTGTTCTATTTAAGGTGTTCCTTTCCAAGACTATGGGTGAAAAGGGCTCTGTGTAGGTGATCAGAAGACGGAGGGTTAGAAGGTCACAAAAATACAATAACATGGTTAGAGTTGTACAAGAAATTGCTTTGATGGCAAACATGTTGAAGAGATTTCAGGCTGTTCTTACATTTCTCAGGCTTTGTGATACAAAAGACCTGAAACAGTTTGTCCTGCAATTTGCCCAAAGAGGGAGGGAGGGAAGCATTGCAAATGCTGAAATCAGTGACAGCACCAGGGCAGGAGGGAGGAATGTAACATCCCTGGGTGCGTGAGAATGTGCCAGTTACACACGGTCCAGACCACAATCTGTGTTTAAATAGAATATCCCAAGCCTTTTGATCCCAGATGCTTCAAGTGCCAATGAAATTAATTACCCTCACCTTCCCTTGCATCATGGCCCAAGATTTCTTCCTCTACCCAGACCTCTCTGAGAGAAGAAGGGAGCAGCCAGAGCTGGCTGGCAATGATGACTGCTTCAGGCCATTACACCCTCCCAGCTCCAGGCTGCTAGAACCAGAATAAAACTGCTTTAAACCACGGGCCGTGCATGAGCCATGCATCACTTAGCACTTGATAGCTTCATATATTTTCTTATAAAAAGGGCTGATGTGGTCGGTTGCTCTGAACTGACAGTTGTAGTCTTCAGGCTTAAAATTTATGTTCTTTTTGTTTTGCTTTTTGGTTTGAGTTTGCATTGCTTTCCTTTTGTATTGCAGCTGGCCCCAGCAGTGTCTTAGGAGATGACTTCATACTACAGCATAGACACTGGACTCGTAGCAAGCGTGGGTGGGGTGTGCTGGAGTCTCCCAAGGCCTCAGGGGCTTTCCAACTAACAGAGAAGATGCCATAGGAACAAAAGCATTGCCACATTTGGCAGCCGGGGTGGGCAGTAGTGAAAACCAAAGGGTCACAAAAGCTGCAATAATATGTGTGGGTTCTTTGGCAGAGATCAGCTGGGGATGAGATGGTCTCAGACCGCCCAGTAGTGAAGGTAAATGGGAACTGGTGTATGAAGATGTGTGATCTTCTGGGTTACCTTTGGAGGAAGGTTTCAACCAATTTGCTTTCAAGCATGCTCACAACAGGCTTTAAAAACAACCTAGTTCTTCTCTTCCTTGCCTCCCACCTTGAGCACTGCTTTTCTGTTGTGGAGATGCGTGCCCAATTTGGAGGGACTGCCAGCACTAGGTTCAAATATCTGCTTAGTCTTAAGCTGAAGTAATAGTATGGGCACATCACTGAATACAAGTAGGCTTGGATAGAAATCTCTTCAGCCATCTTTTAACCTTAAATGTGAAATATATCAGGGCATTAGACATTGATATTTACATCTTTTTTCCCATTTTTCTTTTATCCTTTTTTTAATTTTCTTTCCAAAATTACTATTAAATTATTTAGACTGTCATTCTGTACTGAAAAGCAGCCACCAGGTAATGAGAAGGTTTCAATTTATAAGTCAAATAAGACACCTCTTTTCCACAACCCTGGTCATTTCCTCACTATCGTTTTACCACAGGGAAAGAAAGAGGGCAGAGATATACCTGTGGTACCTTTCACCAATGTTTGTCATGTTGCAGTGCAACAGCTGTACAGTCTTCATTGCTGGCATACTTACAAAACTCTGATTGTAAAAGAATAATATAATGTGTTGCAGCTGGCATAAAATTATAGTTTTCAAAGTGAAAAACTGAGTAAAAGGATGTCATCCAGGTGGATCCATGATTAAATCTATGGGGAACTGTGGGTCTCTGTGTATGACGCTATTTTTCATACCACAAGAAAGCAAATGGTAAAGTTTATTCTAATATATTAAGTTATTTAAAAATAAACATTTACTTCCGTGTTTATTTTTTCCCCCAAATCCAAGGCTCTCTTAACAAGATTAGAAACACATGTAAGTTTAGCATAGGGTGTATACATCTGTGCAATCAAGATTACCTAGCTGTGCCTATAATTATGATTCAAATTTAAATGCATTTAGCCAGTAGTGCCAGTAGTGCTGTGACATGAAAGGACAGGCACTGGGTGTTTTTTGTTGTTAAAGATTTTGTAGGTAAGCCTTTTTTTCAACTTTGATTTGGTTTTGGTTTTTTTTCTTTTCATAGTTTAACTGCAAAATAATCCATAAAAGAGGAAGAATTTTTTTATCAAATTGAAATCACATAGAAAAAGGTTTACATAGGTCTGGATAATAAATTTTAAAGGGAAAATTATAGGTCATGTTTGTCTGGATTTATTTAAATTTACATTCTGCTAATGTTCAATAAAAATTATATAGTTGATTCTTTTGCAAAATATAAGTTTCGAAAATATTTAAGAAAAGGAGTTGCAACTCAACTCATGCTTTTAGCAAAATAATTCATACAAATCCAACAGATTTTTATGTGATTTTGCACTGTATTTCTCAAAGAAAGGTTGTACTTGTTGAAGATCCAGAGTTTAATAATTTATTTTTTTTTTTTTTTACTAATATCTCTTCGTAGAGGTATATTGATAAAGGAAACAGAACATATACATGGACTGCTGTGAATGGCACTGATTACAGGTAACTCACTTCACTGACTTCCTTTGCTTAGTTTAATGTTCTTTTTGTTTATTTTGATTAATATTTTTAGCATTAGACTTTCTATACTAGCTAAATCAGGACAAGGTGATCTTTGTATCCATGTCTGTAGGATTTTCTGGATTCCTTTACAGATTTCCTTGTTGCTCTGTCTAAGGACAGAACCTCATTTTTTGTCCAATTGTTGAGATTTATATAGGAAAAAACACATTATTTATAACTGATGTTGAGAATCTCACTTTTCCTCTTATTTCCTGTATCACAGTATACTTTGATTCTTGTGCACTTTCTAATAGATACCCCCTTTTATTTCAATTTTTCTTTACACTGTTTCCATGTTCCTGCTTCAATATATGTGTTAAAAAGGAAGATGTGATATTTTGGTCTAAAAAAAAAAAGAAGTGACCTGTTTTATGTAAATATTTTTCAGTCATAGTCATTGCTTATAACATGATTTTTCCAACCTTTATGTGGGACCTCAGGAGCAGGAGCTGTGCTACTGATTATCTCTGAAATCTGAATCTATTATTGACAAGTTTAACTAATTAGCCTGGATTCTGCTTTGTATGTAAAAATTACCTGATTAACAGCAGCAGGAACAAATGAAATAATGGGTAAAAGCATCCCCCCTTGAATGCAACACTGGCACTATATATTATTTCAAACTCATTTAAGCACACAACTCTGTAACATTAGAATGTAGAAACTCTACATTATCTAAAACAAGTTAGGGCTTACCAAGTCCCAGAGAAGTTAAACTACTCTAGTTCAAAACTTCATGATACAAATATTGGGTCAAATTTTTACCAAAAGGCTGTTTTTGTTGTGGTGAATTACAGTAGCCCTCAGCCAAGTTGGATCCCAGGTTACAGTCACTGAGAATGCAAACATTAATTTGTATATAAAACCAAACAAATCAGTTTTAACAAGAGGATGCAAACCTACAATCTTTTATTCACCCATTTTTCTGTTGAGCTGCCTCTATACTTTCTAAGAAACTAAAGTTTTTTATCAGACTGCCATCTAACAATCATTAGAGAAACACATTTGATTTATATGACTTCTTAGTTCCTCCTGAGCTACCTGGCATGAGGTACAGCAATAAATCCATGGAGTCTCATTGCAGAAAAACCTATTAAACATAAAATTACAGATTTTAATTAGCAATTTCTGCTAGCATTAACTGTTAATGACAGGTAAACTGCCACTGATTTCCCTAGAGGAGACTTGGTAGAAGGCTATCACTAAATATTCAGTAATCTCTCTCACATTCTGTTTAAATGGCAAATGTGTCATTAAAGGTCAGGTCCTTTATGGCTCAACTGTACAACTTTTTTTAATGTTAATTTCTGCAGCTATCCATTAGAAACCATTGCAGTTCTACATGGATGAAATCCAAGTGTGAAAATTAAGGATGAGACCTGGCAGATGATGATACCTATTTAATGACTACTTATGCTTCCTGTCCTTTACATACCTTTTTAGACCTGCACTCTTCTACATATGTATTGATTTTAGCTGCAAAAAGTCCTAGATCTTTTGAACAAAAATAAATATAATCTAAAAGAAAATATGTTGCAAATGTTCTGCAAGTCTTAAATGATATTACACAATTATGCTCAAAAGTTACTAGTGGTGACTGCATGATTAAAAACATATTTTGGATCTTGAATATAATGTCAATTCAAGTATTGCCAGATGCATTTTCTAATGAATATGGATAGTTGTTTTATTAGTGGAAGGATATTCTCTCATTATAGGATGTGTGCAAATCTGCACAGTACTAAATGATGTTTCTGCAGTCAGTGATCACTGTGTGGTGCTACACGGGGATGTTAAATGTGCCAGAGGAAAATACAAGAAATAATTTATTTTTTTATTTGCAATTATTTGGAAATTCCTTACCTATCTGTTAAAAAATGTATTTATGCTTAAAAGTATAAATAAGAATGAAAGTAAACACAAGGAAGCTCCGGACAGGCATAAACCTACTTGTGTCTCTTACAAAGTGTGAGGCTGGTGTGTCACTGAGACTGGTGTGTCTATCTCATCTCACAATGATCCAAACTTGTTAATTGCTTTCAAAACACAGAGAAGCTGAAAGTGGAAAACTACTGCAAATAACATAATTGCTTTACTTGTCTAATTTCTATTGCAGCTTGGCATTGGTGTTACCATCATACAGCTTTTATTATATTAAAGCCAAAATAGAAGAACCAATAACTCAAGCCAAATGTAAGTCCTGTGAAGGTTCCCTGGTTTTGTATAGAATTGCCAAGTCTCAGATTCACTTAAAAAGCAATGTTTGAAATTCATAACTTTTGTGGAATTCACTAATGTTATCATGATGTACCCAAGATCTGCAGCAATGATTCTAACCCATTGTAACATCCAAGGTGCAAGAAATATTCTATAAAAATAGAATATGTGCAGGTACCCCAGTTCCACTGACAATCCCTTCCCCCTTGCTCTGTGCCTATAGAATCATTGCTTTGTGTATCCTCTGTTGCTGTCATTTTAAGGGTCTGGATACTATTTTTCTTCATTCTATTAGCAAAATGTAGTGATTCAGACTATAATAATAAAGCATTTTTTGTATTTTAGTTACGGTATAATATTTAGCAGATGACCTCTGCTACATGTAGGAATAAAGCAATGTGAAAGCCCTGTTTGGTTTGGCTTGCAGTTAGGCTTTTATTTTGCATTTTACAAATAGTTTTAGTGGATGTTTTTATTCTGTTTTTAGATTAGGCTAATTTCAAGCCATTTACCAATTCTGGAGAGATAGCTAGAAATTACACTTGTCAATATTGGAATGCTATTTGTGTGTTAAGTGTAGTCTAGATAGTACACAAAATAGAACCTATCACAGCCTTTTAACTTAAATCTTAAAACAAGTATGTAGTTAAATAGAAAGTTCGAAAAGCACAGTTAAACTCTGACAGACATAGATACTGTTGGTTTAGAGAAAGCTTGGTTAGCATTACATCACTTTCCTCTACCATTGCCTCCTGCATATGAAGTAGGATATGGCAACTTTTTAATAATCAGTGATTTGTTTTGTAACTTTGTCCAATAGTAAGTAGATTAAAATTAAAGTTTTAAGGAAAGAATATAGTTCTCTTAATGGATTAGATCATCTGGTTTTGCATTTATATCAATATAACCTGCAAAACAGACCCTTGAAATAGCCACAGTATATAGAAGGTACTGAAGGTAATTGAGAAGGGCATATTCTTCAGTCTTCAGAGATGTTTGTCTTTTTTTTCCAGACTATAGCTGTATGTAAATTGAACCTTTGATCTATCTATGTACAATATTTTTATTCAAGGGGCTGTTTGAATAAAATATTGGTTTGTGACCCCTTGTGCTTTACCCTGTTTTTTTCTGTTTCCCTGCTTTCTCTTTCTGATGGATAGTCAAAATCCACACTGGCAAGTATATTCTTGTTGCTCAATTTCCTTCTGTTTACTGCAGTTGATATTTTTCACTTATATTTCTATTCCTACTGGATATTCTCCTCTGTATTACTCACCTCAGGGTTTTCTCCATAATCATTGGGTACCATAGCAATAGAAAGGGGAAAAAAAAGTGAAGTATTTTTCAGTTTTCATGCACATTTCAATATGTTGCTGATCTCTAATCCTTCTTTGTCTGGTCCTATCAATGTTCAGTGATATCTGCTATTAAAGCCATTATTTTCAGTAGGATTGACAGTGATGTTAATACATTTGAGGTTTTTAAACTTTGTCGCAGAAAATAGTAGGAGCATTTTTCTTCATTTTCTAACAACTCAGTGTCCCAAATATTTCTTTGTATTGGATTGTAATTCTAATGAAAACGTCTCATATGTTTTCATGTTGTCATGCTAATTAAATGTCCTCTTTAAATAAATTGTTAGATATATCTTATTGTTTCCAGGTGTATGTTGTATATAAGTAATTGCTTCCTATACTGTGAAATACTGAGAAGTATACAGTATATTAGTAGGAAAGTATCTCAAAATAAACATTTCATGCTAAATTCATGGATGCATGCAAAAGTTAACCTAATACTTTGAGAAGAGAAATGATGGAAAAAAATCCTAGTTTACTTACTTGGTGTTCACTCTTCATCTTTGTAGTTTCAGAAACCCTGAAGCTTGATCATTTTGATGAAGCTGGCTATACGTTTATAGCGCCAAGGTTAGTCAATTTTGCAATAATAAGTATTATTTCAGCAAACGGGCATTTGATCAGATTAATGGCACATAGAAAATACACACTTGATGAATAAAGTTTCATTTTGGTAAAAAATTGTCTGTCTTTTCTTGCTGGAATGTAAATAGCATCTTCAGGCTCTGAGTCCTATTTTTATCCATCAAAGAGAGATGTAAAATCAGATATTGATGTTTTAATGGAAGACTTATACGTGTGTGTTCATTTCTCATGGTTCTGCCTTTTAAGATTTTACAACTTTGTACCTTAGGCTCTCATTTTTAAAATAAGTTCCATAATACCTATGTCAAGATGTTTCCCAACTTCAAGACAAAGGGTTTCAAAGCTCTCTGTCACTTAAGGATGAGTTAATTTTTGAGTCATTGAACTTAAAAATTATTAAGTGATTGAAAATTGATTAAATTCATTAATTCCCTGGCGTTTTTTAATGTGAAATTGTACAGATCTTGTTGCCCTTTTAAATTTATATTTGCAAGGGAAACCTAGTATGATAAACAGTTTTTAAAAATTAGATTTGTCTAAAAGATAGTTATTATATGTAAAGGAAACACTGTTACAGTTAAGATCAGTTGAGAATTGTCGCATTCCTTATTTATCTGACAATTTTCTGTATACATTTAAATTTCAATTAATAGATTGATTTCCATGACTAGATTGATGGTATGTAAAATTCTACTATCTTAAAATGTATCTCAGCTTAATTGTTTAATTTATTTTTCTGAAAGACTGAGTTTATCGATAATCAATTGTACCAGCTAGCAGTTTCCAGCAAATCCTTAGTTGTTAGGCTGTCCTACATTAACAAAGTATGTTTGATATGTGGTTCTGTTTAAATGTGAATATTGGTGTAGTAAGGCAAAGTCTGCCTATTGTATTTCAGGATCATGGTAACATAAATAAAGGGTAATAAGACATCTTAGTCATATGAAATACTTGAACAGACTTCTTTTGTTTGTAAAATTAATTAAATATAAAAAGCTCTTTTAAAAAAGAAAGCTTTACTGCTAAATACTTTCTACATTTTAATTAAAGTTGTTTAATGCCACTCACCATCCAATGTTTACCTCCAAAATGCCCAGTGACTTTTATTGTCAGTGCTTGCATTCAGTGAATCACCCAATGATATAGTGCTTTATTACATTTTATAAAGAGTAGTTTAGTGTTTATCTGTTTTGCATATGTCAAAACAGAGTCTTTATATGTTTATGTGGTCTGTACGCTATTAAAATTGCCTTTAATACTTCTTAGTCCTATGGGTAATGGGTTCATAAATCTGGCCTAACTTGAGCATGAAGTGACTATGTTTCACCAGTACAGTTTAACCCAGGAGCAGTTAAAATTCACTGGGCATTTTTTTATTTCGTTTACAGATTATGATCTCCTAATTTCATAGTCCTGAGTTTTTTCTGGGAAACTTTGCACTATTTCATACATGCAGCTTTCCCATAAATCAGATTTTGACAGGCACTTGAACACCTTATTTCTTGTACATGCCTGAAATAATTGATACGGTCATCATTTGATATTGATCATGGCAGTCGATTGACACAGTAGTACCTGCTACCTCATCATAGTAGTACAATCCTGCTTGGACTTTAGAATTGTCTGCTTTAGTAGCAAAAGGAAGAAATCTGAGAAGGCTGATGTTCTGTTGTTTTTCAGAGAATACTGTAATGATGTAAAAAAATCAGAAAACAACACTGAATTTCTATTAAATTTCAATGAATTTATTGACAGAAATACTCCAAACAGTTCATCATGTAAGTATACTTCTCAATTCACTTAGATTTTTCTGAAGAAAAATGCTTCTTCATAAATGGGAGGTCATGCTCAAATCCTTTGGGTTTGTTTTTTTAGTAGAAATATACCCAATGTCAGGATTTTCTATCCAAGGCAGAGATTGTAAAATTAGTTTGCAAGTTTCTGGCTTTATTTAAGAAAGTTTTCAGGGCATTATGCATCCAGCGTTTTCCATAATTCCTCTCAGCATTCTGTTCAAGCATCAAATGACTACTGATTCTTTTTAATAGCTCCAAATATTTTGGAGCTATTTATATTTTTTCACTTCACTGTATTGGCCAAAGTAAGTCCCAAATTGACTCAACCTCTTGTAATGAAATCTTCAGTTGTCATTTTATTCCAAACTAAATAAAGGAGTCCAGAGCCAAATTAACCAATAACCAGGATAAAAGATAAGGATGTTCTATTACTGTTTCACAAATTGGTTAAAGAGATCTCACTTGGGCTTGGATAGCTCAAGACCACAGGTCCATGTAACTTCTGCAGTGGTGAGCCTGGGCTTTGGGATTCGTGTTTTCAAATAGGGCCTCAAGCTCTGTTTAAAATAAATAAGGAGTTACGTTTTTGAATGAACCATCAGTAAGGTATTAAAGTCTTGTTCTCATCAAAAATTTGATGTTTGGGTTTGGTTTTGGTGGTTTTTTTTTTTGTCTTGCATTCCCCAAGTTTTTTTAACATGTTACTGTCAGGGATCACTGATCAGTTCAGAAAGAATCTCTGTTAGACCGTGTAACTGGAGGAATGTGGACCTAGATATGAGATCTTCTCACAAAAGGCTATTTTGTGTGCATGTGTAGGTGTTTGGTGTACTTTCTATTAAGGTGATCTTAGTCACTGACACATTGCTGACTTATTGAAATTTTGTTTGAATCCCTTGTCTCAGTCTTGGAAATGAAAGTGTTCACCACCAATGATTAAAGCACTTAATAAAATAAAAATTGTAGTTTAATATTCACTACTCAAATAAGTGAATAGTGAGGACACTTTTAGTGTACAACAGGGCTTAATAAATACTTATTCCAAAATTTTATGTACATATTGCTATATTTAATTTTGGAATACACTGCAAAATTGGTGCTTTTTTGCCTTTTTTTCTCCCTAATAATTAAGGTACTTTAAAAATAGTCTTCCTAATAAGAAACAAGTACTAACTAAAGGAATGAATAACACTAAAGGCTAAAAATGCTTTTCAAAAGGAATAACTAGTATAATCCCCACACTGAAATAATCTATATACTATAAGAACTTTCTCTTCCAGAGTGATACTGAAAACGATGCTTGAAAAGCAGTGACTTCAAACCATCTTTTTAAAGAAATTTAAACATGACATCTCCATATAAAAATAAAAATTGTTTTAATAAACAGATGCATTAAAAATAGATTACTTTCCAGATTTAACATGGAGGTTTTGCAAAGCTGGGACCTGTACCCTTATTACCTTGCTTATTCTTATTACACAAGGATAAGTTTTTTAGCATACAATGAAGGAAATGTGTAAGTGAACTCAACAGGGTGAGAGCAATCTATGTCACACTAATGAATTGATGTAATTGGAGTTGACCAGTATGTCTAATAGAAATAGACCAAATTTTTTGACAACTCAGAATTTCATTTTAGCCTTTTAGTGAAACTCCATCTCATACAGTTTCAGATGATTGTCTTAACTCTTTTGATAGGTAATATTGATATGGTCATTAGAGTTTTGCTGGATGCAGGATTTACAAATGAACTTGCCCAAAATTATTGGAGTAAACTGTCTCTGTAAGTATTCTTTTTATTGACTGTGGTTTTTTTAATGCATTTCAAAGTTTGATATTAAAGTAATATACATCTGTGTGTATATACAGATACACAGTTAATGTTTACACAGAATTTAATTCACAATTATGCACTTTAATGGCAACCCTTGACATAGGAAATTGTGAGAATTTTAGTCAGTTTTCATTTTAAATCTTATTTTTTTACAGTGATGGAGTTGTTGCACAATTTGTTGTTACAGATGGTGGAATTACTAGAGTATTTCCCAAAAGGTAAGAATTATTATAAAATAGTATAATATGGTAATTTTGAAATGTAAAAGAGTGGAATGTTAAAAAGTGGATTTATTTAATGAAAAACTACAATCTCCTACAGTCTATTCTGTATTGATAGCTACAAAATGAATGGAATGTCTTGTTCTTCTTCGATTTTTACCTGTGTCACTGCTTGAAGCTGATCCATAACATTATTTTCATGACAGGTCCTTGCAATCCAAGTTTTTTTTCTAATCAGAGTTTTTTTCTAATCAGAGTAGCAGTAAAAGCAGTGCCCTGGTAGTAGCAGTGGGGCCATGCTAATCCCTAATTACTCCCAAGAACTAGGTTGGTTGGCAGGATGCAAATACTGGAAAGTAGCAGGTGGTTTACTTTTTTTAGATTAAGATCAGGTCAAATGGTCCAGGGAATTCAAGAGAGAAAAATGTACCATTATCAGAGGACAAAAAGGGAATGCGAAATGAAACTTATGATAAACTAGACACCCTCATGAGTGACTGGGAACAGTGAGGGCACCAGTACAGACATACTGGGAAATGGCAGATTTATCTGTTTTTTTAGTTTATTCTGTGTTTCCCCCAAATGTGAAAATAACAATGAATTTTACTCCTCAGGACAGTTTCTTTCCTATTTTGGGGTTATTAATGGTATTAAATCTTTTAGGATTAAGCTCAAGAGATAGCATGTGCTGTAAAAGTTTGTTTAGATTTTGTTGTAAGTAGTGTTGCAGTTATATTTGACTCCATATATGTAAAAGTGATGAGACAGGGTTCATATTTTCCAAGAATACTATTTTCTTTTCTTATTTTATTTTTTTTTAATCAATGACACCTGACAGTTAACCAATGAAAACTGACAAAATCTGAGGGCTAGAAGAATGAATCTGACATTTTTTCCAACTGTGAAACATTAAAAGAAAATTACCTGCAGCACAACTTTAATGAGATTTCGTCTTTTTTGATCACTAATTTTTTTTTGTATTTAGGGCAGGAGAAGATTGGTTGGAAAATGCTGAAACGTATGAAGTCAGCTTCTATAAAAGGAGTTTAGATAATAACAACTATATTTTCACAGCTCCATACTACAACAGTAAGTCATCGCTGTTTCAAAATGTCAGAGCTAGCTAGTCCAACATAAGTGGAAGTTTTCCCTACCAGTCGAGATCACTGACAAAAGATGCAAGTGGGACACTTCATAAGGAATGAAATCTTGGGACAATACCCATTATTAAGGAACAGGCAGCTAGAAAGGCACCAAACAATGGTCATCATAATTTTTCATCAACTCCAGTGGCCCTGTATACTCAAAATTAATGAAGTTGAAAACGTGCAGAGTACTGGTGTTCATTTAACATATTGAAACACTTTTTTTATAGAAATACTTTGGCAGAATTGTTTTTAAAGGAAGTGAAATAAAATTGCACTCAGAGACAATAACACTACCTAAAAAGTCATATTTGGGTTGAGTTCTGTATGCTACCTCAGCACCAAACCTGACTTGGGGCAGCAGGTATAAAGGTCCAGAGTTCACAACTCTGGCAATGCACCACCTTAACTTAAACTTTGCTTTTGAATTCTATTTCTCGTTTCTGTTACTCACCAAAACCAGTCTGATCTGAAATATCGTGACATTTAAAAGTTATATATGTACAATAGTAAATGCTCATGACTGGATTGAGCAACATTAACTTTCTCAAGCTTGTTTATAAGCAGAGGTTACCACAAACAACTTATTCCTCTCCCAAACGTATGGGATCTTTTATTGCTGTTATTTCATAATTATTTATTGTATTTTTTCTCAATAAAATGTAAAGAAGATCATTAACCAAATTCCCTGAAGCCTTTGTTTTCCCTCAAATAGCTCCAGGCAATGTACTTTTAACTTGCTTTTTCATACTAAGCAGTGTTGAAAACAGGCTGAAGTCTGTCAGAGCAGTAATTGTTGGTTAGTGAGTGGTGTCAGTATACCCTGCATTGAAAAATACATAAACAACAGCAGGATAAAATCTTTGGCTCTGATCCTGGTTTTAACAGAGCTGCTCACATGTGTAAAGCTATTCATGACTCTGTTTGCTGAAGAAAACAAGGCTACAGTAACTTTATGAAGCAGTCAAAAAGTGAATGAAAAAAAGTAAAAAAAAAAAAAGGTATTCCTCTTGGTCGTGCAGGTGTTGGTGATTTCAGCTGCCACAGGTGATAAATGTGTACTACAGCTGGGTCAGTGCTTTTGGATAAGGATTTTTTAAAATCTTGATGGGTATTTGAATAATAATTTCAATTTCAGAGGAAAAGGCTTTTATATCATCCTAACTTCTTTTTCTGGTTTGTTTTTTGGTTTTTTTTCCCTTCTATACTGTCAGAAAGTGGTGCCAATAGCTATGAATCAGGCATTATGGTAAGCAAAGCTGTGGAAATAACAATTGATGGGAAGCTTCTGAAGCCAGCAGGTAAGACAGAGTATTTAGAGCTGAAACTCTAAATACTTTAGTTATTTGCTTGTTGCTCAACAGTGAATTAGAAATTTAATTGAGATTTCAAAGGCACTTTACTTTATAATAACATTATTTTCTGGTTGTATTTGAGTAAGAGTGCTTAATTTATTAGTCTCATGAAGGATGCTGGTGATCAGACAACTGAGCAAAAGTCATATTTTACTCTTCTGCAGTTCAATGATTTAGATGTTCTTCTAATTTTCCCCTTTATTTTAGGATTCTACATTACCTTTTTTTTTCCTCTCATTTTACTAAAAAAGTCTTTCATGTATTTCTTGTTAGTTGTTGGAATAAAAATTGATGCAACCAGCTGGATGGAAAATTTCACAAGAACCACAATCAAGAGCCTGGTAAGCAATTGACCAAGTCTTTTTTGAACTTTATTTGCATTTCTCAAAGCTTCAGATGCAAATAGGTCTTCTACTAGCTCTTTGTGCCAAAGTCACATTGATGTGAAGTTGCCAAGTAGTTGCGGTATTTAAATCATCCAAGTGCACAAAATAAATCTATGTTGAAATAGACTGTATTTTGTACGTGTCTTGCTTTCATAATTATAAAACATGGATAAAGACAAATAAAAATGACAATTCTAGCCAGTAGGCTCCCTACAAGATTATGCTGTAGCAGTGAATAAAGTCTGCAGAAGAATGGGTGAATCTATTTTTATTTAAAATGGAGGATGGGTAAGCAGTGAACAGTAAGGATTTATATTGCAACCAACATCACAACATTACAACAGAACTTAATGAAATACGTGTTTAACCATATCATTCCCTACATCTAATACTTAGGTGTAAATGGGAAGGAGGAAAGGTTAAATGAAAGGAAAAAATATGGAACTGATAATGAATTTGTAAAACAAAGGCATAAAATGAAGAAACTTATGGAACATAGGTTCCATATTGGATGAGGCAATGTTGCCTGGTGGGTTGTATATTTAAGGAATTGGTGTCTCGATGTATTTGAGCTGTAGGTCAGTGGGTAAGCAGATGCATTGCCTAAATGCTAAGGACAGTTAAGTACAAATTGCATAAATGAAATACAGAAAGAGAGATGAACATCTCAGATTTAATATGAGGTTGATGACTCCAGCATTATCTGGTAGTTATTTTGCTCAGGACATAATGCAAGGACACAATTATGTGTGTATGTGTAAACATATTGCAAGGACATAAGAAAAACATGTTAGGAATCAAAGCCATAAAAGATAACTGGGTTGATGGGCTTTCTGTATCACATAGAATTCCCATGCTTTGAGACTGGTGAAGCTTTCTGTTTTTAAAGGCTTTCTTTCCATAACCCAAACACATGAAAATGCAACTGTTCTTTCTCTTTTACTTTATGCTCACAACACTGACATTCTAACAAGTCATCCCAACTATTTGTCTCTAATATGTTGAACATATCTGTAAAAGCAGCTGTATCAGAGACTTTGGGAAAGGCAGTAGAGATTGTGCTATTGATAATTACTGAATACAGGTTGTTCAGAGAGAAATTTGTAATAAATTGCATGCACTCCAAATTTATATTAATATATAGATACTGAAAATAGAGTCACTTGTTCCTGTCTTGATTGATTAATATAACTGCAAAATACAGAGGGTTTTGTAACATTTTTGTGAAGATTACTGTACTTTTGTTTTTTAGTGCAACAGTGAAATCTGTGGCTGTGAGAGAAATAGCATGGTAAGAATATGTTCAGTTTATGATATCAGACACACTATAAAAATTCACTCATTCTCTCTAGATTTATCTAAGTGAGATTCTATCGTTGTTATTTGAGGGTTAATGTTACATGTTACATGTTAATGTTCATCCTGAGAAAGATGAAGGTTGGGAGGGCAAAAGAGCATAAAGGTTAGGTGAAGTGCCTGTTGCAAGAATAATTGAAAAAAGGTTATAACAAGTAGTGTAAAGAAAAAATACAGGAAAAGCAATAGAGAATGATGTGAAAAGAAATGTGAGAAAAGTATAACTAATTTGAAAAGCAAGAGACAAATTCTGACAGTAATTTTAAAAAATGTGGGAAAAAAAAAGAATATTAGAAGTACCTCAGAGAAGGATAAATGCAAACTGAGAAGCACCAGAGTTCATGATGTACCTTTCAACAGTTATTAGTCATCCTCCTCCCCTGGTTCTCAGCACATTTAGGATTAGGGGACCCCACTACTCTGCTGGCACTCAGGAGAGCACAACTCCAGGGACTGTCACCATATCAGGTTTTGCTATGAACTTAAAAGCTTCCCACTGCTCAGGTCTTCTGACTTCTTTTGCAGAGTGTGAAGACCATTAAATGTGAGAATTACATCTAAACAGGGTACTGTGGGAGGTTATCTATTTGACCTCACTGCTATCTCTCCAATCTCTGCCTGCAAGGATCTTTTACAAAGTGCAGAGCATAGGAAAAAAGTGGGCTTCCTGTTCCTGCACCTGACACCTGGAAGAATCCCACAATCCCACTACAGTCCTTGGCAAGTGAAAAGAATCATGACTAGCAAGCTGAGAGTCTGTCCTTAAGATTTTTACTATTGAAATATACAAATGGAAAAGGACTTTAGGCATGGCTGAAGCACATGAGAAGTTGTAGTCCCTTATAATGAGTCGAGTTTCAGTTATAATCAGATTTAATAAGGATATAGCACTCTTGAAGCTCACAAAGTATTGAGCAAATAAAAATTTACAAAAGAACTTTTATGAAATTAAGCCACAAATAACCCTTTGATCTGTTCAGACTTTTATTATACTGATAATGCTAATTATTACAGCTTAAAATTGCCCCTTGGCTATGGGTTTGTGATTTAGCCTGAGCCACATAGATTTGAAGATACTTCTAATGTGTTGAAGAAAAAATAGATTCTTACAGAGTGCTCTATTGACAAATCTTTCCTGTAAAACCTATTTCACTTTCTTACAATAGCATGTGGACTGTGTTATCCTTGACGATGGTGGATTTCTTTTGATGTCAAATCGAGATGAATATACACAACAGGTATGTATATTTTTTAAGGGCAGAACATGAAAACCAATAGGAATATGTTTTAAGAGAAAATAAAAGCAGCAATTCACTCTCAATTTACACTAAAGATTACATTTCTGAATCACAAAAATATCCCTGGATCAGAAATTCCAGGGTTTTTATTAGTCTTTATTACAGTCTTATTTGTGGTTGAAGATGCCAGACTTCTACCAAGTTGCGTTTCTTGTGCTTTGCCCTTAGGCTGGTAGGTTGCCAATGGACTTAGGATGGTGAGGGCAAGTAGTATGGTATCCACACATCTTCTTTGTCATATTCCTCTTACTGTTCCCCAGGCAAGGTCTTGTTGATACTGCATTTAACTGTATAACAGGGGAATTTAGAACTGTTCACTTTGTTATGAGAAAAACACTTGGAAATACTTCACCTTATGTCTCTATATTCTCTCTCATCAGATTGGAAGATTCTTTGGTGAAATTGATCCTGGCCTGATGCGAAACCTGATTAACATGTCCCTGTATGCCTTTAACAAGTCATATGACTATCAGTCAGTCTGTGATCCAGAAGAAGAACCAAAGCAAGGAGCTGGACTTCGTTCTGCTTATGTGGTCAGTAGTCCCATGTACAGTGGCTGACATTCCATTAAAAGTCTCCAGGTATTTATATAAATAACATAATCACTTATTTCTTTCCCAGCCTACAATAACAGATATTTTACAACTAGGATGGTGGGCTTCAGCAGCTGCCTGGTAAGTACAAGTGTGTAGGAAATCTCTATGTCCAAACTATAATTATTCAGTGGCTTGAAACTGTATTTAGCTTGGGTTAATATTTCCCCCTAAATTCTTAGCTCTGTCTCCAAACATGACAGGTGAATTCAAAACTGCTTTTGCCAGGTTTTATGATTGTATGTTCTGGCTCTACAAAATCAACATTGGGAAGCAGACTTTGGATTAGTGGCCTAAGTACCATTAGCAGTTGTGAAGGTTCAGTCAAAATTATTATATTTAGAATCACTTATCACTTGATTGCCTATTTCAGAATATCATCTTTCCCTTTTTCTAGCAAGTCCTAAGAAAATCAGTAAATAATTTTACAAAACACATGGATCATAGAATCGTTTGGGTTGGAAGGGATCTCTAAAGATCATCCAGTCCAAATCCTCCTATAATGAGCAGGGCCATCCTCAATAAGATCAGGTTGCTTAGAGCCTATTCCAACCTGACACTGAATGTGTCCAGGGATGAGGCATCTACCATCTCTCTGGGCAACCTGTGTTTCACTCTGTGCCAGTGTTTCACTGTCCTCACTATAAAAAATATTTTCCTTGTATCTCTCTCAAACTACCTTCTTTTACTTTAAAACTATTACCCCTTTTCCTGCTAAAAAGTTTGTCTTTATCTTTTTTAAATGCCCCCTAAGGTACTGAAAGGCCACAATAAGGTCTCCCTGGAGCCTTCTTTTATCCAGGCTGAACCCCAACTCTCTCAGCCTTTCCTTGTGGCAAAAGTGTTCCATCCCTTTTGGTCATATTTGTTACCCTCCTCTAGATCCACTTGTTTTTCTGTCTTGAGAGCTCCAGAGCTGATCATGGTACTCAGGTGCAGTATTTTACCTATTTCAGAGCCATGTGCATTGACACCCCTATCAGCAACTTCCCCCAGCACCTCCCAGCATTGGGATAAGAAATTGGGATTGATCTGATACTTTTGCATTGGTGTGGTTTGCACCCTTGGAGACAAATCTTTTTTCAAAAGCTTCATAATGCCTTCCCCCCCCCCCCCCCTCCCCCCCCAATTACTGAGCCTGAATAAATTACTTGGTTTTTAAGCTAAGGGTTAAAATATATAGCAGCTGAAAAAACATGTAATAATTTTCTCACAGAAGCACTATGAAGATTGTATGTTGATTTTTATTGTTGGTTACATTTTGTTAACAGGAAGAACAATAATCTCAGTTTTCTTGGACAACAGCAAACCTCAAAATCTGAAGATGGGCAATAATCCAGTAGAGAAACTTGAGTTCTTTTCAAACAGAGAAACTTTAGTTTATCAGTGTTCAAATCAGACTTAGTGGTCTGGACTCAATTTAGACCTGAGGTTTTTTTGGTGTGATGTATAACTTGAAAGCACAACATTAAAGTACTTACTGTGGGCATGTTTTTAATGGAATCTAGGTCAGAAGCAGGCAAAGAAGGCCATTAAGCAAGCAGAGTGAAAAGGATGACCAAAAAATGGATTCAGTGAGGCACCTGGCAAAAGCAAATGCAGGAAAATAAAAGAAACCAGGTTATTAAAGAAAGAGATAATGTTTCAGGAAAAAATGTGGGATAAAGGTGTGAGCGATCATGTTCAAAATTTATATGGGATACATCAGCATTTAGTTAAGAGAGTCTGTATCATTTCCCCCTCATGCTCCTTTAAGTCAGAAGATTTAACTTTTCCCAGGCTGCCTTTTTCATTCAGTTCCCTGTAAATTCTGTGGTAAGCCATTACAAAGGATTACTATTTTCTGTCAGCAAATTGCATCACTATTGAATGGCATCAGGTCTCTTCTGATCCATGGCTGCTGGTGTGCTGACCCTCTGATGATTCAAAGCACAAAGCTGTGGATGTGAATCCAGAGCTCCTTCAGGCAATGCCTTCGTTGGAAAGGTGACAGACATATTCAGTTTCTTTACATAGGAATTGAGCTGGATAAGGAGAAAAGGAGAAAAAAATGGAGATTAAATGAAGATATACACTCCCTTTTCTCTGCAGAACATATGTTAGACCAGAATGAGATAAGAGATCAGGTCCTATTTGTGGGTAAAAGTAAACCTAAAACTTTACAACTGGAAAATACAACTCTGAAAGGTTGAAGCAGGGAATCAAGGAATATACCTGTTGCAGTTCTTATTTTGACAGGCTGGTAGGAGGAGAAGGGGGCTGTGTACGTGACAAGCTGGTACCCGCTTTAAGTAAATAAAATTGGAAAAATATGATCATCAGTGAAGAAAAACAATTTTAAATAAATGAAGCTCTTTAGCCTTAGTGTTTTGGCAGCATGTAGGAAGAAAATACAGTCCATAATTCAACAGCAGGAATAGAGAAGATTTTAAAATCAGCTCTTACAGTAATGGTTTTTATAATATACTTGTAATATTCCAGGGTTGGTCTTCTTCTTAGCAATTTCATGAACCTTAATCAGTGTAAAATATCTAAGTCAGGGGCATTTTCCCTGAGTGTGTTCAAAAGGAGTTCTGGTTGGTTTAAGTGTTAGAGGAACGCCAACATGCCTCTTCCACCTCCCATAGAGCTATAAAAGGAGTGCATGGATGGCATGATAACATTTCCAATAACATGGATGAGTTATGGGCACAAGTTATAGTAAATCTCAACAGTAGAATAAAAGATTAGTATGAAAGACCTGTGAGAATGTGTGAAAAGAAAACCAGTGTCAAACTATAAGGTTTAAAGAAACACAGCTTTAATAACAGGCAAAAGTGTAAAAAAAAAAATTCTTTTTAATAACTTGTATTTGACTTGTTTTTAAGTATCCATTAAATACAAAGAAGAAAAAGAGCCTTTAATAAATACATGTTGTGTTTCTCTGTTCAGGTCTATCTTACAGCAATTGTTTTTGAGCTTGACTTTTCCACGGTTCCTTGAAGCAGGTAAGTCAAGAGAATGTTACAGGGTCAACTTTGAGTGAAGTAGAAGGTAAGAATCTAGGCTGGGAGCCAAATTTGGATCTCCCCATTATGTTTGTGACTTAAATTGTCATTGTTTATTTATTTTCTTTTTTTTCTTTCTGTCAGCTGATATGGAAGATGATGATTTCGGTGCTGCTCTGCCTAAAACAAGCTGCATCACTGAGCAAACTCAGTATTTCTTCGAAAATGATGATAAATCCTTTGATGGGATTGTAGACTGTATAAACTGCTCCAGGTAAAATTTCTTCAATATAAATAATAACTTTGGGATTGTAATTTATTTTACAAAAGATAATGACACGATTATAAGAACAAAAAATATATTTTGGATCAATTTCACCAAACTTAAATAACCAAGGCAGAGAAGAGTGTAGGCAGGTAAATTACATTCTCTTTGTATTTGTTTAGAATGAATTTTAATTCTAACAATTTAAGAATTGTAGAAATACTTTAGTCGATTTTTTGGTTTATAGTCTCTATATGCTTCATGAAAACTATATTTCCATCTCTGTTACAATTTGGGTATTTTCAATTTATTATGTCAACTTAAAAGCATTCTGCAATATTCTGAGGGATATGATTTTCTTGAATCTGGTTATGTATTGGAATTTTTGATGGTCGAGAAGATTATGCAATTCATCTTCTAATTTACCTTCTATTCAATAGTGCTCATGATTTAAGAGCTGTGAGTCTTATAAAGCAAACAAAGCTGTTTCATTTTGTGATTAAAAGAATTACTCTTCAGGCTGTACATGCCTATTCAAGATGATGTTTAATATTATGTCAAAAAATGGCATACTTCAAAAACATAGCAGTTTGGACCTTGCTCTGTGTTTCATACAAGAGCCTGCTGTCCTTTTGCATGCATTTTGAGCTTCTGAAAATGTCTTAGAAATTAGAATTAAAAGCCAGATTTCAAACTCCTAGAAGACAATTTTTCAAGCCAGGAAAGAAAGACAGAGGACATCAGAGAATGGTGAATACAGCAAAACATGCAGACGTTTTTTGCACTTCCCTAAATCCTCCTTCATGTTGCTAGTTTGTTGGTTTTATTTGCAAATTATAGATGACTCTACTAACTTAAAGACTTTTTGTGGAATTATATGGATATAAAAAAACAACAGATGCACATCCAATACATACCCTAAACCTTTCCCTCACCCTTTTACCCTTTTGCTGGGGTTTTACTTGTTTGTTTTTGTGGTTGGGGGTTTTCTCAGTGTTAATTGATGCTGAGCTGATGTTATTTCTCAGTACAACTACTGTGGTAGCAGTACAGAGCTAGCTATTAACTCAATTAAAGTAATTTTTTGCTCTTTTCCATTTTTTCCACTAACAAGTCTAGTTGAAAGGGAGTACCATGGAAATGTCAAAAAGATTACAAAATTTGTTATAAATGTTTCTTGCTATTTGTTAATGAAAAAGATAAACAGTAGCAGGCAGACTGGCTCTGTGAAGCTGGATTATTTTTTTTTTTTATTCCAATACTGTGTCTCCTTCTCAAATATGAATTTTCTTACTTCATTTAAACATAGGTTTTTGAGCTTGACTTTTCCACGGTTCCTTGAAGCAGGTAAGTCAAGAGAATGTTACAGGGTCAACTTTGAGTGAAGTAGAAGGTAAGAATCTAGGCTGGGAGCCAAATTTGGATCTCCCCATTATGTTTGTGACTTAAATTGTCATTGTTTATTTATTTTCTTTTTTTTCTTTCTGTCAGCTGATATGGAAGATGATGATTTCGGTGCTGCTCTGCCTAAAACAAGCTGCATCACTGAGCAAACTCAGTATTTCTTCGAAAATGATGATAAATCCTTTGATGGGATTGTAGACTGTATAAACTGCTCCAGGTAAAATTTCTTCAATATAAATAATAACTTTGGGATTGTAATTTATTTTACAAAAGATAATGACACGATTATAAGAACAAAAAATATATTTTGGATCAATTTCACCAAACTTACATAACCAAGGCAGAGAAGAGTGTAGGCAGGTAAATTACATTCTCTTTGTATTTGTTTAGAATGAATTTTAATTCTAACAATTTAAGAATTGTAGAAATACTTTAGTCGATTTTTTGGTTTATAGTCTCTATATGCTTCATGAAAACTATATTTCCATCTCTGTTACAATTTGGGTATTTTCAATTTATTATGTCAACTTAAAAGCATTCTGCAATATTCTGAGGGATATGATTTTCTTGAATCTGGTTATGTATTGGAATTTTTGATGGTCGAGAAGATTATGCAATTCATCTTCTAATTTACCTTCTATTCAATAGTGCTCATGATTTAAGAGCTGTGAGTCTTATAAAGCAAACAAAGCTGTTTCATTTTGTGATTAAAAGAATTACTCTTCAGGCTGTACATGCCTATTCAAGATGATGTTTAATATTATGTCAAAAATGGCATACTTCAAAAACATAGCAGTTTGGACCTTGCTCTGTGTTTCATACAAGAGCCTGCTGTCCTTTTGCATGCATTTTGAGCTTCTGAAAATGTCTTAGAAATTAGAATTAACAGCCAGATTTCAAACTCCTAGAAGACAATTTTTCAAGCCAGGAAAGAAAGACAGAGGACATCAGAGAATGGTGAATACAGCAAAACATGCAGACGTTTTTTGCACTTCCCTAAATCCTCCTTCATGTTGCTAGTTTGTTGGTTTTATTTGCAAATTATAGATGACTCTACTAACTTAAAGACTTTTTGTGGAATTATATGGATATAAAAAAACAACAGATACACATCCAATGCACATCCAATACATACCCTAAACCTTTCCCTCACCCTTTTACCCTTTTGCTGGGGTTTTACTTGTTTGTTTTTGTGGTTGGGGGTTTTCTCAGTGTTAATTGATGCTGAGCTGATGTTATTTCTCAGTACAACTACTGTGGTAGCAGTACAGAGCTAGCTATTAACTCAATTAAAGTAATTTTTTGCTCTTTTCCATTTTTTCCACTAACAAGTCTAGTTGAAAGGGAGTACCATGGAAATGTCAAAAAGATTACAAAATTTGTTATAAATGTTTCTTGCTATTTGTTAATGAAAAAGATAAACAGTAGCAGGCAGACTGGCTCTGTGAAGCTGGATTATTTTTTTTTTTTATTCCAATACTGTGTCTCCTTCTCAAATATGAATTTTCTTACTTCATTTAAACATAGGTTTTTGGTGGCTTTTTTTCCAGACTTTATTTTGCAGAGAAGATTTCAAACACCAATCTAGTATTCATTATTAGTGACAGCCAACTGCTGTGCCGCTCCTGTGACCCCAAGCCACTGATGCAAGCAGAGAAGCCGGGTATCCTTTAAAATCATGTTATTTAGTAGTGTGGATTGATTTTTGGCTATGGGATACTGGAATATATTTGGGGGAAAATGACCTGTTTATGTACATATTAGTAACATGGTTGCCACTGGAATAGTTGAAACAGCAGGTATTTGTGGATAATATCACAAATCTTCTCAAGCAGCAGACACTGAGGTGGAGAGCAAAGCCATTATTTGTGAGAACTTAGACAGAAGTAGTCTCCCAGGAGCTTAATGAAGTTTCAAAAAGTCAGATATAAAGTCTTGAACCCAAGGCAGAATAATTACACACAGCTGGACAGGCTGGAGACAGAGCAATTAGAAAGTCCTATGCAGAGAAGAGCTTGAGGTTCATGATGGACAAGAAGATGAACATGAGTTGGCCCTGTGCCTTGCAGTAAAGAGGGCTGGTTGCATCCTGGGCTGTGATAGCAAGAGGGTAGTCAGCAGACTGGGAGAACTGGTCCATCCCATCTCTTCAGCACTGCTGAGACAACATCCAGTGTGCTGTGTAGAGTTCAGGGCTTCCCAGTACCACACTGAAATACTAGAGGAAGTCTAGTGAAGGGCCACCAAAGAGGTTGGTGTCTAGAGCACCGGACAGGCAAGGAGAGTCTGAGAGCCCTGGGTTTCTTCAGCCTTTAGGAAAAACAAGGGTATGTTGGTCTGGAGAAATAACAAAAATGGGCAATGCCAAGATAGGAGTGTTTGGTCATGGAAAGTTGAGATGGTTAATTCATGGGAGCATAGTGTGTGCTCAGAGCCAGTGACAATGGAGATTAGCTCAGCTGGTTGCAGCATGGTGCCAATAACACCAAGGTTGCAGGTTCGATCCCTGTAGGTACCATTCACTTAAGAGTTGAACTTGATGGTCCTTGTGTGTTCCCTCCAATGCAAAATATTCTGTGAAATCTGTGAAACCGCTTATTTGTGGAAACTGCTTTAGCTTTTGAAGACTGGAGTTTATCCAACTGCTAGCATAGCATTTCTTCAGAGCTAGCTGGCAGACATGCTAGGTGGCTTACATGCTAAGCAGAATCCCTACAACACATGCATTAAAGTTAAAAGCACGTGAAAGGTTGTTCTGATTTACAACCACCTCCATGCCAATCTCTTTGCTTTATCCTATTCACTGCTATAGATACTATGGTGGTGGAAATACATAAAAACAATAAACTCATATTCTGGGTCAGGAGAAATTCACTTCAGTCTTTCTCTGCAACACTGGCTCAAGGGTAGCATGCCAGATTTACCACGGTGGTAAATCAAATCATAACTGGGATTATTATGACAGAATATGGAAAACAATTAGTAATACCTTTGTCCATGTCAGGAAGTTACTTTAGACAGCCTCTTCAATTTCTGAAAGAAAAGCAGATGGTAGTACAGATGACTTTGTTTCTTTGGCACAAGCAATGCATTCATTGCCACATTAATAAAACTGGAATTCCATCTACGCTCAGACTGAAAAGGAAGTTACATTGGGATATCATCACAGAACTATGTAAACACAGCCTAATATTCTAATTGGCTTCAGTCCATGACAGTTTGATTAACTGTTGCCACTGTCTGAATTTATGGACAGTGCTCACCATAGAAAATGAAGCAGGTTTGATGGGAAATGGGCACATGACTTGCATTTTCCTGTGGGCTAAAACTTCTAGAAAGCAGTAAATGACCTCAAATGGCAGCCAGAGGAGCTGGGTGGGCTTATATTGACTAAATGAACTATTTTATTTTTTTTCCAACTATGCAGTACTAAGCTATTCTCTCTTTTCTGTAACTAAGGTACATTGTGAAATGCAGATGTAGCATAACATCACCCAAGCAGACAGAATGACCTTTGGGTGCTATTCAGATGATTATTATTACACTTTGCTTCCTTTTGGCTGGTACAGCTTTGCTTGTGGATATTGTCTCTTAGGATATTTCCACATTTCAACTTCCCTTTCAGTTGAGCCACGGCAGAGAAGATGGGAGGTGAGTCCGATAACATATGAATGAAGGTCGATGTAGATCTGTAGAGCTAAATTCCCCATCCTTTTCCCTTCTCTTGCCTTTGACCTCTCTACTTGTTGCACTGAAGCTGCTGTAGTACACTATGGTATTGCATAAATAAGATTGCTTCAAGTGTAAGTTAGAGCTACCAAGATAAGTAAAGTTTTGGCGCTCAGTTTTTTAAAAACACTATAGTTTACCTTCTAGGTGTATATACCTACGGTGTAATTAAAAAATTAGTATTTGCACTTAAATATCAGCAATTAGAGATTTCAGAGATGTAAGCTAAAGCAGTATCTCACATTTACAGTTAGCTAATTAATAGCGTGTCACTGCTCCCACCTCTCTCCTGATATTCTGCTGTTAGTATGGACAGCATTTCTCCTGTCTGCTTCATCACTGAGATGGTAATGAGATCTCATTAGTTTTTCTGTCATTTACCATCAAAACCTACAGTGGGACGATCTTTTCTATATTTGGGGTAATATAAGTGTACACATAATAGAACCAGTCATTTTTATAGGCTTTCACTGCAATGTTCAGCCTGTATACAGCACTACTTTTCCAAACATGTTTCCTTGCTTTTACTGTGTATCTTCATTTTAGGAGAATAACTCAGTGGTAACATAACCTATAACCAATCAGTACCATTGAAAGTCTATTACTTTATGAAATATTTTCTTTAATATTTATGCAATGATAATAAAATCAATACAGAAAATCTTAAAATAATGCAGTTTTTATTTTTTTTCTGTGTATGGTTCTGAAAATACACTTTCCAAAAAGTTAGGCAGGATGTTTATTTTCTTGAATAAAACAGTGTTAGAAAAAGGGTATTTCATTTTGATTTATCTGGAGGGTTGGGTTGGTTTTCTTTAAACAAAGAACTGTGACTATTGATGTTTATTTCAGTACTATCAGAATTAGCATAAATCTTCCCTTCTGCCATGAAAATAAAAACAGAATGTCAATCCTGCTGATGTACGATGCACGAAAAACAGTCATTCTCCTTAACCAGAGAAACAGATGAAGGACCAAATCCTTGTGAAATGGTCAAACAACCTAGATACAGAAAGGGTCCCGATGTCTGTTTTGATGAAGCCAAACAGGTAAAATTGAACTTGTTAGAATTTAGGAGTATCTTTAAAGACAATTGTAGAGCTGTTTTAGAAGAGTAGTGAAAACTGTGTTTAAGCGTACCTTGGTACCCGGTAACCTATTTATCACTAAACATACTGTTCACTCTAGACCATAGTCACTCTATTTCAAATATCCCATGATTAACATAAAATTAACAGCTGCTTTCTTATCTGCCTTTCCTATAATCATTGTGCTTTCACACATGATTCTCACTAAATAAAACCCGAGACAGCAGTGAGGATAACACTGTTGGTCTCTGTATGGTGCTGTGAAATCTAGTTCTTCAATGGCTTTCACAAGTACATGATAATCCTGGCTTAAAAACTGTATTTTTATAATAATGTTTCCAAATATTATTTAAAGTGTTGTTAAATAATTAAGAATGTTATATGGGGTTTAGGATGTTGTTTCTAATTCTGCAAATTGTATTGCCCTTAGGTCATGTTCTTAACAGGCATGAAAGTGCTTTACTGAAATCACCAAAATAGTGCTTTTTAGTACTTCCTGTATTGTATTGATGTTTTGAAGGCAAAAAATTATAACTTTGCCACATATCTAAATTATTTTTAATAAACTTTTTGCCTTACCTTTCAAAATACCATATGAAAGAGATTATGATGAATTTAAATTGTTCAGAATAAATTTCAAGACAAAAAGTGCTGCACATGAAAATGCCAGACATTAGATACAATAAATATTTTTAAAATTCATTTTTAATGCCTCATGCAATTTCTGCAAAGGAAAGACTGTCCCAAAGCAATGCAGTTAGGTGGCTATAAATGCTGTATACCAAGTTATGTTCCAGTGTGCTCTACTTTTCTTGTAAGGAGGCACAATTATTGAGATGTCAGTAGTATTAAAAAAAAAAAAAAGTCCAGTTGGTATTCAATACATTTTTTGCTAGTAACCAAATTTTGTTTTAAAAAGGAAGTATTCTTAATGGCCAGTAAAGGTTAAATGAAGTTGAAGAAACATCCAAAAGCTATTTGACCATTGTAAATATCCCAAACCCTCCTAATATTGATTGTGTGTGAAAGTACAACTCTTGCTCACTAGCTTGATGTGCTGATCAGTGTGTAAGTCATGTGTTTTGTAACAGTGGATTGTTTTGGTTAAGTTTATTTGCAAAATTTGCTGTGAATCTCTTGCTCTTGGGTGGATGCTTTCACATTAACTCTGCTAACTGCCAGCAATCTGCATGATATCTCATCTTGTATGTCTTTTTTTCTGTGTTTTCTTTCCTTTCCTCTACTCGCTACTTTGCCCGTTATTAATAGGATCAGCCTATATGCACAACGAGTCGTGCCTCTGCCATGACGTCTGCTCCTATCTTCATTTTTCTGCAAGTTTTCATGTGGTGTGGATGGTCAGTTACTTTCTCTAATTTTTTGTTTTGTTCTTGGCTTAAAAAATTAGCAGACTTTTTTACTTACTGAGCATACAAAAGAAAACAGAATGAAGCAAGTCCCAAAAGCAACAATCTGGAGCAAATTACTATTGCAATATTAAGGGAAATTAAATATGAAAAAGCCTGTCTGGAGCCTTATAAATCATAATTACTGAACACAAGGGCCTCTCCCATAGCACATACAAAGGCAAGGGAACCTGTTGGGTTTATATGGTTGACCCTTTGAGATTGCACATGTATCAACTGAGTCCATATCATTCTTTTCTAAGCATTTTTGCCTTGTCCTTCTTAAAATGAACAGAAGAGAGGTTTCTGCAAAAAGATACAAAGTAAGTAGAAGAACTGTAATACCTGTGAAAATAAAGCTTTACTTAGGGACAGCAAGGACGAGTGCTCTATGTTAAGTGCTCCTATTGAGAAGACTAAGGATTCAAATGAACACAACAGTTAATGATGGGAGATAATATTGGGCATCAATCTAATTAACTACATAGGTAAGGCCTGTATATTGACCTAGTGCAGACTCTGGAGTTCACAAGGAAAGCCTTGGCAATTAGACTGTGTTGAATTTAATGGTGTGGGACTGTGTCATTAGCTGCTGGGATAGTGACAAGAGAACTGCTGAGATAAAGAGTATAAAATTTGTGACTGGAGGGGTCTCTGATCAACATTATTGCTGTGAAAACCACTAGAGGGAGATACTCACATGTCTATCAAAGTGAAGCCAACTGAGAGGTAGAACTGGAAGCTTAGAGGGCATTTTTCAGAGTGCGTGTAGTAGAATACTGAAAATTGTAGCAATTTAGAAAACCCATTTCCTCAATAATTTATATTCTCTTTGAACTTAGGGGTACATTCAATTATTATTGCTTGAACAACAGTGAAAAATATCTTAAAAGTTCTACTTAACAACTGTATTTGAGTAATTTTGAAGTTTCCTTTTCTGTATTTAAATGATCTAATTTCTAACAAACCTAGGAACTTGCACAGCCATGGTGGAAGGTTGTAAGAAAGAGTGAAAGTCCCTTCCCCTAAACCAGTGGTATTTCACTTTAAAGTCTAGATTAATATCTCATGTTCTTACTCTTGCAATTTACTCTGCAAGTAACCTTCTTTTAATTAAAAAGCTACTGTCCAATGTACATAAAGCAGCAAAGGCTCACCTTGAGTTGAATTCTTTATGCCCAAAATGGGCTTTCTACTTAAGATAGGAAACTCACGGAATATAATTTTAGCTGATAGACTTTTGGCAGCAGAAAGTTATAGAGGTAATTTTGTTCATCCATCTTGTTTTTAATAACTTTGTGATTTTGGAAATGGGTTCTCTTTTGGACATTAATCTGTGTAGTTTTATTAAAATCACTGAAGCCAACACAGATACAAACTGCTGATCAGGTTCAGTAACCTCATGGTGTGGGTTTTTTTCCTTTTCATCAAGGATAACAAAATAGTCATTATCACTGCCTTGAAAGGCTTAGTCTTTGTACATGCACAGTGGTTTTGTTTGCCATGCCTGAAAATAAAGAAAAGGCTTTACAAGTTTTTAGCCCCTCCTGTCTTACTCCAATCAGCTTCCAGGAGCGTCAGTGGGAGCTTTGAGGGTTATTAGCAGACCAGACAACTGGATACATCTTAATGGAATACTCTATGTCCCTGATCAGTGCATGAGTAGCTGTACAACTTTGACAGCTTTCTATGGAAGTCCAGAGAAGGGAGGGTAACACAAAAATTTATGAAGGACCATGCATTGGAACTGGAAATGACTCTTGAGTGAAAGCAAAGGTGTTATCCATTCAATATGAAACATTTTAAATACATGCTTAAAATTTTCAGGTAGTCAACTGACATTGAAGGCCAGATCAGAAGTTCCTTGACAGATATTGTTGTTTTACCCTTTTATAAGTCATTGTAGCATGAAGGGTTTTGTGAATTATTATGGTTTACAGGCAAAGTTTTAGTACATTAAATAGTTCTAGTCTACTTCTAAAGGAGTAACAAGTACGTATGTATGTATTTGTATTTTTAGTTCCATGTGTATTTTTAAAATTATGAACTGGTACTGTCTTCAAGGAAATGTTCGTACATAACAACAAATATGTGGGTTTGATACTTAACAATGAATATATGGTTTTATAAAAGCATTCATTTCCTTTCTGAAAGTGCTGAATAATTTTCACAGTGTGTGATGTAAAATAATCCTATCTAGAGTTATCACAGTGAAGTATGACATGAAGGAGATGACATTTAGATTTGACATTTATCTACCTCAGGTGTGCCAGGAAATTTGACATGTGATTTATTAACACAAGAAATTTCATTATACACTTCTGATGAAATGTAAGTGGCTAAAGACAATTCTTTCAAATGTCTTTTACAATTCTTTCTCTCTTCAAAGAGAAATAATATACGAAATATTATTTTGAAGACAGCACAGGAAGGACATCCCCAACTGATTTGTTATTCAGGATTTTTCTATGATTAATGTAATGGGCTAGAAAATTTCAGTGAAACTGATTAAAAATAGATCAGTGTCTAATTCCACTAGCACAGATAAAGATAAGATAATGTAAAGATAGGATAAAATAATGCTTTATACCTTTGTTATAAGATACTTCAGAAGAAATCTCAAAAAATGACATTATTAACATGAAAGAGTTGAGAAGTTTTTTTAAAGCTCAAGAAGAGGGGAAGGGTTTTCAAATAAAGCATTTTGAAGACCACTCAGAACTGATGTTTTTCTCAATCTGGTTTTAAATTAATGATGAAATCTCAGTCATTTCCATGAAACTGTTGATTTCTTTAATTCATGTAAATTGGCATATAATCAGACTCTCTCCTCTTTTCTTATGCTGTTTGTTTTTTTTTCTTTAGTGTTCACAACAGTAAAAGCAAACAATAAAATTACAATGTTGATGTTAGGGAGAAAAAAATTAATTTAGGTAGGATTTACTGTACCTTCTTTGCCATTACTATTTCTGTCTTGGCTTAGGACACAAAAGAATAACTGATTCCAGAGGCAATATTTGGAAATTGTTCTTGGCAAACTGCTAGTTTACCACTGCAAATTGGTCTACAAACCTCAGAAATTCAATGTGGCTTTGATCAATATGAGGTTAAAATCTCCGTGACCTTGAAATATATCTATAAACCTTGTATACTTTTGTGTATTACAGTTTAATACTGTAATTCATAATAAGAAGAAGCATCTCCTGCATGAGGCTTTCAAGACATTCTCTACTATTGTTAATAGTGAATCCCTTAAAAACTGCTCTGTGTAGTCCTAGAGAGAGAGCAAAAGATATTAAAATATTTTTTTCAATCCAATATGAACACTTTATGACTGTTGAATGTAAAAGCAAAGGTGTTATCCATTCAATATGAAGCATTTTAAATACATGCTTATAATTTTCAGGTAATCAACTGACATTGAAGGCCAGATCAGAAGTTCTTTGACAGATATTGTTGTTTTACTCTTTTATAAGTCATTGTAGCATGAAGGGTTCTGTGAATTATTATGGTTTACAGGCAAAGTTTTAGTACATTAAATAGTTCTAGTCTACTTCTAAAGGAGTAACAAGTACGTATGTATGTATATGTATTTTTAGTTCCATGTCTATTTTTAAAATTTTGAACTGGTACTGTCTTCAAGGAAATGTTCGTACATAACAACAAATATGTGGGTTTGATACTTAACAATGAATATATGGTTTTATAAAAGCATTCCTTTCCTTTCTGAAAGTGCTGAATAATTTTCACAGTGTGTGATGTAAAATAATCCTATCTAGAGTTATCACAGTGAAGTATGACATGAAGGAGATGACATTTAGATTTGACATTTATCTACCTCAGGTGTGCCAGGAAATTTGACATGTGATTTATTAACACAAGAAATTTCATTATACACTTCTGATGAAATGTAAGTGGCTAAAGACAATTCTTTCAAATGTCTTTTACAATTCTTTCTCTCTTCAAAGAGAAATAATATACGAAATATTATTTTGAAGACAGCACAGGAAGGACATCCCCAACTGATTTGTTATTCAGGATTTTTCTATGATTAATGTAATGGGCTAGAAAATTTCAGTGAAACTGATTAAAAATAGATCAGTGTCTAATTCCACTAGCACAGATAAAGATAAGATAATGTAAAGATAGGATAAAATAATGCTTTATACCTTTGTTATAAGATACTTCAGAAGAAATCTCAAAAAATGACATTATTAACATGAAAGAGTTGAGAAGTTTTTTTAAAGCTCAAGAAGAGGGGAAGGGTTTTCAAATAAAGCATTTTGAAGACCACTCAGAACTGATGTTTTTCTCAATCTGGTTTTAAATTAATGATGAAATCTCAGTCATTTCCATGAAACTGTTGATTTCTTTAATTCATGTAAATTGGCATATAATCAGACTCTCTCCTCTTTTCTTATGCTGTTTGTTTTTTTTTTCTTTAGTGTTCACAACAGTAAAAGCAAACAATAAAATTACAATGTTGATGTTAGGGAGAAAAAAATTAATTTAGGTAGGATTTACTGTACCTTCTTTGCCATTACTATTTCTGTCTTGGCTTAGGACACAAAAGAATAACTGATTCCAGAGGCAATATTTGGAAATTGTTCTTGGCAAACTGCTAGTTTACCACTGCAAATTGGTCTACAAACCTCAGAAATTCAATGTGGCTTTGATCAATATGAGGTTAAAATCTCCGTGACCTTGAAATATATCTATAAACCTTGTATACTTTTGTGTATTACAGTTTAATACTGTAATTCATAATAAGAAGAAGCATCTCCTGCATGAGGCTTTCAAGACATTCTCTACTATTGTTAATAGTGAATCCCTTAAAAACTGCTCTGTGTAGTCCTAGAGAGAGAGCAAAAGATATTAAAATATTTTTTTCAATCCAATATGAACACTGTATGACTGTTGAATGTAAGAGCAGTGACCATAAACTGTGATGTAGTTGAAACAAAATCTCAAAGAGCAAATAGAAATGGACAACAGAATGGAGGTGTTGTTTTGTTTGTTTGTTTGTTTGTTTTTTCAAATACATGTAGTGGTAGGATTAATTTATCAATGTAATTAACCCAATATTTGGTGTAATGCAGAGGTGATGTAAGATTAGTACTGTATTATTCTGTATGTGGAGGCCTATCTACTCTGTATCCATACTTGATGCCGTTTTCACTGTAAAGATATTTTCTCCTTCATCTTATGCAAAATTTTATTTAAGGTCTTCAATTTACTTCTTGTTTACTCTCCAGACATATCCCCTCTGTTGAAAATTTTTAAATCTCCTCTTTACTTTTGACTACTGCTTCAAAGAAGACTTGTCTAAGTAATGTCAGTGATAAGAAATCTTAAATACCAAAAAGTAACACTGAGTTCTGTTCATTGAATTCATGTGAGAGGAAACCTTTACTTATAGTTCTGGTTTTCAATGGTAGTCACTGTGAGGAAGAAGCAACAGGTTTATTTTTAGATGTTTTGAGTAGAAATAAAGCTGCATTACAAGACACAATGCAGATGCAAATAGTGTCAAAGCCAAACTAAATAAACCTGAAAGTTCAATGCATCTTGAAGTCTTAGCATGCTACCCCAAATCTGTGCAGCAGAATTCACTTAAGACTTCCTTGTTGACAAGAAACCTCAGGAATTTTGAACTTCTAGAGTACTATCAAACAAACAAACAAAAAAATCACACACAAACAAACAAACAAACAAAACCCAAAGCAAAACAAAAAATGTAAACCAAAGCTATAGAACTAAATCAGAAAGCTATCGCATGACAGAGACATATCTGAAAATGGCCACTATTGGTAAAGGATGGTAGATAACATGAGCAATTTGCTTTAGGGCAGAATGAATTTTTGTTTCTTTCTAAGGAATTTGAATGCTAATTTTTGGGTCTTGTTTGGTTTTTTGGGTTTTATTTTACATCCAAGTTTCTAAAGGAGACTTTTGGTGAATATTATAAATCCTGATAAGAATTGAGTCTAATTCATCTACTTTATGTGATTTTCCATATATTTTTCCCCAACTGATTCTGATTACTCTGACCTCCTTGCTTTGAAGAATACATTGTATGTAGAGGGAATACCATTAAAGTTTTCACCAACTAAAACTGACACAGAAAACTCACTGAAGTTTTGTTGTGCCCTATAATCCCCTGATTCCCTCTTTACACCTCTGTTATGAAGTAGTTGCCCTAACCTCATATTTGCTTTGTGCTTTCATTTTAGTAAAAAATTTCTACTATAATTTTCATCATATTTTGTAGTGAATTCATAATAAATTATTTATCAACCCTTTTAATTTCCTTGTTTATATTTAATCTGCCATTTTTATGTACTTTGCTGTTCCTGTTGAGCAAACTTGATTTCTTAATTCTGACCTGTTCTCTATGTCAATGTACTTAAGTTCCCTACTGATTCAGGCAACGGTGTTTCTTTTGGGTTGTGGGTTTGGTTATGAGTTGTGTGTTTTTTTGGTGAAGGGTAGTGGTGATGTGTTTTCATTTGTTTTGGGATTGCTCTTTTAGGTGTGGATGGTTCATGGTTGTTTTTTCTAATTGGAGCATGAATTTTACCTGGTTATCTAATGCAATATTTCTAAATATTCTTCTGGATCCTTGTAAGGAACTTGCTTTTTGATATGCTGCTTCTAGGTCTGTTTGGCTTTTTTCCCTGCGTTCTGTTTTTGTTTGTTTGTTTGTTAAGGTTTTTTCTGTTTTCTTGGATTTGAGGTTGTTTGTTTGGTTTTTTAACTGCTTTTGGTAATTTTCAGGTAGTTACCTTTCTTTAAGTTGTTATCTCTTATTTTGGATTTGTTTGGCCTGATCTTTCACACAAAAATGCTAAATCCTATTGCATTGTGGTCTATGTAGCTACTAGAGCTATACAGAGCAACTCCACTAATAATTTTGAGCAGGGCCCTGTGCACCCCTAAAGATTCAAAGACTGTTCCAAGTTTCGATCCAGTCCTTATGTGGCTTCTCCAATCTCTCATAACATTGATATTGCCCTCTGATCAGGAGGTCAGCAGTGCAATCCTAGTGTTACCTTTTTTATTATCAGACTCTGAAATTTCTTACCCACAGAGATTCCATCACACTTCCCTTTTCCTGTAACATTTTTGTGCTGTTGTACTTTGTATTATCCTTTACATAGTACCCTTCTGCTGTATGTCCTATACTGCCATTCTTATAAAGCTGGTAGCCTGACAATGTTCTGTGCTACTGATTATTGTCCTTCCACCATCTTTCTGATATGTATTATTTTGGGATGGTTCATTGGTGACTGGCTTTCATTCCTCCATCTTGATTTTACGTTCCTAGCACTGGAAGGTTTTTCTTAAGGATATGCCAATAAATTAAAGATGGTTTAATGACCCTTCCTTATTTTTCCTGCTTGTGTTCTGTATATCCCCATGCTGACCCACCCTCCTGCCCCCAGCCTTTTCTGAGCTACATTGAATATTCATTACATGCCAGTCTGAACCAGGAGCTGTTTCCTGCTGGTTGGTTTTCCTCTGATTCCTCTTCTAAAATATTTCTCTATTTCTGTGCCAGCAGCCAGGCTCTGTTACTGTTCAGGTGCTGCAGGCATCTGTCCTTACCTGAATGTGTTGCTCCTGTTAAAGAAGTTTCCCTAATTGCTAATATATCTAAGTCGCTTTCCACCTACACTGTTTTCTTGTCCTTGGAGGCTTGGGATCTCTTGGAAAATGGAAACTGTCTTTGTATACTATGGGTATGGAAGTACAGTGAAAACAAGAGAAAGACCAAGTATTTTCAGCCTTCAGAGCTACCCATGAGTGTTGGACTCTGCAGACAAAGAAATGGGGGGATGGCTGGAACACTGTCCTGATGTTTTAGGTGCTAACCTCAGTTTGCATCAGTCCTGAGAAACAAGGTGTAAGATGGTACAGGCTCCAGAACAGGTATCAAATATATTTCAACCAGGCTAATGAAAAAGTCCATAATGTGAAAAATATTATGCGTTACAGGCAAAGTGGGACCAAAGAACATCAATGAATGGTAGAAAGGAATGAGGAAAAGAGGTGTGATTGCTGTGTGGCATAAGGAATAGTAGGGTCCACTGATGCATGACAGAGCAGTGCAGCTCAGAGTGAGCACTCAAAGGGGAGCATCAAATATGTAAGAAAAGCACGCTAGGAAATTTGGTTCTCCTGCTCAAATACAACATCAGAGATAGAGAAGGGATTTTCATTCTCTTTGATCATACCTTCACCTGCAGACCATATTCATTTTAATGTGCAATCATTTGGTGAAATGGACATAAACATATTTTGGTATTTGTGTTCTAATCTCAAGAAGTTATCTGTTATTCTCTCTTTCCTCACAATAAAGTAATACTAAGAGTCTTACAATTGATGTAATTTTAAGTAATATAAATGGGGTTTTCTGGGGCCCCCAGGTATATCCCATAGCATTTCTCAATTGATGGTGTAAGTATCCCACCTAGTTCGTAAGTGACTGTAGTAAACCTTTAAAGTATTTAATTATCTCATGCTAATAGTTAAAATAGTAATGTCACCCTTTGCATCAAAAATCAGACAAACTTCCAGGAATTATTTTGCTGTTGTGTCAGCAAAATAACATATATAAAGACCAAAAATGATACCGCAATGGTAGTTCAAAATATTGGAAACTAAACTGTAGATTACTTCTCAGAAAAATTCATTGTAATTAATGTTAAATGATTTCTTCTTTTCTTGTCGACAGGAAGATTCGGCTGACTGCGGTGGTGCCTCTGGTCTGAGTCCATCACTGTGGTCTATGGTAGGAATTCAGCTGGTCCTGCTTTGGCTGTTATCTGGCAGCAGACACTGCCAGTTATGACCTTGCTAAACCAAAACCTGCATAACTTAACCAAGACCCGGCCAAAACGATAGCCTCAGTTTCATTTTAGAAGGGGTCAGCTATTCAGACAGCAGCAGAACAGCAGTGCTCGTGTCTGGTGATCAGTCGTTGTGAGACTCATAAAGGCGCCCACAGTGGCTGCATGTTGGAGTGTCGGATCCTTAAACGTGTGTGAATGCTGCATCATCTATACCATCCAAACAGAATTCTGTATGTGCTCCACTGGGGAAATCTAAATTTTTTTTTTGTTCATTTGTTTGTTGTTGTAATCTTGATGACTTCATGTAAAAGGGCTCCCCTAACAATAGCTTATGTATATGATTTTAATTTCTTTTAAGCTTTGGATATCTTGAAGATTTATATTCTTTTACATGAACAGTTATTTAAAAGGGAAAAAAAAGAGAAAGAAAGGAAAAAAATAAAATGTTCTCCCCAATATACATTACTAGCACCATGATGGCTGCTTTGAACATCAGTTTTGTCCAAACTAGTTGAGTAAAATGAAAATATTGGCCAGTTTTCATTAGAAGTTCAGCATGATTGAAATGTTTCATGATGAGTGGTTTATTCTTCCAAAATGAATCATACAGCCAGCTAAGTTTTGGTAGGTTGATAAATTGTATGTAGGAAGGGAAGAAGAAAGGAAGAAGAAAGGAAGAGAAGGAGAAAACTACTGTGTTTTGAAATACAAAGGTGTTGGAGAGTTTAGCTAAAAGTTGGTGTCATATTCTGTCAGAAAAAATGTTAATTTCAATGTAATATTCACCTCCTTTTCACAATGCAGTTACATATTAAAGCTAGTAGAATCCTTCAAAGGCTGAAACAAAAATGCTTGTGAATAAAAAATGTCTTTGTGATATTTGAACGTTGGTTTCCAAGGGTATTTTGCATGATGATGATGCTATGTTATTGTTTTTCAGTTTGTTTTCTTTGATGGTAGAGTATAGTTCATTGAAAAGGTAACTGAGTGATTCTTTTATTGTGTGAGAAACTGAACATTGCAATGTGTTGCAATCAAATCATATTAAATTATATTATGAAACAGAGCTCTGAATATACTGTGCAATGAAAAAGCTGAGAAAATAGGGTGAATATAGCTATTGTAACAAAAGGGTTGAGTTGGATTTTTTACAGAATAGTGATCTCACATGAAAATCTGTGTACAGATATTTTAAGTATATAAAAATGAGATTTAATGCATTTATTTTTGGAAGTATATGTTCTCTAAATTTGTATCAGGTTCCCCCTTTGTTTCCTTCATATAAAACCACCCCTAATATTAAAACTTCTGCCGTTGCTATTTATTATTGAAAATAGCATATTTAACAGCAAAATGTCCTGGTTGCTGTGATTAGAAAAAATATAAACAAAAGGGGAGCCTTGAATCTATATGTATGCACATTGATACTTGATTGTGAATAATAACTTTAGAAGTTGTTTTTATACAACCTCATTGGTGATACAGGTTGGTGCAGTAAATTACAATATTACAGTGTAGCATAGTGTTGATGCAAAGTATGATTTGCGCTTTTTTTTCTAAGTTTTCAAAACTAAACAGTATTGCAAGACAGCTAAACCAATGAATGTGCAACTGCTGGTATTTTACAGTTCTGCTAACAACTGCAATATGCAAATATTAACATGGCACAATACACTAGCTCTCTAAAAAATTACAGAATGCAAAGCATTGGTATGTATATGCTGACAAATGATTGATATAATTTTGATCATGCCAAAAGCTTAAAAAAAATGATTGGACATGCATTTATATCCTATGAAAACTGAAGAAGCTCCTCAAAGCCGTGGAATGGCTTGAACGATCAGGCATCTATTGTACTTGTACTCATGGCTGGTTCATGGTTTCTCATGTATCTTGGCTCCAGCTATGTATTTTCTCATGTTTGGGAATACAGTGAGTAAGAAAAAATAAATCCTGACCTTTTGTTCAGTGATCAAATTTAGCTTTTTAAAAAAATATCTCTAATAATGTCTTGGATGACTTCAAGTCCTCCTCAGGGAAGGTGAGCTAACGTTGATAATATGGGTTAAGGTAAACTTGGAGCTCTTCTTTTCAGTCATATTGCTGTACTTCAGCCTGTCACCTGTTGTGTTTAGTGTTTCTAATGCCAAGACTGCATCCTGTATTTTTCCTTGACGTGGTCAATTCACATTTTATGGGAGAAAAAAGTTTTGTAGGAATAGGCCAATACTTACTGCATTCATAGCTTTTACTCTAAGATTACTTAAAATACACATTTGTTTGCATTTTGCTCTTTTAATTTCTTGAAAGATTGTCAGTATGTTAAGTTCTCTGTAGTTTTCACTTAGTTTCTCAAAAGAAACCCTTCATGGAAAAGTTACACTATTTAGCATTGGCAAGGGTAGTACTGGCAAGGCATATTTGAAGTTACTTACTAAACACTTTATTAGAATCTGTAGGCAGAAAGAGAGAAGGCACAAAGTCGTACTGCCATGGAAAATGTCTGTGGCTCTTGCTCTCATCCCACATCCCTCAACGTGCTCAAATGCAAAAAGAGGGAGAAGCCCTTGCCATGCAGACACACAGCCCTCTTGGGTGATCCAAAGAAGAAATGTCCTTTGTTCCTCTCCTCTGCCTCTCTATGTGACCTGGAGAATCATGTTTCTTATAAACACTTAGCCTTCCATCACTACACCCATCTGATTAAAAACTCAGGATCTGGCTCTCTGTGCCCATAGAACTCAATACTTTAAAAAAACTTTATATATTAAAAAATATCCAAGTGATGGGCAAGATTTTTTCAAAATACCATTCTCCGATATCTGCAAATTGCAAAACACAGATAGAAAATGAGAAATGCAATGTGAACTTTGGCTATCTCAAAATGTGAACACCAGTCAATAGAAAAAACTCACATAAATAAATACAAATTCTCACACAGAAGGGTGTCCTTACTCTCGCATAATGCATCATAGTTATCTTCTCTTGTCTTTGAAAGAAGAAACTTGATTTTAGGCTTTAAATTGAAATATTTTCAAATTACAATATATTGTAAAAAATTGTAAGCCAGGTAAAAAGCTCTGTTGATGTTTGCTCCGATCCTTTAAATAGCATTAAGGGAACTTAATGCTTAACTTAGTTCAGTTTACACAGAAGTCATGCAGTGTATTGTATGTCTGACAAACAACCACCATTACAGTTGTTACGGCATGGTACTGTGCAAAACGTGATTTGAGGACTTAACATGAAAGGTTTCTTTCTAGTTTTTCATTTAAACAACCAGCATTACTGCCAAAACACTGACCGTGGTCCATATTTGTAACAGGTTTTTAACATAACATAGCAGGTTTGATTGACAAGATTTTTAGGTCCTGTACCTTTAAGACTTTAGTATGATCTTTTTCATGTTTCTAATGCTTGAGGCTTTACTGCTTAACTTGACAAAAACAACAGTGTTGCTGCCATTTGTAAGTTTTCCTACAATATTCCTTTTACTAACTTAAAAACTGGCCTTACTGGTTTCAAATAGGCAGTATCCCTTTTAAGTGACCTTTGCAACCCAAGTGTTACTTGCTGTGGTTGAGAGTGTTTTGGTGTCACTGAAGAGACATTAAGACCTTTTTTTTCCCATTAACACATAAACTCAGCAAACATGCTTAGTAAGAATTCCAAAACACCACCTCAGTCCCATTGATCCTTAAAATTCAGAATGATGGTTATTAAGAAATGTAGGAACCCCTGGTGGTCCAGTGGTAAAGGCGCGGCGCTATCACCGCGGAGACCTGGGTTCGATTCCCGGTCAGGGCCACTCCCGGGCAGGTGGAGCTCGTTAGCCCTTAAAGGCAACCCACCTACGTCCTAAGGACCTCGCTGCCACCGTCCAAGCTCGCTTGGCCCCGGCAGATGAACCTTAGGATTAAAGGGTGGGCTCAGTTCCGCGCACACTGTGTCTCACCTGAAAAATCCAATGCGCAGGCTGGAAGGTGGAAAGACCTTCCCCGGATCTTCACTCGTGAAGACTGGCCATTATATTAAGAAATATATCAATGCCTACAAGGCACTGCTGTGCACTCTGGTGTTTTTGGAATGTTGACTGAAGGTGAAATCTTAATAACTCCTTCCTTAGCATAAATTTTACCCTATCTTCATCAGACATCCAAGCCTTTAGAAAAGGCCAGATTTATTATTATTTTGTTCATACCGCAATGTTAATATTGTTAATACTCATTGTACACTATTGTAAAAAGATTAAAACAAAGTGTCTGAAAACAATTCAAGAGTTTTGAAAAGTTAGCCTCACCCTCTTCCCAGCTACTTGCATCTGTCCTGTTTATGGTTTAAAAGAAAAACATCATCTTGAAGATATATTTCACTGAGGCTAAAGGGATACTGTCTTGTTCAGATGCCATGAAATTGCGATTGTGATCTGACAAAGCTGTCTTCTCTTCTTGTGTTGTATGGAATGTCTGGATCATGCTTTCTGGGATATTTTTATTGAAATGCTCGGTGTGCGTTTCTGCAAAAAAAGACTTGGTTGCTCTTACAAGGCAGGCAGGTCTTTCTCCCTTTTCTTGTGTTCTCTCGACACTTTTGTGGAACTTGACAAGCCTGGAAAAATAATTTTTTTGTAAAAATTTGTACAATAATGTTATAAAAAGTTTATAATCCTAGAACTGTTGTGTTAATTATTGTGCAAAACCAGTATATTCAGAATAAAAGTTTATCATTTAAAGTCAACAGCTATTTTGATTGTTCACTCTGTATAATAAAAACTTGTAAATAAGAGCCTACATTATTTACTATATAATACTTCTGAGTTTGCTATAAAATTGCACCCAAGTGTCTGGAGAGAGCGAAGACAGTGACTTAACAGAGTTTTTCATGGGGTTCAGAAAAGATGTGCAGCAAACCCTCATTTCTGTTTAATTTGTGACTGTGAAAATTTCACATAAAGTGGGGAAAAAAATCTAACCAATGAAAACTGAGAGTCTGTATAGCTCTAAGTAAAATCAGAATCTGCAAAGCATCTGAAGAATCTCTGTTGTCCTGAAACAATTGCTTTAGGAAAGGTTGCCTTTTACTAACTTGTAAACAGTGATGAAGTCCAAGGGTTCATTCACATGGAGAAGCAGAATAAAATCAGATGGCTCAGATGGGTCCCGCCCAAATTGTTGCCCTACTTCTGACCAAGATTGCTGCATGATTTATGAGTCAGTTTCTGTTGCTGCTGTTCTTAGCTAAGCATTATATTCCAAGTGGATCCATGTACCTTAATAAACAGGCTTGGGGTGTTCAGAAGGTGCTTTGCTGGGGTTTCAGGCTTTCTGTGGTGGCACTGCCAATCTCTGTCAGAAGAGCAGAGCAGAGGCTGCAAGTGGCAACTGCTTTAGAAGCCTGATTTTAATCCTTGATTGCATATGTGTCACAGCCCAGAAAGAATGGCAGTTGTAAAATTCTGATGGATTTGCTGAATCCCTGAGGAGTAGATAAGAGAATAAGAAATCAAATGCAGATTCTAATGCTGCGGAGTAACAGATCATCCATGTGGAAATGCTACAAGGCAGTGCATGACATTGTGCATCAACATCCAGAGATTACTGGCCCCAACTAGATTAAGCATTGCTTCCTAACTACATGATTGTCCCCACATGCTGAACTTGCTGTATCATGTTTTCTGTATGCTGGCTGCCACTGAGATGTAGAAATAAATAAAACCCCCAAATCCACTCATGGTAGACTTTTAGTTTAAATTCTGTATTACAGTACACTAGTCATTAAGTACAGAAGCTGACACTCTTGAAAAACACAGAGTTTCTCCCCCACACTTCTGGAACTTACAAGCACCTTTGACTTCATTAGTTTGATATGGGAATGGCTGCCCTGCTGTGAGATATTCTATATTCATCTCTTGTGCAAATCAAACCAAAATGCACTTGGCCTGTCATATTGTATTATTTTGAGAGATGACTTCTCACTGTCCAATGCAGCTCAGTTGCTACTCACCATCTACAGAAATCAAGACATTATATAACACGGATGTTATAAAACCCATCACTGTCACATCTATTAGTCCAGTGTTCCTTGTAATGCTTGACTGATCCAAATGCCCACCTTAAATGGCACATTTTCTCTGCCTGTTGCAAAAGACCTTGAAAATAATGTCTCTCTTTCCAACAGTCTATTAGGAGCTTTTGTTCCCAAAGTGTATGTGGGGGGAGGAGGGAAAGAAAATGAGTCTTTTTCAAGAGAATGATTAAATCTAAAGTCTGACTGTATTTATTCTAAATATTTTATAAATATAATAATTTCTCTCTTTTCCTGATTGAGAATATCATTCTCAGGATTTGATCTTTCCTTTTGAAACTTTGTTCAGAAACCCAAACTCCTTTAAGTGAAGTCTCACCTTTCAATAGAACACCAACACCTCTCTTTCTTTTGGGGTTTTTATCTCTGGATATTATAAATATTTTCTTGACTAGGTCTCCAGTGTACAACCCATATTGTGTGAACAGGTATTTGAACTTGTTAATTAGTGTTTCCCTTGATAAGCACTTTGTAGTTTGTCTCATCTAACCATAGTTGTCAATTACTCATGAGTTCACTCTGCAGTGAGAAGCCTTTAGGAACTGGCAACACATGATGCTGGCCCTAGCCAGGCCTTGACTATCTGCTTTACTGATTGGAAGGTGAATTCTTGAAAAGGCTTTTCTACTGCTGTTTTAGTTGTATGTCTTTCCAAAGAGAAGAATTATCACATTAAGTAAAAATCTGCATCTGCTACTTTATCCATTACTTTCATGTTTGTTTGTTTTTTAGTGGTCTTTAGTGCTGCTGTTTTCTGACATCTGTTTTGAGAAAGAAATATGAAATATAGGGCTTCAGTGGTATTCACTCTTCCTTTTCAAGAAAATCTTTCAATTATTTTTTTCAGCCACTGAATTATTTATTTCATAAACAAAATAAAACACGTGGAGTTGGGAATGGAATCTCACTCAGAATTTCCATTTTAACTTTTGTGGCTTTAGTTCAGACTCTTCTTGTAAGCCAGACTCTTGTGATCTCAGCCTCCGTTCTGTGGCTTGATTATTAAAAAATAAATTTTTTGAGCATTGTAACACACACACTATGGAAAGGGTAATTAACATGCCTGTAACACTGACTAATAGCACAATGTTTTGATATGTGTGGTTAGCATGTATTATTCCTTAAGCTATTTTGAAAGTCCAAGCAGTCACTGCTCATTATGCTATGGGTTAGTCAGTTTGCCATATAAGCTCTAGTGTCTTCAGGAATTAATTAGCTCTAAGAGAAAATTGTAGACAGTGAGGGTCCACTTTGCCTAGATACTGTAATACCTAATTTCAAGTGGCCTGGAAATTAGGAGCATTCTCCTGTCCTGCTAGCCTGTAGTCTGAAAAAAAAGAATCAACAAATCAACCAACCAACCAAACCAACCAAAAAATAACAAAAAAAGCCCCTCACCTCCATATAATGGTAGGATTTGCTTTTGGCATCTCCTGGGATTCCCAGTCATGGAAATACCAGGCAAAGAAACTTTGAGAACCTGAAGCTAAATCTTGTGCAGTGGGATTCACTGGGTGAGCACTAGAGAAGTCTGTGTTCCCAGGAGCAGTGGGGATCCATGCCATATAGACATGGAGGAGGGAGAACTATTCTGATGACCAGCCACTGAGGGTATTCTTGCAGCTACATTTGCATAAACAACCTTTCTGTTGAAATTGAGGCATGAGGATGCTCGATCTACAGAAAGACAGACCAAGCAGTGGAGATATATTAATTCAAAACTTGATTCTTCTGTTTTGTTGTATTGAGCTTGTTCCTAGGATCAAGGTCTGGGCTTGGTAAATTCCACCTAAGATGAGGCAGATGTGAAATCTAGACTTTTAGCTACCAGAGAATGCTACAGACTTTTGTCTGCTTGAACAACCATAGTTAAGCAGACATAGTGGAATAGATGCCAAATTCCAGGTTCTGAGAGGAGTTTGTTTGGTGGCTGTGGTTGCAGCACAGTCTGAGCCAACAATGAATTCCTTCCAAAGCAGAGGGGAGATAGTGGTGATGGTGAAGGGGATGTTACTCATCCTTTTCATCATGTGCTTCCACTTATAGTACTTGTCTCAAAAGTGTAAAATCTGGTTCTAATCTTTCTTTAGGCTGAGGATATTGGTGGAAGAGGGAATCTGTGCACTTACATACAGAGGTAGCAATAAAATCTAGCCTACAAGTTAGATGGCTACCTGGAATGGTCTTGCCATCAGGGTGTTAGAGAAATGTCTGAAACAGGGAGAAGAGCAAGCAGCTTTAAGCTTTTCTTTTACTTTTTAAATTTGATTTTTTTTTAGAAATTGTTATTATTTCATTATGGAATAAGAAGAAATGAAGAGGTAGGTAGAACTCAAAGATCTAGAGAGTTCTTAGGTGCTATGGTTTGGGATTCTGAAATTAGACAATACTTTGGGCACATTTCTGAAAATGGTATTTATTACTATCACTGGTCATTAATCACTTGAGTTTTCTCTTTTTCTGATTTTTTAATATTTATGCCCAATTCTAATCTAGGAAATCATACAGTTTCAAACTTTAAAACAAATCCCTGATTTTCATTGAATGGAAAATCTCCCCATCGACAAGGAAAGCAATTGTGCTTACACCTAAGCATTTAGGAATAGGAAGTAATATTAGCCCCAGCTTTGGTTTCAGCAGACTATTTTATGGCTTGGGAAAAGTGTTACTCACTGAGCCAGCCACAAATTCCATAAGTACTTGTAATCATATGCAACTTTGTATAGCTCTGTAGCTGAGGCAGGAGCGGGAAGAACAGTGGTGACAGACAGTACAAGATTGCTTGTATTTCAGCTGGGCATTTGCTTTAAGTTTCAGCTCATGGTACAGTTGATAGTTTTCCTTTTCTCAAACCTGACTTGCTGTGCAACCAGAATTGTGAGTAACATGGCCAAGAGGAAAGTAAATTGTAACCACAACAGCCTGCAGAGAGTGCACATCTGTAGTGCCTCCTGCTCTCCCCAGAGTGCATCCACCACGCTGAGGTGAATGCCAGACAATGCCAGCACTGCCTGGTAACTGCCTGGGAGTGCTGGGAAGAGTTATGCACTCAAGTGGAACAAACTGGTGTATCTGTTTCTCTGTCTCCCTCTATTAACAGGAAATTCAGTGAGCTACATAATATCTGATTTTTCAGGTGCCTAAAATTTCACTGAGAAAAACGGTAAGTCAGAGCAAATAGCTTTCAAATGCTTCCACACCTCTTGGGGAATTTAGGTGTTAAGCTAAGATTTTGAGGTATTAGGGTTTTAGGAGAAAATATGCAATGGACATAAATATTTTTATGCCTTTTAGATACTACCCATGGGCTTCTAGCAACCTGCCAGTGTGCTGAGCTTTCCAAGGTCAAAGAGCCCCACTGTGCTTTTCTCTGGCAGATGACATCAGTAGAACTGTGCTTTAAAGCAGCTTGCATGTAAGGCCTCCTTTGCAGAGCATGAAGGAGAACCTATAATGTGATATTTGATCTTTTAGAATCTCTAGTTGAGTGAAATGTCTTAAATAGAAAATGGTCTTTTTCTGAATGAAAACTTATCCTGGGCATTTCACAGATAGGCACCTTTATTGCTTCCAGAAGTTGTCTCATGTAAATGGATATTCTGTTACTGGAGAGCTTAGAGAACTTCTTTTTTTTTTTTTTTTTTTTTTTTTTTTAAATGTAATAGCTTTAATAGCCATTTAAAAATAACAGAATAGTGTGGAATGCTGTAATGCTGTATTTTATAGCTCAACTGCATTCACCCTGCTGATAACTAACCTTGGACTGCCTTCACCATACCTGAGACTTTTTCCTGCAATTCATCTGTTTTACACACTCCAGTGGATCCCAGAATCAAGTTCCAAAAAAGTGCAGATGACAGTGACAGTGATAACTGTCATTCCACTGATAAGTGGAATTGGTTTGTTTTCTTGTTTGGTTTTTTTTTTTCCCTACTAAACCTACCCCCCCACCCAGAACACCCACATTATAAATCCTTTTAAAAGGAGCAAAAAACATGTGTGATTGAGTTGATTGCCATTAGGAAATACAGTATTTGTCATTGTTTCATATTAGTATCTTTCTGCACTGTTTTTGGTTTTTTCCCCAAAGTTAATGGCGTGTGTATAATGTCGTGTATATCAAAACAAAGCCTGGGTTTTGATTTTGAAGTGCAACATGAAATGAGTGTTACAGTGGGCATAAACTTTCTCTCATAGTTACAGAACCTTTTATTAAAACTATAGGGAACTTAATAGTTAGAGCTTTATAGGTTATCAGACATAGGTTTAATTCTTGGTAAAATTAAATTCAAACTTGATGAACCAAACAGCTTATTTAAATTCTGAGCGAATCAGAAACACAAAGTGATTCCATCAGCAGTCTATTGCTCTATATACATATTTCAGACTCTACAACTACCTGAAAGCAGGTTGTAAAAAGGTGGGGATCGGTCTCTTCTGCCTGGTGGCAAGTGACAGAAGGAGAGGAATTGGCCTCAAGTTGCACCAGAGGAGGTTTGGATTGGATATTAGGAAAAAATCCTTCACCAAAAGGCTTGTTAAGAGTTGGAACAGGCTGCCCAGGGAAGTGATTGAGTCACCATCCCTGGAGGTATTTGAAAGACATGTGGAAGTGGTACTTGGGGACATGATTTAGTGGTGAACATGGAGGTGCTGGGTTAGCAGCTGGACTTAATGATCTTAGAGATCTTTTCCAAGCTTAAAAATTCTATAATTCTGTATCAGTGAGGTTGTTTAAACTGTAGGTAGAGGTTTAATTTCTTGTTACAGTGTTGCTTGTGATAGACCAACTGTCTACTTAAAGGTCTTTTTGTCCAAAGTTAAAAGCTTAAAATTGTTCTATACTGTTATTTTGGAGGGGTTTTTCTGACACTTTAGTGCATCATAACACACTTAAGGAAGAGTTTGTATTTTCAAGACTGCCAAACATTTCCCTTTTAGAGCTGAAAGAAGGGATTGAAGGATTAACCACTTCTGAAAAGCAGACATTTTATTGAGGATAGTAACCACTCTTTGGAAGAATATTGACTAGAATACAAAAAATAGCTGCTCTTCCTCTAGGTTAATGGCAGCAAGAGTTGTCCAAGTATATAAAGCTACAAGATGCCAGACACTGTGGGTGATGCATGATGTGCAGTGCACAAGCAGTGCCTCTGAGGTTCATGCTGGTATCCAGTGAGGTTGGAATCCGTATGATTCTATGTCATTTAGGAAAGTGGTGATTGTTCTACTCCACCTGCGTACTGGACTCATTTCTCCTCTCTCCCAGCCCGTGCAGGGTCCTCTCAGCAGTGCAACTCCAACAGTGCTGCTTGCAACAACTGCAGGCATTCCTCAAACATTTCTGCACACAAACACTTAGCAGAGCCTCCCTCAGCCTCTGCATCTGAAGGCATTGCTCACCACTGGTCAGAAGCAAACCTGACAGATGAAATTCATAATTAAAGGCACAATATTAAAATCTTAAAAGTATTTCTAGCATGTCTGGATATAGTTTTGGACAGAGCAATGGAATCTTTGGCCATGCCAGGCCTTTTGGAAACACTGGGTGGCCCGAAATTACTCTGTTTAGCTTTTGCTAATGTAAAAATTATCAACTTCATGACAGCATCTGTTACTAACCCAGAGGTTTTAGATGTCCTACTTGCATTTATGTGAAATAGAACCAGATGCAGACTATAAAATGATCTGAATATTTTTTAAGTGACTTCACTGATATTTTGTCTCATGTTTTCTCTACAATTCATGATTAATATTTTTAAAGGTGATTTATCTTTCATCTTGGGTTCCACTATTGTTGACTTAACCTCAAGAAAGTATGATAGAGTTTGAGAAGAAAGACCATTTTTTGCATGTAAGTTTTAAAATGTATTTCAATTAGTAAAACATGAATTTAAGTCTGTACAGTTATAAATTATGGATATGAGAAGAAAATGATGTGTTCTTTTTTCTTATTTTTATCTCCCAAGCAGTGCAAAGATGAAGAATTTTTGTCTGTTTATTACACTGGTGTGGATGGTAAAACTATGCCAAAGAAACTAACAACTGATTGTCCTTTTGACTCAGCAACTGTGATTGATAGAGGTAGAATATATGTAGCAGACTGTCTCTTTCCATCTTTTGTATTACTAATAATAGATATAACGACTGAAGGAGAAAAGTCTCATTTTCATTTCTGATTGCAGAAATTCAAGAAACATTTGTTCTGAAAGTAGAAATGGTATTTCTGGAAAAGCTTTCTGAGGTTTCTGGTAGGGCCATCTGGTTGCTCCACCAAACAATCGTTGCAGTCAATTGTCTGAAAATCATAGAATAGAAGCACTTGATTTAAATTTAGCACTTGTACTGCTGGGGGCAACACTGTGCATGCATGAAGCCAAGTATGTGTTTAATCACTTTCACTGAATAAAAGTATTTAACAGCTAATACACTGCTGTCTACAGTGGGAGTTCTGTTATGCTTCTTTTTGAAGCTACTTTATACTTGAGATATGTCTGCTAATTTTGTCTTTAATGCTTTTGGGGGGCTGCATTTTGCTTAAAAAAAAAAAAGGTTAAAAGTACTGGTTTTAAATATGATACCTTAAACTCTCAAAATAAGTTATTGCAATTCTCCTCATGCCAAAAAAAACAGTAATAAAAAGGACAAAGTGTGTTCTTTGTGAGACTTTTTGAACTCATTTCCATAAATGGCAACATTATCAGTAAATACCTATTTGAGTCACTATGACATCACCTCTCAGGACATATGTTACACTTATTGACACATCAAACTTTCCCAAGAAAACTACTAAAATTGTGATGAAACAATGCGAACCTTGATCTTTGTCACAATTCCATCCATATAACATAGATTGTAAAGGAAATATTCCAGTCATATTCCTATCACTTTCCCAAGCTAATAATTTGTCTCTAATACATCTGAAGAAATAAATGTATTTTGTTTTGCATGAAATACAGAGGTCTGATGTGATCCACAAATGAAGCCTAACAATTTTTGGTATTAGAATGCAGTGTAAGGAAAGCTGATGAGGCATCCAACAACTCTGCTGTCATATTTGTGACTTGATAGGTAAAGGCTATGAAATAACTCCTCCAGTTTGCCTGTTTGTTAGTTTGTTTTTAGAAAATGGACTGTTAAAAAACTGCAGAGTAAAATTCTTTACTGTGAGGATGGTGAGGCACTGGAACAGGTTACCAGGAAAAGTTTTGAGTACCTCATTCCTGCAAATATTTAATACCAGGTTATATGGGATTCTGAGCAACTTGGTCTAGTGGAAGTGTCCCTGCTCACTTCAAGGGGATTGGAATGAGATAGTCTTTAAGGTCCCTTCAAATCCAAGCCATTCTGTCATTCTTAACAGTTCAGTTACAATAAAGTCTCTGAAGTTAATCCAGAGGTAAAGATCTGTCTCACTCTGGGTGAAACCATGGATGACTCCTGGGTGTGCACATTCAGAGCCTGCTCACCCAACACCTAGTACAGCTTAGAGGGGCCTTGAGTGAGCAGAGCTGCTGGTCCCACACCTCAGCTGTGGCCATGGGCATTGAACAAACAACATATGGGACACCTGGGCTTTATGGCTTATTGTATCCACACTGATGACTCATAGCTGAATTCCAGTTCTACAAAAGTGGTTGAAGTCTTTTCTTAAGAGTATTTTCCTGCTGCATGAGTGGATCTCTGCTTTATTTCTATTTGGGGCAAGTCAGTATTTCCATCACATAGGGTCATATTCAGTATTAAGAGTTCACTTCCCCAAAAAAGTAAGCAGTGATCATGGGGAAAAGCAAAACTTTGATCTCTCAGATCCTCCATTTTTTATCTAATTGTCAATTAGCCCACCAATTTAAATGATTAGGTTTAATTTTTATACATAAACAAGGAAGGGTACTGTAGCTGCAGAAGAATAACCCCAAGTAGCAGCATTGGTTGGCATAATAGAGAGCAGTTCTGCAGTGAAGGACCTGGCAGTCTTGGTGGATGACAAGTTGGCTATGAGCTGGCAGTGTGCCCTGAGGGCCAGGAGGGCCAATGGTAACCTGAGGTGTATTGGGAAAAGTGTGGCCAAAAGGTCAAAGAAAGGGATCCTCCCCCAATATTCAGTCCTAGTGAAGTCATATGTGGAGTGTTGTGTCCAACTTTGGGCTCCTTTATACAAGAAAGGCAAGGAGCTACTGGAGATGATCCAGTGGAGGGCCACAAAGATAGTTAGGGGTCAGGACCATCTCTCTTACCAGGACAGATTGAGGGAGCTGGGCCTGTTTAGTCCAGAGAAGATTGAGAGGGGATCTCGTTAATGCTTATAAATACCTCAAGGGCAGCTGCCAAGAATGTGGTGCCAGACTCCTTTTGGTGATGCCCAGTAACAGCATGAGGAGCAATGGCCATAAACTGAAACACAAGAAATTCTACCTCAACATGAGGAAGAACTTTACATTGAGGGTGTCAGAGCACTGGAACAGGCTACTTGCCCAGAGAGGTCATGGAATCTCACTCTCTGGAGACATTCGAAACCAATCTGGATATGTTCCTCTATCAGCTGCTCTAGGTGACCCTGCCCTGGCAGAGGAGTTGTAATGGTCCCTTCCAACCCTAAAAATCCTGGGATTGATTCTGTGATTCATATCTGAATGTGAATTCTGTGATTCTGTAAATCTGATACTCCAGAAATCTAACTGAAAGAATAACCAGAATGACATCTAATCCTTCAGCTTTCTTGGGATCTGGGGAGAAGCTCAGATCTTCATGGAGTTACTAATTGATCATGATATCAGAGAGTTATTTCATGTCATGACCTATAGTGTTGGTCTGACACCCACCACTTTACCAGGGAAGAAAATTCTTGTTCTGAAATGTAAATTATCACCTTCACAAATAAGAAATTTACAGTGTTAAACCACTGTTAAACAGAATAAATACAAACTAATAGCAGACACAATTGTTTTAATGACAGTTAACCATCTGGAAAAAACACCTATATATTAAACTTGAAACACATTTAGACCTTTGTTGTCTATTGTCAATGCAAATTGGTAGGTCCAGTTATCTAGGTTAAATTAATTTTCACACTTAGTGCTAATTGCAATACTTCAGTTGAGTAAAAGCTAAGTGGGTTTTTTTATTAAAAAAATTATCAGATAAATTTGAGACTCTCTCTTGTTCAGTAACTTGATTTATTAACTTTGAGAGTCCATTTTCTTCCTATTTTTCTATGAAGAAAAGTTTAAAAAATAAAAATAAACAAAATTTGAGCATCTCAGACCCCAGGTACAGGTTTTTAAAACTGGGGACTATTGAGAGATTCCTGGTTAAAAAAAAAAAAAAAAAAAAAAAAAGACAAAAATTGTAGAAGTTATTTTGTGACTTGGGAGGGGCTTTTTTTCTCTTTATTTTTTAGTTTTCATGCACCTGCACATTTACACTGTTTTTTAAACAGCTGTGTTTGGTAGTTTAAATACTTCCTGACACAAAAACACATGCCCCAGCAATCACTAGAAACTGTATTCAGTTTGGTGACTCATGAAGCTTCTCAGAACACTCTTTTAGCAAATAAATTAATACATTTCAAATCCACAGAGCAGCATTTACAATCAGCTCTAGGAAGATGAATGTGAGGTAATGTAAGACATATGTGACTTTCTTTTTTTATTGGTGACTTTTTTTTTCTTTTAACTGAGACCTATGGAAATAGATTAGTGATAGATTTTTCTTACTCAGATCTGTGCTGAACCTCAAAACTTGTCTTGCCCTCCGTGCAAACTCATAGGCATAAAGTGGACAGAAGCTTTGTTTAAACTACAAGGAAGACAAAAATATGAGACGGAAACAAGAATGTCATAACAATATATAAATAAATAATGAATATATGAGATCAGTATCTTGCAAACTTAGGGCACATGAGCATCTCGTGTAAGCTGTCCTGCTGACTTCAGTGGAAAGCTTTTGTGATTTGTTGAATTATCTAAACAAGAATTCTTGTATTAGACACAGGAATAGCTTTAAAGTACATGATTTGCTTCTTTCTCTTTGAGGAATGCATGTTCTTGCATAAGAGAAATTGAGGTTGAATTTAAGGTCAGAACATTCCCCCTTCTTAAAAGTTCATGCACTGAGATAATAATAATAATAATTACAATAAATTTAAAGAAATTAAACTCTTATTTCCTTTAACACTTCTGAGGTCATTACTCCAAATTCAGGTATCTTCATTTTATTATTCCTTTGGTAGATGTTCCTTTACATTCTCTTGCAAATGCCAGAGCTCAGTAAAACGTGGCATCAAGTATCTCATCAGTTTGGAAATGCAGTATTTTAAACACCAGTTTAGTGATATTCTGCTTATGGTGAAACTACAGAGTAAAAATATTCATACTCAACATAGGAACTCTAGGGTCTCCTGTCTTCTCACAGAAGTCACCGAAGATCAGGATGAGCTTTGGTGCTCACTGTTTCCAACATGCACACATTAGAGGAGAAGGGCCATTCTACTTAAGAATAAAGAAAAATCCAAAAGTAAACTCAGACCCCCATAAAACAAATCAAAACCCAACATGATATTGTGTTACTAAAGCCAGAAAGGATTTTGGTAACAGAGTTATGAGTCTGTAATAACTATCTTTTCAGTAGGACAGTTTTTGCTAATCTGTTAGATGGTGATCCTGATAGAAGCTCTTGGGGCATTTGTTGATACCTTTACCTCCCTTGATGTCTTCCCAGGCCAGGCTGTAACTTCTGCCTTTCTTGGTAGTTCAAGGCCTTATTCCTACTAGATTACTTAGGGAAATGTTGTATAGGGCCAATCTTCACTTTCCTTTCCAGCCCTGTCCTGAGAATTTCTGCCATTGGCAGAGGAAAAAAAAGCACATGTACCTATGTAATAAAAAGTGCTTATTATCCTTGCACAATCTTAGTGCTTTTGAATGTTTTTGTGGTATTGTTTTGGGGTTTTTTTCCAAAATAATAATAATTAACAAAATTTATGCAAATTCAAATATTTTTTTTCTCTTTAGTTTTAGATGAGGTCTTTATCTCCTTCTTGGTTCATATCTACGCTGACAGATTTATGACATCACTCCTATGTTTTCCCAACTATAACATATAGACAGCTGCTCCTAGCAGTAGAAAAGTACTTGTTTAGGAGTTAGAAATGGTAGGTGTGAGATTTGTAAATGGCTGAGCTATCATGAGCCATTACCAACAACAGTAAGTCAGTGTTTGTTAGATGATACTTCGTCCATAACATCAGTAGCTTGTGCAGTTTCATAATAATAGCTTTTATAATGATGGTTTTAGCTGGAGTGGTTGCTATAGGGTATATCAGAAAAGGACTACTTCATGAAGATTAGAAAGAAGGAAAATTCTCCTACCTGCAGGTCACACCCTGTCTGTAACTAAAACACCATCTGTGCAGAGCAGCAGAGGAGGTCCCAGTCCCTGCAGCATTCTCCTAATATAGCACAAACCACTGTAGGGTTGCAGGAGGTCAGGAGTAGTTAGTCTGGGTCTCACAACCACAAACATTTTGCTGGAAGTAGGAATTCAATGGCAAGACTAGTTCAGGCAAAAAGCTTGCACAGCAAAGCAAGTTGTAAAAAAATCCTAGATTAGAGGTGAATTTCCACAAGCCATTAGCTATGGCTCACCAAGGGCTATAGCTTGGCTGAAGATACACCTACGCTGTGGGACTGCATGGCTAAAGCTGTTTCCCCAGGCATGTAGCACCAGCCAAATTCCTAATGTGGACATTTCCCTAGTTACTCTGTGAAGTTAGAATGATTTAAAAAATGAGGCTGGTGGATGGATACAGCTGCAAATCTTAATTGCAAGGCCCCACAGATGCGCAGTACACTAGATGTAACTCTGTACTTCACAGCCTTGATCCCATTTGTAATTACAGTCAGCCTAAGGGAAGAAACAAGAGAAACCTTGTAACACATGGGCCCAGACCCAAATGTGAATATACATGACCATATTGCACAAGTGCAACCTATGTAATGCAGATGACTGACCCAAAAGTTTATAATATTCTCTCTAACTTTAAAATGTAGGGGTCACACTCTTAGTTCATATTTACAATTCGTCTGGGACAAAATGTATCTCTCTGAGAATTTGTTGGCATTTCAACATGGCTAATTATTGCTTTTTCATTTTCTCATATTTTGCATAGGAGTGTAGTTTTCCTCCTGTTTCACACTCAGTGCTGAGACAATGCAGTCCCTGCCCACAGGGCTTGCCTACTTCCATGTGCTGACGAGGGGCTCAGTGCCTCCTACTTCATCTTTGTGCTGGAAACATGTACAGCAATTGTGAACTACACTCACAGGACTCTCCCTAACAGCACTGTTTGGGCCTGAGGCTGAAGTTAGTCTGCCTAAAAGACAACAAGAAGAGCTGGGACATGATATTAAGTGGTTGTGGCACAGACTAAGTCCACTCACCTCCCTCAGGTATAATGAACAGAAAAGGTTAAGCGAGCAGCTCAGCTAAGTCACTTCAGATGTGTATGGTAGGAATGAATACTTGTGGTGTGACATCCATACTGATGTGTTGCTGTCTTCAAGCAAACTGCAGTGTGAGTTTATGAGAGCTGTGGGCTGCTCTGAGCCTGGTACAGGCTGGGAAGCTGCATGAGCAGACCAGTCATATCCCAGGGTGGGTACAAATCACTGACTTGGGTTGCCACAAGGCAGGATTTGGAAAGCAGCATCTCAGCAACTCAGCTGCTGGAGGCAGCACTTCTGGAAGAGAATGCAAGTCACGAAATTGTGAGTGGCATCTCATTTGCTCAAAGTACTTCACTCTTGATACAAAAGACAAGCAGCCATTAATAAGTGAAATCCACGCTAGCAGTTTCTGCTTTAATCATCCAGGAGTGTCATCATGGCACCTGTATCAAGAAAGGAAGAATCGGTCATTGAAAGGGGAAACATCCCTCATAGAAAAACAGTGCCTCTGTGATCTGAGGGCTGGGTATTTATGCCAGAGAGTATTAAAGGAAAGGTGTGTTTATGGATAGGGAAAGAAGAAATGGCTTGACAGCTTATCTGACAATGATCCAGTTTAACAGGAAGACATCCCCTCTTGGTATAAATCTTATAACTTTGTTGAAGTCTATGCTTAGCTGGATCAGGACTCATGACTCTTATTCATGATTTTGATTTTGAAATAACATCTCACCAGTCCTTTGACCTTCTCATTTCATATTACCAGGCTGCAAAGCCATTGAAACTTCCTATAAGCTTTGGGGAAAAAAAAAAAAAAAAATCAGTTTTTACATGTGTATGTGCGGTTTTTTTGTTTGTTTTGTTTTGTTTTAATTGAAAAAAGGAAGCTAAAAGGATAATTTGATTGCTTTACTGCATATTTTGAATTCAAATTGACTGTGGGCTTTTAAAATACAAATTCAATAAACCAGTGCTTAGACATACAATCTCTAGTTTACAGCTGCTTCTAATGTTAACCATTTATGCTGTAAATAGCAAGAAGCTGAGCAAGGCAAATTTGGTGGTGCTCAGCCATAACATAGGGACAGAATTCGGCTTGTCTTGTCTTGGAAAAGCATCTTTAATTGAATAAATTCAGGTATCTACATCTTTGGCAAAACTGAGGCATGTAATAGACTTAGCCAAAATTTTCTGAAAGTTAAAAAGGCTGAGCATTTGGTTTGATTTGAGTTGTGAGTAAAGCTTAGATCCAAAGCTTGTTTCTCTGCCAGGAACCATGCAGGTTTCAATTGAATTCTTTAATTTTTTTTTTAAAGGAAAACATTTGCTCTAGAGTCTTCCAGAATTGAATACCCATTGGAAAAAGTGCTTTTCCATGTTTATTCTTAAAATTAATTACTTAATTAAAAACTAAGTAAAAGAAAACCTTGAGAATCCTGAATATTTAGTCATTAGGACTCCCCATGTAGCTACATTGTCCACATGTAGCTACTCTTTTACTCAAAGGCCCATATTACTTGTCATAGACACAGTCCAAAGCTCATCTAAGTAGACCAAAGCACTACACAGTTCCAGGCTGTCACATAAGGAGTCCTGGGAGAGGTTTTGAAGTGCCTTCTCACCAACAACCTGACAACACCTATGTCAAAACAATTCTACAGAGCAAGAAGCACCAGTTGTGTGAAGTATCTGGGAATTTACCTCCTTTTTTCTTGCTATCAGCTGCAATCACAACTTATTCCTTAATTTTTGAAAAAAGAAAATTAATATGTTCCAGGTAATAAAACTTCTACTCTTTGAAATTAGTCATAAAAGGAATGTTACACCTTGTGTAATGTAATGCTTTAATTAGATGCCATGTCCCCAAACAACTTGAAGTCCAAAGATGTCAACTTTACCTAAGGCTTTTCAAACATGGAAAGAAAGAGATGAAAATAGCAACAATAAACTGCACCTTTATGAGGCAGAATGATATTGAGTTTTTAGCAGGGAACTGTAGAGCCATGGAGGGTTGAGAGTGATGGAGATGATAGGTATTTTGTCGGATCTGAGTATTTTTTTTAACCTTGCAGGGACTTAAAGGCACACATTATACCACTGCAGAGTTTTTGTGCAAGAGATCTCTGAATGCCTGCAAAATATTTGGAACATGGCTGAAGACTGATGCCACTACACTTTCCAAGGAAAGTGCAAGGAAATAGCATCTAAGAGAGCCAGAGCGTTGTACAGGGGACTGAGACAATGAGAATGTAGGGATCTCCTTTTAAAAAAGGAAAAGACATGCCATGGAAAATGTCTCAATGTCATAGAGCTGCTTTGATTCTTTTCTGAGATGTCTAATTCTGCCTTTTCACTGTTCAGTCAAGGTTCTGGATGCATTCAAATAGTTTCCTGCCTACAAAGAAGTTACAGAACATCCATATTATTTCTTTTCTTGGCTTTTTTCCCTCTTTTCTTTGCCTCTCCAATTTCTCATCTTTAAAATAGGAATTTTTATTTTTCTTCCTTTCAAAGAGGAGCCAAAGAAAAGCTGAACAGCCTTGTAACATAAAAGCAAAAGATGGGGTCCATTTTGCCTAACCTTTTGTGTCTGTATTTTGGATGTCTGCAATTGAGCTCACTACTTGACTTTATGTCTATGACGGATCGAAGCGGTAGGTTTAGACACTTTCTACCTTATGTTTAGATGTCTCCTTTCAGGATGAGATGACATACATCCCAACAATGCTTCCTTCTGTCTCCTGAGTGTAAGAGACAGGTATACACTTTCACAGTACAGGGTTCAGTGTGTGTGCTCAGAATAATCCCATGCAGTATGCCTGGTTCAGGCACTGACATCATAGAATCATAGAATCATAGCATTAACTGGGTTGGAAGAGACCTCTGACATCATCAAGTCCAATCCTTGATCCAACCCTACCGTGATTACTAGATCATGGCACTCAGTGCCACATCCAGCCTCGTCTTGAAAATCTCCAGGACTGGTGAATCCACCACCTCCCTGGGCAGGCCATTCCAATGCCTGATCACTCTCTCTGTAAAGAACTTCTTTCTAATATCCAGCCTAAACCTCCCCTGGCAGAGCTTAAGCCCGTGCCCTCTTGTCCTACTGCTGATTGCCTGGGAGAGGAGACCGACCCCCACCTGGCTACAACCTCCTCTCAGGTAGTTGTAGAGAGTGATGAGGTCACCCCTGAGCCTCCTCTTCTCCAGACTAAACAACCCCAGCTCCCTCAGCCTTTCCTCATAGGACTTGTGCTCAAGTCCCTTCACCAGCCTCGTTGCTCTTCTCCGGACACCTGCTCCAGCACCTCAATGTCTTTCCTGAACTGAGGGACCCGGAACTGAACACAATACTCAAGGTGTGGCCTCACCAGTGCTGAGTACAGAGGAAGGTTCACCCTGTAGGATCTTAGGCAAAAAATCTCATAATTTCCTTTCATTCCCCATATATAAACTGTTCTCTGCTCACACTATAATAGTGCTACCCTCTAACCCTCTAGTAGACTCGAGGTTGGCCAGAGCAGGTTATTGTCTTCTATTGAGTGGAATCACACTCTTATTTGGAGCTATGAAGTGTTACACTGACTGCATAATTTGTAATGCCATAGTGTTGATTCATTAATATTCTCTAAAACACCTTGAAAAGGTGAAATGCTGAGAATGATGCAAAGTTAAAATAATTAGGAAAAACGAAAGTGTGAGTTGTACAGAAGACAGTGAGAGAACCCTCTGGGGAAGTGCAGCTGAACATTTGTGCAGCTCTGTGATCAAAAAGTGTAACCTTTAGTCCAGATTTATGGAAAATAGCTTTAGGTCTACCCAGTGTCTGATTCCTAAGAATCTTTATACTTTCTCAGTGAAAATGAGTGGGTACTTAAAAATATGAATTATTGAATTCTGTAAAGGTAGTCCAGGCAAGAAAGCTAAAACTGATTAAAAGAGAAGAGTGCAGCCCTCTGTGGTTCTGACATTTCCAAAGGTTTGGAATTTATTAAGATAACAAGGCAAATCCTTCTGTTTTCCAGAAAGGAACAAATCTTCTCCCAAACACCAATAAATTAATTTTCTTAATTTTTGTGGATGGACATACAATTTCTTTTTTTCCTCCTTCAAAATCCAGCATTAAAAACCCAATTGGTTTGTCAAAGATTTATTTATTTTTGGATGTGCACGAAGCACTGTCTTGCCAGGACCTGAATAATTTAGAACAGGACAAATCCACATGTGGGATTTCTGCTTTAATCAATGTCAGTTCCATATACCCTGCGAAGGGATTTTCCAAGGGTTAATATATATTATGCATTGTCATTATTAATTTCTTCTCCATATAAATAAGATAGCATTTCTACTGAAGTAAGGTCCAGATGGCACTCCAAGCTCATAGTTCTCTAATTCTTTTTTACCCTGAAGTCTTCCTAGTGCATTTAGAAAGAGATTGTGAAGACAAGATGTACAGTTTCCAAAAGCAACCAAAAACTTCCAAACAAAAGAAACAACAGTGAACTTTCCCCTTTATTGTTTTCTATCAATTCAGTTATAAAAGGTTCCATTAATTGACCTGCTGATATATGTATCATAGTTTATAGATCTCTGTTCTATGTGAGAGGGACCTCGGGGATATAGGGTTGAAGAAAGTTCACACCGGTTGTGGACCAAGGGCACTTGTTCAGGCAAAAAGCCCTACATTCCATTTCTTTTGTGCCTTTCCAATCAGTTTTATACTAAAGTGTCTTATCCTATGTACAGAGCCTGAAATTGCAAAATCTTTTAAACTGCCTTCTGCTTATGCATAGAAAGGTGTCACTGTAGTCTCTGTGTCTGCATCAAGTGTGAGTTTGTCCCTGAGTAGTTCCGGCATTGAACATAACAAGGATGTAGTGCAAGGTGTGCAGGATAATTTGGAATTAAGCTGGGTCCTCAAGCACCTCAAGAGTTTCAGATCCTCTGTAATTAATCATAGTAAATAATCATCAGTGGATGGTGTGTTTGGATTTAGGGTTTGGACTGAGATATCCAGTTATTATAAACTGTTGCTCTTAGCAGATGATATTCTCTAGGCCTGTTGCAATCCTCAAGCTATTAGTCCTATCAACATCTACTTGAGCTTAGGAATCTCTGTTTCTTCACTTTTCTTCCAAAAGTGGAACTGACACAAGGAGAAGTAACTGTCTCCAGGACAAGAAAGAGACAAAATCTCCAGAAGCCTGTGCTAACACAGGTTGGCTGAGCTGGTTTTCATTTTTCTGAATAGCCACCAAGCCTTGGCTTAAATCTATGATGGAGAGATATTTGGGAACTGCTCTTAAGAATCATTTTTAATGGGAATGATGAAGGGGTGAAAAGAAGGAATGCTGAAAATGCATTAGCTTTCTTTTCTAAAAAAAGTTCCTACCTAACTGAAAAACTCCAGCTTCACATTTTAGGCAGATGCACAAAGATTGTTCTGTTCCTTTCCTATTGATTCATCTGGTTTAAGTTTTTCGGTCTTTTTGCTTTGTTTTTTTAAGTAAGGAACAAAACACTCACATGCATATATCCCCCAAAGGAAAAAAAGAAAGCCAACAAAAAAACCCCCAAAAAGAATAGTAAAAGTTAGGTCCATGGACACATCTTCTTGAAGCAGTTATTTTCAAAGAAAAGCATTTTTTGTGAAATATTTCTGGTAGCTCTACTAATTGTATTTAGAGTATTTCATCTAGATAGGTAATCACTAAGAATAATGTCTTTTCTCAACAAACACTAGCTTAATTTCTCTGATAGTCCCTTGTGAAGTCACTGAAGAAAGAAAAAAGGAAGACATCAAAGCTCACAAACCCAACAGATTCATCATCTCCCAGGATAAAATTTTTGTGAAAGCCAAGTCTACTGTGGAAAAGCAATATCTCAGCAGGAGGCTGCAAATTCACTCGCAGTTTTGTTTCCATCCGTACAAGTCTTCAGAACTGGTATAATGACTCTAAGGCAAATGAACTCAGGAGGCAGTTTTGTCATCTGCATCATCAAATCTAAGAACAGATAATCTACCCTATAACAGTTCAAGTCAAAAAAGCACCAAGCAGCTCCATTATGAAAGACTGAAATTGATAGAAAGGTGTTAGTGTCACTCAGACCTTAACATAAAGTTATGGCAGCAGATTTTCAGAATCACTTGGTTTGGAGATGACAGGCCTGGAATTAGGTCAATTTTGATCCCATTCAGATTTTGGCACCGAATGAGTGGTGAATGTCTTTATATCCGTTTTGGACATTGTCCCTCGCTTTAATCCAAATTTTACCTTGCAAGTCCAGAAGATCAGACAAATATATTTCAGTGAGAATTTGTGAACCTGATCCAGAGCCCCTGACTGAACTGACTATAGCTCCTTCTCTTGTGGCAACTGCAGCTTTCTATGCCAACTAAATACTTCTTTAAAATCTTTGAAAAAGGAGAACTAACCTGAAAGAGTGTCAGGAAAGCAACATTGCTTCAACTCTCCAAGACAAAGAGTTTTCTCAGAGAATGGTATTTTTAGACTGGATCACTTCATTTCAGGATTAAAGTTTGGGACTTCTACTGGAGCTTTTTTGTAATTATTTTTTCTTCCTAACATACTGATCAGATTTCAAAGAACTAAAAAATGTAAACTAAAATGAGAAATCCCTCAGATTTCATTCGTTATATATCACCATATCTTCATTCATACTGTTTCTCACTATGTTAATTAAAAAAATATACAAAACAATTTATTATAATTCTCAGTAATACACTTCCTACCCTCAGAAGACCATTTCTTGTCTCTGCTTTTTTGTTGTTGTTGTTGTTTTGTTTTGTTTTGTCATGCATTTCTGAAGTTCAACACATCTTAGAGCTGGAAATTTGCAGTTGTTTAGCTATAAGTAATGGTATTTACAGCCAAAGTACAACTATCTCATTACTCAGGTCAAAAGGCAATTTATTTATAATACAAAACATTTGAAAACTGACATCTGTTCTTGAAATACACAGAACTTCTGAATTGACGTCAGTGATGTAACCACACAGAGGAACGTTTCCGGTAAATTTCCTTAGTGTTTTTATCTGAATGATAACTCAGCTCCACGTAGTGTAATCTGCTTTCTTTTCTTCATGCTACACAATGGTATGAAGGGGCAAATTACAAAAAAAATTCCTTATAAAGTGAACCAAGTTCAAACTTGTTAAGTATAGTTATATTGTGAGGGTCTTTTTTTTGGATGACATGCAGGTATGATAGGCACTTCTGCAAAATTGCCCCTTATTATAGAAGGTAAAACTTTGAAAACTGGGATCACTTAAGAAGTGGAGAGTCAATAAGTTGAGATATACTTCAAATTTTCCTATACTTTCCAAAAGGTAAATTGGCATCAATAGCTATTTGATTTCACTAAAGAGATAATATTTTCTGAAAAGATTTCTGGTAATGATTTAAATCTGCAGTTTTCAGTCTTCACCATAGTATCGAACATATATTAAGAGGGTGGTTTATAGCAGTTAGTGACATAATTAAAATACAGATTCACTTTCTTTTGATTTCATATTGGCAGGATATCCTTCCAGAATTTCTTATTTGAAAAGGAATCATCAGGGAATAGGTTTACTTTTTCTTAGCTATTTACAAGTAGCTTGGGTTCCTGAATATATTTATAACCTGAATAGTCTATGTGTGATGATGAGTAATTCAAAGGTTAAGTACTTCCTGGATTCTTGAAACTTTTATTTTGTCTCCTCTAGTTAATGATATCACCAGTGGCTAATTTAGCCCTCTACAGTTTTATTTTAATCCTATTACTTAAGAACGGGAAATACATTAGATCATCTCGTCCATCTAGTGACCTAGTCTTGATCATTAGGAGGGGTAATTAATATATTTCAGAGCTCATAGCAGGATTCTTTTATTGCTCTATAAGCAGTGGAAAGCTGATCTATGGATTTACATCCATCCCCAGAACAAGAATGATACCATTTACATGGAATACAAATGCCCCAATCAGCCAAAGGCAAAAGCATCTTTGCTTAAGCTAATCAGAACTACGAAATAAATCATTTTGTGGGAATCATAATTCTAAGTCATTATTTCAGTTGTTTTCCAAATTTCATACAAAATATGCCCTATAATAATGAATTTCTCCAGGTTGCCTTCTCCCTCTTGCATACTCCCATAGAGTATAAAATATTTCACTGTGGATGGTCATAAGTGTGACCTGAGTGATTATGACTCAAGAGAAATGATTGTTTTCAAGAATGAAGTGTGCTTGTTCTCTTTAGGAATACAAAACTGGATGTCATAATGACCCCAAACAGTGACACAGAGCTTTCTTAATTGAAGAAAGGCTTTGCTTTTTACTCCATGAGGATAATGTGCTGTTAAAAAGAAGAACAAACTGAATTTTGATTAAAACAATCAAAATATTTTTTTTTTAAATCTTTACTCATACTCTCTTTTGTTTCTGAAAAACAACTTAAGCTCTCAGCTGCCACAGTCACAATGTTTCAAACCAAGGATTATGCTTCCTAAAATCAGTATTTTGGATCCAATTTTTTTCTTCCTAATTTGTATAAAACTTCTCTTACTATCTCTAAATAGATGTTCCTATTTAAGTGCATCAGGAGAGCAGAAACATCCTGTAAAGAGAAGTGGACAGAAGGCAGAATGCGTGAATATGAAATGGTTAGGCCAGGCATGGAAAGAAAGTTTCAACTGTTAGCACAGTGAGATTTTATGATAACTTTAATAAGATTGTGGTGACATGAAACGTGCCTATTTTTAATATGTTGATGGATAGAACTGAATGATACTGTTTTCTGTAATAAAATAGTTCTGGGCTTCATGATCAAGGAAGTAAGTGCCTTGCAACTCTATGCCGCATCATTTGGACATCCCACTCATATTCATTCTAATGGAAATTACATGCCAAATTACTAAGCTAATTTTGAAAACATGTTTTGCTGTTTCAAAATTGTACAGGAAGATCAGAGAATGCGTGTTGTGTTGTCAAATAAATGTCCCTGTTAGACATCAGTAAAAAGCATGTAATTTTGAACCAACATTTTCAAAACCAGATGGCTAGAACTAGATTCTTAGATTCATTTTTAGGCACTTATTTGAGTTACTTTTCAGAAGTGCAAGCTTTAAAAATGGTGACTTCATTATCACTGGCAAAGCTGATAGGCAGACTTTGAAAGCAAGAGCACTCAGAACTCAGATCTGTGTCTGAACTCTGAAGACCAAGGTCCTTAGCATCATTAGCAGGATTCTTTAATATTAATATAAAGTTTTCAATTTTGTGTTATGTAATGTTTTTCATGGGCTTTTAGTCAAAATCCTCTTATGTTTTCCATTACATTAATAGAATTTACTAGTTTTCTTACATTTATTTCATTAAGTGAATGAATTATTTGTGAAACTGGTTGCTCCTGGTTCAGACAGAGCAGAAGCTGAAGGTCTCTCTCTTTCTTCCCCATCCCAACTGCTAATCCATCTTCATTAAAATAAAGCTGATTTTTTTTCATTCGCATTTGTAGTTTAACTATGTTAGAAGGATGGATCCCTACAAGCAAATACTGATGAAATTGAGACAGTGAAATGTAACATGAACACATAAGAGATAGAGTACAAATGCTTCAAATTTACAGGAAATAAAATAGGAAATATTTTAATGTATTTATAATAAATTAAGAAACACTGAAAAAAAACTCTCTTAAGAAGGAAGTGGTTTCTCAACAAAGTTCAGACATTTTCATTTTTTATCACAAACAAGAGATTGGGTGTGCCTTAATGCACTATTATGTGTTTAAGATTCTCATTCCCCTTTCACCTTTTCTTCCTGTAGGTGGATAATGCTCAGTATCTTCCTTTACCAGAAGAGGCAAATAAGGCCACCTAATTTTACAACTGAACCACCCATTTTTTAATTTTTTAAAATTTTTCTTTGGTAAGCTGGCATGGCATGGACAGCCTATCTCCATCTGTCCCGCATTTCAAGAAGGCATCATTAACCCCACTATTTTGGTAAGATGAATGAAATAAACCATGGCAAAGAAGAAGTTCCTTTCAAATTCTTTTAAAAATCCTCTATGTCTGTGGAACAGACATGCTTTGTTGAACAACTTTCAGAACAGTAACATGATTTACTGTATTTTCATCCTAAACTAATTCTACATTAAATCACCAATATATGTGATGTCAAGGTGAATGCAGATATGTAAAGAAAAGCAGAACATATAAATATTTTAGGGATTTTAAGATAAGGGATTTAAGCATGTGCAGTGGCAAATCACCTCTGGAAATTTTGTTTGGTAGTTGCCAGCTTTTGGAGTCTATAAAAGATAGACTTTCCATGGTAATTGATGAAGAAAGTTTTCCTTATTCTTCGGCCAATACTGGCCTTCTAGGCAGCCTGGACACCATTCCAGTAAGACCTACCACAAGCATGTGTCTGTCTTCTTCTACAAGCAATTGTTTTGTTGAGTTTCAGAGTTTACCTGGTTTTTTGATGAACATACAGAATGTAACTCATCAGTGACAGAATCACTTATGAGTCATACTTACATGACTATTGGGAATTCATCTGTTGGAATTACTTGCAGATGAGAGATGAAAAAAAAAAGTCCTCCTTCCTGGATAACATATACTTTTGAGATCTGAGTCAGTAGTGATACTGGTTGTGATGCAGAAAGGCAGGGCTTGTTAAAGAAAAGGAAAATATGTACATCTAGCTCTACTTATTTAATATCTCATCTATTTGTAAAACTCATCTATTTATTAATAAAAAGGAAAGGGAATATTTCTTTGACCTGTTTTAGATTTCCAACTTATGATGAACCTAATAGTGACATGATTGTTTTTTTGCATTGACTGTGACAGGGACCTCACTAACTAGTTTAGATAAAGTCATCAACATTTAGTCAAATCAATCACACCTAGATTTCTTACCACCTTGTATACTTAGTGCTAAAGCAGCCTCTGTAATTGTTGTACTCCATAAAAAAAGGAACAACTAAAAAAAAATGGAGACATGCAAAACAGTGGCACTTGAAACAGTCTAGATACCAGAATTTTCTTCTTTAATCAGAGATGTTTGCACTTTGTGGTTAAAAAGGAATATTTGCTAACATTGTTGTTGGATCAGTTAGACATAGAGATTAAAAACACATTGCAATTATCTAACCAAAAGAAAAAGAATGGGAACTAAACTCCTCAGAGAACAATAGTTGTAGTTTCTGAAGGTGATGTTGAGTCATCAACAGATTTCTGCCCCTGGAAGAATGTTTAGGAAGTGAAAGTGCAGACTTGGGTATTGCGGCCATCCAGAACAACCCTCAGAAAAGATCAAATGATATGATCTAACTGTGCCTGTGTCTTCTCAAAAAAAGAATGTTTTTTTGTCTGTTTCTTTCTTTTTCCTCATTATAGTGATTGTCCTTAAGAATCTATGACTGTTTAAGATGTATCTGTGAAGGAATCCCCACTACATAGCAGAGCTGCAACCTCAGCCAACAATTCTACCAATTTATTCTGAACTTTCATGAGTCCCTAAAATAATTTTTCTTTTAATGTTAAAACTAGAAAAATTGACTTTATCATTTCTATCTTTATTTGGCCAAGAATTTTCTAGGATTCTCACAAAAAAATTATTATTCAGAAGTATGTCGTTAATGTGTCATGATTCAGAAACCCATGAGGGGAGAGCGAAGCATGACAATGAGGTTGTATAATTATCAGCAGAAGGACTGGTCCTGGACCTTCCTCCTTTATTCTTCAGTTACTCTGATTTTCCAACTTTATGAACTCAAGAAACAAGCATGGGAACAGTGAATGGGGTGAAAAAATACCAGAATTAATAAGTTAAAATCGACAAGGAATGTACCCTTTGAATAAGAGGCTGGCAATGGCTACGTGATGTATGGACTGGAAAGGAAGAAGAGATGTTGGAATTACATCGTGGATATATCAGCAGAGGAAATGGTCACTGCAGAAACTTTAGGAGGATGTGATTATTAAAGGAAGCAGTGTAGACAACTTGCCTTGATTATACTGGACTTAGACAAATTATTCTAGATGAGCTATTCTAGATGAGAACAGTATGAGTGAGATCATAACTCTAAAAGCTCTGGAGCATAGATGTGTAAATTCTAAGTAGTTAGTCTAGGCATAGCAGCCAAAAATCCATATAAATAAATAAGGAAGTAAACATGGAAAAGGGGGAGTCCTGATGTAAAGGCTGATAATGAGGAAACAGTGGGTCTGCTGACAGAGCAGTTAGAGAAATGAGCAGTGAAGAACAATCATGAGGGCCAGGGAGAAACTGGCTGCCAAGAAGAAGGGAAATGACTAAATGCATTAAGGACAACAAGAAGATCAAATAGGCTTTGAGCCAGGCCAGAAAAAGAGATTCAGAGGGAAGCTACCATGGCTCATGTGCTGGATCGAATGGTTATTCTGCAGTGAAAGCAACAACTGAGATGTTATAAGCACTCTAAGATTTACAAGAAAAAACAGAGATAAGACAGATCCCATGAAAGAGAACAGACCTGCATCAAAGTTCAGTGGATTTTCATAATTTTCTTTGATAATTATGTGCAAATTTGCTTCTCCTGACCTATGCAGTACTGGTTTGGTGTACAGGGATTCTCTGTTCCAGCAGGTTCTCATCACAATGTGAAAGGTTCATCTCATTCCATGCTGGTAGCTTTTTATACTTGTAACAATTCCCTCAGGTTACTAATGGATCATTTACACATCTGAGAATGTTGTTAAGAAGCTCCTGAGGTGGAATGGGATTCCAGCTGTAGCAGCTACCTACTGCTCTTATTTCTTAGGGCAGGCTCCTGAGAGTTGCACAACTGCCTATTAGCAAGTTGATGATGGATGGAACAGCTGTAAATTTACAAGTAATGGTAAGCTTGAGACTCCTAAATTAGTTAGAGAACAGCAATTTTCAAATTTTAAACCAGACCTTGAACCAGGATCTTTTTACAGGATAATACCACCAAGAAGACAATAGGTCAGTTGTTGATAACTATAAGCATTCCTCTCTCCTTTCCTATGGTTCTCCATCTTTTTTGAAAATAGATAATCAAAATCTCATGTCAATTTATCACAGGCTTTAATTTTTCTACTGATCTGCTGGATGGTAATCAGAAAATTATACGTTCCACTCCTTTTCACTGGACTATGCATCTCTATTCTTCTGCAAAATTACCTAAATGCATTTTTTCTGGGAGATAAGTGAAAATTAAGGGAAATAATATAGTAAAGAGACAAAGCAAGAATAGTCACTCGGGACAGTGAGAAAGAAGAAAGAACAGAATCATGAGGAAGGAAGAATAAGGCAGTTGGTTCAGCAGATGGAAAAGAGAAAGCATCATACCCCTGGTGATTCTGTGAAGCTCTTAAAGACACTCTAAAGTTTAGAGAATACTCTGGGAAAGTGAAAATGAGAGAATGAAGAAGATGCAAACTTGATGCAAGAAATCTTGTTTTCCTTGTAGCCTTTGACAAAAAGCCAGAAATATATCTGAGAGGCCTACTGAAGGAGAAACGAACAACTTTTCTGGGAAGATAAAACTGTTGTTCCCATCATACTCAAAAGATTGAAAGGATCAGAATGAGCAGTGACCTTTTTTTCTGTTGTTTCATCTGCTGGTCTTACAAGTCAAGGACTAATTGGTGGGCTTAACCTCACTTAACTTTGTAAGTATTTATCTGAGCTAATTTTTAGCACATGTACAGTTAGGTGTCTCTGGCACTCATTCACTCCCAGGAAAGTAATCTACATCCATATTAGGACCTCAGAGCTCTCTAGGCAGAAATAAAGGACACTTGAAGATTTTGGATTAAAATTATTTTCACAAAAAAAAGCTACATCCTCACTGTTTGATTTTTTGGTTTAGTTTTGGTGTATCTCTAGACTTGGTCTACATTTAAAAATTAATTATATGGAAGGTGTCTCTCAGACCTAACAGATTTCAGGTATCTCTTCCTTTTGAATTTGAAAATCCTTGAAATGATTTATTGTAATGACAAGTCAGTCTAAAAATACCAATGCCCTATGTAGTTCGTGCCAGGGAACTGAAACAAAAAACCTAAGTTTTAAAACACACACAGGGGAGAGCAATATAAATTTAATAGTCCTATTTTCATGTTCAACAAGCATCAGTACTAATTGTTAATTGCTTTGAACAGGCACATGATTAGTGAAGGAGTACATGGAGTACTTGTTTCACTAAATGATTATTTTTTTTATAGAACTAAATTTTATATGAAAACATAGAATGGATCATAAGGGCTAAATAGTATTAGTAGGCACTTTTAATTAATGTCTGTATTCTTATATATGGAGTTCAATGGTATTACTATCTGAAAATAAGCTTGCGTATCTAGAGAATAGGACTCAACAAGATCAAAGCTGAGATCTGAGATGTGTGTAGGACATTATAACACTGACAAGAGTGTGCTCCCAGCAGCAGATACACCCAGAGGAATGGAAGCTCAACTCATCTTTCCCCAAGACTTCAGTGCCTGACTTCTCTATCCTGTTATTCACATGATTCAAAGAGGTACCTGAGTTAATTTTTAGGGAACTGCTCCCATGATTAAACATTAGGTCAAAGTTAGGCCTCTGTTTAATTGCTTTTTTCTTCTATTCACCAAATCTGTATAAAACCTCCACAATTCAATTACAATAATCTCATTGTGTGCATGAAAAAGGAGAGAAAAATGCCACCAAGGGAAATTAGAACAGTAAGGCAGTCCTTTTCCTATGGTACTTTTTTCCTATAAAGCTTGTACTTTTATTGATGGCTTGTTGTACCACTTTATTGCTTTGTTTGGATCATCTCTGCAGTACTTTCCAAGTTTAAAAATGAAATATGTGACCCTCTTCTTTTGTTGTCCTCTTTAAAAAAAAGTGACTGAACGTTCTCAGCTGAGATCAGCTGTGTCTCTTCCACAGATGATTCATGAGATACCATGTCACGGGGAAAATTAAAGGGTAAAAGGGCATCTTGAATCCTATTACTTTTATTTCTCTGTTGATTTGGGTTTTTTTGAAAAGAGTAGCCTTTCACTGGTTCTATATCTGCTTTTATGATTTCTACTAGTCTTTATGCTCTCATAGTAAAGTAGTGGAACAATCACTGAAAAGGGAAAAATAATCAGAAAGCTAAAATACCAGTTCAGATTCACTCAGATATATCACAATAATGACTTGCCTGGAAGAATGAAGCCTGATGCCAAACTCGAACCAACATCATCTATGAACAAAGCACAAACAGCTAATATGCCACTTTCTCACAGCTATTGTAACTGTGGCTAATTTCTGATCAAATCATAGAGTATACAGATGTGTTTAAACAAATATCTTGCCTAAGAAGAATTTTTTGGTTGTGAAACAAAGTTTATAGTGGAAATTTACTGACAGGCTAGAATACAATGTTCAATTAGAACAGTGGACTTTCAAAGAAAGTATAAACTCCTATGCTCTTAAGAATATCTGTCCAGTAGTTCTGCTAATTAATATTATTCAATTGGAGACAGCTTTTTGACCTCACTGCACAAAAAAAGGCCTATTTCATTAAATGTAGTGAAATCATACTCTTAAAAGTGTGAGGCACTATTATTCCTCCATAACTCTAACTCTGAATATAGTCCTAGAATTTGGATTTTTTTTTAACAGACTTAAACAGCTTTGCATAACATGGTAAGAATGTGTCTTTTTAGTTCCATTTTAATCTTTAGCTCAAGTATTGTCTATTTTACTGATCAGTTGTTTTTATTAGTGTTGTTGTTATAAGATGCTATAAGAACATGACTTTGAATTCCTATATTGATAAAAATTGAGAAAAAATTCCACCTTCACAGTCAAAGATTCTGGACATGGTGAATTATTTTATTTTATTTTAACAATGCAATTACAAATGTGATGAATGACATATACAGTGGCTTCCGGAGAATATCATCCTATATATGTTTTTATAAATATGAGAATAAAATATCAGATAAATGCTGTCCAAAATCTATCTCCAAAGCAACTAATTTCTCAACTCCAACCACCTCCAAATATGGAAGAAAACTAAATTTTGATTTCCTCTACTCTTGCACAATATTGATATAAATATTAGTACTACTTTGTTTATCCATTTGCAAATGTTATTATTCCTCAAAAACATAATAGTGGCCCATAAGATCCAACAAGTGAGTATATATTGATTTGTAAAGCAGAGATGCTTGATTGGCTAATGATCTGCCTGAGAATGTCTTATTGCATGAACTGTTTTCCTTTATTAAATATGCCACAGTCTAATGGAGACCAGAATTTGGTTCCGTGGTTCAAATTTTGGGATGACGTTAAAAAAATTCAACCATAACAACACATCTCTCTTGGGACACAAACTGCTTACACACTTTTTGTTTGGCGAATCAGTGTGATAACTGATTTGGAAAACCATTTCTGGCAATGTGAATGTAGTCACTAATATGTCATCTTCTCATACCTGCATGGAAAACCAGTACAACTTTGCATTCCTGTCTGTCTTCAACAAGACCAATTAGCAGGCTAATGAGGGTAGCAGATTGCACATTTTCCTTTGGGTTTTCAAAGGAGTCAAAGGAAAAGTCAGTGTTATTTGAACATTACTACCTGTTTTACTTTTGGTCTTTTGAAAATTCCATAATAAAAACATAGAGATATAAACATACATTCAGAATATAAAACATATGTAATTGAATAAGATACTTATCTTTAACAGTTGCTTTGCAAGCCCATTTTTTTAGTTATTATTAAAAATTCCTCTACTGAAACAGAACATTTTTGCTTTTGATGCTTCTGGTATTTATGTGTAGTATTTTGTTATTTGTGTATTTTTCTATTCTTGATCTAACTTTATTTTCATCCAGGGTTTCCAGTAATATGGAAGATTTGTTGTCAAAGCTTTGGTCTTTCTGATACCGATGTATCAGAGTGTGTAATGTGGTTAGGTCCAATTTGGTTGAGTTTCCATGTGCAGACATTTATAATGATCCTATATAGCACTTCTCTGAAGCATGAGAAGGTGCTCTGGCTGCATCTATTTGATTGGACAGATTACGATCTTGACAGATTTTCAGATTACACACAACATGTACATCTTTCTGAAATGCAGGGTGGAAAACATTTCTCAATATGCATTATTGTTAGTTACTGTTGGATTGTTCATAATTTAAAATATTATTTCCTTCTTTTAAAAAAAATTGTATACTTTTTCAGGGGAAATAACCTAGAATTTACTTTTAGAAACTTCAGTTGTACAAAACATATACGAAATTTTTCTAAGATAAGAGTATTTCAAACCAATTTTTTATTCATTATATTGTGTAAAATGGACACTACCTAATAAAAAATTTAATAGTAAGTGTCTTTGTAGTGTCTTCATTGTTTCTATATTACTGAAATATGAATCTTAGTGATGAATTAATTTAGAGATAACAGTATGATTTGCTTCCTTTGCTTACAAAGTTTGCGGAAAACACACTGGCTTATTACCTCCCAGATTAATTTCATTCTGTGCAAATGTATTTAGGACCATGTAAAATGAGTTGGAAGCAGAAGAAAGTCCTAAACAAGTTACTTGAAAAAAAAACAAAAGCAAAAACAAAACCACCAAAGAACCTCAGTCCTAAGAGTGCTCATCAAGCAATTTTCAAATCATGTATCTGGTTTTGTCTGGAATAAGACTGTACATTGCAGTACAGTGTCTACTAATTCCATGTCATGTTGAAACTTTTAAACCTCAGCTATTTCTTGGGCTGACTTTTTTTTAAAAAGGCATAAGATGTTGAAATTTTTTAATACAGGGGAAAAAATTATATGTATATGCATTTTCATTCTAATCAATAAAACCTTGTCTTTAGGAGCTCAAGACACTTATAGTGTAAGAGATGAGAAATGATATCCCAGAGCAGGATGTTCCGTCAAACTAACGATGGTCTGAACAGTAAACATCATAACTGACACAACTTTGAAACTAATTACTTTCTGCAGTGTGTTTCAGAAAAGAAAAGAGACATCAGATTAGGCACATTTTCATTTGTTCTTCCAAAACAATACTTCTGGTCTACTCAAAAAATACATTAGAAGGAGAATCACTCATCGGGTCGGGCCATCTGCAACATGCTTATTTTGTCTCCTAGAAGTATTCTGTATCTGAAATACCATCAATTCATCTCCTGTTGTTTGCCAGAAACACCCTTCCTTTGCATTTTGGGCATAGAATAGGACTGGAATAAAGTTTTGGTGGGAGAGTTGGAAGTTCCATCTGCTAAGGTGCTGAAGATATGAGTTTAAACTCTGCTCTGGACTTGTACTTATAATCTGTATAAGGTTATTGGGAAGGAATCAAAGGTGATGTTAACCATATCAGTCTTTATTTTCCTGTGGATCTGGTGCCCTATAACTATCCTGGCCTGGTAGTTGACCTATTCCAGCATACAGTCTGCGCCTTCTCTTTCATGTGGTAGGAAGGAAGGAGTTGGATTTTGAGAAAAGTATGTAACATCCTCATGGGTGTTTCAGATTTCTTTGTAGATATTTGATACAGTGCAACATAACAAAGACCAGCATTGGCTACTTCTTGGTTTCCCAAATATCCCGTACTTCCAGTGGAAGAAAATACACTTGAATATCCCTGGACCTCTTTTGCTTCCACTGATATAGAGATACACTAAATCTCTTCATTTAAATCCATCTGAGTATGAAGTCAGTTGCACTGTGAACTTTCTCTTTTGTTCCTTCTTACAAAAATTCTCCCTTTTTCTCATTTGCCAAGCCCTGTGTGTGCAATGAAGGAGGAAACACGAGAAAAAACTCATAGCACCTGCTGGCAAGAATTCAACTCATACTGTCTAAGCATTATTTATTTCCAGTTACATATGATTCCTCTTATAGCTTTCTATTGATAATGACTGATGGCAATGAAATAAGCACATGAGCTCAGGAAGAAAAGAAAAACATTTTGTGATGAGGAAATTGTTTAAACAATATGAAACTACCAATCTAAATTTAAATGTGCCCTTTAAACATATCCATTGTCTCTACCTCTCTTTTGCAAGTACTGTAAATATGTCACTTCTGTTTTCTGTAGTTTCAGACTCTTCTTATCTCTTAATAGAGTCTGATGGAAATATCCCACTAGCGCTTTCCCCCTTTTTCAACATGTTCAATGAAGTAGGGTTGCAAAAACCAGGGCAACACTGAAAAACTGCTATTTGCATGATCTTATCTCTTGCCAATTTTCACTTCTGCTCTCAATTTATTCCACACAGCTTTTTTAATAACAATAACTAAGCTCCTGATATGTACAGTATGGGGTTTTTTTGAAACTCTTTTTAAAGAAGTAGGCTAAAAATTTCCAAAGGCAGCTTTTAATTCCTCATGCAGTGATGATTTAAGCATCCAAATTAAGACAAGTGAGGGCCTATTTTAGAAGTGCTGAGCATCAGCAAGTCTGAGTTCTAGAGCATTAACGCTCAGCACAGTCAAAGGATCGAGCAGGCACACGCAAGCAACTCCAAATCAGAGACTGCTTTTGGAAAATTTAGCCTTGTTTCTTAAGGGTGAAATCTCGGCCCTTCAAAGTCAATTACAAATATCCCAATGACTTCAATAGGCTAGGATTTCACCCTTTATATTTTATAGGAAAAAACAAGCAACATCATACTGAAGTTTCTCTTTTATGATTTTCTTGATGTTTGCTCAACCCTGGCTTCCCTTTAGGTAGGAAAAATCATGGTTTTAATTTAAACTCCATAAAAACAAATAAACAGTAGCTTAATTACAAGGGTGGATGGGATGTTTCACAATGCTTAAACTAATGTAGTAAAACACGAAGTGTTTGAAAAAACATTTTTAAAACTCAGAAAACTTTAAACTGCAGTGTGTCTTCTCCTCACTGTTCCCATCAATGCTGGAGTTGCTAATTTTACAGCACAAATGGGAAACTGATGACAATTTCTAGTAAAGTAAGTTCAATTTATTTTGGCTGATGCCAACATCAGCACTATAGAATAAAATTTTAACTGCTTTACCTGTAGCAGGTACTTCAAGATATGCCTCTAAGCTTCACTGTGTCTCTGCCCCAACTATATGATACTGATCTCTTCCCATTTACTAAGGTATGACCACTCCCCTTAGGGACTAGAGCAGAACCAAGAACATCGGTGGTCCACATACAGAGGGCCCTTGCATAGAAGAAAGAAGCTCTTGAGAAAAATTGTGTCTGGTTTTTTTAGGGGAGTAGGATGAGAATCACTCTTTCCTTTGAAACTTATGCTACCACTCTTCTGTTCAATGATCAGAGATTTGGGGACAGATTTACTTTTTACCTGTAGGAGGTGGTGTCAGCAGTGCTCATATTACACTTTCTTAATATCATTTGGTGCATCAACACTAGTAGCTGGACAGTCAGAGGCCTAATGTTCTACTCAAATGATTTGTTCCTTGAGCCAAGCAGCCTACTTAGGGTACAGCTAGCCTTTATGTGAATAAGCTCAAGGACAGAAAGCTTGTGCTCCATTATTTTGGAGGCTAGTTATTTTCAAACGAATTGGTGAAGTTGTCCATGGCTGGAGGGTCTCATTTGTGGAGGCACCAGAGGACAGACAACCACTCATCATGCCCAAAGCACAACCCTGGATTCCATTTTAGACTGCAAGAGTAATTTTGGAAAATTTACCTTCAACAGCTAGAAAAGGTAAAATAACAAGAGTATGAAAAAGACTTTTTCCTTGTTGTGTACCCAGAGGTCATATTTTCATCTGAGCTCTCCAGAGTCTCAAAGTTTTCTTTTGTATATTCATTGCCATTCAATATTGATGCTAAATTTTAGCATCCTGTTAAACTACCTTTTTGATGGGTCTTTAACCAATTGAAACACTATGTGGGTTATTTCTCTAAATAAAGGGCAGCATTGACCCAGTGTATTTCATCTAAATCTGCTTTTGGACACTGTAAGCTTGTTTCCAGGATTCTAAAAGTCTCTTAATAGACAGAGTGTATCCTTACCTACCCACCTGTCAGTTCTGTGCATATAATGTGCTTAGAAAATAATGTGCAGCACTAGTCCACTTTACCTTTTGCCTGGCAGTGCTCCTGAGGCATCTGTTCTCAGATCAAGGGAACACTGAAAGGCCTTAAATCTGATCTCTCAGACAGCTGCGCTAATTTAACTAAAGGGGCTACGAGAGGGGATGGAGAGAAATCTATAAAATATTTGGCTGACATTTGAAAAAAGAGATAGGATGTTTTCTTGTTAACCTTTAGAGCAGCCCATTACATAAATTGTGACAATGTTCTCAGATTAAATGAGACTGTATTCTGGTTTAGCTCTAGATTTATCACTTCAGCAAATGAATTCTACTGTAAATTCTGGCAATATATCTTTTAAAGAATGCTGTTTATCTCACTGGGGAAGCAGAGTGCTGATAAATAAGGAGCACAGCCTTTTGGATGAAACATGGTAAAGATGGATTGGAAAGAAGATTCAATAACATTGCTTTCCTGCTTCAGTGTAGGAATGTTCCATGGTATGTATCTCATTAAATTACAGGTTTCTTATAGCACTTCTGTAAGTTTTAACATGATAAAGCAAAAAGATCTGTGAAATGTTGCTTTCTCATAACATTTGATTATGTGAATTCTAATTACATATGAAAAGCATTTGCACAGAATTCAATGATGAATTGAATGGTTGTTCAGCAGTAGCTTCAAATCCTACTTAGGTTTCCATTCACTTTGAATGCGTAATTTTCACCAATTTATGAATAAAAGAGTGGCCTGAGCACTGGTATTTTAAATAATTTGATTTTGAACTTTCCTAAAATTAAAACAACTTCAGTGGAATTTTTTGAGTTCTCAGAAGACTTAATCCTGCACTAGTTTCTAAGTGATGAAAATTTCTTTGCAATTTTTTTAAGCTCTGAGTAACATGAGAAGTTGAAACATAGAGAGCATACAAGTTTCTAAATAACCTATGCACGTCTTTAGGAAGAGAATGGAAAAAAGAAGATAGTAAAAATAAAATCTAAATTATTTTAGATTAACATATGAAAATATGATATGAGTATGTAATACTATCAGAGTCAGTCAGTTTATAAAAATTCTTTTCTAGAAATTATTTATTCAATTTCTGTAAAAATTTTCGAAAGTTGCAGAAATTAGCTATTAACAAGCCAAGGGAAAGGAACATGTATCTTGATTCCATTTGGATGAATTTTTGAAACTTAAAAAAACATCTATGTTAGTACCTAAACTGCACTGCAGAATCTGTAATGTGTTACTTATACTTTCCAAAACAAGGGATTACACACATTGTAGTGTTCAAAAAGAAAGACCCTGATTATTCAAAGGGTAAATCGTCAGAATTGTTATAAAGACCACAAGTTTCCAATTGTAATCATGAAAGTAAAGCCTTTTTGTCTGAATAAAGCCAAGGATGGTTTCTTCTTATAGGGCAAAATTTATTTTCAGTAAGATTTTGTGTTCTCAGGGAACTGAACAGAGCTGACCAGAAAGCAGAAGTATATAATCCTACCAGGCTCAGACACTAATTTTGTTAAAGGTTGCTGTGTTTCTTTATTTTATCTTTATTTACTGTAGAAAGTTTGTTGGGTGATGGTGACTAATAGCTGAACATCTGGATGCAGTGACCTTTAAAAGCCTTTAGTCATTACTGTGCCCAATTAAACTCAATATCAACAGAAGTGCTTGCATTTTGACTGGACTAGTATAAATCACTCTGCAAATACATTGTACAAACAGGGGGAAGTATTACCATCCTGGGCTCATTCCTCTCTAAATGACTTCAGCAGGATGGGCCAGGAGCTAAGGATCTGTTTTGGTTTTTGTTTCCAAAGTACAAACTTTGACAATTAAGAAAATTAATTAATGAAGTTAACTGGAAAAAATAGCTCAAAAACTTCATCGGGGAACAAGACTGGAATTTATCTAAGGCAGACGTACAAAAATTATCTGGGATTCACATCTCATCCAAAGAGAAAGTAACTTTCAAGAAAGCTTTTTAAAGGCCTAACTGAATAAACAGCCATCTCATAAAAAGGATATAAGTAAACAGGGTGTCTATCTGGAATGGGAAAAGGACTGATCATTAAAGGAAGCTTTACTTTAAAGGTCAAAAAGAGCAAGTATAAAGTGACAATTTTGAATAGCCAAGCTGGGTTTGCCTTTACAAAGGAAAATAAAACAAGTGAGGAGAAGACTCTTCTAATAATGTCTAAAATGTGGAAGTTTGACTCCTGTTCAGTGAAGGCTCAAGATAAAAGACAATCTAACACGACATCAAAGCCCAGTATTCAACAGAGTAACTAGTGGAATGAAGAAGTGGATAGGTCAGGGATTAGCTTTGGGCTGAATCCTTGGGCACAGCAAGAGTCCAAGGTCAGGCTGGGACCTCAGTCTGAAGGTGGGGTTTGGGATCCAGGCCAGCAAAGGAAAACAGAATCTGTCCCTGTCCTGGATGGCCCAGCAGGGCTGTGGGGACAGAGCTGGGGTGAGGCCAGGCTGGGCCCTCAGCCAGTGGGGTGGCCCAGCTCAGCATCCAGCTGTGGCCGGGCTGGAGACGTGTCCTATGGCCTCTCTGGGGCAGGGACTGATGGCACAGGGGGCTGGAATGGGGTCCTGCACTGTGGCAAGGGCAGGGGGAGCCCTGGGGGCAGAGATGGGCATTTAGGTCCCTGGAGTCCACTCAGGAACCCTGGCAGTTTCCCTAGTGTTGAGTTAAGCAGAGCAATCCAAAGCCTGGTTTTCCCATGCTCCTTTAAAATAAATGGGGAAAAAAGGTCTCTATAAACTGCAGTTCAAACTAAGAACTAAATGCGTGTCTGAAAATTCCTTCTCTCCATTGATAAGTAGAAGGACTTTGAGTGGTGCCTGCGTTTATGTGTTGTGAAGTGATAGGCTGACTTTGGGAGAGCTGGTAAGCATCATTTCAGACCTTCAAGAAAATTGACTTATAGAATGTAGCAAGAAATAATAAAGAATTTGTCAAGTTGAAGATTGTTCTTCATAGCTAGAAGCTATACAATACAGAATTTGTATTTAAAAGAAGAAAAATGAGGTCTTGGGTGGCTGAGGAACAACTGTTTAACCTTTGTAATATGGAACACCTGGAGTAAGTGTAATTGAAGATTTCACAATAAACAGAAAATGACATAATGCTCAATGAGCTTATCAAAGTTAATCATGGCTTACCAACAGGAAATTTTTGATATCACTGTTTTCTCGACAGTGCACATATCCAAAGAGCATTTGATATTATGTCACATAGGAAACTGTTTATTTTACTACCAAAAAATTATGAATTTGTGAGAGTAAGATAACAATAGATTGTGATAAAGGTAACTGTCCGTGTAGAGGCACTGCAATTCTTTGGAACCAATGCTGTTCAGTATTTCTAATAAGTGTCTAGAGAATAAAAAGTAGATGTTTCCACGGAGCTTGTTAATATTAGCATGTTTTGTGTACTTAAACTGGGTGTCACATTATACTTCATAACTACCAAAAGTCCCAGTTCTTCAAGTGGTTGCATTGATGACCTACCTGGAACATAGCAGAGTTCCCTCTATCCAGATATCTGAGTATCTTCACAGAAGGGAGGCTGCTGTGTGCCCTGATCTTGCCCTGAGATAGTGTTAGGAGAACTTGAAGAAGGTTAACTGCAAACATTGTTTAGAGGACTGGAGTGCTAGGAATAAAATTAAATTCAACAGTAAAATGTGCCCAGACTTACATGTGGATCTCATAACAGAGAAATATCACATAGCTGAACAGTCATAAATACAGAAGCAGAGAAAAATCAGGTACTTTATGCCTTACAAACATTGCTTGAAAGAACTCAGTCCTTTTGTATAGGTAAAGGACAGAGAGATTAGTCTGCTGATAGTGCATCTATTAGTAACAAAAAACTGGCAAAATACAATGTGATTTGAAGTCATTGACCCCAAGTTGGAAACTACAAGGGAGCATATATATCTAGAAGTATTGAAAAATTTTGCAATAAAAATTCCTATTAATCAAAGCTAAAACCTGACTTTCTTACAGGCCCAACTGTGAGGCAGTGTGCAGCTGAGTAGTTCAACATCTGATTAGCCCCAACATTGATAATATAAATCTGAGAGCAACATTCTGCATTTCAGTTTTACTTTCTGCTTCCTGTTGTTCTAAAAAAAAAAATGTATTAAACTTACTTATAGTAGGCATAGTGTCCTATCATGAGCTAGCTCAGCTTTTCTGCACTATGTGTTGATGAGTGGCACTTATATCTCATTTCTTCATTCCTCCTCTTTAGAGTATTGGCAGGTTTCAGCGGGTGGTTATAGCAGTCACAGGTTGTGTCTAAACTGAACTGCAGGAGTGAATGCAAAATGTGTGAGTCAACGTCTTGATTCCTGGTAATTCACAATAGGGAGCAACGCTGAACAATTGCTCTGATCTGATCCAATATCCTAAGTGTTATTGTCTGCAAACCAGGAGCTAAGGGAAGAAGGGAATATGATTTGTACTTGTCATGGAATGGATGCTAACTGAATTGAAGGAAGCAAGTGTTTCATTGTTTGGGTAGCATCTAGTTTAATGAACAGTCAGTCGTATTTTCCCTGCGAGTTTTGCCCTCCGTTTCACAGAGAAATGGACAAAGAATATTGTGTTTATTTCTGATTTCTAAAATATTTGTATAGTATGTATTTGAAAGGTATGAAAGCTTTTTAAGAATAACTTTTAATTTTTTTTTTTAAATACTGTAATGTGTTTATTGTATAATGTTAAATAAACCACATTTTTGCAAGCAGTTTTTATAATGAAAGTTTGATGTTTACAAAGAAACTCAATTTAAGGTTTAGGTACCTAAATTTAGTTTCCTGTGATACAAATGTCTGTTTATGAGCTGGATGTGTAAGATTCCATTACCAATGGAAGGCTCAGGAAAGATATTATCAATCTATATATATATACAAACAAGAAGATAGAGCCAGGTTCTTTTCAGTGCTGCCCAGTGTGCTATGTATTTAAAATTAATGCTATGGGGTTTTTTTCAATATTCTTGAGAATATGGGTTTTGGAATTCCTTTAAGTAGATGACTAATCTTTTTATTTAAGATCACTAATTGAGACTTTTTTATAAAGGTACCTCGTAGAATGTATATTGAATAGTCTATAAGTAAATCAATTAAACTGTCCTCCCCTCAAAAAAAAAAAAAAAAAAAAAAAGAAGTAAACCTCACCTTAAACATTTTCAAACCATATGGATTCCATTCATAGTCAAGTACTATTTAAATAATAAATATATCAGAATTTTACCTGATGTATTTTACTTCCGAAGGAAACAATTTTCAGGGAAATCTCTGAGTGTGAGTGTTAGAAGACAGGGATTAATTTACTGAAAACAAGTCCTGAAGTTCAAAGTTAGGCTTTCTGGATTTCTTGAATAACTCCAATTCCACCTTGAGCAGCCAAGTTTAAGGATTTGGATGGAGGAAATAAATGATGTAGTGCCACAAGTTAGGAACACATATATGAAATAATCCCATAATCATTAGTGAGCACTTCCAATCAAGAAGAAAAGGCTGAAAGAAACAATATAATTGCAAAAGTTTAACAGGAAAAGACATGGAACAATATTCTCTCACAGCCAACAAAAATTACAAACACTTTAAAATTTAAGCCCTCATAAAATGTTATTGCATGTAAGGTTAAAACTCTTCAGATTTATACCTGGTTGAAGTGTGAGAGGCAAAGGAATATATTCAAACACTTAATTCATGGAGTTAGATCTGTAAGGAAAACTAAATAGGCATCTAACTTGACTTTTAAATATCCTTGACAAACATGAACATGAAAATTAAATATAATTAACTTTCTAACCTTTCTAACCTACAATTAATCCTCTAACCTTGCATTTTTTCATAAAAAATACCAAAAAGAAAATGAACTGAAATAATTACTGACCTAACTATGACCTATCTATATAGCAGCCATCTTCTCAGATATTGCCTTGCTCAAACTAGAACTGGTAAACCTTCCAATGGACCTTCTGGCTTCATTCTTCCTTTTTTCTTAGGTTTTATGGACTTATTCCAGAGAAAATTTGGTTGTAAATACCCTATTACTTTTTTCACCCAGTCTGTAACTTCCTTAATTCATAAACTGCCAGTAAATCTGTGAAAAAAGAGAATGTGCCATTACTGAATTTTACAATGAAATATCTGAACTCTTAAGTGATCTTAAGTTGATGAGAAAAATAGTACATCAAACAAATATTATCACAAGACAAATTAACAGAAACACATACAAATCAGACCAGCTGCTCTTTTCAAACCATGTTCCTGACGACCCGTTCCTATGGGAATCAAATCTCTGTGAAAGATCTCTCCCAACATATGCTTAGATAAGTTACATGAGTAAGACATGGCATAAATCTGTGTTGTTGAGGACACTCAAGACCTAAGAACTGAGACAAGACATGCAGCTCATTGGCTTGGGTTCGTTGTTTCAGATATGTCTGGAAGGTGTCTCGGTATAGAACTGCAAGCCTCCTGCCTCAGGACCCCCCACAAATTAACATGATGCTGGACGTGTCTTGATAGGCCCTCCACAAGGCAGCTTTGTGGAGCACAAGAAATATGACATGGCTCTCCCACGGAAAGGAAGAACTCTTTAAGAAATTTGTAAACATCACTATAGACTCAAAGCAATTCAGAATTTGCTGCAAATGCTGCAGGCAGTGAAACAGCATGGACCTCAATTCACATATGTTCTCTAAGTTGTTCAAGGTGGGATTTTTAACAGCCCTTGCAACTGTTCATAACACAATCGATTGGCAGGTTTTACCTGAGGCAAAACCAGTCTAGCACTGAGTGACAGCGATAACACTGTAAAACAAAAGAAATCTTTCTGGAGTGGCCCTCTGGTGAGCTCGGGAATATCACAGTTGCTGAAAATGTCTGTGGTAATTTGCTATGACTGTGAGGAATCGTGTTCCTATTAACTGCCTATCTCAGCAGTGCCAAACACACTGTGTTGTGTATTTGTTCCTGCCTGCCTTGCAGGTTGCTCTCAGAGAAAAAAAGGGCATGTCATGAGAGACTATGTATTATTGGTAGTGATGAGGGCAAATAAGAACTGCAAGGTGCTATGATGTATTCACCTTTGACTGCAAGACCCTCTGTTTGGATGTAACAAATTAGCTTCTCAGAATATTGCTCATCTGAGCAGCAGCTGTTTGCCATATGGATCAAAACTGCATTTGGCAAATGGAATTATTTCCTCATGCCCATCTGATTTTCATGTACAGTCATAAAGCTGAATGTTTAAAGGAAGGAGTTTGCTGGTCTGCTGAGGGTGGTTCAGCTGAGAAATGTTTATTTTGAATCCTAGTTTTCTTACCCCCTCCCCAGAAAGTTCCTAAAACACAACAAAACAAAAAGTCCTAAAACCAAAACTTATATGAGGAAAACAAAAGGGAAGTGAGAAATACATTTTAATCTTAACAAAATAAGACAAATATTCTGAGTGAAAATCCATCTCTAAGGAAGTAAGAAACAATGTATTTCTTGTATCTTCTATTGTATTATTATCAATAGAATTGACAATTTAATTGAAGAATAAATGAAGATGATGACTGTCAGCGATAATATCAGTGCAAGAAACTATAACAATTTTAATATTTTAAAATGTGAACAAGGAAGTTCCCAGTTTAATGAATTATGGTTTAAGTCTGTGAAACAGGATTATGCAAACAGAAGGAAGAAATACCCTTTTCCTGTATGGGTTATAATCCTATGAGCACATAATTTCTTTTTAGTTATAGACTTCTAGAACTTTCATGCAAAGCTGTCACAGCAGATTTCATGCTTTTAATGAATGAACAGAGCCTCACAACACCTTCTGGTTATTATGGGTAAGAATCATTGGAACCAGTAACTCAAGCGAAGGACATTAAGGAATATATTCATGGACATAATGCACATCCAGATTTACATATTTTGTTCACATATTCCCATATGGATTCCTACATTAACAGCACAAACCACAGAATTATCAGAGAGATAATACATAAATAAAAATTAGGTAATGAGTAGTTGTGGATTCATTTATAGGTTTGGCGTGTTGTCCTCATGACTAGAACACTGGTTTCATTGACCTCTTGAGTTCTTGACTCATGACCTATCTAATCAGAAACATAACTACACAGGAAATTACTTTTTATCATCATAAGAATTATTTTCATTATTTTTACTTTTCTATTTTTTTTTTCTGTCTGATGAAAAGTCCAAATATGATATTTTGGGTATGCAGTATTAAAAACCTATTGAATTGCAGCAATTGAAATGGTCTATTTTATTTTAATTCTATTCCATTTTATAGTTCTCTATGGTATGCATTAATTCTTATTTTAACTTAAAGTACCTTCAAAATGGAAAATGTAATTTTAAGCTCTGATATCTGTCTGAAAGTTCAGATGGTTTTGTAATTTCAGAGCTCCTTAAACATAGAATAAACTTGCAGAATGTACCCTTTCATAATTTTTTTGTGATTGCATTCTGATTTTAAAATATATGATCTAAAAATTCCCAGTCAGTTTTATATAATGCTCAGGATTCTTTAAGTAGTTTGATGTAAGTTCTATGTACGTATATTAGCAGCAGATATAATCTCTTTATTGATTGTGTTCTGGGTGTTTAATGCAATCAAAAATAAATTTTCAATCAATTATATAAATGCTTCAAATCTCCCAATAGATTTTATCATTCTCTTTCTGGAACTTCATATACGTCTGTTGTCAGTCAGCTGTGATAAACTCAACAAAGAATGTAAAAGGCAGGACTGTAATATTTTTGTTTTTAAACTAGGGAACTAGTCCTCTAAAAGAAATCTACAACCCAGAGCTAGATGCTTGAGCTATTTAGACAAATTTAAAAGTTGCATCATATTCCAAGTTGTAAATATTCCCTTAGCTGCCTGTGGCCACACTGGTACATTCACATAACAGAGGACGTTATGTGCCTTTTTCTCCTGAGGAAATATGAGCGTGCTAGCATGGTGCTGTGCCTAACAGCCTTAACCTCACTTCAGAAAGAGTTGTTAGCTCAAATCCAAATTCATAATGCTGTATTTCTCTTGTTTCTAGTTATAGAAACAGATAGGTGCAATTTTGATGTGCATGTGCAAATAAAGATGTAATGAACCTAGATGCTGAATCAAGCAGTGAACCAGAAAAGCTTAAGTATGAGTGTTAATCCATATTTTTCTCCAGAGTTTAATTCTTGATTAAGGGTTTCTTTTCAGTGTCAGGAAATTGGAACCCTTAGATGAAAAAAACAGATATTTAAAACAAATATTGAAATAGTGCAGTTATGATCCTTTTCTTTTGCTGTGGTGTGCATAGAAGGACACTCAGGAAATATGAGTTATCAGCTCATTTTCCCCAAAATTATTATAGACAATTTAGGATTTAAATCTTAATTTCAGCTTGCTGAGTTGAAGGCTGGACTCAATCCTGAGTGCTGTACTAAGCCATAATTCAACCTAAAACCTGAAGTCTACAGTAAATTTTCTGCAAATTCCTAGTGATTCTGTATTACATCATAAACATATGAAAAAAGCATTTTCATGTGTGTCCACTGCTTTTAGGATGGTTTTCTAATTCATCAGAACACTTTTAGTGCACTAAACCAAAATAATTTCTTCCCTTTACTTACTTTTTTTCTTACCTTGTGGGATATACTTCCTCAGCATTTTTTCCTATTATTTATCTTCCTGAAATCAAAATCAATGAGTAAATTTCAGCTAAGAGAACTTAAGCTGAGGATGTTCAGAAAGGTGGACATTTGACTAAGAGGAAATAAATACTTCCAGAATATTTTAAGGGCAAATCTGAAAGTTGCCCTGAAAGTTTATGCTATCCAAGCTATTGTGACCCCAAATGCTTGTTTCTTTCTAAAAATGCCACAATAAAACCTAAGAGATCACCTCAGAATTAAATGCCAAATTCCTGGATATCTAGCATTAGAGAAATTAATAGAACCAAAAATCAGTAGCTGGGTACAAGTGAGAGGCCCATGTAAACGTTTTCCTTGGAAAACGATCCTTTAGTGTGGAGTCATTATGTATTCTATTAAATTTGCTTGTGACCAGCCAGTATGTGCATACCATGTTAGCTGACAAAATGATGTGTGTGTGTGTTTCACAGTCCACCACTGAACCCACCAGCACAGCTGGTTCCTGTGGGATGTGACAGATACCTCAGGGACAAACAGGTGTATTCTCAGAAGGAGACCTGGGCTTCCTTTGGTGAGGCTGAAGGTCTACAAGGCAGAAATATATGGGAAATATGGGGTATAACATGGTAGAAATACAATGCGACAAGCAGAAATACATGTTTTCCCATCTGCTTATGATAGAATCATAGGTGTAATGATATGTCTCTCTTCTAGCAATATTTTTATAGGCTGCCTGGACTCTAGAATATATCTGGAAGTGTTCTTATGTTCCTTATTCTCACTTCTGGTTCCCTGGTGTATACATAAAAATGTCTTTTAAAATGTAGTTGTGGGTAGGCAAGTTTCCATTCCAAACACAGATGGTACATCTGCATTTATTATTTAGTCATGCTAACTGGAACACTTTTTTACAGCCTATTGTATCTATACTTTTTTTCTCACCAACTTAATAAATTTGAATATGATGCAGTGACTCTTTTATTTAAAACAGAACATTTGTGCTCTATTACCTATTTAAAAAATGAATAAACAAACTGCTTCAAACCTCCATTACAGTTGCTGTTCTACAACCTGTTTGTCTGTAGAGATTTTTTTCCTACTAAGTAGCTTTTGTCATTGTCTTGATGTTCATCAAGTCTTAGTTTAAACAGTGTGATGCACCACTGGAAAATGAGTTTCCTTCCTGTTTCAGTTATGGCATATTTGTTTGAATACTCATTACACCATGGTTGCTACTTCACTGGAATTTTTGCTGGCCAGATGACCTATGATTCTCAGCTTGAATGTATGTTTTTCTGTCCTGACATTCTCAACAACTAGCTGTTGATTCAGACTGGATTTTACAATGCAGATATTTATATTTTAAAAATTTTATTGTGTTTTGACTCTGAATAAAGCTTAATGAGTTTTTTATCAATACTTTTTGAGTTATTTTTGAGGCAACATGCTTTGAAGTACCCTCTCCTTTTTCATAAAAATAGTCCATATGCCTAGAGCCAAGAAAGTTCATTTGAACACATCTAAAAACATGAGTTGTCCCATAGATATAAATGGGAGATAAGTAAATTTGTGAGCGTGTTTTATTATCTCTTTAAATGTGTCACACAGAACAACAACTAGTTTATGCTCTTCAGATGTGATCTTTGTGATCAGTATAAAAGCTGATCTCTGCTGTTAATCTCCATCTTCTGATGGGCTGCTGTTTATAGTGCTGGTACTTTATCTGTATTAGATGGATACACTGATGTGATACAGCCATTCCAAGCCATTACTGTTCTTCTACCTCCTTAAAAAGTTTATTTGAAAATCTATTGCAGGGAGGTATCTTTGGTTTTATTGTAAGGCAGTCATCCTGGTATCAGCAAAGTCAGGAAAGAAGACCGTGGGCAGGATGGCAGTTAGCACACCTCAGTATGCCACCTAAAATGCCCACTATCTGGAATTGTAGCAGCTGAATTTTGCCCTCAGTCATGATATTTTGTTAACTTTTCTTGTAAACTTTTCTTCTAGTGTTTGTTTTTAAAGGTCAAAAATTGAATTTGTAAATCTTAGCCCACATAACCATATTTTTTAATTGACAAGACACAGGAAGACTGTGGAGCTTTAATACAACTTTTCAAAGAGAGAAAAAGGCAAAAGAAAAGAAAAACAGAAAGTCAGAGAGAAAGATAAAGGAAGATGCTGATGGAGAGAAAAGGATAAAAAGAGAGGAAGAAAAAGATAGAGAAATATAGAGGAAGATGAAGTAAGAGATAGAAAAAAGAGAATGAAAGAGAGAGAGAGAAGAGAAAGATAAAAAAAAATAAAAAGAAAGGAAAAAAAAAAAGAAAAGGATATGTTTCATTGCTGCAGCCAATTAGACATATAAGTTGTTTACAAGACTAATTAGCATTCAAAGTTTTTTTAAAATGTGATATACAGCACTCAGCATTTTGGTTAACTATGCCTCCTATTAAAAATTTGAAGATTATTTCCAGATACAGAGCCAGCTTTCTACACCAGTCCTTTCAATGGGACTATATCAAACATTCTTGTCATAAAACACAGATTAATTTTCAATATTTTCTTGGGAAACAAATACCAGATTTATGATTTTTTTCCTTTTCCCTGAGAAACTATAAGAAAAATAGTTTGAATGTTGTTCATCTGAAGCTGAGTGACACAGCCCTGTATTTCCTGTGGGTGCTCAAAGTGCATTATCAGTTGGTTATTTGAAGTGTTTCCATAGCTGAAGGACATGTGGATAGAATAATTTCAGGCAAAAATAAAGACTGTTTCCTTTGCTCCTTAATATATGAATTGAAACCACATTGGTTTATCTACTGGGAATAGATTGAAATGGTAAAAAAATAGATAATAAAATATGTGGCATGTAAATATACATATTTTCTGTATTGATGATTTTACTTCCTTATCAAAAATAGTTAATTCAAGGGTTTAAATGAAAATCAAGTAAAGGACAATAGGGATATTGAGGGTCAGTTTGGGTTTGGGTTTTTTTTTTCTTAAGGAAAGGTAATTAAGGTTTAACACTATTACTACTGTTACATAGTATATGAAAAAAACTATTACTTGTCAGTGTTTTATATGTGAAACATTTTGTACCAGAAGTAAAAAGCAACTCACAAAATTGTATATTTGAAAATTCTTTGCCCAGATGATTTATCCCATATTTTTGTTTAGCTGTTTACATGGGAACTTTAGTAGGTTGCATATAGAGAGAAAAAAGTCATGAATCACTAGGAAGATAATTAATTTCATAGCACCAAAAGTTGGATGACCATAAAACATTGGTAGGTTGCAAAACATTCTAAGGAAATATCACTGCAAACTTACCCTGTTTCTATACTTTTCCCTAGACAACCCTCATTGATTACTGTTAGATAGAATTTCTTGTCTATGTGGACTTGTCCTTGAACCTAATCTGGGGATTCTTTGATTAAAATCCAGGATTACTGATATGGGAAGTAGATGTAAAGTGAGTATTAATCTCTATACCACTAGTATAAGAAAGACTTAAAAAGAAAAAGCATTCTAATAATAAAAAAAAAAAAGTCAGAAATTATGTCTTTTAGTGTAAGGTAGACCACAACTGCTATTCAGCAGAAAACAAGAATAAAGAAAAGTTAGAACAAAATTTTTCCATAGTTTTTTTCTATGCCTCTATTGTAAGTACATTCTTGACCTAATGTTTATTTGTATCAATCCAATTTTATTCATAAGAAAATCTTATTTAATAAAGTAATAAAAAATATTGAAATAGGCTTGGCAGTAGTGTTCCAAATTCAAAACTTATTCTTTAATTGCCAAGTTTAATTTTTGATTTCAAGAATGGGATCAAAACTCCATGAAAGATGAGCAAAGCGACAGACAGTTTTAGAATTCAGCCCATAGACCTCCAAACTGTGCTTCAGTCTCATCTTTGCTGCAGAAATTGGTAGCAAAATCCTCAGCAGTAGAGTGTGCTAAGGTAAGAATATACTCTGTCACTGTTTAATGTGCAGTGAAGCCTAATCATCCATGCTCAAATTTCACCTATAACAAAAAAGCTTGGAAACAGTTAATCTCTATCAAAAGTGGGGATTGAGTACTTTTTAAAAATAGATATCATAGTGTTGAGGTATAGAATACTAAAATTAGCATGGAAAAGTGCATATGCTTTATTGGCACATCAAATGTAGAGCAATCACACTGTTATCAGCATCAGTGTTTCAGTGCCAGTATTACCTGTGGTCAGACCTTAAGAGAGAAAGCTGTGCTGAAAAAAAGGGTTTTCTTTAGGATATAAAGAAATGACACAGCAAAGAAATGTAGGTTTGCCCTACTTTTCCTTTGAGAGTTCCTGTCTTGATTCTGCAGCCACACGTCACTTTTCCCTACTTGACTATTTTCCAGTAGCTGCATTACAAAGCTCATGTCCCAAACAAGGAGACTTTGATTCAAATAAAGTACCCAAAGATTCTTCTTGAAAAGAATTCAAGCTGAGATTCCTCCTCTGATAACATCTTTTCTGATAACTTGGCAAGCTGTTTGTCTCTGGGATTACAAACCTTAAAGAAGGAAAGATCAGTACTTTATGGCCCTGAATTGTGAGCTCTTTTTTGTGCTTTGTGTTTTCTCTGAGCTGCTATTAATATGTCCTCATGTCTGAGAGATTGCTAGGAAACTGATGAATTCCCATTTAGGTTTCTTAAAATCTTTAACAGCACCCTAGGTAGAAATTCTCCTCTTTGATATGAAATCCTAGAGAATTTACTCTTGACAGCAAGTTCTGGAAGTCTTCAGCCTCTGGAATTCAAAGAGCTAATGCTTTTGTCTCTGGATTTTTCAAATGCTGAAGGTATTCCATAACATATAGTCCACAATCAAAGACCAGTTTAACTATATTCTTTGGTAGTCTAAATATATCGAAAATATTTTTAAAATTTATACTAATCTGTAATATATTAATATTATCTTCATAATTATATCTCATTTTTAATAAACCACTGTATGTTCCTTTTTTTTTTTTTGGTAGATGGTCTCAGCCTCAATTTTAGTAATGTTTTCTCAGCATACCTAACAATAATGTTTCCTTTACAGAAGTATCAGATTGGAAGATAAAGACCCTTTGCTGTCTGCTAACCATTTTACCTCTTCTATATACCACACATATACTATAGAAAACCTGTTTTAAACATTTCCAGCTTAAAAGTAAGTTGAACAAATTAATACGTGGGCTTGCATTAACATCTCTGCATTGTTTTTGTCTGAATTTTCATGCAAATCCTTTTAGTTAGTTTGGATTTTTTTCTTGAAAATGATATATTTTTTAATTTCAAAGTCAAAAATTATGTTCATGATTATTCTCCAGTTTGGGATTTAATATATAAAAAGATCTTAGAAAAACTACCTTCAATTTTACCATTTAGCCAGTTAAATGAAAAACATATTCAGCTAGGGATGATCAGTGGTTTTGCTTAAGGACACTCTTGGTTTTCTCTTACTTAAAAAATACAGATAGAAGGGTGAATTATCTGTACATATAAAAGTTTCAGAGTAAGCATTACTGTATGGTCCAAATGACATATATACACACCTTACCTCAGAAACTAAAATCATTGAACTGGAGATTTTCTTAGTGGCTGAATATTTTGGGTTGATATTTTTCAAGCTTTTCAACAGTGAAGAAGTTTAAATATATTTAAAAGTACATACACAAATGTACATTTCCTTGATCACAGTTAAAATTTGTATTTTACCTAAATATTCAAAGGAATGAAGACTTTCTGAAGCAAAAAAAAAAAAAAAATCAGTAGCTGGAAAAAGGGAAATCTGAAGACTGAGTGATTACCACAGATGAATTTGGTCAAAGCTTTGATTTTCAGATTACTTGTCCTAGAGGATATATCTTTTAATAAGCATGAAAAAAAATGGTTCTTTATTTGCTAAAAATGATACACTTATGGAAAAGCACAAATCAATGCATATTTGAATAGTTAAATAGTATAGAGACTAACTATCCTCAGAGAAGGAACACTTAACTATGGTATGTAAATTAAGGGCTTCTGGGGCCATTGCTTCATATCAAATGTATTCAGCTTCTGTTTTTTTTCCAAAGGCCAGTACCACTACTTATTTCTAGAAGACCAAAGTCAAAGAGAGGTTCATTTTTTCTTCCATTGTTGAGTCAAAAAAAAAAAAAAAATTGTAAAGCTTTTGCAGATTAAGTTTGGTCTTGAGTAATACAAAGTACATGAGAATCTCCTTACCAGTACTACCAATGACGTTTATTCTTTGCAGACCTTCTTTGCACTGCAGAGACTAACAGAAGAGAAAAGAAACAAATATATACACAAAGTTTAACATGCTCAGTCAATATACCTAAACTCAGAGTACATTCAAGGAATAAAATTCTCCTGAGTGAGGGATTTTTTGTGTTTCTAAAAGCCCATAGACATAATACAATGCATTCCCCAAAACTTCAAATGGACATTGCTGCAAATTTAGATGAAAATAATAATTTTGCATGCACATTTGTTTGCAAAACTGATCTTGTAGATGAAGCATTTAGGTGTGGAAGTGTATAAATTTTGATCAGATAAAATTTGAGCAGATATTTCTTACTAATAACAATGTGCTGCATACAGATTTTTGCTTTGTTTGTGTGTGGGAGTTGTTTGTTGTTGTTTGGGATTTTTTTGTTTTGTTTTGTGGGTTGTTTTTTTTTTGTTCCAAGCCATTGGAAATAGTAATTTCTGAACTGGCCTTGAAGAGCTGTATTATCATCTGCTGCCATTGGGTACCATTCCATAAATGACTTCAATGGTTTTCATACTAGAAGTTAAAAATTGTTTCGTTATTCATTTTGGGTCAAAGGACTATGAGGTGTTTTAAAGCTAGACAGTTTTGTTTAGCCAATGCACTTGGAATGTTACCTGTGAATGCCACATTTGGTGTCTGCTTCACGTCTGCAGGTTAGTGCCCACAGTGCAGAGCGAGACATGGCTTGTCTTCATTCTTAGGTTTTTCCAGGTGGGTGATCAACAAGGAGCCTCATCTGAGATGACACTCTCCCACTTCCCTGCACTTGACTGGTATGGTGACTCTGCCCTCTGGGACTGCAGTTCAGATCTGCAACATTTAGTATGATGACACACTAAGTCCTTTTGACTGAATCTAAAAGAGCAGCCTCTGAAGTTCCTGAGCCTTCCCTTTCCAATGGACATTAATCGCTGCCCATGGATCTTGTTATCCCCTTCTTCCTGTTCTTCCTCTCAGCTTTTACACCCTATTTCCCTTTTTATTTCTGCATGAAGAAGGTGTGGGGATTATTTTGGAAAGTACCACATGTTCCCAGAGCTGGGGTTCTGGCTGAGGTACCTCAGCAAGTATTGGCACCTGTCATGTGCTGTAGCTTTGCTTAAACTCTGCCTTTCCCAGTAGTGCCAAATCTTGCAGTATATACCTCAGTCTTTTCCCTTCCTAGTCTAAAGATCAGTTTGTTAAAAAAGACAATAAAAATGTACCTTGCTTGAAATGTGAAGCACAACTGCTTGGCTTAAACTACTCCAGCAGTCTGAGATATTTTTATCGATCAGCACTGTGTTAAACAATAATTACTGCAAGCACTTGCTTATTTTGTCTTATTATCCAGTAGGACTTTTACAGACTGATACCTATACCAGATAAATCAAGAAGTAAAAAGGTTTATTTTGAGCAAAAGAGGTTATTTATATGACAGATTCTGTTTCATTTAGAAAATCTTTCTTTAAATCTAATTATGACTTAGTATTACTCAGTATATATGTAAAGATCCCTGCCCAAACTGTGAATATCTAGCATTTCTGAATAGATCTGAAAAACAGATCTAACTGTGGTTATGGTCAGAAAAGAGAATATAAAAATAGCAGTTTGTACATATTTGGTCATGTCTGCTTACTTTTCCAACCAAAATAAAGTTTTTCAATCTTTTTTGCCATGTAGGCAGTCCAGAGAAAACACATCTTTGGTAAAGTTTGCAGTAACTCTTTTCTTTTTAGATAAGTCCTACAGAAATGTTATGTTACTTTCTTAATACAGAGCTACACTGATTTGAAGGTCAGGTTATCAGAGGAAGTTTGCAAAGCTGCCAAAAAAATAGAAAAAAATCTCAAACCAAAACAAACAACTCCCAAAACAAACAAACACAACCAAAACAACAACAACAAACAAACAAAAAAAACCCAACCCCAAATTCCCCACTCTCGGCTAAGCCCCAAAACCAGAAAACGAGAGATTTATAGGCCAGAAAACATGCCCTCAAAAGGTCAGAAAACATAAGAGAATATTCTTGCATAAAACCTACTACTTTTGATTATCATATTCAGGTCTTCAGTTACTCTGTGTTGACTTTGAAACTTAACATGGAATTCTTTCTGAAAACTTAAGCATGAAATGTAATTTTCGTAACCTTCCTTCATACTGAAATTCATTTCAAGGTAAAATTTGATTGAACTGAACTAAAATAGTAAGCTTCATTGTAAAATACTTGGGGTAAGGAGACACAGAAAAAGAATCATACTACGTTTTGCAGTATACGAAGCAGAACCAAAGAGCATTTTCATTTCACAGATCCAGATGCAAATCTTTGTCTTGACTGCCTACAAACAGAACATCTGAACATAGCCTCTATATGATCTTTCTCTTTCTAATATGCCTTCTGTCCCTGTCCCTCCACTCAATGTGACCTGGTTTCCACTGAGGGGAGATATACAGGGTTTATGTAAAAGGCAGAGTTGTCCTCCAGCAGCTCCCCAAAACTGAACAAATGGAGAACCAGGATTATGGAGTTGCACCTGCCCAGCATAATAGATGCAGCCAAAGAAGCTTATGACCATGACTTGAACTCTCATGCAGAACTGATAAGCATTATGAATAATCCACAGGACTATGTATTAATAATAGAAATCCACGTAGCAAAATATTTTCTCTGTTAAGGAGCACCCTAGTCCTCAAGAGACACAGGAACAAATCTTCCTAAAATTCAGGAGAAATCTGACTACAGGCCAAATATTCCCCTCAGGGAAGTCAGTGGCAAAAAAAAAAAATCTACTTGACTTTAATGGCGCATGATTCTGTGCTCTACAAAAAAGGTCACTCAACACATGCACAGACAACAAGTCAAATACATCTGGTTAACAGAATGTGGCTATTTCAGGCTCAGCATCATGCTATGATTATTTTCTGTTGCTTTTTGTTTATACTTATGTCTATCTTTGACACGGAGAAAAACAGAAAACAAAACCCAAGATATCCATATTCTATCAGTTGCAGTGGACAAGGATTGTACACAAGATCAGATCGTTGGCCAATGGAATACACGTTCTCTGTTTCTCAGGCTGTACATCTCTAAAAAATTCTGGTAAATTAAACTTTTATGCTTGTGAGAAAAACAAGGACAACAACAAAACAAAACAAAACAAAAAATCAACTAAACCCTCTAGAAATAGTGCTCATTCTGCAACAGAAAGTTTTTTTTTTTTCACATAAATATGTTTTTCCTGTAATGCCAAATGTTCAAAATATTTTCTTCACAGACTATCTCTCAACTCCCTTTTATCCCCTTACTTTCACTTAGCAAGGCAGTAATTCCCAAGTGGAAATTTTAGGTTTTGCCACTGAACACATACAAATATATATATATTTGGGAATACTTGATTAAAAGTTATTTGTGGTTTGGGAAACAACCTGGTTTCTAAGAAAAACTGTTTCACTCTAAGGTGTTTATCAACATTATGAGCAAAGGAGTCTGGGCTGGACAAGGAGTTGCATTTTTCTGACTCACGTGGCATGAGGCCACATGCAGGTCTCTGATTTATTTGTGGAAAATGGAGGGAAGCAGTTTCCTCTGTTGTCACACACTTGTGCTGTAGATGGTAGGTGGGTGCATGGGAGAAAGGAACAGTTTAAATTAAGGCAAAACTTCTCCTCAAGTGTTTATTTTCGAACACTTGCATGTCATGAAGGCCGGTCTCATGACTTTAAACAGAAACCAATGTCATTGCTTCCATGAGGTTAAAATGAAGTGCAGGAGAAGAATTACAACTACTTTGTCTGCAACAGACATTGCTTTGGACTGAAGCTTGTCTCCATGGAGTGATGCCAGCAGCTGATACTTGACCTTTAAATTCCCCAGAGTTGCCACAATTTTGGGGAAGTGGCATTTGTCAGATGGCCAAGCAGGGTGATGGAAAGGCCAGGCTGGTGGCCAGAGACAAGCATAGGCAGGTCGGAGGAAAGGTGTTTCCTTACAGAGAAATTGGCCACGGGCTGGGAGAGTCCCACGGAAACAGCTGTGAATGAAGGTGCTGCCTGGGGATGAGGCCAAGGGGCAGGTGGAGAAAGTGGGATGTAGTGAAGGGAAACGTCTGCGTTGAAGGAGAGGTTTGTTCTGGCTGCAGGAGAGATGGCAGTGGGGGCTGTGAGGCCAGGAAGGGCTGGGGGGTGCTCCGGGGAACTGTGCAGCAGGAGACACCAGCCCCGGGGCAAGAGTAGAGGGGCCCGGCCCGGTTGATCCTCCCGAGCCTCTAAGGGATGAAGGGAGGGGGGCGGGGAGGAGGAGGGAGGGAAAGATGAAGGGAGGGATGAACCGGTGGAAACCCTCTCCCTGGGCTGGTTGAGGGGTGGGAGGGAGTGGAGGCAGCTCCTGAGGAGGGGAGGAGGAGAAGAGACAGAGAGGGGATGTTGTTAAACAGTTTCTTACCGTAAGAGGGAGTTGGGACCCAGATCTTTCCAGTTAATCACACAACAAACTTAGATCATCGCAATAAAAAGCTCGGCTCACTCTGCCTCCTCTAGTGACCGGCGGTGCACGGGGTCCCTCCGAGGAGCCATCTCCCTTTCTCCTCCCCGCCAGCCGCAGGTGGGGCCGCCAGCACCATGCGGGCCACCCACCTCCTGCCAGCCTTGCTGCTCCACCAGCTGCTGCTGCTGCCCACCGCCATCCCCGCGGCAGGTCAGTCCTTCTATCACTTCGATAGCCACCCCCCTCCGCCTCGCCACCGCATCATGTCCCTTCTCCCCCGCTCCGCCGGAGCAGGGAGGGCGCTCGGGGCGCACCCCGCAGGTGGGGCGGGACAGAGGGCTCCTCCAGCGCCCCGCAGCTCCCGGCAGCTCCACCTGCGCGGCCGGGCGGGGATGGGTGCGCCGTGCCCGCCCCGCTCATCCCGATCCCGCGGAGCGCAGCGGTGCGGGACGATGCGGGGGAGAGCGCAGAGGAGCGTGCGGTGGTCGGGACGAGCCGCGCTCCGGCCGGGCAGGGCGTCCACGGCAGCTCTGCGGGAGGCACCTCCCGTCCCGTCCCGTCCCGTCCCGTCCCGTCCCGTCCCGGGGTCTGCGGAGGGGCCGGTGCTCCCGTCACCACCTCCCCGGGTGAGCGGCACACGGGGCTCGCTCAGGATGGGCAGACCTGGAATCCGGGAGAGAGGAGAAGGGAATCTCATCGTTGCCCAAAAGGTGCTCCCGGGCCGTTTTCAGGACACTACCCTGCATCCTCAATTTCTAGGGGTAGGATGAATGTTGAATAACAGAAGTTGACAAGGAATGCCCCAAACGCAGGACAGTGCGTTGCTGAAAGGGCATGTCCTTGCTGAAGTTCAGCAGCATGAACATGCTATTTCCAGACTGAAATACTTGTAAATTTCATTAGATGTTCCTGATGAAATCCGGGAGGTGGAGGGGGGCAAGGAACAAACAATAAGTAATCAAGTGCTGGATGCTCTTTAGCTGAATTTCTTTCCTGAATTGTCCCCCTTGGACTGGATATCTGAAGAGCCAACTCTGTCCTTCTATTGGCCCTCTGGGAGGACGTTTAAGGAAAAAAAGTTTGTAAAGGCTTCTGCAAACCTTTCCTTCCTTCCGGCAACATTGTTAGGGTCAGACCTTTGCACAGACAGAAACAAAGGACAGGCACAATTCAGGGAAAGAATCTGCCAGGATTGAGCAGAGGAAGGACAGGGACATGTGGCGGCTGAGTCCTGGGGCAAGGTCTGAGGGCATCAGGCAGTGTGTATGGCAAGGAATGCTGATGGCTTCCAAGATGTAACTATATTTTCTAGTTAAAAAAAAAAAAAAAAAAAAAGGAATATTTTGAAATAGGATTTCAAAGTGGAATATTTTGTGATCTGAGTGGGCAAGTCAAAAAAAAAAGATTGGCAGCATCTCATGCTGTAAAACCTGTTGTTCTCCCCCTACAAGTATGAGCATGGTTCTGTAGGATGCTGAGCAATCTCACCAGAGCTTCTGTGCTCAGTCTGCTCATTGAAGATATTGTTTTGACAGGCATTCTTAACAGGTGACACAGAGATACAGACATTATGATACTAACACTTTTCTTACCTCCTTTTCCACGTACATTGCAATTTCCATTTGCTGGACATGCAGCTTCTCTTAAAAGTGATGACTAGAGCTGGTTAGGAATTTTCTGAGAATTTTTTTTTTTCTGGAAAATACTGACACATCAAAAATTCTCACAGAAGTAATTCCTGTTAAAGAGAAACTTTCTTTAGTTTGTTTTTCTCAAGTCATATGAGAGAGAAATAGCCAGCAGGAGACATTCCCAATAGCTTGTGGTACCTGCTGTTGAGAAACCCTCACCTGTGACAGAAACTCATCAACTGATGGGCTAGTTAGAAGAAAATAAAGCAAAGTAAACACTGCTGACACATCCATACCCACAGTTTATTCCAGGAGCCAAAGATAGATACAAAACTGGTTTATAGCCAGGCTCCTAAGAAGCTTGGTCATGCTTTGCTCTCTTGATACTCAGGATGATTTTCTTGAACAAGAGAAAGTCCTTGTTCTCCCTGATTGTAAGCTCTTGGCACTGGTCTGTAGTTTACCAAGCTCAATGAATATTTGACCTATCTAGTATTCCAACAGGAGAGACTGAGAGACAGCTTCTGTACTGACTGTATCAGTGGGCTGATGAATAAAGTTGTGCCCTTTCCAATGGGCTCTCCAGTTTAGGAATGGACGGTCCATCCTGATGAGGAGAAAAATTAGATTTCCAAACCATCACCATTTTTCATAGTAGAACTTGTTTTCTGGCCAACTTTCATAGTGACAGTTTCTTGGCAACTCCCCCTTTCTCAATTTTCCTCCCCCACCTGCCTAAATATTAATCAATCCTATTGTTTGCCTTATTGGCAAGAAAGATGACTTTTATCATGTGCTGCCATTGTGCTTACCTTGTTATGTGGTCTTCAACAACAGTGTCTGAGTATTAACAATGTAGGCAAAGGAAAGTTGTGTCATTTCTTTCTGAAAATACAGTGATTGCTTTCTAAGCAAACATAATCTCTTTGTATGGGATACTGATTTCTTTTTACTGGGATGTTTTTAAGAAAGATTAAGATTTGCCTATCTCTGATGATTTTTATATATGAAAGACAAAGCTGAATGATGAAATAGAATTTAAAGATAGGAAGAAAAGAGAAGTCTTTTGTTAATGTATGTCCATACTTCTTCTAGTGCTATTCTATCAAACCTGATTTGAGATGTACATAATTATGAATATAATTTCTTCTGTGAATGGGTATTTTGGATTTGGAATCTCATGCCCTAAGTTCTGTGCAAAGGCAATGTCCTGTGTAACAGAAGTTGCTGACTAACAGAGTTGGGTTATATTAATGGGTAAAAAAAAAAGAGGGTGAAGAAAACACAAGAAATTTAAATGTCAGCAAGCTGTCTACATTATCAGTTTCTGAGTTTCTTTTTAATATGTAAAAGATAAGACAGTGATTGAAGAAAGATAAATGTGCATGGTTCCTATAGAGTCCTTGCCTAGTCATTATCCATATTGTGTAAGTCTCTGTCACTTGCACAAAGTAATTAATATGTAGCTAATAACTTTATCAGGGAGTTTTCTTTCTTGTTCAGATATTTTTATAATCCAGTATTCTTAGACAGTATCTCTTTAATAATGTTCATCTACTAAAACTAAAAATGACTTTTTAATTAAAGCAACAAGTAGACTGGTATACCAAAAAGGAGTGAATTATAAAGTTTTATTTAAATTAAAGATATATTTTTTCTGTGAAAGAACTGTCAGCCAAGTGTGTTTATTCTAATTTCTCAGCACTTTCTGTAGTTTGGATGATCTGAAGCAGTTGCTAATGAAGATGTGGGAGTTGCACTTAGCTCCTATATATAATTATTGCTTAAAAAAAATAAAATCAAATCCCATAACCATACTCTATGCATGAGTATTGTGTATTCCTGTGGTTTGCATAGCTAAGTATGTTTTAAAAAATTAATGTGATTTATACTTTCCCATCCCAGCTGTAGATAATCATTATACTATATACTGTCAACAAAGCGAAATGATATTCTGCCAGTTGGAAGAGTGTATTCCTTCTGTTTAATGGAATCCTTTTGGTGCTCAGTGCCAGGGGCTGCTTGTTTTGCTCTCACATGTAATGCAGCACTTGCCCTGCTTAACAGATTTTCTGTTTCTATTAATGCCATTTTCATAAGCAACATAGCAGGAGAATAGAGTTGAAAGACACGAGATTAAAATGTTGCATAAAACTCTGGAAAATCGACCACTGAAGTCAAGGAAAGGAAAGCCTCTTATTGGAGGAGCTCATCTGTCATTATTGTAATACTTCATCTGAGGCCAGAGTTGGAAGGGAAATGTACAGTCTCCCTCAGAGAATGAAATATCTCCCCTTTGGATCTTTATGCTGAACATTAGTTTGCCACTTAAGCATTTCAAACTTTTCCAAGGAGATTTGAAAGCGGGATAACTGGGCCTCTTGTTGGGTAAAAGCTCGATGTGGAGAAAAAAACATTACCCTGAATATTTTGCAGTTTTTTGTACTGGATGAGTGGTGGAATTTCACTTTCTCCCCATCAGCATCAAGATGAGGTGGAAGGGCAGAGGCTTTAAGGCAGCACAGAGGTGAGAATGGGTTGATCATAGAGGTGAGAAAGGATTGATCTCCATACTTACTTGGGAAGCACAAACAGTAGGAGAATTGGCATAATGCAAGCAATGTTTGAACCTTACAGTGGGGAAGCATGGCAACTGCAAAGAACTGGGGTGAGGACATCCTCACTGTTTCCCCATCTTTTTCTGTAGGTTTTTGTGGCAGTGCCCTCAGAGGATGTAGAGTTGTTCCCAAACACAGTTAGTACCTACACACAAAGCAGCTCTGTGGCGAAGCAGAGCTGGGAACATGCTCCAGATTAGTCAAATGTGTTGGCAAAATCTAGCTGTAGGAGTTTTCAGTGGCTTGTGAGCCTCCACCCATGTGCTGTCTGATGAACCCAGCCATGCCTGGCAAGTCCTCATTGCTGCTGGCCCAGCTGGGGACTGGCTGCTCCCTCTGTCCCTGCTCAGTTCCAGCTCTTCCTATGACTGCCGGACCTGGCCAGCAGCACCATTTTTATGTATACAACATGCAGCAAGGTCCTCATCACTCAGCACAGGGACTGTTTTGCTGCCCTCAGTCATCTGTCATTCTTTGTTTTGCCCAAATCCCTGCCCTGCCTACTTATGCTTTTCTCTTTTCCCCTCGCTCCATGCCCGGACATCCAGTGGCTGGGATATCATCACAAAGGAAGTGTAAAACATGCTGGGTGCTTTGTAGGAGACACCAAATGCTTGTGAAGATTGGGGAATGCAATGGGACAGGATGGGGATTTAATTCTTGTGCACAATGCATAAGAAGACAAATATTAGAAGGTAAAATCCTTTCAGTAATTTGGCCAGAGGTTAGATACAGCCAGTCAGAGTAAAAACTGCAGCACAATTGTTTCTGCCAATAGGTCCCAGCATCCTGCTGAGCAGATAACCTTTTCTTGGAAGAGAAAGAGCTGTCCTTTTGCAGCTACCATCCAATTTTAGAATATACTATCAGTTGTTAACATTATCCTTGAGCTTTCGTGTTGACTATAGGAGTGGGTTTCAAAGGCAGGACTTAGCAAAAACATGAAGTTGGGTTCCCAGTAACATGGCAGTCTTTGCAGTTGCTAACAAGAGTGTATGCGTGTGTGGGGGAGGTGTGTGTGTGTGAGTGGTAATATGCAATATAAAGCCAAAAAGAATTATCTTTTTCCTGAATTTCCTGAATCTGCCTAACAACTACACTGAGAGCCAATGTAAAAGTAAGGAAATCATTATCTCAATATATACAGATATTGTATGGATAACCATATATATTTCAAACTACTTTCTAAAAATTGTAGATTTTTCCCTGTGAGACTCTTTTGCCAAGAAAATAAATTTCAGGAGTTAAAATATTCACAGCACTCTCCAGATACCTTTCTGAGAAACTTTAGTTGTAACAAGCTAGAAGTGACTCCTTGGACAGCTGGTTTTATTTTGGTGACTTTCCATCTACACAGATGACTATAGATTTTATGGGTATGGTTGGTAAACTTCTTTCATGCCAAATTATTGTCTTACATAAATAACCGCATTAAACTTAATCTGGCATCTAAGACTATCCAATCTACAAAGTTCTTTTCTTGGGCACAATTCAGATTGTTTCAGTTTCTCATTATGTTGGTCTGCTTTTCTTCCTTTCTTTTTTTTTTTTTTTTTTTAATCCCAAATGAGAAGTCATTTGGAAAAGGTGTTCACTTTGCATTCTAGGCAGGAACCTGTACATTTCTGATACTGAAAGAGACATAAGGAAAAGTCAAAGTAAATGAAAGCAAGTTAAAAGTGTTGAGCATTAAGTCTTTTTGCCAGAGTGAGCCTGTTAGGACTTGATTTATGAGGCAAAATTGTCTTGAATGTATCTGTTCAAATAGTTCCAACTGTTCACCTAGATAACAATACTTTGTTGACCCTATTAGTGATCTTAGTATCAACATTCACCTTCAACATGTTTTCTTTTATTACTGTGGCTTTACTATTAAAATGAAGCATGTGGTATCTGAAAGCATTTAGTAAGAACTACTTTCACCATCTGGTCAAGTTTGGGTTTGTTTGTTGGTTTTTGATTTTTTTCTTCATGGAACCAGTATATTTATGCTATTATACTGAGGTATACACTAGTATTCAATTTACCTTTGATGTTTTATATCCTTTGAAAAGCATTGTCTTGGAAATACATTATTGAATTTGATTGAAAGTATTCCTTGTACTGTGTTTTATAGACAAATTAAACACCTCACTGTATTTACATACTATTCAACCTATACATGACAACAACAGTTGCTTTATTTCAAATCCTACTCATCAATTCTTCTCCTCATGGAAATTTTGTCAAATGTTGTTTTATGCATGTAACCATTCTTTATTTTTAATTTTCATAATAAATTTACCTTATTTGTACTGAGATAAGCATTCAGCTTTGATATATCTGACACTGTGATAATGCATGGTTTTGCAGATTTTTTCCTTTCACATTTTATTTGCTTTTTTTTTCCCCATTCAGATACATATTTAACATTATAAATTGCCATGCTGTCAAGTATGGTGTTCCCTGATAAAATGTTTGATATTTTTATTGTGTTGGACTGTGCTTTCCTACATTCATTTCAGATGTGTTTAGAGTTGGGTAATTTTTATTTTCTTCTTTTTCCTTTGAAGGTCTTTCATACAATGGTAGATTTCTGATTTCCCAGCCCTCTCCTCCCAAGTTTTAAATCACATGAAATTCATCTCTCATAATTTATTTTCTTTTCCCAACTCATTGGGGAAATCCAGTTTACTTTGGCTTGATGTGATGATTGTTTGCAAAATTAAGTTAATAGCTAATCTCATTTTAACATTCTGACCTGTTTATCAATTATAACACAAATAATTCAGTCTCTAATTAGTCCATCTGTTAACTGCTCAAGGTCAAGTGACTTCATTTCATTACAAACATAAGGCAAAATATTAAAGAGAGATCTAAAATGCCAGTTGATACTAAAGAAAGAGACTATGTCTGTTTTATATTTCTGTAATAATTGTGTCAATTTATATGACCATTTTTCTTTACTGGAATATATTTTGACTCTTTAGCTTCTCTGTGCTTTCTGCACAGAGCATGGACAATTTCCCTCTTTTGAATTTTTCTCCCCACGCCATCTTATTTTGTATTTCATTCTCCATTTGGAAGGACTGCAGTTGATTCCTGAAGTTCTTTGACAGCATTTGTTAGCCTAAGGAATTCAAGTATCTTAATTTTCTTCATTTATTTTCCCATAGATTTAGTTTATCTCTGACATCTGACAAACATGAAAAAACAGTGGTGCTGTTTTGTGAGTGTCCATACTCTTTTCAGAACTGGAAGTTATGAAAGGTCCTTATCCATTGTATGAAGACCTGTATTCAGCTTATTTGTATCACAAAATGTAATAATAGGAAATAAGCTAATTCATTACCCCACACAATTGAAAATTTACCACAACAAAGCAAATAAGTACTTAGTAAATGCTCAAGTTCTTCAAGTCTAAGCAAATGAAATAGGGAAATAAAACTGAATCCCAAACCATCAAGTTTTCATTAAGAATCTCAATTTAAACATAAAAAAATTAATTTAAATGTTTTTATCTTCTCATTTGAAAAATGTGATGTTGATTTTTAATGTGTTTGTTCTATATAATAAAGTGGGATGACAAATTTGAAAGAAACTAAAGGAATGAACTTTCTCACACTACTGAGAGACTTCACAACATGTTTCTTTAAGAAAGTACTAACTTTTGCACATACTGGAGTGACACTTGGAAACCCAGGAACCTGACATGCCAAATGCATCATATCAGTTATTTAATAAAACCTTTGTAGGATCTGTGACAAGTCCAATGAAGTAGAGATTTTTCTAGGGGATGCAGCCAGTATGCTCCTGTTGTACTCTGTAAGACCATAACTTTGAAGCCTAAAATATACATCTACATTAGAAAAAATCTGGACTGATTGAGTAGGGAGAAAGGGAATACCAATTAAGTAGATAAAACCAGATAGTCCCCTTGTAAAATTTTGGAGTGTAGACAAAACAGGTAGTGTTTTAATCTCATTATAATGGGCAAAGGTGATCCTTGGGCCTGCTGACATCCTGTATGTTGCTTTGATTACCACAACAATGGTATTGTATTTACTATATTAGGTTTTTTACTACTAAGTAGGTAATGAAAAATAAAAAATCCTTTTTTGTGGCAGACTAAGACTGAGGGTCTGAAACTTGACTTGTTCCAGTTTCCGACTTGTGTTTTTTCAAGTTCAAACTTGTATTTGAACTCTAGATGACCTGAAACAAGACTTGTACTGAATTTCTTGACTCTCATATAGCTCAGTATCAGATCTATTACATTCTGTAAAGTGTGAATTTTAATTTGAGATACAGAATATAATCAGGCAGTTTCAGGACTGAGTGATATGGTGGGGCAAAGTCCTTTTTGGTGTGGGACACAAGGACAGAAGAATAAATGCCATTTTCCCATTAACCCAACGATTAGAGAATATCTGGAGAGCAGAAGAGATCAAAATGCAAACCCCTTTGCAGATTCAAACTTACTTCTCTGGGTAATCAAGAAAGTGTCTTAATTTCTAAGATATTGTATATTATGGTGTCCATTACTTTCAATTCTCTGTATTACTGGTTCTGCTTTGTATAAATATAACTAAAATTGTAGTTAAGTAGCTTCTAGAATACAGGGTCTGCCAGCTCCTGGTGAGTTTTCTTACAAAAATGTTTTAGAATGACAGTTTTCTATATCTCTAATTGTTGATTTGGCACAGTCTGGAGCTGCCCCAAGAAAAGGTGTTGTTGGAAATCTTTTCCCCCGGCTGCATTATAGTTTGAACAGTCTCAGCCAATGTTTCTTATCTGAGAAGATTGTACAGAACTTCATTTGAAAACATAGAAAGGGAACCCAAAAGTGAGTTCTGGCAGCTCCCAGGTAAATGTCTTTGCCTGTGAGGAACCTTTTTTCTTAAGTAAATATTGAAAGTCTTTTATGAAAATGGGAGAGCTCCAGCAGGGAGACTGAGGAAATCCCAAATGAGATTATGGAACACTTGTCCAAAGCTGCATCCTACTAGAGCAAATGTGGCAGTTCCCATTTCCTTGGGCACTGACTGAGCTCTTGTCTTTTCTGTTCAACTTCATGTTAAGAAATAGAAAAGGGCACCACCCTCACCTTTTTGATTTTTTTTTTTTTCAAGTTGACTGAAGTAATATTTTGAGTTAGTGGTTGTTTCTGTTGAAGAAAAAAATACTGGTTTCATATTTAACTGGATTCCTTTGTGTCTGAATCAGCTGCTGTTATTTTCAAATTTAAATGGAATGTCAGACTTCCTTGGTAATATGATATTCAACTACAAGAAACATCAGAGGACATGGCCTACAAAATAACCAAAATTTCTGATTAATCAAAGTTTAGGAAACTGACATGAATGGCAATCACAAATCAGGAACATTGGTTATAGCATATTACATGTTAATCTTTAATGTAGAGAATGTCTAAGACACTATTTGATTTAACATTTTAATAATAAAAGCACCTAATTTGACAGAAAAAGACTATTATTTTTATATATTTTGTTGTGAGAATTGTAAAAGTCATGCTTTGCATTATTCTGGTGTTTCTAACAGTCACACCACAGATGCACTTGGCCCTCTGCCTTTTGGATTATAGGCAAGACATAGAATGTTGTTGTTTGAAAGCTAAAGTAAATCAGGCTGTTATGAATTGCTAAATGCAAGATCAAACCCATAATCCTCTTTGGACAACTGCTAAGAAAAGATGGGGAAAAAAAGCAGAACTATGAACTATGTTTTTCAGGCAGAATGGAATTTCTTGATTTTAAAAATAATTTTCTTGCATGCTAGCTGGTGAGTTTAAGAAGCTGTTATCATTGGGAATTAAGATAATGACACTTATCAGTAGATGGGAAATGTTAACATCAGCAACTGGAAGAAAATACTTTGATATTTCTATACAGATTCTTACCACCATTTGACATAAAAATCTTGGCTGAGAGAACATAGAACTAACAAGAATGTCTTGGAAGATAATAGATTGAGAAATATACCACAAAAGCTTTATAGAAGATTTGTTTTTCTGTGATTGACTTAAAGGGCAAATGTAATCTTTTTTGCAGCACTTTGGCTCTATCACAGGTACAGTAAAAAATAAAGCAGCTTCAGTGTGGACACAACAGTTTCCAGTAACAGGAGGTTCATCCTTATGGTGAGAATTTCCCTAAGCATAGTGATTCATTTTTGGTGCATGTGTACTGCACAAATAGAAGGCTGAAAATGCTTAAGAGAGCTGATATGAGTCCCTAACACAATGCCAAAGTTATTAGCATTTGATCTTTTCATCAAAAGCTTCTTCATATAATAATAGCATGGATTTGAAGATAAATAAATTCTTTTTTTCTTAAAATTTTTGTGATTGGAATTAATGCTGGCAAAGAGCATAGTTTGCCTTCATCAGTTCAAAAAGAAAGAGACTAGGATTGGGTGAAGATTATTTTATGGGGACATTGCACCATAGATATTATAATCCTTTTTTTTTTTTTCGTTTTAGAACTGAAGCTGGATGAGATCTGATTTCGATGTCTGTAGTGTATTTCTAGGTGTCTTAGGCATAACTCACCACTGAGAGGTGTGATTTAGCTGCATCAAGTGAAAATGTGAACTCACTTAATGATCAGGATGGAAGTTCTGCAAAGGGAGCACCCTTAAGCCCTCCTTGGCTTTACAGTATGTGGAGCTGTCAGTAACTCCTCCAGAACCTCAGCCATTGCACTTTACAGTTATTCTGAGCTTCTGCAAAGTTCACCAAGCAAAAATTCACTGGCCTAAGTGCTCTCTGCACTTGCATGAGGAACTATGTTTTCAGGATAACAGAGCACTAGGCTGAGGTTTTATATACTTGGAAAACTCTGGTAAAATGTAATGAATTGAACCTGAGCATTTGTGTTCCATTACTGTTGCAGATTCTGTAGAGAAAATGAAAGGACATCTGTGAATACAGTTACATGGAAATAAGTTATGGAAAATACTATTATCTACTTTGTAAACTAAGGAGGAATTTATTCACCTAACCTTACCTGGATTAGACATCTAATCCAAAAAAAGATCATCTGGGATCATTGAGTGAAATAGGAAAATCAGATCCAAGGCAATTTATCCTGCCTATGCTACTCATCTGACAGAATAGGGACAATTACTCTCCAGATGTACTTATCTGCTTTCACAGATGATGGGGCAGCCTACACTGTCAGACTGGATTTTATGGAATGCAAAGTAAAAGTATAAATAAATATTGGGAAAATTCAGGGGTTTTCTTGCAAATATCAAAAATCATTCCTCTTGCACTTCAGCCAAGCATCTCCAGCCAATCTTCTTCACTCCATTTTATACCTCTTCCTCTGGGCCTTTCAGCAGAGACATGGAAACCAGATCAGTGTGTTCACTTCTGCAGAAATCTTTGCAACACTGCAGACTTTCCATGCTACGGCCTCTGTTTGACCTCCTAATCTTTTCTGTAAGCTAACAACTCAAGTTCAGTCGCACTTAAACTGGACACAACACTCACAGGAGACTTCACTGGAGCAGAGAGAGGACAAATTATTATTTTGTGTCACTTCCAAAATCCACTTCTTTTCACTATTTGTGATAAGCTTACTCTTCTAAGAACAGTTTGTCACATTCAGCTAGTGATAATGTTTTTCACTTGAGTTTTTCATGGAAATATTTACAACATTTCTGATTATTATCGGGCATATTTGGGGGGTCTGAAAAAAATTTACAAAGAGCGAAAAACTTTCCTCCTACCCTTTACGGCATTATGCAAGTCTTTATTTAAAACTAGTTTTGTTATAATTCCTATTATTTCTGGTTTTAAGAATGGAGATCACCATCTAAAGTAATCAATTTTTCTTCAGCCATTCCTTTTACTTTATTTTTGTTAAATTCTCTATGCTTTAGGTACTGAAAGAAGATCCTGTAATTCCTTTTAAATGTCTTCCATATCTAATGCCATCTTTAATCTGAGAACCCTCTTTATAGTGGGTGTTTTTTTGTTTGTTTCTTTTGTTATTTTTTTTCTTTGCTTCTCTTTCAGAGGGTAAAGGAAAAAGGAGAAATCCTCTTCATGACTTCAAAAAAACAGGAGAGTTGATGCTCATTAAAGTAAATAAAACACTGGAAGTAAAAACTAAGCTGTTAAATACCACTGAGCAATGTGCCAAGAGATGCAGCAGGAACAAGGGCCTCTCGTTCACTTGCAAGTAAGTTATGTATCTCTTTTATTTATTTTTTCACTAATGAAACATATATAACAGCCTTTGACCAAAGGTATCTCTGTAATTGTGATCAGTGGTAGCTTGTACCTAGAACAACCTAAAGATTGTGATTTTTGATTTCAGTGATGTTGTTCTACCTGTCCAGACAGAGTGAGTCTTTTCTGAAGCTTTATATGAGTTATCTGTCTTCTTAGCTTGTCCAGTCTCTGATCTTTTCCATAACATAGCTTAAATAATGTACTCATGTTAAGATGTGGATGACTTGGGCAGCACTGTAGAGATCGGTGAACATTTCTGAGATTTTTATGTCTCTTATAAAATGGTTATTGTCACACATCACAGCTGCAGTATTTCAGCACCACTTCAGACCATATTCTGCTTTCATTCTTTGCACATTACTCCTGCTGCAATCAATGAGAACCTCACACATGGAGCACAGATACATGCACTGCTGAAGTTCACTGGCAAGTACTATGAATCTGATACAGTGGAATCAAACCTTCTGGGCTGTGGATAGCTATCCTTCAGCATCTGCTGTCTCTTAGAAACACATCATGCAGCTGATCACTTGTATGCCTTGTACATATACTCTACTATTTTTGGGAACAAATCACTATTCTTTTTCTGACTTGTTAGACTTAAATGATCCCCTTGGCCTCTCTTAGTCTAGACCATTAGCAATAAATGAAAGACCATGAAAGCAGGAGAATCTTGGAGAGAATGGATGACTTCTGCACTGGTGAATACTGGGCTAAATGTGAGCCTGAACTTGAGACATAAAAAACAATGGCTACAAATAAAAACTAGACCAAATGTGACAACAAAAACTCTCCCTTGTCAGAAAAGGTTCTCAACTGTGATTTAATTCTTCTGTTAACCTTTAATACCAGTGTTGCAAGATCTAGTTTGTATTGTTCTGTACTATGATTATTTATATATGCAAACAAAGAACAGAGTTTACTTTTTTCTGATAGAAAATATTTTCCAGGCACTAATATTTTTCACATGGTGCAAAACACTCCTTTTCCTATTGGTAGACCTTCCACTGCTGTTATTGCCAAGAGAATCAGGTTGTATTCAATACAGCAAGACATCCTTTATTTCTGATGGTTAGCAGTGAGGAGTATTATAAAATTAGGTTTCACGGTATAAAATAAATTCTGAATAACGTCGAGCAAACAACAATTCCATACTCCAACATCAGTTTAGGAAAATTGCCTCAAACTAGTTGTGGTTGCTCAGGGTGGTACCTTTTGTGTTCTGAAAGGAAAAGGTGAGTTAATATATTTGTCTATTCTATTTTACATTAATATTAATCCATAATCTCTCTGAATTGTTAAAATGTTCTCATTTATTTTAGATTTTTTTTTCTATCGGATGTCTGATGGATTGTCTGATGGATTCCTTACGGGGCAAATTTTCCCTGGCTTAGTCAGTCAATACAGCAACATAGAGGAGCCATGAGGGACTTCGAGAACACAGCTTGGAAAATTGCTGCTCAGAATCACAATCTGTCATGAAATTGCTTCACACTGAATATGAAAAAGAAGTACAAATCTGACTACTCATTCTCTGAATGCCCCATTTTCCCTGCCATATTTTTAAGAGGGAAGCAGTGTAGGTGATCAGGTCTTGCCTTGCTACTGTTGTACATCAGAGCAAGTGGGATTTTCTTTTCCAGGATCTTGGAACATCCTTGTGGTTTTCCTTTTGGCCCCAGAGGAGTCCCACTGTAGTGTGTACAATTCTTTGATGCTACTGTAAACACACATTTGACATGTGTTCCCTTTTAAAGGACAAGTTATTACTAATGTTTCCCTTTATTCCTAGGATCATAGTCTTTCATTTCATACCAGCACATGATTACTACAAGGTGAAATTTATTACCAACCTAAATGAAGACCAATTAGTTTACTGCTTGCTGAGGGAGCATTCTAAAATAAGAGGAGAAGTAACACAAGATGACATTTTAAATACTTGAAATACAAGACTTGGATTTTCCTGTGTTTGTTGATGCTTTCATGGCTTGATTCTCATACTTCATGTCCATGTAGCAGTTCTCCATCATTTGGGCCACAGCACTGATAATTTATTTTCTGGATGTAAACTCAATTTATTTAAGCATTAATATGCGATAACAAGGATTATTTTTTAATATAATTGTGACAATAGCACTAGGAGTGGCAACATCTGGGTCTGTGCACTGTGAGGTATGCACAAGCAGGAAGAAGATTAGGTTTCTTTTCTGCCAGAAAGTCGTAAAGAAGTAGATTTCAGGCACTGAAGACTTATAAAGGATCAGCCACTCTTTATCTTCTGGAGGGGAAAAATAAGACAATTTTTGATTTCTTTATTGTAAGTTTCTATATCACTTTCAAGTAAATTTTGAGTATTGTATTGGTTAATCATTAATCCTTGCTGTTTTTATCTCTGGTACTTTTTTGTTGGAACTAATATATGACACTTTTCAGAACAGATGTTATGTTACAAGATCCTTATCTAGACCTGTTTCTTTTTTACAACATTATTCCAAAAACCCTCCATCAAAGAACTCCTGAGATTCACTTACATTGTCTTTTTAACTTCCTAAATCTCTGTGCATTTTTTTTCTGCCTTCTCAATCAGCTTTATCAACCTGCTGCTGCTAAGCTCTTCTATTCCTTAGTTTAATCACCTTTTGCAGTCCATTATTCCCATTATTTTCTTTCAGTCATCCTTGCAGGTTTTCCCACTACATTTACTGTGGAGGAGAAAAAGATAACGTAGTTACTATTTTATTGTCTATGCAGGTGACTTTTGCAGGTCTGTCCCTTACTTAGTTAGAAAGTCATCCCTGTCTCATCCTTTGTTATCTGCTTGGAGTGTCTGTATTTACAGAGGAAGGGATTCCTGTATAGATCATGGAATTTCAGTACCTGATCAGAAATTCTACTGACTATCTAAGTACGATGAGCAACAAGAAAAAATGGTTGTGATCATCAGTATCAGTAGAAGAAAGTCCAAGAATTTGCTCAAATATGTTGACTTTGGAAGCATAAAAGATCTCCAGATTTGGGTCCAAGAAAAGATTGTTAGAAACTTTTATGTGCAGGAGTGGTTGAAGCCAAACTGGAAAGAAACCAAAAGGCAACTGAAAGGTAAAAAATGAAAGAATTGTTTGTAAACAGTGCATTCTGCATTCCCACTTTAGGAGGGAGGAATGGAAGGGAGGATGTAATCTGAAAAGCAGGAAAGGTCAAGGATATTTTTGTGAAGATGGAGTTAGAGGCACTTGGATATGCTCATATTTGAGAATCAGCCAGAAGAGAACAGAAGGCTGCACAAGGGCAGAAGGATGAAGGTTAGCAGGTTGGAAACATTTGGAGTCTACAGAGTAGAGAGAGCAGTTGGATGAAAAATCTGTTTGGTGATGGAAACGATAATGAAGATGATGTTTGAAAGAGAGAAGACTGGAGAGATTGGATTGGATCTTGTAATATTTTTAAGCGAAGTCATCAAGATCTCACACAAGAAAGCTTGTATGGCAAATTAAATGAAGATCAAACAGTTTTTTGTTGAGGGGTGCAGTGCTCAGGAATATGGCACAATCAAAGTATGAGTGAAGTGTAAGAAATCTGAGTGTCTTTTCAGTATTATCAAGTAGTATTAAAATACCTTCTCAGATCAGAATAACATATCTCAGAAGGTATGGGATGACCGACAGAAATGTAGATTTTGTGGTAGGTTAGTATGATGTCAGTGATTTGTTATTTGGTTCTAATGAAAAAAGTTAAGGAAAAAACAACTGTAAAGGGTTTTTTCTATCTTATTTTTCTTTCCTTATGGGAACAATTGTTGCCCCCTCCAAGGCAATCAGTTGTGTTCTTAAAATCCTTTAAAATATTTTACCTACACCTAAAGTCTATCCTTTCAAAATGATGTTAAGAGAAAAAGGTCTTCATGTTTCATTTCAAATATTGCAAGAAGGTGTTTTTACTCTTCTGATTTCCGTTTGTCTTTCTTGCCCTCCCCTAAACACAGTCAATTCAGCACACATTATACTCTGTCCTCGAAAGCAGTTAAGAGAAAAGAAGAAAACAAAAGCAAGGCAAGAACAAACTGTGGTAGCGCTGTCACAGCTAAGTTTATTCATAAAATGAAAAGAATCTCGGTTTTAAGCAGCTCTGTTGATCTAGTTAAGGAACAGATTTCTTGTGCTTGAATTTTCCTCAAGCTATCAGTGTAAGATACTGAACTATTTCAGAGCCATACTGTAAGCATAGCAAAAAACGATGGTTAGAGTCTTCCTTTTTTTTTCCCAGAAAGCAACGTAACTGGGGACACAAATGCTGTCTCAGTCACATTTATCTCACTTTTAAAATAAAGATCTTTAATGACAAGGGAACTCTTAGATTAGTGTGAACAACTAAGCTGGTATTTAATGTAATGGCCACATCAATTTAATTTCTTTGTTTCTTTGCTCTTGTCAGCAGAGTTGTGGGTTTAAATAGTAATTTGGACTGTTTCTCTGACTTTCCCAGTAAAAATAAATCTGATGTCATTGCATGCTCTTTGGCAGGCCATGTGTCATTATTATAAACCACACAGAGATTTTTTTTCTCATCCAGATTTTCTTTTCAGGGCCTTTGCTTATGACAGAGTTACAAAACGGTGTCATTGGTTATCCTTCAACAGCTTGACAAATGGTGTGAGAAAGAAGCAAGACCATGCGTTTGATCTGTATGAAAAGAAGGGTAACTGATTTATTTACTGATTTTGTTTTTCCAGCAATGAAGGGGGAAAAGAACCCCTGAGGTCAGTCAGTGATTTTTTACTGTAGGAACATCCTGGGCATGGGACAGTTTTATGAATTTTGAAAGCTGCATCTCACAGTTTTATTTACACATATCCTGAGTTTGTTGTCATGCAAGTTTCTCTACATACTTGGTCAATTTTCCAATGTACATATTTGCCTACCATCATACATACTAGCCTGAACTGCTACTTGCTACTTAAAATCTCAGCTGTATATTAACATTATTTACTTAATATTGTTCTTATTTACCTCATTAATGAGTGGGAGACTTAAGTCATCAGACCTGAGTTTTGTTCAATCAGACATGTTGGAAACATTTTCAGGAGAGTTTTTTAGGTCAGTTAGTGATCCATATTTTGAAAAAAAAAAAAAAAAGACATGAAGGTATGTCAACAACTAAACAGTATTTTGAATAATTAGGAATTTAAAGGCTACTAAATTACATTATTTTTAATAATATAATTTATTAGAATATTTACTATAACATAATTTATTAGAAAAGAGATTATGAATTTTGGTTTTTAATGCATTAACCAAAACCCTAAGTGTCTTCTCTTTTATTTCAATAGACTATGTCAGGAATTGTATCATCGGAAAAGGAGCAGACTATAAAGGAACAATATCTGTTACCAAAAGTGGTATCCAGTGTCAGGCCTGGAATTCAATGATCCCCCATGAGCACAGGTAAGAGTTCAGGCGCAGAGACAATGGGAATAGTGTTGAGACAGCTTCCATAAAGCATAAGAATTTATGGGAAAACTAACCTTAGACAACAAAATCTCTTAGATATTTTCTTGCCTTTCTCCAAGAGATACCATTCTCCAAATCCCAGAAAATCCTTACCTTCTTGGACTTTCTCCAAAGAGGTCTCTTTTAATGCCAGCCTGTGTGTCTGTATCCCTTCCTTTCCTGTGTCAGTGTTTTTAGCTGTTTATATCCTTTTGATCTCTTAGTTACTGACAGGAACAAAACATCTGCATAACTTCATCCTGGGGTCTGGAAGTTTATCACAATTTTCTAATTGACTCCAAGGGAATGAGTAATTTTAAAACCCACATTATTAGGAAGTAGGGGATATTAGCCCACCTATTTGTTTAGTATATAATTATTGTTACTATAGTTTGCGTAGTTACTGTCAATTCTCTGTTATTTGTTGAATAGTTGAATATGTTAAACTCTATAGAGCACTTAGGCCAGGCAACAAATACATGGAAAGGACTGAAGAGACTATTGAAATCCTTTCCTTCAGATCATACCAGCAATAACTAAAGACTGATGTAGCAGGTATGGGAATTAACTTTTCAGTTTAAGACCTGATATACTGAAAAACTGAGGCCAAATCTACATTTTGAGGGTAAAGCTCATTAGACTCCACTGTCTAAGGAAAAGAAAAGAAAATCAAAACATGAAGCCAGTAAGAGTAATGATAAAAACAGATTCATCCACAACAAACATTGCTGGAGAGTAGTTATAGGGCTATGAAGTACTGGTCTAGTTTTTGACCATTTCTCTTTGAACCTTTTTGTATTGGTTTTAGCCATTTAGATAATAAAACTTGAAGAGACAAAACTAAAATGTCCTCTCACCCATAAGTTTCCTGTCAATGTTACTGCCTTTTGCTCCAGACTCCCAGCATCAGCACTTTTCTTAGGAGGAGCCAAATTGGAGATTGCTAATGAGGAACTGGGCTGAGGAACTGTTCAGTCCTGTCCTGACCAAATCAATCCAGTGTACAAGATGATATCTTGGAACAACATTAAAAGGCAAAGGATACTTGGGTTCTCTCCTCTTATGATGTGTTACAAAGCTGAGCCTCAGGCTTGGACTTACTGGACTTGGCTGCTTACAGTATTGATGGTAGTGTGTCTGACTTTAGAGCGGGGCCAGACATGTTCTTGACTGGGAGCATATCATAAATATCATCAGGTCCCACAGCAGTGACCTCTTGAGACTTAACACCTTGAAGTATACAATCTTCATCTTTCAGAATGGAAAGAATTCTAAATAATTACAAACTAAGCAAGACTGAGCATTTATTCTATATAATATGCATATGACTTTATATAATTAGAGAAAGGAAAGTGTCTTTATAGTGCACATTATCATCGAATTGCATTTTAATACACAGCATACACAGTTTTATCACATTTGGACAGCCACTCTTCTATGATGAATTTTATGAAAATTACTTTCCTCCTGCCTTGTGCAATAAGTTTAATTTTTTAAAGGTCACCGGATAAATGAGGTGGCTGCATGCTAATTTTGTTTTTCAACATCAGAAAATATGATTTCATCATCAGAGACATGAGGGAGATGGGAAGAAGCAGACAGTAGTGGTGTGTTTGGAACTTATTAGTACAAAAGCCTTAGATTTTTAGGTCAGTTTTTCTCAACATCTGATTATTAAAATGTGCCATTGGAAAATAAATCTCCATTTCATATTTAAAGGAGAATGTACTTTAATGATTTTTAATTATCTTTCTAGACAGAATAGAAATAACTACAGACTAAAGTTATGCTTGAATCTAATGAGTCATATTTTTATTGATTTGTATTCCAGTAGAACACAGAGACTCCAAGCAAAACCCAGGGTTCTATTATTTTCATCTCCATCCTAGTACAGATTGCAGGACTCTTAGAGAGTATTAAATGGATAAAGCCAATGTAAAAGAGGCTCAAAGAAAAATGGTCAAAGAGTGGACCAGTGCTTCACAGGCTTTTGGCTAATTTCCATGACTTTAGTGTGGTTGAGTCTGTTTTTACCATTACTCTTACTGGCTTCAGTTTTTTGGCTTTTTTTCTTTTTTCCTTACCTAATGTAGTTGAACTAAATCATCAAACGATTTTAGGAGTGACCCTTTCTTCCATTTCTGGACGTGTCTTCACTGCAACTCATTTTTTCCTCTCTCAAAAACATTGCTTCAGTACCTGTTGAAACCATTTGCTTATCTGACTCATCTTGTGTTTTTAATGCTATTCATTTAGGCTTTTTTTTTTTTTTATGTTCTTACAGCATATCTGATATAATTTGAGATGCTTTTCCCTATATTTTCTAATGTTCATAATTTCTGAGTGGAGGCATTAAACAAAAGGATCTAATATGCACTGACATTCTACTTTAACACATGCAGGTTGGAATACCTTATCAAAAATGTTCCCTGGGGCTGTCTTTAACTAAAAAAAGCTTAAGATATTTGTATTACAAGACCACAGAGGAAAAACAGAAGCAACAATTTTATAGGCAGCATTTATGACATAAAATTATTCTCTTAAAGCACCACAAATAAAAAAATAAAGAAGCATTTTTATGTAATGCTTCCACATTACATTGGCTAGAACCACCATGTGATTAACAGAGGTATTTTTCACCTCAGTTAGTTCAAATATTTCATTAATTGGAATAAAACATGAATAAAATGTCACATATCCAATTTTTCTTAAATTTAATAACTTAAATATACTGACAAAAAAAAGGTGGAACAAATCTTAGGAAGCTCAGAAATTAAATCAATTAATTTATTCAGTAACAAGTTTTGTATAATCACCTGTGCCATTTACCCAGTGTTTCAATTAACAAAAAAACCTTCATGAAACAGATCACAACTCTGAATTTAAGGTGCTTTCTAACTGCAGAGATTTAGCTGCAGTTTAGGCATTAGTGCAGTGAAACTGGCAGTGAAATGCCACTGGATTTGTCTGCAACATGCAGCCTGAGTGTGGTCATGAGCTGTTGCAGACCAGCTCTGGGGTTTGGTTCCTTGCTATGGGGTCAGCAGTTCCTTAGTTTGAGGAGAAAATTATCTAACATACTTTTGTGTGTAAATATATATTTATATATATGTGTGTGTATATATATATATATGAATGCCTATATATATCTCTGTATGTCAGTGTGCATGTGAGGGTTTCTCTAGAGGTAAACAAATACTTTCAGAGACAGCTGGGAAGACAACACCTTGAACCTGTACAGTTTAAGTCAGCTGGGTTGCTGTTAAATGTCCTAATAACAGTGATGAATAGGTCTATAAGTAGCAAACCCTAAGGTGACAACACTCAGCCTCGTGGTAGAACATGAAGCAAGACAGCTAAAGTGACATCTGGGGAAATTTCTGATGCTGAAATGCAAAGCAGTCCACGGTTTCATGCGGTGAAAGCCTCTTGGCGACGCGTATCACACCGCTCAGTCACGCTCACATGCTCCTGATGATCAGTTCTAGCTCCTGCCTGAGTATGGATGCAAAGAGATTTCTCTGCTTGTGGACGTTTTAGTCTAAGCCCAAACGGACCTGTTGTTTATTCCAACATGCACCAGAAAGACAAGTCTGACATGGCTACTGATTCAGTGAATTTTTCCCCTATGCATCCACTGTTCATGAAGGAGAGTGCAGGGGTGGCTGGCAGGGAGTGTGTGGCTGCCTCTGGCTCTGTGGCAGATAGTTGACTCTGGACAGCTGAGGGATGGGAGTAAAACTCACTAGAGCACACTACAGGCTAGGTAAGTTGTCCCAGATTTAGGCCATTTAGGTTGAGTAATCCCTACTGAAGATGTGTATTTTTGTATGGACAGATATTTGGGGGGCTGGGGGGTGCATTTGTTTAGGTGGGATGGAGGGAGAAGGAAGCAGAAATGTGATTTTTTTTTTTTTCTAACTATTTGTAAAAATAGTATGATTAACCCCAAAGTTTGCATGCTCTTATACTGTAATGATTGTCATTTTAAAACTAGCTTTTTGCCTTCGAGCTATCGGGGAAAAGACCTGAGGGAAAACTACTGCCGAAACCCCCGAGGGGAAGAGGGAGGTCCGTGGTGTTTCACCACCAGTCCAGAGATGCGCCACGAAGTCTGTGACATCCCCCTCTGCTCAGAAGGTAACCTGGCACGACTCCTGCAATAAATTGCCTTTGTTCTGCTGACAGCAGCTGCACAGAACTTCCAGTAGTCACTTGCTTGTGGCCTCTGGATAAAGAATAGGGAATTTCTCAGCAAGAATAATTCACATCATAGCAAGAAAAGGAGGTATTAGAGGAAGAGGAGTTCTTGTTATGTTACAGTATGCTGGAATATTTGAACAATGTTTCAGGCTCAGCAGCTTTTTTCAGGTCATGGAGGAGCTTGAACAATGTAATTGTGCTGATCACACAAATGTGACCCTTTTTTCGCTTGTCTAGTCCATAGTGAATCCATTATAGTTTCAGTATTACTATGTGATAAAATCATCTAGTTCCATTCCATGGTAAAATCAGCTTTTCCTCTTCTTTTTGATGAAAATTTAGATACTGAATTACAAGATGAAAGCTCAAGATAAGCATGCTTTTTTGTTGTTGTTGTTGTTGTTGTTTTTTTTTTCAAATAAATGCTGGAAATAAGCATAACTCATTATAAATCCAATCCCATTTGACTTTCAAGTCACAGAGTTTGAAAGACACTTCATGTGCACCATTGCAATTGTTGACTTTTCTCTTAACCTCCAAACCAAGCTCTTATATCTTGCTAATCAGCCAATTCAGTTCCAGACAATCAACTCATTTAAATCCTCAAGATAGGATGCCTTTAATTTTCCTGCTAATGTGTCACATGCAATAGCTATGGTGTTGTGGAGGAATTAAAAGGAGAGGGAGAGAGAGAGGGAGAGAAGGGAGCAGAAAATTTTTTACAAGGAGCTTGAAAATCTGTTAAAGCCTAACATTTAAAGATAAATGTAAGTGTGCTTCAAATGGGATAATATCAGGAGTTCACTGCAGGATGAAGATTTTGGTAAAGGATGTTTTGACTGAAGAGTGAGATCTGTAATTGCATAATATAGTATTTTCTAAGTGATCCTTCTTTACAATTACTCTAATTAGGGAGTACTTGAGAAATTTGTCTACAGTTCATTATGGTGAATTTATTTTATATTTTCAGACTTTTAAATCTAAATTTTGTTCAACAGAGGTTTCAAATCCCTTTGGTAGCTTTTGCCCATTCTCCCTCTATCCCCCTCCACTTTCCCAAACCAGAGCTGAAAATGTATCTTAGTGTAAGCTGCCAAAAAGAATTATCACTGAAAAGAAACAGTATCACATGTAGCTGAAGGTGCTGGGAAATTAAAAAATATACTGTAACGCACTGAAATTGGGATTCAGCCATTATTCTGCACTTAAACTTGTGCTGTAATTATAGTAGACTTAGAGTGATTTGAAATAATGGATGATACTTATTTGGAAAATATTATCTTTAAAAAATACTTCTTCCTTAGATATGTGTCTCTCTCTGTTATTAACCACAACTAAGGTTAAAAAACTTTTAGAAACATGAATGCCTCTAGCAGCTGACCCCTACCTGCCTCAAAACTGTGTATGTCCTATAACATGATATTGAATTTAAGCCCCTGGATTAGACCTAGGAAAGAGATGTTACTCTATTCCAAAAGGTATTACCCACACGAACACAAAAAGGTACCATTTTCTTATAACTCTTTAGTTTGGTTTCAATATATAAGAGCAGGGACGTGATTTGTTTCTTTTTAACTTTTTTCTTTTTTTGTGGTGCAAATCATCAGTGTAATAAATGACCAGTGTCTGCTTTTTTTTTTTTTTTTCCTAGTTGAATGCATGACCTGTAATGGAGAGAATTACAGAGGGCCAATGGATCACACTGAGACGGGCAAGGAGTGTCAGCGCTGGGATCTTCAGAGACCACACAAGCACAAATTTCGACCAGAGAGGTAACCTCTCCTCTCCCCCAGGCAAGACCATGTGGTCATAATTTCAAAATTACACATATTCTGGAAACAGCTGAGCAAAACTAGCGTTAGCAGAACTGAAATTTATGGAGTTCACCAGTTTTAGATGCTTGAGTTCCTGATCCACAGTATAGGCAGGCTACTGTCACAATGGAAGTGCAGGATGGGGACTAGAGGCTGTTTTGTGCAGTTGTGGCTGCATCCCATGCCAGTTTAGTGTAGTGATGTGCATGTCTGGCATTAATTGATCAAAATTATCTTCATTGACAGTAAAAATTTAACACCTGAATTTTTCTGTATATATTGATATGCAGCTTCAGTCGGCTTAAAATACCTCAAAGTCACCATAAAGTAAATAATGATTAAAAGTCAAAAATTTTTGTTAGACTTCTTGACACAATTGTGAATATAAACTTGCAATAATATCAAGTAACGTTATCTTCCTCTTTGAAGTATTGAACAGCCTTAAAGATGTGGATGATATAATCACATTTAAGTACCTAATTTGTTTGACCAAAATATTTGCTCACTGCATATAGTTTTTCAGTGTGGGAAAGGATTTCATCGCTCTGTTTAGCATTTTATGACTGTGGATTTCTATCTAAGATTTCTATTTTTAATTTAAGCATAGATGTTAAATGCCAAAAGCTGAGTCAGCAATACAAATTTCATCCCTGTTAGGGTTTGTCCTAGAGGGCAAAAGCCACCCAACCACAAAGAGTCATCTATAATACACCCTTTTGGAAGGATTTTGGGGCATAGGGTGTGGGAGAGGTTAGGTCTCATAGGAAGGCCTCTGTGTTCATCTTAAACTGGACTACAGTTTTATTTTAATTTTATTCTGAATTTTGGATTAACTCCATTTATAAATTAGATTAAATAAACTGCCAGAGGAAGACATCAAGAATCAAAAAACCCAGAATGATTAAGATCTTTCACTGAAAGTATCTTTATATATGTTAAAGTATTTCACTAAATAAAGCATTATTTTTATACTCAGAAATATGAACACTGGGAGATTTTAGGAAGCCTGATCATTCAGCAAAACATTAAAGATCTGAAGTTTTAGAGTTTATGTGATATAATCTCTTCTCTCCCTGGGTTTGGATGATCTGCTTCTTGAATAATAGCAGGCATCCCACAGCTCTGCTACAATAAATATTTTGTATTAGCAGACTGGGACTGAAGATAATCTGAGTTTTGCCTTGCATTTACTGTGCATTCTAGAACAAGTCACTGAAAGAGTTTTGTTCCTTGGGAGTGAGATCTTTGTACAACTTCTGGGTACAAATAGTAACAATTTTACTATCAGGAGGAAATTTCTTCCACTAATTTCTGATTGTTCTCAAAACGACTAAGTAGCAGTCTTACGAACAATCATCTTCCTTCTTGATTTCCTTCAGAAAAGAAAATACCTTCTTGAGAGTTTTCAAACTGTAATAAGAGTGGGCTTTTTTATCAAAAAAGCAATCCATCCAGATTGAATTGATTTGTATGAGCTTTCAGAAGAGTAATGGGGCCCAGTGCATTTCTAATACACTGATGTTAATTACCTTCATGGAATGGTCACCAAAGGTAGTAAAAATTATACTTTGATTATAATAGATTTTAAAAATGTTGTGGGATTTGCCTTTTTTTTTTTTTTATGGTAATGTAAGTTAAAAATAAGAGGAGAGGTTTGGAACAAATAATTCATTAAAATACAGGAATCTCTAGAGACATTTATAATATATCATCCAGGTGTAATGTGAATAACCTGGAAACCAGGAAGGACAATCTGGGCAGATTTAAACCTATTTTCATTTATGGCTTCACCAGTTGCAACTATGAAGAAAAGGAAGTAAAGCTAGTAATCATTTTAAATGTTCCAGGCTACCTGCTGTTGGACAATGCTTTCAGCTTAGGGTGAATAAATCTCACTTTTGTTTTTTGTCACCTCAGTGAGTTGTTCCACATTCACTCCCCTTAGAGGTCAGTTACTGACCAGAATTGATAACCAACCCTTACTTACTCAGATTTGACTGTAGTTAGCAGAAGGAACCCCCCTCAACAGCTCCTGCATGACCCATTTTTAGCTATTAGTGGATGCAGAATTGTATTCTGAAGCTCTAGTTCTTTTGTGTACTGCTCACAGGCACCATTATTCCTCATGGAAGGAAGACAACTGAGGGTAATGACTTAGGCATAGAGCAACATACAGGGGGAAATTTTTTTTCCTTTTCTACTTGTATTTTATGCTGTGAAAATGTCCTGTGAAAATACTTGGAGGAAATTAGGGTTGAAGTGTAGCATAAGAGGTGAATGACTGAACACATCCTTTTATTAATACCCTGGTTTATACCTCTTGTATGAAAATTTACTCTATAAAAAATCAAGTTTCCAAGTTTCTTTTAAAACAAAAAGAAAGGGAAAATAAATGTTGGTGAAGGGCTTTAGATACTAAATTTCACTTAAGTTCCAGGATAGCTAGAGATCTCATCTGTCTCTTTAAAAAGAATAAATGTTATCTCTTTGACTAATACTCTCCCCCCTCTCTAGAAACTGAGATAAAGTCTTGGTTTTGACACCAGATGTATATCTTGATGCTTCATTTCAGTTTAATAAATGAAGTACAGCTACTGCTGTTTCAAAGGGGGAAAGAAGTAAAATATGTAGAGTTCTGAAAGATCTCTGAAATCTCAGCCTCTTTATTAGGTCTAAGTAAGGAGTCTGCGCCCAAATGTACTTGGGAAGGAGTAGTGTACAGAGCAAAGGGACTAGCTGTCAGGGAATCCTCCATAGCCTCACTGTTGAATTGTGTGGAACAGTTTGAAGCCCCGTCATTGTTTATCTAATATTTGTGTCTTAAAGGTGTTAGTTTGCCTTTTTTAATAGGAATTGTTGCTTGCTGGCTATGAAGGAAGGCAGAAGTATGAATGAATATTGTGAAAAGACACTTGTATTCTAGAAAGTGGATCCTTTATATCCCCAGTTGTTTCCTGAACTCATCTTGGTTCTTAGGTAGTGAATTGACTCTCCATGCTACTTGATATGGAACATGTTCTACCAGCATCAAAGCTCATCACTGCACCTACTGGGTGGCCAAAACCATCTCATTTTCTGCTGTATTCTTAGCCCATTAACTGCTTCCTAGTGAAATCCTTGGACACAATTTGTTCCTTTACACTTTGTCTTTTACCTAGGAGAAAACAGGGTGCTGTTGCTAGATCTGAAACTACCACATTCTTGACTGCCATTAAATTCTCAATTTGTTGAGGTTCCCCCTTGCTGGTTCTGTTGTGGGTTTGGGTTTTTTTTTTTGTTTGTTTTTGTGTGGTTTTTTTTGTTTGTTTTTTGTGGGTTTTTTTGGTTTGGTTTGGTTTGGTTTTGTGTGTGTGGTTTTTTGTTGTTTTTTTGTTTGTTTGTTTTGTTTGTTTGATTTTTTTTTTCTTTTAATTCTCCTTAAATCCTGTCCCTGTCCCTTCTATAGTAGAAGAAACATAATTTTCCTAAGGAATGGGAGATCAAGTTGCAAATGCGTGAGTCAAAATTAGCATGAACATTTAACATGAAAAGCATCCTAGAAAAGACACACACTTGTAAATCATATTTTCCTCCACTTCTGTGAAACACATCTGCTTGCAGTTGTAAATGGATTCAAGTTCCCAGGTAGTTAACTTTATTGTTCTCTTACATACTTTTCATTATTCCCTCAGGGGCAAATCTACTTTTTGTTTCTTTTACCAACACATTTCAATAAAATTGGAAAGCCAAGACAATTTTTATTCACTAGAGAATAATAATAAAAAAAAGATTCATTTATCTCCTTCTCTTTAAGTTTACAGATGTTAGCGTTGCACATTTATGCAAAAAAACCCCTACTTATCTTGAATATCTGTCTGACCGTTCAGTGATGGCAGTAGGAATGTGGAAATATTTAAATAGTATAATAGTATCAAATCTTAATGAGATAAAGTGAGACAGAAGTTAATTCCTTATTTTTCTCCTTCTTTCCCCCAGTGCTTGAAATGAGGGCATGACCAAGAATGAGCTCTGTTACAAAAATGGATCACTAGTAACATTACTACTCTAAAATAGCTTCCAGTTTGAACCCAGGGCTGTTGCACTGAAGAACCTGTTTTGTTAATGAGACCAGCATGGCAGAAAGTGTTTATACAATCCACACTTAATTGGACTGTTTAAAAAAAATGAGTGGCTTCAGTGTCTGGTCATCAGTTGACAGACACAAGAGCAAGAGTTTAGCAATTAGCGCAGTTACCCCATCCGGTATCCTGTGCATTAGCACAGCAGGGAATCCCTCAGTGGAGATCTGATTCTGCTGTATATTTGGAAAGTGTTTATATGTTATTAACTTTCTAACAGTGTTAAAAGAGTATTTGCATCCGTCTTAGACAATCAGACCCAAGGTTAATAGGAACTGGTTCTTGTTTGCCTCTGCTGAAGTCTGTCCTTTAAGTACCTTGTAGAAGCCAATGCAGTGTTGCCAGGAAGACTTCCCTGACACGTTTCTCATTGTGGTTTACAGATATCCTGACAAGGGCTTTGATGATAATTACTGCCGCAATCCTGATGGCAAGCTGAGACCGTGGTGCTACACTCTTGACCCTAACACCCCCTGGGAGTTCTGTGCAATTAAAATGTGTGGTGAGTCCAAGTAAAATTTATTACTTCCTTTTCCTTTCCAAAATCTGGACATAGATATTTCAAGAAGTATAGGACCACTGCTAGTTCATTCATTGCCCTTCACCAGCTTTTAAAACATAGCTTTCAAAGAAGGTCTCCTATAAACATTTTCTGTTTAATCTGGACAGGAAAGAAGAGTTGTGCATTGCTTACCACTGGAATATGTGTAAATCTTACATATTGGAAATTGCAATAAAATGGAGGAAAATCAAGAACCAAAAAAGTGAGGCAACAAAATCATGGAGCCCTCATGTACATTCTTAGTTTGGCCATGCTGGCCATTTGCATTATCATTTGAGAGCAGCTGCACACACACACCATCCCTGCTCAGTGTTCTCGGCCAACAACTCCTCACTGCTTTGCAGTTCTAGGCCTCAGGTCCTGCACACTATCCACCATTATGCTGAACACAGAATTATTAATTTTCCCATGGTTCTTTCTCTGATATTCAGCACTCCACATCAAAGCATTCCTCAGGCAATTAATTTCTTTTCATCCATCAGCTACAAGATGGTGGCATTTGTTATCCTCACTTTACAGACAGGGAATTGAATCAAAATGACATTAAGGTATACAAATATCAGATGTCCTCTTTGAGATGCTTTTGTTCAACATTTTCAGAGCATCCCACAGCATACTCTGCCTTCAAAGACCAGATCATCTTAACTTTGGTGATAGCTCTGACAGCTCTGTTTTACTGATAATTAGATATTAAATTGATAATTAGAGAAGTGCAGGAAAAATAAGAAAGTTAAAACTATTGGACCTCTCTTGAAAACTTTTCAAGACTTTCATGGTAATGTTGTTGCTAAGGTAGATGGTAGAATTCAGTTTTGTTGAGACCTGCTTTAATCAGGAAACTAAGATTCGCATCCCTGAAATTCCTTGCCTCATTTACAGCTCATGGGTTCTACAGGGGATAGTATCCTATCTTATCTCACATAATTCTCATTGCCATATTTGGGGGTCATTTTTTTGCCTGTAGTGAATGGACAACAAGTGAAATAATGTGCAAGCGTCTTATTAATGGCAGTTTCTTAGCACCTAAACTGATTTTTTCATTACCTTTACTCAAAATTCTTTGTAACATCTTGGGAACAAAGGAAATTTCTTTAAACAAGGCATAACTTTAACTGAAACTGTACTGTGGAAACCTTTCAACTTCATGTGCCCCAAACCTGTGGCAGATCCCCCCAGGAAAACAAGCAGAAAAGGGAAAACAGTATTTTTGGATTTTCTATGAAGTGGAGGCAAAAGGAAGCTTCTAAAACTTCTCAGTGAAACTCAGTGCCATACTATCTCATGAGAAAGTCAGTTTCTCTTAGATTTGCAGTGTTGGAAACTACAATTTATATTGTTGTCTTGCTCGAACTTTGACCAAAATGAAGTGTCAAAAAATTGTCTTCGAAACCAGACACTCTGCTTTTCATCAAGCTCCATCACTTCAGTAGGCTCATTGTAAGATTAATTTGTCTCTCTTAGGAAGAGGATAGAAGGGAATAGAATAAATTAAAAAGAACAATAAAGCTCACCTGAAAGTGGTTTAATGTGAGAATTCAAAAAGTGGAAAAAAATCTCAAACCCAAAAGGAGTGATTTTTAATAACTGTTTAATTTTTGAGGTTATCTGTATTTTGTTGCTGTTGATATATAAATCAAGATAACCCATTACTGGGGTATCTAAAATGCAGGTAAAATAGAGACAGTGTGAGACTGACAAAAAGTCTGTTTCCGTAATGTAATCTGTATTTTCCCTACGATGTTAGCATATATAGAAATAGTGGAGCAGGCAGGAAGGGAAGAGGTTAATGGCTATGACATGAAACTGTATGTGAGCACTTGTTACCTAAAGGAGGAAACATGGCATTCTTCATCTTCACTTAGGATTCTTACAAAAAAAAAAAAAAAAAAAAAAAAGCTTTGTTTTCTGCTTCCACTACCTATAATTCAGAATTTTCTCTCCTTGGTTGTTCTTAGCTTAGGCCAGTCTAATGTCTTGGAGATTCAGTCACTTCTAATCAATTCATCAATTTTTGAAATCCAGGGGTTGAATAAGAAACCTCTTAATTTACTTCCAGTTGCAGAGGAATTGAGCTTGTTCTGCTCTGTCATATGGCATTGTAAATCTAGTATAAGGTAGTTAAATTATCAAAACTATTCCACTGTAAAAAAGGTGAGGTTAATTTGTTCCTTTGGGCAGTGTCTGTAATCAGGTTTTCCAGAGACAGAAGGAACTTAACAGGACCACTACTTGTTTTGGGTCAGGCACCCATGAAGTCACACACAGATTGAAATTCTTACCTATGAATTACAGTACTCACATCCTTATATTGAGACTTACTGATAATCTTTGATAATAGGGAATGCCTTTGTGAACACTGGCTTGCTTAGCTATACAACAGAATCATCTTTCAATTTTTTAGTTAATCCACTAATTTCGGAGCTGTTACTTTAGATTTTTGGCTTGTACTGGTCTGGGTTTTGTTTTGTTTTGTGGGTTTTTTTAAAACTAAACTGTGCTTCCTACACTCCTCCAGTTATTAGATAACATATGAATCATGTGTAGCATACTAGATCTGTTCTTTTCCCCTGCTGGATATGTTTTTATTGTGAAAGAAAAAAATATTCCTAAGTTACAGCTGACTGTTTCACAAATGCAACTTTTATAAACCTTTATCCTTTGGCATTTCCTGAGCTGATGTGTCAGCGTTCTGAGGATTCACATCTGGCTTTGTTGGTCACGTAAACTTACAGTCCGTGCAACTTTCAGTATCTGCAGCCTGGCCTAAGCTTTATAAAATAGTTGGGTGGGAGATCTCCTGCAAACCCCTGGATTATCACCTCTGCCTACCAAAGCACAGTTAGAGTCCTTAAGAAAAGGTAAAGATCAAAATGAAATTTAAAAACAAAACTCAGAGTGAATTATTTTAGTGTTGTGATGAAAGCCTTTGGTCTTGTTTCTAGGCAAAAGCTGACTGAAGTAATTAGAAATTCTTTCTTTCTTCTTCAGTTAGAAAGTATACTAAGATAAGTGGAAATTTCACAATTAAAACTGCATTTTCACTGCAGAAAACTGTAGATTTTTGTAAATTAATAAGGCAATCTATTTGAGGAAGTATACAAAAGTAGTGGTCTTGAAAGTGCTTAATCCAGCAGATATTTTCAAACGATGTTTCACACAGGCATATGGCACTGCCCTCTACATAAGATGCAATGCTGCTCAGTGCCTTCTTTTACAACCCAGAGAGGGAATTTCTTGCTGATACTACTGGTGTATCTTAGTGCTATATGGGGAACTTGCCACTGGCTGCCGCAAGAGAGGAGCCCCGAAGAGGAGATACAAGGACTGCCTGAAACAATCCCTCATCCTTGGCCATATTGATCACCACCATTGGTCTACCCTGGCCTCCAATCGGGAGGCCTGGAGACACAGCATCTGTAACGCTGCTGCTGCTTTTGAGAACACACGCAGGATCACTCTCGAGAAGACAACGCAGAAAGAATCACATCTCATCTGTATCATCTGGGGAATCTTTCTGCTGTGCCTTCTGCAACCGGACTTGTCTATCTTGCATTGGCCTTTTTAGCCATCAGCATGCTTGTAGCAAGCGTGGGTAGAGCCCTTCTCAAATCTTCGTTCACGAAGCCTAGCCATGATGATGATGATGATGACTGGTGTATCAACAGCTCGATGGCCAGAATACCAACACAAAATATCCAAGTCCTGTTTTCAGTTTTCTGTCTTTTTTGAAGCACATAGAAAAACTCTTTTCCCACCTCCTAGCAGGGAGCCCAAAACACTTGGCTGTTCTGAGTTTCGGTGGCTGCTCTGTGTTTCTGAAGCTGTGGTTGTTTGCAATCTCAGTACACTAAAAAGAGAACATCATGAGTTATAGGTCTTTATAGCTTTGTGGTTTGGATTCTCACACAGGTTTTTAATTCCTATGCTGAGGACTGTTTATTTAATTTACAAGAAATTCTAATTAGGAAAAATGCTTTGCAAATCCAAGTTCTTGGACTTTATACAAAAATGTAGGTGTCCTCTCTTTGGGGGAGTGACCACAAGGCTGCATGCTGCTTGTGGCTTTTGCGACATGTCATGAGTGCTAGTATGCTCTATAGCCAAAATGCTGACAACAGCTCATATACAAAATTTTCAGCAAAAAAGTCAGTGGAAGGAAGCATTTAGAAAATAAATATGGTTTTAAGACTGAAGAGAGAGAGGGCATTGTAATTTTACTTCCAAGCACAGAATGCAGCATAAAACATTGTGGCTTACAGCCAGGGCTGTGAGAAAGAGATGACAGGAACAATTAGGAATTAGAGATGGCTCAAGCTGCAAAAACTGGATTTGGATTAAGACTTCAGGGACCCCAGGACTGGTTTGAAGTTGCTCACATATGTGTCTGTGGTTTTGGCTCGAGAGAATTTTTAGTTAGAAGAGAGGATAAAAGGACAAGTAACAGCAATGAAGAAGTGTAGGATGAAATGAAGAAATGGAAGCAGTGACAGCAAACATGAAAAAAGAAAATTACTGTTATTATGGCATGAATGAGGACATGAACTAAGGGAAGACAGGAGTAGGGAACCTATGCTACTTTAAAATAAATAAAAAAAAAGGATAACAACCCTTCTATGGATGAGCTATAAGTCTATAAGAGAGATGCTGAGGCCCAGAAATTAAACTGCTTATGTCAGTCATTTGAGAGCTTCAGAGCTGCATGGAATTATTAAGGACAGTGTTCTGTCTGATGCCTACCTGACTTCCAACCAACCTAGGTGCCTTTACTATGGATTTAGCCTTTGCTGTCAGTATTCATAGACAGTAGGCAGGAGTGACTAAAGCTCCAGGTTTGATGGGAAAGAACAAGTAATGAAACAACAAAATTGAGACTCTAGGTAGTAAAGTGAACCATTGTAGTGTGCCTATAGCTTTTGGGAAGGCAAAATACCCACCAATATTAAATTACTCATTCTTTAGAAACAGAGATTTCAACTGCCCATTTGAATGTGAAGTTCTGAATAAAAAGTTATTTGTTGAATCATAGTATGTAAACAAATAGAAGTTACACTCAGTTTAAGCTTAATATTTGTATAAGATAAAGATGTTTATAGAAAGGAGGCAGTGAAAAAAGACTGATATTTAGTAGATGATAAAGTGTTACCTTCCATCTTGCTTCACACAGAGACATAGAGTGGATCCAGCATTCACTGTTTATGCATCACTTTAATCTACATTCTCTCAAAAAGCATCCTTCTTAAATCCTTTTCATAATTTTTATGATAGTTTTTTAAAGTGAGATTTAAGAACGCTAAACCTGAGGACATCATTTTTACTATTTTTTTTTAAATAGATTTAAAATAAACATTGTTTGGATTTAAAGTCCTGTTGTAAACTTTGAAACTACCTGGAAAGATCTCTCTCTGCTCAAGGACAAATGAACTGTATATGTGCAGGTTTTAGGTGACAATTAGTTCTTCAGTATTGTGATTCTCAAGCTTGGTTTTAATTGATTTCTTCACTTTCTAATTTGTTTTTACTGAAAAAAAGCAAAACACTAGAAATCAGTGAGTCTTCCACATGTTGCTTGATTGTGAAATAGTACATTGAAGAAAACATGAAAAGAAAAGAACTGCCACTAACCTACTGCCCAGAACTGTAGGTGCCATTGCTTGAGGTAGAGATGCCTGCAGGCAATGCAACTGAGCATGAGCAGCTTCATAACATCCCTTAGTTTTCTTATTGACATTTGCAGAATTGCACAGATCATGTTTAAAATCTACTTTTTAAAACCTTTTGTTGCTAATCAGGCCACATTTTCTTTTTGCTGACTGACACTGCAGAAAAGACATTAAAAGAATATAAAAAGCAGATATTTTCCTCATGATGTGATTTAGGACTCTCCTCCTTTCCAGCTGTGTCTTTTTCCAAAAATACGTAGATTGTACTGCAATAAAAAAAACATGAATTCTCCAGCAACATCTCTATCTTCTTTAAGTCGGTAGGAGCTTCACCATTGACCTAAAATTTGTGCAGGATTTTCTTCTGGGTCACTGGGATTAAAGACAGAAATAGTACTCTAACTGGTTACTTCAGCTGTCAAATGACTCAAGGCCCCTGCTGATCCCTCATGCTGGTGTTACTGTGAGAACCAGAACTGAGAGGACTATCTGTGGTTTTACACATGAAACTCTGGATAATGTTTCATCTTTTCACTTAAGCTTCTGTGAATGCATTAGCTGGCCCTCATTAATAAAAGTACGTACTTTGATGAATCAAAATAGCGACGGTTTTATGGAAAAAGGATACCTTTACATAATTACACTTTGGTTGGGGACTTCAGAGTGAACATGTGGACATGGAAATACTACTAATTGGAAATCCCCTCATGTAGCTGGCTGAATTACATGGTTAATCTTAGTCATCCAGAGTTAGAAAAAAACCCCAAACCCACAAAGTTCAAAAGTAGCAAAATGCTGCTGACAATTACCAAATTCTTCTGTTCATAATGAACTTTTATACAGGAGTAAGAAGTGACATTTAATCAATAAATCATAAATAGTAGTCTTTTATAAGATGACACTTTGTGTGTTCTTCCTTTAACAATACTTTTAACCTCAGTTCAGAACTTTAAAAGTTGAGCTGAAGCAAAAAAATCCTGGGAACTTATACTATGAAATATTAGTAAGTAATGCAAAATAAGGATTGTTTACTGATTTTAAATTAATCTAGCTTAATTCATAATGTCTTTCTCACTGGAACAAGCCCTTGGTTTGCAGATCTTAATTTATATTTTAGAGAAATTGCTGGGATAAGGATGGGAATTCAGCTTTATGGATTTTTATTTTGATCTAGATCTTGCCTTGTAAGAGAACTGGTGCATGTGGTCTCGGGACTCTTTCACCAGTGCTCTGCATATCTGATGTTCATGCTCAGAATTATTAAACTTTAGATAATTGGCTATGTGGGTGATGAGTAGTTAACCTCAAGAACAAGACCAATAGTGAATGCAGATGACTGTATAGGTTGTAGGCTTGGACAACCTGGGCACTGCCTTGCAGTCTGCAGAGCCCCTCTGTAATGCCTGGTGAGGCAGGCACTGCTCCTCAAGCTCTTGCATGTTCCTGTGCACATCCAGCCCAACTTTCATTAACAGGAACAGGGAGACTGTTCCCATCATGACTGTTTGTGGAAATCACCAGCTGAATGATGGAGTTCTCAAGCCTTTATTGGTAAGTTTGAGTTTTCTGTGAGCCTCAATAACCAGAAAGGGAATTGCTTCAGAATTATATTTCATAAATATTTTGGAGTCTCATTTTTCATTTTTTAAAATGAGACATTTGTAGCAAATGCAGCAAGAAAAGTTTGGGGAGGGGTTGTGGGCCTTTTAGAAATGACCTTTTAGAATACTACTGTATTAATTAAAAGGAGAATATTCTAGCAGTCATTTTCATTACTAGAATTCCTATTGAGAGCTGCCACAAAGTAGCAGCGGATAATCATATAGTAGATTTTGAAAGAATTTCTCTCTTAGTCTTTCCAGAGGTGACTTGGCTGTGCAAGTATTCATGGCACTGTGAAAGTTATGTTTGTCTGGTGCCTTTACATAGGACATTTTGACATGGACAAGCTGTAAAATCTGATCTACAGATAGAGGTCACTGTCCAGACACGCAGTGTAAGGTTTGACAATAAGCTGTATATCTGTAGATGTACAAGCAGGAATGCTCTACAAAGTGACTATGGGCTTGCTTAAATCAGTTGATGCATTACTAACTTCATTTCAGGTATGTGATTTAAAAAAACCCAGACCCACACAATGATATATAAATGCCAACCCAATTACTTTTTCCATAGTATAACTGAGTGTACACTAGATGTACTGTATAGTTCATTACAGTTGAAATAGTAAGTTGTGCATATATAAGGTATTTGCAACAGCTTTTATTAGGTTGATTTTTTTATGCCTTATTAGTAGTATTATTTAAGAAGACTTTTTGCTAGAGTTATGCAGTTATAGTTTATTAATTTACTTACAAAATATTATGAAACTAGGATTTATGCTGAAATTTATCATATTAGAAAACTCTTTCCCCCTTCCCCCAAGTTATTCGCTACATCCCTTACGTTTGCATGTATTTTTTGAAAAGACTGATATATAGTTGAATGTGGCATAGTAATGTTCACTGTAATTAGCTTAGAAGCTATTTTAGAATAGAATTCCAATATGTTTTATATGTTATTTATGATGGAAAACTGAAATATTCACCTATTTATTTCTATTAGTTGTATAAATTCATCTTTTTGTAGTCCAATTATTTAAAAAGTAATCTATAAACACTACAAATATAGTTACTAGCTGCAAGTCTGTTTGATGAACCCACTAGAAAGAGCACATTTGTCAGCTTGCAGAAACCTGCTTGTGATACTTGCGGTGCCATATCCTTTTGACTCTGGAATGAGCTTGGAACTCATAATCACATTGAAATAGAACAACATTTGGAGAAAAAGTGCCCTTGGAAGGAAGGACAGGAAATGAATTTGACCATGAAAAACTGGTCTGAAAACATCAACCAGATGAAGAGAAAAAGGGATACATGCATAAATGTATAATTCAAGTGCACAACTTGATGTTATCATTTGACAGGGAAGTGATCTTTAACGTCAAAGATCAGTCAGCAAATCAGCCAAAACCATCTGTTATGACATTTGGTTTCCTCAAGATCCATTTTCTCTCCAAGTTCACAGAACTGGTTCAAGTTATCAGGAGTGAGGTATATTATGAGTAACACACAAGTATTGTTCTATTCACTGGGCCCTTTTGAAGAAAACTAATTAAAAAACTTTATTAACATACTTATTGTGGACAACTAATACTTTTAAAGTAATTTATAAAACCAATCTTGTAAACAATATACATTGCCAAAAAATGGGCAGTTACTTACAGACATATTTTGTTGGGAACCTTTGGGGTCATTGTAGAAGTGTTGCTTTTACTGCAGTGTATTTTGTTTTGTACTACTTTGTATATATCTGATGCAATATCTTTGCCATTAATTTGCAATTATGAAAATTGCATAAGAAATAGAAAGAGACTTTCAAGTTATGTGAATGAGTCATTTGAAAACCACAGTTTTTCTGAATTTGGTTCAAGACAGCCCACACCAGGGTGAGTGCAGAGTATATCAACATCTGTAAAAGATCTTGAGTCTCTTGAATTTGTTAGTCTTTAAAGCATTTGTCTCTCTGTAGAGCACACTGATCTTTGATTTCAAAAACTGGACTTTTTCCCCCTTTTTTAACCATACAAGGGACAAAACTCCCAAAAAACTTCAAGGAGAAGTTAGCACATTACTTTATAATAGGATTTATCTTTTGCTTTAACTTTTTATCTGCATCTTTTTTTCCTGTGACTTGATATTCTGTGAATTCATTAGAGAAAACCAATTGCATTTTATTCCTACAAATATGTATTATCATGTGTAACAGTGCACACGTGGGTGGTCACTCAGTTTTGTAAACCTAAGCGAATGAGAAGGTATTTGCTGAACAGGAAAAAGTAATCAAGAATATCTTCCGACCTTTAATGATACAGCATAGACCAGGTGTCTCAAAGAGCAAAAGCTATTCAATGTTGCAGATTCTCTGCACGCAAGTGGATAAACTAGCATAAGGTCCAGCTTTTTTTCTTTTTTTTGATTTTGTGGATGTTGTAAATGGGAAGAGGAGATAAATTATTCTGTAATCACATTGGCAGTTTCACCAAAGAACTCCAATTATCATGGTATGAACTGCAAAGTAGAGTTCATACCTGACATCCTCAGCCAGCCTTAAGAGAGTGAAACAGCATTTATTCTCTGGGTCTGCAGATGAAAGCATCATGAACAGCACAGAGGCAGCAACTGAGACTTCAACATGCATCCAGGGCCAGGGTGAGGGTTACCGTGGCACAGTCAGCACTATATGGAGTGGAATCCAGTGCCAGAGATGGGACTCTCAGTTTCCTCACCAGCACAACATCACTCCTGAGAACTTCAAATGCAAGTGAGTAGGGATGTGTGGGTATTATTACTGCAGCGGGAAAAGAGTTTAGTTTTAAAATGTTTAAAAAGTCATACCACTGAAGTAAGCCATGGGGTCCCTATCCCTGCTCTGCATTCTGATGCATTCACTGAACCTGCTGATGCTGAAAACCATTTGAACGTGGGAAAATCAGTTCTTCAGATCTCAAAATAGTAGTTCTAGAGGAACTTGTGTGAAACTCTGGGGGTTTTTGTGAACTTTTTCTTCAAGTATGATTGCGAAGTGTCAGGATGTTTTCCAGACTGGGACCTGAATCCCAATAGTGCTGGTATATTATCACTATTTTTCTTTCATGGAACTAAATACTTGTTTACACTCGGATTACTGACTTTAACTCAATATGTCCTAAATATTGCCTAAATGTAAACTTCTTGGTAGTACTTAACATTTATAATATTTGACAACAACACTTCTTTTATTTTTCATATTTAGAGTCCTTTTTCTGTCTCACTGCTAAATGTACTTACATCAATAGGACTGTTTTTACCTGAGAGGCCACTGGTCATCAAACATTTCTGTGCAGTTCATAAACTCCCAGGATGTGAATAATCTACTAATTTTAGACAGTTACCTTAGTAATGTTCTTTCAGTCCTTTTTTAACTGAGCATCGAGGAAACCTTGCTGACCAGCATGGAGCCATAGCTCAGTTTGTACCAAATGTCTTTGTTGATGGTTAGAAATCAGTAAGAATTACAGTATTAGGCCCATTCTTTCCATAGTCTGTTATCAGTAAGTGTTGCAGATGGAAAAATACAGTGAAATATATAGATACACAGAACATGGTAAAAACTGTCAGGAGGTGGGAAAATAAAGCTTACATTTAAGAGGTTTGACTATTTCATGCAAGCTGTGAAAGACATTTAAAAATGTTCCCTTGTGACTAACTTTTATTTTAAAGGTAACAGCTGCATAGAATTTCAGCATACATTTTTTATTTTCCAAGATTCAGTTTCTTAAACGAGTCACTGATAGTCTACAGGACTCTTCTTTCTCTAAACTCAGTAGAACCATTCAAAATACAGGGAATTTTAAGCCCTTTGGTAACGTTTGTATTTAAAAGCACTTGTAATGGATTGCAGGTGTATCCAATGTCAGTTGCATGCAAATTTTGATGGAGAACTCCGAATGAAAATAAGCTATATTGAAAATATTGTTAATCTTCAAATGAAATCTTATATCCAGTCAAAACATACGTCTGCTGAAAATGAATTCCCATAAACACATTCTTATTACAATTACTATATTTTTCTGGACACTGTGTTCTTACTGGCTCCTCATCTCCCTGCACTTGACACTGATCAGTAACATAGAGACCTGAAGGAGCTTATATAATTGTTAACTCATAATAAAAAACAATGGAATGCATCAGTGGATTTAAGTTATCCCTGCTGTGAGCTAACATATTTGTTTTTATAGGGATTTGAGGGAGAACTACTGCCGAAACCCAGACGGATCTGAATCACCCTGGTGTTTTACCACTGACCCAAACATCCGTATTGGTTATTGTTCCCAGATTCCTAAGTGTGATGTATCAAATGAACAAGGTAACAGAGTAAAGGGTGATAACGTGATTTTAAGTGAATGCTGTACTGTTCCAAACAGCAGATAGAGAGGCTTGAAAACTGGAGAAGTTGTATCTGTATTACACCTGTGTGGTTCTGCTTTGGCTTTATTTGCGTTCTTGGGATTCATTGTGGTGTAAATGAGATTCGTTTCTCACTTCAATTTTTGATTCCAGCAGGGAAAGCTGCAGCAAAGATTTGCTATTGGATCTGGCTTTTAGACAAGGTGAATCTGTGTATCTGCTCCACTGTCTTTACCTTTCTTAGTCTGAAAGGCCTTTTTCCAGAGCTGAGATGATTTCCTTGGTTCACAGTCCATCTAAAATTGCACGTGAGGCCACCAAAAGCTTTTTTTTTTTTTGCCTATGCCTCCTTGTCTAAAAGGAATTGATCCTCTTAGATATCTTTGCTTGTGAAGTCCACTCTTGAGTCTTCATGCAAATGTTTTTCCCATGAGGTCTTGGTGTTACTCTAATAAGTAATTATTAGAGTATTATTGCAATAATTATTAGAGTATTATTGTATCCTTAGAACTGATGTCAATCATAGCATAAACTGAGGCTAAGACCTCAGACCTATAATCCTACATCAGACTGCATTAACATCTCCATGATTGCATTTATGTAATCATAAAATTAAAAAATTTTAGACAGTTTTTCTTGTAAATTTGAAAAAGATGCAGTTGCAAGAGTTATATCAGAGAAAGGATTAAACTTTTACTTTCATTCTGTGTTTCTTGTAAAGTATCAATTATCAAAAAGTAAAATTACCGATGAATGTGAAATTAAATGCTTTATGCAAAAAGTCTTTGTAGTAACGATAATTTTAAACAATCCTCTTGAAAAGTCTCAAAATGGCTTGTGATAAAAGCTTATGAATTAAACATGACTTCTGCTGGAACGAACAGGCAAGTTTTTGAATTACATTAAAATTAAAGTCATGTTGATTTTTTGATTTTGCTGAAGTATTACTTAAGCCTAGAATTATACACAGTTGCCAGTATCCGGAATCTACACAGAGCTAAGCTGTTTCAAATAGGCTGAGTGCCTATTTTTTGAGGAGGGAAGAATAGGGGAGCATTTTTGCTTTGTTTTGTATAACCCAGCTTCTGACAACTTTTAGGATATTATGTGTGACTCCTCTAAATTAATCATAAACAAACTATTTATAAAAGAAATTTTCCAAGTGTATCTAAGTAAGACTGAATTTAAAATTTTAAAACTTTCTCCCATTTTCTTTCTGATTTGATTTATACAATTGTCTGATTTATATTATATAGCATTTGCTAAATAGAACACTTGTGTTTAGTAATTTTGATTACTGATGGAAAGGAAAAGTTTTCTTCTTAGTGTTGCACAATCACCCTCCACTTCTTTGTCTCAACATTCTTTTTTTCAGATTGTTATCGTGGCAATGGCAAGAGTTACATGGGGAATCTATCCAAGACAAGATTTGGACTAACTTGCTCCGCATGGGACAAAAATATTGAAGACTTACGTAGGTGTGTACATATGAAACAGAAAGAGATGGTTCAGAGTGTCCAGAAAAAATACTGCCTCCAGATGGCAACTCTTCCTCATCTGCAGTAATTCTAAAGTAGGCCCTTATTCCCTGGAACTTTTAGTATTTTTTTTTTTTTAAACCTTTATCTTTTTCTATTTTCTTCATGCTTAAATATGTTACACAATATGACTTTGTTCAAGCTAACCACTAACTTCAGGCTTTGGGATGTTTCTTAGTATTTACTTTACTGGCCTATTTTACCCCATCTTTGTCCTCAAAAGTTTTGTGCGATGAGAGGATAGCAGGAATGAGGCAGGAAATTATTATCTCATCAAGCTAATCTCATAGCTCACACTGCTTCAAAGAGGAGGTTGGACTTGAAACCACGCTGATGTCCCTTGCTGCCTGAAATTGAATCTTGAGTCTACAACCTAATGACACTGACATCAAATACCATTAAAAAGACTTACAGTTTCTGTTGTTTATCGTTACTTTGGCTTCATATTCAAGTAGCAGAGATGGCAAGTAACTTTATTTGTTGAAGTAAAATGAGTCAGTAGGAAGTACATAACAAGGGATTTATCTAAAATTTTGCTTTATATGAGATATCACACACACTAATGACCCCAATGGAAACAGTTTCTCCTTCGCTTTCGTTTGGTTTCTGAAGCTGATGCAAATATGCCTATATTAGCTTTGGTACTTGTTGTTGAGTCACAGTGCCCAATATATTGGTCATTATAGTCCTTTGTAATCTGGCTGTACCTGATTCCTTCTGCTGATGTGATTGTCAGTCAGGACAGTGTGTAAGTCAGTAAGTCATCCTTTGGGGAAGCTGTATTGCAAAAGGCAGACTTCAGTGGCCCTATGTGGAACTGTCACCTGGACTACATGTGTTTTATGTGTTTTTCCCCATGGAGGGTAAGAGAGAGGATACATATTCCGGTGTACTGTCCATGTAAGGGAAGCAGAGGTTTAAGATTATAACTTCTGAGAAAGCTGATAATTCTTCAGTTAGCTGTGAATGAGACAGTATAAACCTACTGGATGCTTGATGCAATTGCATTCATCTAATTGAGCACAGATCAGCCTTTCTTTTCTTACTCCCACACATTTTCCATCTGGGAACTTCTTTGGGGAGTTATCTGTCTCACTAGAACAGTTTCTCTGGTTGTGGGTGTGCTAGAGGCAGCATACGTGGTTGGTTATGAACTACAAGAGCAATACAGCTGTAACTAAGGAAGCATGTATCCTTGTGTCTGGCAAGCCAGAAAAAAACAGATTTCTCTGCTTCATATTGTGACCCCAAAATTTCCCTATTAAAGTGCCCCATGTAGGTGAAACTTAGGTGACTTATCACTGCAGTTTGTTTGAGCCATTCATCCTTCTGCTTGCCTGTTGTTCAGCCTTGCTAACCTTCTTAGTTTGCCCTTCCTTTGCCTATGATTCAGCTTTGCAGATTCAATGCTCCCTTGTGCTGTTAATCTGCAAAGGAGAAGGTACCTGTGCTGCCCAGAGAGGACTGCAGGTTTGCTGAGGACATCACAGGAACTCTTCTAATCAGTGTAATGGTCCCTCCTGATGGTATCTAGAGATTTTAGCTTGACTGGGAGATCTAGAAACCTCCCAGCTGTCCAGTGGATATAGTGCTTAGAATACCAACCAGAGGAAACTTGGACCCAGATCCAGCAAATATTTGGGTCTCATCTTCCCTTTGATTTTAACCAGCCCTAAACCCTGACCTGTAGGCTTCTCAATCAGCTAATAGTACAATGTGGAGCAAAGCAACATTTAACCTTTGAAAATTTGGGCTATACTATAAAGCTTTTCAGCACTTTGAATTTTTTTTTTCCCTGTAGGCATATACAAATATTCAGAGAACCAGATGTCAGTAAACTGAAGAAAAACTATTGCCGCAATCCAGATGATGATTTTCATGGTCCCTGGTGCTACACAGATGATCCTCTCGTTCCCTGGGATTACTGCCCTATTTCTCGATGTGAGTACTTGCTATGCCTCTGGCACTGTCAGCTGTGCTGTCCCAGTGAAGCCATGGTTTCACAGGCATATGCACACCTTTCTATTGTCAGTTGTGGCAGTGGAAAATGTGTGATTCTATCAAGAATCAATTGTGCGTGACTGAGAAGGAGCAGACAGAAGCTGCTTGTGCAATATATGAACAAGGGGTTCTTTTCCTTGACCAGCTTGGAGATTTCAAGGCTTATTTATTCAGCAGGAGCACAAAAGGGCTATTACAGATGGTCAAACATTTTCCAGCAGATCTAGCTATTGAATGAGGGTTGGATGGAGACAAAGAATTGTCTGGTGGTCAGAATGCTGGCTGTGGCCTCAAGAAACCCAGGGAGAGTTATCTTCTGAGCTGCAAACTTCAGAGTCTCTTTGTGTGATCTGTATTTGTAAAGTTAGGATAACTCACTGTATATATGCTGAAGTGTATATGTGTTATACAGATTAGATTCTGCTTTCAGATGTTTATGGGATGATTTAACTCCTGGCAAGAATTATGAAAATTACGCCCCCGAAGTTGAATGTTTAAATCTAAATAGCTTAAATAAACAGAATTAAAAATCCTAGGGAACTCAGTAACAAACTGATGATAAGTGGAAAAAGATAGTTTTATGCTGAAAAATGTACAATTCATATTTATGATCAAAATCTTTCTCTTCAATTCTATTTCTAAATTACTCTGCTGTGTATCCTAGGAGAACACTTAAATGGTAAATCAGACTTTTGAATACGTCTTTGATCTCTAGAGGTTAAGGATAATGTTACATTCATTCCTAGTGGCAATCTGCTGCATTTCCTCAATAGTCTGAACTCCTGCATCTCTAAAAAGTGATATTTGAAGTCTCAGGTGATGCTTTGGCATCTATAAGAAGAGTAAACAAACTACGCAAAAGGTTATTTGTGTCAATATAAATTAAAAATACAGCTGAAGAAATATATTTTTTGTTCACTTATTCTGCGTGAACAATCTATGAATTCCTAAAGAAATATTCACAGCAAACATTTCTAGGGTAATGCTGCATTGGTGACTGCAGTCAAACTTCAGAGTGGGACTATGTCTGTCTTACAACTGTAACTCATACGGACTACTATTAAACCACTAGTAGCTCACTCATTTACTTATAGACTACCCAGTACTACAGCTTAACCAGTACAGAAAACATTCTGACAGTTCCCCAATTAACTTACTTGGAGCCTTTAACTGGTCTATTCATACTACATTACATATATACATATATATATATATATAAAAAAATGTATATGTACATATATACACACATATGTATGCATATGCATGCACATGCACACAGAAACTTAACTATGTATATAACTCCTTAACTTTATATTTTATATATACATATATATATGTCTCTATACACACATATATATGTGTCTATATATATTTGTTTAATGATGGAAATCTAGTTGGATGAGACTCCTTAAATTTTGCTTGTGCAACTTTTCAGTAGTTACACCTGTATCCCCACTGTACCTCCAGCTCAATATGCTGGGTCACTCTGTAGACTTTACTGAAGGTAAACATTTTGACCGAAGGTTAAGCAACCTTGTTGTAACTGTTGTTGTTTTGTTTTTTTTTTTTAACTTGGACTAGATGGAAGAATTGAACCAGACTTTGGGGAGCACATTTTGATAAGGATAAGTTTTTTGATAGGAACATAGAAGAACTTTTGAAGTTTCAAAGGTTATTAAGGAAATTGGAATTTATTTTAGTCTTATTTGGATTTAATCATATGACTTCTATAGTTCCTCAAAGCCTGTAGAGAAGTCACAACTTCATTTTTCAGCATTTGCTTTTTTGAATAAACATGTAACTTGAACATGATAGGTAGCCTGATGTATTCAGAATTCAGCCAAATAGAAAAATTCTTAAAAGTCCTGTTGCAAAAGGTTTATTTCTCATTTCATTCTGTTGGGATAAAATTCTGCCTTCTTGTTAGTTCTTACTAAATTGTGTTAAAGAAATCATTGAAGTTTAAAACTTGGTGAATCATTAAAGTTAACAATATGCCAATTGCTCTTGATTTTTACTCAATTCAATTTTTAAATGTGCTTTAATTTTATATTATGACAATCATATGTGTCTATCTAGGTGAAGGTGATACAACTCCTACTACAACCAGCTTGGAAGGTAAGTTTGTACATATACTGTGTAATGCATCACTCTATCCCCTAAGACTAACCATTTCTTTCCAATTGGGAAACACATAAAGATCAGTTAAAGTTATTAAAAAAAAAAACATATAGTCTGAGCAAAATTGCTTTTACCAGAAGAAAATGGGGAAGAGCTTTATTGCACTCCTTTATCTGTTTTGACTGTCACATCTTGCTGGTGGTAAGACTTGGCAGCAGTTTTCAGTATTTGCTTTTTAACTACATAAATCTGAAAAAACCTACTTAAATGTATGTATTTTACATTCCCTGTGGATATTTATATAGATCTACTGAAGTAGTTTTGATGGATTGAAAATATATTTCATTAGCACAAGAAAGTTAATCTGTAATAAATATTGACCTTTTTGTGGCCCTTATGTGCAACTGGAGCCCCTGGTGGTCTAGTGGTAAAGGCGCGGCGCTATCACCGCCGAGACCCGGGTTCGATTCCCGGTCAGGGCCACTCCCCGGGCAGGTGGGGCTCGTTAGCCCTTAAAGGCAACCCACCTACGTCCTAAGGACCTCGCTGCCACCGTCCAAGCTCACTTGGCCCTGGCAGATGAACCTTAGGATTAAAGGGTGGGCTCAGTTCCGCGCACACTGTGTCTCACCTAAAAAATCCAATGCGCAGGCTGGAAGGTGGAAAGACCTTCCCCGGATCTTCGCTCGCGAAGACTGGCCATTATTTATGTGCAACTATGCAGGTTTCCTACTGCTGTTTTTAGTAAAATGTGATCTCTGGACCTGCTTTCAGATACTGCCATTCCTTGTGCCTCAACAAAACATTTGAGAGTTGTAAATGGAATCCCAACACAAACTAACGAAGGATGGGTGGTTAGTTTGACCTACAGGTAACTATTACTTTGATTAGAAGGACAATACATATAATAGGACATTTGTTTTGAAATTGTAGAAAATGTTGACCATATTAAGAATGATTTTACATTGCAGTTAAATTCTGTAAAAGCAGAGAAATGGGTTTCCTGTGGTGACAGGTGATGCTACAGTATGAACTCTGCTAGTGAAATATTTTATATGTTCATTATTACTAACTTAGGCACATAAACTTGTAAAGCATTCATAGTGTTCTGCTCCTTCATTTACTGCAGACCTTTTCATAACATTGGCTTAGCATTCAGCTAATTAATTATTTTAGAGACTGATAGGAAAACGTTGAATTTAATATCAATATTTTTACAATGACAGCTGAGCAGTTAGTTGTGGAGTGTAGGATTGAGGACTTATACCCATGTCAAATTTAGCTGTCTCCTTATATCATTGCATGCAATCAAAATTTATTAAAAAAAATGTAGTAGCTATAAGAAAACCCTTTTTATTCTGTAAAACAAGACCCTAACACGTACAGCTTATGCTTAACACATGTATTACATTATGGCAGATCTTACTTTGCTACTGTGTAAAAGCCAGAACACAGAATTGCTGTTTCCTATGTTTGTTACTCTGGTTCATAACTCATCAGCTCGAAGCGTGAATCATTAATTTATAACAGGATATATCTCATGCATCAGCCTATATCTTCTATCATGGAAAAAAAACCAAAAACAAAAACTAAAAGCCTTTTGTCTGCTAGTGCAGACTAAAGTAAAGCTCAATTCTATTAGCTTATGATTCATCATGTCTCTTAAAACTATATTGTCAAAGACACCTTAAACAAAAATGAGGGCAAACAAAAAGATAAAAAAAAATATTTTCTACATTGCTCCATTGCTAGAGAAATTCCAGGAGTCCTTCCCATCCTTAGTAATCTTTGCATCTTGTGAAAATCCCATCAGAACTATTCCTTTCTGGAAGCATAGGGAATGGTACAGAAAGACATTTCTAAAGAAACATGACAATATTCCTAGGCTAAGTAACCAGATAGGTGGGCTAAATCAATCTGGAAAACTTCTACTTTTTTCTATTTTAAAAGCAGCCTTGATATTTGAGGAACTTCTAGACACATAAGGTGAATTATGTTTAGGTACCCAAAATTTAAATTGCTAATATTAGGGTAGTTGAACCTGAATTTTTTACTATGTGATAAAATTACATTAAATAGATGAGTGCTTAAATGATTGCAGATCCTTTTATGAATAAGGGATTCCTGGAATACTCCAACAGCAAAATATATTTTGAACAATTACATGTGGGCATAAAAATGTAGCTTTATTTTTGTATTGTTACCAAGGAAGCAAATAGAATATTGTCTGAAACAAAATCCTAATGACTTCAGAACTTTCTGCAAGAAAACTTACGCTTCAAGATGGAATTGTCGTGTCTGAATGGTGCAGGGTTAGTGACACTTAGAAACTATTCTTATTTGGCAACGAAAGCACACCTCTATATGTTAAATTAATCAATGAAATTTTTTTCAAATCCAGATTCTGGTATCAAGTATATTTAAGTATGTTTTGATGGATTTCATCTGTTTCATGGAACCAGCTCTAAATTTGTCCTATACTTAAATAAGAAGTTAACCCTTCTTACTGTACTAATTAATCTCCTAAAGCAGATGATGATATCTAGTAAAATAATAATAATTGATGGAAACATAACATGCAAGAATTAATTTGTACTGATTGTGATATTTTTATAATAAAACTGGAGAGAATCTGTATTTTAAAAAGACTACAGCCTTTTGGACTAGATATTTTGCTGCTCAACCAAACTACAATTAAAAGAAAAAAAATTAAACATTTTTGTTATTCTGCTGTCTTTGAGTTCCATATAGAATCTGATATCCATCCAACAGTTCTTTGAAATGCTTTGAACATTTGTGTGATTTGAATTTATAAATTGTGAGATTCTAAACTTTTCTGAAATTGCTGACAATTCTGATTCCCTTTCCAAAATGCTGCAGAAAATAAATGTGATTTTGGAGGCACAATGAAGGAAACTAATTAATCTACATTCCACAGTAATCTTTTTTTTTTTGAAAGAACTGTCATGCTTAATTGCTTTAATTTTACTTGATATATTATGCTTCAGGTTTTCTATAATCACATGTAGGATGTCATACTCTGCAGATTGTTTCCAACTGAAGTATGTGGGGACACAAATCTCCTAGGGCTTGTAATCAAGTAGAAACTCTCCACCTTAAGGTCAATGCTTTGAATAATACTTACATGAATAATGACCGAATGTTGTTTACATCTGGTGGCACTTTGAGGACTTGCTTGAATGTTTGAGTCCAGCTCCTGTTAAAAGAATTTGCTCTCTTGATTATTGTTTGTTTGTTTGTTTGTTTTCTTGTGTTTTTTAAATTATTATTTGAATTTTAAGTTAAGTCTCTTAATTACAAATTCAGCTTTGAAACCACTAAGTGAACATAGTAACTTTCTTTCTTTTTGATTTTGCACATTAGAGTAAATCTTTGCTAAGTCATGTTACTGTAAGTGTTAAAACTGTACAGAAAGGGACAGAAACACATTTCTGTGTATTGTCAGTCTTCCACTTTTCACCTGCAAAAATTTGTAGGGAACAAAGTACTCTTTAAACATTTTGACTATGTAGAAATTAATACTATTATTTTTTTAACCTTTTTTCTTTATTTCCCCCCAGGAATAAGCATATTTGTGGTGGTACTTTGATAAAGGAGGAGTGGGTTCTTACAGCAAGGCAGTGTTTCCCTTCTCGGTACAGTAGTCTGTAACTTTGCAATATTAAAATCCATCTATTTTTTGGGAACTTATCAGCACAACACTTCTTCAACTTAAATGCAGCAGTTTTCCCTCCTGTTTGGCTTTAATACTGCTTTTCTAATATAAAAGGCCCGTGGGACCTTGGTATTTTCTGTTATTATTGTTGTAAATCTAAAAGAGCTCTGGCTATTTTACATAGAAGCATAAATAGGTTTTCCAAGTGTCATGATTAGACAATTGCCTTTTTATGAGAATAATCTCATGCTTCTGCTTAAGTGGACAGAATAAAATAGAACACTTGGGCAAATCTCAAAAAGTTCAAAGGTTCATACTGTCCAAGGATTCAAATGTTTGGATACTATTATGAAACAAAAATTAGATTTTAGTAACAGTTAAAGATAAAATTACGTAATGGCTTCAGGCCAAAAACTTACGTTCAAGCATGTTGATTTTGGAATAGCAGTTGGCAGCATAGAGCCATTTCTGTTGAAGAGCATTAGTTAAGATCTTCTAGACTAATCATATTAAGCAGAGTTTTTTTGAGTTATTTTATCTTAGCAAAATCATAACCAACCTTGCCTCATTTAGGTACAAAGATTTGAAAGACTACAAAGCCTGGCTTGGAGTCCACAATATCAAAGGAAAGGGAGAGGAGAAGCATAGACAAGTCCGGAATATTTCCCAGTTGGTATATGGCCCTGCAGGGTCAGATTTGGTCCTACTGAAACTTAGCAGGTTAGTAGCTGTTATTGTGAATTCCAGGATTTTCATCTGATGGATAAGATTCTTCCTAAATAAGATTTGCAAGTTCATTGCTCTACTATCTCCGATACTACAGATGCTGTGTCCCTAGGCTAAACTTCCAATTCAAAGAAATTTGGTATATGTAAAAATACAGGTCCATCTACTGTACTCAAATTCTGAAATATCATGCCTACAGGGTTTTTTTCCTGATAACTACGTTTAGGTTTGTTGGGAGATTAAAAAAACACAACAAAACCACCACAAAAAAACACCAGAAAAAACCATAAAGTACCCACATGGACTAGTATATGGTTTTAATTTATAAAACAAGCACCAGATTGTAACTTAAATCCTTGTGTATATTCAAGCTTTCAAACTCTCTCCAGATTAACAAAAAACTATATATTCAAATGAAATGCCATTATTACTTACTTTTAAGATTAAAACCCAAGTTAAATAGCATAAAAGTGGTGACAGCATTTCAAGAAATCTTTTGACAGTTAACAGCTGTAGCACAAAAAATAGGTGGAAGAATCCATCACATTCTTTAAAGACAAAAAATGAAGTAAAAGAATTGGCACAGTTTTTTGATTGCTGTGGTCTATAATAGACTTAATGCCATTTTTAAGAGATGTTAGAAGATTAAAACCCATTGCATCTATAATTTTTTCTCTCTTTTCAGACCTGCTATATTGACAAATTTTGTAGAAATAATCCGATTGCCCATTTCTGGATGCACCATTCCAGAGAAGACCAGTTGCAGTGTTTATGGATGGGGATACACTGGATGTAAGAAACTATTTTTAAAAACTAAATGAATACGTTGACAGCTTACTTCCTCTTGTCATTATAGGTGAGGCTGCTGGTATTGCCTGGTGCCACAGTTGTCCAAAACTTCTTGTTATAAAATACAGTTTCTTTTTTTCTTTTTTCTAATATTATAAATATTTGAGCATTTTATCTAAGTTAATTTAATATGGAATATCTTCTACTAGTCTATCCTTTCTTGTTGTTGTTTCAGTGACAGGCAAAATGATTCAAACATTTCAACGACTGAACTAAAGAAAAGCATTGATCTACATGTTAAAAAATTAGAACTGCTTTGCAGAATGCTAGTTGGTTTTTGAAAAAATCTGGTTCATCTGGTTCATCATGAGAAGTCTCTTTCTGTAACTCAAAGTAGGCCACCCTGTGAAAAAAACTCATACAGAAACATGAAATCAAAGACTTTATTAACATACACAATGACACTGAACTAGGGATACACAGGCAACCCTAAGTCTGGTATTTCCTAACTTTTGAGTACTTGACTCTGCAACCTTCCTAATGTTTATTAAACACAGTTTTTGTGTGAAGAAGATACAAATATGTGGGAGAACAGACATTTATTTAGTCTAGTAAATGCTATATCTGGCTAATTATGTGTTGATAATAAAGTTAATAGCTGCCAGTTGACAATAATTACTCCAATATTTACTGTGCTCAAATGTTGTTTTGCCACAGACCCTGAGTAAGCAGCAGCAACATACTCACGCTGTCCTGGAAGCAGAGCAGAAACTAGACTTGAATTCTGAGTCTCTCTTCCTTGTAGCCATTACCCTGCATTTCTTTGTGGGTGGCAATTAATCTGTACCAGCCCTCTCCCAAATGACTGGCTTTGATGTTCCCAGCATGTCCACATTAGCTGTCCTCTGGGGCATCGGCTGTCTGGGGGACAGGGACATGGGGCTGGAGCACAGCATCACAGGAAAGCTCAGCTTAAGAGACCTGATAAGGAATTTGCAATGTTGTGGAGTTATGTAATACAGTAAATACATAACATCTGTCATCCAAGGACTTTGTATTATATTTTATGCACTACTTATTATAATCCTCACAGAATCCTGGTCAGGGAAAGAAGAAGTGTTACATCCATTTTTTTCCAAGAAAACAGGATAATAAGTCAGTGGAGGGAAGGCTTGGCGTTTTCTTTTGATGGCTCTGCAGAGAATGGGCAGGTCCAGACCCTTTATTTATCTTTGCAGCTTGTACAGGCTTGTCTTTCAACATGTAGAACAAGAGTAAGCTCCACAGGGCTCCTGCCTCCTGACCTTCACACTGATGAATGGAGATTACTCAAGGCTGTGGCTGTGCCCTTGCAGGCACAAAGTCATTCAGTGCAGCTGAGCCAGCACAGAATGAGAAAAACTCTACTCTGCTACAGAATTTCTCAAGTCACACGTCCTTCCCTGGGCCATGGCAGGCACTGTTACACATTAACTCATGTTTAAGACAGGGAGCAGAATCCTTGCTCCACTGATGGGAGAGAGAACATTTTCAGGCTCTCTTTTTCTGATTTCTTTGATATGACAGGGCAAGCTGTTGGTGAGCTATAGAGTAAGCCCTGTTACCTAGCCCTGTATTCTAATGCTAAAAACTTATCCACATATTTTCAGAGAACTGAATAGACAGGCAAACCAAAAAAATGCCTTGAAAATCTCACTTGTAGAAAATAGAAGAAATCCAAAATACAAAAGCATGGTGGGGATGGACAAAAATGTGAATACTGCAGAGAAAGGACAATAACTCAAGTTACATGAGTAAGTTTATCCAGACTGCATCTTGAATTATCTTTTTCCACGGACTAAATTTTTTATTATCTTTTCAATCCTAGTAGTTAACTATGATGGCCTGCTCCGAGTAGCAAACCTGTTTATTTTGGGAAATGAGAAATGCAACCAATATCTAAAAGGAAAGATCACTGTAAATGAGTCAGAAATCTGTGCTGTGGCTGAAACCATCGGTGCTGGGCCTTGTGAGGTAAATATTGCATTTCTTGATACATTCTTAGGAGCTATCAGGCTGGCTATTTCTTTCACAAAAGTTATTTACTGGAGTTTTTTATAATTATTCTCTCTACTCATGCACAAAGAATTATTTTCACCTTTTGCATTGGAAAATGATTTGTGTTACAAGTGTTCTATTTTCTGGCAGAGTGCAGTTCCTTTGCTTCAGCTTTACCACGACACCACACCGGTGAAAGATGTACATGAATGTTAAACATCCACATATGACTGAACACTATGCTTGTCTGAGAGAAATTTGTGTTCTGTATAAAAACGGATAAAGCGGCCTGAGTGCTGGCAATAGCAATATATTTTGACTGAGTGGAAAGCAAAGACTGCAGCTTTAGCTTCTTAGTTAGGTAGGGAACTTCATGCAAAATATGTGAGTTAGTACCCAACAGAGTTGATAAAGTTATGAAGGAAGGAGAAAGATACAAAAATGTTTTGAGGTTCATATCACTCAGAAGACTGGAGCATTTGGTCTCCCTAATCAAGACTGAGCAACATATCAGTGAGGACAGGAGCACTGCTTCAATGATCATATAGCTTGATAGAGTTGTTTTCTTGGGACTAGTTTTGATGATGGAGAACAGACATCTGAGGAGAAATGTTGTAAATAATGTTTTACAGGAAGAGATAGTAATTTTTTTTTGCAGAAAATCTGACTGATGAAATGATATCTAGATGGAGGGCAGTCATGAACAGTACTAAGTATTTAATATCTGCAGTAGAATACTTAATTTACTAATACGGATGTTAAATATATAATGAAATTTTCTCTACCCAAGGGTGCTACCAAATCATGGGGAACAGAGGTCATGTTCATCAAGCTGAGGCCTCTTCCATTTATTATTAATATTCCACAGAATCACTTTTTTGTTGCAAAGTATTTTCTTCAAAATAGGAATTTTATACTTAACTGTAAGTGAGGTCTTAGGCTTGTCACGGCTTATAAATGAAACATCTGCATGGAAGTCTGCTGGGGATCCTGTACTTTGTTTTCTCCTACAAGGGGAATGGACTGAATTAATATTAGCAATCAGTCTTAATCGCTGCGTGGTTTCCTGCTCCCCAAGTTCCCCTTTGAAGCTACTTTCCTCAGCAGAGAACAGGCAGGGGAACAAAATCAGATTGGCAGGTGAAACTCAACTCCTGAAACTGTTTTATGAGCACTGACATAGTTCATTGTTCATGTGGGAACTAGTCTGCCATCATTCAAAAAAAAACCCAAACCAAATAAAGGTCAAGCATTGTTGTTTCTCTGGTGATCCGGAGAGAATACAATGCTAATTGTCTGCTTTTATTTTCTGAAACAATGTTTCACTATCTGATATGAACATTTACTGTCTAGTTTTGCAACTAGTTTTCTAGATTCAGTGTACCTTTAGCCCAAGTAAAACTGGCAGTATCTATGTTCAAGTCCCAAGTCTATATACGTGTATCTAAATTACTGTTTCAATCTAATTTAGACTCGATGTATTTTAGTGCTAAATAAGATCCTGATCTCAGTGGGTCATATTCCAAATTGTCACAGAATGCATAAACTGGTGTTTAGGTGTCTCATTCACTCAGAATAATAAAAAAGAGTACTTTAAAAAGTTATGTCTCAAAATTATGTCTAAAAAATATTACCCTTTATTATGTTTGAGATCCTCCTCCCTGCCTAGTACACATAGATTCTCATCCTGGGGCCTTGCAAGACAATTGAAAGATATTAACCTGACTCTGTCAGTGGTCTTTGATGCAGAGCCTGTTATCATAACAAAGATATTTATCAGTCACCTCACATTCTGCTCATCTGGTTTATATTTACATAAACAAATATTATGCTTACAGGTAGCTGAAAGAGGTGAATAAGATCTGATAGTCTGAAGTCGCTAGAATCACATGTAAAGATGGATCACAGGATTTAATTTGCATGGGAAAGAACCAAAGGGTCAGAGGCCAGCTTTGACATTGGTTCTTATAAGTTCTGGTTATGAAAAAGATATTGGAAGTTGATTTATATCCTATGGCAGAAAAACACTATTGCCTGTGCATTGAGCAAGGTCATCCCCAAAAGAAACCACTCAGTAGGAGACAGGTGGGAGCAGTATCTTGAAGAATTTTGAGAAGTGACATTCATTATGTTTATCTTTTCCTAGCGAGATTACGGTGGTCCCTTGGTTTGTGAACAAAACAGGCTGAAGATAGTTGTTGGTGTCATTGTTCCTGGTCGTGGATGTGCCATTCGAAATCGTCCTGGGATTTTTGTTCGAGTCTCATATTATTCCCGGTGGATACACAAGATTATGATGACCTACAGAAAACCTTGAAAAACTCAACAACTTCCATTGAAAGATTTTGGACAGCATGGAATTAATGTCTAATGTAAAGATCAGCATTTTTTTTAACTACTTGATAGTCAAGTTTGTTGAGCTTCATTTAATATTTATGGGTGTTTTTGTTTGTCTGTCAGTGTTGTTTTATAAATGTTGGAGTGACTTACAGTATATGCAAGTATGGTGACATATCTCCTGAAGATACTTGAATGGGTAAACAATTTCACAATGACACTATTACTGGATGATAAATGATTCTGTAGAAATAGATCATATGACCTGTTTTATGCTGCTCTTCAGATTATCTTAGAAGGAGAAACAAATTATAGTCTTATTTAACACATTCTTTCCATGAACCATATATTTCTCTTCATATATGACAAAACACCTACTGAGAGATATATGCATCTGTCAAGGACAGCATATATGATCATATTTCTTTTCCCCCCTTGTAAGAGGTCAAATATTGTAATATTTTATTAAAAGAGAATCCTTTAATAATTAATCTTATAATTATTGAAGGACTTTGACAAGCCTGCCATAAGCAGTTCTCATAGATGTTACTACCAGTTTGGGTTTTTTAACAGTGTTTATAGACTTCAGTTCTGCACTTGGTTCCTTCACTGTATATGTGGTCCCCTAATAAGTGTCTCAAACCACTTTTTTTGTTATCAAACCATTATAATTTCTTTAAAGTTTGACCCAGAAATAACTGTGAATTTCCAGTGCTAAAGACAGTATTTCATACAGTTTGAAAAGTAATTCTAATTATCTACTGGAAGACTCTAGACATTAAAATAAATTTCAATCAAATATGCCCAAATCTTTCTCAACAGACAAGTACTAAAAATTCAGTTGGTTCTAGTTATTTCATGAAAGTAGCTCTGTATTTACAGCAGGAAAAAGGACAGTTAAATTTGGCACCTGGCTGAGAAACTTAAGACTGGGAAAAGTAAGTTATACATTAATAGTTTTTCAGAGGCTTGAGTTCTTTGCTAAAACCTTACCTAGATTTAGACAAAATTCTATCCTTTGTATGATTCCTTTCAGGATAATAAAATTATTGCAGAGATTGGTTTGATCTTGTATATAATATGGACAACATCACCAACAGTTTAGTAGCTTGTGTTTCCTGCCTGTGTGTAGAACCATCATTTTCTTTTATGTTGATGGGAAAAGGGAACAAAAAATCAGCTTCTTTGAAAAGGGCTTGTTCTTCTTTAGGCATTTAGTTGTATGGTTGGAAGTATTGTACCAATACATTGTTATAGATGGCACTGATTACCCTGCAATTTCTGGAAAACTGATGCAACATATATACAATTGTTATTTTAACTACTGTACATGTAAATGCATAAGTAACAGCACTGTTACTTCACTTGCAGCTGCATAAATTCTATTTGTTTCCAGTAGTTCTTCCAGTAGGGTATGTGTATCATGTCTAACTGCATAGCCACCAAATTGACACCGTGGTGTAGACATACAAAAGGACATTTCGTGCAGAAGACACGGGGTTGAATTCTGCTCTGGCAGAAAGTAACAACTTCAGGAGAGCTCTCTTGGGAGACCAGCCCTCATGCTGACTTACCAAATTTCTTCAGCAGTGCACTTTGACTTCACATCTCCTGGTGAACTGGGATGAGTTTCAGCCCATGCTCAAGTGACTTGGCTTGCTGAGGTTTGTGTCAAGCATCCAGCGGATTCTACTGGCACATAGGAAGAAGTCTTTCAGCAAGCGGAGCTTCTAAAATTCCTCCAGATGTAAATAGTCTCATTGGACAAGATGTGACTTCTCTGTACAGCAGATTCAAGGTTTTGGTTGCTACACAGACAGTCTGTCTTGGTCTGTGTTGGCCACCTCCGAAGACTTTATGCTCCCTTTGGCCTCTCTTACTTACCAGGCCTAATGAAGGCAGGATTTAGCCAGTTGTATTTACAGTTAATTATTGCCATATATGTGAAGAGTGTATTCTTACTAAGTATATACTGACCATATCTTATAGAAAGGATTAACTTTTTAAGAGAGACTTTTAAAAAACTCCAAGTGAGTTTTGTTTTCGGCCACAAGTAGAATGTGGATAAAATATACAATTTCACGTTCACTCTTTGTATTCTAAGAATTGTTATGTGCTCATTGTATTATATTTGCAGGCATTTTGTTATGTCTATCTAAAAAATTGAATCCTAAAATATTTTAGTTATAAGCTTCTGCTGTGCAGAAGACTGTGATTTTTATATATATATATCATACACATATATATATATGATAAAAATACTGTTTTTTGTTAGACAATGTGTAAGGATTTTTACCTGTTTGTTCTGGGCAGTGTCTCAGTAAAATAAATTGTGCAGAGTTGATGCTCCAGAACTTAACAAGTTTATATGCACTTGCTTACGAGGTACTTTTGCTCTCCCTATCTCAGTATGGAGAGCACCTGAGACCCTGAAGAGCAAGGGAAGAGAAGAATAATGATATGTGGTAATGGATTTGTACTTCATTTATTCCTGTGAATATTTCTTGTTGGTACCAATGGTACCGTACCAGGCAACTGTTATAACTACGCGATTCTCTTAAGAAAGGACACTCTATAGATATTTTTTTCACTGTTGTAATATTTTTCTCTCTGCTATAACAAGGGAACATGATCTTGTGTCCATCTAAATTGCTGGAAAGCCTCTTACTAACTTCAGTGGGATCTGGACTTTACTTCATAAATGTGATTTTATTCATATTAGAATGAAGGGTACAGAACTTAAATTCTTACCTAAGGACATACTTAAACTCCATTGAATTTCATCTTCATTCTCCTTGCTGTAACTAATCCTTGGTCTCTGAAAAATATAATATCTGGTTATAAAATTTTGGAGTTAAGATATAAGAGCCGATTTTTTGCTACTGAAGTTAGTTTAACTTAATTATTGATCTTCTTTGGGCATTGCAACTAGCTGATGTTTCTTCCTTTAATTAATGAAAAATTTTCCCCTTAAAAAAGCCTTTTCTCCTGTCTCTTTTTCTCTCACAAACCTCATGACCCTCAGAGAAACTTAGCTGTCATTGGGAATGTACTGGTCTAGATTTTTGCTGCTACTGCTGAAATCTTCTTCTCTAGTCTAAGATTAAAATTCTCTGAAGCATTCTGCAATCCACTGCCGCAGATAATGCCAATGTACTTGACAGAGCTACTCACTTGAGTTAGATCTTTTCAGACGAGGGTCCAAACGTATCTCCAAGGATCAAAATCTACTCAGGCAAGATGTCCCTTGAATTCAGTGAATGGGATTGTCAGAAGAGCGGGGCCTAAGAGTTGCTCAGTGCTTCTCCCAGTGGCTGTGCACTGAACCACATGGATTCTTGTACACTGAAAAGCACACAGATTCTCAACTCCAAGGCCATTACAGCAGGAATAGAGGCTTTATCATCATCCTTCTGGAAGGCTGGTTGTAAACCAGTCAATCCCCATAGGGACTGTATGAAGCCTGCTGGATTGGTTGTTTCCTTATGAATTATTTTCTTCCTCCCTCATGTGCACTGGTGTATTACTGGTTTTGAATGTTGGGACTGCTGGCAGGAACTAACATGGTTTTTCACCCTAAAATTTTGCAGTGTTCCTTTTTAAACATACTCTTGGGCATTTACGTGCGGTGTTACTTTGCATGGGATCTAACTTCAGGGAGCTGCCTGTGGAATTTAGTGTAAGATAAGAGTATTTTTTTCGTATTTAAGAGAGAAAAATAATCTCCCATTAAATACAACTTGCTGAATGCCTAATGAAAAGGGAACACTGTGGTTATAACTTTTATTACAAATCTTCTGTAATTAACAGCATCTTCATTAGTTAATAAAGTTGGTATTTTTGTAACCTTGTTTACTCTTATTATTCTTAATAAAGTATTTTATAAAAAAACCCCAACTTAATTAGCATTAAATTTCTTCTTTACAAAGAAATGTTGGATCCCAACTGCTAGTCTCCCAGTTCTAATTTCAGTGAGGGATTTTAGTGTGCATAGTAAGGAGGGCTGGTGCTTTAAAGATCTTCATGTGTCCAATAGCAGAATTGCAAATAAAATGAAAGATAGAGTCAAATCCATGGTGATCCTGCTGAGTTTCCCCAAGACCTTTCTGATTGAATTCTGCACTGAGAACAGCTAAAGAATACTGCATTGAGAGTATATTTACAGTCAAAAGGATGTGCTTAACCTAAATATTAATATTTTCCAAGGGTTTTGTAGTTCCTTACAATTTCAGTATGAGAGCCTTGGAATTTTTTTTTTTTTTAATATATAAATATACTTTACATTACTGGAAAGGGCTCTCCTCACAGTATCACTTAATACTGCTAATGGTACAAAAGAAGATGCAAAGGAGAACACTAACTTGCAAGAAATGTAGGTGCTGCTGCTGCACTTAATATCACAACCAGCCAGCAGCTACCAAAAAAGGAAGAAAGCAAGACCCTTACTAACCCCACTAGATTAATGTCTGCATTCAGCCAAGTATAGTCAAGCCCCTATAGCATCAGAGTATTCTGGTAAGTTCAAATAAGGGACAGTAAGTTCATTACTTCTTTGTCATTATCCAGCTGAAATTTCAAAGTTCGAAGTATTTCTGGTTACACTGTGATTTTAGTGACTTAAACATATATGTGCTTCAGTTATATCAACAGTGAATAATTCTTCAAATAAACTTATCTGCAGAGTGTTTGAAATCTGATTTTGAATTTTCCATGGCAAACGTGACTTTCTTTTTGTTTGTAGTCCAAGAAGGGGATTTTGTCATTGATTCATAAAATCATTGGATTTTATCAGAAACTCCTGAAATCAGTGGGAAGCTTGGCAATAACTTCAACCATGCAGAAATGCTTCTAAAGATATAAAAATCTAGAAATAGTCCATATGTCAAAACCATATTTTGCTACAGTTTTACATTCTAAGTGTTTAGCATGTTCAGTTGACCTGTGTGTCTTCTGGGAGCCATGAAAATTAACTGCTTGTACAGCAATTTACACCACAAAAACCTATAAAGAGATACTGCCTTCATATTACATTCTGTCATGGCTTTATCTTTTGTAGTTGCAGAAACACTATAATCTGCAGATGATAAATGATGGAAACCCACACTGATGCTCAGTGCTTGGGTTCTGCTCTTTGTTTTTTAACAAGCCTCATGTAAACAGAGCAGGCCATTTAGTAGAGTTTAGTTGTGTATCTACTCTGCCTTCAAAAACACCGATTTGGAAAGCTATGTTCCAATAAAAATCATGTGTAATAAATAGGAAAGAAAACAGCTGGAAGGAAAAAAGGCAAACCATAGAAAGATTAACACCAAAGTAAGCTCTAAAATAAAATAATTTCTTTTTTTTTTTTTTCATGTCGTCTCAGTTTTTATAACGTAGGATATATAGTGTGAAAAGCTGCAATAGAATAGCTTAACAACAAATCTGCTTCATTTTGGTTCAGAACACTTGGGAAGATGAAATGCTTTCTCCATATGGTCACAGGAGATATAGGACAAGTTGTGCTTCTGAGGCTGAAGACCTGATACTACTTGCATTGAAATCACTATCAAAACACTGTTCTAAAAGACTACTTAACCCCATCTAGGGCTAATGGATATATCCTAAATCTCCCTTCTGAACCCGTTAGACCTTGTCATGGGATTTTTTTCAGATCTTGACTTAGGAAAGTGGTCAGGGCATGTTCCAGACTGTTAATGAGTGGCAGAGGAAAAAAACATGTGTTTCATTTCAAAACTGAGCATTAAAGTTCCACTTCAGCCTATCAACTTTGCTCAGTTAGAGTCTAACTGAATAATTGATTTGTTTAATATTTAAATATTTTTCATTAAAATACTAATAATAGTACTACTAGTAGTAGAAATAACAATATTAAAAACAATAATAATAGGAAGAATAATTTTAAAACCCATGATGAATGTAGTTTCTATTTAATGTAGCTTTCATATACGTAATAATAAATTCTTTAGGGAAAAATTACCCACTAGAGCAAAAAAATGTACCACTTCCTAGTCCAAGGGATGGTATTTGCTCAAGATATCTCAAGCTATGTCTGTTTAAGTTAGGGTTGTCCTCATTTGGGTTATTAGATATATTCTAATGGGAGAGAAAATAAATATAGGACAGTGCAATTTATAGCAATTTATCAAAAATAAGTAGAAAAATACAGCATTAGAAGTATACACTGGATGAGACGAGTCTAGTGTAAAACATAAATAAGAATATAGTCCTCCTTTTCAGTTGAGAGAAGTTTTGCCTTCCATGAGTTTATAGTATTTATTCAGTTCATATTATGCTAACTGAAAATTTTCCAGATGGTTTTCTTTTCTTGAGGATTAATGTCAGCCTGATACACAGACTGAGCAAATATGCATTTACATCAACATTGCTATTACAAACCATGTCAACAATAGTCTTATGTCTTGGGTGTAAATATGCCATCTGCTGTTCAGCTTTGTATTTAACAGGGCTCTAACTTCACAGAGCAGTTACAAAACTGCCATCACAGATCTCCTTTTCTTCTTTTTTCCTTTTAATTTTATCACTTCTATTAAATGAAAGCTCATAAAATTTGCTGTTCACAGCAGTGTGAGTTGTGGAAGCTTTGCATTAAACATTCACTTGAAAGCCTCTGTTTTCCACTTCTGTGCATCCTCACGAGACAACTGAGTGCCAGTTATTGCCTGGTCCTGTAATTATTTGAAGTTTATGTTTCTGTTGGCAAAGTCCGCACATAGCCTGGAGTTTTTCTGTTCTACATTTCAGAAAAAGTCCAAAGAATACCTTTGGGAGGTGAAAACTCATTGCAGCCCTGACAAAGTCAGATGTCTGCCTTCAACTATCCACCCTGACACTCCAGTTTGCTATCAAGTACATTAACTCATGGAAAGGAATATTCCTGTGGGCTAGATGGCTTCTACACATCCCACAACAGCAAGGCTATGCCTGGAGAGGTGCTCCACAGCCCTCTGTACCAAAACATCTATACACAGCCAGAGGCTTGATGTGGCTGAGCACTAAAAGCCTGCAATCACACATGGACACAGAAAGAAGTGCACATCACACCCACACAAGTTCACATAAATGCCTTCACAATGGTGAAAGCATCTTCAGACTAATTCAGAACTTCTTGGTCTACACACATACTTCTGGAAAAGGATTATAACCTGGGGTTTTCCCTGACCCAGTGCTGTGCTAACACAAGCATCTTAGTATAGGAACAGGAGAGCATGAGAAAGAGGTCTTCCCACCAGGAGTACTTATGTCACTTCCAAACTAACCAAGAATAACAAGGGGAAGTTTAGTGATGACAGCCAGGATTTTGAATTTTTCCCACCCTGAATTTACATGTTGGTGATGATAACTTTTGCAGTGTAAGCCTGAGCTGGGATAAAAGGTCCTACATTCCTCATATCCTCTGCCCATCCTTTGGATTAGCTGCATCCAAACTCAGTTCTGCAGTGACTGCATATTTACATATGTTTTGTGTGTGTTCATGTGTGCAGATACACAGGGATATATTCTTCCTGGAGCAATATAGAAGCTGTTTATAGTCCTGAGAGAAGACAAGTAGACTTGATTGATGTTCAGTCACCTGTGTTCTAGTTTGTGCACATCAGTGTAAATAAAACCTTCAGGTGAAGGACGCAAAGCTAGAAATTAAAAATCTCAGCCTTACCTCTTAAGATTCTCAAACCTTTTAGGGAATCAGTAATAACCACTAGTAATAACTAGTAATAACACTGCTAGTTGAAATAGGGCATGGGCCTTTGGAGATCCTTTTTTCTTTTATTCCACTTTAATTTTTGGTACATATCACCAGAGGCTGACCTTAATACTAAAGCTGTATTAAAAGCAAGTATTTTTCCTGTAGAAACCTGCTTCCTTACTGGAGCTCTTTCTGGGCTGTTATCTTAATTAATTTGGTTAGAAGTCTCTTCTGCAGTTCTGGATGGGTTTTGCAGGCTGAACTCTTGCTTTATTTGTAAGCATTTTGTTTTTTAATCCCTTCTGATGCCACTTAGTGTTAGCAACTTTTTAGTTCATATAACAGCCTGACACTAATCTCTGAACTAATTCCTAACACTAATTCTGTCAGCTGAAGTTTTTTTAAGCCCTACATTTTCTGCCTGGTTTATACACATGCCTGAAAAATAAAAGGAAAAAAAGATAGGCTTTTCAGTTTTCTTTAACTGATGCTAGAATTAATGCTGCTAAATTCTCTTATCAGTACTTTTTCCCATCAAGACATTCAGATCTTACGAACTCAGTCTGCAGGAACATGTCAATTTTATTGGTATGTTTGACAGAAACCAGGCTGGTTTCCAAGTGAAATCCATTTGTTTTCCCTCCAGCATGCTTGCTTACCTCCCCAGGCTCCCGCTCTGTGTGGCTTCCTCCAAAGAGGTATTTCCCTGACTATGTGGGTATGCATTGCGCATTCCCTTTCAAAATTGGCAGCAGAGTTTCCTATCTTCCCCACTCTCCCTGAGGAGGATGTTTTTTCCTCCCATTTCCTTGTCGTATTCTTCAGGAGAGTAAAATCCTCCTTACCTTTAAAACAATTTCCAACTAAATACAGGAAGGAAACTGTGAAGCTGATGCGATCTTGGGCAGCCAAACTTACAGGGAAACACCTCACTTGAGCATAAAACAAAAGCTTGGATGTGCTTCCCTGTTAAATATTTTAATATAGTTTTGACATTCCTGTATTCCTTTGAATGGTTATTTCACACACTTAAGAGTTTGTGAATTCCTTTCTTGGATTGGACGTGGTGAGGCAGGGGTGTTTGCAGAGACTGTAGCACTGTGTGATCCAAGGAACTCCTCAACACTGCTGACAGACAAGGTCTCCAATTCTTTTTCTTCTCTACTGAGTTTTCTTGCTTATTTTCTTGTTTGTCTTGTTTGTTTGTCTGGTACTTTATTATTCTATTTTAATGCTGACAGGAAGAAAATAAACAGGGAAGAGCAGGGCTGGTGCAAGTGATGTGTTTGAACTGTCTGCTGGGTAAGATTTATGGTCTGCTAAGGACAGCTTTTTGGATAGTTCTTCACTCCTCTCTTGGCAGTTTTCTTGGCCTCCTTTTCTGTCTGAAGACACTTCACTTTCTCTATTTGGAAAGTGCTTTCCTCATTATCTTCTCTGTATGGGTGGAAGCGATGAAGTCACTTTGTTTCTCTCCCCCCTTTCCCCCCCTGCGACCCCTCCATCCTCCAGGCTGCTATCTGTGGCCCTCAGTACACATTCAGCAACAGAACTGAGCACTCACTGCAGGACATTTTCCTTTTGCAAAATACAGTGCAAAGGGATCAAGGGGATACTTGGGCACACATGTATCAAAGAAAAAAATATAGCAAAGGCACTGATGGGAGTGGCATTTCTACAACACTTGTCTCAGTCTCTCTAGAGACCATGCCCGTAAAGAGAGAGTCCTGTGGTGTGTGAAAGAGTAGAAAAAGAAAACTCACACTGGAGAAGAGAAATATTGTTAAAAAAAACTGTTGCTCATATTGTAGGCTTTTGATTGCTCTTCAAGATGGGCTACTGCCTTCTCATAGTAAATGGATGTCTGGCTTGAAGCAGAGACATTCTGCAGAAACAAATGAAAGGGTTAGGGGCTACCCTCAGGGAATTTTGGATGTGAGAAAGCAGGGCAATAATTTTAGGTTCCAGTCCATAGGAGTGGCTGCTGAGGAGCTTAGGAACCACATGGCTTCTGACCACAGCTCATGAGCCATGTTGTTGTCAGGTCCCTCTCTCTGAAAGATCAATCTATGAGAAGAAATTCAACTTTAAGAGAGAAATTACAGCAAGCACACCCAGAAGCACGACACTGACTTCCCTGAGATCAGTCCTTTGCTCATGGAGCTGGTTTGGTTTGGTTTGGTTTGGTTTTTTTCTGTCTGCTATGGGCAAACTGAAAAAGTGGCCTGAGCCAGTTTATGTCTGTATCTGAATTTAGCCAGTCTTTTGACTCCAGCTTAGAAGATGAAGATCAAGGGAAGAGAAGAATTTAAAAAAATGTTCTCTTTGAGGCCACATCCTTCCTATCATTTTCCCAATTTCACACATTCATTAAAAGGAGAAATGTACTCATGCAGAAAACAAACCAAGCCCTCCAAGTGAGAACATATAGCGATTTCATTCAAAAATGCTTCTTTTAAGGCACAGAGTCTATAAAAACCACACCAAGAGAATACTGTACTCTGCGGTCATTTGTTAGTAAAGCTGACAGGAAATCAAAACTGAAAGGATTCTTCTGTAACTGCCAACTTGCTGTAATGGAAGCCAGGGGAAATATATTTATCTGTTTACTTGACTAAGAAGAAAGAAACCAAAACATATTTTCCTCCAATAGTAAAAAGAGATTAGACTGTTAATAGTCACTTGTGTGCTAGACTTCCCTCCAGGCCTTTCCTAATGTTTTGTCTTACATTCAAAACAAATAAAATATGAGCTCTGAGGAAAGGAAAACATTTCATAGAATATAGACTAAAAAGAGTTTTATGTATCTTACATATTACCTTATAGCCTACAGGATATTGCCCACTACTACACGTTACTGAGAGCTATAATTTTGTAGTGTGTGTGTGGTTTTTTGTTTGTTTATTTGTTTTTGTTTTGTTTGTTTTTTTTTTTTGCACAACAGAGATTTCATGCCTGTCATCTGGCACAAAACTGCATCTGCAAAGAAGGACAGGTCATTTAGAGTATGACCCACCAGGCTTGGTTTTCCCTCCAAAATTAATTTTCTGCAATTTAAATAAATAACATGAAATAGAATGGACCTGATTCTGTCACCTTGGTTAAGACTTCGATGATCTTAAATGTCTTTTCCAACCTAAACAATTTTGTAATTCTATGATTCTTGTAATAGAAGATAGGTCAGTTGAATCACATAGGATGGAGACTACTACCAAGCTGAAACTTAATGTGATCTCTGTAGTTAGGATCTCTGTAAGAAACAGTTTCATGATGGTGTGAAGGATAATCTTAAATATTCCAAGGTCCTACTTAGCACTGGATTTTGTCATTGCTACATAGCTCTGATGATACAGAGCTGCCATAAATGTCTTCAATTAATGTATTTACAGAACTTTTCCACTGCCATGTAGCAGTCAAAACCAGATGGCAAATTTTGTCAAAGATATTTCATTTGATTAATTCTTCTGTCTGGGCAGATGCAGTGCAGTCTGTCAAACCATAAAGATAAATAAAAAATTAAGATGTTTTTCCTAGAGGCTACTAGTTGGGTAAAGATTTGGTAGCTAGAAGATTTTTTTTCCAAAAGTTGAATATTTATCCTAACAGGGTATCTTTGATGTGAATCTTAACATAACTCTTTTTAGGGAAGTTACATGAGAGGAAGCGGTCAGTTTATAGTGTGCAAGATAGCTGAATCAGATTAACAACACAATAGGTTTTGCCCAGTTTTAAAAATCCACAGCAGGAACCATCATATTTGTAGCAAGAGATGAATCTGTACATGTTATCACCACATATCACATCAACATGTATTGCTGTGGTTTTGTATGCTTTCCAAACTCTGTCATAAGGTTTGACGTGCTGAGAACGGATCTCTTGCATAGACATTATTCCTAAACACTGAATGTACCCTATAGAAATTCAGTAAGAATTGGTAGACTGTCACTTATGACTTATTTAGCACCATAATAGGAACATGAATAGATTATTCTGTAACAAAGTACTTAGGTCCTTATTTGGGACCATAATTAAAAATATGTTTAACTTCAAGTATAAAACTTAAGACCCATTGACAAGTGCCTGCCTTTGAAGACACAAATAATCCAGTGAATTTATAAAGCTTTGTGACTTTGGCTGAATGTGGGCAAGGATTCCAGTTAGGGATGGGACTTGTTTATACAGTGCCTAAGATAGGAACACTATAAACTTCTAAAACTGACATTAAAAAGGTTAGTGGCTCCCTTTAATTCCTCCACTCTTTTCAAAATAACAGCTTAAAATCACACTCAAAGGCTCAACAATGGCAACTGTAGTGGAGAGAACACGTAGCAATTTACTTTTGCTTTAACCAGAGCTTTTGTGACTCCTGTGAAAATAGATGTGGTGGTGTGGTTTAGTCTTTAGAGTCTTATTAGATGCCTTATTACATGTCTTCATGTAGTGGAAAGGCAATGCAGAGAACATTTTTATATGGTTGCACTTTAATGGCATTCATTCCAATTACTTCAGAGTCTTTGGGGAGCACCTATAACTGGCCTGTGCTCTGGAGCTGAATTTAGATTTTATATCTCTGCAGCATCTATATTACTTGTCTAGACACATCTTTTAGGATTCAGAATTACAAATGACAGATTGTATACCAGGCATGACATTTATGTGATTGAATATAGAGATATATTTATAACATGATGATAACTGTATCTGATATGTGCTTCATCTAAGATTAGAACGAAGACCAAAACATTCACATGTGGCGGGGTCAACACCCCTTTATGATTGCATTAGAGAATAATACTACATCTGTATATGTGCAAAAGCATCAGATCTTGACTTTCCAAACTTTTTTTCTGTACATTAAACTCAGGTCCATCCTCAGAAAGAATTTTGAAGATTTAAAAGGATTCAAAAATACTCTTGAAAAATGTACTGCAAATAGCTGTCACATGAATTATTTGATCAAGCCAATTGAATTATATTCAAGAAGTTGTGATAAGGTGTTTAGTGAAGCTCAATTCCACATTTCTACAAACAAGGCAATTGCTTTGAGAATAGCATGAAAGATTTGTGGATTAAAACCAAATGTTGATGACACGTGAGGGTTCACATGGAAGAATTTGAGGATGTGCTCCTCTCTAGAGATAGAAAAAGTTCTTAAATAGTTCTTTGTGATCAATATATGTATCAATTTTATCACTATTAAGAATTTATTTCTTTTAATCACTAAACTAGAATTTGTATTGATTTGTATTCAGTTCTTATCAAGAGTCACTTTGTTTTTGACTGTCTGTTGAGATCCTGAGTGAACTCAGGAGCCTTAATGACCCTGGGGCTCCCCCGCTCCTGCCCATAGCCCAGGATACCACTCCAGTCCCTGGAACTGTCAGTCCTTACCCCAGGAAGGCTGTAGAACAGTGTCTTCACCAATCTTGGCCCATCCCAGTATCAGGCTCATTCCCAAGGAGGTACCTGATCCCCAGGGAAAGAGTTGCCCTGTTTGCCCTGCTGCCTCTTCCAGGGAGACCCTGACACAACTGACTCCTGGCCCAGGGAACCACCAGCCCTCCCACCACCATGATGACATGAATTCTTTATTTTCTAATGATTGTAATATTATTTTTTCATTTTTATTATTGCCATTTCATGTTACAAAACCAAGAAGAAAACTACTGATACTCCTTTCTGCTGTAGTCAAGGTCTTCTGCCTGTGAAGAGAAGTGTAAATCTGGATAATTTTGCTTGATATGAAACAATCTCCACATTCTTCCCCTGTTCAGTAATTTAACTTTTCAAATTCTTTTTTTTTTCCAACAAAAAATTATTGACTTCTCAAGCACAGTCTTTGTCTTCAAATGGAAATCAAAGACTGCTCATTAGAAAGTGTGGGGGGAAAAGCGTTGCTTATACCTTACTAAATAGAAGGCTTCATTTTAAGAAACATTCACTTTTACAGGTACCTTTATTCTTAATTCAGGCATAATTTGAAGTAATTCTAATAAAAACACTTCCTTTGTTGGTGTCACAACCCACTGGTAGGGGGCGTGATGTTTGTTATAAGTTCTCATCAGACTGAACAAAGACACCAGACACATGTCAGAGAACTCTTATGCTTTATTATGCAGTCACCATGACCCCAGCAACCAACCCACTCTTTAGACTGAAAAGGTGTTGGTTAACCAGCCCTTAAATTCTTACAACACACTTCCAAAAGAGTGGGGGCAACAAGCCCTTAATTAAGTACACGTCAGTAAGTTCTCAGCTCCTACAACAAACTCTTCAAAAGGTTCTGGCTCACAAGGCACAACGCAACAGTGTTCAAAAGAGCTGGCTACGAAGCCACAACACCCAGCCACAATGTCCCCACTCCCACAATAAAGTCCACTATGGGGTATGGGGTGGAATGTGCTAGCTGTGCTTTGCCCAGGCAAAGCAAGGGAAGAAAACAAAGAATATCACCAGTCCTTAGATCCCACATTAGTCCTTCTGCGTGGATGGTCTGGAGCTGGAGTTGCAAGAACGAAGAAAGCAAAAGAGAGGAAAAAGAGAAAGAGAGTCAGAGAAAAGAGAGAAAAAAAGGGAGCAAGGGGGACTGATCTGCTCCCTTTTATGGCTAACCTGGTGTATACCTCTTATGTAAATTAGAACTTTTCACATGTTTTGTTCACACATGCACAGCCAACCCTTCCCCAGAAAGTGAGTTTGGGGGTCAGAGAGGACTGAGCACGAGTCTCAAGGAGGAGCAGGAAATTGGCTCAGAACAGCACTGCTCCACCTCTCAGGGACCCTCTCCTCCAGTCACATCTTTCTGTAGCAATGTTCAATATTTGAGACAAATCATGCTTAGGTCTGGTGTGCTACAGTTGGATATCAGTGTGGAGTTCAATGACACAACTTTGCTGCAGGTCTGTTATGAGTAGTGCTTCAAAATGCTCCACAAGATGCTGTTGGTTTCTCCTGAGTCCATACGAGACTGTAGAAAGGTAATTAGCAGATATTTGCCTTCCATTTACAAAAGAAGACATAGGTGAATCCACGCTTCTAAGGTTTGTAAGATTTTAGTTATTCCTAGCTACTTCCATTGAAAATTTTGAATAGAGCATAAGAAACACAAGAAAACTGCTACAGTTTTCAAAGGTGGCTGATCTGAACATAAGGACCTCAAAATCCCTTATATGTGTAAAACTGCAATAAGTTTTACCTTTGTGTTTGTCTATATTTCCGGAAGAAAATTTTACAAATTTGGGATTTATTGACTAGGTGTGATTGTTTTGCATTTAATTGTAAAGAACTATGTCTTACAGTTGCTGATATAAATATATGGGGGGAGGGAAGGTTGGGGAAAGAAATCTACCTTTCCTTCAGCTTAGAGATTGCCAGGCATGAAGGTAATGATTTTAAACATCTTTAAAAGAGAAGGAAATGTACTATGACTGCTTTATTTTGTTTTTATTTTATTCTTTCTCTTTGAAAGTGACTACAGATCCATCTATTTGGTATTATCATTAAAAATTATGGTAGATATTTCAGGATCCTGTGGGTTTTTAATTTCACATCAGGTTTTTTTTTACACAGTGATTTTCAGAATAATTTTCTTATTGTTGAATTAACTAAACATGATGGTAGCTGTATCCACCCCAAGATGAAATGCACACTTTTTTTACAACAATTATGGACAAAAGTTTGGTACGTGAAGTAATACATCCAAGCTGAATTGAAAGCGTAAGGGAAATTTTAAAGGGGTAGAATGCAACCAACATTGAAAGTTGGCAAAGATTTTATACAGTTTAACACAAGCTGTTCCTCTCTAATATCATAGTGACAGTTTCATATAAATGACATTTCGTGAGTAATAAAATGACAAATACATCATTAAAATTAGAGACAGATTGCTAAATGGATTAGACTGCAAGTATCTTAGTTTTTTTTCTTTATTCTTCCACATGCATATTTCATCTTGCTGAAAAACTATATGCCAATGTTGTTCACATTGCCAGATCTTAAAATGAGTTTTAAAATTCATTCAGTTCTACCATGCAACAGCTCTTTGAAGAGAGGAAATTCAGCACTATTTTTTTTAGTATCCTTGAACAAACCACTCCCAAGATTTTAGATGTATGAAGTGCCAGGCACATGTAGGGCCTTGTACATGTATAAAGTAATTGCAGAACAATGAAAAAGCCTCTCTTTTTACATGATTTTTCAAAAATAAAATCCTCTTGAAGGCTCAGATTAGAATATCAAAGGCTGTTACAAAGTGTTGTCTCAGAGTACATAAGATTTTGGGTCTGGAAAAAGAATAAGTCAAACCACCTTCAGACACAGAGGCAACTAGAATAAAACATAAAAGCAAGAAACCCAAACAAAATAGACTCTTGTCATATAGAGGTTAAGAGGCCGGCAAAACACATTTAAAAAAAAAATTATCACAAAGCTATCTAGAAGGACATCTAATATAAGGAGAGGTACACACAGTTTTATAACAGGTTATCAGAATTCTGTAATAAAAAACACAATTTGCTTTTGGGTTCATTAAGATTATTTAGTGTAAACAATAATATTGATTACAGAATGACTTAGGAGCAGTTTCCTAGTCTTATTTAAACCCTTCAGGAGTCTACTGATTTTAGAGTCTATTTTCATATATAATTGAATTGGAGACTTCAGTGACTTGGCAAGTGTGGCTATAGTATGACTGTAGCCCATGTAATTGCAATAAACAAAATGATATTCTGTTAACAGAGGAAATAAAGAAGTTTGATTTCCTGTGGATGTGTCTCCTTCAAATATCTTTCCATGTGTTGACACCAAATCTGTCTTGCTGAACAACAGGGAGCAGTCATGAGAGCGGTCCAGAGCCCTGTGTGTGCTGAAACTGAACTCTTTTGGAGACTCCTGCTCTTCCTTAAAGTGAATTTGATCAGAGGATTCAAAAGTTGTAAGAGAGTAAGAGTTGTAAGAGCTGGGACTGTGCAGCCTTGGGTAGAAAAGGGCCACATGGAATCTTATCAGTGAGTATGGGAGAATATAAAGAAGATGGGAGTAGAGACTTTTGAGTGGTGGGAAAAGAGACAGTGGGCACAAGCTGAAATGAAAGGAATTATATTTGAAGATAAGAAAACCCCACACACATTTTGACTATGAGGGTGCTAGATCACTGTAACAGGTTGCCCAGAGGTGTTGTGGAGTTTGCATCTTGAAGACACTCAGAAGTCACCTGGACAGGATTTTGAGCAATCAGCTAGGTGTAGGTGGCCCTGCTTTGAGAGGAGGAGCTGACAAGATGAACTCCCAGGGTCCCTTACAACCTCAACCATCATGTGATCCTGTGATCCTGTTTCCATAGGAAGCTCATCTAAGCATGCATATGTGAAATCATCAAAATATCTGTGCAGCTGGTTCTTGTTTATTCATCCTCATGGAAAAAGTAATTTTGCTTACTGGGGGCTCCTGACATATCCTGTAAACCCCATTATCTGTAGAATATGCAGAGACAACATTTGAACGGAAAAACCTTGTCAGAAAACCCTGGATTTGTTAGAAGTGCCATACATTTATCTGTCAATGATTTGTTAACCAAAATCCTCTTTTGAGAACACTAAAATATGTTTTACTGGTGGAACTAATGGACATCTTATCAGACAACCTTCTTAACAGTGTTCCAGTAGAAAAAAGCAGGGAGTCATTTTAGTACTATTAAGCACAAGAGAAAGGAACCCATTCTTTTTTTTTACTCAGTCTCCAACAAAACCTGCATAGTTTATAAATTCTGATGGTAATGGCATGCTGTAGGAGTAATCTTACTTCAAAACTGTTTCATTCTTCGATGAATTTGCAAACTATTAAAAAGGAAGTGAAGATTCCACCAAATTGACCATTAGGAAGTATGTACATCTGGTACAAACCAGGACTATTAGTCACTTGGTAGTTTCCACTTTTTGTTAATGGACTGTGGAAATGAAAAATTGGTAGACCTGGCCAAGACACAGTGTTTATAATAATCTTCAGAATTGTGTAGGTCTTGGATCTAGCTGTACAAAGCTCTCTTTATGCCAAGGCACAAGTGAGAGAAACTGTAAGGCCTAATCAAGGAAGGTACTGAATGATTCTGGTGAGGGACTAAGGGCCCTTGGCTTCAGCTAAAGCAAAGAGCAACTCAGAATGAGGACCCCACTCTGTGAAATAATCTTCTGATTAAACATCTGCTATTTTCTCCTCTCCTGAAATAAGTGTCTGCACATTAACATCTGTAAATGTCAGACAAGTGATCTGCTGTATTGAGGAGTCTCATTTTAAATCTGTCTAATGCATGCCCTGTCTTAGTAAAGATACAGATGCTTTCTATGGTCCTATAAAAACGTGCATTTTAATGATGAATGGGACAGTTTATAGTTCCAATTACTCTTGTCTCCTTTGAAGCAGGAAAACTGGCAACCCTTTATCTAGACTTTAGCAGGTTGAGATAAACCTTGATAGCAAAAAGTATCTGGATTGTCAGAGCTTTTAGCTATAGTAAACTACTTAAACTGAAAGCAGCTGTTAGTCAAAAAAGAACAATACCTACTCATTTGTAAGATGTTCTGTACTGTCTGGGAAACTATTAAAGAGTTTTTTCTTCAGATGAGACTATTGTAAAAACTCTAAGTTACACACACAGACACTCATCTGTACAAACATGCACACACAGTGATATAAAACCTAGTTTTTGAAGAAGTCTTGTTTGGCTAACACACAGTAGTCATTTGGAAAAAATAATCCATGGAGATCACTGTGTTCAGAAAACTATGGTTTAGTTCCAAGAGTATAACAGTGAAATTTCACTCACAGTTATGAAAATGTTATTGTTGCCTCTACAGATCACTGAATGTCTGGAACAGTAAAATTACCTTCACTGAGAAGTACTATTCTGTCTGCTTCTTATTTTATCCTAAATATATTGAAATAACATGGACAGTGCAGTCTTCTATCATGACTTCTGAATCATGACCAATGCATTTCATTGTATTACATAAGACAATGACTCTGACTCCCTCTGGGTTTTGTAATATTTTTCTGCCAAGCTTCTATAAAGTTTTCTAGTGTAAATTTAAGTCTGTGTTTTAGCTATTATGACAAACAGGAAAAGATACTAATTTAATTTGTAGTGTGTCTTCAGTGTGTTCACTTTGTTTATAAAACAGTATTCAGCAGTCTTAAAATTCTGTCCAGACCTGTTTGGTCAAGAATGAAGCTTCCTGTAGCTATGAAATATATCCCACAATTCTCTTTAAATGTCTATATTATGTACATGGTTTCCCAAACCAATCTCCTGATAATATGAACAACTAAATCTACAAGACCAAAGCTATAGCTGACAAACAGTGGCAACAGCACATATGATTTCCAAGGGGTAAAAATTTACACCAGTTAAAAAACTCCCTTCTGACTGCAAAAGTCTGACTTCCGCTTGGTTTTTCTATGGTTTTTGTGCAAAATTAACTTCTGGCTTTTACTCTCAATCAGCTTTGCTGGGATTACAGCACATTTTCCCTTGAAAATCAGTTTGGACACTCATGAAACTCAGCACCTGTTCAGGCTGTACTTCCAACAGCCTACACTAATATTTGACTTTGCAATGAAGGGTAATGTCAGTACTCCTTTCTGGGGTTTATGTATTAGTTCACTATTGGCTATGAGACAGGGGTGAGGATCTAGTGGGAAAGATGGGGCTGGCAAAGGAGAGGGTTTGGGTTATTACAGTAATCTCCCCACAGTTTATCCACACACAGCTGGCCAATGGGTCACCATAACTACACAGAAGCACAATTTTCCTCCTGGTTCATTTCTGTGGTGGCATCAATACCTAGATGAAGTTTGAATCATTGTACTAAGCTCTGAAATTGAATCCTAAAGAAATAATTTCTTCTAAGAGAGAGAGGGGAATTGGCAGCCTGTGGAAAGATGAGGATTAACCTTAACCTTTTCCTCATATTTTTGCATAAAATCAGACTTGCCTAGTTTGTTTCCAGACAGTTTTTCCCATTTTCATACACATGTGCTTATTCTTGACATGACATTGCTTATGCTAGGACTTGGCAGGTTGATCCAGAGTTGTGGAACTTTCCTCCCAGACAAAGACCTTGAGCCCCTCCTGTGAACCAAAGACCTGAGTTTCTTCTTCCAGGATTTCCTGTGTAATACTATAATAGGGTGGTGTCTAGTTTAGTCAGTTTAGGGCCTGGTTCCTTTCCAGTTTGAAATGACTGGCCCCAGAAAAGGGAAGAAAGGTTATCTGAGCTTCCCTAATCCAGCTGCATGGATTCCTTGGACAGTTTTGAAAAGAAATAAACACTTCTGAGATCTACAGATGGAGTTCCAGGCTACTGAAATCAAATGTCCTCTGTGTGACCTGTAACTTAGGTACCACCAGATGCCTACCTTTTTCCACTGAGAATACAGTAAGGGAATAGGAAATTGTCGTGGTTTTGCCCACCAGCCCATCTCTGGGGCTGAGGATGGTTTTGTCCAGGTGATTTCCGGACAAAAAAACCAATCAAAAAGTTCAGTGACGCCTTTGCTAATTACATCTTTAAGAAAACGGAAGAGAAGGTTGTGGCGCAGTTGAAATTAGGAGCAGCAGCCATGTAGGAGGGTAGCGGGCCCGAGGAGGGCCAAGACCCCCTCCTCCCCGGCTTGGGCCGGGGGGGGGCAGGTGCAGCACTGAAGCCTCTCTTCTCTCTTGTGAAAAAGTGAAGAAAAAAAAAAGTTTAAACTGCTTAGATGAGAAACCACTACCGAAGAATTCCAGCCATGAGATAACAGGATTTTCAAGGTCGAAGCTGGCAGCACAGGAAAGAGAAGAAAAGTTCGAAGGGGGGAGAGCTGCTGTTTTTCTCCCTTCCGCTCTCCCTCCCTTCAGCAGGGTAAAGACTGAAAAATAAAACCCTGCCACCTGTAGAAGTTTGTTGAGGTGAAGAGAACCCCATGCGGCTCACAGAGGAGCTTGTGGATGCACCAGAGATTTGTGACTTTAACAGAGAGAAAGCCTTATGCTGGAGTAAAAGCGGCTCAGATGAGGTAGAGTCCTGTTAAAGACTTTGTGACCCTCGAAGGGATCGATGCTTATGCTGGAGCGAGACGGCTCAGATAAGCTTGGGATCTCAGTGAGAGATCCATGCTACTGCTGTTGAAGATTTATGACCCTGACGGGTATTAGAACCTACGCTAGAACACAAAACGGTTCAGGTAGGGATGTTGGGATCCATGTGTGGGATCCGTGCTGCTGGTGCTAGAGAGAACCTACGCTGGAGCAGAAAATGGCTCAGGTGGGATATTGGGATCCGAGTAAGGGATCCAGACTAGACCCATGCCGAGAAGTCAGTTAAGGACTGTTCTCCCATGGGGAGGGACCTCCATAGGAAAACAGGGGTGAACTCTTAAACCATTATCCCCTGTAACCCTGTGGAAGAAGATCCATAGTAAGCAAGTGTCCCCTTGCAAGCCTATGGAAGGAGACCCTTCAGGACCTGGGTAACCCTCAGCCTTCGGTTTTAACCCAGGAGGGGGGTAGGCCCAGCCCTGGAGGCCAACACAGAATGAGAGAGAGATAAAGAAGTTCCAGCTGCGACAAAAGTGCTGCAGAGCTACTGGAGAGAGAGAGAGAGAGCTGGAATTCCGAGAACAGAAAAAGACTGTTTCTCCTCCTTGGACTAATATAAAGGGAGGTGGGGGGAGAAGTATCTTCTGTAAATACATAATACCTTTTACTTAAGTAAAATTGTTGTAAATATAATTCTTTAGTTTTAGTTTGTTAATAATAAATACTCATACCTTTTTTCAATTCAGTCTCTTTTTGTCTGCATAAACCTTCTCTCAACTAATAGTAATTGTATGTGGGGGTATAAAAGTAAATTGAGCCAGGGCAAAACCACGACAGAAATATTCATCTCCTCCATTCCCTTGGGATGCATCCTACTGATTTCCTCCAAGTAGAAATTGAAATATCCAAATCTGAAAAATAAGTATGACTTCACATGTGCAGAACTCCAGGCTCTGCTCAGGATATAATCTAATACCCAATAGGGTGTTTACCTCATTGAGACCGTGGTCTGCTGACCTGAATCACTGTGCAGACATTGACCTAGACCAGTCAATGAGCATAATTACCTAAGTGCAAGTATCTGTCCACCATCAAAATTGGCTTCAATTATGACAGCATAAAACTTTCCAGATTTCTCCAGATTATTTAGACAGATTTGTAGTGTTGTTGCTCATAAACTGGGCTGCAGCACATCTTTAGATGGTATATTTAAAAGACTGTCATGCCATCAGAAGTACTTGTGATCAACCTGAGATTAATTCACAAAACAGATTATGCAGTTCTGGAAGATAGTACTACTCTTTTGCATGTGGTATGTTCTAGAGATCTAAGCCACAAGTGATATGGGATTTACAGCATTAGGATTTCATCTGCTTTTGGTTTGTCCTGTATTTCCAGCACCAGATAGCATTATGGTGTTTATGTGGAAGAGGGAACATACCTGCTCCTTCCCTATCAGAATATTATTGATGGCTGATAAGACAACTCTGGTTTGTTAGGTGCAAATGATGAGTACGGGTGCATCAAACCATAATATTGAGCAAAACTGAGATTTCTGGGTCTTATACTTTCCCTAAATCAATGAAATTATTTATTTCACCCCATGTAACAGTTCTCCACTTGCCAGTGAAGTGAGGCATCCTTGTGTATTAACATTGCCAAGGGAATGAAACCAAATCTTTAAAATATGGATAAAAAGTTTAAGTAGTAGAAAAAGCTAGTAAAACCAGATAAACTTTTTACTTTTAGTATGAATATGGATTACAATACTGTGTTTAAAAACTTTATTTTCGATGTTTGTATTACTCTAATACCAGATATTTTGATCCTGCCAGAGCCAATCAGATTTCATGAGGACATTAACTTGGCTTGGAGCCAGGACATAGGTGTAAACATCAGACCTCATTAGATTTTTCTGAACTCTGATGAAATTGAGGTTTATTTCGTGCCATGTATAATTAGACAGTTATTGTAATTATTCCAATCTATTTCACATCAAGACTTTTGCATTGCATCCTTTTAAGAAGAGAATTGAAATGTCCTATGCCCCAAGGCAGATCAAAACAAAATTTGTCATGTCCTATCCATCTAGAGGACAATCGGCATTTGTATCTGTCCTCCAATAACATCCTGATGCCTCAAAAGATGGCAGAATTTCAGCAGAATAGAGAATGCCTGTAGATGACATGTGTATATGAGAAAGGAAGAATCTGCATTTTTTAAAGGGCTATTTAAACCCACAATAATTCATTTCTAAACTACTTTGTAGACTGAGTCCATCTTGAAGTGTCTTATGAAAAATGATGCTGCAGAACTGACTGACTAGAATGAATGATTTGGGCGTAAATTATTTCATTACAGTTGAAAGCCTTTCCCATCTGCTGGCCTTGCATGCACAGCCTGTTTCTAGAAGAATTTTTGACAGATTTAAACTGACTGGGTTTATTTATTTAATTCAGTTGTACACAGCAGGGTACAGCATCTACAGGCAGCTTCAGAACTCTAAGAATAGTGGAATAAACAGTAATAAAAATATTTTTTCCCAATAAAATAAAATAAACTGAGGGAAGGCATACATGTTGAGAAAGGAATTGTAATTTTTTTTTCATATATGCTGCTTTCTAGTGTAAATTCTTATATTTTTAGTTCATCTGATGCTCTTTAGAGAATTCTAGACCAAAAACAACTACTTCACAGGTTTTGACTGTTGTGGTCTGTCTGCACCAAACTTTTTACTTTAGTCTCATAAGACCCTTTCCTCCTTCTGTCATTCAAAACACTTAATCCTGCAATTATTGGAGAAACCTTTCATCTCTTGGGATCTTCAGATATTTTATTTCCTGTTATGTTTGTCTGAAATATCTTGAGAAGGTTTTTTTCAACAGTCCATGTTGTTCTGATCTTTGGAATCATACTCAATTTGGGTAGGTGGTTTCTTAAAAAAATTACCCCAGGTCGGCACTACATTTTTGTCTTATTGTCATAGTCTGTCCACTTTTTATTCTCTGGAAATTCGTGGAGTAGTAAAAAGTAGTAGTGCCTCTGTAACTGCAAGGTAATACATTTTTCCTGGAAATCATAAAATGGGATATATATGATCAGCTCCTCTCAATAATGACCACATCATATATTTCTCTTTGAACCTGTATATTTAATACTTTTTGCTTAATTTAGTAACAAAACTGATCATACAATAAATATGCTATATGTCCTGCTGATACATTTTTTTCTATTTGGGGAGAGGGTACTGGTCTTCTCATAATTTCAGACTAGGTGCAATACAGGATTTTTGAGGATGGAGGGATAGAGAAAAGAATAATGCTTGACAATATTTAAATGGTTACTTCTTATGGCCATTCACTATGATAATGTGATATATAATTGTCATTAGAGAAACTGATCAGCAGTCTTCAGGTTTTAAAAGTTACATAAAAGGAAGTGTAGTTTCTGAGATTAACATGAAATGTAGAGATCACGTTTTAGCTCTTAACGTCCTAAGGAGCTTTTAAGCTCATAAGCAAAGTCAGAGTTGGCTTCACGGTCTATTTAATAAAATTGTTCTGTTGAAGTACTCTATGAAAATACTCTAAATGGTTGCTTTGGCTGGGAGATGTATATCTTCTTATTTAATATCCCTCTGAAATCAGACAAGTGCTAGAATGATTGGAAGGGGGAGAAGATGAGATTCCAGAAAAATTTTTGCACTGCTCTGATTTTGAAAACACAGCTCTGTAGAAACTTAGACACCATGAAAAGGAAAGGTTTTCTGGTGCGGAAGTAAGAGTGGATGCAGCTAAACATTGTTTCATGCTTGGTATTGTTTTAGAAAAATGTATAAAAGCAGGGCTAGATTAAAAGTGAGTGTACTACAAGTAGAAAGAGAAATGCATGTCACCTAGTGGTACAAGAATTTTGGATTGTAGTATAAACTACACCAATCAGCCAAAGCATCTTCTCTCTTTCCAGTAGAGTAGGACACCTGTTAACATACTGACAGGCACAGTGGGGTCACTTGTTCTCTCTAGAATATTATTTCCTCTGTCATGCTGACTCTGGTCCCTCCAGTGAAACCAAGGAAAAGTTAATTCCTGCCTTATCTCTGGATCCTGCCATTTTCTTAACTTTCTCTTCTGGTAGTTTGATAATGAGGCACAATCTGCCTTTGGATCACCTCTTGCTCATGGAAACTTTATTGCCAATACATCTCACAGCCTTCACTGCCAGTAAAGAATGATATCCAAACATCTTATCAAACGAGGAATGAGGCAGAGAAAAGAAATTTGAGTAATAGATAAGAAAACAGCAGCAGGCTATAAGGAATCATGGAAGCTCCACCTTCAAGGGAGGATATATCATTACAAATGGTATTATACTGTGAGAAGAGGGGAGAATACAAATAAATAGATTTTGTTCTGATAATTCATGATGTTTTCAGTCCATAACAAGACTTGAGGACAATACTGGCAGAAGTCTTTCATTATAGCCCTTTCAATTATATCAAATAAGCCAAAAGCATTTGCCTTTTCATGATGTGCTTGTCTGGCCCTTTTGCCTTTGATTAAGTATAGTTGGAAGGACAGCTGTACTGAATTGGTTATCTAACATGCCTTCAGAAATTAGAAACAAAGTCATGCAAACCAAGACTGGTAACATCATCACAGCAGTTTATCTCTTGTACAAACCAAGTATTAGTGCTTTGTCACAGTGTTCGTCCCTGAGTATCAGAACACGATACGAAGTTTCTTCAGTGAAGATCCACCATGACTGCATGAGAAAAATTAATGACCTGCTGAGCCTTTTGTTAGACAAGGGTTTATTTGGAAGGAAAATTCTGTTTCTGTTGTCTTTATTTTAAATCCATTCTGTTTTTCTTTTTGTTTTCTTTCCTTTTTTTGTGCAATGTCTTATAATGTGGACTTTAAAAATTTACAGGGAAAGAAACTTTTGTACATTGTCATTTCTCCTCTTTTTTTAACACTGTAAGTCTTCTTACAAAGTTGCTACAAAGCAAAGTAAAATTGCAGTCAATGGCAACTGAAGTAAAAATCACATCTACCCCAAAACATGTACTTTCTATCCAAAAATCTATCCATTTTTTTTCAATCAGTACTAATTTCACATTGTCAATTCCATTACAGTGGCTTGTATTTCTCATGCAAATTATGATTGGTTGACTTATATTATATTTAAGACATGTTTTCACAAATTTCCACAGTCTTCCGAACAAAACACCCATACCTACTTCTTGGCTTTCTCTGATTTAATTTTGTGAAAATTAGACTAGCTCAAGTAAAAGTTGGAAGACTGTGTTCTCTCTCTCTCTTTTTGCCTTCTCTTCAAGGATCTTACTACTTAAAACATTGACTAGCTTTTGGTCACAGTAATGTGATGGAAGTGAGTTCAAGCTGTATCATGTGACAGTGAAATAAATTGTCGAATGCTCCACCATCCAAGCGATCAAATAGCAAAAAGTTCGTGTTGAAGAAAGTCAGCTCTTTGTCTCCCAGTACTTCCATGAGGACTTGTGTATACTCTGAAACTGATGGTCAACAGATGTCATAGGTTGGAAAACTCCTGTTTTGTGAGTCCAAAAGGAGTAAATATGAGATAGACACTAAGGTAATATATGATATTTTACTCAAATTGGGCACATGTCTTAGAGCAGAATTCTAAGGACTTCCAAAGGAAAATTGAGTAACTGAGAGATTTTTAGGAGCTTATGTGGGCATCTTGGAAAGTGTCTAGTTTAGGCTAGGCCTCTACATTTAAACTGGTTAAAACTAAGCGAGATGAACTCAAACCACTAACAGTTTTAAGTGGGAGTTGAACTTACATGCTAGTCTGTTCTGTGCGTCAGGCCAAAGTGCCTGTTATGACTAAGGAAGTTATTTGAGACTTTCTAGGGGCTAGATCACTGGAGACTTACTCAAAAGTAAGTCACATTCTCCTCTAGCTGATGTCAAAGACACTCCTAAGAAAGATCAAAAACTTGACTGACTCTCTTCAGTTTATCAGTTCCACACCACTCTCATATTATCTTTGTAGTACAAGAGGACGATTCCTCATTAGTTAAACTGGCTGTCTTGGATTAAAGCTTAGTTGTGGAAGGGAGGTCCATCATCAGCTAATTTGTTTGTCTGCCTGGCAGGCTATTATTTTGCTGTGGAAAAACCTTAAGCCCACAGTATAATGGCATTACTGTCTGGTATTCGTAATTCTAGCCACACAGTCCTCTTTCTTCAAAATTCATCTGCTCATTATTTGCTGAAGCCAACTTTATTTTTTCTGCAAGATGCAACAATAAGTAAACAACATATGTTGTTGATTCAAAGAATTAACAAAAGAGTGGTTTTTTTCCTGCCCGAAAATCCTGTCTGCTGTGTGTGTGATATACTTGCTGCCTTCACTAATTTATCCTGCTTCTAGATGTTTGCATTCAGAAGCTGAAAAGGGCTTAGATGTTAATTGCACATGTACTTCGAGTCATGAATTTATCCTTCTAAATATATCTTATATACACTTACAGAAATTCCTTTTCTTTTCTTATTCTATCAGTCATTGTACAAACAGCACAAGAACAAACATTTGTCTTGATCCTTAGGAAACTATTGCATATAGCTGTGTAAGTCAATGTTCCTATTTCTGCACTGGAGTGTGACTTCATCCCTGGATTAGTGACGCTATGTTTAGTATACATGACTTATATGTGCTCTAGCAGCAGCCAGCACCTAAAGCCTGCTCTTACTGACATTGTTTTCAGTTGCGCAGAACTGTTAACTCAAATGTCATCGCTTTTACCTGCAAGAAGAAATCCAGGCATATTATAAATATGATAGTGGAAACAAACTTTTGTGTTATGCCCAAACCCATACTGAAGATCCTACTATCAAAGTCTATAAAGAACATTTTGCTGAAAGACACTGGTGGATTTGATAGCCCTTTTCAGTCAGTGAAAGTAAATGTGTAACTCAATTTTAAGCTCAGTCTTTCCCATTAACCTGACCCACCCAACCAGCTTGCAAGAAAGCCTGTGACTCATAGTTTTACTAATATCCTCCAGCTCTTATTTTGTCTAAATTGTTCTTTGGCTTAGAAGGCCATTTATGTCAGTGTAGTGTTTGTGCATGTGTTTGTCTAAATCCCTATTCACAGTAGAGAACTACAATTAAATATCAGTAAATATAATTTGTAAATAGTCATCCAGACAGGAGATGGAGCCATGTGAGACTTAGCTGGCCAATCAAAAAGTGGGATGTGCAATGAGTCAAATGAATATTCAGACTGAGAAGCTGGCAAATATCACAGTCTGAGAAATCACCTAATCAAAACCAACAAATAACTAAAAATCAAAGAATCATACAAATATCTCATTTAGTAAAATTAACCTATGCCCTGACTTTTCACAATCATTTTTCTAAAATCTCTTTCTAAAAACTTATTTTCTCAGTGCTCACTGTTGTGCTTATTAACCTGGTAAAATATTGTCATGGATTTATAGAGAGTGTATTTTTGTCTTCTGCTAGCACTAGAACTATCTCTATTGCAAAACATCTCCTTCCAGATACAGTTGAGAACAATGTTTATGCAAGATGCACTGCATAAATTCAAACCTGTGTAATACAACATACAATTAATTATATTTTGTTCTCTGTGCCTTTGTGAATAAGGCAGTAGTAGAAGGAGGTGTTATATGTTTAGCATTTATTCTTTGGTGTACTGATGGAGGCACATATCTGTATCCAGTACTCCTAAACCATGACAATGAATCATTAAAATTATTAAAATAGACAAAAATAACAGTATCCTTTTTTTTAGCTCCTGTTTTTTTTATCAGGTTCTGATGCACATTCTACATAGGCCTATGAAGTAAAATCAGAGATATATGTCAATAATTACAGAAAGATTTCATTGAGTTGCAGTAAAATTTCCAGAAGAAAGCAAAATAATGAGATAATAAATATCATAAAAAATTGTTTTGCAGTTATTCTCTGATTTTTAATGAATTTTTACTAGTAGGAACATTTTAAAATGCAACTTACAGTTCATAATTGTTTTAGGATAAATATAAGCATGAAATACTCAAAAACATATATATGAAGTCTGCAAATTATTAAAAAATGCTTAAATCAAATGGTGCTAACAAAGAAAAACAGGGAATGAGAATATTATTTCATGTGTCCAATTTAATAAACTATTCCACATCTTCACAATGTGTTCACAGATGATGTGCACACTAAATAGTATTCATTTAAATTATACTGTCTTCAGGTAAAAAATAATTACTTTAAATATACATTCTCTGTGGACACTGTGCATTTAAGCTATGCATACCTACTTGCAAAGAATTCTGCCAATTGTTTGCACTATAATGTAGTCTGCATTTCATTGTCTCCATCTACTCAATTATTTCTAATCTTTTCTGACATCTTGTCTGTGAAGACCTGTCTGAAATCAGGCATCTGCTTCTGATTAGAATCAGTTGTGATTTACACATATCAACTTCTAATCTTGCTTTAGTCACTGGACCTTCGTGTGGTCACTAGTCCCTACTGGCTGAATGATTTCTAATTTGATTATCCTGCATTAGTCACCATCTACCAGATGTAGACATGAAAAATTTCCCAGTAGGTTTATAAAGTCATTTATGACAGGAAGCAATTTTTCAATGCATTCATCACTTCTGTCTCCATCACGCCATTTCTTTCAACAAAGGGTTTTTGAAATATAATACCAAAAAAGGTGAAATCATACAGCTCCATCTACAATTGTGATGATGATGCCTCCCACTTTTCGATATAGCCTGAGCTCAGCTGTGTTGTTCACTGAAAAGCTAGTCTTTTCCAAATCATTTATATACTTCTGTATACTTCTGTTTTTCACTTGTAATTACCAGTAATCATTTTATTTGTGAATATTTTAAAATTCAGTGGTTGTTCTCAGTCATGAATTATTTATTCATAGTGGTATGTGATTAGTTGCCAGCCATACTGTGCTAACCACATTGTATTAGCACTGTATTAGTTGCTAGTCACATTACATCTCTTTTTTATTACTGAGCTAAAAATAAATGATAGACTAATGAATAAAAAACCTCCGATTTTTTTATTAGTAAATTCATGTCCTCACTGAGACAGACAGCTTCCTGTAAGGGAATGCCTTTACTACAGCAGCTGGGATAGCTTGAATAAACAGGATTTTCAGCACAGAAGCTTTTTCTTCAGGTATGAAATGGTACAATCCTCAAAGCCAGAAAGAGATTGCTCCAAGGTTTACTAAACATGTTGTGAATTAGACCTGTAGGGAGAAAATATAGTTAGTAACTGTGAAACAAAGATAAGGGAGGAGGTGTCTGCATAGCTGTTAAGTTGGCTAAGTTATAGTGAAGAGAATAAAGAGATAAAGAGAGGCAGGTGACTTACTGTCCTACAGACAGTGGCAGGATATTCATGTGAAATATCCATTTTCCAAATAGCTATGAGAGGTAAAACCAAACATAACATAAAATCTGAAAAATACAGGCAATCATAGGATGCAATGAAAGCTGAAAAAAAATTGGAAGAAAAGATATCTTTATGTTCATTCTTCATCAGGTTTTAGTCAGTATATCATTTACAGACTTTTGGAGCATTGTGATTGTTAGACTAAGGGTAATTTTTAAATTTTTACTTTTTAACATGGGCTAAAACCACAGATTATAAGAATTAAAAAACACGTGTTTTTTGGGGGGTCATCTTAAAATTTTTTTTGAAGGAGCAGTAATGTTCAAGAGGAAAGTCCCTCTGGGCTGAGGAGCCATCACATGATCTGCCCACTCTTGGTTCAACAAGATCTACAATGTATTTTGAAGCAGATCTCTGTGTGGGAATAAATGCAGTATGATAATCTGTGTTGTATTATTGCTCATGACTTTAACATTTTGATTTTCAGTTTTATATTTAAATCTACCCTGGCTCTTATATTCAAGTCATGGTCCAAAAAGGATCAGTGATTGCATGTGTGTACTTTTAAAATGTAATAAACATAATGTTTCAAAAATTGAGTAAACATTTACCCTCTAAGTTTAAACCCAAGATATCTAGATAGAGGCTTTAGCAAATGTATGTTTGTGGTAAAAATACAAAATAGTAAAACTGTTATCAAATGGATCTTTTAAAGAAATATAAAGTCAGCATCATAACAGAAATGGTCACTTTCATAATCATCAAACTATTCACAGTCATAGCCTTGCAGTTAGGACAGCGAGTATTGTAGCACCATTATATACCCATTAAATATACAATAGTCATTTTGCTTTATCTGAGTTTTGTTTAAACTCAGTTTTACCAGAAATTATTTTAATTATTTAGTTTTACAGTGAAATGTAACTATGTATGGGATATTTTGTGGGGTTTTTTTTTTTTTGCTTGTTTTTGTTTTCTTTCTAAAGAAGACCTCAAATAGAATTGCTGTTACTTCCATTACTATATTCTGCTAGCTCTGACTGGAATTGAAGCTTTACATATGGATTAAAATCCCTCCAGCATTCCATTCTTCTTTGCAACCAAGTATGTGGGCGATGATGGTAACACTCATAGAAGAACTCCTTATAATCTGTTTGACTACTTCATCTGAGAAAAGAACATTTGATGACCTGGTAAGGCCTTTGTAATTTACTCATGGCTAGGTCTTGAACTCAATGAAATGAATATTTTAAAAAAATATTAATCTTGACTTTTCATCCAAGAAGGACAAGATGTACCTTAGGGCCAGGATATTTCAAATATCAGGCCTGAAACCCTGTCAGCAGTTCAAGACTTCTTTTTCTCACGTCAGAAAAGTTAGTTCACCTGTTTTTTCTGGAATACTTTATTCCCCAGTGTGTATCTAAGGAATTACACCAAAGCAGGCTGACCTGAAAGCAATCATTGTGTAGATTTAGTTGAATGTCTGAGTCAAGACAAAATCAGGTTTTATGAAATTGAGAATGGAGGATGATTAAGGGGGAGTGGAAAAAAAAGGGGAGGTAGAAGCAATAATAGCATTCAGGCTCTCAGCTTTCTTCCTGGTAGACATGAAATTTTGCCCAAAGAAAATTTGTTAATGTGTACATTTTGAAAAATCTTTTCCTTTTGTTGAAACAATGAATACTAGGGGAAAAAAAAAATCATCAAAAAATTCCTAAGCACTTCAATATTTCTTTTTGTGAGGATAGAGTCAGCCAAGGGGACTAAGCTAAACACTAAGCACGTAGTTTCTCTCCCTGTTCTGCCTAATTAAAGAATGGAGAAAGATAATAACTTGTAACAGGGGTGTTTTCTATTAATTTTTCTTCTCTATTTCCAGTTTTTCCTTTATTCCCCAAACCTGTTTTCTATTATTTTTTAATTGATAAGTAGATGTCTTCAGAAATCTGTTTTGCTATTGCAAAGGAAATGCACTGTATTTTGCTGGACCTTGTGGTAAGCACCAGTCCTTCAGGTTTTTTATATCCAGTGACAGAGAATACCGTAAACACCATGAGGTCCAGCATTCACTGGATATGTTTGGGCTTGGATTCCACAGCTTTTTTTGATATAAGGTAATTAAGCATTGCCTAAGGCAGGAGATGTGTGCATCTCTTTCGTTTAGGGGTACACTGGTAAAAGCATGAGATGGCCTGCTCTTGGAAGGCTTTTCTGCTCATTCTCAGAGTCAGCGCTAGCTCATATTTCTGTTTGTTTCTCTATGGGCCACTTTGAGTAAAGCAGATATGTATTTACTCCATGATCTACAGCTAAGGCATATTTCCTTAGCTGGGATCCAGCTGAGCCTGAGCTGAAATCTGACATGTGGTTTATTTTAATGGGAAATTTCTTCTGTTTCACCATGATATTTGTCATCTCAAAGTAACTGCAAGTTGTAGTCATATATATCTTCTCCTTTGAGTGGGATTTCCCATATGATGGGAAAAAAACACAAACAGCAGAGTGTCATGAAATTTGAGTACTGAAAGGAACCACCTTTTCTCAATCTCCAACTGTTTGAAACACAAAGAAATAGCATCCCAGAAACAAGACAGCCAGGCTATTATCAAAGCCAACCTCTTTTTCACTTTGACATAGTAGAGGTAGAATATCTGTCACAGAAGCTCTCTCACCAAAGAAAAAAAGGTATACTAACATTTTAACATTTTCAAACATAGGCCATTTTAATCTGTTTAAAAACCCCTAAAGAATCTTCTGCAATTTGGGCTTCAATTTTTATCCAACCTTACTGTACAGGTCCTATGATTATCAGGACACTTTTTTGTAAACAAGAATTTTTCACCATAGTTCTAAATTGTAGTCATACATGAAGTAATTAAAGATATTACCTGGTTTATGGGTGACAGATTTTGGGAAGACCCAGAGACTGTGAGAATGAGTTGATAACTTGGTGAGTTGTTTTGGATGAGGCTGGACTTGTCTATGAAAGTGAATATGGAAACACTTTCTACAAAAGCTTATAACTCTCTTGCATTCTTTGACAGCAATAGCATGACATAAGTACAGGTTTATTTGTGAAGAAAAATAACATTTTCTAAAGCATTGATCAGTCATTTACCAGTTCTCTGATGAATTGAAGTTGGAATTAGAAGAGTCCTGCTGAAAATGCTACCAGTAAGCTAAGAGGTATTATAGAGCAGAAGAAATCTCTTTTTGACTGATAATCTGTTGATGGACAAACGCATATGCTTTCCTGTGCTCCTGTAGGAGAGGAGGGCACTGGTATGCCTGGACCAAAAAGAAAAAGATGGAGCTGGTGGTATACCAAACCACTTAGGTTGTTGGGTCTTCTGTACAAAATATTAAAAAAAAAAAAACAACCAAAAAACCAAAAACAACCACAGAAAAAACAACACAAGAAAACCCCCACCAACTTTATAGTGCTTTCAGTTAAATTCCTTATAAACTGGGACATTTTCCCCCTCCTCTGCAGTCCAATGACAAGGGTAAATTGATAAATAATTTCAGTGTTTTATTGAAACATAGGAGGCAGGAAAAATCAAGTTAAATATAAATTAAGGACTGCAATTTTCATGTGTGGAAATGTGCTACATATTGAAAAAGTGCTACGTCTTCATATTTTTGACCAGTTCTAACAATAATTAATTATCCCAGGTTCTTTTATAACTTAGTGTTCATAGCTTCCTTTCTGTTTCTAGATACCTTCTCATCTTTCTTCTCACACCTTTTTTTCTTTCTTTTTTCCCCTTTTTTTATTCTTCTTTTATTTTAATAAGGCCAAGGGAATCTAAAACCACTCTGCAATCCAGATCTATCTGTCTGTTATGATGGAACTAAGATGCCTAATTTAAAAACTTAGGTGGTCAAGGGAAAGGGACATGTACTTCTGGAGGGAGAAATGTAGTCCTGGTTGAACTGATTTGACATAAAATGAATGTTGGTTTCCCTTCATGGGTATAATCCAAGCATCAAAGAGGAATAGGGGCATGTATATGCAAAACGTAGGCCCAAATAAATTGTCAGATGGAGACAGGCACTGAAGACAGAACACGATGGTATTACATGTCAGAAATTGTGTTCAGGGTGAAAGGAACTCACTAGAAACTGTGACAAAAGTTAAGAATGTAAAAACATCTGGTTTTAGTCAGATTTAAAACTCATCTGTGCCGATATCACGTTGTTGATAGTGGTCAGCAAATTCTTTGGTAACTGCACAGCTGTGTAGCTTGTAGCCATCTCTTCTTAGGGCTTTCTCAAACTGAAGATTACACCACATCATCAGGTTTATTAGTTTTTGATGGATCTTCCAGCCCTTAATTTGTTTAATGTGTGTTTGAACCCATTTACACTTTTGGCATGGGAAGTCATCTGTGGCAGTGAGTTCCACAGTATAATGAGGTGTTGTGTGAAAAAGTACTCCACTTACTTCCTTCAGACCTACTGCCTGATAATTCTACTTGGTTCTTTCTCATCCTCGTGTTATAAAATACAGATATGATTATTCCCCAGTCACCTTCTCCAGTCTATTCATGATTTTACAGCCTCTCAAATCACTCTTGGTCCCATCTTTTTCTGAGAAGAGTTCTAGACTATTTAAAATGTTCTCATGTGGAAAGCATTCCTTTCCCCTCATCATCCTTGTCACTCTCTCTCTCTTTACAAGTTTTACTATATTTATTCAGAGTGGATTGGTTAGGAGTACTTTCCACAGCATGAAAGGTGTTTTTGATTTCTGCGCTGGTACAAGGTTTCCTATTCCGCCTTAAACAGCATTCTATTTTCCTCTTATTGCTGATGATCATTGAACTGGTGATTGCAGAGAAACAACAGTGATTCAAGAATCCCTTTCCTCCCTGAGAGCAGTTTATTTAAAATCCATGGGTAACTAGGCTTAGACTATTTTGTATTTATCAACATTTAATTTTCATTTGACCTCTTAATCATCCAGTATCATCTAACATATTCAACTCTCCAAAGTCAGTTTCTGACATTACTCTCTTGAAAAGATGTATATCAACAAAATTTTTGTGTTCCTTTTCACCCCAGGCCATTTATGTTTGGCCACGTGCATTGAACTGCAGCTCTTCCTGGATTAACGTGAGTAGCATTTCAGATTGTTTGTTCTCATTATTTGTTTCCCAGCTTTTAACTGACCATTAATCTGTGAGGAAACCTTCTCTGTCAGGGTAAGAATTTCAGTGAGGAACTTTGAAAGTTCTTTGATACTCCAGGTGTCGCATATGAAGGAGCTTACCTGTAATTCTTTCTTATTTCATATCTGAAGTAAAACACAAATTCTCCAAGCAAAACTCATAATGAGTATTCCCTATAACAATGTATTTACTCATGCAGTTCATGATGCAGTTCAGATGGTTGATCCAAGAAAAAAAAGGACTTACTAGCATGTATTTTCCTGAATATCTCCTGTCAGATTCCTTGAAAACATACCATTTCATTCAGCACCTTCCATCTTCCAGCATCCAAGCTGATTTGAGCAATTCTGCTGGTCTCAAATATAATCTGATTTTTGATTTTCAATGGAAAAACTACTTTGTTTTCTTCATATTAGCAAAGATAAAAAAAACTCATTAGAACTCTAAAGTTCTTCTAAGCAAACTTCAGTTTGAGTTATTTCCTTGGATTTGTCAGCCATAAGGAAAGGCTCAGTGTCAGAGCTTACCTGCATTACTCTATAGTGAACACCAATGCAAATAATTCACTCAGTATTTCTGTTATGACTGCATCTTATTGTACAAATTCTTCTTTTACCTTTTAAATGAACTATCAGCTCTGAAGACAAACTGGCATGCTTCCCGCTTTTGATACGTTTAAAGAAGTTTTATTAGTAGTTTTTATCCCTCATGTGATTATTTAAGAAATTGATTTTTGGCCTATCTTATTCTTGGCTTGCCAGAGTTTATGCTTAATTCCACCTCTCTCACTTGAAAGCGTTTTCCACCCCTTGAAGAACGATCTTCTGGTTCTAATACCCTGTGTTACTCTTCCGTGACGACTTTCTGGGGATCTGTTAAGGTCTCTTTGGGTAGGTGGTACAAGCTTACTCCAAGTCTTTGTTATAGTGTTTTAAAACAATTTCCTTGCCACCTGTAAGCAGTTTGCAGAGTGTGCGGGAGGCAGACATCTGTTAATAACGTGTTCGAGGGAAAAAGAGATTTTGCGTTACAGATGCTCATATGTTTTACCGTATTTGAGATTAGGACTCACAGCTTGAAAAACTTTAAGATATCCTTTTCAAAATGAATCAAGTCAAGCATTCACGGCTGTACTTTATGATCTCAAGGTTCTTTTCCAACCAAAATGATTCTATGATTAAATAGTCATTAGCAAAACAACATTTGAGGCATATTTCAGGTAGTATGAAATGTTAGCTTGGTGTTTCTTCTACTACTGAAAATTTTAACATTCTGTTTTTCAGAGAAATCTTCAATAATTCACTGAATGTGAAGAAAGGAATATGATTTTCCTTCCACTTTGAACATCAGCAAAGGTTTATGAGTTTTACTTCCTTCTCTAGGGTTGTTTATGCTTGTGTTAAAAGAGGAATCATGTAAAATACAGAAATAATACTGGATATAGAGACTCTTCTCAGGTGAACAGTTTATGAGGAAAGGAACAAATGGGGAAAAGTAAGTTTCTTTGTTGTAAATGCAGGCAGAGGCTATTTCAAAAGATCCACAAGGAGGAGCAGGCAAGAATTTAGTAGTTGAGGCCTTCTTCTTGGGAAAAGGAAGTGTCTAGTAGAGTTTTCTTTTAAGAAGCTTTGAAAGCAAGTTTCTTGACTCTGAATATATGCTCTGGCACCAAGACAGACATCAAGAAAAGAACATAACTCCTTCTTCTCTGACAGCTGTCCTTCTGAATGAATGCCCATGGCATTTGTGAAGTCAGGCAATTGAGAAGTCAGCACTTCTAAGCAGAATTGCATGTTTTCTGAGCCCAAAAAATGGCTCTTTCAGGATACAAGCTTTTACAACTCTTACGAGAAACATTTGACATGATGTCTTTTATATCAGCTGGCACATAAAGGTGTGAATCCAGAACATGTACTGAATGCTTGGCATGTCGGATGTGGGACAGTTCTGCAGTTTGTAGGGATATTTCCACTGTAATGGGGAATATAATCCAAGTTCTGAATAGCTCATCTTACTGTTGTTAAATAAAATGAAATGAAGTGTACTTTTATCATAAAGATGACTGTTCCAAACCACTTTTCTTCTCCTGTGACTTCAGACTAACTTTTCTTAGCATATTACTCATTTTTTCTAAATATTTTATTCAGAAGTAACCTAAATAAGGTCAAACCCTTCTTTATGCAAAGCCACTTTTGACTCAGTGGTATTGTTGAACTAGAAAAGAGAACAGTATTTAGACACATGGTAGACAGGAAATATATTTCTTCTTTGTCAAGAAATGACATAAGTTTTTCTAGTAATAATAGTTTGTGTTTTATAAGGGGAAAAACATTAACCATAAGAAACATAGTTGAGGGGGAGTTGCTTTGTAATTAAAACAGGATGATTTCACCTACTTAACTGTTATGATCCAAAAACATAAGCATGTTTCAATTGCTATTTTGTGTGACACATCATCATTTCAGTATGAATTGGATGAAAAGTCTGAAGCAGTAAAGTCCTGAAACTAGTATGGATAGATGGAATGGAAAAATATTAACTTTATTGATGTCTTGTTCCCTATGTGGGTCTGTGCCTCCAGAAAGAACAAAGAGTTATACAATTTTCAGCTGTTAAGTTTATAATTCATCCTTCTTTTAAAGACCTTTTCCACTCTGTTGTACAACCACGTATCTTTCTGTAAAAAAGTGTTGAAAAGCAAAATAACATAAATATTTATTTATTAAAATGTTTAGAGTTTCTAAAGCCCAGTGCTCAATGAGTAAAAAAAAAAAAAAAAAAGATTATTTCTTTGGTTAGCTTGAGTTTCAGGTAAGACTTAGGGGCTGCTCACTTAGCACTGAACTACCTAAAACTTGGCTGTCATAAGTATGAGGGTTAGATCTCTGCTCTGTATCCTGTGTACTCAGACAGAGAGAAGCTCTGAAAACCATCTCAACAGCACTAAGGCAGTTGATAGGAGGTGCCAAAGAAGCAGTTTTTTATAAGATTCTTTCACAAGACTGTTTTGGTGTACACCTCATGGCTGCAGTTGAGAAAGTCTACAAAACTGTAGTTTAGTCCTTGAACGTCAAAATTTTTGTGTGTTTTACCTTAAACATAGTTGCTAGTGAAGAGATTTTCCCCATTTTACATAATACTCTCTGGACACTGACATCTGTCTTTCTTTGCCCAACCTGTTTTCAGTAAAAGACAGTACTGTAATGAAGGTCTAGAGAGGATTCCATGTTCTGGTAACCTCCTCTTCGGTAGCAGGAATTTTACTCTTAGGGAGAGGACTGATTGCAGTCTTACTGGTAGAAACTGTTTTAGAGGGATCTGCCCTATCTCTTCCTAGGATTTCTTTAGAAAGTTGCCGACCACCTGGCTCTAGAGGGAGTCCTAGGATGTGGATCTTTTGCAGAGGAATGTAAAACTCCTGTGACTACAGGATCTTTGCTCACTACACAAGTATTCAGAATTATTTTTCAGAAGTATCTGGTCCCATCCGTTTTGCCAGGTTTGAGCCAACCTGCTGAGAGGGTAGCGCAGTTGGATAGATCTCTGAAAATCCCAGTCTAATTCTCCTATCTCACTTAGGATTCTTACTAGAGCACAGCCTCTGATCCAGAGGACTTCAGAACAAGTCTTTCTTGAACAGAAGGGTGAAATAGAACATATAGAAGAAAGAACGTATTTTGTACAAGTTGCCAGGGACTCTTGCCATCCACCACCTCTACATCTAGAGAGGTCTCCCAAGATGAGTTTGGCAAAAATGAAGCACTGATGTGCGGGACTCAGTTTTCTTCATTGTTTATTTCCAGCACTATGGGGATCCTGCTCAGTCCACAGCTTCTTTTCCGGGGGAATGTCAGTCCCATAGGTCCTGTGGCATTGCATTTTCTCTGGTGTTATGAGGTGCTAGCAATGAATCCCACTGATTAGTTCTTCATGTTGATTGTTGATTTCCTTCCAATAATACCACATGACATATCTGGAAGTAGAACTTGTTCCACATTTGAAAGACATGGATGTTACTTAATTGAAAAATTGTCTTTGTGTTCAGATCCCTGAGTTCTTATTTCCCTGACTGTGAAAGAAAGACAAATTTTAAACCCTTTGTATTATGCTCCCTTGCAGTCAAACTCATTTTAGAAAATCACCAATGGCACAACTCTAAAAATGGTAATCAGGCCATGAACCAGCAAAAAGCATTTGCCGCTGTTATGATGCATGGAAGTGTTTCACAAATTAATCTGGATTCACACGCTAAGAGGTATCCACTGATCTTTTTGCATTTGAGCTCCTGTCACGTCTCATGTCACATGTCAGGCAGGACTGTCAACTTTCTATTGTTGTGCACTGCTTTTCTGCATCAGAGGAGGAGATTACAAAAAAAATAGTTAAAAGGGTAAATGTCTTTCTTACGCCAAATAGTTAACACATTAAGACTTATGCTTTGACTGTTGTATGTTTATGTTTCACTATATGTTTTAAGTTTGTTTTTTTTTTTTTTTCTTTTACTTCTAATCTTCTGTTCTTTGAGCCTGTTACATAATCATAGATTTAATTTACCAGTTGTACTGCCTGGCCTTAAAGATTTACCACACAAGAAAGCAAACACTGTGAACAGTCAGAGTACAGATATAAAATATTTTTCCTTGAAATCCCCTGTACATAGAGCATGATTAATTTCACAGCTGTGAATCAGATCTAACCTTGCTTAACATACACAGTCTATAAACAATGCATGCACATATTTATACATAATGAAACAAAGAAAGGAGTAGAGAGTTTACTTGGCCAAGAACAAGTATTGCATCAGTCTAATATCTGAAAATCCCCTCAGACAGGATGAATCTCACAGCTTTGTAAGAAGATAATTTGATGGTCTAATAGTTTTTTTATATTGATGTTATAATATATACTAGGCAGATGTTTAATTCTCATGTAGTCCATAGTACTGAAAGCACGTGTCTTTGTAATATAACTGTCACCAGGATACAATAGATACACTGGTTTTTAATTAGTAAGCCTTGGTTTCAAACAGTGTACTATTTCCCGAAATAATGTCTAGAATAAGAACACAAATTATTAAATTATTAAAGTTATTTCAATCCATTCTCTTTGTTTTACTGAGAGAGTTGTTAAAAATGGGAGTATACTTGTGACATGCATTTTTATAAAAATTAAAAAAATTAAAAAAAGGGCTGTGGGAAATTATGTTTCAGAATATGTCCAGCAGCACTACTTTCCTCTCCCTATACATGTCTCATCCCAAATAGCTCTTCAGATTCCGTTTACTAGATCTCTATTTACCTCACTCATGTTAGCATTCAAATCTTGATGTTTTTGTGAGCTGGATTTCAGCCTCTCTTTTCCTCTTCTTGTCTGCTCCAGTGACTGCTGTGCCTCATGTCCATCAATACAGCTCATGTACAATAAAACAACATCCATTTTGTCTTCTAGTTTGTAGCAAATGGATATTTTAAAATTTTGAGGAAAACTTATTCTGTATAATGTTTCTCTACCATCAGTCCTAAAGGGTACTAGTACAGTGACACAAGTAAAAGTGGCTAGTCCATATTAATCCAGCAAGCAAGTGACAGGCAAGACAGGAAGAGGACCTAAGTGTCCAGAACAGCCAGCAAGTCCTGATGGATGCACCAAGCTGCCTTGTAGGCTCTTCATTTCCTTCATGTGTCTTCAGTTTCGGTGTTTGCTAAGGTAATTCTGTCAATTGCATTTATTGTGTTCAGCATGAAATTTCATCTTTTTGTTTGCAAAAAAATATTTAAGGTTTGTTTTGTTTTTTCCTATTTCAAGTTAATTTATGTACTATCTTAGTAGATTAGTATCTGGTTAACATAGAAATTTGTGAATTTAATGAAACCCATAACTATTATTTGTTTGGATTATCACAGGGAAAAAAAAAAGATGGAACTGAAAATTATTATTTGTCTCCTTGGAATACTTAGGTTATCAGTTCAGAAGATCATCAGTTGTTCATGATAAGTCTGAACTTTTGTTCAGAGGGGAAAAAAGAAGTGATTCACTGACTGAGTCAGAGCTCCCTTTTCTCCCTTTCTCCCTTTTCCTCTCTCCCTTCCCATCACTCTCCTCCTCTCGTGCACCCCTGGCCCTCTTAAATTATTTCTTTTCTTTTGAAAGTTTAAAATAAATGATAGCAGCAAGCTACTTGGCTGCTATACCTCGGTCCTCTTTTCTTGGTAACTGGATTAATCCAGTTTTCAGCTGTTCTGAGGAAGTCTGAGACATGCATGTGTTGGTGAGTGCTGTCTGGACCAGTCACTCTGCACATGTGAGTTATAGTCTGGAAGAGCACAGCCAGCCTGAGGCTAGGTTGTTTCTCTCTGGTGAAGAAAGTGCAACTCCAGTTCTGGCACACTCTAGCCTTGGAGTACCTGACTGCAATTTTTAATATGATATTAATAAAAATGAGTTTTTTGATTACAATGTTGTACGTAAAAACGTGTAGTAATCTCCTGACCTCATTTGAGAGTGTGCCTGACAGCTTTTCAACAAGGCCTGAGAGGAAAATTCCACCTCTAGGCAAGCGTTTAAAGCTTTATTCACATTGTATGACACCTTGCTCTTTAAATGGTTTCAGTGGCTTTACGGTTATCTGACATGAACAAAGGAGAGAGAATTTGATCTTAAGTGATTGTGTGCATGTGCAAGAGAGACAGAAAGACAGAGACTGGAATAATTTTTCAGAAACTGGAGCTTAAATGATTATGTTTCCAGCATTCCTATCTACAGTGGAAATCCTTTCCCCACAGTCAATCCAATGCCTATTCAAGTCAATGCCTTTTGGATCTTTGTCATCTGCAGCTATGGCAGACAAACAAAACAAACTGCTATCAACTGTAATATGACCTAAGTGTTTTCAGCCCCTTAGTTAAAAAAAAAAAGTCTGGCTTTGGGTCATTTCAAGGAGCTTACTGAAGTGTTTGTTCCAACTGTGTTCTGTTTCTAAGCAATTTCATATAAAAGAAGCAGGAGAAAATGTAAGTTCTCGTTCAGTTGTTCTGAACACGTCATGCAGGAAAAGGTTTGAACACAGTTTTGAAACATTTTTTTTCCTTCTCCTCTGATAGTGATGGGCTTGTTTAGCTGCACTTTGAAGGCAGAAAATCACTACCTAGCTAAACAAAAATGTAAATTATGCTTAAAAACATCCAAAGGAAATAGTACATGTTGAGTTGGCCGAAGCTGTTGCTGTTTCCTTGAAACACTGGTTAGGACCTGGCTCAATGTACTTAATTTTGTCCAAGTGCTTTAGATCTTTAGGCCATGAATATATAATTGATCTTGTTCATGAAAGTGTAGATATTCCGAGAAGGAATGAAAAAAACCTTAAATCTTGGAGACAACAGCACACCAATTTCAGTTTGTTCTCCTTCTGCTGCAAATTCCTGGTGTATGTCTTAACTTCTAACTGAGAGGGGTTAGGTAGTCATTCACTTTTGGAATTTAACTTCTTTGTATCTGAACAAAACGAAAAAATGGAGGATATGAACATCACAACTTTGGCTCTTGTTCTCATAAAGTGCCTAATGAGTTTGCCAGGATATACAAACTGAGTCTTTATTGATTTCCTTATTTTAATAGCAGAGAGAACACCTCTGCATAAATTGGAAATTTCCTTTCTTGTGTGCTGTCTTGTCATTGGAACCTTGTAGTGCAAATTGCAATCACCACTGATGTCTTATATACCCAGAAAAACAACACAAGAGTGAAACATTAAAAAGGGATTAAAAATAAGGAGACTTAGAAAAGTCACTGAAAAGAACAGAAGCAAAACTTTTGGTAAATCTAACTCTAATGGTTGAAGGTAGTTTTTACCTTACCACTTTGCTGGACAGTTTGAAAAAGGATGACCAAGTAAAGTGTATTTGCACTTCTGAGGACAGAAGTGGCAGAATTACACCAATTAGTCTCTACTGAGGGATAAGAACATTTTCTTCCGTTACCCCACTCCCATTGCATAACTTCTGTAAGAAAAACCAAGCAGAAAGATGAGGGGTTTAACACCTTTAACTAATGCAGCTGTTTGGTCTGGTGCATGGGAGTCCACGCCTAAGTAAGATGTTCAGCTAAGAGACTCAAGTAATGCTACAGGGAGTAACTTCTAACAGTGAAGATCAGTTCCCTTGTTATGTTGCAAAGATGTCGTTAACTTCCTCTGTCTTCAGAAAAGTGCTCATTTGATCCAATCTATTTATCTTGTCCTCTAAGGTTACAGCTAAACTTGTATTTATCACTAACTCAGTAAATCTCAGAAAGATCAAACGTGTTGCCACAGAACTAAGCCAAACTTATGATCCTATTGCTGTTGGCAGTAGAAATCTTACCAAGTTGTTGGAAACCTGCAAGAATTTAGCACTGACTTGAGTGAGTTCCCTATTTTCTTTCTACTCAATCATTTAAGCACAGTTCTGATTATCATCTCACTGGACAGAGAGAGATTTGGAATCTGTGTTCATTCCATGAATATAGCTTCCAAAACTGTTTCTTTTACAAAAAACATTCCACAAGCGCAATCAAGTAGAACATGTTCCTATTCCACCACAGTGTACTTCAATAAAGCACACTTTTTATATGTTTACATGCAATTGATAGCAGAAATAGACAAAAATTGCTTTAATGAGCCATGGTTCTGGAAGCCCTTGCTCACTTTCTGAATTTTCACTTTTTTTAAAACATGGGGTTGCAAGATAGGTTAAAAATTACAGTTTGTCATTAAAAATTGATCCAGAAAACCAGTGCTAGACTATTTCATTGATGCTCAATCCAAAGCAATGACATGTGACCCTGAAACCGGCATAAAAACGTGACAACTGACAACCTGAAATAACGATTTCTTTGTGGTGAAAGGAATTCACAATAAATATTTTCCAATTTTCTGAAAACACCACATATAGTTGATCCTAAATTTGTTAAATTGTGATGCTTTTTCTCTCAAATCCTTTTCTCTGAATGAGAAATACGAATGACAACGGCTTTCTGAGAAGAAAAAACCCTGCCTGCCTTTTGTCAGAGACATATATCAAGTCGTTTCAAGAAATCATCGAGGGACTCTATTAGGACAGGGCCTTGAGAATGTTCCTATGCAAGCATCTTATCTGACATGCTATAAGTCAGTCACAGGACAAGACTGTATTAACATTTAGGAGCAAGTACAGCCGGGTTTCCCTGGGCATACAAAAACTGGCCAGGAGAGTACTGCTGAAGGTAAGTCAGGTATAGAAGTGAAAATGTGGTCATCAGTTTTGTCATAGGGGCACTTCTTCAATGCCTATAACGCTAGTTAAATTGTAACACACAAAGTATTAAAATATCCCACTTATTTTCTGCTAGAACATCTCAAACATAACCCAGGTAACCTATTCCCTGCACAGGAAAAACTTCAGACTCTATGAGCATCCATATTTTGACTTGTCTTTGAGAATGCTCAGAAAAGGCTGTCAGTTAGTCCTCATTTTAATGAAGTACCTCTTCATCCACTGACAGCAGAATTAGAAGAAATCACTTAAAAACAGAGATAAATTAATTTTTTAATTACTGATTTATTTTAAAGTAGTTCAGATTGTTTATGTTATTTTATAGACTGAGTTCTTTGCTATAATATTTTATATGTAAGTGGAAAGCCATATCAATAACTCCTCCTACTCTTACTATTGTCATATAAACATTTCAGGACAGAATCTGATAAATAAACAGCAGTTACAGCTAAATTGAATGGAAATAAGGCCTTTTGTCCATTCTTGTTGAAGTTTTAGATAAGGAAAAGTCTGCATTGGTTTAAAATAAAACCCTCTTTTTTTTAAATTAAAAATATAATGAGATTGATTATCATTATTTAAAATTCATCAGCTACAAAGGTTGAAAACAGATAGGAAAATTTTAAAGTTAGATCTTGGCCAGTTTCCCAAGTCTGTCCAGATCAACTTTCAAAGGATTTTCAATGCAAAAGGTTAAAATAAGTACCAGAATTTTGAAAAATACTTTCCTCTTGGACTGACCTTCTGAAACATTTTTCAAAACAGAGCTTTAGAGGAACTAGAAACAAGAGGCAGACACAACTGTTTCTGCACTACTCACATTTTACTGCAGTACCTATGAATGATATCTGAAAAGCAAGCCAAACTAAACCAGGTTTTATTTTTTATTTACAGTCAAAATAAATACTAATGAAAATTATCCAGTTTTTGCTCAGTTTTAAAGGTTTTTCAATCTAGCTGGTGATATTGAAAATTGTGGTAGATAAATTATACAGGTAGTAATTTATCTCTTAATTTTGTAGTCTGTGTGAAAGAGAATTCCTGTAAGCAGTTATTAGTTACCCACTCTTTTAAAAGCACTATGGAAACAGAGAGCAAATAGAAGCTGCAGTAAGGGTGGAAAAACAGAAGCAAAAACAAATGATGGACAGAGAACCGCATGGAGTCACAGAGTGGTTGAGTTTGGAAGAGACCTCTGAAGGTCGTCATGTCCAACCTCCTTGTTCAAGCAGGACCACCTAACCCTAGTTGGTCGGGGTCAAGTCCAGGAGGCTTTGGAATGTCCCCGAGAAGGGAGACTCCACAGCTGCTCTTGGTAACCTCTGCCAGTGCTCAGGTACCCTCCCGGTAAAAAAGTGTTTTCTGAAGTTCAGGCCACACGTCCTATGTTTCTGTTTGTACCTGTTGTGCCCAGTCACGTTACTCAAAAACGTGCTCACATAGACATTTTCAGTCACTGTTAAGAGGGTGAATAGAGCTTTAATACTTAGAATAGAGGTACTTTTTCGAAGAACTAATTCTTCCTTCCTCATTGTCCTGAATTCTGAAATGCAGTTTTTGATAACAAAGACTAAGAAATGAAAAGTATGCAGAATAAGGCATTATTTATTATTCAAACACAGCTCATTTTACGTGGTAAAACACTCCATAGTGCTTTCTGTAAAGTAAATAAAACTTTGGGTAAACTGTTCTTTTGCATTATATTAATGTAACTGAAAATAAATCTACTGGGCTGAATCTAACAAGATTAAAAAGAAAAGAGAGAGAGATGTAAACAGTGTTATCACCTGTTCATTTTCTGTTCCACACTGTTTTACTTGGATACTAGTAAGTCCAATATTTTCCATTCCTATATATAAATGATCGGATTTTTGTTTCTACAGAAAAAAATTTCAGATTCACAAGGTTAAAGTTCATTTAGTATTTGAGAGACAAATGAGGTCAGTACTAGTACTGCAAACGTTTTTCATTATAGAAATTTAGTCACAGGCTGGTTCAGAAGTTGAAAATACCATAAGGAGAGCACAAGATACTAATCTGCTTCGTGACAGAGACAATTCCCAGAGCTTTTTAATACCAGTAAATGCTCTCACATATTTGAAAAAGACCAGCATTTCATATGGATAGAATCCAAAATATCATGGTTCTTGAAATTTTAAAAGCATTTTTGGGGGGTTGTCCTTTTAACTCCGTGGGGAATCTTATATTTTGTATCCAAAATATATTTCAGGTTGATTTTGGCAGGTGTTTATTGTTGTTGAAAATCAGCAGAAACAGAACAATATGAGGAGCTGTGGCTGAGGAACCGCCCTAGAAAGTTGCTGAAATGTCATCTCTTCTGAACAAATTTTAAATTTGTCTCCTTTCTTCATCATGATTTTTTGAAGCCCAGATGTCTTTTCCTTTTTCTAAAACAGTGTTATAAGCTGATGTTCATCCTATATGTTTTCAATCCAGCTATTTGTGTTCCTTACGTCACTCCTCACATGTTCATTTTAGTCTGGAAATCTTCTGCCACCTTAAATCTTCCTTTACTCCTGTGTCTTTCTATTTTCAAAATAAATGAAATTTTTATCCAAGATTCTTGAAAATTTTACTTTTTAGATCTACAGTTTTAGAGTTTTGACTCAATATTTTCTTCATTTCGGTTCAAGGATAAAATTACTATTTTGTTTTAAATGTGGGATTTCTTCAGTTCTGAGGATTATTTATTGCACTGGTAAAATAAATTTTAGTTAAAGACTTCAGTACCGAAAAACATTTGGTGATGATGTGAGAATTAATACTACTGTTTTCATCTGCTCACCTGTTTCTGTACTTGACTGCTATTGTGGCTCACATAGATTTCAGCAAAAAGAACATTGGCAATAATAGTATGAAGACACCTGTTTTTTATACTCACAAGTATTTAAAAAAATACCTTATTGGAAGATAGCCTCTGGCTATGCCCACCACAAAACACTCCCTAACCAGAACCTTTAACAAATATTCGGCTGTGGGCCTGGAAATGATATAAAACAGCTACACTGACTACAGACTCATTGGAAATTTCTCCACCATGAAAGAGTCTTAGTTGTCATGCTGAGTTGTGCAACAGAAGGACCTGCTATATTCATTATTGATGCTTGAAATGTCACTTTCCATATAAACATTATTGATAAATTTTATTTTTGTTCTCAGCAGTTCTGGTGGATTTTAACTAGACTACTTCTAAAAAAAAAATTCTTTGTTTTCTGTGTTTAATATCTTCCCTTTACATGCCAAATTCTGAAAAAACATTTTCCCATAGGATATTTTAAGCAAATATTCCTAATTTTTTAAAGATAAGTAAATAAATAAATAGTGAAAAGATGTTATTTACAAATATCTGGGAAAGTTAAAATTGCTTCCATCGTAGTAGTAATCAGTGGTGTGCTTCACTGAGATTTTGATCATTTTCCTTTCTTAAAAAATTACCAAAACACAAAACTACCAGGCAAACAAAAACCCATGCCAAAAATCCCAGAGAAGTAGGATCATGCTTCTTCAGCCTGTTTGGCAGTCTGGAGAAGCTCAAAGTCAAATGTATGCCTCTAAAATTGAAAGACAATTGAAACATTTATATTGCCTTCTACAAACTAACGATATTTCTGAATCATGTGAATGAAAAGCAGGTTTTTCTATGCAAGCAGGCAAATTAGCATTTTACTTCAAAGTTTGTTTGGTAGAACAAAAGTGTTATAAAATTGGAAGTGTCTGTACAAGGAGTATAAAACATAAAATATAACCTTTCATAAACCTTGTGTTGCCTATGTCATAGACAGTAAAGCTGAAATGACACAATCAATAGTTGATAGTGTGTTAATATGGCAAGCAAAGATCAGATCCTATAGCATGCTATATGACAGGTAAAGAAACAATACAAACTAGTATTACTATTCCTACTCTTGTGTTTCATAGTGACTGTTCAGCCAGTATCTTGAGAAAAAATGGGTCTAGTCACACAAATTTCAAGTAGCTTGACTCTATTTAGGTGGAGTGCAAAGAAATAGAGGATCTGGATATCCCCCCTGCCAAGACAAGAGTCAGAACACATGCCTTTTGCATAACCCCTCACTTCACAGCTGCTTTGCAAAACACGGCCTGGCTATATCTCCTGTAGCTGTGCTAAGAGCCAGGGGTACTGAACATGTTTGAACAAGTGCCCTGGCCTTACTTTTTCAGTATTAAGCCAACCTTCTGTAGCAGCCAATGTAGATTTGGCTTGGAGAATTTTTCTAGGGTGCAAAAAACAAGTATGCTATGCAAACCCTTACTATAGGCACTTTCTGTTTTATTTGCACAACGCACGTGGCCTTTGGCATTTGATAAATGTGATATTTTTATGCACACTTTCAGGTAACTCTTTCACTGCCATGAATGCAGGGTATTTATCTGGGCAGGCAGAGTGTTTATTTATTAATATGAAATGAATTATTATTATTATATATTATGGAATATTCATTACTTAATAATATGAAATGCATTAACAGCTTGCATTAGGTAGTGCCTGACCCAGTGGCTTGAAACACAGTGTGCCAGATGTCCAAGGGTAAAAAGTAGTCTGAGCTATAGAGTACAGTCTAGGACAACAAAAAAGGCTACAGAAAAAAAGTATTGTTATTCATCATAGCTGTCAGTAGCAAAAAGTTTCTATAGCAATTATTATCTACAGGAGAAGTATGAAAAAAACAGGAATAGGATGAGTCTTCAGAGTGAACAGACTTTCATCTGCCCTGAAGGGGGCAAACAAAGGACCATTTCTTAATTTACAGTAGACATCTGGAAGGTCCATTTCAGCTCCTCATTCTTGTTCTGTTCTTGACTTTGAGTTCTGGGAGATATTAAGGTGAAATAATTCTAGTGAAAGGTTGCACTTCAGGAATGAATACAAATCAGCGCAATACCAAGTTTTACCTTCAGTCCCTTCAGTATGTCTTCCTTGATGCGCTCACACCTTTAAATCACATATGGCCTTTGTCAGACAATGATACTTAACTATGCTTGGGTGTTTATTAATTTTTCCTCTTGGAGTTAATTAAATCCTTTATTTTTTTAACTAATTTAATTGAAATCAACTAGTGTTTGGTTATCTTTTGCATGAGAATTGCAGATAGTCAGTGCTGACAACTTTAATGTAATGCATATTTATATGTAAATGCAATCAGACCATTTGAAAAATCAAGCATACTTGATTCAGTCCAAGTGGTTTGTCTTATTTTTATTGTATGGCCTAGACATATCGTTATTAATTCCTGAAATGTATACCATTTCAGTAGCTGCCTGTACAGTTCTTGTAAGGGATCCATATCCCGATGAAAGTATTATAAATAAATTATGAAAACTGCTTAAAAAATGTCCCTACATAATCAACAGAGCTGCACATTTTGCTGTGATTTCTCATCGAAAATACTTGGAAGGAGAATCCTTGGGAAAATTGCTAAACTGTTGGGATATGAGCCTTGTCTATAAGAGACTTTTGGACTTCAAAATTTCTGTGCAGTGTACCTTATGTACCTAGGCATGGTTTTTCCCTCAGTTTTCCCTGAGAAAAGCCAAAGATAAACAGAAGTCCATCTAATACCTTGTCAAAATCAACGAGGGGGATATCCCTGTAAAGATCATGTAGCCATTTAGGTTTGTCAAACTGAACTTGAGAGCCATTTGAACGCTGAGAGCCTCATTTGAGCAGATGGATTATTGAAGACAAGTGCCATTTAAATGTAAGTATTAGGGCATTTACTCAGCATGGAGCACAATAACACACATATGTTGCAAGAGATAAAGTTTACTTTGAGAATGGATTTTTGGCTAATTCTCTATGTGGATGAATGAAAATGTCGATTATTTTAGCTACTCTTTTGAAAAATAAAAATTTTTCATTTACGTTTTCTGTTAAGATACTGCAATTGTAATGCAGTGACAATTGAACATACCTTTGTGTTCAAATGAAACTCTTGGGCTTCAGTAAGACTTCTGTAGGCACGTGAAACTATCCTACAGAAGTCATTATACAGTCAAGACCTTGGAAATCCTGCTAACATTCCTAGTTGGTATTAGTTTTCTCATAACATTAAAAGAGGAAAATGCCCCTGACCGGGACACTTTTGTTTTTGGTGTTCTATGTTCCTATCTTTCTTCCCTTGACCTTATCAGGGTTGAGTTGCAAAGCTCACAGTGTTCTTGTAAAATTGCTTTGGGTCACAGGAGGAGTATGGTTAATATGTCTAACAAAAGATATGTTCTTAAAATGTTATTGAAAAAAAATCCCAAGTAATCACACTGGATTTTTTTCCTATGAAATCCCATGGGATGTAAAATGAAGAAACTTACATTCTCTTGTCTGTGTCACTGCCTTCAGAGATTAATTTGTCTTTACTACAGTAGCTTGAACAGATACCTAATAGACTTTTGGTGTTATTTGGCATCTTCCTTGATCATGGTCCTAAATTTTCAGCATATAAAAGATCACACATCTTTATAAAGGAGTGCAGTGATTGCAGAAGCATCTTGATTGTGTATAACACTATAAAACTGCAGTTATGTCAAAATCTGCATAAACTACACACATTCTCTTCCAAATTATATGGGTTTTTTTTTTGTTTATTAGGATAGAATTAAACACAGAAAAGGCAAATAAATTTACTGTGTTTCTTTGCTGTATTTAAGTAGCAGTAAGTTCCTTTTCATTCAACTATGGGATACTGAGAGTTTTTTGATTAATAAACTTATTTTTTAAGATGAGAGATCTTTGATAAATGCCTAGCTGTTTCCATTGGAAAGCAGTATCTTAGATGCACAATAGAATTTTGGTCTTAAGCAAAGAAAGGAATTTACACTCTAAGACAAATTGTGCCCAGACTGGTAACTCACTGGGAATAAAGGTGATATAAATTTATGTTAAATTTGGAACACTTGATCCTCAACCTTTGAGTCCTACAATGAATTACAGGCACAAATCAGAAACAGAATGAAGTATATGGTCCATGTACATTGTAATAACATTCCTCTTCTTGTGAGCCAAGAACTTTATTTATCATTATACAGTTCAAATAACATAATACACCAGATCTGCCCAATTGAGCCTGACTAGTCATACCTAAGCAAGGGTATTTTCATATATTTTTGTGTTATCACATTTGTATAAGGACAGATTTTCTTCCGCTAGTATGTAATTCCAAACAGTAGAGCATACAAATAGGAAACAGATTTTCTGCTGTATTCATAAATCCTAAGACTCAAGGGTTATAAAGTAAAATGATTTATAGTTCTGAGAATTATCAAAAATAAATGTTAAAATATAAAAATGGTTTGGATGTATAAAATTGAAAATTTAACAGGATTCACCATCCTTCTAAAGTTTGGAACTAGATCACTAGATAGTCTTTGTTTATGTGATCTGTCCTCATATGATTAATATTAGCTCAGAGTATGTTATTTTCAAAAGTACTTTTTTAAAAGGCATGGGGAAAAAATCATGTTGATCATTTAACTATTTTGTTTTTAATTTTTTCTCTGCTACATTCTCTAGCTGAAACAACCACATTCTTTTTAGTGCATCCAGATAGTGAATGATTTATAAAAACTCTGAACCAGCTTTGAGTTATGAAACTGACCCTAAAGTAAGACTAAGAAATGATCTGTGAACAATGTTTATTCCAAAAAGATGGGTTCTTTGTTAAACTCTTCCTATTTTTTTCTATTGATTTTAAAGATTATTTTTGCTTTAAGGTATATTGTGCAATAAAAGCCCTGTGGAGAGGGAAGAGGATTAGACAATGGAAGTGGCAAGTCTTCAGAAAGAATTTACTCCTACAGTTTCCACAGCTTCTTCTTATATATGAAATTTACTTTGCAGCTAAGCTGTTAACAAGTAACAGAATTTGATATTTATAAAAGCATGTTCTCAGTCCAAAACTATACACTAACATGCATTTTCACTACAAAGTCCTTAAAACTGAAATTGAGAAGAGATTCTTTGGAAAAATCACCGCTTAGAATAACAAATTTAAGATACAATTCTAGTGCACATATTTGGGAGACTTTCTGTTGATTTCATTGGGATTCAAACTGAGCCATAGGACATTTAATGCCACCTCTAATTGGATTCTGTCAAAACACTGAAGTACCAGAATGAATATTTATTGTCTACCAGAAGCTCCTCACTGTGACAAATATAAAATAACTCAAAGTAGCATGGGGAAGGCAACACTACTTGAGCCTGCAAAGAGACAGGGAGAAGAAAACACATGCCAGCAACCATTTAACTGAATTTAAGATTTTGAGCTAAATAAGCCTTATTTATATTCAATGTAGTGACATTTACAATTGTGAGGTGTATAAGCTATTTATTTCACTAATCTCATTTCTAGGGTGCCTAATTCTTTCCCTTAGCTGTAAAGGGAGTTTTATTGACTGGATAATATATACCAATCTTCATGGAGGCCTGCCTATCACACAAGTGTGTCTTGCCATGTGTCCCCTGAGGCAAAGCTGAGGATGCTTTTCCTCCTGAATCTCACCAGGCACAGGAAGAGAATGAAAGAATGCTTTACAGCTGCTCAGAGGAGAGGGGGGAAATGTAAATATTTTCAGAAAAGCTGTATAAATTATCATATGGCTTTGCTATTCTGGTTTGTATGGGTTCTTATACCAAATTATTTGCTCTGGTAGCTGTGCATATTTCAGTCATGGTTTACCTAACACAACTACAATGTTCAGCACTGGGTTTTTTCCAATAATGATCTGCCTGGGGAAACCAGCTATACAGAGAAATTCCTTAGACTGTTAGTAACATACATCTCCTTCACTGAGTGTTTCTGAAGGAAAATGGGTGTCTGATAGGGTTTTAGAATTTTTCCTGGCTGAGACCTGGAGTATTTGCTTTTCCAGTGTATTCCCCTCTTTGAAGCAATTGGTAACCTTCAAGTTATCACATCAGGACCTATTTATGGACAATTTCAGTGCTGGTCTGTATGTAAAGACTCCTGACTGCACAGGCCTCTTAGTCATATCACACTTTGATAATGAAACAGAAAAAATGAGCAGGAACACATCTCGTAGAGCCAAGACCTTGGAAAGATCACACAACATCCTGTTCCACCTGTGAGTCATAGTGAAGGGGGAAAAAATCATTAAACAAACATCCATGCAGATTTCCAGTTAAAGGTGTTCTCTGTTCTGTCTGGTGTTTCCTGGGAACTCTGCAAATGCATCCATCCATCCATCAACAATGTGTCACTTACACAATCTGTGACCTTTTTGCCTCCAAACTTCCACTAGTTTGAACTGTTTCCTCTGTTCCCCCTGCCACTCCTGTAAAGTCTCCATCCCTCAGCTTTCCATGCTGTTGGTTCAGCCAGTCCATCTTTGGGGATTTCCCATGGAACTGACTGTAAATACAGATCAGTTACTTTCTTTAAGTCCGGTTTCTGTCTCCTCTATCATTGCCTGTTTCTGGCATGACAGCCATCAAGGGCATAACCCATCAGGGAGGGAGGAGACTAATGGTCACCTGATCCTGAAAGGCAGCAGAGGAAGCCTTTGCCAGTTAAGGCTTTGAGACCTTTTCTGGCAAGTAGGCTGCAAGAGCTTCAAAACTCTTTCAGCACCAGAAGGACTGGTTATCCTAAGATGAGATTCCAAAGTCTGTGTCTGAGGGAACTTCTCCCTCGAGGCAGCAAGGTTCTGGACTCAAACATCACATTTTGTAAGCAAGCTTTATATCAAGTTCATTATTGTTTTTGGTTTTATTACATTGATAAGAATGTCAAATTCATAGAGAATTGCATAGTCCAAGGCATGGAGTTGCTTTGGTAATACAGCATTTTGATTTTTCTTAAATGAAAGTCCTTTGCAATTCCCAATTTTTTTGCAAAAATGAAGGAAAGAATTTCAGTCTGAACTGCAAGCATCCCTTGAATTTCCTGTAAAGAGGCCTATTCTTTAATCAGTTGAAGCATTCATTAATACACAGGAATGTTCACAGATTTATATACTAGTTTCATGGTGATGACCAATTACAAAAACAAAAAGCAAATGACAGTTGAGAAGACCAACTTGTATTCAAAAGCATAGCACAGATTGATGAAAGTTTGAAGAAGGAGTTATTGTTTCTGCATATAAATCCTGTTTCTTTTATGCACTTTTAGCATTTCCAGATGGCATGTTGCTGTGACAGAGAAAAAACCAAACCAAAAACAAACCAGTACTCATATAAACTTTTTCTATCATGCACTCGTAAAATTACAACAGAAGTCAAACAATAAATAAGGAGGATCCTATTTTGGTTTGGGTTTGTTTGTTTTTTATGCAGGTAAGTTCTTCCTGCATCATTGTTTTGGAATTACTGCACTGAAACATGTTTAACGACATAGTAAATGCCAATGCAGTAGAGTTCACTGCCATGACTACACTGGAAAAGTTCTTTTCCTCTTCTTTTTCTTCTCCTTAATTAGAGTTCTAATAAACACAAAACTTTGGTGCATTGTAATTATTATTATGACTTTTCCAAATGCCTCAGTTTCCTTTGTAAATCATGTACAAATAACCATAATAATTTAATCAACATTCCTTTCATAATGAACACAATATGAAAAGCTGATGTATAGATTATCTACGCTCTGCATTGTGCAACATCATTTTGGACAAATCCTAATTGTATTAATCTTTAACTTGTTTTGCCCCTCTCTTCCATACACAGATTTCAAAGGAAGTGCACTAAACATGGGAAAGAATGAGAAATAATCTGAGAGATAAAACAGAGGAAAAATATAGGAAGATATTAGAAAAGTGACAAAGTATGAAAAAATGAAAGACAGAAGTTCAGAAAAACAAGAAAGGTAACTATGAGGCTGAGATGGAGGCACACATTTAATATTTTTAGTAGGATATTTCCAGAATATTGTCATGTATCTGTAGGAATTTATCTTGATTATTTTCTTTATGGAACATAATTCCATGGTGGCCAGACTTCCATGCTTGTGTTCCAGTCTTCAGATTTTTGGCTCTTTGGGGATCTTCCTTTCTATAATATTAGTCTCCAAGAAGTCATTATGTGTTTTGCTGAGCTAAAGGTTTTTTCATATTTATCCAGCTTCCATTTAGAATCCATTGGGCTTAAAATTATTTGGTGATCTTATAATACAATTTCATTTTATAGGAAAAAAAAACCCAACCAAACTCTTGCATAAATTCTGGCTAGGACAAAAGGATGTAGGAACAGTCCCAAAGCATATGGGTTAAATTAGCGCCTGCTGAGTTGCAGTGCCAGCATTTGTCTGGTTTAATGACATGATTTTAAATAATTGGAGGGGGGTCTTGAGCATCCTCCCTGTGATTTTCTGATGGATTAATTTTAAACAGAGGCTCAGGGAACATTTGGGACCACTAGTGTGAATGTTTTCTGTTGGTTAACAGTGAATAATTGGCCTAGTTTCTTGTCCCATTTCTTCATCAGGAAAACATAATTAATTCAAGTGCGCTGGCCAGTGATATGCATAGCAGTGCTGCAAGCCGTGCTAAAAAGGCTAAACCTCAGGAGTGAATAAAAGCAGGTCAGATGGTCAGGAGTGGGACAGGCAGCAAGACCCAATCAATAAGAAACAGACCATTCAAGTTCAATCTATCACTACATAGGCCAGGAATATATAAAAATATGAAGATTTATTTACAATTAAACATGGATACCAAAATAAAAGGATATTAAAGGTGACATTTTAGATCCTGATCATGCTTCTTAGGAGTGAAAATTAAATGAGAAATTCTGTTTTTCCTAGTGCCTGAGGAGTTCTTCCTAATAGACAAATGAAACATATTCTCAATGTTATTTTCAATGGTTACTTCAAAACCACTCTTTTCAACGTATTATTTTTCCTTCAACAAGCATCTCTTTTATTTCATTATGTAAGATGTTATCTGGTTTTAAAGGGGTGCATTTCAAACTGCTAAGACTAATAAAGAACTGGAATTATTTTATTTTCTTTTGGTTTAATTAGTGGGCAAGCATGCAAATGTTTGGGTATATGTAAATCAGGAGTTTCAGTTATTTAACATAGAATAAAATTCCACAGAAAAACTGTTTTATGAGAATGCTGTAAAGGAGTGCATGTGTACACATTAAACAAGGAGAGCCATTTAGGCAGAGAAAGTGAACTATCTAATCAGAACTAATATATTTTGTTACATTTTGGTAAATACTGTCACAACACACAAACAGAATAGTGGATCTGAAGTACATTATGCTATGCTTATACTAGTTTATTTTTAGGATGTGGAAAATCTGGACTGGGAAAATGAATGCATTCATCGCAAATCCAGAACTGAGCATATGATGTGACCTACAATCTAATCACAATGACTACAGATTTATTTTTTTTTTTTAATGGTAGATAGCTCACTTTGAAGACCTTATTTCATATATTTTTTCAAGCTAAATGCAATCACCCCAAACTTGGTTGGAGTTAACCAGCCTATTATTCCTTCAAGTCTTTGAGTAAGTTTTCTAACTTAACTAAACAAGAAGTATTGAGTCTTTAAAAAGAAGTAGACAGTTTCTAAAAAGAAATAATACAGACCTTTTAGAATTCTTTGAAAATCTGAAACACAGAAATGTGTGTCCTATATCGCTGTGCATCTGCTCAAAGATGTTGTGTTTTAAATAAAAGAAGAATCTAGAAATCAGAAATAGAGAGGCAGAAGACTGAATGGTATCACACTGAAACATTAAGCTCATGAGCTGAGAACAGTTTGAACCTTGAGTAGAACAGCTGGAATTTATAATTTCTGCTTTGCAAAAATTTTGTATGGCCTGAAAAATATTAGGTTTCCTAAGTGGTTTGTTCAGCAAAGAATCCCAGCTTTTTGCTTTTGGATATATTTACAGATGGTAAGAAACTTCTCATGTTTATACTTCTAAAATTATTTTTCCTGTACTTGTGTCTGACTAATCAAATTAAATAAAGTAAGAAATAAAAACAAATGCAAATTTCCCATTTTCAAACTGCAATCACTTTATTTCAAAAATATTTTTTCCCAAAAAAACCTGTCAGGAAAATGTAAAATTTTCTGTACAAACAGAACAATCTTCTCTTACTCGGAAGTGTTTTGGTAAAACAATTCTGGTTTTGTATGCAGTTGTATGCAATATTAGTGACCTCAGGATGACCTCTCACATCAAGACCATTTACATGAACCTGGAAATTGCAAATCAGTCTATCAAGTCACAAACTTTCTTTATTTGCACTTGCTTCAACCTTGAAGAAAATCGAGTCTATGTGTTTTGAAAAAAACAAAAACCAAAACAACAAAACAACCTGTTAGCAATAACTGTACAAGCTTTAAAGCAGAGGAAACTTCTTCAGTCAGCTAGTCTGAGTTTTTCTTTAACACAGTCCAAACCAGGAAGGTAGAGAACTGATAGCAGTCCAGACTCTGACCTCAGCCGTCTGACCTGATTTTTAGAAGAGCTGAACACTCAGAGTTTAAGCTGAAGCCAGAAGGCCTTGCAGCTGCGTGGTTTTCTTGCCAATCAGCCTGTTGGCCCAAAAATAAGAAAACAGCTTTAAACTAGATAAGTACTGGGAAAGAAAATCATTGATTATCGACAGTAATAAAAGAGTATTACTTTTATAGTAGCTTGACCTACCTTTTTAAAGAAAGAATATGCAATACAACTGGTTTATTTTGGAATACACCATCATGAAGCCTAAGCTGAAGTTTCATTTTATTTAAGATGATAGTATTTATAGTTCCATACCTGGGATAAAGTTACAGAGACTTAAAAGGAAAACATAATCCAATCACCATGTCATGGAGTTTGTGACAGAGTAAAAACATACCTTTTCATTTTACTAAGCTGTTTCATATGATTGAGATTTCCAAGACTGTGAAAGCTTATTATCTATAAACTGTACTATAAAATTAATTATTAAGTACTGTTTAACATTCTTAGAATAGTAAAACAGGAGAAGGAATAAAAAAATATATTCCCAAAGATAGGATTCTCAGCAATTTGTTTGAGAATCAAAATCTACACATTTTAAAGTATCTGCTTTCACAGTACAGGCAATGCACATATGACCCTGTAAGTTACCTTGGGTGATACCTAAAAGGCCACCATAAATTCATGAAACTGTTAGACTCATAATAAACTTAACAGAGAAATAAATGATTCTTTAGTCAGTAAGCTTAACTCTACTGATTTTAGTACATGCTGACTGAGACTCTGTTCTACAATCCCTCCCCCAAACTTTTAACTTCGGAAGGATGGAACTGAAAAAATTCAGAGCAATAAGTTTTCTTTAAAAAACATTGATTTCAAATTTCAACTAAGATTATAATGCTGTACATGCACTTTTTGTCTTGTTCTCTTGTTCTCTTTTAGTCCTTAAGGATGTGAGCTCAAAATAGTTGCATGTGCAGAACAGCCCTTTGCTAACTCCTTGTTAGAGTAAAGGAAGAAATGAAATTGTTTCCAGCAACATCAGCCATATCCCTGTTCTTCCCTTTGTCTCTACTGTCAGCTGGGAATGTTTCTGGAAGTGTTGGGCCATTGGAAGGTAAAACTGTGCTATGCCTAAGCTTTCTCTGATACGAGCTTTCTTCCAAGGTCTAAAGGCCATGAATCTTTTGAATTCCTCATTAGTCCCAGAACCAGATCTCAGATGTAGTTAATAATTTTTTTTTCTCATTCCAGAAATTCATTTTGAGGAATTAAATATTGGAAAATAGGCCTTTTCCCATTTCAATTGTTCCTTGAGTCTATTGTTTTGGTGGTGTTTGGGGTTTTTTTTTTGGTTCTGTACAGGATAACTCAAAATAACTTTCAATAATATCACTTCTGGTTTATCTACTCATTTATTAATTGATTCATAATACCTTTCATTAAGTGCTATTAGGTCACAGCCTCTCTGAACTATATCAGCCTTGCTGCTCCTCGCCAAAAGGCTTCAGTCATCTGAGGCAGGGACTGCAACAGAATGTATTTTCCAACTGCAAAAGTACCTGTTATTTCAAAGGGTGTAGACAATAATCTTTCTTTTCTTTTTCAGAAATTTCTTATGTTGTGTCACCCCACAATGAACATGTGACATCAAAAATTCAGGCAAACATCAACAGTGCATTTTACATTAAGTACTTTTGTGAAAATTGGAAAAATAGCAAGAAAAACACATGGCTTATCTGCGTAAGACAGAGACACTTTATTTACTTCCAACTCACTGAGAGTCAATCACAGCAGATGGAACCCATAATTCACTAGATCTGGGGTTTCCAGGAACTTGGAGTGACAATCTTAAGCCAAATCTTCTTATTTCTTTGATTGTTTAGCGAGCTTCACTAGCAAAGCAATCCACAATGGAGATTTGCCCTTCTGAGCCCTGCTGTTTGCTCACCAGGTCATCATCACTTCTCCAGGTTATCACCACTACTCAGTAGGGTAGATCCAGCCTGATGTGGTCTTTCTGAAGGCAAAACATACCTTATCATCCATCTGGTTCTTACTCAATCCTCCTCAGTCTGCATACCTGTTATAAGCCTTGGGTGTAAAGCATCTCTGGAAAGGGTTGTTTTGTTCTTTCTTTACTTGCACTTTTGTTCATTTAGCATTTTGTCATGGGGTTATTTTTTTACTATGTTACTCCCAGTTTTATAAGCAAGTGCCCATTCTTATTTTTGCAGAGGCAGCATGCTTTATTATTTGTCATTATTTTTTTTTCTGATAGCAGCAATGATATTTCTATGTTTGAGCTCTACATTCTTCACAAACTGAACTTTATATATAGAAATTCATTCTCAGTTCAAGCAGATAATTTCCTTCTATCTTAGATGAACCGGTAACACCATATTAATTTCAAGTATTGTTTTCTGGTTAGAAAGTGTGAAGTATGTAGAAATATGTTTACTAGGCAGACCAATGCTGTGCTCTTGATAACTTATGTTGTTAACCTTCCCAACACAGTTTCTCTCAGGGAACATTTAGTTACCTTCTTATGCAGCTATACACATGGAACAGGCTAGAGTAATCTTCTCACCGAAGATTTAATTCTTTGTGAGTTTTATGATTTAAAAATTGTTCTGACTACTAATGAAATTAAAATGCTTCAGTCATAACTTCCTGATTTGTGATGACACTTGCTCATAAATAAATAAAGTCTGTACTGCTTATCTTTCAGTCGTGAGAAAAACTTGTGACTCCACTTGGGATGCTATTCAAGGTGATGAGAGAAGTGATGGAAATACTCCACACACTGAAAAAGGTTTGTCTGGATGGAAAATGGGCATGCTGAGCTCTTTTAACCTCTTGAACAATCTCATGATTTCTCTTGGGAATGAGCAAGCACTTTCCTTTCAATGGATTCCTTGGCAGTGACTGTGCATACATTCATCTTGACTCTGGCCTCTGAAGCTCACAGCAGTCAAATAAGCAGCATATCTGTGAACTGTCCTACTTTAAATAATTCTGTCATAATGTCACATTTTGATTTTCTTGAAACTCTGGCTAGCTAATAATGCGTTTTGGACATAGTCTGGTATTAATAGCTGAGCAGATTTTTTCTGCGTTTTGAATCTCCTGCAGAAATTGATTTCTTGTCTGTAATTAAGCTCAAACCAAACTGGTATCTTAAAGAACCCGATGTACGAGGCAGCACGTTGAGCACATGCCGAATTGGAAACACCTTTGACAATTGTGTCTCTGCAAAGTATATTAAGAGCACGTTCACACTCATTCAAAATTGCAGGGCTACACTCAAACTGTGCTTAACTTGTGGCATTCCCTAAAAGTGCTTCTGAACATTGTAAAAACTCTATCTGAGGTGGAAAAAACCCATTCCAGGGCTGTACACTAAACAGTAGACGTGTCTGTGGGTTAGTGATCTAGCCTGTGCCCTGGATGAGTTTTACTTGCCAATATGGAACTTAATTATCTGCAAGGTGCTGAATTGAAGTACAGAGCTGGTTTTTTATGTGTAGGAGGAATATAAAAACCAGACAATGGTTTTTTTAACCCCTTTTGTAATGGGTAGAAAACACAGGAAAATAATCTGATTCCAATTACTCATAAGAAACAAAAATTCACTTCCAGGCAGGAAACTCACAGCCCATTTCCAACTTTAAGCAAAATGTCATGGCCAACTTATAAACTGCTTAAAAATGGCTTTATGTAATGAAAGTGCTGACAGACCTTTAATTATATCCGTGAGCGTGACTATATAGCTGAATAATTTTCAATTCTTCTTTGATTCTTGAGGTCTGAAACAATTTTAATTCACTGTGAAGTGACATCTACCAGAGTACCAGTGTGAGGCACTTTATTTTAATATTAAACATATGGAATTATAAACTGATCATTTCCTAAATGTCCATAACTTTTGCACTGACTCCAAATTAATCCATTAAATTAAATGCATTATCATCAATAACAATTGTATTCCTGTAACCGTGGAACAAGGGTAATAATAACATAATATGAATAGTACTGATTCTTGATAACCTATTCTATCTACTAGTTATCATTATGGCAGCAGCAAAATCCATTTAACATTGCCTAATGCTTGAAAGTATGGGAACTTTTGTCATCCTATTATAATTTTTCCAGACTTCAACAGTTTGCTGCAACTTGCCCCTGCCAAGCAGCTGCCTAAGTCTGAAGGATTTTCCCTTCTTTGCTTTCCGTCTGTTTTTATATTTTAAGTGTTACAACTAATTCAGCTAAAGTAAGTGGAACTTTATAAAGCTGTGATGAATTAGAGACTTATGTATATGGTTAAGCCACAGCCCAGCAAAGAATTATATGTTTATCTAAAGTTATGCTGTGTAAATAATCCATCTGATTCTAATGATGCACATTTAGCTGTGCAAAAGAAGGCATGTCCATTACTGTCTTTGTAGAAGAAAGGGCCTAACAGTGTGTATTAGTGGAGTAAGTATTTCAATTTAATAGAAAAGAAGTTTGAAGAGAAGAAATAGGAGATCTCATGTAGGATCTACCTGATAAAACTTAGATGCAAGGAGGAGAGTAATCTCTGCATGTTTTTCAAATATATATCAGTATTTAGCCAACTTCAAAGTCCAGTACAAATACTATTCAAAATAATCTGCAAGTTATAGATGTCTGAATAAAATAGGAATATGATTAAAATATTGCCAAAGGTTTAGTCTAAACATTTAAATTACAATTCTTCTATTACAATTCTAAAATACAATTTTCAAAGACGCAGTTTTAGCATACACTGATGATCTATGTATCTGATGGAAGGATCCTATTACAAACGAAGGTATAATTTGCCAACCTTGGAAATAATTAGAGGATGTAAATTGCCCACCTTGCAGCTGAAAGATATACACATGCAAAGTGCAAATCGTCACACAAAGTCTTCCTATTGTGAAAAATATCAATTGGTATGAAAAAAAATTAACAAAAGCACTCCCCCTCCCCCTAAAAAACCCTTTGGTATTTCATACCAGATGCTCCTGGTTGACTTGATCAAACATACTTTTCTCTAAAGTCTATTAGTAAAGTAGAAAATTTAACTTCCCTGATATGGACACATTTCCATGTACCTTCTATTCACAGATGAGCTGTACCTGGTGATAGCAATACAAGAGTTTTCAATAGTAAAGATGCCTTTAATTCCACTTATTTCAAAGAGGACAACTAAGTTTGCACCTTGGCTGAAAGCAAGATGAAAGGGTAACTCACAAATTAAGCATAATAGTCTTGTATATCATCTATAAGAACTTTAAATTTGGGCTATCACTTTCTTTAACTTGATCATTTTTGAGTCAAACCATTAACTCCTTTTCGGTTTTTCCCACAGGTTTTTGTCTAGGAATAATACACTATACTCCAATCTTGTTCATAAAAGTACCTTAGGTATAAGGGCATTATTCCCACACATACACACATTCCCTCAAACTGTGGAAGAAGACAGTTCCTGACAACTGAGGTGAGTGCTGTAAATAGCAATATAAGAGGTAAACATCAGGGATCAATAAAATTATTTTTTTACAGTACACCACCACTAATTGCCTGCTAGTGAACATGTAAATTGCTGATACATTTTTGCAGAATATTAATACTGGGAATGTACTTGCATATATAATAAGGTGCAAAACATCCATCGCTTTAAAGCAGCATATTTCTATGTGGGGATTGTTTTGATTTAAACTAGCTAAATGGATCTGGACACAGGGCAATTGTTAGAGAATTTAGGGCACTTTGGGGTCTTTTTTTGATGAGGAGTGCAGGCTGAGAGGTTACAGTGTTAAGGTCGAGCTGCCAAAACCCTGGCAACATTCGTCTTGTTCGAATGGTGTGTCACAGAGAGCTCTGCGCTCAGCCCCGGGCTGAGGCTGAGCAGGCTCCACAGCTGTCACGCAGAATCTCTCCCCGGGGACACCCACAGGCTCATGCTGTGCAGGGAGGTGCTGCTACCACTGTCAGGGCAGGAGATGTGATGTGTTCAGAGAAATGCATAAAAGTACACCTGGGAGCAAAACAGGCAGGAGATAAACAACTCTTCTCCTTTCAAGACTGCTGGGGAGCTTCAGAGGCAATTTTTAAAATTATTATTGCTAATATTATTTCTTTATTCACCTATGTCTCGATTTTTGTCAGGTTTCTCCTGTGTTTTGCATTGTCCTGTCTCCAAATATGCATAATCAAGATGTCAAGTCATAAATGGATGTGGTTTTCCACAGGTACTGACACAGATATTGTGAAAGATATCTGTGTTAATGAACAGGCTACCGGTGTTTACACAAACATGTTTTTGACAAGAGCTGAGCAGACTCCCTGATTGGGAGATTCAAATTTGGATATCAACTTCAGCGGCCAGCTTCAATAAGCTGAAGTAAACTACTATTGAAATAATTTGGAAAACTGAATTTTATAAAGAGACAGGTACAGACTCTATCCATCCTTAAAAATCTGTGCAGCTTAATATGATAGGCTCAGCTGATCATCTAATTATAACAATAAACAATGGTCTAAAAATCTGTGAAACTAAGTTTATTTGAAGTTGTGCGTCATAGTCATGTTAAATGTTAGTTAAATTAGACCTTTTTATTATCCTAGTCAATAATTTACTAAAATCTGTCTCAGTAGAAATATACAGTTGTTTACTTGGCCAGGTACATATAAATAATGATTACACTGAACATTGAAACTGAATCTCAGTATTTTCTCATTAGTGGTAGTATCTGAGTATTTATATTAAATCTGATTCCATCAGATACAAGGCTGCCTTTGCTGTCAACACAATCAACATTCTAACGTCAGATAAAAGGATGGGTAATAATAAAACTAAAACTTTTACAGAAATAAAATTAGTATGGTGTAAAATTGCAATTAGACCTGGTGCGTATGATTATGATGTTTTCAAGTTCTGTTTTCCTGAAGTTTTATAAAGAACAGAAACAAATTTATAGCTACAGAGCAACATAATAAGGGGAGACACTGAATATGTTTCTCACATATAAAGATACATTATATGCCATTGAATACTTAATTTTGGAATTGCAAAATATTGCGAACCAGTATTGTTTTGTTCAAATGAAGAACTATGTGTGTGAAAACCACAACTGCAGTAACACGATATTATGCCATAGACTGAAAAATTATTGTGGAGGATATGTGACTATCTTCTTTTTTTTTTCATTTTCTGAACATGCAGAGGAGATAATTTCATGTCTGTGCCTACAGACATATGGAGATCCATGTTGCTAAGATGGAAGTACCAGATGTGTACATATTAAGGATAAATTTTTACAGGTACACCATGAATGTAAAATAAACTAAGCCTCAATTTTCAAATTAAAATAGAAGTAAGGATTCTAATATTCACTTGTATTCCACAGCAATATAATAATGCTCTAATACACACACAAATGCAGCCTGGGGAATATGTTGCCAAATGCAATCATATATCTCAGAGAATCACATATTTTTACTTCAGTGCATCAATCATGCCAAAGTACTGCATAAAAGACATTGTAAATACATTTTGCACAGTGTGTCATGATCAACACAATTTCATCACAGTGAATAATAATTGATTAAAACTCTTTGAATGACCCAGATTCGGAGCTGGCACGAACTGAAGTACCTTCACTGAACTCAGCAAAGTTAAGCAGATTAACTGATGTCAGTATCTGCCCCTGTGACTGAAAACTGTGAAAAACAGTCTATTGTAATATAAAACTGTTTATTTATGAGAAACTCCCTGTGACAAACAGCAGGATGCCAGCTTAGCTGAATGGGGGATCCCAGAGGAAAAGGAAAAAGAAAATGCGGAGAGGGCAGAAGCAGGGAGGGTCTGCCCATAAGGAATGTAGAAGGATCACACAGGCACATAGGGCTGGATTTAGGAAGACTAAACGTTGATTTGGTTTGATTTGGAACTGTTGAAGGATGCTAATGGCAAAATAATAGTTGCAAAGAGCAGACTATGTGAGCCCATAGGTAAGTGATGCAGAAGACTTGCTTTCTATGGTCACAGAAGAAGAGAATGTACTGCTCATGTTCAGGAAGGACAAGGAGTCCAGGAAACTATTTGCTGTTCATTCACATCATAGCCCCTGGGAAAATCGTGTTGCAAGTCTTTATGAAGACCAGTTCTTCCAGTCTAAATTTTTTGTGTTTTTATGTTTCAGTGTTGTTTATATAAAAGACTTTTTATTTAAATAGTTATAACTAGGGCTCATAAATGAAAACATTACCCCATTGCATTTATTTGATATTCAAAAAATGAAGCTATACTTTGTGCTTAAATAGTTAAGACCCTTACTTTTCATTGTTGTATATGATTTTTGATTTAATTCTAAAGAAGAAAACTTTGTTTACCATTTAATGAGTTTTGAAGTGATACTTCCTGCTGCTGGAACTCACTTTTGTTTAATATTTCCATGTAATATAAACTGAGAATACTTTTAATTTATAAGATCCTAGCATATGCTGTATCTACTTTTTACTTATATTTTGGGGAAAACATTCCCATTCAGTGTTTCTGTCTTGGTGCTCACCTGTCTTGTATCTAGCTTAGATCCAACAAGACCTGTGTATATGATCCACTGGTAATGACCTGCTCCACATGGAGGCTGTGATGCTTTCATCCTGGAAGTGCTGAGGTGCTGTAGACACAAAGAATTTCATAACTCATATAAACATTTAACTTGCTGTTTTTTCTCCTTCCATTTCTGTCCCATTTCCCATTTGACCAAAGGGAGCAATGATACAGTAAAGATGAAATGTTTTAACGATTTTTCTGCCAGAAAAAGAGTCTCATGTCTTTTTCTGTCTTTTATGTCTTCTCGCTGTCTCTTCTCCAGATCAATATTTAATATGTAATATGTAATCAAGCTATTGCCTTATGCAACCTGGTCTCAGCACTGGGAATACTTTGAACCTGCTGTGATCTAAAGTTCAGAGGAGAGAGGGTTTGTAGATTGATAGAGACCAATTACTTTAGAGATCTATATTGAAATTCTTGAATTCAAAAATTAAAAAAAAAATAAATCTATCCATGGAATCAGTAACTGTCAAGAAATTACATTTCTAAGATTTTCCAAAAAGAAGTAAAGTTCTAAGCACGAAACTACCTAGAGATGTTAGATCATTGAAGAAAGCTGGAGAAGAAACTGATCTGTGTATATCTGCATTGGATAAAATATGTCTTTCAATGGAGAGTCAGCTACAGTCCTGCAGAAGTGGAAGAAAAATTGAGATATATGAAGCTCTCTTTTTATCACTGCTTCTGATCTTTTAAAATTAGCTTGGATATTTGGTTACTCTCCCCTCCCCTCCCCTTCCCTCCCCTCCCCTCTCCTCCCCTCCCTCCCCTCCTTTTCCTTCCCTTCTCTTACCTTCTCTTCCCTTGCCTTCCCTTCCCTTCCCTTCGCCTTGTCCCGTTTAAATAATAACATTAATAGATTGTGGTTGCACAAAGGCATCTGCAAATCACTAGCAAAAAAATGCTCATTGCCCTGCATGTTTCAGTACTATAACACCATTCTCTAACCAGAACCATTCCTTGTTTAAATCATAGAGCTGTAGAAATGATGGTGTCACTGTATCAATCACAGAGCAGATTTGTCTGGAAAATAAAATTTAAAAAAAACCCTTAAAACCCCAAAAGTTGCAATGGAGTGGAACATGTGACTGATAATGTGATTGTATGACAATGCTGATGTGTATTTACAGAAATCATTAAGAATGACATAAGCCTCTGCCAGTGTAGTTCTTAATGGGACTAGTAAGTGCCGCTATCCCGAGATGTTTATATATTCCTAACTTACATCTCTTGTTAGAAATCTCTGATCTTCTTATTTCAAGTAAAAGTTTACTCTTTAAAAATAACAAAGATGGCAGAATGAAGAGTAGAATTTATTTCATACTCTTCTTTGCTTGCTGAGCTATGATTCACCATCATAAATGTTTGCTTTAGTTTGGAGCTTCCAGATGTTTACTTCTCTCTGGTGAGCACAGCAAAACAAAGACTTGAGGAAGGAAGATTTTGTGATCTTTGAGTAGGGTTGGCCACCTGTTTTTTAATTGCTGTGGTTATTTGGTCACTGTTCATAATTAAGTTCAGTTTATAAAGGACTAATAAATTTTAAATTAAATTCTGTCAAGTCCTAAACGTCAGTAAAACAATCTATCACACTTTCTACTGCTGGGCTTTTGATTATCTACCAGATGTAATAGCCATGTTTGAAGTCTCTACATTTCCTTGCCAGGTCTTTACCCTTTATTGATAACTTCTTGGCATAACTTTGCTATAAATATAAAATTTAAATTTTAAATCATATTAGAGTATAATTTCAATTCCCAAATTTCCTTTTTTTTAAATGACTATCTTCACCAAGGTATTCAGCATTGGGTTTTGTTTGTTTGTTTGTTTGTTTGGGGTTTTTGTTTGTTTTTTGGTTTTTGTTTTGGTGAGGGGTTTTTTTGTTTTGTTTTGGGTTTTTTTTATATTATTTTATGTTGTCTTTTCCATTATTTTTCTCTTTAAAGAGAGCAATTTTATATGATGGATTTAAAATCTTATATAATTTTTTAGTCAATAATGACCCTCCCAATAAGTTTTATCTCTTCAGTTTCCAATATTTTTATTTTATTTCTGAGTAGCCACACAACCAGACCCCACTGTCCAAGCCTTCTCATGTGTAGTAGACATGCATGTTTTTAATAGAGTTTTCCTTTTACAATTTCTGATTTTTTTTAATGGACATGATTTAAAAATATGGGTTAAGGCTATTTTATAAAGGACTACAGTATAAAAGCTTATTTATCAGGCACAAATAATGTAAAGTGTTAGAGGTATGCATGAAGTTGAGTGTCTGAAAGCTAACCAAGTGCAGATTTATGTTAGAAATAAATACATTGCTTTTCTTCCATTTAGTCTTATTTTCAGTTAAGTGGTTTACAGTTTCTAAAGCTAGATGTTGTTGCATTTGAGTAAATATCATTGACTGGATTGTGCTATCCACAACCAGCTGTAGAGGTGGATAAAAAAATCCAAAAAAATCTTTATAGCATTATTAACAGTTTCTAGATATTTTATCAAGATTGTAGACATCTTATGATATTATAGTAGGAAAAAGCTTTTTTATAAGTGTATGATTTATTTAATCAAGTTGCCACCCAGAAAACTTGAGAGCTATCATGATGATGGAAGACCTTTTAATGCAGACTAAGTAGGATTCATATATGAAAATGTAATTGCTGTAAAAAAGAATTACACAATGTGCCCACCCACTATTGAGAGTTCCTTTAACCTCAAAGTGTTTAAAGTCTCATCCCAATCATGCAAACAGAAGTTGCTGCCAAGTCATGTGCTAAATACAAAAATGACATTGAAGGATTCTGCCAGGAGTCCTTTGAGACAAGTGAAACATTGTAGACTTCCAGGACAGCAAGTACATGTATATTTTAAAATAGGGAAAGCCAAATTAAAACTTTCCATTTAGCAGTGAAATGCTCTGTGGAAGGCTGAGCCTGAACAAAAGAGGTGAGCATAGTGGAGATCTGCACAGGCTATCCCACAGCATCTTGGAAGGACTAGTCCTCTAACATTAGCGAAGACAAACATAAGCAAGGCTCCAGCCAACACAACATGCTGACACCAGTTTAACCTAGAGTGGAGGATTGTTTATGCTTCAGATGACTAATTATCATAGATAGAAAAGTACTCAAGTTATACAGAGGTAGCCAAGTTTTAAAAACACCACAGTGAAACAAGAAAGTGATCTACAAGAATTTGTAAGTAATAAAGCCAAGAACAGAAATATCAAGGAGAACTCTGGTGAGAAACAACAAACCACGAAGCCAGTTATAGCTACCTCTGCAGTAAATACCAGGCATGATACTGACAGGCTCATAATCACTTTTACAAGAGAAAGCCTGAAATTTTCTTGTTGTTGTTGTTTGGTTACTTTCTATAATACTGTACAGAAAATGAGCGTGGAGAAGGCACAAAGGCAAAGAAGAGAAGCTGAGAGATGAATTTCAGGAAAGTAAAACTAAAAAGAAAAGACCTCTGTCGCACTTCTCGCAGGTAATATGTAATATATCATACTGGTGCTTTTTGTATGTGTGAGTACCTAAAATTTTCTCAATGTATTCATCAATGAGATGACAACACAACCTACCAGTGGCAGAATTTTCTGACTAATGTCTCTCAAATTTCTGAAACACATGATCAGACTTTTCAAACACAGATGAAACGAAGGCACGATCCATGTTTGTATTGCATGCACTGTATAAAGTACTGATCTGCTGTGACCTATCCTTTTCATTGTTATTAAATACCTTTTGAATCACTCACAGGTCATCTAATAATGCAACTGGACAGGTGAAGAAAACGCTTCCAGACATTTAACTGTGAGTGGGATGGGCCAAATATGTTTTTTTAAGATAAAAAATTATCAAATCCATCAGAATTGTTGTGGCTGTTAACTGCCTGCATTTGGCTGATAATTGAACTCCAAAACAGAGAAGGAAGGTTTTTTCTATGTCTTTTATCCTCCAGTGGAAAGAACAATGTCAAAAGAAGCCTAAGTAGATCTGCTTGACCTTGAATATAAGAACAATGGCTAGTGGGCAAATATATGATACACAGATAAAAGGTTAATTTAAAGTGTGAGATGATCCTGAAAATACTAATTTTAAAATGGGAAGAATTACCAGCTGAATGTACCTTCACACCTAAAGAAAAACTACATTGTGACATCATATGGATGCCTGAATTTTAAAGAAAAAAAACTTCTTGAAAAAAATTTTCTTGAAACTCCTGAGGATTAGGTTTAGATAATGCCACAGTTTGGTATCCCATCTGAAAACAGAGGTGTGTTGCCCAGCTAGTTCAGTTCAGCACTTCTCAGCCCTGGTAAAATTAGCTGACGCTCATTTTTCTCACATTAAAATGTATTTCCATCACTCATAAAGTCATTGAATAAAATAGGCAAGAACAATCCCATGAGAACTATACACCACAGTTTCCAACATGGGTGTAAACAAAACTTGAGTTTTGTTTAAAGCTAAAATAATCAGTTGTTTTAGCTTTATGTACTCTAAATATAGAACAACGTTTCAGAAAAGTTGGCACTATGTACACATTAGGCTGCCTATCTACTTTTTAGTCCAAGTAGAGATCAGTTGCTATTACAATTATCTTATAAACTAAATTTTTTGACAAAATATTTACCTGGCTTGCAGTGTGAATCTTGTGTGGTTTGAAATAGATTTCAAAGTTCTTTCAAATCTAAATCTGTGTACTTAAATCAGAGAAACGCATTGGCACCAGAATATGTTCTTCATTGTTATTGTCAATTCTGAAAGACATTGCGTCATAAATACTGATTATACTATTTTCAAATCTAGACTTAGAAGTGGAAATAAACCTAAACCAAAACCCCATAAGCAACAACAACAACAAAAAGAGAGAGAGAAGGAATAAAGATTTGAGATTTGTTTGGTAAAATGCATTTTTATCTCTGAATTGCCTTTTATTTGTACGGTGGCTCAGAAGAAATAAATTGTGTCTGAATACCTCTGATACACTGAAGTTAATGATGTGTTAGAAAGAAAAATGTTGGTGAGCATTAATTGAGAAGCCCAGTACTTTGTAGCATTTTAAGATCTGTATTTTGCAATTGATAAAATTAACTTAAATTCTTTTATCTGTATTGCTTGAGCTTTTTATGGCAAAGTTCCTTTTACATTTGGCATGGAAAAAGTATAACAGAACATGTAGATCTGAGGCTAAAGAGAGCTATTTTCATTCTTCTGTGCTGTTCTGGCAACTACAAAATTCAGGGCAGATTTTGCCATTTTGTTAATAGATTTTATTACAACCATTCACCGTTTCATGGCTCACCCACTGTTCTCTAGTCTACCACATCATTAATTTTAACTATATCAATCTTTATGTAAATATGAACTGACTATATTATATTTTGCCTTTAAAAGAAAAGATCACTTACCAGGGAAGAGTAGACAGCTTTATTTAACTTACTGAATCATTTAATGGAGTATTTAATAAGATAAGCATTTAAAACTACTTTCCTGTTTACACCATTACAAGGAAAGACTAGCTGAGAGGTCATGATTTGATTAGTTTCTTTTAATTGGGAACAGATTATGAAGACATATAGATTCCCAGGCAAATTGAATGGCAGGTCTTTTCTTCAAACCTCATTGCAATGTGTGTAATATTAGCTCTCTGCAAAGCATTAAAACCGTGGCTGGCAGTTCACTTTTTGGAGTTTATCACTGGTGGTTGCCTTTGAAAATTAATCCAGGGTGATACCCAGCAATGGAAAAGTAGTAATTCACACTTTCATCAAAGGCTTATTTCATACAAATGCTGTTTTAACCCTGTGCAATTAGAGACAATTAAAACCATAATTCAGCTTTTCCTTGACAGACTTTGACAAATACTCTGTAAAGTATATTTTAGAAATTAGGCCATATATATAGACCACATATGAGGTGTGTTTATCAAAATTAGTGTGTTTTTCTACCTGGTTATAGGAAACTCATTGAGCTATGGTAAAGCATAGATCTTCCAAGTGTCATTGGGATCACAGCCCTGGAAAATTATATACAGACCTAGACAACAGGAAAAACATCGGAGAAGGAAAGAGTAATTAACAGACTGGGGGCAGGTTCAACTTGGCACTGCCAAAATTGAATGTTTTGGGACATTGCAGTGAAAAATGTGGGGAAAAAAGAGAATGCAAGATTTTCTTTTTCATGTAACATAAATTTTCATGCTTCTGCAAAACACTTTGGAAGATGTCTGCCCACTACATTCTAGCTATTGTGGAACTATGTTAGAAAATATTAATAACCCCATAAATCATCAGGAAAACTTTAGTTTCTAATGTCTTTGAAGTTAGTGATCATTATTCACAGTGCCTGGAAAAGGAAGGCACTGTAATATCAGTCCAGCACTATTCTCAGTGATTGACAGGTTTTCCTGAGAACTTTTTTATCCATATATAGGGTATGAGACAAAAGAAAAATTCCTTAATGTCCTGCATTATCTATGAAACTTCTTACCTCAGAGGAAATTTTGTGCCTGGGTTCACTCACAAATTTGCATTAGAATATTGTTGATGTGGGGAGGGGGTTAACTTAATCCTAGTCTAAACCTTCTACAGTAGACAGAATATGTCTTTTAACTGGACTATGAAGAGTTACTTTGCATGTACTGCATGAGATATGGGCAAGCCCATATTGATACTTTTTACTGATAATATTTTGAACATTCACAAGTGTAACTGCGTGTCCCTGTAACACATTATTGGTGGTAACAGACCACAGGCTTTATACTGAGCTGGGAAGGCTTGAGGACTGAGACTTGTGAGATTTGCCTTGCCCTACCTGCAGCTATTTTTTTTTCCCTTGGTTTATCTCTGAAACAGATTTTCTTTCATTTGATCAAGTGGCTATGGCTGGTTTGGTTCGCCTTTGCTCATCATCTTTGCTTAGCCTTCTGGGGTTAAACCGTGACAACAGCATAATCATAGTTTTATACAGGTTCTACTGACAAGTAATTCTTTTGTGCAAAATGAGATATTTTCAGCTCTAACACAATGATGTCATGTAGAGACATTCAATCCTGGCACAACAGCAGAGACCTTGAGAGGCAGAGAGGCAGGGTGCAGCGCAGAGGAGTTCAGGGCTGGGGTAAGAAGAGATGGGGCATGGGATGGTACTGGAGATGGCTTTGAACGATTAACCAGTGGTCAGCTGAAGAAATGCAGATCTAGACCCAACCAAAGGTTGTTTTAGGGGTATCAAAGAGGATAAAAGAAGTATGCAACATCTGCAAAATTTACCACATGCTGTAAATTCAGATGTAACATGGAGTTACAGAGCAATGCAGAATAAGAAAAGGTGTAAAAATGTGTTAGCAAACTTATAAAAATCTGCCCAAGTGGATCACAGAGTGAAAAAGAATAAAAGATTGAAACAAACGTCGTCTTCCTGGCAGTGAGAACTCTGGACAACTCACCATAACATCAGCCCAGCACCAGACTCAGCCACCAACCTGGGATGTGGAAGAGAAAGGGTAGGTGAGTCTGCCACTAGGAAAAGGGATAGAAACGAAGAATTGTCTATATAAAACTCTGTATTTATTATTAATATTATAATTATTGATAATTTTTCTTTATAGCGTGAATAATTTTTTGTTACTTTTTTTTTCTCTTCCTACAATAATTAGATCTGGGCTTATAGTGATTCTTGAATAGACTCTTGAGATTTCAATTATACTAAAAATAAATTCTCTGCTTTATATATGAGGCATGTTTCCTCTTTTCCCATAAAAAGATTCTGAGCACAACAGTAGAAATAAAATATGTTGGACTAATAAACAATGTTTAATAAATTACAGATGTTTGTCATTAACAGATTATAACACATGAGGAAAAGAGAAACAGTAATACATCAGAGGACACAGCCAGCAAAGTGTTATTTTGTGAAGGAGTTATAATATCTCCCAGTTTATCAATGTTTACTAAAGGACACTACTCAACAACCTCTCTGATATCATAAGTCCAGCTTCAGACAGATGCTTTTGTTCATATTGACTTCTTTTCTATGAAATCATTGGGATTTGTAATCAATAGTTGCATGTGTGAATTTATCAGTGCTGATTAGAGTTTATATAATGTTAGCCATTGGTAGCTGAGTGGATATTTCCTAAGTATAAATAGTAACAACAAATTTTTATTAATTTTTAATATTAAGTGATAATAGATTAAGAATTATTTGACATGTTTGTTCACTAATGTTTTTGAGTTATGTAGATATGTGTTTAGTACTCATACCAGTAATTTTTTTGTCTGTTTTTTTAGGATATGATTTATGAACCTCCTGTTTGTATTCTGGCATATAAAATAATATATATTCCACAAGTTATAGCCATTTTCTTAATTTGAAGTGTTTGAATGAATATTTACTTATTCACTTCACTTATTTTAATATAAGAACTAACAGTGACACACATTTGTTATTGGTAAGATAGGTATCTATTAGTCTGGAAATTGGAAATGAAATGCTCGGATACTGTGTGTGCAGTAAACCCTATCAGCTTAGAAACTCAGAGAACAGCATGATAAAACATTTAACCTTCTGCGTTTTTTGTTCTTACTCTGCAACCTCATTATTTCCAGGCAACACAAATAACTGGTTCACATTCCTTCTCTGGCAACTGTTTAGGCTTTCCAGCAGGATGCATTTTGATCAAATTATGATATTATTACACTAGCAGGCACTGATTGGAGTGACTATTGAATGAGGTGGGAACGGAGCTACCCAGAAAGGAGAACTGTACTAGTATATAAGAGCTACCCTTCAGCCTGCTATTAGCAACAACATGCCTGTGACTGAACTGGGTGATACAATTAGTGCTTAATTGTCATCAGACTTATTCCATACTGATCAGTAGGTGAGAGCCAGTCCATTCTGTTTTACACTTGTAAAGTAATCAGAAAGGGAAATATCTTAATCTGAGTTTAATCTCCAGTGAGCACGTTGCTGACAGCAGATCATAGTCTGGACTGTGATCTCATATAGTTTGACTATGATTTTAGAAAAAAAAGAAAGATATTTTGAAAAGAGATATCTGCTTCATTGAATTACAGGCTTAAGGGTGTCGCTTAGGGGGAAAAACACTTTCAAAAGAATGCAGGATTATGTTTCTGTCATCTGAAGTTTTCCTATATATATGTTTATTCTATAACACATAGTTTGTAGAAAGTCTGTGACAACTATATTCCTAATTTACATGCTGATTTTTTTTGCCTAAAATTGAGAAAAATATAAAACAAGCTCTCTGAATTGCTCTAACTGTGCTGGAAGGCAATTTAACAACTATACTTCTATAGCCTGAAACTAATCCAGTAAGAGGAAGGATATGTTATCTTAGAGACTTCTCTGTCTTGGATAAGATAGAAACCAGTAACAGTTTTTACTTTAACGATGATATATCCATTTTTGCAAGAATATGAAGCTTGATATCAGTATCCTTGCCAAATTTCTCTGTGGATGTCTGTGTTCTACTTTAATGTATTTCTCTCCAAGTTCTGCTTGGCATCACACTCACCTTCTTGCTATTACTTACTCTGCTATGTCATAGAGTACTAATATTGTATTATAAGTAGATTTGAAATTGCTTTTGAATCCTCTCATCAGCAACCTTTCTACTTAAGAATCAGGAGATAGTGATAGATTCTTTCTCAAGCAATAAAGCTTTTTAATGAAACCCTCTAAACAGATTGCTTATCCCACAAGAATGTATCTGCTGGCTGTGTCTGTGTAGGTACATAAATATAGGTAGTCAGTTATAATATTTTACCTGGCTCTTACATGACAGTCTCTCCTGGCTTTTCATTGCTTTTTGCAGTTCTTCTCTTATTTTATCTTTAAAGATGGATCTTTCCATTCAGAGATAAACTTTTTCAGGAGCTGCACTAATGGCTCTTTGAAGTTAAGAATTTGCCACTGTACAGTAAAGTAGAACCTGCCTGATTCAAATATGTGCATCTTACATGAACGAGAAAATTAATAAACTACCTAGATATTCTTATGCTCAGGATTTACCACTGCTTCAAAACTTTTTTTTTAGCTACAGGATGATGGTAGGAGCAGAAAGGTTTGAGGAGAGATTTTGAAGGAGAACTAATATCTTTAATAAAAAAGGAAAAAATTAGGAAACTCTACCTCATTCTCTCTGACTTTTTTTACCTGGTTGCTCAGGAAACTTTGAAAATCTTTCCAGCTAGGCCTTGTCCCTTAGCAGTTCAACACAAGACAACCCTGAAGCAGAGAACTGTGAGTGCCTAAACATTTTGGAGACCAACTGGTGAAGACTTTGGGAACCACAAAATTTCAGTGCTTAGTAGGTGGTGTGTGTGCGAATCACGAGTTTGTACCTATTTCTTTCAAGTTCATAATTTTTTTTTATACAGTGAAGTACTTTTTAGGGAAAGGCTTAAATGCCTGTACAATCTTCCAGTGAGTGAAGTGAAATGACATGGAAAGGCTCACAATAGCTCAGTGGAACTGGATCAGGTCCAATCCCTTATAAAATAACCAGGTTTGTTTTATCTGTATAGTATCTATTTCTGGTTATTTCCTTGAGATACACTGTTCCCAAGATGACTTTCACTTTGTTATGACCTGTCCAAATTTCTAAAAATAATACAACCTGGAGTGAGATAACCAGATAAGTAATTAAGACACTAAGCCAGGAAATCAAATTAAGAAGCCACAGCCATAAGGAACTTGGAGTGTCAGGACACTTGCAGACCAGACACAACAGATGGTAACTGTCTAAATCCTTTAATTTCATTGTTCAGTGACACAATATTGAAATAAATGTCTCTCACGCATATCCATACAGTTACAGACATTCCCAGTAATGTTTAAAGCCATTGCTAATTTGGTCTTAACATTCACCTAAACCCTATTATTTCAGTCCTGATTTCTGATGAAATGTTACTAAAACCCTCTCTGTACTAGTCCATGGCTCCCTCAAAGCTGTAGCCTTCTTCTCATACCTGCTGTTCTGCATGTCAGAGCTGTCTGCTCTGCCCTACAGCATGGAGCTGGATCCTGCTTCCATGGCACTGATATTGCAGCATGCACCAGGTTTGTGCAAGCCAGATAGGAACCTTACAAAACTATTCTTGGAACACAAAAATAAAAAAACTTCCTGAAAATATTGTCAGCAGTCGGTCTGAGAGACTCAAGGCTGAAGAAGTTGACATAAACGAGACAGGGAGAAAGGAAAAAGTAAGTGTATTAGGCCTACAGAATCAGAGAATTGGGACTAGTATTTCTACTAATACTATGGATCATATCACCACAGGAGCCAAAAAAATATTTCATAGTCAAATCTGATGGACACCTTCGCCTATGTGCACAGATGAGTTGATCCTAATGAACAGACTCTAAGAAGGAGAGCAGGGAGAGTCTGCTACTGAGTGGAAGCAGAGAGCAAATTAGGCTGACTCCTTAGACACTCCTTTGAAACAGTAAAGGAAAAACTGCTGAACACTCAAAACCACTAATGAGTTAAAAAAGAAAAAGATATTTATTTTATAATACAAAGGTACTACATCTAGCACGAGGAAAAATATTTTAGGACTCATTATATGAGATTAAGTTAATAAGAGCTTTGAAAGATTATGTCTGCCAAGAGACTTGTGATCATTGCCTTGTAAAATTCAGTGTAAGCAACTCTATCTGATAACATGCAATCAGTAGGTTATTTTTTCCAAAGACAATGAAAGACAGAGTGGACTGAAAGAAATTTTATGACATAAAAAGTAAAGAAGGCTTTCTCACGTGGCTGAAACTAAAAAGAGAAAACTCATTCATTTGATTCCCTGGAAAAGTAAATATAGTGGTTATAAATGGAAAGACACTGTGTAAAAGAACTCTGGAAGGAAATAGGGTAGTCTCATACACATGAGGGAAGGAAGTAAGGAAGGAAGGAGGAAATGAAAGCGAAAATAGAATTCAAAAGAGAAAACAGAATGGAAAAGAGCAAAAGAAAAAGAATGAGAAAAAAGGGAGACAAGGAAAAAAGAAAAGAGTATAAGAGAAAAATAATTTAAAAATAAAAGAGAAATAGAAGGAAATAAGAGAGAAATGGAGAGTGAAAAAAGTACAATCATGCCAAAATAAAATAATTTTTTAAAAGGATTTAAATAATAACAAAAATTTTAGCAACAGTAATGGTTTGTTACTGAATGGAGATGACAGTGGTCATCAGTGTTGCAGCTATCTTCTATAAATATTTCTGTCCTGTGTTTGGAAAGTAGGATGACGCACTGATTAGACAAATGTGTTGCTTTACAGATAAACCACATTTACAGGGAGTTAACATTTTAAAAACACAGGATTAAACCCTCCATTGACACCACCAGGGATGTAGAAGATCTGTTAGTGGCCGGGGTTAATTTGCACATATATTTTGCAACATCCAGAGGCATTTCATTGGAGGGCTTTACATTAGAAAGAATGTAAAAGTTAAGTCACATCTGAGAAAATGTTGGTGATCAAACCACGCTGACGCACAGGGTCACTGTAGGCAAACATCACTGCCTGCAGTGTTTGCATGCTGCAGCGTGGAACCTTTGGTTAATGAGATGGATAGCTCATTTTGTGGTTTTTCAAAAAAAGAAAGATCCCCCGTAGCCTGTATTTTGTGGCAAGGATTTTGTGTGGGTTCAATGCAACCTCTCGTGGTAGATGCTGCAACAGAAGGCAATTACAAATAATTGCAAGGCAAATTCAAATTAAAATTTAGGTATTTTAGTTTAAAATCTGTTTAAATCTGTGACAGACAAATGTTCAAAGCTTAGCAACATTATTGGTAAAATTTGATGAGCCTGAGCAGAAGATTTATTCCTTTTTGAAAAAATATTATCTGCATTTTTTTTTACTCTGGGTCTAAGGCCTTTTAATATGGACAAGAAAGAGGACTTCAGTGACCTTAAGATGGAAAGATTTGTGGATCAGTATTTTATGGACACTTTTCCAGGACTAAAGGCTTCTGTCTTGATTTTGGGCACTAAGATTTATCAAGGCAATAACCCTTGCAGCTCCTTAATGTGTGGATTTACGGCACTGTTGTCAAAACTTTTCCAGAAAGATCACAGCAAAGCACATGAAACGGTTTAAGAACTATTTGTCAGAATACAGAGAGAAGCTGTCAGTGTGCTGCCACCTACAGAAACAAGAGTTTCTAACGAGCTTTCAGATGGAAAGGCAGTTGGCCAAGCATTCAGAACTCTCATCAATTATCTTAAATGATACATAATTAATGAAAGTTCACAGATGACGTGAAATTGGCAGAATGGTGGGAAGCAGAGGATGTAATAGCTGTATCCAGAGACGTAGCTTTCCTGGCAACATCTACTCCACAAAATACCTTGTAAGCTGTAAATACAAAGCTGCACACCTAGAAATACTGAAAATGTCTGACACTACCTGTGACTGTATCCTGGTCTCTTCTGGAGAGTATCATGGAGGAAAGCATAAAATCAATGAAGCACAGATGACTGTTAGATAAAAGCTGATCTATTCTCAAATTTATTTACAGAGAAATAATCTAAAGGACTGAAGAGAGAAGTATTTTCTTCCCATATACATTGCAGGAGTACAGTTTTCATCTTTTCAAAAAGCTTATAAAACATGAACACAAATTAACAAAATAGAAGAATATTATTCCACTGGCTGACAAAATCTCTAACTTGAGAGACGCAAGTTTTTCAGAAAGAGATACTTAACGTGACCATTACTTAATTAAAGTGCATGCACACATTCAAGGGAAGAAATACTGAACATTATTTGACTTTTGTTATAGCCTAGAAAGGTATGAAGACCCACATACAGTTAAAAATTAAAACCAGAACTCCTTGATTTTGATTTATGGCCTAGACTGTTTAACTCTGAGTGATTAACCATAGGTGAAAAGTACTGAAAAAGCAAAAAAACTCTTACTGTCTTACTAGATGATTTTCTAGTTTGTATAATTTCATTAAATAAAACTTCTTTGATTCAGAAAATAGATAATTAAATCAAACATACAGATTCCAAAATAGTACTATTCAAAATTAATATCAGAAACAATTCAGGGGTGGGGGACAGGAGTGGGAGAGGCAGGGTGGTTGGGGTGGTGTTTTTTGCTTTTGTTAGTTCTTGGTTTGGTTTGGTTTCACAAGTCTGAATGTCTCTGTGTGAATAAGCACAAGGAATGGTCTAATAGTCTGTAAAGTACATATAATGAAGATCCTTTAGAACTTAAATTCCGAAAATATTTCTATATCTCAGAAATATTACAGCTTTGGGCACTGACAGTATTTGATCACACGTACTTCTATATTTATAATACACATTTGACAGAGCAACTTTAATTGATTTATGTCTTATTTGTTTGTTTACTTGTTTTAAATAGCAATTTGCTATTTATTTGCAATTTGCTATAAATACCCTTTGCTCTAGGGTATACAAGTCCTTTTCAGAAGAGCTTTGGCATTACTGTGGCAGGCTCTGAAACCTGTAGTCCTCTTGTGCTTGCTTTCTGCACGACAGTGTATTACATATTCATTTAAATGTGTTCCTTTCTCAAGTAAGCAAAATAATCTTCAGAATCAAAACCATATTCTGCTCCCTTTTATGCAATAGTTCTGTAATCCAATTATTCAATGATATTTTGATGTTAGCAAATACAAGATCCAAATTTAATCATTAAAAGACTGGACCAAAGTGACCCTCCCTGCAATTTAAACTTTATAAGTAAAACTTTTTAAACAATTTTATTCTTAATTGTTCTCTTTTTAGTTTTAGCACTCCCACTCTGGAAGACTGGTTAAGTTCTGCTAAAGTATTTAAGAGTATGCTACACTACCATCTTCTGGAAAGAGATGAAAATAGAGTTTTTAACTATTTAAGATCTGAGCAGGTTTGTGTTGTCATCTTCATTTGCAGACTGTATGCTTCTTCTTTACAAAGCCCATTAGAGATTTTTTTGAACAGGGAAAACCCAAAATATTAAGATTTAAGCTTGTGTGTTTAAGAAATCTCTCCTTCAGGAGGGAGGTTTTTCTTTCCTTCCTTTAAACTGCACTTCAAATTATAATTCTTGACATTTTAAGCCTCATTTGCAATTTATTTGCACAGCATGGAATCTTCTGAGATTAAGACAATTTTGCTTTAAAGGACCCTCGTTTCATCAGCTGAAATATAGTATTCAACTCTTTTTATATTTTCATTAACATCAACCTAGAAAGCAAAGTTCACATCACATCCAAAGTTGCATAAATTTCCAGTAAATGTATCCAAGTTTGTGGGTTGGCCTGTTACAGAGATAAGACTGTTTATGAAGGTCAGTCCTGGGAGCTGAGGGGCTAGATTTTAGTGAAGAAAGCCAAAAAGCAAAACATTTTTGGATCAAATAAACCAGTGGCGTGGCTGCAACTGAAACCAAAACATACGTCTTTTGAAACTAAAAGTTCTGCTCTATGTTAAAAGAAAGAGATGTGGACCAGTATAGCCCTGGTATTGATGTTCCCATATTTCACATTCTATGTAATGAATATATTATAGGAACCTTTTTAGAAAATTCTCTAATTTTGCTAATTTGAAACAGCATTCATTTGATGCTGAAGTTAATCATCCTTTTAACTATGATTTTAATCAGTAAATGGCACTGCATTTCTAGATTAGTTACTCTTATAAATACAATTCACTGAATTGTGGGTTTTTTGAGATATTTACTATGTAAATATTATTAATTAACTCAAATATATGTATCCTGGAATACAACGACAGGAGAGGTATTTAAATATCTACATAGTGAACTTGGAAAAGAAATTCTTTTTGAAACTACTGTGGGAACACTATTAGCACACTCTAAAATGTCTGATGAAACTAGACTGTTTAGGTTTCTTAAAGGAAACCAATATTTTGGAAAGACAGATAGATGTGCAGACTTACAAGAAAGAAAGAAATATTTCAAATTATGTGACCACCTGTGACATTTCTGCTTTCAGTATTTCTTCATTTCCTGTTTGAACTGGCAAAGTGGGGCAGATAGTGAGGAAGAGAAAAAAAGAATTTTTGTTAATCTATACTTTTTAATTTGCACATTTTATACTTTCAAAGTCCAAAGATTATACTACAAAAACGAGTAGCAGTGCTCTCCATAGAATAGGTAATTAAGTTTTTTCTGGCTTTGGTGTATGAGGAAAGAAATAGATATGGACAGATATTCTCTTTCACCTGATATTTCAGTAGAGTTTTATGCCTGTGTTCATTGCACTTATGACTCACCAACAAAATAGAAAATCAGCAGCCTACCTTGACTGCACAACTGGGTGGCTTTCACATGGAAGAACAGAATATTGCAATGATAATAACAAATCTATGAAAGTTAAATGGCTGAAGAGCTATCTGGATTACGAAAATCTTTGGAGTTTGTTAATTGAAATTTCAGTCTTTTCCTTCGAAATTATAGGGTTTCTTCTTTAAAAGAATTGTTTACCATTAAACTGAAAATACATTTATATTCAAAATGTAAGTACCTTCAAAGGTAAGTGCAGTTCCAAATGCTGTAGTGACTGTCTTGTAAACTACATGAAAATTGAAAATAAGTGGAAGATTGTTAATTTAATTCAAGTAAAATTAATAATTTTTAGGAGGTGCAATATCTCCATTAGCTGAGCTGTGCAAATTAACAAAAAAAATAAGTCCACCCAGCTTCTTTTCTTTCCCTGTTCTCAAATGCTTCAGTGTCCTGTGTACTTGTTAATTTCACTATTTGCTTATTTAGTTATTTATTTTACAGGGAATATTTTCAATTACTGCTATTCGGAGTGATTTATCTCAATAAATCATGTGGCATTCTGTCTGTTCAGCAGTACAGATTTTATCCTGAAATACTGAAGGAGAGTGCATGTTCTAGAACAGAAATTGAGTAAAGTTTGGTCATTATATCTTTGGGGTGATTTCTAAGATACTGACTCTAATTTAGCTGAAGTTCTACTGCTTGATGGTTGGATTAACTGAACACGCAGCGATCATGAATAAACAAATGAAAGTTAATTCTTGGAATCACTTGAGCACCAGCAGAAAAAGTGCTCTCATTACAGCGCCAGATGTAGTGGCATTTGTCCAGGACACTTGGCTTAGCAAACCTAGTCTTGCAAAAACGTCAAGGGGCTTTTCATGATCCCATCATGAAAACTGCTGCCTGATCTAAGGTAAGGTGATTGCTTCTAGAACTTACTTACACAAACATTCCTTCATTTTTATGATTGATGTGTCAGTTACTATTTTGGTTTGGATATCACTTTACTGGCTTACTCATCTTTGGTTTCTTGAATTATTAAAATAACAGTAGTCCTGGTTTTGATGTGCTTGCATGTCCTGGCATTTTTTTCCCCGAAAAAAAATTTTGCTCAATTTTTCTTTACAATGTATTTAAATTTTTACAGTTTGGGGTTAGTTAGAAGGAGGTAGGTATCAGGAAGTGTAAATACTGACATCCAACTTCTGGAAGAGTAAAAAAAATTTCATTCATCTGTGCATCCACATATAGGTACCCTGACTTCATTAAAACTCTTCACATATTAAAAATTGTCAGTGTTAAGAGTTAAGAAAATGAACACTTCTACTGATAAGCATATTATGGACTTGGTTATATTTTCCAGTTGTTGATGAAATTTGAACATGCATATCTTTTTGCATTGTTCTTTGCAAATTATGTTTTTAAACTGAGTTTTTCCTGGTTCAGAAATAAAGGCATGAGCACTTAAAAGAGGGAAAAAAATTAATGACTGAGATCAGCAAAATTGAAAAATTATTCAAGTCATGACACAAGGATGGCGAATAACTAGAAATGCATGAGAAAGGGTCCTGAAGTGAAAATAATTTCATAATTAAAGATTTTATCATATAGTATAAACAACAGTGATATTCCAGGTATATAGCATGGTCTTCCTTCATAATACTTTTTGCTAAATATGCACATTATGATGCCAAGACTCCAGGGCCATATTAGCCCCAGACATCATCCACCAGCACATGTGCGTGATCTGTGTCAGCATTCCCCTTGCCTCAGAAAATCACTCAGTTCAGCCTGGATCACTTTAGTACCAGCAGGGGATTTATTTATTCCAGTTTCTTTATACGTCAGTGGTTGGGGTGTTAGCTTGGCAGACGTGGGTGTTGTCCCCACTTTGGAATGTTGGATCATCTCTACTTCCATTGCCTGCATATAAAATAGAAACAATAACACAGGCCTTCTTTGCAGGAGTATTGCAAGGTTGAATGCATTCAGATTTCCTTCTTCAGGTAATGATTGTAAGGGCTGCAGGACATACTCAGTAAATGGTTCTCTGAAGAGAGTTAGACAAGGCTCTTTCATCTGATGGGAGTGATGCACGGTCATGCAATGAGCAGGTGCAGAGAGAAAAGGCAAAAGAAAGACAAAGGCAAAGCCTACTTTTCATTTGCTTTCAAATGTTTCAAATTTGCATCACTGAGCAACTTTTTACACAGGTAGATTTAGATAGGGCAAGGGGGAATTGCTTTAAATTAAAAAAGGAAAAATTTAGATTGGATGCTAGGACGAAAATCTTTAACCAGAGGGTGGTAAGGCACCGGAAGAGGTTGCGCAGAGAAGTCTTGGATGTCCCATCCCTGGAAATATTCAAGGTCAGTTTGGATGGGACGTTCAGCAACCTGATCTACTGGAAGGAAGGTGTCCCTGCCCATGGCAGGTTGGGTTGGAACTACACAATCTTTAAAGTCCCTTCCAACCCAACCCATTCTATGATTCCATGATTCTATGATTATATTGTTACATTAGCAAGTGGTATTTTGGTAATTTTTTTTCAAAAGCATTGTATAATTATTACTGAAGTAGGAGTGTCCAGAAGAGTGGTGTTCACTAGTTAAAATTGCTAAGAATTTGTCAAAGAAGTTTAGTATCTTTTAACCTTTAAAGAGAAGCAGCAGCACTGGAAATGCTAGCCCAGTAAAACTGGTAACTGTTATAAGAATTTCCTTTGTGCATTTATCCAAGTATTCTAAATACACTACAGTGATTCCTTCAGACTTTTGAAATACTAAATTTTATGAAAAATCCTTAGATTTTGTCTTCCTGTCTTGTTTGGGACAAAACCCGACTTCGGAACTTCTAGGGCTTCACAGACTTGTCTAATAATAATATATGTGATAAAGCTGTTGCATACCTCCACTTTTAATGAAGCATCGTAACAATAATGGTTCAAAATGTGTTAAATCATGTTCCAGATGCATTTAGGTGCTTACTGGGCATATCTTTTTAGTAAATAATTTGACTGATCAAAGGACAAAGTTGTTGTTCCCTGAAGGGTGGAATACAAATTCCCTGAAGGGTGGAATACAAATCTTAGATAGTTATAAAAGCCTGGTTCTTTATTTTCTGCTAAATGCAATTTGTGCGGGGAAAATACTAAACGCAATTTGTGTGGGGAGTGTCCCACTATGGGAGTTACTTCTCTTTGTGGGAAAAAACCCTCAAAATCAGAAATAGCTGTTATAGAATTTGGTGTCAGTTATTTATTTTTCTTACAACCTTCAGTAATTTATGATGAATATACTGTAGGTCTTATTACTTGAACTTTTTATAAAGCTGACTCTTTTACTTGCTTTGTCAGAGAGTTGTTGAAATTCAGAAACTCAAGATATGATCTGTTTATTTTAAGCGTATCTTTAAGTAAACCATTGGACATTACTAACAGTACATGAAGCAATCTTTTTCTATGGAAATGTTCCACACATACAGTTTACGACCATAGCTGGCCTCTCCAGCTGTTGGCTTGCTCTACCTTTCTTTGTATTTTGCATTCCCATGAATAAGAATGAACCATTATTTATTCTTGGCTCTCCCAAGAATGGAGTGAAGGAGTAACTTGACTTTTGACCTCAGTGTCTCCACCTCCTCCAGTAACAGCAGATGTCATAGTCATGTGCAAGCTTTCAACCATACTTGTTATATCTTAATCATGTTCATCTCTGAACTTACTCATTCCCAGGAGTCAACAAAGAGTAGTCAAGCAGTAGGAGTAGTTATGGGAAAGAAGAATAAATAATACAGATGTCAGGAATTAAATCTAGACCATATTTAAAATCTCCCTTGCTTCTTTCAGAGTCCAAATCTCAACCGCTCTCTTTATAGTCACAGTCCACTGGTTTAAGTGTTCTCAGTTTGGCCCTGGATGCAGGTCTGAAACAAGCAGAAGGGCGGCTCAGCTGTGGGACATGCCCAGGCACCTCAGAGCACCCTTTCCTCACTGATAGGAGTGCAGGGATTTCACTGAGCTGCCCCCAGGAATCACTGCTTTCCTCTACAGTCTCCTCTACTGCTTTATTTCCTAGTCAGGATCTGGGCTTTACCAGAGGGAAGGAGAGAGGTGGGTAATTAGCACAGCGACACAGAATATCCTGAGTTGGAAGGGACCAGGATCATTGAGTCTGTTTCCTGGCCCTGCACAGGACAGCCCCAAAAACCACACCACATGCCTGAGGGCATTGTCCAAACACTTCTTGAAAAGTTCGTTTAAACTGTCAGGTTTGGTGCTGTTACCAGTTCCCTGGGAAGCCTGTTCCAGGGCTTGAACACCCTCTGGGTGAAGAACCTTTTCCTAGATTCTATCCTACACATCATGTCATTCCTCAGGTCCTGTCACTGGTCACCAGGGAGAAGAGACTGGTACTTGCCCCTCTGCTTCCCCTTGTGAAGAAGCTGCAGACCACAGTGTAGTTTCCCTTCAGTGTCCTCTTGTCCAGGCTGAACAGACCAAGTGACATCAGCCACTCCGTTTGTGGGTTCGCCTCTAGGTCCTTCACCACCTTTGTGTTCCTCACCTGGACTCTCAACAGCTTTATATCTTTTTATATCTTTTTATATTGTGGTGCTGAAACCTGCACACAGCACTCGAGGTGAGGGTGCACCAATGCAGAATAGAATGGGACAATCACCTCCCTCGACCAGTTGGCATGAAGAAGAGGAGGGAGCAGCGAAACGAGACAGGAAAAGCAAGTGAGCTGGAAACCAGGGAGAGAAGGAATTCTGGCCCCTGGGGAGGCCGCCCAGGAGGGCAGGGCTCCCATCACTTGCTCTAACGAGGTGCCCCAAATTCACATGGCACACGGCGTTGGTTTGCAGTTTGGCCACCAGATGCCACCAGCGAACCAGGAATGAATTCGGTTAGTTGTTTGTGGTTTTTTTTTGTTTTGGTTTGTTTTTTTTTTTTTTTTTTCTTTTTCTCAAGAAGCTGCTGGAGGAATCTGCCGGACTCCCGGCCCATTTGATGCGGTTTGTGTATAGTCTGTACGTTCCTTCTGTGAAGGGAACAAGAGGATTCATTTTCAGACACTTGGAAGATCACAAACACGGATGTAGAAGTAGCAGTACCACTGCTTTGTACACAAATTATGGGGAAACAGACCTCATCTGTGCCCTTTAGTCAAAATAGCATTATTTTAACCCTTGAACTACTTTATTGCTCTTGTTAAGAAATGGTTAAGGAATACAGTCTGAGCAATGTACATAACTATTAACACTTATTTGTATTTTAATCCAGTGTTTGATTCAATTTTCCTCTTCCCATATTATGTTTTTGCTATTTGCAAATATGGGGCAAAGAGGTTTTTCTTCTTCTTCTTCTTCTTTTTCTTTTTTTACCGTTTCTATGTGTAGTCTCATGATTGAGTCTCAGTTAAGCTTAGTTTTGATGAGTTTATTGCTATGCAAATCTTTTGTTAGCAGCTCTTTATGAGAAATTTTAACCCATCATGGACTTCAGTTTGGTAGATTTATTTTGCATTTGCAGCAAGAATTACACAAATCCATCTGGAAATGTTAAGAGGATTTACTTTGAATTTACAGCTTTTGTTCACTTCAGCTCTAAATAGCCTAAATAAAATGCAATAACAGCACAACAATTATTAATTGAAATTAAGATCTAATTTCTAAAGCTATGTACACTTCAGTCATTATATTACTGTTTCTTTTTCAGTTTAGTAACAGGTATGCAGTTACGTCTTTAACAGTAAAACTATTACAATGCAGATAACTGGACTATCCCACATGTTGATCACTAAAGAATATCCAGCACCTGCTCTTCACCCTTTCTCCTTGAAAATGAACTGTATCAATAAAAATCACATATCATCTCTCTTACAGATGTTAACACTGACATAATTTTAACACACAGGCTTTGCAACAGGCTTTACATGTTATTTCCAGGTTAAATAATATATTGCTGCTAATATTACAAGCTGTTGATACACAAATACTATTTTGGTTCTGCAAAATGCTTCACAAAATGCCCAAAGTAGATAGACAGCCATGCAAACTGTGTGATCTGCACAACACGTTTGATCCATTATTAGGTGTTCACATTTGACACTCTCAGTGACCACTAGAAAACGATTTCTATTTTTTTCTATTCTCTTGCACTGCAGCAGCTTGTGGCTCTCTAAAAGTGGGTTAAGTTTGAAGGGAAACAACTGGCCTTGGGACAAAACCGCACAAGGTTCTTTGTTGGTTGTTTTCCACTGAAGCTGTTTTCCAACAGGATATTGAGTTTTCTTTAGAAGGACATTTTTTGGAAGGTGCCTGATTTCTGCAGACAATTTAATCTTTTATTTTTTTTGGAAAGAGGGAACACCTGACAGCTGAAAAGCCTTTGGCTGAAAACAGAAAAAAACAGAGAGACTTGGAAATGCCCTCCAGTTCCTGACATCATATGTCCAAGTCTGACTGCCCCCCTGTACCACACCCCAGTCATCTCATGGTGCACCCCAACAGTCTGGACTGCACAGCTGCTCAGGGTGGGGGTTGTAATAGCAGGAAAAGTGGCCACCCCCCACTCTAAATCCCAAAGGGGTGTTTTCAAGCTATGTTTTCAGGTTTCAATAGACATTTGTTATGAATAGCTTTGGATGTTTTCTTGTAGAGTTTTTTTAATAGAAAAAGTATGTATTTTGTAACCTTTTCCATTATTTTATTTTTTTTATGGTACCCTACTTACACAGATATATATATATATATATCAGATATATATATATGTCATCCTGAATTTGGGGCAGGGTAAGATCTGGTGAGGGGAACTAGTGTCAGACAGAACCTGGGAGAGCTGGGCAGGACTGTGGAGAAAAGAACATGGCAAAGCCCAGTGGGGATGGCAGGTAAGTGATCTGGGGTTCATAAGAGCAGGGTAAGTGTCTGGAGATGGACATGGCTGCAATGCACATGCAGGATAACTGAGTCTGGGGCCAATCACAAGGCTAAAAGCATCAACAGCGATTCTGAAAATGTGTCCTATTGCTGGAGCAATAATGCTTAGATGTGTTTCTTTCCAAAACCATGAAAAAACAATATCAATAATATAAGCAGGGATCTGAACAAAATGCACAAGAAATGGGAACTTTTAGATCAGATAGCTGAAAGCAAGTGTACCCCAATATGCACACATCTGCACACACAAGAAAGTGCTTCAGAGGGCTTTGATTGATGGCTGGTGGAGTTCACAGAGCTCATGAGGACTGGGAGCTCTGGATTGCAGATACAGAGATACTCTAGTGGGGTGAACTGGGACTGAGATCCCAGAGATTGCCTTAGGATCCTGGTGAAATGGAGGGCTACAGGAGAGGAGAGCAGAGCTTTGAATTGTTTGGATGTGCAGGAATGCAACTTCTGTGACAGGAAAAAAACATTACCTGTGAGAAGCACTGGGGAGCTTCTTGCTTGTCTGTCAATCAGGTTCAAATGTATTGTTTTCCTTGCCAGGAATTTTGCTTTTGGACTAGCTGTGCTTATCACTTCTCTCTCTCACAAAAGACTCTTCTCTTTTGTGTCTCTGATGGTCTGGATTTAATTTTAGCCCTAATTCTAACTTTTTTTTCCTACATGAATTACAGTGTTGTTCATCTAAAGCCATCCACATGACAGTTATTAGTAGGTAAATCCTTCTCCTTCAGTCCTCCTTCAGAGCTAGTCGAATTTAATTCATTTGCAGCTAACAAATGCCATCTAGTGGTTCTTATGGGCTTAATTTAGCATCTAGTAAAACGTAGCAGCTCGGCATTGAATGACTAAAAGTCATAGACTGTTAATACAGAAAACAGGACTACATGTTTAGGGTATACTTTAGTTATCTCCGCTATTCTTTGTGGACTGAGAGGTAAATAAATACATACTGATCTAGTTGTGTTGAAGTGTGATGTCTTCTTACCACCCATACTAGTTACAGAACCATCAGTATGAATCAAGTTAATGCAACCATACTCCATTTTCTGAATAGAAGTTGTATGTCTACAGGAACCCTTTTCCACAAATTTCAGACTATTTTTTTAACTCCTGGGACAAATACAAACAAATACTGGGATCCATGAAAGGTGTTTCCATTTAATTAAACCACCAATGTGTCAGGCATTCAGTCAGTGCAAATTCATTCAATGAAAATAATTTTCCGAAGCAGAGATTTACATAAGCCATGAATGACTGTTTTAAGCATTGGAGTCCGTAGATGCAATACCTATGAAAACAGTGGACTGTAGAGATTACAGAGGTTTTTAAAGTCATGATCAGTAGTGGGGAGTAGTTGTAGGGGAAAATAATTATTTCTTAGGATCAAAATGTAGAAGGTTTAAAATAATTAAATTTTTACAAAGCACACAATTAAATTGTAGGATGTATTGCTGTAGGATTCTGACCAAAAGTGCATATGAGTTCGAAAACAAGCTCAGGCAAATTCACCCAGTGTAGATCCATCCTCTGATGCATAGGTATGTATGTGTATCATGGCTGGATGTATTGTCTAGCTCAGTATTTCCCACCATACTGAAAGTAGGCAGGGTCCTCATTATGAAAAATTAGCCTCTGTTTGTTTCACTTTATAATTTTTTTCCCTGAGAGGTAAGTTAACCGATGATCATCTGGTAAAAGGCTCTGGACTTTGCTTCAGCCCTGGCTGTCAATTCTAATGGTCTTATCTGGCTCAGAAACATTTTGAAGGTTGGTTGATTTAATAAATTTTCTAAATGAAGTGAATATAATCCTTTACTAGAAAGTATCAAATATGCACAGTCTTTATGCACTATATACAATGTATATACAGTGATTCATTAAAATTCTGCCCTCTTTCACACTTCCCCTTTTGACTTTCATTTCTTTTTCCTGTTTTCATGTCTTCATCCATCTCCTTTCCAGCTTGACTAAACAGACCAAAGTGCCCTCCATACTGAGATAAGCATCTCATTTGCCAAAGTGTGGAGTGTGAGTAAGGTGATAAAATAAAACAAGTTTGCCTGTTGCTACTCGGTGTATAATAAACTAGAGAACAAAGATTGCAAGTAAAATTACTCTGAGGTTTGCCCTTTATGGTCAGTTTAAGGAATTACTTTTCATGTATCATGTAGGACATCTCTCAAGTGAATGGAGATGAAAGATGAAGCTCATGAGCTGGTTCATTGCAGTTCATTGTATGCTAACTCTAAAAAGAAACAGACTTTGAGGGGTCCCTTTGCCTCAATTTATCCTAAAATATATTACATTCCTACATAATGAGGTTAATTTAAACAGTAAAAAGTAAATTACTGAACAGGGAATAATAGTGCAACCATGTGGCCTGTCATTTCAGTGACCATGTGGAGTCACTCACCAACATTACAACAGGTCATACCTTGCCACAGACTTGGAAAAAGCCACAAATCCTGAACGAGTAGCAGCAGTTAGAGTAATGTGTCACCAGAAAATTGATGGTGAGTTCAGTAGTCACCCTGGTTATATGGGCATGACACTTTTGGCCTCTGACTAGGAAGTAAGAAATGTCTACATGTTACTTTAGTTTCCACAGAGCCATCAGTTATGCAGGGTGCTAACCAAGGGTGGACCAGTGATGGCAGCAGTGACCTGGCACCTTGTCTTTGTTTTTGGAGAAACTACAGGCAGCTAAACTTTTGATTGTACAAACACAGTGCTTGCTGTTGAATTTTTTACACTGAAGCCTATTATTATAGGTTCAAAAAAGTCTTGACGTTAAGTAATTTATAGAAGAAAATCGGGAAATTCTTTGAGATTACACACAAAAAAAATGCATTTCTTTCAGTATAAAAGCCACCGGTGAGAATATTCCAGCTTAGATGGGCAAGGCCCAGATGTGACCTCTCTTATGTCAAGAGAGCTCTCTATTCAGTCCTCTTCCTCTGACTTCATGCTCTGTCCCTTCTCATAGAACACGTATGAAATAAGGGATAGATCTGGGCTGCCAAATTCTGCCAAACCCCAGAATCCAGCAACCCCTGTCATCTACTCTGCCTCTTAGACGAGTTTACTTCCTCTTAAGTAAATTTGATGCAGTAAGTGCTTTCAGGCATGACAGAAGATTTTGCTACTTAGCAAGTTAAAGACCATAATCAGAAGAAGAGGTGGTTAAAGCTCGTTCTAGCCTCATGAGGTTTAAAGCTTTAGTCTCCTATCTCCTAGCAAAGTTCATGACTGATGATGGGAGGTGCACACTTTACTCCTTTCTGTAGGGCTGGGCCACTGGGCAGGTGCACTGACAGGAAAGAGGTGACACGTGGCTAAATGGGCACCTACTCTCCTCAGTCAACTTTATGGGGCACTTGCCAAGGTATTTCAGGCCTCTTGTCTTTCTGTCCCTCATGGCAGAGCTTTGTACCTCAATGCCCAGGTCAGGTATCTATGGGCCACAGTATGACTGGTCCATCCAGATCAGTGTTGCCCTTCCTGTAGCTGCAGTTGTTCTCTAATGCCTATCCCACTTTCACAGCACTATTGAGCTGGTCTGACCTGGGGAGCAATGGTTCACACTGCACTTTCCCCTTGAAGCAGTAAAGGAAAAGTGAGGGACTGTTTTGGGGCAATCTACCTGTCCCTGCTGTAGAACAGCAGTGATTTACCAACGCAGAGGAAAATAAAAATTAATAAAAATCCATTTATATAGATTTTTTAATTTTTATTTATTGATAATTTCCTCTTGCTTTATTCATGTGATTTCTCAGTAATGCAAAGTATCTACACAGAGCCTTGTCTAGGAAGTGTGATTGATGAAATTCTACATTAAATATTCTAAACAGTTCATGAGGTTAAAAGGATAACATAATAAACACATTTCACAAACTCACACTTGCTCAGCTGTTTACATTCAGATCTGTAGAAGAAACAAAATCTGATTAATGGAGCTACTCTGGTAGTTTTCATATTAACTGATCAAATCCCCTTTTCTTGACATGAATGTCATAACAGAAGTTAAATGTATATTTTACAAAGTTGTCATGATTTTTATATTGGAATCAGGTCACTAATGAGCTCCAGTTCCATTTGACCTGCATAAGTCTAGAAACAAACTTTCACAATACTTGCTCTGTATTTATCTCTGTCTTCAGTGTTATTAAATTAGTAGAGTTGAAATAACAGCCACGAGGAAATAAGAAATCTAGCAGGGCAAAAATGTATCAGATAAGTAGGTTACATTTATGGTAACTGATTTTCCATCTATTTGGATGGACACACATGCTCTAAATCAAATAAGGGATTTGGGGAATCTTGAGAAATTAATCAGCTTTCTGAATTTGGTTCTCAGTATAAACAGAGAGTGAAAAGTCTAGCCACATCTGCTGATTTTGTTGTAGGGTATATGCTGTCATACTGTACTGTAACTAATGAAATAAGACATGAGGAGTCAATGCATCTGCTGAAAAGAATGAAAATAATGTGGTTCTCAACATTATTTATAAGACACACTTTTGGAATGTGAAGATATAAAATACCTACAGATCACAATTGGAAAAAAAATAAAAAAGGTAGAGGAGGTTTAAAATATTTCTGTGATTTGAATATGAAAAATGGAATGGAGTGGGAGTTTCTAGGAATGAGAAGCTTAAGGGATATTTCCTATTAAATTAAATTATATCTGACTCATTTCTCAGAGCAGGGATCAACAGTGGAGATTCTATAGGTAGGAGGAGATTAACAGTATTTTAAAAGCCTTGTAATGTGTTCATTTCTGTTCTGGTACAAGGCCAACATGAAAAAAAAGTTTTAAAAATCTCTGACTGTAGAAGAGGCTATTCGAAAAATAGCAAGTACATTTCATGCCTCTGCAGGAGCACGATTGGGCAAATATATTTCAGACCAGTCTCAAAATTTCCAGGAAAAATAAGAAGAATATTAAGTGTAGTATTTTGTACTGAAGTCTATGCTTAGATACTTCTTTATAACGCTGTATAATGGGTTTAGATACTGATACGGAATAAGGAAATTTAGGAAAAAACCAGCCTGTTCCCCACAGACAATACAAAAATGTTCAGAACTACTGTGAAACAGGTGATTAAGCAGTCCGTATTACAAAGCCTGTACAGACATGAGATAAATAATGAATCCCACAAGATCAGATAATAGATGCTTTAGGAGGTGTGGAGTTGAAAAATAAAGGAGAGACAGAAGGCACAACGACATATAAAGCATTTTAACAGAACCATTTTAAAAATGAGTTGTAAAATTGTTGATTGTAAGACAATACATTTGCTCAGCCTGAACAGAATGATGCAAATGTTACCTTTTTCTAAGTCTTGTAAGTGAGCTAACAAGACTCTTTTTTTTCTTTTTTTTCTTTTAATAATAGGTGTAAGAGTTCTATAATTGTAATCTAAAAGCCAGGAGTTTTATCACCCCGCTGAAAGAGGAATTAACACTTTGAAAGTACATCCACATGCTACCTTTTGAGGAGGTGGTTAAACACAATTTGTGAAAATGATAATGAGTACAGACTTTTCCTGTTCACAATGAGAATCTGATATGTGCTGGAGCGTGGTCAAGTACCAAGACACAACAGTTTCTTGGGCTCTCTGCCTAAGTGCAAAATATGTGGTGTTGGCTCAGTGCTGCCACATTTAAGGTTTGCAAAGTCAGATAATTCAGAATCCTTCCTGGCTGCTATGCTATAGTTCCACGTAACTTGTAAATTGCTGAAGTGGGATAGTCTCCAAATCACTCTTATAAAATCTCAGATGAGAGTCAAGACTGCTTTCTTTGTATCTTCAGCACACAGATGAAAATTAGCATTTTCTTTCATTAAGCATTTTGGGTTTTTTAAAAAATAATATAAAAAATAGTGACTATAATGTCTTGTGATGGATCAGTGTTATGGAATAGCTATATGTATGGTTTTGAGTGAATCTTTAACAAATAGATTGATAAAACATGGCCGCGACTGATAAACAAAATACATTTTGATCAAAATTTGAATGATGGTATTAAACAAGCCTAGAAACCATACAGTGAACAACTACATAGTTACTGCATAAAGGCAGAAGTCCTCTGGAAAGCAGAGTACATGATCATGAATCATCTTACCTCTGAGTAATGACAATGAACTATTTTCCTGGAGAGAATCTTTCAGTATAAAAGAAACTGCAACCCACAGGGGTTGAGAAACCTGCAGTGTTAGAGATTATATCTTTGGGTTTAAACCTAAATTCTTGCTCACTGATGTAATTTAGACAGCATTAAAAAATCGGGCTCAAGACAAAAATATTTTGCCTCTCTGTGGACTCCTTGAAGCTTCCTCTGACACCTTTAAGCTCCTTTCCACTCAACTCTTTAGAGGAATTTAAGGGTGGTTTGATACCAAAGGCACATGGAGGCAGAAATTTGAAATAAATAAATAATAACCTAGATATTAGACTTCAAGTTTTGGCAATGTATATTTATCATTTTGCAAAGTGGAGTGTTATTATTAATCAACTTTAGTGGTATCATAAAAGCCCTGATCAGAGAAGTGATTTGTCCCTGACTCTCCAGCTGTGGAAACATAATCCAGGAGTCCTAAATATTCATGCCAACAGCATCCAAACTCACATGTCTTTTATACCAGTTGTAAAAGTCTTCTGGCAGAGGATGAAAGGTGCTGTACAAATATTAAACTATACAATTAAAAATAACTTTTTTCTAGTTCATATGCAATACTCTAGGATGGAGGTTTCTGCCTCACACATGTTCCATGTGTAAGGAAGCTCTCTTGAATGCTGCCTTGATTATTTTCCAAAAGAAACAGATTAGCAGGTTTTTCTATTTGACTTTTTAGCAATAATTTCTAATATATTTTTAATAAAGCATTCATATTGCATGCCAGTATTGCATCATATTAAGTGAATTTTTTGGATTGCCATATCCTTAAACTGTTGTAATTCAATAAAAAGTACTACACAGTCTCCAGAAAAATCACAAGGCGTAAGGGAGATAATTCCTAAAAGGGAGATAATTCCTAAAAGAATAAAATTTTACAGATGTACATTATATTAGATTTGAGTGAGTTCTATGTTCATCTCTGGAAACAAACTGTTCACTCTTAGGGAGTTGTCATTCAGATTTCAGTTATTGTTTTCAATGTGCATGCACCTATGTATTGCATAAGGGTTTTTGAAGGGAGACAAGAACTGAGAGAAAAGCTCAGCTGGGTGCTCCTGTCTTGGCACTGCAGCTCCACCCTCACAAACTTCTCCCCTCTTGGATAAAAACCTTATGGTCTTTTAAAATTAATCTATCTATCTATCTATCAAAACTATTTCTGACTGACCTTTTGATAGCCATGTTGCTCCAAGGCCTGTAAGAGTGTAATAGCACATACATTTTTTTCTGTAGAAGTGACCATTTTAAGAGACTTTTTTTCATGTCTGCTCATCTCTGATTGTGATTTATCACACCCCTCACTCATGCTGATATACTGAAGTAAACACTGACTCTCCCCCCTCCAAAAAAAAACTCCAAATAAAACCCCACCATAGACAAAAGTGTTTCCCTCTTTCAGGTCACAACATGGCACATAAAAAGGGGCAGGAAAGTGCAGCCCCATGTGGCAGTCAGCAGTTGAGAATAGGCTGCAACACCGAAAACCAATTGTAACATGGAGACAAAATTTATGCAAAATTTTACCACTGAAATGAAAAACCAGGTTGAAATAGTTGGCTGAGAACATTTTGCTGCAAGAGAGGAATCTGCAGGAAAAGTGCTAAATCACTACTTCAGCATTTTGGGCCATAGCATAAATTTCTTTCTCATGAAAATTTACACAGCAACAGGCCACAGGATGAACTTTCATTTTGTTTCTCAATAGATTGGTCTGAAGGTTTTCCTTAGAGAAAGAAAGGAAAATAGTTACAAACTCACCCAAGATTTAATTTATGGGGAACAGCCCAACAAAATGGACCCTTAAAAAACAATCTGAAAAGAACAGGTCTGAGGTTGCACTCATGTATAGCCCAGCTGCTAGCACTACCAGAGGTCAAACTTAGTTTGTTTTCAGCATGTTTCCTTGCACAGATATTAGTCTTTGTCTGTAATTTTGGCTATGTCTCTATTTTCCTAGCTCAGGTTAATCTAACGCATCATCTGTCTTATTGTTTCTTTAAAAAACCTCAACAACTGACATTTACAAGTCACAGTATATGAAATAATTTTGTTTGGGTCAGTTTGTTAAATTGCTTCAGATTAAATAAGCAAAATCACAGTCTGTTATGTTTTGAATAGTGTAAATTTATTTATATAAAATATGTTATTTTGGGATAAAACCAGCAAGCCATATCCTTAACCCCTATAAAAAATTATAGGTCTACAGAAGTTACACTGATTTCTGCTCTCTGAGGTCTGGCACAGAAAGCTGATTACATGATCCAGACACATTTTAGACAACTTTTTTTTACTAAAGGCCACTGTTTTCAGATGATCAGAGTGAGAGATGGGGCACTTTTGCTGCTAATTTTCAGATGATATTGGGACTAGTGATAGAGTTCACATGTCTCTCCATGGAGAGAATGAATTCTCACCTGGAGCCTAGAGTGGCTAGATCAGCCCTGAAACTCTCACTGATTCCCTGAGCCAGACAAGATGGGACCCACACTGATGGCCCCAAGGCTAAAAGTCTGTTATTGTGCCAGGGAGAAGAATTCACTGTGAGGCCTCACCATCTGTTTTATCCAGTTCTCTAGCTCTTCCCACATAGTATATGGGGCAGGATTTGCCACACCACAAGTGGAGCACGTGGTGCCTAAACCGGACGACATGGAAGGCTACAGAGGACTCTATCTGACCCTCTTTCTCCAGCTTAGGTGTGCTTTTGTTATGAGGATTCAGTCGGAAACAGATTCATGTGCTTTTATTAAGTCTCTATTTTTCTCTAAAAAAAACCTTTTTGCTTTCCCTAACCGTGGTTATAACACTGTATGGGAAGCTTGAGCTTCAAGTTACTCTCCCTTCTTGTGTCTCATTGGAATATATCCATATGGGTACTTCTCCCATATGAAGAAGAGTAGATAAAGTGTATACTGGCTATTTTTCTGACAAAGTTGAGCCACCTATGAATAAAAAATTCACTGTCTCTGAGAGAGTGCATGGTGTAGCCTGGTAGATTTTTGGATTTCTGGCCAGTTTTTGTTGTCTTTCTTTGGTTATTTTAAGATTTACAGCTGTAATTATATACCATCTTTCTTCAAGTACCTCTGTAACAAGGAAGTTTCCCTTAAAATTTGGAGACTAGACCCTCAGTTCATGCAGTTAAGAATATGTGTTTAAATTTTCGAGCACAAATCCTGTATGTTCTTTCTGTTGTAGAATTTATAGGGATGCAATCAAAGTCTTCTCTGCATGTAACTCCTACTACTGTCAGTGGCAATCTTCATACTGGTATCTAAAATTTGATTTGGGCCTGATTTGGGAGGTTTGCTGATACATGTTTCTCAATCTCTCTTTTTAAAAAATACCACTAAAAGGAGAAGAATCCTGAATTCTTCATTTTTTTATAACCAAAATAGAATAGTGCAAATCAGCATCATGCTTTTTCTAGATACTGAATTTTCCAAATCCTTAAAGAAAAAAATTTTAATAGAATTTATGCATCAAATTTTTTTACAAGCCACATAAAAAATAACAGAAGTTGGAAAAATATTTAAACCATCTTTAATAACTTTAATTATATTTTATTACCATTTCCTGGTTAGGAGTGGATACAAAGTCCCTGTAAACCACATATGTAGAATTTTACCATTTTTTCATTACATTATGGCAGTCAGTCCCAAAATATTTTATTCATGTTTAAAATTAAATCTATCTTTTATTTAGCTTCTATGTCTTAAAAAATGGGGAGTGTTTCTAAATAGAGCAAGTAAATAGAACAATATTTTATTTTACAGAGTCTTTTCCATAAAAAAACACAATCAAATTCTTTTACAGACTTTGATAACAAGCTCAAAGTCCTACTCACATTTAAAGATAAGATTGGAAGGGCTAGTATCTCTGTTTGAAAGGACTAATGGTATTATAAACACTGCAAATGTAACTATGCAGTACTTTTTCAGGATGTATTCCCCTCCCCAGCTGAGTTTTTTTAGGGTGCTGCTGACTTTGCATATATAATTACTCCTACAAAGTCATACTGGAGATACTTCCCCATTCTGTATGCTGAGCTCTGGTGCTGTCTCACCCTTGGGCATGACCCTGGGAGCTGAATCTGGCTGAACCTTACTGTGACCAAACAACTCCTCCCCATTTTGCAATCAGTTCCTATTCAGCTTATTTCTAGGAGTGAAAACACCTGACATGAAGTCACATCCTTTTTGTCCATTCATAGAAGGGCTGCAGCTCTCATTTTCTTGTGTTAAAGTGATTAATTTTTTAGAGGAAGTGCCCTGTGAAGAGTATTACTGCTGGCTCACCTGATGGAGTCTTGGCTGTCCTTTCACAACAATTCCCAGTCAAGCCAACTCTTGGAAGAAGATACTTGCTAAACATCCTGTTTCTAATACCTGTAACGAGCAATACCAAAGCTCTTCATCATGCCAGAAACTTTGCCTTCTAGAAATACAGGAATGTTTCAAAGTTTTAGCTGTAATGCAAACTATCTGATAAGCACAGGAATCTAATCATAGTTGTTTCATGTTATTTTGGTTCTTTTCAAATATTTAGTTTTTCTCTGTGTGCTTCTATGTCAATATCCTCTACTAACAACCCATTAGCTAATACATAACTTGGTAAGGAAGCCTCTAAAAGGATTCTGCCTGTGCCAAAGGTTATGTTGCTTGTTGGAAATCTTTAGAAACACAAGACAAATGCTAGAAATAAAACTCCCTTGAAAATATGTCTCCACAAGACTGCAGGAGTCCAGCATGTTCATGAAGCAAAATTCTATTATTGGTGTTTAACTGTTTGTTATTTAATCACTAGGAAGCAAAACAGAGATTAATTTGAATTTAAATCAGCTAGTGGGTACATCTCCATTTAGAAGGAAAGTCTCTGATAAATACAGGGACTTGGAGCATATCCAGAATGAGAAGCAGGGTTGTAGGAAGAGGATGAAAAACCTGTTGAAGAAAGGGACAACACTTGCTCTTTTTCATACTCTCATACCTGAGGCCCTGAGTCCAGGTGTGTGTGAGGAGCTAGCTGACAAATTTGTCTGTTTAAGAGAACAAGGCAACCTGAGAAGAACTGAAAGGATTGGAAGAAGGAAGGGAACAAAGCCAAGTGGACAGACAAAAAGGTTAGAAGAAGTATCTGATGCTGGCTGAAAAAGAAAAAGAAGATGAAAAATCAGGTGGGGTACAGGGCTTAGAGGAAGCAGTCCAGGCTATTGTTACTCAAGTTTTAGCTTGAAATCATATATTTTAATATCTTCTACTAGATGACTGACAGCTGCAACAACAAGAGAAAATTAATAATCCTAATTAAATCTAATTTGTACCATCCTGCTAAATCAAGAGCACTACACAGTAAGGCTTGAAACCCAGGAAACTGAGAATCTTTTAACCCTAAGGTTACTAGAGGAGCTTTTGTCTTGCGACAGTGTAGGTTTTCATTATTAAGTAAGATTTAATCTGAAAGTAATTGTAATACAGAAAGGAATGAAAGCCATATCCATTATTTCTCTCAAGAATAGTTTGCTAAGAAAAATAGTAATTTTGTTCTTGTTGGTTTCATGACCAAAGTTCTGCTTGTGTGCCTGTCCTTCCTTTCTACTTGGATATACAGTGCTGGAAGATCCATCAAAAATGTAAGGAACAGTTTAATTCACCTTTATTTTAAAAAAATATTCAATAAAATCCACTTTCTGCTTTACATTGAACTTTGTCAATAACTACCCAGATATTTAAAAAAGCTGAAGCACTTTCAAGAGAAATTGCTATGGAAATCAAATTTCAAAATGTGGTTTGGCTCAACACAAAGTAAACAAGATCATCAGACGTAGGTTTAATAACAATCATTCCTGTTTGTAAGAATTACAATGCAAGTATATGTAAATTTTCTTCTAAAAAAATCCCCACCTAATTTGTACAGAGGAAATTAGTTTGCCAAGAGGTTGGTTTAGTAACTCATGTACTCTGTGGTCCAACAATTACTGATGTGAATTATGAATAATTCCTGAAAACTTAGAGATACTACAGGCAAGCTATAATTTCTCAGATTAAGAAAAGGAACAGCTGTTTTTGTAGATATCTGATTTTACTACCCTTCAGCAAAACATTCCAACAATGGAGGCAATTCTGGAACTATTAAGTTTTTGGTTTAGAGGTGTTTTTTGTTTCCCAGAAACACCAAACAATTCCGGTTCAATATGAATTGCAAGCATAAAAGCAGGTCTACCAGTGTCTTCTGTGAGTAGCTAATAAAATCGACACTTTTTACAGTTGGCCAAGACATTGCAGTTGACAAGGAAATCAAACCAATTGCTTTGAACCATATTTATTGCCAGTAGCAATAAACCAATACAATTTTATAGTGATTTTTCCTATGACTCCATTAAAATTATAATTCCCAAGTGTCCGGATAAAAAGACTTTTTTTACCATTCAATCACCACTAAATTATCCAAGCAGATGGAACTACTTTAATCTCTTCTTGTATTTTTCTAATGCTGCATACAACATATGCCAAAATCAAAAGCTCAACAGTCAAACAGAAATTTTGATATTAAAAAAAAAAAACGAAAGGACTCAAAGGTCTTTCACCTAGAATTTTACTTCCCAAGAGCCCCAAAACCCAGAGCATCTTCCTGTAACCTTCATTTAAGAAATATACTGTATTTGAGTCAAAGGTTATTTAGAAATGTTTTCCAACTGGAGAATCATCTATTTATTCCAATCATGCAGCAACAACACCAGCATAAGAAAAACCAAAAGATAAGTAAACCAAGAAACTCTATGAAGATCTACCCACAACCAATAACTCTACCCATTCTCCAAACAGAAACTCTGTTTTTTATTACAGGAGTAGAGGAAGAAAAAAACTCAATAGATGTGATTCTGTGTCTGTGTTTTCCTTTAAAGCAGGTTCAGGTGAGCTGAAACGACAGCCTGTCTCACAAGAAGAGGATACCACTTGTACCCCTTCTGCTCTAAACCCTTGCAGTGTGAATTGCTGCACGTGATGTGCCATACAATTTCCATAAAAGATAAGTGTCTGAGTTTACACCTGAGTCTTTAGCTCCCAAGAGTAGAAATTCACCCTTGTTCAAAAGAGAGCAAAAGATGTCTGTGACTGACACCTGGCTTACATCCAGTATGACTCATAGTTTTTTGATTACTCCAGAAAACTTGATTAGAAAGTGTGAGCTTCTGTAATTCACAGGCTGGGAAATATGTGTCTGGGAAGTTTTAAACAGAAGGCTTTTTACAAGAATTGAGTGGTTTGGGGGTTTTTAAAAATAATTTGCTAAAAATATCTTTCTGGTATAAAGGGGAAAGATGTAGTGGGAAAAAAAAATAGATGTAATGCAATAGTAGGATCCAGTTGAGCTGAGCCTCTCATATGCAGAGGCATTTGAAGCTGGGTCATGCACAACACACATTGGTTTTCCTATTGAATTCTTCTCTTATTCTTCCTCTAGACCAATGAATAAGCAGTTATTCTCAACATGACCATCTTCAGGAGATGACTCTGACCTATACTCCTAACATAGTCTGAAGCAGCTTTCATATTTGTTCTGTCTGTGCAAGAACAATTGTGGAATAATCTGTCTTATACACAGAGCATTTGCTCTTTGTCACTTTCTCTTGTTCATTTTCATCAGCTAAAGTGATAGATTGATGATGTGTCAACACTCCCCCTGCAGGGACCTGGCTGTGGGTTTCTCCGTCCTGAGTTAGTCCCTAGTCAACAGACACTTCTGATCCTGTACAGAGGGCAGAGGGGGAGTAATGGGAGAGAACAAAAGAAAGAGATCAGTTTTTGCTTTGAAGAAAAAGAAGGAAATATATAAATCCCTCAAAATTCCTGAAGAGGAGAAAAATTCATTTAGTATTAGTTCAGAAAGTTAACTGTGCAATGAATCACATGTATAGCATTTGAATGAACCCTTTTTACTTTATAATATCTTTTCTAATTCAGTTGTACTTGAATGTGACATATTATTCCAATAATGGTCTTTTCAATTACATATATTGCAAAGTCATGTCATTGTACTTAATACTTCCTTATTTAGCTTATCAGAAACTAGTATTTACTGTCTCTAATTTCATGTGACATGATAAGTATATCCTGTATTTCACCACAACCAGGAGTTACTTTTTATCAATGCTTTGCCCAGAAGTCATGAGTTTCCATCTTTTCTGCGTAAGTTTTACTTGTGTCACTTCTTTTGTTATATTCATAAGTTATTTAAAAGAAAACATAGGGCAATGACACGGTGTATTTTGCTATGGGTATATATGATATTTAAGATTAAAGCTGTTTATAAATTTCATTCTTTTTTTGTTTGTTTGTTTTAATCCAATTTTTATACACTGAGATACTCTGCAGAAATTCCACTGGAGGTGTTTTCCCTTATCCACCTCTTTAGTAATTCCAGCTACTGCAGTAACGTCACCTCTAAACCAGGATAACTCAATGAAAGAATCTTCCTTACAAACAACACTTGATAATTCAGGGTTTGGACATGTATGATGATATTCCTCCAGGCACTTTCCACAAGTGGAGGGTTATAATTGGCATCCAAGCTGATGCTTGTACTAGTAATCATGTCCTACAAGTAAATAAAGACAGGCTTTTTTCAAGTCAGTGTTATGCTAGAAACTAGTGCTGACTTGTACTCTAGTCCTGGTGCACATCCCCAAGAGGACAGGGTGCCCTCTCTGCCTCTCAGAGCAATGTACAATGGGCATTAATGTCATCCAGGACTTCTCATGAACACAAAAAAGACAAACAGTTCTTATGGCACTTCATCTAGGATGTCCCACCTTCCTGATGGGACAGTGCTTGCTAGTGTGGATGTGACACTGCACTCCCAGAGCCACATTGTCCTTGTGAGCTTGTTCTCCAGCTCTGAACTTCACAGGTGAAGCGTGATCTCAATACCTTCTTCCCGTGATCTTTTGCTGAGCATGAACACATCTTTATTTTTAACTTTTGGTTTACATCATCAGTCCACGGGAGCTTTAATATTTATGTCTACGCATGAACATGATTGAACAACCATCCTCGTGCAGACATAGAAGACATTACACTAACTGTACTGTTTCATTTTCTCTAGTACAGTTCAATGTTTGAGCTTTATAATTTTTCTGACATGAGTATAATTGTGCAATATAAGCCATATTTGTCTCAAATGTCTATTATTTAGGGTTAGAAGCAAAGGAGTGTAGTGTGCATGTCCATTCCAAACTCCTGAATAACAAGGGTCATAGAATTTCAACCTCTAATTTTGTCAGGGTTTTATGCAATGTTCTTTGGAGGAGAAGGAGCTTCTTTGACCTAAGACTTTCAGCAAATTTAACCAGTTCTTATCCCCCAGAATTGCAAGGAGATGTGTATATATTAACTATTTTCTATTTCAGTATTTACTAATGTTTTCCTAAGAAAAAAACATACAAGATATAAGTAAAACCTGCTGGCTTTCTTATGCAGTCCATGTCCTCAATAAAACAAAGTAATCAAAGCTGAGGCACATTTAAAAAAGAATTGATTTGCCCTAAAAAAAAACTAGTTAGTTTTCTCCATAAAGCTAAACATTGAAAAAAATCTACTGTTCCACAGCAGTAAATCTGCTTAATAAGCAGCCTCTCACCAGAATAAACTCTGTTAAAAATTACCATTACTATTTTTATTATAGTGGAATTACATAGGAAAGTTAAGAATACATTAGAGACAAAAGCCTGCACTGGTATGTTTTGTTCAAAAAGTTTAATGACCTGGTTTGTTAGGCTTTTCTTGCAGAATACTAAAACTTATTAGGTAGTGTTCTTATATTTGTTTTCTTCTGTTTATTTCTTCTGTGTATCAATAAATTTGAACTGCCTACATTACACTGTGTTTCCTTAGAGGTTTGAAGCTTGGTGGTTGGAACTGAATGAGTACACCTGGAGTGCTGTGTCCAGTTCAGGACCCCTCAGTTCAGGAAGGATATTGAGGTGCTGGAGCAGGTCCAGCGAAGAGCAACGAGGCTGGTGAAGGGACTTGAGCACAAGTCCTGTGAGGAGAGGCTGAGGGAGCTGGGTTTGTTTAGTCTGGAGAAGAGAAGGCTCAGGGGTGACCTCATCACTCTCTACAGCTACCTGAGAGGAGGTTGTAGCCAGGTGAGGGTTGGTCTCTTTTCCCAGGCAACCAGCAGTAGGACAAGAGGGCATGGGCTTAAGCTCTGTCAGGGGAAGTTTAGGTTGGATATTAGGAAGAAATTTTTTGCAGAGAAGGTAATCAGGCATTGGAATGGGCTGCCCATGAAGGGGATGGATTCACAGTCCCTGGAGGTGTTTAAGAAGAGACTGGATGTTGCACTTAGTGCCATGGTCTGGTAACCACAGCGGTGTTGGATCAAGGCTTCAACTTGATGATCTTGGAGGTCTTTTCCAACCTGGTTGATTCTATGATTCTATGAATAATATTTGAGTGACTAAAGGCCAGGCATATTTTAACCAGTAATTATTAATCACGTACAAAGAAAGTAAGGGCCATGTTAATATATTTCACTAAGTGCAGGCTGCTTGATCTGGGTAATGTGACTCTTTAACTGAGGTGCCACATTTGGAGACAAGAGCAGTGGCATTTGCCTTTCCCAAACCTGTAGTGTCACTTGAGGCAAATCAGCATTTGTCTCTCTTCCTTTAAAAACTGCCACTGTCTCATGCATTAAGGAGTAGAGTCTCTAGCCTAAGCCATTTCACTCTGTATTTTTGAAGGCCTGTCTATAGTGGTACATGCTCTAGCGTGGAACTCAGAGGTAACACAAAGAACAGTGACATTTATTTTACAGAAGGTAACTGAAACAGTGTATAATGCATGCGTAAGATACAGGCAATAACTCTAAATCCTCATGTGTAAATGTATATAATATATATATATAATATAAATAGGTTGATTGCCAGCTGGTTGCCTAGTGAGCTGCAAAATAACCAGCATATAGCCAGAGCTATTCAAAACAATGCTGAAAGAATTTTACGATCAAACCCAGTCATTTTTATATGAGTTTTCCTTTAAAAAAGTAAATCGGAAGAAAACTAAATCTGAACAAAAACTGGAGGTTATCCTGGACAGACACGAACAAGAAGGATTAACATAGCTAAAATCCTCTCCAAACTCCTGTAAAACTAAAATACTTTAGTGCATTAGATAGCAGATCTCTTTTATATGAAAAACAGATGGGTGAAGCAAGTAGAAGAAAAGTCACGCTGCAGAGCACTAAAAAATAAAAAAAGAAAAAGAAAAAGAAATCCTATAATGAGGTAAAAAAAGTCTTCACTTGGCATGTTTTCTGGCAGCAACTTCACTCACATCCGCTGTACAGAAGTTTAGAAGGAAGTGCTCTATTCTCTCTGTCTTCCTGCTCATTCAAATGCTGCTATAGAAATCATATTTTCATGATTTGGAGCTTCACTTAAACTTCATAGAAGTTGAAGTCAAGGAGTGTCTATGCCTTTCAGAAAAGGACTGAACTATCAATAGTTACTGGCTATTCAGTCCTAGATTTCTGAAAATTACTGTTTTGAGACATTAGGTATCAGAGTGGCATGCCACAAGTTTTCAGAAGACTCTTTTTCTTTTTTTTTTTTTTTTTTTTTTCAGGTGCTAAAGTTTCTAAGAACATAAAATAGCAGTTCAAACAAGAAAACAAAAAGCCTTCTGTGTGTGAGTGACAGCGTTAAGGTCTTCTGCACACATAGAGATGTGTAATGACATATTAGAGAAAAGTAGTGCTGTTCTAATTTTCTGGCTTTAGTGAGAAAAACTAGATGCTTCAGAAAAGATGCAAAGGACTCACAATAGGAATAATTTCTTCCAGAAATATTTCCTTTTACTCTTTCACACAAAAGAGATTGATTTAAACCTGAAATAGGGACTTTTCAAAGCCTTTTCAGTATTTTTTTTTTCAGCATTCATTATATCAGCTCTAGCTCTTCTTGTGATATGTAAAAATGACAACCTCTTTTATATTTGGTAGGGTAATAATCTAAGACAAGTTCTATTACACACAGTTGGTAAAGCAGTGATTTACTGCTTATGTGGAAAAGAAATTAAAGATGTTACACACTAAGGACAAATATTAATTGCATTTATCAAAGCCTATTCAGAGAATTTATAAGGACTGGACCATTAAACAACAAGAATGGAGAAGGCACATAATATAAATCATAATTACATATAATGATTTGCATCACTGAGACGTTCTACTGCAACTAATGGGATAAATTAGAGCCTTTGTTTTGAAGAAGACTAGTTTTAAATTGTTAAACTAAAATTATAGAAGAACTGTGTTTAAAGACTGCTTAAATTAATGCACTCATGGTCACTAGTACCTAAAAATACGGTGAGAAATAAAATCATCCCTATTTATGGTGTTTTCCAAATCACTCTGCACATTTATTGACAAACACTGTGAGGCTACTGACAAGCACTCAAAGGCTTAGATTAAAAAGACCCAAACAAACCAAAAAGCTACAAATGAACAAAAGAAAGCTGCTAAGTTTTCTTTGCATGAATCTTCTTAGTTAACTGTTCTTATACAAATGTATTCTTGCTTCCTAAATAAATCCAGTCAAGTAATATAGCTATAGTTGGCATGTTATGTTGGGTGAAGAATAATCTAGAAATATAAAAGTTTAATTAAGGTTATGAACAAGGCTTTGAGAATATTTGCATTTTGATTCATTATAAAGAAAAAAAAATTAAGGATTTAAAAAAAAATATTTCCTTTTATTCCAACAGAGGTAAAAGCTGGAAAACTTTGTTCAGCTCTGTCTTAAATTAAATATTTCATTAAGTAAGAAGAACTTTTTTTCCCCTTTCCTCTTTCACCTCCCATCTCTCAGCAGAGATTCACACTATAGCACAGAGTTTTATAGCATGTATCTGTTTCCTAATAATGAGTCCAAGAAAGGACAGGGGCTGGGAAAGAAGGTGGGAAAAAGCAAGCTGTTAAGTATTTCATCAGACTCTCAGGTGTCACAAGTGTTCACATGTAGTCTGTGACATTCCCTTTCCTTTACTCTAGGGGGAAAAAAATAGCATTATTATTTTTCACTGTATACTTATATCCCACTGAAGTCAACAAGGCCAGAGGATAAACTGGAGTCTTAAGGAAGCTGAATGGTGACAGGCAGTTCTGGGATCATCTGGGTATTTGCTACAGTATGAAAACCCAGTCAGGTTTCCTTTCAGACATCGTCTGTCTCCTGTCATTCCTTTAAAATCCACAGGGCCTGAAGGCTGAGAGCTGAGCATCTCTTACAAAGGGCAACCTCAGTGAGATCCTCTTGACAGGATTTTGATGCAGAACAGCAACAATGCAGGCTGGGGAGATCCTCTACATCTGTTTTGAGCAGTTAATCCCCTAGAGGTAACTCCACTCACATGAAACTAATTTTGCAGTGTTTTAGGTTGAATATGATTGAGTGAGCAGACTGGAAATTGAAGAAACTTGGTATTTATTTTGTGAAAACAAATGAAGAGGCCATTAACCTTCCAACAGAAATGATTACTTTATGTTTTAAAATACTAGTCTTTTCTCTTCCCAGGCTTGAGAACTGTGCAACAGCTTTGGTGACAATCAAGATGATGCTACTTGTCAACGCTAAGCCAAAACAGATTATTGTGATGAGGAAATCACAACTCTCCAAACATAATCATGAAACCTAACCCCGTAAAATCCTGAAACCTCTCTTATTATCAATCAGCTATAGGTTAGACTCTCTCTCTCAGAGAAGAAAGTAACCAAGGTTTATCTCAGAGTGCATTAAGATAATTTCCTAGATTTTACTGAAATAAATAAATTCCTCTCTTAGAAGTTAACATCTATTTGGACTTGAATAAAGAATGTTGAAGTCCTTGTATTCCTAGAATATCTGAGATCACAAAAATAGAAGTTAATCCTATTGCTATGTTTTCAGGTTTGCATACATTCATCAGATTGTATGTGCATACGTTTTATAATTCCACTGTCAATGTACAGAAATGAATGACAGGTTTACTCTAGATATATTAAGTTTTGTGCATAGATACAGATATTTAACAACATAAATTTCTTTGAAATCATGGCAAAGTGGGTATCAAAACCTCTTTGTTCTGGACTGGCATGAAATAGGAATTAAAATTAATATCTTAAATCAAAGTCAGCTACAGATTATTTTTGTTATTCCCAGTAATTTGTTCTCATGTAGCACAGGCTGATCACAACTGAAATGTCCCACAGAATAAACACTCCTTTAAAATAATGCTTTAGGAGCATTCCTCTGTGAAAAAACTTGGGGATGAGAGAGTTCAGATACCTGAGCAAACATTTTTCTTAAAAGTGTACCTTATAGCAATATTATTTGTTATCCACCTCCATCTCCGTGTTACTTCCAAAGAATTTTGCAACTTATTACCCAGTTTTACTCGTAGCTGACAAAGGGATATCAAAATGTTATTAAAACTTTAGTATCTCTGTAGAGGAGGAATACCAAGATAACTACACCCAAATGAAGAATAAAAAATCTCCCCAGAGAAATTGCATATGTTTCTGTTAGATACTTCATAAACCACACATGACAGAACTGTATGAAACTGTATGAAAATCACAGGAAACCAGGCTTTATAAAACCAGCTTCTCCTGAAAGTGTTTGTCTTGCTTCCTGGCTGTGTACAAAGACACTATTTAGCCACAACTTAGTGTGAAAGAACCCCATTAGTAATTTGGTCACCTGCAATTTCTGTGGCCAAACTGTTTGGGAAACATTCATTTCTTCTGTGTTAAGAAGTCAAACATAAATTCAATCTCCTTCTGGTGTCTGTCCACCCCTGAAAAATAACTTCAGGGTGAACTTCATTCACTTATTTTGAGAAGTTTTCTAGCACATCTACTGGGCATAGATGCTCTGTTAATTTTCTGACACATTGCCGAAGCATCTTCCACTAGACCAGGTTGCTAAAAACCCCATCCAACCTGACCTTGACCACTTCTACATATGTGGAATATACCATAAAGCATCCACAACTTCTCTGGACAATATGTTCTGGTGGTCCACCACCCTCACAGTAAAGAAGATATTTAATTAACTTACAGTTTAAAATTAAATTGATGTTTTAAGAACATAGTTTGTATCCTCTCTTAATAAAGAAATTATGACTGGAGTGCAGAGATGTATGGATGAGCTCATTTGAAAGGTAAAGACAATTGAATAATTATTGTTGCCTTTCAGAAATTTTGCATCCAATAAAGAGACTGATATGAGCCTTTTTTTTTTTTTCCTAGCTGAAATACTCAGAGATTTGTAAATCACTGAGTTTTAGAAATAATAGAATCTCTTGTTCCAAGCAGGTACATGTCCTGAGCCCTCTTTCTCCATGAAGTTCTTTATGGCTAAATCTGACAGATATTTCCTTCCACAGTTATCTTTAGGATATCAGACAGTTTCTTTTCAGCCCTCAAATCCACATAGACCTTTGAATCAGGGATAAGTTTTTATTATTGACAGAATGAAGTGATCTAATTGCCAAAAAGCTTTTGCAGTTGCTTGAGGGATCCGTAGACCTTGTTCTGATGGCAGTTCATGTTTTCCTTTTATTGAGAGAGGTAGCAAACATTTAGATAATGCTTTTTTTGGAAACAGGTTAGCTGCTCTGAGTGACATTAAAAAAGAACTATTGCAAGAATTGCCATAAATTTCTGGTCCCTTCCACCTATTCCTGAAAGAACAGGAACAAAGTCTGTGCTTAAGAAAGGTTGTCTGGGTGGATCTGCTCTTGGCTAGGTCTTGGACAGCTACAGCCATTGCTCAGGGCTGAATGGCTTAGCCTGAAGCAAGCACAACATGGATGATTTCTATGACATATTTAGTCATAAAATATGAGGTATTGTGAAAATTTACTTTCATGTAGAGAACATCCTTGTTGGAAAGGGACTCCATCTTAGAAAGAAAAAAAGAAAAAATCCATCATAGGAAGATGCAGAATATTGTGAAAAGTGAAGGGGCACACTGAAAACACAAAATTAGCACTTAAGCAATGGTGAAGACTGCTAAGTAGGTTACTGTGCTATCTAAAGAACTATTGTTATGTTTTACATTTTTCCTCCCTTGGAACACATTGTCTCACTGCATGCTAGCTCGCACCAATGATTATCATGCAGTTAACTCAATATGTCTTTTTGTATCAATGGACTATAAGTTCTCATAAAAATTAAAGCATGTTGAGCTCTCAAAAAGTAAAATAGAATGAAAAAAGAAGCATTTGGAAAAAATCCAGCTTAGAGATTTATTCCGTTTTCTTATGTGAAAAAAGTGAATCCACTTTATGATCCCTCTGGGTACAACAGTTCTTAAACCTTATGAGTTTTAATATGAGAATGTGAAATGATACAGATTTGTATAAGATTTATGAACAATGTACACTTAAAATTATTGTCTACACATAGCAAAAGAAAAAGCCCATCTCATCACTAGTTTCTTCTCACCCTGAACTTTCCCTTTAAATCTTATAAACCTGATAAAAGAAGCTAAGGGGATGTCACAAGTTTAAACTGTTTTTCTATCATTAGGTCAATAAGGTTTCATGTATTTTCAGACAACTTTATGATTTACAGTTCTCACATTCCAGTCTGGTTATGACTATAGCAAGGTCCCAGCAACTGTCACATCTATGAGTCACATTATTAATCCACTGCCAGACTCTGTTTGAACTGCTACACTTGTAAAGGAGCCAGCATGAAACTCCCAGTTTTTGCAGGCTGTCTGCTAGATTCTTAGTGAGTGAAAACTAAAGTTTCATAGACCTCAATACAATTCCAGCCAAGCACCAGTCCCTTGGTACTTATCTCAACTCCTATTGACTTATTAGGTGTCTAAATAACAGTAGCATGGAAGGATCAGAGTCACAGAACATGTATTTTGAAGGCACACCAGAAAAATATTTGATGATAACAGTGACAATAGAATATTTCTCGTTCAGTGGTTCATGGAGATAAATCCTAAAGAACTTACTACATTCAGAAATACATTTTAGCAATCAGTTTTTCTAGTTTTGTCTTATTATGTTCTGCACCATGAAGCCATTGGTGTTTATAACAATTTTACTCATTATAGCACGGATCTAGAGGTACACAGTCCAAATGCATTCCTCTCATGCTGAAATCTTTACTGGGCAACTCATAGGCACAAATAATAGCTTAATACCTGGACAGGAATGATGTTAAAACACAGAAGAGCAAAATTGTATTACAAATTTATTTTAAATGCTGAACTTTTTTCTCAGTAGATTACTGAAGACTGATTCATGGACCTTTTGCATGACAGGAAGTCAAGAAATGGCAGCAAAATTGTTGGTCTTTATCAGGAGAGTTCAGACTTGAATCCAGTATCAGAAACAATAAATACAGTCATAAAAATCAGGGATGGTGAGAAAGTAATGAGACAAAATTAAAGACATCCTATCACCAGTTTAGCAACTCCTGGTTTCCTTCTCTGTTGTGGAAGAAGTGTGTTTAAGAAGGGGTTTTGAGGGAAGTAACGCAAAAGCTATGTGACTGTTAAATGAAATGAAGAGCATGATGGGGAAAAATATCAAAAGTCACATGCTTCAAAATTCATAACAATTGAAATATGGGTGGTAAAATAAGATTGGAGATGAAGTTGGTGTTACAGTATAAATGATGACAGGAGTACTCTTAAAATTAGGGCAAACTAATGTGATGCTTCATATGGCAAGGGAGGTCACAAGCAAGGCAAAATGGCAGTGCAATAGCTATAGCAGCAGGTTTGGTATGTAAGATTACATTTGCCAATGCATGACAAAGGGTATTTGTTAGAGAAGTGCAAGAAGATGAAAGTCTGGAAAAAGCATTCAACAGAAGATAGGTAAGAAAGGAGGTAGCCTATACTTGTTATATGGGAGGAACACGACCACACTGTTATTGTTCAGATGTGGTGATCTACTATGTAAGTGACTATGGCTATGACCAGGCCATTGACATCATTCTGACTGTCAACATGATTGAGAAGAGGCAGCATGGTACATATGAAATTGGCAAAACCAGGATCAAGCAAAAGGAGGAACAACAACTACAATTTGTACATTCAGAGTATGTAACTCAATTTGTATTTGCAGAAAAAAAAATTCTTAAATACAGAAAGTTCACTGAGAACATAATCATAGGATCATTTAGACTGGAAAATATCTATAAGACCACCAAGTCCTGTCATGAACTCAACACTACCAAGTCCACCATTAAACCATATCCCCAAGGACCCTGTTTATATAGACTTGTAAACGCCTCCAAAGAGTAGTGACTCAACCACTTCCCTGGACAGCCTGTTCTAATGATTCACAACCCTTTCAGAGAAGAAAGTTTTCCTAATATCCAATCTATACCTACGCTGGAGTGACTTGAGGCCCTTTCCTCTTGTTCTATGCTTTCAACCTGGGAGAAGAGACCAACCCTCACCTGGTTATGACCTGCTTTCAGGTAGTTGTAGAGAGTGAGAAGGTCCTCCCTGAGCCTCCTTTTCTCCAGGCTAAACAACCCCAGTTCCCTCAGCTGATCCTCATCAGACTTTTGCTCCAAACCCTTCACCAGCTCCTCTGCCCTTCTCTGGATACCCTCCAGCACCTCAACGTCCTTCTTGTAGTGAGAGGCCAAAAACTGAACACGAGACTTGAGATGGAGCCTCACCAGTGCTGAGTACAGGGGATGATCACTGCCCTGGTGCTGCTGGCCACACTATGTCTGATACAAGCCAGGTCTTTTCTGCCATGCAGCTTTCCAGCCACTCTGCCCCCAGCCTGTAGCACTGCATGGGGTTGGTGTGACCCAAGTGCAGGACCCAGCACTTGGCCTTGTAGAATTGCACACCACTGGCTTCAGCCCATCAATCCAGCCTGTCCAGATCCCTCTGCAGAGACTTTCCACCCTCCAGCAGATCAACACTCCCAACCAACTTGGTGTCATCTGCAAACTTACTGAGGGAACACTCAAACCTCTCGTCCAGATTATTAATAAAGATGTTAAACAGGCCTGGACCCAATACTGAGCCCTGGGGAACCCCACTGGTGACCAGCCACCAGCTGGATGTAACTCTATTCTCTACCACTCTCTAGGCCTGGGCAGTTTTTCACCCACTGAACAGTGCACCTGTCCAGGCCATGAGCAGCCAGTTTCTCCAGGAGAAATGCTGTGGGAAATGGTGTCAAAGGCTTTACTGAAGTGCAGGTAGAAAACACCCAGAGCCTTTTCCTCACCTCAGCAGGTCACCAGGTCATAGAAGGAGATTTGTTTGCTCAAGCAAGACGAGCATTTCTCAAACCATTGTTGGCTGAGTCTGAACCCCTGGTTGTCCTACACATGCCACATGATGGCACTCAGGATGATCTGCTCCATGACCTTCCCCAGATCTGAGGTCAGACTGACAGGCTAGTAGTTGCCCGAATCTTACTCTGACCCTTGTAGGTTGTCCTACCCTGACATCCTTCACATTTGATAACTTCCAGTCAATTAAGACCTTCCCAGTTAGCCAGGACTGCTGCTAAATGATCAAAAGTAGTTTGGTGAGCACTTCCTCCAGCTTCCCCAGTAACCTTTGGTGGATTCCATCTGGCCCTACAGAGCTGTGTGTGTCTAACTGTTGTGGTAGGTCACTGACCATTTATTTCCCCTTGGATTACAGGGACTTCAGTCTTCTCCTTGACCCTATCTTCCAGCTCAATATCCTGGGTACTTAGAGGAGAACAACTGGTCTGGTTATTAAAGACTAAGGCAAAGAAAGCATTAAGTACCTCAGACTTTTTGTCATCCTTTTTCACTATGGTTCCTCCAACATTCAGGAAAGGAGACTCTCCTTAGCCCTCCTCTTGTTGCTGATGTATTTATAGAAACATTTTTTTATTGTCTTTTACCGCAGTAGCCAGACTAAGTTCTGTTTGGGCTTTGGCCCTTCTAATTTTCTCTCTGCATAAGCTCATATCCTTGTAGTCTTCCTGAGTTGCCTGTCCTCTCTTCCAAAGGTCATAAACTCTGTAATTTTTCCTGAGTTCCAGCCAAAAAAATCAGGCAGGCCAGTCTTCCCTTTCCTTCTTCTTTTAGCACAGGGAGACAGCATTCTCCTTTACATCTAAAATTTTCTTCTTGGAGAACATCCAACCTTCTTGGACTCCTTTGACCTTCAGGACTGCCTCCTGGAACAAAAGGATCTGGAAGAATGTTCACAGGGAGTGGAAAGGGAAAAGGAGAGAAGTATACAGAAAGAATTAAATGAAAAAAGAGACAGGAAAAGTTAGGTTTCCAAAACCCAAAGGAAGAGAAGCTTTCAAGAAAAGCAAAGGTAACAGTACTGAAGACATTGTGGGCAACATCAAAGAGGAGGACACAATATTACTTGAATGAACTTCAGACAGGTTGTTGAGGTTGTGGTTAAACTCCAAGAGAGGCTATGGAGTCTCCCAGCTTGGAGATATTTAAAAGCTATTTAGAGATCATCCCAGACAAGTGGCTCTAGGTGACCCCACCCTTTAGTGGGGGGTTTGGACTGGATAACCTCTGCAGATCCCTTCCAACCTCAACTGTTTTGTAATTCTGTGGAATTTTTTTTATGAATACTCAAGAAAAACATGTGGATGTGGTCTTAAGAGAGTTAAAAATGTGCTTTAACCAAGAGAATCTAGGGCAGATTTGGTGGATATGACTCCATAACAACATTGCTAGTAACACTGGAGTTTAACTTTTGGTAAAAAGAGAGTATAAGCACATTTAATTATGGACTCAAAGATTACTGAAAATAAATAATAAGAAAAAGAGCAGGCAAGCAAATGGATGGTCACCTCAGAAGACTGAAAAGACCAAGGTCCCTCAAAGAGAGGATAATGAATGAGAAATATCTACACTTACAGCAGGGGAAGAAGGAGGAAGCAAGTGCTACGTGTATGCTTGTATGGAATTTTGTTGTATTTTTTCTACTTTCTAAAATAAACACTCAATGACAGAAGTGGGAGCTTTGAGAAGACTACACTAAAACTAAAATTGCATACAGGTTTAGGATGTCCTACTTGATTTTGAAGTACTGAAAATTCCAGTGCAGGTTAACTGAGGCTGTTTCAATTCAGATGCAACTCTTACCATTTGACTTGCAAGGTCCACATGTGAGCTGACTGTGCTAGACTTCCTTCACAGTAAGTGAAGAGAAAGTCATACTTCTAGGGAATAGCTTCAGCTGATTTATCTTTGACTCCCATATTTGAATGAGATAAGTGGTTTTTATTTCTATTTCTTTCCAATTCCTTGCAAAAGGAACCTTGGGTAACTAGTTCAACTTCAGTGCCTGTCATGGAGCTCCATATTGTTGCTCTACATTGGCTTTCAGCCAGCAGAATCACAGCTTTGAACTGATATTTTTAACACATCAATAGTAATGAACACCTCCTTGGTCCAAAATACTCTAAAAAAATTTGAGATTTGTTTTGAAATTTTTTAACAAGTCATATTGATTTAAAACATAAGAATCCACCAGCAGCATGAATTATATCCCTTTACTGATAAAATATCTAGAGATATTTACAGCAATATTGATTGACTCTTCTATCTCTAATGGTCCCTTTTGCATTTGATTATGCCCAGATATTGTACTATGAAATCACAGCAAATCAGGGAAATGTCTATCACCATACAATATGGCAGTAAACAGAAATTTTATGGTAAAAGACATTAGGTTATTTGTTTTTGTTTATGTCCCCTCTCATATATCAATGTACATATTTAAAATTCACATAAATAAACATATATGTTTAAATGCATATACTATTTATATTAAGGCTGCTTCTCTATTCCAGTAGTGATAGCAGAGCCAAAAACTCCCTTGATCACATCTTAACATCTGCCTGCCTTTTTATACATACACATTTGGGACAAACTTCTTTGAACCTATTCACCTCTCTAACTGCTTTAGTCAGCCCAGAGAGCATAGAAAAGGGGAATTTCATGCAAGAAACTCTGAGTGGAGATGAATTAAAAACCATGAATTATGTGAGTTATAAAAATAGCAATATAAACCCTCCCTCTTGGATGTGTATTTCTCATTATTCCTTCTATATGGATCCAAACTCAGTTTTAAAAAGAAACTTTAACAAAATATAGATACTGATGTTCCAAATCTGTATTTGTGCTGCACCAATTACATACTGGGAAGAATGGCTCAGCATGGCTGTTTGCATTGGAACAACATACTTGTCCAATTTATTCCCTTTTATTCAGGCTGGAGTGGCTCTAAGAATCCTTTAGCTTGTGACCTGGAAGAAACTTGAAACTATTGCAGTAGGTTTGGATTGCCAGACTAGTAGGCTAGTGCCAGGCATTAATGACTCTGCACCACAATAAGGTCTGCAGCTATTTGCATTGGCTCAAAGCTGCAGGGAGAGCTGTCATTTGGCCATTTCCACCAGTTTCCCTTCACCAAAGAGGCAGTCTAGCCCTCAGCTCTCAGTGTTTACCAAGCACCGCTGTTTTCTCTTTAGGGATGAGGGAGAGAGTTGAAAGTTTAGCCTGGTATTCTTCACCCTTCACTGTGTAGAAGCACTTCATCTCGTTAGCTCAGTACCTGCCAACACACTGGCATACTGCACGGGAATACTCCTTACTTCCAAAAATAACAAAGCAAGAACAAGGGAAAAGCCTATATTTTACACAGAATAAAGCAAGTTTTTGTCTGTAACATGTACTCCAATCTAAACCCACAGAGCTGTGAAGAATTTTCTCTGTCGTGGTTTTAAGCCCAGCTGGAGATTAAATACCACGCAGCCTCTCCCCTCTTAACACCATTCTCATTCTGAATCCAAAACACAGCACTGTAACAGCTACTGAAGAGAAATTAACTCTACTCTAGCTAGAATCAGGACACTCTCAAAGCAAAAATGTTAGACATTATAGAAATAAAAAATACAGTAAACCTCAAAAGTGACCATGGGTTGCCCTTAGTAGTTAGACACCATAGGATAACTTAGTCAAAGAGCAGTGCTCTGACACAGAAACCAAATTTTTATGGCAGATAAATAGCTTTATATCAGCCATAGGACTGGGGAATTGCAAGGATGAGGTTTGTATAGCCATGTGTTCAAACTCAAGACCAATAATAAAACACCAAAAGCTACAATGTGAAAAAGAAAAGATCAGAAGAGATTCAAGGCACCTTTCTTTATCAGAAAGCAACTCAGATTATCCAACTGTTGATGCAATCATAGGGATAAAAATTCCTCTGGGACTTGATTCTAAAAGTTACCTAATCCAGAGTGTGTCAACTGGACTTGTTAATAAACATCAGTAATAACTTGATTTACCAGAAGATCAAGAATCTCTCTACCTTCTTTTATCTGCTGTTGATGTAATTTCTATGATTACTTTTCACTTAAATTCCTCTCAAGCTTTTTAAATTTGTTATTTTTTCAAGTAAATTATAGAAACAGAAAAATTGAGTTGGAAAGAATTGTGGAGGTTTCTAATCCAGCCTCTTAATAAAAGAATGGCTAACTTCAAGATTAGATTTAAAAAAAAAAAAAAAAAAAACAAAAAAAACAAACAGTTGTTTGGAAAGTTTCTGAGGACAGGGTTTCAATAAGGTCTCTAGAAAATCCAGTGGTTAAATCTTTCTCCTTATTGAATGCAAGGAAAAAAGTGATTACAGTCAGAATTTCTGCTATTTCTAATTGTGACTTTTGCCTCTACTTTCCTTGCTGTGGCCTTCTAAGCAGAATTTGGCTGTCTTCCACTTCTGTCTTCAGGTATGTAAATAGGAGGTGTCCAGATTTCCTGGCGAAGGGGTGGGTTTATATGAAATCAGGCACAGTATTCCAGTATTCTCCAAGTTTTCAGTGGATACATTAAAATACCAACCGCTTAGGAACGTTATTTTTAGCCCAGCACAAGTCAGATTTTAAACAGTAGCTTGTTTTATACAAAGTGCTTCAACTCTTTGAAATGATGCCCAGATGAAGTGAAAACATAATCCCAAATCCAGCAACCCAACCAGTTTTTACCCTCCAGTTCTCCTGTTTAGTCCATATATATACCTTTTGGTTATAATCTGACTACAGGGCTATTATGTGATACCCTATCAAAAACCTTACTCAAGTCTATCTGTGGAGGAGCCCAGCTGGTTCTGGGCTCTCTGTAAGCTGAAATACCGAAGATGGAACTTCTACACCTGGGAGAGGGTCGGCCACGGACAGTAAGGACTGTAACACAGAATGGGTTTCCTGTCAGGAATGCTGACCTATTGTGTTCGGACATGTGTGGCTATGTCCAATCATGAGTTGTTATGTTAGTGGTAAACCAATGGTGCGTGTACATGTGTTACCTAGAACTGTATAAAGGTAGCAGCACTGTTGCATTCAAGGGCTGGTATCATGAAACCGTGTCACTATCCTGCCTCGACCTGTGACATCTATCTCTTCTTGCTGCTTCTGTTACCCCTCTGCTACAAATGTTCTCATTTGTGATTCCTACAATCTGGTTTCTTTATGCTCATGCTCTGTGTGCTCCCAGGCATATTTATGTTGTTTAGAATTCAGAAATAGTTATTTCAGAGCACATGTAAAGTCTACAGTGATGAATGTGCCTACATCATCACCAAATAGTTGATATCATCACTACATGTACTAGAGAAAGAACAAAGCAGAACTACTCCAAGGACACTGAGGGCTACGGGTCTAAAGCTTATGTAAACAATCCTTCCAAAGCAGCCCTAACTCTGGCATCTTCTCCCAGAGAATGCCAAAGAAATGTTTCTTCCTCACTTTTTGTAAGGAAGCTATTTTATGTAGCTGCCCAAAAGAACTGTAGATTAATTTTCTTCCTTGTCTTTAATTGAACACTGTTTTTAAAAAGCTAGTCATCATTGTATTCTGAGTAGAGCATCAACATACAGCTTAATGAGAAAATAAAAAAGGAAGATTACTTAAAAACAAGACCAAAACAACATTAGCAACAACAAAAAGAGCCAATCCTCTCAAAAAACACATACAAAAAATAGCGAGAAGTTACTGAGCACCCAATCCATGAGAATTCCTTCAGGTGACCCATGTCATGGAACAAGCATCACTTGTAGAAACTGTCAATTTAAAACTAGAAGAGATAATGCAGTAAAAATTAACTCTTATGATACTGTCATAGCATATCCTCCAAACTATACATTGGTGGTGAGGCATGAGGAAAACTAGTTTGACAGACAGATAAGAAAGGCTAGTAGGATCCCTTTATGCTTTAGGAGAGTAGGCAAAATGCAGCTCAGCAGAAAGGGAAGCAGTTCTGGTTCTTGACAGAAGTGTGAAGCATGTGTTCTGCATGTGCTCTGTATGAAAGTAGGGAATGCTCAGTGGAGCTCTGAATCCTCTCAGCCAGAGCCCAGACACTCTGTAAAATAAAAATCCAGACATCAGTCTGGCTGAAAGTACTGAAACTAAGCTGGAAACATATGTGATTACTTGTGTAGGTGACAAGAGAAACTGGAATATAAAGTGCTCTAGACAGTCAATAAACCTGTCTTACATACTTCCCTTTGTCCTCGGTATATAAAAAAAAAACCCAACAAACCAAAACCCCCCAAAAGCCCCAATCAACCAACTAACCAAAGAAAAAAACTTGAACCTCAGGTGTAGCTAAACATAAATGTCAAATATTTTAGAAAATATAAGGTTAGTAAGGTTTTCTCCCTGCAAAAAACCTACATATTCAAAATATGCAGAAAATATTCCCAGTTTTACACCATAACTGTACTTTCTTTCAGCTCCTGCAGAAGTCAGCACATTAAATAATTTTTTGGTGCATCACTAACATGTATTCTGCAAACTATGCTGCAGGGTTCAGATGACCAGTGACAGCTGTGAAATCTAGCTTCTCTCTCTCAGAATTGTGTGCTTCCCTACATGATTTTGAATAGGCTCAAACACCAGAGTAATCATTTATCACCATAAACATCTTGAATTCAGATACAGATAAGAGAAGTTTTGCATGAAAACAGTTACTACTCTGGCCATTTTTCAGTTTTCAGTGGAAAAGGTTGTAAGAGGGAAAGGAAAAGGCTAAGAAAATTGCATTTTTCCTGCTCTCAACAAGCATCCTTAGTAAGGACTGTCATGATGTGGTGTTGAGTAGTATTTGTGATCATTAGAGTGAAAATAAATGGACTATTTTAAAGCAGCAGCTGATAGTGGTCTCATCATAATTGTCATGAGTATCTTTCTCAAGGGAGACAATGTAAACATTCCAAATATGTTAAATTACAGTGATATAGTAACTTACAAGTCTACATGAGATACTTCCCACAAGTGATAATTCATTTCAAATTCAAAAGAATTTCCTTCAGTCTCAAGAAGATCTAAGTTTGAAGGCAGAGCCAAGAAACTGTTGTGAAAACTCCTGCATGTGCTGGCTGCAGTCTAATGAAGGAGGAGAAACTTGGTGGGTGTTAATTTGTAACCAAGGCTATCATCCCTGCAAGAGGAGCTGGGCTGGGGACACCTTAAGCTGTAAATTAACTTACTTTTAGCTGTGCTGGTAGGCACCTCTCCACATTGTAAAGTAACAACCAGCTCTTGACACAAACCTTCTTTTCAAGCTAAGGACTAGGATTTGCTAAAAGAGAGCATCTTGAAAAATTAATGCACAACTAACAACTCATGGTGTTGTTTGTCACTCCTTTACAGAAGTTCCAGAACTTGCCAAATCATAGATTATGTGCCTCACCTGACAGTGAGGCAAAGCTGGTCTGAAAGATTGAGGGCAGTCAGAGGGCAGCAAAGGCAATTACACAGATAGGCAATTACAGAAGAAATGAAGCAATAAAACCAATCTTGTGATGCATAGTTTCTCAAACAACAAGAGTGCTAGAAGCTAAGGAATATATTGGAATTGGAGCAATTGGAAAAGCCAGCTTTTGCCTCAGAATCTACATAAGTTTTGTTATACTTTCCTTGTGATATTCTTCAGGTGTCATTTGTGCTAAACACTTAGTTCCAGAAATTTAATTGGTTGCTTCAAACTGACATGTATTTGCCCAGTCTTCTGAGACTTTCCATGTTGCATGAGTTAGTTGGTGTGCCATGATGTGAAAGTTCTGCTGTAGTCAGAAACCATACCTTCCGCTGAGAAAAGGGAGTCTGGAAATGCACAAACATTAGATTTCAAAAACTACTGTGCAGAGAAGTGAGAGAATTCCACATATCAATTATGTTGCAGCACGTACATGGGAGAGGAGCAATCACCTAATTTGGTTTTGTGGATTAATTTCACTGTTGACACTGATTAGTGTCTTCAGATCTATAATAATAATGGCCAGTCTTCGCGAGCGAAGATCTGGGGAAGGTCTTTCCACCTTCCAGCCTGCGCATTGGATTTTTTAGGTGAGACACAGTGTGCGCGGAACTGAGCCCACCCTTTAATCCTAAGGTTCATCTGCCGGGGCCAAGCGAGTTTGGACGGTGGCAGCGAGGTCCTTAGGACGTAGGTGGGTTGCCTTTAAGGGCTAACAAGCCCCACCTGCCGGGGAGTGGCCCTGACCGGGAATCGAACCCGGACCTCAGCAGTGACAGCGCCACGCCCTTACCAGTAGACCACCAGGGGCTCCCCTTCTGATCTAGTGCAGATGAAAAATACCAAATACTGTGCTATTATGATGTTCTGGGTAGCACCCAGTCCCATATGGTTTTAATTGTGAAAACAATGTCAAACATCTTTTCTAACCTGACACACAACTCATGAAGTCATAGAATCTTAGAGTATGCTGAGTTGGAAGGGACCCATCAGGATCATCGAATCCAACTTCTGGTCCTTCACTGGACACCCCAAGAGTCACACCATGTGACAAGAGTATTGCTCAAATGTTTCTTGAACTCTGTCAGGCTCGATGCTGTGACTATTTCCCTGGAGAGCTTGTTCCAGTGCTCAACTACGCTATAGGTGAAAAACTTTTTTGTGATATCTAACCTAAACCTCCCCTGACTCAGCCTCATGCTGTTTCCTCAAGTCCTGTCACTGGTCACACTTACCCCTCTGCTTCCCCTTGTGAGGATGTTGAAAACAGCAGTGAGGTCTCCCTTAGGTCTCCTCCATGCTGAACAAAATAAGTGATCTCAGCCAGTCCTCCATACCCTTCCCCATCCTTGTGGTCCTCCTTTGGATGCTCTCTAAGAGCTTAATGCCTTTTGTATATTGTGGTGCCCAAAACTGCACATGATATTCAAGGTGAGGCCACCCCAGTGCAGAGCAGAGCGGGACAATCCCCTCCCTCCCCGGCTGGTGATGCTTTGCTTGATGCTCCCCAGGACCCGGTTGACCCTCTCGGCTGCCAGGGCACTGCTGACTTGTATTCAACTTGCCATCTACCCCCAGTTCCCTTTCCACAGTGCTTCTCTCCAGCTTCTTGTTCCCCAGTCTATGCACAAAACCAAGGTTTCCCTTCTGCGCTATCCACGTGCAGAATCAAGCACTTGCCCTTGTTAAACTTCCCACAGTTGGTGATTGCCCAGTCCTCTAATTTGTCAAGGTCTCTCTGCATGGCCTCTCTGCCCTTGAGGGAGTTGACAGTTCAGTTCCTTGCAATTTAGTCTCATTGGCAAACTTAGTATTCCTTAGAGTCCTGTGTCCAAGTAGTTAATGAAGCTTTTGAAGAGAACTGGGCTGAGGATGGAGCTCTGCAGAACCTCACCAGTGATTGGAAGCCAGTTTAATGTACCCCAATTCACTATAACTCTTTGTACCCGACCTGAGAGCCAGTTGCTCATCCATCACATAACACAGTTATCCAGCTGTATGCTGGACATTTTGTCCAGAAGGATACTGTTAAGAGACAGTATCAAAGGCTAAAGGGCTCTTCTGCTGTAAGTTCAATCAGAACAGTCAGTGCTCAGCTGTTACTGCAATTCTGGGAGAAACCAAGCAAAAATGAGGAGAAGAGAAGCAATTGGAACTAAAATTATCATTTATAGTTCCTTGGTGTGGATATGAAATCCAGATTGTCAGAATGATTGAATTGTGCCTGGGGTTTATATTGCTGATCTGGTCTGGCATGGTAGCCTGTATACACATTCAAAAAAAAAAGAAATAATTTTCTCTTTTAATCTTGCACTCTCAGACATATAATATATGCATCTTTAACCCTCCTCAGTCCTTACAGGAATTCTGTTTACACTAAGGTTGAAAGGCTCGAAGTGCTGTTTGGATGAATGACTCGAGGGCAGCCAGTCCCTTGCTCTGTGGTGCAGCAGCAGCAGGCTGGGGCACAGGGCTGCGGGGAGCCCCTGGCACTCTGTGGGGTGTGTGGGAGGGCTGGGGTGAGTGAGAGTAGTTATGCTAAATGAGTGCCAAAAACGACCAAGTGCTTGCTATCTGATGAGAGAAAAGTACCATCCCCAGTTTCTGTGGAGTAGCTAAGTGACATAAACACTTCCAAAATGAGGAAGTTTCACAGCAGTAGTTTTCAGCTTTTTCAGGTTGCACCTAAAACTGTGCTCACACAGTGCTGAGAAATGTAAAGTCATAGAATCATAGAATATCCTGTGCTGGAAGGGACCCACAAAGACAACTGACTTCATCCCAGCCCTGCACAGGACAACCCCAAGAATCACACCATGTGCCTGAGAGCATTGTCCAAAAGCTTCTTGAACTCAGACAGGCTTGGTGCTGTGGTCACTGCCCTGGGGAGCATGTTCCAGCGCTCAATCACCCTCCAGGAGAAGCACCTTTTCCTAATATCCAACCAAAACCTCTCCTGACCTAGCTTCATGCCATTCCCTTTGGTCCTAAGTAGGATTTAACAAATGGTGTTGCTGAGACACCTCCAGCAGAACAGGCACAGCTTTAGATAAACTCTGCTTCTCAACTGAATGTAATCAAATGTGCTGTACCAAAAAATCACACAAGTCAGCCATGTGTCTTTGTGTCAGTTATCAATTCTCAAAGGAGTTTTTAGGGCTTTCCACCACATGACAGACAGAGATAGCTTCCCTTCAGAGGGCATACAACTAAATCCTTTTTATGGGGTAATAGCTAATCATCATCATCATCATCATCATCATCATGGCTAGGCTTCGCGAACGAAGATTTGAAGGGCTCTACCCACGCTTGCTACAAGCGCGCTGATGGCTAAAAAGGCCAATGCGAGATAGACAAGTCCGGTTGCAGAAGGCACAGCAGAAAGACTCCCCAGGTGATACAGACAAGACGCGATTCTTTCTGCGTTGTCTTTTCTCCTCAAGAGTGATCCTGCGTGTGTTCTCAAAAGCAGCAGCAGCGTTATAGATGGTGTGTCTCCAGGCCTCCCGATTGGAGGCCAGGGTAGACCAATGGTGATGATCAATATGGCCAAGGATGAGGGATTGTTTCAGGGAGTCCTTGAACCTCCTCTTCGGGGCTCCTCTCTTGCGGCAGCCAGTGGCAAGTTCCCCATAGAGTACGATCTTAGGGAGGCGGTAGTCCTGCATCCTGGAGACGTGCCCTGCCCAGCGCAGCTGTGTTCTCAGCAGCATGGCCTCAATGCTCGTGATTGCTGCCTGTTCAAGGACAGACGTGTTGGTCACATAGTCAGTCCAGTGGATGTTTAGAATTGTGCGGAGGCAACGCTGATGGAAGCGTTCTAAGAGACGCAAATGGTGGCGGTAAATGACCCATGATTCGGACCCATACAAAAGAGTAGACAGTACAACAGCTCTGTAAACACTGATCTTGGTACTTTTCTTCAGGTGTTTGTTTTGCCACACTCTTTTATGGAGTTTACCGAAAGCTCTGTATGCCTTTGCTAACCTGTTGTCTATTTCTGCATCAATCTTACCGTCTGAGGAGATGATGCTACCCAGGTAGCTAAACTGCTGGACTGATTTGAGTTCTGTTTCACCAATGGTGATATGGGGATGATGGGAGACTTCCTGAGGTGCAGGCTGGTATAAAACTTCTGTCTTCTTCAAGCTGACTTCCAGTCCAAACAGCTCAGCAGCCTCTGCAAAGCAGGATGTTAGACGCTGCAGAGCTACTTCTGTGTGAGCAACAAGGGCGGCATCATCAGCGTAAAGCAGCTCACGGATAAGACAATTTAAGGTCTTAGTGTGGGCCTTCAGTCGCCTTAGTGAAAACTGAACTGGATACCGCCCCCACCATGGGAGAAACTCTTAAAGCAATACAGCAGGTGAAAATTGGCAAGGCAGCTGGGGTTGACGGAATCCCACCTGAAATCTGGAAGTACGGTGGCCAAGCACTCTGTGCTAAGTTTCATGAATTTGTGGTGCGCTGCTGGGAACGAGGTGAACTGCCTTCAGACCTTCGTGACGCTGTCATCGTCACCTTGTACAAGAGGAAAGGAGATAAATCAGACTGCTCAAATTACCGAGGTATTACTCTGCTCTCCATTGCTGGTAAAATCCTTGCAAGAATTCTGTTGAACAGATTAATACCCACCATAGCAGAAGATCTTCTAGGCTTTCGACACTGTGAGCAGAAAAGGTCTGTGGCAGATTTTGGAACGTTTAGGATGTCCTCCCAAGTTCCTCAAAATGATCATCTTGCTTCATGAGGACCAGCGCGGCCAAGTGAGACATGGTGACGCACTTTCTGAGCCGTTTCCAATAGCCAATGGTGTGAAGCAAGGCTGCGTCCTTGCACCAACTTTATTCACAGTCTTCTTCAGCATGATGCTCCAAAGGGCCACGGCAGACCTCGATGATGAAAACGGTGTCTACATTCGATATCGTACGGACGGGAGCCTGTTCAACCTAATAGCTAATACCACTTCACAAATTAGTCCTGAGTACTGAGTATTCACATCTGTTGTTAGCACCATCAGAAACTGCAGGAAAACAATATAGTTGTGATGAGTTTCCCAGCTGAAGGCCACCAGGCTTTGCCACTTAGCTGAGTGGTGTATCTTTTTTTTTTTATTTGCTGAGGAACATGGGTTTCTCCAAAAACCCAGCTGTTAGGCCTATCCAAGCTACTGATCACACTGTGTCTACACTTCTCACTCTGGGGTGTTGTTCTGGGATCACTGTACTAGAATGCATTCATCCTGAGAAAGAAATAAGGACAAGGGAAGCTCGAGAGGAAATAAAACTGAAGAAATAAAGATGAATATACAAAATGTGCTTGCATAAATGACTTGCTGTACACTAAAACCCAATTCAAACACCCTTTGTGATCAACAGCAGCATTAGGCAGCTGGGTAACAGAGAGTGTATTCAAGGGAAGGAAAACAGGTGCAAGAAGCAGAAATTTCTGAGATCCATTAGTGAAATCTGGACATAGGTCCAGAGGTACTTGGCATAAAGATATCTCACAGTTTGTACAAATGTAAAAGGCAGACAAAAGACAGATCTGTCCAGTAATGCTTGAATAGCTGGGAGTGCACAGGTTGTCTATGCAGAAAAGGAGCACTCAACAAGGACAGCTAAATGGGATTATATGGCACATTTCATAGTATTGTAGAATCATTAATGTTGGAAAAGATCTTTTAAATCATTGACTCCTACCATTAACCCAACCCATGTTCACCACTGAAATATATTCCAGTAATGTTGATTCCATCATTTCTCTGGGCAGCCTGTTCCAAGTCCTGACCATGCTTTCAGTGAAGAAATTTTTCCTAATATTCAGTTTAAATCTTCCTTGGTGCAACTTGAGGTGACTTTTTCTTCTTTTGTCATTTTTTACCCGGGAGGAGACCCACCCTACCTCTCTGTGACCTCCTTTCAGGAAGTTGTAGAGAGTGCGAAGGTCCCCCTGAGCCTCCTTTTCTCCAGGCTAAACAACCCCAGATTCCTTAGCCACTCCTCATAAGACTTCTCCTTCCTTCCTGCTTTCACCTGCTCAGTTTTTTTTAGGAAGAGTTTGACAAAAGAAGGAGTTTTAGATATGTGTGTGTATATATATACGTGAAAGAAAAACCATCATTAACATTAGCTTCTTTTGCTGCTATGAGGAATCATTTCAAAGCATTGGAACTCATATTTGCCCCTCTCTTCTTATCCATCTCATTATATTTTTTTGTTAAGATCAGTCTAGAAGTAAATGATGGAAACAAAGGTTAAAAAAGTAGTTTCAAAGTTAAAGAAATTGTAAAACTATTATTTTTCTAGGACACACTGAACTAAGAGCAGAGAGGAAACTACACATTCTAGAATTTCCTTCATTCTCCTGCTAGATATGCATCCCATGTTTGGCATCTACCAAGGTAGAAGCTGCCATGTTTATGGCTTAATCATGGTCCTCCTTTCAACATTCAGGGAATCCTGAACTCTGCAAGTCTATTGCTGTGGTATTTTCAGAGGGAGAGACAAGTACTTCTTGTCGTGTTTGTGAAGTCTGTAATTGCAAAATGCACAGTCAATTTTACACCAAATACAAACAAGGTCTTATATATTTCTTTATTAGGTGGATTTATACTACCCTATTTTTTTCAAATCAAACAGCTAAGGCACAAATGATGAGAACTATGAATACAGTTGAGTTTTCAGGTGGAAATGAGTCCAGCAATCAAGAAAATCTACTTTAGATTTACAAAGCCCTGGATAAATTGATATATCCCTATATTCAAAATAATTAGTATTAATGATGTTAAAATATTCTGGCACTCAGGCAGGTAGTGCTAAGGGTTATCAAGCACTACCAAAAGAGGAAAACTTTGTAGGAATTCCTTCAGTGATGGTGTCTTACCTTCACCTAGATTGAATCTGCAGTCTTGAAGATAGTATGCCAGATTTTTTTTTCAGATGGATGCTAACACTGCATAAAGCTCAGTAAGGGACTGATTTTTTTCCACTAAACAAGTACTAGAGAGTTCCAATTGAGCTCAAGCTCTGTGCTGACATAATACAGCTTGCAGTTAACTGTCAAATTTTTTAGAGACTTGTATATATTTTTAAAATGTGTTTTATGGCATAAGAGACTAAATATATAGATTTTTATTGGAGTACATGTGTGTGTATAGCCTGGTTAGTCTATTATAGAATACACTGAACTAAAATTTTATGCTCATATATTGGCTTAGAAGGGCATTCAAATATTTCTTCAACCATTACCTCCTCCAGATGTTATTTTCTCTGACATTTTAAAATACGTGCATAAGCCATTTCTAAGCAATCCCTCAAGGTAGTAAGTTTGAACACTTTTTCTTAATTCAAGAAATTGAAACAATTTATATTTAAACAATCTGTGTTTTCTGTATTGAGGCATACATTTTGGAAATCTTATTTGGGATAAATTTTCCTGTAAGCTAGCATGAGAACAAAGTGAGTTTCTAAAACAGTTTATTGTGATGGGTTTAGATAGAGTAATTCTCTTTCTCAGTTAATTTTCTAGGACATAAAATAACTGTAGTAGTCTTCCATATAGAGCTTCCAGTGCCTTTATTCCAAATATAGTTTTTCAGATTTTATTTTCTCCAAGTGACTAAGAAATACTCAAATCAATAATACAACCCTGTCCACACTATGCATACCAGACCAGGTTGTCTGTTTCTTTGGATTTTTTTTTTCTTTGTTTGTTTGTTTTTTTCTTTGAACACAATGTATAAGTTAGTATTAGGACAAAACAGATACCAGACTGGCACCAGGCAGAGCTGGGCAGGGCAAAAGCAGCCACATTGCCATGTTGGCTGCACATCATCATCAGCAGGCAGGAGCTCAGGGAGACCTGATGTCCTGGAGTGAATACTTCAAAAATCAGAACTCTCGTACTAGTGTCCAAAGCAGGAGGATTTCACCCTGAGTGTGCTATCACACCAGTACTCTTCCCATGGCTTCAGAGTCACAGCTGGCTTAAACTAATCAAAGTCAACCAAAGGGAAATCCCCTCCTTTTGCCTCCTCTGTGCCAGCACAAGCAGTTTTATGGTTGAGTGAGGAGCCAAGGCACTTCTAGATAGAAGTTTTTTTCCTGATTGCATCAGGAAAACAAACCAGAAAAAAAAAAAAAGAAAAAAAGGAAAAAGATGGGTTATTTGTAGCTTCAGCTCTGCTTCTGCAAAAGGAAGAGTCAGGCTATGGTCAATTTAGAAACAAGCTTTTCTTACCAGACCTCAGGTGTGGAGGACCATGTCATCTCTGACTTTTCTGCGAGGAGAGAAAAACTGTCTCCAGGCTTCCTGTACACTATAGACTTTTATTTCTCATACTATCAGCTATATGTGACCTATATGTGGAAACTCTAGTGCAGAGAGGAATTTGGGTAGAATTCAACACTGGAATTGTCAGAAGAAAAACAAAGTGAAATAACTTTAACTGAGCCATTTAGAAAAAAAGTGAGAACAGCCAGAAGCTTGGGAAAGCAATCAATAACTAGCCAAGCAGTCAGAAGGTTTAATTCCAGTTTTATATCCAGCTGTCATGGGGTAGGTTTGTTCAGATAAAAAGAAAGGAATCATTTTGATCCATAACTGTGTAAGTCAGTACAATAGCAGGAAGGAAAAGGAAGTGAGGTTTCTTTTCTCAATGTGAATATAACGTGGCAAAATCATGTGATTCCCCAAATGGGTCTTGTATAAATCTAACTTTTGGCTTGAAAAAGAGAGTTTTAACAAATTTTCTCAGAATGATTTTCAAAGTGTATAGAGATTTGGTTCAGTTGGACTGATGCTGTAGGGGTTCCAAGTGACACAAGCACAGTAGCATTATCATCACAAGCACAGTAAATACAAAATCCACAAATAGTTTCATGCTCCTTGGATCACCTTAAGTGATTTCCTTTCCTCCTCTTTTATAGAAACTCAATGATATTTTTGTTGATTACTTCTCTTTCAAGTATTTCAATTAAAAAATATGGAAAACTTAACAAAGTAAGACTTCACAGACAAACACAATTTTATACAGAAAGGCATTGATGTAGTGATAATATCTCCTTAATATCTCCTTAAACAGTCCATCTACCTAAGTGAGTCTTTTTGATCCAAGGTGAGAGAACTGCCCAGAAACAAAACTGAAGATCTAAAGAAATTAAGTATATACAGATGACCCCCTACAATTTCAAGTAAAAGGTCAGAAGGTCACCCAGCAGAGTGGAAGTTAATGAAATGAAACCCAGAATCACTAAAGCTAATAAGAACAAATAGATTCAGAGCTTCTCTTGCTGTGTTCAACCCTGTCAAGCATAATTTCATGTTTCCAAAGAAAAAACCCATCTGCCAACAAAACACCCAAAGAAAACAACACCAAAAAACTTTCCTTCTGTACAAGAGTATGATTCAGACTTTTAAAAAATACCTGAAAAATTTTGCCCTTCTTTTTAAGGACAAAACATAAAATAAAAATAGTTAATTAGAAGAACTATGTTGAGCCACCATTGCAAGTTTCTCAGATTTCTTGGACACCTGCAGAGGTCATTTTATCTCCATTACTTGGAAAGAAAACCAGAATGTCCAAAAGGCTGTTGGAAGCTAGAAAGATGAGGTATCACACCATGGTAAGTGACAAGACAAAAGCATATTTTGTTTTATTTTGATATGAAGTCCTGGCCTGCAATGTAGTGCTTCAACATTTAAAAACTTTTATATTCAATTATCAGCTCAAGTGTACCTCTTGGTCTCTCCAAAGCATTTCTCCCCTTTTTGTGGTGAAATATAAACCTTCTCACATTCCTTCTGCAACCTGAAAAAAATAATATGGTGCTGTCAGAAGCAAAACTTCTTATATTTAAGTAATCCTCATAGACAAAATTCACTAAGTGAGTTGAGACCTGCCAAAGGGCCAGCTGTTGACAATAAGACAAGTTTCTTTGTAGATGAATCACAGCAGACAGACAAGGTGAAGAAGAGTGCAAATAAATGCACATGGCCCAGGTAATCACAAAACAAGGGAGGTTTGGAAGCAGAGATTTCTTTGATATTATCTGAACATGATGTGTTCAGGGTAGTTTTGACTTTGAGTTGGGATAAAAGTTTCAGAAAGATTTCCTGCTATAGACAGTTTTGGAACCTCAATTTCTCTTCAGGAAGTGAACATGGTGGAATTATGATAAAATGAAAGCAAAACCCCGATATGTGGTTTTCACCTTCCAAAAAACCCTCTGTTTGATTTAAATTTACAATGCATTTTTATTGGCTTTTTATTTTAACCAGGCTACTAGAAGTGACAGATAAAGTTTTTTTAGATAAATTAGATACAAGTTTCCTTAAATACATGAAAGTGTGACTTTTAGCAGCTTAATGCTCATAGTAACTTCAGTGCACACCATAGTAAAGAAGTAAATGTCTTGAAGGCACCTTAGGAATTGATTGTTTAAGTGATTTATTTTCTGAACAGTGTTATTCACAGAGACAAGGAAATACCCAAGTAAACCATTGCATTTTTTTATAATGTTGCAATATATGCTAAATGAGTGAACAATCTTTATTTTTTGGAAAGCCAAGAGGACTGAGGTCTACTAATATTACTGAAAATGTCAAAAATACCCACTTCATTCAGAGGGGAAAAAAAAAGAGAAAAAAAATGCCAACACAATAAAAGCCAAACAGGAGATTATTTTCTCAAGGCTTGTCTAATCAACATTAAATAAAACTAGAGATTTTAGACATCCTTTTGGTTAGCAATTGGTTAACATTGTAAGTGACTGTTGCTGCTTGTTTAAATATTACCTTTGCAGGAGCTGGGAAAGAACACTTGCCATATTTCTGCAGAGTTTACAGATCTTTAAATACTGGTGGTTGAGCTGATTAACGAACACATCTGTAAGTTAAATTCTCAGAGGCTGCTTTCAGGCTGGCTGAAACCAGAAAGTGTTGGAAATCTATTGAGAAGGCTTAAGATTCCTAGTTCAAAATCCAGGTATTGAGAGGGATTAAGATTCCCAGTTCAAAATCCAAGGCACACACATTTGCCTAAGGATCTGAATGGAATTATTTGAAACCAGATTGCTGCCACTAGTCTATTCATATTCAGAGCTACAGAATCTGCCAGGTTAGGACAGGCTTAATTAATGAGGTCACATTGTGCACTGTTCAACCCAAACCACATGATAAACATAGGGGATTGGATTTGAGAGGTTTTTTCTGTAGTTTGTTCTTAGTCTGTTTTCATTTTGTGTGCGGTCTCATCATCTACAGCATCAAGAAATACATGAGCACTTCCAGTAGAATAAGGCAACATGTGATTCTGGCATCTGATTGTATTCCTGATGATTAAAGTAAAAGGAGTAATTGAAATTCCAAGTGATGCCAGGATCTGAGTAGGGTCAAAAATGCTACTCTACCACACAGCAGGAGAATGAAAAGCTAACATAATTTCAGTAGAAAAACCCCCATATTAACAGTATAATAATTTGCATTTCTTGTAATGATTTCCTGGCTTTAATGACTTTAGAAGTTTTATAGTAAAGTTATTTTCCTGCTCAAATAAGCTTTTGGAAAAGTTAGAAGAGAGATTGTTCTAGTTTAATTGACCTTGTTCCCTTGTTACACCTAATACTTTTAGAAGGCAAAGCCAATCTGATGGGAAGGTGGCACATAGGAATTTAAGAACATTTTTCCACAGTTGAATGCCTTATGAATCATGGGTTATCTTATCGATAACCGTTCCTTTTTTGAGTCCAATTCCAGTTTAAGATATGAACAGCTCAGGAGCCATGAAAATCACAATGTTTTCTCTAGAACCTGTACTGTGTATTTGGTTGAACCAGATTCTTTCAAGGTTCATTTTTATCTAGCTTTGTTCTGGCAAACAAACATCATGGGAACACTTTAAGATCTCAGGCTGAATGAATTTGTGAAGCATGATTGTATTTATTTCTTTCAAGTGCTTCCTATTTTGTCCAGTGGCCAAGGCAAATCCACTTTTTTATAAAGACATTTAAATTAACTGACCACATGTTTTCAAGTGAGAAACTTAGCTTAACTTACATTCAAAACCTGTTTTCTCAGTCTTTTCCAATTTTTGATGACAATCTCTAAAACTGAAAAAAACCCCACACTATTTCTCATTCCCTTACTCATTTAAAGGTGTTACTTACCTGTACTGCGATGGCTTCAGAGAGAGACATGAATTTACCTAAACCACTAGATAAATCTGACCAAAAACGTACATAAGTTTAGTAGCCAAAGCTTCACACAGGGAGAGAGCAGCATGTCATGGGTCTGAAAGACTCTTTTCTAGGATAGGAAGTATATAGGAAATAAGGTGCAGCTATAACTAATAAAGTTTGTCCTTAGACTGAAATTCAGACCTTGATTTCTGCAATTGAAAAGCAATTCTACGAGCTTAATTGCCAATAATGTTTCTTATCGGATTCTAAAATAGGATACTTTGTGTGAATCTGTACTTTGAATGTCAGGGTGCTACTCACCTTGATTCACTCATTTTCAACAAATGAAATTGGCTGATAACCTTAAGATTTATGCAAAGAATTTACTATTTCAGACATTTGTGACTACAAAAGAAAAAGAAAAAAGGAATATAACAAAGTATATAAATGTTTAGGAAAAGAAGTCATAAACTATGTTCCTCATACATTGTTAGGCTTTTTTCAAGGGGATGAAGGGTTAATAGTGAAAGAAACCCTACACTGAAGTAACTCACAAAAACACTTGGCTAATGCAAATGTTTAAATCAAATTATGTTTGTGTTTTGAGGATACGGCTCAAATTCAACATTGATTTAACTTCGCTAATTTCTTTGGTACTCTGGCAGAATTAAATTACTAATTTCATTTACTAAGTGACACATCTAGTTACCATACTGCCAGATCCTGGAACATTTCCAGAATCTCAGACCAGCATGCACTGAGTTGCATATTCATTTTGGGACTGATGCTGATCATTCTTGGCCCAGCTTACATCCCTGTATTCTTGATGAAAGAAACAAATGATTTAAGTAGATGCAAAATTCAGGCTTTTATGCTGTATCAGCCTTCAGTATTATGAGTTCCTTTCAAATCACCATTAGGGGAATAGCTAAGGCATTCCCCTTCATCTGAAAAGAAAAGAAATTCTCTTTGTTTCTTTTATTAAGTGGTTGGAGTTTTTTTCAATATATCACTTCCTGAATATTTAAGACAAAATTAAAGATGAGTTTTATTTTTTTCATGTAATTGACAGAACTAATTTGAGTTTATATGTGAAATAACTTATACTTTTAATAAACACTTTTAGTAAGCAGTTTTCCCTACTTTCTTCACATTACTGCTTCCAAGAGTGTTATTAGAGTTTGAGATTAGAGCAATTCACTATAAAAGTTGAAGACAATTGAAAGAACGTCTTTAGGAAGACAATTTGGGTCTATATATACAATGAAGTATGACAAGTGATCAAGGTAATGCAATATGTGCAGCTGTGGGAAAAGCTAAGATGCAAGCAATATGATAGCTTGAGGAACTGAAAGGTTCTGATGTAGGAAGTACTATGTGAGCCCAGTGCATTGCAAAAATGCCTAACTAGAGAAAATACAGGAAACATTTACTGAAATAATGGTGTCTCTTCTATATTAAAACAATCTGGAACATAAAACCTTTTCTGGAGTTGGTGTTACAATGGAGCAGGTTCAAGAGTAAATTGCAGCTCAAATACAGATTTTCCTTCGTTGTATCCCAGATGTGTCCCTGGGAGGTGGCTTAGTGCTCCCCTTTGGTCAACCAGCAGAAGCTGACCTGGGTTTTAAGTTCTAGGTCCCAGAATGGTTGTGTTAGCACAAGGAGTAGCAAAGTGAAATAGTTCATGAAAAAGACCAGTATTCCCAGAGAATGAGAGAAAGATAAGCTTCCTGACTAAGCAATACTTGAGTCACCTCTTACAGATATGCAGTGTTCCATCTAGATGAGCCATCATTTTACTATAAACAAAGAAAAAATCATATCAAAGGCTTAGATCGAAGACTGTATAAAAGAAAAAATCTGTAATGCAGAGCTACTAATCAAAACTAGTTCTCTTCAGTCTGCCAAACCACCTTTCTTAGCTTGTCTCTGTTAGTAAGTGTGCAAAATCTAAACCACAAGTCACATGACAGCAAAAATAGGCAAAACGCCCACATAGAAAGGATATACTGGGGATAACCAATTACACAAGGGTTTGGTGGTTTGGGCTGGCAGTAGCTGAGTGGAGAAAGGGGATCATTTTGCCAGCTGGAAAGGCATGGAAAAGAAGATGAAAAGTATGGAAGGGTTTAGGGATGAGGGAAAGAAGTTAAGAAAGTGTGGAAACGGTTGCAAAATCTGTAGTCTAAAGAAGAAAGCTCTTGGATTGGACAACAAAAGGAAACCAAGAAGTGTTAGTTAAGGTATAAAAAAGCCATTTCAAAGCCAGTAACATCAAACAATCAGTTGTTTCTAGAATTAAATTTTTGATGGATGATAATAAGGCTTCAATTCCAAAGGAAAACCTAGCCACAAAAGGTGTCGGAGTCTGCAAATCTGCAGCTCAACCATGAACACAGGAAATCTTCATCCCTAGATTCTTTTTCATTGTCAGACAAAGTAATACCTGTGCACGGTAGTATCATGTATAGTTCAATATAAACATCTAGCTCTTTAAGCTTCCTGGAAAATTAACTCTAAAATTTCTCTATAAGTAAGAATGTAATTTTTTTTTCTTATTTTGTTGCTGTTGATTTGATTTCTTATACATATTTTGATGAATAAAGTGTATTTTTTGTAGTTTCTCTTTTTTTTTTTTCTCCTTTATTTCTTCAACACTATGAAAGAGAACAAATCTCTTCAAATGAAGAAATCATTCTCTGAAGGGCAAAGCAAACGTTGGCTCACTTTGGAGCTTACTATTCATGAACCATAGAGACTTTCCAAGGTACCTGCCCCAGCTGACTCCCTTTTTAAGCATTAAGCATAGTCCATAAATTCTATTTCAAAGTTGAAATTTACAATGGACTCCATTCATAAAACTGTCATGGTAGGTTTTCTAAGAACATTTCACACTGATGTGCAGAATGCTTCCAAGCTGAGTTAAAGCTGAGTGGTTCATACATATCAAAGCTTTCTCCTTTATAGACAGATGGTCAACTTGCCATTGGACTCAGAGAGAAGGAGGGGGGAGAAGTGTTAGCTCAGAAGTGCCAGACTACAATGAAACTTTTTCATAAAGAGCTGATCTGTGCTCTTTGCTGCCTGTTCAGGATCCATTTTAAGAACGTGACCTAACTCCCATCAAATCCAATAGGCCTCACAAGGAACTGGAACATGCCATACGTCTGAAAAGGAGCACTTCTCTGGTATGAAGCAAAACAGCTCATGAGTGGGAGTTCAGAGACCACGGTAGAAGGAAAGAAATTTCTGTCCTATTAAATTTCCTCCTTGCTATTGTATCAAAAAATATAACTAATGTAGTGCCTTGAAAAATGATCATGTCAGACTGACTCTTAGTTGATAGAAATTGCCACAATTGTGACTTCTTCACTTACTGTGACTACAGTAAGTTCTAATTTTTTGTGCCATTATCCTTTATATTAAGTAGAGTATACTGAGGAGATATATAATGTATAAATGGGATAAAGATCATCACAAAGTGGCAGCATTCTGCACTGAATTTCTTGGGGTTTATTGTTTTATGATTAATTACCTGTCAGTTTCCTGCAATTTTTTTAATACTCCTTTGTCTTTTTTTGGGGGGGAGATCAAAACTTTAACAAAAAAAAAAGCTAGAAATTACTACACAATCATTACAGAATCTGAAATTGAAAAAAAGTCATGTAAATTTCTGCATTAGAACCCAAATTTCTATTCATGAAATGACAGTGGAGATACAAGACTTGTATAAGGTGGTTTACCACATACTATCAACATAATTTAACTTTAGAAATTCAAGTGTAGATCAAGGTTGTTATTTTTATCTTCCCTCTGATCAAATAAAAATAAAGTGTCTCCTTCTTTGGTTCACAACCAGAGCTGGGAAAAAGCTTGACTTAAACCACTCTAAATATACTATGATAAAACCCAGTAGCTTTATAAATTTTGTGTGGGTTTTCTTTTTAGATACAATCTGTAAACTCTATCACTATAGTTTTATGAGGATTTAATAAGTATGAGGAATTTCATAAACCATAGCTGTGTTAAATTAGCCCAAAAGAATGTAAACTTCCCAAGAATGCTCATATCGATGCAAAGATTCAAAATGACAAGAAGAAAAGTATGGGCAGGAAGAAGTTCCTTTGTAATGAACATGACAGTATATATTCTAGGGAAGAAAAAATATCTCATCTTTAATTGGTGATGACTTTTCTTATGGTCTTGAGAGAGTTTTGAGACATAAATCTCTGTGCACTGAACAGAATTTCAGGTCCAAAAGACCTGAAATCTACCTGTCCATGTACTCAATATTTGAATTCATTTACAGAACAACTTCAAGTTCTTTAACTTCTTTTTAAAAGCATCTTTTCCTGGTCTAAATCTTTTTACATTCCTTGAAGTTTATAGGGTCTATCACATAATAAGCATTTTGAAAAAATGTCACAGCTTAGGCTCTAGGGAGAATTTTGTGATTTTTTTTTTCTGTTTTTAATGCTTATGAGTAAGTGTTGCTTGTATATGTGCATGCGTTTTATTTACTGTTTTGAATTAAAATTACATTCTCACAGCAGGATAGGTTAGATAGAAAGTTATTACATTCCATCTTAACCAAAACACCCTTACAGATTTTCTCATACAAAATGCCATTTCTGCTTTCCCAAAATATCCTTTTGGTTGAGTCTCAATGCGCATTCACCTCTCATTTCAATGCATAAACTCTTTGTAGATGATTTTATGTGCATGGAGGATGTAAGAGATTTTGCTATTCGAAGTAGTGCATTAATGTATCTGGAGGTATTTTAATGTATTGCTGGCAGACTATCTTTAAATTCTGCATACTTTTTCATTGATCACAATGGCTTTGCCTGTCAGGCATGGATTTTCCAGGGCCATTGACAGACTTTTTCATGTGCATAATGCACAGCTGCTTTTTCTATAGATTTACTATAACCATTATGATCTCTGTTTTCTCTCTGATCCATCTACAAAACTGGTCTAAACTTTTGAAGTTCCTGTCTTAACAAGCCATGTAAGGCCAAGTTCAGTTTAAAGTAGTTGCTTTAGCTGTATTATTACTATTTATACTTAACCATAGGCTTCAACTGAACAATGTGGAGAATAAACTGTCTGCTATTCCTAGAACAGGAAGCTGACTTTTGCTCTGTTTCATCTTCTTAAATCTAACGGGAAATACCCAGTTGAAACAGATTTGATTTGTTTCAAATGGTCTCTGAATTTGCTCCACAGCAGATCTTAATTAAAGCATAGGGATAACAAAATTATATCAAAATGTAATGGTACATTTTAGTTTAAAACATACAATCCTGTGGATGAAAAATGTTTGTATCCTGCATATTTGGAAGCTTTTTTGCCAAGTAATGCATTGCCCGCTCATTCTGAAATAAAGCACAGCCTGTAATACTGTGTTCCATATGGATTTTCAACCAAGAATTCCAAAGTGCCAAACTGTAGTTTAGAATATGAGGTTGCTCCTGTTTCATTTACTATTTCATTCAGTTAAATGCAAAACTCTTCTCCTGAGACCAATATTTTATGTAAAACTCAGACTTCCCTACAAAAACAAATGACTTAAATAGTTTCCATTCAGCATTATATTAAAGTGGAAAAATGTAAATTAATGGTTAATTGGTCCAAAATGAAACAATATTTTATTTTTTTTTGTTTATTTCTTATTTTCATTGTTTTTTCCTACTAGACTTCAGGAAATTCATTTTGGAAATCAAGTAAGAATTCCTTCTAAGTCTAAGTTCTGGTGTTCATTCTTTATTGATAAGTATATATCTCATACAGTAGTTTTCCTTCACTGTTCTTTCTCATCCATCATTAGCTGCAGAAAAAATGGAAGCAAAATAAAATTCAAACATCACAGTCATTAATCACAGGCTATATTTCAATGGGAAATATGTTTGGACACCTTAAGAAATAGATGGATCAACAAAATATCAGAACTATGATTGAACACTAGAGCTCTAGAGCACACCCAGTAATCTCAGGATTTCACACAATGAGATGTTTTAAATTCATTAGAGTAATTCTCAATTATCTCTCCTGCAAATGGAGTAGAAAGACTGCTGTATGACTGTACACAACAGAAACCTAAAGAGGTATGAGAAGAATGAAAAATGAGAATGTTCAAATATGTTTCTCTACAAGATTTGTTATTAAAGAATTATTTGTTACATAAGAGTTATTATAATGATTTTGGAGAATAAAGTCAGCAAATAAATGTAAAGGGGAGTTTTCAAATCTCCTTTCTGTGTAAATTAAAATGCAACCTTTACTGATGATTCCACAATTTTTTAAGGATGCAATCCCCAAAGCTTCATTGACATTGGTCTTTTGTCTTTCTCCTAAATTGATGGAATAAGTGAATAATAAACTGATTCTCTTTGCCATCACATGTCTTGTCTTGAATTGGCTGTGGATTGTTTTGATAAAAGTGTCCATTTTAAGAACAATGTGTTTTTTCTAGTCCATTTACTTTGGATGCCTTTTTATTGATTTATAGGCTTCCTAACTGAACTTATAGGAAATACATAGGTTATTTAATGACATCAAGGCACTCAATTAAGGCTATGAAATAAAATATTCTCACATGAGACAAATCTTCTGTATTTCTGTTTTACTTGGATCATCTGTTGTCTCTAGAGAGCCTAGTAAAAAAAATAACTTAAAACATTGCTATGCATAGGATACATTTTATTCTAATTTAAGCTAAAACAAATCCCTTAGGTTAGTTATTTGCAAAAAAACTTGAAGATTGACAGTAAAATTCATCTGGGAAGAGTGGATTCCTTTCCTTAGATAAGAGCCTGGAGACTTGTTCTTCATTATTTATATTCCAACAGCACTTGTAATATCACAGAGGCTCTGAGCCTCCTGTGCAAGAGTGCACAAGCTTATTAGCAGGTATGGGCTACATCCAAGCAGTTTACCCTTTAATTTAAGTGCTAGGAGAATAAATTTAATTTACAAAAATTCTCCTTATAATCATAAGAATCATGGTCAAAGATCAAGGAGTGGAAGATTTTTCAAGTTCACATCACTGGATGGAAGATATTGGCTCAGCAGGTGGCACTATTCCCTCAAAATCAATGTATAGCTTTTTCTATACAGGTATTTTGGGCATTGACGTAGTAAAAGTATTCTGTTGATAATGTAGAAAATTCTTCATCCAGTCTCAGTGATGATTAAAGATATAGAACGTCCTTATAGGAAAATATACATAGTATTACCTTACCAAGTAGATAGCAAATCAGGGAAAGAATAGTATGTAATTTTGTTCTTTTTATGCATACAGTATTTGGTTTTATTACTTTTCTTTATTTTTTAGACATTCCTGCGTCTTAGTGGGTTGCTTTGATTAAATAGCTGAATTTAGTGCAAAATACCATTTTCTACTACAGCTTGATGTTCCATTCTTTGGTTAATGATACTAAAATTTATAAAATAAAGTCCCTTTTGAAGTCAGAGAAAAAAATCATTTAGGAAAAAGTAATACAACCTAGTAGAGTTTTGTGGGGAAAAAAAAGTTTTTTACAATAGAATTTTTTAAAATATATCAATATAAAGTAGAACAATCACACGTATGAAAATGTAACATTCTAAAAGTTAACACTCACAAAGCACTTCAGAAAATTAAGTCTTTAAGAAAGTTGGATAAGTGTTAATAACTAGTGAAAATACTAGACTCCTTTGCAATGTCACAGTACAATACTCTTTTTTGGTATATTCAATTAAACCTTTTTAATATTGAAAATAGCATCTCTAAGATCTGCATGAACTTCACAATCAGTGCCCAGTGTAGTATAAACTGAAGAAGAATGTTATCTCTATAGCACCTAATTTCGTTGGTGCCTTCCAAACCTACAAAAGCTTTAAAAATACATCTATATCTACATGTACCTATTTGTAATAGCTTTCTTAGGCTAAAAATCAATGCCTATAATACACCTTCAGATGAAGGAAATTTTAATTTCCTTTAGAAAATTAATCATGAATAATTGAACTAGACAGATGATTTCAATACCTAAACTTTTATTTAAAGCTTACAAAGGACTCAGGAAGCATTTCACAGAAAATCTTTTCTATAGTCAACTTGTTAGTGCTGGTTTTTCTGAATAGAATATCCACATATCATTGATCATCTCAGAAGAGATTAAAGGTCTTAACTTGGCAGGATATTTCTCTGAAGTGCTTTTAGGAAAATAAAATTACATGATATAATAGGAGCAATATTGGAATGCTTGATCCCTTAATTGCAGTTGTTTATTTTTCCATCTTGTAATCCAAGCATTCAGGCACTTTACAGCTTACATGCAGATTTTGCTTGTAAAATAAACCCTCACATGTGTAACCTATCACACTGAAAGTGAATGAAGCTTTATAGTAACTTTGAGGGTCTTTTATGACATAGAGAAAAGCCCATAACTACCCTGGTGTTACAGATTGTTAACAGTTGCTATTTGAATTCTTCCTAATGGATAACACCCAATAATTGTTTGGTTTCCACTGTGCTTGCAATCCAATATCTCTAAAAAATCTAAAATCCAAGAGTCAGCTTAAAAACTTTACTAAAATATTAAAGAAGAGAATGAATAATAAAGTATCTACTCTTTCTAAAAGCCTTTATTTTTAATGCCTTAAAGTTCAGGTTATCCCCAGTTTACAATGATGTTAACTGCTTGGGTTCAACTTCAGACTAAATACATAAGAAAAGCAAAAAAAGGAGTATCCACACACTAAAAAAGGTCATGATGATGATTTCAGCAATGATTTCAGCTTTAGTTTTGAGAGAAATATGGCTCTATAGCTAAAAGCAATTCCTCTGATGGCACAGGGATACTCAGCAACTGGGTCATCTAGGCTGGTTCCCAGAGGAAAAAAATGGATTCAGTCTACATTGCACATTCAAAACAGTACCTAGAAGTAAGTGCAGGTTCAAAAAGCACTTAGTGGAGAACAATTACTTGAAACTCAATACTTTCTACTGCATTCTTTCACAGTAAGTCTGTCCACACATTTGAAGAATCCAGCAGATATGTTAAGTAGAACTAAAATGGATTATTTTTTAAAATCTTATTTCACAGCATTAATTTATATTTATGCAGGGCTTCCAGAACTAGATAAATGTAAATATTGTCTTATCAGGATGCAGAGCATCACACAGTCCCCTTGTCTTTGCACATATTTTTTCTAAATCTCACTGTTTAATAATTTTTCTGATATTTCTCCATCAAAACAAAAGTAGCTTTGCTTCCAACTGTGGTGTACAAAACAAAATTATCGGTTAGCTCAGCTTGTATCTATATAATCTGTCATTAGCACAGGAATCACTTTGACAGACTGACCAGGAAAGATGTATTTCACAATTTGGTTCCTGTAATTTAGCTGTTTCTTCCAAATAAGAATTTAGAAAAAATACCAGGATGAAACATGAATAAAAGCATATTTCTATGACTGTGTGTAACCTGGAGGTAGCTTGGGGGTGAGTTTTTTTTGTTCTGTTTTTTGATTTGTTAGTTTGTTTGTTTGTTTTTTTTAACAGAATAACCATAAATGTTAGATATTTTATCATTGGCAGGCAGCATATAAACAGGTATGTAACATTCTCTATAACATATATCTGGTGCATGTGGTTCAGTTTGCACACGATGGATGCTAGCTTGTATTAAGAAGCTCATTGTACAACATAGGGTTAGTTTCTTGTGAAGGAGAGAGAGACATACATTTTCCACCTGATGAAGCAATTGATCCATCTCTAATTCTAAACCTTTATGAGCACTGGGTTACCATTACTTTTGAAAACTAAACCTTTTTTATCTTCCAGAAATGAAAAAGGTGGTAAGCATCTTTTTTTTTTTTTTTTTTTTTTTTGTACCTGCTAGACACCTGCAGTAACCTAGCTGTGATTTTATGTAGAAGGCTGGTCAATTATTCCAACTTTTAAACATGAATATTATAAGAACTGATAAGCTGTTGGACTGGAAAGTGTACCTATACAGTAAGCTTCAGGAATCATTTTCAAACACTCCTGATATTGATAAAAAAATCCAGAGGAAACTGCTCTGTTGGAAAATATCATCTTGTTGAAAACACACATCTCGTTTTATCACTGCGGATAAAGGTCTTTGCTGAAGTGCATGTAATTTATGCACCAGTTGTTACAAACATGTGGAATTCCATACGTTGTGCTTCATAACACTTAGGCAAACTAACCCCCTATAGCAGACAGTGGAAACTCTGTTAGAATGAAACGTGCTATGAATGGGGTACAGTGTTAGAAGGCAGTTCAAAGAAACTTTATCTAAGCAAATTGGAATGGCTGATTTCCTTGCAGTTTTACAGTAATTATCAGGCAGATGCCAAGCTTCTCAGGAAAACTTGTACCTTTGAAATGAGGTAACACAAATATTAGTCTCCTCTACTTGGGAAAGTTTAGTAGTATGAAAATATTTTTTTTGTATGCTGAGCCTTTCTCTAAAACCTCTTTGCACATAATTACTCTTTCCCCATAGGCAGAGGCTTTGAATATTCCTAAATTTAAACACTCTAGCTGGTCCATTAACTAAAAAAAAGTCTATCAAATATCCATCATTAAATATCTTAATAAATCCTCTGCAATCTTTTACTTCAAAGCTCTAATTCTGAGTACAAGAAGAAAACCTACAGCAATTGTATAAAGAGAAGAAAAACTAAGAAATCCTTTTCTCAGCTAAGGTGAGCCATATTGAATTAACATCTAGAGGCTTTTAATTTAATAGCTTTATATAATTGTTCATGTACAAGTGTACCATAAGAATTAGAAAATTCCCCAAACAGCCCTTTAAAGAAAAAATCCTTAGTGATATTTTGATTTCTCTGCTGTGGTGATGGGAGAATGGAGATTATTTATCCAGTCCCACTCGAGGGCAATGGCAAAGCTGTATTTAGAACTATTGAATCTAATTCTGCATTCCATCTACATGTTGTATTCTCTAACACTTAAGAACATTACAGACCAGAGCCTCTCAGCTTTTCATAGGATCCAAAGACATATTGACACTCTTGGAGTGCCTGCACATTTTTTCTAAAGTGATTAGTAACAAACAGCAACAATTTCAGAATCGGTTTTGCAATTTTCCCACCTGAATAAAAAACAAGGTCAGAAATGCTCTTTTATTGAGTGTAGGAATCACTATTAACCAAGAGGCAAGAAAAAGGAAACGAGTACCCACATCCAACCTTAAATGAAGGATTTCAGTGCTTTATCTCACTTGAGTTGGATATTCCAACATTTACAAACACTGCAAAATAGTTAGAGACATGTATTAAAGAAGCTGTTTCTTAGGCTGAGGCTATGGAAACAGTTACACAGATCTCAGGACCACTCCTTATATTTTAATTCAAAACTGTGAGGGACATGTGGGTGACGATTAGGGGGTAAAATAAAAAAATAAAAATAAAAAAAAAAAAGGGGGGGGGGGATGGAAATGGTGACACTTAAGTTCCATAAATCAGTAATTAAAGCTTCCAGTCTAAAAAAGAAGGACTTGTGTCATCTAGCTGTGAATGCCTACAGCTGACCACTCAAAGTCTAAGTTACAGTGTGTTCTTTTCTAGTCTGTAGAGGGAAACGAGTACCTTACAGTCTGATTCAACCACTCCAGGTCAGAAGAATTCCCTTTTTGAAGGTGTCATTTTTGTCTCTATCAGCCACTAAAGACAGGTATAATATCTAGCTTAGACTTAAGCATCTAACTTCTGGATGTTCAAGATGATTCCTGGGCAGGTGAAACTCTAACTGCTCATAGTTTTTTTTATAACCTCTCTGCTTTCTGAAGTGAATTGTTCTTTCTCTGATAGTCACCCAGCAACTGCTCGCAATAAATCTGTTTTAAATCTGAAATAGTACCATGAAAGAATGATTAACATCTAAAGCAGTTGTAAACAGACCTTAAGAAACCCTTCTCCTGTAATCTTCAGTATCAGGTACTTTCAACACAAGAGGGTTTTGGTGGAGGAACCTCTGTTTAGTACTGTGGTAGGAAAATACTGGCTCATCCTTCCTTTCTTAGATGAAGAACTAAATTTCAGTAACCTCGAATGTCTTCCAAATGCACTCTATGGGATTTGGATTTATGCTATATTACAATCATTTCTCATTATTAAGTAATTCCAGTATTTAATGTATTCCATTACCTTCTCCTTCCTGATACATTATTTGATTCATGGAAAACATTTTGTCACAACTTTACAGAAGAGTTTTGTAATAGAAAGAATAAGAAAGTTTATGATTATTTCTATACTTCTACAGTAGGTTTTCTAACTAAGAAACACATTGTGTGATAGTAACAGCACCGCAGACCTCTTCTGAAGACAGTAGTATCAATTCACCTGTGCACAGAATTTGGCCTCACAGTCCCAACAAAAACTCTGTAAATAGTAATGACCAAAACCTGACATGACTGTGCAGTGCCCTCTTAGTAGTTACATTATCTTTATGCAGATGTTCTCACTTCTAGAATTTAATATCAACTCCAGTTTGTTCTCTGATTTATTCAAGTCTTTCAGATGTAATGCAGCACAGCCCTACTGCAAACACACATGTGTCTGCTAGTATATAAAAGACATTTTATTATGTCACATAATGTTTGTAGGCAAGCACACCAGTCTCTTTAAGAGACTGTACCTGATAATTCATGCAGTCAGCACACATGCAACATCTGCTTCTATAAAGATTTAATACTTCATCCATGTAGAATTTGGATCTCATTGTTCCTAAGAGAAGTTAAAAGCAGAGAAATAGAAGACTGCGTAAGTGCAGAAAATAAAAGCACATGGGTTTTACAAATAACAGATCTTTGTTGGTGAACATAACAGAGACAGGTCTTAATTAGACCAGGCAGAGTTACAAAGCCAAAGTAACCCTTATATATAATTCTTATGGAGAAGACAGAAACTTCATGAAGTTTCTCTCTTGATGTATTCCCTTGAAGTTTTCCTGCTTGTGAAGCAAAGAATAATTTTCCTCTAAATGAAGTTTTCTTTGCTGTAAAAGGCAGGAAAGCTAGAATAGAGGCCTTGTACCTATAAACTATTTACTGGCAATGGTTTTGCCATTTTCCTATGGCTGAAAATGTCTCTCTTATGCATGTGCCTCCAGAACTCTCTCCTTTAGAAACTGTTTCACAACATGAAGACAGATACATCCAAAACTACACCAATTTCAGGAGTATCAGTCTGCATGACAGGAGAAGTTACAAGAGTCAAGAAAGTGGGGTAAATATTTCTTCCCAGGAGAGCTGTTGTCACGTTGCTTTTTCCTGAATACTATTTCAGAGCTTTAGGTAAGTCAGAATAAAAGTTTTTTTATAGAACTCTTACTATATTAAGGCCCAGCTTCTTGAAGCCTTACCATGTCCTTCTATTTCTTCCAACTCTAGATAAAAACTGATGTCCTATTCCCTTCCACTGAAGCAAAAATTAAATTGAGTTCCAATTATTCCATTTACATCAAACAATGGGCAATCACAAAAACAGAAGAACCATTGTAGAATTCATAGTATCACTTTAAGAATGAATATTTTACAGAATTATCTAGATATAAGATTCTTCAAAACCTGAACTTTTCAGACAGTGCAGAACATGTTTATTCACTAGAAATAATCATAATGGAGAGCCCAATTCCACAATACAAACTATCTCAGAGAGGTATTCCTCATTCTGAGTTCCATTTCTAGGTCACTCTCACTTTTGACAAGTTTTTGCAAGATGAGAAAACTACAGTAATGGTATTCTGCATTTTCAGCATCCCTGGGTTCCATGTAACCAATATGTGGTTGTTGATGAAGTCAACAATGTCATCAGGTTCATTATCAGTGAATCATTAAAGGGTAGAATACAATTACATACAGGGTTTTGAGAACTTGTACAAGTGAAGCCAACTGGATTTGATTCAACCCAGCTCTTATTTTTGTCTGCTGCTGTCAACTCAAAAGTTAGTGTTTTGCTACATTTCTGTTTTGTCAATGGCATGGTCTCTTGCTGTTTAAACACTACTCTGAAATTATTTTGGATAGCACTGCAGGGTTAAGTAGTCTGACATGCTAAGACAGCACTTAATCAGAACATGTGGACTGGAGATTTCGGAAAGTATTCTAGGATCTTTGAAAAAAAATCAGGACAAATTGTTTCTATCCTTCATCCAAAATGCAGCAAATTGAGATCATCAGCTAATGTAAATCAGCAGAACCCCACTGAATTCATTAGAGCTCTTTTGGTTCACATCTGCAGACAATCTGCATAATCATGTTGTCACATGTAATAGTTAAATTCTGTTCTCGTGATTCCTCCTTAGCTGGATAGAAATGGCTTTCCTGTCCACAAAAATGTTAATGCCTTTAGAAAATTCTCATTCCATGTTAGGGCAAGCCTAAGACTAGACTTGTATGTATAATATTTCTAAGTTTTTTGGTTCAGATACAAGTGGTAATGAAACTGATTTTAGTGGTATATTTTCAGACAATAATAATTTTTTTTCTTTTTGGTGGAATGAAATTTTTTCTTCAACTTCTTGCAGTACAAATTGTTATGTTCAGTTATAAGCCATTTTAGATAAAAGCAAAAGAAAGCAAAGAGCATGTTTTGTTAAAACATTAGGAGGTTATATTCCTTATAGACAGAATGGGGAGGAAGATTCACATGTCCTGCCTACCCCAGGGGAAATCAAGTCATTTTTTATGATGGGTGATATCCAGCTTAACAAACTGTTTTATATGGTGTAAAATGCCTTTAGAGTTGCACTGCTTTCCTTCCTTACTCCTCAAACACTTCCCAGCAAAAACCAGAAGACCTGAATTATATCCCATACTCCAAGCTGGACTGAGCACATGAACACAGGGTTCCTACATCTGTTGAGTTCACTCAATGCTGGACAGCTCATCTTTTAATAAATAATTATGTTTGTTAGAGAATATATAGGATAATTTGGGATCATTCAGAGACATCTTGCAATATTTACATTTCTGACTGCTTACGCTGTGTAACAAATATCCTCCAAAGAGAAGGGAACGGCTCAGAAATTCAGTAACAGAACTTGCCTGTGGTAGAGAGATTCAGGTTCAGGTCTGTTTTGTTGTTTTTCTCATTGTTATACAAATGGAAATAGTTGAAAGAACCTTTTAAGTAAACAGCTTCATCAGAGTAGTCTGAGTACTTTATCATCATTGACTTTATTGGATACTTTCATAATTTGGAATAGGTGTTATTGAATTGATACACATAGCTAAGAGCAGAATTGGAATATCATTACCATTCCTGCTCCACCAGACTACTTCGAAACCCTCGGCTATTTCCTACCTATTGCATTAAATCAAAGTCTTATGCAGCTGGAAAGTCTTCAAGGTCTCATATGCTAGACAATAACTGGCTGTCCGATGTTTTTTTCCAGCAAACAAAAGCAACTGCCAAGCCAGGCTGGCAAGCTTTCAGATCCTGACTGCATACACCTAAAGGGTCAATGATCCTCATGCCTGTGCTCCCAAAAAGACAGGAAAAGTTAGCTGTAAAATTTCAAAAATAAGTGAATATTTTATGGCAACTATCAGCCATCCCAGAGGTGTTGCTTGAACATCTTTCAATCAGTTGGTACTTGAAGATTCAAAAAATGATACTGCTCCTTGTCAGTGAATTTTTATGCTGTAAATCAATCCTCTGAGGTCAACAAATCACTAAATCACAGAATATGACAAGTTGGAAGGGATCAAAAGTATCATCGAGTCAAATTCCTGATTCTGCACAGGACCCCAATAGTCAGGTCCAGCAAATGGAGAAAAATAATCATCTTTTTCTAAATCTGGTATGAAAAATTGGATTGTCTGTATAAGATCTCTTCTTTAAGAAGAATAAAATAGACCAAACAGAAGAAATATATATATATGGCTAAGCAACAAAATTAGACAATGGAGAAAAGCCCCAAAGTTTAGGATGCCCAGTTCTTATTGTTCCCTGATTGTTATGCTGTTATCTGTGTATTCACTCCAAAATTGTCCCAGCAGGCAGTACTGATTACATAGAAGTTAAGACATGTTGAAGTGGCTCCATTCCAGCACTGGCTTTCAGAGTGGCCACATAGCTCTGTGCAGTGCATCAGTGTTCAAGATGACCATACCAAGACTGGCAGCAAATGCACAGCATTCTGCTACTGCCATGACCTGATTGCAACAGGAAAAAGAGAGTATAAAATTTTTAGTGAAATTTTGTGAGTCTCACTGATTTCCATATTATGACAACATTTTGACTAAACTGTCAATTCTCACAGCTCTTGCTTTCCCTCAATGCAATTTCATCAGAGTGCTGTGATACATGTTGCCATTTTCTTTGTGGACAGAGGGGTGACTGTCCTGCTTGAAGAACCTTGTGAAGCTGCTTTTACATTGTAAGCAGGTATTTAGGTTTCCTGAAGAGCCACTAGAGTAGAAGATGGCCCCACTGGGACCAAGTCAACCTCTATGTATCACACTGCTTATTTTAGAGAACAGCTTTTTATGCAAGCATAGGTTAATGCTTTCTGTGTTTTACCTATACTTTGAATTTTTAACAGTCATTATCCTCAAAAGAGGCTTGTAGAAACTGTTGTTTTTTTCTAGAAAACTTTCTGATTTATAAAAGGATTACTTTAAGAATGTATTAAGGAGCCTGAAACAATGCTGTGAATGTCTGAAGTTAGTAAAAAAACTACAGTGAGCATCTTCTAAGAATTTTATTAATATCTGTATTTTTTAAGTGTTGTTTTTTTTTTTTTTAACTTTGTGGCTAGAGTTGTCATACCTAAGTTGAATTTGCTTCAATTTTGATGTTTAATGAACTACAAACTTTTGACAATTTACTTACTTAATCAGCAGCTGGAAGTCAAATGCTATGAATGGATGTGTGTTTTGTCACACCTGTAGCCCACTATATCTTCTCCCATGAAAAACATCTTATATTGATAGTAAATTGATGTAGTCACCGCTTTAATCTGATTTGAACTGCTGCAGAAATTTGGAAAAAAAAATAACCTATGTTTTATTTCTCTAATGTTGTGTTCCAACATTTCAGCTTCACCTATACCAATGAAAAACTACGTAATTTAATACACATTGTAGATTTTCTTTGGTAGTGGCTTTCTGACTGAGCCAAGGGAAATCACATTGCTTCCTTATGTGTAATAAGAGCTTTAATTTTGTTAATTTTATTTTTAATTAATGATGTTCTAAGATTATAAGAACTGTAATTCAAACATATCATTAATCCCTTCTTACTATGTTTACTTAGCTATGTGATGCTTAAGGAGTGTGGTTCTTTGAGAAATTTGCTAATATCAATAATTGTTGTTCTTTTGAACTCTGACATGATTGGAATAAGTGAATTTGAACTGCGAAAACAATGACTAATTTTAGCAGAGCTAATAAATCTATGACTTGAAAATAAACATAATGTTAAGACTTTGAGGTAGTAACAATAATTTATTACAGCTACCCAGTGATGTCTTCACCTCGCCATTATTTAGGCCAAAAAGTACAGTGAGAAATAGATTGTGAAAAGTAGTATTTCACTACAAAGGGGCACTTAAAAATCTTTTGAATGGGAAAAAGTACAGGTGCAGGTATTAGAAAAATCAAAAGTTGAAAAAAAGTTTCGTTAATTTCTGAGGGTTTTTTCAGCTTTGGGACAAATTGATTTTGACTTGGTCATTTTATAGCCTGCATTCCTATTTGTTATAACTTATGAAGTAAATTAATGTAGGGTGATTTGCAGTTTGACTTTCAGTCATGCTGTAGTCTAGGATCCCATCCTTTTTTTTTTTTTTTTTTTTAATTAGAACTTTGCAGTACCATTTTTCACTTTGGATATTCTTTGGTAATTGGCTCAGAAACTCAGCTCAAGGAATCTGCGTGGTGTTCACTGTGTGAACTATGTTCCTTATCTGCTGTATACATGTTCTGTTTTTAAGTATGTAATATAGAAATTATATTTTATATGGAGAGAGAGAAGTAAAAATAAAAGAAGGTTTTAAATGGTAAACCATCATCTGTTGAAAAATTTAAACATTATTTCCTAATTTAGTTTTTTATAGAGATCTGTGTATGATCAACACAGTTTATCCAGTTAAGTGCGTTATTTTATTGGGGAAATAAAAGAAATATTTAAATGTACCATTCCAGTTGATTTATAAAATTATGGGTTCCAACCTGCATCTCATATTCCTTTGAATTTTCTTAGGAACCAAAAGGAAAATAACTTTCTTTCAATAATTATTTTCATTCTACTGAGATCATAGTAATAATAACATGCAGGTAGAGTTCTTTTGTCTCACTCAGAACTTGCTTTTAATCGTGTTCACCAGTGTTTTCTAACTCATTTTACTAAAACTTTATTTTTATTCTATGTAAGTTTCCTTTTCTGTATAAAATCATTGCCAGCTAATCAGCCCTCTTTATTCTAACATGGACCTAAATAAAATAAATTTTAAAAACCCCAAACAAACAAAGAAAGCAAAATTATTGATCACATATTTTAAAAGGTTAGCCCACACTGACAGAGAGAGAGCTGTAACCCTCCTTAGTGCAAGACCCTGAAAGGACCACTCTGCAAGCAAGTCACTGTGACAACAAAATGGCCATTTATTGAACAGGGGCACCAGCTTATAAAGGGAAGAGCTTGGAACTTGCTGGAACAAGGGTGGAGACTGGGAGGAGTATGCAAAGGAGTGGCCAAATATGGGAAATAGGGATGAATTTATCCAAACATGGAGAGGGGAAATACCATTTATGGGGAGCGATGTAATGTAATAAAGAAGGACAAATAGGAAGGGGTTTAACACCGAACCAATAGGGAAGCAAATAACAGGGGTACAAGAGAGGGAATAATACATAACCATAATAAACTTATTATATCAATAAAAATTGCAACTTTTCAACTGTAGAATATTTTATAGTGAACATACATTGGAATTAAACAGTTCTTGCACTCAGGATGTCTACATCCTATGCTTCACAGCATAGGTGCACTCAGTGCAGTCAGCTGCTTCTTCTGCCTTTATCCTCTCTTCAGTGAACTTCCTTCACCATGCATAAGAATCTCTTGGGCCACCTCCAACACCACATGGTCAGTTTGTGCAATCCACTAGCATAATCGGATCCGAAAGGAATGACCCAGTACATCCTACATCAGATCCAACACACGTATGACACACAGTTCATCTTCCTTTGCATAATCCTCAGGTCAGCAAAGAGGTGCAACCAACACCTGCCAGAGGAAGCAATGCTGGCAGGAGTGTAGCCAACAAACTGCTTTTGACTTAAACAGATGTTTCATCGGGCTGCAATTATTTAATCTCATTGACTAAATGTATAGCCTATGCATCCTCCTCAAGATTTGAATCCTACCCTTAACTGCACTGCTTGGTGTATTAGATTATACTCTCCAAAGGGAAGAAAATTTAGGTGATTTGTTAAAAAAAGAAAGACCAAATAAATTGCTAGGCCTACTAAACTGATAGACATTCATCATAATTGTAGAAAGACTGTAAATAATGACCTCATGTTTTACCATGTCAGCAAAAAATCCAGCAAACTTTAACCATATCATGGGGTAGATTTTCTCCTGACACATTGATGGAGAATATATCATGTAGGAATGGATTTCATAAAATGATTCTGTTTAATCTAAAATATTTTGAAGGAGTATCCCACAAACAGTTTGCTCTGTTGGACATACCCATCTAGGCTTCAGCTTATCTTGAACTCCTGCAGAACAGGGCTGCAAACTGTAAGAACTGACATTTACAGCAATTTTTCCTGTGTAATTTGCCAAGGATGGAACACAAGCACGTGTTTTGATTTCAAAGCATAACAGGAATACACAAGAGCACAACAGAAATGGAAGTCACTACTTACACTTACTTCTTTGAAGTTTAAAATGCTACAAAGTGGTCGCAGCACTAAGCCTGCTAGAGTTCTAGAAGCATTTGGAAATGCTCTGCGGCACATGTGGTAATTTTGGGGTTACCCTGTAAAGGGTCAGGAGTTTGACTTCAATGATCCTTGTGGGTCCCTCCCAACTCAGGATATTCTATGATGATTCTATAACAATTTCTTTGCTATTCTTAAATATTTTCCCTCAAGAAGTAGTAAATTTGTCCTTCTCTAGGCAGAGCTACCCCAGGAGTCTGTGATCCATGCTGAATATTATAAACTAGTGAATATTCAACCCTTTTCAGTCTCTGTAGTTAGAAGTACACTCTTTATAGAAGGATCTTAGTGGGGGAGGAATGCTGGAATTTTCTACTGAAGTGCTTTTAAAGCAAACACGCCTTGAGCTGTTATGGATGAAAGGTGTTTGTTAAATTACTTGATGTTGCAAATATCTGAAGCCGAGTGGGTGATTGATTTAATTGCAGTTGTCAGACTGGTTTTAAAAGAATATTTTTCTTTTTGTTCTGTTTTTCAGATCTGCAGAACAGTTGGATTCTGAACATAAAGAAAAGAAAGTGTCTGAATATACTAATGACAAAATGTAGCTTCTGGCTACACCAAGGCACATTGTCAAGATAAAGTGCTGCATAATTTTTAAAACACTCAGTCTGGCCAATGCATTCAGTTTCAGAATAGCAATACCGCTGTTTTTCCAGTCCCTGCTATTTTCTGAATAAAAGTATCCAATAATTGTGATACTGTGTTGCTTTTGTATATACCTAAGACTAATAAATATAGGAAAATTAGTGAATGGCTTGATGCTGTAATTTGAGCTGGGTACCCTTTCCCAGGTTTCCAAACCCTATCAGTTTGTCCATCAGGGGGTCCATCAAACTCATTGCCTCACTCTTGCATTGAAGTTTTTTCTTCTAGAAGGAAAGCATTTAGAGCAGCAATTGGAACATGATTTGGTTAAACCTGATTCTGTGTTGAAGCACACAGGTAAATGCTGCTGGGTCATTAGTGTGCTATGATCCTGCAGATCCTACTGGTTCCAACCTGCAGTATTCAGGGTTAGCTTCACAAGAAGGGCTTTAGTTAGGTGATACTATTGCTCAGATTCTGCTAAGCATTTGTATAAAATTTAGGCAGCTACAGGGAGATTTCTCCTAGTAAAACATGCCAGATACTGAAATTTCTGTTCAAAGATATCTACAATATATCTAAGCACCAGTTTCAGTGTTTGAACTTGTCAATCTCTTCTGTTGAAGCTGTGTCAGTTCTATATTGTGTACAATAATCACAGGTTTAATAGGCTAGAGAAAACTTTAGGCAATTTACCATGAAAAGTATTGTTCCATTCTTTCTAGTGAAAGATGTATGTTGTAGCATTTCAAAGAAAGTAGAGCAGTTGTAATGGGAGAAACTGTGAAAAAGCCTACTCGGGCAGCACAGGGTACCCTTCAGCCTGAATCTCAGTCTTTTACAATGTTAGAGTAGGTGAGGTGAATCCCTAGATGAAGTGTTGTGGATAAGTGATCTTCTTGAGTCATAGTGGCTAAAAAATAATTAACATTTTCTTGTGAATTCATAAAAAATTAAGATTGTGCATACTGTCAGTTACTGTGGTTATGTTAATGAGTAGTTGCTCATTAAATGAGTAGTTATTTCATTGTTTTTGTTGCCTTCCCATGTCCTAAATTTCTTCTCAGACACCTTTGAAAATACAGGCCTTGCATCCCAAAATCTGTTTTGAAACACTTACTAATATGAAAATTCCCCATTGATTTTAGTGGGCTTTGGATCAGCCCCATGAATAATAGGGAAAAGCTGCAATTTCTTTCATGTGGTTTGTCACTGGCAAGCAAAGACAACTACCTTCATGCACAGTGTGCTTGTATTGCTTGGTCTTTAGCTCTCAGATGATCTTATTGTCTGGTATCAAAGCAGAGCTTAGCAGAAACAAAACCGAATGAAAAAGCTCATAGGAAAACATTTATTGAAACTCAGGATAATCTTAAATCCACTTTTGTTTCACCACACAGACTTGAATGTGTAGGAATGTGTGTATCAGCAAAGTCCTGAGCTGACAGGTCTTTCAAGGTTTCACAAAAAGTGACAGAAAGATGTCAGGAGGCATTAGACACCTCCACAGCTTTAGGTATCATTAACCAATACTGTTTAAAATGTGTAGGGTTCAGAAGAGGCTGTTGGTTGGCTCTCCTGGAGGAAAACTGTTCATCTCATGTTTCAGGGCACTACACCAGGGGTTACTAAAGAATTGAGGAGAGACCTCATGACCATCTGGAGCTTCCTCACGAGGGCAAACAGAGGGGCAGGAACTGATCTCTTGTCTCTGGTGACCAGTGACAGGAATGGCATGAAGATGTGTCAGGGGAGATTTAGGTTAGATATTATGAAAAGATTCTTAACTCAGAGGGTGTTTGGGCACTGGAACAGGCTCCCCAGTGCAGTTGTCACAGCACAAAGCCTGACAGACTTCAAGAAGTGCTTGGAAAATGCTCTCGGGCCCATAATGTCATTCTTAGGGCTGTCCTGTGCAGGGCCAGGAGATGGACTCAATGACCCTAGGGTGAGCCTTACAACTCAGCATAGTCTATGACTCTATAATTCCTTGATTCTACAAACCCTTTCTACCTTCAGTGGGATCTAGGTTAAGCCTATCAAAAACAGTTTAAACTGAGCAAGAATACCTAGAACAAATTCAGCACAAGTGTTGGAAACAGTATTATGGAAGTGCCCTGCTGTCACTCCTTAGGTACAGTTATAGCAAAACAGACTGGAAATTTGTCTTTAAGACTGGAGAGATGTAGAGATACCACACTGGCTATGGCTGTGTGCCATTGTAATTTCTGTCATTTAAGAGACATGAAAAATGATGTTAATTGGTAAGAAAAGGATGGTAAGTGCATGCGAAAATGCAGTAATTATTTATATCCCTAGAGAAGGTCCAGTAAAAGAAAGAGAAAAAAATTACATATTTCACTCAAAAGCATGAGTTAAGAATTCAGGTAGCACTTTATTTATTCTATACTTCTGCTTAAAAGGTTTCCTATCCAACACAAATTTAAAGCAGGGTTTTAAGTATCATTTGTGTTAATATCACAAAGTGTCATACTGTGTTTCTGGTATCAATGGGTGTTCCTGACTCCTATCTGGACCTTTCCTAAGGTTTTCTTGAAGTACCTTAGAAGGAAAAATTCCTATTTAATTCTTTTTTTTTTTTTTTTTTTTTTTAATCAAGGCATTGCAATAAGGAATTTCTCTCCAGCTCTAATAACTACTCATTTATAACTGAACAAGCATATGGTAGGATGGAAAGGTTATAGACTGCTGAGCTCTCCTGGTGGCAGTAATGACGGCTTCCCTCCTTCCCACATGGTGGTTCTCTAATCCTGGACACTGACCCTGAAAACCAAATGGTTTTGTGTGATGTGCCCATTGCTGCAGATATAGGAGCTGGTAACTGGCCTCACGAGCTCTTTACCTGGGGTCAAACTGTGCTTTGCCTTCAAAGGTAGCTGCTGAGAAAATCTGCCAAGCAATCCCGAAAAGAAGGAGGAAAGGAAATTAAACCATTCTGGCAATATTTGCTTCTGGCTGTGGCAGCACTCCTGAGGCATTACTTTGTGCAGGGCAATTGCCAGACTGTTGGGGAGGGGTAATGATGGAGTGTGATGAGAACCTGCACAAGTGGCACCGTGGCGTGTGCTGAGTGCCTTCCCTGGGGACACTGGCAGGAGGGCCCAGTTCCTACCAAGAGAGGATGCCTGGAATTAAAATATTGTTTCTGATACAACTGCTGAGACCCAAGGATGCTCAGAGGCTGGGGGAAACCAGACATGCACGCCCTAAGTGGCAACTCTGCATTTTACTGTATTTCCTACTCTTTCTTTATTAGCTTTAAAATGTACAGGGTTTTGGTGAATGTTATTCATAAATGCCCAGTCAAGCACTTCATCTGGACCTTTCCACAGTGTACAAATTTGGGCCCAAAAGAGCAGATGCAGGGACTGGTGTTCTGAGGCTGAGTAAGCAAAATCACATTTTCCTCTCTGACCCTTTCTGAAACTTGTTTCCCTTGGTAGAAATTAGTTTACCCAGCTTAACACCCTGGGCCCTTGAAACCAGCTTTGAGCTGCCTTATCCAGAGAGAGCATATGCCTTGGCTGTACTTTGACATCATGAGATATTTTTGGATTTGCACATCATCTTTAACAAGGACGTAGGTAAAGTGATGCAGCTAAAAGGACACACTGGGTGTATTTAAAGACACACAGCCAAGGTGTAGCCAAGTGACCTGGCCTGGGAAAATCCAACCTTACAGATTGTTAGAGAGGTCCCATGTATAGTCGTTGCCTCCAGCCTGCCTTCCCAAGCAGTGTTTGGATGTGATTTAGAGGTAGTGTCAGACAGAGACTATTCCCAGTAGTCTTTCCCTCAAAGGCCAAGGATACTCCCCCATGTGGGCAAGAGCCATGTCACATCGAGGTAATGTCTCACATGATTTAATCACATTGATGTAGCCTCTAGTACATTACCTCCACTTCAGCTTTATCACTTGAATTTGACCCAGACAAAATTAACAGATAAATGTATTGTGTAAAAAGTATTTAACTATCTACAACCCTGAAGTCTTCATTAAACTTATTATTGAAGTTATTTTTAATGTATCTGTGTACTAAGCACCATTATCTCAACAGACAACTACACTTGAATATAACTTTGTTGGGGTCCAAGGCTGTTCCCAAGGCTGGGGAGAGACAAATGCCTCTAGGGGCAGTCTGGAGAACCTGAATTAGGAGCCTAATAATTGCCAAAATGAGATGTAATAATCACCTTCAATAGAGCCTTGCAAAATCATCTACAAAGTAGGAATGCTTCCTCAGTGTTTCAGCTAATGAAGGGCTCCTTTTTTTTCCAAATAATTTGTGATTTGAATGTGTCGTGTTATATATACCAGATAAACAAGTTTTTCACTTCTGCTCCAAGTCTCATTCTGACTTTCTTTTGGCTATACACAGATTAATTTTTAAGAAATTGAGGGCTTGTATAGGTTTTATGGAATTAGTTCTACACAAATCAAGGCCAGTACAGTTTCAGGTGACTAAAGAAACTTGAAAAGAGGGAGTGAATAACATTTATTGAAACATTATTATTATATCTGCAGTCAAATATTTAAAGACCAAACAAACAAATATAAAGAATCCTTCTCAAAAACTCCTGCTGTGGTATCAGGATATTATAATCCACAGTGTATACTCCCAAATAACAAAGACATCTTTGTGTAGTTAAAGGTTAAAAGGTTTGATAGACCAAAAACTTTATGCGTGGACTACATGGAGTATAATTTTATTGTGCCTGAATTTTCTTATGAATGGGGCTGCAATATCTTATGTAATGGAAACAGAATATGAACAGAGAATTTATATTCAAAGAATACTATGAAATTTCATATTTTCCCCTTTGGGTTTTCTTGAGTGGGGCTTTATAATTCTAGCCACATATGCAAACACAGATAAAATATCTGACTTCTTTTTTGGCCAGGAGACAGACATATGAGTCATGGAAAGCAAGATTTATTGGTCTACCAGAAACTTTTAGTTTAAATTTTCTCCTGTCAAATTCTTTCAAAGAAACTGAATCTGCATGTAATTGCACATAACCGTGAAAAGTGCAGCTTACTCTTTGACTAATTTAATTCACTGCCTTTTTGTTTGGGTTCTGGCCTGTGGCTTTGCTCTAATAGACACAAATCTTATGTTGACTTATCCTAGTCTCCTGTTTGATTTACTATTTTAATGTATCAGTGATAAACAGCTTAATATACTCCTTGCAGGACTTGAATATACTGTCCAATTACTGTCATATTGCCTGGAAGTGTGAGTTGACACACAGCCTTTTCTAAAACCTGTGCATTGAACGAGACTTTTGAACAAGATGTGTTTGAGAACCACATGAGTTAAATAACGAGATGAGTGGCTGGTTTGTGAAACTGGCATTTAGCTCAGTGGAGCTTGAAGGGACAATAACACCAGTGTCACAGAGCAGCAAGAGAAACTCCAAGGATCTGGCTCCCTGCCAAGGAGGCAACCCCACAACCATATGCACTTGGAGTTTTGAACACTCTGACATCAAGAGGTCAGCCAGGGATGTCTTGTCTGTGACAAGGGAGCCCATCTGCAGGGTCAGGAGCTAAGCCCCAGCTGGAGTGAGGTCCACCCCATTTCAAGGAAAAATCCTGAAAACTCTAGTAAGCCCTGGTGCTACAGATCTCATAATACCTGGTCCCTGGTTGCAGGGCAGATGCAATGATTATCTTGGCCAGGGACTGTCCCCATTTTCCAGACAGACCTGCCAAACAGATTGGACATTTCAGCACTGTGGCTTTATAGGCTTTTGTTTGTCTAAATTTAAAAGGATCTAGAAATCTGGTGTCTTATGTGGAGGTATTCAGCCTTCCAGGGAAGCATTCATTTAGGCACAGAAAATGGGTTAATTTATACAATAATGTATGAGAAGGTAGCTTAGGGAAAATTTGATTAACTTCTTTAATTGATCAATAAGGTCTTGGTCTTAGGGGAAAAAAAGAAAGGCTTCCTCAGCAACCTAAAACAGTGTTAGTGAATGTCCTCAGTAGTATCTTCAAGGAGATAAGTACTTGGTAGGCCAACTGCCTAGCAGAATCCCTGGTGCTTGCAGTGATGACATCTATGTGGCCAGAACATTTACTGAGAAATAAAAGACCTAAATTCAATGATTTCTTAAACCTGAGAAGGTTTCAGCACTGTTTATTCACATAGAAAAATGCTATAATGACCAGGTTACAAATTATAAGCATTTAAGAGGTTATCATAACCTTACACCCCCACCAAGTCATACTCTCAAAAGGAGAGAATGCTTAAAATATGACAGGACCTACTGCAGAGATTAGAGCATTATTCTATATGAGAAGCAGCAGAAGGCTCTGCTGTCAAGATTAATTATGAATTTTATCCCAAAATTGTATAAAAATAAAATCTTTAAATGACATCTATAGAGTATCTGGACTCAGTACTGAGAAAGGTGTACCTCAAAACTAGTGCTAGTGAGCATGGGTTCCCTCCTGTCTACTTTCCCTCCTTCATGACCTTTTAAAAAAAAAAAAAAAAGGAAAAAATGCTGTTGATTGAGTGTCCTAATTGGAGTAAATCATGTTTTAAATGGACATTTCTGTTTGCATAATAATGACTTTACTTAAACTTTTGATGAAGAGATTGGAATAAAAAAGAGATTAGAGTTCTGTCCAGTGTAAGAAAACATGATTTGAGGAATCTCCAAAACCACTGAGTTTTGGACTTCTTTGTTGTTTGCTTGTTTGTTTGTTTTTTTTTTTTTTATTATTACTGACTTTTGTATAAGGTAGTGTTCTCTCTCATTTGGATTCTTAGCCTCACAAGTACTTTAAAAACCTGCTGTTCAAACCTTTACGCGCATGCCTGCTTGCATAAGTGCTCACCACATTTTCACATTCTGGAAATACTCTTGTATTTGTTCACAAATATTTGCTTGTACAACAGTTCTCAAAAGGTGAATAAAGGAACTTACGAACATTATCAAAGCAAATACATGTGGCGCCTGGTATATGAACATTTACGATCACATTTTTGCAGGACAGAGCCAATGCTATCGGGGTTTCAGTACAACAGAAGTGAATTTCTGCAGAATAAAAGATATGCATTACTTCAGTGAGAACTAGAAGATCACTGTTCTTGCAGAGTTCCCTGGATGATATTCGAGCCCTGATAAATTAGGGACAACTCTCCTACTTTCTGCCATCAAATTAATTTCATTTGTTCAGATATTATTTCATTCTTTACTTTCACCTTATTCCCAGGACATAACATCCCCATGTTTGCTTGGATTGTTTGTTGAAAACAAGTGACAGAAATAAAAAAAGTGAGATAAACTTTACCAAAAACCAGTACAGGGCAAAGCCACAGAATTGAGAATAATTTGTGCCTATTCAGAGGGCTTTCAGCCAGCTGCCGACGGCCTACAATGTATCTGAAACGGATTAGCATAGGATTTATGGTGTAAGAACTAGGCTGGCTTTGTTTTATCTCTTTTAATAAAGTTGAATGCTCCAGAGGAAAATGTTCAAATTCAGATATCAAGTTTCATCCAGACTAAAGGTAAGAGCTGAGAGCTTGCCCTCGGAGACTGCACAGCTAGCCAGTACAGTTAGAAACACACTTAATGGATTGTGATATCGTCTGTCCCTGGTTGTGTTTGCAGCATTAGGAACAATCCTCCCACTATTGGTACTTCCCTTTGACAGCAGAGGGAGCGTTTCATCCAGTAACTCATTTCTTCTCTTAGGTTCTCATGAAGATCGTGGCAATGGTTAATAAATAATTAATAATTAATGATTACATTACCAAACCAAATATGTCTAATCAAGCAGGTCAAATAAGTCAAGGTACAAAAGATGAAAAATCGCACAATGTAGGAAAGCCAGAAGGAGTTAATGGTGTATCCATCTTTTATTTTCTTTTATAAACATCTTTTATATAACATCCTCTTTTATTTTCTTCTTGAGAATTTCCCAAAGAGTAAGAATCTAAATTAGACAAGGGGAGTAATTTTTCACTACTGGAAAAAGGAGCATGAGAGGTAAAGCTATTGGCAAATATTAAAAACCTCCAACAACTAACAAACAAACAAAATCTAAGTAAGGAAAGTTCTCAAAGCTAAAATTTGCTCTTAAATTTTGTTAAGGTCTGGCTCCTCAGAGCTCCCCATGAGTTTCTTTCAGATGTGTCTGAAAACACCAACTATTTTGTTACTGAATCCAGGCTTCAGCTGCTGGGGGTGTAGGGGCAGTAATATCAAACTTAGAATACCTAGAGTAGGATGCACATCACTGATTTAATCTCAAGCTGTGTTAGGATAACAGCTAAAAAGGGCACTGATAGAATGCAAATTTCAATTGTTCTGATCAGATGATAACACGAAGTAGTAATTTTCTATTGTAATAGTTATTTAAGGAGATATTTCTTGCTTTTAAAAAATGTCATGGCCCTGTCTCCAGCCATTTCTGGTTAGAAAAATCACTACTGAGTACATAACCAAATGTACCCTGTACACTGCAACCACAGCCCTGACACTACTAGCTTTTCCACGAGCTTTCCTGATTTGAGAGTTTATTGATCACCTAAGTGATACTTGTTTCATTGAATGGTCTTTTTATTTTTTCCTTAGCATTTACTCGGGCAGACTCTGATACTTCAAACAGATTTTACTGAATGAAGACCACTTGCCTCCAGGTGATACTAATAGCTTTGATTCAACTATCCTATGAGCTGATTAAAACCAGACTGCATTCATATGTCAGGTTAAACCGTGAGATTCAAAAAATGAACAACTCCTTCTTGAAATCAGTGGGAATTTTGCCTGTTCAGGGAGATGGTCACAAACACTAAAATAGTTTTATCTGTTCATTAACTTAGGCTTCAGCCCTGAGTCAAGGTCAGCCAGCACTTTAAGCAAAACTTGTAATACAACCTGTCTTCAAGGGATACAGAATGTTTCTGATTACATGGAGAGCCACTGGAGTATAGAGTAATATAGGTGATAAAATACATTTGTAGGGTTTTAAAAACTCCACACTTGATCAGAAACAAGCTGAAAACAATGTCTAAGAAGACTCTCTCCAAAAATGAAATGTTACAGTTTAGTCAGAAATTTCATTTCAGGCTCAGGGACTCTTACCTTCTTTTTAAGAAGGCTGCTTCACTGGTCAAGTTAAGGGTGAGGTTGTAGATGTACCTGATACCTCACTGAGCACAGAATCTCACAATAACTACAATTGGAAAAGAACACTGGTGGGGTTCATCTGATCCCACCTCCCTGCTCAAGCAGGGTCATCCTACAGCACACGGCACACGATTGCACCCTGACAATTCCTGAATACCTCCAGTGAGGGAGGCTCCACAACCTGTCTGGGCAAGAGATGTCTCAAAATCTCTCACTCAATTTTTACATTCCCTCTTCTCTTTATTGTATCAGATTTTCTTTCTGTTATTTTTTCCTCCTGTTCTGATTTTTAATTGAATATTTTCACTGTGCTCTTTTTCTGTTTGAACCAACTTTTCCTAACCATTGATGTGACTGGCCAGGAACACATTTGAAATGAGGTGAACATATCCCCTGTAAGTATTATGAGGTGACTCAGCCATATGCATGTTGCAAAGCTATAAGGACTGCGTGATTTCTGAAAGGATGAGTTGTTACCTACAAAGAATATAGCAGGTTTCTGGATTCACTAGCCTAAATACTCCTGATCTTTCATTAAGCCAGTTTTCTAAGTGGAAATGACTACGTATCTAACAGCTACTCATGCTAGCTAAACAATATGAATATTAAAGATTGCCCTCACTGAAAAAAACAGCAAAACCAATAAACAACGAAACAAACAGATAAACAAACAAAAACTAACAACCAAAATACAAACAACAAGAAGAAAAACTGTTCAAATATTTGTTACTTGATTTTTGAAGGCACTCAGAAGGACCCCTGTGGCCAGCCTTTAATTCCATATTTGTCCATCTCCACTCAAAATGAAGTGTAGAGAAGAGTTGTTATTTTGAGTAGGTAATATGCAGACCCTGAAATTTGTGGCAGGCACATGCTGGGCTATTTTTATTAAAGAAACTCCAGAATCCATGGCATGTTATGATAAGTGCTTATCCTTGCACATTCTTAGCACTGAATTTAAAAGAAATAGGAGAATGAAGCCAGCAGCTAAGATACCTGTCTAGAAAGGAGACTGTAACTTTCAGCAAGTGGTAGGAACAGATCCAAGTCCTGTCTTAGTTTACACCTATTTGAATTGATGGGTTTGCACTTGTATAAATGAGAGAACTTGGCTTGTAAACTTCAAAAGGCTCACAATAGCAAACAGAGGAAAAAAGAGAAGAAATGAAAAAGCAAACAACGCCATGTGGAATGAATCTGAGATATCCTATCACAGTAAGAACACTCAGCAGTCCATTATATTTATTCAGATCAAATGCAGACTGTGAGATATATAGACTATCTTAGGATAGGGTGGGAAAGTGAAAATGTTCAAATAAAAGCATTACTTTGGCACTGCTGCTGAGATTAATGTGGGTTATAAAAAGAGTGCATGAGACTGGCACTCCTGATAACTAAACAGATTCACAGGGATGAAAGTACAGCAAGCCTAATACTAAGGGAAGGAAAATACAAAATCAGGATCTATAATTTCACATTAAGTAATTACTGTTTTACTAAAAGGGTTTAATTCAGATGGGAAAATGGGGTTTGAAATTGAATGGAGGGGAATCCATTAAATAGAAAAGAATTTAATAATAACTGAATAATCAAAGCACAAAAATAAAAAGAGACAATTTTTCCTTCAATGCAAAAAGTACTTCAAGGATCCTAAGCACTGAAGACGTGAATCCCTGTGCAGGACAGGGAAGTGTAAGTGGTCCGCACTCATGCTCTTAATATCTTTTAACTATGAAAGCTATGGCTCTCTAAAGATTCTTGGAGATAAATTAATTCGGAGGTGAAACCTGTAGAAAATTTTCTACTTGCTCAGTATGGTGCTACTCTGTAACCACAGGGTTAACTCTTCTTCTGATTGTTGGAGAGCAGCTTCTGCCTCTGAAAACTTCTTCAGAGACACAGGAGCTCTACCATTTCTTTTTCATTGCTTAAATTGTACGAATCAGTTACTGCTGTGAAGAGTTCAGAGGGGGAGGAAGGCGTCCAATGCAGAGTTATACTCAAGAAAGACTCAGCTCCCCGACAGGGAACAGCAATCTTCTGACCATCAGTTGTATGCTTCAAATGAAGTCTTTTAATGTTCATCTGTTTTTCAGCTGGTTCCTGTAGTGGTTTTTGAGTTAACGGAGAAAAATATGCTCTTCCAGAGAGCTACTCATCATATCTGTAGCAGCATCTTTACAATGTCAGATGATTCACCTTTTGAGGTTCACATTTCCTGTGTGTTGATTGCAGAGTCAGCCTAAGGAGTCTGGCTCAGGCACAGATGCCTCAGACATTTTAAGTGGGAGGAAAGCATAGGTTTGACCTGAGACACTGAAAGCTACCTCTCTGAAGCATTCTTAAAACTTACTATTTTGCTCTTCTTTTTCAAGAAAAGTGCACAGCAGGATAGCTGAGCTGAGTCATCTAGTAGCATATGCACAGGCTGGGCTGTGTTTACCCACTTGCCATTAATTACTATGCATGAAACTAATCTAGATGAAGTGAATAATAACCACAGACCAAAAGGGAGGTGAAATTACGTCATGAAGGTTACAGTAATTCCTGAAGAGAGAAGAGCCTCCAAAGAGACTATGTAGATAATCCTCCTTATGACTCACAAGAAAGTTGCTTAATCAGAGGAAATATATAGCATATGTAGAACCTATTTCTGATAGGATCATCCTCTAAATATTCTAAAAGTCATTTCAGCTAACTGAACTTTAAAACCATTTAGAGCCTCTCTGCCAAACTGGAGAGTTAGAACAAAGTTCTGTTTGCTTGAATGGAAAAATAAATAAATAAATATGTCATTATCCTGAATATTAGCTCTACCAGCAAAATATCCATTGCTAGTCCATCAAAATTAGGGCTTTGTATTGGTAACTTGAAATATGACTCTCCTTCTAAAGACTATGATTCATAATTAGAAAATCATGACATAACTTGGCTTTGTTTTCAAAAGTTTGTAAAGGAGAGGTGGATATAAATATTCAGTATAAAATTTGAAAAAGAGATGGATACAGAATTTGTAACATCTGTGGGAATGCAAGCAATTTTGAACTGTGGATGTGTTTTTCTCCTTTATACTTAAATTAGATGAAATTCTAGTTAACCGTTGTTATCTTTGAACCCTAATTTTATAAGGCAAACTTTTTTTTGGGAAGCAGCTTATGTGTTTTGATGGAGTTTCCTAATGTCAAATTCTCAAGCCAACAGAACATAATTTCACTGGAATCAGTACGATCCCTTCCTTCTTGAGCAGTACTAGCTTCAAAGTATGAATTACTGGGATTTTTTAAAACATCTTAAGGTTGTACAGAAGCTCCTTTTTCCATATTTTGATTTGGAAACACTTTATTCTTTATGCTTTATTAAACATTCTTCCAGATGGTAGTAAAAGTGTTTTCCTTGATTCCTTATACTCAAGCTATCTGTTTCTGTTGCTATAGTGAATGTATCTTTTCCATAAATTAAGCAAGCTACTACATTTGAAAAAACTGAGGAGGGTAAGTATTTGAAAAATCTTAGATACAATTAAGATGTGGCATAACTTGAAAATTTTAATAAGCTAATATAAGTTACATTAATTTATTTTTTCTACATTTGTACTTCAGAATTTGGGTAAAAATTAGAGATAATTCAAAGGGAGTTTTCTTATTTAGGGTCTATCTGACAGAGCACATGGAAGTAGGAGGGAAGGGTTAGATAAGTCTAAGGGTTATAATAAATCATTTAAACATATGTTCTCTATTGAAAAGGTGAAATAAATATAATCAGTGAAATCAAATATCCTTCCTGTAATAACCCAGAATTAATTAGTCTTTAAAAGATGCAAGACTGAACACATCATCCATCACCTTAGTGTAAACCTGAAGGAAAATGTTTGCAAAATATCAGTTCTTCACCAGGAGTAAAAATGATGCTGATCCACAATGCTACAAGATACTTTTTCAGTAAGTCCAATTTTCTGTATTACTTTATAGATTTGTACAATTATCCATGACTCTGAAGACAAGAGGCACTGCTGTGAGTTAGTGAAGGTATTTCTTCCGTATTCTTTATTTTTTTCAGACATACTCAAAGGCTTTTTTTTTTTATCTTTTATGCATACAGTAACTTAATTGATACTTGCATCATAAATCTATCATTAACTCTTAATTTTATGACTTACTGGGTTTTACTCAATTTTACAGATCTATTTACAATTTCTTTGTGCAACATCTGTTATGTTTATCTCATTTAAAATTAAATCTAGCAAAGCTTTTCTGAAAATGTGGGAGAAAAAAATAGATAAAAATATCTTCCTCTCTTGCAAGCAGTAAATTTTACTGCTAGCAATTACTTCTACATTGTCATGTATATTAACACCTACTGAGGAAATGGGTGAGGAGCAATAAACATTACTCTATAAATAAGTTTAAATTGCCTTTGTTTTTAAGACTAAAGCAATTTGTAGATTATAAAATTAATTAAGATTATTAAATGTAATGTCTCATCCTGACATCCAACTATTATTTATGGTTACAGCTTCATCAGGATTAAGAACAAATGAAATGCATTACCATCCTGGAAAATACAAGATACCCCTCCTGGCTTAAAGGATAAATCTGCAATGCTCATTGTTGTAAGGCCCATGCCAATCACTACGGATGGAATGTCATCTTCAAGCACTTTGAAATCATTATTATGTTCATGATTATTTTTACATTTGGTCAGGTTAAAACAGTATGAAGAATATCCTGTTGATTTTAATCACTCCAGACTGATTCAAACTCATTAGTATGCATGGTTTTTCTATATCTTTACTTCTCCTTATTCTTTTAGCATTGAAGGGGTAAAAAAAAATCAGTATATCTGAAAAAAAAATTCAAAACCAGATATAGAAGAAATGGTTTGGTTACTGTAAACACATTATGAACTCAGGTCTGAATGGAAAAATAGTTAAATAATCTCTAGAAGTCTAAAAAAGGAGACACAAAGATTATGTGAAGTATTGTTGCCTCTGACATATAATGGTCTTGTCCTCCTTGGGAGCAAATAACTTGGACAACCTGCTTGTTTCTTAGTTAAGTTCAGTGAGAGTGACAAGCAGGAAAATTGCATTCATGAATGGGGCTGCATGGAAACTCTTTTTTAATATTGAATTAAGGTAGCTGAATTCATACTGTAGAACTAGTTTGAGCACCTGAGTGTCAGTGTCCTTCTTACCTACCAGAGGAGGCTGCTGAGTTTCAAAGCATCCTCACAGACAGGATGTCCTTCAAGGCAGAAAGCTGAGTAAGTTGGCAGGAATTTATTAGCTGTGTATGACTCACACAAACACACATATTAGAGATGACCACAGTGAGTAAGAGGAACAGGTGGGAGTAGAACAGAGATATCCCAGTTCTTTATCTAGAATTGTCTCTGTGTGTCTTCTTAGTAAGTACTTGAAATCATTAAACACTGACATATTGTTAGACTTGCATTTTATAAGGATATTGGCACAAAAATCTATGTAGATAAGATTTCTTCCTTCTTTTGCTTCTTTTTTTTTAATAGAAAAGGAAGTACCTGTTTTAAAAATTTGTTGACAAATATTATAGTGATATATGTGCATTTTCTGGCGTTTATATCATACATGCTTTTGAGAAAGCAAAAAAAATATTAAGAAAAAATGGATTTTAAATGTGGGCATATTCAATGGCAGACACCTCCATTCTGAAGTGATTGGACTCAGTTCATGCTGACCCCAGAAGTCAGGAGCCAGATGTGATTTTTACTTTCTTGCATGACCACTCCTTGGTGACTGGAAACTGCAGACTGAAGACAACAAAGAATAAACTGCAAACAACAAATGCTGCTTACACTCAAGTCATCAAATTTGGAGTCAGCATAATTCCTTTTTCTATTTATCTATTTATCCTAATACCTATAAAACTCTCTTTATAGCCAAAAATGTCACAGAATGGTTTGGCAAAGTACATAAAACCTGTCCAAAAAATCTATTTTTAAAGTTATAAATTAGTCATGGAGTACTACAGGTTTTTTGTTGCAATGTTAAATAAAAAAGTAATATGGAAGTAGTATTTCTTCCAGGAATTAATAAGATGAATTCATCTCTAGCTGAAATGCATTAGGTCACAAATCTCTACTGTATGAAAGGGGAAAATGGATTTTTCATCACATAGTGTGATCAGTGAAATAAAAGTTTTGTTTCAAACATATTTATATTTTTTAACAATTTTGAACAACAGTATATATTAGATTAAAAGGAACTAATTAACAATGATATCCATGTCATATCAGAAATATTTCAGAATATTTGGGGAGTAATCCGTGCTTTGTAATCATGGCTTTATCCAGACTTTGCAGTTTTAGTGACTGCAAATGAATTGACATAGGTCATACTTACTAGGATCAGTTTTTAGGAAGAGGAGTCAGAAAAAGTATAATATTAATTTTTAGGCATTTAGACACTTGAGATCTAAATTCACTGTGTGAATAGTACATGACTCATTGATCAAAGTTAAAAAAAATAATTTCTTTAAAGAGGGCCAAGAACTAAGGTAGATATATATGTCCTTTCCTGTAGTATTTGTGGGTTTGCCAATAAAAATTGTACTTGTAGCTTGAATGTGCTGAAGGCAACAGTCTTGGTTTTATAAATGACATCAATGAAATTTTGGGAGTTCAAACCAGGAGCTCAGGTAGCTTGGAACAAAGTTCTTTTGTGTTTATGGCTGAGGAAGAAGGAAGGTATGCCAATAAAAGCTTTTATTTTGTCCTGTGATCTCAGTCAGACCAGAGCAGGTCACACACAGCTTTGGTGTGGTAGTCAGGTTTTGGCATTTTGAAATCAAAATAATCTTGCTAATAATCCAGTGATGGCACCAGAAAAGTATAATAGGGATCTGCTATAAGTCAAAATGACACAGTGCCTCACAAAGAAGTTAAATGTTGTACCTTCTTAAATGCTACTGAATGCCACAGACCATTTTTTTCTGCATTAATAGCCTTTAATAGTAGATCATTTTGAAACATAGCTGCAAGACTAATGTTGACCACACATCAAACAGGACAGGAATATAAAATATAGCCTGGAAGACTGTGTGGTCTTCCTCTAGTTAAATTTGGTGGTTCATGTTAAAAGTAAGATTTTTAACCACAGAAATCTGCCCAATAATGCAAAGACCTTTTAGTGATTATATCACTTTGTTCTTATTATGTCCTTTTATGTGTGATAGCATGGGTTTTATTTTAAACACTTCTACTAGCTTCATTTCTTCTTTTTATATATTTATGAGTATAAAGTATTGTCTTTATTCTCTTTTTCTGTTGTTAAGAATCTCAGCTCCTCAAGTCTCATCATATATCACAGGTTCTCTGTCTTCCCTGATAACCTAGTAGCCATTCTTGGCACCCCTTCTAGTTTGAATTAATTTTCTTGATCGAAGGTCTGTCCAAGTAATTCCCGTCTTCCTCTGTAATTATGTTGATTCCCAGTACCTACTGGTTTACAATAAGATGCTTTTAATTAGGTTTGAATTTTCATATAAGAACTTTAAATAAGATTTTTCTAAAGACTATAGACTGAGAAAGTCCCTTAAAAGACTAATTCCAGACAGATACTATCTTCCTCAATCACTGTCTCCTTCAACCATCCCTTTGTTCAACACTCAGTTCCTCTGCTAATTCCTATCTCCTCCAGTTTCGGAAGGAATTTCCTTTGTGTCATTGCATCAATTCCCTTACCAAAGCAGACAGAAACAAAAGCTGCAATGTTTCTTTTGGCTTGGAAAATAGTTTCCTTGCCAAGGAAGTTACCTTTTCAAAGATCTCTAAGATCTGTCTTTGAGAAACACATGTTTAAGTTTACCTTATTTATTATTGTCTTATGTATTTAATTATTCCCTTCATCCACAGCTCTCTCTAATATCTGTGTGTAATTGAGTAATATATCTAAAGTGGTCTTTTTTTCTCTTTCACTACTCCCACTAGACATTACAATTTCTATGTGACCATTTCATTAAGCAGTCCTTGGTACTGTATCTGTGATTTCACATGCCAGTTGTTTTATGACTCTGGAATGAGTTTATTCTGGCTTCCCATTTTAAGAATATTTTACCGGCTTAGATTTTGTTGCTACTCATGTGTTGTTTTCATTTTCACATTCTCATTTTCATTTGGCTTTGATTCTGTACACAAACATAATTACTCTCCCTGAAGCTGATGTTAAGTATTCATTTGTCTTCCCACCTGTAACTAGGATATGCTAATGTTCAAAGTCAGTGTGCTGCACAGTTCTTCTCCCTTTCTGCTTCTTCAGTCTGCATATGGCAGAAAAATAGAGGTAGTTTTAATTCACTGTAGCAATATGGAAATTCAATGAAGTACAGGTTAATCTCTGATAGTGCTGGCTATGAATGATGGGACATTTTTTATTACCTCTCATTTTTTCTTCTTTGTTAATTCCATTAATTACAATTCTTCTCTGTCACACACAACTATTCAGCCTTAGCATTAATTCCAGACCTCCTCTCTCCTAACTCTTCCTGCGTTCTGACAGATTTATTCCTTTCTGAAACATTTTACCCATTATTGTTAAAACCCTTCTTTCACAGACCCTGTCTATACTATTTCCATCTCCTCTTCTGCAGTTGTATTGACCTGTCTCTCTATGATCTGAATCAACCCAAGGAAGAGTATTTTCTGATCTTCTATAGAAGATCTCAGAGGAGACCTCATCACTCTCTACAACTACCTGAGAGGAGGTTGTAGCCAGGCGGGGGTTGGTCTCTTCTCCCAGGCAATCAGCAGTAGGACAAGAGGGCACAGGCTTAAGCTCTGCCAGGGGAGGTTTAGGTTGGATATTAGGAAGAAATTTTTTACAGAGAGAGTGATCAGGCATTGAAATGGGCTGCCCAGAGAGGTGGTGGATTCACCGTCCCTGGAGGTTTTTAAGATGAGACTGGATGTGGCACTTAGTACCATGGTCTAGTAACCACAGCGGTGCTGGATCAAGGCTTCAACTTGATGATCTCGAAGGTCTTTTCCAATGCAGTTGATTCTCTGATAATTTCTCTGACCAATCAATTTCCTTCTTCTTCCTCTTCAAGGGCTCAAAAATATCATTTGCAAAATTATAACATTAAGTCAAATGATGCTAAATGTACATAAAAAAATATTCTTAATGATTAACAAACTAACATACAGACCTTTTCAAAATAAAATCCTTGTACAGGAATTAGGTGTAACACTCACAGTTAAATGCTTGTATCTCCATTCTGCATGACGTATGTGAGAATTGAAGATTCTCAGCAGCCACAGACCAGGTGAATAAGCTATTCACCAGGTAACAGATTAGGGAGAACTAAATTTTATTCCCTCACTGAACAATGAAGAGAAAACAATCTTTTGAATAGTGTTGAATCACCACTTTCTGTTCAGTGGTCCAGATGAATGCCTTTATCACATGCTATGTCTATAGATGAAGAGTAAATATTCTTCTCTCTCCCTCCCTCTCTCTGTCTCTGGGAATATAAATTAGTCCCTAAAAATGGGACACCACCAACACAAACTGCAGTAACTTCATCCAATAAAAGTTCCAAATCATACTTATATGGTTGGAAATATGCCAGGTAATTATTCTTAAAATCCTTACTCATTTAACCAGTGAGCAATGGCAATCCTTTCTCTTCAGCTTCCCTCTCCTTCACTTCCTCATTACCTTCCTTACCTTACTCTGGTACTTCCTTTGATAGACATAAGCTCTTGGTTCATGGAAAACTTTCCTGAGAAAAATAAAATATCATCTTCATTATGATTCCTTGGGAAGGGTCAGGTTTAAGTAAGTGGTATTTTCTGTCCAAATTGTTTTGGTGGAAAATCTCCAATCGGAAATAGTGTAAATAACTGAATTGAATTAATGTTAAGGAACTTTACTTATGTGATTTAGTACTGGCAGCCCTGGGCTGTTTGCTGACTTCAGACAATTCTCTGAAAAACTATTCATATCAATTTTTAATTAATCAAATTAGTTAAGTGAATTTAATTAATATTTTAAAAGTTAAAGCTATATTGTAATTCTGCATCGAGACTAGGAAAGGGTGCAATTAAATTGCTCTTTTTAGTTTGTTCTGGTGTCCTTTATGTATTCATTGCCATGTAGACTTTAATTACAAAATCTTATTTTATTTATTCCATGCAGAGGATGGGGAGTGCTCACTTATGAGCAGCTAATCAACATTGTGTATACAACGTTGTGTATACAGTGTACAGTGTTTACCATGTAGCAAGTTATATTTGCTTCCCCCAATATGGGAGTTGCATAAGATTATTAAAATATGTATGTGTTTTGTCATGACATTCCTCACCATGACATCTGAGTCTCTTCCATTTGTTTAGTGATTTTCACATCCTTGGTGAGGTTGGTGGGTGTGAGAAATGGGAGAAGATCATAAAGCTTGGAGCTGATGCACGCAACAAATCAAATGGATCTATTAACCTGAGGTGTCTATTACCTGTTTTTTAAGTATATACCATAATGCAACACTATCACTGTTCAGAACACACTAAGTGCATCTACAGATTTCATACCAGAAAACAGGCACGAACACACAGAAATAAATATAAAAAACATGGCTAGTGACATCTGAGACAAATCTCACTGATGCAGAATTCTAACATAAATGTCCTCAAGGCAAATGCAGACAAGAGCTTCTCAAGGCAGAATTCAACCACACTTTGTTTTCCCACACTTAAACTTTGTCATGCAATACTCATCATCCACATCTGTGGGAATGTTAGGATGCAACATCAGTACAGAGGTCTGACTGATTTTGTAATGAAATTGATTCAGTGCTGTGACTAAGACATGGCAGCTTTGGAAAAATTAAATATGGGATTGCATTGTAGGACTTTGTCATATTGAGATTGCACAGGAAATACTAAATAATAAAATTACCTAATTTCATATTTCCTTATTTTGGAACCCTAATTCTAGTCAATGGGAGAGGACACAAGTTCTTCATATTGCTAATGAACTGGCAAGAAGATGAAAAACTAGTAGTCACTTTTCACAATAATGGGAGATAACAAGTGAAATCCTTCAGAGATCTGTGGAAAATCTGATATTAACATAACTGAGTTACAATGGAGAACAAACGGCAAGTTGAAAAAATTTGCATATGTATGGACCCTCAAAGTGAAAGCTGACTGAAAAGTTTTGCAGAAAAATACTTGCAATCCTCAGTATCTGGAGGAAGATAAAAAAAAGCAATCCCAGATTTACAGGTACTGAGGGTAGCTCTGGTCTACCTATTATGATGTTGAAATGAGATAATAAATTAGAACAGATAGTAAAGATCCTGTGGTTTCCAGGTGGGAATCAAAACAAAGAACATTTATTTTACCTATGCTAAGATCCTTAATGCATGTGTGAAAAAGGAAGATGTACTGAAACTGGGAGAAGTACAGGAAGTAGAGAACAGTTTCTGGATGAGAAGGATGGTTCAGACATCTATTAAAGCTTGCTCAAAAAACCTACCACAATTCTAAAATGTAAAGGAACTTACAAATGGCTTAAAAATGGCTAAAGGAAGTGTGATGGAAGTAGGATAGAAATACATTAAACTATGGATGGAAGAAATTATTGATTTCTTTTATTTATTTATTATTATTATTTCTTTTTTATTTATTTATTATTACTTCAAGGTAAATTTACATAAATTCATGGAACAGAAATCCTTTGAAAGCTACACCAGAATTCAGAGTCATTATGTCTGGCACAGTAGGCCCCCAACACTTATTAGAGAGTGGTGGAGGGAAATGTCATATATACTTCCTCTGTTATATTCTCTCATGTCTATGTCCTACTTTGAGCGACAGCACACTGGGCTAGAGGAAGAGTGCAAATATTGTATTTCTTTTGCTCCTGGTATGCTTTTGTGAGTGATTCTATGTATATATATATAAAAGGGAGCATAAATACATATAAATGTTTGCATATACAAGAAATGTTCAAGGTTTTTTTAGTTTGTTGGGTTTGTTTGTTTGTTTGTTTGTTTGTTTTATTTTAAAGTCTTTAGGTAACTAAGATTTAAAGTAAAATCAAGTCATTATTCTAAATATATTGTGTAGCTGAAGCTTGCCATCATTGTTCACATAAAGAGATGGTTTCAAGACCAAACTACTCTCTCCCTTCCATCAGTCAAACAAGGTATCCTGTGTAGAGATCTACATACTGTTGCAAGTGCATAGTTTATATGTGATCTCTTCACTTTCAGCTGTATTTAGCTTTTGACGTAATTTCAGACCTCTCAGCTGTCTTTTTGCTCCTAAACTTGTGCCATTGCTGGTCCTTCACCTACTTGACCTGGATTCTCATAAATTACAGAAGGATATTCACAAATATTAGAACAGTAAAGAAGCTGGAATTAGCTCCACCATCATGACTCCTGAGATGAGCATCTCTGCCATATTTTGTCACCTATGGAAGATAGAAGATTTGGACTGGATATTGTAGCATATGTTCTGGCAAACAAACTCAGTGGTCCTTTGTTATTATCCCAGCAGGTGTCCAAAGAAACCAAAATTAAGCATCTTTGACTCTTTTTCCTTATAAAAACCCCCAACAGTTAAAACACCTTTGGGACAAGAAACTCCATAGATAGGATCCTTAGTGCATGAAAATTAATGGACACACTCTGCAGTAAGATTATCTCCAGTTCTAGCAGCTGACAAACTGACCACTTCTATTTAGAGCAATTACTTCCAGTGCTGTAATCTAATTTAATGAGACTCTGAGTCTGTTTTCCTGCATCTGATTTCAGAGTCCAACAGGGAGATGAGATAGTACTCTCCAGATGCTTTTTGAGAAGGCAAGAAGTAACTAGGCTAAAAGTAACTGAATCATGAACTCTAATTCTATATATTCACATCGGCAGGATCCTACCCAAGAGGAAGCTGTGATTTCCTGTCTTTAAGAGGTCACCTTAAATACAGCTCTGAACTGTTATGGTGAGATGGTTATTGCATAGTCTTTTGGAAAAGAATTATTATCTTACATAAAGTGATATCTTCAACAGGAACAACATTTAACTGTATACAGATTTTCAGTCACCTTAAAATTTTCTATGAAGTTCAAAGTTGAAATCCTGTCTAGGGAAACAATTTTCTTTTCCAGTGTGTCTTAAGGCTGAAATTAAGCAAAGTTAGTGTCTCTGCAAAGGTTCATGATGGCATAAGTAGAAAAAAGCCTTATAGTCACTGGGAATTTTAGTTTTGGTGGATCTGAACATGGTGACTTGTAAATATTTTCCTTGGAAATTCCTTTTATTAAAAAATACATACTAACTTTATATATTTTGCTTATATACTGTAATATTATTTTAATTTTCATTTTACTTTCTATGTTTCATTTCTGTGTTTTGTGGCAAAGAAAAAACCAACAAAAAATATGATGTCATAATGTTAAGATAATAAGAACACTTGATGACTTAACACTTCAATTTTTAGGCATATAGATATACAGTTTATGAAACTTTATATTGTTCTACAGTTGCCCAGTGTTAAGGGCCAGGACTTCTGCACCAAAGACAATTTATCTGTTCAGATTTAAAGGCAGATTAAATGTTATTTGTGGTACCTCTGCCAGAAGACAATTCCTGTGTGATCTAGTCAGTAAATGCTCTTCCATCTGCTGTAATCTTGTTGGCTGGCAAGTACAGAACTGCCATTGCAGCAAACCACGGCTCTGCACTAAGCTGAGGCAGACCACAGGCCTGGGGCCATCAGCTGTGCTTTGTTTGGACTTTGCTTGCTTTGCTCTAGCTTGTTTGGCTTTAACAGCGACTGATTAATGACCAGGTGGTTGTTACTTAACTTTAGTTTGTTTAGCATTTCATAGTTATCTGGTCTAATGCCTTTTGTTATAGTACACAAGAGTAAACTCCTGGAGTGTAATTATGATGAAGTTTAAAGGACAGAGCTGGCATGACAGCAGAGGCCTTGAAGATTTGGGTACCAAATCCGGTGGTATCAGGGCTATCAATAACTCACTGGTAATCTGATAATGAAAAAACTCTTAGGAGCTGGACATTTAGAGGGGGGAAAAAAAGAACAAGGAACAAGTATCCATTGTATGTAAAGTGATGAAAAAGCAGGGTGCAAAGCACATAAGAAAACATCAAAATGGCAGCAGGGAGACAGGAAGAAACCATCAACATTGTGCTCCTTCTCTGAAAGAGAAGGAATTAACCCACATCATTAGAATCACTGTCTTTCAGCAAAGGTTTCAAGAAGGTCATGAATCCCCATAATTCCCCCTTAGTTGAACTGTCAGCCTTAGGCAGCAGAGAACAGTGGAAAGGTGAGCCTAACAATAGAGATAATAAAAGATTGTGCTAGGAGGTTTACCTAAACCTTTTGAAAAAATTGTATTGTTAACAAGATTTGCTCTCTTTTTAGATTGTATTAACAACAATGTATCTGATTAATAATAATACAGTGTTTGTTTCATTTTGGGTAGACTGTTAAAGCTCTCAATTTCTCTGACAGTAATTTCTAGACTTCACATAGAAGGTCCCCTTTTAGCCATAACAAGATCCTGAGTGTAACACTGCTGAGATATAGAGCATTGACAGTTTTATACAGCTAGTCTCTGGCTTCTGGAAAGCCAGATGGAAACTCATGCAGCTGTTGCATTCAGAATAGCTTTAATTTCCTGTGCACTGTTTATCAGACCAGACCAATATTGGTCATTGACAAATCCTGGAATCACCAAACCAGAGCCCTGGAATATTTTTAGAGCCACTTCATTGCCTCACACAGCAGACTAGACTTCAGCCTAAGCAGTCCTAAAACATACAAGGTGATACACAGCATCTCTAAGAGAGATTTTGATAAGGAACATCCTCCTTCCTTTCCTCCCCTTTTAAAATTGCAAATTGTAAATGAAGAAAAAAAGAGTTGAAATGTTTATAACCCCTCAAAGTGAAAAGAGAACAGATAGAAGACTTTGATGTCTAAATAGCTTTTACCAAACTAGGCACATCCTGAAAGCCTTTAAGTTTTTATTGATTACTGTTCACCAGCTCCTATGAGACAAATGCAATTGTCTCCTATGAGACAAACCCACTTTACAGTTGAAGAAGTGAGATACCCAAATATTTATGTAGAGTAAGAAATCAAGTGACAGGGTAAGGATACTTTCAAAATAATTGTGCCTGCTATATTTTTTATCAGCTGAATAGTTTCATTATCCTGTCTTGACTTCTGGTTTACAATACACAAAATATTTACTGTGTGAGGCATAAAAAAGGACTGATGTAAGAAAACAAACAAACAAACAAAAGAATAAGAAAAATCGGGTTTTGTCCTAAGTAATTTATTTAAATGCTTCAAATTAGGTGGGATGGCTTCATGATAAAAATAGGGATGCCAGTATTGGTCATAAGTTTTATTTTCACACAGTCATCATGAAATTTCCTTATTTCTGACACTGACTTGACATACCACTTTTCCTTCCTACCACTTTATCCCAGTTTTAATACGTATCAAAGAATAACTTCCTTACCTACCATTTGGATAAAGAACATACACACACAAGATCTCATTAGTTTGCATCACTAAAAGTTACCATATCCTATGCGAGGATTTATTTACTGAAGAAAAAGCCTAGAAGATAAACAGAAATGTAATTGCTAAATAATAAATATAGTTCTTAAAGAAAAAAACAACCAAACAAGTAAACACCAGCCCCCCCCCAAAACCCACTTCTTTCATATTTCCTGTAGCATCACAAATATTTTTGTTTGCAGCATAGAAATGAGTACTTGCACATATATATATAATTTGCATCACATTGATATAGGATTCTACAGTCAAAACAGCACTATACCTTCTTTACAATAAATTGTACCAAAAATATGATACTGAAATATACTTACAATCATTTCAGGTGACAATATAACAATGATAGAGTATAACCAGTCTTGATTTACAATAAAATCGTGCTTTGTCAGCAGCTTGGCCACTTTCTTTAAAGCAACAATAGTTAAATTAGTCCCTATGGATTTTTGTGGGAGAGTGACTTTTCTAAAACCTTTCTATTAGGGAACTGTTTTTAAAGGCACTTTAAAAGACTCTAAAAACTGTTATTGCATGCAGTATTCGATATACATCGCGAGTGATTTAAGTTGCTCTAAAGGTGTTCTCTTACTTATACCCTGATTTTTGTGGGCAATTATAAGAGGTTATTGACTTCAGCATTTTATATACTTTGACTTTACAATAAATGCTCTTAAGAGTTACATAGGCTCCCAGATAAATGTGATAGTTACGACCTTAACCCTGCAGTGCTGAAATTTGTCTATTGACTTGAATGAGCTCATATCAGTCACAAGGTTCACAAGGAAGAATCCATTCAGGGTGGGGATGTACGAGCTTATTCAAATGAGGTTTAAATCAATATATCTTAATTTTTCCTGCAGCTTGTAGGAATGAGAAAGGAAAGGGAAATAACATAACTGCAGAGTAAAAACAAAGCGCCAAAAGTGATAAGTTAATTGTGAAAATTACTCCTGCTACCATCAGGGTCTTAAATGGGCTCAGTAGCCTTTCTCCTAAAACAAACAAACAAACAAACAAACAAAACAAGCAAAAACCCAAAAAACACACAAAACCAAAACCAAAACAAACAAACAAACAAAAAACACCAAAAAACTTGCCCTTAGCAAAATTTTCCATCACTTGATGTAATAAAAGGTAATGAGGCAAAAATAAAGAAATTAATATTCCACACTAAATATCAAAAATAAAGAAATTAATATTCCACACTAAATATCAAAAATCAAACTCTTTGGCAGCAAACTGGAGGTTTTCAGTATGTAGCACTAGCTCCCCTTCTTATTTGCTTCTTAAAGATTCTTAGGAGAAACTCCTACGGAAACTAATAGGACATTAGTTTAAGAAAGAACAGATTACAGCTGCATTGGTCCCCAGTGTTCTTGCATGAGGGATAAATGAAAGCTAGTAAGTGTTTCCAGCCTATAAGCTGCCTCTTTATGGTAAAGAAAATAGAATGGTATGTGGTTATAAGTGTTTTCAAGTGTAGCCCATCAAATTCCATTTTGAGATAATTTCTTCTTGACTATGGTAAGTAGCACTGGGTACTCTGCATAAGCAAGAAGAATATTAATAGTGGAAACTTGAGGAATTAATACAAACAGATTAATTTTCAAATCTAACAAGGTGCCATTCTTTGGGATAATTCCATTTTGAGACTATTTGCTTGATGTGAGGAGAACAAAAAAATCAGTACCTTTGAAAACATTAGGGTGAAACTAACTGGCTTTGTTGTGGTTCACATGACAAAAATTTCTGTTTGTTTACAAGAAAATAGCTATTGCCTTCCCTGCAATAAAAGAAAACAAACTAGTGAATTGAAGGTTTCTCTGGATCTCAAAGGCATACAAGAAAGGCATTCTGTTAAGTTCAGTAAGAAGTGGAGTCATTTTTACTTTATTGATAAAAAAGGTGAATACACAGCACGATTCTTTCTGACTTCTGAATTCAATTCAATTCTTTCTGACTTCACTTCTGCATGTGTGTTGAGGGTTATATTTCCTAGACTGAGCGGCATCTCTCAGAAAAAGAAAAAGAAAAAATTATAGCCGCACAATTTTAGGGGACATGTGCTTCAGCCATTCTTATTATCCACTAGAATACTTACTTAACTGTTTGATTAATTTTTAATGCACATTTTTCCTTTTTTTTTTAATAAAAATCAGGTTACTGTAACAAAACTCTTGGTAGGAAAATCTGGACATGAGTGAAATAAGTTGTAGAAACAATCAATTTGAGAAATGGAAAAAATAGGCAATTGTTTTCTTGAATATTCTGACTATTCTGCAAAAAAAGACGTTCAGACCAAAATCAGGCCTTAGACTCGATGCACCTCCACATGAATCTATGAACTCTGAATACTGAAAAGTTGCTGCAACCTGTATCAGTGGTTTATACAAATTGTAGCCTACATGCTTAAAATTCTGCTGCCTAATCACCCCAACCATTGCTGATCTGTTGAACATATATAATCTAGGTCTGTTTGATTTAGATTTGTAATATGTTTTTATTGCAATGGATTGTAAGAATATAAAATAAGAGAACTATGTAAAATGACCTCTGTAACACTACTTTGTTATATTATCCTTTGAACACAGTGTAAGGTCACCCAGGAACACGATGGAAATGAGGCCCACAATACATAGAGGGAATGATTGATGTATCATGTTTAGAATGTAATCTGAAATGCAAGAGATTTAATTTATTCCATGACATACAGCCTAAAGTTTGTTTTCAGTTTGATCTGAAATAATGAAAATAACGTTTCTGTTTGCAGCTGCCATTGATTACTGTAATCCACAACGAAATTAAAAGACGCAGTGGATCAAATCAAAGTATTGGAAAGATAGCTCATTTACAGTGCAGAAATACAGGCAAGCATATGCATGAGAAATATGTTAACTATGCTGACTTTTCCCCCCATGCTGCTAGAAAGGAGAAGTTATGATTAATAGTTTAAATACCAACAGTTAGGCCTACTCACCATGCTATCTTATCTCACTGTCTGAAATGGCATGTGGTGTTAATGTGTTAAATATGATATCTTATTTTTCTTGTGACCTGTTTTTTAAGAAGTGGCATATGTATGCACACACATATGAGGTGTAGGCAGTCTGCTGTTTTCTCATACAGAGCCTAATACCTCACGTGGGTGAGGTTCCTTTCTTCCAGAACAAAGCTGGGATTGTATGTAGCCTATAATTTTTCTTGCTCCTCTGGCTATTTTTCTTTAGAAGATCTCCATCTGTCTATCATTATAACAGTTTGGACTATGAAATTCACTCTAAATCATAAGGCTTTTTGGAGGTGGAAACAGTAGTAATATGGAAAACTCAAACAAGTTCACTCTCTGCTCTGTCCTGCGAAATGGAAGGAGGATTTTTGATATTTGGTTAACAGGAAGAGACATAGGATTAAACATGCTTTTAACTTCTGTTGAAACACAGTATGTATTTAAAGGTTTCATATGTAAAGATCAAAGCATGTAGCTGCTAACCTTTAGTGAGCCAAACTGCCACTGAATCCTATTTCTATTGAGATAGAAATTCTAATTCTGTGTCAGGACCTAAATGTTAGGCCAAGAATATAATTTGCTGCTGTTCATTAAGAAATATTCTATGAAGCTTCTTCTCCACACCTAGTTTTGTGATAAAGGCTTGTTGCTCGGGAGAAGTTGTAGGAACTAGACAATGAGATCTTAGGAACATAAACTTTGCATAATGTCCCTCACATTGTGCAAGCTTGGTGAGTTCAGTCTGCTGCAATCCCACACATTTCTTTGAAAGCATTTAATTTCCCTGATGTTTCATTCATTCTGTATTAGTTGGTTATCTTACTTATAATTGCCTTAAATATGATTTAATGACAGATTTATTTCTACAGAATACATGCTGAGGTCTAGTTTGTTTGAGGGGGAAGGGTGGTGCCATTTGATGGACAAATTTGCTTAGAGTCTCCTATCTTATTCACACCAGGAATGGGGGAACGTAATTAATATGCTGTCTTTCCCAGGAATACTCCAAATACATGAATAAGGCATGACCTTCTCCTTCCATTAGAATACTAGTTCATCTAGCACAACATCTTTCTTTCACAGAACTACAGAGACTTTCCTCACTTCTCTGGATCCCAAGAAAATACTGCTGATCAAAGAGTACTGCACACATGATCAATTATCCAGTTATTCTTCAAAATCACAATTAGTATTAAAACTTGTCATTTTTGGACACGAACCCTAGAAAACTATTCTCTTAGCTAACCTTCTATTTATAAATCATTTGGATCATGTTTTCATGATGACTTCTTTGGTATTGGTAGGCAAAAACACTGATAAAACATTAAACATCAGTTAAATGGACTGCTGAGTAAAAAAAGCTATTTCTCAAAGACATATCAGTGATGGCAAGTATTGATGTGTGTTGCCCAGAACTGCTACTGGAAGACATGTTTTTGAGCATCTTCATGAACATCCTGGATGATAATTTAGACTGCACCCTCAAAGAAAGTTTCTGTGGGGCCCAGTTAGGGTAATAGGTGCTTGAATCCACAGGGACTTTAAGGACTGAATCAAAATAAACCTTATGAAGTTCAGCATGAAGGATTGCAAAGCTCCACACCTGGGACAGAATAACACCATTCATCAGGACATGGGAACATAACAACCCTACTGGAAAGTACTGAAGTGGTGTGTGGAGGTCAATCAAATGCACAAATGACAAAAGAATAAACAAATCAGAAGTTATGTGAACCGCATACTGGACTACATTAAAAGCAGTGTGGCAAGCAGTGAAATTATTTCTTTTAGTCATGGCAAGACTGCTACTGGAATATGGTGCCTGGTCCTGGGCCCTCTCACTCCAGAAGGATGCCAAGAGACTGGAGAGGGTTTAGTGTAGAGCTACAGAGATGTTGAGCATCAACTGCACATGACTTGCAAGGTAAAGCTGAGGGAAATGTGCCTGTTTAGTCTGGCGCAGATGAAATTAAGTGGCCATCTAAACAAGACTTTGAAGGCTGATAGAAAGATAATGGAACCAAATTTTCTCACTACTATCAGAGCTTATAACAAGGCCTACAGACTACAGCTTGGAAGATTCAGACTGAGCACCACGAGTATTTCACTTGGAACAAGTCACCCAGGTAGGCTGGGGACTCTTGGAGATTTTCAAGATGTGATATGCAAAGCCATAGCTGAACTGCTTTACTATTGTTACTGATAGTTCCTCTTGAAATTCAAATAGGACTAGACCTTCTCCAACATTTTTGTGATTCTGTAGTTTATTTTCAAGACATACAATGTGGTTCTTGTGCAATCCCATAAATATAGGGGTCAGTGTGCTCAAAGAATTCACCCCCAAACAGTCATGATTGAAAGAAAATGTAGTTTATAAAGTATCGCACTGCTAATCAAAATTATCTAGGTGTTGAACATTTCTTGATCAGCTTTTAGTATGACAGAAGGTTTATAGAAGCTCATTTTTACAGATGTAATTCGTATGATTCTTCCTGCCAAATCAAGACGAGTTATAGGAATTTTGGCTTGCAGAACTCAGTGAAACATGCAAAGATTTAATCTGTCCTAATGCACACTCACCTGACAAGTCTCTTAGGGAATTTTTCTGAGAGGCAGGAGTGAAATCAGCTCTGAACAAACTCCTAAGCTCAGTCTGTTACAGTTTAACACATCCTGCCTTCCCATATACAATTTTTGTGAGCCAAAATGCAAAAACAGAGGTGTGGTGGTTATAAGAATGTCTCTCCAAGGTATTGTAAGGCATAAAGTACAGCCAGAAAACATTCATCATATAATTATCTCAGTGCTTTGGTTTCCATATTACTTAATAAAATGTGTTTTAAGAAAAGATGAGATGGAATTATTTTCTTTTTTTTTTTTAATGTAAGGGTGATTCAGTGCTCAATTGAGAATGTTAAAGTAATAAATTCCTAGCTTCTGCCAAAGATCAGTGTTCTCTCTCAAAGATCACCAGCAAACAAAGCATTGTCTTCATGTGAATACTCACAAAAACATTGGAGTCATTATTCCAATTATTAGAATTAAATTAGAATTTAATTAGAATTAGAATTAAAAATATTTTTGGATGGTTTCCTGTAAATGTCTCACTCAATTTGCCTAAAAATTCTGACCTTACATGTCTTTTAATTTTATTTTGTCAATAATTATCTGAAAAAAACTGCTGTTTTTTCTAAATCCTAAAAAAAAAATTCCTTCTGCAAAAATTACCATATCTTGACTGCTCATATACTTTTAAGAGCCCTGATTATAAAGATCAGGGGACAGTAAGTGTTAAAGATTAATGCTGTGGATTGGTTGCTGTCACTGAGAGGTGTTTCACTGTAGAAATTATTAGGGAAAAGTATATATCTGGTGATATTGGATGAAAAGATCATAATGGTCCCATATTGTCTATAGTCCTTGACTGAATCAATAGTATGAATGCTGTACAATAAAAAACAAAACAAAACAAACAAACAAGCAAAAACCAAAAAACCAACCAAACAAACAAAAGGACAGGAAAACACATTCTGAGTTAGATGAAAACATGTCTGTGAATGTACATTAGTTAGATACTGAGTACAAAATTTTAAAAAAAAAAAGAATAAAATATAAGACTTTTATAATAAATAATAAAATAAGATCTAAAATAACTGGATTTGACATGCTTCATATGTAGATAAGTTTGATTAGCAGTGATACTTTATTAGCTGTCTCTTCTTACAATCACGACTGTTTTGAGGTGATTTCTTGGATTCTTAAAATATTAATTTTATTATCTGAATTCTTCACTGACAATGCAACACTGCCTACTTCAGCTTATCTTAATGCTTCTTCAATTTATAAACACTAAAAACTGTGAGGGGTGTTGTTTATTTGTGATTTATAATCAGAAATCACTGAGAGAGGTTGTGCTTTCTCTGCTCTGAATCCCACCTCTCATACTCTCCTAAGCACGCTGTCAGTGTCAACAATCATGAACAACTCATAGTCTAAACTGAATAGTTCTTTTCCACAGGCCAACTTGTTTGGGCATGTCTGTATATGCATTAGGTTGCCCCACGTCAAGGACTGAATGATGCAGACATGAGAGTGATTTCAAAACTGCATAGACATAAGGCTATTAAACATGTTCATGACCATACTGTCACTGACTGTCTCTCACTGACAGAATCATTCAGGTGGGAAAATGATATAAGTGCCATATATGTATATATATATGACTGCTTATTGTAGCAAAATGTTGTGCCAAACCAGGGCACTCAAAGAAGGCAGAGGAAGGAAAAGTCATGTCCTAATTTTCCAAAGCAGTGTTTTGGTGCTAAGCAGTCAGTGCTTGAGTGAGGATTAAGAGATTTGGATTGAGAAAGATATACAGTACGGGAATGAAAAAAGGGAAGATGGGAAATGCTGGAGGAATATACCTAAGATAAACTTTCTATATAGATGAATAAAATAAGTATTTAACTCTTTCTATAAATTAAAGAACAAATAAGCCTTTGTTTCATTTATTAACTCCAAATGTGAATGTTAAGATGGACACTGGAACAAAGAGTGTGGAAAAGGCTTTGTGAACATGGCAGCTGCCATAACACTATCTACAATGGAATGAAAACCAAGGAAATCTGATTGTGCCAAAAGTGTGAGACCAGATACTTTGCACAACAGAATTAGATAAAAATGGCCTGTGGAATAGTAGGCTCATAGAAGAAGACCTTATGTCTGTGGACAATTAGGAAATGCTCTAGATGTATAAAGAAGAGAAAAACATGATCTGGGCATACAAAGCCAGTAGTTTGTAATACAAATTTGCAGGAAAAGTTTTTTTATATACTAGCACTTTGAAGATCAGATATTCCATAATAAAAAATTTTTGAAATTAAAAGCAATGTTAATTACTAAAAATGTGACGCTTTTAGAATGGGTCAGTGGAAATGCTTTCAATTAATTGCAACCTCATGATGTGCTACGATCATATTTGGCGATGACAAAGTGGGACGTGCAAGACACATGGTTGTGATTACACCAAAAATCTTCCCTCAGATATGTGGAAAAAGTTCCTCCATTTCTCAATTTTCTATTAAGCTGACAACATTCTTCCACTCCCAATAAGTGTTGTGCTGTTAGCTTGGTTCCAGTCACCTTTTCCAGTCACCCAAAGCTGATTCCTTTGACAAGTTAAGAGAGTCTTTGATTGAAGTGGAATATTTAATACGGAGAGAGTTGTTATGGAGTTTCTATTCTTTATGTAGGAGTGACACAGTATGGAGTGAAAATAAAGCAATGTCCAAAACTAGTACTTCTGTAATCCATCACAATGAAAGATAAACTAAGAAAACCTTACAATTAGTGTATTTCAGGTCTCAAGCCAGTTCGAGTTTGCGTACTTCAAGAGAGTTGAGCATCTATTTACTTGTGATCATCCACACAGCTAGGTGCTCGATGTTAGCCCAAGTAACTGTTGGACATGATACACAAGGTGGAGTCTTTTCTAGGTGTTTTTTTGGCTCAGTTTTTTTCTCTTTAGTGACATGTATGTCTACTTTCACCACTTCTTTAGAGAAACGAAAAAAGAAGACAAAGTCATTCTTTTCACTGACTGCTCCACCTGTCTTTGTCTTCCATTCTCTCTTCTTGATAGAATGGTGAACCTTTTCATTTCTTTTCTTTAGAAGCCACATGTTATTTCCCTTGTCTCCACAGAATCAGTGAACAATCAAGTTCACCTTCTAAAATCAGCTTTTCAATAGTGTAATTTACTTGCTTTTCCATGGTGTAATTTTCTTCCCTTCATTTCAGGCAGAATCTGGAAAAAGTTTGTAACAAGGCAGGAAACTGCAGAAAGAAATTACTAACTGTGGCAGACACAAAATCACAGAAACACAGAAGGGTTGAGGTTGGAAGGGACCCTTCGGGGGTTGTATGGTTCAGTCCACCTGTTCAAGCAGGGCCAGCTAGACCAAGTTGTTTAGAAACTGATGACCTTTGGATATCAGTTCTGTCTGATTATACATGTAACTGGGTTGCAGAGGACCGAAGAAATACTTTGTACTCCCTCTTAATGTGTTGAAGGAACTGAAGGCTCTTCTAATAATCCAGAGGGCGGATACTGTTGGAACTTTGTACATTTTTTAGAGTAAAACCGTTTGCTGAGCTCATAGCTCCGAGACTTGGGGTCTTACTTTGGTGGAGGTTTTGAGGTTTTCAAACAAAGGTGTAGAAAAGCTCTCTGAGGAAGGATAGAGTTAACACAAATACTTACGTACTGAAGAAGACATTTCAGAGGTAAGATGGATTTCTGTTGAATTAGAGGTGGTCTTCACTCAGAATTCATTTGCAATTTAGTCTTCCTGAAAGTGTGTATGTAGATATGGTTATACATATATCTAAAGAGGACTCTGATTTTCCTGTTTAATTTCAGTTTGCAAAGACTTGCAGGAAGTTTGACCACAATCATTAATCAACTCAAGGCAATGGTTCATATTACTTACTATGAAAAAAGTTAACATACAGTAGCTATGACAGATGCAAACAAAATGTATTCCATATTGTGAAAAGACTGGGTGGGTGTGGATATGAGATTACATTTGTATGTCACCTTCTCCTTCTGGGACTTCACTTGGCTAGAGCAGCCTGGTTTTGCATAAAATCTTCCATGAAGTTTTTCTGTTCCTGTAAATTTACATATTCAAAATAATCATAACTCAGTTTAAAACCTCTTCCCATACTGTGTTTATAGTACATAAGGGCATGTTAGTTCTTGGGAAATACATACGTTTGATATACTTACATTTACTGTGTGTGTGTGTGTGTGTGTATACTCATATTTACACACATACATATTCACTGAACAACATGATATCCTATATTGAAAGGGACCCTTTGAGGAAGTCTAGTCCAATCCCCCCATTCAAGTAAAGTCAGCTAAAGCAGCTTCTCCAGGGCCATCTCCAGTTGAGTTTTGAATATCTCCAAGCATGGAAACTCTACAACCTCTCTGAGGAACCTGATTCATTAGTTGATTGCCTTTACAATAATAAAAAAAAAATATTGATTTCTCTTCTTCAGATGGGATTTCAATTTATGTTCATTGACTCTTATTCTGTCACTGGACACTACTGAGAAGAATCTAACTCACATCTTTCATTAATGCAAATGTTGATCACCAGTGACCCAAATATCACTCTCTGAGAAGCACTGCTGATGTTTGGCCTCAAACTGGAACTTGTGCCATTCTGGGCACAAGGGGATCACAATCCTCTGGGACCAATCATTCTGCTAGTTTTTAATTCACCTCACTGTGCACTTGTCTGATGATACTTTGTCAGCTTGTCTATGATGATGTTACAGAACACAGTGTCAAAGTCATTACTGAAGCTGGGGTAAATAACATTCAAAGTGTGGTTGCTTAATCTTGTATCATGAGGTTTTTGTTTGACAAAGACAGGAGGAGATAATATAGTCTTGTATAATATTCTTCAGATTGAAGCACATGATCAGGATATGTGAGGCCTGAGAATTATATTCTTCTCAGTTTAAGAAGATTAACTTAAATTTGTTGTTTCTCAAGGGGAAACAGCTCTGGACTAAGAAGTTGCAGGTGTGAGTTTTCTGATTAGCAATAAGACACGGGACAGAACCACATTAGCAAGACATGCTGTGCTTCTGCATATAGACCGTTAAGAAAACTAGGGCTGGGGAACCTGGGAAGATGGGAATGTGACAGAAAAAAATTTAAAAAGTGTTCCTGAAAGGAAGTGGCCTTGGAAAGAAGGGCATAGGGCCCTGACAGCCCAAATGTTCCTGCTTGCCCCCTGGGCTCCCTTCTAGTTTAGGACTGGCAGGCAGGATGTGGCATACCTCTAATCAATTGATTAATTAATTAATGAATAAATAACCTAAAACAACACATGTAGATCAAGTCCTGCCTATTGTCAGTTTTTGTTGGGGAATTTTGTTTGTTTTGGTTTGGTTTTTTTTTTTTCATGTGAGCAGGACCCAAAAACTTAGGAACAGACTCAGCCTTGAAGGTAAAATGTATTGTTGCATTTTAGAAGGGTTAATCAGCTGACAGGTTTTGTTAAACCACTCCCTTTCCTTAAACCTTGAGAACAGAGGTGAAGTTAAGCCTTGCAAGATCCACACTGAACATTTTGTCTGTGTTCCCGATTTTGTGAGCTGCTGGTGAAAGGCCAGGCTTTGCTGTTGGGTGAGCTCATCCATCTGGGAGTGAAGGGCCAGCTCCTCAGATTGAAAGAGCTCCTGCAACTGCCTCCAGAGGTGTCTGGGTGTAACCAAGAGCAACAGCTGGACCTAGGAATTAAGCAAAGAACATTTTCCTCTGGACTGACTCTAGACCTTTACTCATAGTAAAAATATTCACCTTGTAGCCCAGCATGCATTTAAAAACTCTACAGTCCATTGTGCATCGAAACAAACCTCCCTGCAAAGCCAAACTTCTAATTTCCATAATGTCTAAATGCATTTAAAGACAATTAAACACTTAAGGCAGGGTAAGTTTTTGGCACTTTAAAATGTTCACTAGGAACACTAAATTTTTAATAAGGGAAGATAATACATTCACCTACCTTCACCTAAAGTTTTTCCTCAAAGACAATAATTAAATTTAAATCTAGTCCTGTAAAGTACTGTGCTTCATGATGATAAATATGATGGGATTAATTGCCAGAGACCACTAGAAATCTTCAAAGCTTGGAGCAGTCAAAAATCTGATTCTGTTAGGATCTCCCAAATCTTTTCAACACCAGACCTTGTGTGGTCCTCCAGATGATCTTTTGGTAGGTCAAGGAGTTAACTCCATGATTTAAAGATGTGTCCTGTCTTTCTGTCCAGGTTGCAGCTGTGCCTCCTGTAACCAATGAAGGTCTTATTCAGAATAATTGCATCATAAAAAATGTGTGTTTGTGTATATATTGCTAGCTTTTGTCAGCACAGATAATAACACCATTTCTGCATAGCTCAGAAAGCTACAGTAATTTTCATAGAAGTATTGCTGCATGTACTCCATAGCAAAAAAAAAAAAAAAGAGAAAAAATTTATAATTTAGATACTTATAAATATAATTTAGATACTATATCTAGATACTTAGACACTTATAGCTTGGAAAACACAAAGCTCCTCCTGCTAAACTTCATAAATTAATTGATAAATTAATTATAATGTTCAAAGGATTCCATTATAAAATTCCCTGCAATCACAGTTTTAGACTGATTGCAAATCACAATCTAATGTAAAAATTAAAATGTGTTTTGTTGTTTTAATTACCAATGCTTTGAATGTCTCAGAAATGCTAAAATATGAAAAAGGTCAGTAACTTCCATGGTTAAAATGAGTTTTCTTTGTGATAGCAATAAAATGTAAGCTAAGCTTGAATTTAGAACAATATCACCCTAGTATTTTTTAATTGAAAATTCAAATTAATTGAAAAATTAATTTGAAAAATATGGTATTTTTCAAATTACCAAACAGCAGTTAATTTTCATAAGGTAAATAATTGGAAATAACATTTGTGTTGATACTTATTGTCCTACTTAACCTGATACATCCACAGCTCATTAACAGCTTAACATGGTTCTTGTTTTCTTTAGATATTGTACAGAAATCAGCAGTTCCAGGGGACAATAAATTTATTTAACTCTAACTGTTGTCAACAACACAATTATTGAATGCCACCCTAGAAGGGCTATAGGACACCACACCCAGATGCCCATTTCTGGTCGGATGATTTCTTGTGATACCTGTGAAAGAGGTTTCCAGAAACATAGAAAGTGTAGTATAGAGGATCCTGGTCCATGGTGCAAAGTGAACTCCCATAAGATGCAGACTAAGCCAGACAGAGCAAGGATATTTTTATGTATGCTTTACACTTAAAGAAGTACTTTTGAATTTCAAAGTTTTTATTCAAACTGATGGGAAGCAAACTCTTTCTCCCACCTCTCTAGACTTAGTTTTCCCCTGTATCCAAATGTCTTCCTCTTCTTCTTACTCTTTGGGACATTTGAATTTAGCTCCATGCTAATGGATTTTAACAATCTCAATCAAAATGCTGGATTCAACTCTTTTTCTATCTCTCCTCCTGCCTACCATCCCATGACTTTCTGTTCAAATCAGTGTCCCACCCTGAGATTCAGGCAATCTTTAGTTTTAAAAAGAAACAGGTGATGTTTTCATAGCTGAACTGTATTAGAATTCAAAATAACCATGCTACATAAAATGAAGAGTTGTGATTTCTGATGTTACTTAATACACAGAAAAAAAAATCTTTTGGATTAATATTTTTATGACTAGCTCCAGAACTGCTGACTGTGATCAGCTGTATATCAGGTCACGGCCTTTCATTTCTGGCTCTCTCCCATCTTTACTCTCAATCTGTTTCTAATGACTTGTTCTTTTTGTTTTTAAGTTTTACAACATTAGAAGTGTTTAAACAGACATCTCTTTGGAGTAGTGAAGTCAATAAAATTCAAATTGATTTTCAAGGATGCACAGAATTATGAGCTTAAAAATGGAAAAATGAAAATAAAAGTCTGAAAGCTCATAAATCATAATGTTTGCCACATAAAGAAGGGACAGGATGTTGCTCTTCTTGAAACTCCCTATGAAGGGATATTAAAGTAATCTCTAATACATGTTCCTCTGATTTTTTGTTAGTTACACCAACACAAGATTACAAGAAAGAAATGAGGTGCTGGAGTGTATCCAAAGAAGAACAACAAAGTTGGTGAAGGGTGTAGAAACCCAGAAGAGAAGGTGCTAGTGTGTATGTCTCACACACTGATAGCTGATGGCTGTGGCCAATAAGGGCCAAGAGTTGTTGGTAATAGCATGCCATGAGAAGGAACAGGATTTGGCTGGAGGGGCAGTATTTTCTGGGGACCAACATCCTTGTTCTGGCTCTTGGAGACAAGCACGACACAGACCAGTGCAATTACAGGAATGAGATCAAGAAATGGCCATGGACTGTAGGGGGGGATCAAGACCACCAAAAAGCCCAACAGTATCTCTTTCTCTCTTCCCTTTCACCCTACCCTTTTATCTAAAATAAACTGCCATGTGTTCATATAGGAGATGAGGAACTAATGTTCTAATTTCCACACCAAGTGTGTTTACTAATAAAACTTTGTAAGCTTTTGCCAATCCTCTGGCTTCTGTAACCAGCACCTACAAATCTTGGGTGCTCCCTTCCCTTTAAGAGTTGTACATCACATTACTCTTCAGATATCCATGTCCTAATAGTTTTTCCTTTCTTCTGAGTTGCAGTAAGCACTTGAATGTCTCGTAGACTGCTTTTTACAGTGAAGAAAAAAATTACAACTATAAAGTCTGGGTGTATTTGAAAGATAAACCATTTTCATCTTCATTTACATCTGCTATGGAAAAAGAGAAGGAAAAAAAGCAGGCAAGGCACACTCTTCTTTAGGCTGCTTTCTTTTCCAGACACTCAGTACCAACTTCTCAGGGATTAGCTCTACCTCAAGAAAGAATTTCAACAAAACTCAAACTGATACCTCTACTTTTACTTACACATCTCCCTTTATATGGTACTTTGTTTAACTCGGATATCACCTTTTCATACCTTTCCATCTTTCCATTTTTTGGGCAGAATTAAAAAAATAAAACAAAAACAATCCAGACCAAAATACTAACTCAACATTAACTCAAGCACATGAATTGCTTCAAATTTCTGAAGTACTAATTTAAGAATTAATTACTATCTAGGTCAGTGTACAGCTATTGAGATACAACAATTTCTACTAGCTCCCTCTGCTTCTTTCTCACATACTAGATTTTTCTATATTTGCTTTAAGTGTACACATCAATAGTGACTGTATTTGCCATGTGATTTTTCTCCTCTGCCCATTAGTAAGTTAGGGTAGAAAGCAAGGAAATGCAACAAGAGAAAGAAGTTATACACTGTGGATTAAATTGTACAAACTGCTCACTGGTTGTAGTAAGGTACACTTCAGAATGCATAAAGTAAGGTCTTGATAATGCAAGAATGTGTGGTACTGTTCAATGTTTAATCAGCACTACTACAGCCTTATACCAGGTACAGACTTGCTTCTCTGAACTTTGATGTTTTTCTGTGCTACCATCTGTTTTCAGGGAGGACAGCAGTCAGATTTCATCCTTCAATATAACACATCAGCATCTTCATGGTTTTTTTATTTTATTAAAGTTAATGACATCTCCAACAAAATACACTCATAGGAAAAATAGTGAACAGACCTTAGAGGAAACTTATAAACAATTTTTTAGTTTACATTCTCAATTTGCCATTCACTTTGAGGATTTCCTTTTTATTTGGTTTCTCCTAATTGTCACAGAATCATAATCCCTTTCATGGATCTCTATATATTTGAAAATGATAAATAGATCACTGTTATCTCAAGGATAAGAATGATTTTCAATAAGTGTTAACAGTTGGACGGCTCTGCTGGAAATGAACTTGTTCTAAATCTATCCCATATGTATTCAATCTGACACCAACTGTACAGAATCTTAGAAAACAGTTCTTGTGAAGGTCTGCAGGGTTCAACAGTGCTGCCTCTTGGGAGTTCACTGTGTTACTGTAACTTTGTCTGACGTGGGCTCTACACAGAGCTCATAAATCAGTGCAGAAGAGCATGGTGAAAGGAGATCTGTGATTACTTGCTTGACAGAGATAACCCTATTCCTGTCATTTCACCACCAAAGTCTATCTTTTTTTTTCTCTTTGTGAGGACTGGATTTACCCAGAAACATGTGCAAGACGCTGATATGTGTGGTAATGATGATAGAACAAATCATGGGTTCCATAAGAGATTCTCATTATTACTTTTCTGGTTTAGAGGAGATCACATGGAAAGCCTATTTTAAAGTATTTCAGGTAAAAATATGTTAAAATAGATATTATTATTATTATATGTTGATACATGAATATTAAAAACTAAAGGCTAATTTGTGTTATTTTGAAACTAAGGAATGTAGTTTTAAGAATGGGTTACTAAAAGTTTATAGTCAGGTAAATTATAAACCTTTTTAATATTTCAGTCTTCAAATACTGTTAAACTTTAAGATACACACATTGACTCATCTCTTAATTATATGTTTTATGGCACTGTATGATATTTTGGACTGATGCTGAGTAACACAGTGCGATAGCTCAGAAGATGCATAGTTTTCCTTAGTGCTACCTCATTCTTCCTCTACTTTGTATACACTACCAACATCATGGTGGCTTAAAATACTGGCTATTGTTGGACAATTTGTCTCTCATGATCTGAGTAAATTCATAAAGGTCATGTTGCTCTAGCAACTTTAATTCCTGAGGGAATCCCACTTCCTTTAATTAATATCACTGTATCTTTCCAACTTAGGAGCAGATAATAGAATTTTCATTACTCCCCTACACTTACACAGTGTATTTCCAACCTGACAGAATTTCAGTAGGTTCATTTATGGAACCACAAAGCTCATTCTTCAGAAGGATTTTAATACTCTTTTAACTCTGGATGTCATGGCACTTGGTTCAAATGTGATGTGGTTCTTTGGATTACTAATTTTTTTAAAAAAGTCAGGACTGAGTGAAGTGGGTTCATCTACCTGTGTCTTCAGCATTTAACTTTCTGTTAGATGCAGATAATGGAGAATGGAAAACTGCTGTGTTTTAAGACGTGCAGATGAAGGACTGACATATCTTTCGGTATATCTAGACACATATTTAAGTACATCCTTATGGAAGTTTTTAAAAGTCTTGGTTTAGTTTCATTTTTATTTTTTATCTTACACTTTTAATATCCTTATGCTTCTAATCCAAGGTGATGGATAGCAAGTGTAATTAATTGAATAAGATTGGAGGGCTAGTAGCAGGAGCTGATTTGTATTTAGCACAGTTATGACATTCAATGTTTTAAAACTCTGTAAGTCGGTTCTTGCTTCTGAGTAAAACCTATCTGGAAAAATGATGTTGACCTATGTGCCAACATGTTGTGTCAGAAAAAAAATGCAATTTTTTTTGTGTAAATGCTTGCTTCTTATGTTCTTTTCTTTCTATTATTGCAACTGGTATTTGAATTCAGTAGCATTGTGTATTTTCTTCGCTGTAATAATAATGGGCTATTAAGTCACCTTGCTAAAGGACATAAAAATAAATCAAAAGACATCTTTTCTCAATTTGCAACTCAACCACTATTTGATTTTTTTTTCTGATCCTGCAGGTGAATTTTAGTTCTATTGATGGTGCATATTCCAGCACATTTGGAGTTAATGTTTCACACGTGCAAAAAGATACAATCTCAAATGCACTGAATTTTGTTTAACTCACCATGGACATGAAACAAAATTTATTTTTAAAAGTGATATGTTTGAGAAATATGCTAACTTGTTAAATCTAAGAAAGGGGTGCTACACATCTTTTTTTGCTTCTTTTATTGTAACATATTTTATATGTATCATGAAATCTGCAATATTGTAAATGGAACAAATCAAAACAAGGCATTGGCTAACTGGTTAACATTCATACAATAATAAAAAGAGAAGGATTTTGTTGTGTGCATTATAATTAACCATATGTGTTTACAATAAAAATCCTAAATAAGGTGCTGTTAGCTTTACCAGCTCTTTGTAGTGTGGAAAACTCTCTGCATATAATGCTGTGCAGATTTGAGGCTGCTGTGCATGTCTGGTCCTGACTGTAATCATTTAAATATCTTTTAAAGTAAATGTTTGGTCTCTTACAGCATGATGAGCAACAAGGAAGTGATCCTTTCCCTCTGCTCAGCACTGGTTAGACACATCTGGAGTATTGTGTCCAGTTCTGGGCTCCCCAGCACAAGAGAAACAGAATACTGGAGAAAGCCCAACAACAGCCATGAAGATGATGGACTAGAGCATCTCTCCTATAAGGAAAGCCTGAGAGAACTGGGATCATATAACCTAGAGACAAGGATCGGGGGATGGAAGATGCAAAGAACGTGGAGACGGGCTCCTTCCAGTGGTGGCCTGGGACAGGACCAGAGTCAGTAGACACAAACTGAAACACAGGAGGTTCTGTCTGAGCATCAGGGAGCACCTTTGTGCACCTCTGCACCTGGGCAGAGATTGCCCAGGGAGGTTGTGCTGCCTCCATGCTTGGAGATGCTCCGAAGCTGCTTGCACACAGTCCTGGTAACATGGTCTAGGTGGCCCTGATTAGGCAGGGGGACTGAAACAGATGAACTCCAGAGGTACCTTCCAAACCCAAAAATTCCATGATTTTGTGATTTTGTATGACCCACATTAGGTCAATATTTTATCATTGTCAAAAACCTACAGATGACTTGCAGATGACAGTAGTGCAGATGACACCGACACTCAACTTCTTCATGGGATACAGAGGTAAAATAAAACACTTGAAAAGCAGCAATCATAAACATAGTATTCCTTGAATGCCAATAAAACTACTATTTCCTTGGACAATTTTCTAGCCTTGACATTTTCTCCCTAGGTGTCTACTAGATATAGTACCTGTTCTTATGAGTTTAATATCTGATATGTCCTAGATGTATTTTTTTGGTATATTTTTTCAATACTTTATATTAAATGAATTTTGGGGTGAAGATATTATATTATATTATACATATACAGATAATATATAATATGTATAATATATACAATTTAAATATATATAATATATAATATATTATATAAATTATATATTATATAAATTATATATATAATATATAATATATTACATATATATTATATAATATACATATACAGAGAATACAGAAATCACGAGCCCAATAACTCAGTGAGATGGATCCCTACCAACAACAGTATCCTTTTGAAAAGAAGAGAAAAATGACAGATTCCCAGACTTGTAGAATTAGAAGAATGAAGTCTTTTTTCAACATAAATATTGCCATAATACAAAGATGCCTCCCCTCCAGTATAATTATTTCTTTGGATGTAGTGCAAATATTTTAAAAAATAAATAAATTAAATTGTTTGGAAAGAGTGTTCACCTGGGGATTTATCCCTTAATGGTTGTAGGAGTGCAATTACACCACTTCATATTACAGCAGAAATACCACTTAATTACAGTAAGTGACTAAAAGATATGTCATACATACTTGTCTCTTTCTGATCCCAATCATTTAATGACTATCCCAACTAGTTAATGACTACAATAAATATTTTTATGATGGAATGGTTAATGGAGAGGATATTAACCCTGTGCACATGTAAGTAAGATAGATATGAGAGTGAGTTCTTGACAGAAAAGTAAGGGTTACTTGTAATAAAGGGGGATTCAGCTCTGGATTTATAGCCCTAAAATTAGGATAACATATTTAAATTGATTGTCTAAACTCCCATTAGAAGAAACTAACATCTAATAAATGCAGTCATGAAACAACTCAAACGATACTGTGACATGATCCAGTATCCAAAACAAAGGCTTTTAGTGCTGTGCAAGGTGCTGAGGACAGCTAAGGTGTCTGTATAACTTTGGCAGATACTCTGCCTAGCCTGCAGGAGACACTTGCTCTTCTGAATAAAGGATAATGTGGCCCCTAGGACATCCAAATGGCATTAGGCACACATGATCACTTCCCACCACAGATGTCAGTGGTCTGTAAACTACAGAATCAATGAATTCATGTGCTGTTGGAAGGTGTAATGCAGAATGCCTAGGAGAATTAACTACCTTCTGGAGTGGTAGCAATGCAGAATTACCTAGTGCAGCTTGAATGATACCAGATATTTATGCTGAGAAAGGGAAATCCAGTGTCCAATTAATCTGTGAAAAATACCACATGTACAACTAAATTTTGGGTTGACTCACTTCAAATTAAATTCTTGTGGTATCTGCTTTGGTCTCACTTTAATAGATCTCTAAGCTCTATTGTATTGTTCAGCTTATCAGTTCAATGTCTTAAATATAAAACTCCAGTAACATTTGAGATGTCCATATATATATATTCTGTCTGAATTCCACCCACTACTCCAGTAAGACATGGTTCTTCCATAACTCCTGTATCATATCTGCCAGCTCCATGCATATATGTGTTCCATATACCCCTGTGTGCTACTGCTTAAACACTCAGCTAAAAAATAATGTCCTAAGCTATATCTACAAATTAATAGATTAGCAAAAAGTCTTAATAAACTTTAGTGTCATCAGAGCCTAAACAAAAAGTGAGTGAAGAGAGTTATGTGAGGATTGTCGAGACTTCTGTGTTTTTCCACATCCAAAAGAGGCATTTCCTTCTTTAAAGATACATGTAGAGAAATGGTATTTGGAACAGTAAAATTAGCAATGCTATTTTTATGAGATGAATACTGACAGCATTAAGGAGGTAATTTTGCCTATATCTAGCATATGACTTTGCTGCCTTCGAGCAGCCAGCGTGGCAATTGAGGGAACACTGCAGTCCACTGTCTGTATTTCAAAATTCAGTTAATTGTTTCTTTATTTCATTTATCTACACATGTTTTGATTTGGGTTTTTTAAGAAAAAACAAATTAGACATGTGGTACTTCATCCCCACAAGATGTGTGCTCCTGTGCCACGTGTAATGGAATAAATTCACAACACTTATTGTTGCTAAGTGTCGCATGACTAATTCATCATGCACACACCAACAGAACCAATAGAATGTTTTAATGGTTTCAGGAAACCCAGCTTTTGGTTTTTATGGGAACATTCACTGCTCACTCCTAACAAAAAATGAGACACAAAATTCCATTTATTACAATAAATGTTTCTCAGATTCAGGGATAACAAGATAACGAAGCTAAGACTTAACAATGCCTCCTTCTTTCTTTGTAATGCTCTTCTTACACTTACTTCATGTTTCAGAAAAATAAAGATTTTTACAGATATCATCAGATATCTTTGTATATTTTTTCAGAAATCTTGAAGGGAGAAATTAAGAGTAACAACATAAATGTTCAAAGAATTCAGCAAAACTCTCCTAGAATGCTCAGAAAAGTTAAATAAAAGAGAATGTGAGCAATGTGAAGTCCACCTTATCTTTTAATTGAAAGGTACTGCAAATATTGCAACCATTGTGCAGACATGGACATGTAAAGTTTCTCCTAACTAATAATTAACATTTATCTAACAAGGAATTTCATGACCTTCCTTAATCTAGGCACCGAAACTTTGGGAGGATGTGGTAAATAGAAACTGAACATACCTTAAATGAAGTGTAACAAAGAAATTATTGTCACTGAAGTTTTAGACCTTTTCTTTCTTTAATCACACTGGCATAGGAGCTGGTTCAAAGCAAATTGAACACAGAGGAAGATTTCTGCTTTTGTTCATGGACTTCTGATTTGGTCTGACATAATGAGAAATATTTAAATAAGTGCAGATACTCTAATGTTAAACTGAAAACAATCACATGAGAACTGAGCTCATTGTCCCTTAACATTCTCAAGTTCAATGTACAACTGGAAATAATTTTCATAGCTCATTTGAGCAAAAAGGTCTATTTATTCTTTTGTTCATGGTAGCTTTTATTTTTCCTTCTTTTTGCTGTTGCTGTTTTGTTGTTTTTGTTTGGTTTGGGTGATTTCTTTTTCATCTTTGAACTCATATTAAAAGAAGATGCAACTTTAACTGGATATGAAATTTGTTTGACTGGAAGCCATATTATAGACTTAGAAAACAGTGCCAGTTCTTACAATTAATTGCAGGTTCCTTAATTTACTCTGGGAAAACAAGGTCACGTGTATGATGGGGATAGAGACTTTGAATGCATATGCTTAGAAATAATGTTAAAAACAACAACTACAAAAAAGCATAGCAAGGCATTTAAAAATAAGAAGCAATATTTATGTGTTATGTTAGCAGACCTTTCAAATTGACCGTGAAGGCAATGTTCCAGAATTCATTAAAAAAGAGAAGAAAAATCCAATTATTAGTTTCCTTATTTCAAGAATGCTTATGGTCTCATTTTTTTTCTTTAATGGATTAAAACTGAAGATGAAAAACTTGGATATGGTACAGATTTTCTAGCTTTAAAGAGGGATGTAGTGATCCACTCTTGATCTGTAACCAATGAAAATGCTCCCAATTTTATGTCCTCCTTTTAACTAAAGAGTTTAAAGAGTTCATCATTTGAACACTGGTTTAGCTGTTTTCTTAATTGTCTTAGTTTTTTTGCCACAATTTTAAGTCAGAGGTTGCATTTTTAAATTTTAGGGGATTTTTCTGAAAGGTTAAACCAAACAGACATCTATCACTGACAACCGACTGCCTGATGTCAGCTGTAGAAAAAGTTCTGTAAACATTTTTTCAAGTCTCTTTTCTTTCCTAAAGTTCCTCTGACTGAATGGACTGATGAAAGCCAGTCATTCAGTTGGGTGGTAACCTGGAAAAAAGGAGTCAGTATCTAGATCTAGCTGTGAAATATAATTGCCCAGGACTGAGGAACCTGCTGTTTCCATGTGTGTTTAGCCATTAAAAAGTTATTACACTCATATTGTTTGTCAGTAGATAACACAATGTTCTCAGTGTGTTGGGGTATTATATTAGGAACCCATAGGTCTTCCATTATTGATAGCCTAAAAAAAGAGAGCAGAGGTAGCACAGGAAGCACAGTTCCTTTGTGGAAGAGTAGGCAAGAAGAGGTAGCCTCAATTTACAAGCACCAACATAAAAAGGTTTCATGTCTTGTCAAGGTTCTATAGATACAGATTTTATGAGCTTATACATATGGTCATAACAACTCAAATACACTCTTTCTCTACAGATATATTACCCTATTGTTTGTTCCTCTTTGATTATTGTTTGGATTTCTTTCTAACTTCTTCAGCTAAATGAAATGTTAAGGAAATCCCCTTCTTCCCAAAGAAAACAATTACACCTACCTTTGTCCAACATGATGAATTCTGGGGAAGGTACTAATCTTTCAAGTACTCCTGTATTTAATTAGGTTTATGAAAAATATTCCTGAGCTTACTGTGATGACTTGCACATACAAGGGAAAATGTACGGGTGAGCAATTACAGAGTTGGGAACAGATTTATTAGAGTTTGTATTGTACATTTAAAAAAAAACATCTTACAGCACAGTAATGGAAACAATAAACACTTGTAAAATTAGAAATGCACAAATTATATATAGCTAAGCACAGTGTAAAGAACTGACAGAGATAAGAAGCAAAAAAGAAAAAAAAAGGAAACAATAAGCCAAACAAAAACAATTATTGTAAATTAAGTACTGTCAAGGGAGAAAATTATTTTGCAACCTACTCTGTATAGGCACAGGCCAAACAAATTCTGGGAAATATATCTGGGAGAAATCTGAAGAGGTATCAATAAATGGAAATAAAATTAAAATATGCATTAGAAAATAATATAATAAATATTTTGTTTTGTGCATTTTAGTTAGAGAAAGCCCATGTTTAAAGGCAATGGCAATTTATAAAGCCTCATTTTTTAATTTTTCCTGCACCAGCATCCCCTTTCGTTTTCAGAGTGATATACTCAGTATTTTTTAAATTACATGAAATAAAATAACTCCTGTGCACCTGGTTACTCATGAAGTGTGCAGTTGTGATCCTCTGCACATTTTTTGTGTGCGAGTGGGATACTGATATCATATTGTTTTTCCACCTGCTTTAGACACTTCCTGGAACAAGACAGAATGAAGAACATGGCTCAGACAATTAAAATATCTGGTATTCATTTTCCTCAGTGAACAACTCTTCCCACTCCAAATATCTGTAAAAAAAGGAAAACCACACTGTTAAAAGGTATCACATTAGTAAAGTGAGTAATAGATTGTTACAGTGAAATTAGTGGCACCCTGTAGAAAAGAACATAAAAAGACTGTGTTCATGCTATTTGTTCAGAATAGAAAAATAATATTAATAGAAAATAGAATTTCAACAATGTACTCTACTGTAGTATTTTCTAAAATGCCAGTTAAACACATGTGTAGAAGAATTTCCAAACCGAGTAAAACTTCTGTTATAAAAAGAAAGCAAAGAGACTTTACATCCAAAGTTTATTTTCCAGAAGTACACCTCCAAAGCTATTCATTTATCTCAAGTTGCACCTGGCACCCAGTTCTTTTGTTTGATAACTTTTTCCGCCAGACTTATCCACTTCCTCAGCATATTGCTAAATATTGAATTAAGGTATGGCTGAAGCCTTGCCTATCAGTTAATTTCCCATGGGGCAAAGCTACTCTAGACTCGTCTCCAGGGCACAAGTCCACGTGCAGGAATTAAAAGGCGTTCCATAGCATGAGTAACCAAGTGACCTGTAACAGCACATATGTTCTTCCCATATGTTTCTGAAATACCTTGTCCAGCTGCCTCAATGTGAACATTATGCTGGGAGACAGCTGGCCAGCCTTCTGAGAAGCAAGCCAAAGCACATAGCTGCTCTTTCCTGACCCCTTATATACGTGGTGCTACCCTGAAAAACACACCTTGGCACTCTGCTTGTCATTTAGTGACCTCCTGGATGGATAGGCTTTTCCTCCTATGCAGAGGGAAAAATGGAGGGAATTCTTGTGTTAAAGTACCATTAGCTGCATGGCAGAATGGACAGGAAAACATTCATTGTTCAGAAGGGGATGAACTCTATTCCCACTGGGATTGTGAGGAAAAATTTGAGTAACTAAGGTTTTCCTTGTGATGCAATTTAGTAATCTGCTTTAAAACTTGTGAACTAGAACCCCTAAATTCTGTTTTCACCTCTACCATCCTTTCAAGCTTTACAATGGGCCCAGGTACGTAATTTAAGTGACCTTCATTTGAAACAACAAATAAACTGTGAGAACTGATGTTACTCACATTTGTGGGATGTTGTAAGAACTCTTTTTCTGCTCTTCAGCTAGGTAAGGATCGTTCCAGAATATTAATTCTGAGCATGTATTTCTTTCTGAAGAGGAGAAGGCATCACTGACCCCCTTTTCAGAACAAAATGATTAGATGTTTTCCTGAATTAGTCATCAGTTTGTAGTTGAGTAGATCAGTGTCTAATTGCTTTTATTCAGTGTTGAAACAGGTCCTCTCAACTTTTAATCCTTCCTCTTCTCTACTGCACCAAGTGCATTATGTGTCACTGCCTCCCACACACACGACTGTTTCACTTATCCTTTCCCATTTGTTTAAACACAGTATTTTAAACCCATTTTTTCTGTCCATTGATGGCAATATCAGACACATTTTTATTGGCTTCACATTATATCTTGCCATTTCAGCCATATGACATAGCTTGCCTGTACAAACCACACACTGTACAAACTATTTTCATTCCTCTATGAATGCACTATACTATATAAAATATAGTGCCAGAGATTCAAATTTCAAGGTTCATAACACAGTATTTGGTGTTACTGCCCTGTAAGTTACTGGAGATAGGCAGGAAGATATTCTTACACTGCTATACATGCTGACAATAGATGTCTCATATACACAGTTCATGAAATCATAGATGGATAAAATAAGCAATTATACAAATAAAGAGCATCATGACCACAAACAAGACATGCCTACAGCAGACTCAAAATGCCACTGACTATTCCTGTGTTTTTATTTATATATGGAGTAGTTTACTATAGTAGTCTTTCAAATTAGGAAATATTTAAACACAAAAAGCAAAATGGTCTCTGCAAAATATTGAAGCAACACAGAGGAAAAATAATTCCTTAAGGTGAAACATCTCAGAATTATGCTGAGGGTGCAAGACTCAGCCTATCTAAACAGTATTTAATATTCAGCCACATGCTGATATTTCAAGTGTACGATTAAGTCTCCACGCTTTTATTGTACTACTGACTTGTTTCATAAAAAGATGCACATTTGCATATTCTAATTACAGTCAAGTGCAAAGCTTACTGAAATCAGTGGGAGTTTTACAACTGATTTATACTGCTGCTGGATCAGGTCCAACTGTGACTGGATTAATTTCCAAGATGGATTTTAGAAATGTACTAAATATATAAAAATCAACCTTTCCTTTGATACAAATTCCTAGAATTACATCTTGGGATTGGTAACACTCTACAGGGTATCTCCCACAGGAGCTGAAGTATATTATCCCCTGTAGACTGCAGATGTTGCCCATTCTGAAAAAAATGCTGATCAATATCCCGTCTGTTTCTACAACATGAAAATCCAGATGCTCGTAACATTTTAAAACTCACTTTTAGCAGTCTTCCTTTTTCTTTGAAGTTCATTTCTAAGCCTTTGTGAGCCTTTATTTCTAAATTTGGTTAACAGAACATGAAAACTAAAACAGATCAGAGTGGAGAAACAGAATACCTGTGTTGATCTAATGAACATATGCCCCTAAAAGAAATCTAAGTGTTACGTTAAACATCTAGTGAATATAAATTTTTAATTCTATATTTTTATAACCATAATTTAATTATAACTTCTCACTGTAGGACTGTAAAACAGAAACACCTTGGAACATGGATATTCATTCAGATAACATATAATGGGGTATAAAAGTGTAAATGATGGTTTTGAAATATTTCCTCGGTCACAGCTATTGTGCCATTTTAGTAACACATGCACACATTGACAGAAACTTGGTAATGACACATTTGGATACCTAAAATTCTGAAGTAAATATCAAATTCAAAATCAGGGAGGCAAATAAAGGGGCAGATGGGGTGTCCTGAAACATGTTTATTTTACGTATATTGTTGTGTTATGAGAGACCGGTTCTGTTATCATAATGGTCATGTAATAAAATTGAGAATGTTTTTACACTGGAATAGCATATGGAGTTGAAATCACACAACTGAAGAATATGCCTGGGTGGTGGCCAACGTGAACTGAGCAATAGTTTATAGCACTGATATGAAAAAAATTAAGACCAAAGAAAGTACAGAAGGCAAATGACTTCGTTTTCGAGATTTCTACAGATGGAGAATAGGAAAAGCTGTTTGCTAGTCTCTCACAAGTTGAAGGTTACTGCATTAGCTGAAGAGCGTTGGCCACATTTTTACTAAGAACTGAAGGAACAAAACCTGCTAACAAGGCTAAAATAGCTGATCAGGGCAGGCCCCAGCAGTGGGAGCAGGGAGAGGAGTGATAAAAAGTGGTTAACAGGAGTCCCCTATCTACAAAGGTTTGACAGTCTCAAAGTGTGAGTGAGGTATTATCATAGGAAGGGGAAGGAACCAGCTGTCTTAGCAGTTGCCTCACCAAAGAAGACTGCAAAATGGCATTAGTTATGCATGAGAATTAGGCATTGTACACTGCTCTGCTTGTAGCTTAGTTAGTACTTTTTTTCCTTTTCTTCCTTTTATGCTATTGATAATAGTATATTACACCTATGGATTTAAATGGAGACAACTAGTGAATGTATATAATAATTTTTTTCTAGTTTTCTGGGAATTCCAGACAATGCCTTTTTAGAACAAGCATTGCATTTGAGCCAGTGCCTAAATCTACCAGTCAGAAATGCTTTTTTCTAGCTAAACAAACAGTAAACTGCTGATATGGAGTTCACATCATCTACTACATATCCAAAATGTATTATATCTTTCAGGACACTGAGCTATGACTGAAGAGTGAAATCTTTTACTTCTTGCTCAGATCAATGAAATACAGGAATTACCAGTAAGGATAAAACCCAGAATAAATCCACTCCAAAAGCTTAGCTTTGACTTGGACTAATTACTGCCAGGGGAAAGGGCATACCTGACGTAATTTGACAGTATATTTTATGTGTGTGTATGGTTATAGATTGGCATAACTGTTTCTCTCAGTCATTTTTTTCACTTTTCTCGTATTTTTCCTTACTCAGCTTTTTTTGAGGGTTAAAAGAGTTAAGACTATTAAATGACATTCCTCAGAGCAGTCTACCATATACTTGACTGGCCTTGTAATATTCTCTGAGCCAGTTGTCATCGAACAATACCCTCCCCCAGCCTCTTGTTCCTGTGGGTGACCCTGAATGACTTGTGATGACGTAGATCCATCAGTTTATGTAGAGACAATGGACTTCTCTCCACAGTCTTGCCCTTCTTCTTTCTAAGGCAACATTACAACTTGTGCACTTTTTAACCATAGTTCGCACTAAGTAGAGGGTTACAGAAATAAAATTACATCCTTTTACGTTTTGAATGACTGTGTTAAATGTTTATCATGTAAAGAGACATAGACACCATAGACGGTGAATAAAGTACTATAGGTATTAGATAATACCCTAAAGGTCTTATGTCTTTAGTGTTGCCAATATCTGAATATACTGTAAAAAGTAAAATCCAGACCACAGGAAGTGTTACTCCTATCTTAAAATGGGAGATATCCTTTAATATTACTCTTTATAGCAGTACTGCACCATCAGTATGAAGAGACAGACAATCTATGTTGTCAGATGAAACAATAATCTAGCAAATATATTGAAAGAAATGCTTCCAAAGAAAGAATAAATGCAGTAAATTGAGCTTTATATTCTCTCTGAAGATTTTTTGCATGCATACTGTAGCCTTCTCAAAAGTAAGAAATAATTCCTTTTGTTCTCAATTTTACATGTGTTGAATAATGTTGTACGATTTAATGACAAGGTATTTCTAAAAAAGACCAAAAACATTTTGTCTTTAAAAAAACTCCAAAAAATATTCCCCCTCCAAAAACCCAAACCAAATCTAAAAACAGTGCACTTAACAGAATATTAATTTTGAATTGCTATGGAAGCAATAAATTTTGTGAATGGATTCTGAATATCTTCAGTGTAAAGGCAGTGCTTAATTGTAAAGGAAGATGATTCCTGAGAAAAAAGTATCTTAATTCAAACAATTGTATTCAAAACTACTAGATAATTCAAGGTACATCTCCGCCAGGAAGTACTATTTCTAATGACAATTTTCTTTATATTATTTTCGCAGTCAGTGATGAACAAGCAAAACACCCAAGGCACTACTACTTGACTAGGAAATGTTTTACACAGCCCAAAGCACTCCCAAAAATTTTACTTTTTATTTTACATTTTTCAGTTCATATTTTTAATCTTTTAGTCCAATTCACCAACTGAATCATTACTCTTTCATTACAGTTCATTACAGTTCACATTTCCCATATCCACTTACTAGTCATGTTCTAGCTCTGTCTTCTCTTCTTTATTTCTGTATCATTATATGTTAGCCATTCAGAATTAGTTATCAGTCGGTCACATCAAAGCTTCATACACTCTGTATTAAGTAAAAAAAAAAAAAAAAGAAAAAAAGGGATGTCCTAGCATACTTTCTGCCAAGTCTACTCTGTTGTTTACAACAAAGAAATAAGGGAATTAAGTTATTGCAGTGCTGCTAAGCATGGTTGTTTTATAATCTCACTAGTTCCATCAATTTGACACATATTATGCATGTTCTTTTACCAAGAAAAATTCATTTTTGCATTATAGCATTAGCATAATGTTCCTCATGTCTAATAGTTACACTTATTGCATTAAAGAAATAAACCCAAGTATGGATTTCAAAAACTAAAACTACAGTTACACCTCAAATTAGTGTTCAAACATTAGAAAGTCCTGTCTTGATGAGCGATTACAGAATAGCTTCCTGTGGTGAAATTTAACAAAGAGTTTACTTGAGTTCAGAATTGGAAAGTGTAATATTTCATTGGCCTGGACAACAACATATAATATTCATAGTTTTATAACTCAATATGGTTCCCTAATTAAATACAGATGCTTGTAACAAGTCACTCAGTGTCTGAGTGAAATAATTAACATTTTGCTGGTTAGCTAAAAATCTTAATAATTGCTTCATTTATTCATCATGGGCTGATGAATACTGAAATGGTTCCTGATTTAAACTTGACCTTTCCTTTCAGTCATCAGTCATTTGTATTAATGACCAAGTGTATCACAAATATGCCTTTCATTTTGTATACGTATGTGAAGTTAAGCCATAGGATTCTCAGTAAGAATGTTTATTTCTTAAAATATAAATTAAGTGTCACAGGCGTTACTTTTGTAGCATATTACAAAATGAGAAAACATTATGCCTATCACTTCTTAGAAAATCAAAACCAGAAAGATTCAGACCCCCTAGATTCTGTGTTGGGATTTACACAGAAAAGAAGTGTCAAAAATATACATGGTATACTTTGCACTTCTAGTGGTACCTAAGGGCTAATATTCTCATTTTGACACATGATTCTGTTTCCCCTTCACAGAGGTAGAACCACTGCGTGGGACAAACCTTAGGTGTGGTTCTAGTTATTAATGATTTGACAGACTGGGTTCCTGGAGGAGGAAACAAGACCCAGACTTCCCTCCTTTGAGAGGGGTAACTCGTTTCACTGAGACACAGAACTGGTATTTTCTCTGCTTTTCTGGAATGTAAATGTTGGTGTTACTTCCAACGTCAGCTGTTTGGAAAGAAATATCTCTAAGAAAAGATCTCAGAGTAATTCTGAATGATGAAATAATCATTAGACAATAAAGGTTTTATCCAGGTACTCAAAGTTTTAAAGAGGAAAACCCACAACTATTACCATGTATTTTTTTTATTTTGTAATTTTCTATTTGTAACTGAGACCGTATTCTGCTGAAATCTCCTTACTGAGAACCTTAAACTCAGAAAATAGTCAAAAAGAGAAAAGAGCATCTTGAATCACTCCACACAACCAGTAAACAGAACAGATATCCACATTGAATAAATTTTCTGCCCAGATTAATCCAGCTGACATGAGATATTATTCTGGACATCGAAAATAGGCTACCTGAATCTGAATTCTATTTTTAATTAAACAGGGTTTTTTAATGAATCTTACTAATGTTCTTATAAAATTGATGCATAAGTTTGCGTACTACATAAAAATAGAATTTTAATCTCATATCAAAGTCCTTCCTTATAAATTGAGTCCAAATACGTGTGGGTTTAATGTATTGTGGGAATATGGGAGAAAATTTCTAGTTCTTGCCAGCAATAGTACACATTGCAGTTCAAAAGAGAAGTGAAGAAAAATTTCCTTTAACGAGACTGTGGATACAGAAATAACAAGAAATATTACCCCATCGGAATAGCCCAAACAGTTTTAAATTGCCCAAACAGTTTTAAATTGCCCAGTTTAAAGCTTGTCCCGAAGCCAAGTTTAACACCTTATGTACTCCTGCAAGCAGTGCAATGAGATCTTTTAATGATCAAAGGTATTTGATTTCATTTTGATGATTTACTTATAGTGTATCATGCCCCCAACACCACTGCAGGTCAGAGATGCAACATGAACAAAGGCTTCATCTACTAAAGTGCTCATGCTACTCCCTTGTCATTTGGATCTTCTTTCCAGAAATACACCAGTCTAAGAAATATTAAACTTGAGATTGTATGACTTAGATAAATGATCTGTTTAGAAACCTCATGTCTCATCCTCTGCTAATTCACTATACCTACTCCATTCCACAAAGTGGTGGAGTCAGAACTGATTCCATATATGCAAATACATATATGTATATATATATATTTTTTCATAGGTACAAGGAGCTTCCCTCCACCCTTCAACTATTCTCCCATACTTACCTCTATCATATCAGGTGCTTCTGTCTTATTATAAAGTTATGAATTGAATTTCTGTAACTATGCAGGATAAGACAGCCAAACTTAGGTTTAGAGGGAACTCTATAAAATATGTAATTACTTATGTTTGAATGGTAACCTGACATTTTTCTTTTAAAGAAATCAGGTAGCACACATGATTGGATAGACCTACAAGTTTTGACAAGTTAATAGTTTCCAGTGTGAGATGTCAGCAAAAGTGCTTCTGTTATAATTGAATATGAATATATATTTAGCAACTTTTAGTTAGTAAAGTGTTAATGTCTTGTGTAATGCATGTTCTTTTCAATCAGGTCTCTCATTGTGTCATCTATTCCCTGTCATTAATATAACTGAACATCAAAGAGATATAATTTGCAGTAGAGAATGCATATGAGATTACAAAAGACTGAAAATAACATTTTGTTTTCCTTTAGAGAGTGCTGTTTTATACAGCGAAATTGAGAAGAATCTATATTGATTTTAACACATATTAGAATTATTTCTTTTATTTTTAATCCGGAGTGTGCAGTGGAGACATGGTACTTTCATGATCCCTGGCAGTTCCACCACTGCAGTTGGCCTGGCAGCAATTGAAGTAGCGTGTGTGTGTGTGTGGAGAGTTAACAAGCCACAGGGGACCTGGAACATGAGCAAAGGCATAACCATCACAACAAGCCTATGTTTTCTTACAGCCTGCTTGCTGTTGTAAGGTCATAGGCTGTAAAGCTGTGGTTAGTGAGAGAAATTAGTCATGAAAACAGCCTAACCCAGTGGGGATTCGTAATACATGAATCAAGCACAATTTTTGTTTGTTTAAAAGACACTGGCTTGAAAAAAACCCTTCTCTTAATAGTATTCTAGTGGCACAAGCCCATGTTTGGGAGGGTTTCTGTAAAGTGCATCATGTTAACTAATTTCACTTAGAGGACATTAAAGTCTAAAAGTAAGAATAATAGGGAGGAGTTCAGTGCTTAGGACACTCCAGTCAGGAAAACAACCACACCTAGTACAAGAAACTATGTTGGCTTCCTCTGAAAACCACTAACCTTTCTGGATGCAATTTTTTTCATGGAGTGGTGTCCACTGCAAAAGAAAATGCAGAATTCTACAAAATTTAACAGCTGTCAAAGAGCTCAACCAGAACAAAAAACCAGTAATAGTTTGGGATATCTGTGAAAGTGTGCTGCTAATGGAGTGTTACTGAGATACCTACCCCGTGATGATTCACTTCCATTAACACCTACAGCAAACTTGACTACATCAAGAGGCCTCAACTGCTTATATTTTAGATGAGAAATGAGGACTTGGGAAACAAAACCATGCAGCACGAAGTAGCAACCTGACATTAGTTGTGAAGCAGCAACCTGACACTAGTTCTTATAGTTGTGTCTTAAGGATATTCCTCGTGTGGAAATATTATGATAGCAAAGATTAGAAATCTGCTGTTATCCACACTCACTGAGAACAGGACAAAGGTGTAGGGACATATGCAAAGAGGCTAAGATCAAAGAAATTAATAAACTATATTCTAATAGAAAAATATTAAAGTATAGGAATAATTTACCTAGGACAGTTGCTAAACTTCTATTACTGAAATTTTTAAGACTGGACTACAACAATGCCCTTTGGAATAGCTCTGCTAAAATCAGACTAGATGACCTATCAAGATATCTTATAGCTGATTTCTATCTATTTAAGATTAACTACAGATAAGATCAAGATAAATTATAACTTTACACAGTTAATTCTTTGTTGAAGATGCAATATTTTATGCCAATTAATTATTTTATTTTCCTGGCTCACAGGTAAGAGCCATTGCACTGCCATGGGCAAATCTGTGTTCAAAAGATCTTCATCTGCCCAGGAAAAAGTAGGTGTCAAACTGAGAATCTTTCTTTACAATCATCAGAGCTCCAAGTAACGAGGACCAAGCAGTAGATTACACCAAAGAGAATGACACGGCACAGTGACAAAGCTTTTCTTTGTCATTCTCAGTGGGACACGAAGAAGTAGAAATCAGAAGGTCTAAGTAGGCCGTGTGCTTACACACAGTAATTTCATAACCTGGAAATACAAATGCTCTCCTCTTGTACTGGTATAAATTATTGAACATGGCATTATCTACCAAAGGTTGACGACGGTAATATGGTCTAATAAAAGACAGTTAAAAGAGCAAAGTGACAAAATCCTTTTTCTTTCTTTATCTGTAAAGGCATCTAACAAACTACAATATAGAATACTTTTCCCACAAGTTTTTGCTAGATCTGGTTATTTTTATACAAATAATGTTAAGTAGAGAAGATGATTGTGATAATTTCAAATATTTCTGTAAGAATTTTAAATTATTAGCATACATTCACAATATTAGGAATGTATTGATAAATAAAATTCAAAGCTTTTCTTTTGAAGGTGTACTGGGTCTGGCTGAGATGGAGTTCACTTCCCCACAGTGCTGTGCTTTGCACTGGTAGCTAGAAGGGTGTTGATACCACACCAGTGGTTTGGCTACTGCTGAGCACAGCACCAACACCGTAACATTCCTTCCTCAGTCGAGGGCAAGATCCTGGGAGGGGACCCAAGTAGGCCAGCTGACCCAGACTGACCAAAGGGATATTCCATACCATATGGTGTCAGCTCAGATACAAAAGCTAAGGCAAGGAGCAGGAAGGGAAGCATTCATTGTCTCCAATGGCTGCCTGCTTAGGAACCATTACATGTGCAGTGAAGCTCTGCTTCTCTGAGGTGGCCAACCATCACTGTTGATTGGAAGTAGAGAATAAATCATGTTATCCTTCACTTTTTTTTTGCTCACACAAGCTTTTGCTTTGCTTCTGCTTTAATAAACTGCCTTATTCCAACCCATGAGATGTTTTCCACCTTACTCTCTCCCCTGTGCGGCTGGGAAGCAGAGTGATAGAGCAGGTGGGTGGGCAGCTGGCGTCCAGCCAAGGTCAACCCACCACAGAAGGCCATACAATTATTGTTTTCTTTATAAATTTTCATCTCTAGGAAACATCTTGAAGGAATGGGAAAAGCATAGAAGTCAATGAGAAAGGTTCTTTAGAGCATGAAACAAAGGAAATGAGAATAAATAATTTCAGTATCTTCAACAACAACAAAAAAAGCAACTGAATAGCTCAGACTTGTTTTTGTTTTCCAAGCATTATATAACACTACATCAAACTATTTCAAAAAGGCATTTAAATTTCTAAAGTGATTATTATAAAATCAAAAGTCCAGTGGAATTTTCCACACTAAGTACTCTGAACATCTCATATTATTGCAAAAATATTCACCATCTGTCTTTGCAGTAGTGCTGGAGATTCCCTCATTATCATATACCCATAGAATATTTTTTTCTTTTACAAGTATGACTAATAATACCAATTTCCTTCATTAATTCTAGAAGCATAGTTACTGTAAGGCAATTACCATGTGCTTAGCAGTATTGATACATTCTTTTAGAGTCATAGAAGCTGTAATGGTTAAATATTATTAATTTTGATCTCTCTCAAAAATGAAGGCCTCATGGGTATATCTGAGTTCATGATGTAAATTGAATAACTATAGCAAATGATCTTAAAAGCTTCAGATAAAGTACATTAGACTTGCAGAGATTTATTCATCAGTATTCATAATTCAGTGGAATAGATTGTTAGAAAGCTAATGAAAAGCTTCTTATCTTTATGTTGCATGGATTTACTAAAAGCCTGACAGAGATTAAATATGTCTAAGTTCCAGCAATTTATTCAAGGAGCTTTACTATTCCTATTAAGCAACACATTATAACAAGTAGCTACAGGATATTAATATCTTTAAGCTGTTCAACAGAAGAAACGTTATGAGAAAGAAAGTTCTTTTGAAATGTAGTGGAGTGAACAGAGTTCAAATTCAGAAGGACTGAAGAAAAGAGTAAGAAACAGTAAGGTCATATAAGTGACAATGACACTATCACCTTATACAATTTCCTTAAAAAACATTCTGTGGAACAAAGGAGATATTTCAGTAAAGCTCCAGTGAATTTTTATGACTGTAATTCATTTTCCAGGGCTATACCTAGAGGTGTCACTATTTCAATTACAAACCTCCATTTTAAAGGAGATATTACAAAATAAACAAAATTGTGGGGTTCTGCCCAAAACTTTGTCATATAAAAGCTCATCTTGGGAATCTATCTCATAATTTATTTTTGGAAAATATTACATATTCAAAATAAATTAAAATGAACATGCTAATTATTGTTTTTAAGGATATGACTAATTCTGAGTACATCTCAAAAGAAACTTGATAGTGGAATAAGCCTTAGCATCCATTGTTTGGAAATCAGCCTTTACAGGAATGCTGACACTGAGAACATAAAACTAGATAAACTCTTTAGAGTTCAGCCAGCAATTTTTATTACAGATGGCCTACTTGCCAATGCGAATAAGATGTGTTACGTATGCATTTCTTATCAGTGCATGACCCCACACAAAAGACATAGCAATGAAATGACTAAGAATTAACAGCCTAAGTAGGCTGTGATTGCATTGGCTAATTTTGTATCAGCAGCCTGAACTCAAGTAGTGCAATAAGGTTGAGAAAGAGGATATAAGATTGTTAGGTTCATTGGATGACAGATGTATTATCCAAAAGAATAATCTTGTATATTTACCATCTTTTACAGAAAAAAATTATTCATGTACTAGAACTAGATCAAAATAACCAGGAAAGAGTGGGTTGATGAGTAGGAAGCATCAGTCTTTCCCCACTGATACTGTATTTCATTGAAATTGCTTTTAATGTGAGATGCCCTGCAAACTTGCCTACTAGGGAGTTATCCAGTAGAGAAGTGCACCCTCATTTCATGGAGGACACATCATCTCACTACATAACCCAGTGTAGAGTAAATATTCCCCTATTACAGTTTCTAAATGTATGGCTCCCACTCTGCTACTGAAACTGAGACTGCTTCTGTCCCTGACAATATTAAAATTCTTCTGTCCTTTTTTTATAGTTCTAGTTATATTTCTGGCAAATATTGGGATTGTAGCCTCTGTTTCTTTCCTCTATTATCTTCTTTGGTCCTCACTGTTCTTCAGTCTGCTGGCAAACTTCAAGCTCATTGTTAAATATGCTGTTGATTCACTTACATGCTCTGTAATGTGCTGGCAGTTCTTTCTGAGTGATTGTACCTTCCCACCTGAGGAAATAACACCTACTTGAATAATCTCTTTTATTAAACCTCAGACACTTTCATCACTTTTATTTGGTGTGGATATGAAACTAATACAGATGATGCAAGATAAATTGAACTGCAGATCATAGAAACATAGAATCATAAAATGGTTTGGGTTGAAAGGGAGTTTAAGGATCATTTAATTCCAAACACCCTGTCATGGGCAGGGACACCTTCCACTGGGCCAGGTTGTGTAAAGCCCCATTGAACCTGGTCTTGAACACTTTGAGGGATGAGGCAGCTACAACCTGTCTGGGCAGCCTGTTTCAATGTTCCACCACCCTCACAGTAAAGAATTTCTTCCTAATCTAAACTAACCCTCTTTTAGTTTAGAGTCAGTCCCTCTTGTCCAATCCCTATATGCCCTTGTGAAACAAGTACTGCAAGCGTACATTGCCAGGTCACATTTTGTTTTTTATCAGTGAACACCTCCAAGTTTTTCTCCTTAGGGCTGCCCTCAATCCATTCTCACCCTGTACTTGTGTGTGGGTTGGCCCAAACCATGTGCAGGACCTTGCATCTGGCTTTGTTGCACTTCATGAGGTTTGCCCAGGCCCACCTCTCAAGCCTGTCCAGGTCCCTCTAGATGATATCCCTTCCCTCCAGTGTGTCAACTGCACCACACAGTTTTGTGTCAGCAAACCTGAACTCGATCCCACTGTCCATGTTGCCAACAAAGGTGCATTGGTTCCAATACCAACCCCTCCACCTTGGACATTGAGCTGTTGATTGCAAATTCTTCCATCCAGACAATTTCTTATTCAGTGTCTGGATTCATCTATCAAATCCATGCCTCTACAGTTTAGAGATGAAGATTTCATGTGGGACAGTGTCAAATGCTTTACACAATTCCAGGTACATAATGCCATTTGCTCTTCAAAGAGGCTATCTTTGAATAATGACCTGCTTTCTTGGGCCTCTCTTTTCTCCAGGGATTTACCTCATAGTACACTACCAAGTAGGTCCCTGAAGAGGCCAAAGTCTACTCTCCTGAAGTGCGAGGCAGTGAGATTGCTGTGCCTCCTCCTCTCTGTCCTAAGGATCTTGAGCTCTACCATTTCTTGATCACTTCAGCCAAGGCTTCCCTGGAGCTTCACATTCCCCACCAGCCCCTCTTTGTTGATGAGATCAAAGTCTGGCATAGCACCTCTACTTATTGGCTTCTCTATAGCTTGAAGAATGAAGTTATCATCAATACTTCCCAGGAACCTCCTGGATTGCTTATTCCCTAGTTGTTGTCTCTCCAACAGTTAACAGAATGATCAAAGTTCCCCATGAGGGCTTGTGAATGTGAGGCTGCTCCTACCTGTCCAGAGAGGCCTCATCCACTCAGTCTTCCTGGTCAGACAACTTAGCAGACCGCCACTATGATATCCCCTGTCCCAGCCCTCTCTTTATCCTGACCCCTTAGCTGCCAGTTGGTTCCTCATTTATCTCCAAGAGGAACTCCAGTTGGCCACTCACATAGAGGGAAACACTGCCTCTTGTCTCCTCTGCCTGTCCTTCCTGAGGAGCCTATATCCTTCCAGTTCAACACTCTAGTCATAGGAGACATCCCACCATGTCTCAGTGATGCCAATAATATCCTCCTAGAGGCATGCACAAGTCTCTAACCTCTGTTGTTTTTACCCCATGCTATGTGCACTTGCATAGAGGCATTTGAGTTGGACTCCCAATGAAGCTGATTTACTGCAGTGGTTGGAATTCCTTTGTACTGCTCTTGAGGTGCTCTTCTGCTGACCTGCAATCCTTTTTCAGCCTCTGAAAATGATAGGAGTGGGATGGACTGATGTTCTCCTCCCTCTGTCATGTTGGTTATCATGTTATCCTCACAATTTATTCTCCAAAATAATTTCTAAAATTACCTTCTAGCTTGGCAATGCCATGTGGCCTGAAAATTTGCTGAAGCAGAAGTAGACATGTACCACAGACACCTGCAGGAGGCATGCCTTGGTTTACTAATAATTCATAATAATTTCCTATGTAACTTGTTAATTAAATGCCCAGAAAATACTAGACTAGTTTAAAATGGAATGTTTAATGGCAGTGTGGGAGAAACAGATATCTTTATGTAGGCCAGAAATATGAGGGGAAATAAATATGATCTAGACAGAAACAAAATTACCTGGAGAAAACAAGTGTGAAAATTTAGTGCTTAATTCTCAGAGTAGTAAAATCAGTAAGCATCCCCAGAAATGGGATTGCTCAGTTGCAGTTTGGTGAATGCTATGTATTTTGCCACACAGAAACTTTTAACAGGTAAGGGCTTAGTAGAAAATATGCTAATGATGGCATCAGTGAGACAATAAACAACTTTAAATTACTATAAACTTGCACTAAGTGGGATCTAGAGACAAGCACAAATGACACAACATTCAAATTTGAGTAGTCAGATTGACTAGTCATGACATAAATTCAGTGTAATGAAACAGGTAATTCAATATTTCTTTTAAAGTAAAGATAATCTTGTTCTTCACAGAGGGACACATATGAATGTGAACTAGAAATGTAAATTGATTAAAACAAAAGTGAAAAACTAGTAGTGAAGGGGATAAAAAGGATACCAAAGCTCACTCTGATATAAAATAATATTTTTCATGGAGCATTATAAATAATTATCAACTAACCCTCCTTCAGAGATTCAGGCCAGCTCTCACATAGTATATGTGATGGTGGAGGAAAACATTCAGTTTATCTTTGTAGCTGAGGTGGAGCGATGACAGAAGTACATTCCAACCCGCTCTGAATTGCTAATAGAATTACACACTGAGTCAAAGCACAAGGAGTGATTTTTTCCTTATGTAGCATTATTGATATGACCCTCAGAATGTTATATTAAACATGCAAAAAATTGTTGATGCTGTGGTGCAAAACATGAGATAGTCAGTATCCTGTCATGAAAACAGGATTATAATTCCATTAGAGGTTAAAGAGGGGTGGATACAATAAGAGTATTCAAGAGAAAAATATATAAGAATGTAAATATATAGAGCTTAGCCAAGTCATAATGAATACATAAAATATTTGGGTTTATTTATTTAATGAACTATGTGTGAGATAAGGTTATTTTTGCACTTAAATGGTAAAAAAATATTGAAAAATTACATTAAGCCAGGAGCATTCTGTGTTTACTTTCAAAACTAAACATACTAATGTATGTTTAAAGACTAATATACCCCTGAAAAAAGGTCTGAAAATATTATCACTAAATATTATTCACCTCTCCCTTAAGTTTAGAGTATGGATTCTGGGAGAAGCACAAAGGGTACAAGTTAACAGGACAAACTGAGGATCTTTGAGTTTATTGAGCTCCTCAGGTGTGCTTGGAATCTGCATCAGGCAGCTGGGGATGGCTGGGCAGAGCCATGGGGACAGGGATGGGGTGAGATCAGAGCAGGCTGGCCAGCAGCACCAGAGTGACATGGCCAGGGCTAGAGCTCAGGTGAGGCCCAAGAGCCTCCTCTGGAAACAGCTCCCCCTGAGTGGGTCTTGGCCCTCGCTGAGGGCTGCAGCTGTAACTTTCTGCAAGATCAGACACATCTGTGTGCTCCTTTTCATTTGTCCAGGTACTCCTTTAGCCACAGGAGACCAGAACAGGAAGGTTGTGCTGGGTCCTTCCCTATCCATGTCTTTCTTCCCTTGGTAACTTTACAAGGGTCCACAGTCTTGTTGGACAGATTGCTAACCAGATGCTCTGTCTCGATCTTGCAGGTGTTGTCTACATAACACATGGCCAAAGCAAGATATTTAGGCCTGGATTTTCACATCTCCTTTGGATCCTGCTCACATAGAACCATCCAAGGTTCTCACATAGAACCACACACAGAAAGAGCAACTCAGACTTTTAAACTGAGCCCTCAGCTACAGGGGAAACCTTCTATTCTTGTCTTGACCTCAGCACAAATTTGGATTTGTCTATAGACAACAGTCTTTGGATTAAACATTTACCTAGCCACTGGATTAGTAGCTCAGATCCATGCTGTCCACTACTAGGAGAAGAGTCCTAGCATTGAAAGATTGTAATTTCCCTCTGCCTGATGTACACCTCTTTTTTTTCCCCAGTTCTTCCATTCACAAAGAAATTTTTAACCAACATGGTATCACCAAGGTTTTCCACATACTCTGTGGTCATACACCCAAGCTATCCCTACTCTCTGGAGAGATCCATGGGAAAAACCTCCAGAGCTCATGCTTTTTTTCCTCATCTTCTACCAGCAAGCCTGTTTCTTTTTATTGCCATGGTCCTGGGAACCCTGTATTTGATCTTGCTTCAGCATAAAAGATGAGCAGTATCCACAGTAACCTTCCAATGTGCTCTGGTTTCAAAGATATAACACTTTTCTCTGATTTAGAGTACCAGTGGACTCATTCTGAACTGTTATTAATCAAGTGTGCTATGTGTTGCATAGCCTTATATCAGACTATAATGAAACCTCTATGCAATCGTCTTATGCCCCAACTGTGAATAAAGCAGAAGCTGGACAGAAATGCATTACCTACTTCTTCAGGTTAACATGTGGCCCAGAGCAAACAGCTAGCTGATGTTTTCAGTGGTCTCTGAGACTTCAGTTCCTATATTCTGACTTAAAATTTAGACAAAATGTTAATATGTTTTGCCCTGAGTGTCCTTTGAAGAAATGAAACATAAGTTCAACAATTTTACTGTTTCTTTTTTTTTAATTTTCTAATTAAAATATTGATTTAGAAAGGATAAAATTATAAATCCTGACATACATCTATCCCTTTTTATATAACCAAGCTCACTGACTTTTTGTATCAGTACAAAAATAGACAAAGCAGATGATGTATGGTAAGGTGTCTTTTTAATTTTTTCTTTGTATACTTTTGGCATTTTCTGTGTAAATTATTCTAAACATGTAACAGAAACTTAGAAAACTCAGAATCCTCTTCCAGTTCAGCATGTTGGTAACTATGCTAATTATTCTTCATTTTAATGGGGACGACTTCACATTTGTCAGTATTACATTTCCTTTGCCACCTTTCATTATCTCATTTATGAAGCAGGTCCTTAGACTTTTGAAGCTTGTTTGTTAGAGGCTCAGTACTCATCTGTATCAGCCCCCCTCCTCCTCCCTACATACTTGGACATGAAAGCTAAATAATTAATCAAGATTAAAATCTGTAGAGAACCAAAAAACCTGTGATGTGCTTAGCAGGACAGCACTTCACCATTTTCCACACCTAATAATAGCACTTTCTGAATAGATCCCTCTGTAAGCTTTTTTTTACAACTTTCTTATACCTTTTTTTAATTTAGGCAGAGGTGTGTGACTTGTATCTTCTACATGAATCAGTGATAGAGTATCTCAAAGTTCAAATTAATTGCCTAATTCAGCACAATTACTGAATTTCTGTAACCTAATTGATGGATGGCTACAAATGGTTCTGGACTGGGTTACAGCTGGGTTTTTGTGGGCACACAGTAGCCTCCCATGTACTGGTCTGCAGGAACTATTGGTGTATTCTGTACTTGGAATAAGTTTAGAGGACAAGGAAAATGGGATAAAGAACCAAACCAAACTTCTGAGTCAAGCACTTCTAAGCTTATCCTGGCAATATACAAATTTATAAGAATGCAACTGTGTTGAATGCATCTCTCATTGCCTCTTCTATTTCAAATATCTATTCTGAATAAAGACAAGCCAACTGATAAAATACACCTTTTTCTGAGTAAACAAAGAAGTCAAGATGGCATTTCTGAAAAAAAAAGTTTGAAATAAATAAAAGTCTTTCTTAGATTTCCAAATTATGTACCATAATCAACTTGGTTTTATCCAGAAGTAAATATGTAAATTTACAATATTTTTTACTTTCAAGTTTATCAGCCCTCCTTAAAGTGCAAGCAAGCTATAATATACACTAATTGCTATGTTAGTATTATTAGAAGAAATTAATTCAGCATGAACACACACTTCATCAGAATCCTCCTCCTGCACACCAGAGGATATCTTTAAGTTTTAGAGCAGTAGAACATCTAAGTGCCTCGTTGCATAAGCAAAGTTAGCACACTTTGTCCACATGTTGCATTCCTTTGTGATTTTGGCTGAGATTCTGTTTTTAAAATGCCTTCCAGATGCCACCATTGCTATTACAGATCTAATCCAAGTTTAGAATACCTAAACTGGAAAAAAAAAAAAAAAAAAAAAAAGAAGACTGTAGAATCAGTTCTTCAGGGACTAGGGTAATAATTTGGTCTAAGACTGTCTTACATTTATATTTACTGAGATATAAAATCCAAGAAGCAAAAGACCTGCTTTATCAGGATTTTATGATGATTTTGATATGTGTTTATACTCTTTTATGACTATATAATCAATCTCACTGAAAAACAGAGATTCTATAATTTGGATTTATTCAAATAATAGCAGTAAAAAGAAACTTTAAAAGCATATTTCCTTACAGTGGAAATGAAACAAGGAATTTGAAATTTTTATTTGTTTCTCTACATAATAAAATAAATATAATACTGTTCAGGCACAATTTTGTTTTCAGTCTTATGAATTGAAATGAATGACTGAAATGAATAATCAGCCATTTACAACTGAGCTTTACCAACATGTTAGGTTGATAATACAGTCATGTATCAAAGTGGTGTTGTCAGCTGACTATAAGAATGATGGTGACTCTTGGAAACAGATGAAAGCCCCATATTTATTTATTCTTAAATGAACTAAAAACAAAGAAATAAATATGTTATAATATCAGAATTTTTAAAGGAATGATAGAAACAATTCATGCACACAAAAGTATACTACAATATTTATATATATTAGCTAAGGCTATGTTTCTTGCACAAGTAATATTTTTGTGAATAGGAGTTGCTCAAAACATTCTCCTGCAGAATAAAGTGTATTTGAAAATGTCATGTGTTGTACTATTGAGATAAATTTCTATAGCAAGGTGCTACATAAAAGAAGGAAAATTGTTTCATATAATTTATTGTAAAATTAAATTTTAAGACATAAGAATGTTTTAAGACATTAACTCTTGTATTTGATTATAATAATATGACATTATTCTTCCTATGTGTAATTATAATGGTTACATGAAAGGCTACTTTCCCTTTTATTGAACAGATAGGAAATTACTGCTTTCTGTCTACATAGTAAAAGACTGCAGACCACACAAATTCAACTCACGCAGTATAAACAAGCAGAATCTGTACGGAAATCTTAATATTTGAGCTGCTGTAAGTAAAGCAATGGATCAGATGGCGCCACTTAGTATTTTACATCAGGCCAGGCAAACAAAGGGAGATATATAGTTTCAGTATTCTTTTTTTTTTTTTTTTGTCAAAGAAAGATTAGAGATACAAGAGCTGCAGAAAAACCAAACTGATGATACATATCAGTTTGTTTAATGAAAAGTACTTGAAATGTTTAGTACAGAAAGGGGCCTGAAGCCTACCATTTTGCTGCAGTATGATTCACCTAAGCATGAATGATCATCTGTCTAGGACAGATGTCCTCCTTGACTCCTACATGTCTATGATAGCACTGGATAAATCATCACTCAATAATGCGTTTTGTTTCAGAGTTTAAAAGATATCTTTTTAATGATGAATCAACTAAAAAACAAGTTTGATTGTGCAAAAGTGACTTAAAATTACTTTGGTAATTTTAACGCTGAGGCTGAGTTGCAGGCCAGGGTTTAAACTGAATCATTGCTGATTAGAAACCTGTATATGGGCCAAAGTGTGATGATACATGAATTCCAAAAATCTTCCATTTTTCACTCACATTTCTAAACTCATGGAGATCTATTAGTGTACTAACATTAAAAAAAGCACAAAAAACCACATGAATATAAGTGATAAGGTGAACAAAGTGATTTAGTATTGTAATGATATCTTTGTATTTTTTATTTTTTTAATACATCTTTTGTATTTTGTATTGGAATTACATCTTTGACTAATATTAGAAAAAGTAGAAAAAAAAAGAGGAGCTTTTTCAAGATATTTTGGATAAATTTTATATACATCTATAATATGTGCACATGTATATATGTATATATACATACATATATATACACATACATACATATATATACATATATATGTCTATATAGAACAGGGAAGAAAGTTTATATATATGTATATATATATTTATACACACATTTATATGTGTATATCTAGGACAGGGGAGAAAGTTTATATATGTGTACATACATATATACACACAAACACAGACATATATCCAGCACAGCAGCTTCACCAAGGGTAAATCCTGCCTAATCAAACTAGTGACCTTTTGTGATGTAGTGATTACATCAGTGGACAAGGGAAGGACTACAGAAGTCACTTCTGGACTTCTGTAAAACCTTTAACAACAAAAGACATCTTCTCTCTAGATTGGAGAGAGATGGGTTCGGTGGATGGACTGTTATATAGATAAGAAATTACTTGGACAGTCATATCCAGAGGGTAGTGGTCAGTGGCTCACAGTATAATAAGTAGTATATTCAGCAGAAAGAGGCCTTTAAAAACTCAGATCTACTACCTCAAAACAAAACAAAACAAAACAAAACAAAACAATGAAAATAACAACAAAAACCCACACTTTTTCATAGTGGATCAGGAAAATAAGCAGTCATTAAGCAGATGGAGATATTGTGCTCAACTCTATCAGAGGAACAAAACAGTTTTCAGCAAGAAAACTTGCTGGTAGTTTACTTCTTAAATGCAGTGATTTCCAAATTATAAGATGGGGAAAAAACTCAAAACCAAACAGTAAAACAGCAAAAAAGTAAGGTGTGTGACTTTTGTTGTTCAGGTCTTTGCAGAAGTTGCTTTTTATTATCAGTTTTAATACAAAACTTGTGTTTCACCAAGACCTAGGCATTATTAAATAACCCTGTATCCTTAGTTCACCCTTCAAAATCTGAACTCCTTGATCCAGAGTTCTCATCAGGCCTCGTCATCTCGTCATAATATGAAGCTTATATTTCCTGCCATAGAACTAAACAATTCCTCTAAGTCAGAATTCCAAAATTCTTTATTTTCCACATTAAATGAGTCATTTGTTAGCAATTTAAATCAGTATCTGGAATTCTTTTACCATTTTGACTTTGCCAGCACTTGCTGATTTTATTACCTTGCAGAGGTAAAAATAACTCCTCTTTCCATTTCTTAAACCTCTAATTGGAAACTTTGAATAGGCTTGCTTACACTTCTGGTGTTACTGGTCAGCACTGCAATGGGAAGCCTGGATTTTATAGGTACTGAGTTCCAACAGTCTTCACAGATGTCAGAAGATGCTGAAGTTCATCTGGTTTTGAAGCAGATCTGGAAACCAGCCTAACATATTATTGCATCCAACTGTAGGCACTTATCTTCAAAGTGCAAGTGAGGACAATTAAAACTGGACACTCCAGATGTATATAAAGAAAAAAAGAGAGGCAGAGAAAATTAATATAACAATCACAATGTTACAGACGACGGACACGAAAATTAGGAGGGCACCTTTTGGACTGAGATATAAACTGTAATCAAAGAAGTGTCACTATGAAAGTCACTCATGTACAAATCCCAGGCTGAGTGAATAGTGACAGAGAAGGGCACGATGACAGGTTTCTGTCTGTAATTTATAATAATTTAATAATTTATAATTATTCTAGGATGTCCTTATGTGCATGTTATTTAATGTGGTTAGAATGGGAGGAGAAAGTGGATTTTTTGTTTTAAATTGACGATTGTTGCAGATATTGTGCTTCTGTCCATAAATTAACCGATTCTAATCTTACTCTCTGTCTGTGATTATTATATTCTAATACAAATTACCTTTATTTTGCATCTACAGAAACTTCATTATGCAAATGGATAAACTCTGCTTGCAGCTCTGCTTTTCAGTAGAATTTGGGACTTGACCAGAGGATACATTTTGGAATGCTACCAGTTCACATTCTCTCTCTTCTCCTGTTACAGACACACACAGAACCACATGGGCAGTATCTCTTCTCAGAAGAGCAGAGACAACATGTGCACTGTATCTGTTTGAAACTTCAAAAAATATGACAGAGAAGCAAGCTCAAAGCAGCAAACCTCATAGCTGAACTTGTGTTCTAATTTCTATGCTGAAAAATGTAACATGTAAATATTATTTCTTGACGAAGTGAAAGTTACTAAGTATTAAAACTCTTGACGTATCTCTTCACTCCAATTTTAATAAAGTTTAATAAAACCCCTTTATTGGGTATTTGAAGCTTACATTGTTGTTATGAGAGATGTAACAAAAGAATACGGATATCTTTTCACATATTAGAAGTTTCACAAGTTTTATTAACTGAGTTGAATTAAAGTAATTATTTCTCAATAGTGATGACTATTTAAGATGACAATGAAATCTAACCAGTTTATGGTTGTTTTCCATGGTGACTGAAGCTAATTACTTCTACTTTCTAGCTTTTAATTTAGCAACAATAGTCTTTTTTCCATACCAAAAACTGAATGGTAGTTCAGGAACCCTTTACAAAGGAGTGGTTTAGACTGCTGCAACACCTTACTTTCAGCAATGAGAAGGTTGTTATTCTGGAGACAAGTGAATCTTCTTATGGGGTGGAGAAAATACATCTTTTGGAATCTGCTGGTGAGCAAAGAAAAAGGTGGGAATGACCAAAAATGGAGAAAAATTCTAAATGGGTGTTTATGAACATAGATTCATGGACCACTGAAGCTAATACCATTTTTTCAATTTAATTCCTGTTTAAAACATGAAAGACAAATGAAACGTGGTGATCTCCCTTCCCCTTAGAAATTTCTATGGGAAAAAAAAAAAAAAGAATGCACTTTAATTTTGCCTTTCCTCTGGGCTTTGAAGTTCAATGCAATGCAAGATAGGAGTATCATAGTTAAATATATATCAAAATTTAGAGGAGAAAGCTTAATAGTAAGGTAAGGTAAGGTAAGGTAAGTAAATCTTTGCTAAATTAGCACATCAGTTGGACTGTTCACTAAGTATTTGTAAAGGTTTATTTAGAAAGTGAAGTATATTCTACTGGCTATAAAATCATCTGTACTGTCCTACTGCATTTATACCTTCTGCTAACGGATGCTGTAGTATAAGAGCAAAAGACAAGAGCTCCAAAAGCAATCAGCCTGAAAGTTGTTCATAACAAGCTAGAAGAGTGGCAATATTCTCAGCAAGATGAAGAATTGAAAACCACAAGCAATAAGTACATTCTTTCTACTTCACTACATTCTACTTCCTCTTTGTTAAGAGTTTTAGATTCATGGCAAAGCTAATATAAAAAGGGAAAATCAAAAAAAAAAAAACAATTGCCTTTCAAAAAAACAATATTACACACTGCAGCCAACATGTATAGGTACTGCAACTGTGATTCTTTTTATTTATTTATTTCTTCTTTTTTTTTATAATAAAATATGAGATGAGTCAAGAGTGTAACTCAGAGAAAAATACCACTCTTGATATTATTTGTGGGACAAATACATTAATTACTATAGTAAGGCAATGGAGTTGGATTTACTAGATGTTTGGACAAAGTGATGGATGGTTATCTTTTGTTTTCTTTTCTTTTTTTCTTTTGCTTTCTTATGTTTTGTCTTCTTGCTTTCTTTTTTCCTTTTGTTTTCTTTTTCCATTTCTTTTCTTTTTTTTGTTTTCTTTTATTTTATTTTTCCTTTCCTTTTTGTTTTCATTTCTCTTTTGTTTTCTTTTTTTTGTTTTCTTTTCTTTTGTTTTCTTTTTCCTTTTATTTTCTTTATTGTCTTTGTTTTGTTTTGTTTTCTTTTATTTTCTTTGTTTTCTTTTGTTTTCCTTTGGTTTATTCTTTCTTTTGTTTTCTTTTTTTTTTCTTCTGTTTTCCTTTGTTTTGTTTTGTTCTCTTTTCTTTTTTTGTTTTCTGTTTTCTTTTATTTTCTTTTTTCTTTTGTTTGCTTTTGTTTTCTTTTGTTTAATGTTTCTTTTGTTTTCTTTTGTTTTCTTTTTTCTTTTCTTTTTTATTTTCTTTTTTCTTTTGTTTTCTTTTGTTTTTCTTTGGTTTCTTTTGTTTTCTTTTTTCTTTTGTTTTCTTTTTTCTTTTCTTTTTTATTTTCTTTCTTTGTTTTCTTTTTTCTTTTGTTTTCTTTAATTTCTTTTGTTTTAATTTTTCTTTTGTTTTCTTTTGTTTTCCTTTTTTTCTGTTTTCTGATTTCTTTTGTTTTCTTTTCTTTTTATTTTTCATTTCTTTTCATTTGTTTTCTTTTCTTTTTTCCTTTTTTGTTTTCTTTTTGAATATGTTTTCTTTTGTTTTCTTTAATTTCCTTTGTTTTCTTTCTTCTTTTTTTTTGTTTTGTTTCCTTTTGTTTTCTTTTTTTGTTTTGTTTTCTTTTGTTTTCTTTTTTCTTTAATTTTCTTTTGTCTTGTTTTCTTTTCTTTTTTCTTTAATTTTTGTTTTCTTTTTGTATATGTTTTCTTTTGTTTTCTTTAATTTCTTTTGGGTGTTTTTCTTCTTTTTTTATTGTTTTCTGTTTTCTTTTGTTTTCTTTTGTTTTTATTTTTCCTTTGTTTTCCTTTATTTGTTTTCTTTTTTCATTTGTTTTCTTTTTTTTAAATTTCATTTGTTTTCTTTTTTCATTTGTTTTGTTTTCTTTTGTTTTTTGTTTTCTTTTTCTTTTGTTTTCTTTTGGTTTTTTTTGTTTTCTTTTTCCTTTGTTTTCCTTCTTTTTCTTTTGATTTTTTCCCTTTGTTTTCCCTTTCTTTTGTTTTCTTTTATTTTTTCTTTTCTTGTCTTTTTTCTTTTTTCTTTTGTTTTCCTTTGTTTTCTTTTCTTTGCTTTGCTTTTTTTTGGTTTTTTTTATTTGTTTTCTTTTACATTCTTTAATTTCGTTTTCTTTTTTCTTTTGTTTTCTTTTTTTGGTTTTCTTTTGTCTTTTGTTTTCTTTTGGGGTTTTTTTGTTTTCTTTTGGGGTTTTTTTGTTTTCTTTTTCTTTTGTCCTGTCCTGTCCTGTCCTGTCCTGTCCTGTCCTCTCCTCTCCTCTCTCCTCTCCTCTCCTCACTTGCCATTCTTTTTTTTTCTTTTTTCTTTTTTTTTTTTTTTTAATTTTCACTGAAAAGTAGAAAAAGAAACACATACTTGAATTATTTACTTTGGACTGATCTTCTTAAGAGATTAATTTTACACTGTTAGTAGAAGTTAGTAGAAGCCCAAACAATGAAATTAGTGGGTTCAAGTTTATATTCTAGTAACATCAACACTTTATTCCTTGTCATAGCTGCCTTTGACTGGCAAAGGCATTTGATGAATAAAGGTTGAGCTAAAAAAAAAAAAAATAATATAAAAGAGACCAAACGAACCCCTTTGTCATCTTACAGCACCATTCATATAGACTTGATTTTACCTAACGGACCACAATTTTTTTCTCATTATCTCTGTTTTACAGTTGAGGAATAAAAAAAGTGCAGCAGTGCAAAAGTTCGTCACTACTGGGGGAAATAAAGACTTGCTCTCCTGGGGACAGAATAACAAATATTGATTTGATAAGCATTTATGATTTTACATAAACACATTTCAGAAATTTTCTTGTTTTAAAATTAGGTGTCCTATAGAAGTAGCTTTGGTGTATCACAGTCTTTGAGAAGAATTTAAAAGAAGAATTTAAAGATCTGATTTGAAAAAGGACAGTGGGCAGGTCCTAGTTGTGCTCTATAATTACATTATTTGCAAACTATTCTAAACCCCCGTATTTTAAACAAGGTAATGATCAATTTATTTGTGAAATTAAACCTTTTTTTTAGCACAACAAGCTGGGAAGCAGTTTATCCTTCGCTTCAAACAAGGTGCTATAAGAAATGATTTCTCAGGCAAGAGATCAAACACTGTGGTACCCTAAGTATACTACAGATCATTGCTCTGGCAGACCAAGGTTACTTTAGATAAACATCCCTGCCTAAAATGAGATTTGTTCCTGTCTTACAAAAGTGTTTTATTTACTGCTGGAACAGTTGTTACTGGAAAAAAAGAATGGCTGAGGCCAGATCATTAATCTAAAAGACAACTCTTCTATGGTCCAAAGTTACAACACTGATTATTTAAAAAAAAAAAAAAAAAAAAGGCAGAAACCTCTGCTGGATGTTCAAATCAAGTCTATTCCTAGATAGGTTTATTCTGCTTATACCATTTTGGCATTGTCAAAAACATCAAGACCAAACTCAGATCAGCTCTGTTGCATAGTTCTTGCTGTGTTTGATTGGTGAAAGGAAACAAAAGGGCAAAATTCTGGAGCCTTTCTGTCACAAAGACCATACACAATGTCATTCATGCTACAAATACCCTTGTCTTGAATCTGTCAGCTCACTTGTATTGCATGGCATACCTCTGGGTTGTCACCAGGTAAGGAAGAAATTATTGAGGAAGGAAAGCTGCTTTTCTGTATGGAATCTAAGGATCTGAAAAGGCTTATCCCAGCAGAGTCACATTGCTGTGAAGACGAATAACCAACTGGATCAACATGTCCATAATAAAGTAGAACCATAAAGATGATACAAAGTCAATTTGGGAAATAAGGAGGAAAGGAAGAGGGCAATCCTCCCCTAAGCATCTAGTCTAGAAGTTCTTTGGCTAAGTGCTTATCATGTATGTTCATACTCTCTGGAGTAGAAAAAAGAAATGTCAGGGTGTCAAGATATGGAGAAAATGATGATGAAGTATTTGACATATCCCCATGGCTGTGAGACTTTTTGCCAGAGCACCAGCCTATGATCATGTCAAGATATGAAAGTTATGATGTATGCTCTTTCCCCAACCAGTTAGCAACAGACCCAGGCTTGGTCACTTCCCAGGGCTGATCAAAGAGCTTTTTACAGTATTGTCATCAATGTCAGCTGAGAAGAAAATATGGAGTATTGATAAGCTTGTTTTGGCATCATCTTATCTTGAGACAATTTAAAAAAGATTCCCAGGCAGAATTGGACACAACTTTTGAACACTGACTACACAGAAAGAGACAAGGGAAGATTGAGTCTCAAGTTTCACTCTAGCACCATTATCCTCACTCAGGGTTTTTGCATGGTGTAATCATGTGACAAGGTCACATGAGTCTTGAAGTCAAGGATCTTTTCCACCCTTCAGGAGCCTGAACAGAAAGAAGTCAGCATGGAGAATTGCAGTATGTGGAAATCCTGGAGCAGTTCCCACAAAAAGGAGGATTTCATGTGAAAGGAGAAGGAATAGGTGGAGTAACATCCCAAGGAACTGCAGCAATTCATCCAACTTGTTTAAAAGCTTGTGCTAGGAGAATAAGAAGGAAAAAGCGTGTCAACATTGCAAATTTTAGGAAGCAGTAATTCAGCTGTCAGCACTAGCGGGAAGTCCAAGTTTTCTTGGCCATGAGTAACTCTTCACATTCCAGAGGTTTTCCACAGACAAGAAAAGTGAGGCAGTTGTCTCTCCAGCTACAGATCCAGGTAATCAGCTGGTCATGGAAGTCACCAGCTCAGCAAGAAAACTAGCAGCCATAAGGATGAGGAAGGTGATGGCCATCATTTTGGAAATTGTATGTCATGTGCTAAATAGAACACTTTATTTCTCAGGTGCCCTGCAGGACCAAGACAGACTTTCTCTGTCACTGTTTTCATAATTTGTTTTATCCTGAAGACAGCTTCTGAGTGCATTTTTCTGAATAGACTGTAGAAGGTTTTACTTGGGAATAGCAGGGAAGAACAATGCAAAACTTGATTACCTACCATAGCCTTGTCCCTGGCTTGATATGGCCCAATAAGAACTTGACTTTCCTGATATATTTGGACTGCACTTAATGTATGTTGTCTACAGAAATAAGGACTGACCTACACAAGTACTTTGTTTCTCTTTTCAAAAATATTTCAAAGGATCAAGAAGTCGCTGCCTGGTTTGCAAAATTTATTTTCTGTCAGTGGCCTCACTGTATGAGACCAGTAATGTTTGCTTATATTTGGCTGTGCAAAAAAAGGTTTTCATACTCGATGACAATAAAGTATTATAGTAAATTATAACACATGCCTGATCTTTTAACTCAATGTTTTCTGGGAAATCTCTTAATTCTGTAATGGTCCTAACTGATGACTGAGTAATAAGTAATCATATAAAATGAATCAGTTTATTAGTTGATTCAGAAAATCTATGTCCTGGTTAGAACAAGGAAAGCAAAGAGATGCTTTAGCAAAGAAAGGTACAACACATAAGTAAAAGGGATTAGATGGTAGCAAGACTTAGGAATGACAAAAAGGGCAGTTTAGCTGAATCACGGGAAATAAAGAGATTTCTTAAGGATAGCTGGAGAGCCAGTAAGTAAGGTGTTACCCAAGGAAATTCTGTGCTTTTTAGAGTACATATGCTCATACCCCAAAAAAATACCTCACAGTGTTGACCTGCCATGGTAGAGACAAAAGATCAAAACTAACAGTAAGTAAGAGTTTCAGTTCTCTGGAGGTCATAGCTACAGTTTTAGAATTACTCTTTGCTGTCCAGGCTAAAGATGCACTTTCACTATCTCTACTTTTAAAGTGGATGCTTTGTGCTACACAGAAAAAAACCTGAACTTCAGCTCATAAGGTTGTCATACAAATTCCTATGGCAAGTATTAAGTTTTACTGGCATACATCTATTTGCTGCTCTCTAATGTTTATTTCAACAATTTTCAAATTTGTTTATTTATAAATTTGCAAAGTATATGTCATCACTTACTTCACGTGTCCCTTTATATTCTCAGGGACAGATTTTGTTCATTATACTTTTAATAATGTCACAGAAACAATCGGTGTACTATTACTGTTGGGAAGGGGAACTGGAAATATAATTTGATTTCAAGAGAATATTTGGTTAGCTAACATGTATACCAACATGTGCAACACTCATATTGATTCATGTTGTCTTTATCAGAAAATTTTTAGTGAATCTGAATCTTTCCCAGATGATGGTCCTCATTTCTTGGATCTATATTAATGTTTTGCTGGCTAGCTTAATGTATTTATTTAATATATATTTTCTGTGAGGACATATTTTTGGACTCAGTCCCTTCAATGGAATATAAGTGTGCTGTTCTTCTGGTCCATGTTCTTTAATCAGTCCAAGTCGGTAGTTTAAGTATCTTCCAACACACATCTCAGGACACTGGAAAGTAAAAACCTTGTAAACTCATTGGGACTTGGCTCCCAGGGAGAGAACGCAAATATTAGTAACGATTGGAAAACTTGGTGGTTTTTTACATAAATTAGATGCAAAAGCTGAAGGTCCCAAACTGCATAAGCAGCAGTAGGAGTATGGAGAATCTCTGGCATCTCTGAATAAGACTGAGCTAGCAAGGTTCCATCACTCCTCAATAACCTTATGGAAGATTATGCTGTTATAAATAACTAACTTTACTATTCAGAAAGAGATAAACTTACATACTGTCGTGCAATATTACCCTCTTTGTAAATTTGCTCATTCACCTGTGAAAAAATTTGACCTAAGGATTCATCTCACAGGAGGAAGTGGCGCCTACTTGCACTGCTTAAAACATACAGGAGTGACCTGTAGATTTACTCACTGCTTGTAATTTTTGTCTCTAGTAGTTTAAGAGCATTTTGATTAAGCTTTACTGAGTACAGAAAAATGTCTGTGTACAGAAAAGTTCTGCTAGGCCCATGTCCACTTTTTGTCTGATACAGAAAGAAGAAAAATAAGTAATTAACAACTGTAGTTAACTGTATTTTAAAGATATATAAACAGATAGAGATAGACATACTCTGAGATATAAAGATAGTTTTTATAGAAAAATAATTTAAAAAAAATACAAAAAACCCCCCAATTTTACAAATCACTAGTGATACTTTGGGTCTTTAGAACTAGAGATTATAAAGATAACAATAGATCATCTCCATAAATTCTCATCAAAAAGTATATATTTCAAATCTGCAGGCTGTTATAATTTTATTTATTTCTCTTGCCATAAAGCATTTGGGACTGAAATTCATAGCTTCTTCATCTCATTCTTTGGAATGTTTTCCTATAGTTAACACTCCCTTAGAAACATAGCTAACAGGAGGGAAAAACTCCCCTGTTAATGAATGTTAAGAAATACTTAGTTAAATTCTAAGGATTTACTCAAAAGATTGAGAACAAATGTCTATTTTAACAGAGTATAAGATTAACTGTAAAATCAAAGGCTCTGTAGATTAATATGCAATAACTCATTGACGACCAGAGCCTTACTGTCTGTGACACAGATGGAATTAAAGGCATAGACACATCTGGATCAGTTTAATCATTTCTCAGTTATAACATGGAATAAAGGAGACAACTAACTAACTTCATTTTTGTTGCTAATGAACATCTGGAGTTTCTGACCATTCTAACTGAAAATAATGTCTGATCCCAAATATTTCGCATTCTGCGTATTAAAATTGTATATCCAAAGATCTAAATAGAATAACTAAGGGCCAATAGCAATAAAACTCAATGACATTAGGAAAGAATTATCTGTTAAATAAGAAGTGAGCCTAGCTTCCTGTCCCATTCAAGATGTAGTAAAACGGCATATATGATAACAGTGATGCTGACAAGACTAGTTAAAATTGTTCACCCAGCAAATTTGTACGGTTTCTTAGTAGAAATCTGACTGCTTAACACTGAATATTTCTGTGCTATTCCCCATAAACAGGTAATTTTGTTTCCCTTTTTTTGCTTTTCAGAGAAAAGCTGAACTTTTCTACTGAAGAAAATGTAAATTAATTATAATAATATTCTGAACAGTATGAAAATTTGGAATATTAACATTTAAACTCCTGAATGATTGGGATGATCAGTGATTTGCTGCTAGAATTTTCAATTGTAAAACTATTTAGGATTGCTTTTCTCCATGTTTGCTGCCATTCATCTCCCTATGAACAGGATCTCAACCAAGCTCCAAGCATAAGTTGTGCAGAGTTCCAAGATTTTCACTCCCTATTAAGTCTTTATTCTCTTTGTTCTGTGTTATTGAAATTTTGGCATCTTCTTTTTTCTGTAAGACATCTTCTTAAATAGATAAACCTCCTGCTGTTAGTTTTGAACTTCTCATGTTCTGTCTTCCTTGAAAACAATTCAAAGAATATTTAAGATTTTCCATTTTGTGGGATATGCATGCCTTGTTAGTGTCAAAGACACATTCCATACATATTATACTACTCTTTGGTAAGAAATTTTCAGTGAAGTACAGTGCTATGACTTAGGTATAGTTGTTTCCTCTAAAAATATATGTGGAAAGAAAGCTTTAGGTTTGGTGTCTTCCTGAGTTGCTTGGTTTGTTTGTTGTGGAGGGGTTTTTTTAGCAGATAAAAACAGTCCTGGATATTTTTACTTAAGGGAAAAAAATTAAAGAGAAATAAGCATAAGCTGCAGTAAGAGAAATTCTGGCTAGATATTAGGAAAATTTCACTATGAAGCTGCTCAAACATGGGAACAGATTTCCCAGAGCAGCTGTGAAAACTTGCATCCTTGTGGGTAGAATATAGTTCAAAACTCACTTGGATAGAGCCCTGAGTAAGCTGATCTTGAAGCTGGTACTGCTTTGACAGGGTAAAGTGGGTTTGGACCAGATGACCTACAGAGAAATGTTCCAAGCTGGATTTCTTCTCGGCTATAATTCAGTTCAATTTATCTTTAAGGCCACATTGGTTGGAGCTCAGAGTAACCTAGTCAAGTGAAAGTTGTCCCTGTCCATGTCAGGGGAGTTGAAATGAGATAATCTGTAAGGTCCCTTCCAGCCCAGGACATTCTGTGATCCCATGTTCTTTAATGTGTCACTAACCAAATCTGTCTACTATAAGTGGGTATCATCACCATAATATTTTGCAATTTAGTAGAAGAATTAAAGTACTTTCTTATGATAAAGTTTTATATTTTCTATTTTCTCTCTCACCTCCTCAATAAATAGTATAAATAAAGTTTGAACATGAACTTTTTAGATAGCGAAGTCCAGCCTAGGTAATTTTGTTAAATGAATAACTGAATTTAAAAATTATGTCAGTAGACATAGACTCTTTTTCTGAGGGGAAGTTATAAAGAGAATGCAACAAACACTTTGTCATCATATTATTTCACTGTTCAATTTTTTAAACATTGTGAAGGTCACATTCTCATACAGACAGAAAATTCGTAAATATAACATGAAATAGTTTCAACATAAAAAGTATGTCCTACATTCTTATGAAATAGAAATGGAAAATCTTGGACAAGCAATTCCAATATTAATTCTTGATGGAATTTACAGAAGTGTACTGAAAATGTTAAAGATCATTTTAGCAAAAATATTTCACTGAATTTACTGGCACAGAATTCATTCTTATCAGTACTTGTTGATTAATCAAAAAAGTCCTATTTTACTTTCTTTAATCTTTTATTTGTAGCTGTGTGAAGAAAGGATAACTTCAGTAACTTAGTGAACCTTTCAAGTTTAGAGAGTTTCTACAAAAGGTCACATTATTCTATTTTACAAATAAATTAATTCTCCTGGTCTCCTGTCCACAATATAGTTACATGAATGCATGTGAATAAAGTCTCTCTATTCACTGTTGTTATTTCCAGGACCACGTAACATACTTCTGGATCCAGTAATTTCACTTTTTTTCTTTTTGTTTCTTTATGTGATCTTCCCCCTATTGCTGTATGAAGTTTAGATATATTTAAGATATAATTCTTCTCCTTTAAGCCTGCTTTTAAAAGCTTCTACTTATTCCAGCCTCCATTTGAACCATATGTAGATTCTACATGTGTTGTGCAAATACTCTACAAGGACAATCCCAAATTCCTCTTCTGTATCCTTGATAAATGCCTGGTATTTAGTGCTCCCTCTCGTATTGTGTTTCAGTAAATCTAACATATTTGCAGCTGATTTCCCCATCTGAAGAATTTATGCAGATAAGAAACATCAAAAGATTTGGAATCATAACACCTGTTGGATTTCTGTCTGTCTTTGTTTGCAGATTGACACATTTCTATTTGACATGTAATCTGCTTTCTGTTTCAAAATAGTTTCCTTTCAATTGACACATTTGATCCTGAATTATTCCCTCCCCATCTCTGTCTTCAATATCAGAAAGCACCAGGGACAACAAACATACAGAAAGGACCATCAATAAAAAGTTGTGACAGGATGTATGACAGATTTACAGCTTTCAGAGGAATTTGCAAAAGAAATCCTAATGATAGTACTCACTGTGCCTGTCCCTCGTTTTGTTTACATTTGTACTATGCTGAAACTAGGACAATTATCACTACAACTATCATCAATGTTGAGATTATTGTTATTATCACAATTAACAATATTTCCAACCTTCTTCTGTTACATAGCCCATTAGGGTTTACATAGACATCAAGTGTGACTAGTCTCTATTTGACAACAAAAATATTCCATTCTTTGATACATAAAATGATTTTATATCAATCTGAGTTGCAAAACAGTATGCCTCTGTCTACAGTTTGGGACAGAAGAAACCTCAGGAAACATTAAAGACCACATTTTCTACCAATCCCATGCTATTTAACTCCTGGATGACCTTGGACTTGAACTTCATCCTAAAGACAATTCGTGTCACATGATATTCATTCTCCTATTCCATTTAGAATGCGCTTAAGGATTTGCTTTACTTGATGCTAAGCTTTGACACTATTTGGCTGCCCTTGAATCCTTCACATTTTTGTGCCCTTAAAAGGAAAAATATAAGATTGGGTGCAAGTTTTTCCTACCTGATCTTTAATGTCACATCCTGTAAAGACTGACGGACTCTGTGGGTCTTCTCTTCTCACATGGGAAATCTGAACATGAGATAATAGGTTTGGGAAGAACCTGGGCCTTCAGAGATAAACATATCCATAGAACCCATGCCAAATCAACAGTATTTCTGGTTAGAATTGGGAAATTTCAAGGAATGTGAATGAGAAACATGCTTTCTCACAGCTTCTCCCATGCTTCAAAAACTCTTTTCTTACTTATTCCATAAGATCTTTCCAAAATACGATGGATCTGGTTAGCAGGGTGGTGGTAAGTGAAGGGGCAAACAATGCCTGAATTATGAAAGTGAATAATCTATGAGATCTATGAAAGATCAGAATTACCTGATCATGAGTTTCAAAATAGTATTTATGCTCAGAATAAGATTAATTGTTTTTCCTTATTCTCCTTTTAGTCTTTCCCTTTTGTTAGGATCATGAGTAGTTTCTAAAGTTTCTATCTTGAGATCTAGACACTACTGTGCAGGGATGAGTCTTTCCAGATTTTTTACTGTTGTAGAAAACTGTTTGCATTTGAGTGCTACCACCATACAAGCACACAAGAAAGCCAGGAATTATCAGAGTTTTCCATTTCAGAGAAAATATTTCTGAACAAGATGTTGTTCTGGTTCTGATTGACATCTGTGACCATATAAAACTCGTAGGTTATGCTGGTAACTGGCAAACTGTCACTTTCAACTGAGTTTAAACAGTTTACTGGATATTTGCTTTTTATATTTATATGTAATAGTATGTTTCAGGAGATCTTTCATCAAGCTTCTTTCTAATTATCAGGGAGAATTTCAAAGAGTAACTTAGTTTATATCTGTTTGTGTTAACTCCAGGAAGAAGAAATGCTAGCCATGTGAAATTCCTTTTCTGGTTTAGGCACCTTTTAGATGGGAATTATTTCAAGAAATTGTATAAATGCTACTAAATTTTATATTATACTGTCAGCTGGTTATATTAGCTCTGAAAAATGCAGGAAAGAAGTATTCAAGCAAATAAATATAAAAAGACAGAAGCCTCAAGAGCACATTATATTTAATATAACATCAAATAATGTATACTCAGTAATTTGTTGTCTTAAACCAGTCATATTGAGTGCATATATATGCATATAATTCAACAAAATGTGGGCCTAAGTAGCCATAAGACAGCACAGAATTTCATCCACTCTAATCTGTCTCAGCTTTTCCTTATCCTTGCTCATATTATATTAGGAATTAATTTCAGATGCAGTGAGCTGTTTACCCTGACAAACTCAGTGCCAGAGAGTCTTAATCTAAAAATACATCCGAATCTTTAGTGCCTATTAATAGGATACAAGTGTGATATGCAATGTAAGACATTTAGATTCTTCCTAATGCAACACAGATTTTAAACCGCATTGTCGGTACATTTTGGATGTGCACAGGCCTCATCATGATAAGCAAATATTTTTTAAAAGTCCATGAGTGCTTCAGTGAGGCTACATGGAGTTGAAGTCAGAACAGTACAGGCCCCAGGAGTTTTATGCAGCACGACTTTCTATAAATTGGAACTTTTTTATATCATTTGTTAAGTGAAATAAAAAAAGAATTAGCTTCAGAAAAGCCAATTCCTGTTTTCAAGCAAAGATCTACAGCCAGAAATAAAATTTTAAACTACTTTTTTTTCCTCCTCACTTACCGTGATTGATTTCTTCTGTATAAAACGGAGTCTAAAACGCATTTTAGACATTAAAAAGATCTGAGGATTGTAAAGAATTTGTCATAAAATCATCCAAATCTATAAAACAATTACAAAGGCATTTTTTCCATGAAGCAATGCAATTTTTCCATGAAGAAACACATTTTTTGAAAATATGAAAATGTATTAATGTGGGGGGTTTTTTAATGACATTTATTTCTAGAAATTGAATTGGTATTTTTTTGTTTATTTTCAATAAGCTTAGTTAAATTGCTAGAAAATATATAGAATTGAAAGAAACTACTTTCTATTTAAGCAAAAATGGTCTTGGCTAACAGAGTGTTACATAGAAACAACCATAGTTATGTTGACTTACATCAGGCAGGGATCTTGGTCTTATAAACAATTCGAGTCTTGTTTTTACTAATACTATATATGCTCAGTTTCAAAAGGGACACTCATACACTTGACGTGAAACACATGTGGAAATATTTGAGATATAAAAATAGCAATGGACAAAATCACTTTAGAATGTAATACAAATGGTCAGATTCTGGAAATATGTTGGGATTCTTTGCACCTAATAAACAGGCAATAGACACCCTATGCTGTCACACAGGCCATTTCATTCTCTTAACCTGGAAAACAAGCAGCTGTTAGTCTTTTTGTAGGAGAAGAATATCTGTGATGGGATTGAAAAGCTGTTATAATGGAAAGAATTGCCATGTAAAAATTATGACATTGTTGGAGCTGTGCTGTGAGATTCTACCCTGACTAAACAAACTGATGTTTTGAAGTATAACATAACGCTCTGTGTAGAGTAACTGGTGGTTCTTAAAGATGACACAGTGTCACAAACTTATATATAGGTACATAGAAATTGGGAATTTGGGTTCTCAACACTGATCTTCTTAATAATATCATATAATTTTTTTTATAAACTAATGAAAAACTTCAGCTTAAACTTAGGTTAACATTAATTAGTTTACTTTATTGCCTATAGAAAGAATGTTTCTGGGGCACATTCTTATGACACATAGGTCTTGTTTTCTGCTATCAGGCTAAATTTATTTACAGACAAGTTTTACTGAATTATACTCTTAGTCCTTTCATAAATCATGTCTTCACTCAGCTTTTGATTTTAGAGGGTGAATAAAACACTTCAACTGATGGAATCGGATGTTGATTTCAAGTTAGTAGTCCTTTCTGCCTCTGTTCCACTGTGAACTGGTTTTCTCCAGAGGAAGGTTTGTGCTAGAAGTCTGTGGAGAATTCTGTTCTGGATGAGACTGGGGAGATGTCTGTAGAACAACTTCACTGGAATAGGGACACTGAAAGAAAGGATTTGAATATTTGGATGGCCAGTTCCCTTCTCTGTTCAGCTAGATGAACAGGACATCAAGTCCTGCTCCAGGTCTTCAAAGCAGTTTAGATAGCACTTCAATAATGTCTCAGTGTGGCTACGCCTACGTTAGTGAGTGAATCAACACAATGGTTTTACAGAGCACTGCTGGTGCTGATGGTGCAGTGTTCACACTACATGCATTTCAAGGGTTATATTTCAGAAATCCTCTTGTCTGGTCTCATGCCCTCAATATGCTGATTGGAGCACATCTTTAAGGAATTTCTTATCTAGATTAATTTGCTCTGAAAGGAATCCAGTTTTCATGCTTTGAGGCCACTCTCTGCTGCCAACCACAGCACTATAATTTAAGCAGCCAGGATATCTCCTTCAAAAATATGTTACTGATTCTAATTAGAATGAGAATACTAGATCCACCCTTCCTTTCCCATTGCTACAGTAAACTACTGGAGTTCTATTGAGTCTTGGTAGCAGCAGAATTTGCATGATGTTACACGATGTAGAATAAGCAATATGGGACAATTCAGAAGACTAAAATTTGTGATGCTGAACCAGTAAGGTATTGCTGGTGGTTTGAATAAAAATGAATAATGAATAAAATTTGAAATAGAATTATGTGAGTAGCACTTTTTTTTCTTAGTTACTTGCTAAGATGCAAGGACTTTCTTGATTTGCTTATAAAAATAGAAAGCTCAACTTTGAATTTACTCTTTATTTCTCTCTTCATACCATCAACATCTATTGGTCAGCACAGTAGGAATAGAAGAATAGATGATGGAATGCTCTGTTCCAAATGACATATGCAAATCCTTAAGAAGTATATTTAGGCCTACACTGCAGTATTTAGACACAACCCATATGTAGGGTGTGGTATGGATCTGGACAAGATTGAAGTTTCTTGGCACCTAAAGTACTTGGTTTACATTGGCCCTGTACAGTTTCCAGATTTCTTGGAAATTCTCCTGCAGTTCATACTGATCTGGATGAGGAAGAACATATGGAGATATTAATCCATGCACTCACGTGAGCTTCATGACTGAAAACATAGCTACATGCCTACTTCCTCGGGGAAAAGCTGGTATATTTTTAAGATTACTGGAAAGGCTAGAAACCCAGTCCTTGTTCTTTAGTCATAAAGCGTGTGGCTGATCCTCTACAAACCTGCTGTGCAAGCACTGCTCTGCAACATTCCTTCTGTCAGGGGACCATTAAGGCATTCCTGTGCCCATTCAGCAGCCCAGCAAAGCTGCCCTCACTCAAGAGATGCCTCCAGTGAAAAACAGTGTAGCAATTAATACTGTGGGGTCCTGAAACATTTTGCATATTTATATTTAGATAATTTTATTTCCCTTATAGCTTTTATTAAGGTAGTTTTTAATATGCAGTATGTACATCCAACAAGATATCTTTATGTGATATGAATGTGCACTATGTCTCACATTGTTTAAGCTTTCTATCCTCTACTTTCAGCATGAGAGTGAAAATATTCACAAAACTTGGGCCGTAGAATGTGCCAATGCTTTATGCTTTCTGCACTGGTCTGCAACTGGGGAAAAGTGGGGACAGTCAAAGTATTTAAGAATTCACAAATTTAACTTCAACGTTTTATTTCACCAATGAGGCCCTAAACCCAGGAATCATTAAACCAGACTTTTTTCTCAGTTACTATTAGAATTGAAAGTAAATTCTTTAGGATTGAAACTGATTACTTGAGTTGAACTCTGATCAACAGCCAGTATTCCCTGTATAAATCCAGTACACATGTGTCTACTTGTCATATATTGTAATTGAATATTACCCTTTCGTATTCTATGACTGCAAAGACTGTAAATTCTACTGTAGTTCCAGCAAATAATAATGTTTTTGCATTTTTTGGTCATGTTGATTTACAGGTTCTCTGATTTTGGTCTTGTGGGAGGCACACAAAAGTGTGACTGACATTACCTGAGAAATAAAATGGAAGAGGGATCCCATTGCAGTTGAAAGGAGACTGATTTGTGTGAAGATCTGCACCTACTTTTAGGAGTTAAACACTGAATATTGTAACATTCTCATTGATGGTCACTGTTAATCATTTGAGCAATGACTGTGCCTAAATAAATGTGTAATTAACCACAGAACTCAGTGAAACAAAATTATGTATAAAGTAGTACAGTAGGTTTACTTATGCTCAGAGTTTTCCAGAACAAACAATGAAGTTTGTTATTACAAGACTATAAATGACCCAAGTCATCTTTCTTTACAAGGAATGGGAGCTAGCTGTCATGCCTAAGACACATTTTTCAGCCAGCAATGTTTTTATTTTGCCAGGAATTATGTATTGACTAATGCACTAAATAGCTGAAACTTTAATTGATTCCTTCTTTTTTTTTTTTTCTTTTTTAGTTACACAACCTTCCAGTCAGCTATGACTGAATGTCAAAAAAATCAGCTCTTGTCATTTTCTTATCCCTGGTAAATAAAAAAAGAGTTTTAGAGAGAAAACATATCACATAAATCAGCCAGCTACCTTTTTTTACGCATCACCCTTACTGCAAGAGTTTATTCAATTCATTTTTAAGTAAACCTATATCACACTATTAAAACTTTATTTAAAAAACTCATGGAGTTTAAAGGCAGGGGGTACCTTCAGATCATCAAGTCTGAAAAAGCTCAACTAATGAGCTATATGATCGTATATTATCTATAAATGCAGTCTGAGTTATCTATTAGAAATACGTCCAGTTTTAATTCTAAATGTGAAAGTGATAGAAAGTCTTCAAAGTCACAGAATATACACTGTCAATGGGAAATTGTGTTCACTATTCAAAAATATTATCTTTATTTTAAGTTCAGAATAGACTTTTTAATAAAAAGGAGCTCTAGCCATAATTTTCTGGTCTTAAAAAAAATTAGAAAAACAAACATCAAACAAAAAACTCAACAAACACAAACACTTTTATTTCATTGCATAATACACTTTTGGATGCTTAATTTCTACCTTCTGTGACAAAATAAAAAGGATATGGTACTGTCACATCTCTCAGAACAGAATTTAACACAAAAAGCTCATGTTTTCACCCCTTCTCAATGCTTGAGTTCAGAGTTACTGGGCAAATTGGACCTTACTTCCCTCAGTATATCCCTCTCGTGTTCCTAGCTGTTAGGTATTACTAAGCTTAGTACAGAATCACATGATTCTCTGCTAAATCTGGGTGATGGCACTAAAGACCATTTTTCTGAACAGATATGGCTTGACTTCAAACCCTGCAGTCTGCTCCCTTTGGCCATATAGCTTCCTTCAAGTTAAACATCACATATTTAGAAGAAAACCCCAACTCAAAACCCCTTAAGCAGACTGTACTCGTTTTCAGACTGTAAGATGGTCATCTGCCTTCCAAGCTGTGCTCAGTAAACCAGTTGCCTACAGTCTCTTGTCTGTGCAGCCCTTGCACTTGGTATGCCAGTCTTGGAAAAAAAGATGTTTTCAACTACATGGAAAGAGGAGGCAGAAACTGATTTGCTGTTTTATCTTCTAGGAATGTTTTTGACAGTTCTTGGGTGTCGGTGTTATACCTTTATTCCTGATGTTTTCATTTAGCATTATAAATTAATCTGTGAACACAGAGAGAGAAAAAACCTAATAAGACCTCATATCATCACATTGCTGCCAGAGCACACCTAATGGACTCTGCTCATAAAACTGTGCTTATTAATCCTCAGAATATTCCTCTAGAGTAGCTCCCATCTGTTTCACACCAAGATGCTTGTTGTTACCCTCACACAAAGCTGATTTAAGTGATCATATTTATGAAAAAGTTACCTTCCTAGAACTACTAGACAGATGTAACAATCTGTTGATGCCTCGGCTGCCTACTTCAGGAATCTTTAGAAATTATAGTTTAATGACTACTTCCAACATGCACAACTTTTTGTTTTCTAAGGGAAATTTAAGATATTTCTGTAGAACATAAGGGTATCCCACTACACATAAGTTTCTTGCAGTGGTCATAACCTGAAATGACCTTACTCATGACGATGATCTTTATTCATTAGCTCACAAAACCACTTTATTTTGGAAAACATGAAGAAAATAATTTCCATTTAAAAAGAAAAGAAAAAACAAAACAACCCTGTTTTAACTATGTAAAGAAGTAAACAATAGGGTATATCTACAGATTATACTGTAGTAAAATTTACAGAAACATAAAGGGATAGAAGACATAATTTCCTATATATATGTATGAAATTAGCCTATACTTGCTGTGATAATAGGCAAGTATAGGCTGGAAGGAGATCAGGATGTTTGCTAACAGATTAATCTAGACAGAAACAACCATGGTTCTTAACCAGGAACCAGTCCAGTCTAGGAGAATACTTTCAGAAATAATGAAAGATAATTTTTGGAAGCTGAATGCAATGGACATGGTTATCTTAAAGACCTGAAGTTTCTTCTTAGCTTCTGGATTGTAGGCAGAGAAAGAAACACAAAAGATGCAACAAGTTTCTCAGTCATAAGAAAAATAAAGTAATTTGTCATTTTTACCTGATGTAAATATATATATAATGAATCATAATAGAAGTAATGGCTTGTGTTATTTGAAAATGGACTGTGTAACTTGCAATAAATATTCTTTAGCCTATTTGAACATTGTAGGTTGAGATTTGGCTGTTTTGTGAGTACTGCACGTTTAGACTGTCCTATTCAGATTTGCCAAAATATATGTTTACTTGCTGGCAACGTGTTTTACTTTCTGTCAAAACATGAGCTCTTAGAGAGCTAAGAAAGCCCTTTCCTATGTGTTAGAAGTCTCTTGAAGAGTTTTAGAACTCCTGGGCCTGATTTCCCTTTTGCAAACAATGGAGTAAAACAGGCATAACTCCATGGTAACAGGCGGAGGAGAGGCAGCTCCATCTGGAGATGTGGAAACATGGATGAGATTGTAATAGCAATGCAAAACTACTGGATTAACTAATATAGAAAAGAAAATACTGCCAATAACTTCTCAAAATTGATGACCCTCCATTACCATTTCTCCTCTCTCTATTCATTTCCATCGCTCTCCCTGGAAAGCTTTAGGGAGCACAAAACAGATAATTCTAAGGCAAACAGTTCTTGTTCTATGTACTCACAGAATCAAAACCACACAGATAAAATAACACCTCTGCAACCATCTGACACCTAGACCATTATTATTTTATTTTATCTAATGATTTTTTAAAGATATATCTAACATGATAAAAACACTTCTCTATCATTTGGTAGTCACTGTGTGAAGTTCACTGAACAGCCTAAGAGACAATGTCAGAGGAGACTGAATGTCTTCAAGATCCACATTTGAAAACTACCAAAACTTTTGAGCTTTTAGTCAAATGCAGATTATAAAAGGAAAGCTTAATATATTGAAATCCCTGTGCTGCCATAGATCTGAACACGTATTAAATCTTCAAGCAAGACACCTTTATCAGAGTTTGGTACTTTCACCAGACACTGTTAACACACAAACATACACTGGAACCTGCAATATTTTCCATCTAACTGCAGTTACTGCATTGCTACACTTTTTGGCTGTTATTAGAGGTACCTTTTACAGCTTCTGCAAAATTTCTTATAGATGGTTTCTATATGTTTTAGGAATTGTGAAACTGTAGTCTCTGGTCTTTTTGACTGATTCTGTATCTTCAACTAATTATAAGAAAGTTGATCTATGCTTGAGGAACAATATGCAACTAGAAAAATAGCATTTCACTGCACACTTTCCATTGTGACAGATCTTGAAATTCATCATGCTGAAAATAAGTCAGATTCCAATGTGTGTCTCCTTTTTTAAAGGGTTTGTATTAATACATTATAAACTTGGATTAATAAATTGAATAAAAATGCTCCTTTTGAATGACCCTCATTGAATCCAATGCTCCTTTTTATTTCCAATTTTCATCCTTTTCTTACTCCATAAAGCACTGAAGTACTTCTTGTTTAATCATTTTAAACTTTAAAAAGGAACTGTGCTTAAAACAGTCAAAAGAGAAAGTTTTATCCTTAAGGAACAGTGTGCCCCAAAAAACTGGGCATTTACCTCTTTTGCGTAGTGCAAAATTTTTGAGGAGTAGAAGTCTTTTAAATGGTTATATCACTGAAGTGGCTGCTCATTAGCTGACCATTAAGAAAACTCTTGATTTTTGTAAGGTACATCGTTTGGCAATTCATTGAGTTAAATGGATTTATTAAGTCAGCAGGAGAAGTCCAGGATATGAGAAGTGAGAAATCAGAGGTTTAAAAGCCTGTCTTGAAAATTCATCATCATCAGTGCTTGAGGAAAGATGGGCACCTGGAAAGATACCCCCACAAAAATTATGTGGATAATGGTTTTATGTAGGTTTGAGTAATTTCTTCATCTAGTCTTATTTATGTTATTCACATTGGAAGATGGAGAAAAGTAGTAGTGTTCAATCCATCTAGCAGTACATTCTCCTGTAATAGGACTAGCTGCAATTTCGTTCCAAATTAGTGCCCTTGAACATTCTCCACTTTCTGACTAGCACATTCAAGGAGCTAGAAATGTCGTTTAAACCAGCTGTGGATTAAAGCTGTTAATCCAGTAATTAGCTGACAATTTGGGCTCAAATGAGACATAAAACTAATTTGAATATATTTATCTGATAATTAATTAGCTGAAGTAGAGCATATTATTTTAAAAAAATGCATAAACCTAGTTCAGAGTACTGAATTTCAGGTAGCACCATGTTACAGCTGTGTGTGCTATGGCCAAGATCATAATCGGCCAAAGCAAAATAAGCAGTAATATGCACAAGAATACTCCACCAGCTCTTGAAAACTCTTGTGATGATACATGACAGCAGGTTAATTGTTAGACCATTTCATTACTGTGACACCCTCACGTAGATCAGAAGGACAAAACAACCATGTGCTGGGCTGCATCATAAGCAGAGTGGGCAGCAGGTGACAGGAGGTGATTCTGCCCCTCTGCTGCACTCTGGTGAGACTCCACCTGGAGCACTGCATCCAGCTCTGGGACCCTCAGTAGCAGAAAGACATGGACCTGTTAGACCAGGTGCAGAGGAGGGGTGCAAAAATGATCAGAGGGCTGGAACACCTCTGCTATGGAGACAGGCTGAGAGACTTGGGGTTCCTCAGTCTGGAGAAAGGAAGGCTCCAGAGAGACTCTATTGTTGATTTTCAGTACTTAAAAGGGGGCTTAAAGGAAAGGTGGGGACCAGCTCTTCAGCAGAGTCTGTTGTTTTAGGAGAAGGCATGATGGTTTTAAACTAAAAGAACATCAATTTAAACTAGATATAAGGAAGAAATTTTTTACAACAAGCTTGGGGAAACACTGGAACAGGTTGCCCAGAGAGGTGGTAGATGTCCCATCCCAGGCAACATTCAAAGTCAGGTTGGATGGGACCCTGAGCAACCTGGTCTAGTGAAAATGGCCCCACCCAAGGGGTTGAAATGGGATTATCTTTAAAGTCCCTTCCAATCATAACCACTCTTTGATTTTATGAGAAGACTGAAAAACAATACTACATGTATATAAATGCAGAATCAATGTGTTGCACTGCTTGCTGAGTGCTTGATCTGCATGTAAGTATACTGCAATGCCTATTAACGAGGCTTATTTTAAACTTAATTGTTCAGTGTCCACCTTTGAAGGACCATGATTCAATGCCAGGTGTCATCTCAGGTGGTGTTTATATTTGCATATCATTCATCCTTAGAAGTTATTTTTTATTCCCAACATCTGCATTCACAGAATGTTTTGATAAAGCCTGACCTCCAGCCAGTAAATAATTTTTGCTTATCCTGCACAGGTTGACTTGAAAAGTATTTTATTATAAGCAAGTTCCAGAATACACATAATGTTTTTCTGAAAGTGGATTTTGCAGTCATCTCAGGGAATTGAGGTGCAGAACATCTACTAGTCTGGATTTCATGAGAGGACACAGGATGTTTCTGAGTCATATAATGTAATTCTGCTTTCTGTTTCCCTGCAGATACCTTTACAGATAAATAAAAACACATGCTACAACTACATGATACCCTCTTGGTTCACTAAATAAATCTAGTTCAGTTTACTTAAGTTATAAAGTATGGGTTTAGTACAGGAAATATAGGGTTTGTCACATAATGTATAAACACGTAAATCCCAAAGAGTGCTTTACAATGAATGCATTTCTAAATTAACATTTTGGGACAGAAGATTGGTCTACACACCAATGGCACTCTGATGATTTCAATTCACCTTGTTAGTTCGTTGTCCTCTTTAAAGCAGATTCCAGCCACTGAACTGAAAAATGGATCCAAAAAAATCAGGATAATAAAATACAAAATTGAATACTAATTTTGTTTTTATTCAATTAAATGTTTTATCCTACCGGGGGAGGGGGGGAAGGAAAAAAGAAAGAGAAAACCCATCAGGTATCTTTTCAAAGAGGAAAAGTAAAAATAAACATGGAGAATTTCCTATTATTCACAAAATCAGTGGGACTGTGATTGTCTTTTTTTCTGTTTCCCAAGGAGCCCACTTGCAGAGTGTGCACGAAAATAGAATTGGAAGAAGACATTTTACAGACATTTTGTAGACACTATGAAAATGCAATGAATCCTTCTTGCCAATGTTACATCAAATATTTGAACAGCTATTGACAGTTTGATTCAGGTCCTTGTTCTGAATCCAGCAGAGTACATTCCATTTGCATGCCAAAAATGTACTGGGTGTCAATAGCAATAAGGTATAACATCTCCTCCTTTAATGTATACCTATAAAGTTAACTACTTTCATATTTTAATCCAGGATCAGAAAGTAGGGCTGATTTCCTTGCTCAGTGTTTAAGATATTCATGTGTAAAGCAGCATCTTGTCTTTTTCTGAGATACGATATCATGTAGTCTTTTTCCTGGGTAGTGGAAGGAAAGGGGATAAAACTTTTAAAATAAGGAAAGAGTATACATCTCCAACTCTAAAGCTAAGTGGCATGCTGCTTTAATACAACAGTACTAGAACTCTTATTCAGGAAGAGGTAACTTCAGTCTTTTGCTCCTCTTGATGAAAAAAAAAAAGTCCAAATGTGGATTTATTTTTTTTTAATTCATAAATGGTTGAACTGTATTGCTGGCAAGTAAACTACTGACAAATAAAGTGATCCCTGTCCTGCCGTAAAGACAAAGCCCCAGTATGCTTCTACTCAGAAAACGGCTCTGTAAAATCTATATTATGAGTCTCTGTATTTATTGTCTCAAGAACTCCAGACAAAGTTTTCTTAGGTATTTCCTAAGTGTCAGTCCTGGAAGCCATGAGAACTACTTTGATTTCTGTCTGACACACATTAACAAAAGTATTAGGGACTCTATCAAACCAAGTCTACTGGGAACACCTTCCTATGTTTGGTTTCTGGCTCTGCTTTAAATGTCTTGAATCAGGAAAGTATAAAACTGAAAGTAGAGTCTGGTACTGCAGCTGAAACTTTGTTCTGATCCAGTGATGTTGTAGGATGTAAATCAAAACGTGACTCATTTTTCCATAGACATTTGCTCTTCAGTGTTTCACTGAGAATAAAAAGCTCATTTTTGTCACTAACTTATTCAGCTCTAAAAGATTATAAATAGGTATATTAAGTTTTAGAAGAAAAATTTAATGATGCTTTAGTATGAGGATTTATACATCAAATACTAACTGGAAAAAAATTTGTCTGTAAGCCTGGTGACTACAAGAAGTAGAATATCATCACAAATATTTTTATCAATGTTTTATAGATGATAAATGAATCATATTTGTGTGTCATTTGTACATACTATGATGTCATATTGAACTTTTTCATAAAAGTCGAGGGTTCTTTAAGGCTCATTAGATAGTCAAACGTGTAATTTTAATCACAGTAGTGCCAAACAAAATTTAGGGGCTACACAAGAGCCCAAACACAACCAATGATGAACATCTCATGTAAAGAATAATGTGAAGGCACCAAAAAGCCTGACATGGTCTGGAACAATGAAGCAGATTTGAGAAATGTCATGTTCTTCTCTTCACATCACAGTATGCAAAGAACTAAAGACCAGAATAAGAACACGAGAAGCAGCTAAGAAAATCAGAGAGGTCAAGCGTGCAAGGGGAATATTGAGGTGATTAAAGGAATGGGATTAGAATGAGAATTTACTAATAAGGGAGAGATATCATACGTGACTAGATACAGAAAGATTAGGAGATTGAATAGGATAGCTAGATTGGAGAGGCAGAGCAAGCTATTGAAGGCAGAAAAAAACTACCAAAAAGTCTGTATTGGTAAAATTTGCTTTTATAACAAGAATATTTACATATCTCCATGCAACAAGTAGTCAGAAACAGTCAGGTTGGAGGTTTAGTTTGACTGAAAAGTCCTGACATAAGTGGCTAATCTGAAATTAATTATCATAATTTCTCCTTAGAAATGATACCTTGATACTTTCAGGTCAACTGAACAGTGACTTCCTTCTTCACTAGATCTTGGTGTGGGAATAGTTCTGACTCACAAAAATTCTGCAGTCTAAGAAGTCTCATGTCATCCTTTTTTTTTTTTTTTAATATTTTAGGTCAATTCAACAGAATGTATCATTAACATACAATCCATCAAAATATGTGTTTAATTTGGAAAGTAGATTGACTTCTTTGACGGGAATGTAAATGCGCTCATATTTAATAAAAGCACCTGCTACAGCGCTCTGAGAAAAATCCATTTTGTTTTTCATTCTTTCTCCTCTCCATTTGCCAGTTTAACAAACTTATGACATTTGTTATCTACATTATCAACAGTTTTTAAAACAGACAAACAGAAATGGAATTTATCATGCTGTCAATTCCCCACAGGAATTAAACATTGCGTAATTCTTTTGTTTTTCCAGGGGCTTTGTCATTCTGATATCAACATTGTACTATCTAAATTAATAGATATGCAAGCTACAAATAATTTGTTTGATAAACAAATCATCTATCAAAGTTAAAAATTTGTATTAGGAACATCTATATGTAAATGAAAAACAATTCTTTTGTGTGTGTTGGAAGTCAAAAGTGTAAACTTCATCTGTGTTCTTAACGGAATCTTGTGTTTTGTCAAGGTTAACAGCAGAGAAGATATTGGTATTTATGATCTCTTCCATTCATTGTTATATAAATATCAAGTCAGTAATAATAAACAATGCCATAATTCTTTTCTAATTTGTTCCAGCTACATGAAGATCTGCTTCCATGGAATTTAGCAAAACAAATTAATTATATTGAGAAAAAGTCCTAGAAACATGGCAAGACATCTTCCTCCTTTCCTGAGATTTGATACACCTAGATATCACCTTTGGTCTAATTTGTTAAACCCTTTCTATTGCAGGGATTTCTTAGCTTCCTCAAGAATGTATTTCTATGCCTACCTATCTCTCTACCAGAAAAGAAGTATTATTAAGACACAGAGCAATCATTCCTTGCTATAGAGTAAGGATTTTTATTTCTTGCCCTACTCAAAATGGTCATAGGGAATTACTACTGATGGGTGTCTTATTTGCTACTCTGGTCTAAAAAAATTTCTCAGTTCCTTCAGCTTTTTCTTGTGAGCCAAACTTTTATTCTTCTCTTGAATTACTCTTCTCAGGAATCTCCACTGGATTTTCTGCATCTATTGCAGATTAAGCATGGTCTGTGCTGGGCTGAGGCTGGATGGTCCAGTGTAAACTGGTTGTCATAAACTAAGAGGAGAGAAGGGAGGGAGTTAAGAGGTGTCCAAGGAATGGTTCAGCAGGATCATAACTGGGGGTCAGTTATGTAAAGAAGATGAAGGGTAAAAGAAAATGAAGATGCAGATTCTCTAGGGCTGAGCATCCTCTTGAATATTTAACCCAGGACTCTGACCTGAATTTGTCAAGTGAAGTTCTGGAATGATTTGCAGACTTTTCTTTTTAATTCCTTGTTTTCAACATCCAAGAAAGGCAGGGCATCAAATGTGTGAGATGGCTGAATCTCTTTGGGAGCAAGTAAAAACTCAGGTGGTGACCTGGTCAGGTTAATACTTACCCATGATCATAAGAAATGTATTGATATTAATTCTGATATTATTACATAAACTCAGAAACAAACAAACAAACAAAAAACCCCCAAAACCCAAACAAAATCCAGTGCATTGTCTTAGTATTGTTGTGATTGCCAAAATAGTATAGGTGGAACCTTCCCACATAGCTGTAAATCACTTTCAAAGCTAATCAAGTACAGGATTACAGTGCCTGGACACATCAAATAACTCACGGGAAGGCTGGCAAAATTGGAAAAAAAAATCCACAGAGAGTCCTTCAAAGAAACTGGAAGTCAGGTTTCTTTCCATATTTAATGTTTAATTTGGCTCTGAAATGTCTTCAAGTGAAGTTTTGAATAAAAATCAAACTGAATAAAAAAAGATAAAGCAGTTCTTTCCAGCTAACCGTGCCTGGGTTATGACTCAAATAATTTTTACTGCTCAGGTTTCAATTTTAGAAAATTTGAATCATAACAGACCTCCTGAAATACCTGATACTGTTTATGTGAGTTTTCACAATAACAGAATTTCTAATAGCATTGTATTAAAAGTACCCATAGAGCTCAGGTTTTATTTAGCATAAGAGGATTTTATTACAATTAAAAGGGAAATGTGTTCTGCAAAATCACAAGGCTGTTGCATGAGACCAGTATCAAAAAAAAACAAAAACAAAACCAAAAAAACCCCACAAAAAACAAAAACAACAACAACAAAAAAAAAACCAAACCAAACCAAACCAAAAAACTTGCTTGAAGTTATAACAGCTTCCTAGAATTATGTTAATTCCAGAAAGTATAGCACCCTTTGCACCTTAGAGGTACTATGAAAGAATGCAGTATGGCCTTAAACATCATCAGAGAATATTTGAATTTTGTATGTGTTGTAGAGAGCAATAAAAAAATTATTTAAACACAATTAAGATTTTCAAACCTATTTTTCCTGTGAGGATATTCTTAGAAACTGAATTTTAAAATAACCAGATAACAATGTTCCACAGGTATCTAAACCTATTTTGGTACTTTTGTGACAAAGACAGCCAGAGTACTGAAATACATGATATTTTTTTTTCTAAAATATGACACAATTATTGACTTTTGTACAGTTTTTAAGGGGACTGGAAATAATTATTGGTCTTAACTAAATCTAAGTCTGGAAGTTATGATCAGGCCACAAAGTAGTGTATGCAATGAGTCATGTCACAGTGAATAGAAAGTACAAGTTTGAATATACAAGCACTCATAGATATGATGTTTTTCTTAGCAACAAGACTTAGTTAACTTCTTTGGTACCTCTTATTGTCCCTGACATAGTTTATCCATAAGAAAGTGTATGAACTTTTAAAGCAGAAAAGTCCACTGAAATGGCACTATTTCTTGAAATTTAAGATTTTCAGCTGCTGTATTACTCCTTTTTAGTACTAGTTTCCCCTGTCCATATTTTCTATTCTTTTTTTCTTATGTTATCAGCAATCAAGTCAACCTTCAGGCATACAGAAATTTCATTTAGTAAAGGTGATTTACTTTAACGTGTGACTCTTTCAGTGTTTAACCATTTCAAGGAAATGTATTACCTTGAATCTTAATGAACTATCCTTTATGTTCTATTATTTTTCTTCTCCAGAAAGGAGTCAATTAGAATTGCAGAACGCAATTTTACTGAAACTTAGAAAAAATAACCATGGTTTCATTTTGCATTACTATCCACTAAAGAAAAATTAAAAAGAACTTTACAAAGGACAGCTTCCTTGTCTTTTTGTGCAATTCTGAGCTTTATATACAACCTCTAGATGCTGGACTCAGTGAATCTTTGTTGTAAAATCTTGTGTATTGACAGTTTATACTAATAGGCTTTCCAAATTACAAAGTAAAACACATTAACTTGAGCTAGAGCTAGTAATGAGCATAATTTAGATTAAATGCACCTTATTTCAAGCCTCAGGTGAGGGAAGAATATGCACAGTCAGCTCCTATTGCACAGCTGATGAGTGGTAACTCATTAAGATTCAATTACTTTTGACTGTGTGGCAAGACCTGAGGGAATTCTTTCAAGTGGTACCTGGCAGTAACTTTCTGCATACCTCTGTAATTTCGTGATTAGTTTGAAAGAAACTAAAAAGGTTACACAACAAAGTTGAGCATCAGGAAAATTCAGGAGTGGAAATGGAACAGGACTATTTTTTTTCCAAAGAGAATATATTTAGAGATTCATCGAGTAAAGCTGATCTTTTCCTTTTTCCAGACAACTATCTGTGAAAACATGCACTTGTTACAACATGTAGTATCATACCATAGAGCCCAATGATCCTCTAAGAGTATATGGAAACAATAGAACATACCACTAGTATTTTATGTAGTGATCTTTGAAGAAATCACCTTATAAAGCCAAAGTTTTATAATTTCAGTATAAAGTCTTTCATAATGCAGTTTAAATAACCTGTGGAATTTGTAGCGTGATTGGTACATTTTGCTGTCTCCAATCCAGAATTCAGATTGACAGTTGCCGGATTGACAGATTTTTCCAGTTATTTTAAAGGCTCCTATTTGTTGGAAATGGGAGGGGTTTGGAGCAGGGTGTTGTACCCTTAAAAACTTACTTGATCTAATATAGTTTTTTTTAGCAAGATAACTCCCAGTTGTTAAAAGGTTGGAAGAGTCTCATATTAAGTTGTTTCTCTGTAAGTTTTTTCTATAAAATTTTGCAGTTTCGCAATGACAAAGGGGTATAAATTGAGGAGAAATATGTTTGGATTTCATTGGGGGAAATAATCAGAACCTTTTCTTTCTGAGCAAGGGGTTATTTTTATTCCTGATCTTTTTTTTCCAAGTAAACTGTGCTCTACAGCAGATTTCAGCCATTAATGCTGGTTTTTTTTTTTTCTTCCCTTTCCCTTTTTAAGAAGGGTGCTAGAAATAAGTGGCTTCTGAAATTCATTCAGTCAGATCCTGCTCATCTCTTACATTCTTTCTGCATTTTCTCTCCTACTTCATACTAGACTGAAACTGTAGAGCCAGATAAACTCAGCAGGTCCTGCTGGCAACGTGAGATGAGTAAGAAGATATCTGTATGTCTGCCAGATTTATGGTTGGGGTTCACTTCAGGAAAATGACTCTACTCAACCAGGATAGTCCAACTAGGCTTCTAACACACTGTAGCTGTGTCAATATCCCACCTGAAGCCATCTCCCAGTGTTTTCCAGTCACCTCATTGTGTGCAATGTCAGTAACAATAACTGTTACCATAAAGTTTCATATCAAGTTCAGCAAATCAGTGCTCAGCATACAATATATAGAGGACAAATTTAATTAATTCAGTGTTCCATTATTGGGCTGATAAACTTTTGAAATATCATCAATATATTCCTTGTAATGCAAAATGCGATCTACCAAATCTTCCCTTTAACAATAGGGAATATCATACTCTGGAAAAAGAACTGGCTGGAAATTTTCCAGGATTTTTTTCCTGAGGAAACACTGATTTGATAAAGTCTTGTCTCATCAAGACCTGTCCATATGGTAAAAACACTTTTAACAAAAAATAGGATTAATAATGATTTATTGTGTAGCTGTTTGCTTTAAGTTCACAATAAGAATGAAATCTTTCTGATTATAAAGAATATTGTAACTGAATGTAAAATACACTGGGTTTCAGTGTATGTGTTTCAGAGACCAATTGGTATATATTTTGGGGTAGAGAATTTTTTTTCATACATAACTCAAAAGTTTAATTTATTTTTGTGACTCCTCTGTAAAATTAGAGTAGCAACGCAGACAAACAGACATCAAATACATGATTTCTGGACTGTAGGAGTTAAGAATCTTAGTTGTAGGCTGGTAATGCCCACATTTGATTCTGAATTTAATACTTTAGGCTGCTTTTCTAGTCCCTGGAGCACAATGGGCAATTTGTGGAAGCAGTGCTGAAGAATAAGATGGCTTGACTGAAACACCACAGACTGCAAAGAGATTGTAGAGAAATTATGGTCAAAAGAAGACATTTATATTCTCTTAACTGCACATGTATATATATATTCTTTTAACTGCACATGTATATTGTATATATAAACTTCTGTAGTCTATAGGGAAATGATTTTACACTGTGTTTCTACTGTAGCAACCTTGGTGTGAAATCTATCAAAGACTTTATGTCTTAAAAGTGAATTAAATCTGGACTTTAAAGGCAAATTAGTGCAGCAATTTTATTTTAAAAGCATGTGCTTTTAAAAATGTGATTGAAACATTGCATGGTCTATATTTATGCACGTATGAGAAAGGAAGTGTATTTATAAAGATGAAAACGTGAAAGCATGGAGGAAATATTCAGCCTATATATATATATTACATAAAGGAATTATATCTATATAAATATGAATTCATCTCTCTCTCTATATATATATATAGTATAAATGTCTCCTTCATAACCATTGATCTTTGGCAAAGCTGTTTATACTGACCATTTGGTTTAGTCTGTATGAACTATGCAGCAACTGTTCTTAAATATAACTAACTTTAATAAGATACTTATTGTAGAATAACGACATTCCAAAGGTTTATTGAAAACATGTATGGTTTACAGAATTCTGATGATTCTTTTGGAAAATTGTATCTGTTAAGTTTCAATGAATACTTGTTTAAAATCAGCCATTGGATTTTCATATGCATTACTGCCAAGCTTCATATTAGACATATTCAGGCTGTGAGTGATTCATCTCTTTTATTTTTTACAGATGTAGAGTAGTACTTATTTTCATGCAACAAGGATGTGCTAAAATGCAATAGACAATTCAAGCAGGACAATAATTCCCACGTTAAATATTGATAACTTACAGTAATTATTTTTTTCACAAGTATAATAACAATTCTATTTAATATATTCAGTATCTCACATTAATTCTATCACAATCTGTATAAACACACCAAAAATAGACTTTGACACAACTGTCTTACTTGCAGTCCAATACTACACTGCACTGAGCTACTCTGTGGGCAGATATAAAATAATCAGACAGTTGTGCCACCTAAAACTGGATAGAAAGGTACATCTGGATAGAAAGGTTCTCAAGGATTGAAATTTCATGATTACATGAAAATCTAAAATGCAGGTTTGTTGCTCTTTACCACTATAATAACTCCCTGAACAAAACATACAGTGATTCCTAGAAGTGAAACTTTTGTTGTCATTTTATCAGAAGAAAATACCTGATCAATTCCATCTTCTTTAAGTTTCTCTACGATTTCTTACAACTACTGTTTTCACATAATGGAGGAAAACACTTTCCAAAACTTGATGGCCTTTTCCAATCTTCCTATGTTTTATTTCTCTAAGTGTATGAAGAGATAGAAAAATGATAAATTAAAAAAAACAAACAACACATGTAAAATTTCACATTGGAAATTGGCTATTTGGATCACTACATTTTAATCCCTATATTAAGTAGATTATTTAGAGAGAGAGAATGCTGGTCTGAATGCTTGTGTGGCCTGACTAGTGAAACACTCTTTAATATCGTTTATAATTAGTAATACAGGCAATCGTTTATTTAGAGGAGACTTTAATTCAAGAAATGTATGGTGAAGAAATTGTTACTGACACAGTATTCCTTGGAATTCTTTAATTTTGCCATTGAAATTTCTTCATCTAATAATTATTTAGTTATTTTTTCTCCATAAAACATGAAATTCTTACAAAATAAAGACAAACACTATGTACAAAATAAACTGATTTCAGCTGATAATAGCCTATAATAAATCACTTATTAATGAGGTATTTCAGATGTGATTCAAAATTAGGTGTAAAGAAAGAATTTAAAAAAAAATCAGGTAAGATTAGCAAGTAAGGTTTAAAGCCCTAATAAACTAGGAAGGCAGTAAGGTAAATAAACTGGGAAAAGACACTCAAAGATTGAAGTGTGGAAAAGGCTTGCAATTTCTCTAAAGCAAACATGCATAAACCATCTGGAGTTACCACTGCAAGCAGGGTGAACAGAATGTAGAGGAGGGCTCCAGGCATAGCTCCATGAATCATCTCAAGAAGGATATTAGGAGTGAGTAAGGAATGCTACACATGAGAGATCAGGAAGCACAGTGAAACCATTCATTACAGAGGAATAAACACCAATGGCAAGTGTTCCTTTACTGATAGCAAATGAGAGCCTGAAAAGAAGCAAAAAAGATCAAAGTCAGGATTGGTAAATTTTAAAATAGTTTTGATAAGATCTAATAATAGCCTTTTTGGTCTCTGTGTCCAATAAACATGTTGATGCATGATATGAGAGACAAAGTAAGCTGGTTGACAGAAATGAAGATGGAAAAGTGATATTAAATAATTAAAGAACCAAATAACATAAAAGACCATGGTAAGTGGCCCCAGCAAACAAGGTGAGCACCCACACAGCCACTTGCTCTCTTCACCCCCTCAGTGGGTTGGGAGAGAACAAGAGATTGAAAACAGTGAAATCACCCACCAGTTACCATCACAAGCAGATTGAACTTGCAGGATTTAAGTTAATTTATTTCTACCTAAACTAAACATTTAATTACTGATGCAGATATAGGAAAATAATGAAGACAAACATTTAAACACTGCAACCCTTGTGTGCAGCCTTTCTCTGTCTCAATACCAAAATTTTGCCTTTTATAGAGTATATACATAGGATATGTATACAGATACACACCACTGAGAAAAAAAATAAACAAATAAATAAACAAATGGAAAAAATGCTTCTCCATTGTTTTTCCTATTGCTTTTTTTTTTGTTTTGTTTCCAATAAACTGAATTTGACATACACTGGAGAGAAAAATTCTACCAACTCTTGCCCAGTATCTTCAGCAAAGTCTTGTTTGCATAAGAAATTTAACTGTTACTTTGCTTCAGATCCTTTTATAGTTTTGGCCTACAGAACTTTTCTTACACCTAAAATGGTCAAGGGTGAATAGGTCAATCCTTCTAACTCAATGGGCACATTCAACATGTGAAGAGAAAAAGTCTATTAAAAATTCTTGAAGAAATCGGAGTAATTGTAGAGGTTAGTTGTTAGACAAGAGGGAATTCTGTTACATGTTCTCAAGTTCTGCAAACATTAGAGGAGGATCTAATGGCTCCTCTTTTACAAGGAGATTGCTGAGGTAGCCTGCTCAAGATAGATTTGATGTTTACTTTTGGTAGAAGTCAAGCCATGAGACCTGTAAAAAGAATTATGATGTTTCAGGCATTTTAGTATCAACACAGTTGGTGTATCTATTACCTTGGCTTCTTTGATGGAAGTTTGAGGGCTTCTGTTACGAACTTCATCATATTTCAAACACTGTGTGAGCACACATCAACTGTGGATATTCCCCATCTGTGTATTTTCATTTGCTAGAGAAAGAGAACTCTGTTTTCACTTACTGAAAAAACAAGATTTAACTAATGGAAAATGCTACTAAATGGAAACATGGAGGAAATAATTTTTCTGTGAAATGTGTAGATTTAATTTTAATCTCTCTCAGACACCCTGATTAGAGCTATGAAATTATCAGGTCTCCCTTTTTCAAGTCATATCAGAACACTTCTAACATGATTTGACAAATACTTTGAAGTGTGTAGGTCTCCGCAGAGCACTTGGTTTCAAGAGAGGGCTGTTGTAGAGGATTCAAAACTAGTCAAATAAAACTACTGCATTTTTACTTCAAGATAACTTATACTGGAAGAAATATTTGTCTTCAAATATGAATTTATAAAGATAGATGTACAAGTCAATTATCATATTTAACTGTTTATTTCATAAGGGAAGGTTCAAGAAAAAAGCCTTTGCTTGCTTGAAAGGAAATCCCTTGATTCATTCAAATATCTCCTGCTGAAATAATTCACCTAAATTTAAAGATAACATTTGGCACAATAATATGAACAGTGTTAACAGTCTGGAAAAAAACAATCTTTTAGAAAGCCAGTGCCTCAGATGGCATCAGATAAGTCAAGTAAGCAGGGAGAATCCAAGGTCCTCATGTGTTATATCAATATGACTTGTGTAATGCATGCAAAGTGACTTTAATGAGTGTAGTTTGGAAGTTCACATAATAATCTATGATTTAAAAAAAAGTTGATTTTTCTTCAGTTTAAATATATTATTTTTTCTTGCAACTAACAAGAACAAATGAGTTTGAAATTCATACCTTTATTTAAATCCTCAAGTTTATAAAACATCTTGAAACTCTTATTCTAAGAAATTCTCTTTTTTTAACAGTATTGTAGAAAGCTTACTAAATGTAAGAGATATTTAATTTTTTCTTGTTTTATTTTGTTTGAATTGAGAGGAAATGCTGCATAAAATTAATTTACTCAATAGAAACAAAACTGTAAACTCATAGGATGCAATGTTGCAGGTCAATAAGGCAGGGAAGTTGTTTTGCCATCAATCATCTGGTCAACCCCCATATGGCCAAAACACAACTTTTTACTTATCTACTTCCTCATTTCCTACTCTAAAATGTATTTAATTACAGCTTTTCTCTTCAGTTCACTGTAAAAAAGGTATGCAAAAGCCTTATTTTTACAGATTGTGTGTATGTTATTACAATGTCCTGTTCAGTGTCCTTGAAAAACAAAAAGTCCTCCCTGGCTAATATCCTTATGCTTCTTCTGTTTGAATCTCTCCCTTTTCCCTCGTGCATCCAACATATAGAGCAAGGAGTAATCAATCTTTGGCTTATAACTAGATGACCTAAGGCCTTGTCATTCTCTAATTATTGTCACCAGTCCAGCAATTCTGTTAAAACCATCATTAACTGCATCAAATCATTAGGCTAAAATTTTTGAAATAGAAAATTAAGCTGTGATAGCATGTTTTGTAGTGCTCTAGTTCACAACATGAATGAAAATAAAAACTGAACTTCAACTGAAGAGTAACAGCATATTCATTGATCTTTCTTTTTAAAGTTACTATATGTTGAGTATGAAATTTGGTATTTTGAAATGTCTTTAAGGGATTAACTACAAATTAGAAGAAATTATTATTTCAATCCTATACATGTTTTTTAGCAACTAGCTCTTTCAAATTAATAAAATAATTAAAAAATAGTGAAGGCTATCTTGAAGAAATCAAGAACAGGGACTGTTACTGATTGTGGAGTAAATTCTGCCATTTTAGGTTGTACAAAGTGACATATTTTTAACTAACTAAATTAAAATTAAACATTTTTTCTACCCAGGTGTTCCTCCACATAAGGAAAGCCCTCAATAGAATGACTGTTCACTGCTCACATCAGTCACTGTTCCACCCCTTGATACATGGATGGGATCACACCATGGAGGGAGAGTTTCTTGCAGTGACTAACATTTCTAATCTGGCCCAGTTTCACTTTGACTAAGCAAGTGCAGTCACAGTGTATTAAGGATGCCTAAGATGCCCTGGGGTCAGTGTTCAGGAAGTGTATGCAGGAAGCAGGTAAAAAGCTAATCCTGAACAATTTTCAGTGAATTTCTCAAAGTGAACACAATGGCTCAAGTCCTTTGTTCTTAATGTTCAACTGCATGTGGTTGACCTTGGAAAAATTCCTTCCTCCTTTGTTTATGCTATTCCTACAGTTTGTTGCTGGTGTTACCACAGATCTCTCTCCTGCCATTTATCCTGGGCATAAAGCAGTACTTTGGGTATGGTACAAAAAGACACTGCCACTTTCATTTTTGGGCTTTGTTGGTTTGAGTGGAACCTCACAGCCCTAGCACTGGGAAGCACCTTCTTTCTGGCCACTACCAGATGCATCTGTAAGCACCAAGCAGGTGAACTGCAGAAGGAGAAAGTCAGCAAAGAAGTCAGAAAGCCAGTTCAAAACTCTAGTAATGGTAGGAGTATGTTGATGAAAATAAAATAAAACTTATTGGTCTTCATTTAATCAGCACAGACACATGCAAAATGCATATTTTAGTCTCATTTAAATCTTCAAAGGAAAGCTTAAATAAGATTTGAGTAATTCCTGGTAGAGGTTCTCTGACTAAAGAAAAACTTTCTGCTGCATGAGATAAAGTAGAGTAAACTGAGTAACATCTCTCAATATCCTTCATCTAAGCCTAGCCAAGCAAACTACATTCCTGTTATATATGTTATTGACAGAAAATAGAAACTGCTTTTTTCTCAGTATCTGGTAGCAGATGCAGTCATTTAAAGTGCAGCTTGTTAAAGGAAATATTTCCTAGCTGTTCTTTTATTTATAGGAGTTTCTCAGCCATTACAAATAATAAATAAAAAAAGCAAATAAGCCAAAAATTGATCTACACTTACAGGTTATGAGTGCTGCTTTTATGAATTCTTATTTTTCACACATTTTGAAGACTGTCATTGGGGCAAACATAGCTGTCAGAGCTGAAAATGCTACATTTTGCAATTATGTCTCTACATATGCAGATAATAAAGCTGTTTTGTCAAGAACTGATAAAACAATTTGGTCATATAATCTTTCAAATAAAATCTTTTCAAACAAAACATACTGAAACATAATGTGATGTGTTTCAGTTCAGTCTCCATGTTTTGTCTTGAATTTATGAGCAGTATGCTGTTAATTCAGGTATGGACAAGTAAACTGAGTTCCAAGTGACATGCCTGGTTTACAGTGATAAAGAGATTTTGTGCAACTGCAAAATATTTTCCAGGCCTAGTGTTGGTGGTATTTATATTATTTCCTCAGCAGGTCAGATTTGGAGTACCAGCCTTAAGGTCAGTGCTTTCATACTCCTTGCTAATAATTCAAATGCATTCTTTTCTTTTTGACTTTCTCCAGTTGATTCATTCAAGATAAATTCTTATGATATTTGAATTGGTTCAGATTATTTCTTCACCTAACCCACTCATTTGTTTGCAGAAATGTTTAGGATAATTAGAAGAGAAACAGACCTATAGAAAATAGTTTGCAAACCCCTATGCATTGCCATATAAACAGATAGAAGTATATCTTTCATCTTCATAATTTGTTTGAATTTACAAGGGAAAAGGTTGAATATTTTGTTCCCTATGAATAGATAAGTAGTCTGCAAGCATTTAGTAACCCTTCTGGCTAACTGGCTCAGATAAATGAAGTCCATTAAAGCTGTTGCCAACAGTTCCATGCACAATCAAGTTTTGTTGATCGGAGCAGATGAATCATTAATAAACTGAGGAATCCAGCAAAAAGCCAAAAGTACAACCAGCTGGTCAATGATTCCTGGCTGATCTACAGTGTCTACTGAGTCTGTGGGCTTGTTTTGCAAGTGTAATTCACCCACAATGTAAGATATCACAAGAATGAGGAGTATACACCAGTACCTTAGTGTCTCTGACCCACACAGTATGCTTAAGGTTTGTATTGTGTACAGCAAGTTTTACTGGATACTCACACTACTTTATATAAATCAAACAATGTGGTAAACCTTTCAAAAAGTCCAGCTTTATACAACAGCACAGGTAATATATGTTGTTTGCTGTCTTAGCATATAATATTACAATGTCTGCAATCTGTAACATATGCCCTCAAAGATCTGAAGTTTCCTGGCTTTTAGGGTGTATCATATTTATATTTCCTCCATGCAAAGTCCAGCTGCTGCTAAAGCAACCCTTCATAAGCATGTCCTGCAGACTTGGCCAGGGAGTAATGGTTGGAGCTGAAATAAACAAAGTTTCATCTCTCTGAACAGAATGAGCTTTTCTAAGTGTTTTTCTGCCAGATTCTGAGTCTTGGTCCCAGTCCAGTGTGACTGAGATCAAGGGAGAAAAGTTTTCTCTCAGTAGGTAGAGATTCCTGCTGTTCTGTCAACTCACTAAAGAAAGGTAGAATTGGTACAAAATCAGAGCCTGTGACTATCCTATCTGTGACAAATACTGAATTTCCTACTACTTGCTGTTTAATGTGGTCTATGGCACCAGGATAGACATTTTTCGTTAAGAGATGCTGCTGAATTACTGTAACAGCTACTTGTCCCTTTTATTTTAACTTTTCTGATTAGATTCATATATTGGTCCCTAGGTTGTTCAAGATGAGGATACTATATGTAGTTTTTCCCCCAAATACCAAAATATCAATGTTGTATTCACTTTTAATCATCTGCATTTCATTTTACTTATTTTCTAAGTTATTGTTAGATTAGATTAGCTAGCTCACTTCTTGACAAAATCTGGATACAGTTCTCCATGCAGTTCAAAGTGAGCTCTTCTTCCAATGGACTTAACCATTTACTCTTAGTCTCATCTGGGAAGGTGTAATATTATTTTTCATTATGTGATTTGAACTAAATCAAACTGAAATTCCTAAATACATTAAAAATGGTAATGCACAGGATAAATGGAACAAACTAAATTGCCACTACCCTTCTCTCTCATATATGGTAAAGCTGCCTGTTACCAAATCCATCAAGAAATGAAAAAACAAGAGTCTTGAGTTAAGGTTCCTGCATAAGTTATGGAAGGAACTGAAGAAGAAAAAGGATTTCTAGTGTATTTATAGTGAAATTTTGTCACTAATTCCCTGGCCCAAGTTCCATTGTTGTTACTACAAATTTATTATATGATAAAATAGAGTGGAAAGTCGAAAATGTCCTGGCTTTACTGTGGTGGAACTGTTCCCCAGAAAATATCTTTTAATCTTCGTGGTCATTATCACCTAAGCTATTCCATTCTGTTCCAGTTTCTGGAACTAGATTTTATTTCCATTCAAGGTGAAGTCTTAAAAGAAAGGAAGATAATGTCCACAGCTGTGATCCAAGAACAATAGCCACTGTTTGAAAAAGATTTTTAGGTTTATTAAAAGATATTTGCTTGAATCTGAATATTTCATTTGAAAAATAATCCTGAACCTGGAATTAAAAAGAATCCTGGATAATAAACAAGGCTATGGCTATTTAAGGAATATATTTTTCACTTTTACTCAAATCCTGAGTCCAAATAATATCAGCAATATAAAACCCACTAAAAATCAGCATTTTATACTCCCTGTCTGCCCCATTTTCCTTTCACAGTGTGGTACATGTTCTGATAGTTTAAAGTCAAAGCACTCTCTTGATACTTATGAAAATGAGCAAAGGAAAACCTAGGTTAAACATCAAGAAACACCATGCCCTTCCCTGCCATATGGGTACTTTCTAACACTGCAGGACTATAAAGAATGCAATATACAAAGGAATATGTAAAGAAAAATAGGATAACCATCCCTGGGGATTTTCCTTGTGCTAGGGATATGTAATTGCACAAGTGCTGCCCACTCAACACACTATCACTTAAAGTTGAAAGATGTCAAACCTTTGGATGTGCTTTGGAAAGTGTAGTCTCTATATCCTGTTCCATATGCACATTTCTTATGCAATGCCACAAAGCAGATACTGCTGGATGATAACCAAGTGTGAAATGTAGCCCATTCTTCTGGAAAAGGTAAGGAAACTACATGCCTTAGATATTGCAACTTGATAACAAATCCAGCACTCAGAACCTGGTAGTGCAATGTCCAGCTTCCAGGTCAGAGCTAGGATAGGACCCTGAGTGGGAAAACAAAGTGCCATAAAATGAGATCTGAAACAGTTTTGTTTCTGAGCTGGAAACAAAAGCTCCCTTCCAAGGGCAGGGAGCTGAAAAATCCACATTGTCTGAGCTTGACATGCTTGATTGAAGGCTTTAGGAATCTGCCCTTATCCATTTGGGATTATCATCTGGTGGTCCTCTCCAAATGAAGAAAAACTTTCCCTTTGAAAATATGATTAATCAAAACGTCCCACTTTTCAAGTGTTATGTGCTACTTATGTCACTGACACCAGCTAGAAATGGAAGACTAATACCATTCACAAATGAAAGGAGTTCAATCACAAAGCACTGGCTCACCTTCAAATTTAACCACACTGAGGTGATCACCTGCAATAACTCCAGTTCCAGTTCCACAACAGAAAAAAAAGTGTTTTGAATTACAAAAAATAATTTTTTATGTCATTGTATGCTCTGGAGTAATTATATAGAATTTTTTTTCTAAAAGAAAATGTGTAGTTTATTAGAAAATCCACAAAATGTCTATGCAAGTGGATGTGTCTACAGAGGGATACAGAGTCAGAGGCGTATTTCTATATAGGATCTTTACAATATTTTTTTTCTGAACTTCAGGCATTTCTCCTTGCAGACTCAAACTACCAATAATGTTTTGATTCAATGAGAATATTTTTATATTACAGTCTATTTTAGCAAAACTTTGTATTTTGTGATGGTTCTTTTTCTAAAGTAATTTCATTGCAAAAGAATTTCCCAATTTGAGAATGGACCAGAACTTATTTTGTAAGTCTAGATTACTTGTTTTTATTTTGGCAGTCAGTGCATTTCGAAGTTTATCTCAACAGCCAAAAACTACAGCTGAGTATTTGTTAGAACAAATCCTTCTCATGCAAGGGGACCAAAAGCCCATATGATAGCGATCAAATTCCTGTTTCTTTCAAAGCCCAGATAAACAAACAAACAAATAAATAAACAGAATAGTCTTTGATTGTTCACATAGTTATGAAATAGTCTGTAATAGAATATTTTAAAATTATCTAGATTCCAAATCAATGGCTTTAATGGTCTGATAATGAGTCTAGATGTTGTAAATAATGAATGACAATATTTTGCAGGTATAAGAAATGGACTGTAATGGAGAGACAATTAACTCTTGTACAAGAAAGGAATACAACTATCAGAAGAAACCCTTCCATACGTTGATATTATATTCTTTATCTACCTTGCCACAGACAGTGATCAAAAAGCAGCAGTATTGTTCATGATCAGCCCTATTAGGAAATAATCTTCAGCTGAAAGAGATGTTTCTGTCCCCACCCGTGGGTCATCAGAGCACATCAGAGCAGTGCGTTGTGTTGAATCATCCCCACATAACTGTAAAAGGTTCTAGCAAGCTCTAAGAACTCCAATGCTCTGTTAACATTATTAGAGTGGTATGCCACTAAATTTGTCTTACCAATATAGGCTTGGAACAGACTGCAGTGTTTAGAGAGCCTGACATATAACAAGAGAAAGTGAGAAAGAAATGGCATTTTGCCATGGATGCCAAGAGAAGAAAGAAAAATGTAAAGTGAGAGCAGAAAGTAAGGTACAAAGCTAAGTTTATGGTATGGCTGCCTGCCTAGTGCATGCTCTTATTTTTATTCTTAAATACTTTGCCAGTAAGTAAACATTTATATGTACTTTGACTTAGTTCAGCAAGGAAAACTGTGAACTCAAGTGTCTCAACTGCAGGCCTGGCAGAATTCTACCTGCCGTGACACACTGGATTCCCTAACTCTGTGGTTAGGGAATCTTCAAGGCCACTGAAACATCAGAAACAATCCTAAGCCATGAAAAAGGGGAACCTCATGTTCTTGCACTGATAATAACAATTCAGCGTTAAATAACTATACTCATGAAAGTCTGTGATTGCCAATTTAATAATAGGCCCTAAAGAAACCACATGTATATAACTATTCAGTCTGGTGTGGCTGCTTGGATGAGATTGTGAAGAAAGAGTTGATGTTTGAAAACAATCATGCCTCTCATACAATGTCTCTCCAAGTAAATACTTAGGTTCTCAAGGCACAGTCGCCTGACAAAGGTCAGTTCTCATCTACCAGTGTAATCACAACAATTACTTTTTCACCCTGTCCCAGAGATGGAAAAAAGTTCTTTGCTGAAGGCTCAATAAGATTGAACTTCAGGTCAGGAAATCGGCTGAGAAAGAACTGTAAGGAAAAGCTCTTCTATCTGTTCATCTTGCCTGTTTTGTATTGCTAAATAAGTATGACATCCCATAAGTGACTATTCATACCTTTTTGGACCACTATGCCTGATTTCCTCCTGGCAGTGCAGGCTGCTGCAGATAGAGTCAAAGATGAAGACCAAAATTCCAGACTCAAAACAGTGTCTTGAAAATTATTATTGAAACATGTCAAATTGGAATATTTTTCCCTTTCACAGAGATTCAAGGGAAAAAAAAAAAAAGGAGAGGGCTTTGGCCAGTAATACGTTTTCCTGTTAGGATCTGATTTCAGTTTGGGTGGTTATCTTTGCAGACTTTCTTTTCTTTTGGTGTTAGTGTGTTTTCTCAGCCCATGGTTTTGCCCTTATGTACTGTAGTTAAACCATAAAAAGGTTGATGTCCTTTTCAGTCCAAATACTCATTTTGGTGATATTCTGGTAACAAATGGCTCCGGATTTGGTTTCTAAAAAATCCTGTGTTTAAACTTGATTTTTCAGGGAGATTAGGTTAGAAAAGTAACCATTAAAATAAAGGGTATTTATGTTCCCTGAACTGGAATGAATGCAGCTCAGATTTGTCCTGATATCTATAATCAGAATGTAGTCCAAATTCCATTACTATCTCTAGTACTTTTGGCAGACTGAAGACTGAATTGGAGACAAAAAGCAGGATGCCATCAAAAACATAGTGTTTTTCTTTTTCTGCATGTGCACATTTAGCCACAGATATCTAAGCAGTGCAGTATAACTGACTAAATGCAATGTTTACAGATCAGAAATGACACGAGGCACATTTATGCAACAAAACGGATGCCTCTGTGTGAGTAATTCCAAGATATTATTCCTGGAAGTACCATCCATTAAGAACAACTTATTTGAGCAAAACTACTTTTTTTTTTTTTTGCTGATCAGGCAAAATACATTACTTAAAATTAATTTGAATCCAAAATTCTAGATATTACAAATCTGTAGTTGTGTAATGAGAGCGGAGGTGCGTGTGTTAGTCTATCAGACCTGATAATTTGTGGAGGTTCTGATTTTCTCGGCACCTACAGGACTGCGACAGAACACACTTACCTGAAGGAGCCAGCCATTCCCTTCTTTAGAGAAGCATTTTCTAACTGGATTATGAATCGTTATACTTCTTGTTTCTTCCAAAATGTGAATAAAAAACTCCACAAATAAGTTGTTGTCTCTGGAGAGAAGATTTTTTTCTTACTAAGGGCAAAACTTCCTTGAAAATCTTTGCAACACTAACAGAAAAACTTTGAGTTGTAGTTCAGCACCTTCAATAATTTCTTCTTCTTTTACCTTTCCAGTAGCATAATCAGACTTGGTGACAACTGCCTGATTATTGATGGCAGCTTTGTGAAGTGTAAGGGAAAGTTTTGTGCTACGAGGGAACTGAAGCAGTCAACTGATTTGCAGTAAGTCTCCTAAACAGCCATGAGGGATTATTAATTTTTTTGTCACTATTACTAACTTGGAACTGATTCTAACAAATAACCCATATTCAATTTATAAATATATGAATAACTCAATAACTTTTTTTTGTGTAATCTAAAATATTGAGAACATATTTATAATTTAATACAGTCATTGTGATTCCATGCCAACTATTAGCTCATACAACTAACTTGAATGTAAAGTTACAGAATAACCTGAAGCAACAGAAATGTAGATTTCTTTATCCACCAAATCTCTACAAATTACCAAATCTCTACAGATTAAAACTTTGGGCCACACTATAAGTGAATTAATTTTTGGTTTTACCCTTAATATAAAATAAGAGTAATAATATTTATGTTTAGCAGTACAAAATGCAGGAAACACTGCCATCATGTGAGCACACACACAGAAACAATATATTTAGCATAACATTGATTAATAATCTTTTTGTCTCCAATATTTTAAAAAAGGCACAACACACTTTCATTTTTGGAGGCGATTAACAAGAACTAAAATGCTGAATCAAATGTGGGTATTCAAGTAAAACTGGATTTATTCCTTGCTCATGACAGAAACCTGGGCCCGTTTCAGGTCCATGGTAATTTTTATTTTGACTTGACTTTACTGGAGGCAAGATTTTATCCAATAGCTTTAAAAGGAAACCAAAGAATGTGGCCTGGTTTTCAGCACTATGGATTGTCACACAAGGATTATGGAAGCAGCAGTACCATTTTGTTGAGGACTATTCTAAAGAATCCCAACAATCTAGAAATGCATAAAATGTCACAGCTGTTGCATCTGTCTTTACCCAAATATTTTTTTCACAACATAGAATGCACACTGCATTGTGCAAACTGCCTTCAAATTAGCAGTTGGAAAAGGCACTGCAACTCATTTATAACACATTTTTCATTAAGTACAGATCTCACTAACACTTATTTTAGTTTCTGTACCAAAATAACACTTGGTCTAGCTTCAGCAAAACTGAAGATTGGAAAGCTGGAGAAAAGACCATTCACTCACTGAAACGTTTTCTTTGCACTGCAAACATAATAGAGATTGTAAAAATCAAACTGATTTGCTTCATTGTCTAATTCATTCAATTATCTGAAACTTTTTTGTACTTGCATTTTTTTTTATATATAAGGTCTTGCAATGCAGAAAACAATAGCTTCTCTCTCTTAAAGGTTAGAACAGCAGGGTGAAAAGCCATATTCATGTTTCAGAAGACAGTTTAACCTTCAATTGGTGGGTTTTTTTCCTAATAATACAGCCACTGACTGCAATGCTGCTTTTTACAATGTAACATTATTTTTCATTTGTCAGTCGGAAATCACTGTCATATTCCCTACAATTCTGTCATTGCTCCCAAATTTACCAATTGTCCAAGTTTTGCTTCTGAAAAGAAATTACTTTCCTTATTTGAATCTGAATAGCAGCTATACAGGATTTTCAGTTATGTAGAACACTGGCTTTTTCTTAGTGCAGAGGTTTTTCTTTATTTCACCTTTTACAAAGTCACTTTTCACAACATTTACTATTCAAGACAAGAGGTTGGGGAGCCTGATAAAAGGGATTTGCTGCCATTGAATACTGGAGAAAGGATAATAACCAGTATTATGAGAAATTGGAATGTGTGATTTAATAATCTTTTTTTTCTATTTTATTCAAGGATTATTGTCATGATAAATCCCCTGATTATTGTGGGGTTTTTTATGAAAAAAAGGTGACAGTAGACATTTGAAACTTTCCTGTCACACTTTGAATTCGGAGATCCTGTTTCTATTTCTAGAGTATTCATTTGCCAAGGATAGCCTATCCTAGTCCAAATTTGGGACACGAGGGTTTCCTTTTTTCTTATATAGAGTTTGTCTAAAACATCATCTTTATTTTCTTTTGGTGATGAGTTTACAAAACACAACTTAATTTACTGAATCTTTTGGGAAGAAATCTATAGTGTTGTACGCTAGGAGAGCATGTGACTCAACTCAAATTCATGTAGAAGGCTGAAATCATTATAGCATTTTGATTTCTCTTCCTTTTCTTTACTTTAAAGAAAATAGCTTAATTTCCAGTGCAAAATGTCATTCGAAGACCTCAGCATGCTCTGGAAGCATATCATCTCATTAAACTTTACAGCAGATACTGCCATTTCAAATATTTCTTTAGGACTGAAGTTGAAGGGGGGAAGGACAATATGTCCCTGTGTGCCTGTGATGTGAAGAAGCCGTGAAACACATTGTTACAGTAGTGCAGCCGGCCATCCACTGCACAAAGTGTACGCCTGCCACAAAGAAAATTCTTCTGAAACTCATCTTGAAGGAGCTCATATAGGCTCTGAGAGACACCAGTGTGAAACAGGGTGAGGCTGGGTCTGGGTCATGAGGATCCTGCGAAGAGAAATGGAAAGACATGAGAGATTAGGAACATGGGGTCCAGGGGGAAAAAAAACCCATTACCGAGAGGGGGAACAAAGTTATAGCATGACCTGCCAAAGATTTAATACAACACAGTTTCTGCTAAACCTTTGTTAACTTCCTGAAATTTGAGACTCAGGTCATTGCTCACCTTGCCCTGTCGTTTCTTGTTTGAACTTTGACTGTTGCACCAAAAAGTCAGAGGTTTCCCATAGACTACATTACATGGAAACACAAAGCTTGCTAAGGTGTGTCAAACAGCAGGAGATACCAGTGTGTGGGCACCTGAGAAAGGTCTTCAGAGTCAGTTTTGGGTCCAGACCCAGATACATGAAGGTGTCCTCAATACATATGAACCTTGGGGGCAACAGAACTGCTCATTCTGTGGAGGTCAGAGAGCTGCTCAGGTCACCCCAAAGCACTCCAGCACCTCCCTGGCCAGAGCTCTACAGACTTGACTGACTATACTGACAAAGGGTTGGACTCACTTGCACAGGCCCTAGCAGGCAGTGTTATTCTCAGCACCCAGAGCATCTGCACAGGAGGGGCACACAGAAGCCCTACAGCAGCCCTGGCCTCAGCAGAAGCAACAGCAGACCCAGGCTTGGGGCATGTCTGCTAGCAGTGACCATCTGTGTGCTGGCAACTGAGCCATTCCCATAGATATCCCCCACTATCTCTAATAGGAGCTGTCTAATTTGCTTGCAAATATCTATACAGATGGCATTAAAATTTGGGTGTTTTATTTTGCGTGGTGAATCCTGCCTTTGATGTTTCCCTTTCATTATTTATCTGCACTGCAGCTAAAGCCACCATGAAGCCTGTTTTAGCCAGAGTGTAGCCTCCCACCTCCTTTTATTCTTCTAAGGGATTATCTCCTGCTTTCATTGTGCTTCTACGTACCTGCAATAGCAGCTTCGTTTCATTTCCTCCTTAGAGGTAAACATCGAGTTCCCCTCTTGCTGAAAACTGGCTCTGACACCTGGATCTGGTACCATGTACCTGGTACCTGTTAAATGCAGGAAGGACAATGCATCACATCAGAGTGATCACAACAGGAAAAGTCCAATGTTTTTCACGTGTGGTTGTTCTTTTGCATTGAGTACAGTGCTACACTGCTTTAAAAGCAATCAGTACCTTAAGACGAGAATCAGTGGGCAAATGTATGCACAGAAATTTTGAATAGTTTTACCTTCTGTTTGATTCATACCACTCTGAACTTCTTAAGAATTAGATTTGGATATACAAGCTACAAAATAATCTTCAAAAATCTTCAGATCTTCAGAATCTGCACACTGTCATTGCTGTTTTTTATATAATACTCATGAACATTTTTTGTAAGGAGCTTTTTGTCCCTTTTGATATAAAGAAAACTGACTTGTGTTTTTCCTATTACAGAATCATAATTCTTACATGAAGAGATGAATTGCTATGCATAACTGACACTGATTATTTTTATTTGAATAGAGCAAGTGAAAAGATTTTAAATGTTTCTGTTTCAGTGAAGGGAGAATTGAAGATTCCTTTTTTTTTTTTTTTTTTTTTTTTTAATTTCCACCCCTCCCCTCCCCTATCTCTTCTATTCATTTTTCTGTGTTCAAAATAGTCTGTCAAGGAGAATAAGCAATACCATGTGGCTTGGCTTGTCCTTTGCTGATGTCAAGACACATACTGAACTGTAACAGTCTAAATAAATAGCTCGAAAACAACAATTCAGCTCTGAAGTATAATGTTCTTTGATAGTTCATTAATTATTTGAGGGTTGCATTTACACAAAGAAAGTTTTGGCTTGTACCAACTGCTGTCCTACCAGACAGCACTGGGAGTCCCAAAAGTCAGCACATACAGGAGTGCTCTGTCTAGTAATGTGGACATACATTATATAAATATGGTATATGAGGGCCAAATTAACTCTTTTATTTTCAAATATAGATGAAAATTAAAGGGAAATCAAAGAGGGTAGCTCAGGCTGCAAGTAATAAAACCTCTACAAATAAACCTTCACAGAATCAGTATTTGTGTCTTTGTGTCAACTGCAAGTCTAAAAGAATTTTTTGAGAGAAAATCATGCACAGAATAAAAGCTGCTATTATGAAACAGATCTTTCTTGTTCATAATTTAGCCAGCATTAAGTGTGGTTCTTTGCTTCATTAAGGACTAGGCTTGTTTATCTGCAGGCAGAAGATGTAAATGTTCCAAAGGACTTACTGAGGAAGAATTATACCACAGAAATGTTAAACATGATATACTTCTATCATTATGACAAAGGAATGTTTTGTACAGTGGCAAATTTTACATTAAAAAAGTGGTTCTAGGGCTTAAAATTTATTTTCCCTATAAAATGCAATGTAAATTTATAACTCTTAATTAAAGCAAGTTCTAGATGATTTGAACATGATTTAGTGTGGTCTCTTCATGTGCATTAAATGCTTCAAGGACTAAAGGAAATAAGAAATGTGTTTAAAAACCAAAACTCTTCAGTGTGTTTAAAATATTCATGGGTGGCGGGTGCACTTTGGGATGTAATGATCCTAACAGCTGGTTACAACAGCTTCTTCCAAAACAGAGAAATTTCTTTTACTCAGATGAGTTTTCTTTCTCTTTTAGCTAAAGGCACACTTCCTCCATATTGCTGCCTAAATTTTTAGTAAGTTGAGTAGATGTCAGTGGAATTTAAAAAAACAAACAACCAAGACATACATTTTAGTCATGACTACTTGTTGACTGTTTATCATGATAACTGTGGTTAATCTTAATTGAAAGACAACAATTTTACAAAGGAAAGTCAATGTTATGCTTTTTATTTGAGTAACCACTTATTGAACCAGAACAATTTATACCCTTTTACTGAAAACATGATAGAAGGTAGTAAGAGTAAAATTATCAGATGCCATGGTATCACTTTAACAGTCCTTTTAATAAGATAAGTAAATAAATCAAACAACATAACTGCCTTGGGATATTGTGAAGTTCAAATACATAGCAATTCCAGGAAGGTATTACACAGGGTCCCGGAGGAGCAAGGGCTCTGAGGACTTTTAAAACATGGGGTAAATTTCATATGAGGAAGTGACAAAACCAACAGCTGTCAGAGGCTCTGTGGCCACGGGAAATGTCAGCCAATGATTTCACTGTTCTTTTAGGCTTCCTATGAACACTGATAGTGGCACTGTTAAACATAAGATACCAGAAGGGGTGGACCTTTCATTGAACAGGATAAAGCTGATTTATGCCAGTGAGGATGTTCATTATTTACTCTTTGCCTGCCAGTTGTTACAGATAAAAAGCATGTAAATATTTGTTTTGAGTGGTTGCAAAACATACACAAAATATGGTAGATCAGACTCAGTAGTCCCTTTATATTCAATATGCCTCTGACTTTATATATATAATAACTTCATAAGTTAATATTTAAAATTAAATATTATAGTCAGGAAAAAAAATTACTAGTTTAATGAGAGAAAAAATGTAGTTAGGACAAAAGTAACTAGATAGGTTTGCTATAATGCTGAAATTTACATCTGCCTGTCCACCAGTGGAAACTCCGTGAGATGGGACAAACAAGAGATTGAAAGAAAAGTTGAAAAAAATTGAAAACAAACAATAATTTTTTCCCCTGTATTTATCAAAATTAGGAAGGCAGCAATAGATTCTATACAGACAACAATGATTAGGCAAAAATCACAGAAGGAAAACAACTGGAAATCACAGTGGAAGGAATTAGTTAAACCAGAACCTTTCATTGTGGGAGATTGCTCAGAGAATCTGCCTAAAATTTAACTGACCACAGAGTATAGGATATATAAACAAAATCTACAAGAAATGCCAGAAACAGAGCTTGGTAATTACCCAAGAATTCTATGGGCACTCCAAAAAATGACATAGTTGAAATGCTAGTAGTAATGTGCAATCCCTTGTAAAAATTGTTGTGATATATGTGATATATCATGACAGAAAAGTGGCAAAAAGTTTCAGAATGTCTCCAGGCAGTCCCAAAGGATACAGCCTTCCAAGTCTGATATTTGATCTTACGAAATTACTAGAAACACTAATAAAGAAAACAATCTATGGATACATTTATATATAGTCTGCTTAGAAAGTGTCAGTATGGCTTTTACAGAAGGATTCAATGTCTTTAAGACCTAATAGAACACCTCAAAACAGCCAACAAAAGTATGGGAACAAAGTATGTTGCTGAAAAAGTTTTGCTTGGCTTTCCAAAGGCTCTTGGAAAAGCCTCTGAGCATCAGCATCTAAGGAAACCAGGAGCAAAGCAAAAGAAAGAATGTCTTTGCATAGATAAATCATTCACTAAAGATATGGCAAACATAAGGCTGAAATACATGGCCAGTCCTTGCAACAGAGGGACACCAGTGCAGTTCTGCAGGGAGCTGTACTGAGATCCGCGTGTTTATCTTACAAATAACTGAACTAAATCAGGTGTTGATCAGCAAGGTAAGAAAGTTTGCAAAGGTTGTTAAATTAATCACATAAATTGAGATGAGCGCTGGCTGTAAAGCTTTACAAAAGGATCTTATGAGACTGAGCTGTAAAGTAATAAAACGGGAGGCGGAATTCAAAATGGATAAACAGAAAACAATGCACTCAAGGGAAAAGAATTTCAGTATCACGTAGAAGAAGATGGGCTCCAAGTTGATCATTGCAATACAGGTTGCAAGAAGTTGGGGTTATGACAGAGTCATAAAAAGTGAAGTTCAAAGCTCGATCAAAAAAACGAAAGCCACAAGAACACACACCTAAGAATTACTGAGAAGGAACTAGAGAATAAATCAGAAAACACTGCACACATTTATCTTGAAGACTGTATCTCTAACCTCTATATCTCCAAAATGATATAAATTAAACCGGAAAAGGTGCAAAGAAGGGCAACAAGGGTGTTCAGTGGTGCAGAATCATTTCTGTAAGCATTTTAAGACCCTTTCTGTCTCAAAAAATTATATCTTGGAAGGTATAGTAGAGGTCTACACAATCATGAATGTCAGGGAAAATGAGATTAGGGACAGATGGTTCACTGTCTTCCAGGATAAAACCAAGGTAGTACAGGTGAAGTTTGGGGAGATTTAAAACAAAACAGAAGGTAATACTTCAAACAGCGGAGAGCAGATGTGTAGAACTCTCCAAAGAATGATGTGCATGTTAAAAATTTTGTAGAATTACTAGATAAGTTAATGGAAAAAATCATCATTAAAAATACCTAACCTTCATGTGTCTTAAAAACTCACTGAGCTGAACACAGCCACACCCTGGGAGAGCATAGCAGAAGCTTCCATATAGTGCTGCCTTGTTCTTATTCTTGTCTTTGTTTCAGTGTATGTTTGTTGCTGGAGGCAGAATACTGGGTTAGGGGAAGAGTTATTCCAGGCTGATACCATAATGGTTGTGTTTCCTTGTTCACACATATTTTCAGAAGGGAATAATACGGACCTAATTCTGTAGATGAAGAGATACTCTTCGTGAGAGGATGATGGACAAAGATGCTGCCAAGCTATGAATGGCAGCAATGAGTATTCATGTGGCAGCACTGAAAGTAGATTTTATTATAAGAGCTCCAGTCCTTTGTCTTCCCCAGGATGGTCAGCAGATGAATGAATGTAAATTTGGGATTTTTCTTCTGCAATTTTCTGACAGATTTCTTTTAATCATGTCTTCTTAGAAGCAAATTCCCCAGCTGTCACTGTTGGTATGACAAATTTTTCAGTAAGTCTGTTGAAAGTGTGTTTTGCATGCACTAATCAATGTAAAAAAATGATATCTTTCTTTATTGCTTGTATATAGAACTTCATGCTTGTTGGTTTAATTGTATTCTAATCCCATTAGCCAACATCATCGTTTTTGCTCTGATAAACAAACAATTTGGTAACAGAAAACATAAAAAGACAATTAACTGACTCAAACCTCATAATGTTTCGATGTCTTGGATAGTTTTCTTGATTTTATTTTCCTTGACAATCTAGGCAGTCCAGGTACTTAAAATACAGGACAGCAAACAATGTATCAGACCCAAAAACTTGACCACTGCTATGAGAAGTTCAGAAAGGGTAGGCATATAAGGTCTTAGTTGAAAAATCTCCACTATTTAAGAGCAAAATTTAAAAATGTTTTTCTTTCAGCATTCTGTTTTACAGTGCCATTTGTTTTTTGTTTCTAATAGTGGAGAGAAGGAGAATAAAAAAATTCAAAGGCAATGGAAATACATTTCTTATTTTTTCAATTCTATATTTTAGCAAAAGTATCACAAATATAATTCTATTCCAGGCATTGTTCCTAACTCTTTCAGAGTGCTATCATATTTGCTTTTAAAAATGAGATATGGAAGATGTTTGTGTGCATGTATATATTTAAACATGTCAGTGTTTTAAAAAATATTTATGGAGCCACTTTCACCATTTTTTAATACCTTTTCAGAAGTATATAAAGAACTTAGGAAAAAGCAGAATCAAAAGTTTGTTGTTAACAAGGCATTACCTTTGAGCTTTCCTTTCTAAACTTTACATTACTTTTCTGGATAAAAAGAACTCCAAGAGTTAGTCTTACGAATGCCCTTTTAGTGTCCATAAAATGTGTTTTCCTTGGCTTTTTTGAAGTAAATGTACTAGTAACCTAAAGCTATACCTAAACACAAAGTTAATTCTATATCTGATGAGAATTATTTATTTATTTATTTATTTATTTATTTTTAATTGTGGCAATTGTACCTATTCTACGGGAATGTGTAGCTGTTCGACTCTTTTTTTGAACACTTAGTGCCTACACTGACCTAATGTTAAATGTCAGGAAACAGCTATGAAAACTGTGGACTTAGAGCTATGCCTCTGGAGTATGAACCATTATGTCACATGAATGAGGAAAGAAATATCAGCGATCTAGACAGCTGCCTTGTTGCTTCCCTTGCCTCATCCGTGAGTTACAATCCAAAGTGTGGTATCAACTCACTGAATAGCGTTTTTAAACAACACTGTGTAACTTATCCTACTTCCACATGTGCAGCAAAAATAGTCTGGAGTCACCTTTCTTTTCCTTTTTTTAACTCCACGATCCTTATGGGTCCCTTCCAACTTGAGATATTCTATGATTCTATGACTCTATAACTATCTTTTTCATTTGAAAAATTAATTTGAGACTAGATAGTTTTAAAGAATATGTAGAAAACACATTTGAGTTTGATACAGAACTTGCAGGGAAAGACTCTGCAGTTAATATCATGCTAGAGATGATATTGCAACTGTGCAAAAGGCACAAATAATTAGTCTCATTCTCCTGTCCTTGCTGAAATCATTTTCAGGCTGTAATCTGCAGCTGAAACATAGCAGGAGTTGAGAATACATCTTTTATGATGGTAACATTTAATTATCTAATTTATGCCATATCAGGTCTGCTCAGTAAGACTATCTTTAAAAAAATTCAGAATTAAATGTATCTCCCAGAAAGGTAGTCAAATGGGATACCAACACATACACTTGTAAAGATCTACATGAATAAAACATTTGCAACAGTCTACATGTAAATATAAGTTCACACATGATAACTTTTTCTACATACTGCATGCATGCTTTTCTGAATGGAACAGGTACAGGAAAATAGTTAATAAACTCCTTTATAAATTTCTTTTAAAAATGTAGGATATATTTTCTACCAGTTAGCTGTTCTATAGCAAATGAGTAGGTAGACAGCCCAGCTAATTGATGGAGAATAGAGAGAGAATATGCACAGAGATCATATGCACTCCAGAAAGTAATCCACTCTCTCTCTAAAGTAAGGTAAGAACACTTGTCTTTTGACCAAAGAACGTCTACTTTGAAAATACTGAGATATTCTTTGTTTGTTTTAAATGTCTCACTGATCCATTTTCCTTATTTTATTGATAATCCTGCACACAAATTGCACCAGTCAGTGTCCATTAATGTCTGCCTCTGTTGTATCCACCATGCATAGCCTTTGTCAGTTCTCTGATTATTGATTGGCACCAGTTACCCTGAAAGACCTCACAGGCAGCTGAAATTGGAGTCTGCAGTTCCGTTCCTGATTTTGAATTCTTTTATTAAGCACACAGAACACGGCCAATTTGCCAACTTGCAGCTATGTAAAGCTCAAGAGCACACCAGTAATTTCTTTTGAAATCGTGTTCACTGTAAAACAAATTAGTCTAATTCGGCAAACAGAGCACTGTGAGTCTATAGTATTGCCTGTTTCTGAAGTAAGGTACCTATGCCTTGTGATTTTTTGTGCTTGGAGCATGCTTTTCAGGCTTGCTCAGCATGCTAGATTTTCTTCTTGCTTCAGCTGCCCCTCCCTGAAGCTATTGCTTCATATTCACCTTTTCAGCAGTGAGTCTTTTCCCTGAGCCACATATCATAATTTTTTAGACATAACAAGAAATGCAGAGAAACTGAATGTGTATTGTACAGGAACATGCATAATTGCATCTTTACAAAGTGCATCTTTCCTTCTTTTGTAGCATTTTTCTGTTTATATATTAAAACATCTCAATGATTTCATAAAGGTTTGTTTTTTGTGTTTTTTTTGTGTGGAATGAGCATTTTACTTTTTATTTACACTTGTACACTTATATTTATTTGTGCTTGTTATCAACTTGTATATATATATTTGATGTAGAATATGAAATAAAGGAATAAAGAGTGTATGTAATATTTTTTTGTGTGCCCTCATAGAGCGTCACTTTCTCTTTCCTGCCAATGCCTTTATCAATACCAGCTTTATTTCAAGCAGGTTTCTCTGAAGTACCATAAAGAGAGAGGCTTTCTGGAGCTGGATAGCTAAAACATGTAAATCACATATGCTTCTGAGACTTCCCTCCAGCCCTACACCCAAGGAGCCTGCAGTTTTGTCTGGGGAAGTAATTTGCATGGATAGCTGGCCAGGTCAAGTCGAGAGATCCTTTCTGAGCCTCTGATGACATCATCATATTAATATAGGGGACCTTGGAGAGATCCTGGCCTAAGTTTAAAGTCTGAGGGTCTTGTAAGGTTTTGGGGGAGAAGACAATGATGAAGTCATCAGACAAGCTCTCATTTCAAAATTTCAGCAGTGGAAATCTGCTGTGAAGAATCCAGTGTATTTCTCAAGGTCTAATTCTCCTTCAGATGATGTTAGATCTCTTAAAACCTAAGAGCAACAATAAAATTCACTAGAGAAATTATTCAGCCTTACTGACATGAGAAGGCATACCTATAGTGTCAGCTGTGAGCAAATTGGGTGGTTGCCCTAAATTTCAGAAAAAGAGGAAAGGAAAATCTATCCATAGCCCCTGACCTCTCTCCTGACATCCTCTGACTCCTTCTGCCCCTTTCCCATCCCCAAGAAAGAGAACAGATTTACCTCTACTGCTGAAAGAGTTTCTAACTCTTTCTATCCTTTTCTGTCTTCAGCGCCAGCACAGTGTGTGCTGTGACTCTGCAGCTGCAAGGCAATTCTGCTCTGGCAACAGCACATTTGTGTCGTGCAGCATCCTGACAGAGGAGACTGATACTAGCCTAGGGAGAAGTGTGGGGTACAGGCACACACTTATATTTCCATATGTCTGCTGACAGCATGACTTTTCTTTCATTCTTGTATGAAATCATCTCATTCATAAGCATGAAATGAAATGCCAATATGTTTATAATTTTTAACTCTCTTCAAGGTATTAGGCAATGTCTAGACAGAAAAAAACTCCTGCAAACCAATCCAAACCCCCTCTTTTACAGTGGCTAGTTTTGAAAATTCACTAATAGTTTTAGCAAAGTATAAGATCTAATGGTTTTTTTGAGGGCAGCACTATTAAACTTCCACTAACTGATGTCAAGTAGTGCTATTGCAGCTTCTAACGGCATTCAATTCTGAATCAATTTTAGTGGTTTCACTCAGCAAGTTTAAAATTAGGCACATAAATATATTGTTACAACTGCCATGTATTCAGATCTGTAGGACAGTTAAAAAAGCAGAGCAGCTGAGTGAAGCAATTACAAAGGATCTTCTAAATTGAGAGATGGTGAAGAGATAGGATGATAAAAATGCATGTGAAATTTAATATTGGGAGGAAATATATATATATATATATATATAATCTCACATATTAATAATACACACATACCAGCACTGGAAAAACAAAGCCTGAGCTGAAAGGCAGTTCTTGAAAAATAACTATTCTCTATTGGTTCTATGACCATGAGAAAATTTGGATTCAAAGATGATGTAGAATAAGGAAGCAAATCCAGTATATTCTCAATGCATATTGGCTCAGATGTTACTAATGTTTAACTAGTGATGAGCCCACTGTAAAATAACTCTCAATTTCCTGGTAGCCCAGGTATCAACTTTTGATGCCTCTCTTTGAGAAAAGGGAAAGTCTTTAACAGAACAAGAGCATTAGTGAAATTAAAAAAAAAAAAAAAGTGAGTAAAAGAAGCATTTTTGGGCTTTCCTTGTTCAAAATTCAGTATCTGATGAAGCATCTGATGATTGTACAGTGAAAAGTATGTCAGAGAAAGAACAAATTCTTCATCCAAAATTTGAAGTGTTTGCTCTTTTCTTCCCCAAGCTTAAAGATTTTTGAAGGAGTCTGGGATCAGCCAGAGGAGTTCCTTAGGGCCATCTGCTTCCCTGTTAGCAGACCTGGAGTCTGCTCTAGCCCTACCCAGCTCTGTTCTCCGAGGAAGCTGCATCAGCTGTGAGATGACAAACAGACCCATGTACACACTCATCTATTCCAGCATAAAGAATGAGGAATTGGTTAGCTGCCTAGAATATTTTCATAGAGAAGAGAACATGGACAATTTCTGGTTGTAGATCTGACCACAGTAAATAAATATTCTGGAAGAAGACAGAAGACACCATATGACACTGAGGTTTCAACAAGACCCTCTGCACAGTATTCATTGGAATATCACAAGATAGCCATAACCTTTTACTGTAAACAATATATTAAATAAATAAAATAATTAATAAATATTACAATTTTTTAAAAATGTAGAGTAATAAACCCCACACCTTAATCAATATCACTTTCGCTTTGCATTTGCTGATATTTGCAAAGATTTAGGATAAAAACTGTGAAGTATACAAGTGGGTTTGAAAGTGCATTTGGTTCACATACAACTGACAACTGGAAAGTTTTGTAGTGAGAGAAAATCTTACAGACTAGGGATGACATTGGTCCTCATCATTTTTTCAAACTAAAGACGATTCTGAAACATTTACTTAACATTTATTACTGGTTTTCCTCATAAATGGTCCCTTTGAGCAATTATATTTCTTTACTCTTTCCTGAGCACAGTATTATATGTAGCCATGTATAATGCAGCACTGTTTGCCTAACCTCTCCCTGTCTGCTTCTGTTGCATTTTTATTGGAAGGCTTCCAAAAATCTTTGTTAAACACTGTTCACAATGAGATCAACAGAACACTTGAGCTTTGTTGGACTACTGGTTGGGAGGCATGCATGAATTGCATTCCCTATATAAAACCGTGTTAAATACAAAGCTCAATAAAACAGAATTCATGAGGATAGAACACATTCACTCAGCTGAAATCTCAAAGGTTACAAAATCATATGACTAGTGAAGCTACCTGTGTTCCAAGTACAAAAGAAACCACAGCATAGTGTCAATGAGTAACTCTTGGGTCACCATCTTCTGAAGAACATTGAGGCAATAGATTGAAATTGTGCATGGAAAAACATGTTAAAGAGATAAAATTCACTGTTATGGGCAAAAAATGAAAAATTAAAATTGATTGCTTAAATGTATGCTACGGATTCTGATGGATCATTCAATCAAACACTAGCAAACACGATGATAATACAAAGGTTGGGCTACAATTCTTGAATGTTATAATAAATTTGATCAAGATCAACCTGCGGTTAAAAATAATAAATGATGAGTTATTAATCACTTATTGACCTCTACAGCCACTCTAGAAATTTCCTTATTTACCATTTCATGGACCACTATCACAGTTCTCAGACATCAATGACAAATCACAAGGTATCCAGCAGAAAGGGAAAGAGAGGATTCTCCCAATCTAAAAGTTAAGCATCTATTCTACTCTTGTTTAAGACCATAGGTCCCTCAGTACACTGAATGAGGCTTCCTGAAAAGGCCATTTATGATATACTATGACAGGCATCTAAGAAAATCCATGTAAGTAATTATCTGGAGCTGCTGGTGGAGAGGATATCGTTAATTTAGCTGGGACACCTGACTTAAATATGCTCAGAATAAAGTAATGAATGAAACCCACCTGAATATTTGACCTCTCTGTCTCTACTGAGTCATTGAATGCAGGGTATCCTCATCTTTCATCAGGGAGCAATAAACAGGGTACTTCAGAGGCCAGTGCTATAAGTTTGCCATTATCTATTGTAACCTATTAACTTACAGAATAAGTTCCTGCTTTCTCATATAATCGCAATTCAAATATAAATACAGGATTGATTCCTCCTCAGTGTTACAGTTTCCTAATACTTTGAGCCAAGAAAACTAGCCCATCATCTTCTTGAGAGCTTAAAAAGGAAGAAACAAGCTATGGAGTTTTGTACATTTCACTTTGAAAACAACAATGGAAAAAGTTGGAAATCTGTCCAAAAAACCAATATAGTAGTCTAGACAGGAAATATCTAGGGCATGAACCATTATTTTGGCCCTTGATAAAGTAAAATATCTGAATCGTTGCTTTACTGAACTTACTTAATGTGAATGATCTGGCAATTGTACCAGTAAGAGTAGTAACGTTTAGACTAGTGTGAAATCACTGATTCTTAAAGATGAAACATGAATTAGGTGTGAAGAAATGAGTTTGAAAAACTGTCTTTGACATTGCTGGAGCCAGGATTTCCCCTGTGAGTGGGAGCCATACCACATTCTAACAGAAGCATTATACATCTGCTTACACTCATTTTACGCAGGTGTGAACTGATTAGAGTTGGACTTATAAGTATTTTCTAGGAAAAAATGTACACTCAACGTTGCAGAATTGGTTTGTATATTTGGATTCATCTTGTTAAGAAATAAATTGATTCAATTGCATTTGAAATAGTTTTCTATCCAAGTTTCTTACAAGTTTTTTAAAAGCTTTTAAAAGCTGGAAATTAAAGCAAAACATTTGTGTTTCATGAAACAGAAAGTCTTAACATATTTTAAGTTAATCTTTTGCTATGTTAGAAATCTCAAAAAAGTTTTTTTTTCTCAGAAAAAAAAATTTATAAAGTTTGAAATTGACTATGATCTTCCTAAAGCTTGTTTGTTGTTCTATTTGCATTTTTTTTTCTTTTTCAGAAATGTGTGAGTTATTATAACAATCTAAAATTTGTTTATCTTGTTTTCTTTATTCTTCTTTTATGAACTAAATGATATTGGAGCTAGAAATATATAGATGCTTTTTTTCTAGATGTGAAATTGGAACAGAAGATACAAAAAGTACCTAAAGAAACTATTGAAAGTATTTTAGTTTAATCCTATGAGCAGTATTATGCATTATTTATTCAACATTTAATGTATCCAACTTACACAGGACCAAAATACATTTTCTGAGGAAAGGTCACAGTGAAAGCAGTTTCAAAATGGACTTTTTTAGTTAAGGATTAATTGGATATTGGCCAGAAAGTCCTAAGAAAACACTTACGTGCGTGTGCATACATCTGTGCAAATAGTGGCCTTGCAACAGCTACTGAAAGACCTTGCTTGACTAAAGGCCCAGAAAATGGGTCTAGTTTTTATGGTAATAGATGTGTAGCTGTGGCCACAGCTGAGCTGTCCCTCATCTGAGCCCTCCCCAGCACAATGTGTCCCTTGGTGACTGCCGAGCTGGCAACCCCAGCCACATCACAAAGGAGAGGAGGACTCTTAGCATCTCCCAGCCTTAAGCCAAATACTTTCTACTATTTATTTTCCACTATTAATAGTGGAGTATTTCTCTAAAAACCATGGCAAGTAATTAGTAGTGCCATATACTCATTGATACTTGATCTATGCACTAAAGGCAAAGCAATCTGATCCTGGTCTGGCGTGAGCGTGGGATTGGGTTTCAGTTGTGGTATGTGAGCTGTGCCAGAGAACATCGTACGCTGCTGGGGCTGCATTTGTGTGGCTGCAGCAGAACACACGACACTTGATCTGATCCTGAGTCTGCCAGGATAAAATTACCCTACCAAAATATTTTGAATAAATTTGAAGCAGCAGCATGAGCTTGTACCAGTTCTGTACTTGGTGATGTGTGACTTCAACTCTTTTAGTTGGTTACTGGAAGTTTCTAAACTGTTTTAATATTCTTTGAGGAGCTATTTAATTCTTTGGAAAAGCAGACTTTCTGATGCTGATTTTCATGCATAAATAACCAGAACAATATGATGCTTTCATTGTAGAACTGGAAAAGGAGGGAATACTCTTGATATAGCTAAGCTACATTTTCATCCAAAATAAAAATCAGATGAGGACTTCCCATTAGATGTATATCTAAAGTGAGAAATTCAGATTTGAAACGCAGATCTCACTTCTTAAATGACAAATTTTTCAGAACCATACCAGATCTCCCAGAGATTAGGGAGAAATTTAGATTTTTACTTGGGTCTATCTCTTTCTTGTAGAGCTTTCTAAAAAAAAATATATATATATATTTTCTTCTTCACCTGCTACTGTTTCTTCTTCTTCATATTTATTTTTATTTACTAGTTTTAAAATTCTATATTACTGCATTTTATTTGGTAAGGACTGCAGAATCAGAACTGGAGTCACACCTGCAGCCCGTGGATGCAATCTTCTCACCTGGGATTTCCAGACCAAGGAAAAATTCTGATTTCTTTTCTCTGATGCCTCAAATTCTTTAAGCTTTTGTTTAATTTCAAAATATTTCAATCAGTTTAATTTCAAAATATTTCAATCAGTGCTCATTGGAGAATGGGAAATCATGTTGGATTTCAGATGTGACATTCCTGAGGAACTCAGGGACAGATCATATCCAGGTAGAACAGGAAATTAGGGTAGATGAAATCTCTAGAGAATATGCCTGTTTTAACCACAACCCAAGTCATTAAAGGTTTTTTTAATTTTCAAAACATACCTACTAATTTTTTTAACTCTAATTCATTCTTTTGATATTTGACTGTTTTATAGTAAAGCCCTTTTTAAGAGATGGAAACATCCATATAATCAGTTTCTGAAGGGGATGTAGCTGCCCAGCTTCTGTTGGCTGCTACTCATTTATTTCCACCATTTCCTCTTCTCTATCTTGTTTATTTAAATACTTTAATGAGCTTGATTTTAGGATCTACACATTGCCATATGTGGCAGTAAGCCAGAATTACCTCTCAGGTCATGCACTGAAGAGTCTGGACCACTGAGTATGGTGGTTAATGTCGCTGAAATCTAATCCCACTTTTGTTCTGTCGAGTCTTGCATGGCTGACAGCAACTCAGCAGTGACGAAAGGTCAACTTGGAAGTCAAAGACTTAAAACCTCTAAGTCTCATTTGTCTGCAGACCATGGAATTCTTAATTTCTTTCCCAATATTTAAAAATGAGAAAGCTTATTAGAGAAACCACCTGCTTTACAAAAGGCCCATATTCATTCCCCTGAAAAAAACAATTCTGGATTAAAACTGAAATAAATTAAATGGGCTCAAGAGATAAGTTTAAACTGAAAGCCAAAACTTTTGCCACTATGGGCAGACACACTGCCTTCTAGGCTAATGCTCGATGGAGTTCGGTCAGTGCTCACTAGCCTCCCCATGGTTTGAAGTAAAATCCTTGACTCTGGGTAATGTACACATTGCACTGCACTAATATATAGTGGCCTCTGTGCTTATTTTGCCTTAGAGAAATAAACTTGATGTATCTTGCCTGTTCTGAACCGCATTGACAGGAAATTACAGCACTCTTAGTTGTTGGCTCCATTCTGCCAGTGAGTGTCTTTTGAGATGGAGTGGAGGCTCCTCTCATTTCCACATTTTTTGCCCACTGTAGATCAGAGAAATCTGAAAAAGAATATGCTGGAATGGCTATGTGCAAGAAACAGATGTAAGAAACACACATAATTCACCTCCCTATACAATTTAGGACAATATTAGCTGTATCAGGAACAAATCTGAAACCAAACAATATCCTTAGTTGCACCAGCAGGCATTCAGGAATTTTGGATGCTTTATAAAAGTTCTATGGAGATCCACAGAGTTGATAAAATAAAAGAAGGGATGCACATGCTGCTTCCTCTGATTACCCTGGAAGCTGTGTACACACCCAAGCAGACACTGCACAGTGATTGTTCCTATAAGGTCTTTCATAACAAGTGTATTTTCTCTGCAGTATATGGAAGTTGGATTTAGTTCCCAAGATCTCTTACAAAAGACTTTGTATGTGCACTCAGGGTTTTGGTAGAACAACATACTTCTATCTAACTTGAAATAAACAAATAGATAAAATAAATGGCCTTATATTTTGCTGTTACTCACAGGATATGTATTGCACAGAATACTCAGAACAGTATATCATTTCCCATTTTATTTTCAGTTCTATTTGTTTCACACTATATTTTAAACCATGATGAAGGCAAAGAAATGAATTTTGAAAAGTGAAACAGTTGTACTAGAATCAGGATAATGCCATGGTGCATTTCAGTCACTCCTCAGAAAAAATTATTAATGCTGTTCTTTTCTTGTGGATGTGTAATTTGTAAATTATTTAATTTAATTATTATAAATGATCCTGTTAAATAAAGAAAATCACCGTGGACCAAAAAAATCATGACGGCATTACAGCTTCTTAATTAGAAAAAATCACTAGTCTCAATTAAAAATGAATGTTGGTATCAAGAATCAAATAAGCTTTTATTCCTTACTCATCTTTACATTTAGGAAAACATCTGGTCTAGTTTAAATACATTTTCAGTGCTAAAAAGAGTCAAATCTTATTGTTAAGACTCTTCTTTAAGTTCCCAGTGTGTCTTTTGCTATGAGGCTCTGAGCAACCCATGATCCTGTGATGAACTTTGTGGGAGAAGGCTCCTACAGAGATGTTATTAAAAGAGTAAACAATGGACAGATATACAGGGTGGGTATAAGGATATGGCTAAAGCAATATTATGCTGTTTCCATTACACTACTCTGCAATGAAGAGACCAGGCAGCTCCTACCCCCTGCTCAGGGGAAGGAGTTGGACTCTGTGACCCTCATGGGTCCCTTCCAGCTCAGTATGTGCTCTGATCCTATAAGTGATTCTAAGAATTATTCAATGATTCCTCTCCACAGCATGCTAGATTTGGCCTCAGGTGCTACAAGACCACATATAAGACAGTCTGCTTTCAACCAGTTAAGTGCAGAAGAGCCTTTGTGGCATGCCAGGAGCACACTTGAAGATAGGATTTCTCAGTTTTTTTATAATAGATGACTGAGGCAGAAGACTAGAAGGGAAATTAAAGCCTCAGAAATACTATTTTAGCAGCTAAGAACTTTAAGGTAGTGAAGAGACACAACACAATGGTATTAATAGGGATTTGGAGGTATTTGACAGGTGTGGACAATTAATTGTTTTCCTGAAAGAGTAAGACTAATCTGCAGTGAAGAAAACATGTGAAAACAACCTGACATTGTGTGGAGTGTTTTCTAAGGAGAATAAGACAATTATTCTATGACAAAATATATTCCTACCTCCTCTAACAATGAAAGAAGGTCAAAAGAGAGGTAAAAGGGACAGAGGAATCCTACCTGGGAATGAATAACAATACATAATTTGGGTGCATTTTCAGGAGAAAAAAAAAGTAAAAAGAACAGGAATAAACTAAATTGATGTAGTGGAAGCTGACCAAATGTAAAATAAAGGCAAAAGAAATCCAACAAAGCCTGCCACTTTTTTGGACGGGAAACTGACAAAAGCCTTGATTGAAAGTGTGGGAGTAGCAAAGCTTGAAAGTTTGAGGATAGAGTGATAAATAGATAAATATGTTCTTACATAGATAGGGAGACAAGTAGGCAGATGGAAGACCTCTGTTCTTTTATTTTCAATCACTAGCAGTACTGCTTCAATGAAGAACTTATGGAGTCAGTATTTTTCATGGGAAACTATAAGCGTGTAAAATGGAACAGAATAATTTAGATAAAAAGACATGCAAGATGTTTATTTAACTAAAATAGATTAAATGTGTCATTTTATTCCTTCTGCTAGTACTGAAACATATGGACTTTCCTGAATAAAACTTCACAAAAACCTTCCCTTGGGGTAATCGAGGTCAACTACAAGTCTTCATATAAATACACAAATGTTTACCACAAATCATTCCCCTCAAATATTTCAAACTAAATGATTCTTCCACTAGAAACACCCATTCATCTCCTCCTAGTATGACCTTAAACTTCAGTAGTGAAGAATATATGGATGAAAGAAAAACTTGATTAGTTAAATAGAAAAGAGGTCCTATATCTGTATCATATTCTGAATAACTAGAAAAAAATATTCTTTATAATGTAAACAGCAGGCAAGAAATATGCAGGACCACACACATGAATAAAATTAACAGAATAATCCTTAATACTCTACATGAGATACTGTTGTTCTAGGCCACACAGCTTGATCACTTGATTTTTTATAGGTGGCTCTGATCATCCAAAGCAGCCTGGACTGACTCCTTATAGACCTTATTGCGACCAAGGAAGGTGGGTGAAAAGAAAGATAGGTAAGGAATTCTGATCCTGAAATGTTGCATTATTCATTCAGGGTTTGCATATGCTCTTGCAGCCAAACTTAAATCAAGAGACAAAGCTACAGGCTCTATCCAATTGAGCATCAAGATTGGATTGTGTCTTTTAGTGTTTCATTACTTTTTACAAACTGATACAAATAGGGAAGCCATCAGATGTTGAGGAAAAAAAATACCCAAATGCAAAATGAGAACTTAAAAAATTGAGGCAGGTTCTTGCATTTTACTGTATATGAAATTCTTCTGGAAAACAGACTGTTTAAAAAGGTATTTTAATTGCCAATAGTGATACACATCTACTGCATCTATAATTGTTATATTGACGATTAAAGTTTACCTTACCCTGAAGATAAAGAAGTTTATAGGAAGCTTTGAAAAGTGCAAGGCATTCAATGGATGTCATTTTTGTCAGCAAAGATTTTGCATATATTTAAAGCTCTATTTACATTTCTTTGCAGAGCTCTACTGTGTATATAAATTCCAAATGCTCAATAACAAAGCAAAAGGCTGTACGTACTACATTCTTTATCCAAACAATTCTATCAGTATTTTGTAGGCAACGGAGGACAATATATATCAGATTTTATGACGAAAAAAGTTTTTTCTCATTGGCTGACATACACTGGAGGTTATATTTTGATCCAGAATTAGAAATCATAACCTCTGTTCAAATTTTTAATTAATTTTTTTTTATTGGAATGCCTGGGTCTTATCTTAACTAGTTTCTGATATATTATAGCAAAAAAAAAAAATCTCCTTTCAGATTAGAAACTTAGTCTCTACTATGAATAGGTCTATTTACCTTAAACACTCAGTGGGTTCACAGTTGAGGAAGGAACCAGTTACTTTCCATGATTTGCCTCTCAACACGGAGACTGAGAAGGCCATACTCTGACCTCTTACTAAACTATTAGTTAAAAAATGAATAAGCTATTTTCCAGGGCTTTTGTATCCAAGGTCCTTGCAACACAAAAGGAAGCTGAGTAGGAAGTTCTGTTCAAACTATGTACTATGTGCAGCCAAGCCCCCTCCATCTCCCAGAAGTCAGGCTCTGGAAACCTTATGTAGCAGCTGATCTTAATCTGAAACACTCTCATATTCAGTGGCATTTTACACAAATGTGACCCAAGAGACACTTAGCCCTACATCTCACCTTTACAGCTACTTCACGCTACAGCACAGAGATTACCCTGGCAAACACCTGAAAAACAGGCAGAAAACTGTAGGACTTTGGGCAGCACATCATGCCCATTGAAAAAAAGTTAAACCAGGCTGCACTAAATAAGGAGAGGTGGCAGAAAAGTTCATGCACTGCCCTGGAAACTACAGGAGTTTCTTTGCCCTTTGTCCACTCTCTATGCTGTATTTTTCCTGGTAAGTAGTGATATCTGCTTTAACAAATACCACAGCCAATTGCCAAAACACCAAGCAGATCAATAGGTTGTAACTGTCTGTATCTTGTACAGATGTGCTCTTAACCATTTGCAATACATTACTTGCCTTGTGTCACAGATAATAATCAGCTGTTAACCCTTCATAAACAACATATGAAAAATAATATAAAGCATGAGGGATTTTTAATAATAAACATAATACAAACCAGAGCAAGATCAGAATGCAGCTGTAGAGGTATATGATTTTTCCTATTCAGGGTAAGGATACAGGGGTATTTCTGAAATTTTCAGAATACCAAGCACTCTAAAATGAACCACCAACAGAAGCAAACTAAGCACCACTGGTTTATAGGGTTGCTTTGATCCCATCAGTCTCTGTTATTTTACTGTCCTAAGATTATCCCTTATCCAGAGCTTCATTTGAAGTAATTGGTTGAGGCTTATTGATTTCTTGATATAAATACTTTAATCTAGACACTGCTGATCTAAGCATATCAGTTGTCAGACACACTTAGATAAAACTCACACGTCGTACTAAAGGATGGGTTGAGTCCAGGGTTTGCTTTGGCACGATGCTTCGGAGTCAGCATTGCCATACATGTGGTGAACCACAAAGCTGAGCCGCGTTACGCTTGCCTTCATCTCAGTGTTTGATTACACAGTGCAGGTCACATCAGGGTGGATCTGTGTGTGAGGAAGACTGGCAATGTGGAAAGCACAAAAAAGTCTTTACCCCCAGTTTAGGATGTGTTCCGAAACCATTCCTAGGAATAACAGAGTCTAACCCAAATGGATACTATCTAGTAAAAAAGAAAGAGTATTTAAGAAGCAGTTAGAGTCGCTGAATCCAGTGCATTCCACTTCTTTGCCCCAGTCATGTAGATCAAGTTATGGGGACCTTTGGGCTTAGCCCAAGAGGTAAGGTTCCCAGAGTAGTGGGACAGCACAGAGTCCCTGCTGCCTTTGCTGCCCTGGAGCTCAGATATGCCTGTGAGAGAGGCAGTCGAGTCTCACACACTGACTGCTTCAGCCTTTCCTCAGGTTTCCTGAGGTATGGTACACTTTCATGGCAGGGTTAATCACAGGCACATTTGTTATATATGTTCTTGGTCTAACAATCTCCCAGTCATGTGGATAGAACCACATTCTGTTACTCACAGGCACATTTGTTATATATGTTCTTGGTCTAACAATCTCCCAGTCATGTGGATAGAACCATAACGTCATAGAATCATTAAGGTTGGAAAAGACCTATAAGATCATCAGGTCCGACTGTTAGCCTAGCACTGACAAGTCCACCCCGAGACCATGTCTCTGAGTACCTCATCTACAGGGTTTTTGAACACTCCCAGGAACAGTGAATCCACCACTTCCCTTTCAGTGAAGACATTTTTCCTAATATCTAATATATACCACCCTGGCACAACTTGAAGCCTTTTTCTCTTGTCTCATGATGAGATACACAAAGTCAGGAAGTAAAATGGGGATGCAGCTTCCTCCAGCAAAGGCTGTGCCAAAGTCAGGCTCCATATTCAGTTCCTATGTGTGTATGGCTCCCAGCTGTGTGCATCACATGAAGAGTCAAATCACAGGTGCTGCCCAAATTATGGCCATTAGACTGGGAAAGTAGATACCTGTGAAAGATACGTGTTATTCCTGAGCTGTTCCCAAAAGGCAGAATTGCATCTGTCCCCTGGTGACTGCACAGTTGAATAGGAGGGCACAGCTTTAGGAGTGATGCCAGAGTGCCCCAGGAGCACTTGCTTCCTAGCATCAGCTGCAGCATTGAGGGGGAAGCTGTGCAGCAGCTTTTAAACAGCAGCTCCTGAAGGCACACCCAGAGGCTGACAAGAGATATTTGGAAGCACAGCTCCTGGGAAAAACCCACAGATTTGGGACTGAAGTGTGGGGGGAGAAAAGTTTCCTTGAAGCTAAATCTCATTCTGGTTCTGTAAAGTGTTGAATTCTCTAAGGAAGCTACGTTTGAAGTCTGCTTTGAGGGAGCAGGCAAAAAAAAAAAAAATAAATTGACACTGAGGATAAAAGATTATCTGGAGAAAGAAAAAACCAAATAATCAGTAGTGAAGAAATCCTTATGAAAGGTCATTTATTAGAGAGAGAGGAAAGGACTGGGATGAGAATCATGATCTTAACAAAATCCAGTCCAGGGTGGTATTTTTTAATGGAAAACTTCTGACAAATCACAAGGGGAAACAGCCTGAAAACTCGGCTTCCCGAAGGCCCTCATGTGATTTTGATTTGAGAGCATGAACAGTGCTGAACCCAAATGGCAGGACATCTGCTGACTAAAGGCTAAGAGAGTTCTTTCAATCTCCAGTAAATTCTCAGTTGTGATGAATTTCTCCAGAGTTCACAACATTTCTGTTAAATGTTTCACTTCTATTATCTGAATATACATGTAAATACAAAGTTCTAGGAAAAAAAGTTTCTTTTACTAATAGTGTTAATTATTTACTAGATAATTGCAGCTTTTCTACCATCTCATATCCAGGTTAGCATTGTTATGAAGCAATGTCTAGGTTCTGTTAACTTATACACAACATACTTAACATTTCTGTGACAACATTTTATGGTTCCTTAAATAACATACGGCATAAAAATATCTGCTGCCTGGTGACTAGGCAGTTAAATTTTCATTCTGCATTGCAATTCTAAAGGTGATGAAATGAAGTAGGCTTTCACACTCATTTCAGCATTCAACTTGTGCCTGAGCACAATCATATGCATCTGCATTCATTACATGCTGATGATTTTGATGCTGTAGGGGAAATATGTATATGCCAAGATTTGTAACAAAATTGTGAAGCATGATGTCTCTACGTCCCAACAGAATCTATAAGTTACTAGATGCATCTTTTATCAGCAACTTTTTGATGTGCTGAACAGTTTCTGTTTCATAACACAGTTGTAGTTTCAACCTTAATGAAATAAACCCAGTATTAACCTTCACCTTCAGTATCTTCTGAAGAGCTTAACACTGAGTAACTGCAGCAGGCTTGCTCATTACAGACTTGGGCAGAACTGAGACCTCCACCAACAGGTGGTTTTGTTCTGCAGACCCCTGGTACTTGTACAGACCCCCTCTTCTGTCCCTATCATGTCCCTCTCTGCCACTATTCCTGCTTTAGTTACTTTGGGACCAGATGCCTTCAGAAATGACAATTAACAAAGGTGTCATTTAACAAGAGAAACAACCAGTGTGTGTCTGTGAGGCCAACAAATGGATCTTATTTGCACTGGTGTAAATCGGTGATGTGCCACTGGGTGAGTGGACAAAGTGGGAATATAGGAAGCAGCAGCAGAAGTCAACTCAGTGTATCTGTGGCTATGTTTGTTTAACAGCCAACAACTGGCGACTATCAGGGACTGTAAATTTTCTGAGACAATATAATTAAGGCCAAACTTGAATAAACTTCATGAAAAAAAGAAACAAGACAAAAAATCCACTCCCCCCTCCCAAACCTTCCCCTTCCACTAAACAGGGGAGGGAGAAAGGGAGTGAAAAAGCACTAAGAGTTGCAGCTCATTCTGAGAGACAGGAGCCCATCATTTCTTTTCAGAACGGCAAAAACAGACATTGTGATTTCCTAGGAAAAATTGCTATGGTGCATCTGCCTTGTAGTCAGATACACATAAAACCTTGATAAGAAGGAGTACACCCAGGAATACACCCAGGACTTGCCTGGTGCCTCAGAGAATTACTGTAACATAAATGAAAACTGGCACTTTTGCCACAGGGATCTTACAGAGAAACACTGAAATGGCACAGAGGTGCGATGGTAGCATGGTGTAGCTCATCATCAAATCTTTTACAAAGTTTCTCTTCAAGATATTTATATGTTGCCAACTTACTTATTCTTGAGTATAATATTATATTTTTGCTGTCTTAAAATTTCAAACAGAAAATTAAAGAAAACACAAGCCTGTATTTATCAGATTTCTTGCATCAACCACAATCAAAGTGTTTGCCCTAATTTATTCTAAACCATCAATTTATAAGAAAGCATCTGTTTACCAGCTGTCTCAGTAGCTGCCCAAACTAATCAAAATGACCTCAGCTGGAACAGGCCTGACCTCCATCAAGTTGAAGAATCGATCTTTCCCGTGCATACATATTCTGCACTGGTTTTGAACTACAGCCTAGAAACTTATCTTCTGCCCTCTGCACCGTATTAGTTCCATTCATTGTTTAGGAATGTTGCTACTTTTCTTGCTTTTTAAACCTACATTTTTAGGCCTGAAAAAATAATGGACAATTTTCTTATAGGGAAAGTCATGTTCCTCTAACATGTTCCTCTGTGCAGTGGAATATAATAGCATCTAACTTTAACCTTACTTACTATTGTCACAGTATAGAGATCTTTTAATTATAGTAATAAACACTATAGTAGTCCACCTTTGTGCTGATGTACAAATCCTCACTTTCTTGTGCAGTGATAATAAATGGGAAAGTAGTGACTAATGAATTTAGAGTTTTAAATACATATAAGAATAATTTCAGCTCCTATTCAGGCTGCTGCTTCATAGTGGCTGCTTCCAGACACTGATCCAACTACTCACAGTTGTGAAAACTTTCAGTCTTAAAGACAAGTTAACGTAGGGTCCTTTATCCTGGAAACAGTCTCCAAATATATGATTAGGTTTTGGAGGCTGATCCAGTTGTGAGTAATCTCATAATTTCCCTCTCTCTCACCACTGCACATGTGATTGGATGTTTTGCAATGGTAAATGACCTCAAAAGTCATAGAGTCACAATTTCCCTCCATACACGTGAAACATACATGGTTAGAAAATTGCAGATTTGCCTTCCAGTTTCTTTTAACACTTGTCTCAGTGGAAAAAAATTGCAAAAGTGATTGAAAAAAAGAAAAAAAAGAAAACCCCTGCAATGAAAAATTTTCAATCTGGTTTAGACAGACAACTAACTCTCATTATACAGAGTGTAAAAGAAAGAAGGGGTCCAGAGTGCGCTCATTTCAGTAACCACCATGATGTGCTCACATTGCTGCAGTAAGTAAGACTGTCACACTCAAACCATTTGGGTTTGGTTTGTGGCTGGTTTTTAATTTTTCTTTTGGGTGTTGATGGTTTTGTTTTTTCATGGAGGAGTTAAAAGAAAGGAGGGAGGGGAAGAACAAAGGAAGGAAGAGAAGAGGAGGAAGAAAAAAGGAGTCGTAGGGAGGGAAGGAGAGAGACAAAGAAGGACAGAAAGAAAGGGGAGGCAAGGAATATGTCTTGTTTCAAGCAATGCCTACTTTTATTAACTGGAAACACACTACAACAGTTAAAAGGATCCTGCAATAGGAGAGCCAAATAAGATAAGTAACTCAAAATGCTGAAAATGAAAACCAGAAGAAAGTTCAGTATTAAAACCTTTATTGGCTTTAACTGGACATGAAGTGGTCTCTTACGTTTGTTCTTTCAGCTAATCCTGACTCCCCAAAGATTCAGTAGGCTTTGCTGGATAGAGGTTCAGCCACTCAGTGACTTAGTGCTGAATCCTACAGTATGTTGTCATGGTTAGAAAATCTCCACTGGTGGAAATTGCTTCTAAACAAGGGCAACTCCTTTTTTATTTATTGTTTGAATCTAATCATATGGTTTCCTGCCTTGCACATCTGGTCTTAGATAGATCTGGAAACGCTAGCTTTTTACATTGTTAACCCCACCCTGTAGTGTTGTAAGGACTTGATCCAAATCTCAGTCAGCGTCTTTTCTACTGACTACAGTGGAACTGGATCAGCCCTCTACTGAATTGCTGCCTCCAGTGAATTGGAGATTAAGAGAAAAAAGATGTGAGGAAAAAGTCTGTGCTTTCTTGTGCTGGTAAGAAACCAGGCATTCTTTAATTGAACTAGCCCTACTTTTGTGTCACAGAAATCTTCATTTGTCCCTTGGTATTTCTTAACCAATCTCTGTGTACTGAGGCTGTTAAAATATGATTAACTTAGGATATAAACAACACACTTGATGCTTTTATTCTGTGTCATTCCATGTTTGACTTGTTTGTCTCATACACAGATTTATCTTATCAATAAAGACTTTAAAAGATTCCCAAACCCCACCATACTTCAGTAAAGTGAGTTTCTGGAAGGCAAAAAAAAAATTAGAAATCATGTTTCTTGATGCTCCTAGTTGTATAAAATGACCATAATAATGCATTATTAATTCAGGATACAATTAGATTCAAAACCTAAGTCAGTTATGTTCATTCAGAAGAGTGACACAGTTTTCATCTGTCCCTCTATCATAACACCATTTTTTACAAGTAAGAAGTAGTCTACTTTTAGGAAAAAGCAGGCCAGTATAAGCAGCATCCCACTGTGGACAAGGACTCAGGTTTAGTTGATTTTGTAGTTTCTTTTCCTACAACCAGTATTCAAGGTTGAGGAAAGGAACAGGGAGAGGAAGTGTTACATCCCTCTGGAATTTTACCCATGAAGAATAGATAAATGCAATGTCCCAGAATGAATGTAAGCACAGGGTGTGAGCCAACAAGCATGATGTTAGCACTGTTCTGAAGTCACCTGAATAGAAAGAAAGAAAGAAAGGAAAAAAAAAAAAAAGGGAAAATAAGGTCCAACTTCTTGTGCAATAATTTGATCCTGTTTTAAAGTAAAATTCTGTGTTTATATCACAGAGATCACATATGTCCCATTTGTTAACCATTCAGCATGGCTGTGTCTGGTACTACGGAACAAAAATTATTTTCATGTTTACCTGGGCTGTGGTTCAAAAAGACACAAAATTTGTCTTTGAGGCTCTTTCTGTCCAATCCAAAATTCTGTGGCCACATGCCACAAAGCACTGATCCAGTCTAAACCCATTCTTCTGGTTCAGATTTGTTCAAAACATTTAGAAGGTTCAACCAGGGAGCTGTGTGCTGGGCAGAGAGCATCTGTTCTCATACAGTCAGCAAAAATCTGCCATAAAAGTACAAAATGCCAGCTAATGCAGTTGTAGCTGGTGTGGTTAGCACATGTTCTGGATTAAATTTGTGTGTGGAGTGCACTAGGTTTGCCACAATCAGGGATTGCAGGATTGCAATGGGGACCAGGCCGTTCTCTATCATGGCACAATTCTCTCTGAACACTTTTGCTTCTGCACCACTACCACCAAGTATTTCCTTTTTTCCCTCGCCCAGCGAACACTCCATGCAGACAAAGTGTATCAAAAATGGGCTTAGACCAAGGTAGCAAGTGTGAGCTCAGTGAGCTCTGCTTATGAGGGTACAGAAAAGGGAGAAATGGGTTTAGTTGCATGAGATCTGCATGTTTTGCTGAACATTCCCCCGCCCTCCACTCCTCAGCTTGAAACTCCTTCTTGGGTGCCAAGAAAGGACATTCAGCTGTTTTTGTGACATTACTCAGGACTTCACAGAAACTACTGACTCACTTTCATACCAGTAAAGTGTTTTTAAATATTTCACCAGGGGCTAAGCAGGAAAAATATGTTGTAGTTCTGGTGATTCAACCTAGGATTTCATAGCTACACATCATTAACACTATAAAATGATCTGTTTCATTTATTTTTTCATTTATATTACTCTCATGTCTCCTTTGTCAGATCTCCAGAGATTTTTTTCTTACTATTCCCTTGTATTAAGGAAAAAGACAATTTGTCAATGAATGCTTATTCAATGGACTGCAAGTTTTAGCACTTAGAAAAGTGAAAAAGCTTAAGTGATCTTTTTTTTCCCCTTATGTTTATCTCCGTCTGTTCTTTGGAAAATTTTTCGTACTTATTTCAAAACTAAAGAATAAAAAACTAAAGTCTTGTGTTGAGAAGAAGATGACTGCTATGAAGGAAAACTAAGCAATTTTGAAGCAACACACTAACATTTTAAGTAATGTATAAAATAGGTTGAAAACTATATGGTTTGTTTAAGGTGCCTAAATTTTATTTCATTTCTCATGTCTTGATATTTTACTGGATTTCCTTTATTCTTACTATTCATACACATATTTATAACATGAAGTGCTAGTGTATTACAGGGAAAGTAAGCCAGTAATTATTATGGTAGGTCTCAAACAAGGAGTGAAACACAAGACACAGCTTTTATAATAAGAAGAGTCATCATTAATTCAGAAAGAGCACTGCTCTCACATGGTGCTACTATTTTGGGGCAAGCTGATACTATTCTGGGATGCACAATATGGTGCTCTGTGCCTTCTGCCCTACTGACTTGATTTGCTTGAGTGCCCCTGGAGCACATTAAATGTGTCCACAGCAGAAATTACCAGTTGTGTTTGCAAGTAAACTGAGGGTCTTCAATGTGTTTTATCTAGGAAAAAACTAAAAATCACTTATTCTACACAGGACACCCCCACCCCCCATGTAAATAATGGCCCTTATTCTCTGTCAAGATAAAGAATTTGTTTTCCATGTTATTTTTCTTGTGTAGGTCACACACATTCTTATTTTCTTGTCTGTTTTCATGTTCTGTTACAGTTTTCCCTCCCCCATTTGTGTTATTATACAAGGAAATGCTTGTAAACTGAATGATTCCAAGTGATTCTTCTAGGTTCACAGCTCTACTGGTGATGCCAAAGACTGTACCCTGTTGAAAGTCTGAACTACAAAGACAATTAATATAACACCACTGCCTATGGAAAGAAAAAAAATATTACTTTTTTAAAGGTAGCTGCTATTGTCTCCTTTCTGAATATTTGTCCATAAACATTGATCTTAAGGAAACAAGTCCCTCTGTGTGTGGAAATTGCACTATGTAAGTAGGAGTTACAGGACACTCCTATAATGACATCATCCAGTATGGAAAAATCTGATCAAGACTAATTTTCAAAAGTCTGAACTAAACTGCTTTACAGTTTGGGAACTGGGAAGCTTTCTTCTAAGAGACTATTACTTCTTGTTTACTTGTAAACTTCTTGTTTACCTAGTTGGAACTTGTCTGTCTTTCTTGCTCATTTTAGGTAAATAAACACCGACTTAATAATCTCTGTTTATTGTTTCATGCTGGCTTTGTTGGCTAAATCAATTCAAGGCCCTTTCTTTCCCACTTCAAGATGTTTGTTCCAATTTTCATATCACACCCTTGCAGTTGATCCAAATGATGCATCTGTTTGTATGTCTGTGATGCAAAGTGGATTACTCGAATGATCCAGGTTAAAAATAACTTCAGCCTGAATTTTTTTAAACTTTTTTTGTCTTTTGCTGATGAAGCTGGACTAGTATGAACATATGTTTTTTGAGCAATAGCTTGACCTTTATGCTTTCCATGTGAGGTCCAGCATGTTTCTGAATGACTTCTTTCTTGATGGAATATATTAACAACTCACTTTTTCAATACTCAGATTCTTGGAAGGAAAACCAAAAACTTTGGTTCACATTGCTATCAGTGACCTCATCAGAGTCAGCAGAATCATGAAAAATAAGTATCTGTCTATAGCCCACCTTTCTTGAAGAGTTGTTCATTGTCTGAGAGCCATCCATAAATCATGATCAGAAAAAGACCTGTTAGTGAAAAGATTGCAAAGCAAATATGCAGGGTAGGCTGCCTTTCAGTATATGCCAGAGTGAACATGCCCTGTAGGGGACAATTAGTCCTGAAGCTTCAATCACTGCATATGGTACTGTGGGGCTGGTAACCAGCATCTTGGTTAGCACAGCTGAGACTGCACAGGTCAAGGAGACTACAGGCCTGTTCCCAGCACCTAGAACATCAGAAGCATCATAAGAGATGGTATGCTGTTGTTGTGGCTGTTTGAAAAGGTTAAAGTTGAAAAATCAGTGCTAGAATTCTTTATGCACTTCCACACTGGCTGACAAATGGAGAGCAGTGGGTCCTGATCACTGTGTTCCTTGAGCCTGCAATCTGCTGCTTGGGTTCTGCCATATGACTGATTTTGTGCATGTTACACACAGCACCTGCTGCTCTGTGTAGTACTTTGGAGGAAGCCAGGAAAACTGAATACACATTTTTTCCCCATGACTTCATATTAACTAAAAGCCTGTGACATACAAAACTTGATGTTGTTACAAGAGCTGCTTCTGAGAAATAACCTCTCCCTCTCTCAAGGGGTGACAGAAGATTGAGCTGAAAACCTGGACTCCTAATATCTCCTGGTCTGATTTTTTGTCACAGACCTATTCCAAAAAATTATGTTAGTTTGCAATATATCAGAATTGCCACATTAATGCATGGGCATTTTTTTCATATCAGCAAACTATAAGTTGCTTAACACTTAAGATAGGATCTAGAATTAGTGAAATCCTCATAAGAGCAAACTTTTTGACAAGCCCCAAGTGTCTTGTAGATAATAATTAAGCTTAATTTTTATTTTGTTTACACTGAAAAAAATTGAAAGTACCAGGAAATAGATAATATAATAAATCATGCCTTTCTTATATAGACAAGAAAGAACATTTGTAGTTTTATTATCTGGCCTTTCAAAGACAAGACTAATACTGTTTGTAGTCATAAACATGTCCCATCAGCATCTTTGCAGTCAGATTAAAAAAGCCGTGATGCCCAAATTGTAAGACCACAAATCAGCATACATAAAAGTTCTAGTGCAAAAAACAGTTGCAGTAGTAAAACTTAAGGAAAAAAATATGCTCCTGAATTCACAAAGCATGTGTAGACTTTTAGCTTTCTTTTTTTTTTTTTTAATAAACACATTAAACCCAGTTTTCATTAACAGTGGTTAAACCAATTATCATAAAGCTAAGTTTCTACAGTCTAATGGGTGAAGAGACAAAAGATTTCATTCCTCTTCTGTCCCTTGCTGTCCTGAATGTACAGCTACATTCTGGAGCATACACTACTGCTGATCTCTGCAACTGTGTACGTAGAGTTTTGCATACACGCTCTCAAGTATTGGAGTTATGGAGCTTCAAAGGAGCATATGAGTATGATGGGGGATAAAGACAGATGATGAACCACCAAGTCCCTACAAGTTCAGTGTGAGTTGGGAACCAGAAATAAAAAATGGAATTGCCTTTTTGACAAAGATGAAGAGTGACTGATTTACAGCTATGAGAAATGATGAAAGCCCTTTTGTCTTTAAATAAGACTCAACATTGTAAACAACTTTCTAAAACAAATCCATAATATCAAGAAAAAAGGTTGGATAATCCAGCTAGCCTTTTATATAAACTTGTATGATTGTGGAAGAGCCACCAAATACTATGGGGCCAAAGGTTCATTTAATAAACAGTGGACACATAAAGATATAAGAAAAGGAAATTCATGTAACTGTGCTAAGTTGCATTTCCATAGACTGTATTTTCTTGTTAAGTTAACAATAATATCATAGTATATCTAATTATTTTGAACTCATATGTAGTTTGGGGTTCCTCTGCACCTTGCCTGCTACCATTAAACTATGGAATATATGGAAAAGTAGCTCTTGTGGATTGAACCTCCATCAGTTTTCATAAATTATGCCATTGACCCAGCTATGGGTCAAGTCTATTTATTTAAAGAGAAGTTTTGTGGTCAGTGAGGCAGCACAGAGGCACGAGGGGCCCCTGTCCAGCTGACAGCAGTAGTCCATCGCAGCCCCTCTTTTGGGGCCAGGAGCTGGAGCTCTTTCACTACCAGAGTCTCAGTAAAGCTGTATCTCCTAGGTATTTGTAGGTATGTCACTGATTCTGCCCCAGGCAACCTGCAAGCAGCATCGTTGAAATAAGCCAGCATTCCTTCAGACTGCACTGCTAACACTACTTCTTCTTGCAGCAGAATTACTAAGAAGTCTGAGTTGGGATTAACATCACATAAATTGCAATGCTCCAAGAGATTACAACAAAATGCATAAAAAGTAGCAAACAGAGGGTACAACAAATGTTCTGGCATCACTGTAGTTAAGCTTTAGTGCCCAGAATATCTTGCCTATCAGTTTCTTCTCCCTCTCCTTCAGTTCTACAGAGCATTTCTAATTGTGCTCTACTCCATCTCTGCGTGCATCACAATCACCATTACCAAGTCAGCATTTCTCAGAAATGCCACCAGAGAGTATCTGATATATCATGTTCCTGTCTCTGAGAAGGACATAATTGCTGAATTGCTACACTGAAGTTTCTTTATGGCAGCTACTATAATTTCAGCTCTATCCTTAATGTGGTTTAAGAGGCCTGGTAAAGACAGACTTATTTTATGTGTTTAACATGTTTTTTAATTTACCAAGCTAATGTTAAATTTAATTTATATGAGAGATAAATGAATTATTGCATCCAAGAGACTAATAAAATCTCTTAATTTCTTTTCTATATGACAGTAGTTGCTCCAAAATAAACTTTAATGGAAACAGATGACTCCAGATAAAATGCATTTCTGTGCATGCAGACACCCAGCACCTTCCTTTGGAGTGCTGATCCTCACTGAACTGGCCATGATGCAGGTTCTTGGTGCCTTCCATGAAAAATCTTGTCTCATAAGGGATTTAACTTACAGTTTTATGCCAAGGCAGTTTGACTTTTCAAAAGACAGTTCATTTAATACAAAGAGTTAATGATTTGGAGTGAATAAGCACATCCAAAACTACATTCAGAGATGATGTCTTCTGAGTTGGGAATTCAAAGTTGGAGAAAGTTAGGAATTCCAGTGCAAGCACAGTTTTCAAAAATTTGGACTTCAAAACACTTAGGGAGCAAAGTCTGATTGGATCATCTTAACTTTCTTAGACCCTCCTGTCCTCCTCCAGTTATACAGTTCACAGAATCAATAAAACAACCTTTTTCAAAAAGTTTTTAATATATAGGCTGTGGATTTGGATTGTAAGAAATGGTAACTTTAAAGATACAGAAGCTGAAACCTGCAAGACAGGTTTCCTTTGTGCATCTCTGTAATAAGCAAGACAGCTCTTGATGTGGTGTAAGCACCAAGGGGAAGAAAAAAACCCATGAAAGTTCAATGAAATCTATATAGAAAGCCCTGCACATGCATGAAAAGGCCTCACAAATTGATGCAGATGCCTCAGGATTAAATTATTAACTGCAGAATCAGATGCAAAAATAAATTACAGGCAATACATACAGGCCCAAAAAGGCCTGCTCTCCAGGGAAATAATTTTCTCTGTTCATTGTCACTTCATATTACCCATCCATCATTCGTTCATCAGTTTCTGCTTATTCACTTGTTGCCAAGTCTATTTTCAAGTTTCCACATTCCTTCAGTGTCATTGCATCTTCCCTTTTTCCTGGAATGTACTGGCGCTCTGTCCGCTGGCTCTCCACGCTGAGTCAAATGTAAAGAGTGTTTGGGGTCTTCAGGGGGTGTGTTGGTTTCTTGCAGTTTTTTCAACCCATATTTTTTCTTCTGTGCTTGCAAAGCTGTCCCACTAGTTCACCCAAGAAAAGCTGGTGTTATCAAACAAGTGTAGAGAAGTATCTGTGCATCTCCTATAAACCCTTGGGTGGGATGATGCTAACTAATGTCATCTTCTTGAGGTGCTAATTAACCCCTGTATATGGCTTACAGTAAGACACAAATGGGTTTTTTCTCCTTTTTTTTTTTTTTCCATATTCTGTCTTACACTTTCTGAGGATTTCAGGCCAGAATTCTGTTCCAACTTACTGTCGTGTATCTGGAATTTTTCCACCACTTTAAAACAAATTGTAAAATTCTGCTCTTCAGGAAGCTCCTTCAAAAAGTCCTGTGCAATATTATTATATTGGCTGGAGCACCATTTTCTAGGATAGTATTTTGTGTTGTGTTACCTACAGCAGAACCACAATGTAAAGTTACTCTTTAAAGGAAGGTCAAGAGCTGACCTTAAATCTACTGCCCTGACCATACCCATTTCAGAGAGGTTTTCAAGGATTTTTTCTTGTGAAATCAGGAAATAAACAGCATGCTTTCCTTCCACTGAGTGCTTCCTTTACTGTTTCTGTGCTCTTCTTTCTGCTTTCTCACAGTTTGGTATCCTAAGAAAACAGGTATAGCCCAAGCAAAAATGTCAGTATTAAAAATAATATCAAAATCCGGTTTCCAGTTCAGTTGCACTTGAAAAGAAGGTTTTCCATAGCACAGATAAGTGCCGGAACACTTAAATTTTGTGTTCTTCCCTCAACTGAGCCCACATTGCATATATTTATAAGTTCAGGCATCACTCTTAGTATTCTTGGTTGACAAAATGCATAGGTAAATAAAACATAAGCAAATAAAAGAGTGCTGTAGGGGAGAAAAAAACTTTATTTTGATTGGGTTTATTTGTTTTTTTGCTCTCGAATAAATCCATCTCCATGAGCAAACAAACTTGCTCATAACCCCACAGTTAGCCTTATTAAGTGTAGGGATTGATTTTGATTCTAAAAAGAGAATTATTTCCCATTGACTAATGCTACCTTCCAAGGAGCATTATCAAAACAAACTGAGACCCAGGGCATAGTAAGTTATTAAGGTTGAGTAAGAAAACTGTGATTGTACGAAAAATGTTAAAAGTAAGAAAAAATAAAATCAATTGGTGCTTTATCACTTCTATGGCCATACCAAAGTCATTGGCAGCAGGATGACCTTCAGCCACCACAAAAAGGCACTTTCACTCCCAGGATGCTTTGCTAGCACCCATCCTGTAACCAGATATCCCACACTTTCCCTGCCCTGCTCATCTAGGATCCCTATTCTGGTAATTCTTGTCACTAAACAAAATGAAAATAAAGAGGATTCTGCCTTCATTTGGTAGAATTAATTTAGCATGAAAGCATGGCTCAGTGGTGGCATCATCTGTAATAATGACTTGCTAGCATTTACCACTGAACTGGTTTTGGCCTGGACCAACTAGCATGATGACTTACATTGTAAGGGCAAGTTTTGGAGATTAATTCATACCTATGACCATGCCCAAAAGACAGTTTTGATGAAGCCATCATGGCTTTGGTAATAGGAGTTTAGCAACTAAACAGAGCCTGCATCATGACAATTGGTCTCAGAGAAAGAATAGCCACTCACCCTTTTGATTTTCAAGTAGAGGAACAGCCAAAATCAACTAGAGGTCATGAGAAAACAACCAAAAGTGCTTCATTTATTGCCATGGAATTTGGACATTTTTTTCCTTCAGACTTTGATTACACAAAGAATGTGCCATAACTTAAGAAAAGTTGTCTCAGACTCTGTCGGTGTCCTCCAAAAATTCTGAAAATAAAACCCAGGGTTCAAAGCTCCTCAGGATGAAGAGTCAGGCAACAAACAGGGAATGTGCATCAGTCCTTGCTGGGAGAACTGCTCTCTTTAAAGAAACAAATTTTTCTGTGCCATTTGTAGAGGTATAAGGTGAGAGATGGGCAAACTATTTAATTTCTGGTTGTAAACAATATGACATCACAGTTTTCAGTCTTATTGCTGGGCTGGAAAGATGTGTCTTTTTGCTTGATCATTGTTTTGCTAAGTCATTTCTTCTAATGTCTTCATTCATCCATATTATGTATATAGCATATATAAACACATGAAGTATTCAGTAATAACACTAGAATATTACTCTTTGAATAATATTATTGATTCCTGTGTTTTAGTAAAACAGATTTCTCTCAGGTCTTTTGTACCCACAAAGAAAAAATCCTTTTCATTTACTTGGTTAGTTAAATTTTTTAGTGGCTTTGTTCTCTGCAGTGTGCCCTATAAAATCTGTTTCCAGATATAAATTCTTATCTCCCTTCTTTTATCTTGGATGAAAAAATAAAGCAGACATAACAAAGAGCACACAATAGAAACATATAAAGAAGGATCTCACAAAATTGGAAACAGTGGAAGACTGGATTGCTTCCAGTCATCTTCACTTCTTAAAACTTGGGCAATTGTCTCCTGGAGGTAGAGTCAATAAAAAATGAAAGTAAATGCCTTTATTATCTAATTTCAATATATTTTATATGTAACAGGAAAGATCAGATATATACTGAGCATCTCAAAATGTGAGGTCTCTGAAGAGGAATGCTCCTTCTTTTTCCATTCAGGGGAAAAAATAATCCCAAACTTTTTCTTGTTTTCCAAGATGTTCTTACACAGACCTTGAAACACATTTTTTGCTCTTTTCTTAAGCAGTTGGGTGGAGTCTTTGTTGTTTATTTGTTTGTTTTTTCTAATCACATGGCAATTTATTTCTGTGCCCGCTTCCTACTGCCTTTTTAAAAGATATACAACTGGCAATTGTGTTTTGACATTTTTTTATTTATAGCATTTAGAGAAAAAGAAACAAAATTCAAGTACATCCCCCAATGCAACTTCAGCAATGATGATGGTTTAATTGGTGTTTCCACTGACAGCAGTCACATGAAATTTTAACTGTAAGACACAGTCCTGGCTCACTGCTTCTCACCAGCATCTGTAAAAATGTACTACTGTCCCACAGGATTTTGTTCTAATCGTTATGGTATTAACATTCAATTTTGTGGCTTGGCAAAATGACCAAGAGGTGTTGGCTGCAGTAATAAGCAGCTGAGATGGTGCTGCCCACGTGCCTGGCTAAGTTCAGTGCTTGCCTCTTTACCTCTTCCCCTCTTGCCAGAGCTGAAGAGCAACAACCAAATCTGCTGTGATCACACAGCCATAGATACCATCATAGCTCAGCTTCAGCACTCGGAGAAAGGTGATGAAAACAAAACAGTTTGCCTTGGCTTTACCCACAACTTTTTCTTATATGTGGAATATTCCCAGACAGCATCTTCTCCGAAGGAAACCTAAAATTTTGCTTTTCCCACCTCATTAAGGAAACCCAAAGCCTTGTTTTTCCTAACTCTACCTGTGTAAGAAACTGCCTGCTTTCTCTCTACTTGAAGTCTGCCCTAGAAATATATGACTGGATGCTTAATAACATGCAAACATAGCTGGATCTGGTTTTGTGGGAGGTTTTTTTTATTTCCCTAATATAAGGAATTATAATTATTCCTGTTAAATGCGCTGTTGGGTTTTTTTTCTTGTTGCCTTAATTGCCCTGTTACCAGTTTTCACACTTACTCTTTTGCCCAACAACTTGTCATAATTTAGGCCACAACTGTCTCTAATCTCTGGGCTAAACCCTAAACTAACTGATTTTAGTAAAATTACTAATTCTGTTTTCACAAGTAACTAATCAGAAGCAACCAACCAGAAATCTCACTGCCTGGGCTCGTTCTCTCAGTTGCCCTTGCTAACATCATCTGGTTCTTCTCTTCACTTTTCTGTTCTGTTTGTCTTTCTTGATGGGACACCTATTTTCTGACTTTCCTTTCTGTCTTCTTCACTCATCACCTTTTCCCTACTACCTGTCGCTACTTCTATGTTCAGAACGTTGCAACCATTTATTTCAATTTCTAACCGTAATAAAAACTGTCAATGCAAATCAATCCAGATGCTTTTAAACAACTGCAGCCCCACATTAATTAAGCCATTAAGCTATCCTAGAAATACTATCTGAGGAAATTAGGCTGCTATGAGCATTGACTTCTACATTGCTGAATATCAAAGCCACTTTTTTTTTTTTTTTTTTTATCCCTGGGGTTTTTTTTGTGGGTAGGTTTGTTTGTTTGATTGGTTGGTTGGTTGGTTGGTTGGCTGGTTGGTTTTGGGGGTTTTCTCTTTTTTATGGAGAGGGTGTTAAATATAAAATACTCATTCATTTGTCATGCTCTACTTGAGTCATTGTACAAAGGCACTTCACCTGTTTCATATCTTCCATCCATCATTCGGACAGTGAGACATAACCCCTCAACCCCTAAAGTGGTTGCTACACGCAACTGGAATTCACAATGCAGGGAATGTTCATTGTGTCAACTGGCCCTGATCTGGTTTACAATATGTCAACACTTTCTTCTGTGTTTATCAAGTGCATGTGAGAAGCAATTGATGGTCAACAAAAGGGAAGAGGAATATGCAAGTTTTTACAGCTGATTTGTTAAATCATAGGATCTAGGGGAAAAAAAGTTCAAAACAGAAAATAAGAAAACAGTCCAAAGAGCTGAATACTGCTTTTCACTGAATAGAGAAAGAGTTGATTTACACTACTGACCTCAGAGTAGAGGAGAAATCTTCTTCTCTGTATCCTCTTCTCCCTAACAGCACTAAGTACAACCACGCTCCTCAACCACACTAATTGATGTAAATATGAGTTTTAAAGCAGAGATTTAGTAATGCTCTGTAGCTTGGATAAAAGTAATTTTGATTCTGGTAGCCTAATTAAGAAATTCTGATTTGAGCAGTGAGTTTTCAAGGTCTGTTCTTTCAAACGTCAAGAAGCACAAATGTCTGGATATGCTAAATGCTAATTGGAGATTCTGGCCTATGTAAAGATTCAGACCTGAGCTTACAGAACTCATTTTAATGTCCACATACAAAGGCAGGAGAAAGAGAAGACACCATGAGGGTAACCTTGAAAGAAATGGAGGAGTGACCTAAAATTAATTTCAGAATTTACTTTCCGCCTCTTATTTTTGCCAGGTATTAATATTCTTTTTTAATTTCTCTGCGTGTATATCATAAATGCCTCTATTGTTCTCTTCTGATCTCTATTTCTCTGAGATTTGAAGATGAAGGAGCCACATAAAGTGATTTAAATGTGTCCTTTTCTTTATTTTTGCCATACTGGTCCAGAACTCATGATGTAACCCAGGAATTTGGGTTGGCATTTCACAACCACTCTTTATTGTATTTTTTTACAAGCTGTGGAAACAATTTTTTTTTCCAGATTTCTGGTATGAAGCCTAAAAATTATGTATGTAAAAATGATTTTGCAAGACAATTTGCATTAGAACTATTTTTGAGACATCCTAGAGGGAAATAACAGAGCAGAGCATGGTTTCGAAACATGGGCTGCTGAAGCAGCACAGAGAAGGAAGAGTGAGGCAACAGTGAAAGCAGATATCATACAGTCTGCAGGCCAAAATAATGATTTGTTAACCTATAATTCAGGAAGAGAACAAAAAAAGGAACTGAATATGTGGTTTATGACTAGCAGTCTACCCAGATCAAGACTAACTGAGTATGTGCCTAGGCAATAAATTCTGTATTTATCAATTCTGTGTAGGTAGAAATTCTTTTCTCCTTTATTTTCCCCTCCAGCAGGAAAATTGGATCAGCACAAGCAGATCAATGCTAGTGAGCCTATTACTTCTTTTGTATATCTATAAAGCTGCTGTTCTGATCCTCACAGTCGTATTTATTGTTTAGTATAACAGGATCCATACACAGGGAAATAACACTTCCTCATATGTGCATCACTGGCAAACCTCATCTACCTAAAGCTGTTTCCAATGTAAATAAGTAAAATATTATGTTAGAGATGCATTTGGTTTTAGTTTCTTTTAAAATTACCTGAAGATTGAATTTCAAACCCTGCTGTTTATTTTCTATTTGTTAGTTTATAAAAACGATATTTTCAAATACTTTTGCAATGAAAAAGTCCCTCAGGAGATGAGAGATCCTTTGTAGGATCTGCCACAGTAGAAAGGACAATGAAATTAATTTCACTTGCAAGAGGAACTTTAGAGTGGTGATTTAAAATGTAACATTTTTTTTAAAGTAGGTTAAGATATCAAAATTGTAACAGTATACAAATGTATCATATGAATTAATTCCACTACCTGGGAAAATGTCCAAAGTCTTCTTATCAGGAGAGCAAATACTTTCCTGGACCAACCCACACTTTGGGGAAAATGTTACTCAAAAAGACATTATCTGCCTGAACAGCATTGTTAGAGCTCCTTGAATCCTCTCTATAAAAAGGCGTATTTTTTTCCTTGAGGTATTTATCCAAAATCAAATTTATCTCTGAAAAATCAATATTGCAACCAGACAATTTACTATCAATGGTAAAAATTAAGGCTTTTACCTATTTTCTGATTAAATCAGAGCAGCTCAGCCAGTCAGGGAGCAAGAATCAATGATCGTCTAAACCACACACCTCAAATGAGGCAATAAAAAAGTACCAAAAAGAAGCTCCAAGAGGAAGAGCCTTCTATATGCCAAAAGAATCATACAATAAAAGCAAAGTTAAGTAATAAAATTTTCAAAGGCAGAGCAAAGATATTAATACCTAGGATGTCTTTGACTTTTGAAGCTAAAAATATTGAATCATTATTTTTTGTGGCATATAATCTACTCTTTTGATGCTTATATTTGATGTACCAGTGACAATAATCATCCTATGCTAAAGATCATTCAAGACATTGCTCTTGTGTCTCCATTTTTTGGAACAAAAAATTACATTAGAATCTTCAGTTTCATTTTTTAGAAAAATCTTTTATTTTTTCCTGAAAGTGAAAAACAGGGAAATAAAAAAAAAAACCAAATTTAAAACTTATAAACTAATAAAAGCATTTCAGAAGGGTAGGGCAATCTTATGATTTTAGAGGAGGAATGTGTTTTTTTCATCAGGATGAAGTCGGTTAAGTCTGTCTGACTTTTGCTGCAGGATTATGATCTAGGGTTTGTCTATGGAGAAATGATAAAACAGAGACAGAAACCTACTCCTTATTACCCCCCCTACTTAGACACACACTGATTCTGTGATAAAGGTGTCATATTTTGGACTAGTTTACTCAGCTCAGATGACCATTACAAGGAAACCTATTAACAAATCTCTTTTCCAGGACTATGAGATGGAGCTTTTTTGAATTCTCTTCCTTCACTCATAATCCAGTTTTCCAGGCACAGTGTAAGGTAATGGAATTAATCTACATTTTGATCATTTGTTTGAGTAAATGTGGTTTTTTTCTGGCCAGTAAACAGCCAAAATAATTAACAAGGACACTTGCATTATTTTTACTCTTCACTACAGTCATAGTGTATATGAAATCTGTTTCTAATTCATGTTTAGGGACCTGAGAGACACACTGAGCAGTGCTTAAGAAATTTCTTTTTATATAAACATTCTCATTTTTCCAATTAAGTGATCATAGAGAAATAAATAAACAAATACAGTAGGCAACAAAAACAATGCTGCTGAAACTTGGGGGATTGGTTTGGGTTTGTTCTGAATTTTTTTTTTTAAATTTGGGCTTTGTTGCCTTGAGAATTCTTTTTATGACACTTTTGACTAAATCTCTAGTAAGGTAAAACAATATTATATATCTGAATTTTAAATGTCTGCATAAACAAAGCTGTACCATCTTTTAACAAAATCGGTGTAAAGAATTAAAAAATTAGCAGAAAAAATCTGCATTTCAGCATTTATTGGTTTTAAGATTAACATTTAAGCAAGACAATTTACATACTAAAGCTCTTTTTAAGCACATATTACAGATAATGAAAGCAGAAATTTATTTTTCAAGATTTCAGAATGCAGCAAGCATTAGAATTTAATTTCCAACTTTTTCTTTTAATGTTATGCTGTTTTTTCACTGAAAAAAACCATGCAAGTGGGCCAGGAGCATTACAAAAGAATCATTAAGGTGCCCCAGAATCAAAAAGGCACATAATTCCAAATATTCTCCCAACATTACCTCCCAATATCAACAGGCCCCTTCTTGAGGAGTGAGAGGGAGCCAGACACGGTGCTCTCTTCACCTCAGGAACTATCCCACTGCTGAAGTTTGGCTGGAGCAGCTCCTGGTCCTTGCTTTGATGGGCTTGAACTAGGTCAAAGATCTGACTGCTGCCATCACATGGCTGCTTCACATCCTTCCACTTGCGGAGCACATTTAATCAGCTTATTCCAGGTCACAGGCAGACTTGCTCTGGAAGATAGTGTTAACTATCATGGAAAACAGTTCTTGACCTTAGTTCATTTAGGTGTTCCCTGCTGAACTGGGTCAGGCTGCTCTAGCTGTCCAGTGCTCATTTCAAGTACATATTTTGCCTGCTACAGGGTGTATTACATTATAGCTGTTACAGCTGTTCAATGTTTTCCTACTGGTTATCATAATGGAAGAAAATATTTTCACTGAAAATATGTCTTTCCCTTTTAAAAACATTTTAAATAAGGAAACAGTGAGGCAATTTAGAGACAAAAATAGTTTTCATTTATAGTTCCTTCCTTTATTCCTTCTTTCCTTCCTTCTTTCCCTCGTTCTTTCCTTCCTTCCTATATTTGACTAAGCATTTTTTTTTTAAATTTGATATAAAATCCTCATTATAATTACAGTCTGTGTAATTTTTCCTTTCCCTAATCAATTAACCTTTGAAGTCCCTATGGAGACACTGATACAGGTCCTTTCCCTACTGAACGGCCTTACTTGCTCCTGCCTTTTGTGCACCTGTGATGCCATAAATTAGTCACAGATGGCCTGCTAAAATATAATCACTGTAATTTGTCATGAAGTTGATAGCTATACCACTTTCTCTTGCTTTGCAGAATCTAGACAGGTCAAAATTTGGAACCTCTATAAGTTCTATCAGGAGAAAGATATGGCTACCTCCTTGATATGGAGTAACAAATTTCATAGTAGATGCCCAGAATCCCTCTGTGCTGGGTGTGGAAACTTTGATGCCCAAACAGTGAGCCCTGTGAGATTTCCAACTTAATGCTGTCCTGCAATTACCCAGAGCAAGATAAAAACACAAAATATGAGAATCTTTTAAATCCCAGAGCCACAATGAGGTTCCTTTCTTGCCAAACTCTCCCCTCTAGCAGCGGTTTTTTTTTAATTATTTTTCCCTGAAATACTGGCCCAAGACCATGTCAAGAGAAAGGAATTTCCTTACCCTTGTAATACTCTATTAGTTGTGGTGTTTTCCCAAGATGTCAATAAGATGAGTAGTGTGTTTTCTTTTCTTTTCTCTTACTAACATATAGGATCATCTCTCAGCTTTTTCAGGAGGATCTATTTAACTTTCCAGGAAAGGGCCACAAGCATCCACCCACCCCCTAAAGTGCTGGTGGGTGCTGCCATGTGGGAAACAGCTGAAGACAAAGAGGAGAAAAGGCACAGCCAGTGGTGAGGATGCTACCTCAGGAGATCCAGCCCTTTGTACCATTTTCCTTCACTGAGACTGCTCTGCAATTTGGATCAGACCACCACTAGCCTGTAGAGCAGGACAGGAAGGAACTGAAACCAGAGACTAGATCTTAAAAAGTCTTAGTGTGAAACAGGCTTCATATGTCTATCCTGAGATGCTGCTAGACCTGTACAGACTTTCAAACAGGCTTTGTGGCTACAGCAGTTCTTTGTTCTTGGACCTTCTTGCAGGTGTTCCTGTTTCACTATAAAAGCTATTTTTTTATATCAGCCTAATTGCAATATCAATTTTAAAACTACACAAATTCTTTATACTGGTAGTTTGCTTTTACATAAATTACCCTATTAAAAGAAAGATTTTGTAAAAACCAATTATCTGAGAGGGTTTTGGCCCACTTAAATAATTTTCATTGGAGAAGTAGCAAATGATCAGATTTTCAAATTAAAATTTCACAGCAGTAAGATGAAGCTTGGAGTCAGAAACCAGAGACGAGTCTTTCAGAGTGTGACAGTTAATTTTTGGATGCTCACTTTGAAATATTTCCTAGGTAGTAATGTCTGAAAATTATAAACCTTTAAAATCTGAGCCTATTTGCCCTGGTTTTCAGACTTTTACTGCTAGATCATCCTTCTGCTATCACTCTGCCTCTCAATCTTGAATCTCAAACACTTTAGAAAAAAAAAAGGGAAAGATTCATCTTATGAGCCCAGTTAAATGAATTGCATTCAAATAAACCAGAACTTGACATAAAACCAGCATAAAATTGACCAAAAAATATTTTGGGACCTGATGTCACCCTTTGTCCTTACTAAGTTTATAATTAACATAAAAGAATAGATAACAGCTGGTGCTTGTTTACAGGGCAGCCTGTTATACGGGTGGTACTGTGTGTTGTGTAGCTGAAGAACAGTTACTTCCTTACTCTCCTACAGTAACCTCTACTGAAATATTTTTGGGTTTTTTTCAGATTAATTTTCATTGATTGAAAATGTTTTACTTTGCTACAGTTCTACTTTGTACAAACAAACCCATTTCCCTAAACTAAAGGAAAGAATCCAGATTCCTACCGCCTGTATCAGTGTCCAAACCACCAAGTAACAAAATCATTATGTTACATATTTCTGTGTAACATATCTGAATGCTCAGTACAAAAAAGAAAAGCTCTGTCAGCTCCACTGTTATATACACTGCAACATGGTAAATAGAGAGCTTTCTGACAAGGTCAGAAACAGAAGTTCTCTATCCACAGAAATACTTTCAGACAAATTTAGGAATACTGTGACTATTTTGAAGCCTGACTTACAGAACAAAGGGGATTTTCTTCTTTTCTTAACCCTTACCCTTTCCTTCTTCTTTCTACCTTTTAATATACAAAACTACTTAAAAATGTTAAAAATGCTACTCAGTCTGTGAATAGAACTGAAATACTTTAAATCATATTTTGCACCAATTAACTTCAGGGTGAAGAAATTCACATAACTTAAGAATAAAATTTTTGCAATCAACATGGAGTTTTTAAGGTTAGAAAAGACCCTTAAAATCATCAAGTCCAGCAGTCAATCCAGCTCTACCAGCTGACCACTAAACCATGTCCCTAAGTGCCACATCTACAGATCTATTAAATGCCTCCAGAAATGGTGACTCAGCAACTTTCCTGAGCAGCCTGTTCCAGTGCTTGACTACCCTTTTGGTGAAGAATTTCTTTTTCCTAATATCCAATCTAAACCTGCCCTGGTGCATCTTGAGGCCATTCCTCTTGTCCTGTGCTTGTAACTTGTGAGAAGATACCGACTCCCACCTCAGTACGACTTCCTTTCGGGTACTTGTAGAGAGTAATAGTTTGTTGGTAATAAATAAAAATTCTGTTGCTGCACATGGACAAAATATCAGCCCAGTGCTGTATTCTTCTTTGATTCTTCCTTCACTTTGCATGCAGAAAGATTCTTGCCTATTACTTATTGTAGCTTGGTTCTCTTAGGAGTTTATTGTCTTGTTCTGAGAGCCACGACTTCAAAAAAAAATAATGGTGATTCATTTTGGTGACGTTCCAAGTAGGTGAATTTAATTGTCATATTTTTGGTCAACATAAACTAAAGCAGAACAGAGGGAAATTTGAGCATATTTAATCACAGAGTGCTGTCGTGCTGCTGAGGAAAGCCATAAACAGTTGACTCCAAGCTGGGAACATCATGCCAAACATTCGTATCTGGAACAGGACTGTACGTTCCACCAGTGTGCTGCAACAGGGAAAGCATTAACACAGGGAGTTCAGTACAAGTAGAAAAATGTTTTGAAAATGAAAGAGGTCAGGACAGGGGGAGTGGAATAAGCTTGGAGAGTGTTGTGTATCCAGAAAAGAAGAAAATACTGTGTTTCCTAACCTGGGACAAAAGTGAATAAAATTATCTCCCATATAATCCTTTCAGAAGAGAAGCAAATCAAAGAATTCCTGAGGGACAATTTTTTCCCCATCGTACTCAAAATAAGTAATTTTGAGTGACAGACAACTTAATCCACTACAATTAGCATACATCTTCCTCACTGGCAACAAGATCAAACTGTATGAGCACACTATACCCATCATATTACTAAAAGTTTTCTAAGCATAGTTAGGAAGTGATACTGCTTTGATGTTACTTTTGGCTTTCAATCCCAGGACTTGGATGAAAAAGGACTGTAACAATATTTTAACCTGCTTATAGGGATTCAAACCCATATCTCTCAGCAGAATGCCCTAATCACTCTGTGGTTCAGGGAAGGAAGTACACTCCACATGCCTACTGCTGAAATTGCTCCAGGATTCACTGGTGGAGGGAGAAGAGGTCAGAGAGGCAGATGGAAAACAGATTGTATTCCCGTGGTAAGGCATTAACCTTGGAGAAACACAGTCCCTCTGCTAATGTTTGCGCTATCACAGGGTGTGGGTGGAATGCATGCCTCCTTCCAGGCTGCAGTCCCAACATCTGGGATCACAGCCCAGGTCAGCTCAGTACCATAACTATGAAAGTTTTGTACTGAGCTCAACTACCAAGTTCCACACCTTAAACACTGAGTACAGTCACACTTTCTCTTCAGCTATCTGGCTTTGGCTATGCTTTTATCTTTCCCTTTCAGCAGGTAAGACGAAGTCTGTCCTAAACATTGCACTTACCATATAAACAGTCAGAGTATTTGGGACCCAGTGTGCTGAGTAGACAGGGAATCCTGGATCTGGATCTTTCAGAGATGAAACATGAGTGCAGCTGCAGCCCTGTGCTAAATACATTTCTGCTTAAGAGCAAGTTCTGGGTCATCATCCTGATTTCTCTAACTCTCTCCATGCTGGGACAGGAGTCATGAGTTTCGTTCAGAATTTTGGCTTGTTTGAGGGCCAGGCTGACAACTCTTCAGAGCACCACGCTACCTCACTTGTAGATGCCTGCATCTGTGCCCTACGCTTTTATTCATCACTTATGCAGCACTTATGTGTAATTCCTGATTGAGCAGTTCTTGTGCCATGACCTTCATTTTCTTGCCCTTAAGATCTTCATGGGTTCATTCATACTGCTAAAGTTCATCTTACTTCTAGCTCTACAGCAGGATTTCCCTCTCTTGTGCTGCTTCTGCAGCTATTCTGGTCTTTGGCCAACTCTTAGTAAAGTATGCTCAAATTTACGCAGGTGGCTTAAAATGTATTTAAATTAGTAAATGAATGAAAAGTAAATCAAAATCAACAGACATTTCCCCTTAGCATACTGTGTATTTTCTGTTATCAGACTGTTTAAATTATAGAATGTCTGGTCTATGTCTTCCTCTATTTCTTGAGCAGCACTTAATGCAAGTAAACAGGGGCATTCAGCAAAAACTAATCTAAACAGAACACTCACTCCTCAATTTACTCCAAAACTACAAATTAGAATAAAGACAAATCTATATTTTCTTAACTCTCTGTTTTGACTAACATGCAATGGTTGTATGGGCCTTCCTCTAATTAGAACTGTGTATTGTTTTTGCATTCAAATGACCACACACAAATTGCTCTAGTCTAGTGCCCAGATAGTACATAGATTTCTTGTAGCAATATCTTTATGAATGTTGATTTCTGAATTTTCTATCTTTCTTGTTATTTGAGAAATTAACTATGCCTTTTTTCTATAAAGTACATTTTTCTAAGGGGATATTGTTACTCCAAACTTCTACATAAGAAGATCTTTCTTTTGCTTTTGTTTCCCTTAAGGGCTATTTAATACAATCTTATCCTTTTAACAATTCAGATTAAGTTTTTTGGTTGTTTCATTATTTTTCACCAAAACTCAGTCCTCTTATGAGACCAAACCTCTAGATAGATGAAAGCCATCATTCATCACATGAGCAAGAACATAAAACCTAAAATGAATGTAAAATCAGGCATCTTTTGTGATCATTTAAGATTTGCCCAGTCAGAAAACTGCCTGCTAAATATCTGACAGCACATTCAAAATCTCGTTTATTTTAAATTCAGCCAATCTATGTTATTTGAATAGAAAAGTCTAATAGTTTCTCTTTGGAAACAAATATATATTACATATATACACATATTACATGATATTACATAGATAATATATAAATCAATGTACATTAGTGTAAGACTCAAATTTCCTTATATATTAACACCTGCATGTGCTCTAAGACACGGCACTTTTAATCCCTACCACTCATTCTGTTTTGTCCCTACCTGTCTGTATGATGCTGACTGACACCCCAAAACTTTTAGCCATATTGTTTCTATTTCCTCCTTCTTCGCTTGATTACTCTGCAGCTGGTTCAGCAGCCAACACAGTTAGAATCTCAATTCTACTTTAGTTCCAGTGATAATATAAGTGGTAATTTATCCATCCAAATAAATGAGAAAAAAAAATCCTTACAACTTAGAAGTACATGCTAATAATACATTTTTACATGTCTTCTTGCTATTATTTGATTTACATCCTGTTTGTTTGGAGAAATCCTGTAGCTGTCACATATAACTCCAAAAATGGGGAATGTTGCCTAGGATTTGCAGAATAAACAATTCTTAATCTACACAGTGTTTTTCCCCTGCTGTACACACCCTGTAACTTAACTATATCCCAAACATACTACAGTCATTTAAAGGACACGTGTCTCGGCTTTCATTCAACAACTTTTTGAGCTTGGAAACTATGCATCTGTAAATCTGAGTTAGAACAGAACCATTTTAACCTATTTTATTGAGGCCAAAAGGAAGACAGAAGAATGATAATTATCTACTGTTACCCTTCCTGACCTCAGCAGTGTCTTTGGGAGTTTTATCAGTGAGTTCATGGAGTTGAAATTTTGACCTGGGTTAAGTCCAACCTTTGAAGAGAAAAGGGTGAGCAGCACCTGCAGTCTCTTTTATATGACTGGGTTATTAGGATATGGGGAAAAAAATATTTTTCCCCGAATAAAAGTCCACCTCTGATGTCTTTCTTGAGGCACTCTTATGATTCAGATAGAAAAAGAAATCAGAGTTACTCCAAAAACAATGAAAAGAATTAGAAAAAGTTATCTGACAACTGTGGTTTACTTCATTTCATGTCACTCACAACTGAACCACAGTGAAAAATGTCACTCAGCATCCCATGGAATTATGACCTCACAAAGGAAAGTGATGCAGAGCACCTTTTCTCCAAGATTTTCTGTATCTTTCCTCTTCCTGAAAGAATTTGCCATGAAAAGGTAACATAATGATGTAATTGTGCCAATAAAGCCCATTGAAATCAGTGCCTATGGTTTCAGCTCATTCCCACAGGGTGTGAGCACATATTGCTTTGAGCAAGAGGAAATTTTAGAGGATCAATTGCAAAATAAAATTACATTAAATTTTTAAAAACACTCCTCCCTTGTTCTTTTTCTTCTCTCTTTCTGTACCACAAGACAACGGTAATGGTTTTGTTATCTTTCCTTTCTGCTCCACAGGAACTAACAGGAATCATCCAATTTCTCTCCCATGATAATTAAATAAAATAATTAATGAAATAATATATTAAATAATAAAGGAAATAATTAAACAAATCCAAGAGTAGTCATTCTCAGCCTTTTTTCCCCCAGTGGTAATATCTTGTCTCATAAAAAAAATCTCTGGCTTCACACCTTGCCCTGATTTGGAACATCTTTCTAGATATTCAAAGGCTATTAGCACTTGACTTTACGTTTGTAAGTTACTTTAAATCTGAAAGTATTCCTCCAAGTTTAAGTATTTTGTTAATCCTCTGTTTTCTTCTCTCCAAGAAAACTTGGCTTAATAAAAAATATTTTATAACATGGCTGCATTTCAGCCACTGTGAAAGCAATGATTACTGAAACATCAAGGTGGCCTTTGTAGTGTTTCACCCTTCTGATTGTGCTGGAATGAGTATGTCCAAAACAAATATCTGTATGTTCTGACCACTTGACTACATGGTACAATTTTTATTTATATTATTATTTCTGTATGCTAGTACAGAAGATCTATTGTCTTGTTTCATTAAATTGTTTTAATACAACAACCAAAAGCTACTAAAGTGGTCTGATTTTACCTGTAAGAAAAATAGTTAATCACCAGATACAGAGTTAAATTCTGTAGTTTGTACCATTAAACTGCAGTTATTGGCATAACCTGACAGTTTTATAGGAAAGGACCTTAAGGGCTTAATTCAACACCTCAGACACTTCCATAAAAGGTCTACTCTCAGTTCAGTCCCATAATCCATGAAATCCATACTGTAGCCCTGCACTCCATGCTCATCAAACACTTTCCAATTCTCCTTTCACATTTCCTCCCCATCCTTGCCAGCACAGGAGCATCCTGGGTTATAGTGCTCCTGCTTAAAGTCCAACTGCAGTTGTGAGCCAAGGGAAATATCCCAATTTGTATATCCATGAAGAAATATGGTTCTTTATGAGTGCCTCCAAATCCATGTTTCATCATAAACCATTGCTTTCACTTTGTTTCACTCTAATAGTGACCTTCTCCCACTATTTGCTTAACAGCAGTGTGGTAAGTAATTATAAAAAGTGAGACATCCGATTTCATTTCCAATCTGAGGGAGTTCAAACCCACCCTTACATTTTCTGAAAAGTGTTCTAAGAGACATATTGTTATGAATATTTGAGCTTTTGTACTAACAGAAAATGAAGGTATATAGAAATTTTGGGAAGAAAACTTTTCTGGTTTGTTGAAGCTGGGATACACAACCACCGAGGCAGGACCTAGGGATCCAGAAGAATGACAGCATCCTGGCAATTGCTTGCAGGAAAAGAAGTATGTAGACAATTACCTCAAATTATTTCTATTTTTTTCCTATAGCTTTTTAAAGTGAAATATATTTACCATGTAAGACCTGATGGTGGAGCTAAAAAGGGATGGAGAAGTTCAGAAAAATTTCTCTTCTTAGTGCATCATGTTGGGTAGCCTAGGATGATGTCTTGCTCAGGCAGTAGCCCTCAGAGATGCCTTAGTCTCAGTCACATTGGTTATTCTTAATTTTCTTGCTGGTTTACAACCTAGGTGTCTAGTTTCAAGAATTGTAGCTGTTAGTTGTGTTACTTGGGCAATTACTCTAGACCTTGACCTCTGAGTTTGGCACTGGAATTATTTTAAAAGCCTAGCTTTCAACATTGTGTGATATTTTATAGCTCCAGCTCTAGTAAATAACTAATGCCTTGCATTCCTTTTAAAATAAAACAGCCTTTTCTTCTTGCAGGGGGATGAAGACAGATTGACCTTCTCCTATTCTCTTAAATGACGCATATGCCTCATTTTAATAATTTGTTTATATCTCAGTGACTTCTAATAAATGGTGGCATTGAAACCTTCGTGGACTGAGCATTTTTCCCAGAGAGAGATGGAAGACAGACAATAAGGATTTGCTGTTTTAAAGCTGTCATATATGGGACAGTCTCTAGATTTGCCAAGCTGCATGCATTTATTTAAAAAAATCCCTACATGTACTAGTCAGGTACCAGAGTTATAACACGTTATTTCAGATATAAAGCCAGTAGTCAAACAGTAGGGCCTTGTTCAGAAATAAACGGAGGCGTCTGTCAAGCACTTTGTGAGGCAACACATTCCCTTAATAAAATACTCAGTAGGTTTTATAATTACTCCATAGGAAAATGAACAGCAGGGGAATGAAGCCTTGTTCAAAAAGTTACGTTTCTGACACAAATTGCAGTTTAACTGGCAATTCATGGAGACATGCACCACACACATTAAGCAGCAATATAAAAATGAACACAAGCTTATGAAAAACATGTTTGGGAAAAAACCTGCCTCAACACATTGCCACTGATAGGTAATTTCAAAGGAATCTAATAGAACTGAATATGTACTAGGACTGAATTTTGGCAGCAATTATGTTTATTTGACAATTTCTACAAACATTCTCCAGTTTAATTTACAGTGGGAATAATGTTAATAATAGTAATAATGACAACAGCACTGACAGAACAACAACAACAATATCAATTATAAAAACAGCTATAATAATAATAACTATTGGCTTAAAATCAGACAATAAATCTCAGCTGCCTAAAATGATAACCTAATTTCTATAAAAGTCTCTGAGCTTTTACAGTTTCTACCTTCGCTTTGCATTATCTAGTTCTGGCACAGCAAGAAAAAGTTGTGAAATAATGAAAATAGGGTTATTTTTGAATAATTTCCAAACTGGATTGAGGAACAATCTAAGAAAGTTTAAAAGAGCCTGTTTTCATAAGATTTGCAGTTAAACTTTCAGAAGAAAGTGATCAAAACAAGCCAGTAAAACCTTTGTTTTGTGACTTCTTAGTTTGAGAATCACAATTAAGTGATAAATGTATTTGCTTCAGAAAATTCATTATCAAATGCTTATTGGTGCTGAAAAAAAAGCACTGGGGATAGTCCAAACTAGTATAGTTATAATACTTGAACCAAAAAAAGTCATCATGCTGAAGCAAAAATATGACAATCATAGCAATGTGGTTTAGTTCTAATGCACTCTGGCAAACGCTAAACACGTAAGAATTTAGAAACATCAATTTAGAACTATCAAGTTCAAGCACTAAATATTTCAAATCACTGGGATATCCTATCTGTATGTGATTCTGAAGTCAACTATGCTGATGAACTATGACCAATTTTTAATCATGTGGGTGGATCTGTTTAAAAAGTAAGTAAAGCCAAAAAGCTTGAAAATTGTTACTATATGTCTTAGCTTATTTAAAAAAGGTACTTTGCTCTGATATATACAAGAACAGATCCAAAAAATATGTGTCACAACAACAATAATTTACTGCATCTTTTCTCATTGATTAATTCTGATTGTTTTATTCTGACTACAGTTGTTTAAAACAGCTGTTGTTGCCTTCCACCACAGTCTGAAGGCAGAAGTCTAAGAAAATTCAACTAGTCCATTCTTTGTAAAGCTCCAAAGTAGAGCTCACTGAAAACTTTCAAGACTTGAATCTCTCTGAGAATTACAACATAAACAAGAGTTACAGATTAACTGTGAGAAACAGACCAAGGGCATCAAATCCAGTCTCCCATTGCCACTCAGAATCATATCATATAATCAATTTAGCAATTTTATCCATCATGGTCATAGAACTGCTTACAGTCCTAGTTTTTCTATGTACTGGATGCTCCAAGACATGCTTTCAGTAGATAGAAACCTTTTGCTTTTTAGACTATTTGAATTCATTTGCAATTTGCAGACATATATTTTGCCATCAAGGTTATCATTTTATTAAAGTAACTTCTATTTACTTCTAATAACCCAATTTGTTTAGTAATGACACGTCCATTCATGGTCATCTAATCAATACAGAAATGGTATAACTGATTTGCATAAGCATTCATTCTTGTCACACATAAAGACCATGGCAAAAGAGAATCAACAGAGACAGGACTGGATCTCTAAATAAATAAACAGATAAATTGTTAGACAACCCTAATGGATTAGCTCAATTACAGCAATCTGTTTTCTCCAAATGTAGTTCATTCAAACACTGTAGAACAGATTTCTCATAACCCAGAAATGTAGAAAAACAGCAAAAATTAGTTTTAATGTGTGTAACATGCATGTACACCTGTATAAAAATATATTTGTATAAATGTATGTCTGTGTATGCACATACATATATACACATACACATTCACATACATATGCACCCACCATTCACATACACCCATCCCTGGAGCTGTTTGAGCCCAGGCTGGACAGAGTTCTGAGCCACCTGGTCTAGGGAAAGGTGTGTCTGTCCATGCCAGAGGGGTTGTAACTACATGATCTCTAAGGTCCATTCCAACTCAAATCATTCTGTGATTGTATGATATATACAGAAGCACATATATACATATGGATATATTTATATATACACACACACACATACGATTTTTACATATATAGTGAGTCATAGACTCACTTAGGTTGGAAAAGAGCTCTAAGATCACCGAGTTCAATATATTGTTGTATAGAACGGTCTTTGCACTTTTCTGCATAAGTAAGCCTATCTGTCTATGGTTGGACTCAATGATGTCTAAATGTCTCTGTGATTCTGTAATATATAAGCACTCTGCTGTTGATCAGGGAAACATGTTTTCTGTGAAGCAGAAAATAAAAGACAGGGAAATATTTACTTTCTTCCATTACATACAAGTGAAACGTTTTTGGCTTCAACTCGTAATGTCACTAAAGTTTTGACAAAATAGTCAATCCACAGGCTGGAGATGGAATATTATTTTCTAAGCACACTTTTAAAAAACCAGGTAATTTGATTTTTAATTTTTTTAAATTCCCCTTTTCAGTGCTTCTCACTTCTAATTATCAGTTCTCTGACCTATAAAATTCTGTACCTTTTATAGATGTGCAGTTTGAATGAGATGCAGAAGCTCCAGCAACTCACTTGAAATTTCAAATTCAGACACAAAACCACTTTCAACGATATTGACAACACTTTTTTTTCTCCCTTTTGATGCTAAAAAAATGGTATGTATGTCCATTTCCTAACACCATTAAAGCAGTTTTGTCTAAATTCTAGTCATGTGAATCAACCACCTTGAAATTTTACAGCTCAGCTGTTGTGCAAAGTATTTTGCCTTCCTCTCTTCTCACTTAGTGTGTCCATCCATGTGTTACTTTCCCACTTTTCTATACAGAAAAAAACCACAAAATGTATTGTTTGTAGCGGTACTCCAGAGTTGTTTCTTAAGTCGATAATGAAACTCTGCACAAAAGGCATCTGTATGGTTTACAATAATCCACTGTGGATGTGAATTACAGTATTCTGCCAAAAAGCATTCTCACTGCAAAACTGCAGTGTCCATACACAGGGAGGCTGAAAGAGAGCTGCTGTTTCACTAAAACATCCCATATAAAACATCTGAATCCAAATCCTTGATGTCCTCTCCAGTGATGAGGTCCTCCAACCTGAGGTCATGATTGAGCAGAGTTTCAAATAAGCTTTCCATATCATAACGGTATGGATGAAAACTCTGTTACTCCTCTTGCGTTGCACCAAATATTTATTACTTCACATCCTGGCACTTGGTTATTTGGAGGAATTTTCTTTTTAATGGCTCAATTGTTTCCTCCCCTCTGAGCATAACACAGAACTTGCTTTGGTCTCCCTCACTGCCAAGTCTATAGGCAGCTTCTGAGATACTGCACAGACCACTGAACTAAAATATGTGTAGTGTAAAATAACCCTTTTTATCCTGAAACAACTGCCTTTTTTTTTTTTTTTTTTTTTTTTTTAACTCCTATTCACCTTCTTAATCCCTGGTACATAAATATATATTTTGAGGTCTGGAAATCCCATATCTGTCTCAAACTCTAATTGCTCAGACAGAGTTTGGAAGATCATTCAGCTGGCCTTCAGCCTGTAGGTTTCCCAACTGCTTTCACATTCAGCTCAGCATGAATACACTTCTCCTTGAACATATTTTCATATGTCTTCGATTAATTTTATTGGAAGACAAAAATCTAAGAATTTGGAATTGAGGCTCAGTGAAAAAAATAGTTTGGGTTCCTTTGGTTTTATATCCAAAATTCGCTGTATTTGAATCTAAACTTAGAATGACAATCTAACATGGCTTTTAGTTATAATAGCACAATTAGTTTATCCATTCAAATTAATTCCTATATTGAAGAGTAAAAAGGAAAAATTGGGTTTTGCTTCTTGAACTTTTTATGTAAATCAGATATTTTGTAATTAGACTAAAGAAACTGAAAAACTGGAGCACAACCATCTTTCAAGGTTATATTATTTATTCCACCACTAAAACATTTAACAAAACACTTGTAGTCCAGGAGATTGTGGAGAGTCAGACCACAAATGGTATTCCTAACCTTTAACTGTTTCAGACATTAAGAAGCCCCAGGAGTAAAATATTTTATATTAGACTCTTCAAGATGGAATATGAGACATGGGTTTAACTTGGATTTACTACTGCATAGTCCTGGGATACTGCTCATCACAGGTCAGGGTTTTCAGGAGACAACCACACAACTATAATATCCATTTTTTTGAAACAAGCAAAAATATTTTAGACTGCTCCGATGTAGGGTATGCTAAGTATGGAATTAAAATTTGGATCAAAACTTGAAATATATAGAAATCATTGACATAAGGGAGTTAATTTGTTACTATTTTAAAAGTCCCCAAAATAGCCCCTAAAAATCCAACAGCATAATAAACAGATTAATAATTTAAACTGTCATTCAGGTTATTAATTGGTTGATCTGAAACAAAACTAAATTTTTTAAATTAATGTATTTTTGATTTTTATGTAATTTTCATAGTTAGACAAAAGTTTCAATAGAGTCACCATTTCTAAATCTTGGAAAATATGTGATACAGTCCTGTCTTGGGAAATTACTAAGAGGTTTTTGCAGACACAAAAGATCCAAAGAGTTCTTAAGTGCTAAAAGACATCCTAAGTTTGAGATTTTTTTCTTCAAAATTAAAAACCTTCAAAATTTTGATTCCTATTAATCATACTGTAAACAACCTGTACCAACTACAAGGAAACACTATTAACATTGTTTTCTTTTACAGAAGGAAGATGCAATCAGAAATTAAATCCTTTTCATTTTGCTGTTGCACTGCCTTTCTTGCAATCTCCCTTTTATTAAAACTAATGGAGGTTTGCAGCCTTGTGATTTCTAATAACACTTGATGACACTAATGTCACAGTGCTGAACTGACACTCTCTGTCTGCATTGCAATTCCTTGAGTGCAAAACATTTGCAAAAAGCACCTAAGGGTCCATTTACCAAGTATTCCCCTTCCTTGTCTATTTCCAAACCAAACTCATGTTGGTTTGTTGTTTGAAATTTTATAAAAGCTTAGAATGTTCTTAGTTTCATTTAAAACATATAATTTTACCTATTTTCTCCTCTTAAACATCCATAAGGAAACAATTGGAAAAAACAGCCTGTAGACAGACACGCTCGTGGCATTTTTTGGCTCAGCTGTAAGTAATACAGAGCTAAAAATCTCAGAGATGCATGGAAGACAAGGCCGGGGACTGTGATAATCATCTCACATATCTATGCAGGTATGTAATAGTTTTCTACACTTCATCTTGTCACTTTCTACAGAGTCAATACAAATTAAGAGGTAGGGTGCAGCTCATCTTACACTAGTTTTCTCCTTTACAAAAGAGATTAAGTGTTTTCTGAGTTTCTATTCTTCAAAGATTACCAACAGACCTTAGTTAACTATCTCAGGTGTCGGGTAGGAAGGAGCAGCTGCTTAAATAAATCCCATTCAGACTCTCTGCATTGCTTGCAACATCTGTGTTGGCTTCTGTGTCGCTGCAGCAAGGCTGAGCCTGCTAACTTAATGACAGCTTTGAAATCTCCACATTGCTCTGCAGTGTATATGTATAAACAATTTCCAGTAAAGCTGCATAGTTTAAATCAGCTTCAGTTTGGGTATTCTGTCTTTAATGGATGAAACTTATATTTTCACTGACCTTAGGGAAGTGAGCATGCCACTCATAGCTCTCCTAAGTGATTTTTTAAATATATTCCAATTGAACAACAGCTTGCAAGTGTAATTAAGAAAAAAAATTAACAGTACATTGCAGCAGACTGTGAGCAAATATCAAACTCAAACATCCCAGTTTTTAAGGGGGGTTAAATCTGAAGAGACCAGTGTTTATATTTCCATCTTCTCTCACTAAAGTCTGTCCCTTCAAATGGATTGTAGAATTGTTGGTTTTTTTCTGTCAACTGACAAGTCAATCCTCTCCCTCCTTTAAAATTACGTTTGAAACAGGATTTTTGTTTGTTTAAAGTGGGGGGGTGTTTAAAGTTGTGAGTACAGCAGAGCTTGGGCTGAAATAAATATTTCACTTGGATCTCCATTGCATTTACAATGGTGTCTCAGACTAAATTTTTCTTTTGAGTGTTGAGCTAGATTTTCTACCTTCCAGGAAAGTACCACAAGTACTAGATCATGGGTATTTTGTCATTCAGTCTTATCAATGTCTTCTTCTGACATGTTTTTGTCTTGAACAAATGATGAACTATTTAGACACAGAAAGCATTCTGAGGGACTATAGTAATGCTTAAGCCAACAAACAATTCTCCTTGGTTTTGCATTCTATTCAAAACAAAACAGTTAAACATGAGAGGCAGAGGAATAACGAGCTCAAGAAAGTGAAAAGCATAAAGGATAAAGGATTATTCTGAAGGGCTGAAAATCCCTGTTCAAATTTCTTTAGGAGAGTGGAAATACCTGGGAGTCATGGATGATTGGCTTGTCCAGATTATAAAAGAGAATGCACTGCCTCCACATCCCCACTTTCAAAGCTAGCCCTGACTTTTTCCAGAACAAAATAGTTGGTAAACTCAGGGTCTAAATAGCTTTGGGACAAATGGCATTACATTTTTCAAGAAATAAAGTATTTACAGATGCACACATGTGTGTTCACACTTCTACATACTGTTTCCATCTTTCCTTTGACATTCAGTTAATGAAATGTGCTACTTCTTAGGCAGATGCTTGACATCCAAAGTTTCCCTTGAGACCTATATTTCATAGTACATCAGCTTTTGACTGGGCCAAATGAGATTTCAGAGATTCAGTTCTTCCAAACTTTAGAGTTCCCTTTCTAAATAGAGGTAGCCAGAATGGAGTAACCTGAATCAAAGGTGTTTTTTACAACCCCATCTTAAATATATTACTGCTGTACTTAACTGAGCTGGATGCTTCTGCCAGGCAGCAGTCCCTGATTTCCCCAAGCCAAATGATGCAGCATGGCTTGCGAACAGACTAATACTTTCCCTAAAGTACACTGGTGAAAGCACATTATACAGCACTGGAGGGACACTCATTTTTCTGGCTCCATATGTTCTGATGTTCTGTCTGTTCTCTCAATACACATTTACTCTATGTGTGGGGTTTTGAGTAAAGAGAGTGTGAAACAACATTAGAACCGTGTAGCTGCAAGCATGCAAGGATGGAGGCCTGCTGGGGCAGTATGAAAGGACTATCTAGCATATAGTGAGTTGAATCTGGTGTAGTTTCATCTACGTGGTTTGTTGGAGCAGCCCTGGAACATGTTCTCTTCATAATAAAAGTGGAAAATTAATTGATAGCCTTGCAGACTTACCTAATTTTCCTGTTCCAAGTCATAAATTTAGTGGAATGACTTTGGAATTGTCTGGTACTGCAGATCAAGATAGTTCATTCCTTCAAGTTAACTTAATTTAGGATAATATATAGATGAGACAATTTTTTCATATTTTTTTCTGTAACACAAAATGACTACATGACTTCATGATCCTTACACAAATTCACATTCTTCCCCATATTACCCCTATATGTCTTTGAAGAAAATGTCATCTGAGTGTTTTTTGACACTCTTAGGTGTTTTTCACACAATTACAGTACAATCAGTTCCCCTTTCTGATAGTATGCTTTTGTTTGGCATCTATTGTTTATAGGATTATTAATATCAGAAGGAGGTGGGCTTGATTACACCATCAGATACCACAGTGCAGACGACCACCTAAAGCACAGCTGTTGACACCTGTATTAAATACATAAACTGCCAGATAGAACCAGGAGACGTGTCCTGAATAATCTAAAGGACCTTGAGCAAATTTGTCCATTTTAAGTTATTATCAGTTAAAGACAAAACCAATGTCAAATGAAATCAAACTTCTCTATTGATTAAACAGACACAAATGGTCCCTAACTTCTCTTAAAGCTATTTTAGAGTAGCTTAACGCACTACTGCTTGAAGTTTAAATAGCAAGGAAATGAAACCTTGCTGTTGAATGAAATGAAATGCATAGAAGGCTTTACTTCATTTTGATTACTGCCTCTCCCCAGCCCCCCCACCTTGTGCAACAGCAGAATAAAGATGTAGACCCAGATTGGAAGTATATCCATACACGCCCTGTGGAGATTTTGATCTGGCCAGACCCAACCCTTTTTTCAGTCTCTGGAACTATGAAGATGCATGAGTCTGTCACTGCGCCTCAGCGATAAGTGCAGAGCCTCAGCAGAGCTCAGCAGGTTCAGTGCTGTGCTAACACAGCCAGCTCTCTGACAGATTGGAGCTGGCTCACATCCACCTACCCTGGAGTACAGACAAAACAAGTTCACGTCTATCTGCACGTGTTCATAAAAGCCAACGCACAGCTGCACAGCCCAAAAGAGGAAGGGAGTGGCTCAGGCCAGAGGCTCACCCTGCTCCCTGCACATTCGCTGCCTAAAAAAGGAAAGACAGCTCAATATTCCGGAGATAAAAAAAAAAAAAAAAAAAAAGGCGCTCTGGCTTGGCTTGTTTGATGACACAACACACAGAGAGTTGTGCAAGAAGTTAGCCTTTCAGAGAGGTATAGAGCTGCACTTCCCTGCACAGGGAGCTAGTGCTAAATAGCACAGCTAATCCTTCAGAGTATGATTCCTGCACTAGTCTTTGAGCCTCCATTAGGTCAGCCAGCTGTGAAAAGAGGGAGAAAATTCTTGGTGGGAAGGCGAAAGAAAACCAAGGCCATGTGCACATGTATTTGGCTCTGTATTTCCCCCATATGAACACTACAATTTTATTACTTTCAGGTAGGAAGGAAAATCTGTTAACAATTTAACTTTGTGTGTCTCATCTCTGTGAATTCAATTTTATTCCCTGTAATGGTAGAATTTATAATAAACAGATTTTTTATATAATTTTAATGAATTTCAGGTCAACTTCTTGGTTTCAGTTTTAAATTTTCCAGCCAATTTAAACTAAATGCAAAGAAAAATAGTGTTATGGATACTACCAAAAGAAAGACAAACAAAATGGCATCTGTGGAAGAAAAATATACTAATTTATTCTTGATTGGCTTGTTTAAAAGCTATCTTTGCTTTAATAAGTGTGGATGCAGTGAAATTTTGTTAACATCAGCTTCAGAAAGACAGAAAATTACTAGTAGAGCCTAATGTTTATCAAAGCATCTAAAAGTTTGACATACATCTTCACATGCAGAAAATAACCATACACAACGACAGAACTATTATAACAGTAGGCACTATATGGAGTAAATCTTAATGTTTTCACTCTGATTTCATATTTAGCATTTCTTACCTTATGTTCTTATAACATTGGTACACATGAATAGTAACCCCAACACTTGCCTGCAACAAACACCAAACCCATGTTAGGGATGCTTTTCTGATAGTATAGAAACTCCTGAAGTCAGCTGAGATATGCGGTACAGTCACGGGAGAAGAGAAACAACATTATCTTGCGTGACATTTGTGACTGGAAAGATTAAAATAAACTGTTTATCATCCCAGCAAATGCATTAAAACACACATAATGTTACTAGTTGCCCTTTGCCTTATTTACCATGTTATTTTACAACACTAAAACTACCACTTTGGAGAACAAAATTTGTATTTAACAACAGAACTAAGGACTTTTCTCCTGTAATGTGCATTTTACAATTTTTCAGTAATACAAACTAGATTTGCATTAGCCTGATGGATTAAAATTGGTCAAATTTAAAATTACCTTCCTCAGAATTTTCTTTTAACATAAAAAGTGTGAGCATAGTCAAATTCATTTGATATGATTTTAAGAAAAGTATTTTATGAAAAAAATGCTCTTGAAACTTGATGTGTCATTGTTTCACAACGTCTAACAAAAATCCTATGCACCACCAAAAAATTCTGTAACTGCCACAAAAGTTTGACTTAAGCCATCTTATTTTTTTTAGCTAGTTCAGAGCTTAGGAAAGCTGTGTGACAATGCCAGGAACGGCAAAGTCAGAAGTCACCTGCAGATGCTCAGAGAAAGTATCTATTTTCCAAGGTAGAGAGGCTAAATATAAAACTGCTGTTCCCCTTCGGCTCTGAATGGTGAAGGCAAGATAAAGATCTATTAGTGACTAAAAATAGGAACTTAAAACTCTCCTGAATTTAGTGAGTGGCTTTACATTACCTTTCGGAACTGCCACTGGACAAAAATGCCACCTGGGCTGATTGAAAAAGATCAACACAGGTCTAATGAGGAGCAGCTGAGGAGGGGTGGGTGTTTAGCCATGAGAAAAGGAGGCTCAGGGGGGATCCTATTGATCTCATCAACTACCTGAAAGAAGGTTGTAGTCAGGTGGGTGTCAGTCTCTTTTCCCAAGTAACAAGCAGCAGGACAAGAGGAACGAACCAGGGGAGGTCCAGCTTATATATTACAAAAGATTTCTTCAAAGAAGCTGTTGTCAAGCACTGGAACAGGGAAATGGTTGAGTCCCCAGTCCTGCAAGTATTTAAAAGAGGTGTAGATGTGGCACTTAAGGACATGGTGTAGTGGTGGACTTGGTAGTATTAGGTTAATAGTTGGACTCGATGATCTTAGGGATCTTTTCCAATCAAAATGATACTATGAGTCCATGATTCTATAAAAGACTGGATCAGTGGATAAGGGAAGAGCAACTGATGTTGTCCACCTGGACTTTTGTAAGGCCTTTGATAAGGTCCCCCAACAACATTCTTACTTCTAAATTGGAGAGATATAGGTTTGATGAGTGGACTATTAGATGGACAAGGAAAGGGCTGCAGGGCCAGTTCAAAGAGCTGCTTCATTCAATGGCTCTGTATTCAAATGGAGATCAGTAACCAGTGGAGCTCCTTAAGGGTCCATACAGGGTCCAAAATTATGCCCCTCTAGTCTGTTCTTGTGAGACCCCACCTGGAGTACTGCATTCAGTTCTGGGGTCCCCAGTATAAGAAAAACATGGACCTATTAGAGAGCAGATCCAGATGACAACCATAAAAATGATCAGATGTCTGGAGCACATCCCGTTTGAAAACAGGTTGAGAGAGTTGGGCTTGTTCAGGCTGGAGAGACCTTAGAGCAGCCCTTAATATATAAGGGGGCTTATAAGAAAAATGGAGATAGAGTTTTTACCAGTGTCTGTAGTGGAAGAATAAGGCAAAATGGTTTAAAACCTAAAGAAGGTAGATTTAGAGTGAGAGCCCTGACTCAGTAAGGCAGTTATTGTTCATCAGTGAAGGTTTTGCTCTCAGGAACAAGCAATTAAACTCAATGCAACATCTGAGTACAAAAAATTTACTGCAAGAATTGGTCATTATAGTCTCTACGTCCTTACATCAATTAAAAAGGTTATTATGGGTTGAAAAGTTAGTAATTCGACTGCTTCATAAGATGATAAATTTGTTTAATATAGTGGTTTGATGTCATGTAACAAGGGTTATATTTTCTCATGGAGTTGAAGGTGTTTGAAGTTGCAATAATTTACAAATACCCTTTTCAAATTTTCTAGAAATTGTATCAAGATTTATCACTTACGGTTCCAAGTAAAATGGAATTCCATCCACTGCTGGACATAATTTATTATCCACAGAGATCTGCAAATACTGAGGAAGAATCTTAAAAATAAAAAATGTACTTTTACTTCTTAAAGTTTATAAGCTCAAGAATTACCAGGAATAGGGTAAAAGCAAAAATAACCAAATGGTTTTTAAATGATGTATTTTAAAATGTACTTTCTTTACCTAGACTTTCTTAAATTGCCCTCTTTCTCAGTTTCTGTATTTTTTTTTTAAATATCTTTTTCTAACTTTTTTTTTTTCTTGTAATGAACAAGATTTTGGACCATATTTTATAAGTGTGTTGTCTTACTGGTCTTGCCAGGTTTGCAAGTACACATCCTTAGAACTATATATACACTACTCATTGTATAAAGGAACATTTGTAAAAAGTGGAATCAACACTATTTCTCTTTTGCCACTGCTGGAAGAAAAAGCGTAAATATCCACAGTGCATATCTGAAAGACTTCTTTGTCAGAACACTGACTGTTTCTGAAGACATGTTCTTAAGAAAAAATTAGCAACTCACAACCTTCTGAAAAAGGGTAATGACAAATGTAAAAAGTCATTTTCAAAGACACTGATTACACAAAGAGCTGCCTGTTATTTCTTGCTACATCTGTGATCATAAAGGCAGTTTTTGCTTCTTGTCTTTAGTCAAGATTTCCATGAGTTTTGGGGTTTTTTTTGTTTGTTTTGTTTGTTTTTTTTTTTTTTTATTGTATATATCATACACACAATTATAATAAGCTCCAGACCTCTGACTTGGCAATAGTTTTCTAAACAACACAAATAAAAGACACCACCATTGCAAGACATTCAGTGAGTCTGGAATGACTTAGATCCAACTACTCTATTGCACTGTTATGGGCTGCCTTTATAACCTGGCTGGTGAGCAGCTCCTATATGTTCTACCCTGAATTCTTCATAATCAGGAAAACTTGTCTGAAAACTTCTTTTACATACACTTTTACATTAGCTGTCCTCTGCAAGAGATTCTAACAATTCTACATGTTGATGTTCAGAGACTTAGAGTGAGGCTTTTCATGGAAACTAGGCCAGCTTGTATTTAGTCTTAATGCTGAAGAAATTTAGCATATCACTGATAAATCACTTTTATGTTATCATTGAGAACAGAAGATTTCTGGAGACTGTTTACACCACTGCTAAAATGTAAAAAAACCCAAACCAGCCAGGAATGAAATGAACTCTCAGGTCAAAAAGAAGAGATCTGAACATTTGTTTTTGTATTAAACCATAAGGGTTCTTTCTTTCTACCAGTCTGCATTAAAGTTTACAGACATCTCAGTGCTATTTTTTTAATTCTTGTTATAGCCCCTCCTACTTGAGTAATAACACACAAAGAAAGACAGTCTGAATTATGGATCAATCCTGTGACACACTGAGCTTGCTACTGAAGATGTTGGGAGGCAGACACACCTTTTTTAATATTTATCAATATGAGCTGAGGGAAGACTTTAGATATTGAATACCTGTGAAAAAATCAGGGGTCTGAGCACATCAGTAAAGGTATGGAGAATGTTCAAGATTTGGTCTCAGACTTTTATTATGAAATTACTTCTTGGAACAAAATTGAATTGTAGTAGAGGGCTTGTTTTTTCTTGTCTTTTGTGTGTGTGTGTGTGTGTATATGTGTGTGTTTCCTTTCTATGGCACATCAGTGCCACTAAGTAGCTCAAAGCAACCTAGCAACAGTTAGTACACATTGTATGTGTGACAGAAGCAACACATTCCAGCTCTTATGATTTCTGGGATATGGCCATGCGAAAGAAAATATGCCCAGATCACTGCTGAGTGTGTATGAACTGGCTGCTCACAGCTGGGTATGTCAAAAGAGCCAGAATAATCTCTGCTGTCTTGTCAGCTGCTTTATAATAGGACAAAAAATTCCATATCAGCACCCTTTCCTTGCCTTTAATCACCCTACCATTATATTCTATGAAGGAGGCAGCACAGTAATTCAAGCAAACTTTATAGACTTTAGCATATATTTGCATATTATGAATTAGAAATTGCAAAGATTAAGGATTAGCTTTGATTGGAGCAATTGGTTTGTCTGTGGGAGCACAAATCCAAGGGCAAATAAAACCAAAATTCCTTTACTACAAGAATGCCATTACACATCTACAGTAGCACTTCCCCTGAAAAGCTGCAGGTATTGTGATGCACAGCAAATCATCACGGGAGATGAAGCCCTTGGACAGGTTTTGGAAGTGCAGAGGCATTCATTTTAAGAGCACATCCCTAACAGCAGAACTGTGGGGATGAGAGGAGGGAAAGGACCATATCTCTCTTTTAAAGAAGATTCTCTCTTTGGCAATCTGCTCAGAGGAAGATATAGCAGTATGAAGTAGGAGGATAGGGGTATAGGGGCAGAGAGGCAGGAATACCCAATCATTCAGTACACAGTACATGATCACCAGATGCAGGTGCAATTCCTCAGATGCCTGAGAATTTCTTCACTTCACTCTGAAAAATGCCCAGATAAACTCTTTCTGCTGACTCCTTGATTAGATTCAGTTAGCTTCACTTGTTAATTTCTGGTCTTCCTCTGCGGTGAAAGGCCAAGGGAATCACTCTTATCACCTCACCTTACCAATTATCAGGACAGGGTAAGGCAAAATGACAATTAAAGAAAGAAGATACTTTTACAGCATTTGCCCCAGACCTGTTAGCAGGCTTAGTCACTAACAACCCAAGAAAAGCACATGGAAGAAGAATACAGAAATATGAAGAATAAATTAAGGAATAGTCCCCCGAGAGAGATTTAATCCAGATTCCCTGAGCAATAGTGTATAAATATAATGAGATTAAATACTTACAGTAGTAAGGATCAAAGGCCAAGGTTTATAACACATTTTTGACAGGGGAAGCTGAAAACAAATCAATGCCTGGTGGCCTACAGATGCCTAGTAGGAAGGTCCTATATCCCAGTTAAATCAGGATAAGTCAGAAACTTCTGAAAATCCCACTAAGTGCCTTGGTAGTAGCTCTGCATGTCTACATAGTATTAGAAAACCTAACTCTCAGCTTCATCATCAATCAGAAAACAGAAGAAAACAGACAGTAAAGGATTACAGTTCTCATCACAGTTTCTACGTCATTCAGGAACAAGAAAAAAATACCATTTTAAGAGTTTGTAATAATACTAAAAATTTCACATCTGTGTTTTAGATACAAAATGATGCACTCTATCCCCAAAAGCAAATAAAATCCAAAATGGCAATACCAAAACATTGAAGCACTTTAAATATTTTTACAAGTCTGATTAATATTCATTAAACTTAGCTGACATGACAAAGTTCAACACAGTAACAGAAATTTACTGTGATTCTCAGTACTACTAGAAAAAGCAACATGGCATTTTTTCCATTATCAGTGGAAAATTTCAGCATAGATGTCACTGGTCTTTCCTAACTGTGACGTGGGTAATATCCCCATGCATTTACTGGATACACAGTTTGATGCTGGGCTCAGTCTTTACCCTTCAAAATTCCCAGCCCAAATAAAAACACACTGCTTGAATCATAAGATCAGTGACTCACACCATAAAATCAGGCTTCCTCTTTATTTGGACATTGAACAACTGGCTTGACCCAAGTTGTAACAACTGTTTGCAGAGGAAAAAAAGCAACAATTTCCTTTAAGTGCAAGGGGAGCTGGTAATAACAGACAGTAATAACAGATTAAATGTGCTAACAGGGTCACAGGATCATTTACGTTTTGATCAGTGTGTGAGTTTTTGAAGTTCTGTGTAGCTTTTAAACAAATGCAATTATTGTACTAGAAAGGAAGAGAAACAACCCCAACAACATTTGTAGAAATAATAGGTCTGTTAGCTAAGAGAGTTTAAAAATCTCACTCCTTTATGCTGGAAACTGTGTTACTGACTACGAATAAAGACGCTTTCAAAATCACAGGGAGCAACCAATTTAAAATATGTTGCAGATGTAACGATCAATATTCATTTTAACCTGAGCAGATATCAATGCTTCAGATATTCAAACTGATATTCACCTACTACTTTTACTTTGAAATTCAATTTTATTTTAACTTGTGAAGGTATTCATTGCTGCCAGTCATATTTCCCAGCTATTTCTAACTCTCCTGTCCCCAAGACTCAGCTAATGCCCTGCATGCTTAATTTGTGCTTTTCATCATTTGTGCTTTTCATCATTTGTGCATTACCAATATTCATAAATATTCAGCAGGTAAATTTCTCTTCCTCTCTTACCCTTATATTTTTCCTTTGCTTACACCTGCACAACCCCCCTGCCTTCTTAGTACATCTTCAGATACGCCTGTGCAATGTTACAGAAGATAATGGCCATGACATGCCAACTTAAATAAAGAAGTATTTTATTTATGAAAAAGCATTTGAAAAAACCTGAAATTACTATCTCAAAGACAAAAGAACATAACAATCTAATCCTAATTAAAGATAATCATGAGGCTTCTCCTATGAAGTCAGGCTAAGAGAGTCAGGTTGTTCAGCCTGGAGAAGAGAAGGCTCCAGGAAGACCTTGGAGCACCTTCCAATACCTAAAAGGGCTACAAGAGAGCTGGAGAGGAACTTTTTACAAGGGTATGTAGTGACAGAACAGGGGGGAATGGCTTCAAACTAAAAGAGGGCAGGTTTAGATTGTATATAAGGAAGAAATTCTTCATTGTGAGTTGTGGATACCCCATAGGTCAGTTTAGATAGGGCTTTGAGCAGACTGGTCTAGGGGAAGATGTCCCTGCCCATGGCAGGGGTTTTGGAACTAATTGATCCTCAAGGTATTTCTAACCCAACCAGTTTACGACTCTACGGTTCTAGGAAGGCCAAGTATTACACAGTTTACTCATATCAATCCAATCCAATCAAACTATGCTCAGAACCATAAAATGCTGCAGAAGTATGGCATAAAGAGAAACCTTTTTGTTCTCTACCAATGGTAAGTAAGCTCAAGGTACCTGGGGGCGGGGGGGCTGGGAGAAGGGAGGTAGTGTTTCAGTAGAGTAAATAATCTATTTCTGAAATAGAAGGGGGATTCAGTGAAAATTAAATCTGTAGAAAAATAAAACACTGGAACTATCAATAATCTTTAGGCTTCAAGTTATTGCTGTGATTTGTCATAGTGAACCAAACACAACCACCAAACAGAAACGGGGTTTTGGCTTTCAACAGACACCTTGCTGCCAAACGTTTCAAAGAATTCACATGATAAAGCATACAGGTGTATAATAAAACATCTTGAAATCTTTTGCATCTCTGCCAGACAGATAGGAATTGATTATGTAGAATTATAATTCTTCTTTCCCCCTTAGAGCTGCCTGGTACAGAGAACTGTCTTTTTTATAAAAACAATCAAGCTTGAAAGTTCAAACCTACATCAGTGCTTGCTGCCAATACAGCGAAGTGAGGAATGTAAGAGTTAGACACAGCAGTGGAGTAAGGGGGTAATGTAAAACTTCTTTTTGTTCACCCCCAGCATTCCCAGCATTGGAGCCCAGACTGCCATGGAAACCTGCGCTGAGTCACGCAGGGGAAAGCTGCCAGGCTGCTCTCACAGACACATGGGACACGTCCTCTTCTCCTGCACCAGCAGAAACTCATATTCATCCCTCTGTCTTTGATTTAATGATTAGTCCTGTACCAGGGCTTGCTGAGAAATGTTGGCCTGAAAGATCTCAGATCTTATTTTGGTAGTCACAAGATTCCAGAGATGGCTTCAAAAAAAGGGTATATTTTTAATAACTGCAGCCATCTCCTAATATTTTATTATATCATCACAGTGTTTTATCCAGAGGAGCTTTTTGAAATATTCAGATGTCTTGTGAAATATATGTCTGTTTCCATGGTCCAGACAGATTTCAAAAGCTCTAAAAATCTTACCCAGACTTCATCATACTACTGAGCTTGCTGACTGCACTGTCTACGGTCAAGATGCTCAGAGCTGCCATTTGGGAGATATAGTTCATCATCTGCAAATATTATACATCCTTTTATGAGTATATAGAAAAAATCTGCCAATGCATGGGAGGGAGGAGAAGTGATTTAATTCTTTTTTCCTAGAATTATAGGAAAGTTCAATAAGTGATCTTTATTTTGATGTGAGGATTCCTACCCCTACTCCTTTTTTCCAATGTTCCCTTGAAAGCTCATGAAGCATTTTTATGAGCTGTATGAAAAAGGGTTGTTCTTATTCTTTCATACTCAAAATGCACGTCTATTGTCACAGGCTATGATTTTAAGCCATTCAGTGGAACCCATTTAACTGTCTATATATTAGATACATGAGAAGAAATTACTGTGTTTGGATCTCTTATATAGAGTCAGTGCATTACACTTAACAGTTATCTGGAAGAGATCAGTTCTGCAGAAGTGCAATCATACTCAGGATTTCTGTTTTGTTGGAATACATCCACATATAGAAAATGAAACATGAATTTTTCTAACTTAGCACACTACTTTTCTGGAGGATGTTTGAAAAATATTGCACCTATATAAAACCAGAGGGAAAATATAGGCATCACTATACACAGTACTTTCAATTATTTGGAATTTGCCAAGGACCATAGAGCTAACAGCTCTGCTCTCGCTAATCACCAATTTGGATAAGTGCTAAGCCCTGCAATTTTGCAAGTCTTCAAATGTTGCAGGAGTGTTTTCACTTTTCAAGATCAGACTGTAAGTAAATTATGGGGTAATTTAATAATGGCACATGATCAGCTCTGTGTCTCATGCAGCTTTATGGATGATCACCAAACTACCAGAAGAGAGTAAGATCAATTTAATTGCAAAGTTTGAAGAAGACTTACTTATTAATCCTCATTTTCAAAGCTCCTATGTGTCTGCCTTCTGTATGAGTCAATATCCCCAGGCATATCACGCTAGACTTCTGCACTAAATTGGTCTTCTTAAGACAACAAAATGAAATGCAAGAAAAGTGATCCCTTTCCATGTGGAAAACTTCCTGGTCACACGTGTTTAGACACAAAATACTATCCCCACTTTACACCTCCTCTTTTTCTCTAAATTCTGGATGACCAGAAAACACACATTCTTTGATGGCAGCATCACTGCAAGTAAGTACTGCTAAGACACAGTTTTTGTGATAGTTTTCATCACATATAAAACCAGCCACAGTGCTTTGAGAGTCCTTCTAGCCCAGTAATGTCTCCAGAACTCTCCACCTGTGGAAATACAGGAAAAAGAGAGGATCAGAGCATGCAGGTATGGTATTTCACCTATAATATTCTGTTTGTCTTCATGTATTTTCAGATTTATTTTCTAAGTGCCCCTTCAATCTGTCTGTTAACCCATAGAAGTGTCTTGCAAACACAGCATCTTTTGGCAAAGAATTCCAGAGTCATAAAAGCTGTTGTAGTGAAGTATCACCTCTTTTTCTTTGTTTTTAGATTCTCTGTTCCAAGATGATGGTAGAGGAGGACCATCTGATGAATTTTATACTGGAAAAAACATGAATATATCCCTATCTGCCTTCTTTATGGTACTCTTTATTTTCCCAAGCTCTATCATACTCATAAACTTTCCCTTTTGTAGGATAAGGAGGTCCAACCTACTCAGCTATTGCTTGTGTGAAAGTTGCTCTATATCTTTGTTCGGTCTTATTGTTCCTTGTTTCTTTCTTTTGATATAGCAAGGTACATAGATTATGAAAAAAAAATCATGTACTAACTTAATTACGATTTTTTTGATTCTCTATTTCTTTTCCTAACAACTCTTCATATTTTATCTGCTTTTTTGAACACTGACTCATTCTGAGCTCTTGTTTCCATAAAACTATTGTATCAGTGCAGTTAAAAAAATTATAGAAGTACATCAGTGTATTTTAAACCTCTGAGACTTTACTAAAAGTCCTTATGTACTAAGTAGTTCTGTTATATAGTAAAACTTTTATTGTTGAATTTATCTGTCATGTTTAAGAGATGGGAGAGAAACATTCAGCTGACAAAGGATCAATCACCTATAGCAGCCCGGATACTGGAGTACTCATGCCTGGCTATATTCATGTGTGGCACTATAAGAGGATAAGGTAGCATTAGACTTCCCTAAAATGATATCTGATAAATGGTATGTTACATCTCACATTTGTACACTTATGTGCCACCCACATTTACAACTGCTCTGGCTGTATTTTTTAGAAAAAGTCCCAAGAGCTGATTTCTAGGTCTTTGCCTTTAGATATCTGAAGAAAACAGCAGCACTCTCAGCAGTTTGAAATTCTCATAGTAAGAATTTCTCTGTTGAAACAAAAACTCAGCTAAAAATAGAAAGAGAGGTTTAGGAATTCAATCTAAAAGTTTCAAGTGTTTGCTTTTGTGCTAAAACCCCGTAGTATGAGAGCCACACTGCCACATTATCAAGGCCAGGGATGTCTTGATGTGACGAATTTTCTGGTTGTTGCAGGACTGTGCTGGTAGTCACTAAGTTTCTATGTGCTGCAAATACTGGTTTCTTTGTTAGTTAAACAATCCACTTATTCCAGAAACTTCCCATACCTCAGTTCAACATTTTGTTGCACCAAACTGAACCCACAGTGCCAGAATATCCCTTTTATGCTCATAGATCTTTTTTTTTTTTTTTTTTAAGATAAAGAAGGCATAAGTTTATGCTGTTTATCAGAGACATTGGTCTTTGGAATTAGAATTGAGGAGAAGGGGTAAATACTTGCTCTTGCTGTAAGAGAGAAGTACGATAACACCTGAATTATCTGAATATTTCACTACCCTGCTTTTAGTTCTTCTTGATATAGCTCCTCCAAAGCTTCAACAAGAGCTTTTGGCAGGAATTCCTTTTCCCATGCACAGGCTATGCAATGTTATCACTCCTCATTAGGTCCTGTTGATTCACTTTGGTTTAAAAGGAACCCAGGATGGATACTGATCATTTAAAGGGAGATCAGTGACATACTTTCTACTTTTACAGCTAATAGTGTAGCTGTTATAATTCATAGTGTAAAGACTTCTATTCAGGGACAGAGAATATAGTCATGAAAATATGAAATATGAAAAGGCAAAACGTAGACTTTTTTTCCAATGGACAAAGAAGTTCAGAGTACTGTAAAAATAAAATAGCTGCAAAGAGCAATTTACATTGGCTTATTAAAGTCAGCATTTAAATTGAGAGTGAATATTTTTAAAGTACTGTAAGAAAGAGCAAGGATGCCAGTTGGACAGCTAGCTTTAGACAGAAAACCAGAATAAGGTGTAGTTTGAACAGAAGATCAAAGAGAGGGACTTAACAGAAATTGTATGGTGTGCCAGTTACCAGCACAGGAAGCTACAGTCAAGGCAACTAAAGTCAGAGACATAGTGCAATTATTTAAAAACACAAATGAATACAGCATGTCCCTGCTTGGCATTCAGAACTGCCTGTAATCCTGTAACTCAGGCTGGAAGTGAACTCCTATTAGCAGGAAAAGTAGAGAGAGAAACCAAAATGTGCTTTGAAGATCTGGATGTCTTTATCTTCATTAACTAATCTTGTCAACTCAGTAAATTTATTCCAGTGCATAAATGATTGAGCAAACCTTACAGTAAATGAAGGAGAAAGTGGGAAAAGAAGCTCTTGATATTTTGGAAAAATCTGTTGACTGCTTAAGAGACATTATGTTTTCCCCAGTCTTGTAAAATGTCTGTGGCAAGTTCTCTTACATTGTGGAATAATTATTTTTTCCACAATAACTTTTAGATCAGTATGATCATAGAAAGAAAAGCCTGGAGGATTCACCCTGCCAAGCTACTCTTAACTTTAGCTGCTCCAACTCTAACACAGGCCTTAGGATTTTTATTTAATCATTGTATGCAGGGTCATAATAGGAGGACTACAATTTTAGTCTCTCAATATACTGAAACAAAACCAGATTTTGCTTCTTTATAAGTTTTATGATTGAGTTGATTGCATACACAGATATTGCTGATAAATAAACATGAGAAACAGCAAACAAACAGCAGAGAATGAGTCATACAATCTTCAAGCAGTGATACTATAATGATCAGCATATACATAATAGTAAAGATACAGGTTGCATCTTCAACTTTTTTCTGAAGTTACAGTGAACCTTGGGATCCTGACCCATCAGTCATTCAAGCTGGCACACAAACAGACACGCACTGTTTTGCTTTTATGCCAAGTACCTGACTTTCCTTTGCATGGAAATAGGAAACCACTCGTGGGTGCTGCAGTACAGATGTAGCAACAGCAAATTTTGTATGTGTTAGCTTGTACCAAAAGACATTTGCCTGTTTAGATTGTTGTCAGCAGTATCATTCATTTGCTGTTTATCCCAGAAGATTTGTTTGCAAACACTGCTGAAAATGTCAGCCAAGTTTAATACAACATATATTATCATAATGAAATAAAATACATCATCATCGCAAGTATTTTTTTCATGCCTAATTGACATGCCCTCAAGGAATTTAAAATCTAGCTAGTGCTGTTAAGTAACCAAAGGTTTGGTCCTTACAACTCTTTTTCCTCGCTGGGCAGCATTTAAATTATGTGAGCCCTCCTACTGACTTCAGAAAGATTGTTGGAGTTATTAATAACAAATCAAAATTTTACTATGGCATTTGTCATTAGATAATGACAGTACCTTCAGAAAGCCCTGTATTTTCGGCAGTGGGTGTAAATACATTGAACACAGACTTGAAGAAAACCTTTGAGCATCCTTAGGATGCCAGTAGCTGATGCAGTTACTGATCTGTGTTTTGGCCAAAGGCAGGCATGCAAGGTGCAAAGTTTCAGGTACACATATTATCCTGTCATATTGCACTGTTTCAGGTTCCACACAGCCTCCTTGTCACTTTCTTATGTTTTCTGCCTTGGAACATTTCTGGTACAGGAGGATATATGAACATTTGTTTTTTCCAAAGGCTCAAAAATGCCACATTCACTTCCAAACCTATGTCTCTTCTCAGACAGCAGTGCATTGCGCTGCTGCCAAATACAAACTTGTGGGCTAGATGCCTGTTTAAGAAAGGTAACCTGAAACTCTGTAAGTTTTGTATAATGCTAACATCTGCATTTATTCAGCTGAAAATTATATGCACAAGGCTAGCTCCTAGCTGGTGTAAACAAGGACAGCTTCTCTGAAGTCACTGAGGATTGCCTCCACTTACACAATCTAAACATATGGTATATATTCATCAGTTCACTTCCCTTACACAAAGTTGGCCAGATTGCCAGTGAGGTATTCATTCATATACTACTCATACATACTCTTGTGCTATAAAGAGCAGCCCTCAATTATAAATTGAAATACATGTCATTGCTCAGATCAAGGATATGCTGAGGCAGTTTCAGCTGGTACAAACGGTTCTTGAAACCAACATTGATTATTAAATTTTCCATTTAAAAATGAATCTCAGAAAGTTTAACTCTCTGCTGCAGCTGTCCTTTTGTGCACAGATTGGGCAACTGTGCTGGCTCTTTCTCTCTTGCTTCATGCCCACTTAGTCATGGATTCAGAAATCCTCTCCTGCTGTTTGTATATGGAGGACAAAATCTGGCTTCCCCCTGCCCCATACTCTGTCCTAAGCTTTACCTCATGGCCAGCAGCCCATGCTCAGAGTTAACTGAAGTTTGACATCCAAATCCTTGCTTAAAGGCAAGGAAGAGCAAATAGAACTAGAAAACAGGACAGACAAAGGGAATCAATAGCAGGCTTGACTATACAAAAGGGAGTTGCAAAGCCAGAGGTAGATTCTTTCTCCAGGAGCACAATGAAAGTACATGGGGCAGTCAAGGAAAGGATGTGCCAAAGCTGACATAAGGAAACTCCAGTTTAGAAAGGAGGAAAAAATTCTTTGCTATAAGAGCACCCATGGACACCTCCCCAAGCAGGCTGCTCATGGAGTTGACTGAACATCAGTCCTTGGAGATTTTCAAGACCTGATTGGATAAGGAGCAATGTGATCTTACTTTGAGGCTGGATTTAACTCCAGAGTTACTCCTGCTTTGAAAGGGGATTTAATGAGATTGAATCCTTGCAAATCTTAATCATGCTGTGATTCTGCAGTTCGGTTACACTCATTTTTCAGGTGATAAAAGTGCCAACAAGATAATTCCAGTGACTTCAGGTGAGTAACACTTTGCTACATGAATAAAATTTACAGTGAAACTCATGCACCCCTTTATGATGAATTATATTATGTATGATATATTTTAATATGGAATGATACGATGATATAATATATAGTATAATTTTTTCATTTAAGCAACCCCCAACAGATGATAGTCTAATTTTTATGTGATGTTCTGATAAAATCTACAATTTAGCTCACATGAGGAAAGAAATACTTTTAGCTGTTTGCTATAGAAGTTTACTGATGTAGAGCAACAGTGTTGATAGCTTCAAAGATTTTTCTTCATCCTCAGAGAAAAATTTCTAATGAAAATATTAACCTAAAGAACAGGGATATGAAACAGTATTAAAACAATTGAACAGTTTAGTGTCTGAGATTTTCTGTATATTTTAAATACCAAAGGATTTGAAATCCTTTTGATTAGAGATAAAAACATACAAGCTTTTAGATCTGTAAATGTAGTAAAACATACTTTATTTATAATTCTCTAGAGCTTATGATGATAACTGGTTGTTATGTTTGTAGCTTTTTCAGAAAGTGAACTTTTACTCTGAATTCCCTTTGATGCTGTTATTTGCAGTTTATTTTTCACTGTTAACAACTAAGATGATATAACCTCTAAAAGGAATCTAAGATATATATATATATATATAAAAGCCCAAACCCCAAATTAATTTTTTTGTTTCTCTTGTACTTCTACATTCCATATAAAAACTACTTTTGTTTAGACTTTGTACAGGGGGGGCATCAGCTAACTGAAAGCAGATGATCTATGTACAAATTCTCTGTGTGACATAAGAAATCACTAATCCTATTTTTGGAATCCTGTTTTTCACTTACTGCAATTGTGTAAAGAGAAAATAAAAATAAGATTAAAAAGTAAATCATTCTCTTTTGATTGCAACTTACATCACCCTGCACCTGTGTAAACCACCAAACAAGGTGAGAAGTCACCAACGAGTTTCAAAATACCTCCTCATTAACAAAGATGCTTTAAAAGATTATTGTCCAAAATTAGTTTCTATGATACGAAAATAAAATTAGCATCTTTAAATATTTACAAAGTCAATGCGTATTTTAAAACTAGGAAATCAACATCCTCTCTAAGATGTAAATAATCTATTCAGAATGAAAAATGTATTCAACAACTTCAGCATCATTCTCTCTTCATGCATCTTTTGTGAATAGACTTGATTTTTGACAATGCCTTCATTATTCAAAAATATTTCAACCAGTCATTACCCAAAGATTAAGATAAGCAGGAGTGAGTCCTGAGGCTGTTTGAGGTGGCTCACAAATATTCATTTGCACTTTAAAAGATTTTGGGTCTTTTGCATATCAGAATTGTTCTTTGAATGCTCACAGATAGAGACTGAAAGATGATAGAAAACACTCTTGGTAAATATTCTTTTTTTTTTTCTTTTCCCCTGCCTTGACTCCTTTCAGATTTAGCTAGGTTGGTAACTGCATATTTCCTCTGGATTTGAAAGGGTGTCTCATACAAATACAGCAAATGATGCCATCTCCGACGAAGCAGATTTGTAAGATACCAAAAACATAGGTATGCTCTGGTGTTACTGGATGCTGCTGAAAGCTTCTTAAAAGTTTTTCAGTGTTTTCTTTGAGTCATTGTGGATTAGTTTGGAGAATCCACCTAAAGACAATATAGCATTAGGTTAAGAAGGCATTGAGAGACAGATCCTTTCTGAAAAGTTTCCTATTCAAACAGAGAAGCTAAAGAAAGAATGTGAGGGAGGCTCCTTGTCTCCTTTTCTGTGCAAGGTAAAGTCAAGGTGCATAGAAATGAAGGTGAAGTTGTGACATGAGAAATTAACCCTCAAGATCACAGAAGATAGGGTGTGAGTTGGGGGAAAGTTTGTTTGTTTGATTGATTGATTGCTTTTAATCCAGAGCCTGCAGCAGTGAATAGGAAATCCTTCTTTATAGTCTCAATTGTTTTTTTACCAGGCCCAAACTGAATAAAACCAGTCACAGAAAACAGGTAGAAATTGGAGAATGAGATACCTGAGTAAAAGTTTAAAGCATGCAGGCAGCTTCAGATTTCCTTTAGAGCAATGACACAAAAGAGACTGAAGGAAAGTGCATTTGCTGGCCTACAGAAGTGACTCTCGAAGTGATAACAGATACTTTCTTCTAAGAAACTAGTAATAGCTCTTTCATATATCACTACTATGCCTATTTTCAAAACAATTCTAATAAACTGCCTAAAATAACATTTAACGAAGCAGTGTTTAAAGGTACTGGAAAAGCACTGAAAAACCTTGAAACCTGTACTGGAAAAATACTGAAACCCCCTGAAACTTGTACCTAATATGCATTCCCAGGACGTATAATGTTCCTTCTAAATAGAGAACTAAAACAGCACAGAAGGCGCACTGTCATGTTATTACAATTACTACCATTAAAAGGTGATGTAAGCCTGCTAGTGACACAAAGGAGGTTGCCTGGCAGATTGTATGCTTATCTCCAGTTGAGTCCTGAGGATGGGATACATGCTCTTGATGGAAGTGTCTGCCTTCCTAGGATCCATCGGACTTTGCTGCACATAAAAGGCCCAACAGTCAGTACAATTCTTTACTAGTGACAATAATTTCCCAATTATTTACACTTAACTGCAAACTTCCATTTGCCATCTGTTGCATCAGATCTTCAAGTTTGTAGGTAACAATTAGAATCACAGCAACATCAACAAAGATTAAAAAAATACAGGAAGAATTTTGGAGGAGCAGAGGTGGTATGTTTGACAAATAAAAATCCTGCAGTTTTGTTCAGGCATGTACATAAATCTGTACAACTGACTCCACTAGTCATTCCACAAGTGGAGCAAGCACAGCACTCCCAAAAGCAGCCATTCATGGAGCTGTCTTATTTGAACCTTTTCCAGCTTGTATGTTGGAATTTAGCTGGAATCCCTTCCTTCCAAGTATTTTCTTATCTGCTAAATTTGACAAAAATCCTGTCATTTTTTCTCGAACAGAAAGAAGGTGAAAAATCTGATGCTGCAGATGCAGAATTTCATTAGTAGAATTTTCATCTTTAACGGCAGGGATTCCAATATAGATACTGAGGTATTATTGCCTTGGGGAGTGCATCAAATTATAAAGATATGTAGGTGTTAACATAAATTATCTGTCAGTTCATAACTCAGTGGACTTACTGGTTTCACCAGAATAATGTTTTTTTGTGCCAACTGCAGTTCTGGCTTTTCAACTTTAATGTCCACGCAGTGATGAAGTGGGTTGAAATTCAAAGCTCATAAATCTTTCCCTTAAAGAATTCTTTTAACATTAATTAATAATTCTTCATAAAACTACACAGATGAGAAAATGATCAAATTCAGCTCTTCAATTTCAGCTACCAGTTTCTGTAAATAACAGAATCTCTGCACATTTCTGGTATACGCCAATGGAAAAAAAAAAAGAACTGACAAGCTGGAGAATACCCAAGACATATCTGAAAGCAATTTGTATTCTTCTTGTCAAATTGTTTTTCCTTATAGTTGCCAGTGAAATGGGTTTAAAGGTAGAGATCAAGTGATAAATTACATAATTCCAGGAAACAGGACAATGAAATATATCCTTGGTACACGCTAAATAATATTAACTCAGAAAATTTTGTTCCGAGAGACTCACAACTGAAAGAGTCCATTGCTCATTGGGGTGAATAAGGATGATGCAAGAAAATCCTTGTCTAGAGACATTTTCAATACCTGACAGAACAGGCACAGGATGAGATATGGACAATCCCTGCCCAAGCCACCCAGTATGTGCAGTCCTGAGTCTGCCTCTGTTCATGAAGAACAGAAATGCAGCTTACATGGTAACCATCTTTCAAGGCTCTGGAAGTCCCAAAAAGGGTGGCTTTTTGTGGTTGGGTTTTTTTGTGTGTGTGTGTGTGTGTTTTTTGGTGGGTTTGTTTGTTTGTTTGTTTGTTTGTTTGTTTGTTTTTGGGGTTTTTTTGTGTTATTGTTTTTTGTTCCAGAAAGAAGATTTCCTATCTTTCTGGGAAGCAATCCAGCATTCACCAACATTAGTAGAAGCCATTACGTTACGTTTTGGGATCTAACTAACTTCTACTCTGAATTTTCTGGTGCAGAGGGGAGAAGAGAATCTCTTTGCCATCCAAAAGGTTTCTTGAGTCCACATTTTGATACAGCACATCTTTGTATTCCTCTCGTTCTCACAGCTTACATCACTCATAAAAAGTGTTAGACTGGGTAGTTTTCTTAAATTTTTTTTTTTACTCATAGCAGGAACTTAAGAATTCATGTCCTTTGTCTCACACATGTTCTAACTCCTTAACTTCCATTTGCAATGAGAGCATAAACAAGTGTTTAATGCTAACCCTGCCTAGGCATACCTTCTGAATTGTGTCTGTAGGTCAAACCACCCACTTTTGGCTTTCTCAACTCCTGTGGTAATTTCCAAACTGTAAAAGCAGTACTTTGCCTTTTCTTTGTCTTCCCTTGTATCTTCAGACTCTCCAGTAAGAAAACACAAGACAGTGAACTATCCCTGCCCCAGTAACTCATTTAAGATACTCATAATTACCAAAGTATTACTATTTGGTGCATGAGTGTAAAGAACTGCCATTTCTTAAAACATATGTGCTTATACTGAGATGAATTTTCTATGCTAAGTGCATGAATAATGCCCTCTTATGGCAAAATTCAGGGATTCCCCAAAATTTATTTGGTCTATAATTATTGACATGATAAATTAACCTCCAGGAAAAAAAAAAAACCTTAATCTGGGAGGACAAAGTAATTATAAAGAAAAATATGCTTGTGCATGATGTTGCAGTCATAATGCATTATACTAACTTTTTTCCTCTTTATACTTCCTCCACTTCTCTAATATTTGAGAGGATAAACTTGTCTTGAAAGCATTTTTTTAACAATTATGATAAGGAACTAACTTTTAGAATATTTTAATGAGTGTTCTTTGCCAATTGCTTAATTAAATTGAGTGCATATAGAGCAGAGAGAAAGTATGTATTATACATATGTTTATTGATATTGACAACAAAAGGATTTAACTGGTTTCTGGAACTGCTTGTAATATAAGTAAACTGTAAGGAATAAACAGGAAGACTGCATTGAAATATTACTGAAAAAGTTTATCTCCAGTTTCACAATACTTTGGAAGTACACTAAGATAAACTTTTATGAAGCAATAAAAGTTAAGTGTTTTAAACATTAGCAATAGCAAAATGGCAAATAGTACAATTTTTAATAAATATTTTGAATTAATTCAGTGTTTTTCTTTTGACGTTTCTTCCTCCTAACTGACTTTGAATAATGGGCAATGAATAAATTGAATTTAGGTTAGAAAGTTGTAATTTAGGAGAAGATACTGTGTTCTGGCTGCCATCCAAACTATAGATTTTTAATTTTTTTTTGTCTTCTTGGCTTAAAACAAACTAATGCTAATAGATTCAAATAAAGATTCAATTAACAGATGTTCTGGAGAGAGTCATATAAAAAAAGATAAATATTTAGTGGAATGTTTATGGTGCTCAAAAAACCACTAAATGTAGGCTCACTTTAAATTGTAGTTCTTTCAATAAGAAGTCAAGAACCAAGTTAAAGTAACAGAAACTTTTCAGCACAGTAGCAAATTCTGAGGCTTGGTTCCCAATGTCCAATGTTATGCTGTATTTTAGATGCATCAAGTGCTTCCATGAAGCCTGTGCTAATTCTGAGTGGGGAATTAATAAAATAATAGGCATAAAGTGTATTTCCAATCCCCAATAGCCAACAAATACATAAGTTAGAGTCTACGACTACTTCTAAGTCCTTTTTTAACTAATAAAATTTGATTTTAAGTTGATAACTTAATGTTACTTTAAATTAACCCATATTCTGATTGTCCTGAGGCCCGAAAGCCTTACAAAGAAGTCAGCAGAACTCTCTTAAACCCCACTGAACACACACTGCCTTCATAGGCTTTCACTATCCAGACCAAGTGTTCGCTCATGCTTTTCACACAAGTTCTAATGAATACAGTGGGGCAGCTTTCAAGAAGTGTTTTGATGACTGAAATATGATAAAACTGAAAAAAAGCATTTTTAGAGCACTAACAGCTAAAAAAAAAAAAAAAAGGAAAACAGAGCTCCTGTCCCTATGAATCACGAGCATTTGGAGGCACCTGTGACAAAGTTTTCCACAATGACAAAGCTCGTATTACCTGAAAATTCACAGGGCACAATCAAGAGCAACGGCTTCAATTTTATTTTTTTTTTTTAGAACCTTACAGAAATCCAGTAGCATCTATACAACAAAGGAATAAAGTGATCAGTATTACAGGTAAAACATCAGTACAACACCACCTGTACCACAACGATTCTGAAGACAAACCTTGCTTCATAGCAGAACAACATCACAGTCTGTTCGAGAATTGAGTATTGTGATAAAGAATTAGGACTTGAATTCTACAGTATCTCAATGTTTCCCACCTTGGGGGAATCATAGGATACTTTGGATTTACATTAAAATTGCCAGCACTACTTCAGTTTCCTCAAGAATAGGCAAAAATGGACATACTGAGGTACTTGAGAGATCTGTTTTAAACTCCCAACTCCAGTGATAGTTAGGACATAAGGCAAAATGATCAGGCTTTATTAGTAGGAGAGGAGACACCTCTGGAACCTGTTCCATTTCTCACCATTCTCTGCTCCATATACACAGATCCTTGACATCTCCAGGGGACAATGGGCATTATTTAGATTGTTTCAGTCAATGCTCTGCTTGGCATGCATGCTTTAAATTACGAACTTTTTTGGCAGTTTTGCTCTTCTTTCATTTGGATACACAAATTCTTTAACTTTTACTTGTTCTGTGTGTCAAAAACTTCCTCAGGGAGAGTAAAAGGCACAGTGGTCAACAGGACTTGTTTAGGGAAGGACAAGGCATATGCAGAATGATTCTTCTGCTCTTCTTCTAAAGTAACAGCCTGCAGAATGCAAACAACATTTAGTGAGAGTTAGCTGGCAAATACCACCCGTAAGGCTTAGTCTGTACTTACAGAGAACAAAACAAATCAAAGACTGTAAGATATGCAGTCATTACTCTTCATTTGAAGATGAAGGATAGAGGGAAATAGGACTTCGCTGGTATATTATCAGGGATTAGACTAGAAGTGGCTAGTTTTATATAAAGTTTACTCCTAAAGCTTCTAGGAGTGTGTTTCAAACCAGTGATGAATAGGAAAAAAATCATAAACCTTCCTCTATTTTTATTTATTTTTTAAACCAGCGATTCACATACTGCTCTATAAACACTGAAGTAGCTCAATCAATGACAAAAAGTTACCTTTTCAAAATACCTTTTCAACAAAATGAGAGGATTCCCTTGAGTGTTGTGAGCCCCACAGGTGTAGCAATGGATCAAGCACCAAGCTGGAGAGCGGCATGTTGTGTTGGAAAATGCCATGATGCCCAGGACTATGTCACTGCCCCTCTATCCTGCAGTAATCTTGCCTCCCCTCCTCTCCCCTTCTACCTATATCTGTCTCTTTGGATAAAAAGCTTCTCCATAAGCACTCCTGCTTTACTTCCCTGTGTGTTCATAGAACTCCTTACACCACATGACCTTTATTCCAAGTACTTCCAATGCACAGATTACACATTGTTGCATCCTCTATGTATTGGTGCTTTCTTCTATTTGTAGCTTGCTTGGCCTGAAGCCATCCTTGGTGCATCAACCACTCATCCCTTCTCATTCAAGTCTTTATTGTACATATTCTTACTCATCAAATTGCAAAATAATGAAGACTTGTATGATTTGTTAAAAACTAAAACCCAGCTTTGTGCAAGAACAGTGACTCTGGTTGTATCACTGACCTCATTTAGTCACAATTGCTAAAAAGTGGAAAATCTGATCAAAACACTGTATTTCTCCTAAAAACAGCAATAATGTGGTTGCCTTACTGCAAAGGGGAAGCATGAAGGCCTGGTAGCATACCAGGAATATGTTTCCGTCTTGTGTACAGAAGGATTTATTTGATGACAATCTCGCCAAAATTACAGTCGTTAGAGAGGTTACCGTGAAGTGCTGGCTTACTGACCTCGAGGGAAGCCACTCAGTGCTGGGCCTATTTCAAGAGACAACTGGACTTTTACCAAGCTAAGAGCATAATATTTTCCTCTGCTCCCATACAGGTAATAAGACTTCATTAATTTGGTTACACCGATCCTAAGCACCTAATTTCTCTTAAGCTGTGAAAAGACAAATTATCTCCTGCAAATGGACTTTCGCAGAACTTTAAACAGTAAAAAGTAAACTGATTAATTCAGTTTGACAGCTCATTGTTAGTTACATGCCAGTAGTTTTATAAGGCTTTGACCTTGGTGGAGAAGCTTCACTCTTCATGAGCAGACCAACACTGACCCATCTGAATAAGCCCATTGACAAATTAGGGCACACTATGTTCAAGGACCTCAGGCCATCTCTGATCACACAGTGGTGTCACCTGTAGCTTTATCTTTACTATCTCTTGAATCTTTGAACTATTTGTTATGAGAAAGAATATGAACTGCTCTTCATATTAGTACACCTTCAAAACAAACACCTAATAGCTTTCCTACAATAAAATGTTGATATACTTCACACTTTTCCCAGTTCTTGTAACTGTTGGAAAGAAAATAAATAAAAATTAATTAATTGGGTTACCCAATGACCCTGTATTTCTTTAAGGTGATTTGGCCCTCATAAATGAGAACAGAGGAAATAGAAGTTAATAGCATTTTCTCTTATCACTTGGAATCTGGACACTTACTGTATACACCTTCCCTTTGATTTTTACGGAAGGAATGAATTCCATTTGATGGTCATTTTATTATGCCTTTACTACATTTTTTTATAATAGCTGGCATTTGATATTGTCTCGATCTGTGTTTGTGTTCAAAGTAGAGTCTGATTATCAAGGCTGTTGATCTTCATAGTGGCCAGTTGTTGCCAGTCCAGTTAAATTATTTGATTCTCTTCCACTGTGCTGCCTTTAACCATCCAGCTGCTTCTCAGGAGGTGTCTTTCTCCTCTGCTGTCTTCATCATTCTTACTTTCCTGCCTCTGTTTTCCTTCTTTCAAACCTGCACTTTTTCAGGAGCTTGAAATCTAAGTGAGGAGAAATAAAACAAATCAAAACAAAACAAAAAGGCTAACCCCAAGCCCAAATATAACGTAAACGCCCAAATCCACTCTTCTTTCTTATTCCTGGCTTCAGTTAGTGTTTAGGTCTAAAGCTAGGCCTGGGTCCATTAAGATGAGTTGTTTGGGTAAGAAGCAAACACCATGCACAGATACAACAAAATCAGCTCTGTTTGTTTTGGCCAGGGGGATTTGCTTGCTCAGATCACATTGAAAGAGTTAGAACTGCTCCGACTCTGAAGCTGAGAGTGAGGGCCTGACTCTTTCCTTACACATGTGATGTGACCTGGAATGACTGCCTGTAGTTATAAATCTCACATGCAACAAATCAGAACTAGAAGCAAATTGTACAACACACTGTATGCTTTGTATAATAGAGGAATGACTAAAAATCAGCTGCAAAGCAGAGCCCAACTTATTTGTTCTCGTCCCCATGTTGGGCTGAAAAATATGCGGCCTGGAAAGCAAGTGTCTTGCATACTTTTCATTTCACTCACAGGGTTGATTCATGCCAGTAAATGCTGAAACTCCACCTCATAATTGGGAGAAGTAATTTCCATTCCATGAGTTTTGCTTGAAGCTAATGCATGCTATTACAAAACACCTAAAGTAAAACTTTAACCATTTCTCTTAGCCCAGCTGTGAAGTTCAAACTGCTTTTAAAGTTAATTATCATGCTCTGACCTGCACATATGCACATGTTAAATACAAATAAATCAATACGGCAAGCTTATTCTTGTTTCAATTTGCTTTTTGTTTTTAAAATTAGCATACTCTTGCTTTGCCTATCAGATATACGAGTGTGATGGTATCTCTCATATTAAAGTTTTGCATTTGTCTCTTTGTAGTTCATTTGCTATTTTATAAACCCAAAGTCCTTGAGGGAGTGTCGGAAAGCCCCATAATTTTCCTAAGTGTTCCATTTTACCTTTTTATCTCTGATGTAGCTAGTATATGTGAAAAAGAAATGCAGATAGCCAGATGGCTCCCTAGTGTCCATATATACAAAAGCTCTGACAAACACAAGTGACTTTACCTAATGCTGACGTTGATTCATACTTGAGCTTGTTCTTATTGTCTTTTTTCTAATGCTATATTATTAGGAGCATGTGTGATCTTACCTAGAAAATTATTATTATTATTAATTTTAAGGAAAAACATAGACTTTTTTTTAATTAAAGTAAAAATATTTGGGGAGGAGAGAATCATCTTAACTCCTGGTATTGGTATTTCATGGTACCATCCTTCTTTTTCTTTGACTGGTATAATTACCCATTTCACATGTCCCCAGAATCTCCTAAAAGAGAAGTTATTTTGTACTTGCTCTGTGGTTTTCGGTGCATTTTTCTCTGAATCACTCTGCATAGATCACAGCAAGAGGGAGAACACTGAGTTAGCTGATTCACTTCTGTTGCTTGGTGTGGTGATCTCTAATTGCTCTTAGTTGTGGGGATTTTCCAAAGCAGACAAGTGACTTTTCCTTTTGCCAGGGCACTGCTGTCAGACCGAGGCATTTGAACATCACCACATTTCAGGGATGAGCAGCATCATGTTCACAGCCATGCAGCCTGCCTGTGGAGAGAACAAGCTCACTAATGGCTTAGTTTAACCGCTCTCTAGGACAGCAAGCGTTGACACATTTCTGCGTAGTTTATTTGTGTTAAGGAGGAGAACTGGAAGAGCATCAACTTTTTTAATGACTCATCATCTGCAGAGCTCAGTTCATCTGAAGACATCAGTCAATTAATCCTCAAGACATGATCAGAAGTGGGGCAAGATTTTAAAGATTCTGGGTCCGTTCCTTTTCCAGCATCAGCTGCAAGTCTGGCTTTCCATTTCAGAGGAAGGAACATCCCATATTTCTGTGTTCCCTGTGATAACAAGCACCATATAATATTGGATTTTCTTGCTTGAATAAAGCACTAACTTTGCTAAGCTGGTACTGAAACCTTGGGAGAAATAGGCCATAAAGATATCCACATGTGTAGACAAAATTTGTTTAGTCGAGGTGCTGCATTCAGGTGCCCTCTCGCTATAGTAGATCAGTATTATTGACTGCTTTGGTTAGTATGGCCAGAGTGTGTTAATAGCTGGAAACAAAACTGCAACTCAGGCTTGTGCTCTGATTCATTGTGGGTACTTGTTTACTTGTTAACATATTTCTGGTTGTCTGAGATGGCTCCAAGTGTATCACAAGATGTGCTCCCTTGAAGTAATGCTGTGACATTACCCTGCTGAGTGACCTGCACTGCCTCGGCTGGATCGGAGACCATCTCTGCGAAGGTGAAAACCTTGATTCAGAAGTTTACACCCAGCAGGTCAGAGCAGCACAGAATATGCTTGCAAGACAACTTAGGAAAACCTAACCCAGAACCCAAAAAATGTTGTTTGGAAAATCCTTGTGGCTTTAATGGAGCTGCACTGCAGTTCACATTTTCAAGACAACTTGGGTAAAGTTTTCAACACTGTCTCACTTCCATGAGAGCACAAATCTCACCAAATGGGAAATATTGCTCAGTGTACCTTGGGGAAAAAGTTAGCTTGAGCAAATACAGTTCCCAGTCTCCTACACTGCCAAAGAGCTTCTGAAAGCTGGGGTAAATCTTCCGGAGCAGCTCTGAACTCTGAAACCGAATTTTCAATCCAAGCACCGCTGGAATTCTCCTCTCCTCTTTGCTCATTTTCTTTCCAAGTTTTAAATCGATTGAATAATTCGTGGGCGGGGAGGGCGAGAACACCCCCTCCGAGGGGTCTGCCTGCCACCCGGCTCCCCCCTCCCCACAGCCCAGCCTCATTCCCTCTTCACAGTGACACCTACCGGCATTCCCGGTCCTCCCAGCCCGGGGCCGCTCTGCCCTTGCCCCTACCCCACTCTCCCAGCTCTGCCCCGCCGCCTCCCCAGCTCTGCCCGCCGGCCCCGGCCCGGAGTCCTCTCCGGCCGCCCGGGCTTTGCTGCCCTCGGGGCGCGCTGGGAGCCCCGGCACGACCCGCCCGGCGGGGCACAAACTTTCCCGGCGACTTTCCCTGCCCGCTCCAGCGCACAGGGCGCGGATGGGGCCGGAGGCTGCCCCTGCTGAGCCCTCGGGGGGCTGCGCCCCTGCTCAACCCCCGCCTGCCCCGTGCCCCCCTGCGCGGTGCCAGCGGCGCTGCCGCGGGCGGACGGGCCGGGCCGGGCAGGGCCGGGCCGGGCGGCAGCCGCCGGCGCGCAGGGCGGGGTGTGGCCTCGCCATTATTTATGAGCTCCAGCCCCTATTTGCTCAGCTAATGATGCACCGGCGGCCGCCGAGCCTCGCCTCTCTAGAGCGGCGGCGGCGGCCAGGGCAGGGCAGCGCCTGTAACTGGAAACCAGCGCCGGCTCCGTCACCGCGCGGCCGCTCCATTCACTCCTAAGGTGCGTAATTGCGGGCAGGGGAGAAGCGCTCCCGGTGCCTTAGGAGTCCAGCTGCCAGGATTACTGTACGGAGGAGCCGGGAGAACCCCTGCAGACGCCGCGAAGACAGACTTTTCTTTTTTTTTCTTTTTTTTTTTTTCCCTTTAATTTATTTTCCTCTCCACAATGTGCCAGGGTTGGAATTAAAATGTTCTGGTAACGGGAGTGGAGTCTATAAACTGATAGAAACCAGATAATAATCGATATTGCTGGTGCCTCTAATAACCGGGTAAGCATAACTTAAAGTTCTCTTTCTTTGCTGTAATAAGATGTGAAATGTCTCCTAGGGCTGAATTTTCCTGCTGTTCTCAGATAGTTAAAACAATGTTTTCCAGATTGGCATAGTCTGTGTTTGGCAGGGATTTTTTTTTCTCCTTTATTTCTTTTCTTTCCTCTGCTGAACGATTTTCCTTACAGGATTTAAGGGTAGGACCCAGCCTGTAGCACATGACACCTGCACAGCACTTCATAGCAAAGCGATACTGTACTTTCCAAAAGCAGTACACATGGTGCAAGCGACCTCCGTAGCAGGGAAACTTCACCACTTCACTTTAGTAGCGATTTGTCTGTTTGTTTACAGTTGGAATAGGGTTTAAGAGAGAAGTGTAATTAGACGCTGCCTTTTGTCTGTCCTGTAAGATTCTTTAAAAGTACTCTTCAAGGTTTTAGGTTTGTGGGTTGTCAGCAGAGATCATGTGCACGGGGCATGCTGAATATAGTATCATGACTTACTGAGATAAATTCAGAGCTGGGATATAAGCCCAAAGCAAGAGTCAAACCTGCAATTCAGTTACCAGGTCTGTAGATCTCTGAAATTAAGCCTATTTCCATTAGGTAACTCACATGTCAGACACCCTGAGGTGCCTTTTTGGCACTATATGCATTTATTATTTATGTGTCTAACAGCTGGGTAGGAACCATGCTGCTCAGCATTTGAATCTTATATGTGCCTGTCACTTCTGCGTTAACGGTGAAGATCTGCAATTTGAGCAATGAAATGTAGCAATGTTTCACTCCTGTGACTGATTGCAGTAAAATTGGCAGGAGGCACGAGAGTGGGAGGGAAGGAGTGCTGAAAGGGGTTTCTTTCTATTATTATTATTTCCTACAATATTATTTAATGGAAGGGGGAAAGCCACACACTTGTTCCTCTTTGACTTTTTATCTTTATTGCAAAGAAAGCATAGTGCTACTACTGTAAAATACTAATCCCATTGCATCTGTTAAATCATATGTTCTGTATGATTGGTTATTTGTTTTGGCCTGACAAAGAAATTTTATCAGGATTTAATGCCATTTCTCTCTTAGAAGAGGGGTAAGTAGAAGGATATCCCATGGGCTAGTCACAAGGTTTTAAATTTAAAGCCCACAAAGCAGCATTAGTACTAGAGTTCGTACAGCCTGTTTAAAAATTATTCTTGGCAAAAACTCTACAACTATCGTTTTATTAGTTAACAGACCCTTAGAGATAATTTGGAACTGGGCCAGAATGGATATGTTTCTCCTGCAGACCCGATCTGTAGCTGGCAAATTTGTGAAATGGGTGTTTTTGTCAATTATCAGAGTTGTAGAATTACTTGATCTCTGTGCATTTCTCAGTATTCCAGAGCAAATCATGAAGGAGAGTCTAGAGTGTGGGCTGCAGAGCTGTGCAGTCACTTGCATGCTCTCCATCCCACCTGCAACTTTATACGAAGTCCTCATGCAGAGAGAAGCCTTTCAAAGCGATTTACAGTGAGTGGATGAGGAATGACAGAGGTAGTAATGAGATACGGGGCTCTTACCGCTAAGTCAGTGGTGTGGATCCGTCCCAAACCAGTGCTGACCTAAAGTCATCCCTGCCTGACAGCTCATTCCTGCCATGCCGTGGTGCTTACAGCCGGTTCTTTAAGGACAGGTGTGAACCTCAGAGGGGCCGAATGAACAGGCATGTAGAAATACAGGCTTCCACTGGAGGGACTGTAGTGCTGGAGCAGAGCTGAGGTAAAATGCAAGATGATTGCCCAGGGAACAAATCTCTTCATAAAATAAATATATAGCTTTTAATGCTGTCTTCCAGCTGTAGGGGTTGTATCTTTCAAAGTGCTTCCAGTTGCCATAGAATCAAATATATCACCTGATTGATGAACTAATAAGTGGTGTCTAGTAGAAGGGCTGTTTACACCAAAAAAAAAATATATAAACAGCGAAGTAGAATGGGCCTAAAATGATGTTTTTTATTTGCACCTTTGAATCCGAGCTGACGAAGTTGTTAAGGATAGGTGAAATGAAATTCGCACTTCACAATATTTGGAGAGATGCAGTTTAGGAGCAGATATGATATAGATATGTAATATTCAGCTTCTGATATCTGCTGGGTTTTATGGATCCGGTCCAAAGTCCATTAGAATTGTTAGGAAAATACCATGACTCCAGTTAGCTCAAGTCCCTGCTGAGCTAAGAAAAGATGCAGAGTTTTGGACCATTTTCTGACTCTCTGAGAACCTCAGGCTTCTCAGCAGCTAAACCCTATAAAATTAATGTAGAATCAGCACATGTGCAGGAGGAGTAGCAGAAGTATCAAGTGTAATGCACTGTCCAACTCTGGGATTCTTAGTGCTCTGTAGAAGTCTGTGAGAGCAGGTAAGTATCCCGAAAGGAACTAGCCCAAAAAGCAAATGTTGACTAACAGTTTCAAGCATGTTGAAATACTTCTGGTTTCAATGTTTTGAAATTCATGATGTACATAGTCAGGACTTCTTAAAGGAAGAACTAAAGGCTATTAGAGAGCTCAGCTTACCAAAACTTAAAGTTCATTTCCAAGCATCTTTGATTTCAAATGTTAAAAGAAAACAACCAATTTCCCGAATGTCCCCCTCTGAACATGAGGGAGACGTCTAAAAATATCAGCCAGCTTTTTATTCATGAAACTTTATCTCCTGTCCTTGCTTTACTCTGCCTTGACATTTAGTATAATTATATTTCCAGCAGGTGGAATTGTCCTCAGTTTAAATAAACCAAATCTGATGATGTAGTCTGCCCTAGCCAAAACTTTGGCTCTGCTGGTTCCTACGAACAGGCAGAGAGCTCCTTTTGTGCCAGCATAGAAGACTGCTGAAGAAAACCATTTTCAGATATACAAAGAAAACAGAAGTGCTGTACCTCCTTCACATGAGTTATTATGGCTTCAGCTGGAAGAGCTTTCTAACACAGATCTTTCCATGCTGTTGCTTTTGCTCGTCAAAATTGTATAAGAAGAGTAATGTGATATCTCTGTCTTTCAGGTTTTGTTTCTTGGATATTAAGTTGCAAAACTGAAGAGATGGCCTTTCTTGCAGTGCACGTGTTGATTGGGATATTTATTTACTTTAGCAGTGTAAAAGGATCTTCCCAGCCTCAAGCAAGGGTGTTCCTAACATTCAATGGTAAGAAAGAAGATAAACATTCTTAAGCAAATGTTATGATTGAACATTTTCTTCATCCCTTTAAGTTCAATAACTGAGTAGAAACTGGCTTTTTGATCTACATCCACAATTACTTTGTTTTTTGTTGCTAAGGTATCTGTCAGCCTGAATTTGATTTTTTTACCTGAAGCTACCTATAGCTATACATGCTTAATTAATAAGACTTTTTCTTTGTTTTGAGTTATTATGACTTAATAACAATCAAAGGTTTTATTTCTTATCCTTAATTTTGCTTGGGAATGATGATAGCATATGGCATGTAGTGGAAGCTATGAATGATTTGAGTTGCTTTCATTCAGTACCCAACGGAGACACTTTATACTCTGAAAATGAGTCTGCCTGAAGTTTTACCAAAACAGTTAGCCAGGCACAGAGTCCTCTGAAAAAGTATCCTTCCTTGTGCACTTTGTACAGTGTGTAGGATGAATGTAGCATGTAGCAATCACTGATGCCTGCATACTGTTAACAAGCAATCAAAATTACTATTTTCAAAAGAAAGTTGCTTTTGCTTCTGAAGTTCTGAGCAGTACTTTATTGCTACAATTACCCCAGTATTACTTTTAATGGTAATTTATTCTTCTAGTGTTAATCCCTGTCCTAAATGATGATTTTAACCACCACTTCAGAATATGTGTGTTCTTCAGCTTACAATGTCTTTTAAATCTGAGCTGAAATTTTCTGTCAGTAGCTATAGGGGTGTTGACTTTCTTTAGCACTTTGCCTTTTTGGTGATTGTCTGAGCCATGAACGCTTGCTGCTCCCTGCACCTGATGCTGTCTGCAGTAGGCTGGCTTGTGTGGTTCATTAGTGTTGGGATGCCCTGCAACTGCCATGGGAATATTCTGTGTGCTCTGAACAGTCTTTAAGAATCAAATAATCATGGCTAATAAGTATCTCAACCTTGCCACAATGATCATTACTATGTAATCATGAGACTGAGAGACATCCAGAAGGAGACCTTCCACAAATACCAACCAGACACTGAGCAATACAAGGTGTCATATATTATAGAGTGTAGGGCCCTAAACTGATGAGTGCAATACTTACTGGGTGTAAAATGGCATGGTTCCAGTAAAAGCGATAGTAGGAATTGAATTCAAGAGGGAACTGCCAAGTGAAGTAGTAGAGGAGTGAATTTCTTTTCCTTGCTTAGATAGCACTGGCTGGTGTAGGTGATACTGTTTTGGACAACTCAGCACAGAAGCAATTTTGGCTGTGGTTGTGTGTTGCACTGCAGGTTTGCCACAGGCTGATTTGGATTTCCACATCATCTGCTTGGTGCCCTTAAAAGTAATCTAGGCTTCCCCTGCTCTCTGGTATGACCATGAAGTAGGAAGTGTTCAGGTTTCGTGGTATTCAGCCTTGTGAATAGGAACGAATTGTGATGAGGGACAAGCGGTTTTAACATGGATTCAAGAAATGTGTTTTTCATCACAGGTATCCTGTAAGTCTGAAATACTGAAGCACCAATAGGGCAAAGGACCCCAAATCTAAGGATTTAAAAAAAGTACTGAATGAAAACCTTAGTTCCTCTGTTCCTGTCTGAAAGGAGGTTGTCCCTCCTTCCTTTAAAAAGCACTATGACAGCTTTATGCTGCAGTGACCCCTTTGTCTGGTGAGCTTTTGGGCACCAAGAGCATTGCCACTCTGTGCTGGCCCTGGGGATGCAGCCTCACCTCATTGGTTCCTGCTGTAACCCTGCTTGGCTGCCTTGGTTAGACCTGTTTCTGAAATATCACGTACAGTAGTTAACTGTCCTGTGTCCTTTCCTTGATTTTTAAAGTGATGCTTTGCATGAGTAAAAATGAGTCTCTAGCCTTGGTGGAAGTTAAGGTAAAGTAAGTGTCATCAGAGCCTTGCAATACTATCTGATTATCTTAACTAATATTTTACTTTCCCTGATACTTAACAGTCAACCTTTAAAAAAAAAACAAAACAAACAAACCTAAAAAACCAAACCAACCAAAACAACAAACAAAAAACCCTAATAAACAAAACATTTTTAAGTCCTAAATTTTTAATGAGTTTTCTGAAATCATAAAAGAAATTAATTATGTGTTTTATAATATGAGAACTATGTCTGAAATAAAAATTTTTTGTATAACTTATCAACAGTAGTTTTATTTTTAAACTTGATTTCCAGATGGTAAGAAACAGCTTAACAGCTTTCATTATGTCAGAAGAATTTGCAGGTTGTTGTGTATAACAAGGTAATGGCCCCACCTGTAATATGAACTTATGTTCTATAAATCTGTTTATTTACGTGAATACTGATAAAAGAGAAAAAGGTGAAACTTTGTATTAAACTCTAGCAAAGTGTGATAACACACTTTCTTCATAAGCTGCTTCATAGCTTATTGTTTTTAAATCATGTAGAAATAGCAAGTTATTGGCCATCTCCTTGCCCTGAGAAGCTGTCAGTTTTTATGGAGAATTGTCACTCTTTTAAAGTGCATCATTTGAAAATAAACTATAATTAGGTCTCCTTATGTTTTAAATGACATTAGACAATAAAAGACAAGTCATTCAAGCTTAGGATACTTATGTGATATTTTTCAAGTTCTGAATTGGATTTGGCTTGGTGTCTACAATTACATTACATAAGTTTTGGGGGTAGAATGCATACAGGAGGAGAAAATGAGTGATGCTTTTCAAAACTAACCTGCTCCTTCAGGATCAAGTCAATTGAGCTTATTCACACTGCAGCATTTCTCATGGGAAAATCCAGCAAGTATCTTGACCTATTCTGTTTTTCATCAGGAAAGATAAAAATGCGAATCATTTGAATCATGGGCTGCTTTTCTCTTTGCCATCGACTTCATTAAGAATCAAATGTAATTAAAAAGTACGCCTGGGTAATACCTCAAGAGCCTGATAATGGGGATTTTGCAATTAACTTCAATGGATGAAGGACTGCAACCCTAACTTCTATTTTTGAAATCAAAAGCCTGGCCTCTTGTCTAATTAAAATGTAGTTCATGACTTCGCTGAGATTGTTAACTGCGTATGACGTGAGTGCGGGACTTACTGCTGTCTGCACCCTGAGTGCCTTGAAAATTGCAGTGCTGTACAGAACCTTGATTTCTATTGCTTTGCACCTTGTATAGCCATTTACTCAGCTGAAAGAAAAGGTCAGGCTGGAGCTGAACTGCTTGGCATGCACAGGTATATGTGGTTATGGACGGCACTGGGCCTGCAGAGAGTCAGGCAAAGGGGCTCTCAGTTTGCCTGGAATGATTTGTCATGACCCAGTTGTCCTGTTCAACGGGGATGGCTCAAACCCTTAGTATTTGTACAAGATCTGCACTTGCAGAGCCACTACAGTTGAAGAAGGAAGATGGCTCCAGCTCTTTCTGATTCTGAAATTGCAAAGGTGTGAAGCCTGTGGTGCAGCAGCTGCAGCCGTGTTGGGAATCATCTGCTGTGTTACAGTGAAGCCTGCAGGTGTGAAGGAACCTGGGATGGGGGAAGTAAAGGACTCAGCATGTCTCCCTACACTGTTGGTATACTATTCCCCCTACTCCTACCTCTTCTGGCTCCTTGTCCTTGGAATAGATCTTCCTTAATCTACGTAAATCACCTATCATAATTAAAACATCATAGTTTATTTTCTCTTCATAGCAAAAGACTTACCTTATCTGTTTATGAACTATCAAGTATGGTGCCTGCAGTTTCTCAAACTATGTGCATTCCTCCTTACTGCATATTCCTGAGCAGATAACTGGGAGCTGTATTGTTCAGTCTTTACAGGGAAGAAAGCTTTCTCAAATCAGTGGGAGTATTATCAGGATCAGGGAGGAGTTATTAGACCCCAGGTTAGTGTTTGAATTTGTTTCATACCAACTCACATTTATTTTTGGATTTTATTGCAACCCTAAAATGTCAGGCTGTACCATTTTAATATAAAGTTCTGAATTAATAAAAGCAGATCTGGTACTTATTTTTTAAAATGCACTAAAACAAACCTTCTTTGAGATTTAAATTTATATGGAGATGCATAACCAAGTAATAATTTCCCAATCTACTGGAAACACTTAATGCATTCCTACCTCAAATGTCTAGTCTGGCAGATATTTCCCATGCAGACTCTTCATTGTTTCCAGTGAAAATTCCATATGAGAAGTGGATCAAGGCTAATTTGCAGACGGTTTTGTTCTTCTCTTTGTCATAAAATTACTAGAACACGTAAAGGACTTTTAAGAAAGTATCAGTCAGCTTCATTAATGACAATTAAAAAGCATAAAATGTCACCAGAGCAACAGCAGCACTTATTCAACTGTCAACATATTTTAAAAGATTTAATGCAACCCCTGTGGTTACCCTCAAGGAAAAATAAAGGAGCTGAGAACCATTTTCTTAGAGCTCTTGAGCAACAGCAGTACAACTTGTTTTTAAACAATCCCTCATTGTAATGTTAATGTTACCACAGTTAATAAAAAGTTCATTTATTATTTGGGGGACTTTGTGCTGATGACAGTCCAGTAGGCAAAGGTTTATGCTCCAATAGTTGATTGGATCTGTTTTGGTGTCCATAGAATGAAAGCTACTTGCAAAATGAAGTAGAAGCAAAGCATTAAAGGAAAAAAAAAAAAAAAAAAAAAGAGAGAAAGAGGAAGAAGAGATCCATGGTTTTATTTTTGTTTAAATGCAAAACTCATCTTGAATGTTCATACAGTTGCTTAATTTTCAAATAATTGGGTCATATTTTCTCAAATTTAACTGATTTGTGGCTTTCGTAGCTTCATGGATTTAAATAATGCTAATTTATAAAGCATTTAACATCAACCATGTGTTAACATTTCCAATTTAATTGTCTCTCACTGGAGATCTAAAAACTTAATTCTGAATATTTTCAACTAAAAATATAATTATTTTTTATTTTTAGTAGTGAAGATGGTATTTTAACACTTGGTCATAAAATCAGAGAATATTAAGGGGCTGGAATGGGCCTTAAAGATCATGTAGTTGCAATTCCGCAGCCTTACCATGAGAGGGGACATATCCCACCAGACCAGGTTGCTCAGAACCCCATCCAGCTTGACTTTGAACACTACCAGGGTTGGGCCATCCACAGCCTCCTCGGGCAACCTGTTCCAGTGTCTCACCACCCTCACAGTAAACAGTTTCGTCCTAATTTCTAACCTAAATTTTTCCTCTATCAATATGTATTGATTATTCCTGTCACTCCTGATAAAAGAGTCTCTCTCCAGCTTCCCTGTAGGCCCCCTTCAGATACTGGGAAGGTTGCTCTGAGGTCTCCACACAACCTTCTCTTCTCCAGGCTGAACGGTCCCAAATTTCTCAGCCTGTCTTCATAAGGGAGGTGCTCCAGTCCTCTTTTCAGCTTTTTGACCCTCCTCTGGACTTGTTCCAACAGTTCCGTGTCCTTCTGTTGGGGACACCAGAACTGTATGCAGTACTAGAGACAGGGCCTCTCCACAAGTAGTATAAGAGGTACCCTCATGGGAAAGCACAGATAAGTACATGTCTTCAAGGTAATTAATTATCAGGCAACAAATTTATGGGAAGACCCTACAAATTTAATCCTACTCTTGGATGAAGAACTCATCCAAGTTTGACAAAATTTGAGAAGACTTCTTTGTTTCTTGCACAATAATAAATAGATCACTTATCTAAGAGATGACTTACTTCTTTTAATCTCTTTTTGTTCCCCAGCTCAGTCAATTTGACCTGTATCTGAACCACCTCATGTGGGTTTTTTTGTTTGTTTTGTTTTCTTGTTTTTGTGTGTGTGTGTGGTTTTTTTCTTTTTCCTTTTTTTTTTTTTTTAATTTTGGTATGGAAAAATCAAACTTTATCTGAGAACATTTTGACAGATTCTACACATCTTGGCACTCTTTGTTTGTCACAGAAGAAAATAGCTTATCTTGGCCAATTCCACTGCTCTGACATTACAATTCTTCCTTGTGTTGCTCGTCCAAGGCAAATGCTGAAGTCCCTACGTAGGCAGTTACATTGTCATTATTGTACAATACATCTTCTTTTTATGTTTAAAAAAATGTGATGAGAGAAAAATGGCGCAGACATTTCTAATACCCCGTCTTTTTCAGGGTTGTTCGGGTACCAGTAACAAGAGCTCCTCTGTGAGCCCTTTCCATACTGGATGAGCTCACAGTGCACTTTGATATGTGGTGCTGCACAAGCCTTTTTGTGTATCAGATGTAATTAGTGACATGACTCACAATAATTATTCATTTTATTGAAGTGCGTTGACTGAAATCCTGCCATGAATAAATACATAGACCAAGAACTTATCCTGTCATTTGAACTGAATGTTTCCTCAACATGTGTATTTTGTTCTTTTTGGTGCTGACTTTTCATTGTTCTCAAGAACACTCCTTAATAAAAAGACTAGGCATTGTTTCTCAGGGAAAGGTCTTTGTCTTAGGAATGCAGTTTACTGATTCAAAGTACACCTTCTCACTTGTCTTATTTTACATCTTGAGATGACAGTGGCTCAGCAGACACCAGGTTAAAAGAAAGCTGTATGTTTTTCCCTGTTTATTTAATTAGAGAGTTGGGGTCTCAGGGATGCAACTGAGTGCTATGGTACCTGTGTGAATCAGGGTGATGTTGAATGTCCTCTCTGATTGTGAAGAGTGCAAATTCAGTACTGGGAACATTAGAGAATGATGGTGATTAACAGAGGGTTTACATCATTTGTCGTTCCTCCCTTCCCTTCATATCTCCATCTTTATTCAATGCAAACACGGCACAATTGCATTTGCATTGTTATTTCATCTGCCATTGATATGGCTTCTTCCTGGAAGCAGAAAACCTGGTAGCTGGTTTACTGAAGCTCAGACTCTATTATCCCACTCTGGTATCACAATGAAAAGAAGATATGTAATGCCTCTCCCATGAAACAACTGTGGAGCTGGGACTGTCATGTCCTTTAGAGTAAATTCTCTTCATCTTACCCTTGTGAATATGAGGTTAATTATTTTTCCATGAGAAGTTTCGTGCTTCTTGTTTGGGTAAGGTTAGTGGAGGTGTTGTATCCTGTTCCTTTGTACAGCAGTATTTGGGATATTCCCAACTGATAATTTCACCCAGCAAATCAGCTTTGTAAAAGTGGGTGCTACCAAGGCTCCTTGATTACCACAAATAAATAATACCCTAGATTATAGTTTGTTGGTTGGTTTTTTTTCAGAAACACAGTACAAGTAGTTTCAACTAATAATTTTAGAGTGCTTATCTTACATTCCAAGACTGCGTTTTGAAGATGTCCTGCTACCATCTTACATCTTATCTACAAGAAACTGTATTCTGTGATATTTCATCATTATCAGGAAAAAAAAGAAAAAAATTCTTAAACTCTGCATCTGACCACCTTGATAGAAAAAAATCTCTGGAACAGCATTTCACTAGTACACAATTACAGTGAGTTCTGTCAGGGAGTCCCAAGAAACTCTTGGAGAGTTCCTAATAGGAAGAGAAAGGGAATTTCAGATCTGGTGTATGAATGCCTGCAAATCACCATGGGTTTAGAGACTGGTCTGTGAGCACCTTTCAGGGTTGAGCTCTTAACTTTTAATTTGGCTGTCATCTCCCTAGTGTTATATGACATTTTAATGGCATTGATAATTCTGGGGAAGGAAGAATGGTTTGGGTTTTTTTTTTTTTTTTTTTTGTTTGTTTTTTTTTTTGGTTAGTTTTTTTTTTTTTTTTTTTTAATTTTTTTATTTTATTTTGATTCGGGGGCTGTAAGTAAACTTTTCGTATAAAATACACCTTCTTTTTACAAGAAGGTTTTACTTCCAGTTAAAATTTCAAATGCAAATATGATTTTGTGGAATGCAACTTTTAGTAAAATTCAAAAGTCTGGGAATGAATACCCAGACTTTTGAACAGTTCTGCTTAATTTTACTGCCCGTTCTGGAATAAATTATTGCCTCACCAAAATTATCTTCTAGAATATGGATGAGGAGACATCACAATCAGCTGGGACTGCCAAGTTGCTTAATGGAAAAAAAATGTGTATTGGCACAGTTACTTTTATTAGAAAAAAAAAAAAAGCTAACCCAAAATTAAGCTGAACCCAAATTCTTCTAGTTACAGACACTGCTTTCAGCCATTAAACGGGTCAGACTGGCATTCCAAAAATTAAAGAAAAAAATTGTTTTAGAATTACATGGTGAATGTGTGATGGATTAAAATTCACTTTCAACTATCCATCATCTAAACCATGGTCTCCTTTTAGAATTTCCTTTGCTATTTCACTGGTCCTAAATTGCTTTGAAACGCAACTGAAAAACACAGGGTCTAGTAAATCCTTCCCTGCAAGTAATAGGCTTTCTCAGTCATCTGTTCTCCCAGTGATTTGTTGTTGTGTCTTAGAAATTTTTCTCTTGCTTAATGACATTTCTCTTTACCATTCTTAATGAAAAATATGTTTACTTTTAAAAGCTGTGAGTTATGCAGAATAAATCAATTTATCTCAGCTAAGAATCAATTAAATTGAGAAAACATTTGTCTTCTTTTAACATCTTTGTAAATCAGGGTATATCTCTCAGTGTCCCAGCTTAAAGGAACTGCAGAGTTAAATTTACAGGGAGGATAAGGGAAATATGCAAGGTAAGTGTCTGATAATTCATTTCAGTGGCTGGGAATAATGAGGTTTGTTTTCTTTCCTTCTCATGAATGCAAAGTTTTGAACAGCAGAAGGACAAGATAAGCACCAGGGTATATATGGACACCACAATTGATAGTGTAACAGGAAACAGGGAGGGAAAGATGGTAACAGTAGATGTATTTATGATGCTGTAATAATTTAATTTTAAAGAAAAAAGCTGTGTGCATTCAAAAAACAATGTCAGGGGTACATCAGGATGTAAACTTGCGTTTTCTGTTTGCATTTTACTAGGTGTGAACCTAACACTGATACAGAAACTCCTTGAAAACAGCTACTGATCCACTGAAAGTGGACTTTCTTCATCCTCTGAGATATCCACTGAGTCATAACCAGCCAGGGAACAAAACACTGTGTTTTCCTTGGGGCCAACAGTGTCGCACACTTCTTTGGTCTTTCTGGTGCATTACAGTGGCACAGGATACACATCATAACACATCTAGTTTTTATAGTTCTTAGAAATTCCTCCTTGTCTGGAATAACCAGCCTGCATGCCTCTCATTGCAGTTCTCTGAGACAGTCTCTGTGTTAGTATGTGGAGTGCTCTTACAAGGCACAATATCAAATTAGTACGCAAAAATGTGAGCTCTTGCATTGTCAGAATGGCACTCTCTGTTTTTTTAATATCAGCCAATTAAGATGTTATTTTCAAGGAGAGGCTTGGCATTTTTTCAAAAATTTACTTCTTGAGGCCTGAAAAGGATTTAGTTGGCATGTAGAAATGATCCCAGGCTTAGACTTCTCGATGGCTTCAACGTGAACACAGCTGGAATTTTTTAAGCTGATTTGACTAAAAACCCACTTCCTGCCACTGTTGAAAATAATGCACTATAATGTTATTGTATTTTTTCCTAAATCAGACAAACCTACAGCAAAGACAAAAGAGTTTAAAGCCCACATGAGGTGTTTTATTGTGGTTTGCATTAGGGAACTAAAACTGTGCATACACGGCTATTAAATATGAAAATCAATATGCCTCTAAAGCCATTACCTCTGATTTAATAACTTATCATCTTTCTAGCTTTGGTAAGTCCCTTTAAAATGAGAAGGCTGTCAGCCATTCATTTCTCCAGTAGAAGCTCTGTTTTATTTATGGATACTTGGAAACATAAGACTTTTTCAAACAAAATTTTCAAAAGCAGAGTAGGAAAAGAGTCATTTGCCAGTGATTTTTATTTCATTGACTGTTCCTTCAAGGTCCCTCTCTATTATTTCCTGAACTCAGGGAAGCATGTTCTTAAGTTCACACCAACAGCTGAAAAAGTGTATCCTTAACAGCTAAACTGCATAAAATTAAAGAAATAATTTGAAACTTCCAGATGTAGTCTGATATACTACTATCTGCACTAGAATTGCTCAGAAGCGAAGCTAGGAGAAGACTTACAAAGTTGGCCAGCATGGTTAGGTCCACCAGCCAGGTCCAGCAAATCACAGACTTGTATCTGGTCCCATTCTTTGCTTTGAGACACGGGAGGATCTGCTTGCACAGTATGTGCTTCCTTAGCTGATGAATTCTTCCTCCCTAGCACCCAGAAGATGAGCAGTAGGTTCATGAAGCACTGGCATGGCACTTACAGAAGAGAAAGAACATAAGTCTTTCTTCATTTCTGTGTATATTTACCCCTGGACTGGTTAGAGCAGGCGCTGGGGGAGAGAGGCAAGCACAGGAATTCAACATCTCCCCAGCAGCTGGGAAGAACAGACCACCCTGATGCAGGGGCTCTGAACAGGGTTTTATAGAGGAAGGTTGTGCCAGCTGAATCAATACTGGGGCAGGTTTCATACCTACTGTGGTAATTTACATAGATGTATGGGGGGAGGGGGGCAATCAAATAGAATTGTTACAAACAAACAAACAAAACAGAAAATCTTTCTTGAGTTGATTTGTTTTGCAGATACAGGAATCTGCCTCAAATGATGACTTAATTTCCATTTGCTATTTAGATAATAATAAAAAAAAATTATTCCAGATTCTCAGGGTGCCATTGCCAAAGAACTTTCCTTCATGAAAACACTCCAAATACATGCAGCACTGCAGTACAGTGATAAAATCCCTCTCCATTACTATTAGTATTACATTTGTGCTTCTATTCAGCACATTTTTACTGATATGACATTGGTACTAGTATTGGTACTCAGGGCAAGCATGGAATGCTGGTTTTGAGGCAGCCTGTCCTCCTCCTTGTATGCTCAGTTCCTCTCCTATCTTGTCCTTAAAGAGGTGAAAGAATTCTGCCTGGTCTTGTCCAAGAAGCAAGCAGCGGAGTTTATTCTTTTCAGTCTGTGTGGTGACTGTGAAGGACCTTTGCTTTAAGCTTATTCTCTTTTACACACGGGTACAATGGCATTGGAAGGGTTTTATGGCTTGCTTATGGCTGTTGAAAGCATCCCTAGACAGCTGGAAATCCCTTTCAGATTGGATTGGATGTGAGAGAAAACATGTAACATCTAAGATCAACTAAACTTGAGATTGTAACATCAATAAACCACAGCACTCTGAATAAACAAGGTGACCATCACTGTTTACTGTTCCTTTTGCTTATTTTTCCTGCCCTGTGCCTGTTTGCTGAGCAGTTTAAAATGACTTTTTTTCAAAATAGGTCTAACTTTTAGTTGACAGGTATGAGTTGTATGTGGAAATGTGTCAGAGAGAATTAGCAGCTTGCGGGACTTTTTTTCTCTAAAAGGCCCTTTCAAGAAAGCAACTGTTTATCAGTGGAGAGCGAGGAGGTGACATAGGAGGCACTAAGAGGTGAAAGGGTCTTGTAGAAATTATTCACAGGCACAAGATACTGCACCCCATCTCATGCAGTATGAGAATATTCAGCCTTAATGTCTGCTCCAGACATAATCTTCAGTTCCTTTGAAGCTGACTTCAAATCGGATATCAGGTCTTCTCATCTTGAAGAAAGTCCACATGTATTCTCTTTAGGGTAATTTTGGAGGCAGAATACTGCTTTCTTTACACAAGAATGGAGCGGGGTTCTGGCCTACTGTGTCATTTATATGTTAAAATTTTCTGCAACTGTACGATTTCATTTGTTTTGATTTGTGGAGATGAAAGATCCGGGAAGGAGATTGCTGTGGCCAGTTTTGGACCCTGGCAAAACAGAAGAAGCCCAGTGAAGGGCCACTAGGCAGTCATGGGTGTTGGAACACGTGGTAAACAAGGAGATGATGACAGCCGAGTTTCTTCTCATGGCTGTCTGATGGGGAGAGTCAGTCTCTTCTCAGCAGTGCACAGTGACATTTGTTTAGTGGTAGGACTTTTTTTTGGTTGGTGTGTTGGTTGGTTGGTTGGTTTGGTTTGGTTTTTAATTGTAAGCATAGTGAGACATCAAAGCATTTGAGTAAGAAGGCAGCAGCCTCTCCACTGCTCCAGGTATATGAAACTCAGCTAGATGAGGTCCTGTGCTCACTTCAGTAGGTAGTCCCGTTTTGAGCAAGATTTTGGCTGACACAACCTTCAGATGTCCTTTCCAACCTGCATGTTTTGTGGTCCTGTGATTTTTATCAGTGATGAGCAGATGTGATTCTTAAGACATGAGTAATCTGTGTTGGCAGTGTTTTCAGCTCAGCTTATCTATTAAAGCGGCTCTGAAGAAGAAAGTTAGCTTTTCTCAAAAAAGGTCAGAAATCTGACCCAAATGACCTGGCAGCCTGTGTCCACAATGAAGGCTATAAACACTCAACATCAGGAATTTTTATTTAGGTGTCTGCTGCAAATTATTGTGCCTGAAGTGTGGGTTTCCAAGACTGAAAGCTTGCATGTTGTGCAAATTGTTTTCTTATGGTTTAATGTAATAGATTTCTCTGGTGCGGTAGAGAAAGACATGGGTCTGTCTGTATTTGCATAGTAAAATGTAACAATTCCTCTTTTAAGGAATGGTAGAAATCCTAGATATGCAGCATTAAATGAAATTATATGAAAGCAATGTCAGATGATTCTACTTGTGTTTTCTGTACATAATCTCCTTTGTTTTCTTGTTTAAGAATAAGAGATTGCCGCCTTGTTAAACTGAGCTCATTCAACTAACTAAATCAGTACGTGTTATGATGGAGTGTGCAGTATGTAACTAAATTTATAGATGCATAATTTATATATTTATTTTTAAAATTCTATTGAACAAATTTATTACCAGGTCAGAAGAAAGATTAAATTATATAAGTATGATTGACCAAATTTCACAGTATGCATTTGGTCTCACAACAGATACTAGATCTTGTTCTGGTTCCAGTTTATTTTTGAAGTTCCTATTTGTACATACATATAATGTTACATAGAGCAGATAAAGTAGACTTCTACAGTACTTACTGTGTTTGGGGAGGTATATATGTCTACTTATGGGCAAGTTTAATGTTATCTGATGTATAGCAGGTGTCTAGCAAAAAATGTCTGCAAAAATGACATGACATTAAAATGGCAATTCCAGAATAAAAGATTCTAAATTATGTGGTCACATCCTGTTTTGAATGCATAAATTTGTCCAAGATATTTCATTTTCTTTCCTTTCAGTGCACACTCAAGTTCTGCTCTTTAGTGATGTGTGTGCACACATAAACGTGCATAACCAGCACAGAAAAACAGTAATCTGGTGCCTACTTCTGAGTTTAATCTTTATCTGTCGTATGATCTATACTGTAATATTTTGAATATTTGAAAAATTCATTAGGACTGTATTGACTGTTAGGCTGTACAGACTTAAGGAAGGTTTGTTTAACCTCTCTACAAGGCTGTGATGGTCTCTGACTGGCATTATTTATTGTAGTCACTCTATTGTTCCTGTCTTCCGTAGCCACAGAATCATGTGGTTTGGAAGGGACCCCCAGCCAACACTATCAAAGTAGATCTGATGATATCAGGTTGCTCTGAGTCAGGTCTGCCTGAATGACTACAATGGCGGAAACCCCACCCTTTTGTATCAGTGTTCCAGTAGCCTCCCAGCAGGTCATTTTATGCATAAGTAAGATGAGTAATTCCCCATTCCTGGAAGTGTTCCAGGCCAAGTTGGATCAGGCTTTGAACAACCTGGTTTAGTGAAAGATGTCCCTGCCTATGGGGAAATGAAAAGAGGTGATGTTTAACATCCCTTACCACCTAACTCATTCTGTGATTGATTCTAGAAGTTCCCCTTTTCATTCACTTCTTAAAACTGAACAGACCTTGTTCTCTCATTTCTACATGTGCTTCTTGTGGTCCAGACACATTATTTGTTCCTTGGCTTATTTTTAATCTTCCATTCTAATGGTGAGCTGCTTGATTCAGTAGTTGCTTACAATCTCTTCACTCCTCTCTAGGTTCATCTCTGCATATAATATGAACAGAGTCTGGCTCTATGTCTATTACAAGAGTTCATCATTCAGCCACTTTAAAACTGACTAAAATCAGAATCAGAACGATATATCTTTCTGTGTGTATACTTACTGACTATTAAGTTGTTTTAGTGTCCATTTGGGAAGAAAAAGGAGGATTTTTTTGGCTCCAGTGCAATTATAGTCAAATACTGAGTTTTTGTTTTTTTGTGGTTTTTTTTTTTTTTTTTTCCAGGGAATGTGAACAAATGTGTTTTGAGTACCCATAGCAATTGTTTAGTGTATTTTGAAGTTGGATTTCATGATATCATGAGGAACTCACCTGCCAGCTATTTTTAGAGAAGTTCCTCTATAATTTTCTGAGGATACCTCTTGATTCCTTCCAATAACTCAGTTCCCATATGCACTTTAAGAGGAAAAGCACATTTACCAGTTCCCTATTAATTTACAATTTGGGAATTAATCCTTGTCACTGGGGGAACCCAAAGCATTGCATCATTTGGTAATATCAAAATAGGAGCAAAATCTCTTGTATAGGGAGAATAAAAGAGATCTAAATTCACTCCTTTAGGTTCTCTCCAGACAAATGCATTCCCTGTGTGGTGAAGGATAGGTGGGTTTTGTCTGTAATGGGATATTCATTTTCATTTGATCTGCCTTAATCCTGAAGATATGGGTTTAGATCCCAGAGTCATTGAAAATATTAGCTTGATGTTTCTATCAGCCTTGGAAAGCTCTGTGACTGAAGGCTCTCAGCAGCTGTTATCTGCCATAATAAATGCCAATGATAAAAAAGACTAGACAAGCTGAGGATTTATTTTAAGAACAAATAAAATTATTTTCTTAATTAGGTTAGGAAAAAATCCTTTGATGATTTCTTTATTGATAAAGTACCAACAAGATTGTTCTTTTCTACAAATACTGCTTAGGATTTGGGGGTCACAGTTCATGGCAAAATACACTGCCTCTGTTTGCCCAGCTGCCACACCTCCTCTGCCTTCTCTCCTGTATGTGAAGAAAAGAGGCTGAAAGCAAAGGTAGAGGGAGTAACAGATTTAGTGCTGCTCTGATTGTAGATGATAATTAATGTAAATGATGTTAGCAGGATTAAGACTTTTTGCTTCAATGTGCATGTCCCACCTGAGAGGAATGGTACCCCTAATTTAAGCACAGGGAAGAGAGCATAGTCTTCCAGTGTGGTTTTGGCTATGTAGTGACATGTAATGGTGATCCAGAATGCAGGAATAAGTCTTGCAAGTTTTTTTATTATGATTTTTTTTCTGGGTTTTTTTGTTTCTGTTTTTTTTTAAGTCGACTTTGCAAAACTGGAAACTGCTCCTCCAGCATAACCCAGGCATTCTAGCTGAATTGGCCCTCAAACAGAAGCAACCCAAAATGTCAAAACCAAAGGAAACTCTGAAGAAGAAAAAGGATATGGGAAGGATGTTTATTTCAGCTTTCATTCCAAGTTCAATTTTATGGATGTTACACACAAATTAAAGTAAGATTGTGTTACAGAACTGTGTGTTACAAAACCTTATGGCACAAAATTTAAAGAAAAAAAAAATCTGTATTCATGTCTGTGTCTCCATACACTTTGAACAGATGTGTTTTAATTTCAGAACGGTCCACAGAGGTTTATGCCCAGCTTATTGCTTGTATAGCAGGAGTCTTTCTCTGTCTTACATGTTTCCATTTGGTTTTGGCAAAACAAAAGGAAGCAATAACTAAAATGACATTAAATTTTGTGGGGACAAAAAAACCCCTTCTGAAGTCCTTCTGTTACTGAACTTTGGGTTATGATCGTATTTTCCAATGAGTGCAGTATTTCAATTAGAAATCTACATTTAATCACTCTCCACCCTAAAGAGGTTGTGCAGTTATAAGCACAGTGATACATGACAATGTTCAATGTTTTCTTTCACCGTAAGAGAGCATTCAACTTTCTAATGAAAGTTAGAATGAAAACAGAATAGGTTATATGTTTTCACAACTTTTCTCTATGTCCAAACTTCAGCATGAAGCGTTTGTCCAGTTCAGAGGTTTCAGAACCTGAGGAAGAGGGCGTGCATTAACAAGGTGGCACTTACACGTGTCAGGACAGGCCTTGCTACTGCTCTTACCAGTGATGAACAGGGCACATGTTTGCTGCTGTCCCTTCTTCACTGTCCATACCAGTAATTGCCACTTTGTATTATTTATAGAGACTGAGTTGGTTTGCAGTTTTGTTTTTTTCCTGCTTTTCTTTTTAGCCACTATCCAACATGACTGTACCCAAGCTTTTTGTTGAGGTTTGTCTGGTGGAAGCAGAATTAAAGATTTTTGTGTAGTTTGCCATCTTATGACAACTGGCAGCAATTGAAATGAGGCATGTCAAGCAACTACTACAAAAAGAAATCAGTAATTTACAAGTTCAGAAAAAGGTTGAAGAAACAAACCTTCCCTGTAATTGTGCTGTCTTGTACAGCTTGTTAATATTTCCACATTTGAGAACATTTAATTTTCCTAATTGAGGGAATGTTATACTACAGTTCAGAAGAGAAGGCAAAATCAAAAGCAAAATACTTTCATTTTCAGCAGAGCAATGCTAATGCTTATATTAGTCAGTGAGAAAAATATGGGGGTGTATGGGAAGCAATAATTCATTACTGTCTCTCCTGCAGTCAATTAAATATGTCTCATACCTAACTGTTTAAAGCTGCCTTTTTTTTCATTATGGTAATAAGATTCATTGGAAACAGAGAGTAGGACCATTTCTCCTAGCATTTCAAATCTTTGGGGGAAGGGAAAAAGTAAAACCCAAATGCCAGCCTTGGCAGTTTGATTATACAGAGTCAATAGCTGTATCTTGCAATGGGTGCAAAGTTTTTCTTCCTGCTCAGTTGTTGACTCCTGTTCATAGCTAGACCAGCTTAATCTTAACCTGTACAACACACCTGAGAAATAGTCATGCATGACAAAACCATGGGTCAGAAAGGTGGTGATCTGCTGTGTAGGCACAAGTCTAACATGAAGATCCCATGTAAAATCATAGATCGTCTCGCATAGTAAAAGGACCTTTCCCCATCCCCAATTTGTCTGCTTTTAAAATAGTATAATTATGGAAGGATTTCAAAGAACCAATCTCTGTAATGCCTTTCTCTTTCTATAAAATCTATTGTTACTTCTTTCTAAGCTCCTTAAGAGACTATATACTATTTTGCCAGGCTAAAATATGCATTGCCCTTAAAATTCTTCACACTTACTGTCTCCTCCAATTTGATTCACATTTTCTTCCTTCTGTATGTAGTTCCCTGTCCAAGTTAAAATGTAAAATAAAGTAGAAGAGATGTTTGGGCCTCTGAACACATTGCTGAAAGGTTCATTTTTCTACACACAAGTGTTCAGAGTATTTCTCACAGAAGAGTAGCATAAATTATGGAGATTCTGTTCACAGAACAGTGAATGGTATTGTCAGTTTGCTTAGGAAAAACTAATGAGGTTGTAAAGAAATACTGTCTGCTTTATAAGAGTAAAATTTGACAGCTGGAAAAACAAGGGCAATAGGCTGACTTCCATTTTCCATTGATTTTAGCCCCCAACATTCAGAAGACTTCCTTTTCTGCAAAACCACATTCACGCTGCCTACACACGAATACACAATGCTTTTTTGCTCCAAGCCAGAGTCAGATTAAACTTCATTAGTAGAGTAAGGCTTGAGGAAAATTTAAACTGTAACAGATAGTAATTTGACAAATAAAGAATTAGGGTTTGTTTTACTAAGGCAAAAATAAAGGCCAGAGCAAGGTTCCCATGGCTCTTTTGTGCCTTTAACCACTGGGTAGGAATACGATTGCTTTTCATGGTCTGGTTTACATACTGTATAAGTCTACCAGGCTTATACTGTGAATTTTTTAATGCATTTAAGCACTCACTGGAAACACACATATCTCTCATTAAATAAATAAAAAAAATGCCTATAAAGTATTTACCTTAGAGCTAGAAATAAGAACAGAAACTAAGATACGTGTTCAGAGTATTCTTAGGTAGATGCACTAGTAGCTCAGCTTAAAATCAACAAAAATTAATGCATTTTATGTCTGGATAGATTGCATTAGCTTTCTGCAACAACATTAAATTCTTACCCAAGCATCCTCATATTTACACATTCCCAGGCCTTGCTGTTCTAGGATAAAGGATGGATCATTACAGGTGAGTGACAGATACCTGTGGTAACTGATGGGCTGTGATTTGAGAATTTAAGTTCTTCTCACTCCACTAGCAAGCTGTATGATGGCTAACATGCAGTGGCACAGTGACATACAAAGATGTCTGACGTTATTATCTGAAAACTTTTTATTAATATATATTGGATGAGCTTTAACAGACTATCTACTTGCTATATGTTGTATGCTGGAATGCACAGAAGTGACTGCATGCAAACAACATTACAGAGTGAGGGCTAATACAACAGAAAATTGATGTGCTGAAATACCTGGCAAAAACATGTGACTGGCTCCTGGAGTGGAATTAAAAGCCACTGTGTCTTTGTGTCTGTGCTTGCTCTTGTGCCCATGGGGAGAATTAGGCAACCTTGTCAAAAAAACAAATACTCCAAAAATCATCATGCTTCTTTAAACTTTACCTGGAAGTATGTAGAGGATAATCTTGCAGGACAGGAATAGAACACAAATCTTAGTATTTAGTTGTCTTGTTCGGGTCTGCAGGGAGGTACTGCTATTAGCCTGGAATCTGCACACAGGAACATTGCCTGAAGAGAAATGTTTGCATAGTTTACATTCAAAGAGCTGAGCAGAGATTACTTTCTTTTCTGCATTGTATATAACAAAGAGAGAGAGAAAAAATGTTTTAATTTCCATATTAATTTGGAAGCAAGGAGTCAGAAGTTCCAATTCCAGACCATGTTTCTTAAGTAACTGTTGTAAGTAGGAGACATAAGGTAAGGTAATCAAAGCGCGCTTTTTACTCTTCTCTTTGTGCTCTGCCATAATACACAAAAAATAATTCTGCAGGAGTTGAACTCGGCTGAGGAGCATAAGTGGTTCAGATTAGATCCAGGTTCTAAGTTCAGTGTCTTGTTTTCATAATGACAACTTTATTTTATAGTAACTGGTAGCTCTGTAAAACAGAGAAATTGTCCTTTCGGTGCAGCCTTTGGGATGGTGGAAGACTAGGGCTGTGGCCAACTGCTATTCCTTTCTTCACATCCATCAGATGATTCCTGTGGCCCCAAAATCTTCTCTTTGACTGTCTTCTGCATGGATTAGGCTTCATTCATCAGTTGCTGTGCTGCATCTCCAAGGCTGAGTGTTGGGAAACATCTAATTTTAGAAGGCTGGTAACGCTCTGGCCTGGCTTTAGACTGGCTCACAGATGCCAAAACTGAGTTAATTTTGTACATGCTGACAGAAGATACTCCTGTTCTTGGAGGTTTAAAGTTCTTACTGTTGTGAGTGAACAAATCTGTCAGTCTTATATACTAGTGATCCCCAAATGCTGCATATAGACATACAGAGATGCCTGTGTTCTGGAATGGATTCAAGCCCTAGTGAATAACTCCCTTAAAACTTTATAAGGTTAGTTAAATTGCCATTTGGTACTTTGTAAGAACAATTTATTTTATGACTTGAAGTAAACTACTACACTGAAAGCAACTATAAAATGATGAAGACTGTGAATTAAGTTTTCTAAATTATTTTTGCAGAAGTAAAGGGGAAAAAAAGTGATAAAATTAATCAGGGTGAAAATAGTACATTTCTTCGAAATAAGGCATACATTGTAGTCAATACATGTGTCAGAACAATCCTGGTGATACTCATTTAAAAACCATGAAATGCAGGGTAAGTTATAAGCTAAGTCTGAAGGGTGTAATGAATAAAAATTGCCTTATGTTGCAATTAGAATTTATGCTGACAGTGAAAAATACAATTTGAAACCACACATTTACACTGACTCCCTTTCCTCTCTTCGTCATTCAAGTAGCCTTCTCAGCTGTGTATGTGGGGGCAGCTGCGTTTACCTCTAATGAAATTATGCCAGCAGAGTGTTTGGCTCTGTTTCATTAACTTTGCTTGTTTCTCGGAGCTTTTATGTCTCATTCCCTCAAGCAACAGGATAGATATCAATTCAAGATACTTGTGAATTCAGAACACTTTATGTTTTTTGCCTCAGGTAAGAAAGGTATCTAAATCTCTCTCTTTTCCTAATTTACACATGTACACACATCATTCTGTTCCTTTGTCTATGCACACGTATACACACAGGCAAAAAGGTCACTGTGAGACCTCTGTCCTAAGACTTGTATTATAAATATAGGAACTGTGAGAAAACAGACATATTAGAGATCTTAACTCCTCTAATCCACCTAATTTTATTGAAAAAGTGTTTGCTCCAGCACATTTTTGTAATGCTTTCTCTTGCTCAGTAATGAATGTCCTAAGCACAGAAATTTTTTTTCTGAGCTGTTATTTCAGGAAGAAGAATTATTTTCTAACTATGAGCCTTTGTTTTCTATTTTGTAACTCTTTGTAACAGTAATTATACTTTTATGCACCATCCTAATCCTGTCCTGTTTGAGCACAGAGTACTCACGCAGAAACTGTTACTATGTTGCTTTACAATAATTTTTTGACCTTGCTGGCTATGCTTCGGTTTGTTTGTTTATGCTTTTTTGGTGTTCCTTCATAATTCCATCTCTTTAGCTTCTTGAACACTTATTGTTCCAAACTTGTGCCAGTTGTCTTTGATGTTACTAATACTGAAGAACTTAGCAAGAAAGTTCATTATTCCATGGATAAACTCAGGGTGGTAAAGGACTGTTCTGTGGTGGGATTCTTCCAGGTAGGCTTCAAAGTGATGCTAAATACAATTCAATGCATTTTTAATTAATTTCTTGCAGGTGCATATGCTTCCATTGTTCTATGGTAATTTAATACGTGCAAATCCAGACTAACTCCCTTGAAGTTGGTGAATATGCATCACCTTCCTAATTGTGTATTAAGGGATTAGATTTGAAATGGTAAAACTAAAGTGAGCCAAGTCCATAGGCACATTCACATATCAACAGTAACACAGAACTAGTGAACTAATAGAGCCAAGACTTTGGACAACTCTATTTACATGTTTATGTGCATGCTGTTTCCTGAAGCTTGTCATTTTGCCATTGACTCACCGACTGTGCAAGTGCATAGGCCTGCAATCTCAACTCTCTAATATATGAGGCACAAGTTTATTCTTGCCTTCTAAAGACTATATGTGCAGAAGAACAGAAGTGTAAATTAGCTTTCAGATTAATTCATCCTAGATCTTGCTGTTCAGCTTGACTGGAGATGGAAATCTTAGGTTATACCTATGAAAGGAAATGACATTTGAAGTCACACACTTGAAGGTCACTCAGGTAATTTCCTTAGTGGTGCCTGAGACAGGAATACCTTGTCAGGTGTAATGGGGGAGACTGATGTGGAGTTGAGTTGCTGGTTAGAGCAGGAAGCAATGCTGAATTAGGCTGCCTTATCTCAGGATTTTGTCTCTCTGCTTTCCCCTGTAGCACTTAGATGTCAGTGCAGTCTGCTGGTTGCAGAGAGATCCACAGTGTTGTAGTACTGGAATAGGGGCTTCATGATGTAGGAACATGTTTCTATGTGACTGGTATTGTCAGTATTGTTACTGATGTTGGAATATTCCACTGTAAGCAGATTTCATCAGATCTGTTCATAACAAAGTCTTTCTACCAGTGCTGAACCCTTTTTCTGTACATTCTTTGTGTGTATGGGTACATCTCTTCTGCTGAGAGCTTCATTTGAAAGCAGGATATTGACTTGAATATAGACTTGTGCTCTGAACAGCATTGTACTTAACCAGTAAGGATGTTTAGGTCTGAAGTGTTATGTGCGCCTCAGGCTTGGTGTAACATTGTTTACTCAGACAATTGTCACTGGTGCCAGCACTCCTTATTACACAATTTAGCAATCTGCTGCCTCCTTGGCCCCCTCTCAGCATCAGGACATACTCTGCAGAAAGCAACCTCTACATGCCCTGAAAGAAGTTAGTGATGGAAAGGAGAATGAAAATGTAGTTCAGCAGTGGAGTCTTTACTGCTATTGTGCAATATTCATGCAAAATCATCTCCTTATGCTTGTTGTTTACTGTGTAACAGAAAATAAGTTGAATTGTTGAGGAATTTTCTGTCTTAAGAAAAAGTTTATCAGATCGACAGTTTCTTGGGCTGGAGGATAAAAGGGGTATAGAGAAACGAGTGTTTGCAGGGATGTGAATGGGCTTTTGTTAAAGAATGATAGAAAACAAAAGACTCACCATGATGTTCAGGAAAAGCTTGTGTTTTGTCTAACGCATAAAATATTATTTGTCTAGCAATTGTATCCTTACAAAATAGGACCCAGGTAAATATAACAAACAAATTAAATTAGACTTATATGGGTGGGATGGTTTGGTTTTTTTGGTATTTTGTTTTTCTTTTTAGGTGGATAACGTGCCTGAAAGCAGTTTTAACTTGCATAGGCTTCAAAGGTTTGTAATATATGATATATGCAAAATAAGACGAATTTCTGGTTTGTTCTTTTGCTTTCTTTATGAATAAATGCCTGTGTGCCATGCAACGGACAGGTTTAAAGTGCAGAAGTGTTTAGGTATGCAATAGGGAATGGAGTTCAATTAATGATGTTTAATTAATTTGATGCTACTGTTCTTTAAGTAGGGTAAATGAATGTAGGCTGTACCTTTTGAACCCATTAGCTTTATCACTTCCTTGAAGGTATAAAAAAAATGAAAGCAGCATTTGAACAAGTGTGAAATAAAATAGAAAATGCTTATATATTGATTGGGATCAATAGAATTCGTCCTTGGATTTTAAAGCAGTGTTTTATTGCCTACTGTGAAGAGTTTTTGCATAAAAGCCAAGAAACCTGAATGAGAACGTTGTGCAATATTAACCATATCAGGAGGCTCTATGTGGGAGAACCACTGAGTAAACTACAGAAATGGCATCAAAACCCATAGGACTGGTAGGAAAATAAGACGATACTATCACTTTTCAGTATGTATTAAACATCAGCTGAAAATACAAGAAATCAGTGCTTCTAATCTTCAGTTACATTTTGTGTAATTTTCTCTCCTGCTTATCTCCATTATTACTACTTTCCACCTTTAAATGAGTTTTTTGCTGTTATGCTACAGCAACTCTAGTGTTTGTTCTTCCTGAGCCTGCTTTGATCCTGTGCTTCTCACACTTTGTTCCCCATGTCTGAGCAGGGAATTGGATTTTACTGGGGTGACTGTGGGCAAATCTGAGTGTCCCTGTCCAACCTCCATGCCTCCATGAGAGCAGCATGGCTTCCCACCAACCCCCACAGCCAGACAGGACGCCAGGCTCTGCAGTGCTGCTGTCCATGCCCTGGTTGAGCTCTCTTGACTCTTTGCCCAGATGACAGAGCTGCCCTGCGATCCGGTCCAGGGTCACGGCCGTCCCCTCAGGCAGAGCAGCCTTCCCGGACGGAGATGCCACTGCCAGCGGGCAGCTGTGTCTCACGCCGTGTATTTTTGGAAGTCTCTGAACTTTACAGTTAAAGAGGTGCCAGAAGTAGTTAGGAAAAGTTCAAGAGACACTGAGCACTTGAGTGCTTGCTTTTTAACCCGCTGGTCTGACCGTGTTAGTAAAACCTAGTTTGACAGCCCTCAATGCAGTTTAAGTGGACTGAGCTTGCAGCTGCAGGTTACTTTGTTTCAGTTGCCTCATGGGCATCAGTTACTTCTGCTCATTAGAAACTCTCAACATTTTTTTTAATTATTAAAATATGTTTTCAAGTTTCTAATAAACAAAAGCTTTTTAAGAATATAGTTTTTTCAGGAGTTGGTCCTGAAGTAATGTGGGCTGGTTGAGCATTAGCACCACTAGTGAGTATGTCACAGCAGCAGGCTTTGGTTAGCAGCGGAGGAGTGAGAGGAAGAGTGAGGAATGATGGCAGGAGGAAAGCAGAAGTGGACTCTGCTTCAGAATGAGCAGACCAGCCAGGAAAGTACTGAGATGAATTAAAGTGGGAAAGAATTTTTTTTTTCCCCACTAGAAAAGAAGTAAAGAAAAGCTTTGGTTAGTTTGTCATGGAGTCTAATTTACTTAAACTCAGCAGGCCACTTACTGGCTTCCATGGAAGGAAGAAATGTGTATTCATTAAATCACATTAAAGATGAATGGAAATTTCCTGTTGCTTCAAGTGTTTCACCTTTTCTTTCTGTAATGCTCCTAAGTATTTGCCACGAGGGGCTCCTTGGCTTCCCAGGGGATTTAACATTCATGTAACAGTCCAGAAACGTACTTGTCTCATGCTTTGGTATTACAGCATATTTTGAAGAGATTTATGGGGAGGGGAGAGTTTGAAGAACAACACAGTGCCTGCTGTCTTCTCAAAAAGGTTTTTGCCTCCCATCTGTGACAAACCACCCTCCTCCTATGCATGTTAGCACCTGCGAAAGTTTTTGTGTGTGCTGCTCTTCCACTGTACCTGTTCCTGCTCTGCACAGGTTTTCTGAGTGCATCAGTTAGAATGTATTTGCAATGCTTAACTTTGCCGCTTAATATAATTTATATGTCCAGACTAAAAACTTTCAATAACTATGACTTTTTATACTGCTAAACATAGAAATTTTGCACTCCAAATACTGATCTGTTTCATTTGTGAAGGCATTCTTTTGGGGAAAAGATGGAATCTCATTTGAAAAATTATTTCCATTGTATTCTACCCCTGTAGCTATTTTGGGGTAGACGCAGCAGAGACCTTTGGTGTGAGTTAAACCAGCTTTCTTTATGTTCTGACATAAAGCCCATTAAGCATTTCACAGGAAGACTCTTCCAACTTGCATGGCTGTCCAGCTGTCTGGACAGACTGTGTACAACAGGTGTTTAATCATGATCTCAGTTACATATATACCAATAGTCCCTGGTGCTGCCTTTCAGTATTTTGTTTTAGCTCAAAATCTAATATTTTCAACTTGATATCACTATTGACTTAAACCCAGTGCTTTTGAATTCCTATTCTGTAATAAACACAGCAGAAGACCCAATTCTGAAGCTCATTCAGTCTAAAAAAAAAAAAAAAAAGGCAGTTACTAAGGCTGAGTTATTGTTCTTATTTTAAGAATGAAAATAAGATTTAAAATTAATAATTTTTAAAAAATCACAAAGACTAACACCTACTTTTCCCATCGTTTTCCTTCTAGCCATCAACATGTTTTACCCAGCAGGTCTAACAAACAGCCATATGCTCTCTAGTCTCAAGGGAAGTAGTTCCAGCTTGAAAATCAATATGTCACTACCAGGCTGTGGTAATGGATGCTTACAGCAGCAGGTTTATATAAGCTAATGGTAGACTATGCAACAGCAGCTCATTTAGATAAAAGGGTTGACTAGTCTCATTCGAATGTTTGGGGGAGCAAAAGATGAATGTTTGTAAAAGCTGATCAAAATGGTAATTTGTTTACTGATGAGCATCCTGTCAATAGTTGCTACTCTGGAGATCCTACTGAGGAATACAGTGTACACTAGTCCATGGGTTTTTTTCTGCAAGATGTTTTCATATTTGTAAAGATTGACACTACCCCCTCAGCTGGCACGAAACAACATAGTTTAAATAGGGTTTTTTCATGCATGTGCATCAAACGCTCTGGACTTGGATAAGCTGAAAGAAATTGGCAGAAAACAAAAATTGTAAAGATGATTGTGAAATTACAAAACTCCATAGAAATCATCAAGGCCTGGATTTAATGTATACTTTGAAAAGAGAAAGCCTAAGTGAAAGGCCTAAAATAAAGGTGGGTTTTTTTAAGAATTCTGCTTGAATATTTGTTGAGGAGAACAATGTTGACAGGTCTTGTGGATCAAAGTTTGTGGGAACAACTATATTTTATCTTGCGTGCTAATGCAAAGCCATTCACAGTGCCCTTAGTTCAGGATTTCTGTCCTCTCATTATGAATGGTGACCAGCAAGATGTCCAGCCTTCCAGGTTAAACTGGCATCTATTTACATTCTCACTTAGCATGTAGTACATAGCCCATATTATGAAACCTACTTCTCATTTCCATCAATACCTTCAATAAGTTGCCTCTCTGTGTTTGCTTTCATCTAATATAGGAGGTCTTGAGGCAGTCTTTTCCACTCCTTTTGTATTATTTAGGATAAAATGACTTGTCTGAATAATTCAGATCCACACATTAGATTTTGCTTGAGTTCAACTCTAGAAATAACTTAAATTTTGTGCAGGAGAAAGCAACGTCATTCCTAACTGTACCTACTTAATTCTAATGTGCATAGATTGTATGGGTTTATTTAAAAAGAGCTGAAACATATAGCCAGTGTGTATCTTAATCTCATGTTCAGACATGGCGTACTTAGTTTAAATAACTAGTTAAGAAGAGCTATTTAAGAACCCTTTGTAACTTGCAGAAACCAGAGCTTGCCTTGTTGAGCTTTTAAAGTGTAACTAAATCATATTTTGGGGTTGTACGGGTAACTCTTTCTGTTTGTTTATTTCAAATTCTTCCAAACTCTTCCAGCAGCTTGTTTTACATATATTTGTAAGTGAAGTTTCATCGAAAGGACGTGTGGCCTCTTGTTTGCGAATTTGCAGGGAGCATCAAAGGGCATTATAAATACACTGAAAATTTCCTCTAGCAAGAAACAAAACCACCAGGTTATTTGTGCACTATGCAGGTTTATAGCTTACTTCAAAGGTTTTGGTTACCTTCGCTCTGAGCCGTGGAATCTCTCTTGCAATTGATGAGGAGGTCAAGAACTCCTGCATACACACATCAGTCTAGCAGCCTAACCTCGATGTCACAGCACACTAGTGTGTTGCCTTTTGTCTGAACAGTGGTCTGAAGCTCTATAAAATAAAGAGAAAAACCCACTTTTGGCATCTTCTAAAAATCGGATCCACTGTCCCTTAAAGTCAGTTGAAAGATTCCCATGACCTAAATGTTGCTGTGGAGTCTCTGGCCTCAGAGGGTACGTGTCGGAAACCTCTGATAGGATCCCAGGTTGGATGAAAAGTGAAAATCTGACAAACTGTATTATCAAATATCAGAAAGCATAAGAGCTTGTGAAATGTGAAGCCTTTCAGTATATTAGGTCAGCTATTCACAGAGCTCCCCCTTCACATCAGCCTGGAAATAGAACTGATGAGTGAGCATGGGTGAGAATTAGATGCATTACAAAAGTCTTCAAAAAACCCAACCGTGTGAAGAGAGCATTACTGAAGGATCAAGGCAATCACTAAAAGACTAGAAAATAGCCAGCCTAAATTTAACTCAGCTGTTTTGTGATCATGTATTGTGAAAATATCATTCTGGTTATTTGTAGTCTACCTGCATCTTTGGAATTAATCAGGGCCTGAGATATGATTCCCGGCTGTGGATCTCTGCTGTTATTTATGGAAGGTACAGAGTAGAAGAAAAACATTTCCACTCAATGTTTCTGAGGAAATCGAGTCCACTTGTGTGTTCCACAGTTTTCACTGACAATTCTAAACCAGACAATTAAGTAGTTTTCAGATGGTCACAAAGTGCTTTTAGCAGGGGTGAAATTTCACTTTGATTGCAAAAGTGTCAAATATTTAAACTTTAATTTTTCCATCTATAAGTTAATAGACATAATATAGTAGTAATTTAGTTACCGTTTCTGAAGACATTCAGGTGCTTCTCTGAGCAGCGTCGAAAACCCCAGAGGAATTGAGAATATTGTTTTCAAGAAAGGTCGAATGATCCCTATCACTGAGAAATGAAGATGGAAAAAAAATAATTACTTCAAGGTTATTCAATATTCCATGCACTGAACGAGTTAATTGGAGTACTAAGGAAAAATGTGCTGATGTAATTAAGAAACATGTTATAATTCATAGTATTATAATTCACAATAACATAGAGGTCAAATTAGATTTTATTCAGGCACTTTTCATCTCCTGAGTGCTTGAATTTGCAGCATTAGTTTTCTTTCAAAGTAAAGCTGAATAAATTCATAAAAAAGTTAACAAGAGTGTTTTAAAAGCATTCTGAATGCTTCCTTCCTCTTCTGCTGAAATTCTACCATCATGCTTGTGCTCATAAAAATCATAAACCATATGATTTTTGAGGTTGTCCAATCCTCTTCCGCTTTCACTGCAATGACAGTGAGATGAACCTTGTTGATGAAACCTAGAGAAGAAGTCACTTTTAACCATAGTGCAGCCTCCCTCCTGGTGTTACCCGTTGTATTTGGTAGAAGGGGTTATGTCCACATTCCACCTGACCTCTTGTTGGAAGGTAAGATAAAAGGATACAGGTCTTGAGTTAATGGAAAAAAGGCAACATCTGAGACAAGTCTCTTTCTCTATGGTCTGGTATCATGGCCTGACATGAGGCATTTGGTCCAGGCTGGAACATGTTTCTGCTGGGCACATGCAAAGAATAATTTCTCAGAAGTGCCCACTTTGGTCACATATGGCTGCTTTTTCCAGAAGACAGTAGATGACACTTCCTTGTAAAATTTCAGAACTGTTATTGACTGGATGCTCAAACCTTTTATATTATGTTATTTACATGACTATGGTCAAGAGGATATATTATACTCAATCAACCTTCTTTTTTAGAAGAGCAGAAATGTGTAGCTGAAAAATTCCAGGGTTCCAGCCCAAGGCAGAGAGCCAAAATGGAAAAATTTAGTCCCAACAATTTTAGTTGAGCAACTGAAAACAAATGTGTTGAGTAACCTTTTTATAATCTAAAAAATATATAAGACTGATAAAGTGGTGATTTCTGGCTGCTAAAGTAAAAGAAAATTCTGATTAACTAAGTCATTTAAGAAAGGTCTACACATTAATTGACCAGGAGTGCAAATGAACACGTGTATCAGAGACCTTCACGTTCTTTTTGTGTTACAGTGCTTTTAATCAAACTGGAATAAAAGTTTCCATAATGATATAAAATTATTTTGAAATACATGTTCTAACAATAAATTCACAAAGCCCTAACTTTGTCCTAGAAACACTGCTTGTTACTTGACAAATCAGTGAAGAACAGATGAACTGCTGTTATTCAGAAGAGTTACTTTAGAACAGGTGGATAATTTACTGTAAGCCTGGTTCGTGGTTATGCAAAATTTGTTTATCCTGCAGGTCTTGATATGAGTAAGAAATACAAAAGAAAAGTACAACTCCATAGGTGACTGAAAAGAGAGCGAATAAAAATATTGTGCTTACAAGTATAATGGTTTAGTGTGGAGGAAGGGAGAAAACAATGCTCATAATTCAAAGAGAACAAGTTAAAGGATATTTATCCAAACTAGATATTTTCAAATGTGAGAGGCTGATTAAGTTTGTCCTAGACAAATTTAGGGAAAGTGTAAGGTCCCCAGTTCTAAGGCTAGGTTTTACTAACAAGTAAAACTTTCTAGGAACTTTCCTGGGAGCTGATGCCATGGGGCATGAAACAGCCCAGGTCTGCACTAAAAATTATCTCCAAAACAGGGAATCTGAATCCAAAGTATTTGCTGGTAATCATCTATCCTGGAAATTTTCATACTTAACCCTAACTCATATTTGGTTGGGAAAGTGCTACCAAACAATGCCAGGCTCCTGTTATTACAGTTCAACACTGTAATCTTTTGTCTTCAGTGTTATTCGCATACTAGTGATTGAAATGCTTACTTGCTAAGTTCAGCATTAGTGAGTCTTTTCAAGAGCCCTTCAAGGATGGTGGTGTCCAAGTGGATCAGAGCACAGTGGATCAGACAAGATGAGTCTGCTCTTTGCAAAGAGGTAAAGAGAGGGTTTAAAAAAGTATGGATATGTCAATAATACAGGAACCAAAAAGTTTCCAAATTAACCAAAATGCTGTAAAAGTCAGTTTAAATGCATTTGAAGGATAGTGGGGTGAATGGAATCAAGCAAAGTAGATTTATAAGATCTAAAGTAGATTTTAGTCTGATCCAAATTCCTTCTTTGATTGAGTGTCTGCTTTTATGGATGTGAGGAAGTACATCTGTTACAACTTGACTTAACATTGCCCATTTCAAATCCATTAAAGTAAGCTATGGAATTAAGGTCTAGATTAATTTAATGTATGCTTAGTGGGTGGAAAATAATTTAAGATTACTCTTTTGTTGTCAAACTGGAAGGATTTCTCTAGTGATTGCAAAGTGTCTGTCTGGAATCTGTTTCTATTACACATTTTCAGCAGCAGTTTGGATGATAGAATAGAATAGAATTTCCGCATTTGAACATGACACTAAGCTGAGAGGAATTTCAAGATTTTTGGGGGATAAGGTCAGAGCTCAAAATAATCTGCCTGAATTGAAAAATGGTCTGAAATCAGTAAGCTGAAATTCAATGAGGAGAACTGCAAAGTCTGGATGTGCAATTAGGGAGAAGAAATTAAATGGTCAGAAGAAAAAAAGGGAGAAAATTGTGCTACAACACCACAGAACTGGAGTTAGGTGTACTACCTTGCAGACTAAGAAAGGAACAACATAAGTGTGTCATATAAATTCATGGAAATGTCCATTTCAGGCACAGGAGGCAATTACTCTTCTTCACACTGATGAATGCAGTTTTAGTCACTGCATTTAGCAAAGATGTAGACGAAGTGAAGGGAGTCTGGAGGACAGCAGCAGGGCTGATAAGAGGTATAAGAGATATGACCTGCAAGGAAGGCTTGAAATAACTGGGTTTGTTTAGTCTGAAAAGGAGAAGACTCATCATGTGGGAGAAGGGAACTTGATAACAGTCCTCAAAACTGTTACAGACATAGGGGCTTATCAGTTGTTCCCCATATCCATGAAGGACGAGGCAGTGAGCTACTGACTTAATTTGTAGTATGGATTCATAAGAGAAACTTGACCAGTGCAAACTTAAAGAAAGTTGTGTTGGAAAAATGTAAGAGGTGGTCCACAGAGAATTACACATTTATCAGAAAAAAACGTTGTGAACCTATCTGCATATATTGATCCTTCTTCAGCTTAGCAGGGTGATATAACAACATTGTGATCCTTACCAACTATGCTTCTCCATTTTGCTTTGGTCCATTGCATTAGCTTCCATGTGAGTGGTATAATAAATAAAACATGCATTTATTGCCTTTGCTGAAATATAAATTAGTCAAGTAATTGGCAGTAATCCATAATATTTTTAACATTTTTTTATGAAAACCATTACTTCTCCAGTAGTTTTGTAGGAGAACAAGATGTCAGTGTTGGTTTCTAATGAATTATATATTTTCCATATATCAGAAATTAATAATAGAGATATATTTCACACATTTCTGTCTATTCCATGTATTCCATGTATTTCCATAATAAAGTTATCTAATTTTCATGATCTCTCCATCACAGTATACTAGGGATTATGGACTGCTTATTAAAACTGAAATGTCTCGAAGTGAGCATCTGCACAAACTTACAAATTAACCCTTTTCTCCAGAAAAGTACTAGTGTTCATAATTTTTGGCTCTAGTATGGATCACTTTTAAAATGAAAATGAGCAAACCCATAAAATCAGACAATATTTTGCCACCAACTTCAGTGGAAATAAGACAGATATTTTTAATAGGCTAAAGGTGGCTTCCAAATTTGCTTTTTAGTTGCTTTTGCAAAATTGCGTGTTTCCTGATACAGCTCTGGGATGACTGCCATCTATGAGTGATGGCATCATTTGGGTTGTGGTGCATAGTGTTATAAGCCTGGCATTTCCCACAATTTTCATTCATCTGTCATAATTTTTTCACCCTTTTGATTTTTTTCCACGTCATACTTAGCTGAGTTTCCTATACTGAAGATGTCTACTCACATTTCTGGAATCCTTCTAGGAGAGTCTCATGTTCTCACCCTAACTTTGACTGAGTCCGAAATTTATATGGAATGTTAAGGTATACTCATAGAAAATACAGGTCGAGCTATTGGGATGAGCCCACAGGAAAGAAAGGAAAGGAAAAATGTAAATCAAAATACGTAGCTCCATTGTTATTGCCAGTAGGTTTTGTCAGGGCAATTCTATTGGTTTCATGGTTTTGTACCTTGATTATGTGCATTGTGTGCATAGGGCTTTCTTTGTGATCTCAAGCTCACCTTGAGTTGCTGCTCACTGCTTCTTGAGTGCCTTTGGTCATCAATATTAAATGAATGTGAATTCTGAACTCCTGTTCATGGGTTTGTGAAAGTGCTCCAGCCCACCTTCGATATGGGAAGCCGGGTAAAATGACCTGTGAGCTCTCTGGGCACATTCAGCAAAGGCTTTAAGCACAGCAGCAGACACCAGCACCCCGAGGGAAAAGGAAGAAAGGAGGCCAGTGAACAAAAATGCAGTGACACAGGGCAGGAGAGGAAGAGAGTGCAACATATTAAAAAAACTGCTGCTAAAAGGTTAAAAAGGAATGTACTAAGGGGAGAAATAGAAATTTTGCACCCTGGCTTCCACAGGATTCTATAACCCTTCCTAAAATTATCGGATTTTGGATCCCACCCAAAGTATTTTCAGTATTCTGCAAATGAGTAAATAAACAGCCTCGTTTTGCTCATAGTGAATATGCTCTTCTGTCAAGTGTACAATAAATTAAGTGGATTGATCACATTTTCAGTCTGGGAAGTGCAGAGAGAAATAGCTTAATTTTGTGTTATTGATCCCTTTCACCCTTAAATGGGTTATTGCAACAGCTGTTTAGCTAGAACTACAATCAGGAGACTTTAATACTGTTGGTGTAGTCCATATATGCAAAAGAAACTTTCTGCCATGATGTACTAGTCCTCAAACAAGCAAATCATGATCAATGCAATCCAGGAAAAGAATTGTTTCTTGTTCTACCAGCTGTAGTGGCATTTTGGTAGTATATCAAAAAACTTCACTTCTGCAAAAAAAGTCAGTAATAGTTATAAATAGTTCTATAAAACAAATTTTGAAATAAGGCTACACATTTTTGAATTTTTGAAATTAGGCTACACATTTGCATCAAGCATACGGATGTAAAACAAAAAATTAATTACTTGATTCAGTGAAGTTGTCTTGAAAAGCCATAGAAATGGGCCTGGTATTTACCAACTGCTTGCCTGTGACTTCTTAACACCTGCAAGGAGTGCCTAAGTGACCTCCCCTGCCAAGAACTGAGCTAGCCTAGCCTAAATCTGCCAAGATTCGAAGAGAAATACTAAATTACTACAAGAGGCATTTGGCCAACCTAACTCATATATAGAGAGAATATATTTGTGTGGAAGGAAGTGTTACGGCACCCATATGTTAAAATAAAAAATTACAACTTTTTAGGGCAAGATTAGTTTCAATTAGTGATATCCCCACAGAGATGCAGAGAAGTAAATAAACAACTGATGAAGCTGATTTTGAATGAGCCAAGGTGAGCCAGCATCCCTCACTGAGCACCAGTACATTTTTTCAAGGAAGGACAGGAAGGATCTGGGAGCTTCTGGATGAGGTCAGGACTTGATCTTTTGGTGGTTTCTTGTTGGGGTTTTCTTTTTATTTGAGTTTCAACATGATTTTTTGCTTGGACTGAGCTGTCCAAGCTGCCACACCTGAGGTAAGCACAGCAGACTGGAAGCTAAATACGTTTGTCATGTTGGATTAATGTGATTCATTATGCTGATAAAGAATAAGAAAGGCCACAGGGAACTAATAATAATTATGTGGGTTTGGCTAGTAGAAGTGTAAGGTAAATGCTGCATCTGGTTATAACATTACTGAGTTAAAAACAGTGCTGGATCTGCAGAAAGGGGAGGTATCCCCGATGCAAGCTCTAAATGCATTTTTTTTCGATCAATCACATTTTTGTGAAGGTCAGCCTTACCTCACATGTATGACAAATCCACTTGCCTGTTAGCATTTCTTATCAACTACTCCCACAAGGAATGACGAATATTTATTGTGCTGAATGTATACAGTATCTGTTTTCTGGTGGAATTCCAGCTGTAAAATTACTTAATATTTTCAGGAGTAAATATTAGGGACTGAGGGGGAATGCTTTTATTTGACTGTCTGAAACTGTTATAGCTACACTAAAAGCCTTAGTTCTTGATAACATTATGAGTCTTATATACAGTTTGGTTCCATGTTGCATCCGTGGAACTGAGAATCGAGGGGCAGCTCTGAACTAGCTGTACCATTCTGAATGTAGGTGCTAGACTGAAGTTACCCATATGGAGAAAAAGGGAGAGCTCGTAATCCGGGGCTTCTGTATTGAAAGTGTTCAGCTATTTCAAGCACTATCATTTTTTTAATATCTCAGTCCTCTCCTATGCTCCAGCAAAACACAAGGTTTTACCATCAATAATTAAAGATGTCTAGATTATATCAGAGATGATTGTTGCACCAATAATGCAGCAGGGTACAAGTCTTGTACTTCCAGGTGGGTTAATGCTTTTGAAAACACCATAAACATTATAATATAGTGATATACCACATACTATACTCCTAGGGATATGGCAAGTGATGCATTATGTCTTATTGACTTTTAAATGTAAAGGTTGATCAACATAGTATTTAAAATATCAACATCATATTTTGGAGAGGAAAGATACTTGACAGCAATGCAGAGTATGTAAGGAGGTGGTACAGGGCATGTACTGACATAGAACTGATCTTCTGGTTGTGCAAGAATTTGAAGCTGATTTACTAGATAGCAGAAATTCCTTAAGAATTCATAATTGTTTTCATTATAGGGGGGCTGAATCAAATATTTCTTCAACATCTGTTTGCATAACTCTTCTGTTCTATAGCTATAAGACGAAATCTTCCTAAAATGTACCTGTGACTGCAGATGCATTTCTGGTCTGTTACTCTGATTCTCTGCTTTCTGAATGACTCAATACAGCTTTGTAATTGTACATAATGCTTTTCATACTATATAACAACAATAAGAAACCCTGTCCCTTTAAATAACAATGCCATGTGTTTGACTTGTAATTGAAATTGTAGGTAACTATGAGGTTACCCCCACCTACTGAGACAATAAAATCTTTGATGACACAGTGTCTCAGTAGACTGGGGAGGTGGGGAGAAGTGTTTGCTGCACTTCAGAGACTATGGTTTTGTTCACAGCCTGCTGGTTTGGATTAGAGTCAGAGATGAGTTTCCAAGTCAGCATGCACCCTGCCAGAGAGTTGTTCTTGGAACTGCTGCTTCTTAGTAAAATGCAGAGGGAACAACAAAAAAAAAAAAAAAAGAAAAAGAAAAAGGCATGGAGGAATGACTACTGGCAGCTTTTCACTCCTATGTTTAGGATATTGCAGAGACAACAACCAACACTGTCTGGACTTTGATGCAGCAAGTGCTGGGTGGGCAGTACAATTTCTCCCTTTTGATAGATTTTGTTGTTAGAGCAGCAGTGTTAGAAAACAAAGGAGAGTTTTCAGTGAGACTGGTGGCACAAGCAGCATGCATTTAATATGTGAGTGAAGCTTCTAGCTTTTATTTAAAACATAGTGGAAAACCTATTATATGTTTTACAATTTAATATTTCCCCTCAAAAGGAAAACAGTGATTTAGAAAATATAAAATGTATTCCCCCCCAAGTAGCTGAAAATTTTCTAGCTTCTATAAAGAAGAGTGAACCAAACCATTACATTTACAGGGGTTTAGTCAGCCTACATGGCAAAAGTATGTAAAGAATTTCAACACAGTGATTGTTTGTAAGATATTCAGACCTCAAGTTCAAAAATTTGAATGGTAGCAACAATAATAATATTTAGCATTTTAGTAATGTTTTTTTGAAGAAGCATCAAAAGCTTTGTAGGGCACATGATCTAATAGGTAAACTGAAGGACAGAGAAGTAATCTCAATTGTCCAAGTTCAAGAGAGCCTACATTACTCTTTCAGGCACAGACATGAGCATAATACAGCACCCCCACCACTTTTCTGAAAGTGTTACATACCCTGATCCAGGTTTTTATACTTAAGCAACCAAAATTACATTTCTGCCAATTTTGCCTGGATATGTTTTGGCAGAAGGCTGACCAAGCAGCTGCAGTGCCTCCTGCAGATGAAGGTTCACCTCACTACTCCTTAACAAGCTGAGCAAATACCTTAGTCTTCTGTCTGTAATTTCCCATCAGCGGATCAGTATTGATGCTACAACACAGATGTACTGTGAGAATAAAGACACTTAAAAATCAAACAGGTATTATGGTAACCACAGGCATGTAGGACAGAACAAGACCATTTATTATTGTGTGTGGCTAGACTTAGAGTCACTTCAACAGGGATTCAGTATTGCAAAGTCTGGGTCAGTGCAGTCCAGAGAGAGTTCTTAATCAAGATTTCATTTCCCTTATTTACTTTCATCTTAAGGCTTACGTAGTTATGCTTTATATAAACATCTAAAGGGAGTTTCAGCTTCTAAATCTTCACTTTGCTGATCACTAATCAAGTGAGTATACTCATGCACAACTTCTTTAGAGCTACACAGCATGTACTGGAAGAGAGGGAACAGTTTACAGTTTATTTAATTAGTATTTTTATAAACCTACCATAGTTTCTAGAAAAAGAATTCTAAAAAATAATAATTGTTAAGCAATTGTTTGAATACTGTCCTTGCATTCCTTGTCATTTAAAAATGGTTCCCTAAGAAATGAAAAAGCATGAAAAGATGACATTACTCATCCAGCTTCTTTACTATCTGTGCTCTTTATGAGTTCTGCATCCTCAGTTTGCAACCTTAAATGGAATTACTGCATTTGCTAATTGTAAGCTAAGTGCATGATTAAAACAAAGTTCCTTTTCTGCATTTGTCATTGCTTCTTATCTTTTTTATTTTATGAATTTTGGCAGAGACTACAGGACCATACATGTTTGGGAAAAAAAGTCTACTGTATGCTTGTATTATGAAATGAAATTATCCTTCTTCTAAAAGTACTAGAGGGTGGAGCACTCAGGCGCAATTACGGCCTGAAAGGACAAATCTTACTGAAAGTACCTTGTATTGCTAAATCTTTTAGACAGAAAATTCCTCTCATGCTTTTCACGTTACAGGATTGAAATCTCTGTAATTATTCCAATCAGCAGACGTGCAGTGTGAATCACAAAGAAAACAAGATCATAGTAATATAAAGATATCAACAAATTAAAAGGGTAACTTCAGCATCTTTTTACTTACAGTAAACATTTTTTTTCTTGGAAGCAGCAGAAAGAAAAGCAGTGGGGCTTGTTGATGTCAGCAGCTGTGCTCTTTGAAGTCCTTGGAGGTGCAAAGCAATGAAGAAAATTAATTGCAATTCAATAGTAAGAAGGGAAAAAGTGATGTTCCATAAAACAAAACCTTTTCCTTACTCATCTGGGTGATGAAGCTACCTATGGGAATGTTCTCTCATGCATTTTGTGTGAAATCTGTTCTCTCACAGAATAGTTTGCTCCAGGGGCCAGTGCTGGAGGTGCCTGCTGGCAGGTAGCTGGACTGAGGAACTCACTGATTTCCTTGCTCGGAGGTCCATGATAACACCTCTGTGTCATGGGGGAGCCTTGGAGGAAGATAAACTTGGAGGACAGGCATAGTTTGTTTATAGGAACGAATTGTCCTGGCAGAGAGTGTTAGCAGCTTTACAGCAGAGGCTGTCAGATCTTTTTTGCATCTTGTAGGCTTTCATCTTCTGTCTGGGGATTGCAGTGCCTTCTACTGTGCCCTAGCGTGGACAGCATTTACTTCAGGCCTCATTGTCGTAGCCATAGAAAGGCTTTTGCTATTGTAACATTGGATTTCTTGACTTGGTTAACTAACCTGGTAATGAAGCTTTTCATGCCATCTGCATCATGTCAGCAAAGTAATCTTCAGCTTAGACAGCAGCTGGGCATGGTTTTTACTGACAGATGGTATCCTGTCATCTCTTTAGCAGCTGTTTGGACGTGGCTGCATGTCAACGCCACCATGCTATAATCATTGTATCCTCTGAAGCAAGCCCAGTGTGACCCTTAAGGCACTTGGCATCGTGCTGTTGGTGGCATATTTTGCAAGAATATTTTGAAGAAAGGGTACGGAAACAAGAAATCTGAGCGCGTGTCACATATGTCCTTCCTTTGCACACTTTTGTGGGAAGCGACAAATGTGTTCCAGCATTTTAACAGTAAGTCTTTTGCTGGTTGCAAACCTAAATTTTGGATTTAGAAAGCTATATAGAGTTACTATGAACCGTGACAGTTTTGCAGTAATGTTACATTGTTCTGGCTTTATTCCACTGATTTTGAAGACACAGTCTTTTACATTTAGCATTTAATTGAAGTTCTAGACCTTATCAACCATCAAATTTTAAAATCAGTGAGAGAATATTAGTGCAACCAGTGGAAAGCTACTCTAAGAAGTTACTTAACTCTCTTCTCTCACTTAATGTATGCAGAGTCTTGGCAGTTCTGAGTCAAGATGGGTGTACAGGAGTTAAGAGAATCAAAGCTCTGAAGAAAACTAACAACAGAATAATTTTCCATGTTGGAATTCAAATGTTTAACCTGGCTTCTGTAAGGAGATTCTTTACATTTTTAGACTCATGTATTGTAAATTACAAGCCTTAGCCATGTGTTTTACATCTGAAAGCTCAGTTCTCTTCGCTGTTTAATGTGCCCTCAAAGATCACAAGTCCTTTTTTTCCTTTTTTTTTTGTTTCCACGTATGCATCTTCCACTTAATCACATTATGTGCTTTCTCTCTGTCCCAAGTGTAGCACTAACAGATGTGACACAGGGCTTGGTGGCTGTTCCTGTAGAAAACTTGGTTGGCAGTCCTTGTGAGTTGTGTGCGTCTGCATTTATATGTACACACATACACATATTTACATCCAAGCCACTTTGGCCACTATCTCAGAGTTCAGAGAATCTGCAGCATGAGTGTTAATTTTGACCAGATGTAAGTTCTTTTGGTCAAACTGAGTCGTACGTAGGACCTCACCACAGGAATCTCATTTCCAGTGCCTCCTTCCTTGACCTTTTCTGAGCAGTTAATTAGCAAGTATTGTGACGATCAGTGAGGACTGGCAGGTGACAATTAGATTCCCTATTTCTACGGGCCAAGCCAATTATACTTGATTTTACCGCTAGGCAATACAGCTTTGGTCAGTTATATGCACATGACAGAAAAAACTCACGTGGCCATTAAATCATTCAGTGTTCCTCAGTGTTGATGAAGTATTAAAGAAGTTCAACACACAAAAGTAGACACATATTTGCAATGCAATCAAGTGCACAACAATAGACTTCTTAGCTTGTGCTGTTTTTTTCTTTGTTTGTTTGTCTTTTTTGCTGACACTGAGAAATAACAAAAATATTCCCAAGATTATTGTGGGTTCTCTGTGCTCAGTAGCTGTGGAGATTCAACATGCTATTTTCAGTCTAATTCTCCTTTATAAAGAAGAATAATAAAAAAGGAGTGAATAATAAAAAATATGCTACTTCTCTCACATCATTTTTTCCAAAAGATGGTTTAAAAAGGTATTCAAGAACATGATGTTTTTCAAGACTGATGAGTGGGCTTTGTTTTACTGAACTACAACTTAAAAGACAAAAAACCTTTTCCAAACAACCAGGTCTCTGACTTTATGAGGATTCAGCTTTTATTTTGACCATGAGAAACAGCAGATATTTTTTAATGGTTACAGATCATGCCAATGCAATAGAAAAACCCCTCTGCCCTAAGTTGTGCTGTTTGATTATCTGCTGCACTGTCAGCCTGTAAATACACATTTTGGATTTTGGCCTGAGTGCCAGTGTGCCTCTTACAAAGCAATAGAAGAGAAAAATGAGGAAAAATCTGAATGTGCAGAGCATTAGCATGTTAAAATTGATCCACTGACATAGAAAGTATTTTCCTTTTAATTTTTTTTTTTTTGGGGGGGGGGGGACCCCCTCCTCCTGTAGCGTACCTATTTTCCTAAGCATTTTACCAGTGAATTAGTGTTCATCACGAATACTGATCTCTGTAATGCTTGCTTTCAGCCTTAGAAAATACAGATGAGAGCAACAGCCAAGATCTTTATACCTGTGTGTCTTTATGTGTTTAGGTCTGGATATTTAGAGGGTGACATAGACTATAAACCAGTACTACTGACAGGTTTCTGAGTAGATATTGAAACTGTCTTCAGAGTAGAAAAATAGCTTTGTTAAATTTTTACTGTAAATATTGCACGGTCTGCTTTTCCAGACTTAGCAAATTCATGTGCATTACAGACAGCTTGAGACATCACTCCACCTAGGTTTTGCAGCTGCTCTGGTTTGCCCAAGGATCCTGCCAGCCCTTGAGGCTGTGGAGTTAATGGGAGCTGGATTGGTACCCAGGCACACCCAGCTGCTGCTGCAGTTTGACTGACCATTAGTACAGCCAGAATAAAGCTGGATGCTTTGTGCTGTTGGAGGTGCTATCCTTAGGTGAAATGTTAAACAAAGGTCAAGTTACTAAAGTTTGAAGACTCAGACATGAAGTTTGAGCCCATATATAGCTGTGTAAACTCTAAGCCTCTGGCTTTTGTGTTTGACCTTCCACCTGCAGCTTTGTTTGACTTCAGTATTCACTTTTATTCTTATCCCCAAGCTTGAGTGTTGTTTGCTATGTGGTGTGAAACAGCTGTTCCCTTTAACCTGGAGCTGTTTGTTGAGAGATGTCTTCTCTATAGTGTGTTCAGTCTTCTCTGGGTTATGTTTTAAGAGTTAATTAAAGTGGGTTTGGATCCTCGGGGCAGTGTTACTGAGTGTTACTGTTTTACTATCTGCTGTTGGTTACTATTTTTTAAATTGCTTTGTATGCATGACCTAAATTTGTAAATCTAATACTCATAATTTCACACCAGAATGTTGAGAGTAAAAACCTGTTTATTTGTGGACAATGGTCCAGTTTCTGCCCTTCCACCAGATTTCCTCATGAAAACTACTAAAAATAAGTTAATAGTATCCATATAAATATTTCACATGCTATTCTCCTCCTGAGTGAGCTTCAAAACAGTGGATGCAAAGTTTCATGCCAAAGCAGCTGATCTTGTCACAGGAAGGTCCTTCAGTCTGGTCAAGTAGGCCATTACTACTCAAGATGAAAACCTCCAAAAATTAAGCAAGTCAATTCCATTGCATTTTCCATTACTGTGTGTAGCATGCAGGATTAAGAGCTCTTCCTGGACAATGGCTATGAGCCTCTGTGCTTCCCTTGAGGGAGAAGGAAATAATTTTGAAAGAAGAAAATGTTTCTTTATCAAGTGCAATAATACATGCATTTTATTATTTTTATATCATATCACTTTTTTTTCACTATGAACACTTGCTTTGTTATTTTAAGCATATTACCCAATTGCTACATGTAAGTTTTGCAGTTTGAATGTTTGAATTGTCTCGTAGCTAGATTTGCTCTTAGGCAGTTATTGGTATCCAGTCAGCCTGGATGAATAGAATTGTACTTAGAAGGCTGAATACTTTAATAGACTTTAACAAATTAATTAAACCTGCTATTGTTTAGCCTGCAGGTATAGCTTAGACAGCTTAATCCTAGTTGTAACAGATACAAATGTATTGTGAGTCCATAAAGACCTATATATTTCTGACTAGGATTTATGATTTCCCAATTCCGTGTTAGGCAACAAATGAAGCTTCTGTGAAACATTTGTGCTGAGTACCTTTATCTAAAACCTCATTAACATGTGGCGTATTTTTACAGCTCAGTCAGTAACTCTGATGGAAACAGCCTCAATAAAGTCAAGATTTTGTTTGCTGCTGATAAATACAAGAAGTTTGAAGGCCAACTCTCATTCTCACTGCACTTGCCCCTTTCTGACTTATTTCTGCCTCACCTTAGTGCCACCTTGTTTGACTAAACGTGCGTCAGTTCACTGTCTCCCTGACCTATTGAGAACAAAATTTTCTATTGAATTTCAATATTTTTCTGTCAAGTTTTTCTGTTGCCACTAATACTATACCTGATAAGTCAAATGCTTTATACAGATGATTTAATTTACATGGTCACCCTCACATCAGTTCCTTCCATACCATAGTTTTCTGGAGCGATGTGTGCTAGGACCCACTGATTGGCCCGCTGCACTGGGAAAATGGGCTTTCAAGGCAGAGAGATCAGGGTATTTCACCCTAGGAAATGCTCAGGAGTATAGTTTGGAAAGCACACTCCCTTGCAGAAGTCCTTAGATGCAGCCCCAACCCCTGCCTGCCCTCTGTGAGTGCCCTGATGTGGGCGATGCAGCCGTTCACATGACCCCGCGTGTGGAGCCTGGAGTGTTCAGGAACACTCAGGAACAAAAACTTGGGAGGTCTCTAATGGTCTTGGACCAAGCCCTGTGTAAGACTCAGCGTTGATAATTGACTGTCTGTGTGTCAGATATCATGGTTCAGTTCATGTCAGAGAAAGAATCTGAAGAAGTAACTTTAAAAATTACAGAACTTCAGGAAATATCACGTCAGGAAAACCACTTCCAAACACACTGGAGGTGCTGCTACATTTCCTGTGAGAGTTCATCTCTTATTCTTCTAGCTAAGCCATAGAGGAATAGTGGGAGTCAACATTCACAATAAGATTTCAAGGAAGAAATGCATATTTCCTTGAATCTTAGAAACTGGCCTTATTTCAGAGGAACGGAGAAAGTTTTATTGTTTTGTTTCATACAGAGTCATCTTATGTTCTCATTATAAGGCAGAAATAGTTTGCTAGTTTTCATGATTGCTTTATGATCTTTGCAGTACCAATGACTTTGTTTTCTTAAATCTTCAGCTCCTAAACTCCTTTAGCAGAAATGGTCTTGGTCTAGATTTAGTTACACTTCTGCTGTGTAGGTCAGTGCTTAGCAAAAATGCCTGTATTTGTCTCACTATTTAGATTGCTCCAAACACTTTTCTACCAACTATATTTGTTTGTTTGTTTAAAAAAGTATTTCTCTGAACTTTGACTTGTGTAATATTCCTCAAGGCAGTGAAATTTATAAGAGCAATGAAAATCTGCACCTTTCTTTGATGAAATGGAAGAGAATGGCAGGGTTAACTGGAGACCAGCAGATCCTGCTGCTTCCTTCTGAGCATACAGTGGCAAACATACATTCCTTTTCACTCACTGAATTTTCTTTGAAGCACATCTCTGCTATTGGATGTGTCAGTGGCTGTTTCAAAAATTTTTCTACTTTTTGGGCTGAAGCCCTTACATTTGGGACATTGGCTCGCCAAGATATGAGTACATGGCCAAAATATATATTTTTTTAGGGAACTTCAGAAGTTTTTTTCTCTCCGGATGTGCATCTGGGTTTTCTTTTTCTTTTCTTCCTACTCTCCTTGTTGTTTTTGTTTTCAGGGTGGTGATGAGTTTATTCATTGTAATAGCATTGTAATGCAGTGACATAAATCCCTTGGTAATAGGAAACAGAAATAACAAATAGCTTCATATATATTCAGTGCAAAGCACATGAAACGTAGCAAGAGTAAAATAAGTCAAATAAGACAAGTTGGAAAACATAAGAATTGTCAGTGGACTTGGATGTCAGTGGCAAGGTGTGGAAGTAACAAGCCTTAGCTGCTTCATATGCCTTGTTTGAAGGCTCTTGTGTGCCGAAAATTCTGCTGCTACATTGCATGCTTATTTCTCTCTAGAATATCTGTGTTTGGGCATTTCTTTTCTTTAAGTTTAAAAGAGAAAAGATACTTCTTTATACTTACATCAAACTTTGCGTTGTTCCTCAAAAATTATCATTAGTAGCAGTTAACTGAGTGAAATATATACTATTGAAACACAAGGGAGTAACTTTCAGGATGTAGGAGAGGCAGATGGGCTGAATGATCTCTTAACTCAATTTTCTGTAATGTGGGAGGCTGGGAGTGAAGTGTATTAGCATGGCTTTATAAAAAAAAACTTCCTTCTGACAAGTTTTCTAGGGACTCACAGCAAGTCTATCCTCCCAGGACAGTAAAATGTGAATCTCACTGGACTCAGTCTTGTGAAATGTCTTGGTCACTGCACAGGGTAATTTGAACCCATAAAGAAAAAAACAAATTCAGATTGTGTTTCCACTCATTGTTATTTTTAGTTAAGCCACAAATCATTAATGGCTGTTTAAACTATAATGGTTCCTCATTTTTCTCCTCAAGCATGTGCTGCTTATCTCCTATCCATGCAAGTACACAGCCAGTGCACTTGGTCCTCCAAGGCAATTGGAAAGGCTTCAGAGGAGCCAACTTACACTGGAGCTCTGAGAAGGGATCCTGGCTCTGCCTCATACAACCTCCTTAGGGATGACTGTTCCCAAATGATTTCTGCCTTTGCATAAGGAAAGGCCCAGTTGCCACCCTTGATCTTATAGGGCACCTCGAAGTTGTGGTGTTGGGTGGCTTTTGTCAGGTCACTTTCACTCTTCATGTTTCTGATTTCTCTTCTTTGACTTGTTTACAAAGGTACCACTGATGTTTGTGTTCTCCTGTATGTTTCAGTTGTACAGAATTGCAGTTTTGCTTTGAATCTGAAGTAAATTGATGCTGAAAAATAAATTATCAGGTAGATACATTAGCATCTTTGATTTATGAGGAGTATCCTTCCACAATCCCTTTTTGTATCCTTAACCTAGAGGGACTCCTGAGAATGGCTTTTCTTAAATGTATCTAGGCAAGATTGCATTGAGTCAAGAGGAAGAAAATTCTGTGCAAACCAATTTTCAGCTGCATTGACAATCTTATTTCTAGGATGGTATTCTCTTCTCACTCTCCTTTTGTTTTGGTGGGGTTTTTTTCCATAACTGTCTTATTTCTTGATTATTCCCTCTGCTGGAATAGCAATACATTATTTTGGCAGCCTAGTGTTTATTTACAACTTCCAGGTAAAATTTGCTGTCTTCTAGTAAGGCACTGCTGTGTGTTTTAAAACATTGAAATAACTATTGCAATTTGTAATAACTAACCCAGTATTTTAATTTCCTTGCTTGTTTTTTTCTCTTTTCCCTCGTAAGTGACTGTTTTTCTTCACTTTCTTTTTAACCTGAAATTAAAAACTGGTCCAACAGAGCATTAAAGATGCTTAACTTGCATTCTTGACAAGTCCTAGTGGAAATTCTTGTATGTTTTCAGTGAAATTCTAAATGCTTAATATTTTTCTGGAGTAGACCATGTTACAACTTCAGCAGATTAAAACCTGCCCTAGTTTTCTTCTTGTACACTTTTTGAATTCTTTAGAAAATCCTGGTTTATTTCAGTCCTTTAGCTTCATCCTACTAAAAATACAGCCAGCAGTCCTTCAATGGAATCTTGTGAATTTGGTTGATTGCAAAAGATGTGAGTGCAGGGGTAAAGATCTACAGAGGCTGGATTAGCTCTCAAAGTGATTCATCTCTTTGGAAGGGCATAAAAGGAAGATGGAAGTTTTATTAATTGAAATTACTTTCATATTGCTAATGATTCCTGTAAAAGTAATGATTCCTGTAAAAGACATGCATCACCTTGCAGCATTTTTAAATACTTGCAATAAAAAATATGTAACCACTGACCTATGGGCCTGGTGTTTTGAAAAATGCCCATGATGTTTTATTCAAGGAGGTATGTTTTCCACCCATTCTGAGTTTTCCTGGGGAATTTTCAGCATCAGGTAGGCCCTTATGCAGATCAAGCAAACTGAGAACTATTTGTAAATTGGAGTTAGAGCTTCATCCTTTTAGGTCTAACTTCATCTCAATAAATCAAGCCAGGTACCTTCAGATGGAACTTTGGAGAATCTAAGCTACTCCTCTGCTCTCTTTAACCCACTGAATTTTCCCTCCCAGTGAGAATATACAAAGCTTCTACAAACTGGGCTCCTAAATTGTGTACTTCAGATGGCTGCAGCAGACTATGTGACTTTGTGCAGCCTACAAGATCAGCTTATGTACAAACTCACACCTCTTTAGGATTTGACTTTATTAATGGAAAATAAGGCTGGTGCAAGCCATGTAACCTTCAGATAACTTGGAATTCTTAAAATGGACCTCCTGAGCCCCTCTTAATTGCTTATGTTTCACTGAGTCAGAAGGGTGATGGAGCCATTGGTTTTTGGAAGAATGCCTTTGCTTTTCCTCCTCCTAAAACATTTTCAAGTCTGTTGTAACTTAGTGGCAATCCTGACTTTGGCCTGTGGTTTGTGCTACCATATAAAATATTTTTGACTTTCTTCTGACCTGCCTTGTTTAATATTTGAAACCACTTGTTACATATCACTTTCCTGTGTTTTTCTTGCCTGTTGATTTGCTGCAGAAGATGATGCTTAGATTGCTTGTAACCCTAATGGCCACAGAGGGTTTGGCTGTGGTTTGGGTTGTTAATGCGGTTGAGTGACTCAATAGGAATGATAACGCATTTACCCTGGACCTCTTAACAGAGGGGAGCAGATGGGAGGCAACCTGATAGAAAGTTTCCAGTAAGAATGTTGCTCTGTCCCTATTCAAAATTCAAACTGGGCACTTAAAATCTTTCAGCCAGAAGCACTGTTTAAAAACTAATTTAAAAAAACCCAGGTATTTGTATGTACCTACTTTCAAAGTATTTAAGCCACTATAAAACTTTTATTTTGTTTTTGGATTGATATTGCAATAAAGTGAAATTATGTAATAGGCCACCCCAGCCCTTCTCCACAGGCATTCAGAAGCTGCTGTCTGTGGCCCCATCTTGAGAAGTTTATAATCTAAATAAACAAGACAGGCCAAAACCAGGAGAAATAGACAAATGAAATAATGCACCTACAGTTCTGCAGCTGGCCAGTGGTAGAGCTCAAGTTAATCTAAAAGGTGCTTGTCACCAGATATATGTTTTTCAGTGAGAAAAACCTGGTTGATGACAGCTAATGGACTTTCAGAAACTACTCACTATAATTTTAGAGTCAAGACATAGGAAAAATGTGTTGATTTAATGAATTCACAAACTGAGACAAAAGATGTAAGAGCATTGTCTCCTGTGTCATGAAATGGAATCAGAAATAACATGCCCCTTATCACAGTGGGATATTCTGAGATACACACCCACAATAATTCAGTGCTTTTTACCTTGACATACAGCAAAAGAGAGAAGATTTTGTGAATATTTTAATATTTTATCTATTCTGGACTTGTAGTGCATGTTTTTAATGTTCTCATATGCTAATCATCAGCAGTTATTTTATGCCTTTTATACTTATTTTTTCTTCAGTACAGAGGCAAACTTGTTTAAATACTTGCTCGTTTCTGATTAGAGGTTTTTTCCCAAGGCTATTGACATAGTTTCCCTTGTTCAATTAAATCTAGCCAAGTACTAATATTTCCTGAGTTACAGTATCATTACAGCAGAAAAAACAGCTCAAACAGATTGCACCCTATACTCACTTGTTACGTAGGCATCCACACACTAACATTATTAATTAATATAATTGATAGGTCTTATTTTAATTAAAGTAATGCAATAGTTATAAATAACCTTGCAAGATATTTAAAATGCTCTGTGTGAACAACTCAATGGATTTTGGTGTCAGCTACATGAAGCAGAATTTTTGCAGGGTATGAATAATTTGGGGGGCCAAGGCACAGAAAAAAAATGGTCTTTTAGCAACAACATTTAAAATTTTGAAAAAATAAATGTTAACCAGTGTTTGAAAGCTTACTATAGTTCACATTGGGCCTAGGCTATGTGTCACCTCATTGATATGCACAGGTTCATACCAGCTGAAAAAATAGTCCTTTGCCTTATGAGCTGGAGAAAGGGAAGCAGAACCGAAGGAGAACTAATTCTAACATGCAACCTAACAGAATCTGCAGACATTTATTCCTGTGATCAATTTTTGGCATCTATGAAAAGTCATCTTCTGATTGTTTCTATGAATAGTGTTTTAAGGAGAAATAATGCAGGTTTGCTTCAGCCTAGTGTGTCAGGGGCAGGCAGATATTAGGAGGTATTTAATATTATCAGGAAATGAATGTAAATATATTCACATTGCAGATATTTCATTGTCTTCCCTTCCTCCTTCTGCTCATGTGTCATTTGCTTTCTAAAATGACAACTCCAGCAAGTTAATTTGTCTGTGTGATTTTTGTCTTGCTAGGAGGCTTTTGATGCAATTAAATTTGAGTTCAGTATATTTACAGATAATTTGATATTTTTTTATTTCAGTGGCCCAAAGTCTGGCATTGAAACCAACACAACCATTAATTAACTGTTTTCAGATAATTGGGTTTTTATTACCAGTTACACTTGTCCCTTGAGACCAGGTGGGGTGAAGTTGTATTTTTATCATATTGAGGATATTCAGATTCATCATATTCAAGAAATTCTTGTGAGTTAACCATCCAGGCTTCTTTTCTAATCATTAGAGAAAAACAAAAGAAAACAAAACAAAACAGGAACCTTAAGAATAAGGTTAAAATCAGTAACAAAGGAGAAAATTACATCAGTTTGGATGAGTTAGGTTCTTGTGTTACTGTTCTTTATTGGAGAAAACACAGAAAACAATTACTTTATTTCTCCTTCTCCTTCTTTATTTCCTCCTCAGCAGACTGTTTCTCCCCAGAATAGTCGTCGGTTGTTAAGGTTTCCCTTTTCTCATGCCCAAGGCTAAAATATACTGTCATCATCATCTAGTCGTGTTTTAAGCCTGAAGAAGGTGATCTGTTTTCTGGCAGTGCAGGACTTGTGACCATTTCATTTGGTATGAGGAACACTGACGAATCGACTCCTTGTGTGTTACTTTATCTTACAAGTTGTAAATCATTAATCATTTTTTTCTGCGTTGTTCTATTGCTGAACTGCCATGCACTGTTTTGACATGATAAAGGAACAGGCCATCAATAGGCAGTGACAAGTCCACTCTGCTTCCTGTGACAAGGCTCAGGAATTAGACTGCTGAGCTACAGTGTTGTATCTGCATGATCCTTTTTCTTGTAGCACATGTGAAGCAGAAGGAAGTTCCAAATGGACAATATATCTCCCTGGACTCCAGCATGTTTCCTTTGTTAAGAAATCAACAGGTGTTGGTGAATTCTTTCAGAGGACCTTTTTTAGAACATAAAGTGTCATTGCTGAACGGAGTTTAATGGTAGGAGAGATGACAGTAGTTGTGACATGACCAAAGCTAGAGTAAGGGAAGTTCAATATGGCAAGGAAGTATAACCAGGAATTTAATACACCAGTTATGCACCTAAACTGACTTCTATGCGGGAAATAAAAGTCTAAATTCAGAATACTAATTCAGGAAAATCCAACCAAACTCATGTTCAGATACTTTCACAGATGAAAATTGTACTACCGGGTATGCCCTGCACAGTTTTCTCATAGTTTCTCTTTGCATTGGGTTGGCAAAGGAGATGGCTGCCTAAGGTGTATTGACAGGCAGAACAAAAGCATTTCTCTGCCTAAATTCTTCAGTAGCTCTGAAATGCATGGTCAGGCCTTACCAACCTGCACCAGATGGTCTGTGGTAGTTGTAAAGAAAGACAGAAGAATAACGCCTGAAATATTCTTGCAAATATCTTGCAAGAAATATTCTCTGCATACTTGTGCTCCCCTTAGTTCTACCTTAGTGGTGTTGTATCAAGAGAGTCTGACCCCTATTGCAATGCTGAGAATGACATTTCTGAAAATGATTGTCTGTGCTCTAGCGTAGTTTATAACACCAGGACTAGAGCCCAAGCATCTGAATTTCTATGTCATTTCTCATCCTGAGCTCTTATTTTAACAATTTTTAAAATTTTACCTGCAGCCAACTGGTAATCATTTCTCACAGTTGTTTGAAGAGCTGAGAATTGATTCCTAATGATTTAATACTATATTTTATGCCAGTGGTTCTCTGTTGGTTTTGTTGGTGTTGAGAGTTGAACAGTCAGAGCAATGCGTTGGAAAATCAGGTCAACAGACCACTGGTCAGTGATGGTAAAACTGACCAGTGTAAACTGGCATGATCTAAAGTCTAGTAATTCTCAGGGTAGTGATATTCACACAGCAAGAGTAGATTTGATAATTTCCGTAGCACAAATGAGAAAGATAGGTATCACTAGATTGTAATGTCTTCAGTGGATAATGTTTAGGCTTTAAATTAGATTGCCATCAAAATACATAAAATTAAGTTGAAGTTATTTATTCTACACTAAATATGTATCTGATGCAAGAGACTCCTTCTTGTAGGAACTTGCAGTGCCAATAAACTACTCAGTAACCCAGAATGGAATAGCAAAAAGAGTCAAGCAAAAGGAGCAGCTAGTTTAAAGTTATTGCAATAACTATTAGTTTTTATAACTGATAAAAACTTTGTAAACATATAAAGATAAAAGAATACTGTGAAATGATGTGATGGTGAAGCTATTTAAGGGAACTAGTCAAAATATGTCATGTAATAGTGAAAGTCCTGCCTAATAAACACCAGCTAAAAGACTTAAACCTGTTGAAAATATTTTTCATTCAAGTTGAGTTCAAAAGGTCACTGTTTGGCATTCTTCCTCATGGGTAAATCTGCTGAAGTTAACTTGCCTTTAGTAAACAAATTCTGATTAAAAGCTATTCAGAACTGTCTCTATTTGCTTTGTGATGATCACATGGTAGATATTTCCTTTGTACTACAATAGAATTCATGACATTGTCTATTTAATGGAGCTGAAATGGATTGTGCATTAAGCAGCATTACTTTATATGACACAGAAACATTAAAGCATGTGTACCTGTAAAATGGAATGATTTAAATGTATTATACAGTAAGCCTAAATGGTTAGCAAGGACATGAATTAGAATACTACCTTGAACATAAAAATACCTTTAATTTGTTTTTTTTTCTGACAAACATACATCAACTAAACCCGATAGTAATTCTGAAAGACAGGTAAGTGTTGCTGTAAACATATAGCAGACGGTTAAATTGACATAAATGGAGGGTGAGAGATTTGTTCAAGGTCAGAGAGCAAGTGCCCAGGAGTTCTGATGTATAGTTCCCTGTTCTGATCATGAAACAAATCTCCTTTGTTCTATGTATTAGTACATTGCACTTTAAATGAATAGCTGTATTATTTTGCTTGTACAGGGCATGCACAAAGGACACACTCTATGATTTTTGCCTTTAAATTAGTTCAATTTTTGTTTAAGGATCGAGGACCCAGAGTTATACACTGAGAGTGCTTGCATCATCCTGTGCTACAATTAGTAGTTTGCTACAGAGATAAGTGGTTGACTGTGGTTGATTTCTATCCTATTGCCACTTCCTATGCTGTACCTTCAGTGTGCCAATTTTAATCTGTCAGGAATCTAAATACCCTTCAGGTTTGGTTTGCTGATTGAGTTCTTCCTTCCTTGAAGCTTCTATTTCTATACTGAACCTGTAGGAGGTCCACATAGTAGTAGTTACTCATCTTGACTCTTCTGCCTTTTTCCTGGAAGCAATGATTTGTCTTCTTTTTTTTCTTTGCTGATTTTCAATATCCAAATAAACTAATAGCTCACTCCTGTTAGAGCTACCATTATCAGAAAGAGATAGTGTTGTAATCATGAGATGTTTCATAACTGAAAGTTGGATATAAACAAGTAGGTTTTATCTATTTTTTTTTCTATCTGCCTAAACACAAAAGAGGGAATTCTTATACTTTTTTTTACCTTCTTTTGGCCAAATACTAAGTGGTCATCCTGCTGAATAAATATGGCAAGTCTAGTTTAAACATACAGTGAGTGACTGCAGAAGGTTTATTTATTTTAATGGCTTCCCATTCAAATGAAATCTAAACAGAAAAGCATAAAAGTTATCTCTTAAATCCAAACCAGAGTTTTGGCTGAGCTTATTAAGTCTGAAGCGTCTGGACTTAAAACAAACAAACAAACAAAAAATACCTCTTTTTGCATGTGAAATACATTTGAAATAACTTCCTCCAGCTATTTCATTTTCATTTCAACTGCTTTTCTGTACATTACCAAGTACATTCTGTACATTACATAACCCAAAAAACAACCCGGTCAAATAAATACCAAACTGTTACCTTCACTTCACATATGTAAGTCAGTGAGTTTATGTGACGTTTAAAGTCAAAAAGCAAAATACCAGCAGAGTAGGATTTAGAGTTGAGTGGACTCTAATCCACCAGGCTAAGCTCAGCCCACTGAACATGACTTTTATTGTGCACCCAAATACCAGCTGGTGATCACTTGAAGATTGATGGTAGCATGCAGCTCTGGAATGTGCTCCTAAATTCACTCTTTGTGTCAGTCTTCATGGTGCAAAAAAGAGTGAAATACGGGTGTGTTCTGTGTGTTTAAACAGCAAGCCTGCTGCCCCCTGAGCACATCTGCCCGCGGGGCTGGAGCACTCCTGCTCCTATTGAGCCAGCAGCAGGGACAGCCACATCTCATAAATGACACCTAACAGTGCAAACCCAATTCCAGCTTCCAAATCTGCAGATAAATAAGTCTAAATAAAATATTTTTCACTGCATACATGCTTGGAAATATTTTATTTTTGAAGTTGACATCAAAAAAACACTGAGACAATTAATTTAATATTGAAAGTACTCGTAACAGTCCTCATTGTTCAGCAACACAAACAGAGAACACTGATGAGGAAATTAATAATTTCCAGTTGTGTCCAACTGCTGAAGTCCTCTGGGGGACATGACCAAAGCCATATCCAATGAAGCAGGTTGTGTTGTAACAGTAATTTGAAAAAAAATAAATAAAATTTAATTTGCAATCTGATGAAACACATGACTGTTCCTCTGATGGGAATGAATGTATTTAATATACCGGAAAAATATATTTCAAGGAAAAAAAGAACCAAGAGGAAAACATTTAAGGATAGGCTTGACCTTTGCTTTTCTCCCAAACCAAACTTTCCTTGGGTTCAGAAAACATCCCAAACACCCACGTCCAGAAAGCAGCTTGCTTCCTGTCGATGCAAAAGTCTGGGTGGCCTCTGGAATGCAAAATAAAATTTAATATAAGAGCTCAAATTAGGCTACAAGGGGTAATTTAACCATACAGAGCAACAAAGAAATACAGGAAAAGGAATGAAGAATATTGTGGAGAAGTATTCTATTATTCTAATATTTCTACAAATAGAATTAACAATAGAAGGTTTGGATAAATCCAGTTGTGAAGCTTCTGTGGAATCAAGCATGGCTGTCGCTTTTGGTAAAGTTTGTTATCTCCAATAGAATGACCTTCTGGCATCATGTTGGACTAGGGGTTCATTGAAGGTTCACTGAGGGGGGATGCCATTTGTTGACCTCCAGCTGCTTTGTTTTCTCATGTAGTGGAGTGAGAATAGCTGTTTCTTTTATCCTTCCCAGATGTAAAGCAGAGCTTACTAACTGTGTAGACTTGGTATACAGAGATGCTTATCTGGTATACCTGGATATGTATATCTGGTATACATGAGTATATAGACACCAGGTATATGCGTGCCATCAACATACTGAGGAAACAGGAAAACACACTAAAAAAGGAAGTAGTGGTTTACCAATTTGTATGTGGTACCCACCATCCCATATATTGTTTCCTTGGTTTTGCTACAGACAACATGGCTGTTTTTATGAGCATCCCTCTTTATTCAAAATTTTCAGTGCAAAAAAATACCACCCTTTAATTCAGCAGTCCACTGAAATTAATTTATTACTGAAACTCTTTTGAATGTGAAATACTGCCCTCCAAGCATTCTTCTGCTCATAACTGGGTAAATTTTACATTATTTTAATGAAGAATGAATGAAAGCTAAGCACTGGGATTTAGCTTGATCTCTGTATGCTTGATGTTTACCTGATAGCTAATCCTAATTTGATTAAATTGATAATGATAATAATAACAATGAAACTGTAACCAAGCCTGCATATACTAAGTTACCTTTTTTTATACAGAGTAGGGGTGCCTTGACTAGAAGAGATAGGAACAATATGTTTTAAGGAGATCTGTGGATAAAGTGACATGGCTAAAGTTGCAGTGCAGTTGGTAACATCAATAAAGGCAAGGATTACTGCAGCAAGGGCAATAATGCCAATTGTAGATATACAGAGATTATCTGTATCTCTGGGGAGATTGCTCTTTGAAGGAGAAAAAGGAATATAATGAAAAGGGTTCCACTGCCTCACCACAGTGAAATGGGTTCTTACTTTATTAAAGAAATCATAATGAAATATTTCAGTGGTTGAGCTGTGTTTTCTCAATGGGTTTTTATTAGCTCTAGTAACGAGTAATTTGGCAGCTTAGTGACAATATGCTCAGAGAGAAAAAGACTGCGTGTGAGTTGATGTAAAGAGTTTTTCCAGTCTGAAAAGAAGTTAAGAGACTACTATCATACTTTCATTTTCTAAGGTGTTGATCATTCCACAGCATTTGATAGTTCACTACAATTCAGAGGCACAGTTGCCGGTACATCAATGAACTGCACACTTAGGGAGTAGCTGCCTCTTGTCAGTTTTACAAAAGGCAAATTATGTCTTCACTGTCTACAGGCTCCCTCAGTAACTCTGCAGAGTAAGTGCTTACACTGAAACAGAAAGGTAAACTTGCAAAGACAGACAATTCTAGCAGTAAAACAACCTACCTTTCACTCAGCCTTACTTACATTCTCCCTGCACCTCTCTCTGCCTCCCCAGTATTCAAAGATGTCTCAGCTGTCCCATCCATTTGTGGGGAGTAAATAGTCAGGTACTTAAATCTAAGCCTTAAAAGGTTTGCTTTTATCACAAAAACAATAGCCTGAATGAGATGCAAAACTAAGAAGTCCCCTCAGACCTTGTTCTCCTCCCAATGGCCAAGCCACTAGTGGCAAATGGGATAAAGATGAATGATTTGGGGGAACAGCTCCCAAGTCACATGTTGCTGCCCAGTGCTGACTTGGAAAATAGCACAAGCTTCAGTCTTAATTCATTTTTCAGGCTGACAGTTACAATAATTCACTTTCTTCCATTTCTCATATCTCTGTGTAAATTTGGATCAAAGAGTTTTGGTGTCTGCATACAGTCAGGGCTTCAGCTGCCAGTTGGTCTGATAGCTACTTGGAACATTTCTCGGTGTGCCTGAGCATCGCAGGAGGAATCACAGCCGTTCCTCCAGTGATGTGATTGGTGGTCCACTGGAAAAAAAGAGGAGGGAGAAAGCATAAGAGATTACTATGAAAAGATATACTTCTCCCAGAAGAAGTAAAACTATGTGGAATTTATCTGACCTCTCCATAGGTGTGGCTTATTTTTTTCTTCCTCTGTCTCAAAAATAATGTCATACTTGGCAACTGAAACCTCAGTCCTGCACCTGGAAAACAAAAACATCCCTAGTGCCAATGGCAAAGCCACTGAGTGCACCCAAGCTGAGCTTCTGCAGCCTTTGACAGTGTGGCAAGGATCCTCTTTCCATAGCTTTCGGACAGAAACAAAAGGGTAAACTCTGTGTAACTGTGCAGAACTGGGAGTACGTAGCTTGCAGCTCTTGGAGAGCACTTTGTGTGCTGCAGAGCTGTTATACACAAGCTGTTTGTACACAAGGCTCGGAGGAGACTGGCTCCCATCTGAATGGCTAAATCAGCTGCCTGTTTTTAAACCTTTAAACCCAGTTGGCCTGTCTCTATGCTTGCCAAAGTTGTCCCTTTCATTTTGGGACCAAAAATGAGAACAAAGCCTGGACAAGACGATAATGGGCAGAAAAGAACAAGGTAATATTTGAAGAATCAGATACCTTCTGGAAAGTTCTGTAGAATGGCAGTGTTTGTAACATCTTCTGATATAAAACATACAAATTGCATTTTCATAAAATTATAACTGCACAGTATTTATTGAAAAATAAAAAGCCCACTTTTCAATTTTTTTTTTTTTTTATAAATATGTCTACATACTTCAGAGGATTTATTCCAGGTTTACAGTAAGGTAAATGAAGGAATAATCTGAAAATTATGCCTAGATGAGTCTACAGCCTATTGAGACTGCATGGCTGCAGGGTGTGGGTGGTCTTGCATAATGCTCAATGAAGGAATCTCAACGCTGGAATATTTGGCAAGACTTAGGATAGCTGTACAACTGCAGTTTGAAAAACGTTGACATACTTTTCCTCTTTGTTTCGGAGTGGGTCTTCTATTGTGGAATGTGTCATCACGACAATATCTGCATAAGAAAAAAAATTATATCTCTTCTTCATAATGTAAAGCTCCAGTAAAAATGCGTGTAACTTTGTGGGGTGTGTTGGGTTCATAAGTGTGCCACAGAGCCATGTTAATACATTTTGTCACACACAAGTAAGTGACTTTCTCTCCTCGTGTGTTTGCCTTTGCTTAGAAAGCACATTCCTTCTGCACAAAACTGGCAGCTGCCCACACCTCAGAGGATCTGCTCCTCCTTCATTCTTCGAAGTACTAAATCAAAGATGAAAAAATCCCTCGTAGTTTTTGGTAAATTTTAATAAAACAGCACTCTCTTATGAGTGAGTCTCCTTTCAGTACAACTTTTTAGAAGGCCCAACGTTAAAAGCAGTTAATACTCTGTTGTGATCTTTTTTAAGTCTGTGAATTACCAGGATTTTGGGACTTCTATGTGTCTTGCAAATTGTAAAAAAATAAAGACTCATCTACTGACATATGTGAATGCTCTGCTTAAGGTCAACTGTTAGCTGGGATGTCTTTTCCTATCAACACATGGTCCCCTTCACAAAGAGCCATTGAGTGTTTTACTGCTCCTAACGTTTATGTTGAACCGCTCAAGGTGACAGATTGTTCTTCAGACATAGTAAAGCTACCTCTGGGCCTGACTCTCCAAGGACTTCACCTTGGTGCTCTGATTTCTCTTTATAACAGACTGCACTATCTCAGTCCAGTAAGCTTTAAATTCCCCTTTCAACTCACTAAGCAAATACACCCACAAGTATTCAAGGTGTATATTTAAAACAGATCATATTTAGATATCATTGACATTTCCTTGTTATTTACTCTTATTCCAAATACAGCAATTAAGTTTCCTTCCAGCAGATTATACATTTTAGCTATGGGCATAAAACGTTCCTGTTTCAGCCTGTACTATCTGAACTACCTTCCTTTCTATCCTCCAAAAGATCTTGTTAATTAGTTAGCTTGTGATTTTATGAGCACTTGTAAATCTATTTTCTCCCCTCTCACTTGCCTTTTTTTTTTTTAATAAAAATGCAATTAAACCCCTCTCAGAAGAATTCAGAAGCAAGCAAGTGTGCACATCTGTGATTTCCACTGCTTATAAACCTATTACCTCCTATACAAAAAGCCAGATTTCATTGTAACAGCACTGAAGAAAAAGCAAAGACCCTCATGCATGAAGAAGAGATAAAGAGATAAAGAAAAGGTCAGAGGTCCACCTGAACTTTTTTTGAGCCCTGTGTGGTTAAGGCACACAAGGGACTGACAAGCAGCACATCTGGCTGCTTGTGGCTCTTTGGCCAAATGACTGTGTACCCATTTGTAATCGGCTTCACTTGAGAGTGGCTGAGGGATGGGTTTTAGTTTGAACACTGCATGAGCAGTGGCAAAATGCTCTAGCAGCTCTCTTGTCTCACCCCCTTAAGTAGAAGGAATCAATATGTATTTCTTCCAAGAAAAGGAATACTAACAGTGCAAAGGTGACTCATTCTGAAGTTTTGAAAAGAAATATTCAGACCACTTGTTCTCTTTACATACATAAAATTAAAAAAAAAAATTACAATTGTATCCTCTGACTTAGAAAGCAACATTATACACAGCATACTGTTTCCACAAGCACTTCTTAACCTAAAAAAAAATCCAATGCATTTATTTCTTCCTTGTCTTTACACTGAAAAAATAGAAATAAGAGCAGAAAAACAATAATTAAAATCAGTTTCTTATGAAATCTGATGCCTTTTAAAGTTAGTCAATACAAAGAAGAAAGGAAAATATTTAAAAAAAAAAACCCAGACCTTTTCTTCTGGCTGAAGTATTTTTTTTTTTTTAATTATTTTTGGTAGCTTTGCAGATACCTCAGATTCCACTCACATTTTTCATTCAACACTAGCAATGTTATGTACAGTGTCTAAATTTATATGACCAGATTAGTTTTTTGCCGGTTTAAACGTGACCTCTGAGTAAAAGGGGACCATTTCCATCTGACGCTATAAGCAAAAATGCTGTTCTACTCAAGTATTTATTTCTAGGAGAGGGGGGGGAAAAATAAAAAAATAAAATTGGTTTCATTCCAGTTCCTAGAAGGTGAGATTTTACATTGCAGTTTCATATTTGGCTTGGGCTGGCATATTTGCTGGCACAAACTCAAGGCTTAATGAGGCTTGAGAGAGTCTTACAGTCTCTATAACTAGATGCTAATGTTGAACCTACTGCTGGGTGTACACAAGGTGTGTCATTTGTGGACCCCAGGCCCCATGAGAACCTAAAATTTATAAAATGGCATTAGTTGTATTGCTGACTTCCAAATCACTAAGGCTCCATAAAATCCATTCCAGTGTGCGCAGCAGAGGTTCCTTGGGGGAAAATAGCCCATCTTCCTAGAAAGCTGTGTTAATGCCCTTCACTGTGAAGGGATTGCTGTGCTTTACTCCCTGCTTGGTTTTGAGGCACATGCACTGCTGCTTCTCTGAACTTCCCCATAAACAACCTTCTGAGACTGAATCCTCATGCCAGCAGGAAAGAGAAAAAAAGCATATTGTTTCTCGTACTTTACCACAGAGGATCCTAGATTTTCTCAAAGTAGCCCTGCTAGGCTGGAAATCCAGGGATGGCATAGTGCAGGAATGACTGCATGCACTCTCTCACGTGCCACAGTTTATCCACAGTTTATCAGTGGATAAACTCATTGCTTTGAACTTGGGCTGGGGATGTTTGCATACCAAGGCTGTAGCTTACAAAACCCTGCAAGGTAAAGATAATTCTTGGTTGTGTTGAACCTTTCAGTAATAATCAGTTATGTGAGTCTGCAAATAGGAAATAATCATATTTTGGGAAGGTCCTGCTGAAAAATGCATAAATTTCAGTAATGTGTGCATCAAACATCCATATTAGTATAAGATGTCCACCAGGGAAGCTGCTTATATTAGGGTTTTATCTTACATCTTAGGGATTATTATATTACTTAGGCTAGGAGAATCACACTGTTTTCATCGCTGTGATACCAGTGAATTTGAATTAAGGAGTGATGAAAGATTGATGTTGAGTGATTAAATAAGACATTTGGAGGACTACCTGATGAGTGGATCTAGCTCAAATATCCTTATGCAGGTTGGACAATTTTGGTATAACAGGCTGTGTGATATAACTACACCTTCCTGGATTCCCAGTCTCTAATAAGTGTAATTTGTTTTGTTCTGGTCAACATATTGAGTCAGGATAATTAAAGAGTAGGTGTTAAACTGTCTAATTTTCAGTAAGCTGTGCACTGTGTGCAGAGAAAACTCCTGGTCAATGGGATCTCCAAAATGTGCAGTTCAATAATGCATATAGTTCTGTAAAGAGAATTCACTGAGGCTTTTGTCTTTTCATTAAAATAACCTGTCCTTTAAGATCAGATTTCTTACACTAGGGCTCAAGTTGTTATTGGTTTTATTCCCAAGGAAAGGCAAAAATAAGTTCACTGACTGATGAAAAAAATTATGAGCAAAGATTTTTCTTCTATCATTAAGGATGAAAGTTACTTGCCTATTGTTTTATTGTCAAGCAAAATTGTTAATATTCAGAGAGCTGTCTGCTGCATCATTCTTGATGTAGGGTTTACTGCTTTCAGTGTTTGGTCTTATTCACAAAATATGGAACAGAATTTGCTCTGAATGTCAGTAAATGTTTTCTTGATTTTTTAACAAAAACTTGGATATGAAAATGAGTTTAGAAGTCCATACAGCATCTTTCCACCAACCGCTTTTTCCAAGTAATAACACACAGACAGTAAATCTTTAAAAAATCAAATTTTCTTGAGTGATTGTGTGGCAAATTTTGTTAAATGAAAAGAAAATTTGATTAGTTATAAATTCCCTCACTACTTGCTTGAGTAGCCCAAAGAGTCTAATAAACTGTAAGGTTCAGCACTAAAAGAAATAAAACTAATAAATCTGTATGAAAGTATTTGTTTCATGGCTTTCCTTCCTCTTATGAATGGCATTGATGTCTAATAATGTGTAATAAGGTGTTCTGCTCATCAGCAGCTTGATGGGGACAAATTACCCTTCAGGAGCCTTAGAAAGAATAATACTATTTCAAAGAGGTTACCAATCCAAGAAAATAATGGATTTTAATAAGTGAAAGTCATGGAAATCAAGTAGCTGTCACTGTTTTTGTCTCTTGCTTAAAAACAGTTGTCATGATTATGATTAACTTTTACTTCAGTCACATTGTTTTCACTGTCAACCACCGTCAGTCACTGAAGCGATAAGGAAGGACGTTATTTTGTGCAGTCATTGTGCTCACATCTACCCTATGCTGGGCAGGAAACTCTCCCAGTTTATCTGTGCTTTCCTAGAGTATCAAATGTGCAGTTATAAGAAACTTCAGTTTCACCTTACAGCTACCAAATAGTGTGGTAAAGTTAATAATGCCACCAGGAAAAGGGATGAACACTGACTACTCAGGCTGGTTGTAAAAGGTCAGTCTGAGAATTTCAGAGCGGGCAAAGGTACTGTGTGTTAATGGCACTATGCTGGTGAGTCTCCCAAGTGCCTTTGAAAATCCTACCTAAAAGCTTACAAGGAGGGTTTTTTTAAATGAAGTAAAACAACGGATTTTTCAAGCAGTGAAGAAAGACTTCTGAGAGTACTGTGGACAGTTTTCATGTATATTTAACAAGTAGTGTTTCGGTTTAAGCTTTTAGGCACAGATTGTAAATCTTGATTGTATGTTTATCTTTTGTTGAGGGACACATGAAATAGAAATATTATTTGTGCTTTTTTTAATATTACCATAAATAAATGCATGTAGGCAATTTAGCTCCTGAAAGCTGTCGCACATCTGAGTCAATCAAAATACCAACATCTTTCAGTAACTGAGGAGATTTTTCATCTTCCCATGAAACTATTTAACAATCATGATAAAAATTAAATGGAGCCATGTATCATATTTATCAATGCAAATTATATTCTGATAAAAAGTCTTTCAATCTTTAGATATCTAATAGAATCCTAGGCCTTCAGGCTTTGCCTTTTAAAAATTGCTTTCCAAATAATTTTCAGAGAAAAAAATTATGCTTACAGCTAAATATGATTTTACAGAAGCTGCATACTTAGGAACACATTTTTTTAAAAAGTGCACATATCCAGAAGTATTTGTTTTGAGAGTTTTGTTTTCCAAAATAACAATAGATGACTAATTTTGTATAAGAGATTTTCTGTTTTCCATAGGTAATGAATGAGCAAAAACGGTGCTTTTAAAAGTCCTAAGCTTTAGGAACAGTGACAAGCCATGTTGTCCCAGACAAAGTTTGCAACTAAGAACTGTGGACTCAGTTCTTAGATTTATGGATAAACATTATAGCAGAGCTTCGTCTTCATATGTGCTGTGTATTTGCCACCCTTTTAGTGTCATGGGGAACACAGTTCAATGCTAATGTTCATGAAGTAAGAAGGCATAATTATATGTTAAATGTTTTAATAAAGTCAAATCGATTATTAAGGTTTTTTTCCCTTCTTAGCTCTTGAGAAATATCCCTTCTGTTATTACTGAAAAGTAACGCAATCTGAGTGGGGCCAAAATATGTTGGCCAAGCAAAGACAGGAAGGCTAAGCTTTCTCGAGGGCAGCAAGTAATACTTATATTGCAGATGCTTATGTTATTCCTGTTACAGGCCTGATCCTGCACTACTGAGATCAAAGGATGTTTTCACTTCACTTTACTGAAGAAAGTTTTATGTTGAAAAATAGAGCTAGTCCTGTAGTTCTGGTAGTTTGGTCCAAAGCCCATAAACAAACAACTGAATAAAGGGACACATTTAGGCTTGACTCAGTAGTTTTATTTTTAAGTAAGCTATGCATGATGATGAAGAACCCAATAAAATATGACCTTGAAAATTATAAAACCCTATTCTTAATGAAGCCCCTGGTTAGGAAACGAAAGTGAACTGTTCTTGTGTAGTTTTCATTGATCTTGTGTATTTTCTGCACTCATAAACTTCAAAATGTATTGAACACATTGACTAATTTAATAAGTTATCTTCCTTAAAAGCCAAAGCTGTAAATAATTATATCCATTAAAATAAGAATTAATTAGATGAATGAATAACAGCATTGCCTGATTTTTATGAGCTATGTCTTATCTACTTAATGTACAAAAGAACTATATCCAAACTGGGAAAAGTTTGTTTTAACTCAACCATTGTATTACTAGCTAGTGCCTTAAGAGGATTTTTCTTCTCTTACTGACCCCATTTATGTCCAAAGATGTCTTTATTTGGAAAGAAATGCAGTTGAGAAGTAAGAAAGGCAACTGAACCTCTTTACTAAGTAACTGTCATTACTATTTCAGAGCTGCAAGAAACTAAGACCTCTGAATATCACAGAATATCCCACAGTCCCCTGGATTACCGGATATTATTAATGGATGAAGATCAGGATCGGATCTACGTGGGCAGTAAAGATCATATTCTGTCTTTGAATATTAACAATATAAGCCAGGACCCTCTCAGTGTAAGTTCTAGTTTTATTTTGAGAATCTGAGGTTGCTTTATTACATACCTTTGTTTTTAAGACAAAAAACCATACATTTCATTATTTTGCATGAAAGTCCAGGCCCACACCTTATTGAACTGTTAGTCCTTGTTTCACGTGGGACACAGACAAAGCTGTTCCTCTAACACTGTTTAAAATTGACCTGTTTACTAATTTTGAAGCAACATTTAGCTTGGCCTGGCCTCATAAGGAAAATTTGTATGGTTTGATACTTTCCACTCCTCTCTGAGATGAGATAAGATAAGACAGTTCAGAGATGCACTGTTAAAAGGAGCCTGCAAGTAAGAATAAGATACACATGTCATTCTCAGACCATAGGGAAAAAGGCAAGGTCTGAGTCGCCCTTAATCTTCAACTACTTTTATTTTTGGTTTGTACTCTGGAGCCTAATAGCTGAACTATTTTCCAGTCTCTTGTTATGCCTGTTGTGAGTCCATGCCCTTCAGTTGGGTAGATGAGACACCTCATTTGGTTTTTTTTTCTGCTTTAGAAATAGGTGACCTGCAGAAGTACTTGTCTGCCCAGAAGCTTGACTCTTAAGCTGTTACCTCTCTACAGGCTTTTTCTTGCCTATCTTTAGACTACCACAGCTACTGCACTGCCTTAAAAAGTACCATAAAGGCCTTGTTCCACCAAATCCATTCAATCCTTTAATCTGTGGGCTCTATTACTGTACCTCAGAAGGATTGAGGAGCAGCGATACCCAGCTTACAGCAGGGAAGATAAACGCTTTCCTTGAGAGACAAGGCTTTTAATGTGTCAGGGGAGAGAGAGGGTCCCTGCCAGAGGGTGATGGAGCATAGTTAAATTAGGCTTTGCTCTGAATCACCCTCTGGGCATGCCTGTCTACCTGAATTGATTGCATGGAGCCCGGGGAGGCTCACTCTAACTTACACATTTAAATTAAATGCCTCTTGCTCAATGGCATGAATACATCCTTCTCTCCTTCTAAGGGTACCAAAATCTCCTTCTGAAATGGGGCTGCCTTCTCTGATCTGAAATAGCTTCTGTGACCTTTTTTTGCTAAGTCCCAGCTCCCCAGTGATCCAGCCACCCCTGTTTGGGAGGAGCTGTGCTCCCTCATGGCACACTCCCTACTGCCTATGGCAGGTCCAGTTTAATTCTGGTAGGACGGTCTCTCTTGCATGAAATATTTTCTGCAGTATAAAGCTGTGAGGCATTTCAACAACTTGGAAAAACAAGAATAAAAAAAGTCAACAGAAAGGAAAAGCACACAAAGTTTTCTGGCAGTGGGTGTGGGCACCCAGTATTAGGCTCAGAATGAATCTCTGCAATTCCACACAGTATTCTGGTTATTTAATTATTTTTACAGAAGATTCACTTTGCTGATCTTATACCTCTATAGAAATCCTGTACATATATGCATTCAAATCCACAGTTCTACGTATGTTTGTATATATGTACATAAACAGAGATCTTTTAATGCTATTGTTTATGTTACCTTGAGGCTAAATGTTATCAGGCTCTGTCACTTACTAGATTTCTAGGGATAAATTTCTAATGGATGTCTTTTCTATTTCAAAATCAAAATAAATAATGGAAGAAGCTCAAAATATTTAGAGTTTGATTATAAAACAAACAAACATTCAGACATTGAGGTGTTTGTTGGAAAACTGTGTGAACAAAATCAGTCTGAAACCTTGAAATTTCAAGCAGGTTATATTGTAATCAATCCAAACTCCTGATGTTAAAATCAAAAAATTGTTACAAGAACTATTCTTGTGCTGTTTTAGCCTTCTGGTTTCTAGTGTGTATAATTTCTGAAAGTTCAGTAAAAGTAAAAAGTAAAGATAGACAGTAATTTAGGCAATAAAGGTGAAAAATCTCTCTTATTTAGAAGAAAAAATCTAAATAAATTAATTACCTTGCCTTGAAAATACGTAATAAGCTTAGAACCAAAGACCTGGACCTTTATTTTTTTTTCTGCATGCTAAGACAAAGATATTTCCATGTATCAATGAAAATCCCTTTTTTTTTTTATTATAATCAAAGTGTAAGATATCCAAATATTAACGTATTAGTGTGAGTTAGGCAGTGAAATGTTTTGTTTAAATTATGTTAAAAGTATGCTACTTCAATGATGCTTCTTTCCTTACAGATTTCCTGGCCAGCATCAGCAAACAAGGTTGAAGAGTGCAAAATGGCTGGCAAAGATCCTACGGTAAGTTATAGTCCACATGCACACATATACACAAATTACGTACTTGGCAATAAAGTAAGAGCACCTTGAGTGCAGCCAAAGCAAAACGAAAGAAGTGTTTGTTTTGCTTTCGAAATGCTTTGCAAGCCTATCTATAAAGTGAAATTCTGGAGAAACAGGCAACGTAAACAAAATGCACCTTCAGACTTTGACAGATGGGAAAAGATACGCAGTGTCCACTTCCTCATTTTTTTGTTGTTGTTACTAATCAAACCAGGTAATAGTACTTTTCCAGATATGTCCTGGGGTGAGGCTGAACAGCCTGGTGAGCTGCTCTTTGGAGTGGGGAAGTGCTCTGGCTGGCTGCTCACCCCAGGAACAGACTCTGAAAGTGGGTGGTACCCACTGTGTGCAGTCTGAAGACCCCAGTTGAACACCAGTTTTCAGATGCTGTAGTAAATCATGTCTCTCCCGTAGAGCTCCCAACATCTAGTAGCATTTGCCAGTGTGAAATTACTGCTCTCTGTACTTCCTGCAGCATGGCTGTGGAAATTTTGTGCGTGTGATCCAGTCGTACAACCGCACACACCTGTACGTCTGCGGCAGCGGCGCCTTCAGCCCCGTGTGTGTGTATGTCAACAGGGGACGCAGGTCTGAGGTGGGTCTCTTTTCATTTTATCCACTCCTTCTTATGGTGCATCCTACTAGTGTGATGTGAAAACTCGAAATACTGAAAATGCAAAAAAAAATCGGTGATCTGAATAGGCTCATTCACCCGTGTTAAACAGCAAAAGAGCGAAGGTACGCAGTTTTCTGACGTGCTACCAGCTAAAAGCAAAGCCATTATCAAAAGCCATGCCTGAAACATGATGGTTGTCCAAAATTCCACAGTCATACCAAATGCTGGGCTACATTTGATACTACTTTTTATTTGACATTTTCTGGTGAATTCATTCCTACCATTTGGAGGGAAAATACCCAAGAAGTACTTGAAAGGAACTAGCCAGTAAAATATACAGTCCACTTTTTATAGCTTCCATGTGTTACTGGTGCCTGGGAGAAGCCCTTAGTTTGGATAACTATTCAGGTATGTGAAAGTTTGCTGGACTTCAGTTTAACACCCACTAGATGCAATCTCAGTACAGGAACTTCATCTACTGCACAAGTTTTGCCCCACTAGATTCTACCCAGATGAAGTAGGAAAGTTTCTGTTCACTGGGAGATCTTACTTTTTCTAGATGAGTCTCCAGTTTTTCTGCATTCAGTTTCACTGTGCATTTTCAATATACAAAGTACCAGATGTTTCAGAAGTATATGGTCCAATTTTCCTGATTTGAATGTGAAATGTTTGTTTGTGCGCAAATGTAATACGTAATAAATTAAGCAACGAGAAGGAGAAAGAAAGGCACTTATCAAGAGGCAGCACCTCAGTAGCTTTCGGGTCAGATTCATGTCTGGAGGCACAGGGATGTGCAGTATATTTTCCTGAACAATGTGAAAGCAGATGTGTTGAGAAGGAAGATCAGAACGTCCCACCTGGAGTCCTGCCATGTCAGGGCAGCTTTAAAAGCTGGGCTGGCTTCTTGGGAAGACATGGGGAAATTCATCACTGATTTAATTAGGAGTGGGATGGGAATTCTGGCCAAGACCCAAGATACTGCATAGGTTGCCAGGGAGGTGATAAGTCAATGCCTCTCCAGATCGGTTTGCACAGGATGATCTCAGCGACTTTTGGTAGATCCCTACCTGGCTCCAGCCTCCTTAGAGAGTATGCAGACTGAATCACTGCACCTTCAGTCCTAATAAATTATCCAAAAGTAGAGATTTGTAGGCCTGGATTTAAAAGTGTGAGAATACAGAACTGACTGAGTAAGTAAATCCATCCCTCTGATTAATGAATTCGACATTAACTTGTTTTGATGTATTTTGAAACAGGGGTCACCTTTCTATAGCATCATCTTATTTCTTGAGAAATTATCTAAAATACAAAAAGTGATATAATTTAATATAATATTACTTTATTATCATAATCTGCAGCCCAGAGAACTTTGAATTGCATTATGTCAGAGTTTTTTTAAATGAGATTGGAACAGAGGGGAATGCAGGAAACGACATCTCCAGATGATGCAATATGTTAAATTGCTTAAATGAAAAGTAAAGATACGTGATTTGGAAAAGAACTGGCTTCACTTAGCCTGTCTGTATAGCTACATGCCTATATCAATTGATTAAATAAACTGCTGTTTGAGACGTCTGGAGTCTGTGAGACACTTGACTGTAGGCATTGCACGCTCAAAGCCATTATTGTACAGGCCAACAATAGCATAACAGTTTAGATCCAAGAATTTCCTTCTAAACTCATTGCATATATCTGTGCATGACTAATAGAGCAGAATGAAGAGCTATGTAGTGCTGATGGGACTAGTGAGAAATCATTTTTTCTCTGCTTTTATCATTTCACCTTTAATTTAGTACAGTTTTCCATGCACAGAAGGCTATTTTCGCATGTGCAAAATGAATATTTTACAAAGCACATCTGTTTTTTCTAGAAGCTACAAAGCCTGACAGAGTCATATCCAACAATCATAAGAACTGGGCCTGTTTTGCTCTTTTGTCTCCAGGATTCTATATAATCTCACAAAAAGGGGGTTTCATTGATGAGGCAGAATTTTTCCCTCTTCCCTGAAACAGAGGTTGTACAACAATTAATTTTCTTCCTTGGCACACTTGATACCTTGCTCTTTGGTAATTACTCCCTTAGTCACCCAAATATATTCTAATGTCAAAGTAAATGCAAACTTAAGGAAATGTAATCCTATGTGACATAATTATAGACTAAAAAGTAGTTTAATATATATGAAAATCAAGTGTAAGCCTAGAGCTAGTTTAATAGAGCAGTAATGGGAGTTTTGAATTGGTAAATAGTGGTATAATATAGTAAATATGGATTAAAATCAAACTGCATATTAATCTAGAAGTGAAACAACAACAAAAAACCACCCAAGATCATGTTATAAACTTTATACTTCTGTTATAACATTGTTTAGAGAGTTTATTACTGAAACAATAGATAAGATCTTTGTGATTAAATTAGGCAAAACAGAAGAGGGCAGAAAGAGAGGGGATAATGGATATGAAAACTTCCTGCTGCAGCTGTGTAGTTTGAGCTTGATGGAGTCTCCAATTTGCTGGTGCCCAATGGCTGCTCAGGGATTTGCGTGGCACCCCGCTTCCCCTGTGATTTACATTAACTGTTAAGGAGAATATCAAGAGTTGTTGTCCTTTGTCAAATAACTAATACATTGGCATCTAGATCACAGAAGCCTTTCTGTGGAATTTTTGTCAACTACCTTTTTATTCTGAAAATTTTTAAGTTTGGTTGGTTGTTTTTTCTTGAAACTGTGTCTTTTGGCTTTTTATTAAAAAATAGAAGTTTTGTTACAGGAGCCTAGGAACAAGCTGTTTGGTATACAGTGGTGTGTTAGTGGATGTGCAATGGATCAGTGTCTCTGTCCTTAGTGACTGCAGTTTTTAAGGAACGGGCTTGGACATGAGTCACTTCTTGCTCAGCACACTGTGCTAGCATTGCTGGGAACCAAGAAGTGAAGAGCTGCACCAAGATGGGCAAATATTCTAAAGATACTCAGATTATTTGTATTTCAAGCTGTAGTCCAGGTTTTATCTATTTTGCTAAATGTGTCCCCTGTTCATGGAATTATAGAATCATAGTATCATAGAATCCACCAGGTTGGAAGGACCTCTGAGATCATCAAGTCCAACCCTTGATCCAATACCACTGTGGTTACTAGACTGTGGCACTAAGTGCCACATCCAATCTCATAAATTGCATTAAAATATAAACAAATCCCCATACCATGATTTCTAAACATAAAAAAGTAATTTAAGAGATTTCAGGCTATAATCGTCTATCAGTACGGAAGTGGAGCTCTACACATAATCCAAGAGATGGTATTGAAGAAAATAAGTGTGATTTAGGGGATTTCTGGGTGTCTGATAGATCAGTAAAGACCAAATGATTTATAGTATCATCAAATGACAGTTGTCATAAGAGATTTTTATTTAACATGTATTACTGTTATTATTGTTCTAGTAGTTTTATTATAATGTCCTAGACTGGTATAAGTATACCATGTATTCAGCAAATAAATGATAAATAGTTTTAAAAACACAGAAGCAATCTCCACAGATGATATTGCAGAGATCAGTCAACCTCTCCACAGCTTAACTGAGAGGGAAAAATCCTTTGTTTCAGTGTCTTGAATTTATAACAAGAGCCTTGAAAATAACTGGGTATCAGTGAAAATGTTATCTAACAAGATGATGGAATTCTGAGTAGGAAAGTTAAACTGCTGATAGTACAGTAAAAGTACCCAATAGTGCACTGTTAATAGAGCATTGTTAATGCTGGAAACGGTCAGGCATAAAAATGGTCTTATCTGATGGTTTTTGAAATGAGAAGTGACACATAATTCTACTTTGCAGGAACAAATCTTCAAGATTGACTCCAAGTGTGAATCAGGAAAAGGACGCTGTTCTTTCAACCCCAACGTGAACACGGTGTCTGTTATGATCAGTAAGTAAAGATACTCCAAGTTGCTGAGGTCTAAACCCATATGGTCATGTGTGGTCGTGAGGATTGACAGAGTGCCCAAAAGGAGCTGGACACAGAATTCAGCCTCCTGAATGGCTGATGAGCACAAGGGTTGAGTCCTTCCTTGTTTCAGGGCTTACATGAAACTAAAGGTGGCTGGACAAATGAAATGCAGAAAGATATTTTTGAAAGGGAGAGAGAGAGAAAACAAAAGGTTGTCTCTTTTCCAGCTTACACATTTTTTCCCAGGGTTAGTTTCAACTTTACATTGCCCTGTCTAGCATTTATGTTTGAGTGGTTTCTGACCTTGTTCATCCTAGACAGAACTTGTGTCTCATTTAATTATTTGTAAAATCTCAGAGTAGCCAGGGAAAGAAAGCCTGAAGATTTTAGATGCTGTGAATTTCATTTTTGTTGTCATCTCTGCTGTAGAGCCCACCAGTTATTGCAAGGCTCTTCATTCTTCAATTGGCTCTATACCCAACCAGTTTTGCAATTTTCTTGCATTTGAAAGGCTGGAAAGTGATACAACTGCCACTCCTCAAATATTCATGTGAACTGGTGGCAACTGTACTCATTGACTGTGAGATATAGCCCAGACAAAGGATTCGTGCTGTGCTTATTAAACACCTAAGAGAAAACTCAAGGGGGGCATATGCTTTGTGGAACCTAAGTCATCTGTAAAAGATACTTTTTTTTTTTTTTTCAACCAGGAAGCATGTTATATATACTCTGTGTAACCTGACCTTTCACATTTGCATCATGTTCACAGACTTCCAGTGCCAAAGCCTTGATTTTTCAACATGTGCCTACTCCTTGCTGTATTTTTTTTTTGGCTTTGAGGGGAACAGCAGTTGCACAGATTTTTCAGACTTTATTTCACCCAAGGTTTACAAGGGAACAATGTGCCATGTTTCTGCCATTCAGCTTCCACTGAAATCAATGGCAATTAAATATTGTGCCAGATATTTCCTTTAAAGTTTCAGTCTCATGGATCTTAAGTGAAATGTCATATAATTTATCCTATGTGGTTTGTTCAAAATATAAATGGCCTTTTTTTTTTCCATTGGAAATATATTTAGTACAAAAGACAAATATATTTATTCACAGATATATGAACTAAAGTACCTTTAGAGAACAGGTAAATGCTTCCTAGATGTCTCTCTGAACCTTGGCTGTACTTACACCTTTATCTCATCAGTGATCTAGGGACAGCATTTACAGACAGTCACTGTGTAAAGAAAATGTTTGTTCAAAGTCAGTGATTGATGAGTCCTCTGCTACTCATTGTTATTCTGGTATTATTAAGTGAATCAACTGTCAAAAAAAAATTACAGTTTTCTTTCCTTGTTCCTTCTAGATTTTATGTAGTACCATTAAAGTACTAAAGTACCTTGTTTCTGAATTACTGTCTATACAGTAAGCTGATTTTTTCCTACAATAGGTCTATGGCAGCTTTGTTCATCTTAATAGACTTTTTGTTACCTTCCTTGATCTCTCAGTTATGGGACTGAAGAGACCTTCCCTAGTGTTTTACTTATCTTTCATGACATAGTTCATCTACAAAGTTTAAATTATTCCACAAAGGTCATATTCCTTTTAGAAAGAGTCCCACAGTTTGGGTTTTATACTTTCTCCCTGCTACTACAAAGTCCAGTCAGTTCAAAAACATTAAGCTCTAATGAATTAAGCCTTATATCCAGGCCAGAAAAGGGAACATTTTGTAAGTCACAGCTTGTGTTACAGTGAGGGAACTGAGCCCATGTACTGGACTCTTCTTTGGGCATCCTGCAGGAGGGATTCCCTCCCCTTGTTTCAGAAAATAGGAAATACCACCGGACAGGCTAGCTCTTCCAAAATGAAAGAACCATTTTTAAATATAGATGTGACCATTTTGGGCATCACTGGCCTAGAATACAGCAGAAAAGATGATTCACCTTTGAGAGGAAAGTGGTGCTATAAAAACAAATTTGAACTTCATACAATTTGTCATTGTACAAAGACACATTTGCATCAAAGAAATGAAAAACGTGCTTTGAAGCAGCTTGGCATAACTGATATGCAGGATGTATGTCTCTCTCCCCACCAAGGCTCTGAGATATTTATAAAAGCAGACCTCATCAACTCAGTAATTCCCCCCAGTAACAAAGTGAAGTAGTGTGAACTTGCTGTTTTGTGCAGACCAAATGCTGTGTGGAATGTAAGGATTTTACCAGAAGGAAGTGGAACTTAGGAAATTAATCTGATACACGATTAGCAAGCAACCACTAGGAATACTTAAGACATAACTAATAGCACTGATACATAATAGGATTATTATTACATGGTATAGTACTATTGTTGCAGTGTGTACAGATGTGTATGTGCACAGAACTGTACATAACATTTAGCAAGAAGCATAAGCCTGATCTCTTTCACCTAATTTATTTCATACTAAGCATGAAGTACTGATGGATTGAAACAAGGAGGCAAATATGCAAATTCATTTATAAATGTGTATGTATCCAACATCATTCTGTCAATACCTGCCGAGGAAGTAAACGCTTCACCAACATGCAGCGAATGTGTTGTTTAAATCCCCTGTGTATGAATCTTGTCATCACTGGGAGAGGTGAAAGCAGAAGAGTGGCTGTTGGATATTCTACAGGGGTTCAATTCAGGCTCCAGTAGCAGCAGAAAAGCAAAATCTCCAGTTGTAATTCTCTCGTGAGCCAATAATCTTCTATATTGATGTGTGAACACACACACACACACACACACAGAGCATGAAAATAGCCTCAAGCACTTCTGAACCTGTGACTCTTGCCAGCTTGACCACACTCTCTGGGAAGTCCAGGAATTCAGACAAAAACATCAATCAAAGGACCCAGCTGTACTGGAATGTGTTCAGCCACCACTCCCACCCTCAGAGTTGGAGTTTATTTTAGCTACTGTTTTCTGCTCTGGGGTTTCATTGTCATTAGTCAGTGGAAATTGCTTGGTTATTCATGGAGTAGAAAATGATAGCATATGTAATTATAATTATATATACATATGTTTATGCACACACATGGACTCAACCAAATGCAGATACACATCATGACTGATGGACTGTGTGTTCAGCCCTGCACAGGGAGCAGAAGTTCATAGTTCTGTTAATGTAGGAGTTGCGTGTCTAATTCTGTTCAAGCGTAATGACCCTATACTTAGAATCAAGTACACAAAAGGGGATAATTGTTGCTCCCTATTACTTTGAGTAAAGTTCAATAATATGATTGTCTGGCCTCTGCAATACTGAAGTCAGTTTGAGGCTGCCTGGGGCAGCTGTGACAATACTGCTGGTAAAAACTGGCACTGATCCACTGACTGCAACAGATGTTGTGCCAGTTTACAACAGCAATAAATTCAATCCAGTCACTTCATCTACTTCCACAGCAAAAAAAGTTATTTGAAGTGAGTACTTAAAAAATTGGATGTGATACTTTTTTGATAACACTAGTCTGATTTTCCAGTGACCCCTAGCAGTGGAAATTGAGCAATAAACTTCCTATCAAGAAAGGTTCACCATGTATATAGCTCTGCTGTGGCATTTAATGATGCAGTTTCCTAAAAGTCTTTAAGAAAAATCTGATTCTAGTTTGTGTCTTTGTAAATCAGAGGAAACCCCATTCCCATGACCCACTATTTACCTGTATAGACTCCTGTGTAAATAAAGAGCTGATGAATTTAAAATAAACTTTTGGGTTTCCCAAAAGCTGTAACAATGCATTGGGTTTTTCCCCTCCATTTCACTTCTTTTCAGATGAAGAGCTCTTTTCAGGAATGTATATTGATTTCATGGGGACGGATGCGGCCATTTTTCGGAGTCTGACCAGGAGGAATGCAGTGAGAACTGACCAGCACAACTCCAAGTGGCTGAGTGGTGAGATGCCTTTGTTTTACCAGATCTTTTAATGGATGCCACAGAGATTATGCTTTGCTTTACTGAAAATAAAGAGCTTATCTTTTAAAGAGCTTGTCTCCTAATTTAATTTATGAAGTTAACCATGAAGAAATGTATGTAAATACATGCTGTAGACAATGCACAAATGTAAAGAGTTCACTGCATGAGCCAACCTCTTAGGCCAACCCATCTGAGAACCTTTTTTGCATTAAGACTGAACCAAACTGTTCAAGAGAAAGTGTGTAAAAACCTCTCAAATGGCAAGTGGTCAGATGGTCTGAATTCTAGAAAAGTACCTTCACCTCTAATGCATCAGATATTGCCTTAAAATAGAGTGTTTGATTCTAAGCTACCAGCTTCAGTTAATTCAAGCTGATCCACATCTATGCAGAAGACTCACCAGCACTTGCATTCAGAATGTGTGCAGAAGAGTGTCTCATTATCAGAGAAGTCAGTGATGATTATTACCACTTATTTCAGTGATAAGGAATTGGTTATTTAAACACAGCAGGAAATTAATTTCTCAGTGGGAACACTTAACTCTTTGCAGCACTGACATCACTGTGAAAATTCTCCCTGTCTTCACTGGTAAGAAATCTCCTTCCAAATAAACTGTTCTGAATTAAAATGGTGCTTAGCCCTCTGAACAGAGGTAGATGTCAAAGGTAGATGTCAAAGGTTATAGACCACCTAACATAGCAGTTAAAATTTTAGAAAGCCTTCAGGTATGTTGAAGTAAAGTTACTGTGATTTTCTCTTGGTATTTGTTAGGGTGACTCTTTTTAGTTATTCCTGTGTGGCTGTGACTACAGTGAAATCATAGGAAAACTATGTCTGTTTTCTAAATTTTTCTTCTGTTTGTTTTGCATTCTTACACTTATCTGCACACCCTGACATGTGCATCCTAAAGTGAATTAGAGAAAAAGAACAATTAAAAATGCCTAATTTCTGGAAAATCTACCTGTTATCTATGTTCAGAACAGGTACTTGAAAGTACAGTTTATTTCCATGTCCTTTTAGAGCTGGAGTTGTGGCACTTGTTATATTAATTGAAAATAGGCTTATCTGAATAGAAAAATGTTGCTGTGTAAAGGGAGTTTTCTGTCAGACAGCCAACATTTGTATGTGACTGTTTCAAAATTTGTACTGCATTTCAACTGAACAAGCAATCTCGCATGATCATTGAAAAGACAAAGCCTTAGTGCAAGGAGAGGGTCCACTTCTTCCTTCAGGCAAAGGAGAAGGTCTTCTGAGGACTCCTCCACTGTCCATTATATGCTTGCTGTTAAGGTTATAGATTATTTTACTCTCTCACTGTGCTCCTTTGCAGTGTTTTGCATGCACATTGGGTTATGTATAACAGCCTCTGATATGAACTCACATGGTGCTCAAGCATTTGTGTACCCTACTTACCTTTTCTGTGTTCCACAAGTTGCTTTCCTCTTATTTATAAACCTTATCTGTTGTTTTCCTAAGCTGTTCCAGCTTATTTTATATTTTGTCTCAGTGAGGCTTTCCTTAGGGGCCCCAGATAACACACAGATTCTTCCCTCTTCTACCTCAAAGTCTTTGAGTCTCTTCAGTAACCTAACACTACTGCTTCTGGATCACTCCTCTGAAAATCCACTGTGGAATAAAAAGCTAAGATGCAAAAACATGTGGCTGCCAGCAAGGAACCATTTACCTGCTGATACTACAGACATGAAGCTAGAGCATATAGCTTAGCTTCCACAGCCATACCTCTGTATGCATTATACAGTGCTTCCTTGAAGCAGTCAAATCATGAATTGCTTATTCTTATACATCTTTTGGTTTCATCTTTTCGGTAATTTTTTTTCATTACAGAGCCTATTTTTGTGGATGCTCATGTTATCCCAGATGGCACTGACCCCAATGATGCCAAAATCTACTTCTTCTTCAAAGAGAGACTCACAGATAACAGCGGCAGCACAAAGCAGATTCATTCAATGATTGCAAGAATATGCCCAGTAAGGACTATTTTGTTTGCCAGGTCGTTGAGATAAGCCTTTGGTTTATATTCGGAACAAATTTCTTGTTTCTCTGTCCACATTCATAATTAAGAAGAGCTGTTATTGAACTCACAGTTAGGGTCTGAACATGTTATGTATATCAGGCTGTACCTGTAAGGATATGGAAATTTAGAGTTTCGGGGAGTTGTGTATATCTCTGACTGAGTCAGAATACTCAACAGTGTTGAATTTTCAACGTTGCTGTCCTTGGCACAAATAGGGTGCATTATTTTCTTAGAAAAACTAAACTAAAAAACAGTGAGGTCTCAAAAAAAAGTCTTACACTCAAAACCTTTGAAGCACGTGGGAAATATCAAGCTTTTAAATGGGTTGATCTAACTTTCAAATATTGTTTTCATTTTTACAGTATCTGTTCTGAGTTCTTGCATTGGTGCCTGCGTGAGCCTAACTTTAAAGATGTGCGCAGGAAAATGAAATTGAGGAGTTATGACTATTCCTGAGCAAAAATCAATTTATTTTCATAGTACTCCTCATTGTCTCTGTTTCTTTTTTTGTATCTGTAATCAACTGTAGATGAAAAATAATTGAAGTAGCTATTAATATCTCTGGTGAAATGGCTGGTTTTTAATGAGAGAAAAATTATAAATGCACGATTATTGCTAACCTATTCATTCCTTCTTTTGGAAAGGTTCAGGAAGATAATTGCATGTTTACTTTAATTTAGGTCTTCTTTAGAATTGAATGATTTCTGATGTTATTGTGCCTGGGTGTGAGGGCGTGTTCGGGATTGTGCTAAGCTCCTTCTCTGGCAATATTGTGGGGCATGTGATCTCTTTTATAATCTCCATTCTCTGTATTTTTGTGAAGATGCCTGAAGGCCTTTTTGGGTATTTTGCAAGAAGACATTTTACACAATTACATCTGCATTTGTTTTTTTCACTGTTATAATGAAGCCCAGATGATTCTTGAAAGGCCTAATCCTGTTTAGACTTAAACTGAAGTCAGTGGCAGAACCCCAAAGCCAATGAAAAATAAATCTGAGCCAGTCATATTTGTATACTCGTATACCATCATATTCATACTTCAACACCTTTGACACTGGCCAAATATATTAGTGAAATGGTGCCAAGAAAGACCAAGAAATAGTCCCACAAAAAGACTCCTTATAAGTCACCTGAAAAGTTGGATTACCAACTCTAGGAGCACCAGTGAAACATGCACAGCACTTTATCAAAATCACATTTCAATAGCTTCAAAGTTTTGTTTTTCCCTTTCCTTGGGTGACATTATGCTAATGCTATGCAGTTTATAAGACACTGCTCTTACCTGAGGCATTCACCAGCAAGATGAGGCTGATCCATCACCTTGGTTCTGCACAGTCTGGTTTGGCAGTCACAGTTTCCACCTTTCACCAGAGAGAAGTGGGAAGATCCTTGAGCGAGCTGTGACCAAGCCAGCTCTGGAACAGACTAGCAGGAATTGCAACAGTGCAAAACCAGGTTGACCCACACTAGCCATCATTTCTGATTTTAGATCATCCACCTCATGTGTCAGCATGGCTTACTAGGTCATGTGCAGCTTTGCTGCTGTCAAGACTACAAAAAACATCCCTTTAGAGCACTATGAGACCTTTTGGAGATAGCATGGACTTTACACTGGGTGTTGATGAGTGATACAAACCTCCACAATCACTTCTAATCATACAAGCACATTCTGCTGATGCACTAAATCGACTGCCTGACTCTCCAAGACTGCTAGCCCAGCAGAGAAAGCCTGCTCAGAAAACTAGTTCTTGGTTTTTTTCTGCATATGGAGTGTTTAAATAAGGGGATTTAGTTTAGGTCTATCTACTTTTATATTAAATTTACCAGATAATTATCTGGATGATGATTTAACTTGAGAAAGAAAATGTAAAAGACCAGTAAAATGTTAGTTGTGTTGTATTTTTTTTTCTGAAATTAATATTCCTTTCCAGAATGACACAGGTGGTCAGCGCAGTCTGGTGAACAAGTGGACAACATTCTTGAAAGCAAGACTTGTGTGCTCAGTAATGGATGAAGATGGAACAGAAACATACTTTGATGAATTAGGTATCACAAAAACAAAATCCCTTAAAAGTTTTATCTAAATGTTACACTCTGCCCATATTTAATTATTACTGTTCATACAGTTTCTTAGTCAAATTGTTTACAGTGAAATCATGGCTCTAGAAATCCATGACAAGTCCCCTTGCAGTTTTATGACAGGAAATTAAAAAATACTTCATAAGTCTCTCTAGGTAAGTATCATTACCTTTGAAATAAAGGTAATTAATCTTGACTTTGTAAAGGAATGATATATATATAAAGAATTAATATTTGGAAGGGAACATCTAAGTGAATCTATTACTATTTCAGTACTAATTAGGATTACTATAGAAGGGTTTTTCAAATCTCTTTGAAACTGTTTCTTATACCACTGTGTAACACACAGCTTTTCCACAATACAGTTATTCTATTTTTTGATCACAGGGTAGAGGCCTCAATTTGATAGTTCAAGATAATACTAATAATTCCTGTTACTGGAATCAGCAGTAATACTATGAATAAATATAATTTCTCTGGGAATCATTCAGTCACATAGATTTGTGTTTCAACATGTGAAACACTGTAAATATTCAGTGCATAATCTATACAGCAATCAAAAGAGGGTTCCTTTCATTAAGGAATTAATAGATGCATATCTTGATACCTAAGTACCAAATAACATTATCAGAAGGTTTCAAATTCTATATTCTCCACTGAAGTGTGCAGCTGAAGTGTGCAGAATCACAGATCTAAATTCAGGTATTGGAAGATTTGTTATGTGCATTAGTAGAAATATAAATAATGTAAACGGCTAATGGGTCCTGCACTGGCTCTGCCTCTGGTTCTGATCTTCTCTCCACTGTATCCTCTCACTCTTTTCTCAGTTGTTATTCCTGATTCTCATAATAGCAAATTGGGTTTGGAGTTTTTTTGAGTTTATACATTTACAACTCTTTGGTGTAATTGTTCAAGGTTTCAATGGAACCTGGGCCTAGGAGCAGATCCTAACTTGCTTTAACTCAGAATGTGCAAGGTGCTTGGAGGACTGATTTTCTGAAGTGCACAGAGCCTCAGCACTGCCACAGCGACCTGTCTCTCAGAACTGTGATTTCCCAACCCCCTCCTCTTCCCAATGCAGCAGGATAACTGCTTTTAGGGGTTTTTGTATGACAAAATGTAGGACCACAGTGAATAGGATACAATGTTCTCAGCGTGGGCTCCCAGCACAATTCCCTAGCAAAGAGGAAGAATACAATCACAGCTGGAAATTCAGAAAAATGGGAGAGAGCAAACACATGCTTCTGTGTTCATGCATAATGCAGGAGAGTGTAACACTTCCCGTTCTGCATGGTGAAGTCTTTTGCTTTTGACATATTGAAAAGAACATTTAAAAAATTCAGAGGGTTAAGTGACTGGAGCCACATAAATTTATGGAAAACTAAAGAACATATTCTGTGATAAAAAGCTCAAACAGTTCAGTCTTTTTTGTGTTGTAAATTAAGAGGTAGCATGATTATAGTTATTAAAAACATTTGGAAGGAGAAACTGTCAGAAATTAAAGTCGTTTTCACTGAAGTGTTAAAAAAAAGAAGAGATCGGAGGTAACAGTGGGCAAATTCAGTTCAGTGAGTAGGTAAAGTTTTGCACAGTGCAGTCAATAAATCCCAATACAAAGGATCTGGGAGGTTTACATCTCTCAATGTCTTCACTGCAAAGCTGTATGTCATTCATACCATGTTGAGAATGAGCTTGTGAAGGCACTAGAGTATGTTTTGGATGATAAAACACCTAATTTCCCTGGTTTTGATTACATCCATCTATGCAAACTCTTTGTCTTTAACTTACTGCAACTTTAATGTTTGCCTGCTGTTAAACAACCTGCTGAAACAAGATCCAGCTGAGGGAAATGTGTGACATGGATCCTGAACGTATTTGAAAATCTTTGCCTTCTGTCTCCATAAGGCTAGATGGTGTGGAGTTAATTTCCAAATCTGTTTCTGAATGTTCAGATGCTAGATTTATGCATATATGGTCTGTTGATATAGTAAGTCTTCTTTTTCCTTTTCAAATCTGAGACAAAACTACCATTGACTTTAGCAGGAATAAAGTAATACATTAAACTGGAAAATTAAGGGTTTTATTAGTATTCAAAACATTTTTCTCTTTCCTTTTCTTTCTTTCAGAGGATGTGTTTCTTTTAGAGACAGATAACCCCAGAACAACACTTGTGTATGGAATTTTTACAACATCAAGGTAAATGGGGAGACTTGGAAAAAAAAAAAAACAACCAACCTTTCTGAACTGCCTGATTTTCTGTATGAAAATGGAAGTTGATTTTTGTGGACCAGGCTACGCTGTGCAGTTTTGTGTGTCTGCTGCAGCCATCATTTGCAGGCAGGAGTAAGAGTCTGTATCATTACTGTTGGTATCCATGTTAGAGCTATGCTTCTTGGAGCAAACTGCTTCCTGACATACTGTCAGCTGGCACCGGGAAAACATTTCCATGGAGGGCCACTTGTTACTGCTCAGCAGCAGAAAGCTAAATGACTTTAACACAGTGAACTTATGTGGCATCTGAGAGCACTTAACACCTCCTGAAGAACATCCAGCACCGGGAAAGATCAAACCAAGAATTCTTACATGAATTCATACAAATCATTTCCAGTCTCTCAGCTGGCAGATGATCATACAGATGGCAAATAATCCATATCGGCTTCGGTTGGCTACAAAAGGACAAGCTATGGCATTTGATCACTTCCTTGTAGCCCTAAGCTCCCTGTTACCAGTCAGTAGTATTTACTTACTGTCCAGTTTGGAAAGCATTTATTGAGCTCCCAAGGGTGGTGTGGAAGCACTAGATATGGCTTACTGTGCTGAAACTCTCCACAAAGATAGACTGACAGGTGGACCCATTTTTTTTCATTTTCCCTCTTGCCCTTACCACACAGTGTTAGTATAGAGTAGAAATAGTTAGTGCTTACTGATTTCTGATGTTATCCTATATTATTTAGCTGTTACTTCTTACTTTCAAAGAGGTTTTCTGCTTTTTTTAGTTTTTATTTAATTTATTTGATCAAATTAGCAAATTACATAACTCATTACAAATATTTCCTTTAATGGCAATTTCTAGTAAAAAAATCCTTGTCATAATTCTTTTTTCCTCCCAGTAGACTTCTTTTCATGAGCATCCAGGGATCTGCTTTCTTAAATATGTAAATGACACAGGAGAATATCATTTTAGGTTATTTATTTGGGGGAAAAAATCATCAAATAACTTGTAAACATTTGGTTCTGTCCACAATTTATGATTCCTACTTCACAAAAAGAGAAAATGATGGGGTTATGTTTATCAGTAAAACCACACTTATGAATAGGTTGTGGGTGCAACATGACTGAACTGGAAACACTTCTACCCAATTCTGGTATTTCTACAGTGGAAATGCGGTTTGAATCACAGGACCATATAAGGTGACAACAAAGAGAAAACTTCATTTTTTCCTGGCTCTCAAGCTATTTTCTCTCTCTGTTGAAGTTTTTACACACAGGCATTTCTGTTTCCATGAACCACATGGTTTCTGCTTGATTTCTTTTTGTTCAACTTTAGAATGTGTTACCTAGTTCAATGCAGCAACCATAAGGATTTCTACTCCTTAACAGTTCCTGTATTGTCACCTCTGTAGACTTCCAACTCATAACAGTAGCAAGATAGAAACATCACAGAAATGTAGTAACTAGGAATATTTTTTTTCTGGATCATACAGAAGGAAACCAAGTAATATTGAAGCAAATTATTTTACTGTCATAATATGCTGTAAAGCTAACATAAAACATATGGGAAGACTCAATAAATTTCTCAAAATCTATTAATACATAGAAAAATTTCCACAAATACTATAATCCATCTAAAAGGTTCCTTCTATTAATCCGTGTACAACTGAGAGCAATGTGGATTTCACTTTCCTTGTTTAGACACGATGTGTAATGTTTTCAGGGTTTTTTTCTGGAGCATTTTTTTCTTCTTCAGTTGAAAATAATTACTTGGATTATTTTCATCCCACATTTAACATCAGACAGATTTTGGACTGTCTGGAGTTTCCACTTTTTAAAGATAAATATCACAAACCTTGCATACAGTGAGAGAAAAAATGAAAAAGTTAATTTACTGTAGTCAGCCCTAGCACCAGTCTGGAAATTATGCCCCTAGTGCCCTTCATCATCATGGGGTGATGGAGACCATTCAGGGCTTGCTCTAACTGAACCCATGGCTAAGCCCAGAGCAGTGGGAAAAACATGCCCTTTTCTTAGGGGACTCCCTGGGTTCTCCTCAGGAGGCATCAAACTTGGGTCTTTGTAAGACCAGTTTTGTGGGTGGGACTTGTGGACTGTATAGGAGTAATTTGTGTACAACCACAGTATGTCCCCATTTTGCTTAGAAAAGCTGGCAACTGATTGTAATAATCCAACCAATTGTAAATGCTCTGGATATTTTGATTAATATTTTAGCCTTGTATTTTAGGAGGCTCATGGAGGTCTTGTGGTTAATATACTGGTAGGGAGTTCTGGAAACCTGTGCTGAGCTTGGCAGTACAAAGTTTATAAAACTCTTGTCTAACTTAAGTCAGCAATATTTTTGCCATTGATTTAACTGGAGCCAGATTATATTTCTTTTATATTCAGTGTTAGGAAGTGTTCTTATTGCACCAGTAAGGCAGTACCTTCCTCCCTCTTTTTTCAGTTCACTGTTCAAAAAGGAGCTAAGTCTTAAGAAGTAGTTGTGCATATTGAACAGCAAGATTAGTTGATTTAAAATGTATTAAATCCACACTATAGAAGCATTAAATTGTATCAAATATATTATTTTAGAGGTATCTTTCGTCATTGGACCATGCAAAATGATGGAAAAGCCACGAAAAGTTGGTAGATGGCAGTGCTAACTTTTTCCTGCTGTCTTCCAGCTCCATATTTAAAGGCTCAGCCGTGTGTGTGTATCATCTGTCTGACATCCAGACTGTGTTCAATGGGCCATTTGCACACAAGGAGGGCCCAAACCACCAGCTGATTCCATATCAGGGCAGAATTCCGTACCCACGACCTGGCACTGTAAGTACAAAGACGTTTATGCAGGCTTGCCAATTGCTTGTCTTTGTTTAATACATAAATAAATATTGTTTATTCCAGGATGAAGGACTGTATGTGACTGTGACAGTTCAGAACTATTTTATTTGCTTCTTGGTTGTCATACAAATCATGTTGTATCTGGAAATCCTCTAGAAAGAATAAAAAGTCATGTAAAATGTTAATCAGTCTTTCTCTTCCTGCTGAAAGAATTTCTTCAGTACATGGCAATCATCTTGTTTACATGTCCATTTCCATTTTGTGGGTGTATTTGAGCAAAACATGGCTAAATAAATAAGCGTACAAAGACAGCATTGAGGGTGTGTTTCACAGTCTGGATCCACATGTCTGTAAGTCTGTCTTCGGTCTGTATGAATTTTCCATAGTCCTCTAAAGTTTTGCAGCTCTATTCAGATGCTTAGGAGATACAGTAGAAGATTTAGAGGAGAATAAGGTTTCTGGGACTGTTCATTTGATTAGGTCTAGTGCCCTATCAGGTACTGAATCTTAGAAGAGGGTTCTAGAAATAGATGTGTTTTCATGCCAATCAGGTGACAGTAGCCTTCCTTGGTAAGAATGCTTTTTGTAGGCCTTGAAAATTTGTCAGGACTTTCTTTCACTGTGTTAGGGGTAGTAATAATCTTCCAGTAAATTCTGTACACCATTAGAACTAGCTCTGTTTCCAAGTTGTGCAAAAATATCTCATTAAATATTTGAAATAAAACTATTATTTTTTCTTACTTTTCAACTTTATGGTGCATAAAAATTGCTGTTGTTGCACTTCTATATTTATTTGTTTACTTACTTATTCCACTATTCTTAATTTAGATTTAGCAGAAATATGATGTCTAATATTTCCAGCTTTAATAAAGAACATATGAACTTCCTCTAGAATCTTCCCTAAATCCATATTTGCTAAATGAAGTATGGTAGTGTGGATGTGTGTTGATTCCTATGAAGTCTTTCATTTCTTAAGCATCAGAAGGAAATAAGTATGCAGAGAATAATAAATTGTCTCTCAACAATGGAGCTATATTTTTCTTAGATTAAAATTTTGTTGCTTTTCCATTTATCACAGGAAATAAAATTTTATTCTAATTTTGCCAGTCCCTGCAAGAATCTTTAACCCTATCACTATCTTATTTGTCTTTCTGCTGCAAGATCCTGTTCTTTTTCTCTCTTTCTCTCTCACACATAGAATAACTCAGATACATGGAAGGGCTCTCCCTATTCACACAATTCTTCATGACATTTTAGTGCAGTTATTATGGGCTATAAGAGTTAGGACTTATGTTCCCAGATCTATAGAATTACCTAATCAATACTCGACATTCCACTAAGGTCTAATGCTAGCATTCGTCTTTCTTTGCAATTAATTCATACAGCTCTAATCTCATGAGTTCACTGAGGCTTTAAACTTAAATTTTACAAAAAAAATTGACCCATTTAAACAGGAATTTAAATTCTCTTGTCATTAGTCACATTTCAAGGTTTCTTGCTGCTTCAGAGTATTGTGTTTCCTCAACCACTGCCATGTTATTCTTGGTTCGCCTCATGGAGGCTTATGTGGTATTCCAGATGGGCCCAAAGATATTGGGCAGCACGATGGAAAGGGAAAAAAAAACAGATTTGAATTTGAAATGGTGACAGAAATTGTCTAAATTTTTGAGATGTGCTGAAAGCTCTGAATTTGAAGATAAAATCTTAGATTATAGCTCACACACAAAAAGAATAAAGTCAAAAGAGATTCCTTTAGATGATCATTCTCAAATCATCGTTCACAAAGCCTAGCCATGATGATGAGATGATCATTGCTGGTTTACTGATCACTGGCTTTTCTGTGCTACCTCACAGTTCAGCCATAACATATATCTTAAAGGCATATTTTTTAAGATGGAATTTGTTTGGCTTTGATTTTATTTCACTACCGAAAAGTTACACTTTTAAATGAGTGCCACAAACTCTGTTTTTCACTTGTGTCAAAGCATCTGTGAAAATCAGGATATGGGGATTTTTTGCTGCCCAGAATTTGTGCTCAAAGAGTTAACTTTGATTAGCAGACTATGGGGTATGATCCTCTTTCCTCTTGAATGTACTTTTCTCGCAACTTCTGGGATGCTGGACTAGACAGGGGATGCCTTTTTATGTGACATGGAAAATCCTCCTTTGCAGTTGACTAAAGAGATATTCATACTAAACCTCTGGACAGAAACGAATGTTCATCATATCACAGTACCTTGGATCAACAGTGGAAAGGCTTTGGTGTAGCTTCAGTAGGATTAAATAAAGCAATACGTTCTTTTGGCTGTGATCAAATCTGCAGTGTTTGGCTGGCCTTCACTAAATACCAATGGTTTCTTGTTTCTCCACAAGCAAAACTTACTTATGGAAAAAAAAAAACATAATTGGCGGCTTGCTACTAAATTCAGTGATGTTTTGGGGATAGTTTCCATTTTTCAGAGTTTACAAAAATAGTTTTTGTACCTACAGCATGTTGGGGGAATACACTATAAATTAAAGAATTCTGGTTTTCTCTGCGATCTAACTGCATGGTGATCAACTGTGAACATAAGATTATGTAGCCAAGTTCTTGAATTAGGTGTGAAGGATACACATTCAATCCCTTCAGGAAAGGGAGAGCTTATAAGGTTCTTCAGTAACATCTTTTGTTTGTCATTGGTTTATACAGGGGATAGCAAAAGAATTATTTGATTAAAGATGTTTAAGATTTTGCTCAGAACACCAATATAATGCAAATTTTTAGGGTCATACTGGGGTGAACCAAATACATTTTTGCAGGAAGTCACAGACAAAGGTCTTATGATCACCAAGTCAAGAATGGAAGGATTGAAAGTGTCAGAGAAAGTCTTTTAACTGAACTATGTGAGACAGGAAAGTTTAATTTGAACTGCTTGTGAAATAGAATCCCTCTTGAGAGTAACTGGGGTCTGGCAGATCACTACCAAATAGAACAATCTTGCTAATGATGAACACTGTTCTTTTTTCAGCATTTGTTGCTAATCTTAACAGATAGTTCCATGAATTTTCTGGAAGACTGTGAATGGATATGCCAGAAAGGGAAAAAGTAATTTGCAAGCAAAATAATAATTTTGTGAGCAATCTTAGAGGGCTAGTATGTAGTATCAGTTCTAATGAAAGCCAAAAAAAAGCCCTTAGGATAAATAAGGGCCCAGAAAAATCATTTGTCAAGGATGTCAAATGAGAAAAGTGACCAGTATCTGAGCTGAGTTCTGGTTCTTCTTCCTGGAGGTAACTGATGCCAGAGAAATTTCTTTTAAAGAACTCCTACCAGAGGTGTTCTACTTTGTATGAATAATTAACTACTAATTGAGTCAGAAGATGATTCTGAAGCCGGGATTTAGGCTGAAGTCTCCTATCTTCTTGGTTCCTGGTATGCCCAATGAATAGTTTATTAGCTTTTAGCAGTGAGGAGGGTAAAACAGGCACTCTTGCCTGATGGTTAGAGGAATCCCCTGGGAGGTGAAGACCCAAATTCCAACATTTCATTTCATCAGGTAGTTTGGACATATGATTCATATATCCCCAGAGAGTTTCCAAGTCTCTCAGAATATGATTAATTTTATATAATTTTAGCCATCTAAAAGCAGGGCATTTAGTCTGAATTACTGACTTCAGAGGAAACCTAAGAATAAACGCCTGACTTTTAAGGCAGTAGAAGTCAGGTGAGGTAAATCTCTCCCTAAGTGACGAGCTATTTTGTGTCTGTGGTTTTGACCAGAAATTCCATCCTAGTTGTAAGAATGGCCCTCATCAAAATAAAGAAGTTTCCATCAAGTGCTTTTTATTGAACAAATCAACATTTTCCAGTTGGAAAAATATTGCATTGAAACACTTCTGAATACCTCCAATACTCTGAGGAGAATTTCACAGCTCAGAAATATGGTAAGGGGGAAAATGAAAGCCCAGGGGTAGCAGTAAGAAGTGAGGTAATGGTAGCTGAAAAAAAAATAATGTAAATTAACATAGGTATATCCAGAACATTGTACCAGTTACTGGCACAGCCCTGCTTTCTTCCCAGTCTTCTTTTAGTTTCACTCTCAGTAAATAGTTGAGGTTTCTAAGATGCTTTTTATATTCCTGTGAGGTCCAGAATGCCTTGGGGCTGATTATTTTGACAGTTCTTCATTATACTTAAAGAAGCATCCAGAGTATTCATGGACCTCAGTTATCTCTCAGGCAGAGGGGAAAGTATAGACAATATTCTGAGATATAAATGAGTTGTTACAGGACCCCCTCATCAACTCCATATTATTGGTTTTTCAAATGAAGATGAGTCACAGGCCCTTTCATCATCTCCAAATTACAATTAAGTATCAGATTTTGTCCTTTGTCTTTATACTAATTCTGTAACAAATCAGATGCAGAAGTCTGATGTCTTCCCATACCAATCTCTTGGATTTTTTCAATTTTTTTTTCAACAGGCAGTTTGGAAGCATAAAGTATGCAAAAATATGGTCAGCAGTAAAGACCATAGTCATGAAGCTGTGTCCTGAAAGTGCAAAAATACATTTGTGTTAGTTTTGTCAGCACTGATGTGAGATCAAAGTGTAGCTATGCAACAGTTCATTCCCATTACTGGAACATAATAAGTTTTGGTTGGTCTGCAGTGCTCTTTCAGAAACTTCCTTTGTCAACTTATCTGTCAATATTTGTAAATGACTTGGAGATGAAAACGCTCTGAAAGATGGTTAGTATTGTTAATCATTACTGTCCATGTTTCTTGCAGTGTCCAGGAGGAGCCTTCACACCTAATATGCGGACAACCAAAGAGTTTCCAGACGATGTTGTGACCTTCATTAGGAATCACCCTTTGATGTTTAATCCCATTTACCCAATACACAAGAGGCCGTTAATCATCCGGATAGGAGCTGACTACAAGTATACAAAGATTGCTGTGGATCGAGTGAATGCTGCTGATGGGAGATACCACGTCTTGTTTCTTGGAACAGGTAAGACAAAATTAGCAGCATTTGTTTTCCTGCACTGCAATAAAATTTGCAATCAACTCCGATTTGTACAACTTACAGCTTTCAGAAATACTTGTTTAAACATTTGCTGTATACAAAAATGTCTATAGAAATCCATAAATTAGGTTAATTTTACTTTCTGTGCATTTTTACATTCACTATATACATAAGTTATGTGCAAGAAATACAATGTATTGATATTAATTTTGAGATAGAAATCAACACTAGTGTATTATTGGTTCTAACTAATACTACTTCTCTTGAATATGGTTTGTCTGCAACAGGATTCCATATAAGAATTTTATACCCAAATCTAGCTTTCTAAGTTTTTTTATACTGTCATCATTATTATTTAATATATGCTGTGTTAGCTACTTCTGAAGAAAAGCATGATCTGATCAGGATATTATAAAGGCAGAAACAGCAGCTCAGCAAAAAAAAAAAGAGTACTTAGCAGGGAAAAGGAAACAAATGGCCACAGTCCTAGCTGAAGTGGACACAGAGAATTTCATCCAAGTATTCTAAAATAATTTCTGTCTAATATAACCTACATTTTGGTTTTAGTTACATCAAATTTGAATCTGGTGTTATGGTTCTGAAGCCTGCAGGGAACAGGTCAAGTGATTCTCGTGCTGATCAATTTTGATTTTTTAAAATATTTAGATATGAATCACACCATTTTGATTGGAGCAGACAAGCAGAGTGGTACTCTGACTAGACCCTAGGACTCATTCACATCTGAAACTCCCAGTGGCTTAACAGGTCATTATAGGTTGATAGGCACAAAGGCTAATCTCTTTTACTACAGATGGTTTCAAGTAGAACAAAGGAAAAGAATTCTGGGAGAACAAATACAAGTCTGAACATCAGAAAATGATTACAGAAGTGGTTTACATTGCTTTTATGGTTCACATGTTATTGGGGTCCTGGTTGTTTTCTGTTTGTAGAATAACCATGTCTGCCAACAAACTCACATGGGGCTGGGAATAACCATCTTGTTATAATAGATTTAGGAAGTGGGTGCTAAAAAATCTCTCAAGAATGTCCCCTCAAGGGACAGGACTAACAGGAAGTCTCTACAATCTTCTTAGAAAAACCTCCCGAGCTATCAAAATCAGCAGGGTGTCTGTGTGCCAAGGGAGCCAGCTGCATACTGTGCTGTATAAGCAGAGGTATATCCAGCCAGCAGGTTGATGGAAGGGATTCTCTCCCTTCCTGTTTTATTTTTTAAAATATATAGTGGTGACATTGTTTTAAAATGCTCTATAAACATCTAATGTTATTTGGGGAAACATTCTACTAAACATTAGTGGGAAAGATCAAGACATAAGTTTCGAACTCACATAGGATTTTTAATGTGGCAGTGATAGTTAAAACTGGAAATGTATTGAAAAGCTGAAATGTGCATGAAATCACAAAATTAATTGTTAGCATTTTAATAATTCTGCAAGACATAAAGATAGGTAATTTCATTTTATACTTTGATGACCATCTGACTGTTTTTAGATGATCAGTGTGGTCTCATACAGACACTTGTAAGCTGTTAAAAAAAGCCATCAAACTACTTTAGCTTGTTCTTACATTATGTTAATCCTCTTCTGTGTATCAGCACAGGACCCATTATGGATCAGATAAGTAAATTGAAGCTCTTGATACTTTATATTCATTGGTTTATCTTCTTCATTACTCTGGAGACAAGGATCATTTTCTGCTTGCTAGTTAGTTAGAGGGGACACATTATTCTTCCTGAGTAGGGCACAGGACATGAATAGCTTCCAAGGTCTTCCTCAAAAGAAATTGATGCAATGTAAGTTACTGCATTTCTCAGCCCTTTCAAATAAAAGTGATCAAGTTTCAGCCACTGAGAGGAGAAACTTGTTTTCTTTATTCTCTGCTTTCTGTGAGACTCGGGAGGATTTGATAGAGATATTAAGTGTCCAAAGGAATGCAGAGGGGATTTGCTTTGGTGTCAGTTCATCCCATCAAATGCAAAAACCACATTGTATAGGAGAATTTCATGTGATAATTTCCTTGGGAGCCTGGAGCCCCACAGACAGAGACAATGGGACTTGACACCTGGTGACAATTACACTCAGCTCAGATGATGAGTTACTGCTGCTGAACTGAGATGTTGCCAGCCATGTCTGTCACTGTCAGTGACCTGTCTCATGCTTGAAATCGGAGTGTTTTATGTCTTGCCAGATGCAGAGCACACAAAATGTTTAGCTTTTCCTCTCTTCCTCCTCGATAGCCCTAGTAATAAATCAGTTCCTGAATGTAAGTGAAGAATAACAGAAATATAAAGCTCTGAGAACCCCAGTGTTTTTTCATCATGTAGGCATGGCACAGGAGGGTATAGGCAGCTTTGTAATTTCTTCACTTTAATGTGAACTAAATGTAGTGTTTCATTTGCCCTCCTAGACAGAAGTGCTGAGTACAGGGGCTGGTCCATGCCCACAGTTAATACACGGCTTTTCTCCCTTGATTGCCTACGTAACAAACAAAATAAATCCCAGGGACAGATGTTGATCTCATGGCACTCCACCCACTTTTCAAATGATAACCATCTCCTGCTTTGCCATTGCTTTTCAGAATGAAGACTCTTAAAGCATGTAACAAAACTCACTGATTTTGTGAGGTTTAGCCAAAGGGATCTCTTCACTCCTCTCTGACATGGGCTGACTTGGAGTAAGGATCAAGTCTTGACTGGTAGAGAGCAGTGCTACAAGAGAAGAGTGCTGTCGACCTTGTCTTTCCAAACAGAAACCCAAGAGATAGTTTTCCTTGGAAAGAATTTAATCACTCATTTGCATTTTTGACAAGGGCAAAGCTGATGATATTTTTTCCTCATGCAATGAGTAATAACATATTCAGTTCAGGAGTTTGGGATTAGAGTTCTGATTTTGTTATCCCGTTTCCGTTATAGGCCGGGGCTTAGTCATGAAGTTTTTGGATTCACCCTAGAGTTGTACTGTAATTTCTTTACTCATTTCAGTTATATCTAAACAACCTGAGCTTTCAATATTCTCTGTTTATCCACTGGTAGATTGTTTTCCATCTGAATTGTAAAACAGCAGTAAAACACCATGAGAACATTTTCATGAGATTAATATTTATTTATTAAGCATGCCACCTACTGCTTGCAGTACGAAAGCCTTTGGTCAAAGTACACACAGATTGCACAACTAAAAGATTATGCATGGGGTTTTTTATTGCTCTTGTGTTATGAAAATATTTAAATGTCTGGGTCAAACTTGGGTACATTAAACAGCTATGGGCACCAATGGGATTTTTTTTCAGCTTCTTGCTATCAAGATAGGATATGTTTTCGTGGAAAGAGATCTAAGTTACTGTTGTAAAAAGGCACTTCAGACTTCAATGTGACTTATTCAGATGATTAATGTCAGCCCCATGCATCTGATGTGGCGTGAGGTTGATCGATGTTTCTTATTATCTTTTCTTTTCTGATGCAACATTTGTTTTCAAAGTCTCGATGCAGTAAGTGCCTCCAGAGCATAAGGTTGTAATACTCATTTTCGTGGTGTCATGTGATGGCTGTCTTTTTGGAAAACTAACCCTTGCTGACAGTGGTAGCCTCCAGTAAGGCAGTAGCCAAAATCACGTAATGATCTACAGAGTCTAATGAAGAGAGATAATCTGGTCAGAAGAGAAGATTTGCCTCCCATAGTTTTCCTGGCTACAACTTCGTGGCTGTGAGCTTGGGAAGCTGATGTTGCACAACAGTGACACAACAGGCATCAGACAGAGTTTCCTTCTTCCTCTTGGTCATAGTGCCTGAGTCATTCGAAACCTTTTGTTGACCTACTCATCCGAAGCTTTTTCACAGCCTTTTAAGAGGATGTGTAAGTTAAGAGGGTGTACCTCCACCTGCTTCATTTCCCCTGTTCAGTTTTTATTCAAACCAAGCTCACATTGTGTCCCAAAAGTTTAACCAAGCTGGGGCTATGTGAAAATTTTGCCCTCAAGTGTGAGCATTTGTATCTGTCTTTTTGTCCTTTGATGCAGCTTGAATTTTATGAAGCTTCACAGTGGTACTATGAGCTGGAAAAAAATTACACCCATTTGACAGATGAGTGAACTAAGCACAGAGAGATTAGTGTGTGTGGTGGGAGCTCTGAGTTACAGCAGACACCTAAGGACAGCCGAGGGCGTGGGAACGTGGCTGTCAGCCCTGACTGCTAACCTGCCACCGTCTCAGGTGCTCTGCTGAGCCTCAACATCTTCTCAGACAGACAGATTTTAAACATTTGGTAAACTTTTTGCTTTCTTTTTTTCTTCGTAATGTTATTTGTGTGCATCAGGTTCAACTCAGATTAGAGACCAAAAACAATTAAGCTGCCATTAGGCTGACAGGTACAACATGGAGAAGAGTTTTTAGAAGGTCTCCAGCAGTGTCAGACACATCAGGGGAGGGGAAGAAGTGTCTCAAATCTCATGTCAAAGTAGACATTGCTGCCCGTTGCAGTCATTTTTTTATGATGTGGAAAATTCAGGTTTTTTATTTGTTGTTTGTTCAATTTGTGTGTGTGATGTGGCTCAGGGGTAGATGGGTCCTGACTCTCTTTGAGGCTCAAGTTACTGACAGCTGCAGTGTTCACTTAGGACTGGGGAAACAAAAGCTAGTCAAAATTCAGAGAATGATGTTTAAACTCAGACCTTCAGATTCAGCCAAACATCTCTGTATTTTTAATTTCTGTTCATCAAGCTTTGCTTTTCCCCATTGCCTGTGGTCAGCCCTATTGGGAGTTAGTGTAATCAGGCACAATCTAACTGGTATTGATGAAGCTTAGCTGATTAACATCAGCCCAGAATCACACCTTGCATTTCAAGGAATATTATTATAATTATGATGATTATTATTATTATTTGTCTCTTCTGCTTCTTTCCTTGAACCATTTATTGGACTACCTTCCTTCTCCATTTATTTCTCACTCTGCATACTTTCTACACCATTTTTTAGTCTTTACTTTCCTCCCTTGCTGTTCGCAGTTTCTTAGTCCTCTCAGAGGGAACGTGATCTCATTATCATTGCCCTTCATGTCAAGCTGGGACACCTGCAGTCATTAAGCAGGTTTGAAATGGAAAAACATTTTGAGTTGCCCTTGTCCTCTTGCTGTCAGCTTGAGGGAGATTCCTTTTTGTTTGTCTGTCTGCCCTTAACTCTCAGACTGCTGAGTTGATGTGAGGCTGCAAACAGCTCCCGGTGAAAAGTCAGGGAAGTGGTGAGCAGAAATCTGCCTCTTCACTTCTAGTGGTGGATTCATATTCTGGAGACACAGTTGCTTTTTCATGACAATGTGAAATCATAGGACTGTTTTCAAGTGGATTTCTGGAAGGAACAAGTAAATGGCGAAATTTTTACAGAATTGACTTATAATTTCACACATTGATCCAAACTTGAAAAAAATTTGACTTGTACTTCTTTGATGATCTCTTCTGCCTGATTTACAGTGCAAAAGATTATCTATTGTGAAATACACTGGGAAACAGCTCAGGCACTGCTACTTTGCATAAATCTCCTGCAGTGCACAGTGCTGCAACCCTTCCAACTTTCCCTCTGACCCAGGGAATTTAGTTCACTGTCTCACCATTAGTAAAAATAAGCAAATAATATTTCCAACAAAACTCAAATATACTGTAAGTTTTCTGACATTAACACGTGTAAGTGACTTGATTTGTTAGCTACCAGTTTGTCTTTACACTGTAGACAGCAGTACTATTGAGAAAGAAATAAGAAGGGGGGATTGGACACAAATATTTGCTTTTCCTTTATTAAGGAAGAGGCTGAGGAACAGGAGGAAGACTATTTTTAGAAGCAATGGAAGGACTATAGCCTATAAGCTATGTATTATTGGAAATAGTTTTATTTTTATATATGTAGAGACTATTGGAGTCCATTGGTTTAAGTAATTTAATTTAATTAATAGCTTTCTACTGCCTACTTGAATATTTATTTTAATTGTTGTATTAAGTCTCCTTTAAAATAATAGAACATTCCTTTCTGCAAGGATCTGTCCCTCATGGTACAATACTGAATCAAATCAAATGGTAAAATATTGAGTCAAAGGTAATGAATACCAAGGTAAACAGTCCTTCACTCTGTGTGTTTTGCTGGGGTGTGACAAAAAGGTAGATAGGACCCTACTTTACAAATAGGAAAGGTTATTAGGATACAAGGACTCGGCCTCAGGCATTATCAGTATTTTCTGTGCCCATGCCCAGGATAAAATCTCCCCTCAGGTTCTGATTTCAGTTCAGGGCAATGTTTGAGGACTCAAGACAATTTAGGAATTTTAAATGTATGGCATGTGCTAATGGATCATTGACATAAACCGGTTCTTCAGAGGCTCAGCAGCTTCACATTCCTTTGCAGGTAAGGTCACTGTCAGCATGGTTAGTGCCCTGTATGTCAGTTGCAAAAAAAACCCACAAAAGGCAGTTGCAAAAACCCACAAAAGGCTGCAGCTCCTTCCTGCACTTCTGATTAAGTGTTTTATAAGTAGAGTCTAACATTAGAGAGAGGGAATTGATTAAAGGGTGCAAAGAGGCAGAGGTGGACTGGACTGGAGCAGTGTATATTTGTGAGTGGGTTTGTCCATTTAGTAGGAGCAGAAATACACACACTGGCTTCTCCTTACTTCAACGAGGGATACATCTGCAGCAGTTTAAAGCTTTGGTGGGTCCTGACAGTTAGTAAATCTCTCTCAGGTTCTCACAGCTTTGCTAATACTGGCACCCAGGCTAGACCACAGCTGTGCTACCACAAGATTTAGTTTCAGTAAAGATTCTTCAGAAGGAACTGTTTTATCATGCCATTGTATAATGAGAATAAATGTCTCCATAGAAAATTCTCATGAAAAATTCATGCCTAACGTGCCCTGAGCATGTAAAATTGATAGCTACATATTTTTAAGTCTTGTCAGCTTTCGATTTCTCTTTTCCTTCTTTTCTTTAAGACAAAATACTACAGTATGCTCTCTGTGTGTGGTCAAGTCAGTAAATATTAATATACTGGCTTCAAACCTTTTTTAAAAAAAAAAAATTGTTGATTATGTTATTATCCTTATAATTTTTTTTCCTCGGGGGAAATAAAATATGTAAATTATTTACAGTAACCAACTTGCCCTGCAGCTCTAGCTATGAAAATTAGTCACTGACCTTAAAGCAAAAGCAAAATTGCACTTTTTCAGCTTATATTGTCTGCATTATGAATTGCCAAACAGGAAGCTGAAATTTCCTTTCCTTGGTATCAAATTTGTAAAAATACATGTCTTGCCTGTATTGTGCTGTACTAATATTTTACTAACTGCACAACTCTACAGTGCTCATAAAACTTTTGATGGCTGAAGAGAATCTATACCATGTGTTCTCGTTCCTCGGAATCAATACTGAGCAAATAGATTTATTCTACTCAGGCTAATTTCTAAGCCTTTCAGGCAAGAGGAATTCTATGTGCTGTGCTTCTTCCAAGTAAAAATACTTGTCCTCGTGATTATCCCACAGTCTGCCTTTTCTGTCACACCACACACATGAAGAAATACTTCAGTGGCTGTCTCAGCCTTTAAGAGCCTTCACAGATGGACCCCTTCATCTCATATATTTTTTTCCACATGACAAATTCAGAAAACTAATCACAAATTTCCCTTTGGTCTCACTCATCACATCTACCCTGCAAAAACATTGTCAATGCCACATCCATTCTGCTTCTTGCTCCTTTGATCTGAGTGGATTTGGGAGGCTTGGAACTGTATTTTGAGAGGGCAGCTATGATATAATAGCTACTATAACTTCACCTTGCTTTTCCTTTTTACCATATGGACAAAATATTAACTCCTACCAGTATGTAATGATTGATTATTGTTTGAATTTCCTAAGAAAAGGTTTTTATCTTACTGTGTTTAGGTGTAGATAGAGTTATTATGTCTTCAGTTATCACAGCAGTTTATTATTGAATATGAATATGTATTAAATTCTGAAGTAGCTCCCTTTTACATGTTTATATTGCTGTGTTTTACTTTAAGATCATTAGGATAGATTCTGCCTCTGTCTGTGTGTCTACAGCAACTACTACAGAAGATTGGGTTTTGATTGATCTTTTTGTGTAGAATGGTAACATTAATGGTACTACTGTAACTCCAATCTCACCATGACTTCTTCATGTTCATATATGAGAATATTATGATATAGAGTATTCCTGTTTTAAGAATCATCTTATTATTCTTTCTGACCCCAAACCCTCAAATTTACTGAACATTTTGTATCTTTCTCAATATCATAGTACTTGCTTTGATGGTTTCTTTTTATAATTAATAAAGGTTGATCTCCTTTTTTCTTTCTCTCACTCCTTGGTCTCTCTTCATGTGGTCTCACTTGTTCTCATCTTTTCCAGATCAAGGAACCGTACAGAAAGTTGTTGTCCTACCCACGAACTTCTCTGCAAGTGGAGAACTCATTTTAGAAGAGTTGGAAGTTTTTCAGGTTTGGCTTGCTCCTACTTTTACTCTTCCAATGTGTATGTTCACACAAACACTTTGTTCTAACAGACTTTGGCAATGGCAACTGTGATTTGATAAAAGATCAAGTAAATGTGCATACTGTCAACTTGATAAATACACAGAGAGGAATACAAAATGTCCACTGTTATGAAGGCTGTAGCTAGATGAAGTCCTTTTCTTCCCCTATGTTTCAGTTTCTTATTTTTTATGTTGCTGTACTGTCTAGAAGGATTTTGAAAATCACATTTTTACAAGGTCATGTTCTAGTAGCTGCCAGAAGGCAACTTTTATCATTGGCATCACGTATTGAGACTGTCACTATTTACAGATGGAATCTAAGACTTCTGGACTTTGATTATCTGATAATCTTCCTAGTTCTGAGCTGCAGAATGGAATCAAATTAGTGTTGTTTTTGTTTAACTTCAGTTCTTCAAAGCCACATGACACTGGAGTCAAGAAAGCTATGAGCTTAACACAACATAAACTGAAAAGAAACACAAGAACTACAGGGAGAAAAAAGGGAATAACCTCTGTCAATCACTCTGGCATGTAACAGCTTGTAATAACCTAAAGAAAATGTTCTTCCTCGTGTTGAAAAATCCCTTTCAAATATTTGAATGGGCTATTCATTAAACAGTAGTTTCAGGGCAAATGGTAGTATGCATCTATAAACTTAGTTAAGGGTTTTGTCATGGTCTGTTTCACTGAGGGAATACAAAAAGAAAAAATTAGGATTTTTTATCTAGGCAGAAATAACAGTTTCTTTAAGAAAAAGAATACACTCTTTGTTAATCCTCATAAAGGCACAATTAATCTTTCTAGGCTTTTGTTAAAGATTTCCCTAAATTACCTAAAATCATACCCTTCACTAAAGTATTGCTAATTCCACTTACTGAAATGGAAATTATTATAGCAAATAGATAGGTGAGCTGAGAGGGATCTTCACCCTAAACCTAGTTTCTGGGCTTCTATGCATAGACTTTTTTATCCTGAACCCTGGAAATCACGATATCATAACCCCTACCTTTGCAATCTGTGTGGCAGCGCGGTGGTATTTAGATGAGTCTCGCCAAGAGAGCAGGGATGAGGTCACTGGTTGTGTGCTAGTAAATATTGGGAGCAGCAAAGCAGTGATTCTCTTCCAGAGTATAAGCAAGGAAAGGAGAATGTGACATTGAATCCAATGTTGCATTTGACCTTGAGTCTCCAGACGGTTCATGAAGTACTACTGCAGCTCCAAACTCCTTCAAACCTATGCCAATTCACAGGATTCACTGCCAGTTTTTCTAGTCCTGACCTCCCTGCTGTGTTGTAGTCGACTGCAATTAATCCTAACCCAATGTTATGGCTTTCCTTTGTGACTGAGCAAATGCTAAATCTTAAAGAAATGCTGAATATTTTTGTTACCATTATTTTATCACTTGTTTGGATGAGAATAATGACTTGTATCACTTGCTTAAGGCAAGGAATGTAATAATTTCTTTTCCAGCTCTTTAGCATTTGATTTGGACATAGACACTGACTGCTCTGATGACACACAGTAGTATACTGTCTGTGGGAAAGAAACATTCAAGAATACAGACTTTAAATATTCTAGTCATTGATAATCCGAATTTGTATATAGGGTGGTAACCAAACTGTATGTACTATAGGTAATTTGTAGGAAAAATATGTCATATTCTTATTTGCATCTTGAACTACTGTATGATTTTTCCTTATCATCATCATCTAAGAAAAAAGTTGTTTCTTATTATGCAGTTAAAATGATGGCTTCAAAACACATTGCTCCTATATTGCTGAGATAGCACAGATGCAGGTCTTGCAAAACAATTTGCAAAACATTAACTGTATACATGTCATATGTTTAGTTCTGAAAATAGCAAAAAATTAGTAGAAGTGAGTGATGCCTTTCCAGGATATGAAAATGTATGCTTTTTCTAGATATGGCTTAGGTTTTAGTGATTTTTAAATCTTAACGTTGGGACAGTATTAAAAAGAGAGTTCTTGACAATCTGGTTTGTAACTTTGTTTTTCAGAGTAATTCTCCTATAACAACAATGAAGATTTCATCTAAAAAGGTAAAGAAAAGTGGAATGGCTACTTAGTGCTTATTAACTGAGAAGCAAATTGACTTAAAGATGTTAGGATATCAATTCTTGTGGAGCATACTAAACACAGGCAGATTTTCCATAATGAATATGGAAAACTTGACTGACTTCTGCAGGAGCTGTTTACGTGCCCCACAGCCACTAAGATAAAATTTCTGTTCTTATGTATCATTTCTAAATCATTGAAAATGTCAATTTTTTTTTGTTGTTTTGTTTGTCAGTTAAAGAACCAAAAAAAGTACTAAAAGAGGAAATTTGCCCTCCCCTTATTTTCTGAAAGTCCTAAACAGACATTTTCCCTTGGAAGTCTGTCTGATCATTGTAAAAAGACATTGTTGGGGCTGTTGGGTCCATGGTGCAACTGTACACTTGGTTTATTAATAATAAAGGATGGCAATAAGAAAAAAACAACTGAGAGGATTTCTGCTGAAATGTTAGCCATGCAAACTAAAAATATGTATTCTGTGATTTTGCAAGCAAGATGTTGCTCAATATTTCACAAAACTACTACTAAGTAAACATCATTCACTAAATTGAATTCATTGTAATGTTCGACTTTTATGCCAAAAAGATTAAAGTAGTTTTAATGGTTTTGTTCAATATTAATTTATATTTTAAGAATAATTGATTAATTGTTTTGGAGTAAAAAGGAATTTTGGGCCAGGTTTTGGTAATGACCTATTCACTTTGAACTTCTTTTGCAAAAGCTCTGATTTATTATGAAAGTTCTTTTGGCTTATTTTTCCAGGTATATAAGGCTGTCAGAATCTGGCCCTAAGCCTCAACATAATCTCTTGGTTTTACATCTTGGAAATCTGTGCACTGGAGAATCCAACTAGGAACTCTGCATAATATTTATTAAAGTGACTATGTATAGAGAAAATACTTAGTTCAAAGACTCGAGCCAATAATCCTCACTGAATAAGAACCAAGTTCTCAAATCTGAGCAATATTAACTCAGCCTGTCTGCCCGAGAACAGAACAATGACACTCAATGTCCAAAAATCCATTACATTCCCGAGTGTTTTTAAATGTTTTCTAGCAGGAAGGTAGAAATATTATAGGCCTGTTGAGCTGGGAGATTCCTGTTTATATTGAATTTATGTATATTAGTGGCTACCCTATTGGTTCTTGAATTAATTCCAAAATTAATTGGAAGGTTTTTAGGTGTGTTAGCCAAGTCTCGGGTGAAACTCCTGCACATCTGAAATAAATCTTTCCTTTTCCTCCTGCAGCAACAGTTGTACGTGAGCTCAGACGAAGGGGTCACCCAGGTGTCCCTGCATCGCTGCCACATCTACGGGACCGCCTGTGCTGACTGCTGCCTGGCCCGAGATCCCTACTGCGCCTGGGATGGCAACTCCTGCTCCAGGTTTTATCCCACAGGAAAAAGGTGAGCAGTGTTAAGCAGCCCCCTGAAATCTGCAAGGAAAGAAGGCTTTTGTTCTGCCGCGTACCCTGGAGTGTTGTAGAGCGATGGAGAAGTGGGATGTCATTCCTTTCATCAGCATGTACAAACAATACCTACATACCGATTGTGCTTGAAATTATTCATCACCTAGGATTTTATGCTGCAAGAGCGTATGATAAAGAGCTTGGCTTTTCATATTTAAAGTAATGGACACAAAAAAAAAAAAAGAAAAGGAAAAAATTATTCCTAATCATAAATATTAATCTGTCTGTCTCACGCACACAAAAATCAGTGAAACATTTGTTCCTTTTGTTTAAATTCAGTTGCCTTCTATGAATGTAATTGTGATAGCCCTAAATACAGCTAAATATCTCTGGGGCTGTCTGAGGAATAAATTCATTAATATTTTTTGTTGCTCATTTGCTCCTAAGTGAGAAGAATTATTGCCAGGGAACTTCTAGGCAAATGTGATTTCCATGTAATGCCTACAGATTTGAGGTTTTTGACATGAGATTTATTAAAGCAGACAGGGAAAGTTATTTCTCTTTAGTTTACAACAGAGCTAATAGTCTATCCCATAATTCTTACGCAAAACAGGAGCCACTTTCCTGCTCCCAGGGGAAGTATTTGAGAGCAGAAGGCCGTAGTGAGTTCTTGTCTCACTAAGATTTCAGTTCACATACAAATAAAGTTACAGAATACACAATGAACTGTTACTGCAGAGGAGCCAAACCTTTCAGACTCATGCACTCTACAACTACATGAGGGTGTAGCCAGGTGGGGGTCAGACTCTTCTCCCAGGTAACAAGTAAGAGGACAAGAGGAAACAGCTTCAAGTTGTGCCAGAGGAAGTTTAGATTGGGTATTAGGAAGACTTCATTCACTGAAAGGGTGAAGCATTGGAACAGGCTGCCCAGGGAAGTAGTGGATTCTCTGTCCCTGGAAGCATTCAAAAAACACATAGATGTGGTGCTTAGGGACGTGGTTTAGTGGTGGACTTGGCAGTTCTGGGTTAGTGGTTGGACTCCATGATCTTAGAGGTCTTTTCTGGCCCAAATGATTCCATGATTCTATTCTATGGTTCTGTGCCAGAGCTTTACGTACTGTGTGTCACCGTGCTCACTGCCTGCACCTGAACTGCACATACAGTTTCTGGGCTCTGCTCCTGTATCCTCATGGAGGGAGAAAGGCAAAGCTTGGATCTGCTCCAGTGATCCAAACAGCTGATAACAATGTCATCCGCTAGGATTAAAGACAATTGTCTTTTATTATTGCAAAGTTTTCTGGACTCATTCCTCATTTGAGATTACAAAGTAAAGCCCAAACTGGCCAGGTAGCAATTGGTAAAGTACGTGCGGTTTTTACTGCTTTCATTCAGCCACAAGTCTGCAAACTGATGGTTTTCTTCCATGGAACAAAGATCAGAAGATGAGGGGCAGGAGAGAAAATAAAAATCCCCAAGTTTCAGGCCACCTTACTCCTACACTGACATTAGCTGCTGGAAGGCACAAGGAGCAGACAGATGTACCCAGCCTCTGCAGTTTCCAGTGGATGCCTTCCCATCCCCATTATATACACCCACCCAGGGTTATTTCCACTGGGGCTTGCTTTCACAGTGACATTTTGTTTGCAATTTTTGTATCAAACCAAAATAAACCCCTAAAACTGACTGGAAGAAAGTCTGGTTTTCCTATGTGAAGGAAATGAGTAGTCCCTTTATCTAACAAGACAGAGTATGAAGGAGAAAACACTGGTGATTAGAGCCAAATCCTATAGTCTAGACAGTAGTTTCTGCTATATGCATTTGCTTATTTCCTTCTTTTGACACTTTTGTCTCCCATGAATTACTGTAGTTCCTCATCCAACACTGATCTACCCCCAAACACCTGACAGTATTATCTTAATTTTCTAACCACCACTTTCCTTTTTTTATAAGCCTGTAAGTTTACGTTCTCAGAAGTGCTTAATGCAAATGACATGCCATTTCTGACAGTGTGGAGCAGCTCACAGTAGCACAGGAATCCTGATATTCACTCATAAATTCTCCATTATCTCCTTGGACTCACATAAATACTTTACAAGGGTTAAAAACCCAAGGCATAACATGAAATATTTTTGATGGTAAACATGAAAACCATACTTGGAATGTCAGAAATTACTCCTTTGAAACATTACCTTTCCAATGTTTCCTTTTAAAACAATGCAGTGAAGGATCAGGTGACAGAGGATTATAAGCACTATCTCTGGGTGTTTGTGCACTACTGGGAATAATGTGGCCATAGAGGCATCACCCTTCACTCAGTGGTACTGCAGCTCCCGGGGCTTTTTATGGCTTTGGATCCTGAGAGTCCTCAGTGCAATGGTTCAGAATACAGCTGTTACATATCCCAGCAGCATCCAGTTGCAACAACCTATCACCGATACATTTCTCTAGTTGAACTTGATAAATACTGAACTACCTTACAGAATACGTAGCAAATAATATATCTTACGATTAAAAAATTTGTGTACCAGCTTTTCATGTGCTGAATTCTGTGAGCTGTGATCTCCCAGCTGAGGAGGACTGAAATGCCAGTATTCCCAGTCCCAGTAAGCTCCCTAGACAACAATTTGGTACAGAATTACGATTTTGTATCAGTCATCCAGATAATGTAATAAAGTCTCCATTTAGAAGTATTATGATACTTACTGAGTTCTATTATATTTTGGAAATAGTTGCATCCCTCAAGTAAATACCAGAATGGAGTCTTAGCTTTCCACCATTCTGGATGAACTCTTCAGTCACACTGATGCCAAGGTGGCTCCAGGCTCCAAAAATATGGTGCCTGCTAAAACTGGGGAGGGAGCATGCCCTATATCATAATTTTCTGCTGGTGCATTAGGTATGAGCACTGTGACTCTCATGCATCTCATTCTTAGGTGGTTGCCTTATGAAGAGCTCCAGCTGGGGCTTCTGGCTTTGAATGTTAGGTCTTCCATGAGTGAACAGACGTCTCTTTCATGTATCACTTCTAATCCTTCCAACTCTGTACCTCCATTGGAAAACTACTTTACATACCAAAACTACAACCATTTTATATACTTCAACAAACTGATACTTCACTTAAACAGTATCTTCACTCCAGCAAGCCTCCCAAGAGTAAAGCACAGTCACAGTAGGTCATGAACAATCCCTAATGGTTGATCTAATAAAAAAACCCCAAACAAACATCAAAAAATTTAAAAAAAAAGTGTTTATTTGCAGTGTAGCTATCTTGGAATAACATTTTTGTTTTTTACAAACTATTGCAGGAGGAGTCGCAGGCAAGATGTGAGACATGGAAACCCTCTGACTCAGTGCCGAGGTTTCAACCTGAAAGGTACTATAATTTAGAGATCCTCATGCTATATAAAGAGCCTTTGCGTGGTTCATCATATCTTACATTATCTTTATGGATTACTGGTAAAGCATAATTATTTTCCAAGTTTTGTTTTGATTTGGTTTCAACATCTTTTCTTGCAATTGCATGAAACTTGCATATATATGATAAAATGAGGAACCATGAAATACACAGTTCATCATACTCAAAATGAGAAGTTGATCATATATGCCATCAGACCAAGGGCACATATCAGAGAATTATTCTCCTGTCACTTCTGCTTTTGATCCTAAATCTTGAAATACATTCTCGTCCACACCATCTGGAGACCAAATAATAGACCTGACTGTAAATTTTTTACTGATTTTTTTTTTTTTTTAATAAAAGAGCAATGTTTTAAGAATTACCTGTGAAAGGTTACATTGATAATAATTCTTCTAAAACAGTCTCCATGGGGTCTCAGAAGAATCTCCTGGATCAAAAAAGACCACAACAGTGAGTCAGGCGTAGATTCCTCAGCTCAAATGGATCTTTCCCCGTGACTCAGTGTTAGGTCATTTATATGAAACCGAGTAGCTTTGACAGGTAATTACAAAAGGTGACCCCAGCATTAGAATATGCACCTGAGCTCTGAGAGATCCATACTGAAGCAACTTGAGCTGTGTGTCCTCCCTTGCAGCCATGTGCCATGACCTCCCACCCATTGTCTGTCCCAGGGGTGGATGTCTTCTCATTCCATGTGGAAAATATGAGAATGTCAACTCTCTGCTTTCTGGGCTGAGGGGAAACAAATATTTCAACTTTGACAGTCTTGGGAAACAGGTTTCTTGTTTTCCAACCACTTTTTTGATGTGGGTGTATTTATAGATCTATGTGTTTTAGCAACTTTATAAAGGATGTCTCAGTGGCAGCAGTGGGATATAGCATAGGTAGATGGCAGTCACTTCCCTGGTGGAAAACAAGATAAAAAGAAACAGCAATTTAGACTCTTTCAAAATATAATTAGGGCCATTTATAGCAAAACTACTATGTTTGGGGGAAAAAATGAAATCTACTTACAGGACAAAAGAGCAGAGAGCCAGGCAATAGGAAGAAATCTTCCAAGTTCACAGAGAACTATAATGTTGAATCGAAGTCTTTAAACTGGGTAGGTTGTTTGCCTTAGACCTCTAGGCATGTATAAACTCAATATTTTTGGCATATTGTAATTTTTAAATAGATCATCAAGAACTAAGGGTCTTTTATGATTGCTTTTCAAATGTCTGTTTAATATTGTTATGCCTGTGTTAGCCCTTATGGCCATTAGAGAAATGCATTTGTGTTCTCTCAATCTTTTTCTTAGCATGTATAAGTAGCAGTATTATGGAGCAGGTAGAACATTAGATATATATTGATCAGTTAGACAGTCTGTGGTACATCTAGTTCCAGTATACATAAAAGTAATATTGTGGTACACCTCTGATTCTCCACAGCTACAGATAGGTCAACCCACAGATAAGTTATTTGGTAGCTTGTGGCCTTTGAATGCAAAATATTTCCACATCATTCTCCTAAAAGTTAGAATTGGTTTTGGTACAACATCATAAGTGTGCTAAAAAGGTTTGAAGGACTAGAACCAGGCAGTCGCCTTCCTTTAGTAAAATAGATTCCAATGTCACATATCAGTTGATTAAAGTAGCTGAAAAGAACGGGAGATAGAGTTGAGTCTGAGGAAAACCAGTCTTAGGACTGTTCAAAAACAGAGTCAGATTTTAGACATGTAACCTCTGGGTATTTGCATTTCTCGTATTATTTGGTGTCCATTGCTCCTTTTGCAAAAAAAAAAAAAATAAAAAAGAAAATTGTATTTCATATATGAAGCAAGCTTTTAAACCTGGAGGTGTTTTGTTTTCAGCACAAATATTATGGTTTGGGCCAAGCACTAGGCACCTAAAAGTTTCTGTCAGTGACTGCCAGTTGTTCATCTATCGAGACTATAAAGGGACACAACAAGTCTAAGCGATGACATATGCTCAGCACTTGCCCAGGTGTTACTGCAGTGCTATAAATCTGTCTTTCTCTCTGTTGCTGGCCTGTCTACATATTCATCACATTTAAGATTGAGAGCCAAGTCCCTTCCTTGTGTTGGAAGAGAAGCAGAGGAGCAGGAGCCCAGCTTGCTCTCTCTCTCTCTTCCCTGTGATGCTGCTTGCAGCTGGAGTAGCTGGAGATTTCTTTAGGGCATGCTGCTCTATTTTGGTCATACAACCATACTCCCTTAACTCATTGTGAATGGTGAAGTGTGAAGAAATATATTAAATGCTTCATTCTCCTTTGGAATAGTGGAGAATGAAATAATTTCAGAGAAAAATGTCCCTGAGCTCAGCTACTCCATCAGCAAGGCTTACCATTATCCTAATTTCTCAGAAGAGACCATGTCACTCTAAAAACATTGGTACTTGGAACTGAATGTGCTTCTTCACATTTCATTTAATTTCTTTGATTTTTTTCCCCTTAAATTACTTATTGGCCAATATCAGAATCAGGCATACTTCATTTTGTCTGTATTGCAAACAGCTACCTGTTTTCTACATTAAATCACCATTCACAGTATCCTGACCTGTTTCCTTTTTTTCTAGCATACAGAAACGCTGCAGAAATAGTTCAGTATGGAGTGAAAAACAACACCACCTTTCTGGAATGCACACCTAAATCTCCTCAGGCTTCTATTAAGTGGCTGCTACAGAAAGACAATGACAGGAGGAAAGAGGTGAGTAATGTGAGCAGTAGCTCTGGGAGGATCCTCAGTCAGCATCTCATCCTCTCCCCAGACAAAGACAGGGGACTGTTTGTGTTTTCACCAGGCAGTCTGGCTACAGTGAAGCTGGAGATCTTGTGTGATGCACAACAGTGACCAGCATTGACTCATATGAATAAGAGCAGACTCTTCAGTATAGCTGGGACTTCATCCTCAGCCCCAGTGGTTTCTATCAGATCAAAGCAGCTATCATAAAACTAAAGAATTTTCCCCTCACACCTTACTAATTGCAAACTGAAGGTTTGCAGCACTCAGAACTTCTTCTTGATTTCTAAGGAAATAGGCACAAAAGCAGTAAGTGGCATAAAGTTCAGGAAGAAGTCAACCTGCAGTAGCCCCTCTGTGCTATTGAAGAGATAAAAGGCAAAAGTGGGAGAAATGTGAAAGGTTTCTTTAGCAAGAAACTAGTCCAGGCTAAGAACACGTATTGACAAAAGCATTTCCTCACTATGGTGCAATCACATTTTCCATTACCACAGTCTCTAAGGCTCTCGAGTTTCAGCACTGTAATATACACTATGATTGTTTATGGGGAACGTACCTTCCTTAAGTAATTTAAAAGGGGAAAAAATCTATTTCAAATCCAAGGCAGTTACTATATGAATAAAAAGAAACATCTTTCAAAAGGAATCATTAAGTAATGTGGTGTCTGTTGATAGGTTATAAATAGTGAAAAGCATTATTCTCCTATCAGACCATTTTGCAAAAACAGAGGAGACTTAAAAGCCTCTCACTGAGTTTTCTCACTTACTCTTCAAAGACTCAAGCCATGTGCTGGCAATAGGTGCAGTTCTTTTAACCCTTTGCTTCAACAGAACATCTCCCTTTTTTGTTCTTATGTTCAATAACTGAATTAGAATCAATTAGTTTCAAACAGCAGCAGGCAAACTAAAGTAGTCAAAGGGTTAACTACATTTCAAGCCCTTAGATTTCTGGAAATCCTCCGCAATGCCTACAGAAGTTTAGAACAGAAGAGTACTATAGTAAGTGAAACAAGAGTATTAGGTATAATACAAAGGGCAGTAGCAAAACAGAAAAATCATTCACAAAAATACCAGCACCGGTTTTCTTTCATAATGGTTTGAACTAGACATTTTTACTTCACAGCTGATACGCAAAAGGACATCTGCACAGTCATTTATATCGGATGATAACTCAACAAACTATGGTAACTTGCTTCTTTTGGATGATGTGACCGTCTCCTGGGACTGTCCAGAGTCTGAAGCCAGAAAGAAAACAGGAGGGTAGAATTGCTTTTGGTTTCCGATGAGCCAAGTCCCAGCTGAGGCCACTGCGATGATAATTTTTATACCGGGCTATAGCCTCAGAAGATCAGATAGGAGTTCTTCAGAAGTTAGCCCCAGGAACCTGCTCAAAATCAAAATATTTAATGAGAAGCCACTTTGTGTTCTATGCCAAATGAACCCCTCCAGTCCTGCACCTTTCTTCAGCTGAGTCTCAGCAGCAATCTCTGATGCTGGAAGAGACATTCTCAGGGGTGTAATTCTGGCAAATAAAAGTTCATTTCTTCAACTCTGCTATTTGAACATTATGAAAACTCTTATTTCAGATTTTTCTCTGTCTTCATCCTGATCAAATTTATTGTAGCATAGGAAATAAACTTAATTTGTTTTCTTTAGCAACACTTGCCTGCCTTGAGGTAAGCTCTCTCCCAACGGTAGTAATAGTGGTGGTTTCTGGGAGATAAATATATAAAAATATAGTAACTTCAGGAAAGGAAGTCGTGTTTGAAGTGAAGCTTACCAAAAGGTCCAATACTGTGGTGTTCCATAACATTCCCTAAAAAGTTCCTTCTGCCTTTCTGCTCTTCAGGTCAAGCTGAATGAGAGGATCATAGCTACTGAGCAAGGACTCCTCATTCGCTCTGTGCAGGACAGCGACCGGGGGCTTTACCACTGCATCGCCACGGAGAACAGCTTCAAGCAGACCTTGGCAAAGATCAACTTCAAGGTGTTGGATTCAGAGATGGTGGCCGTCATGACTGACAAGTGGTCCCCTTGGAGCTGGGCCAGCTCAGTGCGAGCGCTGCAGTTCCACCCAAAGGACTTTGTGGGAGCTTTCAGCCACTCCGAGATGCAGATGATTAACCAGTACTGCAAAGACAGCAGACAGCCAGGTCAGCATAGGGAAGAATCCCAGAAGATGAGAGGGGACTACAGCAAACTGAAGGCCCTCATCAATAGCAGGAAAAGTAGAAATAGAAGGAATCAATTACCTGGATCCTAATTTTATTTTGTAGTAATAGGTATCTTTGTCCTCACTGTAGGGGGTTTATATTTGTCTATTGAGAACAAATTTGAGCAAATACGATAAAAAAATTAAATGAAAAGCCAACAAGCCTTGGAAAAGATCTCTCTCCCAATGAAATGCTGTGTAACTTATCTAAGGAAAATAACTTGGAGCATTTTCTTTCCTAGATGCTTATTGACACTAGGCTGGGCTCTGTCCTAGATGCAGAACTGGGTATTCATCTTAAACCAGATTCGCCTTTAACACCTCAGTATTCAATTACAACTGAGTAGAAATTTTTACACAATTAACTTGCACCTCTGGAACTGTACCAACTAGAATGGTGGTGAAAGAATCTGGGTTAAGATGTATGCTCAGAGTAGGATGGTACTAGGATTTCCTTGCACTGCATTTAAGAACATGAGTTTCTTCTTGTTTACTGCTCAATATTGGGTTTACAGCTTTCACTCATTGTCCAAATCATGTGAATGCATGCTGATAAGAAGCAAGTAAAGTATAGTAGAAATGTTTCATTCATTCAGAGGTCAAATGAAGGAACAAATAGAAGAAAAACAGAGAATTTATACTTTATCAAAGGAAGCACTGATTATTGTGCATAGTACGAGTTGTAATAAATTAATGAGTTCTGGAATGTAACTTAAAATATCTCTGCTCATATTGATTTTTATTAAATAGGGTGTCCTATAACACCACATAGCTTTATAAGCAGCACAAAGGTAACAAGAGAATGTTCATTATTCACAGAATTTTGAAAAACACCTAAGTGACTTAGGTATTTTAGCTATTTTTCAAACAGATTACACTCCAATTTTTTTGCAAAGGACAGAATGTAGGTATACTGTCTAGTGTTTACTCAGAATTGAAAATCATAGATTATTTTTATTCTGTTCCATGATTAAATCAGAGCTGGTTCCACATTGCAGAACCAGCTCCAATTTAATCATATGTGGAAACATTTCATAAGTATCTTTGAAAATTTTAAAACATTATTTTTTCAACTGTTTTCTCAAAGTTGCAAATATTTTAACTAGAATTTTTTAATTAAACCATTCCCATTTTCCAGTCTTTGTACCCTTTTTCTTTTCCGTCTTATTGTCCCTATTTCTTCCTACGTTCAGTTCACTGCTGAAAAGCAGATCAGGAAAAAAAAAAGAAAAAAAAAAGAATGAGGGAAAAATAAAACTGAAAAATGGGTTTGGGTCAAAAACCAAAAATAGAACTTGAGAGTCATGTTCAAACAGAAATCGTTTGTTTATGAAGCAGCTGTCAGGTCTAATGAAGTAAGTTTTGTTAAAACTTGGGTGAATGTGCATCAAGCCATCCTAGGAAAAACAATCACTTTTTTTTTTTTTTTTTTGAGCAACACTAATGCCAAAAAATAGGGACAAATCATTAATCATTTTACTGTGTAAGAGTGTTCTGGAAGCCACTGTGTCTGTTTGAAACATTAAAAATTAATGAGTACCTTAGAAAAATTATGATTATTTATGATACTATTCAAAAATACAAACTGATGTTCAGCTCAAAACTGAGCTATGTTGAGTTAAACTTCTACATCTATTAGAATACTCTGGGCATAACTCTATAAGGCGTGGGGTTTTGTGCCCAAAGATCTGGTAATGGAGGTAATGCTGGTATTTACCTGGTATCGCTTAGATATGTCACTTTGTCACCACCTGATGCAGAATAGCTGGGAAATGGGCCCTGATCTAACCACTTAAACATTGTCTCTACATCCCTTTGATGCTGATGGAAGCCCTTTGAATTTAATTTGTGGGCTTATTGCTTGCATCAAAAAACATGGCAGTGCCAGCCTGCACATATATTGCCATCTAATTAAGTGCTTTCCTTAATCGAGGCCTAAATGCACATTTCAGCAATATTTAGCCACTGGTAACTAAGGACCTTCTTATGGAAATTGTCAGGAAACTTTCTCTTTGGCCTCAGCAAGCTAGGATTTGGCCCTAAGACCTGGCAAAGCAAACTCTGGAGAAAAAAACAAAACAACAAAAACAAAAACAAAAGAACCTGAAATGGGTAAGGGAAAATAAGGGTTTGTTTGGGTTTGGGGTTTTTTTTGCCAGCTGACTTTCAGTGCCGCACACTGCTTTCTTTGTAATCTTTTTTTTTCCTGAGGATGGCTGACTTCTGAAGTGTGTAAGTGACAAACCAAAAATCGAGTGCCATGAAATAGAACTACCTCCTGGAATGACACTAGTGCATATTCTCTGTATGCTGCCATGCTCTTCCTATTTTCCCAGCAGATTCACTGCAGAGTTAGTGTGATACTGATGTCTATTGTGAGGCTCATAATTGCTTCCAGATGGAATACAGTGATTAATAGGTATTTAAGGGTACAATTTGCCCCGTAAGTGGTTAGGTACAGTGATAGTTTAATAGGCCCCCATTAGGCCTCAGAAATTACAGTTACACTGTTTTCTAATAGAATATTGGCAATAAGGGATTCCATTAAAACGATCAGCATAGCTCAGAGTTTCATACGATTATAAAATAATATTTTTAAATCTGCTTCATGTACCATTATTATGGTATGACTGTTTAAGGGATTATACTTAAGCTAACATTTTTCGTGCTGCATGAGAACGTCGGTATATATATATAAAATAAGCTTCTGTCAGTGTGTAACTGGTCCAAGCTCTCATGCTTTAGGAGCCTTCCCCCATGTATAGAGTAGTTGGAGCCAGATGCTCAGCTGGTATAAACTGATGTAACTTCCTTGCTGTCCATTTAGCTACTGTGGTTGATACCAGCTGAGGGTTTGGCCCTAAATGTACAGAATAGACAAACTGCAATTTTTATTTGTTTAAAGTAGGCCCTCTACTGCAGGTGACACCAAAACTTAAGACTGTAATATTATTTGTGCTATTTAATACTTCCTATTTTGAGGATTACTAAATAATGTATATAATTTTATTCCTTAAAAAAATACAAAAGCAAAAATGACTTCTAGGCATAACTTCACCAAATGTAAAGATATGTTCTCTGCTAAGAACTTCACCGTGTACTGATATTTTTTTTGCTATTTTTATTTTGTGTAGTTTGTAAAGTTTGCTGAAATCTTGACCTAACAGTGTGTTCTTTGCAATTGTTGTTACTGTAGATATGTGTGTTTTATTAAGAAAATCTGGTTTTTAAAAGTGTAGGTATGTGTATAAGTTCCTAGCATGATGAAACTGTCATTACAGTGAATATGCATCATATAGTGTGTAAGAAAGAACAAAATGTAGTTTAACATACTGCTATTTAATTGAATATCTAAAATGCTATTTGCCTGACAAAATAAAGTGTGTTGCAACATCTTAAAAATTTTTTGTCTTCCCCCTTATGGATATGTGTTGAAATAAAGGAACTTCAGAGAAAAAAACAAACTGAAAAGCAATCCCTCAGATTTCCTAAACATGAAAATACTTGGAGCATCAGGTATTGATCAGTTCTGAGCTCTGTTCTGGGCTGAATACTCAGTCACAGAGATATCAAGGAACTCATGAGGAGTCAGAGGTTAATTCATTCAGATATTATCCCTTATAAACACCTTGAATATATGCAGGTTAACTTTTATTCATTAAAAAAAAAAGAAGAAAAAATTGGTATAAAGTCAATCAGAAATATCTGGCAAAAAGGGGGAGTTCAGTGTAAATGCTTTCTGCTTTTATTCCACTAAGAAAAGAAAAAAAACACACACAAAAAAAAACCAAAAAAACACCCAAAAAGCAAACCACCAGACCCCCCCCTTCAAGGAAGAAAAACCCACAAAACAAAACAAACAAACAAAAACAAACACCAACCCACCACACTCTGTGAAATCAACGTGAGGTTCCTGGCCTTCTCCAGGCAGCCCTGCAGGGAATAAAGGCTGCTGGGGCTGTGCCACAGGGAGTCACAGCTCTCTCCTGTTTCCTGGCATGTACTCGGAGTGAAATAACCTGCCTGACACCTACAGACACTCCTTTTTCCTGTGTCTATCATCCAAGCAGTGTTATTGCTGCTCTTCTTACTGTCTGTTTTTCCAGATGGGTTTTAACAAGAAAGCATGGGGCCTCCTCAGTTCTTTGGGATTATAATTAAAAATTAAATGTCACAAATTCTGACCTTCACAACAAGGTTCTGGATCGTTAAACCCGGATTTGGATTTCCCAGATAGATAGGTTGCTGCAAGGCTTTATGAGGTGTGAGTGGATAAGATTACCTCACTCCAGGATTTCCGTGCTGGCTGGTTCCTAGATGTGCTGATATTGGATAGTTACCTGCTCAGCACTCAGGCCAGTTTGGGTCGGAAGCTGAGGTTTCAAGCACTCCCATGTGTTGTAGGAAATATATGGATTAGGCTCCAAAAAAGATGGACATTTACAGAGTTTTATGCTCCGAGAAACCTTTCCCAGGCCTGATCCTCTGTCCATTCTGCTCAGCTGTCTTTTGCTGATCTTCTCCCTGTACTCTTGTCCATTTCTGCAGGGTTCAACACTCAAGGTTTTGATTCCTTAGCTCTGAGCAGTAGCAAAACAAGACATGGGACTTCTCTGGATGTCGGATGTGAGATCTTCAAGTGTCTTTCTAAGGTTTCCCTTTGAGTAAAAGCAGGATGCAAAACTCACTCACTTCTTCACAGGGCAGAGCAATGTCAAGCACAGCCTCCTCTAGGTGGCCACAGAAGGCCAGAGATGACTGCACAGGAGGCACTGCTAATGCTAGGGTGGCTCCCAATGCTACCAGATGATTGTTGCCTCTGGAATTAATTGCTGCTTCCAGAATTAGGTTAGCAGATGTAATTCTGTGAGGCAGGCTGTAAAAGGCAGGTTGTGGCATTGTGGCTTTTTCCCGAAGCAATGGACAAGATCTCAGGAGACCAACACATCTTCATCCTTTGCACTGCAACTGGTTTGCTAAGCCCTTCTCGTGCACTCCAGGGTGGTCTGGGGAGAAGTGACTTCAAGTGCTACAAGCCCAAGTAAAACTACACACAGATGCTCACCAGCAGGTCCCAGACACATATGCATACATACAGGTACCTCCATCCAGAGAAGCTTTTCTTTTCATACAGTCTTAACCTTTCTTTTACATTAATATATCTACTTTTTCTGTTTTCACATGGGCAGAATTAGACCTCACAGTCCCAAGACATCAATAGCTTGTAGGCATAGCTTTTACCATCTCTGAGAGCATTTTAAAAGACAAGTAATTGGTCAACAAAAAAACCCTTTCTTTATTCACTCCTCTTTCTAACTTACCTTGTTCTATACTATCTCAACAACACTTTCCTTTTAGCATCAGGAGACTAAGACAGTGTAGGAAATAAAATATGTGCTGTCATTTAACATGTCTAATCTAAACTAAAGGCTGAGATTTAAAGGTGCTTTGGCATTCTGAACACTCCGAGAAGCAAATTCAACCCAGCTGGCTCAGCAGTCAACAAATAATTACTTTACAGTGATAGACTGTCCTGTATCCCAGGACTCATTCCTGGATTCCATATACAGCTTTACAAAGCAAATAGCATTTGTGTATTCTTAGCACTCTATCAGCTTCATTATTCCTCATTTGAATGCCTTGTAAGCGAACAGCCTTATATGCCAGCCTTATAAACAAACCCGAATGTTTGCTGAACTCCACATTCAAGACAGTTTAGGCCAAGGGATTTCCACATATCCAACATTTTACAGAGCCTTAGGTTTTTTCCAAAGGATTTTAGAAAGAAAGAAAAAAAAAATGGCCAGTATTGTTGTCTGTAGGAAATGAGAGTCAATAAAAAAGACTGTTTTCTAGCCGAGCAACTTGTACAGCAACATGCAGCATGGGGAAGCAGTAAGAAAAATGCATTTGCTTAACCTTAGGATCACAACTCTTTTGGATAGTTGCTGTTCCTTGGCTCTTTGCACTAGTTCTTTTTCCAGTATCTGCTCTCCCTGTCTCCCTTTCAAAGGCTGCTGAGAGTCATAGGGTTTATACTTGTTTTCAAACTGATAACTTAGGACATGATGTCCACAGCATCTCTTCAGGTCTTTTGTCTAATAAGACCTCAGCAAAAATAGTAGTACATACAGTTTTGCCTATTATATCTGCCCGTATAATTTCTTCAGTTGATAGGATATTTGGAAAAATACCTTACAATATTTGTAAAGCTTTGCTCAAAATGGCAGAGAGAGAAGAATAGGACCCCAAAAAAACCCCAAACACTGCAGCCATGGGACATGCCATGGTCCTTATATGAACACTGTGAACATTTACTCAATACTACATGTTTTTATATGATAAAAAAATATTATTCTTATATTAGCTTTGAAAGCCCAATTTTCCCACAGGTCAAAGCTCACCAAGACTAATGTCCTTTCATGGCTCATAATGAGGATCCAGTTTAGCCCTTTCAAGAGCTTTTATGCCCCTCAATTTTTGTTAACAATTCAACCATCTCTTCCTTCAAAAGCCCTTCTTCCTCTAGGGTTCTACTATTCCTTCTCTGTATGGACTCTTCTTTATTCCTTTTCCTTTCCTCAGCTGAGCTTAGGATAGTAGTCCCATACGGGTTACTTTAACTGTTGTGATTACAACCCCTTTTCACATCAATGCTCTGAAATACATTACCTATTATAATCTTCAAAAGATACTGCACTTTATGTGCTTCATCAAGCTTCTCTGCTCTGTAGTTGCAGTTAGCAAACAATATAAAAAGTACCTTCAAGGTGTTTCTAGCCTTTCAGTTTAAGAACAAGGATCAGAACCAGACTATTAAGTTGTATGTATATATTCACACTCAAAAAAACATATAAATAATATTATGTCCTGTTTTTTTCAGCTCTACATTCATGTTGCAGAATATTCTTTATTTCAAGCCTGACACTACAAGTACCTCAGCTAAAAGATTTTTTTTTTTTGAGGAACTTGAAATAAAGTAAAGGATAGAGAAAAAAGGTATCAATAGATATGTCATACAGATCTGTTTGTCAGATTACCAGTCACAAATACATTCAGGTAAATTACCTGTAGGAGAAATTATTTTGTAACTCAGATCAATAATGAAAACAATTATTCCAAGCTATCCAAAACAATGAGCACAAAAATTATTCCTAAGACTCTTCTTTGGAGCAAAAGATTAAAGGGATTTGCCACAGAAAAGAAAGATCACCTTTATTAACATAGCAACAAATCCAGGTGCCTCCTTTGCATATGTGTGACAGAAAGGAGCTCACAAAAAGAAATTCACAAGTTTTATTCCCTTTGCATGTTTTCTAAAGGTTATGATATTTACCTATATAGGGATTCTTCCTACATATGGATTGGATCTGTCCTTTGCTGTGCCCTCCACCTAGCAATGTCTGAGCTATCAGGAAATGGTTAAAGCAGAGAATAACATGCCTGGTGAGCTATCCAGGGCTTCAGAAGGAAGGAATAATGTTTGGTGCCATTTGGTCAGCACCTGGCTGTCTGGAGGATGCTAATAATCTCCTTGAAGAAGGGCTGTTGTGGTGCTGTACACCCAGGCCAAGGAGCCCTAGATGGGCTTGGAGATAGTTCATTTTATAGTGTTGCTGGAGACCAGTTAGAGATTAACAAAGAAAGAATTGCCTTGCCAGTTTATTCGTTCCTGTCAAGAAGGCAAGCTGTTATTTTGAAAGGAGCTAGCGACACGATGGTGAAAGCCATATAAGCTGAACAGAAACTTCCCCTGTATCCTCCAGCCAACTGTAAAGTCAGCCAGCAGAAATCTTGGAAATGGTACAAGCCTTCCTGCATTGAGAGCACTCAGGTCTGGGTGCCAAGAATAAATCTCACTGAGGGAAACCTCTGAAGTAACTGCTGTTGACTGAGCTGTTCCTGGCTGTGAAGGCAGAGTTGAGTGTGGCAGACAGTGTCATGCCATGCCAGATGCTGCATCTCCTCCCCCCAGCCCCATTTTCACCAGATTTTGCCTTGTCACTGTGGGAAGAGCAGATAGTGCAGTCCCCCCTTCCTTTACCTCAGACTGGCAACTCTGGGCCTCTCCTTCAGTTTACTCCAACTACTCTGTGCTGTCCCAGAAAGCTGAGACAGTCATAAACACCATTTAACTGGTTGATTAAGTCAACTCACAGCTGCTTTTCATCACTAGAATTTTGCAAAGCAACCATTGGGTCTAGGTCATTATTTTAAATCCTTCTGCCAGGACAAAGCACTAAGTTGCAGAAAGAAAGCTTTGGGCCATATTGGCAACCCAAAGAATGGCATGGCACTGGGAAGGTTGGTGCATCAACCAGGAGCTCTCTGATTTGAAATAATCCTTGGTAGTGACCTCTTTCAGCTGTAAAATGGGAGAACAGTTTGTGTAATGCTTTCTGCATGCTGCACGCCTGTATTTCACTAAACAAGGTGCAACATGTATTTTCAACCGGAAAATTATCTGCTGGAGAAAAGCAAGAACTATATAATTCCTGAAAAATCAGAAGTCAAGTCAAGGCAGTTCTTGCTAAAGTATCCTGAATCTTGTGCAATGTCATAAACTACTTGGCTAATGCACACATAATCTTGCAATTCCTATCCACAGATCCTAGGAAAGATCCAGCAAGTATTTCCTTGAAGACTTATTAAATTGCAGGCAAGTCCAATGTACTCCCTTTCTCTGCTCCTTAAGCCAGGTTCATAGTGAAAACTCCTACTGACGTTACTCGGCTTGGATGAGTGAGGACTGAATAAGGCCTGAGGGATTTGGCTTTCTGAGAATCATGCTCAGTCTCCTTTTCCCTGTGTCCAGGGTCTTCTGAATTTGAAATCTTTCTCACCACCTGGTCAAGGGTGATCTACAACCTCTCTTCATAAATTCATTCCAAGTCACTGAGAAGAACGCTTGTTTTCTGTGTTATTTATTTTAGGTTACTATGGCCATAGTAACCATATACAAATTTAGGATATTGCAAACACAGTAACAAGAAATTATTCAATTTTTCAATGTAACAATTATTCAATTATTCAATATTGATTCAATATTTCAGTTATTCAAAAATATTTAACAAAAAAAGTAAACAGAGAAAAATAGTCTCTAGCAACATTAAGAAAAAATTCAAACCCAAAATTAGAATTAAATGATCTCCTACAGATTTCTGGTATTATATAGTAATTTGACAAATCTCAGTTATAATTGTGTCAATTTTCTTTCTCTCCATCATCTCAATATCCCAAACCACTGGATTATTTCCTCCCCACTGAGTGATAAGTAAGATTGCTAAACAGTTTCTTCACTGGAGGTTCTCCCTTGTGGGAAGAACCACGTTTTTTCCAGAGTGGATGCAATCCTGAACCAAACTGCGAGACTTGCATGAATTTAAAACCCTGGCTGTCCTGTGACTATTCTGTTTATTTCCTCAACTACACCACAACCATTATTTCCATTTTGATGAATTGTGACAGTTGGGACCTGTTTGCTGCCTTGAAATTGCCTTTTAAGTTATCTAGATGGTGCTAGAACATGCTCTTGCATTACATTTATGAGCATATGGCTCATATTCTCCTTACTGTTGATCAGAGAATACTTAAAGCTTGGTTTTACAGTGTGCCTCCACACTTTAAAATTGTAAAATGAATCAGTTCTATAGTTCAACCCTGGACCATAAACTTTTAACAGTGTACCATTAACAAAATGTTGAGTTGATTTTAAGGATAAAAATTTTTAAAAATGTAAATTTTAAAAATCCCTTCCATTGCCATAGGGAACAGCTACTTGGCAATGTACTGGTGCTTTGTATCTCTGAAGGTTATTTTATCTTCCTTAATATAGGAATTTGTACCAGTTGTGCAGTTTAATTTTCTGTGTTGCCACAGATCTTGACCCTTGATCTCCCAAATTGTCTTTTCAGGGTGGTTCTGTGTTTTTCTTTGTTTGTTTATTTGTAACTCACTTGGGTCCACTGATTCGAAGAAACATGTGATTTAATTAATATGGGAGAGCTGCAGAGACAGTTGAGCACAGTCTGAATTTATATTTTCATTTGGCTGGTCAGAATATTGGTTGCAATTCAAAATGAATATGTCATTCCACATCTCACACACTGTTCTGTGGACAGCTACACACACAGAGCAACAGCTGAAATGAAAATGTAAGTCTCAGAGGATATTTAACCTCAATATTTTCAGCTTCTCTTATCACCACTGACCCCAAATTGCATACTGGCCTTTTCAGAAAGATAAAAAAAGGATCTGAACTGCTAAAAAATGAGTTATAGCAAATAAACATAATGTATACCTATACAGCCATCATATTCTGCTTGTAAGCAAACAATTGGTGGTATAACAAGACTTGGGAAGATGATTTGGACCTTTGCTGGTGTGTGCTGAGCTGCTTTAAGGTCTGCAAGAACATCCTACCATCAGATAGTGACTTTCAGCAACATAAGAAAGCTGACCACAGCTCACATGTTGCCACAGAGGTAGCTGCATGTTTGTAAAATAGTGAGAAGTTCCCTCTTCCCTCCAGTTTGAAATCTGAAGTTACAAAGAGACTTTTTTTTTTTTTTGCAGCCCATGTGCTGGAGAAAACGCACAAAAAGAGAACTGATACAGAGAAAACACTTTTCTGTTAAGGTAAATATTGATGCAGCTGTTTATTGCCCAATATACTGAGAAAAACAGTACCTCTATGAGGTCAAAGGGCTTTCAAATAAACATGAACACACTTTCTGCAGGAGTGAGTTTCAAATTATTGCAGAAGGACCTGCCACATAAATGCAGAACTCGTTGATTCATTCATTTAGAACTTGCTGTCAGTCCTCCATCCTGAGGCAAGAGGTGCAGAGCAAGTCTCAGGCCACACCACTGGGCTGCTCCTTGTAGTATAAACTAGGTGAAGGCTTTGAGCTAGATTTTCAGTGCAATCTGTACAAAAGGGAGATTTCAATGCTCAAAGAGAGCAGAGTGCTGGTTTGTCTGCTAGGTGACAGTCCTAAGCACTGTGCTACTGAGGCTTGTGAGATTTCTTTTTTCCTTTCTTCTCTTTTCCGTGCAAAAGCAACCTCAGATATTTAAGATTTCCCTGCTCAAGATGCAGTGAGAGACCTAACCTGAAGTTGGTTGAGAGGAGCAAATAAAAATCTTTTCTCGTTGGGTAGAGATTGGCATTTGACTTAGGCCATGACCTGTGACTGAAAAGGGAGGAAGGGAGGACTATTTCTCTGGATGTGTTTAACTCCAGTTGTACATAATCTGAGAGCAACTAAAGATTCAGACTTTTTAATCAGAATGATGCCTACTGTGGAAAACCTCAAAACTCCTATGAGCTTAGGTAACTGGTGTGCTCACATGTGGGCAGATGATGCTTAGCTGGAAGATGATGCTTATAGGAAGTGTAGCTTAAGTCAAGTAGGAGTTTTTTAAGCATTTAAAGCATCCAGAAACAGATATAACACATTGAAGAGACAGTTCTCCTGAAAGTAGATCCCATGACACCCATAGCAAAGTGAAAAATTAATTCTAAAATAAAAACCCAAACCTTCTCTCTAGTGTTGGGCAGCCCTAAGCACACCAAATATCATGAGTGGAGGCATTAATATGAGATACTTCTTTCAATTCCCTGGTCAAAGGGTAAGAAATAAGCCTTTGTCATTTGTGGTGCATCTCATCACAAGTCTTAAGCTTACAGGAATCATGACTGATAAGTGCCTCTTTCTGTCTATTAATTATACAGAGAGTGTACTGTGATGGTATAATACCAATGTTATGGACACTTAACATTAGGTGAGATAAACTTCAGCACATCTGCCTCCTGGGATGACTTGAAGAGAAGAAGAGCAGTAACACCAACACCATGGAGCAGCTGAAAGACTTTATACACACAGTGAGTGCCCTAGGTTCCTTCTCCTCCTCTCTTGGCTTTAGGAGAAAGGCAATGTGCCCTGACTGAAGATTATCAACTTCCTCCATATTGCACTGTGACTGTACTTAGAGACCCCAGGCCAGAGCAGCTAGTCTTCTGCTCTTGGCCCTGGCCAAATACATAAATGATGGCCTTCCTCTAGGTCATCAAGGCAGATAAGAGGCAGGAGCCACAGGGTAGGACAGTGGAAGGCAGTAGTGATAAATAAGTTACTTGACTCTGGCAGATACACCTGAATGATCATTGAGCTCTCTGTGCTGCTGGGGATCAGCTCCCAGGAGCTGCCTCCTTCACCTTTTCCAGTTTCCAGGCCACTACAGCAGAAGACATGCACAATGTTAATGTTCTTTCTGACAAGTAACTCAGACTACCCAGCACACCTCTATGACCACAGCACCTGTTCCATCTTGATTTTAAATTACCTAATCTAATTGCAGGAAATGGCCTTTGGCCTTAAGCTTCTGCTCTTAAAAGAATTGCTTCAGCTCTAGTCATTATATTTATGCATGAACCACCCACTTTGATATGGAAATTGTTTCAGCCCAAGGGGATTTCATTAAGTAATTAGGGAGGAGGGCATATAATGTCATTTGCTGTAACTGGATCTAGAAAGTCAATCAATAAGTGACCATATGTGCGTGAACCTTGAACATTTCAATATCCTTAACATCCTTGAGAAAAAGAAAAACAATGCAAGAGGGATCTCCTTTATCTGTGACACAATCTTGTGGTCTAGGGCATATTTTCATTGCTTAAAAGAGTTGCGCGAGCCATGCTGTCATATCAAACTGCACAAAGCAGGCAGATTTATCATCTGCCTGGAAATGCACGGCAAGCAAAGAGCTTTGTGGTTCCAAGTCCAGGGCTTGACAAGCACTGTAAAAATAAAACCTGCTTTCTATCAGAGCTTTCATAATCAGGCCATGTTTTGCATTTATATTCCAAGTTCGCTACTCTTAAAGGTCAGTTTTGTTCTCGAGGCTAAAAGAAATTCTTGTTATTAAGTGTTAATGCAGCTGTAAATACAGCTTTCTAGCTTTTTTTTTTTTTTTTTAATTTGATTTTTTTCCTCCTGTTCCTTTGGCTAAAACCCTAGACAGCTGGTGTTTGCTAGATTGCATTCTTAGGGTGAAGAGTTTGTCCTACACACACAGAATGTGTTCATTCCTCAGGAATCAAGTGACCACACCAGAGCTAAACAATATGTAAAGCATACAACTTATTTTGGACTACGATTTCTCCAGATGCTGAAAGCTGGTACATTTATTAACTTTTAACTACAAACCACTGATTTTTCAGTAGAAAAATGCATACAAGAAAGAGCAAACCCTTTTACTGGGAGGCATTATTTGGACCATTGGTAAATGCTTGCTGCTTTCATACTTTCTCATTTGCAACACTTGATCTCTGAACACAGAAACAGGATGCAGCAGATGAGTTTTCATTTGCAATAAACATGCTGTTAAGGCCAGATGTCTCAAACCAGCACTGACTGCACTAATGACAATGTTTCCATTGGATCTATGGGAGCTGGGGTGGGCAAACCAAGTCACCACGTGCAACAGCTCACACAGGGTTTGCCACCCAAGCCTGTGCTTTTTAAATGGCATCCATTATAGTTGGCTTAGGGTTATACTTATCAGCTGCTCCTTGGGTTAGGTGGGTACCAGTAGGTATTATGATCCATTACCCTGGGCTCACATTTTCAGGGCTCGTTACAACCAAAGCAACCTGAGCCTACTTAACTAACTTTTATTTAAGATCCACTGAAATTATTAGGAGTCCTAGGTGTAAGCAGTGCTGCAGTGATCATTTGTTAACATTTGGGTTTTAATGCCCTGTATGTGCAGGTTTAAACTGTGGAAGATAGGACTGCTGCCTGAGGGAAGTTCCTCCCCAAGTCCCACCTGCTGCCACCAAGAGCTGGGACCATGGCCTGGAAAAGATGTAAAGGGCTTTTATCCTTTGGTAGCACAGTTATAAATTGCCTTAGTCCTGCCAAGAAACCTGTGACTCTTTTCCAAACCTTTTCCTAATCCTGTAATGCTCAGAATTCGATGGCACCTGGAAATGCCTGTGGACCTGAGGCTTCCCAGCTCAGGCTCTGCAGCCAAATGTCCCCCATGCTGTGACCAAACTGTCAGCACACACTGAGTAAGTCATTAATACCTCACATGGAAAAGCCCTAGACACACTTTTTTTGCACTGACACAAAGAGTTCTTCAAGCAAAGGGAACCTAAAGTTGTTATCAGACTTGTGTACAGGGCTGCATTATGCAGGAAAAAGACAGAGCATGTCCAAAACACATTTCTCCATATTTTCCCCTATTGAATTCCCTTTTATTTTGTTTATTTATGTTGGAAAAGTTGCTCAAGAGTGTGGGGCCACACCCAACTGAAGGGCCATGGTACCTGTTATCTTCCCAAATGTGTTTGTGTTGCCTCACTGCCAGTTATCTGACTTTATCCCTCTGAGTAGTGGGGGTTTCAGGTATGCTTGTGCAGGGAGATGGAAAATAGTTATTATCAAAGCAATGGGTGCTTATCAAGGCAGAATAAATGTGTGAGTAGAGTGTGATGTAGCATACAATGCCATGGGTGTGTTTGCAGATGGTGCAATGGAGACTTCCAGCCTTACATAAGATGGTGCAATGGGATGGGTATACAGTAATGATGTCATGTGTGCCACAGCTTCTGCTTCACACTATGGCTTTTCGAGTGTTTGCTGGTTGGCAGTGCCTGGCTGGAAGAGCCATCAGCAGCCAGCGCTGAAGGCTGGGAGAAGCAGACGGATGGGGACAGAAGTAGCGAGAGACAGTGTTTAGTGTAACACCAGCTGTGTGTGCTCCCTGGGGAGTCAGCAGCTGGAGATGAATTCACATGATGGCAGCTGCCTATGGAATCTTCTTTGGCAAAGGAAATAATGGAGAAGGTTTAATACATATTGCATATCTGTCATTTTAACATGCCTCCACCACCCACTCAGACGTGGAAACACTGTCCCTGCCGTCCAGGCACTCAGCTTGAAGGCTTAGTCTTCATCAGGGAGATAAACTACCATATGCTGAGCTTCAATCAGGGAAGACTTGCTGCAAAGCTCATTTGGGGAGCTAATTTGGATAATTGATAGAAGTTTCTAAATCATTTAAAGCACAAGAACACAAAAGCCTTCACTATGGTACCAGCTCCCCACAGGATTATCTCTGTGCCAACTTCAGTTTGTATGGGTAAAGCTGTTTAAAACTCATTTTTGCAGGGAATGGCAAGCCTGCCAAAAACTAATTTCAGTTAGTAGCCAAAGGTAGAAGTTTCTTATTTAAAATACATGAAAAGACCAGTGTGGTAATTATATATATGAAAAGGCTGTTAGAGAAATTTTATACTAAATTACTGTAAAATTTAGGATTTAATTCTCATCCTAAAATTGTTACCTGAGACTTCCATAACAGAGTGACAATTGGTCACACTTACATTCAATATCCTCCTCATATCAGCTGTAGGCCAGACAATTGAAACCATATCTTCAGGGCTTCCACATGTGCTTATTGCAAATAGGAACAGAAAGGGAAAACTGAATAAGCCCAGCATTTGACACCTCATCTCTTTAGCACCACAGAGAACTTCTGACATAACATCTTGGTCCCTATTTCTCTGAGGGAGAACTTAGAGTTTAGTTCTGACTCTCTGTACACATAATTTGAGCTGTTTGATTTTGAAAAATAAACTGATCTTCCATCATTTTAAAAGAATCTTTTGAGTGTTACAAGAAGTGCTTTCACCCAGGTATTAGGATCTCATCTCACTTGGATGAGACATCATAGCCCATAAGTTTTCAGGCACAGATTCCACTATTACTCTTTGGGGCAGTAATTATATAAAAAACCACATAAAGATATACATTTCATCCCTCCCACGCATCTACAAATAATCACCTCGAAATCCAGGTGGTCAAACCCCAAAAAACCTTATTATTCTTTTTTTGTTGGTATCTTCAATTTTAATGTGATTAAGTTTCAGGGAGGACTCAGAATTTCTCATATTTTCCCTGAAATTTATCAATGCCAAAAAAATTATTTGAAATAAATATATTAAAAATTGTTATTTTGAGGGAAACATATTTTTGATATATTGTTCCAATATTCTCCTCAAAGACCTTTTATATTTTACATATTTTTAGCTTAAAATGTGATTTGGGTACCAAAAAAAAAATTAATAAGTTTGATTTTCTAAATAAAAGAGACTGTTATCTTATTTTCATAACTCCATAAGGTATATATATGTTTGTTTAAAAATACATGTAGATGGATAAATACTTCATTTCCATAAATAATGGTCACAGGTAAAGAGTGAATTTTAACTAGACCTGACCAGCCTGCTGATATGCTGGTTCTCACCAGGTCTTGAACTATTGGTTTGATAATGGGGATTAGAAATTACTCATATCCTGCTCACTCTAAAAACCCTACAGAACACCCTGTAGACACATTTTTTAAGGCAAGCTAAAAAGCTGAGTTTGCAATTTAAATGATTTTTTTTTTTTTGTTCCTGTCATTCAGGAGTGCTATCATGGGCATCCTATTAATTGGATGTTGTTCTCATTGGTACAAATAAGTTTTCCCAATCTCTATCTAGCCACTTTTTTGTAATATGTGTGTTCTTCCCATACACAGGAAATAGAAACTTAACCTTTACCTACAACCAAAACATCTCCTGCAATAAAGTCAGCATATCATTTAATGGTTAGAGCCTTGATTTACAACAGAAAATCTGTGAGGGATGCTGTAACCATATATAAACAAATATTTTAAATACAAAATTACACAAATATATACAGACCCATTTCTGGACATGACTGTATTGTAGGTAAAACTGAGCTGAAATGCTCAAGCAGTTCATGATCAGGTGTCCTTACAGCCACAGGAGGCAGAGAGAAACAGAGAAGATGAGCTTTCTGGATGGAGAAAAGGAGGAAAAGTGGGACCTGATGTTCTGATGGTATGGTAGAGGGCAGCTGCTGGGTTTGTTGAGCATGATGGTCTAGCATAATTTCTCACATCCTTCCTCAGAGGTGTCCAATCTGGCTCCCAAAGCAGGCACCAGGAGCTGCAGCAGCTGGCAAACAGCAAGTGCAGCATCTTTATATCATTTGCAGCCTGAGATCATATGATCTCTTCTAGTTAAAATACTGAAATGTAGCTTTGTAAAAGAAACAGTCTCTACAATATCTATTTCCTGCGGAAGCCATCCCTAACCGTTACAACATTCCATGCTGTGTGAGGTGGTGATGTGATGCATATTTTTTTATGCTCCAGATTAATGTGAAAAAAAAGGAACCTCAGCTGAAGGCTCGTCTCGTCCAAGTGTATCCACCCAAAACCTGGTGCAGGGCGAGCTGTTCTGGACAGGACATTTGGAGGATTTGGGGCTGTCAGACTAGATACTGCATTGCCATCTAGTGAACATCGCTAAGACTGCACGGCGAGGCCAGGAAGTTGAGATGCCCAGCACTAAACATCTGGAAAAGGAAGCAGAGGTTTCAGAAATGTTCGGTTTCACGGTTGTTATGCAAAGGCCAAATTAAAGTCTTAATAGTACTCCCCAGTCTCATTCCTTCCTTTTCTAAAGGAGCAGGAATCCATATTCTGAGGGAACAGCAAGAGAAATCTGAAACTCTCAGCCCTTCCACTTTTCTTTCCTGGATGTAGGAGAACTCAGGGAAGAGTCTTGGTATCCCCTCCCTACAAATACAGAAAGGAAAAGCTGCAGGTAATCCTTGCACAGTGTTTCCTCTTTCAGCTCAGTATTTGCTTGCAAACTGAATGCAAATACAGAGTTCTCATTTCTCATTCAAAATTATTCACTGTTTGCCTTTGGGATTGCTGCATAGTTTGCACATTACTCCTACACTGTGAACAGTGACTCAGTGAGTTGTAAAACACTGATCTCTGCCACTTCTCATGGGTCTGTGTCATTCCCAGGCTTTGCTGCATGGGTGCATGTGAACCATTGTGGCTGGACATCAAGTGCTCACCAAAGCCACCCTATCACTCTCCTTCTCAGCTGAACAGGGAACAGGAAATATAATGAAAGTCTCTTGGGTCAAAGTAAGGACAGGGAGAGATCATTCACCAGCTACAGTGACAAAAGAAATCTGACTTGGAAATTAGTTTAATGTATTCCAAATCAAATCGGACTAGGGTAATGAGAGATGATTTTAAGTTTATTTCTGACTCTACCTCGATTCTGCAAGTGGCAACAGAGGGACAGGGAATGGAGGTTGTGGTCAGTTCATCACATGTTGCCTCTACTGCCCCTTCTTCCTTTCAGGTAGGACTCCTTAGAGCCTTCATCTCCTCCAGGGTGGGCTCCCTCCCATGGGAGACAGTCCTCCATGAACTTTTCCAGTGTCCTTCCCTCAGGCTGCAGTTCTTCAGGAACTGCTCCAATGTGGATCCCTTCTGTGGGATGAAGTCCTTCAGGAACAGGCTGCTATCGCATGGGTCACCCACAGAGACACAAGTTCTGCCAGCAAACCTGCTCCAGTGTGGGCTCCTCTCTGCACAGAGCCACAGGTCCTGCCAGGAGTTGCTCCAGCGTGGCCTTCCCACAGGGTCACAGCCTCCTTCAGGCATCCACCTGCTCCAGTATGGGGTCTTCCAGGGGCTGCAGATGGATCTCTGCTCCACCATGGACCTCCGTGGGCTGCAGGGGCACAGCTGCCTCACCATGGTCTGCACCCTGGGCTGCAGGGGAATCTCTGCTGCTGTGCCTGGAGCACCTCCTCCTCCTTCTTCTTCAGTGACCTTGCTTGGTTTCTGCAGGGTGGATGTATTTTCAGTCCTCTCTCCAGATGCAATTTCTACTGTGTAGCAACTTTTCCCCCTTCTTAACTATGTTATCCCAGAGGTGCTACCATTGTCACTGCTGGCCAGCCTTGACCAGCAGTGGGCCTATCTTGGAGCCAGCTGGCATTGGCTCTATTGGACACAGAGGAAGTTTCTGCAGCTCCTCCCATAAGCCATCTCTATGGTCCTCTACTACAAAAACCTTGTCACACAAATCCAATACACAAAAATATTCAATCTTGTCAAAACAGCAAAATATGCCTTTTTGTATCTAAACACAGCATTTGGGGTTTCAGGCTACAGGAGGAGCATTTCTTCCTAAACACTGTTTTGGAACATCCAAGAAGTGACTGTGAAAGAAACTTAGAATTGAGATTAGCAAGAGAAGTTAACAGAAAACTACTCCTGAATTATTAATTAGGTATTCTTTTCATTCATTTCTTCTGCCTACAAAGAGGTTTAGGGAAGATTCCGTAAAAGGGCTCAGATGTGAAGCAAGATCAGCAAAGGATTTAAGTTTTAAATACCTATGAATAAGATAACTTGCATACTCAGCAAGGGAGGTCTGGGTATCTGAGATGGGGATAGGCAAGGCCAGCTGTCTCAGAGGGACTCTGCCAAAGCTAGACAAATAGTGACTTACCTCCTACGTGACTTTTGTGGCCTCCTGTACTCGTGACCTCTTTCTGCCTGGTTTTCAGTCAGTAACTGTGTTAAAGAGCCCAGTCCTGAAAAATGCAGCCATGGAGAGAGATTGTAAAATTATCTAGCAAGACTTCTCACATGACATCCTCTGGGATACCTGAGATATCCATGAGGGACAGGAGTTATGGTATGGACTCAATGGGAGACCCATGCTTTCCTAAACTAGATGCTAATAAAAAATGAGGTGTACTCAGATATATTGCATTTATACAGATAGGCAACTGAGACCTTTCTGAGCATTCCTGCTTTCCCTGGTTTACTTGCATGTGTGTAGGTACACATCCATACTTGGTAGGGTATCAGCAGATAGCATTTTTGGCAACAAACTCACTAGTGACATGATGTTCCTGGTGTCCCAACCTGTGCTGTGCTCAGGGCCTGCTGTGTTCAGTCTGGTAGTTCTTTTGAAGCACTTTAGCCTGCCTTTTACTTTATAGTCATCTTCCTGCATTCCTCTACCAGCACCTGCAGCTGTTTTCCCTATCCAAGCCTTTCAGATTGCTGCCTCATTACTTTGCAAGGGGGCACTCAAAAATTGCTTATCCAAAAGTTATTCCCATCACCATGTGAGTGCCCTTCATTCCCCCCCGCCTCTACATTTCATTCCCCACTTCATAATTTTTACTTCAAAGCCAGGTATTAGGGAGAAAGTAGAGCATAGTAGATGAGTTACTAAGACAATTAGCATTTCCAAGCAATGTACACACACTAGGCTCAGCAGCCAATTAGAGATACAAAATCTGTTCCAGACTGAAACATGTCTCAGCCAAATCCTTTAGCACAATGAGGGAGTGCAATGCTTTACTGGAAAAGATACCCTGAAGAGGATATTGTTCTGGAGGAAGCCCTGTCATTTCCTATCCCAGGCTAGCCACCTGAGAGCACATTCCTTATTTTTCCATTCTCTCTTTTCAGCGGCCTTCCCTTCTATATTTTTGGGGGGTTTGTTTTGGAAGAGTTACTGTTACAGTTGTATACCATGAGCTATGGACTCCACAAATACAGCTTTGTGTCTGTAAACATATTTCATCATCCTTTGTGCAATAGTGAGAACGTCTTGTCTCTTTGAGATAAAGACCAGAGGTGAATGTAACCATTAGTCAAAGATTTAAATATTCATAAAACCATTTAATAAGTCTCAGCTCAGATTTGATTGATCAAAGATAGTTCCGCTCATTGGAGAGGCACAAAGTCAGATGTATTAATTTAAGGTAGAACCATCATGAATGGTTTAAACTCAGATATCTGTTTGACTTGGTCTGTCTCAGTCCACTTTGAGAATGTTAATAATATTCAGTTTTCAGCTATTAGTAAGTAATGAGATATTAGACATTATGGAATAAAAGCCATCATCTGCTATCTGTGAGGCTCTGATATGGTGTGATCTGACCTCCACCGTCGCAGCCAGGGCCACTGACCATTCATGTTTGTGAAGCCATGAAGCAAAGTGTGCAGGACTGTGTCTCTCAGCAGATGACTTTGAATCAAATACACTTTTAAAAGTTTCCCATAGGGGTATGGGGTACTACCATGCTTAACCATCTGTGCAGACTTGCCTTTCTTTATTTCTGTGCAAAACTTCAAGGACCACCAGCCTCTTCACTCAGGTATTCCAGGCAGAACAGTCTCTTTGGAGTCAAGGCAACCCTAAACAGAAGTACTTAAATGTTTTGATAGTTGGTGCTCCAATGCCTAAGGGGTGCTTGACCCCAGAAGAGAATTCAAGTGAAACACAGGGTAAAATCTGACTTTTCATCTGGATCTATAAAAGCTGGTGTGATATGAAATAGATCTTCTAAACTCAAAAAAACTTCCTTGAGGAGAAGATGAATTTAGTACTTGTGTTAGAGTTTCTGCACCTCACTAGAAAGGTAGATCAAAAGTTTTCTGGTCCTAAGTTTTATGACTACTGATTTTAACCCAGTAAGAATTAAAGCCAGTATAAAGAGTCCTCTGTCTCTTAACCACGACCCAAAGCAGAGCCAAAATCATCTTCATCTTTGTGGATTATCAATCATCCTCCTCTAGGCTTTAGCTTCATTTGAAGGAATAACCTGAAACATACCATAGTCTTCATCTAAATTAGTATAACCTAAATGATTCCCATCAAAATAGGGGCTTTTGGAACCCATATATTCCATATTCTGACTGGTGCCTATAGCCATTAATTTATTTTTACTGTTAGAAAAATTGTGCAAGTCTATTAGACATGGCTTCTTCAGGATTGTACAAAGTGTCTTACATAGAAGACATGTATGTACAACCATTCAGCAAACGTGACATGCTCCTGGGTGCTCAGGGAAGTCTTTTTCTGCTGCCTGGAAGATTATAGGTTGTACTGGAATAGATTTCCTGAATTAACCTCTTAACTGCACTGACTTGTCATTGAATTGAAGTATATGCTTTGCCAGAAGTTCTTTCTCAATGCACTACCCACTGCTAATATGAAAAATGGAAATAATTCGATGGTCCTGGTTAGCCTCCCTTTTCTCCTTGTTTTCTGTCAGTGTGAGGCTGTGAATGTCAACAGTGTTCTTTATTTTATCCTGTTGAAGACAACTAGGCTGAGCTTGTCCAGGGTGCAGGATAAAATGTATCTGCTGCCACATCACAGTCTCTGTGTGTGTCTGTATGTATTTAATTGCAGTGATAACTTCTGATTTTGCAAAGCAGACCCAGTGTTTGACCAGTGCAAAGATAGTTACACCCATAGAGGGAATGCATAGAAAAGCATATGCTTCCACCTTTGAGGAAAAACCACAGAAAATATCTGGATTTATATGTCAGTACACAAAAGTACCTGTACCTCCAGCAGGTTTATGCCTTCTGCTGCTGGTTTTAGCTCCTATCATGAAAAAGGTACCAATCAAGAAATTTAACTTTAGAAGCATTCACATAGAAGATTTCGAATTGGAAAATTTATGAGGACAAAAAGTAAGGGCAAAAAGATGTGACTTTCCAAATCCTACACCCAAATATTCTACTAGAGTTAAAATTGCAAATGTGTTTGAGGAGGCATCCAAAACTTAAGTCGCATAAAAGAGCACACTCAGGGCTCTGTGTAGGTCCTGATTTGTCCACACATTCTTGGTGTTACAGAAGGGATTCTGGTCAAGAAACAGAGTCCTGGAAATTATAGGTGCACCTGCTTATATCAGCCATATATTTTGTAAAATACCAATTCACAGAACCTAAGGGAAACCCTGATCTTAGCATAACACTCCAGAATATTAATGACCATTAAAATTTCTGTATTAGTGCTGCATTCAACAATCTGTCATCTAGCAGACACTTATGATGAACTTTTTTCTTGTACTGCTTTAAAAGTGTTGTAATTACATCTGGTGATGTCAACTGGCAGAGGAAGCAAAACTTAATTTTAGCCAGTGTAATTTTTGACTGCCTATGCTGGAATGAAGCAGCAGAACTTGTAAAAACCTGGACGCCCTTTGGGTGGCGCCTACTGCAAAGAATTTCGTTTCTTTTAAAAGATAAAGCTGAGAAAGGTCCCAGCCTGGTGTTGGCGGGTTGGGCTTTAAGTCCCTGACTCTTTTGGGTACAGCTGGGAGAGGGTGAAACCACAGAGCACCAGGGCTATCTGATATGCAAAGGGGGAAGAGAGAATAGAAAATGAATAGCATCTATTTATAAATGCAGAGTGCATTTGGTAAGTATGAGTCACTCGACTTTCTGGTTTCTGTTTTTATAGGGCTACTGAAAAAAAAAGCTGTAAGCATATTTAGTTATTAAATTAATTTTTTTATTATGTTGATATGTACACCCATGAACAAAACAAGTTCTTGCCTACTCTCACAGTTAAAAGAACAGAGAAAGCATCAGTTTTCTTTCTTTTTCATAGATATAGTAGCATGTTTACATTACCTTAACAGACAGTGGTAGGCTAGGTGAGAAGAACAGGTTTTAAGAAAGGCTTTGAAAGCATAATTACAGTTAGAGATCAAAAGCTGGCACACCTCCTCTGGGGTATAAGTATGTGGGCTGTTAGAACTTGGGTCAGATCTGACATTCACCAGTAATTTTCGCAGGTTTGCCTCCCACCCGACCTGCTGGGCCAGCAGAGCCAGGAAAGGATATTGTAATGAGCTGCTGGATGTGCTAATACCACGCTGCCAACATCTCCAGCTCAAGGGATTTGAAAACAGGTCTACATCTGAGCTTGGCTTCCTGGGTTTGTTTTAGAATTGCTTCAGTTTAGACATGCTGGTGCTCACCTTGTCTTCTCCTTTTTGTAATCCAGAGCATAAATATTGCATGTCACTGGCATTGTATCATGCAGCAACATGAATGGTGATATGCACTTCTAAGCAGCTGCCAGAGTACAGTGACTTAACAAGGCTTGCTGTAGGCTCATTTATTCATCAATTTATAATATCAGTTTTTAGAAAAAGATACTCCAAAAAGCAAAGGAAGCATACACAAGGACTTCATTATTCAACACAGAAGGCTTTATTTACAATTAGATATAAGTATATCAGAAAAAAAAGTTTTGAGCTTTATTGTATTTGTATTTTCATTAACATTTCCATTAAATTTCTATCCTTCACTGTTTGAACAAATGTAAATACTTAACATTAGCCTCCTTACCATGAATTAACAATAACTGTAACTGATGCTTTGGATAAAGTAACTACAAGTAATTCAAGTGCAGTCTAGGTGCTGAACATAGTTTAAAAGTCCAAACCTGCTTTGAGATCAATGAGATTATACATATGGACAAACATATTTCTGTGCATGTAAAATTTGGCCCTGAGACATTTAAAATCATGGCCTGACTTGCTGGATCACTGCTGCTGGAGCACCACATAGCACTAAACAACACTTGTAACGCAAACACTAACTTACTGACAATGCACTTGAACTCAAATAAAATGAAGCTGAAATGTTAGTACATCAAAAATGACAGGAGCATTGCTGTTGTTTCTTTCATGTTAGGTTCTGGCACAAAAGACATTTTATTACAAAACCTTGATGTCAGGTCTTGAAACACAGCAGAGCTGTGTTTGACTCAGAGGAGATGGTGACAATAACTTCAGCTGTTCTCATACTTTTCTGCCCATAGGACTCCAGGGATGCCTTCAGTTGTGTCCAATTTTCCCCAGAGTAGTATGGCAACAGAGTATCATATAAGACACCAGCAGTAATGTAGATATGAGAGAAAGGTCTTGTTTTTCACTGACTAGCAAGCACCATAAGTAATCAACTGCATGGGCTGAGAGCAGCATTTCCTTTGAGTGTCATGCCAACTTCACATCTCCTGCCCTGTTACATTTCCAGCTCACTGGAAAAAGTGTAGCCATGTACCACACAGACCTCACCTTCAAGAATAATCCCTTGGGATTTCTATGCCTCATCAGCTCTATTGATAGCTACACAATTTTGTCCACAAGGAATATGGGAATAAAACACCAGCACTTTAGTCTGTTGGGTTTCCCCTTTATTTCCAAAGGGTAAGAACACCTTACTAAAGATACCCAGCCAAGGATATTGTCCTTTACTAGCAAGACAAACATTTATGTTTAAAGTCCATTGTAGCATTGCTTCCAAACACCTGGCTGTGAGTCTGGCCATGTTTGATTTTCCTTTTTCTGTGCAGCTCTTAAATACGGAGACACAATCTTAGAAAGTGCTGGACTTAGGTTCTTGTTCTGAATTCAATGAGTCCATGGGAAAAGAGACCCCACAATGCTCAATATCTGCCCCCTGACTCTCAGAATAAGACATGGAATTCAGATCAAATGAAAAAGTGAGCCATTTATGCAGTCAGCAGTGTTTACTACCTGCCTACAGGTTGATGCACCTCATTAAACAAATGGTTGCACAAATTTCCTTGTGGCAGGTGGTTTATCAGTAAGGAATCGGGGCTACCTGCTTTCATTTATGTGCTTCTATAGCAAGGAAGTGGAACCCTCTGATGTTTGATCAGAATCATTATCTCAGTCTTTCCTGTCTCTGAAGCATTCTGGAGTATTTTCTCTTGGCCTGTCAGGTGAGATCATTTTCTAAGGGAGGCCTTGGGCAGAGCACAGGCTGGTGTTCAAGCAAGAGCCACAAAGAAAAGTACACAGGAGGCAACAGGAAGGGTGGTGGAGAAGGCTGGGAGTTAGGGAGTGGTTCAGATTATCAAACAGATGTGGAACCAAAAGTTGATGAGTTCCATCAACATATGAATGACCATGGTGTATCTATGAGCCATCTCCATATAAAATGTATAAACCACATATTTTAGTAAGTCTTTTATAAAATTTCTGTATTACAGTTAGTAACTTTACATAATAAACTTCACATTCAATGCAATTCACATCCCTGAATAGAAGACAGAGAGCAGTTCTATTGCAGCAGCTTCCATTCCTTGAAGGAACAGAGAGAAACATTGCAATGAGAGCATCTAGAGCACAGCATGAGCTCAAAAGTGTTGTCATTCCCAGCCTGTGCTCAGAGACAGAACATCAGCAAACAGCTTTCATTTGTCTTGCAAATCCCAGAAGAAGTAGTAAGTTGCATAAATGGTAGAAGGTGGACTAAAATCCAGCTGCACCACAACTTCAGTCTGCTTGAATGTAATTTAAGATTTGTAACAAGTTTCAAATAGAGTTCTTTGAAAGTGTAGTTTCCATGGTGGCCTCTTTAGTGATGTCAGAAGTGTGAACCTTTGGAAATGTCAGTTTATTTGGGCTAGTGAGTTGGTCTTCTCAAAATGGAAAAGCATATAGAATTCCATAGCATGTGGACTGACTGTGCCTTGAATCATACCTTTTGTCTCTGAATTTTAACATGCTGCTTGGCTGAAATTTCAATTAAACATTGACTACCTCTGAAGTCTTCTGTTACCTGTAGTGAAATAAAATCAGAATTCAGCATGTGATGAGGTAAGTCTTAATCTTAAATATATCTCTTTAATACTGCATACTTTTCACCATCATGTCTCTGCACTTTTTTTTAAATAATTCCAAAAATGTGTTTGCTTCCCTAGATGTTAGTCTACCCCTGATATGACTATAATTTGTCTTTGTGGGCTAGGTATGTTCAGGAGATGTTTATTCTAACATGACAGTGATGCACAACTGAGAGAAAGAAGTGAGAAACCCTATCCACTATCATTCACAGTGGATTCTCTGAACCTTAGATAGTATGTCCTGGAAGAGCACAGGAATCTGCAGCTGTGAGGCCTCTTTCTCGGAATGGTACTACAGGCCACTTCTGAGAAGTTTAGCAGTCTAGACAAAAATATCAATTTAAAAAAAGATCTCAACAATCGTTTTGTCTTTTTTGAAATTAAAATAAATGTTGTTCTTCCCAATGCCTTCTCTCAAGTTAAGAGCATCCTGAAAGATGAAGGTCCGGAAGAGAATTTGAAAACATTAGGAATACTGCCTGGATGATTCCCAACAGAACAACTACTGAATTTTCTAGTACATAAAAAATAAGAAGATCTAAATAGGTAATTATTCTTAACTCTTGAAACCCTGAGGAAAAATTACTGCTGAGGACTGAGCCATAAGTGATTACTTACTTATTTTAATTTCGTTGATCTGCATATGAAATAGGAGCCCATGAATGCCAGGAAGAGCACAGAACCTCCGACCATTAGTGCCAACTGCAGTATGTTCAGCAGCTGGACCCGATTGGTGACTTTATTTCTGAACATTTCTGCTTTCTTATCCCCAATAACAGCAGACTGAAACGGTACAAGAAAAATGTCAGTGAAAGGTGTGTATGTGCGAGCCCTCACTTGCTGATTATATTCATGGTGTGTGCAAATCACAGCAGTAGTTTTATTATGGAATTTCAGGATACAAAGACTGAAAACGCTAAGTAGTTTTTGTTTGTTTGTTTGTTTTTAAACAGTGAAGAGTAATAAAGATAAAATATACTAACCTCATTTAGCCAAAGAATTGGGAAAATATAAGGGCTTTTAACTTTTGATAAAGCACTGAAATGAGAAAATAAGCACAGTATGTTACTTTTAGTTTGCTACATAGGTCTCTACTTAAATATTTTTCTTCTCCTCTATTTCTGACTTCCACATGTACTCTTTTAACATAGTTCTGAAGAGAAAAAAATAATTCTTCAATTAATAACAGCCATTGGGCAACCAATTTTGCCAACATATTGGGCAACCATCTCTTTCTGTCTAATATTCCATATGTGGGCAATCAGACAGAAGAAACGCTGAACACAGCAAGGTGTGGTGGGAGGGTTTGATGTTGACCCACCAGATGTACAAAATCCAAGGGCATGTCTATCCATGTACATTTGGGCCAACAAAGAGAAAAGAAACAGCTAGAGACCCATCGACCATTGTGATAAAATCCATCTACTGACAGAGAATACCTAAACTCTCTTTCTCATTGGATTTATTACAGAAAATACATTTTGTTTACTGCTTCATCCTCATGGCCTCATTTGGGTTTTGTAAGAATGTTATTTTAAAGAAAATGTTGACTTATAAGCTTCTGTAGGGAAATCAAACGTGTGTTAAAATACTTGGGCAGTGCCTTTCTCAGGGAAGTTTGCTCTTTTGCTGAAGTTTACATTCTCTGAAAAGTCATGACTGAAATTTTTGGAAGAAAATGAACAGGCTTATTTTTATTCCTTCTTCTCCCAGACATTCCTACTGACACTCTCATAATCAATCACCTCTTTAAATAAAATCTTTAAAATAAAATAATGAAGTAACACTTACTCAATTTTTGATGCAGGCTTCACAAGAAGGTTTACTTGCAGCCTTTTAGCAAATTGTAGTGTGAAACCAGTGATCTAAAACCAGGAGAAAAACAACCAAAACCAATAATTTAAACCATTTAAATTTTGTAATTGGATGCCAAAACCTAGCATATGGACTGTGTCAATAAGCACTTTGGGATTTTATTCTTATATTTTGAAGGAATTTCTTTTTTAATGAAATTTTTATGTTTCTAAGGGTCTCTCATTTAAGTTCTAATTTTGCAGCTTTACCATAGTTACTTTTGTAATTTACATTTAAAACCAAAGGCAAATTAAAAGTTAAAAATACTAAATAAGTAATGAAATGTTTTATATAAAAATATGCTTTAGGGTTTTTTCCACAAGAAATCAGAAATCATTTTTAAAATGAAGGATGTTTAACTTACATAAGGCAGAAAACAAACTTTTCATACCAGAAGAAACATATCTATATAAAGGTCAAATCTTTTCTTTATCTCCTTCTTCTACTCTCTGTCCTCCATAAAAATAAGATAGAGTGTGATTCTTGAAAATTACATATCTGATTTAGGAAAATCTGGTTGATGTCTCTATTCCAAATAAGGTGAAACAAAGATTTAACTTAATATCTCCTTATTGAAGTTACATATCTTAACTGTCAAATTATATGACTAGAAATATTTTAGTGAAAAATTCTCAATTTTTCATTCAAATTGAGAGCAAAATAAAATTTTGGAACCTTAGAATTCATCATACAATTCAGAAAACTCTGGTAAATACACTTAAAGGATCTGAATCACTAGAACAGAAATACAGGTAAATTTGAAAGCAATCAAAGTAAGAGCTGCCATAAATTCATTCTGTTTGGGAACTCTGTTGGACAATCCAAGTCACAAAGATTATATTATGTTTTTTCTATATCAGTCTATTCAGAGTTCCAGCAATTGGAAATAAATCAATCTATGTTTATTTAGCTTCGATTGAGATAATAATTATCCAAAAATGGCTAGATATAGAAAATTAAACAAAAACAAAACAAAACAACAAAAAAAAAGTGTAGAGGAAGCAGAACTTTCACAAAATATAATTTTCTCAAACTACTTGAAGGTCATAGATATCCACAGCATGCTTCACCGTTTGCAGAATCTATTTAATTCCACATTCTCAATAAGTAAAAATCAAAACCGGTTTTCCAAATTTTGAAGGTCAGAATGAGATACAGTTCTGCTCTAAAGTGTCCCTGTTAAAACCATACTGCTTTGTGAGAGGATCTTACAAAAGCAAGCATGAAAATATTGCATCTTCTGCTCATCCCTCTGGTAAAAGGTCAACTCTGCTACTATTCAATTTAAACACTGCAAGTTTACAGAGATACAATTATTAAATACTTGGACTTACAGGCTCTATGTCTAGATATGTCTCATGCTCCTTTTCATTTGGGCTCAGGCCTTCCACGTCATGCAATATAGAATCACTTGCATGAAGAAAATGAGGAAGAGAGATGAATACCGGTCTTTCTGTTTGAAAAAAAAACAAAAAAAAACAAAACAAACACTCTCTTGATTCCTTAAGCCTTGTTATGGTGCTCATCTTCTGAGGTAATTTTCCAGACATAGTTTCATTATATGGATGTACAGTCGTGATAAAAACGTTAACAGTCTAATCCCACCCCCACAAAAAAAAAAAAAAAAAAAAAAGTGTGTGATTCTTTTGTCATGAGGAGAATTTGCATGGTGAAATAAACTGTAGTCACAAATCCTGCTTGTCTGTGTCTACATTGTGGAGCTGGCAGTGCTACCAGTTTCATGCTGAAGTGAGGACATGACTGTCGCTGTTTCCCCCACCTACATGATCTTGTTTTACTTGAAGGGACCCCATGCCATCCACTCCACATTGAACACAGCTAATAGTGTCTCTCAGTCTCTGAAATGTGTATGTAATTGTGCACAAACCCACCCCTTGTTGTGTGTGTGGATTACCACAAATGCAAGGACTAAGTCTGGCTTTTATACAGTGCCCCTTCTTTCTTTCCTCTACACAGATTCCTGCAGTTTCAATGTACAATCTGTAGTATCACAATTTTACATTGCACTATGAAATACAGAAATATTATGGTCCTCATTTTGGGAAATGAGGCTGCAGAAATGTGAAGAATCTCACAGGCAGTCTGCAAGAATTCACAGACTAATACAAACATCCTGGATCTTAGAGTAAAACCTCAGTTACAGGACACATTCTTTCTCCCCAGTTAAATGGAGTGTTTGCTAGTGCTGTGTCGTACTTGCTTTGCAGGCACTGATGTCTAGGACTCCAGCTAACGTGCAGTTCTGTGATATGACTCGATCTGTACAGAAGCAATAATTATCTCCCACTTCAGTTGGCGATGCAAATGCTTCACGAGGAACTGCGAAACGATAGAGGGTGATTCCCTTCACGGTCTTTTTGCCCTGGAAAACTCCGTAGATTGATCTGAACACAAAAGAGGAGAAGAATGTTTCAGTCGTTTTGGATTAAAAATCTGAATTCATGGCAATACTCTGGAAGGATCTCCCATTTATCTCCCTCTTAAAAGAAACAAGTAGCCAATGTCCAGTCTCCCAACACTGTGTTCAGCAGTTCGTAGGGGTGTTCCTCTGCCGCAGAAAATATTCCCCACCTTCACAAAGGGTTGTAGAAGCTAAGAGGTGAGCATGACAATACACAAAAAGACAGACAAAAACTTCTAACACTAATAATAAACAATATAGACAAAACGAACAAATTAATTAAGATCTCTTTTCCCTACATACTTCTACACCTGCTGTCATTATGTTTTGAAAGTTTTTGGACTACAGTAGAGAAGTAAATCAGCTCTGCTGTAGTTTTCTTCAGATCTAATGATAATCTAAGCTTTATAAAGCAGGTAACATCCTGCATATAACTTCATTCCACTGCATATGAATCAGAATATCACTTAAGCTTCTTTTTGCTAATTCATTATCAGCTGATACAGAGATATGGTTGTTACACAATAAGGTTACCAGGACAGCACTTTGTATTACAGCCAAACAAAAGAAGGGTTCTGGGTTTTGCAACGTGGACAGAACAATTTTCCCCGACCCTGTTTTAGCAGGAGCTTAGGGTAATTGTTACCATCCTTAACTGTTCATAAATTGTGAGAATTAAATGGTCAGAGGGGTTTCTCAAACTGTGTGCAATTGATCCAAAGAATTTTATCATTTCTCCTCTACATAGAATTCCCTTTTCCATGACTTGTGCAATGTTTTCCAGTTTGGGGATACAATTGCTACACAAAAACAAAAAGAACTTTAACTTCATGTAAAAACACTGATCTTTGGAAACAAACACTCTGCAAAGCAAATGGCCTACTTCAAACCAAGAAAAAAGGATGTAGTTGTTCCCAGGCAGCAAAATAAATAAAGGGGTTGAACCTCCCAAAGTAAATACACTGTGATGTACTTTAAGTCTTTTAACACTGCTTTCAGTGATCCCACTGGAGAACTCAGGGACATTGGATAGCCACAGTAGAAGCAACAGGCTTAAAAGTCATCAGTATGGGATGTATTAAGCAGGCTTGCTTGTTTGTAAATACATAAAAATAAAATATGTAAAAATATCCTGTGAGAAAACAATTTTAAGTATCTAATGAATGAGAGCAAATCCTGTTCTGCATAGATAATTTTCTCCAGAAATGCCAAAGATGGACCTAACTGGACCCTGCTGTACCTGTTGCCTTCTCAGACCAAACAAGGCAGGTTATGATCAAGGCAGTTACAGATTTCTAACAGCTCATAACAATGTCAGATTTTCCTGAACTATACATGTGTAACCAGCAGAAATAAAATACACCAGAAATATCTTGCTGTTTGACCTTATAAAAAAGTGGTGGAATCAGGCTCTGAACCACGAGCCCAGCTCATGAGTTAACTTTTGTTTAGATGAAATGTTTATGTGGCACTGCCTCAGTGACCTGAGCCCCAGCACAACCACCGCAGCCACCCTCTGAAATGAAAGAGCACTCAGTGGCACATGCCAGTGTGTACCCACACCAGGAAGGGACCAGCCTACCTGCAAATATCAGAGGAGAAGAAGCGTAGTACCTGATTCTTCTTAATAAATGGTGGGAATGATGCTCCATCTGTAAACAAAATAATAATTAAAAAAAAAAGCCTTGAAAGCAATTCCACTTAGAAGACATGATTTAATTTCTAGCTCAATACTCAGCTGTTACTTTCCTATAAACCTGTGAAAAAGGTAAACAAAATGAGTCATTTACGGGGAAAATGTTTATGTAAGTTATTGCACAGTTACAGGTACTCCACAGATAAGATTTAATTGTTTTTGTAAGTGAGCCAAGTTATGGCAGTTTTTTTTTTTTTTTTCCCCTAGATGTGAAGCTCTATGATCAAGCTCATTAAAAACAGAGGATATTAAAAAAAAATCCTGCTTAATATGAAGATCAATACCTGTTGCTATTGCTTCAGGGTTTATGCAGCCTATAGAATTAAACCTTCCTAGAGATTCTTGGTTCACCTGCAGTCATGACACAACACTTACAAGAAATACAGCTTTAGATTTCAACACTGTCTCTTTAATAATCAAACCTTGTTTCACCAAAGATTGCTCAAATTGATCTGTTCTTTGTAAACTGAGGACCTCTCTAGAGCTAATGGAGAGAAGGAAGCACTTCTGGAGCACAGTCCACGTCACACCACAGCAGACATGCAAAATAAGTCAGAGGAGTAGCACGTTGGTGTTGCATTTCCACTCACTATAAAACGAGTTCAGACAGTTCAGATGTGTATTTCTGCAGAGCAAGCACCCAGAGTTATGTAAGAGGACCCTGTGCCATTTTCCCTATTAAGGTGTTGTAACAAACCTTTAACCAGCGTATTTGTTAATTCTTGCTACAATCTCTGTTTAGTTTCTTAGGCAGCAGCCATAACAAAGGGATTGAAAACATCTGTGATGTCTTTGAATCTAGTTGGCAAGAGCAAGAAAGCTAAATTACATACTGCCACTTGCCCACTGCTGACAGAAGCACTTTAAGAAAATTCAAGATCATCCTAAACACACACTCTATTCCTAAGTCTTGGCAGTCTTGTAAGGTTGGCGAACATGGAGTCATTTCAAACCCCATACAAGTATATTGTTCAATTTTTTTGTCTATGTATTTTCTTATACTGTACATGCTGAGCTTTTGTGTGAAAGCTCACAAGATAGGCTGAAAATCTCACACTTAGAAGGTTATTTAAATCTGCTGCATCTCTAAACACATGGTCTCTCCTAAGCAGTCACACTGAATGCTCTTGTAAACTGTGCAATAATCTTTGCTTCATATTTTCACTGTACTGGAGCACTTAATCTGGCTAGCTGAGTATGTTTATTTTTAGGTGTGGAAGAAGAAAAAACAAAAAGCTGACTCTAGGTAAAAAGACTTCAGGCCCCATAAGAGAGTCATAGAACCTAAGAAAATATTGTTTCTTATAAAATTAATTGCATGGTTTTAAAAGGAATTAACCCTTTGTGACTCACAGACTTTTGGAAGATTAAATTCTTGTGATGTATTTTAAATACTTCAAAATAACTTACTGTATGCTCTGGGTTATCGGGAAAGTTATCCATGCCAGGTAAAGCAGAATGGAAAACAGAAAAAAACCACCAAAAAACAAACAGCCCAACCCAAAGCCTGCTTGTTCTGATACTTGCTTACTGAAGGCCTAGAGGTCTCTGCAAAAGTCTCCACTGAGACATCTGCCAGCCTCAGCTCCACAGATTGTGTCCTCACAGTGATGCTTTCACTTACCAAAAAGAAGAATATCACCTTGAACAAATGTATCTTAGACAACTCACCTGTTTTCATATGCATGCCAAAAGCAAATATAAAAATATTCCTCTATAGTAAAAATTTCCTAATCTAAACTAATTTTCTTCTTCATCCCTATTCACTTTATAGTAGCCTACAAACCATCCATCTGACAGCCTTCTCCCTTGTTACCTCAATTTCTTTACATAACTCAGGACACTCACTGTGGTGCATTTAAATAAAATTTTCAACAGTGTAAATGAATGTGCATTATTAAAATCCAAAGATAATTTTCAACTGCTATAGCAAAGAAAAAGATTCCTAGTTATATTGTATTATGCAGATAATTAGTAGTAACAAGAGAACTGGATTATTTTCTTGTGACTTCCACATCTACTCTAGATGTAAAGACTGTAGACATGTGCATGTAAATAACATACAGTAACATATAATATATACTTTATTAGATACACACATATGCATACATCATCCTAGTAGTATGTATACATATATAAAGATATTTAATACACAGAATATAGAACTACCAAAGTCCAGGGGAATTAATTATTTTAAATATTGAATCTCATTATTCCCTAGAAATATCAAGAAAATGTTGAAGTTTTAAAAAGCTTTAATAGCTCACCTGTGCCATTAACCATATCACAGTGACCTTCCCAGTATGAAAGATTCCTTTAAGATAGGAAAAAAAAGTCATGCTGCATGTAGTATATTATACCATGTAAGCAATTTAATTACCTCAATTGCTAAATATAACTTTCCAGTATAAGCTTGACCCATTAACAAAGGCAAAGGATAGAGATGTTCATTTATTCAGATAAATTGTAAGATGCATTAGAATAGATTAAAGGAATTGAGCTACTTAAGCATGCAAGGTAGAAACAACTACTTATATCAAAGAATCAATTACTGTCTTAAATCCAACCCCTAACAGAACTGTTAATGGCTGAAAGAAAGAGATGATTTTGCTAAGCCCAGGGCTTGATCTTCTTTCCTTTTAATTGTGAAGTGAAGATTTTCCATTTATCTATAGCTCTTAGTGAATCAAGGTTTAAAAGCCACACCTTAAAAATATTTTTTTTTCAGTCTACGTTGCTATGATACCTTTTGTTTTTATAGCTTTCAATTATTGCTGTTTTTGTAATATCTTCTGTCCCAGTATAAACGTTGTAAGGTCCATCACTTGTCCCATTATACTGTAACAGACACAACAAGAAAGAATATCAGTTAGAAATATTGAAAAAAATGGTAGCATTGGCAGATTTTTGTTTCCTCAGAACTGCCTTAAGTTTTATTAAGAGAACGATAACTGAAGGCATTGCCTCCTCATTGGTTTCACTTACCGGGTAGAAGACTCCCAGAATTGGGTTCACGGAGATGGGGATACTGTTTAAGAAGGGATCTGTGTATCCCCACAGCAGTTCTTTTACTGTTCTGTTCTGCAGCATGGTTGACTTAGAAGATTTAATCCAAGTGTTTAATAATATTTGCATAAAAGTGCCTGGGTACAAGGCAGGTGCAGCCTACAACAGCAACACAATCAATGTTTAGCATCAAATTCTGCATGTGCTTTGGATCAAAAACACAGAGACTGACTCCAAGAAATCTCTGGCAAAGCCAGTTTCCAGATCTGCAGCTCACTTGAAGTTAAGTTTCTGCATAATACTGACACTCCTTAAGAAAAACTACTGGGCATAAGTTACATAAGTAGAAAATTTTTCTTGACTGATTGCATGAGTTCACTAGATCACCCCTCATCACAGAATCACAAAACAACTGAGGTTGGCAGGGATCTCTGGAGATCATCTGCTTCAACCCCCTGCTCAGGCAGGGCCACAAAGAGCTGGTTGCCCAGCATCACAGCCAGATGGTTTCTGAACATCTCCAAGTGAGAACTGCAGAAAAGGTTGGATCAGATGATCTTTGGAGCGACCTAACAACAAGGGCTCTTCTATGATTCCATGATTGCTGCTATGGTTCTATTTTGTATTTACACCATGTGTCTCTATACTCCATCCCTCACAGCAATCCTGAGTGCTCACATGAAGACACCACAGAGTTAGTGTGAGACAGTCAGGCAATACAACCTTAAGATTTTATATTTATTTGTTAATACAGTAGTAGAGCTCTCCTTAGTGTATCTGAAACCCACGTCATTTGAGTTTATGGAGAGGGAATTTATCCTGTGACAGTTTCATTGTTACTAATGCTAATCCCATTCCTGAAGTGTTCAAGGCCAGGGTGGATGCAGCTCTGAACACCCTGCTCCAGTGAAAGGTGTCCCTGCTCACGTCAGTGGTTTGGAACTGGATGTTCTTTAAGGTTCCTTCCAACCCAAACCTCTCTATGATTCTATGAACTTCTCCACTACTTCCTCCAGGACTTCAGCATTTGGATCTGGACATTATGGTTTTGTTTCTTTACTTACAACAACAGCAAGGTTGAGGCAGGTGACAGTATCGTTTTCTGTCCCAACAGACATATCAGGTTCAAATCTAGCAACATTAGGCAACATGTAGGATATTGTGTCATTGCCACTTTCCGTGATGTTTTCTTTAGGCAAATATCGCACCCTGGAAATACAAAACACAAACACAGAATATTTTTAACCTTTGACTTTCGAGAAAACACATAACCATGCTTGACCGAAGGTTTTGAAAAGTTGGTGAAAATTTTTTGTAAGATGAATGTTGAATATTTTATAACCAGTGAAAGCTTCTCAACTTTTCATGTGAACATAAGTTTCATTTTCTGCAAAATATTTTTCTTCTGAAAATATTTCTTTAGTGCCAAATGCAATATTTTTCTTGCTACCAAAATGAAAAAAAAAGTACTTTTTATTTTTATGTCATTAATGTACCTTGTATATTTTTATGTTTTGTTTTAAATTAATTATGTTTTGTCACATTTTTTCATAAGCTAATTACATTGCATGTAATTAGAAGGGGGTGACACAGGCTGGTTGATAAATACTCTTTAAGTTTTGATCTGATAGGTACGTGTTGCAACAAAACAGATTACAAGTTAAACCCATAATACCACTTTGATAACATTTCATATGCACACAGAGATTTATAAGCACCCTTTCAGCCCCACTGAGATTGTCTCAGACATGCCCTGTCAGCAGATCTCTAAGATGCAAATCTCTGCTGCAGTTCCACCTTTAGCACAACTCTTCCATTTCCTATCCTCTTGCTGACTCTCTGTAAGGATGGCAGACAGCAGGCATCAAATCACTTAGCCTATGCTGTGTGTCCAGAAAGCTTATCCCTGCTCAGTCCCAGAAGGGATCTTCAGGACACTCCATCAGATCTTCCAGCCTGAGTGTGGGAGGTACAAAAGATACTGTGAACGTTTTCCCATGGTGCAGATGCAGCCAGTTCAGGTGGGTCTTCTCTGAAGAGCAGCTGGATTTGGCTTCTCAGAATTAGTTTGTGTGCATGTTATTTTAATTAATGGCCTAATGTGTAGAGCACCTACCGGAAAGTTGAGAGATTTTTCTTTCTAATTAATGCTACTTCTAACTGGAAACAGAAGACCTAGAACAAGATTTCCCAACAGAATCAGGGGGACAGTTGTGTTTTCAAGTTTTTCTACACTATAATAAATTATTAAGTATTTAAATGGAGATTGACAGAGAGAGAGGGAGAGACTCAGTGTCACAGTTATTCAGGTAGACCAAATATCCCAGGTGACATGTCTGCAGTCCTGAGAAGACCATAGTCATAATTTTTTTACTGCTTTTATCTACACTTCTGGCTGAGATTTGTCCCTGAGAAAACAGGCACCATGATCAGCACCAGAGTAAAACATTCCTGTTTGGTGGGAATTCACCGTCTGCAGTAGTTCTTAACTGGTTGTTTTCTTAACTCCTGTGTAAAGATTTTCTCTGTCTCCCGAAGTATTCTATGAACCAAGAGTTCTCTATTTCCAGTGAGAAATAAATAGGCTTTCACACATCAAAGTACCTAGGCTGTATATGCTGCAGTGGATAACTATCTTGCAAATATAATATACATCCTCAAAAATATTGAGAAAGAAATATCCTATCATCATAGGAAAGCAATTTCCTACCAAGAGTGCCAGGGATAGCTAGATATTGCCCTTAATAACTCAGGAAGCATCAACTCATCCTATGTCAACATCACATTTAAAATAAAACAAATAACTAAAAACTTCCTTGAATGTGGGAGGACTGCTGCACCTAGGACCTAGCTAGTACAATCAGAAAGAGGAATGCTTTTCGGAGGAAAATTTGTAAAGAAAAAGCTATAGCTTTAAATAAGTCATATAGGAGAAAAAAAAGCAAGCCACAATATTAAAATAAGTATGAATGATGCATGGGCAATAATCTCTTGGTTTTAGGGCATCTGGCATATTTTCTTCTGTGTATAAAGCTGGCAAAACCGGAAAAGGAATAAATGCAACTGCCTCTGTGTTACTGTGGATACTGAGCAATAGTTTTTCACAAGAACAAGCAGCTTCATATCCAATTACCTATTTCTGTTTGTGTTTTCCTAATGTGAGACTCAGTTCAGAAAGTGTCTGGGACTGCTGTGTGTAGCTGCAATTTAGGCATTTTTGTCAAGTCTGACTTAAGAGCAATGCTGGAATTTAAAAAATTAATTTTAACCCAGCAGAACTTTCTCTGACTTAAACAAAACTTCTGATATGATGTCACATATTCAAGGGTTTTTTCTTACCTGTATGTGTAAGGTCCTCTTTGTTCAAGTTTTGGACGAGCTCCTTCCTCTAAAACCTCTGAAGGATTTAGCACGTGGAAAATCCAAAATTCTCTGTAAACTGAGCTTCCTGGTACAATCCAATTTTGATAAGCAGTGGTACCATTTGCAATGACAGCTTCCTGAAAGTACAACAATCAAAGCTAAAATTAACCACAAAAAACCCCCAAGTGACAAGTAGTATTTACATTATGGATTATTGTAAGATTCCCAAGGACACAGAAAAAAAGCACCATTATCATCAGTATGAGGCATACAGTGGCGTTGGCCAACATCTGAAGGCAGCCTGACATTCCTGCTCAGTGAGAGTAAAAGTGAGTCCCCTAAAGCAAATGACCAAAAAGCTGATATAACTGCTGATGTACCCCGTAGCAAAATTTTCCCACTGCTGTGGTGGGGCATAGCCTTAGTTCTCTAACACTTGCTAAAGCCACTGATTATTTATAAAGAGAAAATCTTTGAGTGACTGAATGACACCCAGGAGGTTACAGAATTCATAAACTATTTTTCATACATTTGCAAATAGCCCAAGGGAGGAAACAAGAGTTATCTCTGAGCATTATTCAGGTACTAGATAATTATGCAGCCAGAGAAGTCAAACAGTGCTCCTGAAGGACTGTTTTTTTGTCACAAAACTTTCATCACCAAAACTGAGACTTCATAAGAAATCTCTCTAGTTTTGGTAACATTTTGCTAGGAAAGTTTCCCTGGTCTAGGGAATCAGGGTAGAATACAGCTATAAGGACAAGACAGCACATCAGGAACCACACTAGAGGAACCAATAGTTTTAAGTCTGTGGCATTCAGCCATATGGTAAATGTCAATTCAGTCCTCAGGACTGTACAGTGAGGAGAGTTTGAAAGTATGCTACCTGCATAGTCAGGGGAATGCCTGCTTTGCCTGGTCTGCATCAGGCCTCTTATATAGGATTTTCCTGAAGTTTTGGGATAATGTAGTTTTTCCCTTTGGTGGTAAAAATTCAGAAAAGTTTTTTCGATAAGAAGAAAAAGTTAGGCTGCCTGTCTCCGACATAAAACATTTTTTTTTTTTTTTTTTTTTTTTAATTAGAGTGATTCAGTATGAATTAGTTAATTTGCAGAACTTGTGAAGTCCAAGGAATTAAAAGGCTCTAATTTCTCTAGATAGCAAGGAAAGACATTTTAAATCAGAAGTTGCTAGATTTTCTTTCTAGTTTAAGTTTATGCCCCTAAAGTTTGCTTAACAATCACTAGTGTAAAGCACTGGGCTTGCTGTCTAAATATCTGCTATAATTTATGTGCAAAAAGGGAAGGAAACCTTGCCACAGCAGTTGTGTTATAATCCTGAGGCCTTGCACTCAGACCTGACAGCTAAAATTCTCTTAAGCCTTGTTTTGAAAACCTCAGAAGGTCAAAGAGTCTATCACAGCCGTGATCCAGCATGGGATAGAATATGTCCTTGATGAAGAGGGAAAACTTACGTGATTCAGAAATCACTCTTGCAGTTTTGACAGAGAATTGCTTGAAGAATCTGGGAGAAGCAGGCTGATGCAAAGGCTCAACTCTGTCTGCCTGTGATCTGTACTCAGCAGGGTCCTGAGATGGGGACAGAGGTGGGATTTGACCTCCCACCTATGTGTAACTTGGGTGGGGAAATGGTTAAGGATTCCTTGCAGCTATATGGTCAAGAGGACAAACTGATCTCTCTAGAAGACAACATTCAGGACCAGAGGTGAATAAATTTTCAACCTTGTGATAATAGATCTATTTAATAGATCTTAAAGTGGCGTTACTTACTTTTAAAAATTTTCTTCTCCATTCCCCTTCCCCTTATAATCCTTTGCCAGGGGTTAGAGCAGCTCAGAATGATGTGCTGACTCTGCCACTGCACTCTGCCAGGTCACAAGGAGTTGCTGTGTGGATTTGCAGCCCACCACTCACTCTGTACTAATGCACTGTGAACACTCTCGTGGGATGCTCCAAGACTACAGCTGATCCAACCTGACAGTACTGCAGCCAAAGGGGCAAGTGGCTCCTGCAGTCCCCGGTACCTGATCTATGTGCCTCCTTCTTCCTTTGTGTCAGCTCTCATTCCTCAGGGATTTCTCCCTATTGGACAGTAGGAAGATTATTTGCCTTTTTTTTCTTTTTTTTTTCTTTGTTCTGTGTTACCTTTCTACGAGTTAGCTATTTGGCTCAGGGGTCTGTGTAGGGGGAACCAGAGTTAAAACAAGGGAAGCAGAAGGACAAAAGAGGGAGGGGGAGGAAAGGAGCAAGACCATTATTTTCAGTGGCATTCAGCCATTATTGTTAATAACATTTCTCCCACAGAGGAGGTGGGTTTGATTCTCTGTCACATACTTTGAGAGTGCCAATGGTGAGTTAAGGTGGAAGACAATCTGCCCTTATTCATGCCTTCATTTAATAAAATTAATATCCTCACACCAGCAAGTCCTTGGTTTTCACCTTTTGATCACAGGTGATCCATCTCTAGATATTACTCCTCTCTATAGCTGGTCATCTGTGTATTTCCCTATTAACACTGCTATGCTATGTTACGAAACATGGAGTAATTTTGGAAAGTGATTTGCAACTGATAGTACAAAACACTTCTCAACTCCTTATTCAATCTGCATTAGCTCTAATATCTTACACAATAGTTAATTACTGTTAGCAAAAGTAGCTATACAAAACCTAATTTCTACATAGCCAAGTTCATATCATGACCTAACTGTGCAACACTGAGTGAAACCAGTCGGAATTTTAACATTTTTTTGTTTCTTTACAATTTTCTCCCCACTTGATGTGGGTCAATTAGCAATATATAAATTCAAAGGAATGCTGAGCAGTCAGCAATAGAAGCTTGCTGTACTTTGAATTTACACTAAACTCAGCCATCACGATTTCTGACAAAGAAATACAAAATTTAAGACAATGTTTCTGTCTTGATGAAGGATCTGGCCAGATGGACAAAAGATGCCATTTTTCTGGGAACTGAGACATGCCACAAATACTTTTGGCTGTAACAAAATTGTTATTAGTTTACGTGTTATATATGTCAGTTTGCGTATGTAAACTGGAGGAAACAAACAATACAATTGTGTAAATCTGAACAAGTTAGGCTCCAGAAAAGCATTTTGCAGCTGGAGGTAGGAATAGCCATTTATTACTTCTTAAGTGATGATTATTAGCTTATTATTAGCTTTTCTATTGAAGCTTTGTTGGATCAAAACTTTTAGTCCTTTTTCAGTCCTTGATAGCAAAAAATTGAGGGAGCTAATCAAGTTTATAATTGATAATTCAGGAATATGTGTGGTTAGATCACTTATGTTCTGCTGAGAGCTAGAAGCTGCTTTAGCTTTATTAGTTTGCATAAAGAAGTCGCATATGAATGTTATGAACAGAGCTTTAAATTAGAAGTTTCCAATGCCTCTGGCAGCTGATAAGATATAATCTGCCAAGACAAAAGATATATGTAGACAAATAGATGACTAAACATAGTAATAGCTAAAATGGATAGCCTTATTTCTAAAAATAACTGAGACTACCCGAGGGCAGCACTGAGGCATTGTGGCAAATCATACACCATTCTGTATTATTAATTCACCATGAATTCAATATATTAAATATTACTATGTAACTTCTGTGAAACTCCTGAGCTCACGTACTCAGAGAGCAGAAGATCTTAGAGAAGTGGTGATAAACATTTTTCTGGTGAATAAATCTGTTACCAATAGCTTTGAGTGGTTAAACCTAGCTGGAAACAAAAGTTGATAAGCTGAAAAAAAATATCATAACTGAAGTGATGGGACCTTTTCCTAAATAGATAATATTGTTTTAAGGAAGGAAAGGCAAAAAGGAGTAACTGAGCCATGTCAAAATATCTTCATTCAACAATATCAGATGCAATCTTTCTGATTTGCTGTTTTGAACTGACTTCTTTTTCTTTGGATTTTTTCTTTTTATGATAATATCTAGTAATGATGACAACAGACATGCTACTGTGCAACTGAAATATGTGGAGTCAGTTTAAAAGGTGCATTTTGACAATGTCAAACAAAATATTTTTCATAAAGAACTCTAAAACTTTCCTATTTCTCTATAACTATACAAAGGTTAGTTTTCTAAGACCTTCATGGAAAGGTTCCTCTCCTCTGGATAGATTCAATGTTTGGGGAAACTAGGACTTTTGCCCTTTGGTCCTTAAATCAAAGAGACCTTTTAAGGGGGAAGTCTCCTTACTATGAATAGTATCGGGGCTGAAATAGATTAGTACTCCTCCTTCAGTGGATCCCTGCCAAGATGCTGCTGCTGGTGGTGTCATTTTGAGTGTGCTCTTCAAGTAACAGTTTCTTTAAAGATTCTTGAAAAAGACTCAGAAAATATACACGTTGATTTAAAAAAACCCAAACAACCCATCCCCTGTCGGAGGTAGGAGTTGAAAGAACTTATCCAAAAAAGGTCTGGAGCTAGAAAACACCGCGTGTTCTGTGTGGAAGCATGGATGTCCAATAATAAACTGGAACACAAGAGGTGACATTTGGGTGTTCCACATTACATGGACTTTGCTTGGGTTGTCCTCTCACGGACCGTTCATGGGGGGAGCACGGCACCTGCCTGCTAGGAGATAAGCACCTATAGCCTCAAAGTCTCTGTACGATTTCTAAGGGCACCTGAGATTACCCATACACCTCCAGATGCTTTCTCTTTGCTTCAACAACAGTATGCAGCCTTCCAGCATAATATATTCTGCAGTGTTTGCTCAGGCTAATCTCACAATGAGTGCAATAAAGGAGAAATGAGGCCGGTAGAATTTGGTGAAGTGTAAAGATTTGTGCTCAAGAGAAGCACGCTTAGGCTTCCACTGTTAGCAGAAAAGAACAGAACTATTGATTGCATTGATTTTTGAAATTAAAGTTCTCCCTATTTGTTGGGAGATGCTAAGAGGTTTAGCTGGACTCGCTTGAGAGTAAATTGATGGTCATGTTATTTGACCAAATCTCGATAACAAGCTAATTTATGGCAATTTGACTCGTTATAGTATGAAGTGTCCTAAAACTGTTCAACATTTGATTTTCTAATCCAGCAATGACATTAGATAGCAACTTTCATTTCCCCTAGAAATACAGATTTGGTCTCACTACATTGCTGTCAAGTTGTGTAAGGAACTGGGATGTACTGAGATAGGATAGGCAGAGGAAAAACTAGGGGTCTTCTTTCAAGCTTTGTGCAGAATTTAAGACAAGATTTTGAATTTAATGGTCATATCTGAAACACTTTTTTGCTTTCATTAAAAATATGGCATTTCGAGTTTTGCTTTCATCCACTGGGTGAGAACCTAAGTTTAAATTTTGCCTCATATGAGTCCAAATGGAAATATCATAGAATTATAGAATCAATGAGGTTGGAAGAGACCTCCAAGATCATCAAGTCCAACCTTTGACCAAATTTCACAACGCCTACTAAACCTTATCTTGAAATGTCAGATCTACTAATTTTTTTAACACTTCCAGGACTGGTGATGACACCACTTCCCTAAGTAGTCTGTTCCATATAAATGCTTACAGGCCATATCTGAGAGAATAACTCACTCCTTGGCTTTTGCCTGTCCTAGAGTCATTATTCTTGAAAAATTCCAAATAAATTTGTCATTGAAACTGAGTTGTTTCTACCAAAGATTTTCTGTAAAAATTATATTTCCAAAAGTGAAATATTTAAAAAAAAAAATATTTTCAGTATGCTGTGAGCATAGGCTGAAATGATCTCATATTTCAGATGTTGTACCTTGGCACACCTTGTCTGAGAAGGAGTTGTCTTGTCTTAAGAGACTTTTGGTCTCACTGAACAGTCAGCATACTTAGTAGAAAGACAATAGTCTAGTATGACTAGTATTCTTACATAAATAAATAAAGCCTTTAAAAATTTACTCTGTTATGTTTTGTATGATTAGAGGTACAAATTTTCTTTTTCATACACATCAAACAAGCTGCTTTGAAACAGGTACAAGGATCTAAAACATGATCACAATGCAGAAAATTATAAGGAGGTGGAGGGAAAAATTACTCCCTCCAATGCTTTACCACTAAGGACTCATGCAGATATAATTGAATATGTAGACATTTGCAAACCACGCTGTATAACTGGTTCATTATTGTAAGTAAACAGATGAACACATAATACTGCTAATAGTTGTAATTCGCTTTCAAAATGCTGAATGGCGTAAGACAACACTGGATTAACTCAAAGTAAATATTTCACGTGAGGAGATACACATTTCAGAATGATGTGTTTTCTAGAAAATCTCTCATCTCCTCAATATGGCAATCAAAATTATTTGCAAATATAGAGTATGACTTTTTTTGTAAAATATTGCATGGTGATTGAGACATTTTCTAGTGATATTTTTTTTATTCTTTATAAGCTTGAAAAATTCTTGAAAATACAACAGTTGGAAAATTCCTCTACAGTTTGGTTTTCATTGAGTTGGCTGATAAAATTAAGATGTAATATAGAAGCCGGTTTTTTTTAATTATTATTATTTTTTAAAAAGTGATTCTATAATCTAGCCAGGGCCTCAACAGACAGTTCCACATTTCCTGACAGTTCATGAATCTACCTCCTCAATTGACTCAACAGCTGTGGAGCTAAGGGTAGTCTTCCAGAAAAGCCTTTGAATAAGTGTCTCCAAGATGTCCACAGTCTTCAGCACCACAGCAGACCACTAAGCAATAGGACTAAGCAATAGCCAAAGACCTTAAGCTTTCTAGATATTTAACTATTGGAGAACCCACTTTTGCTGCAGTGACCCCAAGGAGACTTTTTGTCTCCGTAATGGACATGCCAGAGCTTCCATCGTCTTTCATTCCAGATTACTCCATGATTTAGACCCTCAGTTATATACCCTTTTCACCAAAGGTCTAATAAATTAATTTTTCATTTTACTTTAAAGATAAAACTAGATTTGAGATACAAAATTATCTAAAAAGCAGAAAAAAATTTGTGCCTGCCTGGTCTACAACATTCTACTTTAATTACTCTCCACACTTAAACCAGGGAGAGGTATTTGATCAGATGCTCCAATCTTGTGGAGCAGACTGACTTGCATCATATAATCACAGAACGTGAGTACATGAAGTGTAGGATGGGATTCTGCAGCAGAATACTATTTAGATTATATTGCAGTAAATATAAGTGCATGAAATGAGTACCAAAATAAGGAAAAAAACCCCCAGTAAAATAAATAAAGGAAAAGATAAAGAAACTAGAAATAATCATAAATATAACAAACATAAACCCTAATTACTTCTAAATTACATACCGAAAACACACCTTGAAAAAAATATTTTGGCTTCTAATGTGAAGTATGAAAGAGAGCAAGCAAGTAAACATGGCATTGTAATTAATATATTTTTAAAAAATATTGCTGTAGCCTATATTTCCACAGAAGTGTGGAATTACAAAAACTAGGTTTAATAAAGAAAAAGGAAAAAAAAGCAGAAACAGAACACAAGATTTAACATTAATGACTATTCAATAACCACAAACCGTATGGACCCAAAACAACAAAATCAAAAAATTTACCTTTTCTATTGCTTTGCCTATGAGGTTATCTCCAACTGGTATTAGGACTCCCCCAAAGATAGCCAGCACAGCACCGACGATGGCCCCAGTGAGGAGCCCACAGTTTCTGTTACAGCCCATTCCTCTCCTTTGTCAGGGAGCAGGTAGACAAGGTACAAGTATCCTTGCTGTAAGGCTTGATGCTTTTTCCTCACTTCTTGGTCCCAACAGACTCACTGATTTTCAGCAGAGAAGCTGTTAATATAAGCAAAAAGTGAACCAAAATCAAATTACAAAGCTCAAAGTACAAAGTACATGAAATGCAGAGGGCAGGAAGATAACAAGTCTACAACAGCCAGCCAGTGGCCAGCCGCTGGCAAAAAAAACAAACAAGTTGCAGGTACTTTTGGAAAGCTGATCGTCTATTACATATGATTATCTTTCTTCATTCCAGTTCTCTAAACAGATTGATAAGTTCTTTCATTACCCTTTTTTTTTTTTTGGCTCTGTTGCATTAGCGCAATCTGATATTGTTATTATTCAGGTGACACTCTTCCTGATGTAGACATCTCTGAAATCTCTCTCTGCCAAACAAGGAGACCATGGATAGTTCTCTGATCTCAGCCTGCCATGCCCATGGCTCCCACTTCAGGCAAAACCAGGAGTTACACCACTCACTGGTGAGAGCTACTCAGGCTGTTTCTGAATTATGCCAGTAAGAAAGTCCCCAAGGTTCACCAGCACGTCAGTGGGAATGGCAGCCCCTAAAGGGAGACACCTGTGAGAATCCTCTTTACAGATCTCTATCAGCCCACAGTCCTCTACTGAAGGAATAAAACTTTGTTTCAGCAACTTCATGACAAAGACACAACTGGATTTACCCTTGAGCTGCATTCCTACCACCAAATTTCATCAATCCCAACTGCCTTACAGAACAGCAGAGATTTTAAAGCGAGTTTAGAGCTTGATCTTTGAAAGATGTGATACCTCAAATGTCAAGATTATTCAGTCTCTCAAGAAAAACATCTGCAATTACTCAGGAAAAACAAGAGTTGTTGGTAATATGTGTTAACATACCTTAAGACCTAGCCCCTGGTGAAAGAACTTGTAAAGAAAATCAGAATGGCACCCCTGCTGAAAGATATGGTAAAACGTAAGCTCCTAGTGATATTTTTTCTGACTTGTTATTGTTTATGAATAATTTAGACAAAGAGGTGCCTAATTTAAAGTTTATTCTTGGTCAGGAATTAATCACATTCACAGAATTTGCAAGTTTGTTATTTACTTTAGATCTCCAGTTAACAGAAAATCTGCTCTTTTCTATTTTAGATGTCACTATGTCCTTTTTATTCTTATCAATTTCTGTTTTTTAATATGTTGTTATAATCTCTAAACAAATTTCAACTGAGGTATTAGTTGCCGATTGAATTATGCATTCAAGGCCAAACTCAGAGAGCAAAGGAAAACAGAAAGATGAAGTGGAAGAACAATGGAGGAACCGGTTTTGCTTGTGATGCCTAAAGGATTAAAAGGATTTCATGAATTTCTAAATAATAAAGCAGCTACAGGAATAGTGTGTGTTGTATTTTCATAATCAGTTATAAGGTCCTATTATTAAAAAAAAGGACATACAGCATGCCCTAACGGACAAGTTACCATGGTCATCAGGCCAGTGATGTGTCCTCCCTTGTCAATCCAAACTCACAATTATATCACATCTGTACCTGGGACCAGACAGCTCCTTTTACCTGCATTGGATATCTACCTTTTCCAGGCTCTTGCACCATCAGCAGTTTATGGCTCCCTTGCCTTTAACAATGTCTATTTCTGTACATTTGAGCTCATTTGGTATGTTAATAATTTCTCCTTGGATACTTGCAAGCAGAATGACCAAAAGACTGGTTGCAACCTCAGAAAAATGTCCTTACTATAAAAGTCATCCGGTCCATCCACCTGCCACCAGGTCATTCCATGTAGTTCCCACTTCAAAGCTTTAACCTTTGATTGTTTTGCCTGCACATACAAGGGACCTAAAAGAAGTCACATTTGTCTTAAGTTTTTGACACTCACTGGGGACTGAGAAAAGTCACTTTACATCTGTAAATCCAGCTTTTCTACTGGAGGTGGTACACCTTATTTGAACTGCAGGTTCACTGTGCTGCTCTCCTCTCTACCAGCTCTGTTACTCTACTTGTTTACCAATAGAAACTCATCATAGGGGTAACATTAAAAAAAAAAATCAGTTTTCTCAAACTTTTCATGCATTTTGTTGCACTTTTCACAAAGATAACTGAAAGTTGACTTAACTGTATTATAAAACTTTAAAGTTCATTAAAGACTCCTTGATATAATGGATGGATGCATAATGTGTTTACTGGCAAATTTCAAAGCAAACTTCAGCTAGAAATTCATTAGACCTGAAGAAGTTATAAGTGAAAGTCACTAGGACCAAATCTCATATCTTTGTAGCTAGGTTCAGATCAAGATTTTTAGTTTGGCAAAGATAGAACTGTGATATGGCTGTGCAACTCATTGGAAAGGTGGTGTGGGGATTTGAAACCTGACTGTGGTAACAAATTGTGGCAAATCCAAGGCAAAGCAAAAAATTCTCAATTAAATCACATTCTGAAAAGTACATATTTCCAGTTGATTTTTCCCCTAATACTATCTATTCTACCAGATATTTTTTAAAGTGTGGAAATACACATTTTAAAATTAAAAATGGAAATTAGCTCTTTCATAAGTGTTTAAAGAGGTTTTTTAGATACCATCAGACTTTTTTTTTCTTGACCTAACTTCCATAAGCCTTTCAAATTCAACAGAAATACACTCTCCACCAAGATACATTTCCATCTACGTTTCTCCAAGCTTTTCCAATGCTTTTATTTTGTTTTAGGTGGACTAGGCATCCCTCATGAACATTAGCAATAAATAGATAGAAAGCAACTGACTGCTAACAACTTGTGTCTATTCCAAGCTTCTGCAAATTGTAAAATATTCACCCTTCTCCCACCAAACACAATGTAATAGCAGTCTAGACATCCCAATTTATGCAATTCAAATTATCCATTACACAACTGCAATGAAGAGCACTCACACCATAACACTCAATTGCACATAGAAGTCAACAAGCTATTCTCATCTATCAGAACTGAATGTAAAATATAAAGATTAAGGTAGAAATTTCCCATAAGAGTGCACTTTCTGGGGTTTCATATTCAAGTGAATATTATGTACTCTAAGCAGAATAGAAAATACCATAACAAAATTAGATATGGTCTATGAGACTATAATATCATTTAAACTTAGATTTGACAACAGGATTAATAAGAATATTTAGCCCATTCTAGAGTGCTGGATATCATAATATAATTCCATTTTTTCCAAGGTCAGATGGAGGACCTAAAAATCCTGAAATTATTAAGAGATGCATTTGCAGAGAAGAGGTTATTTCTGCTATTTTTTAATATTTGATGTACTTTGAAATTACAGTTCTAAGCTTTTTAATTGCAACAGAAAATGCTAGAAATCTCACTTTAAAAATCTGCATTTCTTACAAATTCACATGACTCCAGAACTGTAATTTGAAGAATTTTAAATATCAAAAGATAGAATGCAACTGGGAAAGTCAGCAACACTGAACATAAAATACAACTGTTATCATAATAACAAAGCATTTCACTAATACATGTACAATTTCACTCCTTCTTGCAAACAGCTTTGCAAAATGCTGCCTTTTTTTTTTTTTTTTTGCATTACAAATAAACATTTTCAAGAGCTGTTCACCAAATGACCTTTGAAGTATTTCAAGAGGAAAACTTTCTGATTTAAAATGTTGTATCATATGACTCACCTTGAATAAGGGCAACTGATTTTTCAGCTCAACATACAAGTACTTAACACATGACTTGCATCAAGTTACCAGCAGACAAGCAGCTAAATCTTCCCACCAAGCACATAGGCTCTGAACTCTGAGGGAGTGTTTATATATTCCAAGAGACGTCAGTTCCCTCTTTATCTTTTTGCCAGAAGAAAAAGTTAAGTTGTATTGGTGCTGGGGGAGGGGGTTATTTTTACAGTCTGACTAAAAGCCACTACCTACATCGCGTGGTAATATACTTAGCAACTGCAATCTTTATCAAATTTTGATCCAAGTGAGTCAAAGGTCAAGGAGACAAAAGGGTAACTTACTTATTTGGTTCCTAGTCACTTCTTTAATATACATTTGCTTGAAAACTGTTCACATTAGCAAGTTATGATCAACTAGTTCCTGATAGCTTTTTTAAGATACAGAATATTTTTAAATATTCTTTTCTTTATAGCATGGTCTGATATATATGTATAAATAAAACTTTACTAATGCAGTCATTCTCTGTCAAAATACAGACTAAGCATCTTTTCAGTTTAATCATCATGACAGTGTATTTCAAAGTAATAAGAATCAGGAAACGTTAGAATATTTTTAAGGAGTTTTTTTTTCAGATACTGGATTACAACATTTCCTTGCAAAGTGCTAAGGCTCTTCCTCTTTTACTGCAAGCTCCAACTCATCATATGCTGTGATATTCTGTAATATTCTGTGATAACATCATGCCAGAAACTTCTTTTTCTGAACTTATCTAAAAATTATTTAATTTTACACTGTTATCTCTGTTAACCAATATGTCACTTCAGTGTCTACTAATAATGAATAGTTTGCCAAGCTTTTGAACAAATATTTTCTAAATATCTCCTCCTCTCAGGTGAATTAAATGAATGCATTGTTTTAAAAGATTCCTCTGGCAGCAGCAAGAGGAAGTGATCTTTACTTGGCTTAATTATAAGAGAGAAAATATTCCTAAAAATAGATTATTAGGTCCAGACTTTCAGGGTACAGCACTGAATAGTTTGTGATTCCCATGTTTAGTATTTGCTGTTTTGACTGACTGTTGGCTGTTTTGTTTTTTCACATTGCCCTATTAGGAAGTTAGGCTTTTGTGGAAGAATCTGCCCTTTTCTAATCTACTTCTGCTAAGTAAATCTAAAATGGGTGAAGATTAATGAATTTGAGGTTTTACCTCCTGGTAGTGAAGGCAAGACTGAAAGTGAGCCTGGCCTTTTGAAGGAAACCTCTTACAGGGGAGTCTGTGTACAAGGCTCGATGCCAGGGAAAGTTAGTGACCCTGGGTAACTCCAGTTTCACATCCTTGAAAAGTGCAGTACATTTGTTTTTCCTCTGTTTTGTAATTAAAGAGTGGAATTTAAGCACCGAAAGAAGCAGTTCTCTGCACTATGCGTCCCATGAACTTCTTTTATGAATATTGTCATTAATTTTTTCTATTGGACATCTCCTCATGTGATGCTCCCTTGAGGATACTCTTGTTTGGGATCCTCCAGCTTTCCTCCCAGGCTGAACTGCCTCTTTCACTGCTGCCCATGAAGGAGGTCCCTACCACGTTCATTTTCTGCAGTGTATTGGAGTCACTGTGCACCCTTCATGATGAAAATATCTACTCTTGTTTTTGTTGGAATCTTAAAGGCACTAATTCTTATGTAATGAAGTTCAGTTTTCAACATACACGTGCTGAGTTGTAACACCTAATTTTGTGACTTATGATATCCTATTATCATCCTACATAAGCACAATCTCTCCTAGCAGCAGTGCTTGGCCAGGAAATGAGGACTGCCTGGTTCAACTGCAGAAAGCTATAAGGACCAGGAGCTCAGAGAGAAGCTGTGAACTTTTGGATGTCAGTCATTTCTGTTTCTTAAAAACAAACCAAAACAAACCATAAGTACTTAATGGTCCTGTGTTCTTTGGCTTCACATCAGAGTTCAGAGGTTATAGAGGGGAAAGTAGAGACATACAACAACACAGCAAAGACACAAAAAACAAACAATTATGTACTTCGTCAGAGTCCCCAGTGGTGCAATAACAAAGAAACTGCCCCACCAGGAAAAACTGTCAAGAAGGAGAAATAGGGTAAATGACACTCGCATACTTGACGAAGACACAGAAAGCTGCAGGAAGCATAAAAAGAGAAATGCAGTTAACTCTAAATGAAGTCCCTCCACATTTCCTGGATTAACACACTGCTGACAAGAAAATGCTGAAGAGTTGTTATTCATGGTTTTTATAGGTGTCTCATAATGGGGTCTTTTGCAAAACACTTTGTGAATCTTTCCTATATGCCCTGAGGTTCTTAAACAGTCAATGCCTCTCTTTTCTTTTTTTTTTTTTTTTTTTTTTTTTTTTTTTAACATTAAGATCCATTCTATCAGGGTATGACATACCTCTATGGTACATATAATTTGAATTTTTAGGAGGTTTACATAAACATTCCTGTGGGAATTCTTTGATACACAGTACAGCACAGAATTTTATATTCCTATGATTCCATTGTCATGACACTTACAGAGTTTTTCTTCAACTGCCTATCATGAAACTTATAAAAATCAATCTTAAAATTAATTCCTTTTCAGATGTGGAAAGATTACCATATGTTAGATGAGGTTAGGAAGCAAACTAGAACACTCCAGGAAAGTCCTGTCTGTGCTTTTGCATCCTATCAACTTTTTAAGGACCTTAACTGTTAAAAGAAAACCAACAAAATCCGCTTTCTAGTTGTTAGGTAAAGTGCTAAGCCCTGGGGCAGAAGATGAGGTTAATATTCCCAGCATTCAAAACACGATTTTCTAGAAACTTCTGGGTATGCTCCCTATTTTGAAAAAAAGGTGTGAGGAATTATGTTTATGTTTCTATGGTAAGTAAAAACACACATTTATTGTTTAACCAGGTTATTCTATTAGCATCATCTTATGTGGCTTCTGTACTCTCTACTGAAAATCCTGTAGCTACTACTCAGTGGCCCTCTGGCTTCTTCACAGGAAGTGGAGAAGTCCCACAGGAAGTGTTGTACCTTGCCCAGTAGCGAAAGACTTAAATCATTCAAAAAAACCACAAAACCCAAACCAAACAAAACCAACAAAAACAAAAACAAAAACAAACAAACAAAAACCACCAAAAAACCACCAACAAAACCAAACCTGTGGCTCCTGTCCCCAAATAAGTTTTCATGCTCACCCATGTGCATTTAGTTCTACTGAGGAGGAGAATAATCAAGAATAATGAAGATGAACCGTCTAAAGAAGAAAATGTGCAATATGCCACCATCTGCATAAGACTTGACCCTCTGTGTGTATTGGAGACTGTAGAAGGTATTGTTTTATAGGGAGTGAAGCAGCACCTGATTTATCCACCCAAAACAGCTTCTACAATTTACTTCACTTCTTTTGAACAAGAATCTCCCCTAGAGTGAACATGGGCAATCTTCAGGTATTGCCCATAAGGAACATGAATATATAACACACAAATTATAAAATAATTATATAGAACTAATAATTTTTTCCTGAATTTTGTGTTCACTCTTTTTGTCTCATAGTGACTGCTATGTTGTACCATCTCATTTTCCAAAAGGATTTCCAGAAGGAGTTCCAAACAGAGTTCTATAGGTCAGGAATAGTCACTTCACATAATAAAGAAGGAAGTAAAATGATATTTCCGTTGTTTCAATTTTGCTTTTAACATCTTAAATCTAAGCACCTAAAATAAAAGAAAGGCATAGTTTCATATTAATAATTTTTTGTGTGTGTGCAACATTATTTGCAAGTATTTGTTGCAAATTAACTTATCCAGCTAAAAGCAGACAGCCGGCCTAAGGAAGAGGAATGGTTTCCTCTCCACTCAAGGGAGAGGAATGACACAACTCATCCCATGTAATTAAATGCTTATCTTAGGCAAGAATATATGGGATCATAGAATCGTTAAGGTTGTAAAAGACCTCCAAGATCATCAAGTCCAACCTTTGACTAAGTAGGACTATGCCCACTAAACCATATCACAAAGTGCCATATCTACTCAGTTTCTGAACACTTCCAGGGAATGCATATCCTTTAGAGGTACTGATGTCTCTCCTGTAACTGCAGAGAATCCAAACAACTGACTATATTTAGACATCTAATGATTAGAAGGTCAACATTAGAACAATTCCACTCAAACTCTCCAAACAGATCCTTCAGTTCTACTCCACATCAGTGCATCATGCTGACAGTAGCACCAGGACAGCCATACAAGGTTCTTCTAAATGCATGCAGGTTGTGAAACAAGAAGAAAATGCAAGAAGAAAACTTCACAATATTTACCACCTGGCATTAATGGAAAGTTTGGCCAAAGATTGCAGACATGGTGCAGCATTTTTTTTCCAAGTTCACATCACAGACTTTTACTGCAGGTGTGTTGGCCTTCAAGGCTTGCCAGTGCATGCCCTGAAGCATATTCCAACCACTCATATCAAACAGTTTTCAATACCCTGAAAAAAGATGCTCCCAAACATGCATCAATACCTGATTTCTCCTCACAAGAGTTGGAAGGCTCATTCCAAACTGCTGTGTAGCTCCTTCATTACCCACTAAAGACTCCCAGCTGTAGCTTTCCCAGCTCTATGAAGTGTTAGGACCTAAGGTGCAGTCCCTTGTGATTCTCAGTGTGTCCTGACGATATGGAAAACATCCTAAAATACCAACAGCTCAAGCCAACTTGGCAGCAGTACAGTGGAAACAGTGTGATATATTTGGCTCCTGTCACTGATGAGTTCCTCTGTCAAACTGTAACTAGGTTCTTTAAGGGGAAAGTGGGTGATGGAAGACCCAGCAGTTGCTTCACTTTATCTTCCCTGGAAATATTAATTCTGAGCTCTTCTTCACTGATTGTGGATTCATATGGGAGTCACTCAGGGCATGGATAGGGAGGAATTTAGTACAAAAGAACTGAATGCAGAAACTGTGATATAATAATATAGGCTTCTTGTGAGTCTGAAACAGCAAGGAGGTATAAAAATCTGTCATTTAAATAGCTGGGTCAGTCTATTAATGCTAGAGACCTTTCTCACTGAAACCTAAGTGCTGCCCCAAGAATCAGGATTCATCACCCAATGTGCAGTAAGCCAATCATGCAGAGACCAAGGTATTTGTTTATTCAAGATTTTCATAAATTTGGGTGCTAGGTTGTAAGTCCACAAAGCTAGACAAGCACTCTTTATATGCTGTTAATTTTTATATATTCTGCTTATCTAATATATTCATTGTTTACTCCTTGACTATTTCTGGTTTTTGCTGATCTGGCTCCTTATCTTGGACAGCTTGGTGGCCGTCAGTGTTTGCTATTCTATTATTGTTGAGCTGGGTTTGTTAGTTTCTTCTTATCTTGGGTGTTCTGCGTCACCCTTTGGTTTCTTCTTATCTTGGATGACCTGCAGTAGCAAACTCTTTCAACATAAATTTGTTACTCCACTGAGTCTATGACATTTGAAGCAGGTCAGGCCCTAAACTTTAATAAGGCAACTCTACTGACAAAAAATTTGTCTTAAACTTCAAAAGGAGGGTATAGAGACCAAACTTCAGTGGTAAGAAAGAAAAATTTTTAAGCAGGCATCTTCTGAAAGTCAAGAGAAATTTAAAAAATCTTGTCCCTACTTGGATATATTCTACTTCTTGCAAAACTCTTCTCTTTGGATCAGAAGTCACAGAATAATGGAGTAATTCTAAAATCTTTCACCAGTGCAATACCTGGTTGAGAAATAGTCACCAAATGAATCATCTCAGACAATGTCAATGGCTTTGATGAATGACTGGGTAGTCCTTTGTTAGTTTTTGCCTACCAACTACACTGCAATTTTGTCTCTGTAATAATTAAGAACAACAAACATACAGGGGATTTTTACAGCTATGAAGACCTAAGTTTAAGGTCAAATTCTTGATGACTTCTCAAGTGTTGAAGACCTGTGAAATAACTGAAACCCTTTTCTTTCAGTTCACCTGTTCCAGACCTGGATAAATGTCCTTGGTCTGAACAATGTGCAGAAGATCTTCCCTGGGACTTAGTTCAGCCTCAAACACCAAAGCCAAAACGTGAGCCTACTGCTAGGAAAAGCCCTGCTCCTTATCAGGCCAGCACAAGAAGAAACCTTTACTGAAGCCATCCCACGTCCTGGGGCAGCTGCCCAGCCCCACTTTGAGAATCAGAATTGGTGACTGGCACAGTCCCACAGGATCCAGGCCTCTGCCATCCAGACATGTGTTTTCTACCAACAGAATAGGAGACACAGCAAATCCTCTTGAGAATTAAGAAGGTCCAAGCCCTTCCTGAATAAGTTTTGTCCCTCCAGAGGAAATCTCAGAGACTATGGCAGTGGCAGCGGCAGCATGAAGCTGATGGAAACACTGTCAGAAAAGCAGATTTTCTCCTCCAGCTTGCAGCAGAGGTGCAGACTGGGGTGGTCTTGCCTGGCACTCAGGGTGAGAGGAAATACTCAAGTACTTTAAAGAACACATGCTCCTGCTGCCATAGAGTTTCTCACCTTTTATAGCCTTTCCCTATGGATATGGTTAGTTAGACTTTATTTAAACTACTTGATTGTATAGAAAATTAATGATACAAATTTTCTTACAGCAAAGGATGTTTTACTCTTCTTTATTCTAAGAGCTAATGTGATGCTCTTTTGTGTGTGATAAAAAGGGGATTTTTTCCTTTTTACACAATTTTCTTGAGAAGATATTTAACTACCACAATGAAAGAATATAGGACACACACAGAAAAAAAACCAAAACCCCAAAACTAAAAAATAAAATCACCCTTGCCCCAAGAGATATCTTGGCAGAAGCTGAAGTTCTAAAGAGATTACAGAAAATTGTGTAGAATCACTGTGTATTAAGAAACATTAACAGCTCTGAAGAACAGAGCAGTAGCAGTGATTTCTGTGTACTAGCAATGAATTCAAGAAGGAACTAATAAGTATACTGAACTTCTCAGATCATGTAATTTTTTGCTGCTAAGATATGACATTATCCTGTCAGATGAAAACATGATACAGAAATATGCATATAACTATCAGTTACAAAAAAAAGAGAAAAAAAAGTAGTTCCAAAATACAGTAATTTAACCCAAAACCCTTACATTTCTGATCATTTTCCTGGTTGTGCCAATTATATAGAAGCTTCTGAAGTCTCACTTGAGGAAAAAAAATATCCCCATACCAAAAAACTACAGACTATACATTTATTATGAATAGGATATTTTTGCCAAGTAAAAAAAAAAAAAAAATCACCCCTGAGTAAATATCAGTTATTGCATTAGTTGTTGAGAGAAACAGATTACTAAAATAGCATATGGCTATGCTGTATTTACTGAGTCGATCTCAGGATTCTCATATAAAAATAAATTTCTATTACATCAGCATAATTATTGCACACAAATTATAATTTTAAATCGACACAGAAATGCAGATAAATGCCTTTTACCCTAATGAATAATTACATAATTCCCATAATTAATAATTACTACAGTATTTCAGATGTTATTTTATAACATGGTTATTAAATGCATACAGCCATAAATTTGATAACTTCATTAATATTTTTTTTATAACAAAGGTGTATAAGATAATGAATCACAGGAAAATTATTAATACACTTGTTGCACTTTAAATATCAATATATTTATTTTTAATCGCAGTGTACAGTGAAACATTAGGAATATGTACAATATTATCAAGATACCAATATGCAAGTGAAATCATTTGATTACCACTATATTTACTCTTTCTAAATTTTAGTGAATGGACTCAGAGTTATAAACAGTCAAGAAATAGAGGCTGGATGACCTCTGTCTTTGCTTTTAATAACTAGCAATTAAGAACATTTTGCAAGTTATAAGATGCAATAGCATGCTCACAAGAAATAAATACAATATCCAACTGTGTGCTGAGAAACTGCCTTTAGCCCTGGAGCAGGGTCACGTACCTGGATGGAGGGAGAGCTGCTCTCACTGCTCTTGCCACCATGAGCTGAAGAGATGCAGAAGAGCCTGCAAAGTTATCTCCTTATTCACAGAAAAATCAAGTTGCTGTAGCAACCCAAAGCAACCCTGCTGCCCAGCGCCCTACCAGCCAGTTATCTTTCATCATCCACAAAGAGAAACAGAAAGTTGTACAGACTTTTTAAACTCCCTGATAGCTAAGCTGTCTAAAGTGATAAGGAACTATAAAACCTGGGAGCCCAAGATAATACTTTCTCACACTTGTGCTTTGCAAGAAAGACCAGCTCCAAGAAATCATTCCAGGACCAGCCTTTGCCTCTGATCTCTTTACCCTCTGCGATTCCCGGCACTGGGAGGCAATGTATCAGGTCCCTGTTGCCAATCCAGAACAGTTTAATTGACAATGCTCTTTGCAGTAACTCTTTGCAAACACAGTCTAATCCCAGTTAATCCCCACACTGTACTGGAAGCCAGGTGAAACGTGTCATGTTAGAGATAACTCTTCCAATTTGGGCTTATTACGTTTACTTACAAAAAACACAGAGACAGTTCAGGATGAGGGGTCCCAGCTGTGAGTACAGCTGCTCAAATTTACAGGACTCCTTCTAGCAACTTCCACAGACTTTGGTTCAGAACTTGGTTGCCTAAATGAACATCTGAGCCAAGTGGTAGTGGTATTTCTTCCTCTGCCAGTCTTTTTGGATCTTTGAGAAATCCTTTCATCATAGCAAGGATGATACTTTTTTTAAAAATTACTAAATTATTAAGTTTTAAGCACTGTATTATTGTTTTTTTATTTGAACAGTGATTTGAGGCACCTCCCTCCAGACAGTTACAGCAAACAGCAACAGTGAGCAGCCTGTCTGCCAAGTACTTTCATAATTAAGATAAAAGCTGTCCCAGAGGATTAACAGGACCCTGGAGGTGAGTCACTATAACAGGAGCTATAAAACTACATTTACATATACTACCTCAAGAGGCATCCCATGGCATAGACCTCTTCACCTGGCTTTCTATGAAATTTCTACTTCTCTAAAGTTAGTCAGAAAATAAAATTACAAAGGAAATATAGAAATCAAAAACTGTTCAGGAAATTTGCATTGGTTTGGATACTTTCTGACCTGTCCTCTTATATAAATGTTGTTCTTCTACCTTTGGTCTTCTTGGAGTCCTGTTGGTTGCTTCCTGTGTGGCTTTCCCAGCTGCAGCCTCCAGCTTGTTGCCAGACTTCCCTTCTGCCTGCCTTTCTACATGTGCTTCCTTTTAGCCCCCCTTCCTTCTCCAAGAATCTCCTCCCTCCTCCAGCTCTATGTATACCTCTCTCATCTTCTACCCTATCATCTTAGCAGTCACTCCTCCACCAAGCGTCTCCTCTAGTCTGTCTCCTCCCCCCATGGATTATCCTCTAGGGTATTTTCCCCACTCCCAGAATTTGCAGCTTCCCGTCAATTCTGTCCTTGTTCCCTGGCATGAACATTCATATTTCCCCAATTCCTACTTTTCTTCTCCTTCTGCCTGAAGTTCTGGTATGTAAACTACTCACACCATCAGTTAATCAAAAAGCTGATTGTAAATGAAAACCACATTTATCAGTATTCTTTGGTACACAGAGAAGTCCTACCTGAAAAGGTTAATTATAAATAATAAATAATAATTTACATTTGGTAACTTAATACTGTAGTGTATTCATGTTTGTGTTCCTTCCTAAAGCCTCAGAACAGTAAAGCCCATGGTATTTCTGCCCATTATCTATTTCTCTGTCCAGCTGTCATTCAGCACACTTTTTGAAGTCCTTCCACTTCTAAGAAAATTAATACTGAACAGCTTCAGCCATACACAAAGAAGCAGATGGGCCAGATAAGAAAAGCAAGCTTCATCTTCATCTTACCTCCACCAGAACTGAGAGAGGATCTGAGACGAGGCTGGGAACAGCTCAGACTTCTCTGGATGCAGGGTCAGGCAGGTCCAGTGGCAAAGCAGGCGTATTGGACTACCAAAACCAGTGTTGTGCCCTTCCTTCCAGCCCACAACAGCTAGAAAGAAAATGGGATGTATCCTTCATCTCTTTCATATGCTTTGAGAAGTCAGGGCACTCGGTAGTGCTTAGCATTTAAACACAATCCTTAAAATTATATAGGATAAAGATGACAGAATTGTAAACATGTCGTCACAACATGAAATGCCCCAGGCATGTTTGTGGCAATGCACACACCCTCCATATAATTATACTCAGGCTTCTCTGTTTTAGGCAAAAAGTAACAATAGTTACTTATCAGATTCTCAAAATGGTATTGGAGAGGATTCAGCAGGACACTCCCAACACTTTCTGGGTAGTAACAGCCACAGAATTACAGTCATGTAAATACTCTGTCCCTCCAGCTTCTGGCAAACCCTTTTTCCATGCTGCACTTTGCCCCGTTTGTGGTTTTTCTAGTTAGTTTTTCGCCAGTCCTTCTTTCACAATTCATTTTCTTGCTGCAAGATTCTAACATGGACCTCTCTTCCTCTCCCCAAGCCTCACTACCAGGCTGTCTGCTGACCTGCTTTCAGAGGATAAATTGACCTACTGCCATTTTCCACCGTGAAAGCACCCTGGAGAATACTACCTTTTCCGTGGAAACTTCCATGTGTGCCTCACTGAATCGCGTGTTCCTTGTGGGATTTGGGCCTATTTAGACCTTTGAAGTTTTGTTGTTATTCATTGCAGAGCCCTAATCAAGCCATACTTTTCATACCATCCAGGTTCCTCACCTGAAGAACGTGGCAGTAATATAGGCCTATTTCTTTGGCATGTTGTCACACCTAGTGTACTGCTTAAACTGAGGTGCCTCCTGAGGTGCTGCAGACCTTTTTGATGTGGCTACTATATTTCTATGTACCCTTCATTTTCTCATGAGGAAATTAATCCATGAATAGTTTTCCACTTTTACAGCTATCCCTCATCTAAATACCACTTCAGTACTTCTTAATTCACATTATACACTGAGCATGTGCCCAGTGCATATTTTATAGATGGGACAAGAGCAACTTCCTAAGTATAGCCCCAATGTAAATGTTTTGGCTATCAGGTATACACATCACCTGATTTCACTTCCAGATCTTTCTGGATCACCTGAAAACATACCTTGTTTGGATCTTACAACTCAAAGAATCAAAATCCAGCATAAATTTGCCTATAACTGTATAGGTGATATCTTCCAATTTACTGCAGGAAATCTTCATGCTGCTTTATTCCCTGCAATGAAGGTGATGTGCAGGACAACTGAGCCAGTGCACTGCTTCCTGTCTTTGAACTTCAGTAAATTTTTTCAGGACTAAAGGTTAACAGTTTTTAGTTTTAAACAAAAACAAACAAACAAAACCAAACAAAACCCACCCCAAATCAAACAACCCTCCCCCCACAAAAAAAAAAACCAAGAACAACAACAACAACAAAACCCACAAAAACCTAAACAAAACCAAACCAAAAACCCAAAACAAAAACAACAAAACAAACAAACAGACAAACACAAACAAACCCCCACACAAAAACCAGCAAATATCATGCAACAGAATATTATCAACAGAATATCATGCAACAGGCCGTATTTCTTTTTTCTGGAAAAATCTTTAGTTCTGAATCAATATGCATTTTGTGAAGCAGAGGAAATGACCTGCCAGTCTGGGTGGGATTTATCTTTCTGCAGTTAGGTGTCCACATTGTAGACATCTGAATGTCTACCCAGAATCCCTTCATTGTCTACAGAGAAAAATACACCTTTCTAGGACTTAAGTCCTCTCATCTTTACTATATGATAAATTAAAAGCAGTTCTCATGAGCTATCTGCCACTAGTGTCTCTTGCTTTGCAAAAAAAAAGGAAAAATATTGAGTATAATACCCACAAAAAAGTATGCAAAAATAGACTCCAAAATTTTGAAATAATTTCAGGATTTCAGAAATATCTCCTATTCAAACTCATGAGGCTTTACAAGGGAGTAGAAACAAATAAAATTATAATATAAACTTTATCTGACCTGCCCTAATCCTCATTTTGTTATTCAGACTTACCTGACTCTGGAATTTACTTGCTATGGAAAGAGTTTGGTCCTGAAAAAGTGACTGTAGTTAGTGAGACTTGATACAGTGACATAACTTGAATTTAAAGAACCTATGAGCATTGTTCCTGGGTTTTGCTCAAGGGAATTTCATCAAAGAGCTTTATTAAATAATTTTTATTCTGGTCAAACATTCTGTGCTTCCAATGCATGAAGCCTAAACTTCATGGAATGCTGATGGAATTCCAAATAGTGGTTTACTTCAAGCAGTTTAAGAGGCACATAATGGAGCCATCATATGAATTAAACAGTTATGGCTCTAAATTAATTAGATAGTAAGATATAAATTGGTTCAATATTAAGATTTAGCAAGGAGCTAGTCTAGACACACTATGCAATGCTTACTGATGTTCATAAAATAGTATTACAATGATGAATATTAGACATCTATGTCTGTTTGTATGGCATCTCCAACAACATGAAAAAATGGGAGATAGTGCTGCCACATTTGTTTTCAGAAACTACAACAGCATTACATGAGTAATTGGTTCTTCAGGTAGGATAACAAGTTTAAGCAAGATTATTTCTTTTAGCAAGATTATTTCTTATAGCAAGATTATTTCTTTTGAATGATAAATCAAAATAATTCCTGAAAAGTTCAGTAGCTCAGTCTCTGGCAAGAGAAATAAACTTTTATAAAGTTTATAAATTTTAAAGCCCTTGACAATGGTGTTTTACATACTTTTTGTCAAGAGGGAGCCTAACAGTGTCTAAAGTAGTGAAAAAAATTGTGATATTTATATACTGCTGCTACGTTCTGTACAATGAAAAGTTAAAAGTTAGTCTGAGTTTAGAAACTACAAAACGTTGTACTTCCTTGTTTAATAACAACCCATCCGTGCCAGATTTACTCAGGTAATTGAGTGTTCAGAGTATCCACAGAGCCCAGGGGAAAGTCAGTGCCAAGTCCGGGTGGTGAGACTGGAAATTCCCGTGGTGCACACCAAAATATCAGGGAAGGAATTTTACCTCATCCTATTGCCCACATGCCCAGAGTCAGTGTCATCAATTGTCCTCTTCTCTGACTGAGTTGAATTTTCAGAGCCACTCAGATACAGAAGCCAGATCAAGTGATAGGTCACAGGAATCCAGAAGTATTTTGTATTAAGAAAGTAATGAAGTTACATAAATATAAGGCAGATGAAAATCAGAAGTTCTTTGGTATTATTCAGTTTTTCAGAGATAAAGCCCATTTATTTCCATGCATTTTTTTTCAGTCTCAGCATGCCTGAAAACAGCATTTCTGCTTTATTTCTAAACCAAACAATGCTACATGCTAATGTACATGAATCCCAAAAGTGTTATTCTCAGAAGTCACAAATTGTACTGAATGCCTTGAAATTTACATAGCTGCTTTATGAAGATTGCTCATTGTCCTTTGAAAAATCAGATCCCTTTCAACTGAAATTTCTATGTTCCTCAAAACAGAGACATTAGCATGGCCAAAAAACTTTTAAAATATAAAATTACTGATTACTTAATTATTGGAAGTGTTGTGTTTTGTCTATACAATGTGTACACAGTGTTAAAATAAAGCTGTTGATCTAGATTATTTCTATTTTGCCAAATAACAGTTCGTTATAATAATGGGAAAACCAAAACCAAACAAATAACAAAGCCCCCAAACAAACAAACAAAACCCCCAAAAAACTCAGATCTAGATTGCTTAGGTGGATAGTTCTCTGCTATCTCTCAAAAAATAAACAAAAATACTTTCCGTCATTTTTTTTAGCCACATAACTCAGAATTTTGCACACCAGTCAGATGGATTGTTCCCAGCAGAACATTCACAGTGCTTAGTTCCTTTCCTACTACAAAGATCCTTAAGATTTGTTTCTCATCTGAGTAGACTTTAATTAGCTTTCATTTCTTTGGCCTCTCACTTTTATAGATGCAGCACCCTTGCTTGGAAAATAAAACACCTTGTGGTTAAAATGTAAGACTGAACATGCCTTGTCTTTTAAACAAGTATTGACTTTCAGTATGGCCAAGGTATTCTTCAGCATATCTTTCTTGGAACATCTCTGTCTTGAAGTTCTTAACAATGAGGCCACAGGTCTATTGGCAGAGGATACCATTAACATTAATGTCTTAAAATGTGAATTTACTATTTACAACTCTTATCTTTTAAGCTTTTATATACAAGTATAAACTTCACCAGTCTGGTTGTTGCACTTCTGAAATAAAGAATCCTTTAAAAAAGTACACAAGTGCCCAGAATGTTCTTGCTTTCTTGAGGCAGCGTTCCTCTGTGAAGTGAGCAGTGATAAGAATTTGATCTGTTTGTATCTTGAATAAACATTCTTTTATTTCAACATTTTCAAACATAAACAGGTAAATGAACTTTTCCTCTGTGGAGTATGCAGACATTCTAATTAATGAAAAGCCCAAATAAAGACCTGTGTTCAAAATTGTCCAATATTGCATTATTATTAGGATCAGAATGCAGAATCTGGTGTGAAAATCGAAAATGTCTGTATCTTGTGCTGAAAGGCCATCTGCCCTACTGAGCAGCTGTAATGAACACTGATTCCTGTTAAGTTAGGAAGATCCTGAACAAAATGTCACAAGAATGCTTCTTGCACTTTGTGAGGACTTGGAACCGCACATGGTGCACTTTGGGTCTCTAACGGCTCTGGCAGTAATTGTGGGAAGAACAGCAGTGATGCAGGAAAGTAAGAAGCCAAGTGCAAGAAACATTTTGGGACTGAGACAGATCTTGGGGTTGCACAAGTCATACTTAAATGAGTGCCAAGAATGACTATTCAAAGGCCACTAGCCCAAAGATACTTGGCCTCTCTTTCTCCTTTTAATCATTTTGTTCCATACACGTAGAAACAATACCTAATTGTAGGAAAGCTGGGAGGCAATTTTTAAATCCAAGGAGTATGTAAAAGGGTAAAGGAAACTCTGATGTTAATAATGGAGAACAACACATTAAGAAGTACTATCTGAGCAGCCTCAAGGGACTTGACAGCAAATTGACTAATAACCCTACAGCTTGACTATGCTGTGGAGTGAAAGTAGGAGATAAGTAAAGATTCAAAGGAGATGGTAAAAATAACTAAGAAAAAAACCCTTGACAAGTGGGGTGGGTTGACTCTGGTTGGACACCAGATGCTCACCAAGCTGCTCTATCATTCTCCTTCTCAACTGGACATGGGAAGAAAATACATTGAAAAGCTCATACGACAGGGAGAGATTGTTCACCAATACTGACATAGGAAAAATAGAACAATCTTTGGGAAATTAATTCAATTTATTGCCAATTAAGCAGAGTAGGATAATGAGCAACAAGAATAAATCTAAACCCAAGTTCCTACACACACCTTTTTTCTGGACTCCACTTCAAACTCTCCTGTGTCCACCCCCTCAGTGGCACAGGGGAACAGGGAATGGTGGTTGGGATCAGTTCATCACCGTCTCTGCAACTCCTCCCTCTGCAGGGGGAGGACTCCTCCCACTCTTCCCCTATTCCAGTGTGGGGTCCCCCACGGGAGATTGAGATACGCCTTAAGGAACTTCTCCAACCTGAAGGAAGACAGGCTGCCTCACCATAGCCTTCATCACAGGTTACAGGAGAGTCTTTGCTCCCACACCTGGAGCACCTTCTCACCCTTCTTCTGACCTTGGTGTCTGAAGAGTTATTCTCTCACAATTGCTCACTCCTCTCCCAGCTGTTGCACAGCTTTTTTTTTTTGCCTTTTTTTTTTTTTTTCCTCTCTTAAATATGTTATCACAGAAGAACTCCCACTGTCACTGATGGGCTTTGGCCTTGGTATTGGAGTTGGCTGCAATTGGCTGTGTCAGACACAGGGACAGCTTCTGCCAGCTCCTCAGAGAAGCCACACCTGCAGCCTTCAGCTAGCTTTGAATTTTATGAAATCAGCATTACTCAACAGATGTGGGGATGCTATGACTCTTTAATTGTAGAGTCAAGCTTCAGTATGAGTATCTCAGTTTTCATTTCTGAAGAAAACTTTTTGGCTGGTAGATGTATAGCAGAAAAATGGAGTAAAAAAAAAATAGCCATAAATCCAGAATCTACTAATTCTAGTGAGGTTAATTTACTATTTCTGGGGTATGTGGTGGGCTTGAGTGTGTTGAAAAGTTCCAATTTTTGCAAAAATTTATCACAGTTTTGTGGGAATTCTAGTGGCTACATTTTAAATACTGGAATACATTATTATTATTACGTAATTGTTGAGGGCAAATTATAATTTTAAACAAGATTTTCTCTTTCTTTAACTCTAGCATAGTGGTAAGAATTTGAGAACTATACACAGAAAGGAATCTGACCTTTACAGGGTTTTTTGGTAAAGAAATGAAAAAGAAATTACAAGAGTCAGTGCTGTCTCAGCAGTTCTTAAATAAAGCATATATGTTTACTTAAAATACATTATTACAGACTTCCAAAAAGTACCTGGAGAGGCAGATTTCCTCCTTTGGTTTTGTTAAAATCCTGCTAAATTTCAGTGGGGGGTTCTGTGTTTCAAGTGGTTTTTTTACTCAGAAGATATTTAGACACCACTTCTGAATGTCCTTGAAAATGAACTCCTGTTCCTACAGTTTCTAATCACACAAATGCAGGAAATTGTTATAATAAATGTTCTATAAACAGCCTTGTTTTGATGGATTAACATATCAGATTCATCTAAACTTGCACTGATTTTCTGGCAATAATCTAACTGAAAAAGTAAGAAAACCTTCTGAAATATGCAGCTATTTCAGTAGCATCTAAGAAACCAGTTATTCTTTTAAAATGTTCTGAATAAAAGTAAGTGAATTAAATCCAAATAAAAATCATTGCTTATGAGGGCACTGTTCTGTTAGTGATTCCCCAGTGTCACAGGGTTTCAGAGAAGTACATGAACAAAAGAAGGAAGACGGCCCTTAATCACAAATCAGACAGGCCTGACCTTGTTTCAGTCGTTAAGATGAAATCAAGTCCAAGGAAGGATTTCTCAATTGTGTTTTTTGTTCGTTGCCATTTCTGGTGTCTTATAATCCATCTAGCAATTAGAAATTCTGTCACTTACAATGCTGCCTAAATCAGTAACTACTTCAAACCACCCAGGTGCGTTAACATTGTCCTATTTAAAAAGAATAATTCAACAGCAACGCAAGGCTTGATGAAAAAATGAGTATATAAATGCAGTAGTTGCAGTTGAACATCTTAGGTGTAGTAGTATATTAGCCTTCTAATAGCAATAAAACTACTTTCAAGAAGTATTTAATATACTAATGAAGCAAAAGTATTCATAGATGTATTATCACAAGGCAGTTTATGCTAATTTTTATTACAATACAATGGATTGCAACTGTCTTGAAAAGGTAAGTTTACATTCATGTGTGGTAAATAGACTCATGTATATTTTCATTGTAAATCCTGGTTTTTTTCTAAGGGACGAGGCAATGAAGAAGACTTTGAGTTTATATTAATTTTGCCACATCATGAGAGCTTCCAGGAATCCTTGCTTTTCCTGACATGCCGCAGTTATCATCGCTTTTTCCAAGCTTCATACTGTGTTTGTTTAATTAAAATAAGGCTTATCTGAACTGCTCAACAGTATTAAATTTCTTACTACACTCCAAGGTTTCCACATTGCACAAATCATTTTTCCTCTTATTCCACATCATGCCTTCATTTAAACAGAAAAATTGGGCTGAACTGACAGCTCTGACTGATGACTGCAGATCTCGACCTTCCTTCCTATCCTCCCAGTTCAGCACACCTTCTTTAATTGATTGCTTTCCTGATAGCTGTGGTGAAGAAAGCCCTGGAGTAAGTGAGGTTGCGTAGACAAAAGCTGACTTAATAAGATTATTTGCTGTTCTCTGTACATTATTAATGTTTGAAGAAAGCTGAAAGCTCAGGTATGTGTCCTATGGCTGAAGCATATTTTCTGTGTTCAGATGTGATTGGTAAAGAGAAGCTGGGTGCTTTTTTCCTTCAGAAAGAACAATTGCTGAAATCAGTTTTTATTTGGAGTGTCTAAGTTGCAATTTCTATCCAAAATTATACAAAACAAAATAGTGGTAAGCCTAGAAGCCCTGTTTGTATAGACCAAACTCATGCAATGATTGCAATCACCTTTTGAGAAGTATACCAGTATGTTCTTGAGTGTAGGAAATTATTTTTTAGTAGAGGCAGAAGTTTCAGTCTACAAGAGTAAGTCCAAAACTTAGTACAATGAATAACTGGTTGGGATTTTTCGAAGTCAGTCAGCATACCAAACTGATGTACTTACACACATCCTCATCTTATTTACGTAAAAGATCAATTATGAGGCAAAGTCCTGAAAGTGTCTCTGGCAACAGGAATTTATCTGAGACAGGACACAATAAAAAGTGATCAAAGTCTCTTAGCATTGAAACATAGCCTGGAAGAACATGATCACAAATGATTAAACAAAATATTCCCTATCTGAGGCAGGATAGATAGATGTTATCCTACAGTATTGCATGTCATTGTAAAGAGCTTTCATCTTATTCTGCCTTACGTAGAGTGTTAAAAATTAAGTGCAGAAAAGCTCTGGAACATTTTTTATTGTAGCTCTGGCCTTAGAAATAAATCAAAACAGTAGAGGATTAATCCATTGTTTAGCATCCAAATTATACAGGCAAAGGATTAAGATAATATTGGTCTACTTTAAACAGCGAGTTAAAATGATTATAGTAATTTTACCAGCTACTGAAAGCAAGTCATAACGTTAGAGCTGCAATTAGAATCACTAAGCTGGTCTCTTCTGGTTGGTGCTGTCTACCTGGTTCCCTGACGGAGATGAGTAATAGACCAGGAAATTGCATGAGCAGCACTGGCAATCCAGGGCATATTTCAACCGTAGTTAAGTGCTGCTGGCCACAGTCTGCACAGGCAGGTGGAAGGGAGGAAGAAAAGAGAAAAACGTACAGAGGAGAGGCCCAGCTACAAGCAAGATATTACAAATTCGGTGGGAAATTACTGCACTTTACCACTATTAGAAGTAATATAGACACGTAGACATGCAAGCATGGACCTCCATAAAACTTTAACAAAAAGAAAAATAAAAGAATCCTCCATCTTTACACATAAGGACAGTGGTTTTGCAGCTAAAGAAGATAGCTGCTACGAGCAGACATCTGGAAGGGAAGGGCTGCACAAAAAAAAAAATTAAGAGGAAAGGAATCTCATGGATATGTGAAACTAGGAAAGTTTTGATAAGGTAAAAACAGTCAGTCATCCCTTTTTAGTAACCCTGTCTTCTTCTGCCAACGTGAACTCCTTCACGTATTCTAAAGGTATTCTCAAATCTTTGATTCTTGTCTTTGTGACATTTTGACTTGGATGTATGATGGTTATGTCCTGTCTTTCTTTCTGTGGCTCAACAGCATGGTGTTTTGGATAGCAAAGGAGTGATATAGGCTGAGAGAGAATCTGAACTTTGATCTGCAGCCTCTAACACTACATTCCTAACCACGAGACTCCTGCACAAAATATAAGTACTGTTGCCAAGAGTGCAATAACCCATCAGCCACGTTAAAGTTCATCCCACACACTCAGCTGTATATGCCAACATAATGAATCCCACTCCTGGAGCCTGTTCTGGGGCCTGAAAACATCAAAATTTCATTTTTAATCTGGTCCTGTGTCAGAATATGAAGGACTGCCTCTCAGACTATTTATGTTTCTCCTCCTTAGTTTCTTACCTAAAATTTAAGTAGCTGAAGTTGAGAGGAACTTTATTTCAATTGTTAAATAGTTGCATTTTTTTTGAAGACTGACTGTTTTTGAATATTCAGTCTTCCAGGTCTACATGCAAGCATTAGCTCTGTAGTCTGATATCAATCTTACTTAGTACTCCAAACATTTTCTTTGTTAATTTGAAACTGGGAGGTGATGTGAACTCTCTTCTGACATAACTCAAGGGAATAAGTAAGCACCAGAGAAGAATTACTAAATTGCCTTTGTCAAGGCAACTCATACCTCAGAGTGTTCTTTGAAGAACTGAGCAATACTGGACATGGGAAAGCCTGTGTATGCAGTCACTTCAGTTTGAAAAAGTTGTTCAGCTCAACAATCCACCAAATGTTGGTGAAGAATACGCAGTGGCAAAAGCTTGAGAAGGAAAATCCTTAAATGAATAAAGAATTTTACAAAGGATAGGCAACGGACCTCAAGAGGAAGTAATGAGGTTTTTTTTGGTTTAATGTCAATTTTAACATCTTTTTGAAAATCAGTCATATCATCTAATACCAAGGAGTCCAGCTGATTCAGTCCTGGCCCCCTGAAGTTAAACTGAGCAAAATGAGCTTTCTGTTTCTCAGCTGTGATCCCCAGCCATGAGGAGTGAAGTGGCACAGTTCAGGAGAACAGAGCAGCAGTTCTAGGGGTGCACAGGAGAAAGCTGATAGTGAGATGACCTTCAGAAATGCTCCTTTGTCTCTTTTGCTCACTTATTCCACTGCCAACAACTTTTTTTCCTGCAGTTATCTTTTTGTCATTTCTACTCATTTCACTTTGGGGCACTCTGAAGAGCAGTTTGACTAACAAAAATTACTAGATACAAATATTTGACAGGATAGGTCTTTATGTGCAGATGTTCTTATTCCTGCCAGCTGTTTGTCACTAAGATGTTGATTTGTTGTATAGGTGTACTTCTTTTCATGTATGTAGTGAACAAGGAATCTTTACCCCCAGAGCCTGTGACACGTATATTCAAACCAAGTGGATTAATTGAAGGAGTCACAGAGTTTCTTCATGAACACACTTTAATGAAAGTTGAGTATGTTGCTTGTTTGAATATCTATTTGAATATTTATTTGGATCTGAATTACAAAACAAGCCACATGAGAATCTTAATGGAGTGAAGTTTTTGCACTTTTACAGGTTTGTTTTTTTTCAGAGGGACTTATACAATTAGTCAAGTGTTAAAGCTTTAAGATTGTGGCTTTTTTGAAGAATTTTAAGTTTTATTTATTTTATTTATCTAGGTTTTCTTAGAAAGGGAAGAGAAAAATCCTACAAAAATGAGTGAAGTACTCAGGAAATGTTCTGGCAGCATTCCAATGAAAATTAATATTCACAAATAACTCACCAATTTATTTTCCGATTTGTTGTTCTGCTTTCTGCTCTTATTTTACCCTTTAAAGGTCAAGGTCTTTAATTTAAAATAGATCCCTCTTCTATACAACTAGTAGTTCTCTTACTGTACCCCACTACTAGTTTTCTCTCTTACTAAGTCCCTTCCAACTCAGAATATTCTGTGATTCTGTAATAAGCATTCATATTGTCTTCACCTTTCAGCCCCCAAGTTTTAGATTTCTTTCTACAAATAAATCTGTATTTTCCCAAAGGAATTCTTATTTTCTGCTCAATAGCATGTTAATATTTTCCATATTCTCTTTTGTATTGGAGTACCATTCCCCTTGTACTCTTTGTCTCCTTACTGGTATGATGTTAGGTTCCTTATTTACTCTACCCTCAGCAAATTGCTCTGAGTTCCCATAGCCATGCTTCCCTTAGTTTCAATTCCAAAAAAAGATTGCGGGATTTCTGGCCAAGATAACTGATTGCTTTATCAATCCTTGATGGGAAGGATGCAATTAATGTAGCACAGACATTAAAATGCAACATGGTAACAGGATCACCAGAAGCTCTGTCAGGCCCTGGTTATGCAAAATGTCCTCTGAACTTTTCCCATTGGAATATGTTCTCCCACTTTTGTGTTTGAGCTCCCTATTACCCAGTACTCTGATTCTTAATCTTATCCCAGAAATGTCAAATAAGCATCTCAAGGATCAAAGAGTGAAAGACATACTAAAGAAGGGAGTGCCAGTCTGAGGTACATGAGAAAGTACAAAATTGGCTCAGTTTGAGGAGAGGCTTCTCTGTGCTGTGGGAGATCTAATTAAGTTCCAGATTTTTCACAGGTTTCTTAAGTGTCATTTCCAAGTTGCTTAACTCCATACCTTCATAACTCATGTAAGTGTTGCAGTGCCTCAAATTAATTTTTAACATCTCAAATTAGTTCCTAATGTGAACCATCTGTCCTTCATATAAAGCTCAGACTAGGCAACAGCTGCATAACCTACCCAAATAGGAAAGGCAGAAGCAAGGGACTGTAGGTTGGTTACATGCTTTGTTCAACACAGGATGTTTAGCTGTGAATACTCATCTGTGGAGATGGGCTCCTCTGTGGGCAGTTATTCCTCCTAAGCAGGGTTGTAGTCACGATCACTCCCATTTCAAGATTTGAATCAATTCACATTTCCCCACCTATCTCTGAATAACAGATGGTCCTTTGTCATAATGCTGCTTAGGGGATACTCCAAGGATCAGGCATTGATGGTTTTCTCCTACCTGATTCACCAAGCATAAGACTCCACCTTGTATCTCAGCAGCTTTCAGTAGGTACACTCTGACAGACTAGTGTGTATATTTAAAGAAGTACGGGTAGCCTGAGCAGTGAGTGTGAGCACTGATTGTCTCTGTGTAGCACTTCACAGTTCCTTGACTGTTTTGAACCACTCCAACCACCTCCAGCACTGCCAATACACGACAATCAGTGCCACTCAGCCTCAGTAGTCCTCACTTGATTATGATCCCTTCTTATTTTGCTATAATTAGGTGATATATTTTGCTATAATTAGGTGATATAATTTGCTAAAATTAGGTGAATAACATTTTTTGGGATGCTCGGTATGTCTAAATAGTGGTTGAAATAACCCAGGCATCTCTAGCTTAGCTAAATTAGCTAAATCTTTGCTCTTTGAAGAAAGTCAAGACACTGGAGGAAAAAAAATCAGATTTTTGGAATTTAGTTCTCTTCTGCTTTCTATAAACTGCAGGTGATAGCTGAACTGACTCCCTGCTAACCTTACTGAATACACTAAATAACTGAATTTAGGCCCCAAATCCTCTTGAGCATAATTTTGTACCTCAGGCTAGCATGGGGGATAAATGTATAGGAAGTAGAATGATTCTTATCAGGACTAGAACAGAGAATGAGTTCTGTGGGTGTATGTAAAGATGAGATACTGTAACTATTGGCAGTGAGACCAGGGCTCTTACTCGGTATCTTCACCAGGGGGAAAAGCCACTGGGATCTTTTTGATGATAACATTCCTTTTTTAGAGTTTTCCACTTCATTTTCTCCATTGCTGAAACTGCCTTCTACAAATCTTTTCTATAGATTCTTAAAGATTTCTTAAAGCATGTGTGAGCTAAACTGTTTCTTACAACATGTACTAATAATGGTTAGGAAAAAAGAAAAGAAAAAGCAGTGTAATCCCACTAATTAAGAATAAATACTTACTATATTCATTAAGAAAAAAACCTTAAACGTTCCCTAGGTTGCGCAAATGTTGATTGCACCATGTTTGCACAAAATATTCTTTAATTAACACAATGCTCCCTAATCCAGAATTGCAAGGTGTGGACCAAATATTCCACACTGCCCAGGCTGCAAGTTCTAGACCTTCACCACCTTCAAAGCATCATTTTGGCAAATGGTACAGAATTTGCAATCCTGATTCATCTCTTTTTGAAGACAGTAGTGAAAACTCCTACTGTTTTGTTGAGGTTTTTTTTTTCTTTGTTCTAATTTTGGAGGGTTTTCTTTTGTATGTTTCATAAACTGCAGCAATGTCTACAACTAAAGATACAAATGTCAACCTGCAACGTGGCGCTTTTTAAGGCAGTGCTTAAGTCTTGGAAGTCTTGGAAGAACAGAGTAATCACCTGTGATACAATTTCCAAGGGATTGGCACCCCCAAACCCTCCTGTGTAAAATTACTCTTTCATAAAGTTTCATAAATTTTGTGATTCTGTGACAGTTTTAAGAAAGAAAGGTGCATAAATCAAGGACTGCTTTTTAACCTTTGAGGCTGAAAACCTCCAGCAAAAGTGCCACTGATTCTAGTTTGTCTTGATTTTTTGACTGGCTAAGTACTTTTGCACAAAACTGACTGATATTTATAAACAAAACTGATATATTTTGAGGAAGGTCAGAAAACTTGACTGGCTTGACATAGCCAACGTGTAAACTTTTCAGTTTCATAATTAGTTATCTGTTACTACCCATATACATAAATTATAATATTTGTGATCCTTCAAAACACTTCAAATGATAACCAATTAAAGGTATTTTTACTTGCTTGTTTAAAAATACATTTTGGGTGCCTATGGATCATTCCATAGTTTCTGCTAGATCAAACCAGGCTCCCCAGGGAAATGGTCAGCACCAAGCCTGCCAGGTTCAATAAGTGTTTGGATGATACTCTCAGGCTCATGGGGTGACTCTTCAGGATGGTCTTGTGCAGGGCTAACAGTTAGACTCGATGATCCTGATGGGTCCCTTCCAACTCAGCATACCCTGTGATTCTGTGAAACAGATACAAGAGTTAAATCCTGTACACTGGTGCCCTGAGTGCTTCATCTGTGCTGTTAACAAATAAGAGGCTCGAGTTCCAAAGCTAAAAAGTAATAATTGAAGTACAGCAAGCATATAGCATGGCCTAAACTATGTCCAAGTCCTATTTTCTGGACACATAGACGTTCCCCTAGGTCACCACAACAGACTGAATCTATCTCTTACTTTACAAACTTGATTTACAATATTGTGAAGACTTGAGGGAAGGTACAGAAGCTGTACTAACTACATCATGGGGAGCCAGGGACCTTCAGGACACAAATTTGAGATTCAGCTTTAGAAGCACATATAAGGAAAACTGCTTCAACTAGACAATCTCTAGGGTAAATGGACAAAGAGCGATTTTTAAGAGGAAGTATCAGAGAAGGAACAAAAATAGCTTGCACAATATGAATAAGACTCGTGACAGGAAAGCCACAAGTGAAGAGTCACTGACATACAAAACTACTTAGAGACAGAGTCAAGGAAATCCTTCCCTCAGAGTTGATCGTTTAGACATCCTGGCTTAACCACAGAAAGAATAGAAGCTTAAATCAAGCAGAAATTGCTTCTAGGGATCTAAGAATGCCTAGTGTTGGCTTTCTGTCATAGTCCATGGCAGAAAGTACCCAAGTGGCCACAATGGTGGCTAGTAGTTGTGTATCACACTTCTAGACCCAGAGAAGAACAAAACCCCTCTGCAACTTGCATATGACAACTAAATAAACCAAAGAAAAGTCTTCTCACTTCAGGAGTCAATAAAGGGTTTTCAGGACCAGAAATCTTGTTCTGCAGTACATTCCTGACAGCAGAAAAGGACAAACCTTTCTGAACCGCCAAAACTCACATTTATAGATCACCTTAAGTCAGCATCTTCTCAAGAGGAACATGTGCTTCATATTCTGTTACAGACTCACTCAAAACTCACCTGATGGAAGAACCACCCTAAAATAGGATTAGTTTCATTGCCCTTAGCACAGTCCTACAGCTTTGTGCATTGCACAGTCCTACAGATATCTGTACTCAAAGAGCAGGACTATTGCCCAGAGAATGCATCTTTACAAGCCTCTATCTAGTTTTCTGAAGGCTAGATAAAAATTTATGGTCAAATTATGGAGTCAGCCCAGCTAATTCTGTTAAGCTCGCCTTAGTTGGGTCAGTAAATTTCTATTGATATGAGCACCAAATCATTAAACTCATTTATTCTGATGGAACTCTAAATCTGTAGTCAGACAGAATTTGTATCTTAGACAAGGGCTTTATTCTAAAAGTTTGATATTCTTAATTTGAAAAAAAAAATCATAGATCTTCCCTTAATCATAGTGATATTCTAAGGACTAATTTCTCAGAAACTCCTGTAACCTTCTGTGAGATCTTTAGAAAAAGCATACTTAATTAATTACTGTTATCATCATATATTGTCCTGAAAGCTTGGTGGTGAAATTGTGCTTTTAAAAACAACCAGTTTCTTTGAAAGGAATAAATTAAGAATGTTGACTTCTAAATATGAAGTCTGAAGCCTGATAGATGTAAAGAAGCTACAGCACAAAGGATCTGTCTCAGAAGCCAGTGGTTATACACAGTGCAGCTGGTGATGGTGATGGCCACACATTTTTTAATTAAATGGTGAGACAATTTACATCAGATGGTCAGCTTGGACATGATTCCTGAATAATGAGAGTGTTCCTTCAGCAGATGTACAGCTTACTGACTGCTGCAAGTCAGAACTGAAAAAAGAACTGTGGGCAACAGAGTTTTTCTGCACAGGAAGGAAAACATTGAAGTGTCTCTTTTGTTATAGGAGATCTCCTAAATAAGCAGTTCAGCATGTACATACAAAAAGAAGACTTGGGCATTCATTTTTGTGCTATTTTAAGCATTTCTCATCTGACACCAGGTATTTGTTCTTGATCTGTTCCTTCTTCTCGATCATTGCAACCAAGCCCCTTTTTTTTCCTTGATTAGTTTCCAGCTGGATATGTTCCCTAATACAGCAAACCTGAAGCAGTACAAACAGAGGGATCACATAAGCTGGTAAGAGTGTAGGAGTTGCTTAATTATTTTAAATACATATTTATACCAAGTATATAAACATGGCATGTGGGAGCTGGACAGGCAAGTTAACTCCGTCCTCACAGTTAAGTTTACAGCATAATACAGATAACTGTGGGGCTTCTTCAGTGTCAAACAGAATCAATAAGGAGTTTCTAGACATCTGTAAGACAAACTTATGTTCCAGTAATTCATGTTTAATGGCTTCATCACTCCCTATTAAATAGAATGGAGTTTTTATCACAGCTCCTATAAAGGGCAGCATTTTATTGTTGAGCTAAGGATCAGATCTAGAAAGAAATTTGGATCCGAAGTATCACCACCTGTTTCTTATCTCTACCCAGGGAACAACAAAAAAAAAACCACAACAACTATACCTGTAAATGTTGTAGAAGCTTGTCTGAAGGATAATTTTCATAAGACCAAATTCCAGCTTATACTGGCATGGTTAATCTGCCGGCTCAAATTGCCTAGCCCAGCTATGACGGAATTCAGGATTCAGCTGACTCAGCAATAATTTCTGTCAGGTGAAATACAGCTGCATGAGCAGAATCAAAGTTTGATATACTAAAAAGGAGAACCCCCAAAACTCTAATCTGAAAGTAAGAAGATTTATAGGAAAAATAAACTAAAATGAAATAAATAAGTAAGAATATAAATCAGAGCGATTTAGAAGAGCGTTCAGGAAAAAAATAAATAGACTGAAAGAAAAAGGATAGTACTGAGTTGCTAAAGGTATGTATTACAGTGTAATTTAAGCTTAATTATTAATGGTAATACTCCCCACATCCTTAACTAGAATTGCATGTTACCAGATGAGAAAATTTTTCTTCTCATTAATAGCTTTTAAGGAACACACGGGACTATGAAGACGCAGAAGAGATGTGGCCAACCAGTACTGTGTAATCTCACACAACTGCATTGCTTGGTCATGAAGTGTATGGCTTAATATTTGTTTGCTGGCAGCAGGCAGAAGAATTTATGACTGAATCACACTGCATCTGGTGCATCTTACACTTTTCCCCTCTCCCCCGCCCCGCAGGAATTAGGCACGTGAAACCAACATAGGTTTAAACAGAGAGAGATTGCCACAAGGAACTTGTAGTTGCCTCTCACTACTGTTGGAGTCTTGCATTTGCATGTACAAAATGTGTTCTCAGGTTATGTTGAAAAGGGTGTAAGACAGTGGCAAGCTGAAATCATGTACAAGTCTTAGGACAATCTCCTACTAAGTGAATTCCTAGTCCTTTTCTTCAGACTAACATCTTTAGATAAAGGAAGTAAATAGACACCCCCTGGAACCTGAGCAGAATGAAGAACCACAAGACAAACTATTCACAGAAATGTTAGCTGGAAGGTGTATGTCCAGAGATCTCAGGTCCAACCTCCAGCTTAAACCAAGAGTTTAATCAGTGTTATATTACATCAGGTGCAACTCTGATTAGCTGTGCTTTGAAAACCTCCAAGGGCAGATTCTCCATAGTCTTCTAATGCTGCATTATCCCACCCCTACTGAGTAAAGGAGCTTTTTCTAATGTTCAAAAATGTTCAGCCTCTGGCTCTCTTCTCTTGTCATACATCAACCATTATTGAGAATATTTTGGCTTTCACTTTACAATTTCCTCTGAATTAGTTTTAGACTGCAGTTACATTGCCCCTTAGTCCCTACAAACACATTTACCAGCAGCTTTTTTGTGGGCAGAAAATCAAAGATAGTACAATTTCATACTATTAAGAAAGTTCATGCAATTTCATAGTATAAAGACTATCTGGTTCAATAGTTAGAGAATGAGATTTCCCTGACATAGACCTGTCTGAATTGTCTAACTTTTGTACCAGAACATTTTCACCAACAGAATCTAAAGATTTCTTGGATTATTTGCACAAACTAACTTCCACTACCACCAAATACCTCTATCTAATTCTGTCAGAATTGTGTTAGAAAGGGCATAGATCATTCTGATGGACTAAAAACTTGAAAATTGATGTTGCCTCAACAGAAGCTCTTGCTTATGAGCACTCAACATGCGCAGTCTACCAACTGTACTACTGCCCATGCTATGAAACTGAGTGCAGGAGAGCCATGAACACTAGTCAGAGCTTTTTGGAGCCAGATTTCCCATTTCTAACACTCTTGCTTTCTTATAGGGGCTCAAGTGCCACTGTCTTACAACATGTTCTCTGCTTTGTGGATAGGGAAGTATGGCTACACATTTATTTCAGATCAATGGGGTGGCACATAGCTGCTAGCTAAATTTGCTCCATGTTTTTTCATAATCTTGTAATCATTCATTCTTCTCTGTTTCACGTATCAGCTCAGTCTTTTGCTGTGAAATTGTCCTGTCCTAGAGCCAGCCCTATGCCAAAGAAGTGGTTATCGTTCACTGGTACACTTGCACTGAGTTGCTTCAAAACTGGCCTCTAGCCAAGAACACGTTGACTCCAAATGCCGCTGGAGTTTCACTTCTGTGCTAATCCAGCAAACCACATTTGAAGACATATTTTAATGAAAACCAAATATGTTTTAGTGAAGCTCAAATTATTGTGCTGTCTTTGCGAGTAGTCACATTAAATTCTGCAGCTTGCAATATGCTGGTTAATCACAGCTCAGGCTCACCAGGGTTTGCAATTTCAGCCAGGACTGCTTGGCCCAGAGCCCAAACAGCTGGTACCAGAATTGACAGCAAACCTGCGAACTTTGTCCCTTTGCTGTGCAGCCAGTGCTCCCCCACCTTTTTGATTGTGATTACACTAAACATATTGCTACAGGAAGAAAAAGTAGGTATCTTTAAATTTTACAGAGGCACAGACAACATGCTAGATGTCCCTGTACTTTATCTCAGGTCAGAAAAAAGGAACCCATCAAGTAAAATAAATATTTCTTAATATTAACTAAGCTTATCAGGAAGAGTAGAACTGGCAAGCAATCAGGTGTACTTCTAATATTGCTTGTTGTTATTACATAGTCCTTATTACTTAATCATATAAATGGCACAGATAAATAGTAAAATATAAAGACATATATAAGATATTTTTATTATATAAAATAAAAATATAAATATAAATACAAATAATATAAATGGAATTTGATAAGTGAGACCATTTATCTGGGAAAAAAGCTATTTACATTCTAATATTGAATATTTTATGGCAATTTCGGATTTTATAATCTCAAATTCATATGATTGTATTTGCCATGTAAGGAATGTGAATTTTATTTTACATTCATCAATAACAAAAAAAGATAATTAGTTTATTATTATTTGTCAATAAGTTCATGTGTGGTATAGGATACAGAGATATGTTTGACGGGATACTGTAAAAGCTGTTTGTGCAATACTTTTGGTTAAAATCATGTGTTTAGAAGTACATCTAATACATTTTTCATAATTGAAGTGAATGATTATATATATATAATTCAAATTTATATACAGAATGCAAATGTATATATAGTAAATTTCAGAAAAATCTACTATGGTAGAAATGTGCATGAAGTGCTGCCAGAAAAAGTCAGGCTGAGACCAGGACACCAGCAAGCTGAGCAGCCTGAAGCTGTTCACCTGCTTGATGGCAAACTGGAGAACCTTTCATTTTATACCATCAGCATTTTGCCAGTGTCCTGCTGCAGCAGAAAATTATCAGCTGCAAAGAGCAGGTCCTTTAAATTATTAATCCAGTGCAATGTTAGCTTTGCAAAGTGACACAATTACAGTGCTCAAAGGTTTGATTTTAGACACCCTGTTCGTAGTAGTGGAACATGGCCAGAAAGACCCTTTTGCATTGAGGAGGACAGAGCTGATTATGTGCTGCTACATACACAGTAATACTCTGAATCAAACTTTAGTGAATTATTTAATATCGAATGCATGAGGCTAAAGAACTTGATTCTTCAGTTCCCCAAGCACAATAATCTTCTTTCTGCCTTTAGCAAAGGCTGTTCACGGACCAGAGATTTGTCATGAATTTTTCACTGGCTGTGGTGGGTCATAGCAATAAACACTCTTTGCCTGAGGAACTGTGGGGGATGTAACATGGATTTACTGCTGAGTCAGAGGTTTTGAAATGTATAATCCAGCAATCACACAAGTAGCCTTTATTCTAAAATAACAATTATTTTAAAGGAACACTGACTGAAATTCTCGCAAAATGGAACTGTTGTTATTATCTTTAAAGAAAACATGATAGGTGGCTGCTGTGGCCATTAAATCAGCTTGCTTTCTCTGTAGAAAGCTTGGTAGAAACAGGGTTTTTTTACTAGGTCTTCAGCTGTGCCTCTGGGAGCGTCACAGAAGTGCAGGAGACCAGCTGCATGTTGTGTAGTGCTGCTGGGAGAAGCATGCCAATATTTGTATAAACAGTTTGTCCCTGTTGTTCTACTGGGGAAAAAAATTGTGCAGTTTCCAACTGTGTCTAAACTTGAGCCTTCCTGCATCTTGAAGAGTAATCACATTTTTTAGTGAGATAAGCAGGAAGTGGCATCTAATCACTGAGCAATCAGGGGAAGGACCTGTGCTCTAGTAATATGCGTGGGGTTTGCTGAGCCATAGCTGTGGGAAATGCAGGAATACCAGAATAACTGCTCCTCTGAAACACTATCTGTGAGACCATGTGGTAGCAAGAGTTTGCTACAAGGATCTTAAACCCCCTTGTATCCACCTATAGCGCAATAAATGTCCCAGATTCACTCTTACAGTTACAACATGCGGGAGAAAACAGAAACAACCCAGTACTCTGTGCCTGTTTTAATTGCATATTCATAAGCTTGTTAAGGATAATTAAATACCCTCTGCTACTCAGCATTGCAGCAACCCCTGTTGCTGATGTTCTTGTTCCTTAACAGTTAAGGGCACAGAAGGATATTCCACACTGGTATGGAGCAGATTGGTAATAAATTCCCTAGAGTGAGTAGAATAGTACCACTGGAGCAGTAATTCAAAAGTCAGGACCAGGCTCCCATTTTTTAAACTTTAGAAAAGCACTGCTGTGTTTTCCTTCTATATCTTTTCAGATTCTGCTTTTCTGACTTGGATTTTTTGTTTCCATTGCAGACAGGTCACAGGAATACTTCCTTTCAAATAAAGTTCATGTCAATGACTGTTTTGTATATTCTAGCTTGCAATTGTCCTTTTTAAAATTATTATTTGTTTAATTTTTTTGTTGCTTTTGTGTAGGACTGCTGTCAAATATTACAATGAAATACCAAACCAGAAGAACCACAGCAGCTTCTGTCTCAGTCTTGAGAAAACATCTAAAAGAAACCTACTATAACTTAGCCCTTTCCCAAAGCTTTGTGTTGCCCCAGAAAACCTTGATATTCTCCTCCTCTAAAGAGAAGAGCAAATCTTTCAACATCTGTTTGATTCATTTGTTTCATTTCTTTAGTAGGAAATGTGCAAATGCCAAGAAGTCATTTGGAACAGAGAAGTTGCTGGTTGTGCTGAAGAGAAAACCCTTCTCTGGACAGTGAAAGGCTGAGTGGCCACAGGTCAGAGGGCTCCCAAGGAATGTAAGGATGCATGATCACATTCATCTTGCCACATTTACAGAGAAAAGGAGCTCCAGTAAGCAGAGTTCTTTAAACTGAAAGATCAACATCCCACACCGATAACAGCAAACTAAACGTGGAAAGTGTAACTTAGGACCATGCCCTTTACAACCATAAATAGGTTTGGGTGCGTTTTGAGGTCAGTTTGGGGTCTTATATAGTGATCCTTCCCCTGTACTCAGCACTGGTGAGGCCACACCTGGAGTGCTGTGTTCAGCTTTGGACCCCTCAGTTCAGGAAGGATATTGAGGTGCTGGAGCAGGTCCAGAGAAGAGCAACCAGGCTGGTGAAGGGACTTGAGCACAAGTTCTATGAGGAGAGGCTGAGGGAGCTGGGGTTGTTTAGTCTGGAGAAGGCTCAGGGGTGACCTCATCCCTCTCTACAACTACCTGAGAGGAGGTTGTAGCCAGGTGGGGGTCGGTCTCTTCTCCCAGGCAATCAGCAGTAGGACAAGAGGGCACAGGCTTAAGCTCTGCCAGGGGAGGTTTAGGCTGGATATTAGAAGGAAGTTCTTTACAGAGAGAGTGATCAGGCACTGGAATGACCTGCCCAGAGAGGTGGTGGATTCACCGTCCCTAGAGGTTTTTAAGATGAGGCTGGATGTGGCACTGAGTGCCATGATCTAGTAATCACAGTGGGGCTGGATCAAGGGTTGGACTTGATGATCTCTGAGGTCTCTTCCAACCCAGTTAATTCTATGATTCTATGATTTCATTTTTCACCATCTCACAACAGCTACATTGCTGGTATGATGCAGCAGCAGAAAAATTCACAGGCACAGTAATGAAAATTCATTTGATTCAACTTGGTAACTTAAAGGGGTAAAAAAGCATAGTCTTACACTCTCCAATATCTGTTGCTCCTAAGGAAGGACAGAACTCCACTCCAGTAAGTGTTAAAAGACTAAATTCAGGAATTGTTACCTGAAACATCAAAATTAAAATGTTCTTTAAATATTTATTCAAAGTAAGATATTATAACAACCCTGATGTTGCCTGTCAATAACTACAGTAACATCAAAGTTCCAAAATTATTTTGAAGAGAAGCACAAATATACATTGTTTATTCAAAAAGCTCCTAAAAGCAGATTGTTAACAAATCAAATTCTCACACAAAGTATCTATGGTCTCCAGAAACTTCTAATTACTTCACTGGCTTTCATTGTACATATCTATGCAAATAAATCAGAAATGAGCTGACACTAAATATTAGCCTGTACTAGTTTTATACCCAGTTTCTGTACAACTAAAACATTAAAGCTTACTAAAAACCATATATATACATCATTTAAACATGGTTAATGAACATTTTTTATGATTTTTTTGTTGTTTATAGTAAGAAAACACAGTACTTAAAGTAAAAGCATGAGATCAACTGTTTTCTCTAAGTAAAAGCCATGTAGCTTCTTTCAAAAGTAACTAAACATCTCACCACAAAATTATAATGCTGATAGAATATGTAGCCATTGCTTAGGTGAAGCACTAGAATACAGAATTCAGACAAGTAGCATTTGAAATTACAACTTTCACAAAGCATCTCAGGAAATACGTAAAAATATTCACTATGTCAATTAGAAAATCCTAATGAGAAGGAGCAGCCAGAGATGTTGTTTAGTCCATTAAAGGAAAATCCCAAAATACCTTTCTGCTTGGAAGGTAATTCCCAATAGTTGTGCATAATGGGCAAGAAAATTTTAGAAGCAACATTCACTGATAAAGAGAATCACAACCAAGTTAATAGAAAATCATCTATGAGAAGCAGAAGTCCTTGACCCTGTGTACAGCCACCAAGAACCAAGGCCAGTGCGTAAAGCATATTCAGTATTTAAAAAGATGGATGGATGCCAGCCATGAATGGCTGCCTATGGATACCAGCCATGACTGTGACAATAGCCATGACTACATTACCCAATCTTATTAAAATCCATCAAAGTTTTGAAAGAGTGGGGTAAAGGTGCATTCTGATCTTTGAGAAATATGCAGTGGTGTGTTATTCCAGTGACAGCAATGAACCGTCAACACAGGACATAAATTTGTCTACTCCTACAGTGAAAAGGAAAGAGGACCATCTTCCAGAACCACTGCAAGGGTCCCCAAATAACTCACAGACAACCAGGTATAGAAGGGAAAGCCACCATACTGAAATGAAACAGAGGTCTTCTGGCTGTTCCTGGGTACCAACTCCTGCAGTCAGAGGCATGTCCCTGTGCTGATGAGCAGACACCAATAAGTTTTTTATCTCTGTTAATCCTTACACCCCTTTCTTATCACATACACAAATCTCAGACTCAGATATTGAATCTGAAGGGATGTAAAAAGATAATTTGCACAGCTGAGAAATGAGGAGATGTCTTGGCATTTTGAAGGAAGTCACTAAAAAGAGGTGTAGCAGGAAAAAGTTCTAGACAGGAACTCCACAGTACGAAATGTTCCAAATGGAGCAAACACAATGGTTTGGAGTTTTTATAGAAATACCTGATGAGTTTCCCAAAAGGAAACTTTCATCAGATTGGACTAGTACCAATAAACCTGTTAGGTACATAAAGAAGAGTAAATCAGCCCAATCAGTAGATTGTACTTGAGATAAACCAATGATATCTTGAGAGGCTGCGCACAACCATTTCTGTCAGTGTTGTCCTGAGACACCAGATTGCCCTGTTCTCTCTAATAGGGCAAATTAGAAACTGTGCTTCAGGTGTAGAGTGATATTAACTCACTCCTACTGATGATTGATTTAGGCATGGGCAACATAGGCAGCTGCTTAGAAAGGCAGACTATAAAGAAGCAAAACATCTGCCCTTCTCCCCTGACGTGGTTTATGATACTAGAGCCTTTCAAAGGTGTTTTGTCTTTCTCTGGTGAGTAGGCTGATGTGCAGTGCTGGGGAGAGGAGGAAGGGGAGCTCCTCCCAGGCACCATCCTTTGTTTCCCTGTCTCCCGGGAATGAGCAGAGGCTGCAAATCCACCTCTACATATTTTCCCACCACGTTCCTCTTCCCTCCTTGCAGTGGGAGTTGCTCAGCCCCAGCCAACCTCCACCCACCCCCCAGGTCTAATCCTTGGATTCGCAAAATTCAGTTTTAATTCCTAGGCTTGCCCTGTCTCTGTTGCATATATTCCAGGTGATGAATTGCTGTGCCAGGTGAGTCTAGGGTCTAGGAGGACACTGTGAGAAAACCTTCAGAAAAAATGTTTGTGGGTCCAAAATAAACAAAGATTAGTCCTGCAATTCAAGGTTTAATGTTAGAACTTTTCCTATGAAATGGTTTATAGAACATATAAAAGGAAGATGAAGCACAGCATGAGATGAGGACAATGTAACCTGCTTTCCTCTAAAATCTTCCCTAGAGCATTGCATTACCCTTCAGACTTTTCATTTAATTTCAGGTATTCCTTAGAGGACATAACTCTTCTCTTCCTTGTAACACTACTTCTAAAACTCATCCTAACGAAAAAAATTTCTTTATAAATGGATTTAATATAGATGTGTTTTTGTGTGTCTGACTCTATTTCAGTACTTTTCCAAACAAGTAAAACAACTAGGCTTAGGGATTTCACAAGTTCCTTCCCAGTCTGCATACAGAAGTTGCTTCCCCATCTCTTTCTTTTTATGAAGGTTATGGTTTTACTTTATAGTATTTTTATTTTAGAGTTCCAGTCAGATATGTCCAGTAAAATTCTGATTTGAGTTTTAAAAATACCCAAACAAACACCTTTCTTGGTTTTGCTTCTAACTTCATGCCTGAGAAAAAAACTCAGAAGCAAAATCAAGGAAGAAAACAGTTTTGTAGCAACGAGAGAGAAAGAGGAAGAGAGAGAAACTTTATGAGTAGGGTTGGGGGTGGGTTGTGGTGGATTGTGGCTTGAGGTGTGGTCACATGTTCACTTCATATCACTCAAACACAAACTCTGGAAGCTCTTAGGAGAACCTGCCCACTGTATCCTCCCAAGAATTTAGTCTTAATAACCTTCATCCTCATCATTGTCCCTGTCTGGGAGGGCCACATACTGGGAACATCTGACCAAACCACTAAGAAGGATGTGGAGAACCCATAACCATAACCAGGATGTTGATAGAATCCCAAATTCTGCTGTGGCTGCTGTTGCATTGGAGCTCTCTAGTGGAATACGTGCTGCAGAACTGGCTCCTCCTATTTTGACTGCCTAACAACAACAACAACAACAACAACAACAACAAAATTGTTCTTGATTGTTATTCTGAGATCCTGTGAAGATAAGAGATGCACAAAAAGAAATTAGCATGTTCAACAGTATTCTTTTTTTCAATACCTGATTATGAGTTTGTCCTAAATCCCCTGAATCTCTCAACAGCATAATCAGGCAAAGGATTAATTCTGCTGGAATTGAAGGTAGGGCTTTTGGATGGCCAGCACATCATGTAATTTGACTTGGACACAGATAAACATCAAACCCACATGATCAGACTGAGCTTGAAGAAGATTCAGAATTCTCTGTTAACCACTTATTTTTACTGGTTACTTGAATGTTTGAATCATTTGAATGGGCATTAATAATGGTCTAACAGAAGTGAGATAGGAGTGAGAAGTGAGATGCTGTGGTCTGAATAACTGAGATAAATAAGAGGTGGTTAGAACTCTCTGCCAGCCATTTAAGGTCACTTTAATCTAAAACTCTTTTACCTTTCCTTGTGCCCCTTCTTCATAAGAGGAACCCATGTAAGCGTGGCTGCTGAGGGAGTGACAGCCCAGAGAGTGGACTGACTCAATCCCTGTGTTATTGCTTTTTTACACTGCTGTTCAGCCTCATGTTAGCTGGATGCTCATAAGCACCAGGTCCCCCATTTCAGATCTGGTATCAGTACAGGGCTACAGAAATCCCCCTGCCTAGTTCTGCTTTGTCTTTGGATCCCTCCAATTCCTGTAATGCCATGAAATAAAGGGACTCTAGATGAGGAAAAGATATAGAAAAGGAAGTGATGCAAACAAAAATTAGCACAAAGTAGTATGTGAATTTCTGCTGCATCTAAACACTCATGAAGAAACAAGACAGAAAAAGGTCCTGATTCATGATAACAGCATGTGAGGCTGGATGGAAGAGATGTACAGCAATATACTTTATAAACACTGTCAGTGGAATTACTAGAAGCTTTTTTTGGAAGCAAAGCATGTATTTATGCTTATGAATTTCTTGATAATCAGTTAGTTGCCATCAATGGAAGGAACCAGCTTATACATTCCCCGAGTCATTAGGGACCCTGACATATGGTGCTAATGTTTTTATGCCTGGAGCTACCATAGCACTTAAATGCACAGTGTGGGTATCAGGTCTTTTCCTGTGTAGATCTGAGCAGAAATGCAACACAGGCCAGTCCATAACTGGAAAAACTAGTGCTGAACTATGAATATAGTTTCTGTCTGTATAACACAAGACATAGGACTTCCCTGAAATCTTGTTTGAACAGCTCCACTCTTGCAAAATTTCCTCTCCAGGCTCTTAGAAATTGCTATCAATTAATGAAGCAATTGGAGATGGTGAGGAAGAAAGATTAAGAACAATTAAATGAGTACATCGCCCTAAATATGAGGATGTTTGTATCAACCCACGTTTGTATCAGCACCTAAGCAATGTTCTAGATTTTATTAAAGGGTCAACAAAAGAAGGAAACAGGCAGTAATAATAGCTTCTTCTTATTAATAATAATTATTATATTAATTAATATTAATTGTAATAATTAATTATTATTTATATTAATTAATAGCTGGTTTTAGTCTTGAAGACATCCTTAAAAAGCAATATATCCTAGGAATTTCTGAACTAAAGTTCCATTGATAGGTACTCAGGTAATATGGATAACACGAATTTATTTGCTTTTATTGTGAAAAACACACAAGATAAGTTCACCTACTTTGGTGCCAATGATAAACGTGAAGAACAATCAAGAAGCTTGAGATAAAGGAAGAGAATGCTTATGTTCCCTGTCCAGCAGGATGTAACCCTGAATATGGTCACATTCAGATTTATATTTTATGCCATAAGGTCCTTCAAGTTATCTTGATCAGAGCAGCCACAGATATCTCCACCTAACTCTCATCCTCAATCAGACTTGAAAAGGTGAGTTTAACTTCCCAAAAGAAGGGAGAACATCCTTGTTCTGCTGGTTTTACCAGCTGGTAAGTACTATATATAAAGAAAAAATGTATATATTCTTGAGTGCCTATTCACTACTGAGAACTGAACACTAGCTCACAGAGACATGTAACTTTATGATCTCCTTCTTAGTATTTTCTGCTCTTGGTGGAAAAGTCCAAGTTAAATTTCATGCTCAGCACCTCCTTGGAGAGTTCAGCCTCTCTCCTGGAGGTGACAGGCCATGAACCTTGCTGCCCAACTTAAGCACTTTGGCTCACCTCACAGGTACAGGTCAGCCCTACTACACACTAGGGTGGCTCATCCAGATGGTCAGAGCCTGCATTTTGAATGTGGAGCAGATCAGCAGCTGCATACTGATGTAGCTAAGCATTCCTCAGTTATTCTGGACTAATTTCATGTACAGCTTTCTAATTATTTTTTTAAATACTGTTTTGTTCACTCTGGACTCCCCTTTGAGCCCTGGAATCCTTACAGAACCAATGAATGACCACAGGTATGGGATCTAGAAAAAATCCTCAGCCTTAAAAAAAAGTTTGTCAAATCCTTGTAATTTTCTATAAAGTAAGTAAAGAGCTACATTTTAATCTGTTATACATTAAAGCTTACATTAAAATAGTTCAGTGTAATATTCAGGAAGGGAAGAGAAACTATCATGAGTATATTTTGGCAAATAACCAAAAAGATTAGAGGAAGAAGAGATCACTGAGCAAGCTAAATTTGTTTAAAGGCACACTAAGATTCACATAAATGAGAAGAGAAATCATGTTGTTGAAAAAAAATCTTCAGATTTACCCAAATTCTTATAAAGACATCACTAATAATTAAATGTAGGAGTACATCGGGCTTCAAAAGCAGTTTCATTCTGTCTCTCTGAATTAAATATGTCTGGATTTAGTTTGCCATAATAGTCTCTGGTAGGCCACTATAATGATTTCCATAACCTTCATTTATAACTTTTCCCAGTGCTAAACTACCACTACAGTTGGAAGGTTTTCATCAGATGTAATAGAAACCTTACCTGTTTTAAACTATTACAATATTTTTTTCCCCTGGACCTGAGCATTTATTTTCCATTTTCCTGAAAGGTATGTTTGGTATTTTTAGGGTATTATGAGAATTTTCAGACTTCACTTTCTTGTTAGTCTATTTTCTAAACTTAAAAAAAACCTCTGATTTTTCTCTTTTATTTTCACAATGACCAGTATTTCCATAAGTTCATTTTTTTCTGATGTGTAATACAACTTGTCTTTGGTTTCTTATTTGAACACCATAACCCCCTTGGATATTATTATTTTAATTAATAATTGAAAAACACGTCTAAGCTGTCAATATTATCATAAATGAAAAAATTTCCACAGTCATACTTTCAGATTGCATATATAACATTAGATAAGTATTTTTAAAAAATTCTGTCTGTCTCTTGCAAAAATTAAGCCATAGTGGAGGTCAGTTGCCCATTACATTCACCTGGTGTTTACTTACAAAGTGATAAGGTAAATGTACAAAACATTTTTGTTTAGATTGGAACTGACATTTTCAATCAGAAAAGGTGTAACAAGGAGAAAGAAGTCTATTTCTAGACTTTTGCCTCCATTATGAACTTCTGCACTCGGCTTTAAGAGGCTTCTCTAAGGAGATGACAAAACTGAGCAGTGTCTCATATGAAACTCCTCTTGTATTTCAGCCATGTAATGTTATCTCTGAGAAGAGCTCTCCTTGACTGTCTTGACTTGGATATTATCAGCTGTCATTCCTTTCAGAAATGCCTGTTATGACAAATCTGTAACTCTAAGACAGGCATCATATTCAGAAGTCTGTATATCCACTTTCTTCTTGAGCTAAGTATACACAGAGAAATGAGGCTTTCACCATTTTCCTCCCCCTAGAGCTTTGTCTCAGTCTTTTTTCATATGATTTCCATGTACACACACACAGAACCAAAGAAATTCAGAATTCAGCCTGTATTAAAGCAGAAGTTTTTCTATAGTGGACCACAAGTCAGTGCAGTCAGACACACAATAGCCAATTTTGTTCACCTGTGAAGCTAAAGAAAACAGTTCTGTATTATTTCTGTTGGTTTGGCTTTTCGTTTTTGCTTTGGGTTTGTTGTTGAGGGTTTTTGTCCCATTTTGAAAGATGTGAGCTCTAAACAAACGTTTTAATATTCAGACTGCAGGCCAATGAAGCATGTAGAAGTTATTCCAGAGATGGACTTCATTTTTAGTTACTAATTACATATAACCTCTGACATAAAAACATTCTTGTAAAAGTAAAATCTAGATGCATAGCTAAACTATAAAATGAATATAGTATAGTGAAATGAAATATGTTACATTGCATGCAGAATATGGAAAAGAAAACAACCACCCCCCACACAAAGGAACTCTTGTCAGCCCAAAAATGAATGTGGCTATCATCACAGGGACACTCTCTATCTGCCATTTCTCAATTGTGTTCATAGATCAACCACTGGACTATTTTAAGAAAACGTGTTTTTATCAATAAAACTATTACATCTTGTCATTCCTTTTCCATCATGTTGGAAATTATTACTAGCTTTGGCCATTTTACAACTTTCTGTCAGTTTTCTGAACTTTTTTTGAGCCACTCATGAAGTTCACATGGACTTTTTGCCCAGCAGGTCTTGCAGTTCATCAGGATGTCTCCAGAGTGGCTGCCACTGAACACTGCAGGCAACCTCCAGTAACCACTGCAGGAAACTTCCAGTAACCACTGCAGGCAACCTTCAGCAACCACTGCAAGGAACTTCCAGACCTTTGTCTCTTGGAGTCCCTCTGGACATTGCTAACATTGTCAGTTGTCCGAGGACTTTGAGAAAAACAGTTCCTCTGTAGCTTCTGCACCAGCTACTTGCATGGGAGAAGGACACTATTAAAATTTTCCCTGGAGAATTGCTGAATTTGGAGCAGTGAAAAGAACGTGGAGGGTTCTGTGGCAAAAGATTTTCTTCTAATGAGAAACATGCTCAGAAAAACCTTAGTGAGAATATCAGTGAGGGTACTGAAGATGGAGATGAAAAGATCTTAGCATTCTTGCTGAAGATTTTTGCAGCAAAAGATGAGACCTCTATATTGTGTGCTACAAGTGTGAGAGGAAACTGAACTCTGGAAATGTCCATTATTTTTCATTGCCTATAAAAAAGACTGAAGGTGGCTTGTCCAAATACAGGCCTGTACACTGTAGGCATCTGCAGACAATTGCAACTAATGTCTATAAATATATTTCAAGATTGTAACAGCAGTGACAGAATGTAGTTTCATTAAAAATTCATCAGTTCAATGAATTATAAATAAAGAGCATACAAAATGAAACTGAACAATAAATTATTACATACCTACATTTTGTTGTCGTTACACAGATGTCATGACATGCCACCCTTAAGGGAAAGGGAGCACCCAAGATTCATAAATGCTCATGGTCAAAAGGAACAACAAAAATCAGAGGGTCTGCAAAATCTCACAAAGTTTTATGCTTATCTTCAGGAGTTAAAACAAGGATGTTTGTCCCAGAAAAGTGCTGCTATACCTCTGTATGGCACTCACCTTCAGTCCCATCTTGCTCTTTCTCGATGGCATGCTATTAACAACAATTCTTATCTGTTATTACCAACAATCCTTTGTTGGGTCCACAACCATTCAGCCATCAGTGTTTGAGCTCTAAACATTAGCCCCTTATCTTCTGGGATTCTACAGATGTACAGTTTAAAAGAATATGATATAAGCTACAAATACTGTTTTGTTTTCATAGATAAAAACTTGTGCAAACAGGATGCTCAAAATGGCATATTGGGCTATCAAGTGGTGATAAAATAAGACTCTTTCAGTTGCTTTTTGCACAGTATCATGAAATTGGAAGTGCCTCTAGAGAATATAATGAGCATTTCCCAAAGTAAACACATTTCAGATAAATATCCTCTTCTGTCTTTGTGTATGCCTTGGGAATCTTTTAAGAACATAGAACCATAGCACCATTTAGATTGGAAAAGATGTTTAAGATCACCCCATCCAATTGTTAACCCAGTACTGCCAAGTCCACCACTAAACCACATCCCCAAGTGCCATGTCTGGACGGCTTTTAAATTTTCCTGCACAGCCTGTTCTAGTGCTTGACGACCCTTTCTGTAAAGACATTTTTCCAAATAACCAATCTAAACCCTGCCTTGTGCAGCTTGAGGCCATTTCCTCTTATTCTGTTACTTGTTAGCTGGGAGAAGATACCAACCCCACCTGGCTACAACCTCCTATCAGGTAGGTGTAGCGAGCAATAAGGTCCCTCCCCCTGAGCCTCCTTTTCTGAAGGCTAAATATTCCCAGCTTCCTCAGCCACTCCTCACAGGACATGTGCTCCAGACCCTTCACCAGCCTTGTTGCCCTTCTTTGGCAAGATATTTTCACAATTTGCCTTTACTCTGTAGGATCATATGTTCTAAGAGCATGATACAGGGAGGATGACCAGAAGGATGGACAATGCCTTGACCCAAAAATGCTGTTTGTGGATACAGACCACAGGCAGGCTGATAATTTCAACAGAGCACCATGGAGGTCATCACTGCCTGTTCTCTTCTGAAGGCAGCACTTTTCCAGGTGTTGACCTCGACAATTCTCCGTAAACCAGAGAAGATATTCTGAAATAAACTGGTGGGATAAATAGGAAAATAGGCTGCTCTGCTTCTTGCTTGATAGTGCTTAGGATTTCTGCAAGAGTGGAAGGGAGCTGCAAGATGCCAAGAGAGCACTGAAGGACCACTTTGCTGAAGTCTTTGTGTACCTGTGGCACATGGGTATTTCTTCCATGCACGTGGATCAGGATAGATTGCACTGTAAAATACGTAGGATGATGCAGCCATCTGAAGAAAAGTGCACTCTTGAATGCATGTCAGCTTCAGAACATGTGACTCACACCTACAGTAACTGAGAACAATTATCACAGTCCACCTCAAGTCTATTAATAAACTGCCACAGTCTTCAAACCAAACAGGTTGTAAGCAATCTGCCTTTAGTTGTGCCAATTTTCTTTGGCACACCAAGTGCATGAATTGTCCAGGGAATATCACAAACACATGAAATTCTTTACTAGGACTGTCCTAACACTTTACAAGCACAGACAACCCGGTTCCAGGAAAACTGCTAGGCATTCTTGAGTTCACTAATATAGCTGATGCCTATAAATTCAACATATAACTGAGGGTAGGGGGCAAATACTGAGTGAGAAGACATGTTTCTTTTTGCCACATGCCACAAGATAATCCAAGAGAGTAGGTCATGCAAAAAAGCAACACGCATTACTATGTCTGTAAGGAACGGTTTAACTACAAAGTGGAAATCTGAACAGAACATGATACATAAATATGAAGAGTTTGATCCCAAGTGCTGGGGTCTAGCCCTGCAGTGTCTGTGGTTCAGAGAGATTTACAAACTGTGCAGGTACAAATGAAATATAAGACTCAAGCAAGAGCGCCCCACTGAAGCACGAGGCACGGGCTGCTTAGCCAGCAGGACCGTGACAGGTATGTGAGCTGGTTCACACAGGGCAAGATATGGCATCTGGCCAACAATTCAACCCAGAGATGACTTTTCATCAGGATGACTCTGGAGCAGCAGAGAGCACTCAGATAAATAGCCTGACAGAGTTGTGTGAAATATCAGTAACACAGCTTGCCAGCTGCATAACACTTTAAAATAAAAGCTGGGCACTACAATGACTTCTGGAGAAAATGTCACCCTGCAACTATTGAAAGTACTGCCACAACAACTTTGGTAATAAATATGAAAACAAAAAATTGATTACCAGAATAAACAAAACATTTGGGATACAGGACACTAAAACAAGGAGTAACTCAAGTTGTTCCACAGAGTACCTTAAACACCTGCAGCCTTACCTTGCAGAATCTCTAATGAGAAAAATACTCAAGCAAATGCGAAAACACAGTCACTGTCCAAAGAGCTGGCAGAGTCTTCTCTGCACTTCAGCTAGATGAAGACTCAGATAAAACCAATTTTGAGCCATGAAAAATACTGGAAAAAGAAAAAATCAAGGACACATTTTCACAAAACATATGTTGATGCCAAGAAAACAAGGTCTCAATAGACTAGAAAGCAAGTGCACTTAAATTTGCAGCTTTGAGAATAAAATTGAAGGGACATTTAATTCTGGAAAAGATTGCTTGGTTTGGGGAAACAAAAACATAATCCCTGAAGGCATAGACTAATATGCTGCCTGAAGGTCTTGGAAGCATTCCCCACCTCAACATGTCATTCTATAATTACCCAATTACACTTGCTTTTACCCTTTATCAGAGATCTACTCCTGTCTGTGATTTATTAAGGAACAGCATTTAGGCGCTACTGGCATTCACAAAATGTCTGGTTAGTCTTGTAGGCTCTTCCATTTCCTTTGCACCTCATTTCTTATGAGATCTGAGGATTCAGAGGTTTACTTTTTTTCCTATCAACTTATTGAATGTGGGTGGAGTTCTTAACGTTTTTAGGATCTCCATTCCCAAATACACAGAGAGCCTGACCTGTGCTCAATACATTCAGGAGACTAGTAAAAACATTTTGTTTTTGTTTTTCCTTCCCTCTCTAAGAACAGAACATTTTGGGGTGGAGGCCAGCCTAGCTCAGGAAGAAATGCTCAGCTTTGAAATTCCTCTTTAAGGGGAGGGGGAGCTGAGGAGAATGAGATAATTTCCCTTTTCCCTTGAATTCTTCCCGGGACAATGCATATTTTTTGAGGGGAAGTGTCAGCTAGAGTTGTATTAATTAGAAAACTACCTTATAAGTAGAATGAAAGAATGCAAAACACATCATAAATTCTTACAATGCCTGAAGAATTAAAATCCCCAATATCACCTTCTAGGCTTCATGGGTCAGGATGAGATATGACGTGTCACTATCTTACAGTATTTCAGAATACCATAAAGTACTTAAAATATTTAGTTGAAGACATCTGAAAGTTAAGCAGATCTGACCATGAAAGAAGACAATATGTAGGGCTAAATCAGAGGTTAAAATGATTACAAACCACATAGATAATATAACAACTTTGCTTCTCTGGAGAAATAACTTTAACTTCCAGAAGTTACACTGAGCAAGAGAGAAGGATTTTTCCAGAATGATTTCAATATTATAGATTCGTAGGAAATCTCTCTTCTGCCTTATCACATTTTGCCGCCATGCTCTATCCTTTGCATTAATCAGGTCTAACACAGAGGTAGAGTGAAATGTATCTTAAAAAAATTTAACACAAGAATCAGCTCTTATGGAAAAGAAATTTTGTGGACATACTCCACACTGCATAGTTCAATTAAGTTGACATCCTGGAAATCACTCCGAGCTCTGAAGCTACATACTTAACATCCTCTTCAGCATTCAGAAATCAGATTTTATCCAGACACTACACAGCTGTGTCACAGTACAGAGCTGCTTGCATTCTGATGAAGGGACTGCAGTCACAGCTTGTCTTAGCTGGAACAAGCCTGCCAAAAAAAAAAAGGAAGGAATGATAATCTGCTGGGAAAAATGTCTTAATTTTTTTCCATATGTTTCTTTTGCATGTTAGCTTGACACTACAAGCAAAGGTTAAAATGGTTGTTATTCAAAGGGTTCTATGAGTCAAATCAGAATTGTGTTTGCTTTTACTCTTCATTCATTTCTGGTTGTGCAAGGCACCATGGGACTTGATGAGTCTTAGCATGTGGATCTCCTGGGAACTGGAAATGTTCAGAGTAGGATGTTGACAAAATATTTCCCTATTGTTTTCAGTGCCTTTTTTTTTTTTTTTTTTAATGTACTATGTTTACTGTTCACCTTGTACTAGAAACTAAATCCTTTCAGCAGAGATAGCAGGCATTACCCATTTTCTCACTAAGATTTCCTTTTCCTTTTATTTTTACTCCCTTCCCCAAAAAATACAAGGTGCACCTCTTGCAGAAGTCAACAGGAGAGAATGGCAGATAATCCAGTGGGAAATACATGCCCACCAGCTCAAAGACCTCAGATCATTTATTCATTGTAATGCAGTAACTTCTGACTGTTCTTTTTCACTTGCTTGTGTGAATCAGCAATAAGCCACAAGAAAAATTAAACTCACAGCAGCATAGAGATCATTTGTTAATCTTTGTAGAAAGGTCATACCTTGAGATATTTGCTGTTCTGATATGGGGTGTCAGGGGAAATTGCAGTGCTCAGTGCAATTCATAGCTCTGTCAAATTCAGCACAGGCATCCTGTAAGCACAGTCTGGAATCACAGTATTGGTTCAGGAGAGACTGAACGGTTTGGGCTTCTTTTATAGCTGTGCACTGGACGTTGCTTTTCCACTGGTCGGCCAAATCTATAAATCAGGTTTCAAACTTTTGGAATGACCAGTTCTTAATCTGAACACAGTAGCTCAGCCACACTTCTGCTGTCGAAAATTGGCATAGGTTCACTGATAACACAGGCGATGTTCAGTTTAAGTACTGGCATATTTCTTGCCAGAAATATGTGGGTCTTATCTGGACTGATATTCAGCCAGCAAGCCCCCACCCAGCACTCTATAACCTCTGCTCACACAATGTCACGTATTCCATTGTATCTGCAAATATAAAACCAAGGATACAGGGAGTACTGAAGCTAGCACAGCTCACCTATGTTATGAGATTTTCCCAAAAAGGAAAAAGAATTCTTGCATATGTCAACATTTGAGGAAAAAATCTTTGGTAGGACTGAAAATGCAGGAACTCATTAGCATTTTAAAAATATCTTCTTTTAATATCTTCTTAATGTTGTTTCTCTGCTTCTTCTTCCTTTTCTTTTCACCTCTATAACCAGTAAAAATGAATGACTACATAATTTCTTTTGTCTTTCTTATAGAAATATATGGCTTTGTAAATGTAACAGTATCATCACTGCACTAATATAGAGTTAAGGTTCAAGTTTCCTTTTTTCTTCTGCTATTTGGTAATGTTTCCTAGAGAGGAGATGACAAATTGGGGGGTGAAGGATGAGGAAATGATATGACACAAAAATCTTTGATTTCACTCATTTATAACCATTGTTCAAAAAGGGAAACAGAAAATGTAAATTTTATAATTTGTTAATATTTTAAGGGGAAAAAAAGGCAAAATTTTCATCTGAAGGCAGCTAGCATTGTATTCTTTGTGAATGTTTTTCATAGAAGCAATCTTTTCTTTGCTGTGAAAAACTTGAGAGTATTTTTTTGGTTGATTTTAGTTGGAAAATCACAAGAACCTGAAATTCAAGAATAATATTGCTTGCAAACAAAGTCTCAGAACTTAAGTCCCCACAATCATCTCCTTTTTCTGCAAGAATACCAGTAATGTGGATGTGAAACCTATAAAATATTCTTCTTTGTGGAGATAGCATGAAAAAAATGCAGAAAAATACAAAGTATTGGTAAATAGATATATGTGTCTCAGCTAATATGAATAACTTTTTTTTTCTTACCAATTATCACTTTTTTAGTTATTCTTATTTTTTTAGGGCTTTTTTCTCCAGATGTGGAAAATACAAGTGATAGCTTACCACTCAAACTTCCAGGACAGTATCTAGAACACCAAGTTCAGTTATATGACCCTTCTGAAGCAGCTATGTTAGAGTTATTTTAATTCCTGAAAAGTCATGGGGAGAGTCATGTAGATCTGATGATTCTACTTTTTTTTAGCTGAAGCAATCAGGATTCATGGATGCATTAGTAAATAGGATCTAAAGTAAACAAGGATGACTACAGGCACCAGGACTACAAGAAGCTTATCTTTCATATAACAATTAAATCACTGTGGAAGCATGGGGTGCATACAGAAAAGGTTTCACAATGGCTACATAATAAGAATAATATTAAGGAATTGCTACATCATAGACTTGAGTTGCTCTGAGCTAAATGCTGATCTCTTTTTATAAGCTTTGAACTGTGCTCAAAAAGACTGAAGTAACTTGTTATTTTTCTCCAGTAGCAAACAGTGCTATTGCCCTAAGTGAATTTCAAGTGTGCTTGTGAACTGCTCTGGGTTAATTTACTCAGTATTAAATGTGGACAGTGCTAATTAGTGGCTGGTATGCTACAAGGCAGGGGTGCCTTTCAGACAGTCCTCAGTAAGTTAGAGGAACAGGCCAAGCTAGACCTCATGAAGCTCAAGGTTGAATGTGAACTCCTGTATTTGGAACAGAATAACTCCATGTAATAACTGCAGCTGAGAGCTAACTAAGGAGAAAGTGTCTTTCATAAAAGGACCTGTATGGCAGACAGGAAGTTGTGTATGAAAAGCAAATGCCCTTAGGCAAGGCCAGTCTTAAGAATACAACCATCAGGTGAAAGGAAGTCCACAACTGAGCTCTTCTGAGGGCACATCCAGAGGGATTTTTCTGGGTTTTGGACCCCTCAAAAGAGAAAAGAGATTGTCATGAGCCAGTGAGAAAATCAGAAGGCTGAAGCACATGGGGAAGATGTTGCTGTGTTTGCTCAGCCTGGCTAAGGAGAGGATCTAACAGCAGTGTTCCATTAAGGAAAAGGGAGGTTGACAGCCAAACTCTACCGAGAAAAGAGGCGACAAACACATATTCCAAAAAAGGAAATTCCAAACAGAGAAATGGAAACATGCACTGGAATAGACTACCCAGAGAGTGATTGAATCTCCTTCACTGGAGAGATTCAAGAACTGTCTGAATGCAATGCTGTGCCATGTGCTCCAGGAGTACCCTGTTTCAGCAGGGAGGCTGGACCAGATGACCCACTGTGGTCCATTCCAAACTCTGTGATTCTGTGTGAAACATTTCTTCACACTGAATGTTCAAGCACTGGAATAGGTTACCTGGAGAGGCAGTGACATTTGGTCTATTGACCAGTGTGTTAATAAGTGATAATAACAGGTGGATGTTAATCCTTCTGTGAATTTTACGTCTCTCAGAGTCACAAGAATGTAAAATGGACCTGGAAGAAGCTGGTCAGGTTGAATTCAGAACTGTCCATATAGCCTGCGAGTAAAGTGTAACAGTAAGAGATTCTTTGTGTCATATATTGGCCATGGAGGGCTTCTCAATCCATCTTCTGTTGCCACTATGAATCTCTTCCAAGATATTGTTACTCAGTCACAAAACAGAAATTGCTGAAACTTGGGTGTGACGTGAAACCCACAAAAATATGTCCAAATAAGTATCTAGTTCCTCTTAAGAATCACATCCATACATCTCAAGCCAAAGGGGAAATGTACCAATCTCAACACCAACTGTATTATGGCACTGAGATACCAAAGACCAAGAAATGTGACAATCGTCAGAATGGGGTTACAAGCCAGCTCCATACTATGATAAATGCTTATAGAAATGACAGTAGGAGACTGAATTACTTCTCTTGTTCGTCATTCTCTTCCCATGATGGAAGCAGACCTTCCAATGTTGTTGCTGGTAGCAGGTTCTCCTGGTTCTCTGGTTTTCCCTGTAGTACTGCTGCCACCCTTTCTGCCAGGGCACGTATGTGACATGTTCAACCTCCTTGACTCAAGGGTAGTCAGAGCTTGGAATTCCTCCATTTCCCACTGAGTAATACTACTTCCTGGTGTAAAGGAAACTTTTTTGGGCACACTAACTGTAAGAATTTGGCCACAAGGTCCAATGGAGAGATGAGTATTTAAACCTTACCATGCTACTACCCTCTGTTCATATGTATTACATGTAAGATAAGGTGACTTAGTCAGTCAGTTAAGGGATGGATGTCATTTTATACTTCAGATACCTCTGCTAGAGGAGTCAAAATAGAGTACACTGACATCAAAGTCAGGTGAAACCTTAGATATACCATTTACCAGCAACGAGGGTTCATCTTTTCCTAATCTCCCCTTATTCAGAAACACAGGCAAGTGGTCTTCCACTGAAATGACTTTATATTAAAAGGTACAGATTCCATAAAAAAGAGGTATTGCAGTATGTCACATCAAACTCCTTGAAGCCTTAGAAATTCATAGACCAGCTTAATAAATTAAGGTAAAACTAGTTGAAATTTCTCTAACAAAATAATATATCTATTTTGGCTGAAAGGGACCTCCTGAGGTCTCTAGTCCAACCCTCAGCTCAAAGCAGAAATAAGTTCAAAGCTAAAGTTTCTCAGGGGTTTGCACTGCTGAATTATGAGGCTTTTTCCAGACCCATCTCACATTCTTGTGAGTCTGAGAGATGTAAAGCTCACAGAAGGATTAACATCCATCTGGCATATCACTTAAAGCAGTCAGGAAGCATGGGTATTCCTACATTGTGCAAGGCAGATTGCAAACCAAACTGTAAACATCACATAGTCCAACACAGGTCCACAAATGTTTCAACCCCATAACTGTGGCTGAGTGCCAGAGATAAGACTCTTAACAGGTCTCAAAAGCTAGAACATCTGTCTCTGCACATTAGTAATTACAAAAGTCTAGATGGGTTTTTCGATATTAAGGGTGCAAGGGTTTTCCCCACTAAAATATTACCAGTGTGTAACAGTGCAATTGGGAGCTGCACTGTAAGAGATTAAGTAGCCAACTAAAAGAACTGAAAGGTTTCCTTTGATTGTAAGAGGCATTGTACTGAAGATTTTTCAAGCTTCCTTTATTTAGGAGCATACTGAACTATTTTTATTGAAAGTTTCTAAATTTAGAGAAATCTATTCTTTCTGAAACTTCCTTCTTTTTCATAAATGTAATTCCTCTAAATCTTACCAGAAAAAAAGGGAAAACATTCATTATAGTGAAACATGGAAAAGATTAACAGATTCCATCTGAGCAGTTTGTAATTGCAAAGACCTAGAAAATAAGAGAGAAAACTTAGGTGTGAATTTCCGAAGCTGTTCCTCTTCCTTTGACTGTGAAGAATTTAGTACTTTCAGAAGAGACTGAAAATGAAAATGTAAGTTAATCAAGAGCTATATTAACAGGGCAATCTAAATTATTTGGAAGGAAAAAAAAAAAAGAAAATCCCAAACCAGTACATCTTTAATATAAGTTCCAAAATAAAAGTTTGGAACTGGAATTCAGAATTCACGATTCATTACTTCTGAAGAGATCATGAAACAGCTTTTCAGACAGTCTCTTGGAGCTTACAGCTACAGAATGCTTTAGTGTACACTTTATATTATCAGCACCACCTAGAGCGCATCACCAGAAACAACTCCAACCACAAAACTAACACTCTTTACAAATCATGATTTCAAAGAAGCATTTTCCAGACTTACTTTCAAACAATTCCATATGAAATAAAGGTGGTTGGTACAATAGAAAAGAAGCAAGCAGAGACCATGTTTTTATTATTGCTTGATACTCTAAAAATTAAATGTAAAATGAATAGAGTTGTTCTGATAAATGCCTGGAACAACTCAGTTGTGAATTGGGCCTTTAATCTGGAGATGATGTTCATCTCCATGATTTGTGACTATGACAGTTAATTTTTAACTTTGTTAGTTTTCAGAAGTGCTCAAACAGGCTTACTTTCCAATCCCTCCTGAAATCCATAGGAACGCTCTACTTGCCTAAAGTTTTGGTAAACAAACACCTGACATTGCCATCACATTTCCAAAGCTGCTTATTTTAATTTTTTAAACAAATTAGTTGTTACTATGGGTGATATGATGGCTTCTTTCAAACAATAAACAAAGTAGAAGTATAAGCTTAACAAAACAGAGAATTTTCTTGCATTGTAAATGTATATGCAAAAATTCAGCTGTTAACAAGCAACAATTGTTCATTTCTGGCAAATCAGTGCAAGGAGACTGAAAAAAATTTCTTACATGACTCAAAATTGCCTTCATGCTTCTTTTGCCCTTAAACATAACTTTCATGCTGAACCTCATATGCTTAAATACTGTAAAGTCAGATTGTTACTGGTTAGCACTAGTGAATAATTGCAGAAGTGTAGTATAATTTCATGTTGCTATTTTTGTATAACTGAAATACATTGTGAAGTGAATAAGTGTAATTCTAGAAATAATTGTATTCTTGCACATTGGTGAGATTTATTTTATTTAAATCCTTAATCTGAACAGAAGGGACAAAAAGTAAAGAATTTTGTATCTTTTAGTCTGACAGTAATTCTACTCTTTTCCACTGCCACACTATTACAATAGATATATTTTCTCAATATACAGCTAACATCACATGTCAAATAATATTTTAATCATATCTTATAAAATACTTCTAGAATACTGTTGCACCATGAAAAAAGTAAGATGAAATTATCATGTCAGGGAGAATCTGACCTATGTCCTCTCTTATATAAGAAGAGGTGTGGTGCTTTCAGCTCAAACTGATAACTGTTAATAAAATAATTAAGAAAATTGGAAAAGATATGGCATTAATTAAGGAATGGCTGCACAAAAATACTCCAAAGATATTACAAATAAAAGTGTCCTTTACCATTACAAGAAAATAAATGTACTTGCCATAATATGAAAATGCAGCAAATATTCTTCATGTTAGTCAATAGATAAAAATAAAAATGTCTTGACCATGTAAATTCAAATTCTGTCATTTGTAAATAAAGAATACACATATTTAGAGCTATGACCACTGATGAAAGATGAAAAAAACCATATGTAAATGCTTCAAAGACATCTAAAGCTCTTTTTTCCTTGGCTTCAGGGTATACACATGGATTCACAAGCTGAAAATTTTACCATGATCGTGGTTATTCTCAATTTTATTGTTCCAAGACATTCTGTACATTTCTTTGAAGCCTGTGAAACTGGAACCTCTCTGAACAAAAAGAGACCTTGATTAGATCTTGAATGGACAACTTTAATTCTATGACATCATAACACTACATTTTTGTGTCCCTATGTAAATCCTTGACTATGGCATCTCCAAGTCATGTGACAGCTGAAAAAGGACCATTTGATTTGCAGGCTGACCACAGAGGTTGAATGGGATTTTTAAATTTTCTTTAAGCACAGGCTGTTGTCCTTCTGGATTAGAGCAACCTGTATGATAAGAAGTATATCAGCTGGACACACAGGATTTTTAACACCTCAAGATGGGCAGTGGAGCCAGTTCGGAGAGCAAGGAGTCAGCCAGGAGATCCAGAGAATTGGAAAAGAAACTCCAGGCAGATGCAGAGAGGGAAGCCAGGACAGTCAAACTACTACTGTTGGGTAAATAGAATAAAAATTGCTCATGATTCTTTTCCATTGAGGGGTTGTTTAGCTCTGGAATTATATTTCAGTGCAGTGAATTTCCTACTCCTCACTATTTGCTGTGAAGATGACAATTCTATAATATGTGTATGAAATGTTTTCTGGTTGTGACCACTTATGAAGTCACAAGTAATAGGTTGGAAATGGCCATGTCACTGTATGTATTCAATTTTAAATGTTTGACTTTGAAAAATTTTAAGTGAAAACCTACTGTTAGAATAAATGTTATGATACTTGCTTACAAATAACATAGCACAGACTTATTTTTTTTCCCATGGATCTATATGCATTCATTTGCAGGAGGATTAAGTAAGATAACTGGTTACAATCCATAAGTGTCATAAGGTATTGATATTGTTTATTTTCCAAAGTGTTGCACTTCATTTTTTACAGAAGCAGAAAGTGATTTAGAATGGCTTTTTTGATGTATCAAAATGATATTGGGATGAATACAGATGAATATTCTCTCTTCTAATTCACACTATGATCAAGTTATTAGCAGTCACAGGCTCTAATGGCAAAAGAAAAAAAATGTTTTTCTTTATACATCTTTATTCTTGTCTCTTCTTTACCTTAATACTATGCAGAAATATCCAAGAGCATAATAACACTGCCACTGTCTTAATATTTTTCTTCTAACAGTATGATGCCTATTATAAGATTTTACATTGGTTTCTCCCAATGAATAGGAAAAACAGCCTTTTATCATTGAAATGATTCTTATTTTTCCTTCATTGTAACCTCAGTGCTTACAAGTGCTTTTAAACTGACATTTATTCAGATGTAACTAGATCCCTTAGATAAAGTAAATTGACTTAACTCTGTTGTTTTGTATCTCATGCAAAAGTCTACTTATACTTGTTGAGAATCTAACTATTATTATTCAAAAACAAATAAGAGAAAATCATGCAGGTTTTTCAAATAATAATATTAAAGTAGCAATTTGAGACACTTTATGTACCATCAGGATTCTGATTGCAGCTTACAAAGCTTTTCAGTCCAGCAGAGAATGCAAAGATTTTCCGTGCCACATTTATACAAAATATTGTCCCTACTGAGGCAAGCTTAAGTTGGCCAAAAATAGCCCCAGAACAATATTTTCATATAAATTTTCATAAAGTTTAACTAATTTTTATGTACTGTTAGAAAAAGGAATTGGGACATCAAGTTAGAACCAGGGTTCATCTTCTTCAGCATCCTGTCTCTGACCTTATCCAACCTTATCCATGAGGAAGATGTAAGAAATCCTTTAAGAGGAATGTATAGGATAAAGAGAAATTTTCCAGATAAAGAGGAATTTATAAGTTAAGCAGTTTGATCTCCAAGCTTTTATGCCTTCACAGTATTACTGAAGGCTGTTTTACACCAGGACACAAAATAAATTACCCCCAACCCCCACCCCTGCTGAACATATGTATGTATTTAGTATTAAGCACTGTAGTTTTAAACGTTTCCTAATGTATATAATCAGTCTTCTTCTGACACTATTAATATCAACCTCAAGATACCTTTAGTAAAATACCTTGAGATTCATTGCAAGCTATTTGAAAAAGACTTCTATTTAGTTAATTTCAAATCTGAACATATTTCAGTTTCATTAACTACACAAGCACTCTTTTCATGAGACAAGATGATCGTTAGGATCTGAAATATTTTGTTTATAGATTTCTACAATATCTTCCTTTACTCGTGTCATACCTGAGAAGAATTCAAATTTGTCAGTGGGTAACATTTTGGAAGGCTTTTTCCTCCTGTTACAACAGATCATAAAGTCTTGGTAAAAAACATATTGAAGAGAGAGAGAAAAAATATTATTGGCTTAACAGCTTAAATTTTCTTGGTCTTAAAAAAGCGAGACGTGAATTAAGTGTGAGTCTGTTTGGAGCCTATTGCACTGCCAGGGTGAAAGTATCTCTTGAACACCTGGAACCACAGATGCTGAAGCAATGTGTATAATGGCCACCATGCAGCCCCTTCCATAGGGACTGTATGAAATGGCCAGATAGGAGAGGAATAAATCTGCTGTGTTCAGATTTGTACCTGTTATCTTTCCATATCTCTGAGGTGATCTCAGAAATTATACGAATTTTGAACTTCATAAATCAAGGACAGGTCTATTCAAGCCAGCCTAGTCCTACCCTAACCCTAGGTTTCTGTTCAGTCAGACCTTGTGTTGCCTCTGTACTGCAGAGCAGATGTCACCATTATTTCTTTCTGCAATATGCAGATCGGTAGAAAACACTCAGAAAAAAATTGATATGTATATCATAACTTTTCAGTGTGATCATTTTGTTCTTACGTATAAAATGTAAAAAACCCCAGTGCATACTGACCAATTCCTGAGATGATTATTAATATCTAATATCGTGCCTCTGTGTCCTCCAAGGGGTCCCTTAGTAAAAAAGAAATTATAGTCAGAAAACAAAGACACCACTTATGTTTATGTTAAGTCATATGCTCTATGACTTGGGTAAACACCTCTGGCTGAGGTGATTTACAGTTTATATGACATGCCCAAATAAACTAGGGAAGGAGGGAAATGATGTCAATTCTGACATTCCTCACAAGTCGCCCAGGAGCCAAAAGGCTTAAGACCTTTATGTGAGGTGTTCCCATGCTGTCAAAGCCGTTCCATCCCCCAGCAAATCTGGTCTCTATATCTCTACTTCCAAAAAATCAGGTTGTTTTATGAGTCTGGAACAAACTCCAAGGTGAAAGTCTTGTTCCCTGTGTATCAGGGCCCTATCTGGCCTGCCACATCACATGCGGGTTATATGCTTTGCAGGATGCCAGTTTGCACTTTATTGGTGTGCAAAGTACAGTGTACATCGCAAATATGGCCAAAATAGCTGATGCTTACAGTGATGTTTCACAGGAATAAGAACTTAGAAAATAAAAAACTTGAAAGTTTTAATGGTTATTTAAACTGAATCTTAGTATTACTCCATGTCCTCATTATCTACAGTTTTCAGTGTCGGGATGAAACTCACCCTAAAATAGACCTGGTCATCCTCAGCTTACTTTACTCTCTTTAGGGTTAACCTCACACAATTTATTTTAAACAGTTGATTCAGGGGAACAAAAATAGAAGCTGTTTTAGTAGCAAATATTTTTCTCCACTGACTATTAGAAGTAGCAGTGTAGAGATTTATAGTATAGGTAATCAAAACCAGTTAAATGAATCAGTTACTGTAGTACTGAAGCTTGAGTTCCTGTTATTAACACACTGGAAACAGACTTTGAGCACAAAGAGAGCCCAATAATCCTATTGATGGGAATGCACTGATTTTCTTATTTAGGGAGTGGATCAGCATTTAAGGACTTCATTCTCTCAAGATAGTTAGAGCTTAGATTTTTCATCTAGTTTCTTTCTTTTGTGGAGTAAGTTTGTTGAGTATGGTAAGAGGACCAGGAAGATACGATTTCCAGTCTGGTTCGTAATGTCCAGAGCTCTGAATGGCACAGACAAGACTCAGGCAGATGTGTGAAATATTTTCTGATTTTAATTTGAATATTTTCTTTTCCTGCTTTTTACTAGTTTATGTCATTGTCAATGTTTTTTCTGACAGGTTTCAAACAGAGTATTAAATAAGTTAGGGTTTTTTATTTCCTTACCTTTAAATATGGAAACTTTCCTAAACTAAACCTTTCCTTCCAGATAAATAATAATTGTTAAGAGATAATAGCTCTTGATCTGAGACTCAAAAGCACCTTAATATATACAAAGAACTTTCTCCAATGTCTCAGCAGATGCAAGTCCTGAAAGGAGCTTGTGCTCTCCGCAATCATTCTAACAAATTCTACTTATAAAAACAAAAATGTCAAGTTACAGCTGAAGGCCTGGGTTCTGTTCTGTTTTGAATTTGAGAGATTCTCACTCATTTTCAAGGCATCTCCAGTTTTTTCTCTATTTCTGCTCTGGTATAGTACCTTAGTGGCCTGCAGAGAAGACGTTGAACAATCCCAGAGCATTGGGGAAATTTGTGTCAAGCTGCTGAGGGAGAGCTCCTTTGCAGCCATGCTACATGGCACTTCTTCTTGAGTCTCCCCTTCAGCCCCAGGATGTCCAGAACCATAATGGACTTGGGACTTGGTGGGGTGCAGCTCTGGAATATCCAAAGCAAGAAGAGTTGCAGGTTACAGCCAGCTGCATGTACAGCACCTCAGTGCAGGTGGATGTGGCATGGCCTGTGGCACAGTGAATGTGGTCTCTGGGAAGAAGGGTTAACCTTACCGAGAGGGGGGACACCCTTCACCTCCCAGGAGTGGTGTCAGAGTTTCAGGCACTGACTGAGACTTTTGTGCTTGTATTTTCTGGGAGTTGATCCATGTCAAGGAAATAGTCACAGAAATGAGAGGGAAATTTGAAAAAGCTAGAGTTTAAATATATGAAATGTAAAATATGGGCTATGACATTTAAACTTTCTGAGCTCCAGGACACGACTGAGTTTGGCCTGAGCTCTTGTCTTTTATTTAGAAAATCTAGGCTTCAAGGAAATGCCTTCACTTTATATAAGGTCTTTTGTGATGCACTTTTCCCACTGTTTCTGCAAGAACAAGGCTACTGCAGTGGGTCGAAATGCAGGTCTGTCCCTGCTCTCCCACTGTGGGGACTGGCCAGAGGAGCAGGCTGCATGGAAAGGGGAAGGAATAAAGGCAGCAGGTGCAAAGTAACTTGTTCCTGACCCAATTCCTGTCAGAGCCAATGCTGCTACAACTAACATGATACTCCAGAGTGAAGCCAAAGTCTGAAAGTCATCTGTTGTTTAGATAAAGGCACTATTGGATCATAAATTGAAGATAAACAAAGGTAGAAAAATACATCCAAAAGATACAAATTATGCCTTCCACTCTATTTTAACATTTTCTTTCAGCTCTGGAAGAGAGGTTCATTTCTATCTTATGTTTCCTGGCATCTTTCCATGAGGCGAATGTATGAATTCTCAGCACAGCCTCCTCTCTTCCCTACAAAAGGTGTAGCAAACACCACCTTGATGACAGGGTTTTACCTAGTTCTTCAGAGGGGCACGGAAAGAATAATAAATGATCTACAGCAAATTTGCATTTTTCCCGAACTGTGGCAGATGGCAGCATCAGCCCATTTTGCATGAGCTTGTTTTTTCTCCCGCGCTTTCTACCATTTCCTTCAAGGGTTTCAGAAAATGCTTTGCATGTGGTTTGCTATCTGTTGTGATTCATTTGAGTAAATTAATCCCTGCCATTTGAATGTTATTAGCTTTACAAAATGTGTTTGGAAAGTCTGTAATTGGTTTGTTCCATTCACTGAGAAACCCTTGGTTAAAAAACCTATGCCCCAGCTTTTCTCCTTTGTCAAAAGTATTTGACACCGTCCCATGAGGCAAATGATAATCTACAAAGAGAAAAGCTGTGATGAATCCTGTCCCATGGATTCACATTCAAAGTTGAATCCTCTCTTTAGGTGCTTTCAAAATCTATCTTTTGTTGGGCAGCTCTTGCCAACCCTCATCACTGTCATTGACCGAAGATGATACTCACTGATGTTGATTTCCAATGGAGACAGTTTACATTGCGATTACTCACTTTCCATGAGATAAGAAGGCAAATTAGTTGTACACAATCTGGTCAAACCTATGCCCTAATTCTGCAACTGGCTGTGCAAGCAGATGCCTGTACCTCCCTGCCAGCTGGGGGGTTTTCCTGCAGAATCATTCCCAAGCTGGAACTGCTGTGCTGCTCTGCAGGTTTCCCACTCCCAGCCCCACTGCTTCATGGCAGAACACCACTGGGCAGAGGAATTGACAAAACATCAGGGTCAAGTCCTGTGCTCATGTGCTGCCTTTGCATCATGAGCTTGACCATATGCAAGTCTCCAAATTCTGCTTTTCCAGTTTCTCGGAGAGGCTGGCTAAAGGGCATGGGACTCGCTGATGTGGTTTACAAAAGGTCATAATACACATTAAATCAGCAGCTACAAATCATGCAATGAACAGAACACTATCAGAAGCTGTAGGTTGTTCATGTCTTCCTGCCCATCAGCCAGAGATTAAATCAAAATATGACCCACATTTTACTTCCTTGCTAATTAAAAAACCTTTATTTTTCTCTTAATTGACTGAATTTTCCTTTGTTTTTAAATGTCCCTTTCCTTTCCAGAATTAATATTTGTACGAAGATTTGTTTCTTTTTAAATCCAGTTGGACATTAGAGAGGGTTTATAGTTAGTACAGTGAGAATCTAAAACATCTGTACATTTCTTCATAGATAGAAAATTCTGTGTTCCAGAGAGTTATTTTTAGTACTTGCTTCTTATTCATCTATCAATCACATCTTCTCAACATTCCCCTTCTGCAGGTGCTGGAGAGTCAGGAAAGAGCACTATTGTAAAGCAAATGAAGTAAGTATCTGAATATGCATATAAGTTGTTAAATTTGGTATTTGTAGTATAAGCTATCTAGCTAATGACTTATTACAATGTTTACACTTATTTGAATAAAATGAAAAGAAATATCATTCAAATCAAGTTATCATTCAACCACACAACAAATAAAAAGTCACTTTGTAAGCACCAATCTCTTCCTGTGCAAAAATCAAGGAAACTGTTGTACAAAAGTAGTAATACAAGTCTGAATTTAAGTGCCCCTACCTATTTAATATCTTCACCAATACATTTTAAAAAGTTAAATAAAAATATTATGTCATAATAACTGTTTTCTATTATTTAAGTAGCTCATTTTGTAATAAGACGGATTCAGAACCATCCATCAAATACTTTGCTAACCCTTTGTCTCCATTTAAATGGTGAGTAAAGTTATTTCTGGTTTGAGTTCCATTCAGGACACCCTCTCTACTCAGCAAACCCTTGAAGTTTATTGTGTTCAGAGCTTCCCCAAATAGGAGCAGATTAAAATGTTCCTCTGAACTGAGCACTTTAAGAAGGCTAATAAGCCTTTACAGCATGGAGGAGGGGGCAGAACACTGCAAAGCTGAAAGTTATATTTAAAGCCCTGTGCTGTCAACTTGATCACAAATATGAATTATTTTACAGGAAAACTGTTTAAAAAATGATCATTTTTCATATAATTATCATCTTTCTGTCACAATCAATGACTTCTTTTTAAGGGATTTTTTTCAGTTAAAAAAAAAGCAATTTCAGTTTTGGGGTTTTTTTTAAATGAAGCCTATTATTTTCCAAAGAAGGCTGATACAAAAGAAATAATTCTACTGAAAACACAATTTTCAACAAAATCGTGGAAATTTTACTCCTATTAATATAATTTTTTCATTAATAAACCTCAGTTTTCTCAGTCTGAGGATTTCAATCCAAGTTATATCCGTCCACTAAGCTTTGCACAATATTTACTGATGCTCAAAATGTAGATATGCTGCAAGGCCCTAAAAAGATGGGGATGGTTATGAAAGACACTGGAAAGAAAAAAAAATTTCTGGAGCTCTGTGCTTCTAACTACATAATTTCCAATGTGTGATCTAACTTTCTTAAAACCAAGTTGAGTATCTCTGTGGTATGCTCTAAATTAGCAGTACAAAGTTACTACAAATAATTCAGCAAATAAAGTGCAGGAAACAAAATATTTAGTCATCATGCCTGTTGAGACTGAATCAAAGCCACCTATCTAAAAAGAAGCCTTCATTTATGAAAGAAAAAAAAAACCCAGAAGACTGCATCCATAAAATGGGGAGGTCTCTGCTCCAGGAGCTCCCCTTTTTCTTTCTCCCACGTTCAATGGGATTCCTTTGAATCTTTCAGAATTCATCTGAATTCATGCTGAAAACAGCATTCAAAAAACTAAAACTTCCAAAGAGAGTTTATAGATTTGCCTGGTCTAGAAGTGATTGGGAAAACATTTTAGAGAGCCTTTTTTTCCTATAGATACTATTCCTACAAGCACGAGAAGGCAACTTTTGAGTTTTCTGACATACATAAATCAGAGGAATATTAAGACACATGAGTTATGACCTGAGTTTTGTGTGTATGTGAGTGAATTATTTTCTGACAGGGCTGACTTCTCCCCTGGAAGGGCAAATCTCCCCAAGACACACACCTGTACTCATTCTGTGCTAACCTGTCAGATCCTTTCACATCACCCCTTTCTGCCTGTATAGCTCTGTCCTGACTGTATCTCTGGCAAGACTGGGATAAAAAAACAAACCCCAAATGCTAGAAAATTTTTATTTGATAACCTGGCCTTCAACTCTAAACACCTGAGGTCAGGAAGAACGGAACCTCAGTTCCAGCAGCAGCCAAAGTAGTTTGGTGCCTGTTCACTGAGAGTATGCTTGGTCCAAATGGGTGAAGGTTTTGTCCTTTTTCACAACTGGAATAAGATGTCTCTGAGTCGCGATATAATCTGTACACTGATTTGGAGAACTTTAACCACATGCCATTCTCCAGTCAAGGAGACTTATGAAATGATAATCTCTCTGTCAGAATCAGATTACTGAAATTGACTGCTAAGGTTCTTTACCCTCTGAAGTAACATGCATGTCTCCATAGCCTGTAGATAATAAGAGTAAGACCTTTCTATAACTAGAAATTTTAACTGACATACAGACATACAAAGGAATATTAAAGATTTTTTCCTTATTTTCTTGATAAGAGCCTCACAATGCTGAAATATTTTTTGCAATAATTTTTCAATCTAGGTAAGATTCTGGATAAAAATGAGAATGACTAAACAAACAATGTGACAACCCATGACCAACACTGTAGTTTCCAATAATAAAAGATTTGAGATCTAAGTACAGCAATGCATCTTGCCCTATACCCGCAGGGATGGACCTGGGTCCTGTTCCAGAATCATACATTACCTTATATTGATGCCTGTTCAGCATGATTTGGTGCACAGATTTAAGCTCACATAGATGAAGAAATTGCTCTTTCCCTCTTCTAGTAGAATCAGCAGATCAACTATTGATAAGTGTTTTTCCAAGGACCAAATGGATTAAGTTCTTTCTTGTGCTGACCACAAAAGCATCTGATCCAACTTTTTGTTACTTTCTTTTTTCTTTCTTTTTTTTTTTTTTTTAAATACATCCTGTAAAGCTTTTCTTTTTTTTTTTTTTTTTTTTTACACCAGGATCATCCATAAAGATGGTTTCACCTACCAGGAACGCATGGAGTTCAGACCTATCGTTTACAGTAATACAGTGCAGTCTATCCTCTCTATTGTGAAAGCAATGACTAAGTTAGGAATCTGTTATGAAAACCCTGCTAGAATTGTGAGTATGATAATCTTTATCTTGAAATAGACATTGAAACACTTTTTTTTTTTTTTTGTAGCATAATAGTAGAAACTAGTAGAACAAAGAGGTTCCAGTATTTTCTTTATGGCAGTGGAAACCAAGTACTTCTCACTTTACATGTGACAAGATGTATTTTCATCTTCTCAAGGTGACCCAAAGGTCTAACCTTTCCATAAATTTCCATTTTGATTGTTACAAAAGAAATGTTCAACTTGCAAAGACACTATTAAAAAAAACCAAACCAAAACAACAGAACCTTTTCTTATTTGCTTAGTCATTTATCGCTATTGGGAAACGTAAAAAAAATATTTCCCTTTTATGAACAAACCTTGGGGTTCAGCCATGTAAGGAAGGGTAATGTAGACTTGTTGGGAGCATTTAATTTTGGCATTGCTCCTGGAGCAGAGACCTCCCTGTTGTATGGATGCAGTACTGGCCCACTGGCACCATGGGGAAGTGGAGTCTGACTTTCCTGGCACATTAATCAATCCTCTTCACAGGCACATAGAGGCAAAGCCACAACAAGGAGACCTGCTATCTTTTTTCAATCACATTGAATTTTCAGGGACAGAAATAAAGGAAAAACTTTTCTTCTGTGTGCAATGGTTTAGTCTATTGCCTGTAATTCAGATCTTGCTGAGAATTTCTAAGGCCTGTCAGAATAGCAGTTGATTCCAGTTTTGGCAAATTCTGTCTAATCCCTAGAGGTTTATCTTGGAGGGAATAACATCTGCTTATCTGACAGAGCTTTTCTTGTTCCAAAAGTCTACATTTCATTATAGTGACATGTGGTACTTTGGCCTAAAAAAATGATAAACAAAAGCTTCAGAGGTTACTAAAGCTCACACAGGCATTTGACAAAAATAGAAATTAAATGTTTTCCATGAATGCAAGTCATTCAAACAAACATAACAAAGCCCAAATGCAGCACAGAAAATAGAAAAAACCCAGAAAATAGGCCAATGTTAACGTGCTGTACTGCATAAGGACTTATCAATCAGCCTACATGGCCTAAGACAGCTGGACCTTGCAGCACCTAGCCACAGGTCCTGCCTTAGCCCATGATATCTTAGCCCATGGTCCAGACTTTGCCACCTGTAATTGAAATATGTTCTTCCTATGCCCTAGTTTCAGTCTCTTTTCTCAACCCTGCCAAATTTTCTGAGATATTTATACATACTCACTCTATGCCAGTTTCATAGACATTCTTTTAAAGGGATTTCACAGCCTGGGAAGCTGGGAATTGAAAATTTTGTTAAATAGCCCAGTTCATTTCTTAGCATTATATATAACCAAATTCCAGAAAATACAGCTTTTGAAAGTTTATCATTTAAAGCACAGTCAGCTCACTCTTATTGTCATTACAGAATAGGCCTCCAGGAACACGGCTGAATACAACTGTATAAAATATTTGCATTGTCTTCTTTTCCACCCAAGCTATGTAAGAACAATCTGGATGTGAGTTTTAAAGAAAATAGAAATTTTGGTCACATTTTTTTGGATGTGGCCACTAAACCTTGCCCTTTCTCCCAAAAATCCCAAAAAACCTAGCTTCCATTTCACATAAAATCATGAGCTGTTGGTAAGCTGGAGTTGTTTTGAGATAAGCTTTGATTTCAGATGCACTTTGCGCTTTTTTTGTGTTCTGGACCAGATTTAACCTCCTAAAGTTATCTAGTCCAAGGACTGGGATTATTTTGGTCTCAAAAGGTTTATCCATGTTCCAGGTCTGCCTGCAAAAATCTCTTACTGGTCTTGAAAGGACCTTGGAACTTAATTTAAAGAGCATCTGTTCTGGGGAGGGAGGTACTTTTTCTTTCTAAAGTCTCATTCCAATCTATTTTTAGTATGAAAAATCATCTGAAGTCCGTGTAAATACCAGTGAGAAACAAAACATTGTACAAATCAGGTTTATGATAAACTCAATCTGCTGCTATCTTCCTTCCTTATGTAAGCACCAAAATCCACATTTGCCACCTTTTGCATAATAATCGATGAACATTTACCCTGCACATCTCTGTGTGCTCTGAGCTCAAGGCTTCTTATTGGAGGCCATTCAACCAACAAATCCAACATAGGTGGATAACTGTAGTCATTAGATGATATGTCATATCTTGAAGGAGAGAACGTTCAAACTCTTATCTTGAAGCTGAACCCTGGAGACAAATGCAGGGCACGCAAGACAAAACGTGACCCAGTTCTGCTGATCCCAGCACTGCACGAAAGGATGGGGATAAAAAGTAGATGGTTGGGGTTTAATGTAGAAGGGAAGTTATACAACTGTCCATCTTCCTTGTTCCAATAAGGGCAATTTTCTAGTGGTAATTTTCCCTCTTTTTCTTTTCCCCATGTTAACCCAATTTCTCCAAAATTTCAGAAAACATGCAGTGTTTCATTTTTAATCTGTTTCTGACTTCTATGAAATTTCCATAAACTTCACTTTCTATGGAGAGATAAAGATATAGCACATTCCTAAAATAAATTATTGTGAAGATGTTTTCTATTTTTGAATAAAACATACTCCCTGCCAAAACAGCGTCTGTCAGAATCCATTCATACTTTTTCAGCTATTGACTGAAAGTCACTTCAGCTGTCTACTTATACAACTAGGAAGGAATTATATTTTATAATTATCCCCTGCTGTGGCAGTGTATCAAATGACTCTATTTTAATCATGCTCTTTATTTACAGTACATTCCTAAGCTGTTAACTACTGAAAAGAAATATTATTTTTAATGTAATAGATTATTTGAAGTATCTTTGATTTGACTACAAAAGGAAGAAATTATAGAATAATATATTTTAAATATTTGGGATTTTATTCTGGTGAAGGCTTCTTGTTCCCCACATAAAAGAACATACAGGAAATCCATTCACTAGTTATATTCACTTTTCCACATTCCTTAATGTGACCTAAAGCTAAAATTTTTTTTCTTCCAAATACATTAAAAATACATTTATCAATAGATTTCTGTTTTGATATAGTTAATTTAATTTCTGATACCCTAATACTCTCTCTTGAAATAAAAGCCTTCCTTCCAAATTGGACTTTTTGTGAATACTTGTGCCAAGATGAAACCGAGACCTTCTGTGAACAAAACCAAAAAAAATAAAAAGATGAAAACTCTGTGTATCACGATTTAAGCCTAACCTTGGCTCTAGCTGAAGGGAAGTGAGCTTGTAAAGGGATGTTTACACACAAGGGCACGTACAGCTACCTGGAAAAAAACAGTGAAAATGAGAAATTTTGCCCCTGCAACTCATTATAAACCAAGCACGTCTTCAGGGAGGTGGTGGGGCACAGCGCCCTTGCACAATATTTACTGACATTTCTCTTTAGGAAGATGAAAGGAAGCTGTGTGCCATGGCAACAACTCTGGAGGATGGCAACATGTCTTCTGAATTGGTTGAGCTCATCAAACAGCTGTGGTGTGACGGCGGGACCCAGGCCTGCTTCGCCAGGGCAGCGGAGTACCAGCTCAGTGACTCGGCAGCCTAGTAGGTGACAGCAGCTGCTGAGCAGCTGGCTACTGCTGCATGGACAGCTAGGGAAGCCTTGAGACAAGAGCTATCCCTCACGGGCAGCCTGTGGAAATTATGGTTTGTTAACCAGGAAAAGAATGAGGGCTTTTTGCTAGCGTTCATGATATATTACAAATGTTTAACAAGTGAAATTAAGGTACAACTTGTTTCTGTGTTTGTTTAAACCATTTAAAAAAAAAAATGGGCCTCTTTGCTTTCTGGTTAATTTTAATGCTGAAAAAATGGGGGAAAGAGTGAACTGAAATGGCTTAGGTTCTACCTAGAGTTGTCCTTTGTATACATTTCCAGCTACTAAATATAAGCCTCGAGAAAAACTATAAAACCTTTCTTCCAAACTGATCCAGTTGCATGTATCGGTGTTCCCTGGGCCATTACCATGTCAGCATCCAGCTGCAGCCACTCTCCAACCTGACAGCCCCAGTTTCCTTTCTGTGTCCTGGGAGGTGGCAGACAGATAAGCAGGGGAGGGGACTACGGATGCTCAGCTCTGACCCCACAAAGGGTCACTGTTCAGCTGGGGCACATCTCTTGCCTTAGATGTACTCACTGGGTTTAGACTTTTCATACTCGCTGACTTGGCTGCTTCTGTAGCTGTTCTTTCAGGCTACAGTCCTGCTCTGTTGTCTTCTCGCTCAGCTCATACAAGACCATGAAGGGAGGTGTCACCTGGGTCAGAGTTTTCCCAGCGTGTGCAAGTCTGACTCTAGATCTAGGACAGAGGGTTGTTCCAGCTGAAGTCCATCTTCCATCTGCATTTGGAGGCTTCCCTGCTCCTGCAGCTCCTCCTGCAGGCTGAGGGCAGCTGTAGAGTGAAGCCTTCCAAGGTGTGGAGCGTCCCTTCTACTTAGCAGGGAAAGACATGACCAGAGGCTGGGCTGGGAGCCAGGCAACCTGAAGGTAGTCACAGCTCACTAATTGTAGATAGTACAGGGGATATACCACGAAAATATTAAAAATTCTTTATCTCTTTATATCTTCCAAACAAGAATGAAGACCTTTCTGCAAGATTCCTAAACAAAGAAAATACTGCCTGTATTTCTTTGTGCTTTATTTGACAGTATTTTATGGCAGCCTTGTATTCCTATAGGAATAGGGCAGAGCAACTTTTTGTTTCCTAACATACTCCTTTCTGACAGGCCCCGCTGCAGCTCCCATTACTAAAACCCTATAACAAAACCATCAAAATTAAAAGGAAAACCATCTCTTTACATTAAATATATGTATATATATTAGCTGTTTGCCAGCTAACATTCTACTGTGTACACTATGCCTGGCAGATTAGGTTTTGTTTTCTAAAAAGAAGACAGGAGAATCTAAACTAATTCCCTCTCAGTGTTATGTTCTCTGTCATGTTTTAACTTGCAATAGGTTTCAGTATTTAAGTAAGTTAATACAGGCTGTGTCCATAATCATTATTTATTGCTAGAGTTACATTAAAAACCTCTACAATTATATGTTTTTCATCTGCTTGAACACTTCTGAAAATCCTGCTAATCCTCTGCCTTCATCTTATAGCACCTGATGCTTCTGAAAGTCTGGCCTTTGGCTCTGAACCATTAAAATCAACTTAATATTTGCCCTTGCTGTTGGGCTTCTAATGATCAGTTCAAAGCCAGCTACAGTCAATCAACCATCTAATGCTGCAGTTCAATTTCTTTTAAAATTGAAACTCTGTTCCTCAGCTCCTGTGAATCAGCTCCTACAAAGAATATTGATTTATATTGTGTAAACTCTGACTTTCTGAGGTTATCTTCTCTAAGACTTTTCATTATTAATTCATGCTAATGAAGTTTGATCACTGCCTTTCCTCTGTGTGTTGTAATTGGGAAAAAAATGAGATCTTATGAATAATAGAAAAACAACCTTCTATACTAAATTTGGCTGGAATTTCTTCCTTAGATTCACCTGGAATTAATTCTGTTTATAAATTGTGACCTTAAATGTCATTGTATAGCTACCAGTAGTACATGGTGCACCTTGCTTACTCAGTCATTTGCCTCTCAGGGTAGGATTCATGTCTCCTAATTCAAGCCAAAGAAAGATCAGCATTTAGACTGACCTAATGATTTACATTCCCTCCTTTGCCAGTGAAGAGCTGGTCTGCAGAGTCTCCCCTTGAAGCTGCCTACAGCTTTAGGGGGGGTCTGAAGTTGCCTCTCTTGCTCCATTAGCTGGATAATTAACTTGGTCTAATTTTGTATACAATTACAATTGTCTGTCTTGAATTGAATTTATGCATTTCTGACTAAGAACTATCAGAACTTTATAAGCAATTTTATATAAAAGTGTTTTGCTTGGTGCTTACATGCTTTGTAAATAACAAAATGTCTTTTGTTGCTTCCTTACACAAAGGTGAGCTGAGATGAGTTTGCCTCAGGCCCTACTCAGAGAAACAGATATATTGCCTTTTTTTAAAAAAAGAACCCAAACACATTGTTTCCTGGCCTCAAATAATGGACAAACATTGAATTACACAGATCAGCAGCACTCCTTGCTGAGTGGATGCAGTCTATTCAACTTAAAATAAGAAAATCCCATTTGGAAGCATTACTTGGAAACATCCAAATGAAAGACTCTACCTTTTTAATTCTTTTTATTGTATTTAATTTACTGTACTATTTTTCATTGTTATTATTATTTTACAGATTTATTAAATATTGCAGACAAGGATTGAGGAGCTGAGAGGTTTGTTTTGGAAGCTTCTGGTTAAACTGAACAGCAGATCTTGATGCTGGGCAGACGGCATAGAGAGGGGAAAAAGGCGGCCTGAATCCTAATAAACTTTAGAGAGACAGTGTTTTCTTTGTCAGAGACATGAGGCTACAAATGGAATGGTGCCAACTGGGACACCAAAAGCTTGAAAATGTTTCAACTGCTATATGTGGCTTCTTGCTTTTGGCTTTGTTTTTTATTTGAATATTAGCAGTTAAAAGGTAGGAAGTTACCCAATCATCACCTCTTCTTTTTCTTTTGTGAATTCATAAGACCTCCAGAGATTCCTAGTCCAGCCAGTAGGATTCAGAGGCTCTACCCAACCATATGGAGAGAGCTGTGTGCTCTTAGAAGACATAGGAGAAGGGTTGGTGATAGGACAAGAGCAGGCTTCAAGATCTGGTTTGGATTTTCATTTCATGCAGATTTTATCTCTGTATGCCAGAAATAAAAGCAACTAATCCATACATTTCCGGGGGATTGTCAGAATATTAACCCAGGGGATCTTCAGCTTCATTAAAGTTTTTTGTTTTGATTACAAAATATATTTTTTTAAAATTACCATGTACCTCCCTCATGTAAACTGAGTGGTGGACAGGAGAAATAGCCCTTAAAAGTGAATTCTTCCAAAATATTATGCCCTCTCTTTCACTTGGGAAGGAAGATACTGTTGCCAGCAGTCTGAGATGCTGTGGTGACTCCTAATGCATCTGTTTCTGAAAGATGCTTGTGGTTCTTCCCCTCTGGTGGAAATCCCCACTTGCTGAGACAAAATGGCCAAAACCCCTTACCTGACAAGTTGTTTTTTTGGCACCCCTGAGAAAAAAAAAGATTTTCATGAACCAAAATTCTCAGAAAGATATTTATTATGTACAACTAAATTACACTTCTACATGCGAGAAAAAAAAGAGAAAGGGTCTGGACTGTGGAGCAAAGTTGTATAAAATGCACCAGTATTGTATTTAAATGTGTAATTTACATTCCATATTTAAAAGTGGCTTAGTAAGAAATGATTGTGTAATGTACTTTTCACCTTTTGATTTCACCAACCTCCATTTCTTTTTACTCTCCTTAGTTACCTCAATGATTTGGACAGGTTGGCGATGTCAGATTATGTGCCCAGTGAGCAAGATGTTCTGCACTCCCGAGTGCAGACAACTGGGATTATAGAGACTCAGTTTTCTTTCAAGGATTTGAACTTCAGGTATGAAATCCACATTTGACAGTTTTCTCAGGTTTTATCTTTCTTAAGTAGTTTCTTTTGAAGGTGTTGACCTATTATAATACAGGTAATCCCACTGTGATATCCTTGAATCCAATCTTATTTTACATTTTGACACAGTGAAAAAAGCAAGATATTTTACTATCAGTACTCCAGCTTTGAGCATATAATGAACCCTTATGCAGAGGTCTCAGAATATCAGGTTCTCAGAGGACATTTTTACATATGTAAGTGTCTAAAAAGCATTAGTTGTATCCTGCCATTTGAATAATTGTGACATTAATGAAATTTGCCTGCCTAAATGTCCTTAACAGCATGCAAAAACATTTGATGACTATCAATTTGCATGCACTCTCAACCTTTCACTCTTCTTTTGAGAATGGAAATAACTGCTCTTAGCACTGCAATGCCCTACACTTGTTAAAAAAAAAAAAAAATAATAATTTCTGTCCCATAGGAAATTTCAGCATTATCGTGCGTGCCTTCATGCTCATTTAAGGTGAAAAGCAAAACGCTCAGAAAAACATTTTGAAAATAATGCCTCTGAGAAATTTGACTGAAATATTTTACACATTTACTCAAGATTTTGTTATGCTTGGTGAACCAATTAAAAACATCCAATTTCACATGAAAATGTATATGAATGAATTATGACAGTTTCAGTGTTCTATAATGCTTTTCTCTATGGACTGAAATCCATTTAATTCTTAATTTAAAGGCTGGGGTGCATACTGAGGAATGCAGTCTAGACAAGAAACTGCCTGTAGAGACAGACAGATTTATAAAGCAGGAGGAATATAACTTTTAAATTTTTCATTCAGTTTCTTTTTTTCCTCATCATGTGCCAATTAAAGATTCCCCAAGCCCTCTATGCAACCACACAGATGCTTTGACACAACAGACATTACATATGCAAGATGAGATTCTGAAGTAGATGCCCTACATATAAATTATTATCACCTATTAATACTCTGGTCACTTGTGAAAATTCAGCACTTACCCACAAATTCTATAGTGCAATCCCATATCCTTTTTCTCTGATTATCATATTTCCAGACAGTTTTGTATACTGGAAATTTTAGCGCTTTCAGTTACAATCATAGTTTATGTAAGAAATAAATTCAGGGTGGAGAAAGAAATCACTAGAGTGCAAACACTGTTTAATATGGATGTTATCAGTCCTGATACTGGAATAGCAGCACTTGTGTCTAGGTCTAACTGAAATACAGCACAACTGAGAATTTAGTTACACAATTGTCTGTAAACAAGAGGAAGGTTCCTAATGCCAGCACAGACACAAACCCCAGCAGTTCTGCCCTTTCTGCGATGCATCACATAGTGTTATGTGAGTAAATTCATTGATAGTTGCAGACAGTTGAGTAATAGGAGGTAAAATCACTACAAAATAGTCTGAGGGGTTTGAGCTGCTGTAGGGATGCAGAGCAGTTATAAATCCATTTTAACCAGCCAGTTACTGCTAGTTTGTATTGTCAGAGCTGTGCAAAACAGCTGGAGGATCCTGATGACTCTGCACTAAATTTGATAAGTACCATAGAAACATCTATAAAGGGAGGAACACTTCCACATTCAGAGTGAGTTTTGGCTGATGTGCTGATTGGGCTTCAGGTCACAAGCCACAGATGGATAAAAAAACCCTATGAACAGATGCCTCATTCACTAAACACTTGTCCCTCTTCTGAACTGAGTTAGGCAGATAACATTTTGAATCTGTGCAGTAAAAGTCTGAATTCCATTACTGTAGCTAAATTACAGTTGCACAGAAAACATCGACTTTTATTTGCTCTTTTCTTAGTAGTTACTTTGCTGGTTTAGTATAATTTAGCTTTCATGAACTCTTCAATTTGTTTCACTAATCTTGACTTAGACTTCAGAATATATTTAAATATTTTTAAAAGAAGGTCTGATCTTCATAAGTTCTCTTCTACTGTTGTTTCTATTGGTGTGCCAGGAAGAGTGTGACTGAAATCAGGCAGGTTTTATTTTAGTCTTCAGGTCTGATATTGTGTACCGTTAAATGAATATACAGCTAATTCCATATCTGCAGCTAAATTTTGCAAGAGCACTTCTGGGAAAATATAGAGATTTCTACACTAACTTTGACTATCTTGGTAAAAGAAAAAGATCCATCTCATTTTCCACCACTCAGGGAGGAACTTCTGTTTTAGATATGTACATGTTAAGTTCTGGGCTGGCATGAGAAGAGCTAAGCAACCTAAGATTAGTACAACAAGAACTGCCCATAGGCATTGCCTCTGGCCTTGGTCTTGTCATATATTAACAGACTTTTTCATGAATATTCACAGGGCCATATGCTAAAAGCTTGCAGGAAAGGGAATACGGGCTCACATGATTATGAATCCTTGCAAAACTTTACTGCAGACTAAATTTTCAAGGTTTTCTTTTTTTTTTTTTTTTTGTGCCATACCACAAATCAAGGAAGGCAATTGACTTTTGGGCACTAATCACAGCCAAAAGTCAAGACAGTTTATTCTACTGAAATCACTCTTTAGTAGGTGTTCTTAACTCAGTGAAGATATGCTTGGAAGAATGCCATTACTGTTTTCAAAATCTTGCTCCACAACAGCTTCCTGATTTCAAAAATAATTCACTTTTATAGACACCCAGTGATGAAAAAAATGATTAAATGTACCAGAAAAAAAAAATTCTCTTGTTGATCCTAAGCTGCAGAACAGTTCATTATGAGCACTGGAAAGAGTTTGATTTCTTCTAAGCAGGATGAAAAATGATAAATAACCGTTTTTACCATCAGCTGCACTGCTGATGGTGAAGAAAACAGAGGATCAATATACTGCAAAAACCAGTGTTTCAGTAACAAATTATTCTTGCTGTTTATTACTGACATAATTGTTTCATGCTGAATCCCAATATATTCATTGCTATAAGAATTGAGTTGTGTTTAATTTTCAGATACTGCAGGAGATACACCCAGGGATCTAATGCATCTTCTTGAAGAAAGGGCTAATGCAACAGGAGATTACATTTTACAGTTTTAAGTTCAACAACAGGCAGCACAGGGAAAAGTTGTCATGCACACAAGGAAAAAGAAAACCTAAGAGTAGGATAAATTTGATTTGTTATGGTCTTCCACCTTTATAATGCAGTTGAAAAATCTTCAGGTTTGATATCACTTTTATTTCAGAAAAATAGTGAAAAGAATGTCCTATCCCTTATCACTGAAGAATTTGAAATATAAGTGGGAATTTTGAAAGCTAGGGCTAAGCAGAACAATGGTAGCTTTGATAACAGCTGCATCTTAGTTGGCCCTATATAGTAGATCCCATATAGGTGTGCTCAGTTGGCTTTGAATCCTGTATAGAGTCCATGTAAAGTTCATATGACACTATCTAAAAGTAATACTTCCTGGCAAAGGCTGAAGGAAATTAATGCAGACAAGAGCAGCCCTACAGTTCCCTCTCTACAAAAGAAGGGATTCCTACTCCCCAGGAATTGCTGCTTAAAGAGCAACTAATGAGGTTGATAGGGTAGAGACCTCCCCCAGAGGCGTGCTGCAGGTTGTATAGCAAGCTCAGTGATTGCACCAGGGCAGTGAGCAGATGGCAAAATCTAGTCACACATAACCAGTGGGTCAACCTGTGACTCACTTCCAGTCATAAGCCTTATTGATCAACGTGTCAGTTCACTGCAAGCAAAACCATGAAGTAGCAAATGACACTGAATTTGAGGGTCTTCTATCGATGTTTCAGAACTCTGCCCTGAATAAATCCTTGCCTGCAGGTCTTAGTACTGCACTGAGCCCTTATGCAGAGATGCAGAGTCCCACTTTCTCAACACAGAGTGCCACCTGAAAGTACTGAATGTTTTTCTTACATGCAGGTATTTAAGCCTTTACATTTTGTTTTATGCTCACTACAAAGCCATGAATAACACATAGCACTCCTTGACCTGTTGGGATAGAAACAGATCAATATTTGGAAAAGCTGAATATTTGTCATTCATCTCCAGTTGAACTCTGTGTGTTAACAGCATGACTACATCCTTACTAGGTAGTGCTTTACATTGTATATGTGTTATTTTTTCTGCAAAGGATGTTTGATGTGGGTGGACAGCGATCAGAGAGAAAAAAGTGGATTCATTGCTTTGAGGGAGTTACTTGCATCATATTCTGTGCTGCACTCAGTGCCTATGACATGGTTCTGGTGGAAGATAAAGAAGTGGTGAGTCAGAAGAGACAAACAACCCTTTTTGCTTCTAAGTTTTAATGTACTTTCTGATGGCATATCAGAACTATTCCTGTTCCCTGATAACCATTTAAAGGTTATTACACTGTATTGGTTCTTTCCAGTAAAGAACATTACAGTAAAAATGACATATGGAGATGAGATTTGTCATATTTACCTTTTGCATCTCAACAGAACAGAATGCACGAAAGCCTTCATCTGTTCAACAGCATCTGCAACCACAAGTGCTTTGAAGCCACTTCCATTGTGCTGTTTCTAAACAAAAAGGACCTCTTTCAAGAGAAAATAACAAAAGTTCATCTGAATATCTGCTTTCCTGAGTATAATGGTAAGTTTGGAGTGTTCAGAAAAAAAATACATTCAGATGATTAGCGCAGACCATGCATTAAAGATGGAGACTTTGACTCAGGTCACCTATACATAATTCTTTAAATATTCAGCATCTTATCTAAGCATCTAGCCTTTCTCAAAAAAGAATGGTGTGAGACAGACATTGCCAGATTTCAACTCATCTGACCTACTCACCATACTTACCCTTGGGTGGGTTCGTCTTTCTCTCTGGTGATGCTTATTTCTCTCCATTGGTGGTAGGGGAAGCTGAATGACCCAGAAGTTTCAGATGGCTGAAGTGTGGTGTGATGAACCAGACAGTGCTTCAGTGCAATCACTTGTCACTCACACACACCAAAACTGAATCCAGGTTTTTGTCCCTAACTTGAGAACTTGTTCTATTAAGGAAGTCTGCCTCTTTTTGTATGTCACAGTAGTGTCTACTGGAAATAAGAATAATACCAGATGTTACGAGATGATGCAAGAGAATATATAAAGCTATGTCACGAAGTGCCAGAGAAAAAGCAAAATCTGTTAATATTTTAGCATTAACCTAATGTATGTGGGATAGGGAGTGTCCAGAATGAAGCATATTTAAAGCAATATTATTATTATTAGAAGATGGGTTCTGTGTAGTGCTTGAAAAACAGCTCCATCACTCCATTTCTCAGGAAATAAACACAGCAACCCAAAATTGCTCTGTGGGATAATCAGACATGATGTACTAGACTCAGTGGAGCTATACCACTTCACCCTGCCTGAGGCTCAGACAGGATGGGAGCCAGCAAGGGCTCTCAGCAGCCACTCCCTGCTCCAGACTTACAGCGAGGCCGTGGTACCAGTGTCCACGCCTGCTCTTGCTCTAAAGGAGTGCTACCAAAAGGCAGAAAAGTTACATGAAGAAATTAAGACTGAATATAAAAGCATCTGATTTTTTTCCCTTTTTCCTTCTTCAGTTCTTTATCTCTTGTTATATTTCCCACCAAATTTGTCTCTTATGTATCTGAATCCATTTGAATTTGTGTGCCTTCAGCTTTTTCTCTCACTTTCTTTATCTTGAAAGTCCTTCACTGTTTCACACTGGATTACTCAGGAGCATTTCACTTCAGAAATGAGGACTTCTAGTTAGGCATTGGAATTTAGATTTAGGGGGGCAGTTTAGATACAAAATTTTCACACCTAATGAAGTTAATTCCAGTAGAAAGAAAGAAAAAAAAAAAAGAGGCAGAAAAAAAAAATTCTTGTCTCTTTGCAGCTATAAGGAAGTACCAGTTGAAATTGTGTCTTCTCTTGTTTTTGTTGGTTTCTCCACTAGGACAAAACACATTTGAAGATGCTGCAAACTACATCAAGAAACAATTCCTAGATTTGAACATAAGGAAACAAGATAAAGAGATATATTGTCACTTGACTTGTGCCACGGACACCCAGAATGTCAGATTTGTTTTTGATGCAGTCACAGATATAATAATCAAAGAAAATCTGAAAGACTGTGGGCTTTTTTAGCGGTTCATGCTCAGAGCCTCTGCCCATTTTCCTCTCTTTATCTGATGTGCTGACTGAAATAAAAAAAAAAACCTCTAGGTAAGAAACAGTATCAATAAGACACCTGTTAGCAGTCAGTTGAAGCCTTGGGTACAGTCTGAGCGTTTCAGACCAACAGTGAGTTTCCATATCATAAGAAGATTGAAAAAAATTATTCCTGTTCCACAGAGATGCCGGCTGTTGATAAATCCAACTGGAATAAAAGTCACATTCCTATTTAAATCAATATCATAGAATTATTGTATGGTTTGGTTTGCAAGGGACCTGAAAAATCCTCTAGTTCCAACTCCCAGCCATGGGCAGAGATATCTTCCACCAGACCAGGCAATCAACACTTCTCAGGAAACTGGGCACACCTCATTATTCTGTGTTTTCTAGTGATGAGAGAAAAAGACAATGTATAACATATATAATATATAACTGACTTTTATTTATAATTGAAGCCTTAAGAAAACTATAGCATTAAACAATATCAATACATAACTAACACTACATTTTGTTTTCATATTACATGTACAACTAAAAATTACATACCATTAATTCAACAAAGGCAAACCCCCCAGGCCTAAATAGTATATGACAAAGAGCAGTGCCAATCTGAATGTTTATTATACTGTTTTGTTAGAAGTGCTTGGGGAAATATACATAAAAAATGCACATGTATAAAACTGGCAAATGCTGTTATCCCATTTGGAAAAAATAAAACACAATAAGATGGAGGCTAAGGAGAAAAAAAAATATTATAGTAGCTCAGTTCCTGCACAGGCCATAAATTCAAATTGAAACTTTTTTTTTTTTTGCATTTAAAGATCATACTTTTTTAAAAATATAGTTAATAATTCTGCTACTCTATAGCCTCTTCAGTGCCCTGTGACTGCAACAGTAACTTCTACCACTGCAGAGCAGATATAAACCCACCAGTTGTTATGGCACCATGTAGAGACCCATTCTCTACTACTTCTCTTGATTCACTGTGACCAACTACAGAAAATGTTTTACTATGTTGAACGGAATGGGACTTTGTCCTAGTTTCAGTTGGGATAGAGTTAATTTTCTTCCTATTAGCTGTCACAGTGCTGTGTCTTGCATTTACTATAAAGTTTTCCTTATTGCTATTATTGTCACTGTTATTGTTATTATTATTATGTTTCACTTTCTTTCAATTATTAAACTTTTCTAATATCAACCCACGGACTTTACCTATTCCTGGTTCTCTCCCCCATCCCACTGTGGGGGTAGGTGCGTGTGTGAGCGAGTGGCTGCATGGCACGCAGCTGACAGCTCAGGTTAAAGCGTGACAGAGTTCTGAATATATTCAACTGAATTTTGAAATTCAGTCTTGAAATAATGCTCACTTTTAAAATAGGATCACTGATGAAGGGTTTCCTTTTGGTTTTGTCATTGCTTTTTTTTTTTTTTAAATACATTTCAACCTAATTTTCACCATATGCTCACTGTGTTATGGTTAACCTAATTAGAATAGGCAACTTGGCCCCTGAACAACAGCATTCTGCAGGCTGTGTGTGTGAACAGGGACATCAGAGTGTGGAGGTGTCCCAGCAGAAGTGGGGAGTGGAAAGCTAAAATACATTTTGCACTGCCTGGATTTCTGCTGCTTCTGTACTGCTTCACTTGATTAATTCCTTATGTGTATTGGAATCAATGGATTTCCAGTGGTAAGGTTTCTGGACTCATTCCCAGCAATAAATCTAATTTAAAATCAATAATTTGAACATCAACATTAATTTCTAATGCCTCAATAACATAATGAAAAACAAGGTCTTTAAGAAAAAAATCCATGAACAAACACATTTCAAACATATTCTTCAAGCAAATGCCTGAGAAATCAGACAGGCTTTACACCGCAGCCTTAAAGCTTTCTCAGGTAAGACCGCTTAGGTCAGGTTTCCTTCCTTCCTTTCCCCTTCCTTCATGGGGAAGAAGTTTGGCTAGTCTGAGTGTGCCCAGTGACAGGAGTGAGGTCTCAGCTTTGTGATCCTCCAAGGGAAGGGGCTGCAGGCAATGTCCCCAGGCATCCCAGGGGGCTGAAGGGACAAGCTGGGGGGACAGTACAGGTCAGGGTGTGCAGGACCTCCCACAGCCCAGCCAGCAGCTCCCTGTCCCAGTGACACTGCAGGGAGCACAGGCAATCTGTGTGCCTGTACCCAGTGCTGCGTGCAGGGGTGCTGTGGGGATCAAAACCAGTGCCTAGATCCCAAATAATCCCAATACTGGGGGTACTGCTGCCTGTGGGTCCAGGCCAGGCGGGCACAGCGCGCCAAGCTGTGCCCAGGAGTGCAGCCTCATGAACCCTCTTATTTCTTCCTTCAGACACACAGAGGGAGACACCTCTTACTGCATGGGGTGTAACCCAGATCACCTACATCCTGCTTGGGCTGGGTTACCCCAGATGGCAAACTGGATCACTCTCTTCTCAAACCTGGCTAACACTTTAAGGTCATAAGCGTTTCTGAATCTACTTTGCGGGGCCACTGAGCTTCTGCATTCAGGTACCAACCCACCATTGCCAGACCTGCACTGACACCCAGGAATGAAGCATGACCCTGCTATAGCTGTGCAGCAACCTGAACTCCACCTGAATTCTCCAGAAGGGTCAAAAAGTGAGGGGTGAGAAGGACTACAGTGAAGAGGTTGTACTGAAGGGCAGGAGGAAGAGTGGAGACTGTGATATCTTCCATGTTTTTGTACATGGTAGACTTTTATCCTTTTATTTCCATGTACACACAGATAAACTATCTTCCTTTTTTTGTTGAAAACAGGGATTTTTCACAAGGTAGGGAAATCTCTAAGGTCAGTTGGAAACATGAAACACGACTTCCAGAAAAAAAGATAACCAGAGGTTTCTGAAAATCCTCCCAGGAATGTGCCTACACTTATAATAGAAAAGGCACTAAATAATAGAAAACATCCCAGTTCCTAACCCTAACTGCAATTTTTGCCTTAGCTAGAAATGAATTTGATCCCATGAGCTGTGAATGATGAAAAAAAGGTGTCTCCAACAGTTTGAAAACTACTTTATGCATACAGAGACCTCCAATTTTCATCAGGAACCTGGGCTCATGAGCCTGCTTTCCAAAATCTTTGTTGTAACCCTGATCTCGGTCCTGCTACATTTCAGAATGTAAAGGTAGGCATGAGGCAGGAGACAACAAGGAGTTAAGAAAAAATTGTTTTGAGGAAAAATGGCAGGAGTGTTCTTCCTAGCTCCAGGGGACCTCCATGACATAGCATGAGCATGGGCTCCTCACCCAGCACTCTCCAAAATTCTGTCCATACTCCTTGTTTTAAATCTACCCCAGGCTAGAAATGAGGTCCAGTCCCTAAGAAGTGAATAACAGAAAATAAAGTAGCACTGTAAACCAAAATGAGCCCTTTTCCTTTTTTCTCAGGATTCTCAATGGTACATTGAGAATTTAGGTTTCTCAAAACTGCTCTTGTCCAAACCCTAATCCTACTGTCACCCAAACTTTCAATCCCAGCATTGTGCATTTCAGAGTTATAAAATTAACCATCAAATAATAAAAAATAACTGGATCCCTTGAAACCTCTTTTCCTTCCAAGTTAAGAACACCCAGCATAGCCCCATTCATTAGTAAATACAGTATTGCTGTTGTGGGTAAAAAGCCACAGGCTTTGTGTTAAGTCAACACAAGACTGAATGCTTCTCAGGTTTTGCCTGGACTAGTTTAGTCTTTGGAGCTTGGAGCTTTGTTTTAGCTTGTTTGTATCAGCAATCATCTAACAAGCAGGTGGCTCTTGCCTTTTTTGGTTTTAGTTTTGCTTTGCTTTGTGTAATTGGTGCAAGTTCTCTTGTTAGTAGTTTTTATATAAATATGAATAACAAGTAATGTGGCTGTGTAGAATGATCTGTAACCCTAGACCGATGATGAAGTATAATGAAGTAATTTTGGGATAGTGGTGGCTGTAAAGATTTGAGCCTGGGATAATATCAGAGACTATCAGTAACTCACTATTGAAGGCACTGCAAGCTTAGGAGGTGAGTAAAACAACCAATTGTGAGCATTAAAAAAAAAAAAAAAAAAAAATACCACAAAACAAACAAACAAAAAAAACCCAACAAAACAAGAAAAAACACAAACAAACAAAAAACCCAAAAAACCAAAACAAAACCAACCAAACAAAAAAAAAGCTTTTTATGTGCATAAACCCTACATAAATAATAAAGTTATGTGCAACATAAAAATTGTGGTTCAAAGAAGAAAAATCAGTATAGAATATGCTAACAAACTTATAAAAATGGGTCCAAGAGGTCCATGGAACAAGAGGGGAAACAACCACCAACATTTCATCCTTCTCCTCCCAACAAAGAGGAGGAAAAAAACCCCATTGTGAACATCATACTTCTCCCAACAAATATCTTAGGAGGACAGCTTGCTATCACACCCCTTCCCTCAGACAAAGACCATCAGCATTACCAGCTAGAAGAGGAGTGGAGAGGTAATGTAGCACCAGAGAAAAAGCATGTGATATTTGGAGGGAGATTTTATTACAACGTTTAATAAAATGTTTTTTATGAGAACTTTTTTAATCTGAAAAATTTAAATTGGATTTAAACTTACATTAAATGTTCTTTTGTATTTTGGTTATACATTCAAACCTTAAAATTAGATTAACAATAAAATTCTGGGTTCTGGTACAAGATGTGGCCATTTCTTTGTGCATAACAACATGCTTAAGCACAGTATATGTAGCATATACAAATGCTCTGGGGTAGTAGTGGTACCAAATCAGCAGTCTCATCCCTGCCCTTGTATTTAAGGTGATCTTCAGGAATGCTTGCACTCCAATGGGATAAGGTGACAAAAGACTCTCTGAATTTGATATCTCACCTCATCGTAACTCTCTTTGACCTTCTCATTTCAAGAACTACAGTCTGATTCTGTATATTTTATTTCATTAGGTTTTTCATCATTTATTGTGATTATAGACTCTTCCAGGAAGTAAAAAAGAAATTAATTAATTAATTACAAATAAAATTATTTCTTTTGCTTGCTTTGCAAACTCTTCAAGAAGTAGTATTAACCTACAGAAGGAATGTTTGAAAGCTGCCAGCATATGTGGTTTTCATAGTCCATTATCGTTGGAATGACCCATCCTTACCTTAATTTGAAACTGGCATCCAAAATTTCACAGGCCAGTTTTTATTTCTACAGCACTAAAAATCCATCCCAATTGGCTGTGTGAGACCATTCTGTTCATGCACTGAACTTGTACTGTTGGTGTGTCCCTCTGTTACATACAGGGCATGAAGCACTGTGTGTCTTTCTTAAATGTTGCTAAGGGGGCTTCTGTATAGGCAAGGACACTGGGGTTTTATCTATCATGTCTGATTGATTACTAATATTATGATCCCTACTTTCACCTTTCCTGAAATTCAAAACTTACAAGTGAAGCAACCATAAGCTTGCTTTCATTCATCTGGGATATGGACTACTTCAGTAACTAGATAACTCTACATGCATTCCAGATTTCCCTTTTTTAGGTTTCTGACAGTCTTCTTCCTCTTTTCTCTTTTAACTAAATTTTTCCTTTTACGGAATCCCCATTCATTCTTCTCTTTTCCTCTGTCTAATCCCAGGAAGCATCCAGGGACATTAAAAAGCATAGAATCGTAGAATGGTTTGGGTCAGAAGGGACCTTTGAAATTCAGATAGTTCATCTGCCCTTGCCATGGGAAAGGACACTTTCCACTAGACCAGGTTGCTCAAAGCTCCATCCAACCTGGCCTTGAACACTTCCAGGGATGGGACATCCACAGCTTCTCTAGGCAACCTGCTCTAATGTTTAACTCCTTTTATCACAAAAGAGAAAAAAAAAGAACTCTTACATTGAGAACTGTCAATAAACAAAGTCTTAAAGAGGAAAACAAGTCATCCTATCATGTACTCCCTTTTGCACTTCTAAATTCTTGAAGATAAAACACTCCCAAGGCCCTGATTTCAGAAGAAAATCAGTCACTGAAAACGTTAAAAGAACCCTTCCTGTCAGTGAAACTGCTGTACTGGAGAGCTGCTGTACTGGGGCCAAAACCAGCAGACAGGCAACTCAGGAAACACACAAAGAATATTTTTCTCTCTGGGAATTCTAAGGAGTTTTTCTGTGTTGGCCCTAAGAGCAAATGACTGATGTGGAAAGGTCATGCTCCTTCTCAATTCTTAGTCAGCTTCTTGTTCTAATAAATTGAATTAAAGACTCTGCAGTCCATTCTTTCATCCAAAGGGACATGTAAATCTGATTAGTGTCAATGAAGGTTACAAGACACGCAGAAAAGGTAATATACACTCTTATAATATGCATCTATATGATGCATTACATGTCCTGAAACCACTTTCTGTAACATTGTAGAAAACCTGCCATAAATACAGCCCTTATCTGTAACATTTTAAAAGCATGGAAAAGGTATATAAATCACAGGACAGTGAGGCTCTGATGAGGAGCATTGTGGAAGCTTCTTATCCTTGGTAAAGTCCATTAAAAACAAATCAGAAATTCTGAAGTAGCACATCTGAGGATCCTCTGAGGCCTAAGATCCAAGAGCACTTAAATGCTGAACATGCATTGATCAAACTTGTTAAGTGTGTTTACCCATGGATGCAAATCCTGTCCACATAAGAGCAAGAAGCTGTAAAATGAACTTACTCAGCTAGAAGATGCATTCACATGAGATCTTACTCAAAATTATACTAAACTACAATTTGCTACCTAGCAGCACTGTTCAGTGGGTGGTTTTGTGATAGCAAGATGTGCAGAGAGGAGTGAGATAGACTGACACTCTGTTCAGTTTATGAGGGGAAAGAACATAGTAGATTTGAGGATATTTTTACTGGTTGTGTGTGTGTCGATTCAAGCTGTAGTAAAGAGCTGTAGTTTAAGGGGACATCATGTTCATTCCTGTTACAAATGGATATTTGTAAAAAACTCCTAATATCTCTCCTAGGTGTATTTTTTCCCTGTAAAACAGGAGTTTAGTTGGTTTGTGAGCTTCACTCACTGTATGGGATGATTGGTCATGTCATGCCATTGAGTTTTGGTCAGAGCTTACCATAATTTAGAAGTTAGTAGATTGTTCAGAATAACATCAATAACACGATGGACTATAGGCGATATTTTTTGCCCATGATTACTCTGAGCTGATAACTTTTTTATCCTGTGTTGTGCTACTATTGAAAAGCCAATATAACCTTGTTTAGGAGTTTTGCTTAAAATGGGTGTTCACTCTATACTGTATTAATAATAGAACAGCAATTAGCAGTTAGTTTTTATGTTGGTGCTTTGAGAATTTCCGCTATATTTTTATGTATATGTGTGGGTAAATGTCTAAGTTCATTTTCTTGTTTCTTTCCTTGTTTTTATTTTATATGGGGTCAATAATGACCCTGTTGAATAATGTGTCTTGTTGTTTACTCTAATGTGCTTCAATTCAGGGCTTAGAATAAAGAACAGATAGAAAAAACAGAGATTCTGATTCTTCCATCAGAAAAAAAGGAAGCCATTAGTTAAAGAGAGACAGTAAGGAGAGCTTAGATGAAAGTAAAATGTCATCTAGATCTTTATAAAATACTTTACTACCCTTCTTTGGAATAAACAAAGTACTATGTACTTTTGTGCTTATTTTCAGCCAGTGTTTTTCATACTATAAGTAATCTGAATTTCTAAATAAATCTCCCTCTGAAAAGCCATATGAGGTAGAGAAAATACTTGTATAATGATTTCGGGGCTTCAGAGAACAGGAACTACAGAAATAAGGTGAAAATAGTCAGACTCAAAGGAAAGGGAATTAAATGAAGGACAGATATATTTTCAGACTAAATAGCATCCATTTTCTCACTTTCCAAATTGGTTTTATTTTTTAGATTTTGCATATTATAACAGAAAAGTTTCAAAGTGCAGACAAAGAGCTTGTTTTGTTGAAATAAAATATTTTGATAGATACCAGCTATTTCTCTTGTCATGTGTGAAGAACTATCAGCATTTGTGAAAAACAGAAAGAAAGGCAAAGGCTGAAAATCTGGAACAATCCCTAATGGGGAATACCCACTCTGTGCACAGCTCTAGGAAGCAGCATTCATTTTCTCAGAGCTGGTTCACGTTCAGCAATGTTTTCCCAAGTCTGACTCTGCACCAGCAGAGAGCAGTAGTACCCCCCTCATTAAGGGCTAGAATCCGCCAGACCTGTGGGTTTTGTTTGATTTAGGGACACGGTGAGGCCTGTGGGCACTAATTGACAGGTGGCACCCAGAAAGCTTTCTCAGAATCATGTCTGCTTGCAATGCCTCAGTTGTCCAAGCTCAGGGGCTGCACATGTGATAGTGCTCAGTGTTTTGCTGCTCTTCATATTTTGCTTCAAGTTGACATAAACCATTCTGCCAACAATATTTGCTTAAACTTACCATCTTCTGAGCTCACAAGTATGAAGGAACTGCTGCTTTCCCCTTTCAATATTTAACTAAATTTTCTCCCATAAAATTATGTTTATATACTTATACCTTTGTGTTTATATTTTAACAAGATTTCTTCCTTTTATAAAGACTGTTCAAGTAAACAGAGACCCTCTGGTTCCACCAGGCCCCTGTAAATGGCTGTTTACATCACCTCTGTGATCTGTAACAACTGAGCACCCAGCTGATCCCCTACAGATTTACAAGCCCAAGGAATCCCTGAGGTTAAGATATCAAACATCCTCTTGCTAATTGTGACATTAATCTCACACTGTCTGCTGCTGAGCTGTTATTGCTGTACTAGTTGCCATTTAAAGTCATTTTATCCTGTAGCCCAAGTCATGTGGTTCTGTCTGCTGGTACAGATCCAACAGATGGATTAGGAAGGAGTAGGAAGTAGAAAGCAAAATGCACACAGACTCACTGATTTTAAAGTATGGTATATTCAGAGATTGCCTTTGCTTTTAGATTCTTCAGTTCTTACACATCCAAAACAAGGTGGTGGCTCTCACTGCGCCATATGCAGGTAGCTCAGGCAGGCATCCATACCTGGGGAATGCTGCAGTTTACATAGGGCAAAGGGATTTAGACACAGAAAAGCAGCTCCTGAAGCAAAATTCACTCCCCTGAGTGCAGCAGTGGAGTTCACTACAAAGCAAGAAGGAAGAGTTCGGCAAGTCAGCATAGCCAGAATGCTGCAGAAGGAGCTCAGGGCGGTCAATAGGAAATTCTGTAGAGCAGGTTTTGCTGCAGAGAGATTGACTTTTCTAAACATAAGTGGGAATCCAGACACCTCTTTGAATTTGATACCAAAAAAGACCTTGCTACCTTGGTCTCTTTGTGAAAGGACTTGAGCACTTTGCTGAGACTACTCAGATAGATAGAACTGGAATAGATAGAGAGAAGAACTGGACTCTGAAATGCTACTTGCTTCTGGAACAATAATGGCATATCATGGGATTTGTGAAAGTAAACAAAAGTGCCAAATGTCTGAATAAACCTCAAGGTTTCCATTTTCATTAGCTGAATGCTAAAATGAAATAACATCCACCTAATGACAAAGAACAACAACATATCATGGAATTTTCATATACAATTAAAAGAAGTAAAAAAGCTGCACACCAAGTGGTTATAAAAACAATCTTGAAAAAAGCTATTACAGAAAGCACATTTCTGAGGTAACAGAACATGTGGTACCTTTAAAGATTATTGCAAGAATATTTTCATAAAAAAAAAAGGCCTACATACATTTAGTATATTTGTATATTAAATTCTGACAGACACAAGGCCAAGGGAGGGAAGTTGAGAAAGCTGCAGCCCATTCTAGGGAAGCAGCAGCTTTCAACTCAAATCAACTGAGAGTTGTCATGACTGAAAAAATGTTAGCCAAGAAAAAACTTCCACTTCACATCTTGTAAAAGGTTCAGCCTGTTCTCTCTCTCCTTCTCTCTCTCTTTCGATGGTTTATTAGCAAATGGATCTTTCTTTCTCAGGTTGCAGCAGCCACAGGTCAGATTTTTTTAGCTTGTGTAGTATGTATCCTTCCTGTTTAGCTTCTACCTCCTCAAGGTTTCAGTGTTATATAGTATTGTACAATGCAAAAGAATAATGTTAATGTAATCAGTGCTGTAAAATGAGATTAATAATGACTGTTCAATCTGGCAGTCTGAAACAGAGGGTTCCTCATGAATAGGAGAGATTTTGTATTGTTAACACTGAGATTTCCTTTCCCAGGTTCATTAGTTTCTCTTTTTTCTTCTGAGGAAAGTGATTTGCAGTGAAACATTCTACACTGGCAATTTTGTTTGATGAGAGGAAAAAAATGCTATGTACCAAGGACAAGTCTTGCTTTCAGCTTCCCCCAAAGATGCCTGCAGCCTTGAACGAGATTGTATCACGTCTCCATTTCATTTTCCAAATCACTGTACTAACATTTTTCAGTAACCCTTTGTGTTGTCTGAGGAGGGGCCCAGGTCAGCAGCACCACCTGACCACCAATAAAAAGAATCTCAAACAACAGCAATACGATAGCGTTTCCCACTACACCTTGTGACAAACAATCCAAAGGCTTTTGAACCTTCTGAAAGTTTTTTTTTTTTCATTATTGCTATTTTTATTGTTTTTATTATTGTTATTTTCTATTTTCCAAATTTCATAGGGGAAAGATTACCTGGATAATTTTGCTGAAGCACTGATTATACAGAGTCACTGGAAATAATGTGATTCTAACTTTGAGCTTTCAGCAGGCTAGCTGACTACAAGTGATGGGAAGATGTTAGGCCATCTGGAAAAGATGGCCTGGAAAATAAATGGCTAAAGCAAACTTGGCCCAAAAGATGAAGTGCTGTCACTGGACATAAGACAGAACAAAGCAATGTACCAAAATGTGCATGTGTGCATATATGCAAGCATCTTTATATGAGAATCTGAAAAGTTTAGGGGTTGCTTCTGATATATTCCATTTCACAGAGCCCTCCTGGGGGTAAAAAATCCCAGTCCCTCCATCTGTATGCAATAGATATTTTCTCACAAACCATTCTGAACTGCAACATACCATTTTCTGCAGCTACAAAAAAATTACAGCACAGTTAGGAGGCTGCTAACCCAGCAGCGTGTACAACATGAAGCTTTAAACTCATAATGATCTGAAAGCTTTTTTTAGCTATACCAAAGTGTTTCTTGTGCTTCTAGTAACCTATAATAAGGACTCAAACTTTATGCCCCAAAATTGTGGGGCAGGCATTTAAAGAGATAAAGCCATCATTTGCTGTAGAACCTTCTGTTTAAAAGAACAACACAGATTCGTGTTTATCCTCCAGCTCCCTGAAAACTAGGATTTTATATGAACTTGTGCAGCTGAGAGAGGCATTGTTTATAAGTTTGTCTAGCTGCCACTATAAACACAGGCCTGCCTTTGTGTGTATCAGATCTTTGTGTCACGACTGTGAGGGATGTGGCGTTCTCCTTCAGAGAGCAGCACAGGCCAGGGCTTTGTCTGTGAGGGTGTGGAAGTGGTATTGGCAATCTTTATTTCTGGAAACTGACTGTTGACATGTCAAGACGACACAGTTCTCTCTCATTCCTTCCTTCCAGGGTCTTCAAAGGTTCCCTATCATTGCATTGGCTGAACAGAGCTGATCTGATAAATTCAGCCTCTTTTTGGCTACAAAGAGGCAGCTCACTGCACAGGAGCATGGGGGAATGGAATGGTAAAGGTGGTGTCTGAATAAATTACTCCTTTCAAAAGAAAAGGCAAAAACCTAGGAAAGACATTTCTCCTTCCTCCCCAGTTCTCCCGAGTGCACACAGGTGCTGTAAGAGGCAGTGAAAGCAGCCCAGCTCCTCAGGGCCGGTGTTACTCTCCATCTCCTGCAAACTCCATCAGAAGAGGGATGCTGGGGCTGGGAACTGAGGCTGTGGGGGACACAGGGGCCATCTGAGGATGGCCACTCTCAGGAGGCTCTGGGTTGCAGAGCAGTCCTTCGGTTGAACTCTAGCCTGATACAGGAGAAGGCTTCCCACAGAATAACTTGTCTGCTTCTGGTTGCTAATTTTAAAGGACTAATTCAGTTGTGTTTATTCTGATCAGGATTACACAAAACAAAAGTAGCAGCTAAACAACTTCATCAGGGCTCCCATCAGTCTAGTGCTGGGATAAAGTTAGCCATGTTGGGAAATTCTTAGAAAATATCTTTGACGTAGAGGATACTGCTGAAGGGAGAGGTGTGTTTCCTGATCATTATCCCTCTGTTTCAGTGAAATACAGTAACTTTTACCATAATTACTTTTAAGAAGAGGAGACTTTCTTTCTTTCACAAAGGTGTCTTTTCCTTTAGTGATTGCTGGACTTAATGCTTCACACTGATACAGGATTGTATTTTAGACTTCAGGAACTACTCAACGTAGGACTGATGTCTTGGGTAACCTCTGCTCAGCCAGCTGGTGTGATCCCTTATCACAGGGCACTGGTCAGGGCCTGTCCTTATGTTGCAACACCCACCACTGCTGAAGCTGATCTTTTACATCCAAGCAGAATCAACAATTCACAATGAGTTTTATAGGAAGTACAGCACCTTCCATCTTCCCTGACAGTTGCTTCCAAAAAAAAAAGAAAAATTTGGTGTTATTTTTTGAGTCCAGATGAACAAGAATTACAGCAATACATCAATAGCACCAATCTGTAGCTCCATGGAGCTGAGAGAAAAGTATTTTTACAGCAAAAAACTGGCGTATCATTTGTCTAAAAGGCAAGATGAAGTGATTACATGCTTTTACTGTAGCCTGGGGTGTTTAGGATGCAGTGAACAGTGCACACCAATCCTGCCTGCTCAGGATGGTGATCGACACTTTCTCCCGAAAAATAGTTTCCTTGGATCTACTTAGAATTCCTTTAACATTGGCCTCAGATGTGAGGAGACAGTGAAAGTCCAGGTTAATACACATTCTAGTACCCCAAACCCTGGCACAAATCTCAGCAGTTCTGAGGTCACTACATAAAACATAAAGCTGACAGACAGTCTGAGCTGGAAGTGCTTTTGACTGATACCAGTAATCAGTGCTATTCCTGTCAGTGATTATACCCAGCGCTGCCATTACCAAAGGCAGCATCTATCAAAAATATTTTTAAATTCCTGATTTAGACTATTGCAGCTGGAAACATTTTAGCAACCAATGCATTTCCCTCAATGGATTAAGTCTGAGAATGGAAGTTGTTTTTCAAAAGAATTTCAGGATTTCAGTGTTTGACTTGATTCTGATAGGAATCAGTGTTCCAGATTTTTCCTTGAAGATAAGTCTCAAAAGCACAGAAACAAAAAACTGGAACCATTCGCAATGTTTACTTTTAGAAAAATTGAAATACTTTCATACTGACTTTTTAAGATACTATATTTGGGTATTTAAAAGAAAAAAAAGTTTTAGGAACTAAACAGAAATCAAAATGTCTTGCTCTGGCTCTGTCCTAATAAAATTACATTACTGGAATATTTTCTATTGGAGGAACTCTGGAGAGATCAATCTGATTTTGCAATGTGTTTTAGATCCAGTTGAAAGCACATTCAAATGCAAATTCAGTCCATCAAAACTGCTCTCAGCAGTTCTACTTGGGATACAAAAGTTCATCTAATTGGCATCCACTAGGATGCTTATTTGCTCATTCAAGATGAGAGACCAATTTACAAAGCAAAATTACATCCTCTGAGTAGAATGGGAACCCTGACATGAGACTCAGCTTTTCAATAAGTATTTTCAATGCAAATAAGATTTCAAAGGACTGTTCTGAGAAAAAAAGAAAAAACTCATGAAGAAGTGAACAAGCTCCTTCCTGTCTCATTCTTAAAGTATATGGTGTGACAGCTTGAATTACTAATATGGAGTATTTTTTAATTTTCTTAGAATTATAAGGACCTTTACACATAACCTCTCTTTCTCTCCCTCTATTCAGTGAAAATGCAAACAAAACATTGTCTGTAGCTTCATTCATTTTGCAATGTGAATGGAGGTGAGAGGGCTCTACCCTGCTTTCCTGGTCAGCAGTAGAGCAGGAACCGAGTTAAAACTTTAATCAAAGCACCGCCAAGGCAGCATAACTTATTGCAAGTGCTTTTTACTGAGTTTTACATCATGGAAACCACAACTAAAGCATCTTTTACCCAGTGACTTGTGATTACTTTGTGACTTATGGTAGATGTCTGTCTTTCCAAAGGAGACTGTGTATGACAGACCCCGTACTGCAAGTAGTATTGCTAAATATCTTACATTTACATGGCCTTCACAATAAAAATAAAGCAGACAATGCTTTTCTGGTAGGAGGTACTCAGTTATCGAAAGCACTTCTTGAGTTGCTACACCACACTTAACCTTGTCGCTCTACTTAAAGAACCATTCCTTATATAAATACCCTATAAATACCACAGTCATCAGCTCATTCTCACCGTCACAGAGAGACCCAACGCAATGCATAAACAGAGCAGAGAGCAGACTGGAGAATGAGGTGTTGCATCCGTGATAAATCTCCATGCTCTCCTTCTCCTTCTCGGCACGCTGACGTTTTTAGAAAACTTCATGCTGGCTGAGATAAAGTCTATATTTTGTTGATGGGAGAAAAAAGGAGGTAGTATTTCTTGTTGCTCAGAAGACATTCAGACGCTGTGCTGACAGGCATAATAGAAATGCCCACATAGATTAGAGCAAAAGAAAGAGAGAAAGACTGCAGAGCTCTAGCTCTGCAGATAATCATAACATAATAGGAATATTAGATCACTGGAAATATTTTTCTCTCTGTTACTGTCTGCTGGATTCTTTCTTGGGGCAGAAGTTTTTAGGATGTGGTCCTGTTTTTCCTCTCCTCAATCTCATAATGTCATTTGAATTACTGGGAAGGTGCTCTGGACAGACAGTCACCCATCATACCTTGGCGATCTAGTTTGTACTACATAAAATACACTGCCTTAGAGGAGTGTTCTGGGCATCGTGACAAATGAACAGCTATAAAGTCTGAGCTCATTGCTGATGTCATTTTATAGCCAGACTGTAGAAAGAATGTGAAAGCGACCTCAAAGTATTTCAAGTTTATTTGTGGTTTTATTTTCATGCAGTTTAGCAGTGAATTTTGCTGTTGCAGTGTTTCCCTTAGGCAGAGGATGTTGTGTGCACAGCCTGCTGCTTTTTCTCATCATGAGCAGCCCCCAGGGTTGTGCTGGAGGCACAGACTGGTCCAAGGGACCTGTCACAGAGCTGACTGCCCATGTTCACTCCTGTCTTTTCCCTGTGCCCTTTGCAGCACTGCATATGAGCTCCTCCTGCCAGGGGCATTAAAAAAGTGCTGCAATTCGCTGCACACTCTGGTGTAAATCCCAGATGATTCAGTGGATTTGGGAGATTTATTTTGGATTTGCACTGAATTTGCTGATACGGTGTTCTCCTTATTCTCCAGTATAAAAAGGAGGTAAAGGAAATAGATTTCTGAGGAAGGTTCAAACAGGTGACAAACTTTGCCTTTGATTTTCTTGGGATGACCCACATGTACAAACATGGATGAACATGCATTTGCAGGCATAATCTCTGATGTTTTATAAGCATAGAGGTTAAACTGCTTAACTTCACATTTGCAAGATAGAAAGCAGCTGACATTATTATTTCAAATCAGTAGAAGTAGGGTACATAATAAAAATAACTTTGTAAATTCAGAAAATATTTTATATGAAATTATCTGAAATCTTTAAAAATATTTTTATATAGTAAATAAAAATATATTACATCCTAGCAACCAAATTCCTTCCAGGCTTCTGCAGATCTCAAGTTCTGACCTCTGTCTTTCCCTTTCAGCTACCAGAATTTCAGTCATCTGAAGTTCCAAAGGCCTGTATGTTTTTGTAGGCATCGAGGACTTTCTAAAAATTATTTCTTACTTTCCTCAAGAAATTTGAAAGCTCTTCTGTGATTAAAGGGATTTTTTGTGTGTTTTATTTGTTTAAATATATTTGAAACCTGAGAAATAACATTGGAAACAGAAGAAGTGGTCTAGCCTTACTTTAGTTCAGTGCACTTCAAAAAATAAATCCTCTATTAGGTGATTATTGTCATCCTTAAACACATAGAAGTGTCATAATTCTGTGACAGAATTCTGTGAAAGTATTATTTCCAAAATAAATTGTGTATGAAGAGTGTGATATTGGCTACCAAAGCAACATGATGAATAAGAGAAAGTACATCATAATGGAATTTTTTCACATTCATACTTTCCATGACCTCCAAACTGCACAAGCAAACACTTGCACACAGAAAAATACAGGTCACAGACAACAATATGAAACCTTCTGCTCTGCCTGTTTCATAAGAAGGGGAAAATAGTGCTTCAGCCCTCAGAAGCACTCTCAAAACTGGCAAGATTTTAATTGAAAATAACTGGTAGAACATTTAAATTATGTACAAAAAAAGTAAAGACATATACAGGGTGTTTCAGGGATCAAAAGTCACACAGACATCCCTGTGTCAGGTGGGATGGGCACAAGGGAGAAGGGAGTCTATATTCTGTATTCTGGACTGTCATAATGAATACCATTCAGCTACAAAAATTCCCCTCTAGCATGGCTAATTAATTAGGTCATACCCTTCAGCATCTGAACTGTATTCACACAGATTCTAGATTTGAAATTTGCTTTTGCATGTTGTATGGACGGGGGAGCATTGTCAACTGCAATTGCATATAATGGCCAGTCTTCGCGTGCGAAGATCCGGGGAAGGTCTTTCCACCTTCCAGCCTGCGCATTGGATTTTTTAGGTGAGACACAGTGTGCGCGGAACTGAGCCCACCCTTTAATCCTAAGGTTCATCTGCCGGGGCCAAGTGAGCTTGGACGGTGGCAGCGAGGTCCTTAGGACGTAGGTGGGTTGCCTTTAAGGGCTAACGAGCCCCACCTGCCCGGGAGTGGCCCTGACCGGGAATCGAACCCGGGTCTCCGCGGTGATAGCGCGGCGCCTTTACCACTAGACCACCAGGGACCCCAACTGCATATAAGAATATACCTTATAAATGAAAAAATTCTATATTTTTCTGAAAAAAACAATATTCTTAGGTACGATATTAAAAAATAGCCTCAAACAATCAAAGTCTGAGAGAGGATCCAGTCTATTATGTGATCTGCTTCATTCAGGGTACACTCCACCTCCAGATAGGAAAGATTGGAAGAAAGTATGCCCTGGGCTATGTTAATCCTGCTGTTGTCCTTCTTTGAGCTTCTGAAGCTGTTCTTTGAGCTTCTGTCAAGGTTCATATCAGGATTGGAGTCAAGCTTCTAGTTTAGACAGAGGCTGGTCTGACCCAGAATAGCCACCCTGTTTCCCAGCGTGAAGCCTGGTACAGTCAATGGAACAAACCTTGCAAAGTTCAGGCCTCCTCAGAGCAGATATCCCAGAGGAATCAGTGACTCTGCTGTCCTTCCTACAGGCCAAAAATCAATGAATGAGACTTTAGCTGCTAATTTCAGGTTCTAAAAAAGTTTCAAGCCCGAGGCTTTTCTGCTGTGCTGGTGAAACCTCTGCTGCTTGATGTTGATGCTGGTCCATCCTGCTCACTGATACGAAACACAATGTTTCTGAACAAGGAATTGATCTAATGGTGAGTCAAGAAACACTAGGAGCAAAGTCTAATGCAAAGTGATACCTGCCATATTTATCTGATTGGTTACGACTGTCATGTTTTTCATTAACTTATGTGTGTGTGTGTATATATATATATATGTATTAAACTTTTTATATGTATAAATGTGTATACAACAACCACTAAATACCTTTTACCTGAAAATATAGGAAAATAAATATTTTCATATGCAGGTATCGTCTTGTTACATAGTTTTATAAGACAAACAAGAGCTTTAGGGAGTTTGTTTTCTGTTCTGGAAAAAAACACCCAAAACCAAAAACAACCCCCCCAAACAAACAAAAAGCCAAACAAAGACACGAAAAACCACAAACAATATAAATATTTAACTGGTTTCTGTTGGCAAGAAAAGCAGAATAGCTTTCTCTCTTTTATGACCAGTTCCATTTGAAAAGTCATGTTTTCACTCTTCACAGAGTGATTAGTAGACTCCAATTGAAAACAATACTACTATTGCATATTAAATTCATAACACATGACCTTAATTTGAATTTAAATTGGATTTCCAAAGGTGAATTCACTTTGCAGTCTGATACATTTTGATCTCAGAGTACAAGGGCTTGCACGTTTCATTTCTCATTACAGAGCTTTTAGTTAGGGTTTGTTGGGTTTTTTCTTTTTCCTTTGTAGATGAAAAGGAAGAAAAATGAAACAAAGCTGACACTTCACTAGAATAACTACAATTATATGAATGATGCTACAGGAGATAGAGATCATAGTTCTAGTAACATTTCACTTAGGTTCTTACATCTTTATTATACCCTGCTATTGAAAAAAGACTTTCATGAGGGTGACTTACTGATGTCTTCCTACCAGATGAGTTTTTACCTAGTGTATTTAAAATTTTCTCCTAATCATTGAAGAGCTACTGCCATTAAATAGTTCCTGGCATGTTATTTTGACTCTTTGAATATCAACAGCAGATCTGTGTGAGAATTTTTATTAAAGGCTCATTAATGCATAGTTTTCAGTCACTTCCAGAATTTCAAGCTGTGGTACATGCACTATTAAGAGCAAGATATACTAATATGTAAAAGGCCATTTGAAGAGCTGAATTCCTTTTTCAGGACCGGAATATAGCTACTTTATCATTCTTTATCAGTTTCATCTAGGGGATAAGATGACAAAAGATGCTGATTATTTCACAGATTTGCTCTAGTCCAGATGCAAAGTGGCCCACTAGAGAGATAAGAAGCATCAGATTCTCACTCTCTTCAATTTCTATTGGCAAGAGCAGGTCTCTTACATCCTATCTATCTCCCTACAAAAGCATGGGGACCTTTTATTCTTATCAGAAGACTAAAATCAAAGAAACACCAAGATATGCTAGAGAGGGGAAGGTCACAGTCTAAATGTTTTCATTGACTAAGCAAAATCATCTGGAACAAAGCAAAATTAAATCAGCAGATATCCTGTAACATTTCTTGGATTGGAAAGATAACTCATTTCAGTACAATTTCTCATAGGAGAAGGAAAATCTGTTCAGACACAATAGGGTTTTTCACTTTGGCAGGAGATACCAGCATAGCCACAGCTGCAAGGCAGTCATCCTGAAGATTCCCTCAGCAAAACAAGTAAATGAAGATGGAATGCAACAGAGTAATATACATCCCAGAAGTTTCATTTTTTGTGCTAGTGGGAAATATTGTTCAGTCCACAGATGCCTCCACATTCCACAGCATTTCTTGGCAATATCATGTACTCCTTGGATAAAGATGCTAATCTGCAGTTCCCTCCAAGCGATCCCTTTGTGTGTGAAGGTACAAAGATACTTTCCAAAATTTTAAAAATTAAAGAAGTTACCTCTTTGGATGAGTTACACTTTATGCCTTCTTAGGTCTCAGGAAAAGAGAGAGAGAGAAATGTATATTATATTTGAGACAAGGAAGCTAATCAGTTCTCAGTCTTCCTGTGCCCATTTCCCCCTGCATACACAAGGAAATGTACAGACCACTTAGCTCTTATCTGACAACTTTCTAGCAGTAACTTCGTAAGTGGGTCCCTACTTAGTGCAAACCTAACTGAGTAGTTTTTTATGTCACTCAAAGATTAGTTCTGGGGAGAAAGGTACTTACTTTCTAACAAGATCTTTGATGGGATCTAATTTTAGCAGCCATCTATCCAGATTCTACCTACACCTCCATCAGACAATCATCATGGAAAAGCCTTGTCCTGGTAGAACTACTTTTCCATCAGACCACAGTGAGCACTAAGAGATGTGGAAACTTCCACCTTCCTACATGTCTTGATTAATTTCCTGGACCTGGACATCCATTTAACTAAAAGAATCTTCTATTTCTGTCTTTACTTCTGTTACCTTTTTTCAAGCATCATTCAAAACAAAACCTGTTTAGTAATCATTTTAATAATAGAGGATGTTACTCTACTCGTGCCCTTAAGCCATAAAACAATGGTTATTCACAGCCAGCACCACATCTATCTGGTCCATCAAATGCATTGAACCAACTACAGACATTAAGGTTCATAATCATACTGGGACACCTGCATGTCCAGAGGCTTACCTCCAGACTTAATATTTCACAAAGACCTTTCACAGAATCATTGCCCAGCTATGTCTATTGGAAGATGGATCCATTGCCAACATATCAGTGAACTAGACATGGCAATATCACTAATTCTGTGGTTTCCAAATGAGAACGGGGTAAAAAGGACACTGTTATCATCCAGGATATACTTCCTTCTAATTTTTGCAACACAGAAACCAACCAATGATCTTAATCACTTTTAATTTACTAGCAACAGGAAAGCCAGGAATTAATCTGAGCAAATCTGTCATCTTCATGAGGCTTTTCCTGCTGTCATTTGAGGAGGGCAGTGGTGTAGGATTGCACTGAAGACTTCAGAGATCAGGGTTGGTGGAATTGGTGTACCCTAGTGGACTCTGACAGAAACCTTCACATTCACCCAGCTTAGCTAGTCCAGCACTCTTGAAGCAACAGCTTTCCTATAGGGGGTTAGTGGTACTGCATACAGGGAGCAGGCAAGGAAATGGTTAGGGAAAGCTGACTGGGAAAACAAGGAGTCTGAGCCTGATGAATTACTGCATGCAGAGAAAGTGAACACACAGTAAGTAGCTCTTCCCTTGGAGCAGCTCATTGAAGTAAAGCTGTGTTGCTTTTATTACCTGTGTTATCAAACCGATGTATCTTCAAAGCTGTGCAGAAATAGATGAAACACAGATCCTAGGAATTTTAAAATCCCCTTTATTTTTTACTCCACTTCTTAGTTCTATATGAGAACTTGACAGTAGCACAGAGACAAAACAGACCTTTAAAAGAACCTTTGTTTACAGGCCTGCTAATTAGCACAGCTCATCCACAAATTTATCCCCCCAGCAAATCTTACCCTTTGATGGTTGACATGCTTACATTTCAGACTTCCATACCATTTCCATTGGGAGTGGTACTGCTTCATTACATTTCCTGGTATTGCAATGGTAACAATGGTAAAAATAGGCTTTCTAATCAATCTCCTCTAGGATTACACTGGATTGCTACTAGGGCTTTCTCTTGGCATTCAAGGAGAAATGTGCACATCTATAGGTCAACACAGACTTGTAGATTTTTAATTCACTGAGGAAAGGATGTTTCACTTCACAGTCTTCTCAGAATCACCCATATTTCCTCTCTAGTCAATCAGTTATATGCATTTCTTGCTGTGCCATGCTATATGATGTCACATATCTGCAGGAAGATCTACCACAAAACGTGCTTTGTTTTGGTATATCAGAAGACTGGAGAGAAGTAATCTATTTTCCATCAGTATCTTACATATATTTTCAATTCCTCTATGTGCATGCAGAGTGAGGGAGAAATTTTAAACTCAATCTTACAGAGTAGAAAGAGTTCATTTAATTCAAATTTCTATCAAGTCATATGTGCAAATAAAGCTCCTTCTCCTTTCACCCTCTTATATTCAATGTAGCAAATATTGTTAAAATTTTCAGAAAGGAAAAACGTGTCATGAAAGCACCTCCTTAGAAGACCTGCTTATAGTAAATATATTGCTGATGAAAAATTAAAATTTCAATATGATGTTGAATAGAGCACATGCTCATGGAAGCCTCTCAGCCATTCAGAGTTCACAGTGGAAGGATTTCCTGATTTGACAGAAAGTACAGAAGTAGGTGATGATGATGGCCTTCACTCAGGTGCTTTTCTGGCCTCCAAAACTAAGGAAATAAACCTGAATTGTCTGGATCATGTATTTCTAGTATTGAACAGTGTGGTTCATACATACTTTGCAAGACAGAGAAGGCACATTAAGCCTTTTCTCCCTGTTACCCACATAATACAGTCCCTAATTGTTTATATTACAAAATAGTTAATGTATCTTCACCCTCAAAATACCCCATAAAAAAGACTGAAAGGAGTTTATAAGTGAGCAACTAACTTACGTTTTCACTTCTGCATATAATAGATTAAGCTAGGTTTTATGCCTCCCTCCTATCTCCTTTAATGGCAGGGTCACTGTTGGCACAAGGAGGGGCAGAGAGGAAATGTGGTTAGAAAACTGTGCACTTAGCTAACCCACAGCTCTAAATATTCCACTGGAGACTCTGACCAGCAGAAGCACTTACGAGCAGTGTCTGGGCTGCCCACACCAGCTCACAAGTCAATGCTGGGCAAAGGACCAAGAAGCCATAACTTTCTGCTTATGGCTCTTGCTGATGAAGTAGAAATTTGGCCCATTATAATAAAAGATGAACTATGTATATTTTCAGTATCATTATTGATTGGAAAAGTTACTGATGAAGCAGGTTTAATTCAACTGAAGGAGTCTTGAATAGCACCCTCCATCTCATTTATCTGTACTGTTTTCCTGAGGGTTTCTTCTATGAAATATTATCTTGATTGCTAATAGGGTCTTTTTTTTCCTGAATTAATACCAGTAACATGCTTATGTGCTTATCTAAGGTACATAGCCTTTCCTATAACTCAGATAGGCCCAAGGAAAATATGGTAAGGTTGATTATAGGCTTTGGAGTGCACCCTAATGTTTGCCCACCCAATTAACTGCTATGTTGAGTACTGAACTTGCACACTCTTCACACCTTCCCACATACATAGAGATGATGGCAAATGGTGACTGAGTGAACAGTCCTTCCTCCATGTTGTCCTTCTAGGCTGGAACTTTCAGCTGGTTTAAGGTGGCATTTTGGGTTCCCTTCAAGATTTGGGCAAAGTGTATCATGACCTGCTCCTTAAATTAGAGACAGCTGTTACACATCTAACAGCAATGTTGTAGTCATCTTAGTTTCAAAAAATGGTATTCTAAACATCATGGGATAATAGAATGGTTTGGGTTGGAAGCAACCTCAAAGACCATCTCATTTCACACCCTCTGCCACAGACAGGAACATCTTCCCCTGGACTAGGCTGCTCAAAACCCTTTCCAACCTGTTAACCGATTCCAGTGCTTCACCACTCTCACAATAAAGAATTTCTTCCTAATATCTAATCTAAACCTGTCCTCTTTCAGTTTAAAGCCATTACCTCGGTCCTATCACTACATGCTCTTGTAAAAACTCCCTCTCCAGCTCTCTTGTGGCCCACTTTAGTTACTGGAAGGTGCTCTAAATTCTCCCCAGAGCCCTCTCTTCTCCAGGCTGAACAACCCCAACTGTCTTAGTCTTTACTCTTAGAAGAGGTGCTCCAGCCTTCTGATCATCTTCATGGCCTCCTCTGGACTCACTCCAGCAGTTCATGTCCTTCTTGTGTTGTATAAATATAGCTCTCAATGTCTTGGACTGAGCAGAATCATTCCATTAACATGTGGAATACATCTTCATACTGTTTTGAAAGCCTTTTCGTTGCTACAGTGGCATCTCTAGAGGCTATTTTTGGGCTTGCCAGAGATGCTAATGGTAGTGTTTGTTTTAGATAGCTGGCTTTCTTCCAATTAATTACAGCTCTTTATGAATCATTTTGTTTGGAAATCTCTGATAGAGATAACATGAATATGACAGAAGGTCTTCAGACAGAACATAGCAATTATAAATTGCCAAATGCTATCAGAAGAAATTGTCAGCATCTTTGCTGACATTTTAAATGCACCTCAGCACAGCAACAGTATATAGTCCACTTAGTTTCATCTTAGCCTCAGTGAGAAAACATTAGGATTTTTAATTACTCTAACATAAAAAACCATCATTCTTACCAGTATCTGATTCAGGCATAACTGAATAGATTGTTTGTGACAGATGTTTTCCACATGTAAACAGTAGCTGCTGTAGGAACTGTTCATTTGGATTTGGGTACTGTATTATATCACACCTACAGGTAGTTTTGGGAATCAGTTCAAATCCCTTGAGTAGCATATTACATATTAATGGATAGCTGAACAAGAAGAATGAAGGTTACTTGATCACAGCTTGAATGCTACTGCTATGTAAAAACAGAGAAGAAATTGGTCTTTCATATCAGAAGTGTGATATTCATGAACTGCAAAGCAATACCAGTTGTGATAAACCCCAACTTTTTTTCATTTATCTTTAACATCACTTCATATAGGCCAACAATATCTACTTTCCTAAAAATTTTGAGATTCAGGGTCCAAAGATATTAGAATCTCAAAAAAGATTATCATTGCCATCACTAAATTTGGCTTCTTTTAGTGAGACAAACTAGACAAAAATGCAACAAAAGCTTGTTAAATGTGTTACAAAGGGGATATTGGAAAACTGACTGACAAACTGTTGAGCCTGTAGAAAGCTAAGATTGCTAGATGCACCCCTTCTTACCCAAAATTCCACTGGAACTGATGGGTTTGAGAATTATGTGCTACCTGGAGAACTCTGTCGTGATTCCAAGATGGGCACACAAATGCTAGATACAAGTTCCCTTCCTGAACTGCATCTCCATGTCCCCTCAAGTATCTGTTCTTTTGATCATAGTGAAGTTCTTGTGGCGTGTATGTGTGTATAACCAGGTATCCCTCTGGACATCTGTTGAAGAATAGAATACACCCTGTGAGACCACATGGAAATTAAAGGCTTATACCAGGACTGAAGTCACTGCTGCATGCCCTCTGATGTGGCCATGGCTGTGAGGAAGCAAATGTAAGACTTAATGCTTTAAATTTGGTTTCTGTTCTACACTCACTGTGTCCTTCCCATACCTCAACTTTTCTCCTTTCCGGGCTGCCAAATTTATACACACTGAAGAAAAATTCGCAAAGGAACCGTGAAAAAAAGTAGCCAGTTGGCTCTTCACTTCTGAAAGTGAGCCCCTGGGTGGGGAGAGGATGCTAGTTTGCTTGGGATCCCTAATGGGAAAGCTTTCCATCTCTCTTCTCTTCCACAGGCTAGGGAACTTCAGGGAAATGCAAGTGGGAATTTACCTGAAATTACAACATATTTTTTAAATTTACATGTACCACTATGAAAATAATCTCTACAGATCTTCTAATCAAATATTTTAAATCCTTTATTAGTGACTTGAATTCCCTGAAAAAAGAACTAGGATTAGAACTCCTGTGTCCGAAAGCACCACACAGCCATAGCACACTCTTCCATTAAAAGCCTAATCAAAATACCACAGGAGTTGACCACAACATTACCATCACTTTTAGGGGCTTTGTTTTCAGCACTAGTGCACTACCAAGTCCCACATATCTCATGATATTTTTCTCATTTGGGGCAACTCATCTTGACAGTTCCTTGAGGATTGCACTTCAGCTGAACGTGGCAAGGTTTTATTCCTCTCTGGTGCATCAGAGAAGCTGAAGGGCCAGAACCAAACAACCTCTCTAAGTGGGAGACTACCTCTGAGATCCAAAGACTCCAGTTCCTTTCATCATGACTGACTACCTATACCTGGTCTATACACAGAATTGAAAACACCTATCCTGCTTCAGCTCATGTTTTCCTGTGATCAAGAGAAGTACACACAGTTCCAGTTAGATTTTGCTTTTAGTGATTTGGTTCGTCTGATCTTCTTGGCTCAGGTAGTTCCTCCTGCCTGTCTCCACAACTCAGCATGTCCTGGGACTGAGTGTCTGAGCTCCTCATTGCTCCTGCTGCCCTCTCATGTCAGTGACCCCAGCCCAGAGCAAGGGGTGCCATCAGAGCACCAGCATCTCTGCAGGATTCTCCTCTTTTGCATTTACACTCTGAGGGATCAGATATAAAAAAATAAAGCCACTTCCTTTTTCAGCTGCTTCTCCCTGAATATTTATTCTTCCCGTGGTAGCAGGCCAGGAATTCCTGTAAGCAAAACAGAACAATAACCCTGCTGTCACTAATTTACTGTCACAACCCATATTAAATTAAGCTCTGTGCTTCTAGTCTTGGCTCGTGGGTGTTCAGTCCACAGACTGAGTTTTCCATTTTATCTGTTCTGCGTTATCCACATAGCAGAGATGCACAGTACCAGTGTTCAGATATGGCATCCAATTTACTGCCTGTAGGCAATTACAACAATTACAAGACAGAGGACAAATTTAAACTAGACCATTCTAATGTGACTAACATTTGAAGATTCATCAATCCAATTTACCTCTTGGAAACTTTCATAGTGTCTGAGAATTCCCTCAGAAGAATCTGTCTGGATGAATTACCTTCAGAAAAAGTGTCTTTGCGCTATTGATAATCAATCAGTCATGTATTTCTTAGTCAATTTAGGCTTTGGTTGCAATCTTCAGGACTCTGAATACAAAGGTCATTGCAAAATATCATCTTTCTCAAGCTGCTATTTCACCTTGGTTTTGAAACCCTCATTTGAAGCCCAGGAGGCAATCTCTACTGCATGAAAATTTCACTTAAGCCACAATGGCCCAAGAGTGGAACTAGACTGTGGGGCAGGTTGGAAAAAAAAAAACAAACAAGAGAACTAGTATTAGGGACTTGTCCCTGAAAACAAACTATGGGAGTGATTCTTCTCTAAACTCTGCAGTCTCTAGGGTACTTTTTACACTGGGAAAAACAAAACCTAAAATTACCTTTTAGCGGGTTACCTAAATCTTAAGGTTGCCCAGGAAAATCCCTTCCTACAAGTAGGTGGCAGGGTCTCTTATACCTGACTCCCAAAACAAATTACTAAGCCTCCCTCAAAAAGCCATGGATGGGTTGTGCCCAGGCAGGAGGCAATGATTCACATGCAACTGGAACCAGACTGTGAGCTGTGTAACAAAAACCTTGAGGAAACATTTTTTTAATCTACGTTTCTTACAGTCAGAAACTGGATTTTGTTGATGAATAAATAGCAAATGCAAAAGAAAATCTAGTGAGAGCCAGTGTAATTTGGTACTTCAGAGAACAGCGTCAGATAGAGGTAAGAATATGTAACAACAGGCATCTTAATACTGGAAAACATGTTTCTGAGAAATTCTCAGAACCTTTCATTTTATTTTCTTGTTGTGTTTTAAATTTTCTACTATTTTGACTTCTCTGCATGTGCAGCTTTTTGGTGAACATAGGAGAAAGTGAGAGATGTCAGACTGATGCTGACAGGGAAAAAAAATCCTCTGTTTATCTGTAACTGGCTGACTCTCCCCTCTCTCTACCCATCCTTAATAAGATAAAAATTCCACTACTCTTTTCCAAGTAAGGCAAGCATTTTTGATCCAGAAATAGCATCGAGAGTGATCACTTCCACTGCCCACTCAGGATGCTTCACTGCAGTGTGAGTGACAAACAGGTACTGGTGTCTCTGCTCTATCAGGAGACTCTTCATTACGTGTCAGAAAATGTCAGAAGCAGTGGAATTAACCTCATTAAAAGAAGGTATTCCCAGTATAGAGCCAGTCATTTAGGCTGTTTAGCTGATGGAGAGAAAGAGTCATTTTTGGAGCAGCCTGATAAAGATAAAATAGGCCAGGTGACTGGCTATAAAGGTGCCTATTTTCCTGATTAGTTTTTACAGGAACTCTAAGGATGACTAGCTGTGATGGAGACAACAGAAGACAACAAGGTAAGGGGATGGTAATCACATCACTCTTCATAATAATTTGAGATGACTCATTGTTTTCTCGTATACCATCAAATACCTATGCCTTACCTGAGGTCAATTTGAACAGTGCCTTAGGAAAGGATCTGTATTTAAATTCAAGTCAACTTTGTTGTGTGAACATTTTGAGAAAAGGATATGGGGAATAAATGTGAAAACCCTCACCTCTGTTCATTCCTCTGTAGTGAATATTTCATTCCTCAAAAAGAGTATGAAAAACCACTGTGGGTAGCAACTGAGACAACAGCAGATATCAACAGAGAACTGCAGTGTGGATCTCAAGTCAACTCCCTAGAAAAGTTTTTTGGAGGCGAGTAAGAACCTGGCAGGACCACATATGGTTCTGCTATGTCTGACCACTGGCAGATGGCCCTTTGTAGACCTCTAACAACAGCTGAAGGAGGGCAGCAGGAGCTCTGCCTGGGCTTCAGTGGTATCAGCAAGTTAGGGCTCCAGTTCTGACGCTCTAAAGCTGCTGCTCCTGTTCTGTCGCACAGTCACAGCACATCAGAGAGAAGCTGCAGTTTGAGATTGGTTTCTTAACCCATCATGGTGTATTAGAAATCAGTATCGGACCAAACAAAAATATGGGGAAGGAAGTGTAAAACAGAGGATTATGAAAGATTTGTGCAGCTCTTTATCTAGCTGGCACTCTGCAGGTTCTTTTAATGTCCACATATTGTCTTTCAGGAACAATCAGTTTCCAGACATCAAATTCCATTTGAAATCTTGGTCCAGCACATTACTAAAGCAGCTTTTCTCCCTTCTGATACTTAATCTTATTTATGTCAAAAGGTTTGGAAGTGAGTTTTACTGCCATTTTGTAGATCTGCAGTAAATCTGCTGCTGAAGTTAGTCTAACTTTTTACATCAAAGTTTTTCAGTCCTCTCTCAAAACATGCCCATTAATTCTGGTTTAATCTTTAAAAATTATTTAATAATGAAAATAAATCTGTGTAGCACTGCCAATAACTCGAAGTCTGAAAGCAACATTTCCATAGCAAAGGACCCCAGTTGCCCCAGTAACAAAACTATGAGGTGCAAATAGTAACAACCGAATTTTGGCTAACTTTGCAAGCCACTCTGAAATATGACATAATTTGCAAATGAGATTGAAGAAGCATGTGAAGGATTAGCTATTTCATGGCTAAGCTATTTCATGGGTACAAGCATCCATATTTGTACAGGTACAGTACAACAGGCTCAGAATCACTCACAGACACTAGTAAGCCATGGAATCATGGAATCATGGAACATCCTTAGTTGGAAGGGACCCACAAGGATGAAAGCCTAAATCCCAAGTGAACTACAAGAATCTACTGTTGATGTTGGTGACAAAGTTTTCACCATTCATTGGTACATATATATTCATAACTGAAGCTTTCACCTCACACACATGTAATACATCTATTTTTCATAAACACAACAGAACTACATTTCAGGTAAACTCATACATTTTCTTCTGAAAGAGGCTAGGTGTATGTGTTATCCATACTTTTTTTTACAAATCAAGATAAGACTTAATCTTTAAACTGTAATCCAGAAAAATACTGAGAATACCTTAATCTTTAAGAATCTGGACTCTATTTGAAAACGGCAACAGTTGTCTTTGAAATACTGAAGTGCTGTAAGTCTTGATTAACCTGGTCCCTTGCATCATGTCTTGACTCCCTTTGCATCCACAAAGACCACCCCAAAACCCACAAGAGTCCTTCACAAAAAAAGGAGTCATTTCACAGATTTTGCCAGGGAGTTGAAGAGCCCTAGTAATTTAAACGTCTACTGTTACATGTCTGTGAGTAAAATAATCCTCTCCTCTTTGTCTTTCCAGCCTCATTTCAGCTGATGCCAGCCAAAACAACCACGGTCTGGGACAGTGCTGGGGACAAGTTTTCTTGAATTGTGATAGGCAGTTTTCATCTTGCTGTGCTGTACAAAAGAGGTCAATGTAATTGCCATAACCTACTCCACACATCTTCTGCATCATGGGAGTTGCTTGATCATCTTCCCCAGGGTGACACTGCTTTATCCTTTCAGTACTGAACTGGTCACTAGCTAGCTGCCTTTTACTTAAAAAACTAACAAAATCAAGCCTGTGAGATCTTGCTGATACGTTTGCCTGTTTGGGAAGTGTCTTTCTTCAAAAGACAGGAGCCCACTCTCATACTGACTCATGTCCACCTTCACATTTGTGTTTACATTCTTGAGGCAGCCGTCAGAAAACATACTGAAAAATGGATGTCATGGAAAAGGACAAAGATCTCTTTGTTAAATTGTCTGGGTTGCAATTATCAGCCTCAAAATTTCATGTTTAATTTCTAACCTACAGTAGCAGCTCACAGCCTGGAGACATAAATATTTTATAGTTTTAATTTAATAATTTCTTTTGCACTGCATTGACATAATATCTCTTTGTAGGCTAGATATTAGCAACAGCAGAACCATCAATTAATACTTCCAAATAAGATTTAATTCAGACTTTTGTGCCTTTAGAATAAATAAATAATAGCTCCTCATTATCATTATCTTATTATTATTAATTTTGCCTCTTAATATAATTTACTGCATAATTAACAATGTCAGATCTCCTTAAAGGCACTAATCTCCTAAAATAGTCAACTTCATGTCAAAAATCTGGAAAAAAACCATGAAAAATAGCTATTATAGAACAAGTAAATATTACATAAGGGGCAAGAAACTTTTCAACTCTGGAAATACTCTTGAAATGCAGTAAATTCATTATATCACAAACAAGTTTACAACTGGTGGTCCCTGAAAGGGGAAATTTTGGGAACTGTGAGACCCACAGAATGAATTATGATGAAATATCTGTAGGAATATGAAATATTTTGATTCTACTTGTGATTAGTTTTTAATCTCAAAGCAATGATGACATCCCCAGAGTTTCATGCTCTTCTACAGATAATCTCATCACTGTCTTCTTTCCTTTAACAGAAATAATAGTTATAAGAAATGCAAGAAATACCATAAAGCAGAGCTTCAATAAAAGACTATAATTTTTATGGACTTTAATGTAGAAGAATCTTGAAGATAGATCATCAATGCAGTAATAAACATATATCTATTTCTTTATTGTTCCATTGTGAAAAAGTGGATGCTGGCTCATGGAGAGCATGTGTTTTGCCTCGTAAAACTGGCTTACATAATGGGTGAGTGTTGGGAGACCACAAATAAAGGGTCAGACAGGGAAAACAGAAAATTCACTGCCATCAAAGCAAGTCTCAGGTGGAAATGACTTCCATAAGTGGCTGTGGAATGAGTGGTTGCAAAATAAATTATGTAGTCAGTATTCCATGAATCACACACTGCTTTTATGAAAAGAGTGAAAGACTGAATTGTATTTGAGGGCATGTGGTTCATTCTTCTCCTCATATCTGTGATTTAGTGTGCACTAGGTTAGGGTACAGTTGAGAAATGCTGGAGTACATAGCTGCATTCTGTACTAGAACACTGATGGGGTTAAAGAATACAGCACACCTAAAGAAACACAAAGCTGACATGTGGGATTTCTACAACACCTACCTATTCACTTTACCTGGACCCAGTGATTTCTAAGAGAATGGTGTCCTGGCATAAGGAGATCCAGGGAGTAAAGAAAGGCCACCCCAGTGAGGAAGGACCTTTCAGGGACTGGTTGAGAGGAATGTGGCTTGTGTGTGCCCTCCTGAGGGATCACAGAGTGTACAGCAAGCATCCACCTCAGACAGAGGGACTAAGGTGGAGTGAATTCTACCATCACCTTTCTCAGAAGAGGTTCTTGTTCACCAACAGTCCCAAAAAGCAAGCCCCAGCATTAGTTCACGGCAGCTTGGATGGGTTTGGGGGCAGGAGAGGGAAACAAGTCCTGATTCAGCAGCTCAAGTCAGAGAGGAGCTATCTCTGTGGTCCTGTGCGTAGGCAGTGACAGTCCTGGTGCTGCCAGGGCTTGGCAAAGTGTGTTTATGTGCATGGCACAGGAGCACTGCCAAAGGGGCACAGTTGTAATGGCAAAAATGTGAAGGCTTATGAGTTCCTGAGGGCAAACTCTTTGTGAATGCTGCCTGACGCCAAAGCCACTCCTTCTCCCCTCCAAGCCTGAAGCCAGGCTGCTTGCATAAGTGCCACACATCTAAGAATGATCAGATATCCCAAAATTCCCACAAGGTATCCTTCGGTGAAATCCATCCCTGAGGTTTTCAGGACACTGAACATATACACTCATCTCTCAGTGACAGAAACTGCTGTTTCCTATAATTTCTGCTTAGTCACAGAAACCTTGCTTTCACATTATTCCCATAGGCATCTGATGGGTCTGGAGGTGGTGAAGGTTTATTTTGTTACAGGAGTGTGTCACCAGCTCGACTGCTACATTAAACTCCCTCAAAGTAAAATCAAATAATGCACAAAATGAGTAGAAATACAAAAGCCTTGAGTCAGTGGTTCTCACAATTATTGCTTACAGGCAAGCAGTGCATACCCATGAGATTTAAACCACAAAAAATGTGTCTAAGCATTAGACAAGCTCCAGAAATAGCAACAGCAATAAACTGAAATAATGAACCTGTAGCAAGAATTCAGATGTATTAATACTTCAGGCAAATAAAAAAGGTAAGTAAAAAATAATATGGGCAAATTCTGGACTTTTATTGTGCCCTCAAAGACCTGGTTCAAAGTGTCACAAGATTTTGTTCTGATTCCACAACTAATGTTAACCATGTGTATGAATTGAATTCACTGAGGAGAGTCACACCCATTTTCAGTTCCAGATTTGTCCCTCAAATTGGGCAAATGGTTACCCTAGTATTTTAGTATTTTAGTCCCAGTTCCTGTGACTCCTGTTGTGGGGTACCTGGTGTCATTTTTCCTTTTTTTATAAGTGTTCTGGTCTTCATGAATGTAAAGAAAGGCCTAAAAACTTAAAAGACGAATCAAAAGGCATGGTTGTGGGGGAAAAAGGAAAGGAATATTTTGAGACAGGGAAACAAGCTACACATCATCTGAGCTATCTTGAAGTATAACACTTCTTTTGCAGCTGTACTTGTTCCACACCTGCCTGTCCATTTGTACAGGTCCCCTTTCAAACAGCCACACTCTCCATGTAACCAAACTCTCTGATCAAATGGGTTCAATGCAGTTCTTCCAGGAATTTACAAATCCCATAGTGAATCATCTGCACTTCAGAGGGCAAGAGACTTCTGTCTGCACCCACCTCTATATTTAGATTCATAGACTTCAGGAAACCATTGTATCTATGCTGTTCTCGCACATTTGTTTCTTTTTTCTTTTCTTTTCTTTTCTTTTTTTTTTTCCTTATAAGCAATTAAACCAAAGGTCAAGAACAGACATGTTTGTAGCTAACATATCTTATTTCTTTTCATGTTTTTCTCAAAGGTTACCACCTTGTTGTTCCAGTATAGTATAATACTTTCTGGTACTGCATATGTACCAAACAATAGCTGCAGGGACACAAGCCCTTTTGCAGATAGATCTATTTATTCAATAGCTTTAAACATAAGAAGCAAAAACAACTGCTTTAAAACTAAATATCCTTTGCTTCAGGCACTGGTTTCTTGAGAGGTAAATGAGGTCAAGAAGATGATGTGGTGTGTGTGAATTCAATGAGGCAGAACCTGGTAGAATAGCTCATAAGCCTGAATCACTGAGTGCTGCTGTATCCTTTGCCTGGATGCAAACTTTACTAGGAAAAAAAAAAAAGGATTTGTGTACCAAAAAAAAGATAGTGTATTTATAAATAAGTCAGCAAGCCATTTGTAATTCATAATGCATATTAGCTTAAGTATTCCTCAGGGTTTGACTCTAAATGTGAAAGGAATTAAAAAACTATCAGGACAGAAAAGAGCCTGTACCTGCTGTGCTTTCCTAGAATAAAGGCCTTCAGTTCGGCCTTATCCCCATACCACATCAGTGCATAATTCTAAAAACTATGGGATCACACTGAAAGGCCACTGCCAAGAGGAAGAACTCTTGGAAAGAAAGGGGTTATCAAATCCTTATTAAAAAAAAAAAAAAAATTTAGTATATTTTTATTGCAATGAACACATAAAAATATCTGCTTGTCGTTTATTGGTGCTGGGAAAGCAGTGGAGCTATGCTTTCTCGGAATGAGTAGGTATTTAGACAGATCTGAGATTCACAAATAAGAAGCTGTAGATAGAACTAATGAGTTTATGATAGGTGAGATGAAATGTAACTTCTCCATTTCATACCATTCCAGCTCCTTTCTTGTGACTACTCAGATGACAGTGATTTTTTTATACATACTGATGTTTGAGAAGAGGGTTTTGCTCATAAAAATATGAATAATCATGTTTAAAAATCTGTTCATTCAGAGCACACATGCTGCCCAGATACTTTACACATGACTCATGAAGACTACTAAGAACACAACTGAAGATGCCAAGTCAAACACAGAAAAGTTCAGAGATGATAGAAATAAGGTAAATGACCTTAATCCAATGTTTTTATGTGTGTGCAATAGTAGGTAATTTTAATTATATAACCCTATGACAATTTGTTTTTCCCACAGATGTTCTAGATATCCATGTTGCAAGAGCTCAAAAATGCCCTTGTTTGCTTTTATCATAAATTAGGTTTTGCTTAGAGGCAGCTTTTTATTTTGCAGGTCAGATCCTTGGTATTTCTGAAATGCATTTACAGGAATGAGGTTACTGCTCTTACCATATGGAGCAATCCAGAGCAATCTGGTGAATTCCTGTCCTTGTTTTATAAGTGGAAATGCCCACTGTCATGCAGCTAACCATGTATCCCATGGGTTTTCCGAGAAGCAGCCACCACATCTGCGCAGTGCTCCAAAAGGAAGGCACAAAGCCTTCCCCTGGCCACAGTGTGACAGTGGCCAGGATGGAGCTCAGCTCTTTGGGAACCCTCAGGAGCCACCATGCAGGACCACATCTCACTTGCCTTTGGTAAAGAGCGGCCAAACTTTTCCCTTTGAGTTTTGCTCACAGGAAAGAGTGACTTAAACATTTATCCACAGTATGTAAACCATGGAACAGAAGCAGTTCTTCACAGCAGAACACGTGGCTTCAGTTCAGCATGAAACTAAGTACTTGATTTCCAAAATAATGCATAAAATAAGGCTTTTTGATACCAGTTAGGGTAATTTTTTACTTGCATGCAGTTAGGATATAAATCCTAGGCCTTATAAATGTTTAAAAGTGCTGTCAGCCCAAGAGAGGTTCAACAAAAGTCTGCTTGGTGTCAAGAGATATACCTTAATCTTCTCAATATTTTTATGGCTGCTGTTGAAATGTGTAAGACGTAGTTCTGATCCAATAAATTAAAAATTACTATGCCGGCTTCTGCCATAGTTTCTGAAGATTTACAACAAATGAATTTTTGCCAAAGGTAATTCTTCTAAGAAAAACTCTATCAGTTTAATGGGGGAAAAAATTGAGTAATGCCTAATTTTTACAGTTCAGGAGGTCAAATATCTGCTGTCATTTGTGTGCATGGCTTTGGAGATGTCTAAACAGCCAGCTTTCAGTTCAATCTGTTTTATTCAGACATGATATCCATAAAAAAGGGGGGAAATTTAAGCACGGCATATTCTAAGACTAGATCAGGAGGAACATGTATTATAAATTATTTTCTTAAAAGAAATTGATTCATATTTCCATTGTCCACATGAGATGATCTCTGTGCTGAAATAAGGTCAAAACCTGTCCCTTTCCTTTCCTATTAACAAAGCCTGGTATCAGTTTTACAGAAGAGAAAATGATGAGAGAAAAGTTAAATGACATGCCTAAGGTCACATAAAAAAGCTGGTAGTGGAATAAGAAATTGAACCTACATTATCTGATACCCTGAGAGGTTTAGGTACTAATGTGTCCATTTTTCCTATATTTTACTTTTTCTCCACTTTTGTACTTGACACTTCAGGCAGTATATTCCTACTGCCTTCCTTTGTTAATCCTCTGAAGCTTTACAGAGTCACAATAGCAGGACACACACCATATCAAATATCTGCCATGCACAAAGCAATTGCTGTGCTCACATAAAGCCCAGAGTTAGCCAATAATAAATTAACACCGTGTCCAATAATTCACTCTGTTCTGCTATTTGATGTAAAGTATATCTCAGCTATATGGCTAATTGCTAACTTCAAATACTAAGACAATATGAGGGCTTGGTTATTTTTTATTTCAACATCTCTAGTACTTATTTGGGTGGTTTTTCAGCAGACAGTCAGCTAACTAGATTTGTTAGAGGCAGCCAGTCTCAAGCAGCTCACAGACTGCTAAGCATAAAGGAACTGCAAAACCTCTCAGCTGTATGAGATGAAGAAAAAGAATATAATTTTTAATCTTCTCTTTCTAAACCCAACATGGCAGGCAGTGTGACAGCCTCACTGACCCAGGTGTACAAATGAATGTGACAGCAAAACACACTTGTAATTCAGCATGGCAGGGAAGGATACACTTTGGATCTTTGCTGAATTGGGACTGTTTAGCTCAGGTACTTGAAGCCCTTTGCAGCTGGACTGCCTTGATTGTGCTGCCTGTTGCCAGTGAATACACTGAATGGAAAGGATGAGGTGCATGGAGTGCTTGGACAGGCAGATGCCCCGTGTTGCCCAGTCCACCATGGGATGGTCCCCAGTGTGAGACCCCACCTGAGGATTTGCTGCACCCAGTGGAGAACATCTGGCCTCCCAACCTCAGTAACACACAGCAGGGGTTACAAGCCTGATCATATAAACTCAGCCAAATCAAGACTCCTGCCAGCTCAAGAAGGATTCATGAACTCCACAGCTTTCCTCAGCCGGAGAGGATCTGGGCACCATAAAAGTAGTAGGCCTAGTCTAGAAATACAAAACAAAAGCCTTGAAAACAACATCAAGAAGTCATGTGGTATAGAACAGATCCTGAAGTAATTTTCTGTGCTTTTGATTTGCTCTTTAAAATTAAAAATCCATGACACTTGCCAGAAGAACCATTATTTTAGACATCCGTAGGTGTATCAGTTCCATCATGTTTAATAAAATAAAGCCTGCTGCACAGACCAAACATTTTTTTAGGGTTGTTTCAGGATATTTTATTCCACCTTAGCACACCAAGTTCCCCTCAAGACAGAGATTGGTTTCAGTACTTCATCTCCACAGAGCAGTGTTACTTCAACTTGTTATTTGTGTATAATTGCAGTTTGCCTGAATTAGACTGTAATTACAGCCTAGAACCAACAATTCTGCATCCATTTCAACTTTCAGTGATTTTTTTTATTGTTAAGTTTTAGTTTCTATTTTTTTCTCATTCTCTTCCTCTCAGGAGAAAACCAGATGAATCTTTCTCAAGCTATGTGTGTAATTTAGGCTGTAATGGAAAAATGTGTCAGTTTTATCAGTTTTTCTCAGATCTTATAACAAAACATGGCAAGCTGATTTCTTTGTTGAATTCTTTCCCCCTCTTTTTAAAACATAAGTTATCTAGGCTTTTTTTAATACAGACAGACAAAGACCTTGTACTTTATATGGAGTGCTTCATCCTTGCAATCTCAGAGCACTTTATAAATAGATAGGAGACATCAAAGAAGGAAAAGAGTGCTCAAGGGCAGAAGCATCACACCATGGCTCTTATTAAGGTAGTAAACCATCCTTTACTTAAAGAGACCATCCCCTATATCTTTTATTTGTTAATAGAATTACTGCCTCCTCCAATTTACTTCATGTGTCATGGGAGTAAGAGGAGAGCTGAATCAATCAGTAAATCCTTTGCACAGGAGAAAAACGCTATTTGACTTGATTAATTTGCTTATTACTGTGGAATTTCACCTTGAGAGTCTTTTAACGAAAAGAAATAGCCAGAAACTTTGCTTTCCCCTCAAAAATGCCCATCATCTCTCAGCAAAAGCCTGTTTTGAAATACAGCTTCATGACAGTTTCATGACAGCTTTGCAAAGCTTTAGGTCCAACCAGGATTTTGTTTAGCTACCAGGTTAAATGAAATTCTTACCTTTAGATTGATAACTTTGTCTCACTCCAAGAAAAATCTAATATTCCACAATAAAGTGAAATCTGATTATTATGTAAGTGGTATACATTCAAAACATGCTTTACTGAATAACTCCTTTGCCAGAAAACAAATTCCTTTTGCTGAGAGAAATGGTACTGTGTTCTTCACCAGCACACACCCATTGAAACAGCTGCAAAGAAATCTTCAAAGATAAGATAGACTGAGGAGTGTTGATATGTACTTTGGGATTACCAACACTGGAGCGTGGTCTAAATTGCCACACCAGCATCTACACTCCTACAAAACTTCACTGGTGGTTCAGTATCCTTTGATAAGTAAAACTGTTTCCCATTAAAAATCTACCTATAGCAATAAATATAAAACCCTCTTCTTTGAATATAGTCAGCCTTTTCTGTTTAAAAAGTGACTGCTTTCCATAAACTTTAAAATCAAATAATAGGCTGTAGGCTTACAATTCAGAAATGCTGGTGTGGTGCTTTGTGGGGATGGCAGTGTGGGCCATCCATTCTTCTGGTGCCAGAAGGGTCAGATCACTCCTGGTGCAAAAGAGCAGGATGCCAGGAGCTGGAAGCACAGTGGGAAGGGTTTCATCCCTTCCAGAAAGCATAGTAATGAGCTACCTCTACTTCTCAGAGTATTATGTGGCATTTTCTAGTCAAAATTCTCCACTATTTGATCAAAATATGTTGTTATGGCTGCAAGATCAGCCGAAACCTTCTGTGAAGTTTTCTTTCCTGTCACAATTTTTATAGTCAAAAGGAAAGAAAATGGTTGGTGAAATGAGCCTGAATGTGCTGCTGCATATCTTCTGGGATGAATAACTTTATCAGGATCATCAAATTTCAATGAAACCTGTGTTTATGCTTGGTATGCTGATGTTTACAAAAACACCACCCACAAATGGATGCATGGGTAAAGATGTTTCTGACCTGCTCTCAGGAATTGCTTAGCTCAGAGCAGTGACGTTGTTCCTGAGATCTGATCTCAACATTTGCCAGACATGCTATGGATGAGGAGCCCTTTCGTGGCCTCTTTTGGGGTACTCTGCAGGATGGATGCTGTGGTAGAAGAGAGACCTCCACTTCCCTTTAGGGATGATTTGTGCTCAGCAACTCCTCTCCAGCGCTGGGGTTGTGGAGCAGCTGCATGTTTCAGGATGGTCATCCTTACTCCACCAGATTTACTGTGCTTGCTCAACCCTGGGACACTTGAAGCCACTTCTTTTTCTTTTTCCTATTTCCTTGAAAATCATTTTACTGCAAAAGTAAAGAGGTTTTTAAGAAGTTGGAGCAAATTTCTTGCTGCCCTAGCAAGAAAACACATACTTGTGGCCATGTCTGAAAAATGCATGACAGTCCCATAATCTGCTTGCCAAGCCCGAAGTGCAGCTTTTTGGTGTTTGGTCCCTCTGCAGCCTGTGCTAGCAGCTGATGAGGGCTCTCTCAGAGCAAATATTTGAGGCTTGGCAAGAATATGCTGCTCTCCCGTTGTTTCCTGGATGGCATGTTTGCTTTGAATGAACTCTTGGAGCGTCAGGGTAGTACACAAACATCTTGGGATAAGATCTCATCCAGAATCTATGCAGGATCCAGCAACTACTTCCCTGCATGGTTAAGAAAGTGGGAGATTTTTTTTCCTGCTAGACAAGTTTATCTTGCTGATGTATCTCGTTACTAATTCTATTATGAAGATAAAACAGAACTGTTCACACTGAAGGCTAATCTTTTAAGTATTGAAAGTGAGGAACCCAAATATACAAGATAAGAGAACAAAAGTGAAGGAAAGACAAGGTAATAAATTATAGCAAGGACACAATACTGGGGCTTATTAACAGTTATCTCATTTAAAAAACCCCCAACAACCAAACCATGTGTGGTCTTGACCTCTAAACAGAGGCACTTATCAAAGGCCATGCAAGGAATCTTGAGTTTATGTCAGAGCTCTTCGGTAACAGAGATCAGTGAAATCTAATCAACAGTTGCCTTCTGAGCAATGTGGGTTAATGAGTTGGTCCATCCACTACACAGGGTCTCACGTAGCACTGTATGGTTGTCAAGGGCTGTTTTTGTGTTTGGTGCAGTTTTTAATAATCCTTGTGACTTTTATATTATGAATACAATTATCTACACTGCTGCTACACTGCATCAAAAGATGTGTCATGATTTACACTGACAAATTAAGTGTAATAAGATTTGCCAATGGGAATCCTGAACCACCTTTTCAGTAGAGTAGAATGCATAACTATATTTCAATAATGAAACTTATTACAGCCTGCTGCAGGATAGTTTGTTTACACACCTTGGCAATATTAGTGCTAAAAATCAAAAGGAAGAATCAGAAGATTAATAAAAAATTTGAAAGAGAAGTAATTTCAAACCCAGGTGGAGGCACTGTCCTGCAAACATCCCATTTCCTTTCAAGCCCTTGAACAGATCCTGCCTATGAGTAAAATGGAGTAGCTTAGACCCACTAACAGAAACGGAGCTGCACAAACGGATTTAGGGAACAAAGGAGAGGTATTGTTCTTCTACTAATTAAAAAGTCCTGACTAAAACCACCAGTTCAAGCTTTGGAATTCCACTGGAGTTTTAAACAAGGCCACTTTTGTCCTGTTTGGGAAGCCTGGGGGAGCCCCAGCAGGCGGGGGGTCCTTGCAGCCCAGTGCTGCAGAGGCCACAGCAGCAGCTCAGTCCCCTTGGTGAGAAGGTGCTCTGGAGTTCGCAGCAGGACCGAGGGGACTGACAAAGCTGACATGCACCTCCAGAGCCAATGGAGGCACAGGAAGCTTGGGGATGTCCTCAGAAATCACTGTGTGATGCAGACAGACCCTGAGCACTAAAATCCCTACTGTTTTCAATTGCATTGGATAACTTTTCTTACATGACTATTACGTGTGTTAATAACGTTAACAAATATTAACCAAAACAACAAAAGTATCATGGGGGTCTGAACGATGAATGAACCATTATGATGGTTCATTTTCTCATTTCAGGATAGAAATAAATTTAACACATGGGACTTAATTGCCACAGTTCATCATCTCCAGTCTACAGGAGAAAAAGTGCCAGTGAAGCTATATCAGGTTGGTTAACATGAGACTGAAAGCACCAGCCTTCAGCTCCATCCTGATCACCTAATCCAAGCCAAAATTACACTCAAATCAGTGGCTCAGATCAGGAGAAGGAGAGGAAAGGAGTCATGTCTCAAACTCTATTGGGCTGGAGCAGCGTGGGGTTGCAAGCACTGGAGTTCTGCTCCTAGAGCCTCACTGGAGCAATAGCTTTTTACTGCTGTATTTCATCACCAGCTTCACTTGAGATTTGAGGTCTGACCAATTCTGAACCCTTCTATTTTACTCGGAGGAGCTAAACTTAACAGGGGGAATTCTAAGAGGCCCATTAAAAGTAGGAAAAAAAGAAGAACTTGAAGTCTTATGACCTTAAACCAAATAATCTTGTGACACCCAGTGCACATAGAAAGAATAGTTTGCAGAAACATGTGATTGGGGATAGAACAAAACAAGTAAGAGTGGAAAGGAAGAAAGAGGGAGACAGGAGAGCGGAGAGGAAGAAATTTATTCCAGCACAGTGGGAAACCCAGCCATCAGGACACCTGGGCTGAGATGTGGAGCCTGCAGCCTGTCTGCCTCAGTCAGAAGCTAAAAAAATCAAACCAAACAAAAAAACCCCAAAAACTATTTCCCACCAAGCACTTATTAGAAGACAAACTCAGATTTTATCTAAGTTTGGTCTTTATTTTCTACAACGTGAGCTCAGTATCAGGAATCATAAAATGGGGGAAAAAGTGTTTTTTACTTGTAAAAGTCTCATGATTTTAATCCAGCCAGTTGTACTTCTTTGGAATTTAACTATAGTAAAAGTTGATTTAACTATACTAAGGTATGTGAGGGCAGCACTCATGTTGAACCATGACATGTGCTACCATATGCAAAACAGCAGATTTACTCTGATAGATTCACTAAAAAAGTGAATTTAGCACCGTTAATTGCAAGGGTTCACCTTCCTTAGACAAATTTAGCTCGGAACACTGCCTAACTTCCTGGCTGCAATTAAGAACAAGAGCAGCAGGTCTGTGATTTCTAGTTTTGTTATAAACAAATTCAGTAATTCCATTTTGAAATAGAAGAGAAAGCTACAAAATGTTCCTAATGTGTTATTGCTGGTTTTCTTGCTTAAATTTCAATTGCTGACATTCACAGTGGTTTGTTCAGAGAATAAATGAAATTATATTTCCTGATATCCATGATAATCTGAATGTATTTCTTCATAAACACAACAATTTTTTTTAACATGCATTGTTATTCAAACATAATTTTACATTTACTCTCTTGTGTTTAATGTAAGTTGTGAAGACCCCCCTCCATTTATAAATGAAATTATTTTTTTGCATGTAAATCAGTAAGTTTGATGATGATATTGGTTCTTACCCAGTTAACATCTTTCAAAAGTTATGTCTCCTTTATCTTGCCACAAATTTTTCCATTTGCAGTTTCATTAGGGTGAAAGATCTTTCATGTAGGGAATTCAGGAGGTAGGTGCTTTGAAGGACTGACTTAGAGAAAAGAATCTTCCAAGCCCTTTGGGCTTGCAGATGGGGAGCCTTGAATTTATATACAAACAGGTTAGGAAAGCAAAGGGTTTGGAAGGAACGTTGTTATTTTTGGGATGTGGCTTCTCCCAAGTGGCTGAAGCACTGAGATTGTCCCCTGCAAACTGGGAAAGCCTTACCTGCAGCACGGTTTGATCTCCACTCAGGGTGAGCTTGTTATTACTTTTGTGTGTTTTATACTCCACTAAGCTGCCAGTGGGCAAAGAGGATAAACTTAAATGCACTTATATTGCAACCTAGTAGAATAACCTAAAGTAGATGCTAAAGCTACATTAAGAAAATGCAGCAGCTTTCCCTGTGGTGTGAATGAGAGTGGCTGTGAGCTCTGACATCAGCCAGCCAGCACTGGGGGTGGCTGAGGAGCAGTGAGTGCCTGCAGCTCCAGGATCACCACCTTGACGACACAAAGAGCATGCTGGCCCAAAAGTCTCCAGGCTTTGCTGTAGAAAGTGTCTGAATATAATTGCTTGAAGATCACATGCTGTAAATTCAGTTTCTAAGGACACAGTGTATAAAGCTTTCCTTGAAGCATTTATTAATTCATAAGTCTCACACAACTCACGTGAAATATGGGGTTCTCTTTCTACTAATATGCATTTAATAGTGCCTACATTTTCCATTTGGCCCATTACACAGCTTTTATTCTCTATCTGCATAAATTGTGGTAGAAATTTGTTTTCTAAAAGACCTTTTTTTCCTAAAAACAGGAAGTTTTTTACAGTTTGTCAGTCTATGATTTTGCTTGTGCTTAAAATCTAACAAGTGGTTTTCTATTCTGTATTACTATTTACTTTTGAGCAGACTGTCAAGCATATACTGATGGCAGACCTAGTTTTAAAAAGTGAAATTCTTCCTTTCCTCTTTTTGTTTTTTTAATTTACTAGAAATCATCTCTCATTCAGTCACTAGAAATAAAATATTCTATCTGAAATTATTTTAGCCTGAAGGTTTAAGAAGAAAACCAGAAATTAGTATTATGAATAAATCATATGACTAAATTCTACTAGAATTTATTGAATCTGGCCAAGATGCTGTCAAAGTGATTTGCAGGCAAGGCTTGGGATTTAAATCCTTAGTTTTGAACACTGTTTATTTTAGTTTACCCAATGAAAATGTAGTAAGAAATACTGGAGTAATTTCAGGTGTGGGAAGGGAAAGTTTCACCCATGACTACTGGATACCCAACTATACTTGTGCTACCTCAATGTATGACTGTCAATGCTGCAAAATCTTGTTGGAAGGACAAGAAGTAACAAATAGAAAAAAACAAAACAAAAAACACACAAAAGGTAAAAATTACAGTGACCAGGAAAGGAGATGGTGGGAGGAGGAAGGCAACGGTACAAATCAGGATAATCAAACACTGCAGAACATTGCTCGGTCATGAGCTCACATCAGTGACCTTTTTCCTGTAAAGAGGAGTAAAGGTTAAGCATCAGCCATGCCTCAGCCAGCATGGGCTTTCAGCGTGATGCAGTTGCTAAGCTCCCCTCAATAGGCATCCGAACACATGCATTTAGAAAGCATAGTGAATCATCCTGGAGTAATGATAACTGAAGAGACATAAGGAATAAAACAAGCAGTTGAAACTCAGTGAGGCACTTCGAAATTTCATTGGGGAAAGAAAGGGGGGAAAAAAAAATGTCCACCCTCAGGTCTCTAAAAATAGTCACAGAAGATTATCGGTTCAGATACAGAGAAACACTTTGCTTCCTCAGGCCTGCGCAAGAGGATGCCTGCTGACAAAACCGACTCAGGTTGTGAGAGGACAGACACATTTGGTTCTGTACATGAAGAATTTCATGCATGCTTTTGTTAAGATAGAAATGCTCATCACTACTAGAAGCTCTGAAGCCATGCTTTTGTTCAGTGGAGCTGGGTGGCATCATCCACAGTTCAGGGAAAAAAGACAGAGAAAAGTTTCTCTCTTTTCATAAATTTTTATATCCTCAAACCCAGTCTGTTGCTTCAGCCAGATCTACTGTGAGCATTTTGCAGATTTTTTTTTTTTCTGGTAAGACAAGCTGGTTGGTGAGAGACCTTGCTGATCACAAAAACAATGAGCAGTTATCTCTCAGCGAGAGCTCAATCAGCTCAGAAACTCACAGCTGGATTAAAAAGAGAGACATAGAAGCAGGAGGTAAAGTTCAGTGTAACAAAGCATATTAAGAGGTGAACAGGACAGGATGAAACAGAAGAGATGAATGGATGACATGGGGAGCTGGGAGCTGCTCTGCTGATCACAGACAAAGCAGGACACCCTGCACGCCAGCTCAGGGCTGCACATTTGTTGTGTAGTGTGGAATTCACTCCCTGGAAACACTGAAATTTCTCCAGGTTAAATACGGTATAAAAGAGGATGTAAATGGAAAGCAACAGAAGTGATGTTTGGCAGTTCTCCTGCTCTCTCACCTGGGTTTTTGTGCTGAACAGGAGACATTAGAAGCTGTGGAAGTCTTACAGGAAAGCTGAGAAAAATCAGCATCCGATAGCAGAAAGGAAGATGAATTCACAAATTTTGCCACCTTCCCCTCCAGAGAAGCCAGGTGGAACCATGGCCTTCTAAGGTCTAACAAAAGAGAGGAAGGGAGGAAAGGTTTTTAAAAAGCAATTTTAAGTAATATAATTAAAAATACATCTATTTAAACCAGCGTGTAACATCTGTGGTGAATATTTTGCTGAATTTGTCCAATAGGATAATCCCACACAAGATAAAACTTCTAAGAGAGTGGTTTTGGTATCTGAGAATATTCCCTTTTTTTCTCCCATAGTAAAAGAACAATGGGTTGTAAACCTTTGACAAATTTACTTATCAGCAGCTCATCAGGAAAGGAGTAGAGTAGAAAAGTAAAAACAATGAAAAAGATGATGTCAGGCTTATGGCCCAGATCACCCAGTATTCCTATTTAGTAGTTTCAGTACTACTCTCAAGTAGTGAATTACCACTACCACAAAGAGGAATTACCACTTTCTTAGCCAAATATGACAGTATAATAAGAATTTTATGAATTAAAGTGGGATGATCACAATAAAACACTGAGTTTCAGTGTGAGACATGCATTTTTAGGGCTGTGCAGCAGGATGGTGACATTTAGCAGCATTCTCTGAGGACACAGACCTTAGAGAAAACTGATTGAATTGAAATGAGTTTGAAGGATGCAAACACCAGAACTGTTTGTTTTTTTGCTTACCAAAGTCTGAGGATTTTATCTAACAGTTCTTACAGGTTGTGTGTCATTTCTGAAGGCATGAGAAAGGACATCAGGGCTGTGGCTCCAGATACAAGCAACACATGCAGATTGAGCCTTCCTGCCCGCTCATGTAAGAAGTATTTAACACCTCAGGATCTCCACTGGGAAACTCCTAACTTGAAAAAGGTAGAAAGATATGATGGTAGGAAATGCAGGATTATTGGAATTAAGTTTTAAGACAGATCTGGCCTTTTGATCATATTCAGTTGAAGAAATACATACATATTTCCATACGAACGTTCTGCCTGCCAAAAATGAAAATTGAACTGCAGGTCCAAACAAATGAAAACAACACACTGAAAATCACCTTTGTGTAGCACCACCTCTCAAGTTCCTACACTTTACCATCCCCAGTAATGAAATGTCCACTCCATTGTTGCACCAAGTGCACAGTGAGCTACCCAGAGACATGGGGATCTTAGAAACACTAAGGTTACCTACCTTCTACAAAGCAGGGGTTTATAGGAAATACATGTTTCATAGGTACCAATAACAGCATCTTTGTTCTAATCTGCTGGAAATATCTTGATTGAAAGGACAGATTTGCAGGTTTCCAACAGTATAACCCTAGTGAGTGCAGCACACATAAGAAGCCATTTGGTACCATGCAGAATGTTTGCTCAGGATAGATCCTGGAGCATCACTACTGTATCTGGAACTAGCAGAGGCAGTGGGAAGGAGAAGGAGACTTGAGAGACTATTTTGTTAATGTTGTAATTTTTTTCCTTACCGTAGGGAAAAGAAAAAGAGTGAGGTGCCAATCTAGAATCTAAATACGAACCTGAGTATAACTTTCGATGAAAACTGTATCACATCCCAACAGTTATGTATCTTTAACCAATAATAATACAGTGTACTCCAGGTAACTCATGTGTCTATAACACCTTATGTCTGCAGGAGCATTAGCCTTTGAGTCTCAGACCTCATTTGGGTAGATATCTACATATCACGCTGACAACTCCATTCCTAAACATTGATTATTCTGCTGTAGTCATTTTTATACAACATGCACCAATTATTTACGTAGTTTACACCTTGCTTGCACAGTGGAGGCTGGGGATTTTTTAGGGGAGCATAGAGAAGCATATCTTTGAGGTTTTTTTTTCTTTATTTAAATAAAGAAACATATAAAGGCCCAAATAATTGAGTCCTACTCCAGTTTCAAGCTGTAGCCATTAAACTAATTTCTTTGTTCCTCGTAACTTAGAATTTGGTTTGTATGCACTGGTTCATTTTTGTAACCCTATTCAAAAAAAAAAAAAAAAGAAAAGAAAAAATGATGAAAACTGGGAAATTTGATGGCATTGAGAACTTCTATTTATTAAGAAGAATAACCATTGGTCTCATGGGACTTCAAGACCAGTTAGATACATTACAAAGGAAGGTCCCATGCAAATATTTCCCATATAGGAATACCTACAGAAGCAAATTAGAATCAACACAAAACATTGAGATTTTATCCTCTTAGTGGTGGGAATGGAAGCACTGTCATGAAGCATTAACTCTAAGCAGGGAATAACTAGGCAGACTGGTTCCTACAGGGACAAGGGAGTGCTTATCCCAGCCAGTAGTCTCAGCTGGTATCACTCGCCATCCCAGAGAAAGAAGAAACTGTGCAAGAAGACAATCACTTCATCAAAATAATCTGGAAGTGCACCAAATCCAGAAACCAAATCCTTCTACATGGACCAAGTGCCTCACCATATGCAGCATGAGGGATGTGATGACCTAGCCACTGCATCATTTGTTCCTTTTAATTAGCATGCTTGCATCTCTAGCAGCATGGGAAGAAGGAAAGAGGTCAGGAAAGGGCAAGAACCTGGAAATGGTGTCCTCAGTTTTAGTTGCCAGCATCTTCCCACTTTGCTTTGTTGGCTTGGGCTCTATGCCACGTGTTGGACAAGTGTCAGTGCTTTGGACGTGCAACAAAACAGAAATTTAGACGGTAATTATGATTAACATGAAAATGTATCTCCCTAACACAATGATGCAGGGCCAAACCCTGCAGCCATGACTATTAAGCATAAAAATTGCTTGTAACGTTGGCAGAAATCCTAGATAAGGGTCAGGTTTTACCATCCTGAAATCAATGGGACAGAAGTCATATTTGGAATAATAAAATACAAAAGTTGGGATGAGGGGATATACAATGACAAATTTACAAGAGCACGTAGTGATAGGACCAGGGGTAATGTCTTTAAGCTGAAAGAGGGCAGGTTTAGATGAGATATTAGGAAGAAATTCTTTACTGTGAAGGCAGTGAGACAGCGGAACAGGTTGACCAGAGAAGCTATGGATGCCTCATCCCTGGAAGTGTTCAAGGCTGGGTTGGATGGGGCCCTGAGCAACCTGGTCTAGTGGAAGGTGTCCCTGTTAATAGCAAGAAAGTTGGAGCTAGAGGATCTTTAAGGTCCCTTCTAACTCAGGCCCTTCTATGACTCCATGAAATAATTGCCTAACGACTTTGTGGTCATTAGTGAATGCTTGATAGCAGATGTGCTGATACTCACATGATTAAAGGGGTTACAGAAATTTGTGTGAACACGGATTACTTCACTTAACAAATGGTTGCTGAACTGCAATACAGCTCCCAACGCAAAAACATTGTGAGCCAAGCTACAGGACCGCAGTGTGCTCAGTGTCCAATGGCACTGTTTCAAGAGACAGAAAACCTGAAATACCATCTCTGTTGGCTGAGTCAAAGACAATATCCCCAGGGCAGTGCTGCTAGTTGCTTGTAAACATTGGACCCGAAGAAGATTTCTGGAGCCAAACATATTTTTTGGGCATTTAGGCTTATATTAATTTCCAATTATTTATTCAGAATAAAAGAAAGAGAACTGCTCTAGCAATTAAATTGATTATATGTAAAATTTCTCATTAGGTTATTCTAAACAGTTCCTAAAAGTCTGATCTATAAAAAAAATGTTTGATGTCTAGTCCAGAAAGTTTATCTTATTTTACATTTATACTAAAAGCAAAATTCAGACTCTCAACATAGTAATTTCTTTTATATTCACTTATTGCCAAGCAGTTTTAAATTAGCTTGAAAAACAAATTACCTGTTTCCATTTTACTTCCCAACAACCACCTGACACAAAGGGTGAAAGGAACTTCTCAATAATTACCAAATAATTTATGACCAAATAAATTTGTAGACAGCACTAATTTAATAACCAGCCAAGAGGTGACAGTACAAAAAGATTTGTGGAGGTAACCTCATACCTGAGAGTAGTCAGTGACATATTAAATTAAATATCTCTCTCTTGTGGAAACCAACTAAAAGCCTAAGGAAAGGATTTATTAAATCATTTGTCACTAAACCCAGCATTTTCTCAATACACTAGAATTACTGGAAAGTTCATCTAGTCAAATATGAAAGGGCTCTAAGGATTCAAGTCTTGTAAGGGAGGTTACAACTGTCCTCTTTTTTCAGACACATATCCGAAGAACTGGGTTTTCTGTGATCCCTTCTGCTGTCTCAGTCTCACAAATGCTTGTAAATTACAGCAAAAATGCTATGGAAATGACTGCAGAATTTATCACCAGCACAATAGCAGTATTTGTCATTACAAAAGACAGACATATACATTCCCAAATTGTGATCAACTTGGGAATAGGAGCAATCTGACACAGCTTCTGTTACAGTGACTGGCAGCAGCTTCAATATCTAACTACATGGGGAAAAAAATAAGCTGCCTGACAAGCTGATGTAGTATTTGACAATATTTCCCCTTTTAGGTAGCGACAAAGCATAACAATGTCAATAAAGTTCAAGGACAAACTGATCTTGCTGTAGAAGACTATAACTCTTATTGATCTTGGTAGTTTTTTCAGCTTATACTAAACCTCAGGCTGTGGCAAACTGTGCATTTCCAGATTTTTTCCCTTTGTTGCATATTTCATTGTATCAGCATATTCATTATTGCTATAGTTTTTAATGAATGAAACTTATTAAGCTACAATAGATCCAAAGGGCAATTTAGTTGAGTGAATGTGTTTGTGCCTGTGACAGTTTTTACATCTGCCCCATGGAACAAACAGGCACCTTCTGGAAATACCCTTGAGAGATGCCCTGGTGTGGTTTTTTTGGCAATTCCAGAAAGTCCCTTCAAGTGAGATGGTCAGCTTGTGCATATCCCTATTTGAAACTTTCTTTCTCTCCTGTACTTTAAGAAGGTTGGACAGCCTCAGGGTCACAGAGGTGGGAATTTTGAAGTGCTGAATGCAGTTGGAGGCCCCAGAGGAAGCAGAGGGTGCAGTTTGAGAGAGGAATTGCTGCTGTGCTGCCTCTGGGTGGTGCAGTTTGAGTGACACCTCGGAGGGTGGTTGCCTGCAAAGGAATGATCAGTTCCTTGCCAGTCTGAAACTCATGCATTGTACCATGACCTAAAGCCAACTGAAAACAGAAAGTAAGGTGGGTCCTGTTTTGAAATCTAAGGGCACATCGTACAATTTTAACCATGTTTCCTTTGTTTCATGTAGAAACAACAGCTGCTAAACAAACAGAGACTTCTAAGAATGATTTGTTTTCAAGTCTCTCAGATTAGAATTAGTCTTTCTGGGAAATAGTTATAATTCACAGCCAATACATTTTTGCCCCATGATACTTATTTTGCAAAATGAAAACCAACAGTTACAGCTTTAAGAGGCAATGAGCACAGCAACTACTTAACAATTTGTTCTTGGCAGGATCTGACCATGTCCCAATACCCTACAGATTAATGTTTTTATAAAAGAAAAATGCAGTATTCAGCAGGGAAAGAGATTATTGCTGGCTGGAGTGCAAAGCAGAACATTACTTCTTCTGTTCACTTCTAGCACAGTGCCTCTCCCCAGAGCTCTGATATCCCACCTCTTCAAGAAACCTGCAGGTTCGCAGGCACCCCGTCAAACACCAGATATCCCAGCTGCTATCTTGTGAAACACTTTGTGGGAGGGATTTTGCACAGTTTTACTTGCAAACTATATTACAGGGTCCCTGTTCAGGACAAAGCAGGATGTACATCTTTGCCTTCTATCAGCTCAGCTCATTGAACCATTCCTCAAGGACTTTGACCCTTTCCACGTGCTGGATATCAGAGCCAAAGAAAGCACGCATGAGTAAGGTTTTCACACTCTGCCAAGTTCGACTATGTGTCTTTTCTCCATGGGAAGAATGACAGCAATTCACAGAACAGACAAATGAGGGGACCCAATAAAGCAACCCCTGGATCTGGCCCCACGTATCTGTACAGCCTGACAGTCGGTGTCAGTGGCTTTCCAACACCCCTCCTCCCCAGCTGGGTCATCATTCCAGCAGCACGGCCTGATGCAAATCCTGCTACATGCCAGGAGAAAGTATAAAGGGTGAGAGACTGTCTCTGCCCTGAAGCATGAGGCACCACGCAGAGATTCATCAGGTCTGCTCTACTGCAGTGCAGAGGAGGCTGTGGAACACAACCAGACCTCTCATAATTTTGCAGACTACCTTGATCCAGGGTCATAGTGTGGGAAACATTTTTCAAGAGAGTAAGCAATAAAACAGTAGGTTAAAACAAACAAACAAACGAACCAATGCAAAAAAAAACCACACAAAAAAACCTCCTCCCCAAAATTGTCATTCCAAATATACTGCCATAATGCAGTGCTGCCCCAGCAGATAATGTTGAGCCTATGGCTCCCTCTGGGGAAATTAAATCAATTTATTCATCAATACACAGAAGGGTTTTTGTCACAGGTTAAGAATCCGTTACAAATTTGTCATTAGCTTACATTTATACTGAGACAAAGAGGAAAGCATCCTTTTCCAGATGTACTTTCAACTACATAGTATGGAAAGCAAAGGCATTTTAATATGTTTCTGGATTTATTTACATTTTAAACTTCACCCAGAATGATATTACCATGACCCTGCTACTTCAGCCCTCCCTAGACTGACACAGCCCAGGACACTAATCCCTTGAAATGAAAATGCTAGTTTTATGAAGAAGAATGAAAGCAGTGTTAGTCCTTTGCTGAACAGATAACCAAAGAGAGCCATTTTGAGGCAGTTCTGTAGATGGATAAAGTGCCAAGTAAGGAATATACAGAAAGATCTGAAAGTGTTTAGATTGGGACAGATTGACTTTATCTACAGGACAGGATAAAGTAATTACAATCAAGGTTTTAAATCTGCTCACAGCAAGTAGGGTATTTACTACCTACTACAGGAAAATCAAATGGGACCTTCGAGACACACCAATGATAGGAGTGACAAGAGACAGGTATCTCTGTGAGCTGCCCATTACACATATTTCCACATCAGTATCAAAACTGCCTCATTTTTCAAACTATTGGGTTGTCTGTGCTTAATTTGCTTGATACTGATAAAATAGTTATTGTACATACACACCAGCAGTGCATTACAGGGATGATCTCAGGAAAAAAAACCACCAAGAGTGCAGCTGAGGTTAGTTAACCTTGAAGGTTATTGCCCTCTCAGAATGACAAATATCTGACACTATCTTTAGAAGTGTTTTTTTTTTTTAATTTCTTTTGTAAATTAAACATGAAAAGAGTGGTATCAAAAACTACATTGAATGAAAATATGCCACACTTTAAAACCAGCACCACTATTCTATTTTTAACAGAGATTTATGTGACCTCTGTCTATGTTGTGCACAAAAGGACTGTTACAGGATGGCAAGGTTGGATTTTCACAGCCTTCAGGCTACACTCCATTCTGCAGTTTGTATCCATCTTTCAGCAGTAAGAAATATCAAGAGGAATCAGTAATGAAGAGGGCTCTGGTTGCCCTTAGACATTCCAGGAAATATGCTTGGGATCAATATTTGCAGTGAAGTTCTCAATATATTCATGAAAGCTCTACTGGTCCCTGCCAGAGTGACAGCAATATCTCTTCTTACTTCATTTTGGTGCAGTCATTTCCTAGGAAAGATGTCAGCAAGGCATAATTCTGCATAGCAGAATGGCATCTTTTCTTGGGACACCTACATCTTTCCTGATTTCTGATGTTTTCCACTTTTAGTAATGCCAGAAATGCACCAAAAGACATAATTAAAGAGTTTTTGTTATTGTAGTTGTACAGAGATATTAAAAGCCCCACAGCCCTTACAAAGAATAAGGGAAGATCTGTACGTATCTGTAGCAATGTCACTGAAATCTGTGAAGTTGACTGTGTTGGTAGACCATGTGTTCCTTTTGTTTTACAGTATTACCAGTTAAAAACCCTTGGCTACATGTAGTGAGTCTCTTCCTTCTAGAAATACAAGACTTCACTGACTCAGGAAAAAAAATCAAAGAAGAATCCTATTTTACAACAAAAACTTTAATGCTTATTTAATAAGCAAATTTATTGAAGTTTGTGGTTTTCCTTTCCTCACAAAACCACCAGCAGAACAGATCTTCTCAATCAAATGCATTATTGGCCCTGCTCCACCTTCCCATTAACTGTGAATCATAAGCTAGTGCTGAAAAATAGACCTGATTTACTTTAAATAGAAAGAGAACAGAAAATAAGGGCAACTGAAATGTTTCAGGTGCTGAAAAAAGAAGGCTGGAAAGCAGAATTTTAATCCTGAGTAAGTGATCTGGAGCACAGCTAGTGCATCTTCCTAGATACTGTGGTGCTTGCTGTGCAAACACTTTCTGCTGTGGGTTTAATGCATGTGACACTTCACTGATGAGCCCTCCTAGGTCTCTAATGCTGAGCTTTGGATTTAATGTTCCAAACAGTTTGAAGAAAAATGCTTTCCCCTATGAGTGTTAATTATAAGGCTCTTAGAAGTTAATTGATTACAATCTCCCATTATTCATTATCTAAGGCATTACACCTGCAGCTCTAACTGAAGTATTTATGACTCCATCCAACATCTAGGCAAGATCTGTCTGTACCAAAAAGTAGGAATGTAATGGACTGTAAAACTATCAGGAGCAGACAGCTGCTACCTTCTCCATGAGCTGAGGACAAACAGAGTCAGCAGGACAGCAAAGCCCAGCTTGTGCAGAGAAAGGAGGAGACAAGTTCAAGGGTGCAGACTTGGAAAGGCTATGGTAAGCCAGGCACACTCACTTCCCTACCAGCAGGGCTAAAGCTGTGCAGAAAGCAGTCAGGGTGTAAGGAAAAGGCAAAAACAAGTTTACACAACATATTCTAGGGGTACACAGCACGCTACATGCTGAAAAATAGCCTTATGTTTATAAGTATTGAAGAGACACATGTAAAAAACCCTCTGAGATGCTGGGTGTATCAGGTTGTCATGCCACAGGCATGAAATTTGGTCATCAGACTCTTTACATGAAGGACAGCAGAAAATGCACTACTCCTATATAAAGTGTAAATGTACTGTAAGAGGTTGCCTCTCCCATTTGCTATATGGACACTGCTACAGTCCCTGGAGGTGCTGGAGTGGTTGCCATACGGAAACAAGAGAGGAATTAATCTTCCAGAGCCACTTAACGAACATATGCTTGGACAGACAAGCATTATTTAGGGCTTTGAAGTCCTAAACTGAACATCCAAATCAAAGACAGCTATCACAGGCGGAGAAGCAGAAGGTTATTGACTCAGACAACAGAATTTGACAAGCAGGGAGCTCAGTGCTGCAGCAGCTGCCCTTTCAAAATGGCTTTTATAAAAACGTGACAAAATGGGGTTCACCCCTGTGCAGGCAGCGCAGGTGTACACAGGCAGGGAATGTAATTTTGGGATTAGCTGTTAACACAGCATTTCCCACTTTCAGTGTGACACAATATATGCAGGAAGCAGAAGCAATAACACCTGTTGCATCCTTGGGAGTTTTAGCTAACCCCATTGAAGTCAACTGAAGAGAAAGGGAGAGCAAGGTAGCTCCCTGACCTTTCCTATCCCACAGACTTCACCTTTCACTGAAGAGCAGAGGTAGCAGAACATGAGCATTAGCAACACAGTCTGAAACAATGGGAATTTCTGTGGGTTTCTGTTTACTACTTTTGTTATCCTGAAAGATAACATAGAGATTTGCCTGATTACTAGTGGCAAAAATTCCATTGGCTCAAAAAGGGGCAAGTTCCAAGCTGAGACAGAAAAATGACCAAAATATGAGGGAAAAGGACATAAATGTAGTTGATAGAAGAGCGAATAATAATGTCCTACCTCTAAGTTGCAGCTTTTACCACATCCACTACTTCTTCCTTCCAGTGTTAGTTGAGCAATCCAACCAAATTGTGCATTTTAGTCCCTTCCTTATAGCAAATTATAGAATGAGAGAATGACCTGGATTGGAAGGGACCTTAAAATTAATCTAATTCAAATCCCTCTGCCATGGGTAGGGATGTCTTCCATTAGACCAGGTTGCTCAGAGCCCCACCTAAACTGGCCTTGGACACTTCCAGGGATGGGGCATCCACCACTTCTGTGGGCAACCTGTTCCAGTGCTTCATCACCCTCACAGTAAAGAATTTCTTCCTAATATCCAGTCTAAATTTACCCTCTTTTAGTCTGAAGCCACTACCCCATGTCCTGTCAATGGATGCCCCTGTAAAAAGTCCCTCTCCATCTTCCTTGCAGACCCTTTTGTTACCGGAAGGCTGCTCTAAAGTCTCCCCACAGCCTTCTGTTCTCCAGGCTGAACCACTCCAACTATCTCAGCCTGTCTTTCACAGGAGAGGTGTTTCAGCCCTCTGATCAACTTTGTGGCCTCCTCTGGACTCGCTCCAACAGGTTCATGTCCTTCTTATGCTGAGGTTTCACAGCTGGGGTCTCACGAGAGCAGAGTAGAGAGGAAGAATCACCTCCCCCGACCTGCTGGCCACAGTGCCCAGGACACACTTGGCTGCAAGCACACACTGCTGGGTCACGCTGATCTTCTCACCAACCAATATCCCCAAGTCTTTTTCCTCATGCCTGCTCTCACTGTCACAGACTATGAATAGACTGCCAATTTATTTATGCAAATTTAGACTGAACAATTAAAGAGCTACTTTAGCTGATATTTGTAATAGGGATGTTCAGATGGGGAAATTAACATGATTTTTAAGGAAAAAATGAGTAACTTGTGGTAGCCTGAGGGCAGGAGAAACTGACACGATGTTATTGCACACTTTATGCCCATGCAATATTAATGCAATCACCATGACAACCGTGACATCCTCTGAAATTATACACCTTTACAATTATGGAACATCTTCTGAAGGAAGAAAAAACACACCTACAGCTTGCAGGAAGGCTGCTCTAATCTAAAATCTATCGCCTCTTTTTATAAGCATTCAAACATTTCTTCAGCAGCTCTTTCTTCTAAAGGCTACAATAAGTTAGTTTCTAATTTTTGTCTGACCTAGGTGTAGACGTGGCTGTCTGGTTCTTTTTCCACAGTGAAAAACAAATGTATGCTTTAAAGTTACATAAATAGTGTTTAAAGGCAGCTAGTCATGCAAAGAAAAAAAAAAAAAAAAGCCTACATAAAGCAGCTTATCAAAGTCTTATAAAAATTGTGAAAGGTTCTACATGTCAAAATCAATCATGGCTACATCTACCAGCCACCTTGCTTAATCAGGAGCTGAGGCAGGATGCATTATTTACATTTCTATAGAATTATCACAGTGTTTTCAGTGAACAAATAAACTGAATCACATTGAGAATAATATGGCAAACTACATAATCTAGGGGCCTGAATAGCAGCCACAAAGTAATTGCTCAGTAAAGTAATATAAAGGCCACCAGACACTGTGTCATGGCAATGTTATCCTTTTCATAATGTATTCAGAAAAATCAAAATGACATAAGCAGGCTTTAGCAACAATGCCTCACTTTTAGCAAAATGCCTCATGTGGATTGCATACACTGCAGTCCTCTGCTTTTTATAGTGTCATTACATTTCCTTCCAAATTGAAACCAGGCTGTGATTCAAATGCTCATTCCTCCACTCATTTCAACGCAAAGTGAAAGCATCCAGTACCTCAGGCTTATTAGAAAGAAAATGAAGAGTTATGAAACAAGAAATAGTAAAAACAAAGTGATATCCTGCCCCCAGCAAAAACTGGGGTGGAGGTTCAAGGTAGCAGCTACTTAACTTTTATTGCCCTGTTACTGAGGAACGATGCACTGTATGGTGTCAGACTCACTCTGTGCAGTGGTTGAAGAGTTTAAATGTCCCTGTTTATTTTCATAAAGAGCTGCAGATAGGGAAGAAAAAAAGACAGAGAACTCCTTGATCCGTTAAAATACAGTTCCCACTGGCTTAGTCTTATGAAGTACTCCAGCACAAACAAGCATATTCAGAACTAACGACAGACATCAGCGTGTCAGTGTAACACATCCACTGTAACACATCTGCAGAATAACCCTGCACTAGTTTATCTCTCTTACAGTCCAAGGAGATGGTGGAAGCATAGCTCTGGTGGCAGGGCAGGCTCTGCCTCCAGAGCCATTTCCAGGTAGAGGAGGAGACAGGTGCAAAAAGGCAGCTGGTCCTGACCAAAGAGTTCATCCACTGGGAAGCCAGACAGAGCTACTCATGAAAACTCACCAGTACCTTTGTTGTTTCCCCCAATTGCAGTACTGTCTGCATCACGTACCTGTCTTGTGAACAAAGTTAAAACCATATGAGACAGGCTCTGTGCAACTGTGTGAACCCAGCCAGGGGAATATAGAAAACATTGCCTTTTAATTAATTCCTACTGTCATCACGTTTATAGCAGATGTGAAATTGTCCCAGTGACACAAATTCTTGAACACAGTGAACATAACACTGTCTTTCTGACAGTGGCTGACTAATGCAATATGGGGTAAGAGATGCTAAGGAAAGAGGGGGAGCCTTGGAGAGAGATATTTTCTGTATTGCTAAAACCTCAGTGTGCTTTGCCACAGTAAGAATAGCACCAGAGCATGGGTGATCAGATGTGGGCTAGGGATAAGGATAGATAACAGTCTTACACTTTCAGATAAAAATTATATAACCAACATAACTAACCAAGAAATGTAGAACACACCAAATGCTTCTCCCTACAACCCTCTTTGCCAATGACTATATATATAAAAAAAAGTCAAGTAAGCTAAATCTAACACATTTTGTCCTACATTTAGTTAAAATATTGTATATGTGTATATGCTAAAAGAACCTAGAGGGGTTGTATAACAGCTTTCTTCAGAAAATACTACAAACAGTCAAACATCAGACTTATGCAAAGCTCAGCTCCAGTGACACCATTTTATTCATGCCACTAACTTCTGTGATTATACTGGCAGGAATCACTGAGCCACCCACTGTAATAAATATTAGACCTTTTTTTTAATAGATATTCTTGGATATATGCTTATGCACATTTACTAAAATGAAATCACTTCTGAAGCAGAGGAGAACAAGTAGAAGGTACTCTAAGGGCAAATTTCAGTCAAACCTGCTCAAACTGATAGCATCACATAAAGTAAACATTGTTAAATCTTTACCTCTGTATGGAGCAAATCAGGCTACAGCCCCAGCTGAAGAACTGAGATCACAGCAACCCCATAAGTCATAGTTCCCCAGCTGAGCCTGAACTCCACTCCTGGAAGCCTGACAAACACCAGGCTTCAATCACTGCCTCTCCAAGTTACAATTTACCCTGGAACTTCTACTATTATTATTTGGATTATTATAACACCATGAAGCACCATGAAGAACACTACTTTGAAAACACACAACAAGATGCACCATAACCTTGAATAAGTTCTGTAGCCTCAGCACAAAGCAAGAATCAAGAGATTACACACACACTGGTGTAAAAAAGCAGTGAAACAATGTTGGTCAGCATGACTAACCAGGATCCCAGCACATCAGTGGGCTAACCATTGTAAATTAAGCCAATGGAACTACACTGATTTACTGAGAAAACATCCTGCCGAGTTTGTATTATACTTAACTGCTGCTTCATATTTAATTATAAAAATCCTAAAGCAACACAAAAGCCTACAGCAACACAGTTGGTGCCTGCTGTGCACCAGCTGTCTGCAGTGACAGAGCATGACGGATAGCCCCAGCCTTTGGGGGTCCAAGGACTAAAGCAATCCCTCAGCAACCAAAACTACTGGCTTCTTCATGTATTACAATCTTTGTTGCAAGAGTACTTTCCCACTGTGCCCATTTCCATCATTGGGAAGTGATTATTGTTGTCTGGACAGATCCTGTTTTCATTTACTTCAGCGGGAGGAAAAACACCATGAGAAAGAAATTATGAGGCTTGAATTTTAACCCTTATGCATCTTTTGGGAAGACTGAAGCACAAATTTGCATGATCTTTCCAGAGTTGCCCATTGGATGGGCACCACCTGGTACCCAGCCCAGGGAACTTTCCAGGACTCCGCCACGTCATGCACAGCCCCAGTCCCTGGAGCACAGGAAGCTCTGAGACATCCACATTGTGTCCTCACAACACAGGTGTTGAGGAAGCAAACATGTAAAGCAGGCAGAAATCCTTCCTTTCAGGGAGGGAAAAAACCCTCATGATGACAACCTGGTGTAACAAATAAGAGCTCACAGTTGGTTGGGGAAAGCGGACTCAGATTCACTCCTGTATTTGTGTTTTGGGGGCATGGGAAAAAAAATTGTAGAATGGTATTTTTTTTCTCCTAGACAAATTTAGTGAGTCTGCTGCAGCAAATGACTGTCATTAAATACACTTAAAAGCAACTGTAAGTAGGGGAACAACCAAAGATAGTTATACACAGAGTCATGCTCCCAGGACTATGGCAGGAGTATTTAATATTTTAGAGGAAGTTGAATGAAACTTATAATAATGCTAAATTATGAAGTAACCAAGTCAGAAGAGATTTTTCTTCTTGTCTTCTGCTGCTGGCGATGAATGTCTGAAAAGTCCCAAAGGAAGTTCCTTCCTGTCTTCATCTCTAACCCCTCCAATAAAAAAAAAAAAAAGGAAAACATAAAAAAAAGACTCCAAGTTTTCTGCACAGACAGAGACTGAAATCAAAAGAGATGAATTTAATAGAAGGAGATCCAACATAGAACATCACTTGTAACTTATCCATTTTATTTCCAGTCTGCCCTTCAGGTGTCTATCGCTTTTCCATCTGTGTCAAGAGAGGCTCTCTATGATTTTGGAAAATCAGACGTGATAAAATCATGCTAAAAATATTTCAGTTGCAAAATATGATGCTGTATAAAATACCAGAAGGCCAGAAATAATTCACAAGGAAGCTTTCAAAATGCTTCAAGAACACTTTTGGATAAAATTGCACTCTGAATCATAAATACCATAGGAGAGAGAGGGCTCCCCAAAGACATTTAAAGCTAACTCAAACTTTTTGTATGTTAACGTTTAGCAATTTGAAGAAAAAATAAGAAAAACATTGAAGACATTTTCTTTCCTAAAGAGGTCCCTGAATGGATGCTCACACATCCAGTTCAAATTTATCATAAATAAATTTTCAGATCAAAGGGGAAAAGTCCAGGTAGGTTTTAAGAACTTGTAAGACACACTACCCGAGCAAACACTGTAACAAAGGGACATTGATGTGTCACTGCTTGTCTGCAGAGCCAGGCAAGATGACTCTGTGCTGCTCTGATGCAATTTTAAGGTAAAGCATATTAACTGAAAACACCTTGGAGGTTGACTTTGCATTTACCCTTGCCTGTGAGTGCGTACATGGTTAATCCCACAGCTCAGCTGACAATGGCAGTTTGTGTCAGCTACGTTCTCCATGGGCTGTGTGTGCATATGTGAAAGGCCAGTTTCTATTTTGTCTCAGCCAACTCCTTGACTCACTATTATTTTTCAAAAATACCCAGTACTTCTGTTTCTGACTAATTCACTAAGCCACAATCTCTCTGTGTGCTTTAACATGTCAATTCCTTGGTGCCTTTGGAGCAGGCTGCATTCTTCACATGAAAAAAGATTGGAAAAAAAAAAAGTAAATTGTAACTCTCCACATGTTGTATTTTACAGCATCATTTCACAAAGCCAAGAAGAGGTTTAATGTTTCTCCTCCTCGAGCAGGGCAGTAAGGCAATATTAGAAATAAGCTTGTAAACCACACTTCAGTGTGCTACACTTAAACTGCTCCAGAGCTGGCTCTAAGAGATGTTGCAAAACCATGTGCCAAAAAATGGCACAAGGCAGACAAGAAACCGAGAACCACTAAGCTCACTATAGAATATATTATTTTTGACCATTTATTCATGACTTAGTGACAACAGCCTCTGCACTGCCTTTCTTCCACTGCATGTTATTTTAAATGGCAACATATAGATAGTGTCGTACTGCGAGACTCAATTCGATAACTGATTTTCACTCAAATTCTCGGCTTACTGTACAAAGTAAACGTTCAATTATCTAATGTAACCAGAGCAAATTACATGGCTGAGCAACTTAGCTCTGCATGTGTTTAAAAGACCCACAATAGAAAGCATAAGAATTAAACTTGTAAGTTTTAATCCCTTTTACAACATACACCAGTAATTCTGCACAGTTGTGTATAGCTCCCCTGAAAGAAATATGTCAGCATCATGACTACATTTAAATAGTATTTCTGGGATCAAATTGGTTTAAACCAAAGAAAAATATAGGAACTCACTAGCCTTCACTGTCTGCCACTTGTGCTTTAGCACATTCGACTTGTGGAATGAGTTTTTCATTTCAGCCTTCCTAGGTGGGAAGCTCCAGAGTTCCCATTCTAAACTTTCTATCTGCACCCTGTAAGAGATATTACAATGCCAGCCAAATGTGCTACTGCAGTCCATGCTGTTACTCAGCCAGAGCAGCCACTCTAGGCTTCTGTAATTCATAGTAAGTCATAACAATAATGTTATTGTCTGTGGATAACCATGTGTGAGAACTGCTGACAGCGTGGAAGGAGAAAAAACTCTCTCCATTATGCTAAATCCAGCTTGGAGGAGCCCAAAAGGAGGGGGAAGTGCAGACTGATAGCCCTGGGGTGCTTTCAAAGCACCCTACCATGTTCCAGACAACATCCTCCCTCAGCTTTCCAAAGCTCTGACATGTCCAAGGAGGGCCAAAGGCAGACTGTTTTCTGTGTACCCTCAGAGAGGGTTGGATTCCTCCTACTCCACCAGATTCTCTCTTCCACAAAAAAGAGGATGAGGGCAGAAAATATTTCTTCTGTAACATCACCAACATCATGGAGATGACTTGTCTTATCACAAGAGCACGTATTGTCCCAGGAGCATAAAGAGGAACAGTATGGTTGGATCTGCAGGACAACTTTTGTCCTTTGCAACTCTCCCACTCATCTTCAGTGGCATCTATCTAATCAGCAGCAAAACAAGCAGATCCATGTTACACACTGTTGGTTTGAAGAATTTTTAAAATAGATTTTTATCAGGTGTGTGGAGCAGTCAAAGCCAAAAGGAAGGCTCCTGTGAATAATTACAGAAGATCAGAAAAAAAGAAAGGAAAAAAAATATCATATTCCTTCATTGGTACAGTTTGCTATTTTGCTCCAGCAATATTCTTCTTGTTGCTGTGAAATAGAATATTGATTGGAGAAAGTAAAAAAAGGCATTTGCAAAAGCTTGAAACGTCAAAATTAGTAACTATGCCAATTTGAGGGAATGTCTGATCTACAATACTCCAAAGAGTATTTGATCTTTGCTATCTTTGCTTTTTCCCCCCGATACTCCCCAGACATACTGCAAATTTAGATTTGAAAAAACACAGCTCAGTTAAAAAAAGAGAAAGATATTAACTTTAGAAGTTGTTTTATGTCTCTTATTTCTGATTAACAGGCATGGCAAATATTTGCTTAGAGTACTTTTATTTTACTGAAGTATAAGTTCAAATTCATTAGCTTACTGTACTTGCTTTATACTAACCCAAAGAAGAAAAGCAGCCAAAAACTCTGCTGAAAAAAAACCAAACCTGATTACACTTGCTTTGTATGGACAGAATGAAATAAGCCAGCAAGAATATACCAGTCAGTGTAGACATAAAAATCATTCTCCACCGGTAATAGATAATTTGCCGTCCTAAAATGTTAAGCTTTAAATGGAAGATGTCTCTTGCCTACTGACGTAATTTCCATCTTTCCTATAACATTGAGATACATCTTAAAAAGTACATATTATGATTGTAGTTCAAGTTTTTTAAAGGTCATTTATATCACATTTCCAAATGTGTTATGATTGAGCCTAAACACCAAGGGAATGATTCCTGTAATGGCTTTGTTTGTTCAGTGCCTCTTTCTCTCTGCTTCCTGAAGGAAATCAAATCATGAGGAATATTTAAGTCTCTGGTCACATATGTGAATGTTTCATAAGAGACTTCTGTATTTATTTTCCTAATAGAAAAGGGATTCATCACCTCTGAATTACTCTGTTTATAAAGTGTTACATCCACAGCATACAAAAGTTAATTCAAGTCTTTGGAATAACATTAGTAAGCCTAACATCAGGCCCTAGAGTTCTTTATGGGAGAACAAAGGTGTCCCTGTAGGCCTGGATTTTCAGATTGAAAGACATAAAACTTGTTCATTATGAATAAGTTAATAATTTGAACATTGTTTGTTGTACATTTTCTCATTTCCTCCTCACCTCTATTAGTCTTAACACATTGCAGCCCAAAGACACTGTCAAGTCTATATACATCAAATCCGGGTGGTACACACAAGATCTGTATGTTATTCAGTTGTTCTCTTTATAGCTTGTAGCACTTCATCTGAGCTGCTAATGGAAGTGTCTCTGTACTGGCTTGGCCAGATCAAGAGCTGTTTACTGGTTGTCTTTCCCTCCCTGATAAATCATCTCCATTTTCTCAGGAAATAGAAGATGAAAAGTTCTCAAAGCTCTGTCTGTGATTTAAAAGACTCATCTTCAAAAAAAATATAACACCTCCTAGATCTCAGTCATAATTAGCAGTTTTGAGGTTGTTTAGCTAGAATACTCCTTCACAGAAAATCTTGCAAAAGTTTCAGGGCTTTTTAATTACTCTTGAGATGAAAAAAATATCATTTCTTTCCTCTCCCAACAGATAAGTGGTGTCACACTGATTTCAAGATAGTGTTGTCTTTAGGGAAGAGACAGTCAAAAGACCACCAGCTTGCACTGTTCAAGCAACAGAAATACATTGTTGGGAACTCTTTCTGCTAGACTCTAGCTGTGATGACTATTTAATTATATGATTTAGTCATGCAGTATTTTCCCTTGGATTCATCTGAACACAGCAATGATAATATTTTGAGGACAGAATTACAAGTAAACCCACCTCAGAGTAGTAACAATGCCTGACAGTGAACATGAATTACATCACTTTTGAATGTAGCTGGAAGTATTGAGCTGCAAAGAGTGAAGAAAGTTTCCAAAAGACCTGGTATATTTTTCACTTTGGGACTATTGGATCCCAAATCCCAAATGTTGAGTCAGTCTTACAGCACCCAGAAAGCACCCTATGTCAATAGTGTGTGCAACTCAGATCTATCAGCAGAAAGGGGCCTTCATTGGATACTCTTTATTCCAGTGTTTAGGACTTGGATACTGAAAGCCCTGGGAAATCCTTCATCTCTTTCATTCTTGCAGTCTCTAAAAAGAGTAAATGTTCATTTGGTTTTGACATTCAGAGCCAATGTAGCTTATTAAACAAGATGAATGCAGAAGCTGAGAGTCCTGGTGTGAGGCAGAACCAAGTCAGAGCTTCACCGTCTACTTCTTTCCAAGACAGAAAGGAAATACTATTAAATACTATTACACCTGACCATATTGAATGTGACAGGGCACAGGCAGTTCATATGAACAGCACAAGTATCCAAAATATGAAATACAGATGTAAGGCCTCCTGAAGAGGGAGTCATACACATATAGGAACTTAAGGGTTTGGCTTTTTGCTCTGCAAACTTACCACAATCTACAGGATTTTTATCTTTTGAGTAGAACACTGACAACTCAGTTTCTGAACTCATTAATTTTATCTATGGATGCTGGATTCACCTTATCTGGTAGGATGATATAGGATACACTGACACTGAATTCTGAAAACAGGAAACTCTTTCTGGTTTTAACAGTGTGTATGTAACAGTATTGCCCCAGTGTCTCTTTTCACTCTTTTCTCCTTCAGCTTTCCACTCATAGAAGGGATAACTCTTAACTTCTTTTAATAAAGTCCCTTGAATATGAATATATTCATTTGAATAAATTCTGTAGCACAAATAAGCTCTGTAACACCACACTATCAATAATTTCTATTACATAGGAATAGTAACATATATTTATTTATGAAGAACTTAAGGATTCATAAGATTCATATGAACCTTGATTTAATATTTGCATTAAGGTTAAACCCTTCACAACAGTGTTAAAAAGCACAATAAAAAAGGTAGCTGAAAATTATCAATGCAACGAGGACAATACCTCCTCTTAGAGCCAAAGTACACATGAACATCAAACTCCTCAAACACTAACAAAAATTTCCATCCCTTGGAAAAAAGGAAATAAGAAAACAGATGGGATTCCTCAGGACTGAAGTTTAGTAATTTCTGAGATTAGACTTCTGTAAGGAGTATAGCGTGCAACCATTACACATTGAAGCAGTTTAAGATTATTACAACCTACCCAGGGAAAAAAAAAAAGAAAGAAAACACCCCCAACAAACCAGCAAAAGTAAGAAAACCCACTGAAATTTGGAATATAGGTTATAATTAATACTTAATTCTCCTAACACAAAAATACCACTGCTGTTAAAGTAACCTCCTTACACAGGCTTATGAGTTGCAAATTTCATTTGAAACAAATACCTTTAGCTTGAGTCAAGGCACTTCAAAACAAAATTTTTCATCTGTTAAAATTAAAATTATCATTGTTTTACAAAATAGAGTACATAATTAAAGAGATCCTGCACTTTCTTTATTGGGACAATGGAGTAATTTGTCTTCTTTTTTTGTTGTTGTTGTTGTTTGCTTGGTTTCATAATTTTTTTTTTTTAGCAACAAATAAGAATTCTGAAAGACCAAAATTAAGTGCTTATTTGTCATTCACGTTATCAGGTGATTTCATTAACTGGAGAACTGAAGGGAATAAGGACCTGAAAAAGAAAATATTAACAGTGGTGACATAAGGAATGCAACATTAAATACATGTGGTTTACTACCAGCTTTATCACTTCAGGAAAAAGCATATATGGATAGTTATACTTTTTTTTTCCCCACAAATTATGAAAGTTTCCCTTGAAGAAAGCTCAAATGACCCTGCCTTCCTATTCTTCACTGCCTCATAGCTGACCAGAGATCATTTCTTTGAAACACAGGATTGTGGAACAAAGTTGTTACTCCTGTTCTCAGGACCTAACCCTTGCTCTAGAAGGGTGGCATCACTGCCAAGCACCAGTAAACTGAAATAAGACTGAGCTGATTTCCTGTTACTTTGTGTACCTCCCTGAAAGATACATTTCACAGTCCGAGTTCACAGCCTTGCAGGAAGAGGATGCTTATTTTTAGCAACATCCTTCAATGTTTCTACCACTGCACAGATATGTAAGCAAACAGGACAATTGCTAAAGCTCATTGCTCTATTTTTTTGTTACTGAAGAACAAAGTTAAATAGAATGCAATGGTGGATTTATACAATACAAGCAAGCACCAAAGTCTGATTATGTTCTTTTTTTATTTACTTTTTAATTAAAAAAAAAAAAAAAGACAAATTGAAGTCACAGCTTATTTTTCCAAAAAGAATGATTCACATCTACAGTTATGAAAACATTACACAATTCAGACCATACAATTGAATCCTGTGGTAGAGATACAGCTGGATAGAGACCAGCTTAAGAAGGATTTGATTTCAGAAACACCCAGCAGCAAACCTGCCCTTTTCCTTCCCAAGCCAACAGCATCTGTTCTGCCATGTTATCTACTATAAGATTCCTGACAGGAATTCTGCACTATTTCACCAGAATTTTCTTCACCTTGTCAGTTCCAAACCAGTATTTCTTGAATTGAAACAAGGACAGAAGTTGCAGATCCTCCAGGTTTGCTGTTTGGCATCCCAGAATTCACATCTTTGCAGTAGCTTTCGTCTGATTTTGGGAAATCTTAAGTATTGCTTATTCTGTAACTGCACAGACTCACTGTCATGAGGGTGAGCACCTTTGAGGGTGCTGACAGCTCACCCCCAGACCTGTTATGGAAAGGCAGAACCAGCCCTGTTATATTGTTTCGCTTTGCTTTGCTTGTGGCTGTGTGGGCAGAAGGAAGTGCCAATACAGGCTGCCCACTGGGACACGTTGTATGGGATGAAAGCACATAGTTGTTGGCACCTCGGAGATGGACATCACAAAATCAGACCACCCAGTACGGAAGAAGCCCTGACTACTTTCCCACTCACATCTTCGCTGGTCTCCACACTCCACCTTCTTCCCACAAGACCACTCCAAGCTCCTAAGAGTGCTTGTCCTCTATCCAGACAGCCTGGATATGTTATGGATCCTATGCTGTCCTCCTCAGCAGAAGGAATATCTGAAGATTTTCCTGCAGTGCCCACTCCAGGTATTTCACCGCTACAAGGAAGAGCAGCAGATCACATAGTCCCAGATTTGGCTGAGAAGAGCAACTCTCAGCAGAAGGGATGTCTCCCCAAAGGATGATGTGGCTATTGTGATTAATGATGGAGCAAATCCCTAGATCAGTGCAAAGGAAACAATCCAATCCCTTCAGAGCAGGCAGTAAGCTAAAAACAGGGATGGACCGGTAGTATCAAACCCAACACTCTCATCTCAACTGCTGTTTCTCCTAGTTATGGAAAAGCTCATTCCAGGTTCTAATCTGTAGGTTATTATGAAAACAGGGAGATTTTTCAGACTGAACACAGGGCACTGCTATCTCTCCCTCTCCACACTGGAGGATGTTTAGCAGAATTAGTATGTCTTCTCAGTAAAGGCTCTTCTCCAATAAGTCATTTTTTGGTATTGTCATCAAACCAAAGATTCTTACCAACAACTCTGGTTTTGAGATCCCAGTAAGCTAAGCACAGATATCAGATATGGGCAAGAATGGGCATCTTCAGACTAAAACAGTTCCTGACCACAAAAACATCTGGGAATTTAGCCAAACCTGTCCCTAGGCCGGCACAACAATTCAGTGTGGGTTATCCAACAGCAAGCGAAGCAGAGAAGAAGGATCAACAGAAAAAGAGACAGTTTGATGGGCTGCATTTGAAGGAAAGTCATGGATATGAAGAAAAGCACAGTTCCTCAGTCATGTTTTCTAATCTGAGTCTCCAGTCCCAGAAGACCCTATGACAGGACACTTCCCTGGCTCCACAGGAGTAGCAGGTGTCCAGGCAGAGGTCAAGTAGGCTGCCACCAAGACAGCTCCAATCTCTTCCCAGTCTCCTCCTCAAAAAGGCTGGCTGGACCCTCATCAAAATTGTAAAAGTAAATCTTAAAAAGTTATCTGTTTCAATGTTTTGTTAGGAGCCTTATCTGCTCCCACACCTCTTCCAAACAGTTTTTTGCCAAAAGTGCAGCCCACGTAGAAAGGTTGATACAGAAATCCATGCTGCTGGACAGGAGAGATATGATGGAGGAACACTTTGTCTCCTTAGATAAAAGGCTGCCAGTGGTAGGGAGGAACACCCAGAACCTGCAGAGATTTGGTCATAGCTAAGAGCAGCCTTTCAGCATGCATGCCTAAGAGCTTTCACAAAATTTTTCCTACCCTTGTAGAACAAGGATGACTTTTATGGGGATTAAATTGTCAATAAAAGCAACATACTGTTTATGCCTTGTATTATATAAGTGTTTTTATAAAGTGCTCTTTTATGTTACGGGACATTCTGTGCACACAGCAAGCTTTCACTGTGGAGAAAAGATCAGTGCTCTAGGCAGGGAAACAGAAACAATACAGAAGAGTGCAATGTCTAGTTGTGCAAGAAGGGGGGCAGGGATGTTTGGAGAAAGGCGGCCTGGGACAAGGCTGAACCCGCTGAACAATTCACTGGTGTGGTATGACAGCTCACAGCTCTCTGATCCCTGAAGAATGATTTCAAGCACTTTACGATGCTGGCAGAAAGGCTGTCCCACAGCATCCTTCTCCTTAGGGAGATGACAGAAAACACCCTGCATTTCAACAGTGAATGGTTAGGAGCCTCTCAAAGCAAGTGCATGAGCCTCTTGGCGTTCTGGGAGGGCTGAATGGTAGTGAAGAGCATGGATTGATATACTGGTACCCTGGAGAATGAGGTTTTCTTTCATGAGAAGAAATGCCTCTTTGCTGGAAAAACGCTGATGTATAAAAGCCAATTTGTGACGTAAGCTATTATTGCAGAGACTCAGAAAAATGACTGATCTTCAACGATGGCTTGCAGGGCCTGTAAAATGACAGGATGATAATTAATAGTTAACACAATCACAGAGTTATGAAAGCTGCTTACAGGGATGTGTATTCCTTTTCAGTTGAGAGATCCCTGATAACACCACCAGTACTGATTAACCTTGAGTACACACCTGTTATAGATCAAACTACACTGAAAGTGAAATATGGCATCCCAAGCTTAGGCCACCAGCAGATGGTCATCTTACTTTGCATTGATTCATCACTGACTAGTGAAAGGGAAGGATTTCCAAGATCCAGAAGGCAGTGGCAAGGCTCTCTTCCAAAGGTATGAGTTCTCAGGAGACTGCCCCTTCAGCAGAAATGGTAACTTGTAGACAGGTTGCTGCCTGCTTCTGTATCAGTGATACATAGTGGCTGTGCATAGACTCTTCTCAGAGTGAGTAACATAAGCTGTGTCTACACTTTTTTAGTTTAGTTTTCATCAAGATTTGCTTTCAAAGGAAGTGCATCCCAGGACGGACAAGTTCTGCAAACCTGAACCAGGAGTGTGCTTACAGCTGCCAAGGGGCACTGCACATCCTGTGAAACACAGAGACCTTGGGCCCTGCACCCTTAGCAACAGGCATTTTACTTGCACAAATCTACTTCTCATGGTCTGTCCTGCTTGCTAACAGGTATAGCCAAGGTGAGTGTGAGACAAGTGATCCATGAGCACGGGCAACACCAGAGACACACTCCAGAAAAATCCAAAGTTTGTGTTGCAGCTGAACCATGGTACAGCCCAGGCAAGCCACTGGATAGGACAAGCAAGAACAGTGTAGTGACAAGCCAGTCACACTTGGAAAAAGGATTGAAATATACTCCCTGGTAATGCCTATTAGTTACCATAGACATAACTTTCCACAGATCCTTTCTATACTCAAGGTATGTTTTTCTCTAATGGATATAAAAGGCATGTCAGGCTGGAACAGGTCTGCAATTTCAGTTTCAGCTGCAAGCTGGTTTTATTATCAGTTTTTATGAACACTTGAAAAGAGTTTCAATTTTACTTTAACAGGATTGCTGACAAATCATATTGTAAAGTGTTAATACATAACATTTACTATCTTAAACCTGGATTTGAAAAGCACACTATATCTGAAGAGAAGGTATGAAATATATTCTCTGTAGAGAAGTTAATACTCCTCTGAGGTCAGCTATTTTTTATTGCAGAGAAAACATGATAAAACAGACTAATTTAAGATAAGGTTCAGATAAACATGCTTTCTAAAAGGACATAAACATACATTTTCCAAGAAAAAGGTTGTAGATCTAGTTTCTAACGTAGTGTTCTACTCTCTCTTTACAAAGTTTAGACTGATTTTTTAACCTATGCCTTTAAAGAAAGGCTCAGTACTTTTCCAGGTCATAAGGATAACTAACTAGTAAATAAATGGTCTTTATTATATTATATTACTGCAGACCAGAGAACCAGATCTCAGAAATGGCTGAGGGATAACAGTGCAGTTTTAGAGACATCCTAAAGAGTAAGGCTCAATATGATCATCTCATATTCACTTGTTCTGCCTTAAAGTGCAACTTTGAGTACGGAATTTATTATAATGAATGAAGTATGTCAGGAAATGGTCTTTGAGAAATCCTAAGAAGTCAGTTTTGGCCTCTATTTTCAGTAATAGCTTAATACCCCATGTCATTTCCATCAGTGGAAAAGAAGTTCCAGGTTGTTCTTACAAAAAGTATCTTAAACACTAGACAACACATTACATCAGGCAAAGGGTGTGTCTTACAGGTAGAGGAACCATTCTCACTTGTACTGTACATACTATTGTTTATATACTCATACATAGTAAATAAAAACCAATTTATTTCAGAATAAAAGGGGTATTTTAAAATATATAGTAGAACCACCTTTTTTGATAGTATTACACAATGTGATTGTTTATGACAGCATTTGGATCTAATTGCATCTCACTAAACAGAGACCACCTCAAATGCCCACTGGATCAAATGCCATGCTAAAAAGTTATGTCACCTAAACCATTACGCATCAGTCAAAGTCCTTTAGAAGTTCTGCCATGTAAAAAGGTGGTTGCCCACCTGACCTACCAGCCTGCACAACGCTCTGTGGTCATCACAGGCAAGTCAGCTGCTCATCCTCTAACCTTAGTGGAAGCAGAATTCGGTTGAGTGGGACAAGAAGTTGAACACAAAAAAACTCCAGTCCATGTTGTCAGGAAAGCAGTGAGCAGCACTGTCAGGGACATTTCACTGTTGTAATCTAGTACCAGCATGTTCTGCTAGAGAAATTCCCTACCTCTGATACTGGTTTTGAGGGATGTGTTCTGATGTTTGTGAGCCTTTTTCCTGAGAAGGATTCATATCCCTCTCCAGATCAGGCTCACCTCTCAAGCTTATTTCCTGCAGTAAAATCCTACCCCACCAGTAAATCATGATGTGCCGCTGCACAGGCTGCAGACTCCTTCAGCTGTGATTCTCTTTGTGGAATGAATTCTTATGTGTCCCAAATAACTGCGGGGAATTGAATATTACCCATGTCTTATTCCCATTAAATGCTATTTCAGATAATTCACCTCACATGACCATGTCTGGAAACAAAGTCAAAAGGATTTTGCATTCGTGGTCAGAGCAGGTACTCGTCTAGGAAATGAGACAACTACCAATTCAGAATGAGTTTATTCACTTTAAATGGGAAAGATTTAGAAAGTCTGGCTTTGGCAGTCCTCTAAATCCTCCTTGATCATCATTGCTTCATGTCCCATTCAGCATGGTTTCACACTTGGCACTCCAGCACCTTGGGTCAGACTGACCAACTTCCATCATTAAAACAGCAGCCAGCCAGTTCTCCTTCAATCAGCAGGGTAAAAGTGACTGAAAAGTACCAACCCCAATAAAGACATCATTAGTTTATAGTTGGGCATAAAGCACTTAAAAACACAACACAGCAAGTGCTCAGAAACAGATGCCAAACCCTCCTTCGATCACGCACACAAGGAGTTCAGGAGTTGCATGGAAAACAGCCAAAGGCTGCATGTATGTCCATATGATCATCATATGGAGACTGCTACAAAAGAGACACCTACCCATAAGGATTATTTATTGCTTTAAAAGGGCTTATTCTTTTATCTTTCCATGGTGTGCAGATCTGATAGCCTCTTTCCATCTGCATCCTCTCCAGAACATTAAAAATAGCATTCACAACAGGGATATTAAAATCTTATTTTCTCAGCTATAACAAATCCTACAGGCACTGGCATCCCCAGCTGCTTCCTCTTCCCCAAGATCCACTTACTGCAGTTCCTGTTACCTTCCTCTGCTAATGAAAATCCCCCTAAATCAATGCATTACTTGGCAAGTGCAGTTAATGTAGCTCTAGATAAATAAGTAAGGGGGAAAATCCCCTGTAAAAAAGTAGAAAGGTGAACTTGTCACAGCTTCATGGAACTACCCAGCTTTCACCAAAGTGTGTTTCATGAGCTAATGGCCCAGATTAGGCTACAGAGAGATTTCAGGAAGCCTCACTAAGAAGTGATTTTGAAATGCACTCAGGGCTTCAAGCACAGTCCCAAAATGGAAAAAAAGAAAACACGCATGACACTTCTAAACTGTAGAAGAAGTAATTACTACAATGTGTAATAATCATTGTATCAGCAAGACTATGAGTACTTGTGGTTTTTTTATCAGTATCTTTAGCACAGCTGCAGTGCTACAGAACATGGAAGACTGCAACAACAGCTGAGAATTAAAAAAAAAAACACAGAAGGAAAAAAAGACCTCCTCTAAAGTAGACCCATGAAATACTTAAAACCATAGCAGGGCAATGAAAAAGCTGTAAGATGGTTATTTAAGGCATTTTCCATATATTGCATAAGACTGGAGCTGAAAGGCAGAGTTGTGATGGAACGCTTTGCAACAAAGACACTAAGAATTTCTTTTAAAGCATTACAAACTACCAAGGCCACAAAACTACCCACCTGCTTCTCAAGCCTCCAGTGAGCAGCAGCCGGCTCAGATCTAAAGCAAAGGCCCACTGAGCAAAACTATTCAAATATCCCACAGAAGTATTGAGTTCTCTCACTTGGCTCTTTCTTCTCCAGTATCTAGAGTCTTTGGCATCAGAAGCAAATTCATCATTGTGACTCAAAATATATTATGATTATGCTGTTTCATGATTACCATGCTCTGTGGCATGCCCTCCATGGTGTTTTACAGAAATAAAGAAAAAATCAATCAGATTTTAAAGATTAATAAATATATATAGGAAGATAAATGACCGTACCTTCTCACCACACTTCTCATGTCGTCTCTTTTTCATCAGAACATACACAGAATTCAGCAGCACTGGGCACCTAACTCAGAATAGTGTGAAGAGGTGTGCTGATACAATGGTTAACAAAGTACCTTATTTTGGAAAAATGAAATGCTAAAAACATCAGTTTGCTGTGTTTAAGGCACAGAAGCCTGCATAGACACATTAACTCTACTATTTTGCCTTCCAGAATAAAGCTCTTAAGAAAGTTCCACCTCAGAAGTCCAACTTACACCTTCTGGGCCACTGGAAAACTGAATTCCTACGAATCTCTTTCTGAAAGCAGCAAAGATGGCTTTAAAGCAGAATACTGGTTGACCATGAGGCAAAGAAATACTTTCACAGCAGCCTTTAGTTAAAATCAATTCAGGCAAGGGACAATTACCTTGCAAGGAAGCTGCATACCTTCATTCAGGAATTTAAGTGTTACACTCTCCAGTTAAACTGCAGTCCTGTTTCATCATTCAGCCTTTCCTCAGTGTGTTACCTAATTATTCCAGAATGAACAGAGTATTCTGATTTTTGTCTGTCTCTCTCTAGTCTAATAACATCATGAGTCAGTGGAAGTCATCACTTAACCATTCTAGTCTGACCAGAAATGGCACAGAGGCAGAAGAGAGTTTTGGTATTTGAGCCTATGATAATGTATATTTCTGTCTTTCAATCTGCTTTTTTTTTTTTTTTTTTTTGGTAAAAACAGTGTATTAAATTGTCCATTAATCTACAGACTGCTAAAGTAATATTTAAGCTTTGGCAATGGAAAATTTTGAAGCTTGTTGAGATGATTCAAAATGGCATTTCTTAGTAAAACACACATTTTGTATTCCATCCCCATCCATCACAGCAAAAGAAAAATTAAAACAAAAAAAAAAGCTTTCCACTTTTAAACCCTTTTCACTTAAAAATAGCTTTGCAATTCAGGATACACAAGGAGAAATGGAAACTGCGGCAAAAGAACTACAGTAATAAATGGACTAAAAACACATGCATTGTACAGAAAGTCTCCTCAGGCTAAGTCTATTCTTCCATTCCAAGAGACAGATAAAGGATGATCGGTGTTAAGTGAGCTGTCCAAGTTTTTCCTGTTTGCTGGTATTTAAAAAAATAATCAATACATTAATTTCAAATTGCATTAGACAACTATTATAAAGAAGATGGTATCTAGGGAAAAGGTCAGGTCTGAAAGGCTGATTTTGTTACCATGCAGAGGTGAAGAAAAGGGAGAGCTGCATTCTCACACACCAGTCCCGCTGGCTCGGATCCTTCAGGATACAGACAAACAAGTTCAGCATCTGCTTCAGTTCAGAACAAGGACCTGAGTAAGGGTCCTGCTCTGAGACCTTATATTGAACTTACTTTACTTAGTACAAGATACAGAAATTTGATGGAATAGGATTGGTAACTGTGATACATATTTTATCCCTTGTAGGTGAGAGAAGTCAGTATTATATAAAGAGAAATTAAATTAACATGACAAGGTAAAAACAACAGAGTATTTACTAGTCCATTTGCCAGGGGACTTTTCTCAGATTTCAGTATTTCAAAAATCATACTGACTTTGAACCTTAGTGTCCCAGTTGCCAGTTGAACATCCTTGCAATTGAACTACATAAAATACTATTAGTGCCATCATCCCCTCACTTCTGTGTATAGTATGGCAATGAGAAGCGCTACCTGGCAGAGATCTACCTCATAAATGAGTTTCTGAAATGGTGGCATAACAGGACAATGTATATAAGTATTATTAAAAGAATGCAAGTTTTCGTTACCTAATATACAATTTTAATTTTGCTAATTATTTCCTCTGGATTGTACTATCTGTACTTCTTAGATGTACAAGTTTTTTGTTTTAAATAAACTGAGCTACACTGACCTTGTCAAAGGCTAAGAAAACATTCCTACATGCCAGATGACAGTGATCACTTGACAAATTCTTTCAACTCACTTAAGATGCTGAACATTTAAGTGAAGCAAATTATGCATTTCTAGCAGAACTGCTCATTGCTTTCTACAGTCCTTTTGAAAGTAATAGCACAGCTAACTCCTTTCAAAGCTTTCTCTGAAGGTCAGTTTGTGCACAAGCATTCTACAGCACCTGTCACAGTTTGGCCTCAAAAAAACTGAACACTTATACTTCAGCAGTTTAGGGTCCTGTATCTCTGATACCATCCCAGTATTTCTTTCCTCTTTGCCAAAGATGTCAACTGTCAGTACATTGGACTAAAACACCAGTCTTGAGGAAGCGCTGTCAGTTCTTTGCTACAATTCCACTGGAGACACAAACACTTCATTCTGTCTCTCTTACAGTCTAAGGAAGCGTTGTATTTCAGCACTAGTCTTGGGAAGGCTCATACAGAGCACTTGGAGTGCTCTACTCATCTTTATTTCGCACATTTACTGGGGAAAGAATGAAGTGAAATAAAGTAGCTTGTCATTTTAATATCTAAACCACCAAAAACCTCATTTGACAGTCACAATTTATCTTTCAGATCGTCTCTGAAATGCTACAATACTAAAATTTCTCATGTTGAAGAAAAAAACTCATTCAAAACTAGCAAACTATTACTCTGCAGCTATATCAGCATTTTATTCTTTCTGGAATGGCTTTTAACTAGGGGAAGATAGAGCTTGAAGGAATAAGAATCTAGATAGGACAACACACTTCAAGATTAAATGTACAACATACCAAAAACTGCCTCCTAGCAGCACCCAAATACATCATCTCTTTTTGTAAAATTGTATTAAACCCTGAGAGCGTTCAAGAACAAACTAAGCAGGCATCAGAAGAGCAGCTGTCTCCCTCCTCCCCCGCCTCTATTCACTCCAGTGGGAGAGTGTTACCCCTCTCCTCTCCTCTCCAGTTTCTTTTTGCCTCCTGTTTGTTTTGTGTTTTTTTTTTTTTTTTTTTTGCTGAGTAGCTTACAACCCTTTTCCTCAACATATATAAGATTAGGCTGCTTGGGCCTTTAACACAGACATCAAACAGCCTCACCTGGGAAAAGGGTGAGTTGATCAGCAACTGCACATACCTCTGTTACCTCCTCCCCATTAGAGCTCCAGACACCAAAAACATGCAAGAACATACCAAAAAACAACCTTATGCCACAACACTCTTCCAAAGCTCCTTTCTTCAAATGTTGGACAGAACTGCGAAGTTCATCACCGAATATTTTCTTTTAAAGCTTTCCCAGAACATTAATCTCATACACCTGACTGACTACAAACATCTTTTTTTTTTTTGTCTCAGTAGACGATACAGTTTATGACTTTCTTCAATTTCTGAAAGAGTCAGAGGGCCAAAGGCTGAGAACTTTACAAAGAATTAAGTTATAAGCAGAAAAACAAGGCAATCTAACATAATTTCAGTCAAACCAACATAACTCAACTATGAACGATACTGGCAGAATCTCTAAGCATCAACTTCAGAACTTGATCAAATGTACTCATCTCCATGTGCAGTCGCTAAGAAGTTGAACTTTTTTTTCAATAATCTTTCTAAAATTATGAAGGATTAAACCCATATTTTTTTAGAGATCAAAAATAGTAGAAAGGTCATCATTAGAAACTGGATGTAATGAACTATCCTTGTTGATTTACAGGTAACTTAAGAAAACACACAGGTCTAATTCCCATCTTAATTGCATGTTCTAATGTTGGCTACAATAAAGTCACTGAATGCAATTTAGATGTTTTCTGGTTGTTGGTGTTCAGTTTTATATTCTAAATTATGCAGTTGACAACTTCAGATTTTTAGGGGTTTTTTTAATAACTTCACCATTAATTCTTATTAATAAGAATAGAAATATAAGTTTTGGCAATTCACACCAAGCAAAAGTTAATATTATTCTCATGGAAAAATTCTGTGTTTTAATACCAAAGGTCTTGATCAAAGTTAGACAAGGTATTATAACTTTGTGATTTATGGAATCAAAATGGGAATAGCATTTTTGTTTTAATCTACCAAAAATAAAACAAAAAAAAATAATCCTGGCATACAGGACAAGTATTAGCCTTTTTTAATCAAAACTATGTAACATTCTCAGGATGACAGTTGCATAGGATTTTTAGAACAGATTGTGTGGTTTGGTTTTTTGTTTTTTTTTTTTTTACTTTTTAGATTTTGTGTGCTTTTAATCACATTTCAAGAGAACCACTACAGTGGAACAGAGGAGGAGTGAGAATTTGTGACCATACCTCAGCAAAAGATGTTACGGGTACTGAAAAAAATGTTACGAAATTATGCACAAAACTAACAGTTTATTCTTTTGGTTTAGTTCCAACAACTGCTACTTTATTTTGACAAATGGGCAAACCCTTCTGGAAGTATGTTTGTGTTACGCTGTCAGGATTTCTGATCAGACTGTGGATCACTGTGGAACTCTAAGCTACAGAACTGAAAAGTTTCACCTGCTCAGGTTCCTGGTTTCCTAGACTTTTCTTCATGCTTTTCAATATAAACAAATGCAGTTCTAAGTACACTTATTCTCTAATTAATCTGTATATTCTTACATTACCATATTAATAACAATCTTACATCAGACATCTGCATGTTCTTTATCTGCAACAGAAAGTACAGATTAGCCTATTCTGCAAGGTACCCATTCCTTTGACACCTGCGCAACAGCACAACCTGTGAGGGAAAGCACAGTGACAGCACCTCCCCCCAAACTTCTCTGTTAGTGGAAGGGCAGAAAAGGAGGGAGACTGAAGACTAAGGTAGGTGGGAACAGCTTGTTCTGTGAAACTGTAGTAACTTCCAGTGACGACATATTCGGTCTTAAATGTCTTTTGTACTGTTGCAATTAAAAAGATTAAAATTTCAGATAGCACATTCTGATCGGTACATCCTTGCACACATAAATTTTTCTTTTGTAACAGATGCTCTGCAATTCCTTTCAGAATTGAGACACAGCATTACAGAAATACAAATCAACTGCAGAAGTGTATTTCTACACTCTGGGCTCAACTATTTCCGGTCCTAAAACCACAAGGGAATATAACCAAAAATGGTACAATACACTACCCCATATAGATCTCAAACCACTGATTACACCTTTAAAAATAAGCCTAATTATGCCTTAGTTTGAGTAAATTATTCCTACAATAAAACTGCTCAGTAACTCTGATCTCTGTCGTGTCAGTTAACAGTCAAAGTCTTCTCACTACCACAAGAAAGAAATCACGTGTAGAGCAAAGCAGCCAGAAACACCTTGTATGGAACCATGACCAACTTTGAAAAGCACTGCTTCTAAATACACTATGGACAGAGTTTGATAAATGCATTATAACTCAGCCATTTTTAAATACAGCATATTTAAATGACCTGGAAGTGTGACTGAGTGAAATTCTGCTCCTGGTTTCCTCTATGTCGAGCCAGCTTCTTTGCAAGAACTCCAGACACAGAACTAGTTGTCTTGCATCTATGCAACTGAAATTTAATACTCCTGTTCATCAAAAACCCTAGTTTTGCAAAAACTACAAGCACTAGTGTAGTCAATGACTGATAATTAAGTTCCTCTTTCACCAGTCTCATCTTCCTCATTCATATGTGAGTGCACTCTCACAAGCCATAAATTATTCAAGGATGAGCTACTTTCAGCCTCTTGTTGCACCTTCTACACTTCTGGTTTTTTACAATGGTCAAGGATTTGAAGTTTACAACCTTGGCATTACTCTTTGACCCACAGGATCTTAGTTATTAATATGAACTATAATCACTTCAAGAGACATTCACACAGTAGGACCGTCAGCATCTTGGTAGGGTTTCCTTTTTGCTTGATTTGGAACAGACACTTATACTTTAATTTTCCTCAATTCTAGCACACTAGCCCCCATGCTGTTCATGCTGCAGATGGATCTTTCTTGCTCCCTAAGGTTTTATGTAGAATTTAAATCATGAAGCTGCTAATTGCATACATGGAAACAGAAACTGTAATCCAACAAATGCAACATTGTTTCCATGCTCTGATCTTGGACTCTGTTTTAGTTAGTAAGAGGTAATTAAACATTTAACCTCAAGTTTCCTTCTAATTCAGTAGGTAGCATCATGAAGTCAAATAGCAAATTTTTCAAACCATCCTTCCACAATGTTAAGCTCCTTAAAAATAACTTTTTTTTTTAAGACAGCTGCATTTTACTGAGAGACTTCAACCACAGATGTGCACAAGATCACAGGAGCTGGAGAAGCCTCCATAAAGCTCTGATTTTTTACATATACTAAATTTACAATATTTATGATAGCCTGAGGGAATATCTGAGCTAGAAGAGGGAGCTTTCTTGTGTAAGGCAAGAAAAAGCAGCTTGCCTGAACCCTGCATGAAGAAATGAGAGGAATAGGGAACGGGAAGAGAATGGTGGCTCAGGGACAAGACTGTCCTTCTCAGCCAGCGGTGCACCTGCAGCATTTCCCCAGTTTTCTGCAGGGCTCTGACAGAGAAGGATGCTCCTGATGGAACAGAGATGGAGTGGAGCCTTATTGAAGCTGCAGTGAAAACTAAGTGTGTGGCTCCCCCCACAACAGAATGCAAATCCTCTTGTAGCTTTTCCTAGAGCAGTGGCCTTGGCTGACAGCTTTCATCTCTGGACAAAGATTGATCAACCAGTGCAGCACATCTACAAGGAAACACCTGCTGGCCACCCATCAGGTCAGAAAAACCAAGATTTTCTGTCTGGACTAGCAAGCAATATTATTGCACAATTTTGTTCTGTATTAAGATGCAAATACTTCAGAAAGCACTAGTTATGAAATTCCAAAAATTCTTCAACTGAAGGTGTTGGGACAATAGTAGGGGAAATATATTAAGTAATAAATAAACATGATTTATTCTCATTTTTATTTTCTTGTTTCTAGCATAAAGTTTTTGAATTTACTTTTGGACTTCCTATCTTCTCATGTTTACTCCCTAGCTACCTCCACAGGATGGATGCAAAAAGATTTCCATCAGCACATTTAATGAAAAACATTTCTTTCAAGCAAGGCACAAAATTTAATTTATTTAATTTGATTAATCCCAATTTTTGTTTTACATTAAGTACAAAAACCAACTTGAACGTAGGTGAAAATACAATTCCACAAAGTAGTTCAGTGAGATTTAAAATCATATCCAGAACTGTAAAGCACAATTAAAAGCAGCCCAGGATATACAGATTGCTTACCATAACTGCTGAAAGAGCTCATAATATATCAATATATTTAACAACCTCCAGCATTAAGCTACCTCCTTTCTAATCTTACATTTGAAACACATTTTAGCAAATCTGTACCTAAAAAAGGAAACATTAAAGAATGAGAAGTGCAGGTAAGTTTTACTCAAGCTGAAGCCTAACTAAAACACAGACACAATCAAAAATTAAACAACAGAACACAGACTTAAATATTTTGAACACTTCTAAGAACATAAATGCTAATATGATATAGAAAAATAGCCACAGGTTCCAAGACTTATTTACTTCTCAAAGAACTTATGGTGTACTGTAGCTGCCTGAAATATTTTAACAATTATAGAAAATTGTATTTCCAAGTTTGGTAGGTTTGTATTTTCTAGATGACAGACATTTAAGACAACCATCAACTTATTTACAATTAGAAGCTTACTCCTTTTTAAATCTGTATTAAAAAAAAAAATCAGTTTTGGCACTATCCATAAGGCAATGGATGATACATAACTAAGGTAGCAAATCACATACTGAAAGCATAACCAGAAGAAAATCATATTCTTTAACCTATTACTATAAGAAACTGTGAGACTTTAATTATAATTAAAGAGGAAATTAAAGGATCAGCACTTCTAAGTTACTTAAACACCCTATTCAAAATACTGAGGAATCTTATTATATGCAACAGGAAATCATTGAAATCTGTGAAGCCACTTTGCCATGTTTTGTGGGAGAACCCAGTATTTCTATAGTTATTAAATTATCAAACTAGTTTTATTATCAGAAAATAGCAAAATGTTTAAGAAGAACATGAATTTAATTCTTAAGTAAGGAGAAAAAAACATTACTCTGAAGTCCAGCCTTTGCTAACCATCTATTTAAAAAACACCAAAGGTAATTTTTCCATTAACTCCACTGAGTAAAGACCACAACTTCAAAAAAATGTTTTATTGATATGACTAGCTTTAACAACTTCCTTTTTGCATTTCCATCACCTTTTTTGATAGCTGAACCTTAAACTTCAATTTCCCAATGTTGCCACATTTCCACTGCAAAGACTGCAAGCCCAGATTTCATAAAATGTGAATTTCATTTAAATTTTAAAATAATCTTTGCATTTATCTTGAATTTATAAAAAGATTTTTTTCAAAACTTAAGGCAAAAAACAAGTTTTATTTATGTTTCTTTAAGTCTGAGCCGATGTATGAGGTTGTTTAAATATCAAAAAAGCAAACGCCATATACAGTATTACTAACAAAACTAAAGAATAAGGCAGCATGCACCCTTAAGACGAAAAGAAAATTTAATTTTACAAGATGTTTAAATAATTTCAAGGCAAAAAGTGTCTGTCTCCTTCCTCTAAGACTATCTTCAGAAAACATGGAAATTTTAGAGGAATGTTTCAAAGGACATCAACTTACTAAAATATTCCATTCAACGTTTATACAAATACATTACTACAATTGTAAGTTTACATACAACCAACTGACATCTCAGTGTTAACTAATTACTTAAATTTACAAGACAAACATAAATAAAGCTGTTAAAACAGGCAAGTACAGTACTGATCTATCATTCAGCACAATGTATTTTGTACTTCTTTCACCTTGAAAAGAATCAGATTAGAATTGTGCGAAGTTGATCTCCAAACCTAAAAATAAAAAGAGAATTAAGTATATCTATGCAGGTTTTACACAGCATGGGCATATTCCAAATGCCTAAGTCCTGTTTTCAGACATGTCATTTACCATTTAACCACCTCTTGTCTGTTCTCAGAAGAGGCCACAGTCTTTAAGGTTATTTTTAATAATGACATCAGTTACAGCATCAAAAACAAACTGCACATTTTTTGTGTCTGTGGCACACGTGAAGTGAGTGTAGATTTCCTTTGTGTCTTTTCTCTTGTTCAGATCCTCAAACTGACACTGAATGTATGCAGCTGCTTCTTCGTAAGTGTTTGACCCTAGAAGAAAAAAATTGCTCAGTAAGCAGATTTTAAACTGAAAAAGAGCAACATGCATATTGTATCTTTGAAGGGAGTGGTTCTTGGAAACTATTAACCTAACACTGAAGGGGAGTAATTTCACAGCCATTGCTTAAACATCCATTAAAAAACCTTGAAGGAAACCTTTTGGATACATCTGTAAGAATAAAAACTAAGTATTCAATTCCAGCTGCAGGAAGTCTTTCCATTTACTTCACTGGCAGAGGACATGGCAGAAGTCATTACTGACCCATCAGTGTTCCCTAGATTAGGATATTTTGTTTCCTTAATTCACATTAATTGATTTCAATTTTTTTGTTTTTAAAAGGTTTGGGTTTTTCCCAGACACAATTAGAGATATTTAGTATACACAGTTCTCCCAAGCTTCTTACCTCCAACATTTTCTATATTCTATTTTCTGTACCAGAGTTTGATGTTACAATGAAAACAATACATAAAAAGGCTATGACTTGTTCAAATTAATTCATCCTCTTTTGCTTTGTATTTCCTGAATAAGCCACCTACTTCAAAATGTATGTACACTCCCTGTTCAACTAAAACTCTCATGTGTCCTCAGGGTTTCCTACTTATATCTAAGTACAAAAACAAAAGAACATCAGAAATAAGAATGGGTTATATAAATTAGGCTGAAGAGTTGAAGCAGTAACATGTACATGTTATCAGTGGACCAGCATTATTTCACATGGTTAAAAAGACCTAGCCCTATCTTACTTGTGATTCATAAAAACAATCCCCCATCCTAAACTTCATTTCACATAAATATTTTAGATGGAGTTATTCAGCTCAGGATTTGTCCATCAAAAACTAGGTAATTTAACTAAAACCAAAAAACAAAATAAAACAAAACAAAACAAAACAAACCCACCAAAAAACCCAAACCAACTTGACACCTGCACCGCCCTCTAATACCTGCATATTCAGGGTAGCAAATAGTGAGAGGACTTCTTTTGATTTTTTCTTCAAAAAGATCCTTCTTGTTCAGGAATAGAATAATAGAAGTGTCTGTGAACCATTTATTGTTGCAGATACTGTCAAACAATTTCATGCTTTCGTGCATCCGATTCTGTAATTGGAAAAAAACACATCTGTTTGTATTTCATCAGAGTTCAGTAGTAAAATCAGGATCTGTATTTTTGATTGGTTACAAATCAACTATGTAATTTACAAAACTAAGTTTTTAGCAAACAAAATCACACTTTTCCACAGGGAAATACAGAGTGACCAAGATCACTGCAAAGACCACTTCTACCAGCAGGGTTTAAGTAACTACTTTATCTCATTTCCAAATTTAGCATGTTTTTTACCTCTTACCATAATTCTTAACTCTGTAGACAAATTATCCAACATGTAAGTACTTTGGTCAAGTTTCAGTCATTTAAGTAGCAGGATACTAGCTATGACTTCTTGAACTACATTTGACTTGGAAGGTTTTCTTATTTCTCTTTCCTCCCCAAATTATATTTTATAGGAAGTTGCAGAACACGAGGAAGAGCACAAAAGTCTGTTAATGATTCACACACAATACACAAGCATCACTTCAGACCACTCAGACAGTAAAATGCATGCTGTGCGCAGTGACATGGAAGGACTAAACCCTTGAAAGAAGAGAAAGGAGTAGAGGGGGGTGGAAGGGAGAAGGAAGAGAAAAATGTCTGCAACTGAGATCAGAGAAACACATTTCGAAAGAAACAAAAACTGAAGACTGAGGAAGGAAGGAAAAACAAAACACGGTATAGATACAGATAAGTCAAGAAAGAAGTACTATGTACTTCTAGCATCCCTAAAGAGACTCAAATGTCTATTACTGACAATGCATCCTCATTAATTTATGCATCCTTTAAAACATGAAAGCACAGCTGCAAAGAATACTTGTCTCTTAGTATTCCTTCTGAGAATATGAGAAAGTACTTTGAAACCTGAAGGCATGAATTCTATCACCATTTCTGAGACCTCTTGCACAAACCATACATCTTATAAAGCAGTAATGCTGCAAAAGACATATTTATAGCTTTCCTTCCAAACTTATTTAGCTTCTATCCAACAACTGTTCCCTTCTTCTACATTGCAGTACTTGCCATTTCCTCATCTTCAGCCAAGACCAAGTCATAATCACTTAGTGCCACACAAAAAATAATTGCTGTAACACCCTCAAAACAATGAATCCACTTCTTCCGCTCTGATCTTTGGCCTCCAACATCAAACATTCTGCAAAACAGAAGCACAAAGAAGGGAATGAACTTTGGAATTTCTAGCTTTCTGAATATTAACCAATAGTATCTGAAAGCATCAGACGTGTAAGTCTTAGCACAACATTTTAAAAAGGACATAAAACTCTGCAACATTTATTACTATTTTTCTCAGTAAAAACACCAATTTTAATAAAGCCTTAAAAGCCTTCCTATACATTTTAGAGAACATGATGAGGTATGAGATGAAAGCTAAACAAGACTAATTATTTACAATATTATATTTAATAATAAAGTTAAATGTAATCTATAAAAATAAAAATATAAAGAGTTAGCTTTACTAAAAGGTCTAAATTAATAAAAGATACTGATCAACAATGTAAGATTCTTTAAGAAAAGAGTGGTGTCTTTCAGTACTTGGAAATAATGCAGAACTAAGGAAGTTGAATACAGGCAACACTGACTTCATTATTGATGTTTTCGTATTCTGAATATTAAAACAAAGTTAAATGTGTAGAAAATAAATATTAGATCTCAACTCTAAATTCTGGTGACATTCAGCACCTCTCTTCTAAATCAAATTACAACTTAAATCCATTCTTCGATTGGCCATGTTTAAATGGGATTTTTTTAAGAGATGTTTCATTTATTTTCAAAATTATTTTAAAAGACAAAAAAAGGGGTACAGAGTAAAAACAACCCTCATTTTCCCTCTAATAAACGCATTTTTTTGAAATGTAATTAAGTCTCACATATGACAGGTATACTAAAACTGACTTGTATTTTTTATTATCCCCCTTTCCTGTTTTTCCCTGAGCTGTAAGACTGCAAGGGTGGAGCACATGGACAAAACCTTACCAATTTAATGTTAGTGTACTACACAAGTAGGTAAATTGCAATTGAAGGGTTTTAATTAGTTATTTTTAGAAATCAAGTGTTCCAAGTTGCTACATTTTAATTTGAAAAAACACAGTGAAAATAAGTAGAGAGGGAAACAGATTAGAAGTAAAACAAAGCCCCTTTTTCATCAAAAACTGTCAGAAACTTCGTAACCTATAATAAGGTCTTCTATGTGGGTACACTACGGTGTGACGATGCTCATTGCCCATTTAATGTTCTACATTGGGATAATGCTGTGTTAAAAAAGCCTTGAAAGATTATTCATGTTAGAATTTAAAAATGGAAAAAAGATTCCTTAGAAGTGTTCCTTGCCTTCAGAGATATCTTTGAGAGGAAGCCTTTGGATATTGCCCTATAAAAATGCAAGGCAGCCACTTACTCATACTTCTCAAATAATCAGTGATGGCTGTAACCCTAGGAAGATATTTTGTACCTGTATACCTTAATAATTAATACCTTAAATTTTACTTCTTACTTGTGTCATTCTAATGTTATGTTTTTAACTTTATACTAAGAGCTAAATTTCCATAAGAATTAACATTTCTTTAAAAAAAAAAAAAAAAAAGGTGTTCTTTGAAGACAAAACTAGTAAATCATCAGACTCAACTTCTGGAATAGTCTATAGAAACAGGATGAAGACAAGCTATTTGCTTTTTGGATTGAATCAATAACCAAAGTTATGCTAAGCACTTTATAGAGAAGGCTGAATTGAGGCTCAGCCTCAAAGAATCTATATGCACACAGAAGAACGGGAAAGAAAAGATAATGAAAGAAATTGATATTGCACAGCTAGTCGTGTTTATGTACCCTTGCCTTACAATAATCAAGCCTTTCATGCCTTTGGTTCATCCCAGAAGTTCTTTTCAATGTTATGTCAGAGTACATTTCCAGCCCTTCCAATAACTCATTAAGCCTGTCTCCTACAGCACAGGTACAGGTGTTTAAATGTACAACATTACAGCTAAATACTTCCACAGGCCTGTCTCAAAGTTACACATTTTACAGAAGCATAATCCCATGGTCCCTGTAACAGCCCTGATAATCAGTACAGTCGGGACCCATCTACAATAGGGAGCTGAACAAGAAGCATTAGAAAGTGAGTGAGAAGACGAAGATGCTCCTCAGAATACCAAAGACCTCTCTTCAGGCTTGGCTGAGGCTACTCTCCTCAAGTTTTCAAGAGATACATTCCCATTCATCAGCTATTGTTTTATGGATTAATACAGATTTTGTACACTTAAACCCTAAAACAAGGAAACAACATACTTCCACAGCATTGATGGTTCTAAAGCATCCCTATTACAGTATTTGATACACATTTCCATGAAAAAGAAATATTTTCTGTAAAGATACTAAAAATATATATTATATAGACATGCTGACAACAATTTCTGCATAGTCTAAATGTGATTTCATGTAATATAATGTGTGTTTTACTGAGTATTCTTCTCATTCTTCCTCACCAGTAGGAGGTAGACTATTCTGATGCTTTCACCATGGATGGTGCACCTGGACTGGGGAAAACTCTGATGTCAGTACAGGCTGGGGGATGAATAGATTTAATTTACATAAAAAACATCTTTACAAAATGCTTCCAATAAACCAAAACATTTACTGAAATTCCAAGAACTATTATATCCCCTCAGAAAATTGAGTCCAGCATGAGGAAATTTTTTTTATTTTTAAAGAAATGGAGGGGAAAATAATCAAACCTGTGGTTAGACAAATTTGTTAAATTACACCATTGAAAGCTATATTCTAGAGGAACTACAGAAACTGTAACAGACAGATAATCATGCTGCAAGATTTACATACTTAAAATGAAGATCTTTGAAAGTAAAGTGAGTTTCCACTATTCCTGTGGTTTTCACTCTAGTCCTGAGAACGTCCTGTTGAGTTGGAATGTAGCTGGTTTGTGCTATCCTGTCCAAGTCGTTCAAATAACTAAAGATAAAAATAAATACTGCTTTCAGTTATTCATAAAATAGTAACAAAATAATTACAAAGAATTAGAGAAGTCCTAGGTCCATTCATTATGTTGTGCTTGAATTTTATAAAATTAATTTCTCTGACATAAGACAAAAAAATCTAGACACGTTATTCACTAAAATTTCCAAGTTTTTTTCAAAATAAGCTTTAGAAACACAAAGACATTTCATTCCAGATGAAAGAAAATTTATGCAATTTATTGCACTACAAACTGGAAATCCCAAAATGCAGACACGGTTCCACGTACATCACTGTTGTTCGCACTAATTAGAAGAACACCTTCATCTTTGTAACCTAATGAACTACCAGTTACTTTGAACTGTAAACGAAGTCCCAAATTACTCTGGATTTGATAAGAGGTATGAAAAGAACAACTCAGTGTTTTGGCCAGAATTAATGTGTTTAGGAAAATGCCTTATACATAACAATTAACTTTCTATTGAGAATTTCTAATTACACATATTTTTTACAATAGTATGCTTTCATTGCCAAAATTCTAGCAATGTAGGCCAAGACCAGTGCTTCTAAAAACCACACAAATCTTACTTGTGCTTACTTTGATGTTCCCATAGTAACTAGGGAAGGCATTACATTCTATTTTCTGTGTAATAAGTTAGCAATTTTAAGGATACAACTGTATGGCTGAAAGAACAGTTTTCTTATGAAACTCGAGGTAGAGATATCTAAAGCAACAAAACAGAACACAGGAGGGAACCAGAGGAGAGTAATTTCATCTCCAAACAAAGTGCTCCATATTGAATAAACTTCATACAAGAAAGTGAGAAATAACTTCAAACACTACAAGTTACTTCAGAATTATAAAGTTTTAAAAAAATTGCACTATAAGCAGTGACACAGCTATGCCATTCTTTACCATCTTACCTCTCCCTTGGTGGACTCTTCCCTTGACTGACTTACCATTACTTGCTGCCACACAGTCTTATTTCTGCCACCCTTAGTTCCTTATTATTTTCTTTTTTTACTGAAGTGCCTTAGCATAAAAGATGCATCCTGATTGTTACCTTTGCTCAACACATTTCTAATAGAGACCATTAATCAACAAAGAAAATGCAGGAATGTTGAATTATAGGAGAAACTCTATTATGAACATGAAAGTAGTATCCTTGGTAATACAAATTCAGATCAAGTTTTCTGGACACGTTCAGATACTGAAAAGGTATTTGAGTCATGCTTTTGTATTAAAAATGCTACTTAAGCACCTTAAAGCAATTTTTGTCTTCTTTAAGAGGGTGAAACACCTGGTCAGAACATGACAAGTTCATCATTATACCACACCTCTTCCTTTCCAACCTTGAAGCCCAGTTGTAGCATTTTGACCCAAGCAGACAGTATCTCTATCCAGATACTTCTGTGGTTTCCATCTGCATGGTAGTGGAATTTGTCAAAAGATGACACACTTCTTTAACTACTACTTAGAAGGCCAAGAAAATCTTGTCTGTCACACAGTACTTACTAGGCAGCAGAGTCATTAAGCTGATACTCTCGAGATCTGTTGAAACAAGCTTGAACTCCACTGTCTTTCCACAGTCTCTTGATAACTCCAGCAAGCTCTGCAGTCATAAACCCTTCTTCTGCTGCTCCAGCCAACACAAAGAGTTGACGAGCATCATCCTTTAGGATGTAAACAGAGAGTGCAGAGACAGATATTGAGAAATACAACACATGTATTATCACCTTAGAACTATATTCAGTAAATGAGTTACTTAACCTAGTAAATGTGAATGTAACCAAACAAAAAAAAAAAGGAAAATAAACAATTGGTTTTAGTGTTCTCCACAGGATATCAATTCCCTCATTTTTCAACAAAGCAAAGTGTTTCAATGCTAAAAATTTGTCATTGCTGATGAAGTTTCTTCTGATCAGTTTATAAGTTGAATAGGTTTTCATAAACAGGAGTAGGAACATATTTTGCGCTCCTGCTCAAGCCTAAAGTTAACCATATTTGCTCATCAAATACCACATACTGGACAAAATGCTTACATTGCAGACTAGACCCTTCAGAAGTGCAGATGCATATTGATTAACTAAAGATAACATATTAAACACTTAAGCTTCAAAAAAACAGCTTTGAAAGTGACAAAATCACTTCCCAAATTGTGCATCAGGAAGATACAAATATTCATCACCTCTAATTATTCTACAGAGACCAAATTTTCTTGTTAAAACAATATCAAACAAACATCAAGATTTTTAAGAGCAAATGCTGGATTTTAAAACTATTTATAATGACGGGCTTTGAGAGTGAGGCTCGGGAATACAGGACGTAAATCCACCATTCCCCTTTAACAGAATTTGACCAGTTTAGAACCTTCATCCAATTTTGACTGAGCAAAGAAACTTAATGTTAGAATTGTAAGGCACTGGGAAAAAGACAGCAGCTGGGTAGAGGGAAGATCTACATTAATACCCTGCTGTGGGGAGCTGCTTGACCTTGTTTATTAGCAGTATGTGATCTAATGCCAAGGTACATCAGGTAGAAAAATCATCACACTCAAGGCTTGTCACTACTACCCACAGCGTGTACTCTTTGCTCAGTAATTAAAAGAAAGAGAACAATGAACTTGGAAAGGAGAAAGGGAGAGACTTGGACACATCAGCTGGGAACTGAAAGTATTTCAAGAAAGAGGAGGATTTAAAAAAGCAACACATAAGGTTATTCCCACAAAACAGTAAGTGAAGACACAGGTGCAAATCTGTAGAAAAATCTATTGCTTTGCTGTTTAAACACTAAGCTGTGGGAAAAAAAATTTCAGGATAAGCACATTAAGCAGTGATTGTTCTAAAGATATTGTCCACTGCAGACTTAAATAATCAAAGCTTATGCAAGCTAACAGAAAAATTGTTTACAGATACATTGAGCAATACTGAATTTCACAGGCTGAAAACACAAAGCTTACAGTTCAGTCAACTCAAGGCAAACTTGAAGAGATTTAAACATATATATGTGCAAGTACATATATGAAGAACAGGTATCTGATGTATAGTTGAAAGTGTCTTTTCGAAGCTAGAGTAGGTGGAAATCTAAAAGAATATTTGTTAAGCAAAAATACTAATTACTGTACATAGACAGGACAAATTGTGGACAAATAATAAAAACTCAATGGATTGCAATAATAATTACGTACAAAAGCCAGAGCCCTAAAGATCAAAGGGTTGTCAGAAGTCAGATCTCAGGGACTGTAATCTGAGCAATATGCCTGCATAAAAGAAACCTGAATGATAATTTTGGTCTTGCATGTTCTGGATGCAAAGGCAAGAACCTACAACTCACAGAAGCAGCAGACCTTGAAGAAACAATATATAAAACATATGATGGAAACAGCTTAGAAACTGACAGCCAATTTTGTCACAAAAGATGATGTCATTTTATGCCTATCATGGTCTGACTTTCAAACATACAAAATTTACTGTTTCATATAGCTTTCATCTCTAAATGCTCTCAAAGAGGCAAGATGGGAAAGGGAAGGTGAAACAAGAGAGATGATTCTAGCTCTTAAAAAGCCCAAACATTAAGAAATGGTCTCTGTTATGCTTGTACTCCTTTTGCTAAAGATGGCAACTACCACAGACATCACAAGAGAGGTAGTATGCAAGGATCAAGTCCTACTTTCATTATTAACCAATGCTAGATATTTTTTCTTTAATATCTTTAACTTGAATGGGGCAGCTTCCTCTCTAGGTATCACTCATTTTATACCAGATTTCATAAATGAGGTAATGTAAAAAACCTAATTTAATCATCTCTCGAATTACAGTAAATCTCACATTCAGAAAGTGCTCCACAATCCCTTTGAAGCACATTCACTAAATGTCTCTAAAAACACAGTTTTAACTTAAGTACTGTCCTGTGACACAAAGATACACCAGACTCCAGACTGACCCTTACTGAAGCTGCTGGTGTAACCTGTGTTCCCTTGACTCAATAACTTGAAAAAAGAAAACGTTCAACTCACTGCTTTACCATTAGTCCTACGACAAAAATAAGAGTATATTATTTTCCAAACAGACTTATTGCATTTAGAGGAAATCCCTCAGAAATTCAACCAAAATAATCTGTAATACTTTGCCCCAGGAGTTACAATTTCAAGCTTTTTTTTTCCAAAACAAAATAGAATAACTGAGGTATAAATATACTTTTTTTTTTTTTTTTTTTTTTTTTAAGTGAGACTGACATACAACAGAATCTCTGTATTACTTTTTCCATTTCTGGCTTAACAAATGGCAGGAATCTAGTTCTAACGTTCCACAGTAGTGAAGTTCTGAAAAAAAAAAAAAGAATTTGGACCACCATGACTTGACTAAGTGCAAAGGGATGGATGGTTATTTTAAGATTATTCCTGACAGAAGTTTGCCTCATCATTTATATAGCTCTCTGAAGTCGAGAAACTCAGATGACTTCAAACTGACATCATATATAACATAGCCCTCAAAATCTTCTTGTTAGTCATTTTATCTGCTAACACCTAAATTTACTCCTCCTCCGTTTTCTCTTACTATGTATTTAGCAACATAAGTCTACCATCTGCCTCTTTGCAACATTAACTGCCAGACTCCAGAGAGAACTCCACTGCACAAATACCAAACTAACAAGCACTGAGATATTCTTGCTGCCCTGGAAAACTTGGGTCTTAAGGGCAGACTACAGCAAACATGAGAGCAAATGCAGAGAGGAATAACCAATGAAAATGAAGCTTTTCCTAGTTATGTTTACAACTGAAGAGACACGATCAACACATGTACATAACAAAAATGGCTATAATTGGCTAACTGCCAATCAGATTTAGACTTCAGATACGCCTTTATGACTCACTATACGTAATCTCCTGAATGTTTGTCTTCCTTATGACAACCATACATACTGCATTTCACAAGATTACTGAAGGAATACTCTTGAACGTTTATAAATTTTGCTTTTCAAGCAATCAATAAAATGAACACAAGACTGTTGTGAATGAAGAATTTGCACACTGTTTCTTAAAGGCCCTCCTCTCCTTCCAAACTGTAATTCCACCTTAATGTGACAGAAAGAACTTAAGTCAAAATATCCTTCTGACTACCTTACATACTTATTTCAATACATGAACAGCAAAACCCTTCCTCCATTTTTTCCTGGAGGACAGTCACAACATGACAAGTTCCTGCATCAAAACCTTTATGGGTGAGCATTCCATGTTCTAACATTGATTTCTGTGGAAAGGAGATAAAAGCACACATCCTGAACTAAGTTTAACTATTTAAACTAACAGCTTTGAGGATCAATTTCAGCACTGCAGCACAGACTGTACTCAGTCCTGCAACAAGAGAACAAGTAAAAACACCTAAGCTGAGCATTTCACAGAAATATTCTGAGCATCTCACCACCTGACCAGATGTGGGTATAATCAAGGTCACCACAGGTAAGAGCACAGGGGTAGGACTGGAGATATCAATTCTACAGACCAGCTTCAAATAGGTGGAATGGCAAATAAACCTATCAGAGGTTTGTATGTGAGACATAAGATGAAATAAGTTGGAAAAGGTGAAGAAAAGTTTAGAAAAAGGTCTCATTTCCAGGGAAAAATCCCAAGATTGGTATAATGAAAAACATGGGATACAACATCAGGTCTGTGCCCATGTCTCTGCTTTGAGTAAAATGAAGTCCTCAACACTGGAAATCCGTATGACAGGATTCAGTTCAGAGGTTGGAAAAGTTTCAGGCATTGCTGTGCCTATAACTAATAGAGATGTTCAGACAGTAGGTACATGCCTCCATATTTCAGCTGTGTTTTTTAAGGAATGTGAACATGTCTAACTGCAATGGCCTGCAGAATGCAGCAGCCCACAAATCCATACAAACTGCACAGTTAAATGTTTTTGAAAAGTTCCCTAAGACTCGGATGTTTAGTTCTCCAAATTTGGACAGAATTTGGAAAATTGTATCTAAAACAAACAGCTGTTGTGAATCAATCCAATGCTGATTGCTCCACAGGTCACTTTGCCATGTAAAGTTTTCAATCAGATTTTGTATCGTACAAAGGAGACTTCTGGATATCAAAAGATTTTTTCAGGAGACAGCATGGATATTTCAGGTGTCTGTACTTCAATACTCACAGCCCTGATTGGATCACCAAAGTCTATCTTCAACCTCCCCATGGCTCTAATGATAGCAATAATGGACTGAATGGTGTTACTGTAGACAACAGCTTTGTACTGTTTACATTCTTCTTCTGAATAACCAGCCTCATGGATAATCCTACGGAAGAAGAAAATAATAAATTCTCTGTTCAGACAAAGAGAAATATTTCTCTGTCATAGTATTTTACCATACTTACTTCATCTGTTTGACAATTGTGCTTTTTCCTGATTCACCAGCTCCTGAAAAATAAATGCGTGAAAATTCATTAGACTTTTAGTAATCTTTGAAAACATATTTAGTTTCTACACTTCAAATGTCTAACCAATATAAAAACTTTCAATAGGTAAAAGGACACATTACAAATTGATTTTTAATATAAAAATCCATCTTAAGGTGGAAGTTCCAAAATCAAGCCATTTTAAGATCAAATCATTCAGTTCTAAAATGTCTTTTCTTCTTATAGAAGTGAACATAATCTTTATGCAGTCTGCTGCTGTTTCTAATGTAAACAGATGATCAGTCACTCCACTTCAAAGGGGTCTGAAGCTCAGTTCCTCTAGCTGCCTTTTTAATCAAAACCTAAACAAAGTCCTCCTTTATAAGTTCTTCACATATTAACAGTCTTCAGTGTTGCAAATGAACATCTTAAAACTCTTCAGGGCTCTAGTCCTTATAACCCTCTTTTGACCCTTGCATGAATAAACCAACACAGCCAACCTACTTCTTGTTAGAACAGATGGCATAAGGTTTGTCAGTCCTCCTGATACCATTCTTAGTGCTTAAGAAATTAAAAAAAAAAAAAAAAAAAAAAGAGCATGCTATGTTAAAGTACAAAGTTTACAAATACAATTAGTCTCTCTGTCTACAGACGGGGGTGGGGGGGGAAATGTAGTTTTTGCTGTCTCAACAATGTATCTTTGGTCTTGTTTCTCTCTCTAAAGATGTATGAAACTCTTACAGCTGTGGTGGAGTCATCATCCCCAGAGGTATTTAAAAACTCTGTAGATGTGGCACTTGGGGTTAAGTAGAAAATTGGCAGGGTTGAGTTAAGAGTTGGCCTTTTCCAACGTAAACACTTGTACAATTCTGTCCACACAATCATTATGCATGCCAAGGCCCTGCTTTCCAGGAAGTGGCCCAATACCTGCCTCCCAGTGGGAAGAAGGGAATTAATTCTTCTTTTTGCTCTGCTAGTGTGTGCAAGCTCTGGCTTTTCCTATTAAAACATCATTATCTTGATCCATCAGTCTTCTTGCCTTCCTTCTATTTTGAATTTATCCCAAGGGAGAGGAGGGTTATCACACAGCTGTGTGGGTGTTTGGGTTGACCCTTGCTTTCACGGCTGCACTGGCAAAACTGCAGACAGGTCAAAAGAAGCTGTTCTTCCCCAGCAGTCAGCATTTATTATGCTGCATCGAGTACTGTATCTAGTTCTCCCCCTCAGCAGCCAGTAAATGAGATACTGATAAACTAGACAAAAACCAGTAGAAGGTCACTTAGTTGTTTAGAAGGTTGATGCACATGGCATTCCAGGAAAAGCTACAAGGAAAGGAGTTTTTTAATCCTAGAAAGACTGGGAAGAAGGTTGGATGTGTGCACAGCTGCTATCCACTCCATAAAACTTGCTTACGACAGCTTAAAGCAGAAGTGAATTTGTTACACATTACACACACATAACAAAGAGATGTGAGGCAATCAAGAACCTGCAGCACTCACAGTTTCACAGGGATATAAGGGGGGAAGGAGGAGACGTGCAGGGGACCTATTCCCATGGAAGAGATTGTCCTGCACATGGAGGAAGTAGAAATTCAGCCTTGGAGACCTACAAGATTCAACTGGCCAAGGCTCTGAGCAACCTTATCTATTTCAACATTAGCTTGGCTTTGAGCCAAGGGCTTAACGAGATGACTTGTAGGGTTTCTTCTAACATACATTATTTCATGCCAGTATATCAGTATTCTGTACTTGTATCTACTGTACAGTGATGCTTTTGGGATGTTCCTCCTACTGAACCAAATATGTAATTCAGGACAGACTCAAGCCAATTTAAGACTGACTGCCAAAAGATGTCCCACCTCCTCCCCAGCACTGCCACTGATGTGGCTTCACTTCCTCCAACATTGCACAATGAGCACTGCCATCACGAGGAGCTGGTGAGCTCAGAGCTGAATAGCTAAGGAATAGGGAAGGCCTGTCACATCCATCTAAGATTGCCTAATGCCATCATTAGCTAATGCCCAAGCAAAAAACTTATTTTTTTTTGTAAATCTGCAAGTTTCTTTGTAGAGTAGCAATAGTTCTCAGATGCTGAGCTGCCACAGAAATACATTGATATAAACAGAAATCAGAGACATCAATACAAAAGTCATTCGTTATTCAGACACCTGAAGTATTTATAAACCAAATTAACACTCAGTCTCAAAATAGCTAATCATGCACTTAAGCACAAATAAGTGACAAAAGTTCAAAGATTAGCTTTGTTAACGAAATTACTATAATTTGCTTTGCATTAATATTTTTATTCAAATAATTTGAATACAGTATATTCCTCTGCATTCAGCAGCAGTTTTGGGGATATTAAAAAATATACTACAGCATTTAATTTATATAACCTTGTAAAGTGCTCTTTCTGTTAAAAATTTGTCACGTTTGACTAACCAAGCAGGCCAGTGTCAGGGCTAGTTACAGTATAAAAATGAAATCCTTTTTGTCATACACTTTCTAGTTAATTTTTTCTGAGTCAGATATGAGTGTCAGCGTTCACACGTACCAAATACCTAGAATTATCATAAAAGCCCTGTCAGTAACATAGCCACAAACACTCATAATACATATGAAGGACTATTAAGTCATTTTTTATAGAGCACCCATCATCAACAGTGAGTTTCTGGAAGGTGCATTCCCCTACATTATTTAATGGAAAACAGAAACAATTGTGTTTGGTTTGGGTTTTTCCTTTACTTGCACACTGAAATGCCTGCAGCTTTCCTAATCATCTTTGCAAAGTATATAGGAAAATTACACCTTACTGAAGTGTAAGTATCCCATACTGAAAGGCAATTCATTATTTTTGCACTCCTGAATGCAGAGTTTTGCCAGATTTTCTAACAGATGTACTTCTAACACTTCCTCCTTTATCTCAGCATAAATAAATTGTCTATACAGCCAAATGAGAACTAACTCTGTTTTAGAAAGCTTTAGACAGGAGCAAGCAGTATTAAATATTACATGTGACAGCTGCATATAAAATGTCAGAGCTGGCTGTATTGTCACAACCAAACCCTACCCAAATTTAGACTGACTTGAGTGTATATTCCTCAATCATCTAGTAAGGGATGTTATTTATTGCTTGCTAGTTATGTGTGATACTTGATTTCAGTATCACTACTGTCAATAATATGAACAGTCTTACAGGTTCTGTTACTATTTATGTATAACAAAAATATTAATAAAAAGACATGACAGTTCTGCTCAGACTAGAAGAAGGGCAGCACATCAGTTCTGAATTTAAAAGAATAGTGAGTTATTTTTTTGTTTGTTTAGTTTTAAATGATGGTCTAAATTAACTGTTAGGTCTACACATTAAAAAAAGTTTTAATAGCTGACAAATATTTTCCTTTCTCTTGCACACTATGTGCTTCATGTGCTTCTCAAAAAAAAAAAAGGCAACACATCCTATGAAAATCTAATTTAAAGTGAAGAATTTTAAAACTTTTGTTCACATAGTTCATAAGAATATAACTTGAACTAAACTTAATACTCTTACTACACCTGCTTGCCAGAAAGCAGGTAGATCCTTATGCTTCATTATGGAAACTGACAAAGTGTGGAAGCAAGGCACATCCAAGTTAATCAGCATAATTTCATGTTTTCCCCATAGATCCTGCTATAATCTGAAGGGTCTTCTGCATTAAAGTTTAGTACCTTCACATGTCAGTATTTCACAGTTAGTATTGGGCTATTCAAAGCAGTCTTTTACTTGGATCCAGCCTGAGTTCCAACAGCCCTTGGTGAATTCAGAGCCAGCAAATAAACCCAGGCCTGTGACTGACCCAACCGTACCATCCACAGCTAAGGGAATCTGAATAAGGAGGGGTTAAGCTGGTATTAGATTTTTTCTTTCAAAGCCAATTTTCAGCTTTGGAAATAGAAAAATCAAAGCATCTTCATGTTCAAAGAAACCAATCAGAAAACTATTTAACAGATCAGCCTCGCACATAGCCCTCTGAAGGAACCAAGTAAGACTAGTAAAGTTCAAATAAATTTAAGGAAAAGCTAAAGCAGTATTTGGTTCTACAGGCTGTGATTCGGCCAGTTACAGAAAAAACCTTAAAAAGAGTTGGACTCGATCTGAAGGTTCTTTTCCAACGTAAATGATTTTATCACCCTATGACTCATTACTACGAAATCGTAGCAAACACCATCTTAGATAGATTGAATATTCTTTTACTTTTCAAATGGAGCAAACCTGTGTTTAAAAAGAATTGTTAAATAATTTGATTAAAATTAACAGATCAGCAAAAATGTCACTTTAAACCACTCAGAGTGTCTCATGATTTATTATCCCACACACTGCCTACATAGCAAGCATTCCAGAACTACAAATTTCTGGAACAAATGTTTTATGCACTCAGGCACAGAAACTGCTGCTTGTAAATGGTGAGATCTTAATAGTTACATTTCTAACGTGTGACACATTCGCTAATTGGTTACTGAAGGAAACAATCAAGTACCGAAGTAAAAACAAAGGAAACTTTCAAGTTCACAGTATCCCTCTTTGGAGGAAAGCAACCCTCAAGTACAACAGTTTCTATTAGCATAAATATACTCCTTGTAACACTAACACAGGAAAAACCCTATAGATACAATTTTTCTTGAGGAAAAAAAGATTAGAGTTAGAGAAAGAATGGGTTGGCTTTGAAATACCAACTAAGTCAGACAAAGGAACAGAACCCACAAACAAGTAGAACAGCCCTGTATGTTGTCAGAAGAGAGATCAAGTATGGACAAGAGTAATTAATACAAAACCTTCTAAAGATGCTTGCCAACTTTTCAGCTTGTAGAACAGGACACTTAGACCAAACTAACTTTGCACAGACACATGCGGAATTTAAAATAAAACACATTGACTCGTAAATTTTTGGATTCACCTCCTGTAAAGTTCTCGCCCCACAACTCTCCTATCCAATTCTGTCAGATACTGGAGTTTCATAGTAGTAGGCACAAGCTGAATGGTGCCTGTTCCTCAGTTGTCACTGGTCACAGAAAAGCAAAATGTCCACTGATTTCTACTCTTTCTGCTGTGGGGTTAGTAATCTCTTACAAAAGCATACAGCTTTGTAGCTTGGAAGATCACTTGGAAGTATAATCTCCTAAATGTATCACCTCATGACACATTAGCAGACACGAGATATAAATTAGAATGCAAGTTGTTAATCAGTGTTACTATACCCAAAACATATCAATGCTGGGACAGGAAACCACAGTGGAAACTTGTTGATACAACATACATCAGACAGAGCACTAAACAAAACGTTGTCTGATACCAGCACCCACATTGCTCTATCTCCCCGAATTTTTTTATTTTGCCCTGTGTTCCCACTCCCCCTTTTTGAAGCCATCCAGCAGTAACCCTTCTTATCTACCACCATCCTGCATTCTTTTAATTCTGGGGCAGCTGCTGACCCTGGTACTTTATGTTCCTTTTCCCCTTCCCTGCTGTTTTCATATAGTCAACCAAAATTGGATAGTACTCGTTACTTCTAGGGTGGCATTAGTCTTGGAATTTCCATAGCTACTGGAATTTGAATGCGCCAGGAAACTTTGAGCAAATTAAGAATCTGTATGAATAGTATGTGGAAGAAAATGTTTCAGTAACGTAGCCATGGAGTAATAGAGTGTGAATCCCAGATTACATCACTGGTTCAAACCAGGGAAGTGACATATTCTAAAATTACAGACTGACTCAGATAAAAGATCTGAGATAATTCTCAAGGTTTCAATAGTTGCATGCTGTCTTAGTCCTACAGAAGCAGCACCATTTACACCAATAAGACACTATCACTTTTGTAAATTCCCTAACAAATCAATAACTGATTACAACTAATTATTTCATTCTTAGGTCTTCAGTGTCTCTCCTAGTAGATGTTTTAACCAAATAGTACACAATAAAATAGTAAATATTAAATATAAGACATCATTTAACAAAACTGTTAAAATAAAATGCTATCTCAAGAAGTAATTATGCACTATCTCATGGTAGCATCCTATGTGTTTATTGAGGTCTACACATCTAATAGACTGCTCTGAGTTTATTAATTATCTAGGCTGTTACTATAGCAAACACATAAGCAAGTGATAAAGACAGTATCGATTAGTTCAGCATTTAAACAACAAGGAGAAATTATGGGTTTATATTCAGTATAACCTCTGGAGTTCAAGGAATTCTAAAAAAATAAAATTTCATTATGATGAAATGAGAGACTGCATTTTGCAAACCTTAAGGTAACTGCTATTCACCTTTTTATCTTTAAAAGTATGAACTGAGTTTTGTGCTACTTGAAATTTTCAATTAGTGCTTTTGAGGACGAAAGGTTTATGAAATGTTCTCTTTGTTTAGGATTCAATCATGTGAAATGCAGACACCTTAGCATAACTTGTTATGTGCAATTTCATGTAGCACACAAAATTAAATGCATGCAGCTTTTGAACACAAATTCTATCTAGCTCTTCAAAACTGTTCCTATACTCCTCAGCTGTTTCAAATTACTAGTTGCTGCTCCTGCTACACAGGAGCCCTTTTATCATTATGCGCATCACTTATACCATAACCCTGTTGTGCACTTGTCTCACTCTAAAGGAGAGCAACAGTACAATACCAAGTGTCATATTTCAGAAACTCTGCAAAACATTCAAAAGGAAATGTGGTACCTTGGAATTGAAGCTACTTTAAAAAGATAATCTGTTCAGAATGTACCAGAGATCTCTTAAACACCAGTGTCACTGACTTTCCCAGGGACAGTGCCATTGTACTTTTTATTTCAATTAAGATATAGGCGTAGCTTCCTTTGTGTGAAGTGCCAAACCCAGCAGGGCTGTGACAAGCTGAGACTCGAAGGTTTGGAAATAAACCTCTTACTTATGCCAGAAATTAAGTATGGGAACTAACGCACATTTAGAGATGAAAACTAGTTAGCAATCATGCTTGCTGCCTGACAACTGTGTCACACCACCAGCAGCTAAACATTTGTGGGTCCAGGTTTATCTAACATGTCAATGTTGACAACAGCTTGATAAGATTAGCAGTTGACTACTTAAACGTATCAAAGGCCAGCATCCACACTACTGTACTCTAAAAGACTTGGGAATCTCCTCAAAATTCAAAGCCCAAAACCTTATTAGTGTTTCAAATGGAACTTCAATATAGTAAATAAATTATTTCCTCTACAAAGCTAAGATTTAAATTTGTTACTTAAAAAAAAAATTAAAGCAGTTCCCTTCTTCCACACATACTGGTATGCTCAGAAATAATCAGTGCATAATTTGAGATCATGCTATGAAAGAACATAATTAAAGACCTTCTAGAACAGTTTGAGTGGATATTGTATGACTTCACTCCAGGAGACAAACGCTGAGTGCTCCAACAGAAAGAAGTACCTCCTTTAGTCTTACAATGTTTATCAACAGTTACTGTTGATTTCTGCCAACAGGGTACAGCATGCCTCATCCAGACCTCCAAGTATATAGCCAATAAACCTCTAGAAATTCAGAGTGCCCTGACATTGCTCTTGACAGTGTGGTTGGCCCTCATGGCCTTTTACTGTTCAGTGAGCTATAACCAAGATGTGCAAAGAACGCAGGTTCAGCAACTGAGATACCAGAGAGAACTTACTAAGCAGGCTATCTTTCATTGCAATCGAAAATGCTTTATAAAAAATTCCCCACCGCAACAGAGGCATACTTTATGCAGGTTTTTCTGGTGGAGAGATACAACAAAGGAACTCGGAATTAACAGCATATTTTCATTGCAGTCTCCGCCTGCAATTCAGAACAACACTACTGTTGTGTTATCTACAATTGTGAGAGAACTTACTGTCCTGCTACCTCATATTACTATGTAACTGTACAAAGAGCTGGAACAATCAGAAAGTAGAGCGTGCATTTCTATCAAAACAGGAAAATGATCTCTCATGTAAATCTCCGCTGATTTTATTCAAAGCTCTACTTGTCACGTAACACCAACGCATTCTTTGCAAATGCAATAAATGGGTACTGTCAAAGTTTATACCAGGACAAGTGCAATTACACTAAAAATTGTCCCATTATTGTAGAAACAGAGAAATAAACTTCAGTTCACATAAATTTTCAGTATTCATCCACACTTAACAGTTTTTTCACTTTGTAGCTCAAGGACTAAGATCCACAAAAATCAGAAGAATAAGCACACTGATAGTTGACCTAAATTCTCTCCCATGTCTCCAACTCCACCAAAAAATTGTATGTATTTAAAGTGACAGGGATTAAAATGTAAAAAGACCTTAGATACCTAGAACAACCTTTTTCAAATGCAAACACTTTCAGAACTATCTGCATTTGAAGCAAGAAAGAAAATTCATGTGTATAGTCAACCATATTCTTTTGTTACATGCACATTCATTTTGCACACAAAACTATCCTCAAGCAGAATATTACTGGTGGTTAACAATACTTAAAAAAATAAAAAACAAAACAAAACCAACAAATAAACACAAAAAACAACAAACTGGTTTTTTTTGGTTGTTGTAGTTAAATTTGTATTTAACCAGCCTCAAACTGAGAAAACTGAAGCATGCAAAAATTCCAACCCCTTCAAACAGGCAGTTGCACACAATAATCCCAGAAGCAAGAAATAAGACATAAATACATATATACATAAACAGCAGTCTGTTGGCCTCAAACAAGTATGTAGTCAAAGCCTGATACAACCTAACCCCAAACATGTTCCAGAGCAGTAGATAGAGAAAATAACCTAAATAGTCTCTCATCCAGGAATTAGATGACAGCCTTTGCTACCAAACACTGAAGCACTAAAGCATATCAGAAGGAATCCCTGTCAGTGTCTTCAAGGGTTTTATGCTTAAGCATTATATGCTTTAGAAAGTATAAAATAGTTTTTCTAAGAGTTTACCCGATTTATTAAGGATCAGTAACTTAATCTGCATACAACTGAGAAATCGACTTTCAAAATGCTTCAAGAAATATTTAATGAATGAGGAATACAGAGAGCACTTCACTGAGATTTAGCAATTTATTTTCATTCCACCTTTGTATAGAACATCAGTGGTAAGTGTGAAATCAACAAGTATTCAAAATAACATTTAAAAAATAAAATCTACAAATACTCAAGACAACTGTCTGATTTACTCCCAATTTCTATGGTAAGACCCATAACTCCAGTCACAGCAAGTTTTAAAACTGCGTTCTGATACAATGTTTATACTGTATTCTATTTATAATGTTAGTACATCTTTACTGTTGTCTCCATTCTCCTCTCTACTGTTTGCACACTGAGCTGGCAGTTGTACTTCTTGCCCATTACCATCTTTCATTATTCACCAAATGCTAAGCAGAAGAGGATTCTTCCTAGTCAAGCCTACAACCTGTAAAATAGAAGAGCATGAGGAAGCACAGGTCCAACACTATCTGGTTTTGGAATGAAAACAAACTCCTACCTCTAACTTCCAGTCAGTACACTCCTTAAGGCAGATTGGCACTATCTCCTATGGTAGCAAAGAAGTTGTAAAAAAGCGGGGTTTGAAGAGAGTTTAAGATTTCTATCAACTGGACCTTGCAGGGGAACACGTCACGTTATTCCTAATCCAATTCTACAGTGAACCATGACACACAAATGCAGAAATTGAAAGCATCCTATTCTGCACCCACTTTTCCTTCCACCTATGTATTTCCAGTACTCCAATTGCATATGGTATCTCCACTCCTCATCACGATTTTAGTCAGGTCCTCATCAGACCAGTATGAAATACCAGCTGAATTGACCACTGGCAGCAAACAAAGTCCACACAGGACAGCCAGTTTGACTACTGAACCAGTAAAAAAAAGAATTAAGCATTTAAAAGTGACAAGGAGATGGCAAAACCATTCAGCTGGATGCTGCATGAGCACTCTCCTTTTCAGCAACCTAGAGCTTCTAGAATAGCCCTACTGGTTATTAGACAACTTCCACTGCATATTTCCAGCATTTCAATCCAGATTTAGAAAGTAGGCAAGGACCTCTTGAGTTTTACTGGAAACTATTAAAAAAGACCCAGAGATTCAGAACATCCTTACACCCATGATTGATGACAACTTGTATTACAAGCCTAACAACTACAACAGCTTCATCCATGCACAAAACAACATACAATTGAATGCATAAAAATATGTTATCAACTTTGCAAAAGAAAGATGGGATTACAGGAAGCCATTTGATTCCAACAGTATTTTATTTCAAGAAACAGACCATATTAAATTCTAGACAATATTAAGAATTATAAACCTGTTTCACATTTTCAACAGGAATTTTCATTCCAGTACATTGTTTTCTTCTGTAAAAGCAAACTGCTTAAAGCAATGATTGTAAAGACTTCCTGTCCATTCTGGTTGCCTAGATACTGTTATATTTCAATGAAGATTTAATCAGGTACCTTTGTTAAGTATATTACTCACTTCAAATTCAACACTACATTTCTAAAAAGCATGTATGAAAAAGTAATGAGGTAGAGTTAATTTCATAAGTTGAAGCACAGGATATTCAAATGGTGTTGATTCTATCTTCACAAGAAGTGAAATTTTCTAATTTCAATACCAATTTATATAGGTACAAATAATATTGAAGTTTACATGTATCTCTAAATATAAATACAGAACACTCAAATAAGCATACATCTATAAGTCAACACAGCAAGTTGATAAATCAAGTTATTACCAAAACATACCAGGAATGGTCTTATTCAAAGCTTCAATGACCCTTCAATTACCAAAGCCAGGAAAGCAATTTAGTTGCTTATCACATATTTAACAAGCCTCTTATTTAAAGAGTTGGTTCTTAAATGCTCTATGTCAATTAACCCCATCAGTTGAGATCCTGAAAGAATTATACCAAGAGAAATTTTTAAAAATAACACCAAAAAATGTTTCAAGGAAAGGGCTAGCCAGCAATTAAACCAAAAGGAAAGAGAAATGCAAAATTTGACTTGAAGAGATAACATACTTTCAAATCAAGGTTTGGTGCATATGAGTATCTGTGACACTAGGAGATTTTTAGGCCATTTTGCTGCGATGGCATACTTCACCTTCTGTTACATATTCAAGCTATAGATAATTCCAGAGACTGAAGTTGGCTGCACAGCTTTGAGAAATCCAAGGGCAAAGCCATGATTATGTGAAACATCTTCCAAGTCACCAACTCTTATACTTCTCAGAGCTATACAGTGAAAGGATTATGAGCAGTCACAAACATGGGTAATTAGCCTACAAAGTCACTCCTCCACTTCCCATCCCGATTAAGAAATCTTATTTGTCTTTTCTGCTCCTACTTAATGGAGAAGGAGAACAAAATATGTTTAGCATTAAAAAAAAAGTTCAGATCTCTTACTGCAGAAGAATACATTCCCGGTACACAAAAGTGTCTCAGTAAAAACAGTTTATTTTTGTCTAAACAATCTAATGTCAAATTCTAGTTATTCTTCCACTCAGAAATGTCACTAACTTGAGCCACTTCAAAAACTGCATTTTTCTCAACAGTGCACTCAAAACTTCTTTCTCCCAGAAGTTCAAAGTTCTGATTTTTTCAACTAATGTCTATATACCTTACCAACTTTAATACTTTTTGGATACAAAATCTCTCAGGTGAAGCCAAGTGAATTATTGTGTACTTTACACAAAGGCTGCAGTAACAATAGAGCACTGAGCAAACAAGGGGAATAAACAGAACAGGAGACCTCAGTAAAACTGGACAACGACCAAGACTCAACTTTAGAATAGCAAGTTTTCAGTAATACAGGTTCTCCTATACATGTCTTCGAAAAAACCCTTTTAATAGTTAATTATCAAGTCAGTTCAGATCTTTATTGCAGTGTTTCCACGGAAAACAAACAAACAAACGAAGAAACCCCAAAAAACAACCAACAACAAAAAAACCCTTCACATTTAACAGAACATCTTAAATTTTACCTCTTTTCTACTTTCAGTTTTGTACCACAACATCTGCCAGATAACATGTTGGAGGAAACACTGCAGATATCCATCAAGCCAGACAACAAAACTGAGTTCAGAATTTCATGCCCTCTAGACACATGGTTTGGTTTCAAATTATTTAGCCAGACTTTAGGATGTGCCAACTGCTCGATTCTCCTTCTCAGAGGACTGAAACAACTCAAGGGTAAAACGTGGCAGCAAAAGAACAATCCACTCTGACAATATGATTATATAAATCATTACAACCCAACCACAGCACAAAGCCCCGAGTTCAAGTTGTGCCAACACAACTATGCAGGGAGCTATACTGTAAACTCTACTTTTGATGTGAGTTAAAAATAACTCCATAAAAGGAAGTTAGGTGAATTTTGTAATATTATCTACAGCACAATAAACTGTCAAATCAGCACAACAATGATACAATAAACTGTACTGCCAGAAAAAAGTAGGAAGACAGTAATTACGTCATAGTGTATCACAGAATTTATGTGTGGTCTTGAAGCCCCACTGATGCTGGGAGTGGACAGACTACCCAAAAGTACCTTACCAGAGCCTCCACTTCAGGAGGGGGGGGTGGGGAATAGAAAGAATCATTACATTGTTTTAAAGAAAACTTGGAGGAAAACCATTTCTTAAGCTTCAAATGTTTTCTAACTTCTAAAATACAAAAAAAAGCCTTAATATTTAGTGCAAAAGATAAGTTAAAATAATTTTTATATATCCGTAACTACACTTTTCAATCAAGATTTTAAAAAGCAAACTCATCATTACGGATATTACAACATCTCACAAAATGCACAGTTCCTCTAAACCCTTTCTAAATCAACATGCACTGAAGGTACATGTTGTCTTAATATTTTGTCTTAATATTAAAGAACTAAAATCATGATACAATCATAAATAGTGATCTTATAAAGTAACTTCCAAAAAGAAGAAATAAAATAATAATGCAACAGAAGACCTGAAATCACTAAAGATAATTTGTAGTGAAATCTGTACACACAATAAAGACCAATATTATGGTCTTTTACACCAACATTCAAACAGAAAGAAACAAGCACAAAAGAACCCAAACTGCAATTGTACAAACATAACCACAACTGAATGGCTGTGCTTTCTGCACATCCATGAGCTTCCTTTCACAAAAGCAAGGGAGATTATCACACTATGAGAATCTAGTAATTTTGACTTTTGTTCTTTGAAATTATTGTTATATTTAGCACAAAGGCTGGAGAATTTCCCTGACTTAACTACAAAGTCAGACACAGAACTCCACATAAATAAAATCCTGATTTGCAGAGTCCAATTGTACCATATTAAAATGCAAGAGGGCTCTTAGTTCAGAATTCCTGCTAAATCCAAGCAGATAGGCAGAAATGGGGGCAGGGGGGCTAACGTAGACAAGACCAACAAGCAAAAAATCAAATCCAAGCATCAAACACTTCTTTTAGGCACCACAAAACAGCTTTTCAATAAGAGGTGAACTTTGTAAATATCTGCAGATATCTGTCTCTGAAGGCATGACAGGAAATGTTTTGTTAGAAATGTTTTAGACTAGGCTGGCATAATTTATAAAGATGAGGTCAACATCTCTGAAATGTGCAATACTTGTTTGTGAGGATAAGGCTTTTTTGAGAGCTCCCATAAGTTCAGACTTCTAAAGTCTTTCTTGTCTGCAAGTGTGGAGAAAGAGAATACTCTGGAGGAAAGGCAAGAGCAGTAATGGCACGAACAGCATAAATGTATTTTTTCAGTCCAATGTGCAATCAGTCTGGAGGGAGGTAGGTATTGCCAAGCACTGTGAGGATCATGCTGTTGAAAAGATGAGTATGCAGCAGGAGTCACTTTGACTGAGTAGACAGAAAGACACAGGTCTGCAACAAAAGAAAAGTAGACAGAAAAAGATGCCCAAGATGTGAAGATTTAAAACAAGAACTAAGTAGAATTTAGAAGTTACTGTCTTGAGGAACAGGAAGAACTGCAGTGGAAAAGATTAAAAGCAGTACTCTGTCTTAAGTTAAAAGCCACTTATCTTTAAGAACATGACATGCCAATGTTCCAATATGAATCACAAGGATCTATTCAGGAACAGAAAAGTGGCTCTCTTGGTCATTAGTATAAAGGTAACTTAAATCTATAACTGTGATTATCCAGAAAGAAGACACATAATTACAGTTGTCAAATACATGGCCTGTGACCTCCTGGATCCAGGATCCACTTCCAAAGAATGTTTAAGGCCGATCTGTTGCCTTTTTCATTCAAGACGTAAGAACCTTAACACCGAAATTTGCTATATTAGGTGAAGAATGTGATAATAAACAAGATAAAGCGCTAATCCTATAAACTTATGCTGCCAATTTGAAAATAGTCATAAAACCTGATGAGCTAACCTCATACCAGAAGGCTTTCTGCTAAATGAGGTGCTGCCTGTTCTCTCGCAGTTGGCATAAATTCAGTGTTATGTGCTTTAGCCAATTCAGGAGAAATGCACTTGCAAATCCACACCTGATCTGGATCACATGTGTATTAACACAGCACATGGACCAGTCACACAGAACTGCCACCTCCCAGCACAAGTAGAATTACATTCATTCTGCAAACATCACTTGAACTTTTATTTGTTGAATACTAAAAGTTGAGATGAGGAACCATGGAGGAGAAAACCAACTTGGTTCCACTGCTTTCTCTAGTTGGAAAACAGCCAAAATACAAACTACTTTTCAAAAATCTCACACTGAGTATATGAGCTTATCTATAAGAAGCAACAATGAAAAAATACAATAAAACAAAAAATTACTTCAGTTAGGACACAGAATTTTAGGAATTGTCAACTTGACACATTAGAGTGCTTAAGGAAAAGCACATACTTTTTAATGTTAAATTTTCAGTGTTGGTCAATATAATACATTTTATGTAGAGTTTTCATGCAACTCAAGAATTTCTTTGTAACACATTGACTGAAAATAACATTAAATTAAATAAGCTTGTTTATTTAATGGTTTTAAAATATATAATCATCAAAATCCCATGAATAAACAAGCATTTTTCATCTGGCTTACAAACTATATGCTCGAATTCAATTTACTCCTAAGAATGAGGATGGCTCTCAGAAATGTTCAAGGACAGGCTCTCCTGCTGTTGGGATAGCAGAGTGAAGTGCATAGAATTACAAGGTTAAAATAGTTATACATGGATAATGCTTAGAATCCAGTATTTTTATTCCAAATGACCTGCAGTCAAAATTGTATAAAGGGATGAACCAAATGACAGATATAACAAAAGAATTTAGATAATCCAGTTCAACAATATTTTGCATAGATTAGATATATCTGCTTAGAGACAGGACAACAGAATATAAATCTAACAAGGATCAGTGATACTGTAAAAAAAGTCATGTTTCAGGTACAGCAATGTCACTCACATCTCTCTTGTAATTAAATCCCCATAATTTCCTGTTTTAGAAAAAACCTTTGGAAAAGCATATAATGGAATAAATTAAATTTCAGGTCTAGAAATAGACTGATCTTATGAACATATCTTCCTTCATTTGAGCAATCTAGCTCAAGCTTCCAGTAGAATTCTCTAATCACCAAATAAAAATACAGGTTTTATCGATGCTGGAGTAAATCTGATTTATTGGGTCAATAGAGCGACGTGACCTTTTTCTACATAAGCAAGGTGTTTTAGATGCTCCTCACACACTGCATTTTCCTGGCAGCAGACCACAATTTGTACTTTTCCTTTTATTTCAGAGTCTTTTTAGCAGAACAAGTCCATAAATAGATGTAGGAGTACAACCAAGTAGATGATAAACTATGACATGTGGGCTGAACAAGCAATTGGGAAAGTGAGTGGTGAGAAGAAAGTGACTCTAGTGGAAGTAACTCTAAATAGTTTTGCCATCACATAAAGCAATCACATCACATTTAAGACATCTGATAGAGTTGCAAGGAACAGTAACAGAAAAACTTCCATTCCAAACCACGTGAAATACACAAATGCATCCATGGTTGTTTGCACAAAACCTCATTCAGAGTTCACTAAACACGTAGGTAATCTTTGTTTAAACAATCTTCCAAACACTGGTTCTAGGAGAAGCCAGCCTGCTTTCCTTGATACCTCTTTTTAATAAGGTATGGGGAAATACTAAACCAACCAAGCTGCTGCTCACAATAATGTGCGAATCACATGTATTTGACCACTTGTTCCATATTCTAAGATTTCATGAGATTCCAGCAGAAAATCTTTTCAGTATTAGAAACAGAGAATTTATAAAATTTAAGCTCATAACATAGGGCTTTGTATATAAGAGCATTAAACAACTGAAAATAGCGACAAAATCCATCCTCAAGTTTAAAGCATCTTTAAATGGACTTTATCCGTATCCAAGGAATATGATGAAAAACACTACAAGCACTCAACTACAGGCACTACAGGTTCCATATGGAACAGTAAAACACTGAAAAATCATTTCAAATGCCTTGCCAGAAGTCACATAAAGCATTACTTTGCCACCTTTATTAAAAAAAAAAACCAAACACCTATCTTCTGCAGTATTGTTATGGGTCCCATACAGGAGAACCTTTCCATGCAACAATCACTGATGCCAAAGGTATTCAGGAATAGGCACTGTACCAACCAAAAACCTAAGACTTCCTGGAAAACAAACCAGAAAGAAAAGCTTTGATTCTCTCACCAGCAAAATTTTAAACCTATGAACACATTTTAGGCCGTTTGTTTTTCCCATACTAGGTTTGTTTCGTCTACAGATAAAAGTTGCTCAGTTTCTTGTACCTCTCTAGAGCCATTTTAGAATTTAGCAACAGAAAGTTACTTAAGAGGTCTACTGCAATGTTTGTAGTGAACAAACAGGAGGCGAGCAATGCAGCAAAATCAGTGTCGAGGGGAGTGAGAAATTGAGGAATCATTTAAAAAGTTTGCCTGAAACTTCAGATCTGAGGGTGAAACTGCAACCCAACAGCTACTTTAACTCCCGATTAGAAAGATTCAGTCTGGTTTAGCTATATGGAACACACTGCAAAATTCCCTACAACATCGATTCAGTGCAAATCTTGCAGCATTCAGCTGTTCTCAACCTGTATACCAGTTCTAGTTCCGGCACAAATGTATTCTAATTAAAACCTTCACTTCCTTTTTTTCTTGTAATTTTAAAAGTAATCTTATCTTACTTATCTTTTACACACAAGCATATCACTTAAAACACACAAAAAGGCGAGCTTCAAGTGCTTGTGAGCCAAACTCAAGAACCCGAGATGGCACGATATGAGTCACTATATTATAGATGTAGAACCCCGATCAAGGTGGTAAGATCTCAGAAACATAAGCAAGATCCACAAAGAGGGGAAAAAAAAAATAAAAAGCAATGCAAAAAGTTAAACGGTTCTTTGCCTTTTGTTCTTTTACCGCTTTCTGCACTTTATTCTCGTAGGAACAGCTTAACGAGGGGTCTACAAGAAACATTTAAGAGTAAATATCCTCCGACGTAACATTTCCTTTCCCTCAGCAGATGAACAGAGAGAGAATCCAGGTCAGGAGTTTCGGGCGTTCTCCCGTTCCCACGGAAGGCAGGGCCCGGGACAGACCAGCCGAGCAGCTGGCTCTGATCCCGGAGGAATCGCGGCGCCCACCCGCCCCCAGGGGCTGCTGTGCCCCCCGCCACCCCCAGAACTCCCGAGGGAACCCGAGCACGGACCCCTCGCTCCGGGGGCTCCGTCGCCCCCCGCCCAGCCCGGCGGGCACCTGCCCCTCCGCGGGGGGGGCCGGGAACTGCCCCGGGCGGACCCTCCCCACACGGCAGCCCTTACCCAAGAGCAGCAGCTTCACCTCCCTGGCCGCCTTCTCGCCATCCTCCCGCAGGTTCCTGTCGATCATCTTGCTCCTCTCCACCGCCGCCTTGTCCTCGGCGCTCAGCGTGCACCCCATCTTGGGAAAGGGGCTGCTCGGCTCCGGCGGCAGAAGAAGGGAAGCAGGGGAGCGGCGGGGCTGGGCGGCGGGGAGGCGCTGAGGAGGGCGGGGGAGCGGCTGCTCCCCGCTCGCTCTTCTCCTTCCCCCGCTCCCTCACCTGGGGCGCGGCGGCGGCGGCGGCGGCGCGGGCACCGCGCGCCGGGTTCGTCTCCCGGGAGAGCGGGGAGGGGCGCGGGGGAGGCTGTGCCGAGGGAGCGCGGGGAAGGCAGTGCCGAGGGAGCGGGCACAGCGGCAGGAGGGACGGGCACAGCGGCAGGAGGGACGGGCACAGCGGCAGGAGGGACGGGCACAGCGGCAGGAGGGAGCGGGCACAGCGGCAGGAGGGAGCGGGCACAGCGGCAGGAGGGAGCGGGCACAGCGGCAGGAGGGACGGGCGCTCCGAGGCCTCGCACCGGGCCCGCCGCTGGCCCTGGGGCTGCTGCGCGCGCGGCACCGGCACCGCCCCCGCCCGCCGGAGGAGCGCGGGCGCGCGCGCGCCGCCCACGCCGGGGAAGGGGGGGGGTGAGTGGGGAGAGAGGGAAGATGCGCGTGCACGGCGGGAAAGGGCGGCGGGCGCGGTTGGTGCGCGTGCGCAGGGCGGCGGCGGCGCGAGGGGAGCGGACCGGGATCGGGACGTGAACGGGGCTGGAAATGGGGGAACAACGGGAGCAGAGCGCGAATGGGGCTGGAAGCGGGGGAACAACGGAACCAGAGCGGGAATGCGGCTGGAAACGACGGCACAGCGGGACCGGACCTTGCGCGGGGCTGGGGGCGCCGCTGCCGCGTGACGTCACGGCGCGCGCGCCCCGCGCACCTGGCCGGCAGCCGTTGGGGGCTCCGATTCAAACGGCGCCGCGCGCGGGCGGTTCCATTGCCCGGCGGGGCGGGGGGAGCGCCGGGCGGGGCGGTACCAACGCCTCCAGGGGTGAGGTCCTCGCCTCTGAGCGCCCGGGTTCCTGCTGCTTCCCACTGCTTCCCGCTGCCGGGAGCCATGGAGGGGTCCAACCCCGCTGCCGCTGGGTGCTGGTAGTGAGCTCTCTCCTCTCTGGAGTCGTCCGTCAGTCAGCCCCGTTTTACACCCTGAGTACAAAGTCGAAGGAACCATCCCACCGCAGGGCTCGGAGATGCGCATCCCACTCGCTTGGTCTGGGAACCTTATCTCATCAGTGGCTCTCAGTATGTAAAGGTGGGTGCCAAGAGGATGGAGCCAGGCTCTGCTCAGTGGTGCCGAGCAGTAAGAGAAGAGTCAACAGGCAGAAGCATGCACAGGAAGTTCCTCCTGAACACGTGGTAAAAGTTCTTCGCTGTGCAGGTGACCACGCTCTGGAACAGATTGCGTAGGGAGGTCATGGAATCTCCCTTGCTAGAGATAATCGTGAACCACCTGGTTGCAGTCCTGTTCCGTGTGTTCCAGTATGGCCCTGCTTCAGGAGGGAGGTTGGGCCCAATGACTCACTGTGGTCCCTTCCAACCTGACTCATCCTGTGATTCCGTGCCCCATCCCGGAGCCCAGCCGTGGGGCTCTGCAGATCCATGGCCTCTCAGGTTGTCCTGTGATTTCTTTTGTTCTTTAATATAAAACCCCTAAGGAAACTATCCAGTGTTCCCAAGCCTTTCCCAACCATGCAAATGATGCACTGTTTGGATTAGAAAGGAAAGATATCATTACCTGATAATAGGATCACGAAACAAATCGGATTGAAGGGGCCTTGGGGGATGATCTATCCTGGGGCAGCTGAGCTGCTCCACGACTGGGACCCACCACCCCAGCGGGTGTGCACCAGCAAGGCCAAACACTGATTTGGCTGAAGTTCTTAGATAAAGCACTATGCACCTGGGGTAAACCTTAGTGAATTTCAGGAAAACCCTTAGTCAAAACATAAGACACCAGAGCCTACAAGGCAAGTCTGTTGAATTAAGGTTCATTGTCCCAGTGAGTCTTTAGAATTTTTTATTTTTGTAGGATCTCAAGAATTTCTGCCCCCAGAATGAGTTTAAAAAGAGCATCATTTTACAGCACAGAAGGTGTTTTAGTATTCGACTATAAAGCCTTTAAGTCAGACTCAGCTATTACTATACTCAGTAAATTAAAAGGGTTTTTTCCCTGTAATACTTAAAGGAAAAGTATATCAAAGATTCCATTTTTATTGGATGTGTTGGATTTTCTTCTTTGCAGGGGTCTTCAGATGCTGACACTGAATAAACCATAAGTAATGGTGTAAAACTGAAGCAGATAATGCTCAAACTGTAATTTACATATTTTTACATTTTCTGGCTTGTAGGCATGCACTCAGCCCTAGCAAAGCATAGTATAAAATCCTTTCTTCAAGAAGTCCTGAACAACTTTAATTCTTGGGACTTCATAAGACCTTTCAGACATTTTTTTGGCCATCTTTGTTGTGCTACTGCTGTGGAGAATGGCAGGGCACCTGCGAGGTGTGACTTGCTTCTCTGCCCTCCTGAGTTGTTCAGGCACATAGTTCATTTTGTTCCCTTGTGCAGACTTCCACACTAAAATTTAAACAGACTTCCACACTGGCACACTTCCCTGTTCCCTTGTGCAGACTTCCACACTGGCACCATATGGGATAAAAGCTCAGCTCACATAGGGGGAACTAGTCTTTATTTGGGGTTCTTGGCATCTCCTGTAGTAGAGATAGCAATGTCAAATGCTGCTCAGGAAAGAATAGAGTCAGAGGAGAGGAAAATTATTAAGCTTAGGGATAGTTTTCCGGTTTGGAAATCAAGGACAAAGAATGATTTCTGAGATAAACAACACGTGGTTAGGATATTGGCAAGTGAAAGTACAGATTAAGAGATAAGAAAGTAGTAAACAGAGATTATGGTAGGTAGAAATAATGTGATAATGAGAGCAGCAGATGTTACAAAGATGGAGATACTACAAGTAGGACACCCTAACTTTGAGAGGATTTTGTGCCATTTAATTGTGTGCATAGAGCACATGTTTTTATATTTTTGACTAGGAGGGTTTGCTAGGGTTCTGTCTCTGTCCTCCTTCCCTTTTAACGCTGTCACTACACTCAAAAAGGGTGAAATAGGCCCAAGTTGCTTTTATTTTTATCACCCTGTAGCTGGAAAACAGAACTGTATAGTATCTGCCCTTTTACACATATAACTAATCTTAAATACAAGAAAAGTCTTTTTTCTTTTTAGTTCTTTTTAACTTAAAAAGACTTGATTTCATAATTGGGGACTTTTCTACTACCTTTTTCCTGTTAAAATCCTGTGGATAAGATGTAACTTTTTGTACACGGACAACATTATAAAATCCAGGACTACTCCTGAAGGTCTGCTTACCTTTGTTTTCTCTGACATGCAGGTTACACATGATTCACCAATACTATTTCCTTATGCAGTCTCTTTTGAAATGGTAAGACAATGTTTCATCAGTGTTCACCAATGTCAGTTGTTTAGTTCTACTTAGGGAATAATAGCCCAGGTGATAAATTATTATATTCTAGAGTTACTTTACATACATAGCAGCTCTCAGAATCATGGAATAACAGAAACTCCTTTTACAGTGCCCAAGAAGGCATTAAGAGTGATTCCAGTCCTCTGTTAAGGACAGGAAACTCCAGATATTCAGAACAAAGTTTGTCAGTGCAGTGATGTACAACAAATAATGTCTTAGTGATGTTGTAGAGCAGTGTAGGCCTGAAACTACATCTGGAGCTACATCTGTCTCTGATGTCTTAAAGTATGTTTTTATAATCTAAAATATTCTACTGGGTAGTGAAAGAAACTACAATTAAATAGTTAAATATAGTCTGTATTTGGGCAGTACCCCATCAATCAGTTTTATTCCAAAGGGTCAGAAATGTGTTTGCTCTAATTCATTGGTTAGAGTTGTTTCACAGCAACTCTAATAGTTATATTGCCATATGGTTATACGAGACATCCCTGCAGTTAGAACTGTACAGCTTTTACTTTCATCTGACAAGTTGGGAAATTGCTTAGGAGCTCTTTGTGTGTTTTGTGGCCTCATTCCTGAGCGGGGATTACTTCAAGAGATTTTGTTGTTTTGCTTGGTTTAACAACAACAAACTGTTGTTTGATATGACCTCCTTTTGAGTTCCCATCATCAGCTCTTGAGCTCATTTTTCTGTAAGATTATCTTTAGTTGCTGCTGCATGGGCTTCATAGATAAATTTCTTGTGTTTGGAATGAAATACAGTGTTTTATAGGGATAATAATCAGCCTTTGGCCTTCTATTTTGCTGTTTTTCAAATTTTAATTTAAATTATCTGATTTAATAATCTTATTTGCTCTCATCTTTAGCAACACACAGTACATAAAATCATATATGAGAAACTGAATAAAATTGTTATGGAAGAAATAGAGGAACATGGGCAACTTGAATTTCTGCCTTTGGAAAAGTGAATAGAGCAAGGTAAAATACTTTCTGAATAAAGCATGTAACTATATGCATAATTATATCTCCATACCTAAAATAAAATAAATTTTTATCTCATTTATTTCATTTCTTTTTGTGCTAAGAAAGCCAAATGTTCCCAAGGGATGGTGCAAGGTATCTTCTTTCATACTACTGCTTCAGTTTTGAAATGTGTGTGTTGCATCATGATCTTTAACCAGCTGCTTGACTTTTTTAGAGCTTTAGTAGCCCCCATTTTTGGGAGGTTTTAATTGTGATTAAATGAGAGGCCTCTCGTGATGCTATGGTTCCATGTGGGACCATATCTCGTAGAATCGTAGAATGGCTTGGGTTGGAAGGGACCTTAAAGACCGTGTCATTCCAATCCTCCTGTCATGGGCAGGGACACCTTCCAGTAGACCAGATTGCTTAAAGCCCCATCCATCATGACCTGAACACTTCTAGGGATGGGGCATCCACAGCTTCTCTGGGCAGCTTGTTCAGTGCCTCACCATCTTCACAATAAAGAATTTCTTGCTAATATCTAGTCTAAACCTACTCTCTTTCTATTTGAACCCATTCCCCCTTGTCCTGTTATGCTTCTGTAAAAAGTCTCTGTCTTTCTTGTAGGTTCCCTTTCAGTACTGGAAGGCCACAATTAGGTCACCCCAAAACCTTCTCTTTTCCAGGCTAAGCAATTCCAATTTCCTCATTGGAGAGATGTTCCATCCCTCTAATCAACTTTATTGTCCTCCTCTTGGAAGGCAACCCAACAGGTCCATGTCCTTCCTGTACTGAGGACCCCAAAGCTGGATCCCACACTCCAGGTGGAGTCTCACCAGAGCAGAGCAAAGGGCAGAATCATCTACCTTGACCTGCTGCCCATGCTGCTTTTCATGCATCTCAGGATACAATCGGCTTTCTGTATCTAAAACATTACCGACAGTAAGAAGCTGTATCGAACATTTGAAATTTAAACAGATGAAAAAACAGTGAAACAAGCCCACCATATGAATTAAATGTCAAATGCCCCTCTGCCCCATTGCAAAATACTTTCATTCCACCTCCAAGAACCTCTGGATTACATTCTGTGCCTACACAAAGCTGATTCTGCTCTCATGTTACTGTGATTAATTAATGGATAGTGGATACTTTAGATGTTAATTATCTATGATAATGTGTTCAGCCATGTCACTAATGACAGGGCAGAGCTCATGCAGCACCTCTGTGAAAGGCCTTTCTGACTAAGATTTTGTATGGTTAATTCAAAATGAAATTTTTTCTTGGAACCGCAAAACAAGTTCAGCTTTAAAATTTGCCAGCGCTGTAGCTGAGCAATGCTGAATTGATGAAGCTGCAGCTTAGTAGAACACTAACACCTATACTGCTTGTTAATATGGATGCAAGTAATTATTGTCAGTGCCTTGGGAGATTCCAAGGTGTATATTGTGCAAGCATGGTGCTGTTGGGAGAGGAGGAGATGTGTACCATGTGTGCCAGTGAGTGCTCTGCACATCCTAGTACTCACTGCTGCCCTAAAACACACAGTGAGAATTCTGTTAATTTTAATGAAGGCAGTACTAATTACACTAATGTGGGAGGAAAATCAGCTTTGTGTATGCACACAGTGTAATCCAGAGGTCCTTGGAGATGGACTGCATGTATTTTGTTAGGAGGAGGCTCAGCAATGGGCCAGAGGGGAATTTGACATTTCATTCATGTTATGTTAACCTCTCCAAAAGACCAGGTTTCCAGTGAGTTGTATGAGTATCTAAGTTGATGATTTCAGTATTCAAAACACTGTAAATAAGTTGTCTACTAGAATATGATAGAGCCAAGAGCAAATGTTCAGCAAAGCAGATTCCCTTTTGTGCAGTCTGCATGTTTTTGAAATATTACCCTGTTAGATTTAATTCTGAATAGTTACAGCAGAAGAAACTACATAATCTGCTGTCTGTTCTAACCCTGAGCTGCAAATGAACTACCCGTAATACACACTTCATAGTATAAATAAACAAAACAAAAACTCATTGAAAAATAGAGCACTTTGTTAATAAATATTATATTAATTTATAGGAGAAAGAGACACACATGCACGGATACACATTTGTTTCCATATTGGTAAGATACATACACAAAATCCTGTAGAACTTTAGGACATAGTGTCTTTAGTATACCCATACCAGAAATGGATTGTACATAAAAGAAACCACAAAAAATCAGCTAAACCTGTAATATTATGAAATACATGGCTCTTTGGGATGTGGTCCAGGCAGTTACATTATGTTTTGTTCCTTTGTACGTATGGGTAAATTGAAATTATTTCCCAGTAAGTGTGCAACAGCACTGAACCACTAAGTGTAGCATTTGTAAATGTTACTGCATGTGAGTAAAAATTAGGTACATAAATATGTATGTTTGTATGCAACTATCACATCAGCAAAAATTTTAAAGTGGATATCATTCTGTTTGTGTAAAGCTTCAGTAACTCTCTTTTGTAGTGACTATTTCAATTTTGAATTGTAGGAGGTAAAGATGAATGTATATGCAAAAATATCCAACAGTATGATGTTTACTGTTATGATGCTAGGTCTTCATAGGTTGGTGATTTTATAAATGACTTTCAGGTAAACATATTTATTCAAGATTCATAAAGGTATAGTGCATGAAACAACTACATAATATGTTACACTAAATGAGATATTAAGGAAAATTGCTGCAGGAATGTTCCATTTTTCCCACAGCATCACTATAAGATAATGCAAAAACTTTTTGACTGTCATATCCAAGTGTTTTCACATGTGCTCTGAAAGGCAGCTCCTGTGAGTACGTACCTTGAACAGCCAGTTTGCTTTTACTGCATTTGAAAATTTATGAACATTACTTATTGTGATAAATTAATTCTATAATATATTAATACAAGGTTTTAATTCCTAGTTATAAATATAGTACAAATCCAGCAAATGATTTTACTCACAAAGCATATCAACAAACCAAAGAATAGGACTGATTACTTACTGAGATTCAGAGCTTTTTTTCAATAGTTGCGATTTTAAAATAAATTGCAGGTAAAATCTGTTGATTGAATGAAGTAGATTGTGACCATGTTATGCAATAAATGTTGTTTTCTTTCAAATGAATGTTGCATGATATTTACGTGTAAATTAAAAGTATTTTCTATTAAGTGGTCCTTTTATTTTTGCAAACATTTATGTGTGGGTTGTGGCAGTATTCTTTCTGTTTTAGAATGCTGAACAACTCTAGTTGAGTAGTGATCAATAAATACCAAGAAAAATAACTTTGAATCACAGAATATGCCAAGTTGGAAGGGACTCACAAGGATCACCGAGACCAACTCCTGGCCCTGCACAGGACCATTCCCATGAAAGATTTACCAAAGTGGATCTATGCGTGATGACATAGACTCTAATGCTATAGACCTTGGAACTGTAGTAGTGTAAAAGAATCTTGTGATTACAAAAGGTGAGGATGAAACAAAGGCGTAAAACTGCGTCCTCCTTCAAGGGATTGCCATGGAGCAGCAATGTGATGCAGATCTGAACGAAGGCCTTTGCTGTGGTTTTATGTTTATGTGTTTGCAGAATCTTCAAAATGTTCCTGTTCGTTCTCAGTAATACCAGGCCCCAGCTTCTATCCAGAGTTATATCTATGCTTGCTTTTACTCTTAGCTAGTAATTAGCTCTGAATTCTGAAGCTTCTGAAGAAGGGCTTGTGTGCCTTAAAGCTTGTCTTTTTTTCCTTAGCTACTCCAGTCACTCTAAAGAAACCAACAAACCATGGTTTTAAGCATTTTATTAGAAGCAATTAAGTTCATGGTTCAAATCCTAGATACACTGGAGTCAATGGAAATGTGACAATTACTATTACTCTAGAATTACTATTCATAAGTACAGCCAGAATTTCTCTTTTGGAACTGCTCAAGTGCTTCAAGTTACACATGTGTTTAAGTGCATTCCTGATCTACAGCCAGGCTACTCAGCATCTTTCAAAACAGTTTTGTATGCTGACACTCACTGTGTTGCAAAACTATTGTTTTTACTGGGTAAGTGAAGAAAATTATACTTTTTGACTAAAATCTGGTCCTAAATGATTTAGGAGGAAAGATACAATCCTTGAAGAATAACACTGAAGTTTATTTCCATTGAAAATTTGTGTTTTTGTGGACCGAGTAATTTTCTCATTTAATTTTCCTTCAGTGGCCAAAAAAAAGCAGAACACATCACGTCATCACAAAGACCTGGATAAATATGCAGGATCTTCTCTAATGCAGTGGCAAGAATGGTTGTATTTTGCTGATTTAATAATTACTCAGAGCAAAACAGACACTTTCCTTATTACAGGAAATAGCGGTTTCTAATGCTACTTCCTTCATCTTCGAAACAGGAACAAGTAAACCCATCACATAGTTGGTTATATTTCAGTGCCTCTGTTTGTTTTGGCATTTGCTTTGCTTTTATATAAATTAGTACGAGTTGCCTGGGTAATGTTTTTCATTCTGTTGTTTGTTTACATGTTCAACATTTTTAAAGCTTGTAGTAAAAATGGGCTGCTACTTTTTTTTTTCTAGTAGACTAGTTCACTTTTCTCATATCTACACAGAATACAGAAAATTAATGGTTTCAAAGTTATTAATTTTTAATTTACATTGTGAATTGAATACTATTATGATGTTCAGCTGAATAATATATTATGTCTAGTGGTGCCTGGTATTATAAATTACATTTTTTATATCATCTTCTCTTTGAAAGCTAAATAGTTTTTCCTTGGATTAGTCTGTTTAAATCTTACCCCCCAAAAAAAACCACCTACATGTACCAGAGGAGGATTCTGATAGAAGATTTTCTTTTCTTGAATAAAGTTTGTAGTATTAAATGTGTTAATAAAATAAAATAGAACAACACAAGCAATGTTTTGTTTTGTTTTTTCATAAAAATGCAATGTTGAAACAGGCATTACATCTATTTGTAAAATAACATGAAAATATTCTTGGAAATGTTTTGTCTTAAAAATGTTATGGTTAAAAATAGAAATAAAATATATTAGCTAAATACTGTTTACATTATTAATACCAAATCCTAGAACCACTGTAAGAAAAGCAAATTGCTGTCATCAATATCCGTAAGACTTGATTAACTATACATTGCACAGTGTTGAAGAAAGTGGTAAAAGAATTTAAAATAAAAAACTTGAGTTGCAAACTAATTTCTTCTCCTCTCCAGTATGCAAAAATAATTATTCCTTGTGTGTCAGAAGATCACCTGATTGAATTATCTGGCAAACTACTCTGCACAGTTTACTCCGTCATGTTGAGCTTTTGCTAGTATATCTAGGCTTTATTCCCAAGAAAACAGATGCAGTTTTCAGCTTCTCTCTTAAGGGGTATTTGGAAGATCCAGATATTTCCATAACGGAGCAGAACTATGAAACTAAATTGTGAGCCCTTGCTGCAAGCATTTGGGGAACCAAGATTAAGAAAACTGTGTATTGATAAAACTGGCTGAGGGAACAAAAACAGGAAATGCTTTTAGATGAGAAAGAGCTATCAGGAATTTAAACAGGAAAGGCTGAGTACTGTTTGTTACTGCAGAATGCTAATACTGTGTGCAGAATGACCATTGCTCTGACTGTTAGAGCCTTGACAGAAACTCTGTCCAGGGTTAGGCAGTCCAGCTCAGCAATGCTAAATGGTCCACAAGGTACTTTACTGGTTAAAAGCTGAAAATTGAATGAAAGTCAGGCCTCCAACTATCCCCAAAATTAGTAGGACCAATTTGCAAACAAGAATCATGACCAGAAAAAAGAACTTGGACACGTTAGAAGAGTGCACTATTACAGCTGGAGTCAGGGAAATCCTGGGCAAGCTGTGGGAACCAAACGTGTAGTGAGGTCCAGCTGGAGCTGCCTAACGAAGTACGGAGACAGTAATCCAGAGCTGGTCACAAATGGGGAGTGAGCAGGTACAGTGCTGGCACACAGAATGGGCTGTTATCTGCACAACAGAAAGCCTTGGGGGAGAAAAAGGGAACATGTGGCAATGGTTTCAATGCCACTGTGAGACGTGCTCTATGGTGGGAGTCCAGAGCTGTGCTGCCCAGGGCTGCGGCACGCAGGAAGGCAGTGTTGGGCCAGGGGCTCACAGTGCTGCTTATCCCCAGCCTGCAGGGCCACTGCTCACTGAAACTGGCCAGTTGAGATAGCAATACAGGTCTTAGTGGCTCCCTTGCTGATGGACAGGGGTGGATATGTCAATAAACAGCTGCAGTTCACAAGTTTCACTTCCTGGCATTCACAGCAGTCCCTCACAAGGCTCAAGGCTGGGGCAGAGCTCTGGTTTCCCAACATGCCTGCAAGCCATGGGCATTTTTCCCCAGAACTGCCTTAGAATAAAACCATATCAGTAGTGTAGGGAGAGAGCAAAAGAGTTTGGAATCCCCAAACTGTGTTTTTACAAAAAATGAAAACAAGTAACTAAAAAATTCAAATGACAAACAACCCCCATCCCTTACCTCACACTCACCCCTTCCCCTGCCCCAACCCTCATAACATTCTCATAAGTTCTAAACTGACCATCTATATTGAATAAGCCTTCTCACTTACTGACCTCTGCATCCTTTGCCTATTGGAGCAAAGTAAGAGTAAGTCCCAGCACAACTCTTTATTTTTTGCTAGGCAAAGTTGGCATGAGTTTGGGCAATATTGTGATCTTCCAATTCTGAAGTGTTTTCAATTAATTTATAAATAGTAGGTTTCTACAAGTATCTGTTCCTACAAAACCAGATCTGATGTTATTTTATTATCTATTAAAAAGCAGTGATGAGATGATACATATAGAAATATTACTTTTTTAAAAATTATGATATTAAAATTGAAATAGTGCTGCCAAGTTATTCCCTGCTGCAGTAGGCTGGTCAAGCTTGACCAAAACCAAACAGAGCGTGGATACACAATCAACTTCTTTATGAAGTAAAAGGTAGGAATAAAATAAATTCCAAACAACATTTTACTGAATTTTATTTTCCAAAAATAAATCTTTTTACTTTTGTGATGAAAATCTGTAAGGCTTTTGACTAAGTATTCTATGACATTCAGACTGAAAATGCAGCAATATGCTTTATCCATGATTCAGACCTTAGAGGGATTTCAGAGAAGTGAGGTGGCAGATTTTTAAAACATATATAAAATTTTATGTCTTTATATAGATATGTAATCTTGTCATTTGTGACATTTATGTAAACATTTTGTCCAGATTTTCATGGATGGATGGGATTCGTCGAAGGGTTCTGCAGAAAGCAGGACTCGTTTCTGTTCTGTTCTGTTCAACTCTGTGCTTGCTAACTTAGAATTAATTACCATACCATATCTGATAAAACTTGCATATGACACACAGGCCAACAAAACACTGAGTAATGATGAGGATAACACAGTCATACACCAGATCCTAGAATGATTGTACTGTAGGGCCCTGGGAGGGGAGGTAAAAGATGTTTATATACCTAAACAAAGAGGAAGTATATGAAGAGGCAATTTTATATCTTCTTGAAGTTTCAGTGAGGCCAACATTGAAATACTACTTACAGAACTAATTAGATGCACCAGAAAATAGGAAGTTGAAAGTCTACAGTCAAAGTATAAATCATCATTAAAATACCCAGGGAGAATTCTCTGATGAAAAGGATGAGGAATGTGAGCAGCAGGAGAAGGAACTGTCTGTCCCACAACTCACGCTGGCTTGGACAGGCCCTGCAGAAGGTTTCACACAGCTGTGTGGTACCAGGGAGCAGGCAGGGCACCTGTGGAGCAGCCACCTCCCACCAGGCAAAGCTGAGGAGACCACTGAAACTTTCTCAAATGGCAAGTGCATAGTTTATGGGTCAGTGATACATGGAAATTAAACCAGATAATCTGGTTTTTATAATTCCTTAATGTCAGTATGCCTATGATAAAATAAATTAGGAATTAAGTGGAGCGAATCTCTTCTAATTAGAGGTTACAAACTGCCTCAATATGATCTTGCAAAAGATTCCCCAAGTGAAGCTGATTCTCAAAGCAGCATGATTGCCTCTTAGTTAAACTAAAGCTGTATGACTTGCCATGGATAGCTGTGATACAGAATTCTGTAATTTGAATAAAAGGAACCTTTTCTGAAATGTGGTGGAGATACCTGGTAACTTTGATGTTCCTTTGAACTCCCTTTTAGCTCATTGCTAGCCGAATGGCTGCTGGGCCTTGCAGATGTAGTTCAAAGCCCGATTTATGTTACTGATTAAAAATCATCTAAAAGCCACTGGAAAAGAGAAGTATGGGCATGTAAGTATGCCATATGGGTCTATCCACCAGCTTTACCAAACCTTTTACTGGATCTGGCTGCTGAGTTTTGATTCTTATGTATTAAAGTTTCAGATCTTGGTGATGGCAGAAAAGAGAAGCTTGTGTTGGCACTAAAAACCCACTTATGTAGTTACATTATTGTGCAGAGTAGTCCAGCTCCTCAGTCTCTCATCTGATATCTGAACAGGAAAGTGTATGTTTCTGATAAATGTGACAATGAGAAGTGGAGAGAGAACAGATGGTGCTTTCTGGTGGTGGCGTCATGGGTGAACGTGTGAGCATGTGATGCAGCTCTGTGACTTGGCCTGGAGATTTCAGAGACCGCGACCAGCACTGATAGTGAGTTGGTTTTGCACGGGAGTTCCCACACTGTGCAGTGCAGGAGCAGGGCAAGTTCTGAGCTAAGGGGGGACATGCAAGGGAAATGCTTTGCATTATCGTGCTCCAGGGAGGGCTTGTAAGGTCAGACATACTACCTACCTTGCCTACACTGCAGAACTGGCTCCCTGGCCCCTCTGGCCACCCAGCACAGTTTGAAAGTGTCTGTGTGGCCCAGACACCCTCTAATAGTGTCCTCAGTACAAAACAGGAATGAATGTTCATGGCTTGCTATGCCCTATTTAAGGCCACAATAAGAGAGCAAACAATCAGGATTTCAGGGACGAGGAACTATTAAAGGTATCAGAGAACCATGGCCTTCTTCTCAGGAATAAGCATTGCAGTACTGCCTCTGCCACACCAGGCCAGCCTATACTAACATAAGTGTTACTTTTCACACCAAACTTTTTAATTTTAACTTCCTCTTTATATATGTGTTATTCACACATATACATTGTTTATTCACAAGCATGTTACAGCATCCAGTGGGTTGAAGCAGGCAGTGGGGTATCTCTATTCATACATTTCTGCTTTTTAATAGGATCTATTCAGAGCAAGACAAAAGCCTGATTGAATGCTGGAAGAAATTTTGTATCATAGAGTCATTTAAATGTGAACTAGGACATTCTCTGGACAATTACATAAAAATGGTGAGTGACCCTCTGTACAATAGTTGCTTTCAACATTATCCAAGGCCAAGACAGGCTTTTTACAGTTACATAATGCAGATGGGTCATGAGCAGCCAACACAGAAATGTCTGGCATTGTGCAAAATGAGAATCACATTTGGCGAAGTTGCAACCGAAAAAAAAGAACAAAACGCTTTCCTTTTCAGTATGCTGATCAGTTTTCTAATTAACAATATTCAAATCTGGAAATATTCAGAATCATGCAATCATTAAGATTGGAAAAGACCACCAAGACCATCAGTTCCATCCTTTGAAATTTTAATCATTTGTAGTTTGAAATCTAAATACTGATAGAAAGATTGGAAAAGGCCTAAGTGTGAAATCTGGAAGGTCTTCAACCTTTGGCACACCTACTTGTGAAAACATCTGCAATATATTGTAAATGTTTTGTGAAGCTACAGATGAGTGACCATGTCTACTATTGATCTAGATGAAATATTTGTGTTTTGATTTAGAGATATTTGACTCTATAATAGCCATAGACTAATTTAGTTACAGAACTGAATTACAGAATTCAGAAATCCAAATAATTTAGCTCACTGCCAGCGTCCTGCCACCTCTGCTTTTCTTCCACCTTTTTCCATTGCAAAAATGCTGCTTGGGACTTTGTGTTAATGCTTATTTGCTCTTTCTTATGCCAAAACAGTAATTTCACAGAAAAATTCCTACAATATATCTGAAAAAATACACTTGCCTCAGTAAACACCACATTGCAGCAGTGTGACTTTTCTCCCAGTGGTGATAAGGTCTTAGACTACATAGAATTGTTTCAGTGTATGTAATTTGTAGCGTGAAAGCCAAAGGCTTTACAAACAGATAAGTATATGTATTTGTATATATCTAAAAATAAAGCCAAATTACACTAAAAAGCCTTCTTTGTACGTATATAAATTTTCTACAGGGGAGTAATAGCACAAGCTTCTTTGATATTTCTGCTATTATTTTTTCACTCTTGCCTGAAGAGAAATCTATTGATATTGAAGGAAAATTTATGGTCTTCCTTTGCATTCTTTCTTTCCCTTCCAGGATGGTAGCAAGAATGTTCATTACTGACATAGAGGAATTGTAATATCATCTCAAATTAATTATCCTTTTGTGGCTTCCCTTTTTTAAGCATAACTGGCCCCTATTGTTTTCCAGTAGATATTCCAAAATATTGTAATGGACAACCAGGTAAGAACACATCAACACAACTTCTTATATCTGAGACTACTAAATGGTTTGTTTATACAAACTGGTGCTGCAAATATTAGTATATCGATTTTGTGTGACTAAAGACAATATTTTATTATTCACTCTGATGTATTTTTTCCTCCTTAAACCTTCTTATAGGCACAAAAATACTTTATAGTAGTGAAGAAGTGAATTATAAGTTTCATTAAAAACAAGATTTCCATATCTGCCCTTAGGTTCCTGCTTTTAATATACATAAACTGAATTAAAGTGGAGAATTTTATCAAGAAGAGGGTTTTTTTCTGTTAAATCATAAAAGAGCCCTCTATTACTTGTCATGCAGTCTTCTGCTTCAAGGCTAGCTAGTTTGGGTTGCTACTTCTTTTTGGCAAGATGTGTGCTGTCAGTTTGGAACAAGTATTCAAAAGACTGAATGTAAGGAGGGTGAAAATTAAACTTAATTCAAAACAATACTGAACAGTGGAAAAGTTTCATTTAATACAAAATGTTTTAATAAAACTTGAGTTGTCAATCAGTGCCTCTTACCAACATTATTGTCCTGAATGTGATACTAATTAAAGACTTGAGGCTGTTTTTGTCAGAACTATTTTTTTCAAAATAAGGTAGGGAATTATCCCAAAATGCTTCTGTCTCTCAACACAGTAAACATGCAGAGATTTAAATTTTAACTCTTTCATGGAGCCTTCCTTACTATTAAATAACAGCAATGAGAAATAATATAATTTGATCTTCTTGTTGAAAGTGGCTTGTTTCCAAACCCTCTTTTTGCTCTCTCAAGTTCATTTCCTCCTCATGGGCTCCTTGGGCTGATAGGGAAATAAGGTAAGAAGAGATACATCTTTTTGCAGAACCCTTGTGCTTAACTGAAGCAGTGCATCATCTCTGCATGTCACTGTGGAGCTGTGTAATGGGGGCAGTCCCCAGCACAAATTCAGGCTGAGTGGAGAATAAATTGAGAGCAGCTCTGACGAGAAGGACAGGAGGGTGTTGGTGAGGTCATGACATGCTCAACATGACACAAAGACTCAACACCTTTGGCTGCTGTGCATCCAGCTCTGGGGTCTCCAAAGGCAAAAGGACATGGACCTGCTGGAGTGAGTCCGGAGGAGGTCACAAAGATCATCAGAGGACTGGAGCACCTCTCTTATGGAAACAGGCTGAGAGAATTGGGGCTGTACAGGTTGGAGAAGAGAAGGTCTTTCAGTACCTAAAGGGGCTACAAGAAAGCTGAAAAGGCACTTTTTACAGAGGATGTGGAAACAAGATTAAGGGAATTGTAGTATTTTACAACAGAAAGGATATGAAGATCTTATTTAGACCCCTATCTTGATCCCACTGAATTTATAATTAATATTTAGAGAATTGCAGTGAACTTCTGATAATGTTCTTGCTGCGCAGAGTATTTGATAATGGCCTTTTTCTACTTCAAGTAAAAGCAAAAGTGCAGGCTTACAAGTATTTAATCTTTTTCATTTAGTTTGGGTGAATGAACCTATATAGACATTGATAAATATGTATAGTGTTTAATAACACAGTACCCTTTTCTGTGTTTTCCAAAAGCAGACTGGCTGAACTCACTGTGGACCATTAGCCTCCATCTAAATCTCCCCTGTGGTTCTTCACATTGAAAATGTTATACTTCACTAACCTTTTCGGGGACACAGCTTGCTTTTTCCATATTAAATGTAAGTTCTTTTTTCTACCAATTTTCTGTCTGTCGACTGTCTTTGAGTTAGTTGCCCCATTTTATTATTACATATAAACCTGCCCACCCCTACTGTCGTGTTGCTACATAAAGTTTACTGAAGGCTCATGGTAGACAGCAAACTAAGGCAGAGCCTAGAGCCCACTGTGTTCTAAAGAACCATCCACACTTATTTATAGTAATGCAAGATACAAAACTCTTCATAGTGACAGAGATATAATGCCTATGCTCCAGCTGCTATCTAGCAACAGTGCAATCCCTTACAAATGTGTACATTATTCAGCTTCGTTCTTTGTACTAAACTCTAAATATAAGGTGCCATTGTTATTAGTAACAAAGACTGAACATGGAAGCAGACCTTTGCTAAGGAAGCAGGAGCAGAACATCCGATCCCTTTGATGATGTTCTTAACGTACATGCATGAAAACGAATTCTTTCTCATAAATATGGGATTAGTTGTGAACGATTCAAGGAAATAGATGTATACTAACTGTTTTCAGCTGTGGAGAGAAAGCAAAATTTCTTGATATTAACAATACTTGTTTGTTGTAAAAAGCACCAAAAGAATAGAAAAGTTATGGCAAAGGTTTGTCAGAGAAAGAATCCTATTGACCTGTTAACTTGAGAGTTTAGCTAAGTGGTTTCCCCCACATTAGGTAAAGGAAAATTTTTAAAGGCCTCTTAAGTGCAAATATAAAATTGAATGAAGGAAGCAGTTTGATGAGAAGAACATGATGTCATTAAACTCATATTTATTTTAAAATGTGAGCAAAGCCAGTGTTAAAATCAGTCAAGTCAAATGAAAATTTGCAAATGGTTGATGAAACATGAATATGGAAAAAATAATGCACACAGTGAGTGCTGTCCAAAAGTGTCAGAAGTGCCATATCCCCTGCTGTTTGCACTGCTGAAAGCATTCAAATAACACCTTGCATCTCAAATCACAATTACTAAGCCTCTTCTTTTGCTTCTGTGCTGAGGAGAAAAGAGGGATTGCTATGGAGACAATATATAGCTAATAGCTGGAGGGTAGGTGGAATAAATTCAATAAATAAACAGTCACAGCAGAAAAGAAGGAACTAAGGATGGCAATCAAGTCTGACAAAAAGCTTCTGATTTTATACTGAAACTTTGAAAAGGAGGTCGAAATCAAATATTGTCACTAAAAACTGACAAAGTCATTGAATCAATGAGGGAAAAACACCAGGGAATGATCTAGTATTCAAAATGAGAAGCTAACAGAGAATCATAGGATCTTTTGCTAAACTCTACAGGTGCTCCCATGGCTTTGAACAGGTATTTTATATCATTACATTTTCTGAGCATAAGATTGCTATGAAATCCCTCTGGGTTTTCAGTCTGGGCATTGTCTGAACACTTTACCTCTCTATTTAGCCAGTTCATTTATTCCTGTGCTCTTAAACCCAGCAAAAATCTGGTCTGGTATGACGAGCTGACTCCAACGAATACAATCAAAGAATCTTACAAACCACCTGCTGATTTTATAAAGCAATTGTATGTCTGAGAAAGGCCATTAAATAATGCATAGTATTGCAGGTGACATGGAATTACGTTAATGGAAACACTTAATGCTGTTACCATGGTTAGTGTGAAAAACATGCCCAAAAGCGGATGCTGTTGACTGCCACTATTGATTCCAGCCAACCTCATTAGTTGTGCTTCTCAACAATTCATGAAATGCTGGAGAAATGCCTGTAATTGTTCTTCTGTCAATTAGAATTAAATATAACAAAAGTGTAATCTGCTTTTTGTTTCTCTATCTCTGCTTTGTATAGAGCTCCTGCCCACAGTATATTATTTACTGCTGATCAACAGAAATATTTTAATGGTAGGAAAGGAAAACTGACTACAATTGTTACCTTGCAGTTGACTTTCTGGGACACCTGGCCTGGCTTTACAACTTTCATGGAAGAGCCAGATCATAAATAGTTTTCCTTCAGTGACTTTCCCCCTTTAAGATGTTTTTTAATCATTAACTTGTGCAGTTTTTATTGCCTTTCCTCAAATTCACGACCTGATTCTGGTTCTTTCACTGTCCAAATCTCATGTCCCAGGAAAGGAGAACGGTCTTTTTGGTATGGGTGGAGAGGAGGATGGAAGGGCTGAAGGTTGTTGAGTTTTTTTATTAGAGCCTCAAATTTTTCACATCTCTTCTGTCCCAGTTATTTGCCTAAACTGTAACTAATCAGCACGTCAACCTTCTTAATTTTTGGTGTGATTTGCAAGAGATTAGCTTTGTCCTTTTTATTAGCACAAAGCCCTGAGTTCTACAAGTTCATTTGAGTTCTTCATTATTCTGTGGTAAAATAATGCAAATCTTTTCATAATTTGCAAATACAGCTGACAGAACTATGTTTAGAAAATGCTATTCAGCTCGTTTTTCTTCCTGGTGTCACCCAGTATCCTTCTAATGACCACAGAATCACAGAATCATAGAATCAGATGGGTTGGAAAGGACCTCTGAGATCATCAAGTCCAACCTTCGATCCTCTACCACCACAGTTACTAGACCATGGCACTCAGTGCCACACCCAGTTTCTTCTTAAACACCTGCAGGGACAGAGAATCCACCACCTCCCTGGGCAGCCCATTCCAATGGCTGATTATCCTCTCTGTAAAGAATTTCTTCCTAATATCCAACCTAAACCTCCCCTGACAGAGCTTAAGACCATGCCCTCTTGTCTTACTGAAAGCTGCCTGGGAGAAGAGACCAACCCCCACCTGGCTACAACCTCCTCTCAGGTAGTTGTAGAGAGTGATGAGGTCACCCCTGAGCCTCCTCTTCTCCAGGCTAAACAACCCCGGCTCCCTCAGCCTCTCCTCACAGGACTTGTGCTCAAGTCCCTTCCCCAGTCTGGTTGCTCTTCTCTGGACCTGCTCCAGCACCTCAATATCCTTCCTGAGCTGAGGGGCCCAGAACTAGACACAACACTCCAGGTATGGAGTGGCAGTGAACTGTAGCAGTGGAGAAACCAATATACAATGACTTTTGCTTCTCCTATTGCAGATGCAATAACCTACTGGAAAGAAAGTATAGTGACTTCTGAGGGCAGTGACATGAATAGATCCAATAAATACTACTTACCAGGGAAACTAGTGAACTATCCACTTTAATTGCAGTCATAATTGGTGGAAGTGAGGAACTGGGTGTGCGAGGTTATTGGCAGGAAACAGGAGGGAGTCGGGACTCATACTGCTAATGCATCTTCATTTTAACACAAAAAGTATCAAGAAAAGCTGAATTACTTAAAGTTTCTTTTACAGTGTATTGGCTTGTGGCAGATGTGAACATGCATTGTACAATTCTGTATATAGAGAAATATAAAGAATCCTCACATTTTTCCAGGACAATAAAAGCTAGATGTGCACAGTTCACTGAACCCTGGTGTGCAGTAGCACTACCACTGTTCTCTGACTACCAGCTGTTTATCTCAGCCCCCACTTTTCATCTCTTTCATCTCTATTGCTTGGGTGGCACTCTAGATACTGCAGCAGCACAGGGCTTTTTACTTGACCTGTTCTTGGTACCTGTAGGAGTCCAGGGAGAGCACTGTGTTAACCCTGTCTTTATCTATAGTGGGTTTACAATGCATGCTGGCATCTGTGCTGCCATAGTGGTTAAAGGTCTCACCAAACTGTGCTCCCTTCACAAATATTTTTTCCTTCTCATTTTAGCTGTCTAGAAATCAGGTATCTATTCTGAGCAATTTATCTAGTTAGTGTTACCCCCATATAAACGATGTGAAAGAGACACTTCTGAAAGACAATTTGTCTCCTATTATGTTCAAGCATTTGGGGATTAGATGAGTCACCCCTAAGATTTATCAGTCCCTTTACAGTGATTTGAAAGGAAACCTCCATGGTTAGCCTGGATTACGCCACTTTTCAGATAGAAGCTTGGACACAGGAATCCCACCTAACATGAGTGACAGGGAAATTGGTTGAAAAAGTACTTCAGTGAAGGAAGATGAAATATAGGGCTGCATAGAAGATAACAAGAAAAACAGTATAAGTATTCAAACAATAGATCCACCTACCATTGTAGAAAAGTACTGTAAATGAGTTTATAGGGCAATGAACTTTGTTACAAAATGCCATACTACACCCCCAAAGTGGAGACATTACCTGGTATGTTAAAATTCTTGTGTTTCCACTGGAAAAAAATCCTCAAAGTACAGTATTTTGTATTTTTTTATATGAACTGGTAATGTTCTACAATATTTTAATGACGTTGAGCTATGGATGTCAATGTCTAGGCACAATAACTCTGTGAGCAAATTGTCAACTTTACAAATAAACAAAATCCCACTAAGTACAGCAGTATTGATTTATGCCAACTGTGATTTTGAAACTATGTATTTTGACTGAAAGCTTTGGAAAAAAAATTTCATAATTTAAAAAGTGCAAAGAGAATTCTTAAAACAGAAATAATCACTCCATTTAACTGTCCAAGATGAAACACAGTTGCATCTTTTCTTCTTCTGTGCATTCTTATTTATAGCACTCAGTAAACAACTGGCATATTGTGTAGCTTTGAATAGTGGCTGACACTAGTTCAAACAGATGATCTTGACAGCATGCCCAAAGAAATGTTTCATCTTTACAGTCTAGAAAATATTGAGTTTCTTCTGTGAACTAAGTGCACTAACTTATATAGATAAGTTTTTTTAAATTAGGAATTATTCATTTCATTGTGGGTGCATTGTTCAAGCTTGTGGCACTACAGGAAGGACAAGGAGTTCTCAGAAAAATGAGAATGGTTGAACCTCACTGCTCATCTGAAATAGCATGAAAACTAGCTAATACAGCTGGAGTGGCTGACTCAGTCCCACATTTTCATCTCTAAGAATGGCATTAGCTGCCAGGGCTGAAAGCAGTAGGAATGACCCGAATCCTGAGACTTCCCAGACAAGGCTGTGTGAGCCATCTAGGTCTGCAGCAGAGCTCTGGAAATGTACAGACTGCAGCTGCAGGGAGAGTAGGGATCAGGGGTTTTGAGTGAATGCATGTGAACCACATAGGCCTGTGAGTTCAGGGAGCATCAACTCCACAATGAAACTATGGAAATTGAATAAATTCAAGATGCCTGATGTATCAGGCTGTGGGTGCTTTAAAATTTGTATCCTATTTGTATGTTTGTACCAAAAATTTGAGGCACCTAATCTGAAATGCTACTGACAGTAGAATGGGAAAATGGGGACTCCTAGACTTTCCTTTCTTGTGCATTATACTTATAGGTCACTGACTTTGTCTATAAAAGTAAAATGTTTTGGTCAAATTTGTCACGTTTGTCAAGCTTTATTTAAAAAAAAAAAATTACTCAAAGCAATTCTAATTAGTACAGAAGTATGTGAATAGACCAAATTATTCTGATAGTTTTCATCTCGAGTGTCTGAATTAACATGTACTCTTTTGGTAATGGTCCTCTTCAGCAACAGGGAGCAGGAATTGAAACGTCACGTTGTAATAGGCTGCAGCCCAAACACCATCACAAAACCATGTGGACAAGGTGTGTTGGATTTACAGTAAACTGACGGGATCAGCAACAGATCTTGGTGTTCTGGAAAAATCAACAGCTGCCAGAGCTTGTGTTTTCCATCAGTTTTGTAAGAAATGCTGACCCTATGATACGCCTAAGTATAAATTAGACCTATTTTAAATGAAAAAATACTAACTCCTCTTGGAGTGCTCACTCCAAAATAGCTATGAAATTGTGCAATATCACACAGTCTGACATTTCAATTTTTGAAAGCATTCAACTGTTTAATAAAACACTGAGGAGTAATATTTTTCATCACATGCGATGTTACATTAGCTATATGCATTTAGTTATAAACACGAGTATATCTATTAAAATGATTTGTTGTGATAATTCAGACTATGAGTCACTTTCAGATGCATTGGAAGTCTGTACTGGCTGATATGGTATTTGAAGGGCACCCAAGTTGCCCACTACTGTGCAGAAGTGTGACAGGCTGTGGCACAAACAAAATGCAGCACAGCCTAAGGGGAAGCTTTTAAGCTGCTATTAACCAGTTGTTCCTGGTCTCAGCTCCACCGCGTACTGGATTTGTGACTTCAGGATTCTTTCTTACTCTTTGACCAGCTTTGTACTAATTGGTTTTGCTCAAATCTGCCTCTGGTTGCTGTCAGCCTGACAGTTCCAGTTTTGGCAGCAAGACTTGGAACCTTGTCACCTCCAAAGGTCTGGTGATCAGTAACAGATAAAGCAGACCTGAGTCTTGTAGACCTGCTCTGACTGAGGGCTAAAACTCAGAGAACTGATTTTAAAATCACCTAGTGATAATCAAGGTGCATTATGTCAGTGAAGTGCCCAGAGTGCATCACAGCCACTGTATTTTGTTTTTAACATAATTTCAGCGTAATGCATGTGTGTTCTGTGGGTGCCGAGAGTTCAGCTGATGTCAGGCCAGATGAATGAAACCTGCATTTTCAGCCTTTGTAAAGATATGGCCTGATTGGTACTACAAGAATTAGAAAAATATCAGGCAGAGTTGTAAGGTAGAGAGTATTATTTTTAGGAAGGTTAATGTTTTATTTCATTCAAATATTTATATTCCAGACATTTTTAGAAAACAGTTTTTATTCAGCATGCCCACTCAAGGGAGAGCAAACTCACCATTAGCATGTCCTAATTAGAAAGGTTTTCTACTAGATGACAAATGTGACTTTTTAGCTGAATTATGTGCAATAATATTGACTGATTTAGCTCTGCATCTGCCAGTGCAGTCTTTACTGTACTCTCATTCCTTTGAGTTTCTTTAATGTGAATAATCTTTAATGTGAATACTTCTTTAATATGAATACTCCCCCTCTATTCCTGGAACACAGCCTGCTTGGGGCTGTTTAAGTTTAACAATATTTGGGTTGTTTTCCAGTTTGTTTCTCAGAAACACAGTGGTCAAAACATGCTGGCAAGTATGGTCGATCTACTGAAAATAATTTACCCACCATGACACAGTTATGTAAACTACTTTCATCTTCTTGGAAAGGGTTTTGGATGTATATTGAAGCTGAACCCTTACCTCTATAACATTGATTGTATTTCTGCTGAAATGATGTGCATTTGTCAAACCAGAAACTGAGTGTTACTCATCTGTGTCCGGTCCTGTGACTTTTCTTCATGAAAAGACCAAACATAGGTCTTGTTTCTCTCTGTATAAGTGTATATTTAAGATTTGGATTTAAATATGAAAATATAAGGAAAAAGAAGAAGAAAAAAACGAGGAAAAAAACTTGTTGAGTGTTACCTTTCGATTAATTAATATTTTGTTGAAAATGTTTTGCCCAGAAAAGCTGTGGATGGCCCATCCCTGGAAGTATTCAAGGCCAGATTGGATGGGGCTTTGAGCAGCTTGTTGTAGTGGAAGGTGTCCCTCCCAATGGCAGCAGGCTTGGAACTAGATGATTTTTAAGTTCCCTTCCAGTCCAAACATTCTATGATTCTATAATTCTATGAAAATGGTCTATGATTTTTACCTCAGATTAAAATAGGGACAGTGTATCATACCTGCTGATCAGTAACACAACATACAGCCTCAGCCCAACATAGTCCCTACTCCCAAACAGTAACTGCTTTCTATTGTAAATAGAAAGTGAATTTTTCCCTGAAGACTAGCATCAAATATTAATTGAAAAGTGTGTTGTAAGGGATTCATAGTATAAATCAAAGGCTAAGATGTCAGGCAACATATAATTATGATATCTTGGTGACAATTTCAAAAATTATGATCTTCCAATAGCAAGTTTGAATGTGTAGGCATACAAGAAGTATTTACAGGTTTGATTTTTTCCCATTTTCCAGCCAGTTCATGTAAATTTAATATTTCTGATTTTTAGCATTTACGTGTGTCCATCCATTAATAACCTAATTTTATGACTTCATGAAGTACACATGGGATGTGACCCTGGGTGTGATGTGACCCCAGATGTGTGTACACAGGGCTGACCAGCAGTCCCTGGGAAGGTTGCAGTGAAGAGCTGAGGGTGTTTTTATGGCATGCCCATTGGGACCACAGCATATTTAAAACATACTCTTAATTTTATTTCCTTCTTTGAGCACACTGTGTTGATTTGACAGGGTACAGCAGGATGGAAATCATTCAGTCAAGATGTTGAAGAGTTTTTACTGTCTGAGACTGAAGTTGCCTTTGAGACTGGGCCAGGTTGGTCTCAGCTCCTTCTTGCTGCTGGCTTACCAACAGCCAGGGAACATCCCATACTGGAACACACTCAAATCATGCTGTTTGCTTTAAATATTAACTTCTTGAGGAATGAAAAACGGTTCAGAGGCAAAACAAGCTGTGTTGGCCTCTGTTTGATTTGCAACAGTTGTAGTACACTTTTTCCTTTGCAGTTATTCTGCAGTCTGTGGGTTTGTTAAATCCTGAACTTCTTTGGGAAGCCAGGTGCCCAGAACAAGAGGTATAAGGGCAAATTTAGTTTTCAGAACAGAAAAAGGAGTGATTCAAGACAAATAGAGAATGAGAAGAATAAAACAGACAAGTGTGAAGTGAACAGGGCACTCTGTAAAGGATGAGGTGGGAACAGATTTAGTGTTGGCTGGACAACAGGCTGCAGAAAAAGAGTTATTCCATCACCACAGCAACTAAAAGCCAAGAGAAAAGAGGAAGAAGCAATGGTAAGTCCTGTGGCCTTACACAGGGATGTGTATTCAAGGACATCCCACAATGCCTATTTTCACTTGCATTTTGGATTAGATATTAACTGCGGTTGCTTTATCCCTTTCCTGCAGTGCTATGTTTGCACTGTTTGCAAGTTACAGGGCTGTTTCTATGGAGTGATGGATGCTTGGAGCATGTGGAGGTGATGTCAGCAGCTCACAGCACCACATCCCACCCCAGTTTGCAGAGGAAATCTGTGTTATCTGTCTGGTAGTACCAAAACTTTTTATATTTTGTTTCACAGCACCCTTAAAATGCTATCTATGCTGAACATAACCAGACTCTTCTCTCCATCTCACCTATTTCATACTTGTGTAATTCTAACAAGGTCAGAGTGGCTCCTACTTTATACTGTGCATGACAAGACAAAATGTAGGAAAGTTCTGAAGTGTGCAAGGCTATGCTGTGAGTGATTAGCTGTCTCATCAAAACTGGTATGTCAGATGGAAATAAGATGCTTGCAAATGAGCACATATTGGCTACTGGCTTCTGCCAAGGACTAGCTACTTAGTGAGAGAAATCCTAGCAGCAGCAGTGTGAAATCAGGCTACAAACCTACCGTTGTTTTCCTGCAAACTGAAACACACTGCAAGATTGCAGTGCACTATTTATATCTAACCACCTCTGTCTGGGCAAACAAGGTTTCTAAAAACAGCTTCAGTGAACCTGGATCCCAGTGTTCTTACACTGAAAACACCATTTTGCCACCTAGTGGTGGTTTCTCCCTTTATGTTTTAGATATGTTTTTGCTTCCCACTTTGCATCTTCTTACTGTGCGTGTGGGATGTATGTTGTTCAGGCAGACAATTCTTCCGAGAAGGCACACAGTAATTTTCCGGAAAAGAAGCTACATGTTCTGGGGAACACGAAAGTTTGTTTGGGGGAACTAGCCAGCTCCTTTATTTTAAGCATTACCTGGTTTGTGAATTATCTTAATGTTCCAGATTTGTATTGTGAAGATCAAAATAATTATTATTTTAATTCTGTTGAGGGTTTTTATTAAATGGAAACTTCCAAAGTTTTCCTCTGCTAAGATTTTTGGAGTAAATAGAGGGCTTCACTCTGTAATACAGCTGAGCAGCATTCCTTACCACACACAACATTCTGAGACTTGTTGAGCTGCAGGAACAAGGCTGTGGGTGCACTGGTATTTTGAAGGAGGCAGGTTGATGCTGTACAACCCAGTGATAAACCCTTCTGAAATAATAGAATCTCTAAAAGAAGTCTTTCCAAACCATGCACTAAGTGTGTGATTTACTGCAAGGAGACACTCCCATCTGGGATATATTTAGTTATAACAAAGCTGTCTTTTGTTTAGCATCTCAGAAGCAGCTGTGTTTGTTCATAAGCCACAGAACGAAAAAGAGAAATAAACTGAAGGTGTATTATGGTGCATTATTTTAGTCCATGTGGTTTGATTTTGATGTTTTCTGCTTGTGGGGTTGTAGGGAAAGATTACGCTTCCTGAGTGTTTTGCCAAATATTTTTTTCATTTAAACCTCTGAACTATATGCCAAAACTCCAGTGACCTTTTCTTTTACTGTAGTGGCTCTTGTCTTACTGGAGAGGGCCAGCTCAGTATTGCTGGTGAAATACACTTTCACCAGAACAGTATGGTGTTGGCTGAAAAAAAAATAAAAAAGAAGAGTCATGTAGAAAGGAAAACCCTTCAGGATCTAAAATGTTTAGGAAATTATGTACACTTCTTCTCAAAAAATGGCCTGTTTCTAGTTTTTTTCAGTCAGTGGCACCACTGTATGAACTGATGAGAAATCAGAAAATACTGTGTAAAGGTTGTAGCAGTGACAGTCTCAGCCTATGTGCAGCTGGGGAGGGGTTGAAGGCACTCTTAGCAAAGGGGAACTTGGGTGTGTCAGAGCCATCTGGTGAGCAAGGACCATCTAACTGCACACAAGTATTCAGTCCACATATTTGATTGCGTGGCTTTTCATTCACGTCATGGCATCATTGTGTGTATTTCTTTACAGACAGATTGACTACGGTTTCAAAGTGAAAGCAAATGACTGATCATCAATTCCCATAAAATCCAGCTGAAGTGGCAAAGCTTTCTCCAAAGGGATAGGACAAAATTCAGAGGGCAAGAAGACATAATTCGGAACTGGACTGTGAGTTGGCACAAGCTACACCTAATTTTAGAGACTTCTTCAATAAGTTAGAAATGAAAGATTAAAAAATCCTCAGAAAACTCTTTTAACTCATGCTGACAAACATGAACCTTGTAAATATTTATTGTTAAGCTTTTCTTCTCTCTCATCTCTTCCAGAAATTAAAGAATTGCTTTTATAAATAAAATGCAAGTCACACCTGACTTTAATAATATCAGATCTCAGACAAAAATACTTATTTCATTGATGTTTAACATTGGTAAGATTAATGCAGATTTGTAGATGTCCCCAATAAGGATGTTTATTCTATATTTCTTCAAATGAATTATTTCATGACATCTGTAAACTGTCAAACAATAGCTTCTTCCTTGTACTTATATCAGGTCATATACCAGTTGACCAATATAACTCACTGTTTTACTAGGCATTTGGCTCAGGTTGTCATGGTGTAGAAACCTGAAACCATGACCCTTATTTCTGCCAACTTCACCTCTTTGGTAAACAGATGGTATTTGGTTTGGCTGACTGAACTGAGATATTTCTGAACTGACTTTAATGATCCATCTGTGCAAGTTGTTTTTCAGCAAATTACAGAATCATAGGACAGTTCAGGTGGGAAGGGATCTCAGGAAGTCTCTACTTTAACCTCCTATTCCAAGCAGGTTTAGCTATGGGGTCAGACCAGATTGCTCAGTGTTTTGTTCAGTCAGGTCTTGAAACACTCCCAGAATGGACATTGAATCGATCTCTCTGTGAAACCTCTGCTGCTGCTTGATGGTCCTCCCTGAACACCTTCACTGAGAACAGATGCTTGGGAGATCTGGTCAGTGAAGACTGAGGCAAAGAAAGCACTGAGTACCTCAGCCTTACCCATGTCTGCTGTCAGTAGATCACCTTCCCATTCAGCAGTGGTCCCACATTTCCCTTGTTCAGGCTTGTAATACTAATGTAGCAGAGGGATCTCTTCCTTGTTCCCCTTGTCGCTTGCAAGTCTCGATTCTAGCTGAGCTTTGGCTTTACCAGCACCATTCCTGCATTGTTTCTTCCACATACATTGGATGCTTTCTGGCAGTAAAGCTCCACCACTGAAGGTCCCAGGTCAGCCAAGCCAGTCTCGTGTGTCTAGTTGTTTTCTTTAATATTATTATAGAAAATGATGCTGTTGAAGACCTACCTGTTTCCTGAGCTCCTTTACTCTTTAGAGATGCCTCTCATGGGATCCCACCTGATAGTTCCCTAGATAAGCCAAAGCTTGTTTTCCTGATATCTGGGGTCTGCACACTGCTACTGTCCTTCCTCACACTGCACAGGATCTTGAACTGCATGAGTTCACGTTCACTTGAACTGCATGAGTTCATGTTCACAAGGCTGCCAATGATTATCCAGAGACATCCAGGTAAGGCCTAATCAGTTCTTACTGTGACTTCCTCTGTCTCTGGCTGTGCATCCTTCTGACTTGCCCCATCCACTAACTGTATTTAGAGGTTACCACTAAGAACCACCAGAAACCTCACTGACTGGTTGTGTCATATGTGTGCACATGTTGCCCATCCAGCAGGTGCTGGATCAAGTTCCCCATGAGAACCAGAGTCTGTGACGAGAAATACCCTTGAGTTGTTTAAAAAAATCTCTCTCCACTTCTTCACCATAATTAGGGGATCTGCAACAACAGTCCATCACAGTGTCTCTCTTACCAGCCTTCCCTCTGACCTGACCTGCAGGCTCTCCACCAGCCAAACATTCATTCCATAGGAGAGCTCCATAAAGCCAAGCTGCACCTTCACACAGAGGACAACCCCTTCTCTTTGTCATCCCTGCCCATATTTCCTGAAGAGCTTGCATCTGTCCTGTTGCTCCCTGCAGCTGTACAAACTGTTCCACCATTTCTCAGTTATTCCAGTGGTTTTGTGACTCCATGCAGAGCTTTGGTTCCTCTTGATTCTTCCACAGGTTGCAGGTCCTTGTATACTCCTATAGTGGATGTCTCTTTACCCTTCTTATCGATTTTGAGGTGTCTCTTGTTCCTACCACCCTGCAGCCTTTGCTTTCCACTCCTGTTCACTGCTATCTCCCTGAACCATGGGTTGTTATTTCCATCCCCCATAATCTCCAGTTTAAAGCTCACCTTACCAGGTTGGCCAGCATGTGGGCAAACACTCTCTTGCCTGGCTTTGTCAGGTGGATCCCATCTCTCCCGAGCAGTCCTCAGTCCTCAAAAAGGATCCTGTGTTTTTAAAAGTCAAATCCCTTTTGAGGACACCAGTTGCACCACTAGGTATTGATTTGCAGAACCATCTGCTCCGTCACGGGCATTTCCCCTTCACCATCGAGACGGAGGAAACACCACCTGGGCCCCTGCCCTTTACCCTCACGCCTGGAGCAGGTTGTCACTCCTGACTACCTGTCAACAATTTAAGCAGCCTATTTCATGGCTGAAATTAGGTGCTCATACCTGAAACATAATGTGAGTCTATCATTATCATTTTAGGGCTTTGAATAATTTTCTATTTCCTGTCCGAATTCGATCAAACACTGAACCTTGGAAAGTCAATAGCCTTGAAGTAGCTATGACCATAGAAATCCCTTGAACTTAGATCACTGCATTCATCTTTATCACTAGTAATTCTTTATACAGTTCTTTCTCTTGTGACTCTTATAGATAGGGATAGTATTTTAGCTATTCCTGTAAACCACAGAGTAGGAAAGTATATTGTTTCTATATTGGTAAATTTTAGTAGAATTCTGTCTCTTGACTTTGGTCTCACAAAATAGAGAAACCTGAGTGTCCTCTTCCTAAGAAATTGTCCTTCTGTTGCTGAAATATCTGTTCCTTCAAGTACCTATGAAAAATTGTCTGCCATGGTTCAGACTGCTCAAAAGGGAAATTAAATGTTTCCATTGGAGCTCACATCTTTTGTTGGGTCTTGAACCTCAGGTTGCATGCAATGCAAAACACTTCTCAAAGAGGTCCTGAATTCCTCCTGATACAGCACTTTATGTTTTCTGTCTTAAAATACAGTTTCCAGTGGGAATAATTTGTTAAAAAATTAATTCAATGCTTTCACAACACCTCTGCAGTGCCATTTAGTAGTGCCTTGGCTTACTATTAACTACAGGAGTGAGTGGGATTTTTTGCAACAGCATTTGTTCTTAGTATTTTAATTCTTTTATTACTTCTGCTGTTAAAATAGTCACATTTTCAAGTCTGGCAAAACTTTCACAAACATTCATTGTCTACACAAATGGAATGAAATTCCAGCTATAAAATGGCTGTTGATTATACACCCTTGAATAAAACATTATACTTCTTATTTTGCATTGTTATAATTTTTTAAAATATTTTTCCAAAATATGAAGAACAGTTTTTCTTTTTTTTTTTTTTCCTCTTTTTTTCTTCAGCATTTATATGGAATACTTCATATGAATACCAAGTTCTGAAATGAAAATTTATCTCTGTAGTTTGTAAGTTTAGAAAAACCATTTGGCAAAAATTCAGCAAACCTAAAAGGGTATCTTAGCAGAGAACAAACTATGCATTCTTCTGTAAAATATTAATTTCATGTTAGTATATGGGGAATATGAGACATATAGCCATGAGGAATAAAAAAGAGCATTTTGCATCTACAGTCTCATCACTTCATGCAAAAACTGATCCAGCCAGCCATAACAGGTGAATAAATTTCCTTTTTCTTTTTTTCCTTGGCAAATCTCTGCCTATGTAGGGCTGCAAACAGACATCACAATTAATAGGTAATTATATTCATAAATAGGAAACAGTTTGAATTTTGTAAAAGCATAGAATGAGACTCTCTATCCAGAAAGAGGAGAAAAGTTTAGCCATGACTGTGTGTATGACACCTATAAATGTAATTGAAGATGTGTGCATCTTGCCTGCCCCCCATGAAAGCACACAAAAAGAATTCAGAAATGGGGAACAAAGTTCAACACCAGTCACTTTTTCTTACACATAGATCATTTGTTGATCTGAAATGAAACAGAATTGGTGCCCCATAGTCTCCAGAAGAGCAGTAGCCAACTGGACCTGTCTCAGGCCTGTGTGGATGGAGATGAGAAATTCTCATGCAGAGAGAGGAAGGATCAGTGAGAAAAACAACTGTCCTGATGGTGAGAAGATTTAGAGAAGCCTATACAAAGAAGCAGGAATAGTTTGGTTTCCTTTCAGGGCAGAAAGGACTGTACTTGCTTCAGGAGCAATTTTACCTCATCCCCTGCTAGCAGGATGGCAGCAGAAATTCCATTTTTAGCAATGTGAATAAAATTTAAGTTTAGAGAACTACTGCATATCTCCAAAGTTCAGCAATAATAATGCCTTCTTCTTTTATTTGAGGGACTCCTGAGGCAGCTGGTAATAAACTCTACCTTTCCTCACAGATGCACTGTACTCAGGTATCAAATTTCAGGGCTCAGTCACCTGCCTTCACTCCCCTTCCATCCCCAGCCCTCCCAAATTACCCTGGAGTCTGCACCCACCCACTCTTGCATCACGCTGGGATGGTCCCTCAGACACAGCCTGTGATTAGGCTTCCCATTTCTCAGCTCTCTCAGCTTTATGTCTTGGTGATTTAATTAATGTTAATGTCTTCACTAGCAGTAAAATAAAAAGGTAAAAAAAAAAGATTCTTAGGCTTCCTTGTTTGCTCCTTCCATTAATCAATCATGCTCTGTCTCTGCTACACATTATTACCCTGGACTTCAGTTCTTCTTAAGCTCTGATTATCCTTTTTTCATATCTTAGGCCTCAGTCATCAAACTCACAATTCTGGCAAGAGTAGTACTTTGAAAGAATTGGTTTTAATTTAAAAAGCAGTTTTACAGTTGGAATGCTTTATTTCAATGACCATCTTTCTAGCAGCCAGCAACCTTGGAGAAAGTTGCCTTTGCCCTCTCTGCTTTAAAGGAATAATTCTTCATGAGTAGAATTGCCTATGAATTCTTAATATGCAAGCTTTATGAAAAGCCAACTTAAAATGCTGAGCAGCAGAGAATACTAAGAAAGACAGGATTATGCTGCACAAGGAAAAGCAGCCGGAAGACCAAGAATTTGTTTGAGCATTGAAAGCCTCAAGCTGTGATAAAGTTAGACATTATATGGCCTATTTGTTCATCCTCTGCACCACACTTTCCCAAGCATCACATCTGCAGTTCCCTTTTCACTCTGCAACTACTAGAGGCAGCACAGGATTGCTATAAATAGGTAAAGCAGTAAACATTTGGGATCTAGCAGCTCCTTTTGAGACAGAAAGCAGCAATCTTAAGGTGTAGCTGTAATCTGGGCACTCTTTGTTAGTATACCCTAAATCCTGCCTCCTAGAAGGATGAAAGAAACCCCAAATCTTTCATCTCTCATCTCTCAGGAAGTAGGCACCTGTAGCTGGCATGTGTCTTTAAGCTTTCACACTGTCTCCTGCTTGCTCCTATCAGAGGAGTGAGCTGTGCCCTGCAGCTGGGTGCTTATAGCCCCTCTGAACTCTGTCTTACCTAAATGACAGCCATACAGATGATGAAGTAATAGGATCACTATACAAATGTTATGTATTTAAACCTCCTCCATGTTACTTACATGTAAGACCACCCTCCTAATAAACAAATAGATAATTTAATAGAAATGCTAGCTCAGAAATGTGTGTTTACTAATGTTTAGTTTCAGTGTTTCTGTATGCATGGAGAACTATCAGCTCATGTGGCATTACTTTCTTTACTCATTCAGTCCCCATAGCTTTGAAATCCCACAGCAAAGCAAGAATAAAATTACTTTTGGAGATATGCTGAGTTATGGGGAAAAAAAAGATCACCAGAGCAGGCAATTTCAGAAACACTTTACAATCTTTTTATGTATGTGTGTGTGGTTTATATCAGCTTTTAAATGGACTTTCTGCAGGAAAAAAAAAAAAAAACCACCAAACAACAAAACAAAAACAAACAACCAAACCAAAAACACAAACAAACCAACCCTCTGGTTACAGAAATGAGGAGCAGAGTGGCAAATTCAGTTGTCCCATTGGATTAATTTACTTTGGGGAGATAGGGAAAAAGGGAATTCTGAAAGTTCACCTAAATTCCACCTTAACTGGAGAGTACTGTTTATATTGCCATGTATACATATAATATGTATATAACAATTCTTTCAGTTAAAGTCACAGGCATGTCTTGGAAGACAGCCTATCTCACTCAAGAGTTTAACAGATGCCCTGCACTGAAGGACCTTGTTCACTCAAAATACTCCTTTCCCCTTAGTACAATACAGGAATAAAATTTTTGAATACAACCTCCCCCCACCCCCAACACCCTGATTTTATAGATTATTTGGGTATTTGGAAGTTACAAGTGTTGCAAAGTCATTATTTGACTGGAGGGAAACTCTTAAAGAAGTGTTAACTGTGCTTAAGAGTGAGTGCAGAAACAGGTGTAAATAAATTTCTCTATTTCATGCAAAGAAAGGATGCTGTTTGAAGGCTTATTTCAAGAGAAAACCACACCAAGTCAGGAAACATCCCATAAGCTTTCAACACCCTTTGTATTTCATGAGATTTACTTTGAGATTGAGTATTGGTCTTTTGGGACTTATCCTCTCTCATGTGTTTAGTTTAGCAACAGTTGTACTTAGAAGCAGGATATTTTTCTCTCCTTTAGTCCTTTGGTGACAACTGTGAATGTTTGCTTGGAGAGGCATATAAATATGGGTATCTGTGTAAAACTGCAGAATAAAAGGAAAACAGAAACTGGGGACCCCTAATGGAGGAAAGAGCCAATGAATCACTTTTTCCTGGCGCTCTGGATCTGTGTGTCCAGCCTTGGGGGTACACAGTAAGTATCCCAGTTTCACGTTATCTGGATCATTCCAAAGTACCCTCAAAAAACTGCAGGTTTCTTTTTGCCTTCTGTCCTCAGCTGCACACACCAGTTATTGCTGATAATCTCTCTCAGCCCTCACCAGCTATTGCTGATAATTTCTCTCAGACTTGTCAAACAGGCATCAGAGGAGAATGTTTCCCTGTATTATTTGCAAAAGAAGTTTATTTCCAAATAAAATAAAAGACAGCTTCTTCAGAACACTAAAATAGCTTTCTCAGAGTCATCTGAGTATTTGAATTGAAACTTGCTGTGGTGTATTTGGAGCCTAGCTTTGCCCTCTCCCTCGTTTCTGTCTGTTATTTGCTCTTATCTCAGATCTGGGTTTCTGATCTGTCAAGGAAATGGGCAGATTGACCAGGCAGTTGGGCTCTACACAACACTGTGGCAAAAAGCCTGCAAATGTCAGAGTCCTCAGGCTTGATGACATCCTGGCACTGCCTTGTAGCTCTCAACACAGTTCTGCATCTCGGAATAGTTTTGATTTTTGTGGGCCCATATTTCTGTCTCCTTGCAATTCACATGGGATACAGCAGTGTTGACACAATTGCTCTGTATACACTGCACTGGAATGCGCAGATGAGATTTTGGGATTTCAAGTATCTTGAAATATTTGTTCAGCATTGCAAACATTAACAGCCCTTATAAAGTTCTGCCCTGGGATCCATTGGAGAATGTCACAGCTGACTCACAAACGCAGGATTGTAATGTCTTGTTGTAAACAGACAAAATCCTACCCATCAACTTGTTAGCATATTTAGAGAATACTGATCCAAAATCCTTTTAATTAAAATTGAGATAAGAGGGCAGATGTTTAAAGATGTATTTTCTGTGAAAATACATTCTAGATTAAATTTAGGACTCAGTAAACTACAAATGAAATCCTTAAACCCAGAACTGTTAAGTTTAAGATCAACAAACACTTGAGGTATCTAAGGTATGTGTGATTCGTTCCTAAGAAGATATGAAAAATGTTGTGCAATTCAGAAGGTGAGAGGTGTGTTTAGGATTAGTTGTTGAAAATTTTTTTGTAAAATCAAGATATGAATGTAGGTTGACACTGAATAAATCCCCTGTGCATGTGTTGAAAACAACCTGCAAAAGATATGATAATTGTTGATTATTTTCTCTGTTGCAGACTCTGTTCTGCATGCATTGCTGTGCCCTTCAGTGTGACAATGAACCCCCTCTCCATGGCTCCAAGTCAAGCTAACACATACCAGATGTGACTGGAGTTTCTCAGCCAGGAATCCCATTTGTGAAAGACAAATCTCATATATGGATATAAATAAAATAGTACACTTGTGCTAATCATCTTGTGATAAGGAATCACTGGAAATTTCAGTGAAATTCTCTGTAGGCACTATGAGATTCCACTGCAGTTTCTGCTGAGCATTAAGGTCTGAAATTGGTTACTCCTTCCTACCCCTGTGCTTTCCCCTCATTGGGAGGGGAAACCAGCACGGGCTGGCCACAGTGATGTGGTTTACAGAAGAGTTTCAGGTTAAAAATATCTTTTTTTTTTTTTTTTTTCTTTTTTCTTTTTTTGACAGTTATGGCTGGAGTGGAGAGGGGAAAGAAAATGAAGGGTCGGAGACAAAGGCTGGAGCATCTTTTCTGCTGTGGTGTTTGCTCATGAAAGTACAAGGACAGTTACTTATGTTGACACTTTGTAGGCAAAGGAGAGAGATGGGCACTTCCAGAAAACGGTTTTAAGATTTCTTATCAAAAGGTGTCTACTAATGCTGGTCATCTTTAAGTGCCTATCCTTCTCCACTGACTGCAGAAAAATCATGGGGAACAAATTTAGAATAGACAGCTAGTTCATAGATTTCTGAAATAGTTGAAAAAGCTCCACAGAGGTTTCTAATGTTAACAGTATTGTAACCTTGCAAAATTCATCATTTGTGTAGGGGTTAAGGATGTGTGCTGTTTCTTCTCCTGCCTTTGTGTCACAGTCAGTAGTCAATCTCTAATCCTCTTTTTTGATTTGTAAAACAAGGATTCAGATTTAAGAAATTGATTCTACATCTATATAATTTATCTTACGTCTATTTTTCTGTAAGTTACTACTACCTTTTTTTCTTTGAAATCTTGATAATTTATTTTGTGAATGGATATTGCAAGGACAAAAAAGAGGAAAAAAAGCTTTAAAACAGATCTTTGTGCTCCAGTCATACTATTTGGATGGAACTCCCACCTGTGAGGGGGTGTCTTTGCTTAACATCTGAGATATGAACCATGAATGATCAATTTTCTCAGTCCTGAGGTATTCAGCAAGTTTGGGCAAACTCATCTCTAATCTGAGCTTTCCTGGTCCCTCTATAACCAATTCAAAGAAATGAACCCTCCTGACTGATTCATCAAAGCTCAGAGAAGTTATTCGAAGGAGGTCAAACAAATTTTTGCAACTGCCTTCCTTCTGGGAAGCATAAATTTCTCTCCATTGGCTATAAAGGGACATAGGAGTTCCTGTCTGGTTACCCTCTCTTAATTAGTTCCCTCCAGACTCAGCTTTGTTTCAGGACCACATGTAAAAAGATACATATAAATTCATTTAAACTGCTCAGCATAGGGCTTGTTGTCCATGGGTCACACCATGTAGGATTTATCTTTCATAAGCCATATAATAAAAGGAATTTTGTGAACTGCCAAAGCTATTGATCAAACACCAACTATTATCAGATCTTGAGGGATTCTTTGAGAAACATTGGGAAGATTAACTTCACAACACCTTCACAACTGATGTCTGCAGCCATGGACATCAGATAGGTAGTATGGTTTCGCATTACAGGCAGCAGGATGAATAAGCTGGAATACAAACCCAGGGTCCATTTTGCTCTTCCTGCTGACAAGCATCCCCTGTGATAAAGCAGAGAATGAAAAATCAACACACTGGTTGCTGGAGAGATGGAAATAAACACTGCTCCTTAGACTTCTGGCTGAATTAGGAAAGGAAATATTTCTTTAGTTACTTTTGACTCCTGAAAACAACTTAATATATCATTTTACAAGTCAGTCTTCTAAATGCCCTTAAAATTTATCACTAGAAACAGTTTATAAATACAGGAAAATATTTAGTTGACCTATAAGCTTACAAAATTGAACTAGGTTGATTTGACAAGAGTTATTTTAACCATTTTTAAAAAATGCAGAGTAGCAGTGCCGTAGAAAGCGACCTGAGTGTCCTGGTTGATAGCAAGTTGAATATGAGTCAGCAGTGCCCTGGCAGCCAGGAGGGCCAACCGTGTCCTGGGGGGCATCAGGCAAAGCATCGCCAGCCGGGGAGGGAGGGGTTTGTCCCGCTCTGCTCTACACTGGGGAGGCCTCACCTTGAATATTGTGTGCAGTTTTGGGCACCTCATTATAAGAAAGATATCAAGCTATTAGAAACTGTTTTAGGCCTTGTTTTAGGCCTTTCGCTTTAGTTTCTTTTAAGAATATTTGTTTTTAATTATAAAATTGTTTTTCATATTTTATAAAAAAGTTTCAGCATTTGAGGTTCTGCAATCGCTTTTAACAGCAGAATCATAATTAAAATGTGTAGCCTATTCCCAGTTACAAACATTGATTGTTGAGAGATAACATCAGAAACACTGGTAGGGTGCTGATTATGCCCTATTTGTTTTCTCTATTTAAAAAAAAAAAAAAAAGAAGCAACAAATAAAATATTCATGTATTTTAAACGATGTGTGGATGTGGGCTGCAGTGTATTAAGACTTCCTTTTCTTGCCACTAGATAGCAGTGTATGTCTTCTGAGTTTAGAATACGTGTTTCTTACCCAGTAAACCTATAGTTTTCACTTCTTATCTATTAATGTTCATTTAAATTCCTCTGTGAGGGTAATGCAGGATTTGTGGAAAGAATTATAGAATACCATATGCTAAATATATAAAGTATTATTAACTGCTAGTTACTAATTTTTGTTGAAATTTATGAGTTTCAAAATAGAAACCATGAAAAAGGTCTAGACCTTGTGATGTTACACTTATGCAGGCTAAGAGAAAATTAATTGGTTAAAATGGAATTCCTCTGATTTATATTCGTATGGGGGGGAGGGATATGTGTTCCACAAGTCTATGAATTCCCAAGCCTTCTGAGTAAGCAGAAGGGAAAAAAATATACCTATCTATCATAGGTTGAAGGGACATTGTTTATACTCACCTGCTGTATTTGGTGCCATATTCCTCTGAAAGAGGCACTGCTTGGGTCAGCACTGTGATAGCAAAAGCATGTAAGAGCATTGTGCCTAAAAATGAGTCAGTCAGTACTTTGCAATATGTTGAATAACCTGATTTAATTGACTTCAGCAGTTCACTCTCTCTGTTCTTAGAAGTATTTTGAAGTAAGCCTTTCCTGTTTAATGCATATGGAAGTTAAAAATGCAGTCAGCTAAGAGGAGACTCAGGTCTGCTTTCCCACTGGCCATCTTTGCTGAAGTCATACCGAAGTGCTTGTTAATGCAAAATTAAGGGTCTCTGCCTTCCAGAGCTTTACTCAAACAAATTATCACTTATTATGATGAGAACTGGGCTGTGATTCAAAGATTGCACATTTCTGATGAAGACCATTAAACAAAATGCAGAAAAAAATTAATGCCAACATCATTACAAGGAGACATTGCTGAACAGATGGGCAAGCTTCTGGCAAAAAGGACTTCACAATCTAGCACCAGTGACTTGGCTGCAGGAAGGGAGAGAGAAAAGAAAGGAGGATAAAGGAGAAGAACATAAAATATAAAGATGTCCAGACTTCAGTGGAATCCTAGCCTGTTCAGAGCAGCAAGTAAACTTGCCTTCTCTATTATTTTAGAGGAAAAAAAAACCAACATGGACTTTATTATTAGATGTCTCTCTTTGCTGATGTACTCAGGAGTTCAAAGAAGTTGGATAAATTTAGATATTTGAAAGTTAGGGTAAATATAAATACTCGGGGTTTTTCATTTTGTGTTCTTTTTTGTTTGGTTTGGTTTGGTTTTGTTTCTGGTTTTGTTTTGGTAGGCCAAGGTGATGTTCTATAGGGAAGCACAAACCTGAAAACAAGGCGTGACTGGCTCTCAATTTGGACTGGGTCTGATGTAAAGGTATTGTTTTAAAAATAGAGGAATCAAAAATGTGCTATGAAAACCTTTCAGATGTTAGAGGGAGACTGAGCAAAAGAACCACTGGTCTTGTCCTTCCTGGGATAAATTGCATCCTGCAAAGCAGAACTGCAGCCTTTTCCTTGTCTTGCTCTGAGTTTTCTAAGGATTCTTCTGGGTGAAGCTATTTATACCCCTCCAGGTATTTTCTTTGGCTCTTATTTGCCACAGAATATGTAAAGATTATATTCCCCCTCCTGATAATCATTCATGGGATCAGCTGGAGGAAGTGCCTGGGGGCAGAACTCACAGTCACCACTATGGATGGAAACCTTCTCCCTTAAGCAGGAAAACAGGGAAATCACCAGTAGCAGTTTAAATCTATATTTCAAAGAGTGGTCTTAGTTAAGTCATTGTGCAATACAAATGGGAGCTTGTGGTTTGTGTCCAGGACCCCTAATTTCTCATAATTTCAGAATAAGAGGAGTTCACTGCAGTCAAATTTTCGTTTTTGTCTGATAATTCCCTAGTGCTGTTGGAATGAGGCTGATATAAGTCGAATGAGAAGCAGGAGCACAGCTTCCATTGCTAACTGCAGTGCTTCTATCCCCATTTAATCATATGCTCTCTGAAATGTTTCTCTTAATTTCCCTTGTGGCCAGCTCTTTTGAAGTTTTAATATGTGACCTGTTGCCATCTACTCGAATAGCTCTTTTTTGCCTATTTTCTCTCTTTTCTATGCTCTTTGGAATGTTATATTTCTTAGCTCTGGCCTTTTTACTGTCGATACAATAATGAAAAGTATTCTCAGAAACTTGTTCTTTCATCATACCTAAGTTATGCAATGAACCTATATATTTTATCTAGGTCAGATGATCTACTTAAATAGCATTGAAACGAACAGATAAATGTGAACTTCAGGTGGGTCATTTATTTCAACTCAGAATGCTACATACTACACTGTATTGCAGATAGAGCTGACCAAAATGAGGGAAAACTGTGTCAGTGACAACTACTTCCATTTTTCAAGGATTTTGATTTTTCAGAGATTTTTTTTTCTTTTTTTTTCATGGTGGGTAGTTGTTTTTGGGGTTTTTTTTGGATATGGAAGCAGTATAGGTCTGCACCTGTTTTTGAGGGCAAAATAATTTAGAAGAAAAAAAACAGTAAGAAATTTCACAATAATTTCTGAGAATTCATCCTTCGTTGTATCAGCAGAATCAAGAATTTCTAGCAGCAGACGATCTATAGAAAGAGATTAAACTATTTTGGTTCTGTACACCTGAAATTAGTTGAGCAGAGATCACACAAACCATTTAACCGAGGCCGAAGAGAAAAGCACAGTCACTTCCAAAAAAACAGGAGGGAAGAAAGGAGAGAAGTTTATATTTATATTGCTATGAACTGCAGATGAGGAGTGACTGCACTGTCTTGTTTCCATTTAGTAACCTCACCTTAATAAGCTTTTTTTATCGACCCACAGATCTTTAACATAATAACAACAGCCCAGAGGTACTGGGAAAAAGAAGGTCAATGTATGCCTTCTCATTCTAGCCTGAATATATTGATGGGATTATTTTATACTCACCCAACTAAATAGGCAGCAGAGTGGCCTTTGGCTATGAAAATGGTAGAATGGAATCTGGGAAGATTCCATACACACTGGAAAGCTGTGCAGCTTCCAGTCAGCCCTATAAATTGAGTTTGAAACTGCATTCTAGTTATACACAATTAAACAAATCAGTAAAAAATAATGACTGTATGTACTGTATATAACTATAATAACTATATACATAGTATTGCTGAAAAGACACTTTCAGAGAAATGTGAACGTTTGTAGTTGGAGGGAAAATCTTAACCCCTACAGTTTGGGGATTGCCTGTGTTGTCACCGATCATAAGAAATCAAATCATACATAAACCTCCTCTCTGCCTGTAATACCACCTTTTGCAGCACTAAGATTCACATGTAAAAAATTGCCATGGCTGCATGGCCTCTGCTCGTGGGTGTTATCAAGGTCACTGGACCAGTCCTTGCTAATACAGACACATTTAATGTGCTGTCACTCATGTTTGGGTATCTCTGAGCACCAGCCAGCTCTGAAAGAGGCAAAGTAAATTTCCTTCTGTGTCTGGAATTTGTATTTTCACGGGAGAGCTGCACAAGTCTGGTTCTAGTCAGGGCTTTAGGATGTTTCTAACCTTGTAGCAAAAGGCCTCTATGAAAGTCAGAGCCTGAAACACTTAGTTAGAAACAGATGGGTATGTCAGGCTGTGCTCTGTGAACCCAGGAGGGAAATGGAGCAGGGAGATTGGTAAGGAACTGGAAGTTAGGTTTCACATTTCCTCATGCTCTTTTCTTCCTGGTGAGGCCTCTGACTTGGTAGTGATGTGATAATAAAATTAATTTGCATAATTTGAACTTTTCTAGTTATTCAATAGACTACTCAATAAAAGAACGAATCTGACCATGCTTTGAGGTACTTAATGGGTAAGTAATTAACTGATATCCAAACAAGTAGAAGCTGGAAAACATCAGCATATTGAAATAAAAACTCACACACAAAAAGGAGATAATTTTCATTTGTAGGTTTAAAATATAGATTTCTTTTAATTCTTCAAAGTAATTTACAAATGTTAGGTTTGTATATATTACCTTTTTGGAAATGACCTAGGTCTTTCTCTTTTCCTCTCTTTCCTTCTTATCTTCTTCTCTTGACCCTCTCCACTGTCCCCCTAGAGAGGTAGATGGGCAGGGAGGGAGAGGCAAAAAAAGACACATCTTTATGTTGTAAAGAACCCAAACTCAGAATTTATTGAGTCTAGTTGGAATCTTCTTTTCTTACAAGGTAGTTTTTGTCCTTTTTTATTACATGTCATCTTTATGAACACAGTGTTTATGGCTTTAGCACAATGTTATTAAATAGCCATGTCTTACTGGCTGTTACAAATTTCTGTGTGGAAAGCAAATGAGGCTGGAATATTAAGTCTAATGATGTTATTTATCACTGATCTTGATAAACTGTTCTGATAAAAATGTTAGTTACTTTAATTCATTGAGGACTAAAATAACTGATTCATTACAATGAATTACAAAATAAATCAAACCATAGCTTTGTCTCAAAAAATACCCAAATTTTATCTTTTCACCACATCTTTAATAGTTTCAGCTTGTATCTTTAAGAAGCAGATTAGTTAGTATTGACCAACTGGCAAGGCAAGAGATTGTAACAGTATTTTATGCCTTCACTAAAACTGCTGGAGAAAGTCTGATAAAAGTTTCTTTCATAAAAAAAAATAACTTGGTCAAAACAGAATTTCTAAGTTCTTTGTTCCATTCCAACATGAAATGTTTTCTTCTCCAGAACAAAATACCACTCCAAAGAAGGCCAGAAGAAGGATAAGAGTAAGTAAGAGCAATAGAGCTAAAGCTGGCCAGGGGATGGTGCACATGTTGGAACTGAAGATGGAAGGGGGATCCAGCTCCAAATTCAGACACATAGCCCCGAGTGGGTACTCACAGCTGCCCACATGTGCACAGGGTAGTAACAAGCTGGTGTGTCCAGTAGAAGCTGGAAAGCAATTCAGCTCACACTGAAGTTGACATCAGTCACTCTGCTCCGCTGCCCAAAGGCACGTTTCGTACCATGGGGGACAGCCTTGATATATAAACTCGTGATATGTGTGTCCTGGAGGCAGGATTGCCTTCGGCTCTATGTGTGGGCTCGCTGGTCGAATCCTCAGAGACATCCGTGCTAATGGCTCTCAGTATCCTGAGAAGTGAAGTTGTTGTGCCAGCTGTACAGGGGAGCATGGTAAGGCTCAGCACAATGAAACTGTAAGGGTCTGCAGGTGAATCCTGGTAGAGCTGGGCCCAGAACCCAGGGGAACAGTTCTAACAACAGACAGCAGAAATTCGTTTTATGATTTCAGCAACCCTGTCTACAACAGTCCATCAAAGCACAGAAGGAGCAACCAGTCTGTTCTGGTTTTATTTATCTAAGTATGAATAAAATTCCAAAAGATGTTTTTGTTTGGAATTACTGGTTTGTGAAAGTTGCTCCCTCTCACCCATACACATGATTTCGAGAATACGTAGCAGATTTGAGAATTTAGTAAAAAAGTTTTGAAAATCCAAGTTAGCTACTTTCACCTTTTACTTTAGGAAGGTATGGAAAGTGAGAAGGTGCTATAAAAATAATAAATGTGTATGCTATAGCATTTTAGTACATGCTTCAGTACACTGCCAGCATATTTAGAAACAATAAAACTCAGATGACTTGGAGAAGAGAGAAACCTTGCTCTTGTCCATGCTTGATTTCATGAAAGGAGATAAGTGCTCTTGCCACACCATAAAATATGTCCTGGTACTCCATTGGCAAGATCAGTCACAACTGTAAGTCATCTCCCAAATTGTTTTCTATCCCCCCCAAAAAAAAGGAACCTATAGAAAAGAGATTGCAAATGGATTTGTTCCATTACACTGATGGTAGAATAAGGAAGAGACAGTCTTCACATAATTAAGAATCTGCAAATAAAAAGGCTCAGGTCAGCACTGGTTTAGGATTGCATCTAGAGGAGGCTGCTGAGGTCACTGATTTTATTTGTAACTACTAACACATTTATTTCATCTACAGAAGCTGCTCCTCAAAAGAACTCTGGGAACAAACATTCTTATTCACTGCTTTCTTTTTAAAAATAAAACCAAAAAGCCTTGAAGATTAAGCCTGTCTAGCTGGAACCTCAAAATCAATTAACTGAAAGGTCTTCATCACCTCTGAAATTCCACTCATTCACATCAGTAATTACAGAAGGTCTCCATGAAGCAGCGGTTTCTCAAAGAGTTAATTGAAATGCAGGAACAGCTTAATACTGATTCAGCAGACTTAGCTCTAAACTTCAAAGGAATTGTGATTTACCATTTGGTTCTTTGTCTATTTAAATTAATCATGTTGCTCAAAGGCAAGGGAAATGAAACATTGGAGGTCTCAGCATCATTTTAGCGTAAATGTTAAGATACATTAGTCCTGTGAGACATAAATTCTGAATTTATATTTTATTTTTATTTCTTTTATAAAATATTTATTTCACTAAGTATTTATTTCATCTATCTTTCCTGGTAAATAGGATTTGCCCCCCAAGTCTCTGAACTGTACACCACATCTAGGTTTGTTAATCTTAAATACACTAGCATAAGAAAACACCCTCAGGGCTTGATTCAAGTTTTACAAAGGTGATTCAAAGCTTATCAGATCTATGGTTTCCTTACTCTCTAGATGGAGTAGGCTGCCCAGTAATCCTAGCATGATCCATGACTTCATATAGGTACCTACTGCTGCTTTAAACAACCTGATGTTTGGTAGCAATCTATCTCAGCACACATAAACTGAATCTGTGTCACACCTGCACTGTGAACTTGTATTTTGATCCCCAATGTGCAAAAACATAAGCCAGAAAAGGGAGTTCAAGGGATGCCCCTGGGTCTGTGTGCATGCATGCTGCCTCCATTCTCCATCTGAAAGAGTGAACAATGAGAAGGTGGAGACAACTCAAAGACCATATCCAGCTCCTGAGCTCTTGCCATAGTTCTGATTTTAGCAAGGAATTTTTCTTTCCCTTCCCCCTGCCGTGTGTGCCCTGTGTATAGGCCATCAGGTAGCTATCAGGTGAACAAAAGAATCGGTCCACTAATGGCCGAGAAATCAGTCTCCTAAGAAACAGGCAGATGAAGGATCTAAAGTCTACTTTTTTTCTCTTGTCTCTGGGGCAACGGGGGAGGAGGAATTTTGATGGGCTGGGGGTGTGGCTGGCACGCAGGTTGGGAGGAGAAGCTGGTGTGCCAGTGGGCTCGGGACCTGCTGTGAGCTGCAGACATTGCCTGTTTTTTTTTTTTTCTTCCCTGTCTGAGGGGAGTTTGCTGCTGCTCTCTGCTCAGTTGTTGCTGGCTGCAGGCCCTGCTTAAAGCGAACTCTAACCAGATGAAGATCGTGCAGTTTTCTTCCATTGGAGAAGAACCTTCTGTTTGATTGCTGGTTTTTTCCCTTCCTTTCCCTTCCCCCCCCCCCCACCACTCCCTCTCTCCTGTCCCAGTGTGGGAAGGGAAGGGGAACCGAGGGGTGTTTTTGTTGTTGTTTTGTTGTTGTTTTTTACTGGACATTACAAGTTCTGCACCTCCAGTGATCCAACAGCGCCACCTGGTGAATGGTACAGGACATTACAAGTTTTACTTCTCTAGTGACCCAACAGCACCTCCTATTGACTGTGGTTGGAATTGCACCAAGGGGCACAAAAATTGAACTATTTACTCTTCCTTTTGCTGGTTTATCGGTTTGTTCTTGAAGGGGATTATTGGTGGGTATAGGAGTATTGCTTGGTTGTTTTACTTGGGGTTTTTTCCATGTTTCTGTTAATACACACATACCTTTTAATAAAGGGCTATTATTTTCCCTTTTCCATAATTTGTTTTCCTTCAATCAGAGCCTCTTAATTTTGGATTTATAATTGCTTAGAAAGAGAAGTTTGGGTCTTTTCTCCTAACTCATCCTCAGCAAAAGACCCTTGTCTCATTTAAACTGGGACAGCTCTTCCTGTCAAACAAGTGTAACGTCAAAGCTGTGAATCCCTGTGCAGACTCCTCTCAGCTGGGTTCAACTCCCAGCACTCTCCAGCAGCCAGGACCCATGTGATTACCTGACAGCCTCCCAGAGTGGGATGGACTGACAACCATCTCTAGCTGGGTGTGCACCCTCGACTGCTGAGAAGGGAGAGCACTTGTTTACACTTGTGGTGTCCAGAAATGTCCTGTGGAACCTTGCTTGTGTAGATGTACTTTTTCTGGTGTGCTGCCTTGGTGAAACGCATTTACATCCCTATCCAGAAGCCACTCAGGGAGGTTTGCAGCCAAGGGTTTGCACCAGGAAATAATGACTGTTGGCAGTGACCCCTCTTTCAGAGACCTCTGCCAGATTCTCACAGCCTTCCTTGATGGACTTGGGTGTTTACAGTCTGGCTTCAGCTGTTGCTTCACTCTGGTCAGAGGAGTGCCTGAATCCTCCAGAGACACTCTGTGCAGCTTCCCTCTCCATCTGTAAGCACAGGGCCTCTCCTGTGTCCTTACTCAGGCCAGCAGGGGTAGTCGCCATTGACACTGTTGACACGGGTGACACTGTTGCTGGACAGAGAGAGTGAACTTCAGCAGAGGCCATCTGCAGCTACAAAACTCAGCCCTCTCCAACTCTTGATGATTTCTGGTCACCAGTAATGCCTCATGCTATGGACTACTTCACTCCCTTCAACCCATATCTCATTCTTAGTGGCTGTTCACCCAGGTCTGGCCATCAGTGAGTGCCTCTGCATCTGCATAAATCTATTCCTGGGAGCTACTTAGAGAGTAACTGCTGCTACCTCAAAACCAGACATGGCTGTTCTTCCTTCTCTTCTCTGACACTGCCCCAGGGTGTCTACAACTGGGAAAGATCCTCATGTTACTTACCACACAGAATCACAAAATATTCTGGGTTTGAAGGGACCCAGAAGGATCAAGTCCAACTCGTAAGTGAATGGTCCATACAGGGATCAAACTCGCAACCTTATCCTGCACCATCATATTAAAAAAAAAAAGTGTTTTCATCTGTGTCTGCCTGAGCAGCAAGGGAAATCTCAGCCACATATGTGGCTGTCATCTCTGTTATGATGACTCTCCAGGACGTGCCTTCTAACAAGTGCTGTGAGTCTTTTGCTCCTTCCTTTCCATAGCTTTGAACGTCAGTGGGGAACTGTGCCCTCTCTGGTACATCATCCCATGCTTGCAATGGGAGAGGAAGAGTTGGAGAGGGCAGTTTTCTGGTCAGCAGCACAATTATGCTGAAAATCTCAGGGTCACCTGCTCCATTCTCGAGGAGATGCTTTCCCTGTGGAAAGGCATGATTGTCTGCGAATCGAGTAGGTTGCTTGAAGAGCAGGAACACATAACCCCATAGACTTCCCTGTCTTTAACATGCAGTTTGTGCTTATTGCACTGCTGAGGAATACTTTGGCATTATTCCTACCTGTTATCCTCTGAAATTATGGAAGAATTGAGAGAATTTAGTAGCTGTGCATGTCTCCTCTCCTTTCTCTCCTCTAGCCGACTCCATGATGTAGCACACGACAGTGACTCCTGTCTTGTTTGGGTGAGCCAATGGGTCTTTCCACAAAAACCCATGAACCACCCTGGCTACATCCAGAGACTGCATTGTTCCATGCAGAAGCATGTGCAAACCTACTTCCTCGGGCTGATTATGGCACTGGGAGTCCATATTAGAAAGACTAAAATATGTCTCTGATATGACAGGGTGGGAGAAGGATCTACCCTGTCTTGTAAAAATATTAGAAGTGGATCCACACAAACACCCTGTCTATATGTCTTGGTGTCTTTTACAAATTTATTCTGTCTTTACCAGTCAAGTGTGAGCCCTGAACGACTCACAGGGAAAGCAGAGACAGCATTTCCTCACTTTACTATGAAGTAAATTTAACTCTTTCCTATAGAAACCCTTACGAAGGGTAGTTGCTATTATTTTCACTTCTTAGATGTACAGTCTCATTACAGCTCTCAGGATGATCAGAAATGTGTAACTAGACATTTATCTTGGAGTGAGTGCAAAGTCTGCTGCACCTTTCACATTCTTTGAAGTGAGAAGGGTCAGTTTGTGGCAACATTTCCCTGGTCATCATTTTTGTCCATGTGTTTTCTATAAATACAAGCTTAATTACTAGCTCATGACTATTAATCACTGTCAGTGCAAAATAATTCTGTTCTGAAAAAAACCCTGCAGTAAAATGATCCTTTACTCAACAGCACAGCACTGAGTTCTCACAGCAGTACCTCAATGATTAAGACTGGGATTTTCAAAGTAGCTCCAACCCACTATTGAATTTAATTCTAACCCCCTTAGGACCCTTTGAAGATCCCAGCTGGAAATTATTATTCAGTACTTTTTGATTTTGTATCAACTACAGAGCCGTCATGGCTCAGACCAACTGTTCTTGCCTGTTTTGCCTGAGATGCACTGCTAACAGAACTGTTTTGGACCAGTGGCAATTGTGTGGTTCTGGAAACCTGGTGGGGAGCTGTAAAAGTGTACAGATGGACTCCCAGGTGTGATATGAAGAGACAGGTCTGGTACTTGTCCCTGAGCTCTCCATGTCTGCTGAGAAGCCCTATACATTGTGCAATACATGAATGGGAATTAAAGTTAGTTGTTTCTGAGGACAGTTTTTACTGCAAAAATAACTGTAAAAGTGCTCCCAACCATAGTCCCCTCCTCATTTAACCAGGGTGCAAAATGCAATACAGGAGAACTCAGACCATTTGCTGAAAATTAGTGAGGAAAGTCAGGATATTTGGAGGCATCATTTAATGAAGAGTACATTTTCTGCAGTTACTGGAAGTGCACAGCACTCTTTGCAGAGCACTGAAAAAGCATATTATGACCTGGTCCTGAGAAATGCGCATCTCTGAAAGGCCCCCTGTCCTCTACCTTCCTCATGGTAGTGCTACAGATGAGTTGTCTCACTCCAGGTGGGAGTCTCATCTCTCCTTCCCTTGGGTCTTTGCACTGTTTCAGCCTCAGCTCCTGATCTCCAGTTTTCAGATTCTTCTAGAGGTTGCTTTTTTTTCTCCAAAATAAGAGTCGTGCCACAGATGGTTAGTTTAATTGAGCAGGCTATGCCTGTATTTATCAATGGGTATGTACCTGTCTGTTGAGTGTGTAGATATCCCCACACACACACCCTCTTCCAAGTAATCCTCTGTGGTGGTTTTCTGCTGGTTTTTTGGCTGATGTCTGCTTTGAGTACATGGCACAACAGCCTTCGTTGCAGTTTAAATGCCACTTATCACAAGCACTTTAGGACTGAAGTTTATAAATACCGTTTTGTGTGCAGCAAGTCATGAAACTTAAATAACTTTAGGAGGTTTAGAAAAATGCAAAGAGCATAATTCCTTCCCTTTCTTTTCCCTTTTCTCCCATGGAAGAAAACTGGTCTAGAGCAGTGCTGGAGGAATGGAAAAGAGGCATGGCAAAACAGCCATCATGGCTCCAAAAACTCCAGTGCTGGAGCACAGAGAGCCTGAAGTGGCACTACAACCTACCATAGGGTCACTGCCTTGCTCTGGGTCCCTGCCCAAAGCCTGAACCTTCCAACACAAGCTTGGCCTCCTTCTTTTCTTTCACAGTTGACCACCACTCTGTGAGGTGGATTAGTGAGACCATCAGAGCCGTGGTGCCCTCTGAAGCATCTCTCTCTCTTCACGGTCTGGGGGGAGAGGACACCCCCAAACCCAGCCTTGGAGCACCAGCCATGCCCCAGGTCCTGACATATGGACAATGATGTAGCTGCCACTATTTCATGCCCCAGTCATAGGCAGCTGTTTATTTGTCTGTGAATCATATCATGCTTCCTGCTTCCTTTTTGTTTGTATCCCTCACACTCAATACTTTTTTTAAAAGAAGGTACATTTTCTCCTTGTATCTAAAATACAGTGCAACTCCGTTTACGTGAATTCTGACATTGTTAACTTTATTTGGCAAAATTTTATTTTCCGGGGCAAGAGGAAAAGAAAACTGGCTTCAATTAGTAATACATACAGTTCATCACATTTTATGAGCAGAGCGATTAACCTGCCTAGAGCAGACCTAAACGTGGGCATTGCTGGTGAAGCCACTGTGAGGGAAAAGAGTGAAAAGAGTGGCATGTTTTAAGAACCTCAGTATTTTTCCAGTAGTTAGATGCTCGCAGAGAGCTTAACCTTAGTGACAGACTTCATGAATTATTTCAGAAGGGTACAGACGCTTTCTTGGTTTAATTTTTTTTCCATGCTTTTGTTTTTTTTTCTCAGTGTTTTTGGTACCACAGATATAGATTAGACTATGACTTTAGGTCATACAGAAGCAAATACTGGTATCTGCATCACAGAAGCTTGGAGCTGCTGTGCAGTTCTACCCAAACGCTCAATTACTACCGTGCAGAGGCAGCCCTTGGGTTCCTAAGTGAGGACATAACAATTGTGAAAAATTATCAGCATGAGCTTAAATAAAGGATTTTCATAGCATCAATGACCTTTGCTCAAAACCTAAGGTGTCAGAGAAGTAGCTGTGGTGTGTCTAGGCTCAGTGCTGTGAATTAGTTTAAATTACTTGTACTATATATCTATTAACGAAGATTAACATCAGCAGTTCCCTTCCTTTCCTCCTGTGGTGGAGGAGTTGACAGTTTTGCCTATATTAACCTGTCAGATAAAATAGATATTATATAATATGGCACATCTGCCTTTGCACTAGACTGTTATGTGCCTCTCTAAAGATGAGACAGACAAATTATCCTCTTTAACTGTATGTGTAACAGCCTGAGGCAACTGAGAGGGGAGTTCTGCCACGAAATGTATAATTGCTGGAGGCATGTTTGTCTGTGGTTGATGTAATTTTGAGCATCCCATTTTATACTTCTAAAAAAGAAGCACCTACCCTCTTCCCAGCCCCTGGTATCAGAGCTGATACTTCATCCCTCGTCCTTGCTGTGGGATCAGTCATCTGTGCTGTTTCCACTTAGGAGCAAGGCTGTTCTGAATTGAGTTTTCCAGCTGTTGCAATGAATGCCATCTTTTACTTGTGGTTGCACAGGAGAGAATAATATTTAAATTTTATGGTCAGTATTCCTGCTGCTGTGAGTCTGGGCAGTCCAGCCTGTCTCCCTGTCTGTGTGTGATGTTAGCTGTGATGAAAGCAAACATTTTGGATGTTCTCTGGAGTGTCTGTCACTAGGAATTCCTCTACTGGAGTTTCTCTTTCTGGTCAAATGTCCATGTCAGCATGGATTGAAGCATTTCCTAAGTCATCCTGAAGTGTTTCTAACTGTTCCTATACAAAATGGATGTTTCCCAGGCTCAATAACCTATTGGTGCCTGTTGGATATGTAGAGCTTGGTGCCACAGGCAAGTTCTGCAGTTAATAGAATTTTTCCTGTCTGGGTTAATTCTAGACATTGGGTCTGAAGGGGAACCCAGTGGAGCTACAGAAGAGATAGATTATATATAATGATACATTTGTAGGAGCCACAGAAATCATATAATTGAAACCCCTCAGGCTGAGGAGAGGATCAAACCTAGCCCTATTTCTGCTGATTTAGTTCCTTAATTAAGGGGCTCCTGCCATTAGATAAGATTTTTAATGCCAGGCAGTTATAACTGCTTTATCTTGTCCCTGTCGATGTCTCCTGGTATGGCAGAGTAGACTCCTCATAGGATTAGATAGAGTTTAGCTGCCTCCTGAGCTTGTCTGTGGCTCATGGCAGAGCTCGTGAGAAGTGGGCTCCTGCTGTGCAGGAGAGAAAGTGTCCACCCAGCCACGTACCCAGGCTACACTGGAGCAGGGACAGCCCTGGGACTCAGCGAGCCTCTCCTGAGGGGCTGCAGTGTCTCCCTACACCCCTCTGATGTGTCTGAACTACTCGTGGAAGTAACAGCTTAGCCATGATACCTACAGGTGCCTTCTGGCACACGGCTGTATCCAGGTGAGCCTGAGGCAGACATCGCCCCGCTCCATCCTGCTCCTCCCCACAGAGAGGAAAGCTGGTGCATAGGCTGGAGGGAGTGCAGCTTTACGCAGCAGCAGCCACCTGCCCAGTGATTGTGACATAGCCTAACCCTAAAAATCCCTTGACCCATAAAAGCTGTTTTTGTCAGGTCAAAATATGTTTCTTTTCCTTTCAGATGAAAATTAGCTCACTTAAAGCAGCTCATAGAGCTTTTTTTCTCACTTTTTCCTGCTATTCAAAGTGTTCTTCCTTTGAGGGACAAAACAGTGAAACAGTTTCTGGCTGCTACAGTAACTTAGAAGGAAGGGAAAAAACAGAGTAAGAGTGAGCTGTCAGCTGTGTGACCCTATCATCTCAGTACCTGTCTGTGTTATGAAGCTAAGGCACAGAGAAGTAGTTTTATTTTGGTGCAGGGAATAGATTAGGTCTGAGAAAGGGTCTGCTGGCATTTTGCTAGCCTCCTTTGGGAATCTCAGACTATGAGGAAAACTCTGTCCTTTTGTTTCCACCTGTCAACACACTTGCCTTCTGCAGTAGGATCTTTTTGGCATTACAGTGATGAATTTCTTTTCAGGAATGATTTCAGAGGCAGGAGAAGATCTTTGTGTGTCTCTGGCAGGGCATCCAAGGCTCCTTCTTACACCCCTGCTCAGTGATGACCCTTTGGGAGCTGCTCCTCTCTTGCTCTCTGCTGAGTTGCTGACATCTAAAAGATACTAAACACACTGGACTGTCAAGGACAGAACATGTTGGACTGTCAAGGACTGAACAAAAGCATTTTACAGCTTCAAGTGAGTTATTGAAAGCAGTTTATAGCTGTAACTGTCTTAGGTTTGGTGTGTATGTCACATTTGAATATATCCTTTCATAGTGTTAATAGATACACTTTGGAGATAGCTGCTCACAACAAATTAATGAGACATTTCAAGACAGAATTCTTACCAGCTAATTAAATTACCTGCCTAGCTTACTAGAATTAATCACTCCTCTCCCAATATATTTGTGTAAACAGATAGATTTTCATGTAAATTAAGTAATCTTTGAGATGCCTGATGAACGCCTTTGAATCTCTGTTGTTTGGTGATTCTAACACTTAGTACAGAAGAAAATACAAAATTACTAGAAATCATTCCTGATTACTGCTTCCACATATTCATACTACCAGTTTCTATAACTATATTATTACACAAAGGCATTAGCCTGCTCCTCCAGAAGAAAAAAATAAAACACTCTCACAGTTATGAAGTCTTATTTCTGACATTTAATAATCAAGCATTAGAGCAACAGTAGCTGTCACAAGAATGAGTTTAGGAGAATTTAGCAGACTTTAGTTATAATGAAAGTCTTCTGTTGGAGATCTGTATTTCTCCAGAAGATTATAACAATAATCTAAAAAAAAAACCCCAAAAATACATTTTATAGGTATTTTATTATATAGGTTTATTATATTATTATATAATATATATATTATTATATAATTATATATTATATAGGTTTTAGACTCAAATAGAAGAGGGGCTAAACAGCACTTTTCCTCTAAAAAAAGGTTCTGACATTTTTTGGTTCTGATCCACTCATTGCTCTCAGGGATGCCCACTCCTCCAGTAGAGGAGGGAAAGTTTTTAAGGTTTTCTATCAAGAAAGATGATGGAATAGGAATAAAGAAAACTAGGTTCTGTCTCCATCCCTCTTTCCAATTCAGCTGCATGGGCCACTTTGTCCTTCAGTGCCTCAGCTTCCTCTTGCTGTTTGTTCCCTCTATCATCAGTTGTAAGCTTCAACCCCTGCAAATGCTCTTTTACTCCCTCTAAGCAGTGAGAAACCAATAAGAATGCAGTAAAATAAGATTATTTTGGTTTACTGCCTTGAGACAAACTGTAAAATTCAAATCAATTTAATCCAATTTAAACTTTTTCAATTATATTCTGGAGGGTGAATCTACCTATGCATATACCGATACATATCTAAGTAATTTTTCGTGTACAAAACCAACTCATAGGGAAGGAATTCATTATAGCTTCTCTTTTTACATTTTCACTAGACCTGAAGATCCACATCTAAAAGTCTGCTCTCTGCAGCTGAAATGACACTGAGAGATTCAGCACTGGATACAGTTTTCTGTATCCTATTGCCAGATCAAGGAATGAAAATTAAGACAGGCATAACTCCTGGGACAGGGTTGCATAGACCTCCTTTTCACAACATCTGTTCTGCTGCCTTTTGTGTGTGGTGGATCAGCATTAGTGTTATTACAACTAGAGATGAGATTCAGCCAAGGATGATGGAATGATTAAATTATTGATTCCTTCTTCATCTGAAATGTCCCATCAATCTCAAATATTTGTTCAATTGCAAGATTTCCTGTATTTCCATTTTCCAGAAAGCTCCTGCATAAGCAAGATCAAAGATTGTGCTTTCACATAAATGGTTTCCTTTATGGAACATTGTTTTTAACACATTCTTGCCCCAGAACATTCAGAGCCATACTTAAATTACATTACTTTTGTTGGTGATGTTTTCCTTTTAAAGGCTCATATGCAGTGTCTCAGGCTCATGAATTCTGGTCCTATGTCTGAATATATTTCCATGGCTTTCAGAGATCAGTTTATAAGAGCAAAGTTCATGATGCAGTTCCTTAAAAGCATCAAAAATTTGAAAAGATTATGCAATCTGTGGATACAAATCAGAAAAACTCAAACATCAAGGACAGAAAACACACCAGTAAACTCATTACCCTAAAAAACTTCATCATACCAGTCTCAGGAGACAGGAGGAGAAAAGGGGATTTCAGGTAACCTAGAACTGTTGTGGACGCAAGAGCTTGTAAGAGCTTGGGGGAACTGCCCATCTGCTTGCATGTGGTGAGCCCACTGAGACACTGAGGTGCTGGAACATGGTCCAGAGGAGGGCAACAGAGCTGATGAAGGGTCTGGAGCACAAGTCTGATGAGGAGCAGCTGAAGGAACTTGGTTTGTTTATCCTGGAGAAAAGAAGGCTGAGGGATGACCTTACCACTCTCTACACCCACCTGAAAGGAGGTTGTAGCAAGGTGGGGTTCAGCCTCTTTCCCCATGAAACAAGTGATAGAACAAGAGGAAATGGCCTCAGGTTGCACGAGGGGAGATTTAGATTTGGTAAATGGAAAAATTTCTCCACTGCAAGGATTGCCAAGAACTGGAACAGCCCTGGAAGTATTGAAAAGGCTTGTAGATATGGCATTTAGGGACATGGTTTAGTGGGGGGCTTGGCAGTGCTGGATTAACTGTTGGACTGTGTGATTTTAAAGACCTCTTGAGCCTAAACAATTCTACAGTTCTATGCTCTGTTGGGTGTGTTGTCAACGTGCAGTTTGATTCCCTGCCCAGGAACCCTGAAGGCACCCCTTCAGTTCAAGACCTGGCCTTCTCCTGAATGCAGCGTGGTTAGGCAACTCTGATGTCAGAAATATTTGGGCTCTTTATTTTAGTCAGCTACCATGTAAAGTATCAGATCCCATCTGCACTGATCTTCCAAGAGGTTTGGTTGTCTTTTGTGGCTTGAATCCTACTCCTTCCTTGTTTTCTTTTGCTTTAGAGTATTTACAGAGCAACATCATGCCACATTAAGAATTTTTCTTTTTCTTTTTTCTTAGGAGTAGCAGTCTTTGAAGATAGATTCTGCACTCCCTAACAGCATTTTACTACGCCTTTCTCATTATAGATGATTTGTTTTCTTTAAATCAATCTGATCAAAATGTTACACAATAATCCAAATAAGGTCTTCTTAGTTTCTTGAACATTGTCATCAGTTCTTCCTTGTCTCCACTGAAATTGCCTTACCTGATCCAGCCTGGGTTTGCATTTTCCTTTTGTTCATCTTTCTTCTCATGTGAGAAACAGTTCGTTAATAATTCTGCCATGTGATATCTACACTGTTTATGTCTTATTTAATTTTCTTTTATACAATTTCTGCTTTACTAATTACTATGTCTTTCAAGCACTTTACTGAAATAAAATGAGACCTTAAGGATCACATATTCACCACAAAAAAACCTCCAAAATAAAACCCAATCAAAACCAAAACCCCTTAACAGGACACAAAAAACTTTATGTAGACTCTCTTATTAATGAAAGGTTAATTTTAGCCAAGTTTAACTAGGGTGGGGTGAACTGTAATTAAATTGCTGTAATATTCCAAGGAATTATGGTGGGGTATAAGGAATCATTTTTACTGTCTACTCAGGCTATTTAGACATCTTAATTAAGCTGTGATTTAAAAGACCACAGGAGTGAAATTCAAAAGGCTGTTCTCTATGAAGGCACTGAAAACAAATAAGCACTTGTGAGTGGCTCAGTCGGGCATGCTGGTGCCTTGAGTAGGCTAAACTCAAATCCCCTCCCTGGTGCCCAGCATGGAACAGTGCTGGCTCCAAAGTTGCTCCAGGTTCATCCTTTGTGAAAATTAAAGATGTGTTTTCCATCCTGAGGTACACAAGGTCTTATGAGGCAGATAAAGTTTCAAATATGATATAAAATAGTGTAGATACAAAAGATTTTCAATTATTCCTGTACCTCGCTTCTATGAGCCCTCTTGTTTCTGTGAGATATCTCTAACTGATGATGTCCTGTCCACTTGGGCTGAAGTTTCTTCAGTACTGACTTAAATTGGCTTAAATTTTAATATAAAAGAACAAAACATGGATTACTTTTTAATAAAGCTTTGCTGTGTTTATTCCTTAAAGACTTGTGGGATGTGATAGTAGTGTTGAAAGACAGAGGAAGCAGTTAATATGAAATACTTAAAAAGCTCTGAAGCTTTTATTTTCACTTTTCTTTGAAAGTGACCAGGTGGGAAAACACAATTATCTAATGATTAATTATTTCTCCTATTAATAACCCATTGACTGTGTACAATTCAGAAGATCTGTCCACTTTACCCCTCCTAGTGCATTTTTCCCAAGCAATCTGTTGTCTTTGGCTTATTTCCTAGCAATAAAATTTAACTGCTTTTTTTTTTTTTCATCCTACTCTCACTAAGGTCAATCTCTCTGTTCACCTGACATAGGTTGTAAGTCCTACTACAATCCTTTTGATCATAACACCAGGGTTATTGACAAGCTGTCAAAATATGGGTTATAACTAGTGCTTTTCTGGGCTTCAGTATTGACTATATGCCCTAACAACAAAGCAGCAGCATCATAATAATTTCAATTCCCAAACCAACAGGTTGCAGGTCCCAAGCAGTGAACAACTACCAGACTGAGCAGTGCAGCAGAAATAGCTGTCTTACAAAATGCAGTAAAGTAATAATGGTTGTGAACATTTATGTTTCAACACAGAGTTTGAGAAGAATAAGGGCTATCAAGGTTTCTGAAATATGGCACTGAGCAGTCTCAGTTTCCACTTCAGACCTTTTGAAACAAATGGTCTTAATACCTCTTACTCCTCTTATCCTTCCCTGTAGAAAAGAAAAAAATTCATCTCAGGTTTGCAACACATATAATCCCTCTATAAAATAATTTGTCACAAATCAACACGATGTTCTTATGTTTTTGTGTCTACTAATAATGTCTGCTAACATTCATCAATAAGAAAATTTTAACTAGCAGCTTAATAAAAAGATAGAGCCTTGATGATTGAAGAATGTAAACACCCTGGAAAGTAGAGTCCTGGGATACTGGATGCACTCAAAGATTGATGGCTCAGGACTGTTTCCAGCCTTGACTGTAGTTTCCAGGCTCTGTCTGGGAGTTTCTAATGTTTGAATTATCTGTCTCTTGACTACATCCTTGGCCAGGCTACAGGGAGAAAGAGTGATGATCTATGTCACGTTCCCTTATCTTATCTTTGAAAAGAGTCTATTGAAAACCTCACACTGTGCCTATTTTCCTGACTTTTTGAGTAAATATAAAAGAGGAAGACATCTGTCCACTGTTGTATTGGAAAGATGCAATTAAGTATATCAGTAACTGGATTATATGAAAAACTTGAGCATGTAGTTAAACCGGTATCTAAGGTCCCAGTTTAGGTAATCTAGCTGTCCCTTAAATAAATTACTGTGGGTGGCCATATATATTGGGTACTTGACACTGAAACTCAGGCCATCTGGAGCTATAACCTTTATTAATTGCTCAGCTTTAGTCTCTACTTTTAAAAATAAAGATATAATTTTCTATAATGTAGAACTTATACTGCCAAAAGTGATTTATGCACTCTGCTTATTCAGAGGACACACACAATTTTAAGGCCAACACACGGTTTCCTCTCAACTAAGCTGAAGAAAGCAGGCCATTCACTGCCTTGCTACAGACTTATTAAGAGTACCACTAGGTGCAGTGCATTTTGACTGACCATTTTTCCATATGAGACACTAAATTTACTCTCAGACTGTTTCAAAAACATCTCAGCCACATGGTCTCAATCACTAAGCTACAATAAACTCATCTTGCTGCTTCATAAAATTCCCAGGAGGCTTCCTAGGGTATCAGACTTTAGCTACCATTTATCTGTACCCTACAGCCAACACAAAACCAGCATGAACAATGCCTTGCATGGTGTAGACTAGGAGTGGCTCAACTTCCAAATGCATTTTATGAATCTCAGAGGCTCATATGGATTTTACCAAAATAATAATTTTTGAGTGGATTTCATCTGTTACTGTCCCTTCACTCAAAAGAATATATAGAATATATTTCTCACTTCTGAGAAATTATGTTTTTCTCAAAAAAGAAACAGTATGGGAAAGCTTAAAGCACTCTTGGGGCTTGATTATGCCCATTGCTACATTGTAGTACAAACTGGCATCATAAACATTTCTGAGTTGGTACATATGAAAGTAGATACAACCTATGTAATAGGAACTAAATTAACAATATTTGTAAATTAAATCCCCTCTATACTCACAGGAAAATTTTATCCAGTTCTCAACTCCTTCCTAATCAATTTGAACACTAACCTGGTGGACTGAATTTTTTGGGGGGAAAGGCTAATTTTTAAATTAGCTGTCATTAGCTGTTTTTCACTGATTTTGGCCTGATCACATATTGCAGGGACTGTTGGACTGACATTGCCAGGGAGCATCTGGATGATGGTACAAGCAGCACCAGTGACCTGGGGTTGAAAAGCCTGATGGTTCTTCCCTAGATCAGTTTCCTCAGTGATGAGCTTCTGATGGCAGAGAGATTTTTTAATGAAAGTTACATTGTGGCAGATTTTTTGCTCGCTCATTAGATCTGATGGCCATGTGTAAAATGTGAACCTGAGTTGCCTGAGTGGGATCTATTAGTTTACACAGTAACTGCTCTAACCGGGAGGCAATAATATTAGTTTAGCAGGTAAGAACGACTTAATCAGCATTCCTCCCAGGCTGGAGGGGAGGAACAGGCAGCTGACCCCAAATGCTTTAAAAACACCCCTCCCAGCAGTGATGTGCTAAAGTAAACACCGAGGGGAAAATGCTGTGAAACGGTTTCATCAAGGAGCAGTGTAATAACAGAGCAGCTCAAGTTGGGGCTAATTAAATTGTTTTAGCTTCCAAAGGGATGGGATTTTCCAGCTGTGAGCAAGCCACAATAACAAACTTTCCTTGGGGTGCAGATTCTTTCCTGATTCTTTAGCTTCACACAGCTCAAATGTTATTCTTACTCATGACAGTCTCATCAGATATTTGGCTTCAGAAATGCTTGCCTGGCTGCATTAGCTATGAAAGAAAGCAATGCAGGTGAATTAGATAAAGAACAAAGTGTCCTTGACAGCAGTGGGGTTTTGGGGTTGAGGTGGAGAGGAGGGAGGATGTTCCTGGTAGCAGTTTTTCTGTGGACAACTCTGTATCAGGAATTTCTTCAACTATATTCAGCCTGAATTTGAGATCCAGATTTTCTACTTTCCTTATATAGCAAATTCTCATTTGTTTGTTCAACCCTTTGAATTTCAGTATTTTCAGTATTGGCTAAAAAAATCATGCTCCTTTTTTAGATGCCAGGTGGGTGACATTAATATAAGATGAAAATATTGCTGCAGTGTTGCTGCTCTTTGGCAATCACTCCCTAGAAGTAAAGAGTGAAATAAGTATTTATTAAGGGCTCACTATACATTCTAACAAAGCCAAGAAATTATCATAGAGCAATAAATTGGATAAAGGATGGAGAACTTTTGACCGTAGAATATATATATATACATAATCTGTGGGTATATATATATGTATATCTAAATATATACATCAGATCAATGCAGATCAATGTAGGATTTAGTTTCTGATTTTAGTCACTCAGCAATTACATCTGATGAGTAAGGACAGAACAGAGGGTCGGCTGTACTTTCTAAATTATACAGACAGTGACAGGTCTTCATTCATCATAGTAACTAAGAGCTTCACTCTCCAGTTGATAAGATGTCCAGGACAGGCAGCTGTAGCTTTACTCAATTGCCAGCCCAGTCACATAAAGGGCAATGCAACTCCCTGAAATCTGAGTGACTGATGCTGGAATGAATATGTGCTTGTCATTGACAGCAGCCTCGTACTTTATATATCTTAATTTCACAAAGAAATGCTGCTGCCATGATGATTTTAAATGAGGTTTGTTGAAGATATCAAGAGAGACAGGTGGGAGCATCAAAGAACCATGGTACTTACTACAGAGTCTTAATTCCAATTTCTTTGGAAGTTTTCTTGTGTTATTTGGACATTTCTATGCTTATAATGTTGTTGTGAAAAACTGAAATTTAAGGGAAGATATACAACTAGAGATATTCTCATCTGAAAAAAAAATTAGAGTCAAAACAAAAAAATACTGTGAAAATGTAGAATTCACTTTAACTGCTAAGAGGTACTAATTCCTTCATAAGAACTGCAAACATGGCAAAACTGATAAAAGGATTCATGTTTCTGCAGTACTTAGCACTTAAGAACCTAATATGGAGTTGTTGAGACATTAAACGCTGAAAGTGCTTCAGGTGCTTTTGATGAGGAGCTTCAAAAGTTGAACCATTTTCCCTCTGCTTTGCAGAAATTTTGTAATTTCTATCATTGCCCAGGTCAGCTCACTGTTCAGCAGAGATATCTGCAGGGCCTGGGGAATTGTTTTGACTGCAAATCCCCATCACCCATGCTTGGATCATGATCTTGGCAATGACCTGGTTAAGGAATGGAAGGTGCCTTCAGCAGCTCCTCTGCTTCCTGCTGTTTCCTTCTGACCAGCTGTTTGTTTCCAGCTGACTGGTGAGTGCTGAGGGGAGCCAGGGCAGAAGTCCCAGTGAGTCTGTAAGGCTCCGTCCGAATGGACTTGCACAGCAATGTTGGAATTAGGGGGGTTAAGCAGAGGTGCTTTCCGATGGCAGTCTTAATGCCTGGAGTGAAATTAGTAGGAAAGTGTAGACAAAACTTGAGACATAGCAGGGCACGATAAAAATTGCCAGTGAAATCCAGATTCTCTGTCTCCTTGAAGACTCAGGGTAAGACTGGGAGCCTTCACCTCATGTTTTTTATCTTCCGGATTTCGACCAGCCCACCTCCTAGTGTAAAGCAGGACAAGTCCACAGGCTTTAAGGAGGATCAGAAAACTCTGCACTTCAGCTCTGCTGAGCTAGATTTTTTCCAGAGGCCTGGATTTCTTTTTGCCTACAGAGTAGCACAAAGAGAAGTGCCAGGGATGTGATCTTTACCTATTAAATTTCAAGTACTTCCAAAACTGTGAAGATCCACTAACAAAAGGATGAATGAAGTGTTCTGGTCCTCCACGAGGAATGCACACCGTTATACAGGGCTGTGTTTGCTTTCTCTTGCAGGAGAAATGAGCAGTGTGCTGAGAAAATTAATTGTGTCCCTGAATGCTACAGCTCCAAACTAGATGATCTTTTTTTATTCTCTTTTCCCAGCAAACACACTTAGACATCACATAGATGGAAAATTCTTATAAGATGAATATGCAAACATCTCCCCCTTTCCCACAGTTAGACCTAGTGAGATAATTTGGGGTTAGAATGGGAAAAGCCTTATAATAGGCTTGAGGCGTATCATGCAGGACATCCATGACTCATTAGCTCATTGTTCATCACTGATGTACAAAATCTTTCCCTTCATACAAGATATTTCTTAGCTGTCTATTATGTTAACATCTAAGCACTGACTCTTCAGTGTTCACGCCTTATGTAATAGACAATTTGGAACAGTCATGCAGATAAATGGGGAATGACTTTACAAGACTGCTCTTACTTTGCACTATACATGAACTATTTTCTTCACTATAAGTAGATAAAAGACAGCAAAGGTATAACCTCCAGTGAAATCAGCCCTGCTCTGGATAGCATCCCAGCAATACTTTGGCACAAGAGAAATGTGCTTTTATTCTCACAGAAACAACGTCGTAGCCAACAAAACAAAACTCCAGCTGTTCTTCCTCTGTGCTATTCTGAGTTTTTAAGAAATGCATATTTTACCTTTAAAAAGTATTGGGTTAATTTTCTGGTCTATGCCACATTAGTAAAACCTCGTGTGAAATATGATGCTGGTATGAGTCATGGTACTTAAGAAAGGTTTGAGTACATATGAGAAAATTCAAATGAGACCAACAGCAGTTACCAGAGAAAACACTGAAATACTGAAAAAGCTTCAAAAACATAAGATAGAGAAATGAAAAGATAATACACACACTTCGGTTACACACAGGTATAATGCATAGTGAAAAGTAATGATTGAATCCTTCAGCTTTAAAGAAAAATGCATGGAAAGAATAATTCTGGGAGGCTAATAAACAAAGCCAAGACTTTTGGCTTAGGAAGTCCTAGGCCATATTAAGGCAAAGGGAAATTTTGCAGAACTACCTCTGCGCTCAACCTGTTCCTTTACACATCCTTAAGTATTTCCTCTTCCTAGATGAACACTCTGTCTGCCCCTGAATGGTTGTGTTTTCATTTGTTGCTGTCGGCTGAAATAATGTTTTGTGATAACAAATGTACTTAACAAACGTGTTGCTTCATCTGCCACTCAGATGGCCAAGGAATCTGTCCACTGTAATGAGTGGTTTGTGTTCAAGTGATCTATTTTCACTCTGCTCCAAGGACTGTAAGGAGAGCTGTACATCTTCATTTTCCCTTTGTGGCTTGCCTGACCTTCTCCTACAAGTATTGCATCTGCTTATGAGTTCTCAGCAATCTTCAGGGCTGTTTGCTGATACATGGGGTGCCTAAGCTTTCCCATGGAGGCCTGTATTTTGGAATGGAGAATTTCCTTTTTCAATAGGCTAGACACTGCAGTTTGACTGCAAAGTACATTTTGATGTGTTCTTGGATAGTCATCTCATGTCAGTCTTTCTGGCACACTTCAGGAGAGTTGGGGTTTCTTTCTGTTCAACAGACAAACTGAGGGAGAGGTGTTATCAATAGTTGCAAGTGTTTGTCTTATGTGTTTCATACAATTCTCTCCAGACCTTTTCATAAAAGGGATGTGAAAATTTACTGTCCAATGTTCTCAAGTCCTTTATATTTCTGGAAGGGTTACAAGTTTGTATTCTTATTCACTTGTCATTCCTTTAATGCTGCAATTCTTCCCCAGATAAGTTGTCAGTAATTGCAGTCCCTTTCTTGCAGCATATGTCTAAAATAATAGTGCTGCTCTCTCAGAGTGCGGGCTGAAAGCACTCTGGAGCAGTTTGCAGTGGGTTTTAAGAAATGCCCTCCAGTGATTTATAGCTATATTCTACTTGAATGGCTTCCTTCTCCTAAAAGAGCTGGGTGAACTTTTCATGCACAAACATCACTGCAAGATGTTTCTTTCAATTTGTGTCTACCTTTATTCCATCCATGTTAGCGTCACTGAGAAAAAGGGTGGAGGCTGTACCTTTCATAGCAAGGTGCTTCGTCTCTTGGCCTTGTGTCATCATTTTTGTCTTTACCTTTTCATTCAAATCAAAAGTGTTTAAGAATAGATCACTAGCTCTCTGACATACAGGATAAAGGCATCACATTGAAGAAACCATGGTTGTTTGATTCTTTGGTCAATCAATGCTTCAGAGTTTGCAAATACCTGAAATTTGTGGGAGATATTTTGAGGTTCTGAGATTGGCTACAGTGTTTCTGAATTGATTTATTATCTTCACTTGGGGTTTGAAACGATTGTGTCTTAATCAACATTTAATATTTATCCAGATCTAGATATACTGACTAGCTCTTTGAAGGATCTGTGATCCCAGTCTGATGTTGCTGTCCCCCATGTGGGCTTTTGGTTTCTTGTTGACTGTTCCTCTGATCCATTCAAGTCCTGCCTTGCAGAGTGTACATTCCCTCTTCCAGCAGCTAAACTCTGATGTAACTACCACAATTCAAACTGTTGTCACTGTCCCTTTCCAGATGAAGCCCTTGGAAAAGTTTTTGCATTTTTTAACTGGTAATAACTTTCACATTTTATTTGTCTCTTCTCTGGTATTTTTGGTATTTCTGCATTTGCTTTTGTAGGGGTTTATAACATCTTACAAGTTCCATAGTTATACTCTATTTGATGTTCTAGCTCTGGACCTGACTCAAATGGTCCACATTTGGCTCTGAGCTTATTTACTAGCTGTACATGTAGCTCTTAGTTGATTTATTATGGGCTGTCAGAGTATTCCCATTTGAACTCCTTCATACTCCATGGTCATGAATAATCTATCACAAAATCAGTTCAAGCTTAAAGATTTGATCATTAGTCTGCCATTTTGCACAGGTTGGTAATACAGTTATTCAGTATTTTTCCTATGGAGTTGTAAGTACAATCCTTAAATAAGTATCATTTGTCTGGATTGAAAAGTCTTTTAGTCCATTGTTAGGATTTTACATAGATACTTCTAGTCTGTTTCCAAGATGGTCAAGGTCTGTCAAAGCTCAAGACAGCTTTTGATATAACACTAACAAAGTTACTCTTGTTTTGTTCCATCTCCATCTTCATTACAATTTCTTCATTTCCATTTTGTGGTGTGAAAATTTCCATTTGCAAAAGATTTTCCTGTCATAACTAGATGCATGGAGGTGGGGTTTTAATACAGCAATATAATTATGTTTCGACTTATACTTGTGTTTTTCTTTTACTTTTATACATGTACTTGTCGATAAATGGTTGAGGGAAAGGTTGGTTTGTCCTGTTAATACTTGCTTTTCCTGCAGGAGCCAACTTCAGATACTAGTTTTACTATTAAATTGTTAAAAATGAGGACAAAGCTCAGCTTCTACTTCTGTTTTCATATAAAGTAGTACTTTAAATTCAGGATTTATTGAAAGTAGGTTATCTTATTTATTAAAATAATATTATACAATATGGTGATTTTTATAATGGAGATATCTTTTATACCTTGGTTTATTTAGATTTAGTTTTAATTGGTGAAACTTGAGACATGATTTTTGCAAGAATACTCTTCTCTATGTCCAGTGTCCATACTTTCTTGCCTATTTATTTCACTCTCTTTGCTCTATTGCTTCCTCCAAAAATATTTCCAGTCAATTCCAGACTGGCCATCCTCTGTTTTATCTCACTCCTAACACCTCTCTTCCCCTCTTCTGGGGAGCTGGAGATGCTGGAACAGATCAGAAATTATGATTCTAGAGTATAGGAAAAGAAACTGATTTTAGTAGCTTGGGATACAGAGAAGGAAATCAGTATCAGTGGAAGAATATGGTTTGTCAGATAAATTCCAGTGACCAAAAATAAATTGATTTTCAATAGCAATGACTTCCACCAAACCCCAGCTTGTACTATTATATATTTCACTACTATTGTTTAGTGTGGCCTTGGCAGCCTCACAGTGTCACTCTGCTCTTCATTAGTGTTTATACCAGCACAAGTCATTAGTCGAAGTCTGTTCTTCTCTCTTGAAGGTCATTTTTATGGATTCTTCATACAAGGCTGACAACCCTCTTTATTTTCAGAAGAGACATCAGTCTCTTCTGAAAAACATAATTGCCTGTGATAAACTGTAGTCCACTAATTCCATTGACTTAAGGCTGAGAGCATTGATAACACCCCCTCCCCCCGAAAATAAAAACCAAACAAAAAACCCAAAACCCAAACCAAACAAACAAAAAACCCACAAACTAATTTCTTGCATACATGGCAATTCTGACAAGTTAATTTTTGTTTATTTGAATTGGAGTTTTATGTTATACAGGCACCTATGATTAATCTGTCACCCTGGGCATATAAATTATACAAATTTAAAATTTAGAGCACTCACTTTAAATATAATTTCATCAAACTTCTCTAAGATTGTCCCCAGTAAAAAAGCTCAGCATATATTTTACAGCTATTTCTAATATACATCCCCATTAATAGGGAGCACTACAAAAATAAATTGAGGGCATGCTGAGCTATGAGACAAAATTTAGATGACAGAGAATTGATTTTCTATAAAGCTGGGGGATTTTATAAAAAAAGTAAATAAAATCTTCAGGGAACAATTTGTAAATTAAATATGTGAAAATGGATGTCTTTAAGTCACACATCGATTTGATTTTCACAAACACATTTGCTTGTCCATGTTGTAAGTGATCATTGTTCAGTCTTCTTGAAGACATAAAATGGGGTATGATAATTACAGCAACAACATCATTAGGGCTGGACCTCCTGGAAAGTTGGAGCTGAGAAAGTCTGTGTTTCCCATTGGAGTTCACTTTATACATCCATAAAAAATGGATGCAATCTATTCTGTTCACTGGGCACCAATAGGAGGCTGATTTGAGACCCCTGGGCTGCTGAACTGTGGAGGATGGAAATGGGACAATCACTTCCTGTCACCTCATCACACTTTCCTGACAGAAAGGCAAGACCCAGGTTATGGCATAAGCTGTTCCACAGGTACCCCAAGAGGAGTGCTGGGTGGGAACAAATCTTTCCCTCTTTTTTACTGGGAGTAAACTATAGAAAGAAAAAGTACATACTTTTGACATGGCCATTATGACCAATATGGAAGAGCACTACAAGATACAATAAATTTTTTCAAAGCTCAGTATCAGCTACAGACAGTCTATGCAGTTTGATGTAAGAACTTGTTGAGGTGCAGTTATCAGAAAAAGAATTTTGAGCCCAGTTTTTCATAACAGATCTATTAAACAATTAAAATTCATTTCAATCTTCTTTTGCAATCAGCCTGTATGTATTCTTTTAAGCAATATTGCTGCCTTGAATAATATGAAGCAGGAGATAGATTGATGTGGACAGACATGGATATTTATTTCTTTAGTAACAAAGTAATTTGCAGCACTCTAGCTGCTGCTAGCAGAGAATATGTAAGTCATAAAGTGCAGTTAGGTGATAAATTTATTTATAAAGTACCTTAGCCACTTCTTCTCTGCTCACTAATCATTTTCCCCTAGGAGTAACTCTAATTTTAATCCACTGAGCAGATAGGTAAGTGGTATGCAGAGTAGATAAGAATAAATCCTTGTCTCCTGAAAATGTAGGTTTTTCTGCCCAAACTTATTCCAAACTAAAGCACATCATGAATGTGGATCAGTCTAATCTGACATTTGAAATAAAAAAATCACAACCATAAAGATACTGTTTTGTTGTCCTGAAAGTAGGGCCTATATGTCTTCAGAACACGGACTTTTTCAGTTTCTCACTTTAAGTCCCAGAAAGTCTTGATAAAATGTCTATTAAAACTCTGATACCTTAAAGCATCTTTGAATTCTTGTTAGATGGCTTTTGGTTCTTTACGCAGTTGAGTTCTTGGTGAGGATTTTGTAAGAGAAGAGTTAGGAAATAACTGTTTCAAGCTCTTTCAGAAACTCCAAAACATGATTTACTTTTTCTAAATTTCTAGTGCACCTCATGCATTCACAACACATGCTACCATAATACCTTTACCAACATGAAGCCAAAAAAACAAAAAAGAAAAACCAAAAAACCCAAAAAACCCAAACAAACAAACAAACAAAAAAGAGTTCTAGACAGAAGTTGTTCCATCTTACAAGGTTCAAAAAAGTGCCATTATATCCATTCAGAGAGCTTAACTTTCATACCTGTCCCTTTCAGCTGCTGAACTGTTGTATCCCGAAGGGCACTCATGTTTATAGGATTTTAATGTTAAAGAGATTGCAAATGTTAAAAAAAAAATAAAAAGACTAGACTATTTTTTTGTAAATTGGTTCAAAATATTTTCAGAAGGTAGCACTCTCCTTGTACGTCCTCTGACCAACCTCTGAATAGGTTGGTCAGTGCCTCTTCCATCTTTGTCAAAGACTTGGAGTGAAAAAGTGAACAATGTAAGAATTTGTGATAGATATTGGACAGCAGTTCTACACGGGCTTCTGGGAAAAAGATTTTACAGCTGTAAAATTCTACAAAGGGAGCCCTCTTATAAACAGGAGTAATTCTGTTTTCTTGAAAAAGTTTTTTTCCCTACTCCATTTTTCTCACTGAAAACTGTATCTCTGGTATATAGTTAATGAAAGAAGTAGAAGTAGTTTAGGTTGTATGTAAGGCAAAGTTTTGCAGCAGATCTCAGGTGGAGTAGATTTCACTTCCACGGCTTTAGCACTAAATCACTACCCACTCATGACCATTTGATGAAATACATGTATGCTGTTTAGTTAAGGATAATGCTAAGCAGGTGAAAATCTTTGAAAACAAAAAATTAATCCCAATCCAGTTCCTTGCTGATGAGTGGAGTCATGCCAGAGTGCAGTCTTTCAATGTGACAACTGTGGTGATAATGCGATAACAACCCTTCTCCAGTGAGAACAAAATGAAGAGAGGAGCTTAGTCACCTGTTTGAGCACTTCTCAGCTGTCTGCAAAACTATTAAAAGCATGGCCATGAGATTTTTCTCCCTACACATGTGTGATACTGAAATACCTATGAGTTACCATGATGCCTCCTACAAAACAGGGAACACTCAGGTGTTAAAAATCATTTTTGCACAGGAGGAGGAGTCAGCTGTAGGATAACTCTCACTGTAATTAGTTTATTGCCATTATATAGTCCATCTGAACATAAACAGTCACTAAAGGCAGTCCTTTACTCCAGGAATCCTGAAGTGAACCTGGCTATCCAAAGCCAAGGAATGGTTTTCTATACCGAAGGACAGCATGACAGTATAGAAATTTTCCTGTATCTGACTTTGCCCAGGTAGAGGGTTAGGACTGTATGGGTTTTCTTCCATACTCTACTCCTGTGCCAAAAAATCTCTTACTCAAGGTCTTGTTGGCACCAGCTGTGCCTGCAGCTAAACAGGGTCAGGGTCCAGGCTGGGGAAATGCCCTCAGGACAAGAGTGAGCCTTATTCTTCTGGTAGCAATTTATTGGCACATATTACTTTCAGATTCCTGTCACAAATGTCCTGGGACAGCACAGGTACAGCAAGGTGGATCCCCAGTAACTTGTCTGACCTTAGAAATAGGTGACAAGATGAAGGGGTGTCTAAGGCAAGATGGAAAAAAGATGGAGAAAGGGAGAATTTGGAGGTTAACAGGAAGGAGAGAGAAGAAGAGAAAATAGAGCATGATCAATATTTGTCTCCTCTTTCAATCCTCTTCAGTCTGTTCCCTAAAGACAATCCTATAGTCAGCCACCCATCCCTCTCTATCTTCCCACCTCTTATCAAAGGAAGATTGCTGCATTTATCCTGTAATTGCAATCAAAATAAATTTTGCACTGCTATCTGAGCACCATTTTGTTACTGGCACTGTTTATAAGTTCACACCAGAGTTAACAGCCCCACTGAGACACAGACCCCTGTGCAGTGCCCTCAGCAGCCCTTGCAGCAGGGCACAGTCTAGTGATTCCCACCCCTGTGGGACAAGTGGGGCCATTCTTCTGCAGGAGAATACAGTGCAGATAAACTTCAACAGAGTGGTGAAGTGGTTTTGTTTCTTTTTCCTCAGCTTCTTCTGTCTCCATTCATGTGGAAATGTATTATTTTTGTGAATACAGAAGGAAAAAGCACATTTGAAAGTTTTTCTTTCTTTTCTTTCACTGCAGCTATGTATAACACAAAGATGGATAAAGAGATGAATTTCCATGTCTAAGCATAATGTGCATGTTCATTGTAGACCAGCTTCAACCAATACAGGAACAAACTGTTGGCTTTTCAGGAAATCATAGTACTTAGGTATGAAAACAAAAAATAATCACATTTTTCTGACTATGTTCTCATCTGAAGGAAAAATTTTACTCTTTATCAATAATCAGATAATAACTTAAATTGTAAACTAAATATTCATCAAAATTTGTTCTCATTCTGCAGCTGGACAGCCTTTGTGTTTCTGTAGCCTTTTCTTTCTTCCAGTTTCTAATAATTCCTTCAGAGACAAATGTCTTAATAAGAAATAGGCTGAGACATAAATATATAGCTTTGCTTTGATCCAAAGTTTCAACTGTGGGTGGCCAGAAACTTCTTCAGAAAATGATCCATCTTTATATTCCTCACTAGGTGCAGAGTAGTGGAAAATCAAATCACTAACAACAGTTTTACTAATTTTAATGTGATAGAGTCAAATTTATTACTCTAATTTGAAATCATTACAGTGATTCCTTATGAATTCCCTCTGAATCTTCTTCTTCATAAGACTTTTTAGCAAATGTGTCAAGGCCTTTCATTAGCACAAATTAGAGCAAATGCAAGGATTTGTACTTCAATAAATTTTCACGGATGCATGAAATTGCATGGCCAATAATTGCAGTCAGCTCAGTTATTTCAGCAATTATACTGTGTGCATAGGAAATTAAACAAAACTAGTGCAAACCCTGATTTGGACAGTTATCCCAAACAAAACAGGATCTTGCTATACTCAAACGAGAACCCTGAAGAGGAAAAACCTTGATAAATTTGCTGTTGTGATCTGTGTCTCTGGACCTCATAAACCGTGGTGGGATGCAAGCTCTGTCCTGGCACAGGTTTCCAAGTGACACTGCCCCTATGTCTGTAAAACCATGACTGAATGAGAGACCTTTAGAGTTTCTACAACACTTTTCAGAAATTTGAGGTTTCTGCAGCCTCAAGTAATACGTTTTCATTCTCCAAGATTCTGTAAGATTTTGAGCTGAGGATTGTTCTTTGTCCTGCATCATTGCAGGTTGTGCAGTGCTGATGCAAACTGTTAAACAGCTGCTGCGTTTCACTACAGAGCTTCTCTTCTACTGCAATAATAGGACTGAAACATAAATCCTAACAATTAACAAACAAATCTGAATAACAAGGAACCAGCAGATGAAAACACACATATTAGCCAGACAAATAAGTGCAAGCAGGGACCACAAATCCGATGTGCAAGAGCAACCGAACCTGCTCACTCAGGAAATGCCAGGCTCAGGTTCAGAGCAGGGAAGTTCCTATGTGAAAAATGGGAAAAATTTCAAGGCCAGGTTGAACAGGGCTTTGAGCAATCTGCTCTAGTGAAAGGTGTCCCTGCCCACGGCAGGGGATTTGGAAAGAGGTGGTTTTTAAGTTCCCTTCCAACCCAAACCACTCTATGATTCTATGAAAATGTTAGTTCACTGGCAGAGCCCAGATTTGTCAGACATATTTCTGCAGCCACCATCACTCTGCCCTGTGTCACAAACCAACCAGGTCACTCATCATCTCATAGAATCATAGAATCATAGAATAGATTGGGTTGGAAAAGACCTCCAAGATCATCAAGTCCAACCCCTGATCCAACTCTAATTACTATATCATGGCACTAAGGGCCATGTCCAATCTCTTTTTAAAAACTTCCAGGGATGGTGAATCCACCACCTCTCTGGGCAGGCCGTTCCAATGCCTGATCACCCTCTCTGTAAAGAATTTCTTCCTAACATCTAACCTAAACTTCCCCTGGCAGAGCTTGAGCCCATGTCCCCTTGTCCTGTTGTTGGTTGCCTGGGAGAAGAGACCAACCCCCACCTGGCTATAACTTCCCTTCAGGTAGTTGAAGAGAGTGATGAGGTCACCTCTAAGCCTTCTCTTCTCTAGACTAAACAATCCCAGCTCCCTCAGCCTCTCCTCATAGGACTTGTGCTCAAGTCCCTTCACCAGCCTGGTTGCTCTTCTCTGGACCCGCTCCAGCACCTCAATATCCTTCCTGAATTGAGGGGCCCAGAGCTGAACACAATACTCAAGGTGCGGCCTCACCAATGCAGAGTACAGGGGAAGGATCACTTCCCTGCTCCTGCTGGCCACACTGTTCCTGATCCAGGCCAGGATGCCATTGGCCTTCTTGGCCACCTGGGCACACTGCTGGCTCATGTTCAGCTTCCTGTCAATCCAGACTCCCAGGTCCCTTTCCACCTGGCTGCTCTCCAACCACTCTGTCCCCAGCCTGTAGCACTGCAGGGGTTGTTGTGGCCAAAGTGCAGGACCCGGCACTTGGCCTTGTTGAACTTCATCCCATTGGAGTCAGCCCAGCTCTCCAGTCTATCCAGATCCCTCTGCAGAGCCCTCCTGCCTTCTGGTAGGTTGACACTCCCTCCCAACTTGGTGTCATCAGCAAATTTGCTGATGATGGACTCAATCCCCTCATCTAGGTCATCGATAAAGATATTAAACAGGACTGGACCCAGCACTGATCCCTGGGGGACACCACTGGTGACCGGCCGCCAGCTGGAGGCAGCCCCGTTCACCAGCACTCTTTGGGCCCGGCCCTCCAACCAGTTCCTAACCCAGCACAGAGTGCCTGCATTCCCACCTGTTCGCTAGGCAGAGCAGTCTGAGTGGGCACTGAGTGATACTCACATGCATCCTGGTGTCTCTGGACTGCTGGAAGTGCTCCCCATAGCTATGGACACAGATCTGAATGCAATCTGGAGCAGTTTCAAGTATTCTTTAATTATTCTTACCTGCAGCTCAAGTCAGGGACACGGTGTGTAGGCACTGATAATGAACCAGTTAGCCAAATCTCTGGTGCAAACCAGCCATGACAGTGAAAAGCAGTATTGGAGAGAAGAAAAAGTAAACTGAAATTAAAAAAAAGATCAGGAAAGCATCCCTTCATCCCAAAGTACCAATTGAAACTGGAAGAACCTGAGTTACTTGGCCGTGGGCTTCAGTCTACCTAATTATCTTACTCTTAATTGCCTGCCAGGGTGGAAAACTTCAGAGGATACATGTCCTCAGTGACCTCAGTGATGTTCAGGCATCCGGGGAGAGAATAAAGTAAGAGGCCATGGTGTAAGGACCACTTATGGTTGATTCTGGCACGAGGATTAAGAATCTGCAGGAAAGGCTGCTGTGGACAAGCCTGGTGAGCCCAGAGATGAGGAGACAAAGCCTGGTGGGCTGAGGGAGTGAAAAAGGCAAAACCAGCAGTAAAGTGATGTGAGAAGAATACACATATGCTGGGTTTATGAAATGTGCTAAGCAGTTCCATTTTCCAAAATATCCAGCCTTTCCTTTTGTAGGACTGTAACTGGACACACCACTAGGGATAGGGAAAATGAGGTAATTTACTGTCAGTGCTGTTTATTCAGAGCTCCATTCATTCAAAAATCTCTGCGTGGGGCAAATGCTTCTCCCCGGGTTATTCTTACACTTGGAGGAATGACCTGTCTTCACTATAACACTTGCACCATTTTATGCTGCCTTCTATATCTGGTACCATGTTCCTTGATGAAATTATTTATTTTAAAAGCAGAAAAATATTTGCTTCAAAAATCATGAGTAGATGTAAATGAAAGCATGTAAAAAATAGTATCTTGTAAAGGAAACATGTTATGCAAATGTACTTTCAAAAGTGTCCAAAAATCCACTTTTCATTGCACTAACTCAGATGAGGCTCCTATACAGAATATCTACAAAGATAAATGACCCTTTCTACTATCTGCAAGTGATTTATTGTCTCCACACTGCTACATTCTATAATGGATGCAATTAGGATTAAAATAAGGTTATGTATAATTGCCAGTATTGCTCAGCATTAGTACCAGTTTGTCCCACCTCTATTTATCAACCCCAGTATTTTAAAATATAATTAATATCTATTTCATAATTAACTACTATTATTGATATCAAAGGAAACAAACCTAGACTTAAGATGTAAAGATATTCTGCAATGGTTAATTAACATTTGTTTTGCTTGTCTATGGACCAAAATGTAAAGGACTTTCTCAAAGATGACTTTACCAGAACATAGAACAAGCATCTCAGTATTTTATCTCACAAATATGAGTTTCATAATTACAGGTAATTAGGGATGTAATTGAGATTTATCTTTCTGAAAGCAACTTTAGTACTTACTGGTTGTTCTGTTCTTCAGCAACCTGTTTTCCAATTTTATTGTGAGATTACAAGTCACAGTGAGTGCTGATATCTAGTCTTTTAAACATATTAGGGTAGAAATAAATAGAATAATCAAATCTTGTCCAAAAGTGCTAAACCTGCAGAGGTCATTCAGTTGACATCTTTGTAGTTTTGGCTCCTGCTCTGTGTTTGTTCATGTCCTGTACAATCTCTCTGAAGTTTACTGCTGCTTCTGCTGCTGCAAACCTGAGTGGAAGAAGGTAATACACTATAATTAATAGTATACTCTTTCTCTTCAAACTGAGCATACTGAGAGTTCTGACCCAGAATAGATCTGGAAACTATAAAAAAAAATATGTTTTCAAAAAACTCCAAACAATAAAAAGTGTTCTCCATCACCACGTGTTTTGGTTTTCTTTTTTCTGATAGTGAATCTTCTTTCATGTTAATTTAAGGATCCTGCTGTTTTAACTTCTTAACATTACATATTTGAACTTATCTTCAGTTACACACTGCATATTTTTCCCCTGCATGTTTGTAGGAGATTTGTACATAGAATGAATGATAAATGCAACGAAAAGGAGGTACATAGCATGGATTAGGTAAGATCATTTTCATTTTGGATGATTTCAAACAGACCTTGCCGTAATTGTAAGCCTTGTAGATAAGTTTATAAAAGTTTGAATTTCAGAGCAATGCATATCAGTCTGATGATGATAAATGGAGAAGAATGCAGTAGTCCTGGCCTCCCACATGACAAAATTCATTTGGGGGCCTTTTGTTCCAGCTGAAAGGCTTCAACAATTTTAAGAATGGAAAAGATACAGAAATAGGAGCTAACATCACAAAAAAAATCCCTATGTTTTCAAGATACTGCCTGTAGATATCTCAGAGAGAAGATAACAAATGTAACAGGTGGGATTGATTTTCCTAATACAAACAAGTCAGGGAATGGATTCAGTTTATGTTCATATGAAATAGGGTGCCTACATAAAGGGATACAATTCAGTTGCCTAAATATTAGAATTTGCTGCTGTTTGAGGTGCTCGAGGTTATTCCACATGATTTCTTACTGCTCCTCCTATAATTTCCATGTCCTCCTAGAGGACATCTCAGAAAACAACAGGTTCCCACTTTTTAGGAGCATGAGTTTCAGTTTAATGTCAGCTGAGCTAAGTACCCAAATTTCCATTGCAGTCAGTGAAGAGTTGGCCAATGCAATCCATGCAGTGCTTAGAAAACTACTTAAGTGTCTGATCAAGAGATGTCTATTTCGAGGTTAACTGAACTGAACTGAACTGCCTTGTGGCTCCACTGGAAGCATTAAATTAATTTCTGAGGACTAGCATTGGACCTGATATAGCTGGTTCACATGTAAACACCTGCGTTACAGAAACCTTAATTTAAAAGTCTTGTCTGGAGTAAAGTCTCATCTATATTCAGTGTTCAACAGAACAAGGGTCAGCTGAGGTACTTTTGTCAGGTGAATTGCCCTCTAGAAGGACATATCCTGTAACCTATGGAGACATGTTCAGACTGACTTTTAGACATCTAAGGTCTGATAGTGTGAATCTATTTGCCTTCGTGATTTGAAAGGTTAAGGTGCTACAATAAGATAACACTGAACAAGACTCAGAAAAATATTCCAGGAGAACTGAACTGTTTCTCCCTCTGTTGTAGAGTTGTTGAGGATGGTAACATGGATAGAGATTATCTCTGAGGGAGAAATCCACAGCTGTAGTGGATCTATCTCTGATCAGAGCTAAAGGCAGAGTCAGATTTATGGTCTATTTACATCTGCAGAACCACGTTCTTTTATGGTGCAGTGATAAATATATTGTACTCATCTCCCAAGATTTACCACCATCTACTGGTTGTTTGCAGTTGGTTTTCCCAAGGTTGTTCTTAGTGATTTTAAACCATTTCTGCTTGTGAGCATGTGTCAGACAAGATGATTTACAGCAGCCTTTACCCAGATCATAGCACATTGCCATAGATCCTTTGCCAAGGCTTCCTGACCTTTTTTTATTTACAGTGTCCAGTGTTGAAGGATTACTTACATGTACATTTTGATTATTGGAGATAAGGACCCTGACAATTTCGTTCACACACTGTTAACTTTATTGAATTGTTCTCTATGTCATGGTGCACAGCCTATGCTATGAGAAGGACACAGATTTTTGATGAAGACCAGTTATTCTGTTTTCTCTGAACTAAAACCTGCATGTGTCCAGATTTCTACAGAAAACTCACTGTAAAATTTTTCATCCATCTTTGGGCATGTTCCCAGCTAAAAAAGACAGAACTTCACTGGTCTTAAGTCAGCATCCTTCTATTGCAGAAACTTCAGGCATAATAGTTTATGTTCACAGATGATCTAATTCAGTCTTTTGTAATCTTTGGCACCATAATTCTACCCTTCTCTCAGCTCTACCGCCATGTGGTACTCCCTGGAGAATAAAACAAGGCTTTTGTTGCCATAAAACCCAATAAGAACAAATCTGAAGCAAGGTAGACAAAATACCTATATAAGAACCTTAATGAGAAATACATTCAGGCTTCATTAAAAAGTATTTGTCATTGCCCCTGCCTCTGAGCCACAGCCTGGGTTAACCTTTAAGAAGCAGTCATGTTTCCATTTTCTCTTCTCATTTTGATTGAGCACGTACTTTTCACATCTCTATTGCTTTTAATTCAGCAACTAAGATGAAGAGAACAAGGTTTATGTCTTGCTGCAGAGTGCAGGCATAAAAGCATACAAGGCAATGTGTAATGAAGCACAGTCTCACTTAAAGTTAGCACAAAACTGCTCTGTCCAGAAACAAATGGGGTCAGAGCTCCTTTCCTTTGAAGCAAAGGAAAAGGATTTATGTCAGGGCTCAAAATGATGCAACTTATTTCTCCCATTCGTCTCTGAAATTAGGCCTGCCCATTGCAGTGGCTGGTGTTAAGCTGTGTACAGACCCATCATATTGCCTGCCATTTATCACGCACTGCCTGCTCCTAAATGACCCCTAAAGGGAGGCACAACCAAAACACAGAGGTATTCAAAATCCTGCTGATATTGATTCAGGGATAAGGTAGTAGATATGAGTGTTAGATATCACTTCACTGATATTTATAGACACTTAAATCAACAAATTACTCCTAGAAATTTTTATTATCGAGCTATTTATACATTTATTTATTTAACTGAATATCCAGCCTTTTACCCATAGCCAGTCCCTGTTATATCCCATTTAAAAATACAAGTAAATGGATGAAGAAAATAATGCTCACCTTAAAAGTGTATAGATTTATAACATTTTTTGGACAGAAGCCATAGCCTACCCCAGCAGAATAATAATCTATCACGGTAATGTTGGCTGGAAGTAAGTCAGAGAAGAAAGACTGAACAAGGATGCTGACCTGTACTAATAAGACTTCAGCTGTTTGCCTGTGAGCATAGAAGCACATGTAAGTATATAGTATAATCATCTTAACAGTATCTGTCATGCTATACTTTGGAAGGGCAGGGTATAAAGGATCTGTTCAGCTGGTTTGCAAAAAAAAAAAAAAAAAAAAAAAAAAGTCAATTCTTTATAGTCAGCAGAATTCTTTACAAAACTTCCCAAGGAGAAAGCAGATGCTGAGTAGCACAAAATTAATCTTGTAACATACTAGCTATAAAGTACAGTAACACAAATCAATATTGCAGCCCTAAACTATCAGCTGCTGAGCATAGGAATAGTCAGCTTTATTGTGTAGGACACACGCTTGGCTCTCTGGTTTTTCACCACGGGTTTCTTTTTTAGGTCCTGAGTTGGTGCCTGTTGGAAACAGTGACAGAAACATGGCTCTGGATCAAGCTCTCAGCTGTGGATTTATACTGACCAGTAACTGAGGGATACTGCAGTTGAGTCAGTGCTGCAGTGGAGGGTTGTTGGTTGTGTTATCCTGTGCTGGAGCCAAATTGCTCTGTGTTAGAGGAAAGCCAATCACTTCTGAACCGTATAATTTTAACACAGCAAAATCTGACCCTCTGAGTGTAAAACTGCACATGGCAATTATTTGCTTCTGCAGGAAATGAACTCACTGTGTATTTAACGCTTCTGTCCAACAGCAATTAGGTTACTTTTATAGCTGAGTCTGTAGCTCTTAATGCAGCAAAACCACTGCCTGTGGCAGCCATAGCTTACAAGTTCAGCTGCAGGAACACAGGCTCTTTCTGGAGACACAGGCTTGAGCTCCTTTGCAGTTGACTGCAAAGGCAGCTGTGTTCTGTGGCAGCTCAACTCACCAAACTTGGGGAACAGAAATATGCCACCTGAATATTTGGTCCCCAAATCCTACTTCTCATTTTGATTTGCAGCCAGCCTTCCTCAGTCCCCATGTTTATCAAGTGAAGGCATGAAAAAGGCATTCACCACTGCAACTGAAACAGTTCAGGCAGCAACATCTCTTCCTTGAGCTGTTCATCTTTGAACACAGTGGACAAACACAAGTGCTAAACCTGTCTTTGTCTAGTAGGATTCATTCGATGAAGTCCCTTTGGCCCTGGTCACAAAGTCCTCTACCCTCAAAAGCATCTCCCATTTTGTCTTCTGAATGTCTCCATCATCTTCTACATGGTATGACGGTCTGCTGTATCCTTCAGCTCCTGATATGTTTTGGGATGACCGACAAAGCAGCTGTATAAAGTTGAAGTAGAGTTAAACAAAGTTTAATTTCTTGGCTGCTGACATCTTGGAATGCGTTGTCCAGAGAAGCTGTGAATACCCCATCCCTGGAAGTGTTCAAGGCCAGGTTGGATAGGGCTTTGAGCAATCTGGTCTAGTGGAAGGTGTCCCAGTCCATGGCAGTGGGGTTGGAACAAGATGGTCCCTTCCAATCCAAACCATTCTGCGATACTACTAAAATGATCTCTTTCAATGAGCCTGGTCACAGATTTTGGCTATAGCAAAAGTGCACATAGCACAGTAGGTCAAATTGAATAATCTCTTGCAATAATTCCTCTTTGATTACTTTCCAGTGAGGAATAGTCTGATCTAAAGGTTTTTCAAAGCATATGTTTACATTGGTGCCCACAAATCCATTCTGCCCTCTTCCTTCATTTAGACCTCACACTGGACAGGGGCAGTATGAGTTCTCATTACCACACCTTGGTGGGGAGCCTGTAGCATACTCCAGATAAAACCTGCACAGTTGGTGAGGATGGACAGCCTCAGCAAATCCCTCTACTTGGTCTGTATCAGCCATGTATTACACCCAGTGTCCCATTCTCTGTCTTTCCATTTTATATTGGCTGTGTCATGCCTTTCCCATAGGAAGCTTTTTCTAATAAACCAGCAATGCTAAACTTTAGATTGAAAAATATATAAAACTTATGTAATAATTCTCCTTAATTAGCATCTGCTGATGAGTGTTATATTTTATGACACTTTCTCCATTTATGTTTAGTTACCATATCTATAAAAACGGCAATAAATCCCATAAATGTTCAGCACAAAGATGAGAGTTGCTGTGAATTCCAAGATGCAGCTCCTGATTATATAGCACATAGAATGATGAAGAACACATAAGTAACTGACTGCAAAATGGGAGCCATCCTTAGGCACATATTTTTTTTCTTTGTATCAGGGCTATGCAAAGGCAATTATGTTTATTGGTGCTTTATCAAGCACTCTGGCAGGAAGATGCAGAGACGTTGGAAGGGACATGCTTCATTTGTCTGCTATTACCTGACTTTCTGAAATAAAGATATTTCAGAAACAGAGAGAACTTAAAAATTATTCTCTCTACTTTTCCCTTCACCCCATTATAGTACTAAGTCTCTGAAAAGAACAGATTTTATAGTACAGTTGTTTATCCTGGGCAGAAAATAAATAGTTTGGTTTGACACTATTTTTCACAAAGCTTCATAAAATTCTGTAAAATTGTAAATCTGGTTTCCTAAAAAAAAATACATTGTTAAGAGAAAGCAAAGTTTTCAAAGAAACTAGGGGGAAAAAAGAAAAAAAGAAAGAAAGAAAAAAAAAGTATCCAAACTCTGAACTTCAATATTTGTTCAACTTTGTTTTAAATCAGCCTTGGACTTCCTGAGTTCATGCCAACTCAGCCAAGTGTACCTCTGCGTGGCAATGTTTCAATATGTAGGACATCAGCATTGCAGAGGATGCCAGGATACACCCTTACTTTTGTGGTCTTTCAAATGGTTATTGTCCCTGCCATCTGTCCCTCACTATCACCACTTCACTCTGCTTCCAGAGGACCATTAGCAGCAGTGACCAAAATCATAAGCAGGGCTCAGATACACTTGTCTCTTCTTTGTTTCTACCTACAGCTCTGAGCTTGAGTGGAAGCTGGGAAAATAACACAGAATAATAATTGTGTTCTAATGTATAATTCTTACTGTGTTTTGCAATAGCAGGTCCTTGTAGACACACCATTAGAGACACACAGGTGCATATCTGCAGTTTTGTTTAGCCTTCAGAATGTAATATTTGATTAACTTTTTATTGTTTTTTCTTAATTCATTCCACCTGATCCTTTATGACTTGCATAGATTTAATGTAATTCTAACATGCCTAAAAACCACTAAGGAACAAAATTGCTAGAAAGGAGCTACCACTGCTTGACTGGTATCTGTCAGATTCAGTTGGTCACAGACTTTTTAATTAGAATATAGTTTTGCTCTTATTCATGACCATTCATGCAGAATTTCCTCTGTATATTCCTTATTTAACTGAATAGAGAAAGTAAAAAGATTTACATTTTAAAATTTTAAATGATGAGCTGTTAATTGAAATACCACAGCCAGGCTCACATGATTAATTTATGTATCAATCAACCACCTAGTCATTGTTACTCAAATTACCATTGGGAGTTTTCTTTTTACTCTGAATAGGGAGATATTACTGCTTAAATATATAAGTGCAAACACATTTCTAATTTTTTGTCACAGATACAGACAACAAACACTACACCATTGGGAACATTGCTTTTATTATTTTAGGAATCAGCATAGCCTGTGCAAATACAGAAAAAATTCTAACTGGCACATTCAGATAGTCTCATATTAAAGAAATATATAGGCCAATCATGGATAACAGCCAAGGACATTAAAATATATAAGCTTTATTCCCAAAAGACATCAGTTAACTACTATGTAGAAATTCAGTCAATGTATTGTATTGTCCTGAACTCAGTTTTTATTAATATGACCGTTAGTCTTGATTTGCACTGGATGATGGAAATGGCAGGTCAATAAAACAGAAATCTGTGGGTTGCTTTTGCAAATATTATAGAAACAAATATGCTGATTAACATTTCATCACAGTAGTCTGTCATCAAACCTTCTTGTACGCATAGGCTGAATATTCTCCCCCCATCCAAAATGACTTATGCTTGTCCAAGTTTGTTTCCACTTCATCATTTTTGCATTAGTGGTGAACTTCTGCTGCCACTGAGCAGGACCCTGAGGTGCCAAATGTCCCAAATGCAGACAATAGGAGCTATTCTTGAGAGCTTAAGATCTACTCCTCCATCTTCTGCAAATGCATGCCCTGCTTCATCAGGGAAAGAGGTACAGCCTCCCTCCTCCCCAGATCTCTTTGGACAGCAAAGGCTTGACTTTTCCCATATGTCACATCTGGAATTTGGTTTTCCAAGACTGACAGCAGTGTACCCTAGGTGACACACAGGCCTTGAGAAAGCAGACCTGTGGGAGCTGCCTTGTCCCTGGTACATTCTGGGAGTGTGAAATGGAGAGGATGGAGAGCTGGAGGCCAAGTGAGGCCTCAGGACCCTCCTAAGGATCTTTGGTATCTGAATGTCTGGGATGATGCCCATCTCCTGTGCAGGGCTGTGTGGTTTACAGCTCTTCATCTCTAGATTTAGCCCAAGCCAGCTTGCTTTCAACAGTTGGATACATCAGTCCTAGGGTTTTGTTGGTGTGATGTGTGTGTTTTTGGGTTTATTTGTTTTAACTGTAGTCTCTGAAACTCAGAATATTGATGAATGATTACTGAGGGTTTTACAAAAAGTAACTGTGAAAACCAGAACTGCCATCCACATTCATCATCTGGGTCCCCAGCTCCTCTGGAAAAATGGCAAGGGTTCTGCTGGCCAGAGAAACTCCTGTCCTCAGGGCTTATAGGGCCTCTCCTCCAAATGCTGCTCCCTTCCCTCATGGCTCTCCCTGTGCAAAAGGACTGTTGAAACACCTTGACTCCACTCTGTGCATTATCCAGATGTGTCTTTGACAATTGCGCATCCAATTTTTAGATGACAAATACACCAGACCAGTAGTTTTTTGTTAATTTTTTTGCAGAATACGTTTAGATCCCAGTAACTGAAAACAACTTGTACGTTACAGCCTATCCAGTGATGTAGACAGTTATGGGGTGTCCAAGATCAATACCAATTCACAGAGGATGCTACCCAGGACCTGATGTTAGAAGTTTCATTTCTGGCTTTAATGAAAACTGCATTCTACATTTGGTGAACAAGATTTCTTGCAGCAATAAACCACACTTTTTACAGCTTGCCTCTGCTGTGGGAGCAATAACGTAGTAAGCTCCACAGCTCGCTCCCTCACATGGGAAGTCCAAGGTTATTAAAACAACTTTACCTACTAGCTGTACAAATAATTGTTCAGCAGTTATTTAATAACTGTTAAATATAATTAATGGGAATATTGATCTAAATATTCAATAAACAAAATGTTAATCCCATTAAATATTAAGCAATTTCAAGAGTGTCCTGGGAACTTAATTGGTCTTGATAAAAAATTGATTCTTTTCCCCTATAATGTGAGGTATGAACAAATGTTCAGCTGTTTTGTATTAGAGAACTCAGCTGGTTTCAATGAACTTTAAAAATCCAGCTTGCCACATCACACTTTGCACTTACATCTTATTCCTGATGCTCAGGTATGAATATAGGTATAAAAATTGTTATTGATTGCATTTTTTTAGGAAAGTCTGAAATCTTACGACAGGTGAGCAGAGAACTTCACATGTTATGTTGAATGTCTCCATTACCTTATCCTTTCTTTTGGCCTTTAGCTGGGCAAATGCTCATGTAGTGGCTTGACATGCAGTAACGAAAGTGCATTCAGATCATACATACACAGTCAAAAACCACATTGCTAATGTGTTTGTCAGGCTGCTCACTCAACAACCACCAGTGTAAAATGGATAGGAAAAGTCCCAGATCAGCAGGAATTCAGGCAGAGAGCTTGGAGTGCTACCAGGGCACCCCAAAATTATTTTCATCAAAGAGTCATAGAATCTTTAAGGTTGGAAAAGACCTTTAAAATCATGAAGTCCAACCATCAGCTCAGCACTGCCACCATGTTCACCACTAAACCACATTTTCAAGTTCTCAAGTGACATATTTAAACATTTTTTGAACACTCTCAGGAGTGATGATTCCACCACTTCCCTGGGTATCCCTATTCTGCTGCTTGATAGCCCTCTGTCTTTCATAATTTCACATAAAGAAATTTTTCATAATATCAAATCTAAACCTCTCCTGGTGCAACTCGAGGCCATTTCCTCTTGTCCTGTCACTTGCTACCTGAGAGAAGAGACTGACACCCACCTGGCTACAGCCTCCTTTCAGGTACTTGCAGAGAGAGATAAAGTCCCCCATCAGCCCTCTTTTCTCCAAACTAAGCAACCACAGCTCCCTCAGCTGCTCCTCATAAGACTTGTGATCCAAAGATCAAGGCATTATACAGGAAAGTACACCTCCCCTAGGAAATTCTATTATCTTCACATCTGAAGTACTGTGATTGCATTCATGGTTATCAGGAAGCTGTGGTAAAATTAGAGAGCATTCAGAGTAAAGCAGTAAAGTTGCACTAGCAATGCAAAGGTTAAATTATAGGATCAAGGTTAAAAGTTAAAACACGAATAGATTGAGTTAAAAAAATGTGTTGGCAGTAATGTGTAAAATTGATTGGCTAATAAAATCATAGAGATATTGAGTATTTATTTAGTGAGATGCACAAAGCAGTAATTAGGAGTAATGGGATACAAAGAGGAAAGATTATGTGTTGGACAGTTATCAGGATGTGTGTCAAAGCCTAATACATTAGGTTGTGAAAAACACTAATGCTGAAAATGGTGGAACATTAACATTTTTCAAATTAAAGGTACATTAGGCAAAGCACAAAAAGTAGTCTCACGAAAAACCAGGCTGTTCTGACACCACTTTTTGCTATTGTTTTAACTGCAGCTGTATAAACCATCACTCAGGAGAGAATCGAAGCTACACAGGTGCAAATGGGAGTGGTGCCACCAGCTGGTTCTACAGCTAGAAAAGATTATTGCTGGGTACAGTTCTTTTACAGTCAGATTTATTCAGAAGTGCTTATATAGTTGGGCTTAAAATTTTGATCCTCTGGTCCAAGTCATCAACCACTCTTCAGTTTCCTCGTGAATTGTCTGTGTTGGACTCAGTCACAGCCCTGCCCATGGCAGTCAGTGATGGTGCACCATGAAAATGTCTGGTAGCAGTCACACAGACACAGCTCCAAGGAGCAGGACAAGCTCAGGCACCCTCTCTGTGCCACCCAGTAGTAACCTAGGTGAGCTGGGCCAATTCAAGCAATCTCAGATCAAACCTAAGTAGAATTAAAAACACCACTATGATCTTCTTTGTCTCATTGCCAGTGTAAGCTTTTTGCCAGCAATGAGTCAGAGAGTAGATGACAATAATTTTTCTCCACCAAATAATGCCTTCAGCAGAAATACTAGTTTGAATACTTCAGTAGACAGATTCTATTTAAACAACAGAAAATGAAAAAGGTTAAAATTAATTTTAATGTAAGAGGCTTTTTTAAATTTATGAAATTAACTTTTTTAAAAAATGCATCGTTGTTCAATTTTAAATTAACAACAATTATTTTAAAAGTATTTATGTTAAAGGTTAAATAATCCACAAATGAAGCATTTCATCATTTATTCTGAATTCAAGCAAAACATCCAGGTTTATCCCACCATGAATCCTCTATTATTTATGCAGCTTTAATTCTGAATCACTGCCTCTAGCTAGGATGTGCAGAGTTTTGCTAACAGAACTTCTCCTGGCATGCAGGCAAGAGCTGATTTTCTGTCTCGTAGATCAATCCCTTAAGTAGCTTTACCCTTTATCACCTTGGAAAAGGATCAGTGCCAAGCATAGGCCAAGCATTTATTTTTCATAAGTAATAAACTTGTGATTATGGTGATCGTATGAAACACGCTTTGTCTTTTTACAGGTATCAAGGGGAAAGGCAACACTGATTTATATTTTGTTAAACAATGCTACTGACTGCTTTGTAAACAGAAATGTTCAGATGATCTGAACACACCTGGGAACATATTCATCACTAGGCTTGTAGTATTTTATCATTTCCAAGTCTATTTTAAGTTATGAGCATATGCAGAATCTGGGATATGGTTTCAGTGGGAAAGTAAGCGCAGCAGATTGATGGGAGGTTTGCAATCTTCTAGTCACTCCTGTAGCATTCTGTTGAGTCTAAATTGGCATCCTCAGGCTCCTGACTGGAAGTGCTATAAAGAAATGAGTTGCAGGGAATAGTTGCAACAAATCTGTGGTACTTGACATTTTGTCTCAAACAATTTTTTTTGCTCAAATTGAGTATTGTTTGCTTTTGGAAGCCTAACATACAAAGTCAGGTGCTGTCTCACAGGCACTCAGAATTAGATACAGAATATCTAAGGGTTTCCTGAAATACAATAACTGATCTGTAGGTGGTTGTCTATTTATGGTATATAATAAAAAAATGGAAGAATAAAAGCTGGGTGTAATATTAGAGAAGTTTTCATGGTGAAGTTGTGCTTTGATTGAATTTCGATATTGAATTGTTTCAGTATTTGTGTAAAGCATAAAGCAAACCAGCCATGCTTTGGCATCTGATAATAAAAATCTATGACTTAGAGTAGATAATAAAAAGTATTCTGCCCACTCACTGCAAATTAAACACAGAGCAGAAGCTTAAGGACGATGTATGTAGAAATAGAATTCATCAGCTAGCACTCCACATATAATGTCTTGAATCAAATCAGCATTTTGAATGGACAAAATGATACACAGTGGCCAGTTCAGCACTATGGCACGAATTTCCTTTTGTTTCTGCAATGAAACATTAAAAGGACATTCTAAATCAGAGCAGCCATAAGGCTGAATAACCTATGGTTTTGAACTACCCTATTCGCAGTCCTTGATGATAATGCAGGGAGTTAAACCAACAATATAGTTAGAAGAGAAACATACCTCATGCCTCACGCCTCAGCCTGCACGTATTGTCTCTTCGTCAATGTCTCAGACAAATACCAGCATGTCCCTATTTTATCAGTTTGCAGGCATGCGTGTGTTAGCAAATAATCTAGGAACAACAGATGCACTGTAATTATGACTGAGCTGATTAAACTTCCAGGAAGAAATTACTACTTTTTCTGTAATGGTTATTTCCATTACAATTCAAAACTCAATACTCAATTCAGTAGGAGTCCTGCAACTGAACAGCAACAGAATTGTATCCTTAAGTGGACAACATACACTGCTGATTGCTTCTTATTGCTCTGCAGTGTAGAGATTGCATGAGCTGCCATGGTATGAAGGCAGCCTATGGTCCTGACACTGGAGATTCAGGTACTGCTACTGCTCTTCAGAAAAGGCAGCCTCCTTTGATGGGTCATAGCAGTCCTACACTTGCGAGGGCGTTCCTGCTGCAGAATTCAAAGGTGTGGTTTGATAGCTCCGGTTAGAGGTCTCTATTCTCTCTCTTTGCTTCTATTAAATTTCCTCATGAGAGCAAAATTTTCTCAGCATCAGTTTCCACCCAAGAAGGTTCACAAAGAGGATCACCAAGGGAGCAGGCTGTGCCTTCCTCGGGCCATGCCACAACATGTCACATTTCAAAGGACCAAAGCAGAAAAGAATAGAGCTTTAACACTGAAGTCAAGCAAGGACTGGCCTCTTCCTGAACCTTTTTAGCACATTCTCCAGTGGTACAGCAAATGAGGCAGAAATCATCCTCAGGGTGTTATTTAAAAATGAACACAGTAGAAGTGAATTTGTACTTACAGAGAGAGGGTCCTTATCTACTGTGGACCTCAAAGCCCAGGAGAAGCCTCACTGCACAGTGAAGGAATATTTCTACAGAATATGCTCGCAATGAAGTGTTTTCAGTTTGCCAACCCTTTCTCATGATAAAACCAGTAGACAAAATTGACATTCTTCTTTATGGTTCACACACTTTTAAAACATAGCCATGGCTTGCATCTACAGAGTTGTTGCTGTATTGAGCTATGAATTTTCACCAAAACCAGAAGGAAAACTTCCTTCTACTAGTATCCTTAAAATAGATTACATACATTGGATCACTGAGCCACAGGAATAGAAGGAAAATGAATTGCAATAACTCTGTGCTGCTGAATTCATGGCAGACTTCAGTCCTAGGCTGATGCTTGCATAGATTTTTGGGTTCTTCTTTGGATTTTGTTGTGAGTGCAGAAGGGAGTTAAGAGTGATGTGCAGAATGATCTTGTGCTTACAAATATTACTTTTCAAAAAAACAGAGCTTATGAACTGTATTTCTGAAATATATTACATACTTTGAAGTTTTATGGATCCCCAATGTGCTTTATTTTAAGATTAGTAGGATTCTTTCAGGCAGGGACAATAAGAATTGTGCAGCGAGTGCACTTTCTTCAGAGAGAATAGAACCTCTTTTTTTGTTCTTTCCTATTGCTTAAAGTGACCAACGAGCAGAAAAAACATTTTAGAAGAAGCTTAGATGTTATTTTAATAAAGATTTATACAATTACTTTTGTTTCAAAAGGCTTGCACAAGGTAGAACAGGAAAGATGGGAGAAATAATGACTATTTTCCATTTAAATATCCACTTTCTCCTCTGAAGGGATTCTAGAGCACTTTACAAGCCATCAGACTTGGTATTCCACAGGGACCACCTGCCAGAAAAGCCATCTCCTCGGAGGTGGAGCTGAGCAGACATATTCCTGCACGTAGTAGCAACATATAACAAATTATCACAGGAACTGAGAAATAACTTCTCTGCCTAAAACTGGTTAAGAGAAGATGTAGTGCAGCATTCCTGATGCCTCATCAGTCTATACACACACTTAATAACTTGCAGTTGCACTGTCCTTGATCCCAGGGACAGCACTCCTGCTCAAATGAATACCTACCTGCCACTTTGAGGGTTTACCCTGTGCCACAGTGCCTGTGGGACATGAGGCTGTCTTTCCCCTCAGCTTCTTCTGAGATGAGTCATGACAGTTCCTATTACTTCAAGAAACCTCAAATATAACCTCCATGCCCCTGTATCTCAAACTCCCATCCCAAAAGTGCTACCCCCCTGGCTACCCCTTTTTTTTTCTGTTCTACGTGGCTTATAAAACCTAAGGGACAATTTCAAGTATAATGCAGCAACTCATCACAGAGCTGAATATCCTCCAAAAATTCTTGAGCATTTAACTATTTTGATTATGTTTCTAAAACGCTTCCTATTCCTATGGTTACAAGGATAGTTTCCTACTTATAGTTTACATATGAATCTCACCTCCCTTCAGTCTTCCCTGACTGGGTAGTTGCCAAAGAAGATGCTGCATCCTTTAGTGACACTATATTAAACCTTCTAGTTACAGATACATGGTGAGTGACAAGAATGTGCACTGGGACACCGGTATATTGGACAACCCTGATTTCAGCAAGGCAACTCAATTCTCTTCTGCCTAAGGCATCCCAATGCAGTGCCCTCTGCAAGGTAATGGACTCCCACTGGTGTTTGGACAGATACCAAACTGCTTTCTCTGCCTATGAAGATCATTGTTAAAAACTTTTCTTGCTAGTGAAAGAGTCTGACATTTTCGTATTTCTCCTAAAACTCAGTGGACTACATCCATTTCTAAATTTATGAGGAAGAAGAATTTGAAAACATTTAATTTTAGAGAATTCTACAACTCATCAGAATGCCTTATTTTGTTGATGTCAAGATGGTTCATATTGTCACTGTAAATGTATCATGCAGTGATACAGTTTAAAATCAATCTTTCAAAAAATTAAATAATTGAGGTTTCTGGGAAATTAAAATATAATGTTTAAAAGAAAGTAAACTAAAAATAGACACTGGCATCAAACTGATAGGAGTGTGGGATGGAGCGAGTTTCCTCTCCCCTGGAAACTTTATTTTAAAGCCTGCTTCACTTAAGAAAAAAAGTTCTTTACTCAGAGGGTGATGAGACAGTGAAACAGGTTGCCTACAGAAGTTGTGGCTGTCCCATACCTAGAAGTGTTCAAGGCCAAGTTGGATGGAGCTTTGGGCAACCTAATCTAGTGGAAGGTGTCCCTGCCCATGGCAGAGGGGGTTGGAACTGCATGGTCTTTAAGGCCCCTTCCAACCCAAACCATTCTGTGATTCTACTGAAACAAAAATAAAGAAAAACAAATACTATTTAAAATTCCTTTGAAAATGTAATTGAAATTAAATGTTTTATCCAAAACATCCTGGTGTTTCTGAAACAGAATTTTTCAGTGAGAAAAAAAGCTTTAACCAACTACCAACACACTGCATGCAGGGTTTAATATCCTCTACGTTGCACCCCTACTGCTAAATGCATCCCACCCAGGGAGTAAACCATAGCCCTAAGCAAACTGCTGAAGAGTGCAAAATGCTTTTGCTGATCAGGACTAGCCCCTTTCAAGTTGGCTTTGATTGGGGAGTAACCACATTGCCCTGAACCACAATGATTTAATTTTTTCTGAGTTTTTTTTTAAGTGAAATTTAATTTGAACATGGATTGAGTTACAGTGCAGGCCACTTAAATGATTTTTTTTTTTCTTGGATTACTATGCATTGCAAGTCGAGGAGTATGTAGAACTTTCTGTCATTAAGGACAGGTGAGGATGAAGCCCCTCTCGATGTGAGGGGGACCTTAACATGAATGCATACAAGTTTTGTGTCAGTGGTTCTGATTGTTTTACTGTCAAAGAAATCCCCCAAAAAAACTAATATCTATGCAATGCAGATAGTAAGGGCACAGGATCCAGTGCCTGCAGTGAACTCAGGAACTAAATTATGTGGTAGCGTAGACAGATCCTAAAAAAAATTAAGTTACGCAGTTAAAGAGTACTTGCCTGTTACAAGTTCACCAGAATGGAAAGGCTTTGTGATTATGGGCTGCGGACAAAGCTACCATGGAGTGCATTTAGTTATCATTGATGTAGTTTTTCTAATTTCCATAATAAAGTTCTTGTTCCTTCACACAGCATCTCAGTGCCTATGAATAGGAAAATACTACTTACTGAGGGGTCCTCAGAGAAATAATTTCTGATTTCAAAAGCTCAGAAGGTTGTGTTTCTTATGTTCAAGGAAAATGTTTGCTATTTGAATGAGTTCTCTGTGGCTGCTGTCATAGCAGAAGGTTTCCGGCTATTCAACCAAACACAGGATTTTTTTCCATTGCACTAGTAACAGGGATGATACTCATTTATATTTAGATATGTGAGAATTAGGGGCAAGTCCATAAAAAATACTGTCTATACCAAGTGGAGAGTCTTGCTTGAATCAGCCTCTACCCACTGGATATAGAGGCAAGATTGAAGCACTGATTTAGGCTGAACGCCTAAACCTTATATAGCTAAGTGAAATGAATCATGATTTGGTCTGATTGTTCATGCTCTCAGGAAATGTAATGTAAAATTTTGTAAGTACCTCTTAAGTAAAACACTTAAGTGTCAATATATAGGCATGAGGACTGAAAGACAAAATGTAACTGATTATGAAAAGCATGACATTTTCCAATGTATAAACTAGTTTGATGCAGTAGATTAACTAACTCCCTCTTATAAATGTCATAGAGAAGCTTCAAAGTGTAACTTTATTAATGATTTCCTCTAACGTATTCAGGATATTTTGGAACTGGAGATATGGCAAAAAGCATGTATTTCCCCCTGGTATCACCAAGGACACACCTACATAACAAATAGCAAAACAACTGTAATGATAAAGGAGGGGTTCTGTGGGATTTTAGATATCTTCTTCCATGTTTCCAGAGAATGATTAAAAAAATTCTGTTCTACTCCCTTCTTTGCTGCTTATCTTAAACTTGGGATTATATTTTGCTGCCTTTGTACATCATCTAACATATTGTGGAACCCAAGCATTGCAAGCAGGAAATAGTAATATTTTTCGTGGTACAATGATAATTTAAAGATATCAGTGCTGGTTTTTTTAATTGAGTGAGTTACAGGCTGGATTTTTTTAATTGAGTGAGAGAATACAGATGAGAGTAGAAACATCACCATTACCTTCACTGGGGACAGGTGATATTTTTGTAACCGCATTTTAAAATGCAATTCATTATGAAATAAGAAGATCTGCTTTAACACATTTTTAGTTTAGCTAAGAAGATTGATTTTTCTTCTAGCGTGCATCTAGCTTGTTTTATATCCTACTGGAAATTTACTCCCAATCAAATAGAGCATTACCACTGCATTTATTTTTTACTGTATTAATTTGTTCTATAGATAATGTGGTTCACTTCTTTTGGTCCACCTTGCCCGTTCTTAAAACACTTGGCTATACCACAGCAGTCTCCTATGGCCTCCACAGCTTCACTTGGTATAGGGCATTAGCTCATGTTTCAAGCAACCATAACCACACAGGTATTTTAAACCAGATCATTTTGGCATGAAGTACAATCCCTATCCCAGCCTGAGACACCTCTGTGTTACCTAAGGTGTTTCAGAATGTATTGACATGGAGGTTGACTCCACTGTGCTATTTCTAACCTTCACAGCATTACCCTGGACTGCTGTTGACCTCAGGCTAGACAAAGGCTATGACTAAATTCAAGTACCTTGATTTATTTACATGGGAGTCAAGGAATGTGACTTTTCAATTAAAGCTATTCCCTACAGAGCTGCAGGATCTCATTTACTTGGAATGCAAAGCCTTTTTCTGTGAACTAAACTCCTCCAGATCTAGGGAATGCATTTAGCAGCCTGTAATACTGTAGCTCTGGTTTTATCACATATCTATGCTTCCTCCTAAAGAGTTAGATAACATATGTGGGTTTTTATTAAGGTATAAGTCTATATGGTCTGATCCAAAACTCCTCAGAAAAATGCTGGTCTCTCCTTCAAAGCTAAAGATTCTAATCTCTCTTAAACTTTTGTCATCATGAAGTAATTCTGAATATGTATTCGTATTGGTGATTACTCCCTCCCAGCTGTCTGCTTCCAAGACTGCAGACTCATGCAAAAGTCCTGAATGCACCTTTGCAAGAACCTTCATTCACTCACTCATTAAATTTCTTCAAGGTGTGTTTTTAGATAAAAGAAATATTTCTTTTCTCACATATTTTCTAATTCATTATAATCACACCCATGACAGTCTGGAGTAACTAAAAGTTGTTTTTTCTTTCTGGAGATAATTTTTTGCAATGACTTCAAAAATGGACTCAAGTATGCTTTTATGCTTTCAACTAAACCAGTGGCTTTGTCGTAAGATCAAAATTTGGCTTAAAAACTCCATACTTCAATTAATTCTTTTTTCCCCCCTCACTCATCCCTTCAACCCCCTCAGAGCCTTTAAAAGCAGGTTAGGACATATGTGGGAGATAAAACCAAAGAGTTTTTTGTTGTTGTTGTTTGTTTGTTTGTTTGTTTGTTTTTCCTTTTGGCAGCTGAAATGAAAACTAAGTATTGCCTCTAAGTGAGAGAAGGAGTTGGAGATAAGGAGCTGTCTGTGGGTTCAGAAAAGCATGCTGAACGTATACTTTATAGTATCATAGAGTTTACAGAAGTGCAGAGCATTGGCAAATCATTTAGGATCATGGGTAAAGATCATTTAAGCACATAATAATGCTGAAATATTATCAGATGCTTACAGGATATTGGTTTGAAACACACCCCTCCGAATGTTTCTACCGTGGATGGGTGTAACACTGGTTGGATGGGTTGCACCACTGTGGTTGTATAATGAATTTACCAACACTCAGCAAGTGTTCAAACACTTTGGTATAGAGCTGGGGATCCAAAGGCTTTAGGGATTATTATAAGAAAACAGAATATTTTTAAAGCCGAGGTTGTCTCTATGTCAGGGGGCTAAACAGTCTCAGCAAGCAATCCACCCTGAACTTCTAGTGCTTATTTTTTCCACTGAGTTTGGACAATCTTCTCACAGGCTAACTCAGTGTCCTGAGGAGGTAGCTCCCACAGAAGTGGGTGGTCAGTAATAGAGAGAGGAGACCACACCCCAGACCAGACAGGGAGGGACAGGGTGCCACTGCCTTGGCACTGCCTTAAATAAATTCAGCCCTGAATCTGAATCACCTGTCTTGAGTTCTATTCTGAATGGAACATTAAAAAGGAGAAACCAGAGCAAGACTTTTCCTCTCCATTTCTTCACAAGAAATAGACACAGAGTGCTAAAGAATTATGTTAGTTATGTTGAAGAATCAGAGAGCTTAAACTCCTAACTGAAAAGAAGGAATGGTTACCACATCAGCTAATATTGCTCCCAGCAATAAGAGAAAGCTTTACGCTTTCAGACCATGTCATGATCTTCACCTGACAGGCAGAGATGTTCAGGGAGCAACTACATTTCAAAAAAAAAAAAAAAAGGGAAAGTTAAAAAAGAGAGAAGAATTACCTTTCTGTTTCTTATAATACAGAAGGACCATTCTGCTGCATGTAGCTCTACGAATAGTCTTATAATCAGGTTAGGAAAACACTTTTGGTAGACTAGAGCACAGCTGTAATCTCCTCCAGTGTTAACTGGACGACAACAGATGGAGCAGATGGAATAGTGTCAGAGGCTGCAGGAGCAATCGACATGTTGAAGCTGAAGAGTCCCTCAGGCAAGAAAATTCTGTCTAAGTATAGTTTATGTCTTGGGATTTCATTCAAGCTTAGTTGAACTTTTAAGACATGTGGTCCATTCTGAGCTCTTACAAAAATTATCAACAGTTTGCAACAACTACTGCACTGCTTCAGTGTGCAGCCAAGTAATTCCTACTGCTCTGGTGACAGCCAATCCAGGCAGATGATTTATTTGCTTATTGTGATTTTCATTGCAGATTTTAGCAACTCATTAAAAAAAGCACATTCCTCATAATGCAGAATGTATTGAAATTTGCCATCTGCTTCACTCTAAGCATCTATAGGGTTTGGTTGACAACTGCAGCCCATCACTTCTGGCATGGCTAACCCACAGCCCAATGATTTTGACTCCCCTTCTTCCCAGTTTGGCATTCTCCTCTTCGGGTTTAAAACAAAACCTCATCAACTCCTCACAATTACTTTTAACCTTTAGGGCATCCCTAGTGACAAGAATGGGCTTCTGGAGTGTGAAATTAGAATATTAACAAAAGTGTGAATCCTTTCTTCACACCACAAAAAGGAGCAGGAATGCTGGCAGATGAATCATGTTCTCCAAAAAATGTTGGCAATTGAGGCAAAACACCATGAAGTGGGTGAGAAATATATAGATGCTGGGATGTAACTGTCTGTTGCACCCAGCCCAGCTGGCACACACTGCACTCTATGCACCAGCTGGCAGGAGATCAGCAGCTATCGTAGAAACATTTAAGATGCCTATTAAACTTTTGGCATAGGCAACGGGAACTGTTATCATCTCTCTACTTTTCTATGGGATCCCTTTGCAGCTTCAATCCATTTCCTTGGAGAAAAACGTCCACATGACAGAACTGTGGTTGCATTAGCACCCTGAGGAAGTATCTGGATTTACTCCAAGGACTGAATGGCATCTCCAACTACTTTACTGCCAGCACTTCCACTCTATTTTGGTAAGCATTCTGCTGTCTTCCAGACCTCCAGCAGCCTTCCTGCCATGCTGCTGTCCATAAATCCCAGCTCCAGGATCTCCGTCCATGATCCCTTATCACACTCAAGTTGCCAAGTGCTCTCACTGCCCGTGTGCTGGGGAACTGATTTGTGTTTGTTCACTACATCTTCAAGAGCATCAGGTTCTTTTTCTGGTCTGGCATTGGAAGACACAAAATAGCTACAGAAACCAGACACTTCTTATTTTTTAATGTTACCTTCCTTGCTCATTTGATATATAATGGGACTACAGTGCAGAGAGGCATAGACTCTATGAATTATTGTTGTCAATCAAAGCCAAACCACGCAGTAAATTCAACAGTGACACAAATGACAAATAATTTTAAAGGAAAAGAAAACCAGGACTTTGCTGCCTACTCAGTACTTTTCCAGGAGACAGACAAAGGACTTCATATTCTTGTGCTGTCAGTCTTGCACCTTTTATAAGCAGAGCTTTAGTTAAGAAATCTTAAAACACTAGAGAATGCTGATAAATATAGCAACTATTTTATCTGCACTGCATTGCACATTCCATGTAGCCTGTTTAATGATGTTTTATCTGTATTAACAGTTTCTCACAGGCAGCAACATATCTTTTTTGTCTCTTTCCCTTTCTCTTCCTTTCCCTCACTCCAGAGGGCTAAAATGTTTGTTGAGGGAAAATATGGCACAAAGAGAACTACTGGATTGTCACATGATATCATCTTATTTTAAGCAACTCTTAATCCTACGCCTCATTAAAATTTCCTGATGTTCTGGCATTTCTGAAAGAAAAAAAATATCAGATAACTTTGCAACTGGATACTAAAAACTGTGAGTAGTAAAATTATTTATGCTAAAAATTTCCCATTTAGATCATTTTAAAAACTTCTAAGTAATGCAAAGGTATTTGTCACTCTCTGAATTGGATGCTGTAATCAGTGTCATCAGACAACAGTAGTCAGGTGAATAATTCATAATTTAAGGTTTCTTTTATTGATACAATGATATGCCTTTTAATTTTTTACACATTTTTCAATCACATTGTATTACTGAATTGATTTAATTATGTATCTAGTATCAGCTATGCCAAATATAATTTACTCTCTAAGTCCTTGTCTCTGGTCAGTAACTAACACCTGCTACATGAAATAGTTGGATTGTTTTTCCCTTCTAACAAATTTTCTCCAAATCTTTCAGGTGTTCAGTTTTAGGATACAAACAACTGCATTTCACAAAACAGTGCACAGCTCCCTTATAAAATCTCTATTATGGTCCCATTTGATACAAACAAACCTTTAAAGCAATAGCAATGCATTTTATACAACCATGAAAACCTTTTAATCTAGAAATAGTTTTTAAAAAAGAGGTCTTTATTTTGAATGTTATCTGAATTGTGTCCTTAGTGGTCCTTATCTAAAACCTTCACTCTGTTTTCCTAGTGAAAACTTCTCTGTTCATAAATGACTCAGACACACCAGTGTGGGATTCTACCCATGGCAAGCTACGAGGGGGAAGGTCAGGGAGTCAAGGACCAGAGAGGGGTATTTGATGCAGGCATCTCCCTGCTGAGTTTGAGGTGCCCCACTATCATTAGTGTGGGGAACTACATTGCTTCAGGCCATACCATGAGATCCAGAATAATTTTTTTTCCAGATGAATTAATTTCAGTTAATTACAATAAGAGGAAATCTTACATCTACAATTGTCACATCTACAATTCTGTGACAATGCACATGTCTAAGGAAAGAAATCTATGGGGGCTTCATTGTCATGTAACACATGACATACATAAAAGATCACATTCAAATTAAACTTGTCTGTAATAGGAAATGTTGTTGCTTTAAGAGTTATTATACATGTAAGGAGAAATCCTGTTACACCAGTATACAAAGGTTTATACAGGTGTGTGTATTTTCCAGTCAGTGGTGTGAAATAAGGTAAGCCAGTGTTAGATCCAACACATTTCCTAACAGGCCCATGGCAGTAAAAATAGCAGGACTAATACATCATACATGAATTCACACATTTTAACAGCTTTTGCCATGTAAACCAGCCTTTAAATTTCCTTGTATCTGACGATCTTCATATCAGCAATCAAAAGGAGGGATTCTTCATTAATTTTCAACAGATGCCATTAAGTGCTGTATATTAAATATATATGTATTAAAGAAAAATAATGGTAGGAACTTTATTGCACAGTGTTTTGGCATAACTTTGTAGAATATCATTTTCCAGTCACTGCTTTCCACTATGTCACACCTGCTTACACCATTTATGACATGTAACACTGCACAACCATAATGCAAAGTGACTTATCTAGTGTAACACAAAGTGAGGCATTAGCAGATGTATAAATAGCTTTGGGAGGGAACCACATTTAGCAAGGAAATTTTTATTACATCAGGCAGTGCAGGTTTTGATAGACTTTTAGTCAGTTTGCAACAGAAGTCTATATGTTTGCATTATTCAGTGCAATTTAATATGAATTACAAGATGAAGAATGTGAAGAGACGTTCTGGTAAAACTCTGTGCCATAATACGTTAAAGAAACATGAGAGCTATATTTATGGACATTACTAATCATATTTAAAGAACAACAAACCCCAAGTATTTAAAGACTCATGTCATTTACTAGGGCATGGCCCAGTCCTGAAAATACTTAAGCCTATGAATAATTTAACATATGAATAGTTAAGATAATATACATCACTTGTTCTGTTGGTGCTGAAGAGACTAAGCAGGTATGTGCCTTTAAGCACTTGTGGACAGTACATATTTTGTCTCCAAGATTTTTTATTGTCTGACATTTTTTCCTCTTTACTCTGCAAGAAAATACTTCTAATAATTAGGAAAATAAAGTTTTAAAGCATAGAAATAGATGAAAAGATGCTATACCACGTAAGAACAATTTTACAGGAGTATACTTTGGCTCAATCAAATGAATACTCATAATTACATGGTTCCTTTACTTCCATTTTTTATTTGTAACAAGTAATAATCAGAAAATTGAAAAACAAAACAAAACAAAACTAAAACAAACAAACAGCTCCACAGTCTCAGAATAAATAATTGGAAAAAACCTTTTTACTGTAAGTTTTACTCAATATGTTCTCTTTAAAATATAAGCTTTGTTGGCAAAAAAGAGTATAACTTCCCATGAAAAAGTACTTTAGAAAAATAGCTAAATTTAATCAACATAAAACTGTGATGAAGAATTTCCATTACCATAAGATAAATATAGAAATAGCCTGTTTTATTAGTTCCATGACATAATTGGAAACTATATGGAAAACATGTATATAAGGATACAATGTTTATATAAGCAACTTTTACACTACTGCCCTGTGATTTAAGGCTTTTTTTATTGTGCTACACTAGTGCTTCCTCTACGTAGTTTTGGATGGAGAATATGTAATACTTTTAGAGCTCTTCCTTGATTATTCCAATACACTTTACAGGAAAACATAAATTTTACCAGTAAATGTATGAGAAGCCAGCATATCCTATTCAGATCTGAATTCTGAAATATTTTTAATTTATGTAACATGGCAGTGGCATTTCCAACTACTGAAAATTACACATATATTTCTGCAATGAACCACTCAAAAGTGACTCACAACAGTTAAGAAGTGGTAGAACATGTGCACTAAGCACGATTCTGGCATTGTATTTTTTAACATACATTATATTTCAAATGGGGGAACATTTCTGCACTCATTAGCAGAGCTTGCTTTTTGCAGCAGGATTGAAGACATGTAAATTCCAACACAGACTGGAATATAGATTAACACTGGAGCACAGATTAGCAATAACAGGATATCAAAAAAGGTGTTATTTGTACCTAGAACTGTTTCAGTTTAGGCAGGATGTTTGTGGTTTAGAAAATGGAAATTAAATTCAGAAACCCCAACATCCCTCTTGGAAACAGGCAATTAGCTTTGCTAAAGCACAGTATTTTATCTGATATCAGCAGTATGCAGATATGCAACACAACAGAGAATGAGACTGCATAAAAGTAAAGCACAGGGCTTTTTTATTAAAAAAATAATGATATATTAATTTTAATATCTTCTATTGCTTTTTCCTTTGTTTTACATTCATGGGATTAGTTGACTGTCTCTGGCACAAATAATGCAGTGGGGATCTACGAGACAATCACTCATTTCCAATGAGTAAGAATAACTGAGTTAATTAGCAGATGTGTGAAATAGCTCTCCAATTGATGAAAAATTTCAAGAAAATTAGAAAAAAAAGTTAGAAAATAATTATGGCAAAAAGTTATGAAAATTAAAAATTGCATACATTGGTATTAGCCAAACCCTCAAGGAGAATTGATTGCAGAACAGTTAAAACACTAGATTGGTTTTTAAATATTTAAGTTTTTATAATTTAGATTTTTTTTCACACTAGATAGAAAATAAATCTATCTTTCAAATCTTAAAATTTAATGTTTGTCATCTTTGAAGTATTACTGAAATAATTAATTTGGTAGGAGTTGGAGAGTAAAATGCACCATTACCTAAACTTTCCACAAATTGGTAAAAGTTTCAGTTTTGACAAATCAGCACAACTGAAACAAACCAAAACAAATCTATGAGCAAAACAAAACCCCTGTGACGTTCTGATCAATTCTGTCAATCCATTCCTTTCTAGTGGGGAATTTTTTTAATGCTCAGATTCCTCCCACATTCTTCTGCACTGCAGACTCTTTCTAAGCAAAGCCACTCTTTGATGTAATGGGGAAAACAAGTTTTCTCAGGAAGTTCCTTGAATATATTTTCCCAGTTGTTCAGGCTGCCAAATCATTCTCAGAGAAAAAAATATTGTTATACTTTCAGGCTTTTGAGGGCAGAATTCTCAAGGGTTTCTGCTTGGTAGAGTGCAACTGTAGGCATTACAAAACTCATCCTGTAGCAGTTAGATCCCATTTTACCTGTAGGACATGGGATCCCGTTTGCACAATCATTTCAAACTGGTACATTTTAAATGACAGATCCCATGCATTTCAAGCAAGGACTTTTAATTCACAGTAAGCATCTCCAGGTGATCCTGTTGAAGCAAGATAAACATTGAAGATTAAACTGAAACTCCATCATTTCCCAAATCCATCCCCTGCCCAGTTCTGAAGAGCTGCATCAAAAGGAAATTAAATTTAAATACATAACCCAGTTTTGCCTAGAAAGAACGATTTCTATTTATTTCCTTGAAATTTAAAATTACATTGGGGAAAAAAAAAAAAAAAAAGGATGATAGACCTCCAGACTCTCTGAAATAAGAGTTAAGTAAGCAACATAAGATTCCTAATTGCAGACATTGTCCCAAATTCTTCTGATATCAACTTGAAGTAATTCCTCCTCATTTCAAGCAGTGACCTTAGAGACCCACACTAGGAAAGAAATTGTCCAATTCTTCATTTCTTGGGAGAATAAAAGACACTTCCAAAGTGCTGTTCAGATTTCAGGTGTACTTTAAAAGGCACAGATGTCAATATGGCAGGTAGGGTCCCAGCTTGTTGAGTAGAACAAAACCTCTATCCTATGATAAGAAGGTGTTGAGGTTCACTCTCATTATGGTGACAACTGTAAAGACTTTTCCTTTAGCTCTTAAGATAGGGCTGCCAGAAAGAGCAAAATCTTAGAGGCTGATTCACTGAAAACTGCCAGAATTGTAAAGAAAAAAGAGAAGTGGCACAATTTACACAGGAATACTAAACTATTGATTTGCTGAAACGTCTTTAGTTCACTCTGAAGAAGGTGAGTACTTAGGTGTCCACATGGTTCATGAAGAGAGTGGTCTGATTAGATCATGACTGTGTGTTTCTGTTAGAGGCAGAGGCACAAAGCCAGTGGGAAAATTATAAACCCAAAACACAACAAATCTGAAATGCTATGACACAGCTGTATAGGCACTTCTGGCATGGAGAGAGTGAACAATCACATGGAAAGGAGAGGCATCTTGGTTTTGTTCCTACTGTCTTGATATAAAAAGGGTTTTGTCCAGAATTTCTGTAAACAGACAGGGTTTCATTCAAAAGCAGCTACTTCTGATCATAATTTTTTCATCCTCATGAAATATTCCCCGAGATCCTGAATTCTGTTGGAATTGCAGGGTCAAAGGAGGTAAGGTGTCTTTCTATTCATGTGTACAGACTTTCATATACTTTATTGAAACTGCTACATTTTAACTGTAATGTATTTTAATCTGTAATTTAAATACAACAAAATGGGATTACTGAATCATTTCCTCTGTAAAATTTAAATCCCTTTTACTCTTACTTTTTAAAGCACAGTGAGGTCCAGGGCACTGTACTGTAACCTTTAGATTTCTTTAACACATTCAAATGGGAATTGGAAATACTTTCATAGCTATGCATGCTATTAAACACTAACCTAATATTATAGCTGAGTATACAAGTAGGAAGAGTACAGAGAATAAATTTTGATGTGGTTTTTTTTGCAAGTGCATGAAAGTAAGAAATAACTTGTTTAGGCAAGACTTCATATTTTTAAAATAGATTTGCTTAGTTTATTATTTAAATCTCTTAAAAATAAAAATAAAATGCTGCATTATTCCCAATTTCCTATTTCTACAATAACGCTATTTTACTTGGTGTTTCCTTAAAGTAGTCTAAAGCAAACAGATTCACAAACAGATACATATGCAGCAACATCTGGTTAGTTATTGCCCTTCTTTGATCTGGCACAGGTAATAGGACAAGATGAATGGGTTTTTTTAAGCAGTCTAGTATAATTACATTGGCAAAAGCATCACATTCTATATTAAGATGAAGTCTAAGGAAAAATTATGGTAAAACTCAACAAGTGAAGTTCAGCCATCATACAAATTTGATGCAGAGCTCTGTCTTTAAAGCTAAAAGCACATTATGTTTGTGATTTTGTAATGCACTGGAATAGTAAAAGACTCTTTGTATTTCCTGTTTTTTCAATATAGTCCCTTGAAATTATAAACCCACCATTTTCCAGAACTCTGGACAACCGTACCTTCATTTGCTGAAGGGCTGAAAAAGTAATGTGGGTCACAAAATGACTATTTAGGGAAAACACAACCACATCCTGCCCCGATCTCCCAAAAGAGCACTTCAAATTTTAAATACTCCAGAATGCTTTATAACAGGAGTAGATCAAACTTAAGAGCTACATGGCTTGACTATGCTTTGTTTTTCTGCATCCTGGGAATTCCCAAGACAGCACAGCTTGTTTGATGCCACCTGAAGCTGCCAAGTGAGAAGCCTGGCATGGGACACTGCCACGTGCCACTGCAGACAAATACTACTCATCTGTGTCTTGGCTCCACACTGATAGTGATATATATACAGTATGATTAATATTACTGGCTGCAAATCCTGGGATTTAGTTTAGGTAAGGCTGAAAAGTGCAAAGCTCTGCATCACTTCACTGCTATGGTTGACCAAAAGCAGTCCCTGTCAGAAGGCACCCTCACCTCACGCTGGAAGCATTGTGGTGGTGCTGTTGCACTTTGCTGGAAAAGCTCTGGTTTCCAACTAAATGAGAATTTGTCATTCATGGTAACAGTAGGAAAGAAATCAATAGCACATTCACAGCTGATCCCCAGCAGCTCTTATTCTTCCTATTCCAAAAAAACATTCCTCAGTCTGGATAACTTCATTATCTAATGCTAGCCCCAATTACAGAAGGTTTAAAAGGTAAGCAGAACTTAGTCTTCCAATCCAGAGAAATTTTGTATTGCAGTTTATGCCGAGGGTAGTCAAAACCTTGTATCATTTCAATTTTAAGCCACATCTACCCTGAGGAAATTGTATACACTTATTTTAGTACCTGTTGGTTATGAATAGAGTCAATTGATGACAGAGTGGGGTAAACATACCCCAAAGTTCAGCTTGTGGGAGGCTCTATGTAGAGACACCACAAGCTGTGTCTATACTAGAATGTGAACTTTAGGTAGCTAGTGTGTTGTCTTAGTAAGGACAGAACTTATTCCCCATTCCTGTTTCCCAGTTCTTGTTGTTTTCCCATTGTGGCAATTCTCCCTTGTAGCCCATCTTGGTTTTTAGGTATTCTGAAGCACATTACTACACAACTCACCAACGTTCTTCTGAGCACCAATGCAAGAAAAATGTTACCAGCTTTCTGTTTTCCACAGAAATTGAGTTCTGCTAACTAATTATCAGTGTTTCCTCATCTCTTTGGGGTTTATTTTTCTTTTAGAACAAAGTAAACCTAGGTGACTTTGCTCACTTTAGACAAAGATTCATAGTTTTCTCTGCTTTCAGAGCATAGATAGATGTGAACTGCTACAGCAAAGAGATTGGGCTATAATTCTTCTCTTTTATTCAATTTGAACCCAGAGTACAATGTACTGCTGTTCTTCTTTATTTTAGCACTTAGAAATCCCAATTGATTATGAACTTTCGTTCCATAGGGTGTTTTATAGGCCCCTAGTAAGACATCCCAGTTCTCTGAAGCTGAAATTCTTCATGTTCATGGGAAAGCTAAGTCCTCAATTTATAAAGTAAGAACTAAGTTGCAGACCACGTAAATGACTTCTTAATGTCACCTTCAAGGACTGTGATAGGCAGGAAACTCTAAACTTGGTTTCTTAAAAAGTCAGATATTTCTCAATTAAGAGAAGTCATCTTGTATGTGGTCTGGTCACTTGAGGAGTCTGGGTTTAGAGGATTTCCAGATGATTGTTCTGAGTGTGAGAAATGAGATTTACTCCCTTCCAGTGAAGAAATATAGAGTTTGTGCATACAGGGATGTGTGATATAACTTTTCTAGTCTTTAACTGGCATAAAGACATTTGTGCAGTAGATGCAAAGCAAGAAACAGAAGACTTGAAGGAATTCCTAGAACCATGACACAGGAAAAAAAAGGGTGGCAACAGGAGAGTTTTGCATGGGGAATTTGTCAATCTAAAGGCATGTTGCTTTAGATATACATATATATATTAGATATATATATAATATATATAAATATATATCTCTAATATCTAATATATATATATTAGATATTATATATATTTATTCTCCTTTACCTGTTAAAAGTGTATAAATATGCATAAATATATATATATTTATACATACATACAATTTATATATTTATATATGTGTTTCATACCACAGATTTTTATGATTGTGCAGTAAGTAAGTTTCCTCCTAATAATATGAACTCTTTGAAAACGTCTGCCTCATTCTTTCCTGTTGCACTTTTCCTTGACTTCCATAAAAACAGATTTCTGGAACTGAATTTCATATTACCAATCTGGCATTGAATACTATACTGCTAATGTCAGCAGAGAGTCAGTTGCTACTTCCAGCTATAAATGTGGCATTTGAACCTGGATCAACATCTACATCTGATGTCAAATGACATCTTTATTACTATCAATAAATTTCTGATTAGCCAGTGAAGTAGCCCTTGATAATATGTAGCAGAAGAGTTGATGAAAGAGCATTGTAATTCAGGGAAAGATTATTTAGATTACTTAAAAGTGAAAGAATTTTTTTTTCCATTTCTCAACAGATATCTTTCTGTCTATTCTGTCAAAAGCAAATGTCTCCCTCTCTTCCTCTCAAAGACTTTTTTCCAGTTTGATAAGAAGGGATAATGTACAGTGAGAAAGAGGGAAGCACAGCATAAAGCTTATGAGAATCCAATAAAACAGATCTTTATTAAGACAGAATAAGATAGAATTTATGGACAAAATGGTATCATAGAAGGAAATTAATTGCAATATTAATTTGCAATTCTGCACCAGAAAAATTGAAAGTTTGCCATAGTATACTGTTGTATATATATATGTGTGTATATATATATTTACACAGTATACAGTTGTATACTGCTGTACTTTGAGGGGCAACACCACAGGTCAAGTGATTTTTGACAAGAAAACTTACAAATCATTAGAAGTAACTGGCATTTTTTCGTCAGCAGATACTGATGTATTATGAAAATAGAAGTCTGGAGATCTTCTAGGGATGTGGAGAATTATAGGAAAAATTTTTATATTGATGTGGGTGAAGAGAGAATATGAACACATGGATGCAAAATACCAGCAGGAGAGGGACTGAAAATTACACATTTTGCTGAGGCCTCCAGTAGCAGGTCATCAATATCCTAGCACACACCTACCTGCAATTTCTCTGAACAAACAGGTACAAAATAGAGACTGACTGAATGCTAATGATTCACAGCAGTGGGACAAGGTAGAAAGATTAATCACCATCAACTTCCAAAGGGTACAATGAGACATATTCCAAAACCATCTCTTAAGAAGAACCTGGTACCTATGGGAAAGGTTCAAAAATGGTTGCTCCTGGGTCCTCCCCAGCACAGTAGTAGATTTCAGCAGAAAAAGGACATTCTATGGGGCAGACAAGGACTGACCAGGGAAGGACTCTGAGCTCCAATGCCCCACAATGACCTTCACCAACTATTCTAATGACTCCTGCCTACCAGGTGCCTGCTGTGAGACATCTTCTACCTCTTCTGTCAGTTTGCCCCAGAGTTTTGAATTTCTCTGCAAGGTCAACACTGGCCAAAGGTCTGAACCCCATAAGGTCTCACAGGTGCTGTGAGCTCTCCCCAGCCAATGCACAGAAGGATCCCATCACTTGTCCTCCATGTGAAACTTTTCTGGAAGTCCTATTTCTGATGATGGGTCCATCAGACAGTTCCTCAGGTTCACTCAGTCTCTTCTGTTGATCCTCTTGAGAGTTTTCCTGCTATACCCACACACATTCTTCTGCTGCTGTCATTTTGTTCTGGATTTCCACTTTGACAGGCCATGTTGCATGTGCTGGACGGTCCCAAGCAGAGCTCTGAGGTTGCCCCAGGAGCATCACAAGGTCCTGTGGGGGAGGGATCAGCCAGGACCTCTCAGTGCTGGGCTCTGCTCTGCCCTGGCATGGGGTTGCACAGGGACCCTTGGTAGCCCCCTGGGACAAGTCCACAGACTCACATAATTTTTCATCATGTTTGTGTCCATCACTACTCCTTCATCTGACATTTCTCCAACTCTAGAGATGTGAGGGCTTCTCCAGGAACTTTTGATTTTGTTTAACTAGTTTTTATTCACACTAAAATGTAACCAATCATTAATTTGCTCTTATTAAGGAAGGTTGGTTTTTATTACTCACTTACACATTTAAAGATAGATACTTAGTTTAAATATGTTCAAATATAGGTGTTACATAAAAATATGTAAATATATTTTATATGCAGCTGTGTATATATAAATAAAGTATTTATTTACACTTATTTTTACAGTCTTGTACATAACTTTATATGTAATATATAATAGATATAAATATATGTTTTTCTATTGAAGGAGAGGTAGATATGTGTATATGCAGGTGTGTATATTTTCACACTGGATGACTTCCTGGCTAAAAGTTAACAGGGAGCCAATGAGTTGGATTCCAAAAGCAACTGGCCAGCCATCAAGAAAACATGTTGTGTATGAGCCAGTCGGGCACAGCAGCCACTGTATGCCAGAGATGGGGCTCCTGTGTGCTGTACATACCTGGCACCACCAGTGGCACACCTGGCAGTGCCCCTACCAGCTCCATCCCGAGCTCAACCACATCCAGCTCCGCCTTTTGGCTCTTCCCAGAGGCCAGTCTTTGCTCTGCTAGGAGCCCTTGGTACCTTTGAAGGGCAAAATAAACACTCACATTATTCAGCCGTTTCAACAAAGTTTCCTAAAGCTTTAATTTGCTTAATTTTACTATGCAAATCTTGCTATCTGTCTCTATCAATTCTTTCAGCAACAGACTAATTGCTGAAATTACTGCTGTCAACTGCACTGCCTTCTTCTTCAGCTGCAGTGTCTGTGGGCTAACCCAGGATGCCCCACCTCAGTTAATGGAAGCTTTTATTAATGTTCTGTGGTTGCTCTGTATCATTTGCTTTCCAAGTCTTGCCCAGGACAGGAAAATTAAGAAATATATTCTAGTCCCCATCTTACATCCTTCAGTGGACATAACTCAGCTGCAGAGTGCTTCAACTGAATGTTGATGTGTTTTGTACAGACTGCAACACTGTCAACAGGAAACATTATTTTTTTAGTACAGTGATAATGAAACCTTCCAGTTACACGGAGGAATTATATTCAGATCAAATAGAAGATTATATGAAATTGTTTGTTTGAACTGTAGATGCATATGGCCACAGCAGGGACACAGAGTGTTGGGTGTAAGCTGGGCTCTGCATTTTCTTTTTTTCTTTTTTTCTTTTTTTCCCTTTTTCTTCTTTGTAGTAAAGAAGGACTTCACACTGAATTAGCTGATTAAGACCTAGAAAGTAGACACAGCTACAAATCCTCAAAGGAGACACTCATGTTCACCTAGCCCAGATTTAGCAAACAGTGTAATTCATAAGTGCAGTAATTCTATTCCTGCAGTATTACATTGCTCCCTTTTTAAAAGCTAAAGAAATCCTGAGAACCATGAAATACAAAGGCACCTGGAAATCCCTGAGGTACAAATTATTAGAGGCTGGGAGATATTTGCCCTTTTCTTATGCATTTTAGTACTGCTGCTGTCCAGCACCAGAGGAAAAGGCCAGACAAGTAGGTATAACAGTATTCATCACCAAAACCTCCCCCCAGATGATATTTGTTTGCTTTGCAGTGCTGCATTCAGATGCAGCAGTGCTGTTACACTGCAGCAATTTAGTTTTCACTGACATTGCAATACGGTGAAGACAAGCTATAACTTCTGATTTGCTTTGATTTGTTGTGTTGTTTCTATAAGATCACAATGAAAACCTTGTTGAATTGAAGAAGTGACACAAAGGATGGGTCAGGTACCAGGTAATCAGCATCTGGGGATCTCACTGCCTACTTGGAACATAGCCCGATACTATCAGCCCTTGCAACAAATGCAGGACCAGATTTATATGGACATAAAACTCATGTGAAACTAATAAAATTCAAGTGAATTTCAGGTATTGAGGTGAAGGGATTGGTAGAGCTTGAAATTTAAAGCAAAATTTTACAAGATGAACATATAAGCAGAAAATGAGACAAATAATTACATGAACTACCTTGTGCCTGAGCACAAGATTTTTCAATTTTGGGGTTTGTGTCCATGCCTAACTAAGATAGATATTCATTTGCCTCGTATTACTGGTAAGAATCTCAAATACATTCTTATCTGGTGTGACTGCACAGCCATTATTTCTCACAGTGCACAGGAAATTTTGAACAGGTTTACTCTGCTATATTGATTTAGGCTTGACTTACCCATGCAATATGCTTCAGGCTCAGTGTATGGCTTATGTTGTCTAATAAAAACAAATCTGTCATATATGACCAAAACCCAAGCATTATGGCCTCACTAGAAGTTTCATTTTCTTCAATAGAATTTGTGTTGCTTCATCTCTTTACCAACTCTATGATCCTAGTCAATCATCAAGTTTTCCAAAGAGAAATCCTTAACCACGACACGCACGTTGTGGTGCCATCACGTGTGTACATGTGTTGCACATCTCCATTTATAAGCTTGAAATGAGATTCCAATAAATGCAAGACTCAGTAAAGCTATATGGAAAAAAGAAATATCTTGTGATAATGGAGCTTTAAGCTCTCACTGTGCCCAAATATTTTATTCTTCTGAATCTTTTACTGCTTCATTGCTGCCTAGGTGGGAAGTGAGGGCTCTTTATGACTCTGAAATGGAAAATACTGAAAGCTTTCCAAATCAAAATTTTGCTTTAAGAGTTTTTACATAGAGAAAGTCCGTACACAAGGGTTGTAATATGAATGGGCATTCTCCATGCTGTTCCAATTTGCAAGAAACCAGGGAATTCTCCAAGGCGTGAACAAAAAGAGTAGAATCTTCAGAAAAATAGACTCTTGTTTCCATAATTATTAAATAATATAAACACTCATTATAAACGTATAAAATATTCAAGAAATTGAATATTTCCAACCAGATGGGGAGAGGCCATTACAAAAAATACCAAGGCAAATTGCTTCTGTGACAGCTCTGTCAGGAGAATCAGTATCATATATGTGCTGTCTCCTGCTGGGAGGATTAGTAACTAAGTGATTCTAAAAGAATTTCATGTCTTTTGTTGTCTCCATACCTAAAAGTTGCAGAACAGTTTCATTGTCAGCATGCCTAAACAATTACATAGACCATGTTTATTCCAAGTATTGTCAGATGTTTTGAAATCCTAATTTATTTCCATGGAAGGTATTTACATTCAAATTATTCTAGTTCCTCTTTAAGACAGACATTCGATATTGAATCCATTAAAAACTTAACAAATTGTCCTTTTCTTTCTCTGCAAGCTGGTTCTTTCCGGATGAGAACAATTAATAGCAGTTCTGAATTTGTCAGCTTGTAGGACTTTATGGATAAGTATGAACTTGTGTTTCTATCTTTTATAGTACATTGCAGGCAAGCAGTCTTAAAGAGTTCAGCTATAGTGTGAATACAAGGGACATTTAAATCCCCAGTAAACAGTGGAGGATTTAAAATATAGTTCCACCATTTTACATAAAATTAATATAAATATATCAATATTTTCTAGCAGTGATATTTTTGGCCATAGCAAAATATAAAAGTAAAGAAGAAAGATTTTAAGTGTCATCCTGATTTATCAGATTCTGAACAGATGAGCTGATCTACGAAGAAGCAAATGCCCACATTTCCTGCTATTCTTTCCCACAGCAATATTGATCTGTCCAGGACAGAGATGTAATGTAATACAACCTGAATCATCTGGAAATCAGGTCATATTAGCAACACAACGTTAAACAAATGCACTTCTGTTTTGGTAAAATGAATAAACCTGTGCATGTATAAGTTAATAAAAAGCAAATCAAATACCTGAAAACCTGTCAGAAAATGGAGGACAAGATTTACTGCATAGTTTCACACAAACTGTTCATTCAACTCTGCAGATAATACTCAAAATTACTTTCAAAATTCCTCTGACATCTTATGTACAATTTATTTAAGCTAGTTCTGATTAATAATATGTCAGACATGTGTCTTCATTCAGCAGGCAGTGGAGGCTGGTGCTCCTCTCCAGGTATCAGTTCTGCCAATCTGGTTTCTATGTTTCATTTGTATGTTTTGTGATTCGTAAGTGTACAAAAGTTAATAGCCCCCAAGCACATTTGCTAGCTGGCATTTAGAAAGTTCATCAGAAGCACTTAAACTTTTTTGTCTCAGATGGGATGGTACAGCATTCGCATGGATTTACAAGAGCTATTTATCAAAGACAACACCTGCTGCAACACAAATATCAGCCGAGGTAATTTTTTTCATCTAGTACATTGCCACGTCCATTGATTTTCTAACTTCTACTACCTCTCCACAACATCCCCTAGAAACAGCCTTTTTGATTTTCCTTCATAATGCTCATAGCCATACCTAATGCACAATTCCAGGAGCATAACACAGGAGGATCATTCACTTCCACCTACTTTACAAATGAGCTGGAAATTCTCCTGTCAGTGCCTGGGGAAGACATACTTAATACCTTCCATTAGTATTAATAGAAGTTACCAGCATGGATCCCAGTGCATTTTATTGAGAGCAGACTACAAATTAAACTCTGAATGTTTTCATTTATTTTTAATTGTGTAAGTAAATCCATCCAAAAATCCAGTGGAAGATTTACTTCCTTTCTAAAGTGTTTCTGGATGAAATGTTAGCCCCTTCCAAAGGGAATAAAAATTGAGTCAATATTGCTTCTGAGAAGCCAGGTACTTTCCAATAGAAAGAACTATGAAAGCACACTTCAATTCAAAAAAGAAAAAGAATAAAAAAGAAAGGGAAAACGCTGTTAGGAGTACAGCAAACTTCTGCTTTTAAATTAGGAGATTAATTATTAAAGATGAGTGGTCCATCTTTAATTTGCACCATTTCACACTTCAGTATAATCTGATGTGCAGGAAAGAATATGTTTTTCTGTCTAATATAAAACATTCCTGTCAGCCAGCATGTTGCTACCCTGATGACTACAGCATATCACCTCAGTTATGCCCTCCAAACTGCATCTCCTTGATAGAGTGATGTCATTGTCACACTTCCCAATTGTTTTGATTCATTCAGTATCCCTTGTTGTACATTGGAAGAGTGCTGTCAACACCATGAAATGGCTGGTGTGATACTGACAGCTTGTCAGGAAGAGACATTCTGTAGACACAATAATAAAGGAAATTCATTGAAAGATGTTGTGGAAAAAAAACTGATTTGAGTTTTTGGTTTTGTTTGTTTGTTTGTTTTTGTGTTTTGTTTGTTTGTTTTTGTTTCCCCCTTACCTATTTATGCACAGACTTCTAGAAATACCAAGCTAATTGGTGGAAAAGCAAATTACCTGAATAATTTAGGACCTATCTCTGAAGATCCACACTATTTTCTGCATCTGAAAAAAATTTTGGAGAAGAAAACCAGCAATACGAATAATGACATCAATGCGTGTTAAAAAATCACCTGTAGTCAGCATCCAAACTTTAGACATTGACATGGTATAACAAACAATTTAAATAATTTACACTCCTTTTTGGTTAGCAACATCAGCCTTCCCCACTGATCAAAGAGAACTATGGTTGTTTTCTGCAATTCTTTTGGAGAGGTAACCAAGAGGGATGTTTGTGCTGGGGGATTGGTTGCTAAATTCTTTGCAAGGGGCTCAGAATGAAAAAGTAAGCTGAAAATTTAATCCAAGTAAGAACAAGAATTCCCATTATGGTCCACCTAAAAATGCATGAAATTAAAACGGGTTTGGCCCAATGCTCTCTAATTAAAGAGTTGTGGGCTTTCAATCAGAGAAAAATGTCATCTCACTCCCTTATTAGGTGGCAGAGTAACTTAGCTTCATTTCATGGTTCTTGCACATAAATTGCCCTTAGATTGATCTGTGTGGAGAAGTTCCTTAGTGTTGTACATAGAAATTTATGTCACGGCAATTCCTTTCAGTTCTAAGTAGAAATAGAGCCATCCTCGCTGAAATTTAATCACTAGGTGTATCATGGCTATGCTGCACCAGTCACCTTCATTTTCAGGTGCATGCTATGTGGTTGGAAAGTGCCAGGAAACACAGGCAGCTAAGTTGTTCACAAAGTTTCTTCCCTTCTCAGTGTTCAGTGGGAAGCAGAGTCCTACATTCATAGTTCCTATTGAGCTCTGGGAGGAGTGAGGAAGTGCTATTTATTTATTAGTGGTCATTGTGGGAAGAGGAAAACAAACAGATGACTTTTGCTGGTTTGGTGAGAGGCTCATTAGACCTGATATAATTATTCTGACTTAAGGAAGGCATCTCTGTGGTCAAAGCTAGTCAGCTAAAAGAAGCTTTCATCAGATTTGTCAGAGATACACACACCTAGATCTCACACATAAGAGGGGTAGAATGCACTACAGAGGAGATTCCAGGGCTGTTGTATCAATTCCTTTGAAAACCAAGTCATTTATACTGCAGTTCCTGTATGGAGATCGAAGAACTTAAATTTGAACAATCAACCCTGAAAGATATTTACAAAATCACCATTTGTCTCAAATCCTCTTGACCCTTTCTTGAACATCTCCCATGTTTCATTCTGTAGTTAATGTGGAATGCCTGTGGCTGCCACAAATGTTTTTGTTATAACCATGCATTATAACCTAGAAAATAGATCTGGAGTAAAATGAAAATCTGTCATGCAAAAAGCAGGCAGAATAGCTAAAAGAAAATATAACATCTTAGTCACAGCTACAGATAACTTCTTATTTAGTGTTTTATCACTTCGGGAGGCAAGCTGATGTCGATTCAGGTGCCTACCTGAGGTGAAAGCAAGAGCAGATAAAGCTGGAAGCCAATTTTTCTGTAGAGTCAGTATGAAAAAACCTGGTTATTCCCCAAAAGACAACTGAGTCTACCCAAATCTGATTCATAAATCCAAGCTATGTCAATAGCTGTGTATGATCTTTCAGCTACCATCGAGGTTCATGAGAGGTATTTGGAGGACTCAGTCCTGGATATAGAGAGTATTCCTTAGCTTTTACCCCCCCAGATATCTCAAACCAAGAAAGAATAAAAATGTCCGAGATCTATACTGACTCCTATGTAAGACTTCCCTAGTAATTCTGAAAACACAGTTATGACATCTGACAAGTCACTGGCATATTTTCTGTTAAAGTAGGTTCTGGAATAATACCCAATTTAAAGCCATATTGCTTTAGTTAATATTCCAAACAGAGATTTTTACGGTTCATTATAAATCATTAATTTAATCAGTATAGGTTTTAAATGACCAATATATTCCCCTAGTTGCTTAAACTCTAATATTTTTCTTTCACATGTTGATCTTGGGATTGAGCTACTTCTTTAAAGAGCCAAAATACTGATTAAGCAATGATTTATAATGAAATCATCATTTATTGATCCATGTTCTCAAAAAATTACACGAGTTGAGTTCAAATACTGCCTCTTCTTCTTACAGTGAGATCTCTAAACTTGCTTTCACCTCTCTTGAAGTAGCTACTCACCAGATTAAGTATCACTGTTACATGAAAGGTGTCAGAATCTAACTAATAATTTCTTGGTTGCTTTGTGTAAAATGGATACTTGACGTTATCTTTTGTGAACAATACAAACATATACCATACTTTCCATTTAACTTCTTATTAAGCTCTCTTCAAATTATTTTTGTGGACTTTTCTGCTCTGACAAAATCTGTCAAAGGATTTTAAGTGATTTAGCGACTGAAATAACAAAAAAGTAAAAATAAAAAATATAATCTCTGGTGTTATTCACTTCAGAAAGTAAAATGGGAGAAACATGAGTGTTCCAGTATTAACACACAGTCTAATCACCCCAGTCCAGATTAAACATTTTTGCAGAGGAATCAAAACATGAAAGCTACTGAACTGTGGGCAGGTACTCCTGCCTGTTTCATCACATAGGAGTAATCCTCGAAGACCTGCCACATTGCCAGCATGCCTAAGAAAGGAGGAGGTTGAGAAATCTTTACTCCAGGCTTTACTTGATCACTGTTGGAGATCTAGCTGCCAGTCTGCCTCAGACAGCTGCAGAACAATTACCTCACCAGAGCAGATCTAGAGGGAAGTGATGGTTGACTGAAGTCCTGATTTCTGGATGGGACTAGCAGGCACAACAGACTCTCTCCCCTGGAAATGTTCCTTAAATAAGAGAACAAGATTTGGGCTATTTGTTCAGAATTTACAATTGATTTGCTTTTGAACTATGAGTCCAACATGTCTAGAGCACATCTGGTTCACTTTCACACAGAAGGCAGCTGTGCAACATGTGTGTGAGTATTTCAATCCAGGAAATCCCAGGCAGAAACATGACAAACAGTTCCTGGCTTCTTCCTTCAATTTACAAACATTATGGAGAAATTCACATACTAACATATTCCAAAATTCAGTGGGTTAAGAAGATGTCTTCTAGCTATATGTCTGTTATTTCAAAATGAGATATAAGGGAGATTTTTGTCTTGTTTTGAAATATCTCAGGGTCACACCAGTGATGGACCACTGATTTGAACCCAGTTTAGACTAGCCTGCAATTGATCCTATTTATTTCTACCATTATCAAGTCTCAAAAACTATTGTCACTAACAAATTTACTTTTTGTATGAACATAGATAACCTCCCTTTTACCTCTATATCTCTTCTTCAGAATTTTCTTTAAATACTTGGAGGATGAGCCACTGAACTTGGTACTTACAAATTACTGCGCTATGATTCCAGAGTGTCTCAGAGCAGACCTTCTGTCCCAGTGTTCCTGCTTCTTTTTGTAACCTGCACTTGAAGTCTTAGGCTGAAAGGCAAGAGCTGCACAAGTTGGTTTTTATTTGCCTTTTATCCTAACTAGGCCTCTATGCAGAACATGTGAGAGATGTGTGGATATTTTTCATGAACAGGTTGTGCAGTTTTGTCAGTTAGATGCATTTCCAGAGCCTTTAGAAACAACACTTCAGTGCAGCCACCACTCATTGCAACTTCCTCTTACATTTTTTTTTAAGACTGCTCACAAAATGTGTCTTAAAAATAAGCTAAAAGACATTATGTTCCCAAGCTTTATCAGATCATATCTAAAATAAGCAAATCAATACGGAACTTGTGCAGTATTTAAGTCTTTAAAACAAAAACTACCAGAATCACTTATCTGCTACTGGAAACAACACAAAAAAAACCTGTAGAAGCCTCCAGTGATAGTGGAGAAGGAATCAAGTGCAAACTGCAAAGCTTTGCATATAGGTAACTTCAACACAATTTTCAGATGTGTATTTGAGTTGCAAAGAACAGTGTTTAGTGCAAATGACACCTGTGTCATTATATTCAAAGGATGATACATACTAGGGGTTGGTAGATAGCTGATTTTTATGCTCTCCACCCGCTTTGAGGCAATGCTGACTTGTGGATACAAATGAATACAGGTGAACATTTACCAGCTGCCTTGAGAGTTCATCAGAAAACATATGGCCTTATTTTGTGGTACAGCTCGTAACTATCACTGATTATATCTTCCATTTGCATTCAGTAAATTTATGGGGGTCTGAGGTAATACTTCATATCTAAAGGGAAGCGTGGTCCAAACTAGCAAACACAGTGTTAGGATCCAGAATCTGTGATTTGGCACTGGTGTTTGAGCAATCAGATGTTATTTTTTAAGCCAGTTTTCAACAGATTGGAACAATACAATTGCACAACCATTGTAAACATCTTCCAGAGTTTTAAAAAACAAATCACAAGAGAGAAGATGAACAGATTTCATCAGGTTCAAGGCAATACTGAAAAATGAATGTGAACAGAGTCATAGAGACAACAAGTATCATTAATATTAATTGTGAAATACTTGGAGATATAGAATTCACTGAAAAATTATTTTTTCTCCTTTGTCTTCTCTGTACTGGCTTCCTTCCCAGCAAACAAACCTTTTGATAATGGTGATTTATTTGAAGTGTCATTTGTTATGAGTAGCAAGAGTTTTCAGAAGTTTCCAGGTAGGACAAGAATAAAGCTTACATATCATTAAAATGGGCAGAAGTAGTTGGTAAGAGTAGAAGATATCCTGTATAAAAATATTTTACAGGTATCTGAGTTTGTAATCAGTTTACTGTCTTATTACTTATCAGAAAATTGTAAACAATTTCCACAATGGCAACCTATAAAGTAATGTTCTTGATTAGAGTAAATTAAATTTGAAATAGCCATTTAGTGTCTTCCACAATAAACTGCTAAAGAACAACAGTATTATTCAGGGTATACAAGCTTTGGGTAAATACTTCTACTGCAGTACTTCACCTATTGAACTTGAGCAATTCAATCAGCCTGCTTGATGGAATTGATGGCAACATCTGGCCTGCTTAAGACTGTGAAAAATTTTTCTCTCAGTTCTACATTTCTCTGACTTTTGTCTGTCTTTGGATGGCTTTTGCTGTTGTAACTAGACAGCTCTGGTAAGTTCTGAAGTCCCTGGTTGCATATATTAATCACTTTGTCACAACTAAGTCCCCTTTTAAAACATCAGTAGAGAATGTTAAGCTTGTACCAAACTATTCCGTATAATTACATATTTCAGTTTCAGCTTTCATGAAACCAGCAGCTTTACAATAACCTCAATACAGTTTGTCTAGCCTGACAAAGGATATGCAACCCAGATTACAGCAGGCAGCGCATGGCCAACATCAGAATGAAACAGAGTGCTTGAAGAATTTCTCCTGTGCTCTGCCCCAGGTCCCAGGCAACCAAGTGGGTCAAAAATGAGACTTCCAAGATTTCCAAGAAAAGGATGAAATTTAGCCATGCAGAGATTTTCTTTTGTCTTCATTCCCCCCCTCCTCTCCATGATATAAATACACGAGCTTTGCCTTGACTCAGAGGGTTGTCCTTAATCCTGACCACTGCATAAATGCAAGGAGCAGAGTCAGCTGGTGCCTGTGGTGAAATCTCAGATAGTAGAGAAAAGTCCTTTGATTTGGCTGTTTAAATGTGAGATGGGCAACAGTCTTCCACCCAAACAGATATCTAGGGGTGAGTCTGTCTCTTGGAGAGTGTGGCTTGAGATTGGAAGGAGGAAGGCACAGGTAACCCTAGAACTTCATTCAGAATTGGGACATTTCCAACTAGAATTAAAAGTTCATCCAAAATCTCACCCTTCATATGATTGCACTATTTAACTTCTTTCTGCAGCAATTTATATGAATCACTCATGATGATGATGAATTCAATTATCTGTAAAACCAGCACTTACTCTTTTTTCTCTGTAAGGTACAAACTGTCCAGTGCTACTATAATGAGATCCAAGCTATGTATTGAAGTTTTACATATCTTTAATGGATTTCAGTGTGCTGGTCATTAATTATAAGCAAGGGGAAAAGTATAGCCAAACTGGATGAAGATGGCCACCAACTTGCAGGCTAAAGATACCATAACAAGCACTTTTCATGGCAAGATTACTGAGTATCACAGCTAGAAATCAACTCAGCCGTTTATTATTGAAGTATATTATAACCAGGGGTTGAATTCTAAGAATAGAAAAAAAATGAATGAGAAACTACCTATTTCACATTTCACATGACATATTTCATTTCTCCACCTCAATCTCATGGACAGAGATGATCTTGTGTATCCCTAGAGTAACTCCACTGGCTTTGTGAAGACACACAAAGCATAATACAGCTCAGAGCACTGAGATGACAAAACTAAAATTGAACTACTGTGAAAGGGAGGGCTCTATTTCTCAATCAATCAGGTTGCAAACGAGTGGAGTGTAAGCTTTACCTGTCATTCATTCAGTGACCTGGTGTTGGTAAACCCTGTGGGGACAGGTCTCAGCTTCCACCTCAGCTTCTGTCTACCAGTAAACGAAATGTAAAGTTCTGACAATCACCCTTCCATTGAATCTGTCATAAAGCAACTGAATTTGTTACATGACGAGATTAAAACCAGAGCTGAACTAGCTGAAGTTCACTAGCTGAACTTCATTTACCTCCTGCAAATGGTTGTCAAAAGTGTGTCTAACACAATGCAGTAAGAAGTAGTTATTCAGTTATTCCAGTTGTTTCCCTGGGGCTTAGTGCTCAGGCAGAGTGTTCTTGCTAGTGGCAGGTGCCTAAAGACAGTGCATTGCCTGACATTACAGTAACAGCAGACACTGAGTGTGCTGTTAAATACATATCCTCTCAGAGAGCCACTGTTTCACTGCCTGCACCATTCAGGATGGCAGTGATTTCTTTAGGTGATACACATGGAACTGCAGCTCTGAGCCAATTAATAAACTTGTTGGATTCTACTAGCTCTTGTCTTATGCTGTGCCTATGCTTCATTGTCTAGTGCAGGTGATATACTTTGATTTGCACATAATTCATGTTTTTGTTTTAATATCTAGTTTCACAGAACTAAAAAATTGACATTGATTTGTTTATTTAAGAGGCATAAAATTGTCATGAACTCAATAGCCATTACACAAAAATGTTATTCCACAAAAACTCTAGTGGATTCAGCTCTACTTTCAAGGTCAGATAATGTATGTATTTAGTGTCATTTGAGCATGTGGCTAAGGATAATAAGATTTTTACTAATATGCTATAAACTGAGAAGTTTTAGAACATTTCGTTTCTTCTTTTTGGGTTTTTCTGCATCTGCACAGTAAAAATTCATTTCATGGGCCATAAGATTTTAATGATTTTTTCAGTCTTTCCAGGTAGATTGTCAAATGTATTAATTTACAAGAAATATTTAGATTTTTAATTTATTTATGGTGATTAAACAGTTATTTTTAAGTATAGTGCATTACAAAGACAACGTAGAACTAAAACCAAATATTTAGGCACATATAGAAAAAACAACCTCACCGATTATAGAAAAAAATGAAAGTTCTTTTCATTCTGTGAGGATTAAAATTAATTTTCTATTCTTTCTGAATTTTCTGTCCCATAATTTTAAAATATTTATCCATTTTTTGTAAAACAATGTTAATGAAAGTTTTGAGGATACTTTATTTAATTTTATTTAAAAAAATTTTCAAAAAAGTTTGACTCAGATTAGGATTTCTATTAAGTTGGTTGTTTTTCAACAAACTATTATTTCAAAACAAAGCATATTATTTCCCTGCAATTTTCATTCATCCGTCAGAAACATTTAATGTAAGTAGCAGAAGGCAAACTATCCAATTGCTGTTAATTCATTTTAGAGCTAAGCAAATATTTGGGTTTTCTATGCGAACAACCACAGAGTCACTTTTTGTATTCCAAATATTTGCTTGCTTTCACCACCTTAATAAATTTAAATATTGAGATTTTGCAAAATAGAATACTTCCGCCTCACAAAATGTAGTCTGTAAGTTAATTAAAAGCAAGAGAAAGGGATACTTTAACTGTTTGGCCGTGGAGGATCACTCACTTGTCGGGGCAGGCAGTGGACATGGTATATCCTGTAGCTGAGCAGCAGATGGAGTTGCACAGAGGAGTTCCAGATCCAGGGACTCCTGAGGCAGAGCAGACAGCCCTTCCAGGAGCTGGCAGCGCTCACAGGAGAGGATGACACAGTTTGAGCATTGCCAGGAGCAACCTCGGGAGACTGAAACAGCTCCGGGGAATGCTGAGCCCAGCGCTGAAAAGGCAGAAGTTTCCAATGCCTTTTTCACCTCTGTCTGTACCAGCACTGTTGGGCCCCGGGCCTCGGGAACAGAAATCCAGGTTGATGCAAACACAGACCCACTATCAGGGAAGGAAGGATGGGTGTGTGCACCACCACAGGAGCTTGAGCCCCACAAATCAATAGGCCCTGACAATATCTGCCTGAGGGTGTTGAGACAGCTGTCTGACAGCATTGCAAGACCACTACCCATGGTCTTGGAGAAATCACGGAGGTTGAGGATGAACCAGAAGACTGGAGAAAGGCTAATGTCACCCCCATCTACAAGAAGGGCTTAAAGAAGGCTCCAGGAAATTACAGGCCCATCAGTCTTACTTCAATCCCAGGGAAAGTTGTCAAATAAAGCCTCCTGGGAACTATCATAAGTCAAATGAAGCACATGATTGGGAAAAGCCAATAGGGATTCACGAAGGACAAATCATGCTTAACAAACCTAATTACCTTCTATGACAAAGTAAGCAATGGAGGTGGTGCAAGCAGTGGACTATGTCTACCTGGATTTCTCCAAGGCTTTTGATACAGTTTCCCATGGTGTCCTCCTATGTTAATATCTGGATAAGTGATCTTTGAAGTGGATGGGAATTGGCTGACAGATTGAGCCCAGAGGGTGGTGGTAAATAGCTCCTTTTTAAATTGTCAACATGTCATCAGGGTCCCTGGGGATCAATACTGAGTCTAGTGCTGGTTAATGTCTTGGACCAGGTGATCCCTGAAACCCCTTCCAATCTGATATGCTATGATTCTATGATTCTATGATAGTGTCATGGGTAAGTGGTGGAGCTCAAGGAGAACACATTAATATTAACTAGACAATGTAGCAGAGGATAAGTTAATTAAAGAATAAAGAAGCAAGAGTCAATCTTCCCAACTCAGGGCTGCTGTCAGCTTTTGTAAGTTGAGCATAATCATGCCAGCTAAGGATGTTAGATCCCCAATGAAAATCCCTCTGCTTCTGGAAATGATGTTAGCATTTTAGTCCTCAGTCCAGTAGTGCCTTCAATGGCACTGTATGGGAACCTGCTAAATAATGTCAGTGCAGTTCTGCAGAGCAATATAAGCATAACATATGTTCACCTGTGAATTCACATTTCATTCACACCTGCAGGAAAAGGATTGAATTTTAAGAGGCAGCAAATCAGAAAAATATTTTGATTATCAGAAAGGCATATGTTCTCAGTGTGATGTAGTAGCTAATATAGTCTTTGGATGCACAGACATGTAGGGCTGTGTTCTCATTTAAGGTATGCTCAAGCTATCATTCAGAGCTGGAAGCACCATGCCTGTCTCAGGGCAGTGCTCCATGCAGGACTAATCAGTCCTGCTGAGAGGTGGCACAGCCCTCAACTGTGCTGTCTTACACCCATAGGGAAACAATAAGTCTTGAAAAAAACAAACCCAACTCACCGCTCTTGTACACAGTACTAGAGAAATCTGATGAAATGTCATACACGTGCTGTGGTCTCTGTTCAACTTAGTGAAGATTAAGATGAATGATTACATGGTGTACGTCCCAGTTTAAATAAGACAAGGGTCTTTTGCTGAGGATGAGTTAGGAGAAAAAGATCCAAACTTCTCTTTCTAAGCAATTATAAATCCAAAATTAAGAGGCTCTGATTGAAGGAAAAAAAATTATGGAAAAGGGAAAATAACAGCCCTTTATTAAAAGGTATGTGTGTATTAACAGAAACACGGAAAAAACCCCAAGTAAAACAACCAAGCAATACTCCTATACCCACCAATAATCCCCTTCAAGAACAAACCGATAAACCAGTAAAAGGAAGAGTAAACAGTTCAATTTTTGCTCCCCTTGGTGCAATTCCAACCACAGTCAATAGGAGGCGCTGTTGGATCACTAGAGATGCAAAACTTGTAATGTCCTGTACCATTCACCAGGTGGCGCTGTTGGATCACTGGAGGTGCAGAACTTGTAATGTCCAGTAGAAAACAACAACAAAACAGCAACAAAAACACCCCTCGGTTCCCCTTCCCACACTGGGACAGGAGAGAGGGAGTGGTGGGTGCGGGGGGGAAGGGAAAGGAAGGGGAAAAAAACCCCTATTTCTATTATTGGTAATTATCTAAACCTATCACAGACATAAGCGTTATACAACCCTGTGATACCTAAATTTGGTATCTAAATCTGGAGCCTTATTTCTGACAATCAAGAAGACACAAGATGATGTGCTGGATGTTCCAACCTACACACTGCTGAGGTACAGTGTTACTACTGTTTTCCAAAGGGTTACCTCATTTCCAGAAGTTAATTTTGAAACACAAACTTTGTCTTCCTCATACTTTCCAAAATACTGATTTTTAGGGGATGATCAGAGGGATGGAAAATTTGTAAAAAATAAAAAAAAGAACTTAAGGTTTGTGAATGCAGGATACAAATACGGTGAACTTTGCTGCAACCTCCTTCTGAAACTCCTAATTTTATGGACATTTGCACTTTCGCTCACTCCTGCAAAGCAAATCTGTTATTTCAAGAGGCAAATGACCTGAGACACATCAAATGAAATTTATCAATCACAATCACTAAGGCCAAATCTGTTTCATTCAGTGGAGCAGTGTACAGAGATTTAAGGTAGCACAGGGCCAAGCTAGAAACAAGGAGAATGTGAAATGCTGACTTGAATCTGGTATTAATAGTTTATTTATGCGTAATCATTTTCAGAGTTTAGCTAAGGCAAAGCTTAAGAGCAGTACTGAGGAAGGTTTGGTGTAGAGATTTAGCACTAGTCAGCACTTTTAAATCCAGATGTGACATCTCTGTCCCTCTTTGGAGTGAGCCAACAGCAGAACAAGTGAGGAAGCCCAGTCTGGAACTTCTGCATCCCTGTCCAATGGGGTGCTATAACCTCCCATTAAAATATGAAAGACATAACAAGAAAATCTGATCACCTGTATACAGAAAAATGAAAATGTCACTGTCATAAAAAATTCATGGAAAGAGGGAATGGATTAACATGTATTTTGTGTTCCCTCTGGAAGTGTGATGATAAAAAAAAGGTAAATAATTCCAATTTATCTCAAATAACTGGATTTCCCCCCTACATATTTGAGTTTATCAGATAAGAAAGAAAAATATAACTTTAAATTTATAAAATGCTGAGCTTGTGATTAAAAGTAATGGGTACAAGATCTTTTCAGGTTTGGTGTGGGGTTTTTTAGTTCAGTTGAATGTTTTTTTGCCTGTATTGGAAGCTGGGAAAAAGAAATAAACTTATTTTATTCAATGAGAAGTGTAAAATAAAACACAATAAATCCTGCTATTTGCAGATACTTCAAACAGGAATACCTGAAAAGAAAAAAAAGCAGTGAAGACTTTGAGGAATCCAATTAATATTTTCTATGGAAAATGGAGATTTGATGTCAGGTGAAGAGACACAGTAACCAATACAAGTTATCAAATATTAATACAGTCAATGTAGAGCACACTTATAATCTTCTTTCACTAATGTAAACTATTTTTAAATGTTTTTCCCTCTTTAATTCCCTTTTACTCTAGGTGCTGTCACCTAGAACATCACTGACAACCTACAACATGTGGTTAAAATGTCCTTTCATTTTTCACAGACAAAAGCTCCTATCTGCAACAGATGCCTTAAACAAGTCTTGGAAGGTTACAAGGCTGCATCAGACAATACATGAGTACCTGGCAGGCTTAGAGAAATCTGCCATTCACTGATTCTGTTCTAGGCTAATAGCCAGGAGATCTCTCGGTCCAGGCTTCAGGCAGAGATAACAAGCCCTCAGAAATGGCACACAGGGACTTACATGCCTTGGCAGGCTATGTGGTGGAATGTGGAGGGAGGAGATAAGTTTTACATTTGGATACACTGAGAAACAGTGACAAAAATTGCAGTCAGATCATTATCACATTGCCAGAATGTCCAATTCAATTATAAATCTTGCGTGGATAATACATACATATATACAGTCCCATATTCTTTTCTATATACTAAAATTCCCTTTGGCTACAGAACAAGTTTCAGTCAAGCAGCAAATTTCAGGGCCAGAAGAACATCATGGCTATAAGATGAAGCTCTCTGCCTCAGTGAATTTTGGCTTGTCAGAGCAAAGGAGGAGGAGGAGTATCAGGGCACCAGGCATGTCTCCAACACAGGCTCCAGCCTCCTGCCACACACCACAAGAGGTTCCCAGCTTCCTTCTGCCTCCTGACTGTTCCCAGTACTGAGGGAGAAAAGGGATTCTGAGAAACATGGGGAGGAACTTGTTCTTCTTGGTCTTATACAAGTTTTACACAAGCCCTTGACTATGAACCTCCTCCTACATTTAGCTGCACTGACACAGTTTGTGATAACTCTGGTCTCAAGCTTTACATAACTTTTCACACCCTGATGATCCAACAACCTGTTCTTAAACCCATGACTAGACTTTACTCTGAAGGCAGAGAAGTTGCACTCCAGATAGGGAAAGTTGTGGTTTTCTGCTGCTAAAGGCATTTTCACATAAAAGTTGTCCTTGGTTGAGTATCACACACTAGCTGTGTCATACTACTCAGACAAGTCTCCAGTGGGCACCAGCGAGAGACTCTCAAGCCTTAACCTTTTGTGGGTTCACTTCAAAAATCTCAGCACAGTGTTGGTGCTGCCAAAGTTGCCACATGGTTTTGTAGCATAAACTGAGGTTACATGCTGGACACTACAGAGACTGGAATGAGATAGGTCATTGTTTCAGTGGGCAAGTCCTGCTGAACTAACACTGCGTAGCCACATAGGGCAGGAATCAAACATCAGTGGTATCCATGTATGAAAGAACAACAGGAGGAACAATGCCAAACCTGGGTTTTGGTGCATTTTTATGAGCTTGCTAAGGTGCGTGTACACAGCTTGTAGCAGAGAGAGCAAAACATCATATGTAAATGCAGGCCCGTGTTGTACAAATCAAAGATCTGCTATTAGTTTCTGAAACCGAGCTTGCTTTGAAACCTCTTTCTGTCGGTTGCTGAAAGCACATTTATTAGCTCAGTAGTAGTTGTGAGGGTTCTTTCCTCCAGCAGAGTGCAGCTGAAAAAGCCAGTATTTCTGTAGTGGAAGGGGCTTTTCTGACCAGTCTGATTAGCAAGACAGAGCAATTTATTTGCAAGCAGAGAATCCACAGTAATGCCATTTTTCATAGCCAGCCATAGAGGTCAAATATATTTCCTCCAGTGTCCTCAGCATGTTAACACTTCGAAATACATCACAGGATCAAACCCTTAGTTTATCTATCATTGTTCTGTGAGCTGAGCATCTGGTTTCGGAAGAAGTTTAAGCTGCTCTAGTTCATAGTTTTGGACATTTTCCTCCTGTTTGTTGTCCTTTGGAGCTTGTGCTAACTCCCACATGGATCTAATCCAAGCAGCTCAGCCACCCTAATTGTATAGATAGGGAAAAAATAATTTACTTTTTCCTTATATCTCATTAACAGAAGTATTTATCATTCCATGGATTGTTTTTGTGAGGGGAAATCTTCTCCAGCACTGCATGTATTCCCTAAGGATTACTAGCAGTAGCACAGTATTTTTCTGATTTATAGAGGCAAATATAAAGGTGACTTATAAAGAGGAAAAAAAAAAGATTCTTCTTTGCTCTTGTGTGGGGAGTAAAGAAAGACTAGAAAGTTCCTCTTAAAAATTATTTCCTCCATTGCGTGTATTAAGTGTACTTTTCTGTTTTGCAGGAATCCTCTGGGATCAGTCAGAGAACTACTGTATGTATAAGAAACCTCTAAGTCAGGTTTCACTGTCTAAGGTGGGAAGAGGATTTAGAAGAAACTTTAGCAGTATTCTTGACAGAAATTGGCTCTTAGGAAAAAGTTATGATTCCTTTTTCATGATATACCATGAAATACAGCAAGTATTAATGATCCTGAAGCACCTCTCTGTCTGTGTCTTGACAACATACCTATCAATTCCTGAGAATTTTTGAACCAATTGGCCCAAAAGTACAACATTCCTCTAAATTTCATGGAAAATGGTGGCTCTACAGAGAAGAAAAATCCAAATCAGCACTGCTATAGTAGAAAATTTGAATTGTTTGCTAGCATTATAGACCTCCAGGTCAGCCAGGTCAAGACAGTTATAGCTTCAAGTCTGACAGCTGGTAACAGAGGTCATGGGTAGGAGCTGAGGGTACTCTACAGGACATGTTGGAAAGCAGAGGGTTGTAGGGCACATGGAGCAAACTACATGTTGCAGAAGTGATCCATTTTTCTTAGCAAATTATCCTCAAATGAAAAGGATTTGGGACAGGTTTTTTTCCTGATATAAACCACCATGAACTTAATTATAGTAGTTGATTATCTGGCCACAGCTGCAGTACTTATGAAGAGGGAGACTTAGCTCATGAAGGACATTCTTGTACAGAGAATTGCTTATTTTGTTTATTTCTGTTATTTCTGTCAGAAGGTCAAAGAAAAGTTGAATATTTAGATAACATTGGATATTACCAGAGTTCTGGTCAAATATTAATTAATAACTTGCCACAGCACATCCGTGAATGATGCATACATTCCAATAAGCCATAGTAATGATAATGATGTGGGGGAGACTGAAACACTGGGATTGCTTTTCTTGCCCCAGAACATGCAATGAGTCAGGAGGACAGGAATTCAGAGTAGCTATTCATAGTCCTTAGGAGGGAGCTTCAGCCCTCCTGAAGACACCAACACTGAGATTCCCCCAAGTCTTATCCCAAGAGAAAAATTGAGGTAGAGTGATGTTAGTGATCAGTTACATGAGTAGAGCTCTTGGCTATTTATTGCCCTTTTCCCTGCAACTCCTTCTCTGCAGGCCTACATAAGAGAAACTGTTCTTGTCACACTCACACTAGACCCACTAGGTTGCTGAGTATGTGATTTGTTGGAGATTGTTCAGCAATCTTTAATGAGAGCATCTCTAACAGATTTTACTTCATCAATCAAAACAGCAGCATCTGCATCCTTTCTTCCCTATCAATTTTGCCATATTTTTTCTTTCCTCATTCTGGGCTCTTCATCAGCTGCATCTCCTTACAGCCTCCCCCTCATCCACCATCAATTACCACTGCAGGAAAAGATACTGATTTCCATTCTGTGACAGCATATCAAGAAACAAAACCTGAACAGTTAACTTTAAATTATTGGGGCAACAGCCACGAGTGCTCCAGCAGTTACTTGGGTACTGCTGTCCTGCTCTTAATTTTTTTTCATACTGCATAATTACCAGTGCAAATCACATACAACAGTGATCAAGGCAGCTTAGAGAGCTGGCAACTGTCCAGTGTGTGCCATGATGAGGGAAAAATTTGGGGAAAAAAATCCTATAAAGGTGGAACAGATACCTGCCTGTGGACCCACAAATCAGACATGTTTAGAAATAGATCAAATGAGATACAGCAGCAAACCTTCAAGATAAGAAAGACATTTCAAAGACACTGCTGGAATCAGAAGTGTTTGGTTTGGTGGGTTTGTTTTTCTTGGGTGTTTTTTTTTTTTTTAGCTTGTTCTACTGTGTGCTTAGCTCAGGCTAAGGGAGAGGAGATGAATTCTATGATCTGGCAATAAAACTGCATAGCAGTACTTCTCGGTAATAACTTTCAGGGAGTTTCTCATTAAAACTGCACTACTGCATTGCACATCTACACAGAGTTCAGCTTAATGGCATAGCCAACAAAATAGCACTTCACTGCAACTCCCTTGTACCCAGCCTGAGCATGATGTGTAAAATATGCTTTATTTTTTTTAACAGCCTGATTCCAGAAGACAGAAGTTACATGTTTAAGCCCATCCCTGTGAGAACAACTTATATGAACAATGACTTTCCGATATCAGGCAACTATATCTCCCTATAGGAACTATATGGATAGAATAAACGGCAAGAACAGTCTCTGAAGGAGTTGAACACTATCATACATATAGTACTACATACTTACTAGCATAGGTAGGCCTGGTAGTTCCCAGAAGACAGCTTTGGGAAAAGTGTCTCCTGGTAGAGAAGACTGAAAGGCTTTACTGATGCTCTTGGAAACAGTCCCAGAACCATTTCCAATATTTGCCCTGACAAACAGGCACAGACGGAGGGTGAGCAGTGGTAACAGGGAAACGGGATGGAGAAGGAAACAGAAAGCAGAGCAACAAGTAGAACTAAGTGTAGCACTAATTAAAAGTAAAGGAGGAAAATGTAAATCTTGGTTACTGGGATCAACAGCAGGTAGGTTAATGTAAGTGTGACTCTTACTTGTCTGACCCTTGATTTCTAACTACAGATAAATAATAATGGCCAGTCTTCGCGAGCGAAGATCCGGGGAAGGTCTTTCCACCTTCCAGCCTGCGCATTGGATTTTTTAGGTGAGACACAGTGTGCGCAGAACTGAGCCCACCCTTTAATCCTAAGGTTCATCTACCAGGGCCAAGCGAGCTTGGACGGTGGCAGCGAGGTCCTTAGGACGTAGGTGGGTTGCCTTTAAGGGCTAACGAGCCCCACCTGCCCGGGAGTGGCCCTGACCGGGAATCGAACCCAGGCCTCAGCGGTGACAGCGCCGCGCCCTTAACCACTAGACCACCAGGGGCTCCTAACTACAGATATGTACTACATAACAGCTACATTACAGAAATTATCCCTTTTAGGCAGGGAGAAGTAAAAGGCACTTTCTATGCAAGTTGCATATAAAGGTCAATAATGAAGTATCATGCTTTATACTGTCCTGAGATACTGAGAGATCAGAAAAATGCAGTCTTGGGTAAATGTTTGGAACTCAAGGTTTTTCACTGTTTTTTTGCCTGGTTAAGTCATTGGTGAATGCAGCCATGTCACTTGGTTGCTGAAGCTCCTGCATCTACAAAAGTAATAATATTTAATTACAAATTACAAACTCAAAGGCTTTTCACGAAATAGCCCTTTGTTACATACACTTCAATCTGCACTATTCCAAGGTCACTCAGGCTGCCAGCACAGAGATTGAAAGTATCTGATCAGACTTTTCTCAGCATTTCTCTATGTCTAAAATGAAAACTGCCTTGAAGTCATGTCTTACATTTCTTTCTACTCCCTGAATGTGTCTCTTGTGTTGTGAGACATTACAGAAAATGATGACCAAGAAAATGAGTTTCTGCTTTAAATGATGCCTACCCACTTGAAACAGCTTGATGCTATTAGAACACCATGTGACCGACTCACATTGAGTTAACCTTTTACTATTGCATATTCACTGCTTAATCAGATGAAGAGCCTTGCTAGCTCTTGAAAATGTTGTACCGTGAACACTGGTTAATTATCATATATTTACATATATTCAGACAGCTTCTGGCATACTGCACTAGTATTTATCTGTTAGTATGGTAACTGTCTTTTTCTTTCATAATTAAAAGTCTTACAATTTTTCAATTTGCTAAAAAACATCTCCTAGCATTAATTTGCTGGTACACTCTGGTATCCTCTACTGTCTAGAATAAGCCTCATGTTTCGAATTATAACAAAGGAAACTTGATGAAACCAGGTGGTATACTCTGCGTGATATTTGTTTGATAGGTGTTCTGGATGACAGAAGTCTGTATCTGCAATGCATTCAGGGACAATGCAATCAAGTTTTTCTACCTCTTTTGCTTTCTTTGAGGTTTGAGCTAGAACTAGCATAGGGCAATTACTGAGTGATGCAAGTTGTTTGTCCCTTGAAAGCAGGTTGCTGGCATTGTGGACCATGAAGGCAAGCTCCTAAGGACTAAGGCACTCATTCCTTCTCTGGAAGGTTCTCTTCTTTTTATGGCATCACATTCGTAACTTATGTCACTCAGGAGAGGCATCTCAATCCCATAGACAGAGTAAAAATACCTCTTAGCCATAACAGCAACAATCAGCAAGACAGGTTAGGAACTAGTCTACCTTAAAAAAAAACTTTCTGAGACAACCCAAATGATTATTTAAAAGTTGCCAAAAATATGCTTATGCATTGGTGCCACTGCTGAGAGAGTAATTCTTCTAATTAGTTTATCCCAAAACTTACTTCTGCCCCAGATGAAATACAGCTCTTGTATCACTCACTATAGATTACTACCAGGGATAACTACCTATCTGACAACATGGCTTAATACACCATTAACAGCATTAACAAGAAAGATCCCAGATGTTTGCAAACCAAAGTGAATTCACTGAATTTTTCACCAGCTGCTCTTCTTCTATGAAAAATCCTCGAAATAACAATGCTCTTGTTCACAGCCCTACATCAGTACATATGTTCCCAAGGGCTCATTAGGATATATTTTGTGTCATACTTCTACATTTATGTGTAAATTTAAGAGGCTCATTAAGAATATTTGTGTTACACCAGTACGTTTATGTATAAGGCTAAGAGCAAAGACCATAATTGAACTCTCTAGTATTTCAATAGGAAGATATATTTTCCCATTAAGAATAGAGATACTTTAGTCACAGTCATGTTTGCATTAACAGAACATCAAAATAAGGCAAAATCAAACTGAAATCTTTTTTTTTTTTTTACTGTTCATCTGCATGAGCTGAATACAGAATGATTGCCTTTTTGTGCAGCAGAATACAGAGGTCTTGAAGTCTTGTATTAGAATGAAGGTTTAGAGCATAATGACAGACCGTTTTGCAATTATAATATTACATTATGTATTTGCACATGGCAAAGATAGACAAGACCACTATAATCTGCACACCCCCATAAAACAAAGAATTTAATTTTCCTTTCTTTCTGTAACTCTTTCCATTACAGCAGTAACTAGAAGAGTAGCCTGTGATTTTTAAATTCTGCTGGAATCAGAAGTAGTAATGTAAAAACTATCTACTACAGTTCTTGTTAAACTGTACTAATGATTAATGGTCTTTGCTGTTAATAGTGTGTGCTCCACTTATTGACTAGGCTCCTTTAGGTTCAATTTCAAGCATTTATATCTTCTTACATGTCTCTGTGGAACAGAAGTGCCTCTGTTTTTATCAGATTTCTGTTCCACATGTAGGTATTTAAAAGGTGATTGGATCACTCCTTGTACCTTTCTTTTTGATAAACTTCTGTGTACACAACCAAGATTTCATTAGTTACTTGGCCAAATAATTGTACTGGAGCCAAGGTTCAGCTGATTATCACTATAGTCTCAGCATGCCTGTTTTAAAGCCATTTCTAATGTGGATAGAGCTCCCCATGCTGTAATCAGGCTCTGTATTCTTCCTTCCTAAATGCATAATTTTACAGTTGATTTTATTGAAGGTCAAATTAATTGCTTGCAGCCTGATTTGTCAAGTAGTTATTGTGATTGGTTTCTTTCTGTAACATATCCTCACCATTACTTATCATTCTCATTATTTGTGTCTTCTGTGAACTTTGTCAGCAGCAACTTTCGATTTTCTTTCAGATCAGCAGTACAGTGTGGAATACATGAAGTCAAGGACCAATCTCTAAAAGACCCTGCAAAAGGTCCATCTTGCAGTGGCATGCTGAGACATAGCAGTTGCCTTGCTTTTAAAGTCACCAAGGTAGATTCTGGGTTCTCAATGAAAATGGTAATCAATCTCAGTTTAAATACTTCAAAGAAATCTAAGTTGGCAAACTATTCTTTGGTTAACTCAAAATTTAAAAGAAGCAGCAAACTAAATTTTTTTTTAAAAATCACGCCTTTTTGAATAGCTTATTAATTTTATTTTAACAGTTACGATATAATTTGATTAGAACTGATGGTTGAGGTCGTGCCTCTAACTCCCTGTTTACAGAGATGCAGCATTTGTGTCCTTTCAGTGCTCCAGACCCTTCGTGTTCCAAGACTTGAGACTCAGTGTGGAGAAGGCAGAGAGTCCTTGGCCATCCCTCCTAAAGTTATTGGATGCAAATCCTCTAAAGGCAGTAACTGGTAAATAAAATTCTGTAGCTGATGCTTTGCATCATCCTGAGTGTCTGTTGAACTGGTTGTCAGGAGTTCTGTCTCCCGGTATCTCAAAGCTGAACTATTTATTGCACATGCTTTATAGTATAAGTCACAATCACTGTCTAAGTGCTGGTCATTACAGTGATTAGTACAAAATTATACCCAGGAGAAAATCCTGTGCTAATCTCTCCTTTGTTTATCTAGTTTCCTGTTCTGTCTTTTCCCAATCCTTTTCACCTGCTGAAGAACAGTGGCAGTTAATGTGCTAAACCTGCTTCTGGCTCCATTCCCACCTTAACTGGAAGAAGATGAAAAAAAAAGGGTTTTCAGTCTTTAAGGATAAACCTTCTCTTTTTTTGTTGCTTTGTTTACACCAAGGGAATTCTGTACAATCACATTACTAAAGCTCCACTGAACAAAACTAGAAGTATCCACTACTACTGTCCTTCAACTTTAGAATCAGAAGTATCAGAAGTAAGCATGTCTGTCTAGTGATATTTTTACTGCAGGAAAGGTTCACATCATTGTTTTGACATCCTACAGCAACTGTCACTTATGCTTTTATTTGGGTGATCATACACATGCACTGCATAATGGATGACCTGAATTTCATTTGTCAGTTTTGTAACCTGGAAGTCTTAACAGAAGTAACTTGTAAAATAATGCATCAAATCATTTTCTACCCAGAGTTACAAGTTCTTAAGGTGCCCATTAATTAATTTTCTTTTTTTTTAATTTATTTTTGAAAACTTTTATCTTTTTAAAAATATTTGGTATTGCAGAAGAAAAAATTGTTATCACTACCTCATTATTTCAAACACTTAAGTGCAAAAATTAAATTTCATGAAAACAGTATTTTTTACAGAAATACCTTTTGAATTGATGTGAATATATAGGCTTGTTTCCCCTTTGAACTTACTTGTTTATCCATGTTGCACTGATTTTTCTTTATTTTGCTGACAAGAATAGAAAAATTCCTGATGAGAGGAATAACTAAGTCAGTGAAAAGTCACTTAGCTAAGTCCATGAAAGACATCTGCTTGATCTCATGACAGTGGCCATTTTTAGGTTTCTGTGTAGAGGAACAGATTCCTTTAGTGTGCAACATGTTGAAAAAAGGCAAGCTGTTTGTGGCATAGAACATCTCAGAGGGGACAAGACTTGCAGTGTGCTTGACAACTCCTTCTATATGATGAGTCAGACAACTTTGTAACAGTGATTTTGAAAACCTATGTGACATTCCTCTGGTTTCATTAACCCTTCAGTAACACCAATACATGAAGTCTGTGTCACAGCCTAAGACACACAGAAGTCTCGTGGTTTAGATTCCATATCAACCCATAGCTCATGAGGCTTCTGTATTTTCCTCAGTACAGCAGGAACACACCTGTTTGAAGAAGACTGCCTGCTGTAGTCATAAATAAATTTTTCAGTCTGCTTGAAGCAGAGACAGATGTCAGAGATCTTGTCACATATTGTCACTTAAAGCATGACACGATGGTGTTGACTAGAGGTAGCTGACATAGGGTCAGTCAGAGGGGTCAGATGACAGTATGGGATGAATAATAATCAGTGTGCTGGCAAAATGGAAAACATATCAACTGACATTCCTCACAGTTCTGTTGTGGGTCAGATAGCATTTGATATTTTCGCAAATTACTTGGATGATGGAATGAATAGTAAATTTATTAAATTTTTAAGCATTATCTAGTTTAGAGGGACTGTAACTATGTTGCAAGGCAGTCCAAATGACTTTGAAAAATTGAAAAAATATTTTTGGAAAACAAGGATGCAATTTTATACTTTGAGAAGAACAACCAACAGCAGGAACACAGTAGGTGAAATTATTAAGGTAAAAGTACTGCAGTATGAGGTTGAGATGTTGTAGTGAATCTCAAACTGTAGAGAAATCTAGTAACTTTACATTTGCAGAAGAAGTCAAACATTGTACTTGAATCCAAAACAGTACAGGCCCATAAAGAGGTTTTCTGGCTTTCAGGTGGTTGTAGAGAGTGGTGAAGTCCACCCTGAGCTGCCTTTACCCCAGGCTAAACAACCCCAGTTCCCTATTTCTCATATGACGCTTTAAAATAAGTGACTGAACCAACATTATTTAATCTAGAGAAAAAAGGTGATATCATATTGTTTATCTACACAATAAGAGTCTTCAAATACACAAAAGTGACTTTAAGGGGGAAGGAAACAAGCGTTTTAAATACCTGTCACCATTAGGGCAAGAAGTAACAAGTCTAAATGAGGACAAGGGAGATGTAAATATTGAGTTGTGAGAATAGTTTAACACAGTAGGGTTCTTATGAATATTGTTGGATCATTTTCATTTGACGTTTGAAGTTTTTGAAAAATATTCCAGCCAGCCATCTAAGGGATGGAGAGAAAGGGTAAGGATCATAGTCCTTGCAATCTGCATGGAGGAGAACTGGCTGGGCTGCTGAGCTTACTTCCAATTTTGTTGCACTGATTACTTGAGTTATGTCTGGTCTGCTGCATCTTCCTCCATGCCATCCAGCAAAGGTTGCCTGGTGTCTGTGGGGCTCTGACTGCAGGAAAGGGGGTCATGACTACAGTCAGAAATGTTACCTGTTTACTGTGTCGCAACAGAGCTGCTCTGTGCTGATCACCTCTTGTTTTGATGTTTTGAAGCGCCTCATTGTAGCATATGGCTCAGGCAGCATAGAGTTGCAAAACATTTGATATTTTTCTCAAACTCAGTGCTGGCACTCAGTCTTATGGGGAAGGCCATGAACACGCCATCCAAACAGAAGGATGTTGTAGGTGCTGGAACTACCTTGAATATTCATGGACACAGACCATGCATGTCTGCAGCATGTGTTAATCTCTGCCTGGGGCACAGCAAAGTCATTCTGATTAACACATTTTCTGTCTGTGAGGCAGATACTGATTCAAAGCTACAAATCTCGCAGGTGGAATAGTCATGTGGGTTAGATATATCCTAGAATCATATAATGGTTTGTATTGTAAGGGAGCTTAAAGATCATCTAGTTATAACTCCCCCTGTTGTGGGCAGGGACATCTTCCAATAGATGAGGTTGCTCAAAGCTCTATCCAACCTAGCCTTGACTACTTCCAGGAATGGGACAACCACAACTTCCCTAGACAACCCATTCCAGTGCCTCACCACACTCACCATAAAGAATTTCTTCTTACTATTTAATCTAAACCTACAGTCCTTCATTCTAAAGCTATCACTCTGCATGCCTGCATAGATACACATCTCAAGAGGCGTTGTCTTTATTTGGGAGAGCTGTTCAACAAGAACTGCTCATGTTTAATATTTTCAAAGCTCTCTACAGCAATGCACTGCCTTTTGTTCTTGATATAGATTTAAGTAGGCTCAAAGGATATGGTTTGCTTTGATGGATGACCAGTATAAATATACTATGAACCTCTTTAAAAATTTACCTGTTTGTCTCTAGAAAGGTTATAAAAAATAATAAAAAAGACATAGTGCATGCATATTTCATCTTTCATGGATTGAGCACTTTAGATTTTTTTTTCCATTTAAAATAAAACCTATTTTCATTATTTTTAATACACTTTGAAACCAGCGTTGCTCTGACTTTTTGGCTAAAGTAATATCAACTTGTTATTACTTAATTTTTTTTTTCCCCTCTTAATGATAAGGATGATCCTTTTCAAATCAACACATTTCTGACCAGGTTAGAACAGAGAAGTGTTGTCTCCAATGACACTTTAATGTATCATAGTATAAACATAGTGTTTGAAAAGAGAATTTTTCCTTGTAATTAGTCTTATGATTGAAGTAAGATTATTTTATTTTTAAGCTCCTTTACAAGATAATTTAAAATGTTAAGTTTATTTAATGAGTAAAGCAATATAAGTGCTTTGGCAGGACAATATTTTTGCTGTACCAAAAATATTTCTTTTACTTCAAGCAATAAGTCCCAACACCAGAAATATTTTGTTCTTGTTCACAATATGGTAAATATTTAATCATTCATTGTCACTGCTAAGCACAGCTTTTCCTCCAGTTCTTTCTTTACAGTACAACGTGACTAACTACTCCTGCCATTATGTTCTCATTTACTAATGTCATCATGAAGCAGTAGCTTGTTGTCTTTATAATGAGATCAGTGCCTGGAAAAAACAAAGCAGAGTAATCATGCATCATATTTACCATAAATGACATGTTATATAAGAGGAGACCTTGTTGCAGTCTTCCTGTACTTCAAGGGGCCTCTAAGAAAGATGAGGGCAGACTTTTTAGCAGAGCCTGTTACTATAGGATGAGGGGAAATTGTTTTAAACTAAAAGCAGATTGAGTTAGACTTTATATAAGAAAGAAATGTTTTTTTATGACAAGAGTTGTAATGCATTGAAACAGGTTTCCCAGAGAGCTGATAGATGCACCATCCCTGGAAATATTCAAGGTCAGGTTGGACTGGATTCTGAGCAACCTGATCTAGGGGAAGATGTCCCTGCTCACTACAGGGAGGTTGAACTAGATGACCTCTAAAGATCCCTTCCAAGCCAAACTTTTCCATGATTCTATTACATGCTTGGACAAGAATGAATTATAATGGATCAGGATCATTCAATACTGAAGAAGAGAACCACAGAAGTAAAGGAAAACAAGGCAGCAGTCTCCTGACACAAGGCAGAGGTTTTGCATCAGGTGGGTAAATGCTAGCCTGGCTGCAGCTCTGTAGAGGAGGTAATTTAGTGCAGCTGAGCTGAAGTGAATGGTTTTATCTAACTATATAATTTAGCTCATGAAACAGAAAATGAGCACTGAGGGCAAGGAAATGTGAAACATAGGAAAAGGTTGACATAACCATTGAAAAGTGCCTTCTGTGGGCCCCCTATCAATACAATGGCAGAGATGTTGGGCTGCTCACTGCTCTTATTCCACAGAACATCAACAAAATGGTGAATGAGGCTGTTAAAAGAAATGTAGAAAGCAAAGCAAAGGTTAACTACCAATATTATAAGCTGAACAAAGACGGAATTAGTACTATTATCATTCCTTGATTTGGTTTCTTCAGAAATTCCTACCCCTTTGTACCTGGTAGCATTGGGTTCATGGTATGCCATACCATCTGCTCAGTGCATGGCTGCTAGCATTTCCACTGTTTTCAAAAGGTACTTTAAGATTATCTTGTTCTTTTAGATTTTTAATAATGTCAGGAATTTTTGAGGGGGGCGATGTTGTAAATTTTATGCTGTCCAGTCTAGCATATGAGGGTAAAAGACTTTTTTTAAATGTTAATTTCAAAAATTCTGTGTCCAAATAACTGCTAGTTTCTTCATGCTAATTACATGAATTCTTCTCTGCTTGAATCTTCTCAAAAAATGATGTAAAGCATTCTCTTAATATGCCAGTGTAGTTTGTATTAGTCCTTCATAAAAAATGCTTGTTACATTCAAATCAAGAAAGTACTCATATACCTTTATGCCTTAACATTTTCTCAATCGACAGAAAAGGAGATGAGCAATGCAAAGGTCTATGTCTGTTTTAGCTTGGGTAACAGAGCTGCCTGGACAAAAGAAAAGAGAACTCACAATTTTGTTTGTGATGTAGGAGGATATTGCTGAAATTTCCATGTAATGCATCAGCTGCCCAGCATGTTTTTCATGAGAAAGAACTGGAAATGGAGAACATAATTGTCTTTCAGATTTAGCAGGAAATAATCAAAATACCCAGTTCTTCCACAAAGAAGATGTCATGGAGCTAAGTGTTGCAAAACAGGCAGAAAGATGAGGGCTATACCTCTTGAGTTCACTCTCCGGGCTTTTTTTTTGTAAGTAGGAATGTACTCAAAGAGAACAAATTTCACCAATCTAATTTTTTTTTCTCTCCTCATAGTGTCCCTATTCCAACCTCTTCAGTGCTCCACATGACACTGAGTACATGAGGAAAAGGATCTACACCACAGTTGCATTAGCTACACAGGTGCATAAACTTTCTTCTCTACTTCCTTCAAGTAATACCTTCTCCTAGTCCTGATATCAGTTCTGGTTTATTGTGAGCTGAAGAAATCCCGTACTGACTGAAAATCTATATGATGTAGAGTACAACAACACCTAGACATTATATACTCCCAGCTGCTCAGTGGGATCTCCAGGTGGCTGAGATGAAAAATAAGAACAAGCCTCACTCCCAGGGAAAATTGTTTTTCTCTTTTCTAGTAGGTAATGGCAACTGGCATTATCACAGTGACATGGGAGAGGGATAGAGCTCACAATCCCACTGTAAAATTGTATATAGCCTATGAAAAGGATAAAGTAGCCTCCACATGCACTGTATGGGGAAAAAATGAGCTTTTGCTGAACCCTACTATATGGTGTAAGCAGCCAGGTAATCATTCTTTGCAGGTCTAGAAGGAGGGAAAAAATATTGTTATGGCAACAGTTTGGGGTTTTTTCCTTGTCTAAAGAATGCCTCCAAAACTCTGTGGTTCCAGGACACTGGGAATTTTACTGACATATAAAGTGTTACTGTGCACAAATATTTGCACAGTGTTGTGCATGCCTTGATTATGTGTGAATAATTACTGGTATCATTGAATAACAATTACAGTATTGTTAGTAACAGCAGAAGTAACAGTATTCAGAAGTGCGAATTTTGGTTTTCTGTCCAGGAAAGAAACAGCATCAAAAGGATGTCTGTTTGCACAGAATGTAGTGAAAAAAAAATGAACATGAAATCAAAGCTCAGGAAAGAAATAAAACATAAAGGCAGGCTGGGTGAGATGCCTGGCCAGCTGGACAACATTTGCATTCCAAACAGCATTCCCATGATTTACCCTGAACATATGGTGAGGTCATAACTATCAAATAACTCTAGTGCAGATTCACATATGTTTGTGCCTGAAAAGAAAATTGAGAGACGAAAAGATTAAAAATTGAGCATTTAAAGATGTGTTTTAATGTTTCACAGGAATATATAACATCTTACAGCCACAAGGATTTTCAAAATCTTCCTTTAGAGGAATCATTTTCTCCTTCATTGACTTTGCAAAGATATTTGATACGGTGGGATGAAACCAAAGATGAAGTTCCCATAAAGTCTCGTTGAATTTTCATGTAAGCTGTATTGCAATGAAAATATTTGTCAAAACTGAAGGCACAATACTGTAGTGCTTTGTCATTATAAAAGACATAAAACAAAGGCATATATTGCTGTGCTTGCTTTTTATCTAATTTTATCTATTTTCTGGCATTTTTTGAACAGATAAGAAAAAAACTACAGCAGGTTAAATAAGGAATGCTAGCAAATTCCAACACTTACAAACTCACATTTAGCAATTAATATGCATATTGTACACTCTTGACTCAAGAGTGGACTCATCTCCACAACTGCCCATTATCAACTTAATACTAAATCTCCAATTCTATTCAGTCTTCTGTGCCTTTTCCCCACATTCTACTATTGTCTTTCCCCACATTCTACTATTGTCTTTCCCCCGTCCCATATGCTTAAATTATTGACTTCTTCAGTTTCCTTCATATCTGACTATATGTAGAAGACTTCCTTCTTTTAATTACTTCAGTACTGGCAGTCAGAGCAAATATAGTTGGTGTATACACAATTTCCTCCAGACTTCTGATTATAAGCTGATTTTTCTACTTTTCCACAACCATTTGGTACATAAGTTGTGTCTAATCTCCAAACAATCTGCTTATATAACTCAATTCATTAAGCCGCATCTTATACACAAGATATTGTTTTGTCTCACGCTCAGACTCTTCTTGTTAGTCCAGAATCATCAGGGTTTCCTGTCATTTCTTTTGGCTGCTCTTCTTATCTGAGAAAGACTAACATGAGCTCTTCCTCCTTTGTGGGTTTGTTTTTTTGTTTTTTTTTTTGTTATAAATAGCCTATTAACCACATCGCTCAGGTGATAAAATAGAGAAGTTAATATATTCTGCAAACCTCAGACTTCTGAAGAACCTGCTTCCTGCCTTAGGTCACTGCTAAAATCTCCCAGGGTTTTGGTTATCATCTTTGTTAAAATACAAAGACTGGATCCATACTGAAGGACAAGTAGGATTCAGACAGTAGGTAAGAAATAACTCAGGTCAAGATAATTGAAAATTTGTTGAGAAAGAAGAAAAGATCTAAGAAGCAGGAAAAGACCCCATATTTCTTGTTAAAATAAATGACGAGAGAAAGAGAGAAGCCCAGGAGATGGACCTAGGCCGAAACACAGTCCAGAGGTTGAGGTTTAACAGTTTTGCACTCAATGAAGGAGCTAAGTCTCTTTAGTAGTCATAAAGCCAACGCCTGCAGTTTGTGACAAATCTAAAAGGTGACCCTGCTACTACCACCATATACTATGTAAGGGTTTATTATCAGCCAGTGCCGATGGAAAGGCAGAAATGCTGTTCTCCTAATTACCAAAATGGTATATTACAGCATCATGACCTGTCTGGGGACAGCACAAACACAATATCTAGGAAGTGCTGAAAGAGCCAAATAAATTCTGCTGCAGTCCTAAAAAAGTAACAAATAAAGCTGTATTTTACATAGGTATATGAAGTGATAGAACTTGAATTTTGAAGCAAATTAGATGTGAAAAAAAAATCATAGTAATACCTCTCTGATTTTTATAGTTTTAATTTTTATTCCTAGTATCTAGAGACTTGCTACCTGAGAGGCAATGCAATTAAAGTGGACAATTAGTCTCATTCAATTGCTCTAGTCATTACAGATTTGGAGTATCACTCAACCTATTAACATTCAGGTTTCATTAATTCAAATTTTTGTAATGGATGAAGTGAGGCTTTATTATTATCATTGAAAATTACCATATTCCTTATGTTTTCCAGCTGCATATAAAGTATTACAGGCAGATGGAAATTTGTGTTCTGTCCACACTGGTAAAGACTGACATCAACACTGAAGTTCAACTACTCTCAGGCTGCTCTACTCATAATTGCCCACCTTACTCCTAGTTTCATATTTACCTGAGGTCCAATCCTATGTCCAACAGATGGGTCTTGAGAAACACTCTCAGGCAACATGAATTGCTCCAACCTTGGATTCCTGGGAGAAAAAGGAGGGGAAATCTGGATTAGGCAGAGTCAGAGTCCCTTGCTGGCTTTCCTGGGAGGTTGCTTAAGTACCCTGTGTCCTCAGACGTGCTGCTGAAAGCCTGACCCTTGCACACCAACCTCCCCTTGCCCACCAAACTGCCCCTCACCCACCAGACTGCCCTTCTGCATCACCTTCCTGAGTACCTGTTATAGACAATCTAGCTGACCTAATGTCACCTACTGGCATCACAAGTCATGTGACACAGTCCTTAAGGGTAATTTTTTAAAGCAAAGGCAGAGAAAATGTTCAGCCACCATCAGTATTGGCCTTGTCAGAATTTCTTCCTGTCCCTGTGGCTATTGATGACCACATCCTGGGCTCATGTATTCAACTATTTATGGTGGAATAAGTCAAAGGGGAGCACATCGAGTTCCCTGGCTGCTCACCAGTGGCCGAGCTCCCAGGCTAATCCAGACTAAACACAGACCCTCCCTAGTATCCACACCCCAGTAGCCGCAATATAAAAATCTGCCCCAAAGGTGCAAAGTATCCTGATAAGGACACCTGGGGGATGTTTCTGTTCTCATTCCTTGGGCTGAGTCTAACCAAACTTTGAGCTGAAAACCCAATAATCAGCGTTCTCTCCATAACGACATCCCACTGACACAATTTTTTTAGGCTCTTCTGATTTAAGTATGTCTTTCATTTGTTAATTATAATTAATGAAGTGCTTCTGAAACTCCTGTGGTGGAACATGACCACATTAGGATTATTTCACTACAACAGTTGCACCATTTTCAATTTTTGTATCTAACTTTTTTTACCTTTAACATAGAATACGAAAAGTCCTTCCTCAAGTAAACACTAGAATATTAAGTTTCTCTAATATTCTGCATAGAGAAGTGTTATGTTGCATTGAAAAATAGCTGCATTAATTCTAAATGTTTATATTGAATTTTCTATATTGAATTATTAAAATGACACTTTAATTATTTATGTCCAACATTGATGTACTCCCTAGTAAGAAAATGTATGAAATAGAGCTGTCAAATATAAAAGAAAGGGAAAAAACATTAATGTTTGCAAAAAAGGACTCCTACTCGTTCCAGACTGAAAAGTTTGTTGTTACCTTATCCATCACAGGTTGACATAAAGTGTTTTTCACTGAGATACATGGTTACAGGGACATCCTGTATTGATGATTACTGCCTTTTCACATTCACAGTATTATGGATCACAGAAATGCATACGCACTCTGGACTCAAAAGAAATAATTGATAATTTCAGTTCTGATAGTCTAGTGGCAGAATATATTAGAGGTTGAGATGGCACACTGTGGAATGTGCAGTGAAAACAGCTACCTTAACAGAAAAGGTTTCCTGCAATGAATGCTTTGGAAGATGTGAATAATTATAAACTGGTTTTGTCTCTGTTGGTACTGTGGTTAATACAACTGATAGCTCAAGGGAAAAAAAACTTTTATAGCCAGATAATTCTACAATGCCCTTTGAACCTCACTGACTGGTATGGGCTGTGCCACAGTCTTGTCATTAGCAGGAGACAGCTACAAAACCAGCACCAGCCCCACTGAGGCATGCAGTGGTGATTCTCTGCAGACAATAACAGGCTGATGGTGTTAATCTTCTCTGATATGACAACCTGTCCTTCTGTGCACCAGACAGGGCAGCTGGCTTGAAATCACAAATAATTAACTTGTCATGATTACAAGACTAGAAAAGGAAGAGAATGGGGTATGAGGCTATGATCTGCTGACACAAACCCCACTTCCCTATTCCCAGGACTGTCAGGCTGTATGCTTCCCTTGGTTTAGGGTTTAGGGTTTATGGGTTAATTTAAATGTAAAAGGTCCTGAAGAAATGGAGGGGAGGAATTCAGAATCACCATTCTTCCAAGAGAGGTTCATTTGACTGGTTGTTATCCTGGTTTCCTAAAGAAATGATCTATAATGCTCTGACTACGTGGTTGTAGCCTGCCCTCTGGGCTATGTAAAGACTTTTGGTAATTCTCAGCAACTTCAACTAATGCTAAAAAAAAATTAAAACCATCACAGACTCTAAGTTCTTAAAACTTTTATGACCATGAAGGGGATAGGCTGAATGCAAAGTGTATCAAGTGGATGAAGTACAGTATCAACTCATCCCTAATTGAGATATTCCAGAAACTCCATTTTATCAACACCCCAACCACAGAAGGAACTGCGATAGGAACTTGAACTTAGGTAAGCTTATATAACAAATCATAAATGGGCCCAAATTGAGGTCTCATTAGGAATAGTTTCACAGATCAGTATTCGCTAGGATAGAAAAATTCCAGAACTATTGTGGAAATAGACTTGGGAAAATCTATTTTCTTTTCTGATGAGTTTCCAAATGATACTTTTTAAAGCCAACTGTGATGGAAAGAGGTAAAATACTGAATTTAGAGAGTTCCTCAGCAATTACATAAACCAATTACCAAGTGCTCTACAGAAGTCAAGCAAGGAACTTCAAAATTTCTGAACTGTAGGCTTTCTATAATATTTTCACGTACAAGTGATGAGAAATAAATTTGCAATTTCATGATGGAGAAGAAGATGATGATCCCAATTTTTACAAAACCCCCTAAATTAATGAAAAACCGTACCAATTCCTCAAAAACTATGACTGATCAGAAAAGAGGATTTTCATTTCACATAAACACTTTTCTTTCAAAATTTGTGGTTTTCTTTTCTGAAATAGAGCAACCTAAAATAGTAAGAGCTCTCAGAATGAATAATATAGTCTGAAATATTTTATTTAAAAAACCAGTAGAGTTCTGTCTCCTTTGAACTGTAATATATTCTAATATATAAGATGAATGGAAATAATAATGATTTCTTTATATAACCAAACATGTAGAAGCTTATTTATGAAACTAACATTTTGCTTTTCTGTATTAGGTGACATAAGATTGCTTTGAGATTAACTCAACTGAAGGCACATTCCAAACTTCACTTATGGAATATATTTGTTGTTTGTATATAAGTTTTAGACATAACAGCTCTACCTTTCATCTGAGCATTTAAGAGAAAAACCACCCACCATGTTGATAAATTAATCTCCACAGCCACTGAAGGCAGTAGAATCATGGATTCCACTTTATGTGCAGCATTGGAAATATTGCAGTTTATCAACAGTAAGAATTATATATCCAAGCAGTGCAAACTGAGTAAAGCTACAGGAGAAAAAAAATGTGCCTCATTATGTCTATAAAGCATTTGAAAGCTGATCAACTCCACTGAAGGCTACAAAACTGCAATTATTTCAAGAAATTGGACATATTAAGAGCAGTCAAAGTAGTCAGCAGCAACATAGAGTCTTAGCTCAGAGGTCAGGCCTGAAGAGAATTCTGCATTTACGAGAGTGATGTGGAATATATGTATATGATAAAGAACTATTTGTTGCTCCCTGAAGATTATTAAGATATCAATTATTTAAGACATGTTAATTTTTCTCTTTCATCTGGATGAGTACTTATGCTCTGCTGCAGTTTTTAATAAAAGATTGTATCACTATTCCAGTGTAGTTTCTAATTTAAAAAGGCTTCCTATGCACTGTGTGGCTGATTATGTGAGGTTGCCATAGCTTTAATGTGATTCTTAGGTAGGTCCTTCACCTACATAATCTATTGTGAACCAACCCATTAATATGAAAACTGATTAGAATTGTACTACATTATGCTCTCTATTACGTGAACAAAGTGTGGTGGAATAGGGAAACCACATTCCTTGGATTTAATATGCCTTTTAACAGAATTACCAGTCCATGAATATCAATTGTGGAATGTGCCTGCAGCATTGAGTCAGTCTTGATTTTCCAAAAAGCTCTGCAAAGCAACATTATAACTTCTATACAGCTCTCAAAAGGAAGAGTTACTGGATTGCACCATGGGAAATGTTTATCAGGCACAGCAAAATAACAACGATAACAACAACAAAAGCCACAAACAAAACAAAACAAAACAAAGAAAAACACAAACAAAGACAAAACTAAAACCAAAACAAACACCCCCAACAAACAAACAAACAAACAAACAACCAAACCAACAAACAAAAAACCACAAAAAAACCCACAAAAAAACTCCTTACCATACACTTTTTGTGCTTCAAACCCTCGCCTCTGCAGCAGGGAAGGGGAAAGCAGGAATCTGATCCTGAGATGCCCAAGGCAGCTACGACAAGCTCTGAGTGGGAGCCCTCCTTCATCCTGCACCAAACTGGATGGGTGTCAGACACTCTTTTTGGGCTTTTAGTCTCTTTTGGTTTATTTTGTCTATGAAACATCTTTAAAGACACTGGTTTTATCCAGATAGATCAGAAGAAATTAAAGTAATTGTTTTTTCAACCCATTCTCTTCACCTCCATTCTACTCGAAACTAAAAATTTTGAAGGGAAAAATTATAGCTTGGGTAGGTATTATTAAATGTAGCGTAAGTTGTACTAGGTAATATCTTTTAAGAATAAATTTAACCTGTGAACATAATTTTCAAAATGTCTTGTGCTGTTATGGCTGAAGAATGCGTTAACTATACTGACTAGTGGGAAGTTTTACTCAAGATTAGTATTTCTTTGGGCTACACAAATACATTCAAAGGTTCATCCTCTCTCAAAAAAAAAATACCTGTTGGGTTTTATGCACACAAAATGACAGGGGCAAAATATCCATGCAAATCAAACTCAGAAAACATTTCTGCAGTGTCAGATTTCTGCAGTAATGGGCAGGAAATGTTTAAATTTGGTACATCATTACTGAACATTTTAGGGAGGCAACTAGATACTTATTGTGGAAAGGTCAGTTTCCTGGGGAATTGAGACCTCACTGTCCATTTTGTCATTTCAGTTACAATAATTTTGCTTTCAATTTAAGGGTTTTCCCTAAAACTTCAATCCATAAATGTATCACAAACTGTTAGAAAGAGCAGACAAAGCAGATAATATTAGGGATCTGCTTAGGCACAGTGGTCTCTGGATTCTTTGAATTCTTTTTTTTACTGTCCTAGTTCCTACAGACTTACCATTTCATCCTGCTTCATCTTTCCTAATTTTCTCCTTAGCAGTTGCTAAATGGATTTTAATTGTAATCACATATAAATCACTCAAACCTGCAAGATCTACATGAAATTTTTAGAGACTAAGACCCTGGAAACAGGCCTTATAAACAGAAAGGAGAGTTAATAGACCAAACCAGATGTTTGCATGGTCCATGAAAGGAACTGGAAATCATGAGGACAGAAAGTTGAAATACAAAATAAAAGATTTGCTTCCAGTCTCTGGACACTAAACTGAGAATGGAAATTTTCCCTTTCTCTTTTCTGTGTCCCTCTAGTCTATTCATTAGCTATGGAAGAGCAACAATAGTAATGTAGATAAACAAACCATGCAAGCTGATTGATTTAATTTTTTTCAGGAAAAAATATACTGAAAAAATTAAAATAGGAGAGAGTATAGGGTAGGATTTCTAAACATATACATATGATTTAAGAGTCAGAATCTCTTTGAGGAGAAAATTCAGTAAGTCAATCTGATTCTGATTCTAATTCTCCCCCTTTCCTCCTCAACAAACAGTAACTGAATATGTAACTATTTATTCCTGAGAATTTTCATTTCTTGTTCTGTTCCCCTGTAACATGCTCAGTAAATGAATGCTTAAAATTATTGCCATGGAGTTTTTACTATGGAGAAATAGGCCATTAAGTTTCGAATCAATGCGGATGATTGCAATGTGAAACTAACAATTTTCTTGGAATTAGTGCTGGAAGTGAAAGACTGTGGCAAAGAAGTAAAATCAAGCTTCATTATTAGACACACTCCCACTCTTACCACAGAACTCAGATAATTAACTTATATAAGAAATTTATCACTTTTCTGATTGTTTGCTTGATGCCCCTTTCCTAAAACCCACTAAACTCAATGGAAAAAATTTTGGAACTCTCATAAAATCTGAATTGAGTCTTTTCCAATATATTCAAGCATATTTTCATACGATCAATTCACCCAGATTTATAATATCCTGAATTCATGAGAAATCAATTTGAAGGAGGATCGGTTTTGATGAGGAATCAGTGTGGTGTAAGCCCTGACCAAGAATACCTGTGTCAATCCCCACAACAGCATGAGCAATACCCACAGAAAGTGCTGAAATACCTTTTTAGTTTCTATAGCTAGAGGCTATGTCAATACAGTGCAAGAAGAAATAGGCATTCAATCATCACAGAGGGCATATACCTTATCCAAAAGGAACATATGCAGGCTCTATAAGGCAACTTATCAAATCAGGGAGTTGGAAACTGTATTCATAGTGAAAAGCTTACCATCTAAGCAGCAGAGACAGCGAATGGGTAGATAAATACAGGTACAAAGCAGTCAAATGGCTTTGTCAAGGTTAGTGACAGAGCTGAAATTAGAAATCAAAGGATCTTAAGTCCCAACCAAAGGATTTCAGATCTACTAAAGGATGTGAGTGGCATGTGACTTTAATGAAGTTTTAAAATTTATCACAAAGGAGGTACTTGTTCACAAAAAAATATCTCATGTTGTGGTCTGACTGCAATCAAATGCAGCTTCTCCATGGAAAGCCTACTTTTTTCCTGCCTTTTGCAAAAGAAATAAAGAAAGGGGCAGAAAACAAATTGAATTTTGATGAACAACTGGAAATTCTTGTCTGCTGTTCCAGCATATTTTGCTGGCAGAGAACAAAGAAAAATAATAATAAAAAGAAATGCAGCTAATTTGGATTTATTGAACCTTACTCATTTGTAGGAACATAAAAAGACTGACTGGCTTAATAGAGGAGACTGTGAGGGACTTGGATTCATAGAGAGTAATATAATATTTTGACACAGCTTTTCTTTAATGATGTGTCTCGACACGTACTTGATTTCTCTGACACAGTTCTGCTCATTTTTTTCTTAACCTTTACTGTCCCAAAGACCAGAGTAGATCAAAATGTATCACATATCTGCAACACATAAACCAAACTATTCTATTTTCAGAATTACACTTTCCAAACCTTATTATTTCTTATTGATTATTTCTTTAAAAATTACCTTTAAAGGGGTTTGTGTGAATTATTTTTGCAGAATTAACACAGAGCTCAGGAGCTAAGCGACACAGAGTTCAGGAAACTAAGCAACAAGACATTATATGAGCCCCGACCATGAAGAAATCACAGCTTCCTGCACCAGGAGGCTGTGAGACAATAAGATTTGAGCTGTTTCAAAGCGTTGTCATTGAGAACAGCAAGAAGGCAGGGAGGGAAAGAGAGTCACATCTCTGAGCTGCTGGTTCAGCAACTGCAGCACAAGGGGCAGGGGATGCTGGTGCCAGCAGTTTCTCACACACATGGTATGAGTGTGAGCAGAAGTATGTGCACATGCATGAGAATATGTCAGAAAGGCTGCCAAAATTCAGTGCAGAAAGACATGCCTGAATGATACAAAAATGCTTTTTTTTTCTGCAATTACTAGTGCAATGAACAAAGAAGAGCAAATTACTTCTCTGAACTTAACTGTGACACACGGTGATGCTGTTCCAACAACACATGCCAAGATTGTCTCCTTTCAAGTCATTTGGTTTCTTTAAACTCACAGGATGAGTTTTGTTATATTCTTTGGACAATAAGCCAAATTTGCTAATCTAAATCTAGCAATGACAGTAGGAAAGGAGATGAAAACTGTTATATTTCTGGTATTAGCAGCTGCATCCTTCTCTGAGGATCACCAAAAGGGTCTCAGCTATTAAAAACACACATGAAAGGTGCCATGCAGCCCTTAGTAACTCCAGATGAGATATTTGATGCTGTGTGCAAAGCACAAACAACAACTGTTAAGGAACACTTAGTACTGAAGGCAAATGTCTTTTGCAGTTCACATAGTGATAATGAAGCTTCCCTTTGTTCGAACAATTAAGTTTCAGTTTAAGGAGGGAACTTAACAATTCTTCGGGATTATAGATTCGGTGAGGATATCTTGAAAAGATGCAGGATCAGAAAACTATAGCTTTGTGTTAACTTTGGACCTCTGCAAGACTTAAGTCTCAACTAGTCAGCCCCCCCTCCCTAGTCAATGGAGGGAAATAGGCACTTTGAATATCTGCCTATCTATAGGCACTTTGAATGTCTATCTATGTCTGCCTATGGACAACTATTTTAGGAAGGGACAAATCATGTGCTAGAAACATTTATTTTTCCTTGAGCCTTCTAAACTGTAAATCTCTTGAGATAAAGGTCTTTTATATGAGTTTGTGACTCCTAATGCCATAAGACACTGACATATGACTCCTAGTTTCAGTCCCAAGAAGGAATAGCCTGTGAAGAGGTATAAAGAGGTAAAGGACAATCATTTAGAGTAATTCTGAGCACCACCAGAAGACTGGAAATGGGTGATCGATGCAAATGGCACAAAGATAGAAAGAGAGCTTTGTGGATCATTGACTTTTCTGACCTTGGTCCAGAAACCTATGTACTAAGAAGTGATGGAATAAATCAGCTCAGTTAAGTACAGTGCCTTTGTCACAGGGTAAAAATATTCCCTCACAAATCTTCATATCCTTCTGCAAACTTTAAACTTTATATCTCTGAAGTAAATTATTAGCTACCACTGTCAGTGTTTCCCAGTTAATGCAATGGAAATGAGGAACAGCTTTACCAACATTGCATAGCAAGTCTATATTAGAAATAAGAAATAGCATGGGAGTTTTCTTAACGGGTTTGATTCCAGTTCCACTATGATTACTACAGTAATTTTCCACTTAATTCATCTAATACACTACAATCCTTAAATTCAAATTGTTCATGCTTTCACAAAAATACTTTCCTTTGATGCATTGACCCATTGCATTAAAGTATTAAGTAAATTGTTTAAGAACACGAAGTAAAAGTAATTTGAACCATTTTCTTTCTGATTCTTTCAAAAGGACCATATATACCACCTAATAGCCTGCTCCAGCCTCCAGTGAAGTTCATAGAAGGACTCCTATTCATTTTAATAAGAGCTGACTTAGTCCTGTGATTCTACTAATTTAAACCAACTATAAATGAGTCCCCTGGTTTTTAAAATAAATGGGGCAATATTACAAGAAATAAGCGTGTGTTCCACAGTATTTTATTTTTCTTTTATTACTGACTTGATATCTCTTCTTATTCCAACCAAATAGCTGAGAAAGGTGAAGAACAAGAACTATTCCCTGAAGAAAATATAAAATCCTATCTTCAGAGCCTTAATTATGTTCCCAAACTTAGGAGATGGTCATTTACCAATTTAACTCTCCTTCAGAGCTGGTGAGTCGCAGTGTTCTGCAGTGGGTTGTGGTTGGCTTCTTCTCCCAGCTTGGAAAATTGCAGCAACAATAAGAGGTGCCACCATTCCCCAGTCACACCTCAGCCCTACCTAGAGGTGAGAGCAAACTGGTCCTGTTGCTACCATGTGTGCAATGAAAGAGCTCAGAGACAGAGCAGAAACATGGTTGACATCAGTTGCTGAAAAAGAGATTGATGTAGAAAACTACCTTTTAGCTGCATCCTCAGCTGATATAAACTGGCCTAGCTCCACGGAAATCCACTGATATCACATCAGGGGATATCAGCTGCAGAACTGGCCCACTTTCACTGCACACTAGATGGCCTTAAGTTCAGAATGTGCCTGTGTCTGAACCACAAGTGGCTTTACAGCTCTATTTTGCCCTTGGTCTCCAGCTAATATCACTGCAGGAATGCAACATAGTGCTTGTTGGCTTCACTGTAGACATGCTCCTACTGTATATTTATTCACTCGGTAATTGGAAGGTATTCTGCTTTATATATGTCCATTCAGATGTAAACTTATATAGGCATACTCCTGGGAAACAGCAATTCACATTTATCAGCACTGAAGGCATGAAAACAGGTGCATTATGCAGCATTTGAAACATCCACTTCAGCTCCTCTTGAACCTTCAGTAGGTTATTTGACAAAGAACTGACAAACAAGCACTCCAGAATTGGTTAACAGCACAACTGTTACCTTGCCCTGGGTGTACTGCAGACACTGTGCAGCATTTTGGAGGGCTTTGCTCTCTCTCATCCCCAGGAAGGATGCAGAGAAGGCCCTGGCAGCAATGGGTTGTCTCGGCTTTGCATTTATTTGATAGATGGGAAAATCTTCAGAATTTGGAAGAATAAGACCACTGCTTAAGGCAACTTTTAATTTGATCTCTTTGGGGTTTTTTATGGCTGTCTTGGATGAGTTGTAGAGCTCTGTTTGCTTATGAGAATTATCACCTCCTTTCTCAATTTCTGGATTTCACCAAATGATGTAATGTATAATATCGAAAAACAAACAAGCAGAGAGACTTAAAACCCATTGCTAATAGTTGTTTTTCAGACTTTTTTTTTTCTTTTTTAAAGTTGTTTATATTTTTAGACAGGACTTCAGAGTTGATTAACTGTCTTTGCTGCTGTTGCAACCATTATTTTGGCAGGCAGATCTCCAATATCAATGCATCTAGTCTGAAGTTGAGTCAAAGGACACAAAGCATTTATTCGTGTCCATCTCTTCTGGTATCTATCAAAGTTAATGGAAAGCCTGTCAAAGGTCTTGAGTGTGGGCTCACTGAGCCAGTGGGAGAGTCATTAGGCATGTCTTACCTGACACTCACCCTGCACCTTTTTCAAGGAGGATATTTTGACGGCTTATAACTGAATGTTGCTGTTTGAGATTCAAATACAATGGAAACTATGAAAACTAGTGAAAAACATCACATCTAGAGCAATTTACTTTCCAAAATTTCTGGTCCCTGCTTGGTGAATATTCTGTAAATTAGTACTTCATGTCATTAACATCCCCATGTTTTTGTAATAATGCTGTTTATTTTCACAGTCCCATAAGGCTGCTCATGTGATTGTGATTCATTATAGACATAAAAGCATTTGTTTTTATCTGAAGAGTGCAGAAATCAAAACACTGCATGCAAATACAAGATAAAAGTTGAGGAGCACAAGAGAAATAGAAGAGAGAGTTACCGATCTTGCATTAGTAAGAACCAGGCAGCTCAAGTGGGACACTTATGCATCACTAAGTGCCTCATCACCATACTAAGGTCTGAGGCACAAGTCCACTTATTAAAAAACTTATTTGGTCATCTCTGGTCAGTCCCTTTCCTCAAAGTGAGCCACATATGCAAGGAGTGGGCATAGGCTTCATATTGCAGAGAGTTGTATTCAGCATTTACCGTGAGCTGTGCAACCTGACCCTGAATTAGTCCTGCAGAAAAACCTCGGGGCTTTTTGGTATTCTATGCAAAACCTTGCAGAATGAAGGTCACATAACTTGCATGTATATACACACACGTACTAGAGACATATTGGAATGCTGACATTGCAACACAGACCCTTGGGTACAGTTTGCACTCACTGCACTTGCCCTCAGATGCAGTTCCCACTTCTACTTATGCCTGCAGGTTTGTGTTTTACTTTTAGTCTCTAGATCTCAAATAAGGTATGTCAGACAAAAAAATTATGTGGCTGAGCTGAAGTATGAGATATTCAGGCTAAGTATAATGACAATCAGTGCTAAAAGAAGTGAAACACTCATTGGTTGAGGAGTTTGTGAAAACTCCACTGCTGACTATTTCTAGATAAATATGACAGAGATGATTCTGATTAGTCCAAAGACTCAATTGACAAGTTAGCCTGTTTCTCCCCACCATTTGTAAGGAAATCTAGGGAAATAGGTGTCCACAAAAACTGATGTTGCAGGTGCATACAGGAAAGAAGATGTATTTCCTTAAAAGCAATCAATAATTTTTGTCTAAGTAGAAATATATTTGCTTGTATCTTCTGTATTACAGGAATGTGGATTTCCAAGACAATGAAGGCATTCACTCAACTACCAATTCAAACAAAAGACAGGTTTGGAATTAAATGCTGACTGGAGTTTAAAATATAGATCTGCATGAAGTTTACATAGTAGTTTGCATATCTATTTGCTGCAGCAAAGCAATTGAGTTGTTCTTCTTTAGCAAAAGCTCTATATCACTGAAATAAAGTACTGTGTGACTCACTTTTTTTAGAATGGCAGCCTCACAAACCTCAATCCTAAATTGTCTAAATGTTTGTTGCAACAACAACAGAACCAGGTCACACCTGAAAAATTTGCAGCAATCTTCCTTGCAATATCTTGGAATGCTTCAGACCTCTAACTTCTACGTGTTCAGAAGCAAAATTTAGGAAGCCTGAAAAATATCTTAGCTTTTCAGGGCTTTACAGGCTATGCATTTTGAATTTTAATCTGGAAATTAGACTGAAAATTGTATTTTTCCAGGTGATTTGGTTATTCTTATTTAAAATCCTGTCAGAACACCAGTCTGCAGTCTCTGCCTAATTTATGCATTAGAAGAAGGTGTTTGTTAAAACAACAAAATTTTAACTGAAATGTGACTTCAGGTCCATGACTTAAGAAAAATCTTCATCACTGCTTGCTGCTTCTGACAAGGCTACACTGGAAATTTGTATCAAGTAACACGATAATGAGCAAACTGTTACAAAAATAATCCTCTTGGTTATTAATAATAAATAAGGTTGGACACTGATTAATTCATGGCCCATAATATTAAAAGCATTTTATGAATTAGAGTCAGGAAAAAGGGAATGTTTATGATTAATGAGTTCTTTTGAATAATTTCCCAAATCAATAGATAAAGCTTTAAACTTCCTATGTTTAATGCAAAACACATTGCAGTAGATGCTGGCCAACACCATGCACTGCTCTTTTATTCAAGGGGCTGTTACTCAGGATCCCAGGCTGGTCTGGCTGGAAAGTGCCTTTCCTGCAGACAAAGGTGCCACCAAACTCTGACCTTCCCTATTTCTCAAAAAAGCTGAGGTAGCATAACCAAAGAAACAGTAGAACACCCTGTAAGACCGGAAACAAAAAGATCAAGATTGATTTTAATTGGTCCACTTGACCTTCACATTCAGTCCATCTTTTCTTTTAGATGGTGTTCACTGCTCATCATAGCTGTAAGTTCAAAACTTGCTACCTCAGCTTCTGGTTCTACTTCTTCCGAAGAAACAAAAAATTCTATTAACTTTTATAGAAAGAAGGTCACGGCCCTTGTGATCACTTAGAACTGCTTTCTCTTTCCTCTAAAAAAAGAGAATGGCCAGAAGGCTTGCAAAAAAAAAAAAAAAAAAAAAAATTATTTTTCCCCCCAAAAGAAAAAGAATTCACAGAATTCCCCCTCGGGCTTAATGAAAGAAGGCTTTAATGACTTCTGCCTGCAGAATCCCAGAGAAATCCTCAGGAGTGACTCTGTGCCCCTGCAGCAGCAGTGAGTCCAATGTGCTCCCAAAACTACATCTCCAGTGGTAGAAAAGTCTAAAACTCTGCAAGCAATGCATTCCACTCTTTTGCTATATTACCATGAAAATCTTCCCCTAACACCCAACCTACATGTTATTCTTCTTCATCTGGGATATAGAGAACAGCTTTTGTCTTTCTAGCAACTTTTTATATATTTAAAGTGTTAACAGAATCTCAATTTTTTTTTTTTACTACATTTCCATTAAATCTCCATTAAGCTAAACAGTTCTACTTTATTCAGCATCTCCTTGCAGGTTATGTGTCCTGGATCTGTGATTGCTTACATTTCTATCTATTCCTCACACACTTTTGCTACACTCTGTAGCAGAGGTGAAGAGCATTGTATGTGCATTGCATGTGCATTGTATCCTAGACTGTTATGAGTTCTTGTTACATCAAAAGAAACTGATAAACTACATGAATGATACAAAAACACAGTACTGATTTTTTTTAATGAGAATTAATTTAAGAAGATGTGATAAAAGTTTTGGATAAAGAGGATTCAACATATATATTTAATATAATGAGAAAAATGTCTTTAGAATAAAAGGCAAATAATATTTCATGGCCAAAGAACTGGATAGGAAACAAACAAACAAACAAAAAACGCTATAAATATTTAAAAATAAGTTCTAGCAAAGTCCATCATGACTCTGTACTGAGTCCACTATCATATTTATCAGTTAACTAGAAGGACACACAAACTATTTGAAAAATACCATGTTAAAAGGGTTATCTGAAATAATAGCACCTGTTACCAGGCATTTCTTATATAACAAGAACAGCTGCATGAACAACAGCAATACCTTCAATTTTCCTTAGGTCAGCTTTTCAAGACCTCTGGTCATATTTGTTTTTCCTCTCTAGATTCTCCACAACTCTCCTTAGTCACTGATAGGCAAACCCTCCATGAATTTAACGGGTCCCACTTGGTCTCCACAGTGCATTATGTCAATATGTTCCACAGTTCAGTGATGTACTCTCCGAGAATGGCTCTCCTTTTATTGTTTTAAACCCATTAAACATTATTTTCTTGGCTACCCTGCTGTTGTTGGATTGTGAGAAACAGTGAATAATCAATTCCTATTCACTTTCTTCAGGAATTTATAGGCTTTTTTCCAAAATGCCTAAATCATCTCTTTTCCAATCTAATTGTTCTGCTCTATTAATCGCCTTATTTTATAAAAGTTGTTCAAACTTTTGATCAACTTTATTCTACTAAATCGTCTCTGAGATGGAGTGATAAGGAGTCCACAAAACACTCATGGCTCGAAATGACATATTGGGTGCTACTTACCTTGCCATTTTTACACGAAATATATGGCTTTTTTATGGGATCCTCTATTTTTCCAAATGTTGAAGTAAATATAAGAAACATAAGAACAAAGACCTAGTGTGTGAAGCTTTACTGACTATTATGCTTTCCATTTCACATTTTGCAGTTCAAACACTCAGCAATTTCAAATGTCTGCTAAGTGTAAGTACTCTTTAATATGCATATTTTTGGTACAGTTTGAGTTTACTTTTTTCCTATCCTAATTGTGTTATCTCTCTGACCACAGCTGACTAAGTTTTCTGAAGACTCCTTTTAAAAACACCACTTGTGCCACCTTGATATATTGATGTGTGGTGATCTTCCCCAGTCAGTAGCTGACCCAACTCTTCCCTGGGTTCTTCTATTTTTCTTGAGTCACTTATAGAATAGTTTTTTTGTTCATCTTAGTGACTCTTGCAAGCTGTACCTCATTTTGTATGGGTTTTTTTTGTGCTTTCTGCTATTGTCCATCGATGCTTATCTGCAATTCTCTGTCCCTGGCTTAATTTGCCCATCTCCACACTTCCTTCCTATATTGCCAGCTCCTGATCCAGCCACAGCAATCTCTTCTTGCATTTCATCCTCTGCACTTGCACAGTTTGTAGTTGTGCCATTACTGTAACTTTCTCAGGAGAGCTACCTATTAGCTCATTTTCCTTTTTATATAGATCTGCTTTGAATAATAATGCTCTGAGTTTAGTGATGCCCTGACAATGCAAGGGTGGAACAGATATCCTCAGCCCTGTGGATTTCCTTCCTCAACAGACTTCGGTTTTGTTCAAGGACCCTGATGCCATTATAACTTGTATTATGACTGATTTCTCTGCCTACTCACAGAAAACTGGATCTATCTCTGCAGCAAATTTGTCTGTAGTGAACAACACATCTGTATGTGTTCAGGACCTCAGCCCTAATATACACATCTTAGATATACGTGGTAAAATGCTTTTTCCTTTTCTGTTGCTGTAAATGATGCATACTCTGATGCTAAAACTCTGACCATGTAAATAACCTTTTGCAAGATGTAAGAGAGTAAATAATGTGATAAGGTAAAGAGTTTGTAAAAAAACAAGAGTGTGGATGTATATATGGAATATTTACAATACTGGCTGCCTCCCCTGAAACAGTGTATAGTAAACATAAGCATTGAAGAAAAAAACAAGGAAAACTATTGCAGCATTATACATAGGCACTCTAACTCCCAGACTTTGATAACAAAAATACTATCCGTGTCTGAGGAAGGTACTGTGGAAGGGTTTCTCACTGGTTTCACTATGATATCACAGCTTCACAGAGTTACTGAAGGGCTACTCACAGATGTTACAGAATACAAAGCCCATTGGCCCCTTCTAAATCAACAACTTGGAAAGAATTCCTGCATCTCGGTGTTTAGTCAACTGGAGTTCCCCAGTCACTGCATTTCTATATGGACCATTTTCTTGAACCTTACAACAGAACTCAGCTCTTCTAGTGAAACACCACATTAATTTTATTTTGCTTGACAAATATTAGCTATCTTATGTATCCTAGTAAGATCTTGCATAATCCTGCAAGAAGATGAATTCACCTACCATGAGCAATACCACATATTCAACTTCAGGCCATTCAGCTATAAATCATAAATGCTATTACCTTTAAAAGCCACTGCTCTATTTGATTATTGTTCTGACTTTGCTGAGAATGTGACATTATCACCATTATTCAAGTTCATTCTCTATTCTTTGTGTAATTTCTATAACCTTTGTTAAAACTCCCCTCATTTTTACAAATACATATCAACTGTTCTGCTTCACTGTCCTTATAGTATGTCAAGACAATAGTGTTGACCCATTTTGTATTAGCATTTTGGTGAACTACCTGTAAAATTCTGAGGTTTTCTTCCCATTTTTATATACAGAAACTTCTTGATTACATTAAAAATAATGTAAATGTTAAAATCTATCATAAAGTTAATATTTTTTATAATTTTGTGTTCAACTTTTAGTGTCAGAAATCAACCCTGAAATTATTTCACACATCTCTTTAACACAATAGTCATATTTGATATAAAATCATCTATTCTTACATTTTTTTAATAATTTTTTCTCTGCTAACATTTATGTAACTTTTATATTCTTGAGAAACTTTTCAAAAACAAAGCAAACGTTTGTCTTAAAGCAGTTCGCATTCCAGCTCACAATTTGTGGAAACTAATCAGAAAAAAAACCCCAAACATAACAGCTTTATTAAAATGTAAAAAAATTCTAAACATGAATAATATCAGGTGAAAAAGGAAATCCAAAAGTGAACAGGAATTAAAAGTCATGACATACAAAAGAAAGAGAGAATGTTATTATATTTCTTAATCAGCTAAGTTGCTTTTCTGGATGTGAGTGTATGTGTCAGCAACTCAGAAAAACTTTATAAAAGAGTGATTCCAAAGAACATTATAAATACTTTTAGCTTCTAATGTGAAGGTCTTAATAATCAACTTTCTTTTTGAAAGGAAATATTCAGTGTCTGCTAGTGTATGAGTCCAATTTCTAATAAGCCCTTCAGCATTAATGGAGAAGAGACTCATATTCCATATTAATGGATCCCAGAAGTGCTATCTGGTGACAAATGTACAAGTAGTTTTATCTTTTGGGCATAGTAACTGAATTTATGTGACTTGGCATGGAAAGAACCAAGATCTGCCGGTAGCTTGAGTGCATTAAATAACAGCAGTGCTAAAGGCAATAATCTGGGAGCATCCAGAGAACAAAATCCAGGGTCACCAACAGAAGCAGAAGAGGACAAGATGTTTTTTTATCCATACCCTACAGGTGGACATGGCTTACTCATTCTTTATTATTATAAACATTTTTGAGGACCTGAACATCCCTATTGGAAGACAGTAAACAGTAGCATCATGGCAGTGCATATTTCTAACAGTGCATTTAAAGAAACAAGTAAAGCTATCTCAGCTACATACAAGTGGGTAGGCCTGATCACAGTCCTTTTCTGCCATGGGATTCAGGCAAACCTTTTCATCTTCAAACATAATGCAGGACCAAAAAAAAAAAAAAGTAGTCATGTAAACCAATCACATCAAAAAGGATCCCCAATCTCCTTTTCTCACATAAATCTTGATGTACCTTACTTAGACTTTCTAAAGGATAAAGTTGTTGTATTCCATGTTATCAAGTGTTTTTATTCATGCTTATACAATTTTAAAGGTTAGAGAGAACTATTCAACTGCAGCATTTTTTAATTTTATTTTTCTACATGCTACTTTGGATCAAAGGACCAATTTATCAATTGTTGCATTTATTCATCTAAATTATGGTTCTAAATCATATTTATACTTGTGTTGTGTTGAACTGGTTGAGGTTTTCATTCTTCCTTCCACAATACCATGTTCTAGCTTATACAGGCAACTTTATTTTAGGCAGTTTTCTCTGTCAAATATGATGTTTTGTCTTTAAGTGCCACTGCAAGTGAGTGCCATGACTGCTGAAGTTTTATGCTCAGCCAACTATATTCAGTCACAGATTCTCATTTCTGTATGAAATGACTTACACAGATTGTCAAAACTCTCTGTCCTGCAGTTCCTCATAGACCCTTCTGTGTATTTGATGCACATAGTCCCCAGTTTACATAATTTAACTTTGGAAAGGCTTCCTTTATTTTTTGCCACGTCAGATAATGTTTTGCTCTTTTGTAACACTTCATTTAACAAACAGAATTATCCTCTGGAACTGGGCTATGTATTCCCAAGCCTAGGAATACCAGAGCGATTAGAGGATATCTCTTTGCTGTAGCACTGCGGTTTTAAAGGTAGCAAGTGGGATCATTGCTGACTGCCCCTTCTCTCTGGGAGAGATGAAGGTAACCAAAAAGGAAGACTGTGAACCAGGAATAATTTACTTCAGATGACGGAGTGTTTGTAGACCAAGGTTCAGAAGGAAGCCGACTGCTGTCTTTCCACACCAGTATTTGGTGAAAGAGAAGGGAGAGATGAAGTTAGGCACTGATGGTACCATCGTAGTGTTTGCATTCACTGCCAAGAGCAGTGCAAACCATCTCTGGTCCAGAAACCATTTAGACACACAGCTGGACACCCATGGAGTGTTCATGGCCAAGGCCAGCAGATCAGAGCAGCCCTGTGGTCACCTGGCTCTGAGCACAGGGAAAACGAACAGAGCGCTGCCTGTTTGGACATGACACACCAGGAACGTCAGATCAAACAAATACACACAAGGGTGAGTGGCTGCTCAGGCCCTGAAAACCTCATTTTTTGTCCCAATTTTTTTTTTTTTTTTTTTTTTTTTTTTTTGAATTGGAGATGGAAGTGTAAGAAATTAGAAGGGTGTGAAAGGTTGGAAGCAAAAGTATATTTTTGAGTGCCTGAATTGCTGCGCTTACGAGCAAGAGTACATTGAGCTGAACCTTTGCTATGTTTTGGTATTCATTTTTCTGTGTTTCTATCAGTATCTTGGGTTTGGACTTATGCTATTTTAATTTTTTCCATGTGTATGCACATTAATAAATGAAAGAAAATTCAGACTGATATTATTTTCAACTATCTGATTTATGCAAGTTTTGCCAGCTGATATACATTATGGACCTGATAACAGCATTGTTCTTCCCCCTCACATAACACAAAACTTTATGTTTTTATTTCTGAAGATATGTTTGCAGTCATGCTGCAAATAATACACAGTCCTGGGGAGGCAAAACAGTATTTATATATATTTAGCAGGGCCCATTTAAGTTAATATAAAATCACTGTTCCTTGACATTTCATCAGAAAGAAGTTTTACTGCAAATGTGGAGGTATGAAGGCACTGTTGTAATGGGCAGAAAGCAGTATACATAGTTATTTCAGGGCAAGAAATTTTTATTTCCAAGGAAATAGAAATCCTAATGTTTAATCTCTTTAAAATATCGAAGCAAATCCATCGAGGCTCCTGAGAACCAACCTTGTAATGTCATCAAAATGTGAAATTACTGAAAAGTAGTACATCACCCTGACAATGAAGGTCCATTCCATACATGTTAGTGTGGAGCTCCATGCCAAATGGTGTTCCTTTTGTTTTTTTGGCCTTCCTGGATTTAAGCTGTACAAATACAGGTGCCTGCTACCTGCTACCACATCTGTATGAACAGTTAAATTACATCTCCTATTTTTAATTGCAGGTAATACCAATTTTATTATTTAAAAAATGTTTTGTGCTGTGTATGCTTTTCAGCTTCACTGTGCCCAAATATTTTATTGGAACATTAGCTCTGCTAACTTGAGAATTACTGGGTAGTAAATGCACTAGTTAGGGAATTTAGATGTGGTGGGGCTTTAATTTATTTTTCAAATAAAGACCTATGGTGCAACTTACTATTATTTTGTCTAATTATTCCTGTTTGAAAACTATTAGTCATACTTTGCTACAGATTACCTTGCAGATTTGAAGCACTTATGAAAATAAACCTGTAATTTCAGAAGGTGAGTACACATCTTTATTTATACATGTGCTGCAGAGTAGTATTTTCATACATTCCCTGTTTAGTTTTAATTCTGACTATTGATTTGAATGGATTTTTGTCTTAAGTTGATCCCTCAGCCATAATGAGTCATATTTGTCATTTAGTCCTGAGCCATGATGGTCTTCTGTTAATATTTCAGCTATATCTAGGTCTTCAGTGTCTGCAGTCATGCACTGGCCACAACTTTTCTGCTTTCACAGTAGCTCTGATCATTTGAAATGTGCTTCCTTGAGAAGAATTCCAGTATTAAAAAAACGTTATTCAAAACTCATGACTCAGGGTTTTTACCATGTTCAGATCTTCAGTGATACGGAGCCACATATTGCTGTTTCACTAGCACATGAACTCTGTAGTGTTCAAATTACTGTCTACAGATGTACAGACAACAAGTCTTTGTTCCAAAAGATTGATTCATTGCATCTGCCCTAAATACTCAGGATTCCTATCTAAACATGGGGAGACACCTCTCAGAAGAAAATTTGCAAAAGCTTAAAGATGGCACCTGTCTCTCTAGCCTATGTAAAGCAAATATTTCCTAACAGGGCAACTACAAACACTCATTGAAGAGCTGCCTGAACCAGTGGGATAGGGAGCTCAGGAAGGGAATAGTCTGAACTATACCCAGACACTCCCTGCATAGGGCTGCCTGAAGTCCAGACTTGCAAAATCAGACTTTTAATTTAAACTGGTTTTCTCCAGTTGTGGCAGACAGAGGTAGCAATGATTAGGCACAAAAGCCAACCTGCTATTCAATGCATGGGGGCTGGGAGCAAGCAAGTTGGTGCTTACAGATGTTGACAAGTAAATTCCCCCTTATTTCCATGAAATTAATTACTTACAGACAGTCTAATCTCACTTTAGGTGATGCGAAAAAATAGTATGATTGCCAATCTATGTTATTTAAACACTCTAGGAATCAATGCCATATGTTGACGTGTATGTACAAGCACTGATTTTGAACACATTTTCTCTCTTCCTTAATGTAGATAAATGCTTTTGCTTTCCCATTCTCTGAGCAGACTGGGAGCTGTTTGCTGCAAAATCCGATTCTTTATTCCGTGAGACTGCAGCTAATTCAGGGACCATCTGTGTGTACTTATAACTTAAATCATTCCTTACCTTGTGCTTTATATTGTGCTTGTCAAGGTTCTATTTCATCTCCAGTGGTGTTGCCTGTGTACCTAGTTTTGCTCTTTCCCAATGGAGCTTGTCACATTCCTTCTGAGTTTGCACATAAATAATCTTGAGACAGCAGCGTATTTTACAAGTTTTCTGCATTTTGGTGGATCACGCAAAAAAGACAGTTTCTGCACAGCTAAATTGCAAAGGATGAGGTACTGGAATTGCTGCCTGTCCTCACACAGTGTTCCCCCTCACAGGGTTGCACGCCACTGCCCCATGAAGCAACAACAACAAAGTGTAATTTCCATCCTAAACACAGAAGGGGTGGGAGAGAAGGCTGTCCCACCTCAGCCTCCCTGCTGCCCATGGATCCTCGTTCAGACCAGTGAGGAGGAGTAGAAGTCTGGTAGAATAGCGGCTGGCACTTCCAAAAGTCCACTGAAGATTCATGTGACACACCGAGGACTTTCTGATGGATGACTTCTTTCAGGCAGTGTGACTACAGCACAGAGAGAGATAATTGGCTCTAAGTTAGCTGCCTTAGGTACCAAGAGTAATGAGGCCTGGGGCTCTGCTATATGCAGTTGTATAACCATATAGCCATTTGCCAAAGACTATGTTGCTGTGAATATTCTGTTATTGATATCTAAGCCAGATGGGCTTAAGGTACTGCAGGCATATCAGCTGCAATCCTTATGCATGGACATATAAGTGCTCTTTAACTTGCCTTCTGTACATTTGCTGTCTTTTCAGAGATGTCAATACCTTTAATTAGGCCCAACAACTTGTAGGAGGTATAAAGAGTATGTTTTCCTGATGAGGGATTAATGTCCTGAACTCCAATTCTCAAGTGCATGCAGCTGGAGCTGCAGTATTGGCTGACTCTTCTTCTGCACCCTGATCTGTGTCACCAGCTCCTCAGGGTTTATAATGCAGTTTTGTAGTGTTGGGAGATTTTTCTGAAAGTCCTAGTTCTCATACTTTGAATTTTTCATAATTTATTGAGGAAAATGTTTCATCTACAGCCACAAGCACTGGAAAGAAAAGACTAGCATCTACGGTTTCTAATGCCACAGAGTTTTAAAAAGGCTCAGTTATAATTACCAAAAATTGATCACTGCTAAATGTAGCCCCCAATCAGAACTGGAGACAATTTAGGCAAGCGACACATGCTGTGGTTGCTGTCAGCTGCCAAACTGCAGGGTTGTCTATGTCTTCTCATACTGAAGACTGATCTCCTCTGAGAAAAGGTGCTGCAGGATTCACCAGCATCACAGGAGCCTGCAGCTAGAGACAGGGGAAAAGAAAATGTAATCAAAAGTGGAAATAAAATAGCTTCATGTCAGGTGTGAAAGCTAGAAAGGAAGAGGAAAGGGAAAAATGGCAAATCTGCAGATGCTCTGAGACATGGAAGAATGAAGCAATGGATGAAGGGGGTCACAAGGATAGGAAACAGCGAGGGAGGAGCACAGAAGAGAAGGGTGGGTAAGTCCCTGCCTTTTAGGCAGAACCATCGGTGTGCCAGTTCCCATCTGACTGTTTGTCCTCTCTCGGGGAGTCTTGCTCATCAGGAATCTGCCAGATGCTGATCTGAGGTGAAGGAAAGCAAATTACCCTTAAACATCTGTCCAGGGACATTTCACACTTGGAGGGAAGGGACAGTCAGGAAAAATCCTCTGGGAGAAGAAAGGAAAGGGTTGCTTGTCCTTCTCATCTGTTTAGGCTGCACATACATTGCAACTGAATCTATGCCTCTGTATCTGTACAATGTCAAGTATATTTCAAGAGCTGCAGTCAAATAAAAGGAAATACAGTGAGAAAAGGCAAGAGGGAATCATGGGGTTTGTGTACCCAAGAAACTCGAGACAACGCTACTGAATTGATAATTTATCAATACCTAAGGGTTTCATTCTCCCAAAATATTTGCTGTGTATCTTCAGCTGTCTTAAAACCTGAAAGTTGATATTATGGAAGATAGATTTTTTTAGGGTTGTTTGTTTGTTTGTTTGTTTGTGGGGTTTTTTGTTAGTTCTTTTGTTCGTTTGGTTTGGTTTTGTTTAGTAGACAGCTATTATAGGCATATAAATGTCTGATGAATGCCCCAGTAGCACCCTGTTTCATTTAAAACTCACTGAAGAACCATACAGAGGCAAGCCATGAAAAGTTGATGGAAGGTGCAAGGAACAAATGCTCTTTGAAAGGACAGAGAAGACAATGGAAAATTAGACACAGAAAAGAGATAAAGAATAAAAAGAATGTAAAAATGTAAAAAATGGAAATGAAAATCAGGGTCAACAAGAACTCTTATCTACATAAAGTTAAGTATATGTGTAATGATTTTTTTCTGAGAAAAAGTAATTTTTGAAATAAATTGCACAATATTTTTGTGCATAAAATGATATCCTGCTATTGCACTGTTCTGCCAGAAGGCTATATAAGCCTGCTGAAAATATTTCTTTTCTATGCAAATATTCTCTTAAATATTATTTTATCTCATCTATCTAATGAGTGTAAAACATCAGCAAAATATGAGGTGTATTACTTAATGCATCTTCCTCCAGCATTTGAAAACTGTATTTATGCAATATTTTGTGTACTGCTAAGACTGGGATCCCACATTTTGTCATGAAAAGAAAACTAGGAATGTCAAGTAGCATTTTCTTACATGTGGTAAAATGCATTTGTTGACATTAATATTGTTTCTAAGAATCCAGAGTCAGCATCAAAGTCTGCTTTCTGCTAATTCTGATGGTCAAACATGGCACCCCTGCCTGACAGAGCTTTTCTCTCTGCAATCATGGAGAACTGCAGGACTATGCAGGCTTTCCAGGCTTCCTAAAAATTTTTAAGCATCACAAGATCTTCCCAAATAAGTGTATGCTTATTAAAAGCCATGATAATCTACATAAAACCAGAGGTTATTGCAGTGCCTTGACTACAGTTATGTAATCATCACTAGAGGGACTTTTTTCTTTATTCCAATTTTATGCATTTTTCAGCAATAGGAAACAATGAGGGAAATGTATTTACTAGCTGCAAGTCGTTAAGAGGAGCTTACTTTATTCAGCGTTAATGTCTAACACAGTTCTGATTACAAAGTAAATGCTAATAATGCTTACAATGCACTCAAAATGCCACTGTGCACTCTGTCTGTTCATGCGAGATAATTAGAGCAAATGGGAGAGTTTTTCAGGTGAAAGGGTTGTTCAGTTCATCTCTTCCTAGTGCACAGCTGTAATTTTGAAGTCCATACATCATGGCTTTATTTCATTAGATAAATGAGTAATTAATAAATAAATCCATAAGTGACTTGGGTTGTAACCTTAGGAAAGTTCTCCTGCCTTTCTTCTCTCTTTTTTTTTTTTTTTTTTATTTGCTTTATCAATCTCATTAGATTTCCAAGTCAGGGATTATCTCATGACATATTTTGCTCTCAGCTATGGCTCAGTAAAAAAGACCTTGATCTCCTTTAGAGAGATACTACTATAATATAATGTTAATAAAGAGTTCAAAATAGTAATACTTCTATTGCTGTCCTTGAAGACTATTCTATAGACTAATACTCAAAGGAAGTAGACTTCAATCAAAGCAAGGAAGTTTTCCTTTTTCATGTTTTATCACAGCCTTTTTCTTCTCTGCATAACTCTGTCTGCTTTCAGCTGTTCTGCTCAGTGCTGTCCTGCATACTCCTTCTCTACCTCAAAAGTCCACTCATCAAAGATTTATAAATTAGATTAATGTTTCATCACCTCTTAAGTTAAATACACAGATTTCTCTTTCTGAACCCTTCTTCAAATCCCTCTCAGCCCCTGGATTTTATTTTGTGGTTTGTCTTTGGCCAAGCAGTATTTTGTTCAAAGGTACCCTTTTTCCTGCAGACAGCACAAACAAAATATCACCAAGATAATTGATGGCCCTAAAAAATTGCTTCACAAGACCTGAAATAGCAAAGCATTCTTATTAATCCTGAATGCACCATACTGCAGGAAAGTCGCACAGATCCCCAGTGACAGACCATAAACCACGCTTCTACCAGTTTTACTACCTTTCTGACAAGAACAGCTTTCGTGTTTGAATTTTAAAATAAATGTTAGATATTTAAAGCAAAAGGATTTCTTTTGCTCTTCAGATGCTTAGCCAGTCGTAAGGCACAACAGGAACTGCTTTGCCAGCACTGACATCCGGCTCTTGTGCTGCTGGTGCCACAACTGATTACACTTTAGAGAAATATGAGAACTGCTAGCAGCAGGTCCAGGAAGGCTCAGCCTTCCCTACCTTTTAAAGGCTTTGATTCAAAATGTGATTCACAGCTCCAACATGTTTTTCACCGTGTGGATATACGTTTAAAACAGTACAACAAGGAAAAAATATTTGTTTTTCTTTTGGGGGAGTATGAACACAGCATATAGTTTTTGAATAAAATAACCCAGAACACTGTATTTAGTGATGGACCTTTTTACACACAGAACTATTTTCTCAAGGTCAAATCTGTTCACAATGAAATCCAGAGGAGATTCACAACTGATTGCAGTGGGATTGAGATATTGCATTTAAGGCCAGGTTCTCTCCTTAGAGCTCAGCTTTCATGTATATTGCAAAATCAGTGGTATATGTTGGACATTTTACAAAATTTCTTATGGTTCATAGCATTATTTTTGTAACTCCAGCTTAGAGTTGGAGGAACAGGAACAAACTCTAGCAAAATCCATCTACCTGAAATATTTAGTAAGCTATCACAACTTATGTAAAAAAACAAAATAAGAGTAACAGCAGCTTCAACAGGGTCATTTGAGTTATTTCTAGTCTCTTTTTCTTCCATTCTGTTTTCTTCTCACACCACATCCTCCATTCTCTCTCTCCCCCTCCTCCCATTTCTCCCATCTTAATCCTTACATAAGAATACAAACATCCATATACTCTTCAGGTAATTGAATATCTTTGTTTTTCAAAACACATTTCTGGCAAATAAAAGATCATGTTCTGATATATTTCAGTAATGGCTTTTCACAGATATTATCTCTGAGACTTCTAGAGAGTCCAGCCCTGGGCAGTTTCACCAGAGCACTCATTATAGCACTAGAGATGAGGGAGGTTATAAAAGTAGCCAGTCACTGTCAGAGGTATTTAGGTGCCTAAGCATAAATGTCTAATGATGAAATAGTTGGGGTATCTGAGATATTCCTACAGTGCTAGCAGACATGATAGTCTGCAACCTGCAACCTTCTGCCTATATTTAGACAACAGAATCAAGCCTTAGATGCCACTTTTCTTGTAAGGTGAACTGCTGTATGAGTTCTGTTCCTGCAGTTGAGTAGGTCTCTGATGTCTGTAACTATTATATCAGGGAGCTTAAATGTCACAGGTGCTTGGATAATATGTCTTGGTTTAGAGCTGAGTTTCAGTCACATGGTTTCAATTGGCCCAAGCAGCACTGTGATCATTGTCATACAATAACAGGGCCAAAGGATTTTTTAGTAATTGGTGACAAACTAGGTGTCAAAACAACGTGGGTTTTTCAGAAGATTAAAAAAACAAAACAAAAACAAACAAACAAACAAACAAAAAACAACTCACAACACAAAAGAACCAAACCCCAAAAACCTGTTACTTGACAATCACTTCTAAAGGAAAGGAATGTTTGCAGTCAGTTTCTTGGGACACAACCACAATCATACCACACCAGATAAAGTATGGGAACCATTTATATCTCCAGTCTGCCGTGTTGAAATCTATGAAGAGGATGATCCTTATCCAGAGCAACAATAAAGCCTCTCACTGTGACACAGCATGAGCTGCAATTCAGAAGACTTCTAAGTAGCAGAAGACTTCTGCAATTCAGAAGACTTTTTAGCAGATAATCTGGTTGCCAAAATAAAGTAATTGCTATTAATCTTGTACTCAATATATAGAGGATGCAGCATTAAGGGGGCTGTAATGTATTGCCTTTCTGAGTTCGAGACAAGAGTGTAAATATTCTTTTAAAAAATAAACTTTCATTACTGCAGTTCAGAAACTACTGACTGGCTTTAGTGAACCCTAATTCAAAGATGTTGGCTCCATACACCAATTATGGCATGGTAAGCTTGTTTGGAAATATGGTGTTTTATCAATACAAACTGCTAGATTAAAATCAATACTGTAACTGATGTTATTTCTCAAGAGGGGACGCATGTACTTTATTTATTACATACTGGAGATCAGCTAACTACAGACCTTAAAAACAACTGGACCAGAAGTCCTCGTCATGCAGCAGCATCAACTCATGATTTAATCTCACACTGCTTTAGAAGATTCAAATGACTGCATATGCCAGAAGGATCTTGAGACAGAAAACCCTTCCATATAGTCTTACATGGTGGCCATTTCTCACTCTTCATGCCAGAGGTAGCTTTGATACTCTATGTTCTTGATCCTGCAGAGTGTTGAGAAATCTGAAATAATACTTAATAGAAGGCAGCTAGATGTGCTTAGAATTTCATCCGCTTTTGATTTACCTGCACAAAGTGTTGGGAAAAAGTCCATAATAAAAAATGTTGGCCAAGTTGATGCATGAGCAGTATCTTCTTCAGTAAAGTAGAAACATGTGGCATTTATACACAAGAGAAAATGGATTCTTCTGCTGAGAAAAAACACTGCCCCTGTTTTACAAAAGCAACTACTCTGCTTCAACCCACTAAGTTCCTCAACACTGAAATTATAGAAGTAGTATTCAGTCTGGGGCACAGCAAGAAAACTTGTGGGTTTTTTGAATGTTTAGAACTCAGGGTTTGTAGAATAGCAGTGGGTTTGGAAATAAACCTTTCTTCATGTTAGCAATTTTCAACATCATTTATAATTTTACTTACACAGTTTAGGACCACAGCAATGGATAAAACTATTATGCTCATTACTTGGGGCACAATCAGGGACTGTACACTTAGGAAGGAAATACTTCTGAGATTACTTGATTTTGATTGTGTTTTAAGTGTCTGAAGTGGAGCATTTCAAGGAGGCACCAAAAGGAAATATATAATGAATGATGTCCTGAAAATTTCATGAAATGTGTTTTCTGATGGAGAAAACTGGTTTACTTATGGCTCTGCCTGATCTGACACCACATTTAAAGCCATCTTAATGCAATCAATGAAACTTTCAACTGTGTAAAGCTAACACAGTCTTAAAATTGGACCCATCTTGATTAAGTAAGCTTTAATTTACTATATCTATCTCTGCAGTGGTTTCTGAGTCTTAATTTTATCAATAAATTAGCAATGATCACAAGTCTATTCTGACTAAAAATAAAAATACATTCAGACAACAAGGCTACGTGAGATGTCAGCAGGTATAGATTCTATTAATGGAAGCCAATACTTCTGAATCCTCAGCTAAGACAGCAATTAAAGCATAATGTCTTGTTCTTTCAGGCTTTCATGCAATGGAGGTTATTACAAGAACCCCTTCACTTTTGTCAAATAATTTACAGGAAAAAGAAAGAAATTAGGAAACAGTTAATATGGAAAAGTATATAATGAATACAAAGCACTTTAGCTTTTTCGAAACCAGGTTTTATGTAAGAATTCTTGATCACATCACATTCTTTATGTAAGAATTCTTGATCATTCTTACCTCAACAGGCTTGTGAATATGCTGAGGTTTCAAATAGGAGTCTACCCAGCTACGGAGTAGTGCAGGTAGGGTAACTCAGCTGCTCCAAAACTTGTCATACCTTTGGAGGGCATGCAGCAGGCTTAAGGTGCAGCATCTACTCTAAAGTGTATGTTCAGTAAAATCATATGTTCCATCTCATTTCACTGATGTGGATCACACCTCAGCCCGTGTCTGTGGTCTGTGCAAGAAATGGACAAGGATTAGAAAAAAAGGATGAAATTCATTTGAGTATATTGTGAGAAGCAGAGAAAATGGTGATGCAATACTAGAATCTGTCCTAAAGCCTGTTGCTCTTAAACTCAGGTGGATGTACACAAGGGATGGCTTTAGACACCATTCCTTAGCACATGCTGGCCCTTGATCTGGATACAGAGTCTGTTTTGTTGTTTCGACACAGGTAGCAGTAAATTATTCATTTTAGATGTGACTTCATTATCTTTGCCTCAGCCATAAACACTTTCAAATTAGACTCCCAAAACATGAGGCTCCATGGTGCTGGAAAACAGACCAAGTCCAGCATGCCTTTCTTTGCCTGCAAAGCCCGTGCTAGCTGCCTCATGGTCTTCCAGCTGTTTCCAAGGTGTGGAGCTGTGAGCCATGCATCTCTTGATAGCACGGAACACCCTGCTTGAAGAAAGCTTTATTTCCTTTGGATGTACTTACAGGAGTGAGATTAGCTGAGTGACTGATCAGACTGATCAGACTGACTGCCTTTTAAGGGAAAGGGCATTGTCAGAAGGGCATTTCCCGTGAAGCGTGGAACTGATTTCACAGAGCTGCTACAAGACCTCCTCATGCATGCAGAGGTTATTGATCTGGCAGCTCTGCTGGAAAGCTTGCAGATTTGGTCAGAAGTAGAGGCAAAGTAGAGTTTCTTCTGTTGTTTTTTTCCTATTGGTTGGATGTCGGAAGCCTTTACTTATTCCTAGGAGTTTTTTGTTTGTTTGAGTCTGTGTAAACAGCTTTAATTACAGATCTATTAAATTAAAGCCCATAGAGGTTTTGTATTGATATTTTTATTGTTGTTTAAATCAAAAAAATGCAGGCCTGTGCCATTTTTTGAACTGCACAGTTAGGTGAAAAATCCAGATAAGTTTCGATAATGACTTTTTTACTTTCTGTAATGAAGTAGGATTACCAAGGCAAGACTTCGATGAAGAGCAGTGCAGATAACAACACTGAAGGTGTGTTTTTTGTTTCAAAAATGATCTGAGAATAATTAAAAGCTTTAAAGATGGACTTCTTGATTAACCTTAGATTTCAATATATAATATTATAATAATAAATATATAATATATAATAGTATAATAAACAGGAACATGAAAATCTATTTTTTTGAAGTCAAAGATACACAACACAGTTGATGACCCTGTTGACAAAAATGCAGAGGTTGTTTATCAAATGTAGTCTCAACCCTCCTGCCTCCTCAGATATCCACCTAATTATCACAGATTTCAGGAAAAAAATATTGATTTAGTTGTCCTGATGTATATTCAGAAAGTTATCATTAATAAGGACATCAGTGCCATTTTTTAGCATCCAAAATATTTTCAGTGGAGGGGGAGGGTTGTTACATGTCAACTGAATATGAGTATCTAGTCTTTCACCGTTACATTGATCAGAAGATGGTTTCTATAGCTCAAATGTTCCTGTCTCTATGTTTCGCAGTTTTGTCTGTTGTGACAGGTGAGCTTTGGTTTCAAATGGAAGGTGATAATGTGCTAGTCACATCATCCCATTTGATTAGTTATTTCATAAAACTATTTTGATGACTAATCACTTTTACCATGTCAAAATGAATCCTACTCAGTTTGAAAGGTACTGTACAGGCACAGAAGTAATGGATTAAAATTACATGTGGATAATGACTTTGAAATGTTTAAAATACAGAAAGAAACAATAGTGCTCTACACAGTTTGTAAACCACACATGTGCTTGTGAATAACAATAAGGGAACACAAGACTGACTCCTGAAGTCTGGTTGTTTAATAACACATACTGTATTATTCTTTTCATTAACCAACATGGCTCTCTGTCTTAAAGTCAATTAGGTTTTATACCCTTATGCTTCTAATTGGAAGTCTGTTCCCAATTTTTGTTTCTCTCATGGTTAAAAATCTCCTCATATCCAGCCTAATTGCATTCTTAGCTAGTTTATATGCATTTATTCTTGTGTCAGCACTGTCCTTTACCATAAATAGTTTTTTCCTTCCTGATGTTCTCCCATCAAGGATTTTTACAGAGCAGTCATATCCTCTCTGAGACTTCATGTGATGGACTAAACGAGAAAAACTTTTTTAATAACGTCTTATGAAAAGGCTTTCCATCTATTGATCACTCCAGTAGCTATTATGTTTCTGATCCAGATTTTGACTCAACTTTTTAAAAAATAACCAGACAAATCTATAATATTTTGAATATGTTTATTTTCAGCCTCTTGAACAATCCCTATGATCAATCCGTCACATCTAACTATTGCATTTGAATTTTTGTTTTTTATTGTTGGTTATGATGTTTTATGTATAGACTGTTGCATACCAGACCCTACTATTCCCAAGACTTTCTCGACCTATAAATTTGTATGTGTACGTCTGTGTATTTCCCGAAAATTCTATCACTTTTGTTGAGATTAATCACGCAAATAAATGCAGAATATCTGTTATTCTGTAAAGTATCTCTCTCTGCACTTAATTTATGGATACTTCAACTCTATGACAATCTGAATAATAAGAGTCCAAAGCAATATTATTTCATGTTGTTGTTTGTTTGGTTTTTTTTTTCCCAGGGAGTCCAAGTTTAAATTTCCTGAACTTCTTCAAGACAACTTCACAGTTGGTTAGCAATAATTAATCAACATCCAAGTTTTTGAAACAAGTCTTAAAGACCTTATAATTGTCAGTATTGCCTTTAAATATATGATTACAGATCCCTTATATTTTAGGAGAACATTGCAATGAGAGAAAGAATTTTGCCAGAAAAAATTTTGGCTGAAAAACTGGGATAGACCTGACATACCTTTACAGTCTAAACAGTAATTGCCCTTGATTTAAGAAATCTGACTTGGTACAAAATGAAATTATGAGCCACTGAAATTCTTACAATTAAAAGTGATTGCTTTTGCAGTGAACCTCTTCACCACTGTGTATGCAGGCAGTTACTTCAAGAGCTTTCTCTGTTTGAATGAGTTTACAAGCAGCTGTCACATATCTTTAGCCAATTTTTCCTTGTCACACACAAAAAGCTCTGTCACCAGAACCAGGATGACTGTCATTAGCTGTTATGAAAACCAGCTAGATTTCTTGGAATAATTTTAAGTGAAATTTCTGTAGTATTTCTTGAACTTAGGCATGATGGCAACCTGGCACTATGGGATAGTCTCCTGGTCCTCAGGACAGATGCAGTACAGATGTATTTTTGCATTTTCCCACAGAGCCTTGCAAAGCTGTGTTTCACATAGTGTGAGAACTTCTGGGAGGAAGGATGGGCTTGCAGCATCTTCTTCTGTACATCCTCCTTATGACCATGATCGAAAACAGTTTGTCAAGCAGAGATGAGGAGGTGATGATACTTCAGTACTTTGTGTGGAAACACTTTCATGGATCATGGTGGGATTTTTGCATAAGGTTCACAGAGTGAAAGCTTTGCTCATGGCTACATGCAAATCAGCTCTGATATAAAAGGCATTTAGCCATGGTAAAATGGGAAGGTACCCTGGGGTACTGACATATTAATGTAGCTCTTTGGCCTCAGGAATTGAAACTGCTCTTGTTCACACAACTCAGAACAGAAGCAGTGAAGTTCGTAACTTTCCAAGCCTATATATCACAGAAAGTCAAACACTTAAGAAGACATGTTCATAGGTATTCCTGTCTTCACTTCCATTATAAGTCTGATTAATAGTTTATGGAGGTTTTGAACTCCTCTGATATATTTAAAATGATAAAACTTTTAGCACAGAGTTATACCAAAGCAGGAGTAGAGCCTTTCCTCATTTGATGAAATGCTACTGCTAAAAAAAACCTCATGGTGGTGTAAGAGTGTCTACACTAACTCTTTCAGTGGAATACTCGTGTTTTAAAAATTGTACCCTCTACTCTCATAATCGGTAAGGCTTTAAATACAGGTACAGCAGAGTGCTGTCCTTCACACTGATTTCACATGGAAGTGTTCTGATGGGCAAAAGAAACAAACCTCTAGTAAGTCAATTGGAATTGTTCTCCTGTAGATTAACGACGTTACATCAGACGTAAGTAATTTTCAGTGGGTCAGGAATTTTCTGGGTCAGGAAAATCATAGTCAAATTCTATGCCACCTCCCCAATTCTCTTGTTTCTCTGTATTGCATAAGTGAGTTCCCTGAAGAGGATATTCTTCTTCACTTTTCCATATCATTAGTGAGGATAGAACAACTGAATAAGTAAATAGATACCAACATTTCTAGTGGCCTTCTACAAGGGAGTGTGAATGGACAAGGTCCAATGCTGTGGATGTCTTCTACTTGGATTTCTCTAGGGCCATGGTGCCCCACAGCATTCGTATCACTAAATTGGAAAGCTATGAGTTTCATGGATAGACTTTTAGATGCATAAGGAAGTGCCTGGAAGGTTGCATCCAAACAATTACAGTCAATGTCTCAAATGTCCAGGTGGAGTCCAATAAAGAGTGGTGTCGCACAAGGGACCAAAACTATTTAATTAGGGACTATTAATTAACTACTTAATATCTTCATCAGTAACATAGACAGTGGGATCATGTGCACCCTCAGCAAGTTTGCAGATGACACCAAGCTGAGCAGAGAGAAGGAATGTCACTCAAATGGACCTTGTCAGGCCTGAGGAGTGGGCCCATGTGATCCTCATGAAGTTTAATAAGGCCAAGTGCAAGGTCCTGCACCTTGGTCAGGGCAATCCCCAATATCCCCAGTGTCAAAAGAGCTGGCGGCTGAATGGATCAAGAGCAGCCCTGAAGAGAAGGATTTGGGAATACTGGTGGATAACAAAAAGGGTAGAAGCCAACAATTTGCATTTGCAGCCTAGGGCTGCATCACAAGAAGCATGATTAATAGTCAGGTCAGGTGATTCTGTCCCTCTACTCTGCTTTCCTGAGACCCCACCTGGAGTACTGTGTCCAGCTCTGGAGTCCCCAATACAAGAAAGACATAGACTTGCTGGAGCCAGTCCAGAAGAGGATCACTCTTATATATCAGTGGGCTGGAATACCCCTCTAAGAGAGCTGGGGTTGTTCAGGAGAAGGGAAGGCTCTAGAGACACCTTATTGTCATGTTTTAATATAGAGATATTTTGTTCATAAGCTACCATAACACTCTGCTCTTGCCAGTCTCCTAAGTGTAACTCAAATATGTGCCACCCATATCAAAGAAGGAAATTACCAAAATAAACCTGGGGAAATTTACCTTATGAAAGTATCAGGTCACGGAGTGCAACTTCAGTGGTGGACTATCTTTTTCCAGGGCTTGAAGGGGTGGATAGGTGATGGAATCTGAAACTGAACACCCAATTGCTCAGACCCACAAAATGTTTCACTCTACCTCATTGTCAACCTAATCATAAATTCATGACTGCTGTAAAAAACTCGGGCTGTGAGTTTTACTGACCCAAGCATGACACCCAGCAATTCAGGAGGGACCAATGTAAACATCTTGTTTTATTTTCTTTCATGAATCCAAGAGCCCATATCACTTTCAACTTCATTTCAGCTTTCTTGAGTGCTTCAGCAGAAAATAACTCCCCTATGTATACTTTTGGTCCACTAAAATTATATGAAATTTATCTATAGCAAATTTCACAGAGTTTCTAAGGGCAACCTTGTATATAGTTAGCCATACAGAGAAATGCATCATGTTGAGGTAAAAGAGTGAAATTTATATATATAAATGTGTAATGTCCAAGTTATTGTATCCTTTTAATAGGAATAGCCCTTGAAAAGAGTATAGAACTGTACAGAAAGTACCCTGTCTGCTTGTGTGACACTATAAGGAGTTAAATTAATAAAAAGCTTAAGATATTAAAAATCAGGCTGACACAAAATGAATCAAAGTACAGGAGGTAGAACAGGAGTTTCTAAATATATATATACATATATATGCATACACACATATATATGTATATAATTTGGAAATCCCTTTCTTTTATTTGGAAAATCCCATAGATATTCTTTCACTTGGGCTTTCAGTTAGTAAATTAATTTTGCTGGAAATATTCGATTTCCCAGATAAACATTTCTTTTATGAATGAAACACCAAAAATTTGGCTAAGAAGAACTTTTCCCATGTTAATGTTTGGGTAGAACATTTGCTAGTTAAATGGCATTAAACCTGGGTGAGTAGTTTAATTCACTTCCAAACTGAAATTAGTGAAAAAAAATTTGCAAACAGTTGAATTCTGAATAAAGATGCCCAATCATTGATACATAGCTTTCATTTTCTTTGAAACTGTTTTTTAGTTTAGATTAATGTCCCTGAGGTTCATCACACAAAGAAATCCTGTGTCTGTTTTACTCACTGAAAGTTCAGGGTTTTCCAAGGTGGAAAGCTGTGATAAAATGGACAGAAGTGTTTTTGGAAGGTCGCATTTAAAACTTCTCAAGAATTTGTCATATGCATACTGAAGTATATAATATTAAAGTAGAAGTAGTTAAATACATCAGGACCTTTTTCTGCCAAAGAATTGTAAGATCAAGTCAATAAATTTTAATGCCTATGTTAGAAGAGTCACTTTCAGATGAGAAGTAGGGAAAACTCAGGAAGAGCTTGATCAGGTAATGGAGAAATTATAGATTTTGGGAGTATGGTTGTTTTTCAATCAGCTATTTAGGTGAGATATCATTGCATTTATTTCCCACTTATTTTGCACCTACTCCAGAATTTTTTTACTCAGAACAAGATTCTTATTTCAGGTCATGTAAGAACTTGAGATACTTCCTTTGCACTGTCATGCAGAATTTCCATGGAAGGTGGGCAGCAGATATTGTTCCAAAATAGCTGCCACATTTGCTGTCAGTGCCAGAGTGCCCACATGGGCCCTACTATCCCTACCTGGCTCTGGAGCTCCCCCTGCCCTGCCCATGGCCTAGGACCCCATTCCAGCCCCTGGGATCATCACTCCCTGCCCTAATGAGGCCATAGGACACATCTCCATCTCTGCCACAGCCCTGTCCCTCCTGTCCACAGGCTGTTCTGAGTCTGGCACACCCACAGCCAAGGTCCCATTTCCAATGCTCAGGGCTATTTCTTCCCTGGTGTCCCCAACTCTGCTCCTATCTGGGATCTTCCACCCTTCAGCCCCTGCTCACCAGAGTGTGGAGGGGGCGGGTGTGATCCAGGCAACCATGAGTAATAAATGAGCCAGCAGCAAGAGAGGAATAAATCACAGCCTTCCAGGAGATTCAATAACTTGTCGAGCAAAAGGGTAACAGGTATTCTCTTGGATTGTTAACAGGACAAAGCAGTCACCAGCTCTCCTTTATGTGGAGAACAGCAGCTGAAGCTGACTCATACAAAATGGTAAATCTTCCACTGACCTACTCCACCCTCTATTACAATTACCTGGAGACCTGTGTTCTCCATACAGTATGTTCAGCTCCTCAAAGTGATGTGTGCACACAAGCCTACATACTCGTGCTGACTTTCAGGAATACAGATATATATATATACATATATTCTTGAAAGTAGATGGAGATATATATAGATGTAGATAGGACAAAAATCTCCATGAAATATCTGTATGTGAAGTCAGTTCAGGCTTGGTAACTGCTCACACAAATGATGCCTGGAATATGATAGAAGTTTTAGCAAACATGTAGATATCCAGAAAAAATCAGATCTATGCATATAAGGTATATTTGTACTATGCAGAGGGAAATATATCTTTGTGAAGATCTAAAAGAAACCAATCAATCTTTTGGCAAGGAAGCCAAAAGTGAAAAGTTGTTTCTACTTAATGCCAGCCTCTCTCCCTGAAAAAAATATTTAAAATAATGAGATTAAAAATATTACCAACTTATCAATAACAGTTTTCTGATGTGAATTTTCTAATATTCTTATCTTAAGTAAAATTCTTGATGTTTTCAGGTCTGCAAATACTCCTAGAAAAAAAATTGGTTGCATGCATATTAATTTTTAATTAATATATGAAATATTTCTAAGTTCCAAAGAATCCTTTATAACATGGATTTTATTTTGAGTAGGGATTTTTTAACCACTGTTCCCCAGTCATCTCTGCAGCAAAGCATTATCTTCGTGTTTCACATATTTGCCTGTGCTCTTCAGAAGAACATATTGCAAACACGCCCTCAATGACCTTTCACAAGCAAGGGATTGGTATATTTTTCTTTCTGTGACCACCTTACATATCTTGTTTTGCCAATAAAAGCCTGAAATAAAAAGAACTCACCATCACATTGATGGATCATCACATTTCTGACTCGATTCTGCATGTTCGCTTTAAATTCATCTGCCTCAGCTAAAGGATTGGGACCACTGTTTTATAGACAAATGTGTACAACTGATCAATAATCTACTCTCATCAGGCCATGGAAAGTATTTACTTGTTCTCCGTGAATGCCAAAATTCCCTGCCTAACTCAATACACTAACAAATGAGGACACATTAAATTGCTTTCCAGTATGTATATGTCTATTGACAAGAGATTTCAGGCTAATCTCCTTTATACCACAGAACTATTTTAATGGTTGAATGCTTCAGCCTTTGTCTCTGCTGGGCAGTAGAGGCAATCATGCTTTCTCTTCCATAATTTCTTTTCCTTGCTTGCAGATGTACACAAAACATTTTCTCTGTAAGCTTAATGAAACAACTCTACATTTTTGAAGAAAATGCATTTATTAATATTAAGCACAAAGCTCTGCAAAGTTGATGCTCAGGTCTGAAATTCTGCATGTCATCAGCACCACTACATACTTTCTGTGATACCAGAACAATATAGTTTCCATACCTTGCCCGTCTGCCAGACCTAACCTAAGGTATGTTTTCTTGGTACAAGACCTTGTTAGAGATTCTCCGAGTTTTATTTTCATGACAAAGGGTTAGAGACATTATTTTGACAACTATCTGATCTAGGTCATCAAAATTTTCATCAGTTGTACATATATCACATCAGGCATTCAGAACCTCGTAGGAACCTGAAGTTAATCCTACTGTTCTACATGCTGGCCTCGTAGTAGTCAGGGTACAGTTGACTCATACAGTAGTTCAATATCACCCCAGCCCAAACAGGTTGTATATGAAGTAATTTATCCAAGACACACATGAATTCACCAACACAGAAACATGTTCCACTGAGTCTCCTCAACCATGACGGTTCTGAGACAACACCTTTCTTACAGATTTGGCCAACATTTCACCAGGTTGATGTGTAAGTTAAATTGGGCAAGACTATCCATGAAGGATACACCTATAATGTTACCAGCTATATATGGCATGGGTACAATTAGATTTTTTTCAAATTCAAAGATGCATAAATAAACTTAAAAGAATAAATCAATGCAAATAAACAATACCAAACAACTCACAGAATTAGTCATATGACAGAGTTAATTATAAGCCCATGGTCATCAAATACCACCCCTAACATCTAATTCATAATCACATTCAATAGAAAATAGAAAAATATTTCTTTGCCACCCACACATAACAGTGCCTTTAACTGTTACAAATTTGATTGATAATTACTTTCTCATGTTAAGAACAGTAATATACCCTTATGATCAGAAGTAGTATTAATTTTATGTAAGCAGTAGGTGGTGGTGGATATTCTTTTTTTTTTTTTTAAATAAAAACTTATTTTAATAAATACCTATGGCTTTTGAAAGACAGCACTGCATTACTTGTGAAGTAATGAAATTCAGGCAGTATCTCTTTGTGCTACCATGACTCTGAACAGGTTCCTATCCACATCATGTGTATTGATAAGATAGTCAAATACCACAGGTCTGTGATTTGTAAACATTTGAATCAAGGGCACTGCTACATTCCCTGATCATTCATGCAGTGGAGTGCAGCAAAACAGAACACAAAAGCTCTTTGGAGCTCTGCAATGCCCAGAGTTCAATAAATTAACTGAATATGTGGGAAGGTTAAAAGAAACAAGCTGGTTTGATTCAAGTTATAATTATTTTGCTTGTATCATTTTTGGCATTCTCAAAGCTTGTTTATGCCCTAGAAAGACATGCACTTCTTCCAGCTCCATGCAAATTATTACTCTATGCATGACCTTGTCAGGCAGCCACTTTGAGCATTTCATTGTCTCTGGGAAAGAAGAGCTGACAAACAGCTCTGTTTTAATTCAGCCAAATAATTGTCACAAAAATGGTGCAGTGAAAAAAATAAAATTAAATCCTTGGGTCTAGTGCTGCAATACTTGATTTTTTAAAATTATTTTCAAGACATACAAAGTGGACATAAGGTATTCTGAAATCAAAACTGTAGTGATTCCCATTCAAGTAATTGATAAAACCGCAGCTCCAGGCAAAGGCCATATGTATTTGTATTTCAATCATGAGACTATGTGCTGGATCTTAAAAGGGACATCTGAACTCTACCAAAGATGTCGCTGCAGTTCTTGACACCATGTTATGCTGACATGGAATTTGCCACTGTATTTCCATTTCTGAACATCTGTCTGAAAAGTACACATTCAGTTGTCCCTTCCATTGTGGCATGACATGATACCAGAGGTTCCCCAGCTTTTCATGTATTTTTGGCACAAACATTGCAGTGACGTCCTGTCTGGATTCATTGCCCCCAGAGAAGTAAAATTGCTCCAGATTCATCCTCTTTCCCTGAGTTTACTTTGGACTATTAAGCAAACGGCAAAAGGATTTTTTCCCTAACAAGCAGAAAGGTTCATCTCTTCATTATAAAGGGAAGATTTAAAGGGAAACATTGGTGCTTGGGGACCAATTCACTTGCCTAAACATTGACACCTGACAATGAGGGAACTGACACATGGTTTTCAATTTTATTTTTTTTTTCTTTTAAGAAAAAAAGCCATAAATGATAAATTAATCTAACAAATATGAGATGTGGATCAAATCAGTTCTTTTTCTGTACATAAACACCCTTAATTTTCAGAATCTCTATTTTGTGCACACCCAAACTGTGTTTCATTTAGTAGGTTCAGGTGAATAGTGTAGCCATGGAATAGGGTTCAGGGCATCTGCCAGGTGCTGCACTCAGTGTCATGACTGACCAGCTTAGCTCTGTGCTGCTGGGGATACACTACCATTAACACTGAAGCTGATCAAAGATAATTCCTGTAGGTCTACATGATCTCTTGTGACACCTTTGAACTGCAGAGCAAATGTACTATTAGAATATGAAGAAGAGGTCACAGTGGGGCCCAATTCATTATACATCCGATAAAACAGATTGTCCAGTACTTTAAGCTGTACAAAAAGGTCTTTAAGGTTCTCTTTACCCTTCTCAGGTCTTAGCACTGAAGAACCCCCCACTTTGCCCTCCAGAACCATGGCTTTCATACGATTTAGAAGTAGCCTAGAAGAGGTAACTTCCCCCCCTGAAATAGCAGTCCTAAGGACTCTAGGTTTACCAGAATTAATTAAATAGGGTAGAAAAAATACTGTAATCAATGTTCATTTTAGGTTTATCTTAAATTTTTATTTCTAGGTTTCAAAATTGAATGCCTAATCTTCTTTATGAACATTTATATTGCACTGTAAATTTGATAGCATATATATTTGCATAAGTGTTAAATGTTACAATATTTAATTTGATTCTACTGCTTTAGGACAAAATTTATATTAATTACACACAGCTTGTCTAGCTTAGTTTTTTATATATATTTCAGTCTGGCTGTAGGAGAAAATAAAAAGAGTGCCATTTCAAATTGTTTCTAAATCATCAGTGTTAAGCAGCAAAATTTTATTTGACAAAAAAGTAAACATCAAAATTACATTTCTTTCTTCCACTTAAAACGATGGAGCCGTTTTCCTGGAGATGGCTGAACACCTGCCTTTCCATGGGAAGTAGTGAATTAAGTCCTTGTTTTACCTTGCTTGCACACACTGCTTTTGCTTTACCTATTAAACTGTCTGTTTCAACCCACATGTTTTCTAACTTTTCCCTTTGATTCTCTCCCTCATCATTCGGTGAGGGGAGTGAGCGAGTGACTGTGTGTGGCTGAGCTCCCTGCTGGGGTTAAACCACAACAAGGGATTAATCCTGTAATAATCCTGTATTTAATCCCATTACTTGGCCTGAATGTATAAACCACTGTCATGCTGAAAGAGAACACAGTGTTTCTTACGGGTCACCTCCTTTAACACTGGATTTCTGGACACATTTGCACCTCCTAGTTTACTAAGGGGTTGTGGACTTAAAGGTTGGAACCCTTCGAATTCTGTGATATTTGTGGAACTCTCAAGATCAGGAAAGTATCAATCAGCTTTCAGTCTTTTTTTTTTTTTTTTTTTATTTTATGTGGATGAAAAGACACACAGTTTTACTTAGTGGATGTTAGAACATAACTCAGAACATTTGGTTATTCAGTTTCTGCCTAGGCGTGCTTCATCACAGCCCAACCACTTCTGAAACTCTACAGGGATTATGGAATATAAGAGGTAAAGGGTCTGTTAAAACACCACAGTTCTTATAAATTCTTTTGTCTATTTTTCAGCTGGAAGGGATGATAGAATCATGAAAAAAGCATTCTAACAGGGTACAGAGTCCATCAGTGCCCTTAAAAGAGACATGATCCTAGCAGTCATCCAGTACTGTTGTCTTTGAAGGGTGGATAAGAAAGAGCTAGAGGTTGAAATGTGCAATGAAGATTAAAAGCACTTTTCCTGTAGAGAGGAGCACATCTGACATCCATTCAAAGATAATGATAGCAGTCTATTAAAGGTAGGTGAAACAAAGGGACAAGGGAAAATGCGTCTAAATAAAAAATAATGATCATGGTCTTAAAGGACTCAAAAATAAACACACATCAGGTCACTAACTGGTAAACAATAAAATCTTAAGTGCCATTTATCACAGAAACAAACAGATATACATAAAAAGAACAATGTTCTTCACCTCAGATGGTAAATCAAAAGCATGCTTTTAACCAGGAGCAGCCCAAAAGAGAGAAACAAAGAAACTCTTGTGATTCACTCTTGACATTGCAGAGATAATGACATTAACTCTCAAGACAGTGACAGCTACATCTGAAGTCCCTTCTTAGGGCCTTTTTTATTTAATTAAAACCAAAGGTAATTGAAGGAAGATAGGGTGTTTGGGTAGTAACTTGTGCTATATGCTGGGGGCTGAGTGACAACTCGATCCAGCTGAATAGATATGTTTTAAGTGATCTATAAAAACCTATAAAACTCAAACAGTGTTCCCAACCAATCTGGTCACCATGAAATACAAGACTCGTTTCACGAGTTTTTTAATTTTCCCTCATTCAGGCTGAGCTAAGAAGATAAGAAGATACAAATACAGATTTCTGCCAGACTGCAGTTCACAGAACAGATTCTCAGCTTTTATACATGGTTGCATCTTGTTAAACTCCACAGAGACATGCAGATTCAGAGAAGATGAGTATCTTGTCCATCAAGCAAGTAATGCTGTTGTATGTGTGGAAAGGAACAGTTTATTTTATGACTAGAAAAGGAAACTATTTTATACAAGACTGCACTAGCCTTGCAGAGCTTGGCTTGCAACAAAATTTGCACACAAGTTTCACCTACTTGAAACTTATAAGTAAGGTTTTGCTCCACAGACCTGAACAAATTTCCTCAAAAAGTCAGAGAAGGACTTTTCTGTCTCAAATATCTTCCAGAGTCTTTAAAGCTGCTGGCACAGAAGCCACTTATGTATATTGAAGAGATGGTCCATAACAGGAGAGTTTAGAATGTCAGCCTCTTTCTTTTTATGCTAGAGCAAAATTTGCTTGATCTTTGATATAAATGGGGGCAGTTTCGATGTCACTCAGCAGAACAGCAATGGTACACACACACACAGGCACATGTGTGTGTGCACATGCACCCTTGCATGCCAGCCAATCCATTACAGTACTTTTAAATAACATTTTGCATGTGAACTTTCTAAAATCCCACATGTCTACTTTGGATGTAGCCCACTTGAAAAATTCAAATGAAAAGCAGAAGGATGAATCTTTGAGTTGTATTCTAACAGACTTGGATGACTGAAACACACACTGCCAGTAAAACTGTTCAAGATCTCTCATGAGAACTTAATACACAATTTCAGTATCTTTACTTGTCTGTTAATGTCTCTGGAAAGCTAGTCATAATCATCACCTCAATTAAAAGATGTCCAAAATTAGACTGACAGAACCATCAGCCCGAGTCTGTCTTCTGTCAGACTCACCATAAAACATTCTGAAGATATCCTATATCCCACATTTAGTGTTGCTAGTGACTATGTGGCTGTTAGAGAAAAAGGTTTTTCTTTGCCTTAGAAAGCACCAGAGAAGAATTTTCCTACATAGTAAATGCTACTTACAGACAGGTATTTTTCAGTCCTCGGTGTTTTAAAAAAACCAACCAATTTCTACACAGGTAATATGTGTAAACCACTCGATGAAACTAGTCACAGTAATGCTTGCTTTGGTGCCAATTTCATTACTTTGATCAGTGTTGCTTCAAGGTGGAAAATAGCTTGTGCAGAACAGCTTAAAATGCTTTATACAGAGAAACAAATAGTTAGAGAATTTGTGATTTTGTTCCACAAAAATCATGGGCGTGCTTGACTGAAATTCTAAAACTAATTCAGAATTAAGAATGAAGAAGAAATGGCTACTGCTCACTTTTTAGAATTTTCATTCCCTAAATCAGAACAAAAATTCACTGAAGCTGAAAATAACTCACTGCTAAAAAAAACCCCAGCGCAAATAAAATTTGACTCGGGGCTCCCTGTATGTTACCTGTTTTTCTGACTTCAGATTGTGATGATTTAATATCATTCCTATCTCTATTGCATTCAAGAATTTGACATTAAGGAGGACATAGGACAGATCATTACGTTGATTTTTAGACACGTCTTGCTTCTTTCTCCGTCTGCCCAGGACAGGCCAGTGCAATTCTAGGCAATGCCACTGTTATGAACATCTTCAAAAACATCTGACTGTACTGAAAGCTTTTACATTTGTCTGGAGCACATATTAATCTCTAGAAATTTATTTCACAGGCATTCCTGAGAAGAAAATATTCTATTTCCCATGTCAGTCTAGATAGAACAAAGTGGAATGCATGTCTTGATGGCTCAAGGATGTGATCTCTGAGATACTAAGTCTTCAAATCACCAGGTTCTTAAAAGTGCAGGATCCCCATCCTCCCTACTTCCCTTTCCTCACAAGAAGATGAAAAATATCATGGGGGAAAGGTTTGACTGAGAAAAGAGCAGAATGTTTGGCAGAAGAAGCAACTATTTTTTGCATGCTCCCATCAAATCAGCCACACTATCTCTCCTTCTCTTCTCCTCTCACCAAATGAGGTGTAGACTCCTACGTGGGAAAGCATGGGAGGAGAAAGGGGAAAACAGGAAAAGATTTTGAAAATCAGTGTATCTTATGGCCCAGGAGGTTTAGGGTACCAGGCTTTACCCCTGAGCAGCATGACATAAGTCCAATATATTTCCTACTTTCAAACCACTGAGTGGTGTCACAGGCTCTGTTTTGTTGACGGTTGTATGGTATTCCTTGCAAGAATAAATCACAAATGCAAATCAGTTGCATGACTATCTAAAGTACTATTCACAGAAGCAGGCGATGGGTAGAATAAATATTAATATTCAGTAAAATAACAACAAATATTTATTTCCAAGTTTCTAATGCACCCATCTATACTCTATAAGGATGACTTGTGTCCTTTCAGTCAGTTCTTCCTCTGGGTGTATGGGGGATTTAGGTTCCAAAACCACTTTAGTACTTTTGAAAAGGTTTCCCATTATGAACTCAATCAGACTTTTTCCTGAACTTTATGAGGTCCTCTGAAATGGATGAACATTGAAATGCCTTTGATATTATCATTTTCTCTCAGAGTAATAATTATAATTAGCTCTTTTCTAATATCCTCTTTTGGCTTTAGTACAGCTAAGGCTATAAAACAGACTTGAAATTTTTCCCAGGCAGTGTTGGGAACTCTTTTGTATTTTAAGTCAATACCTAAATATAATCAGTTTTCTTAATGTGAATGAAAAGTCTGTACGAAGTCAAAGGACTTTTATGATGTTCTAAAAAGATATTAGACCCTTATTCCCTTGAAGTAACCTTGACAAGATGCCTAGAAACTCTCATGAGGGGCATTCTAGAATGTTTCCTAATTTTCTTCCTTCCTCCCCGCATTTCACTACTTTATCCCTCTCTTATTCCTTTCCTTCTACACAGAATCTTACTTTCCAAGTGATCTGAGCCCCTTATACATTCTTGCCCCTCCAAAAACTTACTCCCCTTCTTCTTTTTATTTCCTGCTCTATATGCATAATTTACAGTCAGTGTATTTCTGCAATCGGAAATCATCTCCAAAGACACCTGTCCATGGCTTTCTACTAAACAAGCTTATGTCAAATTATCTGATAGCTGCTTCCTAAAAAGCAAGTATCCCATCTCCACCTTGCTGAGCACTGCATTGTCTGCTCATATTTTTTAACTGTTGCTTTCTTTCAAATTTAAGAATATGGTGTTGGTCATCCAGGTGTCCACAGGTGTCCCAGAGGGTTCAGTCACTGTCCACAGCTCTTTCCCTCCTACATAATGTCACTGAGCAACAGTATTCAGAGAACCTTTATTCTGACGAGCCTCCATTCTTTTTCTGTGTTCAGCTTTGACCTCTGATAAAGATGTAAACATCCCCTTGTGTTTCTGCCGTATTCTTATCACAGGATCATAACAAAATTTGGATGGGAGGACAGCAGGAGTTCTCCAGTCCAATCTGCTGCCCAAATCTGGGTCAGATCTGAAGTCAGATCAGGCTGCTCAGCTGCATCTTTAAAACCTTCATGGAAGGAAACTGTGCAACCTGCCTTAGAAGTCTCATGTGCTGGGCTCTTCCTGTGAATCTCAGGCTTGACATCCTCAAGAGTATTCTGAAGGAGTGTTGCTTTTCTTTTATACCCACCTACTATGAAAATCCATATTCTTTCTCATCATCAAGGTACATCACGTGGGTGCTGGTATTGCACAGACACTCAAGAGACAGAACTCTTTGCATAAAAGTCAAATTATTTGGATTGGGGCACAGGATCGTGCGCAGGGCATGGGGGATTTGACTGGTGGACACCCCAGGAGCTTCAGTTGCAAGGATTCTCACAGCAGCATCTTCAGCTGGATAGAGTGAGACTCCCTGATATGTTCTTCTGCTCATTTCGTATAATCTACCTGGCCTGTGGTTGTACGTGACCACTTCAGCACAGGAGTAATAAAATGTTATTGATTGTCTCTACTACATACAAAACAGCTTCAAAATACCTTACCAAAGAGCTGTCCTTCGTGACCATTTCTGCATCTGTAGGAATATATTCTATTGACTATTTACACGTTTTGTCCATGTACAATTTCATTGATCCTGCAAGAAGAATCTCTGTGGCACTCCACCCACTACATTAATCAATAGGTGTAGGCAACTAAATTGGACTTGACACAGCAGGAGCAGCCCAGTGGAATCCCTAGGGCTGCCTGAAATCCCCACCTGGAGAGTTCTTGCAACAATCAATAAAATACTTAATTTTCAAGGTGACTAGTGTTTCAGACAATCCTATGTTTTTTTAATTCTCTGTTGGAAAGTGATAATGACAGCAAGCTCAATTCCTAACTTTCATGAGATGGGGGAGTAGTTAAGTCCTAGGAGTCTTTTGCTGTCATTGGTATGTATCTCAGCCATTGCAAAAACCCATGTACTCCTCCGGGCTTTAAGTGGAAGTCTCCAGCTGGGATTGAAATTAGCAAATTAGTTTACTGTAGCAACATCAATATTGACACAAGCACAGAAATGGATTTTTGGTTGGTGGTTACTGTTTTTAAGAGTGTATAAAGAAGAAGGACATTATATTCATTCATATGGTATGGGCAGGTCTGTTTTTTTCACAGTTTGTACATGTTTGTTATGAATGTATTTATGCTTCTTATTCCAGATATACTTTTTCTATTTTATTCAACTCTTCTAATCCAGGGTTGGTACCTGATGCTGTTGTTGTAAGTTGGAAGAAAATCCACAAACAAACAAAATCAAACAAAATACAGAACCTTCTTTTGTTTCTTACTTTATATCAATTAAATTACTCTTGGAACGAAAAACTGAATAAAATATTCTGATGTCACCTCATTAAAAAGGATTCAGGGCTGACATTTTCTTATCTAAGTTCTGCTTTCAGTTACCCTGGTACAACCCATCAAGGCTATTCATTTGATCAAGTTCAGAATACACTTAAACCCCAGAATTTATGAATTTGAGATTGTGAAGAGAGGGAGGGTATGAGGCCCAAAGAATCCATTAGAAAACTTTTACACCAAATAAATCTTTAAGTCCTCTGGAGCATGGGTTTCTGAGATGAAATGACAAGGAGTAAAAGAAATTACAACGAACATAATTTTCTTTTATGTTACTTTAATCTTTTCTGTGAAAACCACTTAAAAATCTTGATCATTGTACTTGTTTGAAAGCTACAAAGGAATAAGTTCATAAAATTAAGTCTCCAAGTCAATCAATCAGTATGCAGTTAAACAGTTCAGAAAAACTGATCATAATTCAATAAATCATACTTTTTCTATTTTGTATGTGTGTGTGATTATTAATGTTCTTAAACATTGGAAAACTGAGATATTCATCAGTACATTTGACCTGACTGGAAACTTTACTTTGTCTTCACTCTGAAGACCACAGTCTAGTTTGAGAATGAATATACAAATGCACACAGATGCTCCATTCCATGAAACATTTGCATTATTATGTTTTTTCGACACAAAGCAATTTCAAAAAGCCTGTTGTTAGCTTCCATCAAAATCACCTTGGTAAAAACATGATTGCAAGTGGATATGTCCTATATAAGGACATATGTTCTATAAGATAAGAACAGAAGTCCACCCATCCTGGCATCCTGTGACTGACAGCAGCTGAAACAAATGCCCTGGGCAAACAGGAGAGGGGCAAGCACAGGATTATTGTTCCAGAATATTTTTTCACCTTCCTGCCTTTTGAAATTCAGAGATATATTGGAAGAAATGTGACATTTTTATATTTAACTGGGGTAGATAGATCATCACCTGTACCAATAATACTTCCACGCCCTGTTAAAAAAAAAACCCAAAAAGAATTATGATCAGGTAAAAGAAAAATCAACTGATGAACAGTGTGGGAAGCGCAGGGGGCACAAAATAGTCTTTGTTATAATTTCATTGACCTTTTCAAGATTTCCTGGGGTAGAGGCACTGCTGATACCCCTTTAGGGTCTGATCCCAAACTGCCTTGCATCCATAACAGTGTTTTTCTTACCTATGAGACTTAAGGAGATTTTCATCCTCCTTACTATTACTTTTGTTTAATTAATTTAGTAAAGAAAATCTGATCTGTTTAATCAGGTTAATTAAACAAGTATTATCTCTTTGTGTGAATGTTACTGTTTTGGATTAACTGAATTTAGTTCAAATATTATGAATCAATTTATACAAAAAGAAATAAACCCAGTATTGGACTGCAATACTTGCTCACAGTTTTCAGGGTTCCCCATTTAACTTGACAGCTTAGGTTAAGGTAGTGTAATTTCAGTCTTTGGGCTGTGTATGATGCCACTCCACAGTACATCAGGTATTTGAGACAATGTTTTCTGGAGCTGCATTTACCTCCTTGTCTATTTCTGCTCAAAAAATTAGGCACTAATAAGAGGCCTTAGTTTAAAAAAAAAAATCTAGAAAACTATTTTTATGACTATCAAGAACAGAAATCATACTTGGAGTCTAAAAATGTTGAGATCCAGAAGCTGTTGAAATCAGTGGGAAAATGCTTATTGACATTAAAATTTTGTGTCACACCAAGCAGCCCAAATCTTCAGAACTAATAGAAAATTCTGTGGTGACTAACAATTTCCAACATAAAGTTTTTCTCTCGTTTGAAATAGTAAAAAAAGCAGTTTCTTTGGGCTATTTTACAAAGCTAAGCATCAAATGGGTCTATTATAGCCAGATTTAAGCTGTTAAAAGGGAAAATTTTACAGGAAATTAACGGGTTTTTGCAAGCCAGTGTCTTGTAATCTCCCATTTGGGACAATAAAGAAGCTTTTTTTGTACATACACTGCCAAAGGAAGCTTCTTTTCTTACAAACATTGTGTATTTAAGCTCAGCAAAATTCTCGTTGGGTGGAAATTATTGGCATGGTCTTTTCTTTTTTTTTTTACCCATTGGGAAATTACCTGTCTTTAATTATGTGTCAAAATATTGTCCACCCATACACTGCTTTATGAGGAGGAACTCTTAGAAATTTTATCGAGACAAAAACCAGAGCTGGTAACTGCAAAGGATATTTGTACCTAAATGTCAGGGGCATTCAGGTCCTTTGAATGTTATAGACGTGGATAAAGTGCCTTTGGAGGAAATGAGATGTGTGCCTTTTGTCACTGGCTTTGAAAGGAGCAGGGCTGGGTCCTGATGAAGCAAGAGCAAGATGGCAACAGGCTTTTATTCCTCCTACATTAACAGTGATGGAAACAGAGGCAGCCTGGTCCACACCAGAAAGGCCAGTGCCAGGGAAACAAGGCACGTCATTGCTCTCTGCAGCTTCCTGAGGAGGTGAAATGGAGAGGGAGGCACTGAGCTCTTCTCCCTGGTATTTATTCAGTCAAAAGACTTGTGGTTCAAACCATTTCTTTATGGAGAGGGTGGTGAAACTCTGGAACAGGCTTCCTAGAGACATGGTTAAGCCTGTCAGTGTTTAAGAGGCATTTGGACAATGCCCTTAATATCATGCTTTAACTTTTGGTCAGCCCTGAAGTGGCTGTGCAGTTAGATTAGATGATCACTGTAGGTTTCTTCCAACAGAAATGTTCTATTCTAGTCTAGCCTAATCTAGTCTAGTCTAGTTTATCTCCTCACAGACTCTTTTTTGTTTCAGTTTTTATTTTCCTCACAATTACAGCATGCAGAAGATAGCAGAGAGAAAGGAAGGGAGGATATTCTTCTTTATCAAGCTTTATCTCACCAAAATATTAACTTCCATCTATTGCTCAGAGTGCAATAGATTGCTGTTTATACTGTGATTCTCTAGAATATGATGAAAGAGATTATATTGTTATAAACAAGCCAAATCCTCACCCTTAAAATCCTGGAAAGTGGATAAAAAGAATAATCTCGGATTCAGTCAGGAATTCAGCAAATTCACTTTTAAAATAAAAACTTCATTCTTACACTGTTTTTTTCAGAATATGACTTATTCTTTAAGCTCTGTCAGGAATAGGGATAACAGTAGTTCAGAAGATGAAAATAAATTATCCTCTGATTCTATTATTAGTTTTTAGCCAGATAAGTCACTCGACTTTCCTGGTAGACATATTCCAAAGCCCCTTTACAAAGCTTTGCTAGATCTTGTCTCTTGTAAATTAGACCCAACTCCAAGTGGAACAGTAGAATGGAGACAATATTGAATGGAGAGAACATCATAATGAAAAGGATATTCAGAGATCTCATGTTCTTGCCCCAAAATTACACTCACCAGGCAAGCCCATGAGAGCTCATTAACACAAAGCTTGGTTCTTGGTTTGATCTGTGAGCTTGATACCACTGAGCCCAAGGAGTTACTCCACAGCAACACTGATGTAGCAGAGAGAAGAGAAAACCCCTCCTCATCATCCACATCTTGTCTCTTTTACTGGAAAAGTATGCATTATTTCTTCTATATTCCTGCACGAAATTTGTATGTGCTGGGAATGTGACTTAGTCTTTATAATATAATAGCATTATTATTATTCTTTCTTCTGTTTGTTTTTTTCCAAACTGAAGTTAAGCTGAAATTGAATATTGAACTGTTGCATTTCAACTGTAGAAGTCACCTTTACTTTCTATCTTTGATGCTTAACTAGGAATGGGTCCCAGGATCATGAGCCTCTCCCAGTATTAGTGGAGAAATTCCAGAGCCATTTTTGCAAACTGTGGCAGTGGTATCCTTTTTTTGGCCATTCAGCCCACTTAATGTCAGCACCTGTAATAGTTCTGCTCCCATTAGGCACTGGTCAAGCGATGTAAAACAAGTTTAAGCAGAACCTAGTTTTGTTCCTGGCACAGGCAAATCTGGAAGCATTTCTTCTCAAGGGAGTCCGAAAAATCTCATCTCTCACTCCACAGTAGTCAGCTTGGTTGTATTTATGTGAAGATACCAAAGCACTCTCAGGGAAAGAGGTTGGCCACGCGTTTTCTCAGCTAGAGTATCTCCTGCAAGAAATTGTAAAACAAGAAAATTCCTTTTTTTTCTTTACTGTCAATGTTTATGTTATCTCAGTTGTTTTAGGAGTTTGCAACAGCTGTGAAACCCCACCACAGAGATATTCCTGGAATAATTATCTCTTACTGCAGTCTAATCAGAATAGAGAATGTGACTGGGTCAAGGCTTTGGAGTTTGTTAAGATGAGATTCATGCAATGATAAATAATGTATGTCTCTAATGTGTTGCAACAAGATGTAAAAGAAAATTAATTTCACAGGCAGTTTTTATTATTCTTGAATCTGTAACCTGTCATCTTCGCTGTAAGTCAAATGCCAAATTACAGCTAAAATCCTGTTCTGCAAATGAAATCCTTTAGTTATGCTCATTTTAATTTTAAATTTAATTGTTTGCATTTTACAACCCTTACTATTAGCCTGGAAAGCAGTTCTACCTCCTAAATTTTAGGACACCAAAAAAAACCCTTCCCTGTTTTAGTACTGGAGATGTAAGTCATGACGCTTCAGCCTTACCTCAAGTGCTTTTCAGGAAGGCTGCAGGTAATGAACTGAAAGGAAGAAACCGGGGCTATTGGGAAGGCATGTGGTAAGTGGGAGACTTGGCACCGGAAGGATTTAGAGACCTCTGGCAGATACAGTATTTAGGCTACAAAGCCATAGAAAACTGAGTTTCATCAGTTCTACTAAAACAGTTTGTTTCTACAGGAAAATACATCGATGTAAATAAGCCATAAAGTTAAACTACTGCTCAGGGTCAACAGACCATCAGTAGGCTCTTGTGTCCCTTTGAACTGGAAGCATGCAAAGTTACTGTGCCTCAGACCTGGGGACAGTAACTTCCTGCCAGCATTAATACTATCTAGGTCAAACGCTCCTCTTATACCTCAAGTTTTGGATCTGGGCCTAAGCTCCCACTGCTAAAGCTTCAAAATTACTTCAAGGCACTTCACCAGCCAAAAACATTAAAAGATTTACTTTACCTTTAAAGAAATTACTTTGGAGTGAAATGCAGCTTTTTTTTTTTTCCCCAGCTTGAATCAATTTTAAACAACATTTTATTACAGGAAATGAAACATACCAGGTGGAGCTGCAACATATTTTTTAAATTGGCAAAATTAATCAAACTCCAAATTTGACAGGTCAGTAGAGTTAATATAACTAGACTTGTAGAAAGTGCCCAGTAGTGAATACTGTTCAAGATTGTTGCTTTCCAAATGAAAGAAAAAACTCAAGCCATTTAGATGCCATCTGCTGCAGGCTGTATACCTTGCTCCCAAAGAGTTTGCAGTATTGCATTCCACAACAAGTGACTGGACATGTACAAAAGGCATAGGTTAATCTTTTGCTCTAAAAATTTACTGGCTCCAGGCAGACTTCTGTCTGGAGCAACTGTGAAAGTGGGTTTAGGTGACCTTGATGTAAATAACACCAAGAACAGAGATAACCATCTGAGAATATATATCTAAATCCAAACTACTACAGCTAAATGCTAGAGCTCTATGTTCAGCTGAAATTTTTTGAACATATTTGCAAACCATTTTGGCCAATATCTAATTTTAACAGCAGAAGTTCTGCTAATTAGTTCTGTATTCACCAACTCAGCCTTCCGAAATGCTTTTCCCATTGAATTAGCTATGAGATGCACAGACCAGCTTATGAGAAGGCAAGTTATCTGGAGAGGAAAAAATAACTGGCATCATAGCACACAGCACAACTACTGATCTGTCAGCTGATAGTTTTGAATCTCTAACAGGACATTTCTAATAACCTAAATAAGCAACAGCTGAAAATACTTATCAGAGAAATTAAAACAGAGGATGAGAAGACAGGACAATATTCCCTGAATCATTCAGAACATGAAATGAATGAGAAGTTAAGAGTGCACTAAAAGTTAAATGAGAGAGATGACAGGAAATTAGAGGTGAAAGTAAGATTTTTTTTTTTTTTTTTACATTTACTGTACAGTATTTTTTGAGATAATCCTCAACTTTCTAACTGACATTAGGCTGTCCTGGGATTCAGTTTCTAAACTGATAATATGGGCAGAAAAAAAATAGTGTTTTAAAAAATCACTACCTCAGTGAAGGACATTTCTACCACAGAACCAGCAAAGGAGATTCTATCATTTTCCCATGCATGCCAGTCTGAAAACACATATGCATTTTCACACTGTGTGTGTAAAAGAACATGCAAGATCCTGAGTTCCTGGACCAGACAAATTGCTCAAAGCTGGGCAGGATGCAAGTGTCTAAATCAAACATTCTGACTGAAGGAAATCTTTCACAATTTTTTGACCACCCACTTTAGGAGCACTGAAGTCAACACGTACATGAACGTTTTACTCTGAAGATTCCCAGGCACCCGAATTTCAGTTTTTATGCATGTCCAGGGTCATATCAGTGCTGCAATCTCTGTGCAAACCTCCCATCTAGCTGGGAGCAAGACTACAAGCTCAATGGACCCAAGGCACTGTGCAAAGATTTTATTTCTCTAAAACTGTAGCTCCAGCTTCATCCCCTCAAAATAAACCTGGAGGAGGCATTTGCATTTGGATTCCTATTTTGGAAGCAGGAGTGTTCCCCACTCTTTCTGATGATGCTGTTCAGCAAATAATTCGGCTACAGTGGGGGCACAGGGAACATAAGTTGTACCACAGCAATTACAATGGTCCCATGGGATAACAGAAATTACAGAACTGATATAGTTACCTAGCTACAAAGCAGGCTTTTCCTAGCTCCAAGTGGATTTAGAGGATCTCACGTTTCCAGCCACAGATCTCCCTTATTCTTGGTAAATGTTAGGACATTACTGAATAAATGTCACCAGGGGCTGATGTGCTCAGGGGTAAGATATTTCATCAAGGATGACCATGTATCTGGAAATCCACACATGTCCAGGGGTCATGTGTGGAGTTACTTGCAAAATGCAGGGTTTGCAAAACATCTGGCTCACTAATCCTCTTCTACGAGTCACAAGGTACAAGGGGCCTGACCTACTGTGCCAAGACTCTGCATTCACTGTATAGTAGCCTCAAGGGCTTACTGTTAAAAGGTTTGTATATTTGCTCAGATGGGTGTCTTCACTTCAACAGTGTGAATACTCCTCTGTTTCTCCTGCCTCCAACTTTGTATACAGAAAAGCTTCACAAAGCTACAGCTGTTTTTGTCGTTTTGGGTAAAATAATATGGAGGATTGAGATGTTAGTTGCTGTAAACACAAAATAATAATAACTTATTATAGCCTAAGTATCAAACTTATATGATGGTGATATTCAGGCATACATTTCTCTTAACTAGACTGAGATTGGAATTACCTATACTTTATATATATATATACATATACCTATACCTACATTAGATTGGCATTAGCTATATTTGTATTGCAATGCACCCTAAAATTGAACACAAGATCTTAAAAGGACAAAGTAAACTACAGCCAGAAAAAAAATAAAAGCAAACCAGAAAACTTGTGTGTTGCTGCATTCCACATAATGTAATTCTATACACATGAATTCTTAAAAAAATAAATTGCAACAAACGCTCCTCCTTTCCTCACTACAGCTTGCATATGCAGTAAATGATATACAAATTATAAAATAGTTCTTGATTCAATGGTCTAATATTTCGGAATGTAGAAGGGGACATTTTCTGGGAGTAATGTTGCAGTACATTGCTACACTAAAATATGAACCACTTTTACGAGGTTACACTACAAATCATTTGGATCTGTTTGTAAAACCTCTCCTCGCAAATGCTTCCTATCATATTGATTTTTGAAGAATGCTTCACATTCTCATGCTCTCAGCATGGTGTATTAGCATACAGTAGTTCAAAAAATACATCTATTTTTGGGCATTTTTTCTATCAGTATTAATTAACTCTTGACTATGTTTGAATGATTGAGACAAATGACAGTTTTATTTTGTCTTTTGCTGGGTATTTTGCTCACAAACTTTGAACTACCTATGCATGTTTTCATGAAGAGAAAAAAAAATCTAAAATTGAAATTCTCCTGAGTTTCTAGTCTCAAAACATCAGAAGAAAAATGAAGGTGTGGAATTCATACATTTAAAAGCAGAGAGGGGAGAAAAACGATGGCAGAAAGATCATCTCTGTATGTAAATACTGTCAGTCATTGTTATGTGCATCAAAAAAAAAAAAGAGTACAAATAGGCAAGGTGAAAGGAAGACTGTGAAATAGGAACTTGTACTGATTGCTTGTGAACAGGGAGCTCATTCCTCTCTGTGCCCTTAAATACTGTTCTCCATAAGACACTGTAGTATCCACTCCTCATTAGAAATCTGCTGACAGCAACAGCCTGAAGGCTTTGGCCATTTGTTGAAATGGAAAGTATAGCAGAAATAATACAAGCAGTCCCCTCGTGTTTGACAGCTGGGAGCATACTGGATGCATGCAGCTTTAAATAGCCAACATACAAAAAAAGTAAATGTCCTAAAGAATTCACTTGTGTACAGTGTACTAACCATGTACCAAGTACATTCACAATGAAGGAAAAAAATCTTCCAAGGAATAATCTTGAACCGAAAATTTAAACAGAAAATACAAGAGGAGCCACTAGAGATGATCTCAACCAGTACCTTGTGGTGCTCATGAATGAGTACTTGTTTTATATGCTTTTAAGAGCCTGTAAAGAGATTTTACAGCCTTCTTCTATGACCTTAAATATATCACTTTCATGGTCATTAGAAAGTGTTTCCTAATATTTCATTTAAATTCTTACTTGACAAAATTTAATTCACTTTCCTACTTACTTTAGGCGTGTAGAAAACCAGCTAATTTTCCTCTAGTGTAACCTTTGACAAATCACAATACCGTAAGTATGATTTTCCCCTTTTATCTCTCTTTGTTAGACCAAACATAACTAATTCCTCTATGAGTTTGGTTTTGATAGTTCTAATATTACTTTAATTACTGCTCTGGATAATCATGAGTCTCCTTATCAAATGCTATCATTAGTAATGGTGAGACTATTATTTTTGTCTCACATTACCCTTTATAATGTTTTGAAAATAAAACTTTATTTCATGTCTAAATATGGAAAGAAATAGAGTGTTTCCAGATGACCAGAATAAAACTGTTCAATTACAAAAAAAATCCTTACTATTACAGTTTTAGTAGGATTGCTGTTTATTGTCATGTATTTGTAAGAAGTCTCTTGGCATGTCCACTGCTGCCCTTATCATCTGAAAATGTTCTGGTTTACAGATGACCTGCAGCACAGGTGAGATGTTGGAGTGCCATGCTTTGAAAAAGATTTTGTTTCTCTTTCACCATGGAAAATAAAGCATCAGTCCATCAGTATCCTCTTCACAAATAGCGTAGATTCCTCATTGTTTTTGTAAGTCTGACGCAAACTTAATATTAAGTAAAGGTCCTTAAAATCAAACATATCTGACATAAAGAAATTTTTCATTCCAATGCCAAGGTCAAGCCCTTCCAGGAGACACACAGCCTGAACTGCCTCATCCTTCATTAACACATGGTAGTTCTAAAAAAAACAACTGGAAAAGCCTCTTGCACACTACAATCCTGGAAGCTGATAATAATAAAAAAATTTAAAAGCACCCAAACAAAAAGCTTTACCTATGACTGCTTCTTCTTAACAAGCATGTCAACCTACCCTCTGCAGTGGGGACCAGCCTTGACCATAGAAGACCAAATCACCTTGTTAACTGTTGCTTACAAATTTGGTCCCTTACATCCTGACAGCATGAACTTGTGTTAGTGCATGATTGTCTATTGCTATTGCTTCCAATCTCATTAATGACTTAAAAGCAATATGAGGGACTTAAATTCAGAATGGGTTAGAAAAATCAGGCTGTTGGTCACCATTTAAAATTGCTCATGTCTACTGAGCTTTCAAAATAAAGACAGAAATTTGATGGAGGAAAGAAGGAGATCGATTTGCAAAGTTGCTGTTGATGCTGTGATTCATGAGTCAACATCTGACTTGTAAATCACTGTTCTCTTGTGATTTTCACTGGAATGGAATCTTCCCAAATCACTGTGAAGGTAGTGGTCCTTTGAATGTACAGTGTCAGATCCTAAAAGGTATATAATTTATTAAAAATAAAATTAAGGATAAGAATATGAGAGTATTTGCATTATTAGACTGAATTAGTTCTGTCCAAAGTAACCTGTGAGAAATGATCTCCTGATAAGGCAAGGGATGGCTTATTGGTTCAGTCTCCTTGTCATCCCTTGTGTTGAGGGAAGACTTTCTCTTACTTTCCAATAGTTAGAGAGGCCCAGGGAGAGATTCTGTGCAATTATTTACTCCTACTACACATGGGATTCTTATCTTCTTTTAAAAATATGAGAGATTCAAATTCAAAGTGGAGCAGAAACAGTGTCCTGTCACCACTGCATTAAATCGTTATAGTGAGTTCAGCATTAAAGAGATTCTCAGAGGTGGAGAGAACTGAACACAAAGCACTCTCTGATCAGAGACATTTCCTTCCACAAAAGCAACAATTACAAGACAGCCAGATTTAGGTAAAGCAAAAAGATATTGCAATGAGTATATTAATCAGTGTTTTGGGTTGGACTTTTGTTTGAGTATGCAAATGGGGGAACCTACCTACCCAATAACCTCAGACAAAGAAAGCCCATTCTGTGGCCCAGAGAGAAGTTAGCTTCATCCTGCCAAAATAGAGAACACGATTCTATTTAATAATTTTAGGTCCTTTTTTTCTATAGTACTCTAAATTTAAAATGGGAGAAAGAAGTACTGTGTATTTGTTTATATATGCCAGTTAGCAGTAGAAGAAACCTTCTGATCATGTGAAAAAGATATTTAGAAATGTTTCTACTTTGTAATTTTAAATTAGATTTGTGAATATCTACTCAATTTTTGTATTTAATAGATATGGAAGTGGCTTCCATTACATTATAAAGAAAAAAGCCCTTTTCCTTCAGGGTTCATACCACCATTTGCTGTATATTGACTATTTTGAGCTAGGACCATCTATCACTTTAATCAGGCAATGTAATTCAATCTTTTTATTCTATAGGATGGCATTCAAAATCCTAACAAACTTTAAGGACAAAGCAACATGCAGCCTCCAGGGAAAATATGTTTTCTTTGTATGCCTTTAATACATGCTTTTAGATGGCAGCATCTTTACTATGACTTAGCCTGAAGAAATGTTACCTGTCATCTCATACACTGGGAGGGTAGAAGGATGATCTTTTCAAAGGCTTACGATGTGTATTAGGGTCAAATTGCCTTTGAACAATTTCTCCAGCAACCCAAAGGAAATCCTTTGTACTGATCAATTCAATTGTTTGACAGATGTATGTATAGTGCCTTTCAAGCACAAGTTACTGGACCTCTGGTAAGAATTCCTACAAGAAATTTTATGCCTCATGTGTTACAGAAGAAATCAGGCTACATGATCATTATAGTGTAATCTGTACATAAAACTTATGAATCTGTGTGTGTAACCCAAAGGCATGCTGAGAGAAATTGAAATAACACGTGGACTGAAGAAAGGCAAAAATTTAAAAAACTACTATTTTTAAGGTTTGTTTTTCTTTTCTTCTGGAAAATATTACTTCCTTCTTTCTCCAGAAACAATTTGTGATTTGCTTAAAATAAATAACCCTCCTAATCTTTGTTGGTTAAACTTTAGGATTTTCAGTATTTGCTGGAAATAAAGGGGAAATTTTGAAAATATATGATGAAGGAAGAATCAAAAGGACACTTGAAATTAATTGGTGGTGTGCTTACTGACAAAATAATTATCAAAATATTTACAATGTTATAAAAAATAAATGGGCCAAGAAGCATTGAAAATGCTTGAAAAATACCAACAACAATTATTCAGAGAAATTTGAATAAAATACATGGAAGCGCATTAAATGGTAGAATGTAGTAGACAAATCTGGTAAGTTTGAAACCATGAAGTTTTCAAGTATCAGCCTGTGAATACTTCTGAGTTGGGTAAGACTGAATTAATGACAGAGCAGAGAAGAATCACTAAATCTAAAGGTCATAATTTTTGTGTCGTAAGAGAAATGTTGTAGAATCTATTCTAAATATAAATCAAAAAATATTTAGTATTAGGTATCATGCAAAAGTGTAATACAGAGTAACTGCAGACTAATTCAGAGTTGGTCATATGGCCAATCTTGACTAACAGTGCAAATCCAGCTGGAGTGATACAGGAGAACGGTCAGTTAATACCAAATCTTTACATAATATGAATTAACTGAAAATATGTTGCACTGTAAAAACAAATGGCCTTAAGAATCAGAATAACCTTCTGTGGAGTGCAGTTATTTACTGAAGCTTAACTATAAAGCTTATTGCAACTGGTAGAATGGCTGCAAATAGAAATGTCCTATAATATATGAAGGGAATTGATCCAGACAATGTTTTAGAAATCAACACTCCTAAAAAGGCTGGATAAAACATAGAAGGTGAATTCTTAAAATGGGTGCAAAGGTTCAGCTGGGGACATTAGTGCAGCGCTTCACAGGATGCACAAGATGCACAAGAGAGCAAGTAATTTTTGCAAATATAAGTCTGTACACATAAGAACAACCAGTTTATATTAACAAGTGTGTAAGGCAATGAATGGCCTGTATACTTCACTTCTGTTGTTTTGTCCTCTTGACCTTAATCTGATATTTACACTTTTTCTGGGGTTCTTCCAGGTATGACTCTTCTCTTTGTTCTATTTGAATTAATAGATTCTATGATGGTGTGAAAAAACAACTCCTGACTAATTCTGTAGTGGAACACACAGTAGAAGCATAAGCAGCTATAGTTCCATAAAAAAGGTTTTGATGTCAAAGTCAAATAAATCTAAAAAAAAAAAAGACCCAACCAAAGAAGACCCACCAAAACCAACTAGCTAGAAATAAGAAATTCATATCATTCAGCCTGGAATGGCTTGAAGTGAAAAGTACATACTATCCAAGTGAATTCTCTAGGAAAGAATTCTACATGTAACAGAACCTACAAAAATAGAAAAAAGTTTTATTGAAACAAATGATTGACAGAGTAGTTATCAAAGGTTCATTGTGAAAATGAAAGGATTTATCGCATGGGGTTCTGAAAAAGTCTGTTGTAGATTGAAACTAATTGATATTTTCAGGAATGGCTTGAATGATGGAATGAAGCATATTTCTTACATTTACTAATGACACCATCCTGGATGGAACTGCAAGTACATTTACCTGGAATTCAAGAAACCTTGATAATTCAGGTGATTATCTCAAGAAGCATAAGGCTGTCCCACAAAACAGCAACCAGAACAAGATACTGATGATAGGGCAGAAGTAATCAGCTACAAAAACACAGGAAAGGGAAAACTGATTACAGAATAGTTCTGCAGGGGTATATGTCTTAGAGAGGATTACAAAGTGAACCTGAATCAATCAAGTATTTTTGATGCTAAAAAAAAGACAAATACCAACAAGCATGTACATGCAGGAATACAGTTTCCAAAGTACTTGAAGCAACACCCTGGAAGACTCAGTTGATGGATATTCTTGAGATCAAGTATGGTAAGAATCAGTTGGACAGTTTGGAGAAGAGTAATGAGACAAATCTGTAGTCATGCAGACAAGTCCACTCTGGGAAAAAATGTGGGACTGGTTGTCCAGAGGAAAAGGCAGCACAATAAATAAATAAATAAATAAATAAATAAATAAATAAATGAATAAATAAATAAATAAATAAATAGATAAATAAATAGTGAATAAATGAATACCATAGCAAAATTAATAATAAAGTATAAAATATTTTTGAGAGAATATAAATGTCAGAAGTGCATCTTTAAAAATAATGAAAACAGAAACCATATGCCACTGGAAAAAGAGATATCAATAGCTACAAAACCACTTCTTTCTGACCTTAATATGATGCATGAACAAATTGGGAACAAATTTTTGGAATTGAAAAAATATTGAAAACATGGAGATAAATCAAAAATGGGATAAAACATCATCTGCATTAACCAAACAACAGATTGTCTGAGGTTTGCCTGGTTTCTCAGTAAGGAACTATTTTTAGAGGAAAATTTAAATATAGTAGGGTTTTTTTCTATTTGGTTTTCAAACATGGTGCTTTATGGAAAACAGTTGGTAAAGCCTAACTGCGTGGGAATTAGTAAATGAATTCTGATGGGAAAAGGAAATGACTTATGGAAAATGACACCTGGCCATGCTTGAGGGGAAAGTACCAATCTGGATAGAGTTTACCCTTCACTACCATTGATCTTTTAAAATGTTTTTTGACAACCTAAGCACTAAGGATAGTGGTATGCTGCTGAAATAGGGCATGGTCAGCAGAGGGATTGGAATAACACAGGGAAAGAGGAAGTCAGCTATGGTTTCTGAATAGTAAAAAAAGGATGAAATTTGAGTGTACAACACACAGCACAATGTGTTTAGGGACAATACATATACATTTGCAATGTAAAATAGTAGGGAATGGGATAAAGAACACCATCCTTGTAGGTCATTAAAACTGATTCTCCTACCCTTCTTTCTCAGGATACCCAGCTCCCAGAGCTGGAAGTTAGTGATGGGAAGCTGAATAAATCCAGGAGGATCTGGTGCCAGTGTAATATAACCAGGATTTGGTGCCCTGTAACCCTGTAATCCAGGAGGAAATGGTGAGTGACCTGCTAAGCCAATTAGACATCCACAAGTCTATCGGCCCAGATGGGATGCACCCAAGAGTAATGAGGGATCTGGTACAAGAGCTTGTCAAGCCACTTTCAACCATTTACCAGCAGTCCTGGTTAACCAGAGAAGTCCCAGCTGACTGAAAATTAGCCAGCATAATGCCCACCTACAAGAATGGCTGGAAGGAGCCACAGGCCTGTCATACTGACCTCAGTGCCAGGGAAAGTCATGGAGCAGATCATCCTGAGTGCCATCACATGGCATATGTGGGACAAACAAGGGGATCAGGCCCAGCCAGCACCAGTTTGCAAAAGGCAGGTCCTGCTTGACCAACTTGATCTTCTTCTATGACAGTGACCCATTTAGGCTGACAGTTGGACTAGATGACCTTGAAGGTCTTTTCCAACCAGGATGACTCCATGATTCCCTCTTTTTCCCCCCATTAAACAAGGATTCTGTGCTCCTATTTCATAAATTTTGCTCAAAACTGCCACTTGATTTTCTTCTTTAGTCTAGAGAAAAGGTTTTCACTGGCACATTGCTGGCAAAGCAGCTGGAGGAACTCAACTCGGAGGGCATAGAAAGCCCTAGAACATAAAGTACTGGCTCCTGTTGGATGCAAGATACTTGATATGACACACCAGCAACTTGGCTACATAGCTTTCCCATGCCCCTGACATGTGCTGAAGTTTCTGTTCTGATTTCTCCATACATAGTTTTGACATGCATCAGTCTAAGCACCCGAGTTTAATCACTGGCAAACTGTTGTTCCTAGTTCCTCTTGGCTCTTACTCAGGTACAGTAATTTTATCATTGTTAGTACAGCTTCCTGTTACAGATCAACACAATCATCTGCACTGCCTCACCTCTCAGTCTTTAACCTTAACATTTGATGTGGGTACTCAGTTGTGTTTAATTAGGCCAGTTTATACAGTGAAGAGAGAGACCTGGCCAGTCCAGCCAGTCCTGTGCTCCCAGTCGTGGGACATGCACACTGTCTTTTGGGGAAAAGTAATAAACCCCTGTTGTTGTAAGTTAGACTGTGTAAGTTTGCAGCCTTGGGTAACTTACCTGGGCAACTGTCAGAAATACTAAATATGGGTCAAGATACAGTAATAGTAGCAGCACTGAGGAACAAATAACTAGGGGCAGGGAAAAAGTATACAAGAATATATAAAAAATGTTGCCAGAACATAAAAAGAAAATTTAAGTTTTCTTCTGACGACGAAAGAGAGGAAGGAGATTTGTACACTGCTTTGTGACAGACCAAGAGGTAAAATTTTGAATTCACAAAACTTTGATGCTATCCTTTTAAAAGCCCAGGTAAAATCTACCTTGTGTAGTTCTGGTGCAACTTCCTGACATAAACATTAGAAAAGGAAAAGGATGACCCAGTGAGAATAAGTGACAGAAGGAACTTTAGAAATGAGAGTAATTAGAAGAAAATTACTTTCACTTCCCAAAGGATTCAAACAGCCCTGAAGCTATGCAAATCAGTGCCTTCCTAACCTCAAGAAATCTAAAGCAATCCAGCACCTGCCCTTGCTTCAATTGTAAAACTAATACAGCCGTGCAAGAAACCACTGCATGCTATAATAAGCAAGATCATTCAACTGCAGCTCCATAACTGCAGTAATTAAAGACTTACTTATTAAAAAAAAAGAGCTCTGTGGCAACTTAATCAAATTTGGGAGAATAATATGCACCCCACCTTTATTGACAACTTGTGTTTTGGACTTAGGAACAGCTAATGCATGTTGGCTGAGCATGGCAAGAGCTATCACTCTGCAGTAGTGACTAATCAGAGAGAAGAAAAAAGTGTTACTGATACATCTCCTTGCTGTTTGAAAGAACCTGATAAGGAGAGAACTTTTATCAGGGCAGAATCCTAATCCACACGGATCCATTCCTCACCAAAACTGATTGACTCTAATCTAACAGTACAAATGGACAATAAAATAAGAAATTTATTTTCATTCTGATATGAATAAAATTGATTGATGCATGTTTTCCAGAATAGATAAATGATTTTCCAGAATAGATTAAATGATATGCAAATATATTTAAATTTTAAATGCCTATATTGTGACCACTGAACAATTTCCAGTTATTCTGGAGATATTTGTTCAGGACTCAACCAAGCTCAACAGTTTGGCAGAGAAAACATTTAGTAAAAAAAATTATTCTTGTCTTTCTTATTTTAGCATTTAATCATTTCTAGGTTAAGGTATTCATTAATTATGATGGTGGAAATCTAGTATAGGAGAATAGGGCAGGGTAGAACAGAATAGAGTAGAACAGAAAGAACACATGCCCTTGTCAAAATATTCAGGTTGCACAAATGAAGTCATTTAGGAACTCAGCTGAAAGGATCTCCTTTTGTAGGCAGCGGGAATTCCTTCTACATATACAGCTTTATGTTTTCAACAGCTAGAGAAAATGAATATACATTTCTAAGGGAAGTAATAGCAGTGACTGCAGCTAAGTATGAAAGGCCTCTTGCTTTGTGAATCATCCATATTTTTAAAGTGCTCACAATTATAAGTTGAAAAATTCCATTTTCTGAAATTGTGCCCTAATTTTCTCTCAAAAGAGAAGTGGTTTTAGACCCTTAAGCAAAATTGATTGAGCTTGCTGTCAACATTTCGAATATGTAGGTACAGCTTGCTGATGTAATTTAGTAGAATAGTTTCCACAGCAAGAACAAAAACTTAAATACATACTTTAAGTCTTGGCTTTTCTGTAGCTATTCCTGAGATATATGAGAAAAGGAGAGCAACAACTTGAAAAGTTATGAATTTTTAAACATATGAATGATGGACTTATTTTGTCCTTGTAAAGCTAGAAGAGGATATACACACATTAGGGAGTTGCCATGGCTTGTGAAGACAACATTAGTAGTATCTCCCAGTTACCATATATGAAGCATACAGATTTTTGGAGCAATATTTACATACTATTTATTTAAAACCAGTTCTGGCATTTAAAACAGCATTGATACAATTGCAATGTATAAAAGGAGAGACATGAGTCAGTCACGTTAAAAGATTCAAAAAGAATTTAGGAGTGATTTTCTTTATCTATCAATTGCAAATCTTGCATTCATTTTAGTGGCACAGACCCATTTACTTATTTTTGTCTGAACTTTTCAGTCTGCCTCACCTGAGGTCATGCAGGTTTGGAAGAGAATTGTAATTCACTGATATTCTGTTAAAAGGGAGAAGCGTTACAGCTGCTGCAGTAACATGTCGGGGTGGATTTGTTTCTAAGTAGGCAAATACAGGAGGTTAAAAGAATGACAGTAAATTGATCTTCCATTGCTCACCCAAAAGGTGAGAGTTGTTGTGAATGCAAGAACTCCAGCTGTATATTGAGAATAGTCATGCAAACAACGTTGTGAAGCAACCAACATCAAATAATGATGCTGCAGAGCATCTGTGTTTAAAAATGATGAGAACAAGTGCAGCCTCACACACAGACAGCACTGTATTCTTTAGCAGACAGGGAATGACAGACCACCTAACACAAGATAGCCTAGGAATGAGCAGTGCAAGTGCACCAATGTATGCCTGTAGCCTATTGCAGCAAGCAGATCTCTCATGACAATTTCTATAGGTTAGACTTTTTCCTTGCATAGTAGGCTCCTTATTTAACATAATTTTTAGATGAATAGTGTCATTGAGACAAACAGGATCCCCAGAATGCTCTAGAGTGTGCACAATGCAGTTAAAAACTCAAATAGAAAAGTCATCCTGAAGGAGAATATCTGCAATAAGACCATGAAACTAAAGAACAAGGAAATCTCTCTCATGTAGTTGGCATGCCACAGAGGAAGGGTCCTGTTCAGAAATTAGGGAAATGATCTTGGGCAAAAAAGATGGCCAACTATAGTAAAAAGGGGCAAAGACAGTGGAGAAATAGAACTAGGAAGTAAGCCTGCCTCTAAAATCAAGACATGTAATTTTTAGTAGCTAGTGGACACTTTGAATTTGGTAGGAGTTTCAGATGGTTTGCTTTACTGATTAGCTTTGAGCACTTTGCACCAGATTCCCGAACTGCGTATGAAGTCCCTGGCAGTGACTAATAAGGTGGATGATACAGTCTCTATTCCTAGCATAGCACAAGTGCAGCAAGAAGTGGTTTAAATACACTTGGGTCAGCAAGGTGAGCCTCAACTAGATGAGTGCTTTGATGGATGAGCTAAGATGAAGGTTTCAGCAGAGGAGGTGTCAGGAAACAGTACTCATGGATAATGCCATGGTGTTCATAATGAGACAGCAGACTCAGGGAGGCAATAGATTTCAACATATAGCTGACAACACTGGAATAAAATTCCAGAAGTCCTACCCCAGCAGAGAAATAGGTCTGGCCCAGGTAAGGATGCCAGAGTGCAGCTGCCTTCCCAGTGACTGTTAAGGCTGTTCAGTGACTCCAGATTAATACAATGGCCTCCAGCAGCACATTTGTCACCAAAGTTGTTCCACGAGTCTAAATGTCAAAACAGTCCCAACCAGAGTCCCTAAACACCAGCAGTATCATTTATCAGACAGGACAGAAGCTCACCAGTTGCTCATGAAGGAAATTCAGAGTCTCCTCTTTAGTTTTTGCAGCATAAGAAATACAGAAGACAACTTTCCTGATAGCTGTATATTGAGAACTCCTCTCAAGATTTTGTATCTCAGTGTATACACCCAGAATTAAAAATTTAAGTGGTCAAATTACAGGGTTTTTTAAACATGAGAGCCTCATTTTATTATTACTGGAATTATTTTGTCTCACAGGTAGCTCAGTAGATTTCAGATCTGTTTTCATTTAACTGTAGGAAGAATTGGACTTCAGTAGGTAGAAAGCTTGATAAAATCTCACTGCAGTGCTGCTTTCCCCTGCAGAATTACAGACTCAAAGTAAAAGATGTATCCCTAGCAGAAAAAAAAGCAGTCTGCAATGAACATAGATTCACGAATTTGAAGGCCAGAAGAAGATTACTATGAACATTTATTCCTCCTGCATAGTTCAGGCTACAGAATTTCCCACAAGTGTCAAATCCAGTAATTTACAGCTGAATTAGAGTACATACCCTGAGAATGATTGGAGTTTTTCCATAATGATGATGCAGGGCAGCCCAGTGTGCTTTGCAGTGTTGTACATTGCCTTCCTTACCAGAAATGTACTGAGGAAATACAAATAACTTCACACTTCTGAAAGTGTTCTTTTAAGACTTTTTTCATGATTCCTGGGTATCTTATTTTTAATTAGTTAGGCTGAACTTGGTTACTGAGCTCTGCTACATGAGGTAATCATTGACAATTTGTGCAAGTATCACCTCTGGCAAATAGGAGACCCAAGACATCTGGCACCACGGATGCACTTCTGCAGTGAAGGATGTCCATATGTAATGGGCAGTGTAGGTGACTGATTCCTTCTTTGGCTCCTGCTGTGTGTTAACCTTGTCAGATGGAGTTACTCTGAACTTGTGGTCACTGTGCATCTGGGTACAGAAATGTTGGAGCAAGCAGGATGAATCTCAGGTAGTTTCCTGAGGGTGTTCAGTAAATCTGCCCTTAGCTGTGTCAAGCTTAATGTGGCACCCAAGAGGATATTTGTTTGGTGCAAGGAGGTTGCAATCATTCAGCTAACACTTTTATTAACAGATCTGCCCAAATGGAGGTTTCGAGAGCAAATTTCATCTTAATGTTCTTTCAACCAGCAAGGCTCATTTCTCAGCTGATGTAGAATTTGTTCAAGAATTTCTTGACTGAAGTCAAGAAAGCTGCAAGAAAATCTGTTGTAACTAGTGGGAATAATGTCATCTTCAAACTCATCTCCAAAAACTCCTGCAGTGGCAGTGCTGCCTGGAAAGAACTTATTGATTAGCTCTTGTGGCAAGACCATTTCTCATCTGAACTCTAGCAAACTGCTTCTATACAATCAGTGCACCCATCAGTCCAGCCACAGACTGCATGCAGCCACTACAGGAAACATGGAGAAGGGAACCAGTGAGCTCCATAGTGTCTCTTCTGCCCTAGAATAAACCACCCAGCTATTAAAGTCCACTCCTAGTTCAGTTCATAATTATTGCTATATTTCTTTTGGAAATGACTGACTTTTATCAGCCTTGATCGCTCCTCCCCTGGAAAAGGTCAGGGTCTCCCCAGGGAGGTCCAGCTCGTAGCCTGTGAGAGATTGCCTGAGAGTCATACCCTTTTGTCAGCTGACCTTTAAATACAATAATGTCAGTTTGTTAACAAGAAAGTTTCATTTGTTAAAGTCCTCGGTGTTAGTCTGACATGACTTGCCTTTAAAACATTTATTTGATTTTTTTCTGCCCTGTGATCTCATGATAGTGCTATAATGTTAATCTCTGAGGTCACATACTAGGCAGATTCCCTCCCTAGCCCTTACCTGCAAGCTTAATATAAACCCTTCCCACTGTCAATTCCCAAAACTTTTGCAGAAGGGGTTGAGAGTGCTCCTTCTGTTTCTCTCTGTCTGCAGTTGGAAATTTTGGGAAACTTGGGGAAAGTTTTTGATTGATTTCAGGGGTTTCATTAAATCAGTGCTCTGTTCTGCGAAACAAATACTATATTCATCCTCTCTGTACTAAAGGGGCAAATACCAAGCATTTAATTAAAGATAATGAGAGAGCAAAACAGTTTTCCAGCCAAGAGTTTAGCTAGAATATAGCTGGGTGAATATGAATCATCCAATATCGCAGCATAAATTCAGACATGCTTTCCTGAACTCCGAGACTTCTTCTGATTCTTCCTGTATTCAGAATTACAGGTATGATATTAGGCCTTTTGGTGAGCACCTATATTACTAGCAGAAAGTAAGGAATTTTCTGTCAGGAGGACATCATTTTTCTTGTCACACTCTTTTACAAACAGAAGGTCAGGCTCTTACAGATCCTCTCCTAGGAGTTACTCAAGCAGTTTACAAACTATGGGTGGCAACCTAAATGTAAAGCTTCCCCAGAAACTTGCTGAGTGTCTAGTGAACAGCCCTTCTTCCCAGGCTACTTATATGGGCAATCTATCAAAATGCACTGGATGCTTTTGTGCATTCCCAACCATTTTCTTCCAGGGAAAACTGAGGGAAGCATGTAACTGTCACGTGGGGATTCAGATTATGGGACACAATGCAGAGCACACCTTCCTCCAGCATAGACACATCCCTGAAGAAGAGAAGAAATGAGGCCATCTGTGTTTGTAAGATCTCAGTCACTCAATCCTGTGAGTGCGAACAAGAGGAGGGGAAAAGAGCGATGTACCGTCAGAGTCTGAGAGCTGTTTAGAGTCAAGACACTGAGTAGGCGAAATACAATTGAATATCTTTTATCTTATACTGCAAAAGTCAAATTAAAAATAAACAAATAAGTAAAAATTCAAACTGTAGTCCAAACTAATCTGTCCAAACCACGGAAAGATGTTCTTCCAAACTCTGATAACCACCTTGATAATGAATGTGTGATTGCTTTACACTTGCAGCACATCTAAGGATATGGATTCCCTGCAAATCACTAGAGCACTGACAGAGTTGTGCTGATGATCTGCCTCCAGCTGTGCCCCATAAGCAATGCTTTAGGCAAAGATGCACACACACACCCCCCTCAGATTACTTTCCTACCTCTGCTTGATATATCTTCCCCTTAATGTAATTCTGAAGTTCACATTATCCCTTTTAGCCACAGCACTGCAGGTATCTCATGTTAAGGTAATTATCTGTGATGACCCTAAAGTCCTTCTTGGAGTCTAATGTACCTATCATGCTCATTACCATAATATCTGAGTCTCCATAGTATCAAGGCATCTGAGTCAGTCATGTCAATCTGCAGAGCACAGCCTGTAGAACAGCAGAGAAGGAAAGTAGATGAAGATAAAGATTCAAGAGAAAAAGCATAAGATTTTTAATTGTTAGAATATGTTTAGGAGATCAAAAGGGTAACATAAATTTTCAGTAATAAAATGAGGTCTGAGTGATAATGTTTCATTGGAAATAATAATGCTGAAATTTCTTTGCAAAAAACAGCACAAGACTGCATTGTAGGAACTGACAGGAAATCTTTTTTACTAAGAACAAATACATTGAATAGAAGCAAATTACAGTAGAAGATTAATGCCACTGCCATGTACACTCCCTAAACCAGGAATAATTTCATTGGAAGCCATGCAGTTACATGTGTGTAAGAGTGTTATAAAAGCAGAATAAAGCTCAAAGTAAGAAAAATTCATCTGTATTACTATTGATGTGTAACAGTGGACTGTCATGTAAAAATAATGCACATTGCCCAGCATGGTTTCTGTCAAATTATATATTCACTATGCTCTCACAGATCTCTCCTTGGTGACTTGTTTCTTGCTGGTTAGTCATTGAGTGAACTGCTTTAACAAATGACACATACTTCCTAACATCTATAGCTTTGCATCACTGATAAGGCAAGCATAAATCACACATTGTCTCTGTTGATTTGTGCATCTTATATATGTGACTGTATTGAAGGAAGAGTCATGCTGGAACAACAGTGCCTCAGGGTGGGAATCATCTCACCTGACTTTTCATGTCTACACCTAAGGCAATCAAAATCCATTTTCCTTACAGTTAATTACAGGCTTTTCTCTATTAGGCACAAATGGCATCTACTTTAAGGGTAGATGAGTTATGATCTATAAGTGCCTATTTCTCTTTATTGGGAGCAAAGGGAGCCAGGAGTAACTAGATCAAATATATCCTACACAGTATCAGCTGAGTGTCACCCCCACTGTTTATAATTTTAACAAATCACACACATGTTCTAAACCCAATTTGTTCAGTGAAGCATTCTTTTAGCAAAGCTTTTGGCAACTAGCATGCACTCTGGAAAGTAGGTTTTTCTACTTAAACCTTCCCTGCCAACACACATGCAAGGAAGTCTGTGTCACTGTGTCAGACTATCTCTTAGACAAGCACTTTTCCAGTTACCAAAGAACAGCAGACCAAAATTCTATAGCTGCCACCTGATTGTTTATTAGTCCTCTGTGGCCTGTTCTATAATAAAGCACTTTAGTGAAGAGATGGAAAGTAAAATAGTTTTGATGAATACTGTTAGAAAATCAGACACTTCTTGTAACAAATGTCAGGTTACTCCAGAAAGTCTACAAGCTCTGTGGGATCTGTTGTCACATACTGACTAATACTCATGCAGTTAAATGGTGTCCTCAGCTCACCTTGTGCTCTTTTCTTCCAATTCCCACTGCAGGTACCAAACCTGGTACCTCATCAGACATGATGAGTCAAAGGCACAGCACTGTAGATGCCCAGAGTTGCATATCTGCTTCACACCAGTCTAATACAAGGTCTATAACAATCTGATCAGTACAGAACATGAAGAAATCTGTCTAGGACCCCTTCTGTGTTTCATTTTCATTCCTATTGTAACAGTGACATAGAACCATGGAATCATAAAATGGTCTGGGTTGGAAGGGACCTTAAAGATTATCTAGTTCCAACCCCCCTGCCATTGGCAGGGATCCCTTCCACTAAACCAGGGTGCTCAGAGCTCCATCCAACCTGCCCTTAAACATTTCTAGGGATGGAGCACCCATAGCTTCTCTGGGCAACCTGTCTCAGTGGCTCACCATCCTCACAATGATTTTCTCCTAGTATCTAATTTTAACCCATTCTCTTTCAGTTTGAAGGCATTCCCCCTTGTCCTGTCACTACATGCTCTTGTAAATTGTCTTTCTCTCCATCTTTTCTGTAGGCTTCCTTCAGGTACTGAAAGGCCACAACTGGGTCACCCCAAAGACTTCTGTTTTCCATATTGAACAAATCCAATTATCTCAACCTTTCCTAATAGGAGAGGTACTCCATCCCCCTAATTAAACTTGTGGCCCTTATCTGGACTCACTAAAACAGGTTGATGTCTTTCCTGTGCTGGAGCCCCAGAGCTGGATGCAGAACTCCAGGTGGGTTCTCACAAGAGAGTAGAGGGGCAGAATCACCTCCCTTAATCTGCTGTTCATGCTGCTTTTGATGCAGCCCAGGATACACACTAACCTCCCTAGGAATATGTGTTGCTTACAAACAAAAGAAAAATGCAGCCTCAGATGATGAAGAAACAACTCTGGGTAGAAAACCCCAGGTAGAGACTCCAGGTAGAACAGGTCTTCCAGAGAGGTTGTGGAGATAAAAGCTGTCTGGGCAAGGTCACGGGCAGCTGGGTCTAGGTGGCCCTGTCTGAGCAGGGGTTTGGACAAGATGACTTACTGAGGCCTCCTTCTAACCTCAGCCAGTCTGTGGTTCTGTGAAAATTCCCACAAAGCAGCTGGTGGGAAGGTTGGTCAACAGAAAATGGAGCTGACCCATTTGTACCTCTGCCTGCAAAAGCGACTTGTGCAGCAACCTTTGAATACACAGTGAGGAAGGATAACCCTGCTGCTGCTGTTCGAGATTCTTGTTCAGGCATCCAGGTAAAAACAGAGTTGTAGATTTAATCCCTGCCATGTAATTAAATGTCTTATGTCCCTCTCTGTTCATTGGTCCCTTCCATAGGTACTTCACAGCAAGATGACAATTTCTACTGTACAAATACAACAGATCTATGTTACTCCATAACAGCAGCTTTCATTTGTATTGATTTTAAGATGATCCTTACATAGCAGATGTTACAGTTACTCCTGCTTCAGCCTGCTTATAAACATTTGTAGAAAATCATACAGTTGTTCACAAATTAACCAGTCTAGAGAAAAATCTTGTGCAATAACAAAATCCATGCAATGCCAGCACACAGCAGGGCAGTATTTTCAAGGTGCTGAAACTGCATAGGAAACAGAAGACTTTTTTTTTATTCACAACAGTATATATATAACACAAATTGACTCTTTTAACATGAAACATTAAAAAATACATGCCTCACCATGTTTTGGATATTTGGCCACATTTCAGATTGGCTTAGACTTTGAAATCAGGTTCTGCCAAATTAAAACCAAGATCTGAATGCCAAGTAACACATCTTGCTGAACAATTGTGGGTTTAAAATTTCAATTATTTTTCGAATAGAAGCACTGAGTGTCACTCATGATTCACTGGCTCACATGAAATACTGAGTTCCCAAAGAGAAAACAACAGTTCTGGGATTTAGTCCTTGTCTTAGGACAAGCCTACAGTCTACAAGAGCCTACAGACCTAGAACCCTGCAGTTGGACTGTTTATACCACTTTACATAGATTATGTTTTGTACCTGCTGGAGTTTCAGTATTAAACAACACCATTTTGTATCATTAGTAGTTTGTTTGTGGGTTTGTTTTTTTTTTAATATCCCCATGCACTGTCTTAGGAATAACAGTCAGCAGATACTTTTGTGATAGTCTGATCTTCTTTTGGTATTCTGTTAGTTGTTGCAAGATGAAAGAACCACTGAAGGAATTTGTGTTAAATGTCAGTCTCAGAGAATGACGTACAAAACAGGTTCATTCTATTTTCTGCATGGAGATTGCCTAGAATATTACTTTAAAATATTTTTTTTTTTTTGGGGGGGGTATATGTATGAGAAACTCTTATATGACACTGAGTTCTCTTGGAATTTTAAGAATTTCTATGATATGAGGTGTCCTTTTTTTTTTTTTTTTTTTTTCAGAAATTGACTTTGAGGACATTTTTTTGAATTCAGCTAATGCAAGATTATGGTTTTTTTCCATTTCTAAAAGGCCTTAAAAATCATTCTGATCACTAAAACACTAACAGTGCTTATGTTTATAAACATAAACCTCATATATTTACTATAACAGTTACTGCTACAGTACATGTTCATGCTTTGTAGCTTTTGTATTAAGAAAATATGATGGGAGTTGGGGTGAGTAAGATCATGTGGATATATAGAACTGCTTTGGAAGTCACCTCTGCATTCATGTGGAGAAGAAATGAAGGGGAAACTCAGCCAAGAGGGAAACAGTTTCGCAGTTTACCCTGTGACATGTCAAATGATGAGTACCTGCCCTGTGGGAAAGTGGCACGCAGCAATTGTACCAGCAACATGAAAGCTTTAGAGAGAGAATTCAAGCCCATGGACTTGGAAGGCTGAATAACAGGAACTGAGAGACACAGAAAAATTAATCAAGAGCACTTTCAGGGACATATTGGGGCCATCTAATCTTCAAACAGGTACAAGTCCTACCTAAAAAAACCCTAAGAGATGAAGCTGTTCATTAAAGAGAAGTTCAGAAATACCACAGAAGCTGGAAAAGGTAAAACTCGAGTGACAGGTTTTCTCCATTAGATAATATCAATGTATCATCCAGCACTAAGCATGCTCCTCTGAGATCAGGAACTCAGACTAGAAGAGAGGGGAAAGATTGGTAAGAGTAGACGTAATCATCAGGAAAAAAGATAAACATGTTTGCTACTTCAGAGATGATTATATAAAGACTTTTTTCATCACAATTGTAATAGACATCATAAGAAACCTGAATGACTCAGAAGCCCAACAGGACAAGGCAAAGGGGAGGAAAACGCTTGTGACAAGTTTTGTTTGTGTGTCAAAAGAAGGGCAATGAAGCTGTGAAGGGTCTGGAGCACAAGTTTGATGAGAAGCTGTTGAGGGAGCTGGAGGTGTTTAGTCTGGACAAAAGAAGGCTTGGGAGACACCTTCTCCCTCTCTGCAACTACCTTAAAAGAGGTTGTAGCCAGGTGGGAGTTGGTATCTTCTAACAGGTAACAAGTGTCCAGAAGAAAGGAAATGGCCTCAAGTTGCACAAGGGGAGGTTTAAGACTGGATATAAGGAAACATTTCTTCACTGAAAGGGTGGTCTGGAATTGGAATAGTATGCCCTGGGAAGTGGTGGATTCACCATCCCTGGAAATGTTCAAAAAGTGTGTGGATGTGGCACATAGGGACATGGTTTAGTGTGGAGTTGGCATTGCTGGGTTAACAGTTGAACTCAATGACCCTGGAGGTGTTTTTCAACCATAACGATTCTATGGTTATGTGACAAAATGACTCCAGGTTCATTGTGAATAAAGATGATCTGAACAGGAGAGATAAACTCTAAGGGAAAAAAAGAGCTGGTATTTAAAAACAAGATGGTTGTGAGGGAACTTTTAAGATAAGTGGTTGAGGGGTGCCAGTTTTTGCATATTTTAAAGAAGAAACCTACTGGAGCCCATAGTATAAAGGAAAGCTCAGGAAACACAAGTCCATTGAAGAAGGTGGAATAATTCTTCAAATAGGCATTAACTTCAGGAAAAAAATGAGGGCATTCCTAGATGAAAATCTTTCCTTGAGGGCAAACCAAAAAGGGTCAAGGGTGTCCACCGAGAATATGTTTGAAACTAAAGTAATTGTGGAAAAGAATTTAGTATAACTACACACAAAAGATGTATTAGTAGACCTGTGGATAAATACTGGGTGATTAGAAATTCAACATTGCTTCTTTAAGGGCAAGTCCTGCTCTACAAGTGTCAGAGGCTTCTGAAGGAGGTTACAAACTATGTGAATAATAATTATTTTTGACTGATTTAGTCTAACCTGATTTCCAAAGACATTTTAAAGGAAACTGAGAATCAGTGTGTTAAGAGAGAAGGTCGTGGCATGTATTAAAATATTTGATAAAATACAGAAAACTTAGAAAAGGAGTAAAGAAATACTTCTTAAACATAAAGGATGTCAGCAGTGGTTTCTGTAAGGATTTGTTCTGGGACCTCTGCTGGCTAATATATTCATAAATGACCTAGAAAAGACAGTAATCGATGATAAGGTTTGCTGATGGTTTTGAGTTATTAAAGGTAGTAAGATGAGAGCCAACTGTGAAGTGTTGCAGAAGAACTGACAAGACTGATTGGGCAATAAAATGTCATGTGAAATTTAGTGTAGACAAACGTAAAATGATTCCCCTGTGGGAAGCCAATTGTAGCTTCAGACAAAGTGGTTTATTCTGAGCTCTCTTTACTTCTTGGGAGGAAGATCTTGGGATATTATAATTGGTTGTACAAAAATACCGTGTCTGGACTTGTCAGGGTTATTAAAAAAAAAAAAAATTAAGCACTTGATAAAACCACGTTGGGCAATCAATAGATAGTAAAGAAAAAATACCTCTTTACTGATGTAGAAATTCAGAACTCTCCCATGCCACACCCTTCAGTTTAAGAAATATATGAGTGAGAAGTGTGATACAGATCTACAAAATCACATTGATCATAGAGAATAAGGAGAGGGATGAACTGCTTAACAATAATTCAATCAGTGAAAAATAATCCATCTTCATCAGTGCTCAATATGAATAACAAAATTAGAGGCCATAAAATGAATCTAGTGGGAGCATTTTAAGAACAAGAGAAGGTGGTTCTTTGCACAATGGACAGTAGAGCTGTATTACTGCTTGCTTTGATCATCTGGCATTCCAGAAAAATTCCTAAAATATTGTCAGCTGATTATATAAATCCAGTGAAGAGGCTGCTTTTCAAGGAATGTAGTAGCTACTGAATAGAATAATTTTTAAATTATACAATAAAAGCATAAATAACCAGGGTTTATTTTCACAGGTACCTACATGCACAGTATATACCCACGGTTTTGTACTAGATCAGTACAGATAAAGAGCCATTTTATAAGATGCATATTCTCCAGTGTAAATTAAATATTTTTACCTTTGAAAGAAAATACAACTTACATTCTGATTCTTTAATAGCCTCTTAACATCTTTTATATTTGATTAAGTAGAGCAAGTTTTCCATCAGAGTATAAAGACAATTAGAGCACAAAGAGCTAGGATTTGTCAGTTAAGAAACTAAACCCATGGTCTATTGATCTAATTTTTGACAAAAATTGTGTTTCATGAAGATACACAAGAGTACTTTTAATTTCAGTTTATTTAGTTACTTTAGTTTAATGCTGATATGTAACAAACAGAGCATGTTGTAAAAGGAAGAAAGCTCATTTTCCAGTTTCAGTTTGTAAGCAATGAATGATGAGGTGTGAAATGGTGAGATTTACCTGTTTTAAAAATTTGAAGAACATGACAAGCAAAAATATCAACTGAATAATGATGGTTGATATTTTATTCATTTAATACATTAACTAATTTCTCAATAAAGCTTGTTTTGGGGAGCCTTTTAATGCAATTTTTGAAGTGTTAAGTCCCCAATAAACACTTTCAAAGTACCGTTAATTTTGAAATGAGCATCAATTAAACTGAATTTCCATTCAAATGCAACTTCACACAAAAAGTAATTAAAAAGACAAATTATCCACTAAATAATAAATTCACCATTCATTGATTTTCAGTATAATAAAACTATAAGTACTAAGTAGCACAAGAAAAGCACACAGTTTTTCAACAACTTAGACAAATATGTAGCAGACATGCATCTTTAGCTGAGCAAATAGCTTTGTTAAATTTATCAAATTATATCAGCTAATTAGAACAGACTATTTTGCAGAATATCTTAGAGAAAAGGATAAACATTATTTAAATTAATGCTTGTTCATTTAAATGGTACTTAAAATCACTGTGACATAAATCACCCATCTTAGTGCATATTTTGCATATGCACTCTGGTTTTATATGTGGGCAATGACATCTCATTTGGAGAAGGCTGAAATCTATTCCTGTTCCATTGTTAGCTGTTGAATATTTACATTTGCAAGCCTGATATTATTCTATCATCTGTGGTTTTGAGATGTCTGTTCTAAATTATCGTAAATTGCAAGCATTTCTTGCTTAATCTGCTGGTAAAAGATTTTGTTAAGAAATCTGAGTACAGACAGAATTTCCACAGTTGACATAGATGTAGCTAAGGCATCTAGATAGGAGAGACACACAAGAGTGAGTACATCTGCATTGTTGAACATTTGCAAGTGACAGTGTGATTTGAAAGTAGTGTGAAAATAGGAGTTTCATAGTAGAGCCACAGGATGTGAAATGGTAGGAAATGATGAACTACTGAACTACAACACTCAGCTGGAGAAACTGAACACTTCACATGATTGTGCAGTGCCTCCAACCTCTTCATGATTGTCACCTACAATAAATCAACATCTAGGATGCTGAAAGCCAAGATTAATTTCCAAAGGGCATTATGCACAGAAATAGTGCACTTGAAAATTTACAAAATAAAGAAGGAAAGCTCAAAATATAAATCCCAGGGGAAAAAAAATGGAGTTGGTATGAATTTAAAATAATTGTATTTAGGAAACCTCTTTTGATCTAATTTGCGTTACTATCAGTAACCTTGTGGAGCTGGCTACAATAGTGAAATGTAAATTTGTACAGATTAAGCAGCCAGCTCATGCTGCATCAGAGGAGGCAAGAGTGACGGAGACTACTGTAGCAATCAAAAATGCTGCATTACCTGCCAAGCAAATCCAGAGGAGATATGGCACTGACAAGCAACAAACACAAGCCAAATAATTTCTCCCTGCCTTTTTGTATTTACCACAGGGAAAATATGTATTTGTGAACTACTTGCTAAGTTCGAATTCAAATACCCCCATAATACTTGTCAGGTAGCATAACTGTAGAATGAACTGACTAATCTGAGGATAAAAAAACATAATCATAAATAAGGTTTGATTTTCAGAGGACATAATTTGTTGCAACTATTGAAACCTTTGAAAAGTCACAGGAAAGCACAGTAGTTTCTTTTAAAGCTAAATCATGAAGGATTTATAGATGGTAAATTACATACAAAGTCACACATCGCATTGGAATTACACATTAAATTGGAAGAATGCAGATGATTCAAACAAGAGTAAAACATCAGTTCTTACTCTTCTCTGGCCCTTACGAAAAAAGTAAATTTTTAATGGACATAATTAAAATATTTTTTCAAGGAAATAGCCTACAAGACAGACTAAGAAAAACAATTTACAGAATAATTAGCTGACATAGATGTATTCAGGTAGGCACTGTCAGAAGTAATCCATCCTTGGATGATTAAGGAAATAGACAAAATAAACTCTGATTACTATCTCTAAAAAGTCGTGAGAGATACGTCCTGAAGACTGGAAAAGGACAACAAAAATCTCTGCGTCCAATGTAATGGGGAGAAAAGAGGACTCAGTGAAATACAGATCTAATCAGCCTATTTTTAAATCTTGAAATACACTGGAAGACTTATTAAAGGCTCAGTTTGTGAATGTCCAAAAGATAATTAGATGATAAACAATGACCAACATGATTTTGTCAAGAAAATTAATAGGAAACCACTCTAGTGTCATTAAACAGCTTATTAGATAAGAACAAAAGCAAAATATATTATATAGCTTATTTTAATAAGGTTTCCTACATTATCTAACATAATGTTCCTCAATGTAATTAAATAAGTACTAACTCCAAGATGAGTGAATAATTAGTTAAAAATTGGATTTTGAATTGGCTTTTACCTATGGTTTACTCTTTAAATGTTGTGCATAGTCCTAAACATGTCTGATCCCTTTTTCATTCTTCTCAGAAATACTATTTAAAGGGGAGGTTGGGCTTGTATTATGTTTCTTAGCTGACCTAGAAATTCCAAATATTCTGCAAAAATCCCAGCAGATGAAATGCACTATATTTTCTCTTTCTAGAAAATTAGGTGTCTCTTAGATGTAATATGGCAAATTAGTTTGGACTGATCTGATTTCATAAACCAATATTGCATTTAATCCCATTTTCCATTTATCTCCATGTCCTAATTATTCTACTCTTCCAAATTTGTTCAAAAGCTTCTCATTATACTTAGGTCAAACTGACAGATCTCTAGTTTTCAAGATTACATTTTTTCTCCTCTCAGGTATCATTACTGTAATGCTGTTCTCACTGCTGTACCATCTCCAGCTTGACAGACTCAATACAATTCCTTGCTGCCAATGTTGAAACTTAATGTACTAGTTCTTTCCAATATTATGCAAGGCACATTATTCTTTCCCTCCAGACTGAGCATAGGAACTTCACTTCCACTTAAAATGGACAGGTACATTCATCACTCATTTTCTTAAAACTACAGGGAAGATGACAGGTGCTGGTGCCAGCCTTCCCTTCAAGGCCATGCTTCTCCTACCAGCCTGTTCTTTAACTTCTCCAGACATGAACTCAGCCTACACTGAACAATAATCAGGTTTCCTTTTATTCAAGAAAATTCAGTTTGTCAGGAACCGTGTCAATGGCTTCTTGCAGGCTGAACAACCACTGACATGCAGCCCTCCAGAAGGTGGAAGCACCTATCCCACGTGGTGCTCATCTGTTCAGCACTCAAGGATAACACAACCTGTGGGCTTTTTCATTCTCTCATCTTTGTTCTTTCTTTGGTCTGCATCATCTTCATTTATAATATACATTACTGCAGTCGTCTCTTTTAACACTTCCAAAATATTTTGACTTCTCTCGCTTAAAATATAACTTACCGAAGAATTCCTGCCAAAACACAGTTCATATATAATACCAAGAGTATTCTCCCTTCTGAAACCTCTGTTAACATCTCAGAAGAGGTTTTCTTCAAGAAAAAGTATTCTGATCATGCAGTTCTTACTGTCCTCTGCTGCTTGAGCCGTACAAACCTAGAATTAACCTTTTCTGTAATTCCCAGTTTCCTGGTAATCATGCAAAAATTTATTCTACTGAATAAAGCAAGCTGAAATTTTCCCAGTTAGTGGTGTACCTGACTTACTATTACTTTCCCCTTCTAGGCATTGTACTAATTCTAATGCCTAATTGTAATACAGCTTGTCACTACTGATTTTTTGCATGTCTTAATTTTGCATTTTTAATTTTTCTACAGCACTGATAGCATATATTTTTCATTTTTGTCAGATTTAGAATGACTTTTAATCCCCTTGCATATTTTTAAGAGGAATTTATTGAAAATTGGAAATAATATTGATTTATACATACAGGTATAATAATTAATGTATTGTTTGCTTTCAAAGCAGCAGTAACAGAAAAGAATAAATCCTGTTTTCAGTGATAATCTATGCTTTTAGGACTTTGGACCAAAATCTCATTTGACTCATAGAAGAGACAGTAACTTTCTGTGAGCCTTTAACAGCCAGTCTTGGCTCCACAAAGGATGTAGGGGTTGAAAAATATTTAGAGATTATTGAAGAGCACAGTTTCAAATCCATGACTTGAAAATTCTGCACTTAAAGGCTGCCTAACTCTGCAACTGCCAAAGCTCCATAATACTTCAGGTTTAAATTTGTTAAGTTCCTAAGGACATGAAGCTCTGCCACAGCTCATTTCCAGGATGATATCTTTCTTGACCAACTTGACCTCTTTTCTGCCCAACTTATGCCAATACACCAGATGGAGCAAAAGATTGCTCACACTTACTGGTCTCTGCTTGTGACCTCCACACTAAAAGGGAGATCACTTTCTCTGAGAACATGCAGCTAAAAAGGCCGGGTTATCACAGCACACTGCATCTCAATCAATGGGTGCACAGTCTTAAAAACTGTGACAGATGGTCATTTCCTAAATCAGAGATTGTTACATACCTATATAGAATAATATAGAAGAATCCTGTGTTGTACTTTATTTTGGCAGAGAGAAGGAATTGAACTTCAAGTTAAAAAACTGCTGAAACGGAGCATGGTTCTGTCATATTTTGTGTAAACCACTTAAACCCGACTAAACCATGCAGGCTAACATTCCAGGTGGTGAAATAAAATTTTTAAAAAATTTAAGGCTATATTTGCCTTACTAGGCTGCTTTCACTGAGTCAGGATACACTCTGTTCTGTCAAAACCAGGATGTCAGGAAAAAATTTGAAGTAGGCAGGTTGATGGTTGGGATTTTCACTTGGAAAGGTGGAAAACTATGAATTCACTCCACAGACCTTGTCTAATTTTTATTTCAGTGAATGTGTAATGTCAAATATATGAATAGTCCAAGGAATAGAGCCTTGATCAGTCCTGGAATAACTTGTATTGGAAACTCAGAATGATTGCACTAAATAACATGTTATAATACAACATGAATAGCCAAATGAAGAAGACAAACTGTCCTCATAATGGAGCCTCTTCACTCATATCTGACTGTCACTTATATTTCAAACCCAGGGCCAAGCTCATTAGCAGTAGAAGGCACCAGAATGAAACTGCTCATGCCTGATCCCAGTGAAGCAGGGATCCTGATCCAGAAGTTCATGCCTGATCCTGAAGCAGGCTACTCCCAGGAGCTGGACAGTCATACACCATGGCATTAAGAACTGACTTGTCCCCAAAGCAGAAGGCCATACCAATCCAATCTGCCAGGATTTCAACACAGCCGTTTTAGGTGTAGGAAATGGAAAGGCTAATGGATTACAGAGAATTACAAAATATAATACTCCTACTCTGAATTCAAGTGTTGAGGTCTACTTATACCACATTATATTGGAAGGGCAGAAGGGAACATAAGCAAATAATAGGTCCTGTTACTACTCTATGTGAGACTTTTGAGAAGAGTTTGAGAAGATAAGGATTTATGTTCATCTCTGGTTTTCCAAATATTTAAAAAATATGTAGAAATGAAGTCTAGAGATAGTCATACCCAGAAAATATTAGGCAACCTGCAGTCTGCAGTGTGCTGTCTGCAATGGATAAAGGAATCAAAGGGAAGGTACAGGGAAAGTTTACACTCACTCTGTGTGGGTTTATGAAGTGGTACATACATAAGTTTTGGTCAACTGCTGTGAGACAGTGAAATGATTTATTAAAGAACCTAATCGTAACAACTGCCTTGATTTCTTTCTTATTCTCTCCCCCTTTTTTCCTATTTTCTTCCCCCTTTTTTTCTTTTCTTCCAGTTATCATACCTTGAAGGAAGCTTTGGAGAGAATAGTGCTTCTATAGTGCAGAGTGGTGCTTCAAGAATTAACCAGTTTGGACCTGGTCCACAGATGTGATAGTGTTGTGCTCTCAGAGAAGGCAGAGAGCAAGCTGCATGGGCAGAAAACGTTGCATTCTAGAAACCACAGTAATGTTGGATCAAGGGTTGGACTTGATGGTCTCGGGGGTCTTTTCCAACCCAGTTGATTCTATGATTCTGTGATCTTCCTGGCCCTACAAGTATCAGCAAATTAGACAGCAGCAATCAATGTTAACCAACAGCCTGACCACCTTCAAGGGTTCATTGGGTGAATAAACTCATATGTTTCTCTGAAATATAAGAAGAAAATACTGTATTTTTTTAGAGACATGTTACCAGTGTTTCACAGCAGTTAACCACTGATACCAGAATATTATGTCTATTCCTGCCACAGAGATTGAAGAAGAACTCAAAAATGGAGAGGGGTCATCACAATTGAAGGTTTGAAAAACATTACCTGCAACTCAGTCTTCAGAGGTCTGAATCCATTCTGTTTAAAAAAAAAAAAAAAAAAAAAAAAAAAAAAAAAAGGTGATTTGATTATGGGCTGTAAATTCTAATTTGAGTAACAATCTGATTGTAGCTGGCTCATCAACCTCCTATACAAAGATAAAAGATGATTGAATGACTGCAAATTGAAGCAAGGAAAGTTCAGATTCAGAAACAAAAGAAGGTGAGAATTTCAAGAAGAGGTATAATTAACCACTTAGATAACCTAATAAGATTGCTGTGTATACTGTTAGCTTGTTGGTTTCCTTTCTTTTTTTTTTTTTTTTAAATGAAAGGAATATTTAATTCAAGAAAATTTATTCAAGAAAGTCTTATGGTATGTATTATTCAAGAGTGTAGAACAGACGATGGTGATGATGATAATATTAGTAATACAGAGCATACATCTATTCTGAGTGGAAGCCTGAGCTTATTCAATCCACAGGTATTTTGCCACGGGCTTGATTTCATTGTTGCATTTGATTATATTAAAAACTCTTTTAGCACACCAAATTTACTGGTAAAATAAGCACACACAAACCCCAGCTGATGCAAAATACATTATTTCTGAAATAATTAAAAGACAAGGAGGAAGAACTTGCTGAATATGATTGAAATCCTGCCATTGTTTATTCCATATTCACAGCACTGTAGCACAGATGTGCCAGGGCAACTAACATGGCCCAAGCTCATGAAAGGGATCTGGTCCATGACAACACTCCAGGAACTGAAGGTTTGTTGGGTTTTTAAAGCCAAATCTCCAGGCATCCATCTACATTACATCACCACAAATAGTTAAACTGGCACAACTGAAAACATGGCTGATTGTGCCAAAACAGCATGGTAAATAGTCAAACCTGGCTTTGGCAGAGGGGAATGGGAACTTGCAATGCCAGCTTTGCCACCAAAAACTGTATCTCGTGTAACTGCCTCCTAGAGCAGGATAATGGGCAGAAGAGAACAGTACTGGTACACTGACCCTTTGCTGGCAAGGTTGTTGAGACAACAGATCTTTTTAATGCAGTGTATTTGAAATGTGTTCCTTGTGCTTGGTAATGAAGAGTAAGAGCTGAAGTGCTTTTAGTACAGAGCAGTTTTGATGTAAACCATAACCCCACGTTTCATTTGCTAATAGCTATACTTCCCATTTCCAGTCTCTAAAGAAAATAACAGACAGTCTTAATGGCATTCCTCTTCTTGAAATTCAGCCTTTCCCATACATTGCACATTATACCCAGTAGTCAGCAGGGAGGGAGGGCAGGACTGTGTTTTTCTTAGTGTTGAAGACTCAGTGAGCTGCTGACTCATAATCACCTCGCTTGAAGATATGCCTTTCTCACACATTAGTCCTTTGCTTAGACCTTTGCTAGAGCCATTTAAAGAATATTTGATTTGCCACATGGCAGCATGAGTTTTGAGTAATATTCCCATAACACTTATGTGTAGTTCAAAATAGCATCCATATACAGTTATATCTTAAGAAGATAATTTATTTTTAGCATACAGCCCAGAGTATTTTTAAATGCCCACATTTCATATTGCATTTGTCTTTGATCTGTGCTGTGGAGACTCCCTAGTTAATGCAAAGTGCATCCAACATTTTTTTTTTTTTAGCATTTTTGAACTGACATGCTATTTTTAGACAAGATTAGTTATTCCCTCATCTAGCTACTATATTTTGATCTGTTGCTAACAGGCCTCAAGCCAGTTTTAATATGTCATGTCCTGAAAGAAGAGGAGAGAAACAGTAGAAGGGAGATATAGCTGTGTGTTTATATCTGTACAACACACACAGGGTGAAGAAACTCATTTGAAAATGCCCATAAGCTTCCAGGTAGATGGTGATGTAGCCAAAGAGCCATCCTCAATACCTTCTTGTAAAGCAGTGTCACAGCATTTTAAGAACCTGCCAGAACAAGCAGCCCCATCATTACCCCTGACCCTGGTGGATTACTCCAACTACCTCATCTGTGATCACTCATGCTTTTGCAACTGAGGTGGAAGCAAGGTCAGAGATTTGATTCAGTTTAGTCCCTCACCTCTGTGGGATCAGCTGGATAAGGTCCCTGCTTTATTGGGTAGGTAACTGCTGGTAGTTCACAGGGGAAAGTGGGAATGTGCATCTGAGAGGGAGAGAGCTTTGAAAGTTCTTCAATCTGTCCAACAGATTCACACCTTTTCCACGTGTATTAAAGATTTTCTATTATGAAATTAGAACATATTCAGTCTGTATGAGCTGAGGAAAATCACTAGCACCTATATTATTACAGAGCATCTACTAGGTTTTATAACAGATAGATTTAAAACCAAACTGCCATGGCAATTTTCTCTTGCACAGAGCTGACTTTAACAGTGTCTAATCCCTGAGTTTCTCCATTTACTCCCTCTGTAACCCCAAAGCCCTGCAGTACAGCATTGCCATTGCTAAATTAAAGGTCATAAGGACTGAGGCTTGCCAGGGCTACTCTGCCTGCACTTTTCTTGACCTGCCTGCAACTCTAAGGTGTCTATGGCTCATTTGTTCTCCTTTTGTTTATCTCTATGTGGTAAAACCATGGTTTTACACAGATAGTTGTAACAAGCAGTTATTCTGTGTAGAATGAGATATTTATGATTCTAACACAAGGATTTCATGTAGAGAAATACAATCCTGCTATAATAGGAGAGACCTGGAGAAGTGCAGAGATTATAGAAGAGTGCAAGTCTGGAATGGTAAGAGGTGGGAACAGGCTGACACTGAGGTGTCCACAGATGTCAACTACCTACCAGCAGGCAAAGGAATTGCAGACCAGGGGCTGTAAAGACATAAGGGTCATTAATGGCTTTACACATTTGGAAGGTGGAAGATGTTCAAACTGCTTTGATGTTGAATAACCTGTTGATATAGGAGAAGCGTTTTCAACAGCAAAACATCACCAGAAAAAAAGTGTGCTTTTTTTTAACTTTATATTTCCATCCTTTTTTGCAAGATAAAGATTAACAAATTTAGAGAATTTTTCCTTATTTTTTATTGAGCCAGGTTTTGTTAATAATTTAGAAAAATTTGTTTTGCAATTTTTAATATAAAAATATATTGTGAATTTTTAATTTTGTAATTTATTATATTTCTATATTAGATATTCTTGATATTTTTCAACACTTTCTCTTTAGTAAGCATGCCAGAATCATATTTTTCAGGACAGAAAGAACAGAGCTTTATGAATTGCATGAGATCTCTGAACAACTCAATTAAGTCTATTATGACTGAGATGAGTAAACCATTATTTTACAAAATAATGTTTATTAGTTCTGAAATATTCATTAATTTGTTCCAATTAAAAATAAATAAATTTCTTTATCAAGTTCATATAATTCCTTTCAGACAGTAATTTAGACGTTCTTCTCTTTGGATTTCAGAACTTTACATTGGCTTCTGCGTCTGTTGTTCAAGATCCTCCTTAACTAGTAGAAAATATTTCTTAGGCTTCACTTAAATTCTTCATTATGTTATTGATTGCAATAGGTACCTAGCTCAACTAGATAACTAAAAATTTCTCACTTTAAGCATGTGAAATATACCATTAAGCACAATCCTTCTGTGTGGATCAGTACCTAAAAGCTTGGTTGAATTTGGCCTTAGAGAATGTTTCTTCTTTCAGAGCAGCTCAAACAATACTTCGCTTAGTAAATTATGTCCTTGTCATTGATTAATCTACTTCTGGTCCCCTTCAAAGAGAAGAGTGTTACCTTTTGATTTAGAACTAAGTCTCAGTGCTTGGACTACAAAATCTGCTCATTTGAAGAAGTAATTAACGTCGATGTCGTGAAACGGGATATTTATTATCAAGTTTAAGATGTTTCATTAGAGGTACAGCTTGTTCCAGGGAAAAATAAAATAGTCACTGTAACACTGAGCACTGTAATGGCCTAATGTTTATGTTCCTTGGCTCCTTATCCTCAGAGAAATTCAAAGTGGTGCCAGCAGTAAGAATTGTGCCAGCAAGAGTGACCTAAGCATAATAGGACCCATAGGAGATAGAGGTATCTCATAAATTCCATCTGACCCCAGAGCACCTTACAAAGTCCCTACTTGGACAGCTAACTCAGCCCCAACCAGAGCTACTCTCTACTTTGTACTAACAGATACGTGCCAGCAGTCCCCTGTCAATATGAGCTGGTGAAATACCTGAAAAATAAATTGCTAGACTTGAGTGAGCATACACTGTCCTAGCTCTGATGCACGTCCAGGAAATAAACAATTGTCCACTACTGCAAATACTGCACTGGTCCATGTGGCACTTGGATCTGCACTGGTACAGCCATTCCTACCTTCTCTTAAAGCTATTTCTACCTTCTTGACCCATCTTATCTTCAGAAGATGTAGTGAAATTTGGTAGCATCCTTGTCACGTAACATGGCACGTAACCATTTCTTCACTGTAGATAGTTTTTATCCTCTTAAATCTGGCAAACACAAATATAAACTTCACAAAATCAAAATTGCTTTCAATTAAATTTTACAATTTGGGGAAAAAAATTATAGTTTGTTTAAGGTTTTACAACTGCACAGTTGACATATGGATTAAAATGTGACACTTTTAAGCACACAGTTATTGATTTGACACCCCTGGACTACAGAAGAGTAATATAGGTCCTACCCTGAGACATTTTATTTAAATTCTACATTGAATCAGATGGCACTGAGGTCTGGAAGTAGCAGGTATTAGAATTATAAATATTTGCATATGACATGTAAGTTCTCAGTGCCACACAGATAGGACCTTATTATTAACCTTCCTTTTTGCACTGAAGGTTAATAAACTTTAATCATTCTAAGAAAGTTCCTACACATTTGTAATGACCACATGTGAACATTGTTAACTTTAGTTTGTCTTTAAGTAAAAGGATAATCTTACTCTTAAAAGTTTTAAGACTCTATTATGAGCCATGGGTAGATATCTATAAATAAGCATTTTTAAATCTACCTCTTTTAATCTGCTCAACATAATGAAAATAGTTCTATTTCTACTGAAAACAGTTTCAGCAACTTTCAAACCAGGTTCTGATAATGTTCATTTTATATCACTGCTAAAATATGGGTGTAATATGATACACCTGCATTCAAGTATTCACATCACTCCTGTAATTGCTATGGATAGTCACTAATACTTAAGGCTTTCATTAAAATCACTAATTTTAATGATACAGCTTATAGGCTATAAATTAGGCTCTTCCTCAAGTGTCTAGTCAAATTGAGACCTAAAAGAGTAGCTGGATCTGCATTTCTTGAATCCCCTTAATATTATTATAGTAATTTGAAACAATTATGATATCAAATATTATTGTGCATTTCTGTAACTCCTTGTACATAAATGCTGCAGTGCACCACAGAAAAAAAAGGTTGCATGTGAAAATGGCCCATTATTGTCTATCATCACTCATAATTATTGGAGAAAATTCGGTGATATAGGTAACAGCATCATATGAGTCTATCTAAAACCAGATGCATGAAGTATAATTTTCAAATATGATTTTTAACTCCATATAAAGATGAGGTTTGATTCTTGAGGTTACTGAACAACCCAAGCTCACATTATACTTTGTTCAATTCCTCTGAAAAATCAAGGTGAAAAATGTGAACATTGTCACCCGACATCCCAAAGATCACCAGGGAATGTGATGGTGTTGATAATACAATCCAGAACATCCCAATTCTGCTTTTGCCATCAGTTTTCATAAACTTTGACAGGTACTGCATTCATTTTTTCAAAGCAACTTTTTCATAATGTACTTTCATATTCATCAGAATATTTACGATCTGGAAAAGCTGTTAACTTTTTTGTAATTATTTCTTTGTCTTTCTTATTTTAAAATAGCTTTTGAGATCTTAATAATACATCTTTCCCCCAAAAAATTGTAAACTTCAGTGTATGCACAAAGCCAAGTTATTTGCTTTGTAACTTCCCTTTCAGCATAAAAAATACAATTTATAATAATATTTAATCACTCACCCTGTCGAACTACTTTTAAAATCTCTGAGAGCCTTATGTGTAATTCCATGTTCTGATCATTAGCATCAACTACTCCTCAGCTGACCACAGAAAATAAAGATCTTGATATACCCTCCTGCAGAAGATGAATAAATGCCTCTCTCAACATATTATTAATAAATACAGTGTCTATTTCTATTAGGATTCCTGAAATGTGATCCAGCCACAGGAAAAGAATGGACCATTGACTGCAACAGTAACACTTTCTGTACCATGATGCTCTTCACAAATTTGCCATCAAAGGTGAATACTCTCAACTGGGATAGGTTCCTTTATAGTTGAAGCAGGTCCTCTGTGCCATCACTTTTGAGCTGCTCACAGGCAATGGTGCAAAAGTCACATTTTGCTGTTTTTAAGTAGCTATATGTGGATGAATTGCTGTTATTCTTTCACCTAATTCTTTGCACAGTGCAGAACAAAATCCAAAGCTCATGGGAGTTCCTTTTTCTATAGCTTCCCATTATCAGTAGTGAACATTAACAAATCTCGTCTGGGTTATTAAAAGAAAGTCGGGAGCTACATAACCATGGAAACACAAATTTCAGCCCCCTCAAGCATATGACTACTCCAAGCCATGACAGGCAGCAGGAGCACATGATCCAATGGATCTGCTGACAATCTAGACATTCAATTTTGTTTGAACTTACAGTGGAGTTTTTTACCAGCAAATTTGGCTTTTCAAAGGAAAGTACAAACTAAAAGGACAAAGCAGTTTTCCTATTAAGTTGAACAAGTTTTCTGTGTGTTTACCACCACTGTTAATTTAGGACTATGCTAGCACCTATGGACTTGACCACAGACATCTTTTGTTTTGGACATTTGAACAAACACATAGTGAGAGATACTTCTGGTTCTAAGGAGCTTACAAATAAAATAGCCAAAGTATGCGGACAGAAAAAAGTTCTCTTTTGATGATGTCTTTAAACACACACTATAATCACACCATCAGAAAACCAAGTTGCTTTACTAAGTTGATGCCTCAGGTTCCTACAGATGCACAGAAAATCTGCCCTGCTTTTAAAAGTTGAATTTTGATTTCCCATGTACCACTGTTGCCTCAGCAACAAAACCTTACTATCTTCCTCAAAGAAAACTGTGTCTCCTGTTCTGCTGATCAGGTGCTTTTCACAAGAACACGTTTCACTACAAATTTAAAGACTGTCACTATCACACTCTTTTCACTCCTTCATAAGGAAAAGACTGCAACCAAAGATCCTCACAAATGTTTTGGAAACAGCTGTTATCTTCCCAAGCCAGATACTCAGGATGGTGAAGGAAAAGGTGGTGACACAAAGTGTTATTGCCACACTTCTACTGTTTTTAAACCTGCTATTTCACCATTCTACTTCTTGGAAAATTCAGCTTCCACTAAGCCTTATTATCCCTGACAGACCACCCTGTGAAAGGCTGTTTCCAGAATGAGTGCATCTTCCATAAATAAAACTAGAGAATTTTTTTAGGAATAGCTTCAAAGTTTTTTGCTTCTCTTCAAGCAATTCCTAATGCACTCAACACAGAAAAATCATCTTTTCATTCTAAGAGCTCCCTAGTCCTAGCATATCCCAAACTTTGGGAGGGATTGCACCTTACAACCCTGCTGCTGGGGGCACTGAATGGAGATGCTACATGCACACTTACTGTTTAGGAACACAGGACAGCCAGATGCAAACTCAGACCCAGCACAACCATTTGTTGGCACTGTCAGAAACCCCACTCTTTTTTACTTCGGAACACACCTTCAGCACTGTTTCCAAGCACAGCTTGCACAGTGTGCATAACATTTATCAACTAATCTTCAAAGACACATGAAGATTTTCTCCTTGGTGAAAGAAAAGAACTGCACATGATGCTGGATAATCATGCTGCTTACAGCAGTTTGAAAAGGATTTGGTAGTGCAGTCACGTGAGCATACACAAAACAGAGCAAAACATTGATACTACTATTTTAGACAAAAGCATCCCAGCAGTACCCAAACACTCCTGCAGACTTCAGAGGAGGAGGTGATTTTGAGGACTGGGAGATACCATTTCCCAAGACTGATCTTTCTGTTCCATGAGGAGTGCGACACAGAGATCCAAATTGGCAGCTGCAGGATTGTTTCATTATCAGGGTACTGTAAGGGGATGTCTTCCTTAAAATCTGACTAAAGCTTTGCTTCCTGGGGTGTACATATAATAATGGCCAGTCTTCGCGAGCGAAGATCCGGGGAAGGTCTTTACACCTTCCAGCCTGCGCATTGGATTTTTTAGGTGAGACACAGTGTGCGCGGAACTGAGCCCACCCTTTAATCCTAAGGTTCATCTGCCGGGGCCAAGCGAGCTTGGACGGTGGCAGTGAGGTCCTCAGGACGTAGGTGGGTTGCCTTTAAGGGCTAACGAGCCCCACCTGCCCGGGAGTGGCCCTGACCAGGAATCGAACCCGGGTCTCCACGGTGATAGCGCGGCGACTTTACCACTAGACCACCAGGGGCTCCTTGGTGTACATATATATATGTGCTTACTGGTCACATCCTTTCCAAGCAGAATCCTGCTTGCCCCCAGAAGTTCCTAACATAAGTATTATCTCACTAAAAAGGTAAACACTTGGCTCTGGAGGCAGCTCATGATGCCTAAAATATCCACTTCAGCTTTCTGTGCTCTCACAGTGCTGCTGAAAACCTGCAGAGGGAAAGTCACTTGGACTACAGTGAAGTGTCCACACAGGATCCAAGAAATCAGTAAGAAATATCAAGGTTGTTCATCCACTTGTTATCCAGACCACTCAGCCCTCTTCTGAGGATGAGAACCTAATGGGCCAGGACTCCTGCTCTATGTCTTTTATGTTCTAGTTCAGTAATTAAAGCAGTGATCCAAGAAACGAAAATCCTGAAAACACAGCACTGAATATTATTCCAGGTAGTCTCTTGCATCAGCCTTCTTTGTCCCCCTTCTGTTAAAGGCAAACCACTGTGTAGTTCAAGAAAGCAGGACGTAAACGTCTAGAAGACTATGCAACTGGGTACCTGCTTTCCTTTTGAATGGATTTGCTGAAATCAGGAATTCTGTTTATATAACAAAATCTGAATTGAGCCCTGTAAGTATAAGAGAAGTCTTGTATTATAAATGACAACCCTGTCGCAGATCTAATGCACTGTGAGCTGCTCAGCTCCCAGGTAACTGTGAGCTTCCACTGCTGCAGACAGACCTGCTCTGGTGTCAGTGTTAGCAGAGCATGATATTCCCATGCCAGCCAATTGAAGAAATGCCTTGGACATACCACATGGCCAGCTGGAGCGCAAGAACACTCTTCCTTTACAAAGTTAGAATGTCAGATTTAAAAAAAAAAAAAAAAATAGTTGTAGGAGTTGTTAGGAGTTCTGTCCAAGATAAGTGAATGTAATTATATCCACCTGCAAGAATACTGTGCCAGCCCCATATAGAGAGTTTTCTACTCACAGAACACACCCTGTTACTGAGCCAGGTGAGTGTAAGAGGGAGAAGAGCAAGACAGTTGTTATACATCAAGTACTGAAAACATGGCTTCAGATATGCAAGAGCAATTTCATTAAGTGCCACCATATGTGGCAACTATAAGTGCAACATTAAGTGCTACTTAGGTTCTTTTAGCCCCATCAGCTGACTGATGCCATTTCAGACATCGCTTATTGTTCTGCCTTGTCTTAAAATGTCTGCTGGGTCCTCACATATTACAGTTGTTGAATGATTTAGAGGCTGATGAAGGAAATTTGTCTTCCCTATTCTTCAAAGCAGCTACCTTTCTTTTTCTTTATCATGTTGCATAAGCCTTTTACTTCTCTTGACTATTAAAGATAAGCCAGGTGCACACCTACTCTTTAATTAAGTTCATCCCAGCAGTCACAGAAGCTGTCAGAGTTGTTACAACAATACTGTCTTTTTGCACAACATGGAAAATAAACTGTCCTGTAATGTAAGTTCAAGGCTCCATGAAGCAGAAGCACAGAACCCAAGTTCTTGGTGGACAACTCTTAATTATTAAACTGCTTTGCAAAAATTGAAAAGGTCATAGGAAAGCATCATTACCAATTGCAGTGATGCTCATTTTAATGCTGGCAGTTTCTCTGGGAATTTTGCCAGAGATGGGTGTCCATCTGGCTACAAAGCACCCTTAGGCAGGATATGGGAGCTCATCTCATTTCTGCTATTCCATGCAACTGAACAACTACAGTTAGGCATACAGAGAATATTTAGGCTAAATAAAAGGGCATGTTATGATTATAAACACTTATGGGGGCAATACTCTTGGAGAATAGGTAGGCCAGGTTGTTGCTATCTTTTTGAGATCCTTCATCAAATTTAGGTAAGATTTAAGGAGATTAAATTGCTTTAGAACTAAGGCTTAAAGGAGAAAAAAAACCAAACAAACATAAAGACCATTTCCTTTAGACTCAAAGTCCTGTTGTGTGGACAGAAAAAAAAATCCTAAAAAAAATCTCAGAGAATTTAACTTTAAAACAAAGAACTGTAGGAAAACCTGTCTCTCAGTCATGCTCCTTTACCTCCACAGACATGTTATGTACATTTTCACTTGTGAACTCTATCTGTGTGTTTTGGCTTGATCCTTAAAATATCCTATTTTACCTCTTAGACCTTACACTTACATCACTTTAGCATGAACCACACCAGTAGGATCTTAATGCTGTCAAGAGCATGACTTGACCTGTATCATTATAGGTTTGGCATCAACACAGTTTGAAATCAGAAACATTACATAGTCTCAAAAGTAAATTATTTAAATGCATGAATACTCATAAGTCCATTATACTAATTAATGAAGTATCAGAAGGCATCTCAGCGCACTAATTGATTTTTATTTATAGAGACCACGTTTATATGTCTTAATATATATATTATCTATATATATGACAAAATCTTTGTTTTTCTCAAATCAGCCTGTTGCCACCTGTTTAACTGTTTATATCTCCTTCCTGAGTGCTGCTCACTCATGAAGCTGGTACAAAAGCCATACAAGGATTGATACATTTCTACTGTGTAGGAGTTACTAATATTTGATAATATATCAGGTATTTGACCATCAGACAGGGAGTGATTCTAGCCTTCTAGGTGCAGAAAAGTTCTTCCTTCTCCATTGTTATTTCCTATCCATCATAGGACTACCCAAGAAGTTAAAAGAATGAGTGCCAAACCGCAAGACGCATACGAGCACCCAAATGAAAACAGAAGCACTTGTTGCCATCCTTCTCTGTTTCTGTGCAGGACAAAATATGTTCCTGTAACTCCCAAAGGAATTGCTGATTTCTGTTATTCATCAGAGATCAGACTGTCACTGACAAACAGAGTGGCTCTCCAGAAGAACCAAACTGACCTTACTGAGTTCTTGTAGGTCATAGCGATGTACCCAAACCTCCAGCAATGTCACAGTGAGCATGGCTATCTTTGCAGCATGTCAAAAGCAGTCTAACTGAAAGACATTTTCGAGAACTTAAAATAAAATTCTATAGATGAGTCAAAATTTGAAATTATAAAATACATTCTCTTATTCAAGCCCTTACTCACAAAGGTGTCTATGTCACTCCCATTAAGAGCCTCAGTGTCAAAGAAGAGGAAGAAAATGCACTGCTGGGTCTGAAGAAGAAAATTAAATGCTAGGTGGGAAGAATTATCTCTGTGCCACAGTCCAGTGCTCCTCCACTATTGAAAGTAGCTGGGCAGGTGACTGGGCAGGTGACATACTACAGTTATCTCATTTAAATTCAGCACAGCTGAAGTGTGCTTCACTAGCCACGAGGTCTCATTCCTGGTTATGGGAATAGCAAAAGCAGGCAGCTCAGATGCCACTATTTTTCCTGTGGCTGCAACCATGACATCGAGCTACACCAGGAGAAGAGGATATTCTTATTAGCGGATGCCTTACTGTGTTATCTATAGATGGGGATCAATGTCCTTCATGTGCTTGGAACACGATGAATACAAAGAGATTAAAAAAAACCACTTTCAGAACTTGCTTATGCTTAATAGATTTCCAGGCAGACAGACAAAAGAAGTGCTTGTCCTCCCATGAAATATTGGCTATGTGCTCATTTAATTACTGTGTAATCATTTTTAATGAGAATTAGAAATTTGGGGTTGTTCTTATTCACTGAAATAATTTCTGCTACTACTGATGTAAACAAAGATAAGAAATAAAAGAATCAAACACATACTGACAATTGGTGTGCATTTTTTCTACTTGTAGCTACATATACAATAATTTTATGATCAGGACATAATTTTCATCATCACTACATCAGGTTTTTAATATGAGATTCTTCGCAGCATCTAGTAACAAATACTCAATTATCAGCCTCCAAAGGTTTTTACAGTATGTGCTGCCAATAAAAATTAAGTTGATAGTGACTTCTGAATAAGTGACTGTCCAGATCTATTGACCCCAGACTTAAACATTAACTGAGTAGATGCCAAGGTCAATATTCTCCTAGAGCACTAATAAATCCTAATATTCTTCACAATAAAAAAGATGCACCTAATACCACATGTACTGAATTCTGTTGCCCTGATCCCCAATCTCTCTGTTAGTCAAATAAAGGATGTTCAAGACAGAGGGAAATCTTTGTTATAGATGAAAATAAAGAGGTACAATCAGCCAGCCCAGAGTTCATTTCCCATTGTGTTCTTTAAAATAAGTTGTCTGTTGCTCTAAAATGGGCCAGGAAAAGTTTCAATCTGTAACTAGCACAACATGGAGAGAACAGCTGGGTGCTTAACTCAGCTGCAGAGGTTACTCTTCCAGATTCATATTCTCTGATTATAGCTCTTCATTCTATCTTAGGTGAAACCACAGAGAAGTAGATTTGCATTTTACACCAATGAGCTGGACAGCCCATCTCATCCTTGTTTGGGGATCAGCTGAATTATTGCAAATTTCCTATGATGAGCATTTATGAGAATATATGAACATAGATGAGAAGAGCTGAAAATGGATAATGAGAGAAATTTATGATGCAAAAATCTCCCCTTCTTTTCAATTAAAAAACCCACCCAAACTAGCACCAAGTAACAGTTTCAAGGAATTCACTAACAAATAAAAATTAAATTTTAATACCTGATCACTTCTTGCATTGCTTTGCAGGTAGTCAGAAATGTTGAAGTAGGCCTAAGTTACAGAATACTCTTTATGTTTCAATCATCTGAATTATCTGCATGTGTGGTCTTGGTAGCAGTTTATTATTTCCCAGCTGCAGCTCTTTCAGACTCAATAGGATTCACTGTGTGGCAAAACATTCAAATCAGCAAGAAGAAATGTAGTTTAGGGCCTGAGTGACTCACACAGTTGCTCAGCCGATCAGAGGGAAGGACAGGAACCAAATCAGGATGATTCCCAGTCTGACAGATAGACTATATAGTCAGCAAACAGTTCAAGGTAAAGGTTTAAAAAAAAATCTCTGAAGTTATAAGGCATCCAATAAAAAATCTTTACTATGCATTGAGTTCAGCTCTTACCTAAGGTCAGAATTAGAAGGTAAAGCAAAATTTCATTTTAAGTCAAAACAACCCTAAAGCAGCTGCTTTCTTAGTTACTATTATGAGATCAAAGTGATCAGCACAATTTCAGTGTGAGGAGCAAAGTGATTCACAGGATTGATTGATTAAGATCCTTCCACAGATAAACTATGCTACCCTGTTAAGCATCAGGCTCCAAGAGAGCAGCAAACAATCCTGCTATAATGTGTGCTTGAGGAGCAAATGACCTGTGGCAAAACGTGACCCAACAGACCATGCATAGATTAAAAGCTGTGCTTTGCTTTTTTGGGTTTGGGGGATTTTTGTTTGTTTAGTTGGTTGGTCAGTCTGGTTTGGGTTTTTTTTCCATGTGTGCTCATTAATCCATTATTTCTCCTTACAATTTTTTAGAATAGGAGCTATGGAGTAAATTCAGATAAACAGAATTTTTTACCAGAGCAGAGTTTACAGCCTATATGTCAAAGCTCATGATCCAATATCTAGTAAAGGAATTTTCAAATACTTGCTTGTAGTGTTGCATTTTCTCCTGTGTATGTATAATGTAAAGAATACATCTCATTATTTATTTTTTTACTGGTTGACTCTAACCACAGGGGAAACAAAAGAGTGAGAATTTTTTTCTTATTTGCTCACTCTGCTTCCAATATTTAAATGCAAATTACCTAGGGTTAGCAGGATTGTTATTCTTATCTCCCTGAACCTTGTCTTTCTTGTATCTCTCATTTGTTCTGCTTTAATATCTGTGAACTGTCTTTTTTAATTCCTACAGGCAAGTTCCCACAAGTCTGTTCTAAGATGTACAGTAGTAAATGTTCTCTCCTTTCAACTGGTAGAGCCATTCATTTACATTTCAAGTCTTATGCTGCTGGAAACTGGAACATAACCAGATGATTTGTTTATATATCACTATTTTTATAAAGTTCAAATCATTATAATAAGAAAATCCTATCCAGTATTTGCAGAGAAAAATGTCAAACAAAAAAATATGGACATATCAGATATTCAGATGACTGAATCTCAAACAATATTGTACTAGGGGAAGGGAACAAAAGCAATTTTGTAGTTAAATATTTCATAAAATGTAGAAGATGAACAGCAGGCAAAGGTCTCTTATTCACATATCTTTTTTTTTTTTCCCTTGTGCTAAACCCCAAAACTGTAAGACTGCAACTGAGAAGAGAGACAATGCTGTGAAAATTGTGTGGTTCACTTTTTGACTCAGGAATGTACTGCCATAACTGAATTCCAATTTCCACTGAGAAGATTTTATTGAAAACTGACATTTCTGAACATCTGCAAGATGGAAAATAAATTAGCAATAACACCACAAGGGCATGAGCCTGATGATAGATTCTTATGAGTATGCCCAGATTGCTTTAAAAAATGTTTAAGAAACTGTAGCTGAAACTAAAAGGATGGTTCCTCCTATTACAGACAACACAAATTTAGGAAATAAATGCTGGCCTTTAATTATTTGCTGCTGGTTTTATTCTTTTAATTGAATTTACTGTTTGTGGAAAATGCTAAATCAGTAAATTTTTTCTATGTTCAGAAAAATGAAAAGAGCCATAAAGCAGCTTTCTGTGCATAACCCCCTAAATGCCTTTCTGCTGTGACCTAAGAGAACTACCTGAACAGACCTTCCAGCTCAGGTTTTGGATAGTGTGGTGTGGCTTTTCATAAGATGGCCCTGCTTGAGCAGGATTGTTGGACCAGGTGACCTCCAGAGGTCACTTCCAAGTTCAACCATTCTGGGACTCCGTGAAGGGGAATAAAGGTGTTGGTAACTTTCTGAGAAGGGTACCTGTCCAGTGTGATCTTCTCTGAGCCTATTAGGGTTTGGTCTTGCGGATCACAAAACTGCCAAGAGAAAGTAACAAATTTCACTCCCTTATGACCTGTCAAGTTCAGACTTCAGTACAGGGAGGCCATTTAAGCACATGAGTAACTTCAATCAATAAGCAGTGCCACTAAATCAGGCCTACGAGGATTTTACTTATTCCTTTAATGGGCTAACTATATGCTCAAAATTATACGTGTGCATTTGTGTTTTGACCCAGGTCTCAGCCTTGTCCTGAGTTTCCTTCCAGCTGAGCCCCAGCCCCAGAACAGACACTGGTCAGTCAGAGCAGTCAAGTACCCGGGTTGAGTGACCCTCATTTCTTCCAATTATATCTTCAGTTTTTTTCCTTTCTTTTGATATTTATCATTGCTTAAACTGCAATACCTTTTTAAGCAGGTATTCCCTTAGTATAATGCTGTTAAGTCCTGCCCTGGAGAGTTTCATTCTGCACTGCTATTCCAGGCTTATTGCATGTACAGCCTTGCAGCTAAGCAGAATGCTGACCTCTGGACTCTGGACAGTTTTGTGTTTTTTAATCATCAGCTTATATGGGGTTATTCTTTGTAAGGTCAACATTTCTGCCTTTGGCCAGGATAAACCCTCAAATGCTATTTAAAATCCTTCCATCAGCTTGTTTCTCCTATAGGTTCAGGGATAAACTTTCCAGCCTGGTTCTTCTAAAAAATGCATCATTTTATTTAAATGTTAAAAAGGAAATTTGAGCGTGTATTACCACTTCAGCTTCGTGTAGGGATTAATAGCTCAGTAGCAGGATTACCTAGAGACCTAAGGGAGATGCCACCTGTGACACACTGGAAGTTTCCTTGAAGTCTGGAAATGTTGATATAAGCCTGGTCCTCTGGGGCCAGATTTTTCTCCAGTTTTTGCTGTTTTAAAACCAGAGTATCTTCTCTGACTCCTGTAAGACTGTCACTGACTTGAAAATGAAATAACTAAGAAAAAAATATTCTTTAATTTCAGTCACACTGGAAGAATTGCAAGTTAATTTCTTTTTAACAGAATAAAGTTATACTTCAGATCTTAGTTTTGCTCTTGGTTAAACAAGTATGCTTTGAAATAATAAATACTGAACAACCCAAAATCCAATATTTTCCAATCATTGCCCAACTGCTAATTTATTCTTTATGTAATAAAGAGCTGGGTAGCAGAAAAATAATTATTTCATTACTTCTCTGATGAGAAAGAACTTATGAAGCATGCTGGAGCATTCCTTAGTTAGGAAAGTAGTCCTCAGAAGGGCTTGGATAAAACCAGAATCTGACAATCAAAAGACAATACTTCATAAAATTTCTACAATATTTTTTCCCCCAGAAAAATACTGAAAAGGTATAACCTTTCCTTTTCTAAACTGCACCAAATCCTACTTCATGGCATTTTTTAATAATGTGGAGTGGGGAGAAAGTCACATCTTAACACTTGCACTGCAGGTTTTGTTTTAGTGCCAGTCTATTTTCCCAGGAATTTGTTCAGATGTTGTTGGAACTGGCAGCAGTACAAAACATATCAGTGGACAGGTCAGAGTGCTTATCAGCCATGTGTAGATTCTAGATGACCTTTCCTCAGTGTCAATGACATTGACTTTAATCTTATTAGAAGTTTCTGCTGCAGTGGTAATAGGTCACTGGTGAATTGTATCGAGAATTTACGTAAGAGAAAGGTTTCCCGTCTGTTTTCATTATATTTATTATAGATAGATGGGCAGTGATTGTGTTCAGATCAGATTTAAGTTTTAGATGAAGTTTTAAAGTTTAGACTTGAGTTATATAGGTTTGGTTTTGATGATGGTCAAATTCTCCATGCTTACCATATAAGATCTCTGCCATCCCAAATCATAAAATTTTGCCCTTGTGATATTCTTCCTATGTCTAAAGTAGAACTGGAAGAATCAGGTTTTTAGTTTGAACTTGTCCTAAGTGTGACTCCCTCGGAATATATGGTGATATAAATATATATATTTCATTCTTCTCATAATTAAAATATCACTTTTTATCTTTCAATCATTTTTAAATCCTAAATATTTGCTATCCATTTCCAGTTTCTTCTTGGGCCATGTGAATGTATTTTTGGAGCCCATTATCATTCAAGCACTTCACATTCAACTTGTTTTCTTCACTGATCTAAAATATGTATTAGATTTCAATTCTTATGTTAATGTTGTGCAAGTTTCTTTGAAGATAAACTCTAATCTTTCCTCCATGTCTGTCCTTATGTGAGCTTTCCATGAGAAAATAAATGTCTGGATAGTCAAGTGCATATTAAAATACAATGCTAATAAAAATGAACTATTAAACTGAAATATGCAACTTTTAGATGTCGTCTTCTTTTAATTTTTCTTCTCTGCAGCACCCTTTCCTGGTAACACACCACCAATTTAGCTGGTAGGCTCAAGACTCTTGGGGTTCATTGCATAGTGCAAAAGAGCCATTTCTAAGGATACAATTGTACAAGTCAATTTGGTCAAAAAAACAAGGAAAATTAGTGTCTTCCTTCTGAAAATAGGCCTAAGAGCAGAACTTCATTTAGAGAGGAAAAAAGAGAGTATACTACTATAAAGGAAAATATATTTACAGCATTTTAATACATAACTAGCATAACGGGACAAACCTATCATGTCCTTCTTTATGGAAACAATGCTTTGTTAGATCTCCAAATGGGAGGATGACTTAAAAGAGTATTTTGCAACCTCTATTCTCTCTGTGAATGAAAAGATGAAGTCTAGAGATAGCTAAATAAATACTACTGGAGAGTTTATTGGGATCAAAGCTCTTTAGTGGGATCAATACTAGGCAAAGTTACCAGTACTCTTATCATTATGTCAGAGGGATGCTGTATTCCTGTAGTGCAAATCACATATTTTATGGTCACTGCACTTTACAGGAACACAAGTACATTTCTATTTTGTTATGCTTTCAACTTTAACTAGAAGGCCAGACACGCAGAGATATTTTTATTATATCTTAACTAATGCCTGTCAAGAATATTCACAAAACAAGGTATGTCAAAATAAAGGCTTCGTTGTTTCAATGCCTCTCTCACTTTACTTCGGGTTAACTGTTTCACAGAATCTTGGCTATTATTTCTTGATATTCATAAAATGTTACTCTGTGTTGTGGTTTTGCCCACCGGCCAGCCCCTGGGGCTGAAGGTGGTTTTGTCTGGGTGGATTTCTGGAGAAAAAAGCCAATCAAAAGTTCCAGTAATGCCTTTGCTAATTACATATTTAAGAAAATGGAAGAGAAGGTTGTTGCGCAGTTGAAATTAGGAGCAGTAGCCATGTAGGAGCAGTGGCAGGCCCCAAGTGGGGCCAGGGCCTCCTCCTCTCCCAACCTTGGGCCGGGGGCAGGTGTGGCACTGAAGCCCCCCTTCTCTCCTGTAAGAGAGTAGAGAAAAAAACTTTAGAGAAGGACTGACTGCTTGGATGGAAAAAAGACGCTGCAGAAGAATTCCAGGCAGAGATAACGAAGTATCCAAGGCCAAAGCTAGCAGCCGGAGGAGAGAGAAGTTTGAAGGGGGGCTGCTCCTCCTCCCTCTCTTGCTTTCTTTTTCCCTTCAGCGGGGAAAAGACTGAAAACTAAATCCCTGCCACCTGTGGAAGATTATTGGGGTGAGGAGACCCCCATGCGGCTCATAAAGGAGCTTGTGGATGCCGAGGAAGCTGAGACTTCATGAGAAGGACTGAAATGAAACAGAGTCCTGCTGGAGGCCTGTAGGCCATGGACAGAGGCTTACGCTGGAGCGAGATGGCTCGGGTAAGCTCTTGGGATCCAAGTGAGGGATCCATGCTAGACCCACATCGGAGAGGTCTATCAAGGACTGTTCTCCCGTGGGAAGGGAGCCCACAGGAAACAGGGGTGGACTCAAAAGCCATTATCCCCTGTGACCCTGAGGTGAAGATCCATGGTAGGCCACGTGTCCCCTTGCAGTCCAAGGAAGAGAAGACCTTCAGGGCCTGGGTAACCCCCAGCCTCCGGTCTTAGCCCAGGAGAGGGGGTAGGCCCAGCCTTGAGGCCAACAAAGAGAGATAGAGAAAGAGTTCCAGCTGTGATGAAAAAGAGTTGTTGTCCTGAGATAATAGAAAAAGAGTTTTAGAGTGCTGCAGAGTTATTGAAAAGACCTGGAGCTTCGAGAATGGAGAATGAGACTGCCTCTCCTCCTTGGACTGTTAAAAAGGGGGGAGAGGTATTTCTGTAAATACATAGTACTTTAACCTAAGTAGAATTGTTGTAGATATAGTTCTTTAGTTTTTTATCTCACTAGTAATAAATGTTAATATTATTTTCCCCAATCAGGTCTCTTTTGTCTGCATAAACCTTCTCTCAACTTATAGTAATTGTGGGAATGTGAGGAAAACTTAGCCCAGAGCAAAACCACGACATTTTTGGTGGAGAATGCGGGCAGAGACTGCCCGAAGAGGCAGTGGCCGGATCAAACCACAACACTCTGTTACCTTGGAATTAAATGGTCAGGTGAAAGGAAAGCCAGAAATTTATGTTATTAAAACTATAATTTTTAAAGTCCAAAGTAAAAGCAAAATAATCCATTGGGACAAATCTGGGTTTACTTGTCTTTGATATTTTCCATTTTTCTTTCTATTTTTTTTCCGAAAGGAAATAGAATGCTAAATGTTGAAGTAGTAATCGTATTAAGCTTTGTCAGTCAGAACTCCTTTTTTCTTAACTTTCCATAATGCCTTTCATCTGAATTAATCAACTCACAGAACTTGGTTCTGTGTTTTAAATAGGGCATTTTTCCCTCCCCATGAGATACAGCTAGGAAATTGGCAATTGAAAGCAGATACTGAAGGTATTAGAGGGATGAAGTCGTCTGCCTCAACAAACAAGTCAGATTGACACAACAATTAGGCAAGACTCTCAAGCAGTTCTGGTATCAGATACAGCTGGTCAGCTGGATTTGAATGGGGAAAGGGATAAAACCATGCTTTCTAGAGATAACCTGGGGACAGCATGACAGTGTTTGAGGGATGTTGTCATAATGGGGTCTGCTGCCTCAGTTGTTGTAGGGGATGGAAATCTATGTGGCAGCAAAGACACAAGGGTTATTGATGTGCTAAAAGACACAGGTCAAGGGTCACATAGGAATTAGGACTTCTTCCCTCAAACAGGGGGTGTGATTAATAACCCAACTGAAGTGTATTCACACAAATGCTGACAGCACAGGCAACGAACAGGAGGGACTGGAAGCCAGCAGGAAGGCTGTGATATAGTTGCCAGCACAGAAACATGGTGGCATAACTAGCACAACTGGAATGCCCAGGACGAAGAGGAAGATGAAATATTCTATAAGCTGCTGGAAAAAGTCTTACAATCACTAGCCCTTGTTCTCTTCAACTTACCAGGTTGCTGGAAATACCATGCAGCACAGAGGAAACAGTCTAGGAGGTTCCCAGAGCATATGGAAGATCAATTCCTGACACAGCTGTCAAGTGAGCCAGCTAAGGAAAGTGCCCTGTTAGACCTGCTGTGAACAGAGAAGGACTGCTTTGATGATTGGAGACTATCTTGAGCAAAGTGATCATGAAATGATGGAGTGTTTGATTCTCAGAGAAGTAAGGAGGGATGCCAGCAGAACTGCCATCTTGGACTTCTACAGGGCAGTCTTCAGCCTTTTTAGGAGACTGGATGAGAGAGATGAAAGATGTTCCTGGGGGGATTAGGAGCCCAGTAAGGCTGGAAATTCTTCAAGAAGGAAATCTTAGAACGCAGAAACAGGCTATTCCCACTGAAGGGGTGAAAGACGAGACAGTGGGAAAGAAGAGTGGCCTGGATGAAAAGAGAGCTTTGTCTGGAACCTTGGGAGAAAAGAGAGTTTATGACCTATGGAAAAAGGGACAGGCAACTCAGGAGGATTAGAATGATGTTGTGAGGTTATGCAGGGAGCAAATGAGAAGAGCCAAAGCCCATCTAGAACCTAATCTGGCAACTACTGTAAAAGACAATAAAATTTTTTTCTACAAATACATCAGCAACAAAAGAAGGGCTAAGGAGAATCTTCATCCTTATCAAATGTGGGTGGAAACATAGTGACAAAAAAGAGGAAAAGGCTGAAGTACTCAATGCCTTTTTTCCCTCAGTCTTTAATAGCCAGACCAGTTGTTGTTCAGGTACCTAGGCCTGTGAGCTGGAAGACAGAGACAGGGAGCAGACTGAAGGGCAGGAAAGGCTCTTCAGAGGGATCTGGACAGGTTGGATCGATGGGCTGAGGCCAGCTGTGTGAGGTTTGACAAGGCCAAGTACCGGGTCCTGCACTTGGGTCCCAAGGAGGAGTGGTTGGAAAGCTGCCCAGTAGAAAAAGACTTGGGGGTGCTGGTCAACAGTGGCTGAACATGAGCCAGTGTGTGTGCCCAGGTGGCCAAGAAGGCCAGCGGAATCCTGGCCCACATCAGTAACTGGTGAGGCAGCATCTCGAATCTTGTGCGGTTTTGGGCCTCTCACTATAGGAAGGATACTGACGTGCCAGAGCATGTCCAGAGAAGGGCAACAGAGCCACAGATGGGTCTAGAGCACAGGTTTAATGTAGAACAACTGAGGGAGCTGGGGGTGTTTAACCTGGAGAAAAGCTCCACCACTCTCTACAACTAACTGAAAGGAGGTTGTAGCCAGGTGTGGGTTGGTCTCTTGTCCCAACTAACGAGTGATATGATCAGAAAAAATGGCCTCAAAAGTTGTGCCAGAGGAGGTTTAGATTGGATACTAGGAAATATTTCTTATCCAAAAGGGTTGTCAAGCATTAGAACAGACTACTCTGGAATGTGGTGGAGTCACCATCCCTGGAGGTATTTAAAAGACATGTAGATATGTAACTTAGAGACATAGTTTAGGTGTGGACTTCTTAGTGCTGGGCTGATGGTTGGACTTGAAGATTTTAAAGGTCTTTTCCAACCTAAACAGTTCTGTGATTCTATGATACTTCCTTATTAACCAAATTGCAACATTTGATTTGCATAATTAAATGTAATTCCTCTTGCCACCTGCATAACATAACAAACAACTGACAACAAGTTTTAAAAAGCTTTACAAATATATTACCCTGAAGTGGTGACTCTCTAGATTAACACAGGTCAAAATACTCTGAGCTGAGGTAAAATAATGAAGGATGTTTGAGGTAAGCAGGGTTTATATGCATGTGCATTTCTTCCAGTCTTTCTTGTATAAAACATCACAGAGATTATTCACAGTCTATGCAAGGTTTTCTTAGCAGTTTTCTATATTGTCTTTTATAACTATAGAACAACACATAGTTTTTTGCCTCCTATAATACACATCGCTGCTGAGGAATTTAGCTAGAGAACCTAATTGTTATATGATGTTCTCCATAAGTTCTATGATACTCCAGGGAAGAAGGAATGAGAAATTTATAACTGCAAAAGGAATCTTTTCACCCCTTTGGGCAGCTAGATCTTGAAATACTTTTCAATAGAATTTCAAGCATTATTACTTTAGCAGACAGTCATATTCTCTCTAACCACATTTGGTACTCACCCATCGCTTACCAGTCCACCAAAAAACAGTAGCTGTTTTTCACTTTAAAACAATCCAGAATGAAACACTGAAGAGCAGCATCATTAGATCTTTATTACAACTCAGAGTTAATGATTCAAAATGATACTGAGCTAACTGGAAAAATTTTAATTCTGTCAGACCCATGAGAGCTGGGTTTTTATCTCATCTGAAAATAAATCTGAATTAACTTGTGTGAATCCAGCAAGTCCATTAGGTCAAGTTGTTCTAACAACTCAGGAACCTGGTGTTGTTTTTGTGAAGACAGTTCCAAACTGAGTTTCATTTTCTGTGAACTTCCACTGTGCCACAGTTCTCCATGAACTGGCTTTGTTTGGTGCAAATGGCAGAGTCATTCTTGTTCTCAAGCCTTACAGGTAGAGTAATTAGAACAAAACAAAATATATTTCCAGTTCAGCACCTGTGAGATCATCAACATAATGACTCAAAAAGAGAATGCTAACTAATCAGCAGAGAAGAATTCATGGTTTGTGATATTGTCATTCTTTTGTGCCTGTTTAGTTCAAATCTTTGCCACAGGAAAATCACTTACTAAACACAGAATATGATCTTGACAACTTCTATTAACTGGACTCCACAGACTATCTGAGCACATCCACCCTCTAAGACATTTCTCCAGCATTTCTCACCAAACCTTTCAGAAAGCCTACTGATAATCTCAGGCTTCAGGGAGACACTGTTATGTATTTCTAGTAGTTCTAGTAGTTCTGATTATTTTTCTGCCTCATCCTTCCAGCTTATTTGCCTGAGTTGCCCATTTGACTCTTCAGACAGAAGAAAGATGCTACAACGACTGCGCATCTCATGAAGACTCCTGAGCAAGGCACATAAAGTTACCTGCAACTGCTCTAGACTGGCAGTCTCACACCCTTAGCTGACTTCAGTATGCATGGGGACAGTAAAATAGGGCTTTGGTTTGAGAAGTTTTTGGTAATATTGTAACACTATTTCTGCTTGATCCTTTTGGCACATTTTTCTGCATGCCATTATGACATTACCTCCAACTTGTGGATTACAAGACAAGCAAACTTGATGTGTAATATTATATAATCAAGGCAGTGATAAATCCCAGGAAAGTAGATGGGATTCTTCATTTTGTTTTCCTGACAGGTCTTTTACTTCAATTTTCATATCAGCATTGTCACAAGGTTTTAAGATCTGTTTTCTAATGACTTCTTTGCAGAAGAAAAATTACACTCTAACAGATAGAGCTCTTTCCCATTCAACCTACAAAGCAATCAAAATAGCCATATTAAAATTTCTAACTTGAATTCTGTCAGGTGAGAAATAGCTTGAAGTAAAGAAGCAAATTCCTTTTCTCTCATCTTTTCCAGATGCACTAGAACTGAAAAGGAATGATTTGCATGTTGGTGGTAGGCAAACAAACTATATATACAGAATTTTGCTAATAGCTAACTGAGTCTGGGAAACAAGTATGAGAGTATAGGAGGAAATGTCCTCATCACAGAACAGGGCAGCTGCAGTTTAGAAGCCTGAAGGAAAAGAAAATCTCTGTATTCCCCAGAACCACCCATTCATCTGTCCCTCAGTTGAGCTGAGGTAGAAAATGAAAGGTAGGAAATCATATCAGAAATGGATATTATTGTAATCAAATAGAGACCAAACTCCTGAAACTGACATCTAACTCATGCATTCAAACCCTGGAAGTCCATCACAAGAGCTGCAGCACTGACCCCATGTGAAACACAATTCCTCTTTCATCCAAGTGTTTTTAATTCTCTGGACAGTCTCTATGTCTCTCTTCCTGTTCCTGTAGTGTCTGAGTGTACTTAGATAAATTTATCTGTTCTTTCCTCATTATCATTAGGAAAGATTCTTTTTGATTATCTTTCACTTGACATCATTGCATCCCTGATCAAAATTCCCACCTACATACATTCTGTGAAGCTTGCAATGCCTTCAGACACCAATCCTGTTTACATCTACTGCGTCTTTTCTCTCCTACTAAAGTGCTATCACCCAACAGGTTTTTGCATCCCATCTGGCATGAACATAACACATAAACTGCTTAGCCTAAGTCTGTAGATAACAGCTATACTTCAGAACTATTTAAACATGATTGAATATTGTCCTTTATGCTAAAATTGAGTGGTAACACACTTCTGGCAATACCTATTGGGGTAATAAATGCCTCTGAGGTCAGGACTGAGGGTCACAAGAAGAGGGTAAAGGACTCTGAATGTTCTCAGAGTGCTCCTAGTGCGTTAGAAACACAGTGCTTAGCATGTCATACTGTGAGTAGGAAATGAAAGGCAAATAATAAGATGAAAAGGCTCTGCATTAAAAATGGCAGAGGTATAACCTTCCTGAAAACAAAGCAAACAGATTCTTGCTTAGCATTACACTTCCATAATAATAATTATTGTTAATATTAGCAAGTTAATTGGCTTTCCACTGTACATAGTAGGTTGCAGTCAGAATATGATTTAGAAACTGTAGCATATTTGCAGAGGTTTCTCACTGTAAGAACTGCTTACCTGGTGTGGAGTCAACAACTTTTGATGTTCTAAGGTAGTTTTGTGCCCTGTTGATGTTTATTATTTCCATAGGTCAATGGATTGTGCCCACTGACAGAAGCTATATTTTTACAGTACCAGAAAGGAAGAGATGCAAAAAGGGATGAATTTACAGAGGTAATTAGGCACATTAAAAGCTGAAAAGTACCTTCCTTTGAGATTTACAGAAGCATGTAGGCAGAGTAGAGTCTTGACAGTAGTTTTTGCCAGCCTAACCCAGCTGTGTTCCCCAACATTTCTTTCCCATGTGACTGAAACCAGTTGAGTCCACACTGCTTGCAAGGGCAAAGTGCTAATTTGCACATGTTCCCCTGCATTGCTGGAGGGTCCCTTCACAGTAAGCCTGCAGGTCTCATCCAGAGGAAGGCTGGGTGATGAACAGCTTCTGCCCTGAATGTCTGCTCAGCCTTGTCCTAGGCAGAGAGCATAGCTGTCACCTGGGGCACCTGCCATCCAGGGATTTTACTCTGGCCCAAAGAGATAAATTGAGCATCATAGGTAAATTTGGGACTACAGGTCAGCAGTTTGGGACACTGGAAGTGTGCCACGAAGACCATTTTTCACTATGCAAAGATCTCAGACACACGCAGTTAAATTTTCCATGGTTTGCATTAAAAAGAATGAGGAACAATGATTTCAGAAGTAGTTTTGACAGAGACAGAGGTTCCATTGTTAAATTCTCTCTCATAGATGTGAACATATATGTAAACATTAATCTAAGCATTTTATTCTCCAGTCCCAGATTTGTTTCACTCAATTTGGCAAATAAGCACATGCTCAGTATGTGCCTATGAGGAAATAACGTTCTCCCCTGTGCCTCAGCTTCCCTTTCCTATCAGTGGAAGCTTCTAATCTAATAATTTTAAAATTCTCACACAGGAGAATGTTTTCAGGCTTAATATATCAAGATAAATAAATTATACAAAGATGTTTGCAAAAGAACACTGCATAAATGCTGAGAGATTAATCATAAAGAACAATTACAGCAAACACACTTTGGATATTAAGCCTAAAATGTTTATAAGTGTATAAATCTTCAGAACATATTCTTTGAGCAAAGCTGTTGCTTTCAAAAGAAAGTGTTATGCAAGAAAAAGAATAAGATTACATATTGTTTATGTATATAGAACATCATAACCATGTTGCTTCACTGCTAAAATCACTAATAACATCACATTAATTACTTTAAAGAGCTAAATTATCTCCCACTACAAGTGCCAAAGGTCTCTTAGCCGTAGCTGAGCTAAGACAATTCCTCCTGAGTATATAATCTGTTCTTTAAAGATACACTTTTTGGACTTAATATATATTGCATTCATATCTGCATTAAATGAAAACCAAGAAGAGAAGTCAAGATTTTTATCTCTAAACAGCTGAGGTGCATAAATATCAAGGAGGGAGATGTGTCACAAGATAATAAGAAGATACACATAGAGTAGTTCAGGCTGAATAAGAGAAAAAATGTCTTAATAATGATAAGATCTATTGGACCATGGAATAGTCTTTAAAGAGATACAATAGAAAGCCCATCTCTAGGGATAGGTATAAGCACACTGGAAAAAAATGTTATATAAAAGGTTGAAAGAAACAATCCTAATGTGACTCAAGATGAAGAAAATTATTGTAATTGTTTTTGCTCATTCTTACTATCTTTGATTCATGGTGGACAAAGACAAAAAGTAAACACACCACACAAACACTCCCGACTTGCTTTGACAGAATCAGTTTAACAGATTAACATTTAGAAGACAGATTTGCAGACCTATCAGTCATTCCAGGAGAGCATTTATTATTCAGAACATATATTGATAATAACTGATTATTCATATTTAAGTTTTCAAGTCTCCATTTCTTCCCCTTGTTCCCTCTGTGCTCCATTTAACAAAAAAATACAGTAAACAAAGCATTGGAGTCTCTGATATTTATCTCTCTAGATCTTGTCAGGGCATAATCACTAAGGAAATTATGTTGTCAATGAAGTTCAATTTCCCTAGCACTTTTATCTTCATTTCCATGGATATTTTCCTCCTTATAAGCACTAAGATACCAAATTGATAGAAGAATGTGCTTTGTAATATTACAACTCATGGAAAAAAATACTGAAATTGTAGTCTTCTAAGTTGAAGCAGTATTTTCCATTGGTAGAAGAGGACATTCAGCTCTAGGACAATGGAAAAATTTAGGGCTTAACAAGAATGAGGCCAGCAACCATAAGTTTAGTCTCTATAAATATTAAGGTCACAGGTGCTAGAAGGATTGTAGTTCAAACAGTCTCTTCTTTTAGTTTCTTTCTCAAATCTGTATTCTAGTAATAAGACTAACTCTTCAGAGAGGAATCTCTGAAGATTCTTCCATCCTCCAAGTCTGCAGCTACTTCAGCAGATAGGGACTTCATAAGTGACTGACCTTCAGAAACTTGAAATCTCTTGTTCTAGAAAGAAGATGGCAAAGCACAACCAAGTATAGTACACAGATATCTTCAGGATGTCATCCATGCCAGAGATCCTGTGATACACTGAAGACAATAGTAACCCCTGACAGTTTCCCATCAATGCCTGCAGATTCAGTGTGGAATCAGATGAAATATTTTAGCTAATCTGACTACTATTTAGAATAGAAGCTGCATGTACAGCTGTGCATACCATTCCGTCTTACTGTTGAAGAACTATGTACACACTTATCCTCTCCAGAAATAAAAATCCTGGCCCACACCTGAAGCTGGGGCACATAAGATGTCATGGCTCTGAGTGATGGGGTTATTTTGATACAAAAGGGATACCCAGTCAAACAAGAGGTTTGAGGTCTCCTAACCTGTCTTGCTATAAAACCAAAATACACGGCAGAGGCAAGCTGGTCTTGTCTGCTTTCTGCAGCTGAAGTCTTGATTGTGCTTGTAGTCTCCTGCTATCTGCTTTTATTTATACTTTGCTGCTACGGCAATTTACTTCTACAGTCTGATTGCCTTCAAAATTTAAAGGTTAACAGAAAAGTAACTTCTTAAATAAAAATCCTCACCTTACCTCTCTACTTAATATGACACACTGCCTTTTAGAATGTAACATGTATTTTCTCCTTTGATTCCTGGTTCTTAGGTGCATGACATTATGTGCTTACATACACTCTCCATCACAACTTCAAGTAAATAAAAGCCAACAGTTCTGTTATTTCTGGCTGCTCTGCGTCTCATCCCTCATTTCCACTAGCAAGAGAGAAACAACATGAGCAGCAGAGGGCCAGTCCTTGTAGTTGAATATCTCACATGCCCCTTTTCTCCTAAATAAGCATATTGTGTTCCAAGTTTCCACCCAACATCCCTATCGACTTTTCAGGGTAGGCGGTAGTGCATGCATTGTCTGCTTCTGAGTTCGGAACACACTGATTGACAGGCACACATGCTGATCAAGAAACCTGGGGATAAATTTGGCTTTCCTAAAGCACAGGGCAGTAATGTACTCCTCCTATACTTGGTTGCAAATTTTAATGGCCAGCTGGTTCATTATGAGGGTAAAGGGAGACAGATGGGAGAAGAAAGAGGCAGAAAATTCACTGTTGCAGTTGTTATCAATTGTATGTGGAGAGCACAACTTCAGTCTCTCTGTGAATCAAAAATGGCTCACCATGGTATCCAAAGATTTCTGTAGCTATAAAATGACAAACTATTTGACTTCCTACAGTCAGCTACGTTTTCTAAATATCATTGCTATAGATACCCTGGATAAGGAAGGGAATGGTTTTTCATTTGCTGATACTTCCAGTTAGAATGTAGGATTTAGGGTCATTATAACTTATTCATACCTGGATGATAAATGAATCAGCCAATATCTGGTAAGACCAGTTTTTCTGAGTAATTCTGGAAATAACCTGAGAAACAGAATAACAAACTGTGTAAATCCACTGCTTTGGATAAAGCTTTAGAGAATCCAAATAATATTATAATTTGCAGCTTTGTGTCAGCATGTAGCTAAAACCCTAAGCTAGAGCGACCTTTAGAGAAGAGTAAAAGCAAACAGGAAAAACAGAAAATCGTTAAGAAGAATCTTTTATTCGCGAGTTTGAAGACAAGTGACTTGAGCAGTTAGAAATATTGTGGTTAAGGGACAAGATTCCCAAATATAGATGATATTTATGTTATGTTTAGTCATCTAAAGTCAGATATCCAACCTAAGCTGGTCATCTAGAGTCACTTTGTAGGAGGAGAAGTCAGCATTCATGTTATCCTCCATTATTCACCTGAGAGCAACAAATTAGCTCTTCAAGGCATCTACTGCTTTCCACAGATAGTTTAGAACACCTAGTTAATTTTTAAGTTTCTGAATTTTTCTAGATGACTGCTAACCAGGCTGGTTGGGTTGCTGTCCAAAGCAAAAGATTTGCAGTCAGCCAAAATAAGACACATAAAAATCATGTGAACTACAGGCACTTTTGCTATGGAGGGGCCACTGTGTGCTGTTAGGAGGCAGTGAAGGGCTTGGCCACCTCACCACGTCAAAGGCAAAATGCAACTATTGAGTACAAAACACTGTAAACTTGAAAGCAACAGAAAAGCTGAAAGTAGTTCAGGAGACACCTAGGCTTCAGGCTTGCCCCATTATTCTACCTTACATTTCTCCAGATGCTGGTTTACTTTGGGCCCCTGCCTGCCAAGCACCTCAACACCTGGCCTCCAGTGTCGCTTCTCTGGACATGCTTCTTTGTTTTATTCCTGCAAAATTTGAACACAACAATCTTCTCAGATCACTTCAACACACAACAGTCAATCGTCTTCTCCAAAAGAAAAAGAAAAATGCAGTAGAGTCACCAATATCTGGGGTTTTTCTGCTCATCCCCATTTATTTATTAGTCTAACAGACAAATCACTCTCCCATGAAAGCAGCAAATGAAAGTTCATTTTCTCCTTTTAGCTGAGAGAAGTTTTGAATAGCAAAGCATATGTCTTGTCAGTCAGCTGTGCAGATACAGATTTTTATCAACAGATTTTAAACCATCTACTATTAAGTATATAATATTTTAAAGCAGCTGGTTTACTACATCCATCTTAATAGTCTTAAGTGCATCCATACAGTTGTAATGAACTGTATTTTCTCACTAGGGGTGTAACTTCGGTGTGTAATTTTCCTGTGGTTCTATAACGAAAGTTTCAAGGGTCTGATGCCCCCTTGCACTTTGATTTACCATCAAGGTTTCTAAAAAGTAAATTCAGAGTACTTGTGAAACATTGCTGAATCTCAGCATCAGTGTTACACATCCTCTGTGTAAGATGACACTGGTGCAAAATACAGGAAATGTAGAATTTTAGGTCCTCAGACATCAGTGTTCATTTCTTAGTCTGTCATTAATATTCCCCCATACTTTTTAAGCTTCCAGAAGCCAGTTGCATTTTAGATCTGCAGGAGGTTGTGAATAATAATGTGCATTAATAAGGTAGCAGAAGACACAAGATCCTGCTGATTGCATATCCAAGATTGTTGTTAATGACTACATTACTTGCTAAAAAAAGTAAACAAATTCCTACATGGAGAGATCCAAGATATGCCAGTTGCCTAGTTGCTAAAGAATATTAACATTTCTACAAAGAAATGCTCAACTGTGCTATCACTGTCAAGGAATGCATTTCACAATGAATGTTTATTTGAAAAGGGTATCAAAACCACTTGAAAGATTGATACATATTCAAAAGAAGTGTAAGGATTTTGTTCATTTCATTGTCCTAATTATTATGGTCTCTAGCATCAAGTCCAGCATTAAAATGGCCAAGTAATGAGGCAAACCGTCAGGTATGTAATATAAATTGGGTTTTTTGAAACTAAATTTCACCTTTTTGTGCTACAATTGAAAACACATTTCTTTAACCAGCAGCTTAGTCTGATAATCTTATGGGTCTGCTTAGCATTAGAATTCATCTTAGATCTCTGAGTCTTTTCCCTTGGCTTCAGCTGAGCTTCTCCCATGAGGCTAGGTTGTAGAGAATTAGGCTGTTTTCATTTTTTATTCCATACACTTTTATTTAGGTATATCAGCCAACGCCACTGTTGAAGGAGTTTATTTTTGGAATATGAGAAATGTAAGTAGACAGTTGCATTAATACAGTTACAGAAAGTTCTGCAACATACAATAATACATTTCACATCTAGCTTTTAAGACAAACAAAAAGCTATGGAATCCTGGGATCCACCTTACAGAGCCTGACTTAAAATTTTGTCTAGGAAATAACTTATTAGTAGTTACACAATATGCAGCTTCCTGAGCAGTGTCAAAGTGCAGGATCCAACTGTAGACACATAAATACAATAGAGCATTGTTTGGAGACTTCCACAGAAACAAAAATAAGGATATCCAAATAAGAGTCAGGTTACTCCTCCCAACAAAAATTAAGAAGCAACAAGTTGTGGGCTATTCCAATAAATAACTTCACAAGGTACTGGCAGAATGAGGCACCCAATCAAGGACTGTCTGACTGCTGAATGACTCACTTAGAAAGTTCAGGTAATGGTTGCTCATAGAATGAGCCTTCTCTGACCCAGCACTACCATAAAATAAGCTGCTTTGTGACATATTCCACAGTGGCTTCTCTATGTGAACATCAATTTCCAGGCCTTACTCCTCTGCAATAGGGTTTGTAATGCTAAATTTTTTCAAAACAAATTAAACCATAGTTGATCTTCCAGGATAATTATACTTGTCACTTTACTCTTTAGTGACAAGGCTGGAGAAAACAATGGAAAAGCCTTGAAGAACTGCACCATGTCCTGGGCATGGGTTCAGGACCTTTTTCTGAAGATTATTTTCTTTTGTGTCAAATATATGTTGTTCTAGACAAGGACCTGCCTAGACAAAAACACCACACCAAAAGCACATAGCACACAGGCACATAGGTTTGTTCTGATTAAAGTTCCAGCAGAGCTGGAACCACACACATGTTACTGGATTATATGCAATATTTCCTTATTCATAAAACATTAAGAATGCCCATTTTAAGCCCTAGTATTGTGAAATATAGATGGCAAAGCCTAGGTTGGTTGTAAGACATCTTCAGTAGTAGTTTAATTTCTCCATTTGATCAGTGGTACCCGAGAAACACACACTACACAATCATTATTTGCTTGTTTGTTACATTTTATCATGCCTGCCAGTTTATAGAGTACTAATGGAATAACTTGCATTTATAAGCAGCATTATGTAGCATTTATTTATACCATATGGTTAAATTTTATTTTGCACATGGATAATTTTACTTTGCCCAGTTGAAAACAATGAGGTACAAAGTGAGTAATGTGTAAAACCAGTCGGCACAATGCAAGTAAGAAAATTTTAGAAATGTCAGTGCAGCACATGAGCATAGTAAAGAGGGTCATTGCTCAAGATATATCACATTGTTTTGTCAGAACCACAGTGCCTGCAATGCTTGCAGAAAGCTATTTTTGCTCTTGATGTTGCTAACAACCGTGCCTTTATCACAATCTCACAACATTTGGCATTTTTCCTGAATCCTCAGGATATGTGGGGTTTTTTACTTCTTTTTTTAATGGAAATTTCCTACTTCTTACAATGTTAGTGAAAAGTCTGGAAACATATGGGCCCAGAAAGGAGATTCAGAAATCCCTAAAACTATAATTATTTTTCATACCTAGATTTTTGATATGTATCCTATTTGTAGATTTGTGGTACTGGCTTATCTTACAAGCTCAAGCAATTTATTATTTGTTTATTTACGTCTTCATGTTTCATTACCTATATTATTGCATACTTTTAATCTTAATTAAGAATCTAAAAAGCCCACATTTTCAAAAATTTCAGAGTGAATCTGTATACAAAACAAGTTTCCAGTTTGCAGACTTACTTTTCTACAAAAGTGATTTTGATTTGAGTCAAATGAAGCAGCAAATCAGAACAAACTTTACACAAACCATCAGCTCCCTAGATATGGCAGCTGGCCAGTGAAACTAATTCCCTCCTCAACTTTGCTGTGAAGATAAAGTACAACAATTTTGTTGCTGAGAAATTGCTGAGGGTTCTACATCTCCCCAGCACAGGGGCAGACCTTCCACCAGACTTCCCTCCATGGTCCCCTAGCCTTCTTCTGTATTTTTTTTTTGTGATTTGACAAAGCACTCAATATCACACAACACACAGGTTTTGACAATAACTGGACCAGGTTAGACAAAAAGCTCTGGGAAGCTGTAAGAACAATGACTTTTAATTTATTTTTTTTTTGTTAATGAAATAGCTGTATTTATCTTCATGGGAATAATGGTGAAAGTCAATGTATTCCCAGTGTGGTGATAGCCTGTAACCACAAAGTGACACCAACAGACAAAGTAAGGTATGTTCTGGCACCTGATAACAGCAAAGTTTTGAGGACATAGTCTGTATACAGGTCTGAAAATAGAAGTACCTCTTTTCAATATTCTCTCACACAGCAGAGCAAATAAATGCTAGTCTTGGGTGAGCAGAGTGAAAATCTAAGCCTTTCCAAAACCAGCAGTGGTTTAATCCTCAATACCACTATCATACTCTCCATAAAGAGAAGGCACAACAGGTCAACAAATTTAGTTGGAAAGATGAGCTATGAGAGAGAGATCTAAGTCGTTTCTCCCAGTGACCAACTTATGTATTTCTTTCCTAATTTGGCATTTCATATACTCCTTTTGAGGATCTCATCAGGATTTGTTCCTGGTACAGTTTCACAAAACTGATTAAGTACATTGCTGGGTGTCCCTGCTACTGTACTGGGATATCTGCAGAGAGAAGGATGGAAATAGGGACAGCTGAGAAGTCTGTCTCAGGCTAGAAAGAGCTGGATTTGCTTTACTGGGTAACACCTGGATGTGACTGGCATTAGCAGATGGCACTGGAAAGGATATAGTTGGTATGCAGAGCTACATGGGGCTGAAAACATGAAAACATACTGTTAGGAGAAGGAAATAAAGCATGAGGATGCTGGAATATAGAAACAGTAACAAAAACTTGTCTGTGCTAAATGTTCATTGAACAGTGACATGATTAACAAAATAATAGTTTTAGATTCTTACAAAATGCAGTTTCAAGCAGTACAGCTTCCAGAGTGAGGGATTCCACTCTGCTCCCACTCCTTGAGCAGTCACTAAGTCTGATGAGCAGGGTGAGAGGGATGGCAGGGAAAACCCTGGAAATGCACGAAGAATTGTAAAAAACTGAGAAGCTTTTTCAGTCCCTTTCATTGTTATTCATCTGTTCTGACTGTTCCTATAGCAAAGGTATGGAACAAGCAACCCTGAAATTAAGGTTGGACTTCTTCACATGAATAATTTTTCCATGGTGGGCGCTGCAAAGATCTAGCACATTCTCATGGAACACATATACATTAAAATGAGTGAATAACTGCATTGTGCTTGGATGAGCAGGGAGAAGCCATGCTCCACTGGTCCCATAAGTATGGGGGAAGGCCATCTCTAAGAAATGAGGCAAACCCTGTGTTAAGGTATTAGGTTGGGAAACAGTAGATGTGGTTTCCATTCCTACCTCTGCCTTACTCTTCCTGCCTGAATTCAAACAAGTCTCTAAGACTTTCTCTGCCTCAGTCTGTAATGAAGTAATAATATTTTCCTGCCTCTATGGGACACTGTCATCCAGATATTGTGCTGATGGGTACAATTGAACAATCTGCCATATATTAAAAAGAATATTTGCTCAGATGGATGGTACTTTATCACTGAGAAACGTCAAGTGAATGAGGTGTGCTCGCTTTTTATAGGTTCCTTGTATGTGCTTTGTTATAACAAGAAATACATCACCACTGTGGAAACCTGAGTCATCTTTGTCCTTATTCTACTTTTTTTCCAGTGTTTTCCTTGAATGCAATACACATAAATCAGTAAAAAAATGGAGTAATACCATGGCAAATCAGACCTTTTATTTTTCTCCCTGGAAGCTGCACTGGCCCTGCACTCCAAAACAATTACTACCATGTAATTTATTTTCACTTTATTATGTTTCTCTGAAATCCAAATTGGAGTTTGCTGGTTATGCAACAGCTCCCCATATTCATTTTCCTACACAATGAAACTTCAGCTGGAAATACATACAAATTAAGGATTCAAATCTTTCTAAGAAGTTTTGCAAAACTTCCTTTGTAGCCAGCTTCTATCAAATCCATTTGGTTTTATAAGCTGCTGAAAACCCTAATCAGAAATATCTGTGCTCATGGGCTCAAAACAGAATATCATCTATATCTTACCTTACTTCCCTGCAAGGATCTCTGAATAATGTCAGAATGGCATGCCTTTCCTAATTCAAACATTTGGCAAAACAGGGTTATAATAAATGATGTAACAAGGGAGAGCCTAATAAGAAACATCTGTACATATTGCTGAAGGCAAGCTCAAAGTATGTCAGAGTCTAAGAATTTACCACAAGGAAAAATTACCGAGAAAAATATGTAAGAAATGTTTAAGTTCAATGTTGCTTGAAAAGCAACATGAACAAAGTATCTAACAATACCACACAAGTAGACCATAACCCTCTTTTCATATTTACAAAGCTACTGATGGGCTGGCACTGGGAAGTAAAAACCCGTCCCTGACTAGCAGCTGCTTAGAAATTCTCACTGTCCGTGGGCACAGGTCTTCCTGGGGAGCTTCAGACTCAGTGCAGCTGAGCCTCATTTAACAAAAATGAGCACATTCAGCCTTAGACCATTAGTGTAGGACTGAAAAAGATGATTATTGCTTCCTTTTTGATAGGAAATCTCAGGTACAGAGAGGTCAAGTCAAAATTCTTCCTCTGATCCAAGTGCAATAAAACTTGGGCAATCAATTTCATTTACCTGTTACTTCATAAAAAAATGCAATGTGTCTGAATCTTCCATCGCTTTCAGATAAAGAAAACAATATTTGGCCTCCTTGGACACCACGTCCAAGATTTCTTGAGTCAGAGACCTCCAAAATGACTGTTTGAATTTGAAGGTCATCTATCACATAAGGAATTCGCCAAAGGATGCTCCTACATTGACCATCTTAATAACCTGATTCCCTGTGCTTCAATACAATACTGTTTTTCATTTCTTACAGGAATTTTTTTTCATCTATCTGTACCAGGAGGAAATGAATAAGAAAAAAGAAAAACATGCTGAAACACACTATGTTCTGAAAAGCCATAGTGGGCCCTTGCCAACAGGTAGTGAAGGCAGCCACTGAGAGACTATAAGCAGAGATATAAAAAAAGTGCTCTCTGAATGTTATGCCTTTAGGCTCCACGTGGAACAAGCAATGAAAGAAAAAAACCAAAGAGATTGGACGTATTTTGGAGAATGAATAATAAAGCTGGACAAGCCAGCAGCATCCTGTCAGCCTCTTGCTAACAGAAAGTCAACCTTTCCAGGAATTGATGACCTATGCCTGGAGTCCAAGAGGCAAAGGTGCTGGTAGCCTTCATTGTTTTGTACTTTCAGAAGCTTGGCCAGGTCTAGAAGGAAAATACTTGCAGTATTATGTACCATTGAGTGGAGATGACTCTGCTGTACCAAATACTTGATCACAAATGCTCAGGGACTACTGAAAGTGTATGTTGCTAATACTCAAACGAAAATTTTTGCTCCATGCTTGACTAGTAACTGGATTTTTATTTTTCTGTCATTCCTCAGAGCTTTTCAAAGAGTGTTTTAAAAGCTGGAAAGACACTGTTTCAAGGTTTTAGTAGTTGATAATTGTTTCTTCACGCATGAGGCTCCACAGTTTGGAGGGGAGCTAAGGATGGCTTTTTAATAACAAACTCTGTTACTCAGAACTATGTAAAATATTTTTGTGTTCTATAAAAATAATGCTGATTCTGTTCAAATAAACTCACTGCTGACATGCTGCAGTGAGCTCCAATATTTTTAGACCATTTGGGCCCCAGGCAATCTGAAGTAAATATATTTATTTTAGCTTATCCCTGGTGTAAACAGAGAAAACCTGAACATCAGGTTAAAGGTCATAATCCCATGAGCAACATCTGCTCTCTTGAATTTTGAGGAATAGTTCTGACTGCATGTGCAATAAAACTCAAGAGCTCTGCTCTAGTTCTCAATCCTCTTGTACCCCACCAACCCTCCCAGTCCCAAAATGTTGGAACTTTTAAATTTCACCTCATGCATCAGACAGAAGTGGGTCATCTACAAGTGCTGGACAAGCTTCAAACTGTGACTCAGTCTCAGAGTGTCCCAGCTTCAGAGAAAATCCCCAAGAAGCTTTCATTACCTCTTGTCATCACTCTGAATCAGGAAATAAGAAACTCCATAAACTCACGTATTTTAATCTTCTTTTTCTTTTTTTCAATCTATACACATTTTTCTAAAAAAAAGTTTATGCTCTTCTTTTAGTTAAAACATTGCACACAGAACGGATAGGAACTTTATGTTACATTTTGCCACATATTTAAAAGCTTATACAGTTTGTCCTAATTTGTTTCTTTTGTTTTGCTGGAAAGTTAAGAATGGTATTTATTAATTGTTTAACTCATGATTTCCTGCTTTGGCAGGAATCAGAATCCATTTCAAAATACCAGACGTCTCAGTTATGCCTGATTATTATTTATGCAAAATTATTTCATATGTTCTGGACAAAGAACAAAAAATAATCAGAAAATCATAGAGTCACAGATTATGCTGAGTTGGAAGGACAAGGATCATCAAGTTGGACAGGGATCATTGAGTCCAACTCCTGGCCTTGCACAGGACAACCCAAGAGTCACACCATGTGCCTGAGTGTATTGACCAAATGCTTCTTGAGCTCTGTCAGGTTTGGTGCTATAATCACTTCCTTGGGGAGCCTGTTCCAGTGCCCAACCACCTTCTGGATGAAGAAGATTTTCCTGATATCCAACCTAAACCTCCTCTGACTAAGCTTCATGCCATTTCATCAAGTCCTATCTCTGGTCACAAAAGTGGAGAGATCAGGACTTGCCTCTACTTCATGAGGATGTTGAGTACCACAATGAGGTCTCCCCTCAGTCTCCTCTCCTCCAGGCTGAACAGACCAAGTGACCTCAGCCACTCTTCATACGGCTTCTCCAGACCCTTCACCATCCTCATGGTCCTACTTTGGATGTTCTCTAATAGCTTAATATCTTTCTTATATCGTGGTGCCCAAACTGCCCACAGTATTCAAGGTGAAACCACCCCAGTGCAGAACAGAGCAGGACAATCCCCTCCCTCCCTGGCTGATGATGCTTTGCCTGATGCCCCCCTGGACATGGCTGGCCCTCCTGGCTGCCAGGGCACTGCTGACTCATATTCAATTTGCCATCAACCAGGAGCCCCAGGTCCCTTTCCACAGTGCTTCTCTTCAGCCTCTCATTCCCCAGTCTACACACAAAACCAGAGCTCCCCATCTCAGGTGCAGAATCCGACACTCGCCCTTGTTAAACTTCACACAGCTGGTGATTGCCCATTTCTCTAATTTCTCAAAGTCTTCCTGCAGGTCATCTCCGTCATCAAGGGAGTTGACAGCTCCTCCCAATTTAGTGTTGTTGGCAAACTTACATCCTCTCCAGTCCTGTGTTCAAGCTCTTTATGAAGATGTTGAAGAGAACTGGGCCATGGAAGGAGCCCTGCAGAACCCCACTAGTGACCAGTCATCAGCCTGATATCACCCCATTCACTATAACTCTTTATGCTGTTGCCTAAAAGGCTGTGGAGGAAAAAAAATTCCAGGCCAAATTAGGTAGGAGGTAAGATAAGGATACAAAAGTCTTTAATGAGCCCCCAGGCCTCCAGGAATACCACCACCACGTGCTCCCAAATACAGGTGTTTACAACTTTTATAATGATTTTCACCCAATCCCCGTCTGGCCACAGGGCAGGTTCTGCCCCCCTCCGACACGCCTCTAGGGAATTGAGTCTGGGGGCATTTTGGGACTGCTTCTTCCTCATCTTCATCTTCCTCAGAGCATGTGCTGTTCTTGGAGGCCTTCCAGAGCTCTGGACCTGAAGGTCGTTGTGTCTATGGCTATGTCTTCTTACACAGATTTTAGGGTGTTTTCTACAATTCTGCCTTGAAAATGACACGAAACAGGCTAATGGAATTTAGGAGAATTGATATGGGAATGGGTAACAGGGTTTGCTATGTGCAATTGCTGTGTTAAAGGGTAAGGGATAATGTGCTGCTACTTTAAAATCTACATTAACTGTAGAATTACTTCTAAAATCTACAAAATTTTAAAAAAATCAAAACTCTAAGGCATCAGTTCCCAGACTGTGAGCCAGTTGCTCACCCATCACACGACATGGTTATCCAGCTGTATGCTGCACATCTTGTCCACAAGGATACTGTGAGAGAAAGGATCCAAAGCTTTGCTGAAGTCCAAAGATTACATCCACTGACTTTCCTAGATCAACTAGGCAAGTTTCCTTGTCATAGAAGGAAATCAGATTCAACAAGAAGGACTTTCTCCTCATGAAGCCATACTGACTGTGACCAATGAGTGTGTTGTCTTTCAGGTGTTTTTCAATACCTCCCAGAATAATCTTTTCCATGATTTTACCAGGCACTGAAGTGAGACTGATCAAAAATATTTATTATTGAAATATTATTTATATATATAATTGAAATTATACGTAAATTATTGAAATATTTCTATTATACTGTATACAATTATTTATTATTGAAAAGTGTATAAAAAGTTAAAAAGTAACTATAGTTTCATATGACAGAAGATTTTAGATCTAAGAAGTTCACAGTCACTCAGATCTCTGGGATATTCAGATGTAGCACCGCTGCAGGTCCATCTCTTCTTTTCTCAGTGTTTGCACTGCTTATAGAAACTGGAGTGCCTATCTGCTGTGTACCTGAAGTCATGATTTATACATAACAGTTCATAACAAACTGTTCCTGTGTTCTTCTGCTCACAAGAACTGAAATACGCATAAAACATGAGTTCTTCAGGATATTATACGATGTGCTTGTTTCTAGTGAGGCAATTCCAAATCTAACTTAATCAAACATCTAGGTTAAACCCCCACCATATTTAACTTTATTTATAGCAAAGCAGCTGTACTAGTTCAAGGCATTTTGTTTTCCCAAGTAAGCTTTTGCATAATGGTCTGCCTTTCTTGTTCAAATTACAAAGAAAAAAAAATTGGCAGTGTATGAAAGGAAGAAAGCAGACATAAGAAACACATTCCTAACATGGATCTACAGTGACACAATAAAGACTCGAGTCTGGGAATTCACTGAAGTCTAGACATATTTGGAAGAAAAGGAAAAAGTCACTTGCAGAGATCTCTCTCAGTGATGGATATTTTCAGATGAGCTCTAGATCTCCTTGAAATGTCCTTCATCAAAACAACTCCTGACTGCAGATCCAGGCTCTGATGCTTAGAGGGTGCATCCTCCCTGGAGCTATGGTGTTTTACCATCATGACTGAGTTACATCACCTTTTGTTATCTAAATAACCTGAAATCATGCCTTCACTCCTACAAACCAGTGACATCACAGAGACACACTGAACATTGTTCTATGCCAGCATGCACAAGAAATTCCATTTTGCATTGAATTAGATATTAACTGATAGTAAGCAATTATTTATACTGCTACACAGAAAGAGTCTTTAGGAAGAACATATGCAATTGTGTTTTCAAGCTTAACTCTGTCTCCTGACTGATGACTGTTTGATTTCTGAAGCTGTGGGATGCATAAACTCTGGGCAATTACTAGGTTATTTAAGATATAGACAGATTTAGACCAATTATATTTCCATATATTTACACATCATATATACAGATGACAAAGGGTCACAGCCTGAGGGTGTTGTCAATTTATGAGATCTCAGGACTTGTCCTAAAGAATCTCATGGAGCTTTTGTATTTATCAGAGATTCCCTGTCAACTGGTCACAGACTTGCAGACTATTCAAAGCAAAGGACCACACCCATAGGCACAACTCTCTGTAACATCAAGCATTTTCTTGGCCATGCAGGTGCAAGTCTTTCACACATCACAGCGTGGGAATCACTCTACTAAATTGCATTTTAGATCCTGAAATTGTATGGCAGCTTATCTAACACTGGAAGAGACAACATGGTTCGCTGATTCCACAATCTCAGGTTGCTTGTCATTAAAGGCCATGAGGATGTCCCCTCTATCCTCTATACTACTATGCATTAAACATCCCACTGTGTTTGACTTCAGATGTTTCTCTTTAGGAAACCTAAAACCTAGGAAAAAAAAAAAAAACTAAAACCTAGGAAAAAATTATCATGTGCAATGACAGGAGAAATTAAGAGTCTCACCTATGGAAGTGGGCCATCGAAATGGATAGAAAAATTCTGACTCTAAAATTCCTATGACCTATATTTATGCTATCCTAACGAGAAAGAGCTCTTTGTCATTTCTACAAAGTAAAAACAAAGGACAGGCATTTAAATAATAGCAGGCAGTCTTACACATCTTAAAAACAATAAACAGTCAGTACTGGGAGAGATTTTACTGGTCCCTCCACACACTTTTAACACCTTAGCACTAAACCTGAACTACAATTAAGAGACTGAGATAAAATGGAAAAGATAGGCTGAAGGCAGAAAGACTTACAGACCTTAGAAATGGATTTCTAAATCTCTAAACACAGTTTTTCTGAATTGCAGTGATAACTTTTTATTGGAAACTGTCTTGTGCTGCTTTTATATTTTATCACTGTAGCAACAACACGAGTGCACTTGGGGTAGGTATGAGGTCATGGATTCAAGCCTGATGTGTGTTTGACCCAGCCTTTGCAAGAGTGCCTGTATTTCTCCACACATAAGGATAAGGTTGCCCACCCTCGGAGTCCAAAACTGCAGTGGTACTAGGGCATGGCCCTGAAACAGTGATGAGATTAACTTAAAGAACAACACAATTTACACCAGATAATTTCCACACCCTCACAGGACACTCCCATGATGCATGCTGGACCAGCACCACGAGCTGCCTGCCAAGCCCCCACCTGACATGTATGCTGAATTAATAAGCCTGGAGAGGTACAGTGGGACAGTTAGCATCCCTGGGCAGCAGCTGGGATTGAGGCACCCTGGCCAGGGCCCTGTGCTCAAAGAAGTCCTGCTGAAAGCCATTTTCTACCATGGCCCACGCTCAGCAACACTTTTCCTGCTGTGGCCTCAGAGGAGCCGTATACGTCACACTACACAAACTGTGCCCCTGCTACCTGGCCCAGGGCAAGAACCTCCCATGTCAGTTTAATCAGAAAAAGAGAGGGTCTGAATGCACCTCTGCGTATTTTCCCAGGCAAATGCCTGCTTAGAAAGTATCCCCCAGCTAGGAAGATGAGCTCAAACCCATCATGTGAATAACAGCGAGAATAACTCCGGGCACGTTTGTTTCACTAATAAGTGGGTTTGTACTGAGACTTACAAAGCTCTTCATGAAAGTATCAACCTTGTCAGATCTCTTGACAAATATATCTACTAAGAGGAAGTGAATATGAACAGTGTTTGAGGACTAGTATAATAAATAAATAAATAAGCAAAACAACCTCCAAAACAGCAACAAAAACAAAGCCCACCCACCCCTTTTCCAGGCTATATAAGATTGCCACCTACCACGTTTTCTTCTTTGGGTTACCATAACCCCAACTTTTGCCCTCTAGCAATGGATGTATCAGTCTTTCTATGATATAATTCAGCTGAGAATGTGAAATGATATATATTTCATATGCTTCAGTAGATGTTTAAATATGTTGATCTTATTTTTCCCTTTGGTTCATTTAGCATATAAACAGTCTTTTTTAATGTTATGTGTATTTTAGCTCTTCAGAAAAAATAGTATAAGTTATAGTTCAAGAACAGATTTTCCATAATACTGCTCTGTTTTTAAGCTATTGTGACTGGTAAATAAGAAATTATATTTACTACCATAACATTAAAGCAGCACAGAGAAGAACTGGCTCATGGGTTGATTCATTTCAGGAGAGCAAGAATCAACAAGAATCAGAGTGTCTACTTAACTCATCAGGGAACCGTGCAAACGTGACTCAAAAATAGCTTGCCCCATGGTGCCAGACACAGCAAAATACAAAGCCTGCCTCGTGTACACTTTTCAGCTCCTTTCACAGCCACAGCAAGAGGAAGAGGAGTCTTACCAAGAAGTAAATGGGTGCAGCCTTGCTAGCTGCTCTTGCCAGCTCAGATGAAGTGAGTAGAAGTTCTTTGAACCATGGAGGGCAGGACATTTATGAGCATGAGCTGTAAGAAGCCCATGAAGGTAATGGTCACTCCTGCTCTGGCTATTACAGAGCTGTGTGGGATATCCTTGTATCCAGTCTCCAAATGATCAAATAATAAAGAAAATCCATTTTAGGAAAGTACTCACCTTTTGCCTAACTTTTCATATTGTTTCACTCATTAGAAACATGAAAGGGGTTACCGTAATATGACCAGCCTGTTGTCTGTGCATCACTTACAATTTTTCCTGCACTACAACCATCTGATATGAGGATCAAACCCATTTGACATCAGCCTCATTTCAAAATGTAATAAAGATTGCAACCCCCAAGAGAAACTACTGCATTTTTCTGAAGGAAGGTAGATAGTATTAAACCAAAGAACAGATTTTCCCACAGTCAGGTGTGGTAGAATGACCTCTCCTTCTGTTCCAGACCAGTGTACAGGAGGATTTACAATTATGAACAACTATTATTTCTGAAACACATAACATTATGTGTTTTAACACAAATGGAAAAAAACTCCCAAACAAACCACAAATGTAATTCTGATCCTGTATTCAGAAGTTTTTGGAGGAATATCAAATCTAAATCTGTATTCCTAATGAATACAAGAAGGCTGATTCTTCACAGTTGGCAGATCAATGTGAGCCATATAACAGAAATTTGTAGCTGTTATAGCTCTCAAGTTAGAACTAGGGCTATCAAAACAAAATGATGGATGTTAGAAGACGTTTTACAGTATCTGCTCCAAACCTCCTTACATTTTGCATATAAGTCCCTTTCTCTGCAATGTGCTGGGAAAGCAGCAGACTTAAATGCTCTGTTACAAGTGTCAGCTTCGAGCAGCTCAGGTGGGATTGACAGAACAAAACTGGCTTAAAAACAGCCCACATGAGAAAGGAACCAGACCCAGCAGTCACAAAACAGCTATATTAGAAGACAGTTAGCAGTTTCCATAGAAATGGAAATATAGATTCAATCCCTTCAAATCAGAGCTCTGAACAAAAGCAGGAGTAACCAAACTATTTGTAAACCTGTCATGTCAAGCAGAAATTTCTGGTAGAAGGACAGACTTGCAATGCTTAATATAATGTAACTGATGTTTATAATAAAAAGTCAGGCAAAATGCAGGCCCCAGTGTCTCCAGGCTGCCTTGCTCACTCTTGCTGTAATGGGAAGGAGGAGGACTGGAAGGCAATTATACATCATCGATTATCATGATAGCTCAATCCTTGCCTCTGGGTAGAGCAGCTTACACTGTCCTGATATTTCATGCTTGCTGGTGCTTACCCCACCGTACACCTCCTGTCACAGGGGCATGATTCCTCACATAACCAGCACTAGGATGCAGTGCCACCAGATGGCACTCCAGAATGCTCACCATCATCCCAGCTCTTGCTGCTGGGCTGCACAGGTTTCTCCCCATGAGGGAGCCAGGGGTCAGGGCTGAGAACTGAACTGCTAGAAATACTCCCAGGCAGAAATGTTTGTGGGCTATGGGCAGTGATATCCCTCTGCCAGGCATAACTTTCTCTCCATTATGCCTGTGGTGTAGAAATCCTTGCTCCGTGCCCTGCAGCAGTCGGGGTGCCAGCAGCAGCACTGGTGAGCCCGGCCGTGCTCCCCAATAGTGGGGTTTAAATGCCAAAGTAACCTGGGTGTGCAAAGCTGCCCAAGCAGAAACTGGAAAGAACACCGAGGAGTGAGTGAGTGAGTGAGTGAGGAGAATAAGCAGGAAATTACAAGTGCAGAAGACACCAGCACTGCAAGGAAGGCTGAAGACTGAAAGACCCTGTAGCTGGGAGATGGTAATAGTGCACTGGCAACCACAGCACCAGCAGTGTCTGGGCTTCCAGGAGGGAGGCAAAGCTCTACCACTAACCCTTCTTATTCCACACATAATGAAAATCAATTAGTAGACACTTTTCTTCCACACTTAATCCCGACCTTGGGTTTTTCATTAGCTTGGGGGAGTTTGGCGACTCCCACCCCAGCAAGAATTTCCCGACTGCTTACAGAAACACTGCTGGTTGCATTCCTCTGAGGAATGCCTTCCCATTTGCACAGCATAAACAAGCACAAGAATGGGCAAGACTTTCTGAAACCCTTTGCAGCAGTGTAAAGGGGATACTCCTCTGCATGCCTTTATTTCTAAGGATGAACTTTGACTTCCCTGCTTCTATCAGTATTTTTAATTTTTTTTTTCTTTTGTGATAAAACGAAAAGAGGAAAGTATATAAAAGCAGAAAGAGCAAAATGTAACTAAAACAACAAATTGACACTTCCTGGGGAAGACTGAAAAGAAAAAAATAATTCTATTAGGTATTTTGCAGTAGACTTTATTCCTAATTTCCTAATTCTTGTCCACTGTGGCTTCTTATGGCCTTTTAATTATCTCTGATCATAACTACAGGTTCCAGACCTTTATTTCCTATTTTCAGCATGTTGTCCTCCATGTCAGCCTTCTGCACCTGCAACTGAGTAGCAGACATTTGTGCTCTTGTTAGGAATGCACTATGTGCCCTTGTTCCTTACTAGGAATGGTTGATTTGGCTAGGCTGAAACTACTGATGGCAGTAACAAAAACATGGAAAAACATTTGATGTACTCCAAACACAAATTTCATTACTTCAAGAATAAAAATCTAATCTTCCATGGTATTTTTATTCCACGGTATTTTGTTCCACGTTGAGGAACCTTCAAAATTGTTCTGTATTTTCCTTTCAGCTCAGTCAATCACTACAACAATGGTCTAACCCACAGTTATACTTAGAGAAATCAGTTCAATAATTTTAATAAGCTTTCACTTACATATTTCTATATTGAGGTAAACAGAGTACAGAGCTAAAGTTCTTGAAATACTACACAGAAGTGTGAGCTCTAGGAACTCATGAAACAGCTGAACATTTTACACTTACATTTTCAACACTTTTGCACAGGAGTGAGTTGCCTACTATGTCATAAATACCTTATTATTTCTACTGACTTTGACCGAAAAAACAAGCAAGAAAATCCTATTTCTGAACCATCAATGGAAAAGCATGTGGCTACATCAATGCTTAAAATAAGAATTACTTGAAAAGCCCAAAGCATTTTTGAAAGTAAATGATAAATTCTTTAAAATTCTTGCACACGTAGACAGAGATATAAAAGCTGAAAAAGTACAGAAACTAATCTCCTTGATTATGCTTTCTTAAACTAACTGCCCATTAAAATAATTTCATGCATGTCCTCCTATCATGAGCGAAAATTAGACTGACTGTTCAAAAAAAAAAAAATAGTAAATGGGAGTTTCCTGTGTAGTTGCAAAATCAGGTTGAAAAATGAACACAATTTCCCCTCCTCTCTTACACCCACTCACACAGTTTTTGTTTAGTGAGGATTTTTTTTTTTTTCATTTCTACACCTTTAGCCCTCCTCCAGGTCTTCCTTCAAACAGTGCCCTTATCTGTCTGTCTGTCTACATGCCATACAAAACCAGCTGGAAAGGTTTTGCGCTACCAATAAACTTGATTAGATCTCAACTGCTACTCTAACTTGCGAACAAGTTTGGGCAGGGTATACTCATTCCTCCTTGTGGTCCCCTTTTCAGCTCTATGTCCAGCCCTTGTTGAAAATCATATACTAGATTTTCTACCACCCTTTTCCTACAAGCAGTTCTTATAGCAAAACACACCCACCTTTTGGTACCCAGAATTAGGAGCTGATAAAAACATCTCACTCTTACCTAGAAGTGTTTGTGTGATGAAGTAAAAAGTCTATTTTCTGTCCAGAGCTTTGAACCTGCCACATGTTCTCCCTGTTAATGCATTTCACAGAATCACATAATATTCCAAGTTGGGAGGGACCCCAACTTCTCAGTCGTTTAAATTGTACCACTGTGCATGACATATAGAAATAGCCACTTGATGACACCAAAGACAGAGATTATATGGGATAATATGCAAACATAAAGGTGATCAATTCCTGCTGGGAAGTTATTGAAGTTTCAGCCCTTGCTCCAAGTACTATTTATTCAGGCAGTACAATACTTTATGTGTGCTTTCCACTGGAAGCTAGTGTTCTAACCATGGGGCAAAATGTCATTCCTCCTCTCCCTTGAATACAAATAGCTATTTATTCTTTCTAAAATAAAAAAAGGTGCATCATGAGAAATTGAGAAATGCAGGTGCCATGTCATCAGACTGCCAAAGGAAACTGATCACAGGGTTTTAATTTATTGAAGATTAACCATTAGGTGTTGGAAAAATTGGCTATAAAACAAGGTTTGTGCACATAAATAAATGTCCTTTCTTACAATTTAACAAGGCATGAGGTTATTAGAATGTCATAAAAATTTTCAGTCACATTGATGACATTTGTGGACCTCTTTCTTGGGCACCCAATTCTTCCTATACATCAAGCAGACATTTAATTATTAACATATAATTTATATATATCCATGCATATAGCTCCAAGTTTCCTCTGTCTACTCAAAGTTGACTCCTGCGACACTGAAATTCTGCAAGGCCCAAGTCCTTCTGGAGTCCTACCTCTGAAACAAGTGTGATGTATTTTTGAAAGATGCTTACCCAGATCTAGTACTGATCAGTCAGTTGTTCTCTTCCACAGAAGGTTTTAGAAATTGAGGTGACAATTTGTTATCCTAACTGGGGCTTTTGGATGCCACCAGTTTAATCGGCGTGAAGTTTCACCATAGGTATGTTATCCGATATCTACAGGTTCTGAATTTGTTACAATATATTATAAAGTATATAGATTTAAATATTTTTTTCCTCTATTAAGTTTTCCTATTCCCATGATAAGCTGTTCTCCAAATGATGCTGTAAATGAACAGTAGCTCATTTTGGTAGCTGTTTTACAGAAATACAGCATTTGGAGTCTTGCCCACAGAACAGCAAAGCTAAGGGTATGCATATTAAGAAAAGCAGAATTTACATTTCTAAAGAATTATGTATATGCTTCTTGCAGCTACTAATGTCAGTTTCTCTAAAGATAACCTGTTATACACATTAATTTTAAGATTCAGAGTTCCCCCACAAACAAAGGACACAAATATATATCTATATATAGGAATATAGTACAAAATATATAGGAATATAGTACAAAAATAAAGGCAGTTTAATTTTCAAAGCATTTAATAACTTTTAACAAAATCTGAATCCTGCCTCACCATTGTTTTTCCCATATTGCTCCTGGGATCTCTCATAGTGCTGCAGTTGTTCCCTGAACAGACACCCTTTACCCACCACAGCTGTCCTCTGTGTTTCTCTGCAGGTGCTCCTGACATACCCTTGGCTAAGCTGTGCGACTGGGGGTGCTGGTAGGACCCTCCTGTTTGAGATCTACTGAGCAGGAAAAGACCTCCCCTCTCTGATGTAACACCAGAAGTTCAGAAGGCTCTTGGAACCTCATAGCCAAGTGATTCTTTGCACCTCTTGTCTGTTGGCAGCTCAGTTATTCCTCTGAGCCTTGTCAAAGATGCTTGAGAGGAGTCCGAATAGGTTGAACTTCATTGGGTAGACCAAGTTTTTTAGCTGGTTATCAAAGAAAACTCCAGACACCAAAATTAATATTCTGTTAATTAATATTCATTAATTGTTATTCATTTGAGAAGGAAGAATAAACACTACCACCTTACAGAAATGGTTCTGAAACTTGTATCCAACAGCAGAGAAGATAGGAGGCACACACTGAGGAAACAAACACACTTCCTTACAATATTATCAAATATCAATCTGCATCTCTTTTATTCACCTAATTATCATGTTCCATTAAAAACATTGCACAATATGTCACATTAGAGATTTGATCATATTTGCATGTACTTGTTCGTTAACAGATCTTGGAAATAATTGTAAATTATTGAAGTATTATAATGACATATTTGGGCACAATAGTAAAAATTTAAATAATAATGATGTTATTGTTTTCTCACTTTGGTATATATAGGTAATTAAAGTGTCCCAATTGAGAAACAGGATAATTTCTAATTCACTATCAGACGCTTTTTACTATGACATGTATATTAATATTTCTAAGTAAGAGAAAAGTCAAACATGACTATCATACAAAGTCAGTTTTAAGATAATTCCCTCTCAAATCAGGGCTTGGCTAGATTTACACTAATGTCTTCCAAAAAGGGACCTCTAAAGATGCAGGAATCTTCAAGCAGTTGGATCTGATTAAATATGCCATGTACAGAGAAGAAACAGAAAAGATTAAAACAAGGAAAAAATAGGGAAGATTACATTTTCCATGATTTTCCCCTTAGGTTTCTAACTAAATCCTGTCTAATATAGACAGTAGTGTGTTGTAACTTTCATCTACTGCTCCACAAATTATTTTTATGTCCTGTTACATAAGAACATCTTGCTTGAGTGCAATAATGCATTAAAGGGATAATAAATAAGCAGCAACATAATAAAGAATGGTATCCTGCAAAGGGCAGTGCTTGGGGACAGCATTCTGTCCAGCTGATTCTTTGCCAAGTGTGTAGCCCACGGATTCAGAAATATTTCATTTGTTTAAGTTTAAACACTTTCATTACTGTTCTAATAAAATGGAATAATGTATTCATAGATCATCATACTGGTTGCAAATTCATCTGCACTTGTAAAATTTGCTAGGTAGAGTGAACTTAACTACAAAGATGAGAAATGTAAGTAGAGAATTATTTTAGAGCTCATTTGAAGAAAATATGGAAGAACCTTAGAAAAGTTTGTGAACTCTGTAGACAAAATATCTTTTAAATCATTTTGAATACCTCAAGCGCAATTACAAATTCTCTTCCCTTTGGCTTCTTAAAGGCCATAACAATATCATTTTCTGTGTCAACATAACTATGCAGGGCACTGATCTTAGAAACACCTACAGGAATTTTGTACTCCTTCAATGAGCTGTGCCCCTAAAGTAAAGAGATTGCTTATTTGTTTAAAGTTCAATGCATACTTAAAAATGTGTGCACTCAGAGTCTAAATCCATTTGCATTATAGAATAGAATCATATAATCATTTAGGTTGGAAGAGACCTCTAGGATTACTGAATCCAACTGTTGACACAGGACGACCAGGTTCACTACTTACCAGTCCCTAAGTGCCACATCTACATATCTTTTAAATACCTCCAGGGATGGTGATTCCACCACTTCACTGCGCAGCCTGTTCCAATGCTAAACAACCCTTTCAGAGAAGAAGTGTTTCCTAATATTCAGTCTAAACACCCCTTAACAAAACTTAAGGCCATTCCTTCTTGTCCTGTCATTTGTTACCTGAGAGACCAACCCCCACCTGGCTACAACCTCCTTTCAGTAGTTGTTGAGAGTGATAAGGTCCCCCTATAAGACTCTTTTTCTCCAGGTTATACAACCCCAGTTCTCTCAGCTGCTACTCATAATGTTCCAGACCCTTCACCGGCTCTGTTGCCCTTCTCTGGGCATGCTCCAGCACTTCAGTGTCTGTCTGGTAGTGAGGGTCCCAAAACTGAACATAGGATTCCAGGTGTGGCCTCACCAGGGCTGAGTACAGGGGGACAATCACTGCCCTGGTCCTGATGGCCACACTGTTGCTGATACAGGCCCAGATTCCATTGACCTTCTTGGCCAATTGGGCACACACCAGATCATGTTCAGCTACTGTTGACCAACATCCCCTTGGCCTTTTCCACTGGGCAGCTTTCCAATCAGTCTTCTCCCAGTCTGTAGCACTGCATGGGGTTGTTGTGACTCAAGTGTAGGACCCAGCACTATGCCTGGTTGAACTTCACAAAATTGGTCAGAGCCCATCCATCCACCCTGTCCAGATCCCTCTGGAGAGACTTCCTGCCCTTCAGCAGACCAACACTCCCACTCAGCTTGGTGTTGTCTCCAAACATACTGAGGGAGCACTCAATCCCCTTATCCAGATCATTGATAAAGATCTTAAACAGGCTTGCCTCCAATATTGAGCCCTGGGCAACCCCAGTGGTGACCAGATGCCAGCTGGATGTAACTATTCCTCACCACTCCCTGGGCCCGACCATCCAGCCAGTTTTTCACCCACTGAATAATGCACCTGCCCAGGCCATAAGCAGCCAGTTTTTCTAGGAGAATTGTCCCAGTTTAAATGAGACAAGGGTCTTTTGCTGAGGATGGATTAGGAGAAAAAAAAAAATCCCAAACTTCTCTTTCTAAGCAATTATAAATCCAAAATTAAGAGGCTCCCATTGAAGGAAAACAAATTATGGAAAAGGGAAAATAACAACCCTTTATTAAAAGGTATGTGTGTATTAACAGGAACACTAAAAAAACCAAATAAAACAACCAAGCAATACTCCTATACCCACCAACAATCCCCTTCAACAACAAAACCGATAAACCGGCAAAAGGAAAATTTAATAGTTCAATTTCTTTGCACCCTTTGGTGCAGTTCCAACCACAGTCAGCAGGGGGCGCCGTCGGGCCACTGGAGATGCAAAACTTGTAATGTCCTGTACCATTCACCAGGTGGCGCTGTTGGATCACTGGAGGTGTAGAACTTGTAATGTCCAGTGCCCGTCACCAGGCGGCGCTGTGAGATCCTTGGTTGCCACCAGGTGGGTTCGGGGAAGGGGAAAAAAGTAACATGCCCCCCAGGGTATATCAGAGGAAAAACAAAAAAACTCGATTCCCTTCCTTTCCCACACTGGAAAAAGGAGGGGGGGGAAGGGGGAAGAAAAAAACCAGCAATAAACCAGAAAGTTCTCCCAATGGAAGAAAACTCACGAACTTCAGCTGGTTAGGATTAGCTTTAAGCAGGGCCTGCAGCCAGCAACAGCTGAGAAGAGAGCAGCAGCAAACTCCCCTCTAACAGGAAGAAAGAAGAAACCAGGCAGCGTCTGCAGCTTGCAGCAAATCCTGGGCCCACTGGCACACCAGCCTCTCCTCCCCACCTCCTTCCAGCCACACACTAGCCCCCCCCCAACTCCTCCCCCTTCGTTGTCAAGAAGACTAATCTCTTGGCCATTAGTGGATCAGGCCTATTCTTTTGTTCACCTGATGGCCTATACACAGAGCACACACGGTGGGGGAGAGGGAAGGAAAGAATTCCTTGCTAAAATCGGAACTATGACAAGAATGCTCTGGGAAATGGTGTTACAGGCTTTATTGAAGTCCAGGTAGAAAACACACACAGCCTTTCCTTCATCCACTAGGTGGGTCATCTTCTCATACCAGGAGATCACGTTGGTCAAGATGAACCTGCCTTTCACAAACCCATGCTGTCTTGGCTTGATCCCCTGGTTATCCTGGACGAGTGATGGCACTCAAGATCTGCTCCATAACTTTCCCCAGAACTGAGTTATTGTTTTGCATTGTCCTAAATCACAGTTTTAAAACAGGCTACAGTAATTTTTAATAGTTTTGAAAAAAAAAAATCCAGAACCCAAATGTAAAATAAAACAGAAGTATGAACTATATTTTGATTTTATCCAAAGATTAGCCCACTGATTAATTCAGAAGAGAAGTTTAAGTTAATAACGTATAGTTGTAATATTCTTATTTTAACTAATAATGGTCAATTAAATTCAATCTATTATGATAAATGGCTAAATTTATTTACTAATTTAGTCTGGTGTACCAGATACATCAATTATTTTTATTTGTTAGCCCAAATAACGGCACTTAAGGAGGTTTCTTCCTATTACAAGAAAAGTGAGCTGCATGGTCAGGGATGAATCCACAATGCAGTCTTATTAAGTACTGATGGTCAGGAGAAAGGAGTGCAGAGTACAATATTTGTCTTTCAGTCTTAAAAGAATGGATTATTATTGTGCTCTCTGTGTTAAGTCATCTAGAAGCATGGAATATAAAAAAATCCAAGTCCCCAAAAGAGTTTACAAATCTGGATTATAGCCAGACACAACAGTGAGTAAAGTAAGCAGATGGAAGAATAAGGGCTAGGATAAGGAGCAAGTTTCTCCTGCTAAGTAGAAGTCACAGCGTAACACCTGCCTACTACCATCCTCTTATCACTGCAGAAAGCCAAGTGTTAGTAGTAACAAATACTGTCAAGTACCATGCTTTTGCAAAAAGGAGTGAGCTCACAAAGAGTAAGCACTCATAACAGTTAAAATCACTGCTTGAATCATAATTTCTAGAATCATAAAAAAGTGTCTGTGATTCAGAATAAAAAATACAAGCAGCTACATTCTTTGTAAAAAATTTTTGTTGCCTTCTACATCTCCAGCGACTATCCTAGAAAATCATCCACTTTTCAAATGAACTAAACTTGTAACTATTCAACAGTAACACATAAATGTCAAACTAAAAGTAAACTGAGATGTATGTACATATAGTAGAAAACTGAAGTTCAAAATAAATCATTAAGAACAGAAATTTAAGTTTATGTTTTAACTCTTTTCCCCACAGACTTTGTTTTCATAATAAGTTATATCATGCTATGCAAATCAATTCAATAGAGTTCAAGGCTATCATATTTATACCAAGGAGTGTAAATTACTTTACTTGCTCTTTTTGGCTGGAATAGGCTTGCTATTTCTAAGTCACAAAATTGACTTATTTTCCTTAAATGTATAGAAAACAAACCAACCTTGAAAAGGTTCAATTTTGACCTATTTTTTATCAATTTGGTTACTGTTGTCTAAGAAACAAGGTGACTTCTTCCTTTACAGTGATTGAAAACATGCTCTTCAGAAAGACTTTCTGTAAGAAACACTGAAAATTCTACTCTAATTCTTTGTTTGCTAAATTGGCTCACTTGAGAAGACATCAGTTTCATAATTAATGTTATTTACATTTTGCAACAGTATAGTCCAAAAGCAACAACTTTCAATATTTTTCATGCACAAAAAGAATTTAAAAAAAAAATCTGAGTGACTTAATTTCTTTTGAAGGCAATGCTAAGATAATGGACTTAGTAGAAGCCAAGGTACAACAGTGTGCAAATCTGCTTTAGAAAGATCAGCACATACACAAAATCTGCAGGTGGGAACCTGTGTATTTTTTGAGAGAAGGGCACCCTGAGGATACTAAATACCAAAACTGAAGGAGGGATATAAGGGAAAGACAAATGTAGTTCAGAAAATAATACTGTTAATTGAGTAGGTCAGATGTTTTCTCATTCTAATAGTGCAGGGAAACAGCTGCCAGTGCAGCAATCATTTTTTAAATGCAAGCAGCAACGGCAAAAGATTTTTTTCCACTGACATGTAAAAATGCATACATGACAGTTAATCCCACATTAAATGCAGCACTTGAGTCCCGCTGAAAATTTGGGTTCACCTACTGAGACCTGTAAAGAAGTAAAAAAAAAATTCATTATTAGTTTATCATAATTAATATATATAAATAGTAAAATACAATATAAATCATGTATAGTAATGTATTAGTTTATCATAGTAACAATTCAATATTACTTTATCGTGTAGGATGACACAATGTTTTCATCTATTTCCAGAACTCCTTTCTATTCCACAAGAGATAAAATTCCATCAAATGAACAATTTCTTATTTTATGTCATCACTAGAAGAGATCAGTTCCTGTCTGAGACTAGCTGAACTAATACCAATTGCATGCATTTAGTACTTTAGGAATGCCAATATATAAACCCAGTAAATACATTATTCATTCATTCAGGGCTCCTAGGTTTGGGAATTAAGAGGGTTATTAATACGGGTTTGGAAGAAGTGCCTTAATAGTGTCAATTAATTTTTAGATTGAATTGCATATTAACAGCTTAACCTTCAGGTCAAGAGGTGCTCAGAAGCCAATTTAATATAAAAGTCAATAGGACAATTGCTATGAAGAAGTACTGCTCAATCTAATAATTGCAGAACTGGTCTCCATCCATAACAATATTGGTTCTGCACAACTTTATGGCAAAGATGATGTGGTTCAGTGAACAGTTATGTCATAAGACTCCAGAAACTTAGGTCTGGTTGGCACAAAATCACACAGAATTACTGGCTTGTTGAGATTGGACAGGACCTCTTGCAGATCACCTAGTCCAACCCCATGCTTAGAGCAGGGTCAAGTAAAGCAAGTTGTTCAGGGCTGAGCACCACTGGCTTATAAATGCCTACAAAGACAGAGACTCCATATCTTCTCACTATAACATGTTCTAGTGTTCAATCACCCTCAACTTCTACTGTATGCTCTGAAAATGATCTGGAGCCATGTGATCTTACCCACTTTTACCCATATGATGTATGACATCTGTATTATAAACTGTTCAGAGCATAAACCCTGACTTATGATGTAATTCCACAGCACAAAGCTCATGGTGATTGTAGGAGTCCTATGAGAAATGAAAGTAACAGTATTTGCCTAGACTTTAATTCAATTTGAAATATAAATTGCAAACAAGACACATCCCAAATCAACATATATCACAATGTCTCAAGGAAGTAAAAATTCTTTTTAAAGACCTTTCTGATGACAGCAGTTCTTTCCCTCTTTGTCTCTACTCTTTTAAAAGTTCATTTTAAATAAATCTCAACATGTGGTGTTAGTCTCCTTATTTACTAATGCTACTATCACTACCTCATTATTAACTTTGGGGTGAAAAATAATGGAGTGAAGGACTGCAATAGCAGAACTGTGGACTGGAGGCACCAATTCATACATTATTAGCTGAAGGGACAAAAGAGCAAGTGTTAACAGGCTTCAGATATAATACCACAGACATTGGCTATGACAAGAGACAAGACTTACAGACAAAGAATCCTTATAAGAATAAAATATCATCATGGTATGAAGGTTATAAGAGCTCCAATATTATTTAGGTAGAAGAAAACTAACACACTTGTCCTTGAATAAAGTTTCCCAGAATAATAAAATAATCTGTAGGAAATTGCCAAAATAATCTAATTGCTCATGCAATGTTTCATCTTCATGTGTGTTTCTAACTACACAGTCAGTAAGAATGTTCTTCCCTTTGAATAGTGATAAAAAATTCAACACCTATGCCTGTCTAGCAAACACGGTACTTCTTTCATTTCCAGCTATCACATAACAAGACAATGATAAAGTACAGTATCTTTTCCTCCCAGCACATGAAAATACATTCCTAAAGACAAAATCAGAATAATTTTACTTCAGAAACTTTTAAAATCTATTTTTATATGCTATGGGTTCAACACTGATCTCTCAACTGAGCGCAGTAAGAACTTACTTGTGTCTGGTCTTGCTTCATGAGGGTGGGGCACGCTTCTTTCTTCAAATTCAGGGAGATGCCTATCTGTGAGTTTTCCCCAGGATAAGCTGCAGTTCTGTGGTCAAGCCTGTAGTCAAAATATTCCTGGAGACTGTGGCCTTGACCTACAATTTACAGGAGCAAAAATCTTGAATTGAAATCTTGATCAAGTGTTCTGTCTTCGAATCGTTAGATTTAGGTCATTACATCAGCTGAAGCTTTTTATTTCCTGAAAACGTCATCTGAGAACAGCATCAGTGACCTGATAATACCATGCAGTCCCATCAGTGAGCTACTATTGATGGAAGCACCTGTGTAGAAATGTTGTTTTGAGAATAATGTACAACCATTAGCGTGACTGAGCATGAAGCTCAGTATTCTGAGAATAACAAAAAAACCTGCACAAAAACATAATTCAGTTTCCTTGAATGCACTTTTGTTTATCATCCCAACTCCAAAGGAAAGGCCATCACATGCTTTTAAGTGTGTGTGGACCAATTCCAGAACTATATAAACAACACTGAATAAAATCTCAGTGAGCACAAATGCATTATGTCACACCATCTGGGGCCCAGACACTCTGGGTATAGGGCAGAGACAAGCGGTTATCAGCCTCTATGTTTACCCTAGTATTCAAGTTTTTGAGTATTTGTATCTCAATCTGGAATGCAACCCTGCTAATTCAAAACAATTTTTGCCACTAACCTTAGTGTGATGATACTTTTACTCAAACATGCACCCATCACCAGATAATCTTTCAATACAACCAGCTTGTGAAAGTAATCAAAATGTTTTTGCAGTTGTGAAAAGCATCCACAGCAGGGAGTAGAGATTAGCTAGATCCTGATCCTCAGCACCCTCTTACAGAGCAAGGGATGACCTGTCCCTCTGGTTGTCACGAGGCAGAACAAGTCAGGAACTTTGTTGAATTTAAAAGCTTGGTAAAGCAATGGAGATTAACCATCATCCTCACCCAAGTGAGCTCTTTAAAGCTTCAGGCATACTAAGGCAAAAAAATGGAGAATTTGGCTTTAACTCAAAGTTCAGTCATTCAGCACCACTTGCACTGAAGTGCTAAATTGACTGAGGCATAAGTCCTTCCACCAGAGTTTTGTTCATGCACAGCTTCTGAGCAGCGATAAGCATTGGGCGAGTTTCTGCAGGTATTATTTTAGAGTCGTTTTCTCTAAACTCCTCATTGCACCATGCTTTAATATTTATGGAAATGTATCTACAAAACACGTAATCTCTTATAAATTTCCATGGTGATGTCTGTGTGAAACTACACTACTTCTAACTTCAGAGGTATTTGCTAATTTTCATGACAAAAAGGCTTTGCAATCACATTAAGTGCAAGAATTTTGACATGGAAAGGTGACTCCACTCAAAGAGATGAGAGAGATGTGCAAATAAGGTTCTGAATGGACATGCTGTCACAATTTTATGTGGAACATCAACAATACATCCCTAGAATAATATGCTTTCATTTTATCTTTTATAAGTTCATAAAATATTCATCTCCTTTCCCAGCCACGCTGTGAGATCAATCTCAGCAGCACTGTTAGTTCATACGAAATGTAAAATGAAACTGATTATAGACATGAAAGAGGAAAGTCTCATTTTGTCTAATCCAAGGGAAATGAAAATGCGACAAGGAAAAAAGAATTAAGAGAATAGGTCTACTGTAGTTTGCTAATCAAGGATATCAACATAGAAGAGCAATAGCCAAATGTTTATACATACTTCAATGGTAAGATAGATCACTGAATACTAAATATTAAAATGGGAAAATGAAGATATTAGATACAGTATAATTTAAGCTAGAAAGTGCACAAACTGGTGCCATGGTGGTAGAGGAGTTGTCAATTCAAACCCAGGCAGGTACCCAGCCACTTCATTTCTGTTTTTCAGATTACAAGCCACCACGGCCCTGTGTGCTACAAGGATCTCAGCAGCAGCAATTCAGTGAGCCTCAGACTTTTCTTTTCTTTCACAGCAACAGATACTTGTGGGTGTGCTCTCTCTCCACTGTCAGGCCAAATTTAAACGATTATTTTCCAATAGGGTGTTGTGTGTAGTTTTGTTTCCGTCTTATTCTGTCTTCTACTGTGGGTATTTGCTGGGATGCAACTTAAACTTGCATTTCTGTAGAAAGAGGCCATCATTTTTTTATTTCATTGGCTCTTTCCAAATTTATTTTGACAGACTGTCTCCAGAACATTGTCCCTGGGGAAGTTTTTGACCTCCAACAAGTTTTCCATCTCACCTTAATAAACTCATGAGTTGCTAGCAAGAGCAGCACAGGAAGTATATAATACCAAGGTTTGACAGGAAAAGAGAAAGGAAACTGGAAAAGATCACATTTAAAACAAAAGCCAATACAGAGATGCTCAGGAGAGAACAAAATGTCTCCTGCAGTCTTATAAACCCATTGTAAACTATACTATTTAGATGAACTCCTCTCTCTGATTTTTCCTCCATTCCCAAAGGTTGCATTTATCTTTAAGTACAGCCATGGAGACTATTTTCTTCATATCCAGAAGAGATCAGATTTGCCCCCTGCAAGAGCTATTGCCACAACAGAAATACTCCAAAGAGTTGAGAGAGCTGAGCATTAGCCATTACTTTCCATTCCAGCCAAATGTATGCTTTACAAAATGCTGAAGTTTACAACTAAATAACAGATTATTTTAAAGCACTGAAGGCCAAAACTATGGAATATTTTGGTCTATGACTTAAATAAAAACAAAAACCAAACACACACGCTAATTATTGTTTTACTCTGTAGTACAATAAAACATGGGTTTTTGTATCAAACTTTGAGAATCTGGAGAACTTGAGAAAAGATGTTTTAGATAAATAGCCTAAGGTTTTAGTCTTTCTGAAGCAAGTGTTCTCAAAAGCTGAAGCCAGAAAACTGGATATATTAGTAATAACTCTAGGCTCATACTAGTAAAACCTAGCTCATAGAAGATGTAAGTAACAATAGTAAAGATTGTAACAAATTTCTAGTGATTTTTGGGGTGAAATTTGCAACTGAAAACATTAGGAATTTTAATTTTTTCTCCAGAGAAAGACAGGACTTTGAATTTTCTCAGAATCCCAAGGAAAACATTTAAGACTCCAAGCAGAAGACAGTGAAATTAACTAAGATACTTTGGAGCTCCATTCTTGAGAAGACTAGCTATTACAATTTTTTGGAGCAACTAAGAGCACAGGCAAACCTTTTGTGAATTCGGCTTTAAACACGTAAATTCCTAGTCCTAGATGATTATATGTCCTGTGGTGGATCTAGATTGTAAAGTTGAGAGGCTTATGTAAGAATAAGGCTGTTGGGTAGCTGACATGCTAAATAAGAAACTCTGGAGAATTATGCCCACACTAAAATGGAAAAAATAAGAGATAGCAATGTCATGTAGTTATCAGCCAGTCACACAGGAAGCAAGTGCTGAAGAAGGAAATTTAATGTCTTCTGAGTTCAAGCCCAATGTTAGAAACAAAATTACAAGGTAGAGAACTCCATTCCTGCATAAATAATAGAAGGTAATGGATGTATTTTATTTTTTTTTCCCCTTTGGCACATGCAATACATCATTTGCTGTTTGAGGAATTCACTTATCTAAAAATGTGGCATACTGAAAACACATAGAGAATTCAGTTACTTTTTTACTGAATCTGTAATATTACAGTAGGCAGGATTCCTTTCCAGCTACAAAATGCATTTATTTATGAAGTCTCACACTTCAGCTTACTCATGTGCTCAACTTTACTCCCAAAAGTACAGTGACTTACTGATTCCTATGTTTACAGGCTCAGATTTAAAGGAATAATAAAAGGCATTTTTGTTGTGTTTGGTGAGCGTGTTTCATTATGCGCTGTTGTTACTCTTAGGAAATCCCTTGTGTTAGATAGCCTTACATTCACACCCAGGATCAGTTCACACCCTCCTCAGATGAACCAATGGAAGGGACTAACAGAAAGGTCTTGGCAGGTCGCAGAGTCCTTTTCTTCAGGGACCAGACATAAAATGTGCCAGCTTGCCCTCTCAGTTACATGCTGGACACTTGCTCTGTCAATGACAAGAATAATCGTGTTTTACAGATTGCCCTCTATCCCTGTAAAAATGAAAAAAAATTATCTGAAAGAGTGTAGCTGATGCAAAAGCACCTTGTATGAGGTTTCAATTCCTCCAAATATACTTTCAAATAGAAGACCAAAGCAAACTATGCATTTCTGGCACTACTGCCCTAGGCCCCAAGAACATAAACCAGAGATGATACAATGGCAAAACTTAATCCACATACATATACTCCAGAAACTTATGCTCCCTGTATGAAAATGTTGCAGAAAAACACTGAATTCTTCAGTCATCCTTTAGTGACAGTATCCTTTACTCTTCCATGATCTTAACAGGTATGACCTTCCATTCTGCTCACCAAATTTCCTTGGTCTCCGAACCTGAAAACTGCCATCCTTTCCTGATATGAAGATCAACTAACACACAGATCTGCTTTGGGAAAACTGCTAGGGCTACTTCCATTTACCCTCCCACCTCTGTCAAACTGCAGATGCCTTTGCTGTGGTCTGCCTGGCTCATAGCACTGCCCACCTTCAGAAGGCAAAGTTAATGCACCAGGAGCACCAATTCCAGCACCTCTGCCAGGGTATTATTTTAGACTATTACAACTGCAGTGAGAAATGAAGAGCTCATTCAGCTTGATTTGTCCATAATACATATGAAATCAGAAATGCTCTCACTTGTAGACCCTTTAAAATAGGAGTTTGTGTCACCACCTATTTAGCAAGGCACCTACCTATTACCTACTGCTAATGTCATCCGTCTTAAAATGGTAATGAGCACTTAAAAAATTCTGATCAATAAATTATTGGAGACTCTTAAGAAACAGAAAAATAACACCCACAGGATGCCCTTCCCCCATTTAGGAATATTTCCAATATTTCTTGACATATTTATTACAAGCTGCATTTTTGGCAGATGTCCTAGTGTTGTACATATATTATGGTAAACATGGAGCTATTTAGAAATTTATTTTAATTCTCAGACAAATCAACAACTCCAATACTATACTAGCAGAATAACTATAAATTCTAAATTAAGAAGTGGTGACCTCTTTGGTAGCATGGGCTTTAGTAGAGCACAGGACTCACCAAAGAAGTGACTGTGGTGAAATTTGTGAAACTGAAGGATAATAAGATATGTCTTGCAATTCCTCTTTTTAGCCATTTGGTTCCTACCTTACTTCTGAACTAAAGAACAAGACAAAATGCAAGGGGCAGGGCTACAGAGAGACAAATCTACTGGTTCTCTTGCTCTCTTTCACAATTCCTTAGCCCATATTTGTCCAGACCAGAGACCTTGTTCCTAGTGGCAGCAGGACACTCATAATGGTCTTTGGAAAAGGAGACCATCACACAACCCTTATCCCACCAGTGAAAACAGTACCTTCCAGTGAAAGTACCTTTCTAGCTCCCCTGCCATCTTCAGCTGTCTGTCCTCACACATATCTTATTTCCAGATTTGTGGGATAGTTTTTGTATTGTTCATTCTTTGAGCCTGCTTTTGTGAAGCCCCTCACACTCAGAGCTTTGCAACTCTGACTAGACCCCCACAGCAGAGCAGGTGAAATGACTTGCAGAGTACAGATGTCAGTAATTTCTCATTGATTTCTTCTCCTCTGCATGTGCCTGTTCCACCTTTGGAACACAAGAAATTGTTGGAGAACGTGAACCGAAGAACCCAGGTTTCCCACAGACTTATACTGAGGCTGATAATGAGCTGTAATTGAAACTTTTCTCATTACCAAGACATTTATATGGTCTCTCAACCATGTGAATCACTGTTTAATAAGACACAAGTTCATGTTACAGCCTTTGGGACATTTACAGGACCTCTCAGCCCTACGCAGCTGCCTGTTTTCATGAAATAGCTTAATTATATTTGAGATAGATTTGGGTGAAACTGCCCAACAGCTTCAAAAGTTATTGGAGAAGTGAAGGAGACACAGCCAAGAATGATCGCATAGAGGCCTGTTTCCATAGGAACCTAGAAGGAAAACAGCAATACAATTTGCAAAAAATTTCATTGCAGAGTCACTTTAATTGAAATTTTAAAAATATCTGACCATCTTTAAAATCACTGTAACACACAGTATATTTCTTCTGCCTTCCCCCATTCAGTACCATGTCTGCAGACCCCTGCCTTCCTGTATCCTGCTCTCCTATATCCTGCAGGCACAAAAACTATGCTTCTTAAATTCAGGAGGTTGTTCTGCCTGTATTTTGTCAATCTCCACTTTAGATGGAAACTGTTTTTCTAGGCAAGGCGAGGTTCACAGAAAGACATGCCAATTGCTACACTCCTGCTCACTGCTCACACACGTGCGAGGCATATGACAGAACTGATTAAAGGTAGAGCCCATATGAGGAGGGAGCCGAGTATCATCTGCTGATCAGTGCATCCAAGTGCTGGGCTGAGGGAAGCTCTGCAGGTTGGAGCATCGCTCTTTGGCTACTAAGGTCATTTGGGGTTTGAAGCCAAGTAGCAGAAAGCAAAGTGATAAACACCTGGGAGGTGACTGTCAGTAGATTTTATAGAAAGAACTGCCATCCCTCCCATTGTTATGCCCTCTTCAGTGTAGCACCCCACCTGAACCATCAGTTCTGGCCTCCTGCGGCCACAGCAACTCAATGCCCATGAACAACTCAGTAAACTGAGCGTGAGACTTCTGAGTGGAGTGAAACCACTCTGCAAACACGCATAATGTGAAGATCCTCGAAGGCAACAGCTGCCGCTTGGTTTTGCAGCCACCGCCCGAAGCCCGTCTGACTCCGGTCCTCCCCGGCCACAAGCACAGCTTCAGGACCACCTTCCTCCGCTCCTCCTCAGACAGCTCCGCAGTCCCCACGGGGCACGGACGCGGTGCCCCCGGGGTGGTTCCAGGCGCCGCCGGTTCCCTCTCGCCGCTGCAGCGGGGGCTCGGCCCGCCCGGAGCGGGGGTCAGTGCGGGGCTCGGCCCGCCCGGAGCGGGGGTCAGTGCGGGGCTCGGCCCGCCCGGAGCGGGGCTCGCTGACTGGGGGTCAGTGCGGGGCTCGCTGGCCGGGAGGCAGCGCCATCCCTCCCCCGGGCGCCCCCTCTCGGCTGGGGCCGGGCTGGGGGAGCCGGGCGGGGGTCGCCGCTCTCCCTCCCTCTCGTAGGGCGCTCTCGCCCCCCCTCCCCGCCCGGGCTGCTCTCCGCCTTCTGCCGGCCGTGCCAGGCAGCCTCTCTCTCGGCCTTCACTACCGGGTCAGGCGAGGCGGGAGCGAAGAGGCAGCGCCCGCCTCGCTCCGCCACCGACATCGACACCCCTCCTCCTCCTCCTCCTCCCCGCGCCGCGGCCGTCCCCTCCCTCTCGCTCCCTCCCTCCCTCCTCCCCGCTGCCAGTTTCTCTACAACTAGTACATCCCCGCGCAGGGACGGTCCGGCCGCCGCGGCTGCCATGGATATCAGCTAAAGCCGGGCGGAGCGGGCACAGAGGCGCTCCCCGACCCAGCTCGCAGTCCCGCGGGGCCGCAGCAGCGGCGGCCGCTCCTGCCCGCCCCGAGCCTGCCCGGAGGAGCCCGGCTGCCCCGGGGAGGGGGGCAGAGAGGGAGGGAGGGAAGAAGCACGCACCGCAGGGAGGGAGTCGGGCAGAGCATCCCCACGGCAATGTCCAAGGGCTTGAAGAAGAAAAGCCACTGGACGAGCAGAGTCCACGAGATCGTGATCGTGAGGAACCCGGAGGGACAGCTGGGCTTCGAGCTGAAGGGGGGCGCCGAGAACGGGCAGTTCCCCTACCTGGGGGAGGTGAAGCCCGGCAAGGTGGCCTATGAGGGCGGCAGCAAGTTGGTGCCGGAGGAGCTGCTGCTGGAGGTGAACGAGACCCCCGTGGCCGGGCTCACCATCAGGGATGTGCTGGCCGTGATCAAGCACTGCAAGGACCCCATCCGCCTCAAGTGCGTCAAGCAAGGTAAGGCGGACACGGCCCCCCTTCCCCCTCTGTCCACCCCCTTGGGGGCCGGGGCAGGTCTGGGGGAGCTTGTGGGGGGAGCAACTTTGTTGCTGCAGTTTGACTTTCCCCCTCCCCGGCGGAGCCGCCCCCTCCCCGGCGGCGGGGGGAGGATGCGAGCGGCGCTGCGCGGTACCCGCAGCCGGGCGAATTAAATGTGCGTCAGTGACAGCGCTTCGCCATGCCGGGGGGGGACGGACGGGGGGCGGCGGCGGCACCCTTGCAGCCCCTGTCTCTCGGGAACGGGGAGCCGCCCGACCCGACTCGACCCTCGCCGCCCCTCCGGCTGCTCCTGCCGCGGGCGCTGCCGGCGGGGCCGGAGCGGCCGCCGGGCTCAGCTGCGGAGCGGGGCTTGCCCTTGGCTTCGCCTCGCCCCGGCCGCCTCGGCGTGGGGACAGGGGCTGCCGCCGCTCGCCGGGTTCCCTGGTGGCACCCCAGGGGTGGCTTCAGCATCTCTTAAGTGTCATTAGCGGAAAAGTCATTCATTTGATCCTTGGTGAAAGCGATCGCTAATCCCAGGGAGCGGGGAGTTCGGAGCCGAGTGGGAGGACAGACAGAAAGAAACTTTTGGGAAAGAACGGATACGCTTGTTTCCCCTTTGTGTGTGTTTATTTTTGAAGTACTCTAATAGGTTAATGCATTTCCAGGAAAGTCAGTAGAGAAAAGACGCCACAGATGCTGTTTACATGTTTGTTTCTGTCCTCTTTAAACTGTGCTGAGTTGAGCTCTCTGCAGCTGAACGCTCATGAGGAGGTTCCTGCTATCCCAGCAGCATTTCTGGAGCACAGGAGCTGCTCTGGGAACCGAGTCTGTAGGTGCTCTTCGGCCGTGGGTGGTGCAGCGGCTGTAGGCGTATCTCTGAAGTACGCATTCCAGCCGGGCAGCGAGCCCAGCCATTGAAAACTTGGGAATTTCTGCGGTGGGAAGTTTTTAGATGCCATACATCAGAGGCGCTTGTGCTCTGCAACTGTAGCCATCAGCCTGTGCTCAGAGGACACAGAGGAGAGTCCTTCTGACTTTAGGTATAATTTAATAATTAGTGGTTTATTGTTTAAAGCATGATTTGTGATACTTCTGAATGCTTGAAGAATATGCCAATTATTAGTTTATCCAAACATGACAGAACCAGTAAAAAGAATTTGACTTCCACTCAGGCCTTCAGAATGTACTTTGTGATAAATTCAGTTATCTCGTGAGGTCAAACCTCTAAATACAGATGTGATCTGGGATTTTTCTATTTGTCCATATGGGTAAGTTGTGCAATATGCTGTAGATGGTATCTTGACAGGCAATGCAGGGAGACACAGTAGTTCATGTGATAATGTGAAATTAGGAAAGAGTACAATGGATTTTGTTTTGGCAGTATATGGTCATCTCTGGGCACCTTAGCAGCAGGAAACCTGCTCTGTAGTTTCTTCTTTTTAATAGTTAATAATTGTACTGTGAGTGGTCTTACTGTAACAAGATTCAAAGAGAAGCAGCAGTGGAAGTGTCAAGAAGATAAAGGTAGAATTGTCTGTTATTTAAATTCTTTTTTTTTTTTTTCCTCAGAAACCCTATAGATGCTCTACAGTAAGGCAAATTTCAGGTTACTTTGAGTTACTGTATGAAACAGTTTCTGTCCCACCTCCTCACTGTTTTTCTAATATTTCTCTTTAAGTCAAAGCAACCACCAGTGATTCATTAATAAATCACCCTTACTAAAGTTACCTGTCATATGTGAATTAGGGACATTAGTCAGGCTTTTAGTCTGGGAATGAGTGCAAGTTTCTGAATGAGACATAAAGAGTGAATTCTGAATTTCACTTAATCTTAAATATTTGTGTCTGTATCTATATATATCTGAGCAGTTTCAGTTACAATTTTGATACAAGTTCTCAGTGCATTGGCCAGATGACTGCCTGTTTGGAAATAACAGTTCAGCATAGATTCTTGGACTGAGAAAGACTTCCTGGCTGGAATGATCTTTCTTGTGCACCAACTTCCTTTACTTTGCCAAAGGGAGAGGCCTTCCGGATCCAACTTTCTATTTAAAAAAATAAAAAAAAGGTCAATGGTTTGTGCATTTTATTACCTGACTCCTCCTTCCAGTGTAAACCATTTATAGTCCCTGCACCCCTCGGTGACAAAGCACAGGCAGCAGGAATCTACTCTACAGTAACATTACTATTCCCTAACAGTACTTTGCAGCAGTGTGTAGGAGAGAAAAGGCTGGGTAATAAAATTTTTATATGTTTTTGTAACTTTTGTTCTCCTTTTAATTATAAAGCACCTTTAGTGTGCTGCAACAAGGTTAATGACTCCATTATCATTGTTTCCGCATAATTTATCAATGATATCTCTGTCAATTAGAGTAGCATGACCTTGAATGCACCATGTGACTGTAGCTGCTTCTTCAGTGCTGCCTAGGAATGAAGTCAGAGAACTGTGGAGGTAGGACTCTACTATTTATAATGCGATCCTTAAGAGACTGTGAGTATTTCTCTTGTTTGAAAGTTTTGACAATTCAGCAGTGAAAATTCACTTGTAGGTGAAATCAGGGAATGGCTGATTCAATTTACAGGAATTAGCTTGGCTGTTTTGGAGTACAGAAAATAAAGGTGCTTTCATGATTTTTCATTATGTTATATTTGATTTAACACCCCCCTCTTCAAAACAAGTAAGTATCTCATCATTTGTCACATTACCAGGCAAAATACTCCTTTTAAAAGTCTGATAAAATATTGCAGTTTTATGTTAGCTGAACATCTTGAGTTAAAAAACCAAACATAATATAGGAGTTGCTATATAGCATCAGGAGGAGTAACTTCATGAAAAACTGATTTGCGGTTCCATGATGTGATCCAACATGAACTCTCCTAAGTGCAATACCTAATAAGTAAAGTCTTAATCCAGGAAATTATGGCATGGATTTGCACTGGAAGAGAAGACTGTAAGAACTATTATTATTATTTAATCTTAATTGTAAGAGTTCACAAAGAAGTATTCCTTGGAGACTATTTCCTGTTTAGGGTTTTTTTGTTAGTTGTTTGGTTTTGGTTTGTTTGGGTTTTTTTTTTTGTGCTACTATTGGCAGAACCACACGGATTCTCTTGAAACACATGGGGTGAAATCTTGGTCCAGCTGAAGTCAATGGCAAAGCTGTCCCTGACATCAAGTAAAGAAGGCAAGATTTCCTTTGGAAAGTCCCATGATTTTTTAAATATATACCCTTCCAATGGGAGAATTTGTATGGCAGTTAGATTAGTTGGGTGTATTGAAAATGTTCATTCTAATTTTCTGCTCTCTTGGGTGAAGAGAAGAGCCTTATACTGCTGTTTCTTAAAGGAATACTTCCAAATTTCAAAAGTGTTTGTTTTTACATGCTGAACAGTTTGGATTAAGTGCTGTCGTCTTCCCACAGATGCGTAGTTGTAAAAGTAGCAATGTGTTAAGGAAAGGCATCTTTATTTGGATAAGTAATCACATGGGGAGGAGTCATGTGGGGAGCAATGTTGTCTCCAGTTCCATTCTCTGTTCATCACTGCTGTCTAAGATCCACAGTATCTTTCTTGATTAATTCTCATCAGTGGGCGACACAGGTCCATGATGTGCACAGACTCACTCCTTGAAGGGTTGCAGAAACAGCCCACTCAGTTGTACTGCATAAACCAGGATCTTTATTCTTTGTAGAGTTATAAACTTCCACAGATGCCCTCAGCAGAATCCCAATGAACAGTCTGAAAACATGGATTTCAGAACTCAGGAGCATTGCAACAGGTTTTGTCCTGGAACTGCTGCCTGATGCATCTCCTTCTCAAGGAAAACGGTTTGGATGTACTATGTAACCAGGGGATCTGACAAACTGAGCAATTTAATTTACTTTTAGAAGTGTTTAATGATATGACCCTGTGAAATATGAATGAGATTGATATTTTATGTGGAAACTTTCTGTTGTCTCTGATTTGACTCTAAATTGTCAGACTTTAATCTTCAACCCATAGCACTTTAATTCCTTACGCAACAAGGCATTTAGTACACATAACGTAAGGAAGAACTTAAAACCAGTTTAATTTTCTCAGTCCATTTACTTAATAGTAAGCATATGCTAAAATGTTTTGCTGACTTGGGCGTATTTTCAAGTGTCCTCTCAGTCAGGAGAAGACTTGGAGCCTATTAGGATGGATAGAAGAGCATCCAAGTTTGGGCAAACTGCAGGCCTGCATCCTCAACATCTTATCCCTGGTAGCTGCAACAGTGGTTTCCCAGTGAAGACTAAAAGGACGGGAGGGTACTGTGCCAGCACTCATTGATTTGTGAGTAAGGGATTAGTAGCCTTGTGTTTTTTCTTAATGGGTTCATCCATAAGCTTTGCAATTAAAAACTGGCTTAAATTTTTTTTCTTTAAAAGTCTGTGACAAGCGTTTTGACAGAGTACAGGAATGCTGTGGTTTTCCAAAGTTTTTGCCTGCACATGTAAATACCATGTCAGCTAGTTAAAATGTTAGTATTTTGCTACAGACTTTTTCATACACGTATTCCTATATATAGCTATATTTTAAAAGAATTTCTTTGGTTATTTAAAGTCATAAATAATTCTCTTCTATGTTCATTAAAACACTCTATGCATACAGATTGTCTTTTTGTAGTTTTTATCCCTGGGTATCAATATATACTATCTTGCAAGATAAGATAAAATTATCTTCATGAGAAGAACCGTATTTTGCAATAGAAGAAAGCTGCATGATTTTCCAGATTAAAAATATCATAAGGGTGGTGCAAAAACCAAATCCAGAGAACTCTGCAAACCTTTGTGGTTGTGCTTCTGCTGTAAAATTCATAGATAGTATTTGAAGCTAAACTGTACTGCAGACCTGTTTCTTTTTCCTAATTTGTGCTCCTTAGGATTTTCCTAACTCTTGAATTTAAATTCAGAGTTCTTTTTTTACTATTACTTCATGCCATTCTTCTGCTTGTCCATCTTAATTTAAAGACCATTGAATCTGACTTCTGACTCATGTAGCTTGTGATTTATTCTTCAGCTCCTCCAGAGAGCTTGTGATGTTTCATGTCAGGAACTCTGTGTTCACTGGCAGTAGAATTATGTTCATCAGTCTTTTTACTTCTCTGAGAATTACAAATGTGCCATTAAAGGATGGGGCCATGACTTGGTTAGTGCATCATTTCCTTGAAGAAATTAAATAATTGAGAGTGCTCTGCTTAGTTCTGTTGAGTCGCATATGGCAAAGTTCATTTCATACTAACATTTGTCCATCTGTTGATACTGTTGACATCAAAGGAAAGTATTGGTGTGAGGGGGTAGAATTGTGTCTGACTTATTTTATTCATCCTGTAATCTCACCTGCATTAATTCAGCATTTCATGAAAGATATGGATTCTGAACTTTTGTTTTCCGTGTTCATGATCTCCTTGCTCCTTATAGATGAGGAGCTCCTTTCATGACATGAAGGAGTTGATAAATTATTCATCTGCATATTTTGTATACAAGAAGTAATGAACACATAGAAAAATGCTCCTTCAGAGGGGATTTATGGGAGGAGGTGGTCACAACTGTGATTTAGAAAGGGTGATGGAGAGGAAAGTGCTGCAGTAGTTACAGAAGCAGATGTTTCTTGTTCTCTTCCTCATGGTGGTATAAACAAATAAAAAACCCAAACTCTTTTTTACTGGGGAGCATCAAGGCAAAGGTCAAAGAACATAGTGCTATTGCTTGACTGTGCTAACATTCTGGAGTAATTTTTTTCTTACGTACATAGGTGTTTTTAAATATGTGAGTATACATACATATCTGGGTTTGGGTTGTTTTTTGAGGCTGGTAGAAATTATTATCTGTAGCTTGAGAGTGTGTAAGAATTTGTGTAGTATTGCTACAGTACTACTCTAGAATGCTTTTCATGTGAGTTTTGTTGCATACATATATGCATGATGGTTACACTGAACCCATTCACTCTGGTAGCCAAGAATGGCTCATGATTCTGCAGCAGGAAATAAAATGATCATAAACTTTGTAATAAGATTGACTAGATGGATGCCCACCCAAGCAGGCACAGTCTAGAATGCAGGGTTGGAAGGTGTCGATCTCAGTAGCAAAGTTCCTGGCATTGGGTTTTGTTGCTGAATGTCATTGCAGTGCTGGCCTTAACTGAATTTTCTAAAATCACAGGGACTGCGATCCCAACAGTATCTCTTCAGCACACCTAAGTTGTTACAAATGAGCTTTTTTCAACCTCATAGAAATCTATACAGTAAGAAGGTGTTATAGTTTTGTGGCCATTTTTACAGCTTTCTAACTCTGGGCTGAAACTACTGAATGGAAAGTGGAATGGTAGACAAGGAAAAGGAAGATATTAAAGGGCTTTAACAGAAAATATTTAGAGTTCCTAAACTGTATTTAAAATCCTTGTTGATAATTGATAATCTCTAAGACAGTACTTGTGGTTTGTATGTTCTTTTAATGTTAGCTTAAAAAGTCTCATTTATTCAAACCTCCTATCCATAATTTGGAGTCTTCACTAGAAGCTGAGCTGAAAGAAGGCTGTTGTTTGTGTGTATCTGCTGTGTATTTATCCTTTCTACAGTGTGTAAATGAACTACAAATGCATTATTCCTGAACTCTTAGCAGATGCAGATTGCTAGAATGCAGACAGCTTAATCAAAAGGTATGTTGCTGTCAACACAACACTACCAGGTGTCTTCTCATTCATATATATGTTATGATTAGTAATATATGAATAATGCTGTTTCACTCTCCTTATCAGCTTCAGATGTTTCAACAATGCATGAATTCAACACAAAGGAAAGTAAGACAAGGAACAAGATGGAGAAAATAAATTTGTGTGAAAGATTAGAGATTATTAAAGTACAAGATTACTGATTTTAGAAATCACATATTCTGTTGTATTCAAGAGAGATGTACAGCCCTGGGAAGATTCTTCAGCACAGGGAACACACATTTACTAGGTCTGTCTTAGTTCCTCAACGTACGCTGAAATCATAGAATCCTTTAGGTTGGAAAAGACCTTTAAGGTGGACTACCAAGTCCCCCACTAAATGATGTCCCTAAGCTCCACATCTCCAGGGTTGGTGACTCAACCTTTTCCCCGGGCAGTTTGTTCCAGTGCTTGATAATGCTTTCAGGGAAGAAATTATTCCTAATATCCAATCTAAATCAATCCTGGTGCAACTTTAGGCCATTTGCTCTTGTCCTATTGCTTGTTACTTGAGAGGAGAGGCCAAGTCTCATTTTGCTACGACCTCCTTCCAGGCAGTTGTTGAAAGCAATAAGGTTTGCCCTCAGCTTCCTCTTCTCCAGGCTAAACAACCCCAGTTCCCTCAGCTGCTCCTCATCAGAATTGTACTCCAGACCCTTCACCAGCTCTGTTGCCCTTCTCTAGACATGCTCCAACACCTCAGTGTCCTTGCTGTAGTGAGGGGCCCAAAACTGAACACAGGATTCGAGGGGTGGCCTCACCAGGGCCGAGCACAGGGGGATGAACACCTGGTCCTTATGGCCACACTGTTGTTGATTCAATTCAGGATTCCATTGGCCTTCTTGGCCATGGCTCATATTTAGCTGTATGCTGAACAGCACCTGCAGGGCCTTTTCCTCTGGGCACCTTTTCAGCCACTTTGCCCTCAGGCTGTAGCACTGCATGGGATTGTTGTGACCCAAGTCACTTGGCCTTGTTGAACCTCACACATGGATCATCGCCCATGTCCAGATCCCTCTGCAGATACGTCCTGCCCTTCAGGAGAGGAATGCTCTTGGCCAACTCAGTATCGTTTCCAGTGACTGAGAGTGTCCATGATCCCCTTGTCTAGAGCCTTGATAAAGATATGAAGCAGGCCTGGCCCCAGTACTGAGCCCTGGGGAGCCCCACTGGTGACCAGCTGCCACCTGGATGTAACTTCATTCACCACAACTCTCTGTGCCTGGCCATCCAGCCAGTTTTTTACTGAGCAAATGGTGCGCCCATCCAAGCTTTGACCATCCATTTTCTTCAGGAGGATGCTCGTCCAAAGCTGTCCCTCTAAAATACCCACAATTAACTCATTCCCAAGGGAAAAATAGCATTCCCACTTCTTCATCTGAAAGCCCGAGTTATTCTTAATGAATCTATGTTTCTTTCCCAGGTTCTCACAAGGCTTGTGAAACAAGTTTTTGTAAGAAACTGCTGAAACAATGGTGCTGCCTGAGAAGGGGGGGAGAAACATATTTGTGTAGGATGACTTTCACATGTGTGTGACCTTCCTACAGAAAGGGAGATTTAGTTGGGAGGTTTACTTACCACCCAGCCAGAACCCCATGCTGTGCCCCTTCACTGCTGAGGTAGCATGTTGACCTCCCTGGCTCACTTCCTGCATCCTTCTCTGATAATGAGACAGTTGTGGTGTCATTGACCTTCAGAAGCAGTGCAGGACCATAAACACCTAGGCCATGACTGCGCCTTTCGTTTCAGATCTCTCACCTTGGGAAGTAAAGGCAACAGTTCAGGGGTTCAAGACTATGTGAAAATGGAATTAAAACCAACATGCATGTGTTTTAAGGTATTAGATAAGACGAATTGGCTATGTCTGCTACCACAGAAAATCCATAGATGAAGTAATGCCTCCTTACATTTCTGTATAACATTTTTCTGACTCTCTTGAACCATCCGTGGTTAAGATCAGTGTACTTCATGGAGCTCCCGGTCCACCTTCTTTGCAAACCATGGAATCCTATCTGCCACCAATGTCTGTCTGTCCTGCCTGCTCCACAGCTTTTGTGCTACTGAAGCATCTTCCTGTGTCCCTGGAATTCACTTTGAACCTTTCAAGCAGTGTGTCTTTCAGGCCTGGCATTACCAGCAACTAGTTTATTCTGCCTGTAAGATATTTCTACCCTATGTGCTCAAGTTTACTTCAGAAAGCATGCAGAAACTTGTTTTGACACAGAATTTTGGCATTCCATGATTCCAGATCATGCCTGTTTTGATGAGAGAAACCCTGGTAATAACAATCTCCCATTGTCCGTGGTCTGGGAGATACGTGACACAGCCTTGACAACATATGCTAGTTTCTATAGCCAGTGATGGCAGTCATTTCATTAAATTATCCAGAATTATTAAATGGTTCACAGAGTTCCCAGATTACCGCACTGGGGGCCAGGGTTTTCCTTTGGAAGTCTATTAGGTCAGACACTAAGAACAAAATTAAGATCACTCACTCTCTGCAGTCATAGCGAGTTTGTTTGTTTTTTAAAAACTCAGAAGAAAATACTGCGTCCTCAGTATGCAGAGAAAAAAGGAAAAAAGCATAGAAACAGATTTCATCATTATGAGTAGTGCTGATGCATAGCAGAACAACTGGAAAATAATAGTAGGAGTATAATGGGCAAAATTTTCTACACTGTATACTAGCAAGTGAATTGTGTAGCTGTATTAATGTAACATTAGTATTCCAGAGCGGAAATCCTTCCTGCAAACAGGTACAAGCTGTCTTTTATTACTTATCTGTTTAATCTTGGTATCTTTATATCTCACATTGTCCTTGCATTTTTCAGAATGAAATGTGTGATATGATTTGTGTAATTGCACATTTTAAGGTGCTTTTTGTAATATAAAATGAGAATCTTCCAGCTTGATTTCCTTCATGCCAATCATGAATTAATCTGCATATTTCTCATAAAATATAGCCATTTCATAAAGCAACACCTAACTTTTCCTACAGAAGCTGTGGGGAAACAAAATTAGGGCCTCAGGCTCATTCCAGGCCATCCATTTCACATGTAAGTTCTTACAACACACACCTTTCTTTTTGCCTAAACTTAGAATGAAAACTGAGGAATGGTCCTATTTGTACGCCATATGAGTTATACTGGATAGTTTCTATCATGTTACATTCATGTGGCTGGTTCTTTAACTAGTAGGAAATGAAATGGCTGTGTTAGTTTCCTTGCTAAGTTATTTATTTATTTCCTTGATGTAGTTATTTCCTTGCTTAGTCCTTCTTTGTGCTAAATCTGCATTAATAAATGTCACATAAGCCTCTCACACGCTTCCAAAATTGTATGTTAGTATAAACAAGGATTAATCCCATTATATTTTAATTCTCTGTCCTTGTTTTTTTTATAGGAACAGCATTTTATATTTCAAAGTGTTGCAGAGTCCTCTTGCAAGCTTAATAAGCTAATAGAGCACATAGATGCTCCCATCATGGAATCCTCATGGAGTGGGAAAGGCAGCAGCTGCTCAACTCTTGTATCAGACTGAGGGAGGAGGTGAACACTTCTTCAGTTTAAACTATTGAGTGCTTTGATTAGGTAAAGTGTAATTACCCCCCAGATTCCCTGCACAGCCACTACACTACTCATTTGCATAACTCTCCTTGAAACTCAGGTCTGCTGAGATGCCTCCTCTGCACTTGTCAGTGTTAGGTGGTGTACTGTGACGCCTTCATTATGTTACAGTCATTACATACATTGTGTGTATATATAAATATATATATTTATATGTATATATAATACTGTAATTGGTTTTGCTGATATTTCTGATTTCTCTTTCCGTGTGGATTTGTTATATTTGCCTGTTGTCTCACACATGAAGTCTGAAAACTTGTGGTGAGAGAAGCTACCTTCTTGTTGTAACAACTGGCACGACAATTTCAAGTTGGGAGTCTCTCATTTCTGTGGCAGTATAAGGAAGTATTTACATTAGTATTTACATAATTGTCATTATGTTAGACATATGACAATGATACATAAAGTCTAACAATTCTTGATAATTGTTATTGGAAATATTCTGTATCATTTTAACATAGGATCTGTAACTCAAATTGGTCATATTTCAGTCTTAGTGATAGAAGCTGTAAAGTGAACAGAAGTTGAGCAATGTTTTTAGAATTAAGAGGATATACCTAGTTATTACTAATGTAGAGCTTCTAATATTGGTAGCACTGGTCTGTTGTCTCATAGTCTTTCTATTCCAGCTGCTGCTAGTGAAGCCTATTCAAAAAACTTCAGTTATACTGTGTACACAGAATACATTTCCTGAAGAATTTTGCTTTTCATTTTATCTGCTTGATTATATGTGGAAGAAAATTTCTGCCCTATAAACTTCTAGAAGAATTACTGGCATTTCTGATAAGCCAGTAAAAGAGCTTTTTCAACACTCACACTGTTTGGTCATTTTCCAGTAAAAAGAGCATAAAAGATTTCAGGAAAAGAATGCATCACGGTACTGGAGGTTTTGTTGGAAAAATAAAGTAAAATCAAGATGTTGGGTTTGCTTAATTAAGAGTCAGTAATCGAAATATTAATTAAAAGGTCTTCTGGATTCATGTTTATGTTGAGTATTTATGTTATGCCTGTGATACTTACATACTGAAATACTCGTCAGAACAGATGAACCCATAAAATTTAAAAATGCCTCCTTTAAATATGTGTGAAATAGTGTAGGGGTTTGTGTACATTTAATCTGACTTGCAGAACTGTAACAGCTGCTTTGCCTTGAGAGGCATTCAGGTCTGTGCATGTGCTTTAAGGGTAATAAAATTAATGTTTCTGAGTTGGAGAAACTGAAGATTATTTTTTTCATATCTGAGAAAGCACCTCCTGCATTTGAGTAGATTAGTACCAGTTGCTTCTAGAAAAGTAGCAAATCCAGTTGAGACCCAACAGTGTTCTTTTGGGTCAATATTAAGTAATTTTGAGTAAGTAGTAAGCAACCTTGTCACCAATTGCTGTAGGAACTGGTTTCAGTGGGCTGCAGAATTCCTCCCTCTTAATCTGAACATAGCAATCCAGCTAGTGAGGAGGATGAGACATTAAAAGAGAAGTCTTCACATGTATCCCTTTAGTCATTAATATTACTCTTGTTATTAGACTATCTGAATAGCATTCAGATACTAAAAATCATTTACAAAAAGAACTTATTCAGACTCTCCCAACAGGGAGTTATCCTTGATGTCCTCAGATACCTCTTTGAATTTCACTGTGAGGAAGGAAGCTGGCGCTGCATAAAACCTTGCATCTTTGGTCTCCTGACCTAAGCTATGAGATATAGTTCTTTAAAACTCTTGGGAAATTGCTGTGTTTCACAATCACAATGATTATATTTTCATCCTGTGTGCTGTCCTTTTATGGTTCTGTTTGTTTCTCTTTTTTGTTATGTTATTTAAAGCCTGTTGAGCTTTTTAGGAAGAAAGGGTCTTTCTAAATATTTATGGTTTATCCATAGAACTGGTATTGTATTTCTGCAAGTAATGGCTTAGTGTTTTCATTTTATTCTTTAAAAAATTAATCACTTACAACTTGAATGTTATTATTAGTAGATCAAGACAACTGAAATCAGATCCCATGGTGACAGGTGCTACAAGCTGGCAGTGAAAAACAGTCGCTGCCCCAAAGGGTTTATGAAGGCTATTTAGCCACAGTGGATAGGTAGGAAGAGACAGAACCACACAGTGGTGAAATGACTTGCCAAAAATCTCAGATCAATCAATAACGGACTGAGGAACACTGCAATGTAATTTAAAAGTCTGTGCAAGTGGTACTGCATCCAATTGCAAAGGCACACAAACCACAAAAAAACCCCTCTCAATGAGGGGTTCAATGAGGATTTCTATTGATTGCTTGAGTAAAACATTTTTGTAGGTATTTGATTTATATTCCATGACCCCTTGTAAAGCAGAAGCTTTGTTAATAACAAAGAAACACAAGCATGAACAGGTCTCTGCAGATGACAAGAGTGTGATGGAGTGTTGTCTTCTAAAATAAAATGCGTTTCAGAAATATTTTTGAAGTGGTAAAGTATAGGAAACTAAAGCAATATTCATTTATGTATTTTAATGAGATGTTTATGTTTGCAGTGCTAATTGGACATGTAGGTACATCATTCACACTGTATAAGGCATTCATTAAATTTCCTCTGGCCTATTAAAGCCACTGCCTGACAAGTGGCAAGTTATAAATAATTTGTATGGAGTTTGTTTTGGGATGGTTATTCTTCCACCCACCCCCATTTTCTTTTTGTTTTAAACCCCTCCTAATTTGTTTTGGAATATAAGAAGTCCTAAAAAATGTTACCATGGCCAAAGTTTGGTTTGCGAAGTGACATGTACAAAACACTAACTTTTCAAAATGCTGGTGGACTCCAGATTGGCTTCCCCTGGATGGTGGCTTCTTTCAGAGCCCTGGTGTTGGTACCTTTTGACCTAGACTAGGTGGGTGTATTGGCATAATCCTAGATTTAATGCCCATCTTGCAAGAAGTTAGGGCTAAGGTCTGATGACATGCCTCCAAATTACTGAGAAATCATGGAGAAGTGAGCCTGTCCTGATGTTATGAGGACACCTGGTTATCCCAGGCAGGGCTCCCTCACAGCCATGGCAGTGGCGGTTACTCCAAAGGTTATGCTTTGTGGCTCTGTGCTTTTTTCCTTCTGCAGAGAGCTGTTGGTGCCTCTTTGTGCTTTCACCTCCTCTTTGGCACTGGTTTCTCATTTCTCATTGGAAACTCTTTGCTCTCACTTCCCTTAGGGAGGCTGGTACAAAGGAATATCATGCCTGTGCTGCTGGAGCACGTTTCATTATCTAGAAGGTCTGTATGTTCTCCTCTTTCAGTGTCAGGGGGCAGTGTGGATTTAAAGCAGCAATCAGTAGGAGGTCAGTGCAGGATTTTGCCTTGCACAAGCAACACGACTTAGGTCTTGCTGAACACACCCTTCTTTTTCAGGCAAAAGGAGCTGTATAACATTAAGGGTTCTGCAATCCTTTTTAATCTCCTCCTATGTACAACAGTACTTCTAGATCTTTTAAATAGAGCTGACACAAACTAGTGACCAGCTGCCACTACTCATGTCTCCTTTTGACAGCCAAGTAGTCCTGTTTGTTATACAGCACCTTTCATTATGCAGTTAGTCTGATAGGATTTGCTCCTGAAGTTAATTATGAGCATGCTGTTGCCCTGTTTGCAATATTAATTTATCAGAGCTTTTTACAGGTGCAATCCTTGGTAGGTCTGAGGACAAAGGAAACCCTGAAAAGCTGATGTCTCCAGCCGATGAGCAAGGGCAGCTGGTTCACAGTGCATGGTGGTACTATGCAACAATTTTGTGCAGAAAATGTGTAATGTTCTCTGCAGCCAATATCACCAGGGAATCAGTGAGATGAGTTAGACTTTGTCTCAAGCACCAGACTTCGCAGTCCAAGAAGAGAGCCAAGCTGTACTTGATGGAATAGCACTGGCATCATTCACCTCCCAGGACCATCACCAGCTCTTCCTTGTCCTCAAGTCAGCCAGTGATCAGGCTGTTCAGGCACGCCAGGTGTGCTCATAGCAGGAGGTGAAAACACCTGTGTTTGGAGGGTGCTGGGTGATTCTGCAGTGGAGAATACTGATTTATTTATTGTGCATGTGTGCATGTCTCTCACTGTTATCAGCAGGATGGGATAGCTGAAGCTGCACAGAATGCTGGGCCCAACCACATCCCAAAACAGATGACTGAGTAGTGGATAGCAATCTGGGAGATACAGAACCTGAGCTTGCCCTCTGGGAATGTTGTATGGGATACCATAAAGCTGTCCCTGATGACAAACTTGCAAGCAGGTGACCTGAATGAGCTCATAATATGACTTGGAGACTGTCCTGTGGAGCAGGTCTATACAATAATATCTTTGGTGCAGGACTACCCTTGGGGAGGAATTCCTCAACTAATATCTGAAAGATTCCCTCCTTTCTCCGTTTTATTTTTTAAAAGCACAAAATGAAACCAAATGCCAACCAAGTGCTCCCTGCTCCTTTTCCTGGCCACAGGTTACACACAGTGAAAAGTGTCCTATCCACTCAATCACCAACTAGTTACAGCTCTCCAGTTCCTCTTCAGAAGCCTTTCCAGCAAGAGACAACCCCATCACATCATGTTTATCTTCTAAGATCTGATGGATCACAGAATTACTGTGGTATTGCTCTGAACCAAAACTTTATGCACATGTTTATTTATGTTTTGTCTGAAAACAGTGCTGTGTGTCACTGCTGAGAAGCCATTTCTGATCAAAACCAGGAGCAGCCAAGCCTGTGTGTGTCTATAGCGTTTTAATTCCCCTCCCCTCCGTGGCTGGTAGCTACAGATACTGCTGTCTCTTGAAACAGCCTGCAGTTAAGGAGGGTGAACCTGCAGTGTATGATCTACACAGGAGGTTTTCGGAGGGGCAGCAGAATAGAGAGGGGAAAACAACCCAACCAAGATGTTTCATCCAGATCATCAGATCAAGCATCCCTCTTTATACTTTATTTTTTTTTTTACTTTTCTGTTATGAAGAACATATCTGTTGAACTTGCAGTAATTATTTTGTAAATCAAATGGCTACATTCTATTATAATGTATAGATGACTTTACAAATACCAGATTTTTTTCTACCCTTTTTTTCTCCCTTGCTACCCTAACCAGCACACTGCAAGGGCTATATGCTCAGAAGGCTTTGAATTGTATGTAAAACATATCTTAAAAAGTAAAAGGGACCTGTAGCAGAGAGACTGCACCTTTAAAACCTAGGGGTATTTTACACATCTGGGATTTTGTATAAGAAACAAAGAAACCCCTGGCGAGGAATTTTTTACAAGGACATGTAGTGTTAGGACAAGGAGTAACAGCTTCAAACTGAAAGAGGGCATTGAAAGCAGGTTCCCAGAGAAGCTGTGGATGCCCCATCCCTGGGAGTGTTCAAGGTTGGGTTGGATGGGGCTCTGTGCAACCTGGTGTAGTGGAAGGTGTATCTTCCTGTGGCAGGGAGATTCAGAACTAGATGATCTTTGAGGCCCCTTCCAACCCATGCTATTCTATGATTAACAATATTAATGGTCATATAACTTTAGAATTTGGCTTTGAAGGGCTAGAAACTGCAGATTTCTCAGAGAACCTAAATTGCAGGTGTTCTGTAGCTTTTAGGGTCAGGTATACCTTTCCAAAAATATCTAAGCCAAATGGAGCTTTCCATGCTGAGCAGCCCAGCAACTGGCAGAGCTGGAAGTGACTGTCATCCCCCATAATGTTTGTAGAGCCTACTGGAGCCTGCTCCTACTTCACCTAGGAACAGCCTATTTCCAGTGCCATCCTAACACAAACAATAGCTTCTGACTGCTCCAGCCCAGGCGATGGTCATAACTACTTCCACCTGTTTTTTTTCATTAGTCAGCTTTGAAATCTTCCTTCTACTCATTTTCCTTCAAAAAAAAAAGTCTGTTAACAATTAGCTGGACATCATGTTTGCTTGCAAAACACCTGCAACAACACATGCTTTCTGCTTTGCTTGTGTCAAACGAGGTAAGAATTACATGCCCGTACTGATTTTTGATGTGCTGATTTATGATATACTGTTTGGAATTAAATTGGAAATGCGTGAATTTCATGTGTCCTGCTGAGCCTTCCTGTATTTTCATGTGCCAATATCAACTTCTCAGGGAAATTTCATATCAGTTTTATCAAGTTCACAGCACTGCGTGGAATAGTTTGCATTTCTCTTATAGGAGAATTGCCAATCAATTGTTTGCAGATGTTGCATTTCTGTGTGTTAGAGCTGTGTTTTAAAGGTTTATAATTGAGTTTTGCTTACTAAAGCTGTCTGCAAGCAATGCCTGTAATTTGTTTCTGTCTTAGAATTGTTTATGAAACGAGGAAATTTTGGATTGTCATTGTTTTTCAGAGAGGATTGCTTACTACATATACAAAGAATAATCTGGCCAGCAAAAAAAAAGTGAGGAAAAGTGAAAAAAAAGGTAGGAGTGGAAGGGACTGCTGAGTAATTCTATCCAGTTGCTTAACTGGATTTGTCAATCTGTAATGCTGGTGCTACTGCATGAAAATTTCCATCTTTTCAGACAACATATCCTAGCATAGGACTCTTCAATTGTTTTTTTCAGAAAGGCAACATGTAATGTAAGAGCTGGGAAGTTTCACTGGGAACTGGAGATGTTCTGCCTTCGGAACCCTGGCTGTGATGCACAGGAGGGGCTGGGCTATAGTCCAGCCTGGAAATGCAAGAGACCTGGAGCTGGTGCCCTGACTCTGACTACAGGGATGGAGAAGGGAAGGGAGATTGCTCTCCCCAGTGAGACAATTCCAGGCCTGTGTGCTTGCTGGAAACAATGGGAGATGAAGGGAGTTATTACATTCTTAGAGCCCTGGGACAATTGCCTCCCCCATCGTTCTTGCTGCCCATCTCCAGAGAGAAACTTTGATCCTTACTCTCTACTCTTTCCTCATCATCACTTCCAGTTGGATTGGTGCCTAAAGATGGAGAATCTGCAATGGGCTTCATGCTGGCTGTTGTAAAGAAGTGTTGCCCTGCCCTGGCTCTGTGGCACGCACACACCCACCTGCTGTTGGAGCCCAGTGCTGAGGCTTTGGCACCACCTCAGGCACCTTGTGCCCCGAAGGGCTCACTCACCAATGGGCTTGTTGCTGTACCTCTCCCACTTGCAGGCTGCACGTCCCATGAGCTTTGGGCACAGGGCAGAAGCCAGTGCCCTTGGCAGGCTCCTCCGTGGTGCCTCACAAGCCAGAACCACAGCGCAGATATCAGCAGAAAAGTCTCATTGTAACAGATCGTTAAGAGCTGTTTGTCATCCTTCCTCGTACAATAACAATTCAGATCAACAGAGGAGATAAATGTACTTGGTCTAAAAAAATTCTGTGTTCCTCACAATTTTTATGAATCTGTATATCAAGAACCTTTGGAAAAACTGTATGTTTAATGCATAGGAGCATTAACAATTTGATTTAAACCACCAGAAACAAGGATTTCCCAATAAAATTGAAAATCTGCCTTTTCTTCCAAATTTTGTTAACCATGTTATGTATGTAAAATATCCTTCTTTTTTTGACTGTTTTCTGATTTAGGACATGTTTTTTTCCTTTTTTTTTGGTGAAAGAGGTTCAGTTTTTCTGTACTGCATTAAAACAGATCCAGAGCAATTAATCAATCCTGTGTGTTTGGGTCCTTACTGGTCCATTGGAGTATGCTCAGCATCAATCAGATAAACACTGTTTACTGCCACAGTCTTTGATCCTGTGATTTGATAGGAGTTATGTGCATAATCTCACCGTGTTTCAAAGATGTTGGCACTCAGCGCTTTTCACGCTTCTACCCTCTGTTTTAAATATGTGCTTTATTTTATAGTTCAAATGGTAGAACATTCAATATATAGAATCATAGAATCATTTAGTTTAGAAAAGACCTCTGAGATCATTAAGTCCAACCTTTGACTGATCACCCGATCAACTAGATCACAGCAGGAAGTGCCACTTCCAATCATTTCTTGAACACCTCCAAGGACTATGAAGTATTATGTTATTGCTGTCATAGAATCATAGAATGGCTTGGGTTGGAATCAGCCTGGAAGATCATCTCATTCCAGCTCTCCTGCCATGGGCATGGACACCTTCCACAGTATCAGGTTGCTCAGAGCCCCCTCCAACCTGTCCCTGAACACTTCTAGGGATGGGGCATCCAAAACTGCTCTTGGCAACCTGTTCCAGTGTATCCAGTGTCCCTTTGCCACCATAAAGAATTTCTTCCTAATACCTAACCTAAACTTTCAATTTAAAACCATTACTCCTTGTCCTGTCAGTACATGCCCTTATAATCCCTCTCCAGCTCACTTTTAGCCCCTTTTGGTACTGGAAGGGGCTCCAAGGTCTCCACTCTGAACAATCCCAGTTCTCTTAGCCTGTCCTCACAGGAGAGGTGCTCCAGCCCTCTGATGCTCCAGCATGTCCATGTCATTCTTATGGGAGGGATCCCAGAGCTGGACACAGTGCTGTACGTGGGGTCTCATGAGAGCGGAGTAAAGGGGACAACCACATTCCCTGACCTGCTAGTCATTCTCCTTTTGATGCCACCCAGGATATGGTTGACATGCTCAGTGGCATTTAATGAATGTGGCTCCTGAAGAACTCAGTATTGATAAACATACTGTCTCAAGGAGTAAAGATGTAACGACCCTGCCCCACTCCACGAAAAAAATAAAAACAACACCGAAAACCCCCAAGCAACCAACCAAAACAAACAACCCGCCCAAACCCTAAGAAAAGAAGAACAAACAGAAGAGAAGTTAAAACATCGTAGCATTCAAAAGGGGGCTTGGAGAGTCCATAATTTAAAACCAGTATTAATCCATTACAGGTGATGTGATGCTTTAAAACCAGTGTATAGCTTGCAGCTGGTGGAGGTGTTTCTTCTGCAGCTTATTGGCATGTGGTCAGGAGAAGGGAACCAGGGTGCTACTACTGGGGGTGTCAGGGTGCGCTTGGCAGATCCAGCTGCTGCTGGGAGGAAAGAGCAGTGCTGGTGCCATCTGGGGCTTTGGTGGTGATGTCTGGGTGGATGGAGGAAGGATTGGAGGTAACTGCACAACCACTTCTTGCCATGCCATGACAAAACTTTTGTACAGACCAAATGTATGTTGCTTTTTGAAAGCTCACTTTTGGAGTTGCTTATATGCAGCTGTACATGTAAAGGGGTCTTTTTACTACAGACATGACAAAAGAAGAGTGGTTTGTCATGTAAATCCCTTGATACAGCACTGAGATACGATAATATCAGTGTTGTGTTTGTTACCTGTTTTAAAGTGAGAAACCTACAGGTAGTTTCAGTATTTTCAGTGAGGTGTTTGAAATGGACAGTGACATACATTTTAAGATAGGTAAGTAGATTAGGCAATGGGCAAGCACTCAGGAGATCTGGGCTCTGTCTGATTCTCTAGAAACCTTAAATAAATTTCTCAGTCTCTCTGCCTTAGTTCCCTAATGATAATAAAATCATATTGATTATTAAACTAATAATACATCTGTTCCTCAGAAAGATGTTCTGAGGGTAACTCAATTAACGATTGTGATGCATTTGTCTGCAGTAGCAGTAAGGATAGCATACTAATATGACTTAGAGACATGTAATTGCTAATTATTCAATATTGACCTGATCTTTGAAGAGTAAACTCTGGAAGTTGGATCAGATCTTGTGTAAATAAGGTATAAATTACAATTTATTATTTTTTTAATTCAAGGGTATGTTTTTGTTTGTTCATTTTCTCTGAATATAATGCAGTGGCTCAAGATGTTTTCCATATAAATTTTGAGACAATTTGACAATCCTCTGATCAAATCAGGGATCTTTTCTACAGTGTATTTCTATTTTTTTTTTTTAAGCTGCATAGAAAATGTGGGCCTTTCCCTTAGCTGAGAAGTGTCTTTTTTGCTATTATTACTTTATCAGAGGAATAGTTTCTCTTTGCTAGCTGGGACGGGTAAGGAGGATGCTCACAAGAATGCACTGTGCTTCTCTTTTCACCATGGTAGCCCATGTGCTAAAGATTTTATTTAAGCATTTATGTAGTAGGGTGAAATATTTGGACTCTGGGGCAGTTCCCGATGATTTAATTCCTTACTTTCCAACAGAACTCTAGTAGTAGAAGTTAATGTTGTTTGTGATTCTTATCTTTGCACTAGATTTTTCTCCTGAGGGCATGTGAACATTTTTGAAGATATCTCTGTATTGCTTTGTTATTCTCCTTCTACACTGTTATCATTCTGTGATTTGTCTATTTTATTTATTTGTATAAGGAATCCACATTCTACATTATATTTCGTTGCTTTTCTAACCTTTTGCACTTCATTTTCATCCAAAATCTTACTTGTGGACATTCATGTGTTGGTTGTAGAGACAGCATGGAAAGTAAAGAGAGTTATAAAAATCTCAGAGTCAATACTAAAGGTAACTAGCCTTAACTCCTTATTTGGGTTTGCTGGATTTTAGTTACCCAAATCATATGGGCTGGTTGCAATATTTCAGTAAAATTTGTGTGCACCAGGTGCATACAAAATAAGGCAATAAAAACATAAGGCCACACTTGAAAACCAAGTTTTAATCTTGACTCCAAGTAAAGGTGGTTTGGAAAAGGAAAAAAGTATAAGTTACTCCTTTGATTTCTCTGATATTAAAAAAGTTGAAATTCAGCATTTTTTTCTGAACATATTGATTATTTTTAATGCACTTCAGAACTGTTTGGGATTTGCTAGGTAGCTTGTCAAGACTGGGGCTGTTTATTGTTCTCAGATGTCAGGTAAGAGAGGGTATCATTTTCTTTTACAAAACTATGGTTAGTTTATTTAGATAATCTTGAAAGAGCAATTCTTCTAAAGGAAAAGAATTCACCTGCATGAAAAAAATATAAAAAGATAAATATGTGAGGGTTTTATGTATGATTTTGGGACAAAGTCTGCTGTCAGTTAAAACGTCGTAAACCTTGATCACATCTGCAGTGGAATTACCCTGAATTCATTGACAAGAGTGAAAACACAATATGCTCAACTTCCTTCTTTGTATGTTAAAGTACTGGGGGCTGCTGTTACTCCCAATTATGGGGGCAATATCTGAGTTAAGATAGATAAAATTGGTGTTTATCCCCTGTAAATTAGGTTAAATTCCCTATATTGAGTAGTAAGGACCAAAATGTTGGGCTGTGATGCATAGTAAACTGTTATCCACCAAAATATTAACTTTCAGGCACTCAATATCTCTGCTTTACATTTCAACCTTATTGTTTATCCTAATGTCCAGTATGAGTAGCTTATGAGAAGGATTTGTTCATTTTTCTGTAGCATGGAAAGTTGAACTCTGACTTGAAGTGATCTTTGATTCCATCTTTCTACACAATTACAAATAACTTATCAAATGTTCACGTCATTCACATGTAAATCAAGAATCCATACTCTAAGTTTTCATCACCTTTAGTTGTGTGTAATCTGCTGCCCACAGAGGAGTTGAGAGGGATGATGTTTTGAAGCCCAATTGCTTTTCGTCAGCTCAAGCTCTTAGCTAATACATAAATTATAGAAATGTTTTTGTTTTTTTCCTAAACACTATATGGTAAATTACTGTGGCAAACCTTTCTTCAGGAGGGATCAGTACTGCACCACAGCTGACTTAAGAACTGGAAAAGAAACTACAAGTTATGTGGCTTCATGAGAGTGGCTGAAAAAGCAGTTTCCAGGTGAAACATTTGCTTAAGTTTGATATAATGATATAATCTGGGAACAAAGCAGTAATGTGCAAATTTTTTTTGCATTCTGAGCAAAATTCAAACCTTCTTGTCAGTTTTGGGTTTTAAAAATCCTCCATCAGCTGTGATGCAGGTGAATAGGTAGATTTTCCCAAGCAGCTGTATAAGCCTTAAGAGCATTTTTGTGATTTAATTATAAATTTCTCAGATGAGACCTTTCTCATATGTGCTGATATAAACCCTTAAGTTTAGCAGTAACAAGAATCTACTAGAGGTTAATGCAGTTAAAATTAGTATCAGGTTTACCTTGTGATCGAGGCAAGAAATTTTTAAATATATAATAAATGAAAGAGTGAAGTATGTGATAATTAAGACTTTTACCTAATCAAATTTATCAAAGGCCACCTGAAACTAAAAATTGTTTTTACAATCCTACCTGAGATTCACCTGAAAATTGGACATCTTTTAGATTTTTTAAATTGTTTTAATAGTTTGTCTTTATTAAATGTTGAGCGAATCTAGATTTTTTTTTTTTATTCTAGATTTAGGGATGCTTGATTGTTTTGGATAGCAAGCTCTGGTATCAAAGATCTTAAATGCATTTGTGCAGAAGCTGAGGTGAAAAGGCTCCTCTGAATCATCATTTATCTTACTAGGAAATATGGACATCTAATGATTTTTTGAAAATCATATTACAATTTCAGGCCACCCAGACAATAGAGCATTGAGAAAACTTAAGTTGTGAGGTAGAATATTCATTATTAGGGTACTAGAGTGTGTAGGCCTAGAGAAAAGCATACCAAGACTGGGATTTCAAAAGGACACAAAGGCGCAGGAAATAACTGAAATAGAGTAGTCCTCTTGAAACTTTCTGTAAGAGAATAAGATCTCAATACTTAGCACAATGTTGATTTCCTCAAAGAACTTCATGATCTGGGGGACCGTGAGAGAGCTTTGTAGGACTGTCGAGCTCTGATGATCACTGGGGATTGAGGCCAAGCTTGTCCTGTATTGATAATAAATGCAGCTTGACCTCAGTCAAAATCACAACTGTCTTTTGTTCTGTGGGATCCCAGTGTACAAACTAAAACTGGTAGGGTTATTAGTGAGTCTGATTTCTGTTAGTGCATGATTTAGTTCACTGATTCTTCTAGTGCATGATTTAGTTCACCAATTTGTTTAAAAGAGCCATTTGACCATTTTAGCTGCTGATTGCATTTGGTGCTGTTTAATTCCACTCAGTAATATACAGGTCTTCATTTCTGCAGAGTTCCTTATTCTAGGGAAGGAAACATTTCATCGTATTCCACATGTAAAATAAGAATCAGTATTTACAGAAGGGGAAGAGAAAGTAGCCACATATCTGGAAGATGCTATCGGGTTCTTTTTTTCAATCTCTCTGGAAAAGACAAATAACTGGATAGTGTGAAGAGGAAGTGGGAATTTGTGGTGGTTTTTTTTTGTTTGTTTGTTTTTTTGATTGGGTTTTTGTTTTCTTTTTTGTTTGTTTGTTTTTGTTTTTTAATTGGAGGGACATACATTCCCAATGAATAATTGATGGACCATGGTATATTCAAGCGTTTTTGCTCTTGGTAAAACATATGGATTTTCCCAGGGTAAATACACCTGAAGAGTGGTAAGTTGGAAGGTATCTGTAATGCTACATTTATGAGAGCTCCAGTGTGGATTCCTTCATACCATGAACACAACAGCTCACCTCCTTCTGGGAAGGACACCTTTCATGGTTTTCATGGTGTGGATGCTGCTCTGTGGGGATTTGGAATGAACAGAAGAAGTATTTTTCCTGTAGGTCGCTACATGGAGGAGGTTGTACCAAAAATGGACAGTGCCCAGGGTAGCAGGTCTGAGGAGCCCTGGGCTGCATGTGCAGGGGGAAAAAACAAACAAAAGAAAGAGAATAATTTAAATTGACTGAATCTTATTTTAGTAGATATTTGTGGGTAGAAGAGAAAATTTAAGTTCTTCAGTAGCATAATAAGGTGCCTCAGAAATTGTTGTCTCATGTAGTTGAACACCATTTTATTTTATTTTATTGGTCTGATCTAGGCTGTAACATTCTTTCTTTTCTTTGGTCATAGCTGATTCCTCTTAAGCTCTGCATGCATTAGTATTCACTCAATGTAAAAGTGGTGGAGGAAAAAAGTAAAATTACCCTGTTAACTGTAATAAATAAATAGCTAGGTTTTAAGACATAAGAATAAGATAGGGGTAGTACCAAAGGTCTGTCGGAATTCAAATTATTATCTACATTTATAACTACATGGTGAAATTTTGTAAGAAATTCAAATTTCATCTGCAGAATTGTTGCCCAGGGGGATTTGCTTCAACAACCTTAAATTACTTGAGTTTAAAAAATATAAATTAATTCTAAAGAGCACTCTCTAAAAAGTGTATTTCAAGTGAATTTCAGTAAGGAGAACTCAGAAGTAGAGACTGAATTTATGCCTTTGTTTTATTTTTTTTTTACTGGATTGTAAAAATCCCTTTTTCTATACTCCTGTCTGACCAGTGAGGATAAAATTTACCTCATTACGTGTTGTTTCACATGTTGGGAAAGTCTTTTGTACGGAAGAAAAGCAGATTTGGTCTCTTATTTGTGATGTACTCAGAATCATGTGACTTAATCACTCTGGATAGCAACTGGAACAGATAATCCCCTTGGAGCTTAAGGAAGTGCTCCAAAATAAGGGTATGATCTTGCAGTCCTCAATTACTTGATTACTTGACCAAGGACCATCAACCCTATTTTTAAAGATTGGTGCTGAAAGGTATAAAAGCAGCTAGTGGGGTTTTCAGGTGGTTTAGGCACTTAGGAAAACTTTACTTGCCAGCTGATTCTTTATACACTCGCAGACTTTTCCAGATATTCCCCACTGTGTGTTAATATGGGATTATGAATGGGAAGCCTTATTTTATTCTAACCTAAATATGGTCTTGATTAAATGTGAGAATGGGGATCAACCAGTTCTAATTCCTAAATGGATCAAAGAAAAGTGGAGTGGACCTCCTCTTTGAAAAGCAGAGGGGATCTTCAGTGGTTTGACTGGGTGTCTTCTCCTCTCTCCAGCTTATTTGCTGAGGATGTATGGTTGCAATAGAGGAAAAAGTTATTACCCAGTTGGCTTCCAGCTTTTTAATTTGTTGGTTGGAGCAGCCCTCCCCACTAATGATGACTGATAAGAGGGAGGGTTTTGTGTTTTTCTTTCCCTGACTGGGAATATCTTTCTAAAGAGGGAATTCCTATTTTCTGCTCTGCAGAATTGTTGTAGTGAAGTTTGTAGTAGCTGTGATGTTCAGGAGTTCACCAACCCCAGACACATAGGGGCTCTCCATGGTGCCTTCCTCTCTCCAAACCCCTTTGAACAACAGGCCAGGTGCATAGAGTGGATATGGACTTAAGGTTTTGGCTTACATTATAAAACTTCCATTGCATTTACAGAGATGGGGAAATTTGTGGAAGCACAGGCTTAGATTTGGGAACAGGTTGTGGAAAATTGTTCTTATGTTGAGCTCAAAAGCACAGACTACTGAAGAGAGTGGAGCTTCATGGATGTTGAGCCTCTGTGAGGAGGAAAAGTTGACAGTGACAGTTGTGGGTTTTTTTCTAGAAACTGTAGGTTAACTGCATTTTAATTTTATTTTTTTATAACTTGCGGGTGGAGTATCTGAAACTGAAGATACCTCCTAATCTAATTATTGCAGAATCGGAAAACCTGAACACAAATAAAAAAAGCTACACAGGATTTCTCTTTGTTTAGGCTGCTTAACAGCTTATGTTTGAGGAATGATTTCAGCATCTCAGGTCTAGAATGGAATACCAATAACCAGCTCAGACTGAAAAGTGTTGCTTTCAGTGTCTTTTAGTGAACAGCAGCAACCTGAAAAATCAAAGCATCTGTGCCATCTTCCCCATAGGAGCATGTGCAACCACTGTGCAGTAGTTTGCATGCTAAAATACATACTGCCCAAACTGGGCCGACAATTTTGTAAGTTACCTTCATACATATTTATATGAGTCAATGAATTATTAGAGTATCTTGCTTCTCTTTACACTTCATAGTTGAATTGTATGCCTATATGATCAGGTATCCATTACACTCTGACATTTCACTGCTCAGTCACTTTCCCAGAGGATAATTTATTTAGTCTCTGTATCTGCTTTTTTATAAATCCAGTATAGAAAGGAGTTTTACATAAGGGAAAATGAGGGTTTGGCTTCAGGGAGGAAATATGGAGCATAAGAGAATAGCTAGAAACCCTGCAGGCTAAGAGGATGCTCTGTTTCATGGTGTTGTTACATCCTTCAGTGGTACATCAATACTATATTATGTCGGAAGCAACCCCTGCAGTTTCCCAGCCAGAGTGTCTTGTGAAGTTTCTGAGTCAGCAGATAATGGAGACAAATTTGGGATTTGAGAGAGTCCTTAAAAGAGACTTTATTCTTTTCTTTAAATTGACATAAAAATAAACGAAGCTTCCTAAAAACACTTTTTTTGGTCTTTCTATATTTAATTTCTTTTGCTCTTATTCAAGTGTTATTTTTGTCACACTTTTTTTTAAGTCTGGTCTGTTTAGGTTATTATACCATTCTCATCACTATTGTTTCTAAGTGCATTTAAATACTGTATAAAATGACATGACAAACATCTGTCACATGTTGCTCTTTCATCCTCTCCCCAGGGAGGAATCATGTCTGCAGTGCTGTATTTTTTAAGACCTTTGTTATTGCTAGCTTTTTTTGTTTGTTTGTTTGGGGTTTTTGTTTTGTTTTGGTTTTTTTGAAGTTATATACATGCTGCTGCAACTTTATGTTGGAGCAGGATGGTTTAAAAGAGAGTCTTTTGTACTGGAAGGAGAAGGAGGTGAATGTCTCCCCCATAAATATGGGAAAGGATGGCAATACTCAGGCTCTTGTCTCTGCTTTCAAAACCTGCTGATATTTTTGTGGGGCTTTTTGAGGCACACTATGAGATATTTGTGGGAAAGTTAAAACAGAGAACTTGGTTTTGCCTTTCGTTCAGCATGTGATAGAGTCTGCAGCTGTCCTGATTTGTGTTTGTGATCCACTTCCAGCTTCTGTGATATCTCACCTCTTGGACCAGCCCTCTCCCCTCACAAGTGCCAAGCAGACACAGTCTGCAGGTAGGGTCAGGCATCCTGAGCGCTGTGTTGCAGTACCAGCCTTCACTGCGATGGTGGTATGTTTTATGGGAATGTCTAGGCAAGGAAAAGGTTCTGCTTACTGAGTATGACATTATCTCAGGCAGTAGATCAAGACAAATACTCTTGGAATCAGAGTTGCCTGTGTGGCTCTGCTACACTGACTGATTTGGTAGGAGCCTAAATCTGCAAATTCACATTAATGAGCAGAGAGGGATCATTGCAAGGGAGTTCCCATGCTGTCAAGGCAGCTGGCTGCAAGCCCTGCTTGTTTAGTTCTAGCCAACAACTCCTGATTGCCTTGGAAGATGTGAAAATGGTTGCTTGAGTCTGGAATGAAGAAACTTCTGGAGTGGGCAATTCTTCCATCTCCTCTTAAAAAATGTCCAGAAAATACATGGTCCACCATTAACAGAAACAGCTTCAATTTTTCTGACCAATGACACGATTTCAGAGCTACATTTAAAAGATTGTCTCATTTCCTTTGTCTGTTTTCTCAGGACTTATAGGATGTCCTGTGACAATACCAATTTCTGTGTGAAGGTTACTTTTACTCAGTAATGTTCTGGGTGACTGTGCAACATCACACCTGGAATCACAGAGGTATCGATTCTGGACATGTGGATTTTTCAGGGAAGGTTCAGCTGAGTCTGGCCTTTCTTGGATTCCATCTTGTAGTGTGTTTCATCTTAGGATTCACAATTTTTTAACCTAGCAAGACCATTGCCATCACACAATTGACTCCACCTCATACTTACCATGTCACTTTAATAGATGGGTTTTCTTCAGGAAGGCCATACGTTTTGGAAGTTTTGTGTGTTGTTTTTTTAGCTCAAGCATACCTTTTAGAAATATGCACTCTCTTGATTTAATGTCCTTAAGGGATGAGAAATTCATGATAGGTGAAGTGTTCCATAGCTAATTATTCAAATTCTTAAAAAAACTTGATTATTTCTAGTACATGTTTCTAGCTTCAGTTTCCAGTTGTTAAACTTTGTTAGGCATTTGAATGGAAATTAAAGAACTCTCTAGTGTCAAAAATACTTTAATACTTGTATCTGGAGAGGAAGACTAAATTGCTTCTTAACCTTCTATGTGTAAACTACACACATTAACTTTATCCAGTAATATCCATTTTCCAGCTCTCCAGTTGTTTCTGTAGCTTCTTTTGAACCCTAATTTATCAACATCTGCTTAAAATACAGACACCAAAGCTGAGCCCAGAATTCCGCTAATGATTTTATTAAACCAGAATTCAATGCTACTACAAATTCTGAGCACTGTTTGAATGCTCTCCTGGTCCATGCATTGTGATCCATGCAGTAATCATTTTCACATCGGATCACTTTTTCTTATCCACCACTTAGTATAACTGTATGGTTTCTTATTCTGAGACACAGAGTGATAGGATTTATGCCAAATTAGGCAATAAATCTGTGTGAACAGAGCTATGAATTATAAAACTAGATCTTGTCTCCTTAACTTGCATGCTCCAGAATGTGTGTGTATATCATGCACAGTTACTTGATAACGGCAGTGGGGAAAAAAGGCAGAGTTCAAATGTCTAACTTTTTTTGCAGTGGAAAAAAAAATCCATATTAACAGGTATCTGTCAGAAAACAGAATGTTGTCATTGTGATGTCCTTTATTAGTAACCCAGACGTTAGCAGTGACTTAAGCCAGTCTAAGGCATAGGCAGTTCTGTGAGGTATGTTAGGAAACGAAGAAAAAATTATGCTAGGCGATTCAATAATTGAGTCAACCAGATTAGGCAGGACTCTTAATCACCATTTCTCTGTCACAATTCTGAGAGGATAGTGAAGCAGTTAGTTCGCTGTGTCACAGTCAAATGCCACAGCTGATAAAGGGAAAAAAAGAAAAGACAACATGCCCTTCCCAAAAGGACCGAGTGTATCTGGCAATAACCACTCATCCAAGTGAAGGGAATAGAACAGTCAGACCACTTGGGAAATCCATAATGTGATTCTTGGATTAGACTGGTGATGTCTTGGACTTCAGCCTCAGCAGGTTGAGCTTGGCATTAGCTGGACAATATAGGATTCTTTGAGCTGCCCTTTTCTCTTAGGTGTGTCCAGTCATCTTGGGCAGCTTTGTACAACATACAAACATATGGCAGGTTTTATCTATCCTGGGAGATAGTGTGTCATCTGATCTGATAGCTCGTGTGGATGCACCTTCTGGCTGGACAGCTCGGTGGTCAGCATGCAGAGAGTAGGTCTCAATTACCTTCCCATGGCTGAGCACATCAAGATCAAATAACACAGAAGGAGACATAAGGGAAGAGACTAGTTCAAAGGACAAGTGGATCGGTTTGCCACTCATGGGGAGTACGAACGGGTAGGACTGAAGAGATGAAGAAGAGAAAATGTGGTGAAAGGAGAATAGTACTTGGAACAATATAGGGGGAGGCAGGTGGTAATAGGGAGAGAGATTTGAGGAACAATGTGGATTTGCAGAGGGCAAAAGGACTATGTGGACAAAGAGGTGTGAGAGGGAGTTGGTCAGACACAGGGTGTATGGCAGAAGATGGGAATGTGAACCTCAGTGTTGCTAAACTGGAATCCCTAAATACAGACTCCTTCATCTGATCAGCAAACTACCCCCTTGGGCTTCATTTGCATGGCTTACGTACCAAAAGGATGTGATTTGCTGGGGAAAGTTATTTCATCTATAAAAAGCAATTTAAGAAGCAGACTATCAAGAAGGTGCTTAGGGCATGAAGGATGATATGGCAGATAGGAATACAGTGGCTTAGACATATAAATAAGACGAATTTAACAGCATTTTTTCTTTTTGTAAATGGTTTACTAGAGCACGTGTCAGTATAACAAGTAATGTTTTTATGTCTTATCACAGTAGTAGTCTGCACATTTTTTTTGAGCAAACAGTAAACATAAATAACTAGGGTTTCAGATAGTGTGGGGGTTTTTTAACTCTGATGTTTCAGATGAGATACGAAACTGCTTCAGCAGGGCGCTGCTGGAACGTGTGATTGTTCCTATTTCTCTGCTTTCTCCTTCAGTTTGGCTGTAGTCTGTTTTATTGTCTTGGGTCTACCGGCCCTTGAGAATGAAGTTTGCTACCCTGAAGCTGCCACCTGCGTTGTGAAGGGAGGCTTAGGAACCTCAGTCCTTTCATAAGATACCTAAACAAAGCTGGCATTTACATACATATATATATATATATATATGTATGTGTGTGTATTTGTATATACATACATTAGCCTGTATTATATATAATAGCCTAATGACTAGATCCCTTGCCAGGAAGTGGGAGGCCCAAGTTGCAAATTCTCTTCTCCCTAATGAGATCTCAAATGTCATATGCTACCTCCTAAGTAGATGTCCTCACTCTAGATGCCAGATTCATTTATATGATGAAAAAACGCTCTACACAGTACTTCTGAAATTCTATGAACGTGAAGAAGTGAATGCAGGCTGGTCTGCTTTCTCATTTTTAATTTTCTTCGGTTTTGCCCTTAAAGAGTGAAGTCACTGAGTTAAAATTGTCTCCTACAGTTGTTTATCACATACAATGGGGGTGTCATCCCAGCTATCTTTTCATTTTGAATCATTTTTTGAGGTAGTTAAATAATTTTTTTGGTATGTGAACTTATCAAAAGCCTAAACTTAAATGTTTAAGACCATCCAACCCACTGTTCTATATATAAATCAACATAAGAAGAGTGTCTTACTAAACTGTATGTGGTAGGTGGTTGCTCTTCTGAGATTTGGGAATAGGTCAGAATTTGCTAAACCTAATTTGTCATGGACAGAATTAACACAATATCTCTGGGAAACCTAAACTATGGTTGTTATGTCTTCTTTTATTATCATTTTTTTAGCATATCACTAAAGAACAATCAGAAGTACGTGTTTAAGATTAAGCCTTTTTTGGTGTTAGCAAGGACTGCAAAATTTAGTTCTGATTAGTGAATCAGAATCTTTTGCCTTTGACGATTAAAGTTAGAACATTCAACAATCCTTTTTCCTCTGAGTAATGTCAGAATTACAGTCAGCTCCATTCCTCTCGTTCTGTGACTTCCATGTCATCTGAGGTCATGCCATCATTCCCTGAGGTGATTCGCTATCTGACTTTAAGGTCAGACGAAGAGTTACTCAGAACCTTGGCCATTGGTGGCCAGATGTATTAGTAATCTTTCACATCCCTCTGGTCTTACTTGGAGAGTCATCACTGAATGAAGCTATGGTGAATCATCTGCTCACATTTGATGTGGCCTGGCAGGGACGCTGGGGAACTGCGGAATGCCAGGGTGGTGAATTAGTCTTGATCTATGGGTGTGATCTCCTGAATATGGTCAATAATCAGCCTGGAGATAGCACATGACTCCTATTAGCATTCCATACCTGGATTAAGGCTTACAGTAAGCACACTGAGCATGCTGTACGTTCGCTATAGTTGGGGGTTTATGTTAAGAAATCTCTAGAAGTGGCACAAAAGCCACTGTCCATAGCCACTGTACAGCTGCTTGGTGAGCTTTTGGGGTGGAGAAATCACTGCCATATTTCAACACCCAGTTGCACAGTTTACTGGGCATACCGTGTTTATGTAAATAATAAGGTTGTAGCAAGTAATTAAGTTCTTACTCCGAAGTTATGATTACTGTTTAAGCACCAAATTATTCCTAAGTGGCACAAAGAATTATAGATATGTGCGGTTCTAAATTTTCTTCATTTTCAGAAACTGTGAATTCTTTTGTAAGTCTGCCATGTACTGCTTAGTGCACAGGCTTATATTAGGTCAGGTTTTGGAATAGAATGTCTTTCACTGTGGGAAAGTAGAATAGAAAGAACTTACAGTTTTGGGAAAATTGAGGCTTACAGGGCAAAGTTATGTTTTATGCTGCTACTGCAAACTGAAAGACAGCACGTGGAGGATTGTCTGGGCGCTGAGATTCAGGTTCAGTTTCATGCCCACATGTTTTTTATGGGAAGAATAGCTTCTAATAAAAATTACTAGCTTAAATGCCATACAGGCTGGGTTTACACCATTCTGATTATAGTCTGTCTACTTAGACGATAAGCTCCTTAAGATATAGGCTTTTTCTTCACACAGCAGCAATTGTTATGGGGCCTTGATCTCAGGGGTGTTTTGTGCAGGCAGTATAGTACAGTTTGTAATGATACCTGAATAGCCAGGCTACTTAGTGAAACTCCTTCCTTCCATGACACCATAAAATACTTTTTGTTGGAAGTCTTCTATATATAGAACTGTGAAGTGTTTAAAAATGAGCTCAGAAACTGCCCTGTGTGGATGTGAAATGTCCCCATTTATTTTCTTTTCACCTGGAATGCACCTGGTTGTTTAGCCCTGGTTGATTTGGACTTTTTCTCGTATAGCTAAATCTTTTATTTTGTAGCACAGATTTATTTTGGAAACCTAATATAACCATTTAATTACAATTTGTAATTCAGTAGTTGATTCTTGACTATCTACCAGAAGTTACATGGATGATAAGAGCAGTAGGATGCAAAAAGGGATGGCTAATTATCTACGCTATTTCTAAAATGAGTTTTCTAATTGGCTAAATTATTAGCAGCACATCAAAGCATTCTTCTTGAAGGAAAAAGTAAATCTGCTCATGAAGTCTGTCTCCAGCCATAAATGCCCATCAAATTTAAACTTGATGCTAATGAATCAAAAGAATATACCCCTAATCTGAACACCCAGCATTTTATGAAAGTTGTGGAGTTAAGGATATATAATAATGTCTGAAACCTGGTCTTTAGCTGGAAGTTCCTATATGCAAAGTTTTGATTTTGGATAGACTGGGCTTCTATGAAATTTAGCTGATATATTTGGCTTTTAACACAGGGCAATTTGTTAATATACATTTTACTGTAATATATACACTGTAATTTAAAAATAAGGATTTTATAGTTTCTTTTAAGTCTGTTGATGTTGGTTTAGATATAAAAATAATGAGGCAGAAGAAATGAATTTACTTCTACTTAGGCACCCTCTGTGGTCTCTCATCAGTCAGTAAGCCTTACATTGTGTGATCCATGTTTAAGCAATCACAGATGCATTCTTCAGTGCCTATATGGACTAAAAAATTGTGTTGATGTTCTGCTTTACAGAAGGCATCTCACCCCTGGTTCATTGGCAAGTGGTATCTAGTTTTGGGAAATTTGATTGAGTTAAAATCTTGTTCCCACATTTCTTATCTGTAGGGACCTTTCCTGCTCCCATCACACTGAAGAGGACTTACTCACTTGACTTTAGGCAGAGTGTGTTTGGCTGCTCATAGCTTTTAGTTCCTCATTGTGGCTTTTTTTTTTTTTATTTTGGAGAGGAGCAAACTTTAGAAACAGTAATTGAAAAGCAAACAAAAAACCCCACCAAACAAACAAAACCCCCCACAAACAGCAGCAGCAAACACAGTTTGGTTTTGTTGGTTTTTTGTTGTTGTTTCCTGAGAATAAATTGCGTATTTCCATCTGCCAGGTTAAAAAATTCAAATATAGTGTTAGACCTAATGGATAAATCTGGTATGTCAAGAAAGAATTTAAATTACCAGAAAGTTAATGGGCAGTGTCTGTACCATTGTATTGGTTCCTCTGAAGGAAAAAAGGCACTAATGGTGAAAGAATTGGCACTCACTTTTTCTGTGAAAGGAAAAAAATGCCCTTTGTAGTAGCTGAATTTTAGTTTGTCATTCTCCAAAGTTATACAAGAGAAAGGATTTTTATGGAGAGGTTGTCAGACAATTACTATACCAACAACAAAAAAACCCACAGAGTGTTAGCCGTGGTTTGGGCACACAGTTTCTTCTTCAGGTTTCTTTTTGTGTATCACAAATTTTTTTAGCTTGAAAAGCAAAAATATGAAGTCTGACTTTTCACTTTTTTCTTCATCTTCCAAAATGAACCTCATACTCACTAAAAGGAAAGTAAGCCAGTGTGCAAAGAAGAATGCCCACCCCTTCCAGTCTAAAATTCACATGGCAGAGGGTCCTGAAAGTTCTCTGTTTCTCAGATCTGTAAAAGGCTGGGCAGCTTTCAGTCTCATACACTGGAACTCACTGCAGTTATGAAGTCATCCCAAGAGGCACCATGTTTGCACTTCAGAGACAGGGATTTATATTCTTTAAAATATGAAAAAAATATTTAGCAATTCAAGGGAATGAAAGAGTAGCCAATGAGTTGCTGTGTAAGCTGACCATGAGGACAGTGTCTGGAGAGAATTCCCACTGCTCCCTCTGCACCTGCATTGCAGTAGTACCCAGTTTTTAATTGCTTTTCTCTAAAAATCTCCTTTGGTCCCTCCTGAAAGCAGGATTCCAGGTGGTACAGGCAGTTGATATAATTTGGTATAAGAAGTGTCCTACTCTTAGGTAAATGTAAATAATGAAAAAAATATAACAAAAGGAATGACATAAATAACTAAACCCAAAAAGATCCAAAAACCACACTAATTTAGCATGGCATGTGACCAGTCAAATCTAGGCAAGAAAGAGTCAGACTGTACAAAACAGAAGTGTCCCTTGTGATGAGAGATGAGAAACGCATATTGGGTGTGCTGCTGATTTTGAGAACAATCATTCTATTTTTGGACTGTTGTGGCCAGCTATGGCACAATACATCTTAGGGAAGGCTATTACAGTACTACCCATTATTTCAGCTATACTTAAAATTCTACCAGCATTTGCATGATAAATCTATTTCTAAAGGCTACAACGAGGCGGTAAATGTTCATTCGGCAACAATGACAGCTGCGATTAGCCATTTAAAAAATTTAGAAATAGAAGCAGAAGTTAATGAAAAGAGTCTTGGATTCTGGCATTTATATACAAGAATTTAGAAGGTGCACAAGCACTTCAGGGATGGGAAATGCTGCTAGTGTAACTTTGTACAGAACACAGAACAATGGCTCTGTCTACCCTCTTCTACCAGAAAACTACCATGTCTTTAAAAACCACAGACCTCTGAATATCCAAACCCTCTGAGCCATTAGAGTCCCACCTGGATTGCCATGGAGGCATAGGACCAAGTAGGAGGTTTGAATGACTAAAATTGCCAAGAAGAGCTTGATTTCTATGAGGCTGAAAGGCTAATGCCATCACCCTTCCCCCTCTGACTTTACACTCTCTTGTTAGTCTTTTTCAAGACCTCACTTGGCCCAGATGGCCCACTGTCAACTGGTCCCAGAAGACACCTGTGTCTATTCTTCACATGGGAAGAGTGCAGCTGGCACCACAACTTTGCCAAAGCCTCACTTGTGTATTGAACTCATCACCTGGGAATTTTCCAGGAAATGGGTCACCAGTGCTACATTAGGGCAGAAAAGCTGGAAGAGGTTGCGTGGTTGAGTACAGCTGCCCTTGCTCATGGATGATGCCTGCTTCTGCACTGAACATAAGGTTTTATAGAACTCACTGGGTTTGCCATTCAGTTCATGTTCTTAGGTCAGGCTGTCTGTGGGACAATTCTCATGTCTCTGGAGAGGACACAAGTGAAACACCTGGTGTGTCCATGTAGGTTCAGGCTTCACCTTTGGTGGGCTTACAGTGCACAGAGGTGTGTGCTAGTCAAGATCGTGTCAGCAGTATGGGGGGCCAGCTTCTCTCCGGAAATGTTGTCAGATCTTTCTTGGCACAGACCTCGTACTGCAACAGATACCCCTTATGCCTGAAACACTTCAGACTGTAATCTTTGCATTGGGACAGCCAGTCCTCTTCTTCCCTCTTCTGCCAGCAGGCTGCAGCTCACAAACATGACTCAATTATTCGTGTTCAGGCCATCACCACCTGATAGTTTTCTGAGAGCCCTCTGACTGAACCGTGCACAAATGCCAGCTGACATGGAGGAGGGCTTGTTCCATTTCAGATCATGCAGGAGAAAGTTCTTCCTCACTCCTCCTGGATGGCATGCAGGATTAGGACATTGGTGAGTCGGTTTTGGGTCTTGTGTTTGGGAGAGGGAGGGTAAGTTGGGTTACCTTTAGGCAATTTTGAAGGGAGCGGTTCTGAGTTTGTAGTCACATGAAGGCAGGGATGAGGACAAGCTGGGCTCGGAGAACAGGGTCTTTTGCATGAACCGGACCTAGCACCTTAAAAGTCTTTTTGCTCAGAGAAAGAGCAGGTTGTTCAGACTGTCTAGAAGGAAATGAACCTGCTCAGCTACTGCTTGTGTTAGTCTGACCCAGCTGTGGTCAAGACAGTCAGTTAGGAGTGACAGCCTTGACCCTTGCTTTCTTCACAGAGTCATCAGGCAGAGTGGCTCAGTGCAACAGGTTTTCCCGTGTCCCACTACTTCTCCAGCAGAAGTCCAGGCTGCAGAGGGCACACCAACTGTGTAACATCTTGAACTCCTGGCTCCAGTAGACCTGTACAATTGCCACCAGGCCAAAATAAAGCTTACCAAGAGGGTGGATGAAGCAGAGCTGCAACAAGACTATGTAGGATGGGGATCTGGTGCAGCTGTGAGCCTCTAAGGTGGAAGAACCTGGTGGGACATAAGAAGTTCCTGGCACTTCTCGCTCCAGACATGAGAGTTTGACTGCCAGTTTTCCTGAGAAACTCCATAATCACCTGTTGTGTCAAGACAGCCAGGCATCCTACACTACTTCCAAGCAGAGAAAGTGTTTATGGTGCGTGGTCTGCTGGCTCAGGGAATCAAGGAAGCTTTTGGAGATGCCCTGTCACAGACTGGTAATTGTAATTAAAATGGAATAAATTTTAATCTAATGAGGAAGTGGACAGACTAATGGACCATTATAATAGGGCAGAAAAGACTAGAAATCTTCATATTTTTAGTGCATTTCAAATGACATATGCTGGTGCTGGAGATACTTTTTGCCAGGTTGCCCTTAAGAACAGGTAATATTTTAATTCTCTTTCTGTCTGTCATCAGCTAGAGGGATAAAGCCCAAAGGCTGTACCTTGATGCATGTAATTTTTCTGAACTTGAGGCCTCACTCAGTAAGGATGGCCCGTTTCTCAGTCAAGTGTGGCAGGACTGTGTCTGATCTCATCTGGTTCTAGTGAACAAGGGTGGCCTGTGTGAAAACATGTATGGGACAATTCAACTGGTGGGCTCTGAGTGTCTGCCTGGCTGCAACAAGAACAGCTGTCCCATTTTGAAATGTCATCTCTATTTGCTTATTAGTGTCCCGTTGTGGTAGGTAATCCACGGAGTTTAATATTGGTTCACTTTCAGGTCTGCTCCTTGCCAGCAGCTCTTCTATATAAGGTTAATACAGTTGCCTTGCACTTGTCAAACCGGAAAACAAATGTGATAACAATTAAAGCTTATTTTGCACTGTACAGTATGTGACTGTTCTCTGTACTCAGTGTCCTTTTGGAGGACTCTGAGCTTTATGACTGCCTCAGCCATCCTATGGAGTTTAATTGCCACTTGTCCCAGGAATGGGGGACAGTTCTGGGATGAATTCTTAGTTTCTTACGGAGGCATGTGGAATTTGGCATGTTCTGGGAGGGCCTGACTCTGCAGCAAAGCTGCTGTGCTGAGGAAAGAGTAAATGTTGGCAAATGCCTGACTGGTAATTTTCTGGCCAAACCTGTGGACTTGACAGGCATCTGGGATATTTGCTGCTGCACCTTATGTTGAGCGCTTAGTAACCCTGTACTGCCCATGACCTTGGTGACAGATGAAGCTTCCCTAAGTTATGGCTACAGAGTTCAAACAAGAATTTTCCTACATTAAAAAAATGTGTTTTGGGTGAGCTTGTCTTTGCACATATTTCAATACCATCTCCTTGGCAGTGCCATTCAGCAGAAGCTGATGACTGTTTGAAACTCCTGGGCACTGTGGTCATTGGAAAGGATGCTTGAGGCATTAGAGAATGGATAGCTTTGCCAGTAATGAAGGCAAGTACTTCTACCCTCACATAGTCTGTTCTTTGGCAGAAATAAGGCACCAGCATGTCCCAGGATGTATGTGCTGGAGCTGTGCTCATGTGTGAGAAGTACCTGGTTTTACTTGAGGAGTTCGTACATCACCACAGACTTTTTTGAAGCCTGAGTGTGTGGTGGGTTTATATTCCTTATCATCATAATGATCATGTATTTTCTCCTCTAGAGTTCAAGGGGAAAATATATCACATTTGGACCCTTGCTTGTTACTACATCTCTAAGCTTTGCACATCTTCAGTGGAGAATTACAATCAGTACAGCAAGGGCCTTGCAAGCCTGACAGATTTGCTGACAGTGTAAGACTTAAGAAGCCCTTAAAATAAACCCAGTGCCTGCCACTGCAGCACTGATGATTGCACTTTTCCATTTGCCTGGCTCTTCTTGGAGCCTTTAGCTCCCTCCTGCTTTTACTGAACCTTGCAAGCTTTCACCTGTCATAGCGGAGTAATGCAGCACGATCAGTGTGAAGGCAGGAGGGCACTGACAAACTGAGCCCTTCTAGGTGGATAATGTGATTACCTGTGAAAGAGGAGGAAGCCAAGAGAGCTGGGAGGAGCACGCTGAATTGTGGAGTATCTGGGAATCTGGAAAGTCTCCCTTCTTTGATGTAGTACTGAGACACTGAACACAAGGTCAGCAATGGAGACATGAGTGGGCAGTGGTAACCCACAGCTGTCCCTTCAGGTTGTCCCTTCAGTGCAGTGCAGTGCAGGTCCAGGCAGTTCACCCCTGGTGTTTTTATTGGACTCTTTAATATTTAGTGAGGGTGGTAGAAATTTTAGAGAGTTAGAGATGTAGTAGGTTTCGTTACCTTCTTCTTTCAGATTTCTTAAGGCAAAATGAGAGTTTACAGTCATGTGTCTTTAAGTTTTGAGAATAATCATGAGATGCATGGGGACAAAAGGTAGCCTAAGAATTTCATCTGGCATGGAAGGGAGGTGTCAGCTTAATGTTCTCAAGGTGTTCAGTTAGAGCCAGCTCATCCAGTTTCTAGTTGAATGGCTTAAACATTACTGTATATTAAATATTTAACACTTGCCTGTATACTAAAGATGGGTAATGGCCAAGTCTTCTCTTCCTTTGAAAGAAAGTGGCTCTGTCTTTTCAACTGGACTGAACATGGTAATTTTGAGACATAGTAGGTGACATTAGAGCAAGCTAACAGATGGAGATGTAAGTAGTTATTGCCAGCATAGGTACTAGTTAATTCTGCTATGGCAGCATGGTGTTACCTTTAGGTGTGTGCAGTCTGGAGAACTCTAGATGTTGTTTCGGTTTCCTTGTGCAAAGTAAGATGCCTGTGAGATGTCAGGAAGCTGTGCAGTCAAATAAGGTTTCCATGGCTTTTTCACACAGATTTATTAAATTGCCTGTTTGTAGCACGTGGGTAGTAGGACATCTGTACTTGACAAAGGGAGTTTTGAGGACAGACTGATAATAACTGTTCAGTGTTTATATAGAGCCTTCCTTATTATTGTCTTCTTAAATGTAAGGGCATCCAAATTCCTGGAGTTTATCAACTATTTTTAAAATTTACTTATACAAAACATTGGGGTGGGGGGCCAACTCTGATATCTTCATTTAGTATGGCCATACTGTTAGATCAATATTTTTTTTCAGAAGAGAAGGAAAAAAATTGGCCAAATTTGTACAAGATAATTATCATGAAAACAAACAAACAAACAAAAATAATCTTGGTCCTAAATACAGGGACAGTGATGTTTTGAAGAGCTAATAACTGTTCTTTATGACTAACTTTTCTAATAAAAATCTAGACTCAGAAGGGGAACAAAAAAGACCAAACCCAGTCCTGGACACTGGTACATGCAAGCCAAAAACTAACTTGTAGATTAAAATTCCTACAATAGCATTACTCTCAGTAATACAATACAGTGGGTTTACTATGTTTCCCTTGTAAATGCCCTTTGGAAAGTACTTAAGTATGGTGCAGATGAGTTACTGCAACAGTTCTGATAATTTTCTAGGTAAATATTCTGTATCTGGAAATTTCCATACAAGGTGGTTTAACTGTAATCATGAGGAATTAGGTAGCAAGACGTTTGTATGTGCAGTTTGTGGAGGTTTATGAACTAAAATACAATCTTAATCAGAATCTATAAATAGGAATGCTTAAAAATGTGAGATATTTTCTCTTCTTTAAGATGCCCTACTAAATCCACCTAAGGCAGCCTCACGGCACAGCATGAAATGGGATCTGCCTCAGGTACTGAGTTATATTTACTTTTAAAGCACTTTCATGAAGAGCACTATAATAGATCCTTTGTGCTAAAAAGGAAGAGCTGTCCAAAGTTAATGCTCTGTAGGAGATGTTACCTCGGGCACACTCAGACACAAAACTTCCATCTCATTGCTCAGTGACCCTGATGCTATCAGGTGCAGAGTACCTTCAGGTTCCTTTGCTGTTGGTGGGAAAAGACCTACACACCTCAAGATCAGGCCTTTGATCCTCAGTATTTGGATACTCATGCTGTCATTGTGTGTGCAGTGGGATGGATGCTTATGCTGACACACAAAGACAGTCACTGCAGGTGTCCTGGAAATATTATTGATAGAAGCTGAAGGAACATTTGCTTTGCTTACAGGGTAAGAAAAGCTTTAAAGCTTCTCTGTTATTTCCTCTTGAGATTTCATGCTAATATTTATGGCTTTCTGTTTCTTTCTGTGCTTAATATTTTCTAGCTTGCAGCTGAGTTACTGGTGCTGGTTATCTCTTGGAGACTGGAGACACCTCCCCGTCTGTTTTCTCAAAGGCATTTCATAACTTGCGGTCTCCCCAAGTGCTGTGATCCCCAGGTTTCTGTCAGTGTCCCACTCTCCCAGACCTCTAAGATCTCATGTTCCCTGCCCCAGCCATCAGACCCCACTGGCCTCTCCCTCTGTGGGCCTCCTCAGCTTGCCCAGGGTACCAGTGCCCAAAAATGGGACTAGAGGAGCTGATCACTGTATGCAGTCAATGCTCTCTGCACTAATCTGCTCGAGACTTCTGTTCTAATGTACTTTCCTCTTCAAAAGGCTGATCAGTAAGTGTGGCAATTCCTATTACTAATTCAGTGACTTTAAACAAATCCTAGGCAACAACCAATGCTTTTCTCAAGGGAGAGTGTACTGAAAAAGATAAATAGCAGAGGTTTTTTCCCCTTTGATATTTTCTTTGCTGAGTGTACCTGTGCATTTATATAATCATAGAGCCAGTACTATATGTATTTTTGTAAAGTTTTGAGGTTTTGTTTTGTTTTTTTTTAACCCATCACAAATTGTGTTACTGGAAACAAGAAGTACATCTGGACTGTAACTAGCGTGATTGTACTTTTATTGCTTAAGTGTGGCTGCCTATATGCAATGTTTTCATGTGCCTTGAACTCAAACAAGAATGTTACTTGCATTAGTGCAGGCGTTTCATGGCCTTTCAGAATTAAATGGAAAAGACAGCCTTTCAGGAAGCCTTAATGCCTTTCCATATGGAGGCAGTGCCTTGTTGTGCACATGGTGTTTGATTTCTTTTTCAGTCATGAAATTTCTTACCTTCTGGTGTATGTTCCTTTATTCTTTTTCTTTTTTATAAAGGAAAAAAATTAAGCTTTGTGATGTATTTATAATGCTGGAACTTTTCATGTTTGGTAGGAGAAGTTGCAAATATAATTATTTCATAACAGGAGAATAGGTTGCTATATGAAATTGGAAAGATTTACTGGAAGGCCTATTTCTGCACTTAGAATATAATATAGAACTCTAGATTTGTGTGGTATAAGAATTGCAGAGTATGAAACAGTTATACTATCAGAAATTATTTTTTGTGTGCGGTGTGTGATTAGCTAGACCTTTTCTGGTCTAGAAATTAAATTAGAATTAATAAACATAAATGGAGTTGTCTGAACTGTAAGGTTAAATTGAAAAACTCATCTCAGGTTTACTGAATCTTAATTTGACTAAGGTCACCCCTTCTGTCTGTTAGGGAATTTAATTTCCTCAACCTTCAAGAACTGGCTGATACTCAGATGCTAGGACCCCAAATAAAATCCAGTGCACTAAAATCCTTGGAGGCTGAAAACCTACCAAGCCAGACAGCAGTCCAGCAAATTTACTTTCCAGGACTGCATAACCTAGTAAACATCTCCTTTCCTAGCCTGAAAGCTTTCAGGATTCCTGTTATGAGGAGATAAGCACTTACCTCCTGCCTAGACTGTATTTGCAATTGGATTTAAGGAGGAAATAATTTATACCTCAGCTGGGTCCCCCGAGAAGCCCCAGACAGTCCAGAATTTAAATTACTCTTTCAGGCTGAATTCTTGTCCGTCTTTCCATGCTCTCTAATCAGCACCCAAAATGCTCAGCTCCTGTGACGTGTAAGGGTGAGCACTGTACGAAGCCTGATGCCACAATAGATTAGCATTTCTTTTAGTACATCTCTAAATATAGCTCCTGATGGAATGATATTAGCTGGGAAGGGAATCCCTCGCTCTCTGTGCTACTGCTCATGGAGGAGCTTTCACCAGATGTGAAATGAGGACAGACAGTTTTGCCAGAGTCGGAATGAACGTTTCAGACATGGGTGCTGATCCTTTGGGTTTGAATTGTCCTGTTGGGAGAGGGGGCAACATGGAACAGAGATATTTTTGCCTTTCTCCTGTTATTTAGCAGTATCCCTTAGAACCTGTGAAAAATCCAAGTGTGAACAGATCCGTGAACTCAAATACTGTATTCCCTGTAACTCCTAACCAGTGATGTACCACACCTGTGGTACATGTGATCATGTGATAAAGGTTCAAGATCTCTATGCCAAGCTTCTTGTCCTTTTTCTTGTTGCTACTATTGTCATTGATGATTAATCCCTGTGTACAACATACCACAATCCCCTCATAATTCAGTTGAATTGTTTATTTTCCTAGTACTTCATCTCCTCTGGTATGAGTGTTCAATTGTTGGCCTGACTGTAAGCATCAAAACTGTTCCTGAAGTGACTGAAATAGTCTATGGTGCTTCAGCAATTTGATACCAGGAGTTCTGCTTCATCTGCAGTGCCCATATTAAATCAAAGTATCCCATCTGCAAATTAGCAACATAACACCTTTTAATTTATATTTAACATAAGGAATATTGTCAGATACATCTCTCCTACAGAAGATGGAGAGGAAGAGCTTGCTTTCATCAGTCTGCTTCCAAATGTTCCTAATAAAACTTATTGACTTTAGCTTTAAGTCTGGTGGCACATCTATGTGATGTTAACAAAACCAGCTGGGGACCAGACCCTTATTGTTACTTCAGTAGAAAATTAGAGATGTTTGATCCAGCTGAACAATGTTCTCAACGTGCTAAGCACCCTTATCTTCCAGGAACTTTAATGAAATTGAAAGCACTGAATTAGCTAGATTGACCTGGCATGAATTAATCAAGACAGCCCATCAGCCATTTAGGAGAGTAAAGCTGAGCAATATTTGAGTGGTCAGATACCATTGTATAAGATAGTGCTTCAACTATCAACAGGAAAGTTATGTATCTGGGGTAGAACATGATGATTTCTTGCTTGATGGATGAGTAACCTGTGGGGTGATGAAACAACTAGTGAAAAAGGCTTTATTTCAACTTGCTTTTTGAAAACTTATATTTTTTTGATGAGCAACATGCATTATTTAGCTAATTGCTACTTTAGTCCTTTTTACGGACACTAATTATGGTAGTTCGAAAAGAAATATATATCCCGTTCATCATTGTCATGTGCATTCTAGCATAGGAAGATGGAGACAAATACACCATTTTAGGTCAGAAACTACTGGAAGAATCCTACAGCTGGTGAAGTTCTGAGAAAATTATTATCTGTACTCATTGAGTCAATGCGTGCTGACTCATGCTTGTGTAGCAAATAGATGCTGCACTTTAAGGTATAATCAGCCCTGTAATAAAAAAGTCAGATGAATTACATATGCCCACACCTTCAATCACACCAACAGTGTGCAGGTACTTGGAAAGAAACTGTGTTATAGTGGGATTGAATCAGTCCAGACAGGGTGGGAGAAGGGCTAGGATGTCTTCTGCAATAGATCTTGGGCTTTGAAACTCCATCCCCAAAGAGGTCCCAAAGCTCATCTGAATTTAGGAACAGAATAAACATTTTTAACAGAATTATACTGCTGTATGTGTTTTGTAGTACATATGCATCCTAATGTAGAACCCAAGGGAATAGGATTTTTTTTTTCCTTTTGTCAAGTATATTGCTTTATAATTTTGTTTTTCATTTATGTACCTGATTCATCACTAAAAATGCAGGTTAGAATTTGGATGGTACAAGCTTTTCACTTAGGTATAAATACAGACATATGCAAAAGCCTCTGCAGACTCTGTGTCAGAATATCTCAGGTTCACACTAGCTCTCCCCACATTCCTGCAGCTTTTGTGTGTTCATGGGTTTATCCAGCAGCTCTTGAAGCATTGTTCATGGTTCTGGATCTAGCCAGGAGCTCCTTCCAGCTGACCAACCTGCCAGTTACATACAGAACATGTGGCCAGATGTGCTTGGAGAGTAAAAATGGCTAATGGTCCTAAGACATCCAGGAGTTAACAGGCAGGAGCTGCTCTTCTTGACTTCTTTGCAGCTGCATAGGCATAGTCAGGGACTTTGAGAGGAAATGCTTGGGTTTTGGATCAATTCCCTGATTTTTCCATCAGTTCCTAACGAGTTACAACTGTACCTGCAAAAGGTAAAATGATTTGTCTCTTCAGAAGCTTTGTTAAACCACGTAACAGAATAATCTCTGACATAATTTTGTTGAGCTGTGTTTTTTTATGGGCAAAGAGACTTTAAATTCCTATTAAGAGAAGAATCATGTACAAATGGAGATTACACTGGAGATAGTAGTGTCCAAAATTCTGCATGCTTGACAGTGATAAATTAGACCATTTAACATATGAGAAGTTCAGTGAAGCAGTATTTCAAGAGGTTGCCTACAATTAGTAAGTTCTACAAATTAATGAAAACAAATAGAAACTGGAGTGTAACACCCATAAAAAAGAATGTATTTTTAAAGAAAAGCAAGAGGATATAGGTTGGGTTTTGTATTTATTCCATGTAGTCTTCTATGAGACAAGTATATCTGTGTGTGAGCTGGAAAATTTTCAGATTATGGTCACTTCCATAATTTGTTTGAATTCATCATAAAAGATGTCAGGAGGAGATGCATGGCACCTATTGCTTCTAATGTCGGCAAGACTAGAAAGGAGATGCATTTTACATTCTGAGTAAGACTACTTCTGAGACTAATATTGAATCTAATTCCTTTTCATACACTAGAAAGGAAAGCAGAAACTACTGGTAGTGTTTCCTCACATGCTTTCTGGTTTTGTTGTTAGAGACCCTCTGGCAGAAGTCATGCTAGCTATAAAAAATTAGTGACAGGGACTTAGCTGTTTGCATCACAAGCAGCAGAAGTTCTTGACATTTCTTGTCGTCTGCACCAGACATGCTTTCACCAGGTATTAAAAATTAACCTAATCTTGCAGCTGAGTCTCCTGGGAATTTGTATGCCTTTGGGAGTTCTGCAGTGGCAAAGGAAAAAGAAAAAATCAGGGAAACCAACAAGAATGAAAAAGCAACCAGCCTTGATTCAGAAATAAGTTTCTCTTCCTCTAAGGCTACTGGAAACTTTTCAGTTTACTTTATAGAATCATGGGATCATTTAGGTTGGAAAAGACCTTTAAGATTGAGTCCCACCATTAACTCAGCGATGCCAAGTCCACCACTAAAACATGTGCATTAATGCCACATCTACACAACTTTTAAATACAAGGATTAGAAGCAAAGTCTTTGGAATAGCAGCTCGCAATTCAGGCCATTGCCCTGAATACTGTGCTTTAGCTTCATCAAATTTTTCTCAGAGAACATGAAACCCACAAATTCTGGTGGACCCTCAAGACTCTGCAGGTTGTGGCTCCTTAGCTTTTACACCCTTTTCCAAAACCCCTCAGACTGGCAGTGATTCTTTACTTCTTTTCTGGCGTCTGGTCTGTATGATGATCATGACTCTGCCTTCTTGCTTCTGGAGCTTTGCCTACAAAACAGCATTTTGCTATGAGGACTATGAAATTGTGCATAATTGCAGTTCACAATATGGTTTTTAATACAAACCTATTACTACAAACCCACTAGCTACAAAAATTGCAGAAATAGTTTAATGACTTTTTTTTCTGACCTAGGATTCTGTCGCCCACTGTTACCACAGCAGTGTCCGCAGTAGTTACGGTGTCGCTGCAGCAGCAGTGCAGAACAAAGGTACCACACAGACACAAAGATGCTGTGGATCTTTCCAGTGCAGTCATCTGTCACTGATGGCTTATCTCCAAAGCAGCACGTGCGGTGCCTGAACAGTGTCTCATCCCATTCCCACCATCCTTTGCAGAACTCAGCTGTGGTGTTACGTGTCTAGCCTCAGCTCCCATTCTTCATTCATCACCCCTTCTTCCTAGGCTCAACAGAGAGACACAGAGACAGTGGAAAAGAGTACCAAAAAGGGCAGGGTTTAGTTGCATTTTTCTTTTCCCCTGGGAAATTCCTCTGGAAAACTCAACAGGAGGCAGCAGGACCTACAGTAAACACACATACGCAATGTACACTCCGTGTCCTCACTATGCTTATGAAGTTCAGCTGTTACCAGTAACATATATCCCACTTGTAAGACCTGAAAACAGACCATGGATCTGAGAGGTGATAAGATAGATGAACTAAAACTCAATTATTGGATTCAGATAAAGGAAGCTGTCTCAGAACTTTGCTCTTTTCCCCATTTACCCTTTTTTTTTTTTTTTTTTTTTCTGGCATTGTACATTCCTGAGCGAATAATGGGTGAAGACAACTAGCCTGGAACAGTATAAGAAGGCACATAGAGTGATATTGTTCTTTGAACCTGGGCCTCAGCAGAACCTTTAGGTAAATGCTAGAAGAAACTGAATAAATAAAGAAAATAGTTGAGATAGAAAACATAGTCAAATTCCTCAAGATAATGAGATTTGAAGAGCTTAACAGTGAAAATGATAGAAACTGGAACACAAAGAAGGGAATTATTTTTTTCTTTTTTTTTTTTCTACATTTACATTAAGATCTGTCAAAAGCCCTCCAGGTATCAGGGCGCTCACTTCTTCACACATAGCCTACAGGAATTGTTCTCTGTGTTGTACCATGGAACAGTTTAACAATAACAGCTCGAGTTAGTTTGCCAGTGTTTACAAAGCTCCTCCTGTTTTGGGATTAGGAACTGACAGTCTGGAATTGGCTTTACAGCCTTCACATATTAGGTTCTCTTTCAAGGCTTTTTCTTGGCTTGTCTTTATTTTTTAAGGCTGAGAGGCTCTTTGGGGTTTTAATTTTTTTTCAAAATTTTCAAATTTTCTACTAGTAATTTCTAATGTTTCAGCTTTGAGTTTTCAGGGTATGAAGTGTACATAGGCAAGTGTTAATTGTCATACCTCTACATCCCTATCGAATTTTTCTGCTTCTATGTAAATAAAGCATCTCAATTTTATACAATTAATCTAAAACCTATTAATTTCAAATTAAAAGCACTATTTTCACATAAGCTTTTATATATATTTCTGTGTTCCCCACCTCTAACATAGTTTTTCTCCTATCCTAATGTTTCTATTAGTTATTGATTGAATCTCATCCACAATTCATAAGAACAGAATGGTCCAGCAGGTGGTTTGTAAACCAGATCTGGACTCAGTTTGGTGTCAGAAATACCATTATCTTATCTTTTCTACCCTCAGTACACTCACAGATTGCAAGATCCTTGTCCTTCTTGCCTGTCTTTATCTAACAGCTGCTGAGTGGGGGACACTGCTGGCCAATTGCTCCCTCCCTCAGTCATTGGCACAGGTCAACATTTAACACTTGAACCCACTCAATATATGGAAATTTTCCTTCTCTTTTCATCATCCTCCTTGTTCCTCTAAATGCTTATTTGATAGGACAGTTCAAGTTTATCTGAATGAGGCCAGAAAAGAACAAAAGAACAGTCTTTGAAAAAGTAGGAGACCTCTGCCTGGTGCACACAGTTTCCTCATGTGTTTCCATCATTGCATCTTTAATAAAATGTCATTTTAAATTAAAACTTTTCTTGGGAGTAGTTCAGGTGTTCATAATGGCCTTCTGCTTTGTATTTTTGTTGTAGTCAGAGAAGGTAGTTGAGCAGCCTTTCAAGCTTAGCATTAATATGGATTATGTTTTCTCTCCCGTGTGGCCAAGCCTTTCAGAAATAAATCTCAAAGACCATCCCCCTCCATCAGATTTGATTAAAATTAACTGATAGGCTTAACACTATTTAAAAAGGCTTGTTGGACAAGCAACATGGTTGCTTAGGCTTCATTTATTTAATCAGATGTATGAAAGTGAAGTGAAGAGTTCATTCCTCAGTAGAATCTACTCTAAATTTGGAAAACATGCACTGTCAATTTTTAATGAAAATTTTGAGCAGTATGAAGTTTCTTGGTCATCCTTTTTCCTCGGATACAAGCACAACAGGAAATGGAAGTTGATGGAGCTGTTTTCACAATGGATAGGGAGAAACTTTTCCATGACATCATTCCACCACTCTATGGAATTTGATAATAGTCTAAGGCTCGGGTTCATGGCCTTGTGGTTCTCCTGGTTTTGAGACTTTATGGAAAGGAAAAGGATCTTATCTTTGTGCTTACTCTTTTGCCAAAGCTACCGAAACATGGAAGAACAGAAAGAGGTCATCTAGTGGACTACTAGACACTGGACCACTGCATGCTGAAAACTTGCAACTTGCTGTGCTCTGCATCCCGCAAATCCAGAGGCTTGCACAGCCTTCCCAAAGGTGGTGTTGAAGGAGTTGTCCGAGGTGCATGGGGACTCTAAAGAAAGAGGAGGAGTGAAAGTTTTATCAAAGCCAATACTGTAGTAATAATGTAGTTCAATACTGCAGACCAGCATCAGCTGATGCCTAAGAAATAAAAAAAAAAAAAAAAAAAGGTTATATTTCTATCATTACTGGACTCAATTTGGCTGTTATACTGTTTTCATCTACATAAAAGGAAGTGCTCTGAGAATGTCCATCATTATAAGAATGATGATTGCATTACTGTAATACATTTCAGCTCAAAGCACTTCACAAACCACAGAGCCTTATGAGTATAAATATGTAAGCCTCTCTAGAATAAAGAAAATTAGTGGTCATAATACAACACAATATACAGCATTGGGAAGAATACACAATGCACAGAATAGAAGCTGAATGGACAAGGTTTTCTATTCTTTTTTTTTTTGGGATTTCAATATCTAGCACCTTGCAGTTTCTCTTAATTACCTTTTGGTAACCTGAGGGGACTCCAGAAAACTTTCAGAGTTCATAAATTGCAACTGTCAAGTATTTTTAAAAATAATATACCACATAGATGGAAAGAATTAAATGTTCTGATGGCTGAGTTACATCTCTGCAACAGGGTCTGCATAAAGGGATGCAGAAACTGCCAGAGACCTAGGCCAATGTCCAGAAAGAAGTCAATAAATTGTATCTTAGTAAGGATAACTGGATGGAAAGCAGAACTTTCTGTTTTATGAGCGCATTGTGAAGATATTGTCCGTTTTTATTGAAACTCAAAAATCTTTAACCCAAGAGTTTATCTGATGACTTGGAGAAATTTTGAAACCCAAGATTTATACAAATCCAGTCCAAGACCCGTTAAGATTCTGAAAGAAGACCATGGACTTCAGCTGTGGTTTGATCCTCCACATCACCTTGGTATGACTGAGGGAGTTAATGTACTGACAATAGTGACGTATAAAAGATGAATAATTAGTTGGGACAATGCAGTGTCAGATGATAGCACAAGAAGGCATACTACTGAGAATTTAAGTATAGTAATAAAATCTTAGTACAATATAGCCAGAGTTGGCTTTGTGTGATTAAATAGCGGCAAAAAGGCAAGAAAGATGCAAGAGTGGAAATGATTATGGAGCAATGGAAGAAGAGGTTCTTGTCAGCAGATTTTCTTATGGTTGCTTCTAAGAGGCTGGAGTGCTCTTGCCTCTGCAGAATGGAAAATTATTCAGGATCCAGAGGTGTTTCACTATTTATTATGCACCATAGCTGCTTGTACCATGTAGTCAGCAGTGGTCTTCAGTTTATTTCCATACTTATGCCATTTAAAATCCAGGAGCTGTGACTCCAGGAACAGAAAAAGATCTGCACATATAACTGCAAAATTTTTAGTGAGGTTTTTGGGAAGTCCTAAACAAGAAAAAAATTACCTTCAAGTCCATGTTTCCATCTTATTTACCAGTTCTGTGACCTTAGTGTGGTCTCTCTAGGATGTGTGGGAAAGGAGCACACAACCACAGAGACAACTACCTTTTCTCTGTGCAGTGGCACTGTGGAATCCTTGGAGAATCCTTTAAATACAGATGGAAATTGTTCCTTCTCCCTTCTAAGCATGCTTACATCAGCTGTATAGATTGTAAAATATGCAGATCATTCATAAGCACTCTAGTAAATTTCCAGCACCAGGTCTGAACTTTTTCAACAGTGGATAATCAGAACAGATAAATACTTCCTTACCTCAATACAGCACAGGGCAAAGACAGCCAACATAACATGAAATGAGGATAAAGAGAAGGAACTTTGCCATTTTATGTAGCTACTCAGATTACTAAGAGGCAAAAAAAATCTTTAAAAGAAATTTATTTTTTCTAATTTAGGGTCAATAAATATAACCAAAAGAGCCAGTTTTCAAGAGATAAATCTCTAAAGCTTAGCATAAAACCTCAGAAAAGGCAATTTATACTATGGGCTTCAACCATAATTTTCTTTCTTTATGTGCAAATCAGTCTAAGAAGTTTAATACATAATTCATGTATGTGAGTAAATTTATTTATTTTGATGGCATAGAACAATATTGTCAAAATAGAAAAGGATGTGAAAGCACAGTTACTCTGTAGTATCCTAAGGTAGCATTCATTATCTTCAAATGTATTCTGTGTGTGTTGTCGATGGATAATTTAATATAATGCAGCTCCATTACCAGTGTTCTTTATGCCACACAAGCTTTAAAAGGCATTATCTGGCTAAAAGACAGAGATGGCCTTATTTAGAGCTCTGCTTATTATCTGGTATCTGAAAGTGAAGGGAGGAAAAGCCCACAGACTTGAAAGGTTTTTTATGCTAAAGGAAGATACTTAAAACCATTCATTTAAAGCTTAGAAATCTTCCACTGGTCATGGAATGTTGAGATTATATATAAAGGGAACAGCTTTGTAATTTAAATTCCTACCCACTGTTATTATTTTGCCGGCAACATTTTTAGCCTACTTCTTATAAATTCCTGTCTTCCTTACTTCACAGTAGATTAATAGGTGCTTCAGATATACCAACAAGTCAAATACAGGCATCTAGACAGAAAAAGGTGATGTTATATAACCTAAGCAAAACCACTTTTTTAAAAAATGTGACCAGATGTAAAAAAAAAACCACCAAAAACCAGAATACAGTCCAACAGTTGTTCAGTGGATGTCGCAGGAACACCAAAGGATCAGTGATTCAGTGTTCATCCATTCCTGGGACTGCAACGCCAGAAGTCATCCTGCAGGCCTTGAGAGCTCAGACCTCCCCGCACACACTGGGCACTGCGGTGGAGAGGATCTGAGTGGACATTGTACAAACACCTCATGTTTGAGAGGACAGGGCATTCTGCTTCTCCAAGTGTTCACAGCTTCTCATTGCCAAAGTGATACGATGATAATCTTATCTACATGAGGTAGAACTCAGCTGCTTTAGTTGTTTCAGAAGAATGTGTACTGATGGTTCAAGTCAGTTGACACAGGGCAAGCAACTCTTTGGATGCCAGGTGGGGAAAAGCAGAGTTGCAGGGGAATGTTGTTTATTGAAGGCTAGAAGAGATGCAAATTTTTTTTTTAAGAGTCGTGTTGAAGAGTTATTCAAGCAGGTAAATAGTCAGGTCAACTATATATTCTAACACTTGGCATGATTACATAAATTTTTCATGCTTCCCTAAAATTGTTACTAACTTCTCGGATTTGTTTGGTTGTCCTGCATGAATCATCTTGTGTGAGTTATATTCATTGCTGTTTCACACATGGTAAGAACAAGGACTTTAAAGGGTTAAGATTTTTGTTATGGTCTCAGAGTTTTGATGTATTTAATTCAGAATTTGGTCCAAGTGGTGTTATTTCAGTTTTTTATGGAAGAAGTTGTTTGCCCACAAAGTGATGTGGTATCCTGTTAACAGGTCTATTTCTTGCTCAGTGCCAATTCATTGTATCCAGAAGCTGATGTATCAGCTGAAAATACAGAAGTCAACATTATTTAAGGTTGTTTTGATCTCCATGACATTGTTGGCTGTAACTTCTTATCCCGGTAGTATTGTCATTGAGGGTACAGGAATGACCTGCTGGAGAATTTCCAAATAGGCTTGTGCTTGTGATTCATTATTCATTAAAGGAGACAATCTATACAGGGGTTTTAGGTAGTCTAGTGTGATGTGCTGCTTTCTTTCTCATTCCTTGTTCTCTTTTCTGCTGATTAGAAACAAGTACTGAGTTTTCTGGGATACCAGGACAGCTTGATTAAAACAAAAGACAAGAATATGACTTAAAAAAAATAAAAATAAAAGGCCTTGTTTTACAGTGAGAAGATAGTGATATGTAGAATGAGCTTAAGTGACAGAACTCAAGCCAAGAGCCAGTGTGCAGATGTTTACCTGCTGGTACTTGCTCCACCTCGAGGCAGTAGCCAGAGGTGGTCCTGGAATGCTTTTTTCATTGCCCTTGGATGATGGGCAGAAGGTGATACTTGATTCCCCAGATGACTCTGAATGGACAAGGACAGAGGACATATCTGCTCGACAAATCTCCTGATAAAATAAACTGGATTGTTTATGATGACAATGAATATTCTGATGTGAAAAGAATGAGTAGTGGGAAAAAATGCTGATAAACAAATTATTAAAGGCAGATGAAATGATAAAGTGAAAGAGATGAAGATATATTTTATACAGTTACTAAAGTTATTCTGATGTCTCTGTTTTGTACTTGAATATCCCTATAACAGATACTTTAGAGAAAGAGCTAGAGAAGAACATTCCTTCTCTCATACTAAGCATCTCTCAGACAAACAGATGTAATGAGTGATGTGAGTCAGCATTTTATTCACTGTCCAAAATCTAAGAAGGCAAGATACTGTTTTGATAAGTCAGATACCTCAATTAAGAATGGCAAATGCATAATTTTAATGTAAATATTTGAGGCTTGTGCTCTGTAAGCAGTGAATGGTTCTACTGAATTTGAATTTTGAATAATTTAGGTCTCATTTTCTGAAGTATAGGGCATCTGTAACTTTTTGCAAATGTTTTAATTTCTCCCATGCAAAGACCATAGTTCAACAAGTTATTTGTGCATAATTGAATGTGTGGATACTCATTGATTTTAGCTTAAACTTTTAATCCTTAAAGCTTTAATTTGTTAATTGCATTACTGAATTAAGGCCAGAGTTGTTTAAAAAAATTACTTGAGTTCAGTTCTTTGGGATGCTGTATCATTCAATTAAAATTTGTAAATCACTTAATATGGCATCAGTCATTACCCATTCTTAATTTTTACTTTATTTCCTGACAAGCATAATATAAAAGTCTGTGTACCAGAAGGGCAACATGCTTTGCTTTGCAATGATTCCACTGTGTACCAAGCTAAGGAGGAAATCCTGTGCCAGTGTTTTCCTCTGTCACCAGGACACAGGCCTGTCCCATAACCATGATGTTGAAAGAGGGAGATATAGGCTATAAAATGAGGGAGAAAGCATTCACAGACTGGTAGGGGAAGAAAAGACAGTTTTAGAAGTGGGATGTAATATGATTTTCTTGTGGTTTTTGTTGTTGTTGTTTTGTTTTGTTTTAGTGGGATTTTTTAAATTTTTGTTTGTTTGTTTGGCTTGGGTTTTTTTGTGGTTTTTTTGGTTGTTTTTTTTGTTTTGTTTTGTTTTGTTTTTTAGGTAAAAAGGTCTCTTGACATTGTTTTATCTGTAATTGTAAACAGGTTGTGTATGGGAGTGAAGTTACCCTCTAGGTCAGGCCTGTAACTAGTCAAGAGCTTATTTCAGTCAGGGGAGTTACAACAGAGCTTTGGCACAAAGAAGTTCAGTTAGTCAGAAACGTCTCCTCTGATAGAAAGCAAAAAAAAAACCAACAACTTGAAAGATACTGTACCTTTGAGTGTCAGTACAATCTTGTCAGTATTTAAAATGGATTTCAGTATTGGTATATGTGACTGAAGTTGGTTCTGCACCAGATTCCTGGTTCAGTGAACAAAACCTAAGAGTCTGTGTCACTTTGAAGATAAAATAGTCTCTCTCAGGAAGTACTGTCAAAAGTCTGATGAAATGAAGTGCTGAAGCTTTGACTGGTTCTTTAGTTGTGCTTTGACTTCAGAGTCCTTTGGGTTATTCTTTATTAATCTAAAGAAATCACACCTTCTGGCTATTTCACACTGTTTGAATTGCTAAACAAGCCTGGCTGCTCAATTTCTAATTCCAAAGGAGTTCTCTGGATCATATGAATGACCTCGGGCAGCACTGCTAGTACCTGAAAACCTTCTCTGGATTTAGTTACTAACAGGGTAGTCAATATTACACAGGCTTATTTTGGGAATTTCTTTGGATCCAGAAAAGTCACAATAGCAGGACTTGATTTTTGGGGCTCAGACTGCAATTCTGGGCTTGTTCCACCATTCTGGACTTAATCTTCCATGCTCCATACTGTTGATCCTATACTAGCAAGGCATTGAAATTACTGACTGTTCCAAATTAACTGTAGTTGCTGGGTTTCTTTGATGTTGAAGTATCACTGCACAGTCTCCACATGGAGACTATGAAGGCTCCACCTTCCCACATGGAACCTCTCAAACCTTATGTGTAGGCATACTGAGTTGAAAAACCCTTCTTACAAAGAACAAGGGAGCAGGTAACTTTTTTATTAGCGTCTTACTCTATGCCTAGCACAGAGGCCTTAATTTAGTTGCTATCCCAAAATACCAAGCTAACATAATAATGGTAAATGCTAATGATTTGTGGGGTCTGGAGAATCATCATGGGATTATTGGGGGAGTTTCGTATTTAATTTATATTACTGTGTTGACTAAAAGCTGCCCAAGCCAAGCCTGGAGACTTAGTCCTCATCCTACTGAGTAATTGGTTGGGCTTTTTCATTTGTGTTATTTTGCTGATGTGCTTATTGAACGTTGAAGTTACTTAATGCTTTAGAATGCAGTGTATTTTGTCTAGATCTATTCATCCCAGAAGGCAGAGGTTTCGATTTCTTTCTTTTTATGCTACTCAGTGTAGAGTAAAAGCAGACTGGGGAAGAATTCAAGAGGTTGATAGTATATATTCTCTTGAGAGTAATTGTTTTTCAGGTTGGAGACATTTGGCTCAAATTCCTTTACTTTAAAGTTCTTTTCTATTTTTTTTTTCCCCTTTAACATTTAAATTATACTGAGTAATTCTACTCTAATAATAACTTCTCTGAAAATAGATGTTGTTTCTTCTGACTTTATTAGCAGTGATTCCTGATGTAAAACATTGTGGAGGATGAGAGATTTGCAACACAGTAGATTATTCATTAGCTGTTCCAGTAGAGAAGTTGGTGGAAAACCATTCCAATCTACTGATTATATGTTTTGAATAAAATGAGCTCAACATTTTCAATAAAATCCTAGAGTCGATCTGAATATTTTTATCCTTTTATAAAGGATTTCTTTGGAACATCTTTTTTAGAGGTAATATTTGCAAAACCTGGAAAGAGCCTTCCATTCCCTCTATCCCTGCTCTGTAGCTTTGTTTCTCTAGAGCCATTGTCCCAGCCTTAGATCCTCCAGGTCCTTGATGTCACTTAGATGGACTCTCATCCACTGTGTTGTCCTTTTGATTTCTTCACATCTTCAAAATCTTATAGCTCAAACATTTCCTGTTTCACTAGTGCCTCTTGCCCCATTGTCCTACTGGTCCTGATGGCTCAAGTCCTCCTGATGAAGCCTGCTAAGGAGTTTGGGGCAGTCTGCAAGAGGCAGAGAAATGGGGCATTTCAGGCTCTTAGAAATATGGAGCAAATCACTCCAGTCAAACTGCAAACCCAAATTTTAGTCACAACGTAGAGCCTGACCTGTCCTACTCAAGTAAATCCTAAATTAATATGGATATTTCTGGCAGTGCAGACCTTGATGTGTGAAGCCATCATGGCACACAGTTCTTCAGGTAGGTTTGGTAGTCTACACTGAATCATACACAGTTGTTACTGGTACCTAAGCTGGCTCAAAGTTTGTGTATACATCTTTTTGGGCAAGGTAATAGAATAGATGTATCCTCAGGCTGGCAAGAGTTTTCCGTAAGAACCATCAGAAAATGGTGGGAAAATGTTGTCTAAGGGAAATCTCTGTTTTCTGTGACAAAGAGTCAGTATTTTTCACTGAAAAATCTAATGAAAGTGAAACCTTGTATTCTGGGAAAAGATCTGCAGGGCAAAACAAATTCTAATAAACTTTGTGAGTTTTATTAAAACATTTATTTGCTTCTCTTGCTTCTATTTCCACTCGCTTCTTTCCCATTTCTCCTCATGCCAACTGCGCCACTTTATGACCCTCACATTCCCTTATCATATTCTTTATTTCAGTTCATTTATTATCTCCTTTGGCTGCACCAAACACTTCTTATCTCACTGTATTTTTACATGTTATCTCCTGCCACAAAATAAACTCCCCTATTTGTGAAAGATTTACACAACTTCATTTTTTCTCATTTTTTTCTGAATCATTGCTTTTTGCTTAAGATATTCAGACTTACACCTTTGGCAGTAAACCCTATTTATTCCTTTGTTTATTAGATTCTTATTGTCCCCTGGGTAATCCTGTTCTTTGCCTTTCCTTTTGCATTGTAAATTCCTTTTGTATTGGTTCTCCAAGAATTTATGGAGCATCTGTTGCTCTGACTCTGTGCCTGGCTTTTTGTTAATGACATTTGAGCTGATTTGTTTAAATCTATGGCAGTGAACAACTGTATGACCTTCAGACTTGCTTTGAAATTGGGAAGTAAACATTCTGGATGATCAACAGTTTTCACTGGAATCATCAGAAAATTACACTGTTTGTTGTGTAAGGGAGGAATATGATTGTGATATTGAACTACAAGTTCATGAATCTTGAATATGAATCTTGATCCAAAAAAAAGTTAATTCCATTTTAATGTCACATTTATGACCATTCCCCTGCTAAATCAAAGACTGGGTATTGTTCTTGAGAGGAAATACTGCTTATGTAGATTCATTCTTTTCTGAGTATGAAAAACCACAAATATTTCTAGAATGCTAATGACATTTAACGCTGTTATTGTGTTGCATCATACACTGTGCTGTTATTTTTTATCTTCTTCCTTTCTTCACTTTTATTCTCTTAAGAGCAATAGAAAATAAAAGTAAAAAAATTTAAAACTTGATTGTTTGTCTTGTCAGAGGTGAACCAGAGTCTAGATGGATGGGAACAATCTCCTGACTGAATGATATTGTGTGACTGAGGTGTTGGGAGCAATTCTTTAAAATCCTGCTAAAACAAACACACGACTCCCCTCTGAATTTCTTTATAGTAACAAGGTTTCATGAAGCATAGAGCATGAGATGCAGAAGCAAAAAAAAAGAGTGATGTCTGAGGAAGACGTGTCTGGGGCTAGTTTCGTTTGTTTGATGGCACTTCGGTACCTTACAGACATGGTTGTGACACTCCCATTTCTTTTCCACTATGGAAGATTTACTGTAAATCCACTGTACATGAAAATCACATCTTTTCATTTACTAATATCAAAATTTTATACCTTGTGTTGCACACTGCTGATTTTCCAGAAGTTGTTAGGAAATGAAAAGAATTATTTCACTAGATCTCAGAAATTATTATGACAAATGCTAAAATAGTATTTTGGGCCAAATTACCTATTTCCATTATTTTAATGGAATTACACCACAGGCGAAGAACTTACCCTGTTATTACTTCTGCTGTTTTGGATATCACAAAAGTGACCAGTAAACAAAGTATGCCACCTAACTTAAACCTTGTTAATGCAGAGTGCCTCTGTGGAATTTATGACATGGTGACTCTCCAAATTTTGGGGCTTGCAGACTGTTGACAACCCTCTTAAATTATCCAACTGTATTCTTAGCAATACATAGGCAATAGAGTTACACAGCTCAGCTGTAGTCTGCTTGTCACAGAATTGAGGGCTATTGGTGGTTGAAAGAGGCAGAATGTGCCCTCTTAGGAGCTTACCACCATTTCTGTGTTAATCAAAGTGTGCTTTACCACCAGTGGGAGTTTGGAACAACAAATCCTCCATCAAGTGTACAGAAAACTACCTGTGGAACAAGAATTTAATCATAACGTAATATTTACCAACCCTGCAGTGCAACATAGGATTTCTTATAGACAAATAAGTTATTTCATAGCAAGTTGGTGGATTACCAAAGCTGGCAAAATATGCCTCTGATACTAATTGATAATATAATTAAGGATAATTTTTTTCCCCACTCAGATCTTAGAAGTGGAAGTTGAAATTTAGAGTCATTAAATAAATGTCTTCATTTCTGTAGTGTTTGAAACACAGTGAATGATCCATATGCCTGGCCATAAGGGACTAATGTTATTAGAGATGCTCTGGGGTATCCACAGCAGTTTTTTATGGCTGGCAGATCACCCAAGACCTGCATGAGTCTTGTGTAGGCTAGCAGCTGAAAGCAGGGAGACTATCCGGGAAGAATTCATGAGATACAGACTATTCAGCTCACTAGGAAGAGTCCACCTAGCTCTCCATTGACTGTTTTGATTAGATACTTGACTGTAATAGGACTGTAAACACATAGAACTTGATTCAGCTGACCACAATAGGTAGCTAGAGCCATCGAGTCTCCTTGGGAAGTCTGAGACATCTGAGATACCTGTGTGGGCTCGCAGAGAGGACTCACACCTTCCAGAGTGGTGGCTGAAAACCAAGTGCACTTACATGGATGTGACACCAGATTCATACAGGCCTTAGTTCACATGTAAATTTCTGAATTTAGATGTGGTAATCTGTGAACTGAATGCACCCCCTACTATGCATCTCACTAAAACAGAGAACTGTTTTTTAAATACCATTTATTTTATGTTGCATATTTTCTTAAAAGGCATTTGAGTAAATGTGAATAATGTTAGCTGTTCTGCTAGAAATATTTTCTCTAAAAGAAACTATGAATATTTATACCTGCTCTTCATTGAGGATGAGTGTCTGCTGTTCAGTGGATGAAAGGGCATGTCTATCACAGGCTGAGGAGCTGAATGCCCCACTTCCATAGCATAACTGCAAATAATTTTTCCTCATATGGTTTACAAAACTTTATCGAAGGTATTCTCTGAACATTAGGCTGCAGATTCCTTTTCCCCCAGAAGTGTGCAGACTATCCCTATATATTTTGGTAGTAAATGCCAAATTTTTCATTTGACCTTTTGAATTTCTCTGGTCTTAATAGTATTTGAGATCCCGAAAATACTATAAACCTTAACCACTTCACTGAGAAGGTTTCAATATTCCGTGGAGTGTTTACATGAAGTTATGGATGCAAATGAGAGAATGGAGTCCCTGTCTGATGTGTGCAAATTCTCTTCACATGCAGCTTAGTAACCACCAGTGTAGTTCTCCAGAGGACAAAAATACTCTTAGCTTTTGTATTGGTACATCAGAGATACCATCGGAAACTTATGTGCAAAAGAAGAGGTTTTCTTCCCTGACCTTGCTATTGTTTCTATAAGACAAAAAATAAGGAGTAGTTTGTAAATCTGTTTTTCTAGACACACCAGAAAATGTCCAACATTTTCTTTGAGTCATTCTTCACCATTACTAGCTATCACTTAGTTTGTATTTCTGGTTTTCAGTGCTTAAATGAATGAGGGTAATGATCTCCCTCACAAAGGAATGGGGAGTATTAATTGGTCTGTGCTGCTCTTGAGCAGCTATTGCAGCTCTTAATGGTTCCTTTGTAAATGGTAAACAGGATTGATCTCAGTGACTTCTTTAAGGATATATGATTCACTTAACCCAGATGCTTTTCTTAACTATAAGAACTTCATACACTGGGAGCCATTTTGAGACACTGGTTAAAATCCTGCCATCAGCTGAGTCATTTGGTGTTCTCTAAACAAAGCTGATGCCAGGATCTCATTGATTCCCCTGCAAGCCAGGTGCAAAGCTAATATCTGTCTATACCAATATATGGAAGAGAACTGCAGTGAGACTGCAGTGGTCTTGATATAACTCTGTGTTGGGTAATGAAAAAGTATTGGGTAATGAGAAAGTATCTGAAAAATACTCAGAGGACTCAAGGACCACAGAAAGGTACAGGTGAGAAAATCCTCCTCCATTGACATCTGTGGGAGACACACCCTGCATGATAAAGATTTGCATTCATTTTGGCACTTGCAGTATGCCATATGACTGTGCTCTTTTGACTCACAGGCAGCTGAAACAGAAATACATGGCAGTTTTAATTGCTCAACACTGCAAGTGATAATTTAAATATTGAGCTCTGTTGTAAGAGTTTTCAAGGCTGTGCTTCTCTCTGAGTGGTTTGGGTTTCAGCTGTGTGCAGTGCAGTAGACTAATTGTCTCTCAAGGAAAAAAAAAGATTATTGTACTTTGATACTTTTAAATATGGGCAACTCTCCAGTAATTGTAATCACGATGTTCATTTATGTAGCACCACAACCCTGATTTGAGGTTTTAATCATTTTAATGGAAGGTTTTATTTCAACCTAAACTCACAAATAAGGATATTGTCAGAAAGTGCAGTGTTTTCTTTTACATCACTGCTACAGCTGAGTTTGGTTTTGTATACACCATTAATCATGTGGGAAAAAATTGCTATTAATGGAATTTTGCTTGTTTCTGTTAGTTTTAAACTCAAAGGAGTTGTAGTTTGGCTATGTAAGATGTTCTCTGTGAGTGTGCTGGGTGGCAACATGAGCACTTCCTATGTCTGCAAAGGCAAACTGTTTAGTTAAAACTGATGCTACTTACAGAGAGACAGCAGATTCCACTAACATTGCGTTCATTTGGTGAGAGACTGGGACTTTGTAGTGCCTTTTCACAGGTCTTCTGATTTCTTAGCCTGATTTTCCTCTGTCAGCTTTCACACAGGCTACTACTTCTTCCCTGTTAGCAGTCATTTCAGTTACTGTGCTGTTTGTGAAAATAAGCTGATTCTGTGTGACCACAGCCTGTTCTAGGGATGATGTTTTCATCTCTTCTTTCAGGCTGGTGGCCTAATAGTCCTTGGTGGCCATGCTGCTTTTCGTTTTTGCCAAATGCATCTTTCATTTGTTTGAGTGGACACCCACAGAACCCTCTGTGCTGTTCTTTCACATCCTTCTGACTCTCCTGGGTCAGACCTGCCAACTGAGTCAGCTTACCTTACTCACTCCTGATCCTTTGACCCTATCTGATTGCACAGTCTGGTTGTCTGCTGATCCTGTTTGGTTATTTTTCATTCTTTCTCCATAGACAGTGTCACTAGGAGGTTTAAGAGAAGACATGTTGCCCAAATGGATGCTTTAAGTCTTAGGGAAAATAGTTGAGACAAGTCAGGATTGATATTTATGCTAACGGTGATAAAAGGTTTAGAACTAATGTGGCCCATTTCATCATGTTGTATGACCTGCTGTGCCTTACAAACCAATTGTATTTTTTTATAACTTTTCTTCTCTTAGTCCTACTTTAAAAAGTAGACTTCAAAATATTGTATGATTTTATATCTCTTTTTACTGCAACTTCCAGCTAATCTGAGCCAAAGGAGAATCTCTCCAACTGTTCTGTAGCTTGCTGTAGCTCTCTTTCTGATAGATACTGATAGTAACAGGAAGACTTTTAATATAAACAAATTTAAACAGCCCAGCTCTAGGGTGCTCATAATTATTTAGATTCTTCTGCCTTGATAGTGGTGCTAGGAATCTGGTAGAGGTCGAAACACAAATTCAGACAAAGTTGCTGTTGTTTATACCTGCATCATTTGGTGTCCTCAGATTTAAAGGGATTTTTTTTACAGAAATACCTACTGCATGTTACATCAATTCTCAAGCGGTATAAAATTTTTCTATTACATCATATCTGACTTCTTTTTCTATTGAGGCTTAAAACTTTAATAATTATATTTTCCTGTCCTGTCAAACCACTGTTGTCATGAAATCTCATGATATCCTCTGTACCTGGTGATTACGGCACACTGCAAATATATTTGCTATTTACCTATTGCTTATTTATGAAACATATGGCCCGTGTTTGTCCAATACTCTGACACACTTCACACACAGGAGGCAACATGTGGCACCTGTTTGTAGTTAAAGAAAATGCTGCTGACTCAATCAGAGGCCGATTAAGGATTCCTTTGCTTCACACCCAAAATTCCACTGCCCGAGGGAAGGAAAGAAATTAACTGAATAAGACTGACTGAAAGGACCATTCCATCTACAAATTTCTTCCTGGCTGCTATGTTGTACTCACTGAAATGCTTCCTCAGGATTTCCCAACATGCTGTTGGGCATTCACAGAATTAAGCAGCTGCCAGCATCTATTAGATGCTTATGAAGCTAATCATAACTTTCTCCTGCTATACTCCTTCCACAAGGATTTCTGGTTTCCTTTAATTATTTCCCTTTGCATAGTTAATATGATTGTAATATCATTGCTTTTAATCTGTTTTCCTATATGATTTTACGGTACCTAATATGTATAGGTGTGTACGTAACTGAAGTAAACAACTTTTAATAAATTTCCATCTTGTTCCAAGAGGATTTAATCTGTCAAGAGCTGTTGGTTTCATTCACAGGAAACATTTACCTATCAATCCCCTCAGGCTATGCAGGAGACACACTTTAGATAAAAGAGCAGCCTCTGTGCAAATAAATACAAGATTTTTCTCTACCTTGAGATGACACACAGATCTTTGCCTGAATAATTCCCATGGACTTGTGGAAATGGGACTTGCTGTCTCTCTAGTTTTATTTAGGATCTTCCTCTAGTCTTATGGCCTCATTATCCCTCCTGTACCAACCAGAAATAAAACAATCTGGCCTTTGATTTTCAGTGTGCAGTCATTTGGAATTATTTTTATAAATGTGTATGATTTTCCTAAGATTTTTCAAAGAAATGAAAATTATTCTTAATGGTGTTTTCAACACCAAATTGGTGAAATTCCTCTTTTGTTTAGAAAGAGGATTTTTTCCATGCAAAAAAATATTTGCCACCTAATTATCTGTGGGATCGGCATGGTATTATATGTGAGGAGCATTAAGGTCAATGAAAGTTAATGTAAGAAATGCTGTCTAAACTGATTGAAACTTTGTTCCTTTCTCTGCTGGGTTAGCCACCATTGTTGGGAATGTGGTCAGGGATTTTTAGAGGGTCTTTTGTTGCTATTGTGCCTTTTCTTCACATTTCAAGTAAAATATTTTTTAGCTTGAAATTTCTTTCTTATTACTTTCCTATCAATATTTTCCTTGCCACAATCTTAAATGGTCTGCTTTCAGTCTGATCTCACTGTAACAACTGATGCCATCTAAATTTTCCATATAGAGCAAATATAAGGTGTTAAATATAAATCCACAATATTATTTTTCATTATTGGCTTCAAGTGTTGTTGAATTAAATGCAATGAACAAAGCTGAGCAGGCAGGAGAGAAAACTGTTCCCAAAGTCACAGAATATGATGTACAAAGATGAAGGACAGAAAGTCTGCATTAACAAAGCCTGCCAGAAAGAGATCCTAAGACTAAATGAGTAGCCAATTAAAGGAGTTTGTTCTCACATAAAGACTAAATGCCATATTATAGCATTGATCCACACCTTAAGCACTCATTGATTTTTACAAGGTCTTTCATCTGTAAAAGGGTGGTAAAAGATAAAGATTTTAATAAAAATTCATTTGAAGAGGATAAATGAAGGTATAATCATACTATTTCAAACTGCCTAAGGTCTACTTTTTGGAACAAGTAGTGTTATATTGACACATGTTATGTCCAGAGCTGGACTGCCCAGTGCACAAAGGACTCGGACTGACTGCAGCAAGTTCAGGGAAGGGCCATTGAAACACAAGGATTTGTAGAATCTCCTTTATAAGGAGAGTCTGAGGGAGTTAGAAGTAGAGAAAGGTCAGGTGGATCTTAGGAATGTATGAAGGAAGGTTATAGAAAAGACAGAACCAGGCTCTTCCCAGGGTTGCCCAGTGACATGGGCACAGACAGAAATGTGAGAAATTCCATTTAAACACCAGAAAAAAACACTTTTACTGTTAGGGTGGACAAAATCAAGGACAGATTTCCCAGGGAGGTTGTGGAGTATCCATCCCTGGATATAATGCAAAACCAACCTGGACACAGCCCCGAGCAACCAGCTCTAACTCTTCTCTGAGCAGGGGGCTTGACACGATGGTCTCCAGAGATCTGTGCCAACCTCATCCATGCTCTGATTATGCAATTCTGTCACACTGGGCAGTTTTCTGATTGTCATAAGAAGTTTTCTAGGAGCTCAGATTTTCTCCAGCTTCTGCATAGCAAGATTAATTTTATAGATTTTTTTTCAGATTTGCATATACCGCTAGGAGAAACACCTTTTTCACGGTCATATACATAGATTTTTGCAAAGAAAAATGTTGTTGTTCTTCCCTAGGCTAAGTGGGTCTGAAGGACCATAAAATATATGCAAAGAAGAAAATACTTTTCCAAGGGTGGAAAACACCAAGTTTTTTTGAAAAAGAGAGGTGTTCTTGAATGGCTGTGTAACATTAGTTCAGGTTAAACCTCTGGAGAATGATAGTCTGCATTATTCTGTCTGGGTGCTCAAAATTTGTACATTAAATAAATATATTTTTATAGTTATTTTACAAATGAGCAAATTGAGCAACAGGGAATATAAAGAAACAGCACAGCAACACAGTGGCATACACAGAAATAGAAACCTATGAACATTAATGTAATTTTTAGATCCTGATATAAGATTCCATTGCATTAATTGAAAATTACAGTGTGTCATACAATAATTTTTGTAATAAGGAAATTCTGATGATTATATTAAATCCATCAGAAGTTAAAATTAATAACTTTCAGATTAAGTGACTTTGTGGAGAAGAACAGATATGTTCTTGTTCAGTGAAACAATGGCTGTTGAGGGACCCACAAAGATGAAATCACAGCTGCAATGGAAATTCAGCAAAACCCAAGGCCCCAAGATTCACAAGTGCTTTCAAAAAGTGTACTTTCTATGTGTAACAACACACCTTTCTGTAAACTAACAGAACCACTGGAAAATAGTGTGAAGAAAATGTTTGCATAGATATGAAGTTGGGCATAGCTGTTCTAAGAAAGCATGAAGCTAAAATAGCATAGGAAATGGAACCAATGAATTCTTTTATGTTTAAAATATGAGTCTACATAAGAAGAGATTAATGAGAATAGTTGTGAAAATGAATTCATTTAAATATGAGCTATTTCCTTTTTTGGACCTGTTAAGTTACGGTTTCATGAATATTTGTCAAAGTTAATGTTGCGAAACTGAGCTGTTGCTTTTTCTTGGAGAATAAAAACTTGTTGTCTTCCTTTGTGTTACATATTCTCTTTAAAAAAATGAAGAGAAAGCAATCATTAATATATATGCTGCTGAATTCTCATGCATAGCTTGATTCAGCTATGGAACATGAACATTTTGCTTCTTGTGAAAAAGTAATGAACTATATAAATAGAGGGATCAAAGCTTAAAGTTGGCTGAAAATGATGAAGGGCCCTTCTCCTTGGAAACTTAATCTTTGCTCAGTTTTTGACGTTCAGATAAGAAGAGCCATCAGGTTTATCCAGACTTGCTCGTGCAGTGTCACATCCATTATGGTGCTTATGGTACCATGGGAAGAACAATGCATTGTCCAGTTGTGAGGTGATGCACTTGGGAATAATACAGATGCTGTTTCAGATTTAAAACAAACAAAACCCCTCATGGTTTGCCACAGTGCAACAGTAAGGCAAACCCTTTGTTGAAGGCTATTTGCATATGTATAAAAAATTTATTATTATTAGAGTATAAATTCTAATTGCACAAAAAGCCTCAGATATATGCTTATTCTTGATTTTTATGAAGCCAGTATAATCATGCATTAATTAAACTTGCAAGTGGTTTTTTTCTGAGAGGTGTTTTCTTCTTGGCAGGATATTATTTTAAATTAAAATTCTGCTTTTGGGCAAACTCAGAGCAGACTTCCAGAAGAGAATAATTTGCCTTTCCATAAGGAGTTTTTAAACATAGAATAAACTCTATATTCAGTTTTAGATTGTTCTCAACTTTTTTATTGTTTGTCCTTAGCTTTCTTTGTAATTTTTTACAGTAGAACACAAAGCACTGAAAATATAGTTCATTAAAAAACTCTACAAAACTGAGGACTTGAGAAATGCATAAATGTCTTTCCACAAGATGCTCATTTAATCACTTTGGCTGTATTTGATTTGTACAGTGTAAAGAATTTTGATCAGAAAATAGATTGCAATGGTATGATTTATTGTGAAATATAAATTTATTTGATTAAAGGATTAATAAAAACATGAATTGACATAACTTTTTTAATGGATTAATAAGGTTCCCTATAAAGCAATATGAAACTTAGTGAGTGCATACCAGTATTCTAGTTGAAACGGGTAGGTGTTTGGGTACATGATAAACATATCTCTGAATACTTGAGATATGCTCATGCTGTAGTTTGGAGAAATCATGCAAGTTGTAGGAATTGTCATATCTTAAAATTATATGTAGAAAGGCAAGAAATTGTTAATATATGTTAGTCCAGTATTTTAAACTGTGCATAGCTCTGTTTGATTTTGTTCATACATTAGGTCTCATAAAGATAATAAAGAAAATATTTTAGATAGTGTCTGTAATTGTTTCAGCATAACATCTCTGGGGTCAGTGGAGTTATTCTGCCTATAGTAAGGGAAGATAGCACTGGTCTAAAGCACAGCAGCCTGACTAAGCTACTTCTGAATGGTCAGTCAGAGTTATGATTGTTTGCACTAATACCCTTCAACATTCAAACACAAAGAATTGCAGTATCTTAAGAGTGTTAGGACTTCAAAGTGATGTCTTCTGCTTAGACTTAAGCCAGTTACATAGGACATATATGTCAATATGTCATAAAATCTCAATGTGTGTTTATGGCACAGGTCTTTAAATACCTGGACAAAAAAAAAAATCCCTAACATTGTTTAAGTCACTGGCTACAGTGAATCCTTTCTTTTTTTTTTTTTTTTTCTGTACATTGGTTTAACCTTGAAAACCTGCTTTTAGTGTTGTTTATTCCTTTTTTTCCTGAGGCAGGTGGGTAGGTTTTGGGCTATGAAGATATTTTTCGAAGTTAAAATTTGTGCATCTGCAGTTTCTAGTCTTATTAAGGAGAAATTGTTCTCCATGTATTGAAGTTCTGTCTTAAGTACTCAAAAATTTGCCTACACATATATCTCTAGTGCCATGCCTGATATGGTTTGCTCTGTACAGAATATCTGTGAGAGAAGGGTGGTAGAACATAGGGTGAGAGAACTCATGTGCTCTTGGGAACATAGGAAGGATTTCCAAAAACATCTCAAGTGTTGCTGGAAAGCTTTTAGGCACTAAACTCAGGGCCAAGATTATATGTAGATAACCTAAATCTAGATTCTTACTCTGGAGATTGATATATCATGCATTTATCTATCTATCTATCTATCTATCTATCTATCTATCTATCTATCTATCTATCTATCTATCTATCTATCTATCTTTAACTGCAAACAAATGAATAATCTTACCTCGTGCATTGATCTTGGCATACACTTGATATCTCTCATCCTTAGAGATACTCAAAAGCCTTCTGCATGTAGTCCTGTGAAATCTGCTGTAGTGGTCCTGCTTAAGCAGAGGGGTTGGGCAAGATGACCTCCAGAGGTCCCTTCCAACCTGAACCTTCTGTGACTGTGTGATATTTGCTTATAAACACATTATGACTGTGCCAGTAGACAGTGCTCATGAATGTATAGCTTTGTTCTCACATAATTAGCAATTCTTTGGTATTGAATGTTACCAGGCTTCCAGCATATTGTTTATGTGGCTCTTTGAACAGTTGCATAATTAAAGTTCAGCACATACATAATTGTTTGCAAGGTAAGAACCTAAATGATGTCATAATGTTGTAGGTGAAACTGATCCGGCACTGAACCTCTCAGTTGTCTTCATGCTAGCATGAATCTTCCAAGACCAAATTATTTCCACCCTATTTGAGTCCCCCAGTAGAGAATGACATTGTTCCTTGGCTCTGGAACTATCCAAAATAAAAGAATTTGTTAGCACGTCAGGGAATTCTGAACATGAACTGCTGGCCTCAGCGCTATATCACAGCTAAATTAGGATAATAACATTTTCTGTTTTCTCAGGCTGCAGGAACTGACCTGAGAACTGTATTGGACTTGACTCTGTTGAACAGATGTTGTAATGAGATGATAAAAAATCTAATTTGTTCCACAGAGGAAAGGAACTGAAAAGTGTTTTATTTACATGAAGGACATAACCACATTAAAACAGTTCGATGAACACATTATATGTTTCAGAAAGTTGTTGATGAATAGAGTCAGGACTAGGGCTTACAAAAGACACATCTACAAGCTGGTATGTCAGTGGTTGCTGTAGGCACAATGACCTACTGAAAATGCTGCAGTAGGAACTGGGTATCCAAGGTCCAGGAAAATGAATGAGTAAAACTGGAAGCTCAAAGAGGCAACTGGAAAACCTGAGGCTGAGTGAGAAGTCACCACAAATTAACTGTTGGTGTGCAAGAATGGTATCTGAACTGCTATCCCATGGCAAGAGCTAATGTCTGTCATTTGATCCAGGAGTGAGATGCCTCCAACCATGGAGGGAGCAGTTTGAAGTCTAGCGACTTCCAGATATTTTTTTTTTTTAATGAAACAAGTGAACAGAACTTACTGCTGTCATTGTAAAGAAATAGTAGTAGCATGACAGCACCTGACTTCCATAGGCTACTGTAAGTGGGTGAACACCTCCCAGGAAGCAGGAGAGCTGCCTTCTGCAGCCTCCACTCACATCTCCCAGGTGAGAACTTCAACTACCTCATGCCAGGCTGATGTCCCATGCACTCTCTGCCCATCTTAGCCCATCTTAGCTTACATTGGAATGTGACTGAACTGACCCTGCAGCCTGACTCTGCAGCCCTGGCTCCACTGGTTAGCTCTGCATCAGTAGGCAGTTCACATTAGTCTCTGATAAAAATGTAGAAACTATCCAGAGACTAGGCACCATGGATCAAGACCACTCCTTCTAGGTGATTTCTCCACATACGCAAGTAGAGCCTGTTCCTCCATTCCTTGGTTTCCTGCGTCCCCACAGTGCTTGGTTCCCTGTCTACACAACAGCATAAGAATATTCCTCCTCCTAGTCTGGCCTGCAGCGTGCTGTTTCATACACTATTGGCAACGTGGCTTTTGTTCACCTCAGGTTAAGAAGGGAGTTCAGTCCAAAGTCAACCTTGTCCCAGGAGAGTGTTCTCTTGAGTAGATTAGAGTTAATAAGTTTTTTTCTTAGTTGGTGAAATAATTTCCATGCACATTTCCAGACACGTGACCCATAAAGGAGCTTGTGATGCTCTGTGATGTGGGAAATGTTTCATATTGGCTGAATCCAACACTGAAGAGCTTTCTTGCTCAGGTCTTACAGAGAACTAGAGCATGCCAGTTCAGCCCAGGTCCCAGTGCAGTGCAGGAGGAAGAGCATCTGCCTGGTCAAATGGGCAGCTCTCAGCATGGGCAGGGTACAGCCCAACAGGGACTTGGAGAAGCCCTTTCTGGATCTGTCTCATACCTGAATAAAATGCTAAAATTATGTAGTAGCTCCTGTGAGTAAATTCATGCATTTAAATGATAGGAAAATGGTGGTTTATAAATTTTATACAGAAAAGCAATACACTGCCCTTATTTTAGTGCAGCATTAGGAAAAAGCTGAATGTGTTATGTTAATGGATTCACGTACTGTTTACATTTTATTCATACTATTTTGTTGGTCCTTAAATACAAAAATATCATTATAAATATTTTAGATGTTTTCTACTTGTAAGTTCTTTTCCCACAGCTGGTGGTCTATTTTGCCAATTTGGATTAAAGGAACGCCATCAGCTGGGAATCTAATCCATTTTAAAAACAGAGTTAAAAGGAGGATAAATTACAACACCTGCTAAAAACCTCCCTGCCAGTTTCCCTATTTCTTTTTAAGACGTTTTTCCTAGTACTTTTCTTTCACTGAGCCAGGGTTTGATCATTCACTCACTGCTGTGAAATTGCCACTGACTTTGGGTGCAGATTTCGAAGCTCTAGAGGTGGCTGCAAGGCTCGGTGTGCTGTGGGGATCTGCAGAGCTGCAGCTGTGTCGCATGATGGACTGCCTGAAGCTGCTGTGGGACCACCCCTCACACATCAGCAGTCTCATATCAGCACTACAGAGGCTGCTCTCAATAGAGATTTTGGCATTATCTTTAAATCAGCTCGCTCAGTCTGCAGGTGGCAGAGCAAAGCTCAGGGCAGGCTGGTTTGATGTGCATGTGCCCTCGGAGAAACGGTGAGAAAGTGAAGGAACTGACTACAGAGGGAACCGAACAACTTTGCCCAAAGGACCAAAGAAACCACAGAGCCATAAATTAAGGGGAGAGGAGGAAGAACAGAAATTCTCATGAATAAGCTGATAGCTTGCTTTGTGTGCTTATAAAATTCATTTTATAGCACACAGACTCCCAAGCGCGTCATCTTTCTTGAGGTACCTAGAAAACTTGTGAATGTGAGAGCGTTGCCAGCAGATGGAAAGCTACTACGTTAAGCTTACACAGAGTTCCCTGTCAGTCTGACTCATCCACCCACCCACCTGGTCCATGCTGCTAGTGAGGTCAGACTTCACAGGCACTTTGCCTTCTCTGCCTTGTACAGATTCCCATTCTCATACCAGCACATGGGATGCCCCCTGTGCAGACCTGCAGGGACACTGGAACACACTTACCTGTTCTGCTCCCTTCTCAGCTGAGGTAAATGAAAGTGTCAGGAATGACAAAATATCCAGATAACTGGGCAGAACCAGGGTAGCTTAAAATAATCTGATTTAGTTATCATTAGTATATTAGGTTTTCCACCAGTTAGCTGTCAGAATATGTCCTCTTCATCTGCCCCTCTCTCTTGGCACACATGCACACATAACCTTTTGGTAGCCAGACCTCCCTCCTATTTAGTGTTTTGGAGGCAGGACAGCAGCTGAAACTGCCTGACACTCATTCACAACTCCCAAGATCACCAAGCACTGCCACAGTGCATCAGTTCAACCATTCATCTCCTACACACATCTTGCAGCAATCACTTCCAAATGCTTCTCAAAAATGTGTTACTCTCCCTCAGTATGCAAGTTTTACAACTACAAGCCTTGGAGGAGAAATTTCTTTTTAACCTCAGGCATCATAGAATCTAACTTTTCCTGTAGACATTTTTTTCTCTAGTCCAGAAGAATATTTTTGTTTGTCACATGCATACCTTTTCCAGTTTCATTAATGTAAAGGTCATGATAAAATGACTTTTATTTTTTCCAGATCATCTCAGGGAAGAAATATTTTCTTTCTTCTCTGACAATTAATCAGTAAAACTCTGTTCCAGTGATGCATAAAAAAAAAGCTGCCTTCAGCAGTAATGATTAATTTATGCAATGTTTGAATGATTTTCATCAGTTAGCAGATACAATGATTTGATCTTTCTGTATAATCATTTCATCTTAGATATCTCACTTGCCAAAAAAGCCTGACAAATCTGATGTGAATGCTATTTTTTATTACAGCAAGTTACATTGTATTCAGATTTTTTACATTTTAATACTTGATTACCTTAAGAGATAATTCAAAATAATTATGCTTTATTTTCATTTTGAAGTTTCATTCTTTTAAATGAGTCACTGGTAAACCTGTTAATTCCCTACAATGATCCAGAATCCAGTCTGCTCTCTTGAATAACCAGCTACTTCACAAGGTGTGTCAGTGCCCAATTCCACACTGAGCAGTTCAGTCTGTCTACCATAATTCTGGTTTTGTTCCTGTGTATTCCACAGAGGAACTTCAGAAGATGTACAGGATCCAGCCTGCCTCACTTAAATATTCATTACTCTCCTTTGACTCCTTGGGGCTTTTCAGCACCTTGAGTGACTTATTCAGATTTAGTGCCAACCACCTTCACTAGAAGTAGAGGGAAACAGTACAAATGTTAGAGAAATGGATTTGACACCCAGTCTGCCCAACCTTTTTTGGCAGTGGGTAAGCAGTATGCCAGCAACCACCTTATGCATTTTGATAAGGATGCTTTTCAAACGCTGGGGATCTAGGGGCTTTTAAGGATAAGACAGCTAATTGCCAGTAATCTTAAAATCACTATGCAGAGTCTTGCACTTCTGTGTGAATTAAGGTTATAGTTATTATTCCCTGGAACTTTTGTGTTTTACATTATATTACTGTTGTATAAAAGCCTCAAGTTGGCCCAGGAAGCAAAGCCTAAATTACCCCCTTTTCAATGATTTTGTGTGCCTGAAATAATAGGCTAAAGCCAGACTTCTCCAGTGTGCTTTCCCTTAGGAGCACATCGCTCAGCTCTGGCTGCTTGGGATAGCTGTCCTGCTCATGGGTGGTGTGCTCAGGATATTCCAGGAGTGGATGGTCAGGAAATGTCTGGCAGCATAAAATGCTATAGCAATTTGCAAATACAGGATTGTTAGTATCATCAAATTAACATATACTTGGTTGATTAAATTTAAGCAGCCAAGGAATTGTCAGGCTAACTGGGGAAGTACCTAACAAATTTTTCTGGGCAGCAGACAGTGGACCAATATATAGAAATTCAAGAGGGCTGTATGAGTTCACCTCCATGCTCAGATAGAGACTTCCCCTTGCTTTGCCCTTTAATAGAAATAGATTTGTGCAAATGGCATTGCAAGTTTTAAGCTGGCCTTCTGAACTTGACATCTAGGAAGGTCAGGAGATAGCTGAAAGCTAACATTGACATAGTTTGCACCTTACCTACCTTCATTAACACCTTAATTAGGGTGTAAAGCCCACACCCTGGCTGATGGTTGACCTTTTCGTTATCACACTTCCTGTCAGAAGGCTAATCAGGATTCCAGCTTTGGTTCAGAGATGGTATCCTCTCTCAGTCAGTATACACAAAGGTATAGGTAGTGTTAGTGGATTCGGCTAAACAGCTAATTCCTTTTTCAGCTTTATCACTGTCTGGTCTTTCTCACCCTCCATCTCTCCTAGAGCCCTGTGTTGAAGGTGGAGGAGGTAAAGCACTCCTGAATCTTCCCAGGTAAAGAAGGAGCATCCTGGGGCAGATGGTGGGAGGAGTCTCATGTGGATGTCCATGAAAGAGCCAAAGCTGCAGAGTGGGTTTCGTGGGGCTGTTGTTAGTGGAGTTAATTTGTGAGCAGTGGAGCTCTATGAAGAACTTAGGGCTGGAGGATGTGGAATCAATTACCTTGTATTTTTGGGTGGATGGAGAGAAGAGATGCATAACTTGTGCCAGGAGGCATGATATTTTGGAAAGGTGTGTAATTTCATGCAAATTGTAAAATGTTATTTATTGTTTTAGTCTACTGCCAGATGCAGGGTCCAGTGGAGGGCAACAAAGATGTTTAGGGGACTGGAGCATCCTTTTGTGAGGAAAGGCTGAGTGAGTTGGGCCTGTTTAGTCTGGAGAAGATACAACTGAGAGGGGATCTGATCAATGCATATAAATATCTTACGGGTGGGTGTTGAGAGGGTGGGGCAAGATTCTTTTCAGTGCTGACAGGACAAGGGTCAATGGGCAGAAACTGAAACAGAAAGTTCAATCTGAATATGGGGAAAAACTTCTTTACTGTGAGGGAGACAGAGCAGTGGAATAAGCAGCCCAGAGTGGTTGTGAAGTCTCCTCTGGAGATACTTAAAGTTGCAATCCTGTGGAACCTGCTGTACGTGAACCTGCTTTAGCTAGGGGTTGGACTGGGTGATCTCCAGAGACCCCTTGCAACCCCAACCATTCTGTGATTCTCTGAGATTGCTGGCACTTGGTGCAGTGCAATTATGTTATTGTTGCTCATGGTGTAGCATCAAATGCTGAAGTAGTTACCCACATATATTTGACAAAACGTGTAAAAATTTTCCAAGAGTGTCTCAGCGTTGCTCTTTAGGAAAACATAAACTGGAATGAGTAAAGTAATAAAAGTTGCCTTTGGTGCTGAGTTAAAAAGAGCCTAAATTTTAAAACAAACAAACAAAACTCCCAGAAACATCTTAAAGCTTAGCCAAAAAGTGATTATCCTCTACTATTTTACTGTCATTGGTGAAGAGAAAGCTTTGTTCTTTTTTCCATGGCAATGAGGAGACTTTTATATTGCATATGTCTCCAAAACAACATCAAGAAGAAATTAAGTCTTGAATAGTTCATTAGTCAATTATTCCTAGTTACATTATAAATACATCTAAGTTTAATTATTTTAAGGATGTGCTTACAAGTATGTAAAATCTTCTAGTTTTAACAAAGCATGCAAAATTAATATTGAGGTATAAGTACTGTAATAATTACCTTTTTTTTTTTTTAATAGAGGCAGAAACTTTATCCCCTAATAAAAAAAGTGTCGGGAAATTTTGATCTGGGGATGTGTGTATTAATATTACAGGCTCTACTGAACCTGATCCGTGTGTAGACAGGCAGTTCATCAAATTCTTTGTTGAGTATCTCATTTTGGAAACTATGTTTATAGAGACTAGTCACAGAAGTAAGTAAAGGACTGATTTTGCTGAAGGATCATAAGTTTGATTTATAGGTTACATGTATTATAATTAAATCTCATTCAGGCACTCATTTAGGCAAAAATCTGTTCTGAGGGTTTCTGCTTTTGTTCCTCTTATCCCTACTTGCTATGAGCTGCTTTTTAATTATTTATCTGAGATCATCATGTTCATCCTGTCAACTTGTAACTGTTTGGACTCTTCTTCACCAGATAACTCTGTAGGAGTGGTCCTGATCCCCCTCATGATTCCTTGATGCATCACCACCAGGGAAATGCCTCTCTCTCTGTTGAGTTGCAGTAGTTGTCATATAGGACAGGAAAGAGAAACAGACAGGTCTCTGCCGCTCTTCCAGTAAGTAAATTGGATTCTTAATCATATAAAGTGTGTGCATCTTGGAGGTGCTCTTATAGTGGCAGAACATTCAGAGAGGACTTTGGTGTCTGGTCCGGTCTGTGGTGGGGGAGCAGCAGAAGGTGTAAGTACCTTTTGGTTCTGTGCCCATGTGGAAGTGCTACTGTCAGCTGGGAGACAAATGTGATTATGAATTCTTAATGTTCAAACCCTGCCCTTAACTCAGGTTCCTAAGAAAAGATTAGGTAGAGTTTAAGGTACTTTCCATGTGTTTGGCCTGTACTGGAAGAACTGGAATACAATGAAAAGCATTTCAAAGATGCAAGCATGGTGCCTTCTTGCACTTTCTTTTGTTTCTCAGGCTACTGCTACTCATTTTTTTAATAGACCTTTTAATGTGATGTAAAGATTTGATTGGTGAAAAGACCTTAAGTCATTATTTTGTGTGTTGAAGGATGGGCTAGAAAACTACAGGTTATTAGAACTCAGATTTGAACCACTTGAGGAGTTGAACTGTAGTCTGTTATATAATGCCAATCATGAAAAGCCCATGAATTCTGAAGTATGTACTTTGATACTGCCTGACAGGTTGATTTACCATACACAGACTCTTTAACATTCATATACCCATCTCTTCATGCTAGAACTCTGAGTGGAAAGGGATTCTCCTCACTGAGGAGAAAACTGGGGGATCAGGCCCCTGGAATGATTCTAGGTTGTAGTAATTCCCTGTTTGTTGAGACTTAATGTCAGTGGCTCAGATTTTTCTTTCTTCTTTTTTTTTTTTTTCACCACCTTTTTCTCTTTTTCATTCTGTGAGTCATTGCACTTTTAATTACATGCAATTTTTGCTTACAGATGGCAAAGCCAGTTGTGTTATTGTGCTACATAACAGACTTGGTGAAATCCATCTCTTTTTCATGGCATTTTTGTGTAACGTGTGCTAAAAAATCTGTTGTGCTTAAGGAACAGAGAATTTTTTTTCTTTATTCACTGTCCTTAAATGTTCTTACCCATTTTAGTTCAGATGGACTAAAAGTTTTTCAGAGCAGGAACCAGTTCTTACCTTGTAAGAAATTCTTGTACTGAGAGTCTCCTGATATTCCTGAGGCCTAAGGACATTAGTATGCAACAACAAGAAGAAGAAAATATCTTAATTGCATTGGTCTTCCTGCAAAACCTGCTCAGTGAAGTAGCTGTTCACTCTTAAATCTGTTATTGTGTAACCTCTCATAAAGAATGGAGTGTTTTCTTGGGCATATCTCATAAATTATTACTGTCCTTCTTGAATGTATAATACTCCTTGGCTGATAAACTTATGGTAAGAAATATTGTTTATTTTGTCCCCACAATACATCAGCACTTGAAGAGCAGGATAAACTTCAACATCTCTAAATATCATGTGGCAAACTCTAATGTTTGAAACTTTGTTTTGCCACAGTTGGGGATTTTAGTTTTTCTCAATCCGCAGTTGCATCTCTTGCTACTGCTTTACTGCTTCTTCATTCTTCATTTTTTTACATGCAGTGGTTGATAAAGTTTTTAAATTGGGAATAGAGCTCCAAATCAATGATTTAAGCCTCTTAAACAGATATGTAAAAATGATGAAAATTATCAAAATATCTTATAAGCATTATTTTTAAGTTTGGCTCTTGATTGTTAATTATTTTTCAATAAAAAGCAAAACACACATTCAGAAGAAGGTAAATATTAACTAGTTCCTGGTCTTCTTCCTTGAACCTGTCTTCTTCCTGTGCTGTCTCTGCAGTCCTTGAATCAAGTAAACTTATAGGTCCTCCTTCTATGCCAGAACTATCCTCTCCCAGGAACTAAATGACTCCTAGGAATTGCTGCTGTATATAACATGAATTAGTGTATACATCTGACATACAGAAATTGAATGTTTGATCACTGAGCATTCAGCTGGGATATTTCTACTGTGAATAGTTTATAAGCCAGAAAGTGCCAATTTAAAATTTTCAAGGAAGTGCAAAACTTTCTTACGTCTCAGTGCTTGTGTATGAATCTGTAACAGAGTCTAGTTGTTGACTCTGAAATATTGATTTAAAGTGAAGCTATTCTATTCTAGAAACATATTTTCCCTGGAGACACAAGTAAATTGGAATAATCTCATAAACTTTGTTTTGTTGTGTATTTTCAGGATAACTGCAGATTCTTTTGAATCTGAAAACTTTGGTAACCAGGTCAAACTCACTATTTTTATTTTCATTTATTTTTACTTTTTTATAGAACGTGCTGGTTAGGGGTAGCAATTTTTAATTAAATTTCTGCTGTCTCACTGTAATTCATCTTGTTGGTATGTTTCAGGTTTTTGTTTCAGTTTTTTGCTATCATATATTATTGTAATTATGAAAAAGTAAATAATAGTGTTTCTTAGCAACGATATAACATCTTATTATTCTGTGTTAAGTTCTGCCAAATAACAAACAACACTATTGTGTAGTGCTCATAACACTACAGCATATAAAACTTTAGGGATAAATAAAAGGCTTCTGTAGAATACGTCAAACGGAATTTACTCCAGTCCTTTAGGAATAACAAACTTGTTCATGATTATTTAAATAAAGAACCGGAAAAGAGAAATGCAAACAATAAATGAAATAGGCATGGAATTCATGCTGCAGAAGTAATTGGGTTATTCTGCTCACAAATCAGTTCAAATAAATTCTTGAAACTATTTTTCCCCACAACAGAAAGTTTATAAAAATGTTAAGAAAATAGACTGCATGTATGCAACAGAAAATGGCTGCTAGAGACTTTGCAATCTTTGCAGATCTTTGTACTGAAGCAATGATCTAATGACTAGGAACAACTGACTGAGTCTTCTGCACAAACGTTGCTACATATCTAACAAATAATTCAGCTTTTAAAATTGTCTTCTAAATATATTTATCTCTTTTAGTACCATTAGACTGGAAAACACCTTTTTTTGTTTATAAAGTGCCATGTACATCTGCAGCACTAAGACTTTTATTAGTAATTAGGTCAATAAAATTTCCATTTAAAATCCCTTAATTATCTATGTAAATGACAGATTAACCCTCAGAACAAAACAGATAGACTCATCAGACCTGTAATGTACACTCAGAGGAAATCTCTAAAATTGATCAGTAGTAGACCCTAATATAGAAAGCTTGCACAGATCTTATTATCAAATCGATCTCTCTTATCTTTACTCAAAATAATCTAGACATGATTTATACTTGCCATACACTGTCTTTAGACTTAAATTGTCACATTTCTTGGTTGGACTTGCTTTCATGTGTGGAGCTACCCTACCCACTACTTCTCCATAGTAGAATTAATAGTAGAAATTATACTTAGCTCTCTGTAATATTTTTATGCATTATTGTCCAAAAAAAAAAAATTCTCTGAATGGATTCCTTAAAAGCTCATTGAGAAGCCAGTTGGTTCTCTTATTTCTCTGAGGACTTTTTTTTATGTTTAAGGAAATATTCCCTGTGTGATGTGGCTAAGCATGGCCTTCCACAGTGCTGTATCACTGCTCTAGGGTGTGCTCTACCCCACATCAGTCTCCCTCATTAATATTTCTCCTACAAAGCTGTCTTTTCACGTCAAGTTTTGTCCCTTTTTAATACAGTCTTCACCATTATTGAAAGCATTTACCTTGCCAGACAAGGTGAGAATAGTAAAAACAGGTTTTCTTCTCCTTAAGTTGGCCACAGATCTCCTTCTGAGGTCAGGAGAGTCACAAGTGTATTGCATATTCACAGTGCTCAGATAGATCTTTTCTACAGTAGAAATTTGGGACTGTTTTCCCTTGTCAGCACTTTTATATGATCATCTGTGAGACTGCTACTATTAGTATTATTTAATATTAATACACTGAGAGACAATTTGGTTGGTACTGGGGATGCTGCTTCTTTTCTGAGCACACTTTATATTGCTTGGGGTTTTTTTGTTGGTTGTGTTTGTGGTGTTTTTTGTTTGTTTGTTTTTGTTGTGGTTGGTTGGTTGGTGGGTTTTTTTGTTGTTTTTTGCTGTTGTTGTTGTTGTTGTTGTTGTTGTTTTTATTTCCTGAAATATACATGGATAATCATGATTTCCCCCCTGAGACATTACTGCTCCTTTTATGAGCCTTAATATTTGGGTCTGGCAAAGGATTCCCACCTAACTTGTGCTTTATCATTGTTGGCAATTGGTAGAGAGAGGATTATCTGTTGTTGCTTTTATTGTATCTGTCTGTGCTTATATCCTATTTGCTTTCCATGTTACCTTTGAATATTTGACAGAAGATATACTTTTATTTGAGAGCTCTCAAGAATGTGTTCGCTGATCTTCAATTATTTGATTCACCTGGGAGTGGAATATTGTAAAGTGGCGTTTGATTATTGTTGGAAAACACTGCAGTCCTGCAACTTTAACTTGAAGGTAAATATTTCACAGATTCAGGTGATAAGCAGTGCATAAATGTATGTGCATGAACTAGCATAATAAAATATATTATTGCCCCACACTTTGTATATGAGCTTAAGGCCTTGTAGAATTTTCATTAGTGTCATTTATTTATGTCTTTCACTATCTACCCACTGGACTTTTTCCCCCCTCCCTTGATAAATTTGGCTTTATTCACCATTGGAAAATGAAAATATTATAGAATAGTAGCAAATTTGTCTTTCATTTCCTCCTGGAAACAACCTTAAACACTTGAAGCTGCAATGAGATGACATACAAGCTTTTACTTTGTGGTTTTGGCATTGAGTATAATAAATCCTGATTAAAAAGCTTATCTAAATATGTGAATATTTTAGACTGTAATAGGATGGAGGGAATCCTCTTCAAGATGATGATAACATCCCTTCAGCTGTGAGGTTGAGTAATTCTGCTGCAGCTAAAGTAGTTGTCTGAGCAGCACAAAGACCAGCACTTGAGGCTTGAAGAGCAAAAGACTTAGGAGCAAAGACTACGGCTTTAGAGTCACTTTGATAGAAGAGCCTATGGATCATGAAGTCATTGTAGTTTTTACTGTCATAAAGCTCCATTTGGAAGTACAAAGTTCCCCAATTCTCTTCCCATTTCATGTACTTACCACGTATGTACTTTAATGAGTAAATATGCTTTGAAACCATTGCACTTCCCCAGTTTAAAGTGCAATAAAGTGACAGCTTGGACACTCTGCCACAGCTGATGTACATGTGTGGGTTTGTTAAGTGGACACAATGAATTTTTTAGTTCTGTTCATTAAAATGGTGTTTAAATGAGGTCCTAATGTGTGCCCTTAAACACTGTGCCCTTTTGATCAGCAAAGGTAAAGAGGAAGCACAGCTCATGAAGTGGAATAGAGAGAGTGAAATTAAGTCACCTATGACTGAAACTCTCAAATAAATTACTACTCTGCCAGACTGACATGTAGACAGCCATCTTCTTACAGACAAGCCCACCTTTCTGTGAGTATCTGGGGGAAGCTTTCTTTATGCCTTTTTAAAGTAAAATAAAGTTATTTTGTCAGGATTGAGGCTTCAAAATATATTGAACATACCACTGCCTTGCTGCCTGACTCTGCTACACCTTGAGACTTGCTAAAGTCTGTTTTCAAGTCACTTACCCTTGCTTGCAATATTTGCAGGGAGACTGCTGTGTTCTAGTTGTCATTCCTATCCTCTGGCAAGTCAAAACACAGTGCCAGCAATCTGCTTTGCAACCTGTCAGCCCTCCAAGGTTGTCTCTGCTCATGCTGGTTGAACAGATTTTTTGAACCAATGTTTTTAGGTGTTGGGTTTTTTTCTTTTCCTTCTTTTTATTTTGGAGTCGTATTCCCTTTCACTTCTGCTGTTGCTTTCACTTATTGCTTTCTTAGCTACCCAATAGCAATGCATGAAACTGGAATCTGTGAGTCGGAAGTTCTGGAAAGCTTAGGAGGATTTGTAGCCAGTCGGCATTTCATGGAGGATTGTCATGTGTATGTCTGTCTTCTTACAAGTATCATAGTACTTTTTTAGTAGGAGAATTTTCATGATCAAAAGTGTGATTCTTTGGGAGACAGTAGAGAAGAAAGTCTGTTTCACCAAGACAAATGCTTCCAATGCACTTGGAAAGGATTCTCCTCAAAGCTGCCTTTGGACCAAGTCCCAAACTGACATGGTAGTAAAACTGGGGCTGTCACTGAGCCTTCAAAATGCTTAAAAAGTAATTGTTATGGAAGCAAACAGAAGAATATGGAAACACATTAATTGAAATTTACCTCTCTTTAAATGAGCATTTGGTTTGCTTTGTTCTTTTAAAATTTGTCTTCATAATATTCCAGAGACCTGATATTTAGTGTAATGTCCTTTTGGCATTAGTCACTCATGGTAGAGGCCTTCTTAAAGGTACATGGTGCATCTGTGACATTTGTTAATTCAAAAAACTTAGCATGAAATAAATTCTGAATTTTGTTGGCTAACCTATAAGGTACTGGGAGCTGCACAAGCATACAAACCTAACTTAGGTCACATTGTTTCCTCTTCTTGATAATGGCACTCAGCCCTAGATGTTGGTGTAAATCACTGGTACTGTGAAATGGGGTGCACAGGTACCTCCTGCACAGCAGGAGGTGATAGAGGGAAGGGAAGGAACTCCTTGGCTCAGTGTTAATTTACTTTGAGTTCTAAATCAAGCTGGAAAACTTTTTTGCTGTGTTTCTGAGAGGCTTTCTTCATTTAAAATCTTTCTGTAGATGGATCACTTTGAAATCTTTGAACTCAGGAAAGGAAGAGGAACACTTTTCTAGTTCTGGGTTGGTAAAGAGTTTTTTGGAATTGGCTCGGCACCCAAAATTTTGATGTAACTTTGCAGCCTTGTGCTTACCAGGTATTTAATTTCTGAGGTGCTGGGAAGTACTGAGATACCTATGATCCTGGTGTCTTTACAACTAGTGTCCTGAACTTTACTCTCTGGCACAAATTTTCCAAGACTTGTCTGTTGGGATCTGATTCAATGAAGAACAGTCAGTTTTGTTTTGCAAAAATGTTCTGCAACACTATCAACTGGAATTCAGTTTTTATTTGTAAATATATTTATGGTTATATTTTTATGGTAAATCTCTTTATGGCTACATGGATAAAGTGTAAAGATGTCACATATGGGGATGTGACAGTTACAGTAACATAACTACAAAGTTCTCATTCTCCAGGCTTCTTTCGTTGCTATTCACAGGGGAGGCATCTCAATTTTCCATTAGGACTGGTCATGAGTCCTAAGGAACTCATCTGATAGTCTTTGTCCAACAAAGGCTCTTAGAAATCTCCACTAGGTTGGTTTCCCCTGGAGGTTATGTGAAGACTACCAGTTTGTTTTAGAGCTGAAGGAATAGGTGATCTTCTTACCTGTCCTCTCCACATTCAGGGATTTGAACACTTTTTCAGTACTCGTGTTTCAGATGGAAGAGATTCAAATAGCTACTTGATTCTTTGTAAAGTAGAGAGGAGGTTAAGAAGGAAGAAAGGTGTAGGGACACTCTACTCTATCTTGTTTGACAGGATTAATTTGCCACAGACTTGTGCAAAAATCTGAGTGAATCAGAAAAGGAGCAGTTAAGATAGCACATAGGTTGTTCACCTGTGACTGGGGAGTCTTAGAGTCCAGTTATACTTCCAACCTCTGATTTTAATCTACTAATGTGTCCAACAGTCCTTGAGGAGACTGCAAATCCAGCCTTCCTATTTTCACCCAAGTCTGCTGTGCAGGTGGCCACAGATACAAGACTTGCTGCCTTCTTGGGCCAGCAGTTCACAAAGTACTCCTGCTCTGTAGGGGCACTTGCAACTGAGGGCGTTCCTGGACCAGACTTCTCTATACCACCACATTTAGTCAATGCCTGTAAAAGAGGGATTTGGTTTCCTTGAGATGAGGAAATTGTTATGTTTGAAATTATACTGTGGCATAATGTTCTGAGAAGCTGTTGGATAAAACTGGGGCAAATGGCTACAGGTTCAAACCAAACTGATGACTCCTGGACTTCCTTGAAAGGAGATTGTTGACTGTCTGGTACTGATGTATGAAACCTGAGTGTGGAAAAGAATGCCTGAGACTTTCTGAATAATATTAAAGGTGTACCTCTATCTCTCTCTGTACTAACTGAAATAGATGCCTCCCTGTTCAACCTATTTTGGCTGTCTTTTCTCCACCTGAGCCCCTTGGAGATGCTAATGTAAGAAGTTAAGATAAATCTGATAAATAACCTTTTAGAAGTGCCTAATTCTCTCCACCAGTGAGTAGGTGAACTCAGAGAGACCAGCTTTGATTTAGATACCTGAATTTTAGCTTTCTAAGTTGAAAAAGATTAATCCCATCTTTTGCTGCTAAAAGGAAGCCAAATTGCTTAAATATCTCACAGTAAGTGAATAGCACTTCTTTTTTACTTATCAACACAATTAATAATATTTTTACCCTTTTCAAGACCTTGAATGAACCTTACAGTATGCTAGTTTAAGTAAAATTAATTACACTCTTAACTTTTGCTTCTCCAGGGCACAGTTGCCCAGAATTATCAACTGCTGTCTATTGGTACTGTTAAATAGGATGATTGTGAATATGCTTTAGGCCACATTATTTTTTTTGGATACTTTTGTAGATTTTTCTCTTTTTTGTACCTTCCTGTTTATTATTACCTGATCTGAGTTGCTGTTGTGCATCTTGATCTAAGTAGTTGAGGTAGAGAATAAGGATAAAGAGTTGGCCAAGCAGTCCCCTTCTGATGGATGACCCTGCTAATAGTGACAAGTAGTTTTCTTAGAATTGTTTGATCAATAAAATTCCCTTGGAATTATGATCTCATTGTCTTTGTCTCCTTACAAAGTAGAAGTTTGCTGTTCTTGTAGGCTTGACTGGCATTTGATTTCTCAGGTGAAACTTTTTGCTTTGCCTAACTGGGACTGTTACTAAAAGGCTTTGACATTTTTTAAATTATTTGAAATCTGTTTCAGATCAGACAAAGGGTTTACTTCAAATGGCAACTTGTATAGAAGTTCTCTGAGGGAAATCTAACCTACAAAGAAACCCTGTTAAAGAGAGAAAAGGTCCTCTTGTAGACAAAGGAAGGTTAAGGTTTGCTTATTTTGTTGTCTAACAGCATAGCTCTGTAACTAAAGGTAATCAAACAGATTGAGTGGTGTCCCTCAGGGACTGGGACTGGTGTTGATTAACATTTTTGTTGGCACTCACAGCCCAGAAAGGCACCTGGGCTGCATCAAAAGCACTGTGGTCAGAAGGTTGAGGGAGGTGATTCTGCCCCTCTGCTCCACTCTGGTGAGTCCTCACCTGGAGTGCTGCTTCCAGTGCTGGAGCCCCCAACAGAAGGACGTGAACCTGTTGGAGCGAGTCCAGAAGAGTCCATGAAGATGATCAGAGGACTGGAGCACTTCTCCTATGGAGACAGGCTGAGAGAGTTGGGGTGGTTAATCCTGGAGAAGAGAAGGCTCCGGAGAGACCTTACAGCAGCCATACAGTACCTAAAGGAGACCTACAAGAAAGCTGGAGAGGAACTTTTTACAAGGGCATGTAACTGTAGGACTTGGGGTAATGGCTTTGAACAGAAAGAGGGTAGGTTTAGGTTAAATTTTAGGAAGGAATTCTTTCCTGTGAGGGTGATGAGGTGCTGGAACAAGTTACCCAGAGAAGTTGTTGATGCCTCTGGAAATGTTCAAGGACAGGGTTGATGGGGCTTGGAGCAACCTGGTCTAGTGGAAGATGTCCTTGCCTGTGGCAGAGGTGTTGGAACTAGATGGTTTTTCAGGTCATTTCCAACCCAATCCATTCTGTGATTCTATGATATGACAAAACAGTTAATGCCAGAAAATATGCTTACTCATAACAGTAATCTTGTAGCTTTTGAAAAAAAAATGCCAAGAATTCTCTTTAAATCAAATGGTTGCTCTAACTGGCAGAATGCTACTTTATCTTAGTTTTCTAGTCTGATATCAGAACTTTATAGAATAAAGCCTAATTTCTCATAAATACTAGCCATAAACATATGTAAACAATTCATGCAGAGTTATTCTGTGGGAGTTAGAGGAGTGGAGGAGTTAATATTTATTGGTACAATGTACTAGGAATGCAGCCAGATATCCTCTAATGCAGGCTGTGCTCAGTAGCAGTGAATATAAGATTAGCGACACATGGAGTGCAAGACTGGCAAAGACAGGACTTTAATTCATAAACAGAGAAGTTGGATTTGTGCATTATAATTGTTATTGCACAACACTGTACAAAAGACAGCACTAGAGAGAGCATTTGCCTTGACTTTACCCCTACTTAACTAATTGCTCCCTGCTAGCTGCTGCCATTAAAGTTATAAACCTCAGCATAAATACCTCCAATTTTCACTGTAATTGATCATAACAAATCTTTTGCCATCAGAACTCAGTTGAACCTTTTCGGTTTGGGTTAGTAACAATTATTCTCACTGGTCTCTTTCCTAAGATTGGCATATTTTTAACTTAATGTTATTCTGCAGAGGCCTGAGCTTGTCCAGGTTACTTACATAAATCTTGCATGCCCTTTTTTATTTTTTCCAGAAACATTTTCAAGACCTGTTGCTTTTGCCTGGCAGTACTGAAGATCACATAAATATATTCCACAAGCTCTACTTAAACTCTACCTTTTTTTTTTTTTTTTTTTTTTAAAGGAAAAAAAGAAATTTCAACACAGAGGGGTAATGACCAAGATAGAATTTATGCTCTCAATAGTAAAAAAACATTACAGTCAAATACCTATGGGCTTGGCTGGTTATAGTATAGTATATATAGTACAATGGCCTATAGGCTTGGCTAGCAGTTATAGGAGCTGCATATGTGAGAAACAGAGTGATTTGGATTTTGGCTGTTCCCCCTATAGGAAGTGAGGGGTGAGGGTGAGGCTCAGGAAGGATGCCTGTTGCTTGCAAAGTTACAGGCTTGCTTTGCATCTGTGCAAGCAGTCTGCTTAATGAAACATCTTGAAATTAATAGAAAAGTATAAATCATTTGGATTATCTAATTGGAAAACAAAACCAACAAGATAATCAATCTTGTTTACAAAGTGGGCCCATTTTTCATACAGTATGTCTGCAAAATTGTTCAAATGGCAACTCCTTCTGTTAGTGGGCTGGGGCTTGTTCTTTTGGTCCAGGGACTGTGCTGCACAGCACCACTTATGCTGGAGAGATGGATTTCATATAAGGAATCATCCTTTATTGTAGACACTTTTTTTATTAATGGGGCCATTAAGCAGCAATGACTTTTTCACTTCCACACCAAGACTTGATGTTTTAAAGGATTCCACTCCTCTTCTAGTGCCTGTTTGCTCTTGAAATGATGACCTCCAATGGGATTCATTAATAAGTAGCAATAGACTTTACAACAAGGGCAACTTACAGAAATATTAGTGTGGTAGTTGTCTATGGGGTTATCCAGCCAAGGAGGGCACAGAGCCGTTGTGTGTTGTCCAAAGGAGAGATCAGAGGACTTGTAGGAAACCCATTTGTACTCTCATTTGTAGCCTTGTATGAAACACTCGTATTTAAAAAAGAAGTGCTTAAGTTATACCTCAGTGTGGTCTAGTAACTACAAAACTATACAGTAGCTAATAAAACTAAAGAAGAAGAAATGAAAGAAGAATCACAGATATTTCATGAGACAGGCCAGACAGCCACACTGAGGTGACAGTAATGTGCACCAACAGGTGTAAACGAGAAGATAAATTCCCAGGCCTTTCTTTAAGTCAGCCATATAATGTGCAGGGTACCAACCAGATGGTGTGGTGGAGCTGGTGAGGTGTCTGTCATTAAAGTGCATTTTAATTTTACTTCTTCAGGTGTAAAAAAATTCAAAGCCTTTTGCAGCTCCTTGAATAGAGAATTTTCAAGTTTATGGCTGGGAATTTCAGAAGTTTTTTATTCTGTGGGGCTTGGACTTATTTTTGTATTAGTGCCTGAAACTCTTAGGTTGCCAGTTTACTGTTTGGATGCAACTGCCAAGTTTTCTGTGAACATCTTGCAATATTAGTTTGATTTGCTGACATTAAAAGTCTTGGTACATTTTTCTCTCAGAACATCTAGGTTTTCTTTGTGTAGTGGAGGGATTTGAAGTTTATAGCATGGATACGCTTTTTTACTACGCCTGTAAAAATCCACCCACATTTGGCAAAGTTATAAACATTTGAAAAATTGCATTTCACACATTCTTGGTAAAGTTTTATTAGATTTTTTTTTAGCAGTTACATTTCCAAAAGATTACGTATGTATTGGATGTTTGCCTCCCTAAAGATGGGACTTTCCTTGAAATTGCTGCTCTGAGTTGAACAGGTCAAACCAGTATAACCAGAGCAACTGAGATCAAGGAATTTGCCTGTCATGTTTTCTAGTGAGCATCCTGTTACAATCAGTTAGCACATCACTATGAATTAAACATTGAGGATCAAACTTCAGAATGGATAGGAACTGGGCAGGTGGGTGAGAGGTGTTATTAGTTAAGTGGTAAGTAAAAAAATAAAAGTTGTATTTTTCTGTATGGCTAAATCAGAGGGGGACAGGACTGAGGTAGGATGGGAATCGTGGAAGGGAGCTCTGGCTGAGCAAGGGACAGGGACTGATCTGGTGGCCTCAAGGGATTGCTGGATCGCATGAAAGGAATATCCTGCAGCTGGAGAAAAGCATGAGGTAGAGAGGCTGTGTGGGATGGCCTTGATATGGTAAAGGAGAGAGACAGCCTGAGTGTGCTGGATGAAATCTATGTGGCTTCAATCTGAGTTCTACCAGGAGAACAAACCATGTGACACCAGGTATAGTTGCAACACAAACTTTGTGTTATAAAATTAATGCCTTTAGTGCAATAAATTGCTAATATAGGTGCACGTAGTGTCCCCCAGCAATACTTGCATGTGCTGATGCAGAGTTTCTCAGTTACTCAGTTGTTGGGTACCCCTTGTAGCCAAGATTTTTGTGGTAACTCTGTTCCCCATATTTTTTGGCTAGACCATCTTCCCTTTTGTTTTGCATTGTGAAAAATCCTTGTGTTGATTGACAAAGATCCTGAAACTTTTTTTCTTTAACTCCTGATTAAATTTACCACCTGCAATCAGAGAGGAGCCAGCAGATTGTCCTTGGTGTCAGTAGAGAAGCTTCATGCAGGAGAATTTATGAGTTTCCAAGGTTTAAAAAAAGACATTGTTTATCTACTGATTTAGTTCTCTTAGGAGGTTGCACATTATGTCTGCTCTAAGTAGATACTATAAACCTGCCATCATTCTTTTGCCTGAAGTCCTAGGTGTGATAACCTTCAGTATCTTCAGTTTTGTTTGGAACGCTGCCTCAGTTGCTTGGTGCTTTCTTGGCCTGTTGGTAGCCTCTATAAGATATCAACTGCCAAACTTACATAGATGTTTTGATTTATTTTATCCTGGCCAAGGCAAGTAAATAAAGTAAAGATTCAAAACTATACAGCGTTCTGTATAGTTGCTTACTCTCATCCTGATTATAATGTCTTTTGAGTTGAATAGAGTGCAAAACCAGTTAATGCCCAACAGAAAGGAGACCCAGGGTAGAATTACAAGGCTTCTCCCAGGGCACATGGGTAGGTTAGGCCCAATCCAAATTGCATTGAATTGAGTGGAAAGTCACTGCACTTTTAATGGAAAAAGAGTTGGGGGTTTTATTGGTAACTTTAATATAGTACTGTCTCAAGAGGTTGCATTCTACTGCATTTTATGTTTGAATATGACTGCCTTGCTGCAAATGAGACGGTTATTGCGATTTCAGCAGCAGCAGCAGACAATTTCTTTAACAGATTACCATTACGAGTAATGGCACTGAGGGAGAAAAGTTTATTGCCTGCTCGAATTTTTTTGTAGATGAAGAGCTAGAAACACAAATGTTCAAAGAGGAGTTGCATTCCTTAGTTTTAATGCACACTGCGGGGTTCCAGAAAAACAGGAATAAGGGGGACATACATGTGGGTATGGGAAATGTATCATGAAATAGCTGATTCACTGGCAGTTGGAGTGAGGTGCTACAAAAGGTCCCAAGAAGATAGTTAGAAAACCTTGACATCAAGCATTATCTGGAGGAAGTGGAGTGAAGCTTCTTTTCCTCCTAAAACGGGAAATGTGGAGCTGTATCCTTGCTTTTCTTGTGAATAGTCCATCTAAATGCCACTGAGCAGTGCAGCCCAGAGACAGTAGCTCCAAAGCTGGAGACAAGGCAGTGGTGTCCGTGCTTGGCTATGGCAGAGCCAGTTTATGCTGGTGGGCAGGACATCCAATGGCTCCAACCAACTTTTGCAGGGCTTAGCATCGCATTTTGCCACTTCATCCATCCTGGGAAAGAAAGAGGCCCTTGGTAGACTCTGCCCAGCTTTCCTCCCCACATGCTGGAATAAACTGGTAGCAGTTCCCATGTCCAGATACGTATTTCACGTTCTCCAGTATATCTGTGTGTAGGCTCTAACTCTCACTTGAGTGGCTTCTATCTTTCAAATTTAGAGCTGGCTTGTTGGGAACCAGATTATATCTATCTGGATGATACCATATTGCTAATTATAAGTAAGGCCTTTCTGAAGTTTTCTTAGTTTTTTTGGCTGTTTGATGATTGGTATATTTATGGATTGCTTTATTTTTTATTTTTTATACTTTTTAAAGGCAGTATTTTACATTTATGTACTGAAATAAATCAGCAAATACATTAAAAAGTTAGGTAAATCTTTTCCAGGTGGTGTTCTGATAGTTTCATTGTCATATACATAGAAATGGAAGTACAGCATTGATTACAAAATCAGAAAATATTTATTTTTTTAACAAAGAAATCTAAAATTAAAATTTATTACTTCTGTCACTTCTCTCATATTTTAGAATATAAAGGCATAGCATATTGAAGTCTTAAAATGGTAAAAATTAAAATTTGCATTTCTTTTCTGATTTCAAGGCTGATATGAGGTGGCCCTGAAGTGAGATAGGAGAACACAAGTTTCTTAAGCTTATCTGTCATCTAAACATTTAGGAAAACAGATAATTTCACAAAGGCATTAGTTTTAAATATGGTCTCATGAATCTATTGGGAACCTGTGTTAATATCACCACAAAGCCAGGTTTCTTGAAGGATGTGGTTCATGTATACTGACTTTTCTTCAGAGCAGTTGACCCATCTTCCTTTACACAAGGTTCTAACAGGAGAATAGTCTCTAAGTAAGGAGATGAAAGTGGGCTGTGTTATAGTGGTTGTAACTTTCCTCTTATAATGTTTCCTCAGTGCTTGTGATTTTTTTTTTTTTTCAGTTGTGACCATTCCCAGCTCTATTTCTACTCTTCTGCCTTTATCAAGGTCTTACGCTGTTGGAGCTTAATCGACTCAGTCTAGATCTCAGTTGGTGCCACATAAGGATCTTGTTTGATGCCCCACAAAGAACTTGGATGTTGGGCATGGAGAGATAAGAGGGATAAGAGATGCAGACTGCAAAATTGCTGGTTTAGCATCAGTCCAGACCAGCAGAGGATCTGCCAGCGCGTTGTCGCAAGAGGAGGCAGCTGCAGCTTTTTAGTGCTGAGCATCTACTGGTGCATCCATTGGCAGGGTGGAAGGGAGCATTGCTTGGCCCTGTCACCAAATGTTTTGTGTCCCTAATTTTCATAGCAGTTTGCATTGGCTCAAATACTTACATATATATATTTACAAATTAGTTACGTGAATATTGTGTGACTCCAAATTTTACTTCTGGGATGTTTAATTTCTGATTTCATTTACTCTAGCAATGTGCATTAGCTAAAATACCCTTAATGCTTATGCAGAACACAAGTTACTTAACAGAGTCATGCCAATGAACCTCCTCATCATCAGCTATTCTAGTGCTTCATTTCCAATCAGTTTATTATTTCAAACCAAAATGTATATTACTCTGTCTTCCAGACAATCACAGAACATAGTCTAGACTAAATTTCTGCCTTTGTTTCCCTTGAAAGGGTTTGCATCTAGTGTTTTTTAAATGGAGAACTGATGTTCACATGCAATGATTTTTCTGCAGTACAAAAAGGGCTAAAATAGTTTAGCATTGATGTTTCTATTAAATAAAAAATATGAAAACTCTCTGTAGGAAGCAGCATTAAATTAGTACAATTACATTTCACTCTAATCACAGCAAACAGCAGTATTATTAGTTGTATTTCTACTAACTGCTATGGACATGAAGAAATTAAAAAAAAATAGAAAATATATAGGAAAAAAAAGCAGAGACATGCACATGCCCACTTTTTCCTGAAATGAACTAGTGACTGGCAAGTCAGTAACAACAAAACACAGACTTAGGGCTAAAAAAAGCCCAGTCTTTCAAAAATCTGGAGACCTGTTTTCTTCTAGGCCTTGGTGGTGTAGAAAGAACACTGAGATTTTGGGTTGGTATTTTTTGAATATAGGAAGTGAATCAATGTTCATTATAATAACTCTGCCACTTCTGTGACAAACCAAGGCCCACAGGAGACAGGGGGAGATAATCAGCCTTTTCTTTCATCATGTTATTAGCTTTGTCTGTCCAGGTTGGCACTTTTTGTGGTTATGTATGCCAAATATTCAGGATTATTTGTTTGGCCACGCAGCAACACTGCATGGCTTTGTTGGTCAGACACCTTTAATGCACCTCCTTTGACTGGTTTTTCTGACTCTGTTTTGTTTCTTACCCATTGGTTGATAATTTATTTCAATTAAAAATAACCCTTTTCCACTGCTGAAATATTTCACTTGCTACTCTGTTCCATGCAGAATTAAAAATTTGTCACTCTTTTTAATATTTTTTTACTTTGGTACTGGATTTCAAGGCTACATATGCAAGGCTTTTCTTTATTTCTTATTGTTTCATTAACACTACCCTGAATTAAAAAATAGGTGTAAGCAGAATAAAATACCCAGCATATTTAAAGTTGAGAATACCTACATAGTAAAGGTGTAAATCTCTTGAGAGATAGTATCCAAAAGCATGTGTGAATTTTTGCTTGGAAAGAAATTTACTTAAATTCTTATTCCATCAGAAGTATGATTAAAGAGAGCTGTTATTAAAGAAAAAAAAAGTGATTTAAATAGTTTTATACTTACCAATATTCTTAGTCTTTTACAGCTCATTTTAAATTTGTATTATTACTTTCATTTATTAAATAAAAAAATAAAATATTATTTAAGTGAAAAATGTAAGTTGTTGAACAGGTACTCTCTAGTGAAGATCAAAGTTCTAATATGTGCTGTAGAATCTAGTACAGGTCATGGCTGTAAATGTGCTTGGGTTTTTTTTTTGTGTTTTTTTTGTTTGTTTGTTTGTTTGTGGTTTTTTTTGGGTTTTTTTGTTTTGTTTTGTTTTGTTTTTTGTTTTGTTTTTTGATGTTCCTGTAATCCCTTCTCATTATTACATTAGTACTGTCATGTGGAGTTTTTTCCCAAATTAAGCACCCTTTTGCCTTTAGATTCAGATATATGAGAGTGATCAATGGCATCTTCATAAATCCCATTGAACCTTGAGAATACACATCTTTCAGTCATTGCAGAATTAGGGCCAATAATAACAGGGAGAAAGTTCACAAGTTTTGTAGTTCATACTACCCACAGTCATTTATTCAGGTGCTGATAGTGGGGAGAAATAAACACTGATTAGGCTAATAGGAAACTGCAGGGGAAAATATGAGGAGTTTGGATTTATCTAGGTTACAGTAATTGTATCTTCTCTAATTGTATCTACAGTAATTGTATCTTCCAGCAGAAGAAAAATTGTGACTTTTGCTTAGTGATGTGCTCAAGCACCTTGCTGAAATGGATTTTTTTTTTTCTTCTTGGCCTATTTTTTTTCTTGAAACAATGTGATGGAGTCTTCTATAATTCAGTATTTATGGGATATAGATTTTAGAATAATAATACTGATCTTTATCAAATTCAGATGTTTTAAAATATTAGGTTTATTTTGACCCTTCTCAGGATTCAAAATATGCATAGATTTGTGCTATGTACTTCTGGAAGAATGCTTTCCTGTATTCCCATTCAAACTTTAAATTGAGGGAAGGGACTTGATTTGATGCATAGCTAAATCACTTGATTCTTTCCTAATTATTGTGAACTATGAATTTTAAATAGATACATAGGCATCTTTCCATCATTGGGTCAGGTGGAAGTAGCTTTCTCACTTCACAGAACCCAAGTTTGACTTGAGCATATCTTTCTTATTTATTTTAATATGTTCCATTTCATATCTCCAAATGTTTTCATTTTACCCAGTTCTGTGGGTCAGTTCCAAAATTCACATACTACAACCATTCCTCTCCCCACCTCTACCAGAATGAGCAATCATATTTTATTCCTTATTCTCCCTAGTGGGCTTCTTCTGCCAGACTTGTGTTTGTTTTGTTCGCCTGCCAAACTCCACCAAATGTCTTGTTTTAAAGATGATGGGCCAGTCTCTGCATGGGTTCAGATGGTTCTGCAGATTTTTTTGAGGCTTGATTTTGTTTTGTTTTTTTCCACCCCTCTCTTTTGTTTTGTGCCTTTTTTTTTTATTTATTTTATTTTTACTTGCAGATTTTTCAGTCTGTAAGGCATTGCAGCTAAGATGATCTTCAGCTGAGGAGTGAATTTTGTTCTGTTCTTCCAGAATGATAGATGTTAAAACCCACTTTAAAGCAATCAGGAATTTAGAGCACTGCGTGGCCAGGTCTTTCACTCATTTATGAAATAACTATCAGCTGTCCAGGAATTTGTGGTTTAAACACAGTATTTACAGCTAGTACAGTTTAACAACTCTTCAGTTTGTTTACATGACCTGTTAAGGGCAAAACTTATGTTCACTCATATTCTTCTACAATCAGTGTAATCCTGAAAGCTGCCATGAAAGTTCGATTTCAGTAGTTCACTGCTGACATTTTTATGAAATTCCTCTGGGATGTGAATTTTTACTTCAGCACTGTGGGTAATGCCTATGTAAATCTGCCTGGGAAAATAAATCAAATTACGTGCAAGACTAAAATTATTATTTTTTTTTTCCCCTGAACTATTTATCAGTTCTATTCCATTCCAGAAAATGATAATGATGTGGTTGTCCAGGCTGTCATCTTAATATTACAATGTGAGTGGGATATTTTTCATACTGTTGGGAGCTCAGCCAAAAGAAACAGCTATGTTTGAAATATTTTTTGGTTTGTTTGTTTGGTTGGTTGGTTTTTTTTTTTTTTCATTTTATTTTTATTTTTAATTTGAATTCAAACCCTTATGTTCCATGGTGCTGGAACAACTGCCTGTATAGAGGGAATATGTCACATTTCCAGGAAGGTCGTACAAGTGCCTGGACCAGTTACAAGTTTTGGGTGGTGGTGAAGGTTATGTGGCCTCTCTTCTAAGATGCTGCTGTCACTTGTACTGTTTTTGGGAGTGGGCTCTGAATGGATTCTGAAGAATAACAGGGAATCCTAGGAATGTGCACTGATATCAGTAGTGGTTTTTCATTATTAAAACTCTTGCTCTGTGGCTTTTGAGGCCAGCCAGCTAGGTCAGAAGACACTCAATGCATGGAATGTGTTATAATCTGTGGCTCCTGTTCCTCTGGTAGAGGTGTCTGTGAAGGACTGTGAAAGGTGTCACGTCCAGTGTTGAGCACAATTAATAACTAATATACTCTCTTTTTTCATAATTAAGGCATTCCAGTGAGTCCCTTCTTCTACCACTCCTTTTCATCTCAGATTTTTCTCATGTCCTCAGTAGTAAATTCAAGGAGAAAACCATTGCAGTTAATCCCAGGCAATAAACACAGAGGCAAACAGAAAAATAATTTTCACCAGTTTTTCTATCTCTGTCCTATGAAGTCTTACATCACAATGCAGTTATCAAAAAAAGGCAAGGGAGAGAGAAAACAAGAAGAAATATAAAATCATTTCCTTATCCAGTTTTGCAGCTTCATAACAGTGAATTGAATAGAGAGATTTGGTATTTGCGAATTACCCATGGATTTAGCATTTTCAGCTTCCCTATATTTTGGAGGCATTTGTCCTGATTGAGTCTGCTGTCATTCCAGTAAAATCATCTGGGAGAGAAAAACTTTGTGGATAACCTTATAACATCTGGGTTTGTGAATGTTTTGATCTCAAAGTAAAATTAACTGGCACTTCTGTCTATCTTGAACCTTCTACAGTCATTTACAGCCATGAAATGAGACGAGATCATTGTAGTATCATTTTCCTCTCACTTCAAGAAATGTATAAAGTATCTGTAAGAGGGTAGGTAGTGGAACACATGAACCACTCTTCTATTACAGGGACTAACATTAATATGTTAATTTAATGTTGGTAATATTAGAATTAGCTATTCAGCATATATTAAGTACGTAGAATCATAGGTTGGAAAAGACCTTTAAGATCATGGAGTCCCAACTGTAGATTTGAAGTTGATGAGTTGAAGTTTGCATATGGTGAACTTCGAGAAATGGATTAAGAGCCCCTGTGCCTTCCTGGGGTTGGTTGGTTTTTCCTCCTTGTTTTTTTTTTTTTTTGTTTCTTATAGAAGAAGGAAAACATGATGAGATAAAAGAGATGTGCCACGAACATACACAAATCTTGAAAGCATCAGTGAGATTTTTAGTTTCTTCTCAGCAAACCTGAGGTAGACAGAATTAGAAAATTTTTTAAAATTTTTAAATAAGACTGTCCGATAGACCTTTTGGACTCTCCACTTTTTTTTCATAGAATCATGGAATATGCTGAGTTGAAAAGGACCCATCAGGATCATCAAGTCCAACTCCTGGCCCTGTGCAGGACACCTCAAGAATCACACCATGTGCCTGAGAATATTGTCCAAACACTTCTTGGACTCTGACAAATTTGGTGCTGTGACCACTTCCCTGGGGAGTTAGATTTGGGATTTTTGTTTGCTTGTTTGTTTTTAAACAGCATGTATTTCTCCTTGCCTCTGAGATGTCCTTTCCAGAGGCTTAAATTTTGGACTATGACAGTCAGTTTAATTTATCTATAGGTAGCAGTGTGTAGTGGATGGTTTTTGGAAATTTTACTCTATGATGACTACTCCTTGAGCATTTACACCAGGGGCAAAGCCAAAAAGGTGCAATGCTCCTGTCAGCTTTTCTGACACAAGAAGTTTAGAGTCCAGCATTTTAAGGCCATTTAAAGACTGCAGTAGGGAGAGTGGTGATGCCTTTTGTTACTACTAGTAGACCATTAAAGTTGAAGAGAGGAAAATACAAGAGAGAAAGCAAAGGTGGGGGCGATCCTCTGTCTGCATGCAATAACTTGACTAGGTTACACTAAGGTCAATGAGGAGAGGACAAGTCACCAAGTTTGAAGGTGCAAAATACGTCTTTGCTGCCATTTTCTTCATGATGTAGGCAATGGGAGACTTGGAGGTATTTTACCATACTCTGCTACCAAAGAGTGCATTAAAATAGAAGCGCATTAGATAGAGTCTTGATCCTTTAGGGCTTTTGGGGGCTTTATCATATGCTGATTGCCTGTGGCAATGTTTGCCTGATTCCAGTGAGTTGTTTAAACTGGGTGTAACATGAGACCAAGAGATCAAGTAGCGTCTTACCCTTCCTGAGGTACACTGGAATGTGATGAAACTCTGTGGATTTGGAGACTCTTATAATAGCAGATGATGATAAATTAGTTTAAAGACAACCATTGAACAGGACTAGGATTTCAGGGAACTACCGCAGAAACAGAAATAAGTCATCTGCAATTTCATTTGGCTGCGTGATGCACAGCGGAGAAGTTACAAATGGTGCTATTTAGCATACGGATAATAATCAGGGCTATTTTAAGTGTGTCTACTGAGCTTGCTATGCGAAATTTATAGGTGCATAGTACTACTTAGTGACTGAGGTTTGCATGTGCCCTATAGGAGGCTGTAACATATTGTGGATTTTTAATCTAGAAGAAAAATTATTGTGAGAATGAGGAAAGGGAAAGTGGGCCTCATATGTCCTCTCTTGCTGTCTTTACTCTTGTTAAGATGGGCTTTACCAGGACAAAAATATTCAGACTTGTCCACAGAATACATTTCAAGCCAACCAGCAAATAAATCATTACCTGAGGAGAAGCTGTTTGCGTGTGTATGTGTGTGTGATGGTGGTTTTTTTTCAGGAAAAAACCAATTTATTTCCACAAAAAGATGTGACACCATATTTATGCAGACAGGTTTCAGGACACAGAAAGAACATCCATGAAATGAGACCAGATCATTGCAGTATCATTTTACTCTCACTTCAAAAAATGTATGCATTTTCAGAAGTCACTGAATTACGTTTGAGGTAGATTTTGCAGACATGCACAGCATTTGGTTCTGCATGCCCGTTCTCCCATCCTCACAGCAGAGGCCTGCTGCAGAACTTGGGCTCTTGAAGTATGTTGTTCTGCTGAAGTGTTGGGAATAGGACATTTTCTAGGTCATGTCATATAGAAAAAGCCTTATTTTGGCACACACGTGTCTTCACGTACAAATGTGCACATATATGCTGTATGGATGCAATTCTAGTATACTTAGTTTAAAGATGTTTCTTTTGACAAAATAAATGCAGGGAACAGTAAGACATTAAATGCGTAGCAGGAGAGAAGAGATAAGAAATCCAAACCCAACTCTATGGTAATGCATACTTTCTGGGATGGTCCTGAAGGTAATGGATTTGATTTTAAACTCTATAATTATCAAAAGTGCAACTTTGTTGTGTAATATCTGTCTGCTTTTTACCTTTTCCAAAAGGACAAGCAAATTTTATTAACTTTTTTTTTTTTTTTTTACTTACTTGCTGACTAATACATCATGGTAGAGGACATTGGAATCACTGGAATGTCTATCCATGTATGGTGGGTGTAAGCTGACTACCCACCTGACGATACTCAGCTGACAATAACAATGGGAAAATGCCAGATTTGTAGGAACTTGTCATTTCAGTGCATCCTTATCTGCAAAGGCCGGATTTATTACTCGGACTATTTCTTGTGCATTTGATAACTGGGTTGGAATAGTTGTCACTGAAGCTTTAATAGACTCACACATCAGACAAGCAGAAAGAAGGGGAGAGTGGCAAAAGCTTTTTAATGCTTCATCAAAATTTTATTTCTTTGCTTTTAATAAAATCTAGTTAGGGAAATATATTTATAGGACTTCTAGTATGGTATATTTATGAATTCTGAAATATAAGAGGAAAAGTCCCCCACGCTTGCATAGCTCTAAACCAAAACATTGCTCTTCAGACACTTTTCTCATTCCTCTGTTTTGGGTAACATCTTAGTGAATGAGTAACAAACTGCACTGAACTCCCACAGTCTGTCACTCTGTACCTCAGCCTCTTCTGTGCCATGCCTGGATTGAGCCTGTACTTTTGGCTTTTCCAAAATGCACTTTGAATTTGTGAGTGGAGCTGTTGATCTTTCTCTGGCATTTGCACTGGCTTTGTGGGGAGCTTCCCTTGATCTGTGCTGTCAGAACACATCGGGGTGTGCATATCGGAATACCTGCTGCTCTGTTCCGTCAGGTCTGTCTGGATTGTACTGCTTTGCCCTTGTTTCATCCTCCCTCCTGGCTGACAAGAGCGCAGGAGTGCAGTGTGTTGACAGAGGTCTCCATCTGACATTTCCAGGTGCCCCAGTCAGGCAAAGAGAGCCGCTGTTTCTTCTGCTTCCCACGCCTGTCTGCTTGCCGACTGCCAGCACGGGCCCCTGATCCGGTGGATGTGTGCTCAGCTGTTTCCACTGAAACACATGTACAAGATGCTAGGGGTGCACGTGAAGCAGTGTTGATTTTGTTGTTCCAGTCCTTAGTTCTCCGCAGCACGAACATTCCGCAGGCTGGTTCCTCCTCTAAGCCATCAGGCTGCAAAGATGCTGCTGAGCTCATCTCTTCTGATGTTTTATGGTCTACCAGTACATAACCCTAAGTGGTCTTGAAGAAGTCAGCATACAAGTGTAGAATAAATTTTCTTTTGAAAACACTTCTTCATGGGAAATTTGAAAGTGCTCTCTTCTGAATGAGGGATTGCTTTGTACTCACCACATCTAACAGGAAACAATGAAGAATGAAGCACTTCTGTGGGGATACCTGAACGTTAATGATATTAGTTAACTGTTTGTATTTTGGTCACTGACAAAAGCAAAAATAAGCAAGTTTATGGTTTGATTTTTTTTTCCCCTACTTTATGTTAACACTTTAAAGTAAGAGAAATAGTTCATTATTTGATTGTCTAGGAATTCAGGAATTATATGTCAGGAATTATAATTAGTTTCAAAAGGCCCAATCTGCTTTCTAGAAAGGAAATCTGCATATGACCTTTGTAATTAAATTAAGGTGTCAGTTTGAGAGTGTTACCAGGGTCTCTGCAATTCTGATCTTGCCCTTTCTCAATTAAGTTGGGCTGGGGAAAAATAAGTTAATTATAAACTAAGGCAGGCTGGAGCAACACAACTGCTTTCAGCAAGAAATATGTGTGCTATTTTTTAGGTGGGGTTTTTTTGGGTTTTGAATTTTTCAGAATTATTTTTAAGTGCTTCTTAATGAAATATTCATGCTTCATTTTATTAGAATGGTAATTTAGTCACATGCTTCTGGAGGGGAAGACTGCCAGGCATGACTAAACTGTTGGATCTTCCTCAGTGTTGGTCCATTTTTGTTTTACAGATTGATTTAATTGACTCCAGATTCCCTCTGCACATTGAATACAAATGTATTGTTTGGTTAAAATCCTGGAGTCCAAATCAGGCACGGGTCCCACTGACTTAATGGGAAACCATTCCCAAGAGTTGTAGGACTGAACTAGCTGAGCTGTTGCGCTCCAGGGATGCAAAAGCAGTATTATTGTCTTTCATAACAGAACTGCAGAGAAAAACATTATCAGTCTCTCAGTTAAGCAGTAGCAGCTCTTCAAGTTTTCAGTCCAGTTTTACTTGGCTTTGTAGTTGCACAAAAAACCCTATGAGTGGGGCAGTGAAAACTGAGGTTGAGCTCTTTTATGTTTTTTTCCTCATTTCCCAAATCCTTCATGCAGACATCCCTTATTTTTCCTTATCATTTAGTTTTGGGTTGCCTGGTCCTGAGGAAAAAAAAGGCTGGAGGAGCCAGGGAAGTATATCTGGCAAGCCAAGCAGTTTATGTGGCTCGTGGGAAGACACAGCAGTAGACTGTCCTGAGTGCACGGACGGCAGCGAGCTCGGAACCTGTCACACAGTGGGAGGTTCGTCTGGCTGAGCTGGCAGACACAGATTAGTCAAAATGTGTAATACTCTTGAATGCAAAGTCACAACTGAGATCTCGTGTCTTGATCTGGAAATTAAAAAGGACTTATGTGCAAGCAGGAAGTTCATAAACTGGCTTATTCCTTTCCAAAAGCCTGCAGAAATGAAATAAACGAACAAAAGGCTGTTGAATTCAATGGGAATTGCTGAGAACAATCAAATGAACATCTTTGCTGATGTCAAATACAGTTACAGCTTCTCAATGGGTGAATTTCCCTGAAATTTGGCAGAATTATGACAATAATTTAGGATATCTCAGGGTTGCATTAAATATACTCTGATAGAAAAATCACTAAAACCTCATTAAAATTCTTATGTGAATCTATTAAAGTGTTCATAAATACTTGCTTAAATAAGAGCACAAGCTTGTCATTTAGATGATCACTGAAAGAAATTTCCTTTAAATGTAGTACACAGCAAGGCCTGAAATGGATTACTCAATCAGAGTAGCTCTGACTAAGGTACACTCTTAAGTGGGGAGCAAAGGTGTTGTAGTAAATAAAGTCGTTGGAGAATCTTGATTTTGGAGCTATGGTAGTTGATAGGATGCATAATGGATGTTGTTTCTTTAATTTCTGTGTGCTTTAAGATTTAATAATTTCCCTGAAGAATTAATTCAGTGTCAGGACTAATGCTGCATTTAATACGTGTTAGAAAAGGATGACAAGAACTGCTGCTGCTCTTGTTGCACTCAGTTTCAGAGGGTTTCTGGAGGTTATTTGTGTAAGGCAGGGAAAGCTTCATCCTGCCCGTATAAATTCAATTGTGGCTGAGAGCAGGGAAGAGTTAGTTGGGGTCACGTAGTCACAGTAAAACCTTTGCTGAAAGAGACAGGTCTAGAAGAACGGTGCTTACAAGGTCTCATGTCTTGGAGAGGAGTAAGTTGGAAGCAGAAGTGCTTCTCCAACGCTAGGGTAACTCACTGCTACAGAGCTTCCATGCCAAATTAAGTTTTTCACAAGAGTGCACTTCACAGACTTACTGCCATGTGTTATTGAACAGAAACAAGTAACCATGTCCCCTGAGGTAAAGGGGAAGTTAAAGGATTAGCTGGTGATGAGAGTTCTTTCCCCCCTCTAATTAAATAAAAGATTTTTATTGTGGAATGGAAGTCTGATTGTGTCTAAGCAATTCTGGTGATTGGCTCCAATCTGCACCTCCTTGGAAAAATGAATTTAAGCAAATTTCTGCGAAATTAAATTTTAAGAAGCCTCAAAATTTCTCTGAAATTTGCTATGGCTGTGGCTTGCTTTCCCCTTTTGGAAGAGGGGAAGGGAGATAAAGATTTTAATGTTATCGGGAACATGTAGTTTGGGAAATAAAGGGTGTAATCTTTGGTCTAAAAAAACTCGACTCCTTGAAATCAGTGAAATGAGAGGAGGAAAAAAAAAAAGAGAGAGAAAAAAAGAAGGAATGTTGGGAAGAGTCCAAATCCACAAACCCCACAGACATTCCACCTCAGCAAATGCCTTTTGTTTTTGACAATGCTCTATATTATCTATTGGGGGTAGAAATGGCAGATTTTCCACATAAATGTAAATGATGTCTTCATGATAAAAAGTAAATGTGTAAATAGTGATGTTGTTGACAGAGGATGATAAAAGGCCTAGTATAGTGGCAGGTGACCAAAGATAAATATTTTAAATGTGTAAATAATTGAAGGTTTTCACTTCTTAGCCCTATATTTGTGCTGTAGACAAAAGTAAGAAGCTACTTGATACCCTCTCACACATACCTCTTAGAGGTTGTGATTCACAAGGACTCAGGGTGTGTGCCTAAATTATGCAAACACAAGGAGTGTTTAGCTAATGGGACTTTTCACAAGCTTAAACTTATTAACACACTGTAAGGTTAAAAAGCAGATGCTCTATTTTCACTCAAAAAGGTGATAAGGTAAATTGCACTGGGGAGAAACCAGCAATGTGTGTACCCTCATAAAATTCTGTGCAAGGACATATATTTAGGAAATAGCAGCGTCTCAGTTACAAGACACTGTCTAAGCCTTGTAGTTGTATGAGTGCATGTGCACACGTATATGTTGGCTGGCAAAGAAATAGGAAAACAAGTTCTCAATTTTGACAGATATTATTAGATCATTCAAGCTATAAAGTTCTGACCTGTTAGGTAAAATTAAGTGTAAAATGGGATCTCTCACTAGCTTTTCCTGTTAATATAATAGGAAAACTGTTACATTAAGAAAAAAGATCAAATCAATCACATTTTATTTATAATCTACTTAATTTTACCTTGTAGCGCAGTAGATATATTCTAAAAATAGTACATATGACTTAGAATATTAAGTGACAAAAATTATAGTAAAAAATTATTTATAAGAGTTTATTGTGGGGTTGAGGTTTCTTTCTTTTGAGAGGGAGTGAAAGAAAATTTGGTGACTTTTGAATTCTTCAGTGAGACCATACTAGAAGTTTCTTCTAAAATAATTTAGAAATGAGAAACAGAGTTACTTTATCATTACGGTATTTACTAAGCACATAAAAATGGTATCCCTGTTACTTAGAAATAAAATCAGGAGAGGGTTGCCTGGGAACGTGAGAGCCCATCTAGCTCCTCTCTTATCTGGAGGCAGGATCAACTATACCTGTGTTCTTCCAGACAGTTGTTTATCTAGCCCTTTCTTAAATATTTTCAGTGATGGAAAATCCATATTCTTTGTAGCCAGGCAGTTCGTTCTGGTGCCTCTTTTATACCAGAAGGGGTTTTTCTTTCAGCTCCCTAACCCAAATCTGCATTACTGCAGTTCAAGATCATTTTATAGAAGTGGAGAAGAGGTTCTTTTATTTGTAGCAGCAACTTCCATATATTTATTTAAAGAGTTATTATGATCCATGCAAGTCTCCTGTAAGTTAAAGAGCATTAATTCTTCACTTAACATTTATCCCAGGATTGTACTGAAATCGAGAAACTATGGTGTAGGAGATATAACTGCATTTAGAGTGAGATTGATTTGGAGTACTTTAATTATAGCTCTTAATTATACCTGCTTATTCTAGCAGATACCTGCAATGTCACCCAATGATTGTCATGTCAGAATGGGAAAAATAGAAAGTGTGTATCAAGAGCTTTTAAACTCTTGATTTTGGTTGTTATTTTGCTATTTTATAAACAGGTCATTTCTTGTACTGCTCTCAAGTACATATTGCATTTTTGCTGCAAGTTTTGTGCATAATATTGAAGCAAAGTAGAGATTCTAATGTCCAAATTTATATTAATTTGGGTGATTTTGTTACAGAAACAATATGAGATATGGGTAATTATCTTTTTGTTTACATGTGGAATTATAAAGAACATCTGAGGAGGTTGAAGTGGATTCAACTAAAAGATTGCAGCAAACATTAGAATTCATTTGTAATGAACTGCAAGTGTTAGGCAGACTATTCCAGCTCTTGCTGATCTTGATTTCATTTCTTTTAGTAATGTTAGAATTCTGAAAACCAGAACTTTTCATTTTTTTTTCTTTTTTTCTTTTTTTATGCAGGGGAAATTGAGGTTTGAAGGTAGACATACTGAATTAATTTGAATGCATCACATTTGCATTTGTGCTTGGCTGCTTGATTGGTTTTGTTTTCTTTTTGTTTTCATCTGGGAATAAAGGCAGAATGATCCTAAAAATGTATATTATTGAAATGAGGGACCACAGATAGAGTTCAAGTCAGAAGCAGAAAGGTCTCTACCCTGCTGTTTTGCAGGGTATCCCAGGAAGGGTTTTAACAGTGGAGACTTGATCAGCTTGAAAGTTCGTTTACATAAAAAAACAAACCAAACCAGAACAGCAACCAAAAAACCCAGAACTCTAGCCTGTACCAAATGAGAAATATAAAAATGCAGATACATTTGTTATCTGCCAAATGCAGGGCTAGGGATAGCCATGATTTGAACAGGAAAGAGGGGATAAGGAGGCTGCTCCTGCCACCCTCCAGTGTGCCCTGAAGGACATGCTCAGACCGGACCTACAGCCCGACTGCAGCACATGGTTATCCATCCCTCCTGCCCAGGCAACACCTGAAACACCAGCTGGGCTTAGACCATACATTAATACCTCTGATTATGTTTAGTTCCTCTGCAAATCACTCAGTGTTTAAAGCAGTCTTTTTCTAGATGTGAAATGGACTTCTGTTAATTTGGATCTAAGAGCGGTTCAGCCACAAGCGGCTTCAGTGAGTTCTCCTGACTTTGAGGTGAGCACGCTGCCGTGGGCTGAAATACAAGTTCAGAATTACTCCTCAATAAAGTCCGATAACTTGTTACACACTGTCTCTGTGCTCTTGTTGTTAATATTTTAAAATAAAATATCTTTTTTTTCCCCTTTCTGCTTCCTTTCCCCAGAAGGCCAATAACAAACAGAAAAACATCTACTTTACTTCTGGTCTGTGCAAGGTTTTGAAAACTTCTTCATGAGCTTCACATCTGTGGCATTCAGCTGCCTTTTATCCAATTCACTATCATTTTGTGGTATCTCAGTGACTATGACTGTTTGCAAACATATCTTTCTTTTCTCTGTGGGGGCTGCAGATTCTTCACATGAAGACCTGAACACAAGTCATTCTGACACCAGCAGGAACTTGGGGATCATTAGTTTAGGGTGGGAGTGGGGATGAGCATTAACTTTGTACAGATATCGGATATAGTGGGTCATAGAGAAAGGAAAACCATTGATCTGAGTGCTGTAAGTGCCTGCTGTAGGTGTTCTTGAGAAGCAGGAAGCCAATTGATCTCTGAACTCAATAGGTCAGCAATCCATTATTGTAGGTCAGAGGGATGGTCTTCCTTTTAGTTTTGTAATGATTTTACCCAGTGCACTGGACAGTTTTTTTCATGAATTTTGAAATTATGATTCCAAAGAATCATGTCCTTTCAACCTTTTCTATTTGTGGCCTTTATCCTGGGATTCCTTTCCATTTATGTTGGCATATATGTATATGAATGTATGTAGTAACCCAAATTAAAATACAATTTCCAGTAAAATGAAAGTATTTGAAAAATTTATCATAGATTTGCTAAATCATTTATAAATTTCTTTCAAATAGTGTTATATTAAAAGTGGAATTCATAGGACCAAATATAATAAGCTAAAATACATCCTAAAAGTGTATGCATATTCCCCCAGAGTATGAAAGGAAGTTGTACTGATCAACTAAATATATCTATCCACAATGGAGATTTTAGGGTTGGTTTGCTTTGGGGTATTTTGGGGGGAATATTAGTAGAGAGTTTTAAGAAACAAAAGAATATTTTCTGCATCTCGCAATCAGGGATGAATTCTTGGTGTAATTATTTTCTTGTGTAGGAGAGTGCTTTTATATAACTATATATGTATTTTCATCCATAAATATATATTTTTATAGATATATCTAAAAAAATCTCATGCAACTGTGTTTGTATGACTAAGCTTAGACCTGAATAGCACAAAAAAGTATGAACCTGTAGATAAGCATAAGGCTGAAACAAAGCATTGACCTAAACACCAGCAGAGTTGCTGCCTAGGTTCTGCATTTTCAATGTATATCCTGAGCTAAGGTTGTTGTGGAACATTTTAAATTACGTGGCAAAAATAAATTCTTTTTTGAAAACAAGAATATTGCTAGCAGAAATTCAAGTTGTCGTTATTAAATTAATGCGATTTCAAGAAAGTAATTCAAAATCCAAGTTTCAGGTATCAAATTGATGCAATTTTAATGAAGTAATTAAAGTTAAGGCAGAAAATTACTGTTTTGGCATTGTATCAAGCTATAGTTTTAGGAGGTATTATTCCAAACACATGAATAATCAGCACATAATTAAGTGAAGCATATGCCAATAAATTCAGAGACTTTCACAAGTAGAATATTGTAATGGTAACTAATGAAAGAAACCCATAGAATATAGTCAGAAAAATATAACTGTGGAATTTAAAAACAACACAAACCCCACTGGTATTGTAGTGAATATAGAATTTACTGGTGCCATCTACTGTTGGTAAAATAGAGATGACAGAAAGATGTAAGCCAAGTGGTGGAAACAAGCAGGAGAAAAGAGAGGTGGAATCATTCCACTCCTTCATAGCAAACTGAAGAAAAATGTGATGGGAAGGTCAAATTAGCTTATCATGTTTCTGAGTTCTTACCAATCTAAAAGGAAAAAAAAAAAAAGGAAATAATTAAGACTGTAATTGGGAACTTTGGGCTTTTTTTAAAACCTCAAACTCTGTGATTGTTCACAGAGGAAAGCCAGGACCAGATATGTGCAATACAACTATTTTGGGATTGGAGTTTGTCTTGATAACTTTATCCTGTTTAGCTTTTAAATCTAATGGGATCAGTTCTTCAGCTTGTACAAGCAGGTGTTGTTTAATTAGTATTAGTGTTGAAATGCCATACTGAAATGTGACAGGCAGGAATGTGCTTTTTTTTTTTTTCCCCTGCTTGGCAGGAACAAATTTCCTTCTTTGGGTTCTAAGAAAGCAGATAAATGTTGGAGTAGTTTGAAAAGTATCAGCAAAAATAACGCAGAGATCAAAAGGACGACTGCAGTAGAAACAATTCAGGTTTTTAAGAAAAAAAACACTAAAGGACGAGTTTCTCAACATAAGAAAACCCGTTAGGAATTTAAGAAATTCGACTGCTTGTGCTTTTCAAGTGAACCTGAAGCAGTGACAAAGGCAAGCACAAGATGTTTCTGAGTGCTTGTGTGCAGAGTACTTCCAGGGCTCTCCTGCTGGAGATTTAATCTCTTTCATTATGGTCTGGGCTGGGTGTTTTTTTCCTTTTAAAACTACACCCTGGTTTCATTGAACTCAACACCAAAGGTCTTGATTACTTTAGCCAAGGTAGAGTTTCACCCACAGGTGACCCTGAAATATGAAACTTCTCCATCTCCTGGACAGAACCGTGCTCTGGAACGTAAACTGTTGTTCCCTGCCAGTGTACTTTTGTAATCTTTGAGATGACTTTCTTAATGTGACTGGGATTTAATTTATAGTTCATGGTCAAGGAGGTGACCACTCTGTCAGTAGTCAGATTGACATATAAATTCAAAGGTCCAGTTTTGTTTCTTCATGTTGCTGGGAGCTTGTCTAGAAAACTCAATAGGACTTTAAACATCACTGGTGAAACAGAGATACCACAGAGAAACACATCAGGTTTATTTCAGGAAAACCTTAAAGGCTTCATTTGATTTCAGGAGGGGAAAAAAAGTGCAAAAATCCAAAATGTAAACTTGGACTCTCATGGTTCATACATGACTTAAATTCAGGACAGCTCCCCAACAAAGCAGAATCCCAAGGGTGTACTGTTTCCCAGTCTCCCTTAGAGGTTCTGGGTGAGAATGAAGCAGCTCTAGTTGTTTCTCTGGGAAGCTGTGTCTGGAGGTAAGGAACCTCCAGGACGTTTTCTGGCTCACAGGCCTGAGGGAATGTTGGAAATGCTCTGAACTGACTAAAGGCATATGCAGTGAGCATGGTTAGAAATGGTACAGATAAGCCTAGGGTACCAGTGTCCTTTGCTGTTTATAGAAGTTGAGTGATAAAAACTTGCCACATAAAGGGATTCAAACCTATGTTCCAGAACCCAGAGCTGTGGGTTACCTTGTCAGGGTGAGGAGCATCATTCTCCTGTTTCTTCAGCTGTCTGCTGAAGTTGGCTGCTGTGCAGCTCAGGGTGTGAGGTCAGAGCATTTGGGTCAGGACAGAGACAGCTGTCCTGAAGTCCCCAGACTGCTTATGCGATTCACATCATGCAGCCACTTGGTTACCAACACCACCCCTGCTCTGGAGCAGGGAGTATAGCCCCCAGAGTGCTGCTGTTGTCTGATGGCTCAATGTGCAGGCTTTGGTTGGTGACACAGCAAGCTGTGCTTTTGCCTACCAGCAGGAGCCTGGGTGTGTGTAAATGTTGGTACGCTTGGAATAACACCTTCACAGTCATCTTACTTTTAACGTATACAGTGCAGAGTTAATCCTCTCCTTCTGCCCGAAACGCCAGACAGGTGGGTTTGTCCACTTGCTTATTTGCTAAGATGGCACTGGATGCATCAGTGGGCAGGATGGAAGGCAGAAGGGTTCCTGCATATAGGCGAGAAGAAAACCGGGGCCTTCAGCAGTTACTGACAGAGAATTCCAAAATTGCTTTTTATACATGGAAAACAGTGAGATTTAGTGTTCCTATGATTCACCATGCATGGGTTTTACAACCTTGCTTCATTTCATTCAGAAACCGGAAGGTATTGGGTGAATCAAGCTGAAGGGTAATAGAAAGGACTGTCATGTTTTTGAAGCAGTTCAGTGCTACCTTAAAGAACTGGATTATAACAATGCCTGTGCCCCTGAACTCCTGTATTGTATAAATCAACTTATTTAAACCTGAATTTTCACAAAAAAGAGAATTGATGATCTCAGTTACAGGCATGCTGAACCCTCAAAGTTGACAGAGAAGCTGAAGGCTTTGGATATGTAAAACCCAAGTAATATGAAGAGTTCTAGAAAATAACAGATTGTATTTCTTGCTAAATGGGCACCAAATCACTAAATATGTGCTATTTTTTTTTCTGTCTTACATTTCTTCATGTGAAAATTGCAGATAATATGATTCCCTTCCACTTCTTGATCAGAAAATTGCAGATGATTCCCTTCCTAGAGGAGTCTGGTGAAAATAAACTAATATTTGTGATGTTGTTTGATACTATATCAAGGAATACTTAGAAAAATCCCACACACAAATTCAAATTGATTCTGTTTGCAGAGCATGTTTGAATGGACCACACTAAACTAAAGCGTATGGTCACACACACTGAACACTGAAGAGAAACCCAGATTTTAAGTATCTTTTCATTGAATAAATGTTGCAATCCATCTTTTACATTAAAATGGGCAAAGGTCTTGCAAAAGAGTTTGGATGTGGTTGTACAGTTAAGAATTACATCACAGTGCAGACACGTGGAAGGCTGTCCCTTAATTGTTGCATTCTGTAAGTTTTTTGAATGTTTATTAAGATATAGCTGAAGTTGCTGTGGTTTTTTAATATATTCCGCCTTTTGATTTTGATTTTACAGCGCCTACCCCTTTAGTCTGTATATGTTCTATGTTGCAGCTTCTTTGCAAACACTGTTCTCTGTTAAACTGATGATTCAAGAGTGAATCAGTACATATTAGTGTATATAGACTGTGAAACTGTGCCTTAAAATGACTCAAGGCAACCCTAGGGGAAAAAAATAAAAATCTACACTAAACATGTTTTCCTTGCCCAGATAATTGATGATCAGAGATATTTTAAGTCTGTGCCAGGAGTACAAATCACTGCATAGATGTCTCTCAACTGTGAAATTGCTCAGCCTATCCAAGGTCTACACTACTTAAAGTATAGAGTATTGAATATATTTTCACCTGTGTGTAAAATCTGAATAGTGGCATTGTATCTTCCTGCTACCTTTCAAGGCTTTTCCACAGACTGATTAACTACTATATAGGACTTCAGTAATGCAGATAAAACAACAGGATTAATCTTTTTGGTGTGCCTACTTTAGTTTTAGTATATGTTGCATCAAAAGCTTTTCTGTGCTGGATGTGTACGGTCTTAATATTTGAGTGTTGTTTGCATTAGCTATTGTTCAATTTTTGTTAGTATTAGATTAATGCTGCAGCACTGCTGTAAAGCTGTGGTGGTGCAAAGGCACAGCACTGATCTGTGTGTATAGAGACAGGTTTTCTCTATGGTTGCTTTCTTGGTGTGTGATTTTTTTATGGTGCTTTTCATCTGTTCAGAATTTTTTTCTGTTTTGGGGTAGAGGTTTTTTGGTGGGTGTTTTTGTTTTTATCTGATTGTTTTGCTTTGCTTTTCTGTGTTTGTGTGTATGTGTTAATGCTTTAGGATTAGTCAATCTATTGTCTGCTGCAGAAGTACTTGTTTGTCCTTGGGGAGATGAGAGGAATTTTCAGAAGGGTACCGTACAGACTCTGAATACTAGTGATTTGTGCCAGTATCTTCCCTTCGAAGTAGATGGCTCCCAGCCCTGATTGAAGTGAAAAGTGATTTCTAGCATATGACTCAATGATTTGATAGCATCTCTAAACCTGGATGGGTCAGGGGAGAAGTTTGTGTGAAGGTTAAAACTTTGGCATGAATCCAGGTTAAAGTCTTCAGCAGATAGATACCCTTAAATGAGCACTTAATGCATCATCAGCTGCTACTCTAATAACACTGCATTGCCTCTGGGCAAAGTTCAGGTTTACCCTTTTTTTAAAAAATATTGTGAATTGTTTAGTGGTTTAGGATTTAACCACTCCTTGTTAGTAATTAAAGTCTCAGACATACCATATTACCAGACTTTCCTTTCGAGGTGTTTCCATATAAACTTCATAATGTCGTCTAAGCCAGATGGTTAGAATTGGAAACTTAAGTAATTTTTTACCCTCATTATGTTAAAGGTACTTTGCCAACAGGTTCACTAACCAGGCATATCACCGCAATGTAGGGGTTTGCATCAGTTTGTGAATCTAAATTACAGCTTTATTATATTATAACACTGTTAGAAATTCTAGATTCAGCTCATCTAAATATCAATAATGTAAATTTGCCTCCCTTCTCTTCTTGTCCTGAGAAGGTTTCTTAGCAGTGCTGGTGACTGCATCTGGCTACACATTTAAATAGCAATCATTAGTTTGAAGTGTGAGAAACTTCTGGAAACTGTCAATTTTAAGTTATTATAGTAGATATGCATATTTAAAACTCTGGAATTGAGATAGCAGCAGCCAGTGTCTTTTTCAGTGTATCTTTCTCAAATGATTTCTATTCTGGTCTGACTTGAGTGAAATAATTTAAAATCTAAATGCCTAGGTTTGGTGTTTCATTTTAGTACATTCATTATTTTTTTCTTAGGTTCTGCATTTGAGTTTCAGATCCCATCAGAAGAAAAACTTGATTACATTTCTGGACTTCTGGTTCAGGGATTCTTTTGTTGCAGAATGCTGCCTTGCTTTTTGTTAAGCAATTTTTCTTTCTCAATCGATAGAAATCATTTCTGCTGGTGGGGTGGGGGAGAAAAAGATCAATCTGAGCTTTACAGTATTTTGTTGTTGTTTTTAGTTCAGAGCAAAGTGATTTTGGACGATGTGATACCCCAACCCCTGGTGAACGAGCTGTTTCTTGCAGTGACCACTTTCCGGTGACTTGGCTCTCAGTGAATTTTCTAACAGCAAGGTGACACTGCCATGAGGAGATTTGTCAGATTTGGCAATAATTAGCATCACTGGAGGCTTAGCAGGAAGCTCAAGGTCAAACTGTCTCCTTGAACTGATTTCTTTTTTCCTCTCCTAGGGAGGTGATCCTAGCAAAGAGGGGTTGAGGCATTCCTGGGATTAAATGGGGAAGGATAGATTTTTGTGCTTTTCTAGATAATTAGAGGCCTTTAGTCTCTGAAGTTCTCATCCTGCAGCTTTCATGGGCATTGATTTTCACTGGAAAAAAATGGGCAGGGGAGAGAGAGGCAGCAGAGGAGACTGCGTTACATTTCATTTATGAGAACCTGAGCTAAAATCTCAAACATATGCAAAGAGAAAATGTGCTCTGTAGACTTGGTATTTTCTAAGTGTGTGTTTTCCTCAGAAGACCAGCCCTGCTACTCGGTTGTTTTAGCAATGTCCAGTCAGCAGAGTCCCGGCCATGAAACAGCAATGACCTTGCCAGTGCAGGGATACTTCTTTAGCAGTGTTTGAGCACTGTTCAGATCTTCCCTCTCTGTGATCGTGCTCAGGTTAGTGATTTGATTTTATTTTTTCCTTTCGGGAGCTTAATGCTGCATTTTTAAAAAGGAAGATATAAGTGAAGCAAGTAGGTAGAAGAGACAGATTTTGGACAACTCATTTAAAAAATATTACTTTAAATGCAAAGACTGAATTTAAGCATGTTAGTCTTTTCTTAGACTCAAGATTTCCTCATTCTTCTCTGCCAGAATAATAGCAGAGCTGTTCCCACCATAGCTGTCTGCATGGTGTGTGAAAGAAGGAGGGGATATTGCAAGTAATTATGTTGGTCTGGAAAATTATTTATTCAAATGTAATTAAAATACCTTTAGGATTATAGAACTGAGTAAGACTTGTTATTCTGTGACGTTAACTATCTTCTTAAAAACCTTCTGTTTCTGGAGTCCTTTTAGTAAAGAGTCTGGGCAGTTTCTGCCTTACTGGCAAGCTCTCATGAATGTTCTGTTTAGTATATATTGAAAGATTTATTTTTTGAAAGTATTGATGAAAAATAATCAGCTACTCATGTTACCAATTCCTTTCCCAAAGCTAAAAAAAATCAGATTTACTCAGTTTTACATGTGGACTTGTAGTTCTGGGCTCCCAGTGTTCAAACATGATGTTCTTCATGTGTGGATTACTTACACACTTTCGAAATGTAGTGTATAGAAAAACTGCAGCATTCACTGTCAGGAGGTTCCTGGGGCCAGTGGTGAGGGAGCTGTGGGTGGGGAACAGAATCAGACCCAGTGAGGGGAGCAGTGGTCAGATCCAGGCAAGGGTGGATGGGCAAGGCTGTGGGGACAGGAAAGGGGTGCCTGGCTTGGTGGTGAGAATTTGCAAACTGACATCTTATATTCTGCCAGTGCTAACTGAAATACAACATAATGGACAGCATCCTGACTCTGGCAAACACAGAGCCATTAGCCAACACTTGCAAATGGTGCACCACAAAAGCTTGAGTTTTAGGAACCGAGGCCAACTCTGTGCAACATCATTTTATCTCTTCTGGAAATTATTGACAGTAAATGTGCCCACTGGCTCACAAATGTGCAGAGTCTTGTAGCTGTCTCTTTTCTCTGAAGCTATTATAGACTAATAATGTTGTGCAGTAATGTCACAGAGAAGAGGAGAGTTTAGAGGACCCCAATGAAGGCTGTGGTCCCTTCGGTAGCTCTGGCAATGACTGGGCTGTACGTGGACTGGAGATTTTCTTTTTGCTGCTCAAGTAACAGAGTGCACAGTTGGGTTCGAGCTGTGCTGAGTTGCATAGAAGAGGTTTATGTGCTCTTGGTCTCTCAGAAGAGTTGAGTGCTAAGTCTATTCACTTCAATTTATATCACAAGTTGAAGAATGTGTTACGATGCCTTTTCAGGTTTGAATGTTTACTTCAGAAGGTTTATGGCAGCCTTTTGATAATTTTTGCTAGCTACTTAAAGTGTGCATTTGTTTAAATAGCATCATTTTAGTCTGTGTACATAACTGATTTCTAAACACAGAAACACTGGCTAAAATAACCGGAAGAAAAACCCCTTAATTAGCCATTTTTAATTACCACCCGTTCCTATCATGAACTCCATAGTGTCTTCTAAAACCTGAAATATGGAATTATTGTAAGTGTTTTGTATTCTCTTATTCAGCTCTGTGATTCATCTCAAAGTCTCAAAGAGCTTGCTTTAAGAAAACCCCATGGTTAGTCTCTTCCTTAATATTGCAGTGCTTGAGTAGAATGGCATCTTATCCAATGGTTCTTGCACAGAACAGGACATCAGACACTGTCTGTGCTTCTTCCTGAGCAACAGGAAAACAAGTCAACAGTGTATGAAATCCTGGATAAAGGAAGAGTTGACTGGCTTCACTGGACTACAAGGCAGAAACTGGCTGGAAGAATTTGATCTGAGATGAAAATCTGTGCCCTGAAGAGCAGTGGCATCCCAGTGCACTTGATGGAATCTGCTTTATGTCTCTCAGGTTGCCTAACAATGGCAACAGTCTCTAAATTACATTATTGTGCAAAATGTAAAATAAAAGTAGTGAAAATAAGTCAAATAAATTAAAAAACATTATAGTCTAATAGTTCTAATGTAGTAATGTCAACAACTGCTTTAAAAAGATACCAAAACAGACCTTTCCAGTTCTGCGTGCATTCCAAATATACCTTGTCCCTTGCAAAGAGAATAATTTTGTTATTGTTATTCTGTTACTGGAATCTTTCTCATCATTGAAGAGATCTGCATCTTCATTCAGTGTTCTCCAAATTATTCTAAATAAAACACTACATCTCCTCTTTATTTATTCTCAGTCCACTGTATCATGGCCCCAAACTGCGCATGTGATGGTAAAGTTTGGCTGTTGATTTATTGCTCATTGCCGCCTTTCTGGCACACTGAAGTCATGGGCACGATTTCCTTTTGAATCCCACTGGGAACTGAATTCAAGAACTGCATTGTTTGCCTAAAATATCCTAATTACAGAATGGTCATCAATCAGAGTTTTGGCTGTGTGCAGTCTTTTGTGTTGGTAGCTACACAGGGTCTGTCCTGCTGGCTGTGATTTGCTTTGGTCTTGTGTTTGTTTAGAGATCACCCAGTAATTTCCCTCTTCTCAAAAGAAACCATATCAACTATAAAAAGCCAGGATCCTTTCCAACACAAACTGTTATATGATTCTGTGAAGAGATTAGATGAGTGGATGGGGGAAGTAATATTCACCTGCCTGTGCTGCCTAGTCTGCTTTTTGTTCAAGGGCTTTTTGCAGAATCCCTGTCAGCCCTCAGGACTGGAATGTTTTGTCTCACTGAGACCACAATCTGCTTTATTGCTTTGAGCAGACCTATGCAAAAGCTGCATAACAAGGCCAGCATGGGAGATATGGGCACTAATTTTTCCAGAGGAGTGTGTATCATGAGCAAGGTGATCAACAGCCTTTGTTTCTGGTATTAGGATGAACATTTCCAGGATGGCAGTGGATGGATCTTACTTTGTGCATAGAACTCTCATCTGGATTTTTATCACTGTAGTTTGTCACCCTCATTGTTGTAACACATCGCAGCTCTTGAGAAAGAGAGAAGTTATTTCTTCCAAGCTTGGGAAATGTAATTTATTATTCTAATGTTATGAGTTAGTAGATAAAATTACATCCCTCTTTTTACCTACTTTTGTTTTGGATCTGGAAACGTGGTATGTACAAGATGTCTTCAAAAATTTAACATGTTGAAATAATTGTGCTAGGTGTTAGTGTGCTGTTCCTATCTTTCACCTTACGGGGGGAAGGACCACCGAGGAACACATTGACAAGGCAATTATGGTGCTCCAGAAAGCCTGATAGAAGTGTTCTGTGCATCAGCTGCGCCTATTAGCTGGTGGCAGACTTAGGTTTTGGGTTTTTTTAAGTTGCTTTTCATAGTGCATATTTGCTAAGAGATGGCATTCTTATCACAGGATGTTGTACGTATTCATTTACAAGGGTTAAAAGGGATATGAGCTGTGGATCAGGAATTCCCTCAGCTGCAAACTCTTTTGAAATACAGAGTATGTTAGACAAGTACAGTGTTACACTTCTTTCACATCGTTATTTCTAAATCCGGTTTTGGTACCTGTTGGAGTCAGGATCTCAGGCAAGGTGGATCTTTGTAAGAATGTCTGTACTGAGCCAGAGACCTTTTTATGTTATGTTCTTAGGATATACAGGGTGGAGGTATACAATGGACAAAATGATATCTCAATTCTGAATATGTGAACAAAGTTTTCTATAAAATCATCTCACAGTGAAGCAGGCATTCTTTCCTGTGATATTTGAATTCATAAAAGATGAATAGTATGGCTTTTGTGGAAGATTAGAGAGTGTTCAAGTAATATAAGAGCAGGGGACCTTTTGGCCTCAGAGCCATTGGGGAGGTAATTACTGTAATTGAACTGCACTGTTTCCTTTCATCACAGCTTGATGCATATACGGTATATTTTGCTTAATATTTTTATAAAACCTGTAATCTTAACTTACACGTGCTGCTCTTTGGTGCATGAAGGTTTACAGTCTGTTTAAAAGGAACAATCTGACATACTTCATGGTTGGAGAGATGCAGTGTGAGCAGTGACAGCAGAGAGAAAGATTGACCAGAACTACCAATCACGACCACGAGGGAAGTGTTGATGAAGGCTCTCTGTGCTTTATAAACACCCAATGGATTGGTTCCAAAGGTTCTCTTCTAATGCTTTGGCTACTGATTTAGGTTAGTCATCCAAGCCTAACTCTTGCTTTTTAGTGAGTCTTTCTCACTTGATAGTGACAGCACTGATTTCAAATGGAGGACAGAACCATAAGAAAAAGCAAAGAGACCTATTTCAGTTGTTCTTACTTGTGTTGCTGAGTAGCTTTTCATAGCACACAGAGTTGCTTTGGCCAGGAGAGAAAGGACACGATATTGTTTGTATCTGTTGGCCCAGGTGTGAAAGGTCCCCTGCTTCCTTTCCCTAAAAAGTTTACAGCCAGTATGTCTTGACAGCTGTCCTGGTAGTCATTCATCTGGCTGAAGAACTTCACTTTCTGTACTCAAGCTTGAGCATGCAGTCACAGAGTTTGGGGCTGCCTTCCTCCTCCATGCCAGCCTTCATGCCAGGAGATCTCTCCTGGTATCTCAGTCCTTCGGGGATGAGGCTCATCAGAAGTTTCGAGTCTTGATTTTGGATCATTTCCTGACCTTCAAGTGCATCAGGGGTTGATCAGAGAAAAATTAATTCCTATTCGTTGGAAGGCTGAGACATCTGTAGGCACCTGGAAATGTCTAAGTTCAGTTTTGCTTATTTTTTCACAAAAGCATCATAGGGACAGATTCCACAAAGTATATAAAGACACCATGTGGTCTAAAAGATAGTCTGTTGGCACCATTTCTTCTGTCTTTTTGCAGTTCAGTGGGGACCACTAACCTTTTGGCCTTCAGTTCCCCTTCTGCCCTCCCTGTGAATGATGGAGACTAAAGAAAAAAGAACAAGGCCTAGATCTAAGCTGATTTCCCAAGAGATATGTACTCAAAGTTGGTTTTTTGGAGTGTGGTTTTGTTGGTTTGGTTTTGGGTTGGAATTTTTCCCCCCTTCTTCAGGGAGAAAAGCCACCTCTCTGAACTGGGAGATTAAGTAGAAACATTCCTGTATAACTAGTCATTCCTCTGGGTGGAATTTCAAGTAGTGTGAATATATACTTAAGATGATTATAGCTGCCCCACCAAAGCAATAGCCACTTCTGTGTTTCATGTTGCTTGGGAAGCTGGAACTTAAGGAAAAAGACTTTCTCGCCACTCATGGAAATCCAAGAGCATATCTGTCTCCACAAAGTACCAGTACCATAGTGAATTTCTGTGTCCTTATGTCTGGATCAGCACCACACCTGCCACTGCTGCAGATTACAGTGTTTTATTCCTGCTCCTCTTTTCCCATAACTAAAGGGAAAAGACCTGAAGGGGAAAGGGGAAAAGTGCCCTCTTGCTTACAACATGTGTACTAGCCTACTCTGCTGTCTGCTCCATCTCCCAGAGACACATCCTTCCCTATGTTTTGTGAGACTGTGAAATTTATGATTCATGGTAACTGTACTTATGATATACGTGACTATCTGAAAAGGGTTTCTTCCTTGTTTTTAACTTGGAGATGTTTTTCTGTTTTAATTTTAACCCTTTCCAGACTGCAAATCAAAGATGTAACTTCAGTTTCCATGTCTGTATGTTGAAAAAAGCTTCAAACCCAAACTTTTGCCATTTGATACCCATGAAGATAAAAGCCTGGAAGGTCATGTAATGCTCTGCCCTCGCTTTCACAAGTGATCCAGCACTGGTGCTCAGTGTATGATTTCTGCTCTCTTTAGATAAAAGACCAAACCACTTTAATAGGAGCGAGATCCAGCTGTGTTGGCGTGTTATGCATAGTCCTCTGCAACTACTCTTCCATTGCAGATGTTTATCTGTGAAAGTTATACATAGGCACTAAAATTAGATGTTTTCGCAAATCTTACCTCTCAGTGCTAGAGGAGAAAATTGTGCAGAAATTTTGAGACTGACCAGAATCCATCATGGTTTTTTTGTGAGCCTTTTTTTCCTTCTTTTTTTCCTTGATATCAGAATCCACAGAATGGAATGTGTTGAGTGGCAAGTCCAAGGCAGACCTCAAAGCAAAACAAGAGGGAGTATCACTTTGCAAGAAGTTTCTAGAATAACTCCAGATGTTAAAGCAAGCTCTATGGCTGCTAACCCACCCTTCCTGGAGTTGGTCCTTGCAAATAGTCAGGAACTTTCAGTCTGTAAACAGCCAGCCAGCTATACCTTCAGACAAAAGAAGGGAAATAGGCATTGCCCAGAGGGGGAAACTTGTGGAGCTGTACAAGTATCTTGCTGCAAAGTTGCCAGTGGAATAGAAGCCATGAAACATGGATGTTGGATCGTAATGTGTAGGATCTTCGAGCACCTTTGAAAAAAGACATTAAAAGAAAACCAGGATTTCATCTATAAATTCCTCCAAAGGAGGTGCTGTTGTTAGATCCCCACACACTGTCCACATCTCCTGCAGTACATGGGTGAATTTATTAGTTTAGGGCACTAGCTATTCTTTGCCCAGGATAGATATAAATACTTTTCATTTGTTATTAAAAATATTTTAAAATTGTGAAAAGCCTCCTAGGTAATAGGGATTAAAATCAGTGTTTGGAAAAAGAGAAGATGGAAAAGTGTTCTGCTGATCATCATTCACTCCAGAGACAGAAAAAACCCTATATCCTCTTTTCTGCAATATCATGATTTGTGATAAAAGACAGGCCTTGTGTAGTGAGTAGGAAAGCCTGGATGGAATATGCAGCCTCATTTAGTAAAAGCTGATTTTGGAAGGATGTTAGTTGATCTTGCAAGGACAGTCATTAAAGACGTGTCTGTTTCAGAAACAAAACTATAGCTTCCAGGCAAATCATCTGGGAATTGTGATTTCATTTGCAAGTGTGCTTCAGTGACTTGATGCTCATGTTAGTCCTCTCCAGTAATTTCTCCATACTGCATCATATCACCCTACTGGCAGAAGTCAAGACCCTAAATTTCGTTCATTTATAAGGAATTCACCTGCTTAGCTGATGAATGGTCCTTAACCATGTGTTATCGGGAATATTGAAGTGAAATAATTTGGGGCTGGATATATAATAGAGAAGATGTAATATCCCCTGAATCTGGAAAGACCATTGTCCTCTCTTATGAATAACTGCTTTGTTCCTGCTAGGATAGCCAAGGGGCCTGGCAGACTTTACATGGAGAAATTGGAAGATATATAACAGCACCTTGCAGCTGAAAAAATCAGCATCTTTTGTGGATTAGGTAGCAGTACCAAGGAGAAAACTTGCCCCAAGGCTTACAGGGTCAATAGCATGGAGAAAAACCTGTCCCTAGAATATCCTCATGCATTGTAAGTCAACTTGATGTTTTTGTTGGGGTTTTTTTCGTACTTGGTACCAGTAATAAAACACCTTGCGGTCTCTCCAAGTGTCAGAACTCATCTGGGTGGGTGATAAATGGTGTCTCGCAGATTGGAAAGGTTGCTGCTATATATCTTCCTGTGGCTCTCCAGAGCCAGATAAAATATGGGAAGCAAGCAGCAGAAGCAATATTCGTGCCTTTTGCTCGAATATAGAAGGCTCTAACTTGCAGTGCTGATTAGCACAAGAGCAGGATTTTAAACATACTTCTTTCTTCATTAGGACATTTCAGGCTATCAGATTTAGCTCTCTGTTTATAGCAACTCAGATGCCTTTATGAAATGGGGGTTACTTTCCTGCACTTTATAGCAAAGCTAACAAACCTGGCTTATTCTTCTGTTGAAGTAAAAGCATTACTGTGAATTTAATGTCTCTAATATATTAGTACTTTCATGTCTTAGTTCTATTGCTGCCTTAGATGCACTTTGTCTTATATTCATTAAAACAATCACTTTCAATAGGCCTATGTTTAGCCTACTAAGGGAAGAGAATCTGCCTAAAATGTTAATACATCCTGATGAAAACCCTTCTGGCAGTGTTACCTATGTGGATATATAGATGAAGCATACATTCTCTTTGGTCCTAAAGTAAAACATTGATTATTATGGTCATTTGTTGAGTTGGAAGCCTTCTTGGATGAGAACCAGAATGGCACTTGTACTTTGGAAAAGTGTTCCTGATAGCCATAACCACAACTTTCCTCAATAAATAAACATTAAGAACACTATTGCTGTTACAGAATGAAGGTGGGGAAATTATGTGTTCTGTAATAACATCTACTTGTTAAAATGCCTTGGTGTACTGAAAACATTAATATGGGCATTAATTATTTATAATGGACACTTGGTGGGAGATTTGAGCAGGTGTCTTTTTCAGTGGCCAGAGGTAAATAAGGACACATAATTCTGAGCTGTCCATATTTCCATATTTAAAGAGTAATTACTTTTTGTACACTGGAGTTGATGATGCAGTAAAAATTGTCTTATGATAATTCTCATGTAATCATAGAATTATTAATAAAGAATAGGAAAATTCTGTTTACTTGAAATTATCCTTCCCTTCCTTTTCCTTTCCTTTATCCAGCAAACAATCCTTGATCAAAATAGAGAATATTTTTCAGGTTTATAAATGTAATTTTCTATCAGAAGTTTTCATTATATTAAATTGGAGACCTGGCGTGCCTGTGATCTGTGATAAGAGACACTAAGGAAAAACACCAGGTAGGCATAACTTCTCTGTAATTGAGGAAGGCAGAGGGAAGTAATGGTTATAAAAGTTGTACCAGCAGAGTAATTTCCAGGGGTGCTTCATATTAGTAGAAGAATGTGACACTTATTGTTATGATGGAAAACTGCCATCCATTTTAATGTATCTGCACATGTTATTAAAGAGCATAGAAAGAAAAGGAAACTGTAAAAATATATGTAGTTTACAGTTGTGGTAGTGATTTAGTCTGTGAAGCTTTGACTACTGACAAAGACTTCCAAGCAGAGAGTATGTAGTACTGTGGATTTGCCAATGCTATTTGCAAGAGAAAAACATTCTGAGGTTTTCTGATAATGTGGCACTTTTTTGGTGCTAAAATGTTAGTGAGCATTGATAGCTCATTTCCATTCATCTTTTGTAGTCCTGCAATCTCTGAATGCAGGTACTGGGATGGAGGTGATAACTTCAAAATCAGTTGTCCAGTTAAGGAGTGTTTGACAGAAAGACGAAATTCCAGTGATTATGATACTGCAGGCTTTGGAAAAGGGAGAGCCAAATACAGTTCATTTTGAGCACAGGTACATTAGACATTGGAGAGTTCACATGGGAAAGAGCTGGTGAAAGTGACCAGTGCTGAACCGATGTGTTTACCAATACTTTTCTTATTGTGATACTTGTAAATAAAAGGTTATCAAATGTAGATCAGAACAACCTCTTAAACTTCTGTTTTGTTCTTGTGTCTGATCTAGTTCTAGGAAGATTTATACTTGTACAGGGAGCCAACAATAGAGCTGCAACACAGCATCGTATTCTGCTTAGTCTCTTCCAGAACACAACTACTTTTCTAACATTGCTTCTGATGTTTGTAAATATCTCTCCTATTGCTTGTAGATTTTTTGAGGAAAAAATTAAAAGGTCATTTTTAAAAATGCTAATTTGACTTAACGGTTATATGATAAAGTCAAGCTAAGAGGCACCTTTTACCTCTTATATTGTCCCTAAAAGTTCTTAAAAAGCTTTTGTCCACAGCATGTTGGGAGTCTTGTTCCAGCCTTGGAGTAGGTTCATTCCACAGTATGCACTGCCCCATCTTCCATAATTCTCAGTTTCTGCTATAGGGAAGACATGGAAATTCCAGGCAAATCGCATCTCAGGAACATTCCTGTTCTCAGGAACATTCACAGCTTAGTGACATAGTCTATGCGTGCTGTCCCTTGAGTTGACCTTCTTCATCATAAGAAAGATGGTCTCCCTACCAGTATTTGTCTCAATTCAAATATCTTTTATAGAGGTTTACAAATGTATGGAGCCATTTCTTTTTCCTCTTTCAGCTACTACCATATTCACATCTGTACCTCCCGTAATTGCATTGGATGCAGAAATATCTCTCAATAGAATGAGCACCACATTTTTCAGTGTCACTGCAGTCCCATCCATCAGGAATTTTATCCGTCATCTAATTGTATTAACCTTGAATGATTTCACTAGTTCAGCAGAACAGAAAAAGAAAAAACTCTTTACCAGTTCTATCTCTGTACTTTAAATGTAGAAACTGCTCAAATATATAGGCAAATAAGCACAGAGCCAGCCTATCATTTGGGAAATCGGTCATTAGGCTGTTGCCCCATCACAGTGGGCAACAACAAAAAAAAAAATCATAATCTTCTGGGATTTCTGTTGACCTCAATCTGGAAAATATTTTCAGAACCCATCTCAATACTTGTGCTGATCATATTAAAGACAATAAACAAGACAGTTTTTGCAGCATATATTTTCTTGGTAAAATTTAAGGCTACTTAAGTCCATGCAAAAGGCAACACAGTCTCCACTAGCTTCTCTTTCAGTTTGGGATCCAGCATCATCTGGCCACCTCAAATTTACAAGAAATTTAGAAGAAAAGGTTATGAAAGCTGCAGGACATAGGATGAATCAGTGACTCTTCCTTGCATAACAGACAGAAATGTGTTATTTTGGGCACAGATTTGGAGGAAAAAATTAAAATTTCATAAAGCTTTTTTTTTTTTTGGATGAGGAGCGGTGGTGGTGGTATGTTGCTTATGTTCCCAGATGTATGTTGCCTTATGACATAGGTCACATTAGTCTTAATTTGAAACTAAATAATCATTGAAAAGAATTCTATTCCTTTGTGAATGTCTTCAGATTTTGCTGAACACTTTGTCCGTATTTTTTGAAAAGCCTGTTTTAAAAAACCCAGACAAACCATTAGCAGGACTTAGAAGCTCTATTTAAAGACTTTAGTTCTTAATTTTACCCTGCTTTGATGTAATTATGTCTGGAAAAATGTTACATACTAAGTCCCTAGCTTCATTGAACATGAGCAACAGCTTCCACTGTTCCAATTACAGCAAACAGGTCTAATTCAGTGGCAGCCTGCAAATCCATCAAGAATGGTGCAAGATGTGGTTATCCCACCACGCTGTAGCATACAGAAAGTAGCAAATGAAAAATTCCCTTCACGTACACACAGGTCACCGCTCAGGACCATTTAACTCCTGGGCTTACAGCAGGAAAATGCCTTGCTGGTTACCATGCTATAATTTCTGCTGCTTGTTAAATACAACCAACAAGGACAACAGTAAAAATTCAGGTCTGTTGTAAGTGCTTTTAAGTAATCTGTAATAGTAGTTGTCTGTGTTTATTCTAGACATTATAAATGCTTATGGTAAGGCTTTTTGCAACATATCTATCTGTATCTTCTACCTTAGTCTTTGCTGGAGAAGGTGGGTTTTATGCAAAATGGTTTTCATTTATTATTTGCATCTTGTTTTAAAAAAGTAGAAACTGATATTTGCCATTTAAATAAAGGCATTGGACTGAATAAATAATTGAATTAAAAATGGAGAGTTATCTAGGCATCAAATTTGTTTAGTAATTTTTCTTCAGAGTGCCACTGTGTATGTATTTCTTTTCTGCATGACAGTTGATTAATCTGTTTCGACAGCTACTTAATTTTGCTAGCTAAGATATAGGGCTGAGCATCTATTAGCAAGTATTTCTTGTGAGGCATTTGCCTCAGGCTAGTTTCTTATTTAAATGAAGAGCTCTCTAAAGCACAGCAGCTAAGTAAATGTACCTGGGTGTGTTTGAAAGATTATGCCTGTCTCTGTTACTAATCAGAGAATGGCATAGAAATGAGACCAAAAATCAGCACGTGAAAATCAGTGTTAATATGGGATTCTTCTCCTCTGTTGTCTTTTGAAGAGGAACTAATTAGTATTTACTTTTTCTTCCTTTAACTTTTATTGTATGTCTCCTTTCTTTTTAGGGCACTATTATTTTAGCTATTCCCTTATGCATTAAAAATGTCAAGTATTTGTACTGTGCTGTGATTTTAAAAGTGGCACCATTTGTGCTATTCTGGCTGTTCAGAGATGGATTGTTGAGCAATCCTGGTTGAGCATTTAATAGAAACAGGAAACAGCAGCCTCTCCTATCCACGTCTTTATCCTGAGCAGGAAAATTAAATGAAAAGGCTGAAGTAGTGCCTGAGTGTGCAAATGTGACAGGAGCAGAGAGAGCAGCAGTTGAGAGACAGCACTGTGGCACACTCAGTCCAACTCTCAGCTGCCTCTTGCACCCAGCCAGGGCCACCCAAGCTTCTCTCAGGAGCTATCTGTGCAGATACAACTAGGGCCATTTAAATAGCAAGAGTTTCTCCATGTACCAGGGAGAGATTAAATTACTTTGTGTTCTGTTGATGTTCTAGCTTGAAGGCATTTTTTTTTTTTTTTTGGTTCTCCAACAAGCTAGAAATGTGGTGATCCCATTCTGAGGGGAAAAAACTACAGCCAAACCAAACCAGAAAAATCTCCAACCGAGCAGAAAAAAAACCCAAAACAAAACAAAACTCACAAAAGGGGAAAATGTTTTTTGCTTGTCATCTGTATTAAATTCTTGAGTAGATGCAATGACTGTGAGACAAGAAAAGAGCTGGTGGGCTAAGGGACAGTGTTGAACGGCTGAGTAAGGGGGAAAATTTTTGATGCCTCTGAGTTCTCCGTTTATGAGGGATTAATGACCAAAATGTTTAGAGATAGAAACTACTCTTTGAAGAAGCATGAGTTGTATTTGGGTCTAGATAAAAATAAAAAATGTGTCTGGTGGAAAGATGGAATGGGTGAAGGAAAGTATCTTCTGATCATAACTTACCTGCTAGAAGTGAGAAAATAACCATTTCTTAAAAGAAGTCCTTGGTAGCTGACCTCTAAACATACTTTTAGACCTTTTTTTCCCCTCATTTTTATTTTCTAACAGATGACAGTTAAAAAGCCATCTTATTTCCTACTGAAACATTTTATTTCCTTTCAGTTTGCTTTCTGAAGTCTTAAAATGACTATTCCTAGTCCTGTCCTGGTGGCACTTAAATAAAATTGCACAAAGTGTGTATATTATCTGAACAGAAGCTACAAGAAAGGACAGCCATAAGGAGGAGCATGTATGTGTGAAATCGTTTGAGCTATGATATTGTTTTGCATTGCATAACCAAATGCAAATATTGCATATTGCATTGAAAGAAAAATGCTAAAGGAGCCACAAAGACTGGAGAATAACTGAAAAAAACTAAATAAAGGTCACATGGGGTAAAATCCAGTAGAGGATCTAAAAGGTGGATTCTGATTTGGCATGTGTGACACCAGTGATGGGAAAATACAGAATGGAGCAGTATCTAAAGGAGAGGGTAAGAAAAGTGAAAGCAATAGCGATTAAGGGAACAAGAGAAAAACTGGAATAAAACAGCAACAGAAAGATGAATAAAGAAACAATAAAAGATTTGAAATAAGATGAAATTGAGCTTTAAGAGGCTAAATGGGGAATTAAAGCAATAAAGAAAGAAAATTCAGAGTTGGGGTAAACTGCTGTCTTTGGCACTTGATTCTTAAGAAACTTTGAACATTGTATGTAAGTTTTTTTCAAATACAGTGTTAATCTGGCAGTACTGATATCATTTAACCTTGTAAAAATTGTTGCTTTCAGGGAACAGTTGCCACAGAAGTAATTTCCCGGACAACCCCAGCAATTTTGAGTGTTAAAAAATAAAAGGCTACAAGCAATTAATGGAACTCTCTGTTAAGTACTTGCTGGTAAAAATCCCTCTTGAAATGCTGTTTCTAGGATTATGCCCCCTGTAGTTTTTTAAATATCCCAGAATGGGTAGAGTTCTCACTACTCCCCTCAAGCAATTATTTCACAATTTAAGAAAGCTGTGAAGATATCTTCTGAGCTCGGCTGCAGTCTTTGTCTTTTACTCAGTTAATTGCACATCCATGGACTAATGAGAGGCAACTCATTCAATATTAGCTTTTGTCCCTTGCAAAACTGTTTCCAAGTCCCGTCATGAGCTGTTGTTTAGCTGAATTGCATATGTATTTGAAACTACTTTCTTAGCTATTTCTTTCATTTCCTAGGACATATTGTAGCTCTCCTGTGGTTCTTTTCTGGACTCTGCAGTTTTTCCTTCTTTCCCCTACACTATGCAAAACTGGGAGTCTTGATTTTACATGGATACCATGGCGAGGTACAATTACTCTCATATCTTTATTTGCATTGTCTCTAACTTGTAATATTTAATATGAAGGTTAGAATAAAACAAAGATAATCTAGGTGTGATCAGATCTAGGGGTTGTTGGATTAATTTTTTTTTTTTTTTGGTGAGGTTTTGGTTAGGTTTTTTTTTTCTTTTTTTCTCAGTCTCTGGCGCAATGGAAGCATTTCCCCACCACCACTCCCCCCAAAAAAAACCCTGAAAACAACAAACAAACATGTTGTATGGTAGCACTGCTGAAATAGAATCTGCAGCACCCAGAATTGTTGCCATAGGCCTCCAGTGCTTGCAGCCAAGGATGAGCTGGCAGGCTCTCACAGCAAGCCCTGTGCTGCTCCAGTGCCTCCTCCAGCATGGATGTGAGCAGTGGTTGCAGCCCGGCTGTGGTTCAACATCCACACATGGAACATGCTTGGGCAGCAATGTCACCAAGCCCTGAGGTGACTGCATCCCAGTCCTGGCAGACCTCAGAGGTGGAGAGGATGTGTGGATCCCAGTGCCTGGTCCCCCAGGATCTGGCAGCTCCTCAGCCCTCTGCTTCCAGGCTGGAGCACATGGTCAGGGAGAACCCAAGGAGGCAGAAATGGGGCAGAAGGCAAGCTTGACCTGTCAATCAAGAGAGCTTAATAAGGTAAATGACTGTTTTAATTTTTTTTTTTTTTTTTTAAAGGACTGCAACCCATACAGTTAAAGGTCTGAGATCCCTTCCATGCCCCAAGTGGGATGTAGTTTGCTGTACTGAACTGTTAGCATTTAATTACGGGCATGTCCAGCATGTATATCTAAGTCAGATGCTGCTTCCGTGAAAAATAAGTTGGTAGGCACTTTAAGATGTTCAGCATAAATAAACACGGATTGCTGGAATTCTCATTTGTGGACAGCAGTTAAATATTCCAATAAGACCACAGTGCAGTAATAGTAAACCTGAGTTACTGCAGGCCTACAAATAATTTGTTTGCTAAAAGTTTTGAATTTTGTCTGGAGTCCTGCACTGGATAGTGTTACGTGGTTTTCCATGAGGATTTTGGATTTGGTTTGTATGATCATGCAAACCTCCTTTAATTCCAGTTCCAAATCTTCAGTATTCCAGTTGCTGAAATACTCTTTGTTCTTTTAGCGCAAGTTCTGCTCCCGTCTTGCTGTGGTCTCAGTTACCACATCTGCTGAATAAAGAACACAAGTAGTCAGTCCTACCTGAGTAACCTGATCTTGGGTGTACTAAGCCCAGACCTAAGATCTATCCCCATCCTCAGCAGTGGCTACCACAGGTGTCTGAGAAGGCTTCTGAAGACCACATAGTCAGGATGTGATACTTTGATGGCTTCCAACACATCACAGTCACAGATTTCATAAATTTTAGGAGACTACTTGCTATTCAATTGTTGTCAATGGATTTTTCTTCCATATATTGCCCAGCCATTTTGTGAAACTGAGGTAAGCATTGCAAGTGCTTTGGGAAGGAATAGCATAGCTTAACAGGGAGATGCATAGTGAAATATCCTCTGTTAAAACCTACTGTGTGATACCATCTTTTGATGCCTCTTAATGCTTGTATAAGAAGGCAGTGAACAAGCATTACCTATTTGTTTATCATTCCAGATTTCTTAGATTTTTTTTCCTGTCACATTACAGTTTTATCTTTTCCAGGTTCAAGAGTCCCAGTGTATACAGTCTGTGTCCTCTTCTGTAATATTTCCTAATTTGCTTTATTTCAGTTTGGGTTACTGTGCCTAGTGAGCTTTGCACTCATTCTGTCAGTAATTCATAACAATAGATATGTTCATTTGGTTTCTTTCTCTGAAATCTGAACTTTGAAATCTCATTCCTTTGTGATGATAACTATTTCAGAGCCAACCACAATATATATTTTTTTTCCTCACACATATTGCTTCATTTTAATTTATATTTTATTTTGTCTTTCTTACCACTCAGTGCCTCGAAGCTCTTCTACAACATATTGAATTGGCCTTTGTCTTTACTCCATGAAATAGTTTATATTCTCCCCCATATTTGTTACTGCATTGTTCATTCCCTCATCCAGATAGAACTTGCCCCCTTCCTGACTTTTTTTCCCTTTTCTTTTTTGCTGATCCAGCTTTAGATATGCAAGAGAAAATAAAAGTGATACCTCTCTCAATCTTGAAGAGGTTTCCTAAAGCCTCATGCAAATTTGACTCAAGCCTGTGGCTAAACCTTAGCAGCTCTAGAGATACCAGCATTACCTTCTCCTAACACTGACAGACTATTCCACCTGCCCATCAAAGATAAATTCTCTGCCTAAAGGAGGCACAACAAAGACAAGAGGAGGTACTGCAAAGGCATTTAGCAGAAGAGGTATTCACATCAGAAAGCACAGAAGAGGCAGATGCTGCGAACTTATAGGCAGAGATAGAGAGGAATGGGGAAAAGGCAGCCAGGATAACAGCAGATCAGTCAGTCCTGGTTTTTCCTCCACCTCTGAGCCGACAGTGATCTCAGTTTTTGCATCATGTCTTTGCAAGGTTTTGTTTGAGGAACTCAGAGGCTGCAGGTGCAGTGGCTTTTTGCTAAACTGTGGTAGTGACAGTGACACTCCAAAGAATAGCAAGTGTTTTTAACAAGGTACTTCAGGTGAACAGATAGTTTATAGATTAGTGTCTGCATATTCATTGCCCAGTCCTTGATATTTTTAGAGGAAATTATTAAGGTTGTAGTAAACAGATTACATTTGATTATTTAAAACCACTTGAAAGATATGAGTAATGCATTCCCTTACCTTTTTATGGCATGATGTTTCCTCTTTTCTTCCACTTCCAGATTTTAGGTACACCTCATTAAGTATACCTGTGGCCGTACATCTCCTAAATATTTTGTCATTCATGATGCATCTCCCTGGTATTAAACTAGTGCTCATTTCCTACAGAATTAGTTTTGTCTATTAAAAAAGTAGCCACAAATGTATTTTTCAAAGAAATATTACAAGGAGCACTGCTGGTTCCAGTTTGCTTACCAAATGGACATTGTGTACTGGGAGGAACGGAAACAATCCTATTCATTAGAATCAAAAATTATGATATGCCTATTTCCCATTCACAAAGAACAACTGAATACTTCTAGTCTAGATATTATTTATGTAGTTTACTTTTCTAATGGACAAGGAGAAATATTATTTTTACTGAAGTAAAATAAACATCTATAGCAGTGTTTGGTTTAACAGGGAATTAACCGATTAATCATTGAGCTTTCAGGGTCAGCTCAGGAAACATCACAGAAACATAATGGAATGGTTTGGGTTGGAAGGGACCTTAAAGATCGTCTATTACCACGCCCCCTTCCATGGGGAGTTCAAGTCCTTTTTCTTCCCAAAATAACCATTAATATGTAATTTCCTTTAATGGCTGTTGTTAGCTGTGTAGCCTCTCCTTTTATGTACAGTTTTGAAAAACTTAAGTTATATTTGGCTAAATAAAAAAAAATATTTCTAAATTGGTAAAGAGCCCCCTATCATTTTATCCCAAAGGAAACTAAATGCTTTGCAAACTTGGAATATGCAAAGTGTAGTGGATTGACTTAGCTGACAATTTGAAAAGGATCTGTCATCAAGTACAGCAGCTGTACTTTACAAATATTTGAAAGTATTGTAATCACGGGAAAACAATGTAGAACATATTACTTTTCCATTCAAGGCCTATTCTTTCTGTAAGCTTAAATGTTTTGTGGATTGGTTTCTTGCTTTCTTAGTTTTGTTTTTTGTTTATTTGTTTGTTTCCCCTAAGCCACTCAAAACAATTTTTTCTGGAAAAGAACACTTAGTAAGTTTAAGTAAAAGAAAATCACCAGGTTTTCGTTTTGGTGAATAAATCCTATACTCATGTGTCACAGAGCCTTAGGGTTTAGCAGGTCATGATCCCTTGTTGCTCAAACTATTCTCATAATCTTTTTCTGTCAAATCCAGATGGTTTGGTTTAACATTGTTGCTTTCTTCTGTTAGAATCTGGGCAATCCAAATTCCCCAAACAGTGACAGTTACTTTTTTACCATTACCAATAATCCAAGGAATATGAAAAACAGAATATTACGACAAGATTTATTACACAAGTTAATAATCTATAAAAACTTCAGCAAAGCTTGTAAAATTAAACCTGTTAATTAATCTTAGGTACCTGTAGGAGCATTTGAGCTTCTTAACCAGTTAGCATCTTAACTAATTTAGCATCCAAAGTGGACTATTTAATAACATTTGCTTGATGTTATTGTAGATTTTCCAGTATTTAGTCATTCTTAATAAAAAAATTAGTTGTATTTATCTTAATGATGCCTTTAAAATTAGTAAATTCAACTGTACTAATTGTGTGTTCAGTTTTTAAGTATAAAAATCCTGTCCTGTTTGCATCTATGTCTTCTAGAACCAGAAGAGAACAAACACCCAGTATTCCTAACAAAATTCTTAACACCCAGTATTCCTAACAAAATTCCTAACTTTTGTCTGCTAGGACTGCTGGCAGCAGCCCAGGGTATTCCTAGAACATGCTGACAAGGTTTTGCACCAGGTGACAGGCAGTAAAGGCACCAAATCCTACAGGTAGCATTTAGCTCCCAGCAGGCAATTCCCAACTGTGCTGCTATGTGTGTCAACCATAAAATGTGTGTTGTCTTTCTGAAGCCTGACTAAGCAGCTTTGGATATTACAAAGGCTGTGCTGCATGTTTTAATTTGCATAGATTAGTCTTTTTTATTACATTGACTAATCAGGAGAATATCTTAGCCCAGACATGTTTATAACCTTGTGTGGTCGTGTTTGGCTACATAGATAAAATACCCTCTCATTTGCATGATTATTGCATGAAAGCAGTACTCATAGAAGGCCAAAACACTAATTTAATAGTCATTCCCTGCCTCTCTTCTTTGTCTTTCCCTTTTTCCTTCCAGAACCCAATTGTCCAAATCCTCACCTTTTTCAATGTCTTCACTTCAGTGAAACCTTTTGATGGCACAGACTGAGCTACTTTGTTCAATTTTCCGGCTCATAACCAAGTGGAAATACTGAATGTGGATTTGGCAGGGATGGAGTTTGCTGTGGCTGGAGATGGCACTGCTTGGCATTTGCCCTTCTCCACATCGTGCTGGGCAAACAGGAAAATTCAGGGGAAGGAGATGAAGCCACGGAGGAAACAGAGAAAGGGAAAGATAGAGCAGTAATTTACTGTAAAGAAAGTCTTGGGAAGACTGAGGACAGTCTTTTGGGTGTCTGAAGGCCCACCATAGAGTGGCTTTTGTGGCTGGCTGCAGCTTCTTCCCCAGCCAGGGGCTTGCAGGCAGGAGGAAACACCTTGTTGCTGAACTACTTCTCCATGCTCAAAACATAAACTACCCTAAGTAGAACCATAAATAATGGGTTTCACATAAAATTCAATAAAATAATAGGTATATGTCTTTTTATTTCAGGAAACAAAATTATGACCAAGTGTTACCAAATCTGCAGAAATGCAGCTGCAGCACTTGACTCACTAAACTGTATGAATGCAGGATAAAGTCTCAAGGAAGCATCTGGCCTTTCAGTTCTAACAGATGGATAAAAAAAGGCATAGCACAAATTCAGGCCTGAATACTCCTTCCAAATTTTCACTGAGATTTGTATTAGCAGATTTAGGCTTTGGTATTTCATATCAAACATTTGATAACTCTGTAATGAAAACAGAAATCATTGCCTTAGATTCTGATAGTAAGGAGTGATGCTTAGAAATAATAAATCATTCGAAAGAGAAGCAAATTTAAGGATTACACATCTAAACCAATCTGGCATAACAATTTTGTAAGATTTTAATAAAGCATAGTGTATAAACTTTTAACAGTGAATCCCAAAACAGTTCTGAGAGCTGAGAAAATACCATTTTAAAGTGTGGGTTTTTTTCATCTTGTTTGGAAAATGGGAATTTTTTCCTAAATTGATTTTTGTGGAAATAGAAATCATGTGTGAATTTAACCTGAGCTCAAAAAATGCTTAAGATAAAATACTTGGAAATACTTTGGAAAGCCTTTGGAAAAGTGGCAGCTTTTAAAATGAGGAAATTCACATATCTGTGTGGACATATATGAGAATTTTTCAAAACAGTGGTTAAATTTAGAAGAATTTAACCTAAATGCTGCTAAATAAGTTATTTAATTTTAAGCTTTGTTTTTTTTTTTTTCTGATATTTCATCAGAAAATGTAAGAAACTCACCTTCCCAATAAGTGGTGTACTTACAGCAACTGCCTAAGCAACTAGAAAGAGCAGTAGTGGCTCTCTTAAGTGTTCTGGGGAGACACATCTGTCACAGCCTCAGCTTATTAGATCTAACCCCATTACAAACCAGTATTGGCTGCACGCTCCCAGTGCTGTCGTAAACAATTCACTTACTTTCCTTATACAGTCATCTAAACACTGTTCTTAGCAAAGAAAGCAGAGTAAACTGTCCTTATAGATGGATGAATGTGCAGTCTGATTTATTCTATCAATTCTGCAAAGCCAGCTGTTTGACATAAACCAAAGACCATGAACTACAGGCCAAGTGACCATCAGAGAACAAGGGAAAATGTCTGATGATTTCGGGGACAGGTGGAGTTGTCCTTGTCCTTATGCTGCCACAGAAACAACAGACAGTCAAGATGAGGTGTATTTGTACTGTCACATAAGTTTTTGGTTTTTATGTGGGCTTTGACCTTTATTTCTTTGCTCTATGAATCTGCATGTTACCAGTTCCATTGCTGACATATTCGTGCCTTCCAAGTTAAAGTATAGGATGGTGGAGCCCTCATTTGTTTCAAATCTACTTGTGTTTGGAATACCTACAGTGCACAGTAGAAGGGTTAACTGCGGCACTGTAGCATCATTTGTTGTTTTACTCTGCTTTTCCTTTTCTTTTGTCTTTTAATGTGGGGTTAAAGAGCTGATTTGGAACAAAACACACATTTTACCCGCCTAATACCTTTCATTTTGAACACCTATTACATGTTGCTGTGAGGTTTCAATTCTAAGCTGAAGTACAAATGCTTACATACATATTCTAGATGATTGGAAAAGTGTATCACTGTACCATACCAGAACACCCCTTAATAGCATTGTTAATAATGGCTTCCTGAAAATATTTCCTAATAGCTATAAAGATCCATTCTTTAACCTTACCTTCACCCGCATTCCAAACCTTTTTTGCTAGAATTTCTATGGTATAGTGTTTGATATTTTTATTAATACCTATTCAAAAGATGGTGTTATGAGAAGCCAGAGGTATAATTTTCTATTCATGGCTTTTAACAAAACCCACCTATTTTCTGATCTTACTTATTCTGCGTAGTATTGTACAAGTCATCTGAGCTTGTCTGGAAATCTAATTTTGTGTTACTTCCTGCTCAGAATGGTAAGTTCTAATTTTTGTTTGGTATGCATGAAGTGTAGTTTTCATTAATTCTTGCTACCACATTTTTAGGGAGAAAAATGAGAGAGCTAGGGTAATGGTTTGTGTCTTGATTTGCCATGCTTTTTGTTTTTAATTTCCTTAGGGTATTGTGAATTGTGGAGAACACTGTAATGGTTGAGACACAATAGCATTTTTTTTGGTAATTATATTTAAATTTTAAAAATGAAGACAGCTGTTCAAGAGTTCAAGAGTCGAGAACTGTCACTCCAGGGTGGGCAGTCAGTGCTACATTCAAATTCAGACCCATATTACTAAGACAGTCATAATTTAAAGGTGAATTTATTGAAACTTAGCTACCTGACTATCAGTTTCTGGTGAGAATTAAGTTCAATGAATATATGTACAGTTTTGCCATTGACCAATCTGTGTGTGTTATCATGAAGTTGAGTATTTACCAAGTGAACTTACCCAGGCTTGGAAATCTTTTCAACATTCTGATTCTTGCAAGTTATTCCATTTTAAATTACATGAATACATTGCAGGATCAAGCTCTCAGTTTTCTGTTTCACTTATTGCCTTGAATTATAAGCTGTATGCTGTTACAAGAAAATCAGAAAATTTAAGGCAACACCTCTTAGGGTTGTCTTAAGCTGCTTATATTTTGTTTGATTTGCATAAACCTGGCTTGCTTCCTTCTTATTCAGCATAAACTAATGTTTATATTCCTAGAAGAAAGCTTAGAGAGGACTAGGAGAAGCACTTCACGGTAGTTGAATAGTGAGTGGCTTTTCACAAGTTCCTTGTTTTAAGTTGAAGTAATTTGGAGTTTTGTTGAACTCCACTCCTTCAAGCACCAGCACAAAAGTGAATGCCAAGACTTCTGTGACAGAGCTGTGCTCCTCTTAGCACATACGCCGTCAAGCATTCTGTGTGATAGCTCTCTTTACGTTCATATTGAAAATTGATTTACAGTTGTCAAAATAAATGATACAATTATCCAAATAAATAACACAACTAATAAGTTAAAGTTTGACTGTGTTTCCTAGTGAGTGATTCAAAAAAGTAATTTGCTTATGATTTGTTCGTATAATTGTGTGATGGCCTGTCAAATCACCTGACTCTAAAAATGACTCATTAAAACGTAGATGAACTGTGTCTCAGTGACCTGCATTCCTAAATATTTTCATTTTAGTCTCTCAGTTTCTATGACGTGTAAGAGAGATGTTTGCTACCTCCCATGTGGTGGGAAGCAACATCCAGTAAGACTTGTTTCTTCAGTATTGCCTTGAATACTTTTGTATTCAAGGAACTTTAGTTTCTTCCTGGTTTTGGCTGACTTTACAGAGAGGATGCTTTGACTAAAGTGTTGATGATGATCTTTGGATTAAATCCCTTTACTGAGTGAAATTTTGTAAATTTGTGTTGTGCAATTATTCTTTTTTTCTGTTTTATCATCAACATTAAACATGATTGTGAATAATTAGGATCAGGATGTCAGACTAGGTTTCCACTTAAAAGGTGTGCCCACTAATCACGCTGATCTCAGATGATAAAAAAGATTAATTACACTACTCATCCAGGCTACTGCTGGAGATTTTGCTACAAGGAACAGAGAGAAAGAGTGCAAAGCAATTAATAAATTACTCTATATGTGTTTCACTGCTAGTTGTCTTGCTTCTTTTAATACTTTGGAGTATTATCTTTTCTGAAGCTTTTATGAACTCGTGTGAGTATTTAAGCTCACAAAAAACCATTACAGTCTCTTTTCTCCCCCCAGATTGTGGGAGATTAGTAAATCATGTTGTAAATAAAATAAAATGGCTATTGGTCTTTTCCCTCCACAGCAGATGTGGTATTTTATATGTGGCAGCAGTTGAGTGCAATTTTACCTGGAAATGTAAATCCATAAGCAAACATTAATATAGAAAGCATGTACAGTGTTTTATCTACCGCTTTATGGATAGTAAAGCAGGTGCAAAACATGCCCAGGATTTTGTACAAGATTAATTTTATTTGAGCAACATTTCCCCCTTTGCATTGAAACCACAGCCAACCGCACCGCACACTGATTTTACACAGTGCCTATAGAATACGTGTACAAGAGATCAGTACATTTGGAAATAGTGTTTCCTACTCTTTAAGTGCACCTCTGAGGCATGAAGGTACCAGTTTCAGTAGAAACCACTTAGAGATGGTGCACGATGGAAACACAAAGCAATGGTGTGGCTTGCAGGTCAGGGCTGGCCACCGGCCTGTGGAGAAGGGCCCAGCTGAGTTGCTGCTGCTGCCCCAGCACTGTCAGTGTGGCATGGGGTCTGATGGAATCAGAGTGATGGGCAACTGAGAGTGTGCCTATGTGCATGTGCTCCTGGGCAGTCACTCCTTCGTTGCATGGCAAAATCCTCTCTCCCAGCCAGCAGCAGCAGTGGCAAGGGATACAGATGTTGTAGTGACCTGACCGGAATTCCCAGCATTTGTGGTCGCTGTTTTTCTTCACTGCCTCCCTTCCTCCTTGGGCTGCTAGTCATGCTTCTTGCATATCTTGGTATTAATGTGGCACTCTTTTAACTCAGTTTCTTAAATAATACAGTGGAGCAGTTTGGCCTTTGTGCAGATATTTTTATTCATGAAGGCGTAGATTACTATCATTTATTGATTATTATAGCATGGAAGATAAGCCCTAACCAAAATTATGGCCCCACTATACCAGGCAGTGATTCAGCACAAAACCAGAATGTTGTTCTGTCCAATAGTTTTACAGTTCTTACTTTTCTGTTTTATAGAAGGAAGCTAAAAGCAAGGCATGAAGATATATCTTTTTTAATGTCACATAGGAAGACTGTGACAGAATCTGGAATTTAAGACCTTATTAATCTTAGTCCTCTGCCTTAACCAGAACGGCATTTTCTTTTCTTGCAGTAGTTAATATTATTTACTTAGTGTAGCTAAGCTTTCTCCCTTGGTTGGTAAGAAACACTATTAAACAATGGTATAAGATTACCATAAATCTAAAACAATTAACATTATATTCACTCAGGCAAAGACTTTGTGGTTTTGATATTTAGAGGATGTAAAGAGTATTTATTTTTGCTTTAGCAAAAATGTGTGTGCAAAAGCTATATTTGCTTGTGTTTTGCTTTCCCCCTGCAGGAATGAATCAATTACTCCTCTCAAACAGAGCATGACATACTGGAGTAGATGTTTAGGAAAAAAATTAGTCAAAGTTAAAGTAACTAGTTATGGTAAAAACAAAACAAAAGCCCTCTGTGAATTCAAGAAATTTGAAGTGAGAATGTAGCATGTCAAGAAGAATATTACAATAGGAATCTTCTGTGTTATAAATGATACTGCTCTGCAAGCAAGGATTATGTAGATTTTTCTACTTCATTAGGATGCATTCACCTGTGAGATTAGGGGATTCCCTACAATCCAAATGTGAATATACCCTCCTGTAGGCGTCTGAGAAACAACTCTGTGGCAGTTCAGGGGGCAGAGGAAGAAATCTAACCAAAGTAATAATGATTTGTATTACTTGCAATTTATTTGCAGAGGAGGAGGAAGAGGAGATAAATGTTGTTTCTCAAGCATTGAATTTGCTATGCTCTGTGAATATTTTGCAGAGAAGCAAGCCATGTAAGAGCATTTGCTCTGAGCAAATAAAACCCAGCACTCAGCTCTGTAAGGCAATAGTAGGTTTTCGGCTCCAGCAACTGCCCGTGGCTCAGCTCATGACCTGGACTCACATTGCAGGGCTTTGCCAAACTTAGCAGATTTGTAACCGTGTGTTTTGTGAACAGTGTTTGTGGAATCACAGAATGGTTTGAGTGTCAGAAGGGACGTATAAAGGTCACCTAGTCCAACTCCCCTGCCACGAGCAGGGACATCTTCAACTCAGTCAGGTTGCTCAGAGCCTCGTCCAACCTGGTCTTGAATGTTTTCAGGAGTTTAGAGTTTTTGCAGTTCATTCTACCCCAAGATTATTACCTTTGTTGAAGTTTTGAGTCAAAAAGGTCTAGTATTTAAAGACTAGTACTCCTTACTTATGAGGGATCCATTAAAGTATTTAAACAAAGCTCTGTCAGAATTGTATCCCATCTCCAGGAAAATCTGTTTTGGATAATTTTTAACGTTCCTGCTAAACTTTTCTTGGCTTGTATTTCTACACTGGTTTACCTACTTGTTCTTTGTGGTCAGTGTGCAATGCAGTGGGAAGGGTTGTCAGATACAGGGGATCCCCAGTAAAAGCACCCTTCCGAGGAAACTTGAGTAAACGGAGACAAGATCTCACAGGCTCACTGTTTGCTCTTGGAAGAGAAAAGAGTTTGAGGACAAATGGCATCAGGCTAGAAGAACCAGAAGTGTGAACAGCCATGGCTGGAAAGAACCTGGGATTGTGAGAAGGGAATGCAAGTCATTGCCACAACATCCCTGTGGCTCTGAACATGTAGGAGCAACTTCCCAACACAGGGTGTTTGTGTTCATCTGGGAGCACTCTGTGAACCAAGGACAACTTACATAGTTAGAGGGAATATATGTGCTTTTGGGCAACTGTATCTAGTAAAAGATACTACTTCTCCCTGAAAACTTGGCTCTGTTTTTGGAGGTGGTCTCAAGATACTCTCTTTAATACAACAGTTTGATGCATATGACTATATCTGCATATTTATGTGTACAAAAACCTGGCTCTTTGATCCTCTGGAAACTTTGCTCAGAAAACCCTAATTTCATCTTTCTGAGTTTAGTATTTTCAGCCTATTTTCTATTTCCACATTTTTCTCCACCTCCTTTGCTTGTCACCACGCTGATGGCTGGCTCCCTGTGCTGTAGAGGGATATCTGCACTTGCAGGGAGAAACCACAAAGGTCTCAAAGAGCACTTTATTGTAGTAAACTGAGGCATCAGGAATATCTCTCTCTTCCCAAAACAGAATGAAAGTCTGACAACTGGAAATTTTAAGCTTTGGGAAAGAAATTGTTCAATTCCTACTTCTTAACATAAATTTGACATCTTTGAGTAAATAGCAGCCAGGAGTCTGTACTTTTTAAAAAAGCATGAAAAAATAATTCTTAGTCCTGTTGAATTGAATGGATGTACATCAAAGGGCATTGTGTACAGAAGATTTTAGAGCCTCCTGTTTATACCTTCCTTTCAATATGGAAAAAAGAATCAGTGTGAAGAGGGTGCTACTAAGTGTCAGTGTAAATGAAGAGTGCAAACTACAGATTCCTTTTATATTTAGAAGTGAAATTAAAATTAACCAGAACTGTATTCGGGAGATATGAAAACAGTTCATATATTGTAGGTAATGCAAATAAAACATGTGCATTCCAGAATAGGCTTTCCAGAGCAGTAGTACAGAGTCCCTCATATCAGGCTCTGATACTTCTTTGAGGAATTCTTCTTTGAATAGCCTGAAATTGATTCTCTAGTCTAAACTGAACAGAAAAGGCAGTCAGTGATGACAGAGGCTCTTCTTGAAGGAAGCAATAACTGCAACGTGAGCAAAAAAGATTCTCAGGCAGAACACAAAGATCTTTGAAAGAGATACTGCTATTGTATCTCCTGATTTGTGGAGGGGTTTTTTTACCTGCAGTTTAACAAAGAATTGATTAAGGCAAGGTACAGTAGAGGTTTACAAAAGAATGAAGGGATAGGAAGGAAAGCGACTTAGTCATAAAAACTGATACAGAGTCACAATTTGAAATTATCCAGCATTTAGTAAAAGAGAACAATTAAGCACTGCATGCACTACTTTAGATAGAACTTCAAAATTAAGTTCTGTAGAATTAAATTGCAAAACTTGTTGCCATGGGACATCATACATATCAAGAGGAGAAATGAGCCACAGTGTGATTGGACAGGTTCATTAAAGGAAAGCAAAAGAGACCTATTACCATCTCTCAAATTCAATTTCCCTTTTATAGAGTCCCTAGGCAGTGGGTTGTCAGACTCTGGAAGGCACACCAAGGTTGTTTTCTCATTTTTACTTTTTAAAAAATGTTTTCTGATTGTACAGATATCTTTGCATTCACTTTTGTGTGTATGTGTAAGTCCAGTTTATAGACTGTCATGGCATAAATTTTAACATAATTAAATGTAATTAATGCTTAAATTAGACCATTGAAAAACACAACGTAGTAAGACAGATTCCAATTTTAATTTTTTTTTTTTTTTTGAAAGGATGAGCTCCTGTTAGCTTGGAAAATTAAATTACCAGTTTGGACAGTCTGGATATCTGTTCATACTGAAAATCCTAGCTTTGGAAATCACTGGCTTTTACTGAATGTGTTGAAATGGAAGGGGACCTGTATAGATTGCTGAAGACTTCTTCTATGAAACTTCCAAAATAAACATTTAAAGTCCTTTTGAAGTAGGTTACAGTGTGCTGAAGAAATCTATTTTTTGGCAAAACTAAATCAGAGTTTCTTTCCTGTGATTTTGAGTGAATTTGAGAATTTACTACAAAGACACCATGATGTATAGAGATAGATATATATATATACATATATACCTCATGATGCAAAATCATCTGGGAAGATCAACTGAAATGTCAAAATCCAGTAAATATTGCTGCATCTTTTATATAAATACTGATGCATAATCTTTTAATAATGGCATACTATGCTTCAGCAAGCGTAACTGCCTAAGCAGCTGCTTTCCTACCAGAACAACTTCCATGTTTGAGTTGTCAGGAATTAATTTCATCTAGAGACAGTTTAGACATGTAATACCTTTTGAGAGGACACTGTGCATAGTAAAGTCAATATCTCAATAATGTTTTAATATTTAATAAAACAATTAGCTAAACTCTGAAACACTGAAAAAATTAGACCTTATAGTGTTACCTCCCTGCTGTTAGGCTGACAAAAGGTAACAGCAGTCAGTGAAAGATTTTCTGGAAAAAAACAAACCAAACAATGAATGAGAGCCCCAAAACTTTACTGTACTGACTACCAGGGAAAGTTATAAGCTTCATTTTTTGTTTTTGTTTTTGTTTGTTGTTTGTTTTTTCTCCCCAGAAAATTAAGTCACTCTCCAAATCTTAACGAAATGAGGGGAAATATACTTGAAACATGAGAATAGCTGTCTATTTCAAATTCAATTCTAGAACTGAATGTAATTATTTTAGCACCTATTTTATGGATATAGCCTAGATTAAATGGTTGTGGTACTGTGAGAGCTAGGAGTCCTACTCATAAGCAAATGTTTGTTTATGAAAAATTATGGATGTTTTTATGTACAGCTGGATTCTTTTGCCTATATACCATTCAAAAATGGAAAGTTTTGTATTGTATACCCAAATTAGCAATCTTTGCTAAAACTACAAGTGAAATCAGTCACCAAAGTTAGTGTAAGTTTTCATCTGTACAAGGGCTGCCGGTTTCAGTTCATAATTATGAATGCATTCCAAAATGTCATTTTAGCTCCATTATGGGAAGACCACACTCCATGACTCTGACTGTAATCTGAAGGGTAGGGTAAATTAGGCAGGAGGTCAGTGAATTTACAGTTGCATAAAATACAGGAGTAAAGCCTGTCCTGTCATTTCTGAGATGGGGAGAATCAACCTAGAAATGATCCTTCTCACAACTATGTTGTGGCTGGGTATTTTATGTGAAACAGAAAGAAAGCAGTAATGGTCAAGGCCTGATGTCACTTTGATCTTCATTTGTTGTCCCCTGTCAGATCTGTAGCTTACCTTAGGCCACAGGTTGCAGAGTTGTTTTGTAAGTGTGTTAAATCCTTCGAGATGAGAGAAATGCACACACAGTGTGATGATAATCTTTCCAGCTATGTCTTTGGACTCTGAAAGTTAGAGAAATGTTTGAGTTTCAAAGCCACCCTAGAGCCTGTGAACTAAAGGCTAAAGGAAGAAATTCCATTAAATCCCTGAGACACTTCGGCAACATCAGCCATTGTTTCTGGTGGAAGCTGGTGTTCATTTGGAAGACCAGTTGGAATAATACATGTAAGGACATCTGCTGAAACCTTTTTTTTATTATTTATTTTTTAATTTTATTTTTTTTTTGTTATTCTACTAAGTTATGTATAAGCTTATATACACATGAAAGGCTAACAAAATTCATTGTTTAAAAGGCAAAAAACTGGGCAAAAGTGTTACGGTACTTCTTGGATCCTGCCTGTTGAATAAATATCTCCTGCTTTATTTCCAGAACATTAACAGCTACAAGGAACATATATACAATACATTAGGAAGCAGTTTCATTCTGCAGTTGCTTCACTGTGTAGTCTTATCCCTCATCAAGTTAAAATGTGTTCTAACTTGTACAGTCACATATCTGACTACCTCCTTATTAAGAATATCAGGACTTGTTCCGTGATAGCAGGTGGCAAATTAGTTTTTAACAATCTTACCCATTGAAAAAAGTAATTATTTCTGTGCCTTTTAAACAAGGTTTTGGTTTATGCTATTCCTTTTCATGCTGCCATTGTTATTTTCCAAACTCCTTTTGTTAACTGTAATCTGTGATTGCCAGACTGAAAACAGTTTTGTTTGGACAAATAGAATGTAGTATTTTTCAAGTAGGTATCCATTAAAAGGCATTTCTCTCCCAATTTTGTTATTTATATGATGTAGTTAAACATTACAGTTGAGTTAAAGGAGAATTCTTGTTGTTGATAACAATCTTTGAATATTTTAAAATTTTATTTTCCCACAAAGTTATTTAAAATTAAAAAAAATAAATCTCTAAACCTATGTAGTCAGAGTTCAGCTGTGTATCCAAAAACTTATCCACAAGAAGCAGGCACACAAAATGACAATCAAGAGGAAGAATAAAGATGTGTTTAATCTTAATTAAAAATTATTCTAATTTGTGACACAGGTATAATTAGAAATATAGATCAACACATGCATTTACCAAAGAAGGAAAAGCCAAATTTCTCTGATCAAAAAATGCTGTTTGCTGAAGTAAACAAAGTCTGGGGCGTCTTACAATGAAGTTCTCAGATATGTAACTAGAAATTTAGCCTTTATATGTCCAACATCCAAGGAATGACACAGTATAAAAGCTTAGCAAAGGAGCACGAGCCAAACTTTGAAGATGTGTGAAGTGTATTGTAAGTGAGGAAATACTGATGGTTTTCAAAATAGGAAAATACTTTTCATTATGAAAGAAGCTCCATTTTGGCAGAAAAATCTCCAGCAAATCTCAGTTAAGAATTTTTTACTACTGTAGATAAGTGTAGTTGATGGGCTACTGTTAAAAAGATATCTCTGTTATGTACTGCTGACCTCTATTGGCTTATTCCCACTATATGCTGATGTTTTGGCACTGTTTTTTTCCTCCCCTGGGAATTATGGGCTTATGTTTGATTTAATTTAGATAGTTTTGTAGCAGGATGACAAACATTTGAGCATATATTTATATTTCTTGTCACGCACAAGTACACCCATTAAGTTACTTTTCAGTCTCAGGTAAGTCAATGGGAAAGCCATTATCTTGAAATAGTGATTTGGTAGGAGCTGCTCGTGTCTATGAATTTACAAATATGTTTAAGTGGTTTTACTGAGGTGGAGCCCTAGATATACTACACTATAAAAATGAAAATAAATGCCATACTTAAAGTTTTCTTTTGCCTCTGTTAGTCAAAAACTACTTTTGTTTTAGGAAGGATAATTTGGCAAATCATCAGACTGTAACATAGTCTAATTGGTTTTGAAGCCACAACATAAAATTTAAATTGGAGAAGATATTTAACTGTGTAAAACATTCTATTCATTCCCTCATAGAAGTCAATGCCATAATGTTATTTTCTGAACATTTGCTCTAATCACTTTTTAAGTCTATATCTGGTTGATGAAAAACTCAACATGACTTGGCAATGTGCACTGGCAGCCCAAAAAGCCAGTCGTACTTGGGCTGCATGAAAAGAAGCATGGCCAGCAGGTCAAGGGTTATCTTAGATATTAGGGAGAAATTCTTCCCTGTGAGGGTGGTGAGGCACTGGCATAGATTGTCCAGAGAAGCTGTGGCTGCCCCATCCCTGGAAGTGTTCAAGGCCAGGCTGGATGGGGCTTTGAGCAGCTGGTCTAGTGGAAGGTGTCCCTCTCCTGGCAGGGGGCTCCTTCCTAACCAAACTGTTACGTGATTCTATGATTCACATACTCTACATCATCTTTCTGATATTTGTACACAGATGTATAATTTTATTTGCTTCTGTAATACCTGTAATGTCTTGGATCAGTTTGTAGCCTAAAGCCACCTTCACCTGACAAACGAAAGTCATTAAGGCATTGAACTCATACGGAACAGCTGCCCCCCCCCCAAAAAAAAAAAAAAGACACTAAGGTTTTTATGAGGCCATTCTTTTGGTCTTTGAGAAGTGGAGAATATAATGGAGATCTATTTTCCAAATTTGCTTTTATCAGAAAGAGGACCTATAGTTAGCTCTATAACAATGAACATAACCCTATGGAGTGTATGCAATAGGTGAAGTGATCCTCAGTGTGCACTTTTTAGAAGAAACTTTAGTTTGGAATTATTTTTTGAAGGAATAGTTGCTTTAAAAATTAATTTCTAAAAGCATCTGTAGGATTTTGCTGCTTAGACTACTGAACTGGAATTTCAGATCTTAATGACATCAGTGTCTGAAGAGGACAGTTCAAGGAAATAAATGTCTAAGAAATAGGTTTTACATCATGGCAGCCTGTAAGCATGGTGATTCTCCATGTGAACCTTCTGTAATCACTCCCATCAGTGGAAGCAGATGTAAGAAACAGACTTCAATGGCTACATTAGGCTCAGAATTTCACAGAATCAGGTCCAAAATTGTTTGGGATTTTCTTTTTGATTCTCTCCAGGGAAACATAGGAAATAGCACTGAGAGGATGAATAATAAGGCTTAGGAAGTGCTTAGGGAACACTATATCCCTCTGGGTGAGTTATATGACACATGTACAAATAGGAAATAATTTTTCTTATTCTGTCTTAGAGCTGCCAGCGAAAGACCAGGACGTTTCTAAACCATTGGGGATTCCTTCAGATCTAAAACTAGCCCATTGTCATGTAGTCCTAAAACAAGAAGGGCATTCTTTTTGAAAAATAGAGGAAACTGCTGTTCTGGCTGTTCTCTACTCAAAGTTCCGTTAGGAAGAAACATTTCAAAGGTCAATTCCATTTCTAAAGAAGTATTTCATATTTCTTGGCTTTGCTAGCAATCAAAACTTCGCTAGTGCTTACTAAGTCAAAAATATCCCATTGCATCAAGCTGGATTTAACTGTATCAAAATTCTTTATAGACCATGATTATTAGTGTTCTTGATATATACTGAAGAATTTTCCAGCCAAGTATTCTAAGCCAGTGAAACTCTAATGATGGGGCTACTTACAGTCAAAACTAAAGTTTAGGCTTTGGGCACATAGCCAGGATAATGAGTAGCAGAGATTAGAAAGATTTGCTGAAGGTGAGATAAGGCATGACCAGGGGTCAGGCAAACAAAGCATGTGTGCAGCAAGTGGAGTCAGGCAGGAAGAGTAGGGACAACTTTGAACAAGGCAGAGAACACTGAAAGAGACCCAAAACTCAGATTCAGATGGGCTGGCTGCCTCTGCTTTGGCCCCCAGTGAAGGGCGGTACCTGTATGTCCAGCAATGGCTGTGGGCGCTGTGTAGTGTCTGCCTTCCTGGATCTTTCTGGAAATAAGTATGGAATAAGAATGACTGCAGAGCAGGGGAGATGGTAGAGTTACAGTGTCTGTGAGCACAGCGTGGTGTGGCTGCATTACAGCAAATGGAGAAGTGCCACCAGACAGGTGAATCTGGCATTCTTTTTTTCATTAATCTGCATCTGTGACTAACTGTTGACTGAAATTTCCAGGTATTTCAAGAGCTCTAATAAACTTTGCACTAATAGCTAGTAATCTTTATTCACCAGATCACTATGGATGCAGCTAACTGTATCTTATCACTATGATAAGGATTTTCAAAGTGTCTTGTTTTCTTCATAAGGTATTCCATGACTGTGCTAGGAATATGCTAATGATCTAAACACTGTCTTTTCAGAGTTTGTTTGGTTTGGTTTTGTTTTTCACCAGAGGGAGCTTTATATTAATATTAATATTATTTTCTAAAAAAAAAAAAAAGTATTAAAGAATTGCAGGAGAAATTTACTATTTACCCCTGAAAACATTATTAAATTAAAGCAAGAAAAATCACTCTTCTATTTCCTTTTCTTGTTTGAGTAATCATCCTTGAAAAGCTTGAAATTAATAGAAAATGAAAGTCTGAAAGACTGCATTTTCAACTCAGAGTGGTTTATCTGATTCCCACAAGAATTTTACAAATTAGATTTCTCTGTGTGTCTCTGTGACTATGCAGTTTCATAAGGATTAGTGCCCCTGCATTGGTTTCAGAATAAGTTCAAACCCAGTACTTAAAAGCATCTGATAGGCTGGTACAGCTCAGCTTGCAGGTGGGAAGAAGTCTGTTTTACAAGGCTCTACCCACTTCTTACGGTGTTTTTTTGTGGAGAGGCAGTGAGCATCAGGCATCATACAACAGTACAATGCTGTTAAGATACAGTTTTAGAAAAGCCTAATTGTAGTTGTCTTTCAAGCTTACATTTTTGTTTAGTGGTATTCCAAAAGTTTAGAATAACTATTGTGCACCAAGTCTCTGTTAAGCCTTTGGCAGGAGTGCTTGATATTTTAGTCTTGTAGACAGCAGTGAGTGAATTGTGCTAATTAGCACTACAGCTCCCCTGGCTCAGGGGTAGCAAGAATGTTCTTTAATAAAAATGCCTTTTGTAAGGTATCTTTTATGCATTTAATGTGTAAATTTATCCTCTTAAAATATTTATAATAGAGGGATTGTGTAACTACTCTGGGATAGGTTTGTAAAGAGGACAGAGCCATGTGGTATGTGCAGTGGGTAATTGGACCACTGGCGAGAGGAGCAGAAAGCTCTTTGTGTTCCTCTGTACAACTGCCAGAGCAACATAGTTCACAGCAAAGGCAGTCTGAGGAAAAGTCTTCTCCATTCTGTAGGATTCAGTCTTTTGTATTGGATTAAGCTTTAAGAGGACGTATCATAGCAATAGACTTCCATAAAGTTAAGAATTTAGAAAATCTGTCCCTCAGACACCCAGGAAAAATCTAAGCATCAAGTAATAAAAGTCACCCTTTCCCAAGATCATCCCTGTAGTTCAGCATAGCACTGAACAAGTCTAACACCTGTGTGACAAGATGTGTAATTCTATGTTTTGTTCTTCAAACAGACTTGCACTCAGAGGTTTCTGCCAGCATTACCCACTGCACCAAGGGCACTCAAGCCCTATGAAAAGTTGCAGTGCTTTGTTTGCTTCACTTTGTGGCTACAGGGGCTGTTTTGCTGGTGCTGTGCAGAAAGCTACAAGAGTCTGATGCGTTCTTGAAAAAGCCCTATTGTTCCAGAAATAGATTTAATGGCCATTTGTCTTCACCACCTTCACAGTCCACATGCCCCACATTCAAACAGTTCCTTCTTCTTTCTGCTTCGTCTGATCATGGGTTGTTAAGTGATGACTGAGGAACAGTGGGTGACACATGCAGAATGCAGTAAATTAGCATTAAAAGCTCTGTTGCCAGAAGAACGTTCATCTGACTGGGTAAGTGCATGTCCAAACTCAAATTTGTTTTATTTGTCAGTGCCATCAGTCTGAATCTGTACAAGTAAAATAGTTGATAGGTAATATTTAGGCCAATGCCTTTCCCTATATTAGCAAAGCTAAGTTTCCTATGACTTAAACTTGGCTCTATTAGCAATATTTTCAGCCTAAAATAAAAGACTTTAAGAGCCACAGGCAGTTTTGATGTCAGTGAAATAAACTCCCTGAGAACACTTGCTTATACTCATTAACCATAAGGTTCTTTACCTTCTTCATGTATGTGGAATCAAGCAGTAGGAGGAGGAAGGTTTTAATGTCTGAGATACTAAGAAAAGGATGAAACTTTTTACCCAACCATTTGCAAACTAATGCCTCATTTGGGGATTTTATTGGGTTTGACAGCCCTGGAAATGTAGTCAGATGAGGGCAGCAGAGGTGGGAGCAAAGTGTAGATGGTCCCCCTATCTTTTTCTATTCTAAAAATAGGAAAGCTCAGATATTGCTAAATGCCCAATACCATCTTGTTTATTTGTGCATTCCTACTAGACTATCAACTTTAGGTAAGTGAATAGGTATAATTGTAATCTTTAAGATTTTGTCGTTCAAACTGTACATAATCCAAAAGAGTCACAATTTTAACTGTTGGTGATAAGACTTGACCATGACTTGTAAAAGCTGTAAATCCAGAATAAATTCTTGTTTGAAATTAAATTCAAAATCTTCAAATGAACAAAAAGCCACTGGAAAATAGCGTATTTGGGTGTCACCTTCCACAGGTAGGAGAGGAATACTGGATATGATACTGAGTATTCTACTTGAGCATTTATTCTAGTCATGTTTTTCTCTTCCACATTCCTCTGTATTAATAAACAGTGAAGAACATAACTCTTCCACAGATTTATTAAAAAAAAACACAAAACCAAGATTGTGACTGCAGGAGGCCATGTTTTCACAAAACCAGGTGGAGATAAGGCATGTTGCTGATTCATGTAAGAGTAGCAAACATATTGGATTAAGTTTTCTTTAAAAGTCTTTGCTTGTTTAATACAACTGAAGTTACTAGTTACTTACTGCTTAAGTAGCTGTGTTAAGATAACCACACTGAAAGCTCTGTTAGCAAGACCTTTTACTCTGTTAAAAGCAATTCTCAATTTTCTTATCGTGCCACATTTTCATTCTTCATATTATTTTTGTATTTCATGAGAAGTTCTGTTGGAAGCATTCTGTACTGAAAAATTCTATTTTGAGGAAATCAAGTATTTTGTATGAGTATGTCTGGTATTTCAAGAAGTAGTAAAGCATCTTTGCTTGTTGAGGTTGAAATATTTTATCATGGAAGAAAAAATAAGTCAAATGAACTTTGAGTAAGATTGAAAGGTCTTATTTTGACAAAAATAATAGTTGTATCATGCTATTTTATAATAAGTTCATCTGCATTAGAGAACATAAACAGTTTCTTGAACCTTATAGAAAAATACAGCTTCAGGATAACCTTTTTGTATTTTTAAACAAAACTTTCACTCCTATGACTCCTATTGTGTTAACGGAAAATTACCTTCTTGCTTCCTCATATTTTTAGGGATTTCAGGTCCCCTTCTGAATCAGTTTTCAGTACACTTAACAGACTTCAGTATTTCTGCAATTTCTCGCTTGGGAAATGCCAGTAGTGCTATTGGATATTTATGTTTGGGTTGTGAAAGTGCTCCCACGCATGAAGTCAAAACCTGACCATTGAGAATAGCGTTACTCTCATTTCCAACTAACCAGTCAAAGCTGTTTGCAAAGTATCCAGAACTCTTCAGCTAAAGAGGAAAATAAGCTGTGAATCAAATCAAAGAAGCTACAAGTAACTACAGTACTTTTAAGCACAGTAAAGTAATGTTTTTGTGCCTGTTACCCTCAACCCCCGCCTCTATCAGCTGATCCAAAGAGGTGCATCCCGTTCTTCTGCTGTGCACTGTGTAATATCCCTAAAATATTCTGCTGTCATTGTCTCATATTAGCAGTAGGAGGCAGAGTTGCAGATCCTGAAGTAACTCGGTCAAGGCTGCCAAAGATGACTGTGCTGGAGCAGGGAACAGAAATCAGATCACATTCTGTCCCTCATATAATAATGATGATTCTCTACCAGAGGATTTCGTCGAGCAAGTAGACCAACAGAGAGTTGCCTTAGTCCTTCTATGTCCATTTGATTTGTATTTCTACATGTCAGTAAATTGTCTGTGATGCAGTTAAATGCTCACTAGTACTTACTATGTCAGTGCTTGCTATGGCAGGAGTACTTAGAAGTATGGGAAATGTTTGGTATATATTGTTTTTCTGTCTAGGAACTGTGTGTAATTCAGGAAAAAAGAAGGGAAAAGTGTTTCAAGTCACTGTTTGATTCCCTCAATAGTTATTCCCATCCAGTTTGTGCTGTAGAAAAGTGGCTGTTTCCTTGGCAGTTTTCACAAAGACAAGAAGAATTGCAATGAAAGGCTGACTATAAAGCACTATTCCTGCAGGATTTCAGACTATTGTTTTAAGTTTTAGGATGAGAGCAGTTTTGCTTATTTGTTTCAACAGGCCTTTCATCTGTAATAATAATAACACCACTTTTCAGCTTCAAAATGCCTTACAAGTTATAATTTCACAACACACCAATTATACACTAAGTATTTTATTTGCCCAAGGCAATGGAGAGAGTCACTGTCAGCACTAAGATTAAAGTGAAAAGGAGAAGAATGTGTATGGAGAGAAATATTTTCAGGAAAACTTTACAACAATTGATTATTTCCTGTGACCTAAGGGAGAAGATTTCAAGTTTGGATTTGTTAATGGACTTCTCACCTTCCACAGCTCATTGTACACAGAGATTTAACACTTTTCTGTGCAACATCAGTATCAGTCTTAAACCACCAGACTGAGGAAAATGTGGCTTTTGTGTAGGCAAGAGGGAAATCGAGTGCTTGAGATTATTTAATGTACTGAAAATGTAATACTGCATGTCCTTTAGTGAATAAGTCAGGGTGTAAAAGTTAGAAAGGAATTGCAATTCCACTGTCAGTGTCCCGAAATTTCAGTTTTTGCTTGTACCTAGAGAGGGCAGCAAAGAGCCGCAGTTTGAAACCTCCGCAGCAGGTAACCTGCCCTTTCTGCTTTTTCTTTGATAACAGCCTTAAAACAACTCATCATCAAAGTATTTTCAAAACGTTTTTCAGTTTTCTGACTCCAAATATAATGACAAATTTTTTGGGGTATCTCTGAGTTATGAGACAGGATGGTCAGAATTAACAACTTGACCACAGGCAAAGGATATTGGCAAATCAAGGCAGTCTCATAATCACAACCTAAGCTCAGTTTATCAGTCTCCATGCCTCCAGGTAATTTAGGATATTAGAAACAGAATTTTTATTAAACCTCTTTAAACCTATTCGTTGTCAAATGCATTGCCCTGAAAGAGCAGGCTGGATGTGTATCCCAGAGAGACTTAGCAGACATTAAACTGATGTCACTGCTCTTCAAAAGGAAATCCTGCTCCCTCACACTCAAACACTGCAGGAGCAGATATACTACTGGCAGATGGGACAAGTCTTTTGAAAGTGAAGGAAGGAGGTTGGACTTGTGGTATTTGGAGGGCAAATCCATGAATGTCACATCATTAAAGAAAAGGAGGTGGATACCAGTCCACTTTCCAGTGGATTCAGCCAAGACAACTCCTCTGGAGCAGAGATGTAAGAACAGTAGGATATTACTCTGAAGTCCAGACTCTTACAACATCTGAACTTTCCCTCATGCTGTTCATTATTCCCAACTGCCTGGCTTAAGTACAAATTTTTGTCCCAAGTGATGTTACTGGGAATTTTGCCACAATTTTCAGTAAGACTGGCATTTGAGGTTAGCAGAAGTGTCCTTACTGAATGTCCTGTGTTTGCACAGTTGCAATTTATCATGTTCGCAGCCATCCCTGGTTACCAACTTGTACATTTTGTGGTGTACAACTGTCTGTCAGCCTGAACAAATTGTGGATTTATACCAGTTGTAATTTTCTCATATTCTGGGACCTAAAAGGGCTCTACTTTTACTGTAGTGTGCCACTCATGTACTTTGTTTCTTTAGAACATGCTAAGAGCTGGCCCTGACCTCATGCACTGACTAGAATTGATTTCCATACCAACCCTCTCGAAAGCAGGAATTTATGTCATCTTTAAATGGAAATTACCTGAGAGAGGGGATCAGAGGGATGTTGTTATCAAATATCAGATGGGGGGTAAAGAAGGCAGAGTCAGACTGCTCAGTGACAGGGCAAGAGGCAACAGGCCAAAAAGAAAATGCGGGAAAATCCACTCATACATAAGAAATAAATTTTGCTGTTGTTGTTTAAACTGTTGGGGTGGATGAAAAGTTGACACAGGCTGCTCAGAGAGGTTGTGGAATCACCACTTATAGAGATACCCAAAAGTTGGACATGACCCAGAGCAACCTCCTGTAGGTGACTCTGCTTTGAGGAGAAGGGTTGGGTGAGACAACATCTGAATCATTCCTTAAGGTTCCCACCCAGATCTTCTTGGCGTGCTTGAGAGTAGTCAACAATTGAGCAAATCCAGTAAATGAAACGTTTATTTAAATATAGAAATTATTACTAATTTTAAATTAGTTTAATTCTTTTCCCTAATAGTCTCAACAAATTATTACATTATTTTTAAAACATGTAGTACAGTATCTGTTTAAAAAATTATCTCCTTATCTGGCTGCCTGATTTCCATAAAGAAGATTTTTTTTCTAATGTCTGCAAGACTGTATAAATTCCCTTTAAATATTCCATTTGATATACTTCCTTCCATCATAAAGTTTTTGGACTTCAAATGTCATTTGAAAGTCCTGAGCACAAATAAAATATGAATTATGGTGGAAATCTGTCAAAGATGTACAGAAAATGGGCATGCTTTTTCTTATTCTCTTTGTTTTATAAATGTTGTGACATATTGGCTAAGAAATAAAATACAGTTTTTACAGAACTGTGGGGGAAAAAAACACAACTGAATTTTTGGTAGTCTTAACTGTACATTCCTGAAAGTCAATGCATGAATTTCTTACATCACTCTTACATCTTCAGTGCAGTAGTATGAGAACTTTCATAATCATGAAACAATACTAAAAAAGTAATTATTAAAAAAAAAAGACAAAACAAACCTGCTGCTTGGCTTACATCAGAGGGAATTTTCAAGTGAGTTCCTTAGTAATCTCTTATTAATCATTCTTAGATTCTATCATTTGCTAGTAATCTTTACCAGACATTACTTTCTTACTGTTGGTAGCAGCATTTTGAGTAAATGAAAACTGTTTTCTTATTCTGTCTCTTCATTGGTCATCTTATTTTTACACTAAACTCTCATGATTGATTGTTGGTTTGGGATTCCCTCCATGCTTCTGTTTATTCTTACTGCTGCCATGTGGACTCTGTCCAGTGGTTAACATCTCTCTTGGTGTGTGGACATGCACCAGTCATCCTGTCTGCCAGCCAGCAGGGACTGCTACAGCAATTTAGAGTTGTGGTTTTCAAGTAGATGCAGTTTCTTTCAAAGCAGGGCTGTTATAAGAGTTGCTGCCTATCCGAGCCTTCTTATCTTAGAAGCTTTTCAGGTCTTGAAGCTGGAAGTGAGATCCTGGCTCTTGAGGTGCTTATTTGGTAGAGAGGAAAAGCTACTCTTTTGTGTCCCTGGGGAGTTAATATACTGTATAAGACTGATTAATGCTGGTCACAGCTGTCCAGTTGTGACAATTTACCTGGGCTGAATGGATTGAAAGGAGATATGGCTGATGATGTCCTCCTAGTAAAATGTTTGCCTTCTCTACAAATAGCCCGAGATGTTTGACATATTTCACTAGTGGATGGTGGAATCATGGAAATACGTGGGTCCATTTGTACTATCAATTCAGTTATTTCTTATCCTAAAGAAAATGTATGAGGAACTTTCTTCCTCATTACACTTCATGTTCCTGCTTCAAATTTCCTGTCCACATCTCCCATGATCAACTTGAGTAATAGCTTTTTTTTTTTTTTTTTTTTTAATGTATTATTTTCAGTTTGTTAAGATTTAGTGATGCTCTTCAAGGTACTGGCAGTTCCTCACAGCTTTGCTGAAAATTTACTTTCTGTTCTATTAACAGAGATCCTTGCTGCTTCTGGTGATTGCTATTTTTAGGAAAGGAAAAGGAGTAATGTTGACTGAAGAGTATACACCCGTCCATAATTTTCCATGCATGGAGAGAATATAAAGATGGAAACCATCTGCTATCTGTGTAGCTGTCCTTTCTTCATCATCCATGTCTGTCTTAAATACCCAGATAATATGACTGTGAGCATCTTATTTATGTAAGAAATCTATTACTGGTTGTGGAAATTTCTATTTTTAAAGGTGGTGGGTAGATCCACCATTATGTGATATGAAAGTTTTTCTGTGTGTCTTCTTGATCTCCAGAGCCACAGAAGTGCCTATATTGTTGTAGCTTACTAAGAGAAGAGGAATCAAGACAGAGTTGCCAGTGAGTGACCCCTGGAGTGCCTGAAATGTTGTGACATGTTTCTACAGGGCAAGGGTGTAAGAGAAGGGGCAAATCTGCTGCCTCCCTGCACAGCCATGTCAGCCTGATCTCATTAGCTCCAGTCTTGAGATAGAAAAGTAAAGAAACTGGATAGTAGAGAGCAAAGAAGGTTAAGGATAATAAACCTTAAAAGTAAACCTTGCTTAAAGAGCAGTCCTGGGTGCAAAATCCAAGCTATGTATTGTTATTAATTAGCAAATAAAAGACAAGTCAAGAAATGAGTGGGTTGGGTTTGCTAATATCAGTGGGTTTGTTTGTGTTGAAAGTGATGTTTAAATTTTAGCTCTTCACAGTTCTGTGTTTGTTTTAGTTTGTTTGAAAATAGCTCAATTTTAATGAATCAGATCACCTGAAATATGCCTAAAGGAAATCATAACAGAGTGAAACACTGTATTAAGAAAACCAATCCAAACCTTCCTGAGTGATTCTTCTTGCCATGCAGAATAAAAATGAATTGAAGATAATGGATACCTGAAGAAACTCAGTGGCCTTAGGAAATGATAACTGTGTGTTTTGAATGAGGGCTATTTTTCATGTGACCTCTAGACTCTCTCTAAAGATTGTTTTGACCCTTGTTATGACCAGGAAGGAACCACAGGGGAACAGACATTATTAAACACAGATTGCTTCACTCTCAGATCAACTTTTTTTTTTTTTTTTTAACTTCCTTGTTTAATGCTTCATAAAGTATATTTAAATCTCTCTCTAGGCTTTATGAGTCCTACTTTGTAGGTGATGTATCTCAGGCATAGGTAGGTAGTCAAGGAGTGGTGAAAAGGAATGTTGTAGAAAAGTTCATAGGAGAGACTATGCCTTAAGGACATAACAAAAAGAAACCACTAGTCCTTAAATTTAGTACCTACAAATTTGGAGCCAGCTGTGTCTTCTTGGCTTTCAAGTACACCTCCAGCACCACTGATTTGCCAGTAATGTATTCTGGGTGATTCTGCAAGTGTGTGTTTCCTGCAATGCCTTAATGGCATTTTTTTCTTTCTTGATGGGATTCTGCAAAGCCACAAGCATGCATTTTAAAATGTACTATTAAAAGGAAAGAAAACAGTCACCAAAGCTTCCCCAGTGACTAATGTTGTGTAAATACTGTCATGGTAGAGTTGGATTTATTTTTAATTATTAGGCCAGCCTGGGGAAGTGCTGTCAGAGAGCAGTGATAGCCTGTCCATTGCTCGTTTGAGCAGAACAAAGGGCTTGACTTGGAGCGAGTTGCAATGCAGATAGTGTTGTCTGAGTTTATTCTGCCTTTCTTGTTCTCAAGCAGCAGAAATGTAATCTAGAGCTGCAATGGAATTTAATGCTAGGGTAGATCCCTGTGGAGTTGTAACTCAGCTATACATCTCTCAAATTCACTATAGTCTTCCTTTTATTGTTTTGTTATGGTTTTGACCACAGTTAGGTAATCATAATTCTGGTCTATCAGAGGTGTTACTCTCATTGATCTATTCCCTCCTTTACTTAATATTTTTTTTAGCTTGCACTTCTTTTTCTTATGAGAAGTGTCTTGTTATATTCAAATCAGCATTGGACCCAAAAAAAAACCTTCGGACTTTTTCCTGTAGAGATTTGTTCATGTTCTTTTGCTTAGGTTTTCAAGGGGGTTACACATATGGAAATGCTGTTGAAACAGAATTGGAATGAGCTGAATGGGAATAAATAACTTACACAATGCATATCTTACTGTATTGTCTTGCATACAGTATCTAGTCTTTTCTTACCCTCTACTACAATAGCTCTGTTCTGTTTTATAAACCCCTACTGTTCAGTCTGACTCACTGTCACTGCTTTTCAGAAGTAGATGTGCACTAAGATACTGCTTATTTTTTCTGTTACAGAGTTGAGATGGATTGCTGCAAATATAAAAGGAGTTTATTCTATTTGTTTGAAGGAAACACTGACACACAGGAGTAGCTTATGTTAAGACGGGTTGATATTTGAGGAGAGTAATTGAAACAACCTGAATAATTCCTCAAGCTCAGAGACTAGTAAATAGCCAGGATGTTACATCTGGAGTAGGACTCCATTGCTTGACTGTGGACACCTAATGTAATTTTAGATGTCTTGGAATATCTGCAGTATTTGCAGAGGGTAAATTGATATGGCATGGGAGCTAATGAAGACCTGTGCTGTTCTGAATGTGCAGCTTGGTGGCCAAGTGTCCAAGAACAATCTAAAGTAGCCCCAGATGTCTTCTGTTTTGGTAAGCAATTAAAAATTGACCCTGCACCCTAAAACAGCACAACAGTCTTGCAGTGAGAAGTGGATCCCAGATGTTTTGCTGTCTTCATGTCATCTCATTCTCCCTGCATATTGTCTCTTTATGGGTTTTGTTTGGTTGCTGTGGTTTTGTTTGTTTTGTTTTTTTTTCCCCACACAGAAGTACTGATGGTCTGGAAGCCATTTGTAAGGGAATATTTTCAGACCATTTGAAACTGAGGCTAGTTTTATGTATATGTTTATATAGATGGATTATATTAAGTTTTAGAAGCCTAGATATGGACTCCTTAACCCACATCTTGAATCTCATGCCCACACCCTTCCTGCAGAGGTGACACACCGCGTTATGCAGAGAAGTTCAGCACATTGAATGCAGCAGTGCACTGTGGCATCTGTGGGTGCTGAGATATCGGGAGAGCCAAACTCATCTCGAGCTCATTGAATTCAGAGGATTACTGTGGCATAAGCTGTATTTAATGTCTAAAGGAGCTATGCCGTTATTTCATTCAAATCTCAGATGAAATCTTCTTCTCAACCAGGCTTAAGTATGTACATTTGAGATGTTTTGTATCAACAGCAACCAAAAAACTATTCAGAACTTATTCTCAGGGTCTTGATGAGGAAGGAATGTCACGAAACCACACTGCACAGTGTCAAATTCCTGCCTTTTCCACTAGAAAGAAGGCATGGAAATGCTGGTGACCCATCTGGTGCCCACAAATAGTGTGTAACATCTGGGTAGCAGAGCAGTTTTGAGTGGATGGGGAGAGATTGCAAACCCAGAGGAGACAGATATGCAGAATTATTTCAACCTTTTGAACCAATCTGGAAGGTCCTGGGAATTCAGGATGGGAATATAGCAAATATTGGCACTCACTCCTTGCAGAGCACCAGAGTATTCTCACAGTGTAAAGGAGATCCCTAGCAGCTGTTAAAATATTAGAATTTAAAATGTTAACGTGTTTAATTGCAGGAAGTTCGAGGAAGGTTGAAAATGTCATGTACCACTTATATTTCATTATTCCTAGGTGGAACTATCCAGCTCATCATTGCAGCCATTTTAGTGAGTGTCAGCTCTAGTCCCCTTGAGAGAAGGCAATTCTCATTTTATAAAGGAACAGAATGGCAGAAAGACTAAAATATTATTGTTCAGAGGATTGAGTGAGAAGAATCTGTTATTTCAGGCTCTGTATACATATAATAAAGGTACATTCATAAAATGACAAATGATCGAGGCAGCTTCTCCCTCGTCTGAGAACCCCTTATCGAAGAAATGGTTACCGCATGTACTCTTCTTGTCACTTGGAAAAAAAGTAGCGAGACACATGAGCTAATCTGCTTTCCTGGGTAAAGGAAGATACAGTGTGTTAGTTTAAACTTGAGTGAAATCTCCTGTTCACTTTTGGCTATAAATACACGTGGGGTGGTTTGAGCTGGCAGACAGTATCTCGGTTAATCTCAGTAACTAGATGGTGGGCTTTCAGCCGGGAGAGATAAATAGGGCTGCCATCCCCCTTGTCTGTTTGGGGAGCTGAGAAAGCTTGTGGGAGAGCCTGAAGTCTTCACAATCTGAAAAATACTTAAAAGCTTTAGTATAAAGATTTCAGTTTTCGAAATTTGCAATGGAAATTCCAGAGTGTATTCTAGATGAAGTTTATAGCTCAAAGGTCTTGCAGTAAACTCAGAGAAGTGTAGTGGAAATCAAAACACATTCTCTAATAAAACTGAAAATGTTGACTTAAAGTCTGTTTTTATTCTTTAAATTTTCTTCCCTTTTAGTCTCATATACAAGATGATTAAATCTACTTGCATGAGCTACTCGGTGCTGCCCAAGTATTGAGAACTGGGATTTATACAAAGGAATACTTTCTCATCTGTGAGTTAGATTAAATTAGGCCATATGTTCTGGAGTTTGTTCCTGTGATGCAACTGTATTTTCTGTGAAGACATTTTCACAGTTTTCTTCCCATAAGGCATGGCTGTTGAAAACCTTTTTTTTTTTTTTTCAGAGACATTTTTTGCATAACAGGTTAGAAATAAGAAGGCAGCTTCTTGCAAAAAGCATGTGTCCACTAATACTGACAGCTTTATCTTTTGTATTCCATCTTAGGCTTACTTCATTCACTACTTCAGTCAAGCACCTTTTTAAAAGTCTACCATGTCATTATTTCTATTTGGATGAAAAAGTAGTATGAAGCATTTACCATAGCTAGGATTTTATTTTTTTTGTTACTGACTGAAATTGTAATGGTAGAAAATTGGCATCTATCCACAGGTTTTTATCTACAGCCATCTACAATTTTCCTTCTATTCATAAAAGTTCTGAGAAAAATGCAACGCAAATATTCTCAGAAATTTGTTCAAATCAAAGAACATAATTTGAGCTCAAACATGCTCCTAATGTGATAATAGCATATAAATGTTCTAGTTCAAAAGTTAAACACAGAGGTGTGCCTTTACTCAAGTCCTGGTCTTTAAAATTATTAATTCTCATTGAAAATTACCTAGCCTGGACTTCCATTACTCATCCCATTACCTAATCTAATGCAGAAGATGTAGACCTACCTAGTTAACCTGCTCTGAATTACATGTTAGGAGCAGCCCACGATTCATCAACATAGAATTGTGTTCCCAACACGTGTCTTAAAAAGTGATCTCTACAGTTGCTCTCATTCCCATTTAAATTTTAAGGGAAATGGGAATTGTAGAAAAAAATCAGTACTTGGCATACTTGCTTGTATAGGTGCAACAAGAAGGGTATTAGAAATATTTTTTTTCTCTAGCTCCTATGAAAAATTTGTTCTTATTCATTAAGATTTTGCAAACATAAGTGTAGCTGTTTTGTCGGTTTTGTGGTTAATCTACTGTCTTTAAATAGCAAGTAATTCAGCCAATATATTTGAAACAAATATTTGCTAACTTTTAAACTATAAAAATAAGTGGTGAAAATGAATAGCATAATAAAATATAATAAAAATAATCATAATCATCACATAACAAACCCCTCCATCCACAACTATACATACAATAGTCAGATATTACTGCTCCTGGATGTTGACAAGGGTACAGAAAGCAGCAAAATTCTTGCTTGCTTACCTCAAAATTAATTCCACATTACTTACATGCAGAAGTTAAGTTCCCAAAAGTCTTGGTTTCTCCCTTCCTTTCTCTTTCCCTGTCATTATTTTTATCATTATATTGCACTTCCCTTGGCTCTTTAATCCCCTGAAACATTTCACAGTCCTGATTTTCACATTCCAGCTCTCTTATTTTTTCCTGTGCCCAGTCAGCTTTGTGTTCTTCATAATCTCTCCTGCTTTCATGCACATGTGTTTATCTCTCCGCGTCCCCTTATCTATTCCCTCTCAAATCTCCTTATCCTAGATTCAGAACATACACTAACCTTGCTCATGCTCCAATCTTCCCCTTGCTTTGATGATGCATATGGCTTTCAGTTGCCCAGCCCTACATATAGGACAGATGGCTTTTTCTCTGCTACAGCTGTTTCTGCCACGCTTTGGTATAGGATGACCAGGGAAGTCAAAAGAACACTAAAAGAACCTTCTGGGTTAATGAGTTAAGTAGCCTGAAAAATCTCCCTGTCAGTACTAGGAGTTATATTCTTTTTTATGAACAACAACTGTAGTTGAAGGTTTATGTGAATTGTCTGCAGCAAGAGCTCCAACCAAGGATCTCCTGACCTTGTTCCATGACTTGGAAAGGTGGCTTTACCTGGTACTGAAGTAGTTGTTGCATCTTACTCTCCATTAGTTCATGTACATAAGTGACTATTGAACAATCTGATGTGTGCCCTAGGCTTTTTGCCGATTTCTTGATTTACTCATACTAAGTATGTCAAGTCTATCCTTCTCCAGTTTTGAAGCAGAATTATTGTGGGGGAAGCATGCTAAAACTATGTAATGTAGGTGAAAGAAAGATGATGTTGAACTGAAATGGTCAGCTGGTACAGAGAGCACTCCTCCTTGGGTGAGGAAGGGTTTATCAAATTTCAGCTTATTCTGAAATAAATTAACATAGGAAAACCACTGAGCTTTCAGGTGGGACTGGATTCTGTCCCATGTTCTGGCAGTTAGGAGCAGGTAAAAGGGGAGCAAGTAGCTGAAATGTGCATTGCCCTTCCTACCTCACCCCTTCCCTCTTAGCCTTCTCCACAGAGAAGTGACACAGCTGGGTGATAGAGGAGCAAAGAAGGGGAACCTAATTTCTTCTGATGCCTCTGAAAATGTTTTTTCTTCCTTCTTAATAGGAGTCCCTGTTCTCTTGGAGATGAACAATTCAATGCACATAGGCACACTTTGCACTTCTGGTTAACATAATGTTGTTTAGATCATGGGTATCATGTCCCATTGAATTCAGAGGCCTTACTGATGTAGACATACAAATATCCTGTGTTCTAGGATGCTTTTGTAAATGAATTTTTCTTTCCTTTTTTTTTTTTCCTTTTTTTGTTATGTCCTCAGCAGCTGATTTGTGTTATTCAACATCTGTTGCCTTTTATCACAGTGAATTTCAGCAATAGGTAGAGTGATTCCTTTCATTTTATATGTCATTTTTAGTGCAGTTATAGAAGGAGCAGGAAAGAAACACTCTACAAATACTGTTAAGAGAAAAAAACCCACCAAAACCAGAAAAAAAACCCACATCCCAACCAACCAAGCAGACCGCACTACTGCCACGTGTAGCAATAAGTTACATCTCTTGATCGTTTTGATCTGAGAGATGGTTATTCAGAAAAAATATTATTAGAAATCTTAAGATTTATGGAATTCTAACTGATAAAAATAAATATTGTGATGTACAAAACTATTCACCATTTTTCACAAATGGTCAAGACTGCATCGCATTTAATCAGCCTTTGAAAGGAAATGAGAATTTTGTGGAGAAAAGGCCAAACATGACATGAAGGTACCACATGTCAAGTGGGTGGTTTAGACCTCCTTCACTCTTTTGTCAAAAGCTGAAGAGCTTTTTTTTTGTTTTTTAATCACCAAGATCCAGTGGGCAACAGATTCTGAAAAGTTAACAGAAATATGATCAGATTTGAGTTAGTTAGATCAGATATGAGTTAGTGTGCTAAAGGACTTCCTTCTGATTTCTTTAGAAAGAAAATTTCCTTTTTATAACATTCATGAGAAATGAAATTTTTCATTAAGATTTAAAGGTCCCAAAAGGATCAAGTCATTAATTATTTAGTACAAGTCAGGTAATTTCATTACTATGAAAAGGCTTATGACTCATGGTATACATGAGGAAGAAAAGTACACAGGGAAGAGAAGCAAAGGCTGTGCTTGTTCCATGCAGAGGTGTATGGTATTTGGAATATGCTGTAAGAATGAACTTGCAAAGTCCTCAGAGAAGATGTGGATGGGGAAGGGGAACAGGAGTACAGCCTTTGTGTTCCAGAGGCCTTATTTTGTAGGAGTTAAAGCAGTATGCAAGGATGATAAGACTAATGAGGTAATTAAATGATGGTTTGTTTGTTTGTTTTTTTATAACCTCCTTCACTTGGAAGGAGCCTAAGGAGGTTGTTATGCTGGAACTTTCTTTACAGAAACAGAGTCTCTCCGTCAAGCTGAGGTGACATTAAACAAGGTTATAGAAGAATAAGATAAGAATAAAATCAGATGTGAGCGAATATGCTTGGATTGGTTAAAAACAATCCGGAAACAGGACAGGAACATGATTTTCATGTTAGAGGATGTTCACTGGAAGGGTTTAAAAGGAATTTGTTTTTTTTTAACCTGGTCATGAATCATCTGGAAAATGATAGTAAAACTTGCTGATGATAGTAAATTATTCTGTATGGCAAAGACAAATGCCAACTTGAAAAGCTACACTGAATAAGTGAGAAATCCAAAGGCAGGATGTTCAGTATTGAAAAATGAAGACTTATGCAAATGAGAGAGAAACATTTCCTCCTTTTGGCTCAGCAGTGAGCACTGGGATAGCACCACTCTGTTTTCTATGCCTTGTAAAACATCCAGGTTGCTTTTTTTTTTTTTCCTTTTTTTGATAATTTGAGAGCTGAAGTTATCAGCTGGTGATTTTCCCTAAAAATAGTTTTAGGGTGAGCACAGTATGTGCCTTTTCTTTCACTAATTTTGTAAAGGTACATTACTATTGGTACAAAATAGCCATAATTTGCTCTTGTATACTAGAACTACAAAAGAAAAGATGAATGGGGCATATATGTACTCTATAGACAGCTTTCCTTTTGTTGCTTTGGGCAATCATATAGTTAAGGGATAATGTTCCTGGAGATTGAGTCCATGAAGCAATAAATGGCTTTTATAGTTGATTAAATGCTGAAGTGCAGCTGGAGCTACAGAAGCCATCTCAAGCAGTAAGTATGTTATTAACATTATGGAAAGATAAAAGGAGAACATCATGGGAATAGGAATCTTTAAAATTTTGAGGCAGGGGGAAGAAGAGAAAGGATAATATTTTCATTAAAATTATTTGCAGGGTAGATATGAACCAATACTGTCTATAATCTGCAATTTTGAAAAAATCCAGGTCCATAATATGTAACTGAACACTGTTAACATCTGTAAAACTTTGAAGCAATGGTGGGATGACACTTAAATTTAAGCTGGCTTGGATCTGAATTGAGCTGCTCATTTAAAAACAAACACAAAACAACACTGAGAAGGAACACCAGTGAGTTTTGCAGCAAGAGTAGTTTTGCACAATTTTCCTAAACCAATACTAGTTCCAAATTACACTGGTCTTGGAAGATACCTGTTAATTTTTCTTTGTAATCTCTGGCCTCCTGTGGCATCTCACTCCCACTGGCAAGTGTCTTCTATTATTAAAGGAGTTTTGAAGAGGAAGGAACTGTGGAAAGGACAAGACTAAAGTCTTACTGAGTCAGTCTCTAGTTAAGTAGACAGCAGTTGAACATATGAATTCCTAGTTCAAACACACAGCAGAAGAGAAGTTGCAGCTCCTTTTCTCAGGGAATGGATACAAAATTTAATCAGGCTAGGACTGCAGTGAACAGAAATTCCTGTGTTAGTGCTATAACTAAAACCCTGGTGACCAAGTGGTCAATCAGGAAAAATCATGATGTATAATGCCAAAAATATAATATCATGAAGCAGTTGTGCTTTGCCATAAATATCTGAAGTGGTTCATTTTCTCGCTCTCTCTGACCCAGTGAAAGACATAAGAATAGTTATGTGACACAAAACAATACATAATTGTGTAGAAAATTATCAAAAGGGCTCAAAGCATATGAAATAAATCTTCCACGATAAATACCTGCAAAACCAGCTCTGGGCAGGCAAATACATCAATGCCCAAGTGCATGAACTGAGCTGCGAGCACAGATTCTCTGTCCAGTCCATTGCAGTCATGGGCATTATTTTATCCAGAAAAACACATGGGTGTACACAGGAGTACTAGGAGTTTAAAACTGTAGAAATGGACTGGTAGCACATAGAGGATTGATTTTATGTCAGGTTTAGCCAACTATGTTGTGATCTCAGACCTTGTAATCAGAGTCAAACCTCCAGCAGCTTCTGTCCAGTGTATGTGTCCCTGAATTTAAGACCTAAAGATGAGTCAACAAACAAATAGTAGGCTGAGCAGAACTGCTGCTTCATGAAATGTTTGGGAATTCCAGGACTACAGCTCTGGAATCATATGTTTAGATTAATAGATGTGTCTCCTTTTCACATGTTTTAAGATTCATGAACAATGGTTCCGTTATGAGGGCTCAATCTGCTTTCATTAAGTCAACAGAACTTTTGTGAGTGACTTAAACGGAAGCTAACCTGAGTCCAGTACAAAAACATCCTGTCACTAGAAAAGCAAACTGAAAAAACCTCAATTTCACCAGGCATGCCTTGGCTGTTGTATAGTTTAGATCAGGTTGTATACTAGCAAGCGTTTCTAGTCTGTACCATAGCTTTAGCTTTAACTCTACATTGAGCTTGAAATACATTTATTATAAATAAAATTTGAAAGCTGTTTTTTTCCCTAGGTCTTGTACACCGATCTTGAATGCACTATGTGATAATTTCTTTATAGAAAGACAGCTGTCTTTCTATAATTTGATCCTGATGAACAAAAGCTCAAGTCCTTATACCACCTTACTTTTTTTATATAGAAAATAATATACATGTTATATTATTTTGCCTTTGTTAAAGGCATGAGGGGAAAAAAAAAAACATACCTCCACTTGTCTCATGTAAGTTTAGGCCTTGAACAGATTTCAGTTCTTAACTGAAAACTTTAACTTCGTACTGTGATTATGGCAGCATATATTCACCCAGGTGGGAAAGGTCTCAAGAGTCCATCTGCTCAAAGCAGAAGCAACACTGAATTCAGAGCAGGTTGCTCGGGGCTTTGCCCAGGTGGGTCTTGGAAACTCCAAGAATGGAGAAGAGGCAGCCTCTGGGAATCCTGTTTTTTAGTGCTTAATTATCCTCACAGTGATTTTAGTTTTTTCTTATACCCAGTAGGATCCCTCTGTTTCAAGTCATGCCCATCACCTCTCTTTCTTCTGCACTTCAGTAGAGAGCTGGGGTCTGTCTTCTTGGTCACCTTTTTGATATTTATTGGCAGGCTGCAGTAGCTATCCCTAAAGCCTTCTTTTCTCAGGACTAAAAAAAACGATCCCTCAGACCAAGCTTTTTGAATTATATATGTTCTGTTACACCTACAGTGTCTTGAGCTGCAAAGCTCATAATTAATTGCATATTTTGCTGTGTTTTTCCTGAGGTTAGATAATTTCTAACATTATTTATTACAAATTTGAATGTCTTTTCAAAGTGATAATGAAGGAAATGGCTTATAGCTATTAAAGATTAGTCATAGACAATGTGTCTGAAATTATTTGAACCCATCATCGCATTTTCAGTCAATAGAATCCATTGTAAGCGTGTTTATTTCAAAAAAAGCTGATGCATAACTTTGTGCTTCATGTGCTTTAATACGTCACCTGTCTAAGGAACTGTTAGTTTCCCTCAGGCTGCTTTCAAATAGACATGTTAATGTAGGGTGCATCAAATGCATAGTTTATGGGGCAAGATAGGAGTTGAACATCTGCCTTCTGAGACACATACCAGGGATCTTTTTTTACTTCAGCTGAACATTGTGCCAGCCCTATGGTCAGCTTTGGAGACAGCAGATCTACTGATCATATGCAAAGGTAGTCCACAAAAGACACCATGCTTTTATTACTTCATAATTATCCTCTTTACCTAAACGAGGCACAAGAGTTCTTTTATTACTGCATTAGTAACAGAAATCTCAAGAGAAAGCCGTGAAAATTCTAGTGTTCAAATAAACTGATTGTGTGTCACGTCAGTGCTTCGACATGACAGCTCAGAGATTTCTCAGCAGGCCTTGTTCCTGTAGCATCTCTGTGAGCTGTTGGGAGCTGAAATAGTCAAGTTTATGCTATGGGATGTATATTTGAGACTAAATTATACCCCTTTTTTCTCAGTTGCAAATATATGGATGGACATTCATAGCTGATATAAGGCTTTGGTAGCTGTCCACAAGATTTTCCTGTTCAGTTAAAGAGAGCGTAAACAAAGCTGTTTACTTGTTTCCTACCCTTGGGATGACTAATTGAAGCAATGTAGTGTTTTCACTTTTTAGCAAATGACACAGGCATCCGTTGCTGACGTTTCAGCAAATGACATGAAATGCTCCTATTATAATCCATGTTCCACTATAGTTGGTACAGCTTGAAGGACTTCAAAACCACAAAATTACAGTTTGTACTTTTTTTTTCCCAGTAGCTAAATTACAAATAAAAATGGAGGGAAAACTCCCAACAAATCTAATGGTTGCATCTATTTTCCACAAAGGTTGACATCTGACTCCTAGCAAAATAGTGGGTTTTATTCTTGTTTTTTGTTTCACCTGTGGTTGCAACTGTTCGGTAGGTGAGGTTGCTTTAGATGAAAGAGAAAGGTGTGCAGGGTAAATAGGATTTCATAAGCCACTGCATTTGAAGGTGTAGGATCATTTGGATTCCTGATTCATGGAAACTGTAGGAGATAGGCATATGAACAAGATATTCCTAGTTGCACAAAATATATATAGACAGCCTACTATATATGGAATATGTGATTTAAATGATATAGACCTGTACAGTTCTAACAAACATGAAGGTTATGTGTTTCACCAGAATTTACATTTCTTTAGGGAACTGTGAAGTGTAGGTTTATAGCACTTGATGACCTTTGGCAATGCAGTATACACAGCAAATAATTTTTTACTTAAGGCATACATGAATCTTTTTTCTCCTTTATTTTATCCAGTGATTACATTGTAGGTCATTCTGTCATTAGATAGTGTGTTTCTGTCTTGTAAACAAGGATGTTTAGTGGGGAGATTAGTGGCAGTGAGAAATGAGAAGTATTTCACCTGCTCTTGACATTATTATTATTAATTACTTTTATGGCCCACGAAAGTATGCTAGGCACTTGAAAGAACCATTAAAGCAATTTTATGCTTTTGTAATGCTCCAATAACCAGGGATTTTTTTACGCATATATTTTTCTTTATGTAGATAATTTTACAAGATATGCTGCAAGCAATCACCTGCCCAGCTCCTTGTGCCACCATTTCATATGATGTGTAGGGCCCTGCTGATCTTTCCTGCTTTCTTGTTCTTTCCATTTCACAAGTGAGGCTAGGATTCTGGCTTATATTGTCACAGTGCTTTATATATAAGTGTGATAGATAATTCATATTAATTACAACATAATTTTGTATTCTGCCCATGCTTATTCATACCTTCATGTATGAAACCTATAGGTGTACCTAGAGAGGGAAGCTGTTGTCAACAGGTGTCTTATGGGTCCATACTTTCTTGCTGGAGTTCCACCCTGAGGGAGGATTTGTTTCAAAGGAGCATTTAAGTGCTTAATTCTTTTTGCTCAAAGTAAGCTCTGGTTTTCTTACAGCCAAATCTCTACGTCCTTTTTCATTTGGAGCTATTGTCATTTGGAGTTTACTGCAAGGGTTTGCAACATGAAAAGGTCTTGTTGCATCATAGTCTGGGTTAGTACCCGTGTGTTTCTTGCCTACAACACAGTTCAAGATTTAGTGCTCCTTTGTGACACTATTCCACTGCACTTGGCTTTACTACATAGATAAATTTGGTTTAGTCCAGTTTATGTTTCTATATAATTATCTTACATATTTAATTATCTCTTGTGTTGGTTGTGCATGGCAAGGTTTTGGTCACGAGGGATCACAAGGGTGGCTTCTGTGAGAAGCTACCAGAAGCTTCCCGCTTGTCCAATGGAGCCAATGCCACATGGCTCCAGGACGGACCCACCACTGGCCAAAGCCAAGACCACCAGTGATGGAGGTAGTGCCTCTGGAATAACGTAGTTAAAAAGGATGACAAAACCCTGTGCAACAGCAACTGCAGCCAGAGAGATGAGGGAGAGTATGTGAAAGAAATAGCCCTGCAGACACCAAGGTCAGTGCAGAAGGAGGGGCAGGAGGTGCTCCAGGCGCCAGAGCTGAGATTCCCCTGGTGGAAACCATGGTGAGGCAGCTGTGCCCCTGCAACCCTTGGAGGTCCACAGGAGAGCAAAGATCCACCTGCAGCCTGTGGAAGACCCCACATCAGTGCAGCGGTGGATGCCTGAAGGAGGCTGTGACCCCGTGGGAAACCCCGCTGGAGCAGGCTCCTGGCAGGACTTGTGTATCCATGGAGAGAGGAGCCTATGCTGGAGCAGCTTTTCTGGCACAACTTGTGACCCCTGCACCCTGTGGAAGGGACCCACACTCGAGCAGTTCATGAAGAACTGTAGCCCGTGGGAAGGACTCACATTGCAGAAGGTTGTGGAGGACTGTCACCTGTGGGAGGGACCTGTGCCACTGAGAGGAGGAGGCAGAGAATTCAGAGTTTCAACCCAGGAAGAACCCCAGGCGTGGGGGGGAAGGTGTCTTTAAGAGTTAGTTTTATTTCTCATTATTATCCCACTTGGAATTGATTGATAATAAATTCAGTTAATTTCCCTGAGTCAAATTTGTTTTGCCCATGATGGTAGCTGGTTAGTGACCTCTCCTTGCCCTTATCTCCACCCATAAGCATTTCATTATATTTTTTCTCCCCTGTCCAGCTGAGGAGGGGAGGGATACATCTCTGGTTAGCACCTGACATCCAACCAGGGTTAATCCACCACATTTGTGTACAATTTTATGCTTGGATCAGTCTCATTAACATTTTTTTCACCTAACTTGTGATAAAGTTTCACCACTGCGTTGTTAATTGAGAATGCTTTGACATTATGATATTGAATCATGCATGTTTCAGTCTGTAGCCATCAGGAATGTACAAAATAGATGGACCATCCTGATCTCTTGTCATCCCTAAGCAAACCTAAATCACATCTGCTTAATTAAAATTTAACTTTTTCTTTCCTTTGCATTGCCTTTGAATGAACAGGAATGAAGAGCAAATGCTGCTAGTTTTAATAAGAATGGAAGTTATATTGGACATCCAGGTGGCATGCTGGAAGCACACCTTGTTAATCAGATTGGGAGTATTACATTTGACATCGTAAAGGGATGCAGCAGCAAAAGGCCATTAACTTTAAGTGATGTTTGGAATAGATGTGTACCATTTCTATTTGTATATGAGTTTTTGGAAGCATATATATACCAGGAGCAAACAAATTTAAACTGCAAAGAATATGCTTCTGTATTTAAAAGGTTGTCAGAATTCATAAGGTATTGAAACCCACCTATTAATTTGAGACAGTTTCATTGTTAAAAAAAAAAAAAAGGGGGAAGGAGATTGGTGAAGCGTAACAGATTCCATTTATGTGTTGAAATAAAATCACTTTGACAGAAATTTGTTCAAACAGCAGCTCAGGGCAGATTGGAAGTTGTTCTAGAAACAAGTGTGTTTTTTACTGCAGGTTTTTAATGGTAGAGGTACTGTATTAATATTTTTCTTTTCAATTAGAGAAAGACAGTGGGTGTTTGTGAGTGCATGCATCCTCTTGGCATCTCACAGCGTTCCCCTGAAGGGGAGATTACTGGAGTTTGCTTAAAAGATCTGGAATATGGAGTCAGTATTCTTTGAATGTCCAAAGTGTATTTTTATAATAATAAAGATGTCTTATAGTACTCTTCATTGTAATATATCCCAGAGAGCCCTGCAAGGTTGTGAAACCCAGATCTGCATACCTGCAGGTATTTATTGCAACCACCTGCCAACTTGCAGGGAAAGTGGAAAATGCATATTAGTGCCTTGCAACAGTACAGCACACACCTGCATCAGAGAACAGGGAAATTTCTTTTTAAGATTATCTGCCTGTCTTGAGATTTGCTTCATTGTTATTTTAATATCGAACTTCTTCTTGGGTCAATCAGACTTGTTTAAAAATGTTAGGGGTTTATTTTAATACTTAAATGTCCTACATGGTGTCAACCTGCTCTTCCATCTTCCTGTTTATGGGCAGTTCTGTTTGGACCCCATGCACACACATGCAAGTGCTTTCAGAGCCCTCAGCAGTGTAGGCTCCATCTTTTGAGCTTGGTTCAAAAGTGGGGTGTTTGGAGTTAGAAAATGAATCAGGCATGACTGAATTAATGTAGTAAATTCAAAAACTTCTGCCACTAGTTAATTAATAGATTTATCTGTAAAAATCTTGTGGTGGGAGTGGGGAGAGCCTTGACACCAGTGTAGCAGAGCTGTGTAAAAGTGGCAAATGCCCAAGGACCTTTAGCTCTGGCAGTGCAGTGATCCAGGTCAGTGCTGATTCCCAGACCCGTGCCAGTGGAACAAGCACCACAATTACCTTCATAATCAGGAAGAGTATCCTTTCCTAGAATTAATACTGGAATGTTCTTCTGCCTTTGGAGGGCAAAGACCTTTTCATAAGAAGACAAAACAAAACAAGGATCTTCAAATGCCTTTTTTTTTCTCTCTTTTGCTTCTGTCAGAAATAGACAACAAAACTGTTGAAATACATTAAATTAAAGCCTTGTATTTAAAAGGTCTTGAGATTAATTTCGTTTCTGAAGCTCACAGAATATCATTATTCAGCATTTTTTATACCCTATTCAATTTTCCGGAGCTTAGGAGTTGTTTGCACTTTCAAGTGTAAAAATTGCTCTGAGGGATTTGATGCTTCAGAAATAAATTGCTACATATTTATTGCTATAAAGATAATCTTCCAAACGTGAATTGATGCCACTCTGACCTCCTGAGAGCTTAGCACTTCTACTGTAGAAAACCTTCCCAATCAACAAAAGAGGGAAGCTGCTGATTACTTTAGTAGGATTTGCTACTGCTACCTGGAAGCCTGAAGGACAAAGATGATGTGATGTGACCATAAGTATTCACACATTCATGGAGGGGAAAAAAATCACATGGATATTTGGTGATTAGGAAATAGTTCTGAGCATTCTGTACAAAAATAGTTTTTAATTGTAAAACTATGCCTGACATCCTTTTCACTAAACCAGTTTCTGTACACCTTTAGTAGATCTAATGGTTGTATTTCCTGAACTGAGTCATAAACTGCACTCTTATATTTGATCAAGTTGGTTTCATGAAATTAAAAACAAAAAAAAAAAGAGAAAGGTTGCTTAATTAAGAAGACATTTTTACTATGAATCTAGCACTCCACTTTCTTGCAATTTTCTTTTGTCCCTGTTCCCTTGTACAATCTTTGTACATAGGGACGAAAAAAATTGTAAAAAATAAGATAATATCTTCTCTTCCTGCTTTCTTGTTGTTCCAATCTCCAGGAAAGCAGATTGGTTTAGGCAACTCTTATATGTAATATATATTTTATATTTTTCTTTAAACAAATATGGTGGTAAAGAGTTAAGAAATTAGGAATTTTAGGCACTGTGGGTGCTGGATAAACAAATTCAGAGACTGAATACAAGTAAAAAATGTCTACAAGAAGAATGACTAAAGGAACAGAGTCAGGATGCATGGGTCAAGATTGATTGTTTGTTTTATCTTAACTTTTTTTTAGACCTGCTACATGGGGATTGTGAAGGCAGAGTTAGAGATAATGGATATGTTTAGAGGGAAATTTGAGGAAAAGTGGATCAAACCATAAAGTAGCAAACTTTAAAAAGAAAAAAGCAGATTTGTTTACAAGTTTATTTACTGTTTAAGTAGAAAAATTTAGAAGCATTAGACTAGAATAAAACCCCTTAATGTTTTTTATTGGGTGAATACATTATCTTTGAATGAGAAAATTGATGTATTGTTGATGTTCTGGGAAAAGATTTGTGCTCATCAAGATTGTTCTTGATGGATTAATTTTCAGGATAAAGGTGGCAGTGTTTGGAACAGTATGTGACATATTTTTGTAATGCTTTAAAATTAATGAAATAACTGCCTTAGGAAACAGAAAGAAAACCAACCATTTTACCTCTGAATGCAAATGTACAACATGTTCCTTCCCTTTTTAGGAGCTAACCTTTGCCTTCCAATACAAGTCCTTTCTATGAGTATGCTGAATTCAGTCACAGTGTGACATGACAGTCACATTTATTACATATGTGACAAAACTAAAGCTATATTAAAAAAGAAATTATTTTGGTTTTTTGAAGACACAGTCTAAATTCTTTCAATTACAACATACACATATTTCAGAACTGTGATTACATGTAATTGTCTACTCACTGTCTCTGTTAATTCTGACAACATCTTTTCTGTTCTGTTAAGGATATTATCCACTACTGAAGTGAAAGGTGAGAGTTCATTTGATTCTTTTGATCTTGGGTTGCCATTGGCAGTGAGAATTGATAGCCTTCCTGCTTGTTGGTCATTTCAATTTAAACTTCAGAATTAGAAAAAGTGAACCACATAAAACCCATTCATAATCAGAGGTTGTGTTTCACTGCAGTTATTCAGCACAACAGAAGCACACACCACAATTTCATCTCTCCTGCTAAGACTGAGAAGCTGTGCCAGTGCTGAATAACTTTTAGAAGGAATAAGGCACCAGTTTCTCTTCTTTTCTGAGTTCTGTAATCTGCTCTAATCCATTGGAATGGATCTAATCCGATGGAAGTGATACCAGTGATGTGTAGGCTCCGCAGAAATCTTGGGATCAGTCATCTTTCTTGTTGGTAGAAGGTATCTCATTATCTAATAAAATCAGGAATTTTACATTAACTATACATACTTTTTTGTTAGATTAGATAGTGTCATTGGGTCTAAGTGAGATGTTTTCATGTTTCTTTATCATCTCTTTGTGTGTGTTGCGCAGATATTTTGTACTAAGTAAAATCTTGTTGAGAAAGCAACTCAGTTTACTGCTGACTTGAGACTGAAATAAAAGAATAAGAAACATCAGATGATTTGGTTGCCCTGAGATAACATCCTTTAAATACTTGTACAGCTTTATAAAAAATTATCTGATGTTGCTGAGCTGGGAGGATCAAAAAAGGAAAATGCTAATATTAAGTACAATAAATGTGACATCTACATGGTCCCTGAATTGAGAATAAATTGTTGAGTTTGTGGGGCATATTTATGGTATATAAGATAGATAGATAGATAGATAGATAGATAGATAGATAGATAGATAATAAAATATAGGACTAAACATGTAGAATCCTTCTCTAGTATTAATCAAGATCTTTGGTAAAGCCCCTTTCCTAATAGCATTGGACCATGTTCTTTTGGACCATTGAACCATGTTCTTTTCAGTAGAATAGAAATAATTCCAATGGATTAATTGATTACAAGTTGAAGAAGTCCTATGTAAAGTTCAGAGACTGAAGTTCAAAGACTACTTCTACATAATATCATAAAGTGAAGTCTGTTCTGTGGCTTCTGCAGCAGTTGGCATAGTCTGGCTCCCATCCTTATTGCTATTCTATTTTCCAGTCACAGACAGTGGCAGTATCCATACTGAAGGAAACTTGATTATCCTATTCCTTACACTTTATCCAGTGAAAAATTTATTCACTGTAGAAATGTTTTTTATAAATTTAATACTTATTTGGGGGATTGAAAAGATATCCAAGTCAGTAATCTACACCTTCTTAAGTATGTTTGCAGGCAGCTTTAAGAGCAATTTATGCAATTCCCTATGAGGATTTTCAGTTAAATTTTCGTTCTGATTTACTTTGTAATACACTTTGTTCCCAAGATGTTAGCCTGCTATTTAAAAATCAGAGCTATGCAAGTTTTTTCTAAATGTCACCATGACCTGCATCTACTATTTTTATGAATATCCTGTTCATTTCTGAGTCCTTTCTTCTATATGATGGTCCCCAAATAGTTAAACCAAATAAGTTTGGTGCAGGAACAACATGTTACTTGGTATGCTTTGGTTTTCTGCTTAGAAATCAATGGTGTAACATGAAACTAATATGTAAGGATCTGTAGTGTTCAGTGAGGTCTTCAAGGTGAGAATGACAACCTGGAATTTCAGACTGTGCTGAGAAGGTGATGGGATTTATGACTTGGGCTCCATTCCAACAAAGTACTTAAAACCAATGCACAGTCCCATTATGTAAATCTATTTATAGAGGTAGATATATTCCCTCTTTAATAAATGCATGCAACTCATTAGCATTAATAGAATTTATGAGTTAACAGTAAGGAGAAAAGTTAACTATTAGTTTGAACAACAATTTTCTTTTCTTTTTCTGGTAATAACATCTAACTTTTGTCCACAAGAAAAGTGTCTACACATTAGGTTTGTTCACATTATATCTCTGAGTGTCAGATAGCTTTGGCACTATATTTTTGAGAATTATGTCTGTAATATTCATGATTTGAGCTGCAGCTTTTGACAGATAGCTTTTATTTAAAATAAAAGAATTGTAAATTAAATTAGTAAAGTCATAGGAAAGTTTAAGGCAGCAGCCACAAATATGCTTATTTTGCAAGAATAGAAGCCCTTAGAAAGTCTCCCTTTCACAGTGTCTTTTAAGAAAGATCTCTCACAAATTTTAAGACACTGCTACATCATTTTTTATGGGATCCTGCAATTATTGATGAAAATTCAGATTAATGTCTAGAGATTGAAATAAGCATGAGAAATACTTATTCAACAGGATCTAGGAGGACTAAAGGGATGATTTGACATAAAGGCAGAGGAGACTGCAGGCAACTAAAGTTTTGACTGTATATTTTTGAGTTACCTTAGAAAATAAGTAAGAAGCAGAGAAATATTTTCTGTGCTTTGGGTTCAAGTTTGACCAAGTACTGCCTGTTACAGAACTTCTTCTAATTGTTGAACCATAATAATATTTTCAAATGTGAACCATTTGGGAGTTCAGAATCTGTGTGGAAATGATGTTTGGGATTTGGTGGAGAGCAGAGAAGGCAGGAGGAGGTGCGGTAGAAAACCCAATGGAAATGGAAAGAATTTCTGCAAGATGCGATGAAAGGAAAGGTTTAGCAGAGAAGAAAAGCAAGAGCCAAAACAGAGTAAGTGCTGAAGAAGGGATTTTGGGGTAAGGCTGGAAGACTGACAAACCTGGGGTAAGGAGTGCAGAGGGCAAAGGAAAGCCAGGGGTGATACAGCAGAAGGGTGTACAGCAGGTAGGGCAAGCTTACTGTGAGCCCCAGGGCCTGGATCTGTTATTTCTCAGCGCTACTTGTAATGAAAAATGTTCATCATCAGAACCAGCCCAATGCTGCTTGTCAATTCAGACAAAAGTGAGTATTTTTTGCTCTAAGTAAAAGTGGAAAATATATCTCTCTGGCTGTTGCAGTTGGGGCAAGAGTGGGAACACCTCCCTCTGTTTCCACGGCCCTCTCCCAGGCATGTAGGCTATTGCTGGTGGCAGTAATAATAACAAGGTGACAGCCTCAGGACCATGCCATTGAGGAGAGCTGACTGAATGGACATCTCTTACTAGGACAGTCTTATTTTACCTCTGCCTGAAACTGGCCCTGTGTTCCTCTCTGGGTGGTAAGTCCACATAGAAAGAATGCCTTCTTACTGCCAGCCACTACTCTTTCTTCATGAGCAAGCCATGTCCCCTTAGTCTAAGCCATATCCCTAAATAGCACCATAAAAATTTTTCTTTTCAATTTTAACTTTTTTCTTTTTTTCTTTCAGATATAAAAAAATTGCTTACAGTTTGCTACCTCCTTTTTTCCTCAGTGCCCCCGAAAACCTTGTTTTCTCCACAAAATCTTGTCTCAGTCAGAGCAAGGGATAAGTGGTGATCACTGAACCAGTAACTACTCAATGTTTCTTTTTAACATCAGCCATATGGTAAGTCTGTGATCATTGCCTAACTCGGTCAGGGGCTTAGAGACATAAAGCTTCTTATGCCTTTGTTAGGCCAGCTGTTTCAATTGGGAGGCTGAAGATCAAGCAACCATGGTGCTGAATTTATCTAAAAAATCTTACTATGTAGGGAAGGGTTTTTAAAAAACTGACTCTCATATGTGCTGAGGATTCTTACTTAAGATTTACCAAGTACTCAAGGCTAGCCAGAATGTGACATTCTTTCCTATCTTTCTTGCTGGTGTTTTTTTCAGTTCTTAGTCCCAGTATCAACCATCTTTTTCTTTTACTATTTAACTAATTTGAAGAACATCAGAAGGGGAAAAAAGGATATTTAATTTGCAGTTTTATTTTAAGCACAGTTCAAAAGGTTCTGTAACAGCTGGTGGTAATGTAAGAAACATTTTCTGTCATACTAGTTTAAAATAAACTTCCAGCACTATCCCAAAAGCAGTAGCATTATGATTAAATTAATTCATGACAGTGCAATTACATGACACATATCTAGTAACTTCTCCCTTTGTTGCAGATTGCAATCAGACGTGTTTTAAATGCACCATTTCAAATATCAGTGTCCTTAAGGCTCTTTAGGACATTATTAAACTTCCTGGTGGTGTAATTGATGGGAGTGGGGAGGAAAGGTGTTGTTACCTAGAAAAATAAGAAAAAAGCTTGTTTTTTCTAAAATACATATTAGCTTTTCACTGAGAATCAAACTGGCTGCTGAATTGGCTGTGGGTGTGTGCTGTGGTCTCAACCAGAGCTCACTCAGCTCTTGTCTTTGGCTTGCCCCAAAGCTGTTCCCATCAGCCCAGGCACTGGTATTGCTGATCCCACAGGTCTGTCTCTTACTACTGTAAATTGAAGCAATTGGATAGACAGAAATTAAGCTTATTCTAAGCTTTATACTTGGAAGGGGAAGAGAATTTGGTTGAGAGGATCTGAAACATCTCCTGGAAATAACTTATCATCTGCCTCTCCTCCTCAGCTTAGGAACTGTGTTAGAAACAGAAGGCTTCTACAGGTGTATTAACTAGAAAAGGAAGGTCAAAGAATGTGTACATACCCTTTCCCCCTATAAACAGTACTGGTAAACTGGTACTGAGGTACTCAGTAATTTTTTTGCCTCAGTCTTCAATAGCAATGGGGGTGTTGGTGTATGAAAACCTGGATAGACCCAGAAATGTGCATGTGCAGCCCAGAAAGCCAAACGTGCATCAAAAGCAGAGTGGGGAGGAGATTGAGGGAAGTGATTCTGCCCATTTGCTCTTCTCTCATGAGACCCCACCTGGAGTGCTGAATCCAGGTCTGGGATCCTCAGCACAGGATGGACATCGAGGTGTTGGAGCAAGTCCAGAGGAGGGCGACCAAGATGATTAGAGGGATGGATGGAGCATCTCTCCTACAAGAAAAAGGCTGTGAAAATTGGGATTGTTCAGCCTGGAGGAGAAAAGGATTCGGGGTGACCAAATTGCAGCTTTCCAGGACCTGAAGGGAAGATGCAAGAAAGATGGAGAGTAACTTTTTACAAGGGCATGTAGCGACAGGACAAGGAGGAATGGCTTCAAACTGAAAGAGAGTAGGTTTAAATTAGATGTTAGGAAGAAGTTCTTTACTGTAAGGTGCTGGAACAGGTTGCCCAGGGAAGCTGTGGATGCTCCATCCCTGGGAGTGTTCAAGGACAGGCTGGATGGAGCTCTGAGTAACCTGGTCTAGTGAAAAGTGTCCCTGACCATTGCAGGAGGATTGGAACTAGATAATCTTTAAGGTCCCTTCCAACCCAGGCCATTCTGTGATTCTATGATTCCTCTATGAATTTGCCAATCAAAAGGTCCTCTTTTTGAGTCCAAATTCCCAATTAAAAGAAATCAAAGAGATCCATTAAGACCAACGTTACAGAACCATTCCTGCTGCAGAGCATGCACAGAGGGTTTTGTGCCTTCTGGAACAGGAGAAAGAGGAGTTGCAATCCAATAAATAGAGCTGCAGTATCAGCTACTTCTTGTTGTAACTTTCCATAGTATCTCACAACACATGCCTCAATAATTGCTGGCAAGTATTGACTTTGGGAACACTAATCTCACCGCCAGTTTGTTCATGGCACCAGTGAGTTGCTGGTTAACAGTGTGTCAGCAGTTGAAGTTACTGCCCTTTCCATTTCTGCCTCTAGTTTAAGAGGCATTTTGCCATGCTCTGTAATTACCAGTCAAACATCAAAGAATTAACACTGCCCATCTGACGGATTCTGTGATACTGTGTGATTGCTCCCGCTGAAGCAATAACCATTCGCTGACCGGCTGGTTCGTGCAGGAGACTTGTTTTATAGCTCCATTCAAACACGTTTAAGAAAACAAGAATCTGAGGAGAGGCTTTATGGGCTGATATAAGTAAAACTAAGACATTGCAGCTTACACACTGACATTTTCGGAGCTTTAATTTCAGCCACGAAATGGCACAGTCATAGAGGCAAACAATTTAGAATGACAGAAAACATTTATATAAACACAAAATCATCTTTTGCATAAATACAGGTACGGGGAGGGGGGGAAAGAGATGAGTTTGCTAATGGAAGAAAACAAATAAAAAGCCTGTCAATAGAAGAAAACTTCAATAAAAATAGAGTGATGGAGAGGTTCTCTTCAAATATCTGTTTATAAGGTGCAGTCATTTCAGTTTAGTACCATGAGGAATGAGAAGTATAAGCCAGCACTGAGGGCATCAAGCCAAACCTAGTGTGCTGATTGTCAGCAAATGGTGAAAATGCTGTCAATTAGCAAAAATCATTCTCTGTCCCCCTGCACCAAAACAGTGATAGCGTGTCCTTTGATTGCCTGGCAGCATTAGCATGAGAGAAGTCAGTCCTGCTGATGGGAAAGGGCCTGCACAAATAAGAACACCCTGTGTGTGGGTGGAGGGGCTTGTGAGTGGAATTGCATCCATGGCATGGCCAAGCATGTGTGGAGAAGTGGGAATGGCTGATGGGCTCAGAGGTGTCGTGGTTTTGCCCATCAGCCCATCCCTGGGGCTGAGGATGGTTTTGTCCAGGTGATTTCCGGACAAAAAAACCAATCAAAAAGTTCAGTGACGCCTTTGCTAATTACATCTTTAAGAAAACGGAAGAGAAGGTTGTTACGCAGTTGAAATTAGGAACAGCAGCCATGTAGAAGGGTGTTGGGCCCGAGGAGGGCCAAGGCCCTCTCCTCCCCGGCTTGGGCCGGGGGGGCAGGTGTAGTACTGAAACCTCTCTTCTCTCTTGTGAGAGAGTAAAGAAAAAAAAAGGTTTAAAATACGAACTACTTAGATGAGAAACCGCTGCAGAAGAATTCCAGCCATGAGATAACAGAATTTTCAAGGTCAAAGCTGCAGTCGCAGAAGAAAGAAGAAAAGTTCGAAGGGGGGAGAACTGCTTTTCCTCCCTTTCACTCTCCCTCCCTTCAGCAGGGTAAAAACTGAAAAATAAAACCCTGCCACCTGTAGAAGTTTGCTGGAGTGAAGAGACCCCCGTGCGGCTCACAGAGGAGCTTGTGGATACACCAGAGATTTGTGACTTTAACAGAGAAAGCCTTATGCTGGAGTAAAAACGGCTCAGATGAGGCAGAGTCCTGTTAAAGACTTTGTGACCCTCGAAGGGATCGATGCTTATGCTGAAGTGAGACGGCTCAGATAAGCTTGGGATCTCAGTGAGAGATCCATACTGCTGCTGTTGAAGATTTATGACCCTGACGGGTATTAGAACCTACGCTGGAACACAAAACGGTTCAGGTAGGGATGTTGGGATCCATGTGTGGGATCCGTGCTGCTGGTGCTAAAGAGAACCTACGCTGGAGCAGAAAATGGCTCAGGTAGGATATTGGGATCCGAGTAAGGGATCCAGACTGGACCCATGCCGAGAAGTCAATCAAGGACTGTTCTCCCATGGGGAGGGACCTCCATAGGGAAACAGGGGTGAACTCTTAAACCATTATCCCCTGTAACCCTGTGGAAGAAGATCCATAGTAAGCAAGTGTCCCCTTGCAAGCCTATGGAAGGAGACCCTTCAGGACCTGGGTAACCCTCAGCCTTCGGTTTTAACCCAGGAGGGGGGTAGGCCCAGCCCTGGAGGCTGACATAGAGAAGAAGGAGAAAAGAAGTTCCAACTGCGACGAAAGTGCTGCAGAGTTACTGGAGAGAGAGAGAGCTGGAATTCTGAGAACAGAAAAGGACTACTTCTCCTCCTTGGACTGATATAAAGGGAAGTGGGGGGAGAAGTATCTTCTGTAAATACATAATACCTTTTACTCAAGTAAAATTGTTGTAAATATAATTCTTTAGTTTTAGTTTGTTAATAATAAATACTCATACTTTTTTCCAATTCAGTCTCTTTTTGTCTGCATAAACCTTCTCTCAACTGATAGTAATTGTATGGGGGGTATAAAAGTAAATTGAGCCAGGGCAAAACCACGACATTTTTTGGTGGAGAATGCGGGCAAAAACTGCCCAGAAAAGCAGTGACTGAATCAAACCCCAACATTTTTAGTACCTAATGTGAGGAATTAGCCATAATGATTTTAAGATAACTGAGAGAAAGGTCTGCAGACAAAAGTAGACTGACCATGTGTACTGCGGTTGTAGTAGAAAGAGAATAATAGAGTTAAAATATTATAGTGATGTTGTTTTAAGTTTTAATAAAGTAATTTTTAGTTATAGTTTGTCTATTTATAATTATATGTTTATTGTAGAATTTAAAATTTCTTAAAATGTAATTCGCAAAGGCGAAGGGGGGAGTTGTCGTGGTTTTGCCCATCAGCCCATCCCTGGGGCTGAGGATGGTTTTGTCCAGGTGATTTCCGGACAAAAAAAACAATCAAAAAGTTCAGTGACGCCTTTGCTAATTACATCTTTAAGAAAACGGAAGAGAAGGTTGTTACGCAGTTGAAATTAGGAACAGCAGCCATGTAGAAGGGTGTTGGGCCCGAGGAGGGCCAAGGCCCCCTCCTCCCGGCTTGGGCCGGGGGGGCAGGTGCAGTACTGAAGCCTCCCTTCTCTCTTGTGAGAGAGTGAAGAAAAAAAGGTTTAAAAGACGAACTGCTTAGATGAGAAACCGCTGCAGAAGAATTCCAGCCATGAGATAACAGAATTTTCAAGGTCAAAGCTGCAGTCGCAGAAGAAAGAAGAAAAGTTCGAAGGGGGAGAGCTGCTTTTTCTCCCTTTCGCTCTCCCTCCCTTCAGCAGGGTAAAGACTGAAAAATAAAACCCTGCCACCTGTAGAAGTTTGCTGGAGTGAAGAGACCCCCGTGCGGCTCACAGAGGAGCTTGTGGATGTACCAGAGATTTGTGACTTTAACAGAGAAAGCCTTATGCTGGAGTAAAAGCGGCTCAGATGAGGCAGAGTCCTGTTAAAGACTTTGTGACCCTCGAAGGGATCGATGCTTATGCTGAAGTGAGACGGCTCAGATAAGCTTGGGATCTCAGTGAGAGATCCATACTGCTGCTGTTGAAGATTTATGACCCTGACGGGTATTAGAACCTACGCTGGAACACAAAACGGTTCAGGTAGGGATGTTGGGATCCATGTGTGGGATCCGTGCTGCTGGTGCTAAAGAGAACCTACGCTGGAGCAGAAAATGGCTCAAGTAGGATATTGGGATCCGAGTAAGAGATCCAGACTGGACCCATGCCGAGAAGTCAATCAAGGACTGTTCTCCCATGGGGAGGGACCTCCATAGGGAAACAGGGGTGAACTCTTAAACCATTATCCCCTGTAACCCTGTGGAAGAAGATCCATAGTAAGCAAGTATCCCCTTGCAAACCTATGGAAGGAGACCCTTCAGGACCTGGGTAACCCTCAGCCTTCGGTTTTAACCCAGGAGGGGGGTAGGCCCAGCCCTGGAGGCTGACATAAAGAAGAAGAAGAAAAAGTTCCAACTACGACAAAAGTACTGCAGAGTTACTGGAGAGAGAGAGAGCTGGAATTCTGAGAACAGAAAAAGACTACTTCTCCTCCTTGGACTGATATAAAAAGAAGTGGGGGGAGAAGTATCTTCTATAAATACATAATACCTTTTACTTAAGTAAAATTGTTGTAAATATAATTCTTTAGTTTTAGTTTGTTAATAATAAATACTCATACTTTTTCCAATTCAGTCTCTTTTTGTCTACATAAACCTTCTCTCAACTGATAATAATTATATGGGGGATATAAAAATAAATTGAGCCAAGGCAAAACCACAACAAGAGGCAACAGCATGAGCCAAGGGTCTGGAAAATGAGAGGAAAACTTCCCTTTTCTGCTTATTTATGTCATTGGCTGATGCATCTAAGTCTTCCCCTCTGCTGAAGGATTCAGGAACAGGAGGCAGTGGATCCCAAGCATATGCAAATAACTTTTCATTAGATGGTTAACATTTCAGGCAGGTATGTGCAGTCTGTCTTGGTTCTGAGACTCAAAGGAAAAGGAGACATTAAGAAAATCAGATCCAGTACCAAAATATCACCAAGATTTATTTGGGAACCATAGATACAAGGGTACAATTTTTATTTTGTTTAGGAAAATAGCATTGAATTGAAATCTGATCTTGATTATATCTCTATAAGCTGTTGGTAAGCACAGCTGAGAGCAGAAATTTATCAATAAAAGTCAGTTGTAAAACTGAAAAGAGAGAGAGGTATTAGGAGTTTGTTAAAGTGGAAAAGGATATGGACAGAGCATGTGAGAGCCAAACCCTTTAGCTGGAGATTCAAATGTAGTCCTCCTCATCATGAAGTTGTGATCCTGCAGAGTTTCATACTGCAAAGGTGCACAAGTGCAGAGATAAACTGAAGACTTGGGAACTCTGGTCACCTTTGCTTTAAATTGTGGGGAATGGGAAGCAATTTTTCATGATCTTGTTCTTTGAAGTTTTCAGATTGTTGAGTTCAACAATAAAAAATGACATCAGCAGCATAAAGTTTAAAGTAGTGAATTGATTTTTAAGCTCAGATAGCCAAAGGCAAACTTCTCAGTAACATAAAAATGTTAAACCTTGGGGTTCTGGGTCTAAGCACTATTGTAGATCATTTCCACTTGTAGTGTAATGTGTACAAGACAAATCTAGATCTTGGTAAATGCCTTGCTTTAAATTCCTCTAGCACAAATACATTAAAATCATTCATAGGTACTTAGAAAATCAGCATCTGAGCAAAAGTTCTGAATGGGAAAGAATTCTCTGAATCCCTCTAGGTCACTGTCACTGAAAATACTGTATTACTAAAAGTGAAAACAGTTGCTAATGGATATTTGGTAGTGAAATATGCTATTGAAAAATGTAAGAGAAGACCAAGCTGATTAGGCAGGGCACTGCTTGTACGTGTCAGAAGAACTTCCATCTGTGGTCACGTCTTTGGCCGGATGCTTCTTTTAATCTCAGAGTGCTGTGTTGCTCATTACACTTTTTTTCCTGTCCTTTTTGCAGTTTTTGTGAAGGTTTAAAGCTTTTCAGAGCTGAGCTGCAGGCAGCCAGCACCGCATAGCGTAGTGCTGTGCTCTCAGTTGCTCTTACTGCTGGTACTGCAGTAGTAGAGAATAAAAATGCAGGTTGCATCTACCTATTCAGTACAGTTGGAATTTAATAGAAAAATCACAATGTTTTGTTATTTGGAAATTGGAAAGACAATACTCAATTTAATTTGAGTTAACAATAAACCATGAAATCACTGCTGATAGTGGGAACTGTGTGGAATAAGTTTGCTTGCATTTTGCCTCTGTGATTTCATTGATAATTTCAGTCTGCTGAGCAATGTTTATTAAATTTTTCTTAATATTCCTGGTTGCCAGCTTGTGTCTGCATGATTAGAAAAGCAATTCTTTTGCAAATTTGGGGGAATTTATATAATAGGAAAGATTTCAAGGTACTAAATTTGTCCCTCTAACAGGAGCTGATTTGTGGAATGCATCTCGTTGTGCACCTCCTTGTTTTAACCTCAGAATGTGTTCTTTCTGCTGTTGACAATGAACCTGGGGAGAGCTGGAGTATTCCTGAGAGTGTTGACAATATTGTCAACACAGACATGCTTGTACTGTGTGGAGAATGTTTTAGACTTCCTCATTTCAAAACCCAGAAGTTTCTAACCCTTTCTGCCATCAACTTTGCTTTTATAGCAATGCACAGGGCTGCAGATTTTGGGGTGTAACAATTTACAAGATTATTGTTAGCTTGGATTTAATATTCCTTTGATACAGGAGAGTAAAACAGCAAGGATGATCTCACCTCTGTTGATACTTTGGAGGCAAAAAATGATAATTTTTTTTCCTTCTTACATCTGATATTTTCTGAAATTTCAATGAGAGGTTTGGGTCAGTGTTTCTTTCAGCAATTGTTAGTCATGTAGTTGTTAATTTTCATAAAAATGCCTTAGCTTTTCATGGAGATGGCAGAAATGAACGTGCTTCTCGCCTCTATCCATCCCAAGATATTCTATTCCAGACTTGTTTTTAACCTTGCGGTTTCTTTCACTGTGTTGACAAACCTGCAAGGCTTCTCTAGAGATAATAAGGCATGAGAATTCACATACAAAAATATGGTAATAAACAAGCTAAAGTAATGTTAAGCAGTTGGAGGAAAAACAGCATCAAAATTAATACTAGTTCTAGAAGAGGATCAGTGACACTGACTTTTAAAATTCATGTATTATTTCCCCCTTGAGCCTGTCTGGAGTGCAGGTAAATAGCTACAAAGCAAAATGTCGTATTAACCTTTTCTCCCTATTTTTAATTCACACAGTCTAAACACAGCCATCGCACAGGAAAACAGATAGTTCCATAAGACAGTTATTCAGCTGGAAGAAACATTAATCTTTAAATATAAGGTTGTTCAGTTTGTATTCTGTTACGGATTATTTAGTGCTTTTCATGTACTATAGCTCAAAGTGTTTTACTAAGCGATGAGCTATGGTAGAGATGTGCCATGAATGCAGAACTCACCAGAGCTACAGATACAAATGCATTAGAGTTATTTTTTGTGTCTGAATGCTGTCACTTGGACCTATACAAATGATGGATAGGGATGAGTCCTGTGCAAAATAGATATTTGCTTTTATGGACTAACCAGAAAATGTGAATCCAAGAGTAATATTTGCAAACAAGAAGGCTGTCTTTGAGATAAAGCTTTTTTTGTCACCCCATGAAAACACAATTGAATATGTGTGAAAAATGCAGGCAGAAGACATATTAGTAAATATGAAGCAGTATTCTGCTCTTTGTTTTTCTTTAATTTATTTTTTATTTCACCAGCAGCTTGAATTCCACAAAATAACCAGACATCACATTTTCCCATGCACAGCAGAAGTGTGTGGCAGGAGACAGTTCTTCCCAGCAGACCTTGCACTGTGGATAAATAGGACAGGAAAAGGGTGGTGGTGGCAACTAAAAAATGAGAATTGATGTTTGAAAGCAAATGAGTTACAGTTGTATAACAAATTAATGCTGAGCAGGTGAAGAACAATGAAAGTATTTTTAGCCTGTTCAGTTGCAAAGTTATCATGATGTGCTTCCTCATCCTTCCCTGTAAAGGCAGGAGAGTCCTTGCAACTGGTGACACTTCCTAGGCTGCTATGAAGTGGCTTTGCTCACTCTTTTGTCTTGACTTTGTTTGATCATTTGCCTACATCCTCAACCACACAGAGATTGGAGTGGTCTGTGCCTTCTTTGATATTTGAATCTTGCTGTCTCTATTCCTCTTCCCAGTATCTTGAACCCTCTTATTGTCCATGGAAGTCCTCTACCTTTAGCTGTACTTATTGAAACTTACAGAAAGATGAAAAGACAGGATAGAATTTAAAAAGAGCAGAGAATATTGTATGTTCTTCCTTCAAATCTCATCCTTCTTTATCACAGCAGTGTTAAGGCTGTAGTCAATGACTCTGGGAATAAAAAAAAAGAAAAAAAGACAGGTATCTTGAAAATTAAACATTACAATTCCAATGAGTATCTGAAGTCACGTGGTATGTTGTAGTATTTCTTAATGGATCCCTTGGACAAAGCAAGTATCTTTAGCACTTATTGCTCTTGCTATCACAGAAAGGAAACAGGCTGAAAATTGTTTCAAATCAGAGGAACAACATTACACTGGAGCAATTACAATAGCTTTCATGTCCTGCTGCAGGTAACAATCCAATGCCTTATGCTTTGGACTGGAATGCTCAAATTCGGTTTTAGCATATGGTTTTATTTTGTTTTGTTGTATTTTTGTATCTGTGCATAAAGGTTGTGGGATACCTCTCCTTCTGGCATTGGGCGAAGTTGAATTTTTCTGTGATTATTAGACTATGTCTAATTATTCACAGTGTCTGTACTCATGACTCTTGAGTTTGATGCCTGATGTAAACAGACATTGAACTCTTTATTTCAATTAATATTTGTATTCTAAGTAATGGATAATCTAGTAAGGTGAGCTCTGAAACCTTGGATTAAATGTTCCAAGCAGATCAAATAGACCAGACCCATTTCTTTAAAAAATCTTCCCTGTGTTATTCTCTGCCCCCAAAGAAGGTCAACTGGAATGCCCTACATGATCTCTCATGGCAAGTCATTAAAACAAACACAGTTTTCTCTCTGGTTATGTTATTTTTGCTGTGGGGGTTTAATAGTCTCTGCTTTCTTTTTTATGAATTAGTTGGTTCTTGCACACCAGTACATTATGATTTTAAAAACAAATTAGTGGCCTGTTAACATGAGGTCTTGGTTCAGTGTGACAGCACTATTTTTTGTATTAGAATGTTGGCTATGGCTTAAAACACCAAGATCTTTGTTCTACCCCTACTCTTACAGCTTCTTCACTGTCCCAAGCAAGCTTTCTTTGAGAACTGTGTATGATAATGAATACTTCAGTATCTCACAGGGTACCAGAAAGCAAAACTTCTGCTGCCTGATCCTCAAGGATAAGGTAGTATGGCAAAGGAAAGATACATTATTAGTCATAAGTTAAAAGTAAATGCTATTAAAATAGCATTAAAATCATATGTGTTTCAGGGAAATGCACCTTTTGAGTAGCTAATAGAAAACAGCACCTATTATATGCTGTCAAAAGCAGAGAAGAAAAGTGTCAAATGTGCTCTGCTTTGTTACAGTTCTTGATGCACCTGTTGTGTGCTCCAGCTCTCAGATTGCCTTGGTGTCCCTCGCTGGACTGGGGATGTCTGTCTCGTGCTGGGGACCCAAGCCAGTACATACTCCAGGGCTCCAGCTGTAGCCTCACCCATGCCAAAGTAAGGTGGGAATCACTTCCCATGAGAAAGTCACGTGTAGTGCAGAAATAGCTACTCCCTCCCCAGTTTAAGCTTTTCCAGAGCTTTGCACATGATTTCTTTCTTTGAAACCACTGAAGAGGTCTCAAATGCTTTAGGATTGGATCTGCATTAACTTAGCAGTCTTTTACCCTAAGGATCCTGGAGTGTAGGGAAGAATTCATAGTATTTTATGTGTAGAAAGCCCAGGGTAGGATTCCTCACTGTTAACTGCTAAGGATCAGTCTCTCTGTGGAACAATTTTATTCATGTTCTTGCAGTTGGTGTTCAGTATGTCTGATATATAAGTTACCAGAGAAATAAGAATGTCTGACTCTTCTCTTGCATGACATTTATTATTGTTATTATTATTAAAAGCTTAGTGGCAGAGACAAAGCTGCTGTCTGGTGTGGCAGGAGGGACGGTCCTCTCAAGCTACATCTTGAGGTTGTATAGGAAAACAACTTTGGGAGAAGGCAGCTATAAACCAAGTGAAATTGCGTGGCATTGATAAATATCATGGCAGTTATGTGGAACTTAGATGTGATAATAAATGGGAAAATGTGAAAGTTCATTTACTGAAACATATGAATATTCTAACCAAAAGAGTGATTAAGACTCTGTTTAACACATGCCAGTTCATGACAAAAAACAGCAGGGCAATATTCCAGTATTCAGTGTATCTATTATAGTGTAATGAAATCAAGTTTACTGCTTTGCAGCTTGTCAAACAGCAGTGTAAAATGTGAAACTAATCTAACAGGTTATTTTTTTCTTACTGATCATCCAGCACAACTGATGTAGAAACCTGCACATTTATATAAATAAGTCTTCAGTCACCTTAGAAGAATAACTATACACCTAAAATTCTTATTTCCCTGGTTTTACTGTGATTTTGCTTTTATGGAAGGGGCAGCAATCAGTTCTTAAAGTACATAAGCAATATTTTGTACTTGACTAACATTTAAAGCTGTCTTGTGGAATCTGTTTCTTGCCTTGCTCTTAGCTATTTGAACTTTCCTGTTGTCAGTAAAATCTATAAAAAATGACAAGGGGATTCTGGTTTATACACAAGTGAACTTTGAGCTCTTCTAAGACAGCGGTCACAAGCAAAACCTGAACATATCAAAATTATTATTTCAGAAAGCAGCAAAGTCTGATTGTTTAGTTCACTTGATGTTCAGCGCATCCAATAAGATTACGAAAATGAAAATGCATTCCTACAATACTGCAAAAATTATAAAGAAACTGGTGTCTGGTGTGGGAAATAGGGTGTTTCTCAGTTTCATACCTATTTACCCAGTAGTGTGTTTTGGACAGCAAACTGTTTGAGGAGGTGGTTGTAGCTGCTGTTTGGCAGTATCCTATATGCAAACATGTCCAATGCTTCTGTGATCTTCAGCTGTACAGACTGCTAAAGTATTCCTGCAGGGAAAAACCTCATAAGGAAGTCATGGCTTCACCTTTTAACCACAGCAAGATGTTTTTCCTTAGTCAATAGAATAATCAAGTCTAAATAAAGTATTGCTTGTTTTGTGTTTATCTGCATTCATTTATAATGCAATAGCTGTATTTCTGTATAATTCAAATTTTATTCACTTTTTGGAGATAACTTAGAATGATTTTTTTTTTTCATATATTCACTGCATTTATTTCCTGTGGTAAGTACTGGCCAAGGTATCACTCTGTGAAACATATTCTGTGAATCCCTAAATGAGCATTACAGTGAGGTTTTAGGACAAATTCTAGACTTCGTTATATATTTTTAAGAAATTACTTTTAAATTGCATATGATATAACCTTCAATTCTCAGTAGTTTAGGATGTGATATCCAGTATGAAATATAACCAGAGACTTCAGGTTATATTTTTAGTACAATTGCTTTCCTGATTCCAGGGCATGCTTTATAGAAGCTTTATGAAAAAGCAGATGTGAGGTTATCTTTTTCTTTGAGGACTCTCTTTCGAAATTTGGAATTTTTTTTTTTAATCTGAATGCTCATCTGTTTCAATATTAGTAAATGAATTACTTTAAGAACCTATGTACTGGTTTCACAAAAGTTCAAATAGTTTATGTTAAGAAGGCTGTAGTTTTCACTAGAAATGACTGAAGGTGCTGTTCAAATGGATTAAAATAAAAGGAATTTTTTAGGCATACTGTGTTTTATTTATATTTTTTTTCAATATGTATAAGGCAGTACTACTATGTTTAACCCAAAATTTAAGACTAAAATAGTATATTCACGTATAATAACTGTATATTATATAACAAATCATATTTTATGCAAACATAATTAAAAATAAAAAAAAAGGTAAGTAAAATCTCATGTCCATTCAGCTGGTGTTAAAATCTCTGAGTTCAGTGTGCCAGGATTTCACAATCAGCCCTGCTGAGCCTCAGAAATATGTTGCTTTCTGACAGTGTCATCTGAGGCTGGGGTTAGCCCAGTGTCACTCTGAGTGCTCCCTGAGTGCCGCTAACAGGCCCTGGCAGCTGCTTGCAGGATGCGGTGCCTTCTGCCTTCACACTTAGGCAAGTGCCACCCGTGATTTCGGTAATGTACTGAACAAAAGCAGTGAAAGAAAATCCTTCAAACAATAGATCTTTCAAAAATCTTTCCCCTGTGTAATAGTCTTTGTACTTCAAAACATATCTGCTACAGGTTGCTCGTGCTCCTTGGAGTCCAACCTTACTCTGTGTAAGAGGCTCCAAAGGTGTAAAGACTGATGGATATTTGACAAGTAAGTTGATATTGTAAATACAGGAGACATGCCAGAAGCAGGAAGGATGAAGAATGCCTTAATGAAATTTGGAAAATCCAGCTGTATTTTATTGGAGTGAAAAATAGCAAAGATTTTGCTCATTATAACTTTTCTGTAAGTCAGCAGTCATAAACCAAAAGAAGAACTATGACAAAGCAAAGAAACTCCTCTTCAAACAGTTAAAGGGATTTCTCATTTAATCTGTTTTATGTTAATAAATACACGTTTAAGATTTTGTATTCATGCTGAAGGCATAAAAATCCATGAGCAGAATATTGCCACTCACAGTATCTTCTTTTCAAGATCGTACTTAATTTGCTTGTTGGTTGTGTAACTCATTACGACACTCACAGTCCTTGCGACTGTTATGCATCTTTCTTCATTTTTAGTCTACAAGTGGAAGGTTTTTCTTGTTCCACAGCAAAATTAAACCGTCACTTCTGAAAAACAATGAAATCAAACAGAAAAACATTTAGCTCTTTCAGAGACCTGTGTTGGTACCCATGGAAAGTTGTGCAGCACAGATGCCTGTAAAACAGTAGGGCTGTAGACATGTAAATAGGAAGGCAAACTGCTGAGAAATTGCGGTACTTCATTGGATATATATATGTAAAATCTTAAAATACTTGATGTTCTTACTATTGCAAGGCCCTGTGTCTATTTAAGAAGCAATACTTTATCAGGACCACCACCCACACAGAGTAGGTAGGACAGGGAGTGCAATTTCTTGCTCAGTTGGGGAAGCACTGTGGTGTATGGGAAATGGTTTTATCTGAAAAGTAAATTCAGCAGTTTTGCTGTTTGATTCCTGAGCTCTTTGAATATGAAAATAGATGTATAATTCTGCTGCTCTTCATTGTAATGCTGCTTGGACAGTGCAGCAAGAGCCTTTGGACAAAAGCAGCAAGGGCTGGTTAGACTGCTGCACACCTGGGAAGCTTTCAACTGGAATAGGTGTCAAGGCTTCACCAAAGGTCAGGGAGGATATCTGGGGGTTTATGGATCCCCTTTCTTTGCAGATGTTACCTGATAACCATTTTTATCAGCACTGGCTCAAGAGGCTGTGCTGGTTGCTACTGGCCAATTCGCCAAAGCACTGAGAAAAGGCAAAATAAACTTACAATTATCCTGACAAAACAGGTCCAGTCGAGCAAACCTCAGGCTAAAACCAGTTACTCTTATGGACAGAAAGTGAATCGTATGATATCCAGGTAGTTTGTTGTAAAGTTACTCTTTATAGATTTTGCAGTACTCTTTAATATCAGATGTGTCAGCTTTGCTTTTTCACTGTAGTGTTTCTGAGTGCATACATACATTCCAGTTTAAATATATGTGGAAATATAAATATCAAAATAATGGAGCTGAACTGAGCTACAGGCATAACCAAAGTCCTCTGTTGAAAAGACACATTTTGAATTTGTCTTTATTTCTGTATCACAACAGTTCAACGGTTCAAATCCTCCAAACTGTGTTAAGAGTTTTGATGACCATGTTCAGACAATTTATACCAAATAAGACTGATGAAGACAATTACTGAGCAAGACAGAACACTGTAATTATGATAAGCAGTATTTCATGTCCTTGCTAATTAAGAAACACAGCAAGAAAATGTTTCATTTATTTTTCTATAGTGATGAGTTTCTATTTTTCATAGAAAAATACACAGCTTTCTTTATCCCTCTGAAATAGTTTGTCATTAAAAAAAGCAACGGTTCCTCTAAAAGTAAAGCAAATCATAAATGAAATTGATAGTCATTTCATCACAATCACAGTATCAGAAATATGTTTAGAATAGTAGGAAATAGCATATTGTTGTTCTCTAGAAAATAAAAAAAAAAAAGAATCAAACCCTCAACTTTTTGCATTTTGAAGTTATGGTTTTCCCCTTGCTGGGGACTACACTGGCAAAGGAGGTAAACACTGAAGGTCCATTTGTCAACTGAACAACCCTGCACAGAAAACTGACTTTTAAGTGTTCCTACCCTTGGAGGTTTGGAGCTTATTTGTGATACTTACACACAGTTGTTTCTGAAGTGCATTAGCTCACCACTGTGTCAGTGGAAACAGAGGAGGGCAATTCCAGATGGAAATTCAAGTCTTACTGATTTCTCTGATAAAGTTACCCATTTCTTTTGTTGAGTATAGAGGCATTTTACAGTAATTATGGTGTAATTATGTTCACCTAATTTTAGATCTCTGGAGGCATTTGTAGAGTCTGGTTGATGTGGCATACACTAAGCAGCTGCTTTAGGGTGAGATGAATCATGTCTAAAAATGCTCATTTCTCCCCATTTACTGTAAGGAAAGACTGTATAACTACCTCTTAAGTAAACATCTCAGTTTACTGCGTAGGAGAATAATTAGGTCATCAGCATTTCTGTGATGAGGGGTTTAGTCTAAATTATTTTCCTAACTGCTGCTCCACTTGACCTAAACAATTAAGATCCACTAGCTAAAAAGAAAGAATGTGTTAACATGAAAAAAAGAGGAAGAATGTGGTTGTCACAGCTAATTAACCATATCACCAAGGAACACAGGAGTTCTGGTTTCAGGAAGTGCTGAGTGAAAAGGTACAAGGACTGGAAGCCAGAACTACCATCATGGATAAATGCCCTAAAACTAAACCTTGTACTGAATCTGTCTCATACTCAGCAAAAATGGAAATGAGGAATAATTTAAAATTACCTAGAGCCCTTTTGGAATACCCTATGGACTTGTGCTTTGCATGCCATGTTAGCTGGGCTGAACCCGTATAGGTTTGAATCACCTGATGTGGAAGAGGGATTTGAATGCAGGTCTCCCAACACATTTCTGAGCACATTCCTTAAAAGCTGAAAGGCAAAAAAGTACCACTGGAAAAACAGTCACCATTTCCTTCAGCAGTGTTCTGAAGGAGAATATTCATTTCTGCCTGACTTCTGAAGGACATGGCTCATGCCTATGGCTGCACAGGTTGGACCAGTACCAACGTGAGGTTCCTGTATGTAATAGAGTGCAGGTTGGGGTTTGAGCCCGGGGTTTCCTACTGCTTATTTGTGGTAGTTTCACATGCAACCTATCTGTTGCAAATCTCTTTTTTTCAGTGGCTTCCAGTTCTCAGCATTGTCCATACCGACAGCTTCACTGTGGATTCTAACTGGGAAAAGGGAAAAACCTGTGTGTTCCCTAGTTTCATTCCAGTCCTGTTCCGATATCACCAGCCTCTTAACCCACAAACGACATACCTTTTGTCAGCTCAGGGAAGCATTTCAATCTCACCTGAAAGTCTGAAGATTATTAAAATAAATGGAAATAGAGTATACATATGTGCAAATTACATTTTCAAGAAGAAAAGACAACTCATAATCTGTTCCCTTATATTCTTTTCATTACTTAGTATGCTACCTATGAGAGATCTGGTTCATCTACCCTCAAAGTAAATGAGAGAGGATGCTGTATTCTATACAATAGTGCTGATGTTATAGCTAATAAAAATATTTTTAAAAAAGTGTAATTTAACTGGGTTCAGTCTAGAATATGTTTGATAGTAAGACCTTACAATTTTATAGAACTTTCAATTTTAAACAATTTGTATGTGCTTTGTACAGAGGCAGTGAGTTCATGTTCCACCTTAGAACAAGCAGACAATGAGTAGTGATTGACACTACACAGAAGAACAGTGAGAAAAGAATCACCTGACCAAAACCAGAACTTTTCCAGACACTGGAAATAATTCCATACTTACTACGTCTTGCTGATTTTTGACCTTTAATCTAAGTGAATGGACTAATGAAGTAGCACATCAGTTTTAAATACTGACACTGTGCTTTTTTCAATGGCCAGTTTGCAATGTGAATGTGTACATTCATAAGCAGACATTACCACTGAATTTTTAGTGCTAGTATTTATCATAATAAAAACATTCATGCTATTGTCACACAGGTGTTAAATTAGATACTTTTATTTATCAGTTGAATGAACCAAACAACAGTAAGGGAACCCAGGTAAAACCAAGGATAACACTAAAGATGGAGCTAAAACTTTCAAATACATTGATAATTGAGTAATGTAAATTTTAAGTTATATCTTTTTAAATTAACAAACTTCCTTTTTTAAGAATTAATTTCTTAATGCCTTTTCGAAAGGAATTGCAAGCTGTCATACTTCAGTGTCTGAAGTATGCAATTGCCAATTACTATGCAACTATGCAATTTAGGCAGACATAAATCAGGTAATATCATAATATCTATGCTTTCTTTATTGCACTTTGAAGCATTTAGATTAGCTACAGCCAGGAGTTTATTAGACTAAGTGGACTCAAAAGCAACCCCATTTTTTGATTTCTGAGAAGAATTATTTCAATTTTTAATTACTGTTTTCTGTTAAATATAAGTTTCAATAATATATGGACCATAAAAAAAAAGAAATCATTCTTTAGAGTGCCTTGTTGGAGCTTCTATATAGTTTTTATATAGCCTCAATACAAATACAAAAACAAAGAAACAAACAAAAAAGGGAAAATAAACGGACTCTGTCTAGAAGCATTTTTAATTTGTACTAGTTTTCTGGTTTTCTCATAAATCAGTGTAACATTTAAATGTATAAAATTCTTTTTTTGTGTTTTGGGACCTGTCAGGGTACACATCTTAGAATTTATGACATGGACCACATAACTTACCGAGCCACACTGAAATACATGATTGACTTTCCAGTGAGTTAAAACTATATAAAGCTTTTTTACTTTCTGGAAAAGTGCTTTGCAAAGACTCACTCTTCTGCACTGAATAAAAATGACTGGTTTTTACACTAAGCATATTTTATTCCAGTAGAAATTTATAAACTATGAAGCTGATTAAACTTAACTGTAGATAATGTACGTATAGCTAAGACTGAACATTTAGTGTGTGTAGCTATTTATTTTTCTCTCTAAAGAACCATGACAAAATGTTGGCCTGTGACTCAAATTAGAGGATATGTGAGTCACCAACATGCCATGAGAATATCCAGTTGTCAAATCAAATTTATCATTTGTGTTAGCAGACTTGCTTAAGTACAAATAATTATTTCACATTTGGCTTTAGAGAATTAGGTCAAAACTTTATTTACAAGTGGAGAAAAAATAATCTGCCGTTCTATTTTGTTATATCATTAGTTCCCACAGTAGTGTTTTGGTCTTACCTGAATTTCTGTCTTGGAGAGAGACACCACTGTTTTCTGAACAAGCTTATGAGTAAAGAAGAAATTACCAGATTCTTAGACAAACAAGTAGCTTAAGAATATGTATAATGTAGAAAGTATAAATATTCTTATCAGGAATCACTGGACTTTATTTAAATACATAAATGCAGAATCATCTCTCAGTTTGGGTAGACCCATTGCTAGCAGAAGTATAACTCTACTGATGTTTGAAAATTTCTAAGTATATTCTTTTATTATTTGTTTTATTTTAAGTATATTCTTTTTCCTAGGGAAAGTATGCCTCTCCAAACCGTTTCTTGCAATTTCAAAATAGCTAAGATATGTTCCTTCTAGATTTTGCTGTTCTTATGGCTCCTGAAACCCAGGCAATAAATAAAAAATAAAAACAATCAAACAATCAAAACAAAAACCCCCACAAACCCAAAGAAATAAAACCAAACCCCAGTAACAAACAGTTGGAGAATTAGTAAAATAGACTAAACACACCTTTTTGCACTCAAACAATTTTTATGGATGGTATGTGGAATAACTGTTGCTTCACCATTTGAATGTGGTTGTTCCCACTATAGATTCCAGTATAGTTTTTAGGAAGATGGTAAAGAACTGTTCCTCAGGGTCAGACCCCTTTTTGCACAAATTTTCTTTTTCTGCCATTGACTTTGTGCCCACACAGGGCACGTGGGGCAGCCAGTACCCTGCAGTGAGAGCTGTGGACCTCACCAGGGGCTGGTGAAGAAGGGCAGCAATGAGTTGGTCTTTGCGACATCCAAACTGATTCCAATTTATTAGCACTAATAAAGAGTCTTTAGAATTGGCTCCTACACCCACTTTGGAAGTCTTTTGACTCAGATATAGAGATAAAACTGAAACCATCTCTTGAGAAAAGCTAAAACATTGCCATCCAGAACCGTGAGTAAACTTCTTAGCCTATACCAGCTTTTCTGATCAGCTGCTGAGATCTCAAGTAATTAAAAAGCTCTACAAAAGACTGCAGCTTCAATGTGTTGTGGAGTCTATATTCAGTTCATTTACCCTGAACAGCTATTCCACAGCTGAGATACTAAGCTATCCCTTGTCTTTGTGTCTCTGTGTAATGTATAATTATGGATTCTTAATTACATTTTAATACCACCTGGTTTTTATTTCTACATACTCCCTCTAGATGCACTTTAATTCATGCACAAGATGAATGTATATTTTTATTTTAACATTTTTGCAAATAGGTAATTTTGTTTGGTTTTTAGTTACAAAATGTATTTTAAATTATTTTAAAAATGCCTAGATCAATCTTCCTTATATATTTCAGCATTGTCATTAAAAATATCTGATATAGAAGAAAAAATTACAAATTCTTACATTTAGATGACATCTCATCTAGTGATAAAAAATCATGATTGAAAATCTCAGCTTTAAAGTTATCTGCTTTTGCACAATACAATGTGGTGCTACCAAGAAAATTCACAGAAAGTTTTTTAAATCTTAAAAAATTGTGAGAGTCAATCCTCACTCGATTTCTTGTGAAAATATCTGGAAAAAGTCCTCGCATTGAAGGCTTTGTGCTGTGCTGTCCAGTTATGTTACTGGTTGGGAGTAGCCCACAGTAGCTGTCTTGAGTTTTTCTCTTTGAAAGGTGCAGAGCCTCAGGCATTACCCATATTGGCCAGTTCTTATCACCTGCTTATGCAGCATCTGAGCTATTTGGTTGACTTTAGTGGAATAAGTGGATAAAGATTGTACACAGTGGCTGTCCTGGGTGCAAACAGTCCATTGTGTGAGTTCATGTGTCTTTTTGCTAGAATTCAAATGAAACTTTTCCAGCTCTACACAAACCTTAGAAAATAAAATATGATCAGCAGAATATCTTCTGGGAGGAGTGAGGAATCCTATCGATAGGACCTTTCTTCCAGGAAAAAAAAAAGCACTGGTAGAAATCTGGGAAAGCAACAGGACTAGAAAGCTTACTGCTGCTGCTTAATGACAGGATGATAGTGAGGAATGTCTGTTGCTTTGTACTGGGAGGCAATTAGTTGTGGAAAAGGAACTCTGGAATAAAATTAGCCTGTTGGGGACAAAGTGAGGAAGGGGTGTCATTCATAAGCAGGTGGTTGAAGTAGAAGAGCTTACAGATGCAACATAAGAAGTTACTGCAAAAACTCAGTAGATCTGTCTTCCTTTTGCAAGAGCAGGCTTGATTAGACTTGTTTAATGCCAGATTCATTCGGAGGATTTAAGTAGTTGCAGATGGCAACCAGTAGCATTCACATTTTAGGCCCCTGATCCCAAGAGGGAAATCTGAGGATGGAGTTAAACAACCAAATTGACTCCATGAAGTATAAGAAGGGAGAACTACTTCAAGTGGTCATTATTTTAACCTCTAAATTGTGAAAGATTATTAGGTGTATTAGGTACACCTGAACAAGGGGTGTTTTCTTATCTAATTTCTACATCTAGATTAGTTTGGGTAGGATCTCAAGTTCCTCTGCTCAGCCATTGTCACACTAGTCATTAAACAAAGTACCTGCCTGAGAAATTTTCAAACCTTGAAGCCAGGAATCTCAGCTGGTTTTTTTTCATACCTTAAGTACAGCATACTGAGGTATGTCAGATCTTTTTCTTAGATTGGGCTCAAAGCACATCAGATGCAGTCTCTAAGAGCTCGAGGACCTGTACATGGCTTAATGTAGTTCTTCATAGTGTGAGATGTAAATGTTCTCCTTCTGGTAGCAGCAGTTAGAAGAAGAAACTCCAGGAGAAGGGTCAAGTGATGTAAGCATGAATCAGTGGATTTGGAATTGATAGTTTTAGCTTCATTCACAGGACTCTGTGTTTTATGCATTAATGCATAGTCTCACGTATTTCTACCTGACTTGGAAATTCTTTACAAGTAGTCACTCTTTATTTGACAATTTAAGAAAGGGCTTCCATTTACCAGCATTTTGTGCTTGTGCTTAAAAATTAAGATTTTTTTTTTGTAAGGCATTCAGTTAAAAGTGTTTCACATGTTAAGTACTTACTGAAAGGAAGGATTATAATGTAGTTGAAGCATTGGACAGGTCATGCCGTGTGGCCATAAATGGATCAAATCCAAGAATATAACTGTTGTGGGTGTTACACTATTCAGAAAGTAGAAAGCAGCAAATCAGGAAAGGATTTTAGTAAGCCTTCAGCAGTCTTTCTCTGTGCTGATATGTACAGTACTCTGAATAGGTCTGCCTGGTGCAACAGACCGTGGACTGAAGTTGTTCATATTAAATCGTACTGGCACACTCATGCCAGAAACACACTGCAAAAATCATAGAATCGTGGAATGCTTTGGATTGGAAGGAACCTTAAAGATCATCTAATTCCAACACCCCCCTGCCGTGGGCAGTAACACTTTTCAATAGACAAGGTTGCTCAAGGCCCCATCCAAGCTGTGCTTGAACATTTCCAGGGATGGGACATCCACAGCTTCTCTGGGCAACCTGTTCCAGTGCGTCACCACAGTCACAGTAAAGAATTTATTTCATACCTCTTTCTGGAGCCTCCTCTCCTCCAGGCTGAACAGCCCCAACTCTCTGAGCCTGTCTTTGGAGCGGAGGTGCTCATCTTTGTGACCCTCCCTTGGACTTATTTCAGCAGGTTGGTGTCCTCCTTGTGCTGAGTGCCCTACTCAGCTCTGAAAATAGTTTTGCAGTAAAAGAACAATGTTTCAGTCATTCATGGGTCACTACAGAAACATTTTTAAAAAATGTTACCAGGTAATGGTTGCACTGCAGAAGACCTTGATTTGAAAGTAATTTTTCTGTCAGAAACTTCTGTACAAAAATAAATGGGTTTAAGCTTTGAAGAGGGTAGAAGTTAAGGAACTTCCTAGAACTCATACATATTTTATTTCTTTTAATACCTCACTTTTCAGCCTTCCAAAATAGGTTCTAATGGATTCTCAAGTCTCTAGAGACAATTTTTAACATTACTTTTTGATAGGATAAAGTGCATCCATATGTCCACTTTATTTAATGTTCCTACTGCTCTCTGGAAGATAGCACTTCTGTTGACAGCAGTACTTTTTGCTTTACATTCCTTCAATTAAACCTTTTGGAAGACCAATCCACATGGACTTAGGATCAAATTCTGGTTTTGGTTGCACTGTTACATAATGTGGTATAAGCAGATTTAACATTTCAGTAGATGCCTGAAAAGAATGAATGTTTCTATGTCACTTCATCCCTGTTTTGTCCAAAGTCAGGTAAGGAATCAAGATGATATTCTTAGCAGAACACAAGAGAGAACTTTAACAGCTTATTAACTTCCCATATGGTATTGTAAAAAGAAGTCTAAAATGAAGCCTAAAGGATACTTAGGCAAATTTTTGTTAGTAGTTTGGCTAGGAAGCTTCATGTTCGAGCATGAAATCTAATTAGGAATTATGCCGAAATGTTGGGGGTGGAAGAAAGTGCAATAGGAGTGGTGAGGCTGTTAGCAGAAAGATTGGAAGTAGTTTGTAGGAAGTCTTATAAGACACTGGTTTCTAAATGCTAATGTCATGTTTTCCTACATCAGTCTAGGATAATTTTTTTTCCTCTCTCCTTTATGATTCCACTTCTCTTTTACCCTGTCTAAAAGCATATCTACGTTGTAACTCACCTGCATAGCTGCAGTCAGCCTAGCCCAGGCAGTGGAAGTCATACAACATGACACAGCATTGTGTTGTGCCCCCCAAATAATCAGCCTTGATGGGAAGCAGGACTTGCAACACGAGCACAGCTTTGTGATGCTGCAGCTGCATCAAACTTTGCTCTCCTTGTGTCCTACTGTGCTCTGCAGAAGTGCTTTCCAAGACATCTTCTCTAAGTTTAAGCATGTAAAAGTTAGCCATATAGACTTCAGCCTCTCTGTTGGCACTGGAAAAAAACAGGCTGGCCAGACCAGTCATTCTGCCACCTCAAACATCTATTTCAGTACTGGATGATGGTACCCATCTCACTGTATTAACAGCAGAGGGACACCAAATGACTAGTTCAGACTGAATATCTGACTCTTAGATACCTAAAGATGAGTCATATTTGTTCTATATTATCACTTAATTTATCCCCAGAAAGTGAAGAATGGAAGATGAGTGGAGCTGAAAGTGTCGTGAATCCTTCAGCTTCAGTAGTTTTGGTGATTTCAACTTCAGATTTTCCTGTCCCAGTATCATTAATTCCCTGACAATTCAAAACAGCATAAGAGAGGCTTTTAAGAAATTAAAATCTGGAAGTGAATGAAAGCAAGTACTGTATGATGGTGAAAATGGATGAGGAATAAGGACTTCTGTGAGAATTGTGAATAGCCCAAGTGGTGCCCCAGGGTACTGGAGACAGCCAGGCATCAGCCAGTTATCTACCTCTGTGGCCTATTTGGAGTTTGCAGCTTTAGAAGATTAGACACAGGTATCTTCGTTTTGTACCAAAAAATATGTGCCTTCAGTTTTGCAACTGTCCTAAAGGGATTCTGAGGGGAATCTGAAATTTATACCTTAGCAAATAATAAAGCCACTCAGAGTTCTGCTTCATGCTATTAATACAGAAGTGAAAGATGCAAAGTAGAGAAAGTGGGGCAGAAGCAAATGGATAACAAGTAGAATATAAAGAATTTGACTTAGTGACATAACACCTTTTCTCTGTCCCTCTAATTCCCTTGTTTTATTTAAAAGTGTAGTATTTTCATTCAGGTTTATGCAGTGTAAGAGCTGCAATGCTGCCTGATGGTGGGAGAAAAGTGTATGAGGAGAAGCAAATTGATTGGTGAAAATAAGTCCTAACAGCATAATAAACTCTACTTTTATGCAGTTGAATCTATGAGACTGTAAAGTGATTGCCTTAAAGAAAACCAAAGATTGTATTTCTGTAGTTGTGGTAAAAATCCTATTGGAAGCAATACCCAAGCATTTTGCAAGAGTCATCAATACATTTTTAAAATTCTTTCTTTAACTGTGCAACAATTTTATTTTTGTTAAAGAATAGCATGCTGTGTCTGAAACCTACTAATGTGAAAACACCATTGAGATATTTTGCTGCAAAGATGTTTATGTGCAAATCACAAGTGGTGAAGCACAGCAGCAGATTGTCTGTGAAATTTGATCTTAGTCATTTTCTGTAGGTATGTAGAATTAGAATTTTCAAACACAGTAAATTTATCAGTTTCATGGTCTAGAACACAACTTAATAAGCATGCTGGTTTTACAAATTGCTTTTAAATGGTGGTTTCAAAGGCAGAGGATGGTGAATGATCTTCTCAGATAGCACCTCAGCAGGAACTTATTAGACAGCCTGGGAGATGTGTACTAAACTGAGCCCATTCCATGGACAAGAGGACAGCATTATTCTAATTGACCTTCAGTACATAAAATCCAAGTAGGTTTTTTTGACCAGCTAATAGGCAACAGACAGAAACCAAGGTTTTGTATTAAAAGTGTATGTACTTTACTGAATACTTCAGCTTTTTGGTGCATATAACACTTTGAAAGTAGCCTAAATATCAAATAAAGGGCTCTATTGGGCTTTTTATAGGCTTTTATCACCTGTTAGCTGTTCATTCTTGCAGAGAAAAGTCAGTCACACTGCTGTGAGGTAAGGGAAGTTCCACCACTTTTCAGCACCTTTTTCTTATCTCTAATGCACTTGCCAGCAGTGAATCTGATGTCTGTAACAAATCCGACTGTTCCAGGAAGCCCTGTTTAAACAATTGTTTTAAAGCCTAATATCAGTTACAGCACAGCCATATGGGAAATCCTACTGTTAAGAAGCCTGTTACACATGTCACTGATGCCCTGTATCTTTTAATGAAAATATACTATAAAGGAATGATTTATTTAAAAAAAAAATCTTCCAAAATAACTTTTGAAGGAAAATATGACATTGGAATAAGTGGATAACTGTTACTGAATAAAAATACCATTTACACCCAAACTTAGATTTCTTTTTCAATAAAGATGTAAAATTTTTAAATAATTAAAGCATTGAAGCCATATTTACTCTTTCCCTCTGGGACTTTTAAATAAAAGAGCTGGAAATGCAGTTGAGTACTTCTTCTCTTAACCATACCACAACTGGAAACCAAAAAAAATTCCTTGTTGAGAAACAGGCTCAAAGAGTCCTAAAACATCTCTTACGAGCTTTTTCTAGGGAAGTGATAGTTCATATGTCTTGGAGAAAGGATCCACCAAAATGTCTGTCTTTAAAGTGGAATAAGTTATTCACAGCAAAGAGTATTATGTGTCATATCTTGTTTGGAATGTAAAAATTAACCTACTTGCGACAGAGGATTGAACCTGTTTATGGAGGCCAAGGCAAAATCGATTCATCTCTAAAACACTGAGATTTCTGGAGGAAGGAGGAAGGTATCTTATGGCTTGAGTGATCACAGCTTTTAACTGCAGTGCTTACAAACAAGATAAACCCCACAGCTATAGGAAAAATCTGCTCAGGCTACAGTGTCAATAATTTTAATGTCATGCTATGCCATAGAAATCAGTTTGGAGAAGCAGCACTTTAGCTGGCCAGGTCAGCAGTCTTTCAGATGAAGGAAGACACCAGAGCACCCACTGATCCTAAAAGAACTTGTTTATGGAAAAGGTTTTACTTATGGAAGAGGTTTTACTTGTGGAAAAGGTGTGAGCGATGTACCATACCCATAATTTTACCCATAGTTTAGGGCATGATAGGAAAAGCAGAGGAAGCTCATTGTTACTGTAAGGTGAGAGAATTTGAGTGGAAACTAAGAATTATCATGTTGGCTAATCAATTATCTGCTCTGTGGACACTGAATGCTATATCTTCCATTTTTAAGGGACTTATATCTGCAGAAAAACAGATTTGGAAAGGAAATAATACTTTATTTGAAGGATCAAATGTTAATTATAAATATAATCCTGTCAAACAAAGTGGTGTCCTGTCTTCTGTGGTGTGCCAAAAGGAGTTTGGAAATTTCAACATGTATCTTGTGTTCATCAGAATAATTTTCTCATTGTTATTTTCTTCTCATCAGCAATACCTATTTTCCTCTACAAGTGCAGCAGCTACCAAGCTGTTAACAGAGTGCTTTGGGGGACAGGAGAGAGAGCAAGCAACCTGGCTGCTGTAACGTTTTCCTTGGCTAAAAGAGTGGTATTAAAGTACATCCCTAGAGTGCAAGAAGAATGTTAATGTCAGACAGTTAGGCCTTCAGAAGCAGTTAAATGCCAGTTAATGTAGCATTATTTACTAATGAATAGCATTAACTGTCCCTTTTGCACATGTATATTCTGATATTCCTTAATATGATTGTTTACATTTTATCACTTAATATTGTATAACAATGGTCTTTCCACAGAGCAGTTATGGATATTTCATTGTTGCACTATAGCCAAGGACTGGAAAGAGAGTTCAGAGACATTCAAATTAAAATTTAGGCATAAATTTTAGTAAGTAAGTAGTAGTAAGGCCAACGAAACCACCAAAGAAAGAGGAGAGGGTGTCCAGCTTTTCCCATCGTCAAGCCTATAGACCTCTATGGAAAATGTTGTAGCAGCATAAATTATTAGGCTTAATACAGGGGTCACTGGCTGAAATAGCATGTCCTGCAGCGTGTGGGAGGTCAGACAAGATCTAATGTCTAAGGATCTAATGATTTTTTTTGTGACCTTGGGCATCAAGCGTTAGTATCTATAATCTTAAAATATAACTGCATACCTTTGCCCATATTTGGAGTAGTTTTAGCTCTTTCCAGATCTGCAGCCATCAAATGATAGAACTTCTCTGTGTTATGTCTTCTAAATTCCCCACATTTGTGATGTAGAAATTCAGAAAATGTAATTTACCTTAAAACAAAAATTAAGTAATACTAAGACTGTCTCATGCTCAGTTCCATGTTTACAGACATACCAAATTGCTCAGTGACATTTTTCTACCCAATCATTGTTTCAGTAGCCTTTGGCATCCTGGCTACTTTGAATCTGAAACTCTGAATAAATTATTTAGAATATCCAGCATTTTTCAGTAATATTTTTTCCTGTTTGTGGTGCAATCATTGGCTGCTATCTCAAAATACATCCTTTCTTCCTTTGTGGTATTCTATTTTTGGCACAAGGCACAAGTTAATACTTGGAATAGTAATAATGATGACGATGATGACAGTGATTATGATGATAATAATAATAATGGAAGCTGCAATAATATTTAGTATCTTTTCAGGTACCTGTAAGGGCAAGGAATAACCTTTATGCCTCTAGAACAGAAGCAAAACAGGAGCATAAGTTAGCATAGCACAAAAAACATACATAAGAAAAACATAACATGAGAAACATACTTCTAATTAGTTTTACACTTTACTTCATCCTGCAGATCAGTATCACAGGATGCAGACTGGATTCATTTTGGTTATAGATAAAACCAGAAAGTGACCAGTTGTGAGAGGCACACAGTGAATCCATGGGAGTAGAGTAGGACCAGTACTAAGCAACACCCCTAAAGGATGCATGGTCTGGGTGTTACATCCTCAACCAGTCGCTTCACCAGTCTACTGACACTGAGCCACACTATTTGGTAATATAGATATATAGCCTCTCTTTAACCATTCACAGAAACACACAGCAGTAGTTGATAATTTTTAGGAGGTGCTATAGTGCTGGCAGCATCCTCAGAAATCAACTTTCCTCTTGGTTTTCCTTGATGTATGTCATTCCTTTTATTGTTGAAATATCTCAAACCAATAAAGTTGATATCCCCATACACTGACTATTCTGCTTCTGAATGAGGGCATCTGCCAGCTCTTCTTTGACAACTGGTGAATTAGTACATCTTTTATGTGCTCCTTAAGAACCAAACCTATATCCTTTTTTCCTGGTGTCTTTGGTCTTTTGCTGATTAAATGATGCCTCTAGACTGCAGTACAGGACAGAACCACTCTATTCAATTTTCTTTGAATGTCTCTCCTTCGTTTGTTTAATTAAAGCACCAAAAATCAGATGCCTTTGTGGAATACTTCTGAATTTACTTCATGAATAAGATCATAGCTTCAACTGAAGTTGGTCTTGGAACAGCCAGCCAGTCTTTCTGATGTATTTTGATGTAGAAAGCTAGTACTGAATCTGAGTTAAACTGACATGCTGACACCATTGCACCTTGCTTTATGTATGAGTGCAAAAAAAAATTTGACCGTTAACGGGGGCTCTAGATTGTATTTCATTTATAATGTTCTTTGATTACAAGCAAAAATATTTTTTTTCCCCTCAGTATTGCAGAGGCTGAAAGTCCTTAGGATGGTTGGTTTGTACTGTACAGATATAGTCATGTATATGTATTTCCTTTTTTACGAACTGTTTCCGTAGCTGTGGCATCTATTTCAAGACAGAGGTATGAGGACACAGATGCATTATGTTCACAGATAGGTATATACCCAATACTTGCCTGTTTGTGACATCAAGAGCTTTGGTCCTGTGGGGATCACTTCCTTTGGGGATTCAGTGTGATTGGCATGGCTGGTAGGACATGCTGTCTATTAATATCGATCCCCAAGCTGCATTATTTTTTAAGTTATACATGCAGTTTTTGAGAACTTCAGATACAGTAAGTCTGATGCAATCTTTAAGTTCTTCTGTCATGTAAACTAACTTAGAGTTTTGGGGGATCACTTGGCAGCTGAAGGACCTTTCAGAAGTAATTTAACATTTAAATTGAACCCTTAGTATATTTTAGTCTGAAGGGAGTCCTGAAGCAAAAATCTCCTTCCTTGTGTGCAGCAGATGATATGGTTTATTTATTGCATGAAATATGCATAGTAAAGTCATTGTTTCTTCCTATGCCATCATTCTTTGTCTGTGTTCCTAAAGCAACAGAGACACTTGCAGAGTCCCTAAATGTAACCATCTGTTTTGTCTGCTCTGACACCTCATACCCCAAAATCTGAATGCAGACCTACTCTAGCATTAGCATTATTTGAACTTATTAGTATAGGATGAGTAAACAATCTGACTTGCCCACTAGCATTGTTCTGCATGTGAGGCCCAATTCTACCAATATGTGCCCCAAAAGCCTCACAGTAGTGTTTCAAAATGGATAAAGGTAAAATAATTAAAACCAAGTGCTGAAGTTCTCTGTTACCTTTCAGTCTTCAAGTGTGTAGAAGAGAATTCCTGAGATGAAGAGAAGTTTTCTTTACTATTGCTACACAAGTATCCAAGAATTTGGCCCTTTATTGTTTTGATTTCCTTTTTTATCGCAGTCTTAGATAAAAAGAAAATTTTTACTAGCTTCCTTATTTAAAACCATAAATCTCTCCATTATCTCTGCATGCTAGTTTAATACTGTCGAGCCTTTTAAAAATAGAAAAAAGAAAAATTGACTGCTGGCATTTCTTACATGATCTAAAAGTTATGTAGAGTATATTGGGCCTGTAGCACTAAAAAAAGGAAATGGTATTGGGAAAGTACATGTCTAATATTTTATGGGGTATGGATCAAGATTTCAACAGAGAAAGGCAGGTAAAATTACAGGCACATCCTCCTTGATAATATTTGTATATGAGGCTCTTTTAATGGCTTTGTACCATATGCCAACTGATATTGACCTTAACAGATATGAGCAGATAAAGCTGGAAATGTGTAACTATTAATCCACACCTCAGTGGCTTGCCAAATTCTTTATTGCCCCATGATTTTAGCCCACTAGTTTTCTCTTTTAATTAAGTAACAACTGTGAAAATGTAATAAATTCTGTGCAAAACAACTGAACATACTCCTGAACTCCAGACTCTATTGATTTCAGTCCAGTAGATCATAGCCATGGGGACAATGTGCCTGAAGGGTAACAAAGTGAACCTAGAGCTCTGTCATCTCATTTTTGTCCCCAGATGTGACACCTTCCTGCTTCTGGGGATACAGAGTGAGCAATTTTAGTCCAGCTGTAATCCTGTGTTTTGTTCTGTGGATCAGCAAACTGGGGTATTAGAGAAGTGCAGCAGCAGTCTCTTCCCTAGAGGTTCAGGGCATCACGTCTCTGCAGGCAGAGTTCATGATCTTGCTGGAGTACCCACCATCTGCCTGCCTACAGCTCCTGGGAACAGGAGCATTTTATTTCTCTGTTGAAACATTATGTAAGCACACATATTTTGCACAATCTAATTTTGCACAGTGCACTGTGTCTCTTTTGGTCATTTGCATTTTCCAGAAGTGCTAATTAAATCAACACAAGGGGACTCAGCTAACCAACCAGACTGTCCCAGAATATAACAACCTCTTCATGCTCTGAGCAGCTGGTTCAGTGCTCCAAAACCAAGTGCTGCCTTTCATGCTAAAGTACCATTCTACACAAAAGGTACCTTTGATGGCATAAAGAAATTGCTTTATTGGCTGGGTTTAGCAATGTACAGTATTTTTGAAGGATTTATTGAGTGACATTACAAAGACTATAATTTTTTTATTTAAAAAATCAGTCCTATTTTTTATAGCTTTTTGAGAACAAGCTAATTTGGAGTTACCTTGTCTTTTCATGCTGGGCATTTACTGTTGTTGACTGACACAGAGATAGGGGTTCATGCAGCCTGTGTCCTTCCTAGAAGTAAAGAACAGTATTGCACTGCTTAGAAAACACTGTCAGCAGTAAGTACATGGCAATTGTTTGCTTTGTCATCTACAAATCTCTTTGTTGTAGTTGATGTTTAGTTATTTTTTTGCTTTAATTTTATCCTGCTAGCTTCTCTCTGAAAGAAGTAGGCAGATTTTCCTTTTCCTATGTGAGAAAAAGAGTGACTGTAGGAGCTGTTATCCTTAGTGGGAATGATTCAGAGGCAGAATTAAGAGATGGTGTCTACTCTGCCAGATTGCAGCAGCCAAAACACCCAGGCTCTGGTGGACACTTGGGCTCTTCCTTTGCCTTGACGAAATGCTTACCAGAGACACACCACCAAGCCAAACAGTGCAGCGTGTGACCCAGAGGAACAGTTCTCTGATCTGAAATGTTCTGGTACCTGTAGCTGAGCTGGTTTTATGACAAATATTGTTGTATTTAATTAACGCCTATGTAGGGCAAACTGTCAAAGTTGTTTTAGAGGCATTCTGTAGCAAACCAGATGCATGGTGCTGCACAGGGCAACTGAGGCCTCAATAACTTAATTTCTACTTTTTGCATCGAGTATGACACAGTCTTTTACCAAAATTTGCACTGCTTTGATTGTACTTTTACTGTACATCTTCAAAATTTTACCTAGTGTGATGGATTGTGCCAGGAAACCCTTTGAATGGCTTTTATATTAAGGTAACAGGTGCTATCTGTCATACTGGTGTGCTAGAATAGCTTGTAATTTTGTCACTATAAAAGATGCTTCACTGACAAATTAGTAGTTTTTTTCAACTTTATTTGTACCTCCACATTTATTTCTCAAACTAATTTTTTTGGGTAGTCTTTTAATTCTTAGTATGAATTACTATTATTTTAAGATTATTAATCACTTTATAAGACTGCACAAAGAAAACTTACATTTTAGATGTCTTCATGAAACAGAAGATGATTACTTATGCCTTATTATACAGTCATTTTAAACAACAAATCCTTATTTTATAATAGATTATTCTAGCTGTATCTAGCACTTTAAAGAATTACTGTTTTAGTGAAATTATGTGCTATTTTCAACTTTTTATGTACATTTTATCAGAATGTATTTTATTTCTGCCAGTCACCTATATAACCACCTTGGATGCCTTAGGGAAAATGGCTTCCCCAGGAAGGGGAAAAAATAAATGGTTAGAGTCTCTAATTACCAAGCCTGGGCAAAATAAAAAAATAAATAATATATAGCCTTAGAAATATATCTGCTACCCTGTCAATGGAATTAACAGTAGTCTTCTTGTAAAGGCCTAAATACTAAGTCTACTGCTAGTCTAGTTAGTTCTTGTTTGATTTGTTTTTAAGCCTGATAATGACCTGTTCCACTAGTAGAGCAGCTTTCTTTCCAAGGAACCTCAAACACCCCACAGTCTTCATCTACTCTTCTCTCTTGACTGAAATGCAGGTTTCTTGGTGTGTAGCACGTATCACCACCTCAGTGCTGTCCTACAAGGACTAAATATTGCTGAAAAATAGCTGTAAAACAACCCCCCTTTTAATTTTTCTCAGTGTTCTACTCTTGTTTTCACTTGGTATGAATGCCATGAATGACACTTGATTATGGAAAATAGTTTTTTGGGGAAAGGATACCCATTTGATAACATATATGCAATTCAGTCTCAAAGTTTAGCATTTATTTTGTGAACTCTGCAAAGTTCAGATTATGTATTGCAAAACTGAGTTTCCAGTTGACAAGTTTCATGAGTACAAAGTCTGCAAAATGCTGTTATTCTGAGTATCAGAAAACAAGGAAGTAATGTATTATGGTATAATATGGTATATTATGAATTTTCATGGTACATTGTGAGTTCAGACTGAGATGCTGCAAAGACTTTAAAGAACTGGGCTGCCATGATTCAGATACCAACCTAAATCATATTTTTAAGCTATTATTAGAACTCATACAGTGGTAGCTTCTGTGAGCTTGCTTCCCTCATAAATTGTGTATTACTGGGATTCTTTTACCCAGATTAATCTTTCTTTTTACAAAATGTCAGTACATAATTCACAACCTATTAATATGACAATATTATTTCCAGAAGTAAGGAAAATAAGACTCTATCTCAAGCAATTAAAATTGTGCAGCTATGATTTAAGTAAAATACCTTTCAAATAATTCAAGTCTGGTAAAATTATGCCACTATTCCAATTCAGTCTTTCATATTTTATTCAAATGCATGTCAGACCTCAAAGTTCCATCACAGTTGTCTTCCGCAAAGAAGATAAAATGAAAAGAGTATTTGAGAAAAAGAATATTTGTGTCCCTAGTAGATGAACAGTTGTATAGAGGTATTAATAGAAAAAGAGTATTAGACAGAACAGTAATTTTTCCATTAGAGGTGAGGAGAAGTTGCTACTTTTACAAGGAGCTGGCTTTACCCATTGCAAAGCAAGGAGAGGAGAATGTTTGTTCACAGGAAGAGAAATGTGAGCATATTCCTGCAAGTTCTGCTTTTGCTTGAATAATAAAACTTGTAAGAGATTGTTCCTGAAGACCAACACTCTATCCATATATCTCTCAGCGCAGGCTTTGAGGAGCAGGTGGAGCTCAGAGTGGACTGTGGAATCTCTGACTGGGGACAGCAGAGGTGGCTTTCAGCAACAGTAAGATGTGCGAGGATAATTCCTGAGGAATACTCTCTGAGCACGCCCTCCTTGCAGCTGTGCTGGGCATCCACCTGCTGACCCCAGGAGAGGTTGCATGCAGGGTTTCAGTGCGAGGTGACTCATCCTGAAAACCACAGAGAATTACACTGACGTAAGAAAGCATAATTTGTACCCAGTCAGAAAGAACGAGCTCCGCATTATCACCATTATTGTGTATCACAGATTAATGCTGCGTCTGAGCTTTTCCAGAGAAGTAAATTTGTGTGATTTTCATCCCTAATGAACATGCCACTAAACAGCACACAGAGAGAAGCACAGGTGTTTTTGTTTTCCAAGTGTATACATTAAAAAATATTTGGATATAGTTTGATTAAAAATAAAATTCTTACATCTTGATGACATTTCTTTTATCTCTTTGGTTAAGTTTGCTTATTGGACATTTGTGGCTAATGTAGATTTTCCCAGAATACTAAACATCTTCCTGGAAATACATCCAACTCAAATAAAATATAGATGTTTTTCTGAAGCTAAACCCACCCTTAGTAATTCTGTTCAAGTGGTTTTAGTATATTGCAGTGAGTCTCTGTTTAAATTTATTCTATGATTTTACATCTTTATGTGCCATCAGTTTTTGAAGAGACTTTGTCTTTAGAAGAATACTGATAAGATTTATTATTTTCCTTTTCCATCTGACTTCTTGAAGTCAATTTCTAGAACTTTCTTTGGGAACTGTATCTGAGAGTTTAAATAGCAAACATTGGCTTAGCAACTTTCAAACTATGTTGTGATACCCTTTGACCAAATAAAAGGAGATTTTTATGAGTGAGAGCATCTGAATGCCAGGTAGTATTGACTGCTAGTAAAGACTTCTGTAAATATGTACAAATTTCAAGAGAAACCTATCCATGCAAATGTTGCTGGGTTCTATATGACTGCACAGGATGAGTGTAGTTTTTTAAATTCTCACTTTGTAAGCAAATGTATCATCTCTTAAAATTTTGTGTTTGTCAAAAGCATCTGTAAAGATAATTTTTTGCCTTGTGGTAAGTCTTGTAGGAATAATTACAGTCTTCTAAATATCAGTAGCAAACATTAACGTTTGTGTGTAAGTTATCAATCAAATAATTGATAAACTGGAGTTGCCTACAAGCAGTTGTTTCATAATTAGCTTTACTGAACTTACAAAACTGGAGTAAAAGGCAGTTATTTCCAGAGAGGCTTTGTAGAGAAGCAGCAGCAGTATTTGAACATCACTTTATTTATGCACCTACTGACTGGAACAATGAATAAAAGACAAGTATTCTGAAAGCAAAGCACCCTAAACTACCCTCTCTTTTTGTTACAGGAATGACAGCTGGGCTTTTTTTACCAACCAGTTAAATCATGGCATTTCCCAGAAATTCCAATCTAGAACTGTGCTGGGCATTAAATTAACTGAAGAGAACAAAACAAAGTACCTCGAAATAGCAATGCAACAAAATGGATTTTACTAATTAAATGTCAGTTTTTTGAGGTTAGCTTGAGGTAACTTTGAGGTCCCAAAGTCCATGTTGCATGCTGCCAGCAGGCTTTGGGAAGTGCTGCATCTGGCTTTGCAATGGAAGACTCTTTCTGTAGCCAAGAGGAGCAGGGATCTGTATTGTAATAAGAGCTGAAGTTCAGTAATCTGAGATAAGGTACAAAATGCAGATGTGTTTGGCTCAGCTGATTCTCCTGCTGACAGAGTCTCCCTGAATCATTACAGAGCACATTTTTGCTGCTAGCACAGTGCACATACAAACAGAGGTGTAAGGTTAGTCACAAAGCTAAGAAAATAAATCCAGGGCATCATATGCTTTCACAGTGTCCTAGGATCAGTCTACCCCCGTGGTGCGTCTCATTTTGTGGCTGCTGCAGGGTATCCTGTTTATCTAGTCCTTACTCAGACTACCCAAGTGGAAGGTACCACAGAGGCGGGTGTAACACAGTGGTGATACTGAACACAAGTTGTCCTTAGGCAGTGAGGATTCCTTCACTCCCAGCAGCAGAGAAAGTGGCAACTTTCTACACTGTGAAGATCACAGAGTGTGCAAACCTTAGCTTGTCTCCTGGTTTTAGGAGAGCAGGAGGAATATATCACCCACAGAGGTTAAGGAATTACATATTTGTACAGAGACATACAATCCAAATATGAATGCTCATCATGGAGGAAATCATTCATTGGCTAGATTTTGTTGTTTTTGTTTTTTTTTTAAAACAGACAGTATATATGTGCCATCCCCATGCAATTTAACCTGTCATCCCTACAGTCCTGTATTTTAAGATTTTGAATTTAAAATGCTAGGAGGAAGAAATCAAATAGTAGAGCTAAGGATGGACGTATAAGTGTGATAAATACAATACAAGTGTATGATATGTAGTATAAGAGATCGAGGCAAACAGGTTAGTAATATAATAAAATCTTTCTAAAGAAAGATAGCAGGCAAAATAACAGACTATGAAAGAGACCATTTTTCCGCCAGTAAACTAGGTCTTAAAATGTTTTTCATCATATATGACAACACATATAAGAACTCCAAGATGTAAAATTTTCCAAAGCCTTTACTCTTGAAAGTTGTTTAGATCCCCATTAAAGGATAAAGGAATTTATTGAAGTAGTCCCAAGTATAAAATTAATTTTCTTCATGAGGGGCCTAATTTTCTTACGTAATTCCCTCTTGGTTCTCCATCACACTTTATCTTACCACAGATTCCACGGTCAAGTTCATTGCTCATAACTCACCTCTGATGGTCTGAGACTGTGCAGATAAGTCAGATGGCAGACTTGGCTGAAGGTGGTGGTGAAAGGCAGGAGTTCAAAGATTCACAGAGTTTAATCTAGGGATAGAAAGGCTTTAAAAATAAAATGTGTGATCTTCAGCAGATGACTGGGAGTGTAATACATAACTCTTATAATTTACTAAATTTTGTTGTAGTGTTTTCAGACTACTGCTATAGTGATTAAATATTTTACATGGAAACTCAAAGGAACTTCCCTTGTTGAATATGTCCATTATACCATGATTAATGAAATGCCAACATTCATCTTTATATTACTCCAAGGACTATATAGATTTGTTGAGGATAATTTCCCTTAAATAATAGGCTTAGCTACCGGCTGTATTTTAATAATGAATCCTTATAAAATCCAGACGTGAGTTTTGATATTACTTGGAATTTTCATATTCTTTCTTAAAAGTGATTTTTCTGGTTACTGTTGCCAGTTAAAGAAACTATTAAAGTAAATCATCTCACACTGGTTCAGAATTTTTAAATGTCTGAGATCTTTATTAATCAAGTACTAAGATAAGTCATACTCCATTTGTTTAAAAAGTACCATTTGTATTACAAACACTAGCAATTCATATGACTAATGGTAATCATCATTTTCTCTTTAGTGAATACTTTCTTCAGGATATTTTTTTGAAGTTTATTACAATAAAGTATCACAGAACTTGCAGGGGAAAAAGAATTCTGGTTCTCTTCTCAAGAGGATTATCTGGAGAAAGAACCTGGGGGCATAGCAGTCAATTTTCTTTTATGTTTAAAATCTTTTAGGCAGGAGTGTTTTGGAGCCCTGCCTGACACAGGCTTTCTCACAAATAGGTAGTGCCAGTCCCTCACTGCTCCTCAAATTTGCATTGCTGAATTTTGTGCATTTACCAGCTGTGTGGGTTTGGAGAACAGGACAGGAGGAGAGGAATTACAGGTCACCTCATATACAGTGTTAGTTTGTATACAAAAGAGTGAAATTCATAGAGATGCTTATAGATAAGTGGACATGGTGTCACTGAAATTATTGGAATGACTAAGAGGGGTTCTGTAGGATAATTTCAGGTATTTTAGATCCTTACACAGCTTTTTATCTGTGATGGCTAAGATTTTCATTCCAGAAAGAATCACAGAAAAAATATTTTGCACCCACCTCACAGGTAAAGGACTTTTTTATCTCTTTGGTAGAGAAAAGAACTAAAAAATCAAATGTTCCTGATAGCTGATTTAAAGAATCCAGGTCTTAATTTAGGCAACTGATTGAAAGGTCAGTTAGATCATCTGTGAATGATGAAAGATAAGTTAATCTAGCAGTCACCAAACTGCATGTCTTCTACTGCAGACCTCTGCTGAAGAGGTTGTGAAGAAACTCGAGCTGTTGTCAGATGTCCATGGAGCCATACCATAGTACAGATATAAAGCTCCAGGTACCACCTGAGTAAATACTTGAGACTGTCCAGTGGAAGAGTTCTGCTGAAGCTACTGAAAGCCTGGTCATTCAAGGCATTTGACTTGGCCAAATATATGGCTTATATTTACAGTCAAAAATGGAAGTTTGTTGAAAACAAAGGAAGATCTAGACTGATGCAAGTCAGGCAGTAGAAGAGAAGAGGTACTTTATACTGAAAGTTTATAAGCTTGTCTGCTTTCACAGGGTAACAATGCCAAGATATTACCTTTCATTTCCCCAGACGCAGGTCATGTACAGATGCAAATATAGCTCTAACAGTCTTGCTTGCTTATAGATATTTCTAACCAGGAGTATTTATAGGAGCCAGGGAACTGAAATCTTTTACATCTTAATACCAGCAAATAAAATATCTAAGGCAAATTATTCTTGTCTGAGATGCAATTGACTATGCTATTAAAAACCAAATAATTTACCACACCACATTTTAGCAAGACAGTTCACTGACAGGTTATGATACAAGATGAGAAAATACTAATGGGTGAATACTCAGAAGTGTTTGTTGAAAAGTTATAACCATAAAAATTTGTTAAGGGTAAGAAAAATTATTTAGAGCTAACACTGAGGGAACAACAAGAGGAATGTTTGTGTTTAGAATTAGTCCTTCATGAAAAATAAAATACAAGAGTAGACTCTAGCTGCAGCATCAACAGGTTACCAAATAGGAACTTACAAAATAACAGTATTTAAGGCTGCAAAAAACTATAAACCCTTATCCCTGCCATTTTCTCAGAAATGGCAGTTATCTTCTTCAGTTTTGAATCCTCTAATGAGCTACAAAGTATTTGCCTGTATATTCTTTATTATTTTTTTTTTCTGAATGGACTTTGCTAATAGATTTTATAGAGGGAAGGAAACTTGACAGAAATGCACTAAAACACTGTAAAAAGATATACTTTACTCATTAAATTCGTAAGTATAACATGCAAAAAGAGCATTTTTTAGTTCATCCAAGTGTATCTAATTTTATAATATCTGGAATCACATTCAGTCATGGTTATGAGTTTGCCATCATGATTGGTAGCTGTACCTAAACCAGACATACATTATGCAAGAGATCATTACTGAAAGTAATTTAATTCACATCCTATCTTTCCCAGCTAGCAAAGCAAAGGGATTCACTGGAGTGAAATGAAACTGAAACAGTGCACAGGCCCCAAGCCAGCTAAAAGAAAAAAAAAAATAGATGCCCTGCATGGCTGCAAGCCAGTGCATGCTCCATCACACAGTTGTCAGCCTCCTCTCATGGCAATGGCCAAAGAACCCTTTAAATTATGGTCTCTGGGTTGGGTTTCTAAAGCTTGAGCTGTATAATTCCTCTGACACACTACAGTGCTTCCTTTTGCTGTCACATGTGGTGAGCAGGTTGTGGCCTTGGTGGGCTCCTTCTCTCTGAGCTCCACCTCGTGAGCCACTGTGCATTTGTGCCACAGTGCCGTGGACACCTGTGGTCCCTGAGCATTGTTCTGAACTGCTCTGCTGTGGGCTGCCTGGGAATAATGGAAAAGGAATGGGTTAGGTTCGTGTCAGGAATTTCTCACTGTCTCAATAGTTTTCAATGTACTGCAAAAAGAGAAAATAAAGGGACATTGAATTGTATAGAAACCAAGTCAGAAACTGACTGGGTTGAATGGGACCACTCAGTGGTAGTCACTGGCTCTAAAAACACTTTCTCCCTGTTTCTTTTTCTATGAACTTATTGACAATGCCATGAAATTTCTTCTTTCCCTCCAAAGTAAACCAAATGATAATATTTTCTATCTCTTATTTTCATCTGTTTGGAAGACATAGTCCTATTATTATTACTCATGTTATTCTTGATTTATACATGCTGTAACACAAGCTGTAATTCACTGCTGCTGAATCAAGGCTGGTTTACGTACTTGCAATTCACTATATTTTACTTACAAAAAGTCTTATGGACCCATAATTGCACACACAAAGTGTTATTCTCTTTGTACTTTCAAAGGATCAGGCTGCTCCAAAGCTCAAGTATTATAAATAGCACGAAAGCACATCTGGAGTCAAGTGTGCTTTTAAAAAGCATCAGGTAAAGCTACAAAGTTTTTAAGGGGAGAAAAGCAGAATGACAGTTGGAAGGATGACCTAAAGATAAAAACTACTCTTCAGGACTCTAGAACTATTTCTTTTTTTTTTTTTTTTAATATCCAGGTGGAAAAAGTAGTTGTTATACCGGTTTAAAAAAAAAAAAAAGGTAACTTATGCCCAAAGAATTGTAAAAAACCACCAGTTTAGTTCAGAAAACAGAATGACTTTCGAAGAAGAAAATTTGTCTGTAGTTCATCTGACTGCTCTTTAAAATTGACTTTGCTGATCTTCCAGTATATACTCAGATATTAGGGAAAAAATCATATTTTTTCCATTGTGCTTGGAAGATGGTAAGTTTTTTTTTCCTCTGCACCATGTACTGGTTGTATTTCTGTTAGAAACTTTCTTTTGAATCTGCAGGTAACAAATGCAGGGCTGTAGGCATCTCCTCCTGTAAATATACATTTTTGTACTCCAGTTTGGAATATGCAATTTGCCAAAAATATCAGGTGACTTTTTTTATGAAGTACTTAGGAGGTTTTAGTGCATTCATTACACATGGTGAACTAAATGAACTAAATGTCTGTGTTTGAGGCAAAAAGCTGTAAATAAAAAATGCACTCTGAGGGTCAGAAATCTGTGTAGGTTCCTAAAGTTACTTAAGTTATAAGTTGAGTGATTCAGGTCTGTGTCAGTGGGCAGGCTACAGCTGTTGTTCTTGAGCTGGCATTTTCTCAGGCTGCCAGAAAGCATCTGCATCATTGGGCATGTTCTGTATATTAGAGAGAGAAGAGCAAGGGCTGCAGGACCTTTACTCTCTGCAGCCGATCAGAAAGGACAGCAGATTCAGAGCATCCCTCTGCAGCCTCCTCTAGCCTTTGCCTTGCCTCCTCTGAAATCTCTCAAGAAATTAGCAGAAGTAAGGATGGACTGGTCTGCAAACCGAGCCCACTGCTCTAAACAGTGTTAGTGGTACAAAGAAGTAGACCAAGTGGCTCAGCTGGGATCCTTGAAGAACAGAGATCCTTATGGAAGTTCTCAGCCTCTGTGAACTGGGCTTACAGGTATTTCTTTGTGTCTGTTATGAGCTGGGGTGTGCTTTTTTTTGCCCTTTTGATGATGAAATTTTAGTGGTTTTTTGCCTTTAGCTAGAGATGAGAGAAATTATTTATGAGCTTTTTATAAACCTAGAACAAAAGGTTTTGAAGTTATTGACAAAGAGCAGCAATAATAAGATTATGGACTTGTAATTGGCAGATAAATAGGAATAGCTGTAAGGACAAATGTATTTTCATTTATAACCATTTGTGCTCTGCAGTGACTTTCAAATAATTAGGTAGGAATGCTATATGCTCATTTTTACAGGAAAATCTTTATATAGCCTAAGTCAGTATGACTTTTGGCAGAGGGTTCAATAGCAAATGCCATTTGAAAAATGTTTTAAGGTTGAATGTGTGAAGCAACAAGTCAGGGATCTATCTGTTTGCAATTTTTCATCTGGGGATTATATGTCAGAACTCAGAGTAGTAATGATTTTCTATACTTTTGTAATGTCAGAATATCAGAGAGGGAAGAAATTGAGTTATTTATGGACTTTTTCTCCGTAATTATAAATGTGATCTATATTCAGCATGAAAAGAAATATAGAAGAACTATATCAGGAGATGCTTATTAATTGTGTTGGATTAGATTTGTAGATATAGATATAGCCTTTCATAGTGGAACGTAATACACCAGTCATTGGCTAAACAGTAGTTTAAATTGTTTTGTCCTAAAGTTATAGTAGAAGTGGCAAATAATTCAATTTTTTCCACATTTACAGGTCTATGCTGAGTTGTTGTATTACTAATAACTCTTTTTGGTGGTGGAAATAAAATATGAACCCTTGTTTGTGATAATGTCTTCTTCAGACATGAGGTCTATTAGAAATAAATAGCAAAATTTTATATAACATTTATATGATCGTTAAGTACAACCACACTTTATTCTAGTTACACATGGACTGAAAACTGAACATTGCAGAACATTTTGAACCAGGATTTTTGGTTTAATAAGCAGGTGGGAAATTGGCACAAGGCCATGGGAAACATAATACCTAATAATGTATTATACCTAATAATGTGTTATTTAGATACTTATGTAGGTAATTATATAATATTTACATAATTATTAATATAATGTTCCAGTTGTGTAGAAAAAAATTTGAAACTATCTATAACCCTATATGTATTTTCTGAACTGTAGAGATGTAGCCAGTTATTTTTCATTAACTGTTTTTAACCTTTACAATTATCAATAGTTAATAATATGGTACCAATTTCATGCCTTAACCAGAAAGCTCTTTGTGCTTCTGTCCTCCATCATTACAGAAACATGAAGGAAAATGAGCCACAAAGACTTCACAAGTGATTCATTGCTTCCATCAAGGCAATATAATTTTAAATCATGCTTTCATTTGTCTTTTCCCTGACAGGAGGCATTGTCGATAAGGACCTTCGTCACTACCTCAACTTACGGTTCCAGAAAGGCTCGGTGGACCATGAGCTCCAGCAGATCATAAGAGACAATCTCTACCTCCGCACAGTGCCATGTAAGTAGGGTGGAGATGAACAAATCTGTTTTCTTAGTGGCAATAGACAATATGAATTAATGCTACTGAGGCCATTTACAAGGTGTAAAGAGGTGGTCTGTAGCAATCTTCCTGTTGCTTGGTTCGTGTCTTCTGCATTATTGCTGAGAAATTCAACTATATATTGCAGAATTAATTTCTAAAGAGGTGTTTCAAAGTTGTAGTTCCCATAAACACTAGCTCTGGAATAATAATAATCTTATTTCTTCAGCAGTTCTAGAAAGCAAAACTTTAAAGAAGAAAAAAAGCAGTTTTCTATGCTGCTTAAATTGATGTCCAACAGAGGGAGTTTGATCTGCCTCATATTTCACAATATTGTGCATTATATAATACTATAATGGGATTTAGAATGCAATAGGGCAACAGAGGAAACATATAAACTAGGAAATTTTGTTTGTGTGTTATAGGAATTTAAATGAAAGTTCATACTGTCTTGCATACATGTTTGTCTGTTGCTGCATAAATTGATGGTCTCTATATCCAAAATATTCTGAAACCTCGAGAATAGTTTTTTTCTGTTGACAGTGTTCACCTATTTTGACAGTAGACATGGAATTAAGCAGAGTCACGTAAGTCATGTCCGACTGTCAGGGCCATGACTTTCAGAACAGATCTACTTGTCTGACAGGCAGTATATCATTTAAAATGGACTGAAGTTCCATTACTCTTCCCTCATAAAATAATTGCTTAGTAGACATAAAATGGGTCTTCTGGTTTGGGGGAAAAAAAAATGGGTGCCCTTTTGAACTTAAAGGCTTGACAGAGAAATGATAGGCAGAGGAAGGTATACTGAGTAAGTGTCTGTGCTATTTATATGGTAATGAGTGGATACTCTTTGAAAGCTGAGTTGTTGTCAATGCTACTGTAGGTTTTTTCTTTCATAACGTTAAAGAATGGAGCTTTGAGAAGATCCACCTAAAAAAAAGATGTTCAAGTGTTTCCCTTTTCTTTTGGAAGCTGATGTTAAATAAATTTAAATTCTTAGTTTCAAGAGTTCCATTTGCAACTGATAAGAAAGGAAGGTGTAGAAAACCATTTAAAAATTATTATCTGTATGCAAAAAATCAAAACCATTACATTTATGTGAGATTTATTGTGAGTTAGGTTTCTCTAAAAATACTGAGAAACATCACAGCTGAAATGGAAATGCAAGTACAAATAACTTTGAGATTAAATCCCACTGTCTGGAAAGGTCATTAGCATAAGAGTATACTTATTATAACCCCAGTACATGCTCATTAGTGCCAGAGATCCAGGATAAAAAAGAAGCAAAATCCTACAGTATTGCATCTACTGCACACATGTGACAGATATTATTGGCAACATGGGCATGAGGAGGAGTTTTTGGCGTTGTTTTTTTTTTAATCAAGGCAAGAATAAAACATTCTCATTTGTCAAGTGAAACACAATACTCACAGAAGCAAATTTGTCATTCAAAAAATAACACTACAACCATGAAGACTACAATTTGAAACCTATAAACAATATTATTAATTTTAAAAAGTTAATAATAACTTTCTGCTGTGGCTAATTCATCTTCTTTGTCATTTTGTGTGGTTAATTGTATTACGTATTGAGCATATTTAACTAAGTAAAAACTACATTTTGAAATATATTATAGTGTTGCAGATGACAACTGCTGAATTTCTAGGTAAGCTGGCATGTTCTTGGAGAGTTGAGGACTCTTCAGCAGTAGTGGTGGAAAAAAATAGTGCCCAACTGGCATATTTTTTCCAAAATTTTCTTGAAAATCCTATGAAAGTAATCCTTCTGAAATGTGGGTATTTTAAAATAAATAAATTATCAAATGCAGACAGGATGATATGTGATTAGCTAAAGAATTTTCCATAATCAGGTAAATAAAGAGGACACCATCACATAGTTTACAACCCAGATTTCCCCTCAATCTTAATTGTGATGAATCTTTTTTAATGCAATTTTACTCTATCTCCATCATTCATGTTTAGGAGGGAAATAGTTTTCAACTGGTTTCTTATTTTCATATAACTTCACTAATTTTTGAATCAAAAGCTTACTTTTCAAGGGTACTGGTGTTCAGAATTTTCTCCTTTGGATATTAATTTTTTTAAGCTCTGTACATAGTCTAAGAGTACTGCTTACCTGTACTAACACTGGACTTTACAACTGATAGGGAAACTTCTTTACTATGCAGTGGTAATATTTAACTGACTATACTATTACCTACAAGTTCAATTAATGAGTGCAGCCTAACCATGATTTTATTACAAATCGTGCAATGGTTGCCAACACAGGAAAAGCAGCACTTAATTTCATCAAGTTCTTGTGCCGAAAAAAAGAGAGAGAAAGCCAACTGCAGGCAGCATAGACTTTATTTCCAATGACAAAGTTGTAACACAAAGAGGGGAAAAAAAATGAGAGATAGGTGGCCACCTTTTCCCTTTAACAATACATTTACAATCTTTCCTCTGTTATAGAAGTTTAATTGCCAGTGGAACCATAAGAACCTTTATAGAGAGTACTTGACCTTGAGTTTTTATTGTGCTTTGCTTTCTGTTCAGGCTGGCAGCACTGGCCCCAGCAGTGCAGTGGGCATGACTACTGGTTTCTCAGCCTTCTAGGTCAGACTAAGTCATTCTTTCACTTATGTTAAATGAGTGAGTATTCTCTGTGAAATCAGGAAGCAGAGTTCTAAGTCCATACCTGTTTTACATTTATTAGGATGAGCCAGTTTGAGTTAGAACAGCTGAACCGGTATTTACTAGAAGCTAGATAAGGTCCAGGCTTGTACCCAAGCCTGGCAGTGTTCAGGGCCAAGCTGGATAAGGCCTTGAGCAACCTGGTCTAGTGGGAGGTGTCCCTGCCCGTGATGGGGGGGGACTTGAGACTAGATGATCTTTAAAGTCACTTGCAACCCCTTAACATTCTATATTTCAGTGATTCTAGATAAGAATTTGAATTGTCTTGTTATACAAGTGCACATCCTTGTGTGCTCCAGAGAATGGATGGGCCAGAAACACATGATATGAGGATAATGGATCAATTCTACCTCTGGAATTTGTAGGGCCCATGGATGGGATGAGTTGGTTGGGTTTGCAATCCTTACATTTCTCTATTTTCACTAATGTAGTGCCCCTTTCTACTAAATTAGAAATGACCATGTAACCTCAAGAGTCAGATGTTACTTTCCATAAGTGGTCACAGTTCTCAATGCCGTACAAAATTAATTTTCCCATTGCCAATAGGAATTACATGCCGGTATCCCAGGGCAGGACGTGTAATTGTATTTGCATCAGTCAAGATACAAACATTAACAAGGCAGTTCTGGGGGAAAGAAGAGTTCACAATTTTCCAAATTCAGAAGACCTAGCTAAAGTTTGTCTCATGCATTTTCTTCCCCTTTTTCTACTGTGTGGTATTTTAGCAGTTTTCATCTCCTGAACTTATTCGTGAAGTTATTAAGAAGTACTAATCATTGAAGTTGTCCTACAGAAAAGTAGGCATGGTAAAAGTAGTAGCTGTTGAACAGAGGTCAGCACTACCTGACACTATCCATCCAAGTTTGGGGTTATGTAGAAAGGCCATGAAATACATGTAGGACTCTGAATGCTGCAGGCAGACAACAACTTAGTTATATTGCATCTTGTGCTTGGTAGTGCTCTTGGCAAACTGCAGTAGCCATGTGGGCAAGCAGCTTTCCAGTCCTCGCTAATGTGAAAAGAGAGAGCTCTAACTTTGTGTCATTGCAAGAATAAAGCTTTGAGGAGAGTACATCACAGGAATGCAGTTTTGGTAGTGACAGTCATGGTCAGACCTGTCTCCTTTGATATGTCCTTCCAAGCACTTGCAAATTCCATTTCTTTAAGAGCTGATAAAATAGTGTAGTTGTGGTTGAAAATAGAATCTGTGTATCCTTCCTTCCCAGACAGAGAATATAAAATGTTCATGGAAAACATTTTGATTAAACAGCACTGTAAAAAGTCAAACAATGACAAGTTGATTCATTGAAGTAAAAATTCATCTATTAATTTGAAGAGATGCTCATTGATATCCTCTGGGATATAACCTCAGATCGAGACTAGCTCAAGTGAGTTAATCTATCCTACTGCCTTGATGGAATGTGCAGCCCATAAATGCATTCTTCACAGTGAAAATATGAAATAATAATCATAATAATAATGATACTTCTTTAAAAGTTATGGGGATGAGTATGCTTCCTTCCTAGTTTTTGCATTTAGAAAAAAAATAATGATGCAAGAATGTAGAGGACTGGGTTTATGACTCAGGCTTACTGCACTGGATATTTCAATTTACTACTAACACAGAAGTTGGAGGAAGGATGGTTTATTTAAAACATTTGTCAGCAGCAGAGGAAAAAAGGTTCAGTTTGTGACTCAGTCACATGCTATATGTGAGTAACCACAAGCAACAAATGGAGTCATTATGTACAGCAGTTCCCAAGGTACCAAATTGAGATAACAAATCCCTTTTTTGCTTAGTTTACCTGTTGATGTTATGGGTGCTCTGATTTGTGTGAGTATAATAAAGACACTGGACTGCAAATATTAAATCTATGAACACTTCATAATATCTTTCCTTTCTGCTGTGACTTCTTGTATTTTTCTATCTTCTGGGAATATTTAGATTCATGGGTCACTTTGAGTCAATTTAAATAAGAGCCTCATTTTCAAATATAATTTTGTTCTACTGTGTTTTAGTATAATCTGGTCTATATACAAATTTAACCTATGTGCTGCAGTGTTGTCTGTGTACTGTTGAAATGTTATATATTGCAACATGCTTCTGCTTCCCAGAAATGAAAGTACATGCAGTGATATTTTTTTTTCTGGTATTGGTTTTATTTGTCATATACAACAAAGGTAGCACCATTAGCTTATATTTCTGTGATACTGAAGTCAATGAAATATGTTTCTACTTGAACCCTTCAGGGAATTCGGTGCACACTTTCAGATCTGATGAAATATCCACTTACAAAACAAAGCAAAACAAACAAGGTTGTTCCTTCTGTCAGAGAAGTGTATTACACTGGGAAACCATAAGTCATTCATAGTCTGCTTCATGGGTAGCAATCAGAAGTAAAAAACTTGTGGGGTTATGGGAGACTTTCCTCTCCTGGTGATAGGTGTTTTTATGATTTATATTCCTTCAAATACATTTTTATTAGTCACAATAATGAGTAAATTCTAAAAGAAGGCCCCATTACGTATCCAGATTTTTCACCTGAGGTTTCTGATTTCCATGTTGAGGAAAGTTGCAGAAGTCAAGTGGGCATAACTATATTTTGGTTGAGGGTATCCCAAACTAAGAAGCTCTCTTTGCATAGCTCTGCTGCTCTGAATAAGGACATTGTCTCTGTGAGATATATTTGACAGATATAGATAGATAGATATAGATATAGATAGATATATAGATATATTTGATAGATATATTTGATAATCTATGTTTGGACAAATATGAAGCCTTTCAATTTTGTTTTTTTTTTTTGAAAAATAGCTTTTTCCTGTTCTAAGAAGTATATAGCCAAGAACATTCAAAGGGAAATGTGTGAATCAGACTTGCCAATGGTTTCATATATTTATCTTAGAAGTTTGTTCAGTGTTGAAAGTATTTTACAAGAGATTTTTTTAGTTAAAGATCTTCCAATTTGGCATCATGTGGAACTATTGTTAGGATAAAATAACCTGTGCTTAGCACACCAAACTGCCAAGAAATGTCTGCATCACTGGAACTAACAGCACCTGACTTTAATGACCACTTTATTCTTCCAGACAGTGTTAGTTTTTGCTTAGACTTTGATGGTTCAGAACAGAGCAATGCAGAGCTCTAGGAAAATGTTCTTGTTGAAAATCTAATGAAGCACACCTCCAAGGTGCATTTGAAGTGGAATCATTGGCAAGCATATTTAGCCTTTTTGGTATCTCAAGGAAAATTAGATCAAATCAGGTAATTATGTGAATTAAGGGCCCCACTGTGCTACACTGCAGCACAGCCACGTGTACCAAAAGATGATGAGGAGGTTGCTGCTTCAAATAACTGACAGCCTAAATAGAAGAGACAAAGATCAATTGAAAAATAAACACATAGTACAGACAGTGCCTGAGTTGTCCTGCATGAGGTAGAGTGGTGGTCAGATTGGTACCTGTGGACCTTGCTTTCTTTTCCACTGCTACATTCAGCATTCCTAATAACCCACTGGAAATGCACACAGTACAATGATCTGCCTCTCTGAAGATGCTGGGAATGTTTGGTTAAATGAGTTTGGCTTATGCATCTTTCCATGTCCTGTCATGGGAGTTTTTGTCTGTTTCAGAGCAGGGTGGTAAAGGTTGCAATCAGCACTGTGCTGCCCCTCCATCAGTGGGTACAGAGTGTCTTTGGACTGCATTGCCATCAGGAGGAAGCAGACGATGAAAAGGAAACCAAGCAAAAAAAAAAAAATTAAAATTTATTTATCTAAGTGAATTATGATTTTGTTTTAGTTAAGGTCTAGGGTAAACAGATGTCCAAACTATGTCTACAACCCAGCAGTGCTGATGAAAAATACTGTACTCTTTGTTAGTCATGAGAGGGAAAAAGAACATTATACCTTCTTTTCTCAGAAATTTCTCAGTTCTACGTATTGGGAGCATCAACTCTTCTCTATTCTGTGACTAAATACTCACCTTAAAATAACAGTTATTCAAAGAAAATAAATATTGTTCAAGATGAAGGGGGGAAGGAACATGTCTGATGTAGTATGAATACAGTATGAAGTGATAATAGATGTAACAAAATGAAGAGCTGTAGCTGTGTACCAGTTCTGATATTAGACCTTGAACATTCCATAAAGATTCTATAAAAACACTAAACTGTTTCCATTGGCTGTACTGTTACAACAGCTTCTGTTTCTCAGAGATCCTTGCACCCAAATCACATCTGTAAGAAGCTGAGGCTGCTAATTCTGTCCCCTCCTCAGGTTCTTTCACTCCTTTCTGCTCTGCTTAAGCATCATACTTTTCTCCCATTTTCAAAACCAAATAATCCAAAATCAGAAAATATTTTTAATAATACAGTGACAATATAAATTATTTGTCTAACAGATAATCTAATGCCTTGCTGACCGGAGAGTTGATATATAGCAGTGAAAAAAGGATAAGAAAAAGTTCTGAAATTTCAAACCCAATCTTTTTAAAGAGGTTTTCCTACAAAAGAATATCACATATGTTCTAATTTGATGTTAACTGGCATGTGATTGAAAGAGTTCTGAGTTCTTGAAGAGCTCTTAGAATCCATAAAATAACCTATCTTTTAATGATTTTGTCTCTGGCAAGCAGTTCAGGTTATTTATTTGTGATGTAACACATGCATAATGGCAGATGAGAGTTTAGTTACTATATTCGTTATGGTTGTCCCCAGGAATCGATCCATTTTTATTTAAATTTTGAGGAGGCTTTCTAGTGTTGCAAAATGGGTTCTCTAATTCACATGATACCAAAAAGACAAAGGATAGTGTCAGTTTTACATGAATTTTGATGACAGCACTAATCTTACTAGTTGCTTGAGAACTATCAGGAAACTAGAGGGGCAGTATCATGAATCTGATGAAGTACCTTGTCTCAGCAGAACAAGAATAGCAAACAACAGAAGAGGCCACAAATAACTTCTTTCACAAGCATAAGTCATAGTTCCTGACTAGCCTAAAGCAGCTTGAAGTTTGGGTAGAGGCTGTATCTCCCTATAACAATAGGCTTTTTCAGCCTGAAGGCCTTAGATGTACTATTGACCTTTCTCCTTAAATAACCAAAGTATCTTAGAAATCCTGAGAGTAACAAACATGATGAACAAAACTTGCAGCATTATTGAATATAAGCATTCCTATGATTTCTAAACCATTTTTTTATTTCAGATGTGAACTTTCGGAATCAACTTCTTGATGTTAAAAGATTTAAAAATTTATCTCCTAGGTAAATTTAGCCTCTATCTGCAGTCAAATAAATAGGTCAGAAATTTGATTTTTTTCTTGAGGTAAGCTGAGATACTTCTCTTAGCTGTAAAAGATAAACTGTCAGAGAAACAGGATAATCTTTACTTGGTGATTTTCATCTGAAGAACAACTGAACAGAGAACATGGAGCACCAACAGCTGCTGTTAGAAATTCAGAATAATATCAACAAGAGAAAAAGAGTTGTGTAAAAGAATCAATATTCTGAATTGGGTCACCAATTAAGCTACTAAATCCATATTTGTATCATTGAATTAAAAGGTCCAGGATAAATTTTGGCAGGATGTGCTTCTTTTGTTTTTCTCTTCTGGGATTTTCATCTGCAGTCACACCAAAAGCAAAGCAGTGTACTGATGATGGACATCCTTGTAAATCGATCATCTGGTGCATACTGAGGATTTATATGAATTGTTAAGCAATTGGTCAAGTTCCCCAAATAACCAAATCACATTTATATCTCTGAAGTGCTCCACTGGTTCAATAGAATCCCCACACTAACCTGAAACCCAGGTTTTTGCTAGTTTGTTTGGACACTGTGCAACCAAATCCCTCCCTTTGAAAAGGTTATGACTACATTACATTAATGAGATTATATAACTCAGAACTGCTTTAGACCTTTTTTCAAGACTGAAGATTTTTTTCACACCCCCACCTTTAGGGAAGAAAGCACCACTCATATTTTCTGTGCCTTATGAAAAAAAAGAGAGAATTTCAAATCTTCTGTGCACCGTAAGCCAGGGTCAGTGGACTAATTCCTCTTGTGTCACCATGTTTTTAATTCAAAAGTAGCCTCACTAGAATAAATCCCTTTGAGAAGAAAAATAAATTAGAGAATGAAGATTACAGAGGTGCTTTTTAACATCTGAAGAGCGAATAAATCTTTGGTTTCACCAGTAGGGTTGAAATTAATTTATAATTTACTGGTGGAAAACTGTTATGAGGAAACTACTTTTCTGCAAATCTTTTTCCTTTTATTTTCCTGTATCCTGAGGATACTGCTGTCCTGGTTTTGTCCCCTGACAGTTTGTCAAAACTTTATATTTCTCCTGTATCTCCAGGTTTGATTCTACCCAATATGTTTTTCTTTTTCCAGTGTATTACTGTTATTAACATATCAACCTCTTGACTAGATATCAATCTAATATGGATTATTCAAATAATTCTGTCAATTTTATTTCAGCAAGTCTGAATAGAGAAAATTTCTTACTTTGGAGACGGGAGAAATATATTTTGGTTAAAAATATAATTATAATAATGCAGAGGTTCCATACTGTATTTCTAATGAAAGCAGGGATCTAGATTTGAATGTAGAACATGTTGTAATTTCAGTTTTAAAATTCTTTTCTTTGAATCTTAAAAGCGTGGTCTCAGCATATATTAAAGGGTGTAGAAAACATTATAGTTTCCAGTTAAGAGATTATATATTTTTAGTAATAAATTTCATAATAAATTACATTTACCATTATTTTATCAATGTATTTCCTCTGCATCTTTGTGGAAAATAATCACTAATACCTGTGATTTGTTGCTAAGATATTTTCGCATTGTGCACAAAAATAGTGAATCACTTAATATGTAGGAAAGCATGAAATTCACTCTGGGCTGCTGAAGGGGCAGTCTCTACCTGTGTTTTAGTGGCCTTTAGCTAGTGACAGAATTCACATACCACTTATTTCAAGTCATCTGTATTTTCTGATTCCATTCTGGTTTTGAGTGATTGTTGAGTTTTTTTTTCAACTTGATACTGCTATGAGTTATTTAACTCACATTGGTACTGAATTGAGTAAATGCTTGAACACAGAAATGTGGTTTTGTGTTTCTTGGTTTTGTTTTTTTAAGCTTTAAATCCAAACCACCCTACCTCTTCTTGCAAAAATTGAATTATTTTTTTTCTGCAGAAGATTCTGTGGAACGCTCCCTGGAAAGCTTGATTGCAGGTGTGTGAGGAATCATGCAATAGAGTCCTGTACTGCTATGATTCACACATTTCACAGGACACTTCATTTATTGGCAAATGCACATTGCACTGTACACGTTCTCAAAGAACTCTTAGAATCCACACAATAGTCTGTCATTTAATGACCTTTAATTCAATGGGAAATGTATACTGGTGGTGGCACTTAAAATGGTGATTTGACAAGATTTCCTTTCTTATGGAAAAGTAGAAGTTACTTTTACAGTTTCCTGATTGTAGCAGCATGTATAAAAAAAAATTCTCTTGTTCCCTTAGAGATGCCCTGCACTGACTTCTACTAAAATGCTGAGTGATTCTAACCCTCTGTGAGTTCTGTAAGCTTATGGAAGGTTATCAGCACTACCTACATTTGCTGATTGGGCTTGTGTTGCTGGTGTAAATCTATGTAAGCCCTCCATAAATCTCTCTATAGCTCTTCTCTTCTGTACAGTCTCGTATGATAAAAATGTTTTCCTTCTTTTACCCTGCTAGTGGGAGCAACTGGGAAAAAGAGGATGTCAGAAATGCATCCCTGTACAGTGTTATTATACAGTAGTTGACACTCTTGGTTAATAGTTGCAATATACACAAGTTAGCACAACTTGGTGCAAAGCCCCTCAGTGCCTTCATCATGCAGCTTCTCCTGGTTGCCCCAGGCTTTACTCAGTCACAGTATGATGAGGCTCAACCGGCTGCATGTTTTAATTTTTTGTGTCTGTATAGAAACAATTTGTTTGGAAAAGAAGGAAAAATCATTCCATACTAAAGTCAAAGATTATTCCCTGCTCTGTGCATCATGTAGAATGAGGCTAGCTATAGTATATATTATCTAATCTTTAATTTATCTTTGTGTGCTTCAAAAATAATAATTTCCTTTAGTGCTTCAAAACTTGCCATGAGATCATTAGTCACTTTTATCTACAATGCAAATGGATCTGTACTTATATTATGGATTGGACACCGACTCACTACTATTTAAATACACAGTTAAAATTGTACTTACTCAGAAACATGGCAGTTGGAGCCAGAAACAATTTAGTAATCTGAATTTTAAAGCTGTCAGAGAATAGTTGTCATTCTGGTTTTGTGCTTTATAATGCAATGTCCTGGAAGAGAGTGATGAATTTTGGAGTAAATTCTTCCTTTCATCATCTTCACAAAAAGAGAGCATCTAATTGCTCCTTTCCTGTCATTATCCTCAATTTGCATCTCCCAACTCTGATAGGTCTGATGGGCTTTTGCAAAGATTTTTTCTTTTCAAAATCTTCTGAGTAAGATGCAGGTTTATTTCTGGCCTAAATCATAGCTGTTCAATCTGAACTGGAGAAAGCTTCCCCTAGCTTCCACTTTTTTCAAGCAGTCCATGTGGCACTGTGTTTCTAAGACCTTTTTTGCCTACTCAGTTGAGAAAAGTATCCAAGCTCTTAAGTTTTGAAGAATTTATTTCTCTTAAGAAATTCCTACTTTATTGAAATTCTTTTAAAATTCTGAAAAAGCAGTAAAGTCTAAAAGAAAAGAGAAGGCTTCTCTGCAATATGCAATTATATTGTCTCTCTTTGTCCCTATTTTATTAAATGTGGAAGACTTGAACAACAATAATAAACATGAGAAAATGTTAGTTCTTCTATAATCCTCCATTAGCATCATAAAAGAGAATTCTGAATAAAGATTAAAGGTTTGTTTTTTGAAAAGAAAAAGGTTACAGATTTAAGTTCTCTCTACTGCAAAAGAAGGAAACTTGAAAGAAGATGAACACAAAGGAAAATGGAAAAGATAAAGTAGAAGAGTTTGTTACAAAAACAAGTGGCTTTTCTTCTGATATTTTGTGTCCATCAGGCAGTGGAGAGGCTGAAATGCAGACTATCACAGGAAAAACTGAAGTGCATCTCCGTCCTTCAGCTCATACAGACCTTGGAATTCACAATGTCATTTTTCAATCAGGATTTTATGCAGTGGGCAGCATGCACACATATCAACATTTCCATAACACTGCAATACTATCTCTTCTTTTGGTAACTTTAGTTCAAGTGAACCTAATTAATACTTAAAAATTTAAAGATTTCAGGTGAAATTCTAGAAATAAGGTTGCGATATTTTGTACTGAAGGAACAACTCTTACAGATTTGCCTTTCAAGGTCATGGGTAAAGCTCAGAAAAAATACATTAAACATTTATATACCATATATATCACTTTCATTTAAAAAGTAAAACTCCCCTTATAAATTCCTCACAGTTCATTTGTCACTGCAGCCTTCTAATGGTAGTTTTCACTGAGTTTGGAAACATGGAGGGGTTGCTGAGGGTGTTTGTTAAACTGCATTATGGCCAGAGGCCACATCATGCTCTTGTAGAAAGGCAGGAGCCTTCCTGACTTGAGCAAGAGCTTCCTGAAGATCACAGCATTGCTGCCATTGTTAAGGACAGGTTGTGTCATAGACTGCAGTGTAAAGTGCAATAACTGATCTTTTATTCTGCTTTGGAAATGCCTGTGCTCATAAACAGTTACCACGAACTAGGCAAAAGCTGAATTTCAAGAGGACAGTGATGGGTTTGGTAAGACAGGAACCTCTGAGCAAAAAATGCACCTCCTGTCCTCTTATGAAGTGACACCTTGCAGGTCTCAGGGTATATGACACAGTATTAGACCATGTGGTTGTCATCTGTGAAGCCATTTGAGTGGTGAAGGGACACCAAAGGTAACTTCAGAAGATACATTTATGAAGGATTGTGTGATAAATTGAAAACTTTCTACAGTTTCATGGTTTTTGTTAATATTCAGTCTGAAACCAGAAAATTGTTTTCAACTAAAGATCACCTTAAATCCAGTTAAAAATATACATGGAGTTAAAAATAATATATTTCATTCCTTGAAGCCTTTTCTGAAGTGATTACTATTTATTTACCCATTTCTGCTCCAACCAATGTTAAAGGAAGGAAGAAAACTACCACCTTATCTGGCTTAAGCAGTAAAAAATAAACTGTAAGTCACTTGAGGGGCAGTTTTAACCTACTAGGTAAGAACATAAGCAAAATTACTTAGGAAATGTACAGGGGAACAGTCATAACTTGGAGCACAGTTTTTACTGCTCGAGTGAAATATCGTCATGAACTTTCACTGAGTTGAAGTGAGAATTAATTTCATTCTCTATGTCCCTGGTAGAATTTTGTTAAATTACTGCAGGCCTTAACTTTCTGCATGCTGGAAAATAATGCACCACTTCCCCAGACAATACAGTGAGTTTTATAGCAGCTTAATTTTCTTTCATTATGTGATTTCATGTAGGACCTGTAAAGATGTGATCTGCACAATGCTAACAATCCTTCAAAGTTAAAGCTTGAACAGATCAATGTCTTTGGGCCCATTAAACTCAAAGCACAAAGCATGTCACACTGTTAGCCAGAAAGATTAATAAAGGTGTAAGAGTACACAGAAATGAGAAAACCATGAGTAATTATGGAAACTAGACTCAAGATCATTATTCCAGAAGTCATACACAGGAGGCTCTGAGTGCTCTGGCACTATGTTCTTTCAGTCCACTTTATTCTGGTGCAGGATCATGGCACAAGGTTGAAAATGTCTTTTCTCCCTGTTAAGTGCTCCAGAAGAGGTGTTATAAATGTATTTATAGAAACTGCTTCTAATTTAGTGCTGAATCAGTACATAAGGAGGAGAGAAGGGGTTTTTTTCTAGAGAGAGAGAGAGAGACAGGAATACTTAAAATGGGTTGGTCTGTATTTTGATTCAAACCATCACTGTGCAGAGCTGCTCTGCTCCATGTGAATCGTGTACAGTATTGTGCAGTACTGCAGCATGTGACAGACAGAGAAATCTGTGGTCAGATGTAGTCTCTGTGGTGCTGTAGTCTCCCTTCATATTCCAACTCTCCTTTCATTTCCCAAAGAGAGACCACAGAAAATATGGGAATACAATTTCCTTGGCCAATATGGGCTGCTATCCAGATCAACAACACACAGTCCTAACCATTTCCAGGTGATGGTTGTGTCTGTTGCAGAAAAAACTCATAGAGATGAATAGAAAATAGTGACCCTGTAGACTGGTGAGAAGTGATTGCTTTCCCTCATCTCCACTTACAAAAACATATGATGTAGTTAAATGTTCCATTAGCTTTCTCTCCACTGCTCCATCCATCTCTTACAGAAGTGTACTCCCAAGCTTATTTTCCAATGGCATGTGCTTCCAAGTTTGAGATGAGGAAACTGATTCTGAACGATATAGCCCAATTTTCACTTCAGGAAGCTGAAGAATATTGCGAAATCTTGGCAAATATTATTCTGCAGCTATTTTATCAAAGCACAATTTAAAATATGTCCCTTAGCACACATATAGTTGTGGGTTTTATTTTGTTTGGGGTTTTGTGTATTTTGTTTGTTTGTTTTTGATTGTTTGCTTTGTTTGTTTGGGGTTTTAAGTTGTTGTTTGGTTGTGGTTTTTTTGGTTTTGTTTTTGGTTGGGTTTTTTTGGAGGTTTTTTTTGTTGATGTTGTTGTTCCCTTTACAAAATTGAATGAAGGCTTCACAGTTAAACCCAGGTGCACCAATCACAGTTAAAGTCAGGGGGAAAAAAATGTGATTCTGTGTGATCTCATTTACATAAACATTATTTTGATTGGGCTATTTCAGCCTTTATGTGCTTCTGTGAACAGAAGGAGAGAAGTAAAGACCATGGGCTAACACTATTCACACAGGCAAGAGGAAATCATTTCCTTGAAAGAAAGAGCAGTATATGTTGGAGAGAGACAATGTGTCTTTTAAGACAAGAGAAGAAAGATCATGTTTTATCTTATCATTCTTCTGAAGAAATCAGGGATAAACCAAGACATTTTGAGGAGCAGATGTAAGTCACAGGATTCAATTACTTCAGTGATGCTTTTTGTACTAGGAGTGACATTTGTAGAAAAGGAATTCAGGCTGTTCCAGGTATTTTCACAACAGCATAAGGAAGGTCAAAAGAAACAGGTGAGAGTGAGCCAGGACACAGCTTGATAAAGGAGACCAAACTAACGAGAGAGGCATGGAAAAAGAGAATGGAAAAACATAGAAAGAGTTGTCAGTGATGGATGATAAGATGACAGGAGATTCAACCATTGAGATCTGATTTCTTTCTAGAGAGTCAGAAGCTGTGTAAACAGCGTTTTGGTCAGAGGGAATGTTGAATTATCCCCTTTAGACTAAAAAGGACAATATGTTGAGAGGTAAAAAATAGGTTGCAGCATGGCTCTTGCAGTCAGTAGGGTGAGACAGGTTAAGGAGCAGAGAAAAGAGTGTGAGATGAGCAATCCAGGAAAGATAATGGAGTTGGTGTAGGGCTTGGCTGTAGATGGCAGCAACAAGGAAATTGGGAGGAGTGAACATGGAAACAATCAGAAGGAGGGCAGATACAGGAGAAAGACTTCAAAACAGAGAGTGGAGAATCACAGAATCATAAAATCATTAAGGTTGGAAAAGATCTTTAAGATCACCAAGTCCAATCATCAATCCAGCAACACCAACATGTTAACCACTAAATCATGGTTTCAAATGCCATATCCACGGGTTTTTGAACATTTCCAGGGATGGTGTATGCTAGTTTATGCTGATTTTCTGCATAAGAACTCAGAATTGTAAGTGTGTGAGACAAGGTTTTGGAGTCTTGTAGGCATGAGGTTCTCGAAGGTAAATGAAAGAAAGAGGGTATATTTCTCAAAAGACTGATTGAAATGGCAAACCTGTGGGGAAAATATTGTGCCACAGGATCATTAAAGATTGTATTATAATAAAAATACAAAACAACATTAATTAAAGCTACTAAACTAGGACATTTTCTAATTTTTTAGTGCTATGGTTTACAAGTATAATAATTTTCTTCTATCATAACTTACAGTGTAGAGGCAGTCATACAACATCTTTTTACCTTCCAGGGTATAATAACATCTTAAGGGGGATAAAAAAATATTTAGATTTTTATCTTCCCTTGCTCCTGTTTATAGAACTGGCAACACTAAAGTGTACTCTGGGAAAAAAAAATTTTCAAGCTCACTTTAATGTAAAGTAACTACAGCTATCAGTAAATGTGAACATTGAAATGTTTTCTTAGTAGAAAACCAAGTATTGCTTTAAATATTAAAAGAAAAAATTTAGTTGGCCTTCTCAGGGAGACTGTCTGCCCATAAATTTACACTTTTTATCAAATCTTTAATTAGTTTTATGCAATTATTCAGATGTTATTGAAGGAAAGAAAAAATAATAAAATATGTGTTGGCAGTTGCAGCTACAAGTCTTGAGTGATACAGAAAACAAAAATAAAGATTCTGAAAAAGTAGAAGCTTACTTAGAGCATATTTGGCCCAGTGTTCATAAAACAGAGATTATGTTGTTTATTTACAGTAGCTGTGTAAAGCTTATGTGAGTCATGAAATAATTAATAACGTGTGAGAGAACTAGTTCATGATCTTTGTGCCAAGCAGGCATTTATGTACCAGCTGGGAAAGCCAGTAGCATTTTTTATAAAAATACAGTGGAGCTATGGTAAAAGAAAAGAACAATAATTAATATTTTCTGCTGTCAGTTGATGTGGATTATGCTCTTTTAATCTCAAACGTTTCTCCAGGGTTTCTGTTAAACTCAGAAGCACTCGAAATGCATTTTGAGTGCTGGGGGGAGTTTTCTCCACACAGCAGCACTACACAGTGTTCCTTACCAAAAAATGTCTGTGGACTGTCTTACAGTCAGAAGTGCTCAGACAAGTCCTGATTGCATACAGCTCTTGCAAGGAATCAGAAATAACTCCAAAGTCTTCAGGAGGGAAAAGAGTGAAGATGTCCTTTATGAGAGATGAGATGGTTTTATCCAAATTGTTGCAGTACAGGAGACTACTGCTACACAGAAAACATCTGTTTTTAGTTTATTTTATCTTTAGATACTTAAAACTTTCTAGATTAGCTGAATATTTATGATAAAATCAGCCTTGAATCTTATTTATTAGCTGGCATTCACCTTTGGTTCTGTGTGTCTCTATTTTACTTGACTCAATATATTAGCATTTGAGCAAAGTAAGAATGTACATATGAATAGTTTCTTGGCTAATTATTTTTTTCAATAAGTATTTTTAATCTCGCCTTCGTGAGTGATAGCCAGGAGCTGCCAAGAGTTTCCTGTTTGTGACATGTCAGAAGACCCAAAAGAAAAATATTCTTGAAAAGGTATTTTTATGTTCATTTTAGTCACATAATAACTCTGCTGAAGCAGGGTGTGCACATTAACGGATAGTGAAATGACTTTAGCGTGTTTAATTTAATTTACTTGAAACATGAATAAGTGATCATGAATGTAATGGTTTCTATTATTGGCAAGATGCAAGCAATAGTTTACTACAAGAAAGATAGTTAAAACAGGAGCAAATTGAGACATGCTGATTTCAAATGCCCAAAATGAAACACAAATTTGACCAAGCTTCACAAGATGCTAAATCTGGTCATATGTGCTGAAATTAAAGTTATCCTGTGGTTAAAAGTGAAAAAATGAAAAAGTTTAGGGTTAAAAAATTATCTACTTCATTTTAGATGTCTCTTGTCTCCTGTGTGACCTTAATGAAGTCACTAAACTTTTGCTGCAAAATCATTTTATTCGTATGCGAACCAAGAGAAATAACAGCCTTTGTAATTTTCTTGTGAAGGCAGATTAATGAAGATTCATAAAATAATTTCATGTCACCAAGTGTAGTGTGAAATGGAACATGCCATCAAGTTAAATATATTTAGTTAGTATTGTCAAAATCAGTCTAAAAAATTACTCAGATCAGAAAAAAAACCACATTCCCAGGTAGATTTCAAATAATGACATATTATTACACTTAGTCATTTCAGGTTTTGTTTCCACCCTCTCTCTGTAAAAATGCCTCACTACATGTTTTAGTATAAGTCACAATACATATGCTCTGGAATCCTTGAGAAGGGTGTTTTTGTTAAACCCTAAATTTATAAGAACTTATAATGTTGTGGGAGGACTGGGATTTTTTTTTTTTTTAAATCTAAAAACATTATTTTTGTTTTCATGGTTATGGTTAATAAACATATGATTTCATATCTTTCAAGAGGGAGAACATCTATTGAGAAAAATGCTATATGGCCTCTATGACTTAGTTATTTAGATTATTTTTCATGTAAGGATGGTGAAAAAAGATAAAAATAAAAATAAGTCAACATTTTTAGACTCATTTTCCAAATATGGGTCTTTAAATACAGATGTAGATCTATGAATAATCTGTAGGTCAATATTAGTTTTAGCTAATAGAAATTCAATTAAATGGAATTTCTGCAGTACATTTGGCTGAGGTCCAGTTCTTATGTGTTACTCTATTCTGAGTTAAAGATTTTCAATTAAATTTGCTGATTGTAGGCTTGTTATAGGCCTTAGTGGATTTCTTCTGCAGCTCAGAGTATCTCTGATTATCATGACTTATTTTCTTATTTATAATTTTAAATATGTAAACAGAGGTTGACAGAAATGTTAGAAGTGTTATGGCCTGCTGTGTTCATTGCCCTGAGAACTGTTTTGTGAAGTATCTCGTTATTGTCACTTTCACGTTCAAGCACAACTTATATGGACAAAAAACATTCTTTTTTCTTTTTGATAATTTGTACTGAAAAATAATGCCTATTCTGTAGATAAAAGCACCTCTAGTTGGGCTATGGAACAAAAAGCCTTATAGCTAATGCAGTTAGTGACTTAGATGTCAAGGTCTTCAATTACACACTTATACCATAGGCATTTTTCTAGGAGAAAGTAACAGCTAAGAATAATGTGAAGTATCATTTCAATGGTGTACCACATATATGTGAATTAAGCTCCAAACATCCATTTTCAGATAATGTCATATAGCCTTCCATTCAGTAAACACAGAGAAAATAGTGTTTTGATCAATGGGGTAAGAAAATGCCATTCACTTCCACGAACAAAGTTTGCCTTTCATTTTTTTTCCAGTTTTATTTTCTCCTTTTGTAATAGAAGATAAGGCTGTGTGACTCAACTGAACACAAAGAAAGCAAAATCAGGTTGAAGCAAGCAAAAAACAAGAAAGCAAAATCAGGATGAAGGACACTTTGACAAATAAGCATGAAAACAAGTACATACATGTTCACACATTAAAATGTATACTCTTGTTATTTATAGTTTTTATTCAAAGATGTTCTTTCTGAAAGAAGTAAAGAACTATAATAAGTCAGTTAACCTGGGAAATTTCATAGCCAAGGGGTTGGAGCTTTCATAAGATGAATATGTAAAGCCATCCAGAATTTTCTTCCAGGCAAAAGCAAGAAAAAATCAGAGAAAGATTTAATGTTTAACTACCCTAAAAAAATATTAGGAGAAAGTGAAGAATCTACAAGGAGCAGCAAAGATGTTTATCAGACATGAAAGTATGCTCTGTTCTAGTGGTTGGAAAGTAAGATTGAGAAAAGTGAAGGTGAACTAGACCTTCTGGAGAACAAAAAAAAAAGTAGATAATTTTACCACCTAAATAGAAACGAAATAAGGAAAGAAGAAAGGCAGTTCATTAGGAGGGGGTAATTAGGATTAGGTATACTCCAAACAAAAAAGTTCGGTAAGGATCATTTAGAACCTAGACATGGATGGGAGAAGATTACTGAGAAAGTATGTAAATTTTGGGGTTTGGTTGATTAGTTGATTTTTTGGGTGTGGTTTTGTTTTTTAATAAAAAACAATGTACTTCATCTGAGGCAAAACCAAGAACTTGACTTGGGATGTAGGGGAGTAGATTACCTCCATAACAGAATATCTGAAGAATTTAAATACAAAATTGCAAGTTTGACATCGAGGCTGTTTGTTTCATCTATAACATCACAAGTAACACTAAAAATATTAATATAGAGCTCATTTTAGGAGAAAAACACCTTTCAGGAGACTTTTTTTATTTGGTTAACTCTATAAAAAGCAAAACTTTAAAATAACTTTGTGGTGTTCAAAAGGCAAAGTCAGAGAGATGAATGGAAAATGGGGCAAAATACAGCAAGACTTTCATAAAGGGTTAAAAAGGTCGAACTGGTCTGATAGTTCTTTGATGGAATTATTGATTTTATCAGCTGAGGAAGTGCAGTGAGGAATCAGTCTGTAATTCATTGTGATGTTCAGTATGGAGAGATGAGAAGGAGTAAAGCTGCTGTGTAGTAGATTAGTGAGATCTCATCTGAAATTCTTTGGGTTATTTTGCATTCAAGAAGAAAGTAAAATTTAAATAAGCACTTAGAAGACATACAAAGTTGCTCTGCAAAGTGCTTGTCTTACTGAAATAACTTTGCCTAATTGCTTTAGCAAAGTAAAGATTGATACATAAGAGGAGTTTTAGTCACCCTCTATAGAAAGATTCAGGAAAGAATACCAGAATAATAAAGATAAATATTTAAGGTAAAAGAGGTTAAAGAAATGGTTGAAAACTGAATATTAATCCATTAAGCCTGTAAATTAATGGCACTTAATTATTACTTAATTATTACTTAATTTTTTAATTATTACTTAATTATTACTTAATTATTACTTAATGGTTTTGGTTTTAAGGGAGCAAATTGAAACTAATTTTAAATATAAGAATGTATTTTCTCTGTGATTGTAGGCTGGATTTGTTGACAGAAGGAATATCTTTCTAGGTGTTCTTTCCTATCCTGTACATGATACAGCCATTCATCTTCAATGATGTGTCTGGTGCCATTGCCCCATTGACTGGACTGGGATACTTCTTGATTCGAGTTTATGTTTTAGTACAGATTAGCAAAGTTTGTCAGTATATGCTTCAGTCCCACTGAAGTTGTGAGCTATTGAATTTAATTACTAAAACATATATCTCTGTATAAAAAAATACTGGAAGAAACAAACTATGTCATTAATTTGTTTAAATGTAGGTATAGATAATTCCACTGATATTTTAACACTATAAAGATAGAACTTTAACTCTGAGGAACAATGGAAGATTTCTCAGCCCTTCTTAAAAAAAGCTTTTCCTCAAATCTAATTCACAGTTTTGTGATTGTCATCAGTTTGTGCCAAGCAACAAAACAACACTGATGTTGATCCATGATATAAAGCCATTATTATAGTATCAGAAGTGTAAGGGTCTCTTTGAACTGGGTGTTTATATGCTGATATTATATGTACAGAGAATTAAGGTCTGTTATTCTCAGTGCAGTCACTACTGTAATTGTGTGTGTGTGTGATATAAGTGAGAAACAGAGGAAACAATAGACAGATGTATCTACTTTTATGTCTTGGCAGCTTCTATTAAAACCAGGGACCTCTTCAGGTTAAGATAATCGGTGAGATACTCATTAGTGAGAAATAAAAGGTTTTCACTGAAGCTAGGGGACTGCTGCAAAAAAAGAACTATGATATTGAACATCTTGCAGGTGAGACAGCTTCTTAGAGTTAAAAATGCTATAATGGCAGTTAATTTATTTCTTTCATTCTGTTTTTAAATTAATTTCAGAATATGATGGCTTTTTTATTTTGCTATCTATTAATTGTTATTATTTCATTGCTGTGTAAAGGATCTCCATGTACAAAGTGCCATACAAGCACTTCCATAAAAACAGTTATTGATTTAAAAGTATCACAAGTAAAAATCTAGTGGATGGACTATTAGGCATGTTGCAGAATGAGGGAGTATTCATAAGCACAAGTACCTTTTCTTTCCCACATGGACTGTTTCTAGTGAAGAAGAGCCTTTGGAAAAGAAGACAAAAATTTGTCAATCCAAAACTGACAGGTAGTGAGTATAGCACTAGTTTTATACCAAGGAGAAAAAAAAAGAAAAAAAAAAAAAAAAGAAGACTAGTATGTTAAACCTTTCCTGCTATCAGAGAAGAAATTATATTTATCCTATAACTCTTCTACTCGCTTGTGTGTGTCTAAATAAATTCAGAACATAACTGTAGAAGTTAATTGCTAGTGAAATAACTTTTTATGATAAATGAGATCTACAAAGCAGATAAACCACAACATTTCTACTATTTAATGTGGTCTCATCAGTACAGAAGTGCAGATGGTCACTCACCCAATGCACTGAGTATCCTGGAGGAAAGAGGCATTTTGCAAAACAGTTGCTTCAGACTCATATTCTGTGTAAAGCAAACCATGTGTGTTAAAAGGAATGTGGCTGCAGCTATCAAATACATGGCATAAATATGTTCACACCTCCAAAAGGTTGTTTGCACAAAGATTGCCATTGCCAAAAAAAAAAAAAAAAAAGAGAGAAAAATGTATCCATGATACAGGATAAAAGTTCCTGGATAGTTATAATAGCATGAAGCTTTTGTTCTTTTGAATAGAAACCTTTTTACCCAGAACTCAACAATAAAGAACATTTAGTTGACAATATTGGGTTTACTCCTAGAATTTCAGATTCTCAAAACAGAATTTAAAGTAGTGATTCTCTTTAGGAGTTACTGATGCATGGGATGACATAGTATTTTAAGGCTGTTTAAGTCATTGAGCAGCAATCATCCATAGGGTGTACATCACCCAACATAATTACTTTCTTTGGCTATACAGAATGATCAGTAGTAAAACTTGTTCATTTCAATCTCTATAACTCTGTTTCTGATTATTGAAAATTAAAACCCTTGAGGTTTATATTTATTTTTAAAAATAGTTTCTATATTTGTTACAGTTTTGACCATATTCATGTGCCATCAAAAACATGATGTCAGTACTTTTGGGAAGACTACATTGGCATGAAGGGGTTGCTAACCCTCTCTCAAAGTGCAAAAAAACCAGACATATCAAGAAAGGGCCTTGACTGCAGAACCTATTCACAGGAAATTTTATGTTCACTTTTATGAGAGAGTGGCAGAATTGCCTCTGAATTCCAACTGTGCACACTAAACCATTCTGCCATTTTGTGGCTTCACAGAGTTTTACTAAGAAAATGAGTCTAGAAAATCAGCAGTGTTGCATCTATTTATGCTTTTATCCTCATTTTATCTTTCATATTGATTGACTTTTCAGGTGTTTGTCTGACTTAAGATTTGAGAATTGCTCAACTATTACATAGCATTCTCAAAATTAATGTCTTGATTTATGAAAGTCTTTCAAAGGAAAACATTCAAAAATTCTAAAAAAGCTATCCGGAGGTCTTTTAATGGTCTTTAAACTACATATAACTTTCATATAGATTCAGAAAGATAATCAAGGAGTTATGCAGGAATTTCCAGACTAGGTGGCTCTGTTATCAGCCACCAGTGGCAATGACAGCTGCTATCATTGCAAATCTACGTTTATGCACAGAAAGAGAAGAGTAATTTCCCTTCTCACTTTCTAAACTGTAACCTATGTATTATTATCTTCTCATTTCCCTTATGCTCTTCTCACTCTACCTCACAGATCCTTTCTCATTCCTGAAGTAGCCCCAAATGGTCTCTTCATTGCTTTAAGGAGCAACCAGTCTAAGCTATAGTATAATCATCTCCACATAAACAGAGCTAAAAGCTGTTTTATTTTCCATCTGGTGTAAGCATTCCACATTGGTCTGTCTGCTACACCTCACCAGAGGAACTAGTCTTTTTAGATAATAAAAATTTTGTTCCAAATCACACAACTAAGATGTTGCAAACATTTAATTAGCAGATTTCCTTACAAGAAATTTCTCATCTATGTAAATGTTAATATATGTGGAATTTATTTATTATCAGTTACTAAAATTGGCATGAATACCATGTTCATAGCCTGTCTTCTTAGTGTCATTAGCTTTAAATACCAGAAACTACTAGGACTTTTCTTTATGTTTTGCTTACTAGTACCATAATCCTTTCCCTCAAAACATCATTTTGGGAATCCAGACCTATCAGTAAACACTGATTCTTTGAATACCAAAATATTTCATTGGCCACATCCCATTAAGTAGTGATGGGAACACTAACATTGTATTGTACTCACTTTTAGCCAACAAGGCTGCAACACTGTAGAGTTGTGGTTTTGCTTTGATTTATTTCTGAGTGTATTCCAAACCATACATTTGCTCTACTCTGACATCTTCCCTGGAAACAAATGCTCGTTTCTTTTCACCATTTATACACATAGGCTAAATAAGCATCTTAAACACAGATGTCTAGGAACATAAAGTTGGAGGGGATAAGTTCCCCCCCCGAGTCACTATTCTGTCAATTCACCTCTTGCATTAATACTAATTTCCGTGGTAAGTTTTCATCTTTTCTTTTAGAAGGTATTTTAAATTCTTTGGTTGTCAAAAGGCCTTTTGACAAAGATAGTTTTTTGAAACTATAGGATCTTTTATACACCAAATTATCAAGGAAACTTAATTCACTTTGAAGTATATATGAAGGAACCTGCATTACAATTGATTCTTCTCCAGGTCTTTTTTCTCTAAGGTGAGCTTGGACAGGCAAAAGAAACCCTGCAGCTACAGGGTCCCAGCGGTGCCTTACTTGTAATGATTTTAGCATTCAACATTTTACATGAAACCTTTTGTATATATTATGTGAGTGATCTTCAGCTAGTTCTAAGTTAATTCCAAAGGGGGCTGAGGGAAACCTTTGGAAAATGAACAGAGCTCATTTTTAAAAAATGGTCAAATACTGAACTGAATTCAGCACTACCAAATGCAGATGAGACCAGAAGGAGCTATTTTGTGGCTAATTCCTCAGCAGGTGAACAACTTGCCACCACTTCCCTACCCCAAATGAGGTGTAAAAAAAGGAAAATGCTATCATCAGTAGTTCTGTTTTTCGTTGACTCTTGTTCAGTGGAAAGTGAAACTCTGCCTGCAGTAGGAACTAATGGAGTTTGTCTGCTCTCACACACATCTGCTCAAACTCCAGGGATCATACTTAACCCCTTAACTTATTTTACATTTTTCCATAGCTCCCAAAATATGATAAAGTTTCAAAGCTCTAAAACCTAAGGTAAACTTTCGCTTTAAGTCCAGCTTTTCTAGGATATGCTCTTTGCAGACATCCATTTTGGATGTCAGAAAACAGCCTACAGCTAAAGAGACATTGACAAAATCTATTTGTCATATGCAAGTAAAAAGCAATTATCATCCTTTTATCATGAGATGGAAACGAATAGGGAGAAAAGCTGAGTTTAAGTATCTCATTGTATGCTAATGAAAGTCTGAGATTGCAAATATTTCTATTATGAGTCTGAGACATTTTTTTGCTTCCTAGAGAAGAGGTCAAGGATCTATCAAGCTAATTCTGTCCAACTGAATCTCTTTTGTTTTCATACAGTACTCATAACAGGACACTGACAATTATTACTTCTTCTGAAGTGCCCCTGTATACAACTGATTATAAGACCAGACTGCCAAAAGTATAATGAATATAATCCTAATTTAGTTCATTCAGAATGTGCATTCTCTGATGTACTGCTGCCATTTTTTTTTTTTTTTTGAGTCAAAGGAAAGGGGAGTGCTTGACATAATTTAAATAATCTAAAGTCATGTATAGCTGTTTTTTATTGTTTACCAGTCTGAATAATGACATGCTTTCTTTGGCATGTCATAATAATGCTGTGGAAAAACATATATATTATGATTACATGAGTTAGTAACCAAGGAAACTAAATTGGTATTGTACAGCTGTCCTCCAGAACATATATAATTAAGGACCTGTCAGGTTTTCTGAGAAAGCTCTCTGCTATCTCAGGCCTCAACAACATCCTTGTAAAACTGTGATGTACAGACAGAAATGTAAGAGGTGAGAGAGCAGGTACTGCATCAGCTGTAACACAGTTGTCTTTGTCTGTAAAGGTGCTCATCAGCAAACTATATACACAGGTTTTATATATTTGTCAGTGGCTTTTTTGATGTCTTCTTGGTTGCTCATTGAAAGGAAATGTCTCAAAAATAAAGCCTTCAGTTAAAATTGAAACCAACTCTTGCATAGAAATTTGTAGCTGTTGAAAACATTGGGCAACTTCCAGCTGGATAAAATTGTAGGCTTAGAATTATTTTTTATGTTCTCTACATTAAGACATTAATTCATTTTGCCTAACCTGAGGTGAAAACCCAGTCCAGTTTCACACGCACCCAACTTGAATCTCAGTCTAGTAGACACCTTACGTTAAGATATAAGGGAAAAGTATCTCAGGTAAAGAAAAGTTGTATGTGTCTTTGAAGACCCTCAGAGGAAGATCATATCCATTTGAATACATGAACCTAAATTAGACAAGGAGACCTTTAAAGGCACTTACGTTCTTTCTGTTTCTATTTACTACATAGCTCGGGAAAGCTGCTTCTCTTAGTGCTTAAAATCTAGGCAGAGTTGAGATGGCTGTACTGGGCAGATTGGATCCCATACCTGCATCCTGTCACCCATACATCCTGTCACTGGGAAACTTGGTCAGTTTATGTAGTTCAAACCAAGTCAGGATCAAAGAAGTTTTATTAATTTATTAGCAGCATGTGATTTTCTGGCAATCAGCAAACTGTACAGGATCAACCAGTGACCACCCTCACAAGGTCCCAGGCACAACCTGGTGCTGGCCCCCAAGTGTTACATCCCACACTGGCACTTCTCTAGTAGGGTGCAGATTCCCCACTGGCTCTCTGGAGGAGGCGGTCCCTGATGCTGGGGGGCAGCTGCTGGCAATGACAAGCAATGACAAGCCTGGTTTCGGCTACTGCTGTCCCCACTCCCAGGTGTCTCCCCAGTGTTGAAAATTTCCACTTTTCCTTTATACTTCTTTAAAGCTGATGCCTTTTTTGCTTTGAAAGTGTCTGTAACTCACTGCTCCTGTTTAATCCAGCTAATGATCATCTTCCTCGTTAAGATAATTTTCAGAAAACACCCACTTGGATACTCTTAACAGCCCTGGTTACCCAGTTCATTTTGCTAAGGGCTGTCCATGAAAGGCTCCCACAGATAACCCCTAATTCTCCTATATTCACGGGGTACAGGTGCTGTCTAGGGAATGGATCAGATCCTAGGCGAGTCTGAACAAATTTGGAAACTAAGTCTTGGTGAACAAGAGAACCTCTGTTATTTCAGTATTTTTGGACTCTAATTTTGAAGAGGACCAGAGCTGATTTTGATATAGTTTTCCAACCCTTTGGTTTTAGTATATGTGGTTCACCTTTTATTTTGGATGCAAGCCAGAAATGTACATATAATTTCCACATTTTTCATAGGAAGTCTTCAAAATTGTGGGTGTAACAGTGAATGCTGCTATTTGTACCCATGCAGTGCCAAAGTATTATTGTCTTAGTGTTATGGACTTCAGCAGTCTGATATTTTTTTGTCACGTACAACAAGAACTATATACTGACAGTACAGCTAAAATGGTGATTTAACACTTCCCTGAAAGCAAGCAGTTGAAGCTTGACAGCTTCACGGTATTTCTGATAATTTTAAAAGCACACATAGTGAAACTCAGAATTAGTTTTCTGTGAGCCACAAATAAAATACTGATGAAATATACTCACAATAAAAAATCTTATAGCATCATTTTTCCCTGACGGTAAAACACGGTCATTTCCCATTAATCTTTATCACTGAGTGAGTTTGGGTAGTATGCAAAACACTTCTTGCACTAAGGAGTAAATTATCTGACATTGCATCTGTTTATCAAATATAGAGGTTCAGAAGATTTCAGAGCACAGAAAAACAGAGCTTTTCACAGCTGTCTCAAGTTGCTCATTTGTTCAAATAACAACAAACTATTTTCCTAATATTTCCAATGATCAAAAATGGCATCCTGGTATGAAATGGATCATGCAACTACTGAACACACAAAATGCCCAAAGCCATTGGGTCATAGCTCCCTAACTGGTATGTGTGGAACAGCCCTTCCTCTTGCATGAGTGTGAGACAGGATGCCCACAGAGTTTGCTGTCAGTAAGTTTAGGTGATTTCTTCAAGAACTTTCTGGAGATGTATTTTTATAGAGGCATAGAACTAATATATGTAACATTTGTCATTTGCAATATCAAAAACAAATACAGTGGTCCAATAGCTTCTATGTTGCCAGGTGTAGAAATTCTTCATACTTTTCACAGGTAAGAAATTCCCTGCTTCTTGGACTTTTTGTCAACTTGCATTTAAATATAGCATTGTTTTCTGTGAAAGAACCCATTTGGTTTTGAGGACATTTAGGTATTTGGGTCTGCAATGAACTTTCTACTGTTTGCTAACTGGCCATGATGTGAAATCAAACACCGTAGAGCAGAATCAAGGTCAATTCTGGCACGCAGCAGAGACCAATGGAAAAAAAAAAAAAAAAAAGGTGATTGTACTACTATGCACTATACCATAAAGATGCAGACACAGTAATATTTTCCTGTCTGCACACTCCACAGTTGCATGAAAATAATATGGTACAGGACAAAAATTGTGTCGTAAAATCATTCTGAAACCTCCTCCCAGCTGTTGTCATGGCAAAGGAGTCTATTGAGAATGCTTTTAATTCAGCAATGTTTCAGTGGGCCTTACAAAATGTGAGTTAGAGCCAGCTAGAAAATGTTCATGAGTAAATTACAACCTAGTATTGTCTCTGTGTATTTTAGATATTGTTTTTCATCATAAGCTCAGTACTGTGGGTATGGGAGGGTGAGATCTTTCTGCTTTGTGCATTGTCAGAGATAATTGCTGAACAAGTTGCAGTGTAATAACAGTGAGGAAGGAATCACTCCATTGTTACCCCCAGTCCTCATATAGTATGTGGAAAATGTCACCACACTGGGTAGCCCATTCTTCAGATCTCTGAACCTGAAAGATGTCAAATTATCCCTGTTTGGAATCTTTTATGGCACAACTGGAGCAATCTGAAATTACTTCTGCTTATGATTTCAATTTAGGAGTAATTTCAAAATAATCTCTTTGGAAAAAAAACAGCTTTCATTTTTCCCTGTAATTCTCACTGTTTATAAGGAAGAAAATAAAGATATGATTGGTCATTCATCTGTTCAATGTGGTGGCTGGCATCTCTGCCAGAGAACACAGTTAGAGAACAGATTTATTATATGAGCATTTCAGAATCAGTAATAACACTAATTAGTTTTCTCTTTTCCTGGAGAGAAACCAGAGTTGCCTATCTTTTTGTCTGTGGAAAAAATAGTTCAAGATCCAGCTTCTGAAAATAGAAATTTGAAATATTCAGATTGGAAATAAAATGCTGCTTCCTAACAAAGGGGGCAATTTGCCACTGAAAATTTGCTCGTAGAATAACTGAGCAGAGAAAATGAGAAATTCATCTTTACTTGCAACCAATAGTAGCAGAATCACAGAATGGCTGAGGCTGGAAGTGACCTGTGGACATCCTCTGGTCCCACTCCCATACTCAGACAAGGCCATCCAGAACCAATTTGCCAGGACTCTATTGAGACTCCACCACCTGGAATCCTCCAGGTCCTTTCCTGGCATGAGTATAGCCCAGCATATATTGGTGTGTGGGGTTGTTCCTGTGCACTTCTTCCTGTTGAACCAGCCATCCATAGAAACTGGAAAGATTGTTAATTTCTTTAAGCACAAGACAATTTTAAATTTTATGACTGGAAAGAATAATTCCTTTTTTCTGTAAACTAAATTATTTGCTGAGGCTGCATTGTTCTGGTTTGTCGATACAATTAGATTAATTGTTCTTGCCTAACATTAAGAAGTGCCAAAAATGTGAGCTGCCTAACATGAATCAGCAAGAGTGGTTTGATTTTTGTAAATATAACTACATTTTAGTGCTATTCTGGTTTATTTTTCATTCATGTTCAAAAACTAGATGAAGTAGATATTACCAACTAACCAAATCTGTAAATTTAGCTTAAGGTTTCATGTCATGAAGTTCAGAGCAGAACAACAATGACTAAATGGTTAGGTACTGCCATGGTTTAAGTGGTGGTTAAGTATTAATTGCCTTATCACTATAAACAAAGTGTTTATAGTAAAAAATAAATTAAAAAGTAGGTTGCAATTTTTTATTATTTTAATTAATATTCACAAAATAAATAAATACTTTTATTATAGTTTAATAATGTTTCTCTTTTTTAAATTTCAACTTTAAAGATGTGCTATTCTGTCCTTTTCAGGAAACTGATAGGGTTAAGGCAATACGTAGTAGTTCCCATTCTAAAAGATAAAGTTGATGATTTACACATAGTTTAGAAGTAGTGAGTCCTAGTCTCCTGATTTTTAATATGTAAGAACATGTAATCCGCTGTGAAGCAACAGATTTTCCCATTTCAATAAAAACAGAAATGGTCAGAAGTGTTCTAGATTTTAATTACTGATGACCCCATTACTGACCTCAAAAGTAATTGCCAGAAAAATAGTATTCAACTGGAAGAGGCAATTGGCAATTATTTTAGTGAGGAACTGGATTTTGACAACCATTGTGGCTCTTCCAGGTCAGAGGAAGTTGTCTACTAGATGTGTGAGAAAGATAATACTGTCACCAGGAAAGTGAAAAATAAATATGAACTGAATGGGCAGCAGGACAATTTGAAATTGAATGCATATAAAAGCTGTAAAAACAATGAGAAGACAGGTAAATGCTGAAGAAGAAAAAAGGCAAACATGCAAAATTCAGTTGTTCTACTTGGGAGAGAAAGCAACTTGGAATGTGATTAGGGCATCATCTGAGATAACTGCATGTCAAACTGTTCTCCCAGTCCTTGTGATACAACAGTACATCTTTTCTTGGCTTTCTATTAGTATGTCACCTGGCCTTGGAGCAAAGGAGGTGAGCTAAAATGGGTGCACTGGAAGATTGTGATGAAATGAGCATTCCTGCAATGGATGTAGTGATCAGCCCGTCTGTGTCACATAACCTTTGACTGCAAAGAGAACTGCAGAAACAAATTAAACTGGAAAAGAGCAGTACTAAGCTAAGAGGCACCTTGTTGTCAAGAAATAAAATTTCTTAGTGTGGTTGCCTATGTTGCTGTGCTTATGTGTATAAAAATCCCAAATCAGAAGAATATTTTCTCCTAAGTACCTCAGTTGCATGCAAATTGGAGGAAGGATATTGTGGTGCAGGATAGCAAAGAGGTTTTCTAGTTTGTAAAAAAGCAACTTTGTCATGCCCTAAGTGACTGAGAACACCAGATTTCTACAATACATCAGAAGAAAAATTAGTATTGACTTAGTCCTAATAAAAATGCAGGCCTGGAAAAATAATTGAGTGTGAGGAATAGTAACCATAAAATAATTAACTTCTCTTTATGATGAATCACAAGTTAAAACTTCCTTTTTGTCACCTCATTTTTAAAAATAGGGATGTCAAGGAAATGGGGGAAGAATTAATAATTATACTAGAAATGAGAACTCAAGTTAGTGTTTAGTTAATCACAGTCATAGAAATGTCACAACTGAGCAAGCTCCTAAATGGTCAGGAAGACACGGACAGAAACAAATCCTTGTGCAAAGGATGACACTGTTTTGAGAGGGGGCACTGTTTGCTTTCTCATAATTTAGGAGAATTTCAGTAAGCTCTAAATAAGCTCAGCTATACTGAGTCATTTATCATTTTGAGTTGCTGTCTTTAGGAAAATGTTGAACAAAATGATTGACAATTTTGAGATGTTAAAGTGTCTTGTTGTCTGACACGTTGACATCACTTTTTTTCTTGCATTTCTGCTAAGTTATAGCCCACTTGAACAAAAATATATGGTGATCTCTTCTCTGTGGTGATCAGTGACAGGACCTGAGGAAATGGCCTGAATTTGTGTCAGGGGAGGTTTAGGTTGGATATTAGAAAAAAAGTTTTCACCCAGAAGGTGATTGGGCACTGGAACAGGCTCCCCAGGAAGTGGTCACAGCACCAAGGCTGACAGAGTTCAAGAAGTGTTTGGATGACACTCTCAGGCACAAGGTGTGACTCTTGGGGATGGTCCTGCGCAGGGCTAAGGGTTGGACTTGATGATCCTTGTGGGTCCCTTCCAACTCAGTATATATTCTGTGATTCTGTGATGATTCTGTGATGTGGAATTTCTCTTATTTCCAGTAGTGGGACATGGCATTAAACATGTTTTTAAGGCTTCCTGGTCCTTGTTTTTCCTCCTCAACTCACAGGTATCTCCAAGATGTATACTAATTAGTAAAGTGAATCTTCCCCTTCATCAGAAGTAGCGTGAAGCTTGATTTAAGGGAAATGGGTCACAGAAACAGTGATATCAGGGGAGATGATAATCAGGAACAGTGGATATGGGCATTCTGTGGGGTTATGGGTAGAGGTTCTTTCCAAAAATATAAAGACCCACTCTTTGGTTTGCCAATAGTCCTACCTTGAAGAGAGGCTGCAATATCTGTGTCCTCTCCAGATATACTCATGCAATTTTAGATGCTTTTTCCCCACAGAAACACAGAGAATACCTTGCTTTTTATTTTGGTGTGTGCCTCTGACATTTCTAGAGAGCTTTTAACAGCTTGAATTCTGCTTTCAGCTATCTCTGAAAAAGCCCTGTTTATAGGGGCACACATTACTTTTGTGGCAACTGTCTTTTCTCAGTAATTCTTAAATAGCCCACTAAGAAAACCTAAAAGCAATGCATGCCAACAGCATTTGTCCCAGTATTATTGTCATGAAAATTGTGATAAAGCCACCATTTTCAAGAAATTTCTGGAGTACAGAATTGTAGAATGTAACACTCTTTATATTTTACCATTTTTAGTGTCTCTTAATGTAAAGTGTTTAAATTGTGAAAAATACTCCATCGATTACCCTGGTCAGGCTTAGCTAGACAGACGTGAGGTGAAGGGTTAAAGGGAATAGCAGTGCCTTCTACATGAGACATCACAGAATACTGATGCCACCACAGAGTTTGCAGGTCTCTTGCTTTTTGTACCTGAATAATAAAATAAGTTATGCAAGCTGGTCCTACCATCTTTAAGAAAAAATTAGATCCACTACTACCGTAATCCCTGTTCATGAAGTAGTGCAGGGGGAAAAAAAAGATGCAGTAAAGAGAAAAATAAAACTTATGAGCAACGGGGAAAAAAACCAGATTTGTATCAAAAATGCCTTCATTAAAGCTGATGGAATAACTACAGAATTTTTTGGAAAGAAAAATTAATGAAAAATCCTAATTCCTAAACTGAAGCCTTCAATAATGTCATCTTTATTAGTTTTTAAGCTGAATTTGTTTTTAATGGTCTCCAATAGAACATTAAATGAACTGTTCCATTAAAAATGTTCTTTTATTAAATGTTTATTTTGGGGTTAGACTGCAATCTGTTAAAAAGAGCAACTCTTCCAAAACTGTCAGAGTAGATCATGCAGGAATTTGAAAGATGCAGAATATTTACTTAAGAGGAAATGGCCTAAGGAATTATTACTAATTTTAATTAATTTTTTTGCATACCCAATTGGTCTGCTATATCTGGACGTCCTTAGAACTACCCATTTTCTACAGAACACTTCATGGCTGCTGCAGTACCTTCTGGTAATTCATTCACAAAGATTGCTTGTCATTTGATCTTTATTAATGCAGAAATGGAAGGAACAATTTATTGTTAGTATTGTTAAGAAAAAGTATGTAGTGAAAAAATAATTGCATGTGATACTGTGTCTTCAGTGAACTTATTACATTCATCATTTTCTGCTTTTTGCTCTGTGTATATTGAATGAAACGTCCTAAACATTTCTCAGTGGTGTCTACATGTTTTCCTTTTCCTATAGAAGGTAATATGTTGGCCATTTGAGAGGGCAGCTGAAAATACTGAACCACTGAAATTTTACTTCAAAGTGACCTGCACAGGCCAAGCTACACTCAAAGGCAGTTTGCTAACTGACCCATGAAGTTTGTGAAAGAGATGAACTTGCTTAACCTTCCATCTGATAACCACTAATGGTCTATTCGGGGTAGCTAAGGCCTTCTCTTCTTGTCCATCTCACCTCTTGCATCCAAAACAACTTTACATGCTGTCCCTTTTTAGAAAATTTCTAGGAACAAAAGATCTGTTTAGTGTTCCTGTAAATAAAAAAGCCAATTCTTACCAAGTAAATCTCAACCCAACAAACAAACAAATGCCTCCCTCCCAGAAAAACCCAACAACCGAAACAAAAAGAACCAAATAAAGCAAAACAAACTAAAACTCTTCTACCCTTCTACTAAAGCTATATTTCAGTCAGGATAATGATACAAAAGAACAGTCCAAGCTGGGTTGTATTGATGGAGTTTTTTTCTGTGCATGTGCATAGACTGTGCATTAAAATCCCTAACCTAAAAGCTACAAAACCACAGGTGCAGGGATATTATGAGAAGTCTCTGGGTAATTACCCGAGGCATCGTTTTTGTGTTTTCCAATTGTCTTCATTCAGTGGTTATAATTAGACTGCTTATTTTACAAAAAGCTTTTTAATGAGGTTCCCATTCCAGTTTACCTGGCAGGTACCCAGTTTATCCCAACAGATTTCTAATTACCTCCAGTGAGTTGAAGGGAAGTGACTTGCCAAAACTACCACCATTATCTGACCAGGGAATCATTCTAACTCAATGAAAATAGATATCAAGTTTCTTAAAAGAGCCTTAGAAATCAGGAGTTTACAAATGATTCTGTCTGCTGGTGAGGAGCCCTTCCTGAGAGCCAGGCACTTGCTGGACACCTTGTAGATCCTCACAGGTTGATTGTAAGGAGTTTATTGCCATGGCAATCACCAGTTCTTTTTCTCAAGTGAGATGCTGTTTTGTTATAGTCTGGTGCCAGCCCATAAAGGTTACTTCAGAGAACAAAGTGGGGAACAAAGTGTACATTTCTTTGTATATAATGCCTTTGATATAATGTCTTTAGTAAGACCTTTTCCCTCTTCCTCACTGGCTTAGGTGGGAAAATTTTGGTTCTTTCAAAGAAACAGCTTTATCTCAGTGTTCAGAACTTGAACTGGATTATTTTTATTTGGAAAGAATGTCTGATTGATAAGAGATAGCAATGCACAATGGGAAGCATTTAAATCAGAAGAAAACCAATCAACACAAGATTTTTTGGGGTAGAAAGTGTGATTTCACATGGATCTGCCTGAAAGACTTAAAAAACCTATCTCTACTTGACTGAATAACTGGACCTGCAAATACCAGTCTTCCACAGGAGGTTTTACTTTGGGTAAAACAGCTGTGGATTTTGGCAAACTCAGACATGAGTCTACTCTACATGAATCAAAATGACCAGAGATGTCAGCTTCATTGAAGCTGATACAGCAGCATTCCACCTCAGGAAAATTAAAATCCTATAATAATAAGTTATTAAAAATGTCCTTCCACAAAAGGATTTTGGTTGAGTCTCACAGTCATCCTGAACCTTGCAGCACAGTTCAGATGGGCACTCACTTTTGATCAAACAGCTCCATGAACAAGAGTTTGGTTGATGATGATCAGAAAGTGCCTTTGTGGATAGAGCAGCCTTTTCAGCAGCCTCTCTGCTCTCAAGAAAACTAGGCACAGCAGGATCTCTCTACAGGGGGGTATTTTCATTTCAAGAAACAGCACTTTCAGTAATGAACATTTTTTATCCTGATGCAAAGCTAAGTGACATTGATAACACTGAAATACAACCTGCCCTTTAAAGCACAAGTAAATGCAGAAACAATACAAAGAGAAGGTGGATCTATACATATGATTTTTTTTTTTCTATCTGTCCTGTGGATAACAGATTGTTTAAAAATATGCTAATGTATATAGTGCTTGCACAATGCAGAGGAGGGTATATGTCTTTATTGACTCCTTAACCACTTTAGATATACTTTACAGTTTCAAAGAGTTGAAGTGTCTGGAAGCAAATAGTTTAAAGAAGCAACTCTGTCCCCACTTCCTCTAATCCAACTCTTTCCCCACTGCTACCCTATCTAACACATGCTGTAATCCCAGCATAATTTCAGTGGGCATGATATGCAAAAATCATTAAAAATGAATAGAGCAATATCCACAGATCTTCTTTTTACTTTAAGCACTTGTTAGATGTTTTCCTTAAGGATGTAACCTGATCCATCTTGCTATGGTATTAAGAAATCATGGAACCAGTTAGGACATTAATACAAACAAGGTGTGAAGGTATGTTAAAGCTAGGAAGTAACTTTTCTTCCCACCAAAATGAACGTCTTTGAGAAGAGCACTTTGGATAATATCTTTTGCCTACTCTTTCAGGTTGCACACAGAGACACACACTCATACTCATTCCAGCATCCTGGCCAGCACTGCTAGGAAGATGAAGAATATTTCCTTTAAAAAATAAGAATAGGATCTGGATGGCACTCGGATTTTGTCTGTATGGACCAGTGGACCAGTGTCAGTTTTGGCATTCCTAAATCTGGGTGGGAACTCAGTCTTGTTAAAATACCGCACTGGGTAAGGCCTAGGCAAGCACACATCTGTCCCCTAACTTTTTTATTTTTGTGTGGACGCCCAAAAGCATAACCTAGAAGGGAATTGTTCATCTCCAGCTGGGATGGGTGAGACACCAGGGCTGACCATGGTGTGTATCTGTGTTTCAGCCTGTGTCTAGGCAACCTCTGTGCTGCCCAGGCTGTCCTCTCCTCCATGGGATGTGTTAGATGGCAAGCCTGCCTCCAGTGTGCCCTCGTTTCTGTGAGGGCTTCTTTCGTCCTTTCATTCTAAGTAATGATGGATTAAAAGTCTTTGAGAGAAAAATAAGGTCAGCTGAAAGAGCCTTTTTTATGACTGTACTTCTCAGTTGTACAAAGCCTTAAATAAAGCATCTGACTTGGCATAAGAGCTCAGTGTTGCAAAAATTAATATCTGAGAAATGTATTAATGTTTCCTAAAAAGTTAAGGGTGCAGTTGTAATTTCTTTCTTTTTAGATCTGGGTCAAAAAATGTCAATACCTATCAAAGAGGTGAAACCTGTAAAAGAAAAAAAGAAACAAAAAAAAAAGAAAAAGAAAAAAGAAAAAACACTACAGAGTGTGCAAATACTTCCAGGAACACCTCACTGTCACTCTTAAAAAGGAGAGAGGTTCTGCCATATACAGGGTATGACCACAAGTCATGGAAAAGTTTAGTTTGTGTTTTTTTACACAAAATCCATAGAGAGAAAGTGTAGAGTTAAATTTCACTATCCAACCAAAATTTGAATATAATTTAATATTTCACTCCTTTTTTCTTTCCTGAGAGGAATCAGTTCAAGTTCTTTATTTCAGACAATGAAATAAAAAACAGCTTTTAGCCTAAGGTAATTACTCATTATCATAATCTTCACAAGAACTTCCTCAGACGGACATGAGTGTACCTGGGGATCTTTAATCAAATTGAATGGATACTTTCCTTTTGCTAATTAAAGCTAGGAAGTTTGGTGTGAAACAAATTAGCAAAACCTGGTTGTTCTATGAAATGTTAATACAGTACTTTACTAGCACATCTTTGTGTAATTGAAACCCAGTATACTATCATAATGGTTCTCTAGAAATGCATATTGAAGAAGAATAGCTTTTTGAGGACTGTGAAGTACTGTATTTAATTTAGGAGGTGGAAACTCATGCTGATACTGCAGAAAGCCATATATCACCACCTGTTTTGAATAAATCTCAAAAATATTCATGTTTCATACACACTAAAAAAATTCCATAGAGTTATATTTGCTCTTATTAGTAATATTCAACATGGATTTGCCAGGAGAGAGAGGGATTTCAATGCAGTTGTACTCCCTTGTCCCACAGCTATTGGTCACAAAAGACAATGCATGCACAGATGCCAAATGTTTTACAAGTGTCTCCAGTGCAGGTTAACAGCAAATGCAATGAAGGTGTCTGGTTCAACCATTCAATTTCATATTTTTCCACTAATTTTTCACTAATTTTTCAAATCTTCCACTACTTAAGTGTTTAGATTAACATATCTGAACCCATATATATGAAAACTCAGCTTACATGTGCCTCTTTACTTTTTCTCTGATGTTTTTTTTTTTGCCATTGTCATATACAACAAGCATTAGCTTTAGACAATAGTTTCATTTCAGGAACCTAAGCATCAAGATTTAATTAGGCATAAGGCATTACTGTTTTAATGTTAAAATTGTTGCTTCCACAGAGGACTGTGTGAATTAAAGTCCACCTGAAACGATAGGCATATCTGAATAAAATGAATTCAACAGATAAGATTAGCATTGGGTTGTTTAATTTGTGCCATACTAATGTTAAGGTGAAGCAAACCCAAACAAAATACATCAATCCTTTAAGAAGAAATAGTTAATATTGCAGAAACAGTTGAATGGAGATTGAGCTAATCTGTGACTTGTCCTATTGACATTAGTGAAACCATATACAGGTACATGTTGGATATTCTTAAATAGTTTTCATGGATAAAGTCTTAAAAGGGTTAGTTTGTAAAATAAATATATGGTCATGTGTAAGGTATACAACCCCCATGCTATCAACAAGGACTGAATTTAATATCTTAAAAATGCAAACCCCTACATAATATCTTCACTTATTATTCTTAAGATCTGGACTCTCACCTGTGACGTAACTAGTCAGGAGAGATTCACTCAGTTGCAGGTACCAGCATAATGTGTTACCTTGGCAGTGTTTGAACATGCAACTCAAATGGATTTGGGAATCTGTTGCATCATGTTTCTTCTAAAAGTAAATTCAGTCTGAGGCAAAATCAGTCAATCACTCCAGTGATCTATCCTTTCTTCATTAAGACCATAGGAAGTGCACATCCTCATTGATGCTCACCAACTGTTCCCTTGCTGGTCTGTAATTTGTAAGCAGTTCCTTCTCACCTCCGTTCCGCCACACAGATACATTCAAGCTGTGTGAATGTCCTCCTATGGAGGATTTGAGCATGGAAGTACATAAAGTTCTAAAATTAGGCAATAATATTCAAGATCCTAAAGATAAGGCAGTAGATTTCAACTAGTGTATGAAATACAAGTTAAGCCTAATTTCAACTTCATTGTCTAATTTCAGTGCTGAACAGTAAGTTAGCCGCAGAACGAGATTAGAAAGGACCTTATGACTACTTGGCATTTTACAGTTTTCCCACAGTTAATATTCAAATCAGGATATTTCTTTTGTCATAGTTTAGTAAATGGGTTTTTCCTGTGTGGAAAGGTGTGGCAGTGGTTCTCATATGCCTTTGCATCTTTGTATGTTTCTTCACTGTCAACATTCAGGTTCCAATTCCAATTCGAACAAGTTTAGTAATTCATTCTCCATCTTCAGGCATAATGAACTGTGTTGAACACTGCAAAGCTTGGGAGTGTCATCTGGCTCACTCTTTGAGTTCCAGGTAAAAAATGGTCACAATGCATTCTCAAAGTGTCAAATTGCCACTAAAGACCAAAGAGATGAGGGGTAGCAGAGGATCTGAAACTTGCAACAGCAAAAGCAAAGTACCATGGCCAAGAAATTACTCTTCATATTATAATGCAATTAGACTTGCAGATTTCTTTAAGGAAATCAGATTTTGAATCTTCCTTTACCTCAATGAATTCTTGTGCAACCAACAGAACTTTCTATGTTGTGGACTAAGCAATTATCTGTGCATAGGCAACCTGTATATAATTGACATTAAAAATACTGTTTCCATTTCAAATCCTCAAACTTCCCTAAGGCTTTCAGATCATGGAATTTCCCTAAACTTCTACTTTGGAATAAATATCTTCCCTAGACAATGCTCCTTGTATTGAACTCGGCTTTGTTAGTGAACTGAGCAGTAAATTCCTTCCAAGACAATCAATCAGGGAAATCTGTTGCTATTTATATGTGGTTTGGTCTTCTGGTTCAATATGTCACCAAGAGAAGACTTTAATTTTAGAGTGTAAGAACTTCAGGTCAGGAAACAGAGTAAGTAAAAGTGAAGTAAAAGTTTACTTTGCAGATTATTAAGGAACAGCTTCAGTCACTCATCCAGTAGAGGGAACTCTAATACAGTACAAGGCAGGTGACCTGAAAAAGATAGTAGTATTACCAACACAAAATGTAAAATATATTTATGCTATACATCGTGTCTAAAGCAAAGTACCCACCTCATATGTCTCATTTACTATTTAGTGAGCTTATACCTGTTGGTTTATTTTATTTCCTTGTTTTGTTTATATTTGTGGTAGCAGTTCATGTGTCTGAGAAATTTAAGGGGTTGATTGCCAATGGCAGCGTCACAATTCTAATAGTTCATAAATATTACAGATAATGTACCATTGACCATTTAGTTGAAATTTGGCCAGAGTAACAAACAAACAAACAAACAAACAAATAACAAAACAAAACAAAACAAAAACCAGTTTTGTTTTTTTTTTTTTTTAAGATGTCACAACTGCATGACAAAATGGCAGATAGTAGTCTCTCTCTCTTAGAATGACTGGCACATGTCTATTCAAGGAGAGAGAAGCAGTTTGAAACCCTAAGACATGGTAGTCACGAGAAAACCCAATGTTGTACTAAGCTGCCTTTCTATGAAAAGTCCCAAAAAGGAGTTAACTCACTTTCTTTTATTTTCTCTTTTTTTTTGACCTTTATCATCTGAATATGCTTTCAGCTGGTGTATCACTGTTTCATTGTTTTTAAGTCTTGATGTCTTCACTCAGTCATCATTCTGTCATTTACCATTTTCTATTTTCTTTTTTGTTGTCCTTAGATACAAAATGTCACCACAAAGGTTGATCACTAAATAGGTTTCTTGGGGATATTGTTTCTTGTTTCTTCCAAACTGCTAAAAGTCAGAAATAGATGTAACATTTCTCTGATGCAACTTGAACTTAAGATCCTTCCTATGTCTGTCTTCATCAAATAGCCTTAGTTCTTCCCCTACACTACATTGAGCATTGAGACATTTTGTTATTTCTACACATTCTGTGGTCTTCTATAAAAGATTAAAAAAAAATGTCTAAAAAATGCAAAACCTGCTGACATCACTGAGAATTTTTTCAAAGATTTTTCAAAATATGTACACCTAGGATAGGGTATTCAGTATTAAGATCTCACATGGAAAGGGATTGAGTCATATGGTTTTAAAGGATATTTATGCTTATAGAAAAGACAAACATCCCTGCACATACTATGTGTTGGTATTTCCACTGGCAGCATTTCAGATTTTGTGCACAGCTGTGAAACAGAGCAAAAGTTTCACCCAGCATCTGCTGTGGACTCAACAAGTGCCTTGGCTGTGCCTGCTCAAGCACAGTACAGTGCCTCTGCTCTGCTTATTTCCAGAACCAAAGTTGCAGAAGGACAGGCATTTAGCTAGCTAATCCTCCTTCTTCATGAAGTGCCCTGCTGTATTATCTTTTTCAGAGGAAATTCAACTTAGTTTTCTATTAAATTTAAGTAATAGGTTTTGGGTTTCTTTTTGAGAGGAAATCATTGTGAGTCATCTAGAAATGATGGTTAATAAAGGAAGTTTCAGGGAACTGGGTTTATTTCAGTTACATTGCTATAAAAGTCCAATCTTTAATGCTGTTAAAGTCAATACAAAGCTTCATTAGCATCTTCAGAACCAAGAGGCAAAAAGGTTCAGGCATTCTTATAATTTTTACCAATAATATTTTGAAATTGCATTGGAGTATAACTTTTGAAGAAAATTGGAACCAAATGAAGTATAGATGTGAAATGTAGTCCTTCTCTTTACTCAGATCTTGTACTTGATTTGGATCCTTCTTCCCTAGGAATAAGTATAAAATGTTAATACTAGGATGTAGCACAAAACCTAAGAGAAAATGAAGCCATGCATTCCAGAGGTCAATTCAGAATATCCTGAAATAAGGAGGAATTAACTTCATGTTTACCTTTCACTTCATGGACACTCTTGAATGTGTATTGATATCCAGATACAGAAAAATATATCTGTGAGGCTGTAGGCTCTGTGCCTGCTCATAAATTCCCTGTGTTCAGTGCTTTGTATTAGCTTCCCATAGAGTACCCTCCTGTTCAATGTATCCTGCATCAAATATGTTAAATGCATTAAATCTTCCTTTAAATTTGTCTAAAAACAAGAGGGAGAAATAAATGCCTCAGTGAGGTCAGAACCCTTCATCAGAGTTCTACAGTGGCGTCAGACTCAAGAACATCACTTAGGTTCCCTTAATAATTACACTAGTACCAAATATTTCATTTTATAGATTACATGTCTAAATTAGGTATGAAGTGGACAGTCAGAATATGACCCTTATTCCGGTTACTTGTGCCATATGTTACTCTCAGGTTGGGTTTTCTATTTTCTACTCATCCAGGATAGCAAAGCAGGATAGTTTGCTTTGTTTAGAAAAAGAGTTTCAAAAATAGAAAACTGTAAATGCATATTTATCCACCTAAATAATCTGAAAGCACCAGTCTTGACAGAAATCTCTGGCTCCTGAAGTACAAATGCTAAATGATAGTACTTGTAGAACCTTGACACACCATGTCTTGTGTGTATTTACTTTAGTTGTTTGTTTCAGGACAATTTTTGCTAATTTTTCCCTTCTTTGTTTTCTAATCTAGAGAACATTGCCTTGTCTAGAGGCAATTAACAAGCACCAAAAATTTCCATAGCACCTTTTCAATCAAATAAGCAGGTTTTTTACTGCAGGAGAAGGACTTCATTGAATTCAGTGCCTCCTCCAAGATGCTATGCAATGTCAATTCCAATTTGTATTGACAGAGGGAAGAAAAAGAAGACCAGAAAATGTATAAGAACTTATTTACATTAACTGTTCATAAATGGATTGTTCTTTTTGAGAGGAGTGCTACAATAATGCACAATTGCCTGTGTGGCTCTTGCATTTTCAGAACACTTGCCTTTCCTTGGCAATTGCATAGGAAGCCTTTCCTGTTTTTGTGATAAATGCTTTTCTGTATATTCAATGCAAGGTGAGCCTGTGCAAAAAGATTGCCAGTTTATGTTTTACTTTTCCTGCTACTGCTGGCATCTGTAATATTTCTCATTTAACATGTTAGAAATTGATCTGAATAGTTACTGCATTATTCTAAGTGATGGAAAGGATAATAATTTCCTAAAGTAAATGCAGAACACATCATACTATATTAAATAAAATGTGTAGAGGGTCATATACAAGACAGGAAGGTAATTTGATCTCTGTTAAATTATTTAGAGCACATTTCCATTTAAGTAAGGAACTAATGATAAGCAACCAGGTGAAGCCTTGTACATTGATTTATGGATTTATATTAAAGATTTCACATGGTTGATTACAGTTCAGCAAGCTTGCAGGGTCTCTCTTGTATACGGAGCATTTTATATTCTGTATATTGAAATGAGAGATGGTGTTTAGGTTTCCAGTGCAAACATGTGTGACAGGACAGATGTAAAAGGACTGTCACTGAATTAATAGATTGCTTTTTTTTAAATTATTATTACTTCTATCATGTACAGTGCCAGCAGAACCTCAGGAATGATAGATTTCTTTAATGTATTTTGTCAGTACATCAATATGCTATATTTGAAGAAAACATTGAAATGTTTTAAAAATTTTTACTATCTTGAGTTTTTTGGAATGTTACTAATTAGTAGATTATACTATACATAATATGCAGTGGATTTCAATGATACAGACAGCAGGGTGGCTGGATCTGATTTATTGGAAAATATTCAACAATCCTTTTTAAAGCTGATATTCTTAGCAGATTTGATTTTTCACTGAAGCCAAAACTGAATCCAGTATATTAATCCACATTCTAGTTTTACAATGAATATAACATTACTAACTTGAAGGGGTTTTACTTTCTGCATTTACATTTAGAACATTATACTAATTGAATGTTCTGCATCAAAAGATAACTGACATGCTGACCAAGCAAGAGGTCCACAATTCTTGTCTTTCTGAAGAGCAAGGTGAGACAGAAACCAAGTGCTTGTCTGGCATGGCATGTAAATCTTTGCAATTGTGGTACATAAAGGTGACTGAGCTAATTTCCTGATTAAGTAACAGTTTGGCCTGTAGTTTGCTGACCTCCCTGAGAGAGCTTAGGCTGGATATTCCAACCAGTAGTTCAGAAGCAGCTCTTGGCATTTGACATCCATTCCCAGCCATGCTTAATATTCACTTCCTTCTGTGAATGCTCCCCTGCACAGCATGAGCCAGCAAGATGTACTAAAAGCGCAAGATAAATTTGTACTGCTTATGATGCCTTGAACAATGTGCCTGCTCAAGTACAAAACCCAGAAGGTATATCTGCTCCCTACAGCCCTTAAATAAATAAAATTGATAGAGCCAGCATAGCCTCATGGATCAGTGGGTCTAGAACTCTGCAAGTACAACTGATGGGAATGCATTACCATGATGTTCCAGAATCCATAGCTGATGTTAAGTATATGTCTTTAACCATTAGTGTAATATTACTTTCTTCCATGTGAAATGGGATTACTCTTTTGAGTAACAGATGAGAAAGAATTCAGTAATCCTTATCCTCTGCTGATTCAACCACGCAGCTAAAGAGGTGTATGAATTTCCTATATATAAAACAGGAAGAAGAAAATCAGCATTTGATCAATGAATCGTGAAAGTCAGAAGGGCATTTCTAAAAATAGCTGATTATGTTCACTTTATCTGTTTGCCAGTCTGCTTGTTCCCAAATGTTTGCTTCATGAAAGATGATAAATACACACTGAATTCTCTACACATGTATGTGCAAACCCATGGCTCAGCAGAAAGCAAAAATATTTATATAAAAGATCTAAATTTTTCATTTCTGACCTTAAATGCCTATTATGTTCAGCCTCAGCATAATGGTATAGTATAGGGGATTTATTTAATTCCATTTTGATGCTATTTAGCACCTTTACAAGGTATATATACAGGTAGTGCTGCATACAACATCTCTCCAAGGTACTTATACAATTCCAATATTGTGTTATCTGGGCATTTCACAATTTTTATTCTGTAAATATACAGCACTTTGCAATCAAGAATGCATATTTGAACCCATCATTCAATTAGGAACTTAGGCATACCATTAGGGAATGGTTAAGGAAATAATAGTTAATGGGTATAACATGTTTCAAACTGTTTTTTTCTTTTTTTCTGGTATTTTTTGGAGTGACTTTTACATTCAGAAAAAAATTGAAACTCTTTCAATGTGTCTAGTCTAGTCAGACAGAACAAGATTACTCTCACCTACCTTTGTACATTTATAATGCAACTTTTACATTTGAATTAGTTGCTAAACTCATGTTGTAGCCCTCAGAGGGAAATGGGTGTTGAAGGCGTGAGTCATCTTGCGTTATTAACCACACAGGGAGTCTGGATAAGTAGGTGAGATATCTGCAGAGAACATGACTAATTAAGCTAAATCTGACTCAAAGCAATTAAATAACTTGGTCAAGACCACAAAAGAGCATAACAGGAAGTTGAAGTAGTGTTTTACCATTCCTAGGTCTGTGTCCTAAACTCTCAAGCAACCTGTCCTTCCGTGACCTCAATTACATTCTTATCTCCTGGTCTTACTACGTGTAACAGTACAGCCATAAGTTATACAGTGGAATTTATCTTAATGAACTTCCAGTGCCTATGATGTGGCCACCAACACAAGTACTAGTCACTTTAGGCTCTGCTTATTAAAAGTGTATTGTAGAGGTCCTTATTCCTTTGACTATCGGAGGAGATTAGAGGATTATCTCAAAAATGAATGTTGACATGGTCTCACTGACAAATAGTCTGAGCTTTCGTAATCATAGAGAGTTCATTTCAAACCATTGGATGAAGGCAACTGAGAAATCAGATATTTGGGAAAAAACCCCAACTATTTAATTTCCATGATTCGGAAAAAATTGAACAGGAAACTCCTGCCAGGATTTTTTTCATGATTTTTTTCATGATTTTTTATTGATGATGCCACTGTTTGTGATTTGATCCCATTCTTTATTCCTGAAAGAAGTAGTTGCTATGAGGAAGGATTTGTCTATAGATGTTATACACATCATGATATACTTTCAAACTACATTCTCATACATTACATTTAGTAAGATTAGGATCTGTAGCATATAGAGTGTTTTCTACTTTTTGGAGCAGATGATTTTATTTTATGCTGTGCTGTTTCAAAGTAAAAGCTATGTAACACTGATAGGCAGGTAGGTTTTCTAGTTTTTGTGCTCCTGTCTAGATAGAAAACCTGCTCAAGGTGATGTCAATTTTTTTATTATTTTTTTTTATTATTTCTGGTTCTATAAATGATATATGAAGTCTTGAGACAAGAGATTTAGTTGTATTTCATGAGGGACCTTAAGTCAACCAAGGTGATGAATTGTGTGACCAGGAATGTCTCTGGGAAGCCTCTGGTTTGCCAAGATTTACAACTTAGTAAAGGCTGGTCATGTACACTGACTCAAAGAACATATGAATCAACTAAGAGATTTTGATTTGAGTATCTTTTTCATTCATCTGAGCCCTAAAAGAGCAGAACTCTTTCTCTGCATCCAGTTTCTATCCCTGAGTCTCAGTACAGATTCTGAGGCTTAGAAATGTTGAGATGTGACCTGCTTTTTATTTCAGACTACCTTTTATTTTTTTTTTCTCCCCCTCTGTAAAGAGCATAACAAAGACAGCTCATAAAAGTGCAGGAAATATTTAAAAATTGTGAAAGGGGACAAGGCAGACAACACTGATAAGTGGAGTGATTTTCTGCACCTGGGGTTTCTGTTGAGTACTTAATCACCTCTATTCTCTTTGCCTTCTGAAGTCAGTGAAACCACTCAGCTCAGTAATAGTGCAAACTTTCAGGAAAACTCATCTCAACAGAACAGACATTACAATGAACTCAGATAAGTTACAGTACCAGTGAGTACAAATGAAAGAGTATTGATTGTGAGGAAAACACAAAAATTAAAGAGAGAATGATATTAAAAACAACCGAAGAGTCAACAAGGAAAGGTATGTGATCAGGAACAATGATGCTCTCACAAATTTTGAGAAAAAGCATAATGCTCATTATCAAAATAGCTATTTTATGAAAATCAAAGAAAAAGATGGAATTTGCAAACTGTACTGTAATATTTATATTCAAAGTCTTAAGGATTTCCCTTTTCTTTGTACTTTTTCACATGTCGCTTGCTGATAAAGACACAGTGTCTGTATTTCTAATACATACAACTGTCAGAATAATGTAGCTGTACAAACTACTAGGTCTGCGTTATGACACAAGGTGCACACATGTTGAGTGCATATTGGAAAGGGCAGGAAAGAAGACAGAATTTTGGTCATAGGCAGAAGATCCAAAATAAGGAGTTGGTGGTCATTTAAAAAAAAAAAAAAAAAAGGGTGAAAAAATGGTTTTAATAATCACTAAATACCAAACCTATCAGGGACCTGAATGAAGAACTTGAGTCTTGTAGTCTTTAGGAAATAACTTTGTGAAACAGGTGCTGACTGTTGAGGACTCAAAGGAGTTAAGGTATGTAGAGTTTGCTGTACTGAATTACTAGAGAAGCTGCAGAAAACAGAATTTAATATTTGATATGTATAGTATGGTCAGCAAAAGGGAAAAGAAAATGAAAAGTAAACAGTTCTATAAAAAATTACTGTTTCTTCTATTTAGGTCAGCTTCTATATTATATGGTAACCTGATTGTTTTGACATGCTTTTGTGCTGAATTTTGGTATAATTGAATAATTTTATTTCTTGTCTAAAGAAATAATGTGAAAGGGTCCAGTTCTGAATAACATGCAATGATATTAAAAAGTTAGTTGGAACCAAAAGCTGTATTATGGTGATGGGAGAATAACAGTTTAGTTATGAAATATCACGTTTGTGGCTTACATCCCAATAAACAGAAGAGTAGCAAGGTCAGTTTATGATTCAAATAACGGTTGAGAGAATTAGACTTGATCTGGGCAAGGACCGGTCTTGTATCCCCTCTGCAGAGGGCATGCTGTGGGATCCTTATGTTTTTCCTGAGGATGCAAACCAGGGCCTCACATTTGTGGAAACAGAAGCAGCTCCAGGTTTTTTTGTTGTTTCTATGGAAACAAATTCCCACTTTGTTTATGAGGCAGAGGAAATGCTTTCTATTGCGTGAGTTAAGGGGACAAAGCATTGTGCAGAACAGGTGAGCCTCCAAAAATTCCTAGGAGTCAAGATCAGGAAAGCCAGTTGTGGCAAAAATAGGGCTTAACAAGAGCTCATCACTTTGCTGGTTAAATGGAGGAGAAAACCAAAGCATCAGCTGCTGCTTTAGAGAGGATGGATCGCTGCTATTATGCCAACGAGTGTTTCAGAGGTTCCTAAATTGTCTTCTGTCTCACACTCAAAACTGCCACATTTGAACACTGAAAAATGTTGTTTCACTTCCAGCTAAACGCACTTTAATGGCTTCTAGACAGCCATAAAGCTGAGCAGCAGGCATAATTCTTCAAACAGGATATAACATCTAGTGTGTTTCTTGATTATCCAACTCAATCTGATGCTCTGCAGATTTCCAGTGCCTCACTTTACTATAAGAATTTTTCTAACAGAATGGATTCATTTACCAGCTTAGATATCTTTCTTTATCTCATACTGTGAGGATTTATCAGTCCCCATCAGTCTGTATTTAATCAATCTAGCCTCTATAAATTTTCATAACAAGAAATTATTTTATTTCGTGATCTCCTTTAACTTGGAGGTCATATTTGGCTTCCTGAAACATGTTTTCAACACAGCAGCTTCGGGAAGTGTGGCTGCCGGTCAGTAATTTGGTCTAAAGTATTAGGCCCAAGTAAAAAGGTTCATGAGGAAAATGATGGGATCTATAAATGCTTTGTAGAAAGTGTGTTCTTTCTTAGAATCATCAGGAAAAATCTCAGTAGTGAGACTCAGTAGTGAGTAGTGAGAAACCTGTGCATCCACCAGTCTCCAAATCTTCACTGCTATCCTGTGAATACCTACTTTTTCCTGCAATGGTCCTCAAAAATCTGTACTAATAAACTAGAATATCATAGATTATCTCAAGTTGGAAAGGAACCATAGGGTTCATTATTGTTCTAGGTAGTGGGTATTTTACTTTACTAGTTCCGGCTCTGTAGTAAATGAATATTTTAGAATGATATTGGAATAAATGCTCTTAAATAGTACCTTCCACGAACTCACTGCACAAAATAATTTGCATAGATGTATTCCTACTTACTAGTATTAGAGTTAGTACTTCTGAGACTACTGTGCTGTATGTTGCCACGTCAGCAAGCTTCAGTCACTGACACTGGTTGTTTGGCTTTCATTTATACTATTTATTCCTGCATCTTAAGTGAATTGATTAACCTCAGTGATTTTAGAAACTTTCCTAAATGCGATCAGGTGGGTTTATTTTCTGCAATAACTTGGAATAATGCATGGTTGTAATGTCTGGTGAGGCTCATGCATGTGACAGCAAATTTGAAAGGCAGGAGATGGACGAGTATCCAAAAGATTGAGGTTAGGATTAACACTGTGGCTTTTTGTTTGATTCATTCAATCAAAGACATTTATAAGAATCTCTCATGACAGTTCTTTTTCAAAGTTACCCAGTAATCCCAAAGGCAATGGCATTTTTGTTAGGTTCAAATACAGTTACATTGTTCTTCATTCTAGCTCTCTGACATTTTGATAGTTAAATAAAAGAAACCTATAATCTCAGTTGTCATCCTAGGGTCATGCAATTTTTAGAAAATAAGATTGGATAAAAAATTAGGTAGCACTTCTACACGTTTTTGTTTCTCTCAGCCTTCCAGTTCAACTGACAAGTCTTCCTGATGCACGGTGAATACCCATTCAAAAACAAAATGAGGATTCATTTACTGTGGTGACAGAGAAATGTATTAATACTGACTGTGATACAATAAAAGATGAAAAAGAAGAAAAAAGACCTGGGCAATGTGTACTATTGTCTGATTGCCCTGAAATTTCATCATGTTATTTGGTGCTGCGTATTATGCAGTGACAATTAAATCTTATTAGTTTGCTTTTCTCATTTCTTTTTTTTTTTAAAACAGCATTTGATGCCAGGGAAGCTGTTGAACATTGCAAGTTGGAAAAATACATTTTACTCTCACATATAGCTAGAAGACTACTGGTTTGATAGGGATCTTACAAGTCAAAGTAAAAACAGTTTATACCTTGAGTTACTTCATTAAATTACATGCACAACTACCCTTGGAGTTTTCCTTCCTGATGGTGCTGTCTTCATTTTGAACTGCTGTTTTGACATTTGTAAGGTTTTAGCAAATGCTTCAGGAAAAGGTCAGTATATAGTGACATTTTCCCTTTTCAAAAACCCGTGGAGAGGACACTGAATACAGGTTTACTTGATAAGTCATTACGGATTTAAAAACATGTCTCTTTTTTACTGTGTTTTAGAACACTCGTTTTTCACAATCTTGTTTTGCTTTTGAACTGCTGCTCTAACCATTTACTAGGAAGTTCTTCTCATAGAACTCAGGAATGTCTTCAGTGCACACTGTTAACTTTAAAAATATTTCACAGCTTGGGGGTTTTTGATGCAAGAGTAGAATGTTTAGCAAACATAGGGCAAAGATGTTAATATTACTGACTTATGTCCAAATACACTGAAAGAGCTCCTGAAAAAACCTCCATGCATACCTGTGTGGTTGTGCAGTATTTGCTTCTGGTCAGCTGTATGTGCAAACATTTTTTTCCCACATCCTACCACTGGGTCATTTCCATCTGTCATTCTGTTCTGTAGTGGTTTGAAATCCGCCAAATTAATTAGCAATTGTCTGGTAACAGGTATCAATACTATCTAAAATCGTCAGAGATTCTGTCCATGATGCCATTGAATAATTTACTGTTTGGGCAATAAAGGTCCACTTATGAATGAGAATAAGTCATCAACCTTTTTTTCATGTTTTCAAAGTCAGAACATTCCAGCACTTTCTCTCTGACGTATTTTATGAGAAAAAATATGACAAAAAAGTATACTAAAGGAGAAGAATTGCAGCATGAGAAAATATATTGAGCAATATATTTTTTTCTCGATATCAGTATATTTCCTGTCCCTGAGAATTCTGTGCTTTCAGCTCTCCAGGAATTATGTTGGTGCCCCACTGAACACAAAATCTGGTTTTATTAAAGTAAGGCCTATTAACTTTAAATAAACTGTTCAGTGTTTCTGTTGACAAGTTGGTTATTGGGAAATAAATGCCATAGAAAAATGTCCATAAATATATATTTTTAAATGGGGCATTAACACCATGAGTGTTGTATGTTTAATGATTGAAGGGATTGGCCTTTAGTCATTATGCACTATACACTTTTTATACAGCAATGAGACCCAATATGCAAACTGACCTTTTCTTTGCATGAATTAGAATAGAAATTCTACTGAATTCTGAGGACTGTGTGTATATAACTCATTAAAGCTGTCAAATTACCTGTGCCCACTGAGCTGATAGGATAATACCACAGCAGTACTTTATGTGGCCAGATGATAGAAGTCCCATGAGCAAAATGGCTCAGTTCAACTTAGATGAGAAGACTAGTCAGGATATCTCAATGACATATATTGAGTCAAACATTTTATAGCCACTCTACCATCAGAAACCAGAGAGATCTGATTAGACATACTTGCTGAATTTGACGGATGAGGAGGATGAAAATACCCACAGCAACATTCTACCCTTTTTGAGAGCCAGCAGACATTCATGTGAACATTCAGTCTTTCTCAGTTTTCTATTTTTGCCCTTTCATCATTTTAGAGGGGATTATTTTTCAGCATCTACGTACCATGTCCTTATTGGTACCCTCAAAGACAATATTTTTGATTCCATCAAGTCAAAGCAAATTTTTTACAATTTGTTTACCTCTCCTTTGTAGCACAAGAGTGTCATCAAACAAAATCTGTGTTCATATGTAGTCAATAAAAGGCATGTGGTTATTACTAGGCCAGTGAGAATATTCATAGCATATAGTCTTCTGAGCTGCTGCTGTCCTACTGCTTCTGATGGATTCACTTACAAAATTATGATATTCATGGCAGAACACTTCGCCATATCCTAAGTAGAAATAGCATAGATGTTTCATTGAGTGATGCTTTGCTTTAAAGGAAATATATATATTTACAAATTTTTTTCATCTTTTAGCTTTCAGTTGCAGTCTTGGATTGAAAATTGCAGGAAAATAGAAATGCAAGTGATATGCAATATAGCATTCAAGCATGAACATTATTTGCTATCTTGAATTTTGCTTTTCTTCCTCTAACAAAAAAATTAATCATCTGACCCATAAGAACTTTAAAAGAGCTTTCCTTGAAATATTAGCCATATTTACAAAAAGGATGTTTTATAAGGTTTGTGCTCTTTTGACCTAACTTGATTGTTTCATGGGTTTCTGTTGGAAACCTCTTAAAGTATTATACTTTATTACCTTTCATCTGTTTGTGTTCAAGCCAAATGAACAGATTGCATGAATTATTTATTTTCCATTCTAACTAAATAATTCCATTAGATATTTGAGAGGGGTTTTCTGGTTTTTTTGGTGTGTTGGTTTTTTTTTTTTCATTCTTCAGCGCAAAGCAGTGAAACTTTCAAAAATTTACAGCTTAAGCTGTATCAATGAAAATGTCTTTCTTTCCTTGCTCTATTCAGTTTAGTTTCTTCATGAAAATTCAGTAGTGGAGAGAAACCTGCCAGCAGAGCAATTGCACATCTGACCTAGTTCACTCAATCTGAGCAATAGTCCATTCTGTTTGTAATTGATTAGTGATTATTTGGGGAATTTAAATATTCTGTCTTTTATGGAAGGGTCTAACTGACTTTTTTTAGCTAAATATTGAGTGCTAAACATATATGTAAGCAATTCAATATTAAATACTGAGAATACAATTTAGTTTTGTTTTGATTCTGTAATTCAAAACTATATCCTTACCATAGGTTTGTGTACCTGCTGGGGTTAGGGCATGAGTACCTGTTTTGAAATTGTTGAAATTAATAATATGCATAAAGTTAAACATACATGTACCCTTTTTCTTTCTTAGACTATGCCTTTAATATGAAAATAAAGAAGAGTTTAATGAGGTTTGTGAGCTACCTGAAACAAAATAGAAGTTAACTGTGCTTCCTTATGCCACTGCATTTTTCACAGCCTGTAATAGTTGTCAGCTGGAGTTACTTGGAAAGCATAATTTTGAGCTTTCAGTAGTGTAAGAGAAAAGAAGTTTCATGACAGAAGTGAGATATATTCTCTTCAGTAAAACCTGTATATTTGGAAAGTGTTCAGAAAATAACAGTAGGATAAGACTGATTCTAATTCTAGAAAAGCTGACACAGAATCTGAATCTGAACATATATAGTGAAAAAAAAAAAAAAAAAAAAAAGAGAGAAATGAAGACCTGACTTGATCATGCAAGGAAGTATTTAAGAAAGAGGTACCTATGGGAAAAGTAGTTTCTGAGAGTGGAAACCTTTTACTTTAAAAGACAAAGACATAATAAAAGCTATAGCTGGGGACTGGATGTAGCAACATCCAAAAGAAGACAAAGGAGAGTAGGTAGCACTGCAGCTCACTCTGAAGAAGGGCAGTGGATTGTTCACATGATTGTTCAGACTCTATTTCTGTAGTGTTTTACTGTGTTGAATTGATTTCTATTGAACATAATGATACTCAAAGCACCTGGCTTAAGTGTAGACACCTGTGTTCAGGTTTCTTAAAGCAAATCATTCCTTTCATGTTTTTCTATGGAATATTCTCTAGTCAAGGAGTCAAGATTGATACAGGATTTACTGTGTGAAATCCTGTATGGGCCATGCCTTTGAAAAGGTCAGATTTATCTATCATGTCGCCCTGTGGAAGGCATACATTTTCTTACAGCCTGGCACTTTCCTTAATCGGTAACTGTACCTACATCAGTAGTAGAAATAATAAAGAATTTTCTAGGTGCTTTATTCAGTATATCAGCTGAGCATTCAGGTTGTTCTGTGCATATCTGGATGGTTTTGGTAACGGTCATATGTTTTTGCACTTGTGTTAAAGAAAGGAAAATCATGGTTTATCCTGTAGATAAATATTGAACATTGCACTTGATTCAGACATCTCCCAGTGAGCATGAAGGGAGGTGCACTTGTGTGTACTGCACAGGGCTGAGAATGCAAAGGGTAGCTTTAGGGACTGCCTGGAACTCTGAGTAGTGGTGCAAGTGAGATTATGTAGAAGTCATATGCTGGTCCAGTGTTCCATTTGCATTCCTGAATGATGGTGGCCAAGTCAACAACAATCTGTAAGCCAGGTTTAGGTTGCTTCTGTGTTAGAGGTTAGCATCTAAAATACTGCTGAATTAAGATAAGTGAAGAGTTCGTAAGAGATTTAGGCATAAAATATGTATGCCATAATTCATACCTGCTCCTTTAACTTGAAAAAAAATCTTTCTTGTAAAAGGTTAAAAAAGTAATAAAATAAAAAATAATAAAGAAGGCATTGCATTTATATATTTTTGCACTATGCAAGTGTTGATTTCAATATGCCAGATAATCAGAGAATTACATATCTAAATGTTTCTTATTACTTTAGAAATAGGACTATATATTCTCTCATGTTAATGCAGTGCTATGCCATTTTCTCTATCTCTATGAATAATATTATTTTCTTCTAGATAGTTTGCAGTAAACTTCAAAATTCATTGCTTTCATATTTTTGTTTGGTCATCCCAGTGTGCACTTATATTCTTCATGGTATCAAAAAATTAAAATTTCTTCTCTTTCAGTTCACTTAAAACTTAAAGTGTTCCTTAAAAAGTATTGAGTATTATAAAAAATCAAATTAGGGACAAATATGTATTGAATGTGTTTTCTGCAGGTCTATAAAATATGTCAGAGGAATGCTTAATTTTACATTTAGTTAAGAAATTCATCTCTCTTCTTTTTAAAGTTCCATGTCATGTCTCTCTGAGATACCCAATCACTTCCACTGGAGCACAAAGCTTGGTAGTACACTGGAGCAGTGGTGGATTTTTTCTATAAACTGTTTGCTTGATCAGCTTTTGATTTATTACTATGTAAAGTGCTTTGAAATATCTTGGATATTAAAGAAGCTTAAAAAAAAAAAAAGTTATTGTATTTGGTTCTGTGTAATTCTGTGCACACACTTCCTAGGATGGAAAATTTGTTGAAAAGATTATAGACGAGGTCAAACTGGCTAATCACAGTGGTTCCCTAGGGCCATACAAAAAAATCTATGACTAAATAACTAGTAGCAGTATTTGTAAAGACGTGAAAAGATAAACACTATTTTAGTACTTGAAAACTATTGCACTTTTTTTTTTTTATTTCCAATAAAGTTAGAGAGAAATTGCAGGTCTCTTTTCATTTATGACATATTGTAAGTATTAATCTCTTTGAATTTTGTTTATTCTGTTTTAGGAGAGTGAGTGAATCATCTCATCAGTTTTGTGTACTTCAATATGTTTCTTCTCATTTTTAAAGAAAATAGAACTATTGTAATGCTCTCTAATCATTTACATAACATGTTTTTACAGCAGGAAGAAAAACATCCTCAAGCTATAACCTCTGTTGTCTACTGTGAAATTACTAGTATTTATTTAGGGTATGAAGTCTGAAAAATATAGTAAAAATTCATATCTCAAGACATTATGGAGATTATCAGATGATCAAAATTTAACTGGATTAAAAATTCAGAAGTGGCAGGCCTATTACTTTGTTGAAAAAGTGTTCAACCCTTCTCTGAGATGAGATGTGCATGCTCTAGGACCTAGGCCAGGAGTTTAAATTTATAAGAAGGAAGATGGATGTATATATATTTTAAGTGTTACTTCGCAGTGTTGGGTTTTTTCATCCATTTTGTTATCAGGAAGCTTCTAGGAGTGTTTTTTTAAACTAGAAACCCTGATTAAAATTAAAGAATCCAACAATTTCCCTGTTACAGCCACACTAAGCCTAGGTACGTTTTTCAGAAAGGTTAAGGTACACCAACTTTTTCACTAACTAAAATACAAGGAAAACTTGCTGTTCCCTTGACATTCTTTGCATTTTAGACAATAGAAAACACATGAAGCTGGACTGAAGATAAGAGCTTATGATGATATTGGCAGTACTTCTACTGCCTTTCTGAAGAAAGGTAAAAGATACTGAGGACCCTGTAAATGATTTTACTGCAGTAAAAAAAGAGTAGTGGTGAGTCTAGGCATAATTCTAACTTGTTGAGATTTCTTTACATTTTCTGTTTCCCCAACAGTCCTTCAGGGGTCTCAGTGCAATCTGACTCTCAGAATGAGTTTTTTGTGACGAAAGAAGCTTCGGTGGAGCTGGAAGACCAAGGGAACAAGTGTTCATCTTTGATTCTCACAACAGCTCCCTCCAGTACAGTTTTTTGCCCAGCAATGAAGTCAGGGAACTTTTACCCAAGCTTGGAGAGGAGTACTGTGCCAGGAACAATAACTAAACAGATTAAGCACAGTAACTTTTATAACTTTTATGTGACAGAACCATGCGGTGACACTCACGATGCAATGTGATTACAGTATTGCATCTTTTCACCCACAGCCAGGGATCGGTTCATTCACTCTCTCAGTATGGCATAAGGCAGTTTAATAGGGCATAACAATGCTATAAAGCCATTTGGATCAGGAATAAAGACTGCCCCAGTCATGGGAAATTCTTACCAGAATTTTGTTGTAGAGTAGGAACTTATGCAAAAAGAGCACCACTTCCTGAGAGCCAGAAAAAAAAAAAAAAAAAAAAAAAGAAGTTGAAAATCCAGGTCGTTAGAATAAATATTTAAGAATTTTATGTATCAACCAAAGTCATGTTGCCTACTGTCATTCTCAAGTTTATCAGGCTTAAAAGTCTGTATTTCCTGCTTGAAACAGTCTTTCTCATAACCTGATGGGAACTAAAGAAAAAAGATAACAGGAACATTCTGTCAGCTTTGCTTACATTTAGTAAACCTCCCTTTTACTGACAGAATTTTGTATCACAAAAGTGAGATCTGTCCCTTAAATGTTGGAAATATATGAATTAAAGAATCCTCTTTTGGAGTTTTTGTGTATATGAGAAACCACATTGCCAACAAAATTGTTCTTTGTGCACGTAGCTACTCAACTCATGAAAGATAGGTTTGTGATCTCTGACTCCTAAACTGCACATGTCTGCAGAGAGGATCAGGCCTAAGCATAATATTTGAAAATAATTTTAACTAACTGTAAATTATCATATACCAGATTTCATCGGTACTAAGGAGTGGTTAAAAGACACATTCATATGTACTGCATGTTTAAAAAGTCTTGTTACAAGTATAATCACTTAGTAACAGGACCTAGAAAACTGTGGTAAAAGCTCATCTACAAAGAGTGATTTTTCCTACAGTCCTGGTTGTTCCTCACAGTAGCTTTGAAGACCCAGGCTCCCTTAGCCAAACGTAAGACAGTTTTTTTCAAATCAAGCTATCTTTCATGCTGTTTACCTTTCTTATGCTGCACCCAGAGTATCTTGCAGGCTGATTTTTACACTAATAAAACCCAGTGGAAGGCATGATTGGGGACCATTAACCTTTAGAACACAAAAAGCTTAAGCTCAGGGAATATTTCTGAGCTGCCTCACAGGGCTTTGAAGCCACTGCTTCCATCCTTCATCTAAATTGCCTGAATTCATTTTCAGGGCTGATAAACTGTCAAGTGAATTATGAGACATAGGCCTTGGGTTAATTTATAGAAATGCTTCTTCACTGATGCTGAGTAAATCCACCTTTCTTTTTTGAGTATACCTGATTCAGCTTCCAGAACTATCGTGTTTTGCCCCATTACAAGCCCTGCATCACAAACCCTTCTTTCATCATTAGTAAAAAACTAATTTACTAAACAGATTATGAGAAGCATTTTTCTATCATGTGTTTTACTCTCCTTGAGATACCATAGTAGCAATACAATATGTAAACAGATGGTCAAGTTGGCTTATTAATTATTTTTTAAATAAGAGGAGAAAGTCTGTCTCACAATACTGCCAGCACTTCACCTGTCAAAAATGAGTTCAAAGGAATAATTCACCTTTTATCTTTCTATATTCAATGGCTAGACAGACTGCAATTTATGCTTATCTGGCTAGCTGAGTTCAGAAGGAATTACAAGGAAATTCTGCACTTGCCAGTTACATTTCAGTGTTAGGTTCTTGCTCTTTATTTCCATATATATTCAGTATAGGAAATGTGGAACTGGAAATAGCTTGCCTGTTCCTTTTTAATTAACTGGTTTGCATATTTTATAAAGGAGGAAGACAAGTACTTCAAGCTGAGATATTTAGATTGTATTCCCAAGAAAATTGCTAACAAAAAACCAATTAATCACTGCCATGTTATTTTTACCTTTGGGTATCTCTCGGATTGACATTTATGTTCATATTTAAATATTTGTATGATTGGACATTCAAATGTGTGATAATAAATTGAGTATAAGTTGTCTTACTGAGAGAAAAGTTTTGATTTTGATTTTTGTTTTTTTGAAAGAGAGACAAAAGTAAACTATTTACAGTAGTTTGGGAGGCTTTTGCATATATCATTGTAGTCTCTTAGCACTTCAATTTAGGTAAAAGCTACTTACACTTCAATCTTTATAGCATATGCATGAATAGTTCTCAAATCCTGTATCAACAAGATCCTTTTCATGGTAATGGTTGTAAAGACCTTGCATGTATAGCAATTATAGTATAATACACCCCTAGAGAACGCTTAAATTTCTTAGTAATGCGTAAGCATCTTGTCATGGTTTAACCCCAGCTGGCAACTAAGCTGCATACAGCCTCTCACTCACTGCCCCTGGAGGGGATGGGGGAGAATCAGAAGACCAAAAGTGAGAAAACTCGTGGGTTGGGTTAAAGACAGTTTTAGTAGGTAAAGCAAAATCCCTGTGCACACAAGCAAAGCAAGACAAGGAATTCATTCACCACTTCCTAAGGGCAGGCAGGTGTTCAGCCATGCCCAGGAAAGCAGGGCTCTATCATGCATGGTGGTGACTTGGGCAGACAAACACCATCATGCTGAAAGCTCCCTGCTTTTTTCTGCTTCCCCCAGCTTTATATGCTGAGCAGGATGCCGTATGGCCAGCTGTGGAAAGCTGTCCTGGCTGTGTCCTTTCCCAGTTCCTTGTGCACCCCCTGTCTAATTGCTGATGGGCTGGAATGAGGAGCAGAAAAGACCTTGACTGTGTGTGAACTCTGCTCAGCAATAACTAAAATATCCCTGAGTTATCAACAGTTTCCAGCACAAATGCAAAACATGGCCCATATCAGCTACTATGAGGAAAATTACCTGTATGTCAGGCAAAAGCAACACACATCTGAAAACATAAAATCCTGTGAATGAACAGAGTTTATCAGGCAGCCATGAACTGTAAAAAAGGTTTATAGAAAGTATTTCTTGTTCAGAGAACTGGTACTATACCTATCACCACATAACTTGTAGTTAGCAGCTCCATTTTGGTCACTTCTTTACCAGGAAATCTCCATTATGTGTGCACTCATTACAATTGTCTTCAGCAGTGAAATGCAGATTGGTAAGTATGCATCCTGTTTCTTTCCTTCAGTGTGTCTTACTAAAAAAGCACCACATTGCTATGACATACCACAAGCATTTAAATATTTGAAAGCAAAATGCATAGAATGATAATGTAAACCCAACAGATATAGCTTCAGAGGTCTTTAAACTTTGTTATATATTTGGCACAAAGAACTGTGAAGATCTGCAAGGAGAATGATTTTTTTTTTTTTCAATTAGACTACTTTGAAGCAAGTTACTTTTTTTGCTCTGCTTTTTTTTTTTTTTTCCTGACCTGAATAATTAGAATGGTAATGAGTTCATAGATCAGAAGTGTATTCTGAAACTTAATTCACTCGGCACCATAGACAATTAGTATTGAAATGGTAAGCATTATTTTCTGAGGTCCTGATCTTACAAAGAGTACCATGTAAGAAGAACTTGGAAAGAGCAAACTCACTGCATGTGGAGGAGGGGTGTGGAAGGAGATGGAGGAGGTGAAAGAGGTTGTGGTTGATTGGCACCACTTACATCCCTATCATGGAAATGGCTGTACTGGCAGGTATTACCTACTCACTACCTTTTATACCCAAGACTTGTCAGCTGTCCTGAATGTCTTCACTTTTCTTCCCATACATCATCAGAAAGCCATTCTATGCAAACACAGATATCTTCAGGCCTTATTGTAGGCCCTCAATAGCCCCATGGTAGAGATATTTTCTGCAATCATAGCACAAAGTTCTTACACACAAAAGGTAAGACACAGAGCTGCACATGCACACAGTAAATCCATCCAGTGCAAACCATGGTGGCTTTGCAGAGTTGTGGTCACAGCCTCAGAGAAAGGACTGTTTCTTCTCTAGGAGGTTTTATGTTGCTCATACTGTTTTGTCCAAAATTAATAAACAGAATATAATAAGAAAAATGACCAAATATAATAGAACTGGGGCTGATCAGTCATCCTTATTGTAACAATGCATTTCTTTTTTATTATTTACCTTTAGAAGGTATATTAGAGTTATAAAGACTAAATTGATTGTGGTTTCTAATTAAGAAGAAAATGAGGAAAGGGGCTGAATATTTATTTCATAATTGCAGTGTACAGTACTTAAAATGCATGACAAGCTACAGTCTTGCTTCCTAATTACTTAGTCCCTGTCACTTCTCATTAACATGTAAATCATGTTATAAACATAGTAAAGGTGGAGTAAAATATGTCCTGAGGGGAGGGGGCATACTGGAAAATTGCTCTGGGCAGTGTGGTGATGAGAGTGTTTCATTTGCAGCTCATCTGTATTCCACTCCCATGGGAAGCTGCATATATGAGATTTAAAGCAATCGTATTTTCTTTGTCCTAGGCTGGAGTGGTTGTTGCATTTAAACAAATCGATCTGCAGGTTTTGAATTATCTACAAGGAAATTAGCATACATATCGAAGTCTATCAAAAAGATTGAGAATTCATTTAAGGAATAATTATATTCTTCTTTAAAAAGAAAGAAAAAATTGTTTCTGATTTTAGGGGATAGTCCTGAAACTAAGAACATTGTTAATAAGATGTTTTGATTCATAGCAATCCACCAGTAAAAACCTCTTGGCCCCTTACTATATAAAAATGGTTTATACAAAAATAAGACAACATTCAGAACATGCAGAATTACTTATGTTAATTAGTGAAGTTATTTTAAAGATTAAGATATGACCTCTATAAGCTCATCTTTTAGTATCTATTATTTAATATTTGTAAGAATAATTGTTTCAAAACTAATTCATGCTATACCATTTACTTACTCGAAGGACTCAGCTGACGAAAAGGCATCAAGACCTATAATTTTATTGAGAAAATCAGTTTATGGGTATGACTTTGCCCTTAATTTACTTACCTGTCACTGAGTGAATGATGAATAAAACTAGAAGGTTTCCTTCTCAAACACTATGCTTAAATATAAGCATACTTCTAAAAAAAACTCATTCTGGTGCTTTTTTTCTCTGGAGACAACTACTTTTGAGTCCTTTATCTGAACCAGAAAACTGAATTTGAAAATTTCATCTTCTTTCTATAGTCAAATTTCACAATGGCTCATGAATACAAATATTTGGATTAAATATTATAAAGGAATGAGTGGCTTATATGTATTCAGAGTTAGTAACCTGACTAGGTTCAAACCTGATTTAGTTCAAATTTCACTGATCTGGTGAAACATAGAAGTAAGTGTTATAAAAAGACAGAAAAGAGAGGTGAGAACTTAATTGTTTCATTAAAATTAGCATACAACATATAAGTATATATATGATTGGGTTTATCATATTATACTGTACTTTTTAGCACTTTCCATATGAGTACGGCATCATATTTAAAAAAAGAGATATTGGCAAGTGATTAGTGGACAGCTGGGACTTTTGGCATAAAGGATGTGTATTTCACACATCTAGAGCTTACTGAAAAATTTAATATTGAGGAAAAGATGAATTTTCTATCCTGTCTTGAGAAAGGTGAAACAATTTTCTTTATTCTGGGGAGGATTATCTCATTCCCTGGCTTTTGCAGATTTTCATGGCAGCTGGTTTCCCTAGATCATGCCTTGTTACCTGCCATTACATCCACTTACAAAACACCAGTTGTATCATTCCACTAAAATGATATGTTATGGTTAGCAATAGTGTAAGTGAAAGTATCAGCTTTGAGCTACGTTTACACTGAAATTATTTGGACAATTCACTTGCCTCTGAGTCTTTTTGTTTCAAGAAACCAGTACTTTTAGGAAGTCATTGTATTCACACGTTTAATGTTACCTTCACATCCAAAAGATCTAGAGATATGTATTTTAGTGAATTAATTGAAATTTTAGACAGTGCTCTGCAGCGTTTTCTAATTAGATGGCAAGTACACAATAACTGCTCCCTCCGCTTGCCGTGTGGTTTACTGAACATATGGGGCTTTCAAGCAAAAAGGAGATAATGGTCACAGCGAACATCAAGTGAACTTTAAACCTCCTGAGTAAAGAAAATTTAAGAGATTTGAGAAGATGAAAATTATGAGAGAAGATTTTTGATGAGTGGAGACAGAAAAGGAATGGTCTTCAGGATGGTTGTATGTAGGGATATGGGCTAAAATAAAGTTGGTTGTCATCACATTTTTGGTAGAAGTCAGTATTTTAAAAAAAAATCAATTATTGCAAGAACAAGTTAAATTACAAGTAAGAAGCGTGGTTGGCCTTCAGCTAAAAGTGCCTGCATACAGACTTGCCTCAGCATAGCAAGAGTGGGGTCAATCATTGCATTGTGATGTTACTCCTTAAAAAGAGGGAATGTAATCCATATGTGAAACAGGATTCTGGCTAAGGGACCAGAGTCTATAATTTAGCAACAAACTGATCATAGGATGGATTTATAGGCCCTGGTAAACTTGTGTGCTTGAGTCACATAGGAGGAACTGTCTTTGCTCACAGTGGTAGGAAGTGGGAGGAGATGGGAAGTGACAAGTTCAGGTTTCTCAGTGGTTATGTAAGGCAGCGCCAAGGCAGGAGGAGAGAGAAGGCTGCCAGGGAGGTCAGCAGCCTGGCTGACAGGCAGCTCAGCTGCACTCTCAGTCCAGGTAGATGAGCAAAGCCCCTGTGGGGCTTAAAAGAAGAGTAGTCATTGCTCTTCCCATCTGCAAGGGCAGCAGAGTTACAAGTGCTGAAGAAGATGCAAGGCAGCCCCTTTCTGAACTCCTGGGGGCTCTGGGTCATGAGGGACAGCACCATACATAGAAAAAGATGCTTTTTAGCAAGGGTGGAGAAAGGAATTCACAGAAGCTCATGGTTTGTCCTCTGGCACTGCTATCCTTTATTCACTCAATGGCTCTCCAGCCCAAAGGCAGGTCCCAGATAGGTCAGGCCAAGAGACCTGGGTGTTGATCACCCATTTCCTTAAACCCAATAGTTAGTTACCCACCATCCCAGCAGGATTTCACCCTACCTTCTTCATTGGATCACAAAAGACCCTAACTCTAAGAACAGGCACTTCACCTTCCCTTTGACCCATCCACGACCCAGTTCTCTAAGGGCACTTTTGCTCCCCAGAATACTATTCCCCAGTTACCAGCCTGGAGATCTAGAAGCCTACAAACTCACTCAAAGGTTTTGCACAGAGCATAATGCATAGGGCCAGCAGAAATCTGGGACCTGTTGGAAAATAACTGGAAGGCACTGAAAAGATGACAGTTTCCTTTGAAATAGAAAAAAGGATATGGAGGAGTTAGCACCGAATCCTTAAATACACAAGATCCTTAAATACATCGTGTACTGAGAGGGAAAATGTGGAGGGAAAAAAATGTAAGCACCAAAAGCAACCTTTGGGGCATGGCAATAAAGAAAGAGTGGGAAAAGGCGTGATCACAAGGCATGGGTGGGCATTACAATGAATAGATTCTCAGTGGTGTTCTACAGACAGTAATTATTTCTGCCTCTGTGCTTGTCTTTTGTTGTTTGTGTGGTTTCTTAGTGGTTATTTTAAAAAATACTCATAAGACAAAGTTGTAAAAGAAATGTCAGCCAAAAACTGTTAATTTCATCTAACAATAACTAGAGAGGAAGAGTTAAGTAAACCAGAAAATGGGCAGTTTAGAATAGCTTCCTGCTAACCAAAAAATTATGTGAAGCACAACGCAGAAAATGAAAATTGAAATAGAAGGTGGGGAGGAGTTCAATTTTTGCATTTGAATTCTGACCTGTTATTAGAATTTTCTAAGCCAGACAGAAAATTGAAGGCAGCCTGGGAACAGTGCTCAATGACAGTGACATTCCCTGACAGAGCATTTCTTTGCATATCAGTTGTACTAATTGTATTCAAACTGACAGCGACAGTTTAACCCATTCACCAGGGGAATTGTCTTGCTGCGAGACCAGTGATCTATGTTTTCATTTAGATGTCAATCCAGCCTAGTGCTGTATATTTTAATGGTAGAATTAGCCTTAAATGATTATACTAATACGATAAACATCATCTCCCCTTGAAATGTTGCACAACAGGATCTTAAAAAAGCAACTTGTTTTCTCCTGCAGAAAAACTTAGAAAACTAAGGGGGTTTTGCCCTTTTCAAAGCCAGGTTGAATGAAATCACTTCTTTCCTAAGGCAGTTTTCTTTGTTTGACCATAAATGAAAATAATTTTGAGCATCAGAAAGTGTTTTGCCTCCACAAATATCCAGAGTGCTTCATACAACTGGAACAACTGAAATCCAAGTGCCTGTGCCATTTTCTTCCAGTGTGAGAGGGTTTTCATTTTTTACATGAGAGGCAGGAGACCCTATCAGGCTGGAAGACAGGATCATCAGATGAAAATTACTTATATACATCCATTCAATGTAGAAATTATGCTGCCCATAGAAAACTTAATCGTGGGTGGAAATGGAGAGATGAAAATCCTGTATGACTGGCCAAGCTCAGAGGGTTGGAAGCTGCTTTAGATGCACATTCAGTTGTCCTTTGGAAGCTGTCAGGCCTTATAAATGCTTCCCAGGCCTGTTTCTCTGCTTCTATAACACTGCTAGCTGCTGCAGAAAATATCACTAGAATAAATCTTCAGAAATTACACCCTGCCATTGGGTTGTACTGAAGGTGATGGTTACCTGAATAGACTTTTGAAATACAGATAAAGTAGTAACTAAATACAGTTATGGTGTGGAAGACTCGATACAGGAGAGTTAGTCTATTAATATAAGGTGTGAGCTTAATTGTCAGGGGAGGGAAGAAGAAAGGAGGGGAGAGAGGGAGGGGAGGGAGGGAAAGGAAGGGAAGAAGAGGAGAGGAGAGGGGGTAGAGAGAGGAGAGGGAGAGGAAGTGGAGAGGATTGTAGCTAAACTGAAAACCTGTGGCTTTTGGCATACGGCTGGTTTCTGCCTTGTGTGAATAGTTTCTATACCATATTAAGAATTATGGAAAGGACTCACTCTTATAAAAGACTGGGTAAAGAAAACAAGCAAAAAGTTTGAGGACAATTCAATTCCAGGAAGAAAAAAACCACAAACACAAACAAACAAAACAAAACAAACAAAACCCCCCAAACAAAACAAAACCAACAAACAACAAATTTTATTGAAAGATTAAAGAAAGAAGGAAAAAACAGATGGAAAGAAATAATGAAGATAGTTTGGGTTTTGCAGAAAATCAATATAGAAATGTTAGCTTAAAAAGTCTAATAAACCATTTGACATGGTACACAAAGCTATAGTATCTCTGTCAATGTATTTGGTTGGGTTTTATGACAACTTTTGCAGAGCCAAGCTATGAAGACAATATTCACCTGGTAGCCCAGACTCAGTTATTGTGCTGTAGGTTTTTATTTAGATGGAGTCTGATTTCTCTTCCCATGGACCCTTGAGAAATAAAGTCTGTAGAGCACTCCTAAAGCTTTTAGTGGAGATACTTCAGAATTTTCCTTGCTGAAGGATGAAGGAAAACTTAAGCTACGTAAATAACCAACATGATGGTGAATGAATGTTTAACTGAAAGTAATGGACATTGATCGAATGGAAAGTTCTTTTAATAGGCCTTGTTTGCAGGCTTAACATTAATTTGATCAATGTATTTAGCTCAGGTAAGGGATCTGTGCATTACTGTATAGAGCTCAATGAGGCGTCACGTTACTGTTTAACTCCTGTCTAAAAATCCTTACATATGTAAAAAGAAATACAGTATTAAATGCACGTATTCCCATGCCAATCCTAAAATGAAAGACAGATGATTTGAACAGGTTTAATTTTATGTAACTTCAGTCCTGTTAAAGTGAGTTGTCTAATTTCATGCTAGTCACACAGGCTTCCTTTGCAGTAAATGGAATAAATAGGCGTAGCTGAAAGATAAATAATCTGGCCTACTTTAGAAGCTATTTTAGGATGAAACGTATTATCTTTTGGAGGTGCTTGCTTCTTTTTGACAACAATGAAGAGAACCTTCCCTGACTGGCCTAGAGTAAGAGATTTAACTTTTAGACCCCTAAAATATGGCAAATCAGTTACATCCTTTGTTACATGAAGGAAGGTCAAAGTGTAAAACACTGTTCTGCCAACAAGCAGTGTTTTCATCTTTTTTCACAGAACATGAGTTGTTGTCTGTTAGTAATTCAGACATGGAGTAATTCAGGAATCATCTGCTATTTGTTCTGCCTTTGTTTTCTCACTGTTATCTACAGCTCTTACTGGTCTATGTTTCAAAGGCTAATTCACAGAAGTTTATGAAGAATATGAATATGATGTATTATTTTTAAGGCACAAGCATAGTTTATGGAGGATTTATATTTCCATATTTTGTATGCTCTGCTGAATAGCATAGTAAAGTTAAAAATATCTTCCAGTATGAATTTTTTAACAAACAAAATGTCTTTAGATGTTTCTGAAAACTGTACAGAAATAGAACAGAAAAAAATACCAAATGTAGAACAGCACATAGGAATGCAGCTTATTTTGATAGATGACTAGAATTTGCTTATTCTTTGCTTTCACGTGATGACTAGTTTTGAGCATGCTGGCAGCAGTTCCCCAAAAGCTGTCCTGAACTTTTGTACCTGTATGAGAGTTGTGTACTTCTCACAGTACCACACTCATCTTCTGGACATTTTCCCAGTGTTATGTAGAAGCATTCTTGTACATGTATCAAAATATGATACATCCATAAAATATACACAATTATCTTTTCTCCTATGAATGTTTGGAGCTTGCTGTTTTGAAATGCTGATTGTAATGAGCCCTGTTGTTTTAAGTAAATATTTGGGGTTCCTTCTGAGCAGATCTCTTCATATGTGGCAAATGGCCTTGTTACAGACTGCCAACAAGATGCAGTGCAGAGCATACACAGTTGTAGTTTGAATACATGCAGCTGCATGTAATTCACTCCAGAAACTGAAGATCTGCTTTTGTCATTTGCATGTGATCAGTTTTTCTTATGATATCAATCTCTTTTTTTTCTCCTAGTTTGAAATTAAAGATTTCTGCTAAGTAAACTGCTGACTTTTTTATTTTTTTTTTTTTAAGGATTTTATTTTACTGTTTATTACGAGGGCTTTAAAACAGGAACCACTGTTAGCAGAGCTACTCTATCGTGGTGATGTTAAAGCTGTCAAGGATACAAAATAGCATCAAAACATTTTGACTGAGTACAAGTGACTGTGCTGTAGTTTTGAGATTGTGGTTTGCAAGTCAAGTGTCAGTAGAGGTAACTCATTAGCTACAAGGCTTGCAGTAAAAGACCTTATAGTGGATTGGCAGTCAAGTGATGTTTAGCTATAGCCTTACAGGTGGTTTTTTTTTTTGCAGAACACAGCTTCTCAAAAGGTTTGCTTCTAGGTAAGCAAACATCTTTATTTTGGTGCCCCAGACTTCAATCTCTTCCTTATTAAAACAACAGCACAAAGTAAGAATCTTACCTTTTTCGAGAAGATGAATCATCTTCTTGCAGAAGTATTCATGATGCACAAGTATCCTGAAACTTCCTGGCCTCTTATTCCAGACCCAGTTTTAGCAGAGAAATGGAGTTTATGAGACATGTTGAGGACCAGGTGGATGAGGAAAAATGCCTTATACTCTGGACAGTCATAATTTGTTTGAAACCCCTGACATTGTAGCTCTTTTGAAATTATGTTTTTCACTTTTTTGTTTTAAACATGATTTCAAATAGTATTTTCTTCTGAAGTCAAACCTGACCTGTATTTAAAATAGAAATGGAAATGGAGCATCTCACATAAGAGAAACCTTAATAAAGAACACATGAGCAACTTCAGTTTACTGCAGTCATTAAGAGTGCTGATTAAGAGTATATTTTCTCACCCTCTTATCAGACTATATGTGCCAGTCATCTGGAAAGAAGTCAATAGTGTCAGAAAGATTACAATCAAAAAGTTTCTTGAGAACTTTTGATGACTGAAAAGTGGATCTTCTTCTGTAAACTGCCATCAATTAGATTTAATGTGTCTTCTGGTTTTTATATTCAGCGGTGAAAGCAACTGTGATTTCTCTCTTTCTAAGCAGTAAGTTTATATCAGATATTTCAAAGGTATTTTAGTGAAGAGAAATGAAAAAGTGATATTTTTTAGATAAAGTTCAAAGATTTTGTTTGAAACACCACAAGATTCCTCCAGACTTCATGGGAGTTTGAATAATCTTAGAGACTTTTTTAAGTGGGTGTGGAAAGGAGTGTCAATAGAAAAACTTCCAATGGAGAATGAACTATTTTATGTATATTTTGTGATACAGATGTGTAAATAGTATCAGAGCTATTGGAAGACAGAGAAGCTACATCAGTCATATCCCAGGCATATGGAAGGAGAAGAGGGTTGAGGATTCTTTTTTGGAACTACATGTGTCTGATAGGAAGATTCCAACAAGGCCATGAAAGATTTACCCATTAAGATCAGTTCAAATCAAATAACAATTTGAGACAGGTTATTAACTTTGTTTGTTTGTTTGTGTTTTTATATTATGTTCTTAAGAAATAAATATTTGTTTTCTAAAAATAAGATACCAAAAGGATACTAATATTTTCCCCTGTATTTTTAGACTATGATTTTTTTCTTTTTTAAGGACATCTAGAAAAAAGTATTCTGTGGTTTCTAACTTGTTTGGTCCTTGAATAGACACAGTTGAATAGACACAGTTAAGTCATGTCCATGCTTTTTAAGCAAATCAAATGTGGCTCAAATAGTCAGAGATTACGGTAAGAAAATTATAACTCTTGGAACACCAACACTAAAGGGCATGAGGCTATGGGAGGCAGAACCCTTTCTAGCATTTTTTTATCCATCACCCTGAACAATAGCTTTGAACATGGACATTAAAGAAATACTGCTTACTTGTGTGAGAAAATTTGTCATTCATAGTCAGGAAGAATCTAGTCATCTTTTTATGAGTGCACCCTCAGCAATTTTGTCAGCAACACCAAGCTTTGTGATGTGGTCGACACGCTGGAGGGAAGGGATGGTATCCAGAGGGACCTTGGCAAGCCTGAGAGGTGGGCCTGTGCAAACCTCATGAAGATGAACAAGGCCAAGTTCAAGGCCCTGCATGTGAGCTGGAGCAATCCCAAACACAAAAACAGGCTGGGTGGAGAATGGATTGTGAGCAGCCCTGAGGAGAAGGACTTAAGGTGCTGGTTGACAAGCTCAACATGAGCTGGCTACGTGCACTTGCACCCCCAAAGCCAACTGCATCCTGGGCTGAATCAAAAGCAGCATGGGCAGAGGCCTAAGGAGGTGATTCTTCCCCCTGTTCTGCTCTTGTGAGACCCCACCTGGAGTACTGTGTCCAGTTCTGGGGCTAGCATTATAAGAAGGACATGAACCTATTGGAGTGAGTCCAGAGGAGGCCACGAAGATGATCAGAGGGCTGGAGCACCTCCTCTATGAACTTAGTTGAGAGTGTTGGGAATGTTCAGCCTGGAGAGGATGAAGTTCTGGAGCAACCTTAGAGCACCTTCCAGTACTTAGAGAGGAGATTTAGATTAGATGTTAGGAAGAAATTCTTCACTGTGTGGGTAAAGAGATACTGGAGACACTGGAATAGGTTGCCAAGAGAAGTTGTGGATGCCCCATCCCTGGAAGAGTTCAAGACCAGGTTTGGTGGGTCTTTGAGCAACATGGTCTAGTTGAAGGTGTCCCTGCCCATGGTGAGGGTGTTGGAACTAGATCACCTTTAAGATCCCTTCCAACTGCTTAGCATGGTATGATTCTATGATCTTTAAAGCACAGATTGTTCAGTTTAGTTGCTGTGGAATTTATGATTGGCTGTAGTAAAGACATTATTATTGAATGGTCATAACAGAGTTATCCCTTCTATCAGTTTAGGATTATAAAAATGCCTTCACAATGTTTTGATTAACATCCTTAGTATTGGACTTAGAAAAAGAATTAAATATATTGCTCGTGTCTGACCTTGTACTGAGAAATTATTGTTTGAGAATTTTACTTTTTTATGGGACTTGGTATCAAAGTTAGGATAACTCTGCCAAAAGTGCCAAGGGCCAGAGAGGTTAAGATGTTGGCAATGTACTGATTTAATCAGTACCTCTTAGTATGAGTTAAAATATAATTCAGATTACAGTGTAGGAAGACCAAATAGCCAGATAAAAGTTTTGAGTAATGTCTCTTATTGCTGGAAAATCAGTGACAGTGTATTGTCAATATATTACAGAACTTTTTACAAGGAAGTAGCAATGATATATCAACAGCGTATCAAAAGTAATCACAACTCCAGAAAATTGTGTTTTGACAAATGAGGTGGGATTCATTTTGTTTTGTTTTGTCTTGTCTTGTCTTGAATAGAAGCAGTAGAAACATCTACTTCAAACCATTAGCTCTGTTGGAAAAAGAGGAGAAAATATTTCCAGGATGCTTTAATGTACAATATATCCAAGTCAAATGAAATATTAATGGTCTAGAAATCTACTGGTATACCACAGTCACAAAAACAGACATCAAAGGATTTCCTAAGTTATAAAAGAGCTATCCTTGTGATTGTGGAAATTGAGATTACAACTGGAAGAAAGACATTCTGAATTTAATAAACAAAAAAAATTCTCTGAGAATGATCTAATAGGAGAGCTCTATACAAGTAACTATGAAATCAGCAAGGATGTAGAATGGATTCTGTATTTAAAATAATTCACAAAATTACTGTGTGAGCTAATTAAAGGAGACTAGAGGGAGTTTTATAGCTCGGGGTGTTGGAAATTAGAGTGGATGAGACACTAGGGGGCCTGTTCAAAAACGTTTGAAACCTTTTGAAGTCATCAGAAGCTTGTCCCTTGAATTTCAGCAGTTTTAGAGTCAGCCACAGATAGTTGTGCTAATGGAATTATTCTCCATTCTTAAGCTATGCAATACATCACCTGAAAGTGTTTTCCATTTTCTGACTTAGACATTTCTAAGTGTAGGAGAGTATAAACACTTACAGTATTATCTCTGAGAATGAAATTAGTTTCAATATGAATAGAAAAGAAGATAGATTTCCCATTTATATGACATAAAGTTATATATTTCCATATTTCTCAGTATTGGTTAATGATATGAACTCTGTTCTTTGCTAAAATTCAAAGTCTTTTGCTAGCCAAGTTACAAAGAAAGCAGTAAATTTTCCAAGCATAAAATTAATGCTGAAGAAAATTTAGTAACTGTATTGGGAGTCAATAAGAAATGTAATTTCTCATTATCATTACTATTTAATTAGGTGAAGAAGTGTGGACTCTAATATGGAACCTAACAGGAAAGAAGCCATCTATTTCCCATAAGTTTTTCATCAGGTATTCCAACATTTTAGAATAAAATTTTTAGAATACTTTAAAATGGATGACTACATTCCATTAGAATTGCATATTCATAACTCAGTGGGGTTTTTTCAATAAAGACCAGAGAAGTCCATGTGAAGTTTAACTTCTACTCCTGTAAGTCTTGTGAAACTGTATTATACATAAGAATGACTGTATCAAAAATTCTCAGTCTTCCTTGAAGGACTAGACTCCATCAGGTGTTTTTGCAGATATTTACATATATTTATATTTCCATGTGCAGATGTGTGCATGTGCTCTCTAAAAACCAGCTGGGGGAAATTAGTCTTCCATTCCTTAATGTAACATCAGAACAGAATGAAAATGTTAGCCATGGTTTTTGGAGATGTCTCTGAAATCAGTGTAGATTCTGACCCTTAGCTGTGTCATACTGAGTAACAAAATAAACTGGAGGAGAGCCAAACCACTGGCCAAACAAGGCCTGTTCCTGTGCCAGTGACCAAGGGGATTTGCCTGCAGGAGTTCACTCTGGAGCCATGCCCTTGTGAAATGAAAGCAAAATGAAAGTGGCTGATACCTGCTCAATCAAAATCTCTTCTGAAGTAGACCTTGCTAAAGAACTCCTGACTATTCCACCCCTGTATAAAGTGCCATTAATTTATATTTCCGTATCACCAAATTTCATACCTTCTAGCAATCTGAGAAACTAAACTGGTATATCCATTCTTAAGGTCATTAAAAGATGGCAATTTACGATGCCTTTTATATAACTGGAAGATCAGAGCTAAATTTGTAGCCTTTTTTTTTTTTTTTGTCTTAATTTTCCACTGTGTACAGTTACAGCCTCATGCAACTAGTTTTTGACTGTCATTCATCTTTATCTTCTTTAACTAAATTAGCTGCTCACGGTTAGTAAAATGCAATGACCAAATATATACATCAATCACTTAGAAAAGCATGTAAAATCCCCACCACTCCATATAGAAGTTTTTAAACTTTTTAAAGCAGCTTTGAGATTAAAATGCTGCTTTAAAATCATACCTGTGAGAAGAAACAAATGGACCTTAAAATAGTCGTAAATCTGGTTTATATAAAATCTTTGTTTTCCCCAGAGTTATCAGGAAAAAGAATTTTAATTAATAAAACTTGAGTACATGTTTAAAATACCTAACAAAGTGCAGTTCAAAAAAAAGTCCAAGTTGATCTATTGAAATTTACAATTTCTATTCATCCATTAGTGGTGAATTTATGTTTCTAAGACTTGAATAACCCATTTGGTAGATGCCACTCAAGCAAAACTAGGTAAACAAAGTGGAGCTGAAATCCAAGACAATGATGTTTTAAAAATATCTGTACACATAATTTAATTACAACAGCAGAGCTTTTACTGATTGTGTTTTGTTATATCTGTATTTCTGATGGAGGAATAAACAATAGCTTTTTTCCCCCAAAGATTAATGACATTTTGCCCAGGCTGTTATAAATTAGCAAGAAACAGTGTAAAGCGATGCAACATCAGTTCTATAAACTTGAAGATATTCAGAAAAAACCCTAATTTTCTTTCTTTCATGAATAAATGCAGAATTAAAAATATCTGCAAGTGTATCATTTGAAATCAGCTGAAATATAGAATCATAGAATCAACCAGGTTGGAAAAGACCTCCAAGATTATCAAGTCCAACCCTTGACCCGACACCGCCGTGGTTACCAGACCATGGCACTCAGTGCCACATTCAGTCTCATCTTAAAAACCTCCAGGGTCAGTGAATCCAACACCTCCCTGGGCAGCCCATTCCAATGCCTGATTACCCTCTCTGTAAAATATTTCTTCCTAATATCCAACCTAAACCTCCCCTGGCAGAGCTTAAGATCGTTCCCTCTTGTCCTACTGCTGATTGCCTGGGAGAAGAGACCGACCCCCACCTGACTACAACCTCCTTTCAGGTAGTTGAAGAGAGTGATGAGGTCACCTCTGAGCCTCCTCTTCTCCAGGCTGAACAACCCCAGCTCCCTCAGCCTCTCTTCATAGGACTTGTGTTCAAGTCCCTTCACCAGCCTGGTTGCTCTTCTCTGGACCCGCTCCAGCACCTCAATATCCTTCCTGAAATGAGGGACCCAGAACTGGATACAGCACTCAAGGTGTAGCCTCACCAGCACTGAATACAGGGGAAGAATCACTTCCCTGGCATGGAACAATATAATTTTTTTTAATGTTCCCATAATAAAGTATATGTTTATATTTGTACAAAGAATGAAATTAAAATGCCAGTGCTGTTCACATTTTTTGGAAAGAAAGCTCAACAGTAACAATTTTAGAATTACAATAACATGAAAAAGTGGTAGCGAACCTAGGATAACTATGTAAAGGAGGCCAGATACTCAGTCCTGACAAAACTGATTGAAAGTCATTCTGATCTTTTGGCTATAAACAATCCCCAGTGAATAGGATTTGACATCAAATTTTGTCAGTGACTCAGTTTATGTAACAAAACCATTACAGACTAGACAGAAATGGCATGCTCTACTCAGAGAAAGCTTAGGGGGAAAAAAGAACTGTAGACATTGCATAATTTCCCTTCAGATAAGCTACATGAAGGATGGGCTTCATATAGGATGCGATTCTTGCAAAAACCCCAAGACCGACAGTCCATGGATTGGCAGCATCCAGGCAGGGTTTGGACAAGTGCATAATTGAGTGCTGACATCAAAGAAGGCATGGGAAATACATCCTCTCTTTGCCCATAATAGAAAAGATGCCATGAAGAACAAGCTGGGTTTGATAAAAGACTCTTATGTCAAAACAAACTAGTACCAACCATTTTTGCTAGATTTCAAAGCGACACTACAATGTTTTCCAATAGTGGGAAAGATACATCACAGAATACTGTTCTATGATGTCCTTGAATACTGTAAATTAATTTTTTCTTTTGCTATCCGTTTGTAAGTAGACTAGAATGAATCTTCATTTAATATGCTGTACATATTGGTATATATTTCTGAGGTCCTATTTTCTTCCATTGTGTTTCAGTTCCTAAAAGCTGTTGTTCCACTGAAAGAGAAAACAATCAAACAAACAAAACCACAAAAGTACTATGAGAACAAAAATAGCAAAAACTGGTAGTCATTCAACTGGTAGGATCAGAAAGTTTTTTACTTTTACCCAGGGGTTTTTTCATCTCCACAGGCAAGGCTTAAATAATGGGTTTTTTTCAATATTTATAGAATATTTTCTTCTTCAGATATCAATTTTCTGTGAGGAAATATTATTTTTATATGAAACAAGTTGGATGGCAGAATCCTTATGCAGAAAGGTGGAAGCATATTAACAATATGAAACATATTTAATTATCTTACTCTTCATCCATTCTAAAATCTAAAAACCTGAAGACATAAACATTTATTTATTGCATCAAAAGTTTAAATCAATTTACTCAAAGAAGCTAAACTTACATTCCAGTTTAACTCTGCAGAAATATCTATATGATGTATGGAAGAAAGGAAATGAAAAATAGTGGAAAATGCATTACATCTCAGTCATGAACATGGCTTGATGATGCTACTGGTAGCCTTATAAATTCTTTTCCTATGAGATTTATGCTTAGGTTACTAATAATTTCACGATATACTAGGCATTTATTTTTGCAGTCTTCATTTACAGTTGGCTGTTGCCATTCACACTTCAGTATATAATTGCTCCAAAGAAGAAATTTCTGTCTAAACTGAGAGATAACTGGATATTTTGTGAGATTGCAAAAATCATTATTAATTCCTGTGGACTATAATAAAAAAAGTCTTAATAAATAAGATGAGGGAATTTTAGAAAATTAGCTCCATCAAATAAGACTGTCTTAGTGCACATGTAATCGGTCAGATGCTTCTAACATTCTTCCTCAGCAATGTAGTGTTATTTACTCAAAGATATTCCTCTAGCTTTAGACATTATCTCTCTGAAAATTAGTAGCTGATAAATTAGGTGCTGATGGGGAGCCAACAGAGTGCAGTCAACTGTGAGTGTGAAGATAGCACTATTTGCATTCCTTATTATTCATAAAGAATTACAGGACGCCCACACATCTGACATGATTAGAACGCATGAACAGTAGATTAAAAATCATTCTGTCTTAAACATACAATATGAAGTGGAAATGAAAATACATTTTGGCCATTATAAGGAAGTGATGTTTGTTCAGTATTTCCTAACTGCTCTCAGCATTTTTGTGCCAGCTTTCTTCTCAAGCAGTGAAAAGCTTTACCTTTCTGTTGGAATTCTCTGCCTTTAGATTTCAGTTAAACTTATTGCCTAGGAGTTACATTAGAGGCTGTATTACAAACCCTAAGTCATACTAGAGCTGACAACTCGGAGGTGATATTTCTCCATGGTTTTTTTCTCATTTTTAAGTTACTTTAACGTGAATTTCTAATGGGAAAGGTTATTATTGAAGTTAGTGTGTCAGTCTTAAAAGGTGGTAGAATGTATCTGAATCTTTATATTCTGCTAAGCAAATGTAAACATACCTGTCTTTAAATAACTACAGATATCAATGTATGTTCAATGTTGCAAAAAATATGAGAAGAGAAACCTAATAAGCTTCTAAAGATCAATGTGGGGAAGTTGTTGGTGTGAAAACTCACAGGAGACAAAGAGAGATGTTCACAACATGAGTATATTTTGGATCAGCACCATACTCCTGTAATCACAATACGTATTCGGAAGTGTGCTACTGTTTTTATTTATCTTGCAGTTTTCACAAGCATTGATTTTCTCCTTTCTGTGAGGACTTCCAAGTCAGACAAAGTTCACTGGCATTTTGTGACAGAAATCTGATTGACAAAAATGTATATATTATTTTTTTAATCAAAACCTTCAATCTCTACAATCAGGTGCTTAAATTCTACTAGACACCCTGATACTTACAGTGGTGTACTGTAAATCAGTAGTAATTCTACTAAAGTCCCACTGATTTGGGTAACTTTTCATGAGTCGACACACTCTATCAGCTGTGTTCCAGGTGGCAAGGAGCTATGTTAGGGTGCTGAGCCTGAGGTTATATACCTATTTTGAAACCACACAGCTTCTGGCTCAGGAGGTTATAGAAACAGTGATTTTACTTGATTTGACAATGTCTGTCATACTGTTTGAGCAGAATTTTTCAAACACTCTCCAGGAAAGATCAAGAGCAGCAGAGGGGATTGCAAATTAAATCACAATGGGTAAGGGTTAGGCATACTTAGCTTCTGAGAGACTTAATGAACCTTCATTACTTAGTTAGCATGATAGCAGAAAAAATTTGAAGATGGCAGATGCAAAATAAAGAATACTAAAATATTTATTTGAATTATCCATAAACCTCACTGGACCTAAAGATATTGAAATTGCTCGTGCTGAGGAACAAAGTACCATTACAGGGAGATTTTTTAATAATTCTGTTTAGTGCATAGGAGTTTTCAAATAGACAATGATATTAAAGTGATCAAAGACCAAGTAGAAAATAACATGGAGAGCATTCAGTATCATCTTATCAGTCTAAATTTCCTCTGCTAAATTTAATTCATTTCATTTAAGAAAGAATAGAAAGAATTTGGAGTACAAAATAAATAGGAACAGAAGACTTTGAAAGTCATGAAGAGAGCATAAGAATCTGAAGATAGCTTCTATAATCAACAAGTAAAATGTGGTAGTAAGATGTAATACAATAGAGGCACTGGCAACGTAATGATAGTCCTTATTGTATCTTTTATCTTTATACCAAACAAAAGGATTACTCACTAAAATTGAAGGTAGGCACTAATATTGAATGACATGATTAATTATTTTCTATTGTCCTTTCCTTTGCATGATGTTGAATTTGTCTGTGAATAAACTGATCCTCAGAGTTTGAAAGTATTAAAAAACACAAGAGGAGTTGTGTGTGGCTGAAGAATAACCACAGCCATATCAGATAAAGCATGTCCTTTTGAGAAGAGATAGAAACTCACAGATTTCTGAGTTTAGGACAAACCATTAACTAATGTCATTTTTTTGCCTTTGGGCGATTGTTTCATAATTGTCAACTGCGGATTTCCTTTCACCTTCATTTGAAGCATGGGGTGGTGGCCTCTGTCAAAGATGTGATAGTGGATTAGATGGATAATTGGTCTGATGCTTTATGACAGCTCAAATAATTCTATGTAAAGTCAAAGTAAAGGAGAAGAAAATCAAGCTTCTACATTTGTCTGAAGATGAAAGCAACTGTCTAGTGTAGTAGGTATTTGTGCGGAGGGTAATTCTTGCAAGCATTTTTTCTACACCTAAATAATACTGAAGGGAAAATTTCTGGAGATTGTACCGAAATGCAATTCATTGTAGAAATAGCTTGTGCTAATTTAAGTTCTGGAGAAGATTTAAAGCTATATGAACATTACTACTTTTGCCTGTGTTAATACACTTGGCTATGCTGCAAGCCTCGTTCACCAGGCAAAATGCACAATGGTGATGTTCATTCTGATATCTGAGCCAGCTTGCATTTGACCAGTGAAATATAAGTGTGGGATACAATTTCTGCTGTATGTACTCATACTTCTGGAACAAACATCTAACAGTGAGTGTGTCAGCCACTTAGACTGGTTATAGACATTTTAAGCCTTTTTGGTCCATTAGATTGACAAGATAAAAATAGATGTAGCTACATTTCAACATCTACATGATTACCAGATCCGTGTAATGAAGTCATCTGTTCATTAGAGAAATAGCAGGAGCTGTTCTTTTTATCCTGAAGGGTGCTTGAAAGAAAGAAGCATCCTTCCTTCCTTTTTGGCTTGCTTTTGCCTTTCAAGGAGAGTATGCACAAACAGCCCTGAGTTATATTTAATGAATACAACAACAAACTTTTCTTCTGTGCAATCTCTGTTGCTTAACAAGTACACCAGGACATAGAGAACATTTTGTTTTTCATCCATGTTCTGTTGCTTTTTTTTGTCTGTTTTTGCACTGTTTTGGGCAGTTGTGATCACTGGAAAGACAAAATGCTGATCACAAGATGAAGTGAAGTTTAGAAAAAGGAAAAGAGACAATGTTTCTGGGAGGAAAAAGAATACATGGATAAAAAATACAGGATAAAATGCCAAGACTCATTATGCTGGAAACAATGCATCTCTTATTTTTGATAATAACTAATATTTGAGTTCTGTACTTCTCTAGTGTTACCTTTTCATAGGAGTTGATTACCTACTTTAGACCACTTCTAAAAATTCCAGTATGATTTGGTCAGTAAAAACCTGTTATGGAAAAAGAAAAAAAAAACCAAAAACAGAAGAACAACATTTTCTTGATAGACTACTTGTCAAGTGACAAAAGAAGAGGAGTGAGACTGTAAAAATATGAGGTCAAATGGTCTTAACCACCATGGATTTTAGAGCACAGCTCTTAGAGCAGTACTTAGCTCCTAATCTCTGATACCAGACGTGGGGTGAGATCTTGAGCAAGTCATGAATTTCTTGTGTGCGTTTCTATAGGTAGCTGTGCGATGGCCCTTATAACTCCTAGGCTTCTTGGGGTCACCTGGGGCATCTTTAAACCTCATCTAAACCATGCAAGTCTTCCAGGCTGTCAGATAGGGTCCACTGAATCAGCTCTTCTTTGGTCGGCTGACCAGCAACATTCCTACTGGGTGACTGGTGAAATTGGAAACACATTAGATGGATTTTCTTGTACTGGATGAATAGTCTGAGAATAGCACATGATATGCATGAGTGATGGAGTAAATTTTATCCATTGAGCTTCCCATAGTTTTATTCAATGTCTGTTCTTTTTTGGTTTTCAAGAGCTTTGGTTAGTTGTGTGTTATGCCATGTCTTTAGCTAGATAGTGTACCTGCAAAGTATAAGATGGTAAGGAGTCCTCCAGGCAAGAAGATGGTAGCATTTTGCTTTGCCTTGCTCAACATGTAACTTCTCTGGAATTATTTTCGAATACCCAAAACTGATATTGCCAAAAAAGGCAAATCCAAGGAGTAATAAAAGAAAAAATTTGCAAATTTGCAAATAGCTCCCTACACGCAGGTATTTTGGAGGACAATGCTCCAGCCAGAAAGCAAAGTGTTTTTTAAGCTTATCATGGAATTACTTAAACTACTCATTTGTCAATGCCTTTATTTTTAGTATTTTCTGACATTAGAGGGCTAGTGATTGAAAAAAATCATCCCACTGATTTTCCCACATTCTTCCATGTAGTGCCTGGATTTTTCTGGGAAGCTCCAAACAAGAATTGCAGTGGTATGGCAGACTGCTTAGCTCATGCAGTTGAAAGTGGCAATTCAAATGTCAAGCACTGAGCGAGCAACTGATTTCCATAGTTCCATAATTAAGTCCTTTCTTAGGCATTTATAGTTCAGCAGTGCAGCCCTTCTCATTTTGTGGTCCCAGGTGTGAGAAGCAGCTGGTTGGCTGTGCCTGCGTGGGTGACCAGCTGTGCCTGGCGTGTATTCATGCAAGAGACAATTGCAATGCAAAATGTGCATTACCTAAGAGAAGATACTGTACTACAGGTCGGTACCACAGCCTGCCCTGTACAGCAACCAGATGAACTTCTGCTTTTCAGACAAATGAATGCATCAGATTAAGTTGTTCCACAGACTCCTCTACATGTGCAGGGAAGGTGCAAACATCATATAAGACCCATTGGGGAACTCAAAATTACATTTCATGCATAGACTGAATTAGGTATTTATTTTACTTGTAGGTATATATATACGTTTTGTATCTGAGTCATGCAAGTTGAGATCCATGTGTAAATACTAAAAATCTGGTATTTGCAATTAGAAGTTGTTTGACATATAACAGGATGCTGGTCCAGAATGCACAGAGATAATAAAGTTTGAATGTGACAAGATTTAGATTCATCCTAAACAAATGAACTGTATTTAATCTTGCAAATGCTAATATGATTAGAAAAGAAAAAGAAAAAAAGTGTTTATGTCAATGTGGTTAATAGCCCATTTTTTCAAATTATGATAACATGTCTTTCTTGCCTTTTTAGGAAAAGATACAATTATGATAAAAGCCAGATTCTGTATTTTTCATTACCCTTGGTTACAAATGCTGGAATTAGGGTTGACTGACGCACATTGCACAAATATGATGCTTTAAACTATGGACCAAAACACAAAGTCAACAGTTTCACATGGCAGACAGGAATGAGTAATCCTGGACAAGGGCAGGCTTACCAGTAATACAACCTTTAGGCTATACAGTTTTGTATCCTTGCTTTATTAGACTTCCTCTAAATGAAAAAATCATTCTCAATGATAAGTGCCCCAGTTGGACAACAACTGCATAGACTGATTAGAAGGCTGGAGAATATACTTACTTCCAATATATCTCCCCATAATCCAAGTTTTTGGACTTACCTGCAGTATGTACATGCAAAGCATTCAGACATAATTTTTCAATCACTTGTAACAAGAAACAGCTTAAAACATTGTTTTGTTTTGTTTTGTTTTGTTTGTGATCTTGTTTCACAATTATGAGAATTTCACCAAAGTTCTAATTTTAGAAGGATAAGAGACATCATTTGAGTGTTGAAGAACAGTCATAGTAGTGACTAATGGAGTAAAGGTTGTTTTGTGATAGGTGGATGAAGAAACTTGGGCTGCTAAAGGAGAAAATAGGCAAAACCAAGGTTGGAAATAGTAAATAAGTACTGGACATTGATAGATCATGGGCTTACAAGGTAGTGAGCAGAAAGAGGTGGAGAAGATGAACGATTCTGAAGGAGGTCAAATGCATCCATCGAGAAATGGAAAAAGAAACAAAGCAGACTGATGACAAGGTTGAGCAAGTGGTAAATGGATGAGATGATCCATGACTGAAACCCAGTCTTGGAGGTGGTGCTGAGGAATTGATGGGGATGTCATTGCAGTTACCAGTTACCCAGTATGAAAAAAGGAGACTTGAGTAGAGGAAAAGTTCAGTCAGCATTATTTTTCTCTTTATTTTCGTCAATCTGTGTAAGCTTTGAAATATTACATGTGTCCTGTCTATAGGCTCTGAACTTTTACCATGTCCATAATGTAATAGATAGAGTTCAGGAACTGTTTGATTCATAATGCTTTTTCCTTCTTTGAGTATTCACTTATATGGATTTAGATTTATATATCTAGATATATATTTAAGGAGAATGAAGACAGTAAGATAAGTTGGTAAACTGCCTGCAGTTTTCTCTTCCTATATTAAACGTGAACATACTGAATGCTAGAGCTGTCATCATCACACAATCAAGGTTGAAGCAGCATTGTGGAGCTGTAAGCTCAGGAGCTAATCTTTTTGAGGGCTTAAAGAAATTAGATGAATAAATCTGATCCTGGAATAAAATACCCTCTTTATATGGAGGGGTGGGATTTATTCATTATAAGCAACCTTCTTCTCATATGATGAATATAGAGGCAAGGTTGATTTGGCATCTTATTTTAAAGAAAATTTCTTTATCTGAAACATAGAGGAAATCTTGTTAACAAGGTTTGTCCACAAGTGTCATTTGGCTACAGGAAAAGACAACTGATTTGAAAGGCTCTCTTCTCCTGGGATTCTATTTCAGGAACTCTTCAGAGACTTTAAAAATGGATGTAATGGTGAATTGGCATCTTTCCTTACTCTACTCTAGTGTTGTTTCATCTTTTCTCTTTTCTATATTCCTACTTTATAGAGGGCAGATATAATTTGAACAGTTTTATTTCCAGTGTGCAATTAGCATCCCAATATAATTGACCCTATGTTTTTCTCACAGACAGAGCCAGAAAGGAGCAGTTCACTTAATGTTTCTTTATGAGTTTCATAGTTAGTATCCTAAAACTGGGCCTGGGAAGCGTCTCAGTCTTGCTAAAACCCACCACTCTGTAACTGCTTGGGCCCCATGATGTCCTATGCCACAGCTGTGATTGACCTCCTCAAAGTCTTAACATTCATTGCTGTGAATTCTAACTGCTTTTAATTTTTTAAGTACACAAAAGAAAGGGATTCGGTGGGGCAAGTTAGTAAAGGCAAAATTTTAAAATATACAGCAGTTTATCCTGCAATGAAAGCCAGTGCCTGACAAATAAAATTATAGCAGCCATAAAAGAAAAATGTCCCAGTCTACAAAGCTAATGATCTCTTTGGTAATTAAGATACAAAACTAATATAAACACTGCAATTCCTAACATATAGCAGAGCTGGTGGATTGCTTTGTCTGTTCTGTTTTCTTTCCTAGTGAACAGATAATAAGTTCATGGTTTAAGTTGAGAATAAACTGTATTACAACATAAAGTCCTTAATTATTTGACCATTTGGAGCACAATTAAATATCTCTTAAAATTCATTGGCAGTTTAGTTAGCTTTCCCGAGTTTCAAATGAAAACCTGAATGATATTTTAAATCTAATTTACTTAAACAGCCAAAGCAAATCTTGCCATGGCTGTGAGCACTTAACAAAGTTAATCTCCACTTGTGCTTTTTATAAATTGGGAAAACCAACTGGTTTCAACCCTTTATTTAAACCTGAATTTCTTTCAGTGGTAGTGGACAGACACCTTGTTGAATAGCTATTATTATCTTGAAATACAGTAATTTTTATTGAAAAGCATACTTGCTGCTGATTTAAAAATTATTAAAAAAAAAGTGTAAAAGCCTACTAAAAGTTTAAGAGAACAGAAGATATGGCAGTAATTTTTTGTTTAGATTTTCTTTCCTGCAAGTATTTGTGCAGACTTTTCAGCTGGAGATTTAGATGATCAGTAGGCACTTTCAGTTAATTGACTCTCATGATTAAATAGTGAGACCATCTTTTTTTCATCCAGCTTCTATTTATTCTGCATTGTCCATCTGGAGTTATAAAAGGAAGAGAAACAAAATGTTCTGAAATGTGTTCATAGGCATGTATTCGTGATTTGGTATATTTTTGTCATAATAGCCCATTTTGATGTTACCTGATTACAGGAGAGATATCTGTTGGCATCTATCTATAATTTGATTTTATCCTGATCCCATTTCCTGCAGGCTTATATTTCAAACTGTATGTCAAACTGTGTATGCAGCAAAGCTGTCTGGCAGCAAAGTCAATTGAGCCAAGTAGGTATTTGCTACCAGATAATTTGATCCTTTACCTTCTGCACCTTTTTGAACCCCTCTTATCCTACTTTGCTATCACTTGCACCTCTCAAGGCAATGTGAAAGTCATTCCAGGAACATTAGTAAAAACCAAAACCTGTCTGAAGACTGAGGGAGCTATATAAATGCGTACTGTATTTATTTTTAAAGAGCAATGCATTGAATAATCCCTGAAAGATGAGGGGCCATGTTTTTTTGTCTGTATAATGCTGACCAGTTTTCTTGGTGATGGATGAATTTATTTGAATACAGAAAAAAAGGGAGTATGATAATAATGTAACTCCACCCAAGATAATATAAATATGTCAATATGCCAATATACTAGCAGTTTGACCCTACTACATTCAAAATTCAACATTTAAATAGTTTCTGTGTTTAATACAGAGACATTAGACAATTTGGTCCCATATCAAAGCTATATAGGATGAAAGGGAAAAAAGTGAAAATTGAAATCAGAATGCATAAGCAAAAAAAATTAATGCAAAAATTATATAAATATCTTTTTTCAGGCTGAATATACTGGTTAGATTTGCTATTTTAGCCACTCACAAATAGAAGTCTGAATAGAATAGTCCTGTCACTGAATTTTGAGTGGGCAAGTGTGAATGATGGCTATTTTTCCAATTTTGTCAAAGAAACCCATGGCAGTAAGAGCAGAATATATTCTCAGTAAAAATGGCTATGACAGCCACAAACTGGCACCCTAATGTGGTACCCACAGTTGTAGTCAACAACTACTGCAATCTGTCCTCTACAACACCTCTCTTTATTTTCGATTATTTCACGGCTTGAGGCACCACCAGGCAAGTTGCTTTCCTTCTCTGCAGGAGCTGCTGCAGCCTGTTGTGCCAGTGCTGTGAAGTGCAGTGAAGCTCAGGGTCACTGTGAAATTGAGAGAGAGGGGGCAGAGAGGAAAAATAAGACGGCAGTCAGGAGGACAGAAGGGAAAATGGAACAAAATCTCATTTGTATCAGATAAGATTGTGTCGATGCCCTGGTACAAATCAGAAATGCCTGGCTGTGCTTGGCTAGATGTCCAAGTGATCAGAGCTCACTAGCAGTAGGTAGAGTTTCTAGAGCACAGCAGAGACTTGGTTTTTGCAAAGGATTATCTCATAAATTTAAAAAAAAAAAAAAAGGAAGAAAAAAACCCAACAGGGTGAGGCAGGGAGGGGGAGAAAGGAGACAGAGACTAGAATTTGTTTTATACAGCCTCATTTCTGACATCCTTTTAGTGCATAGTTTTCTGATGTTCTTTATTCTGGTTTGTTGGTGAAGTTCCTAACGGACCTTGAATTTCATTGTCTGTTCCTTATGTCTGTGTTCACTTGGTGGTGTGTTGCCTTCTTGTGCCCTTTCTATCAGAATTCCATCTTACCTTAGTGTAACACTTTATCAGCTGCTGTAGCTGAGATGGTAATTGAGATAAATCTATAGGCCCTAGCTACAACACTAAGATACAGACACAGTGGGCATTCCCAGATGGTGACTGTCCATCAGTTTCACATCAGTTTCTCTCACACAATTCTACTTTGGGGATTTTTCTGGCCAGATATTACCTGTTATGCCCATTTGAAAAAAGACACAGAATTTTATCCTGTGGTTCACCAGTGACTGGTTTTAGTGCTTGACCTGAGAAAAGATGAGGAAACATTTGTTTAAGACCTGCTAGTGGAAGATTTGCTGTTGTTTTAACTGAGCAGAGCAGTAGGTTGCATGGTTTCCATACTTATGTACCTCAGAGATAGCTTCAGTACCTGGAAATGCCCTGCTCACAGAAGCTGAGTGAGGATACTTCTGATGTACTCAGTAACCCGTACGCTGCTTTGAAGCCCTCTTTAGACACCCCTTATATCAGCCATTTCTAAATTCATTTGACCTTGACATCACCTTTCTTCAGTATACATGGGCAAGCACAGTTGTTCTACAGATGTGAGAGGTCACATTAGAAATCTGTCATTTGAAATTTTATTGTTGGAAGATTTTTTTTTTTTCCCTTTGTATGAGAGAAAAATGAAAAATATTTTCCCCATTAGGATAAATATATACATTTTTCAGCCATGTGTTTAAATTTTTTTTGCTTCCTGGTGAATTTCTTTTACTATTGGTTCAGTTGACATAACTGCTACAGACAGAGTAAATAATGCCATTGTTTGTAGGAGTCTCAGAGAAGGCCACATCTGCAGCTGTGGTTTTATTTTTGCTTTTGCATTTCCATTTGTATGCTCTGACACTTGCCTGGAGCTCCACACTTTTCTGTTCTAACCTTTACCTGTAGATTGCGAAGAAAGGTGAAAAGTCCTGTATCAGATATATTTACTGTATGTTCATTGTTTTAATTGTGATCAGAATATCACAGAATTGTTAGGGCTGGAAGGGACCTCTGGAGATCACCCAGTCCAACTCCCCCACCAAGTCAGGGACATCCAGGGCAGGTTACACAGGAACACATCCAGGTGGATTTGGGATGCCTCCAGAGAGGGAGACTCCACAACCTCCCTGGGCAGCCTATTCCAGTGCTCTGCCACCCTCAATTTAAAGTTCTTCCTCAAGCTGAACTGGAACTTCTTGTGTTTTATTTTGTGGCCATTGCTCCTCATCCTGTTGCTGGGCACCGCTGAAAAGTCTGTCACCATTTTCTTGACACCTGCCATTGAAATATTTATACACATTAATGAGATCCCCTCTGCCTTCTCTTCCTTATGCTAAAGAGACCCAGCTCTGTCACTTCCTAAGGCACTTGCTCCAGACCCCTAATCATCTTTATGACCCCCACTGGACCCTCTCCAGTATTGTCTTTCTTGTGTGGAGACCAGAATTGAACACAATACTCCAGATTTAGCCTCACTAGGACCCAGTAGTGGGGGAGGATCACCTCGCTCGACTTATGGGCCACACTTTCCTGATACACTCCAGGATGCTGTTGGCCCTCCTGGCCTCCAGGGCACACTGCTGGCTCATGGTCAGCTTGTCATCCACCAAGACACCCAGGTCCTTCTCTGCAGAGCTGCTCTCTAGTAGGTCAGCCCCTCACCTGTGCTGATACTTGTGGTTATACCTCCTACACTTGCCCTGGTTGAACCTCGTTATTATCTCCACCCAACTCTCCAGAGTAACAAGGTACCACTGAATGGCAGTACAGCTTTCAGGTGTGTATCAGTCACTCCTCCCAGTTTCTTATTATGAGCAAAATTCCTCAGAGTGCATTCTATCCCTTTGTCCAGGTAATTGATAAACAAGTTGAATAAGACTGCAACAAGCTAAATAAAACTGGATGACGATGATCAGTTAGAGCTTTAGGTTGGATGGCTCAAAGCTTCTGCAACCATAGAAGAGCTTTTTCTTTGTAGCACCATTTGCACAGAAGGCAAGGGTCACAGATCCCCACTGCCTGCATGTGTCTGTGTCTTTGTGTTCCCTTTAAAACCTTTTGAACTTGTTGTATTTTAACTGAATGTGACAGAACTAGAGGACTCTAATTAATTAAATAATTAAATTTCCACAGATTTATAAATGTTTCAGTTGGACATCAAGGTCAATCAGTCACAAGATACTTCTATAACAAATCATGTTTTATTAGTTCCAGTGATGTCAGAACTTACTGTTGTCTTTCATGAATCATTCAATGGCTTTGGTGCCAGAGGATGTATAAATGTGAATTTCACAAACATGAAATCCATGACTTTTGAACAGTCCAGATTTTCAAACATATATAAAAGCAATTGATACGGTGTTTGAGCACCCAATAAAATGTCAAATACATAACAGGTGTTCATGTCTGGAAACCTTGGATGTTAACCATCTAAGCATTTTCAGAAGTCTCTGTGTATCTTTGCAAGATACGTGAGAGAATGTTTGTTGTACTCTTGTAAGTATGAGCAACAAAGATACATTTTCAGTCCAGTGATGTACTCATTTTGAGGATACACTGAAGCTCGAAATTCCAAATTCCTCTCTGAATCTCTGCAAAAAAGCATATGGACGAAGAAATTTAAAAAAATAAAAACAAAACAAAAAGTAAATAAAAACCCACCCAAAACCACAAACAAACAAACAAACCAACAAACAACAAAAAAACCAAACCAAAACAAAACAAACTTCAGATTTTTCAGTGGACTATCTGGAGACATCTTTCTTTCCCGAGGTACATTATAAATATTTCACAACTCAGCTAAGCACATAAATCTGAGATAGTTGCTTAGGCTTTCCTAATGGTCAGCAGAAAGAGATAGGTGCTTCTGGAGGCTAATTCACCTACCCTAAGATAAGCACTAAAGGTAAGTAGAAAACATTGCCCTGTGGACATTCCTGTCTCTTTTTGTAAGGTAGTCTAGAGGATTATGTTAGATTAGACATTTATTATTTCTGTTACTAAAATTAGCCAAAATTAATCCCTCATCTAGTCTGTATATTGATATATCAATTTCTGTGAAGTAAAAATATTCCTCGGTATGAAACAGGTAAGATCTGCCCCTTAATATTCCTTTAAATTGTCTGTGCTATTTCATATGAAATTCTTCAATATAATTTTGCCATCATTCAAAAATAAGCACTTTAGGTATAGGTTCTGAATGCTTATTTTTTTCAGAGCCTAAAGTAACTTCAAAACTTCCTTAATCTGATTTAGAGCCCAGAGATTGATCTTGGTCATGCAAGCATTTTTCCTACTGATTTCCCGTTGTTGGCATTAAAGTTTCGTTAATTGAGAATTCTTTACCTTGACCAGTCTATAATCATATTCATCACATCTCAGTGTCACCGTAGTATTTATCTTTGTCATTGATAGATAAACAGTGCCAGTTCTGTGTGAAAGTTGAGCTGAAAAGGAATACTAAAGTTGTCAATTTATCTATGTCCTCTGTAAATATATTCTGAAATTCTGCTAGGAATAATTCAGTCCTGTATCTAATTAATCAGATATATTGTTTGTGAGGAGTTTATGTTGTTCTCCTAATCCACAAAAAAGCAACATGCCCTCTACAGGGAAGTCTGCAATTCATTATCTCCACTCATAAAGTAATGTCAAGCTTGAGAATGTGGAAGAATTTATTTTTTTAAAAAATGGTATTAAATTTCCTTTTGAAATATCTTAGTACAAAAGACTCCAGTAGCAATGAGCCTGCAAGCAGCTTACATGCTGCTTCTAAATAAAGCTTTTCTTACAGGCTCCCTTTTTTCTCACCTCATACACACAGGCACACACGGGACTCACTCTTGGCCGTTTCTGCCACTTTGTCTCTAAAAACAGACAATAGTCTGTCATCTTCATTGTAGGCTCTCAATGTTCTATTATACCAATGACAATTCAGGCACAGAACACTTCCAAGCTTGGCAAAGGCTGAAGTCTCCTCTCCTGCTTCCCACTCATTCACCATAAGTGTGTTGGAAGCATGAGAAAAGAAGGAATGCAGCTCATCTGGAAACTTGAGCAGCATTCATAGCCACCACCATGCCCTGGAGCAGCTGATCTGGCAATAATACCACACTAACCACACTTTAAGAGACAGAGCTATAAACCTCCCAAATGTTCCCTTTCCTCCTCTGTACCATTAATCTTTTGCTCATTATCAAGGAATTTTCAAGGACTAACACAACCAGTTTCCTTCCAAGACTAATATTTCTGTGTGGCTGGACAGGAAGGGCAAACTTCAGATTCTGCTAAACAAGCAGTGGGTTTACCTTGGTTTTAGAGGTCATTGCAGTATCTTGCAAACCATCAAAAATAGAAAGGGGTTCCATATGTCATTGGAAAGTACTTTTCTGGAAGAATTAAAGAAACTGGAAATCTACCTTTCAGGGGAAAAAAAAAAAAAAAGGAAAATTTTCTTTACCCAATATTTTGTTTCTTTTTTACTATAATGTGTAAAATAGAAATAAATGCCTTCTGTTTGTGAAGTGTAAATCTACTATGAAAATATTTTTATAACTACTGCTAATTCAAATTGGCTGAATTTAGTAAGGAAAAGAGTGTTCATTTTGTAGGATTGTTTTGGCTTTTCTAATAACTATTCCAAGACCTACAGAGGTGTTGCAGATGTGAAAGGGAACTGGATTCTACTCCTTTTTTGTGCCATAAGCCAGTATCCCTTGTCAGTTCAGCAAAGGACTGCATAAACTTGGGGGAAAAGCATGGATGCAGTCATTTTCCACTGGGGTCAGTGGAAATCCTGAGCACATTTGCTCTGAAAACTATGAACAGTGGAGGTTGGTACCCAAAGCGGTGCACCAGACAGAAGCAGATGTGCATGGTTCTCTGCAGAGTTACATCTCTCCTGCTGACACATGCTGTTCCTGCCCCAACAATTTACCTTCTCCTAATAGTGTACATCACATTTTAAAAGGCACTTAAAGAGGACTATCAATGGTATCCAGAAATATAGCGAGCAAAGGTTTTAAGACAGTTAAGTTGCAAACACCAGGGCATGCTCAGTCTACCAACTGTGCATTCAGAAATACCATTTCATTCTTTTATATGATGTAGTATTGTTGAGAAATCAGATGCAAATAAACTTACTTTGGAAAAGATGGAGAAGGAGGACATTTTTGCATTCATTTAAATAAAAAGAAGTGAGTACAGCTGACAAGATTTTTTTTTTCTTCACTGCTGGATGTGATATAATAAATCATCCTTGATGTTTCCCCCATTTTATTATCATTATCTGTGAACAAGCTAGAAGTAAGTTGATTCTTTATGAGCTATGACATTCATCTGAAAAACAAGACTAAAAATTCTGTCTCCAGAGGAAAAAATTAAAATCATTAGGGAAATATGGTACAGAATGCCTAATCAAATGGTTATATTGGATGAAGGAAAACCATGATTTGGCAATGAGGCATTTCCTTTGTAGTCAGAATTAACTTGGTAATTATAATAAGTTATGGATTTTGTAATTATTATTTTTTAGAAATATATAACTGTCCAAGAGAGTGGATTTCAAAACAACAGTGTTTTCAACATAAGAGAGAAAATTGTACTAAACTCCAGATTACTAAATAGAATTAAAGTTTATGTACACACAAAACATAACTGTAACTCTACGAGTAAGCTTAATTTGCATCAGAAACATAGTATTTACTGGTGAAAGCAGGGACATGTGACCTGGAAGAAATACACAAAGACTGTACAAACAGGCAGGAACAGGGTTAGGAATGTCAAAGCCCTCCTGTATTTGAATCTGGTAAGGGACATGACAGGCAACAAGAAGCAAAACCAAAACTGAGGCAAATGTGCTCCTACTGCTGAATAGGGTAGAGTACCAGATGATGAAGGATGTGGGAAAGGATGAAGTACTGTATCTTCTTTGCCTTGGTCTGTACTGGTAAGACTGTCCTCCAGCAATTCCAGGTCCCTGAAGCCAGTAGGAAGTCTGAAGAAACAAAGACTTACCCTCAGTGAAGGAGGATCAGGTAAGAGAACATTTAAAGGGATAGGACAAAGATAGGACATACAGAGCTGTGGGTGCATCCCTGATGGGCTGTACCCCTTAGTACTGAGGAAGCTGGCCAGTCACTGCAAGGCCACTGCTGATTATATTTGAAAGGTCACAGTTGCCCAGAAAGGTTCCTAAGGACTGGCAGAAAGCAAATGTTACTCTCTCTCTAAGAAGAGAATGGAGGAGGATCCAGGGAACTACATGCTCGTCAGGCTCACTTCAGTCCTTGGGAAGATGATGGAGTGAAAAATCTTGGAAGCCATTCCTAAATGTATTAAGTAAAGGTGATCGAAAATAGTCAGTATGGATTTATAAAGCAGAAATCATGCCTGATCGTGCCTTTGTGAAATAACTAGCTTGGTGAATGAGAGGAGAGCAGGAGATGATGTATATCTTGACTTCAGCAAGGTTTTCCACACTGTCTCCAATATTATCCTTATAGACTAACTGAAGAAGTATGGATTAGATAAATGGACTGTGAGGTGGATTGAAAACTTGTTGAACTGTTGGTTAAAAGAGTTGTGATAAGTAGGTATACTCTCAATTTATACCTACAGTGAGACTGTAGGCATTACTGAAAGAACAAGATTTCGGTATGTGTGTACGACTGCAAAGAAGATTTTTTTTTTTTCCTGCTGCAAATATATCCCCAATTATGTTTCATTTATTTACAGAGTGATTATCTTTCACTATATAAATAACTTGACACCATACAATAATGCTGAAAGGAACACCAGTCATACTTCTCACATGGAAACAGGACTGCTTTGGAATGTTCCCATTAGATTTACTTTATGCATATCTGTTGTAAATTTTACTGAGTTGAGAAATATTCTCTTTGAAGTAGTGTATCTAGATCTATGTTTTGTTACAAATGAGGCTAGAAATATTTCATTATTGATTGTGTGATTAATTAGAATGGTAGCTAGAAGGAAAACCTATATTAATGTTCAAGTGAAGTTGGTTTGTTTTTCTTTTGTTGGATGAAGTACTAAGTATATCAAGGGAAATTGCTTTGGAATGAATCAGCTGATTAAAAAGGGTTAACTGCATTTCTGGGAGGGAAAACCTATTTATTTTCTTATCTGTCTTGTACAAGAGAAAAGTAAGTCACATGGAAAATATTTTATAACTGTAGCTAAGCTGTTAATTAGAACACTTCTCAGAAACAATGGATTTTGTGAACAAAATGAAACAAATCTGTGATGGAAGAGAGCAATTCAGAGCAGTTAGGTAATACTTTTTCCTACAGTTTTCTTCATACTATAATTTAGAAGTTTCTGGTTTTAAAGTATGTATGTATTTCAAAAAATTGTGTCTTATTTAGAAAAATACTCAAATCTCTACATATAGGAATAAAACTGTAACAGCACAAATATTTTTTTTATTCTCTTCCACTTGAATGTGCACATCCCCAGCACAAAGCAGTGTTAAGGCAGCGGTGGTAATAAGCTTAGGTATTGGTGAGGTTTTTTTTTTTAATAATAGTATATTTCCCAAAAAAATGCAGTTCAGGGCTTAAACTCCATGAGATCTTTTCTTTAAGCTCTTAGCTGAATTAAAGAGAGGGAAGGAAAATATCTCTTTTTAACTTTTTTGAAACTAAATATCGCAGCTTTTCTATTCCAAGGTATGACATTTAGAAACTTTTGTATAGAAGTGAGATTTTTATTTGGTTAAATACACTGGAGAAAAAATACTTTGTTTTGGAGGGGACCTCAGACTTGATGGAAATGTTACATAGGTGAAAAGGAACATATAATTGAGTTAATGATCACCAAAAGTAAGCATTAGTCATGCTAGTGCAGAAACAAATGGCCAGCATTTATCTGCCTTTGCCATTGTCATGCAGTACATTCTGCAGGAAAGCTAAGATTGGAATGCAGTAATTTCTACCTGAAACATTCCTCCCAAATTTAAATAGCAGCATAGTGGTTTTAGGCATTCATTTCTATTCTGGAAATTTGTCTTTCTTTGAGTTATGTAACTGGAATTATTCAATAAAATGCAGGTCCTCTAAAAAATTGGAAACCTAACATGAGTAGCGTCATCATATTGTGATGTACTATTATTACTGCAATACTTTTTCTTTAAAGAATGCCAATGTCTGTAAACCTTGTCCATTTATTTTTCTGGTAGAAGTTGCTTAAAAGGACAATTCCTGCAGTTTGTTAACGAAGATATTGGAGCAAAATTGAAACTTAGTTCTTTATTCTCTGTTATTTCTCTTAAAATAAGAGACCTTGATCAGGCAGTAGGCAAGACAGCCTTATTAGTACACCTCCTGATTTTCTGAAAAAACAACCAAACCTACAACTAAAACACCTGCCTCCTTCCTCCAGTGAACCACAAATCCAAGGTGGCCTGTATATACTGATTGGCAATTATATATAAGCAGGTAGGTTTTAAATCACTGTATAAGAAAATATTGGAAATTTTATGTAAATTCCTAAAAAGAATTAATGCCAAAAAAGATTTAGAGAAAATGGAAATAATGGTGTTGTGTGAAATACAGTAAAGGAGAATTTTAAAAATCAGTACCTTAGTTTTTTCACAAATACTGATATTTTCGCATTTGATTATACAATTATTTTAAACATTTCACATTTGCTAGAATCAAAAGAAAAGTAAGTTTCTTTTTTTTCATATTAAAAAACAGAGACTTACTGCAAATATAAGCACAAATAAGGTACCTGGTCCTAATGAGTTTAACCAGTAAACCCCACCCCACTGCTTATTACTAGATGGCTACTTGCCATGAAAACTATGGACTGCCAAAAGAAAAAAAGTTTTCTTTGTTGAACAAGAAGTGTTTTACAAATACTGAGACTAAATTTATGCTGTATTGTCTGTGTACCACATATAGGCACCTAAGATTTCTTATGTCTCTTGATGCACACACTGCAAATAACAACCTTTCATATACAGAGTAAGGAATCTTCAGAATGAATAAAAGAGCTGAAGAAAATGATGCAGGAAGAGATGAGCACTGGGCATGAATTTTAATTTTTTTATATATGTGACTGTATTAGAGTTTAGCTAGAGAAATAGCTTCTGGAGGTGCTTGAAGAGTAAGAAAATCAAGCATTTTTCTTTATTCAGAAATAACACTAATCTTGAAGTACCAAACGTCTCAGTGAATTTATTCTATTAAAGAAAAAGTGCATGTCCTCACTATACACATCTGTTTTCACACCACTCTTGATGGCAATATCAGATCATCATTAATTAAAATAGACACTGAGTTTTTCTTTGTGTATCCATCAAATCATCACTATGGGCTGTGGCAGTCTGAAGGGAATTTGCTTTAAACAGACTTGATCTCAAAATCTGCAAACCACTTTACATGGGGGAACTGGCTCCAGAATCAGCATTATGCTGCCTCCCAACTTGGGTATTATAGCTTCAAATGAGAATCAGGCTCTTTTTGCCTCTGGTTCTACTGTCCTGCCAGCACAGTGACAGAAGGTGAAGAACATGTTCAAATTCACATGACCATCAAAGTGTGATTTTGGTACTCACAGCTGGTGACTGAAATGCAGTGTGGTTTGGTGAGGTTGTTTTTATTTTCCTGAGCTTTAGCATCATCTCAAACATAAGTTGCTCCATTTGATTTTACATCATCAAGTCCGACTGATAATAATGGATCCTGAAGGTGTCTGATTTAAAATGGTGTCTCATATACTTTTTGTTGCCATGGGTAGGTAGGCTTCCTGTGGCATTATAAAGGTATTTTGAAAATCGTATTCCCAATGTTGATGGCATTGGCTTTTTCTCCTTCATGGGCAATGCAAGTCCTCTAGCAATAAATTCAGTAATATGACACATCATATTGCTTTGACAATCTTTCTTTCTATCAGATGAACTATTAAATGAATGAATTGACTTTATGATAACTTCAGCGGCTTATTCAATCACTGAATTCCCATCACTCAGTAATATATCAATATCATACCAGAACTGCTGGTTCACCTCCCAAAACTACAATCAGTTGGTCATTCTTATCAGTACTCACATTTGTTAACTTACTCTGTATCACCTATCCAAGCTCTGTCTTTACAGAAAGAAACACAGAGATTTCTGCTTCTGCTTTAGTCTCCTGCCTTGGAATGAAAATTAAATGCAGCACTGCTGTCCTTTCTGACCTTTTCTCAGGTTTGGCATGTTCACGTTTACTGAAGTTATCGTCTACGAATGAGTAAACTTTTTCCCATATAGCTAGTTTCTTCCTTCAAATCTAAATGTGTTGTCTTGCTCTTCAGAAAACTGATGTATTTGCATCTAATTTCACGCAGTAGTTTGTCAGCACTTGAAGTAAGAAATACTGTACAACAAATTGTCCATACTGGAGTAATGCAGTTACAGTATAATTAATGCAGCTTTCAGGGCTCTCCTGCCTTCATTAGTGTGTAAGAATATTTTCCATTCATAATTCTCTCCATGACAACTCATAAAATGAACAGTTTGTGCTCATTTTGTGCTAGTACTCGTTTTGTTTCTCAGTCAGCCAAAACCATCTGCACATTCCTTTTACTCTAAAGACATATATTTCCATTTCAAATCAACTCGCAGTTTGCTGAATATAGTAACCCAAATACTGTGATTTAAGACCTCTTTAGAGGTCAAATTCTTTAATTCCTTCTTCTAAAATTCCTGTAGACTAGGTACTTCTTCCAACAGTAGACTTACCTAAATTTGTCTTTAATTCAGGAGGTCCACAATGATTTACAGTTTTAATCTTAAGTTATATGGAGTTTAAAGCACAGACACTGTGTTTCAATTTGCATGATGTTATTGTAAAGAATCTTCCCCCCATTACCAACCCCCGTGATCCTTATGAACCCCTTCAGGGAGTCTGAAGTCAAGATATTTTAGTCCTTTAGTCCTGTACATATTCTTTCAAAACCAGAGATCTGTAAAACATCTGCCTTCTTTTTTTTTTTTTTTTTTTTTTTTACTTAGAAGTAATGTAGCACACAGAGATTGATGCTGTTTAGATTTGAGAAAAAACAATAATCCATCTCTCTTAGTATATTTGTAACTCCAGTATCCAGTGATGGGAATTGTGGAAATAATGGGAATGATGATTACTCTCTAGTAATCTGCTGTAGTAATGTAGTCAGGAGTGGAAAAAAACACTTCCTTTGCCTAATTGCAAGAGTATTTCAGCTTTCAAGTTTTGCAATAGCTATATCCACCTAAATCTACTTCAAGTCTTTTATAAAAGTGGGTTTGCTCTCATGTTTTAGCACCCACAAAACTGTACAAAAATCAAAATTGGTGTTTATGGAAAGTAGTCCAACAAATTAATTGAAATATATACAATTTAACTGCAGATCTATGAATTTCTCTCTGTAGCCTGATTCACAACTAACCACCAGTGTCATGACCTGTCACATTTAAACTCTGGGAAATGAGGAAATATAAAATTAACCTTAGCTTTGCCCTTGCTAATATGTGTCTGCTATATATATTTTGCATTCTGTTTTTGCAGATAATATAAAAGAATCATGGAAAAAGCACTTCACTTACTTCACAGAAACACTTTTTCCCTCCTCTTAACTCACTCTATATTTTACCACTCTGCCCTGTCATGCACTGACTTTGGAGATGGGCTGTCACAGATATTCCCAGTGGCTTTTGCAGAGGTAAAATTGGAGTGAGTTAGACTGAGCTGTCATGTACTGTAATTCTTTATTTTATGCTTTTCAGAAGGCTTAATTTTTCTGAAGTGATACTCTGTAAGAGATACTAGGGAAAGTCTTAAATATGCATTAAAAAGTCATGATTTCTTACTGTAGGAGGGTATAGATTATACCTGATTTCTGCCATGCAGGAATATTGTCTTGATTGAAAACCTTACTTAAACACAGAATCCTCCTACAACAACAGCAAAACAAAAATAAAACCCAACCAAAAAAAAAAAATTAAATCCACAAAAAAATCCCCACAAAGTAACAGAAACTAAAAGAAAACATAAAAAAGAGAGGCTAAAACTGAACTGAACTGTTGGGTGAGTCGAAGGCACCCTACATACAAATTTCTCACTATGTGAAGAAGGCAAGAAAGACATTTTAGAAAGGTGCTGAGGATGCACCTGCCTCTTCAGCATGACTGTCTCCAGAGAAAGATATATCTAACAGTGCTTTGAAATATATAAATTGTTTTGTGGTAAATAGCAAAATATTTTGCTGAACTATCTTGTCCTTATGGTAGTGTAAATTTCATAATTAAAACTATCATTTGGCATAGCAACAAGGATCCAGTCATGGTTTGTGTCCGTGGCACACAGTGATAAGCAATGTACTTTGTAGCAGTATGAACACTGATGAAGACTTTGGTGCGTAAACTTGACTATCTTCCAGAAAAATATCAGAAAAAATGTCCTAAGGCTACAGATTTTTTTCCATGCAGGATGATGAGTGTTGGATTCTTGGACCAATTACAGAAGTGTCCCATTTTATCTTAGTTTTGCTTTTTCTAATTATGAATTACGTGTAATTTACTATACAGTGTTGGGGGTGGGAGGTAAAGCCACCTTTACACCTGCAGTCCTGAAGATTTCATGTCTTTCATTATTCAAAGAACTGTTGATACAGATGTTATGCTCATAAAATTTCACATGCATATAATGTTTCCTACAATGATCCCTTGTACCTTATGAGCATAATTAAGCCCTGCAGCACAGTTAAAGGCCATTCTGGTTTCATAAACAAGTAAACTGAGGCATTCCAGTCATGACTTGCTAAAATTACAACAATTTAATGATCACATTAGCGGTGGAAGCTGGGGGCTATGACTACCGATTGTTTGATCCGAATTGTAAGAACATACGGCCTCCATTAACCCAGACTGACTTCAACTACAGCCACACTCCTTTATAACTTTGTATTGCAAATGTTTCGCTTGCATTAAGCTGTAATGGTTGTTGACATTTATATTTCATCAGCTACCTCAGTTCCGAGTGCCTCTTTCATAGGGTTCAGCTTTGCAAAGACACATGATAAATCCCTTTTTATACACTCACATTTTTCCCTTATTTCTTTCCATTGAGTTTCTACCCTGCTCTACAAAACCTCGTCACTGTGACCCCACAGTGTGCTAAGCACACTTTAAAATTCTCTGTCCTTTCCTGATGATTTCTTTCATTAGTGACATTCTTCAAATCAAATGTACCTAATCCATGGTTCAGTCTACTAACAGGAAATCGGTTCAGTGAACAGGGTTTTATGTAACAAAAGAAGTGCTCACTTAGAGAGTACTTTTAATACTTTGTTCATTGAAAAAAATGCTGACTTTCGGATTTTTCTGACTTTAATGCTCTGGTGTTTCAGTTTGGATTTAGCTGTAAATGAAAGCCTTCGAAAGCCATATAATCCATCGATCTCATACTTGCTGAAGCACAAGTTTCATGGTACATGAATGTTTTTTATTCTTTTTCTTTTTCTCTTGTAATTATGTCAGCTTTGTTACTTCCAGGCACAGTTAATTCTGTTGTCTGTTCTGCTGTACAACTCTTAACCAAGGTCCAAATATCTATTGTGTTTTATATTTGTTTAATTTTGGAATATTAATTGCAATCCCAGCATCTGAGTACATTTGGTGGGAGTACGGGGTGTCCTCTTTTTTATACTGACAGTACTTCAGTTATTGGGCTGTTGAGGCTTAGGTGTTCTGCTTTGAGATGTGGCTATCTAAAGATATAGTTATCTATATCTTATTTTATTTTTGGTTTTGTTTTGTTTACACAGACTTTTAACTATTTCCTGAGACATTTCCTGAGACTATTTCCTGTAGCCTGACAGGAACACGTTTTTATTTCTCTTAGCTTTCCAGAGGGGATATTGATATGAGAAACTACTAGAGTGCAGATCATTAGATTATCTTATCACCTCTCAAATCAGTTTAACTAACTGCACAGTTCAGTGTTCTAAGGAAATACCAAAATCTGTTGTCACCACCACCACTGTTTGCTTGGCTGGCTTTCAAAATTGTTAATCTATTGGTAATACTCCAGAGAGAAAGCTGGACTTTTAGATCAGGAAATGAAAACAAGAAAGAGCAATTATGCCAAAGGAACTCCGTCTGGAACTCGTAACAGAGTCTAAGGAATTATTATGCCAATTAAATATATTTATTTATTTGTTTGTTTCCTCAGGGAAAACCGGTTCCACAGTGTTATTGATTAGAATATTTAGACCCTAAAGTAAAAAGGTCTTTTTACTGAGTCATGTCATGATTCTTTTATTCCTTCATTTTTAAATCTACACAAAACACAAATGACCTTGTGTAGCTCAGCTATCATTAAATTATTAATATAAATACATTTTATAGTAGAAATATGCATGATGATCAGATTTCAGTAAAAATAGGTTTCCAAAGAAAGGAATTGAGAAGAACTCATCCAGCACGTGAGCAAGAATTATATAAAATGATTTTATACACTTACTAGATAGTTGAGCTTTTTTCTCATGATTTATCTCATGGATTTTACATTGTACTTCAGTAGGAAACAGATATTCTTTGAAAATCATAGCCTTAGAATCATAAGACAGTTGCATATTTTCTGTATACAGATCATAGTTTTCAAAAAGGAGTCATTGTACTGCTTTCTGTCCCTACTCCTTGAAGCGATGGTCCAGCTCATCACTCATCTCTGACAATTCTCTTCCTTCCCTCTGGAATACATATCTCATAAAATGAACTGCATAAATGGCAGTTCTAACTACACCCTAAATAGGAAGGAATTTCCTCCTTATGTATTCTGCTCGACCTTCTGAAAGTGAGGACAGAAGCAATCCAGCCATTCATTATCCGTTTTTCAATTCAGAATACACTTTACCTGACTGTAGACTGGTTTGGAAGAAATGAGCTCTCCTCATTTCAGTCATCTGTTTTTGCTGTTGTGATGAAATACCAATAGTATTCAGTATGCTATGCTACTGGCAATCAGATCATTGTATTGATTAAGCAACTCTTCCGTATCTAGGACTACCTGTAAAATAGAACATTTCACTGTGACGTGACAAATTGGATAGCAGAGAAAGAATGCCAAAAACTCAGTGTAGTATCCACAGTACATTCCAGTACTGATGAATAACTGTTCTTCTTTATTCACAGTTAAAAATAACATTAATATTCTATATAGGAAAATTACTACCTGTACCATCACTGGAATGAGATGAGACTTATTTGCAAGGCAGAAATCCACAAGTCCTCTTATGAATCCTGTAGGGAACATGAGACCAGCAGTAAAGAATTTTTTTGTCAGTGGGGAACAGTGAGGTAAACTGTGATATCAGAAATCTTGACATGTATGTCAAAAATGGATTTCTCTTCATGTGCAAAGGTGTTCCACAGAATAAAGAAAAATACAGTAGAAGAAAAAGTAAGATTAGGTTCTTGGTGTTGAATCTGACAACTGGGTACATGCGTGACACTCTGGAAAAGCAGTAGTTGCAGGTACCTACTTTCTGAAGAGACTGTGTGCTTGGGATGACAACTCAGAATTGTAAATCATAAAATTTCCACCTAAAGTATCATTAAAGATTGAACTTCTAGTATTATTTCTGACTTATAGCAATTGCAATTGTTAATCTGTATTTTACCCATTTCTAATGTTTGCATTGCATAATAAGACCTAGGAAACCTTAATTCTCTGTAGTTCTACACTAGGTCTTCTTACTAACATTCACTACCCATTGCCAGTCATAACTTTTAGCTCAGATTAGTAGAAGAACATATTACTAATTTTTTTAAAAGGTAGTAGGTGTTATTTCCAGTAGGTGTTATTTATCTTGCATTGCAGGTAATGATGATCACATTTGAATTCACAGATTTCCTTTAAAATCTTTACTTGTCAATTTTCTTTTGCCAAAAGTGGGGCTGCTTAATTCTCGAATCCTTATAGAAAATAACATTTCTGTTGCATTTTGGATGTGTTGATGATCTCCATCATAGTCAAATAATCAGAAATGCTTATAGAAAAAACATTTTTATTTGTGCTAGCAAATAAAAAGACCCATTGGAAATGAAATATGATTAGGAGCAAACTGTACCAGAATTTGCTTTCCATTTGACATTCACTCTCAGACTACAGAGTGAGTGGCATTATTTTCTCTCTTCTGCAATTTGAAGGCATAGTATCTCAGTAATAAAAAAGCTCCTGGCCTTGTAATGAAGATCATTACCTTCCTCTTTCAATGTGGAAGTAGGACCTGTGATTTTATGCCACTGTGAGATCTTCCCAAGAAAGAGCTTCCTCAACCCAATGTTCTTTGTAGAGACCAAAATTCAACTCAGACCTATGAAGTTTGTCTTCGGGAACTGATTGGTGCCAGACAGACTGTTCTTTATCCCCAGTTGCCAGGCTGTGTAATGACCTATATGTTAGCCCAAACTGAGTTCTGAGTGATCCAGATTACACCTATAATTTGTTCATGGTGTTTGAATATGACAGCATTTGTATGCAACTTTTGCTTAATCTTCTTGTCTAAAGGATTACATGTCCCTTTTCTTGAAAATATGTGGATTTTACCTTTCAGACCTCCAACTTTATATTGCCTGATTTTCCTACTGTGTGTTGATAAGTGCTTTGACTGAAAGTGGGTTTTGGTAGAAGGTAGCTTGAATCCAATATAAGCAGTTCTTCACAGCATTTCAACAGTTTGACTGTTTCATTTGAGGATACTTTTTTCTTTTTTTTTTTTTTTTTTTTTTTTTGTGCCTGAGTCTTCTAAAGCACATTGCATGAGTGTTTTGTTTGCTGTGAAGAAAGAGAGGCTACTTCTTATTCTGATGGGGAGGCCATTGCTGAGGATGCACTCTGAATTCCATCTAGCAGAGTAAACCTACAAAAACCACAGATTAAAAGAAAGATGTGAGATATATTTTCAGAACTCTCCCAGCTTTTAAAAAGAAAAAATGCTTGCATGCTGCCAAATCCACAAAACTGGTCTCCTATGAGTCTTGCAGTTGATCTCCAGAATGAGCTCTTTATTGAGACCATCCTGATTTTCCCTACCCTTTGTATCTTCACAAAAACTTGACAGCTTTAAGATGAAAGTTGCATTATAAAAATTGATTGAAATTGGCTATTATGCTCAGGTTTAGTAGTGGAGACTGAAGGACACACTGACAAATGCATGACGTGTATGTGTCATACCCAGATCTTCCTTTCCTCTCTTCTTGCTTCCCTCTCATAATGCCACTAGAAAAAACTGATTTTCCTTAAGAAACCAAGATTAAAGAACTTCACTGAGTTACACCAGAGTCTGTACTGACTTTTGGGATTCACTCTTGATTTATATCTGTCTGAGAGTTAATTAAACTCTAAGCCTTAATGAGATCATTTAGGAACAGACCTGCAAGGACAAATCATGTGGTTTTCTACAGGTGAGTAAATCCAGTGAACTGACTGGGATTATTCAGCCTTGTAAGTTTTTGCAGAATCAGGTTTTTAGTTATAATTTCAGACTTTAACTGGTCTTTCAAACTTTGAGGAGAATCTGAAATACTAAAATGTGTTTAATACATGAAAGAAGATTAGTAGCTACAACTTCATTGCTATGGCTGTAATGAACTACTTTATGTGACTACAAACAATAATTTGAGGATTTCTGTAAAGCTTTCTAACATCACACAGTGTAAAAGAATGCAGTGTATCTGACCACGTACACATTTAAAAAAATAAAACTGTTATACTCGATACAATAATTATATTAAATGTCTTACGATGATATTGTCAACATCAAATATAAGGTAGCTTATGAAAACAAACACAAATAATGCAGTTTGAAGAACAAAAGGGAGAGCATTTTGTTTCAGACAAAAAGTTGCTGCAACAGTAAATGTCACTACGAAAGAAAAAAAATGTAAAGAAGAGAAGGGGAGAGATGGAAAGTCTTAAAAGACATATAATAAGAAGAGAGGATGATAATGTTTGTAAGAGGAAAGTGCAGAGCAATGCCTGTTTCTGTGGTCTGAGGGCCACTGGCAGCGGGGCTCCGGACGCTGCTGCTCTCCAGGGTCCTGAACGCTGAAGGAGAGCCAGGTTGGGCAGGAGAGGAACAGAGAGAGGAGTGGTTTAAACAGGAAATCTGAAGCGAATGAGACCAAACTTACTAAAAAAATTGAAATATTAGATTTAATTGTTTACAAGAAGTAAGAATATGCAATAATTTTATTTATCGATTCCTTTATTTATCTACTTATTTATTTATTTACTTATTGAAGTAGGGATTGTGTTTCGTACACCCTGTGCTATTTTATTGTGGTTCTTATAGGGAATGTGTATGTGCATGTTTTTGCATGCTCATGCACAATATTTAGAAAAGAGTTTGATGTGTTCTGCTGACACAAGCTTCCCATTGTTGCATTCCTTGTGCATTAGATCTAATCAGAGATATGCTTCCATTCTGCTTTTCATACTGAGTTAATTCCCTCTTCCAGTGGGCAAAGCACACCACAGAGTGTTTCATTTACTTGTCATGGTGAGATCAGGAAATCTATTGTTAATTATTATGGTTTCAATTCCCAACTCAGCTGCCTATGTCAGATGTGCAATTGTGTGAGTGTTTGACTATTAATGACTAGATGGAATATTATTATGTACACTATGAATATGAGGCGCTTTTTTTAGGCAAACTGTTCTAGAAAGAAAAAAATTAAAACAGTACCAGAAAAGTCTGATAATCTCTTACACAACTGATCAATAATCGATTTAAATACAGAACTATTAGTTTTATGTGTGCATATAGGAAATAAGTGATGCAATTTGTTGGACTTTTAAATGGACATAACATGAAAAGACACATCTTTTAAAGCAACATATGAATACAGAGATGGATACTATTAATTATAATAATAACAGCACATGTTTATTAACCAGAAAATACTACACCTATCTAAAATGCTGAAAATACATGAAAAACGAAATAAAATAACTGAAATAGTATCTGATCAATCATGTATCTATCATACCTATTTTTAAATAAACACAATTCTTTTATATATATTTTGATTAATTTAATTATTACTTGTTGTTAGTAGGAGCTAGTCAGTCAAACAAACAAAGAATCTAGAATTTCAGTTTAAACTACTAGTCTACAAAGTTCCCAGTGAGTTCCCCATGTTGGGAAGAGCAATAGTATGAAAAATGCTTACCTCCACATCCCGTATAATATGGGGAGATGGGGAGGGGGAATCAGCCACTTTTCAGTAAAATGTCTGTTGGCTTCAGTGGAAAATTACAGTCTTTGGTAAGTAACCAGTATGAGATGCAGGAGTGAATGTGACACCATTCTGTAAGTACCAAGCTGTGGACTTGGACTATTTTCGCAAAAAGTATAGGACTTCCATTTTCTTTTGCCAAGGTATTATAGCGTCCCCATATAAACATGACTTATTTTAAATAAAGTATGTTAATAACATATATACAAATAGAATACCAAAAAGTATTTTGCATTCTTCTGTGAGTTCCTTTATTGTGACATTAAATAAATAAATAAATAGAATTTTAATAATTACATTAGGGGAATATAATAAACTAATGGAATGAATGCTTAACAAATTGATTTTTTTATTATTATTAGCATTATATTAATCCAAAAATTTGCAATTGAAATTTTGAGCACTGTTTCAAAAGAAGGTTGTGTCATACGCAGGAACTAGTGAGCACTGAGTAAACATGCTGTTGAGCAAGTAATCTCTAGCAAGTAATAACTTGGAAGCACAGTGCAGTAATATTAGTGTAAGAAGGCTCAGTCAAGAGCCTTGTTATTTTGCAATATTACATCAATCCCTCCTGCAAATTTTAACTTTCTTTCTCTCTCATTCTTTCTCTTTATTCTTTCTTTTTCATTCCTCCTAGTAGTAGGATCAGCATTGCACAAAGGATTAAAGAATCTTTCCTAAAATGTAATTTAGTTCTTTTTAAATCACAGATAAATAATACTGGAATAAAAACAATTTCATGTCATTAATAATGTTGATACAACCACAGTAATTTTCAAATTTACACCTCAATTATCATTTAAAGCTCAAGAAATTATTTTTCTCCCTGAAAAAGTTTTACAAATCAAAACTTGTTATGCTTGACTATTTGAAAGAGGAAGGAACAAACTTGCAAAAATTATTACTTTTGTTTAAAATTGTATTTAATCAAAATATCCTTTATATAAGAGGAGAACTGGCAAAATCTTTGACCAGTTTTAATGGATTTAGGTAATCTTCTTTGCAACACATTAAGTGGTTTTAGCAAAATCATTTGTTGTCTTTACAGTTTCAGATGAAAGAGGACTAGGAAGCAGTCAAAAAGATAAGGACATGCTTTTATTTAATTCTTTCCCATAAACAGTTGAAATCTAGAGAGATTCTTTCCAAACTATTCTATCTATTTTCTCAAAAGAACAAACTAAAAGATATTTTTCCTATTGGACAAAGGATAGTTTTGCATAATTCAAAACATTGTGTCTTCCCAGTTCCAGAGAGAGAAACTATCAACAGATGGGCAAAGTCATAGATGCAGAAAGACATTCCAACTCTAGCTTCAAATAAAATAGGTCACATGCTGTAAACTCAGACTAAGTAGAGCTTTAATTTTTGCAGTCAGTACCACAAGAGTTGTGTGGTTAGGCTGCTGTTTAATAAATGTGGCATCTTTATACAATTCTCTGGGAAGAAGGGGAAGAGGTCCTGTAATAAGAGAAGTGTGCTGAGAGAGTCAGTCAAGTGCCATTGGAAGAAGAGGTCCACACTGTGAATAAACCAGTAATTGACATCTTGTGGCTCCCCTATTGTAATTCAATTATACTGTATTGAATTCCAACAGGGGAAAGCGGTAGGGGCGCAGATCCTCACTGCCATGCTACCATAGACCATCCCACTGACAGGCACTGGAAACCAATTAAAAACTTACTTATCCGAAATAACACACTTAATGAACACACTGACTGAAGAGGACTATAATTATCTTCTCCTTCTCATCATGAGCCTGAACAGGCAATATTACAGTCTCAAGGAGAAACAGTTAAACTATCCCAAGAAAGTTAAATTAATATCCTCCAAAAAATAAGTGGGCATTTTTATGGATTTCCCCCCCCCCCCCCATTGCTACCCACCTCTTTCTACCAAAGTTATTAAGACTTCTGTGTTTAGCAGTTAGATGAAGACATTCAGTGTTCTCTGAAACACAAGTCTCAGAATTGGTTTGCAAAGAATTTTTGTAAAAGTTTGGCTGAAATTTGCACATTTTTCCCCCAAACCTTCTACGAATTAGTGTGCAATTTAGCTGAGCCCTCTACAAATTTTGTACAAGGGAATAACTTTTCCTTCTACTCAGCACTAGTGAGGCTGCATCTGGAGTACTGTCTGGGCTCCTCAGTACAAGAGAAACATGGATCTCTTGGAGCGGTCCGGTGAAGGGCTACGAAGATGATTAAGGGACTGGAGCATCTCTCTTATAAGGAAAGGTTGAGGGAACTGGGCCTGTTCAGTCTTGAGAAGAGATGCCCGAGAGGGGACCTTATCAATGTGTATAAACATCTGAATGGAGAGTGTCAAGAGGATACAGCCAGGCTCTGCTCTGCTCTGCTCTACTTGGTGCCAAGCAATAGGAAAAGAGACAACGGGCAGAAACTGATGCACAGGAAGTTCCACCTGAACATGAGGAAGGGATTCTTCACTGTACAGGTGAGCAAACACTGGAACAGATTGCCCAGAGAGAGTGTGGAGTCTCTGTTGCAGGAGATATTCAAGAACTGTCTGGATGCAATCCTGTGCAATGTGCCCACAGGAAAAAACCAGCATGGACGTTCTAGCAGACCTGATGGTGAATTTCCTTCTCATTTTCAAAGGAATTTTGTTTCTTCTATTTTTCCCATTCATCTGTTTTTTGAAGAAGGGAAAGTTTCCAAAATTTCTTTTCGTGGCTTCCCATAATTTGACAAGAAATGGCCATGAGCTCAAAAGGATATTTATATTAATCTGGCTCATCATATCACAGTTCTTTCTGTCTGTTCTAAAGCCAAAGATGACTAATTCCTTCCACGGAAAACCCTGCATTAAAGGCTTTTTCTAGCATGGGTCACAGCCCAAACGTGTCAAATGGCTTATTTATAATGTCACGGGGTTCAGACCACATCTCTACCTCAGCCTTCCTTCTTTCATTTTCTTCTGGACAATCTTTGTCCTATGATCACAAAGGACTGTAGGTGCAGCCAAAACCCAAACCAAATCCACCTGAAAATTGGTAAACTTACTGATTCTAACTTATAGTATTTCTGAGGGTGCAGGATACTTAAAATATTGTCAATGCTACTTTTGTTGTGGTTTTCTCCATTGTATAAATTATGTGTGTAACTTGTAGGCACTTGGATGTCCTCACTCATCAGTAATATTGATGTAAAGGATCTGAAGTCAATAGTGGTTTTCCTTCTTTAGCACTAATTTTCAAGCACAGACTTGCAAATTCTACATCTGAGGAGTAATGGGGGAAAAAAATTGTGCCTGTTTGCTGCACAAATTCAAAAAGACTTCATAAATACATGACATATCCGTTTTCTTACTGATTGAACAGAGTTTCATTTTTAAGCATATACCTTTTTGACTTGCATATAAATGAACTGCAAAAAAGATGCAACCTAGTTCTATGGCTTCTTTTAGGAATAAATCCAGCCTAAAGGCTGATATGTATTATAAATAAAATAGGGATTTTTATTGTTATTTTATGTTGATATATGCATGTTTTTACTGTTTTGAAATTAACATTGCAAATATTGAGACTATTTCTATCACGAAGTAGACCATTAATTTATTTTTGTCATGCCTCAATAATTTGATTATGTCTGTGTTGTTGTTTAAATTAAAGCTCTAATTTTTAAAAGAGTATCATTTAAAACCAGTGATTCTTCTGGGAAACTTTCAAATTCCTCTCAGAAGATTACAGGCGATAAACTTAATGATTAAAAAATATTGTATTTACTTCTTCAGTTAAGTATCAGTTTGTGCAGATTTTTATTTTGCTAAGTATTAGTGCACACAGTTTCCAAAACATAAGTGTTATCTGCATGTTTGAAACAGGTTTTCATCCATATTTATTATATGGACAGGTTTAATTAGTTATGTATACATCTGTATATATATATTTATGTATCTGTGTGCATGTATGCACATAGCCTTTAGATGGAAGATAATCCTCCAGTTTCTTCCAGTGGAATAGGCCTGTACTTATTACTGCATAAACATGCAAATTCTGAATGTCTTGTCCCTGACAATGTGTGTGGCAGCCCAGACATTGTAAAAGGCTTTTTTTGGAAGTCTGAAATCATTGCTCTGTTTCTTAGAAACTAAATTACTCTTTTGTTTGAGAGTTGTAAGCCATACTTTGCACTAGATGGGTGACCACAGCATTTCATTGTTGAAACTCTGTAGGGTACTCTGCTTTGCTGAAGTGGACATTTTTGGCGACTGTAATAAGTATGCATAAGATGGGATTCTCTTGCTCATCAAGAAACTCATCACATTCAATGGAAGTCCTGTGCAGAATGACACAACTGCATTCTAGTAGTTGACTTTAGGTTGGAAATTTTCTCAAATTGCCCCATGATTTATACAGTATTGCAACTACGGTAGGTATCAGGCAGGGTAATTTGTATCTGTTTGCTTTTTCAGCAATGTCAGTTTAGGCCTATTTCTTTACTAAACCCAAGTTTTATGTTGACTTTATAGCAGTAAAAAAATGTTGCCAATATCCAAGTTAAAAAACACCAATATGTGTGTAATTCTGTGTTCTGAGTTCTGAAGACATGTAGCTTGGCTGTCCCTGCTAGGCTCTTCAGATGACTTTCTCAGCTGACTCTCTCCTGTTTGACCCTTTCTAGCCAATATATGTTGTTACCCTTCTTTCACTATTGTTGTTTCAGGAGAGTGAGGGTAAAAAATTACTAATAGAGTAACTACATGTGGATATACAGAGTCCCCCTAAAATTGCACTTGCAACGAGAAACTTCAATCATTGAGATGGAGTTGTTTGGTTCTTCTGTCTTCTTTTGGTTCCTGTGTCATTTGTTGTTGGGATCATCATAAACACATTCAAGTCTTCAGTGTGCAATAATTATCAGATATCTTTCTACAAGGATATACTTACCTTGGCATAACAGGAATCCTACTTCACAATTTCTTTTCAACATTAAATTAAATGTAGCAAAGCAAAATTCCAGTGGTTTTTGTTTTTTTTTTCTATGAAGACTGGCTTGAAAGAATGCCATATATTTTAGTTATGGGATTTTCACTAACCCCTTGGAGTCAGTACTGGCTTCTGCCAAAAACTCATTGACTATGGCAGAAATCTGGGCTATGATCTGAAAGCTGTGAAGCACCCCTACTAGAGTATTGCTAAAGAGGATGTATCAGGGTTAAAAACCTTGTCAGGGTTAAAAACCTTAAGTCTCTGAAAGTCAGAGCAAGATAGAGTTGTTAGTATCAGTCCAGTAGAGTCCACCTAGTAATCTGGTGCAGATAATCCATGATCTCTCATATAACTCTTTTCCTTCAGTATCCTAAAAGAAATCCAGGTCACTTCTTTGTGTGCTTATCTAAAGCATTACCTTATATCGTAAGAGTGATAGTATGGAAACTAAAAGGTGGAAATTTGCATTCTGTGTGTAGTGCCAGAAGGACTGAAGTGTCTGTGGTCAGATCTGAGATGGATAAATGGTGTACCTGTGCTGGATGATGGATGGATGAGTACAGTTTCTGTCTTTAACTTGAGTCTTTAAGAATATGGTCACAGGAAAATGGACTTAGATTTCTTCTGGAATAGGTGATACATCACATCTACACATTTAAAGTTTCTCAGAAACACTGATTAAATGTGGATACCTACTTTACTCTCAACCTAGTTTTGCAGATGTTTCCTCTTTGCTACCATTTCATAATCAATGCAAAGGACGTATGGTGGGTAAAATTCTGGTCTCATTAAACCTGATAGAATTTTTTTAATGGCAGCTGGGATTAAAAATGCAGTATTTTATCAAGATTTACAGTCTTTGTTTCTCATAGGTTTTACTTGCAGCATATTGTTTGCAAGTAATATTTGGGTATTTCTGATTACTTGGCAATAACTAGGACTCTCACAGAATCTGAATTCTTTCAGTCTTTTAGAGACTAAATTCCAAAGCCCTGCACAGTATGGTGTCTTTAATCAGGGTAATCCATGGGAACATGGCCATTAGATAAGCTATAATTCAGAAAGTCAGGTTTACAAGTAGTGGCCCTTATGTCAAAGGTATTTGAAACTGTAATATAATAATATGAATTAAGGACTAATAATTGGTTTTAGTTGAGTACGGTCCATTTGCTGATGAGATATTAAATATGGCTTCAGCATAAATATTTAAACATTGTATCACAAAAAAATTACATTTGGAAAGAATCTGTAAAGGGGTACAGCACCAGCATCTAAGAAAAAATAATTTGAAAAAATTATTTATTTAGGAATAAGTCCCTACTTTTAAATATTCGGAGTATCATGGTATCCAAACTATGTATGATTATTACCACTGAAAAGTTTAATTGCATATCTTCGCACTGTGCCTGCTTGTGCGGATTGCTTAGCGGAGAGCTGGAAAAGCAGGAGAATGCCTAACGATCTCCTCCGAGCTCTGCTTCCCTCCCTGCTTTGTAATGTAAATGGCTAGTTTGAAACCCACCACGGATCCCTGCGCTCAATCCCCGAGCATCCTCTCTGATTTTAACCGGAAGATCACCTGACCGCCCCCCGAAGCTGCCCTTTCGGAGGGATCTCGGCGGCGCTGGGTCGGGCAGGGGTAGGTGGTGGCCGGGGCCGAGCGCCCGGCGCTGCCGGGGGCGGAGGGAGCGGGAGCGCCGGGAGCGCCGCTGCCTCAGCCCCGGAGAGAGGGAAAACAAAAGAGCTCAGCTGCAGTTTTGTGTTGCTGTGTCTGGCTTAAGCGGAAGATTCTAGACATTCGTGCCGAAAAAATCAAAGCGCAGCTGAGACTACATCCAACCGGGAAGATATTTTCTACCCCCAGGATGGGCTGGATCCAGTACAGGTGGTTTGCGGATCATGCGAAGGCAGACGGGCTGAGAGCCATGGCAAGGTGGGATAAGGCGCTTTCTCTCTTTCTTATCTTTTTTTCCCCTTCTCTCTCCCTCTGTCTCTGGATTTGTAAAGCGGTATAGCCGGGACCTGAGTTGAGGTCACTTAAAGAGATTAGATGGGGTTTAATTCCACAAAACAAAATCAAAATGAGAGGCACTACGGTGTTCAGACAGATGTTGAACCCAAACTTGGGCTGAGTTGGACTTGCTTTGAGCGATCCTTGTGCTGCTTTTGATGTTGTCTTTGTTTAGAATAGTTCCTGCACAAAACACAAGGCTTTAGGACGAGCTGCATGCTTCTGTCACAAATTGTCAGTTGACTGTTCCAGTGCTGATAGAATTTTGCCAGCGAAGCTGCAAGTGAAGGCTTTGGAGGTGAGGTCTGTGGAAATAGGAAGAGCTGTTGACTTTGAATTCCTTGTGATGCGGGCATGGTTAGAAGTTGAGCTGTGGTTGTTGTTATATATTGTCTGAATTGTAACAATGGGCAGTTCGTGTAGAGCAAGTTTGAATGGTGTTTCTTCAGCAATTCCAAATGCTTTTCTCTCCTGTGATCTTTGGCTTTTCACAAAAGGCAAAGAACTTGATTTTTTTTTTTTTTTTTTTTTTTGAGGAAGAAGTCAAGAGATTTTTTTAAAAAATATTGAAAATAGAAGTGAATTAACATTTTTATTTGAATGGTTGTTGTTAACACCACCATGCCTAAACAGCTAAAACATATCCCAGCAATTTCTCATATCTCCTGCTGGGCAGATGCATTTCTTTTGTTCCTGAAAATTTTTTCCCCTGCCTTTTTAGAACAAAAGGCATTTGCTTTTTTCTTTTTTTTTTTTTTTTTTTTTTTTTTGGTGGCAGCAAGAGAGTTGTATACAAATTAGCATTTTGTACAGGTTAATGCTCTGCTTCATTCTGAAGTAAACTGCCTTAAGGTATTATAAGGAAAGGGGGTGGGCAAACGGGGAGGCTTGACCGATGCCCAAGAAATACTGAATTCAGATGGATTTAGATCATATAGAGAAGCAGACATTTATCTGTAACTGGATTTCAGCTCCATGTCATGCAAAATCTGCAGACCATAGCAGGGAGATTCTTAGCAACCAATAAATCAGATTTGTAATGGGCCTTTAAAAATGTCTGTGAGGGGTGACTGCCAGGGTCCCCTTTGGCCAAATTAAGATGCAATCTGACAGTACAGTAGCATCTGCGTGCTGACATTTTCTCATGAACCTAGTAAAAAATGGCTCCAGATCTCTTCTTCAGTCCCCAAAAGACAGTTTCTGAATAGCCATGCATTTTTCCCCCTGTATTGTTGTTTGTTATAATCACCATTCTCTCTGATAATGTCTGACTGGCTTGTTTTGCTTTGCTTTCTTTGACTGTTTGACTAGCTGAGGGGATGTAGTGGGCAGTTGTTTTACCTGAAATCAGCACCTCATGCCAGTACTACTGCTAACAAAACCCCCCACAAAACAGATAATTAAAAAAAAAAAAAAAGTGTGTTGCAAATGTGTCGTATAAATACTGCTAATAAAGCAGCTTCTGCCAGTACTGCTGGAATTAGGTAAGTGGGTTGAAAAACATGTGTCTTAGATAATGTGCCGCCCACGATACAGGTGAAAAAGAAATGCCAGCCAGTGGTGAGTGCAACTGACAGGTAAAACTGAAAAGCCTAAAAAAAGGCACAGGAATATAAAGTCCTTAAGGGCCAGAAGTGTAGGTATTGGTACAAGCGTTTGTTTATCCAAGGGAGTAGTTCACATTCAGATACTACAAGAGCAAGGGGGGGAGGAGGAGGAGGAGGAGGGAGGGAGGCACTCCTTTAACTGTAGTACAAGTGTGCTCGTTGGAAGAGCCTCATACATGGAATGGCCATTCTGCCTGACATCACGGCTCTATTTCAGCGCTCCTGAGCAGGACTTGCAGCCCAGGGGTGGGAGAAGCCTCTGTCTGTGCATGTGTGGGGTGAGTTCAGGGGAGTGAGGAAAGGGACCCTGCTTCTCCAGAGTGATCTCTGCCAGGGAATTCATGGGGCGACAGGGAAGTTTGCTCCAGTGGACACGGCTTCTTTAAATGTTCCCTGAGATAAGGGGGCTCCATAGCACAAAAATAGGGCAAGTAGCAGGCAGAAGGATAGCTGTGAGAAGTTGTGAGTAGTATGGATCCTCTCTGGAAAATGTGGCTGGTGTTTTTTGTGACTGCTTAATAGTGCCTATGGAAACTTTTGAAGAACCTCTGTATTTATTGGACTCCCCTACTTTCTCTCCAATTTAAGGTTATAATTTCTCCATATTACAAATACAATTTTCAGCAAGAAAATAATAAGCTTTAGAAGCTTCCCTCAGAAAACAAATGGTATAAATATTTTGCTGTTTACCCACTGCAAGAGACATTAAATTTTAGTTGCTGCTTAAAAAGCATGTTGTGTGCAGTACTTATAAGCCCCACAAATGTTACTTGCCAGACTTGTTACAGTCTTTTAGATTAATTTTCATAGACCTAAATGTTTGGAGTTATGGTATAAAATTCCACTACTGCTTGAGAAGAGTGAAAAAGGAACCTTAATGCCACATGCAGATCCCATTGCTCCTTTTGTACAGGTAGATAATTTGACAGTTGTAAACACTTTGCTTCATGGAAAGTGACACAATTGCACAGTGGGATTGCGAAAAAGAAAACAAACATCTTGCAAACCATCAGACAAGCAGAAATGTCAACAAGAGATGTACAAATAGAGTTTAAATGCTTTGAGTGACAGAAAGATTCCAGATGCCTAATTCACACTGACCACAGCTATAAAGCACAGGAATACAGCTGCAGTTTTAGAAGCTAAACCCAACCAGCCTGATTTTAGAGATGTGTATGTACATAATCAGAAAAAAAATGGGAAAAATGGAAGTCTGATACTGAACAGGAACAAATTAGATTTCAGAACTTAACTGGACACAATAAGAAAAACTGTTTCGAAGATCACTACAGACAGAAAAGTTTCCAGAAGAAATTAAATGAGCAAACTTAACCCAAATGAAATGCACACATCCAACTAGGAACACTGTCAATCAATGTGATTATTAACTACATCATTTGAAGTGAATTTTAACAGTAAAAGTCTGATTTTAGAAATGAAACAAGACTTTTGACTTTTATTCTCATTACAGAATAAAAATTGCCCAGGGACTTTTCTTGGAAATGCACATTTCTCATGGTGCAAAACTGACACATTGGACCTCTGTAAAGGGGGAAGGGGAAACAAAGATAGAAATAAAATGGTGGCACTTAGAAAATTTCTCACCACGTCTTTCTGCAAGCTGTGTAAATATGTTCTGTGGATAAACATAAAAGGTCAGAATCATCTTCTGACTGTGATGAAAATAAATAATAACAAGAATTAGATAGATTAGTATATACTAACATGAAAAAAGACTCAAATCCAGAGTGCTGAAGTCTGAGAAAATTATATTTACATTGAAGCAGTCCAAGCAGTGATTGTCAGTGTTCCAGCTGACAGACTCAGCAAACAGCCCACCTATTTCCCATTTCAGCAGCAAATGCCTATACAGAAATCATCATGCTCTCTCTGCAAAATAAGCTTAAGAACATTAAAGGCCATATAGTATTCCCAGTTGCCCTAATACAACCAGTTTAAATCAAGTTTGTTGTGAATGATATCACTGTAACGGGCTGACTGTAGCCCATAGGGCCAAGAAAAGAGTATGGTCAGCATAATTTACTTTTACTTTTTTTTTTTTTTTTAATAAGAACATCCCAGCTATTCCTCTGTCATTGCTTGCACATGTTTATAGCACATCCCAGACCCATGCGTCTCTGTTTCTAGCACCAGATAAAAATTCCAGACAGATCCCTCTCTTGTCACTGTTGCAACTGTTTTCTGGCTGTATTATGCTGTGGCATTAAGAGGAATATGATTCTTTTGGTGACCTTTGGTGTTTGCATACAGAGCATACCCATGTATTAGTGACTGCCCACTGTTTTGTAGAAAATTAAACATCAGTGGTAGGGTTAGCTGAAAACTGTAAACTAAATGTTGGCTGGCTTTGTTCTTTCTCTGAGCATGGAAGATTAGGTTGACTTTGTCAGCTAAAGAAAGAAAAACACTCTCATCTGGAAACATGCAAGATACTCCTAACCTGACGTTATGATCTTATTCCTGTCACTCTTCTAATTTCTTCATATTTTTCCTCTCATACTTTTTTTCCTGACTGTCACCAAACTTCTTTATTTGTGTCAACCTTCTTTGATTTGACCTTACCAACCATCTATGACTTTTCCTCCTAACTCAACTCCATGCTCTGGGACAGTGAGAAACAATTTCTGCCACCGTGCCTTTCTTTGATGCAGGTGAAGTCAAAATTCGATGCTGGGCAAGTAAGTTGTACAGAGGTGCATATCCATATGCTTACAGAACACGATATTCTCAATCTCATCAGTCTCCCTATGACAAAAAGGAAATTATTTTTCATCCCAACATCAGCCAAAACTACCATCAAGAACTTAGCCAATATTCCCATGGTTCAAACTACTGAAGGAAGCAATGAGAGCTGGTGTCTTTCTCGGGACACATTTATAATCAGAACCTGTATCCTGAATTCCTGTATTGTCATGAGTGATACTAAAGGAGAGTGAGGTTTAGGGCTCAGTTCTGCTTCTCTTGAAATTGGTGCCAAGTTTCACTCTGGAGATGATACAAGAGAACATTTAGTAGGGAAAAGCTGATCTTGCAGAGAGGCTCAGGTTAAATACATTTTATCACTTTCCTGGCAAAGAAAACAAGCAAATAGGATTGACAGTGGGTGATCACTGAACCTCTAAACCCCCCTTATGGAAATGTGAACCAAAATAAAAAGTGCCTGGGAAAAAATCTTTAATCTGAAGGTATTAGGAGTTAAGTCTTTACAGCCATGACAATCCCCATTGACAGAAATGCTCATAACCCAGAGGTGATGGAATACAAATGGGCATGGATGTGGGAAGCATTGCAATAGAGAACACATCACAATAAAAGCTCTCTTTCTCAGTTATCCTTTCCTTTCCAGTCAAATAAATAAATTGCAGTGATGTACAGTGTGAAGCATTATTGCCACTAGAGTGCTTTTCTGATGACAGAGATGACTTATGTTATAAAAGTCTGTCCCAGATAACAGCAAGTAAAGGTTTCTGGAAGTTAGTAAGGGTTTAGGGACTCTTAGGTTCTAGATTGGTTCAAGCACACTAATTGGATATGGATTGCCTAACTCCAGACTTATCCATCTGCTGAGAAACCTGCTCTGATGGGAGCACAGAACCTTGGCACTCCTGTGCTGCTCGTGCTCTCCGTGTTTCTGCTCCCAATGTCCTGGCTAAAATCTTCAGAAATCAATGGTGCCCAAAGTTATTAGAGTGATTCTGCTCATCTCTGTGAAGCATGATGGCAGAAGCCATGATGAGTCCAGGAGGTGATAGTATCCATAATGAAACACTGGTGAGCAGAGCCTCTGCAGGGACAAGACCTTCAGAGCAGAGTTCCCTTTCATCCAAGGCTTTTTCAACTTCGGAGTCAGCTTCTTGCAAGAAACTCTGACAGGTAACTTGTTAACTCTGTAACGTTATGCAATCAGATACAATCCAGCATTTTGTGTTTTAACAATGCTGTAATCTACCAGGTAACCCAAAGAGGAATGAGGAATAGTGCCTTTCTCTTTAATTAGAGTTCACTATCACATGGTTAGGATCAAAAAGGGTCTAAAAGCAAAGCTTAAATATGACACTGGAATATTCTGTAAATCTAGAACACCTAGAGAGATTTGCAGATGGCTGAATAAAGGAGCTTGATCAGATCATAGTTGTTCCTTGTCTTGTATGACTGGGGCAACTGGAAGCGTGTATGCATCTGTGTTCAGAGCTCTGCAGAAGACAACCCTGACAGAAGACAACCCTGTAGTTTTGGTGTTTCTTTTTCAGAAGATGTGATAGAAATAGGTTCTGTGAAACACAAGTGAGCAGTTTGTGGAAATGTGGGTGTCTTTCCATCACTTGCTTTTATATTTCTGCGTCACAGGAATCTTTATATCATGAGTGGTGGCTAAGAAGACTGGGATGCATAAAAGGAAGGGGTAGCTCAAAACTTTCCTGGCTTTTGTACTGCTGGATTTTAAAACCTGGAATAAGTGAGGGAATAGTCTGTTCCCATTCTGTCATCTTAGCCATCAAATGCTGTTGTCAAGCCAGCTGCAGCAACATAACCATCAAAAAACACCTGCCTCTTTGCCTATTGGAAAGTCCTTTAGGAAAAGGAGGAGTGTGCCAATAGGGAGCCCTTTATTGTGTTGGGGTTTTTTACTTCTGCAGATTCAGCAGGTGCTATATATTATCCTTTACAACCTTCAGCCATTGGGAGCTAGGACACTGTAATTATGTTCCCTGTCCATGGAAGTTACTGACTATTACTGTGTGAAATATGAGCTCTGCTCAGAATTCAAAGCTAAACTGAGGAAGCATGTTTGCTACTGCTTTCATACCACAGAATAATGGTAGTGGTTCATTTACAGTAGTAAATACTCTGCCCCTTAAATGGTGAAACCTGTATAAAAATACCATGTTGCTTATATGTAAAGAAGTCAGATTCCCAGTGCTGACAGTTCACTCCTATAAGTAAAATTTTGCATTGGTATAGTTCATTTTATTTAATAATTCATAGAGCTTCTTCATTCACTCCTTCATAAGTGTGAAAATAAACTGGGAGGCTGACACAGAGGAAGTACACAACCATTTTTAAACAGAAGTAACTTTCAGTCATTTCTGTAGAGGTAGTCAGATCTCAGGGCACTTCCCAACAAGTTGTCTTAATTGCGCATTGCTCTTGAATGTGTATATGGGTCGGTCTGTAAGTACCTGGAGCCAGTTCCCTCAATGACTCCATAGCACAGGAGAAAACAAAACTTGGGGTTTTGAGCTCCTGAACCTCCTAATTTTGTGACCTCATCCACATGAAAATTGCCTTCTGTGAGGTTTCACCACTTTCTGACTAAAAAAATGTAACCTGGTTTTATCTTGCTCTTTTCTGTCCTGAAGTTATTCAGAGGAAGTGAGATATGGTGGGTGCCTTGTGCACTATTCCATTAGGATAAATAATGTATGCTGTCTATTGTGTTTAGAAGAATGCTTCAAAGAAAAGTCTCTGTGGCATAGTTGTGATAACAAGCAGGAGAAAAGTAAAAGAAGAGAAAGCACAAGAAAATGTAGGTGCTTTGGCATCTGCTAGTTCAGAATTGCAGTGTTTGATACCAGTGTGATTCCTTTGCCACGAGTTTTGTCAGTAGCCACAGCAGTCCACAGGAAATGATGTGTTGCCTGTTGCTGCCCTAAAAACAAAGTTTTGTTGCTACGTACCTCTGGAAGATGATGTGCAGACTGTCCTTGGCAGAGGCACACTGCACTGAGACCAGCTCTTGAATATTTTCTTGTCCTGTTCATTTCTTCTTCCCACTTTCATTTTAATAGGAGTCTCACATGCCCCCACAGTCTCTCATGGAAATGACCATGGTTTTTGAGAAGCACTGAGGTGCTCAGTTTGTCTCTGCTCACATCAGGTGAATGAGTCTGTGAGTGATTATTGCTAGAAGTGTTGGTGCACCAGATCCACCAGCTCAGGTTGTGGTAGCTCTTAAAGGTAGAGGACACATTCCTACCCTCCTACCATGCATTACTTTTTATTGTGCTGTGTGTTTCGTTAATCCCTTCTGTGTATAAAGATTAGTATATTTGAATTATCCATTGTAATAAGAATATATGATCAGACAGTTCAGACTCTACCTCCACAGCAGATACAAAAATAATTGGCAAGATACTCTAAATGTTTGATATGAAACTTGCTTCCTCAGCTGGAGTAACAGCAGAATATTTGGCCCAACATCCTGCATTTCACACTGGGAAAGAGTAGAAGCATCAGGCAGCATAGGGCAATACTTTCCTTTTATACCTCTCCTTTTCCAGCATAAGTTGCCAAGATACTATGATATTTTCCAAGTGATATGACATTCTTGTTCTGAAGCACAAATCGATGTTTATGTGGCCGCACAGTGCAGAAGAAATGTCATTTCCAGTGTTGGTCTCATGAATACACGCTCAGTGGTGTGTATGTAACCAGACCTTTGCACCTCAGTAGAGAGCGACCCAGTATGGAGGAAAATTGGTTTGTTATGTCTTCACCTGAGCTTACTGCTGCCTTGGTGATGATCTTATCTTCAAGCACATCAGACCTTCCTGTCATCATTATAAATACTTTAAAACTTTAGAAGTCAAAAGCTTTGAGTTTTGGTTAAGTCAGCATGTAAATCTGAAAATGTGTTTCATTTGTGATAAACGCATTTTTGTGCATATGAGTCATGCCTGGCAAAGGCAAAGTACTGTAATCCAAAAAAAAAAAAAAAAGAATCAGAATGAACTCTTTTTTGGAAAGTTACTATCAAAAATATCTATTAAAGTGTTTAACATAGAATGTGCCCCCTCCTCTGGGATCATGGTATTCTCCTCCAAATCACCCTTTCCATATTAGAGGAACATTTTCCCTCTTTTTTTGCCTACATGCCTTTCAAATGCCAGTGATAAGATGAACTTGGTTGTGCATGTGAATTTGGTTTGCCTATTTGTTCATCCTTTTTAGGGTTCTCCTGCCCTTCCCCTAAGGTATGAGGGGAGATTGGATTGAAATAGGTGTAGATGAATAAATGCATTTTTGTTTTTGAGTGCACAGTATCTGTTTTTCCTTAGAATTACTGGCCCTCTCTGAAAATGGTTATCCCTGAGTCTTGACTAGAATACCTCACAGTGACAGAAAGAATTGGCCATTGTCAATAAAAGTTCGTAACCAACTATCTCTGCACTTGAGAGGTCAGTAGGATAGAGAGTGTTTAACACGCTGAGTGAGTGGCATGGAGGAAGACAGAGCATGGAGAGGAGCTGAGATCAGAGAGCTTGGAATAAAGCTTCCAGAAGGAAAGGAAATCAAACAGTTTATAGAGAAACAGGAAAGGCAATGAAAAGCAAAATTAAGAGAAATGAGAAAGAAAGATTAAAATGAGTGAAGGCAGAAAAAGGAATCCTTATGCACATCCTCAAGCTGTCATGGTAAAGAATATAAGCCCTACAGCTTTTCCTTAACTTCTCCATGGAAATAAAACAATTATCATGAAACTATTCTATTTTATTCTTCAAAGAAGTTACTTAAAAGCCGTTCCCCATTGTGGAAAGACTTGACATCAAGAACAGTTATTGTCTCTCACAAGCCTTCTTTATGGTTACTGTTTAACTCAAAAGCCAGAAAACTGACACCCAGATGTCACCATGTTACCTTAACAGAAGTGAATGATTTTGCCTTATGGGGGCTGAGGAGTAGGGAGAAAATTTTCTTTGAAAAGAAAAATAATAGTGAGCTGGATTGCATCCTTTGGTCTACATAATGAGGGTTAAACCACTAAACTTTCCTTCCCCAGGTGAGGCAGAGGCTATCAGGGCAGTGGGGTCCTTCACTTCCACCCCAGGCTCTGCTCCTTGCTCATGGTGCTCATGCCATTACTCTCCTTGTCTCATTCATGTCTCACCATCATGATTTCTCCCCTTCAGAAGGGCCCTGGTGTGTTGTAAAGGGCTCCTCTCCATCAGGGCTGTTTGGGGAGGGCTTGGTGTCAGGGTGTTTGCTGTGGCAAAATGTCTTATGCAGGTTTTCAGCATCCTGATGAACCATAGGCTATTGAGGAAGGAGAGGGTAGGAGGGTGAAGATGGAGAAACCCAGTCATCGTGGCCTCTACCTGGTATCCCTACTCATGAGAAAAGGCAGAGAGGAAGGAGTATGAGAGAAATGGTCCATAATCCCTGCTGCTTCGTGGCATATTATTACATGAGAGTAAGAGATAAAAGTGTGCTTTTTGATAGAAAGTCACTTTCTAGCACTTTGTCACTCAGGTTCTTTGAGCCTGAGCCTGAATGAAACCTGGCTAAATAAAGCTCTAAAACATGTGCTTTATCTTAAAGTCCCCAAATAAGAAGTGTCTTCACTCCTAAAACATGTTAAAGCTTTATTACAAGCCATACTCTTATCTCAGGCACTGTGGTGTAAATCTGCAATTACTCACTCAAAATCTGTGGTATTATCCTAGCAGTGGAAGAGAACAGGTTCACCCCTTCCTCCCAAGCAGAGGGATGAATTTGTTCCACATTGTTGGCACTGCAAAGTTCTCCTGACATACTGCTGGCACTTGCCTGCATCTGGATGATTAGAATTAAGCATCACCTTCCTTTTGCAATTATATTAAATTAAGTTAAATCATTATGGTTTTAACCTTCTATTTACACTGTAGAAAGCTTACTTTAGCTAAAACTCACACTTTTTTTATCTTACTATAAAATTCTATGCTCAGGAGTGTTTCCCAAAACATGGGAATGAATGCATAGTAAAAACATGGAGAGCTAGTTGTCTCTGTAATGTTGCTACCAATATTTCTCAGTTTTCACAGAGATGCAGCAAATTTCAGGGTGGTGCAGGGTTTGTCAGTTTGTAATAATGACAAAATTGTTGGGCTTATGAGAGAAGATAGGTGGAGATGGTGGCTAATGAGGAATCAGTGTTGCAATACATTGCAACATATTAATGTTTAGAATAGCAGCAGGTAAGACTTTAGGACAAGAAGAGAAAGAAGGGAACTGTGTGTCAGAGGGCTGGCTGATAGAGCAGCTCTCAGAACCTGTTTCAGCCAGTACATTGCAGAGGTGCTGACCTGACCAAGTCTTACAGATGCAGGCAGCCTTGGCAAGAGATGAAGAGTAAATGTGCACTAGAGAGGTGAATAACTTTATTTCCTTAGACACTCTCCTTTTGCACCCCAGGTGGCAATGTCAAACTGAGAGGATATTCCAGGAAATAATCAAAAGAGTTCATTTGTAGGGCCATTAGACCTAATCCTCTCATCATCCTTATTTTTTTTACAGTAATATCGTGCACTATTTTAAGTGATAGTTGCTCCCTCTTTACTAGTCCTTCACAAATAATTCCTTTTTCCCCTCATTAAGATGACTATTAACTTATTATTTATTATGTCTAAAACAATATTTTCTACAGGTCTTGATAAGCATCATTTGTACACATATATGAAGAGAAATTTAGTGTCCACCTTAAAAGGGGTCATGAACATGCAATTCTACATTTGACATGCTCTGTATCTGTACAAAATGTATTCTACTGTTCCAGGAATCCAACATTTTTAACAAAAAAGTAGACTGTACAAGAGTTATCTTTTAAAAGTGTAAACCATGCAGTATTAAAGCACTCCAAAGAACATATCCATCCATAATGCAAAGAGAGACACTAAGAGGTTCATACACAAGATTAGAGTTTTGCACTCATTTTTTTGCATAGTAAGGACCAAACCTGAAGACTTTATGTATAGTAGAGGCAAAAAAAAAAAAAAAAAAATTAACAATTTTCTGTTTATGAGAACCAAAACAATGACCAGCCATTTACATTAATGGAGTTGTAACACGACATCACAGATTGCATACTTTTCTTCTAAATTAAAATACCTGTACCATTTTTTCAGAAGTATATAATTGAAAGAGACCTCTGAGCCATTGAATTCAGTCCCCCTATAATCATGGGCAACTGTATCATGGATAAGAATATCAGTTTTTCTACACTAAATGCATGGAGCACCAACTATGCTCTCATCTGTTATCAACGTGTTTCATTGATTTCAGTGCTGTGCTCTATTCACCAATTAACTAGGCATATCACCTTCACTGACCTAAATACAGACATTTTGCAGAATAATCTTTCATCCAGCAGCCAGATTTGCTGCTTTATACTCTTCCACCTGTCTAGCTGCATTGTGATCATATTTTTTCTGTACTGTATTCCTTTCTTTTATATTTGTTTTATTAAAGTCATAGTCATAATATTAAGTAATGGGTGATTTTTAGATGAGTCAGTCAATAAAGGGGAGAATAATTTCTAATTTATGTTTTAAAAATAAATTTATTTTAAAACTGTGTTCACAATAGAGGTCGGTTTAACTTTTATTGCCACGGTACACACCCGTGTTTGTGTCAAACAAACCTAATCTAGTAATGCAAAGAAGCTTTGTCCTTGGTGCTTCAATCAAGTCATGTACTTCAGAAAAAAGATCATTCAGCTATTAAAAATGCTTGATGGTGAGGCTTCCATTGTGCCAAATCCTCCTCTGAACTCTTGGTTGTATCTGTGATGCTGATGGATCAATGAAACAACTCTCATGTATAAACTTGATTGTTGTATTTGCTGCACTCTCAGTTCAGATGTCTGGCATTTCATTATGTTTACCCCTTTAACTGTGATTTTTGCTGTGTTCTTCATTAAGTCTTACATGATTTTAACTTTAAAGGAGTAATGTCACACCCCTTTGATCACATCACTTTTTTAAATTTTATTTTTTGTGCTTCCACATTTAGTATCGTTTTAAGTCTGTCTTCCTGTGACCTTGCTTGATCCAGACTTTGAATAAAGAATTTTCTTAGAAAATTAATACAGACCATTCCTTCTACAGTTTTGTTATAGAGATCTCAAAAAAATCTGTAGCTGACAATTAAAATGAATTCCATGAGAATATTAGAATAGTCTCTCGAGTATTGGAAAACAGCAATGAAGAAACAATTTTTTTTTTTGTAGAGCACCCAACTCTTCGTATTAATAGTCATCCTTTGATCTCCTCCTAGAGCTGACAAGATAGGAAGCAAATTGGTAATTTTCAGGGTTTATTTCTTCTAATAAAAAAAAAAAAAAAAAAGAGAGAGAGAGATAATTGCAAGAGCATGTTTCACATCAATGGGGACTTGCCTAGTTAAAGATCCAGACAGGCAGAAAACAAAATCTGGATTTCTAAACAGCAGCTTAGGTACTGTGCTAACACAATCCTATGGTAAAAAATATTATTTCCTGCTCTTAAAATTGTAGTTTGTGTCATAAATTGTATTACATGAACAAAGTATTCCTTGTAGGGGAAGTTGCTTTTGCTCCTTGAATATTTGTTTTATCTGGTTCTTTAAAACACTGTTACCTTGGCCATTAAGAGCTGCTGTGACTCTGGGTCTCTAGACCCTTCTGTCAATGAGAATTCAAACCACTTGTCAGTTTACAGACAGCATCGCCTGCAGAGAAATTAGAGACTGAACTCAGTAGTGAAGTGGTAACTTCTAGCTATATTCACAAGTGTCTCTCAACTCTGAGATGTCAATTGAGAAAAAGCCACATTGCAAAATGCTTTGAGATGCTGCTTTTGAAGCGACAAGAGGAGATTGACAGATGGGAGAGCAGGCTAAAATCAGGTACAAAAGAAGCAAGAAGTGGCCACATATGGATGACTGGGTGCTGTAGCCTTTGATGAAAGAGATGAGTGATTTAGAAATACATAAAAGCAACTGCCAAGCTTTCATTGGCCACAGCACTGAAAACAAAGTGAAAATCTGTTTATTTAATTTTGGGTTGGAGAAGATATTTAACTTCCTGAAAAACTCCTTTTTTTTTTTTTTTCCTGTGAGAAATGTTGTATGACCTGTAAAGAGATGACTGAGGAATAGAAGTACCACCTCAGTGACCTGTGAATTCTTAATGAGAAATACATTTTCACATAAGAATTTCAAAACAGTGTATACCTCTGCAAAAGCTACCATTTTGGTAAACACCTACGAGAAATTACTGTGAGATTTCTATAGCTGACATTAGAAATGTAAATTAAAAAGAAGTTTAAAAAGTCTTCACACATGTAACATAAAGTAGGAGGAGTGTGTGCCATGCTTTTCATCCCATATAGCTTACTGAAAACATTGATATCCCAGGAATGAATTGGTTATTGGTTCTGACAGAACAAGTCATAGGAAAGAAACGTGGTAAAATTACATGAAACCAAGCAATAACCATCCAAGGATTGTACACCTACATTCAAAACTAACAGAAACGAAAGAGGTATAAAGTCACTCCAAGAAAAGTGTTAGGACCTGTGACACAGCTTGTGGTAAGTCATGAAGAAAAATGAAGAAAAATGTCATGCATTTCTTTAGAACAGAACAAAGGGATTGACAGAGTAGGAAGCTGTGTAATTGCTAAAAGAAGGATATTATTATTTTTTCCCATTAACCTGATGATGGTGTTAGTACAGAAACCAAATCTGAAAAGAAAATATTGTTGTGAAAACAAAATCCATAAAGGTTGGTAAGCAACCGGAGGAAAGAGCAGAAAATTCTTACTGTTGACAGACATTTCTAAACAAGCAGAAAACAGAAAAAAACCCATAAAGATTAACTCAGTTATTTGGAAATTCCAAGGAAGGAAAGCAATGGCTAGTGCTTTACGCTATGCTAACTTTGTGTAATTACCAAACCTTTAATGGGGCGGTATATTTGGGTTGCTCTGCTATATGACCACACCAACTGAAACAAAGCTTGATCCTAAAAGAGGCTGGAAAGAAATGAGAGTCACTGGGATAGCTCAACTCATTGTTATTGTTGTTTTACATAGTGATTCTGATCTCATTAAGATTCATATAGTTAATGAAAAAAAAGGCATACTTGGGAGTTTGAGAAAGACACTTTTATTTTTAACTTAATCTACATTAATGTAAAGCTTTCTTTGTTTACACTGTGAAAGTGCTGACACAAGCTGAGAGCCTCTCATAAAGCAAGTTTATTTTTCAATACATCAAGTACAGAATGCACAAAAGAGCTTACAAAAGAGGAAAGCATATCTCAGAAAGACAGGAAAATATTCAAAGTACGTTTTAGTAGCCTAAAAAGATGCTGTTTCTCATACAAATATTTTGTTTTTCCTTAAAGATTTAACCATAGCCTGTGACATAAATTTTATAACTCTATAGATACATCTTTTTGAGATTAATTGGGAAGTGTCCAATATTCCTTCTCAAACCTTTCATATAAACTTAGCTAGAGGTTTTACTTAAGGCTAAAGCCTCTCATGAAGTATTAAGGCTGTCCCAGCTTTTCCCATTTCATTTCTTCAACCATGCAGTTGAAGAAATGAAAGTACTAATCCTCCTCAGCATGGCTTTTAGTTCCAGGCAGAACAGGAGTTCACGGAGCAGTTGGACTATCAGATTGCGTCATACCTGGGAACCACATCCCATATTGCCATGGCAATGACATACAACAGCATACTTCGAGCTGTGCCACCTCCACTGAATATCAGCAACACAGGTTGAGCACTGCATCTGATTTTGGAGTTTTTATCACCATGTTTTGGTAGAGAGGAGTTGTGGAATCTCTCTCTGTGTGTGTGTGTGTGTGTACGTCCATGTCCTGGGTAGTTGTATCACTAAAAATCTGAGTTGTATGTGTTCACATAGGCTCTGTATAGCAATAAAACTCACCAACTTTCCATACAATTAGGTTATGCTACGCTAAGTGCATCCTCCTAAATCTGGGAATTATACTGATCTCAAATATAACAATCAAACACAGATTAATGTTTGTGGCAAAGTTGGGTTTCTTGAGAGAAGTCCTTTTGTTGTGTCCCTCACAGATGTGATTTGGCTGAGCTCTGTTGGGCTGAACAAGCTGTGACTTGGCTTTTTAAGGGCAAAGAGAGCACTGGAGATTGGACTGGGATTCAGACAAGTTCTGTGTTTGTTTGGGTTTCTTTTTAATAGTGGTTTAGTCTATATTCATACCTAAGTCTAGAGGTTTTTGCTCTTTTGGCTGTGAAAATAGACATTGATAACAATGTCAGTCATTCTATGCAACATGTTTAAAATTAGAGATGAAATACATGATTAGTGACCAAGTTTTTATTATCAATATTAAGAATTTTAGCTACTTTTTGGTAAGATTTGATGTCTACCTGACATGAATACTGATAAACTCATGTTTAAGGGTTTTTTACTGAATATTCTATACACATCTTGTTTTTGTCCACATCTTTCCTGAGAACATTGGCACTTCTGTCAGGTGCATAGCAAGTTCCATATATATATCCACCTTTGGATGTGCAAGGGTAAGGAGAAGAGAGGCTACTTGTAACAGAACTGCACTCAGATTTCACAAGTTAGCTTCTTCTGCATTGGAAGTTGTTGGAATATATCTGTAAAATGGAAGAAGAGGATTACGCTTTTCAAATATGCTCATCTTACGAGACTTGCTCTCCATTGATTTTTACTCAGGGTCTCTTTGACTCATGCTAACTTGATAACAGAAATCGTCGCTCTGTAGGAAAAAAACTTCAGCTGTGTAGCTTTAAAACTGATGAAAGGTTTGTTTAAACACTAGGAGCATAATCAACTCACCTTAAAATCATCTCTCTACTTGAGACAAGCACAGTGTTGTCTCAAGCTGGGAGAATGAATGGCGCTGATGTGTCTGGTACTTTTTATAACGCAGATACTGCTTATTTAAAAAGCAACACATCAAAGTGATTTAATGCATTAATTGGATAAAAGGAAAAACAAGTAAGTCTGTAAATGAAGGGAACTTAATAAAGCTGGCAGATCCTTTGCAAATAGAAAAGTATTTTCTTTGTATATTGCAGAATTTTTCTGAAAGGGATTTTTTTCTTTGATTTATCCTTGATTAAGTGTTTCAGGGGTAAAAAATCCAATTATGCCTAAACTCAATGCGTTGAAAATACTCAGAAGAGAACTTAAAGCTAATTGATGTATCTGAATTCATATTCAAAGTGAGGAATTACCTAACATATGTCTGTAAGGCATTGTACCAAGGTGTTCATTTCCTTGCAGCATCTTTCTTCTTTCAAGATATTGCCCTCAAAAATTTAAATCAAAACAAGCAAATCCAATATCACAAATGTACTGATTGCTTTTCAAACTGTCTGAAGAGTTCAAACCGCATGCTGAATTAGTGGATCAGAGTTCTCTAGCACTCTTTCCTTGATGCCAATTAACTTGTTTTCTGACCTTGGGGAAAGTCATTGGACATTTTTTTTGTCTGTGTATCAGTGATATAATGATAATGATGTTCATGTAATGATGTTTAGGGTTATTTTTTTAGAATGCATTTATGAATAAAGAGAGAAATGTGAAGTACTGCTCTGACTAACTTTCCAATCTCTTTAAAACCAAAATCTCTAACTTGATGTTACTTTTTACATTTGTTGCTTTTTGCTCTGTTTCTGTTTGATTATTGGATTATTGTTAATGTAGCTGCACCTTATCAAGGGCAAAGGTATAATTTTATGTTTCAGTGGCCTAAGAGGACAGACACCAACAGAAGAAACCAGGGAAGTAGTAGTGAGTTTCCTATTGCTGTACTGGGGGGTGGCTGGTGAGTTCATGTGGCTGAGCTGGTAAATTGTGAAAGCCAGTGGATGGGTTAGCACCTTCCTCCAAGACTCAGGAACATCATATATCCACCAGACACAAATGGCATGTTATTCCTCAGCCTCAGACAATGCTACCAGTGTACTATGTATTTACAGTGGTCTTGTAAATATAGGTAGTTCAAAGGCAGTGTATGAAGGTTTTTAGCAAAAGGCTCTGGGCGTCTTTCCTTTGACATTTTGAGTTGTGGATGAAGCCTGCTCTGCTACAAGAATATTTTTTTTTTATTGTAAGATCTGTTTAGCTCTCAGTTTAGCATCAAAAAAGCTCAAAGTATGCTATTTTTTGAGTTGGTGTTGGTATCAGTTTTTACACAAAGCTGTAAAGTGAATAAGCTTAAGAATAATTTGAACAGTTATTTCTAGTGTGCTTAATTAGAATTGGGTTAAGTGAGGACAAACCCAGACTGTTAGCCTTTGGAGTGACTGTTTCACTTAACCACAGACCACTGGTCCACAAATCTTTTTTCTATTATTATAATTGATTTTCTTGATTTTTGGATCATATTGCTAGGATGTCTGATATGAAAGAAGTACACTGATGCTTACTCTACTAACCTTTAGATGTATCAATGCTTTTAAAAGTGCATAAGAGAGGATACATGCATATAGACAGTACATAGCAACTCCCTTTTTAACTCATTGCCTTACATTCTGATGAATATATCCTCAATGTCTCAGATATAGGTCAAATAAGCAAATATAAGCAGATCTAAATATGTCATAATTAAATATATTATGTGGGATTAGCTTCAGTTGCACCATTATTAACTTCAGCCATTCAGCTTTTGTTCTTGAGTGATGTGAGTGAACTTTTCAGGCCCTTTTATCAACTATGCCACTGACATGCATGTGCTTCTCGAAGGAAATGCATTTTTGTCCATGGCTTACTCAACACTTGAGTGAATAAAAGGGAGATTTAGAAATTTTGAAGTGTATTATACAGAATGAATGTTAATTCCCTCTCTGGTATAACTGGAATTTAGTCAACAGAAATGCAATGTGGCTGATAGAAGTTTTTGAAGTATGGAGGCTGTGATTAAAAGTAATTGAATATTGAAATGTTAAAAAAATAGCTATGAATCCTGATTAAATAGAAGCATATTTAAATATTGTTCTTAGATGATGTATTTATTTTCTGAGCACCTGATGACTTTACTGATTTCAAGTCTTATACCACTATTAAAATGACATCAGACAGTTTGGTTACAGAGCAGGTTCTGTCATCTTTATGTGTAGCAATCTGCCTGTGTAAACTGTATGAAAATGTGTTTCAGGTACATTAAAGGAAGAGCACTCCATGAGTTAGAGCATCCTCCCCTTCTGAAGGTCTATACCAGTGCACTGTACAAGGGTGAACTGGCAAACTGTTGACATAATTTCACTTTCCCTGTAACCTTTGGTAGTTGTTGCATGGTCTTAGCAGGTGAATGAGATCGTTGTGTACTTTTGAAAACAGTTCATAACACAGAAAACATATTTCTGTCCCCCTGGAAATCAGTAGTAAAACTTCAGATGATTTCTGTAGAGTTGGGACTCACGTACTCCTACAGATGCAGAACAGGAGCAGCAGAAGCTGCAACATCAGCTGCAAAATATTAATTTTGTGGATATCCAGAAGTAGTCATACTTTGCCCACCCCTAACATCTGTTGTCCAGAGAACTGGATTGGTTTTTCCCATCAGGAAAGAGGCATGGCTTAGCCTTTGTGAGGTACCTACACGTTAGTGTTCAGCTACATGCATGGGGATAAACTGAGGTGTAGAAGTATCCAGAAACACGAAACAGGCAGGTCAGGGACACTGCTGCACCACAGTCACAGACTTCTCACCAGTAAACAAACTCTTTTTTTCAGTTTCTCTAGAGCTCAAGAACTGCAACAGAAGCCAGAAAATATACTGTCTGTTCCCACTGATTTTCAAGCCTGCTGCTAATTGAGACATAGCACTAACTCTCTGATGCTGGTGTATGTGACAACTCACACCCATTTACTGTCTATTACTGTTATTCTTCTGGCTTTAGAAACTAAATCTGGCATCACATTTTACAGCTTGGGAACAGATCCTATGAGAAGTAAAGCACTAAGATGCAGTCAGAAGTGTCTAGTCACTAATACCAGCCAGCATGTCAGATCTCAAAAGTGCCTGGATTAGTGTTTGACAAGAGCCTGTTTGTTAAGAGAAGGGAAATGTTTGTTTTAGAAGAGAATGTCTTGGTAGTCACCTATTAAAATAACAATTATAGCCTATAGAATGGCAGTTCTGGAGGAATCCAGGAAATGTTTTGTTTGTCCTCTACTCATCCAGTGCAAAAAGATTGTGTAGATAATGATGTCTTGAGTTTCTTAAAGAGACTTTTGCAAGGCTGACAGATCAGAAATCTGAACTTTCCTAAAAAGACATAAGCCAACCCTACATTTTTTCCCCATATAAAAATATTGCAGTGATAACAAACATTTCAAAGACCAAGCGTTTTAGAATTGCAGCAAGCAGGGGATCACTTGAAGCACTGTTCAGGAGCCAGAACATCCCTTCATTTCCAGGGATGCTGCTTCATTTTCAGTAGTAATTTAGGATACATCTGTACTGCAGAAGATAAATCAGCATATCCCTTCAGTGTTGCCACTAACAAAACACACACAAAAATACCTATTTTGAGTGTGCTGGCACGTGAAACCTGTCCTTGCTGGCTGCATGCTGCTGAGGTGAGATGAACTCTTGCTGCACTACCCAGGGCTGCTGCGGAGACAAGCAGGTGTTCAGCCTTCCCTCCTTGATTCTCCTCAAACCTCCCAGGCTGACTTTGGAGACTCTGGTTGCTTATTCCTGTGTTCTGGTATAGAAATTTCCTTCAACTTTCATAAATTGTAAATAATTCTTGACCCAGCTCTGTTTTTGTAGCATTTATATACCACTCTCCATCCTTCAGCCAACTCTCTGCAAGGCAGCTGTATCCATCGAGCTGGTCTGGTCTTGGTGATTAGGGAACTTCTTCCCTCCCTGTAAAGTCTGCTAAGTCAGATAGTCCCACACTCAGGGATCCACATGAGGCCCTGACACAGTTTGCTGCTATCTGAAATTAATATTTAAGCCTGACAACATATTTGAGGACCTGTGGTGTAGGCTTAGGAAGATTCAGGCTTCAGAGCCAAACCCAAAACTTCCCCAGCATTTTCTCTCAAAAGCTAACTGGGAAAAAAAAATCCCACAAAATTTCTGTATTAACCATCAACTTTGGAGAAGAGAAAATCCGCAATTCCTAATTCAGTGCTTATCCTAGAATATACTTGCTTTATTAAGAGGCTGAACTTTTTGCCTGAAGTTCTGGTGCCTGACTCAGAGAAGCTGCATCTGCAGTGAACAGTAACACTCACCACCTCAGTGTACCTCTAAAAAGCTGCTTAGGGAGAAACTATAAAGATTAACCAGTAGAAAAAGGGGCAGAGACATATTTCTTAAAGACAGGAAAGTATGAGACCATAGAAAGGTCAACACTGTCTGTTTAGGGCCAGGCTCTCCGTTTAGTTCTCTGAGGGACGCTTCTCGCTGGATGGGAGGCTTTTCATGCAGTGTCAGTTTCCATTTGGCCAGAGGAAGAAGGATTACCATCTCCTTTCCAGCAGTGTGGAAAGGAGGCCACCATCCCACTTATCTGCAGGCATGTGGAAACAGTGGGGGAAATTAAACTCACAACAGCTCACACTGTTTCATGTGTGCAAGCTGAAGATGGTGATATACAAAGCAAACACTGCCTCCAACACTTGGGCTGCAGTGGCTCCGACAGACTGCAGTGAGACTCAAATCAGTACTAACTGACAGCATTTTTACAGGCATTCAAGCATTCAGAAGGGACAAGTGGCTGAGGAAATGGATCTGCAGCCCTTGCAAAATCTTTCAGTGATTTTTTTTTTTAATGTCTTCGGGAGTTCAGTTTCTGCAGCCTGGCCAGATATGGCTGCAAAAGCACATTGGGCCATAAGCAGGTTTTCTTTGTATGCCTCAACTCTAACCTACTTATCTAGCAACTCCAAACTGCTCTATGAACACAGCAAGCTTTACAAAGTCCATCTTTGCTGCTTACTGGTACATTCCATCCACAGGACCATCCAACAGGCTTCACGCAATTTTCAGCCCATGACCCAGTCTTCACACTTGGCTTCAAGGCCTTGCACACAGAGCACTCCTACAGCTGGTACAGATATCTTGTTGTTGCACAAAGGACTTGACTCTCAAGATTGTCTATTGATCACCATTTGTGAGCCCTGAAATTCCCACTATTGCTCTCCTGTGAATCACTCCAAGCTGCTCTGAGAAATTTGCTGCTTTTTCTGCTCTCCCGATAAGTCACCACCTCCTTCTCATGAGCTGGCAGCTGATTGAAACGGATATGAGATTTTCAAAGCATTGAAATAATATTTAGCACTCTAATTATATTTTTGTAGGTTCTAGTAATAATAATGTAATATTGATTCATCAGATCTCAGGCTAGAAAACTCAGCAAGTCAGCAAGATTGGGAAATGCAAAATGATTTTTAAGGGCACCCTGGTTTTCTACCCTGTAATGAAATACTGACTTAAAAATTGTGGTTTTTTTAGAAATAGTGAATATTTTCGCACACTTTTCCCTAAATGAAAACTTTAAATAACAACATATAGATTTGTATATGACAGATTGTGCTAGAACAATGGAGTGGAAAAAAAAAACAAAGGGAAAGAAATAAAAAAAATAATCACAACAATTCATATTGGGTTAAAAAGAAACCCAATCCCTTCTGGCCTTATGAGGTGCCTGTGGGATGATGGAGTAAACTTAGGGGTGAGCATGCAGTGTTGGAGAAGAGAAGACTGAGGTATGAATTGCTGTCTTGTTTACTGTATTTCTTTCTTTGGAATCCTTGCAAGTGTTTAAAATAATTTATCTTCCTGTGGCTGCTCCTGTTAAATTCGTTAGATGTTTGTAGGCATGGAGATCTATGGATAGGAAGGGCACTGAGCTAGAGGATATTTGCTTTGGCCAGTGTGGCTGAGGATTCTTGTAAGCTCTGTAGCTGAGAATATGATTCTGTTTAGTAATGGACACATTCCTGAGGCTGCAAACCTCAGAAACTGGCTGACATTCTTTCCATTGCACATACATCTATCCCCTCTCTGTTGGAGACACAGAGGCAGTCCTTCCACTGAACATAAGCTGCCAACCTGAGGTGCTTTGGACATCCCAAGGGCAGCTTAGCTTTAGGTATAAGACATAATCAAGAGGAAGAGGGCCCATGGAACGAGATCAGCAAAATGTCATAGAGAGAAAGACCATTGCATCCCTGTTTTAACAGCTGCACAGGCATGATGAAGAGATGCTCAGCGTCTGGAGGTCTGTGTGAAGCTGCACACAGGGCACAGGGAGCTCAGTTAAATGAGTCCTCCTCACCTGAGGCAGCTCTGTACTTGCCACTGCCAGTCTGTGGATGAGCAGGTCTGGCTGCCTGCAGACTTAATGTTCCCCAGGCTTTCACAGATCTCTTTCTTAATGCTCTCTAATGGATAAATGCCAGCACAGTGCAGTAGATAAATATGTGCTACCAGTACTATTGACACTGAAGATCAGGCATTCATACTTAAGGCTTATTTTCCTCATTTGTTACTTACTTAACTAGAGAAAGTAAAGGGAAAAGGTGCAAGAGGCGGAGTGCTTTCTTTGGAGAAATAGCAGTAATAACAAATCAGTTGTAGTGGGTTTCTGTGGCTGGGTTTTGGTAGTGGCAGGGTGGCATCTGTTAGAAGCTGCTAGAAGCTTCCCTTGTTCCATGGAGCCAATGCTAGCCGGCTCCAGGATGGACTTCCTGCCACTGACCAAGGCCAAGCCAATTAGGAGCAATAGTAACACCTCTGTGATTACATATTTAAGAACAGAAGATTGTTGCACAGAAGAAATTTCAGCCAGGGAAGAACGGAGTGAGAACATGGGAACAACAAGGTAGACACCAAGGTCAGTGCAGAAGGAGGGGCAGGAGGTGCTCCAGGTGCTGGAACTGTGGCCCTGCAGCCCATGGTGCAGACCATGGTGGGGCAGCTGTGCCCCTGCAGCCCATGGGGGACCACTGGGGTGCAGAGACCCCCCTGCAGCCCATGGAAGAACCCATGCTGGAGCAGGTGGATGCATGAAGGAGGCTGTGACCCCGTGGAAGGCCCAGAATGGAGGAGGGTCCTGCTGGAGATCTGCAGCCTGTGGAGGGGGAACCCACGCTGGAGCAGGTTTTCCCCGGGTAGGACTCGTGGCCACTGTGGGGGACCCATGCCAGTACAGCTCATTCAGGAAGGACTTCACCCCATAGAGGAGTGACCCACGGGACAGCAGTTTGGGAGAGGTCCATCAAGGACTGTCTCCCATGGGAGGGACCCCAGAGGAGCAGGGGAAGGACTCCCCTCTCTGAACAGTGGCAGAAACAACAACTGACCGACAACCCCCATTTCCCATCCCCCTGCACCACTGTGGGGGAGGAGGGAGAACATGGAAGGAAGGAGGGGTGGGAGGAAGGTGTTTTTAAGACTCTTTTATTTCTCACTCTTTGGCTCTTATCCTGTTAGTAATAAATTTAAGTACTATCCCCACTTTGAGTCTGTTTTGTCTGTGAAGGTAATCAGTAACTGACCTCTCCCAGCTGTTATCTCAACTCATGAATCCTTAGCTGGTTTTTATTCTCTCTCCTCTGTCCAGTTGCAGAGGGAGATTGAGAGAGTTGCTTTAGTGGGTACCTGGCATCTGACCAGGCTCAACCCACTACATCAGTCTAGTTATTGAACTGTCAGAAGGTAAGAATTTCCTTACCTTCTGGTAAGAAGTTCATTTTTGACTGCAAGTGGGGAAGGCAATCTATTCCCCCTTTTAGCCTCTCGTTCTTGAGAGCTCACCCTTTCAGCAGAGAATTTGAGTGATAGAACTCATATAGACTTTGAAAAGATCAGATGAAGATGCCAATGGCATTACAGAGATGACATCCTGGAGCTGGGATGGTCGTTTTGTCTGTTTAATGGAACACCACCCAACCATCGGATGAGTTCTTAACAGTTGCCTTGATTGCTTTTTCCTAGAAGAGGGACCACAGCACATGAAATCCAAAAGCTGCTCAGTGGGTTCATCAGGGGTCTAACAAGCAGTTTGAAGAAATTTCATGGGTTTGATTTCAGGCAGATTTATGGTTTGAGAGTTTTTTCAAGTTCTAGTTACTACAGAAAATGCATTGCTCAACTTTTTGAATGACAGTAAGTAAGTGTACATAAGCAGTTTTCCTCCCTCACTGCCCCATACTTTCGTTACTTCAGGCAGACAGCTAAATGGGATATGCAAAAATCCTACATTCATGTTCTGTGAAGTGCTCACAAAAGCAGAATGCTTAAACATTTCACCTCAACACTATATTAAGAAAAAAGAGCAGACAAATATGGCTGGGAAAAGCATGGTGTGTACATAAACCCCAGTCTAAAACATAACTGCTTGGTCAGATCTTTTGAGAGCAATGAGTTCAGCTCAGTATCTGTGATAATAGCATTCATCTCTGCACACAGCTTCTAGCCTGTGGATGAGAATAGGTTTGGATGAACATTTCTTGCCTTTATAGAAGATAAACTATAAAAAGTTTGAATTAAGTAAGTATAGAGCAAACTCTGTGGACCAATAGAGTAGCATGAAATAGTATTACTTCAGAAAGCCTACATATTGTTGGTAAAAATTTCAGAATTTTTCTTCTTTCATTAGACAAAATGTCTACAAAAGTTTGGAGGTCTTAACTTTGGAGTTTTATTATCGTTCATACTGAACTAAGAAACTTGCTGAAGTTGTGATCTGAGTTTAAAGGGGGTGAGGAGGAACACAGATGTCTCCTGTAAAGTTGGTTGTTCTCCAAAGTCTTGAGTTTTGTTTCTACACTAACTTTACAAATGTAGCAAGGATTTTATAAATAGGTATCATATGAAGTGCAACATGGCCTGTGAAATTGAAGCAGCTCTTGGCCTAACCTCCAAAAGACTCATTTGGTTTAGCTAAACCCTGCCAAGTCAGGAGCTGATTTGAAGGCAATTACCAAGCCATATGTTGTCCTTATCTTAACACAAACAAACCCATTTTTTTAATAAAACAGCTCCTGTACTATCACGTGTTCCTTCACAGAACACAGCACAATCTCACACCAGTGGTTGTTTCCCTTTTGGCTGTGCCCACCTCTGCCTGCAGACCCCAGCCTGCTGGCCGGCTCTGCTGCCCTCCTTTCAGGCACATTTTGGGGCTTGGCAGGCATGGCAGCCTCCACACACGTCCAGCTCCCTGGGCGAGATGCCCTGTGAGCCATTGCCCATAGCACAGGAATGGAGAAGCAGGAAGGTGTGATTATTAAAGTCAGTGACCACTGCCTGTGCACATACATCCTGAGGTCCCAGGGTGCAGTTCACATGTGAAGTATTACAAAATTATGATGATGGTTAAAGGGAAATGCAAACTGGCCTATAGTCCAGAATAACCCAACACATGAACATGGCTTTGCTTCTGCTGTCTGCTGAGATTTAAGGAACATATGTTACTAACATGGCTAATAAGAGAGATTTCATGATAGTTTTGTTAATATTTTATGTGCAGGGAGTTCAGTAAACTGTGGACAAATCTTGGGAACCAGGCAGAGAGCGTGTGTATCGTGAAAAGAAATTGTCTTTAAGCAGAAACTATTTTGACCAGCTACCTGTAACCCAGGAATGTCAGATGGAGAATTACATTTAAGAAGTGCTTTTGACAACTGTTTTCTTAGTGTAAAGAAACCAATACATATGTAATTTATGTGGGGATTCATTGCAAAATCAGCTAATGCTTTCTTTCACAGGTTCCTTTAGTGGTAAGCCAGTTGCTGAGAAAGGGATCAGTATGGACTCATAGGACTAACCTGTAGATATCAGAGAAAGAAGAAAGAATAAGAAAGGAAAGAAGGAAAGGAAAAGGGGAAGAAAGAAAGAGGGGGAAAAGAAGGAAAAAAAGGAAGTGAAGGAAGGAAGGGAAGGAAGGAAAGAGGGAGAGAGGGAGGGGGGGAGGGAGGGAGGAAGGAAGGAAGGAAGAAAGGAAGGAAGGAAGGAAGGAAGAAACAAACAAACAAACAAACAAATAAAGAAACAAAGAGACAAAGAAAGAAAGCGAGCATGTAGCCCTTTCCTAGTGAATAAATGCAGTATTTTTCCTCTTCACTGCTTTGTATAGCTGAGTTTTTATTGTTCATTCATTTGCAAAGAAACACATGTTCTTTCTCATGAGGCCAGAAAGAATTCACAAAGTCCCTTAATAAATACATATTATTAAAAAGCCAATATTACCATGCTACTGCAAGGTCTCAAAAGAAACACTCTGATTTCTGAAGTCTCATGCAAAATGCAAACTTTTGTTTAGCACAGAAGATTGTTATACTACAGCGTATTTCTAGAAATCAACCTGTTGATGATAGGGATCCAGGTGCAGAATTTGAAGGATTAGGCTCAACCTTCATCATTGTCAAGATCTTTTGTCTGACCAGGAATAAGTTCAAATCGTAAGGTTTTACATTTAAATCGAGATGAGGATGTTGCTGAATGTCCTGCATGTGCACTGCAATGATGTTGCAGTAATGGGCACAAATTGGGAGCATCTCTTACTAATTCTATTCCTATCCTATCCTATCCTATCATATCCTATCCTATCCTATCCTATCCTATCCAGTCCTACCTTATGCTATTTGCAACACCATCCTTCCTTTTCAGATGACTGGATACACTAATGCACAGTTTTCTATCAATAAACATTACATGGTCTTTAGCACCGGGCAAGGTACAATTCCTTTTAAGTTATGGTGAAAGTCCCTTGGGAAGCCTGTGACTGCTAAAATGGGGTGTTGACAGGAAAATAACTTATAATACCAGCTAAATAATTTATTCTAAATACTATTATATATAGCTATGGAGTATTTTTTATGTTCTTCTCTACTTTGAGAAGTTGAAGCAAACAATCTTCAATATCCATTGTCCTACTGATTTTAAAACCAGATGCTTTCCAATATATATTTTATTTTTGAAAGACTCTAAATAATTTCTGTTTGAAAAGTTTTATTAATTAATCCTGAATTGGGAAAATGCATTATTTGGTATATATAGTCTAAATAGGTTGTGAGAGATAGTTGCTTAGATATTTATAGCTAGGAAGAACCATTCTGAACAAGTAGTCCAACTTTATGCATATCTCTAAACACAGAATTTCACCTGATAATATCTAAAGCAGAGGGAATTGTTTTTCCTTACTGTATTAGCAAACATTATTAGGCCTAAGAACCTCGATAGAATTTGAGCATATCTTTATGAAAAACGTTGTGTCTCAATTTAAAGGCAATTTCAAGATGTACCAGTCCATCCCAGTGCTACAGGCAGCAGAACAGCACACGTGCAGGATGATTAGCAGCAAATGAGATGGTGCTTTCTCTTATGTGCCACATCTTTAAATGGAGGAGCTGCTTCTGGAAGCTCAAAACCAAGCAGAAATATGCCCTCTTTTCTTTGTCTCTCTTGTCTGTTTCCTTTCTCTAAAATGTCATTAATCTGAAAATGCAATTTTTCCTTGTTCACTGCACTTGAAATGCCAGTTGTGTCATAGCCCTCTTGCCACACCATGCTCTTCACTAAAATCCCCCCATTATTCCTCCTGTGCCGCTTCCCACAGCCCCTGTAAGCCCACCACAACACAGGAGTACATCCAGGTAATGACAGGGTCCTCTGCCATTCTTTAGCCTTGCTGCTGTGCAGAGGACAGGACACAGAAACGTTTTTGTGCGCTGCTGATGTGGTGTTGGGCCACATCTGGAGTGCCAGTGGGAGCATGTGGCTCCCAGGGCCAGGCTGGGGGCAGGCAGAGGTTTGCTCAGTGGCAGATGATGAGCTAGCCAAGCTTCAGTGATGCTAAATTAGACTTTGGGGCATTTAAAGTAAGGAAGTAAGGTGACACACAGTCATACTTGGGGGAGAGGAGGAAAAAAAAATTCATTAAGTGTTCCAAGATTAACAAAAGAAATGGTTGAATTAAAAGTGTGGCTTTAAAATGCCACTTTGTACGCTGCAGGCAGGAAGCTGTGTCCTGCTCTCCCATCCATTTTATAGTACAGTAATCCCATTGACTTTGTTATAGTATTTCCTGATTTACACTCATCTGAGATACACACAAAAGCCAGTGTCTTTACAAGTCATCCATCTTTGTTTGTGGAGAGCTACTTGTGAGAGAAACAGCTCAGCCATGCGTAGGGGGAAGTCATAGTCTGACTGCACGATCTGCAGTGGCACTTTGTATTATTAGCTCCTGAGTACTTGTTTTATAGCACAAATGGACTGAAACACACCTTTTTTTTTTTTTTTCCCCAGCTTCAGAGAGACTATTTTTTAATGCGGATCAAACTATGACAATGCTCTAGGATACTAGTTTTTCTATTTTGTTCATATTTTCATAGTGTATGAAAACTTATGCTGCCCTGGTGTATTTTCTGCAGTGAATTTGCACTGTGCTTGTTATAAGTGGAAAATACACTCCAAAGATGTGAAACTCTCTTTCCAGAGACCTTGATTTTTTTCCTTTCCCAAGATCCTGAGGTAGGTTATAGCCTTCACTGCTTGCAAGTTCTACTAAGTTGTGAGCTCTTTAAGATGGCATCTGGTTTCAGGGAATCACATTTTCTACTTTGGTGTGTTTCTTTTGCTTCCATTTGCAAACATAGGTGGAATGTCAAATTATACATTCTGTGTGTGTGCTGTTCTGAATTGTTGCTGGTTTAGGATGCACTCAAGAATAATGTTTTTCCTGCTGTACACAGTGAGTGTACAAAGCTGCACACACACACAAAAAAAAGAGATTAACTTAACTTTCTTCTATATTATGCTAGTGCACTTTAGGTAGTGATCATGTAATGAGCTGAAAAAGATATTACTTATTATTTCATTTTAATTTAAATAAATTTTCATACATCCACCCTCAGAAAAGGTAGAAATACATAGGAATAGTCCAGTGGCCTATAAAAACCTTCAGATTTTCTTTTTTCTTTACATTGAAATTTCAGGCTAAAGGGGATGATCTGCATATTGTACACTGTAATTGCACGACCTGAAATCAGGAATTTCTCAGATTACTCAATTCTTCCAGCACAGAGCAAACTGGAAACGATGTTAACCAAATATTTTTAGTTTGTTTCTCCTGTAATTCTGATCTGTGTGATGTATCCCCTCCAACTTTTACCACCTGGCACTGACATGTCCCTACCAAAGTGCCAGGAGTTTTCACCTCGCATGTTGAATGCCTGTGGTTTCCTCTGAGCAGTAGTATCCTCCCACTGTCTTCCTCTACAAATTGACCTTTTCCTCACTTTGTACTCATGCAGGATTCATAACTGATAGTAGTCCAAGGCAGTGACTTCTTTGCTTTTCTCTTCCATGCTTTGATACAGTTCTTCAATGTTACCATCATCATCATATGCATCGTGAAATATATATAGCTGTATAGAAAGTTAATGACAGACTAACTTTACTTTAGACAGTTAATTTATTCTTATAGACTTATTTTGAGTTTCTCTCTCTGAAGGAAATTACATGCCACTGCATGAAGCAGTTTTGTTGGAAAGCTGTACTAATAGTAGTGGTATCCACCTTCTGACCAATTGATCTGTGTTACAGATTTTTTAAAGACTGCAGCACTACAATGTCAACTCAGTTTTCACAAAGTTATTCCTTTCATAAGCAACCTCTGAAAATATCTATAACTTTTGTATTTGTCTTTGTAATTATTCTCTGTTAGAAAATGTAAATCAAGCTACAGGCCTGAGAAGCTGAGCATATTGAAGCCTCAAAATAACTCACACCACAATGAAATACAGCAGTGGGGTACAGCACACTTTCTGTGGCATTATTGGAGATGTTAATTTATTCTGTATCACATTTTTATTTTCAGACATTTCCTTTCTTTAAAAAAAAACTAAAGCAAAACACACTGAAACATTCTGACTATTCAGTAATAGATCTTTCAAGTTAAATATCAGTTGTCCTTCCTGAATGAACCCGATTTTTACATGTACTACTAAATTTCTTCTGATTCTGCAGTTTCAAAATGCTCAGAATTCTAGAAAAATGTGAACACAGGCTAAGGTATCTTTCTTTAAGTGCTTTCTTTTGAAAAATGAGGCCATCAAGTATAAATATTTGGTCACAGATATGGTCCTGAAAATGCTGTTTCCTTTACTGACTTTAGATCAGGCTCTACATATCTCTTCATGGGCCAGCTTTGGTGTGTTGTAATGGTAAGAATAATTATAATAATAGATGCAGTAGTCAGTAGTGACTTCTCAGCACTGAATGGATTTTTCAGTAACTTATTGAGTCACTAATTCCTTTCATGCAGGCTATGAATAGAAGTGATTTTCCAACACTAACCTAGAAGAAAAATAGTCTGTGGTCTGTTATCATTTCATAAATCTATGTCTCCCAGTACCTGCAATGTGACTGATAGTCTATTAAAAATAAATAACTTTAAAAAGTGATGTACTGCATACAGAATCAAAGGTGTAGATTATATTTATACTTCGTAATAGTGCATTCTGTACACTAAAAGTAGTACTAATGATTCCCCTGTTAAAATTTCCAGCTGCAGAAACTGCAAAGATATGTGTTTTATTTTGAACATATCATGCACATAATACACCAATCAGAGTGCATTTGCCTTTTAAAAATCAAAATTCGTGGTAGTGTAGAGTTCTGAAATATCTCCTGAAAGTTTCTCTGGTGGTTCAGTGTCAGCCTGTAATTTGTTAGTGTTTTGTAGCTGCAGGAGCTGGTCATGTTTGTTTGAGCTGGGTGCTACTGTGGGGTGTGCTAGAGGACAGAGTACCTGTGCATGATTTTGGTATGTGTGGGACAGTCAGTTTCGGAAGTGTTTGGTTGCCTAAAGGGACCTGAAGCAGTATGACATGAGGGTTTCACATAAGAACAACTGCCTATCCCTTACGGCCAGTGGGACTATTCCTGGGAGCACAACCTCAAGATTTAGGAGAAGTAACTGGCGAGGTGCCAGTTTGACACCTGCACTTTGCCATACATTGGCTACATTTTCTGTGCTCTGCAGTTTTTAATGAGAAATCTTAAGATACCTGAGAGGAGAAGCAATTCAAGTCGTATGGTAGTGATGACGGACTGGGCAGAGCATTCCAAACCAAAGGGCTTTATGGCTAAGAAAAAGGTCTTCCTTGTAAATCCAGGCAAGTGTCACCACACATATTTCATTTCAGAGATTTCGCTGGAAGCTAGCTTAGACAGAAAAGAGAAAAATTAGATAAATAAAAACAAAAAGAAGCATATCTGTAATCTTTTTTTACAGGATTCTCTAGAGCCTGTTAAAGGTAAGATTTTATAAATGGAAAAGGATGTTCTCCCTCCTCCCATTTCTATCTGGTAACCGTTGTTCTTAAGTCACTACTCTCCATGTCTAAAGGCAGGAATAAAGAACATTATAATAATAGTACTAGTTTTTATAGTATTAAGGACTATACAAACATTATGGAGGGATATGGATTATTAGCATGTACCTGAACTATGTTTTGAAGGGCATCTTAACACTGTGGTTAAGACTGGATTTCCTGTCCATCCAGATAGCCAGGTCAGATCCTTGAGTCACAGGTTATACTCAGAAGAAGATGTTTGGGAATCACCTGGAGGAAAATATAGCAGCAGGACACTGTTTAGGTGGCTTAGGGTGTTGTCAGAGCACAGTACCATATGCAGGTGGAGCAGTAAATGACATTGCAATCCTCTTGTCCATTCCTTCATGTAAATTCTTGAAAGTCCAAGTATTAAAGTCACAACATATTCACCGAATGACCTTTAAAATGCTATTTTTAATGGGCAACTTACCTTTTTTTAATATAAAGAAACAAACAGCAATTTACTTTCATTAATAAATAAATCTAAAATTCAAGAGAGATGTCATGATAACAGACATATTACATAATTACATAATATGCACATATTATTTAATTTCCTGTTTTCTGGACAAAGTCATAATTCCTTTTTACTGAGATGCTAAAAATAGCTGTGGCTGGGATATATGTCATGAGTCATAAATCAATAAGAATGTTCTGCAAGACAGTCTATTGATTTAGTGCAATTAAAGTAAAACATCTATTTTGGACCTCTTGAGTGTGTGAAAAGGGTAGCACTTTTGTCAATGGATTGTCTTTTGGCTGTAGGGTTTGTTCAGCTGTAGTCCAGTGTTATTAAAGAAGTATATTTGTTAGTTTGCATGTTTGCCTATCTTAGGAAATAAGGAGACCTGCTTAAGAGGGAGGAGCTAAAGAGAAGTGTTTACTCAAATATGTAATAACATATTCTTCATTTAGAGTGCAAACATAACAGTTTTTTAAGGTGTATGGCATCAGTGATAAAATCTGAGTAGTTACACAATCAATGTACAATTGAAATGTGACAGCATAGATGAGGCTGGAAATGTATTAATCTAACTTCTTGTTTTCAAAAAAGTGAGAGGAGCCACTGACACCATGTGGAAAACTTGGAAAGTGCCTTTTACAAAATATTTTCCAACTTGGTAGCCCGTTACATCTTTCTTTCTGGCTTATCCATTGTTAAAAGGTCAGGGTGAAGAGGGAATGGTACTCCATGAGATTGCGGTCTTTTAAAGGTGAAAAGGCTGTTCCTTGTGCTTAAGGCCACGTCGACCACAAAAGACCATGGAGTAGGAATGACTGAGTTGGATTAAAAGAATTCATGTCAGCAAAATCATACTGTCTGGTCCACAAACCTGAGAGTCATGGGATGCTGATAACAGCAGAATATGTAGTGCTTTGAAGATACGAGTGAGCACAGTGTGTCTGCATGCATTATGGGTCTGATCATAATTGCTAACATGTCTCTTTGTGGGCTGGGTCACCCATTGTAGGGCCAAAATTCTCTAAATACAGACAAAAATGTTCCTTATCTTTTGGGGTGTCGGTATCTTCCTTTCTCAGTATCTCTTTTTTTCTCTAATGATAATGTTTCTGAAAATAAACCTTCCTCCTCAACCAAATTTCATTGCAATATTTAGATCACCACATTACGTAAAACAGGATTTAGTATTACCTTCAGAAAGAGAATATTTAGAGATGGCAAGTGTACTACAGGCAATCTACAGGTGGGAAGGACATTGTTCTGGAATTAAACCTTTCTCGCTAAATATTCCTAGACATAAAAATGTCCCAAATAATGTACTGGAGGAGGTAAGAAGCATGGATACACATAGAAAATTACTCAGACATTGTTTTCTCTAAATAGAATGGTTTTGAAATCATGGAAATACTAACAGCTTTCTCATGGTACAGTGTCTTGAGAAAGTTATTCACCATAGCCATCGTAAATGAAACTTTTTTCCCTTCTCTTTCTGAAGGATATGTTTAACAGAATTATGATCATTCCTATTTGTGACAATAACATTTGAGTGAATTTTTGAAAGATTTGTTAAGACATTCAATTCAGCTGCATAAGTAAAAGCTGTATTAAAAATTCTTTGACTACATTCAACTTTTTCTTCAGTGAAGTGCTTCTGTTTTGCTCCAGTGTGCATGTGTGCTTTAAAACTAGGTTTTCATTCATTTTCTATGTAATCATTTAAATTGTCTGCTTTCATTATTGAACTCATTCATAATTGAGTGAGACCCATTAGGGTCTTCTACAGTGCTGTCATTAGCAAGTCTGGATTGTTTGATCCCTTTTATGCAATTAATTGCTTATTATATTCCTATAGTGTCCTATGTTTTATTTAGAATAATTATTATTAACTTCCTTGAAGAAAATGTGTAATTAATAAAATATATTATGGAGCACCAAACATTCCCACAGATGTATTGACCATTCTCATAATTTCCAGTTTATTTTTCAATAAGTTTTGGTTCTTATAGGAAATTTATTTGTTACATCACAGCATTATTTAAATGAAAATGCTAGTTAATGAAGGAATCTGATAATTTTTATTAAGAAAAACTGAGAAATAAATTTGCCATTTAGGTCAACAGCTAACAAGTAGGCCAGCAGAAACTAATGATGAAAAGTGATTATGTACTTACAATATGAAATCACACATGGAATATTACTACACAGTTTAGTATCTTATATGAGGTGAGTTAACATCTCTGTATAGACTTAAGGTCTAATCAATCCAAATTGATTTTGCTGTTTATTACTATGCTATGTATCTACTGCTTATTTAAGATGTATTCTATCAGTCTGTTTGTGCTCAGGTTCATGTAGCATAAATTTATAGTAGTCTTAGTAAACCTGTGGTTGAAGGACTTGTGTTTTGGTTTTAAAAGAGTGTTTTTGTTTAACAGCAATGCAAGTTCTGATGGAATAATCTTATAACATTGTGACATTCACACTATTTTTAGTGATCATGTTTTGTTCCCATTTGGGCTTCAGTCTTCCAAGTGATGGTTATCTGGAAGGACACTTACACCTAATCCTATCCCTATTTGAAAACTTAAGAAGTCCTGCAGGTCCAGAAGCCTGTTCATTTGTGGGCAAATGCAGAACCAGGGCCTTTTTGAACAAACCAAGGACTTAACCCCAAGAACTTTTATAAAATATTATATTTACTTTAAAAATTTGAGACTTTTCTAACTGCATACATTTGTAGCACTCTGAGTTCAAGACACTGAGGAGGACATGGTCTTTAGTTTACTGCAAGCAATTATTTTTAATTGTTTTGGTATATTGTCTGCCCTACAGTCTCTATTTTTAGCAAGCTGTTTTTTCAAGAATAGTACTATTGCTGACCTGACCTTCAAAAGACCATCTCCTTTTCATTTTTCCAGTAGGTTTTAACTTACATGTTGTATTTATAGCTCTGTTAAAATACAACTTCATGGTAAATTGGAAAGTGATGCTGCAGTAGTTATCAAGTCCTTGTGGCATTAGAAGCATTTCCTCCCTAACCTGTAAAATATGGAAATTCTAACAACCTAGATAAGCACTTCAGTAATACCACCATAAAAAACTCTAAAGATCTACTTGGAGACCTACCATTATGTCTCCTTATTACTGCTATGTGAGAAGTAATTCATTGCTCCTCATGAGTTATTTAGGGAACTTGGGCTTTTATTATAGGAACAACTAAAATCCTGTGACTACACAGAGAATTCCATAACTTGTATACCATAGCTTAATATTGAAGATGTTATTACTTGTATATCAGAGAAAGTAATATAGCCTCAACAATTAAAAATAAAAAACAAACCAGCTTTTCCCTTTTTCTACATCTGTTGAAGCAGCATGTTTTGACACATTAAGTGACTTCAAAAAGCCCCATGGAAAGGTTATGAAAGAGGTTCCACTTACCATCAATATTATTTCCAATTAAAAATACCTGATTAAATGATAGACAGATAGGATCTGGAGGACACTGACAATTTTTGTACATGGGTTAGAATTAAAGAAGGTTCATGTAATTTTGTGCAGAAGACAAAGAACTTCAAATCAACCAGTGAAATAAAGTTTCTCTGTGCCCTTTAACCAGTTACCTTTCAACTTTCTAACAAAAACACATTCCCCCCTCCCACTCAAACCCAACACAGCAGCTTTAATCATGACCTGTAGGAGTATCTCTTTCATTTCTCCTTGAATTGGGCACACCAATTTTCCAGCCTCCCTCACCTCAAGGTGTACTCTAAGACAGACATGAAAAGAACGGGTACTTGACACTGCTGGAACAGAGTGTATCAGTATACTGAGGAAGCCAAGGTAGCCCACCCTGCCTCTAAATCCATTACAAACCTTGATTGTTCATCAGGAATCAACCTCTTCAGACAACACCAAGACCTGACACTTTGAGTGTCCTTGGCTGTTGTGTGTTGGTAGCTGCAGAGCTTGTGTTACACAGATTTCAGCCATCTAAATTCCTCCAAAGCTTTCTGCATCTGAATTGATGTGCAGTTTGAGAAGAATTATATCCTTATCAAGGCTTTAGACATACCCTGGCTTTAGGTAATTCTGAGTTTTATGACATTGTTCTATATGTCAGCCCTGATAGACCACTTCCAAAGATGAACAGATAGTTTCTGTAGCCCAAAGAAGTTCTTGGAAGATTTGCACTGAATGTGAAAAAGATGTGAAGAAGGAGATAACATATTATTTGAGCTGGACATTGGTATCAAGTTGCTATTCTTCATACTGAATCTAAAAAAAAATTACAAATAAAAATAGGAAAACTACATTAGAAAAATATGCTGAAAAGGTTTCTGCACATCTGCTTTCACTAAGTGACTGATTTCAATAATTAGCAGCAAACATACTGATCCATATTTGCACCTTTAGATATCCGTGTTTAACCAAGTATTAATTAATTAAAAATTAATGTAATTATTCATGTTTATTTTCAGCAATACTCTCCTTAATTCACTGGTACCAAAGGCATTGAAATGGGAATGGAAACTCTAAGACTTCTTTATTCTAATGAACTTCATTTTACTGTTTTAAAATCACTAGTAGCAAAATTTTGAGATATGGGAAAAACTGAGGTTGAGTTGTGATAAATAAACCTAAAATCAGGGCTCAGTCTAGTATTCCTGCATACAGGTTCAGGTGTCTGAAAATCTGATAAAGTTTCCAAATCCCATGTTTTGCCAATCATGCAGAATTAGTAACAATTTTTGAAGATGGTGGTTTAAACTAACTGTTGAAAAATACCTTTTCTTTATGGGATTGTTTTAAATCTGGTCAGGTCAGTGAGACCTGAGCCTGCTGGTACTTCATATCAGTAACTCAGTAGAGATGAGTGGGATGGCTCAAGTTCACAGTTTAAGCTTGTCTGAGAAGGGTTTCAAGGAAAAGTCACCTGCTTCCTGCTGTTAGATTTGAGCTTTCTCACGTCATTTGACAGGGCATAGTTGATCCAAAGGAGGTACACAACTGAATTTATGCTGATCTAGCAAGCACTGCTGAGTTTATGCTGGTTTTAAGACTAGTTAGACTTGCAGAAAAATGCCTGAACTGCAAATGTCTAACCTGGGAAAAAGAAGTCTTTCATTAGAATTAAGTTATCAAAAATATTTTGACTCGTTTGAAATGACAATGTGTGCTACAACAGGATCAGCACTTTGTGTCTTTTGGTTATGGCATTTTTGATCTGGTACTAGCAACTGTAAAGCTGGATTTACTTTATCACTGAACCTCATCTGGGAGTAAGCAGAACTGTCTACATGGGAGTTTTCTGTTTGAAAACCCAAAGACACTGACATCTTTTTTTTTTCCACTTGTAATGCCACCAACTTTTATCTTCTGATAGCTGATATTAAGACTTTCACACAGTAAGTGAAGTAATTTATAGAAGCTGTATTTATCATATATTAACCTGAGCCCCTATATATCTAGCAGACTAGAATTTTTGCAAGTGATTCCAGTCCATTGGATAAGTACATAATTACACATTTAAGAGACAGAGATGAACATATAGTAGAAGTATCAGTGAGGAAGGTCTTTAGGTGCTGTAAATTGTTACAAATTCCTTTGGAGTACATTTATAGTAGCTGGAGTTTTAATCAATATGCATGTATTTATGGTCCAGACTGCTCTACTAATTGTGTTAAATGAACAATAATGCCATTAAGGCAAGTACTAAAGAGGAAATTATCTTTATATTTATTGTGTGAAGAGCAGACCTTTACCTGTGTTTAATACTATTGATTTTAGTGAGAATCTATATGAATTCAATTATTCTTTTCCTTAAATGTTTGTCAGTACTGCATTTATGAGATGCATCCTAGAGGACAGATTGTGTAGGCTGAATGAGAGACGATTTTTTTCTCAAAATTTGTTGTAATTCTGACATTTTTTCATTTCTACACTTAGAAATTAGCTTTCTTTCTTCATGGTGCATATTTATTATACAAAAATAATGGGATTCAGCTAATCCTATTCGTTCACAATAGAGTTAAGAGGACTTTGTGAGTCAAGTGGCTCATTCTTTAATATGATGCTCATTAAACATGATATCCAACAAAGCTAAAATAGACATCACTGACCATGGGTGAGATATACCCTGAACCACAGTCTTGCAAATTCTTTTTCTCCTTCTGGATTCTTTTCCTGGGATCTCGAGGCAGCTTGTGTTACCTACCATGACATGCAGTTGCTAGAATCTGAAATGAGATGAGTTAATGGCATTGCATTATCTCCTGATGACAAATCCATTAGCATATGTCACTGCTTTCACTTATAATTCAAGTCTCTCCTTGTTTGGTGCTCATTGCAAGGGAAAATCTGCAAGCTTTTATATTTCCATTTCTTTACAAATGTTTTGTACAGCTTTATAAGGCTGAGCAATGCATTCAAATGATGGACTAATTTGTGTGTTCTAATGGCTACACATAGATTTGTTGTCTTTAATTATTCAAAGTCTTCTTTGTCAACTGGAATGACCTCCAGTGTATAATTCATAATCGTTATATTAATTATGAATTGCATGTGTTATTTTACTCTACTAAAATGAAAAATTTAGATATCTGTTCTATACTCTTTTTTAATAATTTGCTTTGCAGCAACTGTATGCAGCATACCAAGGCAAGTTTTTGTTGTGTTTACTCTGTGTTAAAAGATTAGGGATTGCAGAAAGAAGCTGTCTTAGTACCCAACTTTACTGACTCTCCTGGGACAGGGGGCAAGGCACTGCAGAGCCTGAAAACTGCAGTGTATTCCCTAGGATGTGATGAGTTATATTATGCTGGCCCTTCAGGGTGGTGACACTTACGGAAATCTCCGTTCAAACACAGGGCAGCACTGAGCTGGAAGTAGCACAATGGTTGGCAGACACTGTAACCTGTCTAGCTGTTGGGTTTTAATTCTGTTCTTTACCTCCTGAATTCAATGAAATAGGCATGAAAGATTTGTACTGAGACTTAGGAAAGAGATTTGTCTGACTTTGGTGAGACAAGGGCGAGCAGTGAGGAAGGGCAGGAAATGTGTTCAAATGCCTAATAGTTGGGAAAAAAGCAAAGGCAAGATAAAGTGAGAGAAATGAAGTCAGAAATGGATGAATAATTGTCCTGGGTGCAGGCAATAATGAAACATTGATCTTTTGAAGTGAAGATCAGGAATTTGTAAGAAGCCATAGGTGGGGAAGAAGTTATTATGGTCAGAGAGTCAGTTAGAGTAGGGGACATAACTGCAATGACTTAAGAGCAGGGTATAATTGCCTTGTCAGAATATCAGTCAGTGAAAATAACTATATAAAATTGCATTAAATCTATAAAATAAATTCGTTGAATAGCATACTTAAATGATACCTTTAAACTGACTACATCAGTGGACAAGGGAAGAGCTATGGGTCTCTTCTATCTGAATTTCTCTAATGCCTTTGACATATTCCACCACAACATCCTCTAAATCATCTAAATGAGAGAGATATGGATGTGATGGGTGGAGTGTTCAGTGGAAATGGTTGGATGGTTGCATCCAGAGGGTAGTGGTTAACAGCTCAATGTCCCAATGGACACTGGGGACAAGTGGTGTCCCTCACAAGTCCATATTGGGACCGGTACTGTTTAATATCTTCATCGGTGAAATAGACACCCTTAGCAAATTTGCAAATGATAACAAGCTGAGTGGTACCGTAGACAAGCCTGAAGGATGGGATGCCGTTCAGAGGGACTTGGACAAGCTTGAGAGGTGGGCCCATGGGAATCTCATGAGGTTCAACAAGGACAAATGCAAAGTGCTACACCTGGGTCAGGGCAACCCCTGGTACCATTACAGGCTGAGGGATGAAGAGATTGAGAAAGGGATTCAGAGAAAGACTTGGGGGTACTGATGGTTGAAAAGCTGGACATGAGCCAGCAATGCACACTTACAGTTCAGAGAGCCAACTGTGTCCTGGAATGAGTCAAAAGCAGCATGACCAGCAGGTCAAGGAGGGTGATTCTGCCCCTCTGCTCCTCCCTGGTGGAATACTCTGCTCCTACCTGGAGTACTACTCTGGAGTCTTATGTACAGGAAAGACATGGACCTTTCAGAGTGGGTCCAGAGAAGGGCCACAAAAATGGTCAGGGAACTGGAGCACCTCTCCCATGAGGACAGACTCAGACAGTTGGGACTGTTCCCTCTGGAGAAGAGAAGGTTCCAGGGAGACATTATTGTGGCCTTTCAGTACTGGTGTCTTCATTTTGAGTAGGATAGAGTTAATTTTCTGCCTAGTAGCTGTCACAGTGCTGTGTTTTGCATTTGGTATGAGAATAATTTTGGTAACACACTGATGGTTTAGTTGCTGCTCAGTAGTGTTTACTCTAAGGCAACGACTTTTCAGTGTCTCATGCCCTGCCAGTGAGCAGGTGCACAAGAAGCTGGGAGGGAGCATGGCCAGGACATCTGACCCTAATTGACCAAAGGGATATTCCATACCATAGACCTACACCATACCATACCATGCCAAGTGTATAAACTGAGGGGAGCTGGCTGGAAGGGAACAATCACAGCTGGGGGACAGGCTGGGCATGGGTCAGTGGGTGGTGAGAATCTGTATTTTTCATCACCTGTTTTTCTTAGGTTTCATTCCTCTCTCTCTTTTTGTTATCTCTCTTTTCATTACTTTTCACTATTATTCTTGTTACTATTACAATATTTTATTTCAATTATTAAACTGTTCTTATCTCAACCCATGAGTTTCACCTTTTTCTGATCCCCCTCCCCATCCCACTCCCTGGGTTGGGGGAGAGTGAATGAAGGTCTGTGATGTATTTAGTTACCAGCTGGGGTTAAACCATGATAAGGAGGCTTATAAGAAGGATGGGGATACACTTTTTAGTAGGGCCTGCTGCAAGAGGACAAGGGTTAATGATTTTAATCTAAAAAAAAGTAGATTCAGACTTGAGAAAAGGAATTATTTTTTTACAGTGAGGGTAGTGAAACACTGGAACAGGTTATCCTGAGAGGTGGTAGATGTCCCATTGCTGGAAACATTCAAGGCCAAGTTGGATGGGACTCTGAGCAACACAATCTAGTTGAATATGTCCTTGCTCATTGTGGAGAGGTTGAACTGGATGACCTTCAGAGCTTCCTTCTGACCCAAACTATTCTATGATTCTATGAACCATCAATGGTCTTTTTATAATGAGAAATTTATTTTTTAACTTAAACTTTCTTGGAATCTACAAATGAAATAGTATGGCCTATATGCACTCCACCTACCTTTAAGCATTTGACTGATGCATTAAGTTAGATGCATTAAGTTAAATACCAGAGTTAGGTAATTAATTGGCATTTAGTAAAGCAATCATTTTCCAGGAAGTGCCTAAACTCCTTAAAAGTATCCAAGAAATGAATGTCTTAGCAGGAAGATTTTTCACTCCTAGCATATGTACTTCATTTTTATTGTCTTCCTAGTTATTCATATTCTATAAATTGGTCTTTTCATTATATGAATTCTTACAGAGTGTTACCTATTTTATAAGATTTATTGCTAAAGTTATGGCCCCATCTATGTTAAATACCTGCCAGCATAGAAGTTCAGCTCATTTAGCTTCAGCTGCCAAATTCCAATTTACACAACTTCAAAATTTAGCACATGCATTTCAAGTTCTTTCCCTCCCCAGTAAAGGCCTTCAGGTGGAGAGAATACAGCAGTGGGGACATTTCATTCATTATTATTCACCCATTGTTCCTTGTATTATTCTTTTATACTTTTCTTCCATTCTAGTTCTCTTTCACTCATTTTACAATAGGAACTGATGAGGATTCTCCATTTTAGGGAATCACAGCATAGGTCTTTCAAGGCTTACCATGCAGTGTTTAAATTAATTGGCAATGGTTAATGATCTACCTTTTCTCAGTTGTGTTAAAGCAATCTGCACTGCTCAGAGCTATTATGGGCAAACACAGCACCATAAAAAGGATGAAAAATGCAGAGTGGCTTTAGACTGGAAACATAAAGAAGGGCAGGTTTCTATGCATCCACCTTGATACCTTCAAACATTTAAATCTCTCACTGTTTTATTTTGACCTTTGGGCCATAACTTGGGTATTTTTAATTTGTCCTTTGTAGGTTAAGTTTTCAAAAAATTTATTATTGCTGTTTTCTTCTTCCAAGTTCAAGGTATTAGGTCTTTAGGAAATTACTTATTAAATATTCTACAGATATAGAAAGCATAATTAGCTTTCCCTGGGAGTACTTAACAAAGGAAGAAAGCCCTCACTGCCACCATCTTATATACAGAGTGACCAAGGCAGAAAGTTGAATCATTTCCCTGCTACCTCCATATTTCGAGGCTGGGGTGTTTTACACATAACCTAAATAACATTTTACTGACTCAAATTTTGAAAATTTTCTGAAGAAATCTGGTAATCTTCTAATTCCATGTAAAATAGATTTATGTATGCTCAACCTTGCATGGTGGTGAGCAAAATCTTCATTCACTGACTTTGGTAGCTGAGAGAGCTCAGCATTTATTAGATGAAATCCTTTCTAATTATAAATGGGGAATGAGTCAGGCTGTTCCAGTCATGATAAATGAACCTGATTAAACATTTTGTGTCAAATATAGCACAGTGGAAAGGAAAGTTAAGAGTGAGTGGATTGAAGGGCTGCATAATTACCAGGAATGGAGCTCATTCATTTCAGGGAGGCAGCGCTGTGCAGCAGCGTCAACGCTGTGAGGTCAGGAGGAGAATCACAAAAGCGGTACCAGCTCTGTTCTCCACTGGAAATCAGCCTGGAAGCATGTGCATTTAGCTTTCTGGCCTCCAGGTACCCTCTGAGCTTTGTGTGGTTTTGCTGTGCGTGCCTCAAACTTTAAAGGTGAACTGAGTGTCTCCCAGTGACCTGTTCAGACCTTGACTGGAGGGTTCATGAATCTTCTGCTAGAATTGCCAGCGAGGTGCTTATGCAGGCTTCTGAGAAAAACCCAGCTGAGGCAGATAAATAGAAAAGGAAATTATTAATAGCAGAAAGAATTTGAATCTCTTCTCTATTATGCCATATTTATACTATATTTTAATTGATTATGAATCTTAAATGTCTGATTTTATAATTGTAGATAGTTATTAAGCCAGTTCTTTAAATTTTTAAATTTAATTTCTACTCATGTTTCTGCCTGTGATTGGCTGTTTTATAAGATTTCTCTTTATTGAGAAAGTCACATTGTTTTTCTTTTAAGTTTTGCAGGGAGTTCTGACATATACTGTCAAATAAGGACAGAAAGAAAAGAAAGAAAGGATAAGTGTCTTACTATTTTGTTGAGATTTAATAAATAGAGGATTTTTTTGTTACCTAGACCAAAACTTATAGAGCTGTTGGAAAATGTTTGCTGCACTGGAATTTTGATTCCTTACTGGGATTGTTTGCTGTAATATTCTTTGCCATAGCTGTATTTGAAGTTCCCATATGAAACCTGATAGTATGGGCACCCTGGGAAAACTGCAAAGCTATCAATCAGCTTCTCCCATGTTTCAGATGAAATATCAAAAGCACAAAAATCTGCAATCCCACAAGGATCCATCCATGAGCTTGACTCTACATACACCATTATAGTATTGGGGCTGTGCAAGGGCTGCAAAATTAAGCATTTGTGTCAGGATCTAGCATGAGAGAGTACATGAGAGCCTTTGGTATTTTGGCAGTCCCTAGCGTTTTCTTGAGCTGACTGCTTGAGAAACCACTATAAACTCAGTTGCAGGATGGAGAAAATGCTGTATATACTGTGGTGGTGGGGGGTGGTCTTCAGCAGGGCTTGTTTTGAAGGCAGGTCATGCTGTGGGTCAGCCTTCATTGGCAGCACTGTCCTCTCTAGCCCCGTCTGCCTCTGCAGCACCACATCCCTGCACAGCTCATCAGCAGGCTGCTGGGATCCCACAATAGGAAGAGGGGCCATACAACTGCACAGCAACCTTAGGATATGCCAAATGATGGGATGTATCATAAATACTGCCTGTGTTTTGACAAGACAGGAATAATGGCTTTCTTCACTGATCACTTCTCACCTTTCAACACGAGCTTTGTGGCACATCTGAATACACAAAGCCATAAATATCTGTGGCCATTAAAATATTCAGCCTTATTTCTAAGGTAGCTTGTTTCTTATCTGTCATGGGCACTGCAGGCATCAGTGGCAGACTTCTGTTTCAAAGCACAGCTGCGTTTCTCAGAACAGATACAAACTTCCCATCAAAATTGTATCACGAAAATGAGGATATGGCAAATCTCACCCTGGTTTTCCTTTTCATTTTCAAAAATGTCTTGTTTTGTAGTTATTTTGTTTTGCATGTGGAGCCCTTGGGGTGTCCGGTAGAAATGTCTGTCTTGTGGTTTATTAAAATCTCACAAATTTAGTAAGCTGAGAACAAATAGGACTGGAGACATCAGGCATGCTTTGTACTGCAGAACTAATTCAGTATTAATTTTGATGAGAAGCAATGTCATACAAAGATATAGAATCTTTGATTACCTTTTAATATAATCCATTTCTATCTCCTGATCACATTTCAAGGACACATTCTTTTAGTGATACCCATTTCACTAAAGAATTTCAAAGGCTTTGTGTATGCTTCAAATTTGCCATATAACATAGAATATTCTCCATGTGCTTTGAGAAGGATACAATATGTGCCAGATAAATTAAAGTGTGTTCAGTTTACTATAGAATACAAAGAAAACCCAAAACAGCAACTCGTTTTTTCTCCTTAGAGAATAAATTCAAGGATGATACTTTAAGAGGAATTAAATAATCCAGTTCCATTTCTCTCTGGACATGCATGGATATTTTTATTTCAAATATATAAGCAATGAAGAAGAAAAAAATGTGATATTATACTTTCTTCAGAGTTCTATGATTGAGCAGTGACCTTTTTTAAGTTTTATTCATAAAACATATTGTATGAGCAGAATCTGTATGCTGATACAGGCTTTTGCACACAAAATTAGCTATTTAGCTATTTAGTTTTTGAGGATTTTTTAGTTTGCTTTATTTTGGATAAAGTCACCCAGAGGTTGAAAATTTAAAGATTGCATTTCTTTGTAATTGTAAATCAATCAAGATATTTCAGTTCCCTTTGTGAGAATTATCTATGTGCGTTGCAGTTCATCATAATTCAAGACCCTGATCACCTTTCTCATATGTTTCTCCCATGAAAGCATTTAGGCAATTCTTAGCTTTTTTTCCTTCACCCCTCTTGGGCTTTGTCTCAAGTTAATGTCTCCCCGCATTCCTAAATTCTCCAAAAAGTGAGATCTCATTAATAATAGTGTGCAGGACATAATCCTTAGAATTTTCTGGAGCATGATGGTAAGCTAAGGTATCATCTGAAAAAAAAAAAAAAAAAAGGGCCTATTACTATTAATGTCAAGTAATCACTGTTCAAAGACAAGTCAACCTTCCAGTTTATTGACAGGAGTGTATTAATAAAATTGTGCTTATAAAATTAACAGGCTGTAAAGGAGAAGACTGAGTGAATTAGGGACGACAGATTTTCTAAGTAAAAGAAAATGGACCAGGGAGTTAGATTCATAGTATAAAATACTATTTTGTAAACACCTATGGCATAGATTATCCCCAACCAATTAGTATGCCCTTAAAGCCGAGAAAATACTTCAGCTTTGCTCTCAAGATTTTTTTTTTCAGGTAATGGTGTTGGGAGGCATCTGCTCCTTGAATTCTTGGGTAATCTAAGCACTGATCAGGAGTTGCTGCTGACACTTATGAAGAATGAAATTTGGTCAGAGGATTAAAAGGATTAGAAGGAGTTTTTAATTATTCAGAGAATGAGGACCTGAAATGATGGACCTTCCAATATAAGGGTCAAGAACTGGCTGGCTTCCATCTGAAGGGTTGATCACTTGATGTTCAGGGTTATTTGGCATGGTGAACTCCAGCAGGAGGCAAATGGATTTAAGGACTTAAGCAATTTCTCTGCTGGTGGGACTTGATCTGCCTGAAGGCCCTCTTCTCTTGAGCAAACTCAGGAGTCCTTGCATCAGGAAATATCCAGTAAAACAATGCTGCTAGAATCCTTTTCCTGTGGCTGCCTAAGAAAGTCTCCCTAGATGTAGTCACATGGCAACATAAAGCCTCAGGCTATAGGCACATTTTGGTATAAAACTTCTGTCTCCCTCCTGGAGTTAGAGTTTTGCCACCAAATTAGGAAAAGACCCCATTAATTACTGTGCTTTATATCTCTCTCTCTCAAGCAGATAGCATGACTTGTTTTTGGACACCTCCAAATCTTTCCTTGTTCTTCGTAATGATCCTTTGAAATAGCAAAATCTTTTACAGTGAATGAAATCAGGCAAAGATATTTTTCAGTAGAATTTAATGCTCTACCTTTGTCCTGGTAAGAAAGGATTTTTTGCACAGACAAAACTTTTGCGCACACAAACTCTCCAGAAGGATAGGCAAAATGTCAGAACTCTCTGCTCTGTGGTAGCTATTATCTGTGGTAGCTACACCACAGTAGCTCAAGTCAGTGCTCAGATGGTTTTTCAGAGTAGTGCATTCTTTCAATGGGCACACCTGGGAAGTCGACCTGACTTACTTGCTCGCAGGAGGGAAGGGAACTGTCACTGTTTTTTTTGGGTCCCCAGGGCACTGCCTCATCTCAGATTTGTACCTGTGCTTTGACTGTATTGAGACATTTTGCAAACATATGCCCTGAAAGCAGCAGAGAAACTGCCAGTGATTACATGGTTTCTTTAGTGAAAAAATGGTGAAAAGTAACTGAGACTCCAATCAGTTGTGGTTGTCAACACCTCCCTCAGTGTTGGCAATCTACTGGCAATGCTAAAACAGTGTATGATCTGGCCTTCTCTCAAGAAAAGATCACTCTAAACTAGTAGTCTTGCCAACAGTTATCCTAGTTTGAATCTCTTCCGCTTAAGTAGAGTAACTGCCTTAGTTTTACCTCGAAAACTCAAGAACCTTTTTTCAATATATTTTGATTAGACTGATGAATGTTCTTATAACAACTAAGTACAAATATACACACTTTTAAGTCTGTAGCAGATTTCACCTTGATTCATCAAGAGATGTTGTTAATACACTTACAAGAACTGGCAAATGCAACTAAATTGAGCTGATTCTGTTCTCTCTAATAATTCTGCAAAAGTTGGGATGACTGGTTGTTTCCTCTTGCCAAAGATTCTCATTTCAGTGTCCCTTGTTCTTCTGAAGTTTTCGAGTACTGTAATAGAATCCTGCCCAAGGATTCAATCAAACTCTGACATTATTATTAGAAAAAATTCTTTCTTCTTAAGCCATGTTCACCTGCAAATATGGAACCATGCTTGTGTACAATGTTATATATAATATCTGTATGAATGAGTGTATGTATGTGTTTCTATTATGAATATGTGTGTATGAATAATAGGGTTTTCTTCTGTTTCACTATATCAGATGATGGACATAACTTCTGATTGTTTTCCTCTTCTTAGCTGTCATCCCTCTCCACCTTGTATGACAATACTTAACTAATTGTTGCTTCCTCCTAAAATCCAGTTCTATCATCATGATTAAAATATCTCATCACTAAATGCTTTTGTTTTTTCTTCACTGATGGAAATATGATTATTTCTGCCAGGTCTATTAAAAATCTCTAACTTTCCTTCCCCCTGAAATCTCTCAATGGGAAAGCGTGGGGAAGGATGTTTTCACTACATCTTTTTTCCCTGCCATGCACTGTTCCCTGGCAGTCCTGCTGTTCTAATCTACGTGTGAAAGCACCATAAAAATCTCTATACATTCCTGATCAAAGACAGTTCATGAACAATGACATTTATGCACATCCAAATGTGGTGGAATTTTATAAGAAATGTCAGAAAACTTGCTATCTGCTGAAAAATTCTAAGAAAGTGAGGAAAGTGAGCTCTGGCAGGTGGACTTCTCCTGAATTTAGCAGGCATAAATTAAGATGTTACTATCTTTGCTTCCTGCACACAAATTTGTTAAAGGTTATTGTCCCAACAGCAATGGAAGCAAGAGCAATATCCTTGTGTTGATTTCTCAATTTCTGGTATCCTCTACTTTGTCCCAAAGCACCTTAAGCTGAGGTTTTATGTTAATACCACCCAGTGAATGGCAATGCCTTGAAAACTGGTATGTGTTTCTTCTGACATGCATATTTAGGGACTACAAACAACCATGAGTGCACAAAGTGAACTGAAAGTACTGGTATCACCTTCCCCTGTGTCTGCTGTATCCAAAACAGTCAGTTAGGCTCCACCTGAGGTCTTTATAAGAGAAAACAGAATTAATTGGAAATTAGAAAGTCTTCATTTTGGCTGGAATATTTTTAAACTAGTTTTATTAGTCCCATCAGTGACTAATATGTTGTTCTCCATAAACCAGCTTTCAGTAGTTATGACCATGCTGGCTCTATGTCATTAAAAAGATGACGTTACATCTCCATGTTGCACAGTACAAATGTCTCCCAGATTTTTTCTGCTACTTTCTTTATTGTTATTGCCACTAAGAGCTTTTATACATGGACAAAGTAGTTCAGATGATGGGGTTCTTGTTTTGTTCATATTCAAATTACACCAATTTGTTTTACCAGCTTGGGATGTCACTGGTGGTGTTCCCCTTAATTGCCTTGCCTGGTGAAGTCGAATGACGTGCTGAAGGTCTGGTGCTTTATTGTTACATATGTGTGAACAGCTTTAAATGAATACAAATACTAAAAGATTTCACGTAGCTCCTGTTTCCAAAGAAACCACTTTCCTGTTGTCTGGGCATGTTCGAAGAGGGTAGGTCAATTGTAAGCTAAGCATAAACGGTGCTGCAGCTTTGCGCTGGGAAAACAAACAAGAAAAAAACAAGATATGACAGAAAAGCTGATTGTGATAACAAAGCATTAAAGCAAATTCTTTTAACACTTGGATTGGTGAATGGTTGAGAAGGTGTCTCCAGGGATAAAAGCAGAAGTTGATGGGAATGTTGTCACTTTTTGAGTTTCTTTGATTAACTCTCTCCCTTTTTCCCCTCTTCTCTCGTCTATGCAGCTATTTGAATTGGGCCAAGGGAAGGGGAGGTGGAGCAGGGTGAGATCCATCTTGGGAACTTTAATGTTTACATATTGCTCCTTTTTCCATCCTTTCAGTATGGAAGACAGCATTTTAAAAACCTTTTCTCTCATGTGTCTTTTTCTCTGGGATTTAGATTTATGTTTATCAGCATTATCTTGGTTTACCCACCTGTGAACAGACCATAACCATCTAAAATCCTGGGGTTTAGTTCCCTAGCTCCTGCCATTCTTCCCCAAAATAAGATGGACATTTCAATCTCATGATAACAAGGACTATAGTGACCAAGGCCACATTTGAGTTGCACATTAGGAGAACTGCTAAATGTCAGGATGTGAGGGCAAGTGTTAAGGAAATGGCTGATCTCTATAGCCTCCCTTTTACTTCAGTTGGTTCAACTGTTGGCAGGAGTCTGCACTACAGTATTGGCTAACAGGGACTGCCATTAAGAGCTATTCTTCATTTCAAGGCTCAACCTTCAGGAAATATTAGCTCTTTGTGGGAAATTAGCATGGATCAGTACATATCTGTGCTGCCTGGGACATAAGAAGTAAACAAGTTGTTCCACTGAGAGTATAAAATGTCTGATTTGCTCTGGATGTTTATCCTGCATTCCCACTCTATCTACCCTACATGTAGACATCCCTATACCCCTTAGTCCACATTTACTCTTTCAGTGCCATTAGTTCTTCCCCTGGTTGTGATTTCCACTTTTTCCTTTCCTGGTGATAGGAAACCAATATGGGGCTTTCCCTTTGTAGCATTTCTGGAGTTATCTGGGCTAAGAAGTGAAATCACTTGATCTGTCTGGAATGACAGGATAGCACTGAATGAGAAGAAAATCCATGAGCAGACACTACAGAAACTCACAGAATAACTGAGTTTGGAAGTGACCTCTGGAGGTCATCTGGTCCAACCCTCCTGCTCAAACAGGGCCACCCAAGTTGCCCAAGACCATGCCCAGACTCTTTTGACTCTCTCCGGAGATTGAGACTCCAAGCCTCCATGGGCCACCTGTGCTAGTGCCCAAACATTGTCTGCAGGGGAACTGCAGCATCTGGCTGGTCATCCCAGCCTAAAACAGAAGTGTTTTACATCTTATTCTGATCACTGTTATCTGTAAATCTCTTGAAGTCAAGAAAGGGACACTTCATTTATACTGGTGTTAGTAAGGTAAAAATCTGCCCAGAGGCTCTTATTCTTACATAGTTATCTGCAGGGAGTGATGTTGTGTTCTTTAAGCAGCCAAAATACTAAATTTTTGTTTAGATATGCTTTGTCTGCTTTGGTGGGTGCAGAGGGGAAGTAGGAAGAGGTTATTAATATTTAGAATATTGATGTAGCTAGAGCACATTTCTGAGGATTTTTTTCCTGATATAAAGAAATAGTTTTAGCAACAGGTTTCAATTCTTGACTTATTTTTCTTCTAATGAGAGGGATGAGTCACTAAAGAAAAGAACTTAAATTAATTTACCTAAGTAAGAGTTTATAAGTTGTTTTCAAGTCACCATTTATTATTATTAATTTTACTGTGGGGAAAAAAAGAACCAAACAAACCAATGAGAAACAGACTAATCAAAGTTGCTGTAAGAAAAAAGTGGAAACTTTTTTAGTGAAAAATGAAATAATTTTATTTGGGGACGCATATTGTTTTCTGATCTGTTTTGACTGCTTAGGTAGATGGCCTAGCAATTACAAAATTGTGGTACTGCTAATCAATTCTTTATCACTACAGAGTTTCCTCTTGAGAATAATCTCATGTCCTTGGTGACATTTACAAAGTGAAAAGGAGTACACTGAAGATGAGTAACATTCAGTACTAATATGAAGACTATAATATGCCAAATAATACTGGTTGTATATTTATTTGGTGTAAGTGGTATCACACACCTTGGTGCTTCAAGATTTTAGGAAATTCTCAACATTTTTTTTATGAGGTATTTGTTCTCTGTCTAGTGACTTTTTCAACACGAATTTTCACTTTCAAATTCAAATTGTTCAAATTCAATGTAATATCATAAATAAAATACAGCGTTATGGTTGGTACACAAAAGTTTATCTCACCCATACCACCTTTCATACTGCACTCTGAGTGCCGCTATCCACTACTCTATTATTTTTGTTATTATTTTGCATATGGTTTTACCCTTGTTTTAGGAGTCAGCTCTTTACCAAGATTTCCTTTTTATCAATATTTCAAACAATTGCTGCAAGACAAGCTGTATTTAGAAGAGGGCATCTTTGGAAAAAAACCATTTAGGTGCTTCCATGTGCCCAATATGCCTATTTCCATCAAAAGAAAATTATTACTTATTTGTAACTTAGATTGCATTTTTATTCCTTTTTTTTAGGGTTGTTTTTAACAATAGCAGGATACTTTTCAAAGATATTTTAATAAACCATGCTAAGTATTTTCTATCAGCTTTGTAACACAATTAAATCAGTGATCCTAATGCAAATATGTTTCAGCTTTTTTTGAATTAGTTTCTTAAATGTTATCCAGTAAGGCTTTCTAAAGTCTGTTTAAAGTTGGTATTATCCCTATTTTAGAAAACAGGATCTTTGCCAAGTTCACACAGTCCTGTGCCTGGTAACAAATAACATACCATTTGCAATTCACATTGCAAAGTGGAATGATGTGAACCCATAGATTCATTTCTATCCCACTGCAGTTGTGCTGTCTGAAACAATGCAAGACAGTCTGCATATATTTGCTGTGTGACAGTCCCCCAGAATAAACCTTGGCTGCTTCAAGAAATGTTCCTGAAAACCTGCCATTCTCACATTTCCTTGCCATTCTTAAAACTTAGATTCTGTATTTTGCTTATTTAGATTTAATAATTAAACCATTGCATGGTGAACTGTAAAATTATGCCAAAATATCTTTTTTTTTAATTGAAATTGGGAAAAATGGCAACAGGGTGGTCTATCTCTGATGATCTTTCTAGGGGATGGAGGACTGGACTGAAAAACCTGTATGAGAGGGTTACCTCTTCCTAGAAAATTTAGAAGTTATAAATACTTTCAGACTCATTATTTTCCAGGACTCTTCCCTTCCTTACAGGTTCCATCTTCATCTACATTGTGGATCAGTAAAGCCATAGGATTTCCAAGGGTGGATTTTGGAACAGACCATTCTCCTTGGCTCTAGAGTGTTGGGCAGGACAGTCCTTGGGGGTCATAGCATGGAGGGCCGTCAGATTGTCCCAGGAGAAAGCCTAAAACTTTATTTCTTCCTGGTTGGACTTCAGAGAAGCATTTTTTTCAAAGAGACATTCTGATTCCTAGCAGCACAGTGCTGCAGTTCCCCACTGCCTTTCTTCAGGATGAGCTCCTTGATCCTCCCCAGGCAGAGCTGGAGTGCATGGCTCACAGGACACCTTCCTTGATCTGCTGTTTTCACTGTGGTGTGGGAGCAACATCACACCCCAAAGCCCTTCCAGAAGGCCCTTGTCACAGGGATAATGTTAAGGGCCCTTCAAGAGAACAGAGATTAGATATAACATTTCATAGCTGTTCTGGCAGAGACTGTTGCTGATAGACTGTGTAAACAGGCCAGCTGGGAGGGACAAGGTGCACAAGCAACTTTCCTCCATAAACTCCTTTCTCAGCTGATTTACCTGCCAAAGATTCAATGAAGATTTAACATCCTGTGTAGTTGTAGGGTTCAGCAGCATACATCTCATGTTTGATTTTTGCTGTACTCTGTAATAAAGTCCTATCCAGTTCAGGCAAGTGTTTCTTTGTTAGGAAAGAATTTGTATTTGTAATTTTGTAAAATGTATTTGAAGGACATCTGTAGAGAGTCAGGATAACTTTTTGTTTAAATCAAGGATGTCTTATAGTTATGTTGGCTAGATGGTTTGTTTTCAGGCTAATGTACTGTAGGATGCAGTGACTGCTGAAAATTTAGGGCACAGTCTTTCTGAGCTGAACAAAAGCAGCTTATTTGCAGTGACTATTTTTTCAAAAGTATACTCATTGAAAGCAAAGTGATTGAGTGAGACTGTGATTCAAAACAGTAATTTAGTATGTCCAGTTATAACAGTACACATTTTAATGCACTTTGTATGAGAAGAATCTAGTGAAATGACACTGCACTATCAGTAAAAATAAGATCTAAATCCAAGTGTCACATGCTTACTCATTCAGTTGAAATGAAGTTATCAGCAAGAATGTTATCCCATCAAAGAGCAACCTTCACTGACTTCAATAACAGTTTAATAAGACATCAGGTTTTTGGAGAAAAGAAAGAAAAATTCAAGTTTCATGTGAAGCTCATGTAGTCAAAGTCTGTACTGTTATTTTATATTGATTTCTTTGTAACATCCTTTGAAAAATACATCTATTTCAGAAGTTGCCTGTTTCTTCCTATGTTAATATTGTTTAGAGATGTCCACACATATCAGAATATTATTATATTTGTGGTAGTTGATCTGAAATATACATATATTTGGAGACAAAATTTCAACTTTGTTGTAGGAGACAAAAAGAGCACAGTCAGAGAAGCAAAAATCAAGAAAAAAGAAAGTTGGCTCCATCTTATGCAGAGGATAATTGACAATATTGATGCAAACACCACACATCCTGCTATGTATTTATCTATATTACTGATGGAGAAGATCTTTTGTGGACATGACCTATGTAACTGCTGTTTACAAAAATTCTGCTTTGTGCCTAGGGAGTAAGTTTTAAGTTAAACATTTTTCAGTACCTGCTATTGACCTTCCCTTATTTTAGGGACCACCTCATCTGTAGACCTGCAAGAAGTGAATACTTTTGATACAAAAGGGTGCAAATTGATGATAAAACCATGACTGTTAAATAAGGAATAGTTTTGTGACTCTAACAAATGTACTCTAGTTTTATTGTGCTATTTTCTTTGTTACCTCATTTACCTCTTTATAAACATTTTAACAATTCTACTGTGCTACAAGAAAATAACTACCATGCTAGGGTAAGAAAAACAGCAATGGAAACTTGTTTTGTTTGTGATTTTTTCCAGTCTGTTAAATTCCTCTGGTTCCTGGGAAGGAATACTAAAAGCATTCCTTCCTAAAAGCATTCCTAAAAGCATTCCTAAAAGCATTCCTAAGCACGTGAAATAAATAGAGGCCTCAAAATTTGTTGTTTCATGGCAGTAAATATGTTTGAAGAAAAAAATAGTGTAAATTTGGGATTGTTTTAATGTAATATAGGAGAAATATCGTTAATGAATAAAGAAGTGCAGGAAGATGAGGGAATGAACATGGAAAGAAATCACCCTGAATGAGATCAGTAGACATAAAAGAACAAGGGTTGTGCATTAGCATGATATGTCAGATAAATGTTAAGAACCAGGATAGAAAATACGATTTTATTAAAATCTGTTGGTGCAAGTATGGTAAGAGGTCCTGTTTGGATTATATTATGAGTCTTCTGAAAGCTTTACTGGTCAGACAAGGACACAGAGCAGAAGCTTTGCCATGAAATTGGGTGTGTGAAAACTGCAGTAAATTTGTTCACAATGGAATAGCGTAAATGTCCAGCTATATTCTGCCCTACTTTCAGCAAAATATTATAACAGACTGAATGTTCATGAGTTTATTCACCTTAAATTAAATGGAAGAATAAACAAAAATAAGTCTGTAGTTAAACACTCTAACTCGGAAAAGAAAGACTGAGAGATTAAGAAAACTAATTAGTGAAGTCAACTGGAATGAAGAGCTAGAGGATTTTAATATAGACAAGACCTGGAATGTAGAGGCTGACCTAGAGTGCATACAAAAACTATGAACAAATTTTGAAGGAAGAATAATTAGGAATATAATGATTAAATGAGAAGTGCATCATGGGTTTACTCAGGTTGATCATGCTAAGGTTGTCTGTTTCTAAGATAACTGATTTTTCTGCAAAACAAAAGCAAATAACTTACTACAAACAAAGCTAAATTTATTCTGTCAGGATTTCAGAAAAGCATTTAATGTGGTGTCACATAGAAAATTATCAGGTAAACCTCAGAAAATGAGGATTCATAAAAGAATTGTGGGGTAGTGGACCATAAAGGAATCTAGCTGACAATAGCAGGCTTTGCTAAAAGGGCATTATTGGTCTGAAAGGGATTTTATTAATAGACCTAACAAGGATCATTATTAGGGCAAATTGTATGGAAAGATTTACTTAATGGTGTTGGTGTAAAATACAGGACATAGATAAATTTTCAGTACAAAGAATGAATGGAATATCATACAAGAGTACAAGTAAGGTGAAACCTAAGGATATTTGATTAAAAAATCACATAGCTTTGCGCTAAATGTTTCTGCTATAATTTGAAGACTCATCAACATGAAATGTTGATGGGGATAAAACAGCACAGATTAAACAGAATGGACTAATTAAACTGATGTGACCATGTCTGGAATTTTATGCATATTTGAGGTAATGAATATTTGAGAAGACAAATTGGAATTCTGTTAGGAAATTGGAGAGAGAGAGAACAATATCCAGAGAAGGATATTGTTCTACCAGTTGTATTATTTTATGAAAGGAATTAGAAAGAGCTGGATGTGAAGAAAAAACTCTGTGTTGATAAATGATCACTCTGTTCCAAGGTGCAAACACAAAGGTGGTAAAAGATACTTTACTGAAAGAGCCATCTTGGCAAAAGGATAAATGGGAATAAATTTGCCATGAACAGATGTTGGCTCAAAACTGGAAGATATGCCTTATTACTCAAAGGTGCTAGACCAGTTTTTCTGAGGAAAGTGTAAGAGTAAAAGCTGGAAGCCTTTTGAAAGTGAAAATGGAACCTGTCTCTTCAGGAGGAGTGGTCTGGATTTGGTAACTCTTTCAGTCATTTCTCTTGCTTTATATTTGCAACCATAAATGCAGACCAATATTATGTCTTGATTGCATGCCTTCTCAGGATTTTTATTCCAAATTGCTATGAACTTGACAAAGGAGAAGCACTAAATTATTTCCATATTATTTATACCTCGTATATATATAAAGCTTAAGTTTTCAAAGCATTCTGTTAACACATCTGACATTCTGACATCCCTAGAGGTGGGTATATATTGTTCTTGGTTTCCAAAACACATTATCTTGCTCAAAGTTACACTGCAAGCCAGTGGCAAAAATCATAATTGAAGGTCCCTCAGACATGAATGGCAATTTTTAGTTGTAAACCCTAAAGTACAGTGTGATTATTTTTCAGGAACAAGGTATGGATGGTTAAGAAAAAAGTTGGCATGAAATCTTTTTTCCTAGTTAAGGATTCTTCAAAACAGGATTATTTCACTTATAGTCCTTTTGTTCATTCTGTATCAGCATTACCCAATCATTGTTATGCTTAGAAGGTAACACTAAAGAGCCTGTGGATGGGTAAGCAGCCAGCACTAATTCCAAATAGTAATAAAATTATAGGTATGTAAACCCAAGATGATCTCATTAAAGTAATAAACTCAGAAGGATATTGAAGACCAGATGGAACTCCAAATAGGAAAATCTATAATGGGACATAAGGATGCAAATTACCCAGAGCAGAGTTTTTCCACATTTGCATCTAGTTCCTTATGTCATAAAAAGATATATACATAAAATACAATCTGTTAAAGTTTTTGTATTGAAATCACAATTTCTAAATAGATATACTTCGGATGCTTTCAAATTAATGAATATGTATAGAAATGTTACCTTTCCTGAAAAGATTCAGTAGAAAATGTCAAACTTTGTATGATATGTGGAATCAAAATTTCACATTCAACATGTCTGCAGCTTTTCAGAGGCTCTGTTACCTGTTTATGTATATGCACATGAAAGTATATTCACTGAACAGTTCATCTACAGAATGTTAAAGAACTTATGGATAACTGCAGGTCAGTTGGAGACTTCTTGCTTAGTCAGTGTCCATTATTCTCCCTTTATCTCTCTCTATTGAGTTTTTGTAGTAGGAACCATGCCAGAAGGATTTGCTCTGGCCAGAATCTGGGCAGTGAAGTGCAGAAAGAGCCATCATACCGGCTTTAGAGATCCATCTGTTCTTCCTATGCAAATAATATTACAGTACTGGAAAAACTGGCTACTTTGAACATCCCTTTATGACTATCACAGATCTTGCTTAATTAGTATCTTACGATAACTATCAGAATGTTTCAGTGTTGGAAAAAGCTCTACATGTCTCTCTCCAAAGACTGGTAGTACCTTTGTGTCAAATTTCAGACTTGTGTCCTACAGCCTTGTTCACAGTCCCTCTCCAGCAGTCCATTCAGGCTTGGTAGGGTTTTATTTGTCTTCTCTGTGGAAAAATCTCTTGTAGTAGAAAAAGTGAAGACTGATAAAGCATTCTGAAGAATGCAATAAGTGGATTAGGATGTCTGCTGTATGAACAATTGCTGCCTCTGAATCAGTTTCTATCATATATAGAGAATACATAAGAATTAGGCATGAACTGGTGTTTGCTTGAATTTAACCCTTTGTATCACAAGAACCAATAAAAGTGTATGTGCAACTCCACTCTTAATGGCAGAGAAGCAGATGAAATAGGAAGCAAACATTATGATGTGTTCCCTCACTGGGTAGTGTGTGGTGTCACACTACCCAGGGGAAAACCTTTCCAGGGGAGAAAGCAGACATCATTTATGTTGTGTTTTTTCAATAGAAGATTGTTGACTTCTAACAGTGCAGAAACAGTGTTTAGCCACATTTTCAGTTATTAGTATGAGGGAAAAATTGAGCATTTAACAATGGCCCAAGTTCTTGAAGTGTGGTAACACTTCCTCTGACTTTGTTTCCCAGGCATACTGACTGGCCCTGGCCTGGAATTCACCCTCAATAGCACTTTTGCAGTAAAAAGGAAATATATTATGTTGCATAGAAATGTCAGGTGCAAATCTTTTTGTACTTCCTTCCCTTCTGCTACTTCTTTCCCTCAGTTACCAGTTTTAAAGAAGACTCCTGTGGGGATTTGGCACAAGGCAAACAGAGCAGCTGGCAATCCTAAACAGCAGAACGATCCCTGTAGTCCTTTTCATTAATTGATCTTTAGTCATTCTTTAAAATACAGTGCTTTACACCAAGGTCAGTTTGGTTTTCAGTCAGTTTGTAAATCATGATAGCAAATAGATGTTTTGGAACCAGCTTGCCCTGTTGCTGTAATCTGATCTTGTTCTAGAGACAGACTGATGACGGTGGCAAACTGCTTCGCAGTAATAAAAGTGAGACCACATATAGCGTGAAAAGTATAAAAAGGCTTGGCAACATGCTTCTTAATTGTTTTGGAATTGGAGAGCAAAATGAGGGTTGCAGTGCATATTTGGGATTATTATTTTGGGTGACAAATGTTCAAAAGCACCTTTAAGCCTCACTCCAAATTTTAAGTATGATGTTACAAACCACCTCCATCACAAAGCTTACAGTAGACAGGGAGTGTGTATTTTGTACTAGCCACAGGTAACCATCTTACAGTAGGATTACTTTTAGAAAGCAGTCAGCATGTGATGTGGACAACATTCAATAATGACCTGCCAGATTCTGACCTCACCCTGGTTTCACTCCAGCAGGAACTCCAGTGGAGTTAGAAGAAGTCTGTGGGACTACCTGAAATTTACACCAGAGAATATTAATTTAGAAGCCAGCCCATGCCTGGCTAGCATCTCCTGAAGCAATACTTCTATTCTAGTTGTCTTTGAAGTTGGTATTCTTCTGGTTATGCTAGTTAGAAGATTACCCTAACTTTATTTCAACAAAAGGTGGTTATCCAGTAAAAATGGAACATTAAGTAGTAATAACAGTTTGTCTGTTTTCAAATTTCACATGCTGGATTCTTTTGTTAAGCTACAAGTGATTTTTGAATCCTGTTTCAGGTTCTAAACATAGAAAAGGCTAATTTCAGAATGGGGAATGGTGTATAATCATCAGCAAAACAATTAAAAGCAATATGGAGTCTCTAATTCTTCTAAAAGTACAGACTGGACAAAACCACTAATATATACAAGTTGATAATTCTAAAAGTGGTGAAGCATTAGTTTCATGAACTGCACTGAATAATGGACTTAGCCTGTTATTTCACATGACTCTTTCCAGAGTAATAATAATAATAATAATAATGGCCAGTCTTCGCGAGCGAAGATCCGGGGAAGGTCTTTACACCTTCCAGCCTGCGCATTGGATTTTTTAGGTGAGACACAGTGTGCGCGGAACTGAGCCCACCCTTTAATCCTAAGGTTCATCTGCCGGGGCCAAGCGAGCTTGGACGGTGGCAGCGAGGTCCTCAGGACGTAGGTGGGTTGCCTTTAAGGGCTAACGAGCTCCATCTGCCCGGGAGTGGCCCTGACCGGGAATCGAACCTGGGTCTCCGCGGTGATAGCGCGGCGCCTTTACCACTAGATGGTGAAATATATGTTTCCTCCAATTTTAAAGCCAAAGAATATACCAGATTTTTTCTCAGAATTCTAGGTGCTGTGAGTTAGGGAAATGTGAATGTATTCTATTGGTCATTACTATTCATAATTATAGATCATGAGATTTGATAAATTTTAAAGATCAAAAGGCAGGTAAAAGGATTGCGGATTTATTTTAAAATGTCATTTAAAAAAAAAAAATTTCATAGTTTGTGAACTCTATTTTGTTAGTTGTGATAGGTAGAGCCTGAGGAGAGGCAGAGTACTGTCTGATGGTGTGAGGCCCTCAAGTAAGCAAAGTTCTTTGTTTCTCTGAGCAAACACCTCACCTTACAGAATCATCTTTGTATTGATTTTCCTGGGAGAGAGAACCATGCTTGAGAGTAAGTCATGAGAGTTAGTCACTCTGCAGAACTCAAAAATGCATTTTAAACACTTATAGAGTAGGAATTTTTTCCTTTATACCTTTGCAAGTCTATCAGTGTGGAATCATGGGAGTATGAACTTATATTTGCTATCAAGGATGTAAGCAAGTTTTTTAGACCACGTGTTATTTATTTGCAGAGTTAAACTTGCCTAAGAATCACTGGTGAGCATTTCAGAACAGAAGATTAACCTTACAATGAGGTTTTAAATTCTGTTCCAATTCAGTTTCTTTACTCTCTATTTCTTCCTTCATTTACCTTCAGAATCCATTTACAGCACATAAAGACAAATTAGAAAATAAAGCTGGTATAACTGAACTTATTGTTTGGGTTGTTGTAATAACTCTTGAGAGAGAAGACATTCATCTGAATATTGTATCAGGGTTCATACTTTCTACTTCAGTTGCTTGCTAAGTCACATAATGCACTTGTTATATGGGAAGAAACTTCTAAACAAAGTCAAGATATAGAAATATAGATCTAATTTCACTCTTATGTATTCAGTCTTCCAATTATATGAGGCAGTTCTGACATCCAAAATCACTAACTCAATTAAGGTCTATAGAATAGGCCTTTGTAGTTTCTACACCTCCCAGCATGATTATCTTCTGTCTCCCCTGCCTGAATACTAACAATATAGGTAGGGCTTTCCCTGACACCTTCCAGGTCTGATGTTAGTGTGTGACTGGATGTAGCAGAGGCATGAGGTCCTAATTTCTCAAAAATGGGAATGGAATCAGGTTTTCTGGAAATACATGTACCATATTTTGGGGGTGGGGCAGGCTTTCCTGTGGTAGTTCAGGAAACATCTATCTTCTTTTAATAATATTGTTAATATTTCTTCCCTGTATAAGATCTCTTTTTAATGTCTAAGGTCAGACTTAAGATGGGAATAAGAATAAGGGTTCTTAGAGTATATTGATGCAGTTTTTCTTTCTCAAATGACACCCCATCTGGATGACTAATTCTGCCCCTTTCTGCCTTCTCCAAACCACGGTGAAGTCAAATAATTGTGCAGATTTTAGGCTACTTAGAATGGTTGACCTTTAAGCAGAAGATTATTTTCAGTCCTAGTTAGAAAGGAGATTGTACTTTGCTGTGGTAATTAAGAGAACTGGGATATTAAAGTTAGTTTAAAGTATATTCATGGAAATGAACTGCATTAATATTAGAATTTAATCATGATGCAGGAGTGTGATTGAGAATTTTCATATGTGAAGAAGCAATAAATGTCACTCATCAGCACTGAGCACACCAATGGCTGAAGTTAACCCCTTTCCTTTGCATTGCAACTGGCTGGGAACATTCAGATGTTCATCTACTGCATGTCATCTAAGCCCTGGCAGTTTTCATCTGAAAACTGTTAAGTTCTTAAGATGAGCTAACTCTGTTGCTTGAAATCAAGAAACTTAAACTGTCATATAAATTGCTCACAAATGCATTCTTGTACCCTTGTTACTTAAGGAGAAACAATTTTATTTTGGAAATAAAAAAGAACTGAACGTGTAACATCAAACATTTTTAAATTTAGGTAGTTCAATCAGTTGCTGGAACTTTTAATTGATATATTCATGGGTTTCATTCAACCTGGACAGAAATAACTACAGTGCTTAACAATGTCATGGAACAGGAAAAAGATACTTTGAAAGCATAAAAAAATGGTGAGGGTGGGTTTGGTTTGATTTTAAATATTTGACATATCTGATACCTCAGATGTTTCAGACACGCAGCAGCCCAGATTCTCATGCATACTTGTTGGATTCTCAGTTGGATCTTTTTCTGTGATCAAGTCCATTTGCTACAAATGTTCATAGACACACCTGATCTGCAAACTAAAATGTCATAAAAATGTAATTTTAACCATCTGTTGTGATTGACCGCATGTCACAAACCCAGGACTTCCACAAATGTTTCATGCCTGAACCTTTCATCTTCTGTAAGTATTACACCCTACTTTCATTTGAAAGACTTCATATTAGGGAAAACCTCCAACATAAAACTTCCTTTCTGCCCTGGATGTTTTGATTCTTCACTCTCAGCCTTGAAGTACATTTAAGCCAATGCTGCACATTTACTGATTTTTGCCCCCTTCAGTTATAACAGATGTAGTAAGCAAATTTGTCACCAAAATGCCATTAGTGAAGCAATGTAGAAGAGAGTTGTTCCTTGAAGGAAAAAGTCTGTTAAGAAACTATTGAAAAGACAGAAATTAGTAAGGTGATGCTGTCTGACTCTCTTCCTGTAATACTAGGCTATTTAAATTTTCATTCAAGTGTACTGACATTGATGTAAAGGAGATAAATCATTTACTGAAGCTCTCAATTACTAGTTGAAGCTCTAAAGTAAGAGCTCATAAGCCTACAGATTGTGAGGGACGTGTACCTTGGTTCTGCTCAGGTTGAACTGGTCCTGCCTAGGCAGTTGCATCTTATTAGCACCCGACTGAGCTTTCAAGATTTGTTTTTGAGCTTTTATCCCCAGAATAACTACACCCTTACCTGGCTTACTGTCCCCAAGGCTGCTCAGTGACCACAAAAGAGAGTGCTGGAGTGACACTGGTTTGGATGGCAGTAACAACCAACCACATATGTACTCAGATCTGCAGGTTGAGAAAAAGATTTTCTCCCCAAATTTGGCTACTTCCCTCATTCAGTCCTTCTCCCCTCCAGTCTCACCCAGAGAAAACTAATGAAAGAAACAACAACCCACAAAATAAAGCAAAACCAGAGACTGTAAGAAGGGGACAGATCCAGTAGAGGTTCTCCAAGACTTCTCTAATTTTTCCTTTGCAAACAGTTTCATGTCTATGATTCTTGTGGTTTGAAGATTTTAGTCTATGATTCCTGCAGTTTTCAGCCTGGCTGAGTCTGGCTGAGATAGTGCTACAGTTAAGGTAGATATCTCAGCTAACCCAATTAGTCTCAGTAATACTAGGTGATGATTTATGACTTGGCTTGTTGATTCTGAAATTGCTCATCCCTGCAGTGCACAAGGAGGTGTGTAACTTTTGATCAGTTTGTATTCAAAATTCTTTCAAATGAGACTTAAACCTAAAATTGTTTTTTTCAACTTACTTCTTAGAAAAAATTATAGCAAAAGAAAAAAAAGAAAAATTATTTTTAAATGTGCTAAGAAAATTACAATAAATTTTAAAATAGGAGACTACTGTCCTTGGAAATGCTGTTAACACAATCACAGAAACTCAGAAACGATAACTGTGTATTTAAAATCTGCAGCTCTTCATCAGACTTACTCCGACAATTCTGCATATAAGAGAAAACAAAACATATTCTTTAGTAGTGCTTCTTAAGTCCATAACCTTGGACTTTACAGGTCTTGCTTTGGCAGTTCTTATGCATGATAGCAGGCACAGAGAATAAGGGTGCAGCAAATTTTGGAAAAGAGGTTGGAATGAATTTTTCTTTTTCTCCTTTTCTCCTTTTCTTTTGTCTTTCTCCTTCTCGACTTCCTTTCTTTCCTTTCCTCTCTTTCTTCTTTTTCTTTCATCCCTGCTTTTCCTTTCCATCTTTTTCATTCTCTTCCTCTTTCTTTCTCTTTCTCTTTTGTTTCTCTTTCTCTGTTCTTTACTACTCTCCATGTTGGTTGGTTGCTTGGTTGTTTTTAACTGTCCTATGGTTTATTATAGATACAAAAAATCATTTTACTTTGAAACTGTAACTATTTATGAAATAACATAGAATGCTTTCAGCCTAAAAGGAAAAAAAAAAAAAAGAAAAATATTCACTGAAGTATTTGTAAGATCCTATTTCAAAATTCTGCTAGTATTGACAGAAAAACAAAAGTTAATCAAAGTGTTATTTTTCAACCTATTATAAGCTTGGAAAGCAAAATTACATATTTCGTTTTGATTAACAATAATAACTCAATCCATACAATGTAAAAAGGGATTTTTTTACAAATATTTTTCAAATTCAACCATAAAAAGTCAATTATTTGCATAACTCTAATCAGAATTCTATCTATCTGTGCTTCCTTCATCAGCTTCCCATCTTTCCTTTCCTTCCTCACAGAGAATTGTACTACAGTTTTGTTGATCAATTGATCTTTAAACATTTTTTGTTGGGGGCTCAATGTGCTCTGTTATGTTTCCAATTTTAAAAAAAAAAAAAAAAGTAATTTTTAATCCAAAATATGAAGGTCACTAATTAGCTCAGTTTTTTTCCATGACAGAAGAAACAATTTTAAATTCCATAGGATCTAAACTGAATATAAACGCCTCATTAATCTTAGACATATCAAAGCAAGTATCCAAGGATGGATGACAACGTAGAAAAACAGCCCTAGAGAGGAAGACACAGAAAGATTAGACAGTGTTTATTATCATAAAGAAATTCTTATGTGCTCTATAGACTAAGTGATACCAGGGCACAATGCAAGGTTTTGAAAGTAAAGCATTATGTGTGATGCCTTAAAAGCCACAAAATAACTCCCTGAAACTCTTTTTGAGTATTAGAAAGCAAAAAGCACTCATTTACTACAGCATGCCAGATGCACAGGAATATTTTCCAAAGCGTGCATGCTGAACAACATAGGTGTTACAACTTTATACCATCATCTAATTACAATAGTTGTACATTACCTCATCTGTTACACTCATTTCCCAAACCATCCCAAACCTCCCTCACCCCACCCTCTGACACACCTCCCAAAGCTGAGTCAGAGGTCTCGAAGACCACTATCTTCATCTTCTCTTCCTCTCCCTCACGTCCTTTGACACAGTATTACACCCTCTAGAAAGGTTTCAAGGCTTCTGGATGGCTTTGACTGGTTCTTGTCAGATGTTACATCTCTTTCTCAGTCTAGTTCACAGATAGAGAAACCCTTTGCCGCATTAAAACTATTGAAGGAAAAAAAAAAGATAGAAAATTGTTACAAAAGCACTAGTAAACTGGATTTTAGGTTACATGTGTAAATAGTGAGGTTGATTTTAGAATTCCTGCCTAAGCTATGCCAGAGGCTCATCCAGAGGAATGCTCAGGAACTTGTTAGTTTTTACAGTAGTTTATATACTCAGTCAACAGAAAGCTTCCTTCTAGGACAGGGTGCTTCCACTCGGTTGCCATATATTGTATTGCTCTCTTCTCAGAGGTTCTTTGGAAATGCATTAGGAAGCACACTCAAAGTCCAGCTGGACTCAAAGCAGTGCCCTGAAACAAAATTTGTGCAAACATGAAACAGCATCCCACTTGGTGGAAGCAATCTGCAGGTGATTCAGTCCTTCATTTAAATGAATTAAACAAATCAATGGGTCACTTGGATTTTACACAGTCATGTGTAAGTCGGAGATGAAAACTTATTCGTTACAATTGAGGGCTAATTATTTCTTAGAGCTACTACACAGCAACTCACAGAAGTTTTCCTGTGTAAAACTAAGGATATTGATATTGTCATTCATTCCAGTTGGACTGGAAAGTTAAAGTTGATCAGTTTGTGGGTTGTATTTGTACAGCAAATATACAGTATTAATAACATAATATAATACATAAGCCAAAATGAATAGGGAAGAAATAGTAAAATCCTGATGCTTCATTTCCACACATTTCCACAACTTCTTAAATTGACATGTTCTGACAACGCACTTTGATTATAATGAAGCTGTCTTTCCAGTTGAAGAATCTTCCACTGCAGTAATTAAGATTCTCTTAGATTTCCAGTCAAAGTACTCTAGAGAACTGCTTATTCTTTCAAAGTGTTTCTTTTCAAAGAAAAAAAAAATAACAGTTCTTTTAAAAAAGGTTTGTCTCTGTTAAATCTAACTTGAGATAAGTAACTCCCTTATGAAATAAGGATGGTTTCTTAATGTCTCTTAATCAAAAAAAAAAGAACAAAACAAATAAGCCACTAAAAAACCAAACAATATAACAAACTATTCTTACCTTAACCAACATCCTTCCATAAATATTCTGAGAACATATGAGAAAGCTGAGACTGGTGACAGTTTGTTTTGTGGTTGGTTTTTTTTAAAGAAAATTTTAAAAATCATCTGAAATCTGTTTTACACTTTATTTCAATCATCTGGATGTAAAACAATTTGCCATTCACAAGCTAATTGTTGTAGCTATGAAAATTTGTGAAGTATAATATCCTGACCTATAATTTATCCATGTTTCTTACCTAATAATAATTTTTATATCAGAGAAATAGAAATATTGAAAATAGATGAAACTCAGTTACACCATTTAAACTGAAGAGACCAAATCTTATTTCTTCATTGATTTAACTCATTTTTTACTCTGTTCCCTGAATGGAACTTCAAGAGACAATGCTAACATTTTCTTTTTGCTTATTGGTATTCCTGATAAAACCTCAGAAATGAGGTTAAAATATGATTTCTGCAATATCAACAGGCAGTGCTGTGTCCCAGAGCTATCTTTGTCCTTTGTTGGAAATTTTTATTTGATCATTAGAAGTTTGATTTGAAGGACCATCATTTGGCTTTTAAAGGACTGCCCTATTTATAGGGTACATGGAAAGGTACATGAGCTATCGTACAAATTAAAAGATTTTTTTATTCCTGTTATATTTTTGCTTCCAGAAAAAGAAATATACTGTGTGAGAAGAGACTGTAGTTTGAGATTCTGCTTTATTAACAAAACTATAACATGACAGTTCTCTAAGTGAAACTGAGAAAATTAAAAAAAAAATAAAATAAAGAAAAAAATAGAGACTCTGGTCTCCTGTATAAACAATAGTCTTTGCCTATTACATCTTCACATTGTAATTAGATTTATTATGGCTGTATGCTCATGGTTTGAGTAAGTGGAATATGTGATGTGAGTTTAATTGGCTTATATGTTGTTCTGAGTTCACTAGTGCATTAGAGCCTGCCTTGTCCGGCTGCTGTAGGAAGCATCTCTTGTTAAAAAATCAGCCATTCCACCGCAATCTTTCAGAAATATTCCACTGCAACAAATGCCCACATTTTCTAAATTATATTGGAGACAACCCATCCAGCAAAGTAGCTGTTACCTCCTGCTTTTCCCCTCCTTCTCATCATGTTTGAGAAATCTCTGTTCTTCCAGGTCTGGTGCAAAACCCACTCATCAAAAGCTCAAATTCTCCTTTTATTCCTGCCACAGGCTTCAGACTATTTCTAGCTGCTCAGAGAATGAATAACACTGGGCAGCTCATTTCATCTGTCTGTGTCTTTATATAGCAGTGCTGTGAATAGAAGGAATAGATCTTAACCCATCTCAGAGACCGCTGAATGAGGTATACAGTAAGAGCATAATTTGTAATGAATATTACAGATGCTCAAAAATAATCATATGTAGTAATGGAATAACATACTTGCCCATATTTTAGGCCTTCCTGCACGTACATGACACCAATCATATCAAGGTGTATTATGTCTAGGGAGTTGGAATCTACAGTTGAATGGTCTGAATTTGTTTCTCTTTTCCATTTACTTATAAAAACAGTTGTGATGTCTTTTTTAATGTTACTAAGAATAATGAACAGGTCTAAATGGGATTGAAACATAAACAGGTAAAAATAGGGGGAAATTAATTTAAACCTGATCCAAAGAAAATGTTTATATCCAGAACAAGATCTTATAGAGACTGAAACCAACTGATAAAGTGTATGACTGTCTTTGAAGATCTGTTACTATTAATATCAGCTGCATTTCGAGTATGGGCTTTTTACAAACTTCTCCTATTTATACTACAACATCTGAGAAATTTTTTTCCACAAGTGGATAGTGAAGAGTAATTCATTGATGTACAAATTTCTGGTAAACATTCCCTTGCTCTTTAGAGAGAGAATTGGTGGCAGCCTAAATTAATACACTTTATGGATTTTATTGTCCTATTATCTCAGGACTGGAGAGTGACATTGTATTTCAATCATGCAGCAATAATTAAGAAATACATAACATGCAAATATTTGTCAGAATCTGTGAGCAATCTAGACTGAGCCATGGTCTGACATCCTGTCTGGTCAGATGAGATCATATGAGTTGTCTTTGTGCATCCTAAGTTCAAATTTCCCTTTTGTTTAAAATCAGTAGACTTGCATGGATACTAAAGTCCTGTCTGCTCCCTTAGGACATCCATTATATTGAGGACTTAAAAAAACAAACAAAAGTTAAGTCTTTGATTTTGCCAGGTTAGTTTGTGATTATGCAACAGTTCTATTTATTTCTTCTTGCTTTTTTAAGGAAGAGAGTTCAGTTTTGTTGTTGATGAGCTTTATACACAGCTCTGGCTGGGCTTTCTGTTGCAGGATTTATAAAAGTATATACAGTGTATGGAACATTCTACAGAATGCATCTAAAATGCACATAAATTGAGCACTGAAATGAAATGCAGTAATTAGTATAATCTGTTTAAAATAATATCTTTGAGTAAAACTGTTTTCACTATAATATTGACTAAGAGTGTTGGATCTCTTGTAATATACTTAAAAATGAAGTCTTTGGTGCATGATGATTTGTAGTTTTCCCTTGTCTGCTTTGCAGGTGATATGGTATGATACTTCCAAAAATATAAAATTTAGTAATAGAAATGCCCTACTCTTTGCTGTAGAGGAGATCAGTTATGTACAAAAATTGAATTGCTCTTACATGGTTTTCAACAAAAGGTAAATTATGCCTAAAATTAAAGAGATGTATGCACAAACTGTGCACATTTGCATTGCTGAGCTCTGTGATTTTCTTTCTCCTTTAACCCATATGGACTGAAGACAATTATAAAGTTCCCATGATTTCAGCAGTTCAGGATCAAGACATGGTTTGCAATACTCAGCAGAGTAATTTAAAACAAAATTTGCCATTGCTGATTGCATCATAGGTAACTTGTTTTTAACATCCAATTTCTAATATGTCCTTAAAATCCCAGTGCTTGGGGCATAACTCAGTGTGCTGAGGTCCAAGAGGTGGACCTTTGTTCGGTGCTGGAACAGAGTCTTCCTGTCTGCATTCTGTTCCCTGTGCTCTCTGCTTTGCACTTCAGGGACCTGACCCACAGTGACCAATATCAACATACATTTCTCATGAATAAAGTGGAGAAGGTCAAAGTATCCAATAAAGTCACAGTGCTACCAACCTTGACTGTCACCCCACAGCTCCGATTAAAGTACTTACTCTTTCTGAAACCTTTTCAAAGGTAGTGTCCCAAACCTACACATCCACAAATTGCACAGAGAAGTGCTAGTGGACTTTAGTTTTCCAAAAATGTTGAGACCATATAGTCACAGAGCCCAGATTGGGTCACCACAGAGGCTGGGATGGAAGTGTATATGGGAAATGGAGGAGTATTAGGCCTTCCCCAAAGGATCTCTGCCTTTCTTTAACACCTAGCTTGCACTCTGCACATGGCCAGATCTGTGGTACTGGTCTCTTCCTGTTTTGCAGTGGTTTATACGCAATGTTTTCTTAGCAGAAGGACACTGGGCTTCCTTGAAAATAAAACCTAAAGGTGCACATGCACCTGTTTGGGAAGAAGTGGTTTTGAAGGTTCTTGTGTCCCTGTGAGGTCTACAGACAGTCTGTAATTAATGTAACATCATATTGTCAGGTGTCTGCAACCATACATTTCCATCTGTATAAATCTAGCCTGCCCTAAATCTCAGTGAAAGGCAAATATTTTTGAGAGCATGGAGCTGAACCCGCAGGAAGGCTTGCTGCAGTTGTTTGAAATGTGAAATGTAATTTATATTTAAGGAAATCAAGACTCATGGACTAAATAGTTTTTGTGGGTTTGAAGCCACTGGATTTACAGTAGGAGTGGATTTGGCCTTTATACGTTATCATTTAGAAGCTGTCACAGCTCTCAAATTCTTCTTACAGAGGAATAGGTTCCCATAAACCATGTAATCTCTTCCATACCAGACTGTGCATTTGATTTCCTGCCTCTCCAGGAAATAAAAAACTGATGTCTGCTATATAGGATAAGACCAACATATGAATCAGCACTTCCATATATCTAGAAAAGTGTCTGACTGTTGGTTCTGGTGGGGAATGGCATTATTGTTATTTTCCTCTTTTTATCAAGTAGATTAAATAGATTTGAAAATCCTTCAGTCAGCAGTAAATAAGTGGAAATTGCATCCCAAGACAGGAAACCAACTAAAGAGCTGAACTTCTGCTAGTCTCTAAAATGGCACTATGACTGCCAATGTAATTCACACTCTGAATTAGTGTGAGTGATATTTGTATCTCTTAGAGGCTGTGTTAAGGGAGAAGAGGTAATGATAGAAAAGATGCAGCTGAATATGTGCCTGCTTAATTAATTTTGATGTTGTATATGTTGTAGGTATTGCTCTGGGCAGGATCATATTAGCATTTACTGTGTGGTCATTCTGTTGTAGTCCACCCATCTTGTTCTATTATTCATTTCCTGAAGACTATTTATGAAGTGTTTGTGTGCTGCTAGAATTACAGGATGACTGTTTCAAAATGAGTGTGCAAGTTGTTTAAAAAGAACTACACTCATATAGGTAAAAGACAAAAAAAGTTGCTGATAATCTTTATGGCGCACTATTTCCCGAGATGCTTTACAAATTAAAATAACAAAACCATAAGAATTAAATAATAAAGAGGGAGAAGAGGAAATTGAGAAAAAAATGGGGTAAGTAGTGCTGAAGGGTATTTTCTGTTGGGACTGTGATATGAAACAGAGAGTTGTGGGAATAGAGACATAGCAGGAGTCTAATCCAGACAACATGATCTGCAGGGACTAAATTGTCGATCACTATTTAGAATGGAATTTGGTGTATTGCCATTTCTTTAGTGATGTTTACCTAAGTGTATTACACAGGTAGCACAAATATTTAGAACCAAGGCAGTTGTAATAGTCTATGGATACCTGCAGTCATCTCAAACTTTAAAATGTAATTTTATGCAAACAAGCAGAATGAAAGTAGGGCCAGTCAGGGTTCTGCCCAGTCTGCACCTTTGGAGCAGTTTCCCAGTTAGTCGGTCAGTGATTCAAGTGATAATAGAAGATAACCCCATAAATGCATGCAGTCAGTCTTAATATTGTTATTTTTACTATCCTATGATTGTCTGCTATCTGTAGCGTGAAGTGTTTCTGATTTTGGACACAGCAAATTTTCAGCAGAAGAAGATATCGTCAGTGTTTTAAATTTCTCATTTCTGTGAGCTAAAGATTGTACAAGCACGTAGATATATGATCCCTTCAGAAGAAGAAGGTCACAGAGAAGAGGTGAAGCAGCACTGCCTTAAAAATTACAGCAATGACAGTAAATATCTGCAGAATTGCTCTACAGGAGAGAGAACTTCTGCCTTCTTACAACGTGCTCAAGACGTCCATCCACAGGAGTGAGCTATTTGTGCCCATAAATTGGCGTATTTATAGCTCCTCTAGCTGGCCATAGACATGGAATCTGAAATTAGTCCTCCTTCTCTTCCTGAGTAGGTGGAATTATTTTCAGAGCAGTCAAAGTCTTTTAAAGTCTCAGGAGAAATATTTTTACATGGCTGATGCAGAGTCCTTAAATGGAATTGCCTTCAGGGGCATTCACGTATGTTTCAGTTGATTACATATTTAAAATCCAATCTGATGAAAGCAGACAATCACGTACATGGTGAAAAAAGTTCAGAAAAGAGCAGTAGAATTTGTTTTAAACCAAATCTAGAATAAGGAAAGGTTGTTACATGTTACAGGCATATTTTTATAACATACATACTTTGTATATATTCGTGTGTGTGTGCATGTGTGCATATCTGTATTGCAGACAAATCTGTAATGTAAAACTCAGCAGTAATATGTATATGCATATATACATATGTAAAGGGTGACAGAAGTAGCTAGAAGTGAAAATAGACTTTCACTTTAAATTATTCTTAAATTATTATGCTACTACGAAATGAGCAGACAATGCTGAGACATCTTAGTTGTTCTGCTAAAGTCTGAGCAAAAAGAATTTTTGAACCTCTTGGCGCTTTATTTTGGAAATTGTTAGCACGTTTCGTGAACATTCAGTTTGTCTTCAGTATACCTCTTTGCTCTCTGGTTAACTAGATTCTGAGCTTATTTTTGTCTCCCCTATTCTTGGGGAAAGTAATCTGAACAAAAATTGGTCAACCCCAACTTATTTACACAGTTAAACAGTAGGTGGCACTTGCTTGATCATGTAACATGAGCAAAGTCACTATAGACACTTAAGAAGATGCATTGCTTAAATGTTGGATTGAGAGTGGACATCACAGTGTACATGATCATATGAAAATGCTTTGGGAATTGAAAGAATGTTTTTTTGATCTTCCTCTAGTGAAACACAAGCTCCTGTGTTCACTACCTCACCCATTATTTCTCTAACGCTGCAGGATACATAAAGATATCAAGAATGGATTATTATTAATTTTTAGCTTGAATAATTTTTCAGTCTATCCCAGCATTTTCATGCTGTGGAAATAAGTACTGAGTTAATAATTTTGCCACTGTTACTGACATAGTATAATGATGAAAAAACTACAGTAGAGTAAAATACAGCAGAACAGACTTTCAGAGGATTGTTCAGATGTGAGGGTGGTTGTATCCTAAACATTAAATGAAAGCATAATTCAGTTTTGTGCATTCAAAGTCTAGTAAAGTTTGAAGTTTTGCTATATTTGTGCTATATTTACATCTTAGGCCCCTGAATGATACGTGTTTTCAAAATAAAACTTTAAAATACAAATCCCATACTTTCTATTGTGTTTCTCGAGCTCAGCTGAAATCTGCAGTGGTGGCTCTAGGTGGCACATTCCAACTGTTTCATTAACGCAATTGGTTTACAAAGATGTCACCTCTGGGTCAGCAGTTCAGGCTAATGAGTGAGTGACATAGTCAATGTACATTGAATATACATGGGTGAGCTCATTCCAGTACCTGTTGGACTGATACAGAACATCACATTTGGAGGGAGAAATCAAGAAGTTAATGAGAAGAGACTGAAAAGTTGGTCCTTTCAATAACAAGTGGTGGCAGAAAGCACAAGACATTTTTCCTTCTGCAACCTTAGTTTTCTTGTTTTCTTGTGTGGAAGAGCATTGTGTTTGCAGTTTTCAGAACAGACCTATCCACAGATATTAGAAAAGAAGGGAGTTTTATAAGAAAACAGAGTGAAAACAGACAGTAATTTTGTAACAGGTGCAGTATGTGCATTGCTCCCTGCCTTGCATTTATTTTAGGCCAAGTTTTTGTGTGTCAGACTGCACCGTAGGATAACAACACTTTTTGAACACTTAACTGAAGTCATTTGTGGTAATGCAGTATTTTTGTGTTGTAGTAAACTATTGTAAAAATAATAATAGAAAAAATTTTGAAGCATAAGAACCAAAATTTCATTTTTCATTTTCCCATTAATTATCTTAAAATAAACTAGATCACCAAGCTAGCTTTGATTTTTACCTCTTTTTGCATATTGCTATCCAATCTGAAATCTGGAATATCTCCAACTACGTGACATAAAATGGTATAATAGTACATTTTATCGCATGAAGGTGAAATGATTTCCCTTCATGCTGTGAACCAAATTTAGAAGACCATATTGCAACTGTTGTAGAAAATTTATACAATGAATAGTCATTATGTTTCAGAAGGAATGGATTTTAGGGGGAAAAAAAAACTTGTGATATGCCCAGTATATCAAGGAAGGACGCTGGGTACCTCTAAACACAGTAGAGGAAATGTTTGTACTTCAGGCATAAGGTGATATTTTCTTGTTCACCTTTCAAAGCTAAAAAAGCTTCCAATACTTTAACTGAATTTCTCTGAACTCTGGCGTTTAAACATTTTAGATAACACATTTAAAAAAATTTCATTCTTATATTCAGTATTGCATTGCTAAAAACACAGTTACATTAGTTGTATTGCCCACATTTTAGATGAACCGTGGCTTGCACTGGGACTTCGTTTGCCAACTTCATGCCATCTTCTGCTTTCAGTCATTTGTAGGATATGTTTTGCTTATAGTTTTATGCTGTGTAATTTGCACTCATTTCTTTCTCTGATTATTGCTTCTATTTAACTTTAAAAGTTACAAGCAGGGCCTATATGATAGAATTATGTATCTTAATCTCAGCCTTAGTGAAACATCAACATATGATTAATTACCTTTCTTCATGCTAGTCATGTTTTTGTGACAAAGCAATGTGAAGTAAAATCATTCTAGAGCACCTTGTGGAATGCAGATTAAAACTCTAGGACATGAAATTGGAAGAAGGATGAAATTACTAGACATTCTCTTTTTTTTCAACCAGAAACTAATTTTTCCTAGTAGCCAATCTGTAGACATCACTCAATGAATAAATATAACATGATGTTAAGCTTTACAGGATCTACCACACTATATTTATTTTACCTCAATACAAAATGTCAGCAAAAATATTATCTCTTCCAAAAATAAAATAGCCATGTATAAGAATTTCATAAAAAAGCAAAGTTGTGGACTTGAAAAGTACCTCTTCATATGTTGGATATGTTTTTCTCCCAAAACAGCTGCATTTTAGAAATTTATTACAACGAACATAATAACGAGTAGCTCATTCAAACACTTTTTAATAGAAACGTAGGATTCTCAGTAATGATCTTTTACAAACCTTCTTCATTTCATCATCAAAGTATCTTGTTAAATAAGCTGCCGAATCAAGAAGTCCATGGAGAATGAAAAGTTAATTTCAAATCTGTTAATTAAAGAAAAGTAAAGAAGTGTGGTGCCAGTGGGAAAATGTAAGTCTTCTTCACATCTGTACCATCGTGCAGGTTAAGGAAAATGGAGAAATTACATATTCCCTCTGGGGCCCTTTTCATGCTAATGTGTTGTGGTGCCATTTGAGGTAAACGCAAATCCAGTCATTAGTTTTCTTTGGCAGCATAAAATAATTTTATATGTTAAAAAAAATAATCGTATACTAATAAACTTGTTTGTGTTGGTTCTGTATTCCCTGTTCAACAAAACTGAATCATTATGCCACAGCGCAAGGGAGATGGCTTTACAGGTTGAGATTTTAGGTTCATCTGTGTCCTGTTCCTTGTTATGGGTATCATGTAACATCAGCATGCCTTGGAAAACATATAGCTATACAATTGTGTACAGCCTGTCGTGTTGGTAACATCCCTTCTGTTAATACCAATTACCAAGGATGAGTTCCTTCAGGGCTCCTGTGGGGCTTTAGAGAAGCAGAGTTCTGAAGATCTTATGTATCTTTGTTCAATAAACATTACTGTTGTTACTTTTATATAACATTTCACTTTTTATTACGCACTTTGTCAGTTAGCAAACAGCAAATAGACATTCTTTTTCATAAAGAACCAGATCATTCTTTAAAATATTTTTGATTCCCACTGATTGCCTTACTGTAGCCAAATGATAATATATTCCTTGGCTCCATTTTTACATCAGGTAACATTTTCTTAAATATTCCTGTTTGCCAGCCAGATGTGGACAAGAAGGCATAGGAGTAATTGTGCATTCAGGATAGACTTCAGTGCACACTGTATTGTTAGTGAGAAGTCTGCTACATGTTTTGGGAGTTGTATTAGACACTCAGGTGTCTAATGGGAAGGGAATAGGAGTGATCTCTCCTAAATGCAAGTTTTTATTCTAGATACAAAAGCACAAAACAAATCTGAAGCAAAGTCTGGTGCTGCTGCTGCATTTAAACTTCACTTGCAGGAAGGCAGTATATTTGTAATTGTATGGATATTTGTGATTGATGCAAGGGGCACTTTTATTGATAAACTTCGTTATCACAGGATCATCTAATAATTAGCCTAAAAAGGATCTCTGGAGATCATTTGGTCCAACACTCCACTCCCAACAGGAACAACTGCAAAGTTATAACTCTCTTGGATGGTAGATCACGTTGCTCAAGATGTTGTCAAGCTGATGTTAAGCATCTACAATAATATGCAGTCTCTCTGGGATACCTGTTCTGCTTGAATTTTTTCCCCCTCTTAATATTTTCATGGATAGCGTTTGCTACTTTTTCTTTCTGTATATTTGGCACTAGGCTGAAAAAATTAATTTCCCACTCCTTATTAGATGTCTCTGGAAGAAACTATTCTATATCTATTGACAGATCAAGTTTCAGTTGGAAGCAGTGGACTATTTTTTTTAAGCAAAGGAAAAGAGTGACCAGAGAGTGGTCAATTAGCAGTCTGATTGGTCACAGTTCTTGAGCAGCACTGAGAAGGTTTTAGGCTCTGGGACTTGGAATCCATGAAATACAAGTATGCAAGATAAGTGTCATACATCTTCCAGACACTGTAATTTATCCCTGGATGGATGGAAGTATGCTGTTCTTATGACTGGAAACTGGTGCTCCTGTGTCATCTCATCCAACTACCTGAGAATCAGCTTGAGGAAGAGCAGGGGTAAACTACACAAAAATCAGTGTGCTAATAGTTCTATAGCTAAAATTGTCACTAACTTCATGCTGAATTCATAGAGTCAGAAGTTCTACAGCCAGAGGGGATCATTATGTTCACCTTGTCTGACCTTCTGTGTTACATAAAGGATAGATTTCTTCAACCATTTTTAGCAATTAAGACAAATCTTATGAAAATAACCTTAAAGATACGGAGGATCTACTACATGGTAATAAGTCAAATTGTTAATTAGCCTCTTTATTATAAACATGCACCTTTTTTTAGTCTCAGTGCAATTGAATGCTTAGTTTCTTGCTACTAGATAGATCATGGTACTAAAAATTTTATGAAGTACATAATTATTCATTAAACCAAATGTCTGCTTTAAAAATATTTTATAATTGGAGACATCAGTCACTCTTCCATAATGTGAAATTCAAAATATTAACTAAATCCTTCCATTGCAAGATCCTAGAACTTACATGCCCTGGACCTGCATCTGATTTCACTGATACTCATCTTTACTCTTCTGTCTCTCATCTTCACTCTTCTGTCTTTCATCTTCCTATTCTCTGTTTAAACCCTACTTGCTGTAACAGAGTCAACAAATGATGAGTTCATTTGTATTCTGTGTGTTTAAATCTGTTCATATAATAGCAAAAAATCTTTAGGGACTGCAGGATCATTTGGATAAAGAATATGTATGTGATTCTTATATTTTTCCTTCCATTTTTAATTGCTAGTACATATATTTCCAGTATATAACTATGCAGTAGGTCTTGCTGTACCTGTGTTGTCATTACCATTATGGAGTTAGTGGACTTAAGTAAGACCGACATATGTTTCAGCTTTTGTACCATTTTGACTTTCAACTTTTTCGAGAAAGAACGACGGGAGAACATTTATGTCACTGTTAGTTTTACTTTCTTAGAAGGGCAGTCATAATTACTATTAAAATGTCCAGCAGTATAAACTTAGGTGAGACTGTTGTCAAAAATTAACACATCTACATAGTCAGGAACATCCAAGGTTAGAGAACCAAAGAATGAAGACAGATCCATACTGCTATAAAACAAGGCCTTCTGGGGTAGTGCATCATGAGGTGATGGCAGAGAACTTGATTCTGTGCATTTGTTCTCTATTCTTGTGTCTTCCTATTTTGAAAGAGGTTAGGATCCATCATGTTTTACCTAAGTATATTTTCTTTTAGCTTGTTCTTTGTTGGAAGAAATGAGATCCATTTCATTCAGTAAAATGTATTTCTTACTGAGATGGCCACCATAGAAAACCAGTTCCTTTTGCAATACTAATAGCTTTATCTTCATAACATTTGCTGCCAAACACTTCAGCTTGTCTACATTTTAGTTAAAGGGCACATTTATGGGTCTCATACAGTTTACTTATTCTTCTAAAAAAATAACAGCCCACAAGAAACTCTGCACAAGAATCCATGAAGGTTTAAGAGGTGATACAGTGATGCTTTGTGATGTTAGAGAACTAATTCACCTGCAGTGAATTCCTTGACTTTATTGGATTCTAAGATAGATAAAGCAGCAGTAAGATAGAGAGCATTATTTATTGTAAAATTTTAGACTGATATTAATATTAAAGTATGATGAAATTGTTCTGTGGGATTTATAACCCTGATTTCAATTACTTGAATTTTTTTTAAAGCTAGAGGTCAACTTCTTGGCTGATATAAATCAATAAAAATGCTGTTATTTATGCTAGTTGTAGATATGATTACATATTGTTAGTTTCTTCATAACTCTATTCTTTCTTTTATATATTTCAGAAGAAAAGCCCCACAGCCATAAATCAGAATGTCAGGAGCTATAGAATTGGTTCCTGTGGGAGATATGCATCAGCTGAGCCCATTTAACTTGATTGTTTTTTTGTTTGTAGCTGATCAAAAATTAAACAGACTATATTGCGCTTTTACCTTCTTAAGTAGGGACAGTTTGGGCCTACTTTGAAAAGATAAGAGATGGGTGTATATTTATTTAAAACTTTTTTTAAATTATAGGAAAAAATGTGAAAGTGATACAGAATTTAGATTGTTAATAGATCATTTCGGATAGGAATATAACATACTCCCTCTAGTGATGAACAAGTCATTTCCAAAATCTTCATAAGTTTTTAAGATGGTTTATTAAAAGTGTTGATAACTAGTAAAACTTTGAAGCAATCTTTTATGTTCTGGTGGTCCATGACATGCAACAGGCTTTATTGCATACATACTTTGAATAATATCTCAACAAGGAGTTGAAATGTTTCATTAGATGTAGTTGAATGCAAGACTTCTGGACATATATCATCATCATTAGTTCCATTTTCTGTGAAGCTCCTGTGAATCACAGAACATATCAGTGGTGAATTAATTTTCAGTCAGATAAAAATAAATTCACAAAAAGCACAACTGTGAGTTAAATAATAAATAGGCCAATTTGCACTCATAATTCTTACATCCTTAAATCTTCATAAAGTGTCATTAAAATTCAATGTTCCTTATACAGATTGATGTGCAAGCAATACATAGTGCAAAAATTAGATTCAATGGATATGCTAGAGGTGGGTTTATGCAGTAATTATAGCATTACTTCATGTATAATGATTATCTTTATTAGATGTAATTTAGCCAACCAGTATAATTTAGATACACATGCATCTACTACTTTAATAAAAATATGCTTGCTGCCTTTGACAGCTCTGTGCCTTAAGCAAACAAGGTGTATTGAAAACTTTTCTTCTTCTTTTTAGTTTCTTCCTGTGGAGTTCAGCAAACAAAGCTCTGCCATTGTTTTATTCTACTTTCATGAGACTGTTTAGTATAACTAAAACAAAAAAGACCTTGGTTCTAGTAATTTCTCTTCCTCAAGGGCAACTTATTCAGCAACTAGTTCTTTACTTGGTTTTCAAAACCTCAAAAAGTGTTATTTTTTTATTATTTTTTTTTAATCCAGGGAGGCTTTTATATTGGAACTCAAATTAAATTCTTTGAAACACATTCTTTTAAAAAAACCAAACAAAAAAAAGGCAATTCTTAAAACCAAGAAAACCAGTTAATAAGTCAATGAACTTAGCAATAAACTGTGGAGATTAGACATTAAATTCACAGTTTGATGTGAACTGTAGTTACTTAGTCGTTGAAGATATGCTTTTTTTTTTTATGATTGACAGAGATGCTCTACCAGTGGTGCACCTATGATTCCTGTAGATTGATAGTTTTATCTGGAAGATTTCTTGAGTTCCATGCCTGTTTGTGGTAAACTAGTCCTACAAAGTGGGGGTTAAGGTTGAAATTCAACTGGGTAACCTGTCAGAGAAGGTCCATGACTTGAATATTACTCCATGTGAGCTGGTTCAACAGCTGTACAAAAGTCCTGCTGAGCGGCAAACCTGAGGCTTGTTGGTAAATGAGGAGAAAAGTCACTCCCCATAGTGTAGATGACTCCTTCCTTCCGCTGAGCATGGTGGCACAAGAGTTGATGTTATTAGTGTCGATGTGTTCATGTATTGCTGTTCCCATAAAATACCGCAGCGATGCCTTGTCCTTCCAGAGCTCATTGTTGTTCTCCCCTGGAGAACAGCAGTGTTAGCTGAGGTTTGGCAATTGTGCATACAGCAATATATCCTGAGTAGTACTGAGTAAGCACAGCAGTATTCCTGTTTAAACAGCTCGGTGACAAATATCATGTGCTGCAAAAACACAAGGAAGGAGCTTGAGCCAAAATAGCTGCCTTTCTTCCAGTTCTCCATCACAATACCAGTGGTTGCAAGTCAGCCCTGAAGTGTAAGTGTAGGGACACCCTCTTTTCCTAGAAAGGATTACAATCCTGAAAGGTGTCCCAAAGGAGACAACTCTCCCCTACACATTCTTCAAGATTAAAAACATTTAACTTCTTTTTTTTTCTTTCTGTGGTTTTTCAGCATTATTTTTCTGAGTGTAAATGTTTCTACTACATTCATGCTATATGTCCAAACTTCATTAAATGTTGGGCTAGTGATCTGGGACATGTTTAATTTCTCTGAGTTCTCTGAAGTAAATTTTGATTTTCACTGATATTAGTATAGATGAAGCCAAAGTTAAACCTTATAAATTATTTCTAAGTAATGGGTCAGCATTCCTTGAGTTTTGATGGAGATGTATCTTTATGATATACCATCTGAAATGAAGTTTCTGCTTCAGTTTCACCAAAGAGGGGAAGGGCTTAGTTGTTATGTAAATGACAGGCACATATGTGACTTCATGACATAGCTCATGATTTGATGGGGACAGCACTCTCTATTGATGATTATGATGTAGTTCTCATTTTTAATGTTTGTGCCCAATCATGTTCTCATTTCAATGAACTTTAGTTTTACTGTTGACCACAAGAGTAGGAATGTCTGTTATTATTTCACTTGATAACTTTAGGGAAGTCACTTCCAAATTATCAGATTATAATTAGTACAATACTGTCTCTAATGCCTCCTGTGTTATCTAGAGACAAAAATGTAGTTTAAGGGATAAAAATCAAACAACAGAGGAGAAGTGGCAGGGAACAGCTCTTAAAATCATCTCTCAGTTTTCTATAACCACATTTTAATGCAGTTTGAAGTGCAGTTAATCTGATTAATTTAGTCTTCAGAACTGGTTTAAACTGAGTTTTTATCTCTCTCCTACCGGAGTCAAATGGAACTGATCTTCTCTTGCTCTTCAGCACTTCTCAGATGCTCATTGCTGATTTTCAGCCATCCCATAACATTGATGATGTATCAGTGTAAAGCTCTTGAGATGAGCAGTGGGCATCACTGAGAAAAAGTGCTGTGTTCTACCCAAGGCCAAACACGCACTGCACTCTTCTATTGGGTGAACTCAGAGGTGTTTGCTGAGGGCATTTTGGTTTATTATTTATTTTCTTATCTTGCTTAGAATTTACTTTCAGACTTTAGAAGCTAATTTACATTCTTGTGGCTTATTGTTGATCACCTATTTTTACATGTTTTGATTCAGATTCAAATTCTATTCATAGACAAAGCTTCTCGTGAGCTATTATTATCTGAGTGTACTGATAATAGGATCTACTTGTTGGATTGGGCACTGGCTGGAAATGTGCCAGGTTGTCAGATGAGTTTAAGGAGCCTCTCTCACTCTTTGTAACTCCAATTCATTGAAGTTGTCATTCATGAGCCAGTGGACAAGTTGCCACAGTGATCTGTTTGAATCCAACTCATCGGCAGCTAAATTAGCCAAAAGTGTGAGCTGTCCCGTCCTAACATATGGGTCCCTATTTTAGAGGAGTACCTTCCAGAAAAGTGATGTTTGGGTCATTTTAGACTTTCTCAGTAGAGAAACTGTTGGGAGAAGACGCCAAAGATGTGATGGGTCTTGGCTGGATTTATTTGGTGAAAGCCCCTTAGCTGGGGCCTCGTGCTGAAACTCTTCAGCTTGGATTCTCGTCGCCTGACTTTTAAGCATATATTAGAGGCTGATAAGCCGGAGGCTGCTGATTCTAAATGTCTTCTGAAGTCAGTGGAGAAGCTAGAAGGGTCAGTCTGACTAAAAACCCTCTGCTGATTGCACGAGAAGGCTTGGAAGTTCATTTGTACAACACAGGCCTGTTGTATCAGGACACTTCTGAAACCATCAGGGGATATTAACCATTTCTTTTAGAGCTTAAAATCAGGATGGAACGGCAGAACGGTATTATGTTAGTAAAGAAAACACTACAAATCTGAAGGAAAACAAAAGCAAAAACCAAAACCCTTCCTGTTTTTTTACCCTCCCTTCTCTTTTGGACCAAAAAATAGGAAGAATAATTAGAGAGATTCAAGGGAAAGTAATAAAGGAAAGTTTTCCTAATATTGCTGACAGCATTTTATGAAAGTACACGTAGTGAAATAAGCAGATGAGCTTCAGTGGAAGCTATAGAATGAGTTTACAAGGACATAGGGAGTAAACTCCTCTCCCAGGTTCTCTGCTAGCCTCTTTTTGCTTCTAAATATGGATTTTCACTGTATCATGTGGGATGTATAAGCACTTGTGAAACATTACCACTAAAAATTAAAACAGTGTTTTGCTATAGACAATTCATGGAGGAAAACCACGATGTTTGGTGTAGCACCGCTTGTATCAGTTGTGTAGAGTTGGGTTATACATGCATATATCTGTTGAGTTTAAAGAGTTTTTCCCAAACTGTACAAAACAATATCCCCTGAAAGTCCATGATACTGTGTTAGATAATAATACCACAATTTCATCTTATAATAAGAATTTAAGTTCTTTCGTGAGTGGGGATAAGAACACGTGCTTTTGTTAGCCAAACCACTAAAGACTGCCTTTAACAGTTTTCAGAAACTCGTTTTCATCAAAGGTGAACACCTACTATACACTAGTTATTAAAATTGCTTGTTATTCCCCTACCATGAGAAACAGAGCAGCTGCTCTGAGATCAAAAGAAAAGGGATGAGACTGAAAGGATAATACCCCAAAACTGCATTTTAAATCTTTTGGGGCTACTAGGTATAATAATAGGAGTAAGAACACACAGTAAAAATACAAAATACTATGCTGTATTGGATTCATGAAGATATTTCGTTTTTAGGAGGAGCTGTTCAGCTACAGAGATTGACCACTGCTCAAATAAGGAGAAGCTAGGCTGGCATGAAGATTTCTGGAATTAAATTGTCTGAACATGAGCCACACTTCATGACATGCACACTTGACAAGCACAGAATGAGCTATGTAGCAGTCAATATATGTATGTCATGTACACCACTTCCAATAAATTGTCAAGATATAAAGTCATCTCAGATTTTACAACTGTTGAATGCAGTGGTCCTTTTACATACTGGGATTAAGGGACCACTGTATTGATAGCATGCGGTGCCAGAATAAAAACCAAAACATCCAAATGAACAAAAACCAACCCTAACACAAAATAAACCTAACACAATGTGTTAGGATTTGGGTCAAGAGAGATGATTAGTGGGAATAGTGATACTGTATGTAACTGTGCAGAACTCATGAACTGAACTTTGAAGAAGCAGAAAAGCTAAGATGCTTAAAAGGAAGGAAGGAGTATCATTAAAAATAAGGACTATTCACATTCTCTGAGAGCTGGGGAGCTAGAATCATTGACCCACACTCTTCAGGGAGTTCAGCTTTCTGATACTAATTATTAGAGCTACAAATTCTTAAATAGTAATTAATTGCACCCATAAAACTGAAAATAGTATAATTAGATATGTTTCAACTTGATATAGGTACTTTTAATTTGCTCTGTTACCATCAGCAGGAACAGATGCTAGTTCTTGCTATCTGTTTGGAGCTAAAATAACTGATCTCTAGTGACTACTGAACTGAATGTTGCAAGGTTGATTATTAAAACTCATCATATCAGAAAAGGAAGCCTCACTGTACATGAAAAGCATCAAGTTTAATTGGCCAACCTGAGTAACACCAACAACTTTTCCTTCTGCACTGCAGAATACAAGAAAAACATCAAGGTCACACCTGGGATCTGAAATCTTTCAGGTTGTTCCAAGGCCTTCTTTATTCAGACTCAACCTTTCACATAATACACAATGTTTTTCTGGAATAAGGAAATTGTCCATTAGTTGGAGTGTACAGTCCTCATGAAATGACCTTCACCAGTGCTGTAGTTACACCTCAGAAATAATTCCTCTAGGAGATAAGAATAGCAATGGGCTTCCCCACGTTCAGAACTATGTGACATGTATTTCCTCATCCTCACTGTATTTGACTTCTTTTGAAGGTAAATCTAAGGCTATTTTTGTCTACCTTAGAAAGAATGAAGAAGGGTTTAAAATTCCTTTTTAAAAAATGAAGATACTCATAATATAGAACTCTTCATCATGCACTTTTACATTTGGGAGTATGCTATAAAATAATGACTTCTGTTTAAATAATTTATTCAACTTGTTACTGAGGAATGTTTTATTTTTTTCTTATTAACGTGAGTTAAGATGAAAATAGGTTTTTTTCCTAAAAACAAATGGGAAAAAAAAATCTATTTAAAATACCCGCTTTTTTGTGGGGCAAATAATTTAATATACAAACTAAGATGGTTTCAAAATAATAGATTTGTTCTCTGAATACCATAGTAGAAGCGCTCCATGATGCATTCATTGATCTGAAAGAAAAACAGATTTTCTGTTCGCTCTTTTGAACTGGACTTTGTAAAACAGAAAAATAAAACGTGTTTTCTTGGAGTTTACTGCATAAGGTCATAGTTCAGTGAAAACTTCATGAGAAACAGTGCAAGAAAAAGAGAAATTGGAAAAAAAAATATTCCCAAGGAGTTCACATCTTTTATTGTGCATGGTTTGTACTTTTGCTGTTTGTACTGGAAAGTAAGAGGAGGAAAGAAGGAACAAGATGTTTCATCTTACTCTAGAAGCTCAAAGCCCTCCACGGCACGTGGTGGCATCCCACAGTAAGAAATCCTGTCTTGTGCTGATGGGATCCTACTGAGGGAAAATACCATTCCCTGTGTCTCAGCTCAGCACTTGCTCTGCTGTCTGGATAGCAGTTGGCCACCAGGGATTTCAGCAGTGAATCTGCTGGAGGTGTTGCACACAGTATTGCACAGCCACTCATTCATTTCTTTGAATTTGTTCAGTAAAAATGAGTGCAGCAGTAACTGCTGTTGCATAGGAGTGGTTTTTTGTCACCAAACCAAGGTCTGGTCCAGTATCTGGTGAATGGTGCAGAGTTTTGGCTGTATATATCAACTTTTTGACCAAAAGCCAAGGAAAACAACTGAAACAAACTGAATGGGAAGACAAAAAAGCCCAAGTAACTTGTAACTCTCTTCTACCATTCAGACATCATCCATTGTAGTTTTCCAAAGTACTTTTTGATTCAGATAGAGACATGTGCTCTGGACTGGCTCTTGCTGCTGTGCTTTGTGGACAGATACTGTTCAGAGGTACAGCAAAACACAAACCTGAAGACTATGGAGAGAGAAAAGAAGTATCTGCCCCATTTCAAATACAGATTTTTTTCATTCACATATATTAAGTAGTTCCCTATTTTAAGCATAAACTCTCCTCATTTTTCTGTATGTCATGTGCCCTGACATACAGTATAACCCTTAAAATCCTTTTATTGCTTCATACTATTGATTCATTAATTATTTGTTCTGTATTATTGGCACAAAATTAAAAAAAAAACAGCGTAAGTGATTTTGGTTAGGAATACATCTGTGGGTGGTTTCTATGATAGTCTATTCCACAGCCCCTCTTTTAATGCCTCTTAAAGTAAGACTGTAGATTTAGAAAATCCATTTTTAAATATTTTCAGAGACTTAGTAGCAATACCTAACAACTTCACAAATACTTTTAGAATGTACTCTTAAACAGACATTGTACAGAGCGGCTGGCTTTCTAAGTTTGAATAAAATATATAGAGTGAATATTATTGTTTTTTCAGTTGAAAAGTTATTATTGCAGACATTGCAGAACCTTTCAAGGTACACTGCGTATGATTTAAGAGAGTTCTTCAGCTCTCTGTGGTAGTAAGTACAAGCTGCCTAATGAAAGTAACCCATAAAAGTTTATTCATAGTGTTAGTAAAATCAGCTGGTGTAAAAGCAGGTTCTGTTGTTGATAGCAGAAATGTTACCTGCTATGCAAGAAGGGGGATGTTTCCAGGATGTCTGAAAGTATGTTTGAATGATGTGCAGTATAAATAGATGCTTTGATGTCACATTTGAACAAACTATCCCAAATCTCTCTTAATATTTCCATTATATTTCCATTGATGCTCCAATCAGTTGGACTGTCAGCAGGAATAACAGCTTTGCTAGTACCAGACAAAAATTCATCTGTAATGTCTGACTGTTTAGAAGACCTACACAAGCCAACAGACTACAGTTCTCTAACTATATAGTCTATCCCCTTGAAGAGCTGCAAAAAATCAGACATTTCCCAGAAAAGCCTTTGCTCCTCTAAAGACCATAAGAAACCATGTTCTAATTATGGTTTTCTAGTAGTATAAAGCATTATGCATGTAATTAGATGTGCTTTTATTTTTTTAGTAACATCAAAATCCCTGTCTGGATCTCATTAGCAGATGATTTTTATAAATCTATATGAAACATAAATGTTCATGCATACATGATTCTCTTATAGGGATGCACTAATGTGTGCCTTCATTCTTAATATAGTTCTCTTGTACACATATATTCATTTTCATGTAAAAGTTGTTGTTTATAGTTATAATAAAGATTTATGGACATGCAAACAACTTTGTGCAATAGGAATCAAAGTCTAAACATCCAAAGAGACAGAAGTTTGTCACCATGTCTTGGTTTTTATCTGAAAGAGTGGAAATCCATGAAAGAAGAACACTGTATTCTAAAGCATGTACCAAAAAAAAAAAAGACCTCAGGTCATATTATTTATTTATTAGCTCAACATGTTCCTAATTAACCAAAATAAAATCCCATTTATCATCAAATTTTCAAATTTTTATTCTCAAACATTACTTCATAGCAGTTTGCTGCTTCCTTTCCTGTTTGGAAAGCTGAATGACCTTTTAGTTATAAGCATGAAAGATATTGGGATATATTGCAGGGATATTTGCTAAGACATTAGCATGTTTTATGAATAAAATCCCAGTGTCTTCTAGAGCTTTATGGCTGATACTAATTCTTGCCTAAAAAAAACAACCGACAAAACAAGCAAACAAAATACAAAAAACTTTTGAGGTAGTAATGGGGAATTCAGAATGATTCATAACTGGTTTTCCTTCTTTTCATCTTTTCACTTTTTGACCACTGAAAATCAGATTCCTTCAGGCACTTGGCTAAACCCTGTAAGGTCTATACTTCCAAATACCTGAATATCCATAATTTCACAATTTTTCATTTTCCAGGAATTATGTAGAATATAATTTAAGTGTTTATGATATCTGCATTAGCAACAGCTTTGCTGCTTTTTTTACAAGTATCTTCTGCAGTCTTCCATGCCTAACTTGACACAAAGTATTCACACTTCTCTGTCGTTGGCTTTTATATCTGAAATCTATTGTTAACCTTTTGAAAGCTGTTCTTGCCGAAAAATATTGGGAAAAAAAGGTGTTTTATTTGCTCAAATGCTGTATTGGCAATGAAACTTATATAGTGGGACTTAATGTGGAGTCAAAGTTCTGCTTAAAAGAAAGTACCTTGTAGACTTAACAAGGAATTCACCAAGAGCAGGACAGTGACCCAATTCATTCCACAATTACCAGGCAATGAGTGACATACCCTTGTGGAGGGAACACCCAGTGTATCAGTACCTGACACAGGATAAGAGCACAAATGTCCAATGATCAAATCCTTGCATTGCATCATAGGTAGCTCTGGATATTGCACAGTTTATTTTAAAGAAATATCTTCAAGCATCTGTCTCAGCCTGCAGCTATTGTGCTGCATTTCTTCTCTAGGTTCTTCTTGCTGGTTCCAGTGGCCCTCTCATAATTAACCAACAAAATAAACAAATGAATAACCTTCCTACCTGCAGTCCTTAGCTAGAACTACTGTTATTCCCATCTCTCAGTTTTGTTTTCTGTTCAGTTCCAATATAACTTAATTTTTACAATGCATAAATTATCTTTGGGCTGTTCAGTGTCTGTCACATTGCACAAAGCCAAAAGGACAAATAGAAAATGCAGTCTGTGTTTAATCAAAAGCTCCTGAATGCATATTGAGTCTTAAAAAAAAAAAAAAGTATTTCACAGGATATACGCATCTGCAATTTAATAATCCTGGTAACCACCAGGCAGGAGCTTATCTACCTTACCTAATGCATATGTCTCAAGTTTAGAAAACATCAAAATCAAAAGAATTATTGACTGAACCCATATTCTTTCCATAAAGGACATGCTTATCTCTTTCTATGAGCATTGTAAATCTCAAATTCAGGAATTCATTGCCTCTCTATAAATATAAAATATATTGGCCTAAGAATTATGTGGTGTTATAGAATATGGGCACTACAGGCTAGTGCACATTCCCTTAAGACTACTTTTCACAATGTTATGTTTTGCTTCTTCAGAAAAAATCAAAATGTATCAAACAACACCGTTAATCCCAAAGTATAATAGAAACAATTAAAAACATGGATCTTTTTTTTTTTTTTTAAGGGTTTCTTTTTATACAACTCAAATTCACCTAATTTCTGTGGACACTACATTGAACCACATAGTTAATCTAGTATTTCTGCTACTATAAGTAGATACTGATGATGCACAAGGATTGCAAAACTTCCTTTTAGTTTACATGAATTAAACACCTAGAAATGAAACTGTTAGTTCTGTGATGAAGTATGGCTAAGTGCTTTTCACTTTCTACTAAAACTTTGTCAGAAAATCCTGGAATAGTAAAAACACACTGTTTCTTCCAAATGGTGTCTGTTTTTTCTCTCTGTGTACAGGTAACTTTGCAAACAATGTTTCAGGCTCAAAACTCAGCAATTGCTAAATACCTACTTTTCATAGAATAACAGAGTGATTGGCACCGGGAGGGAGCTCTGGAGATCATTTTGTCCAACCTCTGCTACAGCAGGTTTACCTAGACCAGGCTGGACATAATCGTGTCCAGACAGGTTTTGAGTATCTTCAGAGGATATTCCACAACTTCTCTGGGCTGCCTGTTCTAGTGTTCTGTCTTCCACACAGTAAAGAAGTTTTTCCTCATATTCAGATGGAACATCCTGTGTCTCAATTTGTGCCCGTTGACCCTTGTCCTGTCACTGGGCAGCACTGAAAAGAATCTGGCCTCATCCTGTCGACACCCGCCCTTAAGATATTTGTATGCATTGATCAGATCCCCTCTCAGTTGTCTTCTTGCCTCACTGTAGAGAATTTAGCATCTTTGCTAACTGTCTTTGAATTGATTAACATCAAGATCTTCTTCAGGATCACATTTGCCAACAGCCTGCTTATTAATGCAGCTTGAAACTATTACCCCTGAGAAACATTTTCAGGAATCTGAAATTCATTCTTTTGCTTTTTCAGGGTTTTTTTGAAGGGATGCATCAGAGAAACTGCTGGTATTGCACACTTAGAAAGGGGAAAAAAACCTTTCTTCTTCATGACCGTTGGCAAGAAGCAACTTATACCATTGTGGTTTATGTTGTTATTATGAGAATTATCATAAACACTTGAAGCTTCAGGCTTTGTAGTAGATCTAAAATCACTTTACTTGAAAATTATGTTTATTATTCTCTTCAGATGGGAATTCAGTAGATCAAGACAAATGTGGTGTTTCTCTGCTTAATGCATTTAGTAATTTGACAAGATAGGTATAATTTCCCATACATTTCAGTTCCTCACAGTAATAGCGTTCCAGAGTAGTTTGGCAAACAAACAAAACAGCTAATTAAGCATTGTTGAATTTTTCTAAGGCAAAATGTATTCAAGGTCATACCAAGGGCTCAGCTGAAGTTTATTAAAGATTAGCAGTCTGTTTCTGCAGGAGGGATCCCTCCAGCTACTCTAATGCATGACAGCCTGACATTCCACAACAAGCTGTTGTACAGACCAGAATCACAGAAGAAATTTTTGGTAGAATGTCTAATAAAAGGGCTTTATATATTAAAGACATTTTTCTCCTTATGTTTTGTTACATTTGGAACAGATAAGCACAATAAGACACTATTTGCTTCCATTCATTTGGAAAATTATTCTAGGAGTAGGGCATTATGTTAAAAAAAGACTAGGTTATTCCCATGCCTTTCATTTAAATCCTTGTGGCAAAGATACACTTTTGCTTTTGGATTTACCTCATGCAAAAGGAACCAATCTGTGAATTCAAATACAAATCAGGTAAATACTTATGAAAATGTTTGGATAGTGGTGTGCCATGTTTGCCCTTAACTTACAAAAAAAGGCCAATAATTTAGATATTATGTGCATATAAGCTTGGAGCATTGAAACCTGTGAGCACAGTCTGTGAGCAGGTATTGGACCATGCAGGGACTAAGGCCTTTACTTCTATTTTCCTGACCATTGTATAGACTGTACAGGAACAGTACTAGTGCAGTATTATCCTTGTGATGCTTCTAAAGACTGTAAAATGTGGATTATTTACTGTGCAAAGGATTAAGTGTTCTTTAAAATGTGTCTATGGTAATGAGCACAGAACACCTTTCTGAGTCTTACCTGTCGTAATTCTGAGAGTTTTAACTGACATTCATGACATTCCTATGCTGAGCAATAAAAAAAATTGCCGCTTTCTTTTTCCATAACTACATGGAGTTAGCAATAAAGAAATATAGAGGCAGTACCCTTCCTGCTTTTGAAAGTAACAGAGCTGGACAGAAACTGTGAAGGCTCAGTGCTTCTAAGAAGAAATATTTTCAAAGTCAAACTGTGCACCTTGTTCCCAAATAAGCACTAAAATGATGTAAATCTGTAACTGGATGCTGAGATTAAAAAGACACAGGTAAATTCCTAGTTGTTCTACCTGTACAAACTGGTGTGGAGCTTTCCAACCCTGGAGCTCTTCTAGAATCAATAATTCTATACTTTTTTACTCATAATGGGAATCTTGTCTGAACACTGCATGGACTGACCATTTTTCCAATCTACACTAGCAGTCAACATAAAAATTCCATGTTATTTATTGTTCCCCAAGCTCATATAAGCAGTATTTCAAAAATAGTTTACTGCTATGAAATTAACACACTCTTTATTCATTGTAAAGATTTCTTAGGTGTCTAAGGCACCCTCAGGTGCCTTAAAACTCAGTTAAAAAGAAAATACTCTTTCAAAGGCTGTTTGTGTAAACAGCACCTAATTCCTCTCCTGGAATATAGCACCATCATACAACACAGCAATGAGCATGGAAAGCCTGCACTGAAGTATAGTGAATCACCATATTTCCCCTGTAGAACAGAAGAAACAAACTGCAAAGGGTCTTTTTAAAAAATAATAAGAAAAAGAAGATAGAGAATGTAGCTTAAATATCTCTAAACTGTACAAGCTATCCATCTCAAAGCTATAAATCCCAACAAAGTGGTGGCTCACTGAACACCCTTAATATTGGCTTTGAGAGCGGATTGATGAATGTTGCAGATAGTGGTCATGAAATCAAAGGTCAAGATCAGTCCAGATTTTGCAGACCAAGATCCTTTAGTTTCTGAGGTACCTTCACGTTGTGTGACAGCACTTGCTTGAGTGGACTGGTCATGGTTACTTGCAAGCTACTCATTTTGTGTCTTCAACAATAACAATACATTACATTTATCATAAGTATGCATAGTGCAAATATCCTTGCTTGTTTCAATCCTGAAAAATCTATAAGTATCGTGTTCTTTCATTATGGAATTCAAAGATTTTTTTCCCTAGGTTACCATGGTAACAAAGTGGTAACTGGATTCCTATTTTTATTTTACATTAATAAAAGGCTAAATATTGTACACAGTAGCAAGTGTGTCCTACCTATTAAGCCTTGATACTGCATAACAAGGGGTGTTGTGTTTTTGTAGAAATATGAGGCTTGGAATGAATCCTTTGGTTTAAGTCTTGAATCACCATAGGTTTCATACCTGTTTTTCTGTCTATATGAATGTAGTTAAAGACAAAATCTATTAAGAGGTGTAACTCTACATTAGGTTAAAAGCAAGAAAAAAGAAAATTTGCCTATGATCTATAAGATTCCAGTATATAGATCTCAATGTTCAGACCTTGATGGGTGTTTAAAATGCTCTAGTAACTGTGTCCAAGTCTTTAAATCTGCACATTGCAAACTCTATGGTGCTTACAGAAGACTATAAAGGATGATAGAAGTATTATTAGCAAGAACTCAGTTCCTCCAGGGTAAAGGAGTAAAAGGCAATAACCATTGATTATTCCATTAGCCAAGGAATTGCTTTAACCATTTCCAAAATCTCTGATCTTCCAGGCTGAGGGAATGAGAACAGATGCAGGAGAGAAATGGGATTCAGTAAGATTTTATCTAGAGGCATAAAGTTCTGCTGGGAGTGGAAACAAACTGCTATACCTGGGGTAAGAGTCACCCTGAACTCAGCCAATTATTGATCATGGTTTACTCCTTTCTCTGTTTTTTTGAAGGAGGTGACTATTCAATCTCTAATAGATGTACAACCCTCAGTATAAAATACCGTGCAGAGCTCTTGGAGCAGATTCCCTGAGGATTATGAGAAAAGAGGGTGAAACTTTCCATGTTGCCACCCAAGTGACAGTGTTATCTCCTGGTGTTGTAGGATAGACATAGCAGGTGTGACCAAATTTTGCAATTTTGCAATCATCCCTATGAATGACTGCTGAATATCTATGTGTTTAAAGCAAACTAAAGTGTATTAACACTTAATAGCATGGAATAATTGAAAATTTAGATTGTGAGGGAGCTCACTAGCTCATCTGGTTCAACTTTCCACTCAAAGCAGAGTTTACCTCTGCATTTTGTGTAACTTGTATTTTTGTCTGATTGATAAACTTCTGATAATCCTAGTTTGGCTACCTAAAAAAGTATTGAAGAAACAGTAAACTAGAGATACTCACCTAATATGCCAGCTTCTTTTCTGTGCCATATCTGGGAGTAGCACAACCTTGATTTGCTGAAGTGTTTTATGAGGGAGATACAGTTCCTGTCAATAGCAATTTTTCACTTTGAGAGTGAAAAGTTTCTCAGGAGAGAGCATGCAGATCAAACATCTGATGGATGTGCTGTTAGCAGAGCTCCCAGGAGTTCAGGGGCTCAGCAGAATCCCTGTGCTTCTACACAGTTCTCTCAAAGGGCTGGAGATCACTGGGGATGCTGCTGCATCCTCAGGGGTCAGATGATCCATGGGAAGTAAATTCAGCGTGTTTATGGACAATCCAAGTGTCTGAGTCCTTTAACCATACCATCTCTGAAACACAATAGTGATCACAGAATCACAGATTCACAGAATGGGTCAGGTTGGAAGGTTCCACATCTGGTCTAACCTGCCTGCTCAAGCAGGGTCATCCTAGAGCACATGTAACAGGATTGCATCCAGAAGGTTCATGAATATTTCCAGTGAGAGAGACTCCATGACAAAGGTCACTCTGTTCCAGTGTGTGACCACTCACACAGTGAAGTTCTTCCTCATTTTCAGGTGGAACTTCCTTTGCATCAGTTTCTGCCCATTGCCTCATGTCCTAGTGGTTGGCACCACAGAGAAGAGCCTGGACCATCCTTTTGGCATCCCCCCTTCAGATATCTATACACATAATGAGTTCCCCTCTTAGTCACGTCTTCTCAAGGCTGAACAGGCCAAACTCCCTCAGCCCTTCCTCATAAGAGGGATGCTCCGGTCCCCCAGTCATTCTTCTTACCCTCCATTGTACTCACTCCAGGAGCTCCACATCTCTCTTGTACTGCCCAGGTACTTGAACCTAAAACTGCCCAGAACTGCACACAGTACTCCAGATGGACAAAGTACTCCAGGGAATAATCCTAAAGCACCCATTTCTGCAAATACAAAATTTACAGAAATAAACAGGCAGATGAGTTTTTGCTTTAAATGGTGAGATGAGAAGGGAGTATGAATCAGAGAAAGGAGGGAAAGAGCCTTACAGACTTATCAAAATACATTCCCATGTTAGCTACCAAAATACTAGCTTTGCGGGCTCGTTCAGTCCTGCCGTAGATATTCAGGCTGTCTGTCAGAAGAAAAAGGTCTCTATGACAAACAATTGAGTAAACCTGTCTCGTGCACTTTTATGTCCCCGTGTGTCCAATTAGCAGCAAGGAGGTTGGACAGCTCTGAAGGCCATCAGCTTTGGCAAAGCTGAGCACTGGCCAGTGGGAATCACTGATAGCATGGGAGTCCTGTCATTGCCACTGAGAGAACCTTGGCACTGCTAATGTGCTCTTTGTGGCACAGAGGTCTCCTTTACATCAAGATATAGAGTGAATGGGATTCAACATGAGATTAGGACAGCTGCATTTTGGTCAGTGGAAATAATAATTTTGTGCATTTAGGGCAATGCAAGGGAGAGTCACAATACAGTGTTTAAGGTGATGGATTAATAACTGAGGAAGAGACAACAGCTTTTGCACAATTATTATAATGTTAAGCTTTTGTCCAGAAAGTGGAAGATCTGATTTCTAGCCACTGCCTAGTCTTCAAACCAAACCCTGCTTGCATGATTTAATCTGTATGCTATTGATAAAGAATTGATTGACTAAGATGTTTCAAACTCTTTGAGACTGAGGAAAACCTAAAAGTCTCTTGTTTCCAAATGGACTTTTGAGACTTCTTTAGTGGTTTCAATCAAAGCAGGGATAGCCTGACAACGATAAAGTAGACCATTAGGAAGTCAGGTCAATTTCAGATGCTTCCCTGCTAACTTCCCTTCTATATTCCATTACTTCTGCTATCTAAGCCAAGTCACTTCTCAGCATGAAGTATTGTTTGTCAGCATATACAGAGTTCTGTCATCCAGAGGTGATAATAGAGGCAATAACTAAATATAAACACCTTTGCAATTTGACAGCATGATTAGCAGGTGATTGTAATCCGACAGGCCCTAAACTCTAACCATTGGCCAAGTCCACTTATGGCTCTGAAACCAGCAATATGAACATAACCCTTACAGATTTACTTATAGAATTATTATTTTGTATACTAAATAAATGTCTAAAATATCATGAAGTAGATTAATTATAGACAAGACTATGTTTTGTGTTACCTCTGAATGCTAATGTTACTGAGGGCCTTTCTAGTGATGTAAGAAGAACAGCATGACAGGTTTTCATTAGAGAGGATAAATGACATGGATCCAAGAAATGTCTGGCATGATCATAAACATATATCTCATATACCTCTACCAGCTTCAACAAATGTAGCTATATTGTTTTGAAAGACATCCTCACAAGGCAGATATGCTATATAAGATATTATGTAAATGATGTACTTTGTGAATTTTCCAAAGATTTCAAAAAGATCATTCCACATTTAGGCCATGTGCTTGACAGTGTGTCTTTTATCTTATTAATAGGCACCACAAGGCCACATAAGGAGGGGGAAGTTCCTGGTGTGGACTATATTTTCATCACTGTTGAAGATTTTATGGAATTGGAGAAAAGTGGTGCTCTCTTAGAAAGCGGGACATATGAAGGTAAGCACACCTTTACTACTAAATTTGTGTCATGTTTCCATTGTACTTTTTTTGTAATTTGATGGAATTACACTGGGTCATCCTGTTACAAATGTGTCACTGCTACTGTTACCAGAAATTTGTAAATAGCCATATGGCCATTATGAAAATATTTTCATATGTAAAAGCTCAATGGGCTCATTGTAATTTTAGTGTATTATAGTGGTGAAGAGAAACATGATAATACATACCTTACAGGAACAGGAACACTAGACCTTCACACCAAGTAATTGAAGACATTTCCACATGATTGTCTAGCATAGGGCAAACACACTCTACAACTTACACTCAGTAATCCAATGTAAGGCTGACACTTTCCCTTTGCATGTGTGACCCTGCAAATACCTATCTATATCAGAGGTTGAAACCTCACTGCCTAAATTAAAATAGGAAGGATTTGCTGTGTCATGTCTTATGGGCTTTGTAAAGTTACTGAAAAGAACTCATTACTTTTGTAATATGACAGAGGGATAGGAACTGTCCTAATGTTTTTATTAGAAGATGCCTGCCTACAGGGCAAAGAGCCAGCAGCTTATTGCAGAACACTGCTTCTCAGGAGAACTGATGATTCATCTGATTTTAAAACTATTCCAAAACATGGCTGTCCTGAAACTACTGTAAACAGGGGTGTAGTTATATAGCAGGGTATTTTAATAAAACTAGAATAGTGATACACTATTTTAAACCAGGTACATTAGTATTTAAAATAGCTGAGCAATGGATAGTGTTTTTTTTACTGTAATATGCAAAATTACAGGGAAAACCTGTTACATGAAAAATATGGCCCACACATATGATATCCATTCACTGGGTGAGTGGAACCTTTTACAGAAAGCAGGCCCATATTTTTGCCTTGAAGCAAAAGGAACAATGAAGACCTTTTTTGTCCTGGCTTTGTCCCTGTCAAGGAAAGCATCTGAAGATAAATAAGAAGCTGTTCACCCCAAAAAAATCGTTAGCTGAGTTATAAATAGCAGCAAAGAAGGTAATACTTCTAATCAGCACAAAGTATCCATTGTGAATTGAATAAATTTTCATTAAGAATTATATCAATACAGAACTTGTAACAAAGATTTACATTAACAAAGGTCAAATAAAGGAAAGTGTATAATCTTTTACCTTTGACTTTTTTCACCACTGTCTGACATGTGATGGTACAACTTGCCTAAACATTAATACAACGCCACAGTTTTATCAGAGATTTTATTGGAGATTCTCAAAATAACAAGTCTTTCTTGAAGTGTCTTTTTGTTACCTTAGGTGTTTGAAACTAACATTAGAGGAGCTTAAGTGTAGCACAAGTCTGCCATTTCTTGACCAAGTAATTTCATTAGTTTGTAGCAAGTTTGTAGAGATTGAACTGCTAGGTTTAATTAATTCCCAGTGTTCTTCTGTCCCTGAGGGGTACTGAGATGTGTCTTTTAATACCAGCTACCAGAGCTGAGTGGACAGCAAGGTGAAATATTAGTTGAGGAAGTCTGCATAACTCCTCAAATCAGTGGAGGACCCAGCTGAAGAGAGGTCCAAAGCAGTGACTGTGCAATGTCTGTCACATCATTTGCTTATCACAGATGACAAGTTCACTGAAACCAAGAAGTCAGAAGCTAAACATAAAGAAAAAATAGACTCAACAGACCAATTCACCCTAAAGCCTGTCTTTGATTCCCACATTTCTTAATCAAATGTGCATTCTGACAAATAACAGATAATATATTATCTGTCTATGCATTATGGCAAATAATAAAATAACATATATTAAAAAATATAAGTAGTATACAGATACTGTTTCTCCTATTTGCATGCAAATACTTTTGGACACTACCTTACAAAGTTATGCCCCCAGTTTCCTGATTAATTCTTGACTGTAGCACGTTCCTCTGGAAAGAATTTTACTAATCATCCCATCACAAGTTTTCCTGAGCACATTAAGTTTGCAGTGATTAAATTTACTAGTGACAATTATACCAAGCAGAGCAAAGAAATTTTCAATTTCCCTCATGAGGAGAAGATGATTTTTGAATTCTTCCATAGATCAAGCAACTTATGTGAGCATGCATATTCTGGGAGATGAATTTTCTCTCCTTATCAACCCTAGTTATCAGTTCTCTGAAACAAATCAGCCTTCTGTTTAATGATTCTCAGTGTTAATAAATTGGTTTGCATATTTATTTTTTTTGTCTTAAAACAAATCATTCTGTATTTAGCTGTTTCTATAGTGTAGCTGAGTCAGTCTATGCTGATTGTCTGACTACAACCGCTATGTACCAGTTAGTCTCTACCAGAAAAATAATTTAAAGAAAGGACTTCTCATTTAGTTGAGATAAAGAGAGACTGTGTACATGTGTTGTTTTTCACCACGTCCTGACTAGAAGGTTTTTTCAGTCAACTTACCTTCTACTGGGTGAATTTCAAAGCAAACCAGAAGCTTCCAGGTAAACCAGAGGAGAAGGAGGTCAAGTGGAGGCTTCCCTGGCACTGAGTGTTTGTATTGTTCATTTTAGTACATGGTATTGTTGGGAGAGGGGCTACTTTCTCATAGTAATGACAAATGCAGTGAAAACATTCAGAAACATTTTGTTCTACTGCAAGAAAATAATAGTTGTGATTCCAACCTGGACAGGTTGGGGTTTTTTTTTGTTTGTTTTTGTTTTTTTTTTTTTTTTTAAGCACACATTATTTTTTGAGTTTTAAATAGATCTTTAAGTTATAAAAATGTCTGAATTAAAAATAGGATACTCTGTGACCTCCTTACTACTTCAGGCTTTCTTCATCTAGCATTTTTGTGGCAACTGTGAATGACTGTAGTATTCCAAAGTACTGTAGAAATGCAGTAGTATCTTCATGATAAAAATTCTATAAATCTTCTATTTTACCAGTTTTTTAAATATGAAAATATTTAATTTCAGTAGGAATATATCATTATTAATAGGCCTTTTCTATTCATGTCTTTTTGAGTAACTGGTAGGGAAAAAAGCTGTCTTTATAGATATGAATTATTTTAAACATACATAATGATACATAAACAGTTGCTACATGTTTTGTGGCTTACTTGTGGCAAAGTTCCCTGTCAACCTATGTAACAGTATTCAATGCAGAACAAAAGAAGAATACAAGGGTCAGTTCCACTCTCACTCAGATTAACAGTCCAAGTCACATTAACTTCAGTGACGTTGTGATTGAGATCTGAATTTGTAATAAAATTACAATTTTTATTGTACATATTTATGTAAAATTAAAAATTTATTATACACCAGCACCTTGCTATTTGGTGTGGAGGGTGTTGGCTGAAGCACACTAAACTCACATATTTGGAAGTCTTTGTATAATAGCACAGCCAAATCCTAAAAGTTTCACCTTATTTCCTTTCTAGCAGAATTTCAATTTACTGTACTGATTAAAGGAATCCTGGTTTGGCTCAGAGTGATAACTTCACTGGAGATAAAACGCCAACACAGCTGAATATCCAGCACAGATATTGGGATAACATAAAATAACCATGGTTCTGTGTGCAGAATGAAAGCCACTGGCATGCAGATTCATGTAACACAGGAAGACATGCCCCAGCAAAATAATCCACATTCCTTTCCTAATGAAGATCATAGATGGTCTTTAAATTGACACAGTGTGTCAATCTATAAAATACAGAAGAGGGGATGAACAGACAAATTGTGTGTGTATGTGTGTGTGCTGGCTTTTACAACTTCTCCAACAGGAGGTTTGTCTCATACTGTCATCTCTCTGATATGTCAAACTTGTATGGAAACTTCATGGGTCACTGACATCAAATGTTGTTCCCATCTCCTTATTAGATCAGCAAAGTTTCTTAGCCAGTGCAGCACATCAGTAGACTGAAAATGTGCTTCAACTGCATGTTGCTTAAGAATGCCAGTGCTCATAAACAGAAATATAACAGCTTCAATATTATTTCCAAACTCCATATATGTTAAGGTACATGATTGAGGGTTATGGTAAGATATCATTATGAAGTGTTAATAATGTAAGAGTGTAAGAGTAACATATGCAATGGGTGGAATTGCCTTTTAAAAGTAATGTATGCAGTAGCAGTACTAGAAATAATGAGAAATGTTCAGTGCATAAGTGCTGTAAGAAAAAGAAATATGGTTATTGGTAATCCATAAGGACATAAATGTATTTCAAATACACAAAAGCAATAGGGATTTTAGCAGTGTGGAGCTCTAGAGGATATGCAAACACAAAATAAGCTTGTTCATAACTGTTAAAGATGTGGCAAAAATATGAACATAAATTTATTCAACCGGTACACCTATGAATAGTGTACTAAGTAGAACTCTTTTGTCTTATCAAATTTTTTGTTTACCTCAGAAGATATCCATAACAGTTGCTTTGTAAAAGACATTTTGTTTACTACTAATATAATAATAGTTTTTAATTTATCCCATGAAAAGCAATGATTTTAGTTATTGTACCATTAATTTAGTCAAAGATCCACTTTTTATTATTTGATTGTTTGGAATTGTCTCAAATTCATTCACTGGTGAAAATTCAAAGCTCACTGAAGCTATTTAACCACTTAAATGATCATGGACTTTCCTCGGCCCACTGAAGTTCATGGTAAATTTCCAGCTGGCTTAAATGAAAACAGAGTTGCACCCATATTTTTTTTTTTTCAACTGATGAAGTATTATTTGGCAGAAGGCTGAGTGTTAGCTGGAATTTCCTTAATACTCCAGAAATCTGTAATTATTAAGCCTTTAAAAAACAGGTTGAATACATCCCACAGGTGAAATCTTAGTGTTCCGTGTTACTTGTTTATTTGAGGACACAAAACTTCCAGTTGTTTTAGGCATGGGCTCAGCTTACATGTTTTCAGTTGATTCACCATTATGGTGAGCTTCATTAGGAAGGAGAGTGTGGGTTGAAGTCAATGTTTTGCCTGTGACTCTTCCAATATGCTGGCACATAAGCAACACTGGGAGGTGCTCTGATTCCATTCACCTGGAAGCAGTCCTTATACTGCCTCCTTAGGAAGACATAAGTTTTTCATAGGCTTTCAATTCATCTCTCAAGCCAAATTTAGCCTAAAACCTAAATGATCTAAACGACTCTGTTCAGCTAATGCATTTTCAATTAACATTTCATTTTAATATCTGTAAATTTAAAACAACTGCTCCATTTAGGCAATGGAGATTTTAATTACTGCTTTGTGGTAAAAATGGTCTTATAAAGAGCTGGTGTTTGATTCCGGTCATTTTGATTCTATTCTTCCTTGTAAAAATTGTAAGGTATTCAAAATTCCACCCACTCACTGTATGCAGCGTTCCCTTGTGTGCCGGACATCCTGAGCACTTTACAGCAGATGGATATAAAGGAAATTAATCAACATAAAGATAATAAAATGTTACCCTCCTAAGACCTAAACACAGTAGTTAATGAAATATTCTGATTTAAAATGGAAAACAAAGGAATCATGGGGATAGATGTATAGAGATAAAAATAGAAGTAGTCCTTCAAAAGCCATGTCTTTTGACAGCAGAAAGTGTTTTCAAGGGCATAGAAGAACGAAATTAGATACTTGATAGTTAAGATCATATTCATGTTGAAAGTGCCTCTTGAAGTGGTAAGTCTCATGTAATATGATGCCCACTTTTCACCACCATATTCAATGAACATGTTACTGTGGATATTTCAACATCTAGATCAACATATAGGAGAAGAAATCTTAAATACAGTCAGTGACTTCATGATGTGATTGGGTTCTTGTACCTGTCCTGTATTAGTAAGAATTTGTGGGCTTTTTTATGTTTCCTCCCTTACTCTTGGGGCAGAGGCAGGAGTTGAATCTTATCATTAAATATGAAATGTGAAGAATGTAAATAGTCAGAAGCTCAAAAATGTAATGCCAGTGAATTTATTGACATGTGTAAGGAATCCTGTCTACATTTGTTAATGCATTTTAAGTCATATCACATTTCCTTCTTTTTTTGCAGTTTATTTAATTAATTTCTCATTTTCTCAGGGAAGTGATAAGGAATCAAAATTGAATGAATATTTTTTTCCTTTCTATATGAAAAACAGCTGCTTTTAAAAGTTATACTATTGCAATGCAAAGGGTGACTTTCATAACTTCTGCAATGCCTTTTTTAACTTCTGAAAGGTGAGATTAGTGTGGCAGAACATATACATCGTGTTTGTTCTGAGGCTGTATAAATGCTCATTATTTTGATAATTGATATTCCTGGTGTGTGGTTGCTTCTATCTTAGGAAATCAGGCCTCTGTCTTCACTAGCATCCAGAGACATGGAACGGGAACACAGGTGTGACATCAAAACTCTTTGTGAGTGATGCTGCTTGCTTCCTGCTGCAGGGGTTGTCAGGGGAGAGCAGCTCTCAGTCCTGTTGTAGTCCTCTCACTCCTGCAGCTTGAGCTCTTCTCTTTTTTCAGCAGAAAGGCTTATGGTTAGAGGGTGCCTTCCCCTGTGTGGGTCCCATGGCAGGTCAACATCCTCCATAACAGACTGGTGACACTTTAGCAAAGCTGCTGGAAAGCTTACAGACACCTGAGGCTGCAGATCATGTCAATATATACAAATACTATTATTTCATAAAATCTGAAGATATGGTCAGTTTTTATCTACTGCAAGAAGGAGACTAGGAAGAAAACATGACATCCAGATGCACATCATAATGTAGCATTAAAAGGGGTCATCTGGGCCATGTGTATCAGTATAGGTCAAACCCACTCCTGTGGGCATCCAGGAAATGTGACAACAGTTTTATGTGTGAAATTAGAAGGGTGGGACCCTTCTGCCTTTAAATATCCTGACAGCATCAGCATTCAATGATGTGATGGCTCCTTCATCCAGTACACTTCCAGAGGAATCAAAGAGATTGATCACTGGCTCCCCAATGGCTTCTAACAGGGTTCAACTAAAGAAAACCAACAGATATTGAAATTGTCTCTCTCTCCAGGAGCATCTGAAGGATCCATCCCCTGCCCAGCAAATGGCCATGGATACACTTGGTCTGTGTGTGTTTAGCAGGCTGTGACTGGGATGCACTTGACTGAGGTGTGGTGCAGTCAGCATCTAGCCTGGCATGTCAGATATCTCTGCTGCTGCCCAGATGGAGGGTGCTGGGAGGCCAGAACAGTGTTTCTGACTGTCCCAGGGTGATGGCTGGTGCTCTTTCTTAGTCAATGTCCAGTGCTTCTTTCAACCACTTTTGTCACGCACTAAGTCTGAGACTAAGCCACTATTACATATCACAGAATCACAGAATAAGCATGTGCCTCAGAGTGTTGTCCAAATGCTTCTTGAACTCTGTCAGGCTTGGTGCATGACCACTTCTCTGGGAAGCCTGTTCCAGTGCCCATCCACCCTCTGGCTGAAGAACTTTTTTCTGATGTCTAGCCTAAACCTGCACTGAAACAACTTCAGGCCATTCCCTCAGGCCCTGTCACTGGTAACCACAGAGAAGAGATCAGTGTCTGCTCCTCCTTGTCCTCTGACAAAGAAGTTGTAACTGCAACAAGGTCTCCCCTCAGTCTCCTCTTCTCCAGGCTGAACAGACCAAGTGACCTCAGCCTCTCTCCAGGCCCTCCCTGCTATGGATTGGTAGAACCCGTAATTCCACTGGCTGGTGCTGTGCAGCTCAGCAGAAGTGTACGTGGACATTCAGTTCATCTGACACGTGATCTGTTGAGATTCTGTGACTACCACAATCGGAAACTAATTGTCAGCTCAGAGTTGCTTCAAAAGTCATCAGCTGGTAATTTTCCCAAGAAAATCAGAAGGCTGTGTGTTCCCCAGGCAGACAACACTTTTGTTTGCTCATGTGCATTCCCAGGATGTAGAGCAGGACCAGGGGCAACAGCTCACAAATTACTGGGGTCTGAGTGCTCCAGAAACCCAGTCTGCTCAAACAGACTCACTGAAACAAGTCAGTGTACTTCATTTTGTATTAAAACCAGATCAGCACCAAGAGAATCTCAAATGCAGTGAAATCAAGAAAGAAATTTTACCTTCATGCCTTTTTCCAAGATGGGTTGACCATGTGTCAGCTCAGCCCAGGACCCCAACCCTTTACAATTCTGTGTAGTCACTACCACGAAGGTATTAACAAACTGAAGTGTCCAGGCAAAAGTGATGCAAATTACCAGAAGAGCTGTAGGGAATAAATTTAGAGAACTCATCACATTGAGAGCTTTGTTGAGTAATGATTGAGAAGCTCAGAGAATTTAAAATGTGTGAACCCAATGGATTAATAAAGATAATTCAAAGTTGGGCAAATAAGTAACCAGGGCTACTATGATGAAGCTGGAAAAGGTGAACATTTGAATTCAATATTGGGAAAAAATATTTCCCATACTGATGTGATTTAAGTGTTAGAATAACCTCCAGAGGTGGAGAATGAAGTTTCATCTCTTAGAAAGTTTAAAAGTAGTTATTAGTAGAAGTCTTCTTGCACTAGTAGAGGGAGTATTCAAGGCTGTAGTATAGTATATAGTATAGTATATATTAATGCTGTCTGTGTGACACATTAGGTTTTGACTGTGGGGTTTTTCATGAAACAGGTCACAACCAGTTCATATTTGCATTTCAGTTACATTTCTAACTGAACTTTGCCTGCTGGATGTATTGTGCTGTTTTAGTTTAAATGCAAACTGTGTTACAAAATACATCAAACTCTGTACAGCCTGAGTTATGAGGCTATCACACTAATATGGCACATGTATCTGCACTTATTACAAAAGATGTAAAAAACTTTAACATTTCAAATTACAAATCATTATGATGTGCTCTAGAGAAAAGTTTAGCTATATCACTCAGTTACAGAGATCTCTATTTTTCAATGCATTACTGGAAAGACACAATATTTGCTCTATCCAGTTTACATGCATTTATCATGCTATTATGTCTTTGTGAAGTTCCTGTGGATTTTATATCCTCTTGGATTCTACACATTCATATTTGTGATATTCCTCATTATTAAGCTACAGATGAAAAATTATCACCATCCTGTATCAAATAGTATTCTGCTAAATATCATAAACTGCAGTCCAAAAATTGCTTCAGAGGTTCTTTTGAAAACAAGTGGAAAAAAATCCCCTTTCCATTTCTGTCAACCTCAGAATTTTCCAGCAGGTATATTTTCTCAAGACAAGGCATATTGAAGCTTCCATAATACCTTCCTATGAATCAAAAGATTATGATTTTTCTGAGTGTGTTCCCTAAATCCTTGCCTCTTTTGAAGACTAACAATTGCCTTCTCCAGACTTTGTTTGTTTAATCACCACAACTTCTCAAACGTGATAGAGAATGGTCCCAAAATAACATCAAGCCAGTTTCCCAGCATTTTCAGATGCACCCTAACCATGTATACAGCTGACCTAATCAGTACCAAATTGTTCCTTCTATACCATGGGTAGTACCTGTCTCTGCCATTCTTTGCTCCTAAGCAAATACCTGAAGGGCCTGAGAGTAAGCAGTAGACTTTGACAGTAAAGGCTGAGGGAGTGAAGACATTGAGTCCTTCACCAGGTTACCCTTTCTTATGTTCTCCATCACTTGGTCACCTACCACATTGGGCAGCAGGCCCACGTTCTCTCCAGTCTTCCTTTTGTTGCTGCTGTGGCTGTAGGAACCTCTCCTGCTGCCCTTGATGTCCTTCAGTAATTTCATGTCTAGCTGTTCTTTGGCCTTCCTAATTCTGGCCTGTGTATCCAGGACATGATTTTCTATTTCTCCTTGTTCGCCCGTCTGTGCTTCTGACCTTCTGACACACCTGTTGTGAGGAGTTTCCTAAGAGCAAAATGGACCCTCAGGGTCTTCCCTTGCTTGCACAATGTTCTATAAAACCAGAATAAGGCTTCTCTATACCAGCAAAGATTGCAATTTCTGTATTTTTATTCTTTTAGTGAAATTGCTTTGCAGCAAGACAAAAAAATTCCATTTTATGGCCTTGGGAAGAATTGTGGTTTTTTGAAATCTCACTTTGATTACTCTGTTCCAATAGCAAGGTATTGTGAGACTTTGCAGTTCTGCATGCAACCCTCGTTCTGGTTGCTGTGGTGGACCCTGTGCAGGTGAAGAAAAGTGTGCAACCTTCTGTATGCTGGCACAAAACAAGAGAATAGGCCGGTTCCTGTCAAAATGAACTTGACATAATGAAGGACTTTGAGAGAAGCAGGTTGTGCCAAGTGCAGAATAATGCAGTATGAGTGTGGGAAGAAGGCCTGAATTTGTATGGTTAATTGAAAAGAAGGACTCAGCTACTGATAAAGCTTTTTCTGCAATAGAGTTACATTACATCCCAAGTGAGCTAATTAAAGCAAGATAAAAGACAAAAAAACCACAACACTAAATGAAAAGTTTGTGTTTCAAAGCAAGGAAGTTTCTGGTTAAAACAAAACAAAAACCCTGAAGATATTAGAAACAAATGAACAAAACCTTTCAAGTCTAGAGAAATCTGTATATTTGATTTACGTAGTTTTCAGAAATAATTACTCTGTGCTTTACCTTGTGTAAATGAAAACATAAGTAGATCTACAGGGTCCTTTTGCCAATAGAAGGCTCTCCTTGTATTTCCAATAAAAATCGTGGAGAAGCAATCAGCAACCAAGGTTAAATATGCTACTAGAGAATTAAATATAATAGCCCAGTTTTTTATTTTGTACATACAGAAAAAAATAGCCAGGAATATAGAATAAGCTGTAAAAGATACTACTGATGCAGAAGAAACCTCTGCCTGCACAAGGAAAGTGGAATATATTCAGTGCACCGGCATTGCAAGTGGTGTAAGAGAGGGGCTGCAGCATCTGCAGACTGAGAGGTTTTTCAGGATTTAGATCTCTATTTCCAGAGTCAGGTAAGGCTAAGCCTAAGCTCCTTCAGACATCACCGGAAACAGCTAGGATAAGAGCTAGCCATGACCACAGTGGGTTGATATCTGACGTAGTTTAGAACATCCTCAAGGCTGCAGAAGATCAGAGGAATGCAAAGACAAAAATCTTGCTTTGATCTAAGTTCACCCCCAAATTATGTACATATTCTATCAATGAACTCAGGACTACAGGAGAAAAATCTACAATTAAAAAAAAAAAATGTTTAAGTCCTTCTGAATTGCATGTTGATGTGCGTGATAAGAATACTAAACTTCCAAATTGGTGATGGGGAATCAAATATTCTTTTTGTCCATGGGTAGACATATTTGCAGGGTCTTTCACAAACATTGTGGTCAATTGCAGGGAAATGATACACTTGTTTGTCCTTTATGTTCTGTGCATATGAATGCTCTTCCCTAATAAGCATAGAGGTTATAGGAGTTTTAAATGAAAGAGTTGTTGATATTTTTATTTATGTGGTGTCAGAGAACCCCAGGCATAGACTGGAAACCATCGCCTAGGTGCCGCAGAAGCAGAGAAAAAAATGGAGAAAGCCCTTTCCCTTTATGATTGCATCATGGGAATTTATGATTGCCTCATGGGAAGAAGGACAATAGATGACAGCAGTCAGCAGGAAAAGCAGCTGAATGTCAAGCAGCGTACATCACACTGTATATCACATTGCTGTCACAGCTGTGTATCGGAACACTCAGAGAGATGAAGGAGGTGTGAAAGGGGTAAGAGAGGTATTGAAGAGGCAGTGGGCACACACAGAAACACGTTACATCTAAATATCATAAAACCCCTTTTGACTTGGAAAGTGACCCAAGTGCTGGTATGGGTTGCCCAAGGAGGTTGTGGAGTATCCATCTTTAGAGATATTCAAACTCCATTTGGCCACAGACAACTGCTGTGGCCATTTGACCACTGCTTCGGGTGACCCTCCTTAAACAGGGAATATGGATGAAATGGCCTCTGGAGGTCCCTTCCAACTTTAGCTGCTTGAAGGTGGTGACAACACAGTGTGGCTATAAATAGTTCTTCTTGAGGGCATGTCAGGAGCAACAGAGACATACAAGGAGATTTTGTAAGAGCTGGTGCTAGCCAGAAGAGGAAAGGTGAAAGCAAATTCTGAGTTAAGACTTATGCAGGTGGTAAAGCCAGTATGGAAAATAAGTGAAGAAGGGAGAAGAGGTGGGTCCTGTGATGAGTAAAAGGGTGTTGGTAAATTTGTCAAAGTGGTAGAATGAGAATTTAAAAGGTAGGCAATTACAGTGAGGATTTTTAATGGCTTTTGCAGCTGGGAATGCAGTGTTCTCTCACTCTGAGGAGGTGGAAGGTCCCATCATGTGGGAGATCTGGGAATGGTGTTGCCCAGTTTAATAAGAAAGATGTTACATTTGTTTAACCACATGCAAATGGAGAAACTGAATGATTTCATAGCTTAAAGTGTCACTAGGAGAGTTAATTCACAATTAAAAAAATTTAAGCCACAAATTCTGGAATGGAACCATATTATTGTCAGCATTTTTAACACGTTCTCTTAAAGGGAATTGTATTCAGTCTGGTTCATAATAACTGCAAAAGGAGTTATCTAAAGTTATCTAAAGCAAGCTAGTTTACCTATTTTTAATTACAGTAGGCTGCATAATCTGCTTACTATCATAAAATATCCCATTAACAGTCTTCTATGATAAGGCCTTGAAAGACTTTTACAAAGAGAAAAGGAAGAAGGTGAAGGTCTTTCCTCTTTCCTTGTCTGGTATGTGCAAGGCCTGTTAGAGGCTCCACAGCAGAGGGATACAGGCTGTGGAGTAGATCCCACACTACCACTATTTTGAGGAGCACTTCACTTCCTACAGATTAACAGAGTGTACCAAGGGAAGAAGTATCCTCCTCACCAAACTGACACTTGGGATATGTCAGACAGAAGTTTTCTTTTTCAGTTAGACCCTACCAAAAGCCACTGGCTGTTGTAACTTCATAATTGAGAGTCCTTGGAGAAAAATTCTGTCTAACCTCCCTGTGGAGATTTTGTTTGCAGGTACTTGTGTTGGCAATCCCCAGCACACATTTTGTTGTCATATTTTTCCCAGCTGTATTTGGATACTAGTCTGCTGAGCATAAAAACTCGGCAGTTAAAAGAAATAGAAATTAAATCTCCTACAGGCTACTGAAACTGTTATTATATTTGAAAAACCTCTACTTCTCTGTCTGAGACAGGATAAAAATCTCTTGATCGATGAAAATTTGAATTAAAACTCTCACTGATTCAGCTATAAAAAATATGAAGGGAGATATGGTATGAAGATGGGCGTGATTATATGCTCAGTGGCAAAATTTAACTGGAAAAAGAAAGGAAGGAAATCAAAGTAATAGAAATAAAACAGCTGTCCCTGTAACACTATTTAACAATTTCCATTCATAATCTCATCTGGCAGTGCCTTTACAGCATCAGCTCCCAGCCTTTTCTGCATCATTGCAACCCCCACATTCATGGGTTACTGTCAGTGTCAGGGTGGGTTCTTCTGGCTAAAGGAAGAACCTAGAGATGAAGATAGTATGGTTGGTTGATTAGGGTAAAGCAAAATATTGTATTGCCATCCATAGGAGGGGTAGCACTCTTTCCTTTTCCATACTGGGATTATCCCACAGGGTCGGGTAGAAACCACTAACAGGACCACAGTTAACAGGAGATGCTTTGTGTCACAAGGAGGCTGAGCTGACCACAGCGCAATAACCCTCTTGCTCCACCTTTAGTGAAAGCTCAAAGAAGCAAGGAGAAAGATATTTTTAGGGACTGTGAGGTGAAAAGTTGGTATTATCTTCTTTGTTGAGGCTTAGGTTGAATTAGCTGGAGCAGAGCCTGCATCTGTGACTTTCTGGATTTTAAACAGTCTCTACATAAATTCTGTGTGCTTTTTTGTTTTTATCAGTTATGAGTAATTTGCTGCATTCTAAACTATTTTTGACCCTAGATACTACTGATTTTTGTCAGTGAGATCACATGGGGGAGGAAAGAAAGCAATTCCAAACATAATAATAAAGGATGATGTCTTAGGAAAATTGTTCTGGTGTTTGAACATTTCATGGGCTCCTCATTGTATGTATATAGAGTGTGTGTTTGGAGTGTTTACCTTAATGGCACATGGCTTGTACAGAGCCTCCTTTTTATGTGTGACTTCAAAGGGGACACAGCTGATATGAACTCAAGAGACCATTTTTTGAAGTGTTGCAAGATTCGGGAAGAAATCTACATGACATAGACCAAATATTTTGAGATTTTTTTTTCCTCTTAGAAATGCATTTTCTTACAGAATGCAGTTAATATACATAAAACCCTGGGGGGGCAGAGGCGGGAGTGGGGGTTAGAAGGGGTGCAGTTTTGTTGTTTTAAGTAGAGGTTGCAGTTTCCTCTGTTTTCAGAACTGCCATAACTTTTCAATTTGTCTGTATAATCTTTATTGTAAAACAGAGTTGGGCAAGGCATAGTGATACATTTTATAGTAGCCTTCATGCAGTTAACTCCAATTTACAAAATAATTACTTTGCTTTGCTGCTTTATCTCATTCTTTCTACTCCTCATTCTGAAGGTGCTCAGTAATACATTGGTTTGTGAGACACCATTTACCTTCATAAGTACCATTCCAAATAAGTCATCAAGGCAAAAGAAGGTAAAGAAAATCAGCTACTTTAAATGCTTGCTGTGTATTTTTTATTAGAGATTGAAAAAAATTCTTCACAGCACCTCCAAGTTTGCATAATATGTTTTATGAAGACACAGAACATTCAGATAAAAATAATTATTGAATACCATTCTTTCATTTAATTTTGTGAATTTTCATTGTGTGAGTGACTCAGGAATTCACTAAGAAAAATAGTGTGTGACTGAGAGGTTATTCACAGTATGTAACATGAAGTGTTTAGCTTAATGCTCCTAATCATCCTCTGGAGGCATTCAATTCTCTCTATATTGATAATTTTAGTTCTTTACTTTGGGTACACTAAATTACAGGGCATATGCTGAAGGAGTTAAGTAGATGGGGTGAACAGTCCTATACAGATGTTTAAGATCCCAAAAGAGGCCCTTAGCAGAACAGGAACTGTATTCCAAGGCTGATGATGAAATAGAGGATGGTAAAATGCATCAGTCTTTTAGTGTATTGGGTACAGATACAGAGATGAGCCACCATTTTTATCAATAGCTCTGATGAGCAAAAATTCAGAGGAAGTCAGCTCTAAAATTCCCTAGAATTGCAAAAGAAGCCTGACAGGTAGGGGTCAGGTTCCAGGTTTATTCATATCAGTAAACCTGATATTACCCAGTGCCAACCACTTTGACACTTAAAGTGGCTATCTACTGTCTGACAGACAAATTGCCACAGTCTGTCTGCTCTTCTTGTCTGGCACAGACAAAGGGTCATCCTCAAGATCATAGGCTCACAGAATTTTTTAGGTTGAAAGGAGACTTTTAAGATCATCTAGTGACTACCTTCGTGAATGAAGAGAGGTCAGCATATGCTTCCTACCTGAGCTTTAATAAGACTTTTGACACTGTTTCCAACAACAGTCACATAGACACGCAAAATATGGATTAGATAAGTGAACAGGATGGTGGATTGAAAACTGGTTGAACAGCCGGGTCCAGAGGGTTGAGATCAGTGCAACAAAATAAGTTGGAGGTAAGACACTGGTGTGTATACCAGGGGTTGATACTGGGCCAATACTGTTCTTTAGATGTGTTCATTAATTATCCAGAAAATGGAACTGTGTACCCTCAGCAAGTTTGCAGATGAAACAAAACTGGGAGAGACTGATACAGCAGATGGTTATGCTGCCATTCAGATGGACCTGGACAGGTTGGAGAATTAGGCTGAGAGGAAACTCATGAAGTTCAGCAAAAGGAAACACACCTTGGGAAGAGTAACACAATGCACCAGTACATTATATCCAGGCAGAGCTTCAGGCATCCCACCTGCAGTCTCACAGAAAGGTCACCTCACCTTCCCAGCCTCTCTTTCCAAAACAACCTGTATCCAGCTATTGCAGAAATTTAGTTGTGTGAGTTATTGCATTATGTCTCCATTAGTTCAATGACTGTAAGTGCATCTAGATTTCTAATTCCTCCTGTTGGTTCCCCATGCTGCATCCATTATTGTCTAAGTATTTCAGGGAAGCACGCAGGCATGTTCATTCACCAGAATTCTCTAGAGATTTCCCCACAAAATTGTTTCATAGACACTTCCTTCTTCATAGACCTATGCTTGAAGTGATTCCTTTTCAGCATTGTTTTTGTTGATTGCTTTGTTCCTTCTCTTCCCATCTCCCCTGGCTCTTTGCTTGCGTATTTCATCCACAACTTGCTCACTTGTTTTTGAGGAATCTCCACCCCTGCTGTAATTCTTAGTTTAAAGTTCTCAGTTTGACCATCCTTGTCACACATTGTGTGCTTCTGGTTGTATGCTTTGGCCACAAGAACCTCCTCCCTTATTCTGCATCATTATGTTCTTATTCAGAAATGGATTCCAGGCTTCTGCTGTTGTAAGCTTATCAAGCTTTATCTCACAAGCACAGAATATCTTGTCCTTATTTCATATGAAAATATTGTTCCAGAACATCTCTTCTACATAGAAAATGGTCTCTAATTTCTGGATTTTGTTCCTTATAAGCCAACACCATTCACTTTTATATTAGTACTGAATTTCCTTTACATGACTCGTTGCTTTGGTAGCAAATCAAAGGTCAAAACTTAATTGCCCTTTGCATTTTTGATATATCCTTGAGTATGAAGGATGTGCAACATAGTTCCCATGTGGAACTGGAAGATATTACATATGATGTGTTCGTATTGCACTTTTCTGTAACAGTTTCTAGAGACTACATGGGATAGCCTACAATGTCTGAAATGCCATTAAAAATTATGTTTAATTACCAGTTCATGTTTCATTTCACTCTTGCATCAAACCTTGCAAATGTAGCATCTTTGTGTTCCACCTCATCCTTGTTCTGCTAAGCTGAATGCTGAGCTGGTTCAGTCACTTTCTATGCAAGGGTCCATGTCAAACTCTCACAGTGAAGAGAGATCAGGTTACTGTGCTTCGTCTTCGAAGTGTGTTTTAAAGCTCTGCATAGTTTTGAGGTCAGAATAACAGGCCACTGTGTTCTTGGATTTTTTTTCCTCTTTCCTAAATATTGATATGTTTTTACTCTTCCTCAAACATAAAATTTGATAAATACATTTAATATCCTCACTAGTAGACCAGGAGTTCATGTAGTGGTTTTCTGCAGTGAAGGTTACCTGTTATCCTTGTTTTGAGAACACTGAACTTTTCTTTGCCATTCTACTTTCCCCCCTATATTCTGTATAATTACAGATATGTTAATTCCTTTTCAGTCATGCAAAATATCTTTAAAGAGTAATAAAGAGGAGAGAGAAGTTAATTTCAATAGCAGAAGTAGATTAAGAATCAATTAATCAATTTATTCCCTGTTTTCTTTTCCTTAAAACTCCCCCAAAGCTTCATGCTGAACCTTGTCCTTTCTCTGTTTAGCCCATGATGGCTGGAACTGAAAAGAAAAAGCATATGAGGTATTCAGTCTTCTGAAATACATGCTGAAAAACTCAGGGGAGCAAATTTAGACTGTCTTGCTGCTCAGACATGAATGTTTTCTTATCGGCACTATCTTCTTTTCTACTGGTACCATTTTTGCTTTGGCATTTCTCAAGGAATGTCTGCAAAGGTAGATATTTCAAGCAGTAGGAGTCCAAAAATAAATGCCCTAACCATAATTATTCCAGGTATTACTAAATCTTGTTTATGTATTTGATTACCCCTGGCTGGTTCACCTTCTGGCAAGGAAAATTTGTCATTTCAGTAGGGGGGAAAAGGGGAATGTTTTAAAATAACTTCCTAAATAATAACACAAACCAGAGTTAATCATTAGTTTTACCTATCAGATGTCTGAATATTTATGAAAATTTATGTATTTTTCATTTGTAATCAGTGACTTAGGAAAATGAATATATGAGTGCTTTATAAAATGCTATTTTTTCTTGTTTTACTTAATATGAACAGACTTGAATTAAATGGAATGATAGAAAGGAGAGCTGGTTAAATCTTTTCAGGTCATTGAGGTTGTCCGCTTGCCAACAAAGCTATGTTGCCTGAGGTATATGCAGGTGCTTTGTTTCAGTCTAATTTTAGATGACTCGTACAGTGCAGCTCCTTGCACCACCTCCCTTGGGAGACAGTTCTGTGATCTGACATCCTAATGGGGAGAAAATCCTTCCTGATGCTTGGCTGGAGATTTCATTTTGCACAGCATCAATCCACTGTTCCTATTTGTATCCACTGAGGCCATTCAAAATCATTTTTCTTCTTACTGTGGGTTTGACCCTCCTGAGAGAGGTAATGATCATATTCCTCCCTGATTTCTCCCACACAGCATTCTGACTTGTAATTAATTCAGTCTAACTATTACTAACCTATTCATAAATACTTTCTAAGTATTCCTAGAATCATTGCATATACTCTGATGCTCTTCTTTCCTGATAAGCTTTTTTTTTTTACCCTCTTGTTTTTTGTTGCTGAAATGCTTCAAATTCTGGATCCAAGGTGTAAGTTATCAACGTCAGTTCACTGCAGCTCCACCAGTCAGTGCTCACTGTCGCTTCTCCACCAGCTTCACTAACTGAAGAGAGCTCTAATACTCTCCTCCCTAGCACATGAATGGGTTTGGTGTATGTAATGTAAGCTGGGACCTCATCACAGAGGATCGCAGGGAGGGAGAAGAGGAATCAAGCTGAAGAAGTAATGGAAAGACTGAAAGAAATTAGTATTTACAGGTTCAACTGGACGGAGTAAAGTGATATTAAATTAACTATCCTTTAATAGCAATGGGAACTTGCAGGACGTTTACTCTGGAAGAAACTAAAACTTTGAGGTACCAGAAATTCATGCAAGATAACAGGAAATTAAGTAGATAGTATAAGGAAGAGGAAGTGAATTGAGACCATCCTTATTACAGCAGAAAGTAATTTTTTTATTTTTTTTCAGAGAACAAATGCACAGGAACTATCCCATGTAAGCTTTAGTTCAGTCTAGAATTGCTTTAGAAAAGCCTCATGTTGTCTGCCACAGAGGAAGATTGAGTTAATGGTGCTGGGGTGCCCATGGCCTCTACACCCAGGCCTACTCCTCAAGAGAATGGGGTCTTACAGCAAGACTTCCAGTCCTCCCCTTCAGGAAGGCTGGGAAAAGAGCTCCCTGCCCATAGAGGCACCCTGGAAGCTTCATGCTCCACACTAGGAGCTCCAGCAGGGCTTGGGTATGAGCTATCATTACTTATTAATAGTTTTGCTTTATGCCAGCAATTTTCCCCTGATATATTGTATTTGCAATTCAGATCAAGTACAGAATATGTCCTTTCTCTCTTAGCTAGAATTAGTTCATTTTGTCCTTCACTGATGCAATCTTTTTCCTGCACACCTTCACTGATTTGTGTCTCCTTCTTAGATACATTATTGTTCCTCTTTTCATGGCAGCAAATATAGGTTGTTCCTGGAGGAGCTTTCTTACCCTTTTATTGGTCCCTCTGGGATGATGTTTGCTGGTGCAAAGTACACCTTTGCAACTTTTAAGCTTCCCCAGCCTTTTTCCAAGTAAACTGTTTCAATGGTGCCTTGTGAAGAACCATAAGAATAAATAACTTAAATCCCCAAAGAAATTATTTCTCAACAGTTAGGGGTTTTGCTTTCATGGAAAATGTTTCTTGATAAGTGCAATCAATAGCTCATCATCTTCTTCACCAAATATTCCAGTGTTCACCAGGTCATTGATTACTCATACTTTTTAATAAGATGATTTTATGTCTTGCTTTTGTAATTGTTTGTAGTTTCTAGACTGCAATTTTCCATCTGTTCTGCTACCCATGTGGTATACTGTGCAATGATATCTTTTCCTCTAGAAAACTTATGAGCTTTTTTTGAAGATATGTGTTTAAGATATATTTTTACACAACAGATACATTCCTGAATGGTCCCACATGAACCATGAGTAAATAACTGAAACTGAGTATCTTTCACCTATAACTGGAGAGCAAGGATTGCAATGAGCTAAGATAGCAATAAGTTCAGTAAAACAGACATCAAGGAGGCTGAGATAATATTGCTTCTGAAGCACAACAATAAAATGAGATTTCAAACATGTGTGAAAAGGAAACTATATCTAAGCAATTTGTCTCCTGCTATCCAAGGGTATCCATTTAGCTTCCAGGCAAATCAAACTTACCTTAGGAGGAAAATACGTTTCTTTTTTTCCCCCCAAACAACATAATTTTTTTAAATAGCTAAGGTGACATCAGTAGGATGAAAGACAAACAAGGCAGTAAAGAGAGGAAACATACAGAAGGGAAACATATAGACATAACCTAGAAGGTTCCAAAAAGGAAAAATAAAAAATAGTGTGCCTAAAGGACACAAAACACTTAACTCTGAGAGACATTCAATACCTTTGGAAATTTCAGGAGTTTGATTAAAACTTTGGTTGAATATTAGGTAAAATTTCCTATCATTATTTATAATTATTATATACTTTATTACAATTAATTTATACTGTAAAAGCATTAAGGCTTGAGTTGTATTAATTTTTAATTGAATTAAAGACTTCTTACACTAAGACATATTTGCTGATATATTGAAATCAGTAAAACATTCTTGAGAAGACATGCCTTATGTTAGCAGGAGAGGTTTTATAAGGACAGAACTCCCACTGGTTCCATGAATAAGATAAATTTTCCCAACAAAAGGCGTTCTTTGCTAGTATAAATCATGTCCAGTCTGGGGCTTTTGCCAATGCAATCGTGTTAGTTGAGGAGGCTGTGAGGGATATTTCTTCACACTACCAATCAAGTTACTGTGATAAAAATCCTGATTAGTCCTCAGTCATTTCAGAATTAAAGGCAAAGAAAATTGGAAATCTAGGTGGTCTTCCTCTGTCTGTTCTGAGGAGAGTAAGAGGCATATGTGATGTTTCAGATAATTAAGAAGAATAGTTCTTAAATATTATATTATCTAGAGTACAACATCTAAAGCTAGAAAAAATTGTATGTTGCTTTTCATAATTTCATCATCACCAGTTTCAATAATTTGGTTAAAGTTCTGACTAAACAACTATAAAGACCATACTTAAAGAACCAAAGGCCTTTATTTTAAACAATGTGTTCTATAAATTTGCAAAGGAAACTGATTTGTGATAGTGAACACAACTGGATCACTGAGTGGGCAAGTGGGATTTGGTTCTCAGGAGATTCACAGTAGTCTTATTCAGGTGATTCATGTCCATAGTTTAATGTTTGAGTTGTGAGGTGCAGTTGCATTACCAGTACAATAATGCTTCTGAATTTTGTCTCATACTGGAACAGCTGCAGTCTTTAATGGAAACTGTCTTTCTCTAGTCATCTTGTTACTGGGGCAAAGCTGTCACACACCATTTAGCTGAAATATTCTATTAAAACAAGGTGAAAATAATTATGATGTAATTCTAACTTTTTCTATATGTGTTTAAAATATTAATTCCAAAATCAATACTTAGGTTTTCACAGTACCCTATACTAAAGATGCACATTCCAAAAAGGAATGAATTGAGTGTTTGGAAAGCAGATCATGGGATATATATTTGATGAACATATAATGACACTATAAAAGTAAAATTTGTAACACATAAGATAATTATAGTTTTGAGAAATATAACTGAATGCAGTGTGCATGAAATATAATGTGAAAAATATATGACTAGAAGCACCTTATTGCCAGTAGAAAAATTGCTATCATAAGGCTAAGAAAGTAGTTAAATTGAAAATGACTTATGATAGATTTAGAAGTTTGGGGGTTGGATATTATAGCCTTCTTTTTCTCGTCTTAAAGTCACTTACAAGATCACAATTCTATCTGAATGTAAAGTTATGATGTACTCCTCCAGGTCAGTTAATGAACCTGGAAAAGCTGAAATCCAAAGGTGCTGATTTGTGTTCCATTATCAGCTAAAATTATGTTTTAATGATAGTTACCAAAAATTATCTTGATGCATGCTATTTGAAATATCCCTTCACTCTAGTACACTACTTGTTTGTACTCTCATTTTTCTTATTCTCTTACAGCTTATTCTGTTCTGGGTATTTGAATCTCAGCAGATACATCAACAATCAGTTTGAATATTTGTTGCAGTGTTCCCATAAACATGCTGTTTCATGAGTGTTCTTCATTTAGGATTTTTCATATTATTATTCCTGTAATAACCCATAACATATGAACTCTTTGTTCAAATCAAATCACTAATCATAGCTCAGAATTTTAATAATCCTTGAAATGAACTATCCACAAGCTAGTTACCCACACACAGAGCTCAAGCAGTAAGAATGAGTGAATTTGAGAAACTGTAAAATGAAAGACACATCTTTATAGTCATGTTCTTTGGCTTCTTTTACTTCATGCGAAGATGGACTATTAGTATAGTGAGTAAAAAATTCTTTTCACGAGTGCTTAGGAAAAAGTCTCTACTGCCTACAGAAAATACTTAATGGGGCTCATAAATTTTCTCATATACTTTCATATCCTCAGAATTTTTTTATTATTACAGGAGGCTTTAAAATCTCAGGATCCTGTATTGGGAATCACACCTCTGGTGTTAAGCAGTCTTGTTATCAATTATCTCAGCATTAACTGAAGTAATGATACCATTTCTGAAGATTTATCTAATTTTTGAATCCATTTACTTTAGGTTAAAAATTTAGAATAAGATGATTGAAAATACTTGTGGCAAAAATCTTAGAAGTGCTGACATGAGTTAGAAGATGTTTGAAGTGAGTTGAATTTAGGAAACAAAACCTGACAGAGGAGTAAGCTGTAAGCAGTGTGGATAAAGTAGATTTAGCATTTTACCTGATTACTCAGATTATTAATGTATTTATTCAATTTAATTTTTAATCGAGCCCAGAGAGACCAGGATAATGAAAACATTAAATGATTAATATACCTACAATGAAAAAGTGATTGCAAAACACACTCTCAAATATTTGAAATGTGTAAATATCAGCAGGGAAGAAGGTTATTTAGGATGTTGTGAGCAGTATTAGTAAAATAACCAGATTAAATTTAAAAAGGAAGGATCTCAACCTAGCTCTCAGGGTTAATTTCTGACAGCAGAATCCTCTGGGGTATAGAATGTTTTTGAAAAGAAGCAGAAGAAAAGTTCTTATTCTAGAAATTAGAAGTAAACTAAAGCACAGACTGAGAAAGTAATTTGGGGAAATTATTATCCTAAATGTCCCTGGAATCCAACTTTAAGAACAAAATAAATCTTTCCCATCTGTACTTCTGACCTAAAATGCTAATTTTAATGTGTTTATTTTACAAGGCTCATCCTAGTGTCACATGGTGAATAAGTGTTATTTACAATTTTTACAAGATTTGAGAAGCTTTTGATTAGTGCTATGAATTAAAATTCCTATTTTAAGCTAAAATGAAAATTCACAGCAGAAACTAACATCTGGCTACAAATAAGATAAAATTGGTTTTCACAGGCACTAACCTGCCCCATGCCTCTTACTTGTATGTTAACTGCAAATTAAAGATTTCATATAGGTTTTCTTTTGATATTTAGTGTAGAGGTTTTGAGGGATATTACACGGGGACAAGAGTATCGAAGAGCTCTGCTTACCTATCAGATACCCAGGATCACCCACACCGTTTCAACTACTGCCAACAGAGACTGTAGTTTCTAGTTATCTTCACTGGGGATGGTAACAAAGAAAACAGGTGTCCCTAAAAGATTTTGTGATGCTAATACAAATGGTTGGAGTCAGTTCACTGCTAAGATACTCGTGTCTAGGAGTCTGATGTCCCACTCCAAAGAGATCCAGTTAATTATCCAAGGGGAGCCTGGAGAGGGATTCAGCTGATCAGCCACTAGACGTCAATTCAGGATGGACCAAACTGTTCCCTCCACTCTGCAGAGACTGTCAGACCAGGGGATTTCAACTGTTTAAACAAAATTCTCTGCAATCACTTGGGAGAATGTAGACTGCCTTTTCACTGGGGAGTATGACAGTAATATAGGAGCAGCTCTTCAAAGCTCTTAAAAAGTTCCAATTTTGCACTTGGAACATCCTGCGGCTTAGGCTCTATCCCAGTCTTGCAGACTGCCCACACTTTGGGGACAGAGGACATCATCTGTGTTTCATCAGAAAGGAGTACAGTTGGTGTGCTCTGAAGTGGCTTCACATGCACGGTAAATACAGCAATGCACGGTAAATAGGAGCAATGGGGGTTTGCATCATATGTGCTTCTGATCCAGACTCAAATGCTAATGTACAGACAGACCTTGTGTGTCTCACTGGACTGTCAGCTGCTATTCCAGAAGGGCACAAGTCTCCCATGGGTCCTGTTTCAAATCTTCCAGCTCTGTGTGAATGCCTCAGGCATCTTACCAGCACTAAGGCTGCAGAGGGCACTTGTGCTTTGTCAGCTGGATTGTAATCCTGATCTCCTCAGATATGTATGTCCTGGGAGTTTATACACTAAAGGTAGACACCTAAGTTCAGAATTTGTTATTGTTTGCCCAATCCCATGCAGCAAAATGGATTGAATTTACAAAATTCAGTGTCAGCCTCTGATAATGTTAAACCATGAACTTTCTACTGCAGCAATTGAATCTTTTTTCCCGCATTTCTGGCACTGCCAATTGTTTCTAGGTTCTCTTCGTGCTCTAGTTTCACACACTCCATTTTTGATTTATATTCATGTTTGAGTAATGTAATATTTATACATTTGATCTTGGCATCCAGTGAATGCTAACGATAGATGTTCTCTCAGTCCCGGAAGAACCAGCAAAGGATTTTGTAAATTACACATTTCTTATCGCATAAAATCTCAGACAACTATTTGGCTGTGCATCAAATGCCTCTAACTCACAGTTGTAGAATTAAACTAGAAGATTTGGGAATGTGCTCTGTTTTTTACTTTACTGTAGATGAATATTTTTAGTTTCCTTAGTTGGTAACCTTGTGGTCTTTGAGTTATCCAGCATTTGGTAGCCACAGTCTGGCGGGAACTTTGGTAGTTAGTGATGGCTAGAGTTTGAGAAGGCTCCCTTTGCACAAATTATAGTATCATTGTGTTCTTTAGACAGATGTTCTAAGAAACAATAATACAAGACAGGTTGGTGTAAAAGTAGCTGTGTAGACCACATCCACCATTAGTATCTCTGGTATGGTACATGTTCCCACAGTAATATGGGGGAAAAAAAATCCTAGACTTCAAAAATGTAAATAACTGTACAGGATAAGCCATATTATAAATAGTGGCACTTATCTGTAACAGTAAATGCTGAAAAGATGGTGTGAATGCTAAGTGACAAAAGCAGACTGATAACAACTCCTTCCAAGCAATTATAGTTTTTCTCATTTTGTTTCTCTTAGATTTTCACAGCATTCATAGCCATGGGGAAAATCAATCTGCAGACAGAATGACTGTTGTAGGATGAGCTGAAGTGTTAAGAGAAACCCAAAATAGTCAAAACTATGCCATGGTCTAGTTGAAGTTGACGTGGTGGTGGTCAGTCATATGTTGGACGTGATGATCTCAGAGGTCTTCTCCAACCTAATTGATTCTGTGATTGGTAACAGGTCTAGGGAGGATTCAACTGAGGACTAACCAGTCACAAACTGATTCAAACCTTCTTCAGATTAATGGATTCAAATGGCCACTCCATTCTGTGGTCTGTTAATTCATCATCATGGCTGGGCTTCGCGAACGAAGATTTGAGAAGGGCTGTACCCACGCTTGTTACAAGCACTCTGATGGCTAAAAAGGCCAAGGTCTGTTAATTAACTGCTGGGCTTTTCCCCATCTCGATAGTATTGAAGATATAACCCATGCTTCTCTTAATCCCCTATATGTTATAGCTACCAGATCAAACTGCTCGTATAAAGGAAGTGTAAGAATATTTTGCACACAGCTGACACATTAAAGTATCTCATTAAATGACTCACCGAAAATAATATAAATTATTCCAAATGCTGGTAAATCTGAGTCAGCTGATCCACTAGTTTATAAATAGCACAAATACCTTTGCTCGCTTTCATGCTGTCTTTAGCTATTACAGTTCATTAAGATCAAATGCATGTTGCTTTTCTCTGCTATTTGGATTATTCAAGCCATTAAGAAGACACAGGAGTGAGAGAGAAAATCATGAGAGCTTTTGTGTCGATATTGTTGCCAGGGAAACCACTTTTTATTTTAGTGCATGGGACACTAGTGTCACTTTGAGTCTTAGTTGCAGAAAGACAGTTTCAGAAGAAGGTCTCAGGGATAAAAACAGAATGAATGAAATCCTAAACTTCTATTGTGAAGAGAAAAAGAGTTATTCAAAATGTTTTGGAAGCATCCTGAATGACCTGAGACTTTGGGGTTTTTCATAAATATGAATAGAATTTTGAAGGGAACGTTAAAGATGACGGATAGGAGAGACTTCTAGGTCTCTCTAGACATGTCTTAGATAATCTCACATACCTTTTTCTGTACATGCATCACCATTTAAGCAGAATGGATAATATCTGGCTGGAATGACAAGGACTATTTCGCTCTCTCCAGAACTGTCCTCTGCTCACAGCTGTATAAATTCACTTGTTTCCTCACATGCCTGGAAGGGTTTTCTGACTTAATCTTTACAGTCTTTAACAATTCTATCATTTAAAGAGCTTTACAGGGCAAATATCTTTTAAGAAAACCTTATATATAGTTTGTAAACCACAATAATAATTAATTTAGAAATTAAAACTAGAACAAATGCAAATTCAGTGTAAAGCTACGAAGTCCATTTGGCACATGAGAAATTTCACCACTGGATTGCCTTATGTTATTTAATGCTCATTTGACATTCTAATTTTGGTTGCTTGATTCTGGAGCATTAAACTATAAATAAAAGGAACTTAAAGCAGCACCACTAAAATCATTCTAAAAGTAATAGTTGTTCTTCATTCTCTAAGGGGAGGAAACATTGACAGCAATAAAGTTGCAACATCCCTTCACCTGTCACTATGAGGAATTGGAGCATTCAGCTGGTGGCTAAATAAATAATGTGTAAAGTGCACTTTTCAAATTACAGTATTTGTTAGATTCTAATTTCTTTTTTCTCAACAGAATTTAACTATATACATTTCTTTTTTTGGAGATGACTAAATTTAAAAAAATTATTAATTAAGAATGATTTTATACCTTAATTATATTTAAATAAACACAGGAAAGCAATATAACTGTAGTGCAAGACAAAATACCTCTGTGCTGGTAGGGGCTGAACTAGATAACACTATGTGGTTTTTCTGCCTCTATTTTGTGATATTCTAAAATACCTGGAAGATGACTGATAGTACTAAATAAATAAGAAGTTCTGACTGATCCTTTGGAACACTAAAAAGCACAAAACTTTTTAGAGCAAGTGTGGATTGTAGTTATCCCCAAATAACATCAATTAGGTTCACAACATTAAAGTTTGCTGTCTTCACATTGGTTTTATCTCCTTTTTAAATTCCTTCTTTCTGTTGCCCACTCAGTGAGAAGTCAGTGTTTCCTGGATGGGTATCAGAATCAGGTTACAGCCTGAGACAATTTTACATGTTCGGCTTTTTTTCAGTCATTTTGTGAAAACTGTAGTTTTTCAGCTACATTTATTGATGTGTCATTGACACAGAGTGTTTTAAGAATAATTTAGGAAGGTATCTTCCTTAACAAGTCACATTAAACAGATAGAAACTGTACATCAGTGTAGCTTGCAGCAGATCAAGGATTAAAAGTCAGATTCCAATCTTTGTTATACCCCAGCAACATACACTATAGCTATAACCAAATATCTAAGTATGTTATGACCTGGATGGGTGTGAAACTAGATGAGTGAAAACTTAATATAATTTATTATATAACTTATTGATATATACATTTTTAATCTTTTTATTAAAGACTTTATTTAAATAAATCATATCTGATGAACAGCTAATTGTTTTGGTAGCCTAACTAGGAGTCAAAATATCCACGGAGTTTCTGTAATGTGGAATGTTGATAAAAGTCTTGATAAGAATATACCTCCTGCCTGAGCACTCAAAAAAAAATTGTTAAAGTGAGTATGAAGAATCATATTTACATCAGTTAAAATGTAGATTAGTTTAAATTTGACTTTGTGCTTGCTTGGTCAAGGTTACAGCATTTCAGTGGTCTGTGATGCATTCACGATATTGTACATAATTTATTCTCCAGTTAAAAAGCTGTAGAGGTAACTAATATCATCTCATGTATCATTTTTGCTCCAGCATTTTGTCATGCAGTTGCTGTCAATAAGAGGATGAAATAGATATTTTTATATATATACACATTTCATTATATTCTTAGATTTTGATACAGGTCTTCTTGTTATGTAAACTTGAGTACATCCATCTCTCTAGAAGGTTTCTCAGTCATAATGGTTTATTAGGAAGCAAAATATTTCCAAAAACGTATTTATCTGTCTCTGTTAGCTTGTCACTGTTAAGCTTAATTCATTTTATTCTCAGAGCTCTGTCTGTGTAACAGCACTTCAGACATCTTTCTTGTGCATTAATAGATATAAAATTGTTCATAAAAATGGCATTTTCCTGATAGACAAACACCATAACTGTATGTGCTTTTAGTGTGGTTATACATACACAGTCTTAGAAACCAAAATCCAAACATCCAGTCAGGTATTTTACTGACTGGAGGGCTGGTTGCTAAATGACAGGTGACTGATTCCAGAGATAGCTGCATTAGAATAGCTAAGTGAATGATAGTAACTTATAAACATAAAGTTTTCTTATGAAGGAATGATTAGTCTGGGGCACATTTGTGCAGGTCATAATTTGTGGTAGTTAAAGAGCATAGCAAACCACATTAAATGAGTGTGAGCTCCTGCTGTAGTGTTAGGGCAAAGAGAAAAGGTGGCTGTAGGACCTGAGAGGTTACATCATCTCTGTACATGAAGCTGCTTGAAGCTCTCCTTGTTGTCTCTGTCCTGCTGTGATACACGCAGTTCAAGCAGGAAGATGACAAGTTGGAGAGCAGTTCATAATAAATATTAAAGGACTGGAAAGCATGATTTATGTGGGATACTCAGACCTGAATCTGTTGGGTTTAGCACAATAAAGGTGAAGGGGTGACTTTGTCACATTTTGCAAGTATTTCTGCAATGTTTGTAGAAACAGGTAATAGATAGTTCTTCAGTGTCACAGCCAAAGTATAACATGATCCCCTGGCTGTAACTTGAACCTGTTCAGATTAAACATGTTTTTAGCAATGGAGGCAAATAATGATATACTCAGGGTTACCATGTATTAAATTTTTAGAACTAAGACTGGATTTTTTTTTTCGTAAAAGACAGACAACAATTCAAATGGCAGTTAATTCAGAGACTGATGTGTCCACAAAGATACCATGATATGTTACAGTCTGAGAATCTGGATATGATCCCCTCTTACCAATTAATAAGATTCCTATAGGGAAGAAGAGAGATGGCTTGTGTTGGATCACACTAGGTCCTGCAGAATGCTGCTGCAAGGAGTATTTGATTCTGTTGGAACATTCCCAGTAGTGATAAATGCCAACAGGCTAGCCAAGGTCAGAGTTGGAGTAATCCCAAAGCAGGAGTCCTTTTTCTGCCCATGCTGAGGTCAGAAGCTGTGACTTGCCTGGTGCAGGTGCTGTTGCATAGCATCATGGCTGAATCTATTTCTGGCATCCTCCGCATTCGCAGCAGATGGGGCAATCTAATAGTTTTGGCATTCCCAGTGTGCCACCACCGGTGTGACACTGTGGGTTTTGGCAGTTTTGCACATGAAGAGCTGCCCCAAGTATGATTAGGAGATTGTATGGTTAATGGGCATTGCCAGAAGGCTCTGTGTGAGGTGCAGGTATGACCCCCTGAACCACAGCCAGCCTTTTGGGGCACTGCAGGAGCCTGCACAGGTGCCTCTACACCCAGACCTGATGCAGGCACTCTGCTTGGGCATTGCATGGCCCATGGGTCACGTGCACATGAGATTTTGGCTGCTTAGCAACTGCATGATAGGGCTGTCACAGAGGAACACACCGTCTGTTTAGTCTATAAATGTAAAATATCCATTTAAAATCTGCATAGTTCATCCCAAAAAAACACTGGAGCACTCTCTGCTTTTATAATGCCAGAGGTATTTGGCTTTGTCAGTGCAGCACCTCCCCAACACAGTAGCAGTGCCAGAGGTGTCTCATCGATTGTAGCTGTGCAATGCATTGACCCTTTTATCCGGTGAAAGCTCCCTCTGGTTTTCCTCCTGCCCTTCCTGCCCTGTTCCACTCTGTAGAGAGCACCATCGGCCAGGAAATTGCATCATTTTCAGTCAGCTTTAAGTACCAGTGTTTTTGAAACTGAAGATTCACAGTGCGTATAGGAAACAACTGTGAGTTTCAAAGCATGCTTTAGCAAAACAGTTCTTCGAAATATGACTCTTAATCTCAAATGTCTTCTTTTATAATATGTTTGCTAAGAAACTGTAATCAAAATTAGTCAGACAAAATATTAGAATGCAAGTATCTGAAATTTTAGGGATAGGTTTGCTAAAACAATTCACATTTGACTGTTTTTCTATTCCTTCAAAAATTATTTTCAGTTCAACAATTTTTACTTAAATTAAACTGTAATCAGCTGAATAACAAATACCTTCTACCTTTCCTCATAGTAAATAGTTCTGCATGTTAACTTTTCAGTTTCATCTCATGAAATAGCATGTCTGGGGAGGTAAGGAAAAGGAAAATGACATGTGTCTATTAGTGTGTTAACCTGCTTTTCAGTTGGTGACTGATGGTAGTAGACAGGTTAAATTTAGCTCAAAAGCTTCCATGAAAAAAGTTCTTATTGAAAAAAAAATCAGCATGGCAATTTATAAAACATGTCACTTAGGTGAAAAAAAATGCATATTCATGGCGACCCATATGTTACTTTCTTCACTAAAGCCTCTGAATGGATTTTGTCCAAAGGTTTCTAACCACCAGGTAATTATCTTCTAAAACTGTCTCTCCCATAAACAATCTTATTGTTTAGTGAACAGACAGACTGGTCAGACAGGTCAACTGACCTGTCCCAAACCTCATTCCAGGTTACAGACGTACCAGCAGAATGAAGAAGTCCTGATTGTTGTGCTTTCACATCTACCCAGTACACCTTTACATACACTTACTGCCATTCCGGTTTCTGGATTGCCAGTTAGTCAGTTCTCCAATGCATTTGGTGCACAACAGTCTTTGTTTATCAGTCATCTGAAGGACACTGAGTGCTGCATTTGGGAAGCTTTTTTGACTATAAACTTGAGGTGTCTGTATTTAATCCAAGCTTGCATAAAACTAAAGGAGATTTAGAGATAAGACACAAAAGAGTTGGATATTAAGGTAATGCTAGGGCCAAACAAAAGACTTAATGAGTTAAAACATATTTGCATCCTTTATTGTGCAGTGTTTGAGTTGGATTCGTTATGTCAGTATGACAACTGGATTTCACTCCTTTCCTGGGACACTGACAGACATCCTCCTCAGCACCAGCTGCCCTGGTGGAGAACCAGCCACCTTGGCTCTTCACTGTCACTTTCTCCCGCCCCTCTCTTTCCCATAGATCCCACTGCTCTGCTTCAAACAAAATCAGCTAGAGCACTTGTGTGAACTATCAGTAAGGATGATGGTCCAGTAACAGAGCAATGATGAGCAATAGGGATCAGGTACAACTTCCACTAGTCTTGAATTTATTCCAACTTGAACACTGCTGCAGTCCAAAAGATATTTTGGGAACTTTACGCAAAAAATAGGTCTTGCTCAGCAAGGTTAGTGAATATAGTGACAATGACATCTGTAAAAGCAGTAAATTTTTTCTTCTGGACAAAAAATGTGGCCAGAAAATCAGCATTTCCAAAGAAAACACAAACACTTTCTAGGAGGGAGACACTGATGAAATATGTGTTAACGCAGCACTTTAACTAATGGCACACAGCAGCAAGTTTTAGGATCATTCTGAATGACATTTTAAATGTGGAACATCCAGCTTAAAAATCAGAACTGACAGTAGCTCTGTTAGTTTCTCCTTGCAGCCTGCTCAGTAATCATCTAATCTTGCCTTCTGTCTGAAGAGTCTATTCTTGTGCATTCTCCATGCCTGGGTCACCTTTGATCTTCTGACTCGGTGAACCATTAATAGCAGGGCTTACACTGTTGACTTATTTTATAGTAGTGACTACATATTCCTTTGATTTACTACAAATTTTGGTTAGAATATATGTAGTGTCCTAGCAGGGGCAACGTCTGTATCACCTTGTCATTACACTGATGTAGCTTCAAACTGGTAAATCTGCAATTCTGTAAGTTTTGCATACTGAGTCAAGTTCAGCTGTAACAACTGCCCACAATACCATCAAAGCTCTTTAGAACTGAGCAGAATTTGGCAAACCTCATGCAAAATTTTATTAATTTTGAAATTTTGGCCTGCTGTTTTAGTATGTTTTAGTATGAATAAGTCAGACCAAATGTTAACTGGATATAAGTATGTACAAAGAGCATACTATTTTTAGAAATAAGGAACTCTGCTTGGTTGTCATTTATAGGATTAAAGACACTGATTTTAGAAATGCTATTCTGAATCTATGTCAGAGTAAGAGAGTTCCTTGCTGTGTTTCATCTTAAAAAGAGATTGTTGATATTGCCCAAAGAAATTGTTCTTCAAGGGCCTCTGCATATTCCTACTGGCAACTGCTGGTGACCTAGTTAGGGTCAAGATAAGATATGCTTTCAAAACTCTCAAGTCAGTGAATGGGAAGTCTTGCTTGAGCATGACATTACTACCATCTCTGTGTGTGTGTGTAAACACAGGTATATTCATGTGCACTCCTCTAGCTGCACAAGTTGCCATATTTTTGGCTGCTAAGAAGACATATAGGCTGCTCCATAGAGTATTCTTATGTTGTCTGCTAGGTACTACTTTCTGTAGAGGACTATACATCATGCTACTGCACACATAATTTGCCCACATGCTCATAGACTGGCACTAGAGCCCAGAAAGAACTTGTATGTATCAACTAGCTGAAGACTGGCATCCACATATAGTCCCAGTATATCTGGCCCTTCTTATTCTTCACTCTTTCAGGGACAGGAATGTAACCTGTGGGTCTCAAAACCTTCAGAAACAGGGTACTTCAGAGCCTCTGAGAGTATCAAGATCAGCCTTTGCACCCTGCTGTTAGGGCATGTGGAATAGCTGTGTAATTGCAGCACCGTCTTGAGGACTCAAGACCATCATTTGCCACTAAGAGCTATAACAACATATGCCCAGTGCATGCAGATACCCAGCAGTTAAAAGGTCAGAGTGAAGAAATATTGCTAGGAATTAATTCATAAGAATCCAACCTATTCTGTAATAATATATCCTAACTTTTAAGAGGGAAAAATGGCAATGGCCTTTTGAAAGTGCATAAGGCTTTGCCAGTCCAGGCAAGAATGATGAGGAAGAGAAGGGTTCCTGCCCTTCTAGTGCAGTCCTATGTTCCTCATTCTTTCTCCTCAGCTCACACTTTTTTTTTGCTTCTTGTCTGTTCCTGCTCTGATTTCTCCAGGTTGGAATCAGAGCCCCTTTGCTTTGTAGCTCAGGTCAGCACTAGGCAAAGCATTGGGCTTCACCGTTGCTAAGAGCTGCCCGTCCTCTCCCAGTTGCATGCTTGTGCTTTGACAGGGTCAGAGCGTGATTGAAGGGCTAGAGATCCACAAAAGCAGAGAAGGCTTGAAATTAAATGGTCTTTGAAGCTTTTTCTTAACTAGCCTCACTCTGGCACAGACCCCTGCCTAAGGGGGATGATCCAGTGGAATAGCAATGACCTAAAGCTACTGATCTACCTACTGAAGCATGCAGGGAGGAGAATTTATCTCGGAAATGACCATATGAGAGTATCTGAGCTTCAAATAGATGTTTGTAAAAGATGTACATTAACATTAAAAGAATGAGGACTCAAATTTTTTTCTGACTAAAACTGGAGCTTTTTTCCAAAATACTGAATGCTACACAGAAACAAACAAAAAAAAAAAAAAAAAAACAAGGAAAAATCCTTGGTGTGTGAGACCTTTATCTCTTCTCTCATTTATTACTAGTGCCAATGGAGTAGCTGTCCTAATTAAAAAGAACTTGTCCTTTCAAACAGAGGAGCTGGATTCTGATCCAAATGGCCTTGTAGAAAAGAGATTGCAGAATGAAGTCATTACTCTAATTAATATTTATGCTCCTAATGTTAACAATGCACTTGCAAAAGGAACCAGTAGTATAGATATTTCTCTTTAAGCCACCTAATGGTCTGGTGTGGGTACTGATTTTAATTGCCCTTTGGTTATCAGATTAGACAGATCTGCTAGGGGTAATTGCATTGTAAATCAGATATTTCAAGAAATTCACTAATGAGCTAATGAATGAGAGTTGTTTGAGAGATGAAGCTGATAATGCTTATTTAGACAAGTGGTGTACTTAAGTTCTGTGTTGCATATGGAAAGGCATGACTGTTCACCTGTAAGTAGGTAACAATGTCTTAGCTATTACTCTATCTGCTCCATGGTTTTGTCTCCCGTTTTCCAGGATTAGCCCAGTCCCCTGTGCTTTACATCCCTAAACTGTTTCTGTGATTTTTAATTCACAGAACTGTAGTTTGGAGACTTGTATCTCTATTTGACTTTGTTTATATATTTCTTGTCTCCCTTAGCATAAATCATAATGACAGCTTAATTGGTTTATATTTCTGAAGCAGTTTGAAATGTGAAGTATTGCATAAGTGCTCAAGGTTGTTATTACTTTGTGACTCTTCCCAACCATTTTCTGTCCGGAATGAAAATGAAAGAGAAATTATTTGCCATTTGCAAGAGTAAACATGGTGAATACAGTCATAAGTAATCACTCAAGGATCACAAAAAACTCCACCTTTGTTTCACAGAATTGCACTTTTTAAATGCTTGAACTTTGCATTTCCTTCATGACACAGTAAATCCATTAGCTTCACTGAAAGGATTTGATTTATGCTCATGCAAATGGAGAATCAGATCTTTGATATCTGTGAGAGGGTAGTTTCATAATGGAATAAGAGTTCTGGAAAATACAGGTCTTCTCTAAAGGTGTAGCTATAATTAAAACATTGGGCCATTTGATGCACTTAGAATTTGAGATTATGACGTCTTTATTTCACAGGAGGAACATGCATAGTTGTAGCAGTCTTTAAAGCACAGTATTATTACAGATTAGACTCAGTCTCTAGTTTGTCCATAGGACCAGACCAATGCTTAGCATTACCAGCTAATTTTTATGAGTTGCACTGTTCAAAAAATAAAGTCATATCAAGACAGATGTATTTAATTCCCTTTGTTGCTTCCACTGGCTCAGAGGGCAGAGTTAAGAGGTATCCATGACAAAGTAGAAAAGTCTTTTACCCCAGAACAGGATTTTAGGATCAGAAAAGAAACAGGCAGGCAAAACAAGGACAGCCAACAAAAGGTAGCCTGGGGCAACACAGTGTGTCAATGAGAAAGAGAGAGATAAGAAACACTTGGACAGTTGTGTATGTTGGCTTCAATCTGTAATGACGGTGCAGACTACACATCAAAAACATTTGGCTGTCCTTGACAGAGAATGAAAAGAGCCCAGATTTTTCTGCTACCTTTTTTTTTTTTTTTCCCCCCACAGTCAACCTGGTGAATAGCAAATCATTTACTCTGTTTTAATTATTTGTCTAATGGCCTTCAGGCAGTTATTTAGATATCATCTTTGAGGCACAAGGTGAAAACTCTTCACCTTTTAACAACCACTCTTTCTGATGTTGATCAACTGGATCTACAACTCTTACTGTTGTGAACTTCATTTGTGTTGTATCTTTCTTGTGTTGATTAAGGGCAAAATTTCCACCATCAACTCCAATAACACTTAATTCAGTCAGCACTGACAGCTGCTTTATGTCTGCAGTTCTGTGCATGCAGAAACCTCCATGACCTTGGGACCAAAGTATCTGTTTGTGCCTAAATTCTGTCAGAGTTGAGGAATGAGTGGGAAGCATCTACATTTCCCACACTTTCCCAACAGTCCTGCCCATGCTCAGAGAATGTGTAACTTCAGTTGGTAGAATGGCAAAATGCCCAGGCTCTCATGGTGGTGATGACACTTCCTTTATAACCTCATGACCACTTTCTTGGTAGCCTCATGTCCAAAGAAAAGAATCAGTGGCAGGTCAGTTTATTTAATGTCTCACTTTATGCTCCCATTGAGTGCCTTAGCTAGTGGATGAAGGCAACCCTCCACTCCTGCTTTTGGAAGAATGACATTGTGAAGCTTATAATCTTAAGATCTGGAGAAAAGCAAGCCAGAAGTGGCCTGATTATATAGTTTAGGAGAAAGAATCAGGAGCAAGAAGGCTCATCAAGCACGACCAAGTTTATTCATTAGAAACACCAGAACTCCCTCTTTCCCTCTTCTGTTTTTCTACTAACATGTGAACAACTCACCCCAGGCAATATCAATTACATCATTCCCCAATATCTTGTAATTTGTTTTTAATCTGAAATTTTCTGAATAATTAAAAAATAATTAGCTTTTAAACCTTATTCTTTCCTTCTGGCTGAAATTTGTGTTACAACCCAGCCAGGTTGTGAGGTTTTAGGACATGTTCTTGGGACTGCAAGTTGCCTCATCTGACATCTTTGTGTAACAACTGAGCACTGAGAAACTAGAATTCTTTCTTATAGCACAAGAATGTACTGATAGTAAAGGTATGGATTAAAATTCCTATGAGAAAGTAGCTATATTTCTGTCATATTGGGACCAAGATGGTTGACAGTGAATGGAGTAAAAAAATACCATGTTAAAAAGAGTCATCATACTGGCTTTACGGGAAACTGGAAACACAGAGTCTCCATTAACTGCTAGTTATTGCTTAGTATTTAGGGTTTGTAATGACAAATTACCTTAGAAAACCTGATGATTTGCATTAATGTGGCAAAATAATAATTTGTTGATGAAAAAAGAATTGATATAGTTTTTTTCCTCTGGTTTTTTGGGTTTTGTTAGTTAGTTTGTTTGTTTGTTTGTTTGTTTTTAAGTTTCTTTGTTTGTTTTCTTTACCTGAAATTACTGTGAGTCTCTGAGAAGTATTTTTATTTATTCTGACAACTCCTTAAAGGAGGACCAGTAGGGAACATCTGATTTATTCATGTTGTGCAAGATTACTATCCAGGACGATCTGCAGATGCCTTTTTAGGCACATAAGGCAAGGATTCCCCATGTACCTCTTCAATTGCCAAGATAACTTTCTCTGTTAGCGGCTTGAATAAATGAATACAAAAACTGATTGACTACGGGGATCTTTTTTTTTCTCAGAAAACCAGTTTGAAGAAAATGTCAGACGAAATTAACAGTCTAGAGTGCGTTCATGAGGCTGTCAAGGCACTCGAAGACAGGTTTCCAACTATAACACAGAGAAAATGCCACTCTGCAACTGTAGAAGGTGGTTATAACAACTTTTAAAATAAGCCTAAATTCCTACGAAAAAATAAAAAGGGAACACAGTAGTGATCAAACTAGGGGTGGGAGCATCAATTCAACATATTACCTCAGGCAAAAGACAGATCAGACAATTCTCAGGACTATAAGACCTCTGCAGTATCATTTTCCTAAGTAAACTTCACCTGTCCCCTGCTCCTCTACACATGGCATTTTCAGTTAGATCTGTAGCAGCTGTGCATTGACTGAACATATGGGCAATCTCTCAAACACTTCTGGTATAGTCTCTCTATGTTCTTGAAATTCATTCCCATTTTTGACCCAAAACTTCATTTTAAGAACTTTTAGCATATCTCTTCCTTCATACTGCCTTATTACAGAAACATAATTGATTCGTACCACTGAAATATATTTGATTTTTATTATAGAAAGTTTGTAATTTTACTTGCTTTTTACAGAATATCTTTTATTTCTATAATTTTTTCTCCCTTAAAAAAGTCTGGGCCAACACTGTGCAATAAAGTTCTTATACACATTATTGAAGATATGCATTGCACACTACTCTCTTCCTTCAGTTTGGTTTATGATTCTAGCTTTGCTTATTATTTAGCAGAAAGAAGCTGTTACTGTACAGTGAGATCTCTACAGTAATGCCAGTATCTGTCTAGAAAGGATAGTGATTTAAAACACAGTGGTTCCCTGATTTGCATGAATCAATAATAAATTTCATTTGATGTGATGCCTTCCCCTAGACTTATTTTTTTTTTTTAATTTTCTTTTTTTTAATCCTTCTGAAGCTTCAGACATCCACTCCTGTGACCCAGACTAAACTAGATAATTTTTTTTAGACACCTATCTTCTAAACAGGAAATATAAAATCAGTTAATAACCACTCTATCATTTACTGGTCAGACACAAAGACAAGTGACAATTCAAGGGTTGTATCCAGACAGTAACAGCCATCTCACAACAAAAAAAGACAAGTGTAGGGGAAAGAAGCATCTTGGTATCTCTGCTTAGCTGTAGCAAAGAATACACTGCTTAGGAATTGAATCTTGTTCTCTTCTGGGAAAGTGGATGTGTACTGCTGCTTTTTATAAGATGAGGTGAGATGACAGAATTGCTTTAAAGTATGCCAAATACTATAAAGTAGTTACTAATGTATTTATTCAGCTGTATTGTGGTATAGTCTTGTTCCAATATCCTCCATTCATACCTGTGTGATTCTTGCTTGTGAAGTCCAAATCCCATTTTGTATTAATTATTAAATCTTTTCCCTTTGCCCATGATTTTCCTTTTAAAGTATTCTATCTAGACTTTTCACTTCTGGCACACTGTTCTCAGTATAAGATCAAAATATGAAAGTTAAAGGTCATTTCATATTTGCTGGTGGTTGGGAGATCTGTGATGATGTGCGGTGCGTGCCCACACTGCTGCATCTGATAAGCAGTCCTCTCTCTTCTAGACCATTATCTAAAACTGATGTGTTCTGCTTCTCAGAGAGAAATACAAACTTGAAAAATATTTGGAAGAAATAAGGTCAGGACCTTAATCTTTGAGGAATCTTAAAGCAAGACAGTTCTCTGTCTGTAGCCACCTCCACGTGACCTTAACGCAGGATGGTTTATGGTTACTTTATCTGAAATGTATTTACACCTCTAACCCATGGGATTCCCACATCTGACAGGAGAACTGTTATTTCTCTACTGTGAGAGATTTAGTGCTCAAGAGGATTGTATCTGTTCACATGGTTTGGTCTTGGTAGAAATTAAAGGGATGATGAAAACAGTTCAGGCAGTATTGGATTTTGTAAAGGTGAAATTGTTCTTTCTGCTTGCTTCTTGTACTCTTACACAGAGCTTTAGGGATTAATCTTGCATATGTGCTTAAATTTGTAGATGAGCTATTGCAAAGAGCTAAAAAATTAATTAGCAAAATCTAAGGAAGGTAGAGTATTTATAGTAAAAGCCACCCTACTACTTAAAAAGGAAAAAAAAAAAAAAAGCTAAAAGGAAAAGCAGCTAAATGGAACTCTGGAAACAGGAATGAAGAAAACTTAGGAGTCTAGAGTCTCTGAAATACACTAAAGCATGAAGTGAAATCTCTGAGAAAAATATATTTTTTAAAATGAGAATTAATTTATGTATGCTCTAATTTTGGGGTATTCAAAATTTTAAAAATCAGAATTGTTTTAGGCCATCCGCTATGCATATCTGATATACTCTATCATCATCTAAAGTGTACAAAAATTCACTTGCTACTGATATTTATCTTGAAAAATACCAACCAAGAAATAAAACCAACTAAAGGGTTGGACTTGATGATCTCAGAGGTCCTTTCCAACCCGGTTGATTCTATGATTCTATGATTCATATATCCTTACTTATACAGTCTTTCCCAGTCTGTATGGAAAAGAGATATTCTTACTGGGGGCAGTTGGAGTCCAATAGCAAGAGAACAGCAGGTCTGTTGAGCTGGAAGGTTTGACAGCCCGTCTGTCTCCATCTCTGTATTTGTGAATTTAGAAACTTCCTCCACTGTTGCATTCACTGGGGGCCAGAACACTCTTGGGCAAAAATCCACAGCTATAATTAGTGAGTTAATTTTAATGTAGATGAATAGACAATCCTGAAGCCAGTTATTAAAATGTCATTACTTGACACAGAAGTTAGCATATCTGCCTAATGTCTGTTAGCAGAAGCTGCAGAGACCAACCAAAATGAGAATTCTGCCTGGGGAAGAGCAGGAGCAACACAAGACATCAAAAACCTCCCTGCCTCTGGGAAACAGCTGGACAGCCCCTGCCAGAAAATGTTCAAGTGTTTGTTGGGAATGCACAGGCAATAACTCTGACCCCTCTGTTCTACAAGAATCCTGAGATGCCCAGAAAGTATTTCTTTTGAGTAGCTTTAGTTACAGATAAAGCCAAATATAGGTAGAAAATAGCAAGAGGGGAGAAACACAGACTTTTTAACAAGTAGCCCTAAGGTTCTCTATATCCAACAAGTACAGAATTAGTTCTGTGTATCATGTGTAACTCATTCAGACAGCACTCCCAAAGTAAATAAATTTTAATTTGTATTTTTAATTCAGACAGTAATGTAACAGCAAGGCTCAGAGAACTAACGAATCTGAATTCAGGGGCTTAGTTAGAAAAAGAAGAGGAAAGATATCTCTGGGACCTTTAGTCTTTGGCTGAAAGAAACTAAAAGTAGCCGCAAAGATCGTAATAAAAGTGCTTGTGAAAATTTCAGAGAATACAATAAAAATTAAGAGCTGTTGTTGAAAAACATAAACTAAAATCTATATTTAATAACTTTTTCTCTTTAAATTCTGAGAGATCAGAACTAATAACTTTCCAGGCTTCTTTGGCATCTTAATGACACAAGTTCATAGTGAAAATAATGTCAATGTAAATCTAAAATCTAAAGGCTTCAGAAGGCTTCATATTTTAATTCCACTCTCTTTGGCATCACACTAAGAGTTCTGCAACTGTAATCCATCATGCAGCTTTGCAAAACCATCATGAAAATGTATGAACCCAAGAACAAAATCTACTCACCCAACCTTCCAGCAATGATTAAAGAAGCCCTAATTATAGTATAGTCACCCGTCAAAATAAATTACTCAGGGTGAGTGGGTGAAAAGAAGTTTTCTAGACTTCCTAAGGAGGTAGTAATTGTCTTGAATTTTGTTAAAATACATCACTAATTATACTTTTAAAAAGTCTATGTACTGTTTTCCTCTTTAGGAATTTTATAATATGGTTGAAAGAATACTGAAAAAAAATTTTTTTCCAGTTTTAAAATATGCTATGCCTGTGCAATTTGTACTGCAGAACATGTTTCAGGACATACAAAAGAATTCTCCAAATTACACATACAGGTGATCAGAAATGTTACAATAAAGTGATTTCATAAGATGGCAATTAATTGAACATACGTCATGGCAAAGTGACGTGTGAGTAGAGTGAAGTGAAAGCCTAGTCACTCTACCTGGTTGGCTCATGGAGGTCCACAGACTTAAGAATTCCTTCCTGTCTTTGACATCTATTGAACACAGTGGAACATGATGCTCAAGAAAGTTGTAGAATCACCATCCCTGGAAGTGTTCAAAAAACTTATAGTTGTGGCACTTAGAGACATGGTTTAGCGGTGAGCATGGCAGTGCTAGACTAACAGGTGGATTTGATGAACTTAGAGGTCTTTTCCAATCTTAATGATTCCATGATTCTAATACCAAATCCTTCATAGAAGATGTCTGCAATCCATTCACCTGGAATACGTTGATCGTGAAAATTGAACACAACGTTTGAATGAACCATATATGGTCTTATCCTGATGGTTATACTGCCAGTGTGTTCTGTATTCCCTAAACAATGCCAAAACCATAGGCTTGCTTTCTTGCTGTCTTCTGGAGGTTGCCAGAAACCTACACTTAAACTTGCATCCAAGGAATGCACAAGGTGTGGACTCCAGACGGCAGCAAACTTGAGCCTGATGTCCCAGGGCTTGCAGGCTGTGGATTGCTGGAGATGGAGATAATTTTTTAGACAATTCTTGGAAGATGATTGCTTTACTTAATACTAAATAATTATAGAACTTCAGTTACCATCAGTTAAATGCTTAAAGCTAGGTAGAGTGAATATAGACCATAACAGTTAAGTTGCATGCTTCAAAGCAGTTTAAGGTCAAAAATAAATACCTTATTATGAAAAGCCCATTGATTTTCATAGAATCATAGAGCATTTTCAGTTGGAAGGGACCTTTAATGATCATCTAGTCCAACCCCCTGCAATAAGCAGGGACACCTTCAGTTAGATCAGGTTCCTCAGAGCCTTGTCCACATTGACCTTGAATGTTTCCAGGTATGGGACATCCATTACCTCTCTGAAAAACCTGTTCCAGTGTTTCATCACCCTCATCATGAAAAATGTCATCCTTATTATTTAGTTTAAAACCATAAGTCCTTTCCTATTGCAATAGATCTTCCTTAAAAGTCATCCTTCTTATAAACCCACTTACCGAAAGGCCACAATAAGGTCTCCCTGGAGCCTTCTCTTCTCCAGGCTGAAAAACCCCTCCCTCAGCCTGTCCTCATAGGAGTGGTGCATCATTTTTGTGTCCCTCCTCTGGACTTGCTGCAATAGGTTCATGTTTTCTTGTGCCTGGGACCTCAGACGTGGGTGTAGCGCTCCAAGCGGGGTCTCACCAAAGTGGAGCAGAGGAGCAGAATCACCTCCCTCGACCTGCTGGCCACACTGCTTTGGATGTAGCCCAGGACACAATGGGCTTTCTGGGCTGCAAGTGCACATTGCCAGGTCATGTCCAACTTTTATCCACCAGGACCCCTGAGTCCTTCTCTGCAGGGCTGCTCTAGACCTGTTCAGCCCCCAGCCTGTGTTGATACAAGTGGTTTGCCTCGACCCAGGTGCAGCACCTTGCACTTGGTCTTGTTGAACCTCATGAGATTCCCATGGGCCCACTTCTTGAGCTTGTCCATGTCCCTCTGGATGGCATCCTTTCCCCCAGATATGTCAGCTGAACCACACAGCTTGGTGTCATCTGCAAGCTTGCTGATGAGTGCACTCATTCCCACCGCTGATGGCACTGATGAAGATATTAAACAGTACTGGTCCCAGTATGGACCCCTGAGGGACACCACTTGTCACTGATCTTCATCTGGACACTGGTTATAAACCAACATAGATTATGAACAGTTGCTTCTTGTTGTATGGAATAGGCTTCTAGTAATAAACAAATGCACCCAACTTGTTTTAATCAAATAATAAAATATTCCCATTTGTTCGCATTATTATTTAAATAAAAAATTAAGCAAGTTTCTCCCTACCTAAAACTCTGTATACCATTGCAATCCATTAAATTTCAATATGTATTTGTTTGTGAACTGTTAAAATATCAAATGTAACTCAAATCTAGACAACAATTAGACTTTAGGGTACTTTCCCCTTAATTTATTATCAATAGTAAGTGATCACAAAAACAAACATGAAGATCTTTAGCATTCATTGTAACATTTGCAGTTAGTTTTGTTCTCATAACTGAAAAATAAGGTTTATCTTTCATTTCCTAGAGTTGTGGCTGACTCATACAATTTTGACTGATACTTCAGCAATTCAAAGTTGTATAAACAGTAAAGACAGATCAATCTAAATGAGGGTGTTGAATAAGCAGAAGCAGGTTTGTATTTGTAGCTGGGTATTGTTTCATCCCACTCTAAAAATAAACATGAAAAGGAATGTTTATCTGTCCTGGGCTCAGAATGTGAATAACACCATAGTTGGAAATACTCATACTAAAAGCTTTTGGCTCTAATTTTCTGTCCGATTGTTCATTCTTACTATAATTTCCTAATTCCTCAGCACCACTTTTAACTTTTCATAACACATTTTTAAACTAGACTTCTTAGTGTGTTAGGTGAGATAAGGAAGCTTTAGGAGAGAAGGACACCATCAGCAATAACCCCTGTCCTCCACAGCCTGGTGGCTCAGGCTGGATGCTCCCAGGAGCTAAAGGTGCACATCCTCCTCCACAGCCTGGAGTGCAGACCTGGCACAAACCCTTGCTCTCCGTTCTCTGTCCAGAAGGATGGTAAGTGGATGTGTCCACTCTGTGCTGCATTTTGGCTCTTTCCCCACAGAAGGGAACAGGAACTAAGAAAGCCAGGCAGGGGGAAATGCATGTAGGTCACAGTCCCTGCAATGGAGCACAAAGTAGAGCACATCATGGGAGACACATTTATAACTGTGCCCAGTAATTGGGATCACTGTGTGTCAAGCACATCACTATAGTGATTGTCAGTAGGTCTGACATTTCAGTGTGATGATTTTTCTGCTTCTTTGCTAGCACCCAAATACTCTGTCTTTTTTTCTGCCACAAAGCAAGTTAAGGTATTGCTTCACCATCAAACACTTTATCGATAAAATAAAAGTCTTGCTACTTGCTAGGTGAGATCAGGTTCAGAAGAAAAAAAAAAAAGGCTGTTTTGTACTCCTTATTTTCCTTTTTTTCTGCTTCTTGTAAGTTTTTGACTTCCTGATCCATTCTCTGTCATCAGATATAACCTCCCCAGTAATTGTCTGACTTCCTCCTTGCACGATCAGGTAGACCTTTTCATACAGCTTAGGGGTGGCAAGGGATGCTTGGTAATTGTATCTGTGCTATGGCTTCCAAGCTGCTTTTGGCAGTGAAGTCCGATAGGTTAGGGTAGATCATCATCAGTGTTCAGCTGCACTCAGAACCAGGTGGGAGCACTGAGGCAATCAGAAACAGCAGCCACATGGATTAAGCAGTGTTTTTTCTGCACTGCCTGCCTGCATGCAGGCTTTGATTCAGCTCAAAGAACTTAGCTAAAGCTCTGCTGGATTAAATCAACCTCTTGACTCTGAGCTGAGGTGGCAGATGAGTATACACACGGGTTTTTTTTAAGTACAACAAGGAGGCCTCTGAGTAATACAGTGGCTGCACTTAGTCAAATCAAGGGAAACTGTAGCCCCATACTCTGCCTCTGTTTACTGCCCGTTGGTAGATATTAAAGCATAAAATACAAGAACAGGGAAGGCGTGCCGAGTTACATTCTGCACTCCACCAATCTGATTGTATGGAATTCTTGATTCAGAATTTGTACCTTTACATTTAATAGGCTTTCATGGTCTTCTTTTCTTCTAAGATTTTGTATAATTGTTTTTTGACTGTGTTTATGATATTGGCATTGCCTGACAGTGAATGCCACTATTCTTTTATGCTGTGTGAAAAAAACCTAACACTTCTTTTGCTTGTTTTAAACCTTCTAATTTCATTGGGCATCCTCTTGTTCTCATGTAGTGAGAAGCCAAGTGTCCATTCACTGATTTTCTAGGCACTTTCCCAGGGTTCTCCTGTTTTTATACATATCTGCCATATCCCCCTTCAGTTGTCCCATTTCCAAGCTGAAAACTCCAAATCAATTTAAGCAGTTCCAAGCTTTAATTGCCCTTCGTTAGTTCCCCCATGTAATTTTTGAGAGGCAAGTACCAGAACAGCAGGCAGTAAACAAGAGAGGGTACTATGTGGTTTCGTCTGGTGCTACAAGGATGTTGTCTGGTTTGTGCTCCATTCATTTTTTAAAAAATTCTAACTACTGGTGTTTTTGACTGCTAACGAGCATGAAATTAATGTTTGGTTTTAGTAGGCTTTATTTTTTTACTTTTTTTTAATAATTTCTTTTTAAAAATAACCACAACTGAAATTATTTATTTGGTGTGCCTTTTGTACTTACAGGAATGTGAATTTCAGTACCTTATGATTAGTGTTTCAACAGTAACCTCTTGAACCAGCCCTGGTCTTGCTTAGGCAAGGTGAAAAAGAGCTGTTTTTATCAGAGATTTTCCAAACATCATGGTAACAAAAGTTGTGGTGTTTAAACGTTTAGTCCCTACATTATGCCTAGATATGACATTTGTTAAGGTTTTATGACAGAGTCTCCAATTAGCTCTAATGTTCTAAGTCTAAAGTAAGGAATTTCAAGACACTGAGAATCTCTTCATGATAAAACGTATAGTTTATATTGTTTCTAATTTTTTTGTAATGGAGCATTGCTCCTTCATTGAAGTGGCTGGGTCTCTCATCCTCTATATTCTTCTGTTGGAACTGTATGGATTCTTTTAATAATTTTTTATGATGCACTGATTGTATGAGCATCTGTGGACTAGTTTCTTGGTTTTATTTGCACTTTTAATGCATATTTTTGAATTAAGGATAGGTAGATCTATAGGTAGGTAGCAAATAATAATGCAAAACTGACTTTTAAATCAGTTACTGGGTGGTTACTGGATCATAAACCATATAACGTTATGTTAGAGGATAGAAGTTGTAAATTATATTGCATTTTCAGTTTGAAACCGAATGAGTTAATTCCTCTTTGGCTCCTAATCTTACAAAGGTATTTTTTTCTTATATTTTTATGTATCTGACATTCACAGATTTTTTTTTTAGTGAATTTTATCTCACTCTCCCACTAATACATACAGTCAGTCAAAGTGAAAAATGTTTAATATTTAAAAATAGAATGAGAGTGTCCTTCATTTAAAGCATCTCATCTACTATTCAGAATATTAGCATTACTGCTAATTACTACTGCCCTCGATTTTGTATGACCATGACAAAACTAAGAACAAAGGGAAAAAGCCAAGGTACTGCACTTTTAGTTTCAGTTTGTATCACACTGGTACCATATCCCTGGGATACACGTGCTTATATTTATGAAATCAGTGGAAATCAGTGCATACGTCACAAGTTTTGTGAAGTTTAAGGCATCTGTGACGGTGACTGAGACTGGTAAAATGGCTTAGACCACAGAGTTTTTTTTAAATTGAGGAGTCCTTTTTTCAAAATATGCAATAGTTCAGACATGCACTGTCACCAATAAAGGTAAAGTGTTTCTAAAGCAACAGAAAAGTAGACTTCCAACTTAGCACTGCCTCCAAGGCTGTTGGTTTTCAGGTACTCTGAAAACACCTTGCCCTGTCAGAGCTTAGAAGTTTGACTGTAGCCAGATCTGATTTTAACATATTTTGGAGGTACAGTTTTGTGAGTGGATCAATGTAGATTTCCTTTCCTCCCCTCAGACTCCAAATCCTGCTCCCCTGCTTTAAGCTCGGCAGTCAGAGAGAGCTCCTGCAGACTCGACGAGGTCTCATCCCAGGCAGCCCCACAGAGGCACATCTCATTGCCCTTCTGGGCTCTGGGTTAAACCTTCTGCCATTTCATAAAATCCAAAGAAAATCTTCAGCAACTCAAAGTTTCATTCAGCCGGCCCTAAGCCCAGAGTGAATGTGAGGGCCACGTGACACAATAAATTTTTCTAGTCTGTTACAATTACAAAAATATCTGTTATGAACATTGTTTTGCTAAACCACTGTGAAAAATTCACACAGTATTCAGTAGCTGCAAGGCTGTTTAATTACTTAGCTGTTTTGAGATGGTCATGTGGCTGAACCTTCTAAGTTATTGGAAACACAGAGGAATACAAGTACCAGTAATAATTTTTACTCTGCCTGCAAAATGTATTTTATGATGGTTTACTGTAAAGGTATAACCTAGGCATTTATTCTTGTCATGCCCATATGTGACTAAAAAATTTTTGTCAGTTACTACTGCAATTTGATCATTCTGAAAACCTAAACTGTGCGGTAGGAAATTAAAAATGGTCGTACAGTCTACAAATGTTTTCAGAAATTTAATATCCCTACACAGGTGCTTTTTTTCCTTGGAAAAGTTTCTCAAACATTGACAATATTTTTAGTTTCCCATAATACTACTGTAAATCTACTTGAAAAGCATTGTGTTCACTGCCCTTCAAAGCAACTTAAAGATGAAAAAAGATAACTTCATAAATAGCAAGTTTTCATCTTTATGTCTTATATTACTATTTATGTTTTTTTCTAGAAAGCACATGCTTTTTAAAGTATTTTTATTTAATTATGTTACTATTTTATTTTTAATCATATTTTTGTTGACAAATTTGCTGTATCAGTAAAAAACCAATTTTGAGATCAGATGTGCTAGAAATGCAAACATACAGATATTGATACATAACATGAAACCATGGTCCATCTAATATAATAATCCTTCTGACAGAAAGTAGATGACTCAGAGGAAGTTGCCAGAAATTTCATGAGAGACAAATAGAGGGTAATCTGTCAGCCACCTTAAGTCTTCTCAGAATTCCTTAGTACTTTGAGATAATGTTAAGCCCTAAAGCATAAGGTTTCAACTTTCTTTGAAAATATATTAGCATTAACTATTACAAATTTTGAGCTCATGAATAGCAAAAATTTGACAAATATGAAAACCGAGATAGTTCAAACATTACTGAAAACTGAAAATCTCTGAATCATTGAATGATCATTTACTTTCTAGGCAGGTGAAATAATTTGAGGGAGTGAACATGACACAACATAGTGAATAGTCAATATTTTTATAATCATTTTGATCCTTCAGAAACTCTTGTTTTGTGGCATAAATGTTGTAAAATTAATTTGTCCTAACTAATGATTTGAAATAAGAGAACAGCTCTGGTATGCTACCTTGTATGCTTTGTCAGGTATTTGGATGAGAGGAATGTAAATTTAGCCTGTTAAAGGAAGTGTTATTATGATAGATGCCTGTGAGTGTGATTTGATCACTAAAGTTGTACCACCAAGAAAATTAATTACCACTTCATGAAAGGTAAATATTCAATTTCACAGAAAATATTCTGTACTAATCTTTATGTTAGCTGATGAGCCAGATCTTACCTCACACAATCCATTAATCTAAGACAAAAGAAGCATCAGCAGCATATGTATTTCTGCAATCCTATGTGTTATTCCTTTTCTTTTCTTTCCAGACAACTATTACGGCACTCCGAAGCCTCCAGCAGAACCAGCTCCGCTGCTGTTAAATGTGACAGACCAGATCCTCCCAGGTGCCACTCCCGGGGCTGAAGGCAAACGTAAAAGGAATAAGTCTGTGAGCAATATGGAGAAGACAGGCATTGAACCACCAGAGGAGGAAGAGGAAGAAAGACCTGTGGTCAATGGAAATGACGTGACAGTAACACCAGGTCTGTTCTTCCTTCTTACTTTGCAGTGCCTTTCTGTTATTCACAGAGTCCTCAGTTACCTCCTTCTGCAGTGAGAATATGCATGTTCAGGTAAGGATGTTCTTGCAAGAGTGAAAGCCAGGAATTCTGAATAATAGGATCTCTCCCAAGTCTAAACCAAATTTCTTAACCTCTCTTTTGGGGAGTCATCTCACTTACCTCAGCTATTGTAAAGATTTCTGTCTCTTAACTAGTCTCTTTGAACCCTCTTTATAGACCAAAGAGAAAAACACCTACTCTTTGAAGGTGGTTTGTGTGGTTAGATTTTGTGTTTTAGACTTCTAGGTTAGGAAATCAATCACAAGTGCCTGTTTCTCTCTGTTGACTATAGAGGGAGTCTGGAGAACTGTAATTTGGTCAAATGAATGAAGCCTCTGTTTCAGGTCTACTTGTTCTCAAATGGTGATTACTCATAAGATTGTTCACCACATTATGAAGTGAACTTTTGTAAATTGTTATGAAATCTTAGCAATACTGTGGAATAGTAAAGTCATCTCATTAACAAATTTGTGGCAGTTCCAGTGAAATTTAGCTGGCAATACTACCAGGAGGACCCTTTTCAGCAATGTTTCAGAGCCTGCATAAAGCTGATAAGGGTTTCAGATGTGTAGTCCTGAAAGGCAGCTGTTCCTTTACCCCTTGGATCGTAGTGATTCAGAAAAAAAAAGGGCATTCAGTGTACTGAGTGGTATCCCAAGTCAGAACACTCCAGCCTTCTCTGAAGCAGGTAATCAACTTCCCCCTCAACGTTTCAGCAAGGCAGTGTTTTACAGTACTTAATAAGTTTTATTCTGAAATAGCATTTAAGAAAATATTTGGTTGTTGTTCAAGTAGAAGATATAAGAATTCAGACTTTTATATCTCCCTGAGAAATAACTCTGTGGATCCTTGTAGGTGAACTTAGAAATTTAGAAACAGATTATTGAAGTAGAAGTCTGTAGTGACAATCATATAGATGAGAAGATAAAATGAAATACTGCGAGTTCTCTAAATGTATAGGTTACTGTGAAACAAAATATCCATTACCTAATCTTCTAAGCACTGTAAAAGGATTTTCTTACTGCAGAGTCTCTATATATACCTTTTTTCCTCCTTCTGCCTTACGAAGTATATCAAGTTTAATATCTTCTCATCGAGGATGTATGTGGCACATTCGTTTCTGTAGCTGTTGCCTAACATTACACATAAGGGAAAATCCCTGCACAGAACTCATCCCCATCTAGCAGGAGGGTGTCAGGGAGCAGTGGGGTGAGTGGGTCTGGTTCTTCCCCTCAGCTCTCCAAAGGGCTGCGATATTGCTCCCTGTCCACTGCCATCACATGCTGTAAGAGCCTTGCTCATCCCTTCCACATGACATTGCACCTGTTGGCATTGCTCTGGCGCTTAATGCTTTTCCTACATATCTAAGCAGGAAAGGATGAAGCCCAGAGATCCTTACATAAAACATCAGCACTGCCTCTGTTGCCAGGATACTTCCACAGTGAAAGAGGCAAAGGCAGGATTTGGTCTCTGATGTGTATTGTAGAAATCATTAGAAAGATCATTCTTTGTAGTTATTGAAAACGTGCCACATAACAGACCATTGCTGAGGAGCAATTTCCAGAACAATGTGTTTCAGCTCCAACTGGATCAAGGCACTGTTTACCTGCTTTTTTCCTTGCATTCTGCACCTATAATTTGCTTCTCCCAGGCAAAATCTCTGTGAGCGATGACTAGGCAGCACCCAAGAAGCAGGCACTTCTGTGCTGTTACCAAATTAAGTGCATGAACATGGGTGTAAGACAGCCCCTCCTCCTCCCCTTCCTTACCCCCCCCCAAAGCAATTCCTGTCGGTGTGGCCAGCAGAACAAGCAGTGCCTGTGTGTTGGCTCTCATGGTTTCATAAGCAGGGTTTTGTTGTTCAGATACACTGATTGAGGACTTTGGGGATTGTAGCAAAGCAGCTCTGTACATACGTGCTGTGTTGCCTTTGTTGGGCAGTGTGGCTCCCACAGACCCTGTTACTGCAGTCATTTTCTCTGTGAGCTGACAGAGGCTTACCTACCTCTAAAATGTGAGTGCATTTGTAGTTTGTCTTTGAACAATCAGGAAAACCAGAATATTTTAATTAATTTATTTATTTTTAAACTCTTGGTGGAGGGAGCAATCTAGGTTTTGTACAGAAACAGCAAAGGCAGGGTATTTGTTATTTCCAATTCTTTTAGAAAGTGTGTTCCATTTTAAATACTTCACTTCTAACAGGAGGCTTTTATTAACTATAGGACTCTTGGGACATCTGAAACACTGACATATTTTTAAAGATGCTCAACAACTTAATGTCTTATTAATTGCATATCTGAGTCTGTCAACTCAAAGGACCACTGTAACACCTAGGACTACTAAGTTGAAATAGTAACAGATTTAAGATGATTCTGAAGAAACCCATCTTTATCAGACCAATTAAGTGACATCTTTCTGCTTTTGGTCTGAATTTTCAGACAACTTTTCAGCATCTATAACATAATCTGTGTGTCTGTTGAGCTTTATCAATTTTTCATTGTTACCTTCCACATGCCTTGCTTCCTGTCCATCAAATTTCCCTCAGACAGTTGTATATGGACAAACTGGCCATAATTGTCTTGGTAATTTGTCCTGCCAAATGTTTTAATCTTTCTAATTTTTGTCACCTGTCCTCAACCCAGAACCCACCTGGAATCTTTCTCAGTGCTTCAGGATGGGGTTTTTGGCCATTTAGGATGGAGCACTCTTAGTCCTTCATCACGGATCATGTTCTCTCAGGACAAAATAGTGTCGTTTGGGAGATGGGATTTATCTCACCCAGCTTTAGTATGCCTAAATGCCTTTTTGTTTCAGTTATTTGTCTCTGCTCTCCTGATCATAAAGCAAGGAGGAAGAGGCAATTCCAAAGAGTAAGAGAGCATAGCTGTTTTAGATACCCATTTTAGGGGATCACCTCTACAATTTAGAACGATTAATTCAGCCTACAGATACAGAGGAGCCTAGATGGTTAAATGTAAATCAAGAATCTCACTATTTGTCAGGAGGGAAATGTGAGAGACAGTCTCTAGATCTGCTGTTAAGATGGCCAAGTCTAGAGTTAGCACTGGATTTCTTATACTTAGTGTAATTGCCCACATTACTGAGTGAGACATCTTGCACCTGAGAAACCTTTCCTGATGGACAGTGTTCAAATGAATGATTTCTGCAAAACTAATGCTTTGACAAAAGGGGTAAAAAGAGTCTTGGTCAAATTGCAACCTGCAAATCGTTAGACATTCAGTTTTTACTGCTGTTGCTGTGTCTGCAGAGAATTAAGTCAGTCTCCTTCACAACCAGCATCATGCTTTGACACTGTGTTGGTCATGTCACATTTGCTTCCTGCTTCTGACTGATGAGATATTTATCATGTAAACTCCAGAAGAATCACTCTAACCTAGGAGGCATGCTTATGTATGTGCGTCATTCTGACACTACTTGAGCAATGATAAGTTGCACCCAGAGAATAAAGTTCTGTCAGGCTCAAATTATTTGTGGCGTAAGATATGACATAAAGTTTCAAAATTATCTTTCCAGACCTTAGGAGGATAAGGAAACAGAAGACTAGAGCCCCAGTGCCATCAATCACCTGCAAGGTGTACTAGTCCCAAGCAACAGGTTGGGTTTATTCTTTTATTCTTACACAGCAAAGACAGCCAGAGGCATGAAAACAACATACACGGATTCCAAGAGCCCTGAGATTTTAAAGCGTACAAAAGCTGGTATCCATTGATTTATTTTTCTGTTCTAGATGTGTTCTTTAAACTCAGTTTATCACAGGTAGGTCACAACCTGTGACCCACAGAATACCCTGTGCTTACTCAGTCTCCATGACTCCTGTCTTCCTTCCCCATGTCAGCTCCTGGTTCTCTCTGTGTCAGAAGTCAGTGGGAGCAGTGCCTCCTTGCAAAGCACCACCCACTCAGGAGTATGGCTGCAGCTCTGTGGGAATGGGAGCAGCTCCAAGGCTGCAGAGTGGTGTCCTCACAAGAAAATACATACACATATACTGGCAAACATATATTGGCAAACATGAGTTAAACTATTCTTGTATCCAACATTTATTTAAAATGGATGGACTCTTTCCTGTCCAGAATTTAACACATTAGTCATTTGATATAATAAGACTATGAAGAGCTGAAATATTTGTATTCAAAACTGCCAAAAGCACCACATAGGTTACTATTTAATAGTGTTTCCTTTATTTTTTTTCTCTGCTGATATTACTTAGGTCATCTGAGTTGGTCCTTCTGAAAGAAGAAGGAATTAAAATTAAAGCATTAAAATAAAGGAATAAAGAGACAATGTCCTCTTACATGTTTATATGGCAATTTCAAGTATTAGACTGTAACAAAAAAGAAACAATTTAAAGTGCACACGACAGCACTGATAATGGCTCAAATGCTGAGACTATCACAACATAACTACCAGTTAATTTTTTTTAAATGGTCACCATATTGTCTATGAACTGCATAGAGAATATGTCATATCAACCAGTAATATTATAACTACTGGTAGTTGGAGCTGGGTACTACAAAGATGAAATTGTGGTATTTAATGATAAATACTTTTTTTTTAACATACACATTATCTTGTTCTCAAAGGGCTCTGTATTCCATACATACAATAGCTTGCTTGTGCTTTATTGATGTCTATTCTGTCACTTCCCAGGACACTCATTCTTGAGAAACTGTGTTAATCTGATTTTGAAAACTGGACCATGTAATCTGTTTTGTAGTGAGACAGAAGCTCCAGTAGGCTATTCCACTTGACATAAAATCCATTGATTGTTTTTTTATAGTGACAAAAATACTTCTGGACTCATATTATGGTACAATTTTAGGATCTTTTTTATACTGTATATTGTCCGAAGGTAAATATTTGTGCTTACAGTGCATTACTGTACTATTTCATAGCTTTTTTTGTACATTAAAGACAATGCTAGTTTTTAATCAGAACTTGGTTGCTTTTTTAAATCAAGTCAGGCATTATATATTAGTATATATACTTATATATATGTATATATATATGTCTGTAGTATATATACTACATTATATACTAGTATATTAGCAGAAAGAAAAACATTAAGATGGATATCTACCTTTCCTGGAGTGTGATAGATACATATAACAGAAGATAAGATGACACCACAGGGCTGTATTCCAGATAAGTGTGATTAGTATGTCCACTGTGTAAAGCTTACAGTTATTAAATGGCATTAGGCAATTCCACCTTAATAGCTTGGGGTTTAGTCATCATGATGCCTTCTCCATTATCAAAGTAAGTTATTAAAAGATAATGATCCCAGTAATTAATTATTCATGAGATCGGCTTTAAAATAATTATATTTTAAGTTGTTAAATAAGCAAATGTTTCCTTTTTTTCCCTGCTGTATTTTGATAGCAATCTCTGGTCTTAGAAAAGCTCAGAATATTTTTTTCTAATCCTCAAGGCTTAATTTTTCTTTTTTTTTCTCTGTCATCATGAGGGCTGGGATTTGTTTATATAGTTATTGAAAGAAACCAAGAATCTGACCTCTTCAGACCTGTTGAAAATAAGCTCTTGAGGAAGAACACATATTAAAGATATCATGGTAAAATCCCGAGATACTGCAGTGTCACCACATCTGTGGTTCTGTCAGACCAATTGGCTGATCAGTAGTCATTGTGTGTGATGCACCTGTGCTCCAAATGTATTTGTTCCACTGTGGTCTTATCTACCACAGGGTCTTATGTCTTGTATTCACTTTATTCCATACATCTCGCTTCCTGTAGCAGACAAGTGGTCAAGACTGCAGGCAGCCACAGGAATATAACTCACAGATCTGTTCATGGTGCTTCAAACAGATGAGGACTTACTTTTGCTTTGCAGAGATAAGAACAAAACACCCAAAAATTTATCAGCAATTAAACTGTTGTATTCTCAGGGGAAGTGGAGATCATATATTGTGTCTGCTTTGCAGAAAACTTTTATATATTTGAAAATGCTTTCACTATCCATCAATCTTTTCTTCTCAAGACTAAAACCACCTGGGTTTCAATCTTGCCATGCTTCCAATATTTTTTTGGCTTGGCTAGTTGAGTGGGTTTTGTTTTCTTTCTTTTCTTCTCTGTCATCTGAACTGTTTCCCACCTTTCTTGTCATGAAATTCTTGAAACTGCACACAGGACTCTTGATTAAACTTTCCTGTAGCTAAAGGTGGAAGGACCTGTATTGCATATGTTTGCTGTTCCTGGCTATTATGATACTTGTTTTTCCTTTGCAATAGTATCAGTATTGATTGAAGATCAATCCCTCACACATCCCCATACCTCACTTATATTTTCACTAGGAATTCTGCCTGGGCATATACTCCCTATCCTGTATTTTTGCAGTGATTGTGGAATTGTGCACCAGGTAGGTGCCCTGTATTTTGGAAAGACAAGGTGAGTCAGGGAGTGGTAGATAAGGAGAAGGGGACTCCGGCTCTCTGGAATCCTGCTGCTCTGTTGTGGGACGGAATTAAGAAAAAATTGCATTTGTGTCTCTTGCAAATTTATTTCTTCCTACAGATAGATCATGTTCCCAAACAGCATAAAATTATTGTAATACCACATAGTTCGAGTTACGATTTAGCAGCACGAGCTGCATGTGGATGTAGAGCTATAGATCATCACCCTTTTCAAGATTGGATCTCTTTTTTTTTTTTCATGTTATAGTTAAAGGTTATAAGTGTCAGTGTCAAAAGTCTTTTTTTAAGATCAGGAAAGCTCTATCTACTATTTCTCTCCAAGAAACAGCACCTGCTACTCTGTCATGAAAAGGAAAATGATTAGTTTAACACAATTTCTTTCTGAAAAATCTTGGCAAATATTTATGACCTCTGAAGAGTTTGCATGTAGGTGATTTGATTGCTGGTTGCAACCCTTCTGAGAATTTAAAGAGAAAGATGTGAAGTTACAGTTTCAGGGGTCTTCCTCCTCCCTTTTTACAAAAGGCCTAATTGAGTAAATTATTTCAAAGGATCTTAGGTATTCAGAAAGTAAGCATATAAAACTACCTAAAAACCTAAATCATAGATACTTTGCTGAAATCAGGACAGGGTCTGTCCTTTCTGTTTCTTTTCCCCATGAAGCCTCAAAGGTTTATTTTAGCCATGAGTCTACCACCGTGGTTCTCTCTGTACCCTGAGTTTCATTTCATCCAGTTCTGCCAATTGAGAACGACTGTTTCATCGAAGTTTTACCTGACCTGTTCTCTGCCCACTCTACTCCGTGTTCTTTAGCCCTGTTGCTGTTGTTAATTACATTAGTCATTTAATCACAGGTGATTTTTTTGCAGTAGTGACTGAGGCAAAAAGAGCACTAGTTGCCTTGGGGTTTTTATGTGTCATAAACTATTAGCTTTCCTTCCTTCCCACATAGAAAAATGAGTCTGCTTTTGCTATTATTATTATTATTATTATTATGCTTAGAGAAAATGTTGATATTACCCCTATTGTCCCTGAATGTATCCCACTTTATAGACCTACTGGTCCTTTTTACTGTTAGATGCCCATGTTGTTTTTCTATGTTCATCCTTAACACTTTAATCTGGTTTTCACCTTTTGTACTATTCTTTCTCAAGTATACCACCATTGAAAAGTCATGGCTTAATTAAAATTATCTCTGATTATACTTACTATTTTTGTTTTTCATTAGAACAATTTGTACTTGCACTCTTACTATTGTTTATTTAATTGTTATCAGTTCTCCTAAACTTTTTGTCTCTTACCATTGCTATCCATAACATCAAATTTATTGATTCTGTGGGTTTATTAAAATCTGGGCTTTTTAAAACCATTTTTGTTAAATTTTTGTTGCTCTTCTTTCTTGTTGTTGTAAGCATCACTAATTAGAACATTTCACCCAAGTCGTCCTCCACCTCCTATATGTTTCACGCAGGTATCTGCAGAGTTCTTTGCTCTGGGTACACTGTTACTTCATTTAATAAATTGTCATCTTCTTGAACTTCATTGTGGACTGTATTGTTGACATGTTGAAGCATTTGGCATTGTCTGTGGGACATTAAGCTTCCCACAGATTATATCAGCAATGAAATCACAACCACTTTTCTATATGGTTAATATATTGCTATAAGTTGATGGATGCCTTTGATTTTTTTTGATATGTGGATATAGATAAAGCAATTAGTCCATATACTTTTTTACTTGTAGTAAAACAGCAGGGTACTTGTTTTATATGTGTATAGTTTGAGAAGTTAAGACATGAGATAGTAACACTGCTGGATATGAAGCTGCCTTCTGCTCAGTGCTTACTGCTAGTCTGGAAGGACTCCTGAGACAGAATGAGCAGAACTCTTTATTAGTTTCTTGTTTCAGTTTGGGTTTATTGCTTTATTTTCTTTTATTGTGTTCCAGATAAAGATGCACCATCAGAGGGGCCCTTGTGTGTAAATCCAACAGAATTTTTCTCTTTCTTTCAAGACTTGCAGTTCACAGAGTCTTGCACCCAGTAAATTCTTCACCGTTAATTTGTATATCCAAAAGCCATAATTTTTCTTCTCTTGTAGAATCAAGTGAACATGAAGAGAAGAGTACAGCTGTCTCAGGTGAGGCATCTTCTCCTCAACCTTGTCCTGCACCAGGATATACTCAGCCTGAAGAAGCAAAGGAGGATATGGATGTAGCAAAGCAGACCAAACCTGAAGAGAATGATGACTTGGGCCCACTGCCTGATAACTGGGAAATGGCTTATACAGAAAAGGGGGAAGTCTACTTTATTGAGTAAGTCTTATTTCTTCTCCTTCTAATAGCTGTAGTGTATTTAACTGGGGAGGAAAATTGTTTGTATGGTGAAGTGGAGCATTGCACTCCTTCTCATTAAAACAGCAGGAATGTTCTGGCTGTCAAGGCTCCTGGGGGCTGGTGACAATGCCTGCATTAGTGATTTACATTGAAACCTGCTGGTTTTTAAGATAGGTAACTGGTCTGCTTGCTTTGATGGCAGCAGTTGAAGTTGTTTCTTCTGTTGAAAGCAAGGCTTTTATCCTTTTCTGGTGCTTTGGGGAAAGTCACACAATTGCTGGGTTTGTCCTTCCATCTGTGGACAGAGGTGGAGATGGTGGAGCTTTTTGCCAATTAAAGGAAACAAAGATGGGTGGACTAAAAACTAGCTAGTGAACAGTAGAGGGAGACCATGCTATATGTAGAAATAGTAAATAAATGAGTGGACTATAAGGAGTATTATGTGTGAAAGCTTTTTCCTATTGGTAAATTATACATACCTGTTGCTAATTAGTCAACTCATTGAAGAAATGGATATGACAGTTCTTTATTCTCTAAGTGCTCTCATTAATCTATTAGAGAGTGTCCAAAGGAGGGAAGGGTGAAGGGTCTGGAGGAGAAGCTTTATGAGGAGTGGCTGAGGTCACTTAATCTGTTCAGCCTGGAGAAGACCGAGGGGAGACCTCACTGCAGTTACAACTTCCTCATGAGGGGAAGTGGAGGGGCAGGCACTGATCTCTTCACTCTCGTGGCCAGTGACAGGACTCCAGGAAATGGCATGAAACTGTGTCAGGGGAGGTTCAGGTTGGATATCAGGAAAAGGTTTTTCACCCAGAGGGTGGTTGGACACTGGAACAGGCTCCCCAGGGAAGTGGTCACAGCACAAAGCCTGACAGAGTTCGAGAAGCATTTGGACAACACTCTCAAGCACATGGTATGATTTTTAGGGTGTCCTGCAGAGGGCCAGGAGTTAGACTCAATGATCCTGTGGGGTCCCTTTCAACTCAACATATTCTATGATTCTATGAAGAATATATGTTACCAGAATAAAAATATAGCAATCTTACTTCATACAGTAGTGTGTTCCACAAAAGAAAAAAGAGAAAGGAAAAACTAACATCTTCATCAGCAGAACACTACTACAGAGGTAGCAGTAGCATTTATGTTTGCTTTAAGGTACTACTGAGCATAGCTGTTATTCTGATTATTAGTCGGTAAAAATAACATTTGATGGTGTCAATTCTGCTTTTAAGTCCTGTATTTAATGTAAAATGTTGTGACTATCACATGAAGTGTAAACAAATGATAAGGATAAAGTTTGTGCATGTGACTTTTGAATGAACACTGGCATGACCAACTATAGCTTCTGGCATATACAAGGCTGAAAATAGCAGTAACTATTAAAACATAAGTGTCGTTGTTGAAAAGGGCAAAAATATGCTTATTCTAGAAAAAGAGTAATTATAGTAACTTTACCCAAGCAAGCAGAGAAGAACTAGGATGACCCCAGGGCTAGCTCAAACCCTTGTTTCGTTCCTACCTCTCTCCCAAATTTAATTTTTCTGCACATATTGAGCACTCTGAAAGAAAGCAGACTGAATTATGTGGTACTTTTATTTTACTTGTAACAAAAACCTGTGATATGTTTGGGGCGTGGGGGAGGGGATGATGGGTAGATAACTCACACCAAACTGTGTAGAATAGTAAATACTGCAGTAGGCAATTTAATAGAAAATAAATGTATATGTTGTAACAAATACAGGGAATGCAAATAGCCCTGATGGTCTACAGAGCAGCCATTCCACTCCTCAAATTTCTTTGATGTTACAGTTTACTTCCTTTCCTGGAAATCCTCTGATTCTGACAATGCTCATCATTCACTTCCACTAAATGAATGTTATGTAAAGCAGAGAAATCAATCAGAGGTGCAGACTGGATAGAAAGGCTGTTGTAAGGGCTTCTTGCCTTTGGGATTATATTCTTGAACAATGTAGTTGCAAAAAAGTGCAATTACACATCTGTAAAAATACCAGATTATTTACTAGAATCCTAGCAAAGGAACAACTCTCTGATCCTTTGAGTTTTCACATTGCACAGTCTTCACGGGGTTAAGTAGGAATGTAATGCTGTGGGGATGCTGTTAAATTGCCTCTTTGTTTACAAGTCACTTTGGTTAATGGCATGAAGAGACTCCATTTGCTTTCACAAAAAAAGGGAAAGATAAAAAGACAACAAAAACCTATTTGTCTAACAACATCTCCCTGAACAGTAGTAAAGATTGTACTAGATTATTAAATAATAGATGAAAAACAAACATTTTAAAAGTGTACATCATCATGAGTAGGGAAAAGTCACACTAGGCAGCATCTTTTATTTCTTTATTTGAGGCTCATGTGAATTGTGCCTTTAAACAGTAAAGACTCCTAGCAGTAAACGATCTCAAGTTCCAGATTGTCACAAGTCTACCCAAAGATCTTAGATTTTGTGACAGCATTTTCATTCATTCACCTCAAACTAACCTCTAAAATTTGTATGGGATCTCATTTATCAAAACTGCCATCAAAAAAATATGGCAGATTTACAGTGAGAGAGGAAGTGACTTCATAAGAAGAAGGATAACTATCTGTAGACAGGATTATTTATTTCTTAATCATTAATGGTTCAGTTAGCATTTTGTAAAGCACACTGGAAGGAACTTCCTCTGCCCTAAGGACTACAAAAAAGAAATAAATATCATCTACCAGATTCACTGAACGATTCAGTGTGGTTGTATTTTAGAGCATGTCTTGGTCTGTTTCTTCCTTTCTTTTCCTGTCTGACATAGGTGCCTGACCTTATGTTTACCTATTTTAGCATTCACAGACAGAACAGGAAGAGCATCTCTTATTGCAAAATAATACTTACCACTGTTTTTCAGGAAGAGCTACTTAAGTACATTTCTTGGGCTGTTTCCAGCCTCCCTTACATATGAATCCCAATTTTCAAATACAGGCACACACTACACAAATAGAACTCCATCTCCTACATTCAGTTTCATTGAGAGCATATGCTAATGAGAACATGCAATAATTAACAGACTGTATATAAATTGGACTGCCATCAAAAAAACCTCCAGTTCTGCTCCTTCTTTCCTACTTTAAGTATGGCTAATGAGTGTGATGTATTTTGGCGTACTTAAATAAATTATAGCCATTGCTGATTTTTAGTTTTTCTCTCTCCTATGGTGAAGGAAAGGCTGTGATTCCCTATAACCTTCAGACTTCACCTTGCCAGCAACTCTCAAACCACATACTAGAGACACAAGTTTCATGTTGTCTTCACAAAGTCAGCAGATGCTGGCTGTGTTGGATCCCAGACAATCGATGTTGGCTGTGTTGGTCCAGTGCAGTGCTGAAGAGAATAAAAAAGGACCAAGATACTCATTTCCTCTTCCCTTATGTACAGTCAGCCTTAAATGTGACCCTCATGCAACTCTCCATTTCCATCCCATACATTACTACATTATAGACTGTCCTGTACAGTTGGCTAAACATCATAATACTTTTTTGTAAAAGGCAGAATTGGTTTTGTCTTTCTCTCTCCAGCCCTCTCTTCATCTACAGGCACTCTCTGGAAGGGGTGTGGGGCCAGTAGGACATGAAACCAGGATGAGCTGCTGTTTGTTAAGCTAAGCCTTGATGAATAGTCTCAAGGATGTTACATAGCCCATAATGAAAGCTGTTTGACTCTACACTGTTCAAAAGCATATATGGTTTCCTTTGCTTATACCATATTAATAATTGTTTTCTTAGTGGAGAAAACTCTAGAATAAAGTCAAACCTCTTTAGAACATCTTCAGGTCCAGAGAAGAGCAATGAGGCTGGTGAAGGAACTTGAACACAAGTTCTATGAGGAGAGGCTGAGGGAGCTGGGGTTGTTTAGTCTGGAGAAGAGGAGGCTCAGGGAGACCTCATCACTCTCTACAACTACCTGAGAGGAGATTGTAGCCAGGTGGGGGTTGGTCTCTTCTCCCAGGCAATCAGCAGCAGGACAAGAGGGCACAATCTTAAGCTCTGCCATGGGAGGTTTTGGTTGGATATTAGGAAGACATTTTTTACAGAGAGGGTAATCAGACATTGGAATGGGCTGCCCAGAGAGGTGGTGGGAGGTTTTTAAACCTCCATCCCTGGAGGTTTTTAAGATGAGACTGGATGTGGCACTGAGTGCCATGCTCTGGTAAACACGGCAGTGTTGGATCAAGGGTTGGACTTGATGATCTCGGAGGTCTTTTCCAACCTGGTTGATTCTATGATTCCGTGATTCTGTGATCTTTAAAGGATTGTATTCTTTGACTTGTGGTGATGATTTTTAGCAGAATGTAGCCACGTGAGTTTTAGCAAACCACTTTCCAGTACATCCAGTTCAGTCTCTTACTACTTCAGCACCTACTTCTCCAAACAGCATAGTCAGCATTGCCTTTTGGACCTGTTGCAGTATCTTTTCTAGTTGTTAAAGCTGCTTTTTGGTTGTTTTTCTTTTTTTATTTTATGAAAGAACCATAAAAGACTGAAAACCAGCTATAAAATAGGCCTTTGCCAGGGACTCTCCTCTTCACTATAAAAAACAACCATTAAGTTTTTGAATACAGCTGGTGCTATTTCAGGTGATATCTGAAAAGAAGTACAGCTACAAATTGAAAAAGTAAGATCCTGACCTAGTTTGTTTTTAAGAATATTGCTACTGACTTCAGTGGGATCAGTATTTCTTCATAGCAGTTTTTAAGGTGCGAAAGTGTTTTGACTTCAGGAACATTTATCCCAACATCTTGCTTCCCTGAAGAACCATGATATGTTTAGTTGTTCCTGGCTGCTCCTCAGTTCACCGTCAGAAAGCAGAATATATTAGTTAAGCCTCGATATACCATTAAATTCGACAACTGTGTTCTGTACTAGAAGATACTGCTAAAAGGTGGAAGTACACCACTCTGCCTGCTCAACAATGCAGGTATGATTACAGATGTCTGTAATTCTTTTCCCTTGTTTATATGTTGGATCAAATTTGTCAGTTTTGATCAGCATAACAAATCAGATTTCTAATGCTTTTTGGACTTCAATATGACATACAATGGGACAGGCAACAGAAAAGATCCCTCTTTGTTTCTTTCTCCTGAGACCACTTCCTTGCCTCATGGCAAATTAATTAGGAATGAGGAGATGATAGAACTGGAAAGAATTTGTGGAATGCTGAATTCTGTTTTTTTTTTTTTTCTCTTGTCTTTTGATGTTATAAAGACATTCTCAGTCTGTGCTAGTGGTGTATTGTCCCTTACACTCAATTGCTGTTTTTATCTGTGCTGACGTCCAGGTCAAACTGCCAGCTCAACTCCTCTTGTCTTTCCTCACTTTCTTGTCTTTCCCCCAAAGGTCTCTGCTACTCTGCTCTGCAGAATTTCTCTTCCAGCACTTTTCCTCTGATGTTTTTAGTGTTGTTATAACTTTTCTCCTTTGTATTTATTGAACTAGAAGATTCAGCTCACCTGCCTTGCCATATAGCATTAGGTATCTAGTATAAACCAGTTGCCAAGACTCCTTCTGTGGTCAGTGGAGAGAGATAATTACCTCCAGAGGCTGATTCATCCTGTCCAAATACAAGGGAAGAATTAATTTGCAAAATTGTATCTGCTCTTACCAGTAGAGATGTCTGCAGATATCCAAAGCTATGTCTGCAGTAGTATGTAATTTGTGTTAAGAGCACACTTTTGAAGGAAATCTTCTGGTTGTCTTCACACACTGATTTAGTTCACGTTTCAGTGTACCTGCACTGAATTCCTTTCAGATGAAACTGAAAAGAAAGTCAGTCTCTGGGAGTGCACTGGGTTGTCTACAACCCCTGGACCCCTGAACTCAGTCCATGATACCAGATTTAAATTAAAACCAGTCTGAATTCCTTCTGATCTAAACCATGTCCATATCTAAATTAGCAATATCAAATTCACTGCTGCGTGAAACACTTACTGCTGACAACCCAGCATCCACAGCTTCTAGGTCTTGTCAGGTGCCATGGGTTGCATGCCTCTGAATGTAGTGCATTAACAAAACTCCCGTTGTGTGTCTTCTGGTTTAAGTTCAAGGGAAAAGCTTACAAGCTTGGAGAATTCTCAGTGTGAAAATGAAGATAACTGAGAGGGAGATTCACTTTAAAAGTGACCTCCTGATCTGAGCCAAAGCACCACTGTAGAGGCGTACTAATAGCCCAAGGATCTCCAGGGTCGTGACAGATATGACAGAACTCGTCAAAGCCAGCACCCTTCTACAGTGACAGTTGGAGACCATTTGGGATGTGCCATAGCACACCTTATGTTGCTAAGAGCATATGGTTAGTGTGTCCCACTGGAAGATAGATAAGATAAATTACTCTATATAGGTGTCTCTCCCTTGAATAGAGAGGAATCCTACATATTTAGCTGTGTAATTTCTGTAGTCACATGAGATGAAGCCCATTCTTGGTCAGAAATTAATTGCCTGAGTCAAAGAGAATTACTTCAACACCAGAAATTTCCATAGGAGACTTTAGGCATTTATATATTCCCCTAAAAATCTTGTATAAGCATCTTCTGCTCCTGCGAATGCCTAGAGGCACCACCACTGTATTTGGGCTGAGTACATAAGTGCTTATCTACTGCCCAAGGCTGTCTAAGATTCACAGCTTAGACACTCCCAAACCCAGATCTCTTAAGGACCCTGTACTCCGAGCACATCTAACAGACCAGCAGCATGAAATGCAACACAAACTGGCAGTCATAGCTGCTGCCATGCAAACCATGGCCAGAGGACAACTTCCTTTTGTATCTGTTCCTACATGTGTGCTAAGAGTATAGGTAGCAACCCACAAAGGATGGATTGCAAAATTGCTGGTTTAATGCTCAGTTTTCCTGTCCCTCCACACACAAGTTACTGAAGATCATTACTATGCTACTTGAAATGCTCTGCAGATCTACAAATCTTCAGCATATGAAAAGGAGTTAGTATTTTAGAAGTCAGGAGGTCTATAGTGTGTTATGGTTGTTCTGTCTCATATACTCCCCTTTGCTCAAGTTATTAGATTGAGGACCAACTTAAATGTAATGTATTCACAATAAAAACCCAAACAAACCCACATGTTCTGTCCCCAATGACACTGAAGCAGCACATTGGTAAATACCCATTTTGAAATGCCTTTCACAATAACGTGCAAATTACATACCTTGTACAACTCACAATTTAGAATAGGTTTGCAGTGCTTTCAAAAGACATTAAGGCTATTCCTGTCAGTAACTACTTTCTATATTTTTCAAGAATTTTTCAAGAGATTGTCTGAAGGCTCTGTTAGTGCAAGAAACTTTATCTGTCGAAGTGTTTTAAACTGACAGATTGCTAACACAAATTCATTATATTCAAATCTTAAGTAAAATAATATAGTCTAAAAATAATTACAATAAAAATACATTGTTAAATAAAAAAGCCACACTCCTAATGTTTTTTGCTTCCTAAAGATATGTGGGAATATCCACTGAGATTCCCAGAGAGGCTCTGATCCTGGTACCTAGCTACAGTGCTATTAACAGGGAACAGAGGCATAATGAGTCTCTGTGAAGTCTTAAAAGCAGAGCTACAAAGAAAATCTGGAGAAGAACAAGAGGTTGAGTCAGGGTTTCTGAAGTATTCTGAGCTTTCTTTCATTTTATTTAAACAAGTTGAAGAGTATTTTTTCCACATATGTTTAAAATTGTTTGTAACTGATATCAGAGGACTCTGATTCTGATAAATTATTTCTGCTAAGTGTAAGTACTTGGTAAAGAGAAAGATTCAAGTTAGCTCAGCAATAATTATTTTATTGACTTTTGCCTATAATATTAAACTCCACTGCCTTACTGAGTGACCTTTAAAAAAAAATTGCAATACACTTCAGGCCTATGTACAGTTTCTATTTTGGGTACAGCAGGTAACAAATTAGGATGAATTTAAAAATGTTGTGCTGTTCCCATGCTCCACCTACTCAAAGTAAGACTGAAAAGATCCTCTGATAACTGCTTTAAAAGTTTCCAAAATTTGGAATTTGCTCTTGATTTTAAGACAGATTCTAAGACATGAATTGTTGATTTTCCAGTAGTAACCTCTTAGCTCAGTTATCCTAGCTAGTAATCTAAATCATTGAAATTGTGTAATGATGGACTTTCTAGACATGTCTTTAATGATAAGGTATAGTTATTGCTGAGTAATGAAGGACTGGCCAGTGGAAAATGCTGGTGGAGCTACAGCTGTATTTCTCACAGGACACTTTTGTTGCATCACTTCACTCTCATTCAGTCAATGACAACTGCTCCAAATGCCTATTTGAGCATTTACTCCACAACTGCTGCTGCTATTCATCTGCAATTCATTCATAACTAATCTGTAAATCCCCAGCCCCTTTTCCTTCTGGTCTGTCCATAAGACTTCCCAAATGGACACATATGATTAGACCTAGTGCAAAGGTAGGCAGGTTATGCCTCTACAAGGTTCTTAGTGCATAAATGCATTAAATATGCACAGCCTATGCAGCAGGTACTTGTTAATGTTATTTTTGCTGTTGGTGTTAATTTGACCAATTTATTGTTCTTTCTGTCTTCTCTTCCATAGTTAAAGCTTTCCTATCAAGGCTTCTTTTAAATTACATTAAAAACTGTTGAGGAGATAAATGTTGTCTCCCTTGAGCTTTTACAGATTCTAGTTCATTGCAGAGCTGAAGAGGGAATAGACAAAGCCTTGGGACACAGGGGAGGTGGTGTCTCTGCAGCCTGCCCTGGAACATCCAGCAAACCAGAACCACTGTGCTTTTTTTCTTCCTCACATTCCCAATGTGTCTTTCTTGTGTGGGGAAGAATCTGCCACTCTTCTGTTTCTGTGGTTGGCTAACCCCAATTCTAGTCCTTGCTTGAAGAGTCAGAGGAGGTTACTCTGAACAGCACTGCAAAGCGTGAGCATGGCACTGTAGCCATGTAGTCATGTCTGTCCTCCTCCTAGGAGTGTTTGTGTGTTGTGCACCCGGTTGCTAAGACAATCTAAGCAAACTGCACTATGTAGAGCATAATTGGAGATTGATGGTACTGCAGAGGTGTAAAAAAACAGGTGGGAGTTGATTCTACCTTCTTTGAAGTCCTCTCTTCAGAGCAGGAAAAGATTTCTTACCCCCTGGAGCACCCGTCTAGAAGCACATGAAGTCCCATTGCAAGAGGCAGCATTTATATTTAGTGCACGTGATGAAGTGGAGAGGCAGGGCTAGGGAAAAGGCATGGATATGGGTAAGGAGGATCGAGATGAATTTCAAAAGGTGCTTTGCTCCTTGAGTTATTTGTTACAGATAAAAGTTCTTGTGGATGAGTTTTGCTTTTACTAAGTAGATGAGTGGGTTTGAGTGACAGCACCTAGAAGAGGAGATTCAGTGCTGAAAGAGCTGATGTAAATGAAATATCATCTTCATTCTCTGAAATGTTGCTGTGAACTGAAGAATTGCTCTTCTTTTGGAAGAGCTGTTGATTTTTTACTTCATTTATGGTTTTTTTTAGTGTGGCCACAGTGCACAAAACTGTAAGAGTCAGTCTTGCTGGGTTTATGGAAGCCACATTTATGGATAACTGTTTGCTTGCTTTTCTCAGTTTCAAGGAAAGCCTTGGAGGTTGCAGTTCAACTAATTCACAGTTTTGAATATTGATACTGAGTTTGGCTTGTTTTCAGTTTGCCACCCATCTTTACAGATATTGAAAACTCATTTCTTGGGTCTATTCTGGAAGTGTCATACGGGTTCTCAGGGCTGGTGAATTGGTCTATTCTGATGGATGGACTTAGAAGGAAAATATCGGTCAGTTGACCAGCAACAGTTGACTGCTAGTACTGCTGCTGCCACTGGCTTGTTTGGTGGCTGTGGACAGTAATTTCATGACTCTGTGACTCCATTTTCTTACCTTTAAAACAAGGTGGATTATTTCCTTTGTAAAATTCTTTGAGATTTGCTCTATACCACAGCAAACATTGCTAACAGTAGTCGTATATATTACTCTTTTAAAGCCATAGGAAATATCTGTGATTCTGATTTAGTCCCTGCAATCAGTGGGGGGCCCTAAAACAAATCAGAATTAATAGCTGGGAGCGAGTGGCTGTTGTACAGACATGCCCGCACTCTAGAGGTGCAACTGCAACTTCCACAGGTATGTCCAAACTTACTCTGAGCTCTGTCACTGCTAACGGGGTACCTGTGGTGGTATGGAGCTCAGCATGTGCTGCTGGATGCACCCAAGTAGCTCAGATGCCAGGGTGATGAGCCCACGCTGAGCTCCACACTGCTGCACTGACAGCATGTTGCCAGCATCTCCCCTAGTTAATTTAAAGCTAGCTCGAGTATGTCTGCACAGGCTGCAGTTAGGCTGTGACTGCAGCATAAAAATGCACCCTACAGGAGACCACAGGCAGCCAGAGCTTCAGAAAAAGTGTCTTAGTTACACTTCCAATCAGGCACGGGCTGCTGGCACCATTTCAAATTCACCTTACCTTTGGCTCATCATTCTTCATACTCTGCAAATATGGATCTGCTTTCAAAGTAAGCAAAGGGTTTGTTTATCCTCCTTGCCTGTCATTAATGGTGTTCTAGACTAGATAATACTTTAAAAAAGAACTTAAATGTCTCAATTTTCATTTTAGTTGGCACTTTATCCACACATAACTCTCATCTACCTCTTTTCCCATCCAAAATGTGGAGGAAGCTTTAACATAGTGACAATATTGAGAAGTAGGCACTATCACTCTATTTTTAGAGAGAGAAAGAGAGAGAGAGGGAGAGAGAGAAATCGAGGCAGAGAAAAAATTATCTGCCATGGAAGACAAGGTGGGAGAAGGAACTGGTTCTATGCATTTATTTTTCCTAGAGGAACCAGTGGTGTTTGGATCACACGGACTGTATCAGTAACTCACCAACTCCCAATTGCATCCTAATCCATTTTTTGCCAGGTCCCATTTTTGTACACCTTATACTAATGTTTATAAGAGAAGTCATAAGCACACTTTAAAATGACACAGCAAATTAATAATAAACTAAATAATTCAGTACTGTATGGAACAAGCTTCTCCTAGGATGTATAAGATAAATAAAACATGGGTTAGAAGTGTCTCTGAATGATGATATTGTAGGAAAGGCATCTTGAAAAATCAAGGAATAATGATCCCATCCTTTTGTGTTTTATCATCTTCCTTTCTTAATATATTTACAATATTTGGCTCCAAATTTGATTGCTTATGGGCAAGGTATAAATTGAAAGAGTCTGGTTTTAAGTCTCATTAGCTGCACTAAGTATCAATTCATTTGGCAAAATAATCTCCCAGAAAACAATTTGTGCCAGTTGAACGCTATTTGATGGCTGATTTCTCAAAGATCTATTCTGAGTATAGAAAGGAGCCACATGATTCATTCAGCTTGTGCATATCTATTTTATCTCTATAGAAGGATTATATATGGAGAGATAAAGGTTTGTTAAACAAAGTATCATTAATCACCCTGTCCGGAAATGTAGACTTTGCAGGAGCATGCTGTAATTTGCATCACTTTTGCCATGCCTTGTCAGTGCTGCTGGTGAGAAATAGCAAACCTGTATTTATGAAAAGGACAGATTTAAGATGAAAATAATTCTGTCCAAAAACTGTGAGAATGGTACAGAATCCTGTCGCCTGCACTCGTTCAACGGGAGAACACTGTATTTGTAATAAATTCCTTTTGCTCTGGATGAGTTCTGCATTTTCAATGAGGTTAACTTGGCAACATTCTAGTTGATTTTAATAAAAATAGCTGCTTTGAGGACAGGGAGCTGAGGTTGCCAAATTTACAGCTGCCTTGCACAATTACTCTTACACCTCCTTCAGGGCTACTTAGAACCAGTAAGCAAATTAAGTGTATCGATTGCAATTTTGTTGGACTAACCCTTTTTTCTTAAGGAATAAACTTGATTCCTTTCAGTATGTGTCTGCTCAGAGTGATCTCTTTTCTTTTCAGCCATAACACAAAGACAACATCATGGCTGGATCCACGACTTGCGAAAAAGGCTAAACCTCCAGAAGAGTGCAAAGAAAATGGTAGGTGATTAAGTTTTCCTTGCTGCTCAGAGGGGATTTGCCTTTGTGTGTGTCTCTCTCTTTCAGTTCTTACAAAAATCAGGCATTTGGGGGAATGATGAAAGGTGTTTAATTGCTGCTTTGGTTAGAAGCCATAAGTGATACCAGTTCTCAGTGTGCCATGTGTTTCTGCTTTTTATTCCCCTTTCTGATGCTATCCAAAGCTGAGGATCACAAGTGTGTTTTCTGCCTGTTGTGTGTGTGACTCCGGGACTGACCCTCTCCCTCATCTCCTACAGAGAACTTTGGTCTGCAGAACAGAATCCCTTTTCAGATTCTGAGCTTTTAATCTACAGGCGATTCAATGCATAAGGGAAACTAGCAGCACCGTGGGAATATGAATATTGTTTGATTTGTATTTAAAGGTACAGTGCTATGCTATTTAGTAGCCAATTTAAAAAAATAGTGTCTGATAAAACAGGGTGTGGGAGGGAGAAAAAAGATCAGTGTCTGTCAGAGTTCAAGGCTGGATTTGGAGGGTACTGCATTGTTAATGCTTTAAAATTTAAAAGCGTATGTACTGTTGAGGATGCTTAAAGGAGCTGTAGCTGTTGTGCAGGAAAGATGACTATGTTGACAGATTTAGAAATATGAAATAACACAAATGATATCAAACTATTTTTGCATTCAGTATAATTTCTAATTTTTGTGTGGTAAAGTTTATCACTATTCAAAATCATTTAATAAAGTAAATATAAAAATGTGTTGCAATAGATCTTTTTCTGATAAGGTTTTTTTTTCATTGTTTTATAGTTCCATGTCTGTTCGATAAGTCAGTTAAGAAGTAATGATTTCTAAAGACTGCTACTTATTTTATTGTTGTGAGGTACAGAGTATTAAATGCATGCATGCATGCTATGTGCATTAATTCAAAGTATATTAAAATACTTTAAATGTATTAATAGTTTTTTATGTACTGCATCTGATTTATTTTAAATTTTCCAAAATATATGCATTTGGTTAATGTAATTACTATTAATAGAATGAAAACTCAGGGCTGATAAAGAGGTCACTGAGGAGTCGCTGACTGTATGAATTGCAGGGTTAGTGCTTTGGTAAAAAAGGTTCCTGGTTTTTTTTGTAAATAGCTTTCTTTTCAAAGATTGCTATATTCAAAAAATCCCTTCTTTATTTCAGCAGCAGTTCTGACGTTCTCTTCTGACATCAGAAATTACATGTCTGAATGATTTTGTGATGCTTATTCTAGCACTGACAGCACTAGCTCCCAGACTAAATTCTACAGTGAATATAATAGAACTGTGGTACTGAAACAAAACAAGGGCACAGGAGTTTTGCTTTCTAAATCTCTCATGTTACTTATATGGAGCTGTATCTTAGCCTGCTCCTTAAGAAATACTAGAGGGAAAGGCAGGAAAAAAATCCACCAATATCTATGGAGTAACATGTCAGTTACCTGGAGTATATGTTGGGGTTTTTTCTTCTCTTTTCTCTTTTTCTGTTAGTTGTTGTATACTGAGATCACAACAAGCACTGAAATGCCAAAAGAAGTACCAAATTATCTGAAACAATTTAAAATTAAGATTGGTGCATTAAAGAAGCAGCATTATTTTTTAGTTATTTGACTACTGAATTATTGAATTACTATAGTATGCTGGGTCATGTTGTTCTTTTAAGACTGCTCAGCTCATTAATGCAAAGTACTTAGAGTGATGCATAAAAGACTTTAGGGAGAGATTTTCTATTCTTATAGCAATTGTTCTTGCAACATCCTCTCTTTTCTAAGGTTCTTCTGTTGTTTGAAATTGTCGTTTGTCTTTTTTTTTTTTTTTTTAATCTAATACCTGCAGAAGAAAAAGTTCTTAAAAATCACTGATATGTTTTAAAATGACTGTACCTTGCCATGGAGGTCCAACACCAGGGACTTTCCTATAGCACATGGGGATTTGGAATTTTTGCTTAGATTTAATCTCTCATCAAGAATTAATTTCAGCTATGGCTTGGTAACTGTTTTACGCCAAACAGCTTTTCTGTTACACTTTGTGATTCATTCCGGCACATTTTACTCAGACACACAAAATTTTAGAAAGACATCAGTGTTTAGATAGGAAGTGATACTCACCTTGCTGCTTTATCGCTATCTGAGTAACCTGTGCTTTTCATTGACATTCATTTTGTCACATATGAAATTTGTATTAATTCTCTGAGATACGATGTCCGTATCACCTACCAGATTCTCATATCAAGTTTTCGTTGTGAACAACTTAACTGCTGTGTTCTCCTTTCAATGCAAATCCTGGCAAATCCTCCTTCTTCATTCTACCACCAGCATGCAGCCTCCACACCAGGCAATGTCCACGCAACATACAATATCTGAGTCCTGATGCTCTGAGCTAGTGATCTTGAGGACCCTCTCTGCTCTAGGCATTTTATCTCTTCCACTTTCAGCTCTTCAATACTCCTTTGCCAAATATGATTTCTTCATTATCTCTGGCTTCTGTATCTGCAAATCCCAGTGCTTGCTCATTTCCCTTTGCAAAACCTGAATCAACTTTCCAGCACATCCCTCCTCTTGAAAAATTTTCACATACCTTTGCCAAGAGATTGACAAGCTCTACCAAGTCAAGCTTTCTTTACTTTCATGCTGTGGACTCTTTCTCTTTTCCTTTAATGACACCCACTGCTCTAAATCCTTTTGTAGGTCAGGAGGTTTTAAGGCTGATCTTTTTTGCTGTCTCTCTCATGGAACTTATGTGAGTTTCAGCAAATTACTTTAACTTTTGCTCTGTCAGATCTACTCAGATGGCAGGTCTTTGAAGCAAGAACTGCATCTTACTCTTACGTTTGTATGGCACCGATCTGAATTTCATAATATAATAAGCAGAAATAGCTGGCAATTCTTCAAAACCAGATGCAATTTTTTACACGTTTCTGATTTCCTCCAGAAAATCTTATGTTAATAGAAATAATTGTGTTTTCTCTGCTGAAAATATGAATTAAATATTTGTTTTTCCTGAATTAAAATACTTCTTTTGAATGATTTTTTTTTTCCACCTCAAAATTAGTTAAACAGTTTTTCTGTGAGGAGTACTACAGAAGTTACAGTTCTACCCCTTTTGTTTCTGTGAGCTACATTTGCTGGTTGCTAAATTTTCTGTAAAGTCATATAACATAGCAGACTCACAGGATTTGCATGATTATGGGTATATTATGTGAGTGGTCTTCCAAAGGAGTCTGTTCTTTGGGAGAGAATATGGAAAAGAATGACAAGTCCCATAAGGTAGTAAGAAATGTAGTTTAGTATTGAAAGGCAGTTCAGTTGTAATGACGTTAAATATCACAGGTTTTAGAAAGTTCACTTTTTGTTAAGAAATGTAGCAATTAACTTTTTCAAATTCTCTAATTCGTTTAAGGGAACTTTTATTCTGGAAAAAAATCAACATTTCCTTTGATATCCAATTTGGAGATTAAACAGCTGTTGAAATTTCCTGTGATCAGATATGTCAAATTTCACTTATTTCCTTACAACAGATTTTACTAATTTCATTCTTAATCTGTTCCAAGCAGTAGTCTCCATCCCTCTTAACCCTCCCTATTTTTTGTCAGTTTCCTTTCCCCTATCTCTTAGTTTTCAAATACAAGTAGGCCTATGACTATAAATAAAACTTTGATTTCACCTAGTGTTCATCTGTCATCTGTCTTTCCATCTCCTCCACACCCACCAACTTGACTACAAAATATAGAGGTTTATGTAGGGTGAACCGAGTTGCCTTTGTGTTTCATTGACTGTGAATGTCAGCTCTGCTTTGACAATTAGAGGACACAGACACCTGATTCACATGGAAACACCTGTATGTAGACAGACTGCTGCATTTAGGTGTTTTCATCTGGAACTGAACCCCACCCTCCCATCACATTTTGTCAGGTTATGCTTTTCCCCCTTCCTGTAGTCATAGGCAGTACCCTCTGATGCATTCACTGCTTTCAGTTCTCTTCTTTAGAATTCTCTTCTTCAGATTCTTCACTATGCTGTAGTAAGACATATCAACCTTTTATAGTTTTGTTTTATAGATGCATTTGGCTATAGGCATGCTTGTTTTATGGGTAAAGCATTACTTATTGATTCCCTGACACATATTTTCACTGGAAACCAAGTTGTGAACTTTTATCTTGTATGGATACGATTTGTGTTTTCCGATGCCTGTCCAACTTGTAGCAAATAAACACTTTCCTGTGAGTAGGTTCTTATTTGATTGTAGAGGCCTTGAGTTTGAAAATAAATCTTTCAGCAGTCCAGGGTACAAGGGGCTGTGGGACTTTTTCGCTTACTGGGATGTATCCATATCAGAGATTTACATAGGAAACTTGGACAGAGCACTGCTATACATGGCCAGAAGAGGAGGTGGAAGGAAGAGGAAGTGCCCTCCACTGTGTGAAAAAAAGCACTAGCAGGACATGAGACAACTCCAGATCAAGTCCCTGTCTCTGTTGAAGGAAGGATCCCAATATGAACTGGGAGAGAAGGCTAGTGTTTGGGTTTCATCTGGTGCCATGTGACCCTGAGCACTGTGTCTCTCAGCATGGTATTCTGCTCATTGCTTCCGGCAATTTTTTTTCTCAGTTACTTGTAAAAAGCTTTTTCTTCTTTTCTGTCTCTGCAAACCAGATTAGCCTGTGCAAGCTAGAAAGTAGCTGCTGAGCCTAGGGTATCTGTTGAAGTTATATTTATCTTGCAATATATTTATCTTTGAGATACCTGTATCTCAGCTAAATTTAGTTAAAAACTATAAGAGTAGATTCAGATTTTTACAGAGGAGAATGGTGAACAATCAAACAGTACAAACCCATAAAGTTCATTTCCCCAGGAAACCAAAGTAGAAAGAAATATCATCTTCAGAAAAATAGTTTTTTATTCTTGATGAAAACAAGAACTCCTAAAATTATGCAAGTCATGACTGATATCTAATGCTATGTGCTAGTTACGTTGTGTATTAAATAGTACATTTGTTCCACTACAGTTAAGGTTTTACCAGCATTACTATTTTAAACCTTGTTTCCAGGGAATTATATTTGCTGTTTGAAATATGTTGAGGAGAGTCTCTTTTTTAGACTTAGTATCCACATAACTTAATTCTTTTCTTCAAATACTGGAATGTTGTTGGTTACTAAATAGGTCACCATATGAAATAATACTTTTATAGAGAGTGAGACATGCCTATAAACAAGGAGGTCATTACTTATTTTATTAGCAGTTTGTATGTACATTTTTTCAAGAAAGCTGTCTTGGAGAATTTTAGCTTAATGCTAATTTGTAACACGACTAAGCCAGAAATAAATAAGGACCTCAGAAGAGTCTGTCTCTAGCCCATGGCAGCCATGCAATTCATAAAAATTTAGTTGGTCTGTGTTATCTTTCATTATTCCTCTTGGCATCAGTTAATAAAAAACAGTTGCCAACCACACTGAAAGAAACCTTTCTGCCTATCCACCCGTCCATCTCACATGGAATTTCAGAAATACTTTAAGTGGATTTAACTCTTCTTCACTGAATCCATTTGGAGGCCGGACTCTAGACTTTAGTTAATATTTTCCTTGAAAAATACAGAATCATTATGTCTCAATACGGATGCATTAAGTGATTTCAAATGGGAGGGGAAGCATCGTGCACAATCACGATGGGCAGGAGGTGGCCAAGGAATTCGACTCTCTCTGTGAAGGGACAAGGAAACAATTCCCCATCACAGCTGATGTGGGCACCTAACCAGATGCTTGCTGCAACATCTGATATTTGGAGACCCAGTACCTTAAAGGGAATCCAGATCCTTGTGTTGGGAATTTATTTGGTGGTAGGATATCAAGTACAAAACGCCAAGCCAAAAAGCCTGCACAGTCAAGAGGGATATCACAGAAGACAGAAAAGAGGAAAGGTTAATCCCAAGCTTGCATCTGGAATTTTTATCTGTTCCAGAGCTCATCAAGTTATTCGAGGCTCTGAAGTATTACATCCACCTAAGAACCAGACTCCTCTGTCATCCTCTGCATCCTCTATTGAGGAGCAGTCCTCATTATATGGGTTTCTCAAAAAAACTGGGGGGAGGTGGGGGAACGGGCTATTTGTTTTATTTTAAATCAAAAGTTTCTGCATTACAGCCTGGAAAAGATACTATCCTGCAGCTGAGAAAAAAGTTTTGATAGGTTCCTCTGCCAGGTGGGGTGCAAAATATAATTTCAGGTTAATCAATCCAGAGAGAAAAAGTGGAGAGCAGCTCCAGAGAGCAGCATAGAGCATGACACCATCCCTTGACATTTTAAACCATCTCTTCTGGGATGGTTTGAGTTCCTGTGCCAAGGACTGTTGGTTTGGGTTTTTTCCCAAGGGCAAATAAGCAAACCTTACAGAGTTCAGCTGAGAGTGCCAGGCACACATGAGTAATTTTGCTGCAAACTTTGATACTGCTCTGCAAGCTCTTTTCAATTCAGACATCAAACCCCTTCCTGTTTCCAGGCCTGAGTCACTTCTGAGTAAGGACTGCCCATCACGCACTTCTGCCTGGTGGCTTTGTGATAGGAACAAATGACTAGGAATTAGGAAGTGGATTGACAGACTACCAAATTCATTTGCAGTTTTGACTTAAATCCAGGTGTTTCCAGATGATAAGAATATTGCACCTTTAAACCACAGAGTTTTTACTTAGAACTCTCTTTTGCAGATTATTAACACCATTTTAAGTAGTATTTAATAAGTTTTGTAATGGAGCTGGCTTTACTTGTAATAACATTGATCACAATAAATTTTTTTTCTGTCTTTTTTTTGACATATTGAACATGGTTTTCTCATCTTCCACTTTCAGTTTTGGGTCAATTAAACTGTAACAAAATATTTTGAACTGTTATGACCTTTGGAAGGGCATTTCATGCTGGCAACACCATCTGGGCACTAATTGACCAAAAAAACCTTCCATGCCAAACTCATAATACTAATAATAAAAATAAGAAAGGGGTCACCTCATTAGAGTTTCTTCCTGGGAAGAAGACACTTCTCTGGACGACCTGGTTCAGTGACACATTTTAGAAGAGGAAGTTTTAGAAGTTTTAGATGAGATAAGTTTTTAGACAAAATAGCTGCCCACATGAACAAACCTTGGCTGTCTGTGCCCTGGGCAACTTCCTGGTATCTCCCTGGGGGAACTCTAGCATACAGTGATTCCTTGGATCACACTTATCAGTGTAAGTCCTTTAAACTGTAATGGACTAATAAGTATTACTTTGCTTTCAGAACGATTACAGTTTCTCACAGTCTCAGCCATACAAATCCCTGTAGAGTACTAACCCTAATCTTAAATAGAGTCAGTAACTGCAAAGACAAGAATGAATAAAAGTATAGGAAAAAAATTCTGGTTTCCCCAATAATTCAGCTAGGATTTGTCTCTCTTTCACTCACTGCTCTCACTGCTCACCCAGACTGTGCATTTAAAGTGGAGATGCCCGGGATCCAGAGGCATCCCACAGCTCCTTGCTGTTATAACCCACAGCCTGCAAGGATCCCTTCCTCTGGAGGTATTGACAGCTCACAGTAACTCTTTCAGCAACCTAAATATTTTAAAGGTAGCTAAATGCAGGCTGAGGAAGCTACTACCTTGTCCGGTGGTCTTTGATGAGGCAAATCACAGGCTTTCATTTTAATTAGTTCATGATGTTATGAAAAGAAATCACTTCAAGTTTCAGTTTTATGAAAGAGGGTCATGTAAACACACCTTTCATATGTCTGTGAAACTTATTTGCTTGTAAAATGCACTGAGATTCTCAGTTGAAAAAGGTCATAGAGATAGTAACTATTTTTTGGTTAATGGCCCTTTCCACTCTAAGTCTTTATTATAACCTGTATAACAAATGTCCAGTGTAATGAATGCAGCATGTTCATTAGTCATGTAAGATATAGTGAATAATACATTTTAAAACAGCAATAAAGGTTGACTAATATTTTATAAAACTTTTTCAAATTTTAGTTTAATTTCAGAATAAAATAAACACATTCACCAGTGATGTACCCCAAAACAGAGCCAGCAAGCTGGAGCTAACATGATAGCACAGTTTGAAAGGTGGTCCAAGGCTACATGACCACTACAGAATGGCAATGGTATCCTGAGTTCCTACTGGAGCTGCTGAAGCTCCTCGCATCCAGTTTCTGATAGCATCTCTTTTTCATTTTGCTGCCAAGTTAACTGGCTAAGCTTAAGTAGTTTTCATCTGGAATGTGTAATGAAATTTAGAAAGGGAGGGAGACAGATTTTGTAAACTCATCAGGAGAAATAGGGCCAAAGTTTTAACAATTCACATCTTTAACAAGCTATAAATTGGATTCTACTCACCACTGAAGCAAGTAGCAAAATTCTTATTGACTGCACAAGGTTGATTTTTGCCGCTAAAATGCAAGCATTGTGTGGTATAAGAATAGAGGTGGCCTTAAATATTCCTACAAGGACCATTGAAAGGAATGGTCCTACCTTTTCACATGGAAAAGAATTCACAACAGCACCTTTTTCAAAGATCACACTCAAGGTCTTGATGCCAGTAAAGAACAAAAGGTTGAAATTCCTTTAAAATATAGTTTAATCATAGGTAGAAATCAGCACACATGATTTTCAATCCTATTCTCTCTCTAGCTTTAATCCTTCAACCCTTGACTTCTAAATGGCAATGAAGCATGATATATTTAACAAAGAGGGCTTGTGGGATTATATTCATTTCAATATGTCCAGTTACCTTCATATTTATTATTTCTCCTCCCTCTGACTTTTTTATGAAAGCTCTTGTTTTTAACAGTGATAATTAATGAAAAAGGAATGGTAATCTTCTCCTTTTAAAAAATTATTCTCCATAATCACCTCATTTTGAATTTCATCCAGAAGGTCAACAATTCCATCAGATTTGTAAGTTAAAAAAACAATTCAGTGCTCTTTGTTGGCAAGTTTGCCTTCTTGCAGAGGCCTGTTGGGTATTTCCTGGCAATTATCTCAAAGTCAGTTGCTGACAGATAAGAACTATGATGACTTGATAAAATCTCTAATAACACTTGTTATTTTTCAGATAGTTTTAAAGGCAAAATATTTTTTTCCCAACATCCTTTGATTGCTCTTAGCTTACAACTGCTTGTGAAGCAGTTGAGCTTCACAAATACAGTTACTTCAAGGTTTTGTCTTAATATTAACTTAATATTCCTTATACTTTATTTTCTTTTTATTTTTGCAATGTGCTTTTAAAAAGGTCTGTTATTTTCTTTTTGTGACACCTGGGCTTTGATTCTAGCTTAAAATCTTCAGAGTGAGTGTTGGAGTCCCTGTTAAATAGAACTGGAAAATCCTGTCTGAGCAGAGATATCCTGTATTTAAGATTTGGCAGATAACATAGCACTTTAAAAAGGCTCTGTCTTTCATGACTAATACCCTTGCAGACCCAGTGGCAGATAATCACTGTTTGTGGGACAGAAAGAGAAAATAAAAAAGTCGTGGTAACATTTAAAGTTTTTGAGAACTGTATCTGCCTGAGTGGGAGGAAGGCACAGACACTTGACATGAGAATTTCTATTGCAGAACCATTGGGAAGGGAGGAACTGCATTTTCAGAAATCATAGTAGAAGACTTTGGAATAAAATAAGTGGCTATAAAAGGTGGAAAGTATAAAAAGCAGAGATGTTGTTGGCTGTATAAAAAGAGTTTTGGATTTGTGATGCATTTATACATTAGAACTATTTCAGCATAGAAAGGTGAAGAGGGAAAAATATCTCTAGATCCGAGGAAATCCTGTACCTGGTAAAGATAGGAACAAAGGAATGGTAAGGCAAACAGGCAGGATTGTGGAATCCAGACAGGAAATGTTAGAATTTGTTTCTTTTAAAAATCAAACCTTTTTAAGTAATTACATTCAACAGAATACAGTATAATGTTTCATCAAAATAATAATTTCTAATTACACATTCTGGTGAAGTGTTGGATCTTTGTTGTCTACACAACTGTAAAAATTAAAAGGCCATAGAAATGCAGAGTGATTCCAGATGAATGTAGTCACTTGGTATAAACAAACACAACTGAGCCTTACTTACATATCAATATATGCGTATTTCTGTAGCCATGCAGGCCAGATTCTGGTAACTCCTGAGACTGGGATGCTGCCCAGGGATCTTCCCTGTACAAAGATGGAACACCCAGTTCTTCCATTGAATCCTCTTCCTTCTGTTGTATGAAAGAGGGGGGAAAAGTCATATGAGAGGAGAAGTCATAATTTACTGTCAAAACTATTAACAGGAGTGAGAACTAGCAACTTTATCTAAGAAATTATTTAGTCTAGATAACATCTCACTATTGATAAGCTACACCTTTCCTGTACTGGCACTGCAATGATAACATGGCTGTGCTTCACTCTGGAGGTAATGAGAAGCTACATCTTCTTTTGACTGCATAGTTTAATATACTGGTCATTGGGCTTTGTTTCAATGTACTTTTGCTCAAATAGACTTTGAAAAATATTAGAAATGTTTTAGTTGTAGAAATTTTTATTTCATCTTTCAGCTCTGACACCGCCGTGAAAGACATGAGTTGCTTTGTCCAAAAGTTTTGCTGTTTTGGAAGGAGGGAGCAGAGTTCAAGGGAGGGATTTACCTTTTTTAACTGCCTTTTTTCTCTTACAATTGCAGCTGGATATCTCTTATCTTATTTCTCTTAAGTAGTCCATGATTTTTCCTTTTTACAAGAAAAATTTTTCCTTAGAGAATTTAAAGTTGTAGTTTATATTCTCTATAACAGAATATTTGCTTGAGGGAGCAAAGTTTTCCCTTACAGAGAGAACACAATTCTGCGTTTTTTACTCCTTTAGCAAAATTTTGGTAACCCCAGTTTTCTTATGGCAATGATATTCAATCCATATCTGAGATCCCTGTTCCTTCTACTCAAAAAAGCATCCAGAATAATTGTATATTATTATATTATCTTACTTTCATAATTAAACACTTCTAGAAATACTACAGAAATACATAAATTGTGGTCATGTGCAACTACTGAATCTGAAAGTGTCTGCCAGTGCTATTGCAAGATGGGGTTCATGCTTTTCATACTAAGCCTTTTGCTCAACCACCAATTTATCTTCAACTTATGCCATTTTTTCAGAAACTTTCACCATTGCAGACAGGGTGAACAAAGTCAGCTTTAGCTATTTTGGGACTGATACATTTTGTATACTCAGACGTTCATCTTTTAAGGTTTTCTGTCTGGAATTGATCCCCTGGTTTCCTCCACTGGACTGGAAGAATCACTCAGTTTCTCTCTGGTTCAGCTGTGGAAGCGGGAAAGGTCTGCCAATCATTGGTGATTGGGAGGGCAGGTGATTTTGTGGACTTTTCAGTCTCCTCACTGTTTTTTCAGTAGGTTTAGCAGAGACCATTAGGCTATTGCAAATCGTAGTTCCATTAGTATTCAATGAACCTGCCTTTTTTTTTTTTTTTTTTTCTGGTGGTTCACTTTCTTCAGAAACAGATATCTACCTATTTTTTACCTCCCAGTTCTCTGTGGTCACTTGCTGTGCCATTATGTTTCTGCTTGGGCAATAGTCCCCACCACTGTGTGATTTATTTTGTCTCTTCACAACTGAAGAATATGCCTTTATTTTCAAGTTCTACATTAGTTGTACAAGACTGTACAGTGTTGCTCTGATGAGTACTGAAAAATGGTATGGAAAGACCTTTAGATTGTTATGTCTCCCCAGCTTTTAAAGGCATGATACATGATACCTTTTCACAACTTAGGGGACTTTTAAAGTCATTTCAGCTTTCTGTGGTTTATCTCCTTCTTGTATCTTTTTTTTTTTTTTTTCAAATCCTTGAAGGATTATATCACCTTTACTTTCTCGTCATCCTTCTGCTCTCATGCTTCCCTATGATGTCTGGTCTGGACATCTGCTGAGTAGTTTAGATTATTCATTAAATGTGGGTTTTAATTTTTGAGAAGTTAAATGCTGCTTTTGGACTTTTGTTGGTCTAGTGAAATGATCATGGAAAATAGAACAATATTGCCTACTTGCTGCTTGCTACACTGATTGCTGGAATTTGCACAGTAATTTTTTTGTTTAAAAAAATCCAATTGTAGCTACAATATATCTATTAACATGTAAATTTCTATAAATAAAACAAACAGATAATATTGGGTAGAAAAATATAGTCTTAGATCTATTTCAGTAAATGGTATTCCATTAAAATTTCATTACTACCAGCTTGAATTCTGTGTTGTTTTGGTGACTGAAATCTACAACATGGTTAAAAACATAGAATTTGGTCTAGCAAGGAGAAAAAAAAATAATCTTTCTCCCCAGTCTTAGTCCTGTAAGAAATATAGTTGTGAGGTTAAGGAACATTTGCCTTAGTAAGGAACTGAAGAATTTATTCTATCTGCACTATCACTAGATAGGCAAAAGGAGAAGTAGAATAAATTGTTATGGGTAAAGAACATTAATAAACACACTTTAATCTCTTACTTAAGCATCAGTAAGATTATAAGTGATGCTACTACAAGAGAAGAGGACAGCTAACTAATCCTGTTCTTGTTGATTTTCTGGTTAATTTTGAAAGAGCCCTACAGATTTATTGTTTGTTTAAAGAAGCCCAAATAGTCTCAGTTAGTGAAAGGTGATAGGGGACTTCTTCAAAACCCACTGAATGAATTCTGTTGAAATCCACTGAAGAGCATAGGATTAGGTGGAAAGACATGACATGTATAAGGAGGAGGATTTGCCTTTTCCTCATTGTAAGCTCCCATCATTGGTTGACTTGAAGGGTTCCCTATTCAGATGAGAAGTTTGCTTTTTGAGATTTTGTTTATGCAACACTAAATATTGTAATTATGTCTTATTGAATATTCTTTGCAGAGAGAACAATATTATTCTGGTGGCAGTGCAATCCCCATCTAAAATTTGTGTGCAAACAGTGTTTATTCTGGATTGTTTATGCCTTTGTGATACATTTTCCTTCTCTCACTTCTAATTGTTTTTTAATTACTGTGGCAGTGGTCAGTGACAATTAATGACTGATAGGCAAATTGCATAAGTGCTGGTCTTCTTCTCATGATTACCAGGAGACTGGGAAAATCAAATCAATGCCCTCAATCCCCCTCACCCTGATAAACTTCTCTGCCAGTTGTCATTTCTGAGTTACTGATCTATGTTTCCTTCATTTGTTCTTGAGGTTCACAAAAATGTAGTAACATTTTCTTCCTTTGGAATATTTTTTTTAATCAATCTACCAGATTTTTTTGTTACATAGCTCTTAATCTAAGGCGTATCTGATATTTATGTAATGTTCTTCTTTGCAAAGGAAAACTTGTGTTCCCAAAAAGAAGGTTTTCATTAATTGTACTGTTAATTGTACTGTTGCATGTGCAGTGTTTTACAGAGGTAGTGAATTTGCAGATACTTCAGAGTGCATTCACTGTTATTAGTGTGGTTGCTTTCATACTTGTACTTGGGGCCATGGTGAGGGCGTGCTCATCTCATGTCCCGTTGACCTGATCTGGCTGTTTCTACCATTCTAATCACCATAACTTCTGAGCCACCGGTTCTGTGTGTTGCTCTTCAGCTCTCCTTATGCATGCAGGTCTCCCATTGATGTTGCTGTGGGGAGCTATGTGAGAGAAGGGGAATATCGATATTCATTAGTATCATGTGCAACTGAGGGGAGATGTCTGAACTGGGAATATTGCCCTTCAGCTTTTGCTGTTGTACATTGCCTTTCACATGACTCAGTGCCCATCAGCTGAGATTTTGTACAGACTTGAATTTGAGGTTGAAATAGTGCCTCTGTGGATTTGATCCGTCTGAGAACTGAGGCCCAGTTTTTATTTTTTAAACACTATGTGTAATCAAATGCTGGTTCAGCTTTGCATGTATTCATACATACAGAATTTTGCAACACCAAGCAAAGCAAGATAAGCTTTAAACTGGTTGAAAGAATTGTGGATTTCTTCTTGAGTTTTTCCTTCTGTGTACTGTATTCCCAACACTGCAAATCTTTGAGTTTAATGCCAAAGATGTATTTTCTCCACAAATTTTAAACATTGCCTTTGGGAGTTGCTCATCAAAGCAGTTGAACTAAAAGGATAACTGTGATCAGGTGTTTCTAGGCTGCATAGTTCATAAAATGTGGATTTTTGTCATGCTGTGATGAGAGTCCCTGATGAGAGATGAGAAATTTCTTGCTATTGTTAAAATTAAAATCATGTATGGCTACCTCAGCTTGAATTTTACAGAATGTTGTTTGTGTGATGGGCTTTATCATAGTTTTAAGTTGTGTTTTTCTTTAGGGAAGACAATTTCCTTGAACCTTCAGCACCAGAAGAATGTGCTAGGATTGTCTAACAGTAACTCTATAAATTGCAGTTCTTTCAAGCATATTCAATGTTGATATTTTTCATGGGCTGGGGTCAGAACTGGGAGAATATAGTCCTACAAAAAATTTTATTATATAACTGCATTGTGAACTGTAGAAGTCTTTTTGGTCTAAACTTATGTGTGATATTTGACCAGAAAAAATAGAGATATCTGTAATTTCAAAGTGACTTTTATTCCTGGAAAAATGAAACGTGGTTTTCTTTCTATTTTAGAAACTATCCAAGTGTTTAAAAATAATGCATTATTAAGTGGATTAGGGTTATTTGTTTTTACATCGGCATGCTAGATTTGAATTAGAAACAATTCTGGATCTTTTTATGGTGATACTGTAGCTAAAGGAAAGTTGGATCTGGTACTGAATAAAGGTAAATTCCTACTTTTCACATAGTGAGGACACCATAGTAAGAGCATAAGATCTGTTTTACTGGTTCTGAATAGCTTTCTGTCTAACCTGTATCCTGTCTCTAAGTACTGCTTGGAGCAAATTAGTGAGGAAAGACTACAAAAAACAAAGCAGATATAATCTTGTCCCTCTTGCACCTTTCCATTTCTTACAGAATCTCTGAGCTGACGATATTCTAAGTATCATTGTGCTCTAACTATCCTTTATAAATGTGTCTAATTCTTTTTAGGGCCGTTTAACCTTTTCCAACCTCTGAGAAGGGTTTCATATACCGTTATCATATCCCTTTATGTGATATTTCTCCAGGAGGAGAATGCTAGTCCACAAAATCTCCCATTGGCAAATGAGGTCTTTCCCATCTCTGATGACATTGCTTGTTCCCCCCTGCACCTCTGTGAGTTCTGCTACCTGCTTTTTGGGCTGAGTGACCTGAGCTACACACAATACTTGGAATGTGATTGCACTGTTGATGGCATGATGGTGTTTCCTGTTTTAGGATCAGCTCCTTCCCTGAGATTGCTAACATTCTGTTTGCTTTTTGAATACCCCTGAGCTTAAGCTGGTGTCTTGAAGATCTTTTCCTTGAGTGGTAATAATTTCTTTAGAGCCCATCATTACCTATGTGTGTGTATGCACAGTTAGCATTATTTTTGCCTTTGTGCATTTCTTCGCATTTATGGAGATTAAAATTAATCACCCATTTTAACACTCAGTATTATGAGATTGTTCTTCAGGTTCTCACAAGCAGTTTTAATGTGATTATCTGGAATAAGCTTTCAGAGTCTTTCATCAATATCTCAGAATCAGGAAAGTGACTTCAGAATCACAAGATCTTGAGAAGGAATGTATGGCAACTTTATTTACCTTCTTTTGGCTTGATCCCTTAAGATGATTATTTGCATAATTTGATCCACCAGTAAAATGGACTAAAACCATGCTAAAAAAGCCAGAAAGGGAGTTAATACAATCATCTTGTTTCTGAAATGAAGGCTTTAGGAATGCACGGTAACAGCAGCTCAGTTTAATTAGCCAAATTTAATTACTCCACAGAAATTAAACCAACTGGACCAACTTAGCAATGGAAAAGTGGGATATTGAAATCCAGAGCTGGACATGGACTCTTTGTATCTGTAGACACCTTTGAAGGGTGTTTCAGCTCACCTTTACCTTTTATGCTAGGTCAGGTGGATTTTCCTTCTGACAATACTGTCCTCCCAGGCACGTAAAGGGAGTCAGTGGAGATTGACCCTGAATGAGAGTGATGTGGAGGTCTTTGAAGTTGGTGAGATGCTTTCTACTTCAGTCTTGGCAAGCTCCAAGAAAAGCCTTCTCCTTTATAGTCCTGAGGCATCTAACCAGGGTGGGGGATTGACAGAGAAATTTATCTCTGGCAAAACTGAGCTGACAAAGCAACAACAACAGCCATCACCTTCCTTTTCTTTTACAAGACACAACAAGCCTTTCACACTTGTCCTTTATCTCCATTCCCCTGCAACTTCTGTTGATGCCATGCTACTGAAGAGCTCTGTAGGAGGTGGACAGCAGCCAGATTTGCAGGCAAAAGGCTTCAGGCTTCACTTTGTTGCTCTGTGTATATATTCTAGAATCTGCTAGGTATTTTGTTCTTAAAGGCAATATGGTTATTCTGCAATAGAGCCCTGGAGTCAGGACTGTGTCTGATTAAGCACTGTGGCTAAAGGGGAAATTTTGGTGGGTTTATATATATATATATATATATACATACACACATAAATTTTTTCATTTTAGAAATAATTTTCCTGAGTATTATCTATTCATCTGAGAACTCTGGAGAACTTGATTGAAAAGATAAAAATTTGGGGCTAAATTTAAACTAACTTCATCCAAGTTTGGAAACGTGAAGCATGAACACTGTAGTAAAATTAAAAATGTTAAACTGTTCTTCAAGGTTAAACATTTTAAGAATTACAGGGTATATCTTGTATCTTTATAAGATTTTGCTACTGTGTTATATCTCCTAAGTAACATTAAACAGCACTTAGAAATGGAAAAAGAAAATTTTGCATTAGAGGAACTGTATGAGAAATAATGCTAATGTTTAATTGCAACTTGGTGACCCAGTACCTGGTTTACTTTGGCTTATTAGGAGTATATAATACCCATAAATTCAGATTTATTTGTGATATACAAGCATCACAGTTTAGTGAAACTCTCCTATAGCTTGGTAAACTGCAGGACACTGCATCTGGGAGTTTCTGAATAATTTATCTGAAGTAATGAGCATCATCATGTGATGCTGTATCAAAGCAACTGCTCAAGTGAATGCCAGCTGGGTACAACCGTTGTATATCAAATAGTCGCTTGAGTTGTCTCTCCGGAAAAATTAGAGAACATAATGAGCAAAATTAGAAAACCTGGGGAGCAGCCTCCATGGATACCTATTAGCAAGAAGTAATTTGATTAGTGTGAAATCTGTGAAAGTTCATTATTTACAAAGTTTACCAGTGTTATAAGAGAAATACATGTCTACATACACACATCTATTTATACAATATGGACATAAAAATAAATAAAGTATGAGTACTAAATGTACTTATTTTTCTAATGAAACACTAATAGAGTATTTATTTGCTCAGAATCTAAAAAGGACTCATTTCATGCCCAACAGAAGCTTTTGGGTTGAGTTTCCCAGAAGGCTTTATATAGTCTCAGTAAAAGTAAATGCTTCAAACACAAGATCCAGGAGAGGCTGACAAAACAGATTTGCTAAGGGAAAATACACACCTCTGTTAAGTATTAGATTGATGTTTTTATGAGGCAGGTGTATTGAAAGTGCCATTTGTGCCCACTCAGCCTGATGCTGACTAGGAATACAGAGACATGACATGCAGAACTGAGAGAAGGACAGACCTGCAGAATTTTCAGCAGAGTCAATGGATGCTGCAGCTGGTCTGCATCTCTCAGAATCAAACCCTGCTCTTTATATTATAACTGTTTTTACTAGCCCGTCTCCTTGTAAATCTAATATCAGAACACTTTAACACTGAAGTTATTTATGACACCTTTTAGATCCACAGCTTTAGATCACTAAACCAATTTGATGATCTATTTGTGTCAATGGTTTTTGTAGCTATGGTTAATTGGTTTTTTTCTGAGAGACCTGAGAGAAATACTGCTTCATGAGGTTGTCATTAGCCTGGGAAAAAAGAGACCATTGATTAGAGGCATGAATAGAATGGCTTGTAAGCCAAATTACTAGTTGGGGATTCCCAAATGGCTGAGGGCACAGCCTGTCTGATCTTAGCAAAACTCTGCAGTGCAGTGGGGAACTCTCTAAACGATGCATTATCTTGTGATGTTGACCTTAAATCAAGACTTGCTTGAAGGAAATAAACCAGAAGGCTTTTATTTTCAATAACAAATTTGAAATGCACTAATTCAAATATGATCCAACCCCCAAAAAAAAGATCTGTAGCAGTTCACAGTGACAGACATATTTCTCTGATACATGTAGGTACATTTCTGTAGTGTATGGAAGCAATAAAAATACTCTCCTATAGTACGTGAAATGTGAATATTGCAGCATTATTCTATTACATGGAAATTTGAAAGTGGAGGACTGCACAACAATTCTCTAATATTACATAAACCAATGACACTCTTAAATTGTAAAAATAACTGGAAAAAAATTTATGTACATCAAGACAATGGTTTTGTTTCTTTTCTTTCAAAGATATAAGAATATTCTTTTCAAATTATAGTGCCCTTTGACAGACATTAAGAATGACAAAGTGGAATCTTTAGTTATCCAAATTCAAAGACCTGCTCGTATCCTATTTAAATTCATCCTTCTAAAGACATAATATAAACATTAAATGCATACTGGAATGTTCTTATAATTTATTGAATTTTGCTAGATAATATCTTTCTAAAGAATAAAAAATATTATTAAATTCCCTGACCTTAATGTGAAATGGTCCATTCCATATATATGTACAGAAGTGTGTTTTATCAGTACATCAGCTTGTTTACAATTTATTGAAGAAAGGTAAAATAATTAAAAAAAATATAAAAGCAATTTACAATATTTACAGGCTGAATGAGGCGTTTTATTATTTTATATCTTTTTACTTTGTATGTCACAAAGGTTAACTGAGCCAAAATGAAAAAGAGAAAACTAATCTCTTTTAGAAACCCAATTTGACCTATAGATTTTGGACCATTACAGGAACACAGATATTTGTAGTGAAGCCCAAAGTACTGTGATTTTAAAAAAGTCATATTTTTAATTATTCCAGTTAAATTGCTAAATCTGTGAATGAGCAAACAGAGCTTTCATTTAGCCTTGTGAATCTTATTTGTTAACCCTTTAAGAGAGGTTACATCACCTAGCCATGAGTAGCACATTCTGGCACCAAAACCTTCACTGCAATCTTCAAATTCATTTGTCAAGTTACTAGTTAGCATAGATGGACAAAGCTTAATAACACATTTTGAGAAAATGCTTTTAAAGGAGTTTCAAACATACTCTCCCAAGAACCAGAAAGTACAGTTCTAATTTCCATTTTGTGGAAGGTGAGGTCGGTAAGTGGTTCTGCAACATCTCTGTAGGAGCACACTATCTATTCTGCACAGAACTGCTGTGGTGTTTGAGGAACTTTTGCCTGTTTTGTTTTTCTGTGTATCCCAGATACTACCCCTTTTGCCTTCCAGTTGGATTCTGAGGATTCCCTGATTCCCACTCCCTCCCCGGCAAGACAAGGCAAAACAAAGATACAACACAGTCTACTGAGTACTGGAGTTATTAGTGTTAAATGCCCTATCATTACTGGGCTGAAAATTGAGTTATTTGTTATCAATTTGAATGCCATTCTGGAGTTCCACTACAGTTAGCACTGCACTGCTTTCATTATAAAATCAATTTCCTGGAGATGCCTATCTCCATTGGTTTAATATATACTACAATGAAAGTTGGCATAGAGATTCTGGTACTCTTCCAAGGTAGAAGTACTGACTACTGAAGAGGAGGTGTAGTTAAAATGGGAAAAAGCAATAGATTTCCCATATTTCAGACTGGCTGGTGTTCTCCAAGCCTAAAGGACACATCTGAGCTATTTTTGTACTTAAAAATAAGTCCCCATTCCCACTTCAGTGGTGTGGGGAACAGCTCCAATTCCATCTTGACTGTCTTTTAAGAAGTGCCTCCTGATTAATCACAGCTGTCCTTATTATCTCACCTCTCAATTGTCCTTCAGTGGGTATTTTCATAAGGATGTACTCTAGATTCCATCTTCAGTAACCTTCACTACTGCCGTACTGAGGACATGGAGGACCAGAGCTCCTTTTGGGATTGTTGGTGTGGGCTGCCTCACTCGAGAGGGACCCATGATTCTCTGAAGTGATCTGTCATCGTGGGCTCTTACTGCACTGTAGAAGGGGGATGCTGTGCCTGGCTCTGAACACCCAGGTTTGCATGCTGCCAGCAGAACAGAGCAGGCTCAGCTTCCCTGTGCTCAGCTCCAGGTCACCTGTATCCTGCAGGTTTCAGACTAGGAAATCCCCACAGTAACTGAGAATATAAAATTTATTCAACGTGGAGAAGTTTATAGCTTCCTTTGCTTACGCTCTGGCAATGTCACTGCAATCACAAGGTTACAGGAAGAACAAGGGCACTACATCGTGCTATTAATATGTCTGGTTTGGGGCTGTTTTAAGAGGATTTTGCAGCTTTAACAGTTTTATGTGCCTACAGATACTCTTAGTCTTGGATTTATTAGGATACTTTTTCTCTTTAAGTATTATTAGATACATCTTCAGAAGTGGGGTTTAAACCTGTCTTTTTTGATATAATTTAATGAGTATAAAAAGCTCAACTTTTCTTCTTTTAGTCTAGAAGGGTACTTCAACTCTTAAACTGTTTATCATCCTCATAACATTCCTTTACCTCATTTCTGTTCATCCTATTTCCTTTGCCACCTCTCTTCCCCTCCCCATCCTTAAAGTGATCTTGGCAGATGCTAAAGATGTCAGGCTGATAGCTCTGCAGATACAGACTCTCTCTGTATCAGATTTTAAAGATATTGTTAATTCAGGAGTAAGCAGTGTCAGTCCTATATCACAGATTATCTGTCATGGACTTTACCCAGGCCGCTGTTTAGAGAAGGAAAATCTATACACCATGTTCTTTATCTTCCTCAGTGGTGACTGCTGAAATATTTGCAGATTGACCACTAATGATGAATTAGTATGTAACAGGTATATGCTAATCTGCAGCATGTCATTGTGTCAGAAGCTCCATGTTTGATGGCATTTGGGATAATAACCAACTGCAGTTGTGCTCATTTAGTATTTGCACCACATAATATCCCAGATAAACCCACTATAAACACATCACTAAAAGCACAAAACTGAAGGCCACAAATTCTAAGCTAATTAGAAAAATCCTAGGCAGAATGAGAAAGGAAGGAAACTGTGATTTTTATATATATATACATACAACATTTATTAAATTCTACTCTAATTCCCTCTTTTTATAATAGTTTAACCTTTACATATTTTTCTTTTGCTGTGTGTCATAAACGATGCATATTTTCTCCCGTGTTTTTCCTTTTAATAACTTCTATTTGCTTTCTTGATGTTTCTTTTATTGGTTAAACTCCCCTTTCTGCCTGTGTGTCTTTTAATTAGGCCTTTGTCCATCATTCCTCTTTCTTTGGAGTTTATCCAAACTCTTAGCCCCTAATTCTGTAGCCTGCCTTTGTGTTTCCACAGGCAGGTGCCACTGCCCAGTCACAGACCACTGAGGTACAGGGAATTGCAGATGTCATTAGTCTGCCTTTTGTACTTTTGTCTGTATGAAAACTGTTCTGTTCTCTCGGTGATTACTTTTCCCCCTAGATCCTGGTTGTTTTTTTTATCATCTTGTTCCTCAGACAGAGGATGTCTTCACTGCACAGACAGCTACAAATCCTTTTGGAGGCAAGGAGGCTGCATATTCATGGTGTTGGGTACATAGAATCAACTTCCACTCAGTGGAGCAAAGAAAAACCTGAGGATGATTTTAGCTCTGCTGGCATCCCATTCTATTTCAAGAAAATATTTTGGTTTTAGGTTGTGTAAATCTAACAAAAAATTTACCATTGTTTATCCAGATACATGCTCTAATTTCATGATTATAACCCTCCAAGATAAGTCTTGCTCTTGATCTATCAATAAATATATTAAAGCACTAGTATATGAATATTATCCTATTTAGTGTTTAAAATGCCTTTTTGAAATCATCACTATTAAAAAGGACGTATCATTTTAGAAGTTTTAAATATCAGTTCAGAAATCCACCATCTTTTTAGAATCTACTATTCAGGCTCTGTAGGCAACAATAAAAGCTCTCAGCTGCAGAGCAGGTATTATTACATAAAATTAATAATATAAATATAAATTTAGTGTTCGGCACCTGGCAAAAGTCACCTGTTTGACTATTATGTAATGACATGACCAAATGTTAAAAATTTTCTTGAGGCTGATAATCAATACAGTAATATTTGTGTAAATTTACTGTGTCATCTAAGGTGGGTGGGGAAGTTTTGACTGTATTATATTCTTGCTTTCATTTTTTTTTTTTTTACATCAATTTAATTCTGCAAGCACTATAATCTTTTACTGGACAGATTTAATCTGCTGTCTAGTCCTAAACTCTAGCTGGTCCTAACCATCTAGTCCTACCTTAAGCTCAAATGTATCAGCAGTTTGAAGACCCTTCCACGAACTTCCTCGCAGCCCAAGGAGCAGTCTGAGCCCACATGTGCTTCTGTGATTGCAATTCCAAAATACATCTCATGGCTGTTGTCAGGCACAGACTTTGGGTGGTGGACTCAGCAGTAGAAAGCAGATACAAAATCCTTTTGGTACTACAAATACTACTATTCAGCAATTTCAACCTTGTTATTGTCACACTCGGGCTACTCATTAAATGATCAGCTTTCAATTGCCTCCTCTCAGCTGAGAACACTAAATGCAAATTTAGTTGCAGATAAAAACAAGTTAGTTCTATATTTTGGCACTGAAATTTAACTTTAAGTGCTTGCATGGCCATTTTGCATGTTTCTAACACATTATTTTACTTCAGTGAATGAACAGCAGAAATAAGCAGCTTTCTAAGCTGTTATTCACCTGTTCCTGATGGTGCAATCCATCCTATTCCCAGCTAAAGATTATGATAGTTGACTTGGTAAACGTGGCACCTGTGCAAAGGAAATTATTATCCAGCAGAATCGTGTCTAAAGCTGGTGCATAAGCAAACATTTGACTTCACCTTGAGTTTCTGCTTAGCTCCCCATGAGTGCCCATTGCTGTATTCTCTAGAGAGTATCTAAAATACAGCTCAGACTCTCCCTGAATTTGGCACAGTTTCACCTTCCTGAGAGAAAGGACTTAATCAGATGATTGAAAAAGGCATCCTGGCATAAGGGAAAGGGGTTTATTAAGTAGACAGTCAGGGCATGTTTTGTCAGCTCTCACCTAGACTTGCAGTACAGACATGTCCTTAAAACTTGAGACCATGAAGTACAGAGAGTTTTGAAGACCAGGACTTTTGCACCAGCTTCTTTATCACAATGAACACTAATTTAGTAACTTAGTGTTCATCTGAATGCATATTACAATGCATAGTCAATTATTTTTCATTTCATAATTTAACATGTCATTTTTCCAGTTTGCCACTTGCAGCTGGCATTTTTGCAATACATTTTATTTTTCAGACATCTTTTAGTGAATCACCAGATAGAACAGCTGTGACAGCTATCCATTAATTATATCTCTGTATTAAAGTCTAATGAAAATATGACTTTCAAGGGAAAGTCTCCCATAGAGCCTAAGTAGTGATAGCTACCTCTATTTGGTAGTTGAATTGGTGGTTGATTAAATATTTGTATAGACGTTTGCATAGTCGTATTAACCTCAAATATTATTTATGAACAATTTGCCTTTGGGATTAGAATGAAGAAAAGCAATGGAGTTTTTATGTCTCAGTGGTAATTAGTATTGCCTTGATGCACATTTGCACTGTGCCAATCACAGGCAATTAAAAATCACCTATGTGTGTGCCATGGCCTTTCCCTTGATCTAGTCTAAGCCAGACAGGACTTCTGTACTTCAAATACAGGAAAGTAGACATGGTGCCTTATTCTATCTACTCCAGTTTATAAAAAGTGAAGTGAAAATAATCAATGAGAGTCTAGATGTCTTTTAAGATAGTAAAAAGTGAGTGATGTACAATACGGAATCAGCTATTTGGCTTCATCTGGAACCAGAAACTGAAATCAGAATGCAATACATAAATGCATTCATAATCTTGTGTCACAGCTCTCCATACTCTTGTGACTCTCCTTTCCCCAATTAAAGCAGACTTGTGTGAAGTGAGAAATGAGCAACCAGGGGACACATCATTAACCTGCAAGCTGGAGTTTCCCTATGAGCTGGGGCTGGAAAGACCCCACAAGCTGCAGCCACTAGAGGGGGCAGAAATGAGGGGAGCTTAATTATGCAGACACCTACACAAGGGATGCCTGGGCCTTGGAGGGATTCCCAGGATGATACGTAAAAGCCCAGTTCAGTAGGTTTCTATTACAATCTCATTCAAGAGTCGATAGACTGAAGTTTATGCTAGGGAGGAAGACCTGTTTCATTGATTACTAGAACTTTCTCATCCTCTGTTTAATATGATTCTGACCTTTTCCTAAATGAAATGGAAACTTTTCAATTTTCTCATTGAAAACAGACACAAGTGCTGTCAGCAGGAACCACAGACACACCATTTCTGTCAAATTTGTGCTTTTCCTGTCAGTTTTTTCTTTTTGTTACTGGTATGCCATAATGCTGACAGCTTTTATTCTTTGAACAAAGCCTAGCAAGGAAGTTTCTGTTGAAATGTGATTATTCCTTTCACTGACACAGACGAGGACTGTTCACAGTTACTTCTGATTCTATAACTGTGCTCCTAAAACTGTCACCCTTCACCTTGTTTTTTTTCAAACACCAGATATTTTCTAGGGGCTGGCAGAATTCCAGAGAAAGAGCTGCTGTGCTCCTGCTGAAATCATCATCAGAAGTCCTGTGTATTTCAGCTGCAGTGCTTCCAGGACTAGATTTTTGCTTACCACAAATAGAGAATATTCCTTCACCTGGTATTCATTTTTTTTCTCCATGAGCCACAAAAATGATCTTCACTATGGCTACATTTAGAATTTCTCTTTAAATGCTAGACTTCTCTATTCCTCCTAGTGGGAAAAGATGGAATTAGTATTTATTGCCGCCAAATTTAACACACCACAAGAAATAATATGTCTATTAGTTCTCTGCTTGGAAGGATTCAGTATGCCCCAAATGGTGGAAACCACTTGACATTCATTTCATTCATTATATGGCACCCACTGCATCTCTGAGTACAGCAGTTTTAAGCCTTCAACAGAGAGAGCAGCTTTGAACCTCACCCTTTGCCCTACCCTGACTGGATGTGCATGAGCCTATCTCCCTGCGCTCTTCTGTGAACTTGAATTTGTCATGGATTGACTGGTTGCATTTACAGGGGAAATAGCATCCACAGAGTTTCTGGCAATCTAAATGGATCCTACCTGCTTTCCTTATGTGGACTGCAAAATCCCAAGATCAGTAATATGGTGCATTTCTCTCCCTGTTGCTTACCTCAATAAAGATCAAGAAATTCTGATGGTAAGACGTCTGAAATAATTGTTAACCAATAAATCTAAATTAAGATGTATTTCCTCTTACACTTAACACATAATTCCACCCTCCTGTTAAGGAAAATGGAATGGAGAGGTGGCTAAACAAACACAGAATAGCCTGTCCAAAGGAAAGAAGTGAATCAAGATAAGCAGAGCACAGTAGTAGGACCTGAGACCAACTTGTTCTAAATTACCTCTTGACAGAGTCTCTCAATGCTTAGAACGGATCTAAGTTTCTTCCATTAGCTTTTGACAATCTAGGAAACACAAACTTCATTGAAATGATCTCATTTCAGATAGGAACATGGGCATCAGGAGAGTATGATTTGTATCTCATTCACCCCTAATATGTAGCCACTAATTCATACCAAAATTATAACTAATAATGATCAAAACAATCACCATAAAGATTACACGTGGCAAATGCAGTTTCCAGCTACTAGATTTAGAAAAAAATTATATTCATGCATAGTGTAATGATATTCTTTTCAGTTGATTTTATAGAACATTTAAGTAATCCCTAGGCTTCTTTAAATATTTCTGGTATTTAGAACCATAACTTCTTACACTCCTTTATATTTCATCTTCATCAAGGAAGCCTTGATGAGTTTAAGGTACACCTTCACAATTTCCTCTAGAAATTTCACTTAGGTGAAACAAAATGCAGTCTGTAATAAAAGACAATAGAGCAGAATTACAGAAGGTGTTTCTAAATGCTTGTACTGTCAGTGCTTTTAAAATAAGGAAAGCAGCATTAGTAAAGTAAAAGTAGTTTTCTCTTGTTTAGAATTAATCCACTCCTCTCTATAGCTACTGTTGAACTATGGATTGCATTCCACATTCAGCTTTGATGACATTAAAATACATGTTACATAGTCTGTCTGGAGGTGATAGATGTCCTTTTCCTCTGCAGCCTCAGAACCCCAAATCTAATCAAGTTGCTAAAGTCCTAGGGGAAAGGCCAGGATCCAGTAGTGCTGAGGAAGATGACGGACAGGAACTGTATAAAGGACAGTTTATTAGTGAGAAAGCCCACTTGTCATTCTTTGTTAATACTTTCTAGAAGAAAATTTATAGCAAAATTGTTGCAGAATTTATTCCAGTTCAAAAAAATTAAAATAGAGTTTCGACTGTGATTCTTCTAGTGCTCATTTTAGATTTTGAAATTAGAAATCTGCAGAGTATACACAGTAGAAGAAATCACTTTACTTTTATAACTTTTCTGTGGATTAGTTCAAGAATGTAGTGATTCAGACTATTGAAGGACTAGGAGCATTGATGGCTAAACTATGAATGCCCAGGATTTTTTAGAAGCTTGGCAAACTAATCATATTTTTTCTTCTACAGAATTGGTTTGATGTAGAAATAAAAAAACCTATCTAATGACAAGAAACTACTAAGAATTCAACAACTAATTCAATAGAGGTTTTTTAATCCATTGGGTGTTTTTTGATTTTTATTTTTTTATCAATTCAGATTTTCTTTATCAAATCACCACAAAGATCTTTATCATAGTAAAAGAAAAAAATACTCAGAAAACAATACATTAATAGATACAGAACATTTATGTTTATGTATACCCAACAAATGATAAACCTATTTGTCCATTTGTGCAGAAAAAGCTTTCTTTTGGATAAAAAAAGCAGAAAACAATTCTGTGGGTTTTTTCCAGGATGTTATAAAAGTTAAAAAATAATTAATTTCAGTTTATAAAGCCAGGACAATACACTGATCAGCTTATTTTTTGTTCCTGATTGTACTGTTAAAAATGCTGATTTTTTACAAAATGTCTTCTTTAGCTTTTACTGTGGATTGAAAATTAGCGGTTCTAAGAAATTTATGTTTAATTAGATGTGGCATAATAGGTTATTTTTTTCTTGAGCTAGTTCAATTCTGGATTAAAATTCCATTTTTCAGATACTGCTATAGTTCTACTGTTTTGAGCTTTTGTACAAGGAAAGCAGACAGAGGGTAGTTCTTGCTGTTTGGATTTTCTCTCTAGGGCAGAGCACCTTGGAATGATCAGTGAACACTGAGTAAGAATATATTGATAATACCAGGTGTTTAAATAACATTGGACATTCTGCTCCACGCACTGTGCACACAGTATTGGATCCTGCAGCTCTGAACTACATGTTTCCTCAAATTCTGCTTTGTGGACCTAGCTCTTCATGCTTAGACATATGGGGTGTTTCATAACCATTGCTTCTAGGTTAGTTACACATCACAACAAACCAGAATTCTCTCAGCATTATAATCAGCTCTGGTTTAGGGAGACATCAAAACCAGAAAGTTTTCTATCTGAACTTTTGCTTTGGGTAGGCCTGAATTAATAGATTTTAAAGCACACGTGCTAGGCTTCTTAGAGGAGAATTCAGTGTATTTTAGAAAAATGTGTATTCCTTAAAAACACTGGAGGTAGAGTTTTCCTGAGAAATAAATAACTGGAAATGGAAAACAAATCCTATCTAGTTTCTCACTGTGAGTGTTAACAACACTAGGTGGTATGTCATATTGTCAATAATAGAGAAAAAACGTTTAAGTAAATGCATTACAAGCGATTTACTGTTCTGCTTTGGTGAACTTGCTGTATCATGTCCTACAGTCTTTATTAATACACTCCACAAAAGATAATGGTAATATGTTGTCTGAACTTGTCATTTAGGAGACTAAAACCACAGTTAAGAGAGAAAATAAAAATCATAATTTGCACAGAGTCATGTATGCCAAAGTTCCTGAATTATTAGTTAATCCAGTGACTAGATACAGCAATAGAAGCCATCTTTTCTCACAAAAATCTTAAATCTGGGTACTATCTCTGCCCAAAAAAGCAGCATCTACCTCTCACCTTTGAGAAAATATTACTGATTTTCTAATCCAAACGGTGAAAACCAAACCAATTAAAATTCTTTGTGGAATTTTTGGCTAAATTTGACCTAAAAATGAGGTGAAGAAAAAGAAGTATATTAGGAAATACGCACACCTTGATTAGAAGTGTTGTAAAGCTATTCAGCTGTAAAACCTTAGAAATCTGTAACATGGTGGTCTGAGGTCTGCACTCTTGCCATATAAGAAAGGTGGAGCATTTCTAATTTTAGTGCAGAAGGTGGTCTTGGTGATTTGTTAGAGGGCAAATGATTTTTTTCAGGCACTCCTGACCGAGCGATGATTTCTGCTGAGATTATCAAAGAGATGTGAGATTTACCCCTAAGAGTCCCATAACATTTATGGCACAGGTAAAGGCACACCAGTGTAGTCAAATCCCATCCATTCCAGCACACTGGCTAAAGTGATGTGTGAAAAAGCTCCACCTCTTACAACATATTCAGTACTACAGTTCCTCATCGAAAGCCAGGATTTATTCAGGACTTGCTGCGAAGCGAGTGGAGTAACTGACTGAGGGACATCACTAGCTCCTTGCCTGCATTGGGTCCTCATTCCTCCAGACTCCAAAAAGTGATTTTGAAACACTTGAGGAAAGCAGTGCACTGCTGTAAGGATCCACATTTGCCATCCACATTGGATGTCCAGAAAGGACTTCTTCCTATGCTCTCCTACATGCCTTTGTCACCCCAGACTGAAATATTGATGGCTCAACTATAAGGCAATGAGAAAGCTACTTCTGTGTCAGGGGACAACCAAATTCACTCAGCCAACTAGATAAGGTTTATGGTAATGTTGTTCAGTGCAACTCTGCAAATCAGCCACAGCAGGAGACTCTGTCGATGTAGAGTAAACAAGAGCTGATTGATTTTGTAATCTCATGAGGGAGACCTGCCTTCACATTTGAGTAAAGCTCTCATTTCTTGTGCTCTAGTAAATCTTACAAGCTAGAGAACAAACAGCACTCCAGTACTTCATATGTTTAAAAAAGCAAAATCCATTTCCATCTTCCAGAGGACAGAATTGTAGGTGCAGAAGGTCAGCAGCGCAAGTTCTCAGGCGCTCTGTAGCACCATGCTCTTGAAAAAGAGCTTTTTTTTCTTCTTTTTTTTTTTTTAAACAGCTGGGACAGTTTTAGCACCAGTGTGGTATGAACTGCATCTTCCTCACTGCATGCATGTTCCTTTTGTACAATTCTATTTATATGAACAATAAGAAATAATTTTTGTAAAACCAAAGTAAGAAGGAGAAAAACAGTCTATAAGTGTTATAGTGCAATGTACAATTTATGCACTTACAGGAAAGCCAAGTTTTCCATAAATTATTCTTGGTGTTTTTAGAGTCTTCTCACATCGCTTTCTTCTCCTCTTTTTGTAGCTTTTGTTGGTTTGGGTTTTTTTGGACATATTAATTTTGAGAGGTATCACTGAAATTATTTAAAAGACATGTAGGTGTGGTGCTTAGGAACATGATTTAGTGGTGAACTTGGCAGTTCTGCTAATGGTTTGACTTGATGATTTTAAAGGTCTTTTCCAGCTTAAACAATTATATGATTCTGTTGTTCTGTACTCCTCTTGACGGCAATAAAATTGTCTGTCATGGCACATGCCCAGGGCTTAGAAAAGGGAGATATCTTCCACTCCTGTTTCATCACTGTGCACCTTTTTAGCGACTTGTAATTATCAGATGTTTGGGGTCCTTTTGCAGTGCTGTGTTATCCTGTAATCTAGAAATTTATTTTTTCCATTATTTTATTGTGACTTTAAGGAAAATTAGAAGTGTTCAGAAAAACTGCTAAGAACAGCTTTTCAATAGTTCTTTACAATACTTCTAGGAAAAAAGTTTCTGTTTCATTTTCACTTCGAGGGAGCACCTTGTTTATTTCTAAGGAGCTGAGGGCTGTCCCAGGAGTGGTGGAGTTGGTTGGAAGCTTCCACCATAGTCCTGAGTCCACAGGCACTCAGGCAGCTGGGTGCCAGCCACAATCCCTTGAGAAACTATGCTGAGGGGGGGAGGCTAGTTTCCATAAGCCACTTTTCTTTTAATTCAATGGACTTTACCCCTTGGAAAATTAAAAAAAAAAAATGCCCCTAAACCTTGTTCTGTTCTCCACCCTGCACCCTGGGCCCTGTGCTGTCCATTTGCAGTGAAGTCCCAGTGCAGGTTCTGCACACCACCAATCCCAAAATTAGTTTCAGTTCCTTGGAGGAAAGCTGTTACAAAACTTACATAGCTCTTAAATTTACAATTGTGTCCAAGATAAATGCATTAAAATAATAAGAACATTAAACAGATGGGAAACACCAAATTTAGGCTGCATTAGCCACTTTAGTCCACTTTTTTTGGTGTGAATTGAGATATGTGTTAATTGCATGGTGTTATTTAATAGAATTCTTCATCTCATTTAGTATGGCAAACACCCAGCACATAAGTTTTATGATAAATGGTTAAAGATTTACAAAATCTTTAAGTAATTAAAGATTATTTTAAAATAGGATGCATTGACCATCTTAAGCCATCACTAACTGTGCTTTGTGCTATCATCTGCCCCCTTCTCTACCCATAGTCTTCCTTTAAATTCAAGTTCTGCTAGCTTAACCTGATTACTGAAATTGAGATTTAGCATGTTAAATAACACTAACAAACAAATATATACATCCTTGTGTGTGTATTTCAGCATGCCAGTGTTCTTAGAAAGAAAATGAAGTTTCTAGTAACATTTCCTCTTAAGTGGGAAAAAGTTTCACTGATTTTAAAGACAAGGAAAAATTCTCATTGTGCAGAGCAATGACTAAATATTGCAAAGTATTTTGAAAGAAAGATCCTAGACTTTGAGTTATTTGTCAACTGAGTTATGGTCAAAGCAAAGTAGCTTTTCTATAGCATTTAACAAGACTTACACAGCTGCAATTGTGTTGAAAGATAATATTAAATTCTTTAAACTTCTACTCAGCCTGTCAGAGATTCAAAGCATTAACTAAAATGGTGTTCTAGCAATTGAGGAGCATTTTCTCAGGTCCTGTGTGTCCCACCTCTTTCTGATGCCACTGGGAGGTGCAATATTTTTCAGAACACTTAATAGCAGTTTGTCGCAGAACTGAGGTACCTTTACTGGTATTTTGTCTTCATATGACAGTTGCTTCCATTTTCAGTCTTGCACAGAAAAATATAAGGTAATATAAGGAATTAAATTAAATATCCTAGATGAAAATGTCTTTTGCAAGTGTTTAAAACAAAAACTTAATATGTACATTTGTAAATACAAACTAAATAAAATCAAATTTGGTTGGGTTTTTTTTAATTCCTTTTGGAGTCAGTGTCAGTTTCAAAACTGTAAGAGAAGAAAAATCATCAGCCAATGTTTGGTCCTTAATCTTCAGGTTTTACTCCTCCAGGCTGTCATTACTCATTGATAGTCTGACTGATGTGAGCTGGACAACTTTCATGTTGTTCTGAAGTACTGATTTTGACAAGGCAAAATCAGTAACATTTGCAGAGTGCTTAGCAAATCTCAGTTATATTGGCAGGTAACACTTATTTCTTCAGCCTGGAAGCCCTAGAAATGAGGATGCAGGATCCCAAGAGAGGTTAATTCCCTTCAGAGAAATGTTCATGTCGGCTTTCCCTTCAGAGAGGTGGATGAATTTTAATTGGGTGCATCTGGGACTTCTCTTATCTCCCAAGTTTCCCTGCTGCCTTCCAGCTCTAGCAGGGTCAGGTCTCCCCCACTGCTGAGTTGCATTTGATCCTTTGAGAAAGTCCCAGCTGAGATTTCATAAATATAGCTTGAGAAATATATGCCTCCATCTCCATATTTACAGCATTAACAAAGCCACATCAGAAAGCTCTGAGATAAAACACATCAGATACTGAAATGGAGAAAGGGAGCAAGTTATGCAATCCTTTATCTATCGAGGTTAGATAGCCAAAAAAAAAAATCACCATTGTGAAACTTCCAAAATGACAGACAAACTTATTTGATCCTTTTTTTTTTTTTCTGTGTTGCTATACGTATGCAGAAAGGGTTACAAGAAGGTTTATGAGAATCATATCTCTTGGACTATCCCCTTTATCACACACTATCCCCCTCTCCCAGTCCCTCAGTAACCTCTATCCCATGGTTTCCAAGCTCATCAATTAGACTCTTCCTGATTAGATGTATTTACACCTGCATTAGTGAATCCAACGTAACTGGAAGCTATTTCTCTATCACATATTTTGTATTCCAGGTTTGGAATTGTGTATTGATTAGCTATGGTCCCTAGTCCTTCCTATGGAGCTGTTAGATTTTAAGGAATGTTACATTAATGCTCTAAAGATTGTAGATTTGTCTTAGTTTATTACAAAAGTAAGGGACTGGTTTTCTTTGAAGGTAATGCTAGTGAATGTATGGTTCTGGTTATCCCTGAAAAGGAAAAATTCTTCCAAAGCCTATGATCTTTTATAGCAGTAAAATTTGATCTCACCTCTTTGTCCTTCAGACAGCCTCACATCACTCCCCTAATACATTAGTAACCTTCCCCACCCCAGATCTCAGTGAAACATCAATAATTATCTCCATCCAGAAACCCAGTACCCTGCAGGAGGCTCGTGTCCCCTCTGAGAGTGTGTCTGAGTGAGGAAGGGAAGCAGAATCATGTCTGACTGATTGCCAAGAATGCAGAGGAAAGTGATACTGCCAGCAAGAGCAGTGTGCTCAGTGGAGCAAGGCCAGAGGGCATGGAGCGGCCAGAGGATTTGGGTACCTTGCACTGAAGTCAAGGTCAAGCTGAAGGCAAGATCAGAATTAGTTCTTTTGAAATGCTAAGGGTTTATTATTCTTCCATTTCATAATATTTTTAAGAGAAATATGTCAGTTGATAGGAAATGCCAAGACACAGAACAGAGTTGGCTGCTACCTTAAAATACATATTTTAAAATATATCATCCAAATTCTCTGTCTCTGATCTGATGTCTTCCTTACTGACTAGCTGGAAAGACATTTGGGAAAAATCACCATACTTAAAAGTTAGAGACATCATCAAAAGAATGCAAGTGAAAAGGAACATGATGCTAGAAATGCAATTTGACATGTACAGTATTGAAGTTCAGCCTATATAAGGCTGCAAAATGCTGAAATCATTATGGACACCTAATTAATATTTGTTGTTCTTGATGTTCATAATGTCTATCTTGGCACTGGATGCTCATGATATTTCTCTGACTAGTTTCATCAGATCTCTGTCTCTGATCAGATCTCTATTGAGACAGACTTTGATAGAAACCCGCTAAAGTTATTCCATCACATGAAAGTCTGTGTCTTGGTAATATTTAATTTTTAATTGGTCAGAACTGTTGTTTATGCTGTACCACACAGTTCCTTTACAATCTCATGTTTATCATTTAGTAGACTATCAGGAAGTAATTATCGGGTTTGTTTCGCTTTGTCAGATTGGCTGCAATATTCTTCAATAAAGGATTCAGATATATTTTAAGTGTTGAATTGTGTGTCCTGTCTGGTTTTCAACTGGGAAAAGAACACACTAATACAACATCCAGAAAAGGAGTATCTGTTTGCTAAAGATGAGTAGCATAATTCTTAGATGACTCCTTATTTCTTTTCTTTTTATACATGAACACAAAATAACTCATATACCTAAGCATTGTGGTATACCATTAATTCTGTATAGAGTCTGTAACTAATGTGATGTTCAAATTTATAATTTAAATGAGGCTTTATACTCAATCTAAATGAACACAGGAGACAGGTGCTGTAATAGCTTGCAATAATTGACCTGGTGGAGCCATTTTGAAATCATTTGAGATTAATATACTTGATCCTGCAACCTTTCCTCCCACAGACTGTCTGATTTCGATCTTACAGTTCTAACAGAGGCTATTAGCCCAGCATCATCTCTGATTCATGGGGATGTGAAGAATGAATGCATTATATATGGAAAGTAACATTTTGATCTCTTGGCCATAGTAGGATGTTGGAATTGAGAGGGATCAAAACACATTGTTTGAATTTTGTACCTGAGATGATTCTGAGGTGATCAACACAGGTGCATAGAGGGGATGAATGCCAACAAGCTTCCCTGTTGCAAGATGGAAAATTTAAATGTCTTTCCATTGAGTTGGTCTGTCAACTTTTCCTTTCTGGGAAGATGGAAATTCCTCTCTGACTGACTGACAAGTATAGTCCTTTACTCATTTGGAAGGTGCAGTTTCAGGTAAGACCCCCATTCTCAGAGGAAGCCGAGATGGTGACTTGTTGCATTTTTTGTCCTCTTCTGCAAGAATTTTGGGAGTAGCAAGAGAAGCAGAGCTGGGATCAGAGATTTGAACAACCCTGGGATAGATTTGGTGGGATACTTAAAGAGCACAATACATTTGGTGACATTATGATTCTGCTCTTTTCCAACAAAATAACCTAAACTGACTAGAAGAGTAACTGGAAAGGGGAGGGGAGTGGGCAGAGAGGCTTTGGACCTCTCAGCCTCTGATTAAGTGGTGTTCTCTTAACAACATTGGAGTGGGAGGAATAGGCCCCCACAGATAATATCTGAGGCTTCAAACTGTCTTCCTTTCACCTGTCAGAAATAAAAAAATGCCTGCTCCTGCAGGAAAGGCATTAGTGTCTCAGGCTTGTGGGGCATGGCAGGGCAGGTACTTCTCTGAGGACTCTTGTGCTTTTAAGTGTCTCCAATTATTTTTGAACAACTAAGTAGAGTGCTCATTAAGCATTTTCTTAAATCAAAATGGTGACCTACAAGGTCATGTTAATTAAGAAGCACAGTAAGTCAGTGTGAAGAGGTTCAGTTAGTACAAACAGTGGGTTCAATCCTGCATAACACTGTACCCACAATTGATCTGGGTTTGTGTTCATCCTTGTAATATTAAGAATTTGTAGGACAGGATTATTGCATAAATAAAAATTGCTGCAGATCAGTCCAATCTGACAGCAGCCACAAGCTCATTAAGTGGTGGTGAGCAGTATCTGCTTTTAAATAATACTGACCAGAGCACTCTGGCTTACTGTGACCAGGAGCAATGCCAATTTACCCTGCTGAGAAGAAAACTTGACATGTTCCAAGACTTTTACTTGCTTTCCAGAGTTTGTCATTTGGACTCGTGTGCTGCAAGATCATACTTAGTGATGAAATGTTACAGTTGAATCCTCATATTTCAGCTACAAGTCCCATCAGCTGCAGGAGGCTCTGGCTGTCAGTCACACTCTGACTCCATTTAGCATAGCACAGCCTGGGTTGGCCATGGATTTCTCCTCTGTGAACCACTTTAGATGTTCTGAGTCTCACATGTTCTTGAAACACATTTCCTAGCCCTCACCTCCCATTGCCCCAAGGCTTCTCCCTCATTGTCTTTGCACAGCCCCACCATGTTCACATGGGAAACCCATCCAAGCTGCTGGATCTGGGATACACAGGATCACAGGGAAAGGCTGTGGAGAGGCACTGAAGCCAGGACATTATAGTCTCACACAGCCCTGTGGTGCCAAAAGTCCTCTGGGGCAATATCTTGTTGATGAGCTACAACTGTATCCCTTTTGCTTGACACAGTGTCCCCCTCACAGACCCAGTATTTGTGTATACATATGACCCCTTATTTAATGTCAGGAGCCTGGGAAATGCACAGGATTTGGCATTTGGCATCCCAAATGTTTGGACTTTGGGAAGATGAAGTATGTATCCTCTTACCAGGATTACAGAAGTTTAAAATCAGTAGTCCTCTCAGAGGGTATGTGGGATTGTTATACCTGACAGACCTCCATGGAAATGAAGGAAAATCCTCTGAAACATATTTGGCTCTAAAACTGCAGGAATTTAGCTTTTGAATTTAGGGGTTACATTTGTAAAGGAGTTAAAAGACCTGTTTTGTAAGTGCCTGCATGCAACCGTACACCCCACTGAATCCGTGCTTAGAAAACTCTAGTTTTCTTTTGATTATTAATAAAATTTTGTAATAGCAGAGGATTTATACTGTTTTCAATGCATTTATATCCTAATGTCTTTACTTTTTCCATCCAAACAAGAAGCTGATAATTAAAATCTACACATAAAATAAAGTAAAAAAAAAATGTAAAAAAAAAGAAAAATGCAAAAATTAAAAGGAAGTCTGCAATTTGAGTTAGCAGTTTACATCACGAAATACTAAGATGGTAAGGTGGAATTTTGTGCCTCATGTTACAGTATTGTACCTCTTACCATTGCTTCTAAGTCACATACATGGATGGCTATCTGCTTTTTTGTGTTCAGTATTCAAGGGCGTATCTCTGCTCGCGTGAACTGTGACAGCTCTGTTGAACCAGCAGAGCTCGGACAATATACACCAGCGAAGATCTGCCCCTTAGTATTCACCCCCATCTGCTGTGTGACTCAGTCAGACCAGAACTGCCGAGCACCTGCCTGCCTGATGTTTTTTTAATGAGTTGAACTCTTCATGTTGGGTTTGTGTCTCTGCCAGGTTCCAGTTTAATCACATATAATTTTTAGTGTGAAGTTTCACCTTGGGCTTTGAACTTGTAGGCACAGAACAAAAAGTCCTGCTTTAGAGGAAGTTGCATAAGTAGTAATAATAATAAAAGCTAGAATACAAGGCAAGTATTTTAATTCATAGGTTATGACATTCAGCTTTTATGAACAGGAAGAGGAATTATCCTCAGTAGACAGGAAATAATGAGGTTGACCCATATTCCGTAATAGTGTATGAAAATTAACTAAAGATTTGTGTAGCTAAGATAATGGGCACTTGTATTTAAATTTATAGCCTGGCCTAATTGCGTAAAAGTTTGTGGGAGAAGACGTGTGTGTACACTAATAGATTAGTGGCTGTCTCTGGAGTTTCTACCCAGCTCCTGAATAGCAGATCAGCACATAATAAATCAAACTCGAATGTCTCGCTTGTAGAATCTTTGACTAAAAGTATCCTAAGATGCATGAGACCTGCTTTCCCAAGAATAGGATATTCTTTTTTAACTTTCAGATTGGAGTCAGTATGTGATTTTTGTTTTGCAGTAGACTGAAGTGCATTTATTTAAGTAATAAAATGTATTTATCAGAAATTAAAACTGTCACTAAGGAAAAAAAATTTAGCAGTGAAATCCTAGAACCATGAATATCAGCTTCTAGCAAGTTGTTTCAAAAACATAAATACCAATTTATATTGATGTTTCCTAAATTCCTAATTTGTCCTTAGGAGAAATTATTTTAATCTTTAAAATTCTGGGTTTGGAAAAGCATTGTAAAGGAGAAAATAAACAGATGCACACAAAACTTCTGTTTTTAATGTAAGTGGTGTGTGAATTTGTTAGTTGTCATTACAATAAAGTGGCTTTGGAAGCATTTAATGGGTACTAATAATATTATTTTTGTAGGTTTTTTCTACCATTTTTCTGTGAATTTGAGCGTTTCATGTATTTTCCCAGCAATTAACAAAATAGAATAGATTTTCAGTCTGTTCTAGTATTGAAAGGGGAAGTTCCCCTAGTGGTACATTAGAACATTTTAGTGAACTAAAATGTCAATAAAGAAACGTTTTAGAATAGGAAGTAAAAAGAAGATTGCTAATCTACTGAAATTGCAGGAGAAATTTGGGGTAACAGTGAGCCATCCCTTCATGAAGGTAGGAGTTTCACTGAATAACCCGCACTCACATTGTCATAAGCCAAGCTCCACTGGTTGAAATATTATATATAAGCTTTGTTTGAAGAAAAGGATTCTGGAATATAATTTCTGTCACTCACAAAAGACAGCCATCAGGGAGCAACTGCAATGTGATTATTTAAAAATGGAATATGCAACAAATACTCAGATACAGAACCCTTTAAACTGGTTTGTTTGTAATTTATTCTAAAAATGAAAGGATGTTTTTCATTGCATTGTTGCTGTTAAAGACAATCATTTGGGACAATTTGACAACAGCATATCAAAGAAACTCAGGCCCACAATTCTGTCTTTCACTGCATTTGCAGGGATCCATTCTACATCACTTCATGCTGCCTTTCTGTGTTTCACATTTTGCTGTGACCTGTAGAGTGTTACTGGTGAATATTCTTTTTGCAGCCTGCAAGGAGAATCTATCACAAAAGACCCATATAGTCAATCCATAACTTTCTACCAAATCACAAAGTTAACAAAAACACACACACGATTTTCTTAGAGGCTATTTCTTGCAATAGAAATTACAACATTTTTACAGAAATCTGTGGGGGGCTTAGGGTTATTGGTCTTGTTTTGCAGAATGTTATACTATGAGCATAGGCTCTCCTGTTGCTGATCAACACTAACAATGTCAGATGCTTCAGAGAAAAGTACAGGAAACCAAGGAGTGGCAATTAAAGTTTAATTTGAATTAGAGGAAGTTTCCTCTTAACCTTCATTAGCTTGCGATATGACCTCAATCTGAAGGACATTTTTCTTTCAGTTATCATCACAAATATTCATTATACTTATAAATTACTAAACCTGTTTTAAATCCTCTTAAGTCTCTGTGATACTTCATGGTACTGAGTTCTCCAGGTCTTATAGAAAGAATTAATTTCTGTCACTTAGATTCACTGCTTTTAGGTTTCCTATTTAAACGAGCAGAAGGAAGATAACCATATTCAATTTATTTTCTGTAAACCAATTTGTAAAACAACCGCCATTTAAAAGAGTTCTGATCTTTTCAGCCTCCCTTTGTATAGAATTAATTTACCTCTACCTTTTTATTTCATGTTAATTAAATTCCCTAGTATGAGAAACAATAGCTTTGTCTCCACCTGGCCTGCATTACTGCCCTGGACCACAGGCAGTCTTTCAAGCTATTTCTACACCCATTGCTTTGTGTAGGCAGAAGTATTTGCTCATTTAATCTCCTTCAGCACATGGAAGTTGGAAGAGGAAGCTATGAAAGCTTTTTCTCTCCTCTACCTGTGGCCAGCTGGGTTTTTCAGTGGCTCTGTCCCTTGTTGATGGGCTTGGGAGTTTCCCAAGAGTGGCTCCCAGTCCAGCTTCTCAGGATATTTCTAGAAATATTTCCAATGCTCGTAGGAGGAGATGGGAGGCAATGGTGTTAATGGGAGAAAGGTTGGAAGTGGGTGTCTGAACAGCAGCCGACCGGCAGTGAGTGGTTCCCAGGAGAGCTTATTCCCAGAAGAAATGTTGTAGTGGATGACGTGGTGCTGTGCTCCCAGTTTCACATAGAAGAGAGGCAGGAGTAATGGAATGAAAGGAGAAAAACTTTACTGTATGCATCCTTGTGACAGGTAATGCCAGCATTTTCCCAGGATAGATGGTATGCGGTGTAACTACCCAGACTGGCTTGTTTTGCAGTGGCATGGCTGGAGGCTACTGAACAGCTGGAGGTTTCCTAAACCTATTCTTAAGTCTTGTTCACAAGGATTATAACATCAACAATGCTCAAAAGCACAAGGTGCATCTAAAGCTCCCACTTAGAGCAGTAACACTCGAGCTGCCTCAGAGGAGTCATTTAGGGCATTTCTGAAGGCGAAAAAGATGGATGACTGGTGAATTTGGTCTCAGACCTTGCCTCAAGCATGCTCTTATACTACAGTGTAAGTACAACTGGTGTGGGTTTGGGAATATTAAATTTTGTATAGGACAGATATCCTAATAGTTTTTGTTACAGAAAAATCCTATGAAGCTTCCAGTAAAATTCTGATCAACTTCCAAGTCAAGCAAATATGCCAGTAACCATGAATTCTGCTGCTCTGGGCGTAGCTCTTTTCCATGAGCCTAGATAAGATGGCAAGAAAAAACATTTTGTTGTTCAAAGTATTTGGTATAGGATTTTCTTCTTAGGGACTTTCCCAACCTTTGCAAAAATATAAACCAAAACTGTTGCTATAGAATTCTAAAACCAAATTAACCACAAATACTACTCCTGCAGATCAAGGGAAACTGTCTCATTAATGCTATGGAGACTGCTGTAACAACTGTATACTTTTATACCGATTCAGCTGAGTAGATCCAATATCAACAACACAATTTTATTAGCTAACTGTACAGTGAAATTGCTGTTCCAATCTATACATTTCTTCAGTATCAGAAAAGAAGCTCGAATAGTATTAAGCATTAAAATAAGTAATGGCTGAACCTACTTATACACTAAATTTTGTAACTGTATTGTTGGATGCCAGGTGCTATGTAACTGCTAAATATATTACTGAATGAGATTATTAATATTTCTATTCAGAGGTCAGATCACCTTTTGTGGATCTCGGGTAATAGAATCAGTAAACCATTATTTAGCTGTTGGGTTTGTTGTCAGATGGAGTCTGTAGAGTTATAATCCACTGTCTGCTTTTTCATTTCACTTACCTGTTTCAACTACTCTGTAGTAGTATGGTGTTTTAAATTTGTTTAAGTCTGTTTGAAACCCAATTGCTCATTTTAATATACAAGTGATGGACAAGTGATTAACTTGTCCAGTTTCCTTTTCTGTCACTGTGCATAGAAATATACAGTTGATTTGGTTTTGTGACTTGGAATTCAGAGACCCTTCAGGTCTTCTAGATAGTTTGAAAACTTGTGTCCTTGCTCAGAGTGACATTATTTGCCTGATGCTGTAAATCTATTAATTTATTTACAATAGTATCTTTATGCCACCAAGTAATCAAAACCAGAAACTAAAATTTAATCTCACTCTGCATTCCATTTGAGCTTTGAGGAAACCAAGATTTTTATAAGTAGGTTGGCTTTTCTGTGAACATAGCAGTATTGAAATGTGTATTGAAATTGCCGTGTGATAATTGTCTTCCTGAATCTTATTAAACACATGGAGATAGAACAAAACTTTGGTCCAGACAATATATTTCAACACATGAACACACAAAGAAAAAGAGACTGTTAAGTAGTGCTGTTATGATGGCAGAAACATACTGCTGAAAATCCAACCGCATTAAAATTCAGTCTTCTTGTGCAATCTCAGGTTGTGTCTTGTTCATATAGACTGTGATATTGTCTTTTTGTTACATGCTTATGAGTATTTTCCACTAGGGTCTCACTTCCTTGAGTACAGAGGACTGGCCTTTGTGTACAGAACTCACAGCTCTGTAGAAGATCAGACTTGTGGCTGTGGAGTGTTTTTGATTCTTTTGCGAAGTGATGGATGCAAGGAATTGCAGGAAGAAATGGCCAAGTGGGACAGTTTGAACACTAATTTATTTTGCTCTTGTTGAATGTAGCTCTGAAGACCTGCACTCTTGCACTGCAGTTTGGTGGTGTTCATTGTTTGGCTACTGAGTTCAAGACTCTGAAACCCCTTCTTAAATGTTCAGCCTTAATTATGAAATTTTAATTATGTGATTTGTGCTCACTCAAAAAGGACAGAATCTGCAGAAATTTTTACCTGGTCAGGACATCGGCTATGTGCAAATTGCAGGTTTTGAAAAGTTTAGTGATTTTTTTGAGTCTACAAAAGGCCACACTTGACGTAAAAACAGTCTCTTTGTAGGTTTAAGTTCTGTTCCTAAGCAGAAACTTCCTAAAGCATTTTAGAGTCAAGATCGATTGATTTTTTTTATCATTGTCCCAAATACATTTTTCTGACCTTTTTCTAGGAAATAGCTGGACCACTTTAATTTCAATTTTCTATCAGAATTTCAAAGAAGTAGAAGGAAGGTTATGAGGGGAGTTTTCCAGGAGCTTTGTGACAGACACTCATAGTGACCAACACTGCCTACAACATAAGGTTCCTGCTCCAAAACCACTACAAAGCCATTCTGTGGACAACTTGTCTTCCAGGCTGATGTCCTACTCAGGAATGTTCTCCTATTTGCCTGCAACACAGCCAGGAGAAACACCTAGGTTCTCAGCACATATCTAAATCGTCACATTTGCCACTGGAATAATGGGCTAGTTGCTTTGAAACACAGTTGCCACCTGTTTGAGGGTGAATGTGACCCTGGTAAAATGGACATGCTTCTTTGTATGACAAGTTTCCTGGGCAGTTTCTCTCTTCTGTTGCTTGGTCAGAGAGTGATGCCACAGGTACTGGTTAGATCTGTTGAGACCTGTGGACCCTGGCCGTAAGGGACCATCCCTGCTTTCATTCACGTAATACTTATCTGACCTCTGCTCCAGAATATCATGGGCTAAAACTCCCACTTTATGGCTGCTGATTTTCTGCATTGCAGCTTCTTTTTTCTTTTTTCCCCAAGACCAATTATTTCTTCTTTCTCTCTAGATCCTAAATTGACGTGAGTCACACTCCAGGCTCTAAATGTATTTGAGGAAATCCTGATGAATTTAGTTTAAAGAGTCAAATCAGGTAGATTTCTGTCTTCTGAGAGACTATATTATGAAGGTGTTAGCATCAAATATCCAGATAGGATTTTATTTCTTTTGTTGGATTTTTTTTATGTTCTTTTATAAAAGAAGTTTAAAACTACTGAGTTAAAACTCTTTAAATAAGGTTGTTTTCCAGCATGGTTTTACATTAAAAAAAGACTGCAAAAACTGAAGTGCTGTTAAAGACAGTAATGCAGTGTTGTAGCTTTAACTTCAATATATTCTACAGTATGATAGTACAGACTCTGGTCACTGCTTTACTACGATTTTTTTTTCCTTTTGGTTTGGTTTTCCATTTATTGTAGAGCCATTCTCTGCTAGCTTGGTATTTTTGCAAGAGGAGAAAGCAGTGTCAGTGTTAAAAAGATAGTACTATGAAGACATCCACTGAATTATAAAATCAGACCTCATATGTCTAAAGATTCAAGAGTGAGATCTACAAAGCACTATGTGCCTACAGATGCACAGAATTGGATGTATGTATATTTGGGTGCCTGCTCTGCTCAGACTCCAGTCTGGCTGCTCTTCAGTCTGCTCCTGGAGCTGTGTAACAGCATTACTGAGGCAGTGAGCCCAGCTTAATACACCATAACTTTGGTCTGAAAATGTATAATTTTTCCCCCATATTTTACATGCTACACTAACAATTCAAGTGCCTGTACAGTTTCTGAAGCCTTTCAAGAGATGAATTTATTATAATACTGTTGTCATAGTTTCCTTGGTCACCTGCCATTCTCCAAGATCTCTGCTGTTTGTTACCTGGTACTTCGTTACGGCAGCCTGATACTGAAAAGAAGTGAAATACCATATTTGTATTATACTTTCAAAGCATCCTCCAGGATTGCTGGTTTGAAGCATTCTGTGACACTGTATGATGATGGTGCCTGTGTACCAGGAATAGAACACTTCAGTAGTCAAGGATTCCAGATGAACTAAAAAAATTTGCCACACAGGCGTTGCTGTCTGTTGCATCATTCGGTGTTTTCAGATGTTGATGTGCAAGAGGTTATTAAACATGCTGCTTAACCTTGCTCAAATTTACAATTTTTTTATCCAGCATACATGCAATATTTTTTATTTCCACCAAGCATTCTAGTAGAGATTCAAGTACATATGTAAGAGCATCAGTAAAAGATCTATATGCAAGTCACTATTTCACTGCAAATTATAAAATCTGAATCACATTATATTTTACAGGGACTTCAGAAAGTAACATAATTGCCATAATAATGGGGAAAAGATGAAGAGAGAAAGTCAAATTTGAGAAGGTGTAAATCTTGGTTGTAACATTTCCACAGTAATGATTTTACCTAGAGTTTTCTGCTTCAAATTAGGAGAATGAAATTGCAGATCAGAATTTAGCTTTTTGAACCATCTGTTCTAAGCACTGAAAATTTTCAGCTATTTTAGCACCAGAATCAACATGGTATATCAATTGCTGTTTGGAAGGTCTATTATAAGGGATATAATTGTGGTCACTTCTGACTTCATCATATGCTTTTAGTTTTCACTTGGACAAACAGATTCCAGTGAAATAAATTTAAATAATATACAATAACTAGGGCTGAGTAATTATTACCCTATAGTCAGCAAATATCTAATGATACTAGAGAAAATAATTAAACACCTAATTTAGAAGTTACATTTTGCTGCTTGCATAATGGCTGTAAGCAGTTTATAATTTTTCATTAAACTAAGCATGCAAAAATTACTTTTTAAAATACTGTGATTCAGCTCTTATAAACACTTTCTATAAGTTTAATTCTGTGAGGGTAATTTTGAAATTTTGACATAGCATAACAATTTGCTCAATTTCCATTTTTTTTTTCTGTGATTGGAAAGAATAGTTTTCAGAAACAGTGCAGTGAAACACTAAATTTTTATAATTACCTTTCTTCATATATTCTAACTCAACCTTATGATACATAAAAATTTTCTTGACTACAATGGGAAAAGTAAAGAAAAAGCTGATGTGAATATAAAAATGACATATATTTATGTATCTACCCGTTCCAGTAAATCCTGAATGCTGTAGTGTGAGACACTACACATAAAATGGATGTTTTGTTAATCATGTCCATCATAATCTTCAAAGTCTTGGTGTGAGCAGAGGTTTCCCAGTGGCACTTTTAAACACCAGGTACCTCATTTCTTTCTTAATTCCTCCTGTGTTTAATCCCTACCATTTTGCACAAAGTCAACCAGTAAAAAATACAGAGTATGTGTAATTTTTTAGTCTAGTTAGAAGGATGCTCCCATTATAGGAAAAGATGTGAACTCTAGGTTCTACCCTCTTAAATAAATATTCATAAGAATTGAAAAAGCAAAAGTAAATGAAAATGGTTGCTTTTTGACTGAGCACACCAGTAAGACTGTACTTCTGGGAAGTGATGAATTTCCTCCAAATCTCCTCTTAACATGAAGGCCATATCTCAATGGGGGGTACTTGTACACTGTGTTTAAATTAAACTAATTTAGTAAAAATAGCAGCAGCCAAATCTTATTCCCGGTTTCTGAGTAGTTACGGAGTGACCAATTTATGCTCTCTAGGCAAATTTGCTTATCATCCAACTCTATTCAAAATAAATATTGTTAAGCTTCATTTCTGTCTTTATCGTATTTTGGTCTCTAGTTATGGATTTTGTGTTCTTATTGCATCATTCCAACTTTCAGTGAAAAAATTAATTCCATGCTAATTTCTCAATTTACAATACTATTGTCCACATTATTAATTGTAATTAGCATTATCTGATCCATAATCCATGTTTGGCTGAAACTCAAGGCTCTCAGGAGTTAATCCCAAAACATATTGCGAAGTCAAAAACCTGGGAAATAGGATGAGTGGAAAAAATTGGAATTACAACTACTGCATGTGAAACCCTGCTGAGAATCTTTTGCAGAATTGTATTTTACAAAGCTGAATTCTGAGACTGAAGGTGGCTCTTTAAATCATGCTGGGAATAGTGTAGTCTAGTGGTTCACAGTCAGGAGTCCTGGACTCTGTCCCATGCATTGCCAGGGATTTTATGTGTGAGTATAGAAATTGCATCTTTCTGTGTTTCAATATCACCATCTGCAAAAATAAGCATAATAGTATTGCTTAATTTATTTGAGATTTAAAAACATTGGTGTATTCTGAAGATCAGACATTAGAAAACTGAATACTTTTCCTGTGAAATAAAATGGGGAAAATTCCATTTTTTTCAATTGATTATTGCTACCCACCTGCTTGAGCAAAACATGTTATTAAATTTAGAGATGATTTTAATATGAGCAAAGGACATAACTGCCATTTGTGCCTTTGAAAGCATCCCTATTTCTGCATTCCAGCAGTTCTTAGGAAAACCACTGCTTCTGTAGGTAAAACATCTATGCTTCTAGGAAACTAAGTAGATCATACATACAATTATGGTACCTCTAAATGTCATGAGTTCATTTCTGATTACTTTAAGTGGAAGCAAATCTCCTTTCTATTGACTTTAATGTGAATTGGCCCAGGTCCAAGGAATTCAGTACAAGCTGTAGCTACCAATCTCAAAGCAACTTCATACCACCAGTAACAACAACTCCACATTCAGAAGCAGGTGCTGTTATTTTGTTAGATTTAATCAGTTAATCGTTTGTTTTAAATACCATGAATCAAAAACACAGTTTAGGCTATCATATCTAAATGCTCCTTAACAAAATGTTATTGTATTTTGTAGGTATTTTGGAGTAGTCTGTAATCACATGTCAGTAGTCTTGTGAAAAAGGAAAGCTGAGCACAGAAACCAGATTTGGCATTTCATATGAAAAACATTCTGCAAAGATTCTTGAAGAAATTAGTTATTCAACTACACATTTGGAAAACAAGTATTGCTTTGAGCAAGTAATTTAAAAAACAAACATAAAATACCTCAGTAGTGAGGATGATGCTGCAGAGAACCATGATTTACCTGTAGTCAGCACATAAACTCTGGAATATAAGGATCCTTGCAATTCAATAAATGCTGAGTTGTAACTAGAGGCAAATTCAGGCTTAATTGAATAGAAACGTATCTGCATGTTCTGAAAATCTCAGAAAAGCAAAAATGTTCAACAGTATGGCTCAGAAGATAAAATGCCATCTATCCCATTTTATCAGTTTCTCCATCTGCTTCCATCTCAGCCTGCTCATAAGAATATAGAATTCTCCTCTGTTTTTGTTGTTTATCATAGATAAAGCTCTTTTCATTATATATCTCAGATAAAAACTTGTTCATCAGTCCTGTGTGTCTTTATTGTGTTTGGTTAGAAGTTTTACAGAATAAACAATTTTTTATTACTGTGTTTTTTAGCAAACACTATGTTTTGCCACTGCTTAACCTGTTGCTACTAGAATTTTATGATTATTAGTATTTACTGTCACAGAGCATAAAAGACAGTCTTGTGTTGAGGTTACCAAACAAACAAGTATTAACTGATCTCAACCTAGAAGAATTTACAATCTAAGAAATCCCTTGACAATTCCAGTGCAGCCAACATAATAAAAATCAGCTTTCAAAACATGTTGAGGGAACGCCTGACTAGCTCTTAGGGTCTCATTCTGCATGAGATGTAGCAGGATAAATTTAGTTTGCATGCAGTTTTATGCTGCCAAGTCTATTGCTAGACTGTTTCTAAGATCTCCTTCACATCAAAATGGGCTTACACACTACGGACTGAGGGCAATAGGTAGTACCTTTTGTTCAGTGGGAATTCTGTTTGTATACCTCAGTGCATTGTGAGAAGAAACAGAGGACCTGGGTGGACCTGAGAAGAGAATTTAGATTAGAGAATTTAAATCGGTCACTTTGATTTCCTTAATTTTACACTTTTACATTTAGCTGGGGGGGAGGGGTGTTATTTGTTTCTTTGGTTGTTTACTTTCTGCTCTTAAGCATCAGAACATCTGTGTTTAATGACCTGGAACTGAAATAGGTCAGTAAAATGTTACCTGCTTGATTAGAGGGAACCTACTGGATATGTGAACGTGATTAAGAGTTCTACATCTTAGATTTGAATGAGATATCATGTACAATTAAGGATTAAGGGAATGTTTTTGAAACAAAGAAGCAGATTTGTCTTAAATATGCAACTAATTTCAGTTAAAATGATTTAGAATCAAAGGCTGAAGCTGAAATGGACAAAAGGAGGAATAAATATAGAGGATAAATTTATTTCACCCATTATATATTATTGTAAATTCTGCTTTTTTTGTACACTTGCATTGTATTTCTTGTGACTGTTCCTATGCAGTTCTTTAAGCATTTTTTTTATACTTTTGGCAAATCATCATCCAAATATCTAGACTACTTCAGACCATGTAGATGCTACCAGTATCTTCTGCTCTATCAGAATCACAGAATTCTTGATGTTGGAAGGGACCTCTGAACTCCACCATCTCATGGTCACTGCAGCCAAGGCTGCCATTGACCTTCACATCCCCAACAAGTCCCACCTTGTTGGCGAGTATGACATCCAGCAAACTACTTCTCCTCTTTGGCTTTACTTGGATGAGAAAGTTGCTGACATATTCCAGGAGTCTCTACTGTGTTATCTCTCCAGTAGATAATGGGGTGGTTGAAATACCCCACGAGGACCAGGGACTGCAAATATGAGGGCACCCCCATCTCTCTGTAGAAGGTCTAATCTACTTCACAGAATCACAGAATCAACTAGGCTGGGAAAGACCTCTGAGATCAAGTCCAACCTTTGACCTAACACCACCTTGTCTACTAGATCATGGCACTCAGTGGCCACATCCAGTCTCTTCCTGAATACCTCCAGGGATGGTAAATCCACCATCTTCCTGGGCAGCCCATTCCAATATCTGGTCACTCTCTCTGTAAAGAATTTCTTGCTAACGTCTAACCTAAAATGCCCCAGGCACAGCTTAAGACTGTGCCCTCTTGTCCTACTGCTGGTTGACTGGAAAAAGAGATTGACTCCCAGCTGGCTACAACCTCCTTTCAGGTAGCTGTAGAGAGTGATGAGGTCTCCCCTGAGCCTCCTCTTCTCCAGGCTAAACAACCCCAGCTCCCTCAGCCTCTCCTCATAAGACTTGTGCTCGAGTCCCTTCACCAGCCTCATTGCCCTTCTTTGGACATGTTCCAGCACCTCAATATCCTTCCTAAATTGAGGGGCCCAGAACCAGACACAATACTCGAGGTGTGGCCTCACCAGTGCCAAGTACAGGGGAGGAATCATTTCCCCAGTCCTGCTGGCCACACTACTTGTTCTTCTGTCAAGGGTCTAATCCATTTGTTTTTCCTAGTCAGGCAGCCTATAGCAGACACAGACCAACCCTCACCTCTCTATAGAGGTAAGCTGTCAGCTGGCTCCTCATCCATCCCCAGGCAGAGTTCCGTGCATTCCAGCTGGTCTGTCACTTAGAGGGCAACTCTACCTCCTTGTCTTACCAGCCTGTCTTTCCTAAGGAGTCTGTAAGGAGTCCTCTTTCCTCAAATAGATAATTGGTTGTTGTCAGTCCAGTCAGGTTTTGCACACTGCACTGCACCAGTTCAGAGACTTTAGGTACTCTAACATTATTATTTTGGGGGAAGAATGACATATAAATGGCCAATGTATTATTTGTCTTATGGCTGCTTCAACTAGGTAGTGGCAATGACACCTTGCTGGACTGAGAAGCACACCTACACCATAATCAAGAACAAGCAGTCCTGAGAAAAGCCTCCTTTTGACAAATTTTACAGAAATTTTAAAGAATTTTGACAAACCAGCATATAAAATACTACTGTTTGATGCTGTGAGGACCACTAATGTGTGGTCTGGAATTTTTTCATATATCAGACATAAGAAGCTTACATATTCTTAGGCTATTGAAACTATAGTTCCTGGAATATTTAATTGTAAGAAAAAAATAAATGTGAAGCTACTGGTCAAAAATCACATCAAGATCTCTAATGATAGTAAGAGGAAATAATGAAAGAACCTGGAACAATAGTAATAGTGGGAAGAAAGAGTGGAAAAAAAGGAGAGGAATGGTGAAAGAAAAAAGGGAGGAAAATTGGTTTATTTAATTTAAAACTATTACCTTACCCATCTCTTAATCTTTTAGTAGATTTTTTTTTGCTGCCTTTTTATACGATAGTGATTGGGTGTTAGTGTGCTATAATTTGCTTCTGTACTGGAACATATGGCAACACTGTCTGGTTTTGTTATTTTGATCTTTTTCATCTTGCATTAACTGCATACAAATGGTGTTGCAAGGTATTTTCTTTGGCAAATGTGAAAAATATTCTGTGCCTGTTGTCAGTCTACTATACGGTTTGGAATGGACATCAGAAAAGAGACTATCCTAACTGAAGATTACACTTTGATATTTTCAAAGTCTGCTTCTCCACTTTTGTTTTATTTCTATTGTTCATTTTCTTATCTTATATCTCTTTGAAAGGGAATGTGAAATGCTATAAGTAGAACCTAGCAGAGATTTCCATTTTCTGTTTCTAGATAACAAAAAGGTTATCAAAAATATCCATTACAATTAAAAAAAAAATCTGATCTAGAGAAAACATTAAGGGCTTTTGTATGATATCCTTAAGAGATCAAGGTATTATTTTCAGAGAGAAAGGAAAAGGTTATGCTTTTTATTCTACTCTCTTTTCTTTCTTCTAAACATTTTCTTCTAGTTAATAAGATTTGCATTAGACATGAGCTTAAATCAAAGATTGCAGACATACACTTTTAGATAGATTAAAAATTGAATTTTATATTCAGATTTGGCATCTCAAGACCATTCATATTGCAGTAATTGAATGAATTTTCCCTTCCTTTAATCCAATATTTTGTTCTCACAAGACTGAGTACTGATGTCCTTGCTTTGGGATTTTATTGTATTTTTTTTCCTTTTAGAGTCACAGTCTTTAATTTTCCTTAATATCAGAAATGTTTATCAATTTGATCATGGCTAGGCTTCACAAACGAAGATTTGAGAAGGGCTCTACACATGCTTGCTACAAGCGCATTATCAATTTATCAGAATATAAATGGGCAAACCTACTTATGAGGCAATAGTTTTTCTCAAGTACTGATTTCCCCTTCTAACCATTAGATTAGCTAAAATACAACCAGAAAAAATCCTCAATCAAGAGTTCCTGTTCTCTAAGATAAGACAGTGGGTAATGGGCAGTTATCAGGGGTTGAACTCTGCTGCTTCCCATCAGCAGTGACAGTGATGCAAGTTCTTTGGGAGAGAAGCCCACTGTGCTGCAGGGCAGAGTCTGTGCAGAGCTGGATCCCACCAGGGCTGGGCAGCAGGTGGGTGCAAGGACCACCCAGGGCTGGAAAGCTGTTGCCAGTGAGAGATGCAAATTCATGTGTCCATGCACAGAAGTGTTCCTACTGCAGCAACTTCCACATTGTGTCTCTATTTTTTCAGTCGGTCTGCCCTGCTAAATATTTCTCCTTTCTCATTCCTGTAGAATTACACAGATTATCTCAGGTTTACACAGTGTTGTGAAAGAAAGGCTTTGCCTTATTTGTGTAACCTTGACTTGTAGAAAACTTAACAAACAATATGTGTACTGGAGTTGTGTGCCCTGCATCACAATTTGAGTCCTTTATTGAGAGATCTTCCTCATCAAAGACAAATGTGATTACACAGAATAACATAGTCATCCAGAGACCCACAGGAAAATTTCCAGTTCTTTGAAGATTTTTTTAATGTTTTCTCTTGGAACAGAAATAAATAAAGCTATTACTTTTAACAGTTAAGAAAAAGATACCAAAAGGAGATGGCAAAGCTTTCATAAGAGGACAGTGCAGATTCATGAGAGGGCTCCCATCATTCAAGGATTATTGGACCTGTGAAATAGTTTAATTGTTGTCTGGTTGCAGGGAATTATTTCTGCTACAGCAAAGAAGTTGCTGTTGCCTGGCATTTCTAGGTCAAAACAGCCTCCAGATTCCAGATTTTGCTGTGTGAACACACAGAATTGAGAATTGATGATTACCGGGACCTTGATACTAATACAGCATTTTTCAGTATTTCATTGGCTATCTCAGTATATTGTAACAAAGTGTGGATAAGAATGCTTTTAATTGATTGCTATGAATATCTGGTGTCTCAGTTCACTTTATTAAATTATTTCAGAACCTTGGTAATATCTGAACGGCTGAAGGTTGACCTGCAAATCAAACAGTGGGCAGAGGGCAGAGTTTAGCTCAGAGATACTGACACCAGTTGCTTTTAACTGCCCTGTTCTGAAGGGACACAAAAATGGTCTTGATGTTTGTAGTATTGCAGTTGCTCATGAGGTGCCCATTTTTTTCAGGTAAGCAGATATTGTCATACCTAACACAAGAGTGCAGCATACTGGAAATCTGAGCAAACAGTGTGTATTGGGTTTGCATGGCAAGGTTTTGGTGGTGAGTGGCTTTGGTGAGAAGCTGCCAGAAGCTTCCCCCTAGTCCAATAGAGCCAATGCCAGCTGGCTCCAAGATGGACCTACTGCTGGCCAAGGTCTAGACCAGTGATGATATAGCAGGACCTCTGGAAAAACATAGTTAAGAAAGGGGAGAAAGGAAAAAAAACAACAGCAACCAGAGAGAGTAGTGACAATATGTGAGAGAAACAACCCTGTAGACACCAGGGTCAGTGGAGAAGGAGGGGGAGGAGGTGCTCCACGTGCTAGAGAAGAGATTCTCTTGCCTTGTCCATTGTGGAGCCTCTGGTGAGACCGCTGTGCCCCTGGAGCCAGTGGAGGTCCACGGGAGAGCAGAGATCCACCTGCAGCCCTTGGAGGACCCCACCCTAGAGCAGAAGAGTGTGAGGAGTCCTCCCCCTAGGAGGAAGGATCATCAGAGAAAACATTTGGTAAACTGACTACAAGCCCTGTCCCCCTGTGCCACTGCAGGGGAGGAGGTAGAGAATTTGACTGGTAATAAATTAAATTAATTTACTCAAGTCTATTTTGCCCATGACAGTAACTGGTGAGTGATATTTCCCCATCCTTATTTCAACCCACGAGCCTTTCATTATATTTTCTCTGTCCTGTCCAGCTGAGGAGGTGAGTGATAGACCTGGCATCCAGTCAGTGTCATCCCACCACATAACAATTCAGTGTTGTGAGCGTCAGAGTCTTTAGGACAGTGTAAAACTGACAGACCTGATACAGCCCATACTTACACTGTTTACAATTGTGGTCCTAGAACAATAGTGGCATTAATTAATTTTATTAAAGGAAGACAAAGAAATGCAAATATTCTCAGGAGAACCTTGGACTGACATCTAAATGAGTTTCAATTTTATAAAATCCTTGTGATACTAAGCACTCACTGGTGAGTTACATATTCATATCACTGGGGTTTTTGTGTTTTAAAGGAGCAGTCAGCACATGATCTTAAAACCATATTATACAAGCCCCATTTTTTTTAGACTTTGTACAGGTATACACAGATTCAGCTTCTGCAAACAGAATTAATAAACACAAACATTCTCCCTTCTTTAGGCTTTAGGATACAAACACATGAACACTTGTTCTTTTTTTTAACTTGCAGAAAATACCATTGTCTTCCATCAGTTTTAGGAAACCAAAGGGTATCCAGTTTATTACTGACTCAAACAATTTCAAAACTATTTAAAGGGGGGAAAAAAGCTAAACATAAAATTAAAAAAAAAAAAAAACTGACAAATGAGAAGAAACTGACAAATCAAGGGGAAAGATAATAGGGAAATGAGCAATTCAGAGCCAGTCAAGCAAGGCTTGCCCAGGCATCATGCCAGTTGTTGCATCACATCTTCCTCACCTCACTGGCACACCAATGCTTTCTCTCAATCTTTCCACCCATTTTTTTATACTCTTCCTGTTCCTTTGCCCTTTCTCATCACCTACTCGTTTTTAAATGGTGGAAGGAATAAAAGAGATTAGAGACAAAAAAGATACAGTTGTGAAGCAACAATATGTTCAGTTCTTCCACTTAAATTCCTTTACTTTAAACAGTACAGATTTTCCTGCAGCACCAGCTGCCTTGAGTAATTAGCACTGCAACTGCAAAGTGGAAAGCTAATACATTTTTATCATCTTATTGTGTACTAAAAGGCTGGCAGAGCCTGCCTCTGCCACAGGTGTTTGAAGTGCTCCGACCGAACCCGTTTACAAACATGGCACTTGCACAACTTTGTCTTTGTCAGTGGAGCACAGAAAAATATGCACCTAAAATGCATGTAGCATTCAGTTCTCTGCATTTGTAAGATCTCATAAAAAATTGGAGGCTTATTTTTCCCATGATACAGAAATATTCTTTCTCTGTGAGCACAGACCAGTGAACCAGATGTTAATCAAGCCTCTGAAATGCAAGCAAGCTAATTACATATCAAGGAAGAAAATAAATGCTAGTTTAAATCCACAAGTCCTGAGTGCAGTTCAGCACAAGAGGCAAACATAGGAACTGAGCACACACGTGAAGTAGGTATATAACATTTTCCTCAGAATAATTAAAGTTCACCAAGGAAAAACATAAATAGCTACTTGATAAGTGCACATGGTGAATATATCATAAATTACAAATAAACTTAGTTTAGCCTGTTTTGCTGCAACTGGGGGCTGTGGATAATAATCCCAGCATAACTTTTTATAGCAGTAGAGTGACTATCAAGAGAGATGTAAAATCAAGTCTCTTCCAGATTTGCTTGACTTTAAGATAATCGTGTCTACACCTGTCCAATACTGAAGCCTCAATAAAATTTTCATCCTCTGAGTTCTGTCTGCAGATGGCCAGTACAGTTTATTAAGTTTTATGGAGACTGCAAATGAGTGAAAAGAAATATAACCAGCCACTAAAAGTTGTTCTGTTCTATGCTTATTTGCTTTTCCCTGGTTATAATACAACTATGCATAGTTACAAACAACAAAAGCAATCTTAAAAAACATCTCTTCTTCTTGCAATTTTTGCAGTTTATTTGTCTGATACACTCTGCTGATTTAGGAACAGCTTCAGTTGAACAGTAGTTTTTATATTTTCTTTTAGGCCCTCATACATGTATTTTTTAAAATAACTGAGGCTGTAGTCAGTAAGGTCATGCTGCTGCCCTTCTTACTGACCTTTCTGAGCAGGGTGTGCTGACACTGAGGTGACCCAGACTAATCACTCTGTCTGAATTGTTCTCATGGGCTATAGGGAGAAATCCTAAAAAAATTTCAATCAAGTATTACAAGGTCAGTCAGGAAAAGGCATGTCTTTCTATGCTTCTGTCTGATTATTTCTAAGCTGGTTTACAGAACAATTAGAAAGGCATAAAATAGAGTCAGGCAAAGCTAGGCTGAAACGAAATACTGCAGTGAGAGATCTGTTCAGCTGTTATGTTTGGTGTTCCTGTAGGGTCTAATCTGTAGCAAAACTATGGTAGACCATACACCTTCTGTGATAAGATGTAGAGGAAGCAGTATGGAGAGTCTCTTGTTTAAAGAACTTGTAGTGACCTTGATATTTAAGGAGCTGAAGAGACTGGAGTACAGTAAAGAGCAGAAATTAAAAGACTGACAGAAGAAGAGGCATTCAAATTGAAATTTGTTTATTATGCCACTGAGTTGGTACAGCTTCAATTTGGAGACTTACCTTCAACTATTAACCACAAATGCAATCAAAATTAATTGATTTAATTTAAATAATTAATTTATATAATACTCGTGCAAAGGCATACACTGAGGAAAAGGTCACTTTCTATTGGAATTAAGTAGATCAGTTGCTGATTCCAAAGTTGCATATATCAGTATCATAAAAGTCAGATACCCCATCTCTCTGGGTTGATGCTTACGATAAAGGCAGCCATATGACATGTAAATAATCTATTGCAGTGAACAGACATTCTCCTCTTCAATTAACTGTTGTTTTCCATCTCTCTGTCCCGTTTTCATCTCCATCTCTCCAACAGAGTACCCTCTTAGTCCACTCTTTAGTGTTTGGGTTGATATTTTTTTCACTCTTATTAAGTTTTTACACTGAGGAGGAAGAGAGGAGGGTAAAGGGAGTGCAAAATATGTGTGTTGTCACTTTTTATGACATTGCAGCAAATAAACTCCTGAAGGAAAAGTGACTTAGAAACCTGATTAGTTTGTCATTGTCACAAATCAGTGTATTAATTGGACACAATTGCAAAGTGCCCTTATGAATGCAAACACAGTGTGTCTGGTAGATTAACAAAGGACTACATACCTGTTTCTCATGCAAAGTTCCTTTCTAATATTGTCACAGAACCAAACTGAGAGTGAGTTTTGGCAGATAGCACTACAATTCAAATAAAGAAAAATAAGCTTCTGAATTCATACATATTTCCTTGTCATTCAAATGACAAGGGATTTTTTAACATAATGTTTAAAGTATGGAGTGTCCTCGTAAATATAACTTATGCACAATGATGAATAAGTTATGACAAGAATTTTCAGAAAGCAGTTACATGCAACCAAAGCAGCTTTTTATCTACTGTGCAACAAAGCAAAAAGTAATAAAAGATGGGACTTTTAAAGTTCTCACCCTTGACGAGGCAATGAAGCCACTGTGGACAAAACCAGACACAAATCTTATTTCACTAGTATAAATCAAGAAATTCTCCTTCAGCAGAATGTGTTAACAGTGTTAACATGAATTTTCCAAAGTGCAATGTAATCTCTCTCATCAATTGTATTGATTTATCTATTTCATCAAATGCTATTTAAACAACTACTGTATCTGCATTACATATATCCAGCTGAGTTCAGAACTGTGAAGATACATTATTAAAAAGCATGGTAGTCATGGAAACAGATCAGATAGAAAGTACCTTGAGGAGGATTCTTCTATCTGATTGTATACAATTTCATTGGCTACTTGGAAATAAAATGTAGAAATGTAAGATGCATTGTACTTGATCAGACCACTAGTGAATTTAATCTGCTCTCAGATTTCCATCCAAGGTCAGCATCTGATGATTCTGAGGCAGTTGCAGTGCATCACAAATAAGTAATGTACCTTTGCAATTTTACAGTCTGGGCAGGATAGCTTTTTATTTGTGGACCACCCACAGATAATCAGTTCATTGTAAACATACAAAGTAGTTCTTGGTTATTTTTGTTCCATTATCACTACAGATGCTACATATTTCTCTCTCTTTTTATAAGATGTCTATCCATTTGCCTCACTGGCCTGTCAAATAAAGTCAAGTAATTGCCATTTAATGTAATAACTAGGAAGGAAAAAAAAAATAAAGAAAACCAGAAATAATTATTCTATGTGCTTTATTTTGAAACATTGATGTAGAGACTCTCAAGGCCCAGTGAGAAAAAGGCAGTCACGAAACAAATGTTTTCTAATGTTGATTGAAATTTTAATTAAAGTTCAGTGTTGTTATTTAAAAAATCATTCAGAAACAAGGCAGAGTAACCTGTTTGACCAGGAAAGATGGTCAGAGGAGATGAGGAATTAGGAGTTTTCCTCTGTGCAGAGGAACAGCTTGGCTGTATGGAGCTCTCCAGTGGGATGGACAGCTGGCTGATGGAGAGTCTGTGGGGCAGGATCAGAGGAGAGGACAGTAAAGGAGACCATGGTGGGTTGTTGTTACAGGTCCCCTGATCAGGGTGAAGGAACCTTCTTTAAACAACTCAAGGAAGTCTCTGGTCACAGATTCAGGCTTTCATGGGAGACTTTAACATCTGACATCTGCTAGATGGGCAGCAAGGCAGAAGACAAGCAGGCAACAAGATTTCTAACAGTTTTGGGGAATAAGCTCTTGCTACAGGTACCAGATGAGCCAATGAGGAGTGATGCACAGCTGGATCTCTTATGAACTAACAGCAAGAAATAGCAGGAGATAGTGATGATAGTGATAGTGATAATTAATGGCAGCTGTGGTTACAGTGCCCATGAAATAGTGAAGTTCAAGATGCTGTGGCAGAGGAGCTCAGAACACTGGCAGGCATCAGACCCTGACAATGTCCTTGATGATACATGGAGTCCTCTGAGGACACGTTCCTGGACACCTCAAGGAGGTGGTGACAACTGAGTGTGGTGGGTTGCCCTTGGCTGGATACGAGGTGCCCACCAAGCTGCTCTACCACTTCCACTTCTCAGCTGGATGGAGGGGGAGACAGTAAGATGTGGAAAAAAATTGTAGGTCAATATAGAGGCAAAAGCAATGGTCATGTGTGGAAGCAAAGGAAAAGACTTTTTCTCTTCCTCTCACCAGTAAGTGATATCCAGCTACTTTCCAGAAAGCAGGACTTCAATAAACACAGCAATTGCTCCGGAAGACAAATGTCACAAATAATGAATGCTCTTCTCCTCCTCTTTTTCTTAGCTTTTATTGCTGAGCAGATATCATATGGTGTGGAATATCCCTTTGGTCAGTTTGGGTGAGGTGTCCTGGTTATGTCTCTTCCCAAGATCTTGCCCAAACCCAGTCAACTGGTGAGATGGGAATGTTGGGATGCCAGCACAGCTCAGTGTGTTATCAACACCTTTCTAGCTCCTGATGCAAAACACAGCACTACAACCACTGCTGTGGGGAAAGGGAACTCCATCTCAGCCATATCCAATGCACTAAGAACAGATAATGTGGATTTACCCAGTGCAAATCATGCTGGACCAGATTGTTTGCTATGCTAAAATGACTGGATCTGTGGATGAGTAAAAGAAGTGGATGTCATTTTCCTTGACTTACTCAAGATAAGTCAAGGACACAATATTTTGTGTATCACATTTAAGACATAAAAAGTCCAGATGGATGGAAAACTGTGCAGGTAAAGCCTGGTTGGGTGTTGAGGCTCAGAGAGTGGTGGCTAATGGGCTATGCTACACTTGATTACCTATGGAAGAGAAGTATCTGAAGTGGTTTATAGATGAATATGTCTTGTTTGACATCTCTATGCACAGAAGGAGGCAACAAAGTCAGCTTTGCAGATGACCCCACAGAGACCAGTTAACATGGTCAAGGGCAGAGCTGCCACTGGGAGCTCACCAGGCTGGAGGACTGGGCCAGCAGAAACCCTGTGAAATTCAACAAGGACAGATGCAGAGTTCTACATGTGGGCAGGAAAGAAATCTTGCAACACTACAAGCTGGGAACTGACTTCTTAGACTGCATCTGTAATATTCAGACCCCAGTGACACACAGGAGTGAGTTCAGCAGAGGGCCACTGAGATGGGCAGGGGCAGGGGCATTTGCCCTGTGAGGAAAGGCTTAGGGTATTTCTGTTTCCCCCTTAGTAAAGTGGTCACTGAAAATAACACTGAAAGGTATCATTTGGCTTTGTTACAGAGTAATGGACATTTTTTAGTGTTTATACAAGAGGTTAAGAGGTGAAGAGCTAACTAAAGTTGTTGAAGCAAATATATGAATTTGAGATACTGGTAACAGGATACCTAGCAGCCTCCCATAAGGTCTAGCCTAGCCTATGAGCAGCTACATACTTTTATACAGGTCTTTTTAGGTCAGTAGCTAAACTGAAGGTTTTAGATTTTATAACAATAAATTCAGTAACTCCATAAATTCACAGGGTATGCTGTTAGACATTTAACAGCAAAGGAAATAATATAAATAAATGAAAAGACTGAAAAGCAAATAGAAGAAAAGCGTAACATCATGAGATCAGGCATTTATTAGATAGAAAACACTGGTTTGTAACACGGTTGAATTGATACGGTCAGTAATGAGATACAAGCACTGAAAGATTTGAACATACAAAAGATCAAAAAGAGTGGTTCTTTTCAGTCTGCTTTTTTTCAAAGTCTAAAGAATATAGCACAAAACAGCTGTGTTGATAAAATCAGTTTCAAAGGCAGAATATTCCATGGTGGAGCTGTACATGGCATGGAGCAAATCTGTTGAACTTCAAGAAAACAAATTGATAATACAGGATGCAGTTGATGTACTCGGGGCTCCTTTTCTGCTGGTAAAATGGGTGTGCTGGTGATGGTACCTTTTCTGTGCATGGATGAACTTTGAACCAGCCAGCAGTGCTGTCATGGCTCCTCAGCACGTGGGTGTGCAGCCACCAGGGCATGTGTTGGGCTTCTACGTAAAGTTCACATTCTGCGCAAAGCCTCATCCTGAAGTGACTTAATTCCTAGGAGTGCCCACATTAGGTAGTTTAAAGTTATGAGTTGTGAGGATAAGAGTTGCAGTGACTCTGTTTATATGTACCTTTTGTTATATTAAAAATGAGATCATGTGTAATTTAACCCAGAATTCAGAAATTATCCCAAGCTATTCTTGGAAGCTAAGGCACACTGCTGTTTCCAGGCTGCATTCATATCCAGTCTCCTGAGTAAGAACTTGTATCTAAAAGGTGAGATTTTTCAGCCTTTCCTAGTGGTCTGTCCTCCCCCAGCAAAACACTGGTCTCTTTAGTGGGAACTGGGAAATCAACAAGAAGCTGCTTTAAGCTTCTCTCTCCCCAAAAGCTTTGTAGTACAAACCAAGTATCCAGCACAAATAATGAAGGAGCAAGGACAGAGAACAAAACAAAAGGATAACAGGATTTATTGGGGAAAAAAAGTTGTAATAATATGTGTTCAGTATTTCTGCTTTCCTTAAATCTATTCTTTATAAATACGTGAAAAAAAGGATTTTGTATTTTGTTTGAAATCTCTTAACAGAAACTCTTAGTTTTCTCTTGAAAAGTTTCACAGAGAGAACTCTTGACCAGCTTCAGCTATTGCCCTCTAAACTGTTGAGTATTAAGTTCCTTATTAAGTCTTTATTAAGGAAAACATCTCAAGCACTGCCTACAGTAATCTAGATAAGTTATTATATAAGTTATTGTATAAGTTATTTTCCCTCTTATTATTGTTAGTATTTTTTTATTTTCATTCATTTCATTTAATTAACAGCTAACAAGCCCTTTATGAACTCTTTTTTGATAGTTAAAACACAGTAATTCAGTCGATACTTTTTCACTGTATTAATGCAAATCTCGATTAGAAGTTACACTGTTCTGCATATCAGAGGGATGAAGTAAACCTAATGTTAAAAAGTATCCCTACTGATGGCAATATTTCACTTGGTAACGATACTGGGAAAAATACTATTGAATTGATAGTAATATTTAGTAATCTACATTCTGCACAATTAAGGATGTAGCATGTCACAATAAGCTGCACAGAAGGAAGAATATGCATTTATCAGATGTGTTACTTAGACATTTGTCTCCATTGTGTAAGTAGAAATTTTGCATAATGACATTTTATTTGTGGGAATAAATTGTGCATGAATGCTTTGTGATTACAAACAGAACATAAACAGTCATGACTCTAAAATTTGCTGGTATGAGAATGGCAGTTGGAGAACATGAGTTTAATTGAAATAGAGCTTATGTGGCTTGATTGGAGGTGGTACATTCCCTAAGTTTTCCAGTTCTTCTCTGATAGGAATAGTGAATTTGTTTCTTGGTGTTGAGGTGGCATTGTCCATCCTGCCTTTTATTTTTTATTTTCACTGAGGCAGTGAACAATTAAACTTCCAATTTTTTTATCTAATTTTTTTCTTCCACAGCTTTGGATTTGTATGCTGCCATAGAGAAGTCCATGTTAGTAACTGCATTTTCCAGCTCAGGCAGTGACATTTGAAATAGGGCTAAGTTGAGAAACCTATTGAGGTAGTATAAAGAATGTTACCACAGTATATACCTGTCGATTTTTGTACTGTTTTTGGAGCTCCCAGGTGGTATGCAGATAGGTGACCTAATAGAATTCACACAGGTATGTGGGTAGTAGGTTAAGTCCTGATTTTCAGTGAGCAGTGTTATCCTCTTTTTGCTGTATGAGAGTATTCAGGAGCAGCAGCAGCACAACTACAATATGCTTCATGTATCAGCTGGGCAATGTGGACGTGCACTAATAGAAGTATTCAAACCAGGTATCTCCAGCCCTCAGCTCCTGAGGGAGCAGCACAGCATGCCAGGAGCAGCAGCCGCTCCCTGAGAGTCTGTGTGCTGTGCCTCAGGGTATTACAGGCAATGGGGTTTTTTTGTGTAAGCTATGTAGTGAGGAACACTGCTTTAGACCTACAGGTAAATATTCACAAAGACTATCTCCTAAAGAAACTGGAAGAGTGTGACACTGCATTGTACTGTGGAGCTGCACAGTGTTTTGTAACTTTTAACCCAGCTCTTTTGGTACCCTCTGTAGTAGGTAGCTGACTTGAAAAGGCAAAGCTGGATTTGAAACAGGGAGAAAGAAGAGATAAAGGGGAAAGCAAGAGATAAAACAAACACAGGCTGTTGAGTGAAAAGATAGTATTTTTCTGAAAAGTCTCATATATAGGTTAGAAAAGAATTTCTGGCCTGTGCTTGGGTGTTAACAAGGCAGGTGAACCAGACTCATGCTGACTTCCACAGCTTCCATATCCTTATTGACAGCATTTTCAGTAACAGTAAGCATTATATTTTTTCTCTCTCTCTCATGCTATAGTCTTTTGTACTATACAAATATTTTGATTGCAGCTGAGTCAAAAAATATGCTCTAATCTTTCTCTCCAACCTGTCAGTAAGGTAGTAACACAATGCTGGCTGTTGTTCTGAAACCTTGAGAGGTTTTTATTCCATTTAACACAGTTAGTACGCGATAAACTTCAGAAAAATTAATCTTTGGGCTTGGTAATGTGCTTTTTCATCTTGGCACATTGAGATCCAAAATGTACTTCTTCCTCTGTCCCCAGAGAATGCTAAATGGCACCATCAAAAATCATTCTGAAATGCAACAGCTTTCAGAAGGCAGAATAAGAGCATCTGGGCCATTAGCATAAGCAGTCTGTGATGAGAAGGCACTACAATTGATTATTAAAGTGACCTCATATTAGTCTTTCCTTTCTCTTTCTTTCTTTTCTTTCTTTCTTTTCTTTCTTTCTCTCTCTCTTTCTTTCTTTCTTTCTTTCTTTCTTTCTTTCTTTCTTTCTTTCTCTTTCTTTCTTTCTTTCTCTCTTTCTTTTCTTTCTTCCTTTCTTTCCTTTCTTTCTTTCCTTGAAAATATGAAGGCTTTCATTACCACTGGGCATTAAACTTTTAGAAGTGCAGGTCCTTCTGCACTTTTTGTTTTTTTTTTTTTTATTACTGCTTGATGTTGGCTAGATGCTGCTTTTCTACTAAGGAATAAAGCACGAAATGTGAAAACTGGAGGATATAAACACTCTATACAGATTATCCGGCACCTTTACATCCAGTCATGGTGTCAGCATTGCAACCACTGTAAAAACTATTACTGATTTTTAAGTGGTGATTTTATAAATATTACTGAACAGGCCCAGCAATAGATGATAAGAGGATATTAGTTCTTGAAGATTGGGGCAGGGGAGACGTAGAGGCTTTTTTCTTCTATACAGAGAAAGCCTCTAGTAGTCAATAGACTTGAAATACATGAATGGTAGAAGTGTTGAGCTCGTGAAGACTTGATATTATAGCACAGTATTCATGAATCCAGTACTTGCAAAAATTGTACATGAATGAGCATAGTAGTGCTACAAAATGAGTATCAGCTGTAAGATATAGCTCCCTTCCCAATTTAAATTGTGGTGGCCATCAGTAATCTCCTTCACTAGTGTTTTATAACAATTCTCTTTTACAAATGTTTACTATTCACTTGCATCCCTAATGATCATCCCTGGGCACAGTGAAATCAAAAAGAGAAACTGTAATGCCCTCACCCCTAATTTGGCAAATGCTTAGCTTCCTGTTTTATGAAGCACTAAAGTGTTTCTGTCCTGTAATCTTTTATTTCAGTAGTGAAAAATGGAATAGATGCCACTATTTAATGTAATGAAAAATAATCACAGTGCTCCTGAAAGCTAATGTAGCAGAATATTCTTCTTATAGAACCTCTGTAGTAAACTACACTCCACTAACCTTATCTTCCGTACTTGACAGGCAGCAGCCTGGGGTTTCTGCTCTAGCAATTCTGTTTTACTGGTCAACACAGAATTTTAATTAAACATAGCTTATAGGCTGCATCATAAATGGAAAAATACAATTAGAGCATAGTCTTACATGGAGTTTATTATGGTACATGAAGGTAATCTTATTTTTCCTCTAAACCCACGACTGTCTAATGGTGTTAGATAATCAGTGGTTCAATCACAGAGTCACAGAAGCGGGTCCTCTGTAATATGTCCAATTCATTAAATTTTTACAGGCTTTTACACTAGAAAATGGGATTTTTCTTTTGCCTTCTCAATAGTTGTGCCAGTTTATAAATATATTTAGGTATTACTTTAGGAAAAAATAGGCCAATAGGTTAATAGTGAATTTTCAAGTTATTTCAGATTTTCATAAATGCGTAAAATAAAATATGTCATTTGCATCTATATACTTTAAAGTGCATATATTTACAGAAAAATACCTACTTATAAATTTGGACAAAACATCTACCTTTTTTTTTTATTTCATAATTGGAAAAAACTCTATCTACTAAAACACTTTGAGAGAGAAGCCTATGCACATGTATGGGGGTGGGTACATGTTTGTGTGTATTTTTTTGTACAGCTTTTACTGATACCTTCCTCACTTCTCTCTAAGGAAATGTAATATTAGATGGGCACATATGAAAGCAACATTAAGTTAATTAGGAGAAGAAAACTTTGCAAGGTTACATGAAAATAAAATGTACTAATAGTATTTAAACTTACTTTATATTCATCCTATATTATAGGGTTTGGTTAAAGCATCATTTTTCATAGCAGATTTTTGCCTTATTTATCGTGCATGCATTGGCAATGAAACTTACGGCAGGGTCAGTACAGGATTTGTGCATCAGCTGCTTTATGTTTGAATATTTATGGATTATATTACACAGTCTTGTCCCAAGATATACAGGACTTTGTGGGAACCTTTGTAGGGTCAATCACCTAGTTTTTATTCAAGTTCTGAGCAGATCTGGAAAGAATATCACTAGGGCTTTCTAATGCTTAGTGTCTTGACAACAAGTCAGTGACACGCCCCTGCAACAAAGCAGGACTGCAGCCTCCTGGCCTGCAGCTGGCAGAGAGTCACCAACTGATCAAGCGAAATGATCCTCTGCTCAGCACTGGGGAGACACAGTTGGAGTGCTGGCTCCCAGGGCTCCCAGTACAGGAGAGTCGTGGACAATAGAGATGTGGAGTTCCACATCTGCCAGTCTCTGGCAGAAGGTTATATCCTTCACTGCGGGATTGGAATAGGGCGAGCAGGAACATCCTCTGAGGGCGATGTGACATGAATACCACAGCAGTCCAAGCAGGTTCACTCAAGAAAGGATCAACTATTACTGATGCATTTAAGGAAGAAGTAACAAGCAGAGATTAACATTGCCTTTTAACTCTTTAATCTCCCTTTTGCCAGTCAGGCTTTACTTTCCTATTTGCACATCAGTAATTGTCTATTCGCATTGTCAGTGTAAAAAAAATGCTCAGGTCATCCAGAAGTACTTCTTTATGACCAGTTTAATGACTGTTCTATATGATCTACATCAGTTCTATTCTGTCTAGTTCGGCAGTCATTGTCCCCAAAAAGTTACTTTAAAAGTGCAACTGAGTTTAAAAAGAAAGAAAAAAAAATCTGAGATACGGAATTCCAGAATCAAATTTCCTTATAGAATCTCCATACCACTCCCCATACATTGTGCCATAGTCTTCAACTGCACAGAAATCAATACCTGTGCGTGGTGGGAATGCACATCCTTTTGTGAGTGTCCTCCATCAAAGTCATCACATCTGGCACTGAGATTTTTATTCTGTTTGTGTCAACTGAGATACTGGTCACATCTGTCTGGTGCCTTTTAAACACAAGAGGAAGTTCTGTTGGCAGTATAATAATGTTTTAAGCATTCAGTGTGAGTGATAATATAATATGTATGGATGTACATAAATATATATGTGACAGTTTGCTTATCCATGAACACAGATTAATTTTCAAGATCATTACATTAATGCTGAAGTGGTTTAGTTTTTAATACCAGAATGTTTTAGGGGTCTCTGTTTCTGCAAAATTTAGTTAGCTTTATATACAGAGGAAACTATAATATCTTATTTTGGTTTGTACTTCCATATACTGCTGCATACTCCTATGTCCCTGATTTATAACTAAGCTTTGGAACAGGATGTCTTTGGAGGCTGTGGAATTGCCATCACAGTAAGATGGGAACAAACTTCTTGGGAACATTTCAGTATAGTCACTGTACTTACATGGCAGGAGGCAAACTCTTTTCGTTCCTTCTAGACCAACTTTTCCAATATTCCTAGGAAAAAAGCTCAAAAACCAAAGTATTTTTTTTGTATGTAGCTATTTGGGAAAACTGAATGCCCTCACTTCCTCTAGCAGTGATGTCACATAAGATGTGCTAGAGTTGTTGGCTGGCATAACTGTTTTAACAATAAAGGAGCTCAACTAAAATGTGCTGTTCTAGAGACTTATATCTGTGTTTGCATACCAATTTTCAAGTTACTACTACTTGTGGCTGCCATGGGGTGTGTTCAAGGTTTGGCATTTGCTTTGGTCACTGTATCTAATTTCTCTATCAAGCTATTTCCTCAACACCCAGCAAAGATCCACAGTTTTGTTATTAGAAATCTTAGCTTTCTGTACTGTATTTACTGAGAGAGATAACTCTTTGTTTTTCAGAACTTCCATATGGCTGGGAGAAAATTGATGATCCCATTTATGGCACTTATTATGTTGAGTAAGTTCCCAAGTTCAATATTAAGTTACTATTAATATGTCATAACCTAATAGTAGTATCCTCTGCAATGCTTAATCTGGCAAGGAATGGGTACAATTACTTGACATATTAAACTAAGGGTATACCAGGAATTCTCAGTCATCAATGCAGCTCATGTGTCCAAATACATCCAATGTGTCTCAAATCAGTGACTCAAGCATTCAGTCATTCTCCAGGGTCTGGTTTCATGGTACTATTCCAGCTGATACTTGTACAAAGATCATATTCATTAAAGAAATGTTGCATTTTCTATGTGAGCTTTGAATATCCAGTGAAGTAGAAACCTTGTTAATCAATGAACAAAACAAATCCTAATCATTTTAGCTCAGTTAAGATCCGTATCTGGGTAGTCCTTCCTTGCTGCAAATCAGGTGTTTATACTGTTTGTACCAGAAGGTGGATTATTTATATGATGCATATAAAATTTTAGGGATATTGTGTTTTATTTTGTATTTAAAAGTGCAGCTGAAACAAAGACAAGATAAATTCTGTTTTCATAGCATAATCCCTGCATTCATTTTTTCAGATTTTTAGTCATGAAACAAGAAAAAAAACTTATTCCTCTATGCAAAGGGTAACAGAAGGCTTTTGTTCAAGGTAATAATAGAACCTGGCCAGTTCATGCATAGAATAAGTAAATCTGAGAGTTGAATTTCTCTGCTTTTTACCTTAACACAGTGAATGAGTCTCATGCAAAGTGACTCTGGAATCAGAATCGTGATACCTGTCCCAACTGGTCAGCCCAAGCCAGTTTAGTCAGCCCAGATTCAAGCAAAAAGATAAGTTTTGAAGTCCCTATGTAATACCATTAAATTACTCCCTCTCATTCTGCCCAAGTTCTTTTATGATGTCCCCAAGTGCGTAAGGGCTGGAGTTCTCGTATCTCTTTGTACTTAATCTCCCTGAAGATTTCTGCATGTGCAATTATGCAGCTGCTGAGTGTAAGTAAGTCTTCTGTCCCATTGGGTTTAGTGTATTTTGGTGAGTAACAGGTGTTGTGTGATTTCTGTGCATTAATCACTTGCCGAGACCCCACTTGGTTGTTAGCATGACCCAAGGTATTCTGGTACTGGGGAGGCTCACACTTCAGAGTCAGAAAAGGAACAAGTATTTATCTCCATTTCATGTCCAACCACAGGTAAACAGACATAAGGAACCAGGCCCAGATGTTATCATGCAATTACATACTTTAGGGCTGTTACTGACAAATTTATTAATCCTACCACAGATAAGATTTGTGGATACAGCAAACCCACTGCAGTCTCAAAGGTTTTTAGAAGTAAAATAGATGTTCACGGGATGGCATTAAAACTGCAGCTGCACTAAATTCATATGGAGTTTTATAGACAGTAAAACATAGCTGCACTTTAATTTGCTGTCTGAGCTCAATAAGTTTGAAACAGAGATTGCTTTCCATTTTTCCTGCTAAAACGTAACAGTCACACCTTTTTTATTAACAGTATTCAACAGATGAGTTCATTTTTAACTAGATAAAATCAGATTACAATAAACTCTCTTAATTATGTCATAAAACAGGGTAAATCATGAAAAGCAAGGTTATGAATTTCCACGCATTCAGGTCCAGTCCAAGTTTACAGGCAGGCCTACAAAACTGTCAGTGAAGGAAGGGCTTGTAATCTGCTCACTGATTCTTGTTTGTGAGGATGAGCAGTGAGACAGACAGGCTCTGTTTCACCTTACGAGAAGCAGCCACTCTCAGCTTAAATATTCTGAGACCAGAGGCAAAGCTAAAAAAAAACCAAAAACCAACAAAACAAAATAAATAAAGAAAAACCTCTTGCTAGTGAAGTTAATAAAGACTAATCACAATGTATTTGCAAATTCTGTTAAGAAAAAGGGTCTCTAATATAACTTCCTCTCTTAATCATGCATGAATGTAGGTGTGAGACCTTACTATAATTTTGATTTGCCTTGATATGCAGGTCCAGACTTCGTTTGTAAGGAGTAGACATTTGACATAAATAAGTGTTTGCTGTATGTTTGCTCACTTTCATGCAATCTGGTCCTAATTTATAAACTAAGAACTAGCAACACTTAGCTGTGCAGGGCTATGGAGAGAAAGTAGTTATTAGAGTGCACTGGGTCTTTCAGTATTCTAATTGCCAAAAGATTGTTTCTCTCTTTAAGGATGATTAACTAAAACACAGAGCTCAATTTCCAGACATGGTCTGCTTAATTGAACAGCTAAATTAGCCATACAGGTAGTTATTCTGGAAAAATATACCTCCTTGACTTAAAATTCCTGAAAATGCTCTGTTACTACTCAAATAGAAAAGGTTATTTCAGGTCTTTTTGTCATTATAAAGTATTATTAACTGCAAAGTGTGAATGTAAAGAGGAGCTAGGCACTAACAAGTTATACATTAGAATGTCCATCTTTTAGGCATCCTGATTCTTTGTTGGGTTATAGGCAACAATTCCAAAAGCTGTAGTCGCAAACTACCAAAAAAACCCATACATTAAAGCAGGTAAGAAAAGGAGATAGGTTAAACTCCTTCTGCTGGTGCACATGCTTAGACCTACTTCCATTTTGTCAGGGCTCAGCACCTTGGCCATGAATTAAAGTCTGCAAACTAGGGACTCTTGCCCATAAATCTCCTAAGGATGTGTTTCAGTAGTCTTAAGCACATCTAATGTGAACCTCCATCACAAAACCAACTTAGTCTGGCCACAGTGACTCATGACATGTCTTATAGGCTGGCTGGTGCTAACAGTACCTCCTCATAACACAGGGATAGTATTTTGACCTCACAAGTAAATGCAACCCCAAAGTAAATCCTACCTTTGAGGGTTTGTCCCCACTTAAGATATGGTGAGCTAACAGAGGACAGCAGTACCAGCTACCCCTTCTTTTCTGCAGAGGGAAATTCAGGGTTGAGAGGACTAGAAAGCAAACAAAAGGCTGAATGATTCTTCTGCACTAGGAGAAATTAGCTGGATTAGGCTTTGGATTAGTCATTCAGATTTAATATACATTATATAAAGTAAGGGAAGAAAACTGAGGTTAGAATTGTTCACTGAATTAGACACTATGAGAAATGAGCAATACATTTTGGGCTACTATCCAAAATCTGTTTTAACCTCAAAAGCACTTATTTGTAACCATCTCTAAAACTCACATTTGGCTTGTCTTACTAAGGCCTAGGTTAGTAATATCTATTTTGTATGATGTTGAAGTAGCTAGATGAAAGGCTAGAAGTCCTTTCAAGAGAACTACTTAGCTTAATAATTTCTTTCTCAAGTAAACTCATCAGGAGCTATTTTTCTGATTTAGCCATGAAGCTTTATAGAACTTAAAATTGCATAAAAGGGACATGTTTTATGTATCATCAGTCTGGGAGCATAATCCATTATTACTGACTGATAAAAATGACTGATCATCAGAATAATTTTCTTTTCTTTGGATTCTCTTTGACACAATATTTAATGCAGTTTTTTGAATTTCACATTGTCCTTTTGAAACTGCATACTACCACAAAACAGTCAAAATATGGGAATAAATTGAAGCTAAAAATTATTAAGAGTGCACAAACAACTTGAGGTGTTTCAAGTAACTCTGTTAGTCTTCTTATCTGATCTGATAGGACAAAGTGTCATTTTCAAGATAGCTGTTATCAAAGACATTTCTGTTAAGTGGACCAAACTCTACCTAGAAACTGTAGATAGGCAGTAGAAAACAGATTCTAGCTGTGATATCAGTGCCACAGTAACTATTGTTCCTTGAGCAATGGGCACATTGTATGTTAGCTAAAATTCCATCCTTTTTTCTATCACAGAACCACATATAAATTGGAACTTAGGTCTGTGAGAGCCCTCCTGCAGCACTGAGATGTGCCCTGCAATTAAAACATGACACTAAACATAGTTCAAGATTCTAAATGAAGATCTGGACTGTCATCTTGGATACCCATTACATCTGCAGAATATGACACAAAAGCCATGGGAAACCCAGGCTCTTCTGGGTGACCGATGAAGAACAGGGCAGGATACTTTAGAGCCTCTAAATAAGATATGATCTCTATGCTGTAGCAACCCTGGTTTTAACCTTATCAAATGCTAACATAAAACAAGGTAGATATTGTACCCTGTATCTCCTACTGGAAGCTGTTTTGCAACTTCCCATTTCTCCTTGTGAGAAGACAGATTTCAAGTCTGAAATCCTGACATCTTTAATACATTCTAGTATTTACATCCAAATGTATTCATAGAATGCATTTATATATCAGAATTAATTCTGCTCGAATAAAAAGCTAAAACTTCTTTGATCTTCTGCCATAGAAGACTCTCTTTCACTAGTCTTCCTGTAAAACCTTTCCTATAAATTCATTTTATTTGATCATGGGTGGTTATAACTTTATGTAGTATTTCACCTGATAGTTATCACTGTCTTGGGTAATGGCAAGAGTAGTATTTCCTTTACAGTATGGAAATACATCACATGATAGGTGGCAGCATGAAACGTACTTTTTTCATGCTTATGTTAGTAGTTCATGATTACCTTCTTTAATGCGTGTAAGTCTTGTCTTTCTCTATTTTTACCTAGGAAAGTTTGTCTCTGTTCCATCATAAGTTTCAAGGTTTGCAATAGACTAAGGTGCTGAAGACCCTGACAATTAATAGAAATGACAAGTAAAAATCTAGGAAAGGAAAGTCTACCATCTTAAACATCCTGTTTTGAAGAAGGAAAGGGACTTTGTCTGCAGCATAGATTAAAATTTACAAGAAAACTATTAATCAAAATTTTAGAGTACAAAAGTAAGTTAGCAGCCACTTGAATGACTTACAGCCATTAAAGTAGCAACTTTAGGAATTATCACATTTGTCTCATTAAATCAAATATTCTTTTACATGACTGGAAGTCTTTTCATTGCATTAACCCTGGCCACTAAATCCTATTTAGCAAGTGTATTGCAATCCCATAGGACTTGCTGCCTTTCCTCTACCTCACTTCCTAATGACAATTCCACTTACTTTCTCTGAAGCACTGGTAGGATCAGAATCCCAGGGAACTTGAAAAGTGCTTAATGTGGCACAAAAGGTCATTTCAATGAAAATTGAAGGTATTCAACCCTTTTAGAATCTTAGCATTTCAAAAGTTCCCAGGTCACCTTTCCAAGTGCTTAAAGCCCATGATTGGGATTAGATTTTCAGAACTCAATAGACAGTAGCCCACTGAGAACAAATAAGCACGTTTGAAAGCCTGCCCTTCTGTACAAATGTATTTACTTCCCTGTAAGAATGTTTGAAGCACAAGCCCCATTTCTTAGTTGTGATCCTATCTTTCAGATTTGTTCCATGCAGCCTACTAAATTGTTTTGCCTTCAGACAACGTGTGAAGTGTATCCCAAGACAGGATTGTAGGACTGCTCAGTGACTGATAAAATGTGTGCTTTAGAGAATTAAAATCAAGGATATGATAAGATGTATGTAATTAAGATAGTAGTTCTAAACAAAATACAGAAAAATAGTGGTGTAATGACAGAGATGTACTTATTGATCTATAGTAGGAAATGCAAAACTTCAAGAAAAAATGTGTACCCTAACTTTTCTTATATTTCATATACTGATCTATATAGTTCTAATCTACCATCTGACTTAGTTTCTGCATCCAATTTTTTCTGTACAACTGAGCAAACATACACCACAGTATTAGAAAGGAATAATCTTCAGTTTATTTTCTATGCTAGATTTATTTCTAAGTTGCTATCATAGGAGCACTCTGTGTTCTAGGCTTTTCCTTTGCTGTAAGTGATGGAATAATTTCACTTAAAGCTAATCAATAATAATGCACAAAACTGGTTCGGAGCCTTTGAATCATGCACAGAACAGTGCTCATGCTGAAGACATGAAAAACTGTTGCTGTAGCATGCTTCAGCAGTACTGCTGTTTAATATGTTGTCCCACTGATCAAAACCATTTGTCTGTAGCAGAATTGGGCATATTGAAATGATAGGACACTGCTCAGTGCTGTTCATTATGCGGCACAGATTGTCCCCAGCAAAACTGTGTGGAGTAGAAGGGACGTGCTCAGGCCCGTTGGGGGTTCATAACGGTTCGCTCTCTGACCGCACACACCTTAGTCACACACATTATTTCCTCCCTTTCCCCAAGTGAACCCATTTTTTAATCAAAACCAAATTTTTTCCAGCCACATAAATAGAAGAACTCAATTTGAAAACCCTGTCCTAGAAGCAAAAAGGAAGCTACAGCAGCATAACATGCCCAACGCAGAACTTGGAACAAAGCCTATGCAGGCCCAAGGTTTCCGAGGTACAGTACTGTGTTATTCATCTTAGTTAAGATGAAAGTTCCTGCTCTCCTGGGTATGTGACAATGGTTTTGTCATAGTCTGATTAGAAGAGTAGTGTTGCCAATTCTCACAATGTTATCACCTATATCCTAACAATTTTCTCCCTTAAATGTCTGACTTCCAATAGTTGCAGGACTCATGAGCCACCTAAAATGCCTAAGCTTCAGAGGTGCAGAGAAAAGTCAGAAAAGTTGAATCTAGTGTTTCCTAAAGGCTGAGAAACTGAAAGTACAATAAGAGCCCTAAAGTAATTTTCTAAATAAAATCATAAATTCTGTCCCTGGGAATGTACTCTCTCTTGAGCACTTGTTGAGGTTGGCAACACTGAAATAATTAATTGTACTTTCTGTAAATTACTCTTAATTGATGTTTGGTATGTTTCTAAGCTAGCTCATCTAGCAAGCATCAATTAAGTTAAAAGCCTCAAGCACAGTGTTATAGGAGTTTACAAGAATACAGCCACTTAGTAACGTAAAAATTAATGTGCTTAAAATGAGCTGTGTAACCGGCAAACAGTATTGGTAGAGACGAATGAGCTTTAAATGTGAGGCTATAGCCAGAGAATGAGGCTTGTTCTCCTTTGCGACAGTAGAAAGCTCCTCATCAACCTTACCTAGACCCAAATTTGCCCGCCTGCGCCTCGCCCTCAGGAGGTCCCGCAGCGTGAATGACCTGTCCCAGTGGCGGCGCGACCCCGCCGGGACGCGCAGGCTGTACGGTACGTGCTCCGCTGCCACCAGCCCAGCCCCACCGCTGCGGCCGCAGCCGGAGCAGCTCAATTCACAACCTTCACACCTTCCTCCAACCCTTCCTCACCACGTGCAGCATGGGAGAGGAGCATGGGGAGCCCCCCACCACCCACACTACACCAAGGCACGCGGAGAGGGGACACGAAGGTTGCACAGAAGTTGTGTGTGTCACTTGTTGGATGCCAGAACCCCTGTGTGTCTGCAGGGAAAAGCTCACCTAATGTTTAGCTCTTCTTGGTAACAAATGGAATGAGATGTTCACAGGGGATATTTTCCTCGTTGTGGTTGGAAGGGAAATTGTGGAGAATGTATTACTTTGTAGACAAAGCAGAATTTATGGGTTAGGAAAGAGGTTTTTAAATTACCTCACAGATCATTTTTATTGTTGTAATTATTTTAGTGACACAATATCCACTTCTAAATGTATTTCTAATATGAAAGAATATTTATAACTCCCCATTTATGGCTGGTCTGCCATAGATAAGAAAGATGTTTTAAGTTTTGTATTAATACAAGAACTCACAAGTATTTTTCCTGGAATGCCTGCACCCTTTGTTTTCTTGCTTTTCATACACCGTCACTTTCTGTCAGCTGTCCCTTCTGTGCTGTGATTAGATCAGAACTTTTGTCTTTCTTGTTTGTGTTGACTGATGTAGAAAAACCACTCTTCACCCGTGATGCATCACAGCTGAAAGGGACTTTCCTCAGCACAACTCTTAAGAAAAGCAACATGGGGTTTGGATTTACCATCATTGGTGGGGACGAGCCGGATGAGTTTCTCCAGGTGAAGAGTGTTATTCCTGATGGGCCTGCAGCACAAGATGGGAAAATGGAAACAGGTAATTAAGAAGGTTCCTCCATTCTTTTATATGAGAAGTAGAATAAGAAATATATTTCTGAGTCTCACTGTTTCCATGAATGCATTTTCCATATGACTTTCTGTGTTAATATGTAGAAAAGGTAAGTTTCTCAGTAAAACTTCCTTGTAATTTTCCTTTCCAATAAATGCCAAGTAGCTTATTTTTCTCATTTCATGGTATTTTAAGGGAGAAAAGATGTCTGCATTCTCCTACATAAAAATGGCATATGATGTTCTGTGGTTTCTAGACTGTTTACTTAAGTGGAGTCTGGAAAGAAAAAAGACAGGCAAAGAGAGCACAGACTACTAAGTGCAAATTTATTTCTTCAGAGAGGATATTGTTGCACAATAATCTGTTGAGTCTGATCGAAAATTGTTGTCTTTATAACCATAAAAATAAGAGTTTTCAATGTGGCATATTGACACATAGGCATTTGTGTCCTATTAATAAAGAATCTGTGAGAACTAACAAAAGAAAAGAAACCTCCTCTGAGGAGATATAAAGCTACTTGGAAGATCTGGACCACCACTGGGAATATTTTCGTGTCCACAGATTAATAAAGATTGCAAACCACTGTCTGAAAGGTTTGTAGGGTCATGTCAGGTCCGTGTATGAATTAAACTCTTTTGGAGGAAGATGAAGTCAGTTTCCAAGCGAGCTGATATCTTCTGAGGGAGAAGACAATCAGAGAATAATAGAATAATTTCAGTTGGAAGGGACTTCCAGTCACTAACCTCCTCCTTAAAACAGGGCTAACCTTGTGGTTGGATCAGGGCTTCATTCACGAGACTTGAGAAAATGTTATATGACATAGATTCCACAGCCTCTGTGGGCTCCTGTCCCAGTACTTTACCATTCTCAGGGTGAAGATATTTTTCCCAGAGAACCTGTGGATGCCCCATCCCTGGAAGTGTTCAAGGCCAGGTTGGATGAGGCCCTGAGCAATCTGGTCTAGTGGGCGACATCCCTGCCCATGGTGATGGGGTAGGAACTAGATGATCTAGAAGGTCCCTCTCAACCCAAACCATTCTATGGTTCTATGATTTTTGTTCTTTAGATCCAGTTGGGCTTTCAACTGGATGAGCTTGTTACTAGCGACTGAAATCCTGTGTTTGTGCAGCTCTGTCACTCTGTACCATTTCTGGAAATTTCCTTTCATCCTTCTTTTATCATAGTAAGTGAGTGTTCTGGTCTATCATATGTCAGAATAAATCACTCTGAACTCTAGTTTATTCTGTAGGACTTTCCAGGACCTGACAAGTAGGAAGTGTGAAGGTTGTGAAAATGAGTATTTAAAAAAAAAAAATATATATATATATACTTCAAGTGTTATTTTATAGCTGGCATGATGTTTCTAATGCCAAAAAGATAAACAGAAAATTTATATGAAGAAGTAAAGTGTAAGAAAGAAGTAGAATATAGGTTGTTTGCCTTGGTTTTGTGAAAAACAGCTTTTTTTAATTCTCATTTCTTGTTGCCATTTTAATTTAATGCAATTTGGTTCCCAAAGACAAAATTTATTAAATTAGCTGATTAAGATTATACAAAAAAATTCCTGAAGTTCAGAAGATTTCAGTAATGTGAAATTCATTTTTCCCTGATATTTTCACGTTACCTAATACATGGCATGAGTGCTTTTCCTTGTTTGTCGTGGTTTAGCATTCTCAGGTGCAGCACTCAAATATACTTACTTGTTAATCCTTCTGAAGTGTGGGCTGGTTATTGGTGAACCTGTTCTTATGGAGTTCTTTTCTCTGGAAAGCAGTTATCCTTGCAAATTACTTAATTTTTTATCTTAAAATTGGATATAGATTTCATAATACTATTGATGATGATTATTGTAGACATGAATGAGAATAAATAGGAAAAGGGTGCTTTAAAATGTATAGAAATAACATTGATTTTTTTTTCTGAGATTACTAATTCAACTATATTAAGAATGCAAAACAGAAATGTAAATTCAAATACATAATCAGTCTATAATTATGTAATCCCCAAACATACAAAATTACATCTCAGAACAAATTTTGGTCTCAAATGTCTTTATTGTTAGGACTGAGAGAGTTCTGATGTAAAGTAACTGGAAAATCTCAGGCTAATGATTGTGGCATCTAAAATAGATATCAACACTTGAAGTAATCTCTAAATATGATAATGGTAAACTGAAACAATATGTTTAAGGTCAGAATGTTTATAAAGGCACTACTGTTCAGTAAAGTGCTTTTATTTCCTGATATCCAATCCTTTTACACTTCTTAAAGTAGGATTTCTCTTCCTATGCAGCCATTTTACAATATAATCAACTGATGGTATGAAAACCTCCCAGGTTCCATCAATTGCCTTTTGTTCATAAAGCTGTTAAGATATAACTTTGAAAACTATTTGAAATTACATATGTTCCTTTTTGTTTGTTAGGTAGGTATCACTGGATGATGACTAGAGCTTTTATAATAGATTTTATTTATTCTTTTGACACAAACTGTGTGCTGTTGTTTAATTTATGTGCACTCCAGCTATGATCAGAGTCATAGAAAGCTTTGATTAATGATCAAAACATACTGTGGCAGTAGGGCATCACAGTAGATGGGGACAGTGACAATGATCTGTGAAGCAACCTGAGTAAGGGATAACCACAGGTGGTGGTGCACCCAGCTCTAATATGATTTTGGATCCTGTTCCTTGCAAGGCTGATACTATTCTTTGACCAAGTGGTTATAAAAATCTTCATGCTTCAGAGCTGCATCAGATTTTGGAAGAAAAAAGAAAGAAAAGCTACAATCTCTTTCATCTTACCTGCTCTTGGCCACAGGCTGAAGACACCATTACTGTACTTCAAGCTAATTGTTAAAACACAAGCTTATAGGAAACTACCATTGTAACTTTGGTTTACTTCTCCACCCAAAATCTAATGTAGGAGTCTGATACAAATGCTATTCAAAGATCGAGTCTGTGTAAGAAACTGTCACCCTCTAATGTGATCATAACAAAGTGAGTTGACCTGCAGGTTTCAAAACAAAACAATTCTGGACTTCATCCTTTGGAACATAGAATCATAGAGTCACAGAATGGTTTGGGTTGGGAAGGGCCTTCAAGACCATCCCATTCCACCCCCTGTACCATAAACAGGTACACCTTCCACTAGACCAAGTGGAATTCCGGCATGTTGACCACACCACACAGCTTGGTGTCATCAGAAACTTGTTGAAGGAGCACTCAATCCCAGGGTGCAAGTCACCAACAACGATGTTAAATGGTGCCTATCCCAGTACTGACCCCTGAGGAACACTACTGAGAGCTTGGAAGCCTCTGGAAACATGGAAGCATCTGCCTGACAGTGACTAGGCATTGCTGTGATGCTATGAAACAATAAAGCAACGAGTGCACAGGAGATATCTGAGGTCCTGACGATCTCTCAGCACCACTTGGTGCCCACTGCTGGGCACTAAGAGATATTTATATTTGTCCTAGCCCCGCAATAAACCTCACAAGCAGACTTAGAGGAACCACGTCTCAGTGGATGAGTCAAAACCAAAGAAAATTGCATTCCTGATCCCATTTGCCAGATGTTTCAGAATTCGTAAGGGCTCTTATGCCCTCATGTAAATCTGGCATCTGTGAGCTAATGGCTGTTAATAATACTGCAAATGCCTTTCTAGGACATGTTTTAGTATTTGGAGCTCAATCAAGCTGCTGGATACGAACATTACACTCCACAGCATCTACATCTACCTCAGGACAGCCTAGGAGCTGATACCACAGTCTTTTCCGGGAGGTTATGTTGCTTTGTCTTGTCTGAAGCTTCACGCAGCTGAAATACTGTCTGTATTTAAGAGGCCCCTGCATCCCATTAAAATGCTGAGTTAACATCACTGGTAAAAGACTGCATCTACACGAGAAGATTTTTATACAGTGAGTGCTTTTGAATGACTGCTGTTCTAAGGCAAACAAAGATTTAGGCCTATGGCTGAATCAGATAAAAGCTCAAGCTGCAAAGGCAAAAACTTTTCTACAGTTCTCAAGGTTATTCAGTGGAACTGGATAACTGAAACACTCCCATATAATCAAGCTCGGGGAAAGATTCTCACTCTGCATTTCAGCAAACTCCATTTCCTTTGGTGAAAATTTCCAGGAAACAGCTCAAAGACATGATGCACAAGTGGTTAAATAATGGAGTCTGGTGATGACCCTTCTGACTGATGAAGAGCTGTGGTGATTGCATGATGAACTTTCCAGAAACATATATATATTTATATCTACATATATAGATAGATATCTGTGATGAAATGTCATAGCTCAACAGTGTGAATCAATAGTGTGAATCAAGAAAGGGAAACATTCTTTCTTTCTTCTGCCAGGCCAGCTTTAAGATGCTAAATCATCTGTAAACAATGCAGACTCTGGCTTTTTTAGGTGTTATTCTTTCAGGAATGGTAGTTTTACTATGTTAGGTATCTATTCTAGAGATAGAAATTCATAAATTAAAGATAAGGTTCAGCTAACAGATACAGATGTCTACAAGGCAGATGCCTACACCTGCCATATAAGTAGGCCTCTACCACTTTTGCATGATTGTAATAGGATGAAGCCTAGAGACTAGAAATCTGGAGTCTAGAGATTGGTCCCACATCTACAACTGAGAATTTCTAATACACCTTAGAAATCTCCAAAGGGAATGAGCCAGCTGTTAAAAATGCCTGAAGGAATGATCTATGGCCTAGCTGCTATCCTTGGACCTACTGTCAAGACCCATAACAAGCTTGTGCGTATGATGAATTTTTCAAGAAGCTGAGGTTACTTTAAATGTAAGCAAATTGGAGAACCCACATTTGTTGATGTACGAAGTCATAAATGTTGCTATTTAGCTGAATAAGAGCAAAACCAAAGCCGTTACCAGGTAGTTGACCCTACAGTGTTACTTAGCTTAGGGAATAATTATCTAGTTTCATTAATGCATGTTTTTCACAATGAAGCTAATATCTTACAACCTCTATAAGGAGTACTCAAGACAGACGGAATTGGGGACATCTGCAAAAGGATATGGTTTTACAAGTTCAAACAGATCCTTAATCCTGTTCCCTGTTTATCCATCGTCAGTTCGTATGAACAAACCACCTAATGTCAGATCAGACACGAAGTAAGCAGTGCAGTTTCAGCAACAGAAACAATGAACTATGTATGCATAAAGAATGCCTTCAAAAAAGGAAATATGTTAAAATAAAGTCTGGGTTTTGGTAGTCATCTGGGAATATGAATACTATCAGAATATCACTAAAGGACTCAGTGTATCATGACCACTCATGACTGTACCTATCTTCTTTTTCAAACAGATCATGTCTCTCTCACATGCTATCGGTCAAAATCCATCTCATAATATTCTTTTACAACGTTCCATTCCCTTGGTAGCCAGCTGTTTACCACAGCTACCACCTCAAGAGGTTCCCTGATCAGGAACTTGATAAAGAACTAGTCACACATGTATGTAGGGCTTCACTGCCACAGTACCAGAAGCTGGCTGAAATTTAATTATTTCACCCACCTGACACCACCTCATCCAGTGGCTCCAGGAAGACTGGCCTCAGAAAACCAAGGCAGGGTGTTGGAACATGACAGACTGTGCTCTATATTTGCGACAGGTTCAACCAAAACCTACTCTTCCTTTCACCAGTGGTACTGGTTATGTTTTCTTTTTGTGAGCCAAACCAGAGGTAACTATTTCCTAAAACCACAGCCTGGTTTTTGAGTATGAGTCTTCTTTCATTTCATAATTTATTTTGGCTTTTCAAGGAGTACAAGGCATCCCACTTCATTTAATCCACTCTATGTGTCTCACCATAAAACTGTCACGTGTCATATAACTAATGCCAAAACTCTTCAAGAGGTGTACAGTTAAGATAAACCCTGTTTTAAGAAATTATCAGTGTTGCTAGTCCTCACAATTTTATCCTGAATCTCTGTGTAACCAGAATTCTTTAAAGGACAATTCTTAATTATTTTTTTTGTTTTTTAAAAGGGACTAAATGTAAATCTTCAATTTCATAGGCTAAAAGTTTATATTTCTCTGTCACAGAGGAAAGTGCTGAAGTATGACCACATTATATTTAAGAGGTTTCAAGTATAAAACAAAATAAAAAATGCCAGTTTTACTATTTATTCGATATCAAGTATTAAGACACTTTAGCTAGGGAAAGTGATATGACTAGTGGTTTTAAATGTTTGATGATGACAGTTAAACTAATACTTGCATCTTAGAAGTATTAATAGCAGTTAAAAACTTGGTGACAGAAAAAGATTATTTTTCAATCTGCCTTTCTTTCATATTTTAAAGTAGGCAATTCATTGAACTCTGCATGTAAATAGAAAAGCCAGGAGATAGCACTTAGGTTTCTAGAAATTTTTAGTGCTGCTATTACTTTTTTCTAAGATTAATTTGCCATTATTTTTTTTGTGTTTCTATGGCTTTCAGATAAAATGAACTAGTTACAGTGGTCACAGTAATATCTGTAAATTTCTCTTTGTGTTAACCAAAGGACTGGAAAAGGTGCTTACTTTTGTCACAAAGTTACTGAATTGTAATCTCCATGAGGTTCCTATTTTAGTGTTTTCTTCATATTTTAGTACTTATGATATGTTGTTAGGTATTCACCAAATGATAACCAGGATAGAGATGAACCTACACTAAGAAAAAGGTATCTCTATTTTGTATACCACACACTTAGTGTCTGCATCTGAGGTCTTTATGTGCATCTTGTCAAACTTTTTTGGTTGGCTGGTGTGATATTCAATATCCTTGTGTTCTCCCTGAGTTGCAGAAAATCCATGTGTCACTATCTGTTCTGCCTGAAATGGAGTTAGAGGTTGAGTTTGTGTCACCCATCTGAGCTACAGAGCATTCATTAAGCACTGCATACAAATAGACATTCCTCGAGGTACAAAGACAGCTACTAAATGATTTTCGCCCTGTCATTTGGCTATTCCCTTGAAGTCTTCAATTAAAATTATTTATACAAACAGAAACAGCAATTGCAGTAGAGCATCTAAGCTGGATCTCAAAATGCTTCTGAAAATAGACAATATGTTCATTAAGCCATGGGAACAATTACAAAAAAATTCTTAGGAACTTCTTGTCTTCACATCGTATGTCTCGCTTCATGAGATGATTCTGTTAGTACTAAGGTACTTAGTGATCTCTGACTCCATATCTTGGGGTTTAGCCCTAAAGTTTGTCATAATATAGAAACTTTGTGAATCTTCTGTCTCAAGTTTTAGGCTTAGTGTCTTAATTCAAGGCAATTCAAAGCAGAACATTAAAGAAGATAGATAGGGAGGAAAAGGTTGCCTCCTGCAGGTAACTGTGACTACCAATACTTGGGTCCAATTCTGTTGCATAAACATGGGTGTCCAGAGTCATTAAAAGTTCCAGGGATCCCACCCAGCCTCCTCCTGCCCTTCCAGGCAGCAGTCTCTTGTAAGTCCTGTGTGGTGCCTGAAAGTTGCATATGAATATCTCAAACGCCCAAGGCTGTTGTAAATTACATTAGACACCTGTTTGAACAACCTCTTTCCTCCTTCAACAAGGAGTGCATTAACAGACTCCTTTGTTTTTCCTTATCATCTGTTGCAGGAAACAATGATTGATTAATTACTATAATAATAGCACTTTTCTTTTTTGACAGTTTTAAGGATATTTGTTTCCCCTAACCTAATTCAAAGCTCACATTTGTTGTTTTATGAATACCTAAAAGAAACTACAAAACCCCTTAATTTTCTCTCATTTAACTATTCCAACAATAGTATTATAAGAGGTCAGATGGTTGAGTTCAGCTATGTACTGGGGATTATGAAGTCATTTTCATCTCCAGCACTTATAATATTTTGCTTCCATATATTATTGGCACCCATAAAGAATATACCAATATTAGGAGTGAATAATATGTGTAACTTGTTTTCTTTCCTATAGTGACTTTTCTTCAGAAGACTCATTTTCCAGTTAATACACAGAAATGCAGGAGGAATTTGAAAAGAACAGCAATCTTTTATTTTACTTTGATAAAATCCATATTGATACATAGGAGGCAAATCATACTATGCATGGTTTGTGGCACTTATTTAATTTTGAAAGAAATTTACATTTTTTGACACTATATTTTGATCTATGTTTATCAATCCCAAGAATGATAATGTGTTCTTGTTTCTTGAAGTAGTAAAATATTGGACACATAAAGAGTTGAAGTTCTAGGTTATGTAAGTGTGTTGCATTAGTCTTCTGCAGGAGAGAGTGTATGAGCAGGTCTGCCTATATGTGGTAAGTTTTTTCTAGTGTTTAAACCGTTAGAGAAACTCTTCTAGCACCAACTACAGGAAGCTGAACATATTTGATTAGTGATGGCTGAGGTCTGAACATGTCCAGGTCTAGTGGTTAAGGGCGCGGCGCTGTCACTGCCGACACCCGGGTTCGATTCCCGGTCAGGGCCACTCCCGGGCAGGTGGGGCTCGTTAGCCCTTAAAGGCAACCCACCTACATCCTAAGGACCTCGCTGCCACCGTCCAAGCTCGCTTGGCCCCGGCAGATGAACCTTAGGATTAAAGGGTGGGCTCAGTTCCGCGCACACTGTGTCTCACCTAAAAAATCCAATGCGCAGGCTGGAAGGTGTAAAGACCTTCCCCGGATCTTCGCTCGCGAAGACTGGCCATTATTATTATTATATAACAGTACAGCACTTACTACTGTCTTTTTATCCAACTGTTTCACCTTTGACCAGATTCTCACTGCATTTATGTTTTTATTTAACGCAGAAACCAGAGGTGAAGTAATTTGATGGGCAGAGAGGGCATAATGGAGATATGACCTATGCTAATATAAAATTTCTGTCTCTTAGGGACAAATACAACACAAATCATATACACAAGGCATACACACCGTGTTTAACCTGAGCTACCAGTCTCAGTCTCTGTAATATGAGTAAGTGGAGGTCTTCTGGTGCTCAAAAGTGCCATATCTTTAGCAGAAAATGAGATCATACAGAAATCAAAAAATACGGTGAAGTAAAATGTGAAAGAGCAAAGGTTAAAAAGCAGAGAGAAAATTTGGACACAAACTATCCAAGTGCATGTAGTCTCACATTCCTATTAAGTCAGGGTCTGACTGCATGGGAAAAATGGCCACAAAGGCCAAAATCATAGAAAAGGATACTAAAACTATGTCATACATATTGCAATATGCAACATACAAAGGCAGAAGAAATGTTAAATGATTTATTCTACCTACTCTCACATACCAATAAACCTTTATCCAATTTTAGTGTTCATATTGTCATACAAACTTGATTTATGTGTGACAAGTCTAGGAAGCCCATAAAATTTTTCTTTGATCTGAACTCCATCATAAGAAATCTGCAGATTCTGCTATTAGCATATTTAACATTGGCCAGGAGATGATAAATATATTGCCATAATCCTCACATTTATTAGGACAGTTTTTGTAAGTTTTCAAGTTGCCCCTTTAGTCAGCACTGTGCAGTGAACTCAGTGGCTGCCAAAAATGCTGCAGTTGCAGAAATAACTTTTCTTCTATCACATGTAATTAAAATCTGTCTCTTGTGATTTGGCTATTTGTATGAACGGACAAAAAATGCACATTGAAAATAAGTCATCATCTCATGTACTATTTCATAGTTATAAATAACGTCATCTTGTTTCTTAAGCATAATGATCTGTGAGGTCAGACAGAGTTTCTTACTATATAAAGAGCTGACAGAGACAGTGAGAATTTCATATTGCATAATGAAATTAATCAAGAACTGTCCCTTTCAATATCATTAGCCATGCCACCTTTAACTTTCTTTTGTTTTGGCATATAGGGCTTTATTTTACTATTCAGTTATCCAAAAAGTAAACATTTAGCTGAGTTTCAGAATTTTATTTTCATTTTGTATTAAAAAATATATAGATAAAGAGTGCTTATTCGCCTCTACCTCCACTTTTGTGCAACCAAATACAATCTGTATCTATATTAAAATCTAATACTTCAGAAATTCAGCTTTTTGTTTGCCTTTTACTATTTTTTGAGAACAAATTTTAGAGGTGAAATTCATAGCCAATTTTAAATCTTTCAAAAATTAAGAATAAATTAATTAGTGATTTCTAAGATACAATTTCTGCTCTATAATTAGAATAGGAAATATCTCTCTTGACAGTTAGCAAGTGTTTTACTTGAATAAATTTGTCAACATACCTGTATCTGAATTTCTCCATTGAAAAGGAGAAATAGTCATTTTAGAAATTTGTAAAGTCCAAGAATTATTGCAGGTAGCACCTTCCATCATAACTGCTAAAAATTTTAGTTCAATAATGTTAATTAATTAGTTAACTAATGGAGATCAGCTTAAGATATTAAGGCTAAATAGTGTGAAACTTCAGTTGTGCAGTATACATTAAAACAGAAATCTGTGTTTAATTGTATGTGGATCACGTTTTTTGTCACTGGTCTGAGTTTATCATTTGATGGGTGGCACAATGTAAAATTATCCAGAGTTGCATTAGAGATGAGGAAACATTTTCAGGCATATAAATCATATTCCAGGAGCTTTATGAACCTTTAACTAATGGGGGCTACAGAGACATTTCAGACAATTTTGTTGTAAGTTCACTTCTAAAGCATCTTTCACTGTCTCTTGCTGTAATCAGGGTATTAGCACAGATGCACCTCTTATCTGACCCTGTTTAGTTGCTCACATAGCCTTTGTAAGAAGAGCAAAGTTTATCCCAGCACTTATGCAACTGCCTCTTTGTAATTGATGACTCTGACATTTTAAAAAATGGCTTGCTTGCTTAAAGACCTGTAATGAAAATTTCTCAATGACATAAGGAGCACTTTTGGAACCAGGAGGCAGGTGTGGAGTGAATCCTGATGAAAAGTGAGAAGCCCCTGGAGAAATTCTTCCAGCCTTTTCTCTCTCTGCCCCACAAGAGTCTTCTCCCCTCCAGCAGTCACATAAGTGTGATATTGACTGTGAGTCAGTGGGTGTAGGTGGAGCTGGAGATGCTCTGCTGCTCCCATATGCTCTGTGCACGCAGCAGCAGGAGATGCCTGGGCAGCACTCGCTCCTCCTCATCCCCTCCTTCAGTAGGCACCAGAGGGAAGTGGTACCATGGTGGTGGAGTCAGGGTCCCCTAAATGCTACTCTGCCACCATGCCAAGATAAGTGAGGGTTGTGCACAGGAGGTGGGCAATTCTTGGTGTGTGGAGCTTGGATGTTTTGCCAGGTCTCAGCTATCCACCTCAGAAGGTGACTTGTGGTTGGAGGGAGGAGAAGAGGGTCTCATCTCCAGAGACTGGGTGCAGAACTGGGAGAAAACAGACTAGGATATGCTGGAGCTGAAGATGAGATAATTTGTTTTTGTTCTTCAGGCAGGGGAGAAAAGGCAGTAATTTTATGCTCAGAGATGGCTGGAGAGTGGGTGTTTCTGTGCATGTGTGAGCATGTAGGAGGCGGGAGGGGGAGGGCAAGGTACTAGGGGAAAGAAGAAAGGAGCTCTGCAAGAGGGGTCTGAGAGCAGTGATGTGAGTACAGATCTTTTAAACACTGGCAGTTTCACTCCTTTTGATGTATTGCTTTCTTCTTCAGCTCCAAATGGAAGTAAATTAAAATTCTTTGTATTAAGCTAATCTCTTCTGTGTTAAAATCAGCATCAATGTATGCAGTATTTACTGAAACTTTCTTTGCCATGCTGAGCATCACCTGTAGTAGTGCTGCGGAAAAGTCTGATAATATTGGACACCTTTTCTTGATAGGTTTGTTCCTTGAGAATTTATTCATAGGCTAATAGTGAGTCATGAAACATGTTGGATTATGCTGCTCTCTGTTATTTGCGATCTCTTCTGTTTCACTTTTATGTATGCAAAATAACAAGTCTCAATAAGCAGTTTATGATTACGGGCCTGAAATCACGTCTTTTAATCCTGTGAACCCCTCAGCTCTGAAGAAGCTGTCAGGGCTGAGGAGGGGTGGTGCCTGTAACATGGTGAAGGACTGAAAGAGCACAAAAAAAAAGTTGGGTTTTCTGCACTGGGGCAATTCCAAAAAAAACAGGCAGCAGAAAGAGGTGGGAAACTGGAAAATTAGGAATTTGAGGTAGTGATGAGAACCTGGCAGTGCTTTCATGTCTTGTAAGGGAGAAGTTCAGGTCATCGTTTAAAAAAACCATCATTGTATGGAAATATGTGGGGCTTCATTAATTATACTCCCATTACTATGATATTATTATTACTGGGATTATTCTCCTGACATTGGGCAGAACCTCAGCCAATGCACTCTGTATCCATCTTGTTTGATGGGGTCTGGTTGACTTTCTTCCACCAAAACCTCCAGAAAAGCCCACAAGGTAGACTGGTGGGGTCAGGCAGGTTGTCCTCAAGTATTCAGCCACGGCACAGACACTGCCTCCTGTCACTGGCTTCAGAAACCACATATGTATTTAACCTTGTTTAATCAGTGGGTTTGAGTGTAGATTCCTCTGCCAAATTCCACACAAAATTCATGCTATACTGCAGTGCTACACATGGTACCATAAAACCGGTCACATTTATGTGTTTATACTTTTAATATCATTTCAGAAAGGTGCTTTATTTTAGTGGGGAAGAGCTGTTCTAACAAAAATTAGAGAAGTCAAAAATACTATTGTCTTATCTTTGCTCATTTTCCAGGCAGGTCACAATGGCAGCATTATCACTCAGAGTTCAAAAAACCTTCCTTTTTTTGGCAGATTGCTTTTGACAATCTGTTTAGTCTGTCTTACTCCAATTATTTTCTGCATATCAGACAAGAGTATATTTTTTTAGGCCAAACTTCATTGCATCAAAAGGAAATGCCGTTGACTATTATATAAGAGATTCAAGTGTTTCTAGTGCAGTTCCTATTTATTGAAAAAATAGTTCTGAATTGTTTTGGGAAATAGGGATAATATTAAGAATTGTACTTGAGCAATTGTTCATATCAAAAATTCTACTCTAGCCAAGGTGCCAAGCTGATGGATTTTTATTTTAAACTGTACAGTATTGTAAATACTATCTTTCAGTAATCTTTTCAGTTCTGAATGCCGGATAATGAAAAAGAGCACCGTGAAGCCCCTCAGTGATATATCTGTAAAAATGTTGGTTATAATACAGATGTTATAATAGCAGATGTTAGCTTTTATATATTAGCTATTATTGGTTATAATAGCAGATATTGAATGTGTGTGATGAAGTATTTTTAGCTGTGTATGTCTGTGGGTAGGTGTGCTGAAGGTATATATCTCTATGTAAAAATATACATGTATATATGTGAATTTATATATAAAAAATAAACATGCAATTTAGTCCATTTCAGGAAAAAAAAATACAAATAAAAAGAAAAAAGAGGGAGTTCTTTCTAGGAGCTAGGAGATGTAGATGAATTATAATATTAATTCATTAAATCAAGTATTTTTACAGATGTATCATCAAGGGGCTCCATGGTGTTCTTGTACAGTGATCAACCTGGTCTCAGGGATATGGGATTTTGACTTTTCCATGGAGAAATATATCCACATTTAGATGTTAGGCTGATTTTGCATGTGTGTGTCAGAATCAGGAGCTAATTTTCTTCCAGTAAGAATTCCGTGTTGGACATGCTTTATCTTGGGTTGACAGAAAAAGCCAGGCTTTTCCTGGTTTGGATCTTCTACCAGATAAGTTGTGCAGGAGTTGCAGTGGCTATAGCAAGCAACATCGGGTTTTCTCTCTGTCATTCCAACTCTCTGTCTCTTTCTTTTTTTCTAATAACTGGAATGCAGCTGAGGGGAACAGCCAGATCAAGTATGAGAAAAAGGAGGGACTAGAACAAAGACCCTAAAGCAAAGGATAAAATATGAAGTGTAAACTTCATAAAAACTGTATCAAAATCTGTTTGCAGAATGCAAACATACCAAGTGAAGTGTAGACAACCTTTAATTGTTTTCCAAAAGATTACCCTAAATTTGGGGTATATAATACATATCATAAAAGACACTTGAAACAATCTCATAGAGTCAAGACTGGAAGGAAGTCAATGTGTTTAGTCAGTGCCTGACAGCCTTTCTGTGGCTATGCAAGCAGCCCTGTCCAGTTGACAAGCAGAGTGATGCATATTACCTGTACAGTATAATTGCATCAGCTTCAACAGACTGGAACAAGATTTTTACTCTTTCTTGCAGTGACAGCAAGTTCTTCTCCCAAATATTAAAAATTACATGAGATTTAACTTTTCTGTGACCTCTGGTGCAGTTTTTAGGGACAGGCTGAATATCAAACCTACTCATCAGAGTAATTTAACTGTCTTGTGCACTGCAGCCTTACTATTTGATTGCTATCAATAATGGAATTAAATATTCTTTTATATTCTGTTCTAGCTGTAAAAGAGAGAAGTCACATTAAGCTCATATAATTTTTATTCCTTTTTTCCTTCATCTCTTTGCATTTCAGTCAATTTGATGCAACTGTATTATTTTGCCATTAGATGAAGGCACACCTCATATTTTTCTGTTTGAATTAGGCAGTGTGTCTGTCTTTTAATTTGGAGAGTGAGAGATTTGAGAAAATTGCAGAGTGCTCATGTAACTAATTTCTCTTTTAATGGCAACCATTTTTAATCTCTTTCACTTCTTGTTGGTATCTGAGCACATCTGGGTCTTACTTAGGTATTCAAAATCCTTGTTGTGCCTCAAGAGCATCCTTCCCAAATGGATTCTATTTGTGCAAGTGAAAAACAAGAATATATTATCAGTCATCTTAAACAGTCTTGCAAAAGCACGTTCCCTTTAACTACACAAAAATAACCATGCAGACAAGAACTCGTTCTACTTTTCAGTTTCTTTGGGGGGAGGGGGAGAGTCTTTCAGAAGAAGAAATGTAGAGTAGATAGGAACCGAGTTGGGAAAATACTTAATTCTAATCCAAAATTGAACCAGAGTAGACTCCAGTGGAGCAGAAGCACATCTGTTATGTGCAAACAGTTCTTCCCTGTGTGTGCAGACAGCTTGCAATCGGTTCTAGACCTCATTTTTTATATTACTTGTTTTAATGTTGGTATAATTTTTTGAATACCAGGACAGAGCCTTTAATACGTTTGGATAACATGTTCTTTGTACAATTATCTACTGATTGGCAAGGACTGTGCAAATACGGAAATGCTTTTCAGCTTCCTTGGCCAGCATGTGGGACAGTGGATGAGGGGAAGGTGTGGATGTGTCTGTCTGGACTTCAGCAAAGCCTTTGACACCCTCTCCCTCAATATACTCCTGGACAAGCTGGCAGCCCAAGGCTTGGACAGGGGCACTCTCTGCTGGGTTAAGAACTGGCTGGAGGGCCAGGCCCAGAGAATGGTGGTGAATGGTACTGCATCCAGTTGGCAGCCGGTCACCAGTGGTGTCCCCCAGGGATCAGTGTTGGACCCAGTTCTGTCTAATATCTTTACTGATGATTTAGATGAGGAGATTGAGTCCACCATTTGTAAATTTGCAGATGACACCAAGCTGGGGAGGAGTGTCGACCTGCTGGAAGGCAGGAGAGCTCTGCAGGGGGACCTGGACAGACTGGAGAGTTGGGCTGATTCCAGTGGGATGAAGTTCAACAAGGCCAAGTGCCGGGTTCTGCACTTTGGCCACAACAACCCCTGCAGCGCTACAGGCTGGGCACAGAGTGGCTGGAGAGCAGCCAGGTGGAAAGGGACCTGGGGGTGCTGATTGACAGGAGGCTGAACATGAGCCAGCAGTGTGCCCAGGTGGCCAAGAAGGCCAATGGCATCCTGGCCTGCATCAGAAACAGTGTGGCCAGCAGGAGCAGGGAAGTGATCCTTCCCCTGTACTCAGCACTGGTGAGGCCATACCTTGAGTATTGTGTTCAGCTCTGGACCCCTCAGTTCAGAAAGGATATTGAGGTGCTGGAGCGGGTCCAGAGAAGAGCAACCAGGCTGGGGAAGGGACTTGAGCACAAGTCCTATGAGGAGAGGCTGAGAGAGATGGGGTTGTTTAGCCTGGAGAAGAGGAGGCTCAGGGGAGACCTCATCACTCTACAACTCCCTGAGAGGAGGTTGTAGCCAGGTGAGGGTCGGTCTCTTTTCCCAAGCAGCTCTCAGTAAGACAAGACACAGTCTTAAGCTCTGCCAGGGGAAGTTTAGGTTGGATATTAGGAAGAAATTCTTCACAGAGAGAGTAATCAGGCATTGGAACGGGCTGCCCAGGGAAGTGGTGGATTCTTCACCCCTGGAGATTTTTAAGATGAGACTGGGTGTGGCACTTAGTGCCATAGTCTAGTAACCAGGGTGGTAGTGGATCAAGGGTTGGACTTGATGATCTCAGAGGTCCTTTCCAACCTGGCTGATTCTATGATTCTATGGTATCAGAGGGATTTGTGTTATATTTTCTCCACATCATTATAGTTCTCCTTCCATTGCTGCTAGTATTTGTTTTTAATCTATTTCCATGTCATTGAAATGACATTATCAGTTCCACTATTCCCAGCCCTCTTGTGCTAGTCTGGCTTCAAGGGATCTTTGGTCTTACAGAGTCCTTTTTGAGAGCAGCAGCCTCAAACTGGACACAGAGGCAGATGCTCTCCTCTCTGTCAGGGTAAAGGTTTTCCTGTACCTTCAAGCCCAAGTGAACACAGGTGGAAGAAAATGTGCCACCTCTGCTTATCAGAAGCACTGCACCAGAGAAACATCTGTGCTTGCTGTTCTATAAATTCTGAATTGCCTCAGAATCCAAAACATGCTCTCCAGTTTTTAGATTAGATGGACCACTTATTCTCCTTTTAAATCAGTACTGTTTTAGAAACTAGCTGAAGATATATGAATAAGTGTGAAAATATGCATATTTCTGTTTTCTAAAAGTGCCTTTTAGATGAGTTCTACTAGGTGGAACTGTGATATTCAGCATTTAGTTTGCAGCTCATTGCAATAAATTTGGGAGGAAAGTGAAGTCAGAGAATGAAAATGTGGTCACCACAAATACCAAAGTTACCCTCCTTTCTTTTTATGGTCTCTAACAAATAAGCACATTGAGAAGCGTTCATACTAGTTATCCCTATCACATTAAATCATTTGTAGAAGTAGTGTTAGTAATTGTACTGTAGTGAAATGAACACCATGGTATCACATTTTTCATTTCATAAACCTCCTCCACTGTCCCAGTTAATCCAAGTACTCCTAGCCATGAGACTCCTAGCAATGCTTTTACAATAGTTCTGTCATAAGAGATAATAATACACATATTTCTGGAGCAATAGTGAAAAGATTGGATAGTTTAATTCTTAATAAAATCATAGAACTTTTCAGAACTTGTTTCTTCACAGTGTTTAGCTGTAATTCCATTTCCTTATTAACTCTGCAAATCCAGTCTTGACAGTGTTTCAGGAACAGTTTACAGTATTCCAGGCTCACTAGATATTAAATACATTGATTGGTTCATCTTTATGTATGTAAAATTTGTCAAGGCTAAACAATTTTGGCATTCCTTGGTGAGAACAGCTAAAGGACTGCCAGTTTGAAAATTATGTGATTCATTCTTCTAAATATTAATTGGTAACATAATTTATCAACTATTAATAATATAAAATTAGGGAAAATAATTATATTTTGTAATTATAACATTTAGTACATTGATATCAATTATTGTAAATGCTTGTTCTGTTTTATGAATTGGTTTATTGTCCTATGAACAGGTATAAAATCTCCCTTCCATATCATCATAAAATCCATGAAATCCAAATGCACTAGGTCAAACAAACACTGAATTCATTCACTCAGCCATGCTTAAGTTCACTGGTAGGACAATATTATTTATGGTGATATCTCTCTTTTGTTAGTGTCAGCAGCCCCAATTTAGTTTTGAGTGACTCGCAAAGACATTTTGGGTTTCTTTTCATGAACCTGTATTTTCTAGTTTACAGTAAATGCAGAGAGAGCTAAATTAGACAAGAAGCCCTACTTTCATTTTTATACCCAGGGTTGTTTAGGTTTTTTTTTTTTTTTTAGTTTGACCTGAGTTTCCCCGATTATAACCCCTAGTGGAAATAATGACTGTGTCATTTCACTGTATTTCTAAAAATTCCAGTTGACATATAAGCAGTTGACACCTGACTGTGTTTTTTCTCTGGAAATCATATTCTGGTTGGGCATATATATTAGCATTGCTTGCATACAGGTCTGAAAAGTTAATAATTGCATACCTGAAATGCCATAAGAAGCAGAAAGAACAAAAGTTACTTTAATGTAAATTGCTCTCCATTATAAAAACATTAATTTTTGGAGCAGGATTCACTAATATACTCTAGTCTGTTTCTGCCTTCCTGAAGCAGGACAGGGCTCTTAGACATACAACCAGTTAGGGTGTTTTTAAAGATAGGGGAGAATAAAGCATGGAGCACACGTACATCAGTTTCTGCTTTCTCTATCACTCTGCTGCTGGCATTCACTTCCCACATTCTTCCTGCTCCTTCCATTCCTGTACCCCACAGCACACACACACATCCATTCCACACCCCTAGTTACCTCCTCTCTCTAATGTGCTGCATCCATTCACACATCATACTTTTGCCCTTCTTCATGCGCTTCCCATGCAGCAGTTCTTAGAAGGAAGTTTATGGAATGGCTATCCCACTTTTCTATTAATCTCCTTCTATTGCTATGGCTACCATCTCCAATGGGATGGGAGACTACAACTTGCTCTCAGGTTTTGATGGACATAGAAGCAAGACACTCGCAGGACAGATGGTGCCACCTCCTTTGTCGGGAGCAGGGTAGAAATATTGTATGGAAGCAAATGACAGTAAGTGGTAGCCTTTTAAGGAAAAATTAGATACAGTGATAATTTTGGGAAGGGCCTTTTAGTTACAGGCCACCCATGGGATGATTCATGGTGAGAACATTAGGCATACTGTGAGACTGCTTTTTCAGTCGGAACAAATAGACTGATAGAGCATCACAGTCATTCATAATAAGTCATTTTAATTTACTTTTATTCATCAGCTAATTAACAAATTAATAAATTTAGACATCCAGAAAATTAATTATTTTCTAAAGCAGAAGATATGGCATGTTCTTATACACAACATACCATTAATACCACTTCATATGTGAAATCTGAGATTTGACTACCGAACAGAAGGTGATGTATCCGTAATGCGTCTTAGTTTGTGGCAAGTGTTAGGATCCAATCTGAACCCCCTACACTGAACTGGAAAACGATAGAGTATCTACCCTGCAATGGTGTTATTATTGGTCAGATATTTACTGCAGTGGAAATGAAGTCACAACTAAACTGTGACTCTTTAGTGCTATAAACCATAGAAGAGTACTGAAAATTCTCCTCTCTCTCAGAAAGCTCACAGACTGAAACAGAAAATAGAGAGGTTGGATGAGACATACAAGGAGGAAAAAATAGCTAGTGGGATATTGGATAATCCTCATAAAAGGAGAATGGGATTCTTACCCATAAAGCTGTTAGGGTGGAAAGTGACCTTTTCCTAACTATTAAAAGGCTAAAGTTTTCTGTGTGTTATAAAGCAGTTTTAAAGAGAGAGCTTGGTGGGATTTTGTTAACGGTTTTGCCTCCTTCATCTCACAAAAAAAATATTATGCAAGCTGAATTTTGTAGTTTATACTCAGTACTCAGAAATGAGCTGGAAAAGAAAGCTTAAATATTCAGTAGTGAAGGTGTTAAATTGTTTTGCAAAGAATAAAAATATATTGTCCTTGAAAATGAGCGCTTGGCAGTAAAAGAGGCTCTAGAGATATTAAGGCAACATTTGCTTGGAAGGAAGGTCAGTTTGATCATACATTATCCTCTATTAACCTGGAAAAATACAGTAAAGCCTGAGAGAACCAAAAGGAACTCCACTATTTCGCTTTGCCATACTATTTTAAAGCAATATATTTATACATACCTGAAAAACTATTGAGTAGATCTTTTGCTATAGAAATTGTGTGAGAAGCTCTTTGAAGTAGAGGTAATTTTTTTTGCCATACATTTGTATGAGACATGAGTTAATTAATTGGTAATCAAAAATGGCTCCATTTCAAATGCACTGAGGTATTTATATGTAGTAGACTATTAGTAAAAATCCACTTAATTAGCTGGAAATTATTTCACTGTTTTGATATATTTAATTTCTTACTGATACAATGATTCCAGTCTTTAATTTTGCATAAAAGCATTAATCTATAGCAATCCAGTCTCCTTTTAAAGTATCTATCTCCAAAGGGTGCTGACCTTGTAAAACCAGTTGACTACTTTCAAGATACAGCAAGATTTGAGGATTTATATATGTGTACAACTATGAGTGCACATATAGAATTTCTGGTTTGGCATGACAGTATAAGCTCCAATAACTAGGACAAAGCAGTGAATGAGCACACGTTTCGTTATAACAAGGACACAAGATGTTTAATCAGAGTCAGATTCTTCAGCATAAAGTTTGGGAGTGAATTTATAGCATTAACAACAGCATCTGGGACAACAGAAATTGTAAACCTTTCTCTTGGGAAGTATGTGGATGCATATTATTATTATAAATTGAACTTGCTAAACAATACATCATAGCAACACCTTCAGATTTGGTGCCTGGGGTTCAGCAACACATCCATGGTTTGGCTCTAAAATAAGGTGCTGAGTGCTGGCAGCTCACATTGATCTCAGTCAGCAGAATATGGACCTGGGCAATGAATACACAAAAAGTCCACAAATCAAAGCTATAAGTCTTAGCTCTAAATTAAGTTAATAACCTGACTGATAGTCAAATCAGATTTACACTGGTCTCAGAGAGACAGATGGTGAAGTTAGGCATCTGAATGAGCACTTTTTGCAAGTGTAGCAAGAAAAATAGATTATTGATCCAACAACGATGAAAATCACGGTCTTAGTAAATAGATAACACAGTTATAAAACTGACCCATTTCTTGCAGCAATGCCCACTTCAGTTACAGGGAATCTCCTTGGAAACCATAATATCCCTAAAACACAAATGAACTTTCAAGTTATACCTCTATAGATTTTAAATTGAGACTAATCCTAGTCGTCTATCTTTGCACGTTTTTTAAGTGTCCAGCAAAGTTCTGTTGCTTTCACAAAGTACTAATTTAGTATGTGAGTAGTTATTCTTGTCCTCATGGTGCTAGCATTACTCAAAGAAAGAAAAAAGCTCCATTAACTACCTCAGCTCACAAGTACAACATGACTGCCTATTGCTAAAAACTCCCAGTAGCATATATATATATATATTTTTTTTTTTCAATCTATAAAGGCATTTGTCACTGTGCTGCAGAATCTTTGTAAGTGCTCCATCTAGTTCCTCACCTCATCCTTCTCCCTCTTTCCTTCCTGACAGTTTATATCAAGAATTAGCAGTGGCAGTGGTGTGCAGTTGACAACGCTGCTGAAAATGTCTTCCACCAGAGACAGGTGGCACATTGCCAAGATTCTCAGGCGGGCACAGGGGCTGCTTGGTATTTAGATCATGCTTTGCTATACCCTTATGCCTTTAGGCTGCTGGGAGGCTGGCTGGGCTACTTTCCTCCCCCTGGGAGCCATTACCTAGATAAATGTGATGCGCTGCATACAGAAATAAAATGTGCGTACAAAAGCAAATGTGTTGTAAATTTTGACCTCCTTTTTCTGAAGGAAAAAAAAAAAGTTTCATTTCTGTATGAGCCTCTGCACACACTGACACCTTTCAAAGTGATCCGAAATAGCTATACAAACATGGCATACATTTTTTATCTCGCTCTTCAGATCCACTGATGTTCTGTCACGCAGTTCATTCACACCAAGCATTTCAGGATGCACAAGTAGTTCCTGCAAGCAAAACTTAGACAGAACAGGCTTACATAATTTGTAAATAAAAGGCTGCCTTGAAATTTAGACCTTTTTCTTTTCATGTGGTCTTGCCTTCAAAATACTTATCATCTTTTAAATAATTACATTTTTGTAAAGTGGCAGTTTTAACATCCATGTTATGCTCTTGGATGCTTGAAGAAGTGAAAAACTATCTAGGAAGAGAATTTGCCTACTCTTTGCCACTTTATGAGTAGCATTCATTTAAGTATGCTTTTGCTATTGCTTTACTTACTTTTTTTTAATCTACAGTGTTTCATGTTTACTGGATCAGCAAATAATCAGGGTCTTTAGATTTTTCCAGAATGGATTTTATTTCTCTCTCCAAAAAAGTTAAATGCCTCTATTTAAACAGCTTCTACCACTATATGCAAAATACAAGTAAAATGGAAGTCGTTTTTTCCACTAATCCACATCTGCCTGAGTGTAATTACATGATACATGCTGGTTAAGCAGAAAAATTTTGAATAGACGGCTTTTTAATTAAGCATATGCATTGGGTCACAGTAGAATTATAATGGGGTTTAAAAAATTGATTGTACAAAAATGGCACCTGCTTACTCAACAGATCTGATTCTTGGGTAAAGTTGCAGATATATGTCTGTGTCACATCTTTCTGTTGGCCCCTGAAGCCAAGACTGGAGCCAGTGTGCACAGTCCTTCCAATGATGGGAACTGATTTTAGCCCAAGTTAACCATTTCTACAATGATGCTTTGTACAATTACTGACTCAAATGTGACAAACAGATAATCGATGTGCATCTGTGGTTCAGGTTTCAGTAAGAAAATAATCTAGGCCCATCTAATCCCAACTTGAGTGCCTAAATGCCTGAGAATACATTTTGGCTTCACTTTTTGTCTGATTTAAATAATACTTCTTGTTAACCTCATTTTTCCCCTTGAACCTCAGAGTCCAGTAAGTGAAAGGAGGATCTGCGTATAGTGGTTACCTGTCAGCTTTGCTGAGTTTGTCATACATGAGTAAAACTTTCTGTATGTGATGAAGACTGGGAAATGGTTCTTCCATGCCAGTATGAGCAGTGATATTTCAATGGACTATTCAGTGTTCTCACATACCAGCAAGTGGTCCTGAAACTATTTCTGAGTGCAGAGGCAGCTGAGCATTATGTCTCCCAGCAGCTCTTTCCATCTCACTGTGGCTGCTGCAGTACAGTCTATCAGAGAAAGTTATTGTAAAGTTAATAATAAAGTGGTCAGTTTTAAATTTAGCTCTTCCGATCACTAGCTGTGGTTATTGTATTAATGTTCTTCTCCCCAGGTTACATTCTTGATACACTTTGGCAGTTAATTTAATGTTCTTTTTTAGAGGAAATAAGTAAGAATTTACTTGGCAGGTGTTTTAAGTATTCCAGTATTAATATGCAATAGTCATCTTATACTGCAATCTCCTTTGATAAGTTGTTATAATTCAGAAATTTTTATTTTAAAATAAGGGTAATTTTGTAATGAGTATTTAGGGGCTTAAAATAAAAAAAAAAAAAAGACTAATCAGGCTGCCATGAGCTGCAGGATCTTAGGCTTTATCTTTTGTCTGTAAAAGTTATACCATCAGATCTTAGCAGCTACAGCCAAACAGGTTTTACAAGGTTCTATGGCAGTTCAGAGTACAAGAAAAAAGAGAACTTCTGTTTATGCAGAAATCTTTTACATCCAAACAAATGCCTCTACCCATTTGTAAGAGAAATTATTTATTCACACACTGGATTGACACATATGGCAAGTGGAAGGAAGTTGGGTTTCCAAGTTTCAGAACATACTTTGGCTGCTACTGTTTAACTAAAAGATCCCTCACACTAGTTCTCTGCCCTGCTACTAGTAATTGTATGAATGTACTAGTAATTGTATGAATGTGAGTGTAAAAATGGTTCATTTCTAACAGATCTTTGCCTCTTTCCTGACCATCAATCATGTGCTGTTGTTATTAAAATTACCCCCATGTTTTATATCTTGGTACTGGAAATGTGTTAACACCTCTGAATTTATTATTAATAAGCTCCAGCGCCGGCAATCTTGCAGCACTTTGCAGAAAGAGAAGACAAGGTCACTGCTGAGAAGTGACAGAAATATGTGGTAATGACAGCAGAGAGTGTGGGTGGGCAGGTGAAGGGAAAGCTTCAGCAATGAAGTAATCACATACTGCTGGTTCTGAAACTCATGCAAAGCATGCATATGCAGAGTTTAGAGTATATGGTTGAGAAATGCCAGTGGGAATAAGTAGTGCTGGAGAAATCAGTCTGGTTTACATGGGCTATAAATGCAGCAGAAAAATATGCAGCCTGAGTCCTGCAGAGCTGGTGCTTCCTGTACTGACTTGCCAAAACATGGGCTGGTTTGAGCTCGGTTGCTATTGGCTTGTGCTGGCTGCAGAGAGGTAGCAGAGCTGTCTCTGACGCCCACCAAATCACAGCATTCTGTCATACTTTAAGCACATAAACCTGGTACTAAGAGCATGATCAAAAATGCCTCAGAAGCAAATGAGACAGTTCTACTAATCTTCAAATGGGATAACAAATTAAGTGAAGATCTAATCTCTATTTTTTGCTCTGCATTCAGACCTCACAGTTTAGTGAATTCTAAGTAATAATAAGAAGGGCAGTCCAGCAGACACTTCAGATCACTGAAGTACAGATACTTCAGTTCTGTACTGAAGTACAGACAGGAATCCAAGTGCACAAGAAACAAAAAGAAATAAGCAAGGTGTTTGTATACAGATAGTGGGAACATGAGTAAGAAAATGGAGGAACCTTACCTACTTGTGCAAGATGTCTATACAGAAAATCTAGGGGTAATAAAAACTTAGCAGAAACAATAACTGGAATCACTGAGTATAGGTTCTTCAGAAAGCAGGGAAATATAGCTGGTAACATTACATGAAACTGTAGGATAATTTGTGGTGAAATCAGTTATGTCAACAAAACAAATTCTGTTTGGATCAAACACTTCAGGCATGAAAAAAAGTAGTTTTTTCTAGATTTAATGTTTGTGGAAAATATCCAGGGTATCAGGTTTAATTCTGCAACATTATCACAGAGAGGAATGTAAAAAAGAAACTGTCAATAAGAGATGCTGAAGTTCACAAATTGCTTCACCAGTCACTAAACCAGCAAAAGATAGTGATAGTATAGATCTGGTTTTTGCTTTGAAATATGTAGATAAAAAACATAACCTTTAATCAAACATTCAGGCACTGAGTCCATTAACATTACATGACAAAATAAGTAATGGTCAGCAAACTTTAATAAGCCAGACAAACTAGTTAAATAAGTGAAATATTATGGGGCTTTGTGGTTCTTTCTATGAAGAAGACATCAAATTTCATCAAGTCTGACATATTGTGTTGAATCTGACAGCAGGGGACCAGGTTCAGCCATCCAGGAAGTCCCTCCAGACCCGTGTTCCTAAATTTGTCAGTTAAATGCAAGAGCCTTAAGTAAAGCAGAGGTAACTTTGAGATGGTTTGGCAACTTTTGTTGCTGTCAGTATTTTTTAACATTCTTCAACTCAATGGTGAATTTGGACATTGGCTGCCAGACAGAAGAATCTTTTCTTGTGAGAGTGTAGATGTTTGAGATGATGACCAGGTTACCTATTGCCTGCTCTACTGGGTGTCTGTCAAACCTGACACTTCCATCTAGGGAGTCCAAGTCAGATGGCTTCTCCATAAATCAACCCTCCTGGTCTCCCTTATCCCTGGACAGTAAGATAAGGTTGGTATGGTGTGTGTGCAGTTAGTACAGGGTAGTGAGGAAGACGAAATTGGGGAGAACACCTGATAGTTAGGATGTTGAAGTGGAAAAGAGAAGGCTCGGGGAGATTTTACCAATCTATGTAAATACCTGTGCAAAGAAGACGGAGCCAAGCTCTTTCTAGCAATGCTCAGTGACAAGAAAGGAGGCAATAAGCACATGTTCAGGCACAGGGGGTTCCATTTGAACATCAGAAAACACTTTTATCCTGTGAGGATGACCAAACAGTGGCACAGGCTGCCCAGAGAGGCTGTGGTGTCTAGCTTCTTTGAGATTTTCCAGTGCCACCTGGACATGATCCTCAGCAACTCATTCTAGGGGATCCTGTTTGAGCAGGGTTTGGATAAGATGACCTCCAGAGATCCCTGCTAACCTCAATCCTTCTGTAAGCAAACTCTAGTCATTTTAGTAAGTTTAATTCTAAAAGTCAGGCAAAGTTTGTTGCTGAATATAAATGTTCTGCAGAACTTCAAAGATACCCACTCACTGTGAAACTGTGATTTCTGGAGGCAGACTATGGCTTGCTTAGAAAATCAGACAGGAATTATGAAGTGGATCGCTATTATGCTTGTCCATATGCACCCATTATTATTAGAAGCAGCAGTAGAGAACAGGCAGAAAAGATGCTACAGGAACCTTTAAGGGAGTTTTCCTAAAGAAGAGAGGTTTTGAACTTTGCATTAGCATGACACTGGCTCTGTAATGCTCTTAACTTACCTCTCCCTTCCTACCAAATGCTGGGTACTTCTCTCTGTGTCAGCAATGAGGAACTCTCAGCCTGGTAAAACGAGTCAGGTTTGGAGAAACTGCAGTCAAGAGATTCATTTGAAGGATTTCTGAAACTAACCCCTTTTGTTTCTCCTTCCTGTCTCATGATCTGAAACTCTCTTTCTTCCCAGTATAACACCATTGTAGCACCTTCCTTTGAGGTGAGCTCATGCCATTGTGCTCATCACAATTTAACCTTTGGCTGTACATTCTCCATATGACAGTACAGCTCATGGGTCCTAAATGGTTCAACTGTGAGTTACAGCTTCAGAGTGTGCCCAGACATGCTATTTATGTTATACCTCAGAAACCAAAAAGAGCTTTAAAAATATTGATTCGGGAAATGCTGAGGAATTTTCTGCAGTCTTGTGAGGGATAATTCAAGGTTGTTATTTGAAGAAGTTCTTACCCAAGACCTTCTAATGCTCAGCTTTGTATGTTCAGTGACTGGAGAAAAGGGCTACTTGGCCTGTACATTTCTTGACTGCATTCCTTTTGCAAAAGCTAATTTCTTTTCACCAGAGACCTATGTAATGTCAACTAGCTTGTGTGATTTTCTGATATATGAAAACCATACTGGCTTAAGTTTTATATCATATCTAAGCTTGTCCAAATACATAAAGTGAAGAGGTGAAAACAGGCAATGCTTTACTTGCCCAACACAAAAAATTCATTTTTCCTTTTGCACTCTGCTTATGTATTGTAAGAGAGGATGAACAAACAGATTGGTCTCCTCCCACCACATAGCTGCGTTGCCAGCACTCAGGAAAATAAAGACTGCCTGGATTAAAAAGTCGCAAGGTTACTGTTAAGGCATAAGCTACTGAAATAGGAGCATGCATTGAGGAGTTCTCAGTTCATCAGAATCAATCCTATTGTGAACAATGTCAGCCTCACTGCTAATGTGGAAGCCAGGGATGAGAATGCAGGTAAGATCTTTCTATACCAGGGCATGAACAAATCACAGTGAATTGCAGCAATTGCCACAATCATTTGTACAGTGCATTTTTAATTTCTATTAAATTTTGCCTTTTGAAAACTGCTTTACTTTCAGCTGCTTGAGAGAAAAGCACTGGAGTTCTTTCAGCACTGCCTGTGAAGTGACCTTACTTCTTTCTCTTATGTTTTGAAATCTATTTATGATGCACATTTAAGAAAGCATTTGCAGCTCCTAAGGCTTATGTGAATAATATTCATAGTCATTTAAACAAGCTCCGTTAGCTTTTTTTCCCAAGACATCCTCTGAAGAAATTTTTCTCTGAATCACAATTTGTGCATATGCAATTAATTATTGTCAGGCTGTTAGATGGTCTGATCGTGTGGGAATTAACCATTTCGTTTTCACATAGAAACAGTCTTTGCCTTTTGTTGTCTCATAGAAACAGCCCTTGCACTGGCATCCTGATGATGCTCTTTTCCTCAGTTTGCTTGATTAGATCTTTTGATTGAAGTACTTGAAAGACATAATTTCATAAATACACTTGAAGCAATTCCATGAAAACCACCTCATCCTCCCTAAATCATTCTCATTTTATTGATGATTTTTCAAATGCCTTTTAAAAGGATTGTGTTGTGATGTGTCAATTATTGAACTGTGTACTTAGCAAATATCTCACAGTGTTAGGATAATGGCAGGTTAATAAGAAAATCTTCAGTTGGAAAAATATTTTAACTTCTAGAATTTTCTAACCAAACGTCCTTCTCCTTTTCTATAAAGATGCAAACTCTTTCATGACAGTGAAAACTGATTGTGGGTCATCAAACTATTCTGAATATTGTTTGTACTGATCCCTCATTTTCATTTTAATATGCACCTTAATGGTAGCTAAAGATATTTATGGCTATAAATGTATAGATCTATTCTCACAACAAGAAAGAACTTGAACTTATTTCTGAACTTTTCAGTAACAGTAGCTGGTTGGTGCATTCATATATTATCTGACTGGTAGCTCTGCTATATATGTGACAAGATTTGGAGGTAAAGGAATTATTTTGGTTTTATTTGACCAGATGATTAGGTGGAAATACTAAACTGATTTTCAGACATTTGACTGGATTTTTCTAATAGGAACCTATTATAGCTACCTAAAAAATTTGTCCTGTCATTGTCTAGAACCATCATGGCTACAGCAAAATGCCACTAAACATCTCAATGTTATGCAAGATAGGTAGTTCATGCCTAGAATTGGAAATTATGGTAGTAGTTCTGAATGTCTGATGGAAAGTAATGGCATTTAACAGAAAAATGTCAATATCATGATCAATGCAAAAAGTGTTTCTTTATGCTTATGCAGGCACAGTCTTGCATTCCAGTTCCTTATTCCTTGATTCTCAAGTCCACAAGTACTTACTATTAATTTTTTTTTTTTTTAGTTTTCACCAAACAATGGTATTTCTTGACAATACACCCTCCAAATAATCTCCCATCGTGTCTTATAAAAACAGTAATCTGTGGCCTAGACTGACAGGAATTGGAAAAATAAGGAAGAAATGTTAAGAAAAGGTGCATGTCTCTATCCAAGTTAATTTTCCAGCTGTGAGATTCCACAGAAAATAACTGGTACTGTCATTGTCTCTTTGTATTACATTTGCTGACAGACAAACTTCACCTTTTTGTCTCTATTATTTGAGTCAGTATGTTGACTGAATTTACTGTATTTTTTTGGTAGACTTCTATCTCATTTCAAAAAAAATTGCTCTGCATATCCAGTAACTGAAGTTGTCTCATGTTGTCACTGTTTGTTCTTCTCGTTCTAGGTGATGTGATTGTCTATATTAATGAAGTTTGTGTCCTTGGACATACTCACGCAGATGTAGTCAAACTCTTCCAGTCTGTTCCTATTGGTCAGAGTGTCAACTTGGTGCTATGTCGTGGATACCCTTTGCCCTTTGATCCTGAAGATCCTGCCAACAGCATGGTGCCACCCCTTGCAGTAATGGAGAGGCCTCCGGTAGTGGTAAATGGAAGACATAACTATGAAACTTATTTGGAATACATTTCTAGGACTTCTCAGTCTGTTCCAGACGTAACAGATCGACCACCACACTCCTTGCACTCCATTCCAGCAGATAGTCAGCTTGATAGCACATTCCCACCACCTGCCCATGATGATAATGTATCAATGGCTTCTTCTGGGGCCACCCAAGCTGAACTCATGACCTTAACCATTGTGAAAGGGGCCCAGGGCTTTGGCTTCACTATAGCAGACAGTCCTACAGGACAGAGGGTGAAGCAAATTCTAGACATTCAGGGATGTCCTGGTTTGTGTGAAGGTGACCTCATTGTTGAGATCAACCAGCAGAATGTACAGAACCTGAGCCATGCAGAAGTAGTGGATATACTTAAAGAATGTCCTGTTGGAAGTGAAACTTCTTTGATTATCCATAGAGGAGGTAAGTTTGGAAAGTCTGTACAATTACAAAAATGTGTGTAAAAGGTTCTAAACCATAAGACATACATATAATCACTACATCCTTGTTTGCTAGATTGGAAATTAATTTCCATGTTGCGGGAGGTAACACCATTGGTTCTGGAAAAATGTGTCTTCAATTAAGTATCCTAGGGAAAATCTTTTTTGTTGTACATTCCTTTTTGTGTTTTGAGTGTCAATGGTCCCATCTCTGTATAAGGGTAAAACTAGGGCAGTTCCTTTCACCCCATAATAGTTTGTGTGGTGTCTGCAGCAAACTCTTGTAGTCCCAAAGCAGTGCTGCAAGCTTCAGATATACTTGTATAGATTGACTCATTAATGCAGATCAAAATCAGAGCAATCTATTAGCCCTCTACAAGGATACTGGTTTTCATAAGCCATTTTGCCTCCCTTTCCTTCATTGTAAAAATTCTGTACAACAGTTGTTTGGTTTTTTTCTTTCTTAACAACAGAGATCCATGGTGTTTGTTTCTCTGATTTAAAAAAATAGTTTCTAGCAACTTAGTTTTTCTGACCAGCCTGACACAGTAAGTTTGAATATTTACCACTGGAAGGGGAGAGTCAAGATTTACCTGTAAACAAGCAATAACAACAGAAGAAGTTTTAAAAACTTGACAGTGATAAGTTATTTCAATAGCTTTTAATATTTCAGCCAAACAAAATTTCTTTGATGGTTTGAGATGAGCATCCATCATAATTTATTATTACCCGACGTGAATAATGATTGGATTTTTTTAATTAAATATCTTTGTTTCTCTAAAAGCGTTCATATGTCACTTAATGTGCATGACTGTGCTTCAAAAGAAAAAAAAAAAGAAAGGATTCTATGTACGAACTACTTTCCTTCTGAAGAGTAGAAACTGGGAAGTGAAGCCTTAATGTTTGCATATGCCAAATGTTTGTCCTTATGAAACCTACAAATCCTTAGGAAGAGGAATATAGTAACATTTTATCACATACAGAAGTAATAAACATGAGGTGATTAAAATATCTATAGATGCACATTGTTAATAAAATATTTTTCATATATATATATAAGAATGCTTTATGAAGACAAAATCTGACATTTCTTTGGAATGAAAACAAATTAAGAGTGATAAGTAAATTGGAGTCATTGTAGTATATAAACTTGGAGAAAGTTAATTCTTGCAGAGGTGATGTATTTGTTGGTATTAAATCTGTTTTTACGTAACATCCATTAAGAATCTGGAACAGTGGAGTAAGCAACTTTTTTTTTTCTGAAGAAGTTGACAAATTAGGGAGAATAGCATACTCAAAAAAGAATATAAAGGGGATTAGAAGGGCTAGTGTAACCCCAAAAGGTGGAATTTTATTTAGAAAAAGGACCACTAATCCCCCTCTAGAGGAAAATAATTTATAACACCAGTCTTCAGAGAGAAGTGGAGTGTGAAATCCAGTATGCTGAACAAACCTGAGCAATAATAGACAGCAAAATAGATATTTCAGCAATTGGTGCAGGACAGTAGCAAAAAACAGTAGGAAAAAAACCCTGTAGCAGCAACATACTCAAGCCCATGAGGATAATTGCTCTCTCTCAAGAGAATTCCTTCTTAGAGCATTGATTCATGATCGAAACAACTTGATCAACATGACAGTTTAACAAGTTCTGGTACATTAACTGAGCTGCGGTTATTTTCTACACATCACTGTGGCAGGTAGGAGATACTACACTGAGCTCAATACTCGGTAAAAGCAGTGTGTAAATCTACACCATCTGGTCTTTTCTCAGGCCAAACACTGAGGTACAGCTGACAGAAATGTTAGGTCCAAATGCGGTAACATTTAACCCTCTGTTACTGGGGCAGGAGGTGGTTGGTTGCTTTAGAGAATGCAAGGAAAAGAGCATGTTTTGTTCATGGTAAAACAATGACCAAGACTAAAGCAACTGTTTGGAAGTACTGCAGTGTCATTTAACTTAATGGGATGACGCAGAACAAATGCAAGTTTGCTATCAGAAATTTTTGTATATCAGAAATAATGACTATACCCTAGTGGAAGGTTGTGAGACTCTGAAATTAAAAAAAAAAAAAAAGAAGAAAGCTCACTTGTTTGAGTGATTCAAAAGAAGTGAAAAAATAGAGTGTATGAGTCAAACCTATTCTACCTAAGAGATGGCTAAATCATAGCTTAACACAAATATGAGAACAGTTTTAAGATTACAACCTGGGTTTGATTTTTGGTTTTGGGGGTTTTTTGGGTGTTTTTTAGTAAATTCATAGGAAAAGGGAATTTATGTGACTAAATATACACCTATAATTCAGGTTTACTATACCTATGCTAGTCGTCATGTCTGCTTTTATAGTCTCTGGGCAGAAATAAGCTTTTCTATGGTGTAATTAATGTAATTCCACTGTAGATATTTCAAATAAGTCAGGTATACCTAGGTATATCCTTAAAGTATATATTCTGAATGACTGACTATAGAGGGAATTGAGGATGACTGTTTCAAATGCATGTGTCTATCTCACGTGTTACAAATAAGAAACAGATGATAGGATTAGGTCATGTGAAATAATCTGAACACAAAACAAAATTCAAGTACCTAGAGAAACCTGCTTTGATTCTAAAATATTTAATCTGTGACACCAGTAAAGCAAGGCATACTTTCTCATTACTCATGGATCCAATTTTTATTTTATTATTTCTGATGTGTAATGACACTTGAACAATGCCATCCTTTTCCATCATTACCCTATGCATCCTGTCTTTAACGTCTCATTTTTAAGATTAAGACCGAAGAGCTGTTCCTGCTTGTGGATGAGGAAGGCTGTGTTTTGCATAAGGTTGTGTGTTGCCTTGTAATGTGTTCTGTCTCTGATATGAATATGGCCTGACTGCATAGTTCACAGTGGCAAACTCATTTCTGTAAGTGACTTACTTTCTCTCTCATCCAGCAATCTTATCTACATTGCAGACAAGAAACAGATCGACATTGACTGAGATATATTCTCACAGCATCTCATACTGGAAAAAAATACTCCCTTGGATGGACATAGTTTGCATGCTACAGCATTTAAAAAAACCATTGTCCCTCAATCTTAGAAGCTCAACAGCCAGAGTATGCAGGGGAAGGAAAGGTCTGCATGTTTCAAAAAGATGGGGAATAGCAATACTCAAATTTAAAGAGGCCACTAAAAAAACCTCTCTGAACCAACACCAGAGACTTGTCATAGGTTACAACCAACTGGAGGAAGTCCAACTGAATTCATAGTCTACTCACTTTAAAATTTCTAAAGCAGAAATAGCAATTTATCTGCTTGTTACAAAAAAAAATAAATAATGGAAATAATATTATTGTCTATTAAAAAAAATAGAAAGCGGCTCTCTAGCACTGGTTAAACATCTTCCTACCTTCTTTCTGTTTATTAGACAGGATCTTTGGTAAACACAGATGCACCAAAATAGTTCTGTTTCTTTATATCTGTTTTTGCTGAACAGACTGAATGTCTCTATTGATTACTATAAGCTGACAGATGTGTTTGTTCGGGGGAAAGAAAAAAAAAAAAAGAATGGAAAAGGTAGTGGAAAAGCGTTTCCTAAACAAATGAAAAAAATAATAGGGAAAGAAAATAAAGTAAAAGAATACTCAAAAAGATTTATTTTTTTCCAGCTTTACTTCAACCTTCACACTTCATCCTCAGTTTCTGCAACAGACTTCATTGAGTATAGGCTGCTGAAATAGTGTGGAAGAGCTCTCAAAAATCAGTCTTTCTGAAAGTAGATAGAGAATAATTTCTACATTAGTCCAGTACTACTGAAAAACAGCACTTAGTGGTTGAAGTGGTATGTACCAAATTTATGTAGAGCAAAATAATCACTAATGAGGACATCAAAAACTGGTTTTGGCATATTCTGCTAAATGAGCTATCCATGTACCTGGCATATGCCATCTCTTTTGGGAAGTACTTTTGAAATATATGAACCTATAGACAGCAGCCCAGCGCCAGAAGTGTTCCCGTCTAAAAAAGAACTGACAGATTCAAATGCAGATCCATCAAGAATATATAAAAAATACTGTTGTTAAGGAAACCTGCAGACAACCCCGAACTGACAACTCATAGCAGGTGTCGTAAGTGAAACATGAAAACTAAATGCAAAAAGTGGGAGCCTGACAAAGTTCCTACGTCAGATAGCTATTTTATAATCAAGGAATCAGGGAACGGTATAATCCAAACTGGCTCTGACAAACTGGGGCTGTTAGTATAAAATGGAGCCAGAGAAGTGATGCACTGTCCACACTGTTTAGTTGTCCTGGGACTGGACTAAGTCAGCTGCCAGTTTCATCATGACACTCTACGGGAGATAGTGTGGGCCACATGCAATGCTCAAAGTCAAGATGAGGAGGGAGAATTTAACTATGAAGTTGTAAACTGTGTGAATAAAAGAAAGACCAAATATCTTTCTCATATTTTGTATAAACCCCAGTAGAAGCGTGTAATTCCTTAAATCACTAAGAGATACCAGTACATCACACAAAGCATCGGCAATTTTCAAAACAGACAGAAATTTCACAAAAAAAAATCTCTGAATATTCTAGTTGATAAATCCAGCCACTCAAAATGAGCACATTTCAATAGATGGAATCCTACATCCTCAGTGCAATTTCCACGAACTTATCTCAGATTTACCTTTCTACCACAGAGACAATTTTTTTTGGTCCAGGCTTACTATAGGATGTGTTTCAATTCTTCCTCAGCTCAATCTTCTTTTTCTCAAAGTTTTGTTGTCTCTTGGGCAGGCTGCACAAGATAAAGCTGCTGCTATCCTCCTAGTCTGGCCCAGGAATTTCTGATCTCCTGATTCCATGACCTCAGCCCACCACTGATGTCTCTATAGCTTTTACTCTGATTCTGCAGTTCTTCATTCAAAATATTAACAGAGTACCTGGTGCAAACTGGAGAGCCTGTATCTGATGGCTTGCTCATCCCCAGTTCAGAACTTTCTAGTCAACAATCCTGAGGGTTTAAAGAAATTAAGTTCTTGGGAGCATGTTGTACTTTTTTGATTTGGGACTTATGGAGGTTTTCTATCATCCTATTGTGTCTACTCTTTTATATCCCTGAGTCATTGGCAATTCTTTTCATTCCAGTGGCTTCTAAGGAACCCTGTTGCTTCCTGTGGGTACTCTAAGTTAACAGCAGTCTGTTCATGCTTGTCTTGTTCATGAAGGTATGCTTCTTCCATTGCCTCTGAGAAGAGATATTGGGAGATACAAGATCTGGTCTCTCTCATGCTTGCTGATATCCTTTCTCCTCTCCAGACATTTATTTCAACTGATTCCATTTCTTCCAGTTCTTGAAAGTATTCTAGTGTTGAGAGAAATATTTAGCAACCTTTGCATTTTTTAGCCCTGTTGTAATCTTAAATTGCACATATATCTCTTGTTTGTGAGTTTAAGGGACATTTGCATATTAACCTAGTAGTGAACCACTGACATGTTTGAAGTGAACCATGTGATCCACTGATACCCAGAAGTTAAAATCATAAATGTCTTCTATCAAACATGCTGCTGACAGCATTCTCTTTCAATTTTCTCTTTCCAATTTGCCACAACATTTTGCCTTGCCATCCCTCTAAGAAGTGCTCTGTTATTCCTGGATCCATCTGCTTTAAAACTGATGGAAAACAAAGGTTCATAGCTGACCTTTTTCCTTTCCATCTCAAAATTATAAGCTTTTTTTATTACATCATAAATTCAACAGTTTCCTCAGCATGAGTTCTCTGTACACATATCCTTCTCATGCTGGTTTTTGAGTTGTTTCCCTTTTTTTGTGCTCACTTGTGTTGCTATTCTTAGCTAGTAATGCCAAAAATATTTAATGATCAAAAATATTGTGAGTCCTGCTACATTGTCCACTTCACTGACTTTGCTGTTAGATGTCATGGTGCCCTTTTCCCTACCCTCAGCCATGGACACTTGTGCCTTCCTACCTTCCCTACACAAAAATCAGTATTTTGTGCAAAATAGTTTCCTGACAGCATTGTGAGAGGGACAGTTGTCTTTCCTATATTAATTCCAGAAATAAAATCTCTGAAAGATTTTTAGAAAATACTGTTACCATGCAAGAAAAGATGCTGTTATATTAACATACCTCCTGAAGCACTGCTTTCCCAACTCATTTTACAAGGTATGTCTCACCTTAGAGAGTATCATATTTTTAGCTGTGAGGTATGTACTGTCCTAATAACCTTCAAATTATTTACATCCTTTTTGCCCTGCACATTGAGACTGTTTTATACGTTGGATAAACTTGAAAAACTTTTTAAGCATCTTGTCGCAATTATCTGGCATAAAATCTATTCTAATAAATATTAAACATGTTATAGCAGGTAAATTAAAAAATAAGTTCTATAGCCTCATTTATGAAGGGATTCAGTCTAAAGCTCATTAGTGAGAGAAATGGTAACTTTTCAGTAGCACAGGGAATGACTAATTTGAACAGAAAGAGTTAGAGCAGGAGATCAGTTATCCTAAAATTTGCACTAATGAAACTTTCATATCTTTTTTTGTATAGCTCTGAGTAGCAGTGAAACAGTGTGCAATTGCTTCCATATTTCCGAATAAAAGAAAAAGAAACCATAGACCTCCTTGATGAATATGGATTCTTTAAAAAAATAGACACCAATAATAGTTAGTAGCTATTAAACTGTATTACTGGAAGTAATATTAATTGCATCGTGTTTCTAAGTGGTAGTGCTATGGTTTTGTCGCTTCTTTCTTATTAATGTTTGTGCACTGTGTGGTACATTTGTGGATAATTTTGCAAAACATTAGATAAATCTTTTTTACATATATTGCATAGAAGGTTTTTAATGACTATTAGAAAGCATTTTGTTTCAAAAGTACTTTTATTATTGGTGAAACTGTTTTCTAATGTAGGCTTATATGGTCTGTGTGAAATTTGAACAGTGCTTCTCTTAAAACTTTTGGGGACGCTTCTCCTAGTGATGTGTGTGCCTAACTCTTGTTGACATTAAGAGGCATTAGTTTGCACACTGGAGAAGTAGGTCCCTTTAGAAGACCTTTTAGCAAAAGAAACACAAGTGTGTAGACATTCATTCTCGTCATTGCATGTCATAAAGAGGTAACTACCATTGCTCCTATGGCTATTTTGCCATTAAATTCTTATACCCCAAGGTAAGGCTACAAACAGTGAGCAGTCAGACCTTACCATTATTGGGTCTACAAAGAGACTTGCCATGCACCTAGGATTTGTGCAGAGCTGCAGGAACTCTGCCTTCAGGACAGGCAACTACAAGTCTCTGTTGAGGAGTGAAGGGCACATTTGTGTCTGATAACTGCAGCCCACATCACTGCTAGAACCCAAGAGCTCTCTTGGCAGCACTGCAGACTGGTTTCAGTCTCACCTATATTAGTGAATGAATTAATTGAAGAACAGTTTGTTTGAGAAAACAGACTTTTTGGCTTGCCTACATTGGAATCTGGCTAGACCAGAGAAGTTTCTCCTCTGTTCTTGCAAGCAGTATTATTGGAAAACTAATATTACCTTGGACTGTGTATCTCAGTGAAAGATGACATCTTTTGAAGCCAAACACCTCCCAGGCATGGTACGTGGGAGAACCTACTGCAGTACTGAGACATGAAGAAACTCAGGATTTTTTCCCAGTTGCCCATAGTCTAGTCTCTGAGTGAATCTAGCCTTCCTTAGAGGAAAACTCAGCCTAAAAATGGAAAACTACAGAGCTGGACTCTAAAAAAGTACCATACAACCTCTGCTTATGTACCAAGGCATGTCTAAAGTTTAGTCTAAATGTGTTGAACAATGTTTTTGTTGGTTCAGTATATAATGTAATGTCGTATTAAACAACATTTGTTGGGCTTCCAAATCTGTTGTCAAAGTACATTGTGTAGACGTTGTGATGTGGTGATTTGTAATATAGTGCAATATTCTGTAGTAATAAAGTAAGCTAATACACTATGAAACAAGTGAGTACATTATCTATTGTGCTACAGACTTGAGACACAGCACTGGGGAAACGGGAAGGTGTACTTCCAGGCACTTCCTAAGCCACTTACAAGAGCCACAAAACTATTTTGGCCCCTGTGTTCTGCCTATCCAGATAAAATGCAGAAACTAAATTAGTCTTCTAAATGAGGTATTAATCCCTGTACGATTCTTTAAGCAACTTTCATTTGCACTCTTAAAAAGGGAAGGAAGGCTTTAGCAATGGCTACGCTTGCCCTCTATGATTAATACTCAACTTTTTTATTTTTTTATAAACCAAGAATTTAACATTTATTAAATACAACACTGCCTTTCTCAGGAAGCCTCTGGGTGACTCATAATTCAAGCACAATCAAAACCAGTACGAGGATACATACACCTTTGCTGTGTCACCTTCAGATTACAGTATAAAAAGGACATGCAAGCCAAAGCTGTCAGGCACAAACTCTGAAAGCTGACTCCCAAGTGTGTCCAAACAGATTTCTAAAGGAAATAAATTGCTTTCCAAAGCCAGATTTGTCATAACTTGGAACACTATTTCAGCATGTAAGAAACATACTGAGCAGTGTTCCTGTTTGGTAAATGGGATAAATTTTGACTTTTATTTATTTTGTACCTTTTATAACTATAAGCAAAAAGAAGACAAGCTTTCAGTACACACATTCCCAGAGTCACCTTGTTTTTAGTGTATATTTCAGTTGGGTGCAAATTATATTTAATGGACTTTTTAGAATGTTTTTTTCTATAATGAAAGCATTTTTAATTGCATTTCATCTGTTCTAGACTTCTAAAGATCCTGTGATAATTAGAAAAATACTCCGTATGCGTGAATAAAAGCACAGATGCAAAACCTTTAAATGAGAAAATGTTTTAATGATCTTTACATCCATTTTATCAATTAATTTCCATTTCTACAATTAGCTTTTTCCTCTAGCAGGAAGTTTGCTAATATTTTAAAGGGATAAATGATGAAGAAGATAGTAATAGTAATAATAATAATAATACCATTTTTATTAAAGAATTAAAAAAAATTCATTACATAATACTTCAGGGATTAGATGACATAATAGAAAAGGTTTGCTGATTATGGGAAATGCCACAGTATTATTTGCATATATTTTTATAGTTTAACTAAATTCACTTGTCAATACAAAGTCAACATCTTTTTCTTACTATCCATGTGAAAGAATTTCTGTATGTTAACTTGTTCTTAATAAATCTGAGGCATCTGGAGCCAAGCAATGTCTCTCTACTGCAGTGTAAACACTGTCATATCTCTGAAGTAGAGCAAAAGACATCTTAGTCTGTTCCTTGGGGGAAAAAAAGAATGACCAATGGAGAAATACTGTAAACAGGATCCTAGAGGGATAGTGTATCAGAAGACCTGGCTTCTCTTTTACATTGCTCTTAAGCTTCATATTATTTAACATGTGATGTTCTCAGGAATAAGTATCAGGAAGTACTTAGTAATGGTGGAAAGATTATGGCAGAGCGATTCAGCTCTGTTACCGAAATCCAGAACGAAATCAATGGAAGGTCCTAGAGCAGCCCAGAGAGAAGTTTGGGAAAAGTCCTCAGGGCTTTGATCTGTGGCCATTGAGAGCCAGCAGATGTGATAAAGACTCCATCCAAATTCTGCCCTTCTTCACTAGCTCTTTCCATGTTTTGCTCAGTCCTTCCTCAGCCTGCCTGTTTATTGCTTGTCATTCTGGCTCCATTTTCCCTCATTTGAGCAATTCAGAGAAGCTGCCATTCTTGAATGTCAGCCCAGGCTTTGAACTTAGCCTTGCTTTGAGCAAGAGTTTGGCCTAGCTGAACTCCAACTGTCCTTTTCAAGCTAAATACCTATAATATTCTATTTCTTATCTTTGGGGGCCCCAGGTACTAAAACAGAGGGTCTCTGACTGAACATATCATCATCTGGATAATTTTAAACTTCTTCCACAGCATTTCTCAGAGAGAAAGAGAAGCTATTTAATCTTGTCTCCTTATTTCACCATAATGAATAGGTATTTCTTTAAATATGAGAGTTCTTTAGATCTGATGCAATCAGAGAGAATGATGACATGCTTTTTGATTTCAGCTTGCCAGATGTGGTCACAGAGATGATAAACACAACAAATTATTGAAAAATAATGCAGTGTTTGTTTACTTATTGTGTTGCATTCTCAATGGCTTGTGGGGTTGGCCCTAAAATAGAAACAGCTGGTAGTCTGGTCCAACTAACATTCACTAAATGAATACAAACCACAATGATTATTTGTACTAAGGTTCATCTTCAATAAGAGGTTTATCTTGTAACTTGATCATTGCGTATCAGACTTTTAACTTTATCAAGGTCTTTATCCTAACAGCAGCACATTAAGATGCATTGTATTAAAGGAAGAACCATCTATATACAGTTTCATTAAAAATAGTCTTTTTTAAGCATTCATCTCACAGAAATTAATTGTGATTCTACTTTTTTTTTTTTTTTAATGTCCCAGGAGTAAATAAGCTGAAAATCTGGGCAGCAAGGAGGTATCCCTGCGTGATGAGGGAAACAGGCACCTCTAAGGTGCCATTCAGCTACTGTAAATACCTAAAGTAGATGAATTTAGTATTCTAAAAGAACCTATTCTTCCCTGTTCATTATTAAAGTTTTTAAAAACTCCTCTACCACCATTTCATATTTAAATTTCTACTCACATTTGGTCAGATGAATTCCAAATTAACTGTAAAAAAAATTAGATTTCTAGTCTACACTAGTCACAATAGTCACCCCTATAGCCAGTGGTGGAAAATAGGCACCTGAAGAGGATTATTTACATCATTTTATTTAGTTATTGCCTAGGGCAGCTTGTTCTCTGGGTTTGACCATCAAGCTCGATGGATTACAGAGAAGTCTGGCTGAGGACCTTGGTTTAACTGAGCAGCCAGGTGGACAAGGGTGCATGAGATGAGTCCTGACCACACACCAGAGGCAAGCATAGAGTATCAGTTATTTGAAAAACCCTGCATTATCACAAAAGCTGAAATCTGTCTCATTCACTATGGCTAAATCTGGAATCCCATTTATGCTACTGTAGAAAACAGTCTCAATTTCATTATAAAAGTGAAGTTACAAATGTAGACTTGCAGAAAATACTTCATATCAAATATATATTAATATTTTTATTAATATTATAAATTTTCTTGAAATTTTTAATTGTTTTTATATAATGGACTTCTGTCTTTATATGGAACAACCCCACTCCCTACTTAAAAATGGAGACACATAGAATTAGTATGGTTTACATTCAGTTGGAAAATTGCTTCACTGATCAATTTTTTTAACATAATTATAGGTAGGAAATCAGGGAGGGAATTTATTTTTAATGACCTTCCTCTAGGAAATGTTCTTGGCTTTTGACTGTGTTACACATCCAATGAAAATCCTGTAGGAAACAAAATCAGTACTCATAAAGTTTGCAGTTGGCAGAGAGATTGGTCCATGTCATTGGATAGATGAGTATTACTGTTAAAGAGCAATGTGGAATACTTAATAAATTAAGCATCACCAAACAGGAAGCATTTTTGTCCAGTCATTGCAAATTAATTCCTGAAAGAGAGCAAGGAATAAAGCCCAAATTTACCCAAGTGCTTTTGAATCATTGTGAATAATCAGCTGAGCAGAACACCCAAATGAAAAAGGCAAATGAAAAAGGCAAATTCATCACAATTTTTTTAAACTTTATATTTTTCTTAGTAAGACACCATTGGTAAACTTATTGCACTTAATGTTAACAAAATTAATGAGTACCTGTTCCAGATCATCTTTCCTTGCTTTTTAAGTTCATGTTTGTCCTTCCATCTTATTTTTCCATTTTTTCCCATTTACTTCAGAGTTAATGTGTGACACTTCCACATAGTATGCAGAGATGGTCAAGCATCTTGTAGAAGTCTTATCTTTAATTAAAGTTTCAAATATTTTAAACCTAAAATACAGGATTTCTATGGGATTTTCCATGCACTTCTTCATTAGCAAAAGTAATGGCTGGTTCAGCCGTCCGTGTGCAAGGTAGATGTTTGCTTAGTACCCATCTCCTGTAATATCTTTCATTTCCTTTACGAACAACTAGGTATATAATTTCAGAATTTATTTCTTGTGAGGAATCTTACAAGTTCATTGAAAGCTTGTAGAAATTAAAGAAAAGGACCTTGCTTGGGAAAAGTGGTCTAAAACAGAGCAGAAAGGATAGAAACCAGGCAGTGAAAAATTAGACATTCAGAAAAGATGTTTTGGGTCATGTAAACAGTACTCAAAGGAGTCATGGTGTAGGATGATCCTTTTTTCAGCAGATAGGAGGCACAGTCCCTGACCTACAATACTCAGTGTATCAGAATCTATTAGATATAAAACTGCTTTTTATGGTTAGCATGAGTATATATTTACTTAAAACAGCTACAGCCATCCTTTGTGTCAAAAAGATAATAACAGTCTGATGGAGAGCATCTCCTTGGTTTCTTCCAAGCATATAAGCTGCCTTCCCTCCTCTGAGAAGTGCCTGAGTCAGGTCCTCCTGCAGTGAAGACAAATCACTCCTTCCTGAGGTCCTCCTCATGGAGAGAGATTCCATGTGGCTCTGGGTTCTGAGCAAGGGGAGGAAGAGTCAGGGCAGAGACCTGGAGATCTGCAGCCTAATCCAGCAACCTGCTGAGAGGAGCAAACAGCAGACACATAGGTTGGGATGAAAATCTTCTGGGGACTAGCAGGGAGTAAACAGAGCTTTTTATAACTCAGGAAGTCATTGATTTCACTGGAAGCAAGGACCTGTAATGTAGGGACATCGCAAGCAAGGCAAGCTGTTCAGAAGCCCCTTTGATTTCTGTATCCTCCAGTTATGACTTTACATTTTCTCTATCTGAAAACACACGTATTTTAGTTATATGATGATAAAGCTTAGTGGTTTGGGATTTTGTTTGGTTATATATAAAACTGACCCTTTGGAGCTGTCTATAAGAAGGAGTCTGGGCAAATCTAGATAAAATCTTTTGCCAAACAGGGATCCAGCTCAGGTGGGAAGAAAACACAAAATCAAAACCACTATCTATATTGCCACGAAATAGAAAGTAATTTCTTCACCAGTTTGGCTTATTCTACACACTGCAGATTAAAGGCTTGAATGCTGGAAGTAAGGACTGATGATGCTTTTCCTTCTGAACTGATGTAATCTCTGAGGCTATTTAAATGTGAGTTAGCAATGAAGAAAAAGAAACCACTCAGAAATTCTGGGGATTTCAGAGATTTTTACAAAAGGGGGAAGTTCTATTTACAATTTGGGGTTACAAAGACAAAAATTATATGCATTATTGAAGTCAGAAAAAAGAGGCACAAATTGGAATGCAGTGCTATGACTTTACCTTTTGCTATTTAAAACTAATATATTTGGAAAAATACACAGACCTCAAAGAAATAAAAAATAAATAATAGTGGTTTAGAGTGCAATAAATTAAGTAAGAAAATAAATATTTTCCGTATTGAAAATAATGTTGCAGATTAAAACGAACAAATTGAAGTAAGAAAAATGGATACCTCTGAACTTTTGCAGGTGGAGGATCAAACTTAGTCTCTAGAGAGTGAGTATTGATTCTTCAGTACTCACAAGCTTTTTTTTTTTTTTGCTCCCCTCTGTTGTCTGAAAGATAAAGAACTGCAGTGTAATAATATATAAACTTTTGTCATTAAATATAAATGCATCTATTGCAGAGTGCTGGTATAGAATTTGCAATTCAGTTACATTTCTAGCTTGCTCCTACAAGGAAAGGGAGGAATAAAAATTCATGACTTTTGTGTTTGTACACAGAGTTATCCATTTTTATTCATTAATATGTGATAACTACTTGCACACTGTTTTATTTTTTTCAGTTTGCCTTAACAGTCCCCAAAAAACCAAAAGTACTTAACTTTACCAGATTAAGGAGAATTATAGATACTCCCCATGTCTCGCATTTAAGATCTCTTTTTATGGCAGAACACACAACTTTCAGAACATTCTTCCGGGAAAAAATTGTTCAGTGGAGGATCTGAAGATAATTTTGTTTGTTTTCTGTTGTACACTGTTAATATTTTCAAATTGCAGCAATAATTTCAGAATTACTAAATTCTGAGTAGATGGACATACAATTTCTTTTAAGTTAAAATGGGGTTGTAATTGGTTTCCTCTATCCTATGAAATATTTTAAGCTTAAAACACCTCCTACAAAGATTGAGCCCTAGACCTTTTAAAAATTTCACCAAGAGAATATCCACTGAGAAACAGAACAACTCAGTCTAGAACTGTCAGTTGCCTGCTAGATGAAAAATTTATTTATGGTATGAGAAGCAAAGGCCTGCTTATTATAGAATTAATTACTTCAGGCTCCATGTTCTCAGGAACTTCTAATATTTAGTGCTTGATAAATATTAGATGATCCTGCTAAATGTTAGATGGTCAGTAGGTATTTCATCTAGAACTTAACTAGAAATTTCATCTGATTTTTTTTTTTTTTTTTTACCAGTTAAATGTTCAATACATTCTGAAAATGCAGCTGCTTTTCACAAAAATGGCTTTAAAGAATCACAATTCACCAATGAAGACTCCCTTTGTCAGAAGGGCACTAAAAGGCTTTAATTTGAATTAACCTTTTCCTTTCTCTTCCCCTGAAGTAGATCTTTTCGTGTTGGTCCCTGTGACAGGAATTATTCTTTAGCTCGTAAGAGTTAAAACTAGAAATTTTAAAAAAAGAACAACACTGGAGAAATTTCCTCTACAAACTATTTCCTAACTTACCTGATTGGGATCATCAGATTAATAAACCTGTACTGTGGTTGGGTGAAAACCATACAGACCTACCCTTAGCGTCTTTCAACTTATCTATTCTTTAGGAAGACCCAAGGAAAAAGTATTATGACCGTCATGGTTTAATTGTACTGTTCATCCAGATTCCTTCAGCCAGCTGTGGTCTTCAGGCATAAATTCACAGGTTTTTTCTTGTGATCATATGGGAATACTGAGGTATAAGGGTAAACTGAGGAAGAAGATATTTTGCGGATCCAAAGGCTACATCCAAATTTGCTTTCTTATGCAGTAAGTGCTGAATAAGGAGGGACATGCATGCTGGGTACCCTAGCAAGTTTTTCTAAAAATACTAATTTTTAAGGTCCACAAGGTGCTTCACAGTTGTCAGGACTATAATCTCCTCTGCTTAACTTGTCGTGTTTATGTACTGTTCCAGTTTTCTCGGTGTTAAGGGGTTTATTTCCATTACATTAGACATGTCATCTAAATCTCAAGTCTGAAACCAATTTATGTCCCTCTAAGAGACAGAACACTGTCATAGGGAAAAAAAAAATCACCTATTCACAGTTTTTCTTCCTTTTCCTTGTAATACATTCATTTAATACTTATCACTTCCCAACTACCTTGTCAGGATCCTTTATCAGCATCCTTTTTTTAGTGTTCTGTTCATTAACTTTTTGAAGTACTGCACAGGAGTACATGTGACCAGCACACAATCTAAACATCATAAAATTCACATCAATACTGTTCCTCTCTCATTAGACTTTAGGACACAGACATTCTTTATGTTAATTGCTCATCTCCAAACCTTCAGGAATTCACAAAAATGTGACATTTCTCAGTGTTTTTTTGCAAGCCAGCTCATCTTGATCAATTTATCATGCTTTATACTCTTCAGTGTTCTGTACTGCAATAGCATTATGCCAATCGATCATTATTACTCTCTCATTTTTTTCTTTCAGGCTCCTATGGTCTTATGCTAAACCTTCTGAACTTCATGTCATTTTAATCCTTATAATTTAGATCTCTGTAAAGCTTTTACTAATTCAGTTTTGTTCTCCTGGATAAGTTGAATACTGAGAATTACCTCCTGCCTGGCAATGTGAAAGCAAAGGCATTTATCTCTACTAGGTACGTGTCAGTGTGGACAGTATCAAATTTTCAGCAGCCCAAAGCAAAGTAACTTACCTGGAGGTTCAACCAGGGAACTGTGAGTTTAGAACTTCACTGTTTTCTCCACAGTTTTATTACTCCTTGTACGTGGGCCTTCTACTAACATCCCTTGCCAAATATTCTGCTTTTCAACACTAAATGTTATACTTTCACAGCTACGACTCAACCACGTAAACCTTGGCTCTTGTGATAAGTTTGGTTTCTCCGCTTAGTCTTGCCTTTCACAGTCTCTCGCTGTTTGTCAATATTTCTGTTCTACCTGAATCCTTGTAATCAGAAATAAACTTGTCTGTCAAGCTGGTGTGAAGGAGCAGGAAATTGGAAGTAAATTATTACTTTGACTAACATCTGAATCCAAAGCATCAAATAAACATGCTATTGCTTATTCCAGCTTTCACCACTGTGGACAAGTGGCATGATTACTTCTTTATTATGTTATCATTGAGTGTTTGTCATTCCACTCTGTGGTATGAAAATGAGCCAATTATGCTTAGCACACCCTATCTCCTGACCATTCCCATTGTCACAGAAGAGATTTTAAAGGCAAATCAATAAAGTTCAGAACCATGCAGACAGCTTGATGCATATTAAACAAAAAATTCTGAAGTTAGAACAGTGTAATTTAATAATGACAGAAAGGAGGTCAGAGGAAGCCAGCAAGGTCTCTAACTTAACTTATTTATTTCTTTATGATGAACTTTTGTCCAGTGCTCCCAAATCTCAGAGAAATCAGGAGGAGTGAGGCTCTGAGTTCACTAACAGCATACAGGACCATCTGAGATGCACTGGGGTATCAAGAAATCTTCACTGGAATGGCAGAGTAAGGACAACAACTGAAGCTCTGAAGTTTTCCACAGATTCTGTGTCATATCTGCTAATCTAGCATAGATTTCTGAGTAACATAATGTATGGCATCCTTGGAACTAGACCTGTGGTTGTGCATCTGTGTTCAGTTCCTAAATCACAGGCTATGACATGAAAATTTAATTGTCTGAATACCAGTATCTAAATCTGTGTCCATTATAACTGATAGGGGCTTCAATAAACTGCTTAAATGTTGGCATCCTATTCTAACTGAGATGCCCTTGGATATTTCACCTTACTTCCCACCTACATGTTGTTTGTCACAGATGGCAATGCCAGGGGGATACACATCCTGGGTGGATAAGGCTGAGCAACCTGGTGTAATGGTTGTTCCTGCCCACGGTAGGGGGGTTGGAACTAGCTGATCTTTAAGATCCCTTCCAACCCAAACCGTTCTAGGATTCTATGATATTCAAAGCCAAAGTTCAGTAGACGGTCCATATAGCAACTAGCTTGTTATCTCGAAAATTATTCAGTACAAACAACAGAGTCCAGAGGGTTTTTCAGGTCACTGTGATCTTGCCATATCTGTTTGATTAGCTGAAATCTTTCTAAATTCAGTTCTTTGCTGTTCTACCTCAGTTGCATGGTTCACCACTACTTCCAATGTGCTGTTTTTCAGTCTCTTGTTAGAGGGGGTCATTGCATTGCAAGGTCTGCCATTCAGATATAGTTATGAATACCAAGGGCGTTTCCTTAAGTGTAGCTATTTTATTCTTTTTTTTTTTAAGGGATTTTTCTGATTACTGTTTCAGTGATAGGACACAGAGAGAGAAATCCTTGGAAGGAGAAGACTGTGAAAATTTGAGTAGGCATCTGAAGAAGGGGGTAGCTGAGAGAAAATAAGGTGGCAATGAAGGAATTTAGAGGAGGAACTGACACCATAGTTTTCAACACTAAATATATGGTGTTCCCTTTTCATCTTGATATAAAATTTACATACAAGAAAATGAATGGATTTATTTTATAATATTTTCCCCACACACTTGCTGAAGACTTTTTCTGAACGTCCTTTCATGGAAAGGACTTTGGGACACTGCATTTAAACAACTTATACTCCATCTACATTTTAACAGAAAATATTGGGAACGTGTCTTGATATTCATCAGTGAGATACTGTAAAGTAAACTGAGTTTTCTTTATTGTGCTTAGAAAGTGTTAAAGCTTAAATGGGAGCACAGTCTAAAAACATGGAAGAGCAGAGACACTGGCATAGTTAGAGTTTCTGACTGTCAGAGGGCTCTGAAAATACAATGCAGTATTCCTGAAAAGTTTCTGAAGCTTAAATTATCTTTCAGTAGAGCCAGGTTGAGTTGTCAGGCATGTTCTTAGCAAGCACAGAAAGTCTTTGTAGGTATGGCAGCACTTGCAGGCCCTTTTAGAAGCCACAGTCACAAGCTGTCAGGGTTCTGAAGTCTCAATTTACATTCTAAATTATGTTGCTGGTTCAGTGTGTGTGACATACACCAGGCTTTTCCCCTTGCTGTGTCTGCTCTGCTCAGGGGGAGTTGCATGGAAGGATATGTTTGCCCAAGACAGAGCATTGCTTTCATTACCAGCTCTCACAGTATTAGAGCAGTACAGTTAAGAGTGTAATTGCTGGTGTGGGCACATGAACTAGTGACACTGAACAACACACATGAGCAAAACTGGAGATTCTTCAGGGAAAATTTCCTTATGCCAGACATAATTTTTCTTGTCTGTACAGAAAAATATCCTTTACCTTTTCAAAGGGTTGGTAGAGTCTGCAGCCTGTGAGCTGCAAATCATAAACTAGGATACAAGCCTGATTTGAACTTTTAGTAGGAACTTCTCTCATAAAAGGCAAGCGACAAGGGTCTACCTCAATTCCATTAAATATCTTTTTTGTCAGGTTGTCCCAGTAAAACCTGTACTGAGTCGTACTGTAGCAGTGTTTTCTCTCTTCCAAGACATCACTGTCCTTCAGATAATATGGTTTGCTATCAAGGAAATAAATCTGTAACAGAGTAACACTGACCTGGTAATAGGTGCCAGAAAAGAGAAGACAGTTCCTGTAAAAGTGAGACGTTCCATAGGTGTTTAGTATGAGACTTTGTCTTTGGAAAATAATTTGCTGACCACATACAAAGCTACTTGTTCCGAAAATGTGGTTTTCATTTCCACAAATTGATTTTTTTCAACCTCTAGTATATTTAAGCATCAAAAGCTGTCACTGACACTGTTGCAATTGCCTCTGCACTATTTTTAGCTATGATCCAGAAATTCTCTGCTTCACATCCAGATTAATCAGAAGGAGGTGGTATTTGTGGGTTATTTCCTAGTTTCATAAATTATTTTAAATCTCTGACTGATAAGCAATTCACAAGAGTTGTAGCAGCCAAGCAAAATAAATATCTGTATGTCCATTAGAATTTAAATGAACTCATTACTATACCAGCTTCTGACCTTTTCTCTTGGTTTTATTCTTGCTAGAAAGACTCTTTGCTATTCATGAAAGTGAAATTTAATGGTAGCTTGAGATTCTCTAGTGTATTTTAGATTATATTCTCATGGACTCAGGTGACTGATGAGGGTCCCAGCTTGAACAGCAAGTACTTCTGTCATTTATGACTTTGAATAGCTATCCTTTTTCTAATTATTTGTGAAGATCCAAATACTGTTGAAAATCTGTTGCTTAAGCAGACTAGGACAGTGAAACTTCATGAACTGCACAAAAAGTACTCCTAAGTATAAAAAGCTGAATATTAATTTCATACCTGATCTCACAGTTGTTAAAGGTTTTGTTAAAGTTTTACAGACTAAGAATATTAGATTCATAAAAAGGTTTAGGTTGGCAAATGCTTTAAGATCATTTAGCCCAACCATTTACCCAGCAATGTGAAGTCCATCATTAAACCATGTCCCTAATTTCCACATCTACACATCTTTTAAATACCTCCAAGGATGGTGACTCAACCAATTCCCTGGGCAGCCTATTTTTTCCCAATATCCAATCCAAACCTCCCCTGTGCAACTTGAGGCAGTTTTCTCTTGTCCTGTCTCTTTTTACTTCATTTCTCTTGTCCTGCCTCTTTTTACTTGGGAGAAGAGACCAAACCTTACCACAACCTCCTACCTGAAAGGTGTAGAGTGATAAGGTCCCCTCTGAGTCTCTGTTTATCCAGGCTAAACAAACCCAGCTCCTTCAAATGCTCCTTATAAGCCTTGAGCTCTAGACCCTTCCCCAGCTCTGTTGGCCTTCTCTGGGTATGCTCCAGCACTTCATGGCTTTCTTGTAGTGAGGGGCCCAAAACTGAACACAGGATTCAAGGTGTGGCCTCCATTGCAGCACTCCAGCCATGTGAGTCATCCCACCACCTTTCTGTGATGGTAACTGTATTATAGATTTCCTGCTGTGCTGTGGCTTCCAGCTCCTCTTGTTTGTTGCCCTTACTGTGTGCATTGGTGTAGACACACTTTAGTTGGGCTATTGTTCCTGCCACCTTTTTTGAGGGAAAAGCCCTAATTTCTGAAAAGCCCTAATTTCTATGTGACTGTTGTCACCTGCTTTCATGGTTCCTAGCACATTGATAACCCTCATGTCTTTGCTTCTGCATGGATCTCCATCCCCTACCTCTGCTGAGACAACAGACCAAAGGACCTTGCTAGCACACCATCCCTCAACCACTGATGTGTAGCAAGCCTGTTTTTATCCCTTACTCCTCACAAATCCAGTTTAAATATCTTTTAATGAGTCCTGCTAACTCCTGTGCATAGATTTCCTGATACTCCTAGGCCTACTCACCTATTCTGAGAGCTGTCACTGAGCACAGATGTTCTTCTATTTGGGAGGGGCACCTACTTACCAAGAAGTCTGAAACTCTGAAGAGAAGAAATACAGACTTAGACTCATGATGCCCCCAAATGATCTGGTGTAGAGATAAGCCATGGAAGGTGATACCCCAAAGGTGGTCTAAAGATCAAGCTGAACTTCCCATGAACTGTGCCTGCTTTTTCCTTTCACCTTCATAGACTGATTATCTGTGGGCAGGAATGCATTCATTCTTCAGGATCACTTTTCACAGGTTAGTAGGCCACAGGGAGTGAAAAACAATGCTGTTTTAAACTGGAGTACTACTTCTGTTGCAGTTTCACTTGGGTTGAGATCAGGAGCAGTGGAGTAGTAGAACATAAAGCAAAATGCCACCACAAGCTGCAACTGAGGATCAGTTTGTACTGTGGTGAGTCTTTTTGGGGAAAAACTGGGTTTAGTAACTTCTGAGTATCTGTATATTGCCATACAGATGTATTGCCAGACAGACGTATTTCACAGTTTTATTAATCTGAACCTGCATTTGATGTAACAACTGATGACTGTAACCAGCCTTCATCTCAGTGCAGCACAGTGCTATACCAGTTACTTGCCGTGCCACTAGTGTGTAGCATTCTGCAAGGGAAAAGGCACTGGGTCTAACCATATGGAATGTTGTGGGCCTGATCAAAGATGATGGGTCATTCATCTCACTCTGATGTGGGATGTGTTGGTTTTTGACCCATTGCATCAGGTGCCATCCCAGCTAAAGACCAAATGGATCCTCCACAGCATGGCACCGTCACTCTGAAGGACACCTGACAGCAGGACTAGCTAACTATGCTTGAAGAGCTAGAGCTCCCAGTCTTCTTACATCTACTCTTTATTTCAAGGTAAATCAACTTTTTGTTGTTGCTGGAGTAAGAGCTCAATACTTAGAGCTGTTTGAAAAAGATGGACCTCTAAAAAAAATTGTATGATAATGATTGATTTTATTAGAAATTGAACTACTAATTGCTATTCCCTATACATCATCTGATATTTTAAATATGACATGATCAACTGAAACTTTTTATCACCTGCTTGTTTTCATAAGTATTATTTTCATTTGTTTTAATTCATTGTTTCCTTTTAGATTTTGTTTACTACAGTATATAAATTAATTGAATTTACTCATTCTCGTTGATCATGTTTCTTTTCCATAAGAGAGGAAAATATTAGAAGAATAATTGAATTAAGGTTGTATATTTGTTCTATGTACACATTAAAAATAATTACCTCTCCTGCAAGTATTTTTGGAATTTTAGCTGTAGAATATTTTGACTCTTACTGAATTAGCCCAGTTAGCTTTAATTCTGTGCACCCAACCTGACCACACTTAGCGTAGCTCAAGAAAACACATAGAGGGAGAAGCCAGGTGTAGAGGGAGAAGCCAGGTGAATGGTAAGAAACAGTTCTCTGCATCCTGCTAGTGAAGTACACCCGAGTTTGAACTCTCACAGAAGTTCTCCACTGTTACATCCATTTTAAATTAATGAGTATTTGACACCTTTGGAACTGAGGCCCCAGTGTAGAAAAATGATAGGTATCTCAGAGATGATCCCAGTAAGAGAAAATAAAAAGCTCAGGAAAAGAAAAATCTACTGTTAGAGTAAATTTATACAGTAACTTTTCTAGAAAGGCAAACTTTTGCTGAAGTGTTGTCACATGGATGTTGATAAGGTGCCCGTGGAGTCAGTTAATGCTCTGAGAGTGCTCATCAGCCATCTGTTCAGTGACTTCCAAGCGTCTAGGAAGGAGAAGGGTCTGTGCAGTGCTTGGGACAGCTTTGCTCAGGAAGCCATATGCAACAAGGATACTAAAGCACAAAAATAAAAAAATATTTTAAAAAAACCCAAGAAGCCAAGTGAAAGCTAATGGGCTTTCACCCATTAAAAGTGAAAGTGCGACAAGTGATGTGGAGGGATGTTGACTTGCCCTGAACATTGCTTTAGATTAAAAGGCTTTATCTTTGATGCCGTTGAGTTTCTCCCCGCAGCACTACCACACGCCATCACTGCAGAAATCAAACTGTTCCCAGGCTTCAGTTTAATTATACATACACATCTGCCACAGAGGTGAACATCATTAAAAGTTCTAAGACTTAGCAATAGCTACATTAGTTGCTTATGATTTTTGAAAGTGTGAAGAACTTTTCCAGGAATCAGTACAAAATAGTGAGAATAATGAAGGTGGAACTATAGCCAAAAGCATCCACGTGGCAGCAGACTAATAATCAAAGGCTGGTTTTGTATTCCTGACATTATGGAATATGCCAAATTCAGGATTTTTATTGGAAAAAAAAAGGGAGAGGAAACAAATCAAGACTGTCTTGCAAATGCTCTAAGTCCTGTTTGATACGTTACTTTTAGAAAACTGAACTTTTCAACAACAAATCCTGGCTAAAGTATAAGACACATGATAATTGTAAGCATATTTTACAACAAAAGCATTCTTAAATTTGGATATAAGAAGGAATAGATACAATGAGTGTGATGTGATTTGTCTTTTGTTACAGGATATCTTCATCAAAAAGAAGAAGCACAATAAAGTGAAGCTGGAATTTACCTTGATCAGGGGAAAAAAGTGGTTTTTTCACTCTAATATATTTGAATCCAAAATCTTTTTTTCAATTCTCAGTGATTTTTTAGTAAAAGTCACGCCATAGAAACCATCACAGCTCTAATTTCCAGGGAAGCTCATTTTGGAAGGTGGTAAATACAACTTACAACGCAATGTAAAAAATGATTTTTCTAACACTGCTTTATGAGGAAATGTAATTCTGATTTTTAAAAAACATATGGTTGCTACTGTACCTCAGCTTACCTATTTGAAATTAAACAATTAAAATTTCAATATGTGTTGGCTGTACCTTATTACAATGTAAATAGCCAACATTGAATCAGAAGTGATTATACTGGGGAGACACTAATTTTGCAGAAGTAGATGAGGTTATGTATTTTACCTCGCGTGCTTACATGATACCACAGTGTTTTCCTGCCAACACATGGCTGAATGGTGGTGGTTGCTCTTTAATACAAGCCAGTAACCCCGCCCTCCTTTCCAAAACTAATGCAGGCCTGTACTGGCTGTCTTTAGAAGGAGTGTTAATAAAGGATTATTTAAAACTAGTAGGAAGATACAGGAGTCTTCAGAAAGTGGGCTACAGCTTATGTGGTGAAGCTACTACAAGAAGGGATGGCTGTCAGGCACATGGGTGAGCCAAAAGCCACTCGTGTTAAGGACAGGCTGCATGAAGGATTTATAGGTGGATCTAAGCTGACTTTCAGTATTTCAAACTTTAAAAGTGTATGTGGATATGGAGGTGAGGCGTGTTTATATGTTTATAATGTTTTCAGATACTGAGGTAAAGTCTCTGAAAGATACTCTATAAATACTCTTATCATAAATACTCTATACTCTTCTATAGAAGGCATAGGAAGATGGACGGTAGGGGTTTGGGACTTTGGGGAGGGAGAAGTAGAAATGTGGAAGTGGGATGAGGTTGTCAGACCTTATCCAGTATACGTGCCTAATTAGATGTGAGTTGATTAGAAGGCTGAGCAGCATTAGTATTATATTAGTACTCAACAGTTGAAAGCTGCACTCTTTGCAGGACAAATTGATTTATCCTGTTGATAAATCAGTATCAGTATATGGACTGATGCCAATCTGGTGATAGCTGTCATTCAGGTAGAATCCCACTGTCTCTGGTAGGGAATACTCACAGCGTGTAAGGGGCACCAGGAAGTCAAGGGAACATGGGCTGTTGTGAAGTCAAACTAAGTGAAAGTCCACTGCTTCTCACTGCCAGCTATAGAAGTGGCTGCAGAAGACCAGCACTGTTGAATATGCACTGAATACACATTATTACTATATATTCTTTGGGTGAGATTTTAAGCATCAGTTTTCTACATGTAGAGGATTTGGTCCCATACTTATGCAGAGCTATATTTAAAAGTGAAAATTAGAAGGGTGTGTGCAGTTTACACAGGAAAGTGCATTTTGTTTTTATGCCTCTTCATGTGGAGTTTCTGTTACACTTACAGTGTGCTATAGATGCATTATACTCTTGAAGTCATGAATTTGTAGCAATGGTTGCATGTGCTTAAATACCAGTGATAATTCTGGATGTTTGAAACATAACAATTATCCATAATTAGTCTCATATTGAATAACTGATAATGCCATATATTCTGTAAAAGTCAGTTTTGTTTAGATTGGGAAAAAGGATGTTTATTTCAGCTGAGAATGCAGATCTTATGTGAAGCAATGTTAAAATCTCCAAGAAATACATGAAAGATATAACGTATAGTTTGCTATATGGCACTAGGCCTTCACCTGTTTAGCCTAACACCTAGTCTTTGACAGAGGTGAGAGGCTATCTCATCTTACTTGAGGTTCAGGTGCAACAGCTGAATTTAAATCTGAAGAATGGATTTTAATATTAGTATTTAGGTTTGTTACCTTTAGAGATTTTTGCTGCTGTAACATGCTTTTGTACACATATGGATCTCCAGGGTTTTTTTTAATCTTTCTTTGGGTCTTTTACTTCTCTGGCATCCTATATATGTTAGTTTTTTTCAACATAATTTCATGCTGTGTGAATAAATATTGCCTTTTATTTGTTTTGAGTGTAGATGTTGTCATTTGTATGTTGCAGTCTGTGCCCATAACCTCCAAGCTAAATATAAGTCCACATTCTCTCTTAGTTTAGGGGAACAGTTGAATTCTTTGTAACTGAGGATTTAAAAAAAAAATCTTTCCTTGATGTATATGTCATTATTTATTTGATTTGTAAATACTTATTGTATTTTTAATTGATAGTAAATTTTTCCTGATAACTCCAGCATAACTTTTCGTTAGATGGAGACAGTAAATAAATAGGTAAAAAAATGACCTTTCAGTTTAACTGGGAGTAATTATTTTAGACAAGAAGTTGTGGGCAGTGCACCAGTACCAGTGGTAGAGAGTGTTGGCTCTACCAGTATTTTCTGAACAACAAATCAGGGTAGTAAGTTGATTTGGGCAAGTCTCAAGTCTTGTATTTAGCTTTGAATGGAAAAGTACTTTTTAGATTTCACTCTTATTAGCTGTACAGAAATATAACAGGTAGTGAAAAGGTAGCCATCTGCCATACAATAAGTTATTAAATAAGTTTTGGCTGCAGAATCTTTAATACTGAAAGTTATGTAGCCACGTCTATCAAGAATGGCTGTTACCTCAGCTTGAATTTGCAGATGGAAAGTAATCTGTCTATTTGTTAATATAGCAGTTTTTACACAGGCACCATAGAGTCAGTAAACATAAACTTCCCCAGGATTATTTTTTCCAATATACTTTTTTTCTTTTTAAAAGCACTATCAGCTTATAAATCACCATTACTGAACAACCAGTGTTTCACTACAAGTGGCTCAAGTACTTTTACACTGCAAGATATTTCAGTTGAAATTAATTCGGTATCATGGCAGAAAAAATTACCTCATTATCACAGAATTCTAGGAACCTTAAATATTATATACAATTAAAATTCCTGTTGTGATTTGTCTGTAGAAAGATATTATCCTAGTGCTCTCACGATTTTAATTTTCTTTCTAGACTCACCTTAGAAAAATAAATTATGAAGTCAGTACTACTCTTCCAGCTGAATTCATTTTCTAAATGAAAGAGCAGCCTTCCTATTAGATATCTCAGTTTAAACCCCCTTTCTGTTTCTGACAAAACAAATGAATTCTTTGTTATTAGCTTTTAATCTTACCTAGGAAGGTCCACTGAGGGTTTTTTTAACCTGCTATTAAACTGAGAATGAGTTTTTTAATGAAAGACATGCTGAAAGCTGGTATTTTGAAAAGTGTGTCTCAATATCCTTTAAAATGTTTCTTTTTATTTCATACTTGGTAAGGTTTTTAACATCATGCTGCATAAGATAAGAACAGTGTTTACAATGAGCATTTCAAATTATCTCATTTTATGAAAAAGACATATCCAGAGTTTTAGATGTTTATAGGCTACGATAGTTAAAATTCAGGAAAGTCACCAAAGCAAGTTATCAGTTGGTCAATAACTAAGGAAAAGGAGATAACTACTTGTGTAAAAGAGGTAACCATGTTTCACCACTTGCTAACTATGACCAAAAACCAGGACAGTATCAAAACAAGCAATCCTCCCAAGACTTGGCCACTTTATCTAGACTGATGAAACAGTTATTTTTCTCCAGGCTTTTCTTCTAAAAAAATCTCTTGTATTATTAGGTTTTGTTGATGGGATGTTCTGAATGCTTCTTCCTAAAGGTGCGACTGCATTTGACACATCAATACCAGGTCATTTGGTGTCTTATCCAATGTCCAGCAAGACATTTGGAAGTCCTTTTGCTTAGTTCTTTTAATTTCAACCTAATCCCATGCTGTTTGTAAAGTATGGCAATGATCTCAATATCTCCACTTGCATATATATATATATATGTATGTGTGTATATATGTATATATATATATTTCTATGTATTTTTTTCTTAGAAATTATCCCTTGTGTTTTGTGTTTTTACCCCTTGTGTGTAGAGAATTTTCATATGTACCTATATTATCTGCAGACCTGAATGAGAATGGGAGCATAGACACCACTTAGCCTCCACTCTTTATGCATCAGAAAAAGCTGCTAACATTATTTTTTGTTTATTTCAGGTTTCTTTTCTCCATGGAAAACTCCAAAGCCTGTAAGTTTGCTTTCACAATTATACGCATTGAGTTCATAAGATGACAGTCATTCAAAGCAAATTTCTGTAGACTTTCCTCTAACCCTCCTGTTCCCAGCTCATGAGACACTTCTCAGCAGTGCCCCTGGTGACACAGCATCAGGGGTGGCCTCTCTGGTAAGCTCTGAAGGTCTGTTGACTTAGAGTCTGCCAGCAGCGGTCTGGAGAAAGGAACACCTCAGTGTTAACGTGGTTGTCAAGAAACAGAAATGTAGTGGCTTAAGAATAAAGGGTCTGGAGGAGAAGACAGCAGAAGTCTGCAAATTCTTTGAAATTAATAACATGTACTTTTTCTGGTTTACAAGTGGCTTGAGTTTAACATCCTCAAAGTTATTGTTATTCTTTCTTGCACAGTAGATCTAGAGCTGCAAATAGTTACACTTCAAGTGAGAGTTTGGACTAGACAACTTACTGAGGCGCCTTCTAATCAACTTTTCTGTGTTTCTGTGATTTTGACATTAAAACCCAAGGTATAAATACTTTTCCTAGTGTAAGATTGCAAGCAATGATTATATATATTCTGTTGACACCACATTATACATTTTTTTGGAGTTGTGACAACATTCACAGTATTAAAAAAAAATCATAGGGTACTATTTTTGGTTGTCTGGTTTGTTTTATTTTTATGGGGTTTTTTGGAGGTTTTTTGTTTGTTTGTTTTGTTTTAATTTGTGTTTTTTTTGAGATTGTACAGGCCTTAAAGAGGGCTTAACTCTTATAAGAGGTGTGTAGAGGGAAACAGAGACCTGACTATGCCTGAAGGCTTCTAAGAGCCATAGGAATAACAATAGCAATGTCTTTTGAAGGAACTTACAGCTTTCTTATTGAGGGGCAGGCAAGGGAAGTATGTTGAATCTGAAGAACTTCACGTACTCTCATATTGGATCATGGCATACTTAATGTATACCAAAACAATTTTTGTAGCCTGTCAAATAGAAATAACACTAAATAACACTTAATTAATCAGCTGATAGAACTCCATCAGACTACTTCAGCTTGTAGTGCTTTTGCTGTAAAAGCCTAGGGGATGTATGCGATACACTGGAATAAGTATTGCATAAGCTGCTTTATTCATCTGTGTAGCAGGACATTTGTGAAAATAAATCAGACTATTCAGGGCTAGCTTGTTCTCACCAGTTTGCAGTTCCTGTCTGACTGGAGCATTCAACTTTTAATCTCAAGTACAAAGTGAGGAAATAGAGAACTTGGGGCTTACTTCTTAAGGATCCACTTTCAAAGACCTCCTATTGTCCATACTTAGCTTCTTTATGTACATGTCAAATATATAAATATCAGCATATTGATGATGATTTTCTGCACAGGTTTGTAATATAAACGTCATGCTTGAGGAGTACTTGCCAATAATCAGAATCTAAGCAAACAACCTGAGTGAGGCAGTTTTTCATGCAATGGTCTGAGGAAACCAGGGATCATGGAATAATATAATACCATTGTGTGCAGGTACTGTACATGAATGCAGGCTAACTGTTCACAGCTACTCTACTTTAGGGTACAAATGATTGACCAAGTTAAGGTCACATACATTCTTCTGTCTGTCACCACTTTTAACTAGAGAAATAGTCTGACATGAATTTCTAGTTGTCCAAGACATGAAGATTGAAAGCAAGTGCCCCTGCAGCACTGAGTGTCTGCAGACAGTCTGAAGCAGTAAGGCCAGCATAGGAGGTTTAGAAATCCTCCCCAGCACCACAGCACAGCCCTGTAGCTGTGTAACAGCAAAGGAAAACAGAGTAACCTGGGCTGACAGATAGTTCCTGTGGTTCCTATGTACAGAGTCCATATATTATGTATGTATGTATTATATATAATGATTAGTGCAAAATGACCAAAAGCAATGTCACCAAACCATTACCCAAACTTTATTTGATGCCCTGCACTCAATAACATGCCTATTCTCTTCCAAGAGTGTCTTCATCTGTGAGCTGGCATTATGATAACTCACAGAACACTATTAGAGACTATTTAACTAGTTGATATGGGTCTGGGAGATATAATTCCCCTTCTGTTTATCTGCTTATGTAGCTGGTTATGTTAGCAGTATTACCTGCAAGTAAGAATGTTTTGCTCAGTTTTTAGCTTCACACTCAAAGATACAGAACTAACCAGCAAACAAGAATTAGGCATATGGGACCTAGAAGGGTTTTGCCAACTGATCTGCAGTTTCCTGTCCTGTCTCCAGGGAAAAGTTTGCTCATCAAAGATAATTAAATTTTTCTTTCTCATTTTAAATCTTTCTTAAATATTTTAATGTTATTAGGTTTCACATTTTGGAAGAGGGGATCTATTTCGCCAACACTGTCCAAGAAATCAGGAAACTTTTACTTCTATATGGACAGGACCCCACATGTCTTTCTGCTTTATAGCAATAAGATAGATAGTTTGGTTTCACTGACTTGTATTGTGGATTTTTTTGATTCCTAAGTGAAGGTAAACCCCAAATAAATTTCTCCAGTAATTTCCGTGATCATAAGGAACTTGAATTGAGCTCAGTTCTCCTTTCCTGTTTAGACATAGGAGTCATAATCAGTTTTATTTCTGGAGACCTTTGAATTTACACTTCCTTAATGTAATTATATACTGAATATATGCCTATGCATACCAGACATAATTTGTTCAGGGCTATCAGAAGTAGTACTGGGACAGTCATGTGACTTACCACATAGTCTAATTTACACAAAATAGAGGATACATTTATCTTGGTATAAAGGGTATCTGAAGGTACATAAGGTACTTTCCTGTACCTAAGCTATTTCAGTGGCAGCTCAGGTATTTCCATATGTCACTGTGCTGCACAAGATCTACATACCTGTAGTACCCTCTTATATCAAATTCTAGTTGCCATCTTTTGTACCTTGCTGAAAATAAACATGTCTTCCTTGAACAACATTGCAAGTATTGAATACAGTGCTCCATATCTTCATCATTAGTACTTAACAGACTAATACTTTCATTTCTCAACTTAAATATCACATCCAAGACTTACTAGTGCATGAGAGTCATCTTGTGATTGACTGAGGTACCTGGATATTTCTTTTCCTCATTGTTCCAAATGAACCAGCCCTACTTAGTGCTGAAATTCTGACAGAAGCACAGCTATAATTATAACACTGTTCTGTAAAAGAATGAGATCCTCAGCAACTTAAAATGGCCAATATCCATAATCTGTTTATTCTTAAGTATGAACCTGAGAAGATCAGTTCTCCTGGGATATGCAGCATTGTACTTACTCAGCATGTTAGGCATCTGTAGTCCACACATGAACTGTTGTGATGCTGTTAATCATCAGAACAGAGAGCAAAGCCGACCTGCTGAGCTAAACAGCTTCTGAAACCAAGGAAGTAAAGACTAATGATAATCATAGAATTTGTAGACCAAGCATGCAATAAACTTGCAATCATCTTTGATAAGGCTCTGCTGATAAAACAATAGAAGTCAGTGGAATGTAGTTACAGTTCAGTTTGTTTCCAAGATGCATTTTTTGTGTAATTAACATTGTTGGGTTACATGTGAGAACACACTGTTCAGGAGGCTTTACCACCCTTGTCCTCAGGAGAAGTCAAATACTTATTTCCTGGGATAAAAGTTTGTGTTTTGTTTAACTTAACCGCTTCAAATAAGTTTGCTAATGCATTTTAATTAGTAGCCAACTTCTTCAAAAATTAAATATGCAGATCCTCAAGCCTTCTTTTGCACAGCCTGTCATATCTTCAAGCTTGATGTACTTGTGAGACTGCTGAAGTCTTGCAAAAAGCATGGATTGAGGTGTCTTTCATGCACAGACAATACACTGCTGTGTACTTCTTTCCTGTAAATGGCCTGGAAAAGTTGAAAGCTTTATCCTGTGCTTGAGAACTTGGTTGGATGACGCCAATTTAGTTTTTGATATAAGAAAGGAACAGTAAGAAACAGTAAGAAATTAAAAAGACTCTCTCAAACTAATGCTCACTTTTCTCTCACTGTGTTCTGTATTTTAGCATTGAACACTAGATGCTCAAGTACCTGCTGTAATAATTTTCTCTTTGGTTTTTATTTTCTTTTTGGTTTAGTTTGGGGGCTTTTCTATTAATTTTCAGTTGAAGCTTTAAATTCTGCTCACAGTTGCAGTAATCTACTTCCCCTGTGCAGGTAGCTATTTTCATGCATTCTCAGGAGATACAGCAGTAAGATCACTCAGTTGCTAACCAGTCCAGCCCTTCTTTGTTAAACACTTTGTCTCATTGTGGAAGTCACAGTTTTTGCAAACCTTCATCTTCATTCTCCGTATGTTTTTATTCCAGATGATGGAACGATGGGAGAATCAAGGCAGCCCTCAAACAAGTGTGTCTGCTCCAGCTATGCCACAGAATATTCCCTATCCACCCGCTCTTCACAGGAGTTCATTTCCTGATTCAACAGAGGCCTTTGATCCCCGAAAACCTGACCCGTATGAGCTGTATGAGAAATCAAGAGCTATTTATGAAAGTAGGCGTAAGTGAAAATCCTGCTGATCATTTAGTATAATGTGTCACTGTTGACATAATTTTCTGTAATTATCTTTTGTAATTTAAAGAAAGAAGCTCTAAACCCAGTAAACAGAGGCCATTATAAATGATTCAAAAACTCTACACTTACTTATTTTCCCAGCTCTTGCCTATATTCTGGTGTTTGACCTTCATAGGTGTTTTTTTCGTATATTTTTCTCTCCTTATTTTGACTGTTAAATCCTTAGTGAAGCACAGTATATGTGCCACAATGTTTTATTGTGCTATTTTTCATCATAGTTCACCAATATGAAGATGTGAATTTATCAAGGACAAAACAGTTTCACTTACTTTCTCTTGAAAGTGAAGTTTATTAAAGAAATTTCAAGTGTATTTGTTTTTATAATGTCTTTTTCAAGTTTTCACGTTGTCCTTGGTGGTTTGAAAGTAACCCCTACCACCAAGTACTATTTGAAAACCTATACAAAAGAGTACTGAGCCATCAAGATTTCCATCTTGATTTAATTTCTCATGCTTTTGAGGAATATATCATATATTTTTCACAACAAGGGCATTTATTCCTTTCTTAAAGAACATTTTAACTAAAAATGTTGTTCTAAGTTGTCTGGAATTTTTGTACTTACTTATTAGGATCATTTCTTAAAAATAGTTTATTATTTTACTGAAAGCTTTTTCATCATAGTCATTACTTGCACATGACACCTTTCAAATAATTTTATAAATTACTTGAGCCTATAGATCAAATTATGTTATAGATTACACATGAAATATTCCAGCTGATCCAGACTAGCCCATTAATATTATTTGAGCCCAGAGGTCTGGAATGTACAAATTTCTCCAGCATGCAAAGGGATAGTCTAAAGGAAATACATTATTGTCCCAAAGACTGCTTTGATGCCGTTCCTACTTGTCTTGGCCCTTATACATTAGTTACAGCATCAACATCTCTTCTTTGCTTTTTGTATTTCCAATCCACAGCAGAATGGAGGAACACTATGGTTCATTTTACATCAATTCTAAGGGAACTCTAATCTAGTGCCTAAGTTGCATCTCATATTCCCCACTTCTTTGCCACTGTGGCCAGGGCCACCATCTTCTGCCACCATGATCCTGTTATGGAAATAATTTCAGTAGAGACTGTCACCCTAAGACTCACTTTCCATAGTCCAAACTTTTTTTTCGGGGGGAGGGAGGAGGTAGGGCAGGGGAGGTGTTTGTGGTGTTTTATTTATTTATTTAATAGGTGCCTGAAATAAGGATCCCAAATTTAAATCTAAGTACTTAAATAAATTGCTGACTTTTTTGAGGAATACCAAGTATCTTATTCTCCCTAAATATGGATTTGAGAACATACTTTAGACCCCTTTAAAAAGGATTTAATCTTCAATTATAAACTGTTAGGCATAGGAACTAAGCTTTCCAGTGTATTTACAAATACTATGTAGCCCATGTTGGCTGGTATTTTAATATAATAAATATTGTGTCTTATCAGGATAGTAATGTAGTATATAATGACGATACTAGTGTAGTATCTTCCTCTGTTCCAGATGTTATTCTTGATTGGACAGGATTCTCAAGACAATGTACAAATAGAGACTATAATTTTTGAAATTTTGAAGAACTCTTTGAAGTATGGATCAGGATGCTGTGTGGAATGGGCCACATAGATTTGAAAGAAGTAGAACTCGCTTTGAACAAAGTTTGGAAATAGTTTTCAGACATCTCTCATCTTTCACTTTGTCTTGTGCATTAAGAGCTAGAGTAAAAAATAAAAAGATTTGCCTGAGCTGAAATGCTGTTCCCCAAAGTGCAAGGATTTTGTATATGTTAAAGGGAAAATAAACCATTCCATAGTTTCTATTTGGCTCATACCTCTGCTGAAAATATACTTGGCTTCACATACTACTTTAGGGAAAGGAAAACCCTTTGCAACTAATCACTTGCCATATGGATATCTTCTGGAGGTGAAGTAGTTTAGCAAAAATCTGTATTTTTCATTCAACATAGTCAGAACCATCTTCTGTTGTTAAAGCCATCAAGCCAAGAGTGCAGACTTGAAGCCCACTGGAATTGAAACTCCATTGAAACAAACATCTTTGTAAGACAATTAAGAAAAGGTCATCAGTGCCACGTATATAGATGAGATACACATTTATACAGCATCTTCTTTCATTTCGATCTCCAATATGAAAAGTTCTATATTAACAGAATTGCCTAAATATTAATGAAAACAAATAGGCTCGATCCATGTTTGCCCTCCATAAAACCATGGGAATATAGATCAAATGTCAGCTACAAAGATTGGCTTACACCCCACAAGGTTATATATTGCACCACAAGATATATTACACTATTCAATAAAGTAATGAAGTGATTCATTGTTATTCATGGGTCCCTTCTATGAGTTTTCTGAGCACTTCTTTGACCAATATGAACTCAAGTCTTATGTAATCTACTGTGTTCAGGAGCATATACTGCACCACAGGAAGAGCTTCTAACCTGTAGATTGGAGTTATGCTAAAGCCTGTGTTTGAATGGTATAATTGCATTTGAGTTCTCTCCAAGAGGTAACTGGAAATTGTGTACCAGCCTTTGTCAGCCAGCTACCTAGAATAATTAAAAATCATGAGGCTGCTAGGCCCAAAATAAGAAAGTGAGGGATAGAAAGCAAGACTGCAGTAATCACTCCTCCCAGACTTCCAACAGTGTCCCATCTTCCAGCTAATCCTGAAAATTTAAACTTGCTCTCTTACAGCTCTATCCCTTCAGCATTTTCTCAAAGCCTTGATTCCCAACCAGATCTTGTGTGTAATCATTCATATCCTTTAGTCATAAATAGCTGCCTGCGAAGACCTCTTTTCTCCCTGACATTTTTCTTTCATGAATGCCATAAGCACACGTCTTAGCAAATTCAATTTGTCAAGCCTTTGATTGCTTTTGTTCTCTACATAGTGCTACTGTTTTCTGAAAAAAGAAACAACAGGAAGGAAATCCATTACTGAGTCAAGCATCTGTCATCTAATTTGAGTATATAGGAGGGAGAGTTTCAAGACAATAAAGTTTCCTACCATATGGCACTGTCAGGTTGGTTATCTTTGGTAAGGGCATACCCTAAAAGTGCACAGGAAAAGTTCAGCTTCTTCATTTTTTAAGTACTTCTTATCTCAAAGCAAGTTTGTCTTATCTCCTGGCAAGACCTTCTTTTCATCTTCATCTTCTAAAAATAGGGCAAAGAAGTGAGCAATCATGACCTGGAAAATACAAAAAGGGTGCTAGATTTTTGTTTCTCTAACAGTTAATCTCTGTAACTAAACGGTTAATTTGTACTGCTGTAGCTCTGAATTTCCACAGATCCTTTAATTAGAGGGTCTCTCTGCAGTCAGCACTCACCAGGACCTCATCAAAGCCTCCTGCTCCCCGATCAGGGAATTAAGCAAGTTATGCATCACAGTGTAGTTCTGTGAGGAGAACAAGAGACATGACTCAAAGCAGAGCAAGAGCTAGACCTGAGAAGCCTGATTTACAGGGGTTTGCTCTAGCTCATCCCTACCTAACGAAAGCAGGAAAGAGGCTTCAAGCAGGAAGCCTCAATGAAAAAGGATGATTTTCATTCTGGAGGAAATGTTTTTCCACCTAAGGAACATGAAGAACCTGCAAGACCTCTGTGATAGGGAGATTTCAATTTTTAATGATTACATATGAATTATAAAGGACTACTGCTTCTGCATAGGAAACAGTTTTATAGAGACAATCAAATGATGCATTAGTACAAAACCAGAGTGCAACTCAATTCTGTAAGTCATAGCACCTGGAAAAGTTGTCACAAGTTAGCTGTTACCTGTCAGCTCCTACCTCCTAGCTGTCACCTGCCTCTGCTGTCACCTATGAACTGTGCTCAAAGCCAAAAAAGTAGCTAAAAAAGGAGCATACGGTGATTCCAAGGACTGAGGAAGATTACCACATCATCTAGAACAACTGCTTAAAAGCAAACAGAGGGAAATTGTTTTCTGCTTTCTTTCTTTCCCATGTCTCTCTGTCTCTGCTTTTCTTTTTTCTTGTTTTGTTTTTTTTCCTCTCTTCCCCCGTCTCCTCTTATTTCTTTTTTATGGTGAAGAGAAGCTACCTAAGTTTCTACTGTGACATTTGTTTCGCTAAACTCAGAAACAAAGGAGAAAACCTGCTCAAATAATTGGATACTTTTTCCTTTTTTCCATCCAAATATTAATTCTAGGCAAATCCTTTAACTCCTTTGTCCTTAAGAAAACTATGAGATTGTAAGTGACAGTGTGACTCTGCTGATAACTATGGAAGTTAGGTAAGAAGCTAGAAAATGGAATATCAAATCAGGAATTTACTATTAATGAAAAAAATTATGACTTGATATGCTGCAGTTGTTACAGCTGTGACTGGAGCTCCGTAGTTATCTTTGGGACAATTCATTCTCCTGAATTTTACATTTTTGCCTTTATAAATTCTCCTTACCCTCTCTTATATTTTATATTGAACTCTGTTTATTGTAAATTCACAGTTTATAACAAACTTTGTTCAGAGGCCCCTGTAGGCAGACATTAGTCAGACAGGAGACACAAAGCTGTTGGGAATCATAATGCCATCATATTTCTCTAGTTATAAAATGTATAAAAGAAATTTGATTTTATATTCCTCTAAGGAAAGCAGTAAAATAAAACATTTTTTACAGTGATTAGGTTACATTTATCCTTCAGTTAGTGTGGTATCCAAAACTGGTGATGTGACACAGAAATGCCAGTAGGAAGAATGAGAAGCTAGTGATAAGCTCTCATTAAAAGTGAAATCTGAACAATTACAGTTTCACCTTTAACTGGAAGCACAAAGATTACTTTCTTCAAAATCTCCCATGTTATTTTCTCCTCTGACCACAGTGTTGAGAATTTCCCAAGTCCCTTTCGAATCTATCAGCTGTTTTATGCACTGCAATTTTTTTTGCTGCCAGAGATTTAGACATGCTGGAAAAGAACCAAAAAGCAAAGATCACCAACAGTTGTGAAATATGTAAATAGAAAACGTATTATCATAATTAGCCTCCATAAAATACAGTGGTTTCTTATGCAGACTTATAAGTACCCTTCTCTAAGGATTACAGACAAACAGCCCAGTTCATATTCACAGGCTACCTTTCCTCTGGAGTATCACTGCAGGTGTTCAGCACGGGTATGCGTTAAGGTAGGAAAGTTTTGTCAGACAGCATTATACTGACTCATAATGCGTAACTTTGAAAATACCAATCTTGCAGAAAAATACTAAGGCAATCAAGGTTTCCTAAATTTGATAATTATGGAACATAAAAAAAAATATTAGGTGTCTAGAACTGAATGCATTATCACCTCAGGGGTTCTATGGCGTAGTCTACAGATTTTCCTGCCAGTGCTTGTTGGCTGAAGAGCTATGCAGTTACGTTCTTAAAAACTGAAGGAAATTTTTCCCAAAATTGTTACTACAATTTTTTTCAGACAGTATTTTCATGACAAAAAAAAATTTGCCTCTTAAAAATTTTTCCCATTTTTGCTAATTTCTAGTCTAAAGAAAATTACATTTTATTTATGGTGCTTTACAATATATATGTATACACATATGTGTGCAGATGTATATATGCATTGAACTATGAAGACATTAAATACATTAAATACGTTCTGAAGTATCCTATAAAGGGGGTTTTTGTATGGGTAAAGGGTTTGGGACTATAAATTAGAAAATCAGGTTCTAGTTTCAAATCTTCCTTGAGCTCAGTTTGCTATATCTTTCAATATTTCTGTTCACCACTTGGTGCCCTTTATGTCAGTAAGTCATGCCTGCCTTCACTTAGTAAATAGAAGTATTGGGAAATTGCTAATTAAGACGAATTATCATCAAACTACTCCTTGACTAGAGTATGAGCAACTGAGTTATAAGAAGGTTCTTTCTCAAAGCAATTGCCAAACAACCCATGTTGGTGTTTTCTTTGCATCTATTGCTACCCCAAGCAACAGCATAGAAAAAGTCTAAGAACTTATATTACTAAATGAATGTAATACCTTCTCTTTAATAAGAGATCATACATGATGAAAGGGAAGGAAATTTATCAGTCCAATGTCAAATAGTTTTGTATTGTTTGTCACTGAAGAAAGAGTTACTCACCATGACAAAATGGATTTTTTGCTTATAAGAACTGACAGTGAAACCAAAAGCATTTTCGAATGGAATTATAACATCATCACAGTACCACGGATGTAAAATTATTTGATTGTTGGATTGCAAAGTAGGTCCCAAATGACCTCTGCTAATATGAAGTGTCAATTTTACAGCTGATGGCAGTATTAAAGATGCAGTATTCCTTTCTCTTGAACAATTTACACTTTACTAAAAGGTATACAAATAGATTTTGATCTGCAAAGTGGTAGTGTGTACTTAAGAAGTCAAAGTAATAATTTAAGAAAACTGACTTGCAGGCATTCAGGGGTTGGCCACAGGTGCATGAGACAAATGGGTTCTGCATTGCATGTGTGCTGTGTCAAACTGCTGATTGCACAGCTCTGGAAAGGACATTGCAGCATGACCACATTCATTCTTCTCATTTGTGAAACTCCTGTTTACCTAAAAAGCATGGCTAGTACTAAGATGCTGAAATATAAATGTTCTCAAGTGCTACTTTTGTTCCATGTGTTTAGCATTCAACAAAGTCTGATCTAGAAAATAACAAGAGTACAAAAAATAGTATTATCATCCCTACCTTTCATCAGCATAATTCTCCCTCCAGAGAATACCAGTGGCTCTAGTTGTACAAATAAGAATACCCTTGTGTCATGCTGTGGGTGAATTGTGCTCCTATGGCTCTATCTTGATAGCAAAGAAACCTGTTATTTTCACCACTAATTTAATTTAAATCAAAATTGTGTCCCAGATCTTGTCTATTGCTTATCTCTTTTCACAAATATTTTGCAGTTTGCAATTTAAAAACTATGAGTGTAATTTATTTTAGACTAAACGTGCAGATGTGCAAGCTTTTTACAATGCTGTCTTCTAATAGCAGAATTAATCTTGGCTTTGCCTTCATCATAGAATGGTTATCATAGAATGGTTTGAGTTGGAAGGGACTGAAAGATCATCTGCTTCCTGCCCACAAATGTTGATGTATAGCAAGATTCTTCAAAATGCACAGCTGCATCCTCGTTCTCCAGAGCACACAGAGTCGTCTCCATGGTGATTTATTTTGGTTATAGTTATACACAAGTAGAAATTAAGAAGAATAATTCTTAGTTTTTTGGTTTGTTATTTTTTTTCCTGATTCTTCTTTCTAGGACAGGTTAGCTGAAGTAAAAAAAAAAAAAAAAAAAAAAAAATGAAATAAGCAAATTTACTGAGTATTTTATTATTCATTCAAGCTTACTTTCACATGAAAGGCTACAACTACTCACGGCAATGCAGCTGCAGAAATTCAACCAGAAAGGCTTCATAGGGAGAATACAGAAATCTTATGTCATCATTTTAAAACTTTCTGCACTTTGAATGCCTGTTGATGATAGCAGTGTTGAGTAGTCTCCTCTCTTTATCCTGACCTCTCCAAAATTGCCTTCTGCTGCCTCATTTCCTATGAAGTGGAGGCAGGATGTTTAACATATCCACAAAATTTCTATTAAAAGTTTAGAAAATGACAGAATTAATTCAGTAATAAATAAATGGAAAGTTTCAAATTGCCTTGTATAGAGGTTAGTTTCCTATAAAGAACTAATTGACAGATTTTTATAAAACAAAGCTTGCTAGAGTCTCTCAGTATTCTGGTAAAATTACCAGTTCAAACAGTTTGTTCTAAGCAGATTAAGACACAAGGACAGATGAGGAGCAGGACCAGCAGTCCTTCCTCTTCACTTGGAAGTTGCTTTTCTGTAAGGTCTTTGAGCCCAGAACTATGTGAGTTTTAAAAAAAAATATTTATCTCTGCATTTGAAATGTGGACACATTGCTAATTCATTCTCTTCTTATATGTTAAATATTCTACACAGATCTTTCCTCTTTTGAGTTTTCTGCTAGTTGCCAACAGTTTGGCTTGTCACATGAGTGCTGCTCTCTAGAGTTTATATTCTATTCTTCAAAGTGAAATAATTATGTCAGTGACATAATCACAATTATCCTATACTGCACAGAGACCCATACTGCTAACAGCACATTCTTCCTAAAATGAACATTGCTTTGTGTTTACCAAAAACACAAGTCCACACTTAGGTTTGTCTTTCTGGTGATCATACATTTAAAAGCTTTAAGGCTTGATTCAATGTCTTCAGCATAGCACAGTTCCAAGTTTTGTGTGTGTGAAGTCCTACACTACAACGAAAACACATGCTAGATGCTGAATGCTTGACTACAAGATGATAATTAACTCTCTTCATGATACTCTACATGAAGCTCTGCAAGGAAGAGGAACAAAAGCCGTATCAGACTTCATAAGACTAGTTTTGAAGGAAACTACCTCATTGACAGGCACTTTTGCTTGATCACAGACAATAGTTCACAAAAAAAGACACTGCTAACTTTTTTAAAATACACGACTGTACGTCTTGACAGAGCAAGTCGTTCTCTGATTTGTCACAGTTTGAGCATGGTGGTGTTTCTTTCACTTTGCTGTTTGAGGGCAGTTCTGGGGGATATTAGGACAACTGCAAGCAGAAATGGAAACACAGAATGAACCAATCTCACAGCAGCTCCAAAGAGCAATTCAAGCTGAGTAAGCAAGAGAAAAAACTTATGTCCTTTCAAACCTAAAAGCTTATAGAGACTATCAAGATAAAATTGCTTTCTGTACATTAAAATCATTGTGTCTCTTTTAAGAATTCCATTAAAATCTTGAAAGGCTGTGAGTAAAAAAATAATTTCTCCAAGTTTGCAGTAGAGTGGCATCAGTTTCAAAGGGTTGGGTTTTTTTTTTCAGGAGTTGTTCTGGTGGAATATTTTACATTTATATAGCACCTCTCACCTGAAGGATCTCAAATCACTGTACAAAATCTGAAGTGTGTGAAGGAATTACCTCCTTTAACCATCAAAGTAAAGATGTGCAGCCATCTATAAAATGAAACAGCATAACCCACATGGCACAACTCAACACAGAGGGGGAACACAAATACAACAGGAACACGAAATCCAAGGGGAAGTTCCCATCTAGTAAACCTGAATTTGGACAGGTCATGGCTGGTATATCAATATTCTTACCAAAAGAGTCGTAAGACTTTCCGTGGTTCCATTTTCATTTCTGGGAAAATGTCTTTGCTCTAGAGCAACCAGTTCAGTATTGTCTCAAGTGAACTGTGAATTACTCAGCTGCTGCCATTTACAGCCCATGCTACCTTTAGGAAATAGTCCACCAGAAGGCAGGTAGCTTTAGTCCAAATTCTTTCAAAGTGGTAGTACGGAGCTTCCACAGAAGTGTCTCACCACATAGACTCATGTATTTCCAGAAGACTTTTAGCCAAAATTGCTGGCCTACAGTGCATTCTCTGGCTTCTTTCTGCCTGGAACTACCTACTTAGAATATTAAATCCACACCTGTCTTCCTTCTGTCTCAGAAAGATAATAGTTACTCATAGGTTGCATCACTGTTCTACAAATGCTGATCTGAAAGACCTTACCCTGTTTATACCATGAAATATGCATGGTATGATACTCTGCTTTAGAGTCACATGAATGCATTAGTGCTTTCTTTGCCCTTTTGTTGTGGGTAGGCCAATGGATGGCCACCTCTGGTTTGGAATGTTTTGCAATTCACTCTGGATGCTGCCAAGACAATAAAAAAGAAATTCTTATTCAAAATGTGGTAAAATCAGCAAAGGAAGCATGACTGAATTCAGCTAGGGACTCATTCCTGATTCCTCTAATGTCAGCAAAGTAGTTTTATATGAAAACAAAACAATTATTTGCTGTGTTTCGTCTAGTGAAATAAAAATACTTTGAAACTACCTGCACGAAAAGTATGTTAAAGGGATTTTCCTGCATTTGCCTTCACATACAATCAGTTGTTATTGGCAACGTACATCCTTCTGGGAAACTCTTGCACTTCTTGATGATAGGAGACATTTTTCAATTGTGTTGTATAAGGGCATTGGTCAAGTCATCTAAACAGAGCCATTAAACTTTCCCTTTTATTGCTGTACTTAAATAAGGACAAATATTGTCACTAATTTTCACAGCTTAAACCACACTAACAATTTTATCTTCATCAGAACCTATGTTATGTTGAAGAAACATTACCATCTTACCATCTGTTTCACTTTGCATAGAAATGGACAGGGAGGTCTTCAGCTAGCAGTAATATTATATGTATCACCTAGAAAGTGAAGAAGGAGGGGAGAAGAAAAAAATTGGAAGAAAAAGTAGAAATTGCACTTTAGTAATTCGAAACACAGCAGAGAAGTTGATGCTGCATCTTTAAATAACTTGAGAAATGTATTTCATCTTTAATTCCCCATTTTCCTATTCAGAACAAGTGCTGCCCAGGACTGGTTTTCGAGCGGATTCCTCTGGCAAGTATTCTTCAGCCTTTGTTGTTCTGTAAATTAGTTGTCCTTCATATTATGTTTTAGTTATCCTTCTTTCTTTATCATTTCTCCAGATAATGGCCAGTCATGACTGCCCAGTCACCATTTTATTTTGTATGATTCTTGTGGGGTTATAGAATGCTTACTCTAAACCTTTTTATAATAGATTTGCATTTTGAGAAAGGAAAATCATTTCTTTTTCCTCGGTCAATTTTTGTGTGTGTTTTACTGTGTTTTATGTGTACTTTCATACATTAGTGTTCAATCTTTAGCATAAAAATGCATCTCTATAACTCATACCCAATCTAAACTTAAGCAATACATTTTGTAAAACTCAGTTTAATTCTATCCCCTACATATGCCTTGGACTGTAAAAATGTAAAAGCAAAAACTTTCAAAATCAAGAGATTTTTGGGGTGTTTGAATCAACACTGGTCTGGTAAAATGGCAGTGGACTTGTTTAAAAACCAGCAACGTTTGATTTCTCAGTGTGATCATGTTAAGTGAACAGTTAAAACAGGCATCCCATAAAAAAAAAAAAAAGGTTATCTTGACAATCCCAATAAAGTCTTTTTAAGTCCTGCAGTTTGGACAGAGATCCTAAATGAAATATGATATTGGCCTGGTTTTGCATACCCCAGTAGGGTTTATACAATAAGTAACTGTGTTAGCACACCAATTTTTTCGGTTTTTTTCTTTGAAGATTTTCATACTGAAGTCTCTATTTGCCAGCTTTCCTCTCTATAGATGCCAGGAGGAAATATGCTTTTTTTTTTAAAGCTACTCTCATTGTAGACCAGCAGACCCATGACTGTTTTCAAGCTTTTCACATCTTCCAAGAGCATCTGAAACTCAGATGAAGTTATTGTAGTTTTGTGTCAATCACAATTCACAATTTCTAATTATTTATGTGAAAAAAAAATCTTCACCATCTTCAGCAAGGGAGTCCTAATTAGTTTTTCTTTTTAGCAGATGAGTTGAGTCTGCCCAGAAAGACTGTAAAATTATCACAGCAAAGCTCTTCATCTTTGCTTTAATTGCAATATGGAAGAGATTTAATAAAAAAAATTCTATATCAACATTTACAGCGTCATCCCAAATACCAGGTTTAACACTGTAAAATCACATAGCACTTGTTCATCTGGACTCACAAATCAATTTATCACCTTCAAGGACATATTTTCTCAACATTTAAGAAACAGTTGCATGAACGTTAATCAGTGTGTAATTCACCTACCTATTCAGGTGAATACAATACAGAAAGCTAGCTCAGAGTAGATAGTCACACCTTTGCCTGTGAGATCTCATTATTGTTCAGTAACAATCTGTTCTGGTACCATTACATTTAAAGTAAATTCCCTGTCGTCCAGGAACCAGAAAGCAGAATATCCCCATGCTCTTCACCATCCCCACAGTGCAGCAACGATCAGATCACAGCTTACCCAATGCCATTCTCAGAGTCATGGGGGAGCCAGCTGATTTTATAACCTAGCAAAGTGAATTGGTGTGGTTTTTTGTCTTCTAGGCTAAATGATCAGTTAAGAAAATTTTCTTTTTCACAAAAAGGAAGAAACTAAATTCTATAACTATATAAAAAAAGAATGAAGTTACCAGCAGGCAAGGCTAAAGTTCTTATTCTAACATAAATGTGTAGGGAAGCAAGCAGGAATGGGGAACCTTGTCATTCTGGCACAGAATATCCTTTTATATGATCAAAAATATTGACTTAAGGTGAAACTCTCCTTTTGATGAAACTGGTAGGAGACAGGACATTAAGATGTATTAAATTGACAGGAAGGATAAGCTGCTTGACTCCCATGTCTGCAACCTATTCATTTCTTCTTACTTGACACGAACCACAAGGTGCTAATCTAGGTTAGCAAGAGAAAACAAAAAGACACATTTAAGTTATATTAACCAAGAGTTTGTGATACATTGCAAGGCACAGGAGCATAATTTGCTGTAAGGAGAGGTAATTTTCTCTGTATGATCAACTGAAAATCTGCTCCAGCAAGAAAACCCAAAATTTGATCTATCTAACAATCCTTTGTGAGGAAAAAGAAAAGTACCAGAGTCCTGGAGAAGTAAACACTGGAGGAATATCAGATGAAATATAATCATTTACGTGGGTAATAACACTTGATCAGTGTGTGATACTTGTTCAATATTCAGGAATATTGAGCTGCTGCCACATTAATAGTAGGGGCTTCCAGTAAATCTACCGAGGATGAGCTCCTGCAGGAAAAGCACATACTAGTGAACAGATTACCTGTCTTTCAGAATCAGGAAAAGAGGCATCTCAGTAGCAGGGCTTTAGAACGTATTTTCTATCAGAGGTGAACTGCCGATATGGAGATAAACTGAGAACCATGTGAAAGGAGTTTAGCAAAAGTTGGTTGCTCAGATTAACCTGGTAACTGATTTTTTACACCAAACAAGTTTAATCCATTTATACTTCGACTAGAAATTTTACAAAATGCCAAATATAATTGAAACACTTTTACATTAGCCTGGAGAAGACAGTGCTTATCACAAAATGTAAAGACCAATGGCTAGAAAGCAGGTAAACAATTCTAGTAAAAGAACAGCTTCTGGTCTGAAAGACTAATATTTTTTGAGAGCCTTGCATTACATCTTCTGTCTTATTTTCATTAATCAATTAAGCAAAAAAACCAAGGTCCACTTTCAGAGATGTAAGCTGAGGAATCTATGGTTTAGCTGTCTCCAGACCAGTGGAGAGGTGGTCAGTGCAGCCAGTAGAGTCATACCATACCAAGCACGAAAGCTGAAATTATCAACAGCAACAGTGAGGAAGCAGTCTTGTGTACTAGTCAGTCACTGGAGATACTGTGATATTACTTAAAAAAATAAATAAAATTATGGGATACAATCCATCAGTGAAAACTCTGAGGCAGGTGACCTGGCAACAAAGACCGCAAACAAGTTCAGGTACCATTGCCTTCTTTGCCTGTGTCTTTACTAGTAAGGTCTGTGTGCTGTTTGCTTGCAGAGGTTTGCAACAACAGGAAGCTGGACTAGATGACCCAGGGATCCTTTCCAGTCCTGTGTTTTGTTTCCTTACTGGGACAGAAAAGAACGTTATTTTTCAAAAGCAGTTTTTAGTAGCCTGGTCAGACTTGGCAGAGAATGGTCTCCATGAATTTCCAGCTCTTTAGGATGGAAGGCTCTTCTGAGCAAGCGTGGTGGCACAGTCAGTTAATCCAAAGGCTTCTGAACTGTGTTAGAGGTCATAAAAAACTATGCCCATATACAGTATTTTTTAGCCTAAACCTTTTCCTGGTCAACCTGGCTTATCTATTCAGTTCTAAATGAGAAGAAAAACAGCTTCTTTTAAAAGAAATAGTACCTCTTATTTTGGATTTAGTGCCAAATTTAGTTTGGATGAGCTTTGTCAATGTATCTGTTTGAGGGATGTTTTCATCTCAGTTTGCCAAAGCAAGTATTCACAACCTGACGTTCTCGTACTTTCTTAATATATTCCCAACTGTGCATATTCATTCACATGTGTGCAAATAAAGGTTTGTGGTTTGTGAACAACAAAAGTTCTTGGTTTGTGACAGACAGCTGGAAATAGTGCCTTTGAGTGTTAGACCTGGGTTACAAATGGTGACATAACTGTGTCTATCTACAAAGCTCTCTCCTTGTGCTAAACTCCATCCTTTTAGGAACAGCAGTTCAGTAAAGTATTGCTTTAATCTGAAAATTCCTTTGCCTCTCACAACTTGTAAACAATTTGCATTAAGTTAATATACTGTACATGCACAAACTTCATTTTTTCTTTTACATACTGTTGAGACACTTATAAAATAAATTTTAAAAGTCAGTATAATAAGCTGTTCAGTTCTCTTTGAGTTCTTAATATATGAGAAGCAAGTTGGTAGGAAAAGGTAATACTTTTATTTTACCAATTGAAATATTTGTAGTTCAATCTCTTACCAGCATAGATTGTTGAAATAATGCACTACCCTGCTGTCTATAGAGGATTTTTAATTGCATTCATAGTATAGAATCAGTGCACGTATTCTATATTTGTCTTTGTAAGACTTAACTGAAACAGATTCAGCTTTAATCCCAAACTAATCCTGGGATCTGCTCAGTTCCACAGTTTATGAGGTGTCCACTGACGGCTCTGAGGGGAGATCCATGAGAGATGCTGAAGCACCATATTTCAGCCATCTGTAGTCTCTCCTGTCCCAAGGAAACAAGGCACAACTGGTGACACTATGAGCAGTTTGTTGAAATAAATCTACTCTTCCCTTTTTTTCTCTGAGTGTTGGCAACAAGCTGGTCAAAGCTGTCACATGTAGACCAGAATGCAATTCGTAGGAAAGACCATTCCTGTAAATCACCATCCTGCTTTAAGTGATGAACCTAAAACATCTCTGAGCATGCAGACAAAGCAATAATAACAATAAACAAGTTCTTAGTCCCTTGAATGCTTACAGTTTCACTTTGTAATATTTGAAATTTTATTCTATTATTATTATTTTTGACCCAGAACAATAGATTCTTTCAAGTGAATCTAAAGACCCTTTTATAAGAAAGTGTCTTTTAAAAGACACTTTGTTCCTGAATTGATATTTTCCAGGACAGAATATGTTTTTTACAGCCAGGTTACACAGGCATATGGAAGTACAATCTTAAGGATTCAGAAAGCTGTTTAGACTTTAATTGGGTAGCATTAAGGAGTTCAAGTTAATGATGTTAGCTTTCAGTTTAAACCCTAAGACTTAGAGGCTTATAATGAGAGCTTTCGTCAACACTCTTTGTTGAGAGTATTGCCAGAAAGTGAATACTTAAAAGCTAAATTACATAAAAAGACATAATGCTCTATATCTGTGTTTGGAAGTTAAATGACCTGTAATGATTTTCATCTTCTGTAACTTGGACTGATGTATCTCTATCTCCCATTTCAGTTTATTCTTTTTAGGGTTTAATGAACTGCAAGGAAAACACAAATTAAATACCAGAGGTGGATGAACAGCAGTCCATTATGCAGTCAGTTTTAGGAAGACACCTTTATAGCCTCTATTTTGGACAGACTTTTCCAGTACTGTTCTTCTATGAATGTATTCTAGCTTGGTTTAGTCTATTCTACTGAACATAATCATCCTCCAAGAGATAACCTGCATTTTCAGTTCTCCTCCTTGTCTGTGGCCCATTTGTTTCCACCAGCTCTAACCAGGATGCCATTAGTCATGTGCGATGAACACAAGGTGGGAGGGAAGATGGTGCAAATTCTCAAGACAAAGCCAAAATGCTTTGCTCAGTGGGATTTCCCTTTAAACCAGGTCCCGATTACAAGGAGCTGGATGTTCACCTTCGGAGAATGGAGTCTGGGTTTGGCTTCAGGATCCTGGGAGGAGATGAGCCTGGACAGCCTGTGAGTTATTTCTTCCTGATTTGCCTTTTCCTTCCACACTCTTAAACCTGTGTAAATGTCAGAGAAATACATAGCTGAACCCAAATGAACATTTTGTTAAGGCTATAAGTAAAATGGCTTTTACTCATCCATAGAAAAAGACAAAACTCTCAGGTTGTTCACATCTAAAAGATGTAACAGTCAATTAAGCTGGACTCAGAAGGCATTAAGGTAGAAATAGTGCATCACTCATCCCATTGCTGCAGAGTGTGATCTGGCATCTCTTAATCTTCACTTTCCAAAACCAAGTTTAAGCAGAAGATTTTAAAAATCAAATTATGTAAGACTGTCTATAACCACATCCAATGTAGGCAGACTGTATACATAATATATGCATAAAGTTAAAAGATACTGTCAACAATGCAGTTTATTTCCAGAAACACAGAAGGCCCCACCAGGGAACAGTGGTCCATGTTGCAGGTTAGATGTCAACATCACATGATGCATCAGGCATAAAAATAGTAGCTTTATACCATTCAGAGGCAGACATCCCTGTAACCAAATAACAGATAACAAAACCAACATAGATTCACTGCAGGTGAAATAAATATATTAAATGGAACATATACGCAGTATTTAAAAGAAATTTTGTAGAAGCCCAGAAGATACAGGGCTGATGTGTGAGACATCACAAATATGTACACATTTTTTATACACTATAATTTCAAGAGAACAGGCAGAATTAGTACTCCTTTGGAAAAAACTTCATGATGTAACCATATTTTGGTAGTGAGGACTAATCCCAAGACAATAATAATAGTGGTTTATTATCACAACCTTATGCACAGTCTCAGTCCTGTGCTACCACATTTCTGACATAAGGTATAACTAATTAATAGATTTATATATTCCCTAATCGATAGATTTGTGTATTCTGTATTCAAATTCACACAGAATAATATAGTTTTCATTCAAGCATTAACATTAACCAGCACATGGCTCTGAGAAACAAAGAAGCTCTTCTATTTTAAAATTTTCAACAAGTACTGATAAATATTAATAGTTGACTGATGTCTCCTGTAAAAAGAAAAAAACACACTGTGTTCTCAAAAAAGTGCTTCAAATGCTGATTGAAATGCAGAGGTTCTCATTTAGAATGAGTTTCAAATATAAATTATTGCTTAAGGACTCCAAAACAACACTGCTTCATCATCTACACTTGTGACAGATTTGTGCCTGAAGCCCCCCGACATCAAACTTCCTTCCATGGAGCACATCCCACTGCACATAAAATGAGGCACATTCTCCAATTAAGCATTTTTCCTGTGCTTTCTAGATGGCCCAACCAGTATGGGTTCTCAAAGCTCACCTTCTGGATGAAGCCAAAAAGGAAATCTGTTAGGAGATAGTGTTAATGTGTCATTTTATCATTATAGACTGTAAAGAAATGGCACTAGTGGAAGGCCCTGCCTCCAAGATCAGATGTCTGGGGCTTTGAGCAGCCCAGTGTAATGGAAGGTGCCCTGCCAATGGATTTCCCTCCCCTGTTGCAGGGAGGTTGGAAGTAGATGATTTTTAATCCAACCCAAACCATTCTATGATTCAAGAGCATTTGGAAATTTCCCTCTACCTGCTTCAGACAATAATGTCTAATGGCATTTTTTCTCTGCCAGGGAAGTGTCCCTGGCTACAAAGCTGCTCAATATTCTGAGGGAGTCTCTCTTAGTGTATTCTTTAGTGTTTTTTTCATTACAAATGGATAATTAAGTAGTCACAGACTGAGTGTCTGACTGTCTCTGCAGATTGGAGGTTTATAACTGTCTCATGGGGAAAAGTGCAGTTTAAATGCCTTATTTAAATGATGATTATTTATATGAAATTGAATCATTTCAACCTAAAGAACTGAGAAAAAAACTCTTTTAGAATACCCAATATTCTGATAGTTAAGAATACATGCCAGAGTTGTGAGAGACTTGAGTCTCTGCTCAGCAATCCAGTAGAAAAGGAATTTTGAAACAAGCCTTTTGCCCTGCAGCTACATGCATTATGCACTGAATTGTTACAGAGCAAAAAGGTCTTTCTAGTGCCTTTTCAGCAGAGGACTGACCTGACTTTTCTGTCCGAAGTCAAAGAGTCATAGCTGGATAGCAAATGCAGAGATAAGCAACTTGCTGTTTTTGGAAAGCAGGACCAAAAATGCTGCCTTCTGTGAACCACCCTCTAAGATGCTTCACTGTCCTGCTGAACAATTGCTCCCAACCTGTGCTTAGCCTCAAGGTTGCTATCTCTATTTCAGTGCTTGCAAATACAAAAGCATTTTACCCCAGATTTACCAATCCAATGAGATTTATGTCTCCCCACAAACCATGTCTCAAAGTCCTCAAGAATTAATAAGATCCTAACTTGAGGCCAAGGATCCTAAGGTAAAAAGGCACCTCCTCAGAACTAAGTGTTGCAGTGCTGAATTTCTCAATTCTCACTCCGTCGTTATTGCCCATATACTTGTTTTCACTGATCAAATATATCAGCAATAAAAACACAGATACACTCTTCTCTGTTTTTTAGTGTCCCTCTATTTTGTATTCAAAGTACAAGACTTCTTAACTGTTTTCTCCCCTCCACTGCTTCCCTGCTCCCCCATGGACAGCCCACCTGCAGCTTCCCATTTCTTTCACCTCCAGAAAAGGAGAGGCAGTCTCCAAACCCCTGCTTTTCCTATGAAACAAGAACTGAGACACTTTGAAATTTTTGTTTCAGGTCTCCTGCTGTGCAGTCAGGTAACACAGAACAAAAGGAAGCTTTTGTCTTTGTGGTTTGATTTCTAAAAAGGATATCGGTTCTTCAGCATAAGGCAATAACTTTTTCAAATATGCAGAATCCAAATAAAGTTTTTTTTTTAGAAAGATAATACTGACACTATAGAGGGACTGTAGCTTAGTTTCATTCTAGTTATATCAGCTACCTGGGTCCTTAGAAGAATAAAGTGCTGTTGAAATATTACGCTTTCTGTATTTGTAAATGTAAAGATGCTTTTGAAAGGAAATACTTGAATAGATAAATTTCTAATATCAAGATTGTGAGTTATGCCAGTTCCAATCACCTCTTAAATCTTCTAATATCATACCATCATAGGTATTTATCATATCTCCCAGTAACTTGAGGATTTAGAGATAGTCTGGCTCTGTTACAGTTAATTATAATATCACTGAAAGATTGCAAATATACATAAATTGGAACTTTTCTGAAGTTGAAATTTGCTGTCCCAAAAGGGAGATGTATTTTGGATACATTTGTGCAGCTCAAACTCAAAATAACAGGAACATACACATAATTTCACTAAGAGTTTTACCTTTTCAACACAGATGGACTGCAATTCTTCTCAAAAATGTCTGCAAGATGCATGTTTATATTCTTTTTATTATGAGTGCCAAGATACAGACACTTCTAAGACATAACAGATGTCCACTGAGCAAAATGTTGGGATAATGCATGGGAAGTCCTATTTTAGCAGTGATTGGGCAGAGTTCAGATAAGGAGCTTGGATTTGGACATCATAGGTACTTAAAATTAAGTGAATCACACCTTTTATGTATATACACTTAATTTTACTATGTACCTGTGAAGCTACTGTGTTATATTCAGAGAAACTGAAACTGAAACACAAAATCAAATTACCAAGAATCACAAAGAAAGCCAGTATCAAAACAGATTAATAATATGTATGAGTTAATCAACTTCAGATTATGCTCTGCTGCGATATTCCCAATCCCAGTATTTCTCATGTTGAATTTCAAGCAGTAGGAGAAACTTTCCTTTTTCTCTACAACAAACTCTTTATTGCTTACATGCCATCATCCTTTTCCTCACACATTCAAAGCAATCTCATGCCAGTATGAACTGCATTACAGAGATAATATAATCCTGATATATATTTTACCAATTTGTGTTTTGCATGTAGAATTGATAACTATTATGGTAACTACTCATCCATGAAATGAGAGCAGATGCTGGATAAGAAACAAGTTCAGACACAGAAAATGGAAAAGTAGAAATGTTAAGTTATTCTTGCTATTAAATATACCAAGTAACAGATATGGTGGCCATCATCTTGATAAACACATCTGAAGTGTTCAAAGTTGGACCCTGCTGCCTATGTTAGGAGTCCACCACTGAGATGAGTAACACAATCCCATTCCCAGGTGGACATGTGAAATGTCAGTAATAATTAATTAGTCAAAAATAGAAGGAGTTTTTGCACTTTGCTGTGCATACTGGTGACCTACCGTGCTGTGATTTGCATTTGCGTTTCTCCGAAGGTTAAATATGCATAAATTGTTCAGTATTTTGGCTGACAATCATAAAAAAACTTAAAGAGTTCAATAAATCCAAAGGAAGAAGATACGCCCTATAATCTTCCAGGCCTATATCTTCCTATATCTTCCAATCACCCATCTCTTCACAAAAGAACTAGGAAAAAATTCTTACTCATATGCCGAACTGGAAAGGTTTTGAGAATACTCTGTGTACATCTAGCTAAACGTAGCCTTGGAGAGCTTTTTTGCTGTCCAGTAAAGGAGCATAAATACATATTTCATAGCTGGATTTTGCACAAAGTATTTGCCAGAGCTTTGAGTTATATTCTTTCACTATTTGAAGAACAGAATGGAGAATCTGAAACAGTCTCTGTGGCCACTCAGCCTGGCGCTGCTTAACAGGATCCCAGGAACACTAGAAATCAGGAAAACAACGCATCATGTTCTCTCTTTGCTAAGTTTTGAAAGCAAAAGTAAGCCAAAGGGAGGCTAAAAACTGGGGAAAATTCTCCAGGTTCCACACAGGGTTTCATTTAAACACTCTGCTGGGATACTCTGCAGCTAAGACCACAAAAAACCCCACAGGAGCACCTGTGTGACTACCATATCTAGCCTTTGCAGTTCACCATGAAAAGCAGTGCTTGATAGCTTTTATCTTTTCTTATTTAAAGTGGATTGTCACATGGCATGTCATATTCATCATTCTGTGCTCACTCTCACAGTGAAAAAGAGAAAGGAAAACGTGGAACACTCTCTGAATGCTTTAATATTCTTTCAAAGAAAGCAGGTTTTGTTTGAATCAAGCTCAGCTATTCTACCAGTTATTCCACAGGGAAAATATATTTGTCTTCTTCTAATAAATTATGTGAAACTATATGTATATAAAGTGGAGAAAAATGTTAAAAGTTTTTGGATAGATTTTTACTAGTTTATATGTCCCATACAAATTACATTTAAATCTTGATTTGGGAAAGCAACATCTGCCCAGAGCAAGCTGACATTTTTCCTCTTTTTTCCATTTTGTTAATCAGTCACTACCTAAGGAATTATTCATTATGAGTAAAAACATTTTAATATAGCACTTCTTTTCTCCTGAAGAGTCTGAAAACAAACTCTGTGTAATGGGGTCACTTCCACTAATCATCTCAGGTGTATAATTCCAGGTGTTTAAATCACACAGCAGTGAAGAACCTTTGATAAGAAATATACAGACTCACTAATTTTAAGTCAAAAGGATCCTTACATGGAATTAATGTTTAGATCTTCTGCTTAATGTAGTCTTATAACTCCATGCTCCTCAGTGACAGATTGTCTTGATTTTGAAGGTATCAAGTGGATTTTCCTTAGATTAGGATTCTCAGGTGTGTCACTCCTATGCAGGTAGGAAACATCTTACCTTCTTACCAAAGGCCAGGAAGCACAGCTCTCAGACACACAGATCTCTTCACCTGTGCTAAATCTCTAGCCTAATTTTGGAAGGAAGGGAAAAAAATTCATGTAAGTTGGAGGCTCAGTGTATAATTTTGTTTCTTTGCTGCCTAGATTCTCATCGGAGCAGTAATTGCCATGGGCTCAGCAGACCGAGATGGTCGTCTCCATCCTGGTGATGAGCTGGTGTATGTAGATGGGATTCCAGTGGCCGGCAAAACCCACCGATATGTGATTGATCTTATGCATAACGCTGCCCGAAATGGGCAAGTGAATCTTACTGTGAGGAGAAAGGTGCTACCCACGGGTGAGTGAAGGCTGGGAAAGGTGAAATGAAATGAAAAACCGATCCCAGTGCTAGCAGCACAAACAGGTGCTGTTCTTGAAAAATAGAGGAAATAAAAGTGAATGTTTGTGTCATTTTGAGGAAAGAATAATAGTAAATGTGTCCCTTGTTCCTGTGACAAAAATACCACAGCTGAGTGTTGTTTCCTTCAGAAGTGGAAACAATATTGACAACCCTGGTGTGGTGATCATGAGTGCTCTGGATTTGTTCCATGCTGTCTTGGTCTGTACTGTCTCCTCTTGTGCACTTTTGGGACTAATTGTTCACCCAGGTTAAAGCCGTTTGATCTGACTGTGTCAATAGGCAGCCAGAGAAAGGCTCAAAGACTGTTAACTGTTCAGGGCAGGAACTCATTTCACTCTTGTGTGTATTGAAAGCCCATTTCTGGTCTCACTTATGTCATCTGAAATTTCCCCCCGAACTGCAACACAAGCTGGCTGAAAACCTTCTGTAGGGTAGAAGTGGCTCCTAGGAACAGGGCCAGATTCTCCCATCGAGGAGAGACATTCAGAAAATGAACCTAAAACAATATTAGATGTTTAGACTAGCTTGGTCTCAAACATCAGAACCTGGAGGAGTGTGTGGCAGCATCTATTAAAGCTGTAATGGTAGAATTTAATGCAGTTCCATTGCAACCTTCACTTACTCGAGGAGAGAAGTTTATTTAAGAACTTTTAAAACATTTGTGGTGAGTACACTTCACTGAGGCACCAGAAATGAGCAAACCCACGTTCCCAGCCTGTCCTGTCTTCTGCCTCCCCGCGCCCTAGATCCGCTGTCGCTGCGTGCACCATTCCCCTTCGCTCCCCTGCCAAAAAACCGCCCTCCCACTCACCTTCGTGTTCTCAGTCCCCCTCCCACTGCGGCACCACAGCTCCCTGCCAGCCACACTCTCGCGGGACTGACTTTCTTCTGTTACTGACTCCAGAGTCCTCCAGCCAGAAAGCTCCCCCTGCGCCCGGCGCGACGCCCCCTCGCAGCTCCCCCAGCGCGAGGAAAATGGCCAATAACCAAGGTAATCCGCCGAGTCCTTCCCTTTAGCGCCTTTCCCGGGTCAACCGGCTGTACAGAACGCAGGCAAAATTAGCAAGAGGGTTAGCAAGGAGTGGGTGCCAGCCTTTGCTGCTGCTTGTTAAATATTAAAGGGTCTACTAGCCAGCCTGGGCTCCTGGCATAGAGGACGAGGCAAGCTGGTAATACACGTGAAGTTGTTCTTGGGCCTTGAGAGGGCCACACCAGGGAATATAGTGTGTAACTCATTAAGATTTAAGCATTGCAGGAGCTGAACAAGATTTTAATGTGGTGTGTTACAACATAAGCTTTGTGGAAAAATTTTAAAATGACTGATGTTGGGCGTGACTGCAAAACTCTGTACTAATACATCAAGCCAATTAATTTCACAGGAATTTCTCACTAGCATGAATGTATACAACCGAGGGACCTGGTGTTTTCCTTACCTGTCTGTAGCTGATATGTTAGCCTTCACCTGGAGTCACCATTTTCCACATACACTTACCCAAATCTGGAACAGAAGATCACAATTCACAAGCTCTGGAAAGCAATTTGATTAGGAAAATGTGGTATTCAGAACAATGTGGATTAAAATTACATTTTTTCACAGCCAGAAGCAAAATGCAGTTTTTCTGATGAATGTCTATTTCACAGCTGATGGTCAAATAGCCATTTAAACTTTTCCTCCTTTATCTTTCTTTTCCTATATTTAATGGCATTCAGTTGCATTCCTTTATGGCCAAGCCAGACTTTGGTCATTCTACAGAGTAGGATAATTTTTTTCTGTTGCAGCCATACTGACATAAACAATATTCAGCTTTCTGAAATGTGGCAGCCAGAAAATGAGATCTCTCTTGTCACTGACTATGGCATTTAGTTGCAGATTTGGTTCAATAACTCTTGGAGATTTTCAGTTCTAAAGCAGGAGTATAATAATTGTTTGTTTTTCTTCCTCTTTATACTCTCTAATTACTTTATTTTATAGTTGCAGAAGAACCGCTAAAGGACACACCTGACTGAAAAAACAACAGCTTGTCCTTGGATGATGTTTATTTTATTAATATATACATACTGAAGGTCTAATTTGTAAACTCTCTACCTAGGATATGTGTGTGTATGCGTGAGCTCCTCACATGTTCAGTAAAATGACTCTGCCACTCTCGTTGCTCAGAACAGAAAACATATTACTTACATTTATCTGAAAGTTCTGTATTAAAACTGTCAATAAATTCTGATTTGTGTAAACAACGTAGATCTGCAAGGAATAGAAATCTTTTTTCCCATCTGGAGAAGCCACTTTACTGTTTTCAGTCGTCAAAATGCTTGCACTAAAAATGTGTAATCCCACAAGTTTTAACTTGTTCCCTGGTTTTATTACTGTAAAGCAATACTGAGGTGTGGATGGACTCCATTTTCACTTCTGCCCTTCTGAACTTGCCAGACAAGAGCATCTTCAAACTCTTTAGATGACCACTGCTTTTGCCATGACACCCACAGAAAAACTGCTTGTGATCATTTCTCATTGTATAACCACTCTGTTCCATGAACATCTTTTGAGCATGCTAATCAGCTTGTAAGAAGAACATAATGCAGCTAATCCTAATTATGTTAGCTCCCTGCTTAAATTCCTGTAATCCAAACACAAATAATTTTATATTGGATTAGAGAGTCACATTTTCCTCTTGATGAAAAATCAAGCAGCAGATAAGGGAATAGTGCTTGCTAATGTTTTTGCAGAAACTGTTTCTCACTTTACTTTCCCCTCTTCTGGCTAACTTAGCAGTGATGGTTCATGCTTGCTTTATCTGATTACCCTTGAAAGTTCTGCATAATTGTGTGGATTCCTGTCTCTCTGCATCTATTACAGCTCCTAGTTTAATGCTTGCAGTAGCCTGGGCTGTAGACAGTCGACTGTATTCATGTTGCATTAGCAAATGCACTGTAAGTCACAGAGCCACTGAGCAAGTCAGCCTGTGACACTGGCGTGATTTATGTTGTAGGAGAACCGTGCCCAGAGAATGGCAGAAGCCCAGGCTCGGTGTCTACGCACCACAGTTCTCCAAGAAGTGATTACACCACTTACGCGAACAGTAATCACGCTGCCTCCAGCAGCAACGCTACTCCCCCCGAGGGCTTCGCGTCTCACAGCCTGCAAACCAGTGACGTGGTGATCCACCGCAAGGAGAATGAGGGCTTTGGCTTTGTTATCATCAGTTCCCTGAACAGGCCCGAATCTGGGTCCACAATAAGTAAGTAAATCATGTTGTTCAGTTTATACTTTTCCAAGTTTGCCCCAAATAAAAAGAAATAAATTAATTTAAACCTAACTGCTAATAATTTGTCGCTGCAGAGATTGAAAGGGAAGGTACTCACAGTGTTGCTTCAGGGGCATTATTTTTCTGTTGTATTTCGGACAAAACCAAAGGTTATTCTGGCCTCTCAGGCACTGTGCTTCACACACTCCTTTGGCATCAGAGTAATACAGGATTCACCCACGAAGTAGATTTTGTCTATTATTATGTCCTAAAGAGTCTCTGCAGGTAACCAGTAGGGTTATATTGATAAATTATTCCCCCATGTGCAAGTGAATTTTTGGGGTCAAGATGAAGTTCAGGAAGTTGTAAAAAATATTAAATGACAGCAAACCCTATGACAGCAGCTGTCCAGTTAGGGGACTGCAGAAGTAACTGGAAAATGGGAAAACTGGTTAGATGCAGGTGCAGAGAGGCTGATTTTTTAACTAGCTGGAGTATAGAGAGCATAAAAATTACAACTGAGTACAGGGAGATGATGTATCTCTCTCTACTCAGTAGTAGCTAGATTGCAAGATCTGCCCTTAATAATTATAGCTTGCTTTCTGTTCAGAAAAATAATGTTTGCTATGGGCCAATTTTATTGGTTTAATATAGGGACCTGGTGCCATTTGAGATGTCCTGGGTAGATCTAGGGAGAGACCAGGCAGATGTAATATAGGACCTACAGACGACTCAAACCCTTTGGTAGTGGCAGCTGCAGGCACAGGGGGGCCTTTGGGTCTTTCCACTGACGTTTAACCAACTGAGAGCTGAGCTCACTGGAAGAAAGAAGCAAAAAAAGCTTCATATTGAGAGGGGTCTACATCCCTCACCAAATCCACCTGAAACTATGAACGCTAACCACAGATGAAAAACCTAGAGAAGTGAGAACATTTATAATTTTGCAAGTTGCAGCCTAATGCGGTCCTTTCCCTGCATTCAAAACATGTTTTGAAGGAACTGTTCTTTAGCCCAAAGGTGGTACCTGACAAAATCACAGTTTCAACTGTTAGGGCCAAACTTCGCTCTTCTAAATTCATAACTGAAAACCAGCCAAGAGAGTATGGGGAAAACCCTATCTCACAATAGCAAATTATCTCAGAAAACTTCTTTGCAATATTTCATGATCATGCAGTTATTAAAAGAGTTGCTTTTCATGTTACCTCAGCTGAATTTTAAAACTCCATGATTGCCAGAATTAATATTGTAACAAAACCATAGATAATTAGCCTCTTGGGACTCTGAGTTTTCACTTTATTGAATATAATGGCCAACTGGAAGTTTTCTGCAGAAGATCAGAAAGGAAAAAAAAATCCATAGAGGACATTGAGATACATACATATTAATCAGTTAAATCAGTCAAGAATTTTTCAAGAAAATTATTTCATAGATAGAGTTTGTGGTTGGGGAGAAGGAGAAGGAATGAGGAGAGGAAGAGAAAGAGAAAATTCTCAAGCAGTCAAAAATTCTATGACTGGAATATTCTCCTGAAGACTACAGATCCAGGTTCAAGATCCAGATTTGCCTCTTACCCTCTAACATGTTCTTGCAGTACTTTTCTTTCTACACAAGCAACTTCATAGTCATTGTTGATGCTCAGTTGGACATCTCCAGTAGTAAAAGGAAAATTACAGCTGCTATGGAAGTGACAAGTGAATTTATTCAAATAATAACTGCATTGAATTTCAGTGATCTCAAAGGGCACCAAATCCTAAGTTTACAAGAACAGCAATGAACAAAAAAATTACATTTGCTGTAGACAGTGACAGAACAGAGAAGAAAATAGCCTTTCTATGTGAACTCTGTTACAAAACTGTAGTAGAAAAAATATGCTGAAAATTACATGATCTTTCATCAGTCATAAAAACAGTCTAAAAATCATTGACTCTTTGTAAAGTAAGAGAGGTTCTTTTCTTTACTTAATTTGGGTGAAGTAATTTTGGCTTTATTAAGAGGAGCATAGCCATTATTCCAGTGTTCCTAGTTTTGGAGCCAGTGCACTTGTTGCCAGCTCCTGTGTCCGCCTATGGCACAGAATGATGCTGTGTAGGCATGTGGAGTTAAATGTTAATGTTGCAATTGCAAAGCAATTCTGAAAGAATCAAAAGGGGCAAAATAGGTCAGAAGAGGAAGTATCTTGTAATGCCAGACACTATTAGGAATAGCATAGCCTAAAAAGTCATCTCACTGGGAGCATCCTCAGGGCAAAGTGAAGAAGAGTTCCTTTGATTTAAGAATGTTTATTTTAATAACTTTATTCCCCTCTCTACTTTCTTGTAAAAGCAAAAGACTTGAGGTCTTGGAAGTATAAGTATCATCATCACTTTTACTCAAGAAGGGACTTAATCATGCACTGGAAGTATTTTCCTTGTTCTTGAATCACACTTACAAACTATGTTTTACAATCCAGTAAATTCCAACAGCTCTTGCTGAGTACAGGAGCGTGCACTTTTTGTCATTGGGTGCTTGTGCTTCAAGGACTGTTAAAATTGAAGTAGTCATTACAACAGAGTTTCTACTAGCTGCAGAGCTGCAGGTTCATTGGTTTGCTGCTTTGCAGTTGACCTAAAGCGCAAGGCTTTACACAAAAGCTCACACTCCATTTACTACGAAAGGCTAGAAGCTCCCAGAATTAAAAGATGTCACTCTTGTTCCAGGAGGCTTAGAGTCTTGGTCAACTTTTTTCTCGACATGCTGTTATGATCCAGTTCATTAAATTATTAAAGAGAGATGCCTCTGCCCAAATTAAGTTGCAAATGAAACCATATGCCCATGTCAACAGTACGGATATTTTTATTTAACAGTTAATGTGAGGTAGAGAGAGATAGAAAGAAATAGGAAAAAAGAGAGAGGGGGGAGAGAAAGAGAGTGACAGACAGGTAAGTAGATAAAAATCACCACTCCATGGATTCCAGTGGCATCCCATTGATCCTCTTCTTGTGGTCTTCTTGGCGATGAGAGTCCCAATCTTGTTGAAGTGATGGTTGCAGTCTGGATCCATTGAGGGAAGCCCTGGGTGGTGAGAGAAGAAGCCTGGGTGGTGAGAGAAGAAGCTCCAGAGTGTCTTGAGAGAAGAAGCCTGTGGTGGTAAAGTAAGTCCCATGTGATGTGGGAAGAAACCTGGGTGGTGAGCAAAGAAGTCCATGGTGCTAAGGGAAGTCCAAGGGATTTTTATTATACTAGATAGAAATACCCTCGGTACCTCCCCTGGAGTGGGGAGTTTTACAATGAGTGATATAATACACCTTTTAAGACAGCTTCCTGTTCCATCAGCATAGTTGAGTCCATCATGGCCCATCAGCAGAGATTAATATCTTCAGGCTTTGTGTTCATTGTTCTGGTAGTTCACTGGAGGAGAGGTATCCCAGCGGAGTCATTTGTTTAAGGATAGAGAAACACTATCCTGCCTCGAAGGATTTGCCTCTTTCCTTACTTTACACATCATCAGCTTGCACCTTGATTGTCTGAGCCATTAGCATTCCAGTTTCTAACATTTGTGGATACATTCTTCACCTGGGATAATTGGACAATAGTACCACCTTTATCTTATCTCAAGTTCCTGTCACAGCCCAAATTAGTAGGCATATTCAGGAAGGGGTGGGCTTCTGTAAGCAGTTACTTCTTTGCACAATTTGCTACAGTGGACAAAAGTACTTCAGTGATTTTAAGAATATTTAAGCCAGTAACTATTTCAGTCTCCCACACATGCTTTGCAAGGGGTTTGTTGTTACAGTTGATTTACAGACCTGCCTTTGCCTTGCAGAAATTTTCAAAATGCTAGATGCAATTTTTTTTTGCTATTGATACACAGAGTGAGGACAGACTACAGCCATAATTAGAGAACAGACTATTTTTCCACATTTTGTGATAGGCAGAGCTGTAGTAGCTACCATTTTAATAAACAAATCTTAAGTAGTTCGGAGCCAGCCATTAGATCTGGATGTCATTTTTACTAACTGTGTACTTGCTTAAGCATCCAATTCTTGTGGCGCATTTATTTTCCTGTGTCAATAATGGTAGAAATTTTGTTTCCCCTTTGTCAAAGCTTTGCTTGGGATGTTCTCTAATCCAGTGCAGGAGATTATCATGCACTGAACTGCAGTTCTGATGTGGGGCAGATCAGGAATGGAAAATAAATGACATGGAATGAATGAGGAGATTTCACAGGGCAAAGCAGGGGCATAGAAAAGGTCAGCCATGCTTCAAATTTTTATCAGTAAAAGAAGATAAAGTGGATAAATAAAGAACTGTCCTTGAGTGGTATATCCAGGAGCAAGTCATTTTGCCTACTGCAGAGGATCTTCGAGTGCTAAGCGATTAAGAAAAGAAAATACACCTGTCCAGGCTCCTGACCTATTTCTAGTGAAAGGATTGACTTCCACTGCCTCTAAAATATATTATTGTGCCTTTTCCCACATTGCCTTCCAGCATTAAAGCGTGCTGTGGCTCTCATCCCTTTTCCAGATAGGACAAATTACAGCTAAAATACTTAAAATTTAATTAATTAATCTGCACTTTGTATTACATTTAGGGAAATATTTTTAGAGTATCAAGATAAATTCACTATCTGCATCCCATGGAAAAGCACTTGCATCCTGCTGGAAATGGCCAAAGTGAGATTTCACGATGAATTTGTCCCAGAGTTTTATGGAGTACATTTGTCCATGCCTAATTCATATCTTCCTGCCACTTTTAATGTATGTGGTTGGGATGCAACTTCATCTAGGAAAAGAACTTGTGATTCTCTGTAAATCTTTTAACATCCTAGTCTCCATAGAAAGAAACCATGTGTTGTAAACAGATCTAGTTAACTTGCAACTTCCAGTGAAATTGGAAAATTGGCAGTATTTCCAGGATTTTACTGTAGCAGGTACTGTCAATTAGCAGAGTTAGAAAGTGTAACTGAACTGAAAATACAGGCATAATCAATAAACAATTTTAAAAAAATTAAAGGCAGATGACTGTTCATACTTTTTATGATCTTCCTTCTGCTTAGCAAAAGAGGAATTGTAGATTTAATTTGTCCCTACACTGCATATGCCAATGCCTGCTGGATTTTCAAAGCATGATAAAATAGAGCCTAATGAAAAAAATTTCTTTCATTTCTCAAAACATGCAGTCTTAACTACAAAACATAAATCCAAGCTAAGCCTCTGCTGACTGCAGAAAACAGCGTTCTGAAATAAGTCCCGTTCAGCCTAGCGTTTCTTTGAACTATAAAAACCAGCTTATTGATCAATGATAACTGTGTGAGCTGAGTTATTTGTGCAGCAATTTCTCCCATGCTTTTCCTGGGTAAGATGGTGCCTGGGTATGTGATTTTCTGTGACCAATCTACAAATTCTAAAGAAAACAGAGCTTTGGAAATAAGGATGTCTGTCTACCCCACCTAGGACATCTTTGGAGCATAAGCAGTGAAAACCCACCCACAGTGTGAGTCCTCCATGGAAGATATTTGCAACATTTGGGCAAGGAATCTGGATTCTCATTTCTATGTAGCTTTGATATTCAACTTTAAGCTGTTCTTCTGCCTCTTCAGTTATAAAAGCACACTTGCTAAGCATGTTAAACTGATAGTATAACTTGGTGCAGAAAGAAATTGCTACACAACTTAGTTTTTCAAATCAACATAAGCAATTAATCATAGTGAAGTAACCTTAAGGAATGAAAGAGATTTTTAATATCATCAAAATACATTTCTGCAGTTTGCAGGCATGAAATATGCCATTGCCTATTTGATATTTTGTGGACATAAAGCATGGAGGATCTTAACCACTTCACTCCCTTCTCTAGAACATTCCTCCAGAATGTTCCTGAATAGGTCATTTGGACCTACAGCTGCTGCTCTTGTGTTTTCAAAGAACAAACACTGAACGTTTTCTTAGCACAAACCCATCAAGGGAATCAAGGTTTTTCTAATGATTCCACAAGGCCCATTTTGCTTTCATGAGAAGCTTGAATTGAAGTACCTAAGTTCCATTAATTTTTTCTTAGACCTTCAGCTTTCTAAGATGTGGGCAATCCTTCCCTCCTAGCTCCTTATGCCTTTGCTATGCAAGCAAATATGCTCCATATTACAACACATTGGGAAGTTCACAGATTCATTAACCTTATAAACAAAAGGGATTATTTTTATCTGTAACTATGCAGTGTGCCACAGAATTTTATTTTCCAAATAAGTGTCACATGAAATAGCCCATCACTGTCAGGAAAATATTTTTTAGCCCTAAGAAAAAGTTCACCACACTCAAGCTTTCCAAATTTTAGATTATTCAATAGCAATGAAATTACAGATGTTTACATTTAATATGTTCTTCCTATTAAAATCTGATATTCTGGAACCTGCTGATTGAGTGAAAACTCTTGCACATTTAGAGAGTTGAGAATATAATAAATATTCATTTGATTAGCTATATAACATTGAAAAGGACAGCTGGCTCAGGAAGGCTCATTTGCTTGGTTTACTATCTATATCTGTTAACATTAGAAAAGATTGCAAGAATTTATCTGCCAGAGGGTTCAATAAATAAAGCAGAGCTTCAGTTTTTTTCCCCTAACTGATACTTCTTAATATTTAGATACTATGTAGAGGGGGAAAAAATGGGAAGTTGCTTTCTACAAAATACGGACTCAACAGTTCTGTCTGAAAGTACAGGATAGATGTAAAATAATAATTATTAATAAAAAATATTGATGCAAATCAGAAAAGCATTACTTTTTTTGGTAACATCACCTTAGAATGAGCTAGTTTTAGCTCTCTGTAGTTTTTTTAGGTCTTTCAAATGAAAAGAGAAATCAGAAAAGCATTATTTGTTGGTAACATCATCTTAGACTCAGCAATTTTTAGTGCTTTCTCTCTTTTTTTTAGGTCTTTCAAATGAGGAGAAATTATTTTCCTTTGCAAAAAGCAAGAAGCTGATAGATATATCAGTCTTGTTTAACCTATTTTTCAGTGGTCTGGGTGAAGAGATAGAGTGTACCCTCAGCAAGTTTGCTGATGTTACAAAACCGGGAGGAGTGGCTGATCCACCAGAAGGGTGTGCTGCCATTCAGTCAGACCTGGACAGTCTGGAGAGCTGAGTGGAGAGGAACTTTAATGACATTCAGAAAAACAAATGGAGGGTCCTGCATCTGGGCAGGAATAACCCCAGGCACCAGTACAGGCTGGGAAGCAGCTCTGCAGAGAAGGACCTGGGGGTCCTGATGAACAACGAGCTGTCCATGAGCCAGCAGTGTGCCCTCGTGGGCAAGAAGGCCAATGATATCCTGAGGTGTATTAGGAAGAACATTGCCAGCAGGTAGAGGGAGGTGATCCTGTCCCTCTACTCAGCCCTAGTGAGGCCACATTTGCAGTGCTGTGTTGGGTTCTGGGCTTCTCAATACAAGAAAGTCATGCAACTCCTGGAGGGGGTCCAGCAGAGGGCTGGGAGGGTGATTAGGGAACTGGTGTATCTCTCTTATGAGGAAAGGCTGAGGGAGCTGAGCCTATTCAGCCTGGAGAAGAGGTGGCTGAGAGGAGATATTTGCATACAAATATCTAAAGGGTAGGTGTCAAGAGTGTGGAGCAGACACAAATTGATACTGGCAGTTGATACAAACTAAAACAAAGGAAGTTCATTCTGAAAATCTTCTTTCCTCTGAGGGTAACCATGCACTGGAAGAGGCTCCCCAGGGAGGCTGTGAAGTCTCCCTCCCTGGAGATATTCAAAACCCACCTGGATGCAATCCTGTGCAACCTGCTGTGGGTGAACCTGCTTCAGTGGGAAGGTTGGAATAGGTGATCTCCAGAGGCCCCTTCCAACCCCAACCATTCTGTGATTCTGTGATGCACAGTGTTAGAAGCAGCATCTGTATTCAGCAGCTGCTCTGGGTTTGTGTACAGCTGACCCAAGCATATGGACCCTCAGGTGTAATGCCACAGAATTATTCTTTCTTTTCTGTGACATGAAGGTGTGGGAAGGATATTAATTTCACTCATGGAGAGCAAAATTGGGTGACTTTGATCAAAGAAAAAAATATGGAGAAAAATATGAATTTGTAGTTATCAGTAAATTTCTGAAATCAGATCTTATCCACTTTCTGAATGCAAAGATTACTTTTAAATCAGGTAACTCAGTGTTTTGAAATAAGTGGATCAAATTCTTTGCAAAGTCTAATCCAGGCATATGCTGCCACTGTTCAGATGTGTATATGTTTGGAGAACAGCTTGTGGCAAATTCTTACAAAAGGTATGGATAGGTTTCTAAAAATTTTTAAGGGCAAGTGGAATTATTTACCACCAGTCAAGTGACCTGGGATTTCCTTTAATTATTACTTTACATTATGAAATGCTCTGCTTAGATAAAATGAAGCACCAAAGATGAAATTTAAGAAAAAAAAATATGATGTGTTAATAAAATCCTAATTAAATGCCAGGCATGGGAGATTTCTTCCCAAGACCTGCCATCCTGGGAGAGACCAAATAGCCACTCAGCTCCGCACTGTCCCTTGGCTGTGATCAATGGCAGAGAGGACAGTGCCTACAGCAGCTTCCCCAGGCATCTCCTCAGCTTTCACAGCCATTCATTTCTGATTTAATCTGCAGTGGGTTCAACCCTGTGAATTGGTCTAATCCCTTTCTGAAGCCTTTCATTCTGGTCCTCCAGAACGTTGCCCCACTTTCTCTCTCCCAAGCTGTAGATAGTGAGTTCATGGACACAGCAGACTCACTCCTTTAAGCAGAGGCTGTTTTCTGCTTCTTTCTCTGAATCTTTGTGAATTCATTGCTATGATTTTTGAAATGAGGATACTGAAACTATCAGCAATACTTTAGGTGCACGCTAGTAACTAACAATAGTTTGTTTCATTTGTTATTGTTTTTCTAGCTCTTTAAGACCTATTGACTGTTTCACTGAGTTTATGTTTATAGAGAAATAGGAACACATTTCAAGGTCTCTTGAGTGATAATAGATAATTTAGGGCTCATCTCTGATTAAAGTAAGGCAGGGATATTTTTTCCCTGTGTGCATCATGTTGCATTTCTTTTCATGAGATCTTGTCTACCACTTCACTGAACCCACTGACAGTTTTACAGCTCTTCCATGGTTGCTGTAGAAGTGACCATTCTGAATGATAAAAATTCTCCATTGTGAAAATTCACAGTTGATTTCTACCTTTGTTCCTTAGCTTTTAGCTAATTAATCTCGTATGGAAATAGTTCCTTCTTATCCCTTCAAAGTAAGTATTTCACCACCAAAGGCTCTTGAAAATTAAGTTTCCTAACATTCTAACATGGTCTCAATTTTTTTTGAGCAACCTGCACACCGGATAGTCTGCATCCCTTAGAAGCACTCATGCTTATAAATAAAACCTTAAATAAATCCTCCCTTCCCAAGAAAGCAGCAGGGACCATGGCAGCCAGATATTGTGGCTTATGAGGACTCTCAGGCAGAGTTCCACTGGGAAGAGAAGCAGAGACCAGAAACTCCTCAGGATATTACTAGGAGGGAAGGAGCTTCTCCTCATATTATCTAGAAATGGACATAAACCTGTTTCTGCTGGATTGCTATGAGTTTCGTTAGTAAGTCACTGGATTTGTCCATAAACCCCTGATAGAACATAACAGCATCATCTTGAATCCGTTAGAGATTTAGAGATTCAGATTCCTTCTGCAAAAGCTTTCCACACCCTACTCTGCAGCAAGATCGTATGACAACGCATGGCACCAGTACAATCTGAGGAGAGGAACATTAAATCCTCAAATACCAAAGTACAGTAGGAAAGGTACCTTGACAGACACAAGCTTTGTTTTGATGGTCACCTGCTGTTGATCCTTTCATAACATGAATACTTAGAATAGGTACCTTTATCAGGAAGATAAAGACCGTTAGGCTTAAGGGGAAGAAGAAAAGAACATGAAGTTCCTTTTCTTTCTGCCTCCCTTCCCTTTTCTCAGGATTTGAATCAGAATTAGACTCTTGTGGCTCTTCCACCTCCAGCTTTGATTTTAGCAGACATCTCAAACATGCAGACATCTGCTCTATTCACTTGTCAGGTACAAGAAGTCCAACAGAAATTGTTCTGGCAAATTAATAGGATTTCCCAGCCCCCACCCTCCCACGCCCCTCACTACTGAAATTATGTCTCTACTTAAATATTTAGTCTAACAAAAACTATGGCATCTCCGCCATATTTCATGTTCTTTCTTACTACTAACTAAATCTCTTACTTTTTCACATGACAGTCTCATTTTCAGATCTCCACTGGTATGTAGTAAAAACATGGCAGTTTCAGACAGATCTTTTATTACATATACCAGAAACAGGCACATTTTAGTATGAGTTTAAATGAGTCTAGGTAATGCTTTAAGAACTGATTTGATGCAAAAGGTTTTGTGTGGATATAAACTGTTTCAGTGTCAAGTTACTGTTTTACTTGTTTACTCACTCATGTACGTGCATGGTAGTTATATGTCTCCATTGAGTGCAAAATAAACAATTTTTGTAGAAAGTGGGTTTATTCATATTTAGTGCATTTTAAAACATAGAAAGATTTAGACATTTTGACATAAGTTCAGTGCTTATTTCCTAAACAACAAGACATTTCTGTAAAATAAAACATTTAGGTAAAGTGATTGTGTCTGTATTACTAAAGCTATGATTTAATTCATATTCTTGTCTCAACTGTAGTGCTAAAGAAGCGTGCAGTTTGATTATGGCTTGCACTTCAGAGTGCTCACTTTTACTTCACTTATACTTGACTTCAGTTCCCAAAAAATTAAATTTTAACACTGTAAAAACACTTGCATCCATACTAGAAACAAAGGTCACTTTGAGGTATGTGTATTGTGACTTTATATGAGATGTGTGATCTGTCTTAGTCACCGTCACCTTCAGAGAATGTTTATCAGAGGGCTGAGAAATTTGTTCTGCAGCGATGTATTCTGAACATGTCTCCTGTTAGAACTTTGGTTTATAGGTGCATTATTTCCCCAAAAGTGTTTCAACAATCTTTTCTTTCACTTTTCCAAGTTCTCTGTAGATAATAAAATTTTAAGGATTTATTATTTTTGAAAAATGAAACACAACTGTTTTTAAACACCAGTTGCAGGTGGATAGTGGGGCTGAACTGCTTTGTGCTAAGTTTGCCAAGGCTGAAGTGTGGGATTGGGGAGGGATGCTCAGACACCATTGGGATATTAATCGAATATATAGTTGTAATGAGCATATTTATGACAGAAAAATAGCATGCTCTTTGGGGAGCCTAGAGAAAAGAGTCACCCATAGCATATGCATTCAGTTAAAAAACAGAGGATAATAGGAAGAAACACTGGGTGAAAATTCAAGAGGAATGTTTAAAAAGTGCAATGGAAAATGAGAGACAAGACAGAACAGGAGCATAGATGGAGTAAACAGAAAAGTGGAGAACCACAGAGAAGAACAAAAGGAGAAGCAAAGTTGTTCTTTAATGTTTTGAGAAAGGGGCTGAGATGTGATGTAATACATGTCTGTGTACTCATAGTTATCTATAAATTCAATTCTATTCATATATTATTTATGTCTAGTTAGAGAGCTGCACACCTCGATAAATCTTCTGCATTATTTCTGTTTATCAATTAACATATTTGAATGGAGAAGAACAATGTCTTGAACCCTGGGCATTTTCAGTAATTACATCTATCTGTATATAAAATAAATCATGTTTGTAGTGCCTCTATTGTAATATACAAGTAAAGAAAAATAGATAAAGAAATTCTGTAAACTAGGAGGTGGGAGGCAATTTATGACCACTACTTATTGTGCAAATTTATCCCCTTTCCCCTGTTTTAATGCCTTATTGTTCTCTTGATCTGTTTATTATCTTGTTACGTGTTGGGTTTGCAAAATAGCTGAACTATAAATTTATTTTGGACTTCAGATAGATATATATATACATATATATATATATATACACCATGTATATATACACAGATTCTGAATTTTTAGTGAAAAACGCAACGTTAATGCAAATGACATCACATAAGAATTTATATCCTTGCACGTTTTTACACAGGCCGTTTTTCAATTCGTGTTGAACTTTCTTCCAAATGAACTCATTTCCTTTTGCCTGTGAACATCACCATTTTTTTTCAGCATACGTTAACTGTGACTATTGTTTCTTGTCTAGCTGTGCCCCATAAAATAGGGCGGATAATTGATGGAAGTCCTGCGGATCGCTGTGCAAAACTTAAAGTTGGAGACCGGATCTTAGCTGTGAATGGCCAGTCTATTATTAACATGCCTCATGCAGATATTGTGAAGCTAATTAAAGATGCAGGTCTCAGTGTAACTCTTCGCATCATTCCTCAGGAGGGTAAGTCAATGGCTCTTAAAAACAGGAAGAAAATTTTAAGTAGCCTCCAATTAGCTTAAATTATGTCACTGCTTGAAAGAGCATCTTTTGTTCTGCTTCCTCAGCTGTAACGTGCAGCACACCAAAATTATGGGCTTAGAACTATCTCAAATAGGATCTGAATTCTTTAAAAGATTCCCAGTTATGAAAAGGGCATTTAAAGCAAACCTGGAGAAACCTGATAGATAGAGAGAGATGATGTTAATGTGTTTTGGAAAAGCATTCTATAAGACAGCCAAATTTTGACTTTGTTCACTTATATCTTGCTATAAGACAAGCCAAAGTTTGGCAAAGTGATTTACAAGAGACTACAATGGCATTCACCAAGCTACCAGCTACCTATGACAAAGAGTGTGATGTGAAGGAAGAGTTCATATTTGGCAGTTTCCTCTATGAATATCTTGTGGTGATATATCACTATAAATGCACAGGGCAGGAAAAAACTGAACCCTAAATTATCTCATTTGGAGGGTGAGGGTAAGGGGACAGACTCATTATTCTGATCATTACTCCACAGCTAATCAGTGAAGATCTTTTGATGTTGGTTCCATGGGGTTTGGGGCTGATTTCGGGGCTTTTTTTTAGTTTAACAATGTGCTACACTGCTGCATGAATTGTACCATATTAATGAGACTGTGGCTTTACATCTCAGCAACGAATACCAGTACAGCTGGGAATGTCACACAGCAAGTAATGGAATTACTTAATGATCCATGGTCCAGTGAGATGACCTTCATCTTCTGCTGCTGCATCCAGCAACAGAACAGGGAAATAGTCTGACATGGTCATGGACTGCAACTGAGGGAACTCATCTACTTTGTTAAATGAATTCAGTGAAGGGAAAAGCACAAACATACACAAATTCAGAATTCACATCAATTAGCATCTGTATAGTTACAGAAGGTCAGCTTTGCAAGCATCTACAAGTAAGTGTGAAGCTTCATACAGTACATGCGGTTTATTTAGGCCTCTCTGGTATCCACGTTAAATAACATAATTAATAGTTCAGTGTTAGACATGGATACATTAAATTAGAAAGAAAGCAGAAGTGCATCTGAGTTGTAGTGCTACAGGATGTTCTCAGGTGCTGGTGGTGAGAAATGATCTATGCCCAAGGCGTGGCTTCCCTGTGTGACTGTTTTGACACTGGACACCTCATTTGCCTTCTGATATTAGCTTCCCAGCTTATAAAAATTGGAAAAAAATCTAATACCTCTGTAATATACTTTCAGGTGAAAAATACCATATAAATGCAAAGCAGTTTTAGAAGCAGCTCATGATTTGACTATTTCATCCATAGTTATGAGAGTAATGTAGAAACGAGGGACAACATTTCCAATCTTCCTCTCTAAAACTTGCAATACAAAAGAGACTCACAGATGCAAAATGGGCAATTACACCCTTAAGCATAGTAATTACACAGACAAGTATTGCTTATGCCTGCATGAGGGGTGTTTTAAGTGCAAATATACATGCTCTTTTGACAATTAATCCTAGAATGAAAACGTTTTTTAACAAAGTAGCCAAAATTTGTAAAATAATTATGAGCATAAATTAGGTAAGTAAAGAGCCATTAGAAATGTGCGGTCCTAGGGAAAAACTCACATGGTAAAAAGTAGAAAAGAAAATAATTAAAATAGATTGAAATGTAAAACTAGGCAAGATCCAGAGCATGTGTAGCTATTACCATTAGGGGGGCTCTGCCATACCATACAGAAGCCCATTTTGGATGCTTTGCACCACACCACGCTGGCCTCACTCATTCTGTTGCAAGCAGGAATGAAAAAATATAATGTGTGCCTTTGCTGTTGATAATGCAGAACTTCTGCAGTGCTCTGTCCTTTTGTGGCTGGAGTGTCTCTCATTTACACTTCTTAGTAGGTAAATGATGAACAACAGAACTGTGCCAGTGTGTTGGAATCAATATATTTGATATGAGCTCACTGTCAAATGTTGTCTTCCCCCAAGTGCAGCAGGAAGCGTGAAGGAAGATTGGCATACTTTATTTGTAACAAGGCCACAAGACCACATTACCTACACCATTCTCTCTGTCTTTTTGTATTTCATGATGTTTGGAAAGAAGGATTCTGTTTCTCTGCACTGTTCCTGTGTGAAACCTTGGTCATTTGACACAGTACAGTGAAATAAAACATCACTTTAAATGGTTAGTCAGAATTTATTGAAATTGGTTTTACTGTTCCCAAAAATTTAAAAAGACAGGAAACTCTTGATGAGCTCAAAGACAGCAGGAGCTAACATAAGGACACAATATTTATAACACAAAAGGTGTTTTGCCATTTGTGACAAGTCTGTATCCCAAACAGTGGTGAAAGCACTAAAATTGTTCATTCTCTCACAATGAAAAGTTTATTCTAAATAGAAAGCATTTCAAATGTCTAGTAGCTGTGCTAAAGCACATGGAGAACAGGAAGGTGATTCAGGACAGCCAGCACAGGTTCACCAAGGGTAAGTCCTGCCTGACCAACCTAGTGTCATTCTACAGTGTAGTGACTACATCAGTAGACAACAGTGGACAAGGGTTGAGCTATGGATCTCATCTATCTGGACTTCTGTAAGGCCCTTGACATGGTACCCCACAACATCACTCTCTCTAAATTGGAGAGAGATGAATTTGGTTGGTGGACTCCTCGAGGGGTGAAGAATTGGGTGTATGGTCACATCCAGAGGGTACTTGTCCACAGCTCAGTGTCCTGATGGAGACTGGTGGTGTCCCTCAGGGTTCCATATTGGCACCAACACTATTTAATATCTTCATCAGTGACAGAGAGTGTGGAATAGAGTGCACACTCAGCAAGTTTGCAGATGACACCAAGCTGAGTGGTTTGATACAGCTGAAGAGCAGGATACCATCCAGAGGGACCTGGACAAGCTTAAGTGGACTCATGGGAATCTCATACAGTTTAACAAGACCAAGTGTGAGGTCCTGCACCTGTGTTGGGGGCAGCCCCCAATATCAGTACAGGCTGGGAGATGAAGGAATTGAGAGCAGTCCTGTGGGGAAGGACTCAGGGGTACTGGTGGATGAAAAGCTGGATATGAGCTGGCAATGTGCACTTGCAGCCTGGGAACCAATTGTGTCCTAGGCTGCATCACAGGAAGTGTTGCCAGAAGGTCGAGGGAGGTGACTCTGCCCCTCTGTTCCGCTCTAGTGAGACTCCACTTTGAGTACTGCATCCAGCTCTGGGGTCCTCTGGACCTGTTGGAACAAGTCCAAAGGAGGGTCATCAAGATGGTCAAAGGGCTGGAGCATCTTTCCTATAAGGAAAGGCTGAGACAATTGGGATTGTTCAGCCTGGAGAAGAGTAGATTTCACGGAGGCCTTATTACGGCCTTTCAGTACATAAAGGGGCCTTGTAAGAAAGGCAGGAACAGACTTTTTGCAGGGTCTGTGACCTTAGGACAAGGGATAAGGTTTTGAACTAAAAGAGGGTATATTCAGACAGATATAAGAAAGAGATTTTTTTTATGATGAGGGTGATGAAACACTGAAACACGTTTCTCAGAGAGGTTGTAGATGCCCCGTCCTGGCATCCCTGGCAAAATTCAAGGCCAGGTTGGACAGAGCTCTGTGCAACCTGGTCTGCTTGAAAATGTCCCTGTTCTTTGCAGGGGGTTTGGACTAGGTGATCTTTAAGGGTCCTTTCCAACCCAAACTGTTCTATGATTCTATGCTTCTTGGATTCCATGATCAGTATTTCTATGCTTTAAAAGAAAATGTGAAACATGGAAGTAATTTGCCTTGTTCAGGTGGGTTTTTTAAATAATGAAGGTGTAAATGGAACTATAGAAGTGACCAAGATTTTAGATCCCACAAATTATGAAAAAGATACCATTAGGTTCAAATGTCTCAAAATCTAATTATGACCCAGGAGACTAAAAGCAACAAAGCATAAATTTGCAGAGGTAGCATGTGAACAAAAATTATTACTGTCTACCCTTGCCCTTAATTAAATGCTGCACTGTGACAGGTCTTTAATCTCCAGCTTCCCATTACGCAGAGCTGAACAGCCCAGCCTCGGCCCCCAGCTCGGAGAAGCAGAGCCCCATGGCCCAGCAGCACAGCCCCATGGCCCAGCAGAGTCCCCTGGCACAGCAGAGCCCCGTTGCCCAGCACAGCCCCGTCACCCAGCCACCACCTCCACAGCCCCTCCAGCCACAGGGACACGAAAACAGGTTTGTTCATTTTCTTACATGTCTTTTTTGTTCCCCTCATATATTAGAGTTTTGGAGTCAGGAAGGTATTTTTATAACAGGTTTTATCTGTGGTGTATCATTTACCAGCCAATTCTCATGTGTAATTTATGCATATGCATTAGCGAATTTGTCTGTAATGGAAATTAAATGGTAGGGGGATAGAAATTTTCTGACCAGCTGTCTATATAAAAAGCACACTCAGGCTGTGGGATGGTACAACTTTGTGTGACCTCCAATCAACACTATTTAGTTTTTGGATTATTTTTTAGCATGTTAAATGAGGCTGATTACACTGACTGTCTTTATGCTAATCTTCAGTAACCAACACACATCATCAAGACCCTCTTCCCCAAATGGTGCTGGTTACAGGATTGTAACTTTTTGATTCTGAAGATACTTGAGTTCAGTTGTGATTTAGACACTATGCCCTCTAATTCTCCTTGCTTAACAGATGTAGTACTTTCACTTGCCCAAAATTATCTTCTCTCAATTAGTCACACTAGGAAAATTACTTTGCCTGATATTTCATTGAGTACTTTTTCTAAAAGTGATCACCTCCTAGAAGACATATGTTTCTGACAGTCTTCAACACAAAGCTTTCACAAATGTCTCTGCACAGTTGGAAGTCAGAATTAAATATCTGTTAAATTGGGATATTTTCAAATGGGTCCGAAAAAATGATATTAATTAAAGTTCCACTGAAAAGTGTAAGCTATAATTGGTCATATCACCATTTACATATTCAGCAAAAATTGCAATGGTTCCACTTGTGCATAAAAGGTTCATTTTCTAAGACACAGCTGTGGTCACATCTTAGGAACCTGCCTAAGAATGGCTCTTATTTCATAAAAAGGTCCATTATTGCTAGGTCATATAGTATTATTTTTCACCAGATTTTATAAGTTAGATTACTGTTTGTTTCTATAGCCACATATGTTGTTTCTGTACCAAAATACTATAAGATATTTAAAACTCCTAGGAATATTAACTAGTATTTTTACTTCCAGTATTAATAAGGCTCAGTATCATGGTAAGCCTGTTTGTTCTCTGTCTTCTTTTTACAGGATCATGATATTGAGTAAAGAAAGTAAGAGGATTGCCACGTACACATGCAGGTCTTATTATAGATGCCATGTACAGGTTTTAAAAGAACACGTGGCAGCAGGCTATTTTAATCTTCTCAGAGAAGTCAAAGGGAAATAGTTCAGATATTTTTGTGTCTGGTTAGACATTCAGCTTATTAAAACTATTGTGTAAGATGATTTGCCGTAATGTTACTGTAACTGTATTAATAATGACATCTTGAAACACATCTGAAACATTTTGAAACATTTAGATTCAGATTATCTTTTTATATGTAAATTAACATAATCAAAAGAATGCTGTCTTTTTTCAGAATGCAATTTCTTTTAATCAATAAGTACTTTTCCAAATCCCTTCCACAGTCTATATCTGTCTCTGTATCTTCATGTATCCATGTACATACATGGTCATTTGATTGACTAAAAACTTCCAGTCCATTATTAAAGCCGAGTTTGAAATGTCTATTTCCTGTATAACAACTAGGGAAGAATGTAAAAACATCCAAGATGTGAACATTTTTGTTCAAATCTTAACCAAGCCACTATTACACAATTACCTTGTTATAAAGGTTCCAGACTTCTTTGTGCCTCTTAGCCCTACCACACGGCTGCAGCTATGGAGGTTTGCAATGAGAATGTTTTTTACTTCACCCTGAAGTGTGAAATGCCATTAAGCACTGATTTCCATGTGACAAGGGAAATTCCTAACTGAGTAAATTAAATAACTAGTCACTGTACCTCAGAAGGTCACATTTTCTTTGAAATTTTAGCACCCAATTCCCTATAACCAGTTACCACTTAAAGCAATATTTTACTTGTTATTAAATTCTTCATTAAACAAATTTATTTTCCTTTCACCCTTTGTTATTTCTGTGAATAACTACTGATAGGACTTACTACAGACTTTTAACCAGGTAGTATTGTAGGGAGTGCAGAATAATAATAATAATAATGCTGTACACTATATTAACAGATGTTATATTAAAGAATACCTGTCATTAAAAACATAACAGCTAGGACAAAGAATGTACGTTTTTAAAAAAGAAAGTCTTTTTTTAACCCTAAGAAACTCAAAATAATAATAGTTTATGTCAGTGAAATGGGCGTAAACCTCACTGATGTTCCATTTATTCTATAAAAATGTTAGTTCTGGGGAAAAAAACATTTTATAAACGCAGTGAATTATTTTGTAGTGAGTATAGTGGGTGTTTTCACATACAGTTTCACCTTCCAAACAGGAAAGGTAAGTGGGAATCAAGATGTTTTACTGTTCCTGTCCCTTTGAGTCGAATTCTGATCTCACTGATACAAGATGGAAAATTGCACAATATGACCTGAGGGAAAATTGCTTATGCCCATGTTTCAAAAGCGCTCACTGTTTTTGGATGCCTTGACTGTTTACCCCGGAGAGGTTTGCTTCTCTGTGAAAATTTGTTTTATGCAATTTTGCAGTTAGGCAGGTTGCTTTCCCTCCTCAATATTGCATGCACTGCATATTCCTAATTGTTTACTACTTTCTGAAACCAAGCCATTTCACCTTGCTCAGTTATAGGTCAGAAGTAAAAGCCAGACAGGATGTGAAACCTGACATCCGGCAACCTCCGTTTACGGACTACAGGCAATCCTCGACGGACTACCGACAGCCTCCGCTGGACTACAGGCATCCTCCAGTGATGGATTACCAGCAGCCACCACCTCTGGACTACAGGCAGCCACCTCTGATGGATTACAGGCAGCATTCTCCTGACACCAGGCAGTACCCTCTGTCAGAGTACAGGCAGCCCCAGGTACAAACCCAAACACTTGGCACATTCCTGAACAGAAGGTATTAGGGTCTGTGGGGAGAGGTCATGTATGATGGTAAGGAAGATGACACTAGAGAAGGAAAAGACACATTTGTTGGTTTTACTCCAAGTTACTATTTCTCTGTAGAAGAAGTTACTTCCAAACCATTAAAATTAATGAAAAACCGTGTAATCTGTAACATAACACTACATTTATAATTGTGTGACTATAATGTTAAATAAACACTGTTTTTAAGGTACTGGAGAGTTAAAATAAAAATTCTAACATAAACTGCCTTTGCATAAGCAGAGGAATTTTTTCATTCCTAGGGACAAAACTCAGTCATCAAACAATGGGTGTACTTAGGTCAGACTGCATTTCTACAGCGGTCTTGAAAATTAAGATTTTATCTAATTGGAATAAATAACTAAATGAATGCAAATTCTGACTGATAAAATTACATTTCTGTTAGCAATAGTCTGGATGAGTAGAAACTGTCTTGTTCAACTAGGCATGTTCTGACAAATTCAAACAGATAAACCTTAGATCAAGAGTTATGGTACCTTGGACAAGACTCCACTGATGACAAATATTTATTTACTGAAAGCTGTGAAGGTTGAGGATTTAGCTCAAAGTTCAGACTTTCAAACAAATCCTCCTTTCTCCTTACATAAAGGCAGGACAAACAGGGGTCAAAAAATATTAAACAAGAGAATGCAAACTTCTAGGCACTATATGCTGGAACCAATGGTTTCTATGTCCATATTTTCAAAGCCAGACACATAAACAATATAAAGAAAAATAGTGAATTTTTTAAATGGTATCCAGAGAACCCTGTGAAAATATTATGCATTTCAGTATCTAAATAGCAAATCCCTATCCCCATGTGCATACCCTGTAAGATGCTTCATAGCATCTCAAGAGATGCTTGGACTGACTGTTTCTCACCATCTCCAGTTCTCTAACTCTAATCACTAGACTACACAACCCCAGCTTGCTCTTTTTTTTTCTCCTGCTCCCATGGCTCTTGCACTCTTGTCTGATAATGGGTCAGAAGATATACAGGAATTTTTCTCCCCAGAACTCTGCACAGAGGTGGTAGTTTGGACCCATCAAGGGAAAACTGCAAAGTTGAATCTGAGTCTCTGAAGACACAGAAAGGGCAAAGGACAAAACTCAAACCTTCTTCTTCCCACCTCCTCCTCAAGGGACACAAAGTGATGAGAGTTGCTGTATTTTGTGACTCCATGTAGTCAAACCTGCCGAGCACATTAAGTTCTTCTTGGAATTTAGGAGACCTCTCCCACTAGTTTTTACTTGTGATGATGCTTACATAGGAACTGCCTTCTACCTCTCTTGCCAAATCAGCACTTCTGCATAGACATAAACATTTATACCTGGGTGCCATGAAAGTATTGAGGGTGAATATGGAACCCATCTCAAGAGCTTTTGTAACTGCTGTAAAATACTCTTCCAGGGTGTTTTAGACTTATGCATTGACAGATTTTGGCCATTTCTGAAAAGACACTTTAGCAAAATGTAAATGCCTAAGATCCCTTTGCTCGTATCAATTGGATCAATGCATTTTTGAAGAGTTGTGTTTTAAAGTTTTCCTGAATATATACCACAATGTTCATATAGTTAATTATCTTTCATTTTGTATTTGTCTGCACAGGACTTTGATTATTTCACCGTTGATTTGGAGAAAGGAGCCAAAGGGTTTGGGTTTAGTATTCGAGGAGGAAGGGAATATAAAATGGATTTGTATGTGTTGAGGTTAGCAGAAGATGGACCAGCAATAAGAAATGGAAGGATGAGGGTGAGTAAAATGCAGTGTAACATTTTTTTGCAATATGTACAGATATGTTTGTTGGTGGGTTCAAAGAGAAAGCAATTTTTTAATCTCTGATCAGGTTTTAAAGAACTAATGCCAAATACCTTTTATAATATAAACTCATTTGGTAGGAGTTCAAGAAATTAGCTGATATATATAGTAGATCTGTGTAGTTTCCTTGCAGAAAAATGTATTATTTCTGTTTGATAATAGCCTTTACTGTGTTATAAATTTTCTCATTATATATTTTCCTTCTTATCTAAGCAACTGAAAAATTTCTGACAAAGTTTGATGTTTCTTGGATAGTAATAGCATAATTAATGGTTATGTCTCTAATCACAAAAGCAAATTGACAACTATAGGACATATATTGGATAACTTGGAAACCTATGACCTCATCTGTGTTACTTGTCTAATTTAAGCAAGTTGACTTTGTAGTGTTTGCTAAATTTACTTATTGATATTACTCAATCTTGTTTGTAGGGATCATGTAAAAAAAAAGTAAACACATGTTCTGTGTAGGAAAAATAACCTACTCAGAAATAGATGGGTTTAATCTGTCCAATTGTGATAAAGACAAGGTATAAACTCATCCAAGCTTGCTGATACTTTGCAGAGTAGTGAGTACACAAAAAGGAGAAGGACAGAACATAGGCAAGTCTGCCAAGAGTCAGCACAAATAATTGTTTATGTATCTAATTAGTGCAGGCATGTTCAACCAGTATATAATTATAAAGATGGGCAATGAAAATTGTGTTCTGTACAGTGGCAACAGCAGATTTTGCAAATATCATGGTTGTTACACATTTTCACTTTCACAGTTCTAACAATTTGATCAAACTGGGTGTCTTACTGAAATCTTACTGGGTGTCTTTCTGTGTATAACTCAGGAGATTTACTGTGCTTCAAATCAGTCTTGACTTAGCCACTTTGTAGAATTTTAAAATTCAGTTAGTCCTTAGTTGCATCATGGAATGCAAGCCCCTGGCACTGGGAGCTTGCACAAGGTAATGGTGGCATAAGCAACCCCAGTGTTGAGAAAGCCAGTGGGGTAGGCAGGCAGGCAACTGGCAATTGAGAAATACTCCCACAGTATTTTTTGTGTCAAGTATAGGTAAATTTGTGCTGCAGATAGAACTTTAACTTAAGAATATCTTCTCTGGTGAGTGCTTTCATTCTTTCCTTTACTGTAACATAATCATAGTCAGTTGTTCTTAATGAGAAACCATAAGCAAGAGGTACAGGAGCAGCCATAATGTGATTAAAGACAGGGGAAAAATTGTGCTTTTAATAAGCTCTGGAACTGCATATTTGGAAACATATGGCTGAAAATACAGAACAATAGAAGAAAAACGCCTTTGAAGAGAGTTCATTTCAAAGAATAACCTGTATTAGGTAGAAAACTAACTTATTAAAATCTGTGCATCATTTGAGCAAACTGGTACTAAAGGATAAAATTAGACTATCCAGTCTGTAAATAGCCAAAATATAAAAAGTGTATAACACAAATAGGGTTGGTTTTTTTTTTTTCAATTACATTAGGAAAATTCCTGTATGTTTTAATGAAAATTGTTAATATACTTTCAAAAATATCTTAGTTTAAATTTTTTTCATTGCTGTGGCTACAATACATAGCCAAGTGTTATTCTAGCCGGATAGTTGTAACTGGGTTTCTTCTCTCCTTTAAAAGCATCATTCTTTGGAACCAGTTTTACCCTGCAGCCTTGTCACCAAGTCTTGTCTTTTATTCTCCTGTTTAACAGACATTTTAACCTGACAAATGGGTTTGGAACTTGCAAGAGTTTTATCTTCAGTGACCTGTAACTGATGGACAGCGGAAGTTCAAGAAACAGCTTCTCCAAAACAAAAATAGAAAAACCCTAAAAATTAATAATTGCTGAAAGCAATAGAGTATGCAGGAAGATGAACAAAGGAGGCAGAGTTCTGAACCTGTATCTCCTTTCCTAAGTTTATATCATCCATTAAAATGCAGGTTCATTCACACTTCTTGACTGGGACCACCAGCCTGCTTGTTGCATCTTTGTGTCTCTGTGTTTCATAGGTGCATCTCCATAGCAAAACATGGAAAAACCTGCTCCGTTCTTCTTGCTTTATATAACTTCATCACTAAAGATCAAATTCTCTGACCCTAGGCCTTCAGCACTGGGGATAGCAAACCATGCTTTTGTTGTAGGATCTTATCAGAACCACTTACCAGCTAGTAGTTCTGGTGACCTACTTGTCTCCATTCTTTCTTTGCTTCCTGTTTCCTCCTCCTTGAACAGCCTTCTTTAACTGAAGCCTTACAGAAAAAACATTGAAGCAGATAGCATAAGGTGCAGATCATGCTTATAGAAAAATAATGCACAAAACTCCACTACCATTCCCAGTCATGAAGCAAAGGGAAAAAAAAACAAACACAAAACCAGCTAAGTTGTTGAAACAAAAATTTATATAATTGTCGTTACCTGTAGAGCATTTAGATGTAATAAGTAAACATATTTCACAAATAACATTTTGTTTTCAGTTATGGCCAGCAAAAGTCCTGATAAAGACACATTCACATTGATATTAAGCTCCCTATTTTACAGAAATAGAATAATATAAATTAACTTAAAGTAATAGAGCTCCATCTATACTAGTGGGTTTATAGAATGGTATAATTGAAGCAATGTTATCTCTAACTGAAGACAACTCCAGGTAGGCAAGTCAAAGTCTGCATGTTTACTCTGTTAGTGGACACTGCAAAACTGCAGTAATGGGATGAGCCCAACAGCTATATTCCAGTTGGACACATGTTAAAAAATCTGAAAGTCTTTCAGCACACATTCAAAAGGTTCTGAGGTCTAAATACATGTAAATATATTGAGTGTTACAGATGCAGAGTATGAATTTAAAGAAGTAAAAGCTATATGATTATAGCTATAGCTATGATATATGTAAATAAAGAACCAGAACAGAACTATCTCTTGTAAAAGAAAATAGAGTAGATACATTACTGAGTAAGGTAAGTATGAAATAAGTACAATATACCAATAATAGGAGCAAAAAAAATTGAACAAAAAGGCAATGATGAAACAACATGAAGAAAGTGACATCAAAATTGGGGCATCCTTCTGAGAATTTCAGTTTGATCTTCAGGCTTTTATGAACTCCCGTGAGGCTTATGAGCAGCTTAGAGAACAGATTCATGGAATAAGCCCTGGAAGTGATAGTCTTCCACTGACCCTGCCAAAACTGTCTGGATTTGTAAAAACTGATAAAAGGGGGAAAAAGGTTTAATGAAATTTGTTATTGCATCACCATTTCCATCATAAGTTCTGGTCTCCCTTCCCATTGGGAATTGCATGCTAGGCACTTTGTGGTATTTTTGGAAACAAATCCACCAAGAACCTTTCCATTTTAGGATTACAAGATCTAAAATAGTCTTTAATTGCTCTTCATGACAGATGGAGCTTTGTACTTTGATTTTCTGTGGAATTGTTCTGGGAACTAGAAAGGTAGAAGAGTAGTGAGTTGATGTCATACAGAGTTCATCAGTCTTATCAGCATATTGCTCTTCTACAAGGATCCCTTTTGTCAGTCTACATAGACACTTCAGTTAAAATTAACAAAGTTCAACAAATTATTCCTTAAAAACAGTTTTAAAACATTCACAGGCTTATTACACTGTTCATAGTCATGGCACTTTCATGTGCACTGAGACTTTATTTGGGTCCATAGACTCTGCAGAAAGTCCAAGCATGCATCCTAGCTGAACTTGGATTCATCTCTCACTAGATATGGAAAGGAAATGCCCATCAAAGGACCCAGAAATCTACAGGAAAGAGTGTTTCTTCACATATGTCCTCTGCCTGAATGGCTGGTAAACTATTCTCAACCAGTGTTGGAGAGCCACAGCCATAACTGTGTAGCTTCGTATAAAATCATATGTCAGGTCATATACCACAATTAAATTTGGCAAGATTTTACTGCAATTCATGAATAAGACATATGGAGATTGCTCATAGAAGACTGTAAGGGAGAACCTCATCACTACACTGGAAGTAAATACAGACCCCTCTTAATTCTGACAGAAGAGCAGAGTAGGCTCCAGTGGTGAATTCTGAAAAGCCTACCCATGTCTGTGCTCCATAAGACGAGAATGTATTAAAAGAACCACAAAAAACATTTGGAGAATTACTAGTGTCTTTGGTATCTTATCTTGAACTGGCAGAGGCCTGAGCACACCAGGATTCCATTTCTCAAGCAAACCTAACATCACAGGAAAAAAACTGGAAATAGCTGGTGATGGCAATATTAAAAAAATGAACTTGCAAGGCCTAGTCTCAGAGTAGGGCAAGAATATGCCACACACACTCTCAGTCACAGTCATTCTGAGTTGAATCGGTCACCAGAGACAAGGGGCATAACACAGGCAACGTGGAGCACAGTCCCCATAGCCTTTGAAGATTTAGACACTACTGGCAACAGTTTTACAGGTCAATTTAGATAAGGTACATGATAACTTTTTTTTTCCTCATATTGAGGACAATGATTGGCAGAGCTCTGCTTGCAGATCTCTATCCCTTCCTGTCTTAGAGATGGGGAAACTACTGACTGCTCTCAGGAGAATTGTTAAGCATGGTCGTAGTGTTTGTTAGACGTAAGATTTAATCAACAGATCTCTTCTTGCCTTGAATGATATCTCCTGCAGCCAGCATGTTTATTGAAACCAGTGTCAAACAAAGAGCCTGTGACTGAGGGCTGCAAAGCTACAGAGTAACGTGAAATTCTTGAAGAATAAGGGAGAAATATGCTGTTTTGTACACAGTGTGCATCTGTGTCATTTTGTCACTTTGTGAGTTACATCCTTTTTTTTCACATCTTCCACAAAAGTCATACATCTCATCTCTGACATTTCTGGTTTCACTGTCTTGTCAGCTCATTTTTCTCAATCCACATACACCAGTTAGCCCTATCTCCAGTTTCTTCATATCTCCTTGTGCTACATTATTTTTCTGTTGTAGATTTTTCTTGTATACCTGCAGAACAGTCATCTGAAATATAAGCACAGCAGAATTTTATATCTATCATAGTTTGTAGTCCTGCTTTGACTCTTCAGTCCTTTTTCCTGTTTGTTGCTTTTCCTATGGTCTGGAGCCCTCTTTTTGTTTCAGTTGTACACAGTTGGAGATAAAAACAGGCACAAGGGACAAGAAGCTCCTACAGTGTCAAGTATGAGCTTCTGTGTTACTACATAGGAATCTGTGTGGCCTTGCTTGGTCTGTTCCATGTTGCCAAATAAACAGCACAGTGATGCTCACAACAGTAACCAACCTGTGCTGTGGACATGTTCATGGCATTCTGCAAACTAGCAGAATGTATTTCATAATTTCCCTTAATAACAGAATTCACACCTACCTTATTTGTGGTTATTCAGAAACCTTCACCCACCTACACCAAGAATTATTCCTACCAAAAAGGGAGAAATCAGTATTCAAGAGCCAAGGCTAAAAAAATGCAGGCAGACAAGAGGGAGTATGTCTCTTATTTATAATGAAACAGAACTTAAGTTTCAAGTCATGGAGGATATAAGTATTGCATTTGAAAAACTGTTGTCAAAATCCATGTATGAGCAATCAACAGCATTCAAAACTGACATTTTCCTCTTTGTATGTGTCCTAAATCAGGTTTACAATGAGAGGGACAGAGCTACCTATGAAACTCATAATCTGATAATAAAGGTCTCTCGTGCCACAGGAGACATAATTTTAAGTCCCAGGCTTCTAAGAAGTAGGGTGCCACGTAGCAGCTAGCTGTTGCTAACTTATGTCTCCCAGAATAAATTAATTAGCATTAAGACTCTTCAGGCTTCTCAAAGGAGTAGGTAGTATGTGGGCATCCAGGCTCTGTAAATGCTGTATAACAGTGGAGTATAACAAGGTAATATAAACCTGTCTCCCTGAAGCATGACACTCCCAAACATCTTAAGTCAGGCACAGAAATCACTTGAGTTTCTTCTGGGTTCTGTGGACAGATAGTCAGAGATGAGTTATGTCCCTACAGCATTTGTAATGTCTTTTATACAACACAAAACAGAATTCTCTCTCTTTTGTTTTCATTTTTTTCATTTCTTTTCCATTTCAGCCTTCTTGATTGCTTGTTGTTGCACACATTTATTTTAGTGTTCATCTAGTCATTTTATCACTGTATCTGTTTTTAGCAGTCCTTGATTTTGAGGTTTTTAAAAGATCTGTCTTCTGTTTCCACCAATTAAGGAATCATTCTGTGTCTGAGCTGTCTAATACAGCTTCCATAGACACTTCTTTAAAATCCATGTCAACATGTATAAAGTATCCCCATTGTTTTTTGAATGTTTTGTGGGTTTTTTGTAGATGTTGTCTTGCATCTCAGAGAAGACGAAATCCAAGCAGAAGTGGCTGGGATGCCACATACTGGTCTGTGAGATTCCCATTGCATGGCCAAATTTTGTACCAGAAACCACATTCAGTTCCTGTAGTTTCACACACTACGTACCTTCTGTCCTCACATTATTGTTGTATTAATTCAATCCCTCCAAAATAGAGTCTTTGTTTTTTGCCCTATTGCTAAAGGAAATGGGTGAATATGAAAAAACACTGATTATCAACAGGACTGATTGTTTCCTGCCAGTGACCATCAAATAAAAGCTCAAAAAGAAGAAGAACGTTTTCTTACTCTACAGTAAACACAAATCTTTAAGAGCATGTTGCTGTGCAGACCCCACAATTTGAACTGGCTCCTCACTGGTGTAGATCCTCTAATAGATTTCTTGTTAATGAAGAACAGAACATCTGTTTGGGATGTAGGTTATTTCCTACAGTCTGAAGTGAAAAAGAGCTAAGGTGTCAGTAAGTACCATTATCAGGAACTAGCTCATCTCAGCTTGACGGTGATTAGAGCAAAGCATTAAAAATAGGAGAGTCAGAGTAGTCACACAGTGGAGAGAGAGTGGGTGACAGATACAGACATTTCTATATACAATTAAGAAAGTTGCAGCAAGGAAATGGGAAGAATGCAAGAATAGTTTGATCAGTCATCACCTTTTTACAAACATTTAGGGCAGCCACAGTATCCAAAAGTGAACTAAGGATTTACCAGTTTAATCCTTAATTTTTGCTACAGCGAACTTTGGAATCCTATTTTGAATTGGAAAGAAAGCATAAGACTGACATATGCTGCTGAGTGAATCTCCAGATTCTCCAGGCCCTAAAAGGCAGTGAAGTCTTATGTTCAGAATTTTGGAGAAAAGTGGTTATTTCTGTTGGAAAGCCTGTTGCAAGTTTACTCTAGTTACAGCAAAAATAAGGTGGGAGGAGCAGTGGGAGGTCCTAAGAGCCAGAAAGGTCTTCTCCAAGTGGTGTGCTGGGTGTAGTAGAGATTCAGCTGCTGAATACTTGGTGTGAGTGAGGGCCTGAGAAGGCTGACAGAAACCCCAGTGAAAAATCACTAATACTTGGATATGCCCACACATAAAGGACTGAAATATACTCCAGGAGCACTCCAGGAACATACAATGCTCCACCAGCCTTGATTTGACTAAGGTCTTGTGCACACATCTGGAAGACAAATGCCTACAGAGTGGCTCATGCCAGTTAAGTGGCCAATCTTTTCTACATAAGCGTCTCTCATTCTTAAAACCTGCAGCATACCTGGCTTACTTCATGCAGTAATATAAATCTTACCTTCATAGTAAGCATTCAGTGAATGTCAACACTGTCATTACAATGGAACAAAAAACACAAAGATATTCTTAGTCTCATCCACTTATTCTGTGATTTGTGATCCATCTGAGCAGTACAGGAAGATGTTAACTATGCTTTCCCACCAATTCTCATGTCCCTTTGGGGTAATCTCAGTCACACTTCAATTCCCTACTACATACATCACTGTCCAACCTCACTTGTAGTGAGGCTAGGTGTGATTGATCTGAACTCAGAGAATTCAGCTGGGATACTCAAGCATATGAGCTGGATGCCATCCTGTGGCAAGAGGAGCTTGATGCTGGGTTAGTGTAATTGGAAAAACTTGAGGAAGAATATATTGACATGCAGACATAAAGCTGATCAACATTCTACTGTCTGCACAACAAAGAAATGCAAAATGAGGTCCTCAGGGATACTGAATATATTTTGACAGTATAAACTTTAATAAATCAAGAGTGAATTAACTGTAGGTGAACTATTATTCAGCATTTATATAAAAAGCTATGTACATCTTTTAGAATTTGTTTGCAGAAAGGCAAGAAGTATTCTTCTCACACACATAATTAGCACCATTCTTGAAAAAATGTATTCAGTTTGATGCATTCAAAGCATCTTTGTAACTCTATGCCTAGCAGCAAAATCCTTCAAGCCAGCTATGCAAAAGAACAAGTTAATAATCTGATACAAATAATTTAGTATTAAATTTAAAGACTAAACTACTTAGTTGGCAGGCAAGCATCATATTTAAATCTAGAGTTTATGGAATATTTATAAAGGCTTTCAGGTCTAAAAAGTTAATTAACACTAACTTAAAAAATTAAGAATCAAGAGTATTAGAAAAAAATGAACACACCATATGATGCTGCTCTGATTACTGAAATGCTTTGTCTGGCAACAGGAACAACAGAGGCAACTTCTCTTCTGTGTTTTCCCCAACCCACAACAAGTGGAAACTGGGAGAGGTCACCTCTGAAGGTAAAAGGGTACAGATATGAGGCCCATTCCTATGGCCCACCAGCCCAATATCCTCACCCCAACAAGGACACATAGAGGATGCTTAGGAAAGGAATGAAATGATTAGGACAAGTATGAAATGATTCTTCACTGTGTAAATGTCCAAGCCACTGGCAATCAGCAGCTTATAGAATTTCTGTGTTAGAACTCACAGTTAGTGTCTAGGGCTATTTTTTAACCATTTATTTCAATTTATTCATGCTTTGGACATTCCTGATATACTATGTCAATGGATTTCAAGTCTAAATACCTGCATTTTTTGGAAAAAAACTCCTTTTTTTTTTGTTTGTATTTACAACATAATAATCATACTTCATCATTCTCCATATTATTCTATTGACCTATATCATATCCACTTTTTCCCAGTGAAGTTTATCAGTCTGTTTCATCTTGCCTCATAAGCTGTTCTTTACGCCTGACCAGCCTCATTGGTCTCCTTCAAACCATTTCCCAATCTATCACATTCATTTGGAGGTGGAAGCACTGGAACAATCTGCAGTTTTCAAGATATTGGTGCTCCTAAATGACACAATGATGGCTTCTTCTTTATTCTCCATTCTCCCCATAACAGTTAATATTCTGTTTGCTTTTTTGACTGTGCTGACATTTTCAGCAAGGTATAATTACAAGGACTATGGAATCTGTCACTTCAGGGGTAATGGCTCTTAGAGCAATGGTGTATGTGATTTTCCACGTGTACTGTACTTAGTGCTTAGCACTTGGCACCACTGAATGTCACATGCTGCTTTAGCACACAGGATCGTGCTATCTTTTTAGAGGTTTTAAGTTTAAATTTTACAATCCTGCATGGTAATGTGTTGCCTGCAAATCTCCTCACCCCAATCTTGAACCTCTTCACACTTACAAGTATGCTGAACAGAATAATCACTATGGTAAAATCTTTTGATTGTGAAAATTGGCCACTTATTTAAAGCTTTTTCTTTCCTAGAGTTTAATCTCCTACCTAGGAGATTCTGTTCTTTTTCATCCCACAGCAGAGCCTTTACTGAAAGTTTTACTATTAAAAGCTTTCTGAAAATGTCAGTCTACTAACCAGATCACATTTATCTCTATAGTCATTGAGAGCTCCAGTGACCTGCAACAGATCTGTGAAGAATGGCTTCCCTCTACAATAGCCACTACACTGACCCTTCCCCACTATATCATCATTATCCATGTGCCAGCTAACCCTCACCATCCTTATTGCTTCCTTCCATCTGCTCAATTGAACATGAGACTCACTTGGTTACATTCCAAGACCGTTCTTAAAGACTGGTGTCACACTTGCCACTTCTCATTGCTCTGCAATTCAGAAATTTACTTATTTAAGCAGTAGATTATATTCTATATCCACTAGTTCAGAAGCTTCATATCCAAATTCCTTTACAATTGAGGATAAAAGTCATCTGCTTCTGGAGGTCTCTTACTATCCATTTCATCAGTCTATTATAAAAATCTTTGCCCCTGCCCTTGGAGTCAGTTCCTCATTCACCCCTGTGGTGAGCAGACCCTGTGCAGCAGTTTTGCTGCCCTCCTCTTTAGTGAAGATTGATGCAAAAAGTTAATCTGTTTTCTGCAGTCTTTTCTACCCTGTGCCCAAACTATGTTTTGAGATCTGACAGGCTCCATGCAACATTTCAGCATTTTTCCTCCTCAAAATCTTTTTGTGGTTTTACCTTTAACTTCTCAGAGTTAACAGAGTTAACTTTTCTGTTTTGCTGCTTGGATGCAACTTTGGATGATGCAATCTCCATGCCCAGGCTTCTATGTAGCATCTATAAAATCAGCTTTTCAAATCTTGATTTTGCTTTGCTTTTCCCTGACAGAACCTGCCCGACACCATCAAGAAAACACCAGAAATTTTTCTTCTTCCTTTTTTCACAGTATCTGCTGGTTCCCATCCATGATTGTAGTGGTGACCTACATGTTATTAATATTAGATTATGTTACACTGAGGAATCCCATTTCTATTTTTAAAAAGTAATAGTGTATCAATTAAATCCAATGGGGTAATGTATTTTCCTTTTATCTTTCACATCTTTATTTCACATATACATGGATTATTTTGCAGCAATGCTGTGGAAGGCATCAAGTTTTCTGTAGTACCAGAAGTCCACTTTGCTGTCTTGTTAGCCACCCACAACAAACTCCATTTCTCTCTCTTGCTCTCACTATTCTCTACAGACACTCAGTCATGTACATTTTCCGCTTTTCAAGCTCTCTTTCTCAAATAGCATATCTAACGTTTCTCCCTCTCTCAGGAAAAGGTGAAAAAGTGAAAAGAAAAAAGCTAGAGCACCTGCTGAGGAGCAGTGCAAAGGCCATTTCTTGCTCTGCACCATGTCCTGTGGCCCCTCCTTCCCCTTCTTTTGGGCAGGAGGCAACAGCAGTAACAAAGGGCTCAGCATTTCCAGGGGTAAGAAGCCACAGCTGCTTAAAGAGCTGGTTGACCACAGAAAAAAAAAAAAAAAAGAGTTTGTCACTCTAAACCTTCGTGGATAGTTAGTTCAAAAGTGGCGTGGGACACATTATTGTAATTCCTCCAAAGAGAAATGCCATTCCTACTGAGACATCCAAGCTCACATACCTAAAGTGCGCTGGAGGGAGTCCAAGATTAACAATACCCCATAGCTTTGCCAGGCTACATCTTACACTTGGGATTTCCAGGCAATACAGATTCTCTGCTGTGAGGAAATTTGCACAGCAGACATCCAGCCTGTGCCTAACTCCAGGCAACAATATTAGGGCTTGACAGTACTTGGAAATTCACCAAAATAGGTATTCTGGAGTTGCTATTTGGTCTCCAAGTACAAACAATATTTCAGCCTTTTGGAGTCATTAACAATAACAACAGCAACAAATAGTCTGTAAAAAATGTTTATGTTATAAAAATAGAATGCCCATATAAAAAGAATTAAGTGTAATTAGTGTCTTTCCTGAGGTTTAATTATAAAATACATTAATAAATTGACAACTAACAGTGCTCTCCATACAAATCATTTGAGGCTGCTTTTATCATTAGATTTAATATAGAATGAAAATGTGCATACACAATTAATTTAATTTCATGCAACTGGGAACTATACACCTGCTTAGAGACTGTTCCTCATGCACTGACGGAGACAAACATACACAAGGCTATCTTCTGTAGTTTAAAAGCACAGTCAAGCAAGGAAAAACCTCTTTACTACATTAAAGCTAAATGTGTTTCTTTCTGGTTTACCCTGCTTCTAAAACTCTGTTTGTATGTATGGTTGCTTTGTTTAACAAGGCCGGTAATAATTACTATAAAATATGGTCAGAACAAAGGCTCTGCATAAAAACTCATGTGTACTAGAGGCAATTTATTCTAATGATTTGGAGAAGCTTTGCAATTTTCTTACTAATTAACCTATCAATAGCAATGTCACTTAAACATTCCTTAGGAATATTATCTTCTCATTATTGCCAGAAAACATGCTGCCCAATTTTATAGCTCAGTTGTTCTTACGCATGGATGGAGTGTCTGAATTAACTTGAAGTGAAACAGGTTTTTTTTAAGAAATCTTTCCCATACACACAAACTACTTTCATAATTACATTTCAATCATTAATATTCAAATTTCAAAGCATTAAGGGGGTGAAGTATTCTGTGTTTACTTTGTGCTTGCACATTGTAAGAATATAGTAGAGGAGAATTCTCTTTACTGAAGGGCACTGGATAGGAGGAGAACCAGTGGGTTTGGGTAGGCCAAAACAGCATGGAAATTCAACAAGGGTCATATTCTTTAGGAAGAAAGAAACACAATGCAAAATCAGTGTGTGTAAAATTTCCAGATTCAAAGCAGCAAAGAGCATGTTTCTTCAGCATAAATACCACTCAGGCAGCAGCCATGCAAGCTTCCCAGCCTGTCTTGCCAATGTCCTTCAACCTTTAGCTGGCAAGAACATCTGGAGGATGTGGAGGCTGATCACTCCTGTGTTGTAGTCTTTGCTGAATACTGCCAGGAAGGTTACAGATCAGAGCTGATGCCAGTTTGGGGAGTGTCCATGAATGCAGGGCCTGCCTGTTGGGAGCGGGAACGGGTCCATCCGTCTGTTTTGCATGACCGGCCACCAAACAGCTGCCAGCCTTGCCAAGGGCTCATCTCAGCTCCACACACGGATCCCGTGCTATGACACCTTCAAATTAAATTTTATTGCAAAGAGCTGAAGGCAGTCAGTGGCTTTGTGAGATTAAAATACTCCAACTCCAGGGCATTGCTCTCAAATGCTTTCCCTGCTGTTTGAGGGTTTAAGCCTTGCTGATTAGGATGCATGTGTCCTCTCAGGCTGTTATGCAGAAGATATATACAAATGGCATGGGAGCTGAAAGTATTTTCATAGGGACAGCTAACTCTCCAGATTTGGGGAATTGTTTTTTCTGTTAATTTCTTAACAAAAATGAAATCAAAAAGTGTAATCTGACCAAAGACCTAAATGCCATGCAAAGCAATAATGTTGCTCTGATGAAGTTTATCTTTTAAAATGTTCTGATGTTTCATCTGAAAAGCTTTATATGTCCACAGAAGGCAGCTTGCTGAAATGCCTATTAAAAATATTGGTCTGATATTCAAATGTGTCACTTTCCACAAAAGGAGATAATGCCACAGGGTTGTACCCAATAATAAGATTTAAACTTTCAAAGTTTGATGCTGCAACACCTGTTATGTGGCTGCTGTCCCACTAGGTGAAGAGTGAAGATTAAATGTGTCAGAACTATAGCCAAGCAGTCTGCAAAGAAGGTATAAAAGGTGACGAGAGAACATAAATATATTTAAAGAAACATGAAGAACTAGAAAAAAAAGAGGTCCATTGCTTGCTGAGAACATGCAGATGGCTAAAATACTGATTGCTTTCTTTTTATTAGTCTCCATTGAGATGTTCTGAAGAAACATAAACAAAGAGAGTTTGGTATAAATTGGAATAGGGAGGAAACTGTTTAAAGCACACTTAGATTCAAGTTCTTAGAACTTGCTGATGTTAGTGTATGCTCAATGACTAAGTGAAAACAGTTTATAGACTATTAGTAATTACGTCCAAGAATTCATGGGGGTTAAAGAAAGTTAGAAGCAGACTAAAGAAAGTGAAACATATTCCCTATTTTTAAAGTCAAATAATAGAGAAAAGTGCCTTTAACTTTCATTCTCAGAAATAATCTTTGACAAATTTTAAACAATGTTGGTAAAGTCCATCACATGTGAATTGTGGAAAGCTAATCTTGTCACACCTCTCTAATTTCCCTTTCTTATGTCTGATTTTCATTCTTATTTCTTTGTGAAGACAGGGGGAGGAGAATGTACAGTCTTCTTTTCACTTTTTAGCACCACCTTCTATGAAATTCACAGAAAAAGGATGAGGAGAAAGGTTTTAGGTGAAACCCCTGTAAAGTGATTACTGAAAATAATCCCTCTCAAAGGCTGCTTTGAATGTTTTGCTCCTGAATAGTAATTACAAGTGTAAAATTTCAAGTGTGCTTCTGAGGGTTTAGGATGAAACCAACTCGGTTCAATATATCATTAATAATTGGAGACCCATTGCTAAGTAATAAAATAAAATTTGCTGATGCCAAGATATCACTATTCATAGAGAGTTTAAAAGGACTTAGTGGAACTGACTTAGATTCAAAATGAAAATTTCATACTAAATCAGTCAATCTGATAAAATTCACTGAGGTGCACTGTGCTCAGTTTAGGGCAGAGAAATCAATGTAAAATAGGGGATAACTGCCTAGACCATACTGTAGGGGATAATCTCAGAATCCAAACTGACTGTGAGTTGCAAATCTGATGTTACAAAAAGGCAAGGGACTCATTTTGGGAACCTTGTTAGTAAGTGTGTCTTCCCCTTGGGAAGAATGTTATCATTTTGATCTATTGTGCTTACCCCCCCCCTTTGTAATATCTCCAGTTTGGAGTCTGTGGACAGACTTGGAAGGGTCTGGAAGAGAACTACTGAGAAATCCCATGTGTGGTATAAACTGCAGGAATCAACTTCTGATCCTAAAAAGAGCAATGAGGATCCCATATAACAGGCACTGTTGGTTTTGGACCTGATTTTATGCTTGTCATTACCTCTGTCCTCATCTTGGTGGATCTTCAGTTTGGGGGCCTAACTAAACTGCTCTTAAACAATCACTGCATTTAAAAAAGACAGAAATAGCCCAACAAATCTAAAAATTACTTCCACAATAGAGAAGATGAGAAAGCAAGAACATTTGAATGCCTGGACAGAGAAAAAGCATACATCATGGTTTCCTCCCATATCAGTCGTAAGAGAATCTACATCATGAAGGGATAGGAAGGGGAGGTTATAAATGTTTAATTGAAGAAAAAAGAAAAAGAAAAAACCAAAACCATAAACCAAACAAGAATAGGAATTTGTACCTTACTGGCACATGGGGAACCACTCCTCAGTCAAGGTTTTCCTTTTGTATGAATTTCCCAGATATGAGTGTAAAGTCTAATTGAAGCTTTTCTTGGGTAAGAGTGTTGGCAACTTTTCCTTGTTGTTTTCCTTATCTAATCAGAGCTGGGCTTGTTCTGCAAAGGTAGTACAGTTCAGCTGTACATGAGTCAGCCACCAGACACAAAATCATGGAACACTATTAGCCCACTGCTCTTACAGCTATTCATTATACCTCTGGTCTCACGCTTTCTGATGTAAATTTTAGAGCACCTAATATTTCCAAACTTGTTTCTCTCACCTCCTTCAGTCACATAACCAAGATGCTGGACTTTTCTAAACTTTCCCAAGTTATTTGCACATAATATTTTATAATAAAAGGAAATACCAAAACAGCTACAATACTTTATAATAAAAGAAAATATCAAATCAGCAACATGCTGTCTACAGAGAAAAAAATATTCTAATTCAAAAAATACAGAAAAGGTTACATTAATACAAGATGGTTGCTGCATAGTGACCAATAAAAACAAAAGAAAGGCAAAGAGCAAGGAAAAAACATGACATTAACTTAACCTTTTTACGTATTAAACTGTATTAAAATCTTTCTGTCTTTTTGCTCTGGAGTGCAGAGAATTTTATTTGAAGGACTGTACGTTCTCTAGGCAGCTTCCAGTACTCATTTTAAAAGCTATTTGTCAAGGAGTGTTAAAAACACCTCTTTCATTTGCTCTAATCTGTCACTTATCTCAAAACATGCTAACAAGAATATTTTAAATACCTTCTGCAAAATACGTTCTATTCAGGCAATGTGACACAAAAAGCCTGTGTCTTTAAGCCTGTGAGTTTACAGGATTTCCGCTGAGTTCAATTGTTTCATGACATTTAGAAACAGGTTTTCCCAGACTGGTTGTATTTTCTATGTCTTTGGCCTGACTAGTGTCCTTGTGGGGATTTCTGTCTGTGTTGTGGAAGTGGTAACATAGATTTTCTATTTTTGCTCTGAGTTTGTGCACCAACTACATTCTATCAAACGCTCCAAAAGTCAGGATGATGCAGAGACCTGCATGGCCAGACCTGGGGGAGATCTCGCCATGATCCAGGGAGCACCTTTTCTGCACATCACTGTGCAGAACTGGAGGCTGTCAGGAATATTTCAAGTTGTGCACTATGTGGTACAACCAAATACATTTTTCCTAGCAGAGAAAATCCACTAAGGAAGAAATTTGCACTGCAAAAATAAGGCATTCCTGCACAAAAATATCCTGATTTTTTCCTTCACTGTTCATTCTGCAGTGTTTATAAAGTAATAGCAAGGCTAAGATGTTTTATTTTGATCAATGGCTTTTTGGTTAAGCAAGGTACCAGCATAGATTGCTTGCAGGATCCTGGGAGAGTTCCTAAATCAAATTGCAGCTTCTGTTGACAAAGTATGAGCTCCTATTGAGAAACACTGCTTTTAGTAGCATTCTTTCTGTCTCTGAACAAAAGTAGGGACTGGATAACTTCTTGACATCCCTTTCAGTTATCTTTGATGCCAGGTGTCTTGTTGACATTTCATATAGTGCACATTTATTTGGTAAATACTATATTTCAAACTCAGGAAGGAAGGCCTCTGAAGGATTATACTTTTAGCTGACAGAAGTACAATAGTAGCAAAGAAAACATACAAAACAGAAAACATTTCAGCATCTAAGGTCGGCTAAGAGCTGGTTTTGTTAAGACAGTCTTATAAGAGGAAAAGGAAGTGCCCATCATCTTGAAATAATCTCCTTAAAACTGTCTCTAGGATATGTAGGCACTGTTGTTTTAGTGTAGTGGAAACACACTGTGAGGACACCACAGGTGCACATTGAGGCAGGTGTGATCCTGCTGAACAGATGTGTTCCTCTGCCACTGATAAAGGAGCTTGCTAAACCCACTCAACTGAGACCCTCATGCACCCCCTCTTGGCTGCCCATCACCTAGACCCACACCTCTACCAGCACCAGGAGATCTTCCTTCTGGCCTTCACCAGGGTCACTCCTCCCGTGGGACTGGGAGGCTTCTGCAAAACATGAGCTCCAAAGGCTGTGGTGCTGCTAACATGAGGCTCTCATGTCACCTCACCATGTTCCTTGTTTAACTTTCTCGAAGTGAATAGGCAGCTGTGGCATCACAACACTGAACAAGCAGTAGAGCTCCTGCTCCCTACATATGCTGACTGCTGCACTCACCAGGCACAGCAGAAAGGAACTGCTCCCCTGCACAGGGAGAAGGTTTCTAGTGTCATAAGCCAGACAAAACCAAAACATGCAGGTTGGAGGAAAAGTTGGGAGGGAAACTGTGGTGCATGGGAGGCACAGACATCCGTGCCACATTTTACTGCTGTAGAAAGAGAGGCAGAAGAATTATAATGAAGCTAACTCTGACTAGAGATGAGTGGCAGAAATCATAATCAGAGCCCTGGAGTTGGCTGCTCTAACTAGGCAGCTCAGCCACAGGCTGTGCTTACTCCCAGCAAAATACATCTGTGGTTTAAATAGTTCAAAGCATGCTCTTTGAACTCCAGCAAACCTGCATTTCCTGTGCCATAGCACTAACCTTTCTTTGTTTACAAGTGTGCTTCATAACAACTCTTATTTTGGTGTGAAACTTTACTAGCAAGATTTGGATATTCAAATGATGGAAGTTTGTATTTGTGCTTTGAACCTCTCTTTTTTCAACAAGTTAAGTGCAACAAAGTCCTTCTCAGGTTCACACAACACTGCAATTTAAGGTGTAGCAAAGACAGTGTTCCAGTGATTCCAACATATTAAACAATTCAACAAAAACCTCTTACATGTAAAAGATGTGAGGCAAGTTACAAAGGCATTACACTGATTTCAGTAGAACACAAGCAGCATTTGATTTACCATATTCAGAATCCACTTTGGAGGTTATTTGATCTGCCAGTAATATCCCTCAGACAGACAGGAACAAATTTACCTTGATGTGTCTGTCTGTCATTCAGGTAACCTGTGATCCATCGAATATGTCTCTTTCTGAAATGCTCATTTTACTGCAATTCTGTCTGACTCAATATTCTTCTTACCTGACAGGTAGGAGATCAAATAATTGAAATCAATGGAGAAAGCACAAGGGACATGACACATGCCAGAGCAATAGAGCTAATCAAGTCTGGTGGCAGGAGAGTGCGACTGTTGTTGAAACGTGGGACAGGCCAGGTCCCAGAATATGGTGGGTTTTTATCTTTACATTTTTCTATGTGCATGAATCTATATAAATTAATTATATCGCTTTTGAGTTAAGTAGCAACTGAAGATATTTATATAGTATAATTTCATGGGGAATATTAAGTATGGGCTTAAGTGTTTACCTGAGTAGAGGTGGACTTACTCACATGTTTAAGTGTTTCCTTAGCCAAGGCCATATATGTGTGTACATCACTGTCACCTGCTGCCCTCCCGACCAGGCAAAGCCTTGTAAGATGTGCATTGGAGGAAGCACTTTGAGCCTTTTAGGGAACATCTCTGAGTGTGCTGGGAGTTGCTGATTTGTCCATAAACTCTCCTTTTCTTCCTTTATTGGTACTTCTCTGTGCATTTTGAACCACAGCAGATGATCTTATTGCCATGAAATTGAGGGGCTCAAGTCAAAACTCAAAATATTAACAAGAATTTACTGCTTTCTTTGACAACTTTACCAATTATATTACCTCTGACTATATAAATGGATGATCAAGCAGAAGTCAATTCTGAATTAAAAAGGGGACTTAGCTCATTGTGGTGAGAAAACACAAACCATTCTTCTCATATTTTGCTTCAGAGGGAGTTCAGGGACTTTTTTGAGTATTTAAAAAAGTGTAAGTCATTTAGACTATATAGAAACATTATTTCATAACTGCAATGACAAGAAGTAAAAATAAATTATCCAAAGGTAATTTCAAAGACAAAATCTCTTTTTAAAAACTGAAATCAGGGTTTACTCTAGAGTATGATGTGACAATGTCATATATTTGCATAAGTTCTATGACGTGCACCTCTGGGCCTTAAATCTCTCAGGAAAAGGTTACTTTTTTAATTAATAGCCCTTGACTTCTTTATGCTAGGTGGTCCAAAACTCTATTTAACTTTTTTAATGTTACTTTTGAAGTTCCAGCATCCTTTCCCATTAGAATCAGAAATTAGAGTAACATTTGAAAATGCAAAGTAATACTTAGGGTTAACTGTAGGTTCAGATCAGTGTTTGTTGCCAACATAAATTCATTATTTCTCCTCATTAAGTCAGCTCCACTGAAAGTCAGTGCTTTTCTGGCTGTCAGTACACATGGTAATTGCACCATTTTCTTCTCTAAACTAGACCTAATTCTGTGGCTAAGCCAATACCGAGGACAATGTAGGTATTTTTTCCATCTTTCAAGAGCTTCTGAATAAGGCCAGAAAGGATGGGCCATAGCCCATTCATCTGGTGATAAAATTAGTGAATTATATTTTTGGTGAGTAGAAACAAAGCCAAAGTAGCTTTTCTGATAAAATGATATTAAACATTTAATATCTGGAGTATAATCCTTTCAGACAGACCTCTAGGAGAAATTCAGATGACCTCCAAAACTGTTTTGTGGGGAGAGGTGGATGATTTTTGATGAAAGAACAAACAAGCATCCAGGACTGATAAAGTGATTAGTAATCCTTCTCAAACAGCAGAACCATTTACCAGCAGTTCTCCAGTTCCTCAGAAAACAATTTAATAGGTCCATGAGGCTGCTATGAGCAAAGAATCAATTGCAGTTCAGACCCATTCCAAATCTTTCTTAAAATCCCTGTTCTGAATGGCACTTAAACAAATCCAAAATTAATTTCCACTGTTTATATAATCTTATAAATCTGTACGTTATTCCAGAATCATTGGAAAGTTTATACAGATGTAAAAGAATTTCAGTGTAAATAGCATTGCTTTGGGAAAACAAATCTTCCAAAAGGTGTCAATGTACACAAAGTCTTCCTTTCCACAGAAGATCACAATAGAAAATGCATATAGAAATTCAGACACAGCTTTTAGTGCTAACAGAAAGAGACAAGGTGACTTCGCAAGATTGTTTAAAGCCAAGCCCACCATTTGAAAAGGCATTTGGAATACTTAGCATTAGTTGAGTAAAAATACTGAATACTGAAAAATAAAAATTGCTCCAAAGAAATGCTGTTTAATGAGACCATTTTCCTAGCTTACAGCTCTGAACGGGATAACTAACTAGCTGTGCTTGAAAGTTCTGTTGTCCTACTGCACTGAAAAAGTGTTCAGGAGTTACTTCAGATATTGAAGTCCTCCTTTGGTCATGTCTCAAAGCTATGAGAAATACTCTAAGAACAAGGTGCTCCTAAAATACAATTGCAGCCTGCTTTAATTTTGAGTTAAAAACAGAAATTAGCAAACAGAAATTATTAAAACTGGAGAGGTCACATCTCAAGAAGGTTGTATCTCAAGGGTAAGTCATTATGCTGCAAAGAAAATCTGTCAGAGATCCCCAGAAAGATCATCTTTTCCAGACAGTAGAAAACCAAATGCAGAGAAGATTGTGACATGAACTGTTAGGTAAGCTTGAGGATAACATGGTCCTGAGAACAGCACATTGACTAGTCAGTATTTAGTAGCTCTCTCTTCTTCCCATCAGAATTTCACAGTTGAGATGTAATATGACTAATTGGAGACCTTTTTACTGAAAAAATCAGCTTCTTTTCTTTTTTTTTTTTTTAGCAAGAACGTGTCAGAAATGTTTCTTATTCTCATCAGGGTCCAGCTCTGGAGAACATCAGTGGAAATAATACTTAGTTGAGCATAAAAATGCAAGGCTGGAGGACTGAGCCAGTAACAGGACTGCAATGGTGAACTGTAGCAAAAGCCCAGGGAGAAATGTAACAACAGTGCAAGTGTACCAGGGTCCTGTCCTGGATATTCTCTCTCAGTCTCTGACAGGCAAAATGGTCAGGGACTTCCCAAGTCAGTTGCAGTAACGCTGTTTAAAGACCTTCCCAACAGCAGCAGCATTTAGATGCACAGCACTAAAAAGAGGAAAGCTTGTGAGAGCTGCCCAAACCAACCTGCCCAAACCATCACATTATCATCTGTCAGTTTCCAACTTCTTGATTTTCCCTGTACAGTACAATCAATACTTTTACATTTCAGTGCAATGTTTCTGTTAGTACCAAATATGGTGGTATACATTTAAGTGCAAGAAATACCAGTGTTCGAATGATGATGATTGACGTCAGTAAATGCATTGTTAAGGGAAAATCATCAATGGTAAGAAAGTGATCTGTGAAAGAAAAGAATGCATATTGAAAAGAAGAAAGTACACAGGGAAGAAGCAAAGAACAAGCTCCTGGAAGGGTGTAAATCTCCTGAATGAGTTATATCGATTTATAGTGCCTGGAAATCTGTCCCTACAAGTACATCTTGGAAAATTCTGGTTGAGCTGAACCACTATTCAAATCTACAGTAAGAAATAGTGTGCTGCAAATGCATAATATTTGTCCACTACAACTGCTGATTTTACTTGAAAACAAATGCCACAGATCCCAGAGCACTTCAGAGGCAGAAATCCCCTTGCAGCATGTATGGTATCATCAATGTAAGGAAATGAGCACAGATACAATTAATGTTCCAAAACAATAGCTGACTTCACAGCGGGGTGCAACAAAATAAGCTTAGAAAACAGCTGTTTTATCACCCAGCATCTCAGAACACGTTTGCTGAGGGTAGGGATAGCCAGAGGAACTGTGCTTCCACTGAAGGTGAATTATTGCAGCTCATCCAAACCCCAGGAACATCAGCATCATGTTTCATAGCAAATAGTCTGCCAGCTGTGTTCTCCAGAGAACCAAGTCATAGTAAGAAATCATATTACTGTGCAAGAAAGACTAGGAGTACTGCTGGGAATCCTGATCCTGAAACATACGTAATTCCTGAGAAGTCTGGCTGGAGAGAGTGTGGAGGTTTCATACCTGTCACAGGACACGAAACTCACAGTCATCAGTGTAGCACTGAGCACTTCTCAGAGGCATTAAAAAAGATTTGAATAAAGTGACAGGCCAAGACTTTCCCTGCAATGACTGCCTAATTCCCTGTGTATGCACCTACCTAAGAGCTTACTGACTTTCAGCAGGAGCTACTGGGTGTGCAACACTTCCAAAAATCTGTCCACACTGTGGGAGCCTAATTACAGGTGCTCTTTTATTTCAGACTTTAGCCATAGCTGTATAAACACCGTCAGAAGATCATGTACTTTGTACAGCCAAACACTGGGATGAAGTGCCATCCCTAAAAGCAAAATGTGAGAAAACTGTTCACAAAATCCCAAAATAGTAGCATTAAAAAGGAAGTAAAACTGAAAAATCAGTCTGTCTATCAAGCAATGAGTTCTGCAAGAGGCAAGTTACCACTAATCAGTCCCAGAAAACTACAGTTTTGTCTCAGAACAGTTACTTTTTTCTCTAAATATCTTTGGAGAAAGGTACCTAGGAAAGCCTGGGAAGTTTCATTCTTGGTCCCAGCAGTCCTGGCAGCTTGCTTCTTCTGGCTTACTGCTCCTGGCCTTTCCTGATTGGAGTTTTCATTACTCACTGCTACATTAAAATATATCAGTTCCTAAAAATATCTGAAAGCAATGAGTCTATAATCAAATGACTGCAAACAGGGTGTAAAGGTGAAGGCTGAGGTTGAGCACTTGTAGGTACATTACATCCCTCCTCCTTGCCCTGGATGCTTTCTGTCTGGCACTGTGGAGGGAGCAAAAACACTGAATTTCACCTGTGAGGAACATCTTCCTACTTTTGGGACTACAAAATCATCTTATCAGGTTTGATATCAGGTTTCTATTCAAGTTCCACTCCATTTTGAGTTGCTTCTCCATTTTAAAGTGCTTAAGAGCTCCTGCAGGAAGCAGGATTTTAGACACTCCAGACCATTCACACTGAGATTTTGGAAAACTTTTCCATTGCCCTGTGTTGAAGTCTGGATCTGGCCCTGAGTGTGTTAGCTCATGATGTGGTGCTAAAGCACACAGAACCACAGCAGCAACTGGAATCACTGAGGTTTGTTGAATAAGGAATCTGTGTTGTGGTGATGGTTGGTGCTTCATAGATTCACAAAACAGTGGTCCCTTTTCATCGCTCCCCCTGCTTTGTTTGGCTTCATTAAAAGGCATGTCCTGGGGTTGCATTGTGTATTTTTGGAGTCTCTGTTGCTTCACACAATGCTAAATTATGTACACACCTCACCCCATGGGTTCACAACACTCAGGTGATTTTACAAAACTAGAGTTTAGATTCAGTTTTGTCTGTTTAAGGGAGGAAGAGTTTTGTATGTGAGAAGTAAAGTTTCAGTATACACAAATTATTGGTTAACAGATAAAAGCTATAGACAGATAATTAGCAGTAAGTCATTTCTGAAGGGCCTTGAAGAAACTCCTGTTTCAGCACTAACCCGGCAACAAAACCAAAAAATGTCAGAGTTGATACCAATACAAGGATTTTTCATACAAATAAATTGTCACAGTGCTTAAATACATTAAACACTTTGCTTTTGGATTTGTTACGACTCCTTCAGGAAGCACCTCAAGATGTACTCTATATCCATAGTCCAGGTGAACTTATGTCCTGAATATATATGTACAGTAGTTTCAGTAATCCACTAATATTTAGACTTACAGCATGTTTATTTGTCTTAGCTTTACAGAAATACTTCTTTCCTGTTACATATAAGCTTTTTACTCAATCATTCTAAACTTACTAAGAATTCTCTGCTCTAACAAATAGTAAAATGTCTGTATGTCACTGGTTCTGTTAATTCTAATGATTGGTCCTAGGCTGTTCCTCCCCTTCCTTTAGGAATGGTACCTTCCAGTCTCTCCATGTGCATGAAAAGTGACAAGCATGGGTCCCCATATTTCTACTTATTGGGCCACCCTAAAGACACGGTTTGTAAACTCTGCATGTATATTATCTTTCTAATACGCTTTTGTTTCTCACAATTGTTGATTGAGTATTTTCCAGCTTTTCCTGACATGCTAGCTCACTTAATAGTTTCCACAGTATTCAACTTTTCTTTCATAACTGATTATCTTAGACATCAAAGCAGCTATGCATTCTACAAGAGTCTTTTAATATCCCAAATAATGAGTTCTTCATGTTACACTGCTGCTAGTGCAAGGAACACAGCCATAGGTCTGCTATATATCCACTTTTTCTCATAAAAATTTATCCTCTGAATATGACTTTTCAGGTAGAAATTCTTAACCTTCTGAGAATCAAAGCCATAATTTTCCCCGTCTTTATGACACTTGGCTTGCAAAAGTATTGGTAATATGGAGGTGGAAGTGATATGCTGATCTCAAACAATATTTATATGCAGCCTCTTGAAGAAATAGCTAATGTAAAAATGAAGACTTTTTGGAACATGCTGTAAGGCAATAGTCATTTATTAAACCCCATGGTTATGCTGAATTTACACAAAGCACTTTGCTCTTGATTTCAAGCTATTTTCTTCATAGAATCAGATCCAACTGCACAGATTGTTCAGCTCCATCTAATTTGTAACACAGAGTCATGGCCCAGATATGATACCTGGAAAGTAAAGGAAAAGGAAAACCTATTTTTTCTATTTTCTTATTTATTGCTATCATCACAGAAAACACAGAAATGTTCAGATGCATTCAGCTCTGTGTGCTGCTGACTTTGCACAATGTACTATATTTGCTACAATTATAAGGACAGTCTTACATGTTGAACTAGGCAGATTGGAAACAGAAAAGAAGTTTTACCCAAAGGTGTTCTTCCAGCCTTTGAGCTTCAAGAAGCTCCTTTAGTTCTGGTCAACATCAAAACTGAAATACTTGATTGATAAAAAAACAATGTCATGTCAAATGAAAATATGTTTGTTATAAAATGTTTCCATGTCCTGTGTTTTTAATGAAAGAGTTTGGGGGGGAAGGATTTTCCTAAAGACCCTGTCTTGATGGGGCTTATCCCAACCAAAAATGTGTCTGATTCAGTAGATCACTGAGCAAGGACTCAAATTTCCTAATGCAGAACAGATATATTAACCACTCTAGTATGCCTTAGGAGAGACCCTACCATAACATTGCAGTGCATTATGAGTCCACATTGGACCCCAAGGAATTGTCTCATTTTGTATAAATAATCACCTGTGTAAGATGATGAGCAGGCTTACTTGAACTTAACATATAGCACAGGAGAGATGCAGGTAGTTTGGAAGGTACATGAAGATCAAGTGATACCTGCCTTGCACCATGGGTTTGGTAGCCCTTACTAGTGACCACTGCATTTATATTGGGAAAAAAAAAAAAAAAAAACAGATTAAAAACTGGGATCTTATACTGTGATTTTATTGTTTGAATATAGTTATATCCTTCAGAAATCTCCAGTCTGCAGTCTGATGCAAACTGCATTTTTCTGTTTCTTTAACTCCATTAGAATGTCTGAAGCTTTTACGTTTGTCTAATAGATGGCTAAATCATCTTGGCCTGTACTTTGAAGCCAGATATTCTTACCTTTTCAGAGTACTGATCAGATAATCCCATTCATCCTATTTTTAATGCTCATTTTATAAATCTTTAGAGCTGAGATTGGGTGTTATTCGAAACTTGAACTACCCCATATATCATTCACCTGATGTCAGTGTAGAAATCAATAGTCATTTTGGAAAAGTGCCCTTTCTGTCTGTGACCACCTTGGTGGAACTGCAAACATTCATTCATATTCCTGCTGCATTTCCAATACCACCTTCTTACTTCTAGCAATACCGACTTAATTTCAGGAACCTGTGGTGTGTAAAAAAAAAAAAAACAACACCCTAACTAAATGAACCAATATACTGGTTAATAAAATTGGTCTAAAACCATCAGGCAATTTGAATATGGGCTCCCAAAGGTTCTACAATGTTTTATTGCTATGGGTAAAAACTATTCAAGGGCAAAATTGAATACTAAAACCTGCTTAACAAACATGTCTTTAGTATTTAATAAATATGTAGCAGCTGGCAGGAAAATAGAACATACTTCTGTTAAATAACACTGAATGTGTATATATATGTGGGTGCCTACAGTTATTTCTGTCTTATAGCAAATTTCTATTTTAAAAGATGTAGAACTTTTACATAGGTATCTCTTGATATAGAAATAGAAAACAGTTTTGAAAGAAAGAGAGACACTTGAGAAGACATTTTCAGTGTTGGGGTAATGTGTTTGAGCTTCAAGAAAGTCAGTACCTTTTCCTTACTTTTTAAATGCAAAAATACTGTGTCCTTTCCATAGTTCTAAATATTCTTTAGCAATTACCCTCTGAGTGGCTTTGGCAGGTCTATCTGAATGCTCTAACCCAGGCCTCCCCATCTGTATAACAGGGATAGTAATATTTACCTACCTATCTCATGGGAGTGTTATGGAGATTAATTATTTAATGTTCGAGAAGCACTTTAAAGATTAAAATTCCTAGTCGACTACTCAGTATTATTATTAAAGCAGAACCTCACTAATCCACACTCATTATAATCCACACCAAAATTGGCAGTGTCCCCCCACATCTGAGCAAAGATTTAATAACAAGGCTGTTGAGCAAGTTCTCTTATTACTAAGGCTTAATTATTATAATATAATATTCTGGAGTAGATTTACTAATATGGTGTAAAGTGTAGATAATTACAGCTAAACTCCAGTGAATAAAACAGATGAACAAATATTATCCCTGGTTTTGTTCACATAAAGGGACAAGCAGACTTACCAACCAATGAAGGGGGAAGTCCCACCCACAAACCTTTTTCTAACATTTCTTTTCATGGCTTCCTGTGTTTCCATCCAGTGACAATACTAGAAGGTAATACAGGACCTGAGAGAACACAGCCATCCCTCTGTCTCCACAGCATGTTTTTACCTTTCTTCATGTAATCCAGATAAATAGGGAAAACAGGAATTCAGTAACACTTTCTGTGTCTTTGCAGCTTGCCACAGGATTAAGTCCAGTCTTCTGTTGCAGTGCAATATGCCAGATAATCCCTCTCCTGCTACTCATTTCACAATCCCTTGCATTTGCCTCAAACCCCCAATTAATAGTAAGACTTCATCATTGGAACTTGTTCTTAAACATATAAACTATGTTTAAGAACAAGTTCCTTACATCTTTAGTGGTATCCTTGCCACAGAAAGCTACAAATGAAAGGGAACAGTATGAAGGCACAAGCCATTATTCCTATATCAGCCAATACAGGACTATTCCTGTGTCATCCAATCAAGATGTACCAGAAAAGCCTTGCCAGCAGCCTGATGCTGTGATGCCCAAGACTTGATTAAACTAACAGAGCCTCTCATGACTTCTTGTCATTGGCATCAGAAATGTGATGAGTCTAAATAATCACATAGAGAGTGTCACAAAAAACCTGTTATTCCAGCCACTGGTGAGATGAAGGCAAGCTTTGTCCTTAGAGATTTGCAGTTGGTCCTGCCTCTGCCCTTCTCTCTCCATCATCCCAGAGTGCAGCTCCTGGATGATGCTTTGTGGCCCAGCTGCAGGGAAAGGTTAGCAGAGGTCATGGCCTCTGTCAGATTTCTCATTGCTTGTTACTCCTAGCTTGGGAAAAAACCCTTAGAAAATGAAATGCAATTTTTTCACTTTGACAATATGAGGTAACTGTGACTCTCCAAACAAGCGGATGCTTAACAAACATGACCACAGAGCATGTTGTATTTTCTCGAGCAACAGCAACACATATGCAACCCAGAATTTTGAACATCTGGGTTTTCTAACACCGTGTAGTTTGTGTTTACTCGTTAGGAGATGAATATTGCAATGTGACATTCATTTATTTGTGCACTTCCATCTCATTATTCAGTTCTCAAGATATATTTGTCTCAGTGTCCCAGAGATATCAGATACCACAACAACCTCGACAGCAAGTGTGGTCCCAGGGTCAGCTCTGCACCTTCACTGCCTAGAAGTCCCCAGTCTGAAAGAGTTTGCTAAAGAGAGATTAAACTACTTCTACAGCTTCTACCCTAAGCAGAACAGGACTACTGATTCATGAGCTTTGTGGCTGAGTTCAAACCAGGTTGCGTGTTTTGCTTAAGATCCTGCTGAGCTCATAAGTGAGAACCTCAGTGCCTGACAGAAACAACTTTCAAGGGACATTTCATATATAATCAAAAGGCTCTGACTTCCTCACTTATTAAGTAAATTTTACATATTATCTACACACTTTTAGTAGTGACAGCTATTTATTGACCTGACAGAATGTGATGCCTACTGTTAACACCCATTTTAACTGTGATAATTAATAATTTTAATATTTAAGTTTAATTATATGTGTAATATCCAACTCTTAAATTATTCAGTCTCTGCAGAATGTTTTTCATTAATACCACACATCCTATTAACATATTTATGAACACCTTTTATGACTTAATGTGTCTTAATTCTATTAATAAAAACTAATTTTAAAGTCATTATCTTTTTTAATTATGCACTAACTTCCCATGTAGATTTTCCAGCTCCAGCATGGCTCTGGAAGAGAACTGCTGAGGTTTCTGCAGTTCTACTCTACTGGCTGACCACACAGAAAAAAATAAAACCTTCTTTACTGAAGGGATGAGTTTCTTTTGCCTGAATAGCTCTGGTCTGATAAATATGTTAGATGCTCAGCACTTCAAAAAGGTTACTGAACCACCTAGTGGTCACAAGGACCTAGTGAATGATAATGTGTGGTTAGGGCAGCATCACTCAAGACTACCACTTAAGTTGTCCACAGACTTAACGTTGCCACTGCAGTGAGAAGATTGCAGTGGGGGATAAATGCACTGTACAGGCTGCAGCTCTTCATTTCAGCTTCTTCAGTGTTAGCGAATAATCCTGCAATATTTATGCAGATGGATTCACTTGATTCAAGGAAAAATCAAATTTACCAAATTCACTCAGATTAGTGATCGTGATGATTTAAACATTTAAAGGACAGGACTGTTTGCTATATCCATATCTACTGAATAAACTAAAGTGGGTCTTGGAATGAGAATGTGTGCTCATAATTATCTGGCCTTAAGATTCACAGCCAGAAGACTATTACAGTAAATTAGTGAACTGATTTACTACATTAATTTGCCTGTTTCTGAAACACAACCTGTTTATAAGTGTGGCTCTTTAATTTTTTCCCCTCTCCCCTTCTGTGCTTTGGCTAACTTTTCTCTGCAAGACAAAATTACTCTTTTCCATTCTTGTTATTGCAAGGGCAGTGTTAAATCTCAGCCCTGTTGTAAGGTGAAACTGATGCTGTTGGAGAGATCCAATGATGTAGAACTTAGGTGCTATTACAAAATCACAGGAAATTACTTATGGATGTGATTTATTTTTAAGGGGTGAACAATGGCAGAGTAACACAAAAAAGCTGTTATTCCAGCCATTAGTGAGGTGAAGGCAAGCTTTGTCCTTAGAGAGATTTGCAGTTGGTCCTGCCTCTGCCCTTCTCACTCCACCATCCCAGAGTGCAACTCCTGGATGATGCTTTTTGGCCCAGCCTCAGGGAAAGGGCTAAAGCAACACCCCAAGTCCCAGAGACATCCAATCCACTTGTCTCCAGGGCAGAAACTTTAAATGCTTTTGAATTCATTAAATATCTCCTGTATTAGGCTGAAATGTCTCAGGCCACTTACTTGCAGTAGCCTGTGTTTGCTATAAAGGGCCTGATATGGGGTCATGGGTGTAGAACTCCGTGTTCATCCACTCAGCTTTGATCCACATCCTCCAAAAGGGCTTCCCATAAGGAGCTCCCCAACAGTGGTTGTGTACATGTTCAACAGAAGAGCCAACATCTATTTCCAGAGGTCTTTGGAGACACCTCCTTCTCTCTCTCTCTGACTCTGTGAGGCAATTAAATTATTATCTCAAGTGGTAGGGACAGTAAAATACTGATGAAGCAGTTCCATAATCTAACTCAGGGAAAGGAATTTACTGAGGATGTCCTGGGTATAATAATGTAGGTTCAAACCCAGCACAGAATAAGAATAGGAACTCTCCAACTCAGATCAGTCACTTCCCATGTTTCTTTGTTAACCATATTTAAGAATATGTAACATACAAAAGTGAAAAGTGCTTTCATCCATAGTGCTTGCTACAGATTAAAGCAAACACAAATCAATGTGGCTTCTTGTTTCAAGAAAACATTCCATATTTTTCTAAAGGATTTTAAAAATTTCTTCCTTACAGTATACACGTCTGCTCTCTCTGCCCCAAGTTTAAATTTTCCCTTTCTCTCTGATCCCTTAGCTCCAAAACTAAGCAATATCTCCTGAGCTTCTGTAGATTTGGTCTTCCAAGCATAACTAACAATCTGCTCTTTCTGAATTGTTGCAGTAATTCTCAAATTAGATCTCTGAACATGAAAGCATTTCTCTAAAAAACGTCTATACCAAGTACAGAAAAGTTGATAAAAGTGAATTTTACCTGAGATGAGATCATTCAAAGTCTCATCAGATGGCCCTTGCAAGGACTCTGTGTAAGGACCATATCTGCTGCAAAAATATTTAGGGCATCTTCCATTTACTAATTAGGTAAAGTATACAATAGAAAATGGACATAATGAACCCAAAGGAACTAAATTGTTGCTCATCAGTAATGAACAGTAACATGAAAAGAAGTAGGGCAGCAGAGTATCAATGGCACCAGGAACTGAGCCAAGCAGGATGTAGAGCTGTGCTTCTCAGTGTTGGAATAGGTCAATGACTGAATTTTCTGGATGTAAAATTAAACATTTCAAGTTTACAGAGGAGATAGAAGTACTCATCATTTACAGTCACATCTCTTCAGGGCTTGTGGACATCTGCAGAAGCCATGCCACCAGCAGTAGTTGTGGGGCCCATCTCTTCCAGTGACAAAAATAAAAATGCATAATGACTTTGGTGACAGAAAGACTAGGTCTGACATAGTTTCATAATCCAAATATCAGTCTTTCTTAATGAATCATTCTACTTTTTTGAAAATGCTGAGCACAAAATTTAAAAGTAAAAGATGTCAGGGCTCAGATGCATGTTTGTTTTCCTGTAATCTGTCATGGCTTTGTTAACTAACCCTGGTTACCCTGACCAACCATCCTCAAACCTTGCAAAAGCAAATGTGAGATGCCAAAAAAACCCAAAATGCTATAAAGCAGAAAGATTCCACTCTGAAGCAAAGCTACATCTAAAGTTACATTTATAAGCTTCTCTGAACATCCAGAGTCACCATGAATCACCAGTCTACTGAGTACAGACAGGCAAGCAGTATAATGAATGTGGTTACATTAAGATAGCAAGGAATTAGATTAGATTTTCATTGCATCAGAAACAAGACTTCAAAATACTAAACTGATCACTTAACTACATGTGTGGGAAAGCAGTTCATATACTAAAAAAACAAACTATAACCTGAATTTATTTTTGTAAATGCATTTGGAATGTGTGTCATTTCTGTACATAGAATTATTACTTTGCACCCATAGCACACTACCATCGTAGCAGTGCTAATGATGGAAAGGCTATCCCACCTGGATGTGTCCACAGTGACTGACCAAACAAAGGACCATATCACAGCAGAAGGTGCCTAAATCCATTGATGTTTGCTTCCAGAACTATTGGTGTTCAGGGCTCTCAATGTGGATGAGTTCAGTGGAAGGGGAGACAAGCAAAGTGTAATTTTAAGCTAAGCAAAGTGCAATTTGTTTAAAAAAAAAAAATGCATACCATATTGAATAATTAACAAGAAGTGCAAGTTTATTGCCAGAAGTACAGGCAGCCTGTAAGGTGGGGACAGAGCCCATTGCCAACTCACTTTCTGGGAGAGGCTGGGGGAAAGGGTGGCATATAGTGTCAGGTTTCCATAAAGCTGATAGCTTTAGGCACCAAGAGCTTATCTAAGCATCAAAACCTCATAGAATCATTTATTTCAGGAGACAAAGGGTGCTGTATGTCTAGGTTGTGGAAGTTCCAGGATAAAAGATTAAAGATTCTTTATATATTCTGAAATATCCCTCCTTAGAGAGTGTTAAAGAAAAGCTGCAGGAGACCAATGCAATCAGGAACATCAAAGACATGTCAAGCTATAATGAGAAAGAGCCAAATGCATTCCTGGTGTAACACTGCCAACATTAGTGGATACTCACCAGGGGACAATTTGTCCCATTTTTGTTATTAGCAGCATCTGTAAGAACTGTTTGCTACCTCCTGGCAATCCATAATTTCAGACAAAGAGTGTGTGTGGGGGGCAAAATAAAGCACCATATTTTTTATTTAATCAAAACCTCTTTGATTCCCTAGGAAAATAATTCTGGGAAAATATGAGAACAGCTGCTTAGACATTGCAGAAAACATTTAGTTCAGATTAATGAAAGCATTCAAAGCTTTAATATATTGTATATTATTCACATAATTTGAAAATTAAAAAAGGCTTTGAGATTTTGTACATAAGTAATAAAATGTGATATAATTTTTACTCTTAGCATTACTATGAACTATTCAATAAATTAATATTAATACTTTATTGATAATTATATCCAATGAAAAATCTCACATTCTTGATAAACTACCAAGCAATTAATTTGAAATATGTTGATGTTAAGGGAGAACCTTTCTACAAATTAGAGCTCCAACCTCTTTTGACCTGAGAACCTGACAGAGCAGATAAGCACAGAAAGACCAGACATGTCCTAGAATCTTAGAAAGGCAACCTGTAAGGAAAACATAAGTAATGCAAGAACTTAAATAAACATTATCAGTAGGCTGAGCTCTCTTCTCTGGCTTAGTACCTAGGCAATGCTCAGAAATTAAGATGGGCAGAGCTCTCTTCTCCATTAGCAGTAAAGCCAGGTTTCTTTTGCTAGCAGTTCAGACATAAGACATCAGCAAGCACTGAATCCAGGTAGAAGAGTGGGCTTTAGTTAAGAGAGTAGCAAATAGACACACATGAGAGTACTGCCCTCATTTCCACTCCATCAAATGTGTAAGCTGACATAGCAAAACAAATAATTCATGTATGTGGCAGTTCTACCTCAAACAAAAAAAACCTTTAGACAGAAAACTGCTGCTCCTGATGTTTTCCCCTTGTCACTCTTCCTCCAAAATGGTTGTGTTCATCTCCTACTTGTCCTCCCACACACTCAAGGTCTTGTGTCTGTGGTGTCTCTTACTCAGTTAGCAATTTACTCCTTGCCTGGGAGTTATGAAAACCAGGTCATAGGTGAGTCATTCTTACACATCCCATGGAAAAGTGTCTCCAACCTGCATGACAGTAGCTTGTGGAAACTAAAAACCACCCAGCAAACACCTACTAAATTACACCAAATGAAATGCCATCACGGTGACAAATTATAGTGCTGCTCCCAGCTCATTTGTCTTGTCTAAATTAGTAGGTCAAAGGAGATTTTCTCCCTTCAAAGAAGGGAGGAAGGCATCTATTAGCCTTCAGTGAGATGTATACCTTTGAAAAACAATTTCTCTCACAGTAAGGACGTTATCCATGGTGACAAAGTCAGAAACAAATTTAAAACTACATTGTCCCTAAATCTCCCCAGCAGTTTCAACTGAGTGTGATATCCTTCTCATATGTTTGCAAGTTCTTTGGGTATTAGTAGTTCATGCTCTATTAAACAGTTCCTCCCAGAAGTGAAAGGAGAAAAAAGTAAAATTGGTGCTCTGTCCCTGGTTTAGTATGTTTACAAAATGCTTTGAGATATGTTGGAATAACAGACAGTAAAAGTAGGTTATGTTCATAATTAACACAAAGGTTTCATAAAAAACTTTAGATCAACAGAAAAAAAAATCTGAACTATTAATAGCCTTTCCAAAATGCAGCTAGAACCTGAGTATAAGCAAAAAGAGAAATTATTAGTTCAGCTGCTCTGCAGGATAACATTTTGCATTTTTCTCCTGTTTATATTTGTTATGGAAAAGCAATCATTTTAGTGATGGTTGAACAAGTCCAAATGAACCCTTATAGCTTGAACACAGCTCTTTAAAAGGTTTTTCTTTTGAGCAACAAATTACTTATATTACTGCACTTTGCGCTACTTTGGTAATTTTTATATTTTCCCGTAATGTTCAAACATTAGAGAGAAGTTGCTTACAATACCCTCACATCAGTATTCTCCTCACTAGTGAGTGACACATTGCTACAACGGCTTACTGACATTAACTTCTTCTAAGGCTGAGGATGACTTTCTACATAATGTCATTTCCTTTGAAAGAAAAAGCAGGTTAGGTTGTGTTTGGCTGTGTCAGATTGATAGTACTTAAACTTTAAAGAAAGTCATTTGATTTTTACTTGCAAGTGCTATATTGCCAGAGAATATAAATGATAGTATTATTTCAGGTTTTTTCCCCAACCACTGGAAATACAGACTATATATGTCTCTTCCCAGCAAGTATTTTAAACATACTGCAGCCAGTGACCCACCTGGGATTCTCCTACAGCCAAACTTCCCTTAAAGCTGTGGCTACAAGTTTTCTTGTTTAGTTGGCCAAGTTGTCCTTTTTTTTAGGGTTTTCTGGGGGAGAGATAAGATCCAGTAATGCACATAATATGGCATGTCCTAGTTTATAGACACTTATATTTATATATTACTACATGTAAGAGATACACTGGTTCACTTCTGTTGAGGCACACTGTAACCTGCTACGATTTCTCACTGCAACACTTGGTTGTTTTTCTACCGCCTTTAAAAAAAGAAAATATAAGAAAAAAAAAAAAAGAAACTTGTGTAGGGGGACAGCCCATTAATAAATCAGTTCTCTCATCTCTAGGGAATAAAACAGCAGGCCACTTACCTCCAGGTCTCTTTCCCTGAGCGTCTCACAAATAACTGGTACCATTTTGTCCTTCATGCATCAGAGGAGCCACAGGAGGTGTTTTTTTCCACCATTCTTCTGAATGGTGGCCTCCTGGCTTGTCCTCCTTGAGGAGGAACAGCTGATTTGAGCATAGTGGCACATTTTCCACAGGGGCATTCTTGTTACCTGAAAGCATCTTGCTGCTCCAGGCCATTTGGTGTTTTTACTGGTGTACAGCTGATACTACCCAAAGTAACGAGCTATTGCTGTAATCAGAAGCTCTCAAAACCTAGCACAAGATTGGATAATGGCCCACTACTCTTCACTGCCACTCAGTGAAAAATATCTCATGGACAACTGGGAAATAAGACTGTAGTTAAGACAAATATGTTGGTCAGGCCAACCCTCAGCACCACCTCTACCCTCTGGAGGAGTGTCAATGCCATGAAAAGTAGAAACAATTTTCTAAAGCTCAAGGTGGCTTCTTCAGAGCTTGCTCAGGTACCTTGCTGGTGCACACAGGCAGCTTTATGCTGAGACCCAGGATAGTTTTAGTGACTTGAACCCCATGCATAGTCCCTGATTCAAGTGCTAAACAGAATGGGATCCTCTGGATTTTGAATCGAGAAAGAGCCAGGGTGAGGTCTGCGCCTCCCCCATCAGGCACAGGCTGTGGTCCTGTACCAGGGTAGTGGTGCTGAAGAGCAGAAGTAAAGAACAAACCCATCAAAGTCAATGCCTTTTGTAGGCAAACTGATCACTCTACATGCTTGAGCCTTCCTTTTATCTTTTTCTTGCTCGAGTGCCAAGCAGGGAGCAGATGGTACATTACTCAGCCTTAACTGGAGGGTAAGAAAGTGTGATTTCTTTTTTTTTTTTAAATTCAGTTGAGACCCTCAGCCCATTTAGATTCCCATCTCAGTGTTTATTTGTCTTACACAGAACTTGTACTTTCTACCCCTCTCAAATGCTAATCCTCTCCACACATATGCTCATTATGCAAAAGCATATGACAAACACCATCTGGGAAAATAAATAGCTCCTCAGCTAGCAGTGCTGCTCCTTCCCTTTACGTCACCCACCTCACTATTGTCTCTCCTATTTTTATCTGCAAGACAGCAATTACTCAATCCAACTATTAACTTAAAAGTGCCATTTTAGTCAAGAAAGCTGCAGATCCCAGGCTAGGCAGTAAAACCCATTCTATTTTTCAAGATGTGAATCTTCATGATAATTTGAAAGCAGCTGTAGCACTGAGAAAAATACATGTTACCTTTCAAAGGGCAGTTGGTATCACTGAGAGATACTAGTCCTGACCTGCAGAAGTCCATGCTTGATTTTTAGCTAGAGGGTTACATTTTGTCCCACATGAAATATGCAGCTCTTACCAAAAGTTCCAACTCGTTTCCATGGATTCCTGAGATAGTCCTTCGTCTCTGGCAGATTATTGCTCATACTGTTCAAAGCCAGGCAGTGGTGCTAAATAGAGAATGACATAAGCCAAGTTCAGTGATTTCTCTAACCTCTATGTAGATGGGTAAGAATAGGAGTCATGCCGTCATTAATCATGATGGATTCATTGTCTGCCAGAATGTTAATCAAAAGAAATTAGGATGTATATGCATTAGAAAGGCATCTCAGAATATTCTGGTCCATTGTACCAATGGATTAGGAAAATCATCGCGATTCAGCGAAGGAGATGTCTGTTTATTGAAATTAAGCAGGATCTGCACAATCCAACCATATTGTGTTGAGGCTAAGTAACCAGGAGAAATTCAAAGTGCACAACCAGGAGCCTCAGCGCCTGACGCTGTGATATAAAGGCAGAGCTTTGTAAGTACCCTGTAAGAATTGTGGGGCCATAAACACTGCAATAATATATCTGTTTAGAAAAAGTATGAGACAGAATTCAATGATGACCTTATCTGAGCTACAAATTCTTGTCAATTATTATATGCTTGTAGGGACATGTTTAATAGATGGCAGAAAGTCTTTCTCATTTGTCCTCAGAGACAGCGCTGATATTGCCCAGCTAAGAAATCCATTATAGAGCTACAAAAGAGGCAATTTGGTTTCATGAGCACGTGCTTTATTATTTTAAGAATAATTTAACATAGGCAGAGGAAAGTAGAACCTGTATGGGAAAAAATAAAAAGACAGGGATTTCCAGTATGTGCAGTTACAGGGTTCTTGCTTCTCCTGAACTCTTTTTTTTGGTGGAGAGATTATTTTTGTTTTCCTCCCTATTGACTCCACTGGGAGTTTCACCTCAGCTGAAACAGAGGGGTTTAACAGATATATGGTTTGGGTATCAGTGTTGCTCAGAATATGTGTGCCTGTGCAATACACACCCTGTGCTGCTGAACACACCCTTAACTCTCTTCTCTTTGTTGTTACAACAGACGAACCAAACTCCTGGAGTGCTCCCTCTGCCACCTCCCCAGGTCTGCCGGAAGTAGCTCTTTCCCTCGAAGACATAATCTCACCATTATCTTCATCACACATAGCCCCACCCTCTGACCCTTCTCACCAGATAAGCCCAGAGCCAACATGGGATATCAAGAGGGAACATGATGTAAGGAAACCAAAGGAGCTTTCGGTGAACGGTCACAAAAAGAAAAGGTTAGGAGAACAAAGAGAAAGGTCAGCAAGTCCTAAAAAGGTAGACAGGTCAAAGCATGAAGAGGCTTCTTGGAAAGGATATTCGGAAGGCAAAAATAAGACCACTGATGGTGGCAGGCCCACCTCAGAAAGCAAAGTGGTGGGACACAGCATTATGATTGAGGCTGGTGCAAGAGAGCACGTGTGTGCTGGAACCAGCAGCGATGAACAGTTTGGGAGGCTGAGGAAGCCGGAAAGCAAGAGAGGAGGATCTCTTAGCAAAAAAGAAGATCACAGATCCACAAACATCAGTGAGAAGAAGTCAGCTGCAGCACCTGACCATGTCAAGATCGATACAGGTGCTTCCAAGACGTACAGTAGCAACCGCTGCAGCTCGCCTGGAAGTGATATGGACCACAGCCAGAGGGACCCTGACGGGAAACCCAGCGAGTTCCCCAGGAAGGGACATCTCCACTCCATTAGCACTCGCAGCACCAACACCACAGTTCGAAAGGCAACGGTGTCCCCAGGGCCATGGAAAATCCCTGGCTCAGATAAGCTACCTAGCGTCCTGAAGTCTGGTACTTCTGCCATGAGCAGATAAGCAAGGGACTGTTGCCCTCTAACTGTCTCAAACTGACGCAGAACATTCTTCTTAGTTTTTGTCTCACATTGGTTTGTTTTAATTTATTTTAACTATCACACATATACACAAAGCATTGAGGAATGAAAACATTAGTGTGTAATTCCATGACAATGTGCACAGTATCTAATAAGTTCAAAAGCATATAGTCAACACGGAGATTTAAAATCGACCCTAAAGTCCCAGTTCCATTTTAGGGACTTTGGCAGCTATGGAAGAAACCAAAACAATATGAAGGACAGTACATCAGAGAAGGATAGTGCAGTGTAGCTTTAGCATTTTTTTCCCACTGCATGAAGGACTTGGATTTCATTCAAACTTTATATCAAGAAACTGGAACAAGTTAGAGCAATCACAAACTGGAACATCGCCTTAAATAAAACTGCACGGAGCAAGCTGAAACCGAGAGAGATCTTTTCATGGAGCTAAAATGTTGTAAATAAATTGTTCTCGACATATCTAGACAGGGGTTAAAGGGTTTCTTTGAAGCATCGTTCGGGACTGTACACCCATGACACGTCTCCACTGTTAACGCTTCGGGATAGTCCACGTGGTACCCTGTAGCATAGTTCACTGGGCGCTACGGGAGGAGTGGGGAATCTGGTGGATTAGTTTCTGTGATACCATTTCTACTGCCATTTTTGTGAACAAACCATGTTTCTGTACATTGGAAAGGAGTTAGGGTGGAGTTGTATTTGCAAATTATTCTCAAAAGCGATTTATTACAGGTTCCCCAAGTCCTGTGAGGTAGCACACAAATCAATTGGTCAGGCTCAAACCCCAGATGTCTGCAAGGCCCTTGCAATGAAAGGAGGAGTGCTACAGAGAAAAAGCTGCAGTTTCCTTAAGGAAAGGCCTTTCCTTCCTGCAGAAGATGATAGCATCACTTATCAACAGTGCTTTGTTTCATACCCATCAGCATTTATTTAGGACACTCTCACCTTTCATCCCCTCAGTTTGGCAGAGCAGGTGCCTTTCAGGCACACGTAAACAATAATTAGACTGGTTTCTGAAATACAGTTGTTGGTGTCCTCATTCAGTAAATTTGATATATTTCCACTTTTAAAATGGTTTCCATTTTATCATTTTTTTCCCTTTCTCAATTTTTTTTTTCTTTTTGTCTTTTTGTTTTTATCTTTCTTGCTTGTCTGTTTTGAATTTCAAGCCTTAAGTGCCAGGTAAACATTCCAGTCTGCCTTCACAGGAAATAAGTCCAAGTTCAGTCAATCAGTCATTATCTTGTTTCAAAAAGATGTGTGTGTGTCTGTGTAAGTGTGCATATGCTTATTCGTCTGTCAAAATTAAAACAAAATCCTGGGCAATAATACATTGGTAATTTAAAAAAAAAAAAAAAAAACAAAACAAAAACCATAAAGCTAAGTACTGTCAAAAATTCGTATTTGAAAATTATTGTTCACTAGCAATCTTAGTTCCTCATATGCTCTGCTGAAAAACTAGATTGAGATTGGCTTTGTTCCAAGAAATTAGCACATTACTGTATGTCTCAAACATTGCACTGGACTGCGAAATTTATAGACATGTTTCTTCCTGTCCAATTATTTGAAAAGCCTCAAGTCAAGGATTTTGCAGCTTTCAAACTTTTTTTTTTTAGAAAGAAAAATCCATTTATAATTTCTATAAAAGCACAAGTCCATGTAGCTGTTTATAAAACTCTTATTTAATGGAAAAAAAAAATAAATCTTTATCCCCTGAACTAGAATCCAATATAATTTGCCATTAATTTATTGAATCTGATTTTGGACAATGCTTCTGTAGTGTAGATGCATGTCCCAGTATCTTATTTTTATGTATAAAGAAAGCAAACAATGAAATCTGAAAAACAGTTGAGATTATGCTTGCATAAACTCTAATTTGCACAGTTCACAGCTACTCCTTGTGCAGTAATTGCTTTATGCGGCTGTAATCGATAACCTGTGAAGACAGCACATCATCTAAACCCCATTCCAAATAATATTTCTGTGTAGTGTTAGCTGTGAATTTACCCTGTACAGCTCTATCTCTATAAATATAATTCCATGTATTAATAGTCACAGAAAGGCTGTAAGTGAGCAACTATTTTTATGAAACGCACCACTATGGATAAATTAACTTTTACAGAAATCTTGTTTACTGTATGATATTCTAAACCACTGTCAAATAAAATATATATCCAAAAATCTTTCTTTTTTCAATTGTATATAGTCTGTGTTAATTTTGAGTAACAAATATTACCCTGAGAAACAATCATTTTCATGCATACAAGCAGAGTTAATTAGCTAGTGCCTTATAAAAAATGAAATGGTCCATTTTGATTACTTATTTCCAGAGAAGGGTACAATTTATGAATATACATGTAGGTGACCAAAGAAATTCCATAATGGCAAGGCCTATGAGCTACACAGACACAGAGAAAAGTATTCCTTGGTGGAGAAGCCTAAACTACCTATTGTCTTTCCAGCCCCAGGAAACACAGGACCAGGGTGGCCAGACTCCCAGCACTGAGAAACAACTTCTGAGCGTACACCTTATATAAAAAAATAATCTGAGCATACACCATATTTACCACAGAAATCTGGCAGTTCTAACTAGCCCTAGAAAGGTTTTATTGACAAGCTGAGTAAAAGGGGCATAATTGCACTTCCAATTTACTTTGCAGGGATAATGTCTTAGAAAACACCATAAGGGTATAAAAATATTAGTAACCAGACAGTCTTCTGGGGCTGAATCCACTCCTCTTTGAACAGAACAGAAAAATGCTCCTTACCTTCAGTTAGGCAAAACAAATCATCAGTTTACAGACTGTAGACACTGTCAGATGTGCTGCCTGGAAAACTGGCAATATTTTTCACACAAATATGACATTTTAAAAAGTAAATATTTCCTGTTTCCTTAAAGTATAATTTTCTTTTAAAATAATTGTTTGCCTTTATACAGCCTGAGTCAACTTCTGCAGAGCCTTGTTTTTCAAAAGATTAATGTTCCACATAGAAAATTTCAACCAGCTGAACTAATAACATCATTTTGCATTACAATAAACACATAGCAATTATGAAACATCTCTGATACTCCAAGAAACATTTACTGCTCTTTAAATAGCCAATATTTCCAGTGGCTGGAAACCCGAGTGTGTGCCTAATTCAGACTCAGAAGTATCGCAGGCAAATGTGCTGAAGCCATGTAGCCTCATCCAATACAACTTTTTCTGTTAATATCTTCTCTCTTTTAAATACAGCAGTACAGCACTTACATTGCAGTGCCATTCCTGTGACTCCTTTTAATCTCTCTTTTTCATACCTGTGCAATAATCCAAGGAAATAGATGCTTATTTTGATGCAGACTCTCTGCTCCAAACTTCAGTGCAACAGTGTAAGTAAGCTTACCAGCCTACGATCAGCAATGCACATTTGGGGAGGAATTTTGGTAAAACCCCATAGACAGATGCTGGTACAACCCTTTTCTTAATAAGTGGCAAATGTGGTCTCTGGGACTTGTTCCTTCTCCAGGTGCAAGTGCAAATAATGTTTTATCTTCATTGCTAAATGTCTGTACTTATAATGATTCAAGCATTCAGACCAGGTTTTGTGAATGCAACATGCCATGATCTCTACTGGAAGTCTCCAAATTTGTTTTACAAAGGCAAGAACAGGCAAAGCTGCAGGCACATTTGTGTCTTAGCCTTTTGTACTCTTTTTGTACATCACTGCTGCCACAGAAACCTAGGGCCAGAACTGCAGAGGCATAAGTAAAAGAACACACCTCAGCAAATGAGGATGTCACCCTCCAGGTTTCTCCTTGCTTGGAGGGAAGCTTTGCTATGAAGGGGCACCATTTTTTGGCACACTGCAATGGAGTTCAAAGCTAGAGAAGGCTTTGGACTTGCCTAGGGATGACTGATCCCATTAGGGATTGACTTCACATCTGTAAGCCTCCAAAAGAATCCTTTCCCTCTTCGTCCCCTTGAAGCCTAGAATATTTTCTTTAATTGCTGCTAAAAAGGCTACATAAGTATGGTACACTGCCTACTCTCATGACTAATAGAGGACTTGGAGGGAATTACCATGGCTGTGTCATGTCACCTCTATCATACTCAAGGACTCCCAAGGCTCTTTTACCATGTATCCCTATAGAAGCCCAGAAAAGCAGACTCTCAGGACCAAACAATACCTTTACCTTCACAGCTGTCATCCATAATTTTAATTACCCATCAGTCCCAAAGGAAAATCCAATGCACTATCTGGACAGAAACAGCTGTGCTTCAGCCAGGGCTCACACATCACCCGTGCCCCAAGTCCCTCACAGGTCCCCTGCTCAGCACCCTGGACTGTCCTCTCCTTTGGAGCAACAGCCTCTCCCCACCACCCAAGTAAGTACTCATACTCTCTGTGTTGCCACCACCCTCCTGGAGCCAGAGCATGCATGCTCAGTCCAGTCTTGAGGGTTCTGGAATATTTTTGTGGTATTTCTAACAGCAGTTACATGATCACACATTTATCTCCATAGCTGGCACCTGAGCTTAGAGCAATTTTTTTTCAAAATATCTTGTCAAGACCCAGTAACATAAGCAATATCTCTGAATTACAACCAATCTTAAAATTATGTTCTGCCCTTCCTGTCTTTAGTGCCTTCACAGCAGTAAGTCACTCTGCCCGTACAATTAATCGATAAGAAGAATTTTGCTTACAAGGTAAAAATTTATCTCTTTTACACAGTTATAGGAACACAAGTGCACAAATACCCACTCATACTCACACACACAGGGGCCTGGAGCATCATCTTCCACTCGGGAACTGCCCAAATAACCGTGTCTGAGGTGGATGGCTGTCCCTCTCAGGAAAAAACCCACATATGGATGCAGATTAATCCAAAAAGCTATTGTTCATCCACAGATCAACTGCTGTAAATTTAGAAGACATTTAAACTGAAAAAAAAATAAGCAAGAAATTGTGTGGGGAAAAAGGAGTGATGGTACTTTCTATGATGTGGCCACATGCTGACCTGCTCTTCTTCATGATGATCTTTCAGCTTCTTCAAGAGTAAAAAATTGAAAAGGATGATCTATTAAACATGACAAATGTTGCAACAAAGCACTGTACGTCTTGGGAACTGCAAGAAAGAGTATTTGGTGATTAAACTTCTGAAAATAATTAATTTATTTAAGTAAAAGTCCTGGGTTGGTGCCAAGGAGAGGAGAGCACACTGTCCTCTGCCCTCCAGGGGCAACAGCAGGGTGTTGATGGGCTCCTCAAATACAGACTAATCCCCCAGTTTATCCAGAGGTTGCAGCTGTATTGAGCAGCATCAACAGAGGTCTTGGACTGCCATGATGGGCTGGCAGCAGCACTTACTTTCCTGGAATGTAGGAAGGTCAAGAATTCAATCCCTGGGATGCTTCTCTTTATCTCTGTGCCCTAGGACTGGTGCGTAGCACCAAGGAACAGCCCTGTTGTCCACCCAAAGATGCTGTAGATGTGGAAGCAGTGGAAGGAGTAATTAAAATATGAAAGTGAACCCAGACCTATGGTGAGAGCCTCACTGCAGTTGTAAGCTGGAAGAAAGGTTCTGAGCAACCGCAGATCCCCAGCTACATCAGGAGTGAGACCAGGGCACTGGCATCCTTCTATCCTTCCTCTCTCAGTAAATTGAGGTCATTGCTGTCACTGAAGCCACCTGAATGATTTTCACTGCTTTTCTAACACTCTACAAGAAACGTAGATTTTGCTTCCTGGACTGCCCTTTGCTCGAAATCAGTCAACAACAGGCACCTCAACCAGTCCAAAACTCTCCTGCCACCACCAGGCAGCAGGGCTGCCCATGGCTCTGAAGTTTCTTTTCATACATATGTATGGAATTAATAAATTTTGGTGTTAGTACTTTCCAAAAGTGATTAAAAACTATGCCAAGAGCTTTAACTAAAGTACTTAAATAACTGCAGTCCATAAACCAGAAAATTGTTCAGCCTGTCGCTAAAACAGCAACTATAAAGAGCTAGAGTTAAGTACCTACTTAATTCAGGAAGAAAATCAGACCTTTCTCTGCATAGTCCAGAAAGCTCACCATGTACTAAACACTTATTCCAATTAGCACTTCACTTACTCCAAAGTTTCTAAAAAATAAGCCCAGCAGGTATCATGGAGCACTGCAATGTGTTAGTACAGAATATTTCAGAGCGCCTCTCAACCCTTGAACATCACAAACAATGCTAAATTGATTACTCTTTTATATCATCCCAGGAAAGAAGAATGACCCCTCCTGAATGACTCCTGTCCCCTATATCCCTGGTAGTGCCCACATTTTCAGGTTGGTTGCTGGTAGAGAAGAGCCCAGATGTCACAGTGCCACGGCGCCTTCTGAGATTACAAAGCCTTTTGGAGGCACCTTCCCATCTGATTTGCACACCCTGCACCCAGGAGCCTGAAGAACCATCCTGCATGGTTCCAGCTGAGAAGGGGTCATAACTCTGGGCTGCACAAACAGCTTTGCACCCCTGGGCATGTGGCACTAAGTCCTATGTTGTGACACCTCCCAAAAACTAGCACCAGCAGCACAAGCCTCCAAACAAACCTGGTGTCAAGAGCAAAAGCTCTTTCCTTGAACACCACAGTTGATCCTGAGACTCTGTTTTGAGGTGTACAGCCCCCTTAAACAGGCTATTTATTTCTTTGCCATATTAATTTATAGTGTGGCACTCTTCCTGCTAGAAGGCAGCTTCAGCAATGCTTCTGCCCTTTCTTCACATCCCAGTACAAGATCAGCTTCACATCAGCTTCAAAAATGGAAGAGCCTGGCCCCAGGCTCTGCTCACGGAGCATCTCTGAAGGATCAGTACCCTCACTCCCTGTGGAAAGACTCCTCAAGCAGCCTCTGCCCAGTTCCCTGCTCTTGTCTCTCATCCTGTTCTCTTTATATTGAACAGTTTTCATTCTGGCATAAAAATTGCAAGTGCAGCCCAAATTGATCCCCTCCATACCTTCAGTCCCCTGAGGTTAACAAGTAGGTCTCTACCTTACAGTTTTATAGGTTCATTATGGTTTCTGATTAGCAGCTCCTTCCCAGACTCAGTGGCTTTGGAAAAAATTCAGAAGGCTTGATAGCTAATGTTTTTAAAACTGATTGTTAAAGTGTTTTGCAAATTACATAAGAATTACTCGTATTGCTGTTCCACTTATAAGCACCAGCATCCCTGGGTTTAATTAACTGCAGTGAGCACCCCAGCAATGGGACTGGAGGTGATTCCACCAGAGCTCTCTGCCAGACTTTCCTGCTCAGGCATCTGTGCTCTGCTCTGCAGGGCCCAGCAATCCTCATTGCTTTTGCAGCTGTTGAAGTCCAAAGGGAATAAACGATGGACCAACCTAATGACAACCCCTTCTCCTGCTGATTTCCCCATTCATTTCAGGTGTTTCCCTCACACCAGGAGGACACAGTAAACAACGTACACAGCAGTGTCCGACTCTGCCACCATCGGCCCAAGATCAGGCTGGGCTGGGGTGAACTATCCTGCGGAATCAGATGCTGATTTTCCCCATCCAGGTCTGGATTGCCTCCTGGTGACCCAGCCAACATAGAAAAGTGATTGGGGACCCCTGATGCAGGACTGGCCATGTAAACATTGCAGGCTCAGGTGCAATAAATGGGCCCCATGAGTCAAAGTGTAGTAGTGTGAGCTGTCCCTATACAGCAGTAGCAATTACTCTTACATCAAGCTACCGAGCACAGAAACCTCAGGCAGCATGGCCTGAGGGACAGTAAGAAACTATTATATGTTCTTTTATAAAGGATTCTATTGAAGTAATAGATTAAAAAGCAAAAAGGCAGTTGTAGCATGTGAAATACAAAGTATGAATTGACCCATTCATTTAATGGCATCTCTTATTCCCTTTCAGTTGGAGCCAGCCTTTGTATGTTGAAAAGCTGTCCATGGCCAGCTTTTATAGGATATGGGAGTGTTGGGAGCTGCCCTGTGGAAAATGGTGGGGTAAAGTCAGACCAAGTGGGCAGCTGCTGCCGTTGCTCAGTGCCCTGGAACACAGCACATGCCTGCACATGGACAGACACGTGTCCAAGGCAGAGAGATGGGCAGCCCTGTCACTTGTACTGACTCTTCCTCGCAGCCTCACTGCTGGGAAAGGACAACTTGGACCTGTGATCCCCACGGCCACTGCAGCCCCCAGCAGGCTTGCTGCCAGGCTGGTGGGACCATGCCACTGCTATGTAGGGTATGCCAGCCATGCAGGCTCTCCCTGCGACAGCTCTTCTGCTCTGTATACAGAGTTATTTATAGGCAGAATTATTTTTTCTATAACTCAGGAAAAAATGCAAGCATCTTGTTTCTAAGGTCTTTCTGTAGAAAAGTCATTCACATGCATAATAAAAGGAAACAATTTTGTCCTCTAAGTCATAAATAATGTACATAATCATAGAAGTCTTATCATTAGCTAATATTGCACCATTTAAATTACTGTGTAAGTATGTGGCTCTAGGGAACTACCAGATATTTTATGATGTCTAATGGAATCAGGGCATGAAAACACAGAACAAAACTGGCAAAGGAGAAACTACCAAGTCATAAGAACTCAAGTCACAGCAACATAGTTGCATGGACTGACCTACAGCTTAGGTAAACCAATCAATATAATCCATAAAAAGTAAAGAAAACTAGAATTACATAAACTTATAAAAGTAGTATGAGAAAATCAATTCATTAAAAAAACAGTCAAACTTTGAGTCTTTGGCAGAGAGGAAATATTCTGCCTGGGCTGGTATCTGCCAGGTGTCTGGATCAGCCTAATACCAGCTGGAGTCATCTTATCAACAATAAGACTTTTCTGCCAAGAAGATCACTAATTTCTTCTCTATGAGTTCATTATGTCTTTTTGATTAATTTTCCACTTTGAAACAAACTTTTTTGACAAATGTTGTGAAGTGTATCATTGTCAGCAATTCAAAGGATTCACAGCCTTAATTAATATTGGGAATCATAACCAGTGGATAAGGCTATACTGTATAGTAAGAAGCTCTGAAAGCACAAATGTCCCAAATGACAGCAAAGGAACTCCTCAAAAGATGCATTAAGGAAGAGGATGGCACCAGGATCCCAAGGTGACAAACACTAGACACAAATTACCAATCACTAGTTCCAAGAGTTGGGAAGAACCCATTTTTAGGCACAGCTGAAAATATAACATGAAAATCCTGCATAGGGTTGACAGTGCAAAAAAGGCAGAAAGGGGGCACTAAAGGCAGTTGTGGATCCTTCAAGACCAAGGTCAAAGGAGAAAGAAAGAAAATAATTGCTCCAGCATCATCTCTTTTGCTGCTCTTAACATGAGCAGCATTGCTGTGTATCTGCAAAACGTCCTCCATCATATCTGGCAGACAAAGGTTCCCTGTCCTTGGGTTTCCCACCTGCCACATTCTGCCACTGCAGCTCACGCAGCTGCCTCTACGAGGGTACCTTTTACTATGTCACTGGGTAAAGAAAATCAGGATTTTAAGAGCAATGTGTGTCTGTGTGTGTGTCCTCTCTGTTCCAGCTTTCCTCCATGACTCGATGATGCTGCAGCGCTCAGAGGCACATCCAGTCATTATGGATTAAAGGCAAGTCCTCACTCCCTACAAACATTTATACAATACAGATAGAGAGTGAGAATACCCAGTAGCCCAATGGTTAGAAAGATGAATGTTAGTGTCCCAAGTTCAGTCCCTGCTTCAGAGACTAATGGGGTACGAATACAGAGCAGGATTCATCTCATCCAAGTTGAGCTATTTACATTACTTTTACTCATTCCAGGCTTTTTGCAAAGGAGACTAGTGGGCACTTTCAGAAAGAGATTTTGCCCAACACATTTAGGAATTAATTAATTGTTCTGCAGAAGCATCTAAACCTTTCCACTGACTGGAAAGAACATGCAGGGTCACAAGCTCTGAGTCATGTCCGACATCTCCATTTCTGCAGTCAGGAGAGATAAACCCCTACTAAAATGTTCCCAGATACCTTCATTTCAGACATGTCCTGAGCATATCTATAGGATCAGTCTGCATGAAGGAGCTAAGCAGGTAAACCCTGAGATTTCAGCTGGAGTTATTTGTCCTTTTATCTGTGTGTAACATCTCCGCTCAGGTGCCCAGGCTGGGGCAGAGGCTCAGCCCCACAGGCACAGGAGGGAGCTGACCTGCAGATCTGCCAGTCTGGGACGACCTAGAGGATTGCCACCAGTACTAAAGAGGCAGGAAAGTGACCAGACCCTTCTGAGAATCGGGACCTTCCTACCCAGGGAGTTCTCCTGAGAACAAAACTCCCAGTGCCCATTATTGCCCTCTGTGTGCTGCCCGCCCTGCTGCAGCCCCAGAATACATGTGCAGTGCTCAGAAAGTAACACAAGAGTGAATAACTGTGAGTGTCACAGGTTTAAAAGCATGAATATTTTGCAGTGCATCTAACAAGCAGGTAATTACCAATGTGTTAGCAAAGGTGTCATGTTGGTAACTTACAGTCTCTCTTTCCAAAGTTCACATTTGCATTGCAGATCCTGTGTCCTCTTTCAAAGAGGTGATGCTGCTTTTCATGGTGATATGCATTCAATTCCTAGAGAACACTGCTCAGGGTCAAAGAAATAGTAACAGGTCCTTACAGAATATGGAGGAAATTGATACCTGGGTACTCCCTTCTTCCTTTGGGGACACAGAAGCAGAATTTTTTTCTACCTCATTGCACATATGGTAGGATTGATGAGGAACAGAAAAGGAAACAGAACTTCCCTGCCTAAAAAGGGCACAGTAAAGAGGAGAATGGATACACACACATGCTTACAAAACCACATCCCAACAGTGGCACAAACAATTCTGTTCAGAGTTTCACCACTAAGGCCTGATGTTCTGTTATACGAGGATGATTTTGGCTTTTTATCATGATATCTGAATTTTGCATTATTTTTCTTAGAGTAATCGTGACCTTATATTTAGGTATATCAAATGATTATTCTATTCTCAAGGAAATAATAGGTGACTCATATGAAAACAGTGAAGTGAGCATGTTTAGTGAGCATCATCTGTACCATGCTTGAATCCCAAAATACTCTTTAACTTCCTTGGTTTTCTAAAAGATGATTAGAGGCTGCTGTGGAAGCTCAGAAGATAAGGGGCTCATGTGTAGGTCTCTGATAGCCAGATGGCTGTGGAGCCATCCAAGGATTGCTGGTTATAACAGGCAAGGATTGTTGGTAATAACATGCTCTGGAAAGAACAAGATGTGTCTGGAGAAGGGGAACATATGGAGGTAGGCCAGCACCTTTCAGGATCTAACATCCTTTTTCTGGCTGCTGGAGATAAGCACAGCACAGTCCAGCACAAGTGCAGGGACGAGGCCATAAAGTGGGAATGGACTGGGGCAGGGAGCTGTGGGGAGGGTGGATCAAGACCACCTGAGACCCCCAAAGCCCCTGACCCATTTCCAGAAAGATCTGAAAGAACAGACTTCTGTGATAACTAATTTGCATAAAAAGCAAGAAACTTCTTCAGGGTAGATAAAATTATCTACAAAAAGGTGCCACCACCAAGCCCAGGCAGTGGCCCAAGGACTCTGGACATCCCATCAGCTGCACTGGTGCTGGAACCAGGATTGGTGATTCCTTCCTTCCTTCCTTCCTTCTTTTCCCTTTAATTCATCTCTTCCTTTCTTCTACTCCCTTTTACCCTACTGCTTCATCCAAAACCCACTCCCATGTGCTTATATAGCAGATCAGGGACTAACATACCAGTTCCCATACCAAGTGTGTAATTTACGAGTAAAACTTTGTTTCTGCAGACACTCTGAGTTTTGTCGTTCCTTTGACCACGAGCATTTATGAATCTTGGATGCTCTCTTCCTCTTAAGGGTGGGACGACACAGCTCTTCTAACAGACAAAGTGATTATATCTGTTATCCCCCCTGCACCACAAAGTGACACTGGTCATGATAAGCATAGGTGAGCTATGTTTGTCTATTCCAGAATTAGCCCATCCAGGATTTCTCATGTCATAAGAAAAAGGAGATTGCAGCACTACCTAACAATGACTGTACTTACAACCTACTTGCACCATTCACAGCACACTCAGACGCTCCACTGCTACTTAGTAAGTGACATAAAGGGTGCGGTACAACCTGGGGCACACTGGAGGCAATTTTTTATTTCTTACCTAGGTGATACCTTAATCAGTTGGGTTTGTAGTGTAGGGATTTTGAAAATGGAAATTCAAAAGTAATTTTTTTTCTTAATCCCTTTTACTGACTACAGCATTTTTGTTTCCTTCTAATATTTCCTCCAAGGAAGCAAAAAAGCCTTTGAATTAAAATACGTTAGTTGCCTATTACTGGATAGTACAAAGGGAGACAGAAATTAAGGACTAACAATATTCTGAAACTAGCATGACCTTAAATTACAGCAGGTTAATAAATCACTTCAAATGTAAATCTCTGTCTGCTCTCACCTTGAGATCTGAATACCTTTAATCAAGTAGCATAACAGAAATTTTGATGATCAAAGGCAGCAACTGCTGGTGGAGTGAGACTACAAGTTAGAGAGACAGCTGGGACTTAAAGTTTGGGCTGTTCAACAAAAGTGCTTTGGAAATTCAGTCTCTCAGGAACCCATAAAACATAACAAAGTGTTGCAAAAGGTTTCAGTATTTAACCAAAGCCATTGTAAAGCTTGTAAGCCCAGCATGAGTGATCCAGGTGAGAATTCAGAGGCACCAAGGAGATAGGAAGAAAACAAAGAGACTTTGGGACAAGTCACAAGATCGATGTTCACAAGCATTACTGCGGGATGAGCTGTGGCAGCCTGCATCCAGCAGGGCTCTTCTGTGATGTCATTCCCCTGGGACAAGAACGTTTGACACCACCAGAGTTCAGAGAGCTGCACCTTGCAATGCAGGCACACAGGGTGCTCAGTAAAGCCAAGACTCACAAACCTGAGAGAAGCAATGATTAATGCGAGGTTTCAAACTAAGAAACTGGAGGGCAGCTGCAGCACCTGCATCCTGACACTGCTATCCTGCAGCAGCTCTTTGTGGGAGCTGAGGCAAAGGTTCAATGTTGCTCATTCTGTGGTCTTTAACATCAATACAAAAAAATGCCTGTATGCACCTCAATTTATTTTTTTTTAATTACCTATATACCAAAACTCTGCAAGTATCAACAGGCATAAGCCTGTTGATATCAGCGTATCATAAACCTTCAGTCTGAAAATCTGGGAGAAGGAGGACATAAGGGTGAATTCAAGACAGAAGAAAACTCAGTGTGACATTAACCCCCTTTGCATACCTCCCTTCCCACATGGACATTGTACTGGGCTATTAAAGTTGAGGAGTTCATGTTTTCCTGGGTATGTTCTTGTTCATGCATTTGCTCTCTAAGACCTTCATAGTGGCGTGCAATGCAGCATAAAGCTGTCATAGTTTTCTCCCTGTTTATCAGTATTACTGCTTGCAGTCACAAAAACACCCTCATCTTAGGATGCGTCTGTCCCTCCCCATTTAGGAAGCTTCTAAAAGAGGGAAAAATGTATCCTTGCAAGAATGATAAGTTTTATAAAGCTCCTAATCATATAAATCAGAGCAAACCTCCTGTGAAATAAAAATGAAAACATGGCTCCACTGAAATCAAACATAAACCTTTTATTTCAAGGTGGACAGAATTTCACATAAACCTGAAAGAGAAATGGGCTACAATTCCTGGTTTATTCCTGACAAGGGAAACATCCCCAGCAGAGTACCAGGCCACTTGAGCTCTTCAAGCCAAGGAACACAAAAGCCAGAGATCTCGTGCCAAGTCCCCCACTTGGTTCTCCCCAAAATGAGGAGTAATTCTTATATATCATGCAGGATTTCAACACGTTCTTGAATGCAAATACCTAGATTTGCTCCATCCAAAGCAAAACAATGGCTGCAGGTGTATGGAGTCCTGCAGCTCCACTCTGCCCTGGTGTCTCCAAAACTGAGCTGGCTGGGAATATGGATGCCCACAGGGTGCTACACCTCAGCTTAGAAGCGTGATGCACAGCAGCCATTTCTGATTATCAGTGTAACAACTGCAGGCTGGATCATCTGCAGTACAAATAACCCTTCACATGGAATCAAAAGCAGGCTTGCCAAGCTGTCCTTCCCTGCTGCTTTATGCCCCAGAATAGGCAACATTAAAGACACTTTGGCTGTGGTTTTGTTCATCCAGCATTTTCTCTTTGATATATAAACCAAAGCATACTAAATACATGTATGTGTGTGTGGATTTGTATGCAGTCCCACACATTTGAGCCAATTTCTTACAGCACTCTGCATCAATAAATTTTACCCATCACTGGTCCTCAGGTTCCTTCAGTCCCTCAGCAGAGAACCTGGGAAGCCAGCTCAAGGGGAAGGACTGCTGCTCTTTAAACACTGTGCCCCCCTTTATGAAATGCTGGTCTCAGGAGGAGGCATAGCCTGGCTTGCAAAGGATGAGTAATTGCCTTCTGGAAGTGAGCTGCAGCACTCTGAGCATCTGTGCCTTCAAAACGTAGTTTTCAGTCCCCATCTGCAGGTAGGATGGAGCAGGGCAGCTCAGGACCCCAGCTGGGCTAGGAAGCACTGAGCTGAGCTGGGGTAAAGCCATGGCACTGCAGGGGAGGATGAAGAACAGCTGTTCTGTGCAAATCATGGCAGGGATCTGCAGATAAATTCTAGTCTACCCTTCATCACTTAATCACCCGCTAGAGCTTTAAAGGTCTGGTCTCCTTACAGGGATGTAAAGGGGCAGCTGTTGTGCAGTTCTGTCAGAGTCAGGCCCTGCAGAAACTTGGGGTGTGAATCAAGTGCTGAGGCTGGTGCCTTGCTCTGGTGACCCAAAGCACCCCTGAAACAACAGCAGTTTCCCAAGCCTCACGCTGGACTGGGATTTCATGACAGCTGGAAGAAAGCGGACTACCTGCTCAGACAGCAACATATGGATCAATTACATGAGCAAATCCAGATCAATTCCCAGCTTTCCAGCTCAAGGAAATGACTAATGATGAATCTGGGGAGAGGGGTGGGAGCAGTTGAACCCAAGCTCCATAGCACCTGTACGGTGGCTCGCTGTTCCCTCAAATACCAATAACCTCCAAGCTCCTGCCTCTACCAAAGACTTTATCTGCTTGATAAATTGGTGCCCAAACCCTAAGACAGTAAAACCTTAAAGGCAAATTTTCCTTACTTCCTACACTGGAAAGCAGTGATTGAGACCAAGGTTTTGAGCTTCAGCCCAAGGCAAAAGAAAAGCACAACTTGATCAATAGTTTCAGGTAAGACACTCTTCCCTTTAGCTGAGGAAGCATGAGGAATCCAGAAGTTTTGATTAAAGTCCACCTTCCAGCCCATCCTCATTTAAGGAGGTTTCACCACCATCTAAGTATTCTCCCTCGCCTGCTCACAGACAGCTTGCTAATATAGGTAATATTACTCAAATTTGTCAAAAGCAATTCAAAATCCAATCAACATCAGCAAACTGAAAAGGATAATATTAAGCCCTAAGTCCACCTAGTCAAGAACTGTACTTTCACTAGTTTCTAATGAAAATTACTTTGTACTAAGTTTGTCTTCATTTTTTGTTGTGACACAGTCCTTTAATTAATACATTTTTACAGCCAAAGTAATGAGTTTTCTATATCATATCTGTCTGATAATATATCTTCTAAGAAAAATGAGATTAATCATTACTTTAAAACATTGGCTTCATGGGTTTTTTATTTCATTTATGATATCTGCATAGATAAATCAAAAAAAACCCCGCGGTTTCCATCACCCTCCCAGAATGGGATTAATTTACCATAACGAAAATGGATGGGGGCATCAGAAGTGCTCGCTCCAAATATGCTCACAGTGACTAATACCATGAATATGAAAGGCTATCTTCACTGATTCTAAGTTGTAGATAGATCTTGGCAGAAAGGAAGACAGAGGAAATGAATGTAATTACTGCAAAATATGTAAAAATGACAGAGAGAGCAAAGTCTAGACAATATGAGATGATTGCCTTACTCTCCAGCTTGGAATGCAAAGCTCGTCTTCTGATTGTTCTGAGGTTTAAGCTGCTGAACACACATCTCTCTTCAAACCCATATGGGCAAGTAATTTGCCATATGTTTTAGTACATGGCACAAGTACCCATAGATGTTCCACTGCTAATGCTGCACAAAGAAAAAAAAGCAAGAAGTGCCACCCATGTCTCTCTGACACATTAACAAGAGGGTGGAGCATTTCAGGGTTGTTTTAAAAACAATACCAGCCCTCTGCATGGTATCTTCTCCCTCTCCATGCCATGTGAGCTCTCCCTGACTCCCAGATCCTGGCCCCAGAGAAAACAATCTGGGGCTTTGGGTTGATGGCAAGTTGAATATGAGTCACCAGCGTGTCTGGGCAGCCAAAAGGCTGTGTCATGGGTAGCATCAGGCACAGCATCGCTGGCCAGTTGAGGGAGGTGATTGTCCTGCTCCACATTGCATTGGTATGACCACACCTGGAACACTGTGTGCAGCTTTGGCAGCCTCGATATAAAAAGCATGTAAAGCTATTGGAGAGCATCCAGAGAAAGGTGACCAACGTGGGGAAATGTTTGGAGCACAAGGAGTGACTGAGGTCACTTGGCTTGTTCAGTCTAGAGAACGGAAGGCTGAGGGGTGACCTCATGGCAGTCTAAAACTTCTTCAAAGGGAGAGAGAGAGCTCGTGATCTTCTCTCTCTGGTGACTTGTGACAGGACACAAGGAAATGGTCTTGTCCTAAGTCTTTTTCTCCCCCCATGAAGCCAGCACACACTTCTCCTTCTCCTATGTCTCAGCAATCCATTTGTCTGCTCCTCCCAACAATGTCATGATTCCTTTCTCTGCCAAGTTCATTCACACTAGAAGACATCACTCTATCGTAAAGCCCACATCTCCTGCAAATATTAAAAGAAACTGTCAGCTGATGACGTCTTATTCAAAGGGGGGTGTGTAAAATTTCTAAATATATTGAAAAAAAGTCTCTTATTATTGATTGGAGTATCTAAACAGCCTGTATGACCTCATGTACTTACTTTTGTTTTGCTGATACACTGTTCATCTGAAGGGTTGTGAAACCTCAGAGCTCCTGGTTTAAATCATGCTGTGGACACTTGCACACAGGATATGTCTGGTCCTCTGGGTTTGGTTATATTGACGCTGGTTATAACTATTTGCAAGACCATAGTTTTAGGACACTACCAGTGTTTGCCTGCAGTCAAACATTCAGTAATTTACTCCTCCTTAAATCTGACATCTTAAGCCAAAAAGGTAGGACTTCAGTGTACCTTCAAGTAAAAATTTGCAACCTGAGTGCAATACTAAGATTTTTGTCTCTACCACATCAACTAAAAATAGCAGCATAACAGGTGTAGCCAGATAATCCTGCTGCTGGTATTAAACAAAGTGAATTAGTACTGCATGGAAATATTGAGAATAGGAATATTTTTAGGAGAATAATATTCTTCTAAAGAATAATAAGAAATTGTGCTTCCAGCTGATAACTCTGTAGTGCCTGCACAGCCTGGGAATGCCCTGTGCACAGCCTGTGGCAGCCTCAGTCAGAGGAGCGTGCTGTCTTTGCTTACCCTCACAACTCTATCCCAGAGGCTCTGGTAATGTTTTCTCAAATAGTAACTGCATTTGACGAGCATCACAGGCAATTAACAGTCCTGCACTCTTGCTTGTTGATCTTTGTCGTGTTTTGTCTTTCAGTTTTGATGAAATGAAAGCCTTTGCATTTTTAGAGCACAGACCTGCATATGCAAGGAAATCTATGGCAATTAGTACCCATTGCCCCTTGACTTCTCCACACAGCTCCTTGTGAAGAGAAAGCCTCCATCCCTTTTATAGCCACCCCTTAAGTACTGTAATACTGTGCTAAGGTCCTCCAGAGCCTTCTCTTCTCTGGGGAGGAGAGAACTAACTCCTTTAGTCTTTTCTCCTAGGGCAGGTGTAGATGGTGGCGTTGATTATCTCCTGGGTCCTCTTCTGGATCCTCTTCACCCTGTTTGCATCTGCATCTAAAGTCAATAGATGGTTTTTAATGTTAAATAGCACAACCACTACCCAAATTATCCAATCCACATAGTTTTCCTGTATTGACAGTTATTAGTTTTATAGAGCTGGACTGGTATCTTGATGAGCAGAAGTCACAGGTGCTGTTAGAAGGAGCTGGTTCAAAATATGAGATCTGGAAAAAAGAGCATTGTGGTTCTCAGTATATTCTCCACCTGTGAGCTCCAGGTGTTAAATCTGTATTATCAGTAGTAACTTCAACAAGCCATCAACCTAATCTCCAGTGAAGCCCCCTTACCTTCATGGGGTGTTTTAAATGTTATTTTCAAGCATTAGTAATCTATTTTGCCTTTTATTTCAAGAAATGTTATTGGCCCAGTTAAGAGAATTTGAAAGAAACAAAATATAAAGGTAGTGGCAAAAGCTGCTATGCTAGTCCCAGTTGTGCACTCTTTGGCTCTGCATTATTAAGCCAACACAAAAAACATTTTCAGGAATACCATTATGCTGCTGCAGAGAGAAAAATGTTTCTGATTAGCATGTACTCGATATGCTTGGAAAATTAGTTCTCCTTCAGAGAATTCCAGCAACAAGTGAAACATCTGTTGTTTCCTGCAAGTTATCACAATTATTTTGCAATTACTCTTTTGCATACTTTGAATTTCTAATTCTTTATTTTTATCTAGAAAGCCAGGATTTGTGGTGCAATTGAAATTCACAATGTGCACACATGTGTGGGAAAGAAGAATAGGAAATTATGGCAGTCCCTAACTGCAGCATTATGTCACCTCAAGGCCAAAACTGTTGGCCATCTACATTATTTACATTCACTGTATTAATTCCACTCTATACACAATGGGGACTAATCCCATTTCAATCATTTCAATGGCTCCTATTTATTTCAAGGTTGATGCCAATGATCCCTATTGTTTGTAGCCACACAATGTGCTTTCTGCAGCCAAAAATTCAGCTTCCACCCACTCACTGCGGCGCATTGCTTGTGCAGCTGAAACAGTACCAATGCTCAGGGTATAAACAACACTGAAATAAACTGTGTTAAAAGAAAACCACAAGTGGGTTGGAGTAGCAAACAGCATGGCAGCAAAAATGTGCAGAGGCACACAGGAGAGACAGGAATTGCTTGAGCCAGCTTCAAAGGCAGTGAAAACAAGTCACAGCACAGGCTGGCAAGAGCTGTGAACAGTCAAACCCCTCAACAGCACAGGAGTCAAAAGACTGACTGGAGACCTTGTTCCATACATCCACATTCATATCAACAGGAACAGGTTTGTCTCCTTATATTCAGTTCAGGTTATCTGCTATCAAGAGCTATTGCTTCGAAAGGTGATGAACAAAGAAGAGGTAAGAAATGTAGATTAAATATCGTATTTTGCTCTTCCTGCTGTGTTTGCCTGCACAGTAACAGCACAAGTGCTGGGGGCCCTAGCCTGTTACAGAAACAGGGCTCCAGCATCAGCCTCAAGGGGTCATTATAAAATTATTTCTGCCATCCACATAAGCTGGATTAATAAATAACTCACCAAGTACACATAGAAGCAGTCTAACTTAGCACAGGTTTACAAAAGACTTGGAACTAGGATGCCTTTCTGAAGAAGCAAAATGTCAGTGGTTCCCCCCTCCTCACGTTGGAGATTTTCTTCTGCTATTTTTATCTGCCCTGCAAACACTTTTAGACCAGCTAGCAAAGGCCTTCGAGGAGCATCTTTGACTGAGCTGCAAATCTACAGCCCGAAGATAACACAGGAAACATATGGAAAGCCTTGTCTCTGTCACCCCTACTCCCTTTGAGCACAGGGTACCCTTGATTCCAGCTGCCAAGAGGACACACATCACAGTGACTGCTCTGCACAGGGATCCTGGCCAAGTAGGGAGGGCTCTGCTTCTGGATGGGTTTTAGAGATCAGTGGCTTCCCACCTTTACATCTGGCAGCAGCATTTCCCTAAGGGATTTCCAATGTAACAGGCAAAGAGTGAAAGCAGCATTACCCCTACAGTTCCTTGCCAAAACAGGAGCAGCATTTCCCCATGTGTGGAGTCAAGTTCAGAGCTGATTGTACACATCCTTTAAGTTACTCATTTTAGAAATAAAGACACAGATCTCTTCAGGTACTCAGGTACCAGCTGTGCCTGTTTTGGGTGCTGCCTTACAGAGTAGCAGCTGTACAGAGGTGGGCAACTCACTAGCTGCAGTTCCACAGAGCAGGGAGAGATTTGAGTGCTGCTGCAAGGCTATGGAATTCACATTTGGAAAGCTTTTCTAAGAGGAAACTAATAAAAAAGAAGAGAAAAAAAAATGTCTTCCTTCCCAGTGGCAGCTGAACTAATTGCACAGCTGTGAACTCTGAAGGCTTCACTGTGGAACAATACAGGAAAGTCAGATTATCTGCCCTAATTTAGGTGGCTAAAATTTTGCACCTGATTCTAAATTATCCACATTCTATTCCTTTTATACTCAAGGGAGAAGTATCTCAGAGGATCATTAAAATTAGTGTCAAAGATCAACTGAACAGATTTCCCCCCAAAGGTAAATGTGACTTTCCAGAGACTGCCAAGGAAGCCCTGGGTCAATTTGGCATCTAACTTTCAGACAGCTCCGGCAAATGAGACCTACACAAAGTGCATGACCATGGCCAAGAGTGAGCAGGGCGTGCAGAGTTGTTGGAAAGTGACCTTTCATCAGGGTCAAACCCTTATCCATAGGCTGGTTGTCTTTGATCCCAATGAGCACTATTGCAGAGATGGTTTAATGAAATATTGTAGTGCTCCTTGACACAGCAAACGACTATATCACCAAAATTCATTGTTTTAATGCCAACTTCCACTTGGGTTCCATTTGTTTAACTGCATTTTTCAATTAGCCAAGTAATTCACTTCTCATTTATTCACATGCACGATACAGAGCAAAAGCAAAAGATTTCATTTGATTCATAACCACGTGTCTCAAGACTTGGGTTTGGACTGTCATATGGACAGGAGGCAGTCAACTAATGCCTGAAAAATTTCATTACCAAAAAGGCCATGCTCAAGGGGCAGGAGTTGTTTGTAAGAGCAGGATTTGAAAAGCTGGGGGGTGTTTAAGAATGCAAGCATGCCTAAACATAAAGTACTGTCATTTTTAAACAGAGACTGAGGTAATAAATTTAACCAGTAAGAAATGGAATATTTTGGGGAGCTTGTCCCTAAAGTGCATACGATTTCTTTTGCTTTAATTGAATAATCAAACACAGGGTAAAAAAAAAAAAAAAAAAAAAAAGTAAAATGGACAAATCTTTCTGCAGCATGACATTATTTCTTACACAAAGTTGTACAGGAAAAAATTGAATCTGACCAGCCATCAGTGCTGTTTATTTTATAAGACATGCTTATGTCCTCACTCAATTTTGTAGCTTCATCTCTCAAGATCTAGAAAGAAAAAGAAAACCTCTCTTCTCTCTCCAGAGAATTCCATTACTGATAGCAAGAGACATGGTATTGCTTACAGCCCAAAGAACTGACTTTTTATCACAAAACCAAATCTGTAGCAACTTCAGATTTCTGAAACTTTGCTTAAAGATGGCAAGTGTCAGCTCAAGTGTAAAATGATTAAAGAGGGAAAAAAATAGGGAAGGAAAAGGTAAAAATATAAATTAAAAAATAATTTTATACTATTTAATAACACTTTGGGAGAGTTATTTCTAATACGCTGAGGTATATATAATAATAATAAAAAAATAAATAAATAATATGAACAGATATTTTACACTTGCATAACTCAGACATTCCATTAAGACCTACATGTACCAAAGATAACTGGGGGAAACTCTCAAATTATGAGCTCGTACTGGCAGATGGCATCAAACAAGTAGGTTTCTTTGCCCTTTCATGTTTATTCCTATTGCCATAGTGCAAACTTTCTGTGGTGAAACCAAGATGGGGCTCAGAATCTGGCCTGAGCTTTCACATTAACATATAATTAAGATCCACGGTCTTACACACCCGCTTATAGACAAAACTACATAGGTAAGACTCCATGTCTTTGGTATGAAAGCACTAAAGCAAGACCTTGATACCTTGCTGCAGAAGGCTCCATCTGCCTTAAATGTGACACAGTACCAGGCAAGATGACTTGGGTAAGCGTAGTTATCTACAGCCATGGGTTGAGACAGCCTTCAGCCTGCAATTTGACCAGGACAAGGGAGGCTCACAGCTACAGCTTCCTCAGCGATTTCTGCAGTTTTTTGTTATTATCCCTGAAATGTCCATTGCAGTTTCTGTCTGTCCTGTCTCAGTCCTCGTCAGGGGGACCCGCAGGACACTCCAGGGAAGATCCTGGTGTCCCTTTTCTATTGAAAAGGCTTCACATGAAGGCCCTTCTCAATGCTGCATGTATATCCAGAGAACATGCACATGCCACACTCAAGGATAGCAGTGACTGATTGCTTGAGACAGTAAGGAGGAAATCTTGTTTCCACCAAGCCCCAAGCAATGCTGGGTTCACGGGTTATATTTAATAATGCAGACATTCAACTCTGGCAGCGGAACTGTCACCAGAAGTGTGTCAGTAGTTACAGTTATCAGAGGTATCAGACTCCCTTTCCTTCCTGAGTTATCCCTCTCACAAACTGCCCATGGCAACCTTGGACATTTCCCCCTTCCCAAGGAGGGTGTTTGGTTGCTGTCACCAGAGGGGTGAATCTGCTCAGTCAGGAAGACAATAGACAAAAGGAGCAGATAAAATGAGCAGAGCTGACATAGACGTCTCTATCAGCCCAGTCATGAACATATACAAGTACAGGTATCTTCCAGGTGTTTTGCAGAATTATTTTTGACTCCAGGGCCAGAAACTCTCCAAGGCCCAGCAGAATTGCCAAAATCACCTCCTGGCTGAACTCACCTCATACAGGAACTTCAAAGGACATCTCCAGGCTCCATCCATCACCAATGAAAAACAATGGTGATTTTCAGGAAGTGTCAGCAAAGCAGGACCCTAAAAACCCAGCAGTGACTGATTTGCTTTCCTAAGACTGACAAGGTAAGAAGGCAGAAATTGTCAGGAAACCACAGTACAAGTGAAGACTGTTGTGGTGCTTTGGTTTTTCTTTGTGTTTTTTTTTAAACAAAACAAACAATATGGGCACCTTTTCAAAATTATTTCCTCTGCTGTCTTGCAAGATTACACTGGAAAAGATGACTACTTTCCCCATACAGTTTGCCAGCTGCTATTTATGACCAGAAGATTTGCTTTCCTATCTCCTGCACCAAGACAGATATATTTTACGCAGTCATGAAATAAAAATGAGATTGCTTTATGTGTTAAGAACAAAGAATCTCCTTCAAAGACCTCTCTTACATTCCAACAAATTCACTGCTGAGAAACTGATAACAAAAGTCTACCTAAGGAGGCAGCAGTACCAACAGCCTCTTCCCTCCCTTTTCCCTCCAACAGACAAGTTGTATGCCTTGGGGTCTGAAGCATCCAGTAAAGGAAACAGCTAGTATCACCATCTCTAAAAAAGATAATTCACTCTATTGTATGCTGCTGGGTGCCAAGGATGGACCTTCGAAATTTGAACAAGTAATATCCGTAAGCATTACCTGGAATGAAATATGCTTGCAATAAAAGAGAGTAAGATCATAACTGCAAGAAAAGGGTTGTAAAATTATTTTTGCTTTTTACAACATGTAATCTGCACACTGGAAGGCTCACTGGAGCCTACCAGAGACAGTAAACTTACAAATAGGTTTGCAATAGTATATTAAACAAGCAGCACACAGATAAAACCTCCTAAAACTCACTTCTCTGGTTTCCTGAAAGATCTTGTGTCCCTTCAGATTCCAAATGTGGCACTCAGGAGGATACACGTAAATTTAGCTCCATGCTATGAGCTGTAGAAATACAGCTCTCTCTTTAGGAGGTATCTGGATTTCCCAATCATAACAACAGTGTAAGACAGAGAACACACTCAGCATATGCTGAGTCTGTGCCTGAACACTGAAAGCTGCTTAGATTCCCATGTAGGATTTTCTATTGGATGGGATAGTTTTGAGGTCAGAATTGATATGGTCTGAAGCAAGACAGTAATCAACAACGCATTGGTCCTATCACCTTCAACTCCGTAACTATTTTGGAAAGTACTTAGACACAAATGGGGTCTGGACTAAGGAAACCTGCACTTATGTGTAACATTTTCAGGCAGTACCTGAGAATTCTGGCACACTAGAGTGTCACCTGGAGATGGTGCTAATAAGAATGGCTCTTAGAAGTTAATTTCTCTATGCATGTAGTGTCTTTCATGACCACCAAAAGAAATTTTAAATTGTAAACAGCTTACATTTGAAATAAGCTTAGAAGGTGAGCAAAGGAACACGGTGTAACTTGCTGCCCAGTAATCAGGGGTCATAGGGATACAATTAGCAGGATAAGTTTAAGGTCCAAAGACTACACCATTGAAAAGGCAAAACAAAGCTAATTAAAATGGGTGTTTGAGAGCTGTTAAATAAAACAGTTTTCTGTTAGATAATACTTCACTAATCAGCAAACAAACAGATAAAAATACACAAGTTATCACATATTATTTCTGTCCAAATATGCCATAATATGTTACTGAAGCTTTTCACTTTGATTTCAGTACGTACTTTAGTTTGTATTTTGATTTTTACATGGGAGGATACCCTGTGACATAATGACACAGTCAAAAAGGTGATTAAAACCGATACCTTAAATCCTGGTGAAATAGGACTGAATTTTGTTGTAATATTTTGAAAATAGAAACAGCTATGTGGAAGCTGCGTGTCCAATAGTCTTAAAAAAAATTAACTCCTTTGCATAACTAAAATTGTCTGAAGGTTTGTGTTCTTGCAATGAAGTGCAATTCTGACCACCACCACTTGCATTCCGTGGACCAGATTTCTCTCCCAAACACACTTTAATTCAAGCAGAGTATATGGATTTAAATCAAAACAGGCAGACTCAGAAATATGCTGGATGTTACCAAAAGATATAGCTCACCGCATTGCTTCTTTTCTTTTTTACCATCAACCATAGAAAGCTTTATTCCAAGCCTGATCACACTTTCAGTTACAAAACACGTGGCAAAAAATAACAGTTAACACGCAAGATCTGCCATATTTCTACTTGCCTCTATTCTTATACTGGACTTTCCACATTGAGGGATGGAGAATAAACCTCTCTCGTTTTTTAACATAACGAATATATCTAAGGGTAGCAAATAAATGTTTTTATTATTTTTAATTTCATTTCAAAAATCTTTTACTTTCCCCAAGCCGCCATTTGTTAGTGCAACAATCCAGCACAGTGCTAGTTGCTGAGGTATACATGGTTAAACTAATTTCACCTTCAACCAAAACTGCAGTGTTTTTTCTCCCTCCTTTTTTTTTTAAAAGTAATGAAAGCCAGATATTCACTATTTCACATTTCTAAAAATAATTCCACTCTAGAGTAAAGAATGGTTTTGTAATAATGACAGGCTGTGAAAAGAAACAGCCTTAGCTTTGATCACCCATAGAACTCCTGCTGTTGTGTTTTTTTGTCATTTTTTTAAAATACATTTTGTGCAAAATTAAGTTCTGTGTAGGTCTGTACCATAATTTGGAAAAAACTGTGTATAAAATGTACTTAATTTTTAAAAACAATCCCAACATCAAACAACAGAGAAAGGAGAAACAGATCAGATACAGCTGAAGTTTTCACATGAGAAACTATATATAGTATGTTCTTAAAGCTCCAGTAATACATTCTTCCAAAATCCAGAATGCACTTTGGTCATTATTAAACATTAGTACAGAGGCAAATAAAATACAAAATGCTTGTTTATGTTGCTTTATATATAAAAATATTTTTATACCACATAAGTTTAAGACTCATTACTTCAAATCTTTCAAGATTCTGAAGATTAGCAAACATAGTTCAACGTTCAGATTCTTGTCACAAAATTACTTATAATTTTTCAACATGAAGCCACTATTTTAAAAACACAAAATTTAAGAATACTCGCACCTGGTGATACTAATCCTCCCAAGAGAATTCGTAGAAGGAAAGTTTGTTCAAAGTTAATTTGTAGAAGTAAAGTTTGTTCCAAGTAACTTAATTCTACAGGGATGAACACGTATTTTTGTCACACCGAAGAACCAGGAGTCTACATGACTGGTCCATGTGGGAGGCAGGAACAGAAGGCAGAGGGAGAGGTGTGACACCCACGGCTGTGAAACGCCAGTGGAAAGCACTAGGGAATGACACCTGCTGGGGAGGAATGGGAGGTTATTTGAAGACACAAATTCGCCCAATACCAGGCTTCACGAGCTCTGCTGCTCACCAGAGGAACTTGTTCTCTGCGTTTAACTCTTCTTAAACTTCAATGTGGTAAGAATGGCATATACTATAGTGTACAGGAGGAGAGCATCTATCTATCTTTTGCTAAGTCATTCATAGCATTCCTTTCACCAGTAAATAATTCTTGTTTAAATACTCAACTTCAACATATAATACATACTGCTCCATAGTTCACCATAATATATTCCAATTAATATACATTTATACGTATAAAGTTTCTCATTAAAAGTAACAATAAAAAGTGCACATGCACAGCAGAGCTGCACAGAACAGCTCAGTATTTCAAATAAATACAATATTTAATTTTTATCAAAATATCATACAGCATGGTAACCATTTACAATTATTGCTCTAATAAAAGTGTTTTTAAAGAACACTTGTTGACTTGTTAAATAATACCTTATTAATATCCCAGGATATTTAAACTGCAGCCTACATGAGTTTAGATCCTGGAATTACTCAAAATATTAGAAATTCCCACTTGTTTCTAATAGTAATAGAAATTCCCACTTGTTTCTAATAGTAATATAAAATATTTCTGCTACCTATCATACTGTATTGTCAGAACTTCATGTTTTGTATATGTCTCATTTTTCTATTGCAACCAAACATCTATTGATGTTACGTTGTCCTCATAAATGACTGGTACAAATGAAATATTCTAAGCAATTTTACCACACTATCAAAAATCAAATGACTTCCATATAGTGTTACTGTAACTAAAAATGTCCAGCATTGGCTTCAGCTGTAATAACAGAGTAATTTAGTGTAATCTATTTTCAGGATTTCAAGTTCTCAGACACACAGTTTTTGACCCTTCCCAAATCTGACCTTTTCCAAAACAAAACAAGTTTGAAAATAAAATATAAATGTCAACTAAAATGAACATAAACCAGGGAGAAGATGAAATAAATATAAAGATTGCACAAGACAGATGTAAACACTTCAGTTTTCCAAATGACATCCTTGAAGAGGCTGTAGCATCTGAAATACAGATTCAGTGGCTGCTTTGAGGCAGTTTTGTCCATCAATGAGCTTTTCTATAACACTGTGTTATTTCATCTTCTTTCTATACTGTCAAGATTTGATCTTCCAGAGCTGCAAAAATTAGAGCAGTACATCAAGGTTACTTCTCATCTCACTTTTCTGTTTACCAGAATTGCAATAGCACCACAATTTTTTTCCCTCTTATTTCATTTGCTGCATATTGTAGGATACACAAAATACATTTTACATTCATTTACTTCTAATAGAGAAAAAAAATAAAAAAGGCAGATATAAGCAAACTCAATGGCAAATCAAGGGCTCTGTGACAACTAAAAGCTTGTGGAAACTAACATGCCTTATAACCTGAATCTTCAAATAGTTTCCATAGTTTGTAGTTCAGATGGGGCCAGAGAGAAGGACCTAACGAGACAGTCCTTGAGCCAGGACAAAATAACACTGTGTAGGACTGGTCACGGTAATACTGTGTAATACTTTACTGCAGTGCAAGGATAGCCTGTATCTTTCTGCATCCCTTAAAAAGCCACAGAGTCAGTGCTGAGGAAGTAAAGAGAGAAATCCAATCTGGGATACGAAGAAAAGTTAAAGAAGGTCTTGCATTCATGTGTACAAATATCTCCATATTTGTGTCTAAGAATTCCTGTGTCCTAAATGAAGTTACAAAGCCATGAAAACAAAACAAAAAAATGTTAAAAGGGCTGCTCTGACAAATACATTATTATTCTTCTGATACAGCTTTAATTTAATAACCATTTCCAAACAATAAATATCCTAGTTAATACAGCTAAGAATTAACTAGACTACAATGTATGATCCTGATATTGTATCACAATATTCTGAACGCCACAGGGGGAAAAAAGGATGTTTCTCAAGCACTTACCTTTAGATTAAATCCAAGCAAGTCACTGATAACACCAGAAACTGCTGACAGGATGACAACTTGGGTGATGTTATAAAGCAGTGGATTCATTGTAAGGCCATATAACCTAAAGGGACTGTCCAGTTCCTAATAACGCAAAACAACAGAATCATGAAAAAGCAAAAATTACACGAAGAGGTGTCTTTTTCACATATATATGTAGCAATATTAGACAGTTAAGGAAGTTTTCAGGTCCCAGTGGAGTAAAACATTCTATATTATTCGGGGTATAAAAAACAGTGTGCCGGAAAATATCCATCATGTTAGCTGACTGCTGACTGATGGTGTCTACATAAACCTTCAAAAAATTGGGGGCTACTCATCCGTAGCATCTATCAATATGCACATGGAGCCAAGAAAATGGAGAGTTAGGTGCCATCATTTTAGAATTCCTTATAATTTTCCAGAAATCACCTTCAGTGTTGAAAGAGTGACAGACAGCAGAACCACAAAAAGTTAGAAAAGATTTTCCATAATGACAGAAGGCTACCTCGCTACTATGAAAAATTAACAATATCTTTCCTATTGCAATTTCCTATATTTTCCACTAATTTTGAGACTAATTGCTGATCAGCATAACCAGAAAGGATGATAAAGGAAAAACATACTAATACTGCCAATATTTTACTTTTTTTCTATTGGAATAAAAAATTAGCCCAAATTAATCTGCAACAAAACTTGAACAAAGAGGCTATTTCATCAATTTTCAATTACTGGTGTGTGAATATAGTTACCCAAACTTTTCTGGCCTAGAAATATGTCAAATAAAGGAAGGAAAAAACTTTCAAGGTATAAGAGTGGATTATATAAAGTACAACAACTATCCACTGCTTTGGTCCTTTATATTTTCTAGCTTTAAATTCATCCTTATCCCTCTACTGCATTACATCCTGGGCCTTGAACAAGGCCTTATAAATCCTTTTTTAATAAAGAAGAATTTCAAAGCTCTGGCTCTTCTTTCAAAAGAGGTGAAATAAGAATGAACAACCTTTTCATTTAGATGTAATGTGGTATAAAACTGTTGCAAATACAAAAGATATAAAAGACATGAATCTGAGAAGGAGAGCAGAGAAATTCTTTAAGAAAAAGTTTTTAGATTTTGGATTCATCTTAACAATTTTGTGAGTAAGAAAACAGTAAGAATATTCAATATAATCTAGTCTTTAATGAAAGCTTAAAGATCAAAAACATCCAAAACCAAATTAAAACTCATGATTCCATTTAGCTACTGGGCATGAAATCATAATTGTGCTGTTCAGTAACTACCAGGAGTTTATTTAAAGCTCATAGCAGTTGGCATGAAAATACCACTTTTGGGCACGTTCTCACGGTAACTGTGATGGTCTGGGTCTGGGATTTGTGCCACAAAAGCCAAGACCCCTGTTGAAAAGGCCATGTCAGTTGATACACTTCTGGCAAGAGTAAAACATGAACACTTTTTTGAAACACTGAGAAAAGTATGAAAGATGGAGGGAATCAGACCAAGGGTTGGTTGACCAAGATCTGCATCCTGCCACCAACTGCAGCCGCTTCTCACCCTACTCGCCTCCTCACGGCACACAAACGTTTCAGCTCATGACATGATTCCCTGAACCTGTTGTGCTTTGTCTAGTCTACTTGTCCAGTCTCTCCTTGAAACCAGATAATTTTCTGCAAACAGTGTCCTTCGACCAGCAGTTGCACAAGTCTGCTACCTGATGCACAGAGAATACTTCCTTCTGTTTGCTCCAAAACCAGGTCCTAAAAGCTTTGCAGTCCCTTATACTTGTATCAGGAGACATAGTCAGTAACTGATTAACCAGCTCTCCTTAATGCTGTGGCATAACTATCAAGCTGTTGCCTTGTCAGCTTAGAGCCCTTTTGGACACCACCAGTCCTCTCATGGAAAGTGAGAGCTGGCTAGGTTAAAAACCAAGCTTAAGCTTCGTTTTAAGCACTGCTCCTTGGCACACAGGAATCAATGGGTTAAGTGATCAGAGTTATTCAACAGGTGATAGAATGAGGCCACAAGGCCTCAAATCACCACTGTATCAACACTCAAAACAGACAACAAAATTGCAACACCATCCAAGGGTTCCTCATCCTGTTTACCCTGAAGTACCTCCTCTCACACTGCTCATATGCTGTTAAAGAGTAAAATTTACTCTATGTAATAATAATGTGCAATCCACAACAATAGCAACACAACAGTGTATGAACAAGTAGCATCACTGTGAAAGAGATAAAGAGCATATTTAAATCAAAGCAGACTGTACTGCCTGCAAAAGCAACACAAGTGGTTCTTTAACCAATCTATTCTGCCTGCTACATATAACATAGGAATACTATTTTAATCTTACCTTCAATAACTTAGTAGCAAGTTTTAAAACATTGTTCACTAGTGTCAGTTCCTCCTTCTTATTAGGCTTTTTCTCCATTTTCAAGTACAAGTTTATCTGATTAAAAAAAAAAATAAAAGTATCAACCCTTATTCAGAATTTAAAGAATTTGGAAATATTTAATATTACAATGAAGTGATTACTTAGCAGACAAAAATGCCAGAACTGCAATGACATTTCTGCAAGCAGGCAAATTTTTTGGTTCCTTTTTAATATTTAAGAACAAGTACTGGCTCAGCACCACAGGAAAATACAATGTTTTATGATATAACAAAATACACTTGACACTATTATAGTAACAACTTCAAAGTTTAGTCCAACCCAAAAATTAGGCAAGAAAAACCACCATGAATGTAAGGTTTGCATAATTTCTTCTTCAACAATTGCCTGAGGTTTGTCAATTCATTCCGAGGTTTTTATACTAGCAGGCAGACCTTACAAGGCCTAAAATCCCCAGAAGTTATTGAATAGACTAAAATGCTAAAACACAATTCTCCTAAAGTGTAATTTCTTTTAAAAGATTTTAGTATAATTTAGTACTTTGTGAGCACCTTGAGTGAAGAAAATCAATCTTTCCAGTGCATTGAAATATTTGAAAAAATTATTAAACTCTTCATTGCTATAGAAGAACAGTATATTGAACATTTCAATATTTTTGTGATGCAGACTTTTTCAGGTCACTGTTACTGAGAAAGTTAAGAGTATAAATTTGCTCTCTTTCAACCTTCTAGCAATTTTGAAAAATCATCTTTCTTTCTCAAACAACATATGTTTGATATTCTACACCAGACAAAGGCTAGTTTTTTCTTTTCTGTTGCATACAAAAGCAAATCAAAAGAAAAAAAATCTTGAAAAGCCACTAACTTCTTATTTTAGGATGACAACCTTCAACAAAATAAAAAATGAAAAATTTAGCAATGTGCTGAAATAGTTCTTCAGATGACATTTAGCAAGCTACAGAAGCAAAGCTGCAGAAAGGAAGTGATGCTATACGATGCTATGATATATTTAACCACCTTTTGTAAGGTGGTTATTGAAATAAGGGCCACAGACATCTAAATAAAGTAACTGAATATGATCAGTTCTCCCTAAAAGGCCACTGTAAGATTCTTACAGATTATGAAAATAATAAAAAAAAAAGCCTAATATATTCCAAGATATATTACGCTCCTGAACTATCAATTTCATTTTAAAGTCAAATTATGCTTTGAGAGGCAAAGATATTCAGCCTTTAAATAAAAAACTACTGATTTCAACAACTCAAGATTTATAAACAGGACTAAACTAAAAATAAAGGCTCTAATTAGCAGACCTGAAAACCCTAGGAAGGTTCAAATCTCTTTTAACAGTTCATAGAATCATAGAATCAACTGGGTTGGAAAAGACCTCCAAGATCATTAAGTCCAACCCTTGATCCACTACCACCATGGTTACTAGACCATGGCACTCAGTGCCACATCCAGTCTCATCTTAAAACCCTCCAGGGATGGTGAATCCACCACCTCCTTGGGCAACCCATTCCAATGTCTGATTACCCTCTCTGTAAAATATATTTTCCTAATATTCAACCTAAACCTCCCCTGGCACAGCTTAAGATCGTGCCCTCTTGTCCTACTTATAGTTGCCTGGGACGAGAGACTGACTCTCCACCTGGCTACAACCTCCTCTCAGGGAGTTGTAGAGAGTGATGAGGTCACCCCTGAACCTTCTCCTCTCCTGGCTAAACAACCCCAGCTCCCTCAGCCTCTCCTCACAGGACTTGTGCTCAAGTCCCTTCACCAGCCTGGTTGCTCTTCTCTGGACCTGCTCCAGCACCTCAATATCTTTCCTGAACAGAGGGGCCCAGAGCTGAACACAGCACTCCAGGTGTGGCCTCACCAGTGCTGAGTACAGGGGAAGGATCACTTCCCTGCTCCTGCTGGCCACACTGTTCCTGATGCAGGCCAGGATGCCATTGGCCTTCTTGGCCACCTGGGCACACTGCTGGCTCATGTTCAGCCTCCTGTCTATCAGCACCCCCAGGTCCCTTTCCACCTGGCTGCTCTCCAGCCACTCTGTGCCCAGCCTGTAGCGCTGCAGGGGTTGTTGTGGCCAAAGTGCAGGACCCAGCACTTGACCTTGTTGAACCTCATCCCACTGGAATCAGCCCAACTCTCCAGCTTGCCCAGGTCCCACTGAAGAGCCCTCCTGCCTTCCAACAGATCAACACTCCCCCCAACTTGGTGTCATCTGCAAATTTGCTAATGGTACACTCAATCCACTCATCCAGATCATCAATAAATATATTAAATAGAACTGGGCCTTTGAATCAGGAGAGGAGTTTAAACGTGTATATGCACAGACATTTACCACATCAATTTTGAGACTCAACACTGCAAGATAACAACTTTGATCAGACCATGCATTGTTTTTTGCTCAACAAATTTAAAAGATCAATTAAAAACACTTTCAGAAGGACACGAAAAATTACAGACACACATCATACAGTCAAGAAATGACTTTATGTAAATCAATTGATCTTTTAGTTTCCCATCATGACTCTTAATTATTAAATTCATAGGTTGAATTTAAAGCACACAGAAGTGCCTAGAACTTTGCAATTTCATCTTATCTATGATGCATTTAAATTGAATCTGGGAGTTGAGGCTTCTTTGTCTTTTTTTTTTCTTTTTGTTATTGTACTTTTCTGTTTGTTTGTTTGTTTTACAGCTTCATTCTCTTCTCAGTAATCCTAGTAACTCTAGTGTGTGATTTTCAAGGACACCAGATCAGATGTGCTTTTTTAGATAAAAGTGAGTGTCAGTCAATTGTTTGGGCTTGACCTCTCATGAAAAGCCAAAATGTCAGACTTTCATGACTCCGTGTCAAGAACACTGTAAAGAGTAGTATCCAGCTTGCAAGTGAAACAGTCCAAAATGAGTTCTATCTGGGATGAAGAGTGTACTTTTCATTTTCTGAGAAACAATTGTGAATTCTATTTTGGTTTTCTTTTCATAAGGCTCTCGGGCACTTCTAAGGAAAAATACTTATAACAAGATAAGCTGGATTCAACACAAAGATAAGTGTCTGATGACATAGCACTTCCTTTTACTTTTTTTTTTTTTAAAGTTCTGAGGACATACAGAAAATGCTTCTTTCAATGTCCATGCTAGATTAAAATGTTCAAACACTGACTCCCATGAAGAGCATAGTATAGAAAGCTATGAAAGCAAAATAAAGGGTTGACAGTCTCTCTCTTCCCTTGTTCTCCACATTTTTTTTCCATTCCTTATCACAAACACTTCCCTCCACCTTCGTTCCAGAAACAGCAGACATAAACTTCACTGGAACATTAGGCCATTTCTACTCAGAGGATCAAAAGTACAATGCAAAGCTCTTCAGGCTCGGGAACTCTGAGAAGTTTCAGACTGGTGCAAAATAGCACACTGAGGACACAGTAGACAGGCAGTGTGGCTTCTCAGTGTCCAGCCTCATCACCTCAGGCAAAGACAGAATGAATTCTCATTGAGCAAAACACTCACACAGTCATTTATACCATCTGTCATAGGCTTCACATCCTGACTTCGGGACATACAGTTTGAAGATTTAATATTCCAACTTCAACACATTTTCTGTAGAAAACCTGTGAAGGTTTCTTGAACTGCCTCTTTATCTTGCCCTGAATACTGTTTTGTACCAGTGTGAAACTTCTCCAAGAAGGTTCTTCTTACCTAACACTAATTGAACATGCTTAGCTCAGAAAGCTATCGGCAATACCAGGCAAAGAAGAGAGAGAATTTTGCAGTACAAACACTGAGCAGAACATTCCTGAGAAGAAACACACACCGACCAAAAGCCAAGCTTGACAGATGACTGAAAGACAATGTTTCCAAGGAGTTGAGACTATACATAATCCATGAAACCTAGCAGTCAAGAGTTACTGGACTGGAAACAGTGACTCACTTCATAGAGGATAACTTTGTTTTCAGATCTTTTACTTTCCTGTCCAATGCTTTAAGATTTCAAATTTCTTTTTCCTATTTAAAAACCGTTTTTTATATTTGTATTCTGTTAGACCTTAAATTACATCAAATGACTCATACTGGTACCTCTAAGCCCACTCACTTAAACAGAAATTGGGATATAGCCATCTCAATATTCCTTACAACTTTTGAACAAAGTCACACACTTATCTCAGAAACTGAGCTTCAGGTTGTAAAGGGTTGTTTCATCACACCATAATTAACTCGCTAATCCAAACTATTTTAATACGTCTAAATGTCTGACACCTACCAGATGAAGGACTTGTTTAGATATAAAAAATATAAATATAAAAATATATAGGTCTAGACAAATTCTCACCTGCTCTGTAAGTAATATTGAGGTATTGCTGTACTTTTTACTGGTTTCAGATCCAAGAGTGACAAATCTTAAGAGAAAAAGAGTTAGTGAAATGCACCAAATTACGAGTTCCCAGTTGTAGTGACAATCAAGGAAGATCTCATGCATATGAAGCAGCTGAAAACAAGAGTGGAAAAAAAAAATCAAAATTTAATTCAAAGTAATAGTTACATTACAACAAAAGAAAATAGGTATCTCATGGTCCTCTGAGAAACATTTCCCAGTAATAAATAGACATCAGGATTTTAGGCATGTAACAGTCTTGATACAGTGTCAATTTAAAATTATGATTCAAAGATACAAGGTTTGAGACAACATATGTTCTGAAAGGCTTAATCAGAACTTAAGACTTTTTTTTCATGTCCATAAAGCAACAGAAAAAAAATACACTCTAAACCAATTTTAAACTCATGTTCAAAGTTGCAAAGAAAAAAAAACAAAAACCAAAAAACCAAAATATACCCTCAAATGCACTATATTTTATGAGAGTTATTGATAAATTACATTCTTAATAAAATACTTATACTTAGCTACCAAGCAAACACAATAAAGTAGGGAAGAAACTGTAAAGAAAATATGACCACAAGCTGTTCAGAAACTCCCCTGTATTTTGAAACAAAAGCTCCAAAAAAATCCTAAGCAGTAGAAATCTTCTTTAAGCATAGATTTGCTTACTAAAAGATATTCCACTAGAGGGCAGGCAAATATAGCCAACAAGATTGTTTCTCAAAAAAATCATCAAGGTCAGTCTCAACTGTCTTTGCAAAAGTGTGTTTTGATGTAAAATGTTAGGGGGGGGAAAAGTGTTCCAGAAACCACAATGAAAAATGAAAGAGGTCAGATTTAAAAAAATAATAGTGAATCATAGAATATACTGAGTTGGCAAGGACCCCCAAGGACCATTAAGCCTAATGCCTGGTCCTGCACAGGACAACCCCAAGAATAACACTGTTCCAGGTGCAGAATCCACCACTTGCCCTTGCTAAACTCCACACCATTGGTGATTGCACAGCCTCTTAATTTGTCAAGGTCATTTTAGGAATTATGTTACAAATAAGTGTCTTTAGCTATTACAGAAAAATAATTAAGTAAATGAAATGAACAATAGAAGATGGAGCTCAATCTTCTGAAAAGCTGTAACAGCTATTACTGTTTTTTCACTGGTTTCTAGCTTGCTAGAAATCACTATGCAAAAAGCACTGAAAATTGTTTTAAAAGTCATGGCTCTGTCTATACAAGTAAATTTTCCTCACCTGTGCACAGCAGATAAACACAACTGAGATAGTCAGTAGGAAGGCAGACGAAACTATTACATCCACAGAACGCTGAGGACCTCGACGCTGAAAATAAGGGATATGCAAATATGTGAATGAAAACCTATCCAATTAGCACTGATACATAGCATAACTAATTAGAATCACATCTCAAACTTTTGTTTCATCATGGCTCACAATGTGGCAATCTAAGTGGTATGCAACACGCTAGATCTCAATAATATCAATACATTTGAATACCCCTGAAGGCACATGAGATGAATTCAGATGCAAGCATTGAAAGATAACTGTGAGAAAGGAAATTATTCACCACTTTTTCAGTCAGCTCCTTCATGACATGTGGTAACTTTTATTTAGGCAGCATTCCCTGACATAAATTTGACACAGTACTGGGCTTCAATTGCAAGTATCAAATCAGTGCTAACAAAAGGTTTCTGGACACTAGATCACAACAGGATATCAAGATATGACTTCACGTGGTTGGTATTTTTTATCAGTTGCTTCTTTTTGACACAAAAGAGTTGGTTTTACCCACTGAGCTTTTCTTCCTTTTTTTTTTTGTTTCCAGTTAAAGAATTAGACATCCAGTGCTGCACTGACACCTGCACAAGTTAACACATACATTTACTTCTCAACTTTATTCTCCAGACATGTCACTGTATAAAAGTGAGAAGAATGGGAAGTGTATATATGCAAGGTACAACCTTGGAACTTGGAGAAAGAGATAGGAAGTTTAACTACTGAAAAAAATTGAAGTGCAAATTACTACTGCAGGGACGCACACAGTGCTTCTGTAGCGAGCCGGAGTGTTTGGCCTGCACAAGACTTGAGATATGTCTATGCCCCTGCTCACATCTTCAGAGGTGGACACATATACAGACAGTTTAATATGCAGGTGTATTTTGGACAAATGCTCTGTCAGTTTGTGCCAGCAGTACCACTGTAAGAACACAGCCCTGCTCCTCAGCTGCTTGTCTCCATTCCTTGCACTGTGCTGGCACAGGCATTACAGAGCTGCCCCGTGAGCCAAGTAAAGCAACAGATGGAGGTCAAAATTACTGTTCTTCACTGGTTATGTCTCAGTTGGGTCTGTTCCCTATGCTCCTGCCTCTGACCACTGACTGCTTTTTTGTTAGCCACACTATTATACAAATGTTCCTGGTGTCATAAGAAAAGGTGGAATATGTAGATGTGGTTGTGAGGAAAGAAGGCAAGACATTCGTCCATCAACAGTGCTACCATATGCATGAAAACTACTTTCTATTACCCAAGTGATGCTATCCTCCTTTCACCCCAACCAGCACCACACTACAGACTACAAAGAAAAAGATATGTCTCTCAAATGTGAAGTTTGAAGGATATCTGTTTTTTACAATGTCCCTAACATATACTTCCATAACTCAACAGGGTGATGTAAATTATTCACTTCAACTCCTCTTAAAATGATGCACCTTTCAAATTTAAGATTTTGCTTTATATTAAAAATTTTGCTTGCTTATAGTTCCTACTTTCCACACTCTCCAGTCTCCACACTCCACTTCTTAATGTTTTCATAGACCTTTTCCTACTTCTAAAAGCTACTGACAGCAGATTTCAGGGATCAAAATGTCTTACAGATAACACATGGGCATAATTTGTAGCTTCACCTGGCGCACATACACTCACAGCACAAATAAATACACAAATGCTCTTGTTTTACAGATGAATAAAGATTAATAACACAATAAAATGTGATAACGACACTATCTGGTGAGGCCCTTACAATAAGATATTGTCAGTATTATACCACAAGTGGGTCACTTTTTACCCAACATACTCAGGCAAGAGATTTTCTGCTAGCATTAGTAACACATTCAGACTTTATTCCAAGGTGAAAACCAGGCATTTACTTTCTCACAATCTGCAGACACTGCTGGTCCAGGGTCACTAAAATCAAACATATATGGGACACATGCACCAATAGTAAGTGCATAGGAGATATATACTCAGACCAGAATACCAATCTTCCGTCAGCAGCATAGGTGATATTTTATATTAAAGTATGTTGTTTTATTTAAAACATTTATATATATAAAATATATATGTTTATGTATTATATAAACATCTCTTAAAACATACTGTTTTAAAAATTTTAAAATGTATTCAATGTATTAAACTTTTAATAAAGCAAAAATATAAATTATTTTACCTTTAGATAGGACCTGAGAGAAAGCCACATTTTTATATTCTGTACTTTCTTCAAGCGGAAGTGAGGAACCTCTGATTTTCTTGCCCTTCTGGCAGATGTTAGATGACCAAAAAGTTTGGCAAAGAGTAGCCTCTGCAGAGAAGAAAAAAAAATTAACTGTTAATTGATTTTCAGGGGTATTAAAAAAAATCAACAGAGAAAAGGCTTCACATAATATGACAAAGTAATGTACAGTGTACCAGTGTAAATTAAAATATGTTAATATAAAGCAGAAATAAGTGCAGTGTTTCATTACAAAGAGGAAATACACTAAACATTTTAAAAGTCTCCATATTCTAATGATAAAAAAAATTTAGCTACACTTGGAGTTCCTTTCTTCAAATTTTAGACAACAGAGCTGCTAAGCTTTTAATATTTTAGAAAAAAACCCTCAAACCTGGCAGTCATTTATATTACAGAGCACCTGTATCATAGGAGTTACTTTCAACAGAAATTATAGCTATTAGAAGCAGGTTAATTCTATTCTACTGTATTACATCACATATTTTGACTACAGTCTAAGAACAGCAAATATAAAAAATTTTCTTTTGCAGACCAATAAGCATCTATATTCTGCTGCTAGTAATGTTGCTCTCTTAAAAGTTTAAATTGCAGTAACAAGCAATAGAAGAACAGGTTAACTAGTTCAGACAGTAGCTCTCATGATCTCCAGCCACAGAAATAACCTAAAAAAAAGGCAGTCAGGGCTCTTGGACAGGGTCTGGATTGGAACCATTTTGGATGCCCCACTCCTGGAAGTGTTCTCAGCCAGACTGGATAGGGTTTTGAGTAACCTGGTCTAGTGGAAGGTGTCCCTGCCCATGGCAGGGGGCTTGGAACAAGATGGTCTTTAAGGTCCCTTCCAACCCAAGCCATTCTATGATTCTATGAATTATCTCAAAGAATTTCATTCTTTGAATGAAACACACTGGTAGAACAAACGGCAAATTTATAGAGTTCTTTTACTGAAGCTCCTTCTGCTTGTGGAAGCCTGAAACAAAGTGGAACATGACAAAGCATTGGGTTAATGCATTCAGCCAGTTTTGCCTCAGAAATGCTCTCCAGGAAAAAATATATTTAGCTACAGAGACTTCAGTCCATTGCAACTGAATCACCTAAACGGTTAAGCCCACTGAAGTATTTGTCATCACTGATCTATGAATCACAGGGTGCTGAAGAAAACAAGTTTAAAATATCCAAAAAGTCAAAAAATGCCAACATCAAACTTTGTTTTGCTTCAGATGAAGCCTCTTGGTTTGCTGTTCATACCTGTTTATACGTCCTCTCTGCTACACATAGCAAGAAAAAGAAAATCCACACTAGAGACACACGGACCACGAAACTTATAATAACCATTGAGAGAACCAGAATGTCTCCATCTGATCCAAATGCAGTCATGCAAAGTTCAGTGGCAGAATGTGTAGCTAGTTGTTCTAAGTCTTTAGCTTGGGAAAGTCGAAAGACAAAGGGCATTAACCCCAAGATTAAAGAGATGACGTTTCCAAAAATCTGATAACCAATTCCTGGTATATAGCTGTTCACCTAAAAAAAAAAAAAAAAGAAAACAAGGTATATTTTTAAGTTTGGAGTGAATTTAGCACTAATTCAATAAATAAAATATTAATGTTTCTGTCTTATCACAAAGAACACTTTATAACCTCATCAGTTATATGAAAACTTAAACCAAGCATCTTCATACTCTACTATTAAAAAAGAGAAGTCCTCAAAGAGCACTTACTGCACAGGAACCAAGTAAGACAAAGAATTTAAAAATGAAACAACATAACATTGTAAATAAAATCTGGTGCATGTTCCTGTACTGAAAATTCACTGAACACTGAAATAGCAAAGTGCACCAGTCAGGCCATGCTGCTTAGATCCTGTACGTTGCTCCTGAGTCAGGTAGAGATCAGAACTCAGAATGTGAATATGTTGTTTTTTAACAACTTGGAGATGGTAAGTATCAACTTGTCAGAACTAGGCAGAGTTAAACTCTGCAAGGAATTTATGTTTAATCCTACAATACACTGTCTATATTGAATAAGAGCATGACATCAATTTAAAGCTTTTCCAACTATTTCCTGAAAAGGAGTTCTAGGAAAGAGAGGGAGGACTAGTGAGATATCCCACTAATCCTCTTAGATGTTTGCTTCTTAGAGAGGAAAGCTTTCTTTTCCAGTCCTAACTTCAGCATCCAAATACTCAGACCTGTATATCTCTAACCCAATACACTATTTGTTCATTGGAATCAGGGAGATGAATACAAATATTCACAGCATTGCTTTGTAACAATAAGAGAGGCTGGCTGTCTTTGCAAGTACCTAACAAGGCAAACACATTTTATTATCCCAACACTCAAGATTTGGTAATTCTTTAACCAGTAAATCAGTGATGTAAGCCATAGAACAATAATGTGAATAACAGAAACTTTAAACAAAATCCCAAACAAACAAATGAAAAAACCCACAACCACCCAAACCAAAACAACTACAAAGAAAGATAAAACACTAACCATAAAACAAGCTTATTTTTGGTAGCGCTTAGACCTCTAAAGACAATATTTGCACAAAGTAAAATGAATACTCACTCTGTTCATTATCATACCACTGATTTCAAGCACAGACATATCTGCTTTCTTGCAGTCATTACCCTCCCATACAATTGCACTTATTTTTTCTAGTCCTGGATTCAAAGTGTGGATCCAAGGTAAATGACTCTGGGAAAGATAAGGAATATCAGAGTGAAAAATCTATTGTCATGTCAATATGCCTTTGTCAGCAACACACTGACAAAAAAACATGCTTTAGTCTGACAAATATTGCTGTACAGATTTATTTCTACTGTATATTAACATTATCCCTCAAAATCATCTACTTCTTTTCCAAGAAACAGCTGGGAGTACAGGGGTCTCTCCTTCTCCAAACTCCATTTTCTATTACTGTGCGTAATGAAATGGATGAGTTACTGTGATTAAGGATATTTTTGGCATTTTTTTTTCATTCAAACATATCAAAGAAGAGAGAAATATGAAAACAAAGATCTACTTATAAGTCATCCTTAATTCTGCCATGTTTAATGGACTTTTAAATTATTATTTTTCCCCTAACGTTCTGAAAAGTATTCTTCTCAGGTTGAGTCCAAGGAAATCACTTTTTTTTTTATTTGCTCCTGTTGATGTCTGTGTACTTTACAATCCTTGTTAGGGATAAAGACCCCCCTATATTTGGCAAGGCTCAGAGGTCTCAGAGAGGTAGGTGTCTAATCAATACATGCTGCTCCAAGAGCCAAGCAATCCCAGGCCAATCTACTGAATGCACTTAGAGCTGAAGGACCTTTTTCTCTAACCACAGAGCCAAGTGAAAACTGAAGGATATGAAAAGTGAGGAGGTGACAAGTTCTGCTGAGGCCATTTCTGGACTCTCCTCATCTCTGTCTCACTCCTCTCCCATTCAGGTGATTAAAATTGCTCTCAACTTTAGTCACCTGGCACTACTGAAAGTGGTGATGCTGGTTGGGAAAAGTGTATGATAATATTTTTTAATTTTAACTTATCACTGATTAAAAGTAAACCTTTTATTTTATTTAATTTCATTGCTTGCTTTATCAGTATTTATCTGAAAACTTTGTATTTTGCTAAGTGCTTAATTATCTCCTTTTTTTCCATTGGATGAAAAAAAGTTATTTATATTATTTAAAAATGCAAACATTTTTTGCAGGACTTTCTTAGCCACAGATTCCCAGGGTCTTCCTCTAGAGGGAGTATCAACACCAGGAGCTGAAACTCAAAAATTCAAAATCTGCAATCAAACAGAAAAACCCTCAACTGCAGAAAACCTGAGTCAATATACATACTGCAGTTCAATTCACTACTGCAAGGCTCACACTTTAGTGTTTTGTGCAATGCAAGCAAGAAGAACTAAAAGTAAATCAAAAAAGCAAAGACTGCATGAAATCCAAACTGATATCTCTTTTGGATTTGCAGGATTTTTTCTGTTGTAGGTGGGGTGGGGAGAAGGTTCAGCTTTGAGGGGCCCAACTTTCTATAATCAACAAATACATCATTTTTAATTCCGGCTGTGAGTGAAGAACCTATCTTTTGAAATTCTTTTCCTCAGTAGCATTAACATCATCCCTTGCATGACATTCATTAGTTCTGATGATGCACTACTCATACATATGACTTGTTAACCCAGAAGAATATTTCACAATCTCTCCATCTCTTTAAATGGTTTACATTAGCAATGTAATTAAAGATAAGACATGTACTACAAATAAAACTGGTACTGAATGGCACAAATGAACAGTTTTCATCAAATGAAGACTAAACCTTGATTGATTGTTAATTATCAAGTATTAATAATGCATTCTGTTCAACATTAGCCTAAGACAGGTAACAATTGTGCTGCCCAAAAAACCACAAAATTTTCAGAAATGACTGTCCATATGCTGCTACAGAATACCATTAAAGATGGGAAATAAAATTATTAGATTTCAGGCAAAAAAAATTATAAGTAAATAGAATTAGGCATATATGATATGTGACATCATATATATTCATATATATAATATTAGATACTGTGTATGTCATCTTTCTGCTTGATTTTTCTATATATACATTTACACATAAGCAAAGAAAGATGTCTGATAAGTGCTTACACAAAAGTAATTCCACTAGAGAAAAAAAAAAGGTGTAGGGGAGAAGACCTCATCCAAAACCAAAGCAACAAAAAGCAAACAGAAAAACAAAGAAAAAACTCAGAAACAGAACAAAACCCCAAACTAGAAAAAAAAAACCCAACCAAACAGAACCATTCATCAGAGGAAATGTCAGTCAATCAGTACTTGCCCTATACATATAAAACTATAGTTTTAATTCTATCAAATCACTTTGGCTTTGTTACTTTCTGTTACAGAGTTCTTTCTCCCAGGCCTCCTGTGACATGTGATAAAATAGAAAATTCTGTACTCATGTGTAGTGTAAAAAAATCAAAATTGGCAGATACCAACCTGATGAAAGGGGTCATCTCTGTATTCTTTCTTCACACATGGATTCACTTGAGGGCTTTCCACATCTGTCTCACTGGTACAGGAGGAGTGACACTCGGCACAGTGTAACAGGTCCTCCCACAGCACATCTTCTGTTTCTGACTCCGGCCTCGCACTCTCAGAATCCTGCCTGGAGCTTGAACACCGAGAACTGCAGCTTGTACCAGATTTAGGTGTATCCTGAAATTGAAATTTGCCTTGGAATTAATGCAGCTTTTTTATTCTACACCGTTTCCTGGCAGAACAGCTATAAAGTTCAAACTAGTTAACCTGTGTTTATCTGGGGTTTTTTTATGTTCCAATCCATTATCTTTCTCACCAGAAAGATTTAGATATTTATTGAAGGTGTGCCTAAGAGGTTGCACATGTTAAAACACCATACAAAAAAACAACAGTCCATGACTCCTGCTTTGTTGAGGAGGGGATCACATAAAGAAGAATCAAATCATATTAACTATTAAAAGGAAAGAACAACTTTACAGATTTTTAGAACTCATCAGTTTACAATTTAACAGCAACTATCAAGCCTCCAGTTATGTCTCAAACTCCTCAAGAATTGACTCTCAAAGTCTCCTAAAATAACGTTGTTACTACTTACATACTTTCTCAAAGACAGAGAGAGCTTGTTTGGAGACACTAATGCATCAGGTATAGAGGAAAGGGCACACATAGCTAATGCCAATTATATGAATAATCTGCACAGTCATATATAACATTTTAATTATTTTAAACAACCTGCACTTGGGAAACAAGTAGGCATTTTTAAACTTAAATTTTACCCAGATGTTAGATAAAGAAAAATATTAAGTATGGGACATTCAAATCTCCCAATGTATACACATGAAATAATCTATTGTTGCCTTCAGGACAAGAATGTGGAGTTTTTAACTACTTTCCATAACAAGCAGAATCCATTTCTTACAACACAGAGATGAAGTATTAAAAGCAGTACCAGCCTACACATTACTATCCTCTGGCAATTTCCATTCCTTCTTAACACAAAATTTATTTCTTTCTACTAATTTCTCTTGAGAACATACACAACTTTTTACACTGAAAAAAAATTAAGCAATGTTTCGACAGACATACTAAATTATGATTTATAATTCATTACTATCTAAAGAAATGCTCTTCAACCTTTCTGAAAACTATGCATTTTATGTAAACAATTTTGTAAATAAATATTTAGAAAAATTTGGTCTGACCTCTTTCTTGTTTTACAAAGTGAGGGATAACATCAGTGCAGAAAAAGTCTGAACTATTTTTTTCTTAAAAATTAAAAATTAAGATATTTATAGAAAGCAGTAACTACTGGGTACCATTGAGGGCTGAAGTTAATAAAGTAAGAACATTAAAAAGAGCTTGCTCAAACAACAATTAAGTTGACAAGTAAACATGAAGGTAAAAAGAAAATGTGGGACAGAATTGAGAGTATATGCACTGACTTCACTAATTTTTTTTTTTCAATACAAAGAAAGCTTTCACTGATTCTAAAACTATTGTTTCATTTCCTTTGTAATCATGTGGGGGAGGCGAGTTGGTAACAACAAAGAAAGGCTTCCTCTTTCCTGGCATCAGTCAGAGCAGTAAATGGGGAACAAGGGTGAAACAGTACTGCCAGAACTACACATGGAGTGAACTTTGTTTCTAGAGTTTCAGAAGGTACCTACACAGCCTTTCCTACCTCTGAAGCACCTTATGCAAGGGAAAATATAGTTAAGTGAAGAAGAAAAAAAAAAAATCAACTGTAATAGTTTCTTTCTGCCTCCTCTTGTCAAGCACTGCAGTTGCACAAGGATATAGTCAAGACACATCTTCTGTAACATGAAACAAGCAGTTCCAAGTATTGACCTGTTCGATTATCCCAAACCACACATGGAAAAGGCATGAAACACTCAAATCAATAAGCCTTCTGGATCTTTTCAACCAAAGTCCGTGGGAAATAAATGAAAGAGTAGAAGATCATCTAGTGAAGTCTCCTATGAAAAGCATTGAGGCTTTGTAGTTGTGATCAGAGAAAGCAATAACTGAACACTTCCAGGAGACATCTCTTATATCAAGTAGAGTCTACTAATGAGGTTCTGCCTATCAAACCAACCTGGCAGTGGACTTTTGTCAGAGCTGATTTTATTCTCTACACTCTTTTGGCATAGTCTTAATGAAAAAACAGCAAAACAGTCTTTAAAGTGTTCTGTACATCTGTTAAGTTGCATATCATTAGCAAAAAAGAGCATAATTTTTTAAATAAATAAACAAAACCACAATAGGATATCCCTTTATCCCTTTCTCTTTCAATGTCTGAGTCCTTACAATTAAAGACTCTGTGAATATGGAATCTATGAACTTCCCTCTTCATGATGTCATGAAGTCTCTTAAAATTTCAGTATCTTTACGCATTAACAATTTTGTTAAGACTTCATGACAATATTTTAAATTGTTTCAACAAATATGAGGAAACGAAAACTCAGAGGCAATCAGACTTCTCCACAAGAAAGCTAGAGAATCCAAAATGCAAACTAAATGGAGAGAAACAGGAGCAGGAGCATGATGAATATTTGTGTATTTATTTCTGTAACAAAGCAAATTTCTAGAGGAGATAACTGGTATCAAGAGATAGTTGCCATAACCTGAGGCAAGATCTACAGAACATATTTTAGGCTCCTTATAACAAACTGAAAAATAGAATAAAGCTCAAACAAATTAAATTAAGACCTCTTGCCTTCAAAACACTGTCACTAAACTAAAACAAAAAAAAATCTCTGTCCCCCATCAACATGACTTCCAGCTAACAGATTCCTAAAATCCAATACAGGAGAAAAAAAAAAGTTTGAGGAAAACATATTTATTAATTAAGAAGTCAAGAAGTTTTAACAATTTACAGACAAGAGGCAATAGAAATGAACATACCTCCAGAGGATAATGTTTCTTGTAATGGTGAGATTTCCTGTTTCGAAGTGTACAATCACTAGAAGTGCGTTCCACATTGCGACGTAAAGAATATCCAGTTTCAGGCCCTTCCTCACTGGAAACTTCATCTGATAGATTTGTCACAGTCCTGTGAGTATCCTAGTACAAGAAATACAGTACCAGTAAGACTTAACAGTCATATACACTAAATCCTGTTCTCAACCACTGAAATCCAATTTCTTTCTACAACTTTAGTATCTATGCTCAGTTAAACCAGATATTGGTGTATTTTCAAGTGCCAAAATTAATTGGTACCATTAGCATCATGAAACAGAAATTGTAATATCAAAATCAAACTTTTTGAAATGAAGGGCTAGTTTATATCATACCCAAGAGACATTCCAATGTTCTTATTTTAGATGTGATTTTGTCTCAACTGAACCCACCAAGAAAGGCTTAGAGGCAATGTATTTAAATTAAAAAATTGTAACAAAAAAACAAACAAAACCCAAAAAAACCACACCAAGAACACCCTAATAAAACTGTGATAACAGACACTCTAGTACTGAATTATCAACACACACAGTACAAACTAACATTTATCCCTTCTCCCAGGCATAAGGTGCTACAGACTGCATGCTGAGATCACTAATTTATTTCACTTTTCATTTCCCTGATTTTAAACTACAGTTAAAGTAGCGCTTACAGTAACAGAAAGAAAAAAGGGCAGCAAAAGGATCAACTGCGAAAAGCTTTTTTGTATATTCTCATTTGTTATGAGATCACCAGAAAGGACCCTGTAAAGTTTCCTTAGGAAAGTCTTCCTGTCATCAGTGAAACACAAAAAGGACAAAAATAGCAAAGCTGCTCTCTGTGAATGCAACAAATCCTTCCTCTCCTTGAAACATCATTCTCTCTTCCATGACAAACTCCATTTTCTGAGATGCTTCAGTGGCAGGACATTTCCCCCTTTTGACAGCTGAGTTGCAGACAGAAATAGGGACAGGCAGAACAGTCTGGGGTGTCTTCTTTACTATGTTTTGCACTGGCACTGAAATGTTTTGATTTTCTTCAGAGGAAGAGACGAGAAGGAGAGAAGAGAGGACCCTATTCTAGTCTCTGCCAATTTCTCTTTAACGTGGGTGTTCTCACAAAGTAAGTTCAACATAGACAACATCTCATCCATTCTATCAAAGAAATTTAAAACTGTTTAAAAATCCCTTTTTTAAAAAAATCCTTGATTTGATGAATTTCATGAAGAATGTAAAACGCTTGGAACTGATAAGACAACTGAACCTTGCTATCACTGCTGAGAAAGCACCTCCTGCAGAGCAACAAAGTGAAATTTTTGCCCTGAGATGAACCTTCCTCACTTTCATTCCGACTTTATCATCATTTGATGAATTAATAATCGCCCTCTGAAAGCAACAAGCACACTTACTTTGTGATGGCTGTGATTGCTGAAGACCTCTCTCGCTGTCGAAGTGCTCCACCCTGTCTCCTCTGGCCGGATCACTTCACAGCGACGCTCGTGGGCCTGCACACATTCTTCACTGCCTTTACCTGTCTTTTTCCCATCAAGGGACACGTAGCCATTATCAGTCTCAGTGGATTTATCTATTGAGTTTTTTGCTTTTTTAGATCTATATTTAAAACAAATACATAAATTAATTATTCTCTCAATTATTTCCCAGTCTAAATCCTGCTTATGCCTCTCAGATCCTGTTTTAGTTCTACTACTAAACACATTCTACTACAAACAACATTAACATTTGATCCATTATCTGTAACTATTTAATCTTCTAAATAATACCCGTTATTTTTTAACAGTTTTAGGAAAGTATAAACTGTCAGAGTGTGTGAATGAAACGTGCACCATTATCTACTGAAAGAAAAGGAAACATATATTTTAAAACTAAAACTTTCAGAGCAACTTTGGCAATAGAAGAACCACGAGCCTCAAATGTAAACGAGAAACTCCTCTATTCCACCTCTTAGAAAAGAGGTATGATAGAAGTTGCTGTAAGAATTATTAATTCAAAGCAAGCATGCGATTTCCTGAAGCTGCAAACATGCTTTTTATTACTCTATACATGGATATTTGTTGATTTAAATATACTCTGCTTATTGACAACTCTGCTAAACAGAAGGGGATTTAGCCTTTTCTGTATTATCCTGTAACACCCCAGTAACATTTTTAAACATATCTTACAAACACAATAATTATACCTTTTTTCAAAGCACAAAATCTTAAGATCACTTATAATGGTGAACAGTCTTCCACAACATCCTCTAGAACCAAGGCCCTTTACTAGTCAATACATGTAGCAGCAAGACTAACCTAAGAAAAAGGCTTTCTCAAAGCAGACGTTTTGAAGATTGCACTTCCAAACTAGAAAGTGCAGTGGATGAAGGAATGAAAAGGAATAACAGCTTGCTACTTTACTGACAGAGACTACTTTTAGTCTCTGATTAAGATTCTGTATTCTCAAAGTAAATTAGATTTTGCTTATTAGATTCTCAGAATGCTTGGTGAGCAAGTGGAGAGGGGGGGAGAGAGCAAGAGGAGAGTGTTATAAATAAAGCTTCCAGAATTTTGTTTTTTATTACAAGCAGAACACTGGACAAAGATGATAGAACTGCCAAGAATCCGTTCAGTTGATCTTGTGCTCCTATGAGGGAATGTGCATTGCCTTTCTCTTTAAGGAGCGAGGCATTCTGTGAGGGCTTGGATTACACAGCAGAAGATTAAATTCCTCTTTAGTATGTACATCAAACAAATTGGGAGAATTTGGATAGTCACCTTACATTCCTTCGAAGATAAGGTATCCCACACATAAAGGGGAGTGCTGAACACAAAAATTCATTAGGAAGAGTTGAATAAAAAGGGGAAACAAACAAACAAACAAACAAACAAAACTGCTGTTGGAATGCAGACAAAATAATGAAGAGAAAGGACAGTGTTACTCTAGTGTTTCATCCTCCTTTCCCATCTTTAATCTCCTTTCCTCACCCCTAACTAGAAGAAAGTTAACATTTATATTTCTCTCAAAGCAAAGAAACGTTCTGCTACACCTCTCTTGTATGAAGCTATGGAACTCACCTAGTATTCCCTGACCTACTTCCAAAATTCTTGGCCAACTGAATTTCGAAAAGAATACAAAACCATCAGAAACACTTTCTGCAGCTACTATATATTTGCATGGATTAAGTTTTATTATAAGCTTACAAAAGTAAAGAGCTAGCACATGCTTTAGCATGTGTGGTATGCTGGAGATCAGTCAGCGAGCCTCCTGTTTCCAGACTGCCAATGTGAGAGCTCACATAAGGAGCTTGAATTTTCTAGGTCCATTAAGATAATCTAAAACATTACTGAGGCTTTGGACAAAAAGGTCAAGCTATCACCAGTAAACACATTAGAACTTTATTTCTGTGCCATTCCTTAATGCCACTGTTTAGCCAAGGTAATGAAGATAGAGATAGCTCAGGTTATTATTGACTGGAAAAAAGGTGCTGTTCTATGTCTGGAATAAAGCAAGTACTGGTCTTTAAGTGGCAACTCACTGCAAAAGTTTCAATAAGGTCAGTTGTGAGTACTAAGGAGTAGTAGATAATATAAAATTATCTGCAATAAGGAAGAATCCAGAGCAGCCAATTTGTAATTCATTAAATATACTTCCAGTACTTTTAAAAAATTTCTTTTTAACAGTGCAAAAGCAAACACAGTTCACATCACATGCACACACACATGCAGTCAGAGACACTTTCCTCCACAACAGGAGTGGATTAACAAGACAACTATTCCAAGTTTGAACTGAGAAGTTTTTATACATTTTATATGAAATTTTAAAGCTACTAGGAAGAAGTAGCCTCAAACAGCTGAATAAGAACAGATAAGAGAAAGAACTTAGACATGTATGTGCAGTTTGTTCAGACAGGATTTCACTACTCCAGCAACGTGTAAGTGCTAAAATCACAAGAGGAATACGACTCATATCAATTAAAGCTCATTCTGAAAAATAGGTAGCCTGTCTGAAGTCTTTATTTGCTTCTAACATAAAAGCCAGTTATCTTTTGTAAGAATCCCTAAGTTTAAGTGTAAGCCTCAAACCAGAAATAACATACATTTGGGCTTCATATTAGGCTTTCGTGCACTATATTGTGTTAAAAACAAAAAACCCACAGTTTTGCCCTAGCTGACAGAAATGTATAGTTTCCTAGAATGACTATATATATATATACATCATTAATCAACTTTTACAGTTTTATGCTAGAACTAAAATTATTTAGAGCAAGACAGACAATGTCATGAGTAAATCCAAGGTCTTAAAAGGCTTGAACACGTGCAACATCTAAGTCAAGAATGACTTTTAGTCTTACTTATGCCTTAGCTAGAAAAAAATACTAAGGAAGACTTAAATCAAGTTTCTGGAACACTTTAGATTTCCACTGTCAAGTACTCTATTCCAGTGTATTTCCACTGGGGCTGGTCACAAAAACTCTCCTCCCTGTTGCCACTGTGAAACTTTTAGAGAAGTTATAAGGTTTCCACTGGAGTAAGGACACAAAGCAAAGTCCCAAATCAGTACTACATTCTGAATAAATCACCTGTTTGGATATTGGCTTCTTTTCCAGTGAAACTAATCAGTATTTTCTAAACTGCCACTGTGCTAGATTAAAGTACAGAATTATATTTTATCAGTCAGACTGAGTTCTGCCATTCAAAAGCATTTTTATTGAATACACAGTTCCAGATTACCAATGACCTGAGGGTAGGCAAATGGTCTAAGTACACAGGGTCCTGCCCTAAACCAGAGAACATAATTTCTGAGGTTAACTTTGAAACCATGTCTTTATAACCTATACTTAAAACTCCAGAAAATGTATATCAAAGCTTAATATATGCGAAAAACAGCTGTAAATAAACACTAATGAGACAGTCTAATGTGCTTATCTAAAGGGCTCCCAAATATGTCTTAGGAAACAGGACAGACATCACTGTGAAGTCTCCTTGCACTGAGGTTTCCTAAGATTCTCTTTAAGCAACATTACCAAGTAGTCAATGTACTCCACACTGTGTTCTTGCCTCCTCACTCCCAGCCCTACTCTGCCATCCCAGTGTGCTGACAAAGCTGTTTGCATTACCATGAAAAAAATTACATGAAGAAACTGAACCGCATGGTAGAAAAAAAAAGGTTATTTTTGAACTGGAAAAGTTCCTCATATGGTTTGTAATGACTCCAGACATACAAACAACTGTGGCTCTGCAACTGAAGAGGTGACAAAGGACTAAGGGCTATTTACAGCATTCTCAGTCACTCTGTGCTCTTTTATCCTTTGAAGATACTGTACATGCTAAGTAGTAATCATGGAGGCTTAACATCTATATATATATACACACTACCTCTCATTAAATGGTTTAAACAAGCCTTTAGAGTAAGTTCCAGAGAGCCCTTCTCAACTGAAAACAGTCTGAGCCCAACAGGAGAAAAGGTAAGGAAAAAATGAATCTTCCAACACTCCTTATTGAAGATCAGTATCTTCAATGAATGGAAAACATTTAAAAATTGATGAGACTACAATCGAAACATACAACAAAGCAATGCATTCAGACCAGAAGAACAGCCATGGTGCCCATTACTATGACCTACAGTTTATCAAGCCTAGATTAATCTACATAGGAAAAAGTCAAGTGAACTCTCCTCTTGCAATATTTTAAAACATTGTTAAAACTTCTTCAAGGTTGGAAGTAGATATTCCCAGAATGTAACGCAAACATAAGTTTTCCCAGTGGTTAAGAGCACATATCACAGGTATGACAGACATGTTAGTGTTGCCATATTTAAGATGCAGCATGCACAACAAAACATCAGTGTAATAACTTGCAGTATCCCTTTTCTCAATTTCACACTTTTGATGAGCATATTTTCACTTGTTAATACATGCTGATACATAGCACTCAAAATACTGTGTATAGCATATCTTGAACACATACTGCTATAGAATGTTTTTTCTAAAAAACTTTTTAATTGCCCAGAGCACTGCTTTAGCAGATTGATCCTTTCCAAGACAGATCTGGAATCTAACAGGTTTAGTGTTTCTTCCAATCATTACAAGACATACCTTTGATGTTTATCCATAAACTAAACACTGTGCCTCTTTGAATCCTGAAGGTTTTTCCTTCAGAAAAAGTGTGTGACTTGATGACAGCGACAGAGTTCAATAAGCATTCTTTCCAAGAAATAAGCAGCTAATGTAATAAAGTAAAACTGAAGAACTGAACTTGTCTCATTGGGTTAAATTGAGATGGTTTGTTCCTGATAGCCCGCACAGGGTACTCCTAATTAACTAAAAGTTAATTCTCTACCTCGCTGTTGTGAGATCCCACCTGGAGCACTGTGCTAAGCTCTAGGGCCCCCAAAAGCCCTAGATGAGAAGGACATCGACCTGTTGGAGCAAGTCCAGAGGAGAGACAAGAAGATGATCAGAGGACTGGAGCACCTGTCCTATGAAGACAGGCTGGCAGAGTTGTGTTTGTTCAGCCCAGAGAAGAGAAGGTTCTGGGGAGATCTTAGAGCACCCTCAGTACCTAAAGGGGGCTACAAGAGAGCTGGAGAGGGACTTTTTACAAGGGCATGTAGAGACAGGACAAGGGGTAATGGCTTCAAACTGAAAGAGGGCAGGTTTAGCTTTAGATATAAGGAAGAAATTATTTACTGTGGGGGTGCTGAGGCGCTGGAACAGGTTGCCCAGAGAAGCTGTGGATGCCCCATCCCTGGAAGTGTGCAAGGTCAGGCTGGATGAGGCTTTGAGCAACTTGGTCCAGTGGAAGCTGTCCCTGCCCATGGCTGGGTGGTTAGAACTAGATGATCTTTAAGGTTCCCTCAACACAAATTATTCTATAATAATTCCATATTTTTTCAAAATTATTGCATCAGCACTTGCAAAAGTCAAGAAAGAACACATTAGTACATTTTCAAATACTCAGGTAAGTTTGCTATTAAAAGCAAAAAACTAAAATAACAGAAGTTTAATCATTACATCAATGTTTACTTATTTAGAAAAGGGATAGTGCATCTCTAACACATATGTAGCCTTAAATAAATACAAACCCTGATAAAAAGAAAGCAGCATGCCAGATATCTCTGAAGACAGCGCCAATACTGCAAGAGGTGCTTGTACCGTAGCTCTGCACTGTTCCCTCCTGTGTGTTATCTGTGGTACTAGAGCCATCTCCTTCCCTATGTACTTCCAAATGTGCTGCTTTCCTTAATTTCCTTCATCAGAAGAGATTAAAATTGGAAGGTAGCTTTGTAAGTGCAATTTGCTCATTCTGTAATGTGTTCAGCAGTTTAAGCATGCAAAAACAAGCAAGATTTCAAAAGTATTTTGCTAAAGCTTTATCTTATAAATTTTATAAATTCCATTTAATAAAATTAAGTATTGCACATTGTCATAACACTTAAACACAAAATAAATTTCACTTCATCATCAGAGGCCTAGACTACAAAATTCACTACTGCAGGGTTTCCCATTTTAATGGAACAACTCACAGTGGCAAACCACAGTCAGTGGAGTGCTTGGAAGAGAAGTTTTACACTTCAGAGAGCACCTCCTTTAATGTATGCTTCCCAGCATACATCACTGGACAGTATTGAGTCGAGTTATAAAACTAAATTTGCAGTAATGTAAACATTGTCACTCTATCACTATTCAGATAGAAACTGTTTTGAGGCAAAAATTCAGATTCAATGCATTAAAATTCAAATAAAATTATGCATAAATTAGTCAATGCATAAAAGCTATAAGCACCCACTTTAAAGTTTCAAATAAAAACTGAGCACCAATTTCTCATCTCTTGCAAAGCAGAGACTGTAACCCCCTACATTTTTTTTCATGCATGTTCTTTACAGTAGTTTAACAATCCTAAATGATAAAGTACTTTAACACAGACTATACCTTCTTCTTTTACCCCCTGTGCTAGGAGGTGGCTTAGGAGTTCGTGTTGAAACAATCTGACAGTGCACAGTCCCAAGTAGCAACATTAGCCATATCGGCCCAATGACTTCAGTCAGAGGTATACTATGTGGGCTTTGGGCTGTATAGAATAGCACTACAGCAGCAACTGGAAAAGAAGGGAAATGAAGTTGAGTTCAATATTTGAAATGTCTGAAATAGCCAACTCGTTATGTGGCTTTTGTTAAAACCAAAACCAGTCAGTTAGCCCTTTACCTGCATTTAAATCACCTAATGCAATTCTGAGACAGAGAAATTCTAATTGCTAAAAACCAGCAGCAAAAAAGGTTTAAACAGTTGCCTACTGTCTTAATATCTATCTTAATTTCACACTACATTATAGGTATTACAAAAAAAAAAAAAAAAAGGTGGCAGAATGAAGGCAAGGGAAAACATTTGGAAAGCTGTATCTGTCAAGAAACAACTTTAAATTACAGTGAAACATCTGCAGGAGACATAACCAAAAAGCAGCTAAACAAAGGTAATTCTATATCTGTATCATCTATAATGACACAGCACAATCCAACAAGTTAAGTGAGACTTGAGACTAGAAACTCTCTATAGCAGAACGCATTTTAGACTTCATATTCCAGTCAAGGGACAAAATAGCCCACCTGGACAGACAGTCAGTCGTAAGTGCAACTCGAGTATATATTTCATATATACTTGTGTGTATATTTTTTGGCAGTGAGGAAAGATCAGAGACAAAGCATGTAAACTATGAGCTAGTTCAGCTGAAGTGACCAGGACTCTAACTGGGACTTGTGGTTGGAAAAGGAGCAGCTTCCAATTCCATCGCTAACTAATAATTTTGTTACCCTATATAACCACTTTCCACATACAGCCAACACCCACACAGCTATTCTTGCTCCTGTACCCAGAGCCTGACCAGTCAGACACATTTTTACAGGCCCCAGGTCAATCTGAACCCATTCACCAGGCGTGGGGCAGGCAGGAGAGGCAACCCATCTCTTTTACTGCTTATTCTGTGTCCATGCCACTCTGCCTCTCTGGCTTGGAGTGCTTTGTCTATAAATCAGCTGAGAGAAGCTATCAAAAAAAACCCCAAAAAACCCAAAACAAAAAACCACATAAACTCCAAGAAACAATTCAGAAACAGAACTGGGAAATAATTACATGTTCCCACCATCTGCACATGCCATGAGAACTTATTTTTTTTCTTGTACTACTAAGAAGTGAAAGTCCAGTAACTTAGACCTACTCCTAGCACAAGAAATACATGGTATAAGTTCAACAGTTTTCACCAATTCTCCACTGAAATTAAATGAAAAAAATGCAGCCACATCCAAAGCTATGTGCCACATTCAAACACCTGAAATAAATCACATGAAGCCACACCTAACGGCAGATACCTGGATATGATGTTCTCCACTAACAAGAGATTCAATGTGTTTTTCATTAACTGATCTTTCACAAGGTAAACAGTATTAAAAACATAATGAACATATGAAACAACTGAATTATTTTGATTGTGGAAAAACTATTTCTAATTTCTCCTCAGTCTTTTTCCTAAATTAAAGCACAACAGTCTTGCATAGAACACAGAGGGTATCATTTATTATTACGTGTGGAATAAGTTTTTGCTGCATGAGGTTTCTCAGAAAGACAGTATGCATTTATGAGAAGCCCAACTTACTAAAGAATTAAAAAAAGGTACAGATAGCAAAAGGTACAGATAATGTTATCTCTTTCTAAATGAGCTTATCTAGGTTCTCACACATACAATTAGCTTCACGAAGTAAAAGTGTAAAGAAGTAGCCACTTTTGACTCCTACCATAAAATTTGGATAAACATTGTTTTGAGAACACAGAGCTCCACAGATCCACGTGAAATGATTTGCAGGAGTAGGTGTACACAAAATAATTTTAAACTTCACTACTGCTACTTAATAGACATTTAGCAAAGCAGAGCTGTCTAGAAGAAATCATGTTCCAGAAGACAGAAATCTGCAGATTGGGGATTCCCAACAAGACATTTCACACAGATTTAGGAAAATGTTACCAATCTCCTGATCTTTCAGTAGGAGGGGAGGGAAATCCAAGAATTTCTTTGTGCACAGTGTGTCAATATGATCTCCTTCAGGTTATCCAAGAATTGGTCCTACCAACAGGTAGGTAGAAGTGGTCAGAACAGGATTTCTCACAGCATTTTTAGTTATTTCTTTACATATTTATAGTGTTTGGACTTCCACTTCCCTAAAACACAGTGGTTTATTTTGTGGAACAGACATAAATGAAATTATATCACACTGAGAAAAAGCTGTCTCAAAGAAAGCAATCATACGTTTCAAAGACCAACAAGCATTTATTTTTAGAGCATTTAAAGCTTTGAAATAGTTGTAATAGCAAATGAAGGCATACATACTTATGTATCTCACCACCATAATAAACAACCATTACAACACTAATAAAGTTTCTTGCTCCATAGTTAAGAAATACACGATAAACATTGTAATTTCACTCTTGATTTTCCCATTAGAATATGAAGACATTTTTAAAGTAAAAATGAGGTAATATTATATACTAGATAGATAAGGAGTCACAAGAAAAAGGTTTTACTTCTACCTTAAGCCACTGGCCTGTTCCATGACCTTGAACAAAAAGCATTTGTCTGTAGTTCTCTTATCAGACATTGTGCTAATCACTTTACACTAAAGGAAACCAATGCAAATAAAACCTGGAGTTTAAATCTACAGCCAAGGAAAGAGCTTTTTCTACAGACTTACATAAATGCTAGCAAGTATCCTGATAAACCTAATCAATTTTAAAGCAGTAATGCAGTTCCTAAATCTATAGAAAACACTTCATAATTGAAGAAAATAATTTAACAAAATATTTAACCAAAATAAAACCAGACCATTTTACAACAATGTCAATGAGAATCTGTCATGATGACAGAAAGTCCAAGCTGCAATACAAAATCCAGATTCAGGGTAGAACTATGGTCACTGGAATTTGAAATGTTTTGTTCTTACATTTCCATCGTGGATTCTTGATGTTTTGGTGCTGCCTTACCAATCTTGTAAAAAATTAATAACTGAGCACAGTACTTGGTAGGGTAGGATGGGATGTGTTTTAAATAGTTTCCAACAAGTAAATCTGTCAATTTAATTTCACTTTCATGTTCTTTTAATTTATTTCAAAAACTATCAAAAAGTCTGCAGCTAATTCAGCACAGTTTAAATATGAAGTATTTAAAATAGTTGGATTATAGAGGACTATGGAATACTATTAATTATTTTCTGGTATTTTTAAATTCACAACCTCAGAAATATCAGATATACTTTGTCATGTTATAAGTTATATGGATTAGGGAACTGATGCATTCCAACCATAACTTAGTAAATCACAGATCTCAAGAAATCTGAGGGGGGAAAGTGTTAATTATAAGCTCTGTAATTAATGTCCTAAAAACTTGCTTGCATTCAGAATCTGCATTGTCTTACTATTTTGCTACTTTAAGAGTCTTATGAAGGCACCATGAAATATGTGTGGATATATTTTTTAAATAAATTCACAAATAAGAATATAAAAAATTACTGTCTCTCAGAATAAGACACCTATGAACATGGTAACAAACTACAACTTCTGTCTTTTACTACCTATATTAATATAAATGAGATTAAAATTATTAGCACTATGAGATCTCTTACTGTAGTACAGACAAATGCTAATGTATGCAACAATACTTATTAGGAACCTATCTCAGAAATGGGGATAAGAAGAACTTTTGAGAGGAGTCCACATAAATATTTGCCAATATTGCAGGTCTTGAGGCACTGGCACTATGGAAATAATTTTATATAGCTCCTAACATCACAACACAAGAGGAACTGTCTTTTTTAAAGTCTCTACCTTTTTAAATTAAAATTTCCAAATGAAATAGTGATCCTCAACTGAAAGGACAGATGAAAAATTAAAAATGTAATATTGTATTTTAATTGATTTCAGTGGAAAATCTATTAGTCATTTAGCTTCTCAGGGTATTTCAATTGCTCCCAACTTTCATTAACCTTCTGTTCCATTTCTGTTGTACATACTTCTGAAAGATTTATTCTTCACACTGTTAGATAGTGACTCACTCCATTACATTTTTCCCTTTCCAGTTTTCCTTTTATGAATTACATATATTTAAGAGAATTACAAAGTCAGATTGATGAACATCCAAAAAGTGGTGAACTCCTGTTTGTTAACAGTTGCCCAATAGCCCTTCTATAATCTAGGAAACATAAAATTAAGATGCATAGTCTTCCCATTGCAGTAGAAAAAGCAGCAGAAGCACAGAGGACAGAAAGTCCCTCATTTGCCAGTCCTTCAGGAGCACGGCTGAGGTCGGACTGAAGTACAAGCTAGAAGGTCACTGCCTCTGATGTAACAAAACAACACGTGGAAGGACAACTGGAAACTGGTCCATGAGATCATCCTACCAGGCTGCACGAGGTGCACACACCTTGGCAGGCTTGGCCTTGCCTGTTTCTTGATCAGAGCTCTTGATCTGCACAAGTACCAGACGGACCAAAAACCCAAGGCAAGATACACTCCCTAAGGCAACAGTTTCTTCAATATTGCTCAGTCCCGAACTAAATTAGATAGTCCTGAAAACCTAAATTATACACAGAGGTGACAAACTATTGTGTGCTAAATGCTGAAGACAGTCTGTGAGGAGATCCTTAAATTTTTCATTTTTTCCTATTATATATGTAAAAGAAATGTTAACAAAGGGACAGAAAACATTGGAATGAACCTTAACAGCATAACATGAACCAAGCAGCAGCTTCCATACAGTTAAAACAAGGCATTCAGTTGAAGCCAATGCTGTAATCCAACTCTACCTTGGAGAAGGTAAAGAACAAGCAGCCAGAAAAAAATGACCCGTGATGTCACTTGTAGCCACCACCTGTAGAAGAACGGAAAGAAAACAACTCTCACGATTCCTTTGCGGGTCAAAGATGTCCAAGGACTCTCAGGTTTTGCTTTAGCGAAAGCAGATCCTTAAAAAAAAAAAAAAATTAGATTTATTTCATTCTTATGGCTAATAAAAAAACTCTAGTTGTTCAATAGCAGAGTAGTTAAGACAGTTATTTAAAGGAGCAATTATTAACCACAATTATTTGAATAAATCTTGTACTTCCACCATTTCACAATCTCCTCCATCCAAAATTGGCATAAATTGTTGGTGCCCTCTTGGCTGCCATCATCAGGAATTTCTACTAATACCTGTGTTTTGGAATGTTTGAATAAGAAAACATTGGCATTTCTTACTATGTCAAAATTATTTTAAAATGAATTATTAAAAACTGTTGTTTCACAGAGGTATCAGAAACTTGATATCAAACAATAAGAAGTCATATGAAAACTGAATGCCCATGCACGCACAGCAGAGCCCTTTCCAACACAGCAAAGGGATCTAAAATATCAACTGTAAATTGCTCTGTAAATTATCTGTAAATTGCTCCTGTCACCTCATTTGGGAAAATGGAATAAGGTTGAGAAGTATTGAGATGGATTTGTCCAACTGAGGACTAGCCTCAGGAGCTGAGAAGCCTCCCAAAGAATATTTTTGTCTCTCCTTCTATACTAATTTTAATCTCTCTCATTCAAATGTCCTTTTTCTCCATTTCTTTTTCTTCCTGCAAATTCCCAGCTAGAAAAGTGAGTAACATTTACTTCATGGGGATGTGACTTAAATTATGCCAAGTTATTGACTGGAAATGGCAACTACTGCATGCTGCTATGCCATCTCCACCTCATTTACCAGCAGAACTGCCGTTAGTGAGCTCTGTGCTGCCACAGGTAAAACACTGCCAGCACTGAAATTACTTTAATGCCAACTTAGGCATCCATGCAGGACAGTCGTTTAAATGCTGTTCATGTATACTGCCATACTGAAGTGGTCTACCCGTTTCTTAGTTTCTTTAAAGTTCAAGTGTTATTTGATTTTGTTTCTTTCTCTCACATTCCCATTTTTAAAAGGTTACATTGCACACTCATAGATGTTAAAAGAGATAATGGCAGGACGGGGAGCCCAAATAATACCCTTTTGGGGTTTCTGGACCCATCACTGGACCCATCAGCTCATCTCAGGCCCATCTCCTCAAGCCCAGACTAGGACAGAGGCAGAAAAAGCAGGTGGGAATCCAAACCATGGAATGAACACCATGCCCAGGTCCCTCCCAGGGCTGTCCCAGAAGAGCCATCGACCCTGATGTCCAGGTGTGAAACTCTCACAATGAGTCTTTGGGAACAGCTCTCCAAGTCACCTTTCAGAGGAGGAGGAGGAGATGCTGCCTGGGCAGGTGGGACTCACTGAGGGATGCAGGGGAAGAGCAGCTCAGATTACACAGACTTACTATAGGACAGTCAAGGAAAGAAACCAGGGGTGGGAGAAAGGAGGAGTTTAGGTGATTTGGAGAGGAACAAGTGTGAGGAAGTTGAAGGGTAAGGGGATAAAAAGGACTGGTCATGCATAAATAGCCACTATCCAGAGCTACCTGGCTACCTGGAGTGGATGCAGGAGAGTGTGCTGGCTGCTGGGCTCATGGATAAAAATGCTAAATAATGCTTTCCCTAACCTTCATGAGGCATGAGGGAAATGACATAAAGATAAAAGTAAATTAGACTAAACAAAGGCTTTTATAAAAATCTTATATTATCTAACCTTCTATTGCTGTTTCGTTATTTAAAACAGGCAAAAAACAGTCATGGCCTGTACAATTTTTATTCTGCAGAAACTTCCACATAACCTTTCCTCTAGATGTCAGAAGATTTGGAAGAATGCATGGCAATAGGAGATTTTGAACTAATAACTTTGGTTTTTTGTTGTTTTTCTTTTCAAAATCTAACTCTATCAAAATTTAGATCAAATTCTAGAAACTTCAATTTAATCTAGACTTCATAATTTACCAATATTTCCTATCCATCCACTTTAGAGAAGGGTTATATAGGGTTGCTGTGTTTTGGTTTGCTTGGGGTTATTTTAAACTTACTAATACACTCTTGTTATAAAAACACGGGATGGCTGTTATTTTTATACTGAGAAATTCAGCTTTTTCTAGCTCAGACCTACCTCTTACAAGATCAACATCTATGAGGTCTGGTTTCACATGTCCTGTTTTCTTTGGTTTGTTTCTCAAACCCTGCATAAGACAAACACTATCAAAACATATTCATGCAGATGGCACACATTACAAAATACAAAAACGTCTATGTGGTCAGTAAGTGTATTTAACCTATACTGCTACTGAAAACTCATACAAATATGTCCATTTCATAAAGTACTATAAATTAAACATTCCAAGGAACAATGCATAGTAGATGCCTTTTACACACTTTACAATCTAAACAAAACCCAACCAATTACTGACCCACGAGGCAATTTTTCAAACACAGCTATGCACTGAGCACTCATCTCCCATAGCTTGGCATTATGCAGACAATGGATGCACACACTTGCAAGAATTAGTAATACAAGTCTATTAGGTTTTCAGAACTTCTGCAACAAATTACACTCCTGAATCTCTTTTCTCCTTAGATGTCTAACTAAACTTCACAAAATGCTTACACTGCAAATCCTTAATTCCAAACCTAGACAGCAAGTCACGTTGCAATGCAGGAGCCACTAATCAGCAAGCTCTCAGAAATCCAAATTCTAGACAAGTATTGAATTTTTTCTTCATTGTGAATATAAATTAGCCAATTAAAAGGAGGGGGGAAATCCCACACAATAGGAAAGCAGCAGGAAGAAAAGCAAGCTTATTTTGTCTTTTAGAAACAGCATCTTCCATCACTGAAGAGCCAAACTCTCTTGTAAAGCTTTCAAGTTTGCTTTTAATGCTAAAATGTGATGCTGTACTCCCAAGTCTCAGAGACAGTTGTGAGTTTATTCTGCTCTCTTTAGACTAGACTCTTGGTCACATTAGCCAATAAGGAAACCACAGAGTACAATTCATACAGAGTAAAATAAAATATTTCAAAAAATATTTAAGATACAAATGGAAATGTTATGAAAGTCATTTAATTGCTTTCATTCAAAAAGCAGTTAAATTCACTGGTGAACTCTACATTTCTACCACTGCCCTACTTCATTCACATGTAAAAACACTTACTACTTAAATGTACACATTAATTACAGATGAAAGCATAAAAGTAAAATTATTATCAGTGAGAGACAGTTCAGTGAAATCTGGTAATGTTAATCTTTATACAAACAATATCAAACTAAATGTTCAACTGAGTGCAGATCAAAGTATTTCTCACATCTAAATTCAGCTGGATTTATTTTCATGCTGAAATAAAGATAAAATTAAAAAATCAAACTGTTTACAATGAGCTAGATATGTAGTCATTACCTGATGTGTCTATTAGAAAAATGGGAGTTTGCTTGAAACAAAACAAAATAAATCCATAGAACTGAAATGTCAGTCAGACAAAATGCACTCTGAGAATGACCAATACAGAAAATCAGTTGTATTGTAGACTTAGGCACTCCAAAGACCTTAGTATGCAAAATTTTTACAGAACAGCAGTCCCAAAACTGCAGTAACTTTATGGAGAATGAGAAAAAAAGCCCATAATTAGAATTGGAAATTATAATCCAAAATCAGCCACAGATTCTTGTGAAATTTTGCATAAGTGAGCCACTCCATGTGAAGCTCAAAAAGAAAATGCTGAATGTAATAATAATTTTCAAATGTATTAGTGCTTACAAGATCTTCCTTGAAAGTCTAAATAAAGATATGCCTCTTAGAAGAAATAATCCCCTGGAAAAATACACATAAGCCTTGGAAAAATGTATCACTGTGGCTAAAATTATGTTTTCATTTTAGAGAAAGAATTCTGAAAAAAATAAGTCAAGTGTATAACTTGATGCAACTTTCATGACTTTGATGACTCATTCCATTAAAATTCCACTGGTCAAACTGCAAAGGTTTTCAGTGTCCATGGACTACACTGAGTTGGTTCTTGTACTTTTTGCCACATAGAGTGAAAGAATTCCATTTATTCAGATGCAATTTCTCCACTCTCTTAATGCATCACAAGTACATGCAATGTATGTGGAAAACAGCAGTGTTTCAAACTAAGGTTATTTTAAAAAAATATTCATAGTTTCATAATGCTCAGACCCATCCGGTTGGTTCATATAATTTCTATTCAGCACCAAACACATTTCAGCTAAGTAACAGGAAAAAAAAGTTTCAATAAAAATGCTTAAAAGTAGGCGCTATTATTGTAAAAGTCCTTTTACACAAATTTTAAGATTAGTCTTAATAGATTCTACTTTAGTTCTCACTAAATTATCAATTTATAGTAAGAGAAACAGATTTTCTGCTAAAAATAAGAAGTTTTCAGGTTTTTAGTAAAGTTAGTTTATAAATTATTGTATGATTATATAATATACACATATATTAGATATATTCATAAATATCAAAGCACAGTAGGAACTTTGGGATTAAAGCACTAATGTGCAATACCTAAACTTGGTCGTGTGCCTCGCTGTTATCTGTACTGCATGAAACTCAGTCATCACAAACTGATACAGACACCATCAGTAGTTTGTTAGTTATTGGACTCCTGAGCCAAACGAGATGCATTTAGAATAAGCACAGGGCAGTATTGGCAATAATTATTTGAATAATGTGCTATTACACAGCAGTTACAAGAACTCCTGTCAGAGCTGTGACTGGCTTTCACGGCCATGGGAAGGACCCTTCAGGCACCCCCAGGCTCAGCCACAGGGCTGAAATACCATTGGGTCTGACTAATGTGTGTATTTTTGTACAGAAACCAGGGAACTCTGCAGCTCAGCTCAGTAACAGCTTCCACAGAAGGCAAGCAAGTGCCCCTGCACGTTTCATTTAGCTATTTTAGGACTGGGGCAGGAAAAAACTCACCTCCGGGGAAACTGAAGCAATGCACAGTTTACTGATGTCAAGTATTAGCAACATATTGAAATTTGTGCAGCAGTACCATACTTCTTGCATGCAGAGTTTGAGGAAAAAAAGGTTAATAGCGAGAAAACGTTACCTGAATTAACACCACGGAGTATGACATAATATATAACCCACAGAACTATCTTATACAGGATCGATTTTCTCCAAAGCAATTTAGCAATGTGGCAGACACTGATGGCACTGTTAGTTAAACCAAAATGCACAGAACACTGTTAACTTGCTTGTTCAGAGAAACAAAGCCTGAGGTACTTACCAGTCTAATAAACTGTACAAAACAATGACAGCATCATAAAGGAGGAAAAGTAAACTGCAGGTATAAGGTAACTAACTGAAAGCAAAGAGAGCTCAGATAACTGACATTAGAATTCATCACAAAGAAAAGTGAAATGACAGAGGTAATAAAACAACTAAGCCCTGGCTTAAGATAAGTGAAAAGAAAAAAGAAAAAAATACTGGGATACAAAAATATGTATCCCACTAAATGCTGTAGAGTTATTAATTATGTAAGATAAATAAAGCACAGTATACTGGTTACATTTGGTTACACTCCAGAAGTCTAGTTTTACTTTCCCACTATTAAATACCACCACATACAATGTAAATTACATGAGTGCACACAACCACCAAAAGAAATAAATGTTGAAATGCTGTATTATTACCTTTATTTCTCTTTGCTCTACTGACTTTTCCCATATTTGTTGATCATATGCTCCAATCTAAAAAGAATACAGAAAAAATACCAACATTAGGATTTAAAAGACCTTGATCAAACAAAATCAATCAACCTTCAATAACAGAAGCATGAAGGCAGCAGGGTATTTACTTGGGGAGGCTTGTTTACAAAGAAACCTTTATCTTCTCCACTCCATCTCGGCTGGACAGGATCTAGCTAAGCTGTACAGGAGTTGTGATATAGGGCAGAGGTGAGCCAGACAGCCCCAGCCTCATCCCAGGCATTGTGCAAGTCACACAACTGGGAAAACCACACTCCCTCCCATTTCAGGTCAGGATTCCAGTCCCTGTACCAACAGAGAGCAGAACTATGGCAGCAACACTGACAGTTAACTTTAGAGAAATAACATGCGTAAGTAGCTGAACGATACCTTCAATTAATTTATTCTTTTTTTAAACCATCTCCCTCTCTAATTCCCATTTCATTCCACTCACTTTTACAGTTACATGGTCTTCAGTGTTATCTCTTCAGAGCACACAGCAACAAGATATATGGTCAAGCTGGTAATCAACTCGATTATAGGCCAGGGGAAACTCAAAGAATATCAGGAAACTGCCCTTTTCCCGCCAAAGAACCGATGTTCCTAGTAGACCTATTCCCAAATTTGTTCACTCCCATTTATCTGCTAGTCTATTTATTCATGAAACTCTTCCAAATAACCTAGTTTTATTAAAGTGGAGCAGGTTTTTAGTTAAAAAATTGAAATAAAAAGGAAGTGTTTTCTCTCAGGCTCTAACCTCACTACAGCCTTGTAGAAAACTATTTGTGAGAGCAGAACCACAGACTGTTGAGCTTTAAACCCATTCAGCCACTAGGTACCACACAGCAGCTCACACAGAGCCCCAGGGCAGCTACTGTGAAGAAAATTAACTCTATCACAGTCAAAACCAGCACATTGGTCCTGCAAGCACTAACTCCTAGCATTAAGACCAGTTTCAATGGGTTGTGTCATTTTAAATAACCATCAGTATAGGTAGCTATACAGGTAGCTATATTTAATTTAAGAAATTACTGTACACTTATTTATCCAACATACAGAATTACTCCATGACTGTCAGATATTTTGAAGAAGGGCAACTTTAAACTTCAGGAAATTCCCAGGTAAGATGGTGACAAGAACAACTTTGAGACAATAGATCCAAGTTTTTTAAGAAGTTATCAAAAATCATCAGTGCTTTGAACTCTGCACATTTAGTATTTCTAGGTAATATTCAGTAATGACCTCTTTTACTCTGGCAATTTGAAAGCCTTGCCATCCCAGCAGTTCTACCTAGACATATAAATCACGTGCACACACACTGCTGGTATCTGGGGTTTGATCCAGATCACAGACTCTGAGCAGTTAAGTGCAGGATCACTTTTAGGTCTCAAGGGAGAGACAGGTGTGGCTCCTGAGATCCTTTACTAACATACAGAGCTGATACAAGCTGCTCAGTCAGACACCTGAGAGAGGCAAGAGGAAAAACTCATTTGAGCAAATCTGCTTAAATTCCAGTTCACAACTGCAACAGACACAAAAGACCTGAGCACAAGTGCACACACCTTGTACCAGAAAGCATTATTCTGATTTCTCTTTTATTATTTCAGCCTTCATTAATTTAGATGTTACAAAAGTAAAGAAAAAAAAGATCCTTTTAACCAAGGACCCAACATAAATGTAAATACATACCCAGAGAAGCCAACAGGCAAACACATCCAGAAACAATCTAAAGGTACCTTCTGTGCCTCTAAACCTGATCAATCAGTGAAAAAATACCAATAATAATTTAAAAAAATTCTAATTTAGATTGGTAAAGCCCAAAGCACATCTAAAATTCAAAGAGAGAACAGTAAACTGAATTACTGAATTGCCCTTTCTCAAATAAAAATAATATTTCCCATTCACAAGAGCTAAACAATTTCTATAGTTTGCTACTTGAAAACTTTAGGGAAAAAAATCTACTGGGTTTTTGGTAATAATAAATACTTCACACCTCTCACTTGGAAAAAAATTGATACTGTAGAAAATAACTAGGGAGTCAGGCACTGTACTGGGCAGAATCAAGCACTTACTACAATTAAAGTAATTAAACCAAAGGAAGTTTAAGAGCTAACTCCACCTGGATAACAGCCAGCAATTAAAAAGTCAATATATTGAATAACCACTCCACCCAGGCATTTATATCTAATTGTTCTGGCTTCTTCTCTAAATACATTTCAAATGAATTTTCAGACCTTCCTGGTTTTCATTAAATTTGCTAAGAAGAGCCCCAAGTGAAATTTTTGTGCTGCATAATATTGTGTCCTTCCCTTCCCACTTCAAAAAAACCACAAAATTCTTCCTCCAAGGACAGAGAAGGGGATGCAAGTCTGTGTCCCTCTCCATTATGCAAGAACCAAATGAGGAAGGAAGCCTTTGTCCCAATAAAGCTGCAAAGCAAACTCTATTCCTAATTCCATTCATAGCTGAAACTGGTGTAGAGTTGAAAGTCTTTAAAACAGCATTCTTCTTTTAGACAAATAACAGACCATTTTTTTAAGAAATTCTGGGAAACACCAGAACACATCTAAGGCAAGGAAGTTGACTGATTAAAAATCCTACAAATATTTCTTTTCCCTCTCTAGGGAGCCCAGCTTCCATCTCCACATAAAGACAAGAAGCAGGGATTTTGCCATTCATGTTTTTCTTTCAATGTTGCCCCATAAAGCAACTCTTCCAGTAGCAGGTAAAATAAAAGAGCCAAAACTACTTTAAAGGACATGATCTTTTACAGCTGTTTTATTGGAGGAGTGGATCTGTCCGATCACCTCTGAACAATTTCAGTTATTAAAATCTGAGCACAGCATTATTTGTGTTTTAACAAAGTTTTAGAAGCACTTCAGGGAGGAGGAATGCATGTCCCTCAGCACATCAAATTCAGACCTGATACTCAATTTCCCTTCTGGCCATCTGCATAGGCATCCCTCTATACTTGTTTTAAAAGTGTGTCAGAAGAAAACACTTGAGAACAAAGCCATCCTTATAAAGTAGCATACCAGATACTGGTACACTTCATTTCCCAAATTAAACAAAAATAGGTAGAACTAGTGTTACTGAAACAAGACAAGTAAAAAAACACAGGCAATAATTTGTTTTCTCTCCCTTATGTCAGCAAAGCACACCTAGAGTTTGTGAAATTCTTGCAGAAATCATTGAGAGGTGTGTTTCATTTATAACAAATGAAATTATAACATATAATGATTACCAGAAATGCTAGACACCTGTATGAATTAAATTCAAGAACATAATTTGTGAATTAATTGAAGAATGTAAATTAATATTAGCAAACCTTCCCAGGTTTAAATTATCAAGAGCACCAGTCAATTCCATCTTTGAAGAGTATTTGCATTTGAATTGTTTCACGTAAATGTAATGGAAATCTAAATCAAATGCAGGCTCTGGCTCTTGGCTACCCATGTAATTCTTTTCAATTGTACATCCCTGCAGGGCACTGAAAAGAAGCCTAGCACCTAGCAATGCCAAAGAAATTAAGCTCTAAAGGCAAAGAAAAGGAAGGAATAACCTTCCAGAGATAAGATCAGATTGGAACTTGAAGAATTTAAATATATACAAAGCTTGATCAAGGCAAGGTTTCCCCCAGCATGCAACTGTCCCCAGGGCTCCTCCACAGGCTTCAAGCTTCCTTGTCTGGAACTGTTCCAAAATTAATGCCCTGATCCACTCCAGTACTTATACATCCCTGAACCCATCAGCTCTGCCCGGAGTCTCATCCATTATAGTTGCAAGTTCTGCAGTATCCTTGAGAGAAAATTTAAAGTATGAAACATGAGAGTCAAAAAAATTGTACAATTTTTATGTATACAACTATAAGAAAGGCTTTTAAAATCTCTTCAAGACACAATGTAAGACTGTTTGTCACTGATACTTTCAGTCTATCACTCCAGTCTACAATTGGCAACAGACTTTTTTTTAAGCAAACTATACAACACAATATCCCAATTTTAATCTGATTTCACACAGAAATTTATTCTAATTCATTTCATGAAATATCTAATCCATAAGGATCTGAAAATTGTACTCTATAGCATTTTTTTTGTTTATTATGATTTGGCAGAAAATAAATTAACAGAAAGTCGGATAACAAGCCTATCTTATGATTTTTAAATATAAATTTTATCACCAAGCATCAACAGCAACACAACCCTGTTGTAGGAAACTTGTCAGTAACATGTTGTAGATATTAGAACTTGTGGAATAACCTGCCTGCAGCAGAAGTAGATAAACTAGTAGATGTTATTTTATATACACTTCGTTTAAACTGTGCATCTCAGGCCTCCTCAGTGCCCAGATTCCATCCAGTCTATCCAGATCAGTTACCTCTAAAGAGTTCAGTTCTCAAGACCTGGTGCCTCTAAACACTAAGGAAAGAAGATGAAAGGAATTCCGTTTCTTTATGTTTTTGCAGCACTAACAAACCTTCTTCAAGCAGCTATACAAATTTTTGGCATGTAAGAGATTACACGCAAAGACTGAAAACTGCAGCCACTCTTTTGCAATGGAAAAGCAGGGGTTTAGCATCCTAAATTAACTAAGCATAATAAGCTTTCCAACAGGTTTTCTTGGAAAAAAAAGTTTTCTCACAAGTAATTAATTGCAAAAAAATTGTTAAGTTGCCTGTGACTTGGTATGAGATATTAAGTTACACAATTACACATTTGGTAAAACTAAACTCATCTGATAGAGCTAGCTCTTTACTGAAATATTAAATAAATTTCAGTTCCTTTTTAAGTGCAGACTCCTCATAACGTTTCCGGTTTTTAGGAGGTATGCGCACCTCTTGAAATTATCTAAATTAATTGCACTTATTCCTTCCCAATCAAATACATCAGAAAGCATTTGACAACATTTCTTCATACATCTAAAATTTGTTTGGCACCTGTGCAGTTTGGTTTTATAACATGAACAGCAATTAGCATAAGTAAAGCTATTGAAATAAAAATTGTTGTGTTTTCAAACAAAGCCCGGTGCAAAGGGCTTTTGCACTGTGTAATATTTCTTCCCAAGGCCTTTCTCATAACAAACCACATGTGCATCAAGATTGAATTTGAGCTTTGTGAATGACACTGATATTCGCTTTAAGCTAATGTAGTGATGGTATCAACCTGTAGCCCAATACTCACAAGGTCTTCTGATTCTAATGGAATTGATCAATATTTCAGGAGACATTTATAATTTATGACCGTGCAGACTGGCAAAGATTATAATCCTAAGAATACATAGCATTTCCTGTTGCATCTTAAAACTTTAATGTTTATCAATAATGAAACCTGCATGCTAAGCTTTGCTCTTTAAAACCTCTAAACACTTTTACATGCCACATCACAATGGTATTACAAATCCAAAAGATAAAAGATACAAGATACAGAGTTTGGTAAATAAAAAACAAAGTTGCTTCTTTGGACTGTCTACCAATGCAATTAAGAGTCTGACACCTTATTCAAACATTTAGTGATAAAATACTAGCTAATATGCTTTACTAGCTTTTATAATCCAACATTACTAAAATAACTACATGATTTTATGTATCAAATCTAGTATTAAGATATCAATATATAAGTAATTTCTATACAAGTAATACTATTAATTTTAAAAATATATCTCATTTTCTCAAAACCCAGAACAAGATTATTAAAAGTTATTTTAAACCCTTTTTTTTTTTTACATTAACTGATCCCCACTGCAGCAAAGGCAATACTCTAGTAGCTCAGTAGTATAATTATCTCTGTTGAAGTAGACTTCTACTCTTAGGATGATTTTCTTTTTCAGGAGGTTTTTCATTTTCCAGGGTGGTGCGTTTTTTTCAATTGATGAGAATCATAGAATTTTTTTTAATCAGAAGTAACAATTCCACAGTTATAAATTCAAAACTCTGCCCCTAATATATACACACATAATTCCTCCCTTGTCCTTTTCCATTTGACTAAAAGTTACTGAACGCTTTGCTTTTACCAGACAGCGTACAACTATTATGTGGTGATTCCTGTCTGTGGTTTATTAGCTAAGTTTGACGTAGCTTAGTTGTCTGGTCCACAAATCCACCATAAACAAAATTGAAAAACACTCTGAGCTACTCAAAGTTGTCTCCTCCTGAAGGGAGGAGAATCATGGAATTTGGCCCCAGAAGGAGAGCTGAAACCAACTACTGTCAAGAGTAAAATTAAGCAATTCAAAACTTGGAGTTATTTATTCTTAACTATTTGAATTGCCAACTAATGACCCGCTTAAATTCTGGCAATAACTGCAGCAGCACTGTATTTACAGCCATTTCACTGAACAATAATTTTAATTTTAATCACAGACATTTCACTGAACAAAAAAAGGCTTACTGCAGAGACACTGTCCCTTTCAGAGTCTCATAATAGGCAATTAAACATTTATCAACTATGTATTAATAGTTTTCCTGGTTTATTCTTTACAGATGAATTCTTGTTAACATCTATCAGCTATGCTTATTTATTGCCCTAATTGTTTACAGATTTTAGTGTACCTACTAAAACCAAAAAACATCTTTTTTCATCACATAATTAAACAGAAAGAAAAACTATATATGTAAGAATAGTTAAAAACCGTTTGCAGGTTAAACCAAATGAGAGTACAGGAATAACCAACACCTACTCTAAGCTATATCCTAGTGACATGAATTGGACACAAGGGGTAACTTTGCATACCATTTCTTTGGTTCAAGTCGACTACAGAGCAAAACCTAAAAAGAGGCATAGACTGAATGAGATTTCATCTCCCTAATTAACGGCAATTAAGCACAATCTCATATGATAATGTTTACCTATCTTCAAATTTCAAACTGAAGTCTTCATGGAATGGAACAGATTGGAACCTCCAAGGGTCATGTAACCCAACCTCCTGCACAAAGCAGGTCCAGTTACACCAGGTCGCTCCAGGACTTAACCAGTAGAGTTCCAAACCTCTCCAAAGACTGGACATTTCACAGCCTCTCTGAGGTTCTGTCTCGATGCCTGGCAAACCTCAACTTATAGCTTTTTATCCTTATATCTAATCAGAATTTCCCACTTTTCAACTTGTGTTTTTTTCCTCCCCTGCAATCCCTGTGCATTCCGACAAGAGCTTGGTTCCATCCTCTCCACAGCCTCCAAAGCAGGAGATGTCATAGCAGTTAAGTGCCCCTTTCTGCCCTCTCTTATTCAGGCTGAGCAAACCAAGATCTCTCAAAGTCTCTGCACCTCACCCGACTCAGCCCTATAACGACCTTGGTGTCTCTCCACTGGACCTGGCAAGGAATGTCAATACCTTTCTTGTACCGCTCAGCCCAAAGCTGGACACAGCATCCTAAATGCTGTCTCACATGAGCTGAACAGAGGGGAATAATCCCTTCCCTTGGTCCACTGGCTACACTATTGCTAACAACACCCAAGGATTTAAGACCTCTCTAACTTCTGGTTTGGGTTTTTATTTTTTTTTTCATGATAATTTACTCACACAAAACAAAACAGCCTCAAGATGTAACTGGGAAAAGAAAACCACCGTGGCAGTCTCATTATTCAATATAATTCCCTGAAGACCACTGGAAATCCAACAATTTTACCAGTGTTGCAACTAGGATTTTAAAACAGCATTGCCCTTACATCCCTGATCATTTCCACTTCCCACAGCACATTTTCCTTGTGCCACTGCATTCATCTGGGTGGCTGGAAGATCAATCAAATCAGACAGGAAGAGAAAAGAAAATGTTACATTATAGTTTAGCCAAGCCTAATGACACAATTTAATAATCAGACAATCCCTCTCAAGACAGAGGGATTTCATCTCACTGATCCCCCCATTAGAGAGGTTCAGCTCCTTATAGATTCACAGTCTTTGTTTTAACTAGATCAGTTCCCTGATCAGATTCACTACATAAATGTACAACGGTCTGTGGGAAGGCAAAGCAGGCGTGGGAGCCTACAGGCAGGGGAAATGCAAGCCTGCTTAGTTCAGCCGAAGCACCGATTTGAGTGATCTTTTGCACAAGTTTCAGAAACCCTCATTAGGTCAGGTGACTAATTGAGTACTGAATCCCAGCACTACATGGAAGGAAACGATCTAAATATATGTTTTTTCCTCAATGCTTTCATGAATGCCAGCTCCCACACTTGTCAGGTTTTAGGACTTGTTTCACCATTCAGAGTTTTAGGTAAAATAGCCACACAGCCTGAATATTTGGCAAAACTGCCTTTGGTGTCAGGGTCGCCAATGCATCACATGAATTCAGCGACAAGAAGGAAATTAGGTGGTTTCACGGAAGGGCATGATTTCCGTTTTATTTCTCCTTTATTAACTTGATACAGAGAGACTGTCTGAGCAGCCGGGGATCAACTAAGGAAAGCTAAAGCCCTGACAGAATTCAACTTGACCAGGGACATCAAGTGCAACAAAAAATAGCTGCTTCAGATTTGTTGATGATAAAGGGAGTACTAGGAAAAATATGGACCCCTTCTGGAAGGAAACGGAAGACCTGGTTACCCAGGACATGGAGAAGGTCGACGTCCTCAACATTTTTGCCTCAGCCTTCACTACCAAGTGCTCCAAGTTGCAACCTGGTCTGGTGGGAGGTGAACGTCAAGGTCCTTTCCAGCCCAGGACATTCTATGATTCTATGAATCTAAATTGGCAAGTATAATCTCGGGCTAATGAGCTGTAAAACACCGAGCATTACAGCTCTTAAAGCAATGCCATTAGAACTCTCATTTTGCCCTTTAAAAATATGAGAGAGGAAACATCTCATTTGTTTTATGGTGCCCTTTAATAGCTGTACCCAAGGGACACCCAGAACAGCAGAAAGCTGCATTGGCAAAGTTAACTGATACGCAATCAGATGCAGGATTCAGCTTCAATTCATTAAGTTCCATTTTGTCCTCCCATACAACCATACCCAAGAGAAGGAACAACATAATTATACAAATTTGTTGACAATATTGCAGGAGAGAAAAGTCTCCATTTTAGCATCAAGTTTTCTATAAGGATAGAAAATTGGAAGGCTGTTAAGGTAAATTTACATATAGCCTCCAAACTGGAAACAAGACCAACAATTTCATGTCTACTATTATCTGTAAAACTTGAAAGTATTCTAAGAAATAAGTGCAAAAAGTTACAATAGATGTAATATTTTAAATTATTAAGAAAATTATTAGCATCTATTACTGTTACTGAGGCAATACTTCAAGTACACATAAAGTATCCTTATCATACAAAAGATATGCCACCAGATACTGAAATTGTTTAAAATTTGTGGGGGTGTCAGATTTTTTCAGAGGAAACATTATGATGGTTTCTCTGTAAAATTAATCCATTACAAAGCTGAAGCAAATTCAGTATTCTGGTAAATACACTTAATCCTAAGGATATTAAGTAACAAAATGCATCTATGTAAGCTGTAGCTTGGTAGCTGCCTGGAACCCTTCCAGAGAGCAATGCAGACAACCCTGCCACTCCCTTTTATTGCAAGAACCAGGGCAGCTCCAAGGGCTGAAAACAAGCCAGACAAACCCTGTCTGACACAAGAGGATCTCAGCACTGTGCTCTGTAGTGCAACCAGAAACACAGCAGAGGTTTAATTTATCTTAGCTACAGAGCAAACCTGTATCTAGCAGATTTCATGCCTTGCAAAAGTATTTGTACCAGCTGGGAAATGCAATCATTGGAAGCACTAAAGCTCTGTCCGTGCAATCTCGTGTCTCAAATAAGAAGCTGCTATAACACATTGAATCTTACAATCCAACCTTAAATAACTCAGAATTGATTACTGTATTTTTACAGGACAGTAATCAAGAGCTCCAGCGCACTAAAAGCAGAATAAGTCTATTGCCACAACAAAAAACAAGTTTACATAATAAAAGGTCTGACCTTTTAAACAATTAAGGGTATTACTAAATCATCCTCGTGTGAGGAGCTCAATTTCAGACAATAGCATGAGTCATGAAGAAACATGTTGTTTGCAAAACTTGCCTAAAGTAGGGTTGGAAGAGCTTAATTGCTTAACTCCTTCCATTAAAGGAATATAAAAATGTCTCTTGTTTGAGAAACCAACAAGCCTCTGAAATTCAGTAGACACATAAATACATCAAAAAATACATGGAAATTGAAAACTAAGAAACACAAGGAGCAAGTCATCTGCTCAATATTTCTTACACAACCTCAACCTACTTAAATACTTCTTAGTCATGTATGACTAGAAATACCAGAAGTTCTTCATGTTCCTTTTTCAGGGCATTCATACACCAAAATTTATTAATCTGAAAATACCTCCCCAAAACAATTTATTTTTCTCATTTTATCACACAGGCAAGTCATATCCATTTGATCAATATTGACTGCAACCCCGGTTCTCTCCTGCCCCAGAAACAAACTTCTACTGCCAGAACGTGCTAAGTTTTGATCCCTCCTCACCTTCAATTCCAGTCACCGTTGCAATGAATCTGGAGATCTAAAAGACAAGGCAAGTGGGACAACTCTGACAACTAAAATAAAAACTGACATAAAAATTTTAAAGTCTGTGCAACCACCAGTTCACAGAGTTCAGGAGTCTGCCATCATAAGCAATCATATAATAAAAAATGTATTTGAAAGGGCAAAAAAAAAAAAAGTCTGCTATCAACCAAACACTAGCACAGCTCTTTTCTGCTGCCCAAATTGAAACCTTTGGTGCAAACAACAAACAACAAATTAATAAATAAGTAAAAAGATCATGGGTAAAAGAGTCTAGATACTCCCAGGAACAGATCACACCATACTATAAAGTTAGGGAACCCCTTGGGGTTGTCAGCCTGATCGAGGAGAACCCTCAATATCTAAGAAATTATAATCTAATAAGCATGAACATTTACATGAGATGCAACTTCTCTGCCATACAGCCCTTTGTCTCATAACATTCCACTTCTTCGTACTGAAAGTAGCACAACTTGCTCATTTGGCAGACCCCAGTCCACGTGTGGATTACAATTAAATTTTGTTCACACCAGGGAAAATACTGGCATCTGGTTTATGCAAGATCTTATCCCTCGTGCAGATAGCTCAGTTTTTCACGAAGTAACAGAAGTCACCTCATCACAGTTCCTTGCCATAAAGGCACCATGAAACTTCTGGCCAAGCAGACCTCTGTAGAAGCCTACAGAGACTTGCAGCAGAGATATTGTTGTTACTATGAACAAAAAAAATGGAAATGTGTGTGAAATCACTGGAAAACATGACAGAGCAAGGGTTAAAAGAATGATCTGTACTGATAAGAAGTAATCCTGCTAGCAGCAGCGCTCTAGGAAAAGGAAAATTGAAGAATGTGTTGTTTATATCAAGACCAGAAGGCCTGCCCCCTGTAAGATCACAGCACAGTGACTCTTCAGCACAAGATCCTGCCTTCCTAACACCAGGAGGATGGAAATTTGGAGCATATCACAAATGGCATTCCTTTTCCTGTATGACCAACAGGAAAACAGACATATATTAAAAAAAAAAAAAACCAACAAAAAAAACCCAAAAACAGATAACAAGCATGAACCTCATTTAAGATTTACAGAGTTGCAGGCTCTTTCTTGCATCAAAGGACCTTTTATATAGACAAAGCTGAACACCATAAAAGATCTGTCCAAGGACTAGTGCATCAACACCAATGAAAACAACCTCAGAGACAGGATGAGGACCCGACATCCAGAATCTCTTACAGTGCACAAAGGAGGTCCTGGCCAGACCAAATGCACACACAGCTTGGTGCTTGGGAGTACTATCATTATTATGATATCAACATATATAAGTGAATGAGTGCAAGTGGGTAAAATCAGAATCATTCCCCCCTTCCATGAGATCCTGCACAGCATTTCATTAAATAAAATCTTTTACAAGTCATCTTCCAAGCCTTTAAAAAATGGGATTGGATCTGCAAGCAAGAAACTGTTCAAAACCACAGTATACTTCCACTGATATTTTTACAAAAATACTCTCTGTAAAGCTTAAATAAGAGAAAGAGTACACAGTATAAAAATCCAAACAAAAAATCTTCATTAAATTGTGAATTATTTTCAAATTTGTTTAATGTGTAATTGAATGATTGGTATAAATTAAGTCAGTAAAATTCATTTTTCTGCCTTTTCAACTGTACCTTTAATTCACAGTTGTGAAGACCTCAGCAAAGCATACCAGTATTGTCTTATTTCTAGAAATTACCCGTTGCTGTGTAGAAGTTAACCAGAATTCCTATTTTGAAGACCATTGCCATCGTTCAGCCCAAGAAGAACAATAGCTCACAGAAACTTATTAAACCATTGACAGCCAAGAAAAAAAAATAATCATCCCACCTTATTTATGTCCTTAGTAAAGATGCACCTCTCAAAGTTTAGTGAAGTATTCAGCTTTTTAAAAGCAATTTAACTGAATAAGCCAACTTGCATATTAATGTCAAGGATACGATGATTGGAAATTGTTAAAATAGTAAATTAGAAAGTGATATCAACATTTCTGTGCAAATATGCATCAAAAGATACAGTAATCAGGCAATATTGTAATTATCTGTATCTCCAAATGAGAGTTTTTTCTTCCCCCCCCCCCCCAACTTTTTTTCCTAACTACCTACTAAAAATCCCCAGCTATCTCTGTTGGTTATGGATTACACTGTTTTTTGTTGCTGACAGAAAATACATTTCAATTCTTACTTTCTACTTAAATACAAGGATTCTTCTCTGAGCTATGGAAACCACATATTCCTGTACATTAATTAACACTCTACTAAGAACGAAAATTTTCTTTCCTTTTTTCCATAGCACAAGCAACCAAGGGAGTAAGGAGTTTTCAACATAGACCAAAAGCTGCTCCATTTCATTAGATAGTTACTAAATACTTGCTTACTTTTGGAAGTAGAGTTTCAAGCTACTTGCTCTCATACAATGCTAACAAGCAGTGCAGAAGTATTTTACATTTCTTATACTTTACAGATAAACACAATAAGCCACCATAAAAAACAAACTGGAATCTTACCTTCTTCTGGTACCAAACTATAGCATCAGTAACTTTGGACGCCATTTATTCCACTGAACTCACAGAGTCATTTTAGGCTGTTAACAGAAAGAGACAGAAATTTACTTCCACCTTCCCTGTGAGGGCCAAGATAGAGAGAATGTAGAAACACTCCCATTATCTGCAAAGCACTGAACAGCTGTATTTACTTTACACATTGGCTCACTGCTATTTTAGTAAGAGTTTGGGTTTTCTCCTCTAAGCAAACAAAACACTACAAATCTGCTGCCACAGGACATCAGAAGCCTCAGTTTTGTCCTTCCTTCACAGTAGAACACAGGTTGCACAGAGATGATCTGTCATTGTCTCACAAGAACCTCATGAGAATTATATTTCACGTTTTTTTTTTTACTGATAAATTAAGCAACCTGTAGTTATTAGCCCAGCACAGTATTCTGAAGTCCAGGAATAATTATGTTATAAAATGCAAGAAAAATTCATACAGACTATTAGATATGTTTGGGAAAAAAAATCAGTGCTAGAACTTCACTAACCATAAAATTAATATCCTCATGAAAACAATAGAACAAAACTAGTCAAAAGGGAAAAAAAAAAGGAAGAGAAGCATGTTTTGCTCTAATGGTAAAAAATAGCAATAGCATTAGTTTAAAAAAAAAAAAAGAAGAAGAAAATAAAAGGTTTCAGGTCACATCTCTCTCACACTGGAGAGTCCAGAACTGGACTCAGCACCCCAGGTTGGCCTCACTGATGGCAAGAAGAAGAAGGGGTAGCTTAGCCCCCAAACACCAAACTATGCCTCAAGATCAGCCTCTCAGAAAAGAAAAAGGAAATTAAAAAAAAAAAACCCAAACCACCAAACCACAAAACACACAATTCTGGGTTTATTTCTGATAAAAATATCACACTTATAATGTTGTCAATAATGTTACTCCCTATATTTCTTCACCGAATGGAAACAAAAATTATTAACCCATAGGTAGTTTTTACAGTGAAAGACTAAATGTGATCTTTATCTTTCTCTTTGATTTAAAGACATTTGTTTACAGCTTTTGCATAGATAAGGAAAGCAAAGAAAAATGCAAGATCTAAGAAATGGAATGGAAACTGAAACTGTGCAATAAATTAAAATAAGAGTCTTTATGAAAAGCCTAAGCATTAGAGCAACTCATGACACTTTATTATATGTTGTTCATCACCAAAAATTACAGGTTTTTCCTCTTTTTAAAGTAGATATTAGATTACTTGATGGTACCAGCTGTTAGTACAAAAATCGCAAATATTCCCTCTACAAAAGCCCTATCAACACAGCCATCTGCCAAGACAGTTCTTGGAAAGAAAAATGGGCAAAATGTCCAGCACACAGCTGGATAAAAACACCATGCCATGGGCAAGCAATTGGCTGACAGGTTGGGCACAAAGAGTTATAGTGAATGGGTTCACATCAGACTGGCAATGGGTCACGAGTGGGGTTCCACAGAGCTGCATCTTAGGCCCAGTTCTCTGCAACATCTTCATAAACAACCTGGACACAGGACTGAAAGGAATACTAAGTAAGTTTGCCCATGATACTAAACTGGGAGCAGCTGTCGACTCCCTTGAAGGTAGGGAGGCCCTGCAGGGAGACCTTGACAAATTAGAGGGCTGGGGAATCACCAACCACCTGAAGTTCAACAAGGGAAAGTGCCGGATTCTGCACCTGGGATGGGGCAACCCTGGATGTTCCTACAGACTGCGGAATGAGATGCTGGAAAGCAGTGCCACAGAGAGGGACCTGGGGGTCCTGGTTGATGGCAAGTTGAATACGAGTCAGCAGTGCCCTGGCAGCCAGGAGGGCCAACCGTGTCCTGGGGGGCATCAGGCAAAGCATCACCAGCCGGGGAGGGAGGGGATTGTCCTGCTCTGCTCTGCACTGGGGCAGCCTCATCTTGAATATTGTGTGCAGTTTTGGGCACTGCAATATAAAAAAGACATTAAGCCACTAGAGAGCACCCAAAGGAGGGCCACAAAGATGGGGTTGTCCTGTGCAGGGCCAGGAGTTGGACTTGAGGATCCTTTGGGTCCAACTCAGTATATTCTATAATTCTATTTATTTAAAAAATGATCCTCCAAAAGATTCGGTTCTGCACTGACAGTCTTCTCTGACTTGTGTATGGATGTACTCATATTTTACACAGTGTATTACTTAAAAGATACTGTCATTAGTTTGGATATGCACCATATACACTATAGTACAAACCTGAAACAGCCTACATTTATGATCTCTAACAGTGCAACTCCAATATCTTTTACACAACTTCAGATAAAATTACAACCCAAGATAAAGAAATGTCTCAGAGAGCTTAGACAGTCATAGCAGATTTCAGAAATATCAGAACACTGACGATTGGTGCAACTGAGCAAACAAACACCGCAATTTTCCCACTGTTGATAATATCATCATGTAAGTCACATCAAGTCAGCTAAAGCTGGCAGCCATGACTGTGTCAACATCTGTAATTGTTTCTGTCTCATTTGTTTCTGATAATAGAGTTTGGTTTTCTAAAAGCAACTATCAATTACTAAGAATTCATTTGCACAATAAATATAAAAACATTTATATCACTTAAAGCAAGAAGTCCAACAGAGACTTTGATATAACCTGGCATATTACATAGACTGGTCACTCTTCTTTCTCGCATACACAAAGCTTACAAAAGGATTTCCTTTCTTGTTTGAAAACCTATTCAATTAAACTTAAATTTAAAACCCTTTGCTATACTGGACTAGAGACTCAAAGTGACACAAAACCCTTTCCCACACACACAAAGCCTCCACATACATGACCTAAATCTGCTCGGTGCAGGAAGGGGCCACACAGATATTGATCACACCTGCACCCTCGCCTTCCCCTCCTTTGAGTCCCCATCTTGAAGGATCTGTAACTCCTCCTCATTTCTCTTAAACCAACATCCCCTCTCACACATAAAATACCCTGCTTCCTACCATCATAGTCACAGGATGAGAAAGAGGTTGGAGCAACTCATTATGAGCAGTAAAGAACTGCTGAACCTGCACAGAAACCTTTCCCTCAACAGCTACGTTAACTTGATCTCTCTCTCCAAGGTCAATGATTTTTCAGGAAACCAAGGTTAACTCATGAATCCAAGACTTCAAACTGTGTCAAATATGGCTAAAAATTGGATAAGCCATTTTAAAGGCAGTAGCCTTTGTTTGCAGTAGTTTTCCAATTCACTCAAAAATCCATTGCCTCAAGAAACAATTACATCACGAAACTATAAACCAAGTATAATGAAGTAGTTTTACTTGATTTCTATCAACAAACGTGTTATTTAGATTATCCATGGTTTTCATATTTTTAAGAAACTCTGTACATTAAATCCTCCATAGAGTCTATTTTGGTGGCATTTAAAGCATATTTGCATACACATTTGCATAAACAAATGCAAATACGATGCTTACAGAAGTAAATACGACAAAATCATGGGATGGATGTCTCAAAACAGTGTGTGCTAAGTAAAAATACCTCTACAAGGAAATATCACATGCTTTATTCAAGAGAGACACAACCATTCTGAGACAGCACTGTAATGAAAGGTGAAAAGGCTTATTTAATTATTTCTGGGCACTGTTTCTGGCTCAGGGGCTTGCATTTGTCTGTGGTTTGATTTTTCGGTTTGTCTTTTGGTTTTGGGGGGTTTAGAGAGGTGAAGTGAGACTTTATGAGTTTAACACGCTCAGCCTGAAGCTAACTTATCTGAGTGAGAAATGGATGGTAACAATTCAAGGCCCTTAAGCTGCAGCCCTGGCTCTGACTCCGCATCTGCCCACAGCTCACTGAACACTTCAGACTGGAGACAAAGTATCGCAGCAATTTCAGAACTCTGCACATTTATTACAGGTTAATCTGTCATTCAGTTGACAGTTCATATTGATCCTGAAATCGGCCTGTACGAGCCACGCATATCAGTATCGATGGGGTAAAAGTGAACAAGTCAAAGCAGCTGAGAGCACTGCCTGTTCTTCTGCCTGATCCTCCTCCCATCCCCTCCAGCCCCATCCATCTGTTCCATGTTCTCTGTTGAATATCCGCATCTGGGACAGGGACCAGCTTTAGCACTCAGTTGTAAAATGGCCTGTCCAGAATAACTACTACAAGACGAACTTAATCTTAACTAGCTTCAGACTTAATAGCAGCACAAAAAATACTTCCAACTTCAGAGACCAGACAGAGCATCCAAATATAAAAGCTTGATCACAACATCTCTGTAACACTCAACAGAGCTGTTCATTACATTTCCATCAAACTCACAGTTAATGCTACGAATAACAAGCAATGTTTTTTAATCAAAACTTCATTATTTCCTTAAAGCTAAAAGCAGATTATCTGGTTTTGGTGATCCCTACTCAGAAGTGGGGTTTCTTAGCTATTTCCAGTTTCAGGGCATAATCATATTCCATTTTAAGCAAGTACACACTACACCTCACAATCAATTGAGCAGTTTCTCAAAGGCCACAGAAATCTATATTTAGATGTGTTCAGGTAGCTAAATGCATGCAGCACTGCAGTGGTTATTGTGTAAGAAAGGATTTAAATAAATTCAAAGTAAGCATATTTAGAAGTTTTACTCATATCCTCAGAGTTTTGGCAAACCTAGTCAGACAAATACATGTCTTTCTAAATGACAGTCTACAGTAAGTGAAAGCAATCTGAATTCTGACACAAGTCCAGAATAAAAGCGTGTTCCTCATAGTGACAAAGAAAACAAATGACAATTTTTTGAAGAATATACAAATTTAAGCAGTGTCAACTAGCAAAGGACGTAATTAAAAATACAACAGAAGCAAGGACACATAGGCAAATAGTTGCTTTCCTTGCCTGTAAATACTGTGAATCACTAAGTATTTCGAGGAGCCTGTTTCCTCTATAACAATCCCAACCTGAATGGTCAGGATACCATCCAGCTGTTGAGTCAAGAACTTGAATGTCCTTCTCATTATGATCATGGAATGATGAAGTGATCAATTTGGCACGTTCCCTATACATCATCAGGAGTAAAATTGCAAAACTCTGGCATTTGTCTCAAATGTTTTTTAAAACACCACTGATTTTTATTACCTTCAGAAGAACTTACGTTCACAGCAAATTAAAAAGGTAGTTTTAAAAAGGTTGCTACATAAAGCTATGAGAATACTAGAAGCTGGTTTCAATTGCTTTCCATGATAGACCTGTTTTACCATTATTAGATCTTCCATATTACAGTTTCACAATCACAGGCATAAGTTCACTGGTGTGTAGAGTAAGAAGAGACAACAAATCAGAATAGTAAAACCCATGGCCTAAACTACTAATTTTGTAGCAACATTCATATCACACAACCTCTCTTAAAACATTATACCCGCTCATGCACAGCCAGAAAATAACTTTAATGACGAAAAATACTTCACTTTCCAGGTTCAACATCAAGAAACAAGTTAACATTATCATCAGATTGCTGACATTATTTGATATTTTAAGTTAATTCTAAATGAGCCCAATAATCAGCTGAGTCACATTAACAATCCGTTGTCGACTGAAGAGCTGCTTGTGCCATGATGTAACAAAACAACGCAGGTTATCAGAGTAAGGCAGATACAGCATTAAACTTACCAGAAGTCATCCTTCCCACACTCAAATCCAGGGGAGTTCTGCCACTGTCACAAAGAACAGGATTAAACCCTTGAAGCAATGTGCCAAAGGAAGCGTTCTTTTTCATGTGCATTACAAGTAAACCATTAAACCTACATTTCCTATTTGAAAGGGAACATCAAATACTATGTGATGCATCCAGTGTTCTTTTTAAGCACTTTATCTATGCATCGCTGTTCTCAAAGGAGCATTTCAGAATTGCAAATTGTATACAACCAAAAGAGAAACTTGTCACTCCCAGGTTCACACCTTTCAGTGGAAGTTTTACCATATTCCATTCAAGCTAGCCTCAAGAAAACCTGAAGCAGGTAAAAGGGAAGGATAAAAGTAAAGTTACATTAAAAAACAAACAAACAAACAAAAAACCACAAAACCCACCAAAAAACAGACGCTGCTAACTTAAGGACCATATGCAGCAACCAGCACGAAAAGTACTCTTGCTGCCATGCCTGCTAAGCCCTCCCAGGTTGCTGTCTTGCAATCCAAGGTCGTTAACAGTTTGTAAATAAAGAGGAATTAACATACTTGCTTTCCCCAAGGAACACCAACAACTCTGCTAAAGCTGGATACCAGCATTCCTAAGATGCTGCTTGAGAATGAGAGTCAATTTTCAAACTTTGCTCTTCATGCTATCAAAAGAAGAAATACTAACAAAACCACTGAAAACCCAAAATACAATCATCCCCAAACAACAGATTTAAAAAAACCCTGAACATCCCTATATCTATATTTGGGGAATTTTTTGTTTATTGGAGGAGTTGATCAGGCCAACAGCATCAACAACAAAATATGAATCAGTGTCTGTGCTGGCTGTTTTGTAACAAGCCCTGTACTTCATGAACAGAGATGTACCAAACACGTCTCATGACACATACAGAGACTTGGTAGCATGTCCATGCCTGCCTGTGCCTCCAGTAAGGTGTCAGGTACTGAAAAACTGATACTTTATCAGGCCTCTGTATTCTGCCCACAAACCACTGCATCTGATCCCACTTCTGCCACTGCACATTTATTCTTCCTTATAAGCTCATGCCCTTCATCACTTACCAGCCCAGGCAGGAAGATCTCACAGATGCAGCACAGAGCTTGTGAGAAACAGTTTTCAAATTCTGACGGGAAGTAGGCTCAGCTTAGCCATCTTCACTTCCACAGCAGACACACCCACACATGGAACAAGAAAGTACCACAGAAAGTAACTGTCTCCCAAGCAAAACTTGATTTTCCAGGGAATTACACAACTGTCTGAAATAGCAACAAAATGTTGACTATCAGGATTTCTGAGATTTATTTCAGGTTCTGGCAAAAGAACATTGCGTGCAGTTGCTGCAACTGCTGCAGCCATTTCTGGAATCTATGCCCTCAGCCTTAAGGTCTGTGCAAGGTCCCTAATTTTGTTACATAACTGGTTCATGGCTCCATTTGAAGTGACATGACACAATCCCACAGATACCTCACTCATAAAAATAGGGGGGGAAGGACTCTTCTACAGAGAAATCCAGGATTCTACACCTCTCATAATTTACCCTTGAGCCAGCTGCAGTATTTCTAAATTAGCAAAAAGCTTCTACTATTTAAACATATTCTATAATGGCCAGTCTTCGCGAGCGAAGATCCGGGGAAGGTCTTTCCACCTTCCAGCCTGCGCATTGGATTTTTTTATATATAAACATATTCTACCATTTAATAAAAGAGACCAATCCAGACCCTTAAAGGAAACTATAATCAAGTTAATTTTGCTTATCTTATATAAGAGATGTTAGTTTCAAAATTCCCATTAATCCAAATACAGTAATTGCTGCTAGCATAATAGATCCAAAAGCTATTTCTGAAAATGCTGTATCTTTTTAAAAAATTAAATTAAACACAGTATGTGGTCAATCTCAAGTTCTGTTCTATTTAATTCCTGGGATTTTTGTACTACATACTATACACATACATGCATATCCTATTAAACATTTGCAAACTTGTACTGAGAAATCCCTGAAATACTGCATACATATACCTGCTCTTACAGCTGTAACAACTTTCTTAAAGAATAGAATATCTATAAATACCACGTTTTTAATTTATATACACAGCCATCCTAACAAATTCTTGAAAAAAACAACAAAACAAATACAGTATCCACCTTGAAATAAAATGCTAGGCTCCTTTTCTCCTTCATGTGATTCTAAACGCAATAAATCTTGCTCACTGGAAATACTGACTTGTGTTTAGGAAGACTTGTTTATCTGTCACCAGGCACTGCACGGCAGAGTTGTGGCTTCTCAATGACTACAGTCAGGAAGCTGAAAACCACTCCTAAATCACCGAGTTTGCATCATGTTCTACAAATAGTTATCCAGCAAGTTTTTGAAGCAGCTGAGGCATGAAGTGGCTGAGCTGTCAGAAAGAGCTGCTGCCTCTTGTAACAGTCACTGTTCTGCAGGAACACAGTAGCAAATGCCGGGTCTCTGTTCTTTAAAAAGTCTCTGGAGTCATCCAAGCAAGGAATTGCAGAGTAACAAGCCTTACATGTGTATCTGGCAAGATCCTCAAAACATTCATTAAAAATGGAACACCATTATACCCAAAAGACTACCTGATAGGGTCTAATCAGCAGTTTCTGCAAAGGAAGATCATGTCTCAGTCTATCAGTATTTCTGAACATGTCAAACTAACTGATAAACATGACCAAGTGACAGAACATATGTGGACTTTCAAAGACCCTTTGGAGAGATGTCAAAGACTTCTAAAGAGACTGATGCCTGTGAAAAGCAAACATTGTCACAGATCAAAACCAGCCAGAACAAAATTTGGAGTCAACATTTTTCCCTGCCATGGGCTAACTGGATAATGAAGATTACCAGCAGCATCCAGACTGCACGAAGTGGTCTAGTGATTACCTGCTCCAGTGCCTAGGAGCTCCTTGGATCACCACTGTCCTGTAGCTCTTCCATTCAGTGCCACTCCAAGGCAAAGCGCACACAAATCCCTGGAAGCATTAGGATGCTTCACGTATAAGCATCCTAAACCCCAAACTAAACTAAATCTTCCTAGTCTGGTCTCTTCATGCTCCACCAGCCTTCACATGCCCGAGCGCTCCGCAGCGACAGAGGCAGGCACTCAGGACCTCATCCAGCACGCACATGCTCTGGTGGCTGCCTCTTTCCCAAGGTCTCATGCTAAAGGATGAGAGCATCCAGGAATCACAACTTCCAACCCCCTAAGTATGCCAACCATCAGACTTTTACTAGAAACACCAACACAGACACTCATCACACAGCTGCTTCATCGGGCGCTGACAGCTAAGGGTGGCTCACAAATAAATTGAGATGCCCCACATTCCTTCTGGCTTCCAGAACTCTGAAGAGGGAACTTCCAGCAGAAGGAATCACTCCCTAAAGACATGTAAGGTCCACACAACTGATGGCGAAGGTCAGGATGGCCTAGTGAGCCTTCACAAGGGTTTTAACCACTCTAAGGCAGTACCACCACAGTCACTACCCATCCCCAGTCACCAGCTCCCACTCCTCTTTCTACCAGCATCGGAGCCCATCACACAGGAGACAACTGTACCATTAACACTGTTAATCCTGACTATTTAAGACTATTTCCCCCCTCCTCCTCCCCCTATTTGGACCAGCAGACTAGCATTTTTATGATGTACTGCCTAAATTAAGTCCTGAAATGGAGTGAACTGAGTCCTGTCCTATTATTCCAAATTTGAAGTTTCTGTAAATAGGTCCAGCAGCTTGCTGTATTTATCTTTTACTCTTCAGAGAAGAAAAGAAAACCTGAAGTAGTAACATTTCTAGATAACAATTAATCTTAAATTGTCAAAGCTTAAGAATACAGATCAACTTTAACAATGAACAGGCAACATAAAATCAACCAAGTCAATGTTATCTATAAGTGTTATCTATGCACACCACTCAACGCTTTAAAAACAGCTATCTCAAATCCAGAAAGGAACTTTGGCAGCTCAGGGAGCTCTTCCATCCAATATACTACAGTCAGAAGAACACAGAGACACCTGAATAAAAGAGAAATGGCAACGAAAACACTGCAGTACAGCTCTGTTGATTGGTTGTGCAATCTGATTTTAAACACACATATTTTATTGGAAGAAGAATATTAAAATAATGAGGGAAGTGTTCTGAGAAGGGCTATGAATTATGAACCACTTAAAAGACTCTCCCTGTTGAAACAGGCAAGTATGAACAGAAAAAAAAAAAAGGAATTCTAATAAATTAAATGAGACTTTAGGAAATATACAGAAAATCCAGTCAAGAGAACAACAGCTTCCAATAATACAGGGAACTTCATTCATTAATTGAGCTGAGAGGATAGCAAAGCCAAATTTTTAACAGAGAAATATTATATTACAACACATAATTAGACTGTTAAAGTCAGTATCACAGGAAGTCATTGAAGCCAAGACTTTACTCCCATTCGAAAAGAAAGCAGCTATTTAATCACGCATTAACGAGAAGGGGGGAAAAAAATCAACACACAGCTGAGGAAATCTCAAGCTTCATGACCCAGGATGCAAGAAAACATCCAAAGAGATCATTGGGCTGTATTTGGCCATACAAACACTCCCCTTAACTCGACCCCTCCAAGGCCAGAAGCCAATACCAAGGAGAGAGTGTGAGCAACACACAGAACAAACTGTCCCTCACACAGATCAACACGAAGAGTGTTCAGCTGCCAAGACAGCATCTGCCAACCACCTAAACCCCAAAAGCATCTGGCGCTGGCCAACTTCCAAAATGCAAGGCTTGCACGATTTCATATTTGATGCGATATTGCTTTAATTTCTTCTCCCACTCTGCAATTGCATTTTATTTTTTAAGAACAGAGCAACAAATTATTTGCAAATGGGAGTTCAATGCAATGATTGGACTCATTCCAGGAAGCCATCGAGGCTCTCTGGAGTGCAACTACCAAGACCACCTCAAAGGAGCAAAGAATTAAATGCTGAACATTACATGTTTCACTTAAAGAGTATTCCCAGTGGAAAACAAATTTGGAGAAAGATCCCCTCTACACATGTAAATTAAGAAATAAGAGTATAGCTCTAGGAACTCTCTAATATCCTTCTACTGTAAAAAAAAAAAAACAAAAAAAAACAAAAACACATCACATGCCCAAGCTGTATTTCCAAATTTTTGACAATATAATAGTCATCTCTATCTATATGTACATGTTTGCTCTAACTTTGAGGCTGCTCTGACATGGGGTTGGACAAGACTGATGACTTCCAATGACCTCTTTCAACTAAATTATTCTATGATTACATGTAGAGCATACCCAAACATTACACAGCAATACATTATAGCCCTAATTACTATTTTTACCTCTACAGGCAATTTATTAGGCTCTTTGTGTTCTCCTTACAAATTTGAATATAATTTCTTCAAGCAGTTAACCATTTCCTCTGCACTCAGAAAGGACTTCACGAATAACATTACAGTAAACTCAAGTGAGAAAACATGATATTTAAAGCTTTCAAAGTCTTATTTTTCACATCACCACCTATCATTGAGTAAGTGGTGGTCAACCATCCTTGAACAGTCAGAGGGAGCAGTGCCTCTGACAGAGGTATCCCAAGAGTTTTGTTTTGTTTCCTTCAAAAAACAACAACAAAAAAATTACAGAAAAAACAGGCCTACCTTGCCCCGTGGGCAGAAGCAATTAAGTCTGTCTGTTTTTACCAGTGTCCCGTGGCTCCCTATTGTCCTGCTCCACCTCACCCATCATTTTTTCCCTGCCCCCCACCCATCTTAACAACCATCCCAACTATTTGGCTGGGCCAGTGGCAGCAGGCACCATGATGGCTCAGAGCTTAGTACATAGTGACCAGCAGTTGGTCACTTTTTGAAGCGGGAAGGGACTCAGTTATAACTGCCTTTTTTTGGTTGGGAACGTTAATTTCGGTCACTACCTGTCAAAAGTTTTATAAAAATTTTATAAAAACTGTGTACTTAATGTCTTTCGGTTGCCATTAACTTTGGATTCATCATCTGAGAAGTGACTCAAGTGGGAGTAGACAGACAAAGAAAGTAATTATACAAGCTTTTTGCCCTTAGTAAGCCTTGCTAAAAATTCACATAAACTGTCCGGTGATGAGTCCGTAGACAATGCTGTTTATTATGAAAAGAACACCCTCCTAGACAGAAAAAAAAAAAATTTAAAAAATAGAACCCAGTCTTTGACTGTCATTGCTCTTGCTCACAGGGGTCATGAGAAAAGAAGAAAATTTCTTCAACAAAATTTCTACTATAAATCAGTAAGAAGATATATTTAGAAAAAGTCTGGGAAGACAGCATATGTAGCTTTGGAGAATTAGGAAGAAATTATGTCCACTGCTTTCCAGTGACCCCTGCCAGCTGTGACAGGAACAGCAGTGTTCAACTCCAAGAGCTGCTCCACTCTTCGCTGCCTTGTCAACTGCCCCAAACAACACTGATGGAATTCTTTAACACATCTCTGTCCCACCCCAAAAAACACACCAATATTCAGTTACCAATAATCGGAGTTTCCGATTTCAAAACCTACAGGATTTTGAGTTCTTCCAGAATTCACACTGATGCCCAGCAGCTATGGATACAGCTAGGACCAACTTTTTGAGACCAGCTGAGCTAACTCTGCTTTGGTAGAAATCCAGTCCTACTGGAATACCTGAAATGCTCTGTGGAGTTCCCAACAATTACTGGCAAAGTATTGGTATGTCACATTCCACACAATACAAAAGGAAAAAATCTAGTACAAGCATTGAATTAAACCAACCAGGCTTCCAAATTCTTTTTCAGGTGACTCAGGCTTGTGTTTTATCCTTTGTAATATTTATATCTGAAATAAAAACATACACTGGCAGTAAAACATAGCAACAGAACATTTAACTGCACAAACATTCCACTTCAAACGCGGATCGGGATCTTAAACACACCAGTTCCAAGTGCTGCTATCAGCCCTCACCTTCAGAAATGAAAATTGCTCACAAATACTGTACAGTGGAGTCTGTGGGGGTAATGTGTGTACATACATCAGTTCATAAACACCTTACTGGAAAAGAAATAAGACTTCTGAGAAAAAGATTATCCTTTCCAGGGAGTCACAAATAAAGAGGCAAATCAAAGAAGATCACCAAAACCTTCAGAGCTACAAAAATAGCCAAAAACTTACAGCTATTTATAACCCAGAGATTTATTCACAGAACACTTTTAGCCTCTTAACCCCAGGAAAACAAAGTCTCATGCCAAGTGCTAATGTATATAACAGAAATATATCCTTCTGCCACTTACTGACCACTCCAAGTGCAGCTAAAGATATTAGGATTCACTTACTAGGATTAACAGGTTATTTCAAGGGATGCACTTCTCCCTGATAAAACAGATACCACCATCTGTTTAATAGCATCAACAGGAAGATATAAGCAGACAAATTACTGATGACACACTGTATTTAGCTTCGTTCCTATTAGAGAACTCGTGTGTCCAAATTGTAAAACCATCTGTATTTTCTGTAGGAACATTTCATCACAAAGAATTTCAGAATGTTAATTAAAGTTCTTTCAACAAGTTAGGTTTTTCAATTAATTACTTTTCCCTGTTAATTATATGACAAATGGATAAGACACCGGCAAATTTGGAACATAATGCAAGACTCAGCAGTACTTCATTTCAAGTGACCAGTAACACCTAAAAGCAATAAAAAGCAAAACACCAAGCACAGAGCTTGACGCTAAGGGCTAAAACTTACCCTGAATTTGATATACCTAAATCACACCCACTCAGAGACTATGTACGAAAACCAAAAGTAACAGAAACAAACACCTGGATAGTTCTACTGGAATGCAATAAAATGGAATAAATTTTCCTCAGCTCCTTTGTTTTCTCATAGAAAAAAACAGGAACTAAAACACCAGGGAAATGAATGTGACAGCAGAAACTTCAACTGATGGGAAGTTATCTAGCATTTTGATTCCCAGCTTGGAAACCAAGGGCAAGCTGTAGTCAGGTTGCCGCTGGTCTAGGATGGAAAATGAAAGAAAAGGGGTAAGGAATGAGGAAAAGAAGAGGAAGGACTGTAAAACTCAAGAACAGGGGAGACGAGGACAGAGGCGACTGTGAAGATGCTGAAATTCAGGACCTTTAAAGGGAAGGAGAAGAGAACTCCCATCACCTGACCCGGGCACTGGGGCAGCGCTCGGTGCGCCCGAGCAGCTCCGCGGGGAGAAGGAGCCTCACGGCAGGAGTCAGGGGCAGGGCCCCGGACCGTGACCGCGGCTCCGCCGCCCACGGCGAGCCCGGTGGAGTGGGCACAGCACCCGGGCACCGCCGGCCCCGGGACGGCGCGGCCGCAGCCCCGGCCGGACCCGGTGGGTCAGACCCGCTCGCAGCCGCGCTCGGACCCCGCGCCCCGGCGGCGCCGGCACCGGCCCCCGCCCGAGGGACCCGCGGCGCCGGGGAGGCCGCGGCCGCCCGCCCCTGCCCCGGCCGGGATCCCCCCGGGGGTGGCGTTCGGCAGCAGCCCTGCTCCCACCGCCCGCCCAGGGCAGCCCTGCCGGGGATGCGCGCCCTGCGCCGCCGCCGCCGCGCTGTAGCCCCGCACCGAGCGGGCACCGCCGCCTGACCCCGAGCCGGCCCCCGCTCCCGCCCCACGCCCCGGCTGGCCCCTTCCCCAGCGGGGGCACTCAGGGCTCTGCGCGCCCCGGTTCCCGCCGCGCTCCCCGCGCTGTGGCCGCGGCACCCTGGAGCCCCGCCCCTCCCCTCTCTCACCGTCGGCACGTGCCGCGGGCAGCGCGCGCCGCACGCAGCGGCGGCGGCGGGAGCGCGAGGCGGCGGCGGGAAGGCGCGCGAGGCAACAGCTGGCGAGAGGGGGCGGGGAGAGCGGCGCGCGCGCCGCGGCGGCGGCGGCGGCAGCAACAGCGCGCCACCGGCGCGCGCGCCGCCGGGGGGGCGGGGCTGGGGGCGGGGCCGAGCGCGGGCCGGCGGCCAAACAGCGCCACCTCCCGTCCGGCGTGGGCGGGGCCGAGTCGTGACTGGCAGCGGCGCTGCCCAACGAGAGCGCGAGGGGGGCGGGGCTAGGGGTCGACAGAGGGCTGGCGGAGTGGAGGCGGGGCCGCTGTGACAGACAGATCTCTGCGCCAATCGGCGCCAGGGGGCGCGGCTCAGGGCGGGCCGGCCGCGAGGGCTGGTGCGAATTGGAGGGGTGTGCCTGAAGAGGCGGTGGGCGGGGATTGATTTGAGCGACGTGTCTTTCGACCAATAGCAACAAGAAGGCCGTAGGCGCTGCCCAATGGCAGGCGTGGGGCGGGGCAGGGGGCGGGCGGTCCCTGAGGCGCAGCGGGCGGGGAGGGCCCGGCCGCCCCTCAGCCCCCTCAGCCCCCTCAGCCCCCTGAGCCGAGCGCGGGCCCCGCCGACCGGGGATGCGCCTGGACCGGCGGTAGGTGACGGGGGTCGGGGGGAGCTCCCACCTCAGGGGGCCTCCGGCGCGGCCGGGTGAGCGGGGCCTGGCGGGACAAGGCCGCCCGGCTGAGGGACGGGCCGAGGTTGTGAATAGCAAAACTGTGCTTGAACAGCGTTTTAAACCGGGCCTACCGCGGTATTTCTTTCTAGCTCTTAAATTACTCGTACCTATTAAATGGGTTCAAAATGCCAGCTAATCGAGTTGGGATTCTGTTTTAACTTGGTTTCAGCATAATGTAAATTTCAGGACTTTTTTCTTTTTTTAGGCGATGTTCAAGGTTTAAATCTAAATGTATAGATCTATGTTATCATTACCACTGAGTTGAATGTCATGTGTAAGTTTCCCACCGCTTAATTTTTTCCTCCTAAATAGGACAGAATTAGCTTTCATAACATCCTGATTATGCAGATCGTCCCACCAAGGTCAGTGATGCTCCTTGATGTTTCTCATCACTGAGAATTCCCACTTCCTAATTATATGGGCCCTGTAAGGTGTTGAGAGCCTGTTTATTTTCACTCTCTGCCTGTGACATCCCTTAAGTTCTCGCAGAGGTGCCCGGTCAGACCTGTACCGCAGAGGCATCTTTTTCCCAGGGCTGCCCGTGGTGTTGGGATAGCTGGGCTCCACAAAGAGTCTGCCCATCATCTCCTCCATCACGAGATGCTTCATATAATCAAACTTTCCATCATATTGTCAGCTGCGCAGCCAGCTGTCAGTGTTCAAAATTTGGCAGCTTTCTTTACTTGGACTTTCAGATCTCTCAAAAGTACACTTGGGTTTTCTCGAGTTTTCATCCAAAAAAGCCTCTAAAATTGCCTGGGGCCTTGCAGTCCTGCCCAATTTTGCAGTAACATCTTTTGAGTCAGAGAAAGGCAGCAGAACATCCCATGCTGAGTTTTCTGCCTCTGCTTTTTACAGTTGTTACAAAGTGGTTCTGAACACTTGGGAAACTGAAAATATTTTCAAGGGAGCAACCTTAAAATTGAGTAGCCCCATGTAATGCATCTTCAGTAGCTTCCTGTTTCCTCCAGAGACAGGTGATAGCACCTTCTTTGAGTATCTGATAACCTGATACTTCTAACAGTGTTGAATTTCTTTTTTCCTTTCGGGCCCGAGTTTCCAGTCTGTTTCTTTGGTTTCTGCTTTCTCCAGTTTGCTAACGAGAGAGCCTCCTTCTTGCAGTGTTTGCAGCATTGATTTCTAGAACTGTTTTTTAAAAAAACGTTCTCATGAACGTTGAAACTTCATTTCAGATCACGACTCTTCACCTCAGCCACAGACTTGTACTTGAGAATATTGGAAGTGTTTTCAAAATACTGGAAAAGCTTCAGGCAGGGGAGCTGTTCTGTAGTTGTTCTGTAATCCTCTGCACCTGACAGCTGGTTTGGGTTTGTTTCTGTGACAAGGGCAGAACAAGGCTATCTAAACCTCCTCTGGGTTTTTGTCCCCTTAGCAACTGACTCTTCAGTGCCACTGCTGAGCTTCACCCCTTCCCTAAGGAAGGGGAGGGTGGGGGTCTTGGTTCCACCCTGCCAGTAACTGGCTTTCACCAGACCCTTTACTGTTCTCAGCAAAACTGAGACTGTGAAAAGCAAATAAAAAATCCTATTTTAAACTCATTTATTTTTGGGTAGTTCAGCTGAAGGAACTGGCCTGCCTTGGGTCACACAAGTGTCAGCACCAACACAACATGGGGATGCACTCCAATTTTAGGACTATTTTAGGCAAAATTGGATCATTTCCTTAAAAGATATCCTACTACTATCATGAAATCAAATCCATTCAAACTTTAGACCCAGCCTGAACAAAATAGTAGATCTGTGGAACTGTGTATCAGGAGACACAGATGTAAATTGTAGGATAATTTTAGTGGTGTGCAACATGGTTATCCCCTTGCTCCTGGGAAGCAGGTCACCTCCTCATCAGCTGAGACAGGAACTTTTACTTCCCTCCTCCAGGTTCCAAAGCTTATCTGAGCACAGAATTTGTTGTAAGCGTTGGTAATAACACAGAGGAAGCAGCAGCTTGTGGGCAGGGGCACTGAGGGGACAGAGGGGAAGCAGCTCTTGTCCTTCCCTCAGCATCCGGTGCTGAGGATTAGATGTTCACAACATCTCACTTTCACTATTTCAAATATTTTTGTAATCTGGAACAAATCAAAGCTCATGTTCTTATTTCAGGTGAAAGAGTGTCAGTAATGTAAAGGGAATTATCAGATTTCTAAACTCTGGTTTTTAAAATAATTAAGAAACCTATTTCAGCACCATCACTGCTATGTATTAGTTATTTATCTTTGTAGCATGAATTCTAGACCCACTCAGAGGGGTTGTTACTTCTGCTCCTTAGTTGGTTTACATTTTACTGTAGTTATTTTGTTATGTTTGATGTCAAGTGTTAGCCGTGAGTGCCTCAGTACTGGTGGAAGATGGATCTAAACATATTCTTAGCATTCAAAAATCCTTAAACGAGTCTGACAGCTAGTTTAGGATTAAGGCCCCGTTTGTTTCACAGACCCAATTTAGATTAAGGCAGTTCCATGGCTGCCTTAAGGCACTTAAAGGGAAGGGGGGACTGGAGCAAACAGTGTTTAGCTGAGCATGGTACTTACAAAAGAAGTGCCAGGAAACAGTGTGTGGGTGAGGTTGGAAGGCAGGGAAAGCAAGAACCAGAAATTGCTCTCCTTTAGGGAATAAGCCTAATGGTGGTGTAGTGCCATCTTTTGATGCCTTCCCTCCCTCTTTTGTTTTGTCAGGTTGTTGCTGACAGCGAAGGCCTCCCTCTCAAAGCTGTTTAAATGAGAATGTCCCTGGCGCAAAGAGTACTGCTGACATGGCTTTTTACGTTACTCTTCCTCATCATGCTGGTGCTGAAGTTGGATGAGAAAGCCCCGTGGAACTGGTTCCTCATTTTCATTCCAGTGTGGATATTCGATACAATTCTCCTAGTGATGTTAATTGTAAAAATGGCTGGACGGTGCAAGTCCGGCTTTGACCCTCGGAACGGCTCCCAGAACATGAAGAAGAAAGCCTGGTACCTCATCGCAATGCTCCTGAAATTGGCCTTCTGCCTCGCCCTCTGCGCCAAACTGCAGCGATTCACCGCCATGAAACTGGCCTACGTGTTCATCCCACTGTGGGCCCTGCTTATTGGCGGGATGGTGGAACTGGGATACAATATCTTCTACGTACGAAGAGACTGAGTTCTGCCAGGTGGTTTTCAGCCCCGTGATTGGCACCAAATTACTAGAATATTACCATTTTGCCACGAATTTGATCTTCAAACAAGAAAGCCAAATAAGAAATGAGTCAAGCTGGAGACTTTATCTAGAGCAGGCTGAAGACTGGAAGTAGACTTGTTCCATTTTTTTATTTTAAAACTGTCACATATGCCCTTGTAAATAAAAGTATTTGTTCAACATAAGCTGTTCTAGTATGATTACTGTTATTTGTTACATGGAATAAGATACATGCAGGTAGAAGATCTCAAAGTAACCACAAATGTTCTACCCAGGGTATTCAGCACACTGAATAATCCTTGGAAAGAGGACTGACATTCTCTGCTACTTATAAGTCAAGAAATAACCAGGTAACAGCAATTTCCATAAGGAGCTAAATTTGCTTTAACAATCAGTAACAGCTGACAGCTGCCACATAAGAGCAAAGAAAGGAATGAAGTGATTCAGTTTGGTTTTTCTTTTGACAGTGAGACTCCACTGCCAGTCTAAAAATAAGCACTATTTCCTAAGCTGCTGAAACAGCCAATAACCAGTGTGTTAACCCTGGGGAAAAAGGTTAGTAGCTGAACTGTGCAAGCAGTCCCAAGATCCAGAACAGAGTGAGGCAGTGGTGATTCCTTTCCAAGTGAGAAATCCCCAGTGCTGCAAGAGACTGGAGCCACAGGGTGAGTTCAGTGCTGCATTTGCACCTGCCCAAAGTGGTACTTGAACAAGACAGTTTTTAATGCCCAAGGATAGGAAATCTTTGGGGGTGAAGCCTTGGCTTTATGGAGCAATGGCAAACTCAGATGTGAGTAAATGAACTGTTCTGGGTAACAAGCGAACAACAAGTGGGAAGAACTGGAACTGTGAGCATATTTTGTGTACTAAAGTGCTCTTCCAGCAGCTACAGTAACACCAAATTCAAATGTAGCAGTTGTCTAGGACATTTTTAACATGCATACTGAAAGTGCTGATCCATTTACAGTTCCTAGAGACAAAAGAATGTCCAGTGAACAAAAAGAGCCCAGGAAGAACAGTCTAGGGTAACAGGACATGATAAGCTCAAAGTGTCTCACTGATAAAATTTTAATTATGGACATTCAGTGTAGGAAAAAAATCCTTCCTGAAGGGTTTGGATTGACTCTTGCTGTTCAATGACACAAGACATGGGTAAAAATACAGGGGATCCATACTGGTGGACACTGCTGAAAGAGCTTTATCTAAGAAAACAACATGTTCCATTCTAAGGCAATGGATCTCAGTTCAGAACATCAGGTAACAAATGGTCTTTAGAAAGAATTTAAGTCATCTTTGCTTCAGAGCGGTTGGCCTTGCCGAAGGGGAAACAAAAGAAAAGACAAAGACAAAAAAAAAAATCTAAACTGTAGCCATTGTCAAAAAAAGTGTAAAATATTTATAACCCCTTTATTATAATAAAATTAAAAAATAACACAAACCCATGGACCCAGCCCTGGGTTATGAGCATCAGGCAACACACACTTACCTTGGGTATGGTATGGGACCAAGCATAAAACTGAGTACTGACAGTCCTTCCCCATCCGATGATTCTCACAGAATAAAAATCCAAAAAGCCCTGTTCACAGGATGTCAAACACCCCCACACTGCTCAGAAGAGCAGAGCAGCTTTCCTCAGCCGAGCTGGGGATTGGAACTGATTGTTGTAACTGAAATGATGGAAGAATAAGAACTGCCCTCATTAGAACTTGGTGTATTATTAGCAAGATGGGCAATGAATGATGACACTGCCCCCTTAATAAGCCCCTTCTCTTCTACAGATGTAACAATTATCTGAAAGTTTGCCATCTCTAATTAACTAGAATCACACACAGTTATTACAAATCTCCTTTTAATTCCTGCCTCTAATTCAATAGGAAAAGATCAAGAAGTTCAGTTTTGGTTGTGGGTTTGTGATTTTTTTAAGGTTTACAAACCTTGAAATAAGTGAGTTTTGAAAGCTGAAGCAGATGTTTCTTGCTGGTGTCATAGAGAAGTCACACCCAGCCAGCTGGAAGTGCTCAACTTTCCACCTTCCTTGTCCTTACAGGTGTACTTGGACAAGAGGAATATCCCTTTTGAGTTTTTTAGCACATGTAACTGACCTGAACTGTGCTGGTTTTTGTGCACAGTGTTGCTTCTCTGTGACATCAGAACTTCATTCGAAAGGGTTTATGATACAAAGTACACTGCAGCCCACAGTGACCTTTCCAGGAGCTGCTGTGGGAATTAAGTACACCTGCTTATTATTGCACTGTTCACAAAGGCACTGGGCACAGCTTGGGAGGGGAACCAGCGCTCCTCACACATTTTCTTAAATTTACCAAACTGATCTTCAATTAACAGGACAAAACAAGTGAAAAGCAGATTTGCTGGAGAACAGGAGAGGCTGATGCCGAGATGGCTCACACTCCTCTTGAGGAAGGGGCACAAGGACACTGCCTCAGCTCCCTGTGGCAGCTGATGGGGGGCAGAGAACTTGGCCTTCAGCAGCTTTGTTTTAAACTGCAATTCAAAAGCTTGCTGAAATGAAACAGAAGTATTTATCTGTACTGATAATATCTCTTGAACATGAAGAGATACATTCCACGTAATTTATTTCTCTTCCAATCACTTATAGAAGTTTGAACACTTCAGCAGCCATTGCAGGCAAGGATCTATTCTTATCTGATTAAATATTCAATGCACGTGTGTGAAAGGTCATGAAACTGTAATTTTCAATTACCAATTCATACAGCTTTTCTTGATTTGTCACCATTTAGAACAGTATCCAGTTTTCTGTTCATTTGATACTGGGAAAATGCAGTTATGTGACATAAACATCCCCTCATATAACACAGTTTAACCTGAATGCTCTAAGAACGTGTGTACACACACACAAAATGCTCTGCTAGGCATGGAGGGCAATATCAGAGTAGGTGGGCACAGGACTGAGGGACACAACCAACTTAAAACATGTATTATCAGTGTTATCTTCTGACATATCTGCATCTAGTACAGAAGCAAAACCTTTGTGTACCTCATGGAAATTTTCACGTTTGCCCAGTTTAAAAGCTGGGTGACACAAACTGAAAGTGAAAATTATGAGACTCCCAGAAACTCAGAATTTTAACATCAGGTGTTCCCTGTTTTAGTATCATTTTGGGAACAAATAACATGGCTTTTCAGCAATAAAGCTCCTGAATAACTGCATCCTCAGAAATAACTGAAAAGCATCAGGCTTTGAGAACTAAGGCAATTTAAGGAATCTCTGCAGCTGGATCACTACAACTGTTCAATATAAATTCTACATTTTCTCCTTGTATTTGTATTGAAGTTGGATAAAGACTAAGAAAATCTGCAATTCAGTAACACCACTCCCGTCAATCTTCCTTTCCTAACAAAACCAACATCCCAAGCAGGCAAATGTAAGCAAGGTCTCCATACAGTGCAGAACAACAGCTTAAGGGCAAGAAACAGAGAAGAAAGAAAAATGTGAGCTTAACTCATCTGGGTTAGCTTTTTCTTAGTGTTCTTTCTGAATTTCATAAAGAAACCACTGCTAAAAGATGTTTCTTAGTCTAAACATTTATTTTCTGCAATGAACTAAAACTCTCAGACTGCATCAGTCGGATGGGCGAGTACCTGAATGTTGTCACTGCGTGCTTAGGATAAAGCTTTAGCAGTCTTGACATTAGTCTCCCACACACAGATCTAGTTCTCAATATTTTCATCTTGAGACACACAGGGAATAACCTTCTCAGCTTCATTTTGTCTCAGCACAACCAGATAAAAAGGCTTCCATAAAAATCACAGGCCTGAGCTCCACCCAAAACAGCACCATCACTCCGGTGGGCAGCAAATCAAATGGTAAGAAAAACACAGTATCAAAATAACTACTGAAAAACCAAACTGGATAAAAACAGAAGTTTAAACTGCTGCTTTAATCAATGTTTGTACCAGATAACTGTACACAAAATATTAAAGGACTATGTAGGACTAATGCCCCCATCAGCAGGCTCATCTATCGGCATGACCAGAACAAGAGAAGATCAGTGTTTAGCTGGCACTCAAGTACAGCACGGCTCCAAAGCAGAGATAATATCAGCATCAAAGCACAGAGAAAAACAGTGGTTAGAATATAATACACTAAATTTGCAAAGTCAGTATCCCTGATGATTCTAACAGAAACAGCAGCCCAGATATTGTGAAGTTAATCACTGCTTCCAAACAGAACACAAAATAATTTGCATTTCTAAGAAAAATGAGTGACTGATGGGAATAGTTTCCCCAAATTTTCCCACATATGCTGCAAATTCAGTGGGATCTGCACAAAATATCAGTATCTTCTATTATACAGTTTTAAAGTGCATTTCGTCTGTTTAAGAAAGTAATAAAGTATCAGCTGAACACACTGACTCATAACCAAAGAAAACATTCTCGACAGTCATTCACAGCAAAGCACAGAGCAGTGAAAATCTGTCCTTTCCATTTCCAGCTTGGATACATCCAGGGCAAGGTAGAGGCGCTGGGCTGACTAAAGACAAGGCTCTCTACGTACCTGACCACTAGAAGGAAACAAGTACAAATGACACGTGAGAAGCTTGAACTTGAGAACAAGAGAGTTCAGAGTTCTTTATCTCTTGATCAGAATGAGTACAGTTTTCAGCCTAGCAGAGTCACATGGCAGTCTACTCTCAAAACAGTTTATTTTCCCAATGAACAAGGAAAAAAAGCATGGACTTATTTCAGTCAATTCAGCATCCTTATTCATATGCAGATATCAGAAAACAGTAGTTTTGATCAATGAATACCAGTCCTGTGTTTCTTGGAAGACTTATTCATTTTTCCAAATCTGTAATGTTTCAAATCTGTTTCACAGCATTCTACTATTTCAAATTTCCATTTCCTACATCATTTGCAATTCCAACTTATTTACTGTGCACATGAATATCTGCTTAAAAATCAACTTTATTTATCACCAAGAAATTATTTCACAGATGAATAATTAAATCATCATCACCCTCTGAAATAATACTTTATTTCTAATACTAGATAGAATTAATATTTCAGTTAAAATAGTATTGAAATATTCACTATAGTAACAAGGAAGGGAAAATCTGCATGCCAGCAGTACCTGTAATGAAAAAATGTTCTTTCAGACTCAATTTGCGGGCATTTGGAGGGCTGGGGTGACACAACACTGAGTAACACTTGAATGTAACACACGAAGTCAGTTGCCAGTGAAATGCAAAAGATCCAGTAATATAAAGAAAAAAAGAGAAGTAGCAGCTGCCCCCTTGAAAGCTCTCAGTAGCAACCATAACAACGCCTTTCTTTGCTACCCAAAAATATGTACCAGGATCTAGTAAAACGTGAATTTTTGCACGTCATGTCATTAACTGGGATGCCACTGCAAGTGCACAGAGATGTCGACACTGCCACAGTCAGGCCACAGGCCTTGGACAGATCTCTCCAATCTGCACAAGAACAAGGGCCAAGAGAGACAACTAAAACACTGGAGATTTCAGCCAAAATAACAAAGATTTACGTATCACCAAAATCCAGACAAGGGGCAAAAGCAACAAGCAGGGACTAATTTCAGTACACTGGAAGGCATGAAAGATTTATTGCTGTGGCAAAAGTCTGAAGATGAAGTTATATGCAACAGGAATAAAGATTAGAGCACAGGACCACTTGAAACCAAGGCAAGACCTTTGTCAAACAAATGAACAATTTGGGAAGTGAAATTCTCAGGAGAACTCCCCCCTCAAAGAACAAACCCATCAAAATGGACACACCACAGGGAGAGGACAACACTTCTTTCTGTTATTTCTTTTAAAAGCTGACACCTGTGAATGCAAAGGGAAGTCTGGTAGGTGTTGGTAATCCCAGTATGGTTTATATGCTGTCTGCAAGGAATTCTGCCTAAAGTGAGAATCTAGTCTGCCTCACAAAAAAACCAAAAGAAAGCATAAAAATTGCACTTTTCTGAATCTCTTAAAATTCTGAAAGCAATAAAAAAATGTATTGAAGATGTGACAGTTCAAAAGTAAGATCCCAGAACCAAGAGGTACCTGAACATAAGTTTGAGGCCACGTCAGCCAAAAACAGTGAGCAGGTCTTCAAAAGGAAACAAAGTTCTACTCTTAAGTGTAAAGTTATATTTGCTAAACCATTTTCAAAGATTTATTATTTCAGTCTAGACACGGCCTAATGCTGCAGAAAGTTATCAGCTGTCCCAGGGGATGTACACACTTCACTAAAATCTGACAGGCTACAAAACATTACTTGAACCAGCAGGAATGGTCAGCATATGCATCACCAGCACATTGGTAACATTTCTACTTAAAGTCAACTCACTAGTTTGGGGGGGTGTTTTGTGTGTTTTTTATTTTAAAAAGCACTATCTGGTAAGGCTGGTTTTGCTGTTAGCCTTGGCTAACCCTCCTGGAGAGCTGCACACTTGGTGCACAACCTGCAGCTCTGCTCTGTCTCTGTTCTCCCATGGCCAGCACAGAGAACAGGAATGGAAGGCTACGCAATTGTGTACGGATGTTCATACAGCCAAAGAGATTATGGGTGGAAGGTTCCAGATAATCCAGAAAACACAAAGGGAGCTGAGACCACATTCCTACTATCAGGAAGGCTCAAATTCTTACGTGAACTAATTAATTTTTTGAAATCAGAGTCTGCCAGAGTAATGACTTACCACGTCACACATGAATTTGCTCATGGCTAGAGGGGAAAGCAAGATCCCTGAGGCTGCAAAACTGGTAGTAATCTCTTAGCCAGCATCCAAGAAAACAGCAGTAAGACTTGAGGACGTTTTAGCCACATCCAAGAGACTCACGTTTCTATTGCTTCTCTAATATGTAATTATGGCTATGTAGGAGTAATGTTTAGCAATTCAAATACTGATTTAATTAGTAATTCCTTAGACCTATTTTAGATTAAACAAATCAGGGCACTCATCCATTAAATAGCTGATTTTAGTGCCAGGTGTGAGTACATTTTAAATTTTAACCCATAAGCAAAAAACATTTGCAACAGGAGGACTTCAGGTAGTTGAATTAGATGTCACCTGAAAATCATGTTGTTCTATTGCTACAAATGAAGCCAAGGGATCACCAAGTGCATTGAAAGTTATAGACCGGGTACATAAGGATGCACAACTTCCAGAAAGTTCTACAGAAAAATCCAAACAAAAATCAGATACAGAGGGCTTTGAAAATAACAACAGGCCTTGGATCTTAAGTTTTACATACTCAGCTGAAGGACATGCTCAGGGCAGTTTACTGCTAAGTGTAGCTACCTGAAAAAGACACATTATTCAGCTGTGTTTGAACTACACAGGAATACATTACACAGAGAATAAATAAGTTAAGTGACAGAGCTTTGCCATTACCACATCAGATGCTAATTATCCTTGAAACCCTCTTCCCTCAGAACACAGCTCAGGAGAATCCAAGTGTTCCATAGGTGGGGCAAGAGAAGAGTTAACTTGGACACTGCTGTTCTTTTCTTAATGGAACACCTCCTGCTTCCAAACTGTGACTCATAAGGAACCTTCCTACTATAACACATTGGCAAGTATCTTTATTGCCTGGCACTATCAGCACAGGGAGCAATTCAAATCCAGATATGTCTCTGTGAATCACAGGTCATTGCTAAAGTTGAGGCCTTTGTAGCTTGATAAGTAACCATTTAAATATTATTTGTTTTAACTTTAGTCAGATAACTGATTTGAGGGGATGGTTGCTTTTTTGGTTTATTTTGCCAGGGCTTTTTTTTCCCCATGTGAAATGGAACTGTCTTAACTGTGCCTTGAGCAGGGTGAAGAGGCAGGCACAGGAGGGAGTTTGGCTCCCTTGCACCAGCTCCTCTGGAGAGATGCAGGTGGGTACTGGCAGCACTCCTGGAGGCCACCAGGTACCCCCCACAACAGGGAGGGCAGTTTGTCTCTCTGTTCCACATTCATATCTGACAGCAGGAGTTTGGGGAGTGCCCTGAATGAGCACTTGAAGGAGTCCTGTGAAGGGATGACTGATTCTGCATTCTGAGTAATCTGCATTTACAAAGACGCCTCAGCTCTACCTCCAGTTTGCTACAGCTCCTCACCCACAAGGTGTAAGGGCATCCTATGCATTAGTGCAGGTAGAAACACGACCACTTAAGAGAGGCAGTTTAACTGAATTATTTTTTGCAGACCCAAAAATAAAACCAATCTGTTATTATGAACCTTTATTAAGCGGCTCACATTTCAGTATAAATCACACTAAAAAGATTTTTAAAAAAGATATTTACACTACAGTGCTGACACATTTAAAATGAAAAAATTGGTATAAATAAGCTCTATGGAAAAGCCTGGAATTGTCAAAAAGAATTCTGGCTCATCTTACAAAAAATATATATGTTAAATGTCAGCTCTACTCTAAAACCTACAACTCAAAATTATTTAAAGACTTCTTTATGTTAAACCTGCAGTGTTTACAGTGCATCTGGCCCTAAGTGCTTTGATACTTCACAGTTATGGACAGGCACTGAGGAATGTTACAAAGCTACATAACTATTTTCTGTAACAGATGCGAAGGCAAGTCACAAACTTGCCTCACAATTTATGATCTTTACATTATTACATCGTTAAGTTTAAAAAGGAATTCAAAACCATATATACAAATTTAGCACAAAAAATCATCCTCTCTTTGTCCATGCAGTTTTGGATATGATGAACTATGTTGTCTTGTATCATCTGGATGTACGTGACCTCCAGAGCACAACTTGCCTTGCAAGTCCTTGTTGCCAGGTTCAAATTTAGAATCCATTTCCAACTTTAATGATGTCAACTCAGCGTGATCCAGCCTAGTCTGAACATTCTGTCCCCCGACGTCATTAGGGGCCACTGTCTTTTCAGCAAGATCGACATTCATGGGCTCTTCTTTTATCCGGTGAGATGCAAGAGGTTCGTGTTTTATCGGCATAAATTCCTGCTGCAGGTACTTGGTCTGCAGAGCATCTGAGAGTTTGGTGTCTTCAGAGGTATCTTTGCCCACCGTACAAACTCTGCTGTCAGTCTGAAGTCCCACAACCGAAGACTTGGGGTCTGCAGAGGTCCCTGCTTCAACAGTACTCGTGTTTTGAGAGAGTTCTTCCTCTGAATGGTAGAGCTTGAGCCGGATGTGCCAAGCCAAACTGCACACAGCTGAGACTGTTTTGAACTGGTGCACAACATTCCTTGGGATAAAATAAATGTCATTATCGAATAACTGGATTCTGGCATATCGGATGCCTTCCCTTCGCAGCTGATTAAGTTTTGCATCATCAACCCACTGGACACACTGCAGGGAAAAAGGAAGGGGGAGAGAAAGGTGAAAACGCTGACTTAGTACTCAGAGGACGCTGATCATCAGTTCTTAGCACGCTTACCTGTGAGAGTGGAGGCTCATGCAAATCTAACTGCATTCGCTGAACCACCTCCAAGAAATCCTCAGCATGAAAACAAATTACATCTTTGGTTATACGAGGCTGCTCAGACCTACAGAAGAGTAAGAAGTGCACAGTCAGGGGCTGAAACAAACATGCCACACAGGAGAACAAAAAATCTGCAAGCAAGGATAAAGCAAATTATTTAAAATTTAAAAAAAAAAAAAGGTAGATTTTTAAGAGAAAAAGGTTGACCAAAAAGGCTAATTCTAAAACACATTACCATTGAACTGGTTAAACAAATTAACCACAATTTCTTTTTAAGTGGCAGTAAAAGCAGCCATAAAAGGTCAAAAAAACACACGATTTTTCATTTCTATTTTTAACTGACCTCTTGTCTGCTCTGATGCCGGAAGACAGATGCCCCAGATATGCTGGGCTTACTCTGTCAACACTCCAACATGATACTCCCATCAGGTACCTCAGAGCACGCAGCAGTCTGACTGTGGGCACTATGGCAACCACTGCTCAGTATCTCAGCCCCAAACACCTTGCTCAGAGTTAGAAGCAGGAGCTGAATCTACATTAAGCTGCCACAATGCCAGTAATCAGCCAACATTGACATCCTTCACAAAGCAACCTTTAAAAATACAGCCTTATTTGTGCTCACTAGAGAACTACAGGAATTAGGCTTTGTCTTCGTATTCAAATTGTTAAGAGAAGTCACCTCTTGTCCCAGATCATTGTTCCCAAAGCAATACACACTGTTTATACAATTCCTCTGGAGACACTTTCTTGAATTAGCCAACAAAAGGCAAAAGCAGTTACAATTCTTATCACTTTCTGATCTAAAGGCTAAACTCTGTCCCTCACCAGAAACACATAAAACTAATCTGTGCGTGTTTGCTTTTGAGGGGTGTTTGGTTTATAAAAGGATTTTTTTTTTTTTTAAATGTGGCGATAGAAACATTTCATTTATATAGGATAAAGCTCACACTGGAGTGGTTTTGCAAGTGCAATTTCTCAGCCAGAAAGAACCTGGTTGATGACTTCCTTCCTTCCTCCTCCGCAGAGTCCTCCTGGGGCTGATGGGAGTGCAGTGTCTCAACCCACAGCTGGCACAGGCTGCACCTATGGGTGCTGCCCATCGGAACCACGGGCTGGAACCAGGGATTGCAACCATGGCTGGAACCAGGGATCACAACCACGATCCACTGCTGTTCCTCCTGCCTCCCCCACCTGCAGGGCCAGGACAGCTCCTGACACCCCCCTGGTACAGCCCTTGCCCCACTCCTGCCCCTCCACAAACAGGACGGACACAAGTCAGACTTACAGAGGCCCAGGGGAGGAGCTGATGCAGCAAAACCACTTGATACATTTAAGGGTCTATTTATTGCATGTTCAAATGCACTTATTTTAAAACCAAGATGATAATTTATTTTTATATAAATATATGTGTCATATTATTACTGTTCTAGGAAGCAGGCAATGATGTACAGTTCATTTGGGTCCTTTAGACTTCGGAGACGTGTTTATTTTATTTAGGTCGTGACCTCAATAAAGCAAAAAATAACCAGTCTGAGGCTGTTTTCAGGACAAAAAAAAGTCCCCGAGTATGCTAGGCAGACTTTTCAGACCACATTATTTTACTTTCAATTTTACAAAGATTAAAACAGTTCTCTATATTTTGGTCTATATACTCCTGAAGAGGATTAAAGCACTGAAAGCAAAAAGCTTCAGAAACATTTCTGATCAGTGTCATTAAAAATAGTAGCTACATTAATCTACCTTTTATAATGTTTGTTTTTAAAAAATACTAATTTGCAAATGAAATTACCACCATTTGTAAATGAAGTTAAGAATTAAAATAGATTGAAATAATATTTCACATACTAAGAGAACTTAAATCCAAACCAATGTGTTTTCCCAGCACATTCTGGTTTATGTATTATCATTCCTATTCTCAGTCCCTATGTATGTGTCCAGCAGGATTCATCAAACTGCTGCAATTCTATATCAAAAAGCACAACATTCCTTTTTGCAATCAACTGAGAAAAAAACCAGATCATTTTAAATTCTGCATTTCTAGATTTTATCATTAGTACAACTTTGAGATATTTTGTAAAACCTTAAACTTAGAGGGTGTCATGTACCCCCAAGCAAAACAGTACTGCAGTAGTTCAGTTAACATCCAAAAAGGCATTAAATCCAAACAGAACTGTAAGATGGCTTCAGAAAAACCCACTTAAGCCCCTACTAGAGTACTAGGAAAAAAAATCATAATCCAGTAATTTTACAAAATATCTCAAATCAAGAACCTGCCATATTTGGGAAATTTTTTTTTCCTTATTAAAAATACTATGTTTAGTTTCCAGTCATGTCCTCCAGCCCCAAAACCTGCTTTTTGTCTTTCAACAGTTCTGTTTCTGCCTGTTCTGAAAGACAACAATCATCCCACTGAAGAGTAACAGTCATGCCTATCAACTACTAAATAAATTCCCCCTTCTTAAAATCTACAGCAACTTCTATATTATAAAGCTTTTTTTGCACATTTAATCCATTTTCATACTAACTAAATACAATCAACTCTGTTCAGCCAGTCCAGGAATTCTTGTATTTTCTCTTCACAGAAAACACGAATTTTGTATATGTTATCTCATCATTAGAACATGTGCATTTTTACTGCTATAGTGCCTTAATCACCCCAGAATATCTCCAGCTTTTCAGGTTCGTTCAGCTACTCAAACAGATTTAAAAAAAACAAACCAAAAAAACCAAACAAACCAGATTTCTTAAGACTTCCATGCTTGTTGTTTCTTTTAAAATAAATCTACTCACGGATTGCAAATTATGGTAAAACTAATATCTGAAATTATTTTAATGTGTTACATTAATCAATGGTGCTTCATTATCATAAGCCCTGATTAGGTCTCATCATGTAAGTACACTGAAGTGGCTTTTCAAAATTATAGAAAAGTGGAAAGGGAAAGGAGAAATTATCATTTAGGCCAAATCAAGCTTGAAATACATAATTTTTATTGTGTTGCTTGTGCTGTATATTTTCCTCCTCTCCAAACATCAGTCCCAAATTTTTTGTTCTGCATTAAAAGATAGCTTTTCAGACCTAATACTGAAGTCAAATGCTGATATTTCTTTTATATTCCCCAAACTGAAGTACTTTGAACTATGTTACAAAGCTATAGGATGAGAATGGGAAGAATTACTACAAATTTAAATTCTTATTTATCTCCACAGACATCCAAGTTCAGGGAGCGGGGCTTTCTTTGGTTGTTTACTTCCTTTGGAAATCTCTCTCTCACATGTGCAAAATATAATTTAAAATACTCAGATCTACACAGTTATGTCAGTTCTGCATAGTTCACCCCAGTGTCTCAGCCAGAGTGAGCAGGAAGTTGGAGGCTCTCACTATTCACCGACCTGAAGAGGAAGGAAACTGCAAAACCTCAGAGCCCAAAAGACAAACACACTACTACCTGAACAATCCAGTTCTTCCCCAATGGCAATTATTCTATTTTCTATGTCAATGAACTCCTGCACTGTAATAGAAATTTACCCAAAAGGGAATTCACCCTTCTAATTTCTAGACACACAAGGAGCAAAAGGTATTTATAGTGTTTACATAGGCAAAGGTAACCCCCAAAACTAAGGCAGTTCTCTCAAACCAAGATCAGAAGATCCTTAAAAATACTTCTTAGATCTGGGCCAGGAAGCCCATATGATTATAGACTTTTTATTTGGCCAACAAGTAAACAGCTTCAAATGATTTATTTCCTGAATCTCATAAGGGAATTCCAAGGACAGACACCAAAGAATTTCACGTTACTTCCAATAGGATTCTTTGTAGGTGATCTACCATTAAAAAAAAAAAACAGCCATGACTTGGAAGCAGAAGCATAAGAATTCTGCTCATCTCCAGACAACACAAAGAACTGCCAGAAGTGCTCCATGTGCACCTCTGAAGCAGCAGCTCAGGTCAGTCCACATGCACCATTTGAAGCAAAACCAAGTGTGAAGTGTTTTTACATCTAACATGAACTCAGAGCAACTCAATTACAACTGTCACCGTAAGGTACCTTTTTCGTTTCCGCCCCACACCAGAGCCATGTGCAATCTAGCAGAGGACAAACCTATCTAGTGTCCAACCAATATCTACCAGGTCTTTATCAAACCTCTAATCTCAGATTAACCCATTCCACACTCCTTCTACCAACCAGAAACAGAAATTCAGGCAAACATTTTTCAAACACCTATGGGAAGCCAATCAGCACCTACCACTCCCCACAGTGCACAGCCTTCAACACTCCCACAGCAGCTGTAGTCTGTCGTTCAAAGCCTTGTCCTATGTGATCTGCATGGGCTCGTGTCCGGTCTTCAAAGAGCATTTCACGGGGTTCACTGGTTCGAGGTAGGTACTGCAAGTTTTTTATTTCATTGGTAGTTCTGTGTAAGAAAAAAACAATAACAGTGATAGAGAAATTTCTCTGAATTATCTTATTTCCACCACAGCAAATAGGATTGGTTTTCTCCCTTCAGTGAGAACACAGGAGTTAAATGAGGAAAACAGTAGAAGTTAAGACAAATTAAAAATGTAACAAGCTATGCAAAGAATCAGAAGACCTGTTTCCATTTAAAAAAAGGATAAAAACCCAACCAACACTAACAACAAAAAAGTGCCATGCCCCAAAGTGGATTAAAAGGCCCTAATGACTGAGCAGCCTCACTCACACTTCCCAAAGAAAGATCTCTATCTAAGTTCAGACTTGGACCCTCAGTCCTGGTCTGTGCCATGCTGCAGGAGCACTGCTCTCCACCTCGGCCAGAGGTGTGCTGGGCTGGGCCACAGATTTGCTTCTCAGCTTGTCCTCAGCACAGCTTTGTCATGATGCACCTACTTGGCAATCCCTGGACCTGATCCTCCCTGGCAGACTGGCTTGATCTCAGACCTGCCCCATCACCACACACTTGCCTGACACACTGGGGGGTCTGGGCTGAATCTGGTCCCCAAACCCCATGTCTGCCCTACCTGCTTTCCTCAGGCACTGTGAGGCCACGGTCAGCTCCTGTCAGGAAGCTGCCAGCCTGACTATTAGTTAGAGATTTCAATTGTCCCTGAGGTCTTTCCTTGATCATTCATGTTTCTACGAAACTGCTGGAAAATATGTGTGTGTTTAGTTCCATTATGAAGAACTTGGAATAAGAAACAGCAAGAGATTATTTCTTCAGGGTTTAACAGAAGTGAAGGAAACACCACAGAGCGTGAACAGAGACACCAGACCTTGTCCTTGGCCTCCTGGAGCCAACACTGTGTGACATTTTTTTCAACAGCTGTTTACAATTGTAACATAGCAAAGGTTGGAAGGGACATCCAGTCCAACTTCCCCCACTCAAACAGAGCAATTTGCTTGGCCCTGTCCAGTCAAGTTTTGAGCAAGACCAAGATTCCACAAGCTCTCTAAGCAACCTGCTCTAGTGTTCAACTATTCATACAGTAAACTTTTCTTCCGTTATTTTAAATGGATTTTCTTGTAATTCAGTTTGTGTCCATTATCTCTGGTCATGTCCTGGGAACTACTGGATCATGTCCTTCTTACAACCTCTCATGAAATGCTTATACACATTGACATGACCCCACTGAGCACTCTTTTCTCAAGAGTAAATCCCAATTCTCCCAGGTCAGCAGCTATGCTCCAGTATGGCCATATCTGTCTAGGCCTGGGGTGGGCACAATACTCCAGACATGTCTCACCAGTGATGAGCAGAGGGGCAGAACCCTCTCCCTCAACTTTCACAGTGCTTTTCCTAATCCCATCCAGGAGGCTGCCGCTCAGCTTTGTTACAAAAGCACACTGATGGCTTATGATCAACTTGTCCCCCACCAGCCCCACAGGTCCTGCTCTGTTGGGATGCTGTCCTGCGCTGGTCCCAGCCTGTGCTGGATCATGGGGTTATTCCTCTCAGGTGCAGGACTTTGCCCATCCCTCTTAACTTCATCAGTCCCCTGAGTCAGCCCATTTCTACACCCTCTCAAGGTCCTTGGCACATCAACTCCTCCTTCCAGTTTTGTATCACTTGCAACTTGCTGAGGGTGTGCTCTGTCCCATGATGCCATTAATGAAGATGCTCAACAGTACTGGCACAAGGTATCAAGGTTTGAATTAGTCCAGTAGCAACTGCTTTTCAGTTGAACTTTGTGCTGCTGCTCACAACCCTTTCAGCACAGCAGTTAAGCCAGTTCTTGGCTCACTTCACTCACCTTTAATTCTACTTTGTCCTTTGTTAACCTATTAGGATGTTATAGGAGACACATGGCCGCTGTGGAAAGCACTGAAAAATTCGAGACAAACAACATTCCTGGCACTCCATCTTGTGAGCCAGTCATTTTGTTGTAGATCAGGTGGATAAGGCATAATTTCTTCTTTGTTAATCAACACTAACTATTCCCAACTATCATCTTGTACCTCATGCTTGAAATGGTATCTTTCTCAGGATGAAGGTGAGACAGACTAGCCTTGCAATTCCTCAGGTTCTGCTTATTAACCTTCTAAATGACTGGAGCAACATTTGCTTTCCTCCAGTCCTCAGGAACCTTTGCCAATTGCCATGACCTTTCAAAGACAGAGTGGCCTTGCAATGACACTGGCCAGCTCCCACAGCACTTATGGGTACCTCCCAGCAGATCCCATGGACTTATGTCTGCCTAATCTCCATGTCTAACACATTCCTTAACCTGATTTTCCTGCACTGAAGGCAAGCAGTCCTTGCTCCAGACATTACTACTGTCTCCCAGGACCTGGCATTCCTGAAAGTAAATCTCCCCAGGAACAACAGAGACAAAGAAAGACTTGAGTATCTCAGCCTTTTCTGTGTCCTCTGCCTCCAGGTCCTCTACCCTGTTCAGCAAACACCTTACATCTTCCTAGTCTTTCTTCTACTGTCCATGTGCCTGTACAAGTCCTTTCTGCCCTTCATATCCCTTGCCAAATTCAACTCCAGATGGTCTTTGGCTTTAACTGCATTCCCTTCACGGTTGGACAGTGTTTCTATACTCCTTCTGAGGCACCTGACCCTGCTTCCACTTCTTGTAGCTCTCTTGTTGTGTTTGAATTTCAAACAGGAGAACTCCCATGACAGTTCCTCATAACACAAAATATTCAAGTTCTGCAGAGGTTGTCCCTACTCTTCAGCTGGTACTTACACTCAATACCACAGCAAAGCTTAAGGATGCCATTTAATGTTGGAGTTACGACCTTTTCAGTGAGGGAGAAGCCCTTGTCACCTAAGGTCATAAAACACCCACTCACATTTAACAACAGAGGTATCAATTCCAGTCTCATGGCATACATCAGTAATTGTATGGTTGTTCAGATTTCCATGAAGTTTTCAGCTTAAAATTCTACTAAAGCTCCAAAAAGGATCAGCACCTTACTTGGCCAGACAGTAAAAATTATTAAAAAAAAAAAAAAAAATCCAGATCCTTACATAACCAAACAACTTAAAAGTATATTTGGAGATGAAGATTTACAGAGCTTTATATTAAGATTCAGTGTGAACCAGTAAAAGGTTTGGGATAAAATGAATTTGTACAAAAAGAACACTAACCAGATATTTATCCAGTAAGATAATTCAACTTACCTCTTCCTTTTGAAAGGTGACTTTGGCATGTCAGCCACAGGGATCATCTGTTCTCCTGGACGTACCCACATGATGGGACCATCATCACTGTCTTTACGACTCTCTAATTTTAAACTAGAAAGTGTTCCCCATGGCAGTGTACACTAATGGGAAATACAAGCCACAATTTTGAAGTGAGTTACTTTAAACACTTTTTAAAAGCAGCCTTTATCTGTCACGATGAAAACATTTATGAGAACACTCAGTTATCTAAGCAAGTATTCCATACTCTCACTTTTATAACAGCACTAGACAGCATATTGTCCCCCTTCTCCCAACCCATTCCCTTCTGTCCTTACTTTTAAGAAGGGTGATTCTTCCAACATATCAAGGAATTCAGGGAAGTAATCCCCCACTTCCTCATCAACTGCTCCAACCAGGCTGATCTGTCTCATTGGGCCAGCTCTATACGTACCATGAGAGTATGTTCTTTTTACCTACAAGTAGAATATGACAACAGAAGTTATACCGAGTCCACTACTGTGCAAAATCCACATTCAATAAACACCGTCAATCTCTATGCTTATGTTTGTTTTCTACTGACATCAATTTTCAGTATCCTTAAGATTATTATGAAGTCAATTACTGTGAACTCAAAGACAGTTCTCCTTAAACATCTATGACAACTTGATTTTAAAACCTGAAGATAAACCAAACTGTTTATTGCCTTTCAAGAAAATAACACTCCAAAGCAGTAACTATGAAAAGCTATCAATGTATATTCTGCTCAGTAACTCGTACATAAGGATTCTTACCTGGATTCTAGCTGAATGTTTATCTTTTTGCTGTAACAGGTAGAACTCTGAGTTACAACTAATTTAACTCTAAACATTTCCTCTGCTAATCATCCTCTCCAGTGTGGTCTCTGTGTGAGCACATTAACTAGAGCTCACTGTCACAGTAAAGGCAGGGCTCATAAAGTGTTCGTATGGGAAGAGAGACAATGAGGGTCATTTCCTCATTTTTGCTCTGCTAACACATCTTGTGCTCCCTTCCAACGTTAAGGGCTGTAACATTCATCTCTCATGAGAAATCTTTTACTCTGAATTTGAACAGAGACACATATTGTGACATGTTTTTCAGCAATCTGATCTGTTGTGTTAGATCACCAAAATACTTAGGCATGAGATTGATGAGAATCATGTCCCCCTAAGCTTCTGATCTCCTGTTTAACAGGCTGAAAGACACAGTGGTGTTATGAGGTGAAATATGATGAGATGAGATGAGATCAGAACAGAGGGAAGAGCAAATGGATTACTGCACACACTAAGTAAGGGTCCTGTACTGCACCTCTAAACATTACATGCTTCATCCAAACCAAGAAAAGAAAAAAAGTGCAAGGAAAACGGCTAATGAAATGGTCCTAGCTATGGTCCTTACCCAGACAGACCATTAAAATTCCTAGTAGTTATAGCAGTATAGAGGAGAATTAGCAGCAGTTCCCGAAAATAAGACTAAATCATGGAACACGAACAACACTGTGCCCTCCTAAGAAGCTCGACTGATGTAAGCAGATGCATCCCAGAAATGCAGAACCAAATACTTTTCAGATCATCTCAGTCATGTCACACACCCAGGAAATGGAGGAGTACTAAAAGTAGGATTTTACAAAATGTCTGAGCTAATGCTCACCACAGACATCACAAGACATCACAGACACATGGAAAAAAGCAGTCCTGCTAGACATCAGTATTCCTGTATTCCCCAAATTCTTAGTCATACATTCCTGCAGCTTTTTTTGCATAGACAGATGGTGATTTTGTGATAAAGCATCAAAAACATTCATTTCTGCCGAATCTGCATCAGCTCAGTCCTCAGCTGTATCTGCACCGGCACAAAGCATCAGGAGCTCACACAACTCAAAGCACTGGGTAAAGGAAGGGACACTCACGTGTCATTACTGGCTTATAGGACAGACCATGGCAAAGAACCCTAAAACCATTTTCTGAAGCTACAGACAGTCACAGATCTGTGACATTTTATTAAAAAAAAACTTAAAAGCAAAAGGATGTTTCTTCCACTGGCATAAGTAGCTTAATATTCCACCATTTCAGGCCAGGATATTAATCTGCTGTTTTCATCTACACCCCTGATTAATGAGAACCACTTTTTCTGCCTTTTTCCGTGCTTCCTTGTGCTAACACTACCATTCTCCCAAGTAACAAGTGATCAGATGAGAGGAAATGGCCTCAAGTCGTGCCAGGGGGGGTTAGATTGGATATTAGGAAAAATCTCTTCACCAAAAGAGCTCCCAAGCACTGCAACAGGCTGCCCAGGGAAATGGTTGAGTCACTATCCCTAGAGATAGTTAAAAGATGTGTAGATGTGCCATTTAAGTACACAGTTTAGTGGTAGATTTGGCAGTGCTGGGTTAACAGTTGGACTCTTAGAAAGATCCTAAAGGTCTTTTCCAACCTAAATAATTGCATGATTCATGTAGCATATGATAAATTAGTTGTGAAACTACTCCAAGTGAAAACTCTAAAACATCTCCTAAAAATACTAACTTAAGTGAAGTTTGGAAAAGCTGTGAAGCTTCCAGCATTCAACTCACCAATCTGGTTTAGGAACCACTAGGTGTTGGCAATGAACCATAAAGTCAGCAAAGTATTTAAACCCAGCATAATGCTTGCTTAAGGTGGATCAGTTAAAGAAATTTCTTACATATTCCCCAAAAAGACCATGCTACTGTAAGTTAGAACTGAAATGTCTGAGTGCTCGAGAACTCTGTGGTGGTTTAACCCCAGGCAGCACATCCTGATCTGACAGCCCCCTGCTCACACACTGCCCACAAGGGTGAGACACGGGAGAGAGCAGGAAGAGAAAGGAAATGCTGGGTCCAGATAAACACAGTTTACAAAGGGAAGAAAAGAGGAAAGCAAAGAGGAAAAAAACACCCAGTGGTGTTTTCCACCACTCACTCTCACAAGCAGACTGATGCCCAGCAGTCTCTGGGCAGCAGGCACCTTCCAGGTAATATTCCCCCCTCAGTTTTCTGTTGCTGAGAATGATGTTAGATTGCATTGCTATCCCCGCAGTCAAGCTGCACCAGCTGTCCCAGCCACGCCCCCTCCCAGCTTCTTGCCCACCCGAGCCCACAACCAGGGGGTCCTGACAGCCTTAACACTGTGCAAATGATGCTCAGCAACACCAGCGTGTTATCAAAGCTCTAGTCACAAACCCAAAACACAGCCCCATGATAGGCTGCTACAAACTCTGACCCACCCAGACCCAGCATAAACAGGAAATAAATCCATGCTGGTGATCAAAGGGGGAGATTTGCTCTCTTTTCTCTTCTTTCCTGCTAGCATTAGGCCTTCTGAAAACAGACAGAGAGCAAGCTTAGAGAAGTGATCTGAATTTAATCCAGGAATTACCCTAAGAATTTATTTATTTTAGAAAATTATAAAAATCAAATAAAGACCTAGGACACAAATACTAATGCCTGGCCAAAAAGAACAAGAGGGAATCTGAAAGAGGAGGCAGCTGTAGGCAGTGAAAGCAACTCCCATCTCTTCCATGGACTGGGTTGAAGCATCCTAAACTCCAGTTTGAGGCCAGACTATTTTAGATTAGGTTAATGAATTAGATACACGTATATAAAAAGGTGAGGCCATTCTTAGAGGGGAGAACTAGCTAATTTTCACTCACTCCCAAATTAGCTGCTTCCAAATAATAGGGTGAAAACACCAAAAACCTCCCACTGATGTTTGACCAACAACAAATGTAAAATTAATCCACATAAAGACAACCACCAAATAAATACAACCTATGGCACATCAGATAACAGCAATGTTTTCTTTTCCTTTTACTGTCAGTGTCCTTTGGTTGGTTTGTTCACAGAAGAGAAATAGATTCCTGCATGCATTTCTAAATCCACAAAAACAATACTGATGTACTAAAACTAGTACTTACTCATGGAATTCTACACATTAAATTATGCACTGACCATAAAAGAAGTATTATACACTTTTTACATGGTAACCTTCCTTTCACAGGTTACAGTGTGACTGTGTTACAAATTTGCTCAAATAAATAGCTGAAACAATCTAAATCCAGAATAAAAGAAGGAATCCAGGACACGCTGCTCTTCTAGCACATGGTCACAAATGAATACACACAAAAATCCCCACGTAATGCAGTAAAATACCATGGACAGGTAAAAGAGATAGAAATGTATCAAATACTAAACATGACATCCTAACTTCTTTTTTCTCATATAGCTTAAATTTGAGGTATGTCACCTAAAAACAAAAAAGGAGACCGTGTCCTTCTCTTGCATCACAGTAATGGACTAATACAGCTTCAACTGATTTTCTAACGTAATAGCAAATATTTTGACAGAAATGTCTTGGTGTCTAACAAGAATCCGAAGACTAGATGTGAATCTACAGATATATAATACTGAAAACAAGACTTCTGGGCATTATCATCCTACAAATAAGGAACATTTTAGACATTATATGTTAAAGGTGTTTCCATTTTCTGTTTGGAAAAGCCACGAAGTAGAATGCAGAGAAATCAAGCATTTCGAGAGATAAATTTAGAAAAACTGGAGCAAGTCACAATTGAATTCCTATTTTTCATACAGTAGGGTTTGGGGTTGTTCTGGTTTGGGTTTTACTTGAGGTTTTTTTCTGTTGAAATTTTATCATTTTCCTGCTAGAATTCTAAAGGTTTAAATTTATTTCAACTTTTCGTCTTTAAAACCAGTCCTCAGAGTAAAAAAAAAAAAAAAAAAAGAAAACAAAACACCACCACAAAAAACCAAAATTAACTCCCAACTGAACTCAGAGAAATCCACAAAGAAAGTTCCACCAAAGATCATCAAAACCCCCAAAAACCATTAAATCACCATGACAGTATGCAAGGACATTGAAGGAATAGAGGGTTTCCATTTCACTACACAAGTGCACAAGCAATGCACTTAGACATTTGTATCTCAGAATGCAAAACATCCAATTTCACATTCAACATAATCTCAAATACTATGGCCATGCAGCATTCTTGTTTATTTGATATATTTTAATCAAGTACCCCAAAGGCTTCCTTTCGTTTCAAATCCTTAAAAGATAAAATATATTTTTAATTCCAAATGATGAACTAATATTCATCAAAATTGCTCTGATTTTCAAAATACTTGCTAATCTGCTTAGCTGCTTTTTACTGTTAAACTACATATACTTCATGCTACTTCATTTACCTTTCTTTTTTTAGGTCAGGGTTTTGCTATCAGGATGGGATGCCTTGACAGAGCTGGCATTGCTCAAAGGTGATCCATTGTCATTGTCACTTTTACCACTGTAGCTCATTTGTCACCTGACATGCTTTATCTTGCAGCTGAAATACTCAAATAATACCACGGATGGACAGAAGTTTTTAAAAGCAAGATGACCTTGCTTATATTCTGAATTCCAGTGACAAAAAACAAACAAATGAACAAACAAAATAAACAACAACAACAACAACAAAAAACAACAACAACAAAAAAACCAAAAACAACAAAAAACCAGTGAAGTGGTCAACAAAACTTTAAAAAATTAAAAATTAAGGATAGCATCAATTGAATATCTTCATGGAAAACGACCCTGTGAAAGTGAAGTAACTGTTACTGCCCTTGTAGCTCAGGAAGATCCATGACAAAGGTCAGTCTCACATCCTGTCCAAGCTGCCAGCACAAACCTCTAGGGCTTTATTTAGGTTTGAGGTTTGTTAATACAGAGTGTGTGACTAAAAAGAGCAACACACAACTGTCATCTGGTATTGATTGGCTGAAACTGTCAAGAAGCAATCTAAAAGATGGCTGTTTTCTAAGTGGAAAACAAATGAGCATATGTTGCAGATTTCTAATGTCATTCCCTGTGAACTGATTCTTTGTTCCGTGGTATTCAGTAAGTGCAAACTTTTTTTTTGCTTCAAGACAATAGGTTGCCATCATCATCATCTATCAAAAAAGTCTCTTACACGTAGTCTTACAGATTAGTTTTTAAAAAACAGATTTTTTTAGATTTTTTTTTACACACAGAATCTTTTAAGACTTTTTAAGGAAGAGTTTTTTTAAGATTTTTTTAATAAAAAAGAGAATACAGTATGTAAGCTTTAACAGAGCTAAAATTCAATTTGTCATCATCTAAAATAAATTAAAAAAAATGAAAGGAGGCTGTATTTTTGAGGACTTGCATAACAGCAAGCAGTTACTAAAAATATTACAACTTTTTAACAAATAACAAACATTTGAACAGCTTAAAAGCAAGGAACAAATTCTGTTGAAAACAAAATTCTACTGAAAACTACTCAAGCACAGCTCAAAAGACACAGTTTCAATATAAAAGAATTCTTTCCAGAACACAGGAACATAATATAAGGGGGAAAGATAATGTACAAATCTTTATTGATAAGGAAATGAAATACTAACCATTAGTTGAGATTTTCTTTAAAGAAAAATATTTTCAGCAATTCCCCTCAAATACTAAAGGAACTAATATTCTCAAGCAGCATTTTACAAATTAGAAGAGGACTAAATAGCAAAAACCTCTCTGCAAAAGACAAACATTTAAGAGCTAAACAAGGAGGACAGCAAAGACAAGACAATATTAAAATAGGCTAAAAAAGAATTGGAATGGCAAGGTCTGTGTGTGAGGACAACCCCTCATGTGATAAGGCACATCACAAACAAACCATCATTACTATTGCAGTTCTTCCTCTAAAACACTTATTCCTTATTTGTATATTCAGTGTCCATCACAATTAACATGGCAACATGAAGTTATTTCAGACTGGGAACAAAACCAAAAAAAAATCATTTCTCTGAAGATGCAAACTGCCTGTTGTTATGGAATGGGCCTAATTGAGTAGTCCCACACTCATCCTTGAGGTACCTCTGGCATAATGAAACAGTATAATTTGCTAACTCAGTAATAAAAGCAATCCCTCAACCCCTCAAGAGTAGTTAAGTTTTCTGCTGGATTAATGAACCAAACAGGCTCACCAGTTGGAGAAGCAGCCTAGTTTGGCACAAGAACATGCAACTGGGAGGGAAGAAGGAATGAGGACACTCTGTTTGCAGCAGCAGGTGCCAGATTGGCTCTGACCACTTGACTAACACTGAGCAGTTGAGAGTGACTTTTCCTAAGCTGAACAGTCTTAATGATGTACATCCTCACATACCTACAGCATAAAACCAGTACGATTAAAAAGAAACAAAGCTTTAATAAATCAGTGAGAACTCCAAGCTGTGTGGTGCAGTTAGCAGAGTGGAAGGAAGGGATGCCATCCAGAGGCTTGAAAGGTGAACCTCATGAAGTTCAACAAGGCCAAGTGCAAGGCCCTGCATGTGGGTCGGGGCAATTCCAAGCACAAACACTGGGCAGAGAATTGGTAGAGAGCAGCCCTGGAGAGGTGCTGGTGGATGAGAGGCTGGGCATGACCTGGCAGTGTCCACTTGCAGCCCAGAAAGCCCAACGTGTCCTGGGCTGCATTCCCAGCAGCGTGGGCAGCAGATCCAGGAAGGGGATTCTGCCCCTCTGCTCTGCTCTGGTGAGACCCCACCTGGAATGCCTCATCCAGCCCTGTGGTGGAAGGGCAGGACCTGCTGGAGCAAGTCCAGAGGAGGGCCACAAAGATGATCAGAGCACTGAACACCTCTCCTATGAAAACAGACCTTTCATAGATAGTCTGGGATTGTTCAGCCTGGAGAAGGGGCTCCAGGGAGACCTTACAGGATCCTTCAAGTACCTAAAGGAGGCTACCAGAGAGCTGGAGAGGGACAATTCACAGGGCAGGACAAGAGGGAATGGCTTCAAACTGAATGAGGACAGGTTTAGATATTACAAAGAAATTCCTACTGTGAGGGTGGTGAGGCACTGAAAAACATTGCCCAGAAATGCTGGGGATGCCCCATCCATGAAACTGTTCAAGGCCAGGTTGGATGGGGCTCTGAGCAACCTGGTCTAGTGGAAGGCATTCCTGCCCATGGCAGGAGGGTTGGAAGCAGCTGACCTTTAAAAGGTCCCTTCCAACCCAGGCCATTCTATGATTTTAACTGAAAACCACAAAATCCATCCTTCAAGGCAGGAAGACAGTAACACACCATCTTAAAGAAATAGGTGTCAAGAGAAGACAGAGGAGTTCTGAGGCCATTTAGCCTAATTTCAATTTCCAGAAAAAACAGTGAGCTACAAACAACCATCAACCAACCAGAAAAGAAGATAATTAAAGCTAATAAACATGGACGTGAAGAAAACCAGTCAAGTCAAACTAACCTTTCTATGATTGGAGAGGGTTTTTCAGAGGACCAGTACAATCTCCACATTTGATATTTGCATTATGTTCTCAAAACTGCTACAGAAAACATGGTCCAGTAAGAGCAAAGAGGGGGCAGTCTTGTCTGTGCTCATGTAACTACCAGTATGAAAGGACCAATTTCGAGGCAGGCAGCAAGGATCTTTCCTTTGAACACAGTGTGTCCTCACGAAACCTGCAGGTACCACAAAGTTGCAAGTCTACTGTAGGAGAGGATCACAACTAACAAGATCTTGAAACTGGAGAAGGGGTCTGAATGTAGAGGATGTAATTCAATTTGAACAAAAGTGAAAATTACACTCACACATATATAATGAGCTGCATAAACATGGAAAGGGGAGTGACTCAATTACAGGAGCTGCTGCTGCTACAGCAGATCACAAACTGCTCTGAAAAAAGAGAAGGAATAGATAACCAAGAGCAATAATTTGCAAGACACAGCCATCTTCTCACGGTCCTTGACATCGATACACCAGCCAAACACTGCCCAGGACACAAACAGGATGACTGAAGAAAGCGTAAGGGGAGAGCAGTAAGACCAGTAAGGGTATAACATGTAATGGTAGACTGAAATAATTCAAATTCCTTAAGCTGGGGGCAGGGAGGGAAGGAATATAGGAAAAACTGAAAGAAAAGGATAAATTGTTTGCCTTGTCCAATAAGATCAGAATAAAAGGATAAGAGGACAAATACAAAAAAAATTGTTTTACAGCAGATTTCTTTGGAAAGCGTCAAATCACCTAAAGATCTCCAGCAAAGACATCGGACAAGGATTTATCATATCTGGCTTAAAAGTTAATCTTTTCTTGAAGCACAGGAATTATTGGGTATTGCTCAGCATTTTATTTTATCTGTACTAAGAAGTTGCCTCTGGGACAAGACAGTAAAATCAATGCACTAAGCATTGTTCCAGTTAAACATCAAGTTTGTGCTTTGGGGTTTCAGCAAGGCAATAAAAGTTTACACTTGCACAGCATGAGGACACAGTAATGTGTTCAAAATATTAGTGGCATTTGTTCTCAACAGAGGTAAATAGCTTAACTGAAGTGATGTAAGCTGCAAGTAGGTGGCAAAAGCTGATTATTTATATTCTTTAAAATCCTCCTAAGAGCCTGACAAGATCCACAGCTATCAGGTAACTGATGCAGTTGTTGTCATCTACACAAATGGTGGAGCCCAGGGATGATGATGGAGCTACAGAGAACAGTTTTCCACCACCTGAAGGACTGACTTACTGGCTATAAAGGTTATCCAAACTACTTCCATTTTACCCAGTTGCAGAAACTGTCTGACTAAGCCTTTCAGTCAGTTCACAAACAGCTTTCCAGTAACTCAAAAATATTTTAAGGAGTACTTAAGCACCAGGCTAGGCGAGGAAAAACTCCCCAATTCCTCTCCCTCCAAAATTTAAAAGTCAATTCTGATTAGACAGAACCAGTTCCAACACAACTTCCTCTCTCCTGTGCCTGCTGTTAACTACTCTCACAAGTTTCTGCCCACTTCTAATCTAACAAGTAAAACTCTAATACTTCTGGCACAGCTGTATTGGGAAGGATGGTGAGAGGGGTTCAGTTTCAACTCTACAGTTGTGAAAACTAAGTAAATTACTTGAGAGATGCAGACTTTTCAGGTAAACCTAGGAGAACTCCAACAATTTTGACCTCAGCAACAGAACTTACTGTGAAATCTGCCTCTTGCCACAGAACCTAAGGACTTCAAAATAAGCATTACTTAAAATGAGAAAACCTCACCTGCTACAAAACAGGAGATGGAAGATTATCAAGTAGTACAGAAAATGATGAACGTCAGAAACAAAAACTGATAAAACACACTACAATACTTTCCATTTCAGGCTTAGCTCACCCTTCTCTTTTTTTCTTTTTTTTTTAATATTTGTTTTAGATATTTTAAAATATTGAGGTTTGTCAGACTGATTATATGTGCTACAGCGAGTTCTCAAAAACAACCAAAGAACCTCATTTAGCCTCATTTCAGTGTTTTGGTTAAAATTAGCAAAGCAATACTCAAGTTTTTTAAGACTGTGAAAGTCAAAGATACACACTCAAAGCAGACTTGATAAAACCAACTTCCTATTTAAACCTCAGAAAACAACTCACTCTATACAACAACTGGTAGACATTGTTCAGGCAGCTCAGGACCACTTGGGCAGTGCAGAAACAGAAAACTACATTTTAAGTTTCATAAAAATATAGTGCAACAGCCTATTAGAATTCCTTTGAAAGATTCATAAAGAACTCAATGAGACAGGAGAATGTTGTCAATCTCCACAAAATATAGCAAGTCAGAACAGAGAATACTAAGCTAACAAAACATTTCAACCGTAGCAGATCACCTGAGTAGGACTAAATAAGCAACCAAAGTAAGACAAAAATAAGGAAATTATAAGGAAAACAGAATCAATAGCGAGGTAACCAAGATACTAACTTAAATATTCCAGGAAACAGGGATGCTGCAAAGAAGACAGGAAGTCTGATGTATGTCTGTACACATTATTTATACTCCATAAACCCCTTATTTAGCAAAAATACAAGAAGCCAAGTGTTCTCTGTCAAGCAACCAAACCAAGAAGTGATAAAATGCCATGAAAACTAAGGAAAAAAACTGAGGGAACACAAAGTAAAAGATACCAGAACTAAACCTCCAGCCAAGTAAAACACAGCTTAGAAGACAGACCATGGAGCTGACCAGTTGAATGCTACAACAATACAGTTTGGCTTCTTTCACCCACCAGTCTCTCTCTGCTCCTCCTTCACCTACACCAAAATGGGAATTATGATTGCAACCCCAATGAGCACAGGACTGATTCAACTATAGATCTTGATGTTACCATTGTAATACTGATTTAATCTATCCCTTTAGTAAAATATTTCTATTATAATTCACAACAATAAAATTTGGGCTTTTCTTAACCATGTCTTTAAGGCAGATACTGGCACACAGCTATTCTTGCATTAATGCTGCCCAAGATGACAGGTCTGGACTTAAGGAACACACTCTGAAGGTCAGATTCAGCTGTTTTTATAAGAAATGGCCAAAGGCAGAGCAGCTCTAGAGAGTTGCCCATAAAAAGTTCTGTGATTTTTATTATTAATGATTCAGCTTACATACTAAAAAAACCCCAGTGACTGCAGTTTGCAGAATATTCATAACCCATGACAGTAGATATTTTCTTAACCAGCACTGCAAATGTTCTCTTGCAGCAGCATTTCAGTTCTGCATATCCTTGTGGATAACACACACCTGAAATTCATCAGTAAATGCAAGTGTTCTATGCAAATGTTTACATAGCCAAAGGAAAAAAGTATGTTTGTCGAAAAAAAGATGACAATGTAACTTACACCTGAACTCCTCAAAATTGTCTAAAAAGTGAAGACTAAAACAGTTTAAAGGTGATCCATACAAACTCTAAATTCACAAATAATGGAGTTAAACGGGCAAATGTGAGATAAACTGGATATATATAAAACAGCACTGAGTTTCTTCATAAGTTCTTTCAGAGTATCTGTACAGATAATCTTTACAATAACCTCATCACCAAGGTGGAAATCTTAGAAAGCTAGACATTTTTTTCCCCCCTGAAGACCTGAAACAGAATTTATTTACAACAGAAATGTATATTCTACAGCAAGTTAATAAATAGCAGAGATGATCTTCAATCAGTAGCTCTTGTTAAGAGTAAACAGTCATTTCCTTCCAGAAAAAAAAAAAAAAAAAAAAAAAAAAAAAAAAAAAAAAAAAAAAACAACAAAAAAAAAAAAAAAGCCACAACAACAACAACAAAAAAAAACACCTGGCTGACATTTTGCCACGTAACTTAAGAGCTTTCCACAGAATACAACCAAGTGGGGGGACATGCAAGTGGCTAAGGACCAAAGCAGTAGCCATGTTAACAATCCAGTTGTCCTTTAAGGACCAAGACTCAACCTACAAATACAACTAAATAATTCTGCCCTACACAGGTTTTATGTATAACATTGTATTAAAGCATTTCAGTTTTATGAAGAAGTTCACACAGATAAACTACAGTTTGGACACCAAGACAGCCACAGCTAAACCATTTCAACCCTCCAAAACCCACAGTTAAGCTTCAGCTACAGAAACAAATCCAAAGAAACCTATATACACAGGCATGCAAACACCTCCCCTCCCCCATGAAATCCAATTTTATGTCTCAGTTAACAGGCTTCTCATCTTCAATAGTGCAGAACTGACTTATTACTTAAAGAATTCCCTTGTTTCTAGTCTTCTGTGTCATCCACACAGCACAGCTAATAGCAACTACTCTAAAAAAAAAAAAATCCCCATTCACAGTTGTTTGAAACCGTTATATGACTTTAGAAAGTAAAATGTATAACCTCTTACCTGAGCATGAAAATTTGACATAGTCGTTGTCTCTATATCTTTCTTTCCCAAAATCTCCATTTTCACTGGTGAATTGGGAAAATTAAACGAAAAGTAGTCTAAAAAGTCAGGTAAATAAGTAGCTGCCCCATGAACAATACCCATTACATAGTAAGCTGCACAGTTTTCATTTTCACTAAAAACCAGACCCACAAACTCTTCTGCAAATCTCTCCATCTCCACAGGAGACAAGTGGGAGAGTTCATTACTGTAGGCATGGATAACTGATGCACCTCCGTTAGGCTGGTGCTCAATATGAATCAGCTGTTTGAACTCCAATGTGTCCAACCTTTTGAGTTTATTTTGAACCCGTGGCTCCTTTAACGAGACAAATGGAAACTCACTGTTCTCTGGTATCTTGGACTCACAGTCCTTCTTGGGATCCATATTTTTCCCATTGAAATCCTTAAGATGATCATCTATGATGCCTTTGGCTTCCTGATCCTCAATATCAGAAACCAATCCTGAGCAGATGGTCTGAATGGATTTGCTGTACATTTTTGGACGCTTCCTCTTCTCGTTCTCTTTATGTTTCTTTTTCTTTTTCTTCTTAACTTTTTTAATCTGTAGCTCTTCTGCATTGGTTTTTGGTTTCTCCTTCCCACCTGTTGACAGGAAAAAAATCTCTTAAGACTCTTTATATACATAGCATGTACTTGAACAGCAGTATTCAAAATTACCAAAACCCCCACCATGGCACAAAAGACCAGAGACCAAAAGCAAGGGTGACAATGTGTACCTTACCAAAAATGAGCAGAGTAAGAGACATCTGCCATGTTCACATTCTGCCTGACAAATAAGCTGACAAATAAGGGAAGGACATCACAAAAAAACAAGTTTCCCAAGGCTGCTTTCATGATGAGTCACAGTCCTCCAACATTCCCTTTAACTGGTCATCAGCAGTTACTGTCCCAGAAAGTCCAGAGATGTCACAGGACAGCTGTCCAACGCTGCCAAATAAGGGATTTACAATCCATCCATGAATATCAACCAGCAGCAGTGACCTGTTCACAAGATGCCACTACTAAAACCTACCCTGTCAGATGGGCTTTGCATGGTCATTCTTTCATAACTAAATAAATTGTGTTGAAATATACATGGGAACATCTAAAAAGTGAACCCATACAAATTAGAAAATAAACAGAATTCAAACAAAACAAGACATACATTGAGGAAAGCACTCACAAAACAGAAACCACCTTCAAGTTTACATAATACACAAACTGAACTGAAAACAAAGTGTAATGGCCTAAAGGCAGAAAGCACTCACTTGGGGATACCACGTTTATGTGATTCCCTAGGTAAATGCTCTCCCTTGTTTTAAAGTGTTTTCCTTCAATTGCTTTTGGGGTTTTTTTGCAAGTAATAGAAGTGGTAGCCAAAAAAACTTCTCGCACTACACTGCCCAAAAATCTAGCAGCTGAAATGATTTAGCAAATAGTGAAATTATTTCATAACTATATATATATATAGTTATATATATATATATATATAACTACACATATAGTGAAGTTACTGAGTATATTTCAGCACAAAGTTATATTCACAACAAGCGACTGATGACCGGCAGGTTCAAACACAGAAGCTCAGAAGTTTAGAAACTGAATATTTCATTGTAAGACCAAGTAATCTCAAATTCACCAGAGTTAAGTTAGCCAGTCTCTACTACTATGCTGCAGAAGACTATTTTTGGCTTGCAATTCTCGGCCCAAGTAACTCATAAGAGTCCTTAGGAAAAAAAAACCAAACACAAAACACAAAACAACAACAACTAAAAGAAACGAAGCAATAAAAAGAGACCACAACTGTTGGTGCAGGGTAACCTCAAATTCTTGCTGATAATTAGGAGGTTTGGACGTGGAAAATGCAGACACTGGAAAGGAGAACACGCAATTTAGACACTTGCCTCTGAGCCTGTGAGGTTTGTGACAGCAGCTACACACCTTTGGGATTCCTCAAGTGGAGGCAGGCAAGCTAGTTATGTCCCTGCATTCTATTTTCTCATGGAGGGGGAGGAAGAAGTGCCCTGAAGTCACTTCATTTCTTACTTAGCCCAAACAAGGAAACAGCCTCTAGGATTTCTTAATGTAATAACTACAAAGATTCCCTTCACTCGAAATCAGATATAACATGGCACGATCTCTGAGCACGATTTCACTTTCAGCTAACCGAGTTCAACTGCCAAAAGGCAGAGTATCCTCAGAGTATCTATCCTTTCTCAGCTAAATTTATTGTAAAACTAGCATCACCTCTGCAACAGAACTGTTTCATCTGGTAGATGCAATGTTCACCCACTTCTTTGTTAACGTTTTCCTTCTGTCACAAGTCTTATTTAAATCTAATGGGCATGAAAAGACAGAAAGAGCAGCAACCACACATAAAAGTAAGTACCTCAGTCTTAGAGGATCCTGAAAATAGTTCACTGAGCATAGCAGGGTACTTAAGTGACATGTCACCAACCTGACAAAAATCACCTACTACTCACATTCTGGGGTATGGTAATGGTGTCATTATGGCAGCAACTACTTTCAGGGGGAAATAAAAACAAAGAAATGGTTTATGACAGTGGGAAGCTCTGTATTACAGGCTTAGAAATCTCAATCCAAATCTCAAAACACAGACTACAGAACAGACATTTCCCCCCCCTCCTGACTGCAGGAATACCCAACCAGAAAGCATCCAAGAGCATACAGGTATTTCAAAATCTGAAAAATGCTTTAACTATTGATTTTAAAATTGTTTCGCTCTAAACATGAAAATTTGTTGCTATATTGATGGATATTGCAGCAAGTCAAACATTTTCAGATATTATGTCAGCTTGAATACAAAAAATATGGAATTACAGCACCAAATGCTGGAGCATGTTGAGGCAGAAGGAAGAAGGAGACACCTGTCAAGCCACTTCACTTGTCCTAAAATGGAGCTCAGATTTCTGTGGGGACTAATCACTCAGATGTGGGACTTCATGCACAGCAGGGAAAGGATGAAAATTTCTATTCACTAGGGTGCAATCAGCAGTAATATAAACAGAAACACATACAACAACTAAGTGCAAAGCAAGAAGCTATTTGCTATGGCAAGAGCCAGATTGCTCTGTTGTGCTTGAACATGTTTATAATGACCATGGAAAATCCTAAGACAACTGCAGATCTACAGTTTCTTGCTGAACATCCATCTATAAAATCACAGTCCATTACTGGTAGTTGAAATGTGAAGTATTTACATGAGATGGGTACAAATCTGGATCTGTGCAAAACTACCTAAAAAATTATTGACTTTCATTCCTACAGTACAAGAAGGAAGATGATCTGACTTCCCCTTCCAATCTATCCCATGCCCTGCCTTTGATTCTACCTTCTGCAAAGTTTTACTGACAACCAATTTCACTCAACTTCTCCTGTAGTCACTTAATGTATTTCACAGATGCAGTTGTACAATAAAATAAAAAAAATAAAAATAAAATAAATATATAAAAAAAGCCTGCTACTAAACTACAAAACAGGCTTCCTCAGAGAGGTGGCAGATGCCCCAGGCCTGTCAGTGTTTAAGAGGCATTTGGACAATGCCATTAACAACACACTAAGTTTTGGTCAGCCCTGAAGTGGTGGGGAGGTGGGACTGAACAACCACTGCAGGTCCCTTCCAACTGAAACGGTCAATTCTATTCTAACCCTCAGTGAGCAGCACTCAAGAGAGCACAGCCACGGTCTTGAAAGCAGCAGCGCTTTTAAGACAGAAACAACAACAAAACCAAACCAATATTAAAACAATTAAAATCAGACAGATGGAATGTAAACCAGTCTCAAATTTTGCAAAGTTCACATGAACGTGTCCAAAAAGGTTTGTGCTCAAAGCAGTTGTAAAAATACGTTTAACTTGGTATATATGTATACATGTTAAAATCTTAGGAGGAATTATACCAAGACATTTTTGAAGTGAAGAACATTTATCAGTCTCTGTGTTTGTTTTCACACCATCTCTGTGAAAGCTTCAGAAGGGAAAAAAGCTCTCAACCACAGGATAAAAATAATTCTTTTCCTGGTATCCAGGAGTCTTCTTTCCGGCTTGATAACAAATTTTCTGTTCAGCTTTAAATAAATAGATTTTAATACAGTCTGTTCTTACTTTTGAACACAAGATAAAAGGGTTATGCCACTTACACATAGATCAAGTATTACAATTCATCAGTACACACTTTCCCAAATCATACTAAGTTGCAAAACTAGTGCACACAATTTGGAACTAAATAAATATTTGCTAACAGCCTCTCATCTCTGAACACAACTCTCTTCCACAGAACTGTTGGGATCTCTATAAATAAAAAGGATAGAACCGAGAACATTTTAATTCTGAAACACTTGGGAAACTAAGACAGCAATAACCACTGAAGGAACAAGAAGCCATAGAGCAAAAAACCACCAGAAGATCTATGATGGAAAGTAGCAGGGACCCCTGAACTGCTACTTGCAACTGGAAAGAAAGAGAAAAATTGTGTTTATCCTTGTGAGATAAAACATGAATCAGGAGTCTGAGCTAGTAAATGCACTAAAGAGGAAAAAGGCCTTAAAACACAGAAGTCAGAAGATAGAAAGGATTCCAAATGGGATTTTCTCAAAACATTTCTAGAATTAAAGACTTTGAAAAAAAATTACATACCAACAAGAGTAAAACTTAGTTCTCTAAACCCATTTAAAGCAGGAATTACAAGGTAATATGACTTCAAAAACTGATTAGTTGTTTCAAGCCTTTTTTCAAATTCACACAGGTTTTTGCTACTGCACACAAGATAGATTCTGTCAAGAACTCTACCTCATTTCCACACTGGCAGCACGTTACGTACTTACAGAAAATTACTCTTAGATATTTCATACACCGTATTTCAAAGAGAAAATATTTATATTATATAATTAAATTGCATACTGAAAGACCGAAAAAATGTGAAATGTGTAATTATTTGTTCAGCCTTCAAATGTGGGTATATGACACAGCTGAGCAATGTATGAGATCACTGCCAGGGATGAGTCCAACCCCCCACTCTCCTCTGCCACTGCTCCTGGCACACAGTCCTGCACCATTCCTGCCACTGACTGATGCTCATCCGATTGCACAGTAACTCAGTGGCTCAGCAGAAAACTATTCACTTTGCTGCTCTAGATCAGAGAACAGAACTGGTTCACAGCACTGTCTGACAGGAACTAAAGCATGGAGACCGCTGAGAGCAGGCACTGGGGGGTACTGGAGCCCATCCCTCATCAGTGGCTGAAAACCACTTTATCTGCTCCCCAAACCACCCCCAGCACTGAATAAGGTTGAATTTTTAATGAAAAAAAAAAAAAAAAGGAAAAAAAAGTCCTACCACCTCATACAACAGTACATGCAGGAGGACAGGATCCATTTCCTAGCAAACCTTAACAGAAAGCTTCCTAACCCCTAAGCTTGAACTCTTAAATTCAGAGAGGTTACACAGTTTATCTTTTAAAGATAACATTTGAGTTCATTTAACTGTAATATGGATCAGACTACAATTTCTTCCCTCTGTCCTTTCTTGCAGTGAGCGTGGGTGGTGCTGTCCAGTGCTCGCTCTCCGTGCTGCTTTGACATCTACATATGCCCAACTTTAGAATATTTATGTTCAGTTATTTCAGACAGTTTTCCTGAAGAATACAAACACAAAATGAAAAACTGCTCCTAGTAGTAAGCAGTATTTCTCAGCAAAGCTTGAATAGATTGTGACAGAATGAGAAGGAAGCCCACTTCTAGCCTAAGGCTTTTGCTCTACTGAATTTCAAAGATCCACTCTGAAGTAGGTATTTAAAGCTGCTTAGAAGTTGCAAATACTCCAACAGCAAAAGAAGTTACTTTGCTGAAATACTGGGATTGCTATCAGCAATGCCAAATAAATACTTTCATCTTATTCTTCTTCTGCATTAGCTGCAGAGAGGAGCAGAAACCCACTCGTTCAGTCACTCCTCTGCTGAGTGTATCAAAATACTTTAAAAGTAAAATGTGCTGCTTCTTCCAAAACCAATAATGCTGCTTTGACACTTGGCTAATGGACACCAAAAAAAGAACAGCTGCTTTCCACATCTCCCTAGGGCAGCAATCAAGTTGCCTCAGAGCAGACACACAGAATTCCATGAAAACATTAAGTAAGCAATCCAAAAGGCTAAATAAAGATCCCAACACAAGACTGAGATGTCCAAGCTAGCTTAGTTTTAAGCAAGATTTGGCACCAGCAGTGCAGTGCTCGATGCAAGCTTATTTCGCGTCTCAAGTACTTACTGCTGAGGCACTCACACCCAAAATGTTCAAGGCAGGTGTTCCAGAGATCCTTCTCCAGCATTTACAATAAAGGTGTGTACATACACACATATCCAACCAACTGCTGGAATCTAACTGCAGCCAAGACAGCACCATTCTGAAGTGCACAGCACCTTTGTCCCTGTGTCCTGAGATGCATTTAGACACGCACAGCTACTGAACCAACAACAAACATAAAACCTTTTTCCATTGCATGGTTTGGGAGCTCAAGACAGAAGTTAATAATTTTCACTTGAATTAAAAACAAGTTAGTTAAGGTGAGTCAGAGAACTGCTGTAGGACCCCAAGAATGAGAAATAACACGGGGGGGGGGGGGGGGGGTAGAAAAACCCTCAGCACCCACAGACTTTTAGAGGAACTTTCCTCTTGATCTGAAGTTAAAAAGTAGACTGAGCTCACACTTCACTGGACTGTAAAAAGAAAAGGAAAAAAAAATTCAAAGGACAGCAAAATTTTAATTCTGCTTCTACTCTTATTTGCCTAATCATGTCTGCACGAGGATGAAGTTATAAAACTTGCAGCACATTGTTAAGGAAATCAGAAGAATGGAAATGTATGCTCATTCCAGTCATGCATGGACAAACTCAGCAGTATCAGAAGTACCTCTAAACAACTTTCAACCATCATCTAGGCAAGTCAGGCTTTACTTCTCCCATGCATGCATCTGTAGGAAAGGCAGATCTTTCAGAGTAACTCAGTAAATTTCATTTCTTGTGGCGACACAATATCCCTGTCACTCACAGCATAGGACTGAGATTTAGAACTGTTCAAATTTTTTGCAAATCTTGCAATGTTCTGTTATTAACTGATGGCCCACACTTGTAATTTAATGTTAGACAGCCCGAACTCTGCTTAACTACAGACACCTTAAAAGAGTAAGTTTTTAGAACTAGAAAAGTTAGACATTGTCTGAAGTTTACTTTGTGTTTTGTCCATTAGAACATTTGATCTGAAACTTAAACAAGAAGAGGCCATGAAGTAAAATACTTCGTTCAGTTGCTTGAACCAGAGCAGCATTTCTCAACTTTGAGGTCACAGCCACCAAAATTATTGAGGGACTTTTGACATTTCAAAACAAAACCCAAAAATTATTAACTAAATTATTCATTTACCACAGTTTTCTAGCTGACAACTAGCAGCAGAAAGACACAAACATTTTAACAGCAGCCAGTAATGCAAGGTAGTTTTCACTTCCTCACTTTAGGAGAGCCCAGACATCAAAATTTAAGGGAGCTGAGGAGCACTTGGTGGGGAGCAGAAAGATGAAAGTACATCAATGCAGAGAAGCCTAAACAGGGACCACATTTCCTAGGGTTTTTTTCAACTGAACAGAGGACTGGAACACAACAGCTTCCTCCTCACTCTGTGGGACATGAACAGACACAGCAGCATCAACCAGGTGCTCTGCAAGGGCCTGCCTGTTCTGCCACCATTTACAGCACACGGCTCTCGTCCTGGGCTTGCTCCTGTACCAAGCACCTCCCACTGCAGCCCTCTCCAGTAAGGGACAAGTGAGAAGTAACCTCCAATTAATGCTCTTCGCTGTCTTCCCACAGTCCCACATGACCAGAGACACGATTCTCACTGCAGTTCACTCTAAAGCTACTCATATAACATAAAATCACAATGTCTCAGCTCTGCTACAGGTCTTCAGGCCCAGTCTTTAAATAGCCAACACAAAAATCCCAGTTCAAACCACAGAACTGTCCCCCTGGATCTTCCAGGGGGTTTAAAGTTCATAACCACAAACAACTAAAAAACTGGACAGGACCAGCCAAGATGCCATTCACAAACCAGTAAATAAATGAAATATGCAGTCACAGAGAGTACAAGTGTTCTTGGAGCCACTGTCACTTAGGGTGGTCAAAAAAAAAAAAAAGAAGGAGAAAAAAAAAAACTACCCAGCACAAGAAAAAAAACATGACAAGCATTTTAAATAGTAAAATACCTCAAGTTTGTACCAGATAACAAAAATATAAAACTGTCAGTTAACTAACATATCACATGTTTTATACTTATTTTTATATCTCTTTCAATAAATATGATTCTACATAATAATTTGATGAGTTAATGAAAAACATACTAAAAATAGTTTAAAATTATTAGAAAACTGACTTCCTAATTGAGTTAAAGTAGGCACACAGAATTCTAAAGAGACATGAAATGCAGAGTCACTCCACAAATGAGAAGAATGATCAAGATCAGCTGCTGACAGGTTGCAAAGCTAATAGGCCACATGCTGAAAACAAACAGAATTTCAAGGTGCCTCAGTACAGAGCCCAGGAAACAAACCAAACTGCAGGAGTAATTGAGAACTAGCAGCTATCTTGTTCTGTTTACAGGTTTGAAAGCTTGACTATTAAACATCAGAAAAGTCAAGCCTAAAATACAACAAATAATCCTATTTCATGTTGTCTCAGCCCTCCTGGAAGCTGAATAGTCACAACCACCTTGAGAGCAGCTATTCAAGATTTTCAGAACGTGACACCTATGGGTGTACAAACACAGCACGTGGTAAAAGTTGCTACAAAGATATGCATCGACTACTACCATGTTTAGCTCCTTAATATAATCGTCTCTTACCTACTACAGCCATACAGGAAGATCCTAACATGCTCCTTCCTATATCCTTTCCAACAACTGCACTTATGAACTTCAATGGCATGTTGTAAAATAATAAGCAGAGATGTATAAAGCAATGAATTAAAAAATACAAACCTCTAAAGTATTTCCAGTTAATATTTCCACCCTGCTATGGAAGAACTTCAAAGACAGTAGAGAAACACACACAGAAGCAGATCTCTTTTCTGAACTATCACAGTATTTGAAATAATCTGTGGCACCAAAATCAGAACTGAAACCCACTTCCCATAACCAATACCATCAGAGGGTAAAAGAAGAATATTTTGTGTGTACCCAGCCTAACAACTTTAGATATTTACTAGCAATCATCTGGAGGTAGAAAGATTGTTCTCGAAGGAAGAACTATAAATGTGACAGCACTGAAATTCTCACAGAATTCTTGTCTTTGAAACACAGTAATTAAAAAACTACAATTATTTTCACAGTCTTCACCATAAAAAGACATTCCAATATATATAATACGCGTGCATATGCTAAACAGCCTTTCATAGTTTGTAACCACAGCCTTCAGATCTCATCAAAAATCACAGATTTTGCAGGCAGTGGTAGAAAAAGGCTTTCATTTTTCATTGATGTACCAGAAGTCTTGGATTCAAGCTCCAGACCCCCACCTCCAGCAAGACACACTTCAAAGCCTTACAGCACAGCTCTCACTCCAGGTGCCACCTGCTCCATCACATTCAACATCTGTGTTTTACCCCAAACTCATATATTTTATTGGTTCAAGTTAGTAACTTGGAGCATAAGGACTGTGAAGCAAACAATATTACAGGCAAATCAGCATGATGGGTTGTGTGCCCTGCACTCTTACTTCAGTCTTACCCATTCCCTCAACGCCCCATCAACTGAAGTACAAATAAATCTTTCAACATTCTCCCTAATGATACACACAGACAAAATACAGTGGATGGGGAAAAGCATGCAGTATGACTCAGGTCTCGTGTTCAATATACCAATTTTATAATCACTTCTGTGCAAAACCCACTCATAAAAATGTAAAAGGTTCACAAGAATGTACAATTAAATGTCATTTCTTCCAGAAGAATAATAAAAAAAAAGCTTTATAAAACAATTTGTACTTACATATGTTCAAAGCAGAAAAATAAAATGTTCATTTTCAGTTCTTTCCTGCATTTTGGCATTCAATAAACCAAGGCATTTAACCTTGCAGAAACACACACTAGGAATTTCTACTGCATTTTTAGCTATCACTGTGCTCTGATATAAATAATGTGAAAAACAAGACTGATTTTTTTCTTAAAGGAAAAACACAAATGGCAGTGTTTACAGATAAACCTATTAATCATCTTCCTTTTTGCAGGACCTCAAGTAACTTTCAGTCACATTAATTTTTTTGTATGAAACTCTCCATTTCTAGAAGGTAACTATTTACTATGTTTTTTCAAAAAAAAGTTTAAACCACTTATAGTTTCTAAATTTTTAACAATATGTACGTGCCAAGAAGTTTTTTTTTCCAAAAACTGAGCTCTTCCTTCCACGTAACAGACTGAGAGACACAAAGGCAATTAGATAGCTTTATTCTTCAGAGAATACATCTTCAAGTACAAAAGGATGACAAAAAACCCTTTCATTCTAGGTTCATAACAAAAGCCATCAGCGTCTCTGAAAGTGCCTCATTTCCTTTTGCAGCCTCAGGAACTGCAAAAAAATACCCTCTTCAAGAACTGTCTCCAATATTGGCAAGTTTTATCACTGCTTTCAACAGAATGCCAACCCAGGTTTAGGCAGATGAACAGCTTACACCCTGAGCTTCCTCATACAAGTAAACTTCCACATTCAGCTTAAAGCACCAAAATCAGGCTTATGCACCAACTCTCCCTCAAAAGGCATCAGTCCCTCACTACTGACTTCTATAACTAGTCACCTTTTACCTTGGCCAGCTACTTTAGCTGTCTGAAGTCACAGACTGTTACCTCCAGCCCCTCAAAGAAAGTAAGTCACAAACACATGGTCAGAGCAATATTTTACAACAAGATATAGATCTAATAACTAGAAGAAGGGAATAAAATGTCTCTAGGCACTGAAGTGCTGGTTTCTAGACATAAGCACCAAAGAAAAAACAACCGCAGAACCAAAAACCCAAAGAAAAGGGAAGCAGACTCATTCCAAAACTTTGTTCAAAGCCCAGGCAATAAATTCTGAGCTCAGAATAACAGGGCCTGGAGCCTTTGCTACACAGGAAGAAGACATCCCTAGATAAATATTTGAGAAGGTCACAGAGACACTGACATATATAAGAAGCTGCATTTTAAAGTACTTCTGCCTTTGCTGCCTCTTGCCCAGGATGTAAAGCCAGATCAGCAAAACGACTCAGGAAATGTTATACAAACCTCACAGCACATACAAGCATATCCAGTCAGATTCTGGAGGCTCACAGAAAACACTGAGCTGCTGTTCTGAACAGGATACAAACACAGTGGAGAGAATCTATCTGCTGTCCTGACACATTCCCTTCTTTTCCTGAAATAGGAGTCAATTCTGCAGGATACTGAAAAACCAAACATAGCCTCTAAAAACACTTCCTGCCAACACCTTAAAGAAAATGTAAAACACACTTGCCTGGTAACACGTCAAGTGAAATAGGGTAAGGCATCTAATGCACTTGCAGCACTGTTCTTTATGAGAATAACCCATCTGCTACTCAGCACAGGTGTTCCAACACAGTCCCTGGGCATACACATTTTCACATTACTTTGAAAGTAAAGCACCATTTTAGGCTCAACAGCCCCACTAGGCATCATGTATTACATCTGTGTAAGAAGACTTTCTGCTTTTACAGCTTCCCCCCAATCTGCTGAATGGCAAAAGAAACGGGACCCAGTGTAAAAACAGGCTGTGACTCAAAGAAAGCCTGAAGAACCTCACTGTTGAGGCAGTTAAGCTTTACTCAGTATCTCCACTATCTCAACCAGCAACTTCCTTCCACACTCAGCAAAGACAAGTCACACCTGTCCCTCTCACAGGAAGTCACCAGTTTACACTCCTTTTACACTCCTCGTCTTCAAGGCAATACCTTTAGATCTAATCAAAGCAGGTTTGAAGCTGTCATAGCTGCTAACACAGTTAAATTCTGTGCAGAATATCATATGTGATGCAGTAATTGCCACGTTCTGTGCCTCTGATCTCATATGAACATTTTGAAGATCAAGTTTTAATTTGAGGGTTTCATTTTCTGGTTTGTAAATTAAATCCTACAGCAGACAAGGTAACAGAAAAACATATCAGGAATTTGTTCCTAACTTCAAAAGCACATCTGAAAATAACATATTAAAAAAAAAATTGGTCTACTCAAATAAGCAACACCCTCACAGAAAATCTGATGTAGCACGACCTCAGTGAAGAGTAAGGTGGTTCAAGAACTGGCTTAACTGCTGTGCTGAAAGAGTTGTGAGCAGCAGCACAAAGCCCAGTTGGAAAACAGTTCCTACTGGAATAATCCAGACCTTGATATCTTGTGCCAGTACTGTTCAGCATTTTCATTAATTGTGTCATGGGACAGAACACACCCTCAGCAACTTGCAGGTGATATAAAACTGGAAGGAGGGGTTGACACACCACAGGGTTGTGCTGCCAGTGAGAGGGACCTTGAAACACTGTAGAAATGAGCCAACTTAGGGGACTCATGAAGTCAGAGGGATGGGCGAAGCCCTGCACCTGAGAGCAATAAGCCCATGAACCAGCACAGCACAGGTTGATGATCTTCTTCATTCCCTGTCATCACGTTTTACACACACTGATGAGATCTCCCTTGAGCCTCCTCTTCTCCAGCCTCCTCAGTCCCAGCTGTCTCTCCTCATTGCCAAGATCATATAACAGACTCATAGAAGAGTTTCTGTTGCAATAGACCTTTGTAGGCCACACAGTCCAACCCCCCTGCAATGAGGAGGAACATCTTCAATTAGATCCAGTTACTCAAAGCCACATCCAACTTGGCCTTGAATATTTCCAGAGATGGGACATCTACCACCTCTCTGGGCAACCTGTTCCAGTCTCTCACCACCATCATCATAAAAAAAAAAAATTCTTGCTTATATCTAGACTGAATCTAATTGTCCAGAGAGACTCTGCTGCCTCCACCCTTGGAGACAGACAGTCTGATAGTCCTGGGCAACCTGCTCTCTCTGACTCGGAGCAGTGTCAGACTAGGCCTTTTCCAACCTCAACTACTATACAGTTCTAACAATCAGTGCATGTACACACCACATGAGAACATTATCTTAACTACATTTCTTTATAGAAAACAAAGTTGAAGAAATTAGCTAAATTAAGGCTGCTTGTTGCATGTAACATTTTAGTATTTGACAAAGTTCCTGAATTACAACTCCTTAGTTATTCAGTTTTGTACAATTGATGTCAGACATAAAACGTAACACACGTTCATTTTTCTTCTCCACAATATATAAAATGATAACCTGCATCTTCTCTGCAGTTACTGAAGAAGGTATCACCAATATAATTCCCTGAAGTACTGGTCTTTCCTACTACTACTAATGTATATGCAACACCATGGTGATAGTTTAGTCTTTAATCTCCAGTACCTAACACATTTGATGAAAAAAGTAACATCTACAGTTAGGTTTTATCTTGCAACCCTGATACCAACTAACCAGAGAAAATGGCATAAGCTAAATGAAAAACATAGTACCTAAACACAAATATTTTAAGCACTTAGAATAAAAAACACTACATAGCTTGAACATACCTTTCTGCAATAATTTGATCTCTCCATTTTCTTTCTTGATTTCATTCATTATTTTATGCTTCTTCTTCTCTTTTTGCTTCTTTTCCCTTTCTTTAACTTTGTCTTTGATTTGAGCTGAAATGCAAATATTTCACAATTAAGTAGGAACAGAAAACTGACTGTCACATACATGTTTCATATCACTCTTATGTAAGCTCTATTAAGAGGATAAAAGGAGGAGTTACAAGGAAATCCCAGTACTTATAATATGAAAAGCTAATATTTATCTGTTGCATAATCCAACATAAGCTTCTTTAACTCAGACAAGTTTTGTTTCTGTTATGTTTGAACTGTACACAACAACCCAGCAAGTTAACTGTAAAAAGTTAACAATTTTTGCTTACTGCTATACTTTCTGCTCTTATTTTGCATCTGAAGTCAGCTCATTCCTTGAAATTCAAATTACACACATTGCATAAGAATTGAGGGGAAAAAAAGACTATAATTTGCATTTTCCTGGGTGCACATCTACACTGCACATCTAAACTGGAAAAACGTAACTGAAATACATACTCTGAACTTAAAGGCTTTTGCAAATAGCTTGGAATGATGACTTCATTTGTCAGCTAAAAATCTTTTACATTATGTTCACAGGCTACACGAATGCATTCATAGCAGTCAGATGTAATTAATAAAAACACATGAAATGTGGTGTATTTGCACAGCCAATGTAATTCTCCAGTGCTTCCGCTGCTTACCTACAATCAGCAACAGCTTACCTGAGTAGTCTCATTATTCATTTACTTTCTTGTCAAGTCACTCCATGTTTTTAAATCCCTGACACACAAAAGCAGAGCCTTCAGGCATGCTTTCTGCATGTAAAATACTAGACCCAGAGGAATTCATCATTTCATGAAGTAATCTTTTCAAGCCGAGTTTAGATTCACTTATGAGGCCAAGCATTTAGAGAAGTCACATCTGACTAAGCTTATATGCACTGCAGCCAGCACTTCATGCCTCCTGTCTTGGCCTCAAGCCAGTACCTGCTCCAAGAGCATACTGAGCTTTTTAACCTCCGCAGGGAAAGAGGAAAACTGATTTCAAGCTTCTACATAATGTTATGCTTCAGAATGCTTTCTCAGTAATACAGCTGAGACAATCCTGATGTTTTATTCATGGTACTTGCATTATAAACCCCAAGTGGAAGCAAAGAGAAATCTAATTACTCTTCCTTAAGCGTCTACATAAAATAGAAGTAGCAGGTATCTTCACTACTAACAAATCAGAAATATTCCTCAATTCCAGAAGGCTGTATAGAGTGGCCCCCAACCAAACTACTCATGAAACATGTTAATAAAAGGTGCAAGGATCTGACAGTAATGCACATAAATGAATGCTCCAACAATGACTACACAGCATTCATACTTTTCCTTTTAGGAGTCTTCTAGTAAGGATACAGAAGTCAAACCCTCGCAGTTGTCAGGGTGAAGGGAAGAATGCATTTACTTTCTTAGACTCTCTCTCTTAAATAAAAACCAAAAGAGACAGCAGTTGAGATAGTCTGTCGTCTTTTCACAAATCAAGATGAGCATCGTGAAGAGAAGAGAAACTATGCTGGCACAAAAATAAGGAATGAGGTAGCTGTGCTTAAAGCTGTCTGAATATCCTTGTTCTAAGTGACTGTTTCAGTCGTGTCCAAAAGCCTTCTAACAGCTCAGCGAGAAGGGACAGATGACAAAGCAGATTTGTGTACAGCAGACCATGGAAACCAAACATGTTTTCCCAAGCAACACAAACCTTTCTAGGAATAGGTTAAGAAGGCATAAACCTTCCTCTCCAGCCTGTCTCTACCCAAAAAGGAATCCCTAAGTTGCAAACCCCCTGCAATTCAAAAGAATGAAGTCAGAAATAAATTGTACAACAGGAGTTTAAGTAACACTCTGAAAGCAGACACTCAGCAAGTAAGCAGTAACACCAGGCTTGACTTGTAACCTGTGTTGAACGCTGGACTCATCCAGGATTACAATTATCATGGGAAGACCTAGATTTTATCTCCACATTTTGGTATGGTTAAGAGGCACACTTGACTTTTGCTATCACTTACAAACCAAAGAAAGACTGAAGAGCATATACAAATGCTGAGCCTTGCTGAAAGAGGACAAAAGACTGAAAGAATCCTTTACTGCCAGCTCATGAATAGCATCACAGGCCAATGAATCTTCCAGCTTGGTCAGAAGCAAAACATAAGGACCAAGAACAAGCCAAAACCTTTTCAAGAGCCTCTAGTTTATTTTCACGTCTAGAAAGCAATTAGCAGAGTCGATGGTGAAACCTTCCAGACAAGAGAAACAATGGAAGCATCCTGTGACCTCCTCCAGCAACAGCCACAAGCTAATCACACCTGAAGCCATTGCAAATGGAATGTAAATGAAGCTGAGGAAGGTTTGAAGCAGAGTTAACTTAACTGCTTCCCTTCTAGAAATTACAATACTGTAAAAAAACCAGTGATCAGCCTGAGGCAAGTAAAGAACAGTTGAGAATCCTAATTTAAATGTACAAATTTTCAGATTTCCTCTCTAAAAGCTCACAGAACAGATTAACGATAGTAGTTCTTAAAAAAACATAAATATTGCGGGAAAAAAAATTTCATACATTAAAAGAAGAAATCTGTGTCGAAATCACAGATTTTGACCTGAGCTTAATTCTCAGGCCAAATGTCTTCAGTTTACAATTATTAATATGTATTTTCTAATCTGCCTTGCAGAACTCAAACACAACTCTCAAAATACGGCAGATTATTCTCCTCAGGGACAGATATTCCATTTCACAGCTTTCAATGGGATGCAGGGATAAAAATCAACCAAATTATTTTACTACTAACCCAAGATCTACAGCAGCCTAGATATGCCTGCTCAGCGAAGTCCATATATTGAGAAGCATCCAACAGTCACTGTAGTGAATAAACATGCTGGTAACATGCCTACAGCACAGACACCTCACCAGGAAGGGTAAGTGCAATTCTCCAAGCACAGTCTCCAAAACTGCTGCCATCACATGATGCTGCCCAATAAAGCCAGTTCAGTACAGGCCTAGAACTCTTTGAGACTTTCCAAAATGCCACAGACCAGTATCTCACCGAGTGTCTTCTCTAAGGCAAGGTAACAATACCCTTCAGCCACACTTAATTTCAGGCCAAATATTGCTTTTTCAACCAAGAAACATGAAAATTTTTCACAAAAATCCTGCTTTAAAATAAATATCTCCAACATAAAGCAAGGTACGACCTACATGTCAGGGAATAAACAATCAACAAGCGAGGTTGGCAAGGGAAAACAAGAAAAACTTGTTCTGTTGAAGTTATGGACACCTGGAACGCTCTTGTACAGCTTTTTTGATGATTACCAGTAGGAGCTACTCCATTTCATTCGCAGGGCAACAGGATCACAAAGCAGTAAAAGGTGAGAGATGTTTTATGCTAAGCTTTCCGTGTACACACAATGTTCTGCAGTTGGTCTTCACCAATACTACTGCTAACAAATAAAAAATAAAAAAAGCTTCTTGAGTTGGTGAGCGAAGAGGATGAAATGAGTCCTAGTTTTTCCCAAATTCACACACTTCCTATGCCTTTACATACCTCTAAAGACACTAAAACTAAAAGCCAACAGCTTGAAATAATGTGTACCCCAGGGTAAAAATGAAAGAAATCTGTATCTTCATGAATTTTTTGCCTCTATCAAAACACACTTTTACTTTGTTTGATTTTGACAGAGAGTTACACTGCTCAGGAAATAACTGGTAAGAGACTAAACAGAGTTTGTAAATACCCCCTACCACAGTTTAAAAAAAAAAAATTAAAAATTCCAAGGACAGTAGTCATCAGCTCTGCAAGTCCAGTAAGACCTGGGCTTGACCCTTGGTTTTCAAGCTCTACTGCCTGGTGGGGGGGAGACGTCTTTATTACTATGGAATTATTTATAATTCTTGTGACAAATTGACCCTGGTTGGACACCAGGTGCCCACCAAAGCCATGCTATGACCTCCCTCTTCAGCTGGACAGGGGAGAGAAAAATACAACAAAAGGTTCATAAGTCAAGTTAAGGGCAGAGAGATCACACATAATACCAGTTACCATCATGGGCAAAACAAACTCAACTTGGGGAAAAAAATTATTTTATTACCAATCAAAAGTAGAGTGAGGTAATGAGAAATAAAAATTAAATGTAAAAATCACCTTCCTCCCACCCCTCTCTTCTTCCTGGGCTTAACTTCATTCCCAGTTTTCTCTAATTCTTCTCCCTGAGTGACACAGGGAGACAAGGGTTGTGGTCAGTTCATCACACATCGCTTCTGTTGTTCCTTTCTCCTCCTCTCACTCTACCTCTGTTCCAGTGTGGGGTCCCTCCCACGAGAGACACTACTCCACAAATTTCTCCAATATGAGTCCTTCCCAAGGGCTACAGTTCTTCACAAACTGCCCCAGTGATTAAGAGAGTTCCAGATGTCTCATTCAAGTTTACAATATGAGTGTCACCACAAAGTCCATATTCTTTGGTTTTGAGTCACAGAAACAGTACACACACCCACTGAAGAAATGCAGCAACAGCAGCACATTAAAATAAAAAGAGTGCTATATACAGACAGGAAGAATTATATTATGAAGAAGTGTTCTGCCTCACCTTCCAAAATGGCATCTGAAGAATGTTTTCGTTTTGCAATGACTCCACATGATTAACTGAATTAATTAAGAATGATATGCATACTTCCTCCTCAAATCCAAAAGCTTTTATTTTTTCTGGATGTTAGGCTAAGTACATAAATAAAAGAAATTGATATATACTGTATTTATATGTTAAACAGCCATTTACAACTAAAGGCTATACTTAAAGTCCTCTGTTTCCCAACTCCAGAGATACCTTCTCATAATGACTGTAGTGATTTCCTGCAGTAGTAAATAAAGGAACAGAAATTCACAGAACACACCAATCTGACTTCAGATATTTCATTATCTGCCTCTATTGCAAGCCTTCTACAGACAAAAAGTTAAATCAAGTACATGTTCTGTAATGGATGGATTACGTGCAACATGGTCACTGTCAGATTGGAAAATTCGCACCTTGAAGCCGATGCAAGAGCTCAAGCAAGTCCCTTTCAGCTCTGAAAGAGAGAGATGTTCAACCCTGTCAGATGCCAAAAGCTGCAGCTGCTTTGCATCAGTTTTCCAGATGGTAATCCACATTAGTAGTCAGCCATAGATTATGTTCAAAGTATTCTGCCTCTCTCCTCTGTTTGATTTAAGGGCTGTCACTGCACATGAGGCAAAATATTTACAGACTACTGCTAAGGGACACCATCAATATGGATAACACCAACAGCAGCGTAACTGAAAGGAACGGGGGATAAGGAGGGGAGTACAACAACATCAGTCACCATCCCTTCCATCAGCACTCTCTCGTCACTTTAAACAAACACCCATAAAAATAAAAACCTCGAGAAGCCATGCTTAACTGGTTATGCAGATACATGAAGTACATTTAACACCACTGTGTTAACAGCTTTGACACCTGCACTTTTATTAGGTCCTACAAGGTACACTGCAGAGCAGGTTTCCTGACTTAATGAACATGAAAAAAAACATATAGTATTTCCAAGACCCCCCCACAAAAAAAAAAACCAAACCTCAAAAATGATAGCTTTCACGTTCCAATAACCACGAATATCTGGCCAACATCTCTTTCAGTAATTTAAGTTTAAAATCCAGATAAGACTAAAGAAATATTCTTATCAGGTGAGAACATTTTGCCAGGCTCTTCAGTGAATGGAAAGGAAGTCAGACCCCTTTCAGAACGAACACACTTCCAAGAAACTGAAATCTAATCTTTACAGTTCCCAATTTCTCCAAGCTTCACACTTCTAAGGAGACTTTCTACATGTGGAACTGAATGAGCCAAGTTTAAGCTCCAGCACTGGGGAGTTGCATCAGAAATCAGTAACAGAGAACATGACAGCTGCAAACAAGGTCTCCACAAGAGGTTTCAGATCGGATGTTTCAACCTCCTGATCCACTGTCAACTAAGAAAAATTATTTCATATTCTAAAATCAGAGCAAGCTTCTGCTGTGTAAATTACACACAAAACTGGATTCTGGGGTACAGGAGGGACTTTGAGCTCCAGCTTAGAAGATGAAAGATTTTGTTCTGCCTAGCAAAGCTTCAGGTTATCTCACTGAAAAAGGGTCAGGGTCCCTCAGGAGAAAGATACACCACTCCAAATTTATCTCAACATTGGATACTTACAGTTAATGTCACTCCCAGCTCTGAAAACTAAACTGCATATACATCTCAAACATCTACAGAAACCTGAGAAGTCCCTCTTCTTCTTGAATACTACATTTAAAACCCTAAACACTTGCTAGATATTGCTGCTTACACTGGGGTATCTAAATAGAAATATATCAAAGAATTCACAAGAGAGTGATCAACAGGCCTCACAAGCATGAAAACCACTGCTGAATTTAACGAGTTCAGCAGAGGGGAGGGGGAAGTGAGTTAGGCCACATAGCACAAAAAAAAAAAAAAAAAGACAAAGGAAATGGAAGCTAACAGAAGGAGGAAATGTGTAGCAGAAGAAAAAAAGGTAACAAAAGAAGCAAGATTCATGGTCCCAGTTCTAAAGAAGGGAAAAAGAAGAAGATCTCCAACCTACTTTGGTAACACAAAGTACGAGAGATGAGAATTCCACCAGATACAAACCACATTTAACAAGTCTGAAAAGTGCAACCTAAAAGCCAATAACCCAGAAGTGTCATGCAACATAATGCAAGAGTTATTAGAAGAATCAGTGGAAAATGCTCACCTGAAATGTAATCTAATTTATCCTTCAAGGGTAGCAGGAGAAAGAACTGGGGAGGGGGGCAAAGGGAGAAACAAAATAATAGGAAAAACAAGAGCTACAGCACCATATTCAGCTTTCCTGCTCATTGGGAAATCCCCATTTGCAAGTTAGAGATACCAGTCTCATTTTGCAACTGCTTGTACACTGAGGTAATCAGCAAATAGATCATTGAAGAAAAAAAAGGAATTCTGTACACAGAAATGGCAAGAAAAGCAGAACTGATGGGTCATGCAGCTGGATTACATCTTCCAGCAAGCCTGCAGACCAAAACAAAAACTCTGGGCAGGTGTCCTCTGATGAAATGGGGAGTGGCTGAGCTGAGCTTTGCACTGTTGTGAAAACAATTTCAACTATGAACTGCTAGAGCAGACTATCAGTTAAATGACTAACTGAATCAGCATAGTCATAACCTGGAACAGCAATCACTTTTGTCAAATTCACACCGTGTTTTAAAACAAAAATATTGCACAACTTCTAGTTTCACTACCAGAATGTACTTGACAAGTGAAATTTAGGCTTATTTTAAACAGCCTAAGCCTTGTATCTGGAGGATAAATCATGCATCTGGCAAGAGATTCTTTCAGGTTCTCTGCATGCTAGATCATCATCTCAGAAGGGTTCACTGAACACCATTCATTTGATGGAATCACAAGCTCGTAAGGCCTGGTTATGACTCTGCAACTTGAAGGTCTTTGCAATGAATTAAAACACCAGAGAAGTCTTCTAAATGAAGATTTGTTCAAGAAAGAAAACATAACCATTTTGAAGAGCTTTAAACACATCATCCATCTTGGCTATAAGCGAGTTTAGCCTCTTCCTATCACTTAGGAAAGAAAGGTGCCTCGAAACAAGGCTCTCTTATCTAGCAATCATTGTTCCAAGCAAAGGACAAACATCAGCTTCTCTCCTCAGCACTTTTGAATGCTAAGTGAAAAATCTTCTCACAATTTCCTCCTCAGTGTCAATATCCCTTATCATCATCACAGTAGAAAAACTAGAATATGGAAAATGCAGTTGTTACTACTCCAAGCCTTAAGATGATGATTTTGCAAGGCCAGATCTCACATTCATTCACTCCATGGCACTGTACACCCTGATTCCCTGTCTACACCACAGACCCAGCAACCTCATAAGACAAATGCTGCCATTCTTCCTCTGATCCCTCTAGCTCTGCTCCCCATTTTCTCTAGTACTGAGATCTATGCAGGCCCTCACCAAGGTATAGCTTTTTCTCCTGGAATCTCAACTGTCCTACAGAGCAGAGCAGGCACACAGCACCTTCCTCCCCATTCCCCCAGGCACCAGTAGCCTTATCAGGGCAAAGCCAAGTGCAAATTCCACTCCACCCCCTGTACCCACCTGCAGGGCATCTCCCCTCGGGCTGCAAAGAGGAGGATGGAGTTTTTCCATCTTAAAAACCTCAAAACAAGGAACTCCTACTCATTCCACCTGCTTATCTCTTGGTATTTCTGCCTCTACACCTCTAGTGTCCTCACTGGCACGATTTCCTTTCTGATAAGTGCAACACTGATTCTTGTATCACTATGAGAGAAAACCAATCAATACTATTAATTCCATGTTGCTGCTCATTTTCCACTGCACCAAAATAAAAAAGGTTGTTCAACTGCAGACTCCAGGAACAAGAGACTGCACTTGCCTGCATTAGGTCGATTTTTAGAGTACATTAGAGCTGCAGGGTGATAGCTTCTATGAACTCATCCCATTACACCTTAAGGGGCGTATTTTTTCCCACTCCCCCACCCCCCACATATTCTGTGTGTGCAAACCTCTCAGTTCCTTTAATTACACAAAATCCTCTAAACTCACCCTGAAGTCATATCTGTAGGCTAAAATTTTCACTCTCCTTCCATCCTACTCTTCCTGTAACCCTCCATGCCTTTTCTTTTGCCCCAAAGCAAGACCAGAATGACCTTCCTCTTTACACGGCTTTTGCTTCTCCTCCCTCTTTCATTCCCAAATTCACTCACTCCCTTTTCACTCATTATATGCTGCAACCACAGTCCCTATGGTATCTCCTTCCAGTCTATGCCATAGTTTCAGCACTCCCAAGCACAAGCCCAGCATTTTCTACCCTCCCACCCTAATATGTCATTCCTAGCTTTCCTCTGTGCTCAGGATTCTACTGTCTGCCCCTCAGCCATTCTTTTCTCCCTGCATCACAACTGCATGTCTCCCTTCCTCTCCGCAAAGTAAATTATTCACAGGATTAACAGCACAAACCTGTTCTTTAATCTACAGTCAAATCCTGAATCACTTTTAAAAGCCTGGCTGCTTTCAGCAGAAGACTCAGTGAAACCTTCACTTCCTTACAGCCTTCTCTGCAAAAATATAGCCTAATGAACATAAAGTTCTTAATTTATATAAGAAATTATGCCACATAATTTTAGGTATAGAAACTGCTTCCTCTAAACAGAAATCTGGAGACTCAGGTGCCAAACATTTGCCTTGTAAAATTTATTTGTTGCATGAGGCAGGTTTTCACAAAATAAACGAGAGGTAAAAAGATCTGCTCTGAGCAATCAGCAACTAAGAAATCAAGAACCTGTGCCTGTCAGTATTTAAGTTCCGAGAAAATATCCTTTCCAGAGAGAAGGTGCAGAATCTCCTCTTTAAAGACAAATCACAACAATTATTGAGTTGACACCATCACTATCAATTTCTTTTACCGATGTGAAAAAACAAAAAACCACTTCATTATTATACCTTGTTATGTATTGTTATTGTAATATTTTTCCCAGAGACTTATTAACATGACTGTGTAACACTGGCTAGGACACTGTGGCAGTCTTAGTGAATATGGTTATTAATCACATAGCTTTACTAGAACGTTATTGGGTGAGCTTCTTAGCAGCTATCCTTGAAGACAAGAAGGTTTCACCAACATCACTTCTGAAGACTTTTTCCAAGTCACCTTTTAACAGGAACAAGGAAAAAAGTGCTAAAATGGAATACCTGAAAGCACTGAAATGAGATACTTAAAAACCACTTGTATACCACCAATCCAGGAAATTAAAAAAAAAACAAACTCAAAGTTAAGTAAATCATACATCAAGATGCTCATGGTAAATTAGTGGAAAATGCAGTAAGGCAGCCATACAACATAATCAACAGACAAAAAGGCATATTGATATTAATAAGATTTCTCTACGTGCTTGTCTGATCCTACAAACATAGGCATAGACCACAATTAAAGTAACCTAAGTCTACATAACAGCTACGATTTATCTTTCCTTTGAAAGAAAGGAAACTTGCTTAAACTGGGTAATGGAGCACATGTTTCAAATTCTTCATATTTTAATGTAAATGCAAAATCATCAACATCTGGTTTAAGGTCACTGGAGACTGGGAAAGGACACACTGAAAATAAAAGCATGTATTCTTGTACTGTCTTCATATGTTCATGCATTGTCTTTTACTTCCCAAGATTTATTGCTGATCACAGGAATCCAAACAGAAATCTGGCCCAACATCTTGTCCAACATCTTGTCCTACCTCGTATGGCCATTTTTGTCCAGCACCACTAATGAACTAACCCCGCACTCCTCCCCTTCTCCTGAAGGCCTCGAGCGTTTCTTGGAAGATGTGATCTTCAGGAAATAAAGCAAACCTGAAGCAGCAACTAAATGAGAACTCAAAAGCCTAAGTATCTGAATTTTAACTGCATGTTTTCTAGTACTCAATGACTTAGCCTGTAAAAATTAACAGCCTAATAAACAAGATCATTCAGGATTTAATTTTAAATGGGGGAGGAGGGGGGTGTTGAAACGTGTTCTCCGTTTTTCCCCCAATTCAGTTTTGTTCGCAGATCTCTAATAAATTACTCGGCACCCTTATTTCCCTAATAGGTAAGAAAACCTAAGGCCTCTGGCAGCTTCTGGCTGACGCCATCGCTAATTCCACACCCCCTTTTTTTGACAGGATTGACGGCGGACTGAGCCGCCGCTGCCTTCCCACGAACTTACACAACGCCGGCGGTGTGTGCCCGGGTCCCGCACTGCCCGCAGCCCCCGGCCCGGCACCACAGCCCCCTCCTGCTCCCGCCGGGCACCTCCACCGAGCCCCCCCCCGCTCTCCCTGCCCCTTCCAGCCGTCCCTCCCCGCCCCGGGCCGCCCGCGCTCACCTTTCGGGAACAGCAGCTTCACCTCCCCGTTCTCCTCCCGGCTCAGGCCCCCGCCGCCATCTCCCGCCGCTGCCGCCACCACGGGCAGCGCCCCGTGCTTCCTCCTCTCCTTGTCCCGCTTTTCCTTGGGCCTCTTGGGCTTGGCGCTGCCGCCGCTCCCGCCGCCCCCCGGCTCTGCCGCCAGCGCCAGGCGGTGCCGGTGGTGGCGGTGCTGGTGCTGCGGGTGGGACGAGGAGGGGGAGGCGGACGGCGGCAGCAGCACCGCGGGCGGCAGCAGCTTCCGGGGCAGCGGGGCAGGGAAGGCGAAGCCCCCCGCGCCCGCCGAGGTGCCCGAGGGCAGCGCGGCGAAGCCCCAGGGCGCGGGGCCGCCGAAGCTCGGCACGACCGCGGGCAGCGGCTGCTTGGCACTCCCGCCGCCACCGCCGCCCCCTTCGCCGTTGACGCGCTTCGCGCCCTTCAGGCTCCGCTCCTCGGCTCCCTTCACCTTCTTGGCGGCCGGCTGGGACCCGCGGGAAGGCTTCGTGTCCGAGGCCGCCCTGGCGCCGAGCAGCTCCTGCTCGGGGAGCGCCGCGCCACGACCCGGACTGGGCGGCTCCGCCATCTTGGGCTTCAGCGTCTATTTACTCTCGGCTCGCCCCAACCGACAGCGCCGGGGGGGCGGGGCGGCAGCCCGGCTTCGACCAATGGGCAGGGAAGATGTCGGAGTGACAGTAGAAAGAACCAATCACAGGGCGGAGAGAGAGGGCGGGTCCTGAGGTGATTGGGGGCGGCGGGCTCGGCTGAGTGCGCAGGGAGTGCGGGGGGGCTGAGGGGGCGGGAGGGGAGCGGGGTGAGGGGATGGGGACGCTGAGGGGACGGCAGCGCGGGGGAGGCGGCGCTCCCGAGAAAGGCGTTTGTTTGGGAATAAGGAGGCTTTGAATTAGTGCCCATCCCGGGCGCTTCGTTAATGCCTCAGGTTTTGGGCTTCCACTGCTGTGGGGACCGCTGACCGATATGCCGGCAGCCCCCTGGGCTGCTCCTGAGAAAGGCGTTTGTTTGGGATGTACGAAGGGTTTGGACTAGCGGCGTTACCGGCGGATGCATGGCAGTGTCCCGGGAGGCGGTGCAGCCGGTCCCTCGGGATGTCCCGGAGCCGGGAGGCTTGTTCCATCCAGCGCTGAGTCCCTGCGGCGTTCCGAGCTGAGCCCGAGCTGTCCGCGCCCTTCCACATCCTCGGAGCGAGGCAGATAAAGCCTGGAAGCCCTCGAGGGCCCGACGGGAGGCAGGCAGACGCTGCCGAGGTCAGCGGCTGTGCGGGATGCCGGGGCCATCGCGCCGGCATGGGCGGGATGTGTCACCGCGGGGCCTCGGGGAAGGGATTGAGCTCATTGTCCCCCACAGAAGCCCCCCGGCCGTGCCTTTGGCACCCGCAGCTGCCACAGCCGCGGTTCGCGTGCGGACCGAAATTCCCCCGAGCCCTCGTGTCAGCGGGAAGCGCCACGGAAATAAACAGAGGGTTCCTGGAGCGCTGGCATTGCCGGGCTCCTGCTCTGGGCAGTCACTGCTGAGGGCTCCTCGTTGCGGTGGGAAGAACAGAAGCGCTGCCGCATTAGACTGTGCCAGGCAGACTGCAGCCGGATCAAATTGCTCTGTGAAGTTTTGTACGTGATGTATCGGCAGACAAACAAGCTTTTAAGATTGGGTTTCTTTGCTTCACAAACCATTTTCATTTGAGCTGACACCGATCAGCCTCAGAAGAAGCTCCTAGTGCTTGGGCTATCCCCTCCTGCGTTTCATTTTCTTTGGAAATTGTAAACCAGGCTGAGTGCTGTTCAGTGTTCATCTCAGCAGCAGTGAAGAATAAATTTTCTATATCCAGACAATTCTGCTTTTCCCTCAGATGATTCAAGTTTCACTACTGTGAGACTGGACCCTCAAACTGTGTTTCTGGACATGATGGGGAAAATGGCATCTGCATCAAAGCCCAGGAAGAACATTTCACAGAACATATTTGAGCAGTAGTAAACTCACATCCAATCCCAGGCTAAAATCCAGGTGCCCTTCCACCTTAGTCAAAATCAGTGTTTTTGTCTCAGTTGATGTTACAGCTGCCATGTCACGCATATGAGCCCGTTGGTATCCCTGTATACCAGCCCCTCATGGAAACTGGATTGTGGTGATTCTAGAGTGAGAAATAGAACGCACCTCATGGCACTGTCTAAACTTCACTTGAACAACCAAGTTCATCTTTCTTCTATGCTGGTATTGACACCAAATCAACAATATATTACGTTCACTCAATAAACTTCAGATAAGCCACAATGATATATTAACCTCTCACTTTTAGGGGCTTTGAAAAACAGAAGAGCAGCATTTCTTTTATTTCTTAACTAGATTAAATCCATGGGCTTTCTTTCAGTTCAAGGAACTTGATCATAACCTCTATGAAATGCCAAAGTCACCTAAGAGAACAAAGGCAGTTTTCTCCATGCAGCAGGCTCAGCAAGATTTATTAGGCTAATGAGGCTAGATAGCTGCATAAATAGCTGAATATCTTGATATGTGCACTTATATCAATGTTAATAATGAAGAAAAATCTTCATTTTTCTGAACTTATTCGGACTGCTGGATGTCTAAGAATTGCACTGAATTATAATGCAACATGTAAATATGAAAATAAACATGAAGACAAAACTGGTGGGAGGAGAAGTCATAGCCCAACATTAGATGTAAAAGCTGACAAGTAACCTAATAAATGTGCAGCAAACTTTAACAGCTGACAATATGCTACTAAGCTTAGGTCAAGCTGAAGTTGTTTCCTTTGCTCTTTGAAGTAGTATAATGTGCTTGTAAGCATAAGCCAAGTTTTTATTAGCGAATTCTTTATAAAATTCAGCTGGAGCAAGATGACAGAGTACCTATTACATGTAATTGCTGCTTGTTGGAAAGCAGTGTGACTAATGTTTGGGGGTGTTGCTGCTGCTATCTCATACCCATTTGTCACCGGGGGAAGTTACAGGGTGTTTGTAATCCAGGAGCTGGCTCTGTGTTAGAGATCCCGCAGTCCTGCTGCCGCCCACAGCCAGCCTGGAGGGCACGCCGGAGGAGTGGATGTTGTCCCTGTCACTTGTTTTGTCACCGATCACTCAGATGCATTAAAGTGCTCCACCGTACCTGTGGTGTGCACGCATTCCAAAATATTAAAATGAAATTTCAGGGCGTCTTCCGTACTACTTCTTTTTACTTTAATTAAACCTCTGCCTGGCTGGCACATACAATACAGGCAGACACTTCTGATGAGACATAGACAACATGAGAAACACCAAAACTGCTTCAGAATAAAGAGTGTCTTTGAAAAATAGGGGTAAACACAAGCAGTACACCTTGTGTAAAATACAGGTTAGAATCACAGATTTTTTCTGTTAATAGGAAAGAGTGGAACCTATATGCTTAAAATGAAATGATACAATCCTGAGAAACACTGTCAAAACACCCCCCAAAACAAACTACTAGAGAGAAATACAGTAGCATTTCATGTCACAGCTCCAGTGCCTTTCAGTGACTGCAGGGAGATGTCTGAACTGGGAGAGCCTTTGTGGGATAAGCCAGGGAGCTTATCGGTTTCAGCAGAAGCCTTTAAACTGATTATGGAAACTATATCAGTGTGCTTTTGTCTATAATTTTATATGCACTTAGGGAAATCTATGAGGATTTTCTAGACATGAAAACCTAAATGAGGCAAAACCGTAAAAATGCCAGGCACAAGGCAGTCCAGTAGCCAACATACATCAAGGATAAGCTTCCCAGACTATTAGCCTGCTTATTGCAAATGTGTTGTCATTTTAATCAGAATAATTAAGAAATGCTGATATAAATGCTTATTCATCGAAACATTTATTTAAATACCTCTCTTGTTTCAGTAACTAAGGAAGCTAAACAAGTTAGTGTGTATGCTCTCCTAAAGCTAGTCTAACTTCAGACATCTATAAAATAAAAAGCTGAGTGTAAGTGCTGTACAGAGGCTGAGTTACAGTGTTTTGGCTTTATGCTCAGCTGCCTACCAAAGTGATGCTCTGTCTTCTTACTCAGGTCTCCAAATAGAAAAACAGTTTTCAGAAATGTTATTTAATCTCTTTATAGTTCCAAGAGTTTGCTTACTTCCATGTGCTTACTTCCTTGGTTTGGCATCTGCTCAGTTCCCAAGTCAAGCATGGAAATGATTGTGCCAAGTGTAAATTGAAAACATTTGATAACACTTAAGACATCCTTATGCTGGTTTTTGTCTGCAAAGTTAGCTAAATGTAATTCTTAAATGTATTCATATTTTCTTGCAACTCATTAAAATTCAGTTAATTCACCTTTGGAAACGGAGGTGAAAACTAACCTTACGTGCACAGAAATGTACCAACAAAGGTGGTTTCATCATACGAAAGTGTGATTTATTTTAGAAGAGCCTCATTTTCCACAGTCAAAGTTTTCATAACAACCAATGACATATCCAAATACTTCTGCAATTACCACTCAAACAATTGAACTAAATGAGGGAGTGGGGACTAACTTGGCTCATAGCTGGGAGCTGCTGACAGCAATGACAAGCCTCGCTGCAGGGAGGTAGAACTGCCCCCTCTTGCTGTTGTCCTTCACAAGGGACTGTATCCCCTCACCTAAGGAATGGGGACGTGCAGCCCGGCATCTTTTGATTAAAGAGGTGACAAAGGTTTGTCCTAAACAGCCTTTTTATTTCCCCTCAGAAGCAGTGGATGTCTCTTCACTGACTGCTGAGGGGCAGTGGGTCAGATGTTTGGCAGAGGGGCAGGGCAGACAACTGGGGACAGTCATGTTTTTTATTACACTGTTCATCTGCTAACACTTTATAAAATCCATAAAAACCACAAAAGGGAGTTTGCACTGCAGGGAGGATCTACAGTACTTGTTCCTTGTTTAATTTTTTTTTTTTTTTTTCAAACAGCTACATATTACTGCTCTAACAGCTCTTCAGATTTTACAACTATTTTTCTCACTTGTGTTTAACATATGAAACACCCCAGCTCCTATATTTCTTTTTTTTTGGAAGTGTAAGATCAATCACAGCAATAGAGCAAACTTGGAAAGTTTTGATATATACAGTTTCAAATGATATCTTCTTGCAGCTGAAAAGATAATTTGCTTTGCTGTTGCCTTCATAGCATCCAAAAAAATTTAGACTATTTGAAAGGTCTTTTGGATTTTTCAATACAAAAGGAACATAATGACTAAATCAAGTATGGAAACAAGAGGATGCAAGTTAAGCAAAACTGTATTTCCTTGTGTATAGAGGGGAGGAGGAGAAGGTGGATAAAAGTCTTACCATTTCCGTATTTCAGTAACTATTAATTAAGGTATTAATTTTCTTCAAATGAAGCTGCTGGTTTGCGAAACTGCATTTTTTACAGATTAGCAACCTCCTCACTGCAATTTGAAATACCTGAATTCCCTGCTGTGCTGCACAGCTCTATATAGATACTTATACAAGTAATAATTTTTTCATTTCCCTTAGAATCGTTTAGAGCCACCTTCAGCTAAGTTCCTTCAGAGTCTATCCACTCTTATATTCATTCTCTATATCCTGGATGAATTTAAAAAAATACAATACAAAGCCTAAACCCTGCAATGTAAATACTACTAGAACAGGGCTGCTGCTGGCTCTGTCCTGGGTGAACAGGAGACCATGGGAGAAGGGCTCTTTCTGTGGGTTGTGCCTGGAAATCACCATCTTTTCCACCTCTTGATGCTCCAGCTGCAGGCCACTCCATGGATAGAAGGACCTGCAAGTCATCCCTTTGCTTCAGCAGGCACAGGGATCAATATCTATTTGCTATAACAAGGAGTTACAGCAGCTGCATTTCCAGGAACAGCTAAGCTGAGCTCTATCTGTCTGGGCTGAAAATAACCCCATACCTCATCCTTTCTTTCACATTGGCTTGGAAATTCTATGGGAGTCTTCCAAAAGGAAACTCTGAGGACTTCTCAGGTGATTGTGGATCTGGTTTAGTTTTGACTAAGGGGTTTTTTCATTTAAATTTTGATGGTTAAATATATTTAAGATACCTTCCCACCCAAACCATTCTGTGGTTCTATGAAAGAAAAGCCATAGACCCTCCCAAACTAAACTTCAAAACACTTACTCCTTAACAAGCACTTGTGGGAGGTATGCATACCCCTTATTGTTACCAGAGTTCAAGTCAATGAACTGAAATCATATGGATTTACAGATGGTTTTTGGTCCCCTCTCCCTAGAGGCTTACAGAATAACTAACAGATCACAGAATGGCCATAGAATGGTTTGGGTTGGACGGGACCTTTAGGATCATCTAGTTCCAACCCCCCTGTCATGGGTGGGGACACCTTCCACTAGACCAGGTACCACTAGACTCAGAGCCCCATCCGACCTGGCCTTCATTTGGAGTACACTGAGTTCTAGGAAATTCAGGTCTTGTTTTTAGAGACTGGCACTCATTTGTAGAGTAGCAGTTTATATTTTTAAGTGCACATATAAAAAGAAAAAAACCAGCTAGTAAGTAAACAGCAAGTAAAATAAACAGCAAGTAAAAACGCATTTGCCATGTCTTTCTTGGATTTTCTCATATGCATCAATGTACGTGGAAGATAATTGTACCTGAAGTTTCTAGACCATGGGACTAGGAAAGGATCTCACAGTGATCTCAACCCTAGATTCCCTACTGCAGGCAAGGCTGAAGTGGAAGATACTGTACTTCTCATTAGAACATATTTACATTAAATAAAGTCAGCAAAAAAAAGTTCAAATGTATGTACTGGATGGCAGTTAGGGGCTTTAGGAACCACTCAGGGTGGAATGAGTAACATCAGTGTAAATCTAACACAACACTATCAGCGTTAGATCATGGTCTTGAAATGGGAGATAACCTGGCTCCTCCAGCCTGTTTACATAAAAACCCAGTTATACCCTGCCTTGGTACTTGCACAGTCTTGCCCTGGCTTAGAGGCAGGAATGCTGAGCCTACATGGTGGATAGCCCCATTTCCAGGAAATGTGCAGGACAGATTTGTCATCTCACCACAGACTCTGGCCCAGAGGCTGCTCCCAGTGAGCTCCCTCGTGCTGGTCACTTCTGGCACTTGGAGTGAGTGGGGAGGGAGAGACAGAAGCAGATGGAAAAAATGCTTCACATGTAAAATGGATCTTAATTACTGAAAGATGAGACACTGGAAAGTGCTTGTTTGATACACCTACATAACATCATTGAAATAAAAATTGCAATAAAAACTCCAGCCAGCCTTCTGAACTGCATAACTGAAGTGTGCAGGAAGTGTTCAAGAAGTGACCCATGCTGGTGCCCTCTCTCTGGATCTTACTGTTACATATACTTTGGTGTCTAGCAAAATGAGGATCTGTTCTGTGGCTTTAAATATAGATTTAGACAGGTGTTGATGTGCTCTATAAGAGTACCTTTAATGAGTTATGAGGAAATCCTTAGAGCACACCACGTTCCAAAAGTGGTGAGGAGAGGAGCTCTGAACTCCAAAACACAAAGCATTCAGTTTAGCGGCAAACACTGCTCCCTTCCCAAATACTGCCCCTGTGATCCAGGACTGTGGACAGGCCCAGAAGAGGAGCTGCCTCTCTAGGAGCCAAACCCTTCCCTGAGGCAGGGTTGAGCTCAGTCTTGTAGACTTACGTGGAAGATCTTCGAGAGACTCTTGGCTCACGTAGCCATTCTGAATTATCACTCGGAGAAGGCTGGCAGGTGCCTGAGGTCCAAAAGAGGTCTGATATATTTCATTATTTTAATTACAAGACTAGATACCCCCTTTCTTATGAATCAAGGAGTCTGAGACCATCCGTCCTATCATGGAATAGCTGCCTGAGTGAGAATTCAGGTTTTTTAACTAGAACATGTGACAGGCAGAAGTGGCAGAGAAGTAAATTCACAGCAGCTTTGACCCCTCCACTGTGTCCAAGCTATAAAGAACTAATTTAGCTGTAGAAATACTTTTGCAGGGTCTGAAAACTTATTTCCAAAAAGAGTTAATTTAGGTGAAAAAAAGCCACTTGAGTAGTGTTCTTCCCAGCATCACTAAATTTGTATTGATTTGCTATCTGAGGACACAAAAGGGAAAAGAGCTGCTCAGCAACACTTTTCAGAGCTATTAGGTGTCTTGCTAGTCATAAAGTGTAATAAAGGTTGATTTACATAATAAAAAGAATTACTTGCGTTGCTTCCTTCTTATCAGTGATTTACATGTCAGCAGGCAGATACATTCATTATATGGCAATGGTATCATAAAGTGCCTCTGTTCAGGTATCGCTTTGAGGTCTCAAAATCTATGTCACGACAGATAGCTTTCTGAACTTACCACTCTTCATCTCTCCCACCCACTCCAGGACATTTCACAAGTCAGTTTATCCTTGTTAAGTCCCACCACCAATTTTTCTCCTACCCTAAGGAGCAATCTTTCCTGGGCCTGATCAGGCAAACCCAAGAGGCTCGTATTCAATTGCACGTTTTGCAGAAATTCAAACCCACCAATTTGTTTAAAGAAGAGTTTCCTTGTGCTGCATTCCTGTTACCCAACCACACCTCTCTGCCCTTCTGAGGAGCTTACAAAACTGGGAACCTGCTCAACAAGCTCACTTCAACCTTTTATTACCCACAGGCAAAGGCAGTTTCCTCCTTCTACTTGCTACAGTTCAGCTCTTGCTGCCTCTCTCCTCCAGGGCTACTGTGCTCCTTGTTCTTACCAACCCTGCCACACTCACTTCTTACCACACACCAAGCAGAGACCAGGACATTTTATGAGCATGTTTTGGATCACTTTCTCTATCCAGGCAACTTGCTTCACTTTTGAAGTTCTCACAAATTACTTCCCACAGATCTCATGACCTGAGCTATGACTCATTTCTTAATTAACTTTCATAAAAATCAACATACAGGTGCTTTTTCAGGAAAGCTCGATGGTATAGGCTGTTCACATTAATGGGAAATACAACCCTGGATTCCCTACTGCATTTCACAAGGATGGCTATTTTAGCTTTTAATTGTCTCAAATGAAACAGATCAGAAGCTACATGACTGTTTTTTAAAAAAATTACCAGCCTTGCACTGGTGGGTTCAACTGTGTCCAGATACCAGGATAACACGTGGAATTAAGACTGTATCAGGGCCAACTCTTCACTTGCAGCAGAATAACTATGTTCAGTGCATTCAGGAGTGAAATCCAAAAATGAGTTAATATTCACCATAAAGCATATCCATATTGGAGATACAGCAAATAAAAGAACAGCTAAAGCAAATGGACACCAGAGGCCTGGCATGTTTCCTCAAAAGATTTGTGTCTTCCTCCTGCCATCTTCCCCAGACTCATTCAAACAACAGATATACTTTTAATGTGAAAACAGCAAGAAAGCAAATACAAATTTGAACAAACATAGCTAATATTTGGAAAAACTCAGATTATTAACCTGATTTTTTTTTTGTCCTTTTAACATTAGGCCAGAGATGTAGCAGGTAGGTTATATACTGGGATGGAACCACATACCAGGCATCTTCTGGTGCAGAGTGAGCAGAGTCAAGTACACAGAAAAGCTCAGCACAGTCTTCAATACTCCACGTTTGAACAACGGGATCCTCTTTGATCCAAGTCCAGCTCTTCCTTCCACTTGACAGTCAAGCTCTCCATGGGATTTTGGCACTACCTGCCCAAAGATCAATTTCCTTACCTGCCTGTGATCTTTTACACGAAGGACTGTAACTCTGCAGATCAAAGTGGGAACTGTAGATGTGAAAGACAACTTCCAGCTCACTAACTGAAGTCCATGGAGCTCAGCCATGCTGCCAAAGACAGAGCTAACCACTCTCCTTACGAGTGCCCCAGAACTGCAAACAGACACACACACTAAACCCTGCAGATGAATGGCTGCATTGAGCTCGCTATGGCTGTTTACACACACAAGGCAAGTAACTTCATGGGATTTAAACTGAAATGCAAAACTAATTTCTTACTTTGGCCTCACCACAGTAAGTTTTTCATGCAGACACAGTGTAATTTCAGAGGTAACAGTCAAGTTTTTAAAGAAATCAAATGTTACAGCAACACTGACCAAATAGGTCAAAACAAAAAATATTTTCAGCTAAGTCTCTTCAAGGAAAGACCATTTACCCCAGCAGTTCAGATTGTGAGATCTGAGTAGGGAGGCAAACAACATTTTGTTTATTCACTGTTTTGAGACTGCAAATACTAAGCTTTTGCCATGTAGTCTTAGAAGTGATGAAATGAAGCATTTGGTACAGATCTCAAGGATACCACAGCACTGAAGCCAAGAAAACAGTATTTTCTACCTCTGTTCAGCCCAACACTTGACAAACCTGTGTTTTAATTAAGTGCATGCACTGAAATGGTTTAGAAAAAGTCACATCAGAGAGAGCCTGGCTATTACTGGATGCTACTAAGCCTATTATAACCACTTTGCAGACTTTCTGTCTCAACAGGCTCAAGATACACTGAGGGTTCCAGGAGGGCAGTCAGTGCGTTGCACTGGCTTGTCCCAGCTCTGCCCTGTCCCAGTTTCACGCGTTCCATGCATTCAGCTCTGTGTTTTAGCCCACACAGGATAACCTTCCCTAGAAGCTGTTTCAACTCCTCAGAGTTGAAGAGCATTTTGAGATGACAAGAAAGGTCCTTCTTAGGTGAAGGGCAGCAGTAATTGCAACTTGTTCGTTTATGCTGTGGAGATTTTACTCCTCCCTCAAGCACTGAATAAAATTCACAAAGTAGTTGGGTGCAATTGTATCTGCTTGAGCATTTGCTCAATTACATTGTCTGGAGTCCTTAACTCCTTTTTCCTCCCCAAACTCCCCTTGTGATATTCATTACTAGCCTTTCCCTAGTCCAACCCTGGCTTGCTGGGTTCTCTCTCTCTCTGGCTGCAAAGTGCCAAGGTTATGCTGCAGGCAAGAGCTTCATAGGGGGTGCTTCCCAACAGTCTGATCTACAGCTAAACAACTACTCTGGGAGTAGCACGGGGTGATCACACTGCCCACAGTGGTGATCACTGTGCCACACTTGATCTCGTTCTTTCTTTGAGAAATCTATCTCCAAAGAAACCCAATCCAAGAATTTCAACGTACAAGACCCCAGAGATAATTCTTTGAGTTTTTAATTTTTCTGCCCAGTTCCCCAGTTAGAAACTTCCTTAAGGAAATTTACATCTAAACACAGCAGGTTCTCCTAACAGATAAGAAATAAAAATGCTGATGCGATGTGCGATGCTCTAATTACTACCAAAATAGAACTCTACCTGCCAAATCAATGCAAAACCTATAATATGCTGTGTAATAGAGATAAGCAATGATATTAGTAGAGGTCAGCTTTCTTCTTAGACTTGAGAATTCACATTTCTAAAACATGGAGAACTCATCCCTCTTTTCATGTGACAATTTACTGCGTGATTTGTTCAATATTAATACATTTAGAAAAAATAAGAGAGGGAATATTAGAAAAATACTGAAGGAACAAACAAGCTAATGCAGTGGTTATGAATGAGAATAGCTGGGCTGAGTAGCACTACTTTGCTACAGTGATCAAGTCAATTGCATGCCTGAAAAGCTGCACTTCAGAGATGAAAGATGAAGACTGCTTTCAGAAAAATTAATGTGGAAGACTGAAGCTAAACAGGACTGGTTTCAATACATGTACGAAATTACTTGATCTAGATCTGTATTCAGTGATAATTTGCAAGCTAATGTAATACTTTAAACTCCTTTGCATTCCATTTCAAATAAACCCCAAAGAAAGGTGCTGTTAAGATTGGATAATATTTCCAAGTTATGACGTGAAATTCCCCAGTGTACAGCACCCAGCCCTGCAGTTATCTCCGTACCACCCACAAGAGTGGATACAGAAAGTAATGACATTGGGCAGGTTTCACCTTGCACTTAAAATTGCCAGCTTATCTGAAATACAATAGGTGAAAATACAAAACTCACATGAATGTAAGCAGGCAACAGCGAGTTGTAAAACAGCTCTGTCAAAGGGCACAGAAATCCATACAGGACAATTGCTGCTAAAGCAAAGAAAGGCTGCAACATCTGTGACAAACTCAGTCTGGAATATGATCCAAATCCATGCAAATCTAAGGGGAAAAAAAAGATGAACCCGCATGTTCTTTAATTAAACATTGCCAGATGGCCTGTATATAGTGCACAGATTTGGGTCAGCCTTTGCTCTGAGTGAAATTCATATGGTGAAAAGCAGAAAATCTACGACCTGCACAGCTCTGTATTTGCATGGTAGACAAACATGGAAATGATCCTTGAAAAGTACAGCCAAAACATATTTGGAAATTTTCTTATTTAACTCTTTTTTCCCCCCAAAGTTACAACAATTTGGACTGTCCAGGGGTGATGACAGCCCGTCTTGCATTACAAAACCGCAGCTCTGTAAGAGTGAAAGTCTAAGCTAATCATCCACAACACGAGGGAGGGGAAACAAAGTTCAGGCCAACTTTATTCTGCCAACTGCTGGATAGTCCAGATTTCTGAACTGTTTACAAATCAGGAATATAGTTTATGTAGGTTATCCCAGATGGCATAAATAATTGAAATATTTATTTGTAAATGAATAATTGCAAAACTACATCCATGGGAAGCATTTATAGTGCACACAGTTCTTTGAAAGTGCTCCCCAGCTCGACAGTCTATCACATGTACCAAGCACATGGCAATTAATCCACAGTCAGAGACAATAATTGCAAGTTATGTACCTTTTGGAAGTTACTACAGGGCTGCTATCTGGGCAGCTAATGCTCTCTTTCAGCAGAGAGGCCCTAAAGGTACAAGCAGTAAATTAGACATCATGTTTCCATGGCTAAAGTCCAGATTAATAGTTTCACTACCTAAAATGAACCTTTTTCCTTTAAACACCCTTCTCTGCTTCTCTGACATTATTGCTGGCCAGAACTTTTAAAGCAGTTACTAAAACTAAGGTCCTGAGTGTCGGTATTTTGTTCAAGTACGAGACCTACAAGCAAAGCCAGACTGCCACACTTCACTCTGTTTCACTTCACTCCTGAACACAGTTTTCTTTCCTAAGAGTAAAAACACCCATAGTGAGATTTTTACTTTCTTTAATTTAAAGATTGTATTACAGAAAAGTTTAATAAAGGAATCCTTATAAGGATTAACTCTTGACGTAATATATTGCCAAGATACAGTGTAGCTGCAAGGGCTCCAGGTGAACCTTCATATAAGTTGCTTTCTTACATACACAGTCGTTGAACAACAAAAATGGTATTCCCCATCTGTAAGAGAAGACAGTGGTATTGAAACAGTCCTGTTACCAGTGTGTTCTGGTTTTCCCAAATTAGAAACACGCCATATTAAACCTGTAAAATCCTACTATACAGAAAGGTGATAGAGATGAGTTTTCTAAAGATTGCAACTGATGAAAACACTAAAATGAAAACTAAGGAGTGTTGATTATGCAAAATGGTTTCTCTTTTACTCTCAGGTCAAATATACTAAGAAACGTACAAATGTTTTTGATAATCTAGTTCCAGATGAACTCAAAACACTGAAGTAACATATACAGGCTAAGAGAATTCAATACTGTTCCAAGGCACTTACTGAATCTCCATGACTAGATGAAAACCAGAACAAATTAGGTCTGACAATTAAACAGTATATAATATAAAAATAACCTTTTGCTTACAATTTACAAAATGTATTACAATCTTTATCTCTGCTAACCTGCAATTCTGGCTGTGTGTGTCCAGCGATTTTTGTAAAAAACCCCAGAAACTATTTTCTAAAACTTCAGGGCAAATAATTTACAAATAAGGTACACAAAAATTTAGATCATGCAGAGATTTCTTACATCTTCTGTTAATATTTTATGATTGCAACTTTATCAAATTATATACTTACTTGCCCTGTACATATACAAAATAATGCATACATGGTACTCAAACGTTAGCAAAAAGTAGTCCATAAACACAATCTGTCAAAAGTATTACTATATTAACATATGTCTACAAGCAGCGTGTAACAGGGTTAAAAGACATTAAGGCAATAATACTTGAAGTTACAAAATAAATCGTATTAATACTTTCTCCTAAGTGTAGTAAGGCAGGTAGATGGCCCCAGCAAGAAGTTAAGTTGTAATACTGGAATCCACTGTTGTGAACCATGTGTCAGGTTTTGCATGGGATGTACTGCAAAGAGTGTACCATGGATAGTTAGATCTACACTGCTCTGTGTTAGTCGCCCCCCAGAAAAGTGGAATACTATTTTTCTAGTTCTCAGTGGCACTTGAGTTTTCCAGTATAACTTATTGATAGTATGTCCATTGGTTCTTGGATCATGTCCATTCTGAGGGTGGCTCTCTTGGTCCTCTGGGCTTTGCACAGCGGTTACCAAAACCTACAGAAAGAAATATTTAATATTATTTAGTATTTAATATTCTGTCCACTCGGACAACACAGGCTCATAAATGCTGGTAGAAGTCAGAAGGATCACTAAGACTTCCTCCAGCTCTTAGAGAACAGGTTTATTCTCGGGGCTAGAAAAAAACCTTTGTAGTATGAGGAGTTCTAAAGGCACTATGGCCACAGAAAATAGAAATATGAAGAATTTGTATATTATTATACTTCACTATTTAAACCTCACTGGAAAGTATTTATCAGTAAATACAGTATTACAGCCCTTGTTATCTTTTTTTTTCTCCTTCTTTGCATACCAAAGCAGTTATCAGGTATTATTTTCAAAAGTATTCAGTGCTCTAGAGACATTGTATCCCATTTGACATATTCTATATTTTACACACTCTGAAAAAAACACAGTGAATAATTACTCAATTGTTGATTCTGGGAAAAATTCCTTCAGCAATGCTGAAGAGACAAGGCAGGTTTATTTGTCTGCATCTCAGGGAGCTGGAGGGAGACAGTAGCAGCATTAATCCAAATTAGGACCATTAATGAATCCTCTGTTTAATTTATCTAATGATTATGCTTTGAATGAATTGTAATTACCAATATCTGTTACTTCTGCAGGAAATTCTGAAACTTGACCTCTTGTATCAGTGGAACCAGAAAAAGAAATCTGAGGTAAAATGTCAGTTGGTGTTTTGTTGCTTCTTTCAGGACGATCTGGAAAACACACAGACCACAATCACTGAGTCACCACTGTGGCAATGCCACTTGTAATTGCAGACCAGAAAACAACTGGCATCAAATATTATTTACAAAAATAAAGCTTTAAAAGCCAGTTTCTCATTCCTTAAAAACGATACTTCAAACTTGTTTATGAAGCAAATGTTCAATGACAGTGACACATTCCTGCTTGCCAAATCTGGATTACTGTTTTGCCTTACAGTTTGTATGGATATTTGAAATCCCACATAGCATCTATTTATAGCAAGAGCCCACAGTGCCATTTAATGCATCAACATAAATGCATCTGTTCATGTTCTTTCTAAGCTAAAGGTGCTTAGACATGATAGGTAAGTATGTGTTTCATTACTTGTATAACCACTCTAGCAGCAAATCTGTAATATTTCTTAAACTAATTTATTTTAAAATAAACTGCCAGGTATTTAACAGGCAGCTCCAAGTGGACAGTACAAGCCCATTCAAGCAGATGCAGAAGAAACATGCAGACAATCAGGTTACAGCTGAAGCGGCTGCTGCAAAGTTAAATGTCACTGATAGACCACACTTCCTATTGAAGCCTTTTCAGAAGAACAAAAATTAAAGACTTGGATAAATATGCAACATACATATAGATGTAGTTTAAAAACAGAAGGCCTTTTCAGAAGTTTTCAGTGTTTTCACAATCTACTTAGATATCTTCGGAGCAAAAGCAAATTTTTTTCAGTAGGAAAAATGTATTTTGGAAAAAAAATAATTAGAAAAGCTTTTCCACTACTTACCAGGTAGTATAGGTGAAGTTGTTTTCAAACCCTGTTAATGAGGGATATATAAAATAATTATATAAACCACTTGCAAAACACCAAAAGAAAATCAGAGACACCTCCAAAAACATACAACATTTGTGGAAATACCTACTTTCCTTTACATTTTTGGCTTGCTTCAGTGCTGACAAAAATTGCTACAGTACTTAATAAGAGAATTTACTATTAGAACCTTAATTAGCATTTAATAAAACTTTGAAAATATGACACTAAAACTCATTTGTAAAAGTAGGCAGGTTAGTTCTCATACTACATTTATAGCCCCTGAAAACTCACATCTATGTTTTTTGTTATATTTTTAAGTAAGGTATTGGGGGTGCATTAAAAAAAGGCACAAATGGAAAAAGGATTTACATCCTTTTGAAGTTTTGCCAGCTGTTCATGCTGGATGACTTTGAGCTAGATGACTGAAAAGCAAAATCTGATGGGCAAAAAATGGTTTGTTTAAAATAAATATGGACATCAGGGAAAACCTTTATCAGGCAGTGAACTGGGTTGCCCACAGATGATATGAAGTGTCTGTCTCTGGAGGTTTTTGACACCCAGCTGGATAAAGCCCTGGGCAGCCCGGGCTGAGGCCCTGCTTCATGCAGCAGGTTAGACAAGAGACTGCAGCTCTCCTGCAGTTTGAATTGGCCTAAGATTGATTAAGGGCAGAGAGCAAGCTCTGTAAAAGCAGCATATTTACACTCTTAAGGCCATAATTTAAGGTATATGAAGGATGACTTCTTTTAAACGTATTGCTGAACTTAGAAAACCAGATAATTTCCTTGGAAAGAAAGCACGCTCTTAACACACGAGTTCAGCAGCTCGGGCAGAGGAAAAGCTGGCCAGTTGTAGACGACCAACAGCTGCACCTTCTCACAAGTGTTTATTTTGCTTTCTGTTGTGTCTCCCCACCGAACTAGAAATGACTGATTAGTACAGACTTGTCTCCTACACTTACTGTGGAGGCTGTTTGCTCAGGGAGATGCTGATCACGCAATATGCTCCACTCCGACTGTGCAATCACAACTGGCTTCAGCAAGGGTGTGCCTAGGAAAAATTAAATCAAACTCAACATACTTGAGCTCTCCCCACGATCAGGCATTAGTACACAGCATTAGAAATGTGCTCTAAAGCAACTTTTTTTAGATTAAATGCCTGTAAAAACATGAAAAGCATTCAAAATAAGGCAAAATGCCACAATGTAATTCAAAATACATCAGACTGTAGTGCTTGCAGCATGGATGTTTCATTGTCTTCCTCTAAGGGTTCCTAACCAACTGGGCAATTGGCTTCTTTTTCAAGGATGTTTTAGCAATTTTGTTACATCAGCTGTGCAGTAACAGCACGTGTTTTTCAGATCTCCTAAGTCAACACACAAGTCAGGACAGCCATACCTGTCCTTTGCAGACATCATGCAAAAACACAAACAAAATGGAAGTGGTTTTAGTTATTCCAGTCCCAGAAAGATTTTTCTTTTTTTTTTAAAGGAAATAGCTTTGTTTCTTGTTTTACAGAAAAGAAGCAAGTCCATCATATTATTCAGAGGATGACTTTGACTCTGAATTACCTATCCTTATGATGCTTAAGGGACATATTTACAACACTTCACTGTTTTTATGCTGAAAGTATCTAGATTAACTACTTGGGTCAAAAATCTTTGAGTTTCACAAAGTGACACTGAACAAAGGCCTCAGTAAATAACTGCATCATGTCAGGTTTTCTGGAAGATACCAATCATCAACCTAACTTTTCACTTAATTTCAATTCATCTGTTTTGTGTTCTGCCATTACTAGCTTGATGAATGAAATATAACAATAGGAGCACATCATTTGTGTCAAGCTTTCTCTTTCAGTCACCCTTTTGATACAGGCAAAGAGTGAACTGCATTCAACTTGAACAAACTGGGCTTGTTCACTACATGCAGTGCAGTATGATGCATCATCATCTTTCCTTTCCCCAAGAAAGGGGAATCAGATAAGCACTGTTCATGTGCATTCCCATTCCCTACCTGGGAGCAGTAGGAAACCAAAACAGCTGGGAAATTCCCTAACTGTACTGCATTTCCCCACTGTATCTCATTTCCATACCCTTCAGAATGAAAACCAGGTCCATTAATATCAAAGTTTCCAATTACCTAAATATCATACAACAGCATGTTTAGTTAGTCAGAAGATGAAAAATAATTTCACTGTGTTTAAGAGCTTGTGAAAATTAAACCTCAAAATAAGCTACTACACATGCTAGATTTCATACCATTTTATAATTTGCTCCAACACACCAACCAAAAGCAGGGAGTATTTGTATTGTATTCAAATACAATGCTGAAATGCTTTTTACATTTTATCTCCAGTTATCACAAAACATCAAAAACTCACTCTGTTCACTTGCTAATACAAATGATTCTGGTGTTCTTTCTGGGAGCGGGGGAGAGGATTCTTCACTAGCATCAGCATCTAAATCAAATATGACATTAGGTGAGTTAAAAAACACACGTAGATTTTCCTCTGAAACGTCTAGAAGTTGATCTTTTGATACATGAGATAATCCTAAACTTGGTATAAAATTTACAGCAAAAGAACAGTTTGCTCTAAATATTATAAAACATTTTGGTTTACCAAACTAATGCCCTGGAGCAACTTCATGCTAACAACACTAACTTCACATTAAGAGGGTAGCATCAGTTTGTGTGTTATGCAACAAAGAAAAGGAAAACACATTTTCAGACTAAATAATTTGGAGGAAATAAGACCTCAACAACTCTGAGGAACACTTCCTCATTCTTTCAGGTCCCAGTTTTGCTTCCCAAGTCCACCTCAGGGCCCACTGGCTTCCACACCACTGACATAAACTAGTTAAACAGTCTAGTGCAAGGTTTACTAGCCAGAAGGGTAAGCAGGAGCCAGAGGAGATGGCTGCTGTTGGTGCCAGTCCCACATCCTGTCCCCAGTCTGTTCCCTCTCACCTCTCAGGAGTGTACTAACACAAGCTGTTCTGGCAGCAAAAGCCCCACTCTGACCTGCTAGAAAATCTGAAGTAGTAATTAAAGGTATAAAACAATTTAAAATAGCTGCTGCCATAAGAAATCTCATCTGACAACTGTACTCTGCACGGGATTCGAAAATATGAAGACACATTTCAGCTAATGAAGCCATGGAGCTTGACCTGCCAGCATGCCCTGCTGCTGCAGGGACAGAATTCCATCAGGTTGTACAAGCCACTGTGTACCAAGTGACTTCTGAGACCTGCTCCATCTCTAGTTTACTACACAGCCTAAGAAAACCATCATTAATGGAAATGGCCTCTATTAAACCAGAAGATAAAGCCCTCCCCCGACATACACTGACTGAAAGTGAGTTTTTAGGGTTTTGTTTAGGGTGTTGTTGCTGCTGTTTCATTGTTCTGTCTGTCTGGTTTTTTCCTTTTTACCTCAGGGTACAACTGTTTTTCACTTCATTTGAATTAAAAAGAGGATTTAACTATGTGGTAAGATCATGCACACCAGCAGTTATGGTTAAGTAATTAGGCTGCTGGTAAGTTCACAGGCAAGTTTTCCCGATGATTGCACCCACATTCCCAGCTTCAGACAGAAGACTCCTATGCAAGTATGAAATTGAGAAAGTCACTGTAAAACAGGGCTTAGAATCACTGGTGCAAAGCAATATAACCCTATTTTTTGAGTCCCAGGGGGATTACAAGACCGGAACCAGAATATAAAATTGGAAGTGTTCACTACCATACAAAAATGGAACAGATACACCCTAAATAACAAGAGATAAATGATATAAAATTAATGTTAAAATTTTAATCCATTCCTGTGAAATCATCAACATACCAGCAGCACAAGGGCTGTACTGTTACTTCAGGACATTTCTGATACACAGTTACATGAAACAAACTCTAGAGTGACATTCCTCCCATTCTTTATCATTTATGGCATATCACTTATTTTATTTGCACATTCTTATAGCATCTACATAATGAGATGCATGGAGAGGTAATGATTTCCAAACAGTGATAAACAATTATTGCCCTGGGAAAGACGAAAATAACCCTAGCTAAAAGGAGTATTGGAAAAACACTACAGCCTGTAAATCTAAAAAACAAATCAAAGAAAGACTGCTTAATGAAGTTGAAATAACTACGATATAAAGGGCTTTGTAAGCTCTGCAGAGCATTTTTAGTGTCACAATGTTAAAAGCATACATGTATGTGCAAGTATTGTTCTTTCTGTATACATAAAGTAACAAAATCTATAGACATAGGCAGTTTTTAAGGTTGCAAACCAATTCCCATTGCTGAGCATGACTTTTGGTGAAAGCTCAGTTCACAAAGCCAGTTAAATATTTTTAATTCAGCTGGTTCTGCACCTCACATCATACACTGAGCCCCATTTCAGCTCCAAGTCATGAAGTCTGCATAGACTCCTGAGGAGAGGCCATCACTGTAAGCAGCTCCAAGCACAAGAGTCTGAGCTGAATCCAGAAGCTCATGTTCCCCTTTCAGCTCCACAGCCTTTGCACAAGCAGTTATCAAGGCCTAATCTGTTCTTCTCAGCTCTGTCCTCCATCTGACTTAGGTGTGCCAGCCTGACTGAAATATGCATCTGCATGTTTTGGGACCCTTTTACCTTAGATAACCCATGCTGTAGCTTGCAAACTTCCTTTTACAAAAAATTAAAAAAAAAAAAAAGAGTCATAAAAGATTAAAAGTCACTAAATAATTTTCAAAGCACTAAGAAAGCATAACTTGGATTTTTAGATGAACGGCAATTTTAGCTTGTCTCCCCCAGCCACGTACAGAAAAAGAGGAAAGCACAGTTAAATATTTACAATGCTATTAAAGTGTGGGATGCAAATCATGAGCAAGTTCAAAGACCAGTATGGTGAATGAGGTTACATCTACATTTTTAGGAACAGCACATCAACCAGTAAGCATGAATTTGTTTTGTATTTGGACAAGCCCGTTGAAAATACTTTGACTAGCCAAACTTCCATTATTATAGACACCTTCGTGAAACTGGGAGTGGAGAAAAAAAAAGTGCCAATCAATAACATAAAAACCTACAAACAAGAACACATTATAAATAAAGAATCGAATAAACACAATAAAGCTTTTGAAGCAGCTAATCAAAGTCTGTAGTACTTTATAACAAAAATAGCTCACATGCAAACTGAAAGTCAGCAGGAAAAGTGTTGTGCCCTCTCTGAGGCTGCCACACTGCACCGATTAAATTCACATTTAGAAAATTGCACTGAAAAGAAATTTATTTTGTCCAACTCTACAGATGCAGGTAGGTTAAAGAGTAGCACTTCTGAACCTCAATGAAACCTACCTTTGCCATCTTCAGAAAACGTTACAGCTGTTAAGTCTTGCCTAGCAATAGACATTGGCAATACTTTCCTGGCAGAAACGTTTTCAGTACTAGTGGCAGCAGAGACTGTGGCACTTGCGGTTGACACGTTAGATGCGCTTTTGCTCACGGCTCCATCAAAGTTCACCTCCGTGTCAGAATCATCTGAATGGAGAGGATTAGTAAAACAGAGGGGTGCTCGGACAGAAATAGGAGTATGATCAACATTATCACCGGGAGGATGTTCAACTGTGGTGTTTGATGCTAGAGAGAGAGTTTTAACACCGTGACACAAGGTGTCTGAAGATGTGTCTCCAGACGCTGACGTACGCAGTGCACTTTCAGGCCCATGTAGTGACCACGTGGCATGTCCCTTGTCTGTCAGAGGCAAACGGTCTGGTCTTGGTGGAGTATCAGACACCTGCAGACTTTCTGGTGAAGGTATTAAGGCTGTGTTAGACGGTGGCACATTGTATTCCACGCGTGAGTTTTGAGAAGCATCTACAAATGAATCCCCTGAAATCTGTTCCTGTGGCTTAAAGCTCTTATCAATTACAGAGGATGACACAGGCTTAATTTTAATTGCATGTCCCCTGTTCAACAGGGAGTTCCCATCAAAGCTTCGTGGTCCCTCCTGAAGAGGCACCTTCTTGATCTCAAAACTTAAGTTGCGCTCCAGCCTTTTCTCTGCGCGTTCACTGGGTTCGTTCTTCCCTGAATGTTCTGTTGACTTATTATAATTCTCATTGAGGTCTGTTGAATGCTCTGATGAAACCATGTGCAAAACCGGCTTTGGATGGTATCTGTCATTGTCCTGCCACACCGTAGTGACTGTTGGATAAGCTGAGGGGGGAGATGGTGTTAAGATTGGTGGTACTGGCAGAGGCTCTGGAGGCTGCAAGATTTCTTCTTTAGCATCTCCTTCTACAAGGCAACTGCAAAGCAAACAAAATACAATTGTCTAAGTTCTCTGTATTTTGACAAGATTTTAGGTATCCATCTCCCTCTGCAGTAGTAGTGCTTTCACACCAGTATCAAATTCCCCACAGAGCTTACACGGCATATAGACAATGGTTATAGAATATGACTAATGGGGTAGGTAAGAACTAAGTCAACACACCCAAAACATCTTTCAGAACATCACAAAGATATGCATTCAGGCCACAGCTAATCCTCACTGATAGTTCAAAGATTGCTCACATCCTTTCCCAGAAGCATTTTTTCAAAGATGCTGTAAGACAGGCCCTCTTGTGGCAGCATTTCACTACTTTTTTCCTTCTGAAGTGGCTCAGAGAAACTTGACATAAGGAATTCAAATTTCAATAAAGCCAAGAAAAATTTCTTTAAAAAAAATAATCCTTACAGTCTACTTGATACTGAATATCTTCCTTCATTTTTATTTTTCTGCATATGCCTAGGAGGACTTTATTTTTATATTGGTGTATTTAATAGTCTGTGAATCGTTGTAAGGCTAATGATGCAGATCAAGGTTAGCTGACATGAGGTGCATACAGTATAAAGACCACTGACAGCAGAATATTTGATCTATATATATACAGTGGATATCAGTGAGATCACAGCACTAACAATTGCACTTTATCTCAAGCTACATAAAAGGAGAAGCTCTTCAAGCATATGGTCATTTTACTTTCAGATTAGACGCAGAGTAATTGACTATAAACATTCAGCACAACTGACAAAAGTTTTGTCTACAAACAGGAAATTGGGCATTTTTATAATTTTCATTCAGAGCCTTTAAAAAAACAGAAGGACCTGGATAAACTCAAGAAGTGGGAACCCCACAAGGCTCAACAAGGCCAAGTGCAAGGTGCTGCACCTGGGCCAGAGCAAACCCCTGGTATCAACATAGGCTGGGGGATGAAGGGATTGAGAACAGCCCTGCAGAGAAGGACCTGGGAGTGCTGGTGGGTGAGAGGCTGGACATGAGCTGGAAATGTGCACTCACAGCCCAGAGAGCCGACTGTATCCTGGGCTGCATTCCCAGCAGTGTGGGCAGCAGGTCAAGGGAGGTGATTCTGCCCCTCTGCTCTGCTCTCATGAGACCCCACCTGGAGCATCACATCCAGCTTTGGGTACTCCAACATGAGAAGGACCACACAATGGCACAACAATTTCTGCCTGTCTACAAGAGAAAGGCATCAGATAGGCTCTCATTACTTGTCTGCATGTCATATCACAAAGTCCAAGTGATACTATTTGTTCCTCTACTTCCAAAGCAGGCAGAAAATGGATTCACCCAGTGCAAATTCTTGAGACCATCATGACCTATAGATAAGCAAAACAAAATAACCCCAGGGGACTGCCTCACACTCGAGTCTTGTACAGAACTAAAGGCATATCTGACCTGGGACAGGCTACAGCACGTGTTTCATCCCTGTGACTTTACTAGCACCAAGCTACAGCAGTAGGGGTTGAAGAACTAAAATCCTTACACAAGGGATTCCATACTAAAGAGAACTGTTTGGATTCTCAGTTTATGAAAATCCCAACCCCCAGAAGTACTGCAAGCTTCCCAGCTTCCAAATTATCTCCTAAAAGCTATCTTATCTTTGTATCTGAAAAACCCCAAATCCTTTTGCAGTTCTCCCGAGTGGCCTCTTTCATTTTCTGCTTGATTTCTGCCACAAGGAGTTGGGCCTCAAATTCCTTCTCTTTCTCTCCTCCCTGTGCTTGGATGTCGCTATTTTTCTTTACATTAAAACAGGAGGAATACAAAGCACATCAAAGCAATTTCACAGAAGTAATTTGGGAACTTTTGCCTCTAGATGATGTTGAAGAATGAATAAGCTTGAGACTAAGTTGTTTGCTTGAATTAGTAAAGATAAGACAGGGAAAGGGAGGATGTAAGCTGTGCTCCAATTTAATACACACTGAGGACAGGAGAATTCCTTCCTCTTGGATTTTTCTCTTTCTGAATGGGGGAGGGGGACACAAAGAGAAGGAGAGAGAGTGAGTGCACTTGCACAAATGTTTACATGCCCCCTTTACCAGCAGTGATGCTCATCAGTAATCTCTGCTAAATCCTCCTACTGAAAATAATGGTTTTCCCTTATTGACCTCATTTTCCTGACCCAGAGTTATAGATGCAATCAGCAAAACTAATTTCTTATCTGGTACAGATGTACCATTAAGCATGACAATTAGCTAAAGGAGTAAATTAGCATCAAAGTAGATATGACAAGGTTACAGGCCCACAATACCAGTCAAGATTCATAAAGTTCTCCACCAATTACTGTTCAATGAAATCTCTCTTTTCTCTTTGATTCACTAGTAAACAGAGCTCCACATGCATACAAACAGCTCCCTTAGATGTATCCACAGAGCTGATGACACGGGAAATGCTGCATAAATCAGCAACCCAAAAGTTGATTAAAAAGCTTCCCTGTACACAGCTCAACAGAACTACCACAATGTTCCCCATTACATTTGAAGTTAGATGTCATTCCTTCACTCTTAAATGAGAGCTTACAGTGGTCAAATGAGAAATTATTTGCCAAAATCATTCTTTGTCTTATTAACACTGAAGGATATCTATCCTCAGAAATCAAGATGTCCAAATAGCATTCTAATGTACTTTTTCTCTTTAAATAAGGAAACAGATGCCAATAGGTAAATTTTTTTCCATTTTACTGACATTTTAGTATTATTATTTCATATGTTCTGCATTGCAAATAACGCTTTTGTTTGTTTCCATTCAGCAGAAATATTAGGATATGTACACATTCAGAAGGTCTCTGTTTGGCAGTAGCTTTTTCTAAAACTCTTGCCAGACAATCTTGGGCATTTTGGGCTGCTGCATAATGCTTCCTTTGGGCATGTCCTTCAACAGCTGGGCTCCATAGACACTTCTCCTCCCAGAGGCAGAAAATTATCTGAAGATGAACTACTAATAGTGTTACAAACAACAGGAGACAGTAAAACCAGCTTGATTTAAAATACCAGGAAACTAATAGAAAGCTCATGAAAGAGGATATTGAGGCAGAAAAGAGCCAGTGAACCAAAGAAAGCCAGATCAGTCGAGAAAGAGAGTTAATCTCTACTGTATTAGACCTTTAAATAAACCCCGCATTGCTTTTATATGTTGCGAAAGCAAGCATTTCACCAGAACATTTGTAAAATCCCACTGTGTACTAAAGAGAGAGAAAGCTTTGTCATGACACAGCCTTGAAGTGTCTCTTCCTGCTACTGATTATCTTGGAATGCGACTACCTTGGCACTTCCTCACACAGAATTTCCCTAGGTGATCAAGGCAGCTTTCTTGGACACTTTTATTGCCACACAGCTGATGCAGTGCCCTGGTGCCAAAGGCTTCTGAGGTGTCAGGTAAACCATGGTTTGGTGATAATGACTTTTAAAAATTATTTGTTATAATAACAATTAAACACAATTTCTCAAAAGTACTACAATTTGTTAAAAAAAGGAAAAAAAAAAAAAAAAAAGCCTCCCACAGCTTTCCACCGAAAACCTATACAGGAAAAGAGCCAAAACTAAAATGAAGTGATGGTAACATTATTTTTGTTTTTTCTGCAATGCATTATAAATTTTTAGAATGTTTTAAAATTCCATTAGGAAAAGAGCTATATTATTAAAACTGGGCACCATGGGTTCAGATTTAAATGAAACTTGGCCAGTGTTCAAAAGAAAAAAAAGCCTTAAGTAATCCATGGTTATTCTATGCAGCATACTGTGGGGTGTTTCAAATAAAAGAGAGTGATGCCAAGGTCATGGAATGCAGCTGCTATGATCAACCAAAAATAGATACCAACCTCTACATCCTCCCTCATAATTAAAATAGGAAAATTAAACTAAACATAAGCAGGTCGAAGCTAGACAACCACATTATTCTACTTTAGCATTAAATCACTGCCATCCACGCGAAAAAAAAGCTGCAGTTCAGTGAGTGAAGCTGTTGCAAACTGTACTACAGATAATTTATATGTTAAAAAATATATATATATAAAAGTATAACAAATGAATAAGCTTTGCAGAAGATGCAGAGATGGTTTGCAGGGCTTGACATGAAACAGAATTACACTTAACCCTGGAAATGTGTTTACTGTCATTGGACTGAAGTCCAAACATAATCTGATGAGAAGTTAAACTGCTGCATATTTCACCTTTTCTCCTTCAGACAGTAGCAAGTAGCTCTTCATTACACTGCATACAAAAAAGCTGTTACCTCACCTTTGCTTTCTGTGAATTTATGTCTGAGTTTCTTCTCTTATTTCGAACTGCATTTGAACTTGAAAATAAACTTTGTAAATAAAAAACTTTTTGTAACCAAGCCTGATTAAAATAAACCACCTCTTCTTCCAAGTACTTTAGAATTAACTACTAAATACACAAATATTTCAAGGACTAACACTTAAAGATATTAAGATACTCTTCCTGCCTTCACCTGAAAATAGTTAAACATGTCTAACAAACAACACTTTCCATCCCCTCAAGTCCTCCTAAGAAATTTAACAATTCAAGGTGACTTTCACAAGAAGTGATCGTCAACTGCAAAGTCAAGCAATTTCTAGAATAAGGTGCTGATGTGTGCGCTCACGAGTTGTTCTTTTTTACCTCTGTAATAATCAAAGGATAATATTAATTTTTCTTTGTTGACATCAAATGGAGAGAGACATTAGGCTAAATGACTAGCTCATATATTGTACAGCAAATATTAATTACATTAAAGCATCACAAGGTGATAACAGATTGGAAGGCAATACAATTCCAAAACCTCTGCGAAACAAGTACAGCTAGAGGCTTCACGGTGAGCTAAGTAAACAAAAGACCAATTTAATATCGATTTACTATCAGTAGCCTGAAGATACTTTTAACTTCCAAGAAGAGACAGAGGTAAAAGCAGCCTAGAAGTTATACTTTGTAGCACTCCTTGCCCAATACCCTCCCAGGCCAACACAAGTACTAAAAGGATTAATTATCCCTCTCTGAGTAAGCTTCCTATCTTACATGGTAAAAGTCTTTAGTGACATCTCATCCTTGCTTAGCACAGAACTTTAAGAGGAAGAGATCTACAAGTTTAAAGAAGATACAGAGACAACGTCATGATAATGTCACAGCAATGTCACAAACCGGAGAAGAGACAGGAGAGAAAGCCACAGAAAAGCCACAGAAAAATTCTACCCCCTACTGGGTGGCCAGTGAAAAGGGCTGTAGAGGAGATGTCACCCTCTCATCCAGCAAACAGTCTGAAAAGGGCTGACAGAAAACAACTGAGAGGCATCATAAGCTTTACTGCCTATGCAAACATGGCTTGGTCTGGTAGCACTGTGGCAGACAAGCACCCTGAGGTCAAGAGACAGAAACCAACTTTGCTCCTGCTCAGACAGGATCATCTCAAGCAGGTTCACCTGGAACCAAGCTGGCCCACAGTACTCTGCACTGTTGGTCACTGCAGCCCTTTTTGCTTTAGAAAACAAAGCAACTGCTAAATCTTCCCTTAAAAAAAAAAAAAAATGCAAGTTGCTTTACTAATTACACTCTCTAGAGCCAAATACAACACAGAATATAAAAAATTTAAAAGTGTTATTTCTTTTCAAAGGTAGTAGCTTTAGCAACTTGCTTGTAATCTCTTCAGAGACAGTGCATGTACAACTCGAGCATGCATTTGGCTGGCAAGCTAGAAATGTTTCCTTCTCCATACAGGGATTAAATTAGAATCTTTCATGGATTCTGCTCTCCCATCCTCCCCACAATATACAAAACCTGGATCTATGTCCTGACTGAATCAGGCTGCAGATTTGTAAAGTTACCTCCCTCATCAAGAAAAAACCATGCTATTAGTGGGTATTCTGAGCGGATGTGACTAATAGCAAATGAAGTCTTTCCTCAGAAGCATCTTCCATGAGGGGTGTAATTAATTGTTTTTCAAAAATAATCTCCATTTTACAAAGACAACAGCTTTGCTAAAAGCTTCCATTTATTCACCTCTAAGGAACCAATCTGCCTGCCAGTGCTGGCAGATGGGAAAGTATGAATTTATGAAATCAGGTCCAGAAAAGACCAGGATTTTAAGGAGAGATTAAAAGATTTTAACTTCATGCAGCAAGTGAAGAGCAATGCAATACAGACAAGAGAGATGTGTGCTAAAACATGAATTATGCATATATTATTATTACATGAATATATAAAATTATAAAAAGTAATGTGCACCTAAGAATCTCAAGGAATATTATTAAGGAAATTACCTATTGAACAAAAATCATAATTCTGATTTCAGTGACTAAATTTCAAGAAGAGCTTGGAACTCATCATGAACATAGGTTAACTGACTCCTTTGTCACCATCTACATAATTGAACACAGTCACATTACCACTAATCTAAATAAGGTAAAAAATATATTACCTACATAACACCAACTGTGTCATTTGATTGTAAAAAGCCCCAACTCATTTCCATGTCTCTTTATTTAATTTACAGTAATAAAACTTTCCTTATGACTAATTACTATGTAAGAATATTAACTGGCTGGTGGTTTCTTACATCATTCTACAACTTCAGGAGATCCAATTGCTTACCTTATATCTATTTAACTACAGGCCATGTAGCTCAGGCAAGATCACCTGCCAAGGTCCTATAAACCTTCCACAAAGCTGAGGGGACTTGGACACTTAGTTAGGAAAGTTACTTATTTAGGCTCTTAACACTCAGGTTGGGTACCCATTTTAGGCTGATGAATCTGTTGGTTCTGATTCACTTTGGCTTTTTTAAAGTTAAGTCTATGCACTTTAAGAGCAAGAAAGGATTTTCTTTTTCTTCTGTTGTATGAAAAGATTGGTGAGACCAATTTTTCTTCTCAATAAGAACAGCATATTGTTGGTATACTCTAGTCAAAAAGCAGTACTTATCTACTCACAGATAGTCATGGCAAGATTGGGATATTCAAACACAGACTTCTCAAAGATATTAACCTTATATTTAGAGTTAATTACAAGACTTCTATCTGCATTATGTACATTTCTATTTATAAATAGAAAAAAATGTATTTTCTTGAGTCTTTTTAGTATCAGTAGCTTTACTCTACTTTATATTACTGAAACATGCCAATCTTTCAGTCTTTCAGCTTAAAACAGTCTATTAACATAGTTAAGTACCTGCGGGTCCGTGGAGGCTTTGGTGGAGGAGAATCCTGTTTCTCAGCATCTGAAGAACTGACAGCATTCTCTGTATTGTTTTCATCCTGATTAAAAGAAAAAGGGTTGTTTTTACTCATGGCTGTACAGCTGATAAAATATTTGAACTGTGAGGTTCAAAGATCCATAATAATACTTCACAAGAGTATATAACAACACAACCTAATTTTGTCTATCATCACTTTCAAAACTCTAAATGCAAAATATTATTCTAATCTTGTGTATCCAACTTCAGATTTTTCCGGCTAAAGATTTTGTTCTGCTTGTAATTGAATAATTCACTACAGAGAATCCTCAAAAGCTGATCTTTCAGGTTAGTAGTGAGCAAGCTCTGGTACACCCTCCCAGTTATTCATATTGAAAGCATTTATTTTCCAGTCTAATTATTTTCACTTTTACAATCACTCCATTGGAGATAAGGTTAATCAACACTGTAGTAAGAAAATGAGAATTTCAGCTACTGTAAAGTGACAAGTGGGTAAGATCTAATGCATTGATCTAAAACACTTTGAAATCATCTCCCATTTGTGTATGGTGAAGTTTAATTTACTCAGCAAAACATGAAGATTTTAATTTCGCTTTAAGAGGACCACAAGTATAAGATATATTTTATCAACATATTTATAAATATATCTATATCCATACACACTTCCATGTATAGACATATAAAATATCGATGTGGGTTAACCCTGGTAGGCAGCCAAGCCCCACAAAGCCACTCACACACCCATTTCTCCACCTCACCCCTGAAGACACATGTGCCACAGCCAAAGACCCAACAAACCCAAAGACCTTAATTTATCTTAATTTAACGTTTATTTTACCTAAAGGCTTTTCTTGCAGGAATTCTCTTTCAAAGAGTAATTTAAAAAAAAACCAAAAAACATCCCAAATCAGTGTAATACATTTCAAAGCACAATACCAGGTTCATGCAATAGGGTCTGCCATCTGCCAGGCTACCTGCTCAGACTGGTGACAGAGACTGACCTTCTTCAATCTTACAAAAAAAAAAGATAATTCCCTGTTAATTTCTGCTTCAAATGTGATAGTTGCATTTGAATTCAGTGAACAATTTCTGCTTTGGAAGACAAACTATAACTGAGTTATCTCAACAGCTAACTAACCTCACTTAAATTTAGATTAATTATTTTTACATTTTTAATTTCTATTGCTATTCTTAGAAGTTACCATACCACTGTTGGCTACTGTGAAGAGTCTATTATCAAATTCTATTCCTCAGTGTACTAAGTGGAGCTTAACCTGCAAAGAAAAAAATTAAATCTTTTGATCTTTCTTATTGTTTTTCACCAACCTCCCCCATTAACTTGCTGTCAAATACAATCTTGCACAAGTACTCCAGCAGAAATACCCTATTGTTCCTCAATAAATGGATTGTGTTAGCCCTTTCAGAGAAATTGCACAGGGAGTTCATTGTCCTGCTGACCACGAGCTGTAACTATCGAGGTTTTTTTGGAGCAAGATTCAATTAGCAGATAAAAGCCACTCACTCACATTGAAATGAACACAACTGAAGCTCCCAGTCAATCAAGGTTGGTTGGTTTTCATGGAATCATAGAATGGTTTGTGTTGGGAGAGACCTTTAAAGGCCATGTAATCCAATCCCCCCCCTGCAATGAGTAGGGACATCTTCAATGAGATCAAGTTGCTCAGAGCCCTCTACAACCTGACCCTGAATTTGCCAGGGATGGGGCATCTACAGCCTCCCTGGGCAACCTATATTTCATCAACCTCATCATAAAACATTTCTTCCTTCCATTTAGCCTTGCTTCAGCTCCACAGGACATCGAAGTTTCATAAGGCAGAAAGATACTAGAAAGAGTGAGACTTCACAGGAGTTCCTCCCCTTGACCATCAGCTTCTCTGTCCTACTGCCAATCAGAGAAGTCTCCCAATTCAGTTCCACCAGCACAGATTTCTTATTTATGCACTCAGTTTTCTAAAGGGTATTGGCAAGGGAAAGGGTGTGCCTGTTGGCTGTGGTGCAGACTAACTCGTCCAGAAAACAAACCAGCAGCTGCATCCCTGTCCTCCTGTGTTTGTAAAATGAAGTGTTTGTGAACAGAATGTTTCCTGAGATATGCTTTTCTCACAGGCGGAAGAAAAAGCTTATTTAGGAAGCTAACATATGTCAAAGCTTTTTAAAACTCCATGTATACAGTAAGAAGCTGTTTCTAGTTGAGATAGACAGAAGTAGCTGAAGAGGCACTGCCATTTTTGCTTCTGGTAATAAAAGGTATGGATACATCTTATAGAAATGTGTATAAACTCAAATGTCCAAGGCATATACACAAACACAGAGTCTACAAAAACAATTCCTTGCAAAAAAAAATTTAAATGCCCAAACAAACAAAAAAACAACAGAAACCCCACACACAAAATGCTATTTTTAAATTTAACCCCAACCTTGTACACTGGGAAGGCTTCAGGCAGATAGGTGTTCAAAAGCTTTCACCTGTGCATTAGGTTAAACTCCATATCCATTCTCTGTTTTAGTTACATTAAGTGAGTAACAAGAATGTCATGGGAATTACTGTCACCAGAAAAAGACATACTTCACTACTCTTGTCTTAATTAGCTCAATGGATTGATGTTCCTGTGAAGACTTTGTTTACTTTTAGATAAGTAAAGATTTTTACTTCAAAGGTTGAAGATGATAAAAGTTTAAAGCAGTAACCAAATGCACTAACACACGCAGGAAAGAAGAGTACTCATATATCAGTGCTGCCATTACTACTGGCTCTCTTCTTGTTTTTGTCCAAGGAAATGCTGCTGGCTGAACTCTTAGAGCAAGGCTCTTCCCTGTTCTATGTCCTATTTCCAAGAAATAGGAATAACCTGTATTTTGGGCACCCTTGAGTGATGTCAACTCACAGATTTCCCTGTTGTATATCAATAGAAGTGAACAGGCAAACAGGCAGTAAAACTAGCACAGAGCAGAAAAGAGGAAGATCAACTCTAAAAGTGAATATAGGGTATCTCCCTGGAATGACCACATCTGTTGAGGAGAGCAGATGGCAGTATTAAGAAAAAGCCTTCCACAGCCTTCCTAATCACAGCTTATCGACATCAGTCAACACTCTCCTGCTTCTCTAGACAGATGTTGCACTCTCAGGCAGAATACAGTTTTCAGAAGTATCAGCTTAAACAAACCAGGACAACAGACGTAGTTCACATATAATTTTTTAAAAGTGTGCAATCCAGTGAAAAAAGTGTTCAGTGCAGCACTCTGCTTTCTTACAGAAGATACCTATCTTACCCTGGCAGACTTCTCATTACAACAGCAGCATTAACAATAGATGGGTAAACAAAAGAAAAGGATCTTTCCCCGACCCTTGTGTGTATATACATCAAATGCTAAACAGTGCAAGAGCTCTAATGTGCTCGCTGAGGGAGTACATTATCAATGTTCAGAGTGAAGAATTTATAGTTAATTCTGTTAAATCACACATATATAGAAATGTGTGCATATCTACCTATGAAAGACTACATGAACAAATGGAAAGACCATAAAGTCAAATATTTAGAAGTGTAGTCTACTATAATGCAAGAGCAACTCATGTTCCTGTAGTAATGCAGAGAAACAAGGAATTCCCATGGCAGATGCAGTGTCTGAATTCAATTTGCTAAAGTGACCTAAACTGTGTTATCATCCCCCAAGGGTGGGTCTTTCCCCCATGGCTGAATCACCAAAGACAGCTGTCAGTAACCTCAAGCAAATAGAGGATCACAGTCTTAGACTGAGATTTCACACACCCTGCCTACAATTCAAAACCTTTTGCCCAGGAATTGCAACATATAATTCTCTTTTGGAACTCACAGTGGAAATATTTAATGTCATTCAGAAGCTTTCTGTACTGATAAAATACTGGTAAATTTACTGCAAAGACTCCTCCACAAGTAATCCCTTAAAAGGAATTGAGGCATTCCTTTTGCTCTTATAATAAAGCAGCATGGGAATCACTTAGCATCAGCAGATAAAATGAGAAATATTTCAGACTGAAATGATACACTCAAGTGACTCAGATCAAATAAAACATTCCAAGCACAGGCAACAAGATAAACATCACTGAAGACATATATGATTTTTTAGAACGCTACAATGGCAAAAAGTATCTTTGCAAGCTGCAAAACAGCAAAGAGAATATCAACAGCAAGGTCTTTTCATTTACAGTTTCTAAACCACTAATGTTTGAAATGTCAACATTCTTCTTATAGTAGCTGATTCCTCCATGACTTCTAAAAGTGCAATCAACCACAGCAACAGAACTCTGTCACTTTTACAGCAAGAAATGCAAGAGACACTGGAGAGTACCAGTAATGCCAGATTTGGTTGTTTGTTTTTTAATCAGTTTTCCTTTTCCTACATCCAATCAGAACATCCAACTTGATGGAATTCTATCTGATTCAGACTTTCCAGGACAGCTATGGCTCACTGCAGATCATGAAGAAGTTTCTCAAATAACTCACAAAATATTTTACTGACACATATCCGACTGATACCTTATCAGATGATCGAGACTAATCAGCTCACATATGTTTCAAAGCTTCCAAACACAACACCAAGTGTTAAATTTTCACAGCAGTACTAACAAAACCAATGATGGCAAAAAGCACAGTTATTGACTTCAAATACATGACAATATGATCAAAAATCTCAGTGTGAAGGGGGCTGAGTCCAAGACTCTGTTCCACTTCAACTGTTTTGAAATTTAAGAGTACTACTAAGGGGAGGGGAAGTGGATAGTTTGAATTACCAAATTTAGCATCTGAATTATTTTCTTATCAGAGAAAAATTGCTCAGGAGTAGCAATTTTTCACTCTGAAATTTGGCTGTTGGGGACTGTTGAAAGTACTGGTATCTGAGCAGAGTTTTTCTCATTTTATTTCATTACCATACTTGTATTATTTTAAGTACATTTGTAGTTCTATACATCACAATATGTATAACTATATGGTAAGAGTATGCAATTACTATAGTATACCATATATGTATTCTCTACATGGTTTTCAATCTTTCTATCAAATCCTAACAGATATTCTAACCCTGTAAGTCTCTTTTCAAACACTGCATGTCTTGTTGTTGATTTTTTACGTTATTGTTTCCAGCAGGGCAAAGCTGGCAAGTTCACAGGAACACACATTCAGGATTGTGTCTGAGCTACTTCCCTATGAATACTGCACTTGCTGCCAATCAGATTAACTTTTTACTGTGATGTTACTGGCAAGCCCTGCTTGCAAAGGCCTCGGTAACTCAATTCATTCCAAACACTGTTTGAAATGAGAACAGCAATTGGACAACAAAACCATGAAACCAAACCCTCCAGAGCACTCCAGCTCTTCAGAGTATTATCAAAATAGAATAAATGAAACACTTCCTCCTCAGCCCTGCAGTATCTCCTATTTAACTAACAGTAATATCTCCAAAGTAAGCACATTGTTTTATTTGGAATTGTTTCCACTGGACATAATCAAGATTCCACAGTTACTGTAGCATCTGCAGGCAGAGTAAGATCTGTGAAGGAACCTCAGAATATTACATTGTATTTCATAAAGCTACTTGAAAAATTCCTGCATCAGAGTTAGCTTTTAAACTAATATACATCCCAGAATGCCTGTTTGATGTTCAAGAGAAAACAAGCTAGAAAATTTCCAGGGAAAATCAGACATTATATACAACAGATACTACATAACACCCTTGGAGAAAAAAGAGGAGCTTTTTCAGAATAGCAAAAACACTGTCTCAAGTAAGTCTCAGAGTATTAAGAATCAGGTAAAAGTTACAAGAAAACATTAAATGGGATATGTGAGGTAGAAGACTTATAACCAAAACTGAAGCTAAGCCTACACCAGTTAATTCCCTGAAGGCAAATTATCTAACAAATGGACAACAGTAAATTAAAGTACAAAATTTGTAGCTACAAAAACTTTTCACCTGTGAGACCTTTTTCCCATCAAGCTTTAGGCAGAAATATTCAAAGCTCCATCCAAAGAACAACCTTTGATCTTTGTCCAGGTTTTTAATGTTTGAATTCTGTAATATACTTTTGAGATAAGCACACTTGACCTGCAGACAGCATTCAAGTTACAAGGTACCCACACAATGACATTATGTTCCCTGCTCCTATTAGTTTCCAAATAACTGCTAAAACTCTATTTCCTTTTCAACTTACTGATTATAAACCAAGATCATACCAAAGTAAAATTCAAAACTCCAACTCCATCACTGCCTATGCAGAGTTGGGATTTCTCCCTGTTTCACCTCCATGTACATCACCCATCCATCATCTATTTGCTCTTGTTTTATTACTCAGCCAGCAAATCTCAAGCTATGCTACAGAAACCATTTGCCTTTGTTAGAAAAACAGTATCAGCGTGTTGTGCCACCACCTTACTCATGTCCTAGAATACATAAATAAGTAATATAGTATATATAGCAATAGGTAAATAAGAGACCTCTTGTGATTCTATATAAAAGCACAGACACAGGTCAAATGAAAGTCAAATAACCAAAAGGTACTGACCTACCTATTATTTTATGACCAAAACTCAAGTAACTAGAAATCACTTATGTACAAAGCTAATAAATCTGCACATTCCAAACCCTGTCATGCTCATTCCTCAGGGAAAAAAAAAAAATCACATATCAGCTTAATCAAAGTTGTAACTAATAAAAGCAGTGTGCCCTATCAGTATTTCATTTAGTCCACAGGCTTCTCGTCATGACTAAAGATTCCAGAAGTGTTGCATGAACTGATATAAACTCTTAGGAGTTAAGAGAAGGGTGTATGCCTTTTTTCCAAGAATGAACAACATTCCAGACTTCCTAAAAAGCACAGTATAGAACAGCTAAACACCTAATATTAAAGTGATGCTTATTAATAAAAATAGATTTAAAATTGCTTTCAGATATTTCACAGGGTCCTGAAGTTACTACACATACTCCCTTTAGAGAGCTGAGGAATCTACAACAATTAGGTACTGAAGGGACAGATAGAATCACTGAATAAACAAAACAGTCAGGGATGAAGGATGATACAGAGTTCTGGACTGTGGGAGAGGAAGGATATATTGATCCAAACAAGCCACTTTTCACATAGTGCCCAACAGCAGACAAGAAGACATACCTAAACATAAAATAGGGAAAAAACCTAAAGGAGACATGAAATTTAAAGCCGAAGTACAGAGAGACAGAAAAATCCTCAAATACTGTGATTACCAATGAAAACCACTATTTTTTCCACTTTTTTTCCTCCTTCATTAAAAGGATAAAGCATGAAGCTTCCTGAAAAAGGCATTTTAAACCTATTTTTCTTTCCCCCAATCTATTCCAGTGCAAACAGTACTTCAACACAACGTGAGAACGTAGTAAGATCATTCACTGCCAGTCCTGTTCAACTCTGTCAAGACTGCTGGGCCAAGTCAAGACAGAAGCAATGCCATACAATACCCAGGTCTCAGCTGAAGAGTCCAATTAACACTAATTTCCTGCTTTAAAACTGGGCCCAAGACCACACTGGGGGGAAGGAAGAAAAAACTTCAGTAAAGGTTTTCCCCTTTAGGGAGTTTAACCTAAACATAGATCAGACAGGATTTACCGATATACACACTGTGTGTGTTAATCTATTTTTATTTGTATACAAACATATGGATACATATATTTGTATACAAATATATGTATATGTAGGCTGGAGGTTTATTTCTCACTTGCTCTTCATCACACTGTTTAAAAAGCAATTTGCAGAAGGTCAGTCTTTACACAAAATTTCATTTGCTGCCAGTGTACCAGAACTGGGCTAAATACTGACAATTAAAGCAACAGATCAGCTGACAACTACTGTCACCTCATCAAGGTAAGGGCACATTTCACAATTCAATATTGAGTTGAGTCCTCCATTTCATCCAGACTATAATTCTTTCCATTTCTTCCCCCACTGCAAATGCATTTGGTGTGCACTGTAAGTGTTCCTGTAATTACCTGACTCAACTTTTACAACCAAGTTCTCAGTGTAAGTTGAGTATAGACCAGCTGTCCCTGCTCAGCAAGAACCATTTGCAGTTCAAACAAGTTCTCTATGTGCCTTAACACCACTGAACACTTATCTTTAAAAACTAGACTTCATAGGAAAATCTTGATCAGAAGGCAACAGCTACAGCTGATTGAAATTCATGTGGGAAAGACACATACCACTCCATCTGCAATCTTCCAGTCTGCACAACTTTCGTATTTTTGCAGTTGCTTTTCAAATAGTTGTGCTATGGCTCGATGGACAAGTTCATACTGCTCCTACAATAGATTACCAGATAAAAATTAGTGCACAAGATCTTAACAAAGAGTAATGATATATTATCACATTCATTTTAAAACAAACTATACCTTTGTCTGCACTGCAGAATGCCTTTGTGTCCTCATTTCCTGTATTAAATTAAATACATTGAATTCTTCAGGTATTTTCTGAAATACAGAAGCAAGTCAATTAGGTTAACATAACTGTTTGTCAAAAAAACAATACAAAAGTTGTTAGACATCCAAAAATAAGTCTAACTTTTGCAGTTAAAGCCAATCTATTTTCTCCACACTGCAGCTATTAAATTTTTTTTTAAAGCAACTCCAAATTGACATTTGATTTAGACCAGAGGAGAGCATTTCAAGTACTTTCAAAATGAGACATTCAAAGTCATTAATATGATGCTTCATAATCTAAAAATCCCAGAATGCACTTATCCCATCATATTTGAAATATCAGGCTTTAGGAGCTGCAAGATTAATCAGAGATACTAAGAAAGTTGAATTCAAAAAATCACTTTATATTGAAATATATTTTTTAAAAACTGGAATTTTATAGTGACCTTTTTAGATAAAAACTCACTTCAAAAGAAAAGTTCATACTAAAACATGAATGCAGTGAAACTAAACATCCAACCTGTCAAGAGAGTTCCAGAATATCTTAAACATTTCACTATTTTAAAACACTTGGAAGCTCAATCAATCACAGTTATGCAATTACAGAATGCCACTAAACTTTTAAGATTCCTTACCCCAGCTTTAAGCAAATTCCATGTATAATCTATGGCACAGATGGCTCCCGTTCTTCCACACCCTGCACTATGAACATAAACAGTTATGTGTTAGAAACTATTTTAGTTTCTTAAAAACACACTATAAGCTTCATATTTCCAAAGTCCATATTAAAAAAAAAAATTAACCAAATCCCTCAACTATCATTTTGAGCTCATTCAACCTGACACTATGGTGTGTCTTAAAAACAAACAAACAAAAAAATCAGCAGTGCAAAATGCAAAATGGAGCAATGAAGTTTTTAATGCAAGTTTTTCATAGCCATTTGGAATGGCAGTCACGAAAGATGCTTCAGTGCTGACGATTTTATTGCTCTCTCTTTCATCACACTATTCCTTTTGTAAACAGTAGGGATCTTGCCCAAGTTTAATGACAGACATGTTAAATGGCAAAACAGAATATATTTAAAGACTTCTTGCATTTTTCTGATTTAGTATGACATCTTTATTTTCTGCTGTTTAGCTAAAAAACATAAATATCAAAGTTATAAAAATGGCAATTAACTATCATGTTTATTTTTCCTAATAGTATGAATTCTCCTATTTTACACATGGAGTTATAATTCACAAATATCTATTACATTATAATTACGCTGTTGTAAAGAGCCAACATTTCTAACTATATTGACATTCAAGAGAAACAGATTTCAGTGCTAAGTAAGTTTTTTATGGGTTTAGATGTTAATTACTTAAGAGTGACAAGTTAAAAAAGAATGCAGCTAAAGTCAGTACATTTCTATGCACTCCAGGAGAATAACTAAGCTCTAAAGAGTTTATAAGCCCCAACAACTGACATTTCCTGGCTTACAAATCTGAATTCATTTTTTTCTTGACATAATACATGAACTTTTGTTGCTTTAAAAAGCATCAAGCATCATAGGCAAGAATTTTCCAGATAAATTATGAGAAACTGTGAATTCACCAGAATATCTTCACAGCAGTTCAGTTTCAAGTCCTTCTGTCAGCCAAGTTTCAGGTCAAGGATGAAACTCTTGCTCAAAAGCAAAGACTTTCCAATTGAAAACTACAGTCTGCCCATTAAAGATCTTTTTTGTCATATTAGAAGACAGAGTTCTTAGTGATGCACCTGCTCTGTAGTCTCTCCTATTGAGAATGGAGCCTTCACTTCCATATCTGATTTGCAATCATCTTCAAAGTCTGTTTTGTCCTCATGAGGATTTACATGTCTTAAGAACCACAAAAACCCTTTCAAAGGCTCATTCTTTTCTGATTGATATTCTGTCTTAAACTGAAATAGAAGCAAAATCTCACTGTGGCATCGGTTTTGAGAAAACGAAGGCTGTATGATTTTGAATTAAGTTTTGACTCAAGGAATTTTTTTACTCTGAATTAAACAAATAAATTCTGATTTAGAACCAAACTAATGCGTGCCATGCCAAAAGTCTAGACTTCAAAAAACAAAAGATGTCTATAAATTTAAAAAATAACTATATTTGATACCTGCAGTGTATGCAAATGGGCACATCTTCATGTTCCTGGTATTCTCTCATCAAGCTGATCATGTCGAGAATAGAATCAAAAGACGAAGGGACATCATGGTCGGGCCAGTTAACGTAATGAAACTGATAGACACTACGAGTCTCCTGAGGGAGAGGCAGGGAGAAAGGCATTAATGACAACACACATTTGAGTGGGTACGAAAGAAGGAGTTCTGTGAGCCTTCACTTTTTGCATGATTAAGTGTGGACAAGCAAAGTCACTTACTGTATTAAAAATAGTTACAGCTTATACCACTTTGAAAAACCAAAAGAGGAATTCTGAAGTAGGGCTGCTAATGCATAAGAAAATGCACCATGGGACAGTTCAGAAAAGCCCCTCACTATTATATGGGTTAAAGAACCCACAACACTGCACCCTGTTAAAAGATTCTATGTCCTTGCAGTCAAGCTTGGAAAGGGAGAAAGAAAGGAAAGACCACATGAAAATTTCTTTTGTTAATTGTACTTTAGTAACTTAGATTGGGAAAGAAATGGTGGGGGAGAACGAGGTGTTTTGTCACATTACAAAATACAGTGTGTGCGCATGTGCTCACACTCAGAGGGAAATTAAGAAAATTAGAGGAATAATTAGGACAGTATCTAAGTATGGATCACCCTTGCAACAACAATAGGTACTTCTAGTAACATGAGCTACAATAGTACTAAAAATAGGGTAGGAAGCAGGCTTTAGAACAGCCTAGTTACTCAGCTACCTTGAATCCCTGAAAATCCTCTTCCTCATCATTATCCAAAGCATCCACAGCTACCAGTAGAACAGTAGCCAGTCTACTGCACCTTTCCATGCTGTTGTCACATCTCTGGACTCCAATACACCCTTCAAAGCAATGTACTGGAGGGCATGAATTTTCTGATCAGTGTTACAGGCTACAAGTTTCAAGACCTAAGCTACCTTCTGTTTAGTTAGCTGAGAAGCAACATAGCAGCCTCTGGAGCATGGAAAGTTATCTATTTTTGATGCTTGACTTTTCCCAGACCTGTGGAAATGCCATAGGTAGTAAAAACAAGAGACAGTGCAGCCTCAGAAAACCCAAATTTTAAAATCTAGATGATTATGTAAAACCAAGGTCATCAGAAAAAAGGAAGAGTTACAGCTGCCTATTAAGGTCCATCAAGAAATTTCACTTAATTACTTTTAAAAAGACCAGTGATTTTTCACGTTAGCAGAACTATCAGGAAAAACAAACCTGAATTTGTTTTTTCTATGAAAATTGAAAATTAAAAAGAATCTTCATAGTCCTTTTCTTACAGCCACTTTTAAGCTAAAACACCAAAGTTCTTTCTTGAATATAATCCAGTTTCAGTCAAACTGATTTCCTCTTCACAATAAATCAAAGTATAAGGCAAATTCCAAGAAGCACACAGACTTCACCCAAAAAGAAGCTAACTAGAAGAATCAGGATTTTTTTGACTCAGTTTGTCATCATATTTTCAATTGGATTAAAGAGTGAAATTCTCCTAGGGTGGTAGAAACTTTTTAGTTGTTACCATATGCTATTAAAGACCATAACACACCTTGGGGTAAACAAGAACATAGATAAAGGACAAAGAGTTTCACTACTCTTCCCTTATATACTAAGTTTATAACATTACTTCGAAACTTTATGATTTATACACATACAGAGTCAGCATCTAAAGAAGTGAAGATATTTTTATGAGTTTCCACCATTGTATCATTTTAGAGACCTTTGAGCAATCACTGAGGGTCAGATCAGAAGTGATCATGTACTTACATTTTGAAATTCAAGTAATAATGTTCTAATGAAGTAATCTGTTCTTGCTTGCTCAGCTTCCTAAACACAAGAAAACAGTAATGAATTGGAGGTGGGGGAGAATCAATATGCACCATAGAGGATATAACTAAAAACTCAAACTTTAAACTCAGATGCCCTTTTTCAATTTACTGGTTTTGTATCTGTGATTTTTTCAAGAGGGCCAATAAAAACATTAACACACCAGCAACCAAGCTTGCCACATAACATGTGTGAAAGATGGGTTCTTTTACTTAAAAATGTGAGTTTTGAAATGAATGTCTAGTCTGCTCCAGAAACCATCAATAAGTCTTGTAAGAATATTTCTAAGTATCCCTTTTATTTCTCTATACTTTTAATTTACAGACTGCCTTCCACAGCCATTTCTCTGTAACACTTTTGCTGTGTAAACTTGAGCTTCTTATCACTCCATCCTCTGATATCTCCTTTAATGTTTTTCCCTTTCTGTTATTTTCAGTTAAGGGTGCCTCTGAATGAATCATTAATTATCTTGGTTGTGGGCTAAAAAGCCTGGTTTCTAGGCTCTCAGAATTTTCAAATCTGCCTTTGGAATACCAAGGAAAGTTTATACTCCAGACATCAAACAATATTATGGTACTTAAAATATCAGTAACATCAGAAGTTTAAGATGCCTTTAAAAGCTTAGCATTACAGCTTCCCACAGAGAATTTAGGAGACTGTATATGTGTTTCTGTCTTCTATTGGGAATTTACCATTTCCCACGAACAATTGCAACACCTTGCAGGTTTAAAGAAGATGGTTCATAGCAACACAGCCCACAGTCCCACACTTGGGGACCTACAGGTAATACATTCTCAGCTGTGGCCAAGAAATCAGTTACACCATACACACAAACCCTTTTCTCCAATACCACTAGGTACAGGGGGAAAAAACCAGCCAGTGTAAAAAGTTCTCAGTAAGATCATTTACACTAAGGAGAGCCATGCTCATCACTTCAGTGCCATGTTTCATTCACGCCCTAACAGTAACTAATAGCACGCAGCAGAAATGGATTAAACTACCCTGTGGCAAGATTAAAAATAAAGATACAGGGAAGTGTTTTCTTCCCACAGCATGATGCCAGTGTGAGAAAGAGCAAGTGACAAAAAGCAAAACTCAAACAAAAAAATTATCAAATTAATCATGCACTGTACGATTTCTAAAAATATGGACAATCCAGGGACACTCAACTAAGGAAGTCTGTTTGTCCATTGCTAGAAGCTGACAAGTACAAGCACAAGAACCATCTTATACATGGTTTCTCTGTTCTCTTCCCTTGGTTCATTAGGCTGTCATTGAACATAAGAGATGGGCTGGAAGGCCCTTGGTTTCACCTAGAATGTGATCACAGTCCTAAGAGCTAGGCCAGAAACAGGCCAGAAACATGTTTAAAGCAGGAAGGAATAAAGATACATAAACAGGTATGGACAAAGGTAAATTGGATACTATCCCACACCTAAGGAATGCTGAACATTTTGATTTTGGTGGCAATGGTCCCACATGCCATATTCTCACCCATACCCTGAGAACCTCACAACTAATGCAGTCAGTTTCTGCTATTTTTCCTTTTGTAAACAGCAATTGCATCATGACTTCTCTTACTATTCAGCTTTCTGGAATCATAGATTACTTGACAGTTATCCCTTTGGAATCCTTAAGGAAAAGACTGAGACCTTGTGGTGACCCACTATTTATTTTTGTTTTGATTTTAAAACCAACAGTAGAAGACATTTTCATTTCTCGTGCACCTTCAGAACACACAAGTCATAACAGACAAAACAACTCCATGAGTATTTGATTTCTTGAGTACAGCACAGACATTCAAGACTACATCATGTAAAGCTGAAGAAGTAATAACTACAAAGATCTAAGACCAAGGCACACAGGTTCCCTACTTTAAAAAAAAAGAAATGAAAACAATTGTGGAGGGTTCAAAAGAACCACACAGCTTAGATGTGCACATTCCTTTGAGAATCCTTGTGTAAAATTTAATACTGAACGATCAAAAAAGCACTTCTTTTATAATACAAACCATTTGTTGAACATTTATTTTAAGGTACAAAAGCACTAAATCCTTACAAAATTAATTTATAAAGGTTAATACTTACACAAGAAACACGAAATGGTCCAAAAGTTACAGCTGCTTCTCCATACAGAGGCCAGTAACGCTCACATTTTTTCTGTTAAAGCAAAGAATTCTGATTTAATTCATGCATAGCACTGAAGGAGGATGATTAACAGAGGCAGAGCAGACAAAATGATAACCCTGAATGCCTTATTCTGGACTCCTTTTAAGACAGTAAAATAACGTTTCCTTTGGATAACAAAAGGAAAACAAAACCAAGACCCCGGATGACCAGTAAATTCAGCCAAAAGACACTATGTAAATTAGGACGTGAACTTCACGTCTGCCTACACACATGCACGAGCTTGCATCAAACACAGGGGAGCAATCAAGGCTTAGTTTTTTTCTGAAAGCTGGGAATTCACAATTCTGGATCACTTTTTTTTTCTCCTTCTAAGGTCATAAGAATAAAGCAGAGAGATTTTAAAAAGAATTGTTTTTACAGCTGCATCAATTGACAGGAAATTCTGAAGGAGTTGGGATTCTGATAGTTGGCCCACATCCCCCAAAGAGCATGATATGTTTTTTCCATAGTGACATGACCAGAAACAAACCATTGATACAGTTCTGTTCTGTGTACAAACACATATTCCACTGAGATGACACCTAAATAATACTGTAACACCACAAATGGAGCAAAGAAATGCAGACTCATTAACTGTTTCCTATGGATGGAAATGTAAGGGTAGGCATTCTCATTCCATCTAACATATTATTGTCATTATTACAGTTAAGGATTTGGCATATGGAGCTTCAGCAGTATTGCCCCCCACGAGCAGAGCTCATTCTGTTTTGGAGTTAGGATACATACCCTTCCCATTTCAAACTCTCGACAGGCCATTACAATTATCTGAAAAGAAAAAAAAGATGTTCCAAGTTAGCTGGTTTTACATCAAGTAACTTCAACCAACACTTCACTACTTGCTTCTATCAGGAAGATACTGAAACTCCTTAATTTGCTACTACAGAAGAGACTAATTAATACTAATTTCCTACTTGCATATGCATGCTCCTTCTAAAAAAGTAACAAAGTTTCATCCTTCACAAAATCTACACCACTAATACAACATATTAAGGATGTTTAATTCAAATTCACTGTAATCTTGTACAAATACCTTATTTATTCAGTCTGAATGTAAACTCTAATCATAAAAATATAGAACCATTTGCCAACTGGAAGAAACACAGCTATATTCACTTAAAGTGACACAAATGGCATAAAATAGGAGCAAAACCCAAAAAACCCATCCAAAAAATGACCAAGAATCAAAATTCTTATGTGAAGCTATTTTTGATAGATTACTGTGAATAGCACAATAAAAATGCACCAACAGGTAAGCCATTCATTACAGTAAGCCATGATTTAAGTGCTTGATAAAACAAAATTATTTTCAGAAATAATTTGTTGAACATATCCAATTGTAACAGTATTTAATAGTTAATTCCTGACAATAGCTGTTTAAATAGTTGTAGAATACAGAACCAGTAGTATTCAAAACTAGCATAAATAGAAAGATAAGGGTTTTTTTGCTTCACATGCTGCTTCTGTTTATGATTTTGCCAGTCCATATAAAATCAGAGTTGTAATGTCTCCCATGGGACAGATGCAACCAAGGAAGAACCTATTCATAAATATAAAGGATTTAACATTCATTCAATAAAATTATTACTTTGATTTTACATTGTTAAATTGAATAAGTAATAATAATTACATATAGAATGTTATTTAAAATATAAAAACCAAGATTTGGGAAGTAAATGAGCTAAATCACTGTCAATATTTTATGGTAATGAAAGCCAACTCAGGCAAAAAATAGACAACTGCTATGCTCTGAAACAAGGTAACACCCAGTTTTTCAGTAGGTACTCACAGCAACGTTGTACTCCCATATCATCCTCCAGAAGTCTATGACTGTATTGGCTAAGGGTCCCTGGGTAGCAACATATGCTTTTGGCCCATGTACTCCCTGGGATTACACAAAGGAACCATTAATGTTTATAAAGAAAGTTTCTCTGCACTGAATGAAAGAGGCTTTAGGTTATAACCATGTAAAATAAGAATATCCTTTTTTTTAAATATATACAACAGGAAGGGTGAATATCAAACGTGAGTCCCAATTACATTAGTGGGAATTTTGCTGGTGATCTCAAGGGGGCCCAAGATTACAACAGCTACAGCACTGCCAGAGTCTGTCACAGAAAACAAGTTTCTGTACATTCTGTTCAGATTCTGAAGATTCCCTATAAGTCCTCATTTTCTTTCTTCACATATTCAGTAATGAAAATTTGAAAATCTTTCTGCTAAAAAGCACCCTCTTGAACAAATTTAACTTCTTACTAATACATTTAAATAATACAAAGTTTTGAAATTTGTTTTATATAAATCTTGAAGAAATTAATATTCAGCTTTTCAAGCTAAACATTCAACCAGGGAAAATTACAGGAACACCTGTTTCTGAATAATAAATAGTTTGTAAAAACATTAGAATAAAGTACAAAGACAGCTCAAGACATTACTACTTTGAAACAAAACTGGCTTTTAGTCAAATTCTGGCTTCTCTTTTAGAATGTTACACATAATTCCACTGCCACACTTCTGCCATGAACACCTCATTTACAGTCCCTAAAACCAGCCTTTCTTAACATGGGGTATTTTTAACACTAATAACTGCATCTGAACATAACTGCATCTGAATTTTCCTATGGTATAAATTTCCAATTTGCTTGCCTGCCACTTCAAAATGAAGTATTTTATATTTTCACTTAAGAGTAATACCAAAGCTTTAAAAATTGTGATAGAAATGGCAGCATGTCTGCAAAATTATTCAAGTCATAATAAAAGAATATGTCAGACTATAATATTAAAACTGCACTGACACAAAATAAAAGCTAGAAAACAATTCAAGAACTGTTAAATTAGTAAGACATACCTTAATAAAGTTTGCATTGATGTAATCTGAATCCTGTGGGGGCGTTTTTAAGGTCAGTTTAACTCGGCTATGATCAACTAAAAGGAAAACAACATTTTTATTAAACCAGAATTACAACACAGGTAAATCAGTATGCAACAGTAAATATAATATATATAGTACATTAAAGAACATTTCCCAAAGGTAAATCACACAAGCAAATCAGTTCATTTAATTTATGAATAAACCAATTCTGGTAGAGATAAGTAGAGTAGCTTCTACTCTTACTTCCATCTCCTGGAATTCCAAGAATGCATCATGACAAAAAGTAAAAAATCAATTAATCAGAAGCCATGAAAATAGTAGTTAATTGTTACACAACATTAACACAGATCATGATGGTTCCAAATTGAAGGAACACTTATGGAGAGCAGAAAGAATAAAATGCCAGTGCAGAGTTAATGAAGCTGGCAGGTCTTAAAGTCTCTTTGTCAGGTATTACAACATGAAACTTGACTGGGGTTTATTGCTCAGGCACAGAATGACCTCTATCCCCCAAGCACTGGGCTGGGCACTTTGCTGGGGCACTTCTGAACTAGAAGGCAGCAGATTCCTTCATTTAAGGGGTTTGACATGTCAAGTTTCTGCCTCAAGCATCACTGACTGTCTCAGAGAAAGCTACTTCTAAAAACAGCAGCTCTTTGGAGGCCAAAATCCTCAGCAGTCTTAAAAATAGCCTTATTACTTGTTGACAGAATAAGCTAAACATTTTGGTGTTCTTTTTGGCATTGAAAAGAACCCCCTGCATCTTTAATACTTGATTGTTAATAAAAAGGGGTAGGTGGTTGGCAGGTTTGCCAGTCCTTTCAGCTCTTGTTGACAACAACACTTCCTAGCTATGACACAAAAATCATTCACACTGTCTCTACAATAGAGGCTCCTTTAGTTGGAAATCCAGATCAGAAAAAATTATCTTCCAATGGGGGAACAGAAGTATCTGCAGAAACAGCATCTGCTCAAGCAATTTATGCTACTTTCTGCTCCCAGGGTCAATTCCTCAACCACAGAACAGCTGCTAAGCTGCAGATTAGACCTAAATTCAAGAACAAAAAAGAAATACATTTTGAAAGAGCAAATATGGTTAAGTTGGGAGTTTTGTTTTGTCAAAACACCTCTGAGAATAAAACAAGGAACCATGCCCACAAGAACTACACGCTAAGAGTAACTTCTGTACAAAAAGGTCTTTCAAAAAGCTTGCAAGATGGCGAAATTTTTCTGCCAGAGTTCTCATAACATGCAAAAAATATATGTTACAATGAAAGGCTTCCTAAAAAAAGCACAAGACTTTTAGATTACAGATCCAAAGACAACACACTCACATAAAGGCCTAGAGAAATCCTTAAAACCCATTAACTGTATTACATTCTGATACATAGAAGGTTAAAGCAAGAACACGCTCTAAGCATGCAGTGTTGTCACAAGCTTTATACTAAAAACTGCTTTTAAGTGGCAGAACAGACTAATTAAAGTATCAGGCTAATGAGGGATCCTATTTTCCCAGCCCAATAGATCCAAAATTCTACAACCAGTTTTCAAATGTCAACATTTCAAGCCTGTCTCTACATGCCACAGCTCAGTTGCTACAGAGTTTTAGGTCTGGAATAAAATTCTCCAAGAAAAATCCATTTCAGGCTTCAGCTTCAGAAGATTAAGTGTTTGGATACTGTTATGTAACTTAAAGGTTCAGTTCACAATGACTTCTTGATTGATTCTTCAGGTGACCAGTGAACACCATGTTTCATTTATCTATCATTTAAGATGGTTTAGTAAACTGTAACAGGAACATGCATCTTTTACTCTGAAGCCAGTACTGAGTCAGAACTGATCTCTTTGGTAGCAGTTACAATTTCTGACAAACATAGCCATAACCTCTGATTAAGGTACAAATGTTCATTCTCTCCTAGATTTATGAGAGACAAGAAAAGTATCATCACTTTTCTCCTGGTTCATCTCATTTCTGTCAAGCTGGTCTCCCATCAATTTATTGCTGGAAACCTTGGATGTTTGAAGACATTCTCACTGTATGAATGAGAACTGAAAATACACCTTCAATTCCTCAATGTCAGCTTTGAGGTTCATTCATTTCCCCACTGGGAGCTGTGACCCCAAATGACTCAGGTTTTATTTTCATGCAGATCAAAGGTATGCAGATCTGCTGCTCTAGTTGCAGCCATTCACTACTGCAGTGCTACTCTCTCACCAACAGCCTGGGTGCTACCAAGATTTTGCTGTTTTGTTCATGATCTACCAAAATGCCAGGACAGAAAAAAGAGTATATCCACTGCTATTAAGATGACAATAACAACTTCCTCTCTCTTTTCACTTCATCTCTTAAACATTTCCTCCCAACCAAAAAAACAAAACACCCAAACAAACACGAAAACATCAATGATATTTAATTATTTTGCTGCAGTTCAGCTCGGTGACACACTACTCTTCAAGATGTGATCTATGTTATATGTACATCCTCCAGTGAAATCTAAACACAAGATTATTTCCTTCTCAGTGCAGCAGCACGCACCATGCCCACCCTGCTAAACAATCTTCGGCCTTGGCTTTAGGCTAAAGTTTACTGCTCGAATTGTTGCTCCAAGCACTAATAAACAGTAAAAATTTCAGCACTAGAAAAACACAGATCACAGGTATACAACAACCTTAAACACAATAATTCACTGGACTTAATTATTGGAACACATTTTGAAAGTGAAAGCCAATGATGCTTAAGACCATTTTCAACTGAAAACTAGTTGTAAACCTCCTAACAATTCAGAGAAAGCTGAGCTGAGCAAAATATACCTGCTGCTGACCCGGGAAGCCCACAAGCCTTTTAATCTCATTGTCAGCTGTTCATATCAAAGGGCACAGTAAGAGCTTCTGAAATGCACGGCTCACAAAGTGAGCTTGTAACAGACAACCTTGTCATTTCAGATCACTGATCTGTTATATCCACACATCGGTGGGTTTAAAATTTAAATTCTGTTCTGACTCCTGGTTTCTATGTCCACACATTTAACAGAATTTTATTTAAGCTCTACCAAAATAGAAACCAAAGTTAATCCAACACTGAAAGTTCTCCAACACCATTTGCAGGATACAAACAGGTAAAAGAAGATCTATTTTACTTCAGACTAGTTGCCTTAAGGCTCTGTAAAATTTCATCTGGAGTTTATGCTGACATTTATTTTCTACCATGTATAACATGCTCCTAAGGAAAAAAATACATTTAAGCACCTTGCAAAGTTCTCCCCTATTCTGAGCTAAAATGAAAGTGTTGGCTTGATACGGCTTCAGAACCAGCACACCTTCATCTTCAGGTGATACCTCTCTCCCAATATATAAGAATGTATCATTCACTTTGTCTTCCAAGTTAAAAAAAAAAATTAAGAAGGTTATCTTTCAGTAAATTATCTCCAATTTTGCCTTTCAGTAGTAACTAAATAGTAAAATTCAAAATACATGAAGAACAACAAGCACTTTCCTTTGTCTTCTATTAACATGTAAATCAGACTTACATGGCAATATATCCTTGTATCTATTCTTTTTAACATTTTCTTCTTTTTCTCCAGTGGCTGTTGGGTAGATCTTCTCTGTTCTGTATTTTGTTGATAATCTTCTTAACCTCTGAAATAAAAGATTCATGTTATATTTCAAAGTCTCAACAAGCAACACAAGGTATTAGTTTCACTGATGAAGAAGGTCACTCAGAAAAAAAACCCTCTTCTCTTTTTCATTATTCACTGCGATGAAGTTCAAAAATCTCATCATCCAGTACTTTTAGCACATCAGCAGTTTACAACCAAGCAGAAACCAGCTCTATACATCATGAGACATGGATCTTTGAAACGCCACTATACCTGTCTCTCAGGTACAAGCTACTTGCAATTAAGATGAGTCACAGGAGGTCTGCTGTACTCACAACAGTAAGTAATTTTTTTCTCCCCCCATCCGTTTCAAATCCTAGAAATCTGAGTCTAAACCTCTGACAATAAAGACCAGCCCCTGCCTTTCAGCAACCTGGGAAATAACAAAAGCAATACAGCTTTTATCACCCCAAACACATCAGGCCTTTGCAATCTTAAAACTGAGGAGGAAGAGAAGAGTTCTCTTTGGAAAACAAAAAATACAACAATAGTCAGCAGTGTGTGTTATTTTAAACTGTGCAGACATCCAGATTGAGAAAGGAACACCAAAGAACTCCGAAACTTAACTCTGGTGGCTGCAAAAGCTTCTATTGACACCGACATGGTGGTGGTGTATAAGAATATCAAGAGGAAGACTGAACAGAGTTTTGAACAAGTTTAGCATCTCCAGAGAATGGTGTTCTGCACAAGCAGAAAAACAGAGGTTGTTCATGATTCCCTCCCTCTATATTCAATGCACCAGTATCATCTTGAAGACTCACAACATCCATGACTTGTGTTCTTTTGGGGAAGGGGGAGAATGGGGGAGGGTTTTTTGCTAGTTAAAAATGTAAATCTTGGTTGTCACTGACTATGCAACAACTTACAGGTAGAAGGGCGTTTTAAATAAGATCCTCTGCTTGGAAAGGCAGTTTTGTTCTTGAATTCTTCTAAAATTATTAATACACTTGGGACACTCACTGCACACTTCAATTAAAAAAAACCAATTTGGCAACTCAAGTCCCCCAATAATTCATCAAGCAAAAGAGAAAAAGAAAAAAACAACATAAAATCTAGCATTTCCCTTACACATAGAGAAATGTTTTCATGAACTTTACCTGGATATGGTAAAAAAAAAAATCAAATTATCTATGCAAATGTGGATAAAACTTGGCACCAATTTAGTTGAAAAATACATGTCTAATAAACTAGTAAAGTGGTATTTACAGAGCAGAGACAAATGGCAAGGTAAAATAAAAATAAAACAAACAAACAAAAAAACCCACCGCAAAACAACAAAAAAACCCCCACCCAAAAGCAAATCAAGTAGTACCAATTTTCAACTCTTTTCTACGAGGACTTAATCATAGATTATATCACTGAACACTAAAATGAGTAACAGAACTAGCCTTAAAAAACTTGTAATATTAGTCAATGAAGTAAAACCAGTAAATATCTGGAGACAGGGCAGTAGGTCTCTGACCACACAGTGACTAAAGTGCTAAATATATTATCTGAAAACGTTGCTACAGTGAGGAACAGGAAGATGAAATTCTTAACAAGGCACGTAAACAGTTACTGGAAGGTTCCATGCAGACTACACTCATCTTTGCAACGCTAAAACCAAGTTCACAGCATAACCTGTCAACACAGCAGGCAGAGAAACCTGTTTGTCACAGGGGACACACTAAGAGTACCACTGCACACAGAAGACACTGTCCAATGCAACGCTGACCTTTCCTGTGTCAAAATAAAAAATACCACTTGTGCTTAGACTGAACACAAGCAGGAGTCTAGAAATAGTGAAATTAATACACATAATTTAGCTCTATCAGCTATGAACTGTATGGCTGAGATAGGCTATAAGCCTCCAGTTAAGGAGAGGAAAAATGCAAAGAGCACCAATGATACTTTCCATGCACAGTCACTGATATGATTTTGTGTATTGTTCCACATCTCAATGTTGTTGTGAGTTTTAGAGGGTTGTTTTTTCTCCATCTTACTTATTTTAATGGAACAAATGTCATGACTCTGCTTTAAAAAAAGTAAGAAAAGTTTAAAGAAAAACTACCTCTACAAACCACGAGTAGAAGCAAAAGTTATTTTGCATGAGAAAGAACAAACTTGAGGAAGTCAGGCATCAAAAAGCACGAGTAAGATGATCCTTTTTGCTTTAGCCCATTTTAAAGGCATGCAAGAAAAACTACAATTTGAACCTCCTGTAAGCCAAAAAGGCTTGAGTGACTTTCATTTTCTAGAAGGAGATGTTATAAGAGTTCAGCACAGCCTTCTCCCCTGCATGATCTACCCTCCCCTACTCTACAACCTGCTAAACAGACCACAAAGGAGGATTAGAATAGTACAGCTCCAAGGCAAAGCCTGGAAATGAAATACAGGTTGATTTTAACACACATCTGTTCCTAAAATACTTCAGGATCCATGTTCTTAATGCATGTTTGCCAGTTGCTCTGTGACATGGGTAATAGAAGATATGTAAATACAGTCCTGAGAGCAATAAAAAGAGTAAGGAGCACTCTTTATGATTTATAGTAGGACCCCCTACAAAGAATAATATCTATTTTGTGCTTTGGAAGAAGAAGAATTGACTAAGGAGTAAAGAAAGAAGTTTTAAAATTGAACTTTGAACAAACTACCACAGGAATGGAAAAGTGCCAGACTCAGCAGAGGATTCCGCCCTACACACAATAGAAAATTCCTGTAGAAAGCTACTGCAGTGTGCTCACAGCCTGCTGCGGGATGCACAAGATCCAGTGCTTCCTAGGTTACAGCCCAGAGTGACCAGAAGGAGGAGAATGTACTCAATAGCAGAAGGAGGGTAATGACAGGGCAGAAGGGGAAAGAATTTTGTTCAGACTGCGGTAAGCTGATGGTAAGATCCGTCACAGTCCAGTTTCATGCTAATTTTTAATAAACAACTGTCTACAGTACAAAGCAGCACTCATTTGGGTGAAGTCAGTAAAGTGCCAAAATGCTTCCCAGAAGATACTCAGGCACCAATAGCAGGGACATCAGAGGTCCCGCCTGGTGCCTCTGCAGATAACACTGGGCGCTTCCGTGACACTCGCCTATTCACTGGAATTGCTGTTCTGGTGCCACAAAAAACTTCACTGGAATATTCCTCAAGGAACAAAATGGTCAAAAAGTTAAGTATGATGAACCACAGACACGCACTTCAAGAACTACATTCACAAGGCCTTTAGTTCCACTCTCATTAGAAAAGCTCGATTTTAATTCTGCTTATTCATTGCGTGACAGAAGTGGTTTGTGGGGTGGTGACAAACACTCACCACATGTGACAGTGGCGAGATGAGTCTTTGAAACAACTTAAGTTTCAGAAGCATCCTTCCAACTTCCACAGTGGTTTTATAGTCTCTACTACAAATCTACATTAGTATTTAAAAAAAAAAAAAAACAAACCAGCTTTTCAAACCCAACTTGTGGAATCCTACCATATTAATAATAACTTTGTCCAATCAGTTCAGGAAATACAGATCTCTGACTTTCATTGTCAATTTATTTATCTATTTAACACTTCAGAAAGCCTGTAAAGGCACATTGCCTAATACCATAGAAGTGTTGTAGGTGGATTAAAGAAAGCATTTATATAGCCTAATGAGATTTGAAGAACTCACTTCAAAAGCATAAACCTTATTTAAGATACTAAAGTTCTTGTGACTCCTTTCCAGGCTTCTTTTCAAGGAGAACATGACAAATTCTTCACCAGAGTTTCACTTATCTCAAGTCCTCAATCTGTCTCCTAAGCCTCATCTGACATTTCTGATTGGCAAAACATCAGATAATACAACAGTGATGTTCTTTTGAATCTCCTTTCTGAGCATGCTGAGGAGCAGTAAATACCAGAGTGTCAAATGTCACCTCCTACAATACTCCAGGACACCCACAGTTCATTTGCCATGCTCTACAGGGACACTTCCAGCAGTGGTCTCCTGAGATTGCACCAACCACACAGGAACATATTTTGTTTTGCAAAATTCGCCTAAGTGCATTAAGAAATACTCAAAGAAACAAAAAAATTAAAGAAAAGCTTCCACAAAAGTTACCTTAAAAATCAAAGCATAAAAGAAGATACTAGGACACACCTAAAAAACGCTGTATTAATGCATTCATGTCATGAAATAAGACAGCTATTTCTATCATAAGGTAGGCATTGCATTTTTCTTACTAACAGGAGAGGAATAAAAGCCACAAGAATTATGTTCAACTAGTGGTCTCATTCAAATAATTTAGATAAACAGAACTAAGGCAGAATAAATCCCCTCATACTTTTATACACTGAGAAAAATGTACCTGTATGGAACAATGTGAACCAAATTACCACAAAAATGTCCAAATTACTATCTTCTGATTATCTGTGGTCAGAAACAAAGGTTTCTGATTCTGTACCTATGAACACAGAAATGCCAGAGAAGCCCTTGGCATCAGACAGTTCAATGCAGACTTACATACAGCACTGCTCAAATGGGGCTCTGACTTCCTAAAACTGCTTTGGTTCCACAGGTATTTTAGCTTCAGGCCCCTGCAAATCCAACTGGAGATTTGCTACACCACTTTCTTATCACTGAGGGCTCTGGGAAACACCAAGAGTAGCTGATGGTAATAAACCCAGCTGGAGAATGCACTGTTCAGGAGTGCCTCTGCAGCTCTGGGCTGCAATAACGAGGAATAAATGACCACTGTGAGCTGGACTTCCTTTAGTCACTCTGCCAGAAGAGCTGTGTGGGATCCAGTTGGGCTGAATCAACCACCAACTGGGATATCACTGGTTAACTTATTCCCCTGCTAAGTAGCACAAATAATGGAGAGCTTAGTATGATTTCAGGTATCACACTTTGTAGTTTATGTTTGTACATTAAATGCTCTGCATTTGTTGTTGCAAATAAACACAGCATCAAAACAAGAAAAACCTACATGCAAGAAAGTGTCCAAAGAGTCTAAGTTGACAACTAAAATAGTTATCATACTTATTACATACATATGATACTACAGATAAAACTCCTTTTGAGAGTATGCCTCACCACTCTGTCTTAGGAGTATTTGAAAACCAGCATCCACTTGTGACCCATGTCAATATTTCCCCATTGATTCCTGTCAGCTTTCAAACAGCAACTCTTTGTAACAATTCCTAGCCCTCATGATGGCAGGAAAAAGCCTTCCCTAACACTAGTCCAGCATAAACAATAAAAGGAGAATGATCCGGTTCTGTAAAAGCTTCACTGAATCTCAACATTCACAGATGGCTTTGGCTGCAAAAAAAGCCAGGCTGGTAACCTCTACTTAACCTATTTCTCTGAAACAAAGCCCTGAAAGGAGATTTCAAGCTGAACTGATAGACAGGAGTTTCCATTGCCTCAGCATTCTCTTCTGGCAACACCTACTAACTCTTGAGCTCCAGGTGCTCCAAGGCTGAAGTCATTAATAGACAAGCCTGGTAACTACAGTTCCTCAGGAGCTCTGCCTTCCATGTTTCATAGCAAAACAACGATGGATACAAAAAACCCCACTACGTTCCAGGAAGCTCGTGTGAACCACATGAAAGAAAAATCCTTCCAAAATTAGCCAGACAACTGAGAACAGCATCATTTCAGTATTAGATGGCATACTGTATTCTATACAGGAGTTGGGCTTTGATGATCCTTGTAGGCCCTTCCACCACAGGACACTCTATGATTCTCAAGTTCTACAACATCTTAACTCTGATATTTTCTCAATAAAGAGAGGAATTCATGTTATTGCATTCATTGGAGATTCCCAGTAAAGAAGCTTCAGCCAATGAAGACAAAGCTGGTACATCCTCATGCAGATAAGGTAAAAAATGACAGTACTGCAAGCAGCCAGTTAAGGAGTATATCCTACTTTCTACAGTATCACATGAAAACTAGAAACAGGTAAAAAACCCACAACATCATCTTACTCTCAAGAATTAGGTATTGTCAGAGTAAGACCAACATTTTCCATCTTTTCAAACCTATATTTTCCTTAAGAAAAGTGTTAGAATCCAGACACATCTCCCACACCATTAATAATTAAAGATAACTTTACAAAGACATTATCAAAATGTGGGCTGATCGCTTGAAAAAGTCTCCTTTCCTCTCCCTCATTTCTAAAACTATTTTTATACACTCTGCATGTTAATCCCAATCTAACCTAGCAGTACTATCAATTACAATTGCAGTTAATTTATGTTCAGCAAAATAGTTAAACCACATACCTACTGCCAGTTATGGGCTAGTTTTACAGGGCTGGAAAAGACTAAGTCAGTTTGCAGTTTGGTGATGAGCAAGGAAATGAGCAAACAAAGCAGAACATTAAATTACTAAAGCACAGTCAAGTTTTAGTAGGTTACTAAATTATGTTCTAAGGTATTTTAGAAAGTTGTGCAGCATGCTCGTTAAGAATTGGGATTATAACTTTCCATCTCTGAACTGTCCCATTTCCTCAGCACACTCATTTTATTGCAGTGACTACTGTGAATGCAGGACAAGTGAAAACAGTGCAGGACAACGAAGCAGAAACAGTTAGTTACAAACTGTGAGTGAAGAACACAGAAGTTTAAATTAGTATGAAAGCATGCAATTAGAAAATTGACTGCTTGGGCTGAAGGCTGGGAAGCAACTTGATGCAAAACCAGGAAAGGTTAACATTAGCACACACTACAAATAACAAGCTTCTTAAGAGTGTTAAAGCAATTCCAGAACAATGGTTGATAATTCCAAACAGAAATAAGCATTAGATTTCTTGCAACAAGCTTATTTTCTGACTTCAAAATATAAACCCAAACAGCATATAGAAGCAAAGCAGTTATAGAAACAAAACTTCTCACCAGGGAACCCTTGCTTAAAACCATGATTTCCAAGTTACTGGATATTATCCTCTTATTCCTTCCATACTAGGTTTCACGCATGCTGACAGCACAAGTATATTAAAAACATCCCATTTAACCTCAATTTTCCCTTTAAGACTTTTTTTGAACATATGCAGCTCCTATTTGTCTTACTTTGCAATGTGATTAAAAGGGAAGATGGTCCTAAAGCAAATACACTACAATAAACTACAGCAAATAGTTCTTGAGAAAATTTTTACACTAGTTGATGAAAATTTCAATGGAACCAAACAACACAACTGAAAAAAATTCAGCAGCTTATTACTGAAGAAAGCAACTACTAAATGCAGTAAAAAAAAATGTTAATTTTGTAGCCTATAAAATATGCCATCTTCCTATTTAAGGGCTTCTATACCAATGTTCTCACTGATTCATTTTTCACAAGCAATTGAATTTAAAAGTCAAGATGGTGATTAAAGACTTGAGTTGTCCTTCATATAATTTTCTGCCATTTTTCAAGGCAACCAATACCATTCATTTCAGGACAAATTAATTATGATTGTTTCTTTTGTGAAAAGGAATTGTTAATATCTAAAAAAATTTAAACTCTTAAAAATTGCAAAATAATTACAAATGTCAGTCTACTGAATAAAAACCATCTTGAAATAAGGAAGAAAAAGACAGTTTTCCCCACCTCTAGACTTTTTTGTCACAACATTGTAGGTACCTGGTGTACTGGTAGTTCTTGTACAGTTTTACTGCTACCATTTCACCAGTCTTGATGATTTGTTCAAGAAACTGACGGACACATATCTATGTCACATTTAGGTTGAATCTGCACTTAGGTCAGAGTCAGAAATTTAAGGTCTTAGCATACAATGGCAATAAATAAGTTGCAAAAAAACTTGTCAAACTCAGTCCAGTTTTAATTACATGAAAACTTTCTTTGTTGCAGGAAACTACCTTACAACCACATAACAAGGGTACAAAGATGCACAATCCTTCCACCTTCAGCAGCTTCCTATAGCATAGGGTTTAAGTACACATGAGGAATAACAGGAAAGGGTATGTATTCTATCTGTTCTCCAAAATGTCATCTATGTATGTAATCAACACAAGAATTTTCAGTGTAAGCCCAAAAAAACTGTGTACCTCACCCTAGACCATGACAACCTTCCAAATCTCTAGGGCAATTCAGCAACACCACAGTAACAGCCCAGTTGGGAGTGTGCACAAACACCCTGAATCCAGAATGTCTTTCTATAAGGTATCCAAAACCAGGATCAAGTATGACACAGATGGGATTAACTTTCCACTCTGGTGCTGGAAGGGGTGTGGGGGGGTGTTTATTTCAAAACAAAAAAGTCATCATAGGTCCAGCTAAACTTCTTCCCACTCTTGACTTATCCAAGAGAGGTGACCACACTGCAGTCCACTCTACCTAGACAGTCTACCTCCAAAGTCAAATTTTGACATCTTGAATGCGATGCTGACACTCTCAGTGCAACACTTGAGTGAAGACTTTTACAGAGCATGTCCTTCACCCCAAACAGAGATGAAGTAGACACTTGTCCTACCTCCCTCCCACCAGATTTAAAGTTTCTCAGGGTAGTCAAAACCCAACAGCTCTGATGCAACAGGAACAGATACCAAAGTAACAGCATCCCCAGGACTAGCCCGTGGAAACCTAGAAGAAATTATCTAAATGCAAGTTGAGACTTTTTCCACAAAGAGGCACGAGGTTTTATTCCATGTTAATCAGGCAGCTAAAAGGAACACAAGCCATGCTTTTTCATGGCCACACAAGAGGGGCTGGATGAATCACTGTTGGTTGTAACTTTGTGGCTCTTCATCTTCAGTGCTCCTGTCTCAATTGACATAACATCCTGAAACAGTGAAAAGCACCCCGTGACAAGCATTCACAGGAAAAGCTGCATAGCAAATACATGTGAGGTCCAATTCATACAAATAAACAGCATGAGGATCTAAACAGGCATCAGCCAAGCCTCTGTCCTTGAAGAATATTTAGGGTTTTTAACCATATCAATTCTCCCTGAAATATGTCATCATCTGTTACTCCTCCCAGTCTTTACCATTCCCTTGCTTGTGACTTCACAGTATGGGGAATGAAGCATTAAGATCCATGAAGAATGTATTTTGCTTTTGTTTCTGCTCAGCACTAGAGAAAAGGGAGGGGAACCAACCCAAATTCTCCTCCTTCTTCCTTCACAAGATGCAAAACCCTTCCTCTTTTCCCACGCCTTGGAACACATTTCCTTGAGGTCAGTGTTTGTTTTCGAAGCAATTCATAAGAGGTGGAAAAAAAATGCACCGCAACTGAAACAGGAAACACTGAGCTTTCACTCCAACAGAAGTAAACTATAATTTCCTACCTGCTAGTCCCCCACTAATAAAGCTGCCATAAATAAAGGCACAGGAGAATAATCTTAGAGCCTTATTAAAACCTTATTAAAGCCTTTTAATAAATCTGCACATACACACCCTGCCCCCCCAAAAAGTCTGCTATAGCCGTCATGTCCTGCCTTCCAAAAAGGCTTTTAACAGCCCTGTCTTGCCAATTTATCGGAAACACAGATCCTGCCCTGTAACTTCCACTGAGAATGACTTTAAGCTGAAAAGCTGGAGCCTAACAACTGCTCTGGGTAAAAAGCATAGCTGTTTGTGCGGTCAAGAAATACTGCAAAGAAGATCTGGTTTGGGGTCCAAATTACCTCGCTGAAACATGTCTGGAGTGCAAAGGTGCTGTTTTCCTTTCAGCTGAATTGCTATGCAATGACATGAGTTAAGTGTCAAATATGCAATTCCAATAAAAATATGCCAATTTTATCTTTCCCCAGAAGTCTAATTTGTTTTTCAGAAGCAAGCTTGAACCTTGCACAGAAACATCTTTAGTGATTTTCAGCAGTTTAGAACCCCCACTATTACTCAGGCAAGATTAGGATACTGCTAATACAGTTGTGTTAGTTCATGACTGGCAAGCAAAACACCCACAAGGTTTTAATGACCCCTCCAAAAACCCCACTATCTAACAAATACAAAACCCAACATTTTTGACAAGTGCTGGATCAGTACTTCCATGCAGCAACACATACACAGGGAATATATAAGACTGTAAAGGGAAAGATAAAGTAGCAAATTGAAAATACATTTCTACTATCTGGAGAAAACACGATTACAACTATTTTCACCCCTTCTTTGAGACTGTGTCTGGAAGCCAAGGAATGTGCTAGTTATAAAGAGGCCATTTATGACAGAGTTCAATAGCATTTTAAGAGTCTGAAAGAAGTAGCCTCATTAAAGATACAAACTTGTACTGAGATTTCAACTGTAATAACCCTAGCTAATAACCAGCACAATATTTGTGCAGAGACAAAGGAATTTTGGGTAGTAATTGTTTACATTTGCAGTATCTGTCGATTTTTGCCTAATACATGTGTTCTCAACAGTTCAAAAGCACACACCTTTCAAGCACAATTCTAGTTTCAAAAAGAGATAGAACAGGGCATCCAATGGCAAACAAAATTCTTATAATTCTGGAAGAGAAAGCTGTAAAGTAACTATTGAAAGGAAACCAAAGCAGCAATGATTAGTACCGAAACAATAAATCTAGACAACCAGTTATTCACATGCATGACTTTAGATTATTTCCCTCCATTAAAGTTCTTGCATTAATGGTTGAACATTCAAGAGCTGGAAGTAGCACTGCTAAATGTTCAAATGCGTGAATAATACAAACTCTACTATTTAATTTGTTTCTACTGAATTATAAAAGGTCCCTAAATCTTCTCCATACATTCTATATCGTATGCAATTCTCTTCTACAAAATAACATAAGCATATACCTAGTGTTACCAATTTAGTATCACCACAAAGAGCACATATTATAGTATTAATATAGTATTAGCACTCAAGGTATTACAGTATTACCACTCAGAGAATGTTTCTTAATTTCCTCATATTTTGCTCAACAAGTCACTTCAAGAAAAGGAAAAGGTTGTGATGCTTCTCCTATAAAACCATTACAAACACATTGTTTGACATACTATTAACACTTTGAGTTGCATGGTAACCTTAATCCCAGGTATTCTAGGCCCACAAAAGAAAGTTCTCTCTTCTGCAGCCCTGTATCATGATTTCATTAGAACACCCAAAGAATGCTACAGTGAAGTTACCCAAGAGGAAATGAAAATACTGTACTAATCAAACAGTTTGAAGTTTAACCTTTTTAAAATCATGAACATTCCTGAGGAAATTTTTAATTCTGAAGACTCACAAAAGCTCGTACCACACTAAAGGATCAAGTAAAAATGTTTAGTGTACATCCTCTTAAAAGCAGTGTCGAGAACCTATATCCCTAATACTTCTAAAATAAAGCCTTTATATAAATTTGATTTTGTACACCAAAACGGCAATTCAAATTTTAAATTATTTTCCAAACAGCTGTAGGATGCCTTAATTATATTTATAATGTATCTGTTTCTGCAATTCTTCTATTTTGAAGACCAGAGAAACATTTACCTCCTTCCTATGAAATATATACTCAATCACCTACAGGTTTTTAAGTACCCTGCAGGTTACATTTGTTACACAGCTCATGTGAGAAATACAGTCCTTCTGTAGTGCCAAATTTCACCAAACAGAAAGCTACTCAAGTCAACTGGTAGAATGAATCTGGTTCAGGCAAGTGCGTTGTCAGTCAAGCTGCTGATATATTTAAAATAACCCTCAGCTGCCACTGCTTTTAAAAGCTGAATATTTACAATCCAGAATGTACAAGCTCATGGTTTGTTTGGTAAACAATTGCACAGGTTTTTATCTGATATACAAACAACTTTATTCAACACCTCTGGGTTCTGGATGACAGATTTACTTCCAGGTATTTCAGAAACACACGGGAACACCTTCAGATCCCACCTCAAGATTTTTATCTATAATTCTAATCTATGTGGAATATGTGACTCCACTTCCTTTCTTGGAAAAGGAAGCTGTTCCAATCTGAGCTTCAAGTAAGTATTTGATACGGTGCCAATTCAAAAGAAGAGTATGTGAATTTCTACAAGAATTCAGGCGAGACTGGTCTCTTTAGTTTGTTTTTACAAGGAAAAAATTGTTTTTTAAAAAAATCATCTGACTGAAGGGATTTCACAAGCAGAGTTTCTCAAAAAAACTTCCCAGGCCAAGCAGGCATTTTCCTTCATGACCTCTCTGGTAAAGCAGTGCACACTAACAGACATTTGATGAGAAACTACAAAACAGTAAGAGATGGAGATGGGAATATAACATTTATCAAGCAGATGGACTTTCAGGGTAAAAGAAATAAGAATAAGCCTCAAAAACGCCAAATAAAGTTATACATTAGTGTATATAAATACAGAATAGTTACTGATAACCTGTATTCAGTAATAAGTCCATCATGCTGGGAAATTTCTAGAGATAAGACAGTATAAATTCTCAACAGACAACAGGAGATAAACTATTTTTTTTTCTTTCTTCTTAATAACAGGTCAGTTAAAGTTGTGATTTTTCTTTTTTGATGGATTGTATGTTCTCAATTTTCTTTGTGGTCTGAAATTAGTAAGACTGATTCAACCTGAAATTACTGAAATTTTCCTCTAAAGACAGAAACATTCATATTCTACTTTAACTATTGCTTGCATTGCCTAAGTGTTCCTTAGCACACAAAAAGCATTAGTAGTTTTTACATTTTGCTTTCTGGTACTTCACATAAAACATGAATTCTTTTTTATGTCAATAGTTTAGGTTGTGACAGCCTGGTTTTATTTGGCAATACTTTCAACATAACCAAAGAATGCTAGCAAACATTAGCATCTTTAAGAAAAAAAAAAATCGATGTTTATTCTGGACAAGGAAGCAATATTTTCCTCTTTAAAACAGTCCCTGAACATTTAAGTCTAACACTCTCACCCTAAGCACCGTCAGTCGAGACGTTCTATGACTCTTGCACTATATTACAAGGGTCTGAAAGGCTTGATTTGATTTTAAGCCTGAATTTAAGTTCCTTGAAATTGTCTCATTTTAACCTCCTTTACAAAGTTACCAGATGGTCAACAAATCCAAACCCAGTACATTATTGTTTAATGAACACTAGTGCAGAATAATTTAAACAGTCGAGAGATCAAACAATAATCTGCAGCAATACTTAAGCATGGCATCTCCTGCTGTCAAGCTTTAGGCAGTGTTTATTTTCTCTGATAACAAAATGTGGATTTTATTACTAAGGAACTGAGATGTCTATTTTTGTCTTTAAAGAAATACTAACATTTTGATTAATATTTTCAGAAAGCTTGATTTCTAAGCAGTGTTCCCTGCCTAGGAACATTCCTGGAAAAACTGTGGTTTTGTTAAAACTTCTTCTGATACTTGGTTCCCAGTTAAACTAACAGATGTCCCGGACAAGCTGCAAAGCAGCTATTAGGTGGTTATTAGGCATCAAGTTTCATTGAAAGAAGAGGCACAGACTGAAGTGAACTTGGAGGCACCGTCTGTTTCAGAGGTGAGAAGCTGGAACGCCTGCTGAGAGTTGTGCTTGTTCAGCCTGGAGAAGGGAAGGCTCCAAGGAGACCCTAGAGCAGCCAACAGGAGAGATGGAGAGGGACATTCTACAAGGGCATTTAGCCACAGGACATGGGGTAATGGCTTCAAAGTGAAAGAGGGCAGCCTGATTTAAATTTTAGTAGAGGCAGGTTTAGCTTAGAAGTTAGGAAGGAACACTTCCTAAAACATAGGTGAGACACTGGAACAAGTTGCCCAAAGATGCTCTGGATGCCCATCCTTGGAAGAGTTCCAAGGCCACAGGATTGGGTGGGATATTGAACAAGATCATGTCCCTGCCCGTGGCAGGGGGGCTGGAACTAGACCATCTTTAAGGTCCCTTCCAATCCAAAGCACTCTATGATTCTATGATCTGCCTCTTGCTGTGCTACACACCTACCTTACCTTCTTCACAGGATGGGAGGACAACTGGGGAATGGAAGAACTTAAATAATTTTATTACAAACATCTGAGGCTCGTATGCAGGTAACTTGAATGAGCAAAAAACCCCAAAACTCAGCAATAAAACACAACTACTTTGACTGCAGAAACGTTACTCCTTAAACTCCAGAAGTTACACAAAACTGACTGGGCTGTTGCCCTTTTTTTTTTTTTTTTCCCCCCCTTCTTCGAAAGGACCCTGAGGTTCTAAATGAAAGCAAAATTTAGGTAAATGTCCAGAAGAAAGATGGCCATTGAGTAGCAGTTCACTTGCCCTGTGTCAGTGGAACCCGCCCACTAGATGTCAGTGTCCTCTTGGGCAGAGGAACACCTTGGATCCCAACGGAAATTGGGCAGCTGGTAGTCCTTGGCTATCAGGACAACTGCACAGAAGGAAGTTTTTATCAAGAATCCCTGGGCCACAACAGAAGCAAGACAGTAACAGTAACATTTGCGAGTAAAAGACACCAAACAAATATAGTCCTAGACACTATTTTTGCCAATAAGGTTAAGAAGCAAAACACTAAGAACTCTTTCATGCAACATTACTGATTAAAAGAACAGCAGATTGTTCAACAGGATGGTGAACTGAAGGATAAAGGTATTTCTGTTTCCTATTTCCTGAAATACCCCAAAACACAAACCAGCATTTTTGGAAAAAAGGAAAAAAAAAGAAGACATAAGAATGGCCTCTGCCTCTACTAAAATTTAAATCAGGCTTAAGGAAGCTTAGACTCGGAAGCAATAAAGTGAATTATTGCAGCACAGTGTGAAATCCTCTGTGATAGGCATGACACACCACACCCTAAATGAAGGGCAGAGCAGAAGTCAAAGTTCAGGCACATAAAGTGCCTGTTGTCTGAAGAAATGGGTAGGTCTTTCTATTCCCCTGCATTACATCTACATATTAAGGTGAACTATAAATTTTGAATAGAATATTTCAGTTGGAAGAGACCTGAAGTTATCATCTAGTCCAACTGTCTGACCTATTCAAGGGTGTCTAAATTTGAGTCTAAAAGGAGAATACTGATACAAAAGGAATCAAATTTGACTGCAGGACCACATACTTGTACACTAATGCCAGCCCCATACATTATGTTGGGCTGATGGGCAAGGGAATGCCAGAGGCGAGGCAGCATCATGCTTATGAAAGCAGACAGATAAACAAGGGGAAGGTGAGGAAAAGCAAGTTGAGTTTTTATAATATATTTTAATGCACTCAGGATTTTTAAAGACCTATACTATCATGGAAACAATCACTGTATGGCAGCACACACAAGAAACCTGATGGTCCTTGAGGAGGAGACTGGGAAGGCTATGAAGCTGAAATTAAATATTTCAAAGGGGTAAAAAGTATAGACTTCTCTTTTTGAAGGTGTCAGATCAATTTGCCAGAGAATATTTCACTCAATCCCCAGCAAGAAAAACACCGTGGAGCCAATTTAAGCTGGCTAAAGGTCCTGAAGAACCACTTGTAGTTTCTGCACACTTATGTCTGTTATCCTTGCCAGACAGGAAAGGTTAAAAAAAAAAAATTCACCACAACTTTTTCCTTCAGAAATAGGAACTTAAAAAAAAAAAAAAAGAAAAAAGAAAAAAAGAGGAAGTTCAATTATAGGAAATTATACAGAGCTAAAAAAGTAAAACATTTGCAAGCAGCCCAAGGCCTGTTGACCTGTGCCAGGTAGCAGTACCTGCTGATTTTATGATCAAGGATGGATTCTGGTGCCCTGTGCTCATCAACCTGCTGCTACCATATACAGTCTGAGCTTCTGCTCAGAATCTGCCACTGAGAAGGACTGGGAGGATGGCTCTGTTTCATTTCTGACATTCTCTCAGTATCCACCAGTCAAAATAAAGTATTAGACTAAGTACACATGACACATGACACCATTCTGATACTCTAAACAAACTAAAATGTATCATGTGATCCTAAAATGTATCTATTTATCTTCCTCCCCAGTTAATAATATACCTATTGCACTGCCTGAAAAGCATAAAAAATATGTTACTGCTGTGCCTCAACCACCACAGCTGCAGTTATGATCACTTTAGCTGTTCATTGTTTTATAACCAAGTTATTTTTAAGGGACTGTCTGTCTTCTACCCATGTGCTATTTGCTTAAACAAGTCTCAGACAGTTATACTCTTGTGCTCTCTTGCTGCAAATTCAAAGGAATCTCAAGAAAACTTCCCTTAATACAGAAATAACTCCAGGCTTTATTTCCCCCGTGCATATATGCACTGCAAGACACAGTGCTTGCTGCTCCATCTCTTTTCAAGGTAATTGTTTTGATAATTTTAATGAACAAGTGGTTCTTGAACAGCAACAAGGGGAGCACTCTGACCAAACTCCCAACTTTTCAGCATTTCCTGTAAGCCTTACACCTTTACACCACACCTCATCCACCATGCTGACACTATTGGTTGGTCAAATACGGATGTACTCAGCACCAACATAACCCATCTGTAGATTCATCTGCTCATCTTCTCACCCACTTATTAATATATCCATTGTACCACCTGTAGCAGGTTCCAATTTCAACACCACTACAAAACAAAACACCCCAAAATGTTTATAACACTTTGAGATCCTTTCCAGGAAGCACAAGACAATACCATTCATACTATTCCATTGTCCCAAACATCACAATTATTAAAATTCAACTAATTTACAGTGTTCAGGGAACAAACCCATCACCTCAGCATACAGGTAGTCTTTACAAAGGTTTCAAGGTTTATTGATTATGATTTCATTATTATTAATTACATACTTAAATGCTTAGATCCCATCCAAATCCCTTAAGTTATAAATGCTAAAGGGTTAGGAAGACTAAACGGATCTTATTTTAAGCATTCAGTAAAAATAGGAAAAAGCAGCAAAAGTAGATTATAGACTTTTCCACCTTGTAGAGAAAGGCAAGTAACCACTTTGGATACAATTCCAGGACATATTTCAGATTTTAAAAAAACTTTCCCTCCAGCTAAAACTGGAAGTGCATAAACCACTACTCATCTGCTTCCTTCCATCATGTATTGCAGAATCGAAAAATGGAATACAGCAAAGACTAGTTTTGATGATCTACATGACTGTAAGATACGGATAGAGGGGTTCCTTTCTTTGTAGCTTTAGGATTTTTGAAGTCTGACGTGAGCCCAACTTCATCAATGCAAGTCTGTTCAGCTTGTGGTACTATGAACATAAGGACAGAGTTTCATACCCACCCCTACAGTCAAGGGTCAGCTGGTTTGTTTTTACTGTGCCAGAGGCAATAGTTAACATCAATAACAACAGCTATTTATATATATAGATTTTTCTCTAGCTGTTGCATCAAGTTTAACAGTTTTCCACCTCTTATCTTTTTATTCCAATTCTGTTTGCTTTAATCTTATTTTCTAAGCCACTAATCTCCTTTATTGCCATTCCTTCCTCATATGTCTGTAGAGTACCCTGCTACTGACACTGGCTGCAGCCCACACTTCCCCATCTAGGAAGGGGAAAGCTACTCAACACAATCAAATATTCCTCTTTTCACTTGTTTACACATAAATAAAAAAAAAATTCTGAGCTGTGGTCAAATTCACATTCTAATTCTGGAAAACCAGAAACAGTTTCAGCAAAGCCACAGAATTAACAACATGGCTGGGTGAGACACTGCAACAGTGGAAGAGCCAGAGGAGCAGCAGCCACTGGATCAGCATCACAAAGCCCCACTGCCTGCAGAGACCAGAGTCAGGTCTTGTGTGAATGTAAAATACTGAGGACAGTTACGGCACAAGCAGAATTTCTTCCACATTTTTACTGTCTCTTTCAACTCAGTACATTGCCCAACACACAATACTCACAGAGAGAGCAGCAGGCTGCTAACCTGCACACAAATAAGCCATGAACACCTTCCTCTTTCAGCTTGCTAAAATGCAATGTAATTTCCAGAAACTCCTCTTTTTTAACAGCTTCCTCCTAACCTTTACTTTGCTGCCTTCTGTACCAAAATGTTTTTTTTACCTCCCTCAAGACACATGACACTTTATAGCATTTTACTCAGTACTGAACTCACATTTCCATTATCCAAAAGTGTCATTAGGTGTCCTTTTTCCAATTTTAGATCTCTCTTTGTGAAACTGCTAGTCACAGCTCTTCAGAATGACAAAGTAAGTAGATAAAATACAGAAAATGAGGAAAGTTGCATTACCAAAGTTACTTCCTCCGATCTATCAAAGCTACTCTAGGGAAAGGTTAGCTAGAATGATTGGAATTGAAAAATTTACAAAGTAAGATAGGAAATACTAAAAGCAAAGTGTGAATTTCATTTTTATATTAAAAAATAGAACAACTGGGAAAAGTGAGGCTACATAGCACTGAACACTTTAAAAGGAACAGGTTGTAGTGCTCCTTACAGCCAGGAAAACTATGTGACTTGCTTGTGTGGAAACAGATGTGCCTCTAGTCAGAAAAACTCCCAAACTTCTGAGTTACTACAGATGTTGGGAACTGCCTATTGTGGTGTTTCTAACTTGGAAATAGGCTAGATATTGCGTGAAATTTGGATTGGGGAGAAACAATGACCCTTTCCAAATATCAGAACTCCCCACAATTACTACGAGCAGAATTATCTGAGCACAGCAAGTAGGACTCAAACCAAGTTTCTCAGTCTTATTTTCCCTTGGTGGACCTGGCAGCATTCCAAACAAAATCCATACCTTTAAAAGATCTCAATTTATTTTCAACACATCAGTCAAGTTTAATCTCAACCCTGATGTATTCCGCAGTTTGACTTTAAGGAACAGCAGCATTTTTCTAAAGCAATGCTGTCTTAAATCCTTGCATTGTGCCTTCTCTTAAAGGTTACCTTCTTCTCATTCCCAGTTTGTAGCATTGTGCATCAGTATTCCACTGGGTAACCAGAACAGCTATTAATGCTAATAAGCCCAGACAGGAATACACATTTGTTCTAAAGAGACAGTAACTGCATGACAAGTAATAGGATGAGACATGCAGGATTGCTAAGTCCTGGCTTTAAAATGCAAAATACAGAAACACATACTCTACAGCCAAAGTGAATTAATTCACAGGAGCAGTGAAGTATCACAAGGTCTTATCAGGATGCAAGTGTTTCTTATAGATGCATTATGGTGAATAGTACAGGATGTGAGCACGCTCAAGTACAGTACTTACTGCAAGATTGCATCGTGGCCCCACTGCTATTCCCTCTGAATACTGACTGCATTCCTTGTAGCTGCTAGGACCCAGTATTTATTTCTAAATACTCCAATTAGGCTTTAGTCTCCACGAATCTCTGTAATAACCAAGGTTAGACAACACCTCAACACTACAGTTCCTCTTGTGAGGAGAGGGACCCATAAGCAATATTACCCGGTCCAGTAAAAATCCTGCAATATTAATCCTGCTGAAATGAACAAATCATAACAGGAAAATTCATAAGGAACCCTCTGCATGAAGATTCTTACAAAGACCATTTAAACCAGTTTGGTTAAATCTCATTGTCCCGCTTCACAAGCTTCTTGCTTCACTGTCCATTGTCATTAAAAACCAGCAATTATCAGAGCTAGGTAATATTTATAAACTTAACTTTCATTTTAAAAGGTAAAAAAGCCAGTAAAATGTGTGGTTAAGCTACTCCATTCTGAATGTAAAGCCAAACCCAAATAGACCAGCCAGCTCTACTATTACCACTGAATTCAGAAAAAAAGGCAAAAAACCCCTCCCATAAACCTTCTTATAACCCAACAACTGATCACTCAGTGCCCACACAGCTTAAAAGAGTACCAAACTACACTATAGACAACCATTTACCTTCAGTTCATTAAATCCATGACAACCTGTATAAAGCTAATGCTTCTTCTGAAAATACAAAGCTGAAGAAACATATGAAACTTAATCACATGATTTTCCCCTCAGCATGCAATGGCTTCTGTCCCCAAGAAACAGTAAAAGCCAAATGTTTAAAATAATACGGAAACCATTCTAGCAGCACAGGGATAAGGTAGCACAAGCACAGGAGTAAAGGTGAGGGTAGAAATGAAAAAAAAAAAAAAAATTTAGTAAAATCCAATCACAACATAAAGACAGAAGTAAAGTGAAAACAAAACATTCAGGACAGATCAGGGTTGATACAAATAAAAAAATACATGTCGCAATTTGCATAAGATCTGACAGAAGTACTATGCCCAGTGGAAAATTACACACTTTGTAGGATGATTCAACTTCTAGCTGACACAAATGCAGAATTCCTGAAGGATATCTTGTTTATACAATGTCCAGAAGCTAGATCCAACAAGCTAAAGACAAATCAAAGACAGGAGTATGAATACAAAAGGAAGTTCGCATGAGCAAGCATTTCTGTCTTTTCCTCTGCAAAAATCCTTCCTCCGTGGCCTTTGAGATAACCTCCAGAAGAAAGTTGGGGATGCTTATGCAAGGTGTGCTGTGAATTTTAAGGGTTTCTCAAACCCAGCCTATAAACTAAAAGATTTTATGTGCTTAACTTTGCACACAACATGGTAATTATATACCCATTAAACCTACTAACCACAGGAAGGAGTTTGTGATCTCCATCCAAACAAATCTTTAGTTCAAGCACATGAAGTTGGTAAGCTACTGAGGTGGGTTGGCCCTGGCTGGATGCCAGGTGCCCACTAAAGCCATTTCATGCCCCCCTCCCTCCACAATTGGATAGGGGAGAGAAAAATATAATGAAAGGCTCATGAGTTGAGATGAGGACCGTGAGAGATCACTCACCAATGGTCATCACAAGCAAAACAGACTCAACGTGGAGATATTAACTGAATTTACTAACAACCAAAATCAGAGCAGGGTAATGAGAAGTAAAACACATTTAAAAAAAAAAAATCCAAAAAACCAAACATCTTTCCCCCACCCCTCTCTCCTTCCCAGGCTCTACCTCCTCCCTGCCAGTAGTGCAGGGAGATGGGGAATGGGGGTGACAGTCAGTTCATCACATGTTTTTTCTGCCACTGTTCCAGAGGAGGAGCCCTTCCACTGCTCCAGTGTGGGCTCCCTCCCAGAGAAGACAGTGCTCCATGAACTTCTCCAACGTGAGTCCTTCCCACAGGCTACAGTTCTTCACAAACTGCTCCAGCGTGGGTCACCTTCCACAGGGTGCAGTCCTTCAGGAATAGACTGATCCATCCAGAGCTCCCCACAGGGTCACAAGTCCTGCCAGCAAATCTGCCCAGCGTAGGCTCCTCCCTGCCAGGAGCCTTTTCCAGGGTGGGCTTGCCACAGGGTCACAGCCTTCTTTGGGCATCCAACTGCTCCAGCAAGGGGGTCCTCCCCAGGCTGCATGTGGATCTCTGCACCCCCACAGCCCTCCATGGGCTGCAGGGTCACAGCTGCCACACCGTGGGCTGCAAGGGAATCCCTTCTCCAGCTCCTGAAGCACCTCCTGCCCCTCCATCTTCACTGACTTGGGTGCCTGCAGGGCTGTTCCTGTCACATATTTCTTGCTCCTCTCTTCTCTGAGCACAATCACATTTGTGCAATAACTTATCTGTTTTTTCCTTCTTAACTATGTTACCCCACAGGTGATACCACTGTCACTGATGGGCTTGGCCTTGGCCAGCAGTGGTTCCATCTTGGAGCCAGGTGGCATTGGCTCTATTGAACATGGGGGAAGCTTCTGGCAGCATCTCACAGAAGCCACCCCTCTAGCCCCTCCACCTCCTCCCCACACAAACCCAATATAGCTACATTCCTACAGGAAGAACATTTCACCTTCTCAGTTGTTACCAATAAATGCCAAATTCCACACTAACAAGAATGGGTTAACAGGGTAAGAGGGAAAAGAAATACATCTCATAAGTGAATACTGTCTGCTGTGCCCTGGAGTAGTTTGCATGGAACACCTGAACATCTACACCTTTAGTACAAGATTTGGGAAACTCTTGAATTCAGGATCAAGTTCTGGAGGTTTTAAAGTGGTAAGTATTACAACAACCCATAAAATGTAAAGCAAAATGCAACAATTCAAGAAATTAATTTCTGCATTTATTTAATGAAGTCAATTCCACTTCCTCCCTATCGTGCCTAACAAGATCCTTTACCTGACTAAATTCATGGTCATTTTTAGTTCACAGGTTCCGTCTCTAGAAATAAATCAGTTAAATACTTAATTATATCCCTTCACTGAATTCCCTTTTTACTTCATTGTTGCTTTTCTCACTTCTAAACACCTTTTGGCCTCATGCACATTTAATATATCTGGAAGTTGTTACCTTCATCTATGAGAGTTAAAAACACCATCGTTGAGGTTTTCATATCCACATACTTTCTTCATGGGAAGATCATAATGTCTTACTGTACCAGACAGGGAATATTTTTTCTATGAATACAGGAAGGGAAGCCCATTATATATGCTGTAAGACTGGAGAAACAGGATGCTGGCTTCATTTTCACACAATCACCAATTTAAACAGTGCTAACGCTTTTTAGATTGCTGTGCCAGAAAGATATGTTGCTATAGCTTTGCACTAAAAATACTACAGTGTTTAATCATGGTACCAAATGCAAGCTCTCATTCAGGCTATTCCATGGTAGAATTAGTTGTGGAATTAGCTAGCTTTGTAGAAGCAAATATTCTTTCCCTGTAGGAAATCACATTAATTTATGGCAACAGCTTGCTGACTTCGGGATACACACATTTTTTCAGTGTTACTGGTATCTCAATTTAAATAATGTATTAACAGACTATAGACTTCTGTAATTTGTAAGAAATACAACTAGACTTCTCGCTGTCACAGTTTCACCTGCTCTTTTCAGAACAACAGGGAGTTGACATCTCAGATAACTTCCAGGCTGCATTTTCAGCAGAACAAAAGGGAAAAGAAATGAAAGTTTAAATTTCATCATCTTAATCAAAATACTAAGAAAACATGTGGTACCAGTTGAAGAAGCAACTGTAGAAGTGTTACTACAGAATTCCAGGGCAACTCCCGTGGCAGTTCTGTGAAAGAGCCTCTGGAAAAGTTCTCCTGTTTATAAGGAAAATATAAAAGGCTGTGCAGCTTTAATGACAACCTATTTCAGGGCATTCAGTTTGAAAAGCAGACTCGTGTCCAAAGCTTTAAGTGAAAACCTCCTGTGTTTCACTTCTGTAGCAAAGAGTTGTCAAAAGAAACAGTGTACATTCCTCCCTTCTGGGCCTAGTCTTCCTAAAGCAGTAATAACAGAAAAATAAAGCATCTATAAAACACCACATTTCTTTACTAAAATAAGTCCCAGTGAGTGCCTGCAGTACTTGACAAGTCCCTTCTACCTGCCCACAATCAGTAATTTTTTTCTCCATTAACATTTACATTTACTTGTATGTCCTTAACATCACAGTTTTGTTTATGCAACCTCAAAGAAAATGAGTTAAAATTAATTTTACATTATAATTTGGTCATAGTAAAAATTCACACAGCTTTGTATAACCACCTAAACTACTAAAAATTGAAGTCTTAAAAGAAACTGTCAAATACTTAGAGCTATCTGGGGACACTCACAATATCTAAGAGATTATTTCCTTCCTTTAGCAGTTTGTGCAAGAGGGGTGCTGCCCTATAGGCGATTTATAATTAATTCATCTCTGCAGGAATTCTCAGTTTCTTGAAGCAGTTCAACTAACCTACATATGCCCTACCCTCCAGAACACTGCTTCATTTTCCAGCTTTATTTTGAGCTAAATGTTTCCCTTGAGTACTCCTACTGGACAACTGTACTCATTTCAATTAAGAATTACCTATTTGCTAAAATTATCAGAATATACATGAGGGACTAACTAATAACAAAAGCATAGCTTCCAGTTGTAATCCTGCTTCCCATGCTTGAAGGTAAAAGATTCAAGTAGAAAATAAAGGAAGAATTAAGATTTATTTTCTACATGTGTAAAAAGTAGTTTAAAAAAGCACTATGTACTGGAAAAAATATGCAGGGCATGATACAGTTACTACTAAGACATCTCCATGATTAGTTTTACTCACTCATAGAGCAGCCAGTCATCAGCTTCAAACCCAGCCTATCCACAGTCTAAGTGCAGCACACTATTCCTATAACTTCGTTTTCTCTGTTATTCCTATCACTTGTTCTTCTTTGTCTGTTCTGCTTTCTGTGTTAATTGATCTCTCAGTTTTGTGCAGCGAGACCGTGCAAATGCTGGACAATTAATCCGATAAGAACATTTGTCTAAGTAGGAAGCTATACCCAGGTACCATCCATGCTACCAGAACGCTGCGTGCCTTGAGGAAAAAGACACTGTTCCATCACAAGGTTATGCATTACAGAGTCAAATACAGTCAAATAAGAAGTGAAACATTTAGGACAGAGTGGAACACCATTCAGGCTTCTCAAGAGCAGTGCAGTTCCCACAGCAATCGGTCATTTAAACATGATGCATAATCTACACTGGCAAGTACTCCGAACACTCAAGACAGGAAACCCAGGAAGCATCCTTTCAATTTGGAAGCCAGTTGTTCAAAGATACTTGTGTCCTCCAAGAACTATCAGAGGAATAAAATAATGCCATACTAATGTAAAGGAAGACAAGATGTATTTAAAAAAATATAATCAACAATGGAAAACAGGATTAAAATTCTGGAAGAACAGCCCCCTGAAACTCTCAAACGTGACAAATAGCTGGAAATCATGCCTCTAAGTCCAGGCAAAACCTGCATGCACTAGAACAGAGAACTAGTCTAGCTCAGCACAGGAAATGGTTTTCTCATCCATGATATTGACCACGTAGCAAACATGAAAGATAGCAATGACAGCAACAATAGCAGAGTGCAGACTGCCCAACCTCAATTAAAGCAGGAATATAAGACAACACCTCTCATGTGCCACATTCTTTTCAGCCTCCCTTTGATTGTTCTTTATTAGCTGTCCAGAAGAACAAGTCTTGACCCCTTGTTCCCACTGTAGCCCGGTTGCACAGCTGAAAGATGGTCATCTACCTCTTCAGAACCCAAGAAAAAAACCTCTCTCAATCTCACTGATCCATATAGAAGCTGTTCTTCCCGTGATCACAAAGAGTACAAAACATCTGTGTGTTCTCAGAAGAAAAACAAAAAGCAGATGTCATCCACATGAGGCAGCAAGAAGGACAGGACAGCAGGACGGATAAATGCAGTAAGATGCAAAATTTTTCAAGAGGACACCACTGTATTCAGACCGTAGAAAAACAAACAAACCCAGCTACACCTTACAAAGCTACACAAGAAGGAAGTTAATATAAAAGAAGTTTGTTCGAAAATGACAAGTTCAGTGTCATAAATAAAGAGATTAAAGTAGTACCTACATTCTTAAAGCAATATGGTTTTAACTAAGTTAACTTCCCCTTAGAGACTGATGCTTTCCAACCCATGACTTTATGCACCAAAAATCATAGCTAAGATCAAACAATTAAAATTAATACATTTCAGTAACATTTAGGAATCAAGGCCTGCTCTTCAACATGAAAAAAATTAAGAGTATAGCCCTTCTGCCAAAAAAAAGGAACCTAAGTTATACGGATATCCTTATGAACACTTAACCAACTGTGTTAGGATTTCTCCAAGTCATAGCAAATTAAAAACTGAACAAGCCAACTGATCCATACAGCACTTAAAACTTTCAGTTTACTAACGTAGTGGCTCTTGGCACATTCCTAACACTGGGCAATTCAATTCTTTTTGCAGGACTAAGGGAGCTCAGAAGTAAAACTACTGTAAAAAATTCACTGTCAGAAGCATGATGGTAGAATTTCCTTCCAAATTATTGATGCTTCCTTCTAGAAATCTGAATGAATGAAACGTGTATCTTTATTTGCTTTTGTTCCTAATGACATATGTAGCCCATGAGGCAACAGTATCCACAGCTTCAGTACTCTCATAATAGCTAGGTATTTTCCCCCACTGAAGTAACTGCCTACATCACCTTGCTACATTTTATAGCTGATAATTCAATTCTTCTAGGCTTTTCTTTCACAGGACACTTCCATTAGGGCAATATTGCCTTTAAGTCATCCCATAAATTAACACCAATAAAATTACCTTTTAAAGAAATTAAAAGTATTGGCTTGCAGGAGGACAGATAGGAGGAAAAATTGGGTCAACTAAACTAGGTCATCCATTTATACCTCTATTTATCTGGTACCTTTTGGGAAGCATATTTCTCTAGTTGATCTTTTTAGCTGTGTAAGAATTTTTTCATTCTGAAGCTGATGACAAAAGGGGAGCTAGAACAAGGCCCTTGGGGACGCAGGCAGTAACTTTCCTATGCAAACCTGATAGTGACTGAAACATCCTGACATGAGTATTTAGAGATACTTTAAAACAACAGTGTTCAACCCAGAATGACAGACCTAAAGCCTGAAGGACTTGACTACGCTCTTCTGCTCTTACAACTCTTTCCTCACCTTGCAGCACTCTCAGCTTCCCAAGTAAAGCTACTGGCTTTGCACTGGTGTTGTTTCAGCGTTGTTGGGTCTGAACACAATTTGGTTTCTAGAAGATGCAGAGGGACTCCAGACAGAACTCAAACAACACAGCCACTCTCTGGGGCTACAGGTTCTAGATTAAAAACTCCACAGCTGTACCAGAGTGCTATCCTTTCATAAACACATTCTGACTGTTCAAATTTGAACAAACAATTAATGAGTTAAGTTTATATTAGCAAGGTTTTTTTTGCCAGATGAAGCAGGAAAACAAAGAGCTTAATCTCTCTGCAACATTCACGTGCTAGTTAACAGAAATAGAAATGCATGTCCATGCTTCACTGAGGGCAAACACACATAGCTGAGTTATCCGAGCCTGTGGTGGCATAACTGTAGCAATTGTGGAGTACAACAGCCTGAGGAAAACACCAGGATGCAAACACCGCACTTCCTAACGGCACAAAAAGCTCCTGCTCTACCCAATTAACTTGTCCTTTACTCAGTTCTGTATCTGACCTTTAACGCTGATGCCTCTCCCTAAATATAAGAAAAAAACCCATTATCTACCTTCTGATTTCAGTTCTACAAATGCATACTCAAGGTACACCTATAGTTTCACCTTTTCCCAACACTAACAAGTGCATTGCTATTTTCCCTATGCCACGTCCTATGTATTAAGCATACCACAGTAAAACTGTAGCAGTACACAAAGCAAAATCCACAAATATTCAATAGTAACAGTGAAGAAAATCAAACAGAATTTCTGTTTATTACATACACATCAATGGCTTTAAGATTAATATAAATGCCTCAGACTCTTGTGCTTAAGATTAACAAACGTATACACATTAGATAATCTGAATATCTGCTTAACCTTCCCCTGCTTGCTGATAACTTCTACTCAGCTATAATATCATCAAGGAAAAATACCCTGAACCTATTGCAGTTTTAAAGTAAACTGTGTACACTCCAATGCAAGCAATTAGTTCTACAGCATCAATCACACATATATGCAGACATACAACCATGCAAATACAAATATATAAGCATGTACATAGAGCTACAGATCTATAGATTAGTGTCTAGGGTTGATAAACTATGGTCACATGAGACATATCCATATATAGCTATCTATTGATATGTATCTCTCTCTATACATATATATAACTAAATACAGCAAAAGGCACTGCAGGATTGAGATAAGAATAAAAACAAAGTATGTATCTAACATGCTATTTAAATTATTTGGAGTGCATGTAGTATGCCATGAGGTGCAAGGTCAAGATTACCATTTGCTCCTCCTGAATGATTCTATAACATTCTGCAAAACCCGCACACAACCCTTTACTGCATAAGAGCAGTAGAATTACACACTGCTGTCTTTGGAAACTGAGCAAACAGAACTTATTACCACACAAGCTATTTGACACAACCCAGAGCATTGCCTAACTGACTTGGTTTGGTTTCATGTGCCTGAAAGAACTGCAATTTTAGGCAGAGTTTGCGAGTTCTTACACCCCAAGGTCACTACAGCAGCTTTGTGGCTGTATTCTATGCCTCTGTGAAAATTTGGAATGGCATCTTTGAAACAACAGAAACAGCACTGAGGAAATCCTCAGAAGGGGACAAAAACACTGAACATTTGAGTGGTTGTTCACGTGAAACTGTAGTTTCGCATAACATTTAATGAACAGTATTTCACAAAATTCCAGAAGCCTCTGTAGTTCGGGTTTACTGAAATGACTCTTCGGTCACATTGCTCCAACCAGATTTAGTCCATGTCAAAGAAGCTTTATGAATGGCCTGGATGACTATCACCACACACAATGAAGTAATGTGTTGGTGTGCGCCCCCCACATACAAATTAACAGCATCTAGCTGAAATACAGCTAATGGAAACAAAACTCGAAAAATACATCAACACTCAAGCATAAGCAGTGCCAGCAGACGTCAAGGAAAAAGTACCTGGATGTACTGCAACCATAGTAGCAAAATTCTATTCTACATTATTTTAGTGAAAAGCCCACTTGTCCCCGTATCCTTGCCCTGTGGCAAGGCACACAGACGTGCCTGTCCTGTTTTCAAACTAACCACTTCATTTAATCCTTACTGTGCACTCCCAAAGTACTGAAATGATCTGTTTGTAAGTTCTGCTTACTTACTAATGCAAGCTAATTAAATATATTAGATTTCAAGTAACGAACTTGCCATTGGTGCCCAGATTACAGAATTTATCTCATAATTGGAGTGGGGAGTGGGTAATAATCAATTTTCCACCTTCCAAGCGGAAGTTGTTTCCAGGTATGTCAGCGGCATTATTAAATAGCAGCCTTACTCACCTACACTCTGGACTTTCAATAGCAATCAGCCCGGCTTATCAGCCTACCTGCACACACCTCTAGCTTTTCTACCCTCTCCTCCAGCACTCCCTGGCACCCATCAAGTACTTTTCAGTTCATTCACCCAGGCCTACATACAACTCTCTAAGCCTATATTACTCAATACATTCAAAAGCAATAAAAACCATAAAAATAAAGAATCATTTTCATTTGCATTCTCCCACTCTACCATCCATATTTCAGATTCCATTTTGACTTGGAAATGAAGCGATGAGTAACAGCAATTCCTATTCCACAAACTTGCCAGTGCTTAGCAGCGACAGTACATCCTGCACTTAAATGAGAAAATACAACTTCCTCCCTTCCCATTCCAAAAATAATCTACTAATTCTCTAAAGAAAACAGAATACTGATACTTATATCCCCTTCACCTCCTTTATTTTCCCCTTTCAAGCATTTTAAAGAGCACATTAACATGGCTCTCTTAAGACAACCAAACACACCTCAAAACACATACCCCGCCCAAAACAAAATACCAAAATACGTTCATAGTGAAAAAAACCCCAAAAATCAGCAATTATGATTCTTGTCACCACACTAATCTATGTCTGCTTTACTATATAAAGGTGAATATTAAGGCTGAAGATCAGCATCTTAGTTTCCCGGTTTCCCTTTAATTTACAATATAAAAATCAAATATAAAAGTTTGAAATACAAAGTGTTAAGAGGACAAAAGAAATTCTGAACACAAATCTATCTGAAACATTTAACACTGTTTCAGGTAATGCATCTTTCTCCTGAAATGCCTTACCCATTAGTTCTTATTTTCCTACTTTTAGCAGCATTCTCTTTCCTTGCTGCTGCTGCAGGAAAGCAATGGGAAAACTCACTGCCTATCCAGCTGAAAGCTACAGAAACAACATGCTGTCAAATAGAGAAATTGAAACAAAAGCTATTTTTCCATGCAGAGGTGCCACTACTTCAAAGAAAAGATGACAAAAAAGATGGTATTGTATACCATTTGACTACAACAAAGCTAAAACACCAGGGTATTTATCAGATATATGAAACGGTAGAAGTGGGTTAGGAAATCTAGAACAAAGTGTTAAATATAAAGGTTATTAAAAATGTCCCGCATTTTGCACTAGTCATTTTGCCACCCTTTCTGTAAAGTACTTGTAATTAACACGAAGAAGACAGACTCATTGGTACAAGGCGAGATGTCAATTTGTGTTAAAGAGCAATTATATTACTAAAACTATTACTTAATTAAACACTTCTGTCAGAGTATGCAACCTTTAATCCCTCAAGTGAAGATTTAGAAGGGTCCTATCGCTCCAGCACCGTCCCTCATTGTACATATTTCCCTCTTCCTTTCCCACACACTCAGATGTTTCAGCAGCATAGTTTCAGTATTTGCAAAATCCTGCCCAAAGAGCGTGGCTGATTTCCCACGGGCTCCCTCCCCACCCTGGATGAACTCGTTACTTCCCAAAGTCCACTCCACTTCCTCTTCCACCCCTGGACCTGCCAGCGCTTCCAACGCCCCTCCGCCTCGCCTTGCGCAACATCCGCGGCCTCCTCCCCACATTTCAGACAATCCCTGATACGACATTTACATTGAGGTTTTGGTTTGGTTTTTTTTTTGTTCCCAGACCACTAGCACAGACTGACAGCTTAAAGGGCTAACGATGTGATTTTAATTCCAAAGAGAGACAGATAATAAACCAAGAGACAGACACGAATACGAAGGGCACTGCCCCGCTCTCCTTCGGCTCTTCTGTGGGTCAAACTGCATTTTGATATTAAGTATTTAAGCGTTATTGAAAAGTGCCAGCGGCATCTGTCCAATCAAAATTATTGTTTGCAGCTCAGACCACCTATTCAAAAGATAAATCTCCCGAGATATTTTAGAAGCCCGATTAAACAGCAAAAAAAAAAACCAGGAAAAGCTCTAGTTCTCCAAGAGAATTTTTCCCCAAGCACACATGTTAACCAAAGGCTGACGGTGAACTGATCTGGAAGGAAGAAAGGACGAGGGATACAGGCAGGGCTGCGATGGGGGATGGGAGAGAAGGGAGATGTTAGGGAAGGAAAGATGAATATTCCTCCAAGGACTATCAATACGTTTAACACATCTCCTCGGAAAGAAGAAAAACCTCAAGCAGGCAGCTAGAGGGGCAGATAAAGGGGAAAGGAGGGAAGGAGTGCCCGATTATCCCCTGCTGACATTAGACACGGCAGCCCTGCAGAGAAAAGGGGCTGCAAGGGCGAGGAAGCGCTCGCAGCACCCCGCCTCCTCCCCCCCGAGCCGGCTCTGTCCCCTTTATGTGCTCCGGGAGGAGCGGGGCGGGGGGGCGAGGAGCCTCCGGGTTAATTTGGAAAGAGCCGGTCACCCACTGCTCCCCGGGAGCGAGGAAGGGCCGGGGCCGCGGTGACAAACCTCCCAGGGGAGGGGGGGCAGGAAGGAGGGCGAATCCAGGCGGACACACTCCCTCCCTCCCTCCCTCCCTCCCTCCCCGCCGAGCCCAGCAGCGCTGGGGGGCACAGGGAGCCGGCCGAGCCCCGGGCACACAATAGCAGAGCACCCCGGGGGAGCGATGCTCGCCCAGCCCGGCACCCCTCGGCCCACCGGGGGATGGGGAGGGCACCGCGGGTCGCCCCCCCGGTCCCGGGGGGCGCCGGAGCCGCGCCCGCACCGCCCGCGCCACCGCCCCTCACCATGAAGTCGCTGGCGAAGTTGTCCTCCCCATTGTGGTCCGTGTCCTTCATGGCCTGGACGCGCTTAATGAATTTCCTCAGGATCTCCTCCTGGCTCATCCTGCCCCGCCGGCCGCCCTGCGGAGCGGGGAGCCCCGGCCGCCCGCCCGCTCTCTCTCTCCGCCCGGAGCCCCCTCCGCCGCACGACCCGTCACCTGGCTGCCTTCCTCGCCCTGCCCTGCCTCGCCCGGGCCTGCCCGCGGCCTGCTGGCTGCGCTCCCGGCCCGCTCACGGCCGCCCGGCCGCCCGCTCCATCTCGCCCTGCCTCCCTCCCTCCGCCCGACCCCGCCGGAGCCGCCGCCGACACGGACACGACGCGCTCCCTCCTCCGCCCCCCGCGCACGCGCGGCGAGCGCCACGGCCGCGGCCCCGACCCCGCCCCGCCGCTCCAGCGCCCCGCCCTCGCCGCGAGGCCATTGGCTCTCCTGGCCGCCGCCGCGCCCGACTGGCGGCCGCGCCCGCCAATCAGCGCCCGGCGCGGCCGCGGGGAAACGCCCGCTGCACTCCGCGCCTCGCCCCGGTCCTGCCGCATCCCCCCCCGCTTCCCGCGGATGGGACCACCCGAAGGGCGCCTCGTGGAGCGCTGGAAGGGACCACTGGGCAGGCGGGGGGAGGCTGAGCGGAGCGGAGCGCGGTCCCCTCTGTCCGGAGCACAATGGGCGGCGGTGGGCGCTCTGCAGCGGCATGTCGGGACGTGTAGTCGCGACAGCGCCGCGTCCCAGCGCTGCGGGGCTGGGGGCTCATGCAACGTTCCACCGGAACGGCCGGAGCAGGAGGGTTCCCACACCGTGCGGGGAGCCCGGAGCCGCGGAAAGTGCTCGGGGGTCCCTGCGGGGGCGGTGCCCGTCGTGGTGAACGCGGGACAGCGGGAAGATGGCGGGGCGGGGGACGGGGACGGACACCTGGCCGGGGACCTCTCCCCGCGTGTGTGTCTGTATGTCTGTTAAGTACAGATATAGATATAAATATGCATATGTATATATTAAGTATATATCTATGTATGTGTATATTATTTATCAATTATAATTATTTGAGTATATATAAGTATATATAATCTGTATATATAAGTATATGTTCTTCTATATATGTACTTATATATATAGGTGTATATTTAAGTATAGATATAGATACACCATGGGACTTCCTGCTGGAACATTGTTTAAAATTTCTCCCTTACGTGGTGCTGGATGATTTGTCAATGTGCTATTTCGTTCTTTGTTTTTTGTAGAAATGTTAAACGTCTTCATGTTTGGTGTCCTGAGGACATTTGTAACTTCTGCTCCAGCAAAACAAAGCAATTTTAGAGGTGTGTGTATGTATAGCTCTATAGGTTAGTAAATATACTAAGTGAAGTCTTTTAAATTACCATTTTGTTGAGGAAGAACTACACAGCCTAAAGTGATGCAGTTGATCCAATAAAACTTTGTCACACTGACAAATGATAAAGGTCCATTCTAAGAAGCATGACCTGGTTAAGGTCCCAAATCAGCCATTCTTGAATGCTCATTCCCACCCACTGGAGTGTGTTGCTCTTGCAGTGACACCAACACAACCCCTTGTTGGACAGTACCTCGAACTGGCTTGGTGAATCAAGTCAGCTGCAACATAGCCCACAAAAAGTCAGTGTGTTTTCTTCTCAGATCTTTCAGTTAAGTTAGCTGTGTTACCAAAAGAAACCTACGAAAAGCTTGGTTTTCCTGTGTTGCTGTAAGATATCACTGGTTAAGGTGACGGCCAAAGGTTACCACTTCCATACCAGAATTAGCACAATGGCACATTACCACCCTCGGCCCAATTCAGTGCCCATTAACTCACCATCTTCTGAGTGGAGGCAGGTTTTGAGCTATGACATGGGACCCTGAACGGCAGCTGCAGGTGCATGGACACACATTTCCTTCTCCTGCATCTGCTACAGACAGAGTCATCTCTGGCAGAGGGGCAGGTTGGAAAATTGAGAGGCTAGCATTTTCACATGACTTGCTGCAGACTCACTTCAGCATCTTATAAAAGGGTTGGGTTTTTTAGCCGTTGGTGTTCATGGAGCCTAACTTACAGCAGATAAAAGGAGGCATTAAGGAACTGGAAAAGGGCATCAGTTCTTCTGTGTTTCTTCTGAAGCCTGAGCACTCCACACAAGCACCTCAGCTGTCAAAGCTCAGTCTCCTCTCCACGTCTTTCACACCAGCCTCCATAATAAGCTGATCAATCAGCCTTGAAGAGCCACAAAGATGCCTGCTTTTCTTGCTTTAATCCCTCTCCCCTTTTCCTTCTCCAAGCCTCCTTTTATACAATACCAAAAAGCAGCATTAAAAGAAAATGCAGGAGAGAGTGAGGGAGGGCTCAGAGATCACCAAGGACAGCTGGGGCTTGGATCATCAGATAGTCTTACCATGCCACCTTGCTTGATTTCCATCTGCTTTAGTAAGGTTGCTGTTTGCTCAGTAGCTGTCCTGACAAACCTACTCCCAGTGCCAGATGGCAGGTAACTTTAGAAAAGTGATACTTGGGACTAAGCAACCAATTAATGAAGTCTTGAATGTTGTATGGTTTTCTTCATTTATTCATTTAACCAAGTTAGAGAGGAGGAAAGGAAAGATCATGATTTATCACATTTGAATCTGATGTCGTTATTGCCTGACATGGAAAAGACCCAGTTGTCAGCCTGGCCTTGCTCATGATCTGTCGCTGTGTTGTAATAAACCGCTGTAGACCAGCAAGCTTAACAGCAACCTTTCATTTGGGTTAACTGATAAAAAGTTATACAGTCTCAGAAGAAAAAAAAAGCCCCCAAACTAGGCATGTGTCACTAGCCAAAACAAAGGCAGGTATGAAACAAAGAAACAGCGGGGTGGAGAACTGTGCCTGGCATTGTTTGCACATGCATGTACCTGTGAGAGCTGCCAGACAGTCCCGAGCACAAACCCAACAGCACCAGTTTTATCTCCTGCAGCCTTTCAAATGCTGCATGAGGCCATCTCATCTCTATGCTATAAACCTTCAGCAGCAAAAATAGCCTTTTAACCAAGACTTTTGAACTGAGGCTGAAACTGCCTGGGTTAAACCCAGACCTCTGACCAATGTGGCATGTGTGCATGAGTGCGTATTTGTGTAGCCGTAGGAGAGAGGCGGAAAAACAGAGACACAGGGTGAATTACTCACCCTATAGATAGAACAGGAAGTTGCAACCCAAATCTGTAGAAGAAAATTGTGGTTGTGTCTTAACAATCCATACAAGTCTGGCCCTTGAAGAAAAGCAAGTAACTTCTCTGCTATAATTCCATTTTGCCTTGCCGTGCGCTATCCCAGCTGCTGCAGGGAAGAAAGACAAGACTTTTTTTTTCTGTTCAAAGGTGGCTTCTCATGTTCCCACAAGGTAAACATGTGTAAACTGGTAAATGTGTTTCCCAGCATTCATACCACGGTTCTGCCCAGTCAATGGACAGGAGTACCAAACATCCAAGTTTACCAACCTTCAGAGGTTTCCCTCAGGACTGAGATGAAGCACAGGCTCACCTCGAAGCTGTTTGACTTCAGTGGCTCTGTGGCTTGGAACTGTGTTCAAAATCCAGTGCATATCTGCCCAAAAGTGTATTTCAGAAAGAAATCAAAGAACTGGGGTGGGAGGGAAGGATGAAAGAACCCTACAGCTCTGAGTAAGGGCATCATCTCCTGTGGTTTTAATTCCTCCTTTGTTCAGCAAAAGGCCTTTGTGTGTTCATTGTAATTTGGTGTGACTACATTGCAATGATAGCTCACTTTGTCACAAGTGTCTTCACCCCTTTGCAATAATCTGTAGATTCATAGATTTTCACTTTCATTTGGAGTAATGCAAAATAACTATAATGCACCATAACATGTGTGTGTAAGTAATAAGGAATAATGCAATTATAATTAAATTATGATCAGTATATCCTATACATGAAATCTCAATTAATTTTATTCATACCGAGAGTCTGAAACATTTTTGTAATCATGACCATTTAGGATAAAAAATTAGATGTTAGCAGTCATAGATTTTAAAATAACACTCCTGAAATATATTCTAAGTGCAGTTGGTTGGAAGTTTTCTAAAAATATGGTGTTTCAATGGAAAATGCTGTTTCTGTGAAAGTTACATTTTCCACAGGAAACAATTTTGCCAATGTTTTTCTGCTTTCCGACAAAAACAATGCAGTGTTACACTCACAGATGCAGAAATGTCTTTACCATTGAAGACAGCACAACTTGGGCAAGGAACTCGGCAGAGTATAAATGCCAGGAAGCTGCTGAACAGCTCAAGGGTACACATAAAAACTAAGTCCAAGTGAAACATTTGTCTTTGATCTGACAAACTGAAATGCAATTTGTCTTTCCACAAATGTCAAAATGTCAATATGTTTCATGCTGGTTGAAAATAGTTAAATGAAACATTCAGAAATATCACGATCCCATACTTTTAGTATAGTCTTATCCTCAAAACAGTTTGGTGTTTAGTCATTTTGTTTCTGAAGAGAATAAAAATAATGTATCAAGTGTTCCGGCTGATCCTCAGTTACAGTTTGACCACTTAGATTATAAGTAACAAACTAACAGACAGCAATCCTCATGGAGTCTCAAAATACTGATTTTGAAAACAAAAGGCATTGTGGACAATAGATCTGAGGAAGATACATAGTATCCTTTGTATGCAACAAATAAATTGAATTTCTGATTTAAACCTGAAACTAATCTCATTTTAAATGAGTCATAAAGACCTGATCAGTGTCTGTATAATATGTTCCATTCATATTCATTAAGTGCCATGTGACTGCTGGATTTCTTGACATTTGCCTCTATTACTCTCAGTTAGGCAATGACAGACTCCTGTAATTACCACTGAAAATACTACTACTACTACAATTTAATTTTACCTGGCTTGCTTAGTTTTTATTTATTTACTTGCCATCTTCTGAGGTTCATTGCATGATATTGCTAAAACCCTTTAAATGTGACATTTCTTATGCAGCCAATAAATATTTTAGGTCAGAATTACTGAGTTTCATGATCAGTGCATAATTTGGATTCCTCTCTAACTGTGACATACATACACAACCCTCCATACCAAAACAGTTTCCTTACATAGAAGAAACTTTGTTCTTGCTGATGTACTTACTGTAATAGCACTGAGGTTTAGAGTGGTTTTTTAGGTATTGCTAACATGCAACCGAAACAAAAGTAAGTGTGTGCATTATGATCATCAGCATAATCCTCCACATGACCAGTTCTAAAAAGAAAACAGCTGTGAAACACTGTCCAGAATTAAAATTTTCCTTCTTTTTTTTTTTTTTTTTTTTTAAATTTCATTTAATTAAAGATTGTTGATTGAGGTACTGTGTTTGACTTTTGTGAATGTGAAAAAAGAATAGTGTTTCAGAATACAATTACTGTGTTTGATTTCTGTGAATGTGGAAACAAATAAGTTTGCTTCAGAATACAATTAATATTTCCTTCAACAGTATTAAAATAAATAGAATATGGGTTTCAGATAAATTGCTGCATCCTCTTTCGATAGTTGCTTTTCAACAGCCTCGTTGTAAATCAAGGAGAGGCCTGATGAGGGTTATTTACACATGTCACTATGAATGTAGCAGAATACCTACTTCGTGCTACTGGACCAGGAAAATCAGGAGCCGTTTTCCATCTGTGTCTTTTGACCTTATTAAAACTGGACACAGGATTTCTGAAGGGGGAATATTTCTGTCTCGTGACCACGCCGTGCATCTGACACGACGTGCCACGGGTCTGGGTGGCTGCTGCCCAGCTGCAGCCCCACGGTGGGCTGCTCGGGGGGAACCTCATTTGCCTCCTCGTGACAAAGCTTTAGTTGAGGGTATTCCCCAGGCACAGCCACAGCACATCTGAAATGGAAATACCAGCAGCAGAAGGTAAGCCTGTGCACAGGGCATGGCAGGTATCTGTGCTCTCAAATCTTTGCCTGCAAGCACCAGAAAAAGCATCATTAAAAAAAAACTGTGTGTTTTGACACCAGGGAAGAATCTGGATGTCCTAATGGGGGGCACTCATTCAAAATGTGATTCTGAAACAGGTAATTGAATAAAAATTGAGTTTACAGTGTCCCTTAAAAAAAAAAAAATCCAAAATCTTGCATCAACGAATCCAAAAGGTGTGTAAAAACTGAATGAGCTTCACTTCATTTATTGTGTTTAGTTATCGTGAATCAGCCTCAAGAACAAAAGAATTAATCTGTTTGTTACCAATTCTATTTCAAGGCTCTTATCCATTAGTGTAGCGATATTTGTATCATCCTTAAACAAATCTCAGGCTAATGTTTGTCTCTAGTTTTATATTCAGTATTACAAATTAAAGTATTTTCACTTCTCTAAAATGCACTTTAATGACAATAAAACTAAAAATTACTAGAAAAAATCTGAGCAAAGATTATTAAACACTGTTCTCTTACATGGCACGAGCATTCTCTGGATGTACATACTATTCCATTTTATTCTGAAAATCCTATTAAAATAATAATAACAAGGACAGAGACTGCTGCTACTAAGGTATTAGATATGCTAGTGAAACTGAGCTCCCTAAGAGTCCCTCCTGTTAAATGCCTGCTGTTATGACTGTTAATAGTCATAATGGCCAGTTCGGATTCCCAACTATTTTGTAGATTCAAAAAAAAAAAAAAAATTTAATAGTCTCTTAAGGGAAATAATGAGCTTTATAGTTTGGGAAACAAAACCAGATGGGAAGGGGAAAAAAAAAAAAGAAAAAAAAAAAAGAAAACTAAAGACAGCCCTTCCCCTCGGGCCCATGAAAATTGTACTACAGGGAGCCACCCTATATATGACCAGATCTGGTTTTATATTGACTCCAAAAAGATAGGGGTACAGTTGTGAGTTCACTCTCTAAGGAGAGTTTTCTCCCCACATTTCTGGGAGAGATTTGCTGTGCACATTTGACAAAGTGACATAAGCCCAGCATATATTGTGTGCAACGATATTCATATTTCATTATCAGAGAGCAGCACAACAATAGTTCTATTGTGTAGGGCAGCTCTCTTCGGAGGTGGAAGGAAGGCTGCACACAAGCTTCCAGAGTGGTCCAGAAATACGATGGTGACACCAGACTGGCTCATGTAAACAGGAAATCAAACCAGGATGTAAACTGGACTGCTTCCATATTCAGTAATATTCAGCTAAAAATAAACAGGTTGAATAGAGGTAGGAAAGCCAATTCTCTCCGCAAACTCATTTTTCAACTTTAATATTTTCAAGACCTGATAGAAAAATTCGCATAAAATGAGTGTAATGAGATTGCAGTCACATCCAGAGTTGCTACTAGTGTGAAAAGAACAACAGAAAGTCTCTCTTTCCAGAGAATAATAAGGACTTGCAGATGATGGCTGAAAAGGAATATGACTGATCTATAAGTATATCAAGGGATTCAAAAAACCAAGGAGAAAGAAGTTCTACTTATGTTAAATAACAACATAATCATAAGAATAAGTAAACACAGACTGTGAAATCTAGAACTAATGAGGCATCTCATTCTGAGAAGAAAAAGGAGTTCTTAAGCAGCCTCTTCAGAGTGAGGAGAAGAAGCTGGGTTTTTTCTATAAGAGCATCATATTATCTAATTTTATTGCTCCTTCAAGACCAATTGTGGAGTTCACCTGGGAGCTCCTGTGCAGCCTGAAGTTCCTTATGAATTCTCTGACTGCTGAAATTAGGCCCAACTCTTCCCCAGCTTTAGGAATAGGTGAATATCGGGTAAGAACTGGAAAAGAGTAGCAAAAGTCACCAAGTCCAAGCTCCTGCCATCACATGTAAACCTGAATATAATCCAATTAATAACACTGTCAAGCTTCATCTCCAAATAAATCACATTATTTGCCTCCACTGGCCACACAAGAAGACTGTTCCAAAACCTCAATCCCATAACTCGGGGGGAGGAGGGGTGTCTTATTTTCAAACTTCAGTTTTCCAAGGATTTTTTTCCAGTGCAAAATACCTCTTCATCACAATCATCTTTGCTTTACTATACTAGCAAAGCTCTACTCTTATGCCATAAACTTCTAATAATTTCTATCATGTTCTTCTTCATGGCTGGAGAATCAAATTAATTCTTTAAACTGAATCAATCTTTCTTGGATAGGGAAGATTAGAAATGTGCCAAATCCCAGATTATTGAAAAACTTCCCTACCCTCTGGATCTGTTCGCTAATGAAGATCTGCTTGGGAATGAGACCTAAAAGACATTGAGTAGATGAAATTCTGAGGGAAAGGAAGGAAATCCAGGATGAAGCTTTTGTTTAGAATTTAACTGCTGGTGAGCAAGAGCAGAGCAGCATGTCACTTCCCAGAGCTGTGCCTGCTGCCTGAGAACAGCACCAAGGAATGGCCAAAGGTATCCTAAAGCGTAGCCGTCATTATTCCCAGCTGGAGTACTGCATCCAGCTCTGGAGTCCTCAGCACAGGAAACATGGACCTGTTACAGCAAGTGCAGAGGAGGATCCCCAAGATGATTAGAGGGATGGAGCACTTCTCTTACAAGGAAAGGCTGAGAGGACTGGGATTGTTCAGCCTGGAAAAGAGAAGGCTTCAGGATGACCTAATTGCAGCGTTCCAGTACCTGCAGGGAGCCTACAGCAAAGATGAAGAGAGACTTTTTACAAGGGCACGAAATGACAGGACAAAGGGGAATGGATTAAAACTAAAAGAGAGTAGATTTAGGTTAGATATTAGGAGGAAGTTCTTTGCTGTGAGGGTGGTGAGACACTGGAACAGGTTGCCCAGAGAAGTTGTGGATTCACAATTGGAGGTGTTCAAGGCCACGCTGGATGGAGCTTTGAGCAATTGGGTCTACTGAAAGGTGTCCCCATCCATGGCAGGGGTCTTGGAATAACCTCTAAGGTCCCTTCCAACCCAAACCATTCATATCACACTCCATTAACAGCTAATTAAGACTTTGATGTTGCACAGACTTTGTGACACTGGAATAGGACCTAGAAATGAAGTAAGCTGACTGATCCAGCCCTCAAGGGCTCTTTCTTGAAAACCAGTCCATATGATTCAGTACTGGCACCTCAGGCCCACTGGAAATGTTGGATAAGTAAATAAATAAGGTGCCCAATAGTTTCTCCCTTTGAATGTAAAACTCCCCAAGAAACTTGGAGACTGTGGAAGGAGAAAAGCCCAGACAGACTTGGCCACGAGCCAAACGTCTTGGTTCAGGAGTCACAGTTCTGACCTAGAGACTCACAAAAACATCCTAGATGGCAGAGGCAGAATTAAGTGTCTGCCATGAGAAAGAGGAATCACAACACAGTAGCAGTGGTGCATGTTCTCATTCATATGCAGGCTCAGAAGGGAAAGGATTTTTACACCATCTAGAAGCTGAAGAGCAGGTGTAAATGCAAACCCTGAGACAAAGGCCTGTAGTGGCATTGCCCTACAGTCCAGTGGAGTTCACTCTAACTTCTACCCTGTTCCTAGTCCTCGTGTCCCCAGGCATTGCCTGTCTTCCTTCTTGACATAATTTAGCCTTCTGCCACCAAAATGGTCATTAGTATATTCTGATATTTGGTCATTAATGAAGGTGATGAATAGTACCACTGAATGATTCTATGCTCACGACGACTGAATTCTGAGAAATTCCACTTGCAAAATAATCAAATCCAGAAAATCAAAAAAATCCTAGCATGCAAAGTCCAATTGTTAAAACTGTTCTATTTTCCTAGTACAGACTTTGGGCTTCTTGGTTTCATAGCAAACTAAAGTGGATGCTAAAATCTGTAAATTTATGAACTAAAATAGAAAGAGGAAGACAAAAATGATTCAGTTGTGATAAAAGGAAATCTGCACAAAGAATGAGGGTAGAATACAATGCAGCTGTTACATTTCAGCATCACTCATTGAAGAAAATTAACATCAAGCTCTTTTAAAATTATCTTTTTTCCTTCTTTTATTTAGCTCTTATTTACCACAATGCAGTAATTACTCAAATAAATGAGTCGTAAAACTATTTTGCACATGTATTTGACTGTCATTTCTGAGCATGCACTTTTGAAAGTGCTCAGACCTCAGCATTAACATAACTTGGTTGCAGTATTGATTGTACATGTGTTTGCTGGTTAATTATTTAACATTGAAACAGCTCACTGCTTTTTCGTTACTGGTTGTTCTACCAATTTATACTTCTGGCAAGCCTCAATTTCCATTCATCAGAGAAGAAACTCTACTTGATTAGAGTCAGATACCATTATATTTGGTTACTTCTTTTCAAGAGCAACATGTTCTCTGTATGTGGAATAAATGATGTACCTGCTACATTGCCAGATGCATAGTCAGTAGGCAATCTTCGGCAAACATGGGGGGGTATTTCGTTGTTTTCACATCAATATTAACCATCTCAATCAAAATGCAAAATTCACACTCATTGCCATCTGGATGGTTGTAAACACAAAGTCCCCGGACAGTGTTCTCTGGGGACTTTGTGTTTACAAATGGAGAATGTCTTGTCCTTCTCTATTGATGTAATTTCACACACTAAATGAGCAAGATAAAAATCACCATTAGGTATTAGGATAGCATATACTAAGTATTTTCAAAGTGCTTGTGTCTAAGAATTTAACTGGATGTAAATTGTTAATATCAAGGAAACGATGGTGTAAGTGCGTGGGCAGAGCAACAAAGATAAAGCTGTGCCTTTCGTTATAGACAGCATCAAGCAATTGAAAGTGTGCACGATGGAGAACACACTTGAGTACTTCTAATTTATGTTAGCATTAATCACAGGCAATGTACAAAAATCATAAGAGGCAAATCTGTTCCACAAATTATATTTTGAAGTTACAGGGTGTGCACTGGGAAAGACACACTGCCTGGACTGTTGGTATTTCTAACAAATCAGTATGGTGTCAGTGTGTTGGAAGGATATATCTGCTGAAGAAGTGGCCAGGAAGTCTCCCAGAACAAGATACATAATTGACAAATATTTAATAGATCAAATTTACTATATATACACACAGGAAGTCTTACTGGAAATACCTCCAGAATCCTTTAGCAAATCTTTGGATTACTTTTCTCCCAAACAGCCAAGAACCCAAGAGCCTGTAACATAGTAAATAACTTACTTTTTTCCCTGTAATCTATCTGGCACAGTCAATGAGTAGGTAATATCATGGCTGAATGCTTTGAATACTAAATACAAAAACAGAGAACGCCAAACTACTCCCAAGTCCATACACAACTACTAAAGCAGAGTGCTCACAAAGTTAGCTGTACTCATGGTTTAAATCTGCTTTTAATTTCAGCCTTTACTTGCATTATACAAATCCAGTCAAGTCAACAGTCACATATTGTAAAACTGGTATAACCAAATAAACAATGTTTTAACATGCACAGCAAAATTTGCCATTCCTGAAAAGCCTGATCTCTGGTTAAATGCAAATCTACATGCTGCCCCAGTTGTGTTGTTTTTTGGTTTTTTTTTTTGTTTTTCCTTTGTTTAATTCTAAATGAAACACAAGTGGTTGTCTTCTACATTGCTCATAGAAATGGAGATCCACACAGGAGGGAAAACACTCAGCAGGATTTTTACTGAGAGGCTTCTCAAGCACGGTGACTCCAGCAGCAACGCTCAGCCCACGCCATAGCATGGGCACAGCAGCTTGGAGTTACCTCCTGCATGTCCTTCAAAGGCAGGGATCCAGCTGCCCATCTGTGTATCCATTCCAGACATCTCCCTTAAAGACTGCCCTGAGAAGCCATTGGTAAACTTAGTGCTCATTATCCTGATGCCAGTTTTTAAGCAGGACTCCAGGGCAGATCTCCAATACTCTGAACTAATAACCTCTACTGCTGGTTCAGACAGATGAAACAATAATAAACAACAGAATTCGTAGACATCAGGATGAACACGGTACGATGAAGAAGGGTCAACATGTAAAGGGAAGTTGTGCTTCGCTAATCTACCTCTGACAGAGTCAAAACATGTTGGCAGCGCAGATCTGTTTGATACCATCTGTCTGAATTTCCAGAAGGCACTCAAAAAGTTGCCTTCCCTGAGGCTCTTGAGGAAGCTAATCAGACATGAAGAAATGCTCAGAAGATACAAAGAAAGGAGATAAAGTATTCCTTGCCTCTCACAGTAGAAAGAGATCACACACGGAGTCCCACATGGCTTTGGGCTGAAGTCTGCATTGCTCAACACAGATCACAAGTGGTCAGAAAACAATGTCAAAAAGGAATGAAAAATCTTTGCTGATGGCACTGAATTAGTCAGAGTGATGTAGACTATGGTAGATTGCAAGCTCACATAAGAACCTCTCACCATGTAATGACTAGGTAACAAAGATTCACTGTAGAGGAATGTAAAATGATGGCAAACATTGCTAGAAATCACTATGAAAGAAATCAAGAATATAAAATGAATCAAGAATATAAAATATCCTTTTGCCATTGTATAAATACATGACACATCCACATCTTCAGTAGTGTTTATAGTTGATGTGTCCCTCTAAATACAGATATAGAAGTCCTGTAAAAGATACAGATAAGTGGAGCAAGTATGGTTAAAGGTATGGCGTGGTTACAGGATGAAGAAAATAGATTAAGTTTTTTGTTGTGAAAAGCACTAAGAAAACATGGTACCAGAGATCAATAAAATCAGGAGTGGCCTGAACAGAGTAAGTGGGTAATAACAGTTTCTTTCTTTCCAAAATCTGGAAGATATCAAGTGAAGCCAGAAGATATAGCCTCCAGGTAAACGAAAGGACAGATGTCTTCGCTCATCACATTATTAATCAAGAGAACTTGAGACAGGACATTACAGATGATAAAAATGTACCTGAATTTAAAATAAGTATTTGATAAACTCATGGGAGAAAAGGACACCAAGGGCTATTCAATACAAAAACACATCATGTAGTTTAGGAAGTCACAGGATAACTGATCATCAGATACTCAAAAAATATTTTAGAAGGGTTTCTGGAGGGCCTTTAAAATCTTTCTGGGAAATGCAGTTGCTGTCATTAGTGGAAACAAGGGGCAGAGATAGATGAAACTCTGCTTTAACCTGTATGCAATTACTCAAGTTTGAATTGGGCATATGCACTGTCTGTGCTGAGTCAAAGTGCACAGGAAAAGTCTTCTGTATTTCACCTGCAGAATGAACCTGGAATTTCTGGGCTGTGCCATCAAACTGTGAAAGCACAGCTGCACTTTTTGGAGAAACATCAAGCCTACTCTACACACGGAGCCACAATCTCCAATGTGTTATGAATGTCCAGGGTTTCCAGCATATGTCAAGCCTCCCTTCACAACTGCACATGCTCGTTGCAATTGCTCAGCTGTCAGATATCCCAGGAAAAAGGTCTGCTGTTTCCTTTTCTTTTAGGACTAGTTCACTTCCAACACCTAATTCTTTGCTTTCATTTTAGATGCCTGTAATAATTGATGAACTTTTCTATCAGCTATCCAGAAGATTTTTTTTGTTTGTTTCTTTAAACATTACATTGCTTCCCTCTGTGTCTGAGGGATGATTTGTAGATTATGGTAAGTGTATTGTGTTCTTGTTTCTCCTTGGTCCTACATCTTTTACATCTTCTTGCACTCTTAAATAGTGAGACCTGTTTGTCAAAATGTAATGTAAGCCTCCAGTCCTTCATTCAATTACAAGCTATGTTTTCCATCTTTTAAGTTTTCTCACAGAAAAGTCAGCAGCAGAGATACCAAACCTTCCTCAAGAATATTTTCTGGGAATTGTTTATACAATTCACCTCTCCAGAGCTTGTCCAGATTGTTATCCTTGCTGTCCGTATCATCGTGTCTCACTTCAAAGTTCATGTAGACATGTTACGATTTTCATGTGTGTCTCAACAAACTAAGTTTTCATACTGGTACTAATGTGCCTTTCTACTGGGGGGAGGCCCCTGATTTTGACATTTGATGAATGACCACAGATAAACTTTCTGACATCTAGTGAAAACTGGAAATAATTCCTTCTCTGCTTGTGCATAACTGTGCTCCCTCAGCATCAGTGCTCTCCATTTGCTCCATTCCTGCCACAAGGCTGCTCCAAGGGCTGCCTACAGAGCAGCTTAGAAACCTGTTTTGCACATGTTAAGGAATTATCAGGCCTTCCAGCTCACTCTGCTCTCAGCAGTCAACTCAGCAGAAGCAGTCAATCACCAAAAAGCTGAACTCAACTGCTTGGCTTATCTAAATGGAAATATATATGGATATAGATATTTATTACAGAATCTTCTCATTTTATCTCCTAAAAGCTTAAGCAAATGTAATTCCTCAATAATGAACACTCTAGTTTATGTTTTAGAGTAACATTTTAAGCTGAAAAATGTCCTGAATGACAATAGATGTTGATTGCAGACACCCCCAGCAGCAGCTGCAATCCAGCTTCTGGGGGAGATTCTTATGCAGCCAACATCTGGACAGGGGACAATGTGGGGGCAGATCCTTGGGGCCCTGTGTCCTCTGGAATTTCTGCTAGAGGAGATCAGCCCTGCTTAGGCTTGCTGTTCCACAAGCTCTGTGAGGAGGAATGGAGGAAGCCAACATAAGCACTCATTTATGTCCCCCACAGGCAAAGGGGTCCAGGGAATTTCTGATAGCACTGCTGGAGTCAGGTTGGCACTGGCTTTGCCAGTCGTTTATTCAGGGCATACTGAGAGCTGATGAATTCTGAATCTCCTCTTTCTGGTGCAGCCACAAGATGTGAAGACTTAGGACTTAAGCTTAAGAACATTCATATTAGAGGATTCTGATGTGCACTTCTATTCTGTCATTAGCAATAATTCACAAAGGCAGAAAGAAAATCAATCTCATAAATATCATAATCCGTCTTGGCAGAAAACGCACATGGAAGCATTAACACTTTAAAATACTTCTGGCTTCTGCATGAAAAACTGTGAAGCACCCATCTCAAAAAAGCGCGTTTTTAAATAGTTGTCTGTAGGTCAGACAAGTTTTTTAAAAATATTATTACCTAATAAATTAGTTGGATGCAGACTATGGCCTCTGGACATCAAACACTTAAACTTCTCACTCCTTTTGTTGTCATTTTTTGTGCACATTGACATCACAAACTTCTCTAATGCAAACGTTATTTTGTCCTACCAGTGGTTTCAATTGCTTTTCACAGAAGAACCTACCTTTCAGCAATATTTATGATAAAATATTTTCAATTATTATTATTTTGTTGTCACCTTTTGAGTTTTTCATTCCCAAGGGGTTATAATAGGTGGTTACTAAATGTACATTTCTACTCACTAAAGCTTTAATTTCTACTGAAGTTGAATAAGAAAGATTCATGACTCAACCTTGTTTTAAAAAAATCTTATGTTTCACATTTTTAAACAACTATTTATGAGACAGGTGGAGAGAACATTTCTAAGCCAATTTTGGAGTCAATTAGTGAGAAAGAGTTCAACAAAAATGGAATTTTTCCAACAATTCCAGTTGATCTAGGATAATTTTTTTCTTTTTTTTTTTTTTTTTTTTTTTGGTACTGGCAATTTGTGTACACGGAGGTCAAAGGGTGAAATTTCAGTAAACTTATTTCTGTTTCTTTCCAAAATTTCAGTGAAGAAAGTATTACAACATTTTTCGGTCATGGTAGGTCAGGTCACAGTCCATCTGGGCACATGGCCCCCTGTAACCTGTCTCTGAAGTGGCCAGTAGTGGATGGTAAGGGAATGAATTCAAGGGATGAGACATCCACGGAGTGAGTGGTCCTCCACAGGCACTGGCACGTTGCTGCTAAGGAGAGCTTAGCTGGAGTTAATACAGTGACCATCCTGTGCTACAGTTACCAAACAGTATCTGTGAATGTATCAGCTCCTCTTCTTGACACAATATATTTCATGTCCAAAACATTCTGTGGTAACGAGTTCTGTAACATAATTACAGGCTATGTGAAAAAGGACACCCCCATTGTTCATTTGAAATCTGATGGGATTTCATTTGATTCCTCCTAAATCCTTGTATGACAGAAAATGATGGCTAGTCTCCATTGCATTCACAAATTCAGAGTTCTCTCTCAAATCCCTCCTTAAATTTTCTTCTGCAAGCTGGTCAGTCCAAATCCATTTTGGCTTTCTTCACACAGGAGCTATTATAGCTGCTCAGTGTTTGAAATTTTAAGCTGTTGTCTTTAAATTTAATTATCTTGAATAATTCTTCACCATTCCAAAACTTATCTCTACTTATCCAAAACTGTTTATTGCCAGTTTATTGAGTAGTGTCCATCTCAGTAGGGATATTTTCAGAGACTTCTTTGTGAGGATAAAATCTCTGAAGAGAACTTTCCTTTTATTATATGATACCTCCATTTCTTTCAAATACTTTGGTAAGGGACTTAGATTTTTAAAACCCTTGAAAATATCAGTATACTTACTATAAACACTGGGTGACCCTTGCCCATTGACCCCTAACATCTCTAATAAACACCACATCATGTATAGGGGTTTTGTTGACTTTTCTGCTACATATTAATCTGAACAGTGTTTATGCTTTTGTATTATTTTGCATAGTTTCTACCAATATATTCATATGGACTTTCTCCTCCCATGGGTTTTCTGTTTTAGAACAGCACCTGGAAGGCCTAATTTCCCTAGCCTCTATCAACTGCAAAAGCAAACAAGGAAATAATTAATATTTAATTATTATTCAGATGTCTGTAGCTATATTATTAAAACATCTTTTCATTTTTTTGTACTCTGTGCACAATAAGTCAAGAGAACTCTAATCAAAAATTAATCCAATGCACTTGCAGAGGTCCAAAGGCAAGTATAACTACAGAGATAGGCTTGGAGGGCCTTTGGAAGTAATTAAAGCCCACGGGGTACTTTTGCAGCTGCAAAGATCTCTAAGGCATTTAGATGACTTGGTGACTGTGTTTTTGATGTAAAGAAAAATTTGCAATCAAGGATTTGCTTCAGAAAATGCTTGTTATTGGTTATAATGTTCCCTATGAGGATGATGTTGTTCTGCAGAAAATCTTCCTACTGACTGCAGTGAGCACAGAACAAAGCTGTGCCAGGCCATTGCTGCTTTGCTTTGAGAGGCAGAGCCCATTTCAAGCAGAGGGAATTCTTCCATGAACAAGAATTCTATGCCATGTTTTGGGAGAACCAAATCTCGAAGTCTTTATTCTGAAAAACTTCCATTGAAAGTAACAGCTTAAAGCTGGGACTATAAAGGAGTAATTGTGCAGTAGATAGTAAGTGCCTAACCTTAATTATTAAAAATGGTGCATCAAGGTAAGGAAAGGAAAAGATGATGTGGGATTTCATTGAATTTGGTTTCATTTGTGAAAAACATAAATGAGCAGTCACAAAAATGTCAGCGCTGACATTTTATCTACCCTTTCTCCTTTTCTTACATATTTTTGCATACTCCACATAACTCCTTATTAGTTAATTTTTTAAAAAGGGTATTTTATGTCTATTTTCCCAATGTTTTCATTCAAAACTTTCATGCATGCACCATAATTTGCACATTAAAAGTCAATTTACAATGCAAAATTTCATACTAATTTTATATGCAATTCAAATTGCCAGAACAATGGTGCATACATTAAAAAATACTGCATTTTGAAAATCATCTTATGTAGGCAATAGAATATCATAAAACAGTGAAACATGCCTCACAAGTCATACAAAAAAACACATCACCACTCTAAGCTGTAGTTTGTTTGCATGAAAATTAGCACTGAGAAGTTTTACTTGGAAACTGAGTGCTTGGATTTTCCATTAGAGTACTGAGAGCAAGATGTGGAGTTATTTCCAATTTTGTGTGGCTTCTGTTCTTCTTAGCCACATGGAAACACCCATTTACTTTGAATTTTCTGGACAAATCTCACTGAAATTTAAATAGGATGCTTAGGTTTATATGAAACTGTGTGAAATGAAAAAATAAAACTACTGCCTGCATGCCTTTGGGGAAGCAATTTTCATTAGTTCACATGCTGGAATATGTTGCTGGGTCTCAGCAGGGATGTTTGGAAATACAGAAAGGCTAAGGGAACGCAGAATTTCCAAGTCTGCACTTCACATCTGCCCCAATCACTTCTCAATTAATACCAGGGGATGATTGCTATAGTAATCAAGGATAGAATCTGGCCAGCATTTAACTAATTACATGATATGGATGATATTGTCACCTCAAGAAGACATAAAGAAAGGCAGAAATATTCCCACTTGGGAGTTCTCTGCTCTCTCCGTAAATTAGATAAGATAGTGAGGCATCAGTTCTGCAGCCTGGATGGTTCACAATGGAGATTTTTTCTTTAATCACGAGCTAAAAAAAAAATTCCCTTTTGTTAATAATTCCTGAAATTCTGGACAGTCTGGATTTCTTGTTAGGCCACATGAATTAGGCCTTTAAATGCCACAGATCCATTGCACAGCCTGTGCATGTGATAATCCTGTTTCAGAGCATGTGGGTAGACAGAAGTAAAGGGATCTGCTGAAATGCATTTGTTATATCTTAGGATTACTTTTGTCCTGCTGAGTTGCTCTTGAGCTTTTACAATCCCAGGCTTTTCACTATCCCCTTTTACTTGCTTGCACTAAGTTTCCCTCTACAAAACAGAGTAGGAGCAGGATGACCACAGCCACTCTGCAGAGCTACAGTTTGTTAACTTACACTGAGATCAAATGTTGATCATGGAGGTAAATACTTTTTTTCCATTTTCCACTAGAGAAATCAATATTTACCATTTACCCAGCATTGCATGTTTCTGAAATATTGAAAACATTTTAAATTCATTAATCCTGTCTCTTATACAATTGAGGTCAACCTTGGTTTTGTGGGCAGCAGTGTTGCTCAGGATTAACTCAGTAGAAGTCGGTTTGTCCTGCATTACATGACAATATAATTTGGCTTTTAGTGCTTACAAATATTTTAAAGAGGTTAAAACATTGAATCAAATCTTTTCCTGATCTGCAAAGCCATTGCTGTGGTCTTACAGGATTCCATAGTTATAAGCAATGGCAGGATCTGCTCATTTGAGGTTAAGCTTGTGTAAGGGGTTACTATGTTTGCGGGATAAAATTTATGCCTGAGACAAATTCACTGAACACAGGTTTCTGCCAACACCCTAGGGTAGGTCCTTGATACATCTGCACTACAAGGGCAAAAACTCAGAGCAGGGCAAGATGTTACTGAATTTACTCATGGCTGTCCCAGTGCATGCAAATACAGGCAGAAGGGAGGGTTTCTCTTACTGCTAAGGAACGCTTGTAGGATGGCACACAGAAAGGAGACTGAGCCTCTAGACTACTAACTAGGTCCAATACAGCAAATCCTCATCCTTCCAGTATTACTGGATCTTATCATATTAGAAATATATTTAAATAATTGCAGATTTTAATAAATGAAAGAGCAGATGGTTAATTCTTACTCATGGCCACAAGAGGAAAGCCAGGAAATAACTGGGTTAATTTATAGCATGGGAGATTTAGCATAGACATTAGGAATATGCTTTTCAACCTAAAGGATTGTTAAACACCAAAATGCATCAGCTTGGAAGGCCATAGGCAAGGAAGGCTTTAGGAAATGGGAAGTTTTAAGAACAGTTAAGCATACTTGTGTTTAGGATGGTCTAGGATACAGCTGACCAGCTCAGATGAGGGGATGAACCACCAATCTCTTGAATTCCCATCCAGCTTCTCAATACAATGATTACAGAGGGGCAGGGCTACTCTTAGACTGGTGCAATACAAGCAATCCTGAAAGTAAATGACTGACTTGAAACAATTGTACAACTGAATATATTTAAAAGAAAAGAAATGTCCTCACAGTTTTCTTGCTACTCTTTATCTCAAAGTTATGTATTATACTGGATGGGATAGGAAAACAAACACCATATTCTGATGCAATCCAGTCCTGTCTGTGTTGCCCACATCACTGTTGCTTTTTCCCTATCTTGATTACAGATCAGAGTAGTAGAGGCTTAAAATTGCAGTTGTCAGAACAAGAGGTCACTTGAGTCATTGCAATTTTCAGAAATGTGGCTTATGCCCTCAGAATTTTCTCTGGCAGTGTTTTGTTGTAAATGAAACATATTTCATATCACCCTGTCTTTGCAAAGCTTTAGAAGAGTTGACAAAGTGGGATAGATGGTTGAAGGGTTTCTGCTTGGGTTTTTTTTTACTGTATAAACATTAGAAAAATACATTCCTGGTTTGGCCACTTTTATGGCTGACTGCCTGCATTTCTGGTAAAGAAATAGTTTAAATTAACCAAACTGGAAACTGATGCCTTATTGCAGTCACAGTGTCTGTAGCACCTCGTTAGAGAGGGCAAATCCTTTTGAGTGGCCAGAGTTTGGCCTTGGTACCAAATTCTTCATTGCTAATTCCTTTGATGTGTATAAATTTGACTTTTGATTTCTTCAGATTTTGCAAATTTGCAACCTGCATTTTTACATGTATTTTTTTATGATAGAAATTACATTTTTCTGTAAAACCCAAACCCTGACCTAAAGGCAGTCTTGGACATCTAATACTGTAAAATTAGAAACTGAAAGCTGAAATGACACATTCAAAAATATACAGTTGTTCTAATGAATATCAGAGGAAACAAACAAACAAAAACCATGAGATAAAATTCACTGATTTTCCCCTTAAATCCTGATTTTATTCCCACCATCAAGATTACTGGCTAGTCTAGCTAGTGTCTAGAAAAGCAGTTTTCAAATGTGCACCTGTTCTTTGCCCATAAGTAAAATCTGTAAAGATGTACATAGAATACAAATGTTAAAAACATTACATCAAATTCTTGTCTAAACCAAAACCAAATTATGTTCCAGTTTTGTACCAGTAAATCCCCAGTGCAGGTCAAAGGTACAACCAGCAGACAACAGAATAAAAGACTCTAACTGAGCACTGAGAAAAAGCTTTACTGAATCAACCACTCTGAAGCAGGAATAAAAAATACTAGCATAAAATAACAGTAGAAAGTCAGCTACATTTATTCTCTAAATAGCAGATAAAATAAGTGCATAGTATTTGTGGTTCTCAAATGCTTCAGAGGACTGCAGAGTATTTGATGGAAATCGTTCAAAATTGCCAAGTAAACTGATGGACATCTTGTTTATACATGTTACGTTACCGAAATTGGGCATTACTATATTTAAATGAGGTTTTGTGGAAGTTTTTCATGTCTTACCAGTTTCAGACTAAACCAAACAGTGGTTTATTGAAATTGAAACATTTTTCCAGTCAGTCTGGCTTAAAGACAAGCCTTAAGTGACTTTAATCCTAGAATTGTTTCAATTAAAAAAAAAAAAAAAAAGTTTAAAGATGCCACATTAATCATGTTAATTTATTTCTGCTGCACAGAATTTTTTCCCAGCTTTTATATTTATTAGTTATATTTCTAAGATTTTAATATCTGCCTCTAAATCTCTTTTCATTTATTCTTTATTCTAGATGGGTTGGGAAAGGCAGAATCAAGGTGAGAAAGACTGGATTACAATGTTTAGAAAGTTATGCTGTAAAATGTAGCTCCTAGTAGCTATGAGGATATGCTCATGAGGTGATACATGAATCTAGCATCTGGGACAGTCTGAGACCAATACTATGGTTAACTTACACTGAGATTCTCTTCTCTGTTGGGCAAATAAAAATGGAACATACTTACTGTGGTCCTCACAGACCCTAATGTGTCTACTTGTTACTGTTTAAAGATACTCCATTTTAAGCAAAAATGGAACCTGCCTTACTTGAGCACAGTTGTGCTAAAATTTGCAGCTTTGTCTTTCAGGTCCAACAGTAATTAACAGGTTTTCCTGCTTCTGCAACATTTATACCCCCATGGAGTCCAATCCCTACAAACCTGTATGAAAAAAACCACAAGTTTTCCCATCTTTATGAACACAGTCCACCCTCACAGAGTATTGAGCCCCAATCTAGTTCATTAGCAGGCCCAGCTCATGGCTCTAATCATTTGCTGTTGAGTTCATTATTCTTACACATTCCTTGCATGGCTTTGCATTACTTTATACTTGTAGTTACAAAGAACCTTGGGATGCAGGAGGGGGCGGAGGGCAGACAGACCACTCTTTCCCTGCTTCCTCCACTGTCTAAATATTTTCACAAGTTTAGTTTCTTAGGTAACTCTTCAAAGACTTGGATGTTTTCATCAGCCTTGTTTTGAAACTCTGTAGCCCCACTGGAAAAAACAAAACCTTCCACCTCATCCTCATCCTCTTCAGCTGTGGGGATGACTCATCCAGGACTCCTAAGTGAATTAATGGCATTTCACCTGAAAGGACCAGTCGGCTCTGATCAAACTGGTCTTCCAGGAACAACTCAGCTTCTCCTGCTTGTGACACCTCCTATTGCAAGGGTGGTGAGAGGGCAGTCATTGCAGTTGGGCTGCAGCCCTGAGCAAAAGGAAATCTGGCAGACATGGAGTTACTCTCATGGTGTCTGCAGTCACCCAAGACAGATGTGTTTTCACAGGTCGTTTGAAAGTGAGAATTATACTGTGCATGCCTGGTGAGCCCTCGAGGTTTGCTGGAGAAGTGATGGCTTTACAGACTGGCATGGCTGAAAATGAAGCACTGAGAGGATGTCTACAAATTAGCACTCTGTGCTCTCCACAGTTTGCAGAAGGTGATGTCTTGGGGATCCCATCTTTAGATAAAAAGACATAGGATAAAAGGCTGAAATAAATCACTCATGATCATTAGCTTCTTAGCCATGGGAGAACTACAAAAAGCACCAACAACTGGTTAGATCTGCATGTTGTGCATTCGTACAGTGCTCCTCAGCGTGTTCCTCAGTGGCAGGAACAGGATCAGAGAGCTGGAAGTGCAGCTCTGCAGGATGCTGCCTGCCCTCCTCAGTGACCCCGATGATTACTTCATCAGCTTGTTTCGTGGAGCAAATTTTCTAACTCCACCTAGATTTTAAGAAAGATTACTCTTTTTCAACTTTCCATACATTAAATAACTTCAAACCTTTCCAGCAATTACAAGAAGCAGAGCAACAGTAGGCTGTGTTACTTTCAACTGACTTCACTGGTTTTGGTTCAAGCAATCTGAGATGTACTGATACTTAAAATGACCTATGAAGCTGACCTTTACATTGAGAATCCAAACTATTATTTCAGCATTTCAATAAAAAGAAACTAATATCAGTACAGGTTATGTACCAGTAATTAAAGTGTAGAGTAAAAAAAATTTGTGGTAATTAAAAAAAGATTTTTTTTTTTTAAGAGTGAAATATTAAGGTGTCCTTAAGGCACCTACACAACTGTAACTTCACTTCAGAGAGAAGTCACACAACAATCAGACAATTAGAATTAAGGCATTCTTCTGTGCATTTAGCTTCTAAATAATTAAAACTGGTTTTTAAAGTGGTATTTATATTTTTATGTATTTTTTTTTTCCCAGCCTGAGAATACCACTCAAGGCTATTATTCACAGAGTTCTTAAAATAAAACTGTGTAGAAACATTCACTCTGCGCAATATGGGACACACAACTCATTAGCTAAACTCCTTAGGCTCTCAGTCCACAAAACAGTATAGAGTAGCTAATTTGAGGTCCTTAAACAGTTCAGAGCATGAAAACTAAGCAAGCTCCTTGTTCTCATAACCAAGAGCCATGGTCCCACTGTTTGTGTGCCGAGCACCACACCGCACATTTCTCTACCCACAGTCCCCACTAGGAATTTATGAACACATAAAATCTACAGCAACTGCAAGGCACTGCATTTTTGTGTGGCCACTCTTCCTGCTGGGTAAGGAGCAGGTAAGAAAATGGGTTTGGCAAGTACTGATCACAAATTCACAGCATGGTTTGCGTTGGAAGGGACTTTAAAGATCATCTAGTCCAATCCCCCCTGCCATGGTCACGGACATCTTTCCCTGCTGTGGTCAGGGTGGTTGCTCAAAGTTTCATCCAACCCTGAATATTTCCAGGAATGGGCGTATCCACAACTTCTCTGGGCAACCTGTGCCAGTGTCTCACCACCTTCATCATAAAGCATTTCTTCCTTACAACCCATCTAATCTACTCCTTCACAGTTTAAAGCCATTGACTTTTCTTCTATCACCACAGACCTCAGTAAAAAAAAAATCATTCTCTACCTTTCATGTAAGTGCCCTTTAAGTAAAGAAAGGTCTTCCTGGAGTCCTCTCTTCTTCAGGCTGGTCAACCCCAACTCTCTCAGCCTGTCCTCACAGGTGAGGTGCTCCAGCCCTCCGATCATTTCTGTGACCCTCTCCTGGTACCGCTCCAACAGGTCCATGTCTTTCCTGTGCTGGAGACCCCAGAGCCGGATGCAGCAGTCCAGGTGGGGTCTCATGAGAGCAGAGTAGAGGGGCAGAATCCCCTCCCTTGACCTGCTGCCCACGCTGCTGGGGATGCAGCCCAGGACATGTTTGGCTTTCTGGGCTGCACATGCACATGGCTGGGTCATGTCCAGCCTCTCACCCACCAGCACCCCCAAGTCCTTCTCTGCAGGGCTGCTCTCGATCCCTTCGTCCCCCAGCCTGGATTGATACTGGGGATTGCTCCAGTCCAGGTGAAGGACCTTGTTGAACCTCACGAGGTTCACATGATACTATGGTGTCTTATTAATAGGGCTGAGGAATTCAGGTCATCTTGATATTCTGAAGCCTTCTGTGTGGATGGTGCCAAGGACAGACTGCTTCTGCAGCAGTTCTGCTGTCCCCACCACTCTGCTGTCCTAGACTGTCCTAGACAGCTGCTTCCTGCCCTAGGGCTAAAGCTAAAAGCAATGTGTGAGCTACAATTGATAATTAACAGTAAATGGCTTTTTTGCCTGTGGGAAGCAAACCGCTCATTTACATGACTTCATAAAAGATACCTATGGAAAGTAAAGTATAAAATGGAAATTAGATGGCCTAGGTGAGAATTTGACCAGCAAATAGACATTGATGTAAGACAAATTAAAGGGAACTTTATTACAATACTAATGATACAAATTATGGATCAATGGCATTCCCAAGAAAATAAAAACATCAATTACAAAGGATAAAGTATCTGTATGCCTTTTCAAATAAGAGTCTCAGAAAAATACAAGGAAGTATAATAAGGATGGTAAGAGGTAGGGCATAGAATTTTCATGAAGAGCTTAAATACACTCCTCTCCTTGGAATAAGGATGATAGGGAAGGGAAATTTGATAAATGTATATAAAATCCTAAATGGAAAATTAATTTTCTTAGTATGAAATCTAAAGTACATCACAAAAAATTATCAGCCAGGAGAATGAAATAGACAGATGTATCTTTTCACATGTATTAAATCACAAAACTAATTATCATAAGACTTTTTGGATGCCAAAAAAAAAAAAAATTAGATCGTCTTGATTCCTTAATTTTATAAACTGGAAGAGTTGCAAGAGAATTAAATAAAACCTTTTATGTTTTTATATATGCTTTCTCTTAGCATCTATTACTGGCTACTATCAGAGACAAGATGTTAGTTAGATGGACCTTTGACCTGACTGGCTCAGTTAGTCTGACGTTTTATGTAAAACAAAAAATCACTCTCGTTTAGCTTTTTTTTTTTTTTTTTTTTTAACCCAGCAGAGAACATTGGTTAAAATAATATTTTTCTTGTAATAAAAACACAAAAGCTGCAGAAATATTACAGAGGAAATAACATAGATGTATAAACTGATAAATTTGAAAAAAAACACAGGCAGGATACATCCAACACTGTAAAAATAACGTTTATAAGCCAACATACAAACCTTCTCATTTACCTATTCTAACTATCAAATAGAATTGTATATATCCACAAAAATAAGACTAAAAAAGATTTCTGGGAATTATAAGATAAGAATCTGTATCATTAGGTCAAGTGGTTGACACAGTCTGTAATGACAGACTCATGAAGGGCCTAACCATGAACATGATAGGCCAAACAGCTCTGCCCACGTAAAGGAAAGCCATGTTCCTTAACATCTAAGTGTCCTGACAAAATGGAAAAACCTTGTTTCTGGTTTTCAGAGAAAGTTTTTCAAAGGCCCTCCTCAGAACAGGTTCAGAGAAAGCTACAAGTGCGATCCAGAGTATGGAAAGCATCTTCTCTGAAGAAAAACTTAAGAGTGATTAACTTAAGAAAGAACACAGAAGAGTAAAAAGTGCTATAGGAAAGACAGAACAGGAGTTTGACATTAATTCAAAGCAATTAAATGATGGCAGTTTTTTAAATAATTCTCTTAATTCTGTCTTACTTCTTATGTACCCTCTAATTAGACTGAGGATAAAAATGGTCATTGAACCTAAAAGTTAAAAAGTTAAAACATTTCTATGGATTTTGAGAATTCTAATTAATCTGAACAACCTGGAATATTAAATGTTAGACCTTGAGGCATAAATCAGACTCTGACTATCAGAGATCACAGTGAAACCTACTGTCCAAGGCAAGTGCACAGCATTTTCAGTTGACAACCGCAGGGCTACTTGCACATTTCCCAGAAGCATTTGGAATTCACCATTTCTGAAGGTACAACAATGCATCCATATGCAACTGAAAGTAAGGTTTCATTTTCTGTACTCCTGCCATGACAAGAACAATTAATTAGTCCCATGGGAAGAGGTAGAATCAAGCCCAGTTGCAGCATTCCTCAGTTTTGGACTGATGGCATTTGTAGAGGAGTGAGGATCCAGTGGCCCAAAATGAGAGAGAGAGGAAGGGAATGGAGGGAGGCCATTTTTTTCCTTAGGAAAAAAAAACGCAAAAGGACACAAAGACTCCTGCTTGTAGGATGTTACATATGAGCATACAGGAAGGAGCCAGAATGGATAGAAGTGCTGAATCCGGGTAGTATCTAAGAGTAGTTTTTATCCACATAAGCCTTTATACAACTAATAAACAAGTAAATCCCCTTGTAGATAGTTTTTGTAAGTATTGACCGAGCTGATAAGAATTGTCCAGGGGTTTAATTACAGAACTATCTCCTGACGCCAGTACTGAATAGTCAGAGCAGACATGGCCTGTTTTCCACCATGAGCTTGGTCTGATCTTGGGAGAAAATAAAAGCTGAGCCCCAGCTTCCAACATGGTTGAGGAAGGGCAATTCCTTTCTGCTTGTGCCCCTGATGTTTGTGGGCCTTCAGAAGCAAGGAAAGATGTATGTGCTTCCAAGACTGGGCTGGTGAAATGAGGCTCACTGGGAATAAGACAGACAAAGTCAGATGCTGAGAAATGCGTGACAGTGCTGACTGGAAGGAATTCCTTCAATGACTTGTAATCATGATGGATTCCACCTCTACTGTATCCACTCAAGAAAATGGCTGAGGCATCTTAGTAGACAGCTACTTGAAGACACCTGTTCATTGCATGCATGTATTCAAAAGCATAAATAAAATATAGGACCTACAGAAGACTGTCATATAATAAATAATCCTCACCATGCACAACAAGATAGAGGAAAACAAAAAGAAGTGATTCAAATGTGAATGAAAAACACCAGGGTGGGGACTTAAAAAGGTACCTAAATATGTGGACTCTTCCAACCTCAAAGTGAGGAAATACAAAATAAAGACATGAGCAACAAAATATGTGTTGTAAAGAAGACACATCAAGTATACATATTTACAATCTTTATAATTGGAAGAGTCATTAGATTGGATATTAGGGAAGAGTCAGTTAAATTTGACATTAGGAAAAATTTCTCCACTGAATGGGTGGTCAGGCATTGGGACAAGCTGCCCAGGGAAGTGGTGGACTCACCATCCGTGGAAGTGTCCAAAAAAATGTGTGGATGTGGCATTTAGGAATATGGTTTAGTAGTGAATATGGTGGTGCTGGGTCAATGGCTGGACTCCATGATCTCAAAGATCTTTCCCAAACTTAAGATCCTACAATTCTAAACAAATAGAAACATAGTATACTGCCAAGAGTAGTTTTTTTGTATAGAAAACACATCTGGCAACACAGCCCCACTAATGACAATATATTAGCTTCTAAAATGTATCATCCTGCATCATAATGGAAAATAGAAAATTACTAAGTCAATGCTAGTTATAGAGTAATTTAGATGTTATAGAAGATGCAAAAAAAAAAGGGAAAAAAATTGCCATTGCCATACTATGCTAGTGTAATCACCTAACAGTGCAATAATATTCTACTTTAAAACAACTATATCTTCCTAAGAAAAATCAATTACTTTTAGTAATAATTTTTACGATTGAGAAACTTAGTGACTGCTTTCTTCTAAAAATAAATGCACACTCTTCCAAAATGAGAATTATTTCTTTTTATTGCAATTGTAGCTGTACACATCTAATGTAACAACACTTAGTCTATTGTTGTAATACTGGAAACAGAACTTAGCTGCATATTTTCCCTTTATTTTTGTATCTATAACATTGTAAAAATAATACATGCATCCCAGGAGCTGATTCTGTGACATTTACCAAGTCCCACTGAGCTGGGAACCAAGCCTGCAAAATCATACTCATGAGAATACACTCCCAAAGTCAGGTCAGCGAATAAAAGCTCCTCACATGAGTAAGGCTATAAGAATAGACCAGAGGAGGTCAAGGTCAGTGGTGAGTTTTGGCTGAGTCAGGGTTGGAGGATAAGGCCCTTATGAATCCTATAAATAGTTCATTGTTAAAAGAGATCAGACCTAATTCTGGAAGTATTTTGGAAGAAGAAATCACTGCGTGACTAATGACGTACACCTACCCAAGTCTCTCTGCTTATTAATGTGACATTTGTTTGGAACCAACATATTATAAATAAAAGATATTTTTAGGATGTGCCAGGCAAATGTATTCAGATTTTCAGAGAATAATCTGAATATATCCAAAGTGTTGCACTGTATCAATGGAATGGTTGTTATAGCATGCAAATAAGGTATTAAAAACTAGTGGTTTCTAGTGATCCTGATGGAAAGAGAAAACCAGGCCAAGGATGCTAAAGGTGGGATTTACTCGCCTGACTTGGATCAGCTAAGAGCTGATACTCCTTTTACTTAAGGCAAGGGAAGCAGGTGCCTCCACCCACCTATCCTAAAGCTGTAGGTTGGTACAAGCTGACACTGGCCTAATTGAGCACCAACATTGGGAAAAGCCCTTTTCCCAGCATGAGTGGTTTATTCCCAGTTCTGTAGAGTAACTTCATTTTTGTTGACATAAGTGTTCAATGACCTTGATAAATTGCTGACATTACTGAAACCGTCTCCTCCTACCTCCTCCTTTCTCCCCTCAAGGTTATTTTTCAGTTGGATCAGTTCTCTGGTCTGGAAAGTATGCCAGCAGTGGCTGGGCAATGGACCAGAGCAATGTTGGACAAAAACTATTGATTCCTTTAATTTGAAAGTCAGAGGAAGGCATTTGGTAAACACTTTGAATGAGCCATGTGGGCCGAATAGTTCACTGCTACCAATACAGGGAGTTGTTCTTCTATGCTGTTCCCCTCCCTGCTGCACAAAACCACCACTTCCCTTTGCAATGGCTGTGGACTTGCAAAAGCCTTTTGTGATTGGAGACACCCTGCTAACATAGTAGAAAATTGAACCATTAAAAAAAGTGTGTTAGCAAGTACAGTTGGATCACAGAGGCATTAGATGTGCAGCAGAGCTGGCAAACAAAGAGACTGGGTGACCTGGGGATGAGGGAAGGAAGAAAAAACGAGAAGGGAAGGAAGTCTGGGCCCATCCTTTGAACAGTCATGAGCTGTTAGATCAGCTGCTCATCAAACTGCACCCTCAGGGTCCCCTTCCATATTACATTGTATGTGATCTAATTGGAGGCAGACACAGGAAGGGATAGTCCCACTTTCTTCCAGGCCTTCAGCTGCACATTCCCGGTAGGCATGACAGCAAATGGGGGGGGACAGGAGACCCAGCAACTAGACTCAGGCAAAAGTAAGTGCCAGACCCAGGTTGTATCAATTGCTCTTTGGAGTTCTCATCTTTTTTCATTAACTAGAAGGAGCCTAGACAAAAAAAGTCACATTAGAACCCTGGCTTCAAAGCGACTCATGGTCAGTGAAATGAAATCCAAACTGATGCATTTACCCTGTGCTGTCCCTGTTTGAAATCTCCACTCTACCGTGCCGCACCCTTACATTTTGAAGAATGCTTTTGTTCCAATATTTCTTTTGTTTTACAATTAAAAATGAGAATGAAAAGACATTTGAACCATGAAAGAAATTGGAACTAATCTGCTGACATATGCATCATTACCTTCCCAAAAGAGTTACAACTCTGTTGCAGTACTATCACTGTCCTCTTACAATGCAGAATGAAGTCAAAACTGAAAGATCACAAAGGAAAAAAGGGCAAGTTTCTGAACACTGCTGATGAGTCCCAAGGAGGCTGGAGCTGGAAGAACAAACACAGAGCCAAGAGCTCCTTCAACAGCTGTTGAGACAGTGTGTGCTCACAGGGCTTTCATCGGCGCTAGCAGGGGTTAGTCTGTGGAAAGAACAAAGGAGCCTCAGAGCCTGGGACACAGAGGGAGAAGCAGTGGAAACAAAAAGGCCACTTGGATGACAGTCAGAGACTTTGCTAAGTCCCATTCTCTTCCCCTCCCTCACTTGGAGGAATACCTTAATTGTTTCAGAAGCCTCATTGACTTATGTTACTGGCTTGAGCATGTTATTGACTTCAGTGAAGATATTTAAAAGAAGAAGGTGCTGTTGAATATGAGCATGAATAGCAAGATGATTTTTTTCTTTAGTAGCTAAAAGATTATTTCCTATGATTAATTATTAAACAAAGCATACAAAGGCATCTCCATGAAGCGCTGGATTCCACAACAGATGCTGACAGACTTCATTGAAATTGCTTCCATTTATGTTGATATTCTGTGATTAAAGAGACTGAAGAAAGTTATTCTCACACACTGAAATAAAGGTATTTTATTCTACCAACCTTGAATTGCCCACTAAACCAAAATATTGATTTCACATTGCATCTTATTTTGTTTTGTGTAGCCAAGAGGGTTTAGTAAACATGCTAACCACCTCCTTGAGGAAGAGAATTTATGTATACATTTAGTGTTTGACTGGATGAAAACATTCTTCGAGAAAACAACTGTCTAGACATGATGACAATAAACCCTCTATTACTGGGATGGCGGGAAAAGATGTTGCTCCCAGTAAGCAGGACTTCCCAAAAAAGTCATGAACTGTTTGCCTGGCTGTCATGTGCTTAAGTAATTATTTGAAATATTCATTCTTCATAAGAAGTCTGCAGTATAATTTCCTGATGCAGAACACATCGATGGTTTATGGCTCTGCATGTTTTTTGCCATGAACAAAGCTTTGTTCTGTTGGGAGAGCTGAAAGGTGCGTTACACCCATCAATGCCCATCAATGGGGCAGTGCCTCATCAGCCCCACACTTGTGTCATGGTATAATTCTGTAATTCTCACCAAATGAACTGTGTGAAAAGGGATGACAGGCACACAGGAAATTAGCACAAAAATTGTTGTTAGTGGTAAAAAACATGCTGGTTACAATGCAATCAGTAGGGCCACTACTGCTCTCTAATGATTTGCCTGGCTACAGTCAAGACACACTCCAGCTAAAAATTTGAGGGAGATCCTCCCATTACTAAAGCAGGAACAGTTTTCTGATTAAAAAAAAAAAAAAAAATTTGTCTTTTTTTTTTAATGATAGCTTTAATTTCACATTCCTTTCCTGAAAGTTGCTCCATCAAGATCAGCTTCTGTGCCTATACACAGTTTAAACCTGGGTCTGAAAAATCAAAACCAATTGAGTCAGATAATCAGAAAGGAAAACTCAGCGTAAATAGAGAGCAAAATTCACAATTTGGTTTCATGGTGCAAGCAACAGTGACAAATGGGTTATAACATTAACTTCAATCAGTAGAGATAAGAACTTGGGTTTGTTTTTTTTTTTTTAATTGAGAGCTGCTTTTTCTGTCTAGCAAAGTTGGGAGACGTTATCAAAAACACATCAGGCTCTTTGTCTTAATGCAAAGCCTGCTGAAGGAAGCGTAAGGGGCTTTTCAGATGCTTATGGCTTTTGCATCAACTTTTTAATTTTAAGTATGAGGTTTGAGGTGGCCTGATACACTGTACTGAGTTATGACTTGGAGTACTCTGAATGAGTCAGCCTTGTGGTTTCTGAGGAATGAGTTGTGCTTCTAGGAATTCAAGCTGGATCTCTGGGCCTGTAGATACTGCCTCTGACGTGCACAGCCAGATCGATGGCTCAAGGAATAGGCAGATTTACATAACGAGCTCTAAACCTGCGAGTTAGTTTTTACAGTTGTGAAGGAATTAGATATTAAAGACAGAAGTGATAAAATAAAAACAACAGATAACAATAGAGAGAAGAGAAAGGAGAAACCCCATCTCACTTCTAAGTCTTTGGTGCTACTCAGCTGACAGTGGCTGTATCAAAGACTTTGACAGTGGTATCTTGAAAAGAAAGAACAGCAGTGGATTAAGTTTTCTTCACGGCACTGCAAATTCTTATGTGAGACCGTTTGCGTATTCCTTAAACGTGGGACTGTACAGACCCAAATCTGAGATTGTTTTCCTTCAGAGATGGGCTATTTTGTACATTTTGGAAAGGAGGCACTCTGAGTTTCATTTGGAAGTGAAGGTTAACGCTGACATCAATTGTCAGCATTTTATGATGTTTCCTGTGATAATTTAAGAAATACGACTGCTAAAATTAATCTATTAAAAAAACTCCATTTACTGTGAACCTCATTTATTTGATTGGAAGCATTGCCTCTGCACTATGTAAACACACAAAGAGGCGAGCAAACCATCTCTTTTCTCTTAAATATATTTTTGGCAACTGAATGCAGATATGTGTATTCCTAATGTATATCATGAGTGTAAATTAAGCATTCAAAAATAAGAAATTGCCACAAAAGCATTGTTTACACAAGCTTATTTAGTTCTCCTTGAAATATCATTCATCTGGCAGTATACAGTCCATTTTCCTTAAGACTCCCCTTTTATTTTGTTCATAGCATGGATTATACTTTAAAAATGAAAGAAGATACAACAAATGAGACTGTTATCTAAATCAAAAGTGGGTTTGTTGTCATTTTATATATAATTGTGTTTTGGACCTTTAAGAATCACAAGTAAACCTTTACACTTAAATGAAAACAATTGAGAGAAAATTAGGAATCCTTACTGAAATTTTAGGAATCCTTACTGCAATTTTGGAATATTGGCTTCAGTTCTATGTTGGTTACAAAGCTTTGTCTTGTCTCTCCAGACTCCCTCTTCCTCACTCCCTTCTATTCTGGCTCCTTGCTCCTATCAATTCCTTCAGCTCCTGTTGGTATGGTGGTATTTCCCAGCTCTACATGGTTGCTTCTGTCATATTTCTGTATCTCTAAACCCTGAAAGTCACCATGAATCACCTCATCCCTTTCTGTTTCTCAAATCTATTCATCTGTCAAGCTGCCACTTCCTTCTTTTTACACAAAAGATAGAGAAACTTCTGAGAGAGTTTCTCTTGCCTCAGTTTCAGGGACTAACACCAGAGAAGCTTCCAAGTTCCCAGTATGGTGCACTGGAGGTGAGGTCCCACTCTATGCCAGGAGTCTTGAGAAACGTCAGTGAAATAATGCAAACAAATTTGGCTTACAAACACAGTGACGAGTCCTTTGCAGTGAAACCACATTCTGAGGGGAAATTTTGCCTACTTCCTCAACAAGAAAGGTTTTTCCTAGTGCACACCTGACTGTGAGGTCTTTACTAGTACAAACTCTTCCAGCAACTTGTACAAATCCTTCCAGTTCTTTTCCAAATAGTAACTGTAGGATGGATCCTATGCACAGGGCACAAGCAGACTACTTGTTAACTATGTACAGCTCCTACTGTCCCAAAAGCCTTTCACACCCTGTGTAAGATACTCTAGGAGAACAGCATTGTCATATGCCTCAGTCTGTAAATACTAAAGAATAATTCATCCATCAGTTAAGTGGGTTCTCTTTCAAGAACTGTAACAAGTGGCATGGTTGATACTGAAACAAAAGAACAGGGACAGTTGGGTGTTGGTTTTTTGGTTTTGTGTTTTGTTGTTGGAGTTTCTTTTATGCAAACCCATTACACTAGACAGCCATATCTAAGTTTCTTTCTTTTCCTTTTATAGGCACTCTTTGTAACCCATTTCCATATTTCTTTCTTTTGCTTTATAGCAGAAGCAAAAATTCTGTCAGTTGACCTCATCTGGCCTTAAATACATCTAGTTCTGGGTACAGGAGACTTCCTCCCTTTTTGCACATACTTACAGAGTCAGTCATTTCATTGGGTTTGTTTCACTCCATTGCTTGCCCCTCCAGTTGTGCCATTCCAAATACTCAGACTCATGAATAGCCCCATTTCATCTCTTAAAAAATGCATCCACTTGGGATCTTTTGTCTGCTTTCTCTTTTTGTCTCTGAAATAAACATTCCAGTCACATTTTCAAGCTTTATTTCACAACAGTGAAAATATAAGCTGAAATTCTTGCACAACCACTTGATCCAAGGAGCTTTAAGAAGAATGCTGATTATGAAACTTGTGATACAACTGTAAAAGTTGGCAATACAGAGATAGAGAGGAAGCTTATGTCTGCTTTGCCTTTTGATTATCAAACTGCCTTTCACCCATACTTTGCAGATGTACTTGCTTCTCATCTGGTCTTTATACAGCTCCAAAGCTTATCAATGAAGGCAGGAAACTTGGTACTGGATCACCTCTTAGAACAGGGTGAAGCTGTTCTGTACTTGGGTATGCCAAGCTTGGTGTGTGCCCTTATAGCCTCTCCACTTTTATGCCACCTTTAGCTGGCTGACATCACCCAGCACATGTCAGAAGGGAAATGGAAATTACAAGCAGGCTGTAGATAGCCACGGAGTAGCACCTTATCAGTGCTGCAAATATTTTCAACAGCTAAAATAACCCCAAGCAAACAAACCACAAAGACACCAAGAATATATAAAGCTTTACCTCCTTTGCAGATGGAAAGCAGGATCAGGCCAGGCCTAGTCTGAGAGGACATCCTGAGCTCTGCCATCCGTTTAAAGAGAGACACCTGATCTATTGAACAAGCAATTTCAGAGTGCACAAGCTAAGGAATCAGGGATGTCCTGGAAAACACTCTAACCCTTCCTGGGGGATTGTAAGGAGGGCAACAAGTCACTGGTGTTTCCTGGTCAGTGGACACCAGATGATTGAAGCCTGACAGCGGACCTCACTCACAGGCTGCTGCCTGAGGCACTCACAGTCACACCGTGTTGAGGCTTTCTTTTAAAAGGATCGCTCCGAGTTCTCTGACCAGTGACAGGACCCTTGGTAATGGTCTGCAGCTGTGTCAGAGGGGGTTTAGGCTGGATATCAGGAAAAGGTTCTTCACCCAGAGGGTGGCTGAGCACTGGAACACGCTCTGCAGAGAAGTGGTCAGAGCACCAAGCCTGAGCTCAAGAAGCGTTTGGACAATGCTCTCAGGCACATGGTGTGATTATTGGTGATATCCTGTGCCGGACTAAGAGTTGGGCTGGATGATCCTTGTGGGCAGAATATTCTCTGATTCTGTGATTCTTCCAGCGCGCCCGGGGAGGAGCCTAGGAGCCAGGAAAACGAGAGCCTTCGCTTCCAGCGGGCCACCTGCAGGCCGGCTGCCCTCCGCCGAGCGCCGAGCCCGCTCCCGGCCTCCTCGGTAGGAAGCGGAAGGGCCGGCGGGGCCGGGAGCGGGCCGGGACCTGCCGGAACCGCCGACGGGAGCCCCGGAACACCCGCCGGGAACCCCCGGAACACCCAATGGGCGCGGAGCCCCCCCCGCGGGGCGGGCTGAGGCGGCGGGGCCGGAGCAGAGCGGGGCCGGGCCGGGGCGATGCTGCTGCGCCTGGTGCCCGAGTTCGAGCTGCGGAGGGACGTGGTGCCCTGGCTGGCGGCGCGGGGCTGGGCCGCGGCTCTAGGTAACGCTCCCGGAGGCCAGGAGAGCCCCATCCCTCCCTGCTTCCCTCCCTCTCTCCGGGCGCTCCCGGCCGCCTCCGTGCGGGAGGAGCCGGGCTGCGGCGGGACCCCCGTCCGGGAGGGTCGGGGAGCGGCCGCTGCTGCCCCCTCGGCCGGGGCTGGCGGGGAGTGACCCCCGGGTCCGGGGCTCTCGAGGTGGGCGAGTTTGGTGTCCTCCAGGAACTTCTCACATGCCGAAAACACTTCTAGCACGCCCGCTGCACTCCACAGCTTGTTTCTTTTTCCTGCTTCTTCACACGTTTGGGCTTCTTTCCCCCAAGCAAACAAACGAAAGTTGTAGGGTGGTTCCTTCTCCCACGCTACTCCCCTTTCTGGGAGGAATAAACCCCCACAGCCTGAACACTTCGGGCTGTTTGGTGAACGAGTACTGGTTAAGATTAGAGGCATGGGCAGCTGTCGCAGCACCGTGCGATATCCAGCGTGGCGAGTGCTCTGGGTAGTGGCTGGAAAAAAGAGTGAACTCCCTGTATTCCTGGCCCCGTGGCTTTTTGCTTTTGTTTGTTCTTATTCATCTACAGAGCAGCTGGCCCAGTTCTGCCTTTCAGAAATTGATGGAAACCTTATTCTAATACAATAATACTGCTGTAATAACTATCACTTAAGTAGTAATATCACTGGGGGCACTGTGGGATGAACTTGAAACCAACTCCTTTAGTGGCTTTTAATTTACTCAAAGTATTTAACTTGCTTCCCACATTGAAGGGGTGTTATCAAATAGGTTCATAAGATCTTGTTTGGCGGCAAACCAAAAAGTATCAGCTTGGTAAATAAGAAAATTATTTACTAAGTCATGATTTACAAAATGAGTTGAAAAGTATTATGTATTTTCTACATAATTTACTGAAAAACTGTTGAATGGTGTACTGAAGGGGTTTGAAGTAAAATTCTGAAAGTCTCCACACATGATTGATTCATCTATGTATTTATCAGTTGGTCTGTGATGAATTCAAAGATAAATCTATGTACTGATGGTGTAAGGACCTCAAAATGGTGCTGACTTGTGTTTGGGAAAGGGGCAACCATATTCGGCTTTTTAAAACGCAGTACAGAGTCTTCATTCAGGACATGCCCCTGGTAATACAGAATCAGAATAATCTAGTTTGGAAGGTGAGTCTGATCCAACACCAACTTTACTGTATTGCATTTTCCCTTTTATCTGTCTATACTGACTCCTTCTGCTCAGGCAGTGCTGTTGTATTAGGAATGTGAAGATGGGAGGTAGGAACGAAAAGGTTCATTTAAACATCAAAGAAATATCTAATCACAGAAAGCAAATAATTTGTAGGAGTCATGGTACTTCTGTATCAGTGGTTTCAGATGTTATATTTATTATTTTTTTTTCCCTGAGGTCTTGAAAGCCCTTGATAGCATGTGAGAATTGCTAACTGCATGAGAGCTGGGAGTAGCTACTATGATACTAAGGGAGTGGCAAGTGAAGTGAAGCAGCCTTGTTCTCTATTTCACTTAGTTTTGTTTGGGCTGTATAGAATGGCCTTCAGGAAATCAAACTCTGCATTCTCCTGATTGTGTCAATAAGAACCATTTGCTGGGCAGGCAGGTTGGATCTGTTCTTTTGCAGCCCTTCATCTGCTGCTCTCAGCTGTGGGCATGAGGAAGAAGTTGTAACTATATTCCAGGATTTTCCAAGGGTGGAGACCATTGCCACTTCTTCTTTGGCTTCATATTCCCACTGACCATTCAGTGACGTGAAATTCTCTTCTGACACAGAACTTCTTCAACATTTTTAAGGAGTCTGTGTCGGGTGATAGGGAAATTCATTGGTGTGGTGAGGGTAATTCACTGACATGGAGATTTCCCATGGACCTTCTTCTCTACCTAAATTCTATTCTGAGGAAGGATTGTATGAGGGGAAGTGTGTAGACCATGGTGCTCATCTTGAAAGTTTGAGGTGTGGTTAAGTTCCAGGAAGTTTTCACTCAAAAAAGAGCAGGTTATATGGTTATCTGAGACTGACTCAGTTGTCACCAGCTAGCCCTGATGTAGTGGTACTGTAGTGTAGTTTGAGTGATGTGAAACCAATAAAAAGTGATGCATTGTTAAATGTACATGAATGGTTTTTGTCTTCCCATGACAAAACAATTTACTTCCTTCTGATCATACTTGTAAATAAGGTTTTTTTCCCCTTATCACTGAAAGCTGTGCAAGCCAGTTTATAGTATCAGGCTTGTTAAACTGATTTTTATGAAGTGTTTCCCTCTGTCAAGGCTTTGTGATAACTGCCAATTAAATAGTGTCAAACTTGACTCCATGCTTGCCAAGAGTTGTGGACAGTTCTTTTTGTTGATGCCTACTGAACTACATGCTACCTTTATGATGAAACTATAACCAATCATGCACTTCAACCTTATAAAGGGCAAAATTTACAATTTTAATAAGAAATTCATCTGAGATAAACATGTTTTTGTAGTTGCAGTGATCAGAAAACATAAAAGCAGCATGAGGAAAGTGCAGAATTCATCTCTGAAGATGTAGTTTATTTCCAGGTTTTCCGTTGAGATGCTGAAGGGGCAGACAGAAGCAAATGACACTTTGTTTATTCTAGTGTCAGAGTGCAACTTAAGTGTTTGAACCCCATATGTATAGTGAATAAATGCAAGGTTTGTTGGAATTTTTTTAATTTTGCTTGTTTTTCTCTGAAAAAGTACATTCCATTTTCATAACTAAAGGTAGTGGCCATTAGAATCACAATTATAATGAAGAGTTAGGGGTTTAGATAAATAATTAATTCCTGTATATTTTGAAATCCCTTAACTATTTGTGTTGAAGTTTATCAGATTTAAATCATGGTGTAAAAGATACTCTCTCTGTTTCCAGAAGGGAAATATAAATAAGTATTTACATGTAAAAAATCATTACCAGCCCAAATGAAAACCCTGTGCCTTTTGATACTTCTTATTTCAGATACTTCTGAGAATTCATCAGCACTATATGTTGTAAATGTTGAAAGAAATGGAAAAATTATTTATACCTGGAAGGTAAGTCTCTCTTGAAACTTTATAAAAATATGGTTGAGAATAACACTACATGTGAATCTAATTGAGTTCTTGTAGTTTAATTTTTTTTTTTTTTTTTTTGCATTGAGGTTTAGAAAACAAAAACTTGACTAATTACAACTTGGGGGGTTGGGCAGTAGGAAAATATCTGTCTCCACTTCAGATAAAGGTTAAGAATGATGAAATGGAGAGTAAAGTATCGACCTGATTAAGTCCATAGAGGTTTTGCCCTTGATATTTTTGGTGGGCCAGAATCTCACACTGAGTGAAAGGCAATTTCTTTAACAGATAACTCTTCAGAAGTGGCACATTTTTTCACCCTCAGAATTTCTTAGAGAAGTCTAAACTATTAAATTAATGGCACTGTTTTACTTAAATGTTTTCTCCTACCAATATAAATATGTTAAGATACCATTAATCTAACACCAATTCTGCATGTACCTTTCTTCTCTGTGACTTCAAGGTTCATCTGTAGCACTTTATTGCAAGTAGTTTAAAGTAACCATCATTTATTTGATGTCTCCAAGTATCTAGAGCTAGAGTTAATATAGGATTATGCTCTCCATGGCATATGTTTAGCTTTTAGTTCCAAGATATATTTGAAATAGTTTCAGAAGGTGACACCTTGTCTTGTTCCCTTGATGAGGGACTGTGCAGCTCAGAGGTGTCTGTAGACCCAGCTGGATCCTGGAGGATCTTGATTCTTTAAGAGTGCAGATCTGAGATGGACTCCAATAGAGTAGGGCTGCCTTTCATTCCCCTCTGGCACAACAATGCTAAAACTCTCCAGCTTGCCTAGGGTTAAGGGAAGAGGTGAGGCCGCCATCAAGGTGTAATACCGTGGGTGGATGTTTCCTTTAGTACAAGCATAGGGAGGGGAGTCTGTACAAGACAACAGTAACCATAAAAACAATACTAAAGAATGTATCAAATTGTTGTGTTTCTTTTTCATTGCTCGAAACTCTAGAAGACATATTGCAAGTAACCTACTGGCTCAGCAGGAGACCTGGTACTGTTTGTATGTGATATTTCTGCTTTGTAGCATTTGTGGAATCTCACACTAAGCTTTTTTGGGCCTCTGGCAGCCTAACTACCTTGTAGGCTCTTGCAGTGGCCCAAGGGATGAGTTGTAGCTCAGGGTTGACACATCTAAACACAGGTGTCTGCCTGCATGCTGGGTGTCTGAGCTCCCACTGTAGTTCCTAGGGGTCTGGTCAAAACGGTTGATGGAGTTCATGGAACTGGGCACTTGTAGCTTGTTTTTTGAGAGGAGTTGTATGGGGTGGAGGATGTAAACTAAACTGGCTTGGTTCCTAATACATACAGATAGGATGTTGTAGACTTTCTTTCTACGTGAGAGAAAGTCAAGTGTGTTTTGTGTGAAACTAGGGGAAGGTGGAGAATGAGCTTTATTTTCAAGCTTATTTTAGAGCATTGCATTGTACTGTGGTTTTGACCGTGTCTGTCTTTTGTGACGTCAATAGTTGGTCTCAAGGAAGATATTTTTAATAGAAGTGAATTCTATTTGCAAGGCAATGCAAAAATCTTTAGAGGGCACATGAAAACAAGTGTCTTAGCTTATGCATGGTTATGGGCATTGATGTAGTTCTGTTACCAGTCTTGTGAAGTGTATTTTTCAGTGTCTAAGTACAGAGGGTGTTAGCCTTTCAGACACACTTGGAAAGAATGGTTATTTGTGAAAGCACTTGCTTAATTTTAAATTAGGAGGCCTGGAGCCCCTGTCTTAATATAAAGACATTTTGTTTTCCTTGTTTAAATCAGAAGTCAAAGACTTTTGTCATTGCCACAACAATAATGAGACACTCAGAAACAGACCCCTTGGGAAGCAAATACTCAGGCTTTTGTTTTAACTTCACAAGGCAAGATGCCATAACTTTGTAAATAACCTCAGATCTCTCCCCTCTTCCCCCAAGCTGTAGTTAAAAACAATGATGCTCACTGTTTGAGTACAAGCCTTTGTGGCTGGATTTAATTTCAGCAGTTTAATGATTTATTTCCTATACCTAGAGTACATTAATAGACATCAACTTGATTTGATATACAGTATATGCTGCTAGAAGAATTTTCTTTTTCAATATATTTGGACAATTTAAGGCATGATAAAAGTTAAAAGAAGGAAAGATTTGTATGTTATTATCAGTAAGCTAGAAAGGATGTGTATTATGTTTCTCTTCAAAGGCAGAAGGCTTATGGTAAGCTTGTGAAATGTGTTTAGCCTTCAAACAATCACTTCCTAAGGCAGAGAGAAATCCTCTTTCCAGGCTGCAACTAGATCACTGGAAGCTGGTTTTTTTGGGGGGGGGGGGATGTTTGATGTTTCTGTGCTCCCTTTTGGAGCAATAGCACACCAAGTTGGTGAGGTTTGGAATACCAGCCTTAAATCTCCAGGGGCCATAGCATCCCTTTTGATTCTTGTACAGACATCTCTCTTTCTGACCCTACTGCCTTTAACTAAAACCAGTTTAGAAGCAAAGTGAGAGAGAGGCACTTGGCTTATGCAATGGCTTGTGGGCTGTGCATTGGCCACATTTCAGCTTTATCCCATGTGTTAGTTCTAAAAGGAAAAATAAATCTTTGTTCTCTTGGAATTAGAGTTTACTTTCTTGGAATTAGATAATTAACTGTCTGTTTATAGGACAGGGAAGTGTGTGAAGATGTGTGTCAAGGGGCAGGGAGAAGAGGAAGGTAGGAAAAAAAATAAAAGCAATGTTTAACTTCGTATGTATTTATATTGCCAGTGCTAATTTTTTTCCATCCATAGGGAAGTCAGAGAAATACTCATATTGGATTGTATGACCTTCAAACTAAACAAAATGAGGTGAGAACAATACCAGTTTTCTCTCTAGTGAAGACAGTGCTGTAGTGTTTCAGATTTTGATGCCTTGTAACACAGTGTGTTATGTCCTTAAGGAGCATGTCCTTGTTTGAAACAGAAGAGAGACCGGAGAAGGTATTCAAATGATTCTCAGTAGTATTAAGATGCAGGACGTTATAGAACATCTGAAAGGCTTGAGAATAGCAAAGCATCGCATCTGCAATATTTATTTCAAAACAACCAGTTCAAGCCCTTTCTACTCCTCTTCACACTGGACATGTGTACTAAGAAGTAAATGTTTGCAGTTTTCTTTACATGTGCATTCTCAGTCTGTTTGATGCTACCATTTGTAAGAAATTATTTTATTCTAAAACTGAGCAGACTGCAATTCAGTAAGTAGATTCATGGTAACAGGGCTTTGCAGGTGTCCCCATAACAGTATGAAATGGGTGAAATTTTGTATTTACATAAAAGTCTGCTGTGCTGCTCCAGTAGCAACACAGAGCTCACAAGAAGTGTAAGAAACAAACAAATGAGAAAAAGGAGAACTGATACAACTGAGGCTTGAAATATGGTTCTTCTGGCCATGAAAAGATTTGGTTTAAAGATAAAACCTGTGTACTGGACAGCAGTGTTTTCCTAAGGAGAAGTGATTAGGTTTCCTTTATGTAGTTTAAGAAATTGCATTTATTAATGCTACCATGTTTCTCTGTAGCACCTCTATACATTTGAGAAGGATCTGCACATAATCAGCTGTTCAGTCAACAATGAAAGGACATTATTAGGTAAATATGTGTTTTATCTTTAATTTTTTTCTTTAAAGAATGAGTTTAGTAGGATTATACATTTGGGTGTAGAATTAGTTAAATCTATTTTGACCTATCTGTTGCCCACAGCACTTTATGCTCTTCAGTGGATTCATCACCAAATAATGTAGGTAACAATATAAAGACACAGCTGTAATGATATTGCTGTTTTATCATCTAAGACAAAGTGACCTTTTGTTCACTTCCTCCTTCCTGCATTTATGCCTGCCTCCAACTCCCAGCAGAACATCTGTTGTTCCTTTAGCATATATGTTTTTTGTAGAAAAATTGTGAATCTCCCTATTCGTGAATGTTTAATAAGATTAATATCAAATATGCAAACTCACTGTGATTGTGTTGGTGTTTTTTTTCCCCTCCTTAGCTGTCAGCTTCCATCAATACACAGAGGACGAAACAGCAAGTCAGCTGTTACAGTCAGGTACTGCAAGTGGGTTGTTTGAATACTGTTTGAAATATCATACCCTTTTGCTTGCTGTCCCACATAATTTCTGTTCAGAAAACAAAATTGTGTACATAAAAGAGTGTTATCTAAAACATGTCCTTTTTTCAGTATCCAAGTATTTAACCCTGCTAATTGAAATTCATCCCATTAATAATGTGAGAGTCCTGAAGGCTGTGGATAGCTGCGTTCGAGTGCAGGTAAATTATTCAACTAATGGAAAGATAAGCCTTTGTAATCCACTGTACTAGAGGAAAAACATGGTTGAGTGCAGAAATATCTTATCTTGCAGCTGTTACAGAGATAGTGTCCCTGTGTTCCTTCATAGAATTAAAAAAATGAAACTTCATAAAATGTTTGATACAGAATATTTCTCTGACATGAAGACTGCTTTTTAATTTCTCTTCAATCCCCTGAAACTTGCAGTTATAGTGATTATATTATAGTAATAATAGTTATTTTTGTTAATTAAATATCATTAGTTTGTCTGACTGAATTTAAACATACATAAATGTCCAGCTAAAATGCACCCATTTCAGATAAGTGTTCTAAACTACTTTGGTTATTTACTTAACTTCTGGGAAACTCTTTGTGTAGTTTCTTTATCCAGTTGAAGACAGAAATGCTTCTACAGAAAGTCGCCTTTTGCTAGTTTCAGAAGATAAATGTAAGTTAATATTTTCAAAGTAAGTCTTCATTCTTTTACTTCAAGGTGATCATTATAGATTATATTTTTGGAAGCCTTTTATTGGGAAGAAAACAGGAAAAAGAAGGGTGTGAGCTATTCTAGGTATTCCAAAGGTCTCCCAAGAACTGTATCATTTACTGGAAATTTTTTTGGTTTTAGCTGAATGGCCGTCTTTGACTGCAATTAGTTGCTTAGTTCATGCATTCATCAGTTATCTTTATTTATTAAACAGCTAAAATTGTCATTTTACAGCTGCTTATATAAATTCAGAGCAGATCAATTGACTGTGAAAGATAGACTGTGATTTAACATGTGACAAGTGGGACAAGAATAGCACAATAGTTCATTGGATTCAGCTAATATTGCGTGTTCAGCCTAATCTGTTGGCATGGAATGGATAAAGGTGGACACTTGGAAAAGGCTGTTTATTGCTCTTGCCTTTCAGTTTTGTAGAATGAGGTTGCTTTTACCATCTCTTTGGAGAGGCCCATCTTCTCTTAGCTAGACACCAGCCTTGAGTAGCTGGACTTAGGTGGGCAGAGTTCTTACAGTGTTCTTACAGAAGTCCAAGAGGTGAGATTGTTTAATGAGCTGCATAAAAGCATTTAAGAATGTATGTTTGTAATGATTTTTTCCTGTGTTTTAAAGATATCGAACAGTTTGACATTCGTGTTGTTGCAGAAGAACATAAAGTGGTAAGACTTGAAAAATTGTGGGATTCAAGTTTTTTTTTGCTTCAATTGAAAATATAAAAATCTGTAATTCTAGCTAACAGTTTTTGTGGCTTTATACTTGAGTAACACAAAGAGAGAGTATTGGTAATATGGCAACTTATGCAGGTAACCATAAAGCTGATTGACAAGCCTGTATAGCCTGCAATCTCTGAGGAAAATTACTTATTGTATTGGGTTTTGTTTATTGCTGAATGCTTTTGAGTGTTAGAAGTTGGGAGTAAACATGGTGTGTATTAATTTTTAAACCATTTTAAATATTTGCAGTGTCACCTTCCTAACTTTGTCTTTTGTGCATCTGTATGATCCCAGTAAAGGAGTTGCTTAAAAAATAAGCAAACAGAAGATGTAAAACTTAGATATAGTGCAAGTACAGTGAATGTTCCAATCTCTTTTCCCCCTCATCTCTTTTTCCTGTTTTTAACATAAATTTGTCTTCAACAAATTGTGGGTGCTTTGCTTAAAAGACTTATTATTAGTAAACATGCATGTAATATAGTAAAGAATTGTGTCCTGAAAACCAATGTTTTGATTTATGGAGACAAATGTAAGCTTGGAAGGAAAAGTTAAGGACCAGATTTCGGTCACTTTGTCTTTTGTGGTTTTCTCTAAGTTTATCATCATAACCCATAAAGCAGATGGATTTTATATGCTAGACCACGGTAGTGGAGTAAAGACTAAGTGCAATCAGGAAACAGATTGGTCTGATGTTCTTCTAACAGACAGATTTCTTTTAGTTGGCATGAAATCTCCATACATCTATCAAGTGCATTTACACAATCCCAACAGTTTTCCATGGCTCTAGTCCTTTCCCTGCCTCCAGTACTCTCTGTCACGTGGCTGAGACCTTGGACAGAAATCTCTTTCTGAGCTGACACATCGTTCTTCAGTAGTTAATGCAGCTGATTCTGAACTGACTGTGGTATTTCCCTCCTCTATGTTGAAGAGTGCTGTCTGTTTTATTTTGTTCACTTTGAACAGCTTAAGTGGTGAATTTCTTGCAAGCAAGGAAGTCTGAAAGAAAAGATTTCTTAGTAGGTGTACCCTGACAGCTGTGCTTCCGATCTCTTTAAGCTGAGCACCCTGCACACAACAAAGGTGGACTTTGTGCCACTAACAAGGAGCATGTTCCCTCCAATCACCTTAGTATTTGTACCACTGCTGTCATTGCTTTTTTCTTTAAAGCACAGACTGTGCATAATTGTTACAGAGCCTTATCTGACAACTTCTAATGTTCTTTCTTTCCCTTTAGGTGATTCAAAAGTCAGGTCAACTTCCAAGAGCCAAAGTTGCAGATGATCTCGTTTGGGCACAGTGGGATATGATGGAACAGAGGCTTTTCTACATTGTTCCAAAGGTGAGAATGAAAGTCATTCTTGGAGTTTTTTTCCTGCCCCTCTAGAGGCAGCAAAGTTTTGAGTGTGTGGGGTAACAAGTGGGAGTTTGTTTTTGTGAGGGTAGTCTGTCCTATTCCTGCCTCAAAAAACAAAAGTCAGGCTCACCTTAGCTGCTGTTGTGCCTAGTAAATTCCAAGAAGATTGGTGGTCTTAGTGCTTTCTATAAAAAAGATGGGGTTTTTAGGTTTTTGGCTTTAGAAAGATCTTTTATTCAAAAGTATCTAAGTCTGCCCAAAGCTGTTGTGCATATAATGCTTCTGTTCTAGAGAATTCACATATAGAAATATGTATGCATATTTTGTATGCAGACTTAGTGAGTTACTAAGTGAGGACAGGTTCTTGGCTAGAAACTTTAAAACTCTTTGGGTTTGAGTTTTTTGTTTTGTCTGAAGGACTATTTGGATTTGATGTGTTCTGTGTAAATGAATATTGATTTTTCTAAACTCTTCTTAGCCACAAAAAGGAGTGAGTGTTAGGAAGTAACAGGAAGTGAACTGTGGTGGAGAAATGTATTCCTGCTTTTGTTTCTGAGATGCCCTTTTTGAACTGACCAAAATAAGATACAGTTCTTTTTGCCATATAAGTAACTATGGAAAACATTTTTTTTTAACTTTCTAGAATGTGTGAGACATGTATTGCTGTGCTTCAAGTGAGAGCCCACGCAATTATAGATGATTGGCAGATAATGATCTGGGACAGGAAGGAAACATGTCATAGTGCTATTGTGAGGGGTTATATGTGGTTTTTAAATTCTTATTTTGTCCCCGAAGTTCTGCATATCTGTCAGCAGAGCAAGTTGAGTGTGGAGAACGGTGTGGAGTATCCAATCACTGTTCAGTCTATACAATATGCTTCCTTAGTCAAAAAACACATCCTTTTTAATTCCAGGAATCAAAGAGTGCTTTAAGGTGTGTCCAGTTTTATCCTGATGAACATTTTAACGCAATAGTAAGTTATAAGTGTTTTATTATATAATGGCTTTTAGTGGGATGTAATTATGTGTTTCAGGCACGAATACAGAGATCTGTTTCAGTGTCTTCTATTGTTGAGATGTTTTCAGAAGAAAACCGGGGTTTGTTTTTCCATTTGTTTTTTTGGAGGGGTTTACATTATTTTATTGTCGAGAATATATTCAGTCAGAATCAGATTGTGCCATAGTAAGGTATCTTTAGTGGAATTACAGTTATTAACCTAGAAGGAAGTAAGGGACGTTCATGACCTTATACTGATCTTATATTCAATTACTGAAAAAGCAAACATGTCAAATGCACTAGACAAAGGAACCATGTGTTAATTTTTTGTCAGTTTTAAGTGAAAGAAGAACATTAATTGCAGCCAAAATACAGAGAACAGAACATAAAAATTCTAACGTGTAATTGTTACTAGACCTTTGTCCCAGTGGCTGAAATTTGCTCTAATGCAGGAGGTTAAATATCTCTCAATTTATTTTCTCATTTTCAAAAAGAATCTATTTTATGGGTGTTTTTTTGGAGTGACTGTAAGGATTAGAGGAGGATAAATAAACTTTGTTAAAATGTTGAATCTGGTGAAATGTGAATGTGACACTAATCTGAAATACTAATCATAATATTCCAACCACACTAAATAACAGGTTTGTTTTATTTTTTGGTTAACAGCTGGAATCACACCTGGATATTTCTGTAAATGACACACAATTGAAGTAAGTTGTTTGTTTTTTTAACGTTTTGTTTTACTTTCCTTTTAATATATATGGTAATGTTTTACAAACCTAAGAGAAATTTGTCCAAACCATAATATCTTTGTTTCCAGTTGCCTACATGGTATTGTAACATAAGAACAACGTGAACACTGTGGCCAAACCTCCGGTTCTTATTTTCATCAGGGTCCACTGTAAAAAGTAATTTAATCCTTGACTGCTTCTTAATGCCATTCTTAAAAATTATTTGTCCGAAGAGCTAGCTGTAGGTTAAACCTTTGAATAGGCCATACCTATTTAAGTTAATTTAGTTTAACCTTGGGCTTATTGTAGTGGTGATGTCAACATTTGTGCCAAGGGAAGCTCTCCATTTTTAACTGCTGTCGCAAGTTTTATTGGGCGGTTAACCAGACCAGTAGCTCCTTTTTATAGCCTATGAGACACTGCCTGTACTCTGTTCTCCTGCAGCGTGCTCTTTCCAGGCAGCCTGCACTTTGCAAGATGATTTGTCTGATTCTGTCTGTGTCTGCCATGCACATGATTGCATCTGAGCTTGTCTGCTTAAGGCTCCCTTTTAACTGAGGAAAAACCAAGTCAGGGTGGTGTGACTCTCAGTCATAATTCATCTCATCCTCATCTATCTTCAGTCAGTTGGATTTACATTCCAAAAGGGCCTGTTTATCTCTGTGAATAAAAAGGAAGGCCAAAACTACTAGGTCACATATCAATAACCGGATGTAGTTGAGTTCCACTCTGCCCAAACCATGGCTCTTGCAATGTCTCAGTGCACGAGGCTCAGTGTGGTGCTGCTGCACATGCAGGTGGCCCTAAAAGGGCAGTGTATCCTCTTGCAGTTAGTGCTGAAAAAATCCAGCTCTTGTAAGAGCTTCATTGCTTGTATCTTACTTTTTTTTTTCAAAATTATTGCGGAAGACCTGGGGGGAAAATACCTACAGGATCAAAATCCTTTCTGGAAAAAAATTCAGCCAAACAAAACAACCTCTTCTGTTGCATGTTCTGCAGGGCAAAAATAGGCCTTACAGATTTAAAGATAAGTAAAACCCTTTATGCACAGGCAGCACGAGACGGAAAATGTCATGGTATAACAAGTTCCATGTGAGTGTGATCTTTGTGCTTTCCTTTTCAAGTATTTCCGCTGAAATTAGTGTTCCTAATTGCAGATTAAAATGTAGCTTTACAGACGTTGGCTTTGGAGTTAGTCTGCAAAGCCTTGGAGTTATCAGGTATGATGAGTAGTTGGCAGGTGTGATCAAAATTGTTGGGTAACAGTGTGAAGACTTGGGTTCCTCATTTCTAACAGCATTGAGCAGACTGGTTAAAGCTGAATTTAACTTACATTAGAGAACATTTGATTATAATTTAATTAGTACGTTTTCATTACTTAGTGACTGCTCTTGTGATCTTTTTGTTCTGGCAATTCTCCTTGTATTAAATGATTTATTTAGTGATCTTTATTTGCTCATAGACTTGTGAATTTTGGATATGATTGCTGTCAAGACCAAGATGTTGCATCTAGATCTTTGAACCTTCAGGTTTTTACAAGTAAAGCAGGTAATGAATAAATACAAGTATAGTCAAAGTTACCTCTACTAGTGATTATCATGCAGTGTAATCATAATTGATTACTGAATTTCTTCATCAGACATTGAAAAACACACAAAATACACTCATATTATATATATTTGTAAGATTTGTATTCCATTAGAATCTACTTGATAGGCAGCAGTGAAGAGAGGCAGCAGACAAGCAGAGATGGTATCTGTTTAACCCTTGTATCATTTGCAGAGTAGTGCAGGGAAGTGTTGCAGAAGTGACTTTGCATCTCACTCCCCAAGGCCTGCTGTGGTCTCTGCACACCAGCCAATTGCTGAGCAATTTGCCAGTTGCACTTAAGTGACCATTAAAGCAAATCAAGTGAAATACAGTTCCCTTACAAGGATTTTTCTCTTACCAAGGTGGACAGCATACTTAGAAAGGTTAGAGGGAAGGAATTAGAAGTAAGAGAGCCAAGTTTCTATCTGCCAAATGTGGATGAGGCTACTTTTTCTCTGTTAGCAAGACAATTTCCTACACTAACAGCCTGTACAGAAATGGAAAATAATATTGATTTGTATATATATGTTTCCTTTTAAAGATACACTCCTCTGAGGTTTGTTCAGATTGAAGCACCTCCTTAGTTTTGGATGAAATTAAGACATCCTCCAACAAGACTCCTGTTTGGTTACCCTGAAATAAAATGTTCTTTTCCTTCTGGCAGCACAGTATCTAAATTCTGTGGAGAACCTTTCACAATTGCTTTTCATTGCACTTCATGTAAAACACATAATTTGACAATTGTACTTAGTACATGAGATTACTGTATGTGACTTTTCCTTGAATGTTGTTTGAAACTGAGGGTTACCTATCATGACCCATTTTGTGTAACTAAGAATTTGGAGCAAATTATTTTGGTGCTAAAACCATATCTAGTTGTTGAAGAATCCTGTGAGTAATCACACTAAGTTCCCTTTTGTGCCTCTGTTTGTGGTGATTTGCAAAACTTCTTTGTGGCTCAGACTATGCCTTCTGTGGAAGTGCCAGCATTCCTCAGATATTAATGGCAATATCCCTATTTGTACCATTTGGACATTTATGACAAAGAATAATTGGCATAACTTCAAACTGGAATATTCCATGCAATTTCCCATTTAATAAAACTGTTATTGGCTCCTGCCAATCTGAACTCTGAATGAAATCACTCTTCCTTTCTCAGACTTCCGCAGCAGAAAAGTAGCTCTGTTCCTTACACTCAGCACAGACAAAATGTCTCCAGATAAAAATCCTGATGTACTTCTTGAGTAGCTGAGATCAAGCAGTTCTAGTCTCAGAATTAACTTTGTACATCCAGAATTCAGTGATTGTTTTAAAAACACTGCACTGCTATGTTTTCTCTTAGTGCTTTAGAAATACTTTTCAATTAAATTTTGTCAGCATTAAAACAAAATGCAGGCAGTAAGAGGACATAAACAGTGAATTACCGTCACCTATCTGTCTGCCTGAAAGTTAGGCATCTGGACTGTGTTTCTAGAAAGAAATAGGCATCTCCAGAGGATGATTGTTTCAATCCATATTTCTTTATTTGCTGTATAGGGGTCTAAATGAGAGATGTTTGGATGGCTGAAGTGAGGCAAGTCACTCCTAAGCCAGTACAACTAGACAAAATGCCCTGATGCAATGCTGTATTTGAACTGTGGCACTTGGATGCCATGTTGAGATGTTGGAAAAACCTCATGTCTTGAGCTTTTGTTCGAACGGAAATGAGGAATTTGAAGTTAAAGTTTCCTCGGTGACTCTTACAGTCTCAGTGGTATGACGTGTGTTTTTCAAGTGGCAGAGTTGTAATTGTTGTTTCCCAGGTAGGAGTAGAACTTAATTTTTAAATGCTTCCTTTCTTTTTTATTTATTCTGTGGTTGAGATAGTTTTTTATTTTTATTTCTGGAAAGGTAAGAGTCCATCCAAGTATATCTTCATGTGAGTCTTCTCACCTTGAGGCATTCAGCTACAGCCTTTACTGTTTGCAAATGATTTTGAAATTGGTAGTGTAGAAGACCTGGTCCTGCCTTCACATGAAACACTTACCATACAGATGCAATAGGATAACAAACTTTCCCTGCAGCAGCACAACCCTGCTCTAATTTCCAGAGGGCCTTGGTAAGGATAGGAAAGGAGTTTGTTGTATATTCTCAGTCTCTGGCTGCTCTACTGGAATTGCTTGGACTCTATCAGACGTAATGCTGCTTGGATCCTTGCTGATCTGAGACTGACCATGTTTCTATCTATATTAATGAAGCACCCTTTGTTACTTTCTGTTGTTTGGGGTTCAGTTTGTTGACATTTGGACCGGCATCCTCCAGGTGAAAGATGCACATGCTGTTAATAGTTCCCCATAGCTGCTGTTTCTGTGATCAGCTTGCATATATTACCCAGTGACACTTCAGTCTGAACAGACTCACTTGCATGTTTACAGAACAGTGTACACAGTAGCCTCCAGCATACAAGAAAGAAATTTGCAGTGCTGGAAGGGAGCTGTTGATAATAAAACAGCATTGTGGGTTGCTGGAGCTTTTCCAGCCTTCCTCATGAGTCCTGATGCTGCTACTTTAGAAATTATGCGTGCTGTGGAAGAAGCCAAGTGCTCTGGCAAAATGCCCTGTCTGTTGTCTGAATGACTCAAATATCCAAGCAAAACTGTATCAGACAATATTCAGTCAGCTAAGAATAAGCAGAAAGAAAAATTATATCTGAAGAAAGTATTTACCTTCCCCAGAAGGCGGAAGTGTGAACTGTCTCAGCCATATCCGTGTCACAGCTATGGTACAGCTTTGGGGTGTGAAAAACGAGGCCTTAAATCAAATAAAATATCTTGGTAGCTGGTTTTTTTTTTTTTGTACTTGTGCTTTTTCTGTACTGTGCCATTTTCTGTATACCTTGTATACATAGCCTTTTTTTTTTTTTTTTTTTTACAGAACAGTATCTGTATTAGTATTACTTTTTTTTTTTTTTTAAGTGATAAATTTTCAGTAAATGAAAAAGATGAGTGGTCATAGTTGTGGCCAAGCTTTCCCAACTGTACTGGGATAATGTGGTTTGGAAGTTGTTTCTAACATGAGTGCCAAAGCATCAGAGTAAGCGGATGAAGTTTTTGTAAGAGGTGGAGGCAGGGCTGCCATCCAGGAGGGTCAAAACAGGATCAGTCTGATGTAGAATTAAGGTGGGAGCAGAGAGCGCTCCTGTACACAGTACCTTGCCTGAAATAAGCTTGTACCAAGGACTGACTTTTCTCCTAGAGAAGGAATTAACATTTCTTTGGGCTGGAAAGGGGAGAAGTGACAATCATTTCTGGTGTAAGAAAGCTCTAGCAGTCTGTCATGCTGCTGCCAGTATGAAATGACTTGAAAAGCAAACAAACTGTGTTTTACTACGTTGTTCTGAGAGTATTTGACAGCCCCTGAACAGAAAATATCTGGATTTAGGCAGTCTGTGGAGATAAAGGTTTGATCAGTTTTCTGGCTGCAAGCATGATTTCTACTGGGAAGGGCTAAAATGTACTTCTCCTAAATGGAAGAACTGGCAATGTCAGGACCCAGGTTTCTATTGTGCCAGACTGACTCCTCTTTTCTTTGTTGATTTTGTGTTTTGTTAGCTAAATGATGGTTAGAAGTACATAATAGATATTTCTGTAGTCTTTATCTTTTTTGAGAGATTATTTTTAGTTTCTAATTTGAAACAGTCATGCTTTAGTTTTGTGCAGTATAAAGATAGTCTAGATATTCAGGTGGACAAATCACTTTTCTTATTTTGTCTTTTTAGGAGGCTTGTGTGTGTGTTGTAGTCTAGCCTCTGATACTCCTGATGAAATCATGTACTCCATATATTTTTTACATAAAGGTAAGATTAACCTGTTAACTTACTATGCTTTGTTTTGGAGAATGTCACTGTGCTGAAAGAGTCACAGAATGCCTTTCAAAACAAATAACTACCAGAGTCTGCAGACAATAAACTACTGTGGCTGGTGTTTAAAGACAGCAGCTGCCTTTAGCTGCAAAGTTGACTTTCCTGCTGTAGACTTCCTGCCTGATGCTGAATGAGTAGCTTCAAACCAGTGGCCTTGTAAATGCTTAATAATTTGGTCCCTTATTTCTAGCCAGACTTTCCGGCGTGCTGAGCACAGACATCAATGAAATCTGTGGGAGCTTGCAGGTGTGTTGTACTTCTGCCATAAGGCATTTGTATGGGAAATAGAGCCAACAGCTCTTAGCTTGAATATCTGTTTAGAGTTCCAGTTTAACATGTCATTTTCACAGCAAGAGGTGCAACACCCACTGATTCTAAGAATAGTTGCTGTGTAAGTGGTGCTCTAGCTCCTAAAGTTAAGACCTTTCTTTGTTTTAAAATAATAAAAACCACGGCTTGATTCTGAGCAGAATAAAACTTGTTGTTAGCAAGATTTTCTCATTTGATACATGGATGAGAGAGGCGAATTATTTCTCAGTTGAGAAGCTGCCTAGTACGGAATAACTGTGTTCAAGAGGACAAGATAGCTCTGTCCTACCTTAGGTGTTTGCTTTCTTGTGTCAGGATACTTTATGTCAGAACAGCACTGACACGTTGCTTTGCTGCTGGAACATTTTGGGATGGAATGAACTACATTTCTGTGTTCTTGAAGGTATTAACAAATTGGAAAAGTCCTTTTTGGGTGTGGCACACTGTACATGGCACAGCTGTGAAGGGCTGATTTTCCCAGATGTGCTTGGTGTGTAGCCGGCTGGTTGCATTGCTTGGAGCCAACCACAGCCCTTGTACATCCTGATCTGTACTAGGAAGAAACTGAGGATAAATATGGTTACATTGAGTAGCTAAGTCTGAAATGACCTCCATGGATGGAGCTGTTTGGTGCAGAGCTGTTTGTGGGTTCATGTAAGATTGGTCGGTCATACAAGAGGCTTTTAAGACTGGTCCTGCAGTGATCCACAGAAGCAGTGGTATATTGGGTCCATAAGCCATATTTTGGAGATACATAGGGAGTTCAGTTTGTTCTGCAGCATCTGTGAACTCATCTGGAAATTTCCCATCCCTGTTAAAGCCGTCACTGCAGCATGAACAGGGGAGTTGTGCTGTTGCAGTTCTATCCTGCAGTGCCGATATTAGCTTGCATGCACTTGAGGCAGGTAACAAAGTGGTGATAATGAGTATACTGACTCGTTGCAAGCAAACTTCGGTCAGTATTTTGTGTGAAAAATTATTTGTTTGATACCCCTTCATCTCTGATGGTGCTGTTGGTCTTGGAGGGCTCTTTTTTTCTCTTTTAGCAGCATATATTGAGCACATTTCTCTGCTAGGGTCAGGAAGTAATTTCCTGGATGAGTGACTGAAATGCAGCTCATGGGCAGCTTTTTTTCCTTGGTGGTCCTGTAAACTGTGGATTTTATATTGAATTTTCCTGCACCATTAAGTAACATCCTGATCATGACACCATTATTTAATCTTCAGTTTTTCTCAGAGACAGAGGAAGTTTGAGGGCTTTGTGTCATTCTTGCTGGGTGCCAGAAGAAGTGTGGTACAAGTCTGGAATAAAACAACAGCTGTGCTGATGCAAAGCCCATGCAAACACAGCAGGTCTGACACTGGCCTATGTTTAAACTGAGCTGAACTAAATTAGAGCAATGGGGCATGCAGATAAACAAACTGGGAATTCTTTAGAGGAGTTGAAAGATCACCAAAATGTGAAGCACAACTTATATAGAGGATTTGTGTTGGGGTTTTTTTTTTTTTTTTTGAGGAAAGGTATTTTTACCCAAGCTTGCCCTGGGATGGAATGTTTCTTTAAACCCAAACATAGGCTGTGCAGTGCATGGCTAGTTTTCACACAGTAAAGAACTGCATTGTGTAGGTACAAGTTTACTAAGTGTGCAGCAACTCTGTTTAGGATGAAGTAAATCTCGGGTGGACAACCTCATAAGACAGTCTCAAATATCCTTGTTTGGGTGTATTGGCACTGATGAAGTTTCCAGCTATAAAGCTGGGTTGTAACAAATGGTGTTTATTGTTTGGAGTTTTTGAAAGTATTATTATTTTTCCCCAGGTTACAACAAAACTTTTACGGTTTCTCTAGAAAGAACAGAATCTCATCAATTGAAGGAAGTGGCTTTTATGAATCTTGGTAGGTTACTTGGGTTACTTCCCTGTGTGATTGCCATTCTCTGTCCCTGGTAGGAAGACAAATCACTAACCCTTCTCTAGAAGGAATGGATTTTTTTTCTTGACTTTAAGTACTTATGTTATTTTACTGCTTTTTTTCTGCTTAACTTTTATATTTGGCATTTGGTATCGTGACACCTCACTATTGGTTAGCAGCTTCCTCTGAAATTGCCTCGGAATCTGCTCTGGACATCAGCTGCTGAGTGCTTGAGTGTCTCAAGTCTCTTGAATCCACCCCTGGAAACCCAAATGTACCACTAGTGTTTCCTGTGTTAATACAACAGCAGCTTTTAATTAACTCCTTTTATACTTCCTAGATATAATCAATTCTACCACAGAGAACTGGGCCAAGATGAGAATCATGTGAAACAGCCTCTTAAAGCAAATAAGGGATCAAGTGCTAAACTGACCACTGTTGTTTCTTTAAATAGACTATTATGTGGCTGCTTATTTGCCTGGCCAGTTCCTGCACCTCCTGAATATCCGACATCCTGACCTGCTGTGCCATAGTTTATTTCTGACAGGTATAGTAAGACTGCTGCTTGAAATAAATTTTATTGTGGTTGTGGAAATTTGTTCAAATGTCTACATGAAAATTGTATTTCTCAATGTTTCCTTTATTGCACAGTGTTCTGAAGAAGGAGGGGTACTGAAAAAATAAGAATGGCATTTTTGCCACTTTCCATTTTAGAAAGAAAAGATGAAGTGACATTTCATACTTCATGTATTACAGATTTCTAGCTTATTATGAAATGGTAGAAGACCTTTCACTGAATTTGAAGTTCTCTGCCTTGGTTTCATAGTTTCCCTTCCCCCATCTTTGCACATGGTTCTTGGTCCTTCACTGTTCTCAAATTTCACATGGAGATGTAAATTTGATTTTACATTTCCTTCCTCCAATTGAGTTCTCTAAATGTGTGTGTTTGGAGGGTGTGGAGAGAGGAAATCTGTGTTTCCTTCACCTGATCAGGCTGATGCAATTAAATTTAGAGTCTCATCTGAGAGGCACATTATTCCATTTCCAATAAACATGTCCTTATGGGAAGTGGTTTATTTTTGGAAGTGGGGTGCCTTTGTTTGAAAACAGAAATCTGTTGTTCTGATTGGGTGAAGGAGACTGTGGAAACTGGTGCAGGGGCGGCATCACAGGAAACTAATACCTGTTTTATATGGATAATGAAATCCTGTTCTGCTAAAAACGAGTGGGAAGCATCACTGTTGTGTGGTGGGCCTGATCCCCCTGATGGAAAGGGTCTGAAATATGGTACCTGTACAATACCATGGTGGTGAACCTTAGTACTAACATAAATAAAGTGGTTTTGGTCTGATGCTTCGGTGAGTAATCACAAGGCAGAACCTTCCTGTTCTGGCCACTGTGATTGATGGCAAGAGATCCGAGAGTACAAGTTTGTATCATGATTCTGCCTGTGAGCAGTTCTGAACTGTACCAACTGTACCAATAGGTGCTAATTCCAGTGCTGAACTTGTACTGCTGGCCTTGTGCCCTTCTCTGTTCCATCACATGTACTCTGCTTTGCCTCAAGACAGCACTGTGAGCCTTGAATCTGTGCACCTTCTCTGTGTGAGCAGTAGGGAGGGAGAGAACTGAGTATGGACTGCACTCCTTATCCACTTCCTGTATCCAGACAGCACTATTTCTCCTCTTCTTCAGCATAAAAATACCAGGGCAGCTAGTGCAAGAGGCAGACTGTTTCTTACTGCTAGGAGTCTTAAGAGAAATACTGGTAACAGCTGAATTTTATGTTCTTACTCCTTTTTGTTCTCAAACCAATGTTCTTCAGGTGAGGATGCAAGAATTGACACGTTACAAAACTGTTCCATCCGATCCCCACTCGTGTCAACAGTTTTGGATTGCAAAGCAGGGAGTCTGTATGCTGTGAGCATCAGTGACAGTACCTTGCTGCAGCTCCTACAGAGGAGCAAACGAGACAGTGAGAGATTGGCAGCTCTGCATTGTGCCCTGCTCTACTTCCAGCACACAGAAGATTTGGAAATGCAGGTGGGAAAAGAGCCTCCTCTAATTTTGTTTTCAGTGACTGATGGTTACGTGAAGCAGGGTCAGGGCATGAATGATATCAAAGAAAGGTCCTGATTCACGTGGACCTTTTGGCCGTACCAGGAGGCTCATCAGCTGGGCTGCCCTAAACCCCTTTACTGGTCTAGGCTGTCCTGAAAACCACTTGTATCTACATCACTATTTCGTGACAAGTGTTATTACCAAACCCAAAGTTTTATAGCCTCTTACAACATATTCTCAAAGGGACAAACTCCCTCTTCTCATTCTGACAGATTATTCGGTGGATTTCTGAGAACATGTCGACATGTCATTCTTTTGACGCCATTCAAGAATTTATCATTGGTAGGTATTTTTTTTCCTGCATTCTGAGTTTTCCTGCATGCTCTAGTTGTCACTGAAGGAGAAGTCACGATGTTACAAACTCTCTTATTTCCAAAATTTTTGATTATGATTTATGTTAACCGACCTGCATTTTATGGTGTTCAGAGACAATGTCAGTAGTTTAGAAGATATACAGATATTTCAAAATCAGAGTGGCAGTAAAACTTTTCAAATACATTCTTCTTCCCTCTAATGGGACAAATGGATTTATCATTGTTTTAGGTCTCCAGAGACCAGAGCTGAGGAACAAATCTCCTCTAGCCTAACTCAAACCATTTTTTCATAAAGATTTGGCATATCATGATATTCTCTTGTAGTAGCTGACTCCTCAGTCTATCCAGTGCATAGTCTTTGTACAAAGGACCCCTGCAGTGCTGAGCTGTAGCCAAGCAGCTGACCCAGCCCTGCAGCCATCTGGACTTCTCTTCCTCCTTTTGTGCACAGAATGGGACCAGTTCCACCATGGAGGAAGCTGTTTCAGTGCAGCAGCAGGATTTGTCCCAAAAAAAGTGTCAGATAATGAACTATGAAGCCTACTCTTGTTAACTGATAGTTCATACAATCTTGCCCTTATAAGTGTTTTTACATTGCATTCAGCCTCCCTGTACTGCAGAATGTGTCCAGAAACTCAAAACCTGGATAAACTTTTGCCCTACACATCATTGCTTGACTGGATTGGGGTAAGATAACAGCTGGTGCTTTAACTGATAGCTAGAGGGTCTGTTTTTTCTCCTTTAATATGGCTTTTAACTTGTGTGTCTTACCTTTTCATAGATATGCTCTAAATCAATATCTGTGCTTTATGCCTGTTACAGTTTGCCAAGTCTTACCCTTTGTGGTGTTTTCCATAAGTAAGGTTTTTTGCAACCAAAGCATTTATAAAACAAGAACAGCTGCTATAATCAAATGGATGATTAAATATCTCAGTTTTCATAATGAAGTATTAATTTATTCTGTATCATATGAGGTTTATAATGGATACAGAATACATTTAACAGCAAAATCATGCAGATATTTCCAAGACAAACAGTATCAGTAGAGTTAAGATTTATGAGTAAGCTTGCAGAAGTATATAAAATAACTTCAGACAAGACTTTACAGTTAGAGCAAATAGCATATTTTAATTTCTTTGACCAGACACTGTTCTAATATGTTGTCTTTTTTAAAATGAGGTTATGGTTTTGGCTAGCTAGTTACTTTCACAGAGGAAATGGATAGTAGAGATTCACCAGATCCCAAACAGGCCCATGTTCTATGCCAAATTATAAGACTGTAAATAATTTGTCCATATTTCTAGGTTGTCCCTGGAGTAATATGTGCAACAGACATTATTTCCCTACCTGTGTTAGAGGTAAGTTCCAGTACAAAACCATTTTTTATTTGCAGATTAGGAGCTGCTATTTTTGTGGGAGAGGGGTGTGCTAAATACTAATGAAGCAGTGTCCCTGCAGCCCTATCCAAAATAAGGTATGAACAGAAAATTGCCCTATGCATTTACTAAAATATCAGTTATTCAGTCTGATGCTTGCTAGCTCAAAGATGTATTTTTAATTCCCTTTCTGAAGACACTTCTATTCAACAGGGAGGATTCTCCAAGAATTAATCTTGTTAGATCTGATTGATACCACTTCATTTTGTGACTTTGGTAGCTGAAGGCAGAGTTGCCATTGACATAACAGACACACAGGATTTCTGTGCCCACTTTGAGGGATTTTTCGTTGTGCTGCCATTGGTATGAATGGTTTGTGACCCTCTCACTTTGTTTTGTCTGGAGCATCCTGTGATTGCACTGATGTCAGGGCTTTGGCTACTAAATCTAGACAAATTCCTGCACAGCCTGGAAAAGGCAATGAGCTGGATGGGGAGAGCACACACTGTTTGGGTAGGAAATTGTACTTTCCGTTGAAAACAACATGAATGATTCTTCCCGTCTTCCCATTCCACTCCCTCAGCTCCAGTTTATAGAGGTACATGAAATTTTCCTAAGTATTCCTGTACAAAATCTGAAATTTTAATAAGCAGTTTGTTGTGGAGAGCTAATGGGAGGAGTTAAAAGTTTAGACACAGTAGTACCAGCAACACATGGGATTAAACTCTGGATACATGACAATATTTGTTCAGTCTTTAAAGAGGTGAGAGTCTGTTTCTTTCCCAGTGCTTATAATTAGTCATAAAGCTTCACCCTTCACAAAATTTTTTAAAAGTCAGTGAAATAGTCCACTGCTTGCTCACTCTGCAGCAGTGCATTACAGCTGTGCTGCACAAATTCGTGAGGTTCCTGGTTCCTGTCAGGAAATCAGGCTTCGCATGCTTTGATTGGGGAGGTTGCCCTGAGAGCTGGGACACCTGGGAAAATCAGATCTTGAGAAAATTTGTTGCCAGATAATCCGTGTAATTCACTGAGGTCAAAGTTAGCAGGCCTTTAATTTGTCTGAGATTGAACCTCAAGCCCCTGGGGACACATGCCTTTAGCAGCTATACTTCCTGATTGTGGAACTCATTTCCTATTTCTGTCTGAAACCTAAACAGATTGAAAAGGTCAGAGTTGAACTAATGACAAATATTTCCTGCTACTTTTGACTGCATTTACTCTGACTCTTGCATGAGGACAAAGATGGTAATACACAGGTTAAGGTTTAGTGCTCTGACTGCTTTGTACCACTTCAGTGTCACAAACCCACCATGGCTCAAGTTCAAGTGGTCAGTTGGTGTTTCAGTTGGTGCATGTTGTTGGTATCAGGAGTCAGACCCTGGTGATAGATCTGGTCCTACAGGTAGTATTTCTTCTGCAGACATTTTATGGCATTTCACAGACAGAATGGTGAATTGTTATTTTGAGAAGTTTTTCTGGCGTTTTCGAGCCTATGAGTTGTTGAGAGCCTTTGGGAAGACTATGTCCATGTTCACAAAAAAATTTGGATATCAGTTGTGTTTTTATCACTAAATTCCTGTTCAGCAAGATATATTGAGAGAGTCTGGGAGAAACGGGGAACGGTCAGTCCAACTGTCAAAAGGCTTTACATAAGGATTGCAATTAATAAATCTGATTTCCGCCTCCCCCCCACCTTTATAAACACAAACCAAACTTGAAGGGGTGCAAACAGGCTTGATCAGAAAGGGAGAAGGAAAGGGTGGGAGGAAGAAGGAAAGAAAATAAAATAAAATAGGAGGAGGTCCAGGAGAACAGAGAATGTAAAGTGCAAGAAGTTGTCAAAGCAAGGAAGAGACAGCCTCTCCTGCAGGCTGCCCTGAGCCACTGGGGTGCAGAGTGGTGTTTTAAGGAGTAGTTGCCTGAGCAGCTGCACAGTTTGTTACACAGCTCTCTGAATTCTGTCACTGCTGGGGAGACACATGCTTAGGTATGTATTCTTGACTCTAGAAATGCCTGCAAAATAAAAGCCTAAGAAGAGGAAGCCTTCTCTTTCTAGTCCTTGCTCTGATGTTCCTCAAGAAACAACTATAATTAAAAAAATCCTTTATTTTAAACTTTTGACTTTTTAATTAGATCTAATGCAATGCAGGCTTTCAGAATTAAAAGCAGACACCACTGAAGTCTACCACTTCCTGTTACAGATTTAGTACATGAAAGAAAATTGCTGTCTTGCTTCTCACCACCACATACCAAAGCAAGTTCAGTATGGCCTGAAGAGAGTTTTGCAGCGGTGGTGCTGTCGCAGTTGCATGGATCGGTCACTAGATGATACCCTTTTGCTGTATTTGATAGTTCTCAGGTTTCATATTGGTAACATTTAGGCAACATCCTGCAGTACTAGAATCTCATAAGATTGTAAGAGTGTAGATCTCATAAGTCAGCTCCAGCAGAGGGAACATATGGTACCGTATACACTCCTAGTTTGCAGCTGCTAAATATAACTTAACATGAAGCAAAACCCGAGATTTATTTTTCTCTACTGCAGCTACAGTAATAAAGTAACAATAGGCACTGGCAGCAAGAGGAAAGTGGCTGGCCAGATTGAGTCTTTGGAATTTATTTTCCTTGACAAATTGTAGTTTATAGTAGGAAGTGGTTTCTTCCTTCTGAGGTTTTCTTTTAAAGTTATTGTCACTGCAGAAAAGTAGAGGGGAGAGAGGAACATCCAACATGTTAATGCAAGATGGAGAAATCCTGTGAACTCAATCTTGTCTTTATTTAAATGTTGCTACTGTAGTGTCTGTATTGAGAGGTACTTGGAAGAGGGGCAAGAACAGATAGTACCATCTCTTGTTTTTTTTAAACTGCCAAAAAAATTTGCCTTAATCTCATCTCTTCCTCAGTGATGATCACATCTCCCCCCCCTTTATAAACAACAGCTTTAAATCTTTATACCCAGTCCAAGAACTAGCTCAGGAAACCAGTGTGGTTTTGTTTGGTTTTTTTTCATCCTGTCTGTTCACAGCTGAGTTTAAATTAATTTTAGCATTAGAGTCAAATGCTTTAGAATTGATATGGGAATGTTTGGATTTTATTTCTTTTCTGGGATGAGGCACTAATTTTGAGGATGGTAAATGGATGTTAGCAATCTAAATATTAATGCAGCTTGAAAATAGTGGCAGCCTGCAGCTGTCAGGGCCACGGTGGTATTCCTCTATTTGGAACTACCACAAACCCAGAATGGGATTTATTTGACCAAATGTAAACATTTATATCTATGTTAGTTGCCTAAGGCTCCTTTTACAGTCAGAGGAACTCTAGACAATATGACCAGTGTAGTCTGTGGTGCAGTTCTTCCCATCCCAAACTTGTGAAATGGGTCAGATGAATTATGATACAGAAGTACTCATTCCTTCCCAGTGACTTAAAAGGATACTGAGGTGGCAAAGTATCTACACTAAAGGCACCAAGTCTTGACCTCAAGTTTAAGTAAGTGCTACCCCTGCCATGAATCAAGAGAAAGTTTAGCTGCTTTGGTTTAACTTTTTTCACTTAGATTGGTCTGAAGCTACATTAATCACATGTCTTTGCAGTCACTTAGTGAGAGGGTGATGATTCTTTACGAGTGCAGCCTGTGTTCACGATTTCCCTGCAATACTTTGCAGTTCCAAAACCCCAAAGGCTTCTGGGAGAAACTCAACTCAAACTTGGAGACTGTGAAGTATGCAGAGCCCCACTTGCACTACCACAATAATGTGCTCAGGAGGGAATGGCGTAGCCTTTCAGAAGAGGTGAGTGTGTATGTATGCACTGAACCAGCCTCCAGAGCTGTCTCTAAAAACTGACTCTCTAAAAATTTGACTCTCTAAAAATAAAGCAAGAAATTAAACAAAAGCAGAGCTTGCACTATATTGTCATGTGGGTTAGATGTGTGTGAGTGCCTGTGAGCGTGGATAGTTGGAAGGTGGGTTCAAGTTCCACTGTGCATTATTTCCATTCAAAGGGAAAAATAGCTCAATTTCTCATCTGCATTCTGTCAGGGAGCATTTTAGTTGGTCTTCTGCTTTGTTCATTTGTGGACTTTTGTTTGTTTACAAACCAGAGGGAAGAGAGAAGAACCACAGCATATTTGAGGAATATTTTTGAAAATGCCAAAAAGTAAGTACTGGTTTCTGTTGTATTTACCCTTTCTTACTTTGTGCAAGAATGTTGGAGGATTTAGTGAGTAATTTCATTAGTTGGTTAGGTATCTGAATAGATACCTTTAAGGAAGATTATCCAGGTGAAAATCAATTATTGGAGTCCTTGTAATCACTATGAGATGATCTGAAATACACACAGGCTTCTAGAGCTAGGGAATTTATAATAGATATGAAGAGTTATTCTTATACAACCTAGACAGATATAATTTTTTTAATGCTATTTAATATTTTTACTAAATGTACTCACATGTACTGTTCTCATTTTTCTTTATCTGTCTTTGAAAGATCAAAGATTCATTTAAGTGTTCTTATGACCTTATGAAATCCTGTAGAGTAATGCATATGAAAGACACTGATTTTTGTTTCAAACCCCAGGGTGCTTTCTCATCTAGACACTTGGGACTCTGGTAAGTAAAACTTGTCTTGATGTAGGCCTTAGCTGTAAGGTTTGTTTTAGTATTTCCATCTAGCTGTTGTTTGCTAAGAATAAATTGCTGTATGTGTTTTCAGCACAGAAGAGTTTGAGGAGTTAAGATAAGCAGTTATTAAGTTGGAAGAAAACTTTCGTGTACTGACTAGGAAATGCTTGAAAATAAAGTTCCAACTTCATATTGGATCTAACAAGATAAGCAGTAAAACTTTGCCTGCCTAAGGATTTTCTCCTTCAGTGACACCATGTTACTGCTGAGGTTTTGTTTGCTTACAACTGACTTTGCAACAGTCAGAACTTGTGCAGGAGATTAGAGCTGGTGAAAAATCATGGTGTAGAGAAGGCAGATGTAATTAATTTCCCTAGGCCAGCAGCACCTGAGATTTTGTCATGCTCAGTTCCTCTGTCACAAATAAGTAAAACTGAATTTAGTAGTGAACTGTGTTTCTGCTCTTCACACATCAGTGCCTCCTGTGTGCCCTGCCACTGTGTGCTGGGAAACGATGCTGATCTAAGTGCTGCTCTCACCTTTTATTACCATGAATTTTCAGTGCACTCATTTCTAGCCCCTAACACCAGTCATCTGTGCCACTGCGAGTTATTGCAGTGGGCTCTGACTTTAAGGGGCCTTGTATCAACTCAGTGAGTCTCAGCTTCGTGCTTTCAGAGGTGCTTATTGATGAAGCAGTCAGATGTTTAACTGTTAATAAAGAATTTCTAAATAGCTGCCAGCTAGTAACAAGCATCAGTATAGTGTGTCTTCCCTGTAGATTTGTCCTCAAGTCCCTTAAAATCAAGCAGCACAGGTCTTTGTACTGCTAAGTGGTGAAGTAATTATATTTCAAGGTGAGCAAAAATAGCTGAAAATTTGTAAAAAATTAGTGCTTGATGCTGTAAAATGTTGACTTGGTTTCATGCTACATGATGAAATAGGAGATTGTTTTTCTTCCTTTGCTGTTCGTAGACAGGAAGCACTGATTAGGAAATACAGGTTATTAATTGTAGTAGATGCTATAACCTCCTTCCATTTATTTAGAAAATTGTGTTCTTTTCATAATGGTCTGCAAATCTGAGTAACAGGAGCCACACCATGAGAGAGAACCAGGAAAGTGGGATGTGATTCCCTGGAGTATTTCCTTCCTGTCTAGCCATTTCCTTGGAAAACCCATGCAGCTGTTTGAGCTTGTTTGTTTGTAAATGACGAGATCTAAATAGCACATGCACTTGCACTGGTGTTACCAGAAGGTTCTCTGTGCCTCTTTGCTCTCTTGAGTCACCACACTGTGACAACTCTTAAATATCAAAGGAAAGAGGAAGAAGAGAGCAGATAAAGGGTGATTTTTCCATTTCTCAGTTCTCTTATGCAGTCCATGATTCTCCACTATCTTAGTTCTGTAGCTGAGTAGATCAAACCACAACTTCTGTTTGTTTGTGTGTGTTCCTAAGTACTTTTGAAGCTGGTTGAAGTCTCGTGGTATTTCTGTAGTGTCGTGTCCTTGAATGATTGTTGCTCTGTTTATTCCAGAGGCGAGGCTGGTCCCTCTCTTTGAAGAGGAGGATTATCAGCAGCAATTACTGATGGGACTGGTATGTGCTCATCAGTGTGCACTAGGGGACGCACAACCTCCACTAATATATTAAGAGTGAGCTTCTAAGTTCCAGTGCTGAGTTCAATCTCACCCAGAGTAGCTATGGGGCAAACATAGTTCCTAAGTTTTAGAGTTCATAAGTTATGATATCATCTTAAAGGTCATCATAAGGCATAGGGGAAAAATAGCAATGGAAAGTTGATTTGTCAAAATGCTTTTTCCCAATACAATTTCAGCTGGAAACTGCTATTCTGTCTTCCTGGAGTTCATCTTAATCTGTCAGTTCTTTTTGGACTATTTTACATCTTTAAAACATTGAAGATTGGAGATCTTCTTGCTCCTCAATTTAACAGCTTTTTATACTGTCTCCTTTTCTTTCTACTTCACTGCTGGGACTGCTTCATCTTCTGCACTGTTTTCTGCAGTGCTCTCTGTAAAGGATCTACCATTTGTGTGCTTATGGGCAATATATCCTGTCTCAAACCCCTACCTATCCTACCTCTGCCTAAATACACATTTTTACTTATTTCTTTTTCTCTTACTATTAAACCCAAATGAAACTCTTCAGCATGCACTGGAAGGTCTCAGCACTGCATCTGTGAAGAGCGTATCAACACTGTCCTGCCTGTTCATCTGAGGCAATTTTTCCTTCTTTTCAGTCTTGTCACCTTGTTTCCAAGTCTTGCCTCTCATTCTCTGAAGCTTCTCTGCGTTCCTGCCCTGCTGTTTATTCAGACAGATCCAAAAAGCAGGTCACTGCTGTCCTTTGTCTATGCCTTCCTCATACCTGTATTGCTGTCTTGATACATTTGAGATGAATCTACATGTAAATTCCTTGAGACAGAGATTTTTATGTGCTCCAGCTTTACTCTGAGCTTTGAAACAAATAATGCTTCTTAGTAATTCTCAGCAAGAGCCAGCATGGACTTGAGTTGCAATCTGAAGCCATGTGAGGTCAGCAAATATTTCAGAAAGGAGAGGGTAGGGAGTGGCATGAACTGTATGATAACAAACACCCAATTTTAAAGACTTTACAATTAATGTTTAACCTGAAATTGCCATTAATCACTCTGGTTCTCCGGTTCTTGGCTACTACCACAAACTGTACTTGAGCTCATTTTCCCTGAGAGATTTTATGTAATACTTAGATTCTCAGGAGCCAATGCTCATATTTAAATCCTTCTTTCACCCTGTTCACTTGGCTTGACACAGAGAGATGTAAGAACTGTAAGCTTTTTCTCTTCAGTGTCACTGAGAGTTCAACCTAGCACTCATTTTGCCAAATTTGCACCAAGTAACCGTCTAGAATATTCTCATTTGCTGTTGAGTTTAGCAAGATGGAACAGTAGCTTGGGATCTCACTCTGAACTGGAGTTTTGTAATGCAGAAACATTTTGTTGAGTCAATGCCTATTGATGTGGCCCTGCACCTGCTGCTGCTTTTGTATCTCTTTGAAGATGCTCAAGGACACTGAATTGTTGCCTTTTTTTTTTTTTTCTAGATGGTTGCTCAGCTAAAGGATCACCTTATGAGACATCTACAGTATGTAGGAAAAAAAAAGATTGACCAAATAGTTTTGGATTACGTTGCAAACCTGGTTAGTTGGATTTCATAATCACTGTTTTGAGTAAGCATGCATTTGTTGGATGGTAGATCCTTGGGTATGTAGGATTTGTATATACATGTATATATTAGATGGGAGAAGGTTGTTTTTAAGATATTTAAACATATTTTTCAGCTTAATATTGTGTATATTGATAAAGGAAATGCATTATATATATTTAAGTATTTTTAAAAGAGTTATACTGGTTACTCAGAATACAGAAAAAACTGTTCTCTTTACAGCTTGTACAAATATGCTCTACTCTCAGAAATGAAAATGGGAACTCATCCTAAAAGTTCAAAGAATGATCATTAGATCCATTTAGTTTCCTAACTGCAAGTCCTGAATAATAGAGGTGCCACCAGGGGAAATAAAAATTGATTAAAAAAGGATTTCACTGCAATATGACACTACAATATGGGTAAAGCATCACCACTGCTACATACTGCCTTCACTGGGCTTTTTGTGTGACAGGAGACAGAGTTTTGCATTAAGGGATCTGTGTAAAGTACAGTGACAATTTTTCTGTCTTTCCTCCTCTTAAAAGAAACTTAAAAAAAAACCACAACTCTGAAACCTGTGACTGCTGTGCACAGAAATTATTGTACCTGGTTTTGTTTGTCTCGACATCACGTCCTCTAAGCACAGAACACAGTTCACAAAAGCTCCTGTGGCAACTACTAAATCCTGTTCTTCGTGCAAGCCCTGCCACAGTGTTCAATAGAAACTCCCCACTGTGCTATTTTCTGGGAATGGGAACCTTGGGAAACTTTCTTGAGGCTGCTGATGCCTGCATCTCTTCAGAAGGCCTGTGCAAGTCAGCTCTGCTGTCAGTCTTACGAGGGTCTCTGAACCGCTGCATCTTCACTGCCATTACTGACTTTTCAGGCCTCACTTCATAGTTTGACAAGTTATTTCACTGGTGATTGGCAGGCTTTTCTGTATCTGGGTGGGAAAGAAGGAAAAACCAGTGGCTGATTAAAACAGGAACAGTACAACATGAACCAAAGCTTTGTACCTGAAAATGGTAGTGAAAAAGCACAAGTGGAATGTTTATTCTTCTTTCATTCGGTTTCTAGTAATAGTTTGTTTGCTTTTAATAAAAACTTAGGATAAAAAAAATGAAAACACCCATACAACCTTGATCTGCAAGACTAAATTATTGTAGACTAAACCTTGCAAGATAAACCTCAGCCCATTAGTGAACTCTCAGGATTAATTTTTTTTATTGTCACTAACAGTAAGAATTCTCTCCACTCAGTTGACAGGCTTATTCTTAGAAAAGCTACTATAAACAAAGATAACCCTGAGATTAGCTCAGTTGGTTACAGCATGGTGATAATAACACCAAGGCCATGGGTTTGATCTCTGTATGGTCCACTCACTTAAGGCCTGGACTTGATGATCCCTGTGGGTCCCTTTCAACTTAAAATATTCTGTGATTCTGTAATAATGTGTCTCTAAAAGTTGCTTCTGCCCTCTGGCTGGTGCATGTTAGGTACTACTTGGAAAACTTTAAAATTATGTCATTGTTAAACTGGGGTTTTCCCTCATCTTAATTGGAAACTATTAAATCTTAAACCTTTCTGTATCTTAAGTGTTTGAGTTCTTCAAGGGAATGACTTTGTTTGAGTCTTCCAACAGTTATTTGTAGCATCAGCAGCATTTAGCTGAGCTATTGAAACTAGTGAAACAGAAGAGACTTGAAATTATTTGCCTGTCTGTTTGCCATCATAAAATACTTTTTTATTATGTTCAGGAGCCCGGCAGTGGCTCAGAGTAGGGCTCTGTGGTGTGTAGTCACTGTATAAATCAGTTACAGCTGAAGTCAGAGTAGCCAAGACCTGGGAGCACTGACAGTTTTTCATAAAACAACAGACAAGGGCTGGTTGCTGTCAGAGAGCTGGGTGTTCTGTATACAGAGAAGTAACGTGGGGAAGTGTGACTGGCATGTCTTGGTGGGAATTCCTTGTTTACCAGAGTGTGCCTGGTTCCCATCCCACATGCCACTCGCCTGCAGTTGGTTTTTGTGTGTCCATAGTCTCTCTCTCTCTCCTGCAATTACTTTATCTTGGCTTTACTGCATATCTGTTCTTTCACTCTTTGCATTTCAGTGAGGCAGGAAAGGGGAGAAATAACTTACAGAAGCAGTGTGACATTTGCTGTCCTGACAGCAAGCAGCAGGGGAGGCAGGGTGAACAGGCAGCCTGTGGCACAGGAAAGAGGCAGACCTGAATACACTTGGTCTGCAATCACTGCAGTAGCTGCACCTTTCCCTCTGATGTCTGTGGCCATTTCCTTCTGATGTGGGCTCAGCTGCAGACGAATAGAAGACAGACACCATTTGGATTTGAGTTTCCTCGGCAGGAATTGTCATATCCCCTGTGCAGGAGGAATCTGGAAGACAGCAAGACCTTGTCTCACTCCCTTTTCTCCTTTGCTCCTGATTCTTTTCTTTGGCTACTCCTGTGTCTTTGCTATGGAAACAGCCACAGGAGATGAGCACCTGTGGTTCCTAATTACTTCAGTGGAATTTCACCCTCCTTGTTCCACAGGCAGTACTGCCTGGAAATACAGATGTTTCAAGGCAGCAAGGACAGCACTGTCAGGCTAGACCCTCCAGCATGCACTGTCTCACTGTTGGTCACATGTTCTCTCATTCGTTTAGAGCACTCCAAGGCAGATGACTTCTGGTACTTCCCCCAAAAAACTTCATATTGCGTGTCCTTGTTACTCAATGAAAAATGGCCTTGTCTGGTATGGGTGTAGCTCTTAACTTGGCTCCCCCAGAGACCTCTGCTAACCTTGGACAAAAACTGCCTGTGCTCCCTCTATCAAACAAATAATGTTTCCTTTCTCTCATGAACATTATCCTGTGTGTTATATTGTGCAAAGAAGTTTGATACGTGACTTCTCTTTCTGTGTGTGTTTTCTGCAATGTCCATGCTAGATGTTCATCTCCAAAGCAAGTCATGCTGTTGGTAAAGGTGTCACATCACAAGCATGCATGTATTTAAGATTCAAGTATGTTGTGATAGCAAGGTTGACTATGACTTAAGAAGTTGTTAGCTTTCTATACCCTGTGAAAACCATAAAGTGTGCTATGATACTAAGAAAAAAAATATTCATTCTGGAGTATCCCTCTCCTGAAAACCATTTTTGTTGCACAAATAATAAGTGGTGATTTTGAAGCTTGAAAGAACCCTCCCTTCACTTCAACACTTATCTTCAGATCCAGCTGCAGCTCATGATGCAGAGGCCTTAGCTGTACCCTGTGTGCTGGCCAGGGGTGAAAGTCATTCCAACAGCAGGTGCAGTTCTTGTGACCCTTGTCTGAAAACTGGAAATCACTCATTTCCTGGAAAACTTGCTATACTCCAGAAAGATTAAACTGGATCTTTCCACTGCATCTAGAAAGTGTAGAGATGTAAAATATTAGGTGGTTATTTTGCATCAAGTAGCTGTGTAAGCCTGGCTCAAGTGGTGGTGGAGGGACAAGGTGTTGTCTTGTAGAGCTTTCTGGCCAAGGTGCAGAGGAACACTGAGGAGCAGCACTGAAGACCAATATTCCAGATCTGGCCTTTGCATGTCAACATCTCCCATGTGTCCCGTTTCCCTCTTGCTCAGAGCCTGTGACAAGTTAGACATTGGAGAGGGCAAAGCCAATGAGGGAAAAAGGATTTCTGGATTATGACCATCTGGAGCAGGGAAAAGGGTTTGTAACTTCTCGTGACACCTCTTTGCAGAAGAGGGGTCGGACTTGCTTCCTGAAAGTTTCCTGGGACTGATTGATTGCTGTGCTTTGAGGGCCAGAGATAAAAGACTCAGAGGAAGTGTCTCAGTTGTGTTAGGGAGATATGGAAGTGGTTACACATGACTGCTGTGAGGAAGTTATTTCAGCTCTTTCGTGTGTGGTTTCTCTTTCAGCTGCAGAAGCTGAGATGGCCCAAGTGTGAGAATGGGGCTTGTGGCTTTGGTGTGCTGACTGTCTGTAGTTTGGGAGCACAAAGAAGCAATAGTATGGGCCAAGGGATTGTTTTATCTCACTGTGGACGAAAAGGAAACTCAATAGAGGAGGAGAGGCATTTGCTTGTCTCATCTTCCTGCTTGCCAGGACTAGATTTGAGATTCCTCCTGCAGACTTTTCCTGGCAAACTGAGGATTCCACTGTCTTCAACATCATCCACTTTTGCTGAGCCCTTGGGAATGTTCCTTGCAAAATGCTCAGCAACTTGGACGTGAAGTTTTGCTTCCGTGGTAAATGGTTCTTTGAGAATTTGATGGAAAAGCAGGAGATGAGTTATCTCCAAGAGGCACCATGTGCTAAGTTGCTGTAGGTCTTGCACAATGCTTTGATGAACCAAAAGCACCTCCAACTTCTAGAATATTGCAATACAGTTACAATTCAAATTTTAATAACTTTACCTTTTGAGCCCCTAGGAAAAAAAAAAAAGTAGGAGTCCCATGAGAAGATTTTAACATAAACTGGTGTGTGAAATGAATGAAGGCCAAGGGCCTGCTGTATACAGGCTTCTGGTAACATCCAGTCTTTTCTTTGTTGTTTTAGCTGAATCTGATACACCGAATAATGAAAGAAGTTTGGAGGAGATACCAGCTTCATTCCTGTGTCTTCTGCTTGTAAGCAAGTCATTTGTTAAAGTTTTCAGCTTGGCTTTTAAAATACGGGCATAATGAATTTGGTCTTCAACAGTACCACTGGTTTGAACAGTCAGTGCTTTTGCTGCTGTGAATGTCAATGTGACTGTCACCTATAGTTCCTAATGATCCTGCTGGCCCTCTCTAAATTAGTTTAAATTATTTTAACTATTAAATATTAAATATTTTTAATTATATTAACCAAACATTTCTACAGCTGGAGTTCAAACTTGCTGAGTTTATAGTTGTCCTAAGCTGGTAGTGGGTGTTAAACACCTGTAAAAGCCAAGTCCCTTACACCAGCACCCTTTCGTCTGTTGCTGTTGGTTCCAGGTGCTGCTGAGAGATTTGCAAATATGCAGCAGTGGGGGGAGGAGATGGGGACACCAGAGCAACTCTGTGTGCCAGCACTGGGCAGCTGGTGCTGTTGGGTGACAGACACCTCAGTAAAGAAGGCAGCATCTCCTGGCACTTCACCCCAAATGCAGGCATTTAGTGCACATGTAGTACAGCAAATTGACCATCTCTCCAGCAGAGTGTGGGCACCTCAGGTTCTAAATATGTTGCTCCTTCATTAACTACAGTGATGAAAGAGGAAGTGCAGGAGAGTTTGCGGTGTTCCACATCATGAGTCGGATTCTGGAAGCAGCAAATGGCATGTGCATGCCTTTACCTCCTGGTAAGTCCTATGTTTTGCTGTTTCAATCATAACTGAGGAGAGCAATAAATTCCTCCCTTGAGAGCACTGGTTGCAACGTGTGTCAAGTTAGCTGTGGCAGTATTGAAATCTAGTCAAGACAGTTACAGAGGAGAAGGCCTTTGATAAACATGTGCAAGTGAAATGAAGCAAAACTAAATAGTTTTCAGAAACAAAGACAAGACAGAGGTTTCCAGTGGAGTGCTTGGGTTCAGCCTTACCTTAGAACTAAGATTTAGACTCCTTTCATTTCTATATGTTTTTAGGAAATGGGAGTTCAGTGTCTAGAGCCACAAGGGAAAATTCCTACCCTGGAGCAAAAAGAGTGTTTTTTCTCATGCTGTTGCTCTGCTATTATTTTTACAGTTTTATCCTGAAAGGATTACCTCCAGGCTTGACAGAAAAGTTGGTCTTGGTAGTAGAATTTGACTTCCCAGAGCTCCATGTAATCACTTATGGCCTTTTCAAAGCACTTGCTTATTTTTGTGAGGGAAAGACTTCTTAACATCTTAATGTTTTCTGATTCCTATTGACTCTTCCTAGTTTGTATTTCCTGATCTGTCTTCAGTCTTTGAAACTGTTTTTGGTATGAGTTGTCCATCAGTCCATCTGGGCACAAATGCTGCCATGCAGTCATGTCATATGATAACAAGCCTGTCGTTAACAGAGGCTGTGGGAGTGTGTGGGTGGCAGCAACAGACTGAGGGTGGTGAGACCTCAGGTTTTGATTAATTAGGAGGAAAGAAAGATATAAAAGACAAATTGATAAAATAATTCAGATATGAGGCAACAGCTTGGAGATGTTTAGTGACTCTGTATGACTTTGATGACTGTTTTCAGTCCCTTTGACTTTGTTCTTTCTGATGGGATTGTCCTTGAGAGGACTCAAAAGATGGCTAAATAAGAATAAATGTCTTGATAAACTGATTTCTTCAACTAGAAACAATCAAAAATTAAGGGGAGTGATGGCTTTAGCTAGATTAATGCCAGTCTCTAATAGAGACTTAGGAAAAAAGCCCCATATTGCATCAAACAACTTTGCCTCTCTCATAGGTTTTCACACTCTGCACTTGGGTCTTGGTGTTCGTTGTCTCCCTCTGCACACCCTCCTGCACTACATTGATATTGGAGTCTTGCAATTGACAGAAACGTGTGTCAGGAAATTGCTGAAAGGTACAGTGAGCATTAAGTGTTTCATTTGCTAGCAACCAACTAACTGGGAGTGTTGTCCTTCAAGCCACTCAGCTCGGACACAGGATTTATTGCCCAGGACACTCAGCTCCCCTTAGAGTGTTGTTTCAGTGAGGGCTGTAGCTGATGGTGTTGCCCACCTGAAAGGGCTCAAACTACATGATTGGCTTTCTCATAGTACACAAATTAAAATCTGTTTGGAGAGAATTTGAGTTTATAGCTTTTCCACTTGGGACTTCTTAGAAAAGCAAACACTAAAGGTCATAATAGAATTGGGGAATTTGTGTGACGCTATGAAAGTGCACACCTATGGGTGAGGAATTTGGTTTGCTATCCAGTCCTCAGTTTTGTTTGGAACGAGAGGAACAGGCCTGTCAGTCTGACCCCATGGCCAGGGAAGGTCATGGAGCAGATCACCCCAAATGCTACCCCAAGGCATGTGCAGAGCAACCAGGGGATCTGGCCCAGGCAGCACAGGTTTATGAAAGATAGGTGCTGCTTGGCCAACCTGGTCTCCTTCTATGACCTGGTGACACACTTAGTGGATGAGGGAAAGGCTGTGGGTATTGTCTACCTGGACTTTAGTAAAATATTTGACACCATTTCCCACATCATTCTCCCAGAGAAACTGGCTGCTCATGGCCTGGACAGGTGCACTGTTTGCTGGGTAAAATCTGTCTGGTCAGCCAGGCCCAGAGAGCTGTGGGGAATGGAGTTACATCCAGCTGGCAGCTGATGTCACCAGTGGGGTTCCCCAGGGCTCAGTGTTGGGGCCAGGCCTGCTTCATATCTCTGTGGGCAGTCTGGACAAGGGGATCAAGTGTATCATCTGTGAGTTTGCAGATGATATTGAGAATTGAAATTTTCCATTGATTTCAGGGGTGATATTTATTCAGAATGTTTTCAATGACAGTTGAAAGTTTGTTATGTGGTTAATGATTGTTTGATTAGGTTTTTTGCCTGTCTCTTGTAGATCTGGATGACACTGAACAGAATGAAAAGCTGAAATTTAGTATTGTCATGAGGCTTCCTGAGGTAACTAATGACTTTGGATGTAATTTCTTCGACTTTGGAATTGATAGGAAGTTCCTCCTCGTGTGTAGGATCAAGCCAATGGAAGACTTGGCAGTGATTCAAATACAGCCTGATTCAAATATAACCTGAACATCCACAGTTTCTCTATCTGCTGCTCCTCGCTGTAGGATACCCTGATAACTTAAATTATAGATTAGTCCCTAGTGTTTTACAGTGTCTCCATGGCCCTACAGGAGTCAACAAGACTGCTGAGTACTTGTGTGCATAAAGCAACGAGGGTTTAATGGGGTTTAAAGGGGCTTTATGGGGGTTTTGTGGGGGAGTTTTAGCATCCACAGAGCCTTTCTCACTTGTGACCTCTGCGTTTGCTTCTATACACTTTATCAAATATGTTCAGAACAGTAAAAGCTGTAAAATCTGATCATACCACAGCTCTGTGGAGGAAACTGAATTATAGGAGATCTCCCCTCAGTGAAATCTCTCAGCCTCACCCATCAGTGACTTCTGTAGCCACACAGTAATTAGTTAGAGCTAATTATTGGTGGTTCATAAAAAGTTCCAGCAGAATGAGAGATGGACTTCTCCCCTTTTGCTCTTAGTGCACACCACAGGACTGCAGAGGAAGCACAACATCTCAGTGGGCAGAGGAACACCAGGGATCCCCCTCGGGGAGTGCCAGGCTTCTCTCGACATAAGTTGTCCATTGTTTGCTCATTATGGGCTGTTACAATACAGTTCAAATGGCCAGAAGTGCCACTTGGGTTTTCCTCTAACAAAGGCTTCTTTATTTGGCAGCACTTTTGAGAAGGGGTAGAGGAGGAGAACTCCACAGGATGTTCTTTGTCCTCTGTGTCTTGTTCTGGGCCTGGGCTGGAGAGCTGGGGTCAGCCCCGGGCCTGTGGGTGGGGAACACCATTCCAGCCGCGCTCTGACGAAGGCTGAGCTGGGAGAGCTGCAGGGGACGGGTCCTGCTGGCTACACACAGTGGACTCAGTGCCTCATTGTATCTATTTACAGCTTTGGGAAAAAATGCAGGGAGTAGTTTGTTTGCCAAAAAGGTCACTTTGGGGTGACTCAGACTATTTTGGGCAGGTTACATTCAGTAGATGACTTCAGTTCCATCAGAAGCAGGGATTTAAGCACCATTGAAATTGTGCAGCATTTACTCAAACTCCTGCAGAAACCTGTATTGCAGTACAGCTGAAAGGGAGGGGGGGAAGATCTAGACAGGGAAAAGAGCAGAAGGTGGAGCTGATTTCACAGTGTGTTCCTATTCCTTTGCTTGTTGGTTAGAACTGGAAGCTTTGGGAAACTTGGTTTTGAATCTCTTGCCTCTGGGAATGTGAGTCAATGTTATCAGTTTCCCAGATGATGACCTGAATAATGGGATCCTAACTGTGTTCCCACTATGTCTCCTTGTCGACATTTGGCTTGTGTGAGATTCCTGAGACTGAGCCTAAGAGAAGCCCTGTCCTGAGTGGAGCCTCGAGGAATGGGGTATCTACATTATTCTTTGGGGGAAGAAGAGATACCAACCAGAGTCATAGTAAAGGATAAGTGGTCATTTTAAGCCTCAGTTGATATCTAAGTACACATTCCAAGTGTGACAGTGGCACTGGGACAGACTGATTGAGCTGAATGCTGAGCAGTTTCACACATTTTGGGAACATACGGAAATTTCTTAGTTACTGGCTGTGAAAGGAAGGCTCCATGGCTACACATAACACCATCTTGGCCTCTGTCATCAGTGTGGGAAAGCAAAACATCTGTGTTACAACCTGGATACAGTTTCAGGTCTTTTCCTCCTTTTCCCCCTCCTAAGTTTCCACTGTCCTGTGTTTTATCTTCTCAGATTTTGGGGTTTTGTTTTTTACTTACTAGGCTCTTGGTCAAAAGGTCCGCCAGTTCTGGAATCATCCCATAAATGCGAATTTAATTGCACGGAAATATGTTAAGCTTTTGCTCGAGAACCTGGGAAACAGGCAGGTAAGACCACAGAGGCCTTTTTTTTTTTTTTTTTTTCAACTTGTGCTTTTACAGTTTTGAGATTGCTGAGCATTTCTTAGACTGTAACACACTGAAGAAACACTGAAACTTGGTGCTGTGTGACTTGGTGAGCCAACCTGCAGTGTTCTCCCTTACAGTGCACCAGGTCTATCCCTGAGAGATTCTCAGTCCCTGTGGAGTTTTTGCCACTGAACTACCTGACGAATATGTTGACAGAGATAGAGAATCAAGGTAATGTTAATTCTGTACTTTGGAAGACCAGCACTCATTACCCTTTGATGCTCACTCAGATGTATCCTGACTATAACTTAGTTCTAAAACTCCAGTGATGTCTGAACACAAAGCTTTGGTTGTCTTTCTGCTGATGGGAAGTGCAAGGGGCTTCTTCACTCTGTATCTTTTCATCCAGATCCTCTTTGTGTTGGACCCAAATAGCAAACCTGCATTTTTCAGAACCCATGTAGTAAAATGTGGTTGGTGTATAGCATGGTGGCAGCTATTGTGTGTTCAAATGGGGACAGAACAGTTTGGTCCTTATTTATGTTCCTTCTGGTAGCCAAGAGGCAGCCAAAATCAGATCTTCCACCTTAGAAAAGAGTACCCATATCCCTGCATTCAGAGGTATTCTGAAGTACCAGACATTTTTCCTTGCCAAGCTGTTAATTTTTGTGAAGCACCGTTCCCACTGATGAGGATCTTTGCTTCATCCTGAAGCACCTGGAGGTTTTGAATTCTGCTGAACAAGCAAGGTGCACTAGGGGAGGCATTACTGGCTGTGCCTGTAACCAGTAAGGAAAATAAATTCAGGATAAGGACCTGATGGCTAAATTAAGATTGTCCAAGTATGGGTATGTCCATTTGGGGAGGAAAAAGTTAAACCGTGTAGCAGTATAAGAGCATGGGCCCTAAGCCATCTTACGCACTAACACAGCCATTGAGCTTTAATCTTGGTTTGGATCTCCAGTGTAGAATTGGTTTAGAAATCCCTAGCAGCTTCCAGAGATGGTTTAGCTTCCCCCTGTGGGGAGTATAATTTACTTACATCCCACTACTGGGACAGTTCTTGCCATGGGCGGGCATCCAAAGAAACCACTGAAAGCTGTGGGTATTTTGCGTACATGAAAACACAGTTCTGTCTATTAGCCCTTATCTTTTGATATCTATTGTAGATGAAGAAGTTTAATAGACTGCAGGACTATAAGTGTATAGGAGCATGTACAATTTTGTAAATACTTTCCCCCCATGTTTTTCTAGGTGTGCATCCATATGAAAAACAAGACCATGTTAATGCAAGATTTGTAGAGGAAGTGGCACTCAAGCACACTATGACGCTTTTGGGCCTCAAATATTCCTGAAACATTGTGCTTTTGAAGAAGGCTGTCGAACTGTGGTGCTTGTGTAAAAGTATTCACTTAAATGCCATGTTGTGTCCCGAATCACCTGCAGTTTTGGGTAGCTGCTGGTACTGACATGAGCTACTCAAAACAGTGTTTGGTCCAACATACTAAGGTTGAAATTACTGACTTCTAGATAAATCCTACAGAAATGCATTTGACATGAACCCGAGTTTGAAATATATCTATGGTTTCATTTGGAAGTGATCAAGTAGGTGGAACGACAGCGGCTATCAAAGCACGCTGTGAAAATTGGTATTAATGTCATGTATTTTAACAAGACAGTCCTGGAAAAGGCAGTCCAAAACAGAAACAAGAACCAGTAACTGTTTGCTCAGATGAATAAAAGGATGTCTTGGTGTGATTATGTAAAGCAGGTAAGAACAACAAATCAGTTTTATGTCAGGCATCAGTAATGATGTATTCTTTCCTTGTAGTGGTCATCAGTTACTTTATGGTACTTCTGCCTCTGGAGCTGCATTGTAATATTTTCAGTTTTGTAATTAACACAAAATATCATCTCCTTAAAGTGCATGTGATAGATTTTGTTGGGGGTTTCTTGTCTGTTGGTTTTGGGTTTTTTTAAAGATATGTATAAAATATTGTAAGCAATACAGGATAAGAACAAAGCTTTTGAAATTTATCTTAACGGTATCTTGGACAGAGTTTTACATAATTCTTTCTTACAACTTCTAGTGTTACAGTTCAAACCTCAGCTTCAGAAAGGAGCTTAGGGAAGCTGTTTTTCCTTTGTTTTCAACTTTTATTTGTACATAACTGAGCCAGTATTGTTTGTTCTTTTGTTTTAAGTTCTGAATTGTGACATTAATTTAAAATGGTAATAGTGGTTTGCTATGCAGAGAAAATTGTCAAGTTCTGCCATGCAGGATTTCTGCAGTCTTTACTGCATTTTACAACTCTACAAAATTTCAGCCTATTAAACTAGAGAATCTCATTAACATTTTGATATATTTTGGAGGTTTTGAATAATAACCTCTGATATTTTCTCCTAGTAGTTTTCACTGATGCTTCCTCTTCCTTACCAGTGAAATAAAAAGATCTGGTTCTGGGAGTGACTCTACAAGTTCATGGTCACTCCCTTGTCCTTGCCATCAGAGAAGCTTTAGCTTTCTCAGTCACTGCATAGTGGGATGGATTATCTTTCTCATTATAATTCGAATTTCTCTGGGAAGTGTAAACTCCAGTCCCAGACTGCAGAACTCCATGTTGGTGTATAAGTGGTGGCCACTTTGTTCATATTATATTAATAACAGGAGAAGATTTTCTAACCTTTTCTTTTTAATGAAATGTATTACAACATATCTTCAGATGCAATAAAACTTTACCTGGGAAAAAAAAAAAAAGCATAGCATGATGACCACTAACTTTTCTTAACACTTTAAAATACTGCACTGCATTTGGGATGCCAGGAGAAGAGGCTTTGGATCACCAACTAGTTAACTGTGCTTTTGGCATGAAGAAGTACTTTGTTTTCAATATGGACTTTGGCTGAACAGTAACAGACATTCCTTCAGTGCAGTGTAAATGCTGCTGACCCTCAGGATTCAGCAACCAGAAATGGCCTCTCCTGCTTCAGGTGCTGTCTGTTGAGGTTTCAGATGGCTGTGCAGTAGATTTGCTGAAATGTCTCTGATCTGAACTGGATTCACTTGGTCTGAGAGGAGGCAGAGCACCGTGGGGCCGTGGGAATGGGGGACTCTGTTCCTTATCTGGGATAGAGGAGCTTGGGCATCCTTGGGCTGTCGTGTGGGCATGGCCAGGCACTGCATCTTGTTCCTTCTCTGCAGGGTCCTGTCAGAGAAACACAGTCTGATCACATAGGGATTGTGTGCTTTAAAACTCCAGTGCTCTCCTGAGCCAATGTACAGAGTCTGTGATGAAGGAAACATTATTAGTCTAATCCTTGGCAAACCAGGAAAGCTGGAGGGGTATTAAAAGCATGAGGTTTTGACCAGGTAGATGGGAGTTTGTCCTTTTAAATAGTTGACAGTTTGAGCCTGTCATGCTTTTGTTATTTGTAAAGAAAACAGATTAGAGGAACTTTTAAAAGCTGTAATAATTGTAGAACATCTTGGGAACAATTCTGTTCCTGAATACAGTTACTGCAGTGAGCTTTTATGCACAGCACTGAAGGGAAACTGAGTCACAGCATGAGGAGAAGGGTCAATGACAGAGAAGATTCTTATTCTAAACCATTATTATTCTGTAGGAGCTCTCTGCTCTGGGATCACTGACTGTTTCAAGGACAGAGGCAGTGTCCAGCAGGGTAGGGTTTGAAGCACTGTTTGATGTGCTGCCCTGTCTACCCTCAGTGTCTTGCCCAGCAATCTGATTTCTTGCTTCTTCTCATCTGATGCTCGTTGCATCTGATATGTGGGAGATGCTAAACTTATTTCTCCTGAACCCCACACCTCACCTTTTGCAGCTTTACCTTAAAATCCAGTGGAAAGCAGTATTCCACTGATGGCTGTCTCACCTATCAGTCACAACATGATCACAAAAACTACTTTAATAATCCAGGATGACACTTTTAGTACATGATCTCCTAAAGACTGAATGACCAGCTCTAAGTGGTATTGCCAGACTGGAGTTAAAGCTCCATGAACCCCCCTTAGTAGTTGTCTCTGTCTGTACCATGACCTGGCTGCTGGAGCTCCGTGTTAGCCGGTGAGCGGCTCCACATGGAGCCAGCACAGCTCTTCTGGAAAGACCAGGTAGAGCAGTGAAGGGATGGGGCTGAACACTGAATTGCAATGTATGACAAAAACTTACTTCAGCTCTGGCTTCAGCTGCTGCTTTGTGTGTCTTCTCACTGCCTAGGACCTTCAACCATTCCTTTGCTGTTTCTTTAGGAGGGGGGAGACCTTGACTTATCCTCCATGAAGCAATCATCACAAATTGTTCTTTTTCTCTCATTTCCTCTTGCAGTTGAACGACAAGTGATTGCTTCATGGTCAACTCTGCAATAAGAGCCCTCCTTTCCTGGGTTCTGTCCTTTATCTTCCTCTGCAGTTCATTCATCTGGAATTCAAAACAGCTGCATTGTAGTTAGGGTTTCCTTTTAGGCACTTACTGGGCATGACACTTAGGTCAGCATTAGATATCTGAAAACTAGTCCAACTTGACAAGGTTTTAAATAAAAGTTCCACACTTGAAAATTACTTAATTTCTGTAAGCACTTGGAACCACAGAAACTGGCATTATCCTCGCAAGGGACACAACTGAAAAGGAATGTGGCAGGAATCCTTGAGTCTGACTGGAGTGGCTTAAAAAAACCCAACAAAACTTAAAGACTCTTCAAGTGACTAACAGGGCAGAGCACTTGTAACCTTTGGCACGCTGCCATTCTTACAGTAGTTTATTAGCCCATGGCCATCATTTCACAAACAAAAGTGACAACTGATGATATTTCTCTGTCTGGAAAACTGGAATGATTGATAATAAAAATCTGTTTTGTTTTAAGCCTTTGTGCCTGCCGATCCTAACACCTAACAAAAGAAATCAGTCCTGGCCTTGTTTTACATTAATTACTTAGCATTTTTTTCTGGCTTTCCCTGAGCTCTGATCTATTTGCAGCTTTTTCATTAGGAGCATGGGAGCTGGGAGCATTTTGGTCTTTCACAAACAATATTACTGACAGTTAAAAGGAAACATCTATCACTATATAAAAATAACTGTATTGAAAATGATGTTTCCTGTGTTATTCTCCCTACCTAAATAGCAAATTGAGCCAGATACCAAGTTCATCTTAGTGTATGTTGGAGTAGAATTTACCAGGCCTTTCTTTATACCTTTTTAGCCTTTGACATGTTTGTTGTTAAGTACATGTGCAAAAGAAGGATTCCACAAAGTTTCTAAGAATCTATTTCAGAAAGAACTAATCCTTTATTTTTGTGAAAGGTACCAATTACAGTGCAATTTTCTTTTTAAAAGAAAGTACATTTACCTAGTGGTTTTGGTATTATCTGTATGATTGCTACTATGCCTGTTTATAATTTCTGAAGCATAGCTTAAGACTTGCCTATCAATGTTTCCAGCCACTTTTGTAATTTGCAAGTGAATCACCTCTTGCCCAGATATTATTTCATTTTGTAAAGCTTGGCAAGCAGAGTGTGCAGTGCCCTCCTCACCCTTCTAGCGAACAGCAGCATGTCCTGCTTCCTGTTCTCTGCCTCGACACGGATTCTGTCCGTCATTTCAGAAATGGACTCGCAAAGAAATTCCTTCTGCATCAACTTCTGCTCCTTTTGGAGCAGCTCTGCTTCCAGCTGCAGCAGGGAGGAAGACACACAGGGTGTAAGGAAATGACAGGGGAAGGTGCAGCACAAGGTGTTCTGTGATTGCTTTGAGCTGCTGAAGTAATACCAAAAAACCCCAAACACTTTCACTATCAGTTTTCTCAAAATTTTCACCCTCTCTGCCAAGTATCAGGCCCAGATTGGCTCAGTTGGTTACTGTCAGTCATAGAATTCTTCCATATTAGACTGGGCCTTTTGGGGGTGGGGGTTACATTATTGTTACTGCCTTGCTATGCTTTTTTTGAAAGCAATGGGGCTTTATTCTAGTGTTTGTTTGGGTTTTTTTTAATGTTCTGGTTTGTTGAATCACACCATGATGGGAAGGTTTCAGCTCTCACTTTGTATACCTTTTCTCTCCTGATGCTAAAAAAAGAGAAAGTATGGGCTCCATAAAGTAACAAAACAAATACAACTACACTGACTTTAATTCCCAAGGAGATTGAAATAGATGTTTAAACTAATCATGGGTCCAAGAAACCCTGCTTTTTAATGTGCAGGTTGATGACAGTAGACTCTGTTGTGGCCTACTTGGCTACTCAGAGCTGCCTCCGGTCAAGGAACGTGGGACAGTAAGGCAGAAAGCTCAGGTAATTCAAGCAGCAGTGTTCAGGGTATGTCCTTAGAAATTGGATTTTGAAAGGACATTGGTGTGTGCTGCTCTGACTTTGCTGCTACTGCCCTAAGCCCTTCAGAGCCCTGTGTGAATCTCCCCAACACTAAACACAGTGGGACGAGTTTTGTGCCTCTATAAATGGAACAGACAAATACATATAAGAAAATGCCGTGTCTGCTCATTCCACTCATTTACTTTCTTCCCTACCCCCTACAGAGGGCTCTGAAATGGGCTTTTGATTGGATCTGATGCTTCCCTCCAAAGTCTCTCGGGGCAGTCCCAGCAGTGCAGCTCCTGGGCTGGCCTGGCTGCTGCTTCCCCAAGGCCTGTTTGGTGGCTCCCTGTTCAGCAGGGAAGGAAAGCAGTAGAGCCCAGCCCTGCCAAGGTGGGCTGTTTGATTCTGTGTCACCCAGACAGACTCTTAGGAGGGTGGCAGATCTACCTCCTGCTCACAGCCCGTGGGTAGTGGTGGAACAGCTCATGGCCCGTTGCTGAAGACTGACAACTGTTAGCAGTTTGTTTTTCTGCGTTTATCTCCCTCTGCTGCTTTCCCTAGTGAGGTGGGTTTGCACTGAAGTGCCAAAATGTGAATGGACTGGTTAGCAGAACATGCAGGAGAGCCAGGTGTACCTCACAGAGCTCCCCCTCCCCAGCCTCTGCTGGAAGAAGACAAAATGCCCCACATCCAGTTGACCTGGAAAGTAGACACTAGGCTGGATTCACAGTAGCCAATCATAATTATTTAAATTCCACTTGCATTTTATAAAAGCAGTTGAGAACAGCAGGGTAGGCTGGCATGTGATAAGTGATGTTACCTGTTCAATCTTTTTCAGCAATTCAGGTGCAGATGGGTCCTTCCCTCCCATTTCATGCCTTCTGCTTTCATTTGTGGCATCACCAAAGATTTCCTCCATCTGTTTAATCTTTTCTATGCACTGGGAATACTAAGAAACAAAAGGCCACAACAATTATTTATTCCCACCAAACTCATCCCCATACCTTGGTCCACAGACTCAATGCACGAGGTTTCCTTGTACTGGGAAAGAGGGAGGGTAACACAGAAAATTATGAGCCCTTTTAAAATTTTATTTCAAAAGGGAACTATAGCGTGACAGTTGCAGGACAGAGGAAACCCTGCTGTCTGACAGAAACTGAGTTCCACCTGTTTCTTGGACCTCAGGCTACATTTTTTTTATCCTCAGTAATACAATAGAAAGTCCTGCTTCCCCACAGGTTGGTGCTGCAGGTCTCATCCCTACAGGCATCCAAGTTTTCTACACTGAAGTTCCCAGGCACATGTCCTGAAGTGACTCAGTAGTGACACTGAGCAATGTGGCACCCCAGGGACTCATAGAGGCAGGTGTTCCCTGACCTTTCTGATGGGAGACCTTCCCATGGAATAACACTTCCCAGAAAATGCTAGATGGACATCCAGGCACCACGTAAATCCTCTTTTTAAAGGAGTGACTGGGGCCATTTTTTCCATGTTTGGACTTGCAAGACTGACAGTGGTGGGGTCTTGTGCTCTGATAAGCACCTGGCCATCTGTCAGTGAGTTGTCACTGCAACCTTGAGCTATTAGCACTGACATAACACTACCAGGTATAAATATTAACCATCCACTGCAGCTGATGATTGATTAAGGAAATAAGTGGTCACTAGCTCTCAAAGTTATGAACAGTCACCAGAATATAAAGTAAATGTTTAGATGTTGCTGGGATGGGGTTTGTTCCTGGAAGTTAACAAGTCATATTTAACTACAAAAGGAAAAACTGACAAGTCCTCTCAGGTGTCAATGGAACAGTACCAGAACACTTTTTCTAGTAAAAAAGCACCACACAGCTCATTCCTGTACACTTTGTCTAAAAGCAGGTAAAGTAAAAACCTTAAATGACTGTAATGCACAATTTCCTCAGCAAAGCATGATTCAGCACATAAATAATGAACTGAAAGATATGTTTTAATTATAAACAACTAAAACTCAAGCCCAAAAATACACAGAGTGGAAGAATGCAAAAGTAGGGCCAGCACAGCAGGGTGCAGTTATGCTTCCAGTGATCTTTCTTATCTGGGGCCAAATTTCTCATCCACTAAAACTCAGGGAAAATACCTTGTTGGAGGCAGTGGTACCTTAATGAGATTAGGGGCAGCTCACCAAGGAAAATTTTGCAGGACTGAATAGTTAATTTAGAGAAGGACTATTGCAGCAAAACCAGTGTCCAAAATTCCATAAAAAAATTCATTAAAAGTTTCATGTTAAACCTAACCTCGCTTTTAAATGCAATACGAATTCAAAGTGATCAGATGCAGGACTTTATCTGAGTTCTAAGAGATTCTAAGTCTTAAAATGAAAAAAAAAAAATCCTTCCTTACTTGGAGTGGATTTGATACAGGGGATAGGAAAAGGCTCTAGAAGAGCAGCTTTTCTGTGTTGGATTGTAATCTGCCAGGAGGGATGGTTTGAAGGGTGGCCACACAAGAGGGAACACATGGTCTGAAAAAGTGGACATCCAGTGCTTATTTTTGAAATCTCAGAGACAGTAGGTGAGGTATGTACAGAACTAGGAAAGGGCAAATATCAGAATTATTTTCAAAAGTGAGGGGAAAAGGAGCTATAGAACCATAGATAACTTACCTTCACTTTCTGAAGAATAAATCTGGAACATATCATTAAGTTTGCTTTGCTGGTGTCAAGAAAAGGAAAAGGGCAGGAATAACAGCCAAGAGAGGTGTGTTGAGTCATGATGCCAGACCAGACCAATGTCCCACTATGATGATTTCACAGGTGTATGGATGACAAATAGTAGGTATCATACATCTTGAATTTTATGTAGCTTCAATATTGTCTCATGTGATTCTCATAAACAAGCAAAGGAAATGGGTTCTTGATGAAAATATACGGTAAGTACCTCATCAGCAGAATGAGGTCATACTCAGAGAGATTGCAAGTAGTTTTTGGAGAACATGCAAATTCAAAATTACCTTGGTCTGAAAAAAGGTCTGAACTCAGAAGATAATATTAAATAAAAATATAAGTTCCTATGTGTAGGCAGGAAAAATTGCCTGTACAAACACAAAATCAAGGTCAACTGGTTGGATGCCCTTTTTTAAAAAAAGGGTCTGGTTGTTGCACACATTTATGTGAAAATGAATCACTGTCATGTCAAGAAAAGCTGCCATCATACCTGGACACATAAGCAGGAATGTAACTTGCAAGAGGCATGAATGAATCCTTTCACTCTCAGCCACTACACACTGTACCTCAAGACAAATAAAGACCATATTGCCAAAAATAAAAGAAATGCAGAAAAACAGTGACCTAAGAAAAATCTGTCAGGGCTGATCGAAAGAAACAGGGGTGTGTAGCCTAGCAAAAGGAGGGGAGAGGAACATGGTTAACTGCCTTCCAGTAACATGAAATGCTGCAGAAAGGAAAAGAGTGGTCTGCTTGTCATGTCCCTGGTGTACAAATACAAATCAATCATTCTTACAGTGCAGCAAGAAAGATCCAGGCTAAAGGTCAAGAAAATCTTTCCACTCTTAAGGAAGGACTGGGATAGCTTGTTGGGGAAACAGGTTTCCCAGTGGTGGCTTGAAAGCACAGCTTAGCCCTTTCGGGAATGACAGGCAATCTGATGCTGGCATAGGAGCAGATAGATAAATCTTTATCTGTCTATTAGTCCCATTATTCTGTGCCTGTGGTGATGTAGAGATGCCTGGAGATTTTCATGGGATTGTATTAAAACCTGGACAAATGTTGTTGCCAAATGCCTCAAAAAAACTGACAGTCCTTGTGCATTAGCTGAACTCTGAGGCGTGAAAGTCCCATCTACAGCACCAAGACAGCTCAGCAGGTCTATGTGTTGGACTAATTAATGGTTGATGCTAAGTATTTCTCATTGATGCATGAAGGCAGATTAGTTTTTATGGGTCACTTCAATCAGCAGGAGCAGCCCCTTGATGTGCAGTCCCAATTAAAAGTTACATAGTTTTATGCCCAGAGAAAACCACCCTACAAACTCACCAGGTACATTTTTTGTGTCAGATAAAGGAAGTACCTGAAAATATTTCTATTTTTAAATCTTTACATTGATAGTAAGAATCCTACCTAGTCCATGTTACTAGCACTTGCTTAGAAGAGGTCTGGTCTTGCTTCAGGGAAGGGGTTTTTTGGCTAAACTACTCATTGATGTTTCACTCTTTTTGGAAATAGGCAGCTTCTGATAAAGAGTGCACAAGTGGAACAGACATCGCTTTGATGATTAAGCAGCTCATGTGGAATATGAAGCTGCTCAGGTGAAGTGTTTGTTCTTGCTGAATTGGCACCCAGCCCTGCTCTGGGCTTTTCGCCTTCCCAGTGGGCACTCCAGCTACTGAGATTATGGGTCATTTCTGCAGCCTGCAAATATTTCTGGGTTTAATTCTTTACATTTGTAGTAACGAAATACCTAGTCCAAGTTATTAGCACTTGCTTCAAAGAGGTCTGGGGTTGCTTAAGACTGAAGGAGACAGGAAGGGAGGGAAAAGGAGAGGAGAAAATTTAAGAGGCATGGATATAGGATTCAGCCTGCCCATATCAGACAGTCTGAATTTTATTTAAACTGTAGATGTCTTTTAAAGAATCACAGAATCACAAAATCTCTTAGGTTGGAAAAATCTCTGAGGTTATTAAGTCCAAGCTGTGACTGAACACCACCATGTCAAGCAGACCATGGCACTGTCATGTCCAGTCTTTCCTTAAACACCTGCAGGGACGGTGAGTCCACCTCCTCCCTGGGCAGCCCATTCCAATATCTAATCACCCTTTCTGTGAAGAATTTCTTCCTTCTTATACGAGTCAAAGTTTCCCATGCCATTGATGGGCAGAGGTAGATGCCTTGAGAGTAAAGACCTCCTGGAGGAATATTGTGCTCCCTACATAAGGTTATCAGGATTTCCCTCTGGAGGCAAAGACACACAATTCGTTCCATCAGTAAAGAGACCTTGTTCACTTATCTGCATCGTTTGTGGGCTCTTAACATGCAGATAAGGTTAGGGACACTGGCTCCTACACAAAGTCACAACAGAATGGAGAAGTAAAACAAAGAGGAGAACTCAGAAATGAGATTTACAGTCTGGATTAGAGGAGGTATAAGGGACTCTGATAGATATCAGGGTTTCATAGCCCTGTGGTGCACAGAACCTCTCTCTGAACGTTTATAATTGTCTACACTGAAAGAAAGACAAAGCACAGACCAAAATGAGCTCCTGTTACCCCTTCAGAGGGCTGTAGACCAGTGATTTAAAGCTGTATTCACTGCATCATCAAGTCAATGTCTCATCCAAATGATCATTATCATGAGATTCTTTGACCATGATAACTGAACAGAAGCCAAATTGGATTTCAACATGGATTCAAATTTGTAATTGGTACAGAAATTAGCAATCTGAATTTGGCAACCAACACCAGAAATCAGATTCAGACTTATAGTTTTTATTTAAATTATGGAGATAATTTGAAACTGCTTCTCAGTGGGCATAGTACTTGTTGGCAGTGGGAGTAAGAATATTAATGCTGGAATGGTTGAGCATAAGGAGATGGATGAGTTAGCAGCCAGTTTGAACCATGTAATATCCAGTAATCACAGTAGCTAGTTAAATTTTAAAGGCTGATAACTGATTATTTGTCATTGGTAACTGGAAAATCTCTGACTTGGGAATATTTATTAAGACTACTGCATGTGTAATACACTGCATGTGTAATATCACAAAACTGTATTTTCCTATTTTTTAATTTTATGTCAATGTTACAAAAAGATTTAAAGCACCTGCAACAATAGCGTTCCTTCAACAGTGACTTTAGGCTTCACATGAACCATCATCACAAAGGAGAAAGTTGCAGGAATGCAGAACAGGAAAAGCAAAGTTTCATGATTGACCTTGCCAGTTCACAAAAATCATCTGCATTTTGTTACTGTGTTTGACTCAGTGACTTTCAGCCTCATTCTAAATCTTACCTGAAAATGCCTTTTTTTCCCATACCACCTCTGTTCATAGTTTAAATCTGTAAGGGCCCTGTAAAGTTCTTTGGGCATGATTTGCATGAGGTATTGTACTACATTTTATTCTTGTAGCAGAGCACACAATTTCTTCAAAAGGCCAGAAGTAAGAGAATAGTGCAAGCACTATTAAACAGTGAGTCACAGCTCCCACTGATGCAAGTTTAAAAGGCAATGGTAAACCCTAATTTATGATTTTGTGCAGGCACTAATGGAGTATGTATGGAGAAAATTACCATCTGGAGATAAGGTCAAAACTAAATGAGCCATTTCAGAAAGCGAGGAAAGAATGTCCCAAGAACTGCAGTTTGTTAGTTGTTTAATGTTATGTTGTAACTAGAACTAAAACTTACACTGTTTTTGTGGAGCAGAAAATATATGTGGATTATATCATTGTAGGCTGCAGAGTTTCCAGAGTAGGCTCAGGGTCAAGTGTGAATTGAGTTATTATTTCAGAAATTTGACGATCTAAGTGTATCTCCCACCCCTCCACCTACTCCATCAATACAGTTTTAACAAATTTTATCTACAGTCCCATTTTTGCCCCATGACTCCCATTCTCCAGCTTAGTCATAGTGACATTTCAGGCCATGGGCAGGGTTAGCTGAGATTCCATACCCGGGAAGCCTTTGGCATGTGCGTAACAAAGAGCATCAGCCGGTTACACATAAACATAGAAACTCCCATATCTGAAGTTAAAAACCTGTGGCAGTGTTTTGCCAGACAGGTGTATTACTCAACTTGCTTTAATAAACTTTGCACATCTAGACTTTTTTTTCTATGAAATCGCCCTAAGCTTTGAAATACAGAATGACAGAAAAAAAAAGGTTCCTCTACCACCAACCTGTATCTCAAGTGTTGCCAGATTTGCATTCAGAGCATTCTTCACTGTGAGGTCTTTAAAACACAATGCAATCTCTCTCTTTTTCTCAGCTACCTTCAGCTTCAGAAAATTGATCTTTTCATCCATAACTTGCATCTCATTATCTCCATTTCTACACATCATCTCTTGCCTGTTTATTTTTTCGTGTAAGAAGCCTAGTTCTTCATCTCGTTCTCTGAGCAGAAGACAACTGAAATAAGGCCAAAGTGAAGAGGTAAATTAAAAAGAAAAAATTATTCATTCAAGAACATAACCTGTGACCTTGAAAGATAGTAATAATCTGGGAAAATTTACAAAGCTTTCACAAATAATATTTTAATATAATGTCAGCATTTTAAATAAGTAACTAAATAATTGCAATGTTAAAATCAGAGGACAAACACTTAGAAAGGTTACTCTTGTCTCTCATATAATTTTTAAGATCTGGGCTACCACAGCATTTAAAATGGATTAAGAAGATCAGAAAGATTTAGATCATCTGCATTTTTATACCTTATCTCTGCACAATGCACAAACAGAGTAGGAGGCTACAAGTTCTCAAGGCATTCAGTAGCCAAGCCACCATGTTTTTTGAATTAAATAGTTCTGCAGAATGAGCATTGTCACCAGTGGAGAAACATCCACATAATGCAAAGCAGCACCGTCAGTGCAGTGAGGCAGATTGTTCAGCGAAATATGGTAACGCAGCAGATTTTTTAGTATTCCTGAATAGGAGTGCTCATAAGCTGAAAAATACTGCTGCTTCATGAATGTCAAAATTAAACACTACCTTAGATGGAGTTTACACATGTACCTCTCCTTTTGTTGCTGAACAGCCCTTTCGCATTTTTTGCAGAGCCGCGCAATGTCCTCTTCAATGTGGGTGACTGTCATGGTCAGTCTCTCAAGATTCAGATGCTTTTGTTTTTCTTTTGTCTCTTGAATGACTTGTGCAATTTTGCAATAATTCATTTTGAGATACTCTATCATTCCTGCATTATTTTTAATCTTCGTATGCTTTTCCTGCAATTTTCTTTAACATAACAGAAACGTGGGAATACTTTTAGTCCTTTCAACTTGAAACCAACTTCAGCAATTAAAAGCAGCTCTTAAACTCATTCCACAAATACACAAAGAATCCTCTATGTCTTTGTGCTTCACAGAAGCATTACAAGAAGTAGAAAGATACTCTGAGATGGTTTTTCTTTGCAAGCTCTTTCCAGCTTGAAAAGAACTGGATTATGGCCCAAGAAAAATGCTATAAAGGGAGCACTGCACTACAGCTCTTTTCTTCTCTACTGGGTAGCCCAAGGGGCCATAAGAAATAAAGTTCAAGGGCAGAAGCATAAACTGTGATGAAAAGTCTAAGTGTGTAGAAGTCCTGCCCTTCTATTTAAAGAACAATATTTAAATCATTTTTGTGGTTGCAACTCAAAGCTCTCCAAGTTTATTGTTTATAAAATGATGTATCACAACATTAACATGAGAAAGAAAGTTATCAGGTTACCCATTTGACAGATAAAAAAAGTCATAGTTGGAAGGTTAGTGACAAGATCACGTAAACATAAACAACAGATCTCATTATTTCCAACATCCTGTGCTGGTCACTGGATGATGGTTCCTCACTTAAAAGACAGATTGTTGTTTTACATGGATCATTCACTTGCTCACAGCATGGAACTTAGTGAATTTGATCTGTGGAAAGGATCACTTGTGGATACACAGCACTGTCTACACTGGGAAGATACTGACATCAACATACAAAAGAGGTAGTGAAAGGAGAAGCAGAGTCTCCTGTTAAAATACAGGCCTGCAGATGAAATATCCTCCCCTCAGAGGCTCCACCATTACATTTCTGAATTGCTGTATCTAGAGCAGGGAGCTGCTTTCTGGTTTGTTTCCCCTCGACACGCATAACACTTTGAGTGACTCAGGTATTACTGAGTTGAATTAAACTTCTGTAAATCGAGTTTCAGGCTGAAAGTATGACAGTGTTGCAGAAATGCAGTGTGTTTTAAATATTTTCTCAATTTTTTTTTGTCTTGTTTGGACCAATACTCTGTCCTCCAAATTGTATAAGCTGCAGTGAAGTCAGTGATACCGATACTAAAGTCTGGTACTGAGATTAAAAATATTTTTCATAGGCAAGAGGATTACTGAGACTTTAGTACCTCTTGCTAGTTTTAAATCCAGCCTTGTAGAGATCAAAATATCTGTTGGATCTATATTGAGTAGGGTCACCTATAATAATTATATATTCATGATATCTATACAATATTTATCTGTCTTAGCCTTTTTTCCCCTTCTTTCATCAACTGATAAGGCTTCAAAAATTTTACCACAAAATGTCAGCTTGTAAACCTTGACAAAATCAATCACTGAAATTCCACTTCTTTTCCAGCTACCTCCAGTATGACTTTGAAATCAAACTACTAAGAGATTACACTACTAATGTATTCTTTGGTCTGGTTGTGCAATTTTTTTGGCACCAAATAAAATAGTTTTGTAAAAATCAAGTTATTTTTAAACTACTCAGTTTTGGTTGTCCTGTTTTGCTTACACAGCTGGCTACTCACTGTCTCCTACTTGCCCAACTACTGATTTCCAAGACATTTTAATTCTGTCTGTATTTCAGAATATCATCACTAGGATTACAAAAAGATGGCAACAAGATATCTCCATTAAATAATGGTCTAGGGAAAAACAGAGTCACAAGCACCAGTCATTCTGCCTCATCCTCCTTGTTGTGAATGTAGCCTTTCATTGTCTAAGATTGCTTAGAAATTGAAACCACTTTTTGTTTCATCTGAAATAAATGTTATCTAATAAACTCCATGTGAGTTTGAACCAAGAAACCCAGTTTGTTCTAACTGAATAATTAGACAGCCACATTACGAGCTAGTGACTCATTTAATAGACCATGCACAGCTTCACTGTGGAATCAAATGTGCCAGGACAGCAAGCGTGAGTACAACAGTGCTGCTCACACTGAATGAAACAGCATGATAATGCAAACATTAAGAGATCTAAAAACTGTGATATAAAGGAAATGCAATGAAAATTTATTCCTTCAAAGAATGGGACAGTGAGGGAGTAGCCAGACAAACTTTAAGAGTGTTTCTTCTCATACAGTGATGCCCAAGCTAGTTGGAAAGTGTTAGGGGGATCAGAAATTGGGATAGATTATGTAGGAACATTGCTAAATGCCTTTGTTTTAATCAGATTTTAAAAATCAGGATAATAACTATCAAGGATGATACAGGCTTAACTGAAGAGGGACTAGATTCTCTCCTAAGATTTCTAATCTTACATTTCTATAATTGTGAACCACAGCTTACTTTAAACTCACCTTTCCTTGGTTAAAACAGTATTCCTTAAATTTTCTATTTTATTTTCTAGGAATTTTACCCGGTTTCCAGCTTCCCTTGCTTTCCACTGAGCACCACGCACCAACTGTATACATTTATCCCTTTCACTTTGGATAAAATCGCACATTTTAGCAAACCCTTGGAGTCTGAAGAAATGACACATGTGAAAGAATTATTAGAATTTTATGCATACACTACTTGGATAAAAGTTGCTTTAAAAGACTTTTTTAGATAATGTATTTAATTATGTTATTATTTTCTTACTGGTTTTGGATGTCTTTTCTCCTCTTTTTCCAGACTTTTATTTCAAGATTCTTTCTTTTTACTTCTTTAGTAAGATTTTGGAGTTGGATCTGAAATTTAAATAGAATTTAGTGAGCACTTCAGATATATTAAAGAAATTACTTAGAACAACTCTTAGATAAGGAAAAGACGTGAAAGGAGATAATTATAACGACTTTTTCCAATGATAATGAAGTATTTTTATTAAAATGACATGAAAGAACACAATTTTCCCATCTATATTAAGCTGACAATGACTGTTACTAATGTAGATAATTTGATGCTGCATCTTAAATGCTTGGTCCCCTGAATCTGGAGTTCTGCTGTTTCTACTAATCAACCTACCAATTCCACCACTATATCATTATTTGGCACATGCACCAGTGAAATTGTATGTTTACAAATAAAATTTATTTTTTATTCAATCCTAACTTTTAAGTAATCACTGATGATTGAGCAGAATGGTACATGTGCATTCTGTTAAGGCTCTGGACCTTTTGATTTCAGTTGTGTTCAGTCCTCGATAGCCTGGGCCATGAACATTCAATAGATAGGCCTTTTCTCCCCTCCCAGTGGTATCAGGAGGAGCAGATTGGTATTATGGAAAGCTGGTGGATGATGAGTTGCAACTTTGGGCATGTCTGTGTGTTCCTGAGTTTGTATTGGTTTATTTTTTTTTTAATCTGTTTATAGACTGATTTTTATTGAAGGTACAAAGCCTGACATGTTTGTTTATTCTATTTTTATAGGCAAAGATTCCCAAGGTGGTAGAAAGGTGGCTTATATAATTTATTTAAATACAGACACACATTTTGGGAACATAAATAGTTGGTTCCCATATAAAAATTTGGTATTCAGTAAATAGTGTGTGACGTCGCAGCACACACGACATTATAATAAAAATAAATTAATAAAAATGCAGGCAGCAAACACAATGACTAATCATAGGAAAAGTTTTCTTTCCCTCCTCTTTCTCTAAATCAATATAATCATTTATGCTTTGAAATGTAACAGGAAAATAAAGATTTCTGCCTCTCCTTGGAATGAGTAGTAGTTCTGTTTTTCTCCTAATGTCCATATATTTGTGAAATAAAACACACAGTTGTACTTCTAGAAATCTCAGGTGAGGTTATCTTCTTTTCTGCCTCTTTCTTTCAAATTATTCATTTTATTCCATAGACTTGAAAGAAAATGTTCTTTCAAATACCTTGTTTCAATTGTGGAGTGATGTTTAAAAAACTGCAGCACTGCACCACAAATTGCCAATAAAACACCACAGTATTGTTTGATCTTCCTGGGTTCTGATGGAATTTCAAAGCTAGATGGGAAGTGAGAATCCATAAGGCTCCCCTCACTAGCAAGTTAATTTCTGCCTATACCAGCCTTTGCTTTTGAGAAGTTTTCCAAAGATATAATTTTTTACCTTGGCTTTCTGAACATCCCTGGATTTCATTTGCCTCTCATCAGCTCTGAGAGAAGTCAGATGTATAAGTTTGGATAACTCATCTCTGCGCTTTTCCTGCTCTTTGAAAAGCAGGCGTTCTTTAGCAATGCATTCTTCTAACTTGTGGGCATCCATATCTGAGATCATTTCCTAGAGAAAATTAAATTTAATTCCTTATGCATCAATGCATCAGTGTGGGCAAACCCAAAGCTGGAAATACTTTGGGTTTATCTGCAAAGTAAAAAATTATACAGACTACATGGATTTAAAAACATAAATTTTCTTTTATTTTTTTTTTTAAATGACAAACAAGTGGCCCTTAAAATTGAACAAATACTATCCCATTTTCTCATCAGAAAGCTATATCTAGAAACTCCCATTATTTTTAGTTCAGTGTTCCTTTAATCTCATGTTAGAAAACCAATTGTTACAGTGAAAAAATGTGAGAAAGCAGAACCTGTTCAGCCAAACGTCTCTTGATCACTTCAATTTCGTCCTGCACTTCTCGTCGTCTCTCTAATAATTCTTCATTTTTTTTGGCATTAATTTCCACCTACAAAAATAAACCAAGGTCACTTAGTAATGCAAACAAAAAATGAGGAAAATGTAAACTACAGAGACTCTATTTGAAGTAGTTACCTAAATGAAGAAATTAATTTTCTTTCTTATTACAGTAGCTAGTCCAAGAGTGCTTCATTGAGTTTAGTTCCTCAAAGTTTCTCAAATTTTCCTGTTAAGAACTATGAACACTAAACTTCACAAAGCCCAGTTTAAGGAGTGAATTTAGAAGGCTTTTTCGTATACATTATGGGAAAATTTCTTTATTCAATTGGATATTAAAATTATGTGAAGGAATAAGTTAGAAACTACCTCTGAAATATATCTGAACAATCCCACTACAAGTACTTGCATGATATAACTAGTAAGACAAAAGGTTGTATTGACCTCCCTGTGACTAAATTCACTTAAAAATTCTTTATGTTTATAAGCAAGTAAGAAATAAATGCAGCATATGCAGGTATATGTTACCTATCTAATTGATGGGGACAAACTTTTTAGCAGGGCCTGTTGTGATAGGACAAGGGGTAAGAGTTTTAAAACAAAAGAGGGTTGTTTTAGATTAGACATAAGGAGGAAGTTTTGTACAACGTGGGTGGTGAAACACTGGCACAGGTTGTCCTGAGAGGTGGCAGATGCCTCATCCCTGGAAACGTTCAATGCCAGGTTGGACTGATCTCAGAGCAACCTGATCTAGATGAAGGTCTCCTTGCTTACTTCAGGGGTATGAAATAAATGACCTTTAAAGATCCCTTCCAACCCAAATTATTCTATGGTTCCATGATTCTAATTGCAAATCTGAAATTCATATGGGTGGGAAAGAAATCACATTTAACAACACATCTGGAAGATATTCAAAGATAATACATACAACCCTGTGGTATCTTGCTCAGATCTCAACCAGATGTTAGAGTTCAAAACACTATAAATCAATACTGATAAGTAGATGTTTTGCATTTGTGATTTTAACTTCTGTGATAATACTGTAAAATTAAACATTCACTTGCATTAAATGAAAGGGGAAAAAGAACACAGTAAAGGTCAAACTGTGGAGTTACTTTGGTTGCAGCTGCCAGCTCTGAGATTTGATTTGACTTAGGTTTACTAAAAGGTCAATAAAACCTGTTCTAAGAAAGTGATTTTCACTCTCGTGGCGTAAACAAAAACAGCTTTTCTGTGGAGCCTGTATTAGTTACCACTTCTGCTGTGTTAAAGTTAAGAGCTCATATAAACATCTTTAATCCATTAAGAACTTTTGTTCACATAAGACATGGCTAAATTTAGGCACTTTTGGCTGTCTCTGCACTGGCCTGAGCGAAGGAAAGGCACGCACGGAGAGGAGCAGCAGTTCTGCTCCGGGCTGGTGACGGTCAGAGGAGCAGTTCTCTTTCACACAGAACAGCAGCGTTTAGCAATAGCTGACCTTTCACAACTTACTAAGAAGAAAAACACATTTGAAGGAAGTGTTCCTGTAATTTCCTCGTTCTACAAACCAGTCATTGTGCACTTAGCTTATGGTTCAAAATATGAGAAATTTGGGGAAGCACACTGCTGTACTGCTGCTTCTGCAACCACATCTTTAAATGAGCAATTAATTCTTGTGTTTTGGTGGGTTTTTTTAACTTTTGCTAGGTGTACTCCCAAGTCTTATGGATTAAAATTGCCTCAATGTGGCAAAAGCCAAGCAGGAGCAGGGTTGACACTCGACCCTCCCATACTGCAGTTCTGCCTCTGCACTGACCATGGTGCAGAGGAGCCACGATTTCACATCTGCTCTTCTGAAAGAGCTGGGAAAAGAACCAGAGAAAACACCAAGCATGGGAGGATGGGCTAAAACAACTGTATTGCTGTGGCCTGTTTGCATTAGGGCAGCATCCTGCAACTTCTTGAGTAAAATGCTGATTAGAATTCCACTTTTGCCTCTCCTGCCATTCTCTTCCCTCTGCTTCTCATGATGACGCGACTTGTAAGATACATACAAAGTTCTTGTCCTTTCAGTGTGAAGGAACTGTTTTGGGATGGATTTCAATCTCTCCCCAGACTGTGAACTCTCACAGACGTCGGTGAGTTACAGAATTTGATTTTAGCATTACATGTGGTTCAGCATTACAGCTGTGGCTCTCCCCCCAGGAATATTTCTTCAACAGGAACACAAGAAAAAATGCCATCTCCTAGATTCTCTTAGCTTATTCTCTTAGCTAAGCTCTAAAATCAAAGTCTGGAATATGAGCCAGCCCTATAATCATTATTTCAGGGAATTAAGTCCAAAGCTTTCCTCCCTCCTCCCAGGTAAGCTTAAACTACTAGGTAATACACATGTGAATTCTGGAGGAATTTCAAGAGAGACAAAAAAATACTGTTTAATAATATTAGATATTATCAAGTAATATTTACTGTTTTTAAATAGCAAGCTAAGTATGTATGACTTTTGCTTTGATATAGTTATTTTTTTAAAACTTTACAATGAGGTAAGTAAGACTCCTTTCTGCCCTGAATTGCTTACACGGACCAAGACAAATTTCAAGGACAGTGTCAAGGTAGGAAATGTCAAGTCCTCTGAAAAATATTCACCTGAATAAACAAGATTAATTTTGTAACACTGACTTACAATTTAGACTAATCAAGGAGCAAGTAGAGGAGAAAAAAGAAAGAAAGAATAGAAGAACCAGTGATGAGAGAAAGAAAATATAAAAAATTTATAGACATAGTAAATTTTTAAGAAAGAATTGGAAGCAGAAAAGAAAGAAAATGCTTTGAACACACAAGCAGAACAAGATTTTTCTTTAAAATCACCGTTGTCAAAAGCCTAGGTAAAACAGAAAAAGCAAAGAAATATTGAAAGAGGAATGGGTGAAATACTAACGCAAGAAAGAAATGAGGAAGTTGAAATAACTCTTCTCCACTTCTTCCTTCTAGGTATGTCAAGAGATTTGAGGACTGTCATGAAAGATTTCTTACAAGAAAAACTAGAATCTTTATGATCAATGCATTCATACAGACCTCTGATTTGAGTCTTTTATGCTGTGCCTTGTCTCGTTCCAAGGACTCATAAATCATACCCAGTTGTACTTCCAACACTTTCAAATTTTTCAGTTCTCTCTCCTTCTGTGTTTGCTTTTGAGTGAGAGCGTCACGTTGTTTTTTGTTCTCCAAGATACATTTATTTAAATTGTTTTCCAGAATTTCTCTATGGAGATAGACACAAAATTTTAGTAACAGGTAACCTCACCAAGATATATATGTAAACAGGCATGACCATTTTCATGGGTTTTGAGTACCTCATTATTATGGCTGAGCAGCAAGAAAAACTCTCAAACTACTGATAAAAATTCCCTAAAAAGGTAGCATTTTATAAATTTAATCAATTACAATATTCCTAATTATGTCAATGGGGTCTCATAGTCTAAATATGCCAAAAAATCCAGGGAAGCTAGTACAGATAAAAAGATACAGGTTTTAGTATGAGGGAATATTTCAGTGTAAAGTGCCACAGACCTTTAATACAAAACTTTAAAGACAAAAGCATTGTTACTGAGCATATGGCCATGATTACAACTATACATGTCCCTCTGCAAAGAAGGAATAATTTGAAGCTTACCATCAACCTAACAGGTGATTTTACTTTACCAAGTATATATAAGCTCATAATTCAAGGGAATATTAAAGAGATGAGTAACCAATCCCCACTGAAATTCAGGAGTTCATGAGTACTGACATCCATGATCCTCATTTGAAAATGAAAATACTGACATCCCCTTTTCTTCATCAATTTACTTTCAGTGGGTTACACAGGAAAGAAAATATCTGCACTGAAGAGAGAAACCTTCTATAATATTGCCCTTTTCAGAGTAAAATCCATTTTCATTCTCCCAGGATTTTATCAAATTCTTATGCTTTTGGAGTTTTTCTTCAAGCCAGATTCCAGATTCCAAATTTTTATGTAAATATTTCTGAAGTCAAAACCAAACCTGATCATTTCTAGTCTGCACTGGTTGCAGCCTAAAACTTGAAAACAGAAGTAGTACAGCAGAAGAAAGACTTTTGAGAGCAGAGAATTGTTCCCTCATACTACATGGTTTATGTCTCTAACCTGTTTGATAGGATCTCTAATTCCTTCTCAGTGTTAATTTCTACTAATTTTGTCAAACTAATGCATTCTCTTTCTTTGCTTTCTAGCAAAACTTGGTTGCTCTCCAATTCCTTCTTTACGTCTTCTCTTTCTTGTAACATCTCTTCAGTCCTTTTTTAACGGTTTTCAGGGTTCTACTCAACTCTCCTATTTCATCATTAAGGGCTTCATTCTTCTTCTCTGCATCACTGGATATATTTTAACAAAGCAGCAGGGGTTAACTTTTCCACATGCATATTTCAATGGCAAAAGGTAATTGGACACATAAAATAATTTCACCACAACAGTATAGGTTATGTGTTTGAAAACAGACTACACACAGTGAAAAGCTTCAAATTTTAGTACAGTTCAAAAATAAAATTGCAGTTCGCCATGGGATTAACTGAGAGTTTAGCACCATTATAGAATTAAAGAGAGTTCTAGTAAACTGATTCCTGGCAACATTACCAGGTACATGGGTGTGACACTTCTAAATATTATTCCTAAGATTGGGAACTCTGGTTAGCTCATGCTGTGACCTGACACAAGTATAAAGATTCATTCAAGTGCTTCATTAATAACAATCTACACAATGTAGGTTTTTAAAATAGCTTCTCTGTAACACTATAAGGAAAACTACTTAGATTTATGATGGTAGAGTTACATTAAGCAGAGTAGTGAGGAAAATGTAGAAGAAAACCATCACACAAGTTTGAAATCCGAGAAATTTAACCTTTGTGTATTGCAAATAGGGACTGGAAACAGAAGACACAAAAACTTCAGTGTAACTCTGTGCACAAACAGTGTAAAAACTCCATCATTCATCTGGATGGCAACTGGACCTCTGGGATCTGTGAGTGACCTGGCTGAAACTGCACAGTGCTAATTAGATTTTACACTTACAGAAAAGAGCACATGCCAAGCTTCACAAGAGAAAAACCCCAACTCCACAAGGGAGAGAAAGAAAAGGCTGGCTGCTGGCTTACATTTTCCCTGTTGAAGTATTAGAGACCACAGATCACGTCAGGGGCTTACAGCAAAGCACCTGTGACTCAACAGCTGGTACAGAAGCATCCAGGGAGAATGATGATGTGGCTCAGGCCAGACTGTCAGCTGTGGAAGCTGCTGGTTCCACTGAGGCCAACAGAGATCAGCTGATACACAGTACCTAAGCACTAGGAACTGTAAAAAAAGCCTAATTGTGAGATTACACAGTAACACTATTTCCCACTAAACATTTACTAAGTAGGTGTCATATATAGTTATGCAGCACAGTAAGAAGGATAAGCAATTTTTGACCAAGCTTTGTTCTAAGTTTTTCTTTGTTATACTTAAATTTACAGTGTTTCACTCCATATACTGTATTTTTCAGTACAGTGCATGGATTTTAAGTGGATAATAGATGCCTTCTTAAATGTTGATCCTAATTTTAATCAACAACAATCCTCAATCATCTCTGTAACGAATGGGTAAGAAGTCATACATTTATGTATATGGAATTATTTATTAAAAACATACATTTTTTTCCGATATATCTTCTCAGTTTCTTTTGCAAGCTGTTTTGGAACACCAAGGATCTTAACTAGCTCACTCTAGTGACAAAACAGAAAGGTTTGATTAATAGCCTCAAAAACTGATGAGTTTTCACAGCAATAATATTCACTTAGAGCTTCTGTGAACATGGGTAGGAAACGTATTTTTTAATTACTTGTGTTTGTCCCAGGGAATTGTAGGTGCTACTTTTGAAACTAAAAATTGGTATTTACAATTTCATTATATCTGCAAGATAAAAATTATGCTTGAATATTATTAATACATCTTTTTATGTTGTTTATCCATGGAAAGGAAAGCAGCAAACCCAGGAATGTTTTTTAATTCACAGCATAAATCTGTATTAACTTTAGCCTGAGCAGCCTACGGTAACACAGTATAGCAAAAATGTCTTTAGAGAAACCATTTTTTAATCAAAACCATGAGTAGTATTATTTCCTAAAGGAGCAATAAGGACATGGCACAGCAGCATGTTTCACACCTATTGAAAAATGATCTTACATATAATGTAATGCCATATATAATGGATTTGGAATGACAAACAACATCAAGAACATTCACTGTTGGACAAAATATGTATCGTATACACATCCATGCACACACAGAGACAAACATAGGCACAACTAATTTTGTGTTACTTTTAAATTAGTCTGCATGTCCAGAAGCTTTTCTGTTTCTTCCTCATCTAATAATATCAGCTTTTGCTTGGACGAAACAGCTTCTTCTATTGCCTCAATTTCTGCTTTCCTCTCAACTACTTCTTTGCAGAGCTCGTCACAATTTTCTTTCAACTGTTTAATTTTCTTATCGTCTTTCTTTAAAAATGAAGTAAAAGATCAGATTAATTTTATTTTCCTTTTCACATTTTGCATGTTTGAGATAATACAGAATCACAAACACTGAATGATGATCACATTTTTTGCATGAAGGAATGGAATATATATTTTTTTTACCAGATGTATGTTTCTTCTGTCAATAACCAGCAGAATTTTATTAACAAAAACACATATATTCATCAGGATTTATGACTGCAAATGTATTTTTCATGCTCACATCCTAGAACCAAAAACCTGCATCTATCTTTATATGCAGTGTCCATTTGCTGAACATAGTAAACATTTTCTTAGTAAACAAAAAAATCCAGATTTTTTCTGTATCATATTGCTTGCCCTGGAGTTATCGAAACTGAATGATATTATATATTCTCTCCTATAAACTCTACTTCCTTTAAAATCTATTTTTCTACTTATTTCATATTTTAAATAAACTTTAGAGATACACACTGTGAAAACATTTTCACGGATGTTTTTATATGTTAGCTGACAAAATATAAAACATTGCTTTTCTCCTGCTTTGTACTTACCTTCTGTTTCAGAATTTTTTCATATTCATCTTCCAGAAGCCTTTTTTCCTCTTGCAAACTACAGTAGAAATCAAAGCAGAGCTAAATATATTAGCAATATAATACGTATTACAGTAATGTAGTAAATGGCAAAAAAGTATGGAAGCCTCTCCTGTGTTAGACTGAAGCACATGGTGAATTATCATCAGGGCCAATAGAAACGTGTCCAGGAAGGTTGCTGACTGGTCAGCAGGGTCCTGAGAAACAGGTTGCACACATGGAGTCTTTCTCTACAGTGCACACATCTAAATTTTTTAACCTGATTTTTCTTATTCTGAGCACCTCCTGCAGGGATGCATGTGTGCCTCACTCACCTGTGCCTTTTACTAGTGGCACCCTACACCCACAGTTTCTCCCAACCTCAGAAAACCAAATTTTAACATGGAAATAAGGCAAAAGGAAAGAGGAGTGGGTCCTAAATAGTCATAAAGACATAAAAGAAAGTCACAAGAAAGTACAATTGCTAGTGAGAAATTTTCTTTTTCCTAGGAATGATTGCTCACAGACACATTCACTCTGCAAACAACTCTAAGTGAAGCTCCTCCAATCTGAACAGGATCCTGTGAAAAAAAGTTCCTGAAAAGTGGTAGGGGTTATAGACTAAGTCAAAGGGGTGTGGGAGAAAACTAAATTGAATAACCATGGAGAACTTAACCTGCATCCAAAACTAAACTGCAATTTAATTTCAGGCAACGATAGAGACAGATGCCGAATAGGTGAAGAAAGAGGAAAGGAAGAAATAGGAAAGCTCTTAGATCTTCTGGGTGTATTTTTAGTAATGCTGCCCTAAGAAAGATGAAGGAGTGACTACGAAAGGGGAGCTCAACCAACGAGATTGTTGGATTTACATAGGGAGCTTCTTGGTGGCAAGTAGGTAAATACTGCCAAACACAAAAAATTATCCCCATGGAAGGTGTGTCTAAACATCCCCAGTGCATGTAGGAACAATTCTGCACCTATAGGAGGTAAATTGGCTACAGCAATCTGCATGCCATCACAACCAAACTGAACTTAACTGAGTGATTGTGCTATTGATTGGCAACAAAAGGCAGTTTGTTTGTTGCAGAGTAATTACTACGTACAATGACATTTCTGAGTCTCAGACTGTAAATGAGCAAAGATTGCAGCTGAGGAATTGGAGGCACAACCAAATACTCTGTCCCAGGTATAGCAAAGAATCAACTTCTGTGCTTAAATGTGTTTGCAACTCCAGTGGGAGGATGTGCTGCTCAGGTTTCACTGAGAATCAGGGCAGTCAGTTAGAATAATAATAAATAACTCTTTAAATTAGGGGAGCCTTAAGAGAAGGGGACAAGCTTCATTGGAATGTTTGTGTAACTTGGAGCTAGAAACTATGACAAGGGAATGCTGGGGCAGCCCCACCTACCCAAAGCAGCTATTACAGTTACTTCTGAATGTGGTTGATACAGAAGAGAAACAGCTGATTGCTATTTCTTTTTTTTTTCTTTTTCTGAAACCAGTGTAAGACTTTGCATCATGTTGGCAGTTCAGGTTTCAGAAGGTGTGTGGTTGTGGGAAGAGAGATTAATCTCCAAGCAGCCAACCTTGTGGAGGACCATCCCTAGGATCTTATGTTAAACTCTTTATCAGTGATGATTCAAGGTTCTTCCCCCCTTTCCTCCCCCCCAATTCCACACCCTCTCATTAAACTCTTTCTTACTTTTCTGTCCTTCAACAAAAGGAGTGAAACTTATACCTGGAAGCGTCAGGCAACATATTTTCAGTTATGGTAAAAAAAACAGTGAAAAAAAGGAAACTGGGTTGGTGGTGTTGCAATTCAAACAAAACAAAACAATATGAATAAGGAGCTCTGGCTCAGATGAAGAGCAAAGAGAAGATAAAGACCCAGAGTAGATGTTGTTGATTTACAGAATGTATCCATATCTGCATGGGCAGAGTACAAGGTGCCTCCACAGTGACTGGTAAGTCTAAAAACTAATTTGAATGCCAGTATTTGAACACCCACTGACGGAATGAGGTTGCAAAACAAAATCTTTAAAAAAAAAAAGTCAAATTTCAATCAATCATGTCCCAAAACTGATAAAATTAATTTTAAAAAGTTCTATTCCAAAATCATATTCCAAACACATTTTGGCAGCACTCCTAGTTGAGCTCCTAGTTGGGACTAGCATAATCACACTAAGGATAATGAATGTCTTTGCACTAATACCTATAACTGTTTGACTGCCACAAAATATTATTAAATAAGTCCTGTGCAAAATGATTAAAGCACTACTGCATTGCTTGTCGTCAGTCCGTGCTGTGCCCTCTTTAATATCACGCTAGACGATCAAAAGAGCAATACCAAAAATCAGGAGGGAGAGCAAAGTTGACACTGTTTTCATTTTGTCACATTCCTCACTCATGAGGACAGATTCCTGTGGAACCATTCCAGTTTCACAACAAAGACTTTTCCACCCAGCAAAAATAAAATGATTTGAACACCTCATTTTCTGTGACATAAACAAAGGCAACACTGAACTTGAAGCAGCAAGTTACCTAAGGAGCAGGCAGACCAACTACTTGTACAGTGAAGGTGGGAAAAAAGGGGGTAAAAAGAAAGAAGTTAAATCTCTCACTTTTGAGCAATCAGTTTGTTCCAGTTATCCATATACAGAAGTCAGACTGGCAGCCCAGTGTTAACATTGCCAGGCTTCCCTACTGTCAGGGATAAAAACAGGAACCTCCAAAGGGTGGGGCATCTGACATCCCAGGTGTCTATTTTAGTATGACATAAACTACATATCTCATACTTTAAACTACCAGTTTAACATAAAATATTTCTCTCTGTGGACTCTAAACCAGGATGATTAACTCAGATTAAGAAATCAAATAAGACTCTTCAAAGATTCTAAATTCAGTCTTTGATAGGGGGACGCAGAGGCTTAATCTAAGGAAAGCAGAGAAATTCTGGTCTGCATTTAGCATTTGAATCTTGTAATCTGTGATGTATGGATATCAATCTCATGAGTGTCTTACTTAGACATTAATCACAACAACAAACAAAACAGCTGCAACCGGTATTAGGCATTTATAATCCCCATTGTTTTATAGCCCTTCTTTGATGACTGCATTTTTCAACATCACGTGGTTTTTATTATTGTCAATATTATACCTATAACAACACATGGAATGAAAAGAAGGTAAAACTCTTAAGGTTTTAAACATTAATATGTGCAAATGTTCCTAGCACCGCTTTTCTTATTTTCACGAAGCTGAATAGCAATACTGTACATGAAAAGCTGCCAGGGATGCAGATGTAATGAGGTAAAAAAAAAGCAGTCGAAATTTGGGCCATTAATAAAAATACATTCCAGACATTTCCCTGAGAGATGTTTACAGCTGCAAACTGACACAGAAATAAAGAAATTAAGACAAAGAGATTAAGAAATGTGGTGGTGGTTGACAACAGAGGTCCCTTTCAGTTACTCATCTCACAAAATAGCTATCACGTTGTTATCATTATTAGTCCCATCATGCAAGAAAGTGAACTCCTTCAGCTACTCTGTCTTATAGCTGGGATTGCTGAGAAATCCATAGAAGGTGCTCAGCACCTCACAACTAAAATCTAGTGACCACAAGTAGAAGATATCACAGCTGACAAGCTGCCAGCATGAGATTCCTGTAATGCTCTTAGCTGTAATTAGTTTGTAGGTACTGGAGAACGCAGTCACAAGACTGGCTGATAACAACTTCAGCTGTGACTCCATTTATTTTACTTATGGCTTGTAATTCTTTACTAGCAAAACTATGGACAAAAGCTTAACTTTTCCCTTTTTAATTATAGAGTGACTAATACTGAAATATTTACAAGCATTGAAATAATTTTCCATATTTGCAATGCTTCTACAAGGACAAATTTGGTTTTGCAATCCTGACTTGCATGCAATCACACAGAGTGTGAGAGTACTTGAGTGAAGAGACATTTTGCTACCTGCACAAATGTCTGTGGGGGCTGTAGGTTGGACCTAGGTTTTAAAATAAAACTGCTTTCAAGAATCAGGCACCTTTAATCTCATTAACTCTTGTTATAGATAATTTTAGTACAAATCAATTGCTTATTTTTAAATGTATTGTTTAGAAGACAGATTAATTCAGATTAAATATTTATTATTTCTCAATAATAAACTACTGTTGACACCATCCTCTAATAAAGAAAAGCAGCTTTTCTTTATTTTGTCTCACAAACCAGGACTCCAAGCCTCACACAAACATTAAAGTGAAACATCTCCTCAAGCTGGAACAAATCCTTGATGATGACACCAGGCTATATTCTTATTTACTGAGCCTTCTTATCAGTTATATGAAGGGATGTCATGGTTCTGAACATAATTTTATCAGAACCAACTGAGGATCACTGTTTTTACTTTTACTTTATTATCTGTGTCTGGTAGTTCTTGAGAGAAAATATTCCTGGAGTCAGCTCTGACTTTGGGATAGTGGCCCAAGCTTTGTAAACTCAGTAAAATCATTCCAACCCTTGCTCTCCTCCTGCTCTGTGCACTCTGGCACACACAACAGCAATGAGCCCAGCACAACCATCTGGCACAACTGGCCACAAGCTGGAAAGGGATGTGCACACCTACAGTGGGAGCACATCCCATCCATGCAGTCACCCTCAGGCTGAGCTCCCTGACAGCTGAAGTGTGTCAGAGACTCTTCTGAATACCTCATGTACCTATTCAAGCTACAAAAAAAGTCACAGAATTCCTGAAGAACTGCTGAAACTACCATGCTGAAAACGATTTAAATTTACTCTGGGAATGTTGACTACTCATTGGAACAATGAAGAATTAAACCAGAAGATGAAATATCACCTTCAGCTCTTCAAAAAGGTACCTGATCTGGAAAAAAAATTGTTTACAGAGGTAAGCAAATAGGAATTGAAATACAGTTGAGGGAATGCAGAATACTAAGGGACCTTGAGACAAAAAGCAACTTTGCTAATCTCAGGGCATACCCATATGACTCCTCGAGAGAGAAACTTCATTGTTGTCAGATTTGAATCCAAGTACAAAAAAGATGCTAAGTACCCTTAGCTATCAGAGAAAGTGAATTGAGGCAGGAAAGAAAGGTGTCAGAGATAAGAGATGCTGCAGAGAAAGAAAGGCTCACAGAAACAGGAAAACAGATCTGCAGAGTCTCTCTCACTTCCAGCTCAGCAGTATTACTGAGTAGACATTTTAGAAAAAGGATAAAGTAGATAAGAGACACAAATATTCCCTTCAAAAACTTTTCCCCTCCATGCTCTCTGCCTGCTATACATAAGAAGGTAAATAAACATGTTTGTTTTCAGACTAAACAGCCATTAGTCATAATTCCCAAAGAGAAGTTTACTTGTAAGTGCCAAGCACAGCTGGGACTGTATTAACACAGTTGGACAACAAGGAAAACTGTGTTCCAGAGAGATCAATGGCCAAGAGAGGCTGGACCATGAGTTTTTATCCTGAGAAATGAAGGAAACCAAGCAGTCAGCTAAACTTCTAATACCTTTGATGCAGCTTCCCCTCTCTGACACTGTCAATGTACACATACATTTCAGAAAACGTTGCTTTATTCTTTGTTTAAAACCAGCAGGCATATCGATCTTCATTTTACATCAGTGTTGTTATTACATCACCTGCTGCTTACAACTCTATTCTGGACATTCATTTTCACTGCCTTTCACAGGCACCTAACCCATCCCTTCTTTACAAACACTTATTCACACCCAGTATCTGTTTTTCTTCATAGTCCATGTCTCATTTCCCTACTACATTCACTCACACGTTCCCTACATGTACTCTGCTAGTCCTGCTAGTTCTACACTACTTCAACATCAAAGTCCCTGTAATACCTGGAATATTTCTGGAATTTCTCTCCCAATAAACAAATCCACACACAACCAAGGCACATCCTTCTCACTCCACACCCACAACACACATAAGATCCTATGCTACCATCAGGCATGGAACAGATACCAAACAATGAACAATTAAATAACCTGTAGCTCTTCAGTTTGGAAAGCTGACAAATTGAAGGGGGTTGTACAAAAGAGATCTATCAAACCATCCTGCAGCAGTGAAAATGAGGAGAGGATCCAAATAAGGAGATGTTCATCATCTCATCCAACACAAGAACTACAGAGCACTAAATGAAGTTGTAGGAGACAGGTTTAAAAAAACCAACCAAACAAACAAACAAAACAACAAGGAGGTGGCAGTTTTTCTGTAGTTAATCTGTGGAATTCATTGCTCGGGTGTTGCAATGTCAGAGGTTTGCAGGGGAGGACACAGGAGAAGTTCAGAGGAAGAGGGGTCAGCTGAGGATTCCCAAATACAGAGGGCTGTATTTGGCTCATGAAATCCCCACATCACAAATGGCTGCACTTGTGGTCTCTGTTAGATAATGCTCCTCGTGGAGCTCTGGTTGGACTCTACAGCTGGGTTTGATCCCGGGCAATGCATAAGGCGGAAGTTTCTTATTACAGTGAAAGAACATTTTTCACAGTATGACTGACCCAAAAAGTGTATTTTTAATCTGCAAGATAGGATATTCAGTTCATATATAAAAATTAATGCAGTAAATGTGCAAGGATAAATGAAATAATACCTAAACTGCATTTTATATAGAACAGAATTCTACTTTTGACTAGAGGTAGAAAATAGAGAATGGAAACATATCCCCTATACATGTAAATCCCTGTAATTTTTTGGAAAAGTGATGCAAAATCAGTGGAAAACATTCATGAGGACAAATGGGTAAAAAGCATGGTATTTTTAAAGAGCTCATTTCTGGACTGCTTGAAAATTGCAAAAAACTGTATTTAATAATTATTTCAGGAAACTTCATGTTTCTTAGTTATCTCATAGCAAGTAATTTTTTCCAGATGCTTTCCATGTTTCTTTATTTCTCCCACTTCCAATTTGCTTCATTCTCATTTCTTTCTCTCTTAGAGCAAACATTTGGCTCTAAAAAACCCCCCAGATCCAGAAAGAACTGCCAGAAAAATCTGCTCCATGCCGTGTGTACAGTGTTCCTGCTCTCCTTGCAGAAAAACAGTTTTAACTGCTGAGATGCTGACATTACCTACTTGTATTTATATACACACCAACTACACTATAGCTGGATTGACGATGGGTAAAAATAGCAAGCACCCCACAAAATAAAAATCTGAATTCACCTGCCTAGGTACATATTTTTACAAATACAATAGTACATTTGTAATTTTACCATAAAATATGCAGATAATTGAAATATATACAGTACTAAGCTTATTATTAGGGTTTTTTCCCTTATATAAAAATTTCAAGATTTCATTCTTTTCAGGGAAAATTTATTATTTTTCTAGTGTAAGAATATACATGAACTTCTCCTTCTTTAAGTACCTGAAGAAAAAATCTTGAATACACTGTCCTCCTGATGTTAAAAATAGCATTGGGTCTATTTATTACATTGTTTTCATAAAATCCCAGCCAACAGGTCTCTGAGACACTTGAAAAGTTTGTATTAAAGTTGTCCTAGACTAAAACTGTTCATGTTAATATGCCTACCCAAATATTAATCATGCTATGTAGCAAATTTTAAACAGCATTTCAAAGGACACCATACCATGTTCTAAATTTAAAACTATCTACAAATCTTGCACCAGGGTAAATTTATTCATCACTGAAATGTTGCTGTTGTTAATAGGAAAAGTTCATGGCAATTTGTTCAAAAACAGCCATCAAGAAGTGTGTCCATGTAGGATGGAAACGAGATTGAATTGTATTCTATGTTATTGTCTTTCTAGATCCTAGATTAGCTATGATAAAATTGGCAGCATTTGACCACCATTACCTACCATTCTATCTTCAACTGATTTTCATGCTCTCTTCCTTTAATAGCATTGTATTCACTTTGGCTACTAAGAAGTTGTTGCCTTATTTGGGAAGCTTCACTGGAAGATTCTTCGGGGACTTGTTCTGCTTTTTCCAGTTCTTGCTGTTCCAGCTCTGCACTAAGACGTTTGGCTTCCTGCAACAGCTGGGTCTCAGATTCCTGTAAACTGCATTAAATAGACAAATTTAGAACTAGGCTATAAGAAGCATCATCTTTGTATTCATACTTTTTTACCTTCCTATAGTAGTTAATTCAAGGTTTTCAAGATGAGATGGGATTAAGTCCTGAATAATCTGGTGTGATCTCCTAGTTCAGCCTGTGTTGGACAGCAGGTTGGACCTTCTGAGGTCTGTTCAAACCTGAAGCAGCCTAAGATGCCATAAGAGCAGTGGAATCTGGTCCCAGGTTTTTTTTCTGCATACCTGGAGTTGGATTGAGATTCATCTCATTTAATTCTAACCAGGTAAAGACCATTAGTTAGTCTAATTTATTTGTCTGGCACTTCCTAGACACAAATGACACAAGGAATGTCCCTAGACACAAGGAACCCATTTTATCCGAAGAAGTGCCAAAGGCTACATATAATTCAGTGTGGGGACCTATAATAGGGAAGTATTCATCAGGACAAGGCCCAGTCTGGGCTATACCACAACTCTAAGTTCCACATAAACACCAAGACACCTGCCCAGGGATGAGTTGCATCTTGCTACTGCTGCAATGCTACCAGGATCTGAAGTAACTCATTTAATGATACACAAGCTGAAAATACATTTGTGGACATCTGTGGAAGCTCATTATAAGGCCTGTAGACGTGAACAATTATCTGATCTGACTCATATCACCAAAATCTCCCAGAAACAACAAACTGTAATATTCTGTCAGTGTCAGGAGACTGGGATTCATAGATCCTTAGGAATCTGTGTGGTGATAGCTGAATAACATCTTAAAGGCTGTTAGTAAAATACATTGATTATCATGGAAAAGTCTTAGAGGGAACTACAATATGAAAATTCATATACAATGCACCACACATAAACCTATGCTTCATGCTATAGAAATAGTTGTGTATGCCCTCTCAGTATTACTACAGTGTGACTTTTTAGATAATGGTATACTTAAATTAGTCACAAATTATGTAGAGGAATAAAGAACTCCATCACTTAACTTTTACTAATTAAAAATATAGTGCAATTAAATATATTTTACAAAACAAGGGAATTTCAAATTTCCCATATTAAGAAAATCCATATATAAATTTTGGCTCGAATTTGACTTTTATGGCTTAGGCACAAAAAATTACATAACACACTGAAGAATAGAGTTGAGATGGTAACTACAAAAATACAAAATATACAACTGTCAATACTGCACAAACATAGCTGAATAATATGGCAGAAAAAGTTTTGGTTTGTGTAACATTTCTTCTTAGATAACCACTTCCTTTTTCTAAACTAGAAAATAAGAAAACCACAGACTTCAACAGAAAACCAAGCGTGTCTTCATCATGAACAAATAACTTCACGTGTGATGTATTTACACACACATATTAAGGGAAAAGTAAATTGACTTACTGTCACTGGATTCTACATAATATTTAGATCTTCTTGAAGTCCAGCAGAATGTTTGCAGTTGTAGGAGAAAATATAATTGGTTGTAATAATACACATTAATTTCAAACACAATTCTTACATAATGCATACAATTTACATACAGTTATATAAACACATAAGTGATTCTAAAAAACCAAAATTCTTAGTACTGATTTTTTAAAAGATAATAAAAAGAGAAAAAAAGAACAAGAACTGAGTGTTGAATCTAGCTCTTGCTCTCTACAGATGCCAACAGCATTTTTCATGTGCTGATTTAAATGTAACTGAAGACAATGAAGAAATAACTGGGCATCTACATGATGTACACATCTAGAATCACATGAGTTCAAAAGTAGGTTTGTGCAGTCTGATCTGGCAGATTTTGAATTTTTGAATTGATTAATATTTTAGCAGAGGCTTAAGAAAATAACATTCCCAATCTGCCAATGAGTTTTCATCATTACCCGGGTATCTTATAGCTTGGGTTATCAGAATATTCATATCAAGTTCCTAAACTCAGATAATCAAAATAAAGATGTACAACTGGGTTACATAACTGAATGACTAAGTGGGTTTTCAGGGGCTTAATATGAGCTCAGGTACTTCACCTTTAGGTGCAACCTTACTGCAAAGGGAATGGATGAGACAGCACCACAATGGGATGACAACCTGTTCCCAGCAAACATAAATTCCAAAGGACATAACACTTTGAAGAAATGTACCAAAGACTCTATCTGCTAGGTGACATCTCTCAGCTTTTCAGAATGCTGAATTGTGCAAAACTGAAAGTAAGAAATAAAAGACTATTTACCACTGAAAAACCACAAAACTATACACTGTGTACTCCAGCAACAGCCCTGGAGACTACCTGCATACAGACTTGTTGTATTCATTGTGCTACACAAATTTGTACTGTACATCAGAGACATCAGTTGCAATAGTTCGGCACAGCTGTCACAGGGAACTGTGCTGCTTGAGATTTCTGAAGGCTACTAAAGGGAAGAAGAACACACACAGCCTGAAGACCTCATCCTCGGTCCTTTGTTTTAATGTGACATTGTAACAGAACTAAGACACATGGGCAAATAAGCTCTTGATCCACAGAACTGTACTGCACAGGTAAGGGTGAAGAACTAGAAATTCAGAGTATACTGATGTTAACATATGGACAAGTGAATCCCACTTTAGATGCCTGAAAAGTCCTTAAATTATACTGGAGATCATGATCCCTTTTTGCTAACTGATTTCACTTTCAAAAGGAAGTAGTAGGAGAAATTCATGTGTGGGAACTAGTGCCTGTTCACACATTGGTGTTTTGCTTTGACACACAACTGCATCTCAGTAAAGAGTGTGACATGATTCTCTCCAATCCTCTTTCTTACAGAACCATGGTGATTTCATACTCCTGTGAGAATGATGGAAAGAATGAGAGATGTAATCTCCCATCTAACATTTTCATGCTTTTGGTGCATGCTGTTAAGGGTAGTTTTAAGTGTGACAGAAAAGACAGCTGAGTCCTGTTTACACTCAGGCCGTATTCTACTTGCTACACACAGGGATCATCTTTACACAAATGAATGTTCTGTATAAAAGAATACTATATAAATACATAAAATATGTAGTAATATGCTTGTATTTTTCCAATCAAAGACTGTTTTCAAACTACCACTAGCTAAAAGTCAATCAAGTTCAATCAAGTTTAGCAGCTACTGGATTTCTACTTCAGCTCAGTGAACACCATTGAGGTAGAAACCTTTTCAACCAATTAATCCAAACCCCACATAAAGGTTTAGTTCTGAGCATTAAGAAAAGCCTTCTTGCATTTTCTAAGAAGACAATCTGTTTTAGGAGCACTAAATCCTAGAAAAATTTGCTATACATTAATCTGAAATAAAGTCAGATGACTTTTCACAGAGTCAGAGCTATATTCTAACTCCCCATTTTATTAAGATGAAACTAGAAGACTTGGTAAGCTCAGGAAAAACTGCTATTTCAGGATTTTGGGAACTCCTTTTCAAATTATTTTACATTACTTAGCACTTGTCACTACTCAGATTACCAGGAGGCCCAGCAAATCCCAGCTGAACCCAAATAAGCAGATACGACTTCAATTAGTATTAGATTCCTTAAATTAAGCATTAGCTTTAATGACAGAATTGCTATAAAGGTTTTGATGTAGGCTGTCAGTGAAATTGGGATAAAATATTGTTAATATAGTGGACATTATGGTATGTAGTACAGAAACGTAACAGAAGTGTCATGACACTGGTTTAACTTATAATCACAGACATGCTGTAATATCAAGATTATTACTCATAAATACTAATGTAGTATTGCAATATTTGCAACAGGACTGCTCTGTCCTGTGACACACTGTTCACCTGGTACAACTGCAGTATTGTGTCCCACCTTGTCCCTCCCTCTCTCCTTCCACTCCCACATGCCCTGCCCAAGCCTGGCATCAGGCTCTCTTCATGATCTCTCCTCTCTCCTCCAGCAAGTACTGGTGCAGGGCAGGCTCACAACTGCTACATCTAATTTCCAAATTCCATTTATAGCGTGAAGCTTAAGGTTCTAATCTAAATTAGCAGCCCTGTTTAATGTGACTGACAATATTCTCAGAGTGTAAAACTCACACCTACTTAGAAGTGACAAAGTCTCACTTTCTTTCTTAGAAACGAGCCTCTACCTTCTTCAGTTGCTCTCTATGATGTCAGCTCTTTTCATATGTTGCAATTCTGGCTTCATGATCTTCAAATATGTATTTATTTTCAACTTCTATATTGTCTGTTGCAGTCTGTGTGTCTGTCCATTCCCAATATTATTATGTTTATATTAGTAATAAAGATGTTGTTCAAACAGGTATTTAGGTATCCCTAACAACCTTGAAAGTTCCTATTAAATCATGTTGGTTTACAAACTTGTGTTCTTGCTTCCTTTATGAACTATCACCAAGAGAAAGTCTTAAATGATAACTAGGCTTCAGCAAGAGTAGAAAATTACTTTAAATATCTAATGCTTTGGCTACTAAAAAGCTAAAAATAGAATATTATACCTTATCACAGTCTTATGCAGCAGGGTATACTGTTCCTTCAGCTCAGCTGCTTTGGTGTCTGTGATTTTTCCAGCAGAAAATAGCTATGGAAGGGAAACAGACAGTTATGAAATCTCTTAAGCACTAATATTTTCATTCTGCTGCAACTTTTCATAACTGTAATTGGCAGCCTTTCAGTTTAGACAGTCTTTGGTAACATAACAAATTAAATACATCATCATCATGGCTAGGCTTCGCGAACGAAGATTTGAAACAAATTAAATACACAACCAAATCAAATACACAGAGAAAAGAAATGCTTATTTACACAACAATTCAAAGCATAAATATAAGGAATGTATCTGTTACAATTGCAGTGCTACCTGCATCACCATTTCTTCTCCATTTTTCTGTCTGTATTAATATTTCATGATAATTCTGTTTTGAATTTGAACTCAGCCTCCAAGTCACCTATTTTCCACATTGCTTAACTGGTCCAGTTTTGGTATAAAGCTGCTGGCCTGTACAGACTAAACTGAGGCTCAAAGTGTCTCCACAGGCAGTAAGGTTGCAAAAAAAGAGGAGCTGTGTTCAAGCTGGATCACCCCCACGAAACAGAACACATCACCTTACATGCCTGTGCATGTCTTCAGCAAATACCAAGATCAAACACGTTATCTCAAGTACCTCCAGGGATGGTGATTCAACCACTTACTTGACCAGCCTGTTCCAAAGCTTGACCATCCCTTCAATGAACAATGTTTTCCTAACATCCAGTCTAAACCACTCCTGGTGCAACCTGAGGCTGTTTAATTTTGCCCTGTCACTTGTTACCTGGGAGAAGACACCGACCTCCACTTGGCTACAATTTCCTCTCATACAGTTGTAGAGAACAATGAGTTCTCCCCTGAGCCTCCTCTTCTCCAGGCTAAACACCCTCAGCTCCCTCAGCTGCTCCTCATCAGACTTGTGCTCCAGACCCTTCACCAGCTCCATTTTCCTTCTCTGGACACATTTCAGCGTCCTTCATGTAGTGACGGGCCCAAAACTGAACACAGAATTGAAGCTGCAGCCTCACCAGTGCTGAGTAGAGGGGGACAACCACTTCCCTGATCCTGATGGCCACACTATTCCTGTGTGATATTTCTTTAGAAAACCTTTCCTCCTCTCCTTTGATCACAAGTAAGGAGAACCAGGTTAAATCTAATTAAAAAATATAAGGTGATCCACCTCTATACAAGTCCATGGTTACCCTTGTGGGGCAGCAAGTTAAATCTGCAAATTCTATGGGAACCTGCCAAGAAATGTGATTGTGCAGATCTCCTGAAATAAGAAATGAAATTACTACAGCACCAGAAAAATCCCAGAAGTCATAATTCAACCTTTAGAACATTTAGAAAAAAACATCTAAAACCATTCCTATGGTCAAGAAGCAGAATACAAGTTAATATGCTGAAGGAAGTATATATTTTCTTGTTAACTGTTTATGTATTTTTGAAAATTTGTTCCAAAATATTTAATGGTAGCAAAGACAATCTTTGCTCCCTGAGACCCTGAGAAAAGGAAAGAAGGTCTGCTTTTCATTTGTTTGCATGAGATTGAAGATAAGCAGCTCTCAGATATTTATTTTGGCATTCTCTGTGACCCAAAGATACTGTTCACTTGGGTTCACAATACTAACCAGCTCTTCTGTGAGAAAGAAAATATTTCCATCTCTCAACTCATTTATTTCTTAGCCTCCTATGTAGAAATAGCTGTCCTATTTGGGTGGCACCTCACTAATGTCCTCTCTCCATACTGCTCTGATCTGTACCTGTGACTTACAGTTTTTCTTACTGCTTAGGTTCTCACTTCAGATCTGTGCCATGTTTGACAACGTTTCTACAGGAATAACAGGCCCTGTCTTCCTTCTGTCCATCAATTTTTACAGCTTTTACCCTTAATTCCTCAGTTCAGTTCAGAGCTAAGAGCTCTATTCCAATAAGGTTGGTCCTACACAATGTGATGACCTGTAACATTGAGGACTGCACAGAACAGACTGCAAGGATGGCACACCAAGATCCCTGGGAGGGCAGAAGGAAAAGAGGCAACTGTCTGAGGGGAAGAAATAACCAGTTTGTGGAAGATGGAAGAAAAAATATGAGCCTACTATAAAAAAGCTGTATTCATTGTGATGATAAAACCAGATAAAAGATGATGGCCCTGATACACAGATATATACTTTTTTCAAGGCTGCCTTTTCCACACTAATGACAAAATAGCCAACAGTATGTATGCACTGTTCATTTTATTGCTTGGAAGCTCTCACATTGCCAGATTAAATAAAATGTTGTTCTCCTCAGTGTAGCTAATCATGTTGCTACACTGAAAAGTAAAAGAATGAGTGAGAAGATGGAGTAGTAAAAAAAGAGCTTGTGAATGGCAACCAAGCATGTACTTTTTTTTCAGTTCTGTGTTAACCATAATGCCCTGGAAAGAACTGAGATCATTTTGTTATACTGGTGATCTCAGATCAGGTCTGGAATATAGTCAGATAAATATTCCTAACTTGTTGAGTCTTCCAGTCCCTTTCCATCTCAGTTATACTTACTGTATTTTGCTTTTCTCAGCTTTACTTTCTCATTATGCAATGAACTAGGACCTCATACATTTTTAAACACACTCAGTGTTGATAGATATCTGGGTAAACTAAAATACATTTTCCTTATCTAAGAAGCTGGAAAGTTGGATGAAGATTTGGCTGTTATTGGTTAGTTACCTGGCAACTTTCTGCTGTCCTTCTTCCCATACTCCCATAAATGTAATTACACTGAAAATATGCAAGTATGTATCTTATTAGTGAGTTTACTTGCACCTTTTCCTTTTAATTTAATATTTCTCTTATGTTTATTTTACCCTATTAAATTACCCTTTCTTTTACTTTACGCTCATCTTTAACTGATTAACATGAGTGTAACTTTTTAACTTTGCTACATTTTTTCATGTCCTTCACTATTTGAAGTCTGGCTTTTCTACCAGAAAAACAAAACATAACAAAACAAACACAAACCAAACCCAAACCCAAATTCCAAAGCAAATTTGTTTCCTTCAATCCATGAACAATCTCATGAAGTAAAGTGCTGGATAATCCTGTTCTGTGATAGAAAATGTGGAGGAAAATTGTGCTGAAAATGTGAAAGGGAAGGACATCTCCTTCATATTTTTCTAGCTCTACATGGATTTTTTGGCTCTGGACAGGAATCTTAAATATAGGGATCCATGAAAAAAACATAAACTCTTTAAAGTTGTTGAATACTGAACAACTCAAATAGTTGTTCCAAGCACCTGAATAACTTCTCTCAATCCCCACACTAGTAATAAGTTCATAATTGCAAGCTACCAACAATTCCCCATCAGAGCTCTCCACAAATCATCCTGAAGAAAATTCCAAGAAAAAATGAGCACTATGTGAGGTTACACACTATCTGGAGGTCCTTTTGTATATCCTTCCAGCTTGACTTCAGGATGTAGGACCACAGGAGTTTCTCCAAGTCTGGATACAGAGATGTGTGATATATGAGATGTTGGTAACAAAGAGAAGATGTCAGAATGCAAATGGGAATTAAAGCCACAGAAGGGACAGGGCTGACCTGATAAACCAGATACTCTTCCATGTGAGCAAAACCAGTGAAATATGGTGCCAACTACATCAATGCCTCCTCACTTCCACTCTATGTGCATTGGGCATTCTCTACTTCAACAGTATATTCTGTCCTTCCTGACAGTCAACTCAAAGTAATACACCAAGGAACTATACTGAAATTTCAAAACAAGTTTTATGTAACTCAAATGTGATACAAATAAGAACTCTAGGAACATTTCCCGTTTTGAATTTCAAGGCTTTTAAAAATTCTTTTGGGACTCTACAGAAATGAATAAAACTCAGCCAAATTTTAAACTTAAATAGATGATGCAATCTGAATGTCGGTCACTCACACTCTTTGATAAAAAACACTCAAAATAAGCATGGAAGATAAATATAGTCACCACCAAGAAATTACTGATTAACATCAATTACTCATAATCATTATGAAAGTGAAACACTTGAGGCTTCCCAGAAAAGAATTAATTTCAACAGTGCCTAGGATCTCTGCATTTTGGAGAAATGATGTAGCTAACACGTGTTTCTAATTATGTTTGCAGATACTGCAAAACAACTAAAATGAATTCTAAGCTCAAATGGAATAGTAACACTTTCCACTTCTTCATTCTAAGCTCCAGATTTTGTAACTATAACAAGACATTATGACTACACTTACTGTTATTTTAATACTTAGAATACCCAGTATTTCATATTAATTTTCTTATTTCCAACATCTGAAAGGTCTCGTCAAACAACTCTTTTGTCTCATAATAAGAGACAAGAGAAAAATATCAAGGGATTAATATATTTTATAGTTTGTACACACTTGGGATTTCAGTATAGTATTAGCCACTTGGCATATGGCTCTTCTGACCAGTCTGCTATGTCAGGTTTGGAAATTTCTTTCTGTGATGTTTATTTGAAGAGCTTTTCTTACCTCCTTAGTATAATATTTAGAAGTTTAAGCATTCAGGGAAGAGAAAGAATAAGTGCTCCTCTTTAAACAGAGAGCTCTGCATCCTCTGTCAAAATCCTCCTTTAGTCCAGGCTGTTTGGCACTTTCCACACAGCTCGGGTGTTCCTTGTTCCAGGGAGAGGGCAGCACCATCTTCTCAGCTGTTGTTTCTACATTGTAAGGACACAACAGGTCCACGCAGGCTGAAGCCATGCTATGACCCGTGCATTTCTACCCGTATTGCTGGCTGCCAGTCTCCACAGTATCTCAGAGCTGGGGATATCTGCTGGTGTTTGGCTTGCCTGTGCCTGACACCTCCCAATTATCTAGGCAAAATTGTGGACCCATGATAGTGCACTAGGGGAACAAAAGATTCCTCATCAAGTTTGGTCCGTGCCTCAGAGGAAGTTCGTAACTATGACTTCTCACTGCTGCTGAAGATCATGTCTTGGCTACTTCAAGATGGAGTATCCATAAAAGATGGAAAAAATATTTAAAACTCTATACAGTTTGTGTTTGTAACCTTTCTGGCAATATTAAAAAACCCACAAGAAAACAGCTCCAAAAACTCCCAGTCCTGATGCCAGAGAATTTAACAGTCATAAGGACTTCTGTAACAACTTCATCTGATTCCCTAATCAATATACAGGACAGTTTTTACCATCTTCACTGCTTTCCTACAGGGCTTAAGGCATGCACTTCATTTTCCAGAATACTATGTTTACATAATTGTTATTACAACATAAAGTAAAAAATAAATTCCATGTAATACATGGGGGGAATTAAGTCAGGAAAATTAAGGCAGGAAAGACCTTCTGGATGCCATTTAGTTCAAATTCCTGCTCAAAGCAGGGATATCTTCCAAGTTAGACCAGGTCTGGGACCTCAGGACCATGTCCTGTCATATTTTAAAAAAGCAGTGACTGAATAAGGATGCAGTGGCTGAATATATATCTCACCAGTTATAAGACAGTCTCTGTATTCAGCTGATGTGCCAACAGCTCTCTAATTTTTACCCAAAAGAGGATAATGACTTGTCCTGAAGTATACTGAGTCTAACCATTGACTACCTTACTTTGTCTCACTTGCATATTATTCCCAAACCATGAAGTTAAAGACTGAAATATATTGCCTTTAGACTTTAGAAAGCATAAAGAAGGCAAAAATAAATGCCAGAATGGAGATTAATAATGAAGTCAGCATATCTAAGATTCTAATTATTTTAATAATAAAATTTAATTTTAAAAATTATTTCAGACTGCTTTTCAGCATTTATAACAAACATTCTCAGTGAGGCTCTTAGTTGTCTTTGACTACAGTGAGAGCCAAAGATGACTACTGAGCTCAGTCCAAACACCAGATGTTTAGATGACCTAAACTCTGATTTTAATGTAAAGTGTTGCATCACAATTTATATATGCCCAGGAAACATCATCTTTACATTTTTTATTCAGTCATTGTGCATTTTTCAATATGCATCAAATATTAATACAGAGTTATGGAAGACTAACCCTATAATTTCTCTACTCAACAATATTTCAGGTTTCAGCACATATTTCTAAGTATTTTCAAACAAGAAGATAAAAATCACTAATTTAGGACTGTAGATATTTAGTTACACAATAAATTGTAGTTGTCAGAATGCAATTCTGCATTCCATTTGTAGATTGGGAAACATTGAAAGTACACACAGGAATAGCTATGCTGCAGATATTTAGGGATTACATGACTTGCCTAAGTCATTATTCTAGAGAAAGGTTATGACGGTAGAAAGTAAAGAAAAACGCAGTAAGGTTTAAAAATTAATGCTGTAAATAGAGTTAAAAAATAAGGTGGAATCCCTCTCATCTGTAACTACCTGCATCTATTATAAGAAGTAATCACCGTTCTAAGCCATTTCTATTTGGAAGTTAAAATAATTTAAATAATTTGATGAAGCGATTTTTTTTTATTTTAATAAATGCTTCACAAATGATTTTGCCCTCTTTCCTATTCCAAGAAAACCATAAATGTAATGAATAAGATTGAATGCACTTTTAAAATACAGCATATCTTTATTTCACCAAGTGAAGACATATGGCTTATGGGAACTTTGCTATCTAAAGAAAAGTGACTTGACTGCATTGATTCTACATATAACAAGCCAGGAACTCAGAAAAGTCAGAAACCAAACAAATGAGCATGAGAAATTATTAATATCTACTCACTTTATTCTGCCATGGAGTGTTTTATATCAATATACCATTGAAAGGCTCGTAGTCTACTACAAAGTATTTACATGAAAAAAGCCATTTGCACATGATGCTACATAAACAGACAAAACTGAGCATGGGGGTAAAGATATGCATGAGAATCATAAATACACCTACTTATGGTAGATACAGCACTGTATTGCCTTACACAGAATGTCTACAAGTTTACTTTCTTATTTACAGATGGATGAGCCAGGCTTCCTTTAATGAAAAATAAACTGCTAAAAAGCCTTCTAAAACTAACAAATAACGACTAGGAAAGATAATATCAAAAATTCTTTCCCAAGACAAAGTTCATAACAGTAGTTTTCTCCTCCAGTTCATGGGAAAGAGCAATCCCTACACGAAAAAATATAAAAATCAGTATAAAAATACTGCATCTGGGGCCAATTGTATGTCATATAGCTCAGAAAAAGAGGACATAGGAGACAGGAATTTTGGGAAAGGACACAGCTTTCCTGCTGTCACCTCTTTGGCTATGAATCTCAAAAGTAAGATCCAGTCTTACACTTTCTGGTCTTATTGGAGCAGGTTTGCAGGAATCAAAAAGGAATTCTCTTGAAAAGACACATCAGGGAGAGGCTTTTGTATTTGCTATGTCATCACTCTTGAAGTGCATTCTGGTTTACTCTCTCCATACACTGAGCCAACCACAGCATCTTTTATGACTACAGACAAAGGAAATATTTAGCAGTAAATTGTAGACTTTGGGCAGGCAGATCTTCAGATGTCATGAAAGAAACAGCATTAATAAGAGCTTAGCTTTGTGGACCTCTTCACGAATATGGTCCTCACCTTAACAGAAGGAGTAACATTCTTTGACTACATGAATTTTATAATATGTATTACATTTACAATTGCTTATATAAATATCTAACCTACTACTTACGTGCTCTATGTCAGTGCTGCCTTTCTGCCTATTGCCAGAATTTATGAATAGAACAATGACCAATTTCAACACATAGAAAAATCAGACTGAAAATCTTTTTGTGTTCTGATGTGTTCTCATGGACACATGACAAGTTGCACAGGTAGTCCCACAATCCAGGGGCCAACTAAAGGTCTGCTTGCATGAAGAATGACTACTGAATTAAAAAAAAAAAAAATTGAACGAATCAGAGAGGATTCTAAATCAGAACTTGTTTCTAGTATGGAATTCTGGTATAGATCCCACATTGTTGGAAAACCTGAAAATTAATCTAATTACTTTTCATCCTCTTTCTCAGCCAAAATGTATCACAGAACTACTGCAGTTTACAAAAAAAAAAAATCAAAAAATATTCCTGCAGCAGTTGAATCTTAACACATCCCACTCTGCCACCAAAATGGTTTATATGACTGAATCCAGCTGTGCTTCAGGTTTGTTCATATCAATCACTTGAACTGCTTAGACAAACCTGGATGCTTTGCAGCAATTCTTCTGCAGCAGGTGTTGACTACCAGCACAAAGCCAGAAATCAAACAGATGGCAAACTGTTGTGTTTTAAATTGCCATAGTCACTAGTTAAATTAATATCTGCCTACAGTCATAACCTTGCTGTTTTCTATTTGACCTGCATTCCGTTATCTACCAGAAAAAGCCCATACTCTGAAAAAACATGGGAAAGGGTTTACGCTGGTTTTGATAAACTTTGAAAAAACACTCCTCAGACAAGTCTGATTAAACAAAATACATCACTTTAACCTTGTCATCACTGGGTAGTTCTGGAATAGAATTAAAATCTTCAGCAGAATTTAAGAATCTCATGAGCTTTCAGTTTAGGAAAACTTGTCTATAAGATTAAGATACCTCTTCAGTCCACAGGAGGAAAAATAGATTCCTAAAAAGAAGGCTAAAAGAGATGAAAAACTACAAGAAAATTACCTTTAAGCAAAAAACCAAAGGCCTTAGTAGAAAAGTCTCACAGTCATCAGCTGTTATTTAGTTAGATCCTTTCACAGGTGAAAAAGATTGGCTTTTGGGTTTTGTGATTGCTTAACTGATTTAAAGTTTTAAGTTTTATGCAGAACAGTCTAGGGATCTAGAGAGGCCTTATCTGGGAAGAAACCTTGCTTATAAACAAACTGCAGTTCTCAGTTTTAATCTGGTCAATATTCCTGCCATTAGTTAAGCTGCATCAGCATCTCACAGTTTAAGATTGCTCGGTGTCCTTTCTGAGGGTAAAGACATACAGAAAGAAGCATACAGATACCTGATGGAGAAATGGATCGTTTGGACTCCAAACAGATTGCTGACAGCCAAGCAGCACAACATCAGACTAATAATGAAACCAGGAGCATAGCAGAGAAACTCAAGATTACTGAAGTCTCATACAAAAGAATAATGGATATATCGGGACAAAGATGTTTGAAAAGCTCAGATACCTCACCTTACTGTTCGAACTTCCTTTTTTACAACATTCACCGTTACTAGAAATTTCTGCCCTTTTGGATGTTACAAAATTGTAATGACATTTCTGGCTTTCAATGCAGCACAGAGTCATAAATTACAACAATATTTAATATGCATTTAAAGACTTCAAGGCAACTCATACAATGTGTTCTACCAAGGATAATTATTATTAGTTTTACAGGTACAGAACAGTTTGTCCAGTTCAAAGTCGCAAAGCAGATAGCAGAGGTCATTGTAAACTGAACAAACAATAGTGTGTGTGGGGGGTGGCTTCCCAAATAACAAGGATTTAGGAATTCTACTCTATTTCTAAAGACCCTCAAAAGAGGCTGGTATAGCTTTCCTGCATTTGACAGTAGCAGCCATACAGGAGAACAAGGCTCTGCAAACACCTGATTTTACACTGCTACATTAAAAAATTAGCATCCTATTAATCAAATGAATAATTAAAAAAATCTTGCTCACAAATTAAAATCCTACATGTTACAAACATTTCAGCTTTAAGATATTTTTAACAAAACCAAAGTGATATCTGTATCTTAAACCTAAGTGGGGCAGGTCTTTCACCTCATTGCTGAAACTATCATGGTCTGAAAGGGAGACAGACACAGTTTAGCTACATAACTTAAAGGCACCATGGCAGGTTTCGGGATGTTCGTTCAAAATATGGGAAATGTAGATTGAAAACCATCTCCCAAAAAATGCTATGCAGGGATCTGAAAGAATTGTTGCAGCAGGTGAGATGAGTAGGTTTTTTTACCAAGCCTCCCTCCTGTAATATCAATATAATCGTGTAGTGTGTATAAAAGCCAGTTACATTGCAGAGATCATGAACTTGTGGATTGTATGTGTGACTAATGTCTGTTTAATGTTTAATCTGTATTATGAGTAATTTCAAATAGGGTTTAAGGAACTAAATGGTTCAGATTTGACTAATTAAGCAAGAACTGGTGTAAATACCTTTACTCACACAAATTATTTGGCTTTTGACAGAGTTGTGAACGCATAAAGACATATCCATGCCTTGCTTTGAGGCACAAGGAAAATGGCATAGATCATTAAAGCTGCATAGGCATCATGTGAGAATAGCAAAGGTGGCTGTAAAATAGAAATGAGGGAGTACATGGCACCTGTCACCTGGAGAAGTATTTTGTTTGGTGTGATTAGTCATGTAAAGTACATGATTAACTCTGAAAGTTGATACGAGGCATAATAAAAAGAAGAGCAATACCCCAAACTGATGAGCGTTCCTTCCTCAGCTCTCTGCCTCACTTTAGATTTAGAATTCGGGACGTTGTTCAGAACATCAGGATTTGCTTTGGGTTTCCTGGACAAGCAATCCAACAGCTCAGGATTCCATGTATCAAAGAGAGAACTGTCTTAAGTTACTTCCCTTAATAAGAAAGGTTCAATAAGAAGTACTCAGAATCAGGTAATAGTGATTTTTAACAGTGAGGTGCCATACAAATTATGAATATTCCAGACAGCTATTTTAAGGTAGGTTAGGCCAAATAGGAAGAAGAAAGTGCTGCTCATCCTCCTGCGTTTGTGACTCCATCCTGAAAAATATTTGGAATCAAAACTATATGTGTTTCAACATTTTTCAGTTTTTCATCATTTTCATGAATACATCTATTAAGTTATAAGAAAAGTTTTAGGAAGAAGGGGACTGAGGGTCAGTAAAGCTATTGCTGTGATAAACCTCTAATGAGAAAGGGGATGTTTTTTACTTTTTCCACTTGCTGTGTTAAAATTATAGTCTGGGTTAGAGAATAAGCCTTAGAAACAGATGTTAGGAAACTGTTATAACAAAGAGGTAGATTATTATTTTTCCCAAAAAAGAAAACCCATGTACAACAAGAAATGAAATTAAACTACAGTAAGTGACCAGCACACATGCATTTCATCATTTTGCTTACATACACTAGCTCTGAGTCAGGAATACTCACTGAAATGTGCTACTCTTGCAAGCACTACCTACTCTGCTCTGCTATTAATCACCCGTGATGCAAGCACTCCCACCCATTTCTGAGAACAGTGTAGGCAGTCTGATAACTCACAGGCTTCAGGCTGCCCTTATAAAGTTGTTCCACTTTTGCATACTTCCTCATACTGCTGGATTCTCAGTGAAGATGAAGCTCCTCATTTACACCGTCTTGCTGAAGACAACTCTCCTTGCTTTCACAAATGCCTCTGCAGTTGTTTTAGAAGATGAAGAGAATGCTAAAGAAGTAAAAGTTACGGAGACTTGTCCTATAAAGCTCAAAACTAATCGGAAATGTGATGAAGGAGAGGATTGTCCTTATCAGATAAATCTGCCTCCGATGACCATCCAGTTACCCAGAGAATTCAGACTGCTTGAGAAGACTCTCAAAGAAGTACAGAGCCTGAAAGAAGCAGTAAACAAGCTGAAGAAATGCTGCCAAGATTGCAAGCTGCAGGCAGATGACAACCAAGAAAGAGACAGTAGTAATGAACTCCTGCTACCTAATGCAGAAACTCCAGCAGCAAACAGTGAAATCCAAGATAACAGAGTAAAGGAACTGCAAAGCAAAGTTAACAGAATGGCAACCAGCTTAAAAAATGCCAAGAGTCAGATTCAGACACTGCAGGGTCGTTTAGAGAGGTTGAGCCTCATAAATATGAACAATGTAGAACATTATGTTGACAGCAAGGTTGCAAATTTAACCTTTGCTGTGAACAACCTGGATAACAAATGTTCTTCTAAATGTCCAGCAATGCAACCAAGACCTGGTATGTAACCTGTTCATTTTTACTGCCTGTATAAGCTTTCTGTAATTTGCCTTTTATTAATATTAGGTAAACAATTTAAAATATATTTTAACCAAATAGCTGTGCTATTAACTTCACAAGTATCTGCTCTTTTAGTGTTTATTTATACTCGTGTAAAACATTTCAGCAGCCGCTAGAGGGTTACTGAGAGCTGCAGGTGTCCAGTCCCTCATAGAATTGGACTTCATTAAGGATCTAAACCATTAGTTTTTTTAAGGACAATTTTTTGCAATTCAATTAGTAAATGTAAAAAATCAACATTATTTTATGCCATAAGACCCTTCATTAAAGACATTAAACAACAGTGAACTACACATATTTTCCTCTTGAATTAGAAGGGGTAAAATGAATCTATTAAAATATTTAGTTTTTAACAGATGGATAATAAAATAATTTTTTTGTCATCACAGCAAACATCTGAAAGGCTCAGCTAAAAAAAGCTTATTAACAGTATTTCTTGACTGGGTAACATATATGCCATCATTTTAATACTTAATCCTTTGCAATTATTTAATATATAAGCAATATAAAACAGAAAGAGGTGTTATCACTGACAAACACTTTTTTCTTTTACTTTTTAATTGTCCTAATTAAAATCATGAAATAGAACCAATAATTTCTTTCTGATGTTGCCTTTTACTGAGGCAAGATAGAGGGGTTTTGTAAAGTCATAAAGTTTTTGTATCTATGTAAAAATCTTTGAAAACAGGAAATGTTCAGTAGATTGTCAGTGTATTCTACCACTTAGATATCAAAGATATGAAGATAAGGCTCTCGAGAGACAAAACAGAGACAGATCAGGCTGCAATACACTATTTAAGCCCCTGTTGCTTACAATTCAAGTTTAAAATAAAACTGTTCTTCTGTCTACCCATATTGAAAATAGAAGAATCTCCAGGTGGTTCAGAAAATAAGTTGTAATAAAGGTAATGCTTTAACTATATCAACAATCTGCTTAAATCAGATAAAAATCAGAGTTAAAATCAATTACTTTAATTCAGATGTAAAACATTTACAAAAAGAATAAGTGATTTTTTTTTGTTTTATTGATAATGGGCAATGAATCACATTCAAGTACAGTACTTCATAACAGACTAAATTAATTTTAGATATTCCTTACTGGAATGTTGAGTACTGTTCACAGCATATGATCATGTAGATATCTCTTATATTTTACAGCAACATGCTAAAAGCTCTTGTAGCAGCAATATATTCATTGTGAAAACTAGCAAGGACAACAGCTATAACGTTTTTTCTATGTAGGATCTATTCCTGAATCCACTGAAATAAAGAGTAAAACTTTATTTAAATAGGAGTTGAATTGGATTGTACAAGAACTTTACCTGAAAAGTATATTCTCTGTCCGTATCTGGTCTGAAACTCAGTCCACCAAAGATTTGACACAAAATTCAATGAAATAAATGAGTAAGTATTCTGGATTTAGATTTGGCTGTTAAGCCTTTAATTCCTATACTTTCTGGTTTCATAAATTTCCAGTTTGCTGGCAAACAAGAAGTCCTGGGTTTTATTCCCTGTTTCAGCCTGAGAACACTCCTCCCTTTCAAGAAGTAGATTAATTGTTTGAATATTCCAAGAAAAATTACAATCCAAGCCTGCAAATGAACATGCCCATAAATTCAAATCTGCAATAGGAATGAACATTATGGTTTTGACTCTTAACTCAGAACTTCTGAGAGCTCTCTTATCACTTAAGAACATGGCATTCTAATATCGTGCTGTTGAATGGAATCACATTACTGGATGACACTGTGGATCAAAAATGGTCTTCCAGTCTGAAGGAAAAACCTGGGGTTATTTTTGTTCTGAATAAAATACATCACACACTGGTGGGAAAAAGCTATGTTAATAGCAGATGCTAACACTCTTCCTTTGTGTAAAGCCAGCGATGCCACATACACAGGAAAGCACCATCACTTTTCCAGCTTCATCTTTCTAGGAATCCCATGATTACTACAATAGATGTGACAACTTTATTACTTTTTTCCTGCTTCCTAAAGTACAGTCAACATTAACACACAAAACATTCCTAAGGATGTTATGTTCTCTATCAGATGATGTTAACTGAACAACAGCCAGGGTAACATCATTGCCATGTGGACATAGTTCTTTCTCTGACACACTGCCAGATAATTATAGACAGGGTGTGATTGTAAACATTTAAACATAAAAAACAGCAAGTGCGTAACCACAAAGCATTAGAAATATGGACAGGAGGTAATAAAAGGCTAACGAGTAGAGAAAAGGAAGAAAGGGCAAGCACACTATCAAAATGCCCTTAATATTTGGTAAGTTGTTACAAAACATCATTTAAATGGGGTTTTTTGGACAGCTGGACAGATGATCCTAGGTGGTATCTATTATAGAGCAAAGCTGATGGAAAAAATCTGTTTCTCCTTAGAACTGAAATTGCTGCAATACTATTATGTTCATCCTAACACCGTCTCTTCTTCCACCAGTTATACAAATAATGCAGAGAGACTGTGCTGACCATTACACAGCAGGCAGAAGGAGTAACGGAATCTACAGGATTAGTCCTGACCCCAGAAACGAGAGCTTTGAAGTTTACTGTGACATGCAAACAAATGGAGGTGGCTGGACAGTGCTGCAGCGGCGTCAGGATGGCAGCACTAACTTCAACAGAACCTGGAATGACTACAAAAATGGCTTTGGAAACCTCAGCAGGGAGTTTTGGCTGGGGAATGACAAAATTCACCTCCTGACAAAGAGCCAGGAGATGCAACTGCGAATTGATCTTGAAGACTTCAACGGAATCCGAGAGTACGCGAAATACGAACACTTCTACGTGGCCAACGAGTACCTGAAGTACCGCCTAAGCGTTCACGGCTACAGCGGCACAGCAGGAGATGCCCTTCACTACAGCAAACATTACAACCACGACCAAAAGTTCTTCACAACTCCAGACAAGGACAATGACAGGTATCCTTCAGGAAACTGTGGCGCCTACTACAGCTCTGGCTGGTGGTTTGACGCGTGCTTGTCAGCCAACCTCAATGGCAAGTACTACCACAAGAAATACAAAGGGGTTCGCAACGGCATCTTCTGGGGTACGTGGCATGGTATTTCTGATGATATTCCCACTGGATATAGGCAAGCCTTTAAATCAGCAAAAATCATGATCAGACCCAAAAGTTTTGTGCAGTGATTTTTTGTGCGGTTACATTTCTCTTCCCTAGTTTGTGTTGGATTGCACTCAACAACATACTTACTCAGTATTATACACAGAATTCAAGTATTCAGTTATGTTTGGCATAAAATTGTTCTAGACAAAGCAACATACTTCCACATAATTTTTTAGAGACAGTTTGACCCATTTAATGTATTAAAACCAGCATGAAAGTATCTGAACAGTTACTGCTAAAACTTAACACCGGTTAAGTCTTGATATCATTATGTAAATATTCTAAACATTGCTTTTGGTGCTTTTACTGACTGTGATATATCACATTCTATGGTTGAAAACTTTAAATGGTCTTCCACAAATTGTGTCTGAATGAATACCTACATTTTAACCTGAACACAATTCATAGGTGTAATTAACAACATACAAATTTGTCAACACTTAGAATAAAAACTAGTCTATCTGGAACAACCCGACTTTTTCTATGATCTATCCTTTACAACTTCAAAGGTATACCATGGCAATATCAATATAAATTAAGAAAACTACTACAAATTATTATTTTTAAATGACTAGAAAAACAGAGGGCCACATAGTTTGCCCAAAGATATGAAAAAAGGCCTTGGAGAAAACTTAGAAAATGAAGATGACTCCTCAAATCTCATTACCTTTTATCAAAGCTTTTTCAAAGAAGTTGGTGGAAGAATTGAATAAAAGCAGCGAAAATAATTATAGAATCAGAGAATCATTTAATTTGGAAAAGACCTTTAAGATCATCAAGTCCAACTGTTAACATAGAACTGCCAAGTCCACCACTAAATCCTGTCCCCAAGTGCCACATCTACACATGTAGAGAGCATGTAATGAACGACAACATTCTTGCTCTTTTTGGTTCCTCCATTCAGGGTCCTACTTGTTGCTTGTCTGAGGAAGGAGCTGTTGTGTAGCTTATTGCACATTTCTATAGGCAGGTAGGAGAAAGGCACATCAAGAAGAATCCATGTCTTTGCTTTAATGCCTCTAAATACACACAAAATTTCCAGCACCATTTTGCTTTCTCCTGAACCTTTTAGGTAAGCCAAATATTACAAGATGCTCTTGTAGAGACTCAAGCTCTCATTCAAACACTTCTCAGTCTAGGTAATCACTAGACCCTAAAATTACAAGAGATATTAGAAGTGTTTTGTAATATATGAAAAGACTGTTCTCCCCATTTTTGAAGTACCCCTTTCATAGCCACAGAAACATAAAAACCCACTGGCAATTCTAAGCAAAAAACAAGAATATGCAATGTAAGACTTTTTTTCCTAAAATGTAAAAAAATGAAAAAATCAAATTAACAAATATTTCAGGAATTGCAAACTAGAGATACTCTTATTCAAGCTCCCATTGTAGAAAGTAAGCACAAATTTAACTCTGTGTATCTAGGCCATGTCTCTATAAATACAGTGACCAACATTCTGAGTGGAGATGGAATCTATCTTAGCAAGAGGCTACTCTACCATTTTGCTTAAACCAACCTTGAGATGCAGAAAAACTACACTAAGACTGTATTTCTTTACTAGTTAAAGTGTGGTCATTGACTTCTTGGTTAAAAGAGCCATTTAAAAAAAAGGAATATAAGTATACACGAAATATAACTATACATCTGACCTAATACTTTACAAATATGATCTTTACTGTTTTTTTAAGATTATAACAAAACTATTATGGTTATAATTTATGGAAATGAAGAACACTGGCAATTGCTAAATTGTAGAATACTAATATATATTTTAAAGAAGTAAATACTTTGAAAGATAATTCAAGTATAATTTGGTTTATTATATTTCAATTTTAAAGAGGAATGAAAAGGTTTAATTGCAAGATGTATAATCTTTGCTTCAGAATATGTTTTGAATCTATAGAATATTTATTTTAGGATAAAAAATAATTGTCTAAAGAAAACAAAAAAAGCAACTGGTTAAAAGAGCAAATATCTAATTGCATATGATTATATTTAATCATTTTGCATTAAATGCACAATTTGTTCCCATTCATTATATGGCAACTAGCTAAGTATGACATCCAGTATCTACAAGCTTCTACTTGAAAATGTCTTTTTCCTGCTAAGTTGTTAGAAATTATTCTTTTTTAATCTTGTTTGAAGAAAACTTCCTAAGACATAGAATTTTTAACAGAATAAGCAAATGTGACTAATATCAGCTGCAAAAGCCTTGTCTGATGTCTTTAAAAAAAAAGATAGGAAAAAGGAAGTGTAATGCTGTTGCACAAATTTGAATATTACCTGCCTGGAACTGTTGTAGATGAACCTCTGTCAATGTGTCAATTGGTTTTACAAAATGTTACTCCATCTGCTTGTTGAAAACATTACTTTTGTTCTTCTTTGGTGTAATAAAATTATGTCACACTGTTAAAGCTGTACTACTGTCATAGATGTACAGGGGGACTATACAAAAAACTTGTCATAAATAGTTTTATTGATTTTCTGTAAAAATTGAAACAATAAGAAAACACACATAACCAGCAGATGTCTATGTGATGTGCCAGGAGAGTAACTGCTAATAAGGATAGCTCCTTAGAGATCTGTTTTATGACACTTCAGCTGCCAGATAATAAGAAAGGCTGAAATCTCAGACATTTTTTTGAAACTACTCATATTTTGGAAGCAATGAAAGTAATTGCCCTATCAACATTTTACACAACCTCTATCTTTAACATGAAAGAGAAGAGGCAAACTAATCTGTTTTGACCTTGCAGATCATATGTAAGTAATATCAAAGCATGTGAATACAAATATTACCCCAAATTAAAGTACACAATTTTTTGTCCAAGCAAAAAGCACTTGGTCTCTGACTAAGGCTTAATAATTCAAACCATGTATTTCACTTTATGGAAAATAGGTAACACTGATTATCATACGAAAACACTTGTGGTTTTAATCTTGCTAATATTTAAATTGTGAATTTTAGAGAAGAAGATTACTAACAGTGATGTTTTGCTAGCAAAATTCCTATGGGTTGTTTCCAAAAAATAAAGACACAAACCCATCTGTTCAATGTGATCAGCCAAGCAGATTGTAATATCTTGGCTTTCTATGCATTGCTTAAACAAAACCAAATAAGAAAAAAAAAAACAAAAACCAGAAAAAAAACAGAGAAGAAATGAAGATTTGAAAGCAGTGATGTTTTTCTCTTTCCTTTTTAATGCAAATACCTGTTTCCCTGATGGTGTTCATTGGGAAAGACTGTAGTCAAACTCAGAGCTGAGAACAGATAGCTTGATGAATTGGAGGAAAACAAACTTGCTTTTATTGATTATTTGGAAAACAAATTAAGATGGTCCTCAATCTATACCTACATCCCTGTTTATAAATTAAACCAAAACCAAACAAAAGAAACAAATGCCAAATTTACTTAGCTTCTATGACTTACATGTTGTAGAAAAATCAAAATAGGAAGGATTGACTTTGTGTTTTCATAGAAAAAAAAAAGATGAGAAAATAAATACTGGCCTTCAAAGAAAGAGGACCTAAAAATATATATGTATATATATATAAAAATTGTTCTGTGTTCCTTTTTGTTCAGGAAATAAGAGAAAATGGTACATATGGGCCTGAAGACATTCACATAAGTTTCAGAGAAAAATGACTGGGCAATACCATCCACAGGCCCTACTAAACACAAACATTTCACTTACTAAGCTGATCTCTTTCATTCACAGCTTTAATTAAACTTCTATGGAGTTACAATTCTTCTGCCAGAAGTTAATTTGGCTGTCACCCTCAATGGTAACCAGAAACAGAAAACAATGTTTTAAGAGGATGTGTCAAGTCCAAGCCTCACACAAGTCATGAGAACAGGGTATGAATCAACATTGTTTTTCAAGTCTTGGTCATCAGATTTTTCTGATCTTAGTAAAAGAAGAACCTAGTTAGAAACTAGTAACTGGAAAAAATATCCCCAAATACTTAATTATATTCAAACAATCAAGACAAACTGTAAGTTTAATTAAGATTACATTTCTACAGGAATAGTATGCCTTCATTTAGAATTATACAGTAGAAAATAATTGCAGGCTTTACACACAGTTAAGCAATTACATAGAGTTAATGATTTTTATCAAGAAGTAGGATTCACTTCGAGAAACAGAAATTGTCATGCCTTTCTTCAGGCAGAGTACAAAACCCCCTCTGCTTCACTCTGCAGTTCAACCTCCATATGCTAAACCCAAATAAAAGGATTCTTCCCCATGCAGAACTTTAGATTGTTGATTTAGGAGTATTTGGACACAGGTGGTTTTGAGTAAGTAAATCAGAAAATCCCTCTTTAACATTTAAAGTAACCTCATCTGTGTAACAGATGATTCTCCACCACGGGGCATTTTTATTGAATGTATGGTTGGTTAACATTGCTCTGGCTTCCTCATCACGTGCCTGTGCTGACATACACAGTCTCGACTCAATTTTAGTACAAGATTGCCCTGTCTCATATATGTATTTTGGATGAGAAAGCATGAAGAGGGAGATAGCTTTGGAAAACAACATAGCAATATGCTTGTCTTGTCAAGTCCCAAAAGTATCAGAAAAGATTGAGAAAAGACTAAAATGCAAGAAGATGTTACTGTCAAAGGTTATTCCTTCTCCTACTCTCACAGCTTTAGGGAGCTGTGGTTCCTCTGTGTGGCATGAAATCTGCACTTGACTTTATAACAGCATAGAAGAAACAAGACATCATAAATGCTTTCCAACAGGCTTTTCAGAAATGAGGAGAAACATCACCAGCTTTGTGATAGTTTGAACACATCCAACAGCCTCCTGGCCTTGCTCCCACACAATGTCAGCTGCAAGTGGTGAAAAGAACTTCTCAGTAGAAAGAGCACATTACACTAGCTCTGTTCTCATTCCTGCTGTTTGAAGGAACCTGTAACTCAACTCACTGCTCCACAGATTTTTTTAGAACAATCAGCTTTCCTATCACAACCACCAATCGCTTTAACATCCACTATGTAAACTATTGCTTACTTGCTGGAAGCTGTTGCAAAAACCCACACTTTAGCTTACAGACACATTACGATCCCTAACTGACTTCCCAAGTGACCATATCAACAAAGTTAAAAAAGGTTTATTTAATTAGCAGTCAGATTCCTGTGGGTGGAGGCAGAGACAACATCTGTCTTAGCTGTCTGTGCCAACATATTTATAGGTTTTTTTGTTGTGCCAGGAGCCTTTGAAGCACTTAATGTGGAGTGTGCCAGGATCAGCTTAAGTCTGAAAATGTTGTTTGCATTCAACAGCTGTGTTAAGATTTTTACATCTTTGATAGAGCACATACATGTTTGGAGAGTACTGAAACAAATTATCCACTGCTATGGTTACTATGCAAAAATATGCTGATGATCATACTTTACAATAGCAAAAAGTACAGGGGAACAGAAATTAAATTGGTGCTCATGTTAAAAAATAAAATAATTATATCCCAATCTCCCGAGGTAGCTTTTCTAGGATTAAAGATGTATGGACTTTTTTTAAACAGGACAGTTGTTTACACCTACCATTTAATCTAAGTTAGGAGAGGATTAAAAACTAGTTTGTTAGCAAAAAAAAAAAAATCAGAAAATAATGTATTTTCTTAAGTGGGGCTGTTGGATGTCATTATGCCACTAAAGAAATATATGAAATATTGACTCTTAGCATTTATATTTGAAAGCTGTAGCCAACCTTTACGTAACTTTCTCTTCTTTCCTGCAGCACAGGTAAGAAAAAAGAAAAAAATGAGAGGTATCTTTCTCCCCTTAAACCACATCCAAACACTGAATATATGTACCATTCTACAACTTTAAATGGCTTTTCCAGCTACAGGATCGACACGAATCAGTGTCAGATAAGCAGCAACAAAACAAGCCTTTGTCCTGATACTATTGATTTATTGGTAGACGTGGAGATTTTGCTCTATGTTTCCAGTAGAATCAGGATTTTGGTTAACATCTTTATTTAGCAGTTCAACCACTTTTGGCAGTCAGGGGTAGTAAGTCCATTAATCTCAGAAGCACTCCAAAGTTTCAAAATAGCAACGAAAAATATTCATGAAAGGTTCTTTCTGCTCCCTGATGGATGATGGCAATCGGACACTTGGACATCAGCAAACAGAAATGTAGCATGATAGTGACAATTTCCATCAAAAAAGCGGCACAAATTAAATATTTGCTGCTGGAATCAGACAGGGGGCACTGGTCATTTTATCTTTATAGGATACAGAGTACAAGAGTTTGCAATAGAGCAATCAGGAAAATCTCCCAAAGGAGTTTATTCTTCTGCAGGTTTAGATTTAGCACATAAAGGGATGATGTTCAGTAGCAGAAAGGGATGACTGTGATTCTTCCAAACAGGTACCCACTCACTGAATCTGGTGAATAGGAAAGCACCTTCCATTCACAAGTATGCTATTTAACAGAATTAACAGCTGCTTCAGAGCATCCACTGCAAAGACATGCAAGATAAATGTTGCAGACTCTCTTTTCTGGTATGGTTTTAAAAATGGAGGTGTACATTTGACTGAACTGTCTTTCTAGTCCAAGAAGATACCAACAAAAGGAAGAGAAAGAAAAAGCATGAGACATCACCTTGGGTAAAAAGACCTCAAACTGGGAGAAGAGACCCATCATTTGATTTCCTCCGTTTTGTTTGTTAGTTGGCTGGTTGGGTTGGTTTGGTTTCCCAGAAAAAAAGAGATTGTACCTAACATAAATAATCAGAATTAACTAAACAGAATTAAGGTATACTATACTTAATTTCTCCTTCTAACTGAAAGAACCTGTAGAGTACTAGTTTTTCCATCTTTTGAATCAAAAAGATGAACCAGTAGATTTTGCCATCAATTCTTAAGATTTATTAAATCTTAGAAATTTTGCAAAACCAAGTGGATGGAAAACTGTTCCTGGAGCGTAGCTGTCTATGATTCATTGTCAAATTGGCAAGATGTGTACAGTAAGGGGTTTTTTTTTTGTGTGTGTTGGATTGTAGTCTGGGTAACAAAACAAAAATTAAGCAACAGAGGAGAATTTGAAGACTGTAACGGACTACAAACTAAACATCAACAGTATCATTATTACAACAGATATTTTATTTATTCATGTTCCCATTAAAACTGGATCAGGTAGAGGAAAGGAAAGCATAACTTGAGTGTCCAGAGTGAAAAAAATGTTACTATGCAGTACAGGAAGGGCAAAAATTACAGGGACAAAAATTAGGAGAATGGGCAGGAAGTAATTTGTTAATTAGTCTTTTTTATTTTCATTCTGCCTGATCTTGTAATTTTGAGCATTTAATAAAATTTTGTGTCATGTTCTGTTGCTTCTACTCAAGTGAAAATTTCAGTTTATCTGCTGCTTTATTAGTAACAGCAATATTGTAAAAATGATGAAATATGGACAAAGGAAGATGTTAAATGTATTATATTACCATCTCTTGCAAAAAAATCATAAATTTGCAGGCAAAGGATGAGAATAAATTCAGACTGTTTTGCTGAAGCTAACTGCTAGTAAAATATTCATTTAATAAAATTAATGGCTCTTGAAATTTAGATAATGTACATGAAAAAAAATCACCTTTTTTTGCTGCCTTTTAGAAGGTCTATAATGCATTAAAATAAAAATGAAAAGAGCATAATTGATTGCATCTTAAGGTAGCATTTATCCAAGTAATACATTACTTTCATCACACAGGTAGTAGACTATGTACTGTTCCATGACAGTTCTTAACATGATGCAGATTGATTTAATTCTAACACTGGAAGAAAACAGGATACAAGGAAAGATTCACAAGTCAAAAAATTCAGTTAATCAAGTGTTAAAGCAAATGTCTTTATTTCAAGGACATAACAACAGAGGCTCAAAGAAGTGGAAAGTCCATTTTGTAAATGTATGGCAGTCCTCTAACTAACAGAATAGGGTGACGTCAACTTGGTGATAAAGAAAAACACTTGGTGAAAAGAAGCAACACTTGGTGAAAAAGAAGCAAGTCATAATGAACTGAGTGGCTTTTGTTCAAACCTCTGTTGTTTTTAATATTATTACTTAACCTGCCAGGCTAAAAAATGTTACTATGTGTTATTAAAAATGCAGGAGAGAGAGTGTGCAGGTTTGACTTCTTGCTCTTTATGTGTTTGAATATCTGCTGTTTACATAATAAAAACAAGACTGGCTTAACTGGAAGAGTGTTCTCAAATAAATCTTCCGATGACAAAAAGGTGTCCCTTCTGATAAGTATATTCTGCTCTGCAGGCAGAAATGACTAGTCAGTAAAACTGAGACAATATGATACAATTCTTCTTCTGTGGAAAAATTCTGAAAGCTCTTCCAAGAAGTTGAAGCCAGAGTCAATGCAACAACCTCTATGGTGACCAAAGTAATATATTTATCCCTGAATTACGTATACAGTTCAACAAAGGAAAACAAACACATCAGTGGAGGAGAAGAAATGTGAATAAGTGATGAAAAGCCAAACTCACCCGTAAAGCACAAGTATGAACTGTTAAAAATTAGGGTAATACAAATAAATGAGTCATAGTTCCCTTTTAAAAATGGATAAAATTACTGAAAGACCTCATTTATGAAATATTATGCAAATTGTGTACTTTATTTTTCCACAGCATATTTTTTTCCTGAGTTCGAACATCTAATACTAAGGTTACCCCATATTTCCCATTAATGGCTTTACAATGTTATCAGAGCTTAACAAGTTACCCTTAAATTTGATATGCAGAATAACCTCTTCGGAAAGATTTTTTTGGGGAGAAAAAAATGGGCCAAACAGTCTAATAATTTTATAGAATAACTATAGAAAAATAACTTTTCACCATGACTAAAAATGAAGAAAACAAAGCACAAAGGTAGAATACACTTTAGAAGGGACCAGGGGTAGGGTGGAGGGAGGGGCAGGTAAAGATATTTTATATTAGGCACATGCTTCTTCTCAATGTCACAAAACTTCAACCACAACTGAAAATCTATAGAAAAATTATGGGAGTAGCTGGAGAATTAAGTACTCCCCAAAGTGCAATTTCCATACTTTCAGTAGACACGAGGATTTCTGTGAGGTGAGAGGTCAACTCTCTTGAGTGTTGAGCTGTCCTGGACTTTTGCAACTGCCTTGGACTGAGAAGAAAGGGAGGTTGTGCTGCAACAACACTGGAAGCCAAATTGCTGGAAGCTGTGGGCTCACCATTTACTGGCACTGGGCTGAAAGCAAAGATCTCTCTGCCTCTCAAATGCACAAGGGATTAGGGAGAGACAGACTGTGCAGCCTCATGTTATGTTCAGTATGATCTGATGGCAGGATAGGAAAGGCCAGTCCTATTTTCCCCTTCACTACAAATTCTCAGCCCTTCCTTTCTGCCGATCTTGGGTCCTAGGCATTAAGAGCGAGCTGGGCTAGCAAATTGATCTGACAGATCCAAGTTGGAAAGAGCCCAAGGTAAAGCAACTTTAAGTAAGAACTTTGAGAATAAATCCTGCTAAGGATACAAGAGAGATGTAGTTTTTTACTATAAAGAAGGTAGAAATTGACTGCTCTCCATTGTCACTGTGGGAAAGAAAGAAGAAAGCTGCATTATTCACTCCAAAGGAAATTTAAACTGGGATTTAGGGAACACATCTTTATTTTTTAAAACTCTGGCAATGGTGAAATGCTGAAAAAGGATACACAAAGAGCCATCTCCATCAATTAAACGTTTAAAGAACAAATTAGACAACTCTCTGCAGAGAATCTACTTCAGTGTAAATTTTGGATTAGATATCTCTTAATGACGCCTCTGGCATTACACTTCTAAGGATTTTATTTCATATGTATTTGATATCTTAATTTCTAAAATAATTCTATTATTCTGAAAATTTCCTTAACACAGAAAATCCTACAAAAGAAACTGAGTTCCAAAAAGTTTCTTCTATTATCATCAGTTACTTGTGCCTCAGGAGGCACTTACCTGAGATTTTTCCAGCAGCTATGAAGCCTTTCTAGAAATCATGATGCAATTACCTCTATAGTTAGAATACTACAAGACCCGAACCAAGACATTTCTATTCTCAGTTTCTTTAAGGCCTTGACCACTGGAAAAAATAACATGCTTATCTATTAAGCACAGCATCCCTGACAAGAATATGCCTTATGAATGTTAGTGCTTCACAAAATTTTTTTACCACTTAGAAAAAAATCAGAGAAGATGTGAGGAAGCTGTAGATAGTCTATGCTAATAACCTTCAATTGTTAACAACAAAATATACACTTCAGATTAATACATTTGGACCCAGTATGCACTGTTACAGACAGAGAAAGCTGGGGCACGTGGTACCTCATCTAAACACTGAAATGCAGGACTTGCTGTTACGTCAGTGGATCCTTCGTCTCGGCTATAAATTGTTGGAGTCAATTGTTGCTCATTCTCAGTTGCACTGGAACTTTCTTCACCAGCTTGACTCATTGTTTTAAGCTCTAGGAAGTAACAAAAATACCAACATACAGTTAATTAGATTCAGGGATATACATGACTGTGCAAGATAAATGTGTAGTGAAAAAAACACATCAAGGTGTGAGACCCACATTCAAACAACACAAGTCACAATGTGAGCAACTTGGGTAAGCCTCCAGTTACAACTTCATGAAAGACTTATAAGAGGCTGCACTATCTGTCATTCTCTTGAGCATTTTTTAAATCCTCTAATAGTTGGCTATGCTACCATCACATAAAATGTTAGACAACATGCAAACCAATATTTTTTAAAGAACACACTCTGATTAACAGGTTTAGGCTGGAAGAGGCCTCCGGGGTCATCTAGTCCAATCTCCTGCTCAAAGCAGGGCTAACTTCACAACTACATTGACTTGCTTAGGGCTTTGACCAGCCGAGTTTGAAAATCTGTTCTACGGGGCCGTCCAGCCATTGCCTTCAGGTTGGTCTTTATACAGAAAATCTCCAAGTGCTATGAACTTCGTGTTTTCCATAAAACTAACTCAGGAATGTGTTTCCCCTTTTCTCCACTCAATACAAGCCCAATCTTCAGTGTCCCTTGACCTGGTAGGGAGTAATTACATCGAAAAGGAACCACTTCACAGAACACAGAGATCTTCAGGACAAGAACTGCTCTAACTTGTGTGAGTAATATTGTCAAAGTTATTCATGTCTATAAGTCATTTCATGGCCATACTTAAACACAAAAACCAAACTCATCAAATAAACCCTGAAACCATACAAAATGGGAAAACAGGATATAAAATCTGAGAATAGGAGACAGAAAAATACTGGAAAAAGTAATTATTTTGAGACCTCCTAATGTCAGAGCTCCTATGCAGTACTAACATTTCAGTTATGTACCAGGTTACATTTTCAATATGTGACCTCTGTTAAAATAATATGACCCTGAAAAATATCCAAGTGAGCTAATTCAAGAGTAATAATAAAACTCACAGGATTTAAGCTGTATTTTGATTCCTAGTAAGTGTGGGAATATCTTTTTTTCTTACCCAAAAGAAGGAACTTTAAAAGAAGCTAAAAGTCAAATTTCAAAACCATAGTTTGGTATAAGCTTTGTCCTGAAAAAGCTCTTTTTCAAATTAGATAACACAGTCTTTTAATAAATACACAGAGAGAGAAAAAGAATGCTGGAACAAGTAGGGTTATTGGAAAAGATAATTTCTCTACATTTATATTTGAGAAAATCCCATGTTCATAGCTCTGATTTAGGAAAAGAAATTTCTAAGAGACTTGCGCTAGGAACAGTTAGATCAAAGACGTTTGCTAATTGCTTCTGAGCAAGATGAGACCTAATACCATAAAATTACTACAATTTCATGCAACTTCACTTTGTGTTTACATTTTGTGTAAACACTCAAGTCCAGCACTTGAGAATTATGTTCCCAGGCATTTGTCATCAGAACTCTCTGGGGTGTGTGAAAATGCTGAGATGGAAGAGGGAAATGGGATGTGAAATACAAGGGGATACAATGCTCCTGGTACCCTGATAAGGCAGTGATGTCTATCAGTTTGGTACTCATCACTATATCAAATGCCAATTAATAGCTGACAAACCCATCTCTGGCACAACAGTATAGAGTTTTGTATATTCAGAGGGGTTTAAAATACCAACCTTTTGCATGGAGCAGCATGAAGGAAGACAAAACATTTTAGAAGCAAGATCTGAGAGATATGGGATGACCAAAGAGAGGCTACAAGCGTCTTGCAGAGGGAAGAGAGGGAAAGACAGACTTCTGAGGCACTCAGAAATGTTGCCATGACACAGTGAGATGGGGGCACAGAGCATTTGTAGAGCAAAGCATAATGCCAGGTAGAGATGGAGCGTAGATGGAGGAATTCAACAATTCCTTCACAAGTTCACTGAAGTTTTCTGCAGGTGACAGGAATGGACAAATTGGTATCACAGCATTTTAGTTCAAACTTTGGGAGAAAGACGGACAACTTCTGCAAATGTTCACCCCACAACAGTAGGTCTTTCTAGGCTAATTATTATGCAGGATCATTATTATGCAGAGAACATTGTATTGTGCTGTGGGACAAAATCATTATAAAACCCATATCAGCTGCTAAAGATGCAGAACTCACTCCAAATTATTCAGTCTTGACATCATTCAGCCTTTCACATAACACATGAGAGACCTTTCTCCTTTTTAAAAGAGAGCTTTTTATTATAAATCAAAATTAAAACTCTAATGAAATGAAGAAAAAAAATTGAGATTATTTCAGTAGTATATACCATATTTCTCCAATGAAACAGCTGAAGCAATTTTGCATTCCACAACCAGAAAGTTAACAGTTAAGAAAAACATAATTTCTTTTTATAACTGTAGTGGGAAAATGGATACAAATATGTTGTGTTGTTTGCATTCACCTTTTGAAAAGGTACTTGTCTATAAAGGTAATGAAACTTAAACTGAGAAGTTTATGACTTTCTTCAGTGCTGTTTGGAATTCCTTCAGGGACATTTTGACTTTTAGAGAGATTTCAGTGTCTGTATTTGCTTATGGAAAAATAGCAATTCCATGATCCCTCCAGGAGGAGCCAAAACATTGTGAAATAACTGTAAACATCATAGAGGCCAAGAAATAAACTCTGATTACTGTACATAAACATCTATATACATTTATAAACAGAGAGCTATTTTCATCTATAAAGAACTGTTGAATATTTTAGCATATGCATCTTATATTTATGGCTGCTGCTGCTTTATTTGTTCCTCTGAACATATTGGAAGAATTTTGACAGAGGGAAAAGCACTGTGGCAGAAACTCCAAGCAGAACAATGCCAGAATCTGAGAGTTTTATGGGTGTAGGCACTTTTGTCAATATTTGTATGTGAAACACACAGTTGACACCAGTTAAAAATACATTTCCTTGCAGAGCACAGGAGAGTACAAAAGGGTCCTCACCAAGACTCCAGTTTGCTGGGTAGGGAGAGAACAACAAAAAAAAAATCTTCTGAATCTGGAAAGTTTATAATATTATATTGACACAACTATAAATAGATGAGACAGAGAAAACCATTAGACAGCCTTAGCTAGCGTGACAAGCCCTTGTCTCCACTCTGTTGTAAGAGGGGACAGACTGTAACAAAACATATGTATGTTTACAGGACATTAAAATAAGTTTAGCATTCCTCCATTACCAGCTGCATAATTAAATTTAAAATTCAGCTTATACAAAATCTGATTTATAAAGTTCAAAAAGCAAAGTGGAAAAGGTGCACATTTGCAGCATTTGATAAATAAACTGTCTAGTGGAAATAGAAATGAAAACTGGTGTGATTTCTAACTTTACAGAATAGTTCAACAAATATGGATGTTTTCAAACTGCAGAACTGCAAATAATATCACAACCTTGATCCAAGACACAGAATTGCAGAGAATGGGAATTACAAGTCTGTTTTGGAACCTGGGTCAAATCAGGCTGAGAATTGTCTTGTGAAAGAGCTTCAGGACAGCAATAATCAAAGTGTGAACTCAGATTCCCCAAGCTAATTTCAGCATCTTTCCTTAAGCAAACAGCAATGTCCACACACAACTCACTGCAGAATCCAGGTAGGTGACACTTTGCTGCATTGACTCCAGAGTGACAGGTGCAAAAAGTAGTGAAATTTGATTCTGAGCATAAAGAGATGCAGTTCCATGTAGGAGTGCCTGAACCAGACTAATTTAGAAGACACAAAATTTGTAAAACTCTCTGTTGAGGGAAGTACATTTCAAGTGACTGATTACATTAATATATACAGATGAACCCCTTTAAACTTTATTTTAATCCCTTGCATTTGTAGAATTAAAAGCATAGAATCATTTCGTTTGGAACAGATCCTTAAGATCATCCAGTCCAGCTGTTAACCCTGCACTGCCAAGTCCATCATTAAACCACGTCTTTAAGTGCCACACTTGCACACAATTTGGATACCTCCAGGGGTGGTGACTCAACTATTTCCCTGGGAATTCTGTTCCAGTTTCAGTGAAGAAATTTTTGCTAATATCCAATCTAAACCTCAGGATATTTATGTACCTCTTCATGCTACCTCCTTTTGCACATAAATCTTGAAAAATAAAAGTTACCCTGAAAGACAATTGACGTAGCATTTCGCATTAGTTAGAGAAATTTTGTAATGCAGTTGGAACATAAGAACAGTGATATCAGACCAGAAGCTGATCTGGCTCTCCACAGATTCCAGCCAACACTGGATGCCTGGGGAGGGACAGAAGTATCCACCAGTCATGGTGTGGTGATGCTTCCCTGAACCCATCTCCTTTGTCCTTAACTCATGCAAACTTTCAGTTATTGGCAAAATCCAGCGGAGGGGAGATTTTGATTTTACCTCTGCATGACATGAGTAACCAGTGCTTCTTGCTGCTTTTGAATATGGCTCCTTGATGGCTCCTAGTTCTTCTACTGGATTGGCCACTGAATAATCAGAACTTTTCTATGCCATTAGGTTTATTTCTAATGTTGTATCTTTATTTGACAATTTAGGCTGAAGTAGTCAATCTACCTGCTGTCACTGGCATGATAGCCGTTCTCTGCCTTCCATGTCCTTATCATCCTTCTCCAAAATTTTTCCAGTTCTACCATATCCTCTTCAAGGAGAAGGGAAGAGATGAGACCTAGAGATAATATTATTAACATAGGAGTATACTATAGATTTATTCACACAGGGATCCTCTTTTCATCCCCTAAAATTTTATTTTCTAATGCTTCTTTCCAAAAGTTAAAGCAGCAGATCTTCAGTTTTAACTGGGCAAAGCCTGTACTTCAGCATGAAGGGATGTGTCTTTAAATGATAAAGCCATGCCAACATTAAATTGTAATTTAAATTAAAGTCACATCATGTACAATAGGACGTTGTAATACACATGTAAATCAGAATGGATTGTTTGATCAGACTGTACAAGCTCACAGACAACTCTCTGGGGAAGTCAGAGCACGCTGTGTACCTGAACTGCCTAATTTTTGTGAAAAGTTCCACTGTTTACCCTTGTTTTCAAGTCTCTGCTATGTGGGATGGAATCACCCTGAGCCACACACAGACTTTATCTGCTGGAGTTTTAATTAGGTATGGCCAAGATGAGGAGAATCTGAATGGTAAGATTTGCCACTTCCCATTTTGCATGGCTTCCATGAGGAACTTAATCTCCTCAGAAAGTTTCTGGGAGCACAACAAACAAAAAATTCCTGAAATCTGAACTACTCTGTGCTTTGCAGTGCTAAAGTACAGATGGAAAAACAAACAAAACACACTTTCTCTACCCACTGAACCCTAGGCATGCCTTGAGAACTAAAAAGGATCAAGGAAACAGTTCAGAAAAACACCACTATCTTCCTGGGAAGCAAAGTCACATTATTTCTTCAACACAATTATAGCAAATGGGTAAACTTAATCCTGACCAGGCAGACTAAGTTTACACTCCCTGGGTACCTGCAGCAGTCTGTGATTATTCTATGATTAATTTCAAATACAAAATTAGAAAAATGTATTCCTTCTACAGCCTCCCTCGTAGATCCTTTCTATTTAACTCCTCTTCCCTTGAAATCTCTCTCTCATCTTCATCTAAAAGCACCTCTAATCATGCTTTGGCTCAAAACCTATTTGATATCACTTTATAACTTCTAGGGCTTTTTTATCTTTTGCATGAAATATTGAATATTCTTTGACTTACAACAGCACTAATATCTGGTAAAATGGCAAATAAGCATTCTAACTTGCTAAGGAATCATGGAATCATGCAGGTACCTCCGAAGTGGAGCTCTAATTACACCTTCACTTGTAAATTTGATATAGCTTTCTTTTCTTGCAAATGACAAGTCAGAAAATTGAAGATGAAAATAATTCTCGTTGTACTGTTGGAGTGTGCTACGTGCTATACCAGCTGATCCAAACAAAAGCATGAAAGTTAAGCTGAATCAATGTGGCAAAAATATAGATGACATAAGTAAAACACTAAAAACATGAGGTTTCATATGTATGGAGAAAGAACTTCTTCCCAGCAAATATTTTTTATCTGATTTCTCTGCATTTTTAACCATATAAGTACGCTTAGACCATATCTAATGAGAAAGCCCAACACCAACAGTGAAATACAAACACAGCTGAAGTGTCTTGGAATGGTCTCATGAACAAAGTTCTCAGCTACACAAAACCTGAGAGTGTTAAAGATGATGCAGAGCGCAGTTTATTGTGGGTTGTGGGTACTGATAAACCCCTGCCTACACGAGAAGAATCAAGTGCCAAGGCCCTGGAGGAGGAGAGGGCCGTGCCAAAGCAGCACTATCGTTTAAAGGGAGGCAGGAGCCAGGGATAAGGAACAGCAGCACTGGCCCAGGGAGAAAGGGGGGCAGTGGTTAAGCCCGACCTAACTAGAGCAAGAATTCCCTTGGAACAGTCGAACTACAAAGTCATTTGCTGAGCTGGCATCTAGTGGAATCCCTGCACATTGCATCAGACTCCTTGTCTGTAACTGTTTCCCTGACGAACTACCTAACATTCACTTAGTCTTAAGAGTGAGAATTCTGTACTATTCTTTTTCCCTCAAAATCAACTGTTTCTGAAGACCTGAAAAAAATAACTTCCACCCTCCATATGTCGCAAGATATTTCTTGATTCATTTTTGACTTTCTAGAATTCTATTTTTCTATACTAAATTATCATAAGGCAGGCTGGCCCTTTTTGTGTTTCATCTAATGACTTTTTTGAGATTGAACAATGTAAACCAATGAAATACTTTAACTTAACTTTAAGGGCTTTATTGACGAATATGGATCTTTATTAAACTTTCCACGGTTATAATTACCAATGGACCAAAAAGCCAGGGTCATCTTCTTTTCTCTTGGACAGTGAGATGTCATTTCAGGCTCATAAATAACCAGTGCCAGACAGTGATAGAAATGGAAATAAGGCTAATGAGATCGAAGTATTTGATGAGCAAGAATCCTGTTTGCATGATCATTTATGAAAAAGAAGAAAAACAATGCATTGAGTGCAAAAGGGAGGCAATAATTAAATAACATGGCCAGACTTCATTATTTCTTGTGTTGCAATGCTGCTAAGACAATTGAGCTTGCTGTGCATATTTGACTTCTGTTACTGGCAATAAACTACATCTATGGCATGAATGCAGTCCCTGACTGTACCTCATCTGTTGCACACTTGCCCTGCCTCATTTATTTTTAATTGTTACACAATCATAATGGGGGCTATGAACTCAAAAAAAGTCCTTTAAAACTGAATTAAATGATTCCCCACTTGTTTATGAACCCTGTAAGGACAATTGGCCTATCTATCTATTGGCCTATCTCATGGCCTATCTGTACAGAGCTCAGGAAAATATTTATCTGCCTGGCTTTAGAACTGCTAAAAAGCAGTGACAATAAATAATACGTTAACCAAAACTTACTGACAGAGAGCAATTCTGGATCTTCGCACTACCACCTTGGGAAAAAAAAAGAACACCCGGTTTTCCAGCACAGCTGCCAAACTACTTCTTCACCGTCTGACCGAGGATATTTTAGGACAGGTAGCCCCCCTGCCAGGCTGCCACCCAGAGCCCCTGCCGCCTCCCGCGGTCCCACCGCTCTTATCCTGCCTGCTCCCCGCCACTGTCAAATCCCGCGGCGCAGAGGCTGCCGAGCCGGGGAGCCGAGAGGGCTGAAAACAAACCACCACGGCTCTCCCACTGGGAACCAGCTCTTGGCAGCGTCTCTTCCAGCGCGCCGCACCGTGGCCCTCCCGGCCCGGGATACCTCGTGTCCTCACGCACGGCACACGGACCCCGCGCTGGGGGTCGCGCTCAGGAACTCCTCAAACGGGGCTGAGGCGGCGCCGCTGGATTCGCTTCCCGCCTCAACGTCGGAGCGGCGGCTTTCCCTCTCCCGGCCCCGATCCCAATCCCGGCCCCGCTCCGGTCCCCCGGAGCCTCCTCCGGGTCCCCGCCGGGCCCCCACGGCCCGAGCGGCGTCCCCGTCGCTATGGAAACCGGGCCACCGCATCCCGCCCGCCTCCGCTTCTGATTGGCTCTGGTGTCCTTTCCCGTCGCCCAATCGTAGCATACTCTCAGCGATGCCCCGCCCTCCCCGTTCGCCGATAGGCCCGCGGGCGCTGCCGCCGCTCCCCCCGCGCGCTGCAGAACTACAGCTCCCAGCAGCCCCCGCGGCGCGGCCATTGCCCGTTTACCGTCCGCGCCGGGGCCGCTCCCCGCGTGCGGCCGCGTCACGTGAGCGGGCGGGGGTCAGGGCCGTGCCCGGGGAGCGGCTCCGTCCCGGTCCCGTCCGTCCCGTCTGTCCCGAGCGTTCCCGCCGCCGCTCCTGCCCCACCGGCCGCAATGAGGGCGCTCGCCCCGCACTGGGCGGCTCTGGCCGTGCGGGCGGCGGGCGGACGGTGGGCGCCGCCCGTCCCCCCTCGCCGCGGGCGCAGCGGCCCCGGCCCGCCCGGGCCGCGGGAGTGGGCGCTGCCCGTGAGCCCGCGGGGCCGGCTGCGGGTGCGGCTGCCGTGCCAGGTGACCGTCCGCCCGCTGGACCCGCAGCGCTGGCCGGGCGCGGACCGCGTGCTCGTGGCCGTGAGCGGCGGGAGCCCCGCGCCCCGCGGGCGGGAGCGGCAGCGGGAGCCCGTGCGGGTGGAGCACGACGAGGCGCTGGGGCAGGTGGCGATCGTGGCGGACGACGTGGACAGCAAGGCCGCCGTGGACGTGCGGACGCCGGTGAAGTTCGGTGGGTGCGCGGGAGCCCCTCGGGGGCGTTCTCACTGCCGCGGCTGGCTGGGGCCGGTGTGCGGGAAGGGCATCGTGCCCACGCGAATCGGGGCCTTCGGAGCGCCCCGGCTTTTCTGCTCCTTGACTCCGTGGGTGTTTGGATACATGTTTGGGTTGTTTTCGATTTGCGGACCTCTTCGTCGGCAGTAGTTAGCGCTGAAGGTCCCGCTGGTGAGCGGTAGTTACAGCACAGTGTTTTTGTCTGGCACCTGCTGCTCCAGAAAAGGCGTAACCTCGGCCCGGAGGCAGCAATCCATCCTCAGCATGGGCTGTGCACGCGTGCTCTCCAAGGGCTGTTCCCGTTTTTTTTTCTATAGATTTGTGCAAGTAAAAGTGTTCAAAACTAAACCAGAGCTCTGCAGATTGTGCCCATCCCTGTTAGAAGTCTAATTCTATTTAATCTATGGTGCTTTTGTAACTCTAAGATAAAACAACGTTGCAGCTACTTTCTCACCATCAGCACAACTTTTTGTTTTTATTTAAATGAACTCATAACCTAAAATGTTTTTTGGGTAAAACAGGTGCCAAAAAAAACCCCTCAAACAAACAAAATGCCCTTTTGAGTAACAAAGTTTAAAGCTGTCATCAGATCACAAACTCTGTGTCATCTGTGACTTTTGTAGAACATGACACAGCAAAGATATATTCCACCTTTTATCTTATCTTACTCTTCCCCCTTTGTATTTTCTGTGATGTGCTTTTTTTCTTTTGTTTTTTTTTTTTTAGAAGGACCTGAACTGTATATAATTCAAACTGGAGAAGTGCCATGGGTTTGACATAACATCATTCTCACATTTTCCAGTCTTACTCATCCCTGTAATTTACTTTTTTTTTTTTTTTAATACTGTTTATAACTAAAGGGCTGTTTCTTGAATATCTTTATCAAAACATATGGTCTGTTTTGTTATTTTGTAAATAAAATCAGGGGCATCTCACCCTTTCTGCCCTCAGTGTGTTAGAATGGCTGTACTGATTTGTACCACAAGTCCAGCTGCCCACTGTTGGTAGCAGTCAGAAACAGATGTTCAGGGAAGAGTAAGAGCAGAACAAACAAATGATATTTCATTTAAGTATTCCCTTAGCTGTGTTTTCATCACAGGATTTTCAGAGCCTGATGCAGCTCAGCCCCTCAGTGGATCTCTCTTCCTGATGTCCATGTGCACATGTAAACAGTTCCAGAGTGAAAACTTCCTGGTAAACTCCCTGCCTCTTGCCACAGTCCCACAATTCAATTTCCTGCTATTTTATCATTTGAGTATGTGGTATTCCAGGGTCTTCCTGCAGTTCATCAGTGAGTTTTTAACTGGTCTCAATAATTCGGTGTCATTGGTGAAATTTTTCAACCTTGTTATTTTTGCTAACTTCTGAATTGTTGTAGTGTTGAAGGTGGTAGGTAGCTTAAAGCTAAAAGACAATATTGAACTAAGGATATTGTTAAAGACATCTGAAAGTCCAAGTTCATTCTCTTAAACAGATCAGCTGTTACTTCTGTATTCATTGACTCTGTCATTGAACTGTAGCAGGACTTTCTTCTGCAAGAGACTTGAAGATTTGACTCTTCACTAATAATTTTCAGTTACAATCTTATGGCTTTTTTTTTTCCCTTTTCATTCTCTGCTTGGCAAGTGCAAAGATTACTTTGGCTTGTCTGTAGTACACTTGTAGAGTCCATCCCAGAATTACTGAGAATCAAAAAACGTGGTGTTCATTTTTTTACCCTTCAGTTCTCTGGTAGAAGGTGTATCTGCCCACTGTAACTGTTGGTCATTTAATATTTCAGTTTCTCCAGGATCTCTGAGTGACTGTTACAAGTCACTCCAGACTTGGTTACTCTTGGGGGATAGAATTCATTGTGTTAAGATCTGGAGAATCTCAGGCTTCATAAAGAGTTTCAAAGTGGGAATGCTTCCTAAAGATCTCAAAAATGAATCCTAATTAATGGAAAAAATAATTTAGCTTTTGTCCTGTCTTTGAGATTCTTACTGTGTTCTGAATGACAACCAACACTACAGACCATCTTGTGGTCTTTATTCTTGAAACAGTTTTTCTTGGTTTGTAGGTTTCTAAGCTGTTCCACTTGGGTTTGGGGTAAGCTCATGCCATTCAGGTTCCTTGGACAGTGTGTGGATTATTATGCCCTCCCATGAGTTGCTGTTTGTTACTCCATAATTACCATGAGTGCTGTTATCCAAGCGTGTCGGGGGATATCTTTCCTAAAATGTCAAGTTGGTTTTTTTATTCAGTGAAATAGAATTGCTGCTTGCCAGTGAGGTTCTACTTTGTGTCCTTTCCCCTCTGGTTTGTTTTCTGGGTCTTCTGAGTATTATCTTGTGCTTGAGTTGCTCCTCATGTTTATTTAGAAAAGAATTATCCAGTAAATATCATTGCAAAAGCAAAAGATCTTATCCCTTGTAAAAACACATCTCGAAGCAGAAAGGAACTGTTGTTGCTCTGCCAAGACTGGCTTTTCTCTGGCCTGTCTAGGATGTTTGAAGAGAATGTTAACTCTGGCTCTGCTTAGACCTTTTTGTCTGAACTCTTTTTGTCACTTACCTGTAAGAAGCTAAGAAGTTGATGTGAATGTCTTTACAGTGTTCGAGCTTCTGTCTTCATTCTGGAATTTAAGGCATTTTATAACAGCTTTCACAATTTAGGTTGGAGCTTATCCAGGAAGCTCTAAGTCATCTAAAACTCCTTAGAGCCTGAAGAGCATGTGTGGAGGATGCAAGATGCTGAACTTAAGTATGCATTTTAAACCAAAGGCAACATGCAAGCAGCTTAGTAGGGCAAATACTAACAGATCCTCTATTTCTGTTTTAGTGTCTGGTTTTAAGCACTGTTATAGTATTTCAATATCATACGTGATCTGATAATCCTCTGATTCGTTTAACCTTCATAAATACTAGATGTCAATGAATTCTAATCTAACTTATTTGTTTTCCTTCAAGCCTCGTGTATGTGTTATCTGTTTATTCCAGGAAGAGTGTAGGTGCATGGCTGTAATTCTGCAGCACATAGTGAGAGTGCTGTGTCTTGGCATATTGAACTGCATGTGCTAATTAAACCTGAAGATCTTTGATTTCTGGTTAATGTCTGTTGGCTAAGTGCTCAGAAGTAAACTCAGCTGAGGTCTTGTATAACCATAATTTGAGATAATTCTAGTAGTCTAGGGCTGCTGAGTCACTTGAAGATAATTTTTCAGTCTATTTCAAATATTATAGCTTTCAATGCATTCCTTGAGGTTTATGTGGCTAAAGTTGGCTTCAGTCCTCATCTTTGCTAAGGAGGAATCAAACTGGATATTTTCTGGAGTTTTGGCTCTGAAATGGATTGTATCCTGTTCCTCCTTGTAAAAATTTTGTTGTCAGTATTATCCAGCTCTTAGCCTGCTTCTTCATGGAGATGTCTATCACTGCTTCAGGAAGTCTGTGAGACCGGGGAACTCAATCCTTTGTCCACTAATTTTTGCTATATCAAGGCTAGCAAAGTGCTGTGACTCTGCAGAGGATCAAGGTACAAAGTATGTTTCCAGAAATCCCTGGTGTTTCTTAACAGCATGCTCATGAATTTCCAGACTTCTGTGTCTTCTTTTAGCACCCATGTTTGATACAGCTAGGATTACACTACAGTATCAGAAGTTTTTATTAAACTTTTTCTCACAAAAGTTTAAGTAAGTTTGTATCATGGCTAAACTGACTACTCCCAAGCCTTTTCCTCACCCCTTTACCGCTTTTGACGGAAGCAATAAGGGCAAGAGGGTATCGAGCTGATTGAATTCAAAGATTTGCACAAGCAAACAGGGTTTTGGAGACTCTTGTCAGAAAGCAAAATAACAGAAGTCTTGGATGTAGATCTTCCCAAGGACTGCACAATTCTCCAGTGGGGGACTGGAGCAGTTTTAGGCAAGATAGCTTGTCTTTCAAAAATAACATTGCTTTCTTTTTGAACTCTCCAGGTTTTTACTGTGCAAGGGACATTTTGTTTCAAACGTAGGTATTTGGAGAGTGCTTCTGTTTGTGTCTCTCTGGGAACTTTAAACAATCCAGCTGCTCCCTGAGAAGTAAAACCTTATGTAAAAGTTTTGGCTAACCTTCAGAACCTGTAGATCAGCACTGATCAAATTGAAATAGCTCAGATATCACTCAGATATTTCAAGTCTAGTGAAACTGTTTAGGCTTTACCAACATAAAACCTTGTAGAGGTGGCCTTCAAGCATCTGATGATAGTCCACAGTCCACTTAGCCTGGTTTTGTGCTTTTATGTGCCTCAAAGTGTATCATAGAGTTTACTTGAATTAAAGCAATGTAGTTTGACTACAGTCTTCTTCATAGGATCTTTTTCTTGGAACTCTTCTGTGAAGAAGCTAAGAAAATAGTATCTGCAAATAAAGCAACATTCTGGGAATTACCCAGTCCACCTCTTGTAGGCTGCTTTCTTAGGGCATTGTTACTTGTGGACCCAGTCTACATCCTTCACTAAATTTAACCTCTTTGCTTACTGGGGCAATAAAGTAATACACTTGCAGCAAAAATGTTGCATGTTTTAGCTCTCTCCCTTGGGTTTATAGGTTTGTCAGGTGGCAGAACTTTCATTTGTTTGGAGCTCTCAGTCTTTTCATGGTCTTCAGGCTCACTGTCAGCATGGTTCCAACACGTGTCCTGGGCAGCAGTGTTAATCTTCAGGCTCTGCTGGGTCACAGGTCTGACTGGGGAATCTCATGGGGGCAAAAGCTGGTTATGCATGCTCTGATTCTTCTTTTGATATTGCTGGTCACCTTAGTGGGCAGTGGAAGGTGAAGGAAGGACTTTCACACGTGCTTAAGTGAAGGTTTCTTTCCCAGCTAATCTCCTTTTCGTCAGAGAGTTGTGGGGCTCACTATCTCTCTTGGTCTTTCAGTTATGTATCTTGCAGCAAGCACTTTTAATTCCTGTTTTCTTTTTCTCCTTTCTGCCTTCTATCCTTAGAAAAACAAAACCACTTTTTTTCCTCTTCTGCCTTTACCTTTTGCCAGTCATTATGGTGATCGTTAATACAAGTTATTATCAATATAGTCACAATCTGCAAACTTAACATCATTGAACTTCTTCCCAGTTCCTTAGACTCAGGAGTGAGCTCAAGTGGCAGAAGAAATGCTTTTGATGCTTTATTATCTACAAGACCTAGTGATTTTTCTTTGTGGGAGCTTGAACAGTAACAAGGTGAGGCGATTCAGACTGGAGGCAAACATGCTTCTTCATGCCAGGGGAGTAAGTCAGCTTTCCAGAAGGCTGGGGAAGAATGACACATGCAAACGCTTGTATACCTGGGTTTGGGTTGTGCCACTGGCTAGCTGAGCAGCACAGGCCTAAGCAAGGCTTGTGTTTGTGCTGTTGGACCTTATTACTCTGTGTAGTCTCAGACAACCTGCCAGTCTTCCACCCCAAAAACCCATGTCAGGGTGCCCAGATGTTTCAGGAGAATTTCTAACAACTGGTGACTGGGGTAGCTGTGAGGTGGAGTGGAGTTGAAAACGACAAAACTTCACCGAGGAGCCACATCCTGCTGATTCCTTGCCGGAGGTTACAGTCACTGCTGCCTCTTAATGTTCTCTCCTGAAGCTGGAGGGCTTGTACCCAGGCTTATTGAAATTTCGGTGTCGATTGTTGATAGGGACTAGTCATGCAATTGAAAGTGCATGATCAAACTTTGCAAGAAGGTTCTAAAGTAAGAAAGAAGCTGCTTTTTTTCCCCTACTATATATAGTTACTACATAAAGTGATCAAACGCTGTGTTAAAGAGATCTGACTTTCCTCATTCTGTTGCTAATAAAACTCTTTTAATTCTAGATTTGGATATCAAAACATCAGGGACTGGCTGCGTGAAGATTCAGAAAATAGAATGTGACAACTGCAGAATAGAAACGGAGAAGGGGACTAGTGTCTTGCAGTCAATAAAGGTACAGAGAACCCTCCCCCTCTCAGACAGTGTTTGAAAAGGGATTGTGGAGTGGAATATAGTATAAAAATTTAAATACCAGTTTTGGAGATGAGAAGTACTCTGATATTTCTCATTGTAACACTCACAGTAGTGTATAGCACCTCACCTTTAATTATTGCATACAATTATGACACAAAGTCCATGCATGAGTGATAGCCAAAGACAGCACAGTGATAGCAGTAAGCCTGATCTCTGTCCGGCCTGCCCCTCGATGAAAAAAGATACACTGAGATTTCCTGTCTAGAAGGTTAATAGTTATGCCTGCTCAATCAAGACTTTGCAGCATGCTGCTGCTTTCTTCTGTAGTTTTTTTTTTTTAATGATTGATATATCAGTGCTATCGACAAACCCTTTAGGGTACTTCTCAATCAGGAGTTACACTTTACATGTCCAAAATACCTGACTGAAATATATCTGATAAATACTGTATAATATCATAGTCACGACCTTGTTGTTGTTCAAGGTTAAGACTTCAGCATTGCTGACATAAGCTTTTGTAAAACTAATCACAGTTTATCTGAATTATGTGCTATTTGGAATCAAATTGACTTGAAGATTTGGAATTGTACCTGCAGGAATTGATATAAATTCAAAAGAAGGGCATTTCAAATATGGCAATTTCTAAGTTTAAGTTTGGGTGTGGTTTTTTTCTCCTTTCTTTTTTTGATAGGAAAAATCAATATTTTTCTCTGCTGTGGTAAGAGATGATTTTATAATGCACATGGGGGAAACTGAACCTAGGTGGAGACTTAATCTACAACAGAGTTAGGTTTACTTACTCTGCCTTCAGTGAACTACAGGCAACCTGAGCCTTTCAGGTTCTGTGTAAACTGGTCATATCAGTCATATGAAGGTAACGAAATCTAACAAAAAGTTAACAGTGCTATGTGTTGCCTGTTTAAAGCTTTTTTTGGTTAAAAATTACTTTGTACAATAATGACAATAGCAGTGCATAGAAACTACATAATACGAGAAAACAAGGTGGTTTTAACCAGCAATAATAACAGTAATCACAGCCTGCCATCACGTCAAGAATTTTTAATGATGTCATGGAAAAAGTGGATATTGAGGCAAGACTGCCAACTAATATCCTGGGAATTTTGTTTCATATACAATCTGAGATGTGAAAACTCTTGAATTTTAAAAATTGGGTCAGTTCTGCTTTCCTTGAGACTTCAGGTAACAGTGAAATAATATTCTGTATTGAACTGAAAAGAAGGCTGCAAAGTCACCATTTTGAAGCTTTTGTGACCAGCTCCTCCATGTCTCCCTATAGTGCAGATGAGCTTAGTGTTGCTTTTTGTTTCTGTCAGCTTTGAGCCTTGCTTGATTCGAAAGCGGCAAATGTAAAAATTGATTCTTCCTCTGTGTGTGCACCTCTGTGTTTGCACTGAGTTGGTGGCCACGGGAAGCTTCTTTGCTCCCTTAAGCCTCAGGTGTCCCAGAAACCATTTAGAATTTTGAAGTATCAAGAAAGAATGGCAGATTTCAACTGAAATTCTTTTTAAAACAACGGCTTGTTAAATTATAAGGCTTGGGCTTTTTTTTTAACCCAAGTATTCTTTTGTGTTGTGAGTGGTGATTGCTTCTCTTTGTTCTAGTTACTGTGATGGCTTTAACAAACAGTACTAAGGAAGATGTGTTGCCACTCCTGGGTTTTATTGACTCTGAAGTAGTGAGATGAAGGGTTTGAATTAAAATTGCAACCCTATAGGTATTTGCAAGAGTAAACAGCTGTTCAGTTACTGTATCTCTTAGCCATACAGCCAGGCTTTAGTCTCATCTTGTTTTTAAGAAGTACTATAGTTCTAGTAAGGGCATTGTAACTCATTTTTTCTAATACATCTTCAGGAATTATACTCTGTATTTCAATGAAGCAGAATCATTAGTAAGAAACAGAAGTATTAACCTTTAGGGGTTTTCCAAAACTACTAAAACCCTTATAGACTAGATGCTGTGGTGGAGGACAAGACTTGATTCTCCTTTAGGGAATGTGCTTTTGGGAGCAAACTGAAGTGACAGTGCCCTCTCCTGGATGGATTAAAGCTGTTCAATATTGCTTCACCGTCATGCTGTTCACAGACCTCACTGACTAACAAAGCAGGAGACCCTTTCTTTACAGTAGAGAGCAAAGGATCATTGATCAATGAATGACTTTAAATAAAAAAATCTGGTCATGTGGGGATTACCAGCAAACATCTTCCCAACTGCTAATTCTCTTGCCTTGCTACAGACTGGAAGAAGTTGTTTGTGTAACTTGTACCTCGAAAGTTATGCTGCTTTTTGGTAGACTCTAAGATGTCCTTACAAAAGACCTAGAGATATCTTATCTATTTTCCTTTATCATGGATGCTAATGCTTCAACAGAAAAGTTGAGTATTCTGTGTGAGGTTTTTTAATGGATTTTGTCTGGCAGTTTTGGTGCAGTAGGCATTACCCAACCAGTGAGATTTGTTGAGGGTTGCTTTATTGAGATTTTTTTTCAGTGGTGTGGGTTTTTTTTACTTTTTAATTGGCTAAAGTCGAGTTCACCTCTCCCTTTCAAGTCTCTAGGTCAGCTGATGGCAGCAGTAATTGCAAAATACAGTGATGATGTCTAGGTCTTCTTCAGAGTATGAATTATTGACAAATTCTTTATTGAGAAAGCAGTGCTGTTTCTTCTTAAATTTTTTTTTGCTTCTTATCACCGTCTGTCAGCTTAGCAGTGACAAAGAGACCAGAGAGACCTTTGATTTTGTTTGCAGGTTCAGCAATTACTTCTGACTCTGTGACTGTGGCAGTGATAACAAGAGTTTCCAGGCATCTCACACGTGTTCAGTGGAAGACACTGAGTTCCCTGTTTCTTCCACTGCTCCTTCTTTTAACAAATAGTGAGTGAATGTCTATCTAGTTAAAACAACAATGACAACAAAAAACCCCACTACAACCACCCACCTGTATTGAAAATCAAGGGGAAGGGTGACTTGTTTTGAGTTTGACTCCACTGGAAAAGTAGAAAGCATGTAGTGATAGGACAAGGAGGAATGGCCTCAAAATGAAAAAGAGTAGGCTTACATTAGATATTAGAAAATAATCCTTTACTGTGAGGGTGGTGAGACACCAGAACAGGTTACCCAGAGAAGCTGTGGATGCTCCATCCCTGGAACTGTTCAAGGCCAGGTTGGATGGGGCTTTGTGCAACCTGGTCCACTGGAAGGTGTCCCTGCCCACAGCAGGGGTGTTGGAATGAGCTGATCTTGAAGTTCCACCCAACCCAAACCATTCTGTGATTCTATGCAATAAACAGCACATTTGGCAATCACTTGAGAAGAAACTTTCACGGTAAAATGGAAATTTGTCATCCAAGGTGGTTAATGTGTCAACTTGAAACATGAGAACTTGTTTTTTAAATACAGTTGTCCTAAGTGTGTGATTTTTTTTTTTAACCTTTTTCAGAGCCATAAAATTGATATACGGACAAATGGTGGCAAAGTCATTGGTCTTGGAACACTTTATGGAAATACAGATATTTGTGCAACAGAGAAGGGGGTAAGTAGGACGTAAAACTCTCTGCAGTGGCTTATTCAGTTTGTCTCTTACAAAATTACTGAATTTGAGGAATGTGCTAAAGAATATATAATGACCCTCACTGGTTTGTTATTTCACTATTTCTTACATCTTTCTGCTAAATTATCTTATGCTTGATTTGGATAAATAGACAGGCTCCACAGACAGAACAGGAATAAGCACGTGATCGTTCCCTCAGCACAGAGGTTGTGCTGACTGATACAACCCATCAGCTTTAATTATTGAGACCCTCACAACACTCCTAAACTTTCTCCTTGGTTGATATCCAGGCACTTGGATTCTACTGTAGGCCCAGGATTTATTTTAGTGTCTCATGAATAGTGTCTTGATATTTGTACATGCTGTACACTTCCAGCATTATGTGGTGGTAAGAATGGAAGAGTAGAAGGTTTTGCAGATTTCTTTGGAACTGAGGAAATATAATCACATCTTGCTCTGAGATGAAGTGTGAAGAATCTCAAAGAGAAAAGTTTTGTAGAGAAGTAAGTAGCTTGCTTTTTTTCAGTAGGTGGCAGTGTGAGACAAACCAAGCTACTGTAATCTGGTTTTGTTTCTTGATATAAGTAGTCCATTCTCCTTTATTTAAAATAACATAGAGCTAAACTCCCTTACATAATGCTACAGTTCTCACACCCAGTGTTGTTTTGAGGCTCAACTTGAATGTTTAGGTATCATAATGTCCATGCAGCTGGTTGCATTAGGGATCATTAGATCTGAAGCATTGCTGCATGAACATGCAGAGCTGAGCCAAGTCTGGAAGCAGCTTGGATGTGTGCTCTGTCAGAATCAGTAGGTATCCTTTGAACCAACAGTACTGGGAAGAATCAGGAAGAGTGTGGGTAACTCCCCCTTGCCAAGGATATGTTTGAGACCAACCTATTAAGTTCTAGGCATCCAAAATCACCTCTGTGAAGTGCCATTTGGCATTGTTGTACACCCTGTACCTTGGGTTCTGAGATCATATGCTCACTTAACATGGTGCCAGCTGTGAGCTGTTCTTAATGTCCTGCTGTAAACTAAGCAACTTGCCATCGGATTTTCCAGAAACTGTCAGTGTTAAATTATTTGTGTTTCCTTGTAGTGAGTGCTAAACTGCCTTTTATGCAATAAATGTAATAACTAAATTTGTATCTCTGTGAAAATATAATTCATGAAATTGTTTTGCTCTGAGCCTTCAAATGCTTTTAAAAAATTTTACTCTTTTCAGAGTCCTTCTGAAACAAAAAAACTACATACAAATTAAGTGTTTCTTTGTGATCGTTACAGACTACAGTATTTCTGTAGTCTGTAATATTGCTATAAGTTTCTTCCTGTTGTAAAGTTGCAGTAACTTGAGTGGAGTAAGGCATTTTAACAGGAATTCATAGTTATGGAACAATTCTTCAGCTCATGTTATTGAACTAACTAAAAACTTTGCAGTGTAGTTAAGAAGGACTGAGATTTCTTTTCTCAGTTGGCCACTTCTGTTAATAATCAGTCAGTGCTGTGTCTCCTGTGTGTGTTTGCATGAGATGTTTCCTCCATCAGTTGCAGTCATCGCTATGTAGTTATGGCTCTGTCAGCATTTCCAGCCCCCTGCTGGAGGTGGACAGGGGGAGGATGTGGTAAAAGGCACTAAACACTTGAGAAACTGAGAATATTTTTGAGGGGGGAAACTGGAGAATATCCCAGTAAGATGAGCAAGGATAGTACAAAAAGGAGGGCCAAGAGCAGGAATATGTATGTATATGTCTTATTTATGTCTTTTTAACATAGCAAGATGGTAGTTTTCATCTTGAAAATGTGTTCAGGTGCAAAGACATTGTCAGTCTGATTTACAAGGAGAGACTGACCTTTTTTCTTTAAAGAGTAAGAAACTAAGTGGGCCCTTGCAGCTCAGAATATCCTGTGATAATAAGGGGAGGAATGTTAACCTGAGCATGTGGTCAGTCTCAGTAACTGTAACCCTCAAGGCTCTGCTCTAAAGGGAAGGAATTTCTCCAGAAAACCTGGTGGTTCAATGGACAAAAATAATGAGACTTGTTTGACTGAGGAGTCATTAGCTAATCTGTGCCATGGGGGCTTTTCTAAAACTCTTATTTATCAGTGCCAGCCATCTATGTTCTTCTCAAAATCCAAAAGAGTTAAAGAATTTGAGACTGAAAATATATTTACTCTCAGGAAAAAGCAATGCTATTTTTTTCCATACTTTCCCCATCAAAAAATGCTTTTTTAGTCTTATACTTGATCAGTCTGACTTCCCTCTTCCCTCACCTCCCTTCAGCTTTGTGTTATTCTGAAACAAATACTCATGATATTAGTAAGTTTTGTGTTATTGTTTATAGTAGCTTTTTATCCGGAATCAAAACATTACTGTACATTTTTAAGAAAAGCAGTTGAGACTGGTAAAGAAAATGTGTTGGTATGTGAAATTGTTTATAATAAAGCTCTTAATTTTTAAATAAGATGATGTATCTTAATAGAGTCAAAACTTGCATTCTTTAGTAACACATGTAGCTTTTTGAACTTCCCTTTGCCTGTTTGGGAATGCCACAAGGCAGACAGTTTGTACCCAAACTATGCAGATATTTTTTTTATTCCTCCCCCTTAAAGAGAGGCACACTTTGTTTTCATTGTGCTGATAGCAATGATGGCCCTGCTAAAATTGGAAATGTTCTTTGCAAGTCATTTAAGTCTCTTTAGAGCAGGTTTAGATCGTAGAGACTAAAATGATAGTGGCTTTTCTTTTACTTGTTGCTGTGTCCGTGTGTCACAGCAGGTTTGCATTTGACAATCCGGGGGGAGGGGGTAGTGGAGTAGTTTAGGGGAAACGTACTGAGGACATGTTTAAGGTCTCTGCTTATTAGGGTTTTGTTAGAAGCATTGCAAGATGAAAAGCTGAATTGCTGTCCCTTTCAGTATTGACAAATTATGCCTTAATATCATTGGGTTTTGTTTACCGTTGATGCTGCTTAGAACTATGGTACATAATCTAAGCAATACCTGCAGAGATTGTAAATATTGACTGTCAAGTATCTCTAATTCTAGCACAGCATTTTAGTTTTCTTAAAGGTTGATATATCTTGTTACATTCTTGGAGACCTAATTTGTGTTGTAGCATCGTGGCAAAAGTCTTAAGACAATAGTCCATTCTGTAATCTTACGGCTAAAGGTGTAAAGACAGCATAAAGCTCAGCAGGTATGGACTGGTAAGGCCACAGTATAATTTGGCTGTCATATCATCACCATCCTCTTCAGCTCACTTTTAGGGACACAATACAGCATTGAGTTTGTGCAACACTAGTGGCTGTTTTTCAGAATAGCTTTTGCTTCATCCGTAGCTTATAATTTATATAATGTAACACTGGAAGGGATAGCAGACTTATTACTTTATATTAACTTTTTTTCCACAGGGTGGCAATGCTAAAATGACAAGAAGGATTCAGAGATAATTTGAGTAAGCCACAGTTTGATCTAGAAGGCTGTGTATCATTTCCTGTAATGAATAAGGATTTTGTGCAGTTCACTGAAAGTTTGCATAAGCAAAATAAAACCAAATTGAATAGGGGTAAAGTATGAACTATTGTGTGTCTCTATCATAGATCAAATTTAACTGAGAAAGAATAGACTTAAATTTCACATGGTTGTTGCATAAGCATGTGAATTGTTCTGGGTTTGTTCAAATAGGTTTACGTTATATCAGGACTTACCACTATCTTTACATAGATAATCTTATCTATTGCCTTTTATTTACCAAATCCATAGTGCAACTTTTGAAATTCTATCCTTTCTCTCCATTTCTGTTGAAAAGAAGTAGAAATGGAGCTCTTATCCCTAGTTTTTCAAGGCTTTGTATGTCTTGAGGCTTAAGTCCAAGAACAGAAGCCTGAGTAACCAAGGTAATATGAACATTTATACTGAGAAAAGGAGCAGCTGTGGCTATTTTTACCAAACCTTCACCAGAGCCACATCTACAAAGTTAGTTGAAAATCTTCATAAATAGCTGTATGTAACAAAGACAGTTTGGATGTTTCAGTGGCAGAAAGCTCATCACCAATGCTCCAAGTATCATAATGCTGTATGAATGTTGAGTCTTCATTATTGAATTATATTCATTATCCTTTTCTTACTTCTCAAAATTAAGTGTTTTCACTTTTAAAAATTAAATCAAGGGGTGTTTTTGTCCATTTATGACTAGTTGGGTTCTTCACCTGAATGATAGATGTGATAACTCATAGGAATGTCGTAAAGAGTCATTTGTTCTTTGGTCAGAGCTCTTGGATGAAAAGGATTTTTGTTTTGTCTTCTGTAGCTTTTAACTAAAAACTTGATTCTATTAATTCTGCACCAACAACTGCCTTCCAGTTGTTTTGTGTCTTAATAGTGTTACTTTCCCTCTGCCTTTTCAAACTGTGATGACAAGTTTTCCATTATGTTTATTTAAGTTTATTTCTCTTAGAGTGTGAATATAGAGAAGCTGCAAGGGACAACCATCAACATATCTACTGAAGATGGGCTGCTGAAAACTAAGTATCTCTATGCAGAATCATCATCTCTCTCTTCAGTAACTGGTGATATTATGCTGGGAAGTGTTCATGGTAAGAAGGAAAATCAGTCACAAATTTAGCTACTTTGAAGGTGTTCATGATGTTCACAGTAACAAATGGACTTATGCAATAGACTATCACTAAATCATAAAGTGTATGAACAAAACAACTCTATCTGTGTTAAAGACTGAATTGACTTTTGCCACCTAGCAGACTGTATTTATTTTTAAAAACAATTTTATAAGCACACTTGTGAACAGCAAAAAGTTTGTATTGTGGGAAAGAAATGCCTCATGTATTAATAACATTGAAATATTTTAAAATTCAACAATGAAAATTATACTAAAAGTTGTAAAGAGACTTCTCTCCCTTTCCCCATCCTTTATTTTCTTCATAGGAGAATCAAATCTTAGAGGATCTACTAAGAACTATCATAAAAGGCAATAGTAATTAGAAGCTTTTAGCAGAAATAGTCTCTGTGTGTGCTGGCACCTTAGATTATTAATGGAGTGGTGGCAGTTTCTGTTCTTTGAGTGGGGAAGAAGTCTCTAATCCATCCACCCTTTAATGTCCTTCACCTAGAACTGACACTAACTACAGTCTTTTATTTAAACAGCAGTTGAGATTCAAATGTCGTGTGGTTTTCTAATTAAACAAAACTCCCACTGGATTCTGACTGTGCTGTAATGTGCTTGTGGTGATTTAACATTGAGTTAAACAAATTGGAGAATGTACAAAGAGTGAAAATTACTCAGCTCTGTCTGAGTTCCAGATTTTCAGCTATATGCCTCATGAACAATTCAATTTCTTAGCAATTTTATGTTGTCATCTTGCTTGAGGAATTAATTTTGTCTCTTCCTTAAAGGAGCAACTGCTCTGATCATTTATAATAAATGTAAGAATTGTTTCTAAACCTGTTAGGTAAAGTTTGTTTTGGTATGCATAGGCAGAAATAAATGGCTTTTTTTCCTTGTTATTGTATTTTTCTGACATGTAGACTGTATTGTTGTACTGTGACCAGTTTGTGAGCATGTTCATCCCTCTGTGAACATCCAAATGTTTATTTTTATATTCTTAGTACAAAAATGAAATCATAACTGCTGTAGCTACTGACTTGCTTTTGTAGTAACGCTTCATTGTCATTTAGCTGAAGAAGCATGTGAAACCAGATAGAATTGTATCCAAATTATACAGACATTTCTTCTTGCTGCATCAACATGAGAAGAATGTCTTTTTTTTCTCTGTAACCTCCCATTAGGTAGCTGGAGAGCACAAGAAGATTCCTCCTCAGCCTTCTCTTTTTAAAGCAAAACAAACCCAGCTCTCTGATCATCTGTAGGATGGTCTGGGCCCTTCATCTTCTCAGTGCTCTTCTCTGGCCTCAGTTAAGTACATCAGTGTCTTCCTTGACTGGGAAGCCCAAACTTGGACACAGTGTTCTAAATGCAGTCTCACAGGAGGGCTTTCCTTGCTGTCTGTATTCCTGGTCATCCAGCTCAGTGTGCAGCTGACTGTCTTCACTGGCTCCTACTGGAGTTGGTGTCCATCAAGATGCCCAAGTCCTTAACTGCAAAGCTTCCTTGCAAACAGTCAGCACTCAGTTTTTGCTGCTTTGCATCAGTAAAGGCAGTGCAGTGCAATGCTTGAGCTTGGCATTCTATAATCCCTCCTGAAAAAATACCTCTCGATATACCAGAGTGTGTTCCATAAATTTCAGCTCCGTTTCTGGATTTCACTGGATATAAAGTGGAATTGTAGAAATTAGTTTTATTTTCATTCCTATTTAGGTGCTTCTGATGCAAATTCAAAGTGCGAAGTCAAAGTGGTAAAAAGCTGAATAATGGTTTTTCCTTTTTTTGTACATCAGAATAATCCTGCCCCCTTGACAGCCTCCAGTACAAATTGAAGGAGTGGAAATAACACACTGTAAAATGTTGCCTTTATTTATATCCCAAAAGTCATCTTTTGCCCTGGGTCCTATACTGATCCTGACTTGCAATACTGTAGTTTGAAGTTGTACAGTGTTCATGGAGAGGCAAAGCTTGTAGATGATGGAAAATGTAACTATTTCTTCAGAAGCAACAAAAAGCCAAAACACTAAACCACTGTCCTCAAGATTCTGCTAAAACAATTACATATTGTACGTCATAGTATTGCACCACAATGCTGAAGTCAGTTGGTTTTAATAATCAAACTAGTCATTACCTCTACTCAGGTCTTTCTCTCTTTGCCCGTGGTGTGCCCAAGAAATACTAAGTTTAGTGTTGGTCTTCATAGAACAATTATGTGACCAAAAGTGCAGTTCTGTGCACTGTCTGTAGACAGTGCAGGTCACAACACAGCAGGACATTCCTGTCTGCTTTAAAGCCAGCTTTTGTTCTAGCTAAATGTTTGAAGTGAGATTTTCACACTAACATTGTCGAACATGAGTTGTATCTGCCATTTGAGTCTGTGGTTAATAGGAGTTTGATTTCTCCATGTTTAATGTTTTTCAAGGACATGCTTGTCAAAATGGAAAATAAAACCCCCTGAGAAACAAAGAACAGTAATAACACTGTTCTAAGGATTCTCTACCTTCAGCTGCATGAGAGTTGCTGGCTGACAAAACCCTAGGTCTTGTTGTAGGTTGTAGAAAACTAAGTACTATCATGATAAAATGGGGAAAAGGGTGGGATAACTATAGCATACCTTCTAAAAACAGCAAAGAGTAAAGCCAAACATACTTCAAGTTTGTTGAAAAATGCTTTTCTTTCTGCTCTGATTTTCAGAACCCATAAGTATTTTGTATGGTGTGTGTGCTTGAAAAGATAAATTTAAGATTGTTGATGATAGGCTGCTTTGCTAGCTTTTGGCCCATGAACCACTAAGAAAAATACAGGTCATATACAGTGGAATGCACTCAGCCCTAATGGTTGTTTACTACTGTGTAATTACAGAAAATAGGGCAGAGCTTGATCCATGTGCAATTTGGAAAGATCTGAAAATTGTGAATCCTGTATATTACTAAATCAGACTTGATTACTGTGATCAACCTTATTCTTCACTTTGTCATCCTCTTGGGATGACATATTGTGGTTTAGTTTTTATATTAAAGCATTTTCTGAGAGACATTTGTACATGGAACTGTGGAATCTTCTACAATTTAGTTCGACTGTTAGTGGTATAGATGGCTTTTCTGTTACGAGGTGTATCTGTCCTCCTTCTGGCTTCTCTTGATCATACAGGTAGAGGGGAAGAACATTCTGAAACTAAGGCTGAAACATCAGTGCCTGCTCAAAGTTATGCAAGTTCAGTAGAAGACCCTTCTACATTTTTGTGCCTTTACACACTTTTGTTTGATGTTCTTTAGTTTGTCCAACGTACTCAGACCTCACTGAAGTCAATGGAAAGCATTGATTGTGGGTTGTCATGCACATAAGTTTGGAGAGAGTAGACTTTGAAGATAGAGCACAAAATTTCCTCTGGGAGAGATGGGGTATACCTACATAAAAGAAGGAAAATAGAAACTGTTTATATTCTTTATCCTATTGAATTACTTAAATGATCCATAGTGCTGCTGCAGGCATCAGAGCAACTGAAAAAAACCCCAACACCCCAAATAAAGTAAGGAAATACTGTGCATTAGCCTTGCAATGCCTCTCTGCTTGCTTAAATCCCTCACATCCAGGCTGTCCCTAGCTTTACTCAGTGTTTTCTTGGCTGGAATCACTTTGTTGTTACCCACATGTTATGAGATTTTTGTTTGTAAAGCAATAATGTAGAAAATATGAATATGTTTAAGTAATATTTTTAACCTTTTTTCCCATTTTCTTTTCATGATAGGTAACACCACCCTTGAGACCAAAACAGGGAGTATCACAGTAGGTACGTTTCACCATCTGTCTTATCTCTTGCTCTTCCCTTCTCCTTTCTAAAAGCTAAATATTCACAGGGAAACTAAAAAGGAGGTGATTTGTCACAAATGGTTTTGCCCATTTACCCTTTTCTTTTCAGGAGTAGCCCTGGTAGCTGTGTAGCTGAAGGAGATCCTTTCCAAACTTTGCTGTCAGCCTTTTGTGGTTGGTTTGTCTCGCACTTTTGACACCCAATACTCTTCTGGGCATTGCACAAGTTAAACTGAGTCTAGGTATCACCTTTTAGATTAAGTGGAATAAAAAGACATAAGAAAACACTAAGTGTACATCAGTTGCAGTTGTGCTTTTAACTTAGTTTTCTATCTTACATTTGTTGATATAAATTTTTAGCTATGTTTAATTTTTATATCAGGAAGTAATAATCATTGATGTATTACATGTTCAAGGGCTGGGGGGGGGAAGGCTTGTGACCCTTTCAGCATTTCCAAACTATTACACTAATGGTTTTCCCTTCAGAAGTGAAAATGGCTCATGAGCTTTCTTTTGCAAATTTGGACATTTATATGACAGGATAACTCAGAGTTATCAATTATGCAATATGTTCTATCAGTGTATTTTATAGCACATAAACGCAAAATGAGAAACTGAAATTCTGGTTATTGCTATGGCAGAAAATTGAAGTAACATATTGGTAGACAAGGCTCGGTGTCTTCTGAATGTCTGTACAAAGATTCCCCCTTCTGTCAGTGAACTTGGTTATGGGCCCAAATCTCCATGACTTCTGCTGATGTTGTTAACTGTAGTCCCTCACTAAACATTGTTCAGGGACAATCTGTACCGTTACAACTCTTCTTGTGTTTCTAAGCAACCTGTATTAACATTCCTGGGGAGTGAATGCAATTCACATTCTTATGAATTAGTCGTTAAACCACAGAATTAACTCGAGCTTGACAGTCTGTTTTTCCTTCTCTTAAATAAACTCATGGAGTAAGAAGTGTGGTTAAATAAAGGCTTCTTAACACAGGAGGTAGCTTTTTCCATCAAAACAGATGATGACTGTTTTCCTTAACTAACCAGGTTCAACTTAAACATTAAGACACATCTGACAGTTGGAAGAAACCTTATTTTTCAGATTTCAATTCTGAAAGCATTAGTTAGACTTAATCTTTTACTAAAGCATTAAACATCCTTTAGTATTTTTATGGATTTTTTTTCAAAGGTAAAAGACTTCTAAGGTCCAGGGGGTCCAACTCTAAAAATGTGAGAAAGAAAATATAAAGCTTCAAGTGAAAAATTTTTGTGCATGAGAAATTTACACCCCAAGATAGCTTGTTGAATTGCCAGAGACCTAACAGGGATTTGCTGATAGAAACAGGAACAACTTAGATCTTTCAGCTTCCTTGGTTGGGTTAGGTTGTAGTTATCTATTTCACCAGAGGCAAGATTTTATCAGTTGCATGAAAAAATGCACTAATTTCTAGTTTTTTGTGAATGTGTCCATGTTTTTGAGAGATTTATTTACAAGTCAGACTTGAGTTAAGAATACTGGACTTTTTTTCAAAATATTTTTGGGAAATTACAAGTGACTATTTACAGTTTCTTATTGTTGCATAATTTCACATTAAAACAGGAAATCAGCGCTGTTGTCTTTCATTCCCTTTAATTTTCTGCTTTTAGCTATTTAACAAGTAGTTTGATTTGGGGATTTATTTTTATATGACTTTGTGTAAATCTATTTTTACTTTTTAAAAATATTATCTAAAATTCAGTCTGATTTTAATCATCCAGCATGTGGCAGTATTTCACACTGACATCATTAAATTAGGAAAGTAGGGATTATTTCTTTTTTTTCTGTATTGTGAGCATTGTTGGTCACTGACAAATTATTTTCCGACCCTATACTAGAAACTTCCTACTTTTAACAAATGTTTGATGGGTTTTGAATAACTTTTTAATATCAAACAACCAGACCTATTTTTACTTCTAGTTTGTTACTACTTAATTCAGTAATAATTACCTGAATTATCTTAGGAAGTAATGGAGTTGGAGTACTTTTTTTTTTTTAGAACTAGCTTAATCTTTTACATTTCTATTCAGGAAATTCATAGGAATACTCAAGTTGGAAGAGGCAGCAGGAAGTTGCAGAATTGTAGAGTGGTTGAGGTTGGAAGACACTTGTGGGGGTCATCTTGTCCTGCCCCCGGCTCACACAGTGTCTGGTCTTTAACCTCAACCTCCTGCTCAAAGCCAGGCCAGCTGTGAGGGCCACGAGCTCAAGGCTTTATCCTGTGCTCTTGAAAACCTCCAAGGATGCAGATTTTACAGCCCCTTTGGGAAAACTCTGCCACTGCTTGATTGGCCTCAGGGTGAAAAAGATTCTCCTATCCAGACAGCAACTCTTTCTTCAGCTTCTGTCTGTTGTGCCCTCATCATGCACCTCTCTGAGGAGCCCATCTTTGCTGTCCTGATCACCTCCTCAGACACATGGGGGCTGCTGTCAGGGGCTGCAGCAGCCTCTTCTCCCTGCCCAGCCTGCCCTCAGCCTCTCCTGTGGGGAAGGTATTCCATGCCCTGACTATGCTGATGCTTCCCCCTGAAGTTACTGAGCTCCAACACTGGTTGCTGCATTCTGGGTGTGGTGTAATAAGTGTGGAGTAGAGGGAGATAATCCCTTCCCTTTATACACTGGCCGTGCTCCAGATAACACTGCCAAGTTGCACTTATTTTCTGCCAGGGCACACCACTGGCTCACATTCAGTCCTGGCTAGAATTGGCTTATTTCTCAATGTTATTGGTATGGTCTGATTGTGTATTCTCTACTCTGCTGCCAAGCTAAGTGTTCCCCTTCCAGCTCAAAAGACCCATTGCTTTTTCTTATTGAAGTACTTGTGTTTAACCCAATTATGCATTGAAGAAATTAGTGTTCTGTGTTTGGTATAGTTAGAAATTATAAAACTTATGGTGGTTGTTTCATTTCAGAGGAGAGAAAACAACCTTAACCAGCTTATGGCTGCAAGGATTACTATGGAAAGGACAACTCTGTATTAAGCTCACAGAAATTCTAATTATTTTTTTACAAATACATCAGTGTCAATGGGTCTTACTCTGCTAATTTCATTCTTTCATAACCCACTCTAGACAACCTGAAGGCTTCAGTGACTTGCTGTGATGTTCACTGTCTTAAATCAACCAAAACCCAACAAATAAGAACATTTTAACTTTCTCAAAGATAAACCTTTCAGTAAAGTCCTGACGTGAAAGTGAACTGAGGTGTCCCGAGATCCTGCATAGTGATCAGTCATCCTAAGACAGTTCCCTAGTACAGGATCATAGAATGGTGAGGCTTGGAAGGGACCTTAAAAGTCATCTTGTCCCACCCATTCCACCCATCCCCATGGGCAGGGACACTTCCCACCAGCCCAGGTTGCTCAAGGCCTAATCCAGCCTGGCCCTGAACACTGCCAGGGTTGAGGCATCCACAACTTTCCTTGCCAACTGTTCCAGTATCTTACCACCCTCATGGTAAAGTACTGAGACAAAATGTCAGTTTTATTTCAAGAAGGCAATCAATTATGGGGGAAAAATGCAGTATTTAAGACCGTTTTGGGTAACTGGAAAATAAAATAAACAACTTCATGTGTTTAGAAGTAGTACTGCATCTGTGAGAGTTGTCTTGAGTTATTTGCTAAGTAATCTAGGGAATTTTAAAATTAAGACCCTCATTTCTGAATTCCATTAAAAAAAATTCTGTGCTTCATAAAGTACAGCTCTTAAGTAGTTTAAAAAAATAAATCCATGTGCACACTTGTCTCTTAATAGCAGTTATTTCTGTTGATCTCATCTGTGCCATCTGCTCAAGTATGTTAATGCTCTGGCTGTCATTTTAAGTGTCCTTCATCTTCCAACCCTGTGTCTCAGAAGTTGGTCTCCTCTGTTCTGCTGATGTATTTTACCTGTAATTTTTCTCCCGGTTGTTTCCATGCTTTCTTCCACACTGTGCTATACTAAGGGTGCTGCTTTCCAGGTAGGTTGGAGTCATCTCCAAAAGTCAGATGCTTTTTCTTATCCCTCGGGTTTCAGGTCATGAAAAATGGAAGTCCATCATGAGTTAATATCTACAAAGTTAGTACTTGATTTAATCATCAGTCTTTGTTTCCATGTTCCCTTTCCCTCTCTTTGTGTCCATTTGAATGTAGATTATATGGCATTCTAGACAGAGCTTTTGTCCTGGTGAAACTGCTCCTAAAAATTGGAGCAAATAGAGAAAGTAGCTGCTGCCTGAGTACAACAGTATTTTCCTTGCAGCTGAAAAGAATAAACTATTTTTCTTCTGTATGTGTTCTATTAGCAAGGAACAGTTTTGGTGATGTTACATTATATATGTTTTACAGCATCTCATATCACGGTGCTGAAGATTCTGCATGTTGTTACAGTAGTTCTTGAGTTTATGTTGTATTTGCAGGAATATTTAGGGTTTTCTTTCCTCTTGGAATAGGACAGACTATTTCAGTTTGAAGGGATCTATGAGGATCATCCAGTCCAGCTGCCTGACCAAAACCTAACATGTGTTGTTAAGGGCATTTTGCAAATGCCTCTAAAATGCTGACAGGTTTGGGGCATCGACCACCTCTCTAGGAAGCCTCTTCCAGTGTTTGACCACTCCCTCCATAAAGAAATGCTTCCTCATGTCCAGTGTGACCCTGCTCTGGCTCACCTTTGAACCATTCCTATGCATCCTTTCACTCGATACCAGGGAGAAGAGCTCAGCACCTCCTTCTCCATGTCCCCTCCTCGGGAAGCTGTAGACAGCAATAGGTCACCCCTCAGCCTCCTTTTCTTCAAACTAGACAAGCCAGATAGTTTGGTTGTGGGTTTTGGTGTGGTTTTTTTTTTTAACTGATTAAGTTATCCAGAAGAGACTATGGCCTTTAAAACCAGTGGATATAACTTTAAAATCAAGACAGCAAATACATCATTTAGAGGTAAGAGAGTATTCTGGACAACTTAGTTAGCAGAGGAATTGTTTTCATGAGAGATTTCTTTGCTTTGTGTGTCACATCGTTTGTTTTGCCAGGTCTGCATGGCGACTGTGGTCAGGACTGATAAGGATTTTTCAGTATTATGTTCAAATAGTCTATTTAGTGAATACATTTCAGTTTCTCACGATATTTTTAATGCGACAGTTTTAGAGCAACGAACTTAAAGAAGAAAACTTGCCAGTCTTGTATCAATAAGCAATAAGCAGGAATTAAATGGTCATCACACTTCAGATATATTGGGAATTTTATACTTTTTCCAATCTTTAATGAAATCATAATAAATATTTTGGTTTTTCCTATTGAGATCGATTTTGTCACTGATTTTAGCATGAACAAGGTCCCATTAGGAAAACTATCTTTTTGCTTAGATTTAAGGAAAGGTCACTTGTGTTTAATCCTTTGGTCAGTATTTGGTGGATAAAATGAAGGAAGTGATACTGAAAGTTGCCTTTGTAGGCCTCTCTCTGATCTTTATTGTGTGGTCTTTCTGAAGTTACGTCACTTAGGTCTTGTTCTTCAAACTGTATTTATTTTTCATAAAACTTAACAAGGACTTTGTCAAGGACATCTTGCTTCACTGTGCCTTTTTTTTTTCCTTTTTCTTTCTAGTACTAGTGAATTAAATAGCTTTAGCTGCTCAAGAGTGACCATCTGTTCCATTTCCAGTAGAAGGATTTGTCCTTGTTTTTCCCCTTGAACTGTCAGTCCTTGGCAAACTCTGAATTCAAACTATACACTTTTTCCTTGTTTTTACCTTTAATTATTCACATTGATCTCAGCTAAAACTGGGTATATATTTAAAAATAAATTGCCTTAGGTTTGTTTTGTCATAATAATAAAATATGCATTTTCTCCATTATTATTTGTTGTGCTTTGTCCTACCAGCCACTGCTACTAAGTAGGGTATGGGGTAATTTTTCATTGTTGAAATATTTATTTATTTAAATTTGGGCACTTTTTTTGTTATATCACCTCATCTTTGTTGTTTTTTTAAACCCCCCCCATTTGTTAGGAGTTAGAGACAAACTTAAAACATCATCTTAATGGCTTTGCAGAAGGAATGAACAGCTCCAAGTCTCTTGTTATTTGTATCTAAGCACTTGTGTTTAATATCATAGCCACAAAATTCATTACATAAATCATATTGTTTCCATAAAATGTATTTTGTGTTACTTCCATAGGTCAAAGATAAACAGTTGTTTACTGTGCCATACTGTAACGTCAGGTTTAGTGTTTGGTTAGAGCTACCAAACTTCTTTGTGTTTTTGAAACCACTGCCATATGAAATTCTGTATTAGTGTTGTACTCTGGGGGTCAAAATCTGGCAAGTCATCCTCCCAAAACAGTGTTCTTCAATGGAAAGGTGTTCCACTTCCCTCGAGGTTGTGTTTTGCTTTCCAGGTAAATCTTTGCCTTGGTGAGCCTGTGCCTGATGCCCTCTCCCTGCATCCTTTCTTCACGTTTATGCCTTCTCCAAACAGAATCCAATCCCTCACAAAATGAGTATTTTATTTTTCTTAATATATATTAATTGAAAATCTGGAACACTTTGTTCAGTTGTGCAGTGGGACTGCCAGATTCACAAAAGGCATCTTTCCACTGGGAATAATCTCACAAGAACTGCTTTTGCATTCGAAGAGTGGGAAGAGAAAGATTTCACTGGGTAAACGTTGTCCCTGTAAAGCACCATTGGCTGGTGGTGGTGTGTGGACTGTTTGCAGTTGTTCTCCCTGGAGAGAGTCACTGTCTTATCACAGGAGAATTTTGTTTCTTCCTAGAAATGATAAAGGCACTTAGTACATGTTCTGTTTTAAGCAGAAGAGTCAAAGGCTGGGTATTTCCTGTATCTGTTGCCAACAAAATCAGTCAAGATCGTGTGGAGAGTCAGTGATTGGCTGTTACTAAATTTGAATGGGAATATCTGCAAAAACAGCTTTTCATAGAATCATAGAATCAGATGGGTTGGAAAGGACCTCTGAGATCTATCACTACTTAAAATGTTTCATTGTCACTTACACAAGCAAAACTATTTTCCAGATCATTATAAATGAAGAGTTAAATTTTTTTTCAGATTTGGAACAGGCCTTTAACATAAAATCTTGAGATGGCAGAAGCATTCACATCCTAGTTGTGTTTTCTTGTTAGACAAAGCCAGGCTTAGTTTCTCAGCTGACTAAATATGGATTAGCTGCTTTTTAAAAATTACTTTCCCCTCCAAAGAGATCAGCTTTAGCTGTGGGATAATGATGCTTTTCCATTTTTTTGCTGTTGTAAGCAATACACTGATCTTTGGCATCTGTGCTCAAAATCTGGGATCAGAAAATGAGTTTTAGAGCTAAAACTATATGGCAAAGGTAAGACATTAATGCAAGACATCCTTGTTATGATTAATCAAGTTCATTCTTTCAATAATATTTTTACTTTTTAAAACGGAAAGTTTCATTCAGGTTTGATTTTTTTGTTTGGTTTTTTTTTGTTTTAGCTACATCTGAAGGTTTGACTGTGGGGGTTTTTTTCCCTGTATAATCCCAAAACCATTCTCTATCACTATTTCAAGATTTCTTGCCAATGCTGTAATTTCTAGCATGGTCTCTAAAAATATATTTCACTGACTGCCTTTTACTCATGTACAAATATTTTTTTTTATGCTTCTCTAGAGTTTCTTCATAATTTCTTTGCAATTTTTATTAGCTATAGGTCAGTTCAGTTGTTTGAAAGTTAACTCTTTGGGACTTCACTGTAATATTGTGAAAGTCTATGCATTTAAAAATGGAAGAGTGAATAATACACAAGTTCTTTTTTCTTTTTTTTTTTTTTTTAGATTCTTCAGATGGAAGTCTAAAAGCTTCTACGTATCATGGGACAATAGATGTTTATGTCAGTCAATTAAGAAAAGTGGATCTGAAATCCCAGAAAGGTTAGAAAACTAAAGGAAATATTTTTTGTGGCAGCTTTTGATGTAAAATGAAAGGGGATAAGGTTTGGTTTGGGGTTGTTTTTGGGTTTTATCTGTCTGTAAAAAAGTAGTTTGTGGTTCTTTGTTATCTACATTATCTTTTACCTCATAATACTATAAATACTTAAAATACAGTAAGCTCTGTGAGGGGCAATGATACGTAAGATGGATTTCAAAATTTTTGGTTTTCAGTATTTTTCCCCAGCAGAATTCTACAGAGTTGGCTTGGATTGCAGTGTTTGTTTACCTTGATCACAGTTTACTCTATGATACTTCATGTGCAGAGTGATAACTGACACACACACGTTTATTTTTCCTGCCTTCTGAGTGAAATGTCCCACTATGAAAATTTGAAGGCAGAAAACCAGATGAGAGTGTCTTACCCTACCGTTTTTCCTTTGTCTTCTCCTGTTTACTCACTAAAACTCCACTGCTTAGTTAAAAGCTCACAACAAAAGTTGAATTATTAGTTTTGCCATTCTGTAAATTACAAAGCCCTGAATACATCTTATGAGTCCTGGTTTTGAAACAAACCATAAAAAACCACACTACAGCATTTTTATATTTGGTGTTATCATCATGTCAGGAACTTCAGGTGGGTTAAATGAACAGGGATTTTGGTGCACTTCTGTCTTCTCTGAGACAGTGCCTGTGCCCTGTTAAAACCTGACATTTACTCAAAATGAGACTGATGATAGAAATGCATTGAAATCACTTGCATGTCCTGTACAAGCTATTTTGGTTTCATTAGTGTAAAGAAATTTATTTTTACATTATTTCTTGGTTACCTTTTGAATCACTCATTGCTAAGTTAATGTCTCTTGGCAAAGAGGAATGTACTTAATAAAAGCTAATTAATGTTATTTTCAAAACATTGAGATCTCTTCTGGCAGCACAGTTTAGTAAAGGCAAAGTTGAAGTTCTGTTTTCATTTACCCTGTAAATTCAGAGTAACTGCTGACAGCTGCAGTGTAGAAAACGTCCCCTTTGTGATAAATTAGCTGCGTGTGTGTTGGATTTTATGAGTCACATCACTGAGCAAGTCTCCAAGGAGGACCCAAAGATGAAGACCTTTTCCCTTTTTTATCTTGAGGCTTTTGTGTTTCCAGCAAAATGTAGGCCCAAATTATATTGACAGTTACTTGTTCATCAGGACTGTCACAGGCAAGTCATTCTGCTGGTTTTAAATTGCATAGCAAGGGTAGCTGTTAGGACATCACTTTTCTTACCATGATCTACTTCAGCTTTTGGAATGTACGTCCAGAAACATTTTTGTGTTTCTCTAAAGTGAATATTGGGTTTGGGAAAAACCAAGAAACACATAAATGAAGTGTATACTGAATTTTGCTAGGTTTTTGACTTAATGTGTAGGACACAGCTTCTAAACTTTGTGACTGAGTAATTCCAAACATGACTAATTTGGTCAGGTTGGGGGCCCACCATCTTCCTTTGGTCTGATGCATAGAAGCACATGGTTAGGGGAAGCAGAAGTCAGAATTTCTGGTTTTAATCTCAAAGGTAGAATTATTCAGGCCACCCAAGCTGCAGTTTTGCTAGGAGTTTACATTTTGGTGATATGTCGTCTCGACACTGGTTAAGTCACTCTTGAGACTGCATCTGTCGGGGGATGTGAGCAGCTGGCCCTGGGCAGTGGTGAGAAACAATCACATTCACAGTTACGTGAGCGAGTGGTGTCTCGTTGTTCCAAATGAGCAATTCTTTCATCATGTGCCATGCAGTGGCTGGATTATTTGTCCAGTCTGGTCCCCTGTCCTTGCTCAGGGTGTAAATATGCAGCTAGAAGATGAAACTAAAACCATAATACCTGTGAGATCTAGTAGATTTGCTTCCCTTTGATTGTTCCTGTAATAAGATGCCCCACCAAGAGACGTTGCTAGCAGTGTATGTCAATGTTTATTTTCATGTCTGTGAAGAGAAAGAAATACTGTGACACTTTCTATATGTGACATACAGTGCTCTGTTTATGTTAAATGTAAAGAAAAACCCAAACCAACAAACCACAAACAAAAACCCAAACACAACAAACAACGATTTGATTCAAGTAGTGAAATAATTGCCTGTTTCATGCTTTGATCTCAGTGTTAAACTAACTAGCTGTCACTTCAATATATACCAGGTTCAATTACAGTCAAGGTGCCTGCCTCTCTCAAAGCCTATTTAGAGTTGTCTGGAAGAAAAGTGGATGTGAACTCAGAGATCCAGTTAAAAGAAACACAGAGAGCCTCCAAAGACGATCACGTAACTATAAGTGGTAAGGCTTACTAATCTTGGCTTCCAATAAATGTCTGTCTGGCCTTAGTCAGAGGCATCTACACTTCTTTATTAGTTTATTGCTCTTGGCGGCCTCTTTTTCAATCTGTTTCATGCTCAGATGTTTGCTTGTGCCATTGTACTCCCCCTGTAACTGGAGAACTTTCAAATTTTGATTGGTAAATGACTTGTGAATGTAATCAACTGCTTCTCTAACAAAAGCCTTAAAGCCAAATTCATCCTAAGCATTATTCCAGTGAATTTGTGGGAGGTAATCCAGAGCTGACTTTGACCCATTGCTTTGTTGGCTTAGACAGTCACAAATAATAGATTGCCTAGGAATGTCTATTAAAAATGTAATAAAAAGTTTTCCGTGTCTGTCTTGGAGTGGGAGGGGGAAATAAAAGGGGTATATGGCATATCTGTAAACATACTGTAGTGCAGGATAGGCTGAGAAGTTGTGAGTGGGAGATCATTAGAAGAAGTGCAGAAGCAGCTGGAGCTGGAAGAATAGAGAGTACATGGAAAGATACCTGCAATTACTGGAAGCATTCTTCTAATGCATTTAAAATCGAGCTCAGAATCCCAAGCTGTGCTGTTTCCTGCTTGAGAAAACAGTTTTACAATTAATTGTCAGGGTGTGTATTTCTCTCCCCTTCTCCAGATGTGTCTATCTAGAAATTAAGGCTGTTGCTGTTACCAATTACGCAGTTTGCTCTGGAGGAAACACTGAAAAAATGTGTCTGAAGGCTTCAGCTTTGTTTGAACGTGCTATGTCAGTGTGACCTGATGTGATAGAGGATTGTGTGAGGCTTTGATTTTTGCTTTGGCTTTAAACCTAAGAAAATAAGCACAAAAAAATCTTGTCCTCCCCCATGTAAATGTTAATCTCAAAGTCAGGAAACTTTAGAAGTGTAATTACATAACTTTAATATGTAGCCTGCTTATACATCTTTTCCTGCCTAAGAACAGTATCTAGCACTTGAATTTGCTAGTGGTTATTAAATACAATTTCTTTAAAAAACATGATTAGAAGTTCTTGGGTTAAAAACCTAGAGGACCCTAGATTTTAGCAAGACTGTGGAACGAATCACCTCAGCAGTAAAACAAGACTTCTCCCAGTGAATGAGGACTACTGGCCAGTCAATCATCTTGTTACTTTGGCAGTGTTAAAGATAAGAGTGGTATTTCCAATATACACAGCTGAATGACTTCTCTTGTTTCACAACCCAGTCAGTGTTTACACAGGACAGTCGTCCCTGAAGCGGATGTAATTTTTCAACCCACCATTCTGTATGAAAATGATCTTGGCAGTTGAGGCCCAAAGTGGCTCTGATTAGTTAACCCTTGAATATACACATTCCAAAGGCATAGAAATCATCAAGAATTATGCAGAGGCAACAGCATTAGGCTACTGATAACTAATTGCTTAAAGAAGTTACGTTACGCAAAGAAGTCTCTTCCTCTTAAAATTGATAGTTGATCATTTTCTTGTACAAGTAGATTCTCAAATAATTAAAAATTATTTAATGCTATTTCTGCATCATGAGAACAATGTGCACTGTGATGTTCCAGGTACAAGGTCCATAACTGTCTTGCTGCTGCAACTGAAGAAATGTAAAGTAGAGAGTGAAGAGGGGTTTTGCCAAGAGGATAAAACCTGTGTCCCAAGAGCATAGCAGTTTAGTTTCTTTATGCTTCTGAGTTCAAAGGTTAGTTTAAAAATAGATGATTTTTCAGAAACTGGCCAGTTCTCATGTGGATAACGCAGGAACTCTCTGCTTTCAGGAAGCTTTACTTGCCTCTGGGAATACTGTGAAGGTGTTAGAGAGAAGGCTGTCCAGTGGGAAGGCAGGGTTGAGTCCTGTGATGGGTAAACAAGCACTTAGTCTCTCACCTGCCATAGGAAAGCCTTCCTTTCTGCTGTTACAGCAGTTGCTGTGTCCGTCATCACAGGCTGCACGGCCCCCACTTCCACACTGACGGGGATGTCACTACACTGTGATCCCCCAGGCAGTCACATCCAGGGGGTTGCAAGGTAGCCAAGGAATAGAGTGGGATTTAGTGAAAGCAAGAAGATGAATGTCTGGAGTTAGTAATTTGCAAGGACAAGGCACCTGTTCCCATTGACATCAGTAGGCACCTTTAGAAGTAATATGTATGGTATAATGAAATTTGTTACAAAAACAGGAAGTTTGTGCTAAGTACTGGTCCAGCTTCCATCTGTGAAAGTGTTTGGCTGTCCACTTTGGGAATGCTTGAGTAATTCCAGTAATTTCTGATGGTAATCGTGTCAAGGTGTTCCTTCCTTCTGTCCCCTGGCAAATAGGGAAGCCCTTGCTTCTCAATGATTGCCTTCTCTGTGTCTCTAGGTATGCCTGTATTCTTAAATCACCTGCTTTGAGAAGCCTGTAGAGATTATTACCTAGAGGTACTATACAGGTACCTAAATAAGGAAATAACAAAGTACCTGTATAGGTAACTAATAATTACCTGTAGGTACTATGTAAATACCTATAGCTGTAAGTAAGAGGAGGGGTAGGAGGCTAAGAAGTGCTCAGTATTTAAGGAGAAAAGGAGCTTAGGAGATTGTCATGTCAAAGGGATTACAAACATTTTGAAGGTTAAAATTCAGATAATCTTAACTTACATGCTTTTTAGGCCATTTTCCTAGTAAATTATTTTAAGTTTGAGATATGAAGGTAGGAACCTATATAAACCTACGAGGAGAAATATTTAAATAAGAACATCAGGAAAGTAGTAATGTTACAGTGTTGAAAACAATAAGCACCATATTAATATGACTGTTCTGTAAAACTCAAAATAATCCTTTGGCTTTACATGGTGTTAGTAATGCTTTGCTGGACTGTGTCCAGTTTTGAATACTGTACTTCAAAACAGCATGTGGACAACTGCAGAGTCTCTAAAGGAGAACACATGATAAGAGGCCTAAAACCACGATTAATGAGAGAATTGATGTTTTTGTCTAAAAAGAGAAGTCTAGGGGAAGAGAAGATTTATTTTTCTAGTAGTAAGAAGTTTCTGCAGAGAAATAAAGAAATAAATTTTTCTGTCTGCTGGCAATAGGACTATAAGTTACAATTTGACCTTATGGTAAAGAAAACTTAGGTAAATAGTAGACGTTCTGATAGCACTTGTCTGGTGAGGCAGTAGGGCTGTCAGTACTGCAGATTGTGAAGGCCAGGTGATGTGAGCGTGCCAGGTTAAATTCAGTGCATCCTCATGTTGCTTTCAGCTCTATTTTCTCTTGCCTTAAGTTAATGTGACCATCCGCTTCTACCCGCTCCACAGTCACAAAGGAAGGTTATCAGGCTCATGAGTCAATGGTGACTAAATGAAATGTGGCCAGTGGGCACACTTCAGCCCATTCCTGTTGCCAACTTGTGTGTTGCCAGCTGTAAGCTTTACTGGAAAAAGTCTTGCATTCATTCAGAGACTTTCTTTGGATCCTTGGTGTAATGTAATCCCTGGACCTTTGGATAATGGTATCAGTTTCCAAACCGTGTAAATCCTCCATCTCTGAGTGGTGCAATGGACTCATCTGGTTTCAGATGTTTCTCCATTCCTGGCCCCAGTTCTAGTGTCAAGTTCATATCCAGTGGCAACCTTTCACCTGATGCCATCTGTGTGCTTGGTGCTGGATTAGCTTTTAATATGGGCAGTCACTTCATCTGGTTCTCAGCTCTTGTTGTGAGTTTCCTTTCATAGGTGCTCCTCAGAGACTGTGGATGTTTGTCTTTGTACGTTATCATGTCTCCCTGTTCTTACTTTCTCAAGTTGTCAAACCAACCTCTTTATATTTTTCTGTCCTCATATGAAGATCATACTCTTTGGGAATTACTGTCAAGACACAGTTTCTCCTGATTTCAGCCAGCATGACAACAATTGCAGCAGTTAACAGGATTTTTAGGTTTTGATTCTAATCCCATCCTTTCTACGGCTCTTGTGCTTTGCTAAGCCACATCTGAACACGTTCCTCTGAGCCAGGCCTTCTGGTGACCATGCACACAGGTAGCAGGGCTCCCTCATATTGACTTGTGTCTTCCCTCAGGTGTCTGTCCTGGGTATGGAGAGGAATCCCCTTTTCTTCTCTAACTCCTTTTCTCCTGTGAAAATGTCCAGGTATACATTCCCTCTACCTTCTGGGTTGATCCAGCATCCAGTTCTTCTTTCGATCACTAGGAACTCCTTAGATGGCCTTTTATTTCCTGTGCCTGTGGAGAAAGTCACCCTGTCTAATTATCAGATCCCTTTAAAAAGATGGACATTGACACCACTGTCCTACCTCTGACTTTCCAGGTTTCTCTTGATAACACACTTCAAGTCTTTTCATCCTGTCTGGTTCTCCCAGTAGATTGGGGTGAGAGGCACCTTTCTTCTTACATCAGTCATTCAGTCAGGCATGCACTGAAACATTACAACTTTCACATCTGTCTGATGTTCCCCTCTAGAGCAAAGGGGATTTAGACAGATGTTTCCTACCATCAGGAATAACTTATTTCTCACTGCCTCCTCATGCTGAGAGAGTGGCTTGTGGAATGCTGTGGATTTACCCTTTAGGGTTGCTCCAAAGCCAGTGTGCAAGGAGGGAGCTGACTGCATGAGTCTCCTACACAATGCACAAAGCTTTATTGATGGATGTGTCTTAGAGTTTTCATTATCAGAAATTCTGTGGTGTTTACTCCAAGGTAGTGTCTGTGTTTTTAGCTGTCTGGAGCTCCAGGACTGAATACAAACACAGCTGAAGGGGCAGTGAATAGCGTGAGGCAAGAAACTTGCCTTTAAAAGGGAAGTAACTCTCAGTCTGCTGAAACTTAAGGGTTTTTTTCTGACACGTACCAGCTGCCCGAGTGTCGTGCTCCCTCTCCCACTGTGCAGCTGTCTTGGGTCTGTTGCAGTCAGAATTACACTTCTGGTCCCAGGAGTAACACTATCAGCTGTCACGTCCATCCATGTTTTCTCTGTTCTCAAGGCACTTCAGAACTTTCCTTCTTTCTTAGAAGCAGTTTTTATTGACTCATGGCCCCTACAATTGAGTGGGAAGAGCTTTGTTTTACAATGTCCCTCCAAACACTGCCTTCTGTGAAGCCTTGATCCTTAAGCAATATCTTAAAAAAAAAATAAACAAAGACCCAGGTTGTATCTGGAAAAGATTACATTCCTTCAAGTCAAACAGAAAGTTCATCCAACTTTTATTAAACACATTATAATAATAATGGCCAGTCTTCGCGAGCGAAGATCCGGGGAAGGTCTTTCCACCTTCCAGCCTGCGCATTGGATTTTTTAGGTGAGACACAGTGTGCGCGGAACTGAGCCCACCCTTTAATCCTAAGGTTCATCTGCCGGGGCCAAGCGAGCTTGGACGGTGGCACATTAGATGAGAAGCTATCCTACAGATTTTTATTGGTTTCAGCTTGCATTCAACTCAAGCTGTTCACAGCCTTTTTGATACATACCACAGTCCTAACACCACAAGTGAACAATATTTAAAATATGATCCTCTTCTAGTGTTTTATGGTATGAAAATAGAGCTCTCAACTTCTCCAGTCTCCAGGAAGGCAAATAAATAAACAGTCAGTACTTGACTGTGTTAAGTTTTGCAAAGGTGTTGTCTTCCTTTAGACACCAACATGGGGGCAAAACCCCAACCTTTTTCCTGGGCATTCAATCGAAAAGGTGTCCACACAGCATCTTGGTGTATCTGTCTTCTCCTGAGCTCATGCTGCTGTCTTGACTGGTGGGTTTTGAAATGAAATCTTTTTGTTTATTTCCCCTCCCACCCCCAATGCTCAATCCAGCAAGCTGTTTGCTTTTGTGATTTAATCAAGCTAACAAAGTCATCCTCAGAATCCACTTACATTCCCACGGTGTTCAGAGTACAAGCAGCAAGTACAGTTAAGACCCAAACGATCATCAAAAGGTCTCCAGCTAAACCTTGGTGCTTGATTAGTGCCTCATACACAAAGCTGTTTAAATATTTTAAATATCTTTGAATCTACTACTAGTGATGGGCTTAATAACCTTAAAATAATTCAAAGATCTTTATCCCTATGGAGTGGAACTTGATGCTCTCTTTCTTGCAGGCAGTTTGGTGTTTTCTGCACCCCCTCACAGGCAAATCTCCAAAAGAAGTATAAGGAACTAAACATTTTTCTACTCTCACATATCAAATGCAAAATGGGAAACAGAGCTCAGACAACCACTGAGCTTTAAAATGGCTCTTGTAAATTTGCTTCTGTGTTTCTTAAACTCTTCTTTAACTTTTTAGCAGAAGTCTAGGAGGGTGTAAACAGCACATGAAACTTCTTTTACAGCGCTAATTCTGTGCTTCATTGTTTGTTCCTTGTACAGAAGTACAAGCCATAGTCACAAAAACAGAGAGAGGAACTAGGACCAAGCAATCCAATATGCAATTTCTGGAAATATATCTCTGCCCTACATCTATTGTGTCTTCTCTCTTTAGGAAAAAAAAGTTGTGTTTTCAATGTCTTATAGCTCTGTTAAGGATCAACTGAAATTTTCCTTCACAGTTCTTTCTTGGTTCCATTTTTTTGTCACTTGTAGGCTATTGGTGATGATCATCCTAGATTTAAGTCTGTAATGAGATGACAAGTAGGTCTGTGGCTTCTGCCTTATAGTGGGAATGGTACTGACCCAGCGTGGCTGAGATTGCTGCTGCCCAGAGCAATCAGGTGTGCAGAAATTGTACTGGGACATCCCCAAGGAGATCCCTGAAGGCATGGTATCATCTGACAACAAAGGACTTTGAAATGACTCTGTCACTGTTGGACTCCTCTGAAAACTCTGTACTTCTAAATGGTACCTCAGCCTGTAGTGAATTGCTGTGGGTTTGGCCCATAAACTTAAATGAATCCCACTTAGAACTAGCAAAGCACTGAAACACTATTGAAAAGTTCTGGCACACAGACCTGAGTTTTGGAGATCGATGCAGTGATGTCAGTTGGAGTTTTGCCACTGTTTTTGCTGCGGCCAAAATTTAACTTCAGCTGTGTTACAGGTCAGAGCAGAGCATGTTTGCAAAGTTGGTTCAGAAACTGCTTTCCTGCCATCCCTCATGCTATTCCAGGCTCAAACTAGTTCTAAACTTAGAATTCACTCAGTCACACGAACACATGAAGGCTGATTTTGTGATTAAAAGATCTCATTTTAATTCCCAATTTGGACACAAATCTTCTGTATAAAATTGGAAGGTCATTTACTCTCTTGGCCTCAGTTTCTTAATTGTAAAATAAGGGTAAGTTGAACTCTATTATACAGTGAACTTTTCAGAGCATAATTGTGAAACTAAGTTTATGTGAAACGTAAGAAGACGGACATTTCAGAGTTGGTTGGTTGGGGTTCTTTTAGGCCACTATCATAAGAAAGTGACAATAGTAGCAACATGTCTGGTCATCTGGATAATGAGGTCTTACCATGTCTCTTTTCTGTGTTTACAGTAATAATGAAAACTTTTCAAATTACTTAACCAGATTAATGTGTCATGTAGTGTCATGGCTGAACCACAACTGGGAACTGAGCACCAGCAGCCTCTCACTCCCACCAGTGGGAAGGGGGAGAGAAGTGGAAGAGTAAAAGTAAGAAAACTCATGGGTTGAGATAAAGACAGTTTAATGGGTAAAGCAACAGCTGCACATGCAAACAAAGCAGCACCAAGGAATTCTTTCACTACTTCCCTGGGGCAGGCAGGTGTTCAGCCATCCTCAGGAAAGAAGGGGATGTAATAGCCACTGGGTAAGACAAATGCTGTCACTCAGAATGTTCCTCCTCTTATCCTTCTTCTGCCAGCTTTATATGCTAAGCCTGATGCCCTGTGATGTGGAATATCCCTCTGGTCAGCTGACCTGGCTGTGTGCTCTCCCAGCTCCTTGGGTGCCCCAGGCCTCCTCGCTGTCAGGGCAGTGTTAGAAGCAGAAAAGGCCTTGGTGCTGTGCAAGGGCCACTCAGCAATAACAAATTTTGTATGTTATCAACACCATTTTCAGCACAAATCCAAAACGTGGTCCCTACTAACTACTATGAAGAAAATTAACTCTATCCCATGCTAAACCAGTACTTTCAGATAGATGTATTGGGTTTGTGTTACAAGAGTTTGGTTGGGGGAGGGCTACTATAGGGGTGGCTTCTGTGAGAAGCTTCCAGAAGCTGCTCTCATGCCTGGTAGAGCCAATGCCAGCTGGCCCCAAGACAGATCCACCACTGGGCAGGGCCAAGCCCACCAGTGACAGTGTTAGCACCTCTGGGATAGCACAGTCAAAGGGAAGAAGCTTGCTGCACAAGCAGAGAGGAGTGAGAATGAATCTAGGAGAGAAACAGCCCTGCAGACACCAGGGTCAGTGAAGCAGGAGGGGGAGAAGGTGCTCCAGGCAGAGATTCCCCTGCAGCACCTGGAGCAGGCCCTGGTGAGGCAGCTGTGCCCCTGCAGCCCACAGAGGGCACGAGGGTGCAGAGATCCACCTGCAGCCCATGAAGGAGCCCATGCCAGAGCAGGGGAAGAGTATAAGTTCTCCCCCTAAGGAGGAAGGAGCAACAGAGATGACGTGGTGAATGGACCACAATCCCCATTCCCCATCCCTCTGTCCCACTGATGGGGAGGAGGTAGAGAATTTAGGAGTGAAGTTGGCCTGGGAAGAAGGGAGAGGTGTGGGGGGAAGGTGTTTTTTAAGTTTTGGGTCTGTTTCTCATTACCCCACTCTGATTTGATTGGTAATAAATTAATTTTTTTTCCTCAAGTCAAGTGTTTTGCCCATGATGGTAACAGGTAACTGATCTCCCCCTGTCCTTATCTCAACCCATGAGCCTTTCATTATATTTTCTCTATCCTGTCCAGTTGAGGAGAAGAGAGATAGAGCAGCTTTAGTGGACACCTGACATCTAGCTAGGGTTAACCCACCATAACATATTCCTAGCCCATAATAAAAAGTACAGTATTATAGAATAAGATCTAAAACTTTATTGTAATGATGTATTACGGGAAATGAGATTAATGCAAAAAAACTGTATCAAGAATGAAATGTCAGAAGCCTCTGTTAAAAATACACAAATTCTACCAAATGAAAGAGTGTGCTCTCTTCCAGGGAGCTTTGAAAGAATGGCAGTATAAAGATGATACGTTTACTGTGTGTCAGATTAAATTAACAAAACTCTCTTTTTCAGGTCACATGAATCAAAAGGATGAAACAGACAAATGGATTAAGGCTGAGACACAAAATGGCAAAGTATATCTCAAAAGCCAAAGCTGGATCCAGTCTGTCAAGCTGAAGAGTTCTTAAAGGGGAAATAGGCCAAAGAGATTAAATCAAGAAATTGTAAAGGAACACTTATATGAAATTATGAAACTTTGTTGATGTATATTCTTAATATAAGAGAGAAAGGATATTAAAAATGAGGACGTTTTAACCCAAGATTTGCCTGTGACAGTGCTGGTGCTAAACAGGTCTGGTTTACTTTTAGTGCCTTTTATGAACAAGAGGATCTTATATATTCAGAATTTATATAACTTGACCCAGTTTAAAAGCTGGTAGGTTTCAAACAAAAGTTTGGAATTGTCATTTAAAAACAAAAAGCATTTTCAACATTTCTTATCTCCAGATATGAAAATTTACTTCCAAGTTGACGTGCTTTGCTCTTCCAAGTGTAATGTGCTCTGTTACACTTTTTAATTAAATGTCTCAATACTGTGGAAATTCTATTGGCTTATGCAAAATGCAGAGAATTTTCTTCAAGCTGTCTGTATCATGGATGGGATAAAATCACTTTCAGAACTGTAGTTCTTACATGGTCTTCTTGTTTGGTGTTTGAACCCTAAGGGGTTTTTGCCTTGTCAGTGGGTACTCTGTGTAAAACTATTGCTGTGAAATGGCAAAACGTGCTCTGTGTCTTCTTGAACTGCTTGTTTCTGGTAGCTATGTCTGCCACTGCTCATCTGCAAAGAAAAGCTTTTAAAGTAAATGGAAGTGTAATGGATCTGGCTCGATTTCAAGGAGGAACACTCCACCAACGGGACTTCAGGTGAGAGTCCACACGAACATTCCCCTGAAGTAAAAGGTGCCATAGAATGGAAGTATTGGCCTGGTAACTCAGAACTGTACTCTGTTTATTTGCCACGTTTCCAGCCCCGTCCTGCAAGGCTGCCAGTCAGCTCTTTGAGGCGGGAAGGCAGAGGAGGGAGGTGAGGGAAGGAGGTGGGCCCTGCACAAGGGCACATGTGATTTTTGTGAAGGATTTTGTGTTGCTGTAACACAAACACACAGTAAAGTAGATGGAGCTTTAAAAAGCCTTTCCATACGTCTGTATGACACCTTATAAAAGAAGTACTGAAATTTGTGTTTTAAAGCTGAAATGTGAGAATCTCTGCCAACCGAGTGGATGGAGAGTAGCAGAGGAGAGTTCAGACCGTCAGCTCAGGTTTTAGGTTGTGTGTGTGTGTGTGTGCTTTAGATCATAATGGTACGTTATGAAATGAACTTCTTTGCCACATGATCCCCCAGGAGGTATAATGGTCCCTGGCTAATGGACTTCAGTAATCAAGGGCAGCATTTGTACTGTAATTTAGGATGGTTAAAAACTCCACGTTCTTTTTGCTGTTGTGTATGCTGTTTGTTGAGATGAAGTGGGCACTGATGTTTATGGCAAATTATATGTATTTTTATTATAAACACTAATATATAAAACACTTTTAAATAGTAATATGAAATGCATTACAATATTACTACTTATTATTATACTTTTAATAGGTACAATATTAATAAATCTATAATGGGTTTGGCTATCCAGAAAAATTTTTGAAACTAATGATTTCTATGCTGCAACCAAAGTGAAAGAAGCACCTCACAATTCACACCCCATGGAAACATAAAAACAGTCTAGTAGATATTTCAGGAGGTCGAGTCCATTTAATGTAATTCCAATTATTAACACACACTACAAAGCCTGTCACCCTCTGAGATTAAGGTTGTGCTTTTTGGGACTGCTGCATCAGCAATATAAGGGAGAACATAGTAAGAGAACACGTTATTTGTTCCACATTGAAAAGAAAGCAAGCTAAGGCATTCGTATTCCAAAACTAGCAGGAATTAAACATCAGGATTGTTAGTGCTACCACTAAAGCTAATTATTATATTCTTTCCAAGCTAATAAATGTTAAGACAGGCTAGGACCTTAATATAAAGGTCAAGAATGAGCTGAAGAAGGACAAATCCTTGGGAGTTTCCCAAAAAACATTGAGTAATGTCTTGTTCTGCTGTAATGAGGTGAAACTATATTTTTCTGTAGACAAGTAGAGATTAGTAGGTTATCAGTAATTAGAATTTAAATGGCAAATCCCATGTGTGCTTTTTTTTTTTTTTGTCAGCTATTTGATGAGAAGATGTTCTTGTAATGGGAGAAAATTTATCCTTTAACATTTTTTCTTATCTGTGCTCTTTTTAATTTGATTCTCCTCATCTGTCAGCTGCCAGTCAACTCACAGTTCAGATCTGCAGTTTGCTGAGAGACTTGAGCTCAGCCCAGGAGGGTTTTATGAGAATTAGGGCTCTGGGTGCACAAGTGGCTGGTGAGGAGTGGAGAACTCTGCTTAAATGTACGTTGTGTATGTTGTGTATTAAAGACTCAGTAGTCACTGCCTACTCACTGTGCTCAGTTACTCAAGAACTCTGTACTTGATGAGTACCAGCCGTGTCAAGTGTGAAGTTCCGTGGGGAGTCAGAGTGTTAATGGCCTGGAGGCGACTTTCATGGCACACAAGAACCCCAAACACACACAGATTTATTTATTGCCTACCCTGCACGGGACTGCAAAAACTTTCATTGTTGAAAGATGAAGACAGCTTGAATCGACATCTGAGGGTTAGCAGTGCTGTTTGAGTGCAGCTGTCTCGCTTGGAGGCATTTGCACTCCTGTGACAGGGATTCACAATGCTTCCTTACTAATGCAACAAATGGCCTTTTATTAAAGTGTGATTAGTTTTAAGAAAAAGTAATACAGTGTTCTTTTCATGCTCTAGAGAAAAACCCTTGAACTGTAGAAGATGTTGTGCAATTTCTTCATTTTTCATTTGAAGAATTTGTTTATTCAGGCTCTGATCTGTGTTTTTTAGTGAAGGTGGTTATATTACCATCCCAGTCATATCCAAGTCAGCATCATTATGTTCTTGTTTCTCTCAAGACAGCTTGTCTGCAACAAGGGTTTTAAAATAATAATGACAAAGAAAACATTTTCAGAGGCTGTTTCTACAAAGAACCCTAAAAGCAGTTTAATGAGAAAAAGTTCTTTTTTTTAACTGAAGCTATCAATATTATAAGAGGTGTGTGGAAACTAAAACAGAAGATAATTTTTTAGGCCACAGAATCACAGAAGAAATTAGGTTGGAAAAGATCTCTGGAGATCATTTAATCCTGGTATTGGTTTAAATGGATCCACCTAGACCAGGTAGGTTATGGCTTTGCCAGATGAGTTCTGAGTATCTATTGGGTTGAAGGTTGCACAGCCTCAGGGATCCTATTGAAGGGTTTGACCAGCCTCCTGCTTAAAAAATTAGTTTCCTTGTAATCAGAATGTAATCAGAATTTTACATATGTCACTTGTCCTATCAGTCACCTTTGAGAATGGTCTGGCTATGCCTTGTCTTCTGTATCCTCTGATCAGAATTAGAGACAGCAGATAAGGTCTCCTCCATCTTCAGCCTCCTCTTGTGACTTAGCAAAGCAATTCTCTGAAGACTCTTTATGAGTCATGTGCTCCAACCCTTTATGGTCCTGGTGGGCTTCACCCACACTTGCTCTAGTGTGTCAGTGTCTGCCTAAAAGCAGACAAGGCCATTGGAATAACAGCACTGTGTTTGGATGAAAATGACACGAAAGAAGATAAAGAAACCAGCTACATCAGAAGATATCACAGCATCTCCAGAGTGGTTTTTCATAGCTCTGTAGAAAAGTTAAAGTGAGTGTACAGGTCCCTCTCTCTGTTTTTCTATTTGAACAATGTCTTTAACACCTCCAAGTATTTTTACCCTTTCCTCCTTCACCTCTGCTTTCTTTTTGGCCACTCTCTTCATTGTAGTTACCTTCTGTCACCCACCTCTTGTAAAGTGTATTGTTTCAGAAATGGAATTGAGTACACAGAGGCAGTGTTATAGAGCCTTGCAGTTACCTGTGCTGGCCTTGGACCCATCCCAAGGCTGTGTTTTGCAGCTTTTGTGATGGCTGAACCAGGAAAGAGTTGTCTGTGATGTCCAAAACTACCCGTGACCCGTCAGATCTCCCTCAACATTTTGTGGCCACTGCCCCTTTGCAGCATTAGAACACAAAAGCAACAAACTACATCAAAATAGGAGAAAATCAGGCTCCTGTGTGAGACACCCTAAAAAGAAGTTGAAGAGCAACTCTCTCCTCTCCCTCCTTTCCCAGTGGTATCAGTCCAGCAACTTTCATTACCTTCCCAAGCTGAAAAAACTCAACCCGCCGCTTCCAGTCTTTTGAACATCTCTCTGCTTCCCTCCCCTCGCTGAGCTGGCTGTCAGCCCACTCCTGGCTCCACACCCACCTCCCCCACTGCTGCTCCTGCGCTCCAGAAACCTCCCCTGGGCTGAGCGTGCTCTTGTGGTCCTTGGGGAAGAGCCAACTCTCCATCTCCTCTGCAGGAGATTCAACCAGATCTGGTGTGTCACGGCCACAGCAAGGCAGACTCCCTCCCTGCTGGCCAATTCCATAATGATATAGTATACAGCATCTAGGCTATACGAGAAAAAAATCCAACCTAAAGTGCTGTGTTATTTGCCAATAGTGCTACTACAGTGTTTTTTGTGGGGTTTTTTTTCCCCCTAAAGTGGAAATGCTGAAGGTGGTTGCAGAGGAGGCAGACGTGCCCAGCTGTAATACTTGCACCACCACAGCAGGAAAGAGGAAGTGGGCAGGAGTGGAAAAGGGACAAAATTAGTGAAGCAAGGAGGGTTCCTTTTCAGCCACTGCAGGATACTTTTTTTTTAAATCTCCAACACTGACACACTGTATAAACCACATGAACACAAGGCTGCATCTGTTTTTATATTAGGGAGGCCTGTGCCATGGAGGAATGTGTGCACAATTTATATGAGCTATAAGCTCTGAGCTATAAAATAAAAATCAACTCATCCAAGTCCAAATTCCTGTTTTTCATGGAAACTGCAATGTATGGTGGCTGTCTGCAGCATGTATAAGGGGAGCTGTTACTATTTTTTTGGAAGTTTATGATGTCTCATGCCTGGAGCTACAGTTGAGTGGTTTGCCAGAAACAGCCATTCATTAATCATCAACACATGGCAAAAAAGATTGTTTATTTAAGATATACTATACTATGGTAGAACCTGCTTATTTATTTGTATAGTGCCTTAAATGAACACATTGATGACTAAAAGCATTTCAGGAAATAATTGCAATTATCTTTGGCAAAACAACTATCTCCTGGTATAAGTGAGACAAAAGTATTGGCCCAAACACTCAGCTTGAGCAGCACTGGAATATGTAATTGAATCCTTGTCTGAAGTTTCAGTCATTTTTACTGAGGAGGATAGGTAGGAAATACAGTTCTGCATCATGGTCTGAATCCTGTCCATTCCCAAATCCAACAATGTTTGACTGGATTCATCATAATAAAAAGCAGAGGTTTTGAAAAGGACTTTTTGAGATGAGCTTACAGAAACCAATCAAGAGTAATGGAAAATAGAAATTAAAAATGGGAGAACTGTTTATAGTGCAAATGCAGGAGAAATCAAGCCAAAGAAGCAAGTGGAGGCAGGCAGCTAATGGGAAAAGCAGGAAGCATTCTGCAGGCATGCTCTAGGTTACCAAAGGTGATAAGACTACATTGAATCCAGAGGATTCTAAGGCCTATGTCAGCTGCAGTAGTTCTATCATTCTATAGGATCCAGTTCATGTGCACGTGATGGCTGAAATATGGCACTCCAGGAGCCTCTCTGTGCCACTTCCAAGGAACAATTTACAGCCAGCGAGAAGACAGTACTTTATTTTTGTTGCTTCTTAAAAGAAAACTCTGGAGTAATTATTGTTAGTCATGTGTAGGTTGTCTTCATTTCCAGTTATATGTGTGTTGGACTCCCAAATCCTTCCTGCCTTGAGACCTGCATGTTTGGATAATACCTAAGAAATTCTGCTTTTTCAGGAAAAAAGAGTTCTTGCAATCTCTTTTACAGCCAACAGCAACCATCAGAAAATGCAAAAACAACAAAACCAAACAAAAATCAGAATGTTCTCCAAATGTCAAATGTATTGTAGCTATTAAGACCCAATGTAATTTTTCTTCAAAGGGCAAAAGTTATAATAGTATTTGTTGATGAGTAACTTGTTAACAGTGTAGTCATCGTTTTAGGAGAAATGTAACCAGTTTTATATCAGTGCATCCAGGAAAGAAGGAAACCTTTAATTTTACTCTTAAAGAGGATCTTTTGGTGGAACAAAACTGTTACAGTTGATGAGATATGCAGTTTGGGGAGAGCAGAAGACTGACTGGTTTCTCTTGTCATTGACATCTTTCTTTTCTCATTTTGCATCTAGAAATGGGAACACAGGGAAGAGAAGTGTTTCTCTGAAGATACCGCTGTGCTATTTCCCGTAGGATTAGTCCTAAGCAAATCACAACTGACACAGCTTTTTCCTACAGAGGCTATGCTTTAGAAATGGTTAGTTAGCTTTCTTTTCCTCCAGTGGAAGAAATAAACTGTATTCTCCCATGGATAGATTATCCATGATTCTTTCTGGCGTTTAGAAACAGGATTAATTGACAGGTCATTAGCCTCTGGACACAGAAATATGCAGCAGGATATCAGGCCACAGACCTTTTTTTTTGCTTCTAACATTTATTAAACCTGGAACCAGGGCAGTATGCCGGCAAATATAACCTCGAATGCTGCCTGATACTGGAAAGAATGGACAATTTATACACTCATAATTGTTTCCTACGAAGCTGCCTTGGACTGAAACTTGAAGAACTTTGTGGCTCCACATGTTTTCTCTTTTAATCCATCAAAACACTAAAAAAACAAAAAAACTTTGAAAAATAATGTGGCACAATACAAGAGATGTGACTCATTATTTGAAAGGTTTAGTCTATTAAGAGGTGTCTGCTAGGACTGGTTAATGTTTAACAATAAATAACGGGGAATTCCTTTGGCACAATGAAGTATACATGATCCATAGAGATTCTAGGGCAACTTTAAACTAAAAACATATTTCTTCTATTGCTTATTTAGAACCTAAGCCACTGGCATGTTTAGTTCTCCAGATGAATCTGATTTTTACGTAGATGACCTCTTCCATCCCCTTAAACAGGGAATGAAATGTCTCTGCAGTGTAGGTTCATACCTGCAGAATGTAAATTGCACCTGAAACCAGCCTTTACATCCTGTGAAAATCTAAGAACCTGAATGAAGTTTTAGAGTTAGTTTGAAATCAGGGAATGAGGCCCTGATGTTAATTTTTCTGACAATCTCTTGCTTATTTTTCCTTGCAAAAAACATACAGGTTGTGACTGAAACACATAGTTTTATAGAAATATGTTGTGACAGTGACAATACTGTCAGTGCTTTTTGTGTCATTGAAAAGCTACTGGAAGATTACTGTGGGTTTGACGTAGTTACTGGCAAAAGATAAATGTTTTATCATTTTTGCCATACTGACCTTGAACTGCAATGAAAAAAAGATTTTGCTAAAGTGGGAAACATGCAAGATGTGGAATATATGTGAATCTAGCTGTGAACTCCCTTTTATCTTCTGAATATCCTTTTGAGTGGATGTGGTCAGTCTAAGTCTATTCTGTGGCCTGGCAAGCTCTAGGGAGGGTCCTGTTGGAAGGAACAGGCAATAAATATCCAGTGCTGAATTACTCTGCATGATTGATCCATCTGATAGGTTTTGTCCCAGACTCAGGAGTTTCCTATCACAGAACATATGGTGCAAAGGATTTCAGGCTGAGGCTGGCAAAGAAAAGCACCGTCCACTGTCCAGAAAATCAGGCTCAAAAAAGTAAAATTGGCAAAGTTTGCCCAGTTCTAAAAATCACAAAAAGGGCAAAGATAACACTGGGCGGGGATGTGTGTCTCATGGTTGCTTTTTTGTTTTGCAAAGATCTGTAACTCTCCAGGGTTTTCCTTACAGTAAAAATAACTGTTTGAGAAATTCCTTGGCTGAGTCAGAAGAGTTTAATCAAGATGCTTGGAGAGCCCATAGCATATGGGACTCTGAGGCAGAGGCATAATCCAGGGTCATCCAGGCTGCAGCAGTGCAGAGAAGTCGTGTCAGCTCTTTGATCGTGGCTCACCCAACACAAGCTGGAATTCACCCAAGTTTCTGTTCCTGTTACATCTCACCTCGATGGGGAGATGGATAAGCAACCAAGGCCTGGGAGGGCTGAAACAGTGCAATGTTGCTGCTCTAGAGAGTGATGTGAAGTCACAGAATAAACAGGTCAACAACAGTAACCTGAGGATAAAAGAAAATCCTTTGAGGCTTAGTATGAGAAAAACTGTAAATCAGAAAAGTATGAAGAGATTAAATGAATCTGAATTAATTTAGGTTGGTTTTTTTCAATTACTTCTCTTACATACCAATCTTTCAAAGCACTTTCTGTATCTAACAAACATTTAATTTAAAGTAGAGGTTTTAAGAAGGAAGTTTTGAGATGACATTGAGAAAACTAAGAGAAAACTAAGAGAAGTGAATATAAGAGCAATGACAGCAGAATTTTTTGTGGTTAGACATGGAAATAACAGAGGAGGGTTTGGAAAGTGTGAAGCTCACTGGAAATATCTTTGAAGTCATTAGCATTTACATTGGTCTTGTGGTCTCTAAAGTGACTATTAAACCCTGGAATGGTTTAGCAGGGAGTGCACTACCTACCATGGTCCTGTTAGAGTGGGGTTAGAGCTCTCCTAGTATGGACTCTCTATATAAGATGGTATTATATATTTCTTAGCCTCATCAATTTTGATTAAGTTATATGCTCAGATGTATCAACCATGTCTAAACTTTAGTTCCTGTCCAGCTTCAGGCCCTGTGGCATGTCTGGCCACTGTGCCTGGTCTGTGATGGAAGGGTGGTGTTCAGTGAAAGGTGGTGTTGGAAGGGTGGTGTTCATTGAAGCCACAACTTTTGAGACTCACAGGTGAAAAATCAACTGTAAACTCAGCTCTCCCAATTTTCAAGAGGGGTAAGAAGGAAAACCCAGCAATTACAGGCCCTCCAGTCTCACTTCAGTGCCTGGGGAAATTATCCCGGTTATTCTGGGAGTTACCAAAGAACATTTGAGAGATGATGCAGTCATTGGTCACAGCCAGCATGGGTTCATGAGGGGAAGGTCCTGCTTAACCAACTTTATTTCCTTTTATGGCAGTCATCCATCTAGTTGACCGAGGGAAGCCAGTAGATGAGGTGGGATTGGATTTGGCAGCCAGGCACCAGTGGGGTACCCCAGTACTCACTTTCAGGGCCAGTACTTTTCTAATGTTTTTATAAATTATCTGGATGCAGGAATCAAGCGTAAAGTTTGCTGGTGATACTAAATGAGAGTCCTTGGAGGGTAGAGAGGCCTTACAGAGAGATCTCAGTAGACTGGAGAGCTGGGCAATCACCAGCTGTGTGAAACGCAACAAGAGCAAGTGCTGGCTTCTCCAGCTGGGATGGGGGAATCCTGGTTACACATCCATACTGGGGGATGAAAGGCTGGAGAGCAGCCCTTTGGAGAGGGATCTGGGAGTGTGGGTTGAAGGCAAGTTGAATATGAGTCAGCAGTGCCCTGGCAGCCAGGAGGGCCAGTCGTGTTACCTGGGGGGCATCAGGCAAAGCATCACCAGATGGGGAGGGAGGGGATTGTCCCGCTCTGCTCTGCACTGGGACAGCCTCACCTTGAATATTGTGGGCACCACAACATAAAGAGAATAGAGAGCTATGAGAGAGCATAGCATAGGAAGGTGATCAAGACGGTGAAATGTCTTGAGGACAAGACTTACAAGGAGCAGTTGAGGTCACTTGGAGAAGAGAAGGCTGAGGAGCGACCTCATGGCAACTGATCTACAACTTCTTCAAGGGTGGGTAGTGGAGGGGGAGGTGCTGATCCCCTCCTCTGCTGACCAGTGATAAAGCACAAGCTGTGTCCGGGGAAGTTCAGTCTGGACTTCAGGAAAAGGTTCTTCACTAAGAGGTCAATCATTGCAACCCAATCCCTGGGACAGTGGTCACAGCACCATACCTTGACTCATTCTCTGTAACTATCCTGTGTTTTGAGCACAGGCCCACACCTAATCCTGCCATATACTAACATTCAGTCACTGGGAAACAGGCTCCTACAAACTCCTGGAGTGAGCTCAAGCACATAGTGCGATGGCTGAGAGCATTAGGCCCCATCTGGTTTTCTACTTCATATTCCTGTGTGCCCTTGAGGTGATATCCTGTGTCTGCAGAAACTTCCCTAAATGGACTTGTCTGCCACGAAGATAATGGGGTCTGTATTTCTCTTCACTTCTGGCTGACACTAGAATATGTAGATAACCCCACGAGGCCACAGGAATTCTAAGGCACCAGTATGGACACCTCCTAGATAAAGAAGCAAGTTTTGGGGTTTACAACCACCTCTGAATTAAGATTAGGAAAATCCTCATTCTCTTGGTAAATATTTCTACAGTACAACCTTCCCAAAGATATTTCAGCGCTTTGTCAGTAAGACAAATGTGACTGGAGACATCCAAGAAGTGAAGACAATGACAGGCTGAAGCCAAGTACTGGATATGTGTATCAGTCATCTGTAAATGAAGCAACAAGACACGCAGAAGTTAGAAGATAACTGAACAGCTGAAAGAAAAAACACTGAGCACAACATTAGTGTCTGATTTGTGGGAAAACTATGTTTTAAAATGGAAGTAAAGTTTCTGGCACAGCAGAATTCTGAGTCTCTGCAAGAGGCTCCACAGAAACTGTCTCTTTCTAATATTAGATATTAGTTAACTGTGATTCCAGTCTAATCTAATGTATTGTGGGATTTTTTCACCTACTGAGAATGGTTTAACTTTCCCAACCATATATGTCCCTGTAGCACATATAAGCCTTTAGCATGACCTGATATTGCATTGCCCTCACTGAACTATTAGGATGCATTTGTATCAGGTTTTTATCTCAGTTCTCTGTTACAAATTGGAGTCTCACACCAAGGCCTTTTGAATGTCTAGTGGGGTTTTTCAGCTCTGAGGCACAGCTGCTTAGTTTCACCTCATAACTCCATTTTACAGGAACTTGCCATTAATGCTGGAAGCTGCATTTGAGGAAAACATGACACAGAGTCTTCAAGGTACATAAGCAGCCATGCAAGCTCATAATTGCTCCACTGACCTCAACAGGAAGAGTCAAGAATACATTATGCACACACTTTAATTACCTTGTTCATTAAGGATCAGAAATCAAGAGGGAACATAGTAAAAACCTTTAAAAGATATTTGATTGAAATCACTGGAGCAGGATAGTGGAAAGAGATGAAGGTTTCACTTGTATTGAAGAGCCAGTCTCATGAGAATCTAGAAGGCACAAGGAGGCAAGATGAAGCTGGGACCTTGGGTTGTGGAACAAACAGCACACTACCTCATGACAGTCCTCCTGGTATACAGAGGAATGTAGATGTGCTTTGCTTATTCCAGATTTATTTATATGCTCAATATTAAGATCTGTAATAGATTAATAAATAGATTAAAATATCATTAACGAGATTATTATTCCTATTGAAATAAAAAGAAGTTGCTGGCTCTGAAGTCAGTAATCGGTATCAGATGCATTTAGAGAAATCTACATTCGTCATACACTCGATCTATTCCCTTTAGAGGACTGAATTACACAATTCATTGTTCACTGAACTGTGTCTTCAGAACTTTGCTATTTAAACAGCAATAGCATTCATTTAACCAGAGACTTATTTTCAGTTCTTGCTGTATATTTTCATGTGTAGAATATGTTTCCCTCAGCAACTTCATTTTTTCCCTATGAAATAAGAATTACCCTTGAATCAGGTTCACTCCCTGAATAAGACTCAGAACAACACTGCTGAATATTTTATAGAAGCAGCATTTGCAAAATGCCTTGTACCTGCCCTAGGTGTACAGAAACATGACAGGGAGGCTCCCTGTATGTTCAGTGAAGTCACTGGAGTTTACTGAAAGACAATTAATTTGCCCCAAAAGATAGGATTAAAGTGATAAGGTCTTCTAATTTTAGCATAACCTGCATAATACATCCAAAATATTCTCAGTGTACATGTATTTCTATGTTAATTTTTCCCATGTTCTCTTTCAATTATTTTTTTTTAAATTCTTTTTCTTAAATAGAATATATTCTGATGTTGCAGGACACATTAACATATATCCTTTGGAACAGGTTCATTCTGACTTTAATCTCCTGACCATTTTTAAACAGTCTCTGAGTGGAAAATATTCCCCTACTTAGCAGCTGGATACCCTCAATTTACACTACAGATTGCCAAAGGATTTGTAAGACCCATTAGCTTTAACATCCACAGGTGTACCCATCTAGTTTTATGGATATGCGAACTGGATTCAAGTCAAAAAAAGGACTTGTAAACCTATGTGTAGGTTTATTTGGAAGAGTCTTGATGTTCTTTTCTGAAAATAGTGGGGTATTAGCATTTAACAGATTGGCTTTATAACTGTTTAAAGAAAAGATACCATCTAGGAACAAAGCGTTGGAAGGGGATTACGGGGTCATTGAGTCGACTCATTGTTCCCATTTGCAGGAACTACAAAATATGACCCAGTTCACTCCCTTACGAAGAGCCATGCTGACATGCCTTAAGAGTTTGCCCCTGCCTCCTTTCCTGGGTGCTGTTTCCCAATTCACTGCTGTGATAATCAGAAAATCTGCCAATTGCCAGCCTAAATGTGTTTAGTGACTTTTTATGGTGAATATTTTTTGGGGTTTCCTTTGTTGGTATATAACAAACATATGGTGGGAAGCACAGCAGAGAAGACTGATTGCAACATTGCCTGACTTCAACTACTCTGGGAAGATCTCCATGCACAACTTCCATTACTGCTGTCATTGTGGAAAAATAGCTCAATGTCTATCCTAGCAAAGGATACAGCAGATGGAGAGCCAGGTATATAGTAATTAATGGTGTACAATGGGTATCTCAAAGAATAAACCAAGATTTTGTAAACTGTTGTAAGACACAGAGTGGCCTGTCAGATCTGAAACACAGCCAGTGGGTTTGGGCCTAGAGGCTGAGAAAATTATGCACATTTGGGAGGCACATAACTTGATCAAAGAGTATCTATTATTTAGGACTGGCTAATTAGTCAGCCAAGTCATCTCAAACTAATTGCCCAGGAGGCCTCGTTCAACCACTGCAGGAATGAGAGGATGTGAGGGCTGTGTGGAGCACTGAAAGGATAGCCAAGGGTTATGGAGATGGGTGCTGGAGAGGCGCAAGGCAGAGAAAAGTGATGGCTGCAGACTTATTGTGGAAGGAAACACAACATGGATGCTTCAGTGGAAAAAAAGGAAGAAGCTGGTCCAGTTAGTGGTGACATTTTAAAGGATAGTTCAAGCTGAACATTTCCAAAAGTAGTAATAAACTTGTCTATTCCCACTTGATGGTGATGGAAGCGACATTACAACAACTTCTTCCATGAAATTAAAAAAAATTAAATCAGCATTTTTAAAACTGCATTTGCATGCTCGTTGTCAGAATGCAGCAAATATTTTGTTTTGCTGTTAAAGAAAATAATTAAAACCACTGAAATAATTGATGGCATAAGAGCTATTAAGTCAAAGTACAGGGCAGACATATAGACCTTCAAAATAGCAATAATTTCAAAAGGGAACACACATTCTGATACAGGAAAAAGATAACTGAGATGCAAGACTTGGATCAAAAAGAAATGATACAGAAAATATGAGAAGCAAAAATGCTGAAGGTATAAGCTCACAGTAAAGAGGAACTGAGTTTCACTAGAGAAGAATCTTAATCTAAATAAATTAATTGATGTAAATAATTGTATTTTTTTTCAGATATCTAGACATTCTGAGTGAAAATGAGCAGCTTTCCTGAAGAAATGCTAGTTAATTGAATATGGCTGAAACTACACATGGTTTTATTGGCAATAAATACCTACTAAACACAGTGCACTTCATCAGACTCCCCAGCACACTTGTGACAGTGGGAACCTCTAGAAAAACTGTCACATTAATTTGGATATTAAAGGAATACTCATATAGCCCTGGTATAACTATTATTCTGAGTCTCTCTTTAGTAGTCAACAGAGATGGGGTTTCTCAAAGAACTAAGGAAAGATTCCCTGACTGATGCTTTATAGAAACACTTCTCTCCACTGACTCTAAAAAATCAGGCTCCCTTCCAGAGGTAGAAGTTATCCAAATACCTCATAAATTTTATTTTCCAAAGGACTTAGTTTCTTAGGCTTAGAATCTTCAAAATCACTAAGCATAAAGTTACATCTCTGAATGCATCAGGTTTTAGGCACCTCTGCTATTTCAGAGAAGCCACTTGCCCTGCCAGGTATTTTCTACTGCCAAGTTTATGCTTTACCTGGGCTCAGAAAGAACACAGGAAAAAATAAAGCATGAAAATACCATGAGTTATTAAAGCAAAAACACTGCCCTTTGGAAGCACCCAAAAGCCTGAGAGAATACTTACAGGGAGTATCACTAAAAGCCCTTCCTCCTTCACCCTTCCCTAGACGTCAGCCCCTGCAGAGACAAACTTTTATCTGATAAAGCATGGACACCTCTATAGTTTAACTGCAACCATTTGAAGAAAGCCAAACCCTCTCAAGAGCCAAGTCTCAGAAGTTCAAACTCATGGAAAAGCAGCTGAACGATGCCAGCAGGTCAGATTTCTGAATGAAATAGTAATTCTTTGCAATAGCAATCCCAGAACTGTCTCCCTGTTTCCTACACATACCTTTGGGCAACCCGCTATGCTGCCAGGTGTTAGTCTGGGGCAGTGAAATGGCATTGCTTTCACAGCTCCATCTGGCAGCTGAGGGCAGTAAGAGACATGGCAGGGTTACAGGTATTTTGTGACCTTGCAGAACTCAATACATGTATATCAGCCCTTGGATCCACTTCAGGCACATCAGTTCCCCAGGTACCCTTTACCAGTAGTGAAGTCATTCAATTGTTGGCTGTGAATGTCACTAGCAAGAGAAGAGGTGCATTAAGGGGCTATTTTCCATTGCTTATATATTGTACTGGGGGTTGTTTTGTTTTTTGGTTTTTGTGGTTTTTTGGCTTTTTGTGGGTTTTTGTGGTTTTTTTTGTTTGTTTTGTTTTGTTTTGTTTTGTTTTGTTTTTTAATGAACAAAAATCTGTATAAATTACATTATTTTCTTAGAAAGAAATGGGTAAGAACTTCAGGACTGTCACTCACAAGTTCTGGGTTCTAATATGCTCTGTGACGTTCAGGCCAGTTAACTGTGATACTGGTTGACTACAATTTCTATCACATGGATAACTAGCACATGCACACACAGAGAGGCACAAAAATGCACCTATTTATCAGGCACAGATATTACATATTTATCAGTCTGAAAAAGCTCTGCAATAATCAGACTATTGCCACTAACACACCCCTATTTTAGTCTTACTTAAAACAGGAACTCGCACACTAACATAGCATTGATCACTGGAAAATTTTATCTTTGTTATGACAAAAAATTATGTGATTCTGGGTGATTTTTGTAAGTCTCACATAAACAGATGCAAAGAAACTTACCAAATCTGAAATTTGTATCACAGACTTCTAGAATTTTTGGCTGTATCTTCACTCCAGTTTCTTTTTTCTGTCCCTCACTACAGCGGTAGCAAGGCAGTGCTTCTTGGGCTGTGGGTTCTTGTTTTATTTTACAAAATACTAGAATGTCAAATGTTTTAACTTGGGACTGGTTAGAGTGGACAATTCAGAATTCATATTCTGAATTGGCTTCTGTGCCCTTCCTATTGCAATCTTGGCTCTACAGGCTGTTTGTCACCTGTAATAGAGAACCATTCCAAACCCAGCAACTGAATGTTTATTATCCATGTGCAAGAGAAACTGCACACCCTTCACAATTAGATGTGATGATTTCATCACTACATTCTCAGCTAGAGTATGTAACACAAACTGAAGCCAAGATTTCAATGCCTATGAGATATGTTTATCTTATTTTTACTAGCATAGCTTGTCTACGTACATATTTAAAATATCCTTCCAAGTTAGGTTCTGAATTTGCTCTTAACTCTTAAGTCCACCCCTGCATTATTTTGCAAATAGCACTGAAATTATATTTGCAATCAAAGAGAATGGAGCTTTGTTTGCTCTCTTCATCTCTGTATCCCTGGTTCCATGTCTATACAGAAAATAACAGAAGAGGTTGTGAAGGTAAATAATGTTTGCAAAACATTTGGACACTACAAAAAATCAAATGCCATATGGAGCAAATATAATTTTCTAACTTATTTGCAATTAAAAAAATTTTAATTCTGTCTAAAGAAGGCCTGAGGACACACACAAACATCAAGGAAAATATCAAATACTAAAGTGCTGCTCATTGAGTGAGCATCACCTGAGTTGTGAATGAGCAAAGATCCTATTTACAAAATATGGGGTCACATAAGCATTTACATACTGTTATGCTGCCTGGAAACAGGCAGTGGGATTATAACGGGATTACTGTCTGCAAATTTTCAGTAAACTCATATCCTTCAATTCAATTTACATAAAAGGATTTGCCATTTTGTTTCGAGTTGCTTCATACCCCTTCTCCTTTCTCCTGCCCTCTCTGGATCCATGACAGCGTGGTTACTGTTACTTCTACGTGTAATCCCTGCTCCTGCTTTCTTCCACAGAAAGTTCAGATTCATATGGCAGACGAGGAAGGCATAAGCACTCCTTTGTCACAATCTTTTTTTGAACTTACTCTGTGTAATGAGAAAACTGAAATAGCTTCTTAGCCATAAGCACAGCACAGCACAGAAGTGAATATTCTCCTCAGAAAGCAGCAGCACTGGCACTCCCCAGCTTTCCGTGAGGTACACAAGATGTACATATTGGTCATTGTTAAAAACATGGAACTTTACACGGAACTCTCATGAAAGGCGAGTCAGAATTATTCCCAAAGAAGCAAATCCTGATGGCCTGACGTGTATGCTGGGTAGCAAGATTCGATCCAGATGCAGCCTTGTGGTACAAGAACAGCTAACTCATTTTTACAATATATGGCTATAAAATGATGGATGTTGAAGATTTATAATGGAAAAAATGTAGAAGCTGAAGACTGGGATTATGTGACAGCATTGCCTGTACCTGCAGCGTTATGATCTGCAACTGTTTATGGGCCTGGAATTGATATAATTAAAAAACATGATTTAAGCATTTCTGTTATATATGGTTAGGAAGGATTCTCAGTTACAGAAAGAAAGTGCTCTTATTTGGATGTAAATCCTCTCTCCTTCCTAATAAGAGGGATAGCTCTTTTTACTACTGTAAAGTTACCAACTAGTGTTTATTTCTTATATTTTTCTGAAATGCAAAGCAGTAAATCTATGCAATCATATTGAATTTGTGAATTCTCCATAAGGATTTTGGGAAACTTCAAACAATCTGTGATCAGGACAAGGAATTTCACAGTTTAATTATACATTTTAGAAACAGTCATCTCCTTCTCTTCATCCTTAATTTTCAAACTGAGTTCATTTCATGCCCACTAGATTCTGTATGGAAGTAAACAGCAAAAAACTGACCTCTATCCACTCTTTTCATGCCAAAATTGAATGGATCTCCACTGTATGGAATTGTAGGAATGAAAGGGGAGAATAATTTTTGAAGCTGTAGAAAGGTCTAATGAAGAATGAATGATGATATGCAGAGCAAAATAAGATCAGTTTTGGACATGGTTAATTTGAAGAAATAGGGAATACTGAAAAACAGATGAAATTTTACCTGAATCTCAGTGTCCCTGATGTTTTTGCATTGTGATATAGAAAGTTCCAAAATTTTTCCAGGCCAGCCTAGGGCTCTCAAGCCCTAAAAAATTTCAGAAAAATTAATCTCAAAAATCAATACATGCAATTACATGTAATTACATTCAGTATGTAAAGATGGTCAATAGTGTCCAATGCCTGTATAGTAAAGCTTCTATCTAAGAATACAGCACATTTTAAGACATTCTCTCCAGCAGAACTCATATAGTTTATCCTCATATTTTTGAAGCATGTATAAGGTTCAAGAATTCTAAGCAGAAATAATTCAATTGAGAAAGGGCAAAATTTGATTTTCCTATCTGTTGAAAAAGAAAGTGAAGAAAAGTAGTGTGATGTGAAATACTTCCACCAAGGCTCTCATAAGTATGCATTTACAGATGCACTCCTCCAAAATTTGGGGTTGAAAGAACTTTTCATAATTGGTTTTTTTTTTGGGGGGGGGTTCTTTGTTGTGTTTTTGTTTGTTTGTTATTTTTGGAAGAACAAAATACTATTTTCTAGGACCAAATAATGTCTTAAAATTGCTGCCTTAACATTAAGGGCTTTATAGCTACAGCTATGGCACAACACAATGTTTGAAACAGTGCAGTGACACTCATAGGTGTATGAACAACCTCCATATTCAAGACAATAGGGAGGTGAAAACTTTGGTAAATTTCCATTTCAGGAGTGAAAAAGGATCCAAAGATGCTTTGTGATTTTTGCTGCTTGCACACCAAGAAACAGGACAATCTTCTGATCCTAAATGCTCTAAACTGAAGGAGAATTGAATATTGATTTTGTAAAATGTATTTTGGTAGTCACAGCAGAATTAGCTCTGTACTTCATGCCAATAAAGTAAACTTTATTGAAAAACAAAGTTATTGCTTTATTCCACATGGTTAATAAATTATCTACAATTAGGCAGTGAACAGCACTGCCTAATTGCAGGCAGAGAGGAAGTATCAGTCTGAAAAAAAAAGCAAATGTAAATTGTGTCTGGAATCCAGATGTGGACACTGCAATGATAATGCTGAAGAGTGCAGCTGGAGTTCAAATTTTGCAAATTCCTGAAATCTCACAGGCTGAATAAAACCAAAGAATGGAACAATGGAAGAGATTTCTGATCTTGGAAAATCCTACTTATGAAAACACACAAATTTGCATTTTCCTCAGCAGACACTGTTATGTAGTGAGCATTCCTTTCAACAGCTTCATGAAAATCTACAGATTCCAAATTTTTGTTGACCAAAGCAGTCCTATTCAAGACAATAAACCATTTATGTACTTAAACCCAAAACAGGTTTATGCCAGAACTTGAATTCTTTACAGCAGAGACTGATAGTGATAAGTGTGACCCTTAGGAACATCATTTCTTCTTGCATTTTTCTTTACTTGAAATTGTCCCCACTTTAATGTACTTGTTAATGAAATACTAAAGAATATTATATAGATTTTTTTGCTACATGACAACTAATCCTGTTATGCCTTTGAAGTTAATTTATAATAAATTTATATTATTAAAGTGACATTGAATCACAGAACAACTATTCTGTTCAATGAAAATCAAGGTCTCCTTTGAGGTATTACATTAACAATTCCAGATTTAAGAACAGAAAGAGTGAAGACTTGGAAGACAAGAAATGTCATTAGGAACCGTCTATTGCATAGAAAAACTATGAAATTTCTATGTTTCTAAAAAGAAACCTCTTCAAACAAGTTCTATATGGGAAGTCTAATCTATATGGCACTTTTAACTGTTATTTTTGTATCTAACATTCATACAAAGAAGACAATTATCACTAGTTTTATTAGACTTCCTGATTTATTCAGTAGTATTCCCTGAAAATATCATCAGGGATCCCCATCCAGAATACTGACCTAGTTCTAGAAACTTTTATCTTCTATCCTAAGACTCCTGACATTTATGAAAGATATGGTTGGAGCTGTCTTATCACTGGAACCCCTGGAAACACATGCTGGCGAAACAAACACTGTGCAACATAGAGAGTAGGATCACCCACTCCAGGTTCACTGACTCTACAAAAACATATTTCCTCTTTAACATAAAAAAATCACCCCCTGTATCTTGGATGAATCTTCTGTTGCCAAGGTGAAAAGGAAGACTTTGTCCAGCACCTCTTCTATAGCATGTATTTTACCATTTCCATTCAGAAAACAAGTTCAAAAGAAGCTTCTTATTCCTCTCTAACAGCTGGGGTTTTTTTCAATCAATTTTTTATGGTTTTGTTCTGTTTTGTTTACTACATGAGGCCTAAAAACAGTAGCAGAACATCATTTATTATTCTTTCACCATGGTTTCAGCAGATGGGAAAATGAGTATTGACTGCACCAGTTGGTGAGGGTCTTCCCTTGCTATAAAGAAAAGTCACCTGAGGCTATGACATACCAAAGAGGAGCTCTTCATTCTTTACATTCACAAGCTGCAAGACTCTGCCTTTCTACTGCAGCCTGCAATGAATGTACCATCTCTCACTAACAATAACCATGTGCTACTATTTTCAACTTCTTCTGACATTTCTGTTCACATATCTCTTTGTAAGCTTCAGGGTCAGCATCTGCGATGTATCTTTGTGTTCCAGAGATATACAGATGTTACTTCCTGTTCATACTCCAAACGAAGTAGATTGACCCCAAAGTGGGTCAATATTGCAAGACAGCTCTTGGGAGTTATCTCCCACCTTCTGTTTCTGAGCCATTTAGTACTAAATGACTCAGTTCATCCTCTAAAATGCTCAGATTTCTGCACAAATTAGGCACAGCCAGGCACCAGTTTCATGGATCCAACACTAGAAGAGAACAATGCAATTCCTGCCATGCAGATTCATTTTGCCATTAACAATACAAATGCGGCAGAAGAAAGTTCAGTTTCATGTAGTAAAATCCTCCTGGAAAATGGGTAAGTTCTCACACAAATGTATACACACTAGCTAGATTGTTTCCAATACCTGAGCTAATGTAAAGGTGGGTCAGCTCTGTTTACAGGAACTGTAGACACCACTGCAGTGTAGAAATGCCCCTGTATAACTTTGTGTACAACAAATGCCATAAAATTTATTTCTGTACCCAATACCACTTGCTCTTAGACCAGATCATAACTTACAAACTATGATTGCCAATGTTCCTTGTGGTTAAGTCCAGACTGTAGAGCTTCCATTGTACCAAAATGTCCTGTAAAAACATTGAGTCTGATTTTCAACATTGCTCAGTACTTTTAATTCCATCTGATTTGCGTTGGGACTCAAGGTGTTAGCACATCTGGCATCGATTGCAAGGACTCTCTTTGTTTTTAATTCCTATTTTTATGCAGAATTAAGTTGGTAAGTCTCCAAATTTAAATCTCTCTTTTCTATTCTCTCAAGTGACTCGGAGTGATAACAGCTGGATTTGGAGCTCACTTTAATATATTTTAACATTTCCTTTTCCCTGCCTTGGGAATGTGTGTGATTTGTCCCATCCTTTCCTTTGGAAATCAAATGCAGCTCATTCATTTGCAGTCCATGGCTCGTCGTAACTATTAGACCTGATAACATTTCTTCATTAACTTTTACAAGGCTCTCCTACTGGCCTAATTTTCTAACAGACCAAAAAGTGGAGCCAGGCTATCGATTCAAGTCACTGCAGATTCAGAATCCCGCTAAGAGTAAAAAGAAAGAGGTAATTGTGGAAAGCCAAAACACCACTTTTGGTTGTATGGGGTTTTTTTCACCCTATTTAGAAACTTATTAAAATATTAGTAAATATTTATGTTTCAGCCTGGTCTTCAGGACCAGTCAGGATCTGAAGATCATTAAGTACAAACACCTAAGAAAAGAAAATTGAGCTAAATGTTTATATGTTCATATAACCTCTACTCAGGAATGCCGGATTACAAAGTGTCCTCGAGTTTGAACTGTAACTACACACAGCACACAATTCAGCCTCACAAGAGAGAATGGGGCCTAAGATTATCATGAGAGAGAATTTCATACATGACCATCATTCCTGAAGAAAGTGCAGAAACAAAGAATATTTCCCTCTATGCTTTGTATGTCCTTTTTATCCCTGATTTCAGAAGAGTACCAGGGTTCTTCCCATTTTTAAAGTGTATTACCTATTTTTTATGTTCCTGTCTGGGTTTTTTTCTGTCATTATTACACTGCATATAATTCATCACTGATATTAAGCTTCCTTGAGTCTATGTCAGGGCATCTACTGTTTTTGTTGGTGGATGTTCTATATAAGTCAGCATCTTTTATTATACTATGCTATGCTTTTCTGTCTAAGTCCTGTTTGACTGAAGACATTTCCTTCAAGTGTCCTGACACGTTTATACTTTTTTAATGTCCCAGGAATATGGGTGGTCCAGGCCATGTGCATTAGCAGCTTGTGTCACAGCTGAGCACTTTCAGACTCTCACACTTGGAGCAAAGTTGCCAAGGCTGTCTCATGTAGACATCAGAAAAAGTTCAAGACATTTTTTTAAAAATATGGAGAGTATGAGAATAAAACTGGAACTGCTTCTCTAACTCATGGAAGCATTTCCCCTGAGTCTACCTTTATAAGATAGATTTTGGTTCTAAATGCTGATGTTTTAATCTCTGTAAAAGAAGCTTAAAAATCTTATATATATTGTAAATACCTTTAAAACGATCTCTAAAATTAGGTGTGATATTATCTATGCATTCATGAACACATTCATCGTACTCACAATTTAAAACATTCTGATCCCTATTCCAGGGATTTTAGAGGAGCAAAATGTAAGGGAAAACAATGAGGGATAGGAGGCTAGCTAGAAAAAAAAAAGGGTGGTTTCTTTGCTCTGTCATTGTGTTGTTGCTTTTTTTCCAAAGAAATGTTGTCATTAAGTTGCAAATATTTTCATTTCTTAGATTCTTTTAATTTCTTTGTAACTTTAGGAAACTGAGTTCTGGTACTTCAGGAATGACAAAACCAGAACAAATGTCCTTCCCACTACTGAAAAAAGTTATTGAGACTTAAAAAATCTTTGTTGTTTAAAAAAAAAAAAAATTGAATAAAGAAGGAAATATTACCAGAAATGTAAAGGGATAAATGTTAAAATAATTAAGATTTTTTAAAAATTAAAATGTAGTTGTGTGGGTTTTTTAATTTAATGTTACATATTTTTCGAGAGTACAAGCAATATAGCCAAAGTCTGAGTCAGAAAAGTACAGAAACTTCTTCATTATGCTGCCAGTTTCTCATATGCATAAAGTTCATATCCTTTTCCTTGGATGGTATTTGGTTTTGTTAATGAATGGTCTTATTTAGCAAGATATTTAAGCACACATCCAACCTAAACACGAGATAAATTACTTCCCTTATTCTAGCTCGTTTTCAGAAGTTTCCCCAGGCATGTTCTTTTGCTGTGAAATGCACAACTTTCTATGCAATATCAGAATCTGAACATACGCAATCATTGTTTTTATTCAATTTCCAGTTTTCAATTGAGAAGTAGACTCAGGATAAGGATAATAAACTTCTCCAAACCTGAAGGAGACTTTTAATGTATTTTTCATTAGTGCTATACCTTTAAATTACTGTGTGTCTATAAGGTACTGGGTTTGTTTTGGTTTTTTTTGTTAACAATTTCTTGTCCGGGACAAATCTAAGAATCAATACAACCAAATGCAACAAGTTCTCCGATTAAAAGACAGATCACAAAAGGAACATTAGGTTTAAGAGTAGCCACAGAAGAGGAAGGCACCAACAGCGGGGGGGGGAAACTTCCATTTTGGTTAAGTCAGTCATACTTGAGACACAAATCTGTAAAAAATATGGCTCTACTGAATCTTTTCTCCCCTATCCTTCCCTCAGGTATCCTTGCAGAAATAAATTCTGCTCTGCTCTGATGAGCGGAAAGATTCTGCTGTCATTTGAAAAACCGGAAAGGAAAATTATCTTGTGTAGCACAAATCTAAGCTGCACATTCTACATTTTACACACCAAACAGCAAGACAGCAAAGGCAAGAGAGATCTGCTGCACAGCCTGCAGGGAAGCACATAAGCCTTGCACGTTTTTTCTATCAGCGCAGCGTGCGGGTGTTGATTCCTGCACATAAAACATTGTGCCCTCAGTTGCTTTTTAAAGCGGTACTTACCAAGTCTAAATTGAAAGAGATCTTAGTATGACTTCCTCTGTATGCTAATAAAACGCATAATATAAGGTCAAAGCATACAAACAGTAGCTTGTTACGATGCAGAGTGCAAGATTTCCTTTTATCAGTTAATGTTTTAAGACTAGAAAATGTATCTAATATCCATGCATGAATGTTACATACTTCAACACAGCAAACAGCAAAAATCTTAACAGTTTTTTTGCTGTTGTTAGCACTCAGATAGAAATGATAAAAATTAAAAAATGGTCAATTTTGGGGTTAATTTTATCTGTCTTGTGGGAGAGAGAAAACTGAAAGCTTTAGCAATGCAGTGTAAGCAAAAGAGTTTGGCTTGTTGCCGAGGTCACGGGTTGTGCTATGTGAAAAGTAGAGTAAGAAGCAACACAGCATTTTAAAAGACTAGCTGTGGCAGGCAAGGAGAAAGAAAACATTCATATTGAAGCATTGTGGGACTATAATTCAAGGCAGCATAAATTTCATTCAGATATAATTTTATGATACTTAAAATGAACACATTAAGTGAAGTCTTCTTGGATTTCCCAACCCTCTTTATTTAGCTTAATTTTCTTTCGTATTTTCAGACCTCCATAAAAGATACAGGCATTTTAATTTATTTTTTTTTTTCCACATTTTGATTACTTTTGCACAAACTCTTGTGTTAGAGCCAAATAATGAGGTTTTGGGTCAGAATTTTGTTTGGACAGTGACTGAGCGAAGAGTCTCTAGGCCAAATTTTCTTCACAAGGATTCTCTTAGATTTCTGTGTTCAGAGTTTGAGAGAGTTTGTCCCAAATCAAAAGAAGCAGCAGAACTGGCTCTGAACCCTGTGCACAAGGCAGGACCTACCAAGCACTTCTAATGTAGAGTTCTGCAATGTTTAACCCGGTTCCCCCATAGTTGCTTTCCAGTTTTAGCAACTTAACACATTGAAGACATCTTATTAGTAATTCTTTCACTAACAATTGTTTTCTAGAGCACAGTGGAGAGGCACAATGTGCCTCTGCTGGAGCTAAGCTCACACTCAGCTTTCTTAGCTTAGCTCCTGAAGAATATTGTACCAATGGCCTTACACATCCATCACTGACCCTAAGAGAGAAATGTAGGCAATATTTATAATCTGTATGTTTCCTACTCCACACAAGTCAATACATGGTTTGCATTCAGCAGTCAGCACTGTAGATAAACAAAAACTAATAGTGGTATTTTTAAAATAGTCCCAAAAAGAGTCAGAATTATGCTGCTCTTTGGAAGGGCTGAAAACCTGAACTTTCTGGAAAAGAAAGTGTTGGAGATTATGGGAACTTCTGTCAGTTCCAGCACTCAGGTATGACAGCCACTCTTGAAAAACACATCTAGAAAGTATCAGAACCTGTTTAAACATCTCCAAATAATATTTGTAAGTTGTTGATTTTTTTTTTTTTTAATTTAAGGAACTGAAATAATTTTAAGCGAAAATTATCTTCCAGCACGGAAGCAAAAGTCATCAGTAGCACATGTATGTAGTGGCTGTTCTGTACTGTGTGGAGAGTTAACCTGAACTCCTCCTAAGAGTGTTTCACTTAACCAAGTGAAGCACATCTCCCACACAAATAACTTACACACAAAGGTTAGAAAAATTAAATAGATAGAAAGTCTTTCAGCCAAGCTGAGAGGTCTGGAGAGTTGGCTATAACTTTGTGTTTCAATACAGTTCATATCTCTGGTATGTTTAACATTACTGTACACGTAGCTTTCCCAGTATTTCTTTTGTGTTCCCTGATGAATAAAAAATTAATCCCAGAATTATGTAGGACAGAATCATATTTTGGCTTGGACAGTTTGCTGCAGCACAAAGAATCACTGCAAATCCCAAAGTCCCAGCACTACTAATAAACTGATAACCTGAACAGAGCCTCATTGTGTGACCACAAGCTACAGAAGCAGCTAGAATTTATAAACTGTTCATCACTCTGCAACAATTCAACCACTGTGGTAGTTTTGGTGTTTTGTTTGTCATTCAAGATGACAGATAACTTTAAGAAATGTAACTTCTGAATAACCAACTCACATGAAGTCTATAAGGATGGCAGGTCCTGGCAATACAGTCAACTGAATTAAAAAAATTTAAAATTACGTATTCTGTAACCAGACGTGAGTGATAGAGCAGCTTTGGTGGGTACCCGGACCCCAGGGTCAACCCACCACGCAAGATTAGATGTGTTAAAATCCATAACTTTGTTAATGCTGAAACTTTTGAAAATGTCTGCAAAAGCAATAAAATAAGCACAGAGTCCTACAACAGCTTTACAACTGCTTAAAAGCTTTTGTTAGGGTAATTCAGCAATTCTTAAGCACTAGATGCAGTAGACACGTGCAAACACACTCACAGCCCTCAGTCTGGCTGACAGATTGGAAACTCAGCCTTCTAAATGTTAACCCAGAATATGCAGGCAACTGTCCCACCTGCCCAGCTGATCAAAAAGATACCTCGGTGTTACTGCAGCACTTCTCAGCCCTTCTACAGGCAATATTATCAGGTTTTTATACAGCACCAACAGGCACAAAAAGTGCTTTAGTTAAATTAAATAATGTCCAAGTTTCAATATAATTGTTACACTGGAATTATCTTTGGTTATCATATTGATCTCCTTCATAAGCCACATTCCAGCACTGAAATATGCCATGGCTATGAAATGACACTAAATCTACAGTTAGTTTTTTTGCTCGAATTGCAGTAATAATAAATGAATTTCTGAAAACATGATACAGGACCAAAAAAGTACTTGTATAAAATATTTTTCAAAATATTAATAGGCATATATTAACATGCTAAGAATTTAGTTTTAAAACTGAAAGATGTGTTAACAGGATTTATTATAATTAAATACTACAATCCCTTTGCAATGGTTACAGAAATCCAGTGTGATCTAGTACAGTCTGCCATATTCAGTCCAAGAATATGCTTCAATGGTGAAATCATCCTAAGACCAGCATCTGTAATTTTCTGGCATCAGACAGACATATGAATGTGCCTGATATATGGAGCTGCAATTACTCATCAACTCAAAACTGAAATATTAAAGATGTAAGTTACACATCTGACATACATTAAGGGCCTCATCCAAACAGCCAGTGAAATGAGCTGAAAGATTTATTTCAAATTATCTGAATGAATTTTAAAAATACATCATCCTAAGAATTTTTTTGAATTAATATACTAACCTTCACTGCTGACCTGGACAAGTTTACATTCAGCAAGGGCTTTAAAAGTTGAGTAAGTTTTGGAGAGTCAAGGAAGAAAATAGACCTTATATGTTGGCATTTTGCAACCAGAGCCTTTGAAGAGAGAAGGTGACATAAAACATTAAGATCCCTATGCTGCCACATAAAAAAAAGATCAGCAAATATTCTGCATATAATATCAAAATGTTACACTTTCAAACAAAAGTTATAAACTATTTAAAGAGTATTCGACTGTATTCAGATGTATTCAACTTGTATACAGTGAGCTGTATATAAACTACTGAAATCCTCCATATAATTATTATGTTTTGGAACACAAGGAAAAGAAGTAAGCACTGGAGACACTAAGTATGGCAGACACGTGAGACAGTGGTGTAGTTAACGATCACTTTTGCAGAAGCCTGGAAATTCTTTTTTCATGGGCAAAACCAATAGCAGAATGCTGTTCCTCTGCTTTATTACTAAAAAAGTGAAAAGCTCTCATTTATAAACTGGAAGACCGTAATTCAGCTATACTAATGCAAAAAAGAAGACAAGACAATTGAAATTTTCTGTAAATGACTGCAAGTGAGCAAGATTTATAAACATATTAAGTTAATAGTTGTAAAAAAGTGTTTTGGAGATAACTTTACTTCTTAAATGGATTCTGTATAACTTTCTTTAAAGTCATTTGAGAGGATAACCCAGTTCCAACATCAGAAAGTTTCTCAAAAGTACAAATTTATTTTCTGACTTGAATACATCTGCCTGTAAGAGTTGACATTTTGCTGACCATTGCAGCCATTGGCAATACTTCTGAAGACATCAACTGAAATTTAGACGAGAAAAAAAATTATGTCTTAGCAAGCCTAACAAAAACAGTACAGGGAAAGCCTGAGACCTCTTCAGCATTTTAAAACCAATATTTTAAAACCTAGATGCTCACTAAAACAAGAAATGCATTAATCTTGCCGAAAGAAAAACAGACCCATAAGGCATATATATTATTCTGAAATTTGAACAACATAATCCAAAGGATCTGTCCAAGAAGTCTGTCTTTCAATCAAGCAAGAGTAAAGCTCAACAATTTCTACAGCTGACACCATTTATGGAAGTAGCAATGAATGTCATTGTCACATTATTCTACCTAAATTTTCGCAGCCTTATGAGGTACTCACTGCTCAAATCCAGTTTGAAGCAAGCTCTGAATATAGTAAAGCATCTTCATTGTTTTTTTTCCAGATGTGTTATAAAATGTGTATTAAATTCAGAGGGGATACAAGGAAAAATCCTCTGCAATCACAATAACATCGAGCTCATTTACAGAATCCTTCATGCAGGACCACATCACCAACCCTGAATACTCTAACAAAGCAATATTCAGTAAAATTACAAATGGACAGATGGATCTATCAGTTCAGTTTATTCCCTTTATCACTCCAGGGAGACAATTCTTCAGCTGCTTAATTCAATAGGTGTCAGTTCACTCTTGGGCATACAAAGTATTTCCTTTGACATATATAAATGCTATGTAAAGTAAGGGACAGTTTCCTTCTCGCTTCATGTTCTACAGACAACTTGGATGTGAAACATTCCTCCCCAGGAAGTTTTCCCCCCTGATATTTGCATGTAGAGATTTCACTGTTTCCCAGGGGTTTAAATTTGTATAATATTACAGCTGATGATTGGACTTGGTGATCTTGGAGTCTTTTCTGACCTTAACGATTCTATCAGTCAAAACAGTTTTGTGCAGCTCAGACTACAGCCATGATATGCACCAGGAATTCATTCACAAAACATCCACAGAAAAAAGTGGCCTGTCATATCCCCCTGGGTACCAAATGAGGCCTGTGGAGAGGGGAATCCAAAGTAGGAAACTTGTAATATAAAGTACACTGGGAGGGATTCTTGCTGTGCCCCATCTCTACTACTTATCAGCAGAAACAAGGGTCAAGCCTGCTTTCCTTCCATCTTGCATTGAGTGAGGAGATTCACACATCGGTTTCTGGCTCTTCTTTTTGCAAACCTAAAGTTTGGGTTCTTCTTGCATGTGGTTTTTTTTATGGAGAAACTCACTTTAAATTATAATCAAGGCAGATTGTCTTTTCTTTTTCTGGCATAATGCCCTATCTTTTAACTTATGCCCAGCTTGGCTTGCTCTTTATTTTCAGGCTAGAGTGGCCTTTTAAACAGATTCTTTGTAAATTGTTTTTTGTAAATTGTAAAATATTTTGATGTCAAATGTCTTCTCTCTCCTTAAAGGACTGTGGCACTCTTTGCATTTTTTTCCCTTGTGCAGTGGGGGTGTCAGCACTAGAGGGGAAGTGGCTGGAAGTGTTTGTGCAGGTCTCACAGCCAGCCAGCCAGGATATGGTGTGGCTCACGACACACGCTGGCACTGTTAGCACTGCAAATAATCTGGTGTGTTTTAAGCTCAGGACAAGTGTAGCATAAATGTTTTTCCTACAGTGGATTTGTAACAGCCTGCAAAATGACAGAGTGAAAACTCTACCACCAAAATAAATAGAAGAAATATTTTGCCAGTAATGCACGGCAATATAAATCCCATCAACTACCTGACAGCTGCCTGTGCTCACGGTCAGGTGTGTTATGGTGCAGCTGTGAACCTGGACCAGGCTCCTCTAAGAACAGCTGTACCGTAAGAGATGAAGAAGGAAAATCTTGGGAGGGTTCAGGGCTGTGGAATAGGATTATACAGAAAGAACTATCTCGTAACCACAGGCTGGTCAGAGCATGTGGGGCCTGTTGGTGCAGCCCAGGCTCTCACAGCACCTCCAAATGAGACGTGTCTGTTGGACCAAAGGGCACTGTGACTTTGGGAATGTGGTTGATATGGGCAATACGTCAGTGAGGATCTGCAGAGGGTACTGTAGATCCCACTCATCAGCATGGATAGGTTGGATTTGCCCACCACAAATGATTGCAAAACAACCACTAACAGTGTATGGCAAAGGCAATACTCTTTTCTACTGGTAGTGATCCCCAGAAAGTAAAATACTGGCATGGAAAGATGGGTGCTAGTTCTCTGGACAGAATATAAAATTCAGTTGTCCAATTCTAATTTTGTATAATAAATTTACGTACTGGCATATGTAATGTAGAGCAATATAATTCTATCTTGTCTCCTCAGCCCAAATCCTCCAGTATGTATGAAAGGGATTACCTTAACTGTGAATATCACACAAGCAGCTGCCCCAGGAAGCACTGGGAAATCTCTACTCTCTGCTGCTCAGGAAGCATCAATTTCCTTAACATGGCATCACCAATTCATCCAAGCAAGAGTTTACCCAACCCTGCAACAGGCCTCTTCCTCACTGGCTCTCAAGCACCACAACAGAATAATTATGAATCCTGGTATCTCTGTATAGCAAAGAGCAAGAAAGATCCCAAGACAGGTCAGACCTGACAAAGTCTGAATCACCTCTGGAGACCTCTCTCCCTCTCTAATGGTTACGTAGATAAATAAAGGTAATTTTCTAGGCACTACTTTAGATTAGAGGCCTAAAATGAAGTGAAATTCCCATTCTCAGAAGGACAGTTAAGAGGTAGCAGGTAATCAGATCATACTCAATCATCCTGAGGAACAGAAGTAGCATGTCTGTTTCTGGAATTCAGTAAGGATTGCATAATGTTAACTGCAGGCTAAAGCACTTTTAATCTCTGTCTGGAAAAACACTGTTTGCTTAACATAGCCATCTGATACCACAAATAGCAGAAATCTGGTGTTTTCCTCCATGCAAGCCAAACCAAATTATAATGAAGTAGTTAATAATACCCCTGCACAGATTGTTTAAACTTTTTTTTTTCACTTGAACTGTTTTTTAACTTAATAATGGATCTCAGGCATCAGGTTGAGAAAGTTCCAATGTGAAGCATGTATTCAGATAAGATTAAATAAAATTAGTTAACATTTAAATGCTTTTGCAATATCATATGTATTTCTCTTATTTTCCTTTATTCCTAGAACAATAAAATCTTACCCTAAATTTCTTCTCTAAAGCCCCTATGGATTATATATGAATCTTCAGGTATTCTTGAAGATAAGGTATAGAAATACGAAATTTTGTGCACATTTTAGTGAAACAATTGTTTTCTCAACTCACCTGGAATTGCCATGTTTAATAGATTGCCTCAAGAGTGAAGAGTTTGGCCTGAGAATCAGTGATAGGATACATATGGAGTTTAATACTGAATTCTTTGCCCCAGATGAGTAAAAACTTACTTAAACCTTCTCCTTCAAACCAATTGTGAGGAAGGATGTTTTGAAGGTTGAATCTTAGCTCCTGCAAATTTCTGCAAAACAGACTTTTCCTGCATGACCGCAATATTCTTCTAAAAATGGTTTACTATTCTTGCATGTACAGATCAGAAGTCAATGCAGTGATAAATTATAAATATAAATAAAGTAAATAATTAAAATATAAATCCTTGTCTGCAGGAGTTTTCAGTCTGAAATGCAAGTACATCAAAACAAACATGGAGCAAACCACAGCTAAAGATCTGTCCCCACAGATTTAGAAAACAAATGTACTGAAATGATGAAATGCTTATAAGAATCTCAAAGTTCATATAATTTAATCTTTTTACAGTTTCTTAATCCCAAAGATTAGGACTACACAGATTTTTTTATTCAGGTTCTGGCTTCTTTGCTACACATCTACTACTTTAAAATGCCATCTTTCTACCCAGAACTGACTGTATTTGTGAAATCCACCCTGCAAGGCAGAATGCTGTCTGCAGTACAGAAGGGATTTTGAAGAAACACTATTCTATGATTCCAGTATTGGCAATGCATTCTGAGTGTAGAAACTCCAAAATCAATGTTCAGGATCGAGGAAGTACTGCCTGGGGAACAAGGGACTATCTTTTTTTTTTTATTTTTTGTCCTGTCTTTGTCAAGAATCATAAAATGAATTGTGACATCCCTTCAGATGTTTGGCACATTACATTGATGGCTTGCCTCCACGTTATTTTTCTTTTAATTTTCCACCATCCAAAAGAAAAAGTTTATATTAACATACCCCTGAATTAGCATTTTTCTAAAAATAAATAACAGTGCCTGTGTAACTTATAGTATTCTCCAGTTACACAAGTTTATACTCAGGAAATGTAAACAATCAGTCCTCTTCTTCAATAAATAAAGAACAGGGCTCAGACTTGCTCCCCAAGTGATGGCCCCTTTTTGTTGTTCGATACATCCGAAGAAGCCAGAATTTGCCAAAATGAGAATTCTCCCAATGAAGCCAGAGCAGGAGGACTGCAGACGGTGAAAACTGGTGAAGCCTGCACATCTGCCAATAGCTTTCCTGACACCCCCACTAACACTGCAGGATGTCAAGAAATGAAAGGGTCAAATTTATGTTTCCCAGTGGCTTGTGCTCTCTTATGCAGCTGTTGTAAAGCACAGCAAGTGACAGAGTATTCTAACACATTTTGGGCCAGAATAGTTTCAGTCAGAAAATCAGCCACAAATGTTGTCACCAAAAAAAAACTGGAAATATCTCTCATCAAGCTGTTCTAGTTGTATCATCCCATCTAATATGTTGGTAAATGACATGTAATTGATTTATACCCCCATGTCTTTTCAGTTTTGTGTCCAACAGCAGAAAATTTTCCTCCTGTGCTGTTCAGCTTCAGAAGCAGGACAAAGAAATCTATGTAATGCTCTGAGAATGTCAGGGATGTAATAGGGTACCCTTAGAGAATGACACAAGAGAATCTCTGTATTTTTATGAAAATATGTTGAAATTCATTAATGAAAATATTTACCACCTGTGTCATAAGGACACAGTCTTGATTACTGTGTTTTATGAAAAAAAACGCCCCATACCTACAATTCATCCAGTATTATTGCCATGAATTAATAGAACAGTCAAAGGAAAGACTTCCCTGTTTCATGACAATGGACTAGAAAATGTCGGCTTAATTCCCAGTTTTCTGCCTAACTATTTTTTAACAAGCTATTGAAATGCCCTGGTCCTCAAGTTGCCACTTTACAAAATCATTTGCATAATCACCCATTTTACAGATGGGTTTTCTAAATAGATGTTCAAATCCTTCAGTAATAATGGTAATAGAAGAATTCAAATAAAAAGAACTCTAATACTAAAATAAAAGAAAAAAACAAGAATAATGAAAAAACAGGGAAAATACATGTTCTATAGAATATATAATCTATAGAACATATTTAGTATAATTTAAATGTTTATACTATAGCTTCCCTACATTTTTCTACCTAAATCTGAAATATTAGCCTTTCAGAAGTTCCCTTTGGTTTAGTTCATCCAGTGAGAAGGAAAAAAACCTATCTTATTAAAATGCTTTCTGTAACTGTGATGCAATTCGATGCTCTTTCTGGTTTTAACTGTTTACTTAAGCACTTGGTTATAACCATTAAGCACTGTTCCAGAATCATGGGGAAACCCAAAATGGAGGAAGCTGTGGAATTCCTTTCAGAGCTCTCAAATACACTGGCAAGCAAACCCACTTTCCTCTGGAAGGGAAGGACTGTGGTTTTCCCAGTTTGATGATGATCCCTTTTCTCTGAGTACTATTAGATCATGCTTACTAGAGGCAGATCCCTACAGCTCATGATGACACCTCTGAACAAGAGCGAATGATGCTTTCAGAAAACAGAACCAATTACTGGCATTTTGAAAAAGTAACTCCGAGGTAGGTAGTTCTTAACTTTCCTCTACCCTCAGCCCTCATTTCAAATTTCACACTGTCACTGCACAGCAGTCTCAGCATGATTGTTATGAACAAGAAACAGATAATCAGTAAAGATCAATTAGAACATGACTGTTGCCCCATCTGCCTTCATTCTTGGTTCTGAAAACGTTTTATTAGATGCAAAGTTAAACCATTATGTTATTCAGACTCCATCTCTATCATTTCACATGTATTTTGTAATATGGAGAATCTTCTCAGTGTATAGAGAAATGTATATGGAGTCTTTATTGTCCTACAATCTGGCATTTCATATTGCTTTTGGGGTATGTTTCAAGATACAGTATACATCTGAAAGTTTCTAAAATAGTACCACATTCTAAAACCTTGGTTTTATACTAAAATAATCCAAAATATTAACTATTTTTTGACTGCAGTTATAAATACTACATCTATTTATATATTAAAGCAATATAGATGAGTAAGAAAAATTCACTTTTTAATGAAATTCCTTCTTAGGAAATCAATTGTAAATTTTTCCTTTTTTTCCAGCACAGAGTGGCTTTTATTTTTTTTTTATGTCTTAGTACAAACTGCATTTCCAAAGCTCCACATTTTAAACCCCAACTAATCACGACAGAGAATTAGTCTATTTATGGCTACAAAAAGCAAGCCCTGTTCTCATTATGCAGTAAGTACTAGCTGTTTATAGATCTGACAGTTTGCTGGAAGGGATCCAAACCTATAGTGCTATTATTCCTGAGTAAAACTTAAACAGCTGTAGACATGTAATTCAAAACCCTGGAAAGCTGCTGCAGTGCTCCTTCAGCTCCAGTATACCATGAAGGCAGGATGCAGCCAGTCATATAAAGGATCCTTTGCTTCTCAGAATGAAAGAAAGACGTGAACTACAAACCCGAATGCAACCTGAAATTTCCAAACAGATGAGCTTGTGACAGCTTCTTCCAGAGTCCAGGTATGTGAATTTTCTGCAGTGAGCTAAACTCAGATGCTGTAAACTGGGGAAGCTTCTTTGAAAACAAAACAAACAAACAAACAAAAAAAAAAATCACAAAAAACAACAGAGAGCAAATTATTACAAGGGCATGTTGCAGAATCAAAAGAACATAAAATACCATAGTTAAAGTATTCTGAAAATTACTGTAAGGAAAATATGTTCAATATGAAATTATCTTCTTGCTGAAGTTTGAAAGTCCCTTCTGCTGCACTTTTTTCTCTGCTCCTTGTATTGCAAATTACTGGGGATTGCACTATCATACAAGATATTTCACCATATGAAACCAGTATAATTTTAAAGTTATCTCAGATAACTGCAAAAGCATACTTTTTTAATTAATTGGAACTTTTTTGTGCATACTTTGGAAGTATGACTTTTCAGTGTAAGTGTGCTGTACTTTCTTTGCCATTAATTTTACAAGCAGTGCCTGCTGGAAATGAAAACCAGATCTCTATCAAAGAACGTTAAAAGCTTAAATGTGCAGTTAAAGCTTCTCAAGTAATATAACTTAGTAGGCTACTATTAAAAGAATATGAAAATTTGAAAGAGTTACAAAAGGCAATTATCCTAAAGTTAGTCATGCAATTTTAAGTTTTGATCAGTTCTTTTGGAAAACATTTCTTTATGCTAAACATTAGTTAAGAGAGAGTAAACTGTGTAAGTGGAAAATGTTATTCAACAGCACTCTGTAAAAGTAAGAATCTATACTCTGAAATTACTTAAGTTTCCATCTGCAGCTTTGGTTTATATCATACTGAAAACTATTCATTTTACTGAACTACATTTCTAACTGGAATAAATAACAATTGCCACAAGCACCACAAATGAAAGCATGCAGAAAATCAAAACCCAGAATTAGGACCTTCTGCTCTGGTAGACATTTGGTTGTAGGGACATAGCCCTGCAGTTCTGCAAGTCAGCCAAAGTAGGCATTTTGAAGAAAGATGGGAACACCCACTGAGGAGCTGACTGCTTAAGGAGTGGCAATACTGACTTTTGGAGCTGACTTCATACTTTCAATATAGAGTGGGAAAACATGCTAACTTGAACTGAACACAAAGACAAAGAGATAGGAATTAAAAAAGAATGCTGTCATAAAAGAATAATACAAAAATATTAAGAAATTAAATATAAGGTTACATTTAATGAAAAAAACCCAACAAGATGGACAATGTACATTAGAACTAGATATTAGAAAATAAGGGTATGTGTTATTTTTGGTGTTTTTTTTTTTTTTTAATGGAAATATTTAGTTCATATTAAGAACAGAAATAAAAGTATCCTTCTTTGTAGAAGCCTAAACCTCTTTGCATTTTAGGGTCATATCCCACAGAAATAAGTGGCAAAATTCAAACTTGGAGAAGCATACTTCAGACATATCTGATAAAATAGATAATTAGGAGACTGAATTTTATACTCTGGTAGTTCTAAATTTTTAAAAGTATATGCTGCTACAACATTGCACAACTTAAGACACAGGTAAGCTTTTCTTACTGCATACTGAAGGTGGTGACCAAAACCTTACAATACTTTTGAAGGGATGTTAATTTTCTGTATAGGTCATATTACCAATTTTTTATGATCTGGGAGTTTTAACACATTCCTCCTTTTGCCATTTTATAACTCAAGCTTGAGCACACAGACTACTGAAAATCCTTGTTTTGTGTTAGAGCTAAACTCTGCAGGAGTTACGTCATACTGGTTCTTCAATTAATTTTGACATTTGCAATCAAAATTGCAAAAACAAGCAAGATCACTGTTTAAAAGCAATCTGGCAAAAATCACCTTCTGACATTTATTCCTGATGGACAATATTCATGTCTACCAAATGCAGCAGAACTTTTCAGAGGGAAGTTGTAGCTGATCATTTGTGTTGTGAAATATGGAGGTTAAAATGCTTCTATGGAATAGCATAAGAGCATAAAAAATGACTCTTACACTTCACTAGCTCCTGGTTCCAATAAAGGATGTCTGACATAGCACAGCAAACTTCACGTGCACTATTATGAAATGCAACACTGCCACCTCTAAGCACTCTGTATAAGTTACAATACACACAGGACCTGTGCTGAGCTAATGTTTTTGAGATGATGTAAAATGTTTATGAAATCTGTCTGCTATCAAAATCTTCACAGGACGGCGACTTTTTGTACTTTCTCATAATCTCAGAAACAATGAGCTTTGCTTTTTGTCCAAAAACTGCCAATACCAATGGTAGAATCTTATGGTTTTAAGTCAGAAGCATCATGTGTGATGGGGAAAGTTTCTTATTAACAAGGTACAAACTAATTGCAAAAGGTATTTTAACAGTGGATAATTTTTCTTTGGTATGTGCTATTTACACATCAAAAAAAATGATGTTCCAAACTTCAGCATAAATATATGAAAACCTAAAAATACCTGCCAATATGGAGAAAACAGAGATTATAATAAAAATAATACTAATGAGGAGATGAGTGGTAAGATTGGAGACATGAAATACAAAACTTTGCCAAAACAAATGTTAGTTGTATGAGGATATGGCATTACAGACTAAGAAAAACAAAAGTCAAAATGTATTATGCAAATGCCAAAGAAAAACATGTTTCTGAGCTTTGTGGGGATGCTGTTGAAAGAAAGACATTTGTTTTCCTCATAGAAAAGGGTAACAATGTACAGTTATCTTCAAATCTGTATCCATCTTTGTGATGGCTGCTGTCATGGACCAGCACATCTCTTGTCCTCCATGGCAGCTTTTAATGCAGCAATTCTACCAGCCAGGCAGACTTCAAGTCTCGAGGGATACATCTAAAAACAGGAACAGCAGACTTTTGTACGATTGTAAATTCTCTGCTTTCAGCTCACTGATCTTCCAAATAAAGTTTGGAATAAATCCTTCTTTTGCAGTTGTCACGCAAGGCCTTGGCTCACACGACACACCTATCCGCAATCCTCTGTTTCAAAACCAAGTTTTTAAGAACAGATCTAACTTGCAAACTTCTTGAATCATCACGAGGAACCAGACATGGACAAGAAATTTTTGGATAGCATGTTCTTTCAAAAGTTTCTGTAAAACTCTGTGCAATATATAGGGGAGTCTAGCATGTATTTTTAAATATACTACAAGGATAAAAGAACTGCTACATAAATGAAATGTATGGGGCATTTCTTTAAATTTGTATAGCAGACAGAATCCTGCAAATCACTCAAAAAGGGTATTTCTGTTACATATGCCTCTACATTTCCTGCAAGATTAAAACAAATGCACTTGCATATTTCTCATTAATTTTACCTTGGCAATAGTCATAGGACTATTCCATTAGTATTATCTCTATCCAACAGACTTAAACAGAGAAGAGCTCTGCAGCCTTCTGATGTCTCATCAATTCATCCTGACTAGTGAAAAAATACAGAAGTATATTAAAATTATATTTGTACTTGTATTAATTTATCTTACCTTTTTATGGAGAGTTTCAAGGGAACAAAGCCATGATTAAATATCTTTAAATCATCATAATAATTTTTATAAATCTCATCCATTTTCTTTGGAATCCTCAGAGTAGAACACTGAGAGACATTTGATGCTACTGTTGCTCACTTGAAATATGGTCATTTTGTTATTTTAAGGATACATACATTATACAGACCTACAGAGCATGAGGACTTTTCATATGACTGGAAATTAGCACATGTTTACCCATTTTGCTAAACCAAGATTACTCTTAGCCAATCTAAAACCACTGGTGAATTTTGTCCATGAGCTCTGGTGCATTTCTCTAACCCGTAATATAATTACATAATTCTCCCTGTTTAGGTCTAACTTCTGGGTGGAATGTTAGATTTGAGTAATTATAATGCCTCCACACTTCACTGACCTGCAGAAGAGGTACTACCTACAGTGTTCTATATATAATTCCATTATTATATCATAGGAACAGATCTCCTGGTATGAAGAAAGTTTCACAGTAAATGCCAATATAATAGAAAGGCAAAAAATCAGCACTTGTACATGAAAATGTAGTAGTTGAGTGTGTACCTTTTGCCGCATTGTGGTCACGTTGTCACTACTTCAGTTATCAGGCCAAAGGACAATCCAGATAGCTGGTAATTCAATACCAATCAACTAACTCTAAAGAGGACAGTTTGTGCTTTTGAAATACATTCCTGCAATGAAGGATTTGAGAGAGGAGATATCAGGGAAAATAGGTATGTTGATGGAAGATAACCATAACCTCAATAGGACTGAAGGCACAGGGAGTAGTGAGAAAGCATTGAGGGGAACCTAAGCAAAGTTATGCCTGAACACATGGAGCTTTGCCTTGGAATGGGTGACAAGCCAATCAAGATCTTATTTTAAGGATTAGAGGCTAGACCTATGAGGATTACATTGTGGTAGGTATCTGCTACAGACTGCTTGATTAAGTAAAGAAGGTAAATGAAACATTGGGGCAGCTGAAGGAAGCCTTACTATTGCTTATTCTGGTTACTCTTGAGAGACTTTAACCACTGTGACACCTGCTGGAAGAACGATATGGCCGGGCATGAAAAATCCAGGGACTTCCACAGTATGTTGAAGACAATTTCTTGATCCAGCTGACTGACAAGTGGTCTGGGAATATGTTTTTCAAGGGGTCAAGGAATGTGAAGAACTAGACTGGCTTTGGTTACGGCAACCACGAAAATGAGAAGTTCAAAATCCTGAGAGAAGAAAATTGGACAAACCGTAGCAGAAAAACCCCTGAACTTGATAGCAGATTTTGGCTTGTTTAGGAATATGCTTAATGGGATCTCATGGAATACAGCCCTGGAGGGCTGTGGAATAATGGATAGGGTTAAAAAGGGGCGCAGGAGAGCTGGTTGATCTTCAGAGGAAAGGCACTCAGTTACTTTTTTGCCTCAGTTTTTACTGCTGAGGCTTGTCTGAAGGTTTCCCAGGTGCCTTGCTTGGAGCCTATGAGCAGAGTCTCTGGGAATGAAGCAACACCCATGGTAGAAGAAGCTAATGTCAGGGAGTACCTGAGGAAACGGGGTGAGACAGGGTGCATCCAGCAGTTAAGAAAGCTGGCTCTTGTCACCAAGAGGTCTCGCTCAGTTTTGAAAGTTCATGACAATCAGAGGAGATTCCTAATGACTGGAAGACAGGAAACGTCACATCCATTTCCAGGAAATGGAAGATCCAAGAAACTACAGGCCAGTTGGCTCCACCTGAGTCCCTGGGAAGGTTATGCACCAAATCCTCCTTGAAGCCCTGTCCAAGAACATGAGGCATGAAAAAGTCACAGCAAGAAGCCAGTGTGAATCTACCAAGGGCAAAGAATTCCTCCCTAAGATGTCAGTTTTCTATGATGGAATTACTGGATCTATGGATAAGGGGAGAAAAGCATCTGTTGTGCATCTTGACTTCAGCAAGGCCTTCAGCACAGGCCGCAGTATTCTTTATAGCCAAACTGGTAAAATAAAGGCTGGGTAAACGGACTTCAAGATGAGTGAAATGTTGTCCTGACTGCCAGGCCAAAGGGTTGTCACTGATATGCCAATTCCCACTGGTGGCCTGTGGAAAGCGGCATCCCTCAAGGGTCAGTACAGGGGCCAGTACTGTTAAATGTCCTTATAAATGGTTTGGATGGGAGGAACAGAGTACATTCTCAGCAAATTCACAGATTATTCCAAACTGGGGATCTGTTGATACACTGGAGGCTGGAACTGCTGTTCAGAGAGATTCAGTCTGGAAAAATGGGCTGACAGAAACCTCATCCAGTTCAACAAAGGCAAACGCTAATTCCAACATCTGGGATGAAATAAGCTCACACATCAGGACAGTCCAGACACTGGACAGAAAGCAGGAACCTACAATCAACATGACCCTTGAGAGGCACACAACCTCTAAATATTACACTGCAATTACAATATCATATAGCAAATATTCTGTTAGTAGCAAGCTGATTCTGCGGTGTTACTCAAAAGACTTCATAGTAATTTTTTATCTGTTCCCTGTAGCTGCTACAGCAAAGAAATTTACATAATCTGTGAAAATTAAGAGAACAAGACACTTGGCAATAAATAGGACAGAGATGACAATATTATGTTAAGCAGAACTAAACTAGAGTATTATAAATTAGAATCGCATGATTCTTCTGCAGCTCTTGCCTCTCTAACTTGACTATGATAAGCCATTTTTGCATCAAGTACATAAGCTGTAGTTCATCTGTGGTAATTTTTAAAACCTTGTGTGTAAATGCTGATGTGTTTCTTGGCTAGAATCTTGCACGTACACTTCACTACAAAGACAACTAAACTATACTAAATTATTTGCTTATATACCTAACACTAGAATAGCCTATAAATGGATGCATACATCATCTGAATCTATTAAGAACCTTAATTTCTCAACAAAATATTAATTGTATCTTTAGATCGATTTTATTATTAGAAAACTTAGCAAATATCAGTGCCTTTTCTAAGAAATTACTGGTTAAGGCAGAGTCAAATATTGTTTTTCCATCAGAGACAGCAATGAAAAAAATATTAAAGAGAATTAATGGAAGCAAGATAAAACTGAAAATGTTAAACTGAAAAAATGGACGAATACATAATAGTGATTGCATTCTTAGACACCTTTTAAAAGCTCAAAAAAAATATCAAGAAATTTAGTGAGACATTTTTAGGGCACAAGTGTACTACTGAATGAAGGAATAAAGGAATGTGAAAACAATATAGTATTAAAATGTATTGTGGACAACTCCAAGCTCATAATAACAAAACCCTCCTCCCAAACTGGTGAAGTTTTGAAGCCTGTTTATTAAAATTAATTGAAATGGAATATATAATTTTGCCCTGGCACTGTGTAAAACCAGTGAAAACTTCACTGGTTATCTTTGAATCCTACTAAATTCCATTTTCAAAGTAGTTAAGAACACAAGTCTTTACTTTTTATCAGGAACATTTGTGTACCCAAATAACCACAACACTAAGAAAAAATCTCCCCTCTTGGTATAAATTCGAGTTCATAGAAAAAGTCTATAGCCATTAAACGCCTGACATTCAGAGATATTCAAGACTTGCAAATTCCTACATTCACCTAAGAAATCCCACAAAACCAAAAAAAAAACCACCCCAAACCCAAACAAAACCCCAATTATATTAAAGGTGAACAGCTCAAATTCTCAGCATATGACAAAAGTGTATGAATTTTCACACACATTCAGTCCATCTAGGCCAATATCCTGAGCTCGTGGTCACAGTCGATTACTGAGATGAAAGCACAAACCCCAAAAGTAGAATACAGAGTTGGAGTAAACTGTCTTGAGAAAATGACTTGAAAACAAGTCCACACTCAAGTGCAGACTAAAACTGAGAGTTTGACAGTCACTGGATGACTTTCTCTGGTCTGGCTGTGTATGTGTTCCAGTTGTTTAGCACCAAGAAAGCTGGAATATATCAGCTTCAAACTCCTCTTTCAAACTCCATTTCCAAAATTAACTTAAGGGCAAAGAAGATCCAACCTGATGCTGTTTTTCTGAACACATGAGAACCTCCTAACAAAGATAATTTAGAAATTGGTCCATATAGTTTCCCATGTTTAATCAAGTAGACCTAGTAGATCAGAGACAGTAAAAACAAACAAATTAACTAACAAAGATAGGACATTAAATCTTCAAAGTATTTGTGAAGCTCCAAGTAATGTGATGATTGAATACTTGACTAAATGCTGCATATTATGTACAAGCCTCCCTGAAAATGCCCATTTCATCTGTTCTAATGTTTTACTTTTCTTCCCACACAGGGATCCCACATACCCCAGCTGTGCCTCCTCAGATCTGTACAACACTGGTTCAGACTATCCAAAAATTTCAACTGTTCCAGCTATCGCAGAAAATAACTGGGGCCAGCTGAATGTCAGGATGCAACTAGTTACTATTATACTACTACTTCTTCTTTGTAAAGCATCTGACTGTAGAAGGACAAGGAATAGGAGTCTGAGAAACAATGAGAGGGAAAACATCTTAAGGAGAGCATCTAGCACTGTTAAGCGCAATGCCCAAGGCCTGACATGTGATATATACACTTACCTCCATGAGAAATACTTAGATTGTCAGGAGAGAAAATTAATTTTTTTGGGACCTGATTGGCCAGAAGATATAAAACACATGCTGCTAGCAAGAAACAGGATTCGTAAATTGAAGAATAATATGTTTTCCAAGTATAAAGCACTGAAAAGTCTGGATTTACAACAGAATGATATATCAAAAATTGAGAGTGAGGCTTTTTTTGGTTTGAATAAACTTACCACACTTTTACTTCAGCATAACCAAATTAAGAGTTTGTCTGAGGAAATTTTTATTTATACACCCAGTCTAAACTACCTACGCCTTTATGATAATCCCTGGCATTGCAACTGTGAACTAGAAACCCTTGTTACAATGCTACAGGTTCCAACAAACAGGAATTTGGGAAATTATGCCAAGTGTGTACACCCAATAGAACTGAAAAATCAAAAGCTAAAGCAGATAAAAGCTGATCAGCTATGTAGTGAAGAGGACAGGCAGGACCCCAGAAACATAAAAAGGGAGAAGCCTGAACCTGTCAAACCAGAATTTGATTCCTCTTTGTGCCACATGTATGTGTTTCCTGTACCAACTCTGAACTGCAAAAGAAAAGGTTTGTATCTATCATTTTAACTGAATTAATGATTTTAATATTCTTTTTCCGTTACCACATTTATTTACATATTATTTACTGCAAACAAATATAGTACTAGTACTCGCTTTACTTAAATTCATACTTTCAATTGTTTTTCTCTCATAATTAGTAGCAATTAGTAGGAATTCTTTCTGCATTTTTTTCTCTGCTTTGCAGCCCCAATTTCACAGATATTCCTTAGTGTTCAAGATAGCCAACAAAAAGCAATAGGAACAAACCTTGGCATATTGCTTAAGTTACTGAAGGACCGGCATCTTTGTTGTCTGATTTGACAACTATAAACATGCTCATCAGTCAAATTAAAGCTGTGCTGAAACTGCTGAACACATAGAGAATAGCACAGAGAGTCTTTTCTTCTTTGCAGGGTACAAGCACAAAGCTAGCAATAAGTTTGACAGAAGTGAGCTGTGAAGCAGGGCTGGGGCAGCCAGCTGTGCTTGCAATGCCCACAGGAACCTGGTTGCAAAGGAAAGCCACTGCATCCTCGTATTTGCTGTGCAAGATTTCTTCTACTAAGTGAAGAAATTGTGTGCTTGTGTTCCCAAAGAAATACCTCCCCTGTGTTCTTCTTCCCAACACACAGCAAACAATACAAAGCTAAAGGGCCTTCATGAAATGTTTTTCAGACACTTGGATCCGTTCCATTCCTAAATGCTTCTCAGGCTCCTAAAAGCCACAGTTAAGCCTTAAGGGTAAACCAGATGGGGTATATATCAACACAAAAATGCACATTTATTTGTGCTTTATATTTCCCATATTTTATCCCATGATGAAACAAAGCAAACAACAAAACAATTCAGAAGAGAATCATTCTTTAACATAACAATTCTGAAATAAGAAGCATTACTGGAAGCAGCCAACATTGTGAGTTTTTTTTCCCAACTTTTTCAAAGCTTAGTCTGCAATACCAGATCACTGTAGTATGCTTTGATCAACTAAACTTCCGTTTGCTTTAGGAGTGACTTAATTTTATGTAAAAATCTCAGCATGCCCTTACTCTTGCACCTTAATGCCAGAGACAAGCTCAGAGTCCAGTATGAGGAGATAATCAAGAATTCACAATTTCAGTATTTGATTACTATGTATGTCATAAAAATGGTCCATGTTTTTTTCTTTTTTCCACTCTGTTGAATTCCTTTCTTCTTCCTATGGCTCACTTTTCTCTTTGTTTTGCCATGCAGCTGCTACATCTTTTTTATTAATGATTTTGCCACTTTACCGGCTAACATTTATTAATTTTTTAATATTCACCTACCTTATCTTTCTTTGTAGATAGGAGTTTAATTATTAGATTAAAGAGTATGATCTTAATTATCCTTTTTAAGATCTTAATTATATCATTACTTTATGTCTTCAGTAAACTGCGCTATTGACCAAAAACCAGGCATATATTATAATCTTAATATAAGCAAAGGCTGACTTTACAGCTCTCCCCATTTAGTGGTATCAAAGAGATGAGCTGAATACATGAATATACTCTAAAATTTCTGGCACAAAAAATATTACTTTTTTTTCTCTAAGTTCACAGAAACATTCACTGTGGTTTGATCTTCATGGGAGTTTCACGGGGGTTTAGGGTATTTAAAAATGGTTTATTGTCTTTGGTACTAATAATGAAGGAATAAAATCACTTCAGCCTCTACATGAGTGTACTAGAAGGGTACAGGGACTCCCTCCTTCAGGTCAAGAACTAAATAGATCAGTCCAGAACTTCCTGAATGTTTAGCATGGACACAGTGAGTATGTTCCAATATTTTTTAGGAAGTACCAGATCTACTGTGCATATGCTTAACAGCTGGATGCAGATATCCCGTGGATATTTGGCATTTCTGAACATATGGTAATCTTTGATGAAAGCATTGTACTTACTGTCTTTGTATATGATTACTGTACAGCAGATGCACAATTTCATTGGCATTTTCATCAGAAATAGGAGTATAATGCACACAAAATCCTGGGAAAACACAAAAATTTCTTTAATCCATGTGGACAAGATTTCAGAGTAGAAAAAAGGGTGCCTCAGTTGCCAAACCAGTAAGATGACACGAAAAGCTGCAATCCATTATTGCTTTACTGTGGAGGGGATGGAAAGACAAGTAGTGTACCAGAGTGTGAATATCTCTAAAAGAGGTATGACAACAGGCCAGGAGCTTTCAGTTAATGTCAGAAAGCTCATGAAAGAAACATCTTAAAAATACATTTAACCACGTATATGTTCTCTTTAATTATTTGCCTATATCTCATCAGCCCAGTGATATGCCAGACCTTTCAGTACTCCAGAATGAAATACATTATGCCCTTCATTCTGTTTTACAAATAAAAAAAATAAAAACATTTGGAAGCAAAAGCAATTTCTGTTTGCTTTGCTGCAAAGAATTTGTATTTACAAGAACAGTTGAAAAAACTCTGCTTTCTAGTACTGCCAAGCCCTCCAAGTCTCTAAATATAAGCACTATTTGCATTCATTTGGTGACAAATAGGCCCTGAAACTTTGACATCTGCACAAGCAGGAAGCCATCCAACTACAGCAGGCTGGAGTAATTATAATATCTATGTACTTATAATACCAAAGCTCTGCTCATAATCAGATATAAGACTGGAAGACTCTGATATGTTGCTTTAGTCTCAAAATATCTGATTCACTGGACTTTTCCAGAACTTCAGAAGTACTGTGAGCACACAATTTCAGCACAGATCAGAAACTACTTGCTTTCATTCCAAGATGGTCAAATAACAGATAACACTCTTTTTTTTTTTTTTTTCTGACAGGGCAGAATGAGAACTCTTATTGAGCAAATATAATCCTGGATATTTGGTTTATTAACATTACCCTGAGAGGATTCAAACCACAGTCTGCACTTCTCAAGCACATGCCCTGACTCCTGGACTAGGAGCTATTCTTTCTGGAACTCTTTTGCCAGGAACACTGAGGATATGAACACAGATGACTGAGAGGTCCATGGCTACTTTGGTGCCAATGATACCACTAGGATAGAGAAGTAGACAGAATGCCACTATGCTGCCTGGATGCTTTTTTATATAGTTACTCTGGTTTCTTTTCTTTAAATGATCAAGCCCTTCACAAAGATTTTTTATTAGTATAGTATCTTTACTATATACCCTATTCCTATGTGAATGGTCTAGTTCCATTAAAATAAAAATATAAAACACAGTAAGAGCCTTTACCCTGCCTTTACTGTAAGAGAACAATTTCCACATATAGACAAAGAATTAAATTTAGAAGTTGAAAAAATATGGTGACTCTAGTATAAGGAATAAAAGGGCAAGAAAACATAAAACAATGCTAGACTGACAAAACTCTGACTGGCATGCAACTGTGATGGCTGAGCAGTAAGAATAATCTAAAGCTGATAAAAGTTATGTCTTTTTCATTTTCTAAGATTTAAAGAAAGTTCCAGGTAACATACCTCCAGATATAGCTAAACTTGATTTGTCCAACAACAAAATTAGACAACTACGAGCCAAAGAGTTTGAAGATGTCAGTGAACTGAAGATATTAAACTTAAACAGCAATGGAATAGCTTATATTGATCCTGGTAAGAATAATTTAAAATATTTATTAAAAAGTGATTTCTATTTTATTAATTATTAACTTTGATCATGTCTCTAACCAGATACAAATGTAGGGGAAAATGGATTTTAAAATCTAGAAGCCAAAAAAAAAAAAGTAATAACTGTATAATTATGAAAATATTTTCCATTTGTAGGTAATGCATGTTTTTCCTGTCAGAGATATGCATGTTTTCTTCTAAGCTATCTTTATAAGGTACCAATAACTATTCTTCTATTGACTAGCTGCTTTCTCAGGCCTCAACAACTTAGAGGAGCTGGATCTCTCAAACAACAGCTTGCAGAATTTTGAATATGGAGTATTGGAAGATCTTTATTTTCTGAAAATACTGTGGCTGAGAGATAATCCTTGGAGATGTGACTACAACATTCATTATCTTTTTTACTGGCTGAAGCATCACTACAACGTTCACTACAATGGCCTAGAATGCAAAATGCCTGAGGAATATAAAGGGTGGTCTGTTGGAAAATATGTTCGAAGTTATTATGAGGAGTGCCCAAAAGACAAGCTTCCCATTTATCCAGAAACTTTTGATCTGGACAAAGATGATGAGGAATGGGAAAGACACAAAGAGCAAACAGTTCAAACAGTAAAGAAGCACGGTGTCATTGTCACCGTGATAGGCTAATAACTCTTTTTTTTTTTTTAGTACATTTAAATATCTGATACTCTGAAAAAGAAAAACATGCTGTTTACATTTTTTGCTAATTATACTGATTGTTTGTAAGACTATCTGCCTGTAAAGATTTCTGTGTATTGCAGATAATAACTACAGAATGGCATTAGTTATCCAGCATCCTTAATCCAGTAATTGTTTCTGATGATTTGTTCTGGACACTTGTGAAATATTTTTGGTAAATATTTGAAACTATAGTGTAGAAATCAATAGACACAAATGTACATAATGTAGTGGGGAGGAGTTGTCCTATGTATGAACACATCTTATGTGTTCACACAGAAATAGCTGCAGGATTGTGACTAAGACACATTTTTCTTGAATGTATTGACAGTTCTCTGTATTTATCAGTTTCCTGAAATATTCCCAGAAGGCATTTCAAAGATTTTTGTATTGATTTCCTTTTGTTTTATTGTATACCAAAAAAACCAAACTGAAGACTAACCTTAAATACAGTTCTAGAAAAACAGGAATAGCAGTTGTGATACTGATTAGGATTCAAACACAGAAGGTGGGTTCTACTTGCTGATTTACCAGTGTTCCTGTTCACTCTTGAGTGAATAATTCAGCCTCTGCCTCTTCTGCACCTGTGTTGCGTTAAAGCCATGAGTAGCCAAGACATGGTTGGTTGCCAAGATCCAGCTCCACATGCTCATAATTGCCTTGTTTGGATTTTGAGGTAGGCAGAGCTGAAATCTTTCTAGGAAGAATTTTAGGTTGTCGTATCTGTTTGACACAGATCACATGACATCACTTCCAGGTGACGAGGATCACGTGAAGGATGCTGTGCTCTGCATCCAACACTCCAGTGCCCATCCAAACTGAAGGTAAGTGTGCTTTGGAGAGCTCACTAGAAGTGTGGGAAATTCTCAAAGTTCACCCTTCCCTTGGCTCATTTGTAAAATTCACATTACAGCACCTCCTTATCACACATCTGCCTATGTGAATATATATTGATTAAACCCTGTGATTGCCCTAATGCTACAATAACAGAGCTGTACAGATGCCTCAGATAGGTAGATGATATCTCTAAAGATAAAATTCCTTGCTACATAATACACTCAGGACAGTAAGAAATGTGTAACTGCAGGGTAGATATTCAGGGCCAAAACTTTAAATTTCTCTTGGCTATCACAGAAGAAGTTCTGGAAAACTCTGGGGAGAAAATTTGCTCCTTTAAAGATCTGCAGACGATTGCGGTGTTTTTGCATTCTTCTGGTGCTTTTGCCACAAGCCCAAAAGGTCACACATTTTGTTTTTCAAGTGCAATACAAAGCACTCAGTGCTTTTGTGCTAACATGAAATAAAAGAACTACATAAAGGAAAAATTCAGGAGTTATTATGGATGGGAGGAATGCCAAAGAATCTCAAAGCAAACACATCCTATTATTAACTGCATTCCTTCATGTCCTCCTTTATTCAGATTAAGGATATATTTAATGGTGCTTTACTGATAAAACTGAATAATTTAGTCATTTCTTCCACAACATCTTTCAAAAACTTTATAGCAAAAATACAACAGTATCTGACTCATCCCTGTTCCTGGAAATATCTTAAGTATATCTCAACTATTAAAGGTTAATCCTGATTAGATGGAACAGAGAGGAAAATCCCATTTGGCCAGCTATATTCACTACACGGAAACTTAACAGTGTTGAAAATTAAAATAAAAAAATCTGTCACAAGTAGTAGCCAGCATTAAGTGAATTTGTCCTCCTCCTCTCACATTCTGGAGGATTATTTCAGTAGAGAAGTACTGGGATTGATTGAAAAGGACAGACAATGAAACCACAGTAGAACATCTGTTACTGGCAGCACAGTCAATGGAGAAAAGCTGAGTAGGAAAAAATGCATTTATAAACCATACTAAGTTAATTTCTGCAAAGAGTCAGTACTAGGAAAAAAAAAAACTAGCTTAAGGTAGGCTGAAGTCTGGATAGAAAAGGCAATCTAGGAAAGGAATATGGGATAAAATCTGTGTGAGAAACCTGTGATCTCTGTGGTCAGCAAAAGGTACCAAGTGGAAAAGTAGTGGAGTAAGACAGAGGACCAAAAGCAGTGGCCTAATTGCTGTTGTTCAAAGGCCCTGGGGATTCCCAAACAGATCATGAATGACCTCTTGGGACCAAGGCTAAAACCTGTGGTACACACTGATAAATAGGACAATAGTTCAGTAGAGCCAGAGTTAGGGGAGGGGTGTGATCATTCAGGTTTCTCAGACATTGGCATCAGAATGTGCTGCATCTGCTGAGGTTCGTGAGCTGAACATCCTGCCTGTATCCAACAGCACAAGATATTTGGTGACAGCTATTAAGTGTGAAATCTGTGAGGGAGGGACATATCAAAAAGGAACATTGTTCAACAGCTACCCTGCAAATAAAAGTTTCCATGTGAACTTGTGAAATCAGTGTCAGCTCCAAAGCTCCATGAAAGAGCAGATCTGATTAGGCACCTGGGAATCAACAAATGGAAAGACTTCTAGCAGTGAAGAGAAGAATGGCCTGAAGTTTTGAATGCTGGAATTTTCCTTAGATGGCCTCTGAAGCCTTCAAGGAGTAGCTGGAAGTTCTATTCTTTTTTCTTTCACTATAATTTTATTCCTTACTGTCTAAGTTATTGCACATTTCAGTTTTTTCAATGATACAAGAGAATTGTTATAAAATAGATACAGAACTATTCAAGTGGTGATTTAGTTCCCTATAATTAAAAACAAGTGTGTGTGCTTGGGGGAAGCTCTTCCCTAGCTGGAACCTGTTAAGAGTTTTCTGCATGTTGGCATTTTCAGACACCCACACTGAGGATCTGGCAGAACAGACAGCAATTGCAACTGCAAATAATATAAGAACACAACAATGGAAATATGAGATTGGTGCAAGGGTAATATAGGCTAGCATGTTCTCCTGACAGTGACTAGTAGCAAATTCCTCAAGAAAAGACTGTATGAACAGGAAAAGCATAAAGGAGTTATGAAGATGATGCAGAAGGAGGCAGCACAAGGAAAAAGAGAATAATATATTTGAAAACCACATATATGGGGGAAATGACTGACAATTGATAAAAGCTTCAGCATTATGGGGTTAACTGCTATTTCTCTGAGCTTCTCAAAAATGTACTGTAAAGTACATCCTCCATCAAACACCACAGTCACAAACCACAGTTTAATGCTGACATCGCTGTGTTTCTGTACTATTCACCAAAGTCCCACAAGCACTTCCACATCTAAAAGAAAATCATGGGCATTCCTCTTCCTTTATATGCTCTTTGAGTCTCTCCTTTGGGTAATTTTTCTCTTGATTCTCCTTCTTTCTCTGTCCATATCCAGGAAATAATTGCATGGTAGAACTGCATGAAGACAATTGCCTTGCCTTCCTGACATGCAGCACATGTACCAGGAGTGCTGTCTTAAGGGATAAACCACAGTGTGCCCTTCTCTGCACACAGCCACATGAAACACAGATCAGATTATTTTGTACCATATTTTGCCGTGACAGAGTGCAGGAAAAATGAATAGATCTGTCAATACTATGACCACTACTGGAACTAAAACACTTCAAAAAGCTTCTGAGGAAATTTTAGCTCCTGCACTATGAATATGAGCTGCAGCATTTAGATGAAGTTCCCACTCGCACATGGAAGGCAAATGATTCTCTAAGATCACTGAGTAGGTGGAGAAATACCACAGACAGCTGAGCTATAATCCATGCATCTCATATAGTGATTTTTCTTTGGCACAGTAACACACTGATTTGCCAAAAAGTCTGAGCTGGAATCATATTACCATTGGCATGCAGATATTAGACAATGACTATTATTTCATGAATACACCACAGATCAAAGTTAGAGTACACAAAAACAATTTTTAAAAACTGCAGATAATTAATTTACCAAAAAAAAATTAATATGATTAGCCAGCTGAACATATCTAAACCACAGTTAATATAATTTCCTGCTTTAACACTAACAATAACTCCATGTTGCCAAAATCTGTGCAATTTTGGATTAATTTGAAAAGATGAGGTCAGAACTGTAGCTTGGGGAAGTTCAAATGGAAGAGTTTATCACATCTGTAGCCTATAACTGAACAGATAGTTCAACTCAGTGTGTTAGCTGAAAAGATGTCAAAGAAGAGAATATTAATATGATTTTCATCATATTGATCATCACTAAAAAAAGATAGAAAAATAGTTTCCCAGCAATCTTTCCAGCTTCCACAAGAGCTTCAAAAGAATGGCACAAGTAGGCTGTATGATAATATCAGTGAGTTTTAACACAAAAACATATGCAATTTATCTAAATAGAAATAGTGCACTGATTTATATGTGTTTCATGCCTAAAAAGAATTCCTGTGTATCTTCAAAGTTAGGAGAAACAGCTTTATAAATCAATGTTTTCTAAAAGCCCCTACAGACTGTCACCTATGACTCACTACAATTTGTTTAAAATAGCACTGAGTAGATGCAAGCGGACATAATCCTTGATTTTGAGCCTACAGAAAACATTATCAACAAAAATGGAAAATGTATTGCCTATAGGTACACAAATTGAATTTAGTGTCTTTGATATGTAAGAGAAATGGAAATGGAAGACAACCAACATACTGATGTTCAAATAGATAAAATCAACACTAGATATCAATCAGTTAAATAATGTGACAGAAAAGGCAGTTTGTCCATAAAATTCTATCACAACTGTTCTTTACATGTTTTTAGTTCTAAACACATTAAACATTAATATGATTTCAGTTGTGTACACAAATACATAAGGAAAACAAAATCATAGAAGGATTTAACATTTCTAAGTACATAACCCAAAAAGGAGGTGATGTGGCTGGGTATGATTTATTTTGGCTCGCTTTCTTTATTAGCTGTCAAAGTTCATTATGATATTGGATTAAATTCTTTCACTAAACAACAATGCTGGTATCACTGAGAATGTTATTTTATCCTGTGATTTAAAAGCCAAGACCGTGATCACATACACTTTTTATTCTTGGCCAATTGGTTTTTTTCATCACCGATCTAGAGAGCAAATTGTTCTCACCCGTAATTACACAGTCACTTTCTAAAACAAAACAAATCATACTGAAATTATTAAAGGCTCATGGGGGGCTCGTACCAATGTGTAAAAATACATGATGGATGGGTGCAAGGATGGAACCAGGTTCTTCCAGTGGGGCAAAGTGACAGAGGAGACAAAAGACAATGGGCACACACTGAAACACTGGAGGTGCCATCTAAACACCAGGGAACACTTTATACTATGAGGGTGATGGTCCTCGGCAACCAATTCTAGGTGAGCCTGCTTGAGCCAGGAGTTGGACCAGATACCTCCAGAGGTCCCTGCCAACCCCAACCATTCTGTGATTCTGTGATAATTATCTCAGGAGAGTTGGATTCTGTCATTCTGTTATAATAAAGCACATGTTTGCAATCCAATCTTATTTGTCACATGACAGCATTTCATACATAATACAAACCATTCTATGGCATTCTAGCAATGTTCAGTCACAGGGACACGGCTGGGCCTCAAGACTGGAATGAAGGAAGGAGGGCTGCAGTTAAAGTAGTTTTACAGATCTCATACTCACATCGCATCATTATGGCTGGACATACAGAGAAAAATACAGGCAACAAAATGAGACAATGGAGAACCATGGAGTGAAGAGAATTACAATTAAAAAGAATAGGAAATAATACTTACTGATACTTTAAAGCTAGGTCAGTGAAGAGAATAGCAGCCTCACACAATTATTCCCACATAACAGATATGGATATGGATGACATTTCTGCATAATATTTACTACGTTTACATATGAAAATGTCCCATATCCATAACCATTTGCAATACTGAATTATTTACTACCTCATATGCTGAAATATAAATATCTGATACACAACACTCAAAAATGTGCAGTTCTAAGTATGAAGAAGAAACCAGAAAGGAACACATTTAATAAAATCCCATGTCACTTTCGCTAAAGCAACTTTTATAGAGAGAAAAGTTTTATGCTTGTAATGTAATTATTTTCATACCTGTACAATAATACATCAATGGCAACAGTTTAAACTTGGTATGGTAATTGGTTGATAGCAAAACCACAAAAATCTTTGTAATTTTATTCCATGTCCTGTCACTGAAGAGAATTTTTTTCTTAATAATATACATTTTCAAAGAATTTTCACTTAAGATATGTATGTTAATAGTAAGATGTCAGCATGAAAACAGAGCAAAAATTCCACTGTGGTTTATAGAAGAGTATTCCCATATTAGCTATGAAACTTTCCATACAATAATGCATACAATAACACCTGGTTTTCATTATAGCAGTATAGTAAGTATGATTTGAAATATGCTCCAGAAAAATGATTGCATACTCTGTACAGGGGTCATTCAAACCATACAGTCACAAGAGAAAATCTGAGACAAATAGAGGCTTTGAGACTCAAACGAGTGTTGCATGCAGAAGCAATACAAACAAAGCCTTTCTAAAAGTAAGGAAATAATTGGAAATTTTGTTTCACTTCTGGCAATCAACATATCTAAGAAGTGAAGAAAGAGTGACTACCTGTCTAAGTGTAGAGTGCATGGATTACTGAAGTGTAGATTACCTCGGTTATACTGAAATGTGCTTTATAATAAATGAGTCACTAAAAATTGTTAGAATAAAGAAGGGGTGTTCTTTAAGAGAAACTTTTTATTTTGATTTATACTCTGTGCAGTTCTACTGAAATGAACTGGACTGAAAAACATATCAACCAGAACCCACTTTTATCACAGAGATCAAGCTCAGTTGAAAGAAACATGTACAAATCAAGAGTATTCTACCAAGACTTAAAAAGATTTTCTGCTTCAACCTATAGAAACTATCAAAAGGCCATAATTCATTGGCTAAAAAAGGACAAGAACAGGTAGAAAAATAGTTGATAATGTGTCTTTTACCACTAGCACTTAAGCACATATGTAATACATTCAGGTAATTTGCCTGCTCCCAAAATATGCTGCTGTCCAACAAGCTGTCTCTGTTCACTTCATATAAACTACTCAAAACAACTTTAAAAATCAAGTTTTCTAGCTTTATGTTCTTATTCTGGAATCTTGGGAGCTTGCTATAGCCATACTCATTTTAAAGATATTTAGGTGGTTCAGAATGCAGCTGGGGACTTGCAAACATTTGTTAAGGTGCAGAAATGTGTAGGCCCTCTTCAATTGCAAATTCTTCCTCTACATCCCTTCAAAGACCTGCATCCATGATAATTTTAGCTGGATCCATCACAGACTTCTCTAACCAAAAGTCTGTTTAATTTGGACATGTGGATTATTTCCTTAACTTCAAAACTCAACCTAATTTAAAACTCAGTGTCAAGACCACAGTAGCCACCTCTAATGCACAGTAATCATTTTCTGTCAATAACCCAACATCAGGGTACTGTGGTACCACTGACTTTTTTGGGAAACTATAATTTCCAAAGCAAATGGCTTCCAGCTGGCCCTGAGGACAGATCTTGTCCAGCTGTAAATACAAACTGGCAGATATTTTTTTTCTGCACAAGAGCAGAACAGAAAGCTACAATAAATGATAGCATACTAATAATTATATTGATTAAATACCCTGTGATTTTGAAATGACCCATCACCAAATATAATCCACAGTGCCAGAGACAATAAAAGATCCCTATCGTAGGTTCTAGAACTTTGAGAAGTCCAGGCATGTTTTATTTTCCACTTGCTCAGAGCAGACAGATTTGGCCTGGAGAAAACAACACCCAGTAACAATCTCCTGTGGAAGGAGATTGCTATCTACATACTGGATTCACCAAAAAGAGAACATTACGATTCACAGAGGGAGAGAAAGAAAGAGAGAAAGGAAGAGCAAAAGGAAGAGAGAAAGGAAGAGCAAAAGGAAGAGAGAAAGGAAGAGAAAAAGGAAGAAAGAGCTCTGCTTTTCTGCAGCAGATGGTTAGGTGCTCAGCTAGAGCAAACCTCTGGTCAGTCTTCTAAATAGAAGAGGTCTTTCTGCAATTCCCATACCGAAAAAAATAGTGACAGCTCAAGAAAAAGAAACCAGGCGACAAAGATTTGTAATTCTCTCTGGATCAAGGGAGCTGCAATCTTTTCAAACACAAAATGCAAGCATTTCAGTAGGCTGCCTGTTTTTCTGTAATGATTTTTGTTCCCTCTGTACTTCACACATAAATAAAGCCAATTTTTTCCATCTTGCCCCAAAGTTCCACAGCCCTAGCTTCCAGCCCACAAATGTATCAACTTGCATGATTTATCCCACACAGACAAAATACTTGCAAAAATACTTTCAGCACAGCTGGCTCAGCCTGTTTTCTTTTGTGTGTCCTGAAGGAGACCCCACAGAAGGTGCTCCCTAGCCCTGAATGCTTCCATGCACCCCTCCCCCAAACCCTGCACTATTGCTGTTGTCCTCTGGTTGATACCAGTTCCTAACCCCCTGTATCCTAAAAATTTATTTGCTCTTTATTAGCAATGTGATTACTTCTGACCCATTAGACTTATTATGTATTATAATAATTGATGGTTTGATTCTGCATTTTAAAATTCACTGATGGCATCTCATCTGCCTCATAATATCAAGATATCCAGAAAATACTGGCAGGGGGTTCATGCTCTGCTTGAACTTTAGGCTGAAGGCCTATCTGGTCTAGCCTTGCCCAAGATATCCCAGGACATGCTGAATTACACCAGATACCTATCTTTAGGTGACGTTTTGCACCAAAAATGCCTACAGAAGTGTACCCAATACAAACGTACACAATTAAAAAATGACTCAGTTATATGCATTCTAATCTAGTTATGAAAGTCAAACCAATCATTGCAACTGCTTTTAAGAATTAAAAGAATTTAAGATTATTATTCCCTAAGAATGCCTTGATACTCTCCAGAAACAGGACATCTTCATTGAACTCAGTCTAGTCAGACTAAAATTTTAAATATTTTAAGATACCAACCTGCCTTCTGGCTTTTTTGTTTTGATCTTTACTCCACCTCCACCTCTCATCATGCATTCCCTCTAACTGAAGCTAGGACTCCAAGTCTGTGATCCCTCCTGTATTATCCCTATCACTGTACTCCTTCACCTCCCAGAAAAAGCATCCCAACTCATTTACCCTGTACTTCTGACATGCATACACTCCATTTCCCTAACACCTCCCAAGCCAGTTCAGCATCAGCATCCCTGCTCAGTCTTCAGAGAAGAGTGCCAGCACCATCTGTCCTAGCAAAGAGTACAGGGACCTGCCCCTCCCAGCACTCGTGACAACAAGTTGCCACAGCTCAGCTAATGAATGGCATCCTGCAAAAAGAGTCACAGAAATTATTGGACCAAGCATATTTAATTTATACATCATAATTTTCTATTATATAATACGTATTTCTTTGTTATGCAGAGCAGCTACATAGACTTACGTGTCTTTTTTTCCTTGTGAATCTGCACCCACATGTTCCACTTCTGCATAATAACTCTTCATATTTGGACATCATAACGGTCTTATGCTAGAGCCATGTTCCACTTTGGCTTTATTCTTTTTCTTCCAAAAGTGGAAGTGGATCTTCTGGATATGCAACAAATACATCACAAAGCAGCACCTGCAAAAAGAAACTGCAAATTAACATCTTTGTATTATTAATAGCAAAGTAGCATTTAGTTATGAAACTGTTAAAACAAACAGATATTTACCAGCATCTTTTAAAATACTGCAAAATAGAAGCACTTCTTTTTATCACTTGCCTTCCCTTTCATTCAATTTTTAAAGGTAATAGTGCATGTATCATCATATTTCAATTGCTAGACTTCAAAGCACTGGTTTTAGGATAGTAATAAAATATGTAGCATTTCTTTAATAATTTCTACTAAGAATTTCATTGCTTTTAATGTGCATTAAAGAAAAATATATAGAAGATTAGATCATTTTACTTAATGCAGAATTTAATACAAGTTTAATACTGTTAGTAAAGAGTAGGTTGAATGGGAAGCTGGGCAAAAATTGAACCAGCATTGAAAACAAAATGCAGCTTAAAAAATATCTGCTAAAAAAATATCTGCTTTTCAGCATTGTTTTATCACACAACTTTACATTATCTTTTATTAATAATGTACAATAACCAATGAACTCTTTTTCTCAATTGTCCTTTAGCTGTGTTCAGCTAAAGGACATGGATCATTTACTTTTGGACTTTGAGCTCACATACAACAAGAAAGTCCAAAGTATATTGATTGTTTACAGTATATGGACAAACTGCAGTTATTTAAGTGAATATTTAAAGGAAACTATAACCTGGAAGTTCTTGTGCCTGGTAAAAATTTCAGAACACGACATGCAACACTACTTCCCTTCCAAGACATGGCCTCTTGCTATTACTAAATTAACTTGGAGCATGTGCTTGAATCCTTTTCATGGCAGGAGGACAGAAGTTGTGGATGCCCCACTATGGGAAGTGTTCAAAATCAGGCTGGATGAGACTTCGAGCAAACTTAAATGAGTGAAAGGTGTTCCTGCCCACAGTGAGATCATCTTTGAAGGTTTCTTCCAACCCAAACCATTCTATGATTCTATGCACCTAAGTTAAGACCAATATGAAAAGGTGAAGAAAATTATTCATTTGAGCACAGACAAAGTGAAAGGCCACTGTTTTCAGTTCAGACACCTTGAATATTTATAGTAACCAACACATTAATGCTTTAGCACCTCTTCAATGTTCTCAACAAAAATGGAATTTGTAAGGTATATCTTGATGGTTGACTACATTAAGAAAATACTATAAATTCACCACTTATCACTGTAGTTCATACACATAATATCTTTTTAAATAATGGATAGTTCAATGGCTTTCATCACAAATTTTCCTACAGACAGATTTCCCAAAGCCAATCCCAGTGCTGGTCAGCTACTCCCTCTGGTGGATTAAACCAGGACGTGTCTGCCATATCCATGCCATTTTTTAATTCAAGGGGTTTTTGCCTTTATTTTCCCCGATTTTTCAAACAAACACAGACAACTTCTTCTCCTTTTGGTGTTCTGAAAGGTCTCCAACACAAGAAATCCAAACTAGAAAGCCATATACTGGATTACAATTCCTCTGTTAAACATTTTAGAATCTTAATTATTTAATTAAGGAAGGAATTGTAACATCTGGTTTTGCAATCTTCATTCAGGTACTCTTCAGTGTTGCTTGGACCATATGTAAAACTGTAAACAATTATATTTATTATGCCAAACAATTATACCTGTACAAGTCTGGCTATTTCTATCAGACTTCTACAAGGCTCTCAACAATCTGAAGGAGTCCATCGTCAATGTTTCTCACTCATTCTTCTTCCTACCAATTTAGCCATTTACACACTTCATGGCAAAATTAATTTGGGTCACACAGCAGAAAAAAAGTTTTGCATCCATATTTAATTCTAACATTTTAAGAACACAGCTACTAACAACAGTGAAAGTTGTCATACACAGAGTGTTTGCAGGATTACAGTTTGCCTGACTTTTAATGAATACTGTTTAAAAGTAACTTGGATGAGAACTGAAAGAGAGAAATCAGGCAGGAAGGAAACGCTCAGATGCAGCAGGGAATCCTAATTTATTTGGACAAGATTATTTGGACTCCAATTGTGTTTGGATCATGCCCAAACCACAACCTCCTCATAAAAAGACTTAAGCAAATGGCCATCTTAGAACTCTATATCCTTAATTCCGAGAATATGTGTATAAATGTTCAAAGGTCTCATCTTGGCTTTGATGTTCCTTAATACAAGGACCAGTATCATCTCATTTATCTTCACACCACGCATACTGTAGCTTCCTAAAGAAATTAAAATATAATAAAATTAAATGAGAAACATGGCTGGATATCAGCAAGCACCAACCTCTAAGAAACAAAAAAGAAAATAAAAGGTAAAAAGATCTTACACAGGGTAATTTTTAACTGGTTCTTTCTTTTAAGAATCTCACTTTAATCTTATCCTTAACTCTTTCATTTTTAGTTCATTAACTCAATGCCACTGCTGCTATAATGCTGTACATAGCTATAATGTACATGCTATAACTTTTGCTGGAAAGGTAGACATGAGCTATTTTTGAAGTGCTGAATCAAGAACTACACCTCATGCAGACACAGCTTATATTTTGTTTTTCTGTGCTTAAAAACAAAGAATGATCTAGAGACAGACTCTCAGGAGAGGGACTCAGTCTACATGGTAATACTGCTCTCTAATTATTCTAATTGGCTCAAGATTTCTTTATTAATGTTTCCATGGAAATCTTGACTGTAATAGCTGCTTGCAAATGAGGTCTATTTTGGTAACTTGAAAGTATCAGGATGTCCCTTAATCTTGTGCATTGTGCTTTTCTTTGAAGGAAATTGAAAAACAGCTGCTGCAGATTTGGAAACAGGCAGAGATGAACGTGTCAAACAAGGAGGAAACCAACGAAATACAGAGAGTCACATTAAGAATCCCAAGGGCAAACTCACCACCTCTGTTTCCTCAACAGTCCTTCATGTTATGCCAGTCTCTAACATTACATGGAAGTTTATTTATTTCTGTGCCAACAAAAATACCTAATTCACCAGTACCTGAAGCGTGGTCCAGCACCACCTTTATCTTTGACTGGCCATTAAAAAGCACGGATATCACTCATAGCACTCAAAGAGAAGGAAATTATCTGTTTGAAACCTAGAGGTGCTTCCGTAATTAACACTGAAGAACTTAAGCGTATCAAGGAAGGTGCCAGTGCAGTTCCCTGGGTTTGCCTTAATTTCAATCGTTTAATCAAATCGTTTAATACGTTTAAACACTTATTAAAAAGCAAAACGGCCTTGCTCCATCTTGTTTCTGTTTTTAAAGTTCTCATAAATTGTTCGAGGCAGGCTAGCGACAAAAGAAGAAGAACAAAAACACCCCCCGGGCCAGCAGAGGACGGTGTGAAAGGGTGTGAGATGCCCTGGCCAGCGCTGAGGGGGCACAACGAGGGCTCTGCTGAGGGGCCAAGGGGACCTTCCATGGGGAAGGCGGGGCGGGCGCCTCCCTCCCACGGATGCTACCGGGGGAGTCTGTGGTCCCACCCACGGGGACCGGGCTGGACAACCAGCGGGTGGCGGGGACCAGAGGAGGGTGTGACTGCCCCACCTCTGGGGACGATGAGCGCCCGCGGGGGCCGCTGTGGCGCAGGACAGCCCTTGCCTCGGGCCGGCCTGGGTGATTCCTTCCTCTGAAAGAAAAGCTGCCTCGCATCGTTGTGAGGGCCGAGCCTCCCCCGCGCCCCGCACACGAAGCTGCCGGCTCAGCATCCCCCAGGCCGCCCGGGGGAGGAGAAGGGCAGATCCGGGCCACACCGCCTGCCCGCCCGGGACAAGGGGGGCGGTGGAGCGGTGCCGGATGGGGAGGCGCCTTCCGCGGGCGGCGCAGCCGCGGCCGGGGCGATGGGGGAGCCGCGGGGCGCGGCGCTGAGGGCGGCGGCGGCCGCTCTGCTCGGGGCCGGCGCCTGCTACTGCCTGTGGCGGCTCACGGCGGGCGGGCGGCGGGCGGGGGCCGCCCGGGGGCTGCCGGCAGGTGAGGGGCAGGTGAGGGGCAGGGCGGGGCAGGACGGGCGGTCACCCCTCCCCGCGGTGTGCTGTGAGGGCGGCGGAGGCTCCGCGGGGCCCCGGGGGGTTCCCGACCCGCGGCCGCGGCCCGGGGGCGGTGACGGAAGAAGCGCCCTGAGGGAGGCGGTGCCTCAGTGCCGCCCGCCGGCCCTCCCAGAGCTGTACCGTGCTTTGCAGGACTCGGGAGCGTGGTTTATTTTTAGAAAAGCCTAATTTGGGTTTCTTTGGTTGGTTGGTTGTGTTTTTGTTTGTTTTTTTTTAAGACCCCTAAAGCGTGCGTCTGATGACTGTGTTTACTTAATGGACTGATCGGCTGTTACGTTATTAAAGTTATTTGTGTCCCCCCCCCTAATTCAAAGCTAAACAAAGTGTTTAGATGAGGATGAGAGTGAAAAATGAAATCGTTTTTGAAGTGAGCTCTTTAGATGAGGATGAGAGAGAAAAACGAAATTGTTTTTGAAGTGAGCTCTTGGATTATCATCATTAACTTTGACTTTTTTTTTTTTTTTTTTTAAACCTCCAAAGAATACTATGGTGTTTGCCTGGTGAGATGGTGGCAGCAGATCTGTGGAATTTGAAGGACCGGTTAGCTTCTCAGGAGCCATCTCAAGCCAGCTATGACCAGTCCAGCAGTCATAGATCAGGTCTCCAGGCTCTTCAGCTTAGCTAAATAGTTCCGACTCCAATCTAGTGAAAATGGCCTTTGGTGGCATTCACCGTGCCATCCTTTTATGAAAGCCAAGTGCTCCATAACATCTTCCTGACTCAGAGACAGCCTTCCTCAGTTGTTGCAGTGATGCCATGACCAGCAGCGTTCTTAACATTGTGGCTGTTACTTTGTCAAAGGACCTTGGGGTAGTAGCAAAATGTCATTATTATAATTTCTGGAAGTAGTAGTCTGCAAATCATAAGTTTTGTTTTCCTACAGTGCCCAGACAGATTTCCACGTCATTTCACAGGCCACAAGGAAAACAAAAAACCAAACATGTTTGGTGAATATTCCTAATAATTTTGAATGGAATGTTTGCTATTCATTAATCAGAGAGTAATGTACCTCAAGCTCTAATTGTGTGTTCCTTTTATTCTCTACTTTGAAAAGAGGGAATTAGAGGACTCAGGGGAAAAAGGATGGAAAGCTTGCTGTTGTAAAACACAGTCTTTTTACCATGACATACTGCTTGGGTACAATGTGTCCTGCAACTGAGAGCTAAATTTCAACTTTGTAAAACATGCTAAGTGGTAACTAAGTGAAATGTCTCAAACTTAGTATCAAGTATTTAATTTTTGAACACAGACAGCAGTCCTCCAGTGTCAACCCATGGCATGGATGCGGACGCTCTACAGAAACTGATTCATTTGCTCCAGGCCACAGATGATCCATTAATTCAAGAGCAAGCTTTAATCACTCTCAGCAACAGTGCTGCCTTCTCTGTAAATCAAGTAAGTATTGTTCCACAGAAAACAATGTCCAATGCCAGCCAGTCTGGCAGATGAGAGGTGCTGTTTTGCTAAAGTGACACAGGACTGAAAGCTACCGTAGCTTGTGCTCTAAAATCCATTTTATGTCTATGCCTTAATTTCTGCTAGCCCAAATAATATAATTTACCAGCTTCACAGAATTCATCAAAGCATAATGTTTGGACAACCTAAAGTCCTTACAGAGTTCTTCTATTTTGAAAGTGCTGTAAATATACTTTTTTTTTGGCTTACAGTTATCTAATGTTAGTGAAAGGGTTGAATTGGAGGTTAAGCGCTTTCTGTTTCACATCTGAAATTTACTGAGATAAACTAATTTTTTATCCTCACAAAGTCTTATGCTATTTACGTATTAGTAATTTTCCAACTATCCAGGTATCTTCCAATCAGTTGGGCATAGGATGAGAAAAACTTTGAGCTGGATACAGATTTTCATGCCTTTTAAAAGTTTAACCTCCAAGGTCCCACTCTTTATTTTATTTTGTCCTTTTTGTATGGTACTTATGACAGCTGTCTGTTTTGGCTTCTCAAAAGTGGTTTCTTAATATAAATCTCATACAACAGAATGTAACTGAGAAGCCCAAGGCCCATTGGTCCATTTTTCATTTTCTTGAAAACAGTACATTTTTTTTCAGTGACAGTTAGAGTCTAAGTGAGAAAGTTTAAATTAGTAATCAAATCAAGTGTAATGGAAAAAGTTTCAGAGCTTCAATCATAATATGAAGCTGCATCTTGAAATTCTGTTCAGTGAAGACTTTTAGGTACTGTGACCTGGCTCAGCTGTTCTATAGAGTCACGATGCAATAACTTTCTTTGATTCTTTATAATCTAAAATGCTTTAAGCATGCTTTGCAGGCCAGATTTTAAAAGTGAAGGCATTGTGCCATTGTCTAGTAACATCAAATAATACTTTATCCCTAAGCAGGACCATTCTTAATTTCAAGGGAGGCAATAAAACAGCATCTGCCAACCGTCTCTCTTTAAACAGACCAGTCTGTTCTGGAAGTCTTCATTCACACATTTCATTTTTGTTAAAATGGGAACTTTGAGAAAAGTCTTCAGCATTTAATTTAAAGTTTTAAAAATCTTATTAAATGTCTTTTATATTTCAGGATATAATCCGAAGTTTGGACGGCCTTTCTGTTATTGGAGGGATGCTCTCCGATTGTGTTCCCAAAGTTAAAGAAAAAGCACTAAATGCACTTAATAATTTGAGTATGAATATTAAAAATCAGGAAAAGATACAGGTAAGTTTCTTAAAAGGAAAAACCAAAGTAAACAAGGCACAGGAGACAGTACAGGACCTTCAGCATGTTTGTTAAAGACAAGCCAGGATACCAAAATGTTTTGATGAGAGGCATATGAGTCAGCAGATGGGATGATCTGTGCATCCCAAGAGTGAAAAGGTAACTTAGAAATTAATTCCTTCACTGGCACTTACTTTTATTTTAAAAGACAGGAAACTAGGCAGCTGGTGTTCAGTTTTCACCAAATGTTATTAAACAGAGATGTGCTGCTAAGTTTATAGTGGAATTATGTGAGGAATTATGTGGAATTATGGAATTATGATTTCCAAACATCCCAAGAACAGCAGCAGTGGTTGATTAATACAGTGAATTGCAGACCGAACTTGGCAGGACTCAGGCAAGGAGAAAACAGTAATTGAGCTCCTGGCTTTGTGTGAGATGAATCTTTCAGGTGATACTTTCATCTTTAAAGAACAGTGTGTATACATGAATGACAAGTTCCACTGGTAAATATAGCAGATGCCATGGAAATAAAAGGACTAAGCATCAAGACAAAAAACCCCTACTTTTTGTCACGATCAGATTAATCAATAGATCAGGAAGTGCCCAGGCAGAGAGCTGAGGCAGATTTGAATATTTTCACTGGTTTTTTTTCAGTAGCTTGATAAAAAGGCAGCATGATTGTATGTGGTAGTTTGCAGTGTCTTTAGTAATGAACAACTTTTATTAAATAGTGCTTGCCAATATTTCTATAGGTAGAAAATAACTCCTTTGGTAAAGGCAAAGTAACTTTTTTCTTAGTTAGGACTCTGAGATTTATTGTATATTGTCATCCAAAAGAAAATTTAGTAAAAATAGTTGTTAATGTCAGTGGTCATCACTATTCCTATAGAGTGCTCCAATAAATGAGCCACATAATTGGAAGAAAGGATTTCATTCCAAGGCTTGCCCTTAGTTTGTTCTCAACATTTAAGATAATAGTTGCTATAAGTGATTTTTTTAAAAAAATCCTTTAACTCCTATAAGCAGCTGTGCCACTTCGGAGATGGAGTCTAAGCAATTTAGGTTTTCAGAGCAATTTATGCTTCAGAAAGGTTAGTGAGCATAACTGTCTGCTTCTGTCATGCCAATAGAATGTTTGAATATATTCAAAACAAAAAAGTACCTTGGTTCCAAGATTCTTCACCGTGTTATGTATTCAGCCAGCAACATTCTGGAGGTATTTATGCAACTGTAGCTGGGCCATGGATACTATTTTTGAACAGAAAATATGCTTGTATCAAAAACTATCTCTGTATCTCTTTCCCTTTTTCCCCAGGTATATATCACACAAGTTTGTAGGATCATTGAGTCAGCTCCCCTCAACTCTGATGTGCAGCTTGCTGGACTCAGACTGCTGACAAATATGTCTGTAACCAATGACTACCACCAAAAGATGATAAACTCAATTCCATGCTTTCTTCATTTGCTTTCAGAAGGAACTGAAAGGACACAGGTACTGAGTAGTGTTATTGTTGCAAGCCATTTATGATGCTGCTTTACTTGCCTCCTTTTTTACTGGTTTTGTAAAAGGGTTGAGACTGTGCTAAGGAAGAACAAAACCAAACATTCATTAATGATAGCAGATACAGAGTCTGTGCACTAAAATAACCATCTGTATTACTTTCACAATATAAATTCAAAAAGGGTGGAGGGAAGGAAATCTTGCTAGTGGAACCATTGGGCTTGAGCTCTACCAAAACAGTACAGGGTGTCCTGTGCCTTTGCTATAACAACTCCAGAATTCTCTGCTGCTCTAAACATTGCTACTGCACCACAGAGCAGAGAATCTGCATATGAAAGGGTTCACTGATGCATGAATCTCTCTATGGAAACATCCTGAGCAGTGATCCTAAGTTATGGACTTCTGTTCCCTTGTGCCTGTTACATCTCTTGCAACCCAGTGACTGCAGTGGCAAATCGTGCTTACTTGGGAATTACTGTAATATTGAAAGAGGAGCTTCAGTCAGGGACCAAACTCAGCATTTATTCAAGCTGTTGTGGTACCATCAGTGTATGTGGTTGCTCTCTCAGATCAAAGCCAGTTTTCCAAAGCAGCGACTTCCACTAAACATAGCACACCTATTTTACTTAAGTACAATAAGGAACTTGGCCTTTTCTCAATGTTTAGTTTTATGACTAGTGTCACAAGGTCCAAGAAAGTACAAAGGTTTATGTGTATATGCTTCTGATAATTTTAAATACAGAACTTAACCATCCCCTCTGTATTTTATAAATATTCTGGAGTTTGCCTACAGGGAGTTGTTTATAGATCTTGCCTTATTTTTGGTGTTGAAGTCAAACTGAATTTACTTCTAACATGTCTATACCTTGGTTTTCCCCTATACCAAAGAAGTGCACAACTCAAGATGTTAGTTGACCCATTCTACCTTTTCCTCTACAAGTCAACACTGACATTACTGATGCCTATTACTACTGTATTTACTGGTTTGGAGCTTGTAATGAATTTGTCTACTCATTTCAGATTCAGGTTTTGAAAGTACTTGTGAACTTATCTGCAAACCCAGCCATAACAAGACATCTTCTCAGAGCTCAAGTAAGGTTCTTGCTGCTTCATTTTATTTTTAGAATATAAACACATGTACCTGTTTAGATATGTGCATGCATTAGAAGAATTTTAGTGTATTAGAAATATACATGCAATTCCAGAGTGTACAATTCTAGGCAGTACTTGGTTAAAAGCAGTAGTTAGAAGTGCACATTCTTTCACAGGCTGGCTTTCTTCCAGATGGTAGTGTAATACAGATCCTGTACTTGCAGAGGGACAGGTACAGGGCCCCGGGGCCTTGGAGACAGTGGGTTGTACTTCTGGTGCACCATTCCTGATAATCAATGATAACGTGCAGAAGCCTTTCCACCCAAGGGCTAGTACCAAGAACTTTAGTTTGTAACATGTATAAGGAATCCAAAACCTCACTTCCAGGCACACAGTCAGTATATAGATTGAAGACCAGGTGCAGACATCAAAGAGAACCAGTACTGTAAATGATCCTTCTCAATAGCTGTTTCTCCAGCCCATATACTGTACCAAAACCAACCAAATTCCACTGAAATCCCCACCCCTTTACTCAAATGCAGTCATAAAGTTACTGTCTCTAAGTGAACTTTCCCTGTGCATCTACTTACATCTTCATGGAGAACTTTGGGACGTTTGCTGTGCTGGCCTTGGCATCCAGGTTTATTTCAGCTTCGTTCCCTCACACCAAAACAGAGTCAGGGGTTGGAATTGGTGCTGCATCCTCCTCCCCCTCCCCAAAGTAACTTCCTTGAAACGTGCAGTGGCCTTTATTTGTGAGTTACTTGCCAGCAGCAGAGCTAGTCTAGATGTTACTGTCTTCATTATTCAAACAAGATCAGGGTAGATAAATATTCAGTTCTGTTAAAAGTTCATCCTTTTCTTGTTTATCAGAAGTGCTAACAAAAATATTCAGATCCCTGCAGAAAGCAAAAATCAACATTACTGAGAAGTAAAGCAGACCCTCTCTTCCAAATGGGAATTTTCCAGCCAGCCACATTTTGGAGATTGAAAATACAAAGTATTTATTAGGATGTTGATGCACAAGCCAGTCTTTTCTAAAGAGGAAATATGTGCATAGTGTGCAAGTTTGTGACATGCTTTCACAACATACAAAGTTTCTGCTTTAGGTACAATTTTTTTTTCATTTTCTAAAGTTATGGTTACATATACTTACTGCTGGTGATTAAGTATGGAATATTTCTTGCATATCCTAGGTGCCATCCTTGCTGTTACTTTTTGACAACTGTATAAACAGAGATATTCTGCTCAGAGCCCTGGCATTTGCAGCAAACTTGAAAAAGAACGTGAACAATGAAGCTGGCACCATAACTGAGGACCAATACAGTGAAGACTCAATTTTCTTCATACTTTGCAGGGACTCTGCCCCATTTGCTCAGAAACTGGCATTTTTGCTGCATCACCCCGATCCAGAAGTGAAAGAACAAGTTGTGAGAATATTAACACAGTAGTGTTGTTTTCTTAAGCAGACTGACCTGATGAAAATATTTAATCTTGGGAATGCTATGCTAAAAAACCCTGCAACAAGCAAACAATAAAACAACGACAAATAAACCCTGAATACTACCATATTACTAGGCACAAAGAATATTTAATATAGAGAGCACAACAGATTTTTTTTTTACAAGCAGCAATAGCTTAATTAACTGCAGTGCAGTTAACCACAACTGTGCAAAGTTTCTACACTTGAACAAAAATTGAAAGGATTTTATTTTGCTTTAAAGTTGTCACTTTAAGGAAAGCAGGCATATTTTTAAAAATATTTTATTAGGAGTCAAAGATTATCTGCAGCTGCAACTCAGTATTCTCATCTTTATAAAAAAGTCTACAAGAGCAGTATCATACACATTTTTACAAAAGCTTCCTGTTCTGTAGCAGCCCTTGAGCCTGCTTTCCTTGAGGAGAGTAAAGGAGAACTTTACTCCTTTTTTCTGCAACTAGAACATCATTGGGATAAGTGCTTGTGCTGAACTAGCCTCCATAAAGTGTAAGTCATCAATCGAGCATTGACTCAAAATGAAGTGGAATACATACAAACATCACTTTAAAAGAACCTGAACAGAGTTTCACTGATGAACAGAAAACATACTGGAAAAGACTTCTAAAACCAGACTATACTAAAAAACTTCCTAATACTTGCATTATAGAGGAAGTAAAAAACCCATCAGATGTAAGGGCTTGGAAATACGTTTTCCACTTTGTACCATTTTTAAGAGAACTGTATCACTAAACTGTTACCAGGTGCTTCATCTTTCTAACTTAATATACCCACTCTGCTCTTAACAAAACATTGCTATCTTCTCTTTCTGTAACACAATAGATGTTATTTTCAGAAGGTGACTTTGCAAATAGCTGAAACTGCAAGAAAAAGATGACCTTGAAACTGCAACCTACCTGTACCCTGATCAATACAGGGGTAAAGCTACATGTATCTAATTTAACCACATAGGCAGTTTTAACTCACCAGGAATACAGTTAAGGCAGAAATAGAAGTTGGCAAGATTCCCAGTCAGAATTTGGACAGTTGCTGCATTGACAGCGAACTTCCCTTTCTCCTTCCCACTTCTAAAACACTGTAGAGTTTGTAATAAGCAAGATATGTTACAATCACTTCATGTTGTGCCACTTTTTGTAGACTTAAGGTGTTCTCCTGCTGAATTCAACAAAGAAAAATTAAAGGTAGGCCAGGCACTAAGAATTTACTAATCTCACTCTCCTCTCCTGATGAGGCCTTAAGACTAGATTGTTATAGGTATAGATGATATATATGTTTTCTTTAGCTGAGCAGCAGAGATGTCCAGATGTCCCTTTCTGTGTTCTCCAACCTTTTTGATAGAGTTGACCTCTTATCCTTTGCTTCAACAGCTGACAGAAACAAGTGACATTTTCTAAAAATACATGAAAAGTTGTTACAGTGTTGTCTCAGTTGTCTTTTTCTGGTCTAGAAAGACCTATTTTTAAATGCTTTCTTCGTAGAACAACGCTGTTGAGATGTTCTAAAATCATGCAAGACTCTCCCAAGCGCCATCATGCAAGGATGTCTAATTTTTTTATTCCCTATCCCACACCCTGGATGGAATCTTTTCAGCACCAGGCAAAACATAACAGTCACCATTCTACCTAAAAATGTTGTAAATTAATAGATTCAAAACAAAATATGTCTCTGATCCATGTAAGTCAGTATTTCTCTACTTTGTGGCTGCTTATCTGGGTATTCTGTATTTTAGTTTCACGCTTTCTAAAGTACATAATTTTACAGAATAATCTATTGATGATTTTGCAAACAGGAAAAAACCCCAACCTACAACAAAACCAACCTTAATTTTAACCTTGTCCTTCAAAGAACTCGAAACTTCCTGCAGCTTGGTGTCCTCCACAAAATTATGAACATGTAAGATGCATTATATCACCCAAATTCTAATTGAAGCTGTTGTGTAAACACAAGGCTCAATAGAGACTTCATCTGAAATACCCTCCCAAAATCAAAACTGAACAACAGAGTAGTTTTAAACCCCTTTTTGAACAAATTCCAGTGAATACATCTACATGACTCTAGAATTACCTTTTGAAATAAAGAAATCTTCATGTTTGTCAAAGTTGAACCCCAGCAAAGAAAAGAAGTTGCTTTTTCTTACATATAAGTGTAATCTCTGTTCCAGAACCCCTCTCAGCTTGAACTTGGACTAACTCCTCTTTGCCTCCTTGTGCTGTTCTTTGTTGATATGAAGATCTATAAGACTTAAAATATTTATATTGGGAAGTCCTAAAAGAGATAACTGTCTAGAGTTAAAAGATTACTTCAGGTTGTTCATAGCATGAAATCTCATTAGCTGGTTTTAATTAGTTGCCAGAAGTTCATGTTTTTAAATAATGTCTTTTTAAAAAATTGTATTTATCTTCATGGAATATGAAAATAAAATGTAATGCACAGCAAGAGAAAAAACCCTACCCAACCAAAAACACAGACCATAGACCAAAACAAATTATAAACAAAAAACAAACTGCCAATGAATTATGAAGGAGAATAACAACCCTTTTTATTGGCAACGATAGGCTTTAATTTTTGTAAATTAGCATGGCAATTTGATACAGATACATTTAGCCAACTTTTATAATACTGAACAATGTTGTAATCTCTCATTCAACTTTAAAATTATAGGGAAGCTCTAAGAAAAAATACCACAGCCCTTGCTTCAGACTTACCACTTAAAAATAAAAAACAAAACCAACTTAGAAAAAGGCTGAGTCAACACAAAGACAAGTGCCATTAAGGGATTGTTCCATTTCATGTGCTGCATTTGACACATTCAGACCTAACTTAAAACATCGACAAAACAATGAAAGTGTGCAGAGAACTCTGGCCAGCAGTTAGTTTAACACATCCATGGTGCAATATTAAATTATCTCTCTCTTTAAAAGGCACATTTCTTTGATCACTGTAAAATTCAGGTTTTGTGGTTCATCAATATATGAAAATGAAGAAGCACTCAGTAAAACAATTGTACTGTGTTTGTGCTTTAACAACACAGCTGTAATGGAAGACTCCACTCCACAAAACCTACAGTGAAGCTTTCAAGGTACAGGGCAGAACCTGCAGACTAACGAGATGACAATCTAACAATGACTAATTCAAGTCAGCCATTAATCCTAAGAATAAGTCCTGTGCTGAGATTATTATTGCTGCTGCAGGTAAGATGAAGAGTGTAAAAATAAAACTTTTTATCAGTGGTGTACATCAGAGTTGAAACTGCAAGTTAATCCCAGACAACACCTTTTATATTAACCACTTTTAGATGACCTCTCAAAATTTATAAACAATATAACTAGTAAAATTCATCATGAAATTGGTATGCAAGTTTTAGTTCTAAAACCTGACACCTAGAAATCCAATTCAATCTAAAAAATGCACTGTGTAAATACATAATATTAGTATTTGTACTATTAATTGCTAGTTCAGATCAAACTGGGCTTACAAGGAACTGTTATGGTTTCAGTTTTCAAACGTCTCATTTGTGCCCAGGTCCCGTGATTCTCCGTGGTTTAGGAGGAAGAAGTCATCTTTTTTCAAGCCGTATCTTTCAAGAGCTTCATTCAGTTTAACCGGAGGATCCAAGTAATACTGGAAAAAATGAGATTAATATCAGGGAAAAGATACCACTGCAACATTTTTGGGGGGAGGTGGGGGTGGAAATCACTGCTTTAAAAAATGGGGGAAGAAGGAAGATATTTATCAAAACGTTTGGGTTCGTTTTAAGTTTTTAAATGCTAAGAATGCTGATTTACAGCTGCAGAGTAAGTAACAAGGCACAGCCTGTCCTCCACAATTCGCTCGCCTTCACTGCATTAACAGATCCCTTCGGGGGAAGCGCTGTCCGGCCAGCAGCTGGCGCTTTCTCTGCTCAGTAAACCCAAGCTGTCAGCGGTCCTGCCTGAATTCAAGTTACCGCGTTGTACTTGCTACATCAGAAAAGGCACCACCAGGGAGAAATCACCTACTTTTTGCGCTTCTAAATACACAGTAACAGTTGTACCGTGGGCACTAGTGGCACAGTTTATTGAAAACACTGTGGACAGGAAAGGTTCTGTGTCCTGGCTCTGTTCCCTGCCTGGGAACTCTTTATTCTGCCAGGGGGGAGGTGCACAAGGAGCTGGAAGGGACAGAACATATGACATATCAGGTGATCACAGTATCAGGAATGAATTAGAAGATAAAGTGGTGCAACTGATGCAAGGACAGTGTTGAAAACCAGCTACCAGACAGTATCAAAGCAGATGTAGATGCTTCCCATTCACTGCATTTTTAGTTGCTGTGAAAGTACCTGGGTAACCTTCTTATTAGAACTGGGGACTTAAGGGGTAGAAGGAAGGAATGAAAAAAAAAAATTAAAAAAAAAAAAATCAGCAACTCAGAGTAACTCAGTTTTTCATATCCTTGTTGATATTTAACTCTGAATCAACTATTAAAAATACCATTCAATTTATTTACTAGACAGGTATGATTAATAAATACTGTACTGACCTACAGACATGCAGTTCTTATCTCCAAGTGAGGCACTGCTGAGTTTGCTTTTATTACTGCATATGTGTCCCCACCTATTATGTTCCTCAGCTTTTGGATATCAGAAATCCTCCACATTTGTTTCAGAAACTCTGTACTTTCTTAACTGTAGAAATATTTTATGTAATCAGTTAAGAAAAGCTAAGCATTGTTTTGAACAGCAGTACATGGAGTGACAACTTGTCACTGATACAAAGGTCACATTTTAAGTTTACATTTACAGATATGTAGGTTACACTGCATAAGCAAAGCTGCACTAATGACCGTTGTAGTACTTGAAAATCTGAACTCATGTAACAGTGTTGCAATTTACCTCATTTGCTAAAGCAAAGGTCCCCCAGTGAATTGCTACAGACTTCTTTGCTTGAACATCAATATGGATTCTTACTGCTTCTTCAGGATCCACATGTTGGTATTTCATAAACCACCTACCAAAACAGAAAGCAACATTTTTTTTGTGTCACCTAATCCAGTGTGAGATTTCTTCTTTACTTTCATTGGCTAAGTTGCAAAGAGGAAAAAAATATATATATAGTCACCTCATCAAAAAAATCATGAGCATGTACACCTGAACAACATACAGAACACTCAAAACTAAGAAACTAACATATACCAACATGCCCCTGAAACAGCAGTTCACGTATTGCACTCCCCTTTTCAAAGGGTTTTTTCTTACCTAGATTTCCAATAGTATATGGACATATTACTGGCGCCTTGAGGTGCCAGTAATAAGGCCAAATAATTAATTATTAAGGCCAAAAATTTAAATCCATCCCTGAGAAAACTTCATGCTAGCAGCGCACACCAAGGAGTGTGTGCTTCAGAAACAGCTCAAGAGAATAGTGGTAAAGCAGAAGGGAGAACCTGGCAATTCTTGAAAGATACCAGATTTTTACCTTTCTATTCAGTCCTATCTTCCTTTCCCAGCCCATACACACTTCCCTTCCGGCATTATATGAACGTTATCATCTAGAAGTTTAGATAACCCACTGTAAGTAGAATAGAGATGCCTAAACAAACAGATCTTTCAAACACTATAACTGAGTCATCTTTATCTCCAGATAAGTTGCAAAACCAGCATAAAGCCTGAAGCAAGAGAAAAATGCGGCAAATGGCATGCATCTGAATGGGCTGGATTAAACTATGCTGTTTCAGGAAAAAAATTTAAAAAATCACGGAGTAATTCCAGATTTTTACTCAACATCTTTCATGGAAGAAAGACTGCCAAATCATTCTGGCTGTGCTTAACAGTGAAGGAAAAACTCTCAAAAAACATCACACATACACAGACAGGCATCCTGGACATTTCAGTTCCATCTTCTAATTGCCTGCTTTTTTATTTTTTTTTATTCAGCAACATCCCTTTGCCTCAGCAATTTCCTTCTTTTGCCTCTATATTCAGATGTATATTCTTAATAAAGCACACCCACAGTTTTAACTTCTGGGTGTATTTTTTGCCATCAGTATATTGAGTCATTTACGTACTTTGATCAAACTTTGATTTTCGTACCTTGGCTCATAAGCTCCAATGGGGATGGCTGCAAGATCGAAAGGTCCAAACCTTTTACCTATCTGTTCAAAAGCTAAACAATATCCAGTATCTCCTGCAAAGAAAAACCTATTCCAAGGACCCAAGACAGACCAGCTGCCCCAGAGAACCTTGTTATCATCTCTCACAGTCCTTTTGCACCAATGTTGCGAAGGGGTGAAGACAAAAGTTACGGCGTCGTGCCCAGGGACGCAGTTCTCTTCCCACCAGTCCAGTTCGATGACATTCTCACAGCCACATCTCTGCATCCACTGCAGGAGCCCCAGCGGCACAAACCAGCGCAGCTCGCTCCCAAAGCGTTCGTTCAGGCTCGTCACGGTGTTGTAGTCCAAGTGATCGTAGTGGGTGTGGCTGATCAACACCGCGTCTATTTTGGGGAGCTGCGCCACCGTGCACGGGGGCCTTCGGAAGCGCTTGGGCCCCACCAGCTGGCTGGGGGATGCTCGCTGGCTGAAGATTGGGTCAGTAAGAAGTACAAGTTCGTCCATTTCCACCATAACTGTGGCATGTCCCAGCCATGTGACTCGCATACCAGCTCCTGTCTTCCCAGCAAGCTCTGGCTTTTGAACAAAGTAAGGTTCCAACACTGGAAGCTCTTTATCGAGTTCCTAGCAAGAAAGAACACAATATTATGCATGAGAAATTTCAGACTGTGCTTGGCCATGGAACAAAAACTGCATACAAGGCACAAATCAATACAGTCAAGACTTGTACTTTGATTATGTTTTTATGCAATCAGAGAACTGCAGCACAAAATAGATGCCTTTTTAATGGCCATTTTCCCAGCTACTCCCTCCTAATTTCATTTTAGTTTTTTGCAACATTTACACTTCTCTGTTGAGAGAGACCTACTGATAAAAGTCTGAGAGCACTGCAGTGAAAGCACTGCAAGGCACTAACAGCATCCCAAGAAGGGCTTTGCAATTGGTTGGCCTTCCCTGACCTGAAAAAGAATATACATATATATACACAGTTACTTAACAAATGCTGAAGTTTAGTTTGTGCAACTAAATGATGCATCCTCCAAGTCCTAGCACAAATAAGTCACAGATGAAAGAGGATGCCACGTTTCCAACAGCACTCCACAAAAGCTCTGTTAGCCTTTATCAGACCCTTTCTCTCTCCCCATTAGCAGCACATGGAAGTTAACCTCACCTGCCTAATATCACCCTTTACAATTCTGTCTTCCCATGCTGCCAATAATTCAATGGACATTCATAAAACATTAAATAATTTTTAAGGAAAACCTTAAGGTACTTGGCTATGCTTCTTATGATGTTTTATGGAAGACTTTAAGGCAATTAAAGTTTAATTATTACTGAATAAATCACTATACTGATCTCCCTGCATGTTCAGGACACAGCCCCATGACTGACTTGAAATCAAGCTAAATCCATTCTCCTGTGCAACATTCTCCCCTCTTGTTCCAGCATGAACAATTACGCAGTCTCCACTCAAGTCTGACAGGTCAGAGAACTGATCTGGCTGAACACTAATGCAGAGGAGAAAAATATACAGCTTTCATCTCAGCTGGCTCAAATCTGACTCTATGTGTAGCCTCAGGTTGGCACACAGGAGGCCATGGCTGTACATTACCTATGGAAACCCATCGCCCAACCACCACTCACTCTCTCATCCTGAACTGGAATTACTCTCTTCACTGCAGTTTGGTTGAGATGTTTATGCAGAAGTTTTATGTGTAATAACAATAGTTTTCCTATTAAAACCCCTAAAGAGTCTTCTCAGAGTTCCTGAACATCTCCAGCTTGCCCACAGTGTGGCTAAGGCTCTCCTCCCAAACAGTTCTGCACTCCTCATGTTCCTTTAGAAGAATGTTTGTGTGTTAGGCAGCTTCTACAGACTCCTGACACTCCCTGGTAATCACAAATGTCCCAGCACCTCTGGTTCCTAGTCAAGTTCTCCCCGTGATGGTTGTTGCTCTTATTCTCTCAGCCTAGCACAGATTAGCACTATCAGTGAGCTTAGAGCTGACCTTGTGCTCTCTAAAAAGTTCAGTTGATGCTGTGACAGTTTAGGACTCCAGAAGTTGCCTTGCTAAAACCTGATGGCTTCAGGGGAGTTACTTTCTCCACAATATTTTATTGATTTGGAAGGCATATGTTAGGAAAAACAAAGCACATACATCTCCATCCCCCTGCAATTCTACTGTAAATAATAAAATATTCATGAAATTGCTTTTTCTGAGAGCTAATGGACAAGACATGTCTACTGAAAAAGTTTCATTACTGTCTACATGAATGAGAAATAAATAACCTTCTATAAAGCTGAATATAAGGTTAGTCCAATACAATCTCTAAATCATACAAAAGTTGGGGACTTAGACCAAGATAAATGGCTGTTTCTCCAAGAAAAAAGAATCACTTTCTTATCTCTAATTGATTCTCAGCACATGGGAACAACACTGGCCACAGAAATCTGAACCACAGAGAGCGTTGTATTGTGACACTTCAATTTAAAAAAAAAAAAAGTCAAAGATGCACAAAACTAACATAATACTCAAAAATGTAATTTCAGAAAAACAAACAAATTACACATGGTTAAGCCAACAAATCAGATAATATCAAAGAAATTAAACTCATATGTGGAATTTAGTAATCAATTGTCATAATGCAATTCAGGTCAGTAAGTACATTTTTTATGGAAAATATTCTTTTTAAGTAGCAGGTTTTAGAGTTAGACTATTTTCTGAGAACTAAATTAATTCACCTTATTTTTGCTGACACTGATACAAATTAGTTTTTAAAATTAGCGTCATGGAATATTAATAAATGATACTAAATGGATGAAGAACTGACCAATTAGCAGATGTAAACAGTTAGTCCTTAACTGGGACTCAAACATATTGTACTAGTTCTGACTGGGATAGAGTTCATTTTCTTCCCAGTATCTCCTATGGTGCTATGTTTTGGATTTGTGCTGAAAAGAGTGTTGAGAGCAGACTGATTTTTACTATTGCTGAACTGTGCTTACACAGCAGCAAAGCCAGTTGACTGGTGGTGCACAAGAATCTGGGAGGGGACACAGTTGGGACAACGGACGCAGCTCAGAGAGAGATCCCAGACCATAGGACACTGCACTCAGCAATAAAATCTGGGGGAAGAAGGAGTAGGGGGGGACATTCAGACTGGTGGCATTTGTCTTCCCAACTAACTGTTACATGGGACACAGTCCTGCTTCCCTGGGCTGGCCGAACACCTGCCTGCCCATGGGAAGTGAATGAATTTCTTATTTGGCTTGTACATACAGTTTTTGCTTTACCTATTAAACTGTCTTTATCTCAACCCACAAGTTCTTTCATTTTTCCCTTCCAGTTCCTCTGGGGTGCAAGTGGTGTAGGGGGTATAAGTGAGCAGCTGACTGGGGCTTGGTTGCCTACTGGAGTAAAACCACAACACCCCTGCACTATTAATTACCTGCTGGGATAGGCACCCAAAACACCTCTACACTATTAATAAAGGCTTTACAGGAATGTCACTAGGATTGATGCTATTAAGTATTTCAAATGGTTCATTAAGGGCAGAACTAATTGCTATAAAAGGCATTTATAAAGGTCACACAGACAGGAAGATTGATAAATAGAGAGGAACACTGTTCAAATGACTGCTATTGGCCTACTCATGAAATTCTGTGAACGAAAGTTTAAGACAAACCAAAAACACAAAGGCAGTGTAACTCGCAGATCTCATATAGAGCTTGTGCTTTCCAGGCCTCTGATCCAAATCAATGATTCCCCAGAGGATGAGATCAGAAATCACGCAGGTTGTTGAGCTGTTGTAGTAAATCACACCAGGAAATAGCCAAAAAAATTAACCTTCAGCGCATGGGGTTTGTATTTATGGTTGTTTGGGGTTTTTTTTGTATTCTACAAAAGTGCACCAAAATCACCATTTAAAGTAATAAGGACTCATTACTCAACTCATAAGATTTCATACCAAAACACAAGTGCTATTATCAGTATACCTCATATGAAATTATTAAAACTTACACAACAAAACAGCATAACAGATAAAATACAGAATCTTAGGAAACTTTTAACCTGCTATTGTACACTTTGTTCTATGTCAGACTAACCAGAAACGTTATCAGTAGCAGAAGAATTATAACAGATCTTTGAAACATGGTATTAATGTCAAATCAGCTGCCGACAGAAGCAAAAAATGCTCAATACTGTGTTATCTTCATCACTGAAGTAATATAGAAACTCCTCCTGCTGTGTCCCTTCCCCCCTCCCACGTTCTTCTTTCCTTCCTAATGCAAAGCAAGAAGAAACACATGACAGGCTTTGGTAAGACTAGCTGATTAGCTTAGGATTTTTGGTGCTTAGTGCATACTGGAATACCACGGGATTTTTGCAGAAATGAGAACAATCTAAATTGTTGATCCAACAACTAATAATTAAAGATCCTCCAATAGCACTGAACAAAGTTATTAATAAAGCCCGTAATGAAAATACAAGAAGTCTGTGCATTCTGGATAATGATACAGGCTCATTGTGAAGGCATGATTATAATACATATAGCTTTTCCACAGTGAAGTACAATAATATATCCTGGATAATATGATTTTTTTTTTTACATATGCAAAGTACTTGGTACAGATAAACTGAAGCTGCACAGCATAGGAGGATATCACTAGGCACACTCAGTGTGGAACCTGAAGCAGGAGTCTGCTCGAAGGACACACTGTCTAGCAGTGCTCAGTAAAATATGGAGCCCTTAGTTTGAATTTTAAACAAGCTCAGATGTGTTCTACAGGCTGATTTAGGTGTGGAACAAAACTGGTTGGAACAAGCATCAAAATGGCTGAGGACTCCAGAATTGCATTTCATTGATCCCTATCAAGATTTTCCTATTTCTGATTTACTTCACTGAGCTCCTGAATAATTGGAGGGACTTAATTAAAAAATGTCATATGCAAACAATAAAATCAGTCCAAAATTAATCTCAGCTGGGTCAGAGAAACAGCTTCTCAACTGGTGCTTTGCAGATTCCTATGGGATCATCCTTTACTGTAGGGACAGACTGTAAATTAAAGGGGAGTGCTGCAGTTCTCCACTGCCATCAGAGTGCTGTGTGTCCTGCACTCCACAGTCAGTCACTAACCAGGTTTCTGGCTGGCACTGGGAAGACACGAAGCCTTGCACACATATCAAATAGGGCAGAGGTCAAAGCGCCTGAAAATGTCAAGGTGTGAATTTTATGCAAATGTGGCCAGCACACACTAGAAAGCTGTACACACTGAGGCAACTGCTCTCACCATTACAAGGTGCAGATCATCAAATTTTAAAAAAGAAAAATTGCTGAAGGGATCCCAAGACCGAAACAGGTTTTCTGTGCTTGTTTCTGAAGTCAATTCTTTGTTGTTATTATTATTTTAGAACAATTACGGCCAAGATTATTTCTTCCTTAATATGTTCTGTGCCACATATTCTTAAAGACATCCCCAAACCTCTGACCATCATGTGTTAATGAGTAACACAACTTTTCTGTCCATAAAACTGATTGAATTCCTTCCTTCACGGGTAATTCACATTAGATAAAATTGAAAGTCCTTTACTAAATACTGACTGAGATTTATAGCCTATGCATACCTTCTTAAAAGCATTATTAACATCTGCCTGTTCACAAATGCTGTCCCTGGTTGGGCACCTTTCAGCACAGCTTTTCTGAAGTGCAGTCAACACATCAGAAATACACTGAGAAGTAATCCTGTCAAAACTGTGGTCATCTTCATACTTCCTGTGGCCACAAAGAGAACCATGGCTTTCCAGTATCCATTACTCTTCACGGAAAAGAAGTTTCTCTCAGAGGTTGTTTCTCCTGTCTCCTTCTTTATACACAATATCTGACAAAAGCAACATACCAAGAACGAATAACGGTGCTTCACAGTAAACTGTCAATGTACTTTAAGTGTTTCAGTACAAGTATCTCCTAAGGTTAGTTTTAACATATGCCATTTTTTCTTCTGGTGTACTGAAACAGAAAAAACATCGATTTGCCAACACTTTCATAGGTAAGTGACAGCAACTCTTTATTAAATTTTCAGGAAAAAGGTGTAATGTACGTATTAAATGGCAGTCTAAAATAAAAAGGTAAAACTTTCAAAACTAGATATGCCACAGCTATTTCATGCAACAAGAATTATGTTACTAATATGCTACCTAAGGCTACACCTATTAGAAAGGAAAGGGCGTAACTAGGAGGCCATTTTTGTTGTTTTTAGAAATATAAACTGAGTTGGATAAATCAAAGGCAGTGGAACTAACAGAAAGGAGACAAAAATTAAAGAGAACCCATCTTTTGAAAATAATGAAGTGATAATAAAATCAGAAAAGTAAAACTTACAAAAATCTCCAAAAGATGCCTAATGAGGATTGGTTAGAAACTGTCCTATTTTATTGATTAGAGCAGAGGTAAAAGCAGCCTAAATCATGAAAAGAAAACATGCAGTATTTACCTCTGAGCCTGGCACATTGCTGTTATTTTTTTCCATGAGGGACCATTTCAAAACATTTGGCAAGGTTGGCGATTTCCACGTTGGCCATGGGTTGGCAAATCTCCCATCTTTGCCTCTCTTTGATTTAGTTACATCCTCTTCCAATCTGTAGTCCAGCCTAAAGCTTTTCCTGAAGGTCTTGGAAGAATCGCTGCCCCCAGAACCACGACCCGAGTTCTGCCGTTTCTTCACTGCTTCTTTAGGGTACTGGTTACACGCAGTTGAAGGCTGCTCTTCATCCGTGTTCTTATCCATATCTTTTTCAGAAGAGCTAAAATAAATTTTTAATTAATCAATATTTTCTTGGACTAGCACCAACATTCATAAGACTGAATGTTCTCACACACATTAGAAACGAGCCTCTCGTTTTATGATCCACTGTATTTTTTTTTTATCACCAAAATATGCCTTTAAAAGAGTCGCTATTACACAGCAGCCTTCACAAACATGCTGTGGCAAGCAGACATGAGATCTCTTTGTAGTTCAGGCTGAATTTTACTCCCTGGAATGCACAGCTTCAGATACTAACACTATTATCTACCAACTGCAAAAGGGAGGGGGAAGGGTTCCTTAATTTACATTTTGGAAGAATAGTAATTCCTACTGAAACTTATGACATTCAGTGCCTGATGTAATACGATCCTGCAAATCTGTCCAAGAGACACTGGAACTATACAGTACCTTGGGATTTGCCAATATAGTGGCTTTATTTTGTAGTAAGAGCAGCAGCCTCATGTAGCATTACTAACACTTTCCTTATACTGACAAGAGGCACATACATGCAGGAAAGTCAGAACACAAAAGATATTTGGTACTATTTCCTATTTTGCCTAGAACAAAGGAAAAGCTTATTGGAATAAAGGTAAATGTAACAATTTCAAATACAATTCCGATACACGTTTAACTGAACTCACTGGTGAAAGGCCACAGGAAATTGAAACATCTCAAGTCATGGCTGCAGTGCTTATTCTTAATTCCGTCGTGAAATATAAAAAAGTAAGAAAATAACTGAGAAAAGTTTATTTCTATGTAGTCACAATTCTGGCACATTTCTTAGAAAACTGTGAACTTGGTAGTCAGAATCTCGTATTCCAAACTGCACTTAAGTGTTGCAGACTTTAGGAATATAATCTCATTGTATCCAAGGTAGAAAAAACAAATATCCCTATCTTATTTTAAAAGTTGCTGAAGCAATTCAGTTGAAGCTAAATGCTTCAATTTCTCTATTTACTTTCAACTGAAATGTTGAAAGTAAATACACTGCTCTAACAGCTTTAAAAAAAACCCAACAAAACCCCACAACCCCCAACCAAACAAAACAATAAAAACAGACAAATAAAATCAAAAAACAGTTGCTGTTTTAAAGAGTGCACAGCTTTCCAGTACCTACAAACTCCACCTGGTAAAAACTAGAAGATGACCAGTAGTGAAAAGACAGCACGATTTACAGCTGCGGGGCAGGAATAATTTTTAATAAGAAATTGTGATGTTTGTCCTGTGGAAAACTCTCCACCACACATTTTAGCCTATCTACCATTTCACTAACTCAGATACTCCATCTGCAGCTGTACACTCAAGCACTGGGCTGATGTATCAAAGCCAGTCCACTCAAACAGCGCTGTCAGAGAACAGAATTGAACCCACAGTTTTCTTAGGAATCACATAACTCGCTGTGCCCCCCACAAGCTCATAATTACAGGGAAAATGAAATATATTGTTGACTACAACCTTTCAGCTAAGATATTACACACATGTAAGAAGTGTTACCAAATTGAACCCAAATGCATTTACTGGTGATGTTCCAACTTCAAGTGCAGAGTCTGTTCCCGCTATTTCAGCAGCAACCGGTTACTAAACACTAAGTAGAGTTGCAAAGATATGACAAATACTGTGAATTTTTCTTAACAACATTACCATTATTTTACCATACAGCAGAGATACAATATTAACGCATCAAAATTCACTTCTCATAAAGAAGTATCAACAACATTCAGAAAACACTGCTGATAGAATTTTTGATACTCCTGCTCATAATCTTGTTTTATGTAATTGCTTTGTACTCCAGTTTCCCTGTAGTTTTACTGAAACTACTCCATTTATGTATTTTCTATACAACATTAAGATATCACATCTGCATCATAATTTAAATGTAACTTTTTATAGTTCTGGGCTTTTTTTCCTCTATTCCACTAAACATTTACTGGAATCAGCCTTCAATGAAACTGACACTCAATACCATTTATAAATGGTATTAAAAAGAATCAGTGCCATAGAAAGGCAGATAGAATACCCCCAAAAATTCTAATGGATATTTTAACTTACTTTAACTAAAGAGGGTTGGGTTTGGGTATTTTGTTTGCCATTCCTCAATGAGCATTCTCAATGCCAAGTCAGCTTATTAATTTAGCAAAGCACACAGGCAGAGCATAAAACATCCACTCTTCTAGAAAGCATCATGAAAACAAATCACAGAAGTTTAATCATATAGGTACTTAATTCCAGGAAATTCATCTGTTAACATCTCAGATGTCTGATTTTTTAAATATATATAACTACTGTAATTATTGTTGCTACAAGACATTTTATATTAGAGACCGGAGTGCCTAAGGTTTTATTTTTAAGCTTCTGTTTATCTATTCATTTATCTCTAAAATAGGTGAATTCTACTTTTGCTTGAATTTTCATATAAACCTTTGATCTTATTCTGAAAGTATAAACCTCTAGGGGAAGCAGGGATCAACTATGCTGATTAAACAAAGACAATGCCAAAGCATTTAAGGCACTGCAGGTATCTATGTGTCTGCCAACATATTTTCCACATGATGCACATACATTGCTTTCATTAGTATTCCATAAGCCACTCAAGGGATAAAAGACCTCAGTGCTCAGAGAATACTTTAAAACTTTTACATGCATAAGAAAGGGACACATTTACAAACAATTAACTCAAAAGTATTCTTGATGAACTGTAGATTCCTTTGAAGTATCAATCTTGCCAGTTCACTTCTGTTTAGTTTAAACTGGTAAAATATATCCTAGAATATTCATGACATTTAGTAAAAGAAATCTAAGTTTTCTTATTTAAAAAAAAAAGGTAGATGATAATTTCTTGAAAACCAGAAGTCATTAGTTTAAAATAAAACTTAGCCAACTGTTAGTCCAAGGAGATTCTTACACTTCTGCAAAAAGAAGCCTCTACAGATAAGGAGAGCTGGCAGGTATATTTTAAATATTAGAAAACACCCAATCAGAAATGAGTTTTCTGCCAGCTTCCCTAAATTCTCCTTCCCCCAAAATAATAGTTTGGCACTTGAGAAACTACTTCAAGGACTTAAATGGCAGCAAAAATTATGAACTACAGAAACACCAAAATCAAACTGGAATGGAGTTGCGTTCACTTGGGAGGGACAGAGGGAAGAGGTCACATCCTTGGTGAAAATTCAGAGTTACACAAAGTTCTAGAAGAAATCTTCCATTTTCCATACTTTTAAAAGGAAAGAAAAACTCCTGTGCTACTTAAAAGCATTAAACTGCTTTTCTAACAAATGGAGCCCATCCTTCAGGATGAGGTAACTTACCCCCAACCAAGGGCAAGTGGATTGACACCATCTGTAAGAGGGGCTCAGGTAAGATGCAAGGCCACCACCCTCTCTGTGCTCAGAGACTCTTTGCTCTGTCAACTGAATTCAGAAAAGAAAATGGACCAAGACATACAAACTTCTAAAGGAGACCATTAGTCAGGCCAAATCCACAAGGCCAGGAGGTTTTCTAGGCACGGAGAAGAGCACCACTGGCTGATGGAATAGGACAAAGCCCAACATGAATCAAAAGGTAGAGCTCACATAACTGGTTTTCCAGCACCAAGCACTAAGGCACCCCTAGTAACCCACAAAGCAAGAGAAGTAGATCAGGCAGGACATGGCGTGGAAAACCCATGTCTCATGCCCCACTAAACCACCTTACACCTGTAAACAGGATATAGCGCTTAAGACAACAGGTTTGGGGTAAAATGCTTATTTCAGTGTTGCTGAAATAACTGTTATAACTGAAAACTTGGATACAGATATTTTGGCCCTAAGCCTTCTGTTTATTTAGAAAAGTAATACAAATTTAACTAAACATTTTACTTCTTTCCGTTCCAAGAGAAAGTTGGAAACAGGACACAACAACATTATAAGAAGAACTCTGCCATTGAAATTTTTCTTTTTAAATGGTCTTCTGAACAGAGCAGAGCTTCAAGCCAAATTACTTGAACTTTATTTGAATACAAAATGCATCGGCATAATATCTATTGTGTTTTCACCTTCTCCATCCAGTCTCCTCTAACATCTGCTACTCCATAAAAGAAATGGATGTAGTTTCCCCAACTGACTATACAGCCAAGCACAGACATGCTACTAAGCATGAAGTCTGCCAAAACAGATTTATCATTCTTTTCTACACAGAAACGTGGTCCTTATTTAACAAATCCATAAGCCAGAAAGTCAAACAGTTACTATGAAGCTCTGATTTACTGGAATCCAACAACATCCCCAAAACTTTACAACTGCCTTGCAGACATTCCATAGTTTTGCAAATGTCTTTATTTTTTTGCCATTTTTGAAGCAAAAGGCTGGGTTTGTTTTTAATCAGTCTCTCTGTGTAGATCACATCCAGAACTGGGTTGCACTACACATCACCTGAAGGGGACAGCACACAATTCCCAGCAAACTCACACCACTGTAGCCTTACCAACACAAGACTGAGCTTTCTGCAAGCCATATACAGCTACCCAACTCAGAAATTTTCTTTCAATACACATATTTTTACTAACTGCAAAAAACCATGCATTTTGGCTTGAAACAAAAAAATTATTTCAGCTTAAAGGAAAGCTATTTGCAAACACTAGGGAGCATGTAAGTAATTGGCTCCAGCAAGCTCTGCTATCAAATGACTGCCAGTTAAGTTTTGGCTGTGCTTTTATTTTTCCTTCAGGTCTGAAATTGGCTGCTTTAATTAATGAACAGTTTGAGACTGGAAAATTCTGAATGCATTTAAACTTTTATTGTGCAGTACTTCAGGCTGTTCCATCATACCACTGCGGATTTTGCAAAGCAAGAAGCTGAGCCTTCTGCAAACTGTACACAGCTACACATCTTGGAAGTTTTCTTTTACTATGCATATTTTTTTATGGCTGCAGCAGCAGTTGCCCCAGCAATTATTCCAGTTGCTCTTGGTCTTAGGATTTCACACAAATAAGCTCTCAAACTTGCAACTAGCTGATCTGTAAATACTTTTATTATTTGAAATTTCGCATTAAAATCCCTAGCAAGAATAAGCATTGCCAAAAATTTCATTCAACAGACCTGAAAGTATCCTGACTCTACAGTGACCTTGTGTGCTGTTCAAGAAAGATTAATAACAGCGCTGATAACAAAAAAAGAATAGCTCTCTCCATAAACAGCCTTAAGAATTAGAATGAATCTTTCTTAATAATTCTTATCTAGTTTTGAGGATCAACAGTAAAACAAAGCAAAGTTTTATTTAGACATCATGGAGAAAAAAACATCAGTAACAAAAAAACCCAAATGTGAAGCATCCACCCATGATCATCTGCTGTTAGGTTTATTCTTACAGCAGCTGCAGTACTTAAGCAGCCACTACTGTGAGCCAATCCATTTCTGCCCTCATTACTTCCCCAGACTTGTCCACACAGTGAATTTATTTAAGAAACTAATCTAGCTGATAGTCACTTCTTACCTTACTATCCCTTGAGAAGCACTTAATTTTCACTGTGCAACCATGCAAGTGTTTACACCAACAAACTGGCTAGGACAGGGAAGGGTGAGAACAAGTATATACTGTTGTAAACAAAAACTACTTATGCCAGTGCTGGTATTAAAACTAATTAATAAATACTCTCCATTTATACTCTCCAGTGTAGCTCAGTTACATACACCACCAAGTGAGGTTCAACAATTCCACCTACCCTTAATGTGTTTCATTTTCCATCTATTTCCTATCCAAGGTTTCATTCACATTCAGTGCTGATGCTGCTGAGAGTCTCTGACTGCCTCCTCAGACAGTAACGTTTCACATTATAACCGAGCAAATTCAACGGCTCCCTCCCACCCACAGGGCAGCCCACTCCCGTTACTGCACATTCCACCCCTGCTTTGCTGGCATTCATTAGGGCAACCAAACCAACAGAAAGTTATTCCTGCCTATCAGCTACACCCTTACACGCCTCGGGATACAAATGCAAATAGGCTTTAGAGTCAGGCCCATCAGTAGTCCCCGGAGCCAGTTATTTCTCAGCCCTGGTTTAAATCTGACCAGCTACAGGCATTGTATGAACTGCATAAAGATGTCTCTTCCTGGATCTGGGACAATACATAACTATCTTCCCTTTGCTTCCAGGTGCCCCAGCTGATTGTCCCTGCCCAATACGATCATTTTGAAGTCCCCAAATATGTTTATGAACTGTATTGAATATGACAGAAGTTTTCTGTTACATGCATATTCTGCCCAGGTTATGATCCCAGGTTATGACAGTAGCTATCCATAGGGGATACACAGTTTAACAGAGATGACAGATCTAGGAGCCAATTTCTTTAGCAATACAGGCCTATTAAAATATGTTATTTTCCTCTTTACCCTTATCTTTTACTGCAGTCTTGAATAAAAGAACCCAGAAGCTGGCATGTGGCCACCACATTTAAAAGAGCAGCCTAAACTATCATTAAGATTAAGCACAAGAGCAGTGTAATTCCATGCTATTGCTGAAGCAGTCACCGAAGGGAAGGCAGAGTCAAATTTCCCTACACCAGAAGGGAAATTGCTTTCCTTTGCTCTCCCTAAACAACTAATTTCATATGACTACTTAGTGTACAGGGAAGAATGCTGAAAGCACAAGAGCTGGAATGAAAGTTTTCTTACCTGCTCTGCAGGACTCAGGCTGACACACACACACAGAAGCAAGGCTTGTGCATTACAGCTGTGTGATGGTGTGCAAGACAACAGATCAGAAATCAAACACAGACAATTTTTAAATCAGCAGTAAAATAAGTAAGGATGGCACGTGCACACAGCTGCCCAGGTAAGCCATGGATTCCAACAGTAACTATAATCTTTATGGATGACCTTCACTCTTATATAGAATTTCAATAATGCTTTTCCATAAGAGCAAACGTGAAACTTGTGCCAGCCCAGCTACGGGACCAGTCCCCAGCTAAGGCATTCTGGCACCAGCTCTACTCCTGTAACTATTTATGCAAATGAGTAGCTCATTAGCTTCAACTGGTTTACTGATTACTACATTACTACAGTTAATGACACAGGCACACCTTGCCAGGATGGGGCTCACTGTTAGAAAAAGCTGCCAAACTTTGAACTTGAGCATTTAAAAACACACTTTAGCCCCTTCTGTGTGATAACAGCCTATACATCTTGGGTTTGGTACTTTAAGTTACTATGTCCTTGAAGTTGTTAGCACAGGTTTTTCTTAACTAAAATGAAGTTTTTAAAATATTACAAGCTTACACTCCATCCTCAGGGTAAAGGTTTTCCATCTAACATCTTAATGTCAATTAGATATGACTAAAAGCAAGTACTATTACATGTAATGAAATTAAGGCTCCACTTGAACATGCAATGGGATAAAACTGATTTCCTTTGTAGCATGTGGTTGGTGTAAGAACTGTTTCCGTGAAAGCGCACAGAAATCATGTTAAGACTTTGATCCATAGGATCTACATGGCAAAGTAGGATCTGAAGTTCATTTATCATCAACTCTGGAACTTTTATGTCTGCAACTGTGTAATTGTTATCTCCACCTCATTTACTAAGCCTTTTAATTTTCTTTCTCCTTTTCTCTCCATGCCAGGAAGGAACAAACTCCTATGCAAACTTCCTCTAGACTCACACCAAGAATAATCCTTTAAAACCTTATAAAACCTCAGTAGTCCAGGAAGTGCAGCAACGCCCAAGCACTAAACTCAATTTTATTTTCAAGTTAATAGACAGTCTTACAATTTTGTTTATATTCATTTAAATGCTTGTCTATTTGATTCCGTCTTTTCAGTTCAAAGTCCAAGCACATAAGGCCCAATGTAATTTCTCTGCAACATGAAAATACTTTCCTAAATTCTTTCTAAATTTCAACATAAACTCCACTTTTGCTTGTCCCAACAACATTCTCTCTCCCTCTGTCTGTGTATGTATGTACAAGCACCCCCTGGATATATGGATTTTACAGAACTATTTACGACATTTAAATTCAAATTTATTGAAATCCAAACAAGTAACTTCCACGTCAACTAAGATAAGGAAATTACAAGTTTTTCTGTGTGGAAATATATGCTATTCTTGAATGCAACTGTTCAAAGACTATCTTTCACATGAGTTAAGCCAAAAGGTCATCAGCCTTTCCAAATAATAGAAGTTTTGAATATCCAAAACTTCATACTGGAAAGCCAGAAAACACACAGCACCCTTATAGTTCTTCAACTGAAACACACCCAATAAAAAAGAAATTCCAAGGGACAGTACACCAGACACAGCAAAGCATCAGTACTCAAGGAAACTGGAAATGTCACAATATCCTAATGTTTTTCACTACACTTTTTCCATATAAAGAGCCTTCAACTCACCCCCACAACTCTGGATTATAATGTCTCTTCACCTACTCTAAATGAAACACAAAGTGCTTTGGTTGTTAGTCAACAACAAAAGTGTTAATACGAGAAGTTGTTTCATTTGTTGGTTCCTTTTGTTTTTTTTTTTTACCCTTATGGCAGAATCAAGGCATAGTTCCAACACAAATGTGAGCCATCTACTAATTTTCAAGGCACCATCCTAAATATGTAGGTGTTTTAAGGAGACAAAGTGTTTCATGTAAACACAACTGCATAGACACACATAAACAACTTGTTATTGCTGCAATATCATTACTGGAAACAGGTGAACCTCACTGAAACCTCCCCTCAAAAACCAGCCCACAGCATGGGAGATTTCTGCCTTAACAGCTGACCTATTTCCAAATATTTTAAGCAATAAAACCTGAAATGTTATCATGAGCCTTACTCACCAGACAGTAGCACTACCAGCTCCAACCTCTGTAACAGGTCTTACAGAAGTAACTCTCGATACAAATTTTTACCACCTGATTTTTCACTCACACATCATCTTACCAAACCTTGTTTTTCGCAGTGGGAACACAATGGCAGCAGTGTTGTGTCCCTTGGTAATACCCATTCTCTTTCCTGAACAGCTTTGTAAGGTTTATCTGCTTGGGCACAGTTGTTGGCTATGCAAACCCCAACCATCCCTTTCTTGTACAGCTGCTAAACACCAAGACGTTACATGCAAAGAGCACATAATATGTGCCTTCTTTCCTAGATTTTCTAAGAATATTCAAGCCAAGTGCAACACCTGGTTTACAGAAAATTCCATTTTACCCAAATCTGCATTTAGACAAAAGATGATTGATTTTCCGTAGTACTGGCTCTGAGAATATTAGAAGTAGGATTCTGATTAGCTACCAACACACAGCAAGCTATAAAGTTAAAGCAATTGACTGGAAAATAATGCAAGTGAAATCAGTAAAAGATTTGTAGATGTGACAAGAAGTGAAACTAATTTCATAGCAGGTGAAAGGACTCTAATTAATATGGTAGCATTTCTGTTTTTCTCATCACAGACAAAATAACTCCCTTCCTATTTGCTGAAAAATAAAACCAACTTAAAAGCCATTTCTGAATGAAGAATTAGCTGGTTTTGTTAAATTTTGAGCTTATAAAGGCTGAGGAAATAGCAGATTCCTCCTGAGGTTTTTCTTCAAATCTACTTAGTTAACACAAGTGAAGAAAATAATAACAGTAATGGTTGCTTCCTCTTAAAAAGGTTGCACTTCTCTTTTGATTTGGGCCAAGCTGAAGTCAAATTAACTGTGTTATATTTCAACTGTTTCACTGTCATTCATTACTTCCTCCTCTCCTGAACACATCCTCTTCCATCACAACAACTGAATCAAGACGGAGTTTTCCAATCTCCAGGCATTAAAAATTGCCATTACTTTCTATAATAGGTATTTCAATTTCAGATAATTTGGGCCATTTTTAAAGCAACTGTTGCAATAATTCTTACGAAGAAAAAAAAAAATCTTATTCTTGTCTTTCCCAAAATCTTACCTACAAAATGAATCAGGCTTCCTACTTTCTTAACTGATACAGCTGCTACTGTGAAATTAAAAAATACATTACTCTTTTCAAGAGTCTTTTGCCAGAAAGCAAAACTGATTTTCCTGTCACTGTCTTTAATTTTGATGCTACTTTAGTTGGTGCAGTTTGAAAACGAAAGAAAAATTATTTAAGTATAAATAGTACTTTCCTTTAAAACTGAAGCTTTGCTTCGTAATCGCCATTTAGCAAATTAAAGAAATCATAATCGTCACTAGAAGAACCATTTCTGCATAAGTCCAATATGAACTTCACTGCCTGCCTTCAAGACGTTCAACAAACGCTTTCCCCAAAGCCTTACTAGAGATAATTGACGATCATTGAGATTATTCGACTGCACTAATTACATTAAACGACTTCGTTAATATCTTCCACTTCGCACTATGCAATGCGAACCCTCTTCCTCCCCCCACCTCCCCCGCGACAAACATCTGTCCGCGTCTCCTCTCCGAATGAAAACATCCACTGAACCGCCGATACCATGAAGCGGATTTTTGGTAAGCGATTATATAACTTGTTTCTTTCCGAGCGCTGCTGCAGCATGCGTTACTATCAACTGACGGAAACCGAAGCCTCGCCGCTGGGAGGTGGGGGGCGAACACACCACTTTTTCTTCCAAGGTATCGCTCGCCGGTGCGAAAGGATGAGGGGTCTGTGCCCAGCCAGGGCAGCGAGGCAGGGGCTGGGCAGGGGCACACGCCGAGCTCCGGGGCCGCCGGGCTGTGCCGCAGCTCTCCAGCCGGGAGCGGGGCTCGCCGGCCCCGCGCACCCACCCACCAACTTTTGCGGCTCTGCCCCGCTCCCCCCGCCTCCCGCAGCGACTCAGCCCGATCGCGCCCACACTCACCGGCGGGACCCCGGTACCGTGTGTGTGTGTGTCTGGCGAGCCCCTCTGCCGCGCCCGGAGCAGGTGCTCCGCTCCTCCCAGCCGCCCGCCGGGCTCTGACGGCGGCAGGTCGGGCAGTGGCTCCCCTCCGGACGGGCACGGGGCGGGAGGCGCCGCTCGGCTCGGTGCGGTCTCTCCCTGCCCACAGCAAGGCGCGGGGGCAGCGACCCCCGCCCCCGGAGCGCTGCTGCCGCTGGAGCGCCGCTCACCTGCTCGGCTGCCGCTGCTGCCCCTGAGGAGTCTCGTCCCCCTTCTCCTCCTCCTCCTCCTCCTCCATGGTGCCGCTCCACCCCTTGCACGGCGGCGGCTCCGCGGCCCTCCAGCAGGAGCTGCTGAACGGCTGCGGCGTCCCACCTGACCAGCCCGCCGCCGACGGCGGAGCGGCGAGCTGCAGGGACCAGCTCCACAGCGCCCAGCGCCTCACCATGGCGGGCAGTGCTGCGCGGCGCCCAGCCCCTCACCATGGCGGGCAGGAGCTGCAGGGCGCCCGGCCCCTCACGGTGGCGGGCAGAGGCTTCGCACAGCCCGGCCCCTCGTGGGTTGAGGCGCCGCGCCCGGGCTCGGCCCGGCAGCGCCTTCGCAAGATGGCGGCGGGGGGGCCGGCGCTGGGGTATCCCGCAGCCACGGCGGGACAGTGCGAGTGCTGCCGGCCCGTCCCGCCGCTGCAGGGCGGGCTGCTCGTCGGCACCGGGAAGGGAAGCGTTCCGGTGTGCTCCTGGCCGGCTCCGCGGGTTGGTAAACGCTGCCCGCAGTCCCGTTCAGGAGGACGAGTATGCTGCGGTGAAGTTTCCTGGTCTCGGTTTCCTCAGCGAGCCGGGGCAGTGCCCTCACCCTCGAGGGTACCGACACCCACGGGAGGTGCCGTGTACGGGCGAGGCAACCCTCCCGCAGAGCCGCCCACGTCCCAGGGTCCTGTGTCCCCACGGCCATTTCCCCACGAGAGGAAAGTACAAAATTCATGGCCAAGTCACTTCACGTGCTGGGGCATAAAATCATCCCCTTCTCCCCCTCTCTGCATCTGTGAGGAGTTCACAGGCGGCTCCAGATGATGGGCCGAGCAGTGAGGCATTTTGAGGCACCCAATGCAGAGAAAGAAAGAAAGCCAGAAATAAATATGTATTTTTCAAATATTTCCTTACCTCCTTAAGCACATGGGAAAGCAAAAGAAAGCAAAGCTATGTGGGTGTGATATGAAACCACCACCTCTCCCCCCCCCCATATGCAGCAGTAATATGAAATCTAAGACTATCTGGAGTTCTCATAACACGCTTATGTACATTTATCTTAAAGCTCATGAAAAGATGAATTATGAAGATTTCTTCATGATTCAAAAAAAATTGATGAAGAAATCTTAATGTTTAGAGGCCAAAGCTTTCATGGTAGGTCTTGGGAGACTAGAAACATGACCCTTACTGTTCTGATTAGTCTATCATTCTCTTAGTTTCCTTAAGGTAAAAGAAAAATAATAACTAAGTTATCCTGTTTTGTATAAGTTATCTGTCATCTCTGTTGTGTACATACCAATACAGATATGTACTGTTTGTTTATTAGGTCAGGCAGATTTGCTGACATTTAGCAGTGAAAGTTGCTGACTTATTTTTTACTTTTGGTCCTTCTCATCTGACATTTCCTGATCATTTCATCTCCTATCACTATGTCTAATGTTAGGCTGGCCTTGTAGTAGCAATGACTTTCACTCAAAATTATTAAACACAAATCTATGTTGATTAAAGTTATTTCTACTGTTACTTTATTGAATGTAAGATCTAACTCACCATGAGTTAGATGATAAAGCTGTTCTGATCAATGACCATTCACAGTAATAATTAGTGCCTATGTATAGAAACCTGTGTAAACCACTAGGTAAGTGCTTCCAGGCTGGTAGTAACTGATTGTCAACAGTAGCAGATTTGGTATGCTCATCCTGCACTTCAGCTGAGTATCTTCTGGTAGGCAGCTCTGCCTCCACGTGTCATGTGGAAGTAGTTTGTATATCAACAGTGCTGCAGAAACCAAAGTTCAGGAGGCTCTGCTTCATTAAATGTGTTTTGTCTGTACTACAAATAGAGATGTCAACACTTGGAGGCCATAAGTAAAGACACCTGGTGTCTGTGCAGCATGCAGTTTTCAATTTGGAAAGGAAACATCTCTCTTCTAGTATAATAACTGGTGAAGAATGATATGGTTGTTCAAGTAAATCGTGGCACTGCTAGAAGTGTATATCAGGTCCTTTTACCAACTGTGACATGCCAGCTTGCACAACATGAGAAAATTCAACTTCATAGGTGCTGTTCAACAGAACAAGGATTTTAAACTATTTTCAGTATTCCCAGGAGCCAGCTACGATCTCAGTCTAGTTTTGCTGCTTTGGTGGGTTTTGATCTTTAAATGTCTTATGTGCACAAACACATCTAAACTGAGGAAGAGTCCCGGTCTGTGCTCAAATAGTTGTGTAAACCCAGACCAGATCCCTCTGACTCTTTATATACCCCAGACGTGCTAATATGCTTAGAGGACTGATGTTAGGATCCTGCAAGAGTTGGAGGCCAGAAGTTACTAACAGATGGGAAGGATACAGCCATCTGTGCGTGAGGTAAGAGTTTTTGCTTGGCACTAGTCTTAATAAAGAGAGTTTTAATAATTTTATTTCCATCAGTGGCATGCACTCCTGGCATTTTTACTGCTCAGACTGGCCCTATATATTGTCCAATATATATGGAAATAAAAAAGTTATGGGAGCTTCTTTGTACTGAAGAGGCACAGATACTGAGGGATAGCAAAGTGAGGTTATTTTGAGGTCAGTGCATTTGATTTTTCTCACGGTGAAATTTAACAGCTGAAACAGAATAATTTTTTATTGAAGAAGATTTTGGGATATACCATTTCATTAACTACTTGGAAGGGTAAGTTCCTTAACATAGGTTAATCTGCTTAATGCAACAACCTGTATCTTAATTAGAATCTGTTTCATGAATTGTATCTGCAGTGGTGTCTTTCCCTTGAAGATAGTGTTTGCATTAATCATGGGCAGGACAGCTCAACTAACTTGATTATGAAATTTCTCTCGATGAAAGGTTTAACCTTCTATGCAACTGAAGTTTATCAGCGTTTTGTTTAGATCTCTCAAGTGTAGAGTTAATGTCTTTTCCACAAAGTTTAATTTAGTTGTTTGACATAAGCTGTTTCAGAGCAAGATACTCATTGTCTTGGGCAGTAACTGAAGCACAATCTAAAGGAACAAGAAGTAGAAATACTTACAGTTAAAATTTTTGTAGCTTTATAACTGAGCTGTCTTGATTGAAAGTCATCTCAGATAACAAAATAAAAATGTTGTACCATCTCTTGCTCTATCCTAGAATATCAAATAATAATCCAAAATCCCTTTAGGCTGAGGCTTGCTATGTACTAGGCAATGTTTACTGTTATAGTGCAGATGCACTTTATTGCAGCAAAAAACTACATTTGGTTTGGACAGTTTGTGCTGGATATCTGAGTGAAATAAACTATCCTAGCAAAAAAAAAAAAAAGCCTTTCATTACTCTAAGATTGGCTATACTGGAACTTTTACTAGCATAGAAATTTTGCACCAAATGGAATTCTACTAGGCTAGTAAAATCCTCTCTGGCAAAACTGGCCAATATTGGGACATAATCAAAAAACCTAACCTAGCCCTTCTAATTACAGTTTGGAGGAGTAACCACCCTTATGGTGTCCACCCTGTTTTGGAGAGAAGTGAAGGCAGAAAAGTTACTTGGCAGTTGTTGCAGGCAGAGGTAAGCAGAGTTTCAAATCATGTTGAATGTTAAGTTACCCAGTGAAACATATATATATATATATACATATAGGTATAAAATGCTTGCCAGGAATGTTTAATCAAAACATTAAATAGACCTAGGTACAAAATTTATATATAATCAATATACAGTACTTAATTAAATGACTGTAAATGTTATGTTTACCATTACAAATCCAAACCTCATATGATAAAGAATTTGACAGTTTTGGGGACTATAGAGAAGGAATTTAGAATCTACAGTTAATACTCAGAAACACATTTTGTTTTGCTTTATTTCCAGATGCCTAGCTGATATATTTTTAACTTCTGCTTAGGGAACAAAACTGGGGACCATAATAGAGACATTTATTTTGTATAATACCAGTAAGGGGCGAGGAGCATTCTCCAGCCCTAACACCAAATTCTCCAATGCATGTATTTTTGTACAGATAAACTTCCTAGCCCTGAAGAGCAGGTGGCTGCATCAGAATTGCTGTTGTAAGTCTTACCAGGCCCACGCTAATCCCTGATCCATGAGACTGGGAGAATGCTCATTGGCATGAGCCAAAACTCAGGTAGCAACCTTGCTGGTGATTTAATGCTTACTGAAGTGCAATAACATCCAGGTGAGTGTTGTTGTTTACTGGAACACATCTAGCCTTAGACAACACCTGATTTTGAGATTATCCTTGTGTCTCAGAAGAAATTAAAGTTGTTAGGTCTCTTTCAAAATCAGTGAAGCTTGGCAGTGTCATTGTGAACAAGCATGACATGATGCTTTTATAGTCAGTACCTGATAATGTATTGTTACTCCATAACATTTTGCAATATTGCTATCATTAAAATTTATTTAGGTAGTCCAATTACAGTGTCTAAAAGGTCGGATCTGATCCAGATTCCTATGTGAGCAGGACTATTCAGTAAGAAAACTCCTTGCCCTTTTGCAGTTGAATTTTTAATTGGGCAAAAGGTAGAGTAACATGTTTAGTAAACAAGAAAAAACATTCTGGATTTACAAAGCAGACAAAAAATAAGAATATGTAGGGTAGCTCCTAACACAGTTTGTTATGGATGTCTTGATTTTAATTGTGAATCAGAAATTGTAGAACACTGTGCTGTTTTCATTGCAGGCAAGATGGTAACAAACTGTTTCTTTGTGTATAAATGCATTATGGAAAAGCGTACCTCTGTCATTTTAGACTGATACTAAAATGGATTGAATTTGTGACTGTTCTTTATTTAAGGGAGTGTTTCTTATCCTTAGTGCCATGCCTTGAATGTGAATGTTGGCAATCGAGAAGGTCTTAACTTTTACTTACCGATTGCTCATATATTTTGAGAGCATTTGTGGAGACACAAATCCACACAGAGACATAAATTCATACATAAACAGACCTCTTGAGAAACAACAAAACTGAACAAGCTTGCTGTCTTCTTCATGCCTGTTTACTGCTCTGTAGTTTCACCCTCTCAGTGCAATAATCCAAACCCTCTTCTTCCTGTGCCTTCCATGGCATCTGTTTGGGCAAGAGACGGCGTGTGCTGTGGTTACTCCAGTTAGTCCTATGTGCAGGCAGACTGGCCAGCCAGTGCTCGTCCCCACTGCCAACTGCTCAGATAGCATGTGCTGTTGTGTTCTGCCTACTTTTCCCATACTCATGTAACTAATTCAAGTCTCCTTCCTATATCCAGATACTGGTGTTAAAGAAAGTTACAGGGATTTAATTACTTTGGGCTGTATTAGGTTTACTTCAGTGGTGTATTATTACCCCTGCTATTCCTATTATTAGTAAGTCAGGATTTATAATATATGAGCAGTAGTAAGGAGCTAGTACTATTACAATGCTCCGAGGCCTTGGTCCCTTGACTGACCAGAACAGATGTCTTTGGAGCGTCATCTATATCCCACCAAACAGAAATTTCTAATTTTTACTTCCTATGAAAACCAGGCTGCAGGGAAAAGGACAAATGCACACCCAGGATTCTTCACAATGTGAACTGGGATGCACTTGAGTTGTCAACCTTCACTAAGAAATCAGGAATTGCTCTAAGATTTCCCAACCCAGAGAAAGCCCCTGAAATGTCTTTCCTTCTTTCAAATATTGAAATTGGCCAACTAGTTGACACAAAGGCACAGAGCATGGCTTCACAAGAAACATGGCTAAAATCAGATAATGGTGATGGTATTGTAACCGAGACCTTCTGCATAGTTTCAAACAAATTAGGTTTTAGATTACAATGAAAAATACATTGTGAAAAGGGAAAACAAGAACAAAATAATTACTTTTTAAATCATATAGTGTTGGGAAAGAAGGTGTATAACAATGGGGTAAGTCAAAGCTTCCTTGTGATTGCTTGTAGATATTCAGATTCACAGACCATCTTTTTCCTTGTCTACATAAACTGTTTTTGTAGCTTTGTCATACAAGTATCATAGAAATACAGGGTTAGAAGGGGCTTCAAGAAATCCCATAGTCCAAACCACTACATTCAGTGGGGATCTTTCATAATTGGAGTATTATTGTAACTGTCAGCATCCCATGCAGGCATGCTCTGGGCCACATGGAGCTGCTTTCAGCTGTTAAGCTGCTGCTCTGGCACTAATGAAACTGCTGGGTTCCCAGGCTGACCTCAGCACTCTGCCACTGCCCTCCTGAAATGTGTCTGAAACCTCTTCTTCATCCACAGCTCCCAGGAGGGAGAGGGAAAGGAAATCCACTTTGGTTTTAACAGCTGGCACTGGATAGGGGAGAGAGTTATAAATAAATGGAAATAAAGAACGAGGGCATGCGACTGAAGCCCCATGATGGTCACTTCTTGGTATGGCAACAGATGAGCAGTGCTCTGAGTGACAAAATATCACTCTGAATGTGTAGGCACTATGATAATGTCAAAAGAGGCTCATTTGAATTGGGATTCAGGAGGATCCTCTATTTAAATCCTGTCTGAACCTCTGACAAGCTGCATGACCTTCTACTATATACTGAGCTCCATGGGTCAAATTGGTCCTTGCTGCAACTAAATTGACTACAATGAAATTATTCTGGGAGTGAACTTGATTTCTCAGATGTCAGTCAACACAGCTGGTTCACTGAATAAATGAAAGAAAGCAATCATAGACGTCAATGGAAAACAGATGCATCTGAACCAAGTCTTTTGATTTTAGCAAAAGTGGAGCAGAACTGCACAACTGTTACTTAAAATGCATAAATAATTGCTGCTGGTGGTTTATTGACAATGTAAACTCTATGAAGGTAACAGAGGTGTAAAAGTGCCATTGTCTTTCTTAGAGGGAATCTATTTATCTTATATATTATTTAAAACTTGGGAAATGACTGATGTTTCTTTAAGTATTCTGGTATAGATAGGTTTTTCTTAAAAGAATTAATAATGTTAAATGACTCAGGCATTTATGCTGAGTCATTTCCATTAAAATGCTGCACAGTGGTAAGCTTCTTCCTGTAGAAAATGCTTTTAGAGTCAGATAACAATGATGTTAATTAATAAAAGATAATGGTTATTAAGAGTGTCACAGGCAGAATGAGAGCTTCAGACAAAGTTTATTGGGGAGACCCACTCCCCACTGAGTCATGAGGTGCAGAAAGGACCCTGTTGCTCTCTAAACTTGTCTCAGAGAGGGGTCCAGGTGCAGCTGCATCCATTCCTACTCCTGGACTTGGTCAATGGTTTATGTCTAAAGGATTATGTAGGTGTAATTGAGCTCTGTCCCACAGGAATAAGGATGGCACTCCAATTATATTTATATGAATAAAATAAATTATTAATTTAAATTGATGATGATAATAAGACTAAAAGACCTTAATCAGAATTATTTACTACACAGTATAGGTAGCTATAACGACTAGTTTAGTGCATATGTATTGAATCAAAATTGAAGCAATAGTATTAAAGCTAGCAAAATAATGATGGAAATTGATGTTACTCACCTGTACAACAACTGTGGGTAAATCTCTTTTGCTCAGCCTTGAGGAGTAACCTCAAAGGGCATACCCACTCAAGAGAGGAATTTCCACACACACTTCACAAGGGGTATGTTAGAAGACCCTGCCATTCAAAAGTGGGACTGGGCCTTTATAGCATAAAGTGAGTGACTGTCAGTCCTATGTCTGCAGGCTCAACAGCTTTAGATATGTTATCAGTACTAGCACTTGTTGGTTCCTTTATCTAGAACTTTGCCACCCACATCCTCACAGCTGCCAGTTTCTGCTGGAAAACCCTGAATGTCTAACTTTGGGATTAGTAAGTCAGTCTGGCCTCAGCATTCTTCAATATTGAAAGCAGCTGACCCCTGTGAGGTGAATATCACGAAATTCCAATGAGGCTCAGTGCAAGGTCCTGCATATGGGTCAGGGAAATCCCAGGCAAAGTACAGGCTGGGCAGGGGATGGATCGAGAGCAGCCCAACACAACCCAGCACTGTGCGCTCGCAGCTCAGAAAGACAAACGTATCCTGGGCTGCATCCAAAGCAGGGTGGGCAGCAGGTTGAGGGAGGGGATTCTTCCCCTTTACTCCGCTCTCATGAGACCCCACCTGGAGTACTGCATCCAGGTCTGGGGTCCCCAAAGTAAGAAGGATGTGGACATGCTGGAGTGAGTCCAGAGAAGGGCCACAAAGATGATCATAGGGCTGGAGCACCTCTCTTATGAAGACAGGGTGAGGGAGTTGGGGCTGTTCAGCCTGGAAAAGAGAAGATCCAGGGAGATCTTCAGGTAGAGGACCTTCCAGTATCTAAAGGTGACCCACAGGAAAAATGGAGAGGGACTTCTTACAATAGCATATAGTCACAGGACATGGGATAATATGGCTTCAAACTGAAAGAGAGTAGGTTTAGATTAGATATTAGGAAGAAATTCTTTCCTTCAGGGGTGGTGAGGCACTGGAATAGGTTGCCCAGAGAAGCTGTGGACTCCCTATTTAGGCCACTGAGTCTTGATGTCTGTGTACCTGTGTCACTAGGTGTGCTTGTTTTGGCTGGAATAGGGTTAGTTTTCTTCATAGTAGCTGGTATGGGCTGTGTTTTGGATTTGTGCTGGAAACAGTGTTGATAATTCAGGGATATTTTTGATTTTGCTAAGCAGTGCTTACACAGAGTCGGTGCCTTTTCTGCTTCTCACTCCAGCCCACCAGCAAATGGGCAGGGGGTGCACAAGAAGTTAGGAAGGGGACACAGCCAGGAGAGCTGACTCCAACTGACTGAGTGAAGATTCCATACCATACCGCATCATGCTCGGTACATAATGCTGGAGGAAGAAGGAGGAAGTGGGATATTCAGAGTGGTGGTGTTTGTCTTTCCAAGTAACTGTTATGCAGGATGGAAGCCTGCTTTCCAGGGGATGGCTGAACACCTGCCTGACCATGGGAAGTGGTGAATGAATTCCTTGTTTTCCTTTGCTTGCATGGATGGCTTTTTCTTTACCTATTAAACTGTTTTTATCACTTTTAAAAGTGAGTTTTCTCACTTTTACTATTCCAGTTCTCTCCCCCATCCCACTGTGGGGAGGGAGAGAGTGACTGTGTTGGGCTCAGCTGTTGGGTGGGGTTAAACCATAACTATGAAATTTAGAAAACATCAGTGTAAAATGACCTAGACAAAAAGTTGGTTTACAGAGCAGTTGCAAGATGTGCTCCAGCACAGATAAAGTTAAACAAGGGGTTCTTCTCTTATCGCTGATGTTCCTGTGTTTTAAACAAAATGGGAGGTTGCAAGTCAAAGTGTTCTTTTGTCCAATCTGCTCATGTGATTTAAGTTAGAAAAACATTTGCAAAGCACAAAACAGAACAACCTTAATAAAAATAATTTTCTAGTTTCATGTATGCTATGACACTGGTACATTTTTTCCTTTTTTCAAACCAACTTAGTAATGAGTACAATGGAGATGCTTCTCTAGACATGATTAAAAAAGAGATCTGAAAGGGTTTTCCATTTCATTCTCTTGCTTCAGAGCAGAATCCCTTCTATCTAATCAGTTCCTGACAGATATTTGTTCAACTTGACCTTGAAAATTTGCAATCATGCTGATTCTTCAGACAGAAGATACTGCACAGTCAGGTACTGCACAACATTTCTTACAGTTCAAAAGCTTTTTGTAAATTGTAACTGAAATCTCCAAGTTGCAATTTAAGGCTATTCTTGCCATATCTCAATGGACAAGAAGAACAGTGTGTATCTCTGCAATACTTTTTATGTGCTTGAGAACTGATACCATATCTTCCCTAATGCCTCTCATCGCTACACTAAAGAAACAAATTCTTTTAATCTTACCTCCTGTGTCACATTTTCTATACCTCTGAAAATTACATGGCTCTACCGTGGTCTCTTTATTGAAATATTTGTTTTTCTGGAGTGTTGCTTTTAATAGGTTGTTTTCTGGTAAAACCATATTACCTGTTACTTATCATTATATGATTACATGATAATTCAGTTTGAAAGGGACCTCAGGAGATCTCTAGTCCAACCTTCTGCTGAAACCAGGGTCAGCTGTGAGTTCAGATCAGACTGGATCCTGCTGGATTTTGAAAACCTGCAAGAGCACAGACTTCACAAGCTCTCTGAGCAATCAGTTCTATGACTCATGGTGAAAATGTTTTTCCTTAAATTCAGCTTGAACCTCTCTCTCATTTCAGTTTATGCCCATTGTCTGTCAGTCTCCCACCACAGAGAAATCTGAAGAGCCTGGCTCCGTTTTCTTGATCATCTTCTCTTGCCTATTTGCACAGAGTTTAGGAATACTTTTCCCCCCCTAATTATTATTTGACAAAAGGACTTAAAAGGCAAAGAACTACCTTTCCTGTATCCCTGAGTTCTGGATTCTCCTTTTTTTTTCCATTTGTATGCTTGACCTTTCCTTTCTTGCTTAACTTACACATTCCTTATTTAGAGAGAGAATGAAACAGTTACTCCCTTAATAGAGAACCAGTAGAGAATGATTAAAGGTTATATCAGACTGACACAATTTAGAACATTTAGTTTATCAAAATTGTCTTTATCTGTTCTTTCTCTTTTCCATCTGGAAGTCTTATTCCCTTCTCTGACTTATAAATCAAAGCAAGATATCACACACAAGCATTTGCAGAAGTCAATGTAAGGAGGTAAAAAAAGAGACACTAGGAAACACTTCTTTTCCAAGAGTATGGTCAAACACTGGAACAGGCTTCCTAAAGAGGTGGTCAAACCCCAAGCCTTGACAGTGTTTAAGGGGCATTTGGACAATGCCCTTAATGATACACTTTAAATTCTGGTCACCCTTAAGTGGTCAGGCAGTTGGACTGGTTTATCATTCACCTTCCAACTAAAATATTCCCTTCCATGTTCTGCTTGTGAGTGTCAGCCACCATTTCACACAAGTCAAGTGGTAAATACTTTGAATTAAATTAGTGGTCTCATTGACTGTGCTGAACTTTGATTTGGGACTTTAGAGTCTCTGCCTGTAAAGATCAGACAGCAAATCTCAACCACACACATAGTTCCTGGTGCTTTACCATAAACTGTGTAGATGAAATTTCTTTATGTAAATATACATGATTTGGGGTAGAATCATAAAATGGTTTGGGTTGGAAGGGACTCTAAAGGTCACCTAGTTCCAACCCCCCTGCCATGGGCTGGGGTACCTCCCACTAGACCAGGTGACTCAGAGCCCCATCCAGACTGGTTGTGAACACGTCCAGGGATGGGGTGTCCACAACCATGCAGGGGTAGATTTCATGTATGAAGAGAGAGTCAATCCATGCATTTCTCAGAAATGCATGAGGACCTTACGTGGATGAAATAAAAATTGCATGTAAAAGCCACATATTTTTTCTTTTGTTCATCCAGAGGCTGCTGAAAACTTTTAAGAATAGTAAAACAATATGTTTCAAGAAGCTTTGGGGCATTTAGAGTTTCTTAATAAATCCATTCTGATCAAATTATATGTATAATTACACTAAAAACTACTCCTAGTTCTTAACTTATAATTCAAAAAGAAAAGATTGAGATGTAGATAATTTCACTGGTAGAAAGCCAAGACTAGAAAATACAGGTTATCAGAGTGGGGAAAAAGAAGTGGAAAAGATAAAAGGAATAGCCGTGAGATTTGTGCACTGTGCAGCTGGCAGTAAGTTCTGAAGCTTTCAGAAGCTTTCAGCTTTTTATTTTTTTAATACCTGATTTGGGAAAAATGTGTCAGGGTAAAATAAATACATTACATAATGTAAAAAGTAGATCTGCCAGCATTAATAGACCAGCAAGATGACTGATAGGCACAGTCAGAAACACATGCACGAGATTATGGCTAATGCTTCAATTAGTGCGGCCCCTATGCAATACCATCAGTGCAGTAACTGCAACCACCTAGAGAGTAACTGCCCATCCCCTAATTCTGTTGAATCTGCTTAGTAATGACTTGGGTTCCTGTTCCAAACCTTATTCCTTTGACACACTATAGCTCATCGTGTCATGTTTGAAAACACCTCTTAGGTGGATCTCTTAAGCCTCTCATATTAACCCAGTTCTTAAATACTTAGCTAAATGGGATTTTCAAATAAAAAAAAATAAAAATCTCAGTCAGTATTTGAAGTTCCAAAGGCAAATGTGGAAGCAAATGTATTTAAGGCAAACTTGATCTCTATGTGTGTGTGACAATTTGTGTCTTCTGAACGTTGCAAACTTGTAACTTGTGTACGGATCAACTCAATAACATATATGAAATGCTTACATTGCAAACCTGGGGATTTTTTTGAGCATATGAGGCTTGAGTTGCATGGATTTTGTGAGGAAGAAGCTTCACAGTGCACATCAAATACAGAGAAAATCTGTGCATGCACAATGTCTGGGATCAGTAGATGTTTGGAAGCTTTCTTGGAGTTACTGCTCTGCACTAGCTGCCAAACATCTGGAAGCTAGTAGAAAAATGTAGAGAAGTGGGAGAGAAGAAAACGACCGGCAAAAGCAGCTGGCTCCCACAAAAAATGGTAGGTCTTGCACTCTGGGCTATAATAGGATTTGAGAAAGGCAGGGACATACAGCCCACTGGGTTTAAGGAGATCCCTTCAGAGGACTGTAAAAAAAGGCAAGTGAATCTGAAAGCGGTTTGAAAAAATGATCTTTAGTGACATGCACCACTAAACTCAGTGCAATCAGATTGTTAACTTGGAATTTAAAAATGTGAGTATTAACTTTAGCAAATTGGCTGCTTATGTGAGCAGAAATATCTGACCAATGTTATCCCACATTCCCAAACTCCTGACGGCTTCTCAGGTTATAAAATCCCCAACTTTCTCTTTGCCAGCCATCTGTCAACACTCCTGGCTTTTCCCTTGATATCGTCTACACTGTAGTTGTTCATTACACAAAAATCAGCACAAAATACAGTTGCTACAGAGTCTTGAACCTTGAATATTTGCAAGCATCAAAAAATAAGCTTATTTAAGTAAAACAAAGAATACTCATGAGATTACTCCATTTGTATTTAATTAATGGCAAGAACTCAGTATTTAAAATTGCATTAAGATGATGCAAAATTTCTAGCCTCCTGCATTAAAATGCTGTGGGCCCTTACAGAATGTAAGTTCAACTTGTGCCCTTAAGTAAATGCATTTATAATCTGTGTAATATCCTCTAATAATATAATAAAATATACAGATCTGATCTTCAGATAAGGGAAGCCTGCAATGAGCTTCTAGCCTGAGGCTCAGGATAAGATTTGGTTTGCCTGAAGGCAGCTGCCTAGAAATTGGGTGGTTTTAGTCTGCTGAACTAGTCCTCATTCCTCTACAGTGTGAGTGGGAAGTACAATGGGAAGACATTTCTAAGTAATCATCCTAAGAGAAGTGTCCTGTTTCCCTCCACTGACTATTGAAAGAGTGTAGGGAACTAGTTTAATACAGCTGAAGTGAGTTGAGTGATACAACTTCTGTACACAAGCACAAGGGAGGCTTCAGCACAGAGAGATAGATGGGTCAGGACATGAATCTGGCCAGTCTGCAAGAAAAGTCTGCAACATGATGGCAACCAGTTCAGGCTGTGAAATCAGCTAGGAAGAAGCTGGATAGAGCTGTAAAGCCAAATGCTTATAGATGTTGTTTCCACAGTTAAAGTGCAGCAGGGAAACCTGGAAGCTAAACAAAACCTGCCCTGGATCAATGACTGTAATGGCTAAGCATATAATCACACTGTATTAATATCTGAATAAAACTACATGGCCTGTAGTTCGTGTTTGCTAATGCTTACTTTGGCATCACTGAGGTTATAGGGATTAAAGATTGAGAAAACAGGGTACAAGAGAGGAAATAAAAGAGAAAACTCAGTTATCTGCATATTAGAGCTGCATGTAACTGTACATTTCCTTACTATAAACTGTGATGAGTAGCATTTACAGCATTTTTTGTAATGGAAAATCTGCTCTCCTTCCATAGATTGTTAATAAAGCTGCTCCCAGCATCGCTACCTGAACGATGCAGAACAGAGGAAGAATGAATCAGAGGATCAAAGAATGGTGGCTGTCTTGGCTGCTTGATCAGGCGCCAAATTCTAATATTTTCACTAATTGCATTATTTCAGTTTTCACTGTGTCAATTCTGATTGAATTATACTAGAGACTTGGGTGACCTCTTGATTATTTTCTGGAGAAAATATTTGCTGAAGTGATCTTTTCTTAAAAGGAGCAAAAGGTTGAAATAAATGGAGTTCTGGGAACTCAGCTATCATCAAATCAGAATAATGCTATACAAAAATGAACCTGTATGTGGTTATAGTCAAAGGGAGGGACGGAAATGACACTTCTATACAATGCCAAAAAAAGCAATAAAAAAGGACTAATCTTTGTTCTGTACTGAGTCTGCTGAAAGGCAAGAGGAATTGTATCTGTTTAGCTAAATCAGATAAATTTACCCGCAGGAATTTCCTGTTGAGTTACTGCATCAGGCAGAATCTTTTGTTTGGCATGTTATTCTTGAAAAGTTTTTATGAGCTATCCAAACTTCTTCCATTTATCTTTCTGATAAAAGCCTTCAGCAGTCAGGTTAGTAGGTTGTCTGGTACTTACCGACAGGTTCCACTTTCTTCTTTCAGTGCATAAATACTTATGAGAAAAAAAGAACTGCAGACAGAATACTGTAATATTCCCTGAAGAAAGCTTTTAATCAGCAGCCTCAAAAGAGTGCTCTGTTAATGAGCAACTGAAATGTTATAAATTCAGCCAAGAGCCTCTATGTTTAATTTAGACAGTCTTCCTTGCAGCTTGAGAGTACAAAAGACCAGTGTCAGTGGCCTGTAGGCCTTTGCAGTTGCTGCCCAGTGGTTAACCATGGGAAAGAAAAGCTATTGCAATTTAATTAGCTGGAGGATAACCTCTAGGTAATACTGATAAAAATAATCAGCTACATGCTAGTGAACAGCTGGCATGAAAATCAGGAAACATAGTGTTGGGAAATTTTAATTTGTATTCTGAAATCAACTTTATTCACAAAAAAACCCCCATCCTATTCCTCAGCAAAAAAATTTATTGTTTCTTGAGTCCATGTTTTTAGGCTCATTTGAAATCTTCTCGCCTGGCTAAGCTCAAGCCAATTCCTGGCAGCTGGATTTCAGCATATTCATTAAGGGAAATACTGTATCATTGCTTTAAAAAGATAGTATATTGTAAATAAATAGTCAACACGATGAGTCTCCAAAAAGCTAACACAGCACTAAACAGTAGTTTAGCTGAAGGCAATTTGAGTTGGTAATGTTTGCTGTGTGCTGCTTTCAGCAGTTTTGAAGCAGTGCTGTTCTGATGCTCAGTTCCTGTGCACTCTTGTCTAGGGTTGGATCAGCCTGTAACTGAGGATAGTTCTTCCCAACCTCTTCTATAGTGACCTGATCATGATAGTGTGTTCATGATATGAACATTTTCTTTATTTCAGAAGAAATATTTTATACATACAATTGGAAAAAACACACACCTTTCAATGTGATCGTGTTTTCTTTGCTCATATCAAGATTAGCAGTGCTGGCTTCAAAGTGCTGTGTTCAGCCCCTGTGCTGACACGTGGTTATACTTATGTCAGGTGTGTATATGCAGATTTCTGATTTCTGCCACTGCTACCATATGGAGTTGTTTTATAATGCAGGAGCGTTGCTCTAGAAGCAAGAAGCTAGATCTACGAGTGGTGGCACCAGCTGAACGTTTTTTCACATGGGGTAGTGCAGTCTCTCCCTACATGTGAGCTGATACCTCAGCCTTCTCCTCAGCTGGTGGATCCTGGAATGGCCCAGTCTTTGAGATGCCTGTGTCTTTTGGTTGATATTGAACGGTAATGAGCATGGAAACCTTATTTCCTCAGAAAATCAGCTGGAATTGTAGGATTCAGACTGAATATTAATACTGTTTTGGGTGGAGTTCCTGACAAGTTTTAAGCCCGTTTAAAAAAAGAAAGTGCCATTTGGTCCTTCTCCAGAAACCTGTTTAGGAGGGATGCTAATCTAAAATAGCTACTTAGTGTAAAATACAAAGCTCCCCATACTTAGGGTGAAATCTGGAGACTGGATTTGAAGGAATTAGATTTTTATCCTGAGGCTCTCACCTATGTCATCCACCCACTTCACAAGGCTCTGTGCCATCTTGAACTTGGCAGGCAACTATTTATGTATCATGATGATGACAAGGACATAATATAGAACTTCCCTCTGCTAATCCAGGCCCTTCTACTCCATTGTTGCTTGAGACTGGACACATAACTATGAAAAAAGGTCTCATTTTCTCCATCTGGGAGCTGCAGATAATATTGTTTACCTAAACCAGAGGGATATTGTGAGCATTCCTTGTTATAATAGTGCATTTCTAAAACTCATTAAAAAAAAAGATTGTTAAAACCATTTAAAAGTACTGTTCTGTAAAAGTTTAGAGGTGTTTCCATATTCAGCTTCTATTGTTTGAACACCAGTGTTTGTTTTATTTCATTGCATTTTAGCTGGTTAATAAGATTTCTTAATTTAAAGTTGCATCTCTCTAATGACCTTTCCTGCGTGCTAAATTTTAGATTGCATTTACATATGAGACACTGCTATTTTGTTAAGTAGGAGACATATTATGAGGATAATCAGTTTATCTTAAGCTGTAATTCTATGTCTAGCAAGGATTCAAATTTCTAGGATGGAGGGTGGCTAATGGCTTAGTGAAGTCTGGTAAAACATCTTTGAGATAAATCCCAGCATAATGAGATCAGTTAGATCTAGCTGTAAAATGGAAGAGAAGCTTAATTTTAATTTTCAATTGCACAGTTTGATGCTTTTTTTCTTTTACAACTTGACAGAGCTCTATCCGAAATTTAAAAAATGCTGGAACTGGATGGATCTTTTGAATATGCATAAACTAAATGGGAGAAACTAAACTTAAAAAAAGAGAAGTAGCTAGTTTCATGTAAGGTTAGATTTTCTATTCCATGGAAACTTATTTGACTTGAATGTAAATTCTCTGGTGAAAGGATGTGCCTGCTTTACAGCTACAAGATTATTCTTATTGAAGTTTATGTGGATACTAAAAATATATATAAATTATAAAATACATATATAAATTACATATATAATACAGACAGCAAGATAACAGTAAAAGTAATGATTTAAATCACAGAGATCTACAGTTCCATACACGATCAAGGGGTCATTGTCAAATTAGGCAGCATCTGATTTCTTGCCATTTAGGTTGGTCTCTTAACTAACGTGCTAACAACAGTTTCACTTTTATTTTTAGATGTATGCAGTGTATCATGCTCTTGGGTTTCACTGTTCATATGCAATTACAGTGATTGTGACAGAAACTGGGCAAGCCCGGCTGCAGGATTGAAGCTGCTGTTCAAGCACACAGCTTGTGAACTGGCAGTGCAGATGTTCTAGGGCAGTCAGTACAATTTCATTCTGAACTGCCAAGAGAGTGAGACCTTGCTCTCCTTCCCCCCCTTCCCCCCCCGAAAATACCCCAGGAAAGTTATGTATTTAAAATACAGTGGCTTTTGCTGAAATTGGTCCATGTTTTGTAGTCTGAGAAGGTAAATCACAATGAAGAGCCTTCTCACACTTCAGCATCTAAGCTAGCTCAGGAGCCACCACCAACCCTCAGTGTCCTTTGAGAGTCACAGTAGTTTTGTCACTAAAGCCTGCATGTAACTGATAACATTCCAGAGGGAAGGGAGCATCACTTCTGACAGCTCTTGTGAATCAGCTCTGAGTAACAGGACTTTGGCAGTTGCAGGAGACAGCTCACACTGAGCAGAAGCATCCTCAGTTCTCCCCATTTTCAACACAGTGCAGAATCAGAGCCCCGGGCAAGAGATGGAGCGACCGAGGGCACTCATCAACACAGCACTGAGCTCCTTCAGAAACTGCCTGTATCTGTTAAAAAGCCCAGGGGCACAGAAGGCAGGTGCTGGAGGAGCTGGGGAAAAGCCAGTGCTGCATCTGGGGCCCAAGAACCTCTTCCTCCTGATGGACTGCCAAGAGCCCAGCTTCCTCTCTCCTTTTGGAGCAGAGCAAGATGGGGAAGGTTTGTAGCACCTGTACTGAGGCAGAGGGTGTCAGAAGCACTGTGCTATGGTCTGAGGCAGACAGGAGTTCAGGGTTAGGAAAACAGTACATAGAAACAGTGCCTCTGACCAGCATATGCAGTACAGATTTCTTTCTTTAAGTAGTATTTGTTTCTTTCTGTTGTGCCACTTAACACACTGCAGGACAAATAACAAAATTTCACCCTAGTTTTCCTTAATTTTTGAAATAACACTTGATTAGGCAAACCAAAAGCTCCTAATTCTAGGAAAAAAGCAACCAAACCAAAACCCCACAACCATCCCCCCCCCCAAAAAAAAAAAACCCCAAACCCCACACAAAACCCCCCCACCAACCATGGCAAATCAAAACAAACAAAAAACCCTAAAACTAAAACAAAACCAAAAAAATCCCCCACCACAAAAGTAAAAATTCTAAACAGGAAGTCAGTCAAAACCGAGAGCAGTGCTTCCTGCATGTCTGTACCTATTTATCTACATCCACACACTCCAAACGTGCTCAGGAACAGTCTTTGTCACCGAAATGAAGTCGTCTGCAATGATACTCTGCCAGAACTTTTCCCAGGCCAAATTTGGCTCTTGTCAAGTACCGTTCCCACAAGCCCTTCCCAGCCGCTGGCAGGTGGGAAGAACCATTCCTATCGGTTTGCACAGTCCTGTGTCGGGAGCTGAGGGAGTTCCCTGCCAGCTGGGCTCTGCGGAGTGCCGAATTTACTGGGCTGGATGCCGCCTTCCTACCCACAACAAGTCTTTCTGCTACTTTGCACTCACTTCTTAGAACAAGACTTCAGGTTGCAGTTTGACCCGTGGGATTTCCCCCGCCAGGGCGGGTCCGTCCCGCGGGAAGCGCAGCGCCCTCAGCCAGCGCTGCCCAAAGGGGCCGGTGCAGCTGAAGGAGCCTCACGGGCAGTGACTGCCCACGGCAGCTCAGAGCGGCCGAGAGGCTGCGCTTTGGCCATAAAGGGTTATGGGGAGGGGAATGGCTTTCCTGAACTTCACTTCTGTGGAGCAGAGTTAGGAGAGCGGGAGCCCATTAAGTGGCTGCGGAAAGGAACCTGGGTGTCCTGGTTGAATACGAGTCAGCAGTGCCCTGGCAGTCCAGGAGGGCCAACCGTGTCCTGGGGGCATCAGGCAAAGCATCGCCAGCCGGGGAGGGAGGGGATTGTCCCGCTCTGCTCTGCACTGGGGAGGCCTCACCTTGAATATCGTGTGCAGTTTTGGGCACCACAGTATAAGAAAGATATTAAGCTATTAGAGACTATCCAGAGGAGGTCAACGAAGATGGTGAAGGGCCTTGAGGGGAAGCTGTATGAGGAGCAGCTGAGGGCACTTGGCCTGTTCAGTCTGGAGGAGACTGAGGGGAGACCTCATTGCAGTTACAACTTTCTTGCGAGGGGAAGAGGTGGGGTAGACACTGATCTCTTCTCTGTGGTGACCAGTGATAGGACGTGAAGGAATGGCCTGAAGTTGTGTCGGGAGGTTTAGGTTGGATATTAGAAAAAGGTTCTTCACTCAGAGGGTGGTTGGGCAATGAACAGGCTCCCCAGGGAAGTGGTCACAGCACCAAGGCTGACAGAGCTCAAGAAGTGTTTGGACAATACTGTGGGACACATGGTGTGACTCTTGGGGATGGTCCTGTGCAGGGCCAGGAGCTGGAACTCGATGTTCCTTGTGGGTTCCTTCCACCTGAGCATATTCTGTGATCCTGTGAAAACCAAGCCCCAAGCCCGCCAGAGCTCAAGGAGCGGTTGGACAACGCTCTCAGGCACTCAGGGTGGGACTGAGCTGTGCAGGGCCAGGATTTGGACTCGATGATCCTTGCGGGTCCCTCCGAACTCGGGACATTCTCCGACGCCCTCACAATTCCCGGGCACGGCGAACACGGAGCTCTCGCTGCGCCCCCCGCCGGGGACGGGCGGAACTGCCCCGCGCCTGCGCGCTCCCGCCCGCACAGCCCCGCCCGCCCCCGCCAAGATGGCCGCCTCTGCAGCGCGCTCCGCGGCCCGGCGGCTCATCCTGCCCTGGTCCACCCGCCTCTGGCGAGCGCCCGGCGCGGCGGAGCGGGTGAGGCGGCGGGACGGGGAGCGGAGGGAGGGGCGGGGAGCGCGGGCGCCGCGGCAGCTCCGTGAGCTGCTGCTCGGGCGAGCGCTGAGAGGGTTGGCGGCCCGGAGGCCGGGGCCGCGGTGCACGCTGGGGTTTGTAGTCGCGGCGGGGCCGCGGTGCGGGGCGGCAGTTGTGGTCTCGCCCGAGCGAGGCGGGGTCGCGGTCGCCCCTCACAGATCCCGACGGGCGCATCCCCAGGGTTTGGTGCTGGTGCCCGTGCCCGTGCCCGTGCCCGCCCCAGCGGGCTCAGGGGAACGTTTACACCCTCCTTCCTTCCCGTGATTCGGTGGAGGCCCCGGTCCGTCCCAGAGCTCTTCCCCTGTGTCATTTTCCCCTCCTGTCATTTCCCCCGTCCTCTCGGTTTGAAGCCTAAGCTTTTCCTTCTGGAAGCAGGAGAGAAAGATCTTTTCAGATAGAGGTTTTTCCTTCCCTGTAATGCAGACGGGCGGTGACAGTCCCTTGCATCAGCCCAGGCTGGGAGCTGAGTGCCCGGGGAGCAGCTCTGGAAGAGGCTGTTGGAGTGTCCAGCAGCAGGGCAGGGTGGCACAGACAGGAGCAGCCGGTAGATCAGAGGGAGCGATTAGTTTGCACTTTTCAGGAGTGTGTTTCACTGAACTGGAGTGTGTTCAGCAGAGATGAACTGGGCTGGAACAGGTGCCCTGTGAGGAGGGGCTGAGGGTCTAGGGCTTGTTCATCCTGCAGAAGGCATGGCTTTGGCTGGACCTGTGGGAGGAGCTGTGAGAAGGACCTCTGCTAAACCCATGAGAAGAAGGTTGTCAGGAAGACAAAACCAGGCTTGTCACAGTGGGGCATTGTGGCAGAATGAGAGGCAGTGGGCGTTAAGTTGAAACGAGAGGAAAAACTGGATATGTGAAAACTTTTTCTCCATGAAGCAGTCAAGCAGTGGAGCAGGCTGTCTACAGAGACAGAACTGCGCAGTTTCTCACCATCCTGGAAGGTTTTCAATACCCAGATGCAAAGAGCAAAATGGTCTTGACCCCATAGCTGATCGTGCTTGGAGCAGGACGTTGGACTGGGGACTTTCAGATGTCCCTTCAAACTTGAACTGTGCAATGATTCTGAAATATATGAGTTTCGAGAGATCTTGCTATTGGTATTCCAGGAAGAGAGTAGGTTGAGAGCTGGATTTTGTACTTCCATGTTTCGGGCAGTTACATGGGAAAGGAAATATTTTTTTATTTGATACGTTTAAAATAGTAGTCTTTGAAATAGCTGATTGCTTGAAGTTTGCATTTGGGATATGGATTTGCATTTCTTGATGTTGAAAAAGGGCAATAAACCTTTTTAACCTACATCATCCCTTCTTTTCTGCCCTGCTCTGATTTAATGTGCCTTAACTGCTGGGTGATTGTTTCAGAGGTAGCAGGTTCACAGTCTCTGACCAATGGGTGACTGATCTGCAGTCCTGGACATAGGCCCTTGGGCTGTATCTCACTTCACTTTAGAAAGCAGGTTCCCAGAGGAATTCCACATGGTAAAGGATATATCCAAGGTCCTGCAGGCTCTTGCTGGCAGAGCTGGGAAACAAGCGTGTCTGATGTTAGTAACATGCTTCTGTGTCAGATTGGAGGGCAGCAGATGCATCTCCTCAGTTTTAGTAATCTTTGGGGTTTTTTTTTTTTTTTTTGGATTCAGGTTACTGCATCCCTGATGTGAAGCAGTGGTGAATAGTAGTGCTGAATGTATTTCCTTTAAATGCATTCTTTAGAAAAGATCCACAAGCATAGTGTTTAAGTTCAGGAATACACTGTTCAGAAGAGCATCTTCTGATATAACTTAATGACTGATTTTTCTTACAGTGTGTGCATGTTGGAACGGGCAGGCTCAGAGCTTCCAAAGCAGCCACAGAAGTAATCTTAAATGTTCCTGAGACCAGGGTGAGTCCGTTGGAAAATGGCTTGCAAGTAGCTTCTGAAGACTCTGGACTGTCAACATGCACAGTAAGTAACTTTTAAAGGGAAGGTTTTATTGTACTCTTCATGTGTGTTCATTTCCTTGTGGAACTAAATTGCATTTACATTCATCCTATCAACCTAAGATAGGAAAGAGGTCTTAAGGTTTTTGTACATTTGTGATTAGATTTTTTTTTGTGTAAGATGGAAATTATCCTTTTCTTGAAAACTTGCTCTGTTTAAGGAAAAAGCCATTTAAAAGTAAATCTTGAAAATCTAGGTGTGGATCACAGAGCAAAACAGAAAAGCTTTTATCTGGTAAAACGACTTTTTTTTTCTCTGTTGAGGTTGGACTTTGGATTGATGCTGGAAGCAGGTATGAAAATGAGAAGAACAATGGGACTGCTCACTTCCTTGAGCATATGGCTTTCAAGGTAAATATGAATATTTATGTAGAAGTTTACAATGGATTTCTAAGTTATTTATCTTTAAAGATCAGTGATAAGAACTTTGCCAGAATTGTGTAAATAAATTTTCCAGATTGAAATGAGAAAAAAAATAGGGACAACTAAGACCTTGGTTTCCTTTAGAAAATGAAGTCCTGTTTCTGTGTAGCTGATACACAGCTACAGATTGCACAGTTCTAGTTTTAACTCACTTTTACCCTCTTGAAATAAATAGTCTTAGAAGACACCCAGTCACCCATTTGTCGGCTTTTTATTTTCACTTGGGAGCATAGTAGGATTTATATCTGATTTTCAAGTTTGGAGATGTTAGTATGCCAGTTTTATTTCCAGAAGACTTTTTCTTTTTCATGATCTTGACCTTGACATGAAGCAGTAATGATGGGTAGGTGAATTGAAGGGTCTAATGTGATTTTCTTATTGTTCTATTTCAGGGAACAAAAAAGAGGTCTCAGTTAGACCTTGAGCTAGAGATTGAGAACATGGGAGCTCATCTGAATGCGTATACGTCCAGGGAACAAACTGTGTATTATGCCAAGGCTTTTTCAAAAGACTTACCAAGAGGTAATTGCTCTCATTCATTGGAAAATCAGCAAAGAACAAAGTGTTTGTCCAGCTTCCAAGGAGATGACACAGGATGTTACTTTTGCAATGTTACAGTCCCTTCCTTCCTGGGTGAAAAGTCCTTTCTTGAACTTCACAGGAATGTGAGAATGCAGATTTGAAAAGGAGCCAGCAGTGAAGCTGATATTTGAAAATATTTTTCTCCTCAGAGTCCCAAAATAAGATACCTTTTGGACTTCTCCCATCCTGCAAGTCTTTCATCCCCTTGCAAGTCTTGTTAGCGCTTAGTCTTTGGGGTGGGCTTCACTTTTGGAACTGGATTTTTCTGGCAGTCTGAAAATACTCTTTGCATTTCCATCTCCATCTCTATTTTCACTTAGCTGTGGAAATCCTTGCTGACATAATTCAGAACAGCACCCTGGGAGAAGCAGAGATTGAGCGTGAGCGGGGAGTTATCCTTCGGGAGATGCAAGAGGTTGAAACCAATTTGCAGGAAGTTGTCTTTGATTACCTTCATGCCACAGCCTATCAGAAAACAGCCCTAGGACGGACAATTTTAGGACCCACTGAAAACATCAAGTATGTCCAAATTTGTGTCTGTCTTTAATTGTGTGATAACTTTTATATATTGAAAAGACTAATCTGAAAACATAGGGAACAGCATCGGTTTTCATTTTTACAGCTGAGATTGTTCTCTGCACTGGATATAACAGTAAGAAGAATCCCCCTATTGCTTTAGTTCCCCTGTATGCAGGCATCAAAGGGTATGTGAACTACAGGTGTCCTCTGCATGTCATTGTTTTTTGCCATATTTTTCTCCCATTTGTTAAAAGTGCGTTTGACACAAAATTGGAAATGCTTCTTTTTCCAGTTGGTCACATGTTAGGCAGTACTGTCAGCACAACTGTGTTTGCACTGCTGTTTCAGCGTTTGTTTAGACCAGTGCAGACCAGGAGACTGCCAAATGTGCTGCTTTCAAAGGAACAGGAGATCATTAGTGCACCTGGTCTCCACCTGACTGAGCTGTAATTCTCAGTCTTCTCAGGAAGCTAGAAGAGCTTTAAAAGGCAAAATGTATCGAGTTCCTATTTCCTTTTTAGGAAGTCGCCCTTATTTTAGCTTTCTGCCTCTCTGTTCTGTGTACTGGCGGAACATTTAGTTATTGTGGTATTTTGTTGGTTTATACATTTACCTCTTTTTGCTTTAGTTGGTTTTACTGACACAGTAATGATGTCTCCATTCCTGTTTCTAGATCCATAAATCGTAATGACTTGGTGGAGTACATAACAACACATTACAAAGGACCCAGAATGGTCCTGGCTGCTGCTGGAGGTTAGTGTGGGGTATTCACCCTGGATCATGTGAAACTGTGCTTGAGACCATGGCCTAAGTCTCTGGGAACAACATGATGAATTACCCATTGTTCAGTAGGTCCTGGAAGTTCATTGTTAGCCCTGTGTGTTTTGTGCCTTCATACCCTTTGAGCTTTTGTTCCCTTTTCCTCTCAGTAATATTCCAGAAACCTTAAACTGGTGACAAGAAGTGAATTGGAGGCCAAAGTCATTCTTCCCTGTGGGCAGGAAAGGAGGGTCCTAAAAGGGGTTCAGTGTGAAAAGGGGAGTAGCAAGGAATGCAGAGACAAAGTAGTAACATTAAGGCTTGAAACTGAGACCAAACAGCTTGATTTGTTGTAGTTTTAATGGAAGGCTGTTAGAGAGAACTCAGGAGGGGGAATCATGATCTTGCTCTGTGTAACAGGGAGGTGGGAGGAATCCAAAAGTGAGGTTTTGAAGTGGGGGCACAATGAGTTACTGCTTGGTTGAGTCTTTAGACTGTGCAGCAATTTAAGTGAACTGTTTACAGAATAACATCATGAAGCATCTGAAATACCTTTGTTCAGGGGTCTGTCATGATGAACTGCTTGACCTAGCGAAGTGCCATTTTGGTAATTTGCCATCTGCTCCAGAAGGAGGACTGCCACCCCTGCCACCTTGTAGCTTCACAGGTAGTGAGGTAAGCTGTTGGGTGGCTCTGTGAGCTGGCCCTTACATCCCCTGACAGCTGCTCTCTGCTGAAGAGAGAGGGCTACTCTGACACAGACTTGGCACATGAAAGGGTTTCTTGCCCCCAATGAGGGTGATGGAGTAGCTGCTTTCCAAAGCAGTACTTTGGGTCCTTTCTTGGACAAGCCTCACTGCCATCACTTTTTATGCTTCATCACTTCCTGGAGGATTACGTCCCTTATACCTGCTGCTGCTTTCCTTTTATCCCCTTGACTATGGTGTTGGAACATTTCCACTTGTTGAGAACCACTCATTTATGTCAGAGAACCAAGGCATCCTTGTTCTAGTCTCATCCCTATTCAGATTTTGTAAAGTCATCAGATTTCCTCACTGCTGGTAGTCGTAAAATGACTTGTAATGCTCTCTCTGTGCATGTTGGCAAAGTCCTCTGAAATAGCCTCAGGGAAGACTAGTTAAGGCTGATGTTAAATTAAGCTTCATGTGCTTTGACTCTGGGTGCATGCTTTATAATCCAGTCTAATGGAAAAGTCTGCCTTCTGATATTCAACTTCCCATGTACCTGACTGTGTACAGGTTGGACTACAGCTGCTCTCTTCTGTTCCACAGATTCGAATCCGGGATGACAAGATGCCCCTGGCACACCTGGCCATAGCTGTGGAAGCAGCTGGCTGGTCAGACCCGGATACGATCCCACTCATGGTAGCCAATACTCTGATAGGTAACTGGGATCGTTCCTTCGGAGGAGGCGTGGTGAGTGAACCTGCAAAACCTTCCTGCTCTGAATGACCTTGGTGGGCTGGTGAGATCTCCCTGACTTGGGTACTGCCAGTGCAGATGAGAGGGTTCAGTTGTGCATCTGAAGAATTTGTTACCCCAGGATACTCTTAGGAAGTGGTTCTAAACCACCAAAGTAGAGGTGACTTGAGGTCTTGCCAGTCTTCATCGAAAGCAGGATGTTCTTTTATACCTGTATGTCATCAGAACCCATGGGTATCAGTAACTGTCCCTTTCTTGAACCTAAGCAGCTTTATGATTTTGGCTTAAATCTGGGCTGTGATAGTACTGCATGTTCTGTCACCATTAAATGAAAACAGAATCAATCAGGGAGATGAATAGGAAGCTTCCAAAATGCTTCATAAAATAGTATCTTTTTCTTTTGCCTCAGAATTTATCCAGTAAACTTGCTCAGATTGCCTGCCATGGTAACCTGTGTCACAGTTTCCAGTCCTTCAACACCTGCTATACTGACACAGGCCTGTGGGGACTCTATATGGTCTGTGAGCCATCTACTATTCAGGACATGGTGCACTTTGTTCAGAGAGAATGGTAAGCAAACAACTGTTTCTCTAAAAAGATGGTTTCAGTGATGGAATGCAAATTAAAAGGATATAAATAATTTAAAGAGAGTATTTTTGTTTCTCTGCTTAGGCTCATCTGGAAAAACACAAATGCATCAAATTCTAAATTTTGGCACCCAGTGCAGAGTCCCAGCAGCCAGTTTGTGCCACCCTTACTTGGAGTGAATAGCTTAAGATTTAGGTTTTGTTTTCTTTCTCTGCCCTGGAAGAATGACCAGGCACTGTAGTTGACATAACAGCATTCCTTGTACAAGTACATATGGTGGGAAATTTTGAGCTGTTACATACGGAATTTTGAAACCTGGGATTCTAGATAATATTCATGCATCTAAGGCTTAAATCTATTGAAGTATGTCCCTAGGTGCAACTTGTAAAGCTTGAACTGCAGATGTGATTAGAAACAGACATATGTTATATAAGAGCACTGATTTGGAGTGGATGAAGTTAAAACAGAAGTTGAAAGAAATCTTGAAAATACGATGTTTCTTTAATCACATAAATCACTACCATTATTCTGTGAGATCTCTCTTAATAACTCATGGAGGAAAAAGGCATGACTTTAGCTGTCCCTTTACTGCAGCTTAGCACCAGAAAAGATACCAATAGTTCCTGGGACAAGAATCAAGTGCTGAGATATTTGATGCACCCCCCTGTCCTCATGAAATGTTCCTTATACAGAGTGGAAAACAGAAGAGCCGGGAAGTGATGGATTGCCTTCTAGCTAATTACCTCTGATTGCTTGGCTCTTGTTTTCTTAGCAACACCCATTCTCAACATAACAAGTACACTTGGCTCAAAATATACATTTAATAAAACAAAACACAGCTCTTCTAAGGGGAAAAACTCACTTTGGGGTATATTGGCATGCTTCCCAAAACCCAGCTCTTATGCTGCCTCTTTGCATCCTGTGCCTTGTTTCCATGCCAAATTCTTCTACCAGCTCTGTCTATAGAAGAGAAGCGCCTGGTAGGTGCAGGAGTGTCTGTGCACCTCTTCATTGCAGGCAATGTTGTGTGCTACAGGTTACTACTACTTAATGCCTTTGGATTTCAACTGTTTTTCAGGATGAGACTTTGCACAAGTGTTACAGAAAACGAAGTAGCTCGAGCGAAAAATCTTCTAAAGACAAATATGCTGCTACAACTTGATGGTGAGACTTATGAGAACTTTCTGTTCTTTGTGGAGTTGCAGGCTGGTAACTGAAGCATACTTTCCCCTATTGTAGGGTCTACGCCAATCTGTGAAGACATTGGAAGACAAATGCTGTGTTATAAGCGCCGAATCCCAATTCCCGAACTTGAGGCAAGAATTGATGTAAGTGGCAGTCATGTTGAAACTTTTAAATTAGGCCATTGACAAAATTATTTGCTACAGAAAGTAACAATACAGAAGTTGACTGTTCCTGGGTGAGAAAATGTTTGTTTCCAGCTGAGAAAACTTTGAAGTGTTTTGTTGCCTGTTCCCCTGGATTATACAAAATTAAGGTCACAGTTTTAGATGGGATGGGATGGTAACAAAGACATCTCTTTTACCCCTTTTAGGCTATTGATGCCCAGACTATTAGAGATATCTGCACAAAATACATCTATGATAAGCATCCTGCAGTTGCTGCTGTTGGTATGTGATACAAGTTTCCCTGCCTTCCCATAACCCCTCCATACCAATCACTATCAGCTGAACATGTGTCATGGCCAACTTTCTTTAACTTCCAGGTCCAATTGAACAACTTCCAGAGTATAGCAAAATCTGCAGTGGCATGTATTGGCGCCGTGAGTAGTGAATAACGAGAACTTTCAGTATATTTGAGCTTTTTAAAAAAAAAAAAAAAACAAACCAGAAAACCAATAAAAAACCCCACAACAACAAAAAAAAAAAACAACAAAAAAAACCAAACCCACCAAGCAACTACACCTGTTTAAAGCTTTTGAGTTGTATTTGAGAAGATTAAATCTCAAGAACCAGCCACTCCTGTGTGTCTTTGTACTGAAGAAAGGAATGGAAACACGTACAGTATTTGCATTTTTATTACAAAACAAAGATTGTCAGTAAGAGTCATTTCTTGACTTTAGTAGCATTCATCACTTGTTCTTGAGCAGCTTTCTTTGCCTTGACCATTTCAACGAGTTCCTGGAGAGTTGTGGGAAAAAAAACCACACCAAACAATTTAATTAAACATTGAATGTGTTAACAGTGCTACAGTTTTGAACCTACATCTATTCACTGTGAAACACTCTTGCTCTCAACATAGTGAGAAATCTACATAGCTTAATGAAGCAATTTCTCTTAGGAACAAATCAATTGATGGAAGGTCAATGCTCATCTACCTCCCCTGCAGCAGAATAGGGATAGGACTTTACAGGAGCTTGGTGTCAGACTGTAAGACAGATTTCCTGAGACAGACTTTCCTTTCCAGATCCCAGAGCCACTACTTTCACCAAGGAATATTTAGTCCTTAAAGCTCTCTAGGGGTTGAGTTACCAAAAATAAAAAAAAGTTTCTCCATAAGGTTCCATCAGTTTGCTGCTGTCAGATGCCATCTCTGGTAGGCAGTGCAACAGTAAAAGCAAAGGATTCTATCGAGACCTGGGCTGATGGCAGTCCCAGGAGAGGTGAGGTCCCTTACCTTGTATCGCTTCATGCAGTCTTTTTTTGTCCGGCCTGGAACAGCTGCTGCTATTTTCTCCCATCTTTCAGGAGTATTTACTGGATAAGTCTTCAATGCTTGTTCTAAAAGTTTTTGTTCTTCTGTAGTCCAAGGGGATGAATCTAAAGGTGATCCTGTTTTTAAATGCAAAAAGGATAGTAGGAAAAATATATTTAATAGAAGAGTCTATAAAGCCTAAGAAAATATCGTAAAATCTATTTAGTTGGTTTAAAATCCATGCAGTTTTGAAAAGCCCTGAAGAACAACCAAGCCTGAAGCTGATTGGACAAGTGGCCCTCAGGATCTCTAGAACAGCACAGGGAAGTTAGAAGGGAGTGTCTTTTGTTGTCAGCCAGGTGTTAGATTGCTGTAGCTGCCCTCCTAAGCCACAGCACTAGGGCAGCAATGTAGCTTTTCCTTTTGCATTTCAGTAAGGAACACTCAGTAAGGAAACAGCTTTCTGCAAGTGTCTGGAAAACCTGACGAGACGTGTGGGGTTTCACAGGAGACCAAAAGTTAGCTGTATGATGATCCTATATCTCAAGTGAATCCCCTCAGGCTTGCTGTTCCCTGAAAGTGTAGCACCCTCTGAGGAACAGGCGATCTCAGCACCAGACTTAACCTGTTGCCTCACCAGGAAACATTTCACTGTCACTGTGTAGCTGGATCACTTACTGTGTTTGTAAGCAAGTCTTGAGTCTGGGTTACTTTCTTTCTAAGAGGCACAGGGGGGACAAGTCTACAAGAAGGGCTCCCTTTTCAGCTTTACCTTCAAATCGCTCCGAGGGGGCAGCACTGTCCATCTGAGGCACCACACCGTGTTCTTTTTTAAATTTGTCAAATGCTTTCTTGTTTATGTCATCTTTTTGATGAGGGTCTATGAGTAACAGACATGGAAGAGAAAAATTATTGCAACAGTTAAAGCCACGTGTAGTAGTAAAAACATTGTGTAGCACATTATTAGTTTACAATAACCACATAATTAAAACTATTCCTACTTCCTTTAAAATGATGATAAAGAGGTTGATAGATTAAAACAAATAAATCTTTCAGGGTCCAATAAATATGGAGCCAAAGTGTCAGGCTCTCCAACCCTATCCTGCTTTATACTGCTCACAGGAATACTTGTTCCATATAATCTTAAGCCTGAATCTGCAACTTCAGAGAAATTCAGAAGGATTATTCTCTCAAGTCAGGGCTGTGGCACAAAACTCACATATTACCCAGGGTATGAGCATGTCAGAGGGGCAGGGACACTGGGGAAGTTCAGGTAGATGGTTTGGAATGGAGAAGCCTCATGAAAACTTTGTGCAATATTTTTTTGTTGTTGTTGTTGTTCTGTAGTGAAATATATAATTTCCTTAAGACCTTATTCTAGAGCTCTCTAAGCTTCATGTATCATTTTATTATTATTCATTTTCAAAGAGGAGATGAGCCACGTTAATTTAGGTGTCTTACTCTGGTGTTTTTAAAGTATCTCTAGAGCTTCATCAATTCCATTTATTTTAGATGCCTTCCTTCGTAGGGAGCTTTTCCAGAGGCCCACTTGTCTCTAGCTGAGCCCAGGCAATGCATGTGGCCCACAGACATCTGAGCATCCAGCTGCAGTGAGACTGTTCTCAGAGTCACTCAGGAGGTGGTAGCTTACACAAAACCCATTAGGTTGAAAACACTGAATCACATAAATGCTCCTCTAAATCTCCCATCTGAACTACATTTCTTTGGGGATATACAGATTTTCTCAGAAACACAAAGCCACTAAAAAAAAAATGCAGCTGTGCAGAAGCATACAGAACATCATATGGCAAAATAAGGTAATATATACCAAGCTTTTGGAGGCTCTTGGCTTTATTGATGACATCTTTTGCTGTTCGTTTTATTCCAGTAGTAGAGTGCAAGTTCATGTAATTGGCAATAACTTCCCACCTAAAGCAAGAATAGAAAGGGTAAACCAGCATATTTATCTTCATACAAGTGATGGTCAAGCTCCTGTACACATTTTATACCAAATCCTAAGTGTGATCATACTTAAATGCATATAAAATGTCAGGGTAACTATTCTGGAAAGGTTTCAGTTACTAACTGAAGAATTCAGTCAGCGGGAGTGAACTTTAGCTGCCGATACAGAAAAGTGGGGTAGAATGTAGGTGAGTGCAAACCTCTAATCCTCAAAATTCTGCTCAGCTGCTGCTTTCCTGAACTCCCCAAACACCTCTGACATTAAATACTGCAAGGTGCACTCAAGGGCTGAGAAGTTACCAACCCTGTGTCCACTGCTCCCCAGAAGGCCTAAACATCAGGTAAAGGGGCTTAAGCAGGAGAGAGCTAGAACAGCCCCATAGCCCCAGAACTATTCCTAGTGCATTCTTAGAAAATGGAAAGCAATATTTGCACCTGAACAGACAGGAGGATGGTGTCTAGGCCTGTGTTCTCAGTGAGCACTGACTGCTGAGCTGCACAAACAGACACTGGTATTGTCTCCAGAGAGTATGGCAGATTTTTTTTTTTTTAAGTAAGCCTCAAAGTCTTGTAATTGAGGCCTCAAATCTGTGAATCCCAAGTGGAAGAAGACATTTCATTCCTGGGCAAGAGCAGAATTTAAAGCATACTCCTGTTCTTGATGCTTATCAGTAAGCTGATTGCCAGTGCTGCTTTCTGTAAATCCCAACCTTTCCCTTTCCCCCAGCTTTGTTTTCCTCCTACCATGTAGAGGAGAAAGCAGCCTCAGTCATTGTGGAGCTACTGGAAGTACCTTACACACTTGTATTCCTACCCAGCTGCATCCCAGTCACTGCTCCAGTTTTGTTCTGTGCTTTAACGACTGACCCCGACCCTGGAGTAAGCCCTGTGCAAACACGCACCTCAGCACCATCTCGGTAATGGACTGAGGCCCCAGTCTGGGGGAAACAAGGTACAGGACCAGAGCTAACTCCAGTGACACGTGAAGTGTGGTACTAAGGGAAAACAAACCACTGGCTGCTCAGGAGTCAAGGAAAAGGAGGAAATTTAGGGAGTCCTCATACTGACACCGTACTTAGGTCGGTCTGAAAGTTATATTATGCTTGTTATTTAATTAAAAATTGTTAGTAGAGATTTTAGCACCGATCCCGAGGAGTACCTTGAGTTAGTCCCTGCTGGAAAGAGGTTCACAGCTTTAATTAACAACTGTAAGTCATCTTCTGGCCAATTTTTGCTTCCCCCTCCACCACCAGTGGTTGACTTTTCTGAACTCTTTGTTGCTTGGCGCATACGAGCTTCTGCCTCTTCTTTCTCTCGCCTTATTTGTTCATTTATTTCTTCTATCTAGGGATTGTAAATAAGCATTATTTATTCATTTACTGAATTTTTACATTTCACAGTGACACAAACCCCTCTCTCTAAAATCGCTTTGAGCCTTGAATTTTGCTTAGTTTCTGTTTTGTACATGATACAAAAGGAAATGGAGGTGCTTATCTGCTCCAGTATTATTTCCCTCCATCCCATGCATAAATTTGGCCACCCCAGATTAGGAGTTCAGAAATCCATCACAAGTTCCCTAAGAAATTACATGAAAACTCCCAGAATTAAAGCAAAACTTCAGACCCTAGTGTGAATGTCCAGGCTAACACCTGACTTAGTGGGACAGATCCACAAAAGTAATAAAAGCCTAAAGCGACCGGTGAGGGCAGTGAAACATCCATGTTGAACACACTGATTCCCTGAGCCTGGTTATGTCAGAAATTCTCAGAACAGTTGTAGTTAAGTTAGTAACTAAAATCTGGGTTGTTGCAGTTAATGCTTAGAGTTTACTCAGAGTTAGATGGCCAAGTGTAGTTTGTTAGCAAGCAGTTCAGCAGAATTTAAGTTACTCATTGCACATTTTTGTGACCTGTAATCACATCTCGAGAAGGTGGTGTGACACATCTTTAATTACCTGCTTCCCAGTTCAGTCTTGGCAATATTAAAGGAGCTGTGCACTGATCCCTGTTGGCAGATTGCCCAAAATAGGTTTCTCACTCTCTGTCTCAAATAAAATCTTTCTGGCAAAAGGAAAGTTATCTGGCAGATAATTTTTATTAATGCAGAAATGGAATAGTTTTAACAGACAGAAAGGGGACTGTCCTGTGTTTGGAACACTCTCCTGGAGAATGGAAGATTGAATTCAGTCCCCTAAAGAACAAGAGGGATTTAAGTTGACTGGTGAGTAAACCTGACCCTGGGATGGAGGCAGATCCCCACCAGGAAAGAAAGTTCAGAGCAGTGAAACCACAGTGGGTGAGAGAAAGCAACTTTTTCTGCAGGATGTAGGTTCAGCCTTATTAGTCCAAATGGCTTTTCCCTGCTGGCAAGTTTAGGCAGATCCTTGCTGAGTTTTGTAAACCTCAATTGCAAGTGTCTTGCTTTTTCCATTGTTTGGTATGCAACCCACTGGCCCTTCCAGTGCCTACAGCCTGCAGCACTGAAGTCCTTTTGTGGATCTAGCCCCAGGTCAGGGATAGTAGGCTAGGATTTTTCTTGCATAACAGAATAGGTTAAGACTGCCCTCCTTCCCCTGAGGGAACTGCTACCCGTTGTTGGGCAAAATGGAATTCCTCTACTGTTTCTGAATAAAAGTGGATTAATTTCACCAGCCATGAACTGCACTGTGTAAAATGGAGCAGAGATCACACTGCCTGGGGACTCTGAAACTCGAGTCTGTGTTTAACAAGCAGGATTCCACAGCAGCTATGTTGTATCTTACTTCGATTCGGTCATGTTGATTCCACAAATCATTGTTATTTTGATTTGACACTCAGCATAATTACCTGTTTTACTACAGCCGCCTTTCCTCCTTCCCTTGTTGTGGATGTAAGTGCTTCATTCAAGCATTGCAGACTAAAAATAAATTATTAAGTTACAACGGAGAGCTAGTGGAAAGATGGGTATCAAAAGGAGCAGAAAGCAGCAGCAGGAGGACTTACCTTGCCAACTCAAGGCGATCACAAAGCTTTTCCACCTCCTCCATCATTTTAACACAATCTGCCTCATTATCAGAAAAGTAATTCCAGTTCTGGAAGCAGAAATACATGTTCTACAGAGTTCTTGAACTATTGTCCTGTTCCTTCAGCCAAAGGCTTAACACACAGCATCCTTCAGCCACTGCTGTGTCTGGACCCATTTGGTCTCAAAGCTGTTTAAGTATGTGTTTGAGCACTTTGGTTTTTAGTAAGCCCACTTTCCATACCCATCTCCAGCCATAAGGACAAGCAAACACGTGATACAGTCTAATCTAAACACACACAGTAATTTCACTGATGTAACCTGTATTTCACTGTAATTGTAGTTAAATACCTTGCACGTTGTTCTCAGTTTTTGCCTTTCTTTCTTGATTGCTTTCTTCTGTATCTCTTTTTCCTTTTTTGCTAGTAATGCTTGCTGCCTAACTTCTTCTTCCTCCTTTTCTTTTGCTAACCGTGCTGCTTCTAATTCTGCTTGTCTTTGCTGCAACCAAAAGGGAAAAAACCCAAACAAGTAAAAAAACCCTCAACAAATCACACTGTTACAAGGCCATTCAGTCATCCAATATTAAAATGTGTTGGTTTTGGTTTGGATACAGTTCTGTTTGTTTTGGTGGAGTTTGTTTTAAAATGCATCAATACTTTAATGTTTGGTTTTCCAAGGATTCTGAAGGAAGATGATGACACATACAGCAGTTGGAACTGAGTAATTAATTAATTGAGGCATTAATTGAGTACCCTAATTATGCACTGTGAGGACCCCCAGGTTACAAATCCTCACTTCCTATACAATGAAGATATAAAACTGTGTGAATTTTCTTATGGCTGCCTCAGGAATATAAGCTTGGAAGAATGCAGTGCTCCAGCACTTCTCTGAATCATTATTAACATAGTATTTTGCAGTGTCCCAGCACTGTCTTTTAGGTTACTTTTTAACATCTTACAGTTCCCTTTCACTCCTATACTTTCAAAGCCATCTTTTCCAAACTGTTAATATTAATCAGCTATGTTGCATTACCTCAAAGTGTTTCATACCAACCTACCACTCCCATTCCACAGATGCAAGGCAAACAGCCATGGCCATTTTATGCAAATGCAAAGTAGGGCACAGACCTTAACACCTGCCTCGAAAGCAGAGGAAGTGCATGCAACAGGAGAATTCAATTTTAGAAGGTTTTTTGTTTCAGATCTGCATTCCTTGCTTCTGTCTCATTCTCAAAAGGCTGTCAGTCTTGCACTGCCTGCTGCACAGGCAAAGACAATGCATCTTTAAATCCCACTGTGTTTCTGACAGTAGCCTCTGACACAACTAGAAGCTGAAGCAGTGGATCAGGTTTGAATGAACCAGGGTTTTTCAATCCAAATAAAGTCGTTAACTTACTTTTTCTTTTGCCTCCTGTTCTTTTCGTTTTGCTTCTACCTTTGCTTTCTTCTCTGCTTCCTTCTTTGCCTTTTCTTCCTCCTTAAATTTCTTTATCCTGGGATCACAGCTGTATGCATTGTCTAATGGAAGAAAGGAAACATCATGTATAGAAGAAAAACAGGAGATTTCCACTATTAGCTAACAAATCTCTCTTTAAAAACCAGCAGTTTGTGTGCTCACCAACGAGAGTCCTAATTCTGTTCATTTCTTCTTTTTTCCTCAGTGCTCTGGCAGCTCTGTTCTGCTTCTCAATCCACCTCCTTTCATCTCGACTAGAAGGGAAAGCACAGTTCAGTGCTGATGCCCTTCAGTGTCACTTAGAAATTCATCAGCAAACTTTTTAGAGTTTCCCCCACACAGATGCTCTTCTGTGAATACTTCAAAAATAGACTTCAAAAAATGAGGTTCCAGGCCCCAAGCTCATGTAAAAAATGCTAAGTGTTTACATAGTTACATAAACCTGACAAACCAAGCTGCTTATCTGTCATTGCAGGGAATCAGATCATGGGCTTTATTTCCAAAATGCAATCCACTTGCTTACCTAACATTAAACCTCAGCAAAACAACAGAAATGCTGGTATAATGTTTAATTAAAGGACAGCAATATAAGCAATGCTGTTTATCTCATTTTAGAGAATACAGGCCATGTCAAGTAAACCCATCTGCACAGAAACAACACTTTCCACAAAGCTCCGTGACACTCTGCTAAAGTCATGGCAGATTCACTCCAGCAGAATACAGCTCAGGTAAAACAGAGGTAAACTGGTTGACTAGATAATCTGAAAATATTTGTCAGTGCTGTCAAGAAAGAGGCAGGTTTTTAGTGGGGGTCTGCAGTCTCATCCACACAAGCATATGGACAAAAATATACGGGGAGGGCAGCTGGACCCAGATGGTCTTTGAAGTCCCTTCCAACCCAAACCATTCTGTGATTCCATACCTCAGAACAAAGAAAACAATCTCCATAACAGAGTAGGAGACTAATATGAGTAGACTGAAGCTTTAAAACATGAACAACATCGCCTTTGGCAAGAAGGGTAACAAGAATCATGGCCATCTGAACAGCTGCTGAAATGAAGTTCTCTCTCAAGTAGAGCAGACTAAGGTACCACTTGTCTTTACAAAAGGACACTAATGACAGGAAGGACCAGAAAAAAAAGGAGCTATGCAAATAATTCAAGACTCTTCCAATGAGAAGGCCAGAGATTCATCTGTGTGATTTATCACAAGTGAGGTGGAACTGATTACAGTGCCTTCACAGAATCTTCACAGGAGAGAGAACAGTGGGTCCAGTGAGGCTCAAAAAATTTAACAGCAGGAAGAGGCACTAGAGAAGAGAAATTAATGCCTCCCTACAGCTAAATATGTCAGCTTCTAGCACAAAGCAAGCCAGCCACTGAATCTAAATACAAAACTGACTTATATCCAAACTTGGAAGAAGAGGTTCATACAATGCAAGTTAAGGTTATACAAGGATGACTAAATGAAAGGTTGCATCCTGTGAAATGTGTTAGGCTAAATGATTTGGTGCTCCAACTTGAGCACTCTGTGTTTAGAACTGTAGGAAGGATAAAAATAGAATGTATTTTCTGAGTCCGAGTAATTCCGCAACTATCATTACATCACCAAATCCGTGCTTTTTATTAACATCAAGCCATCAAAAATTCATCTCTCCAAATTCTATAAAGTATCATTTTCTCAGTACAAGTTGAAGAGTAAGAGAGAAATGATACTTGCTTACTCATCCACTCTGCTCTGGCTCCAGGTTCAACCTGTGCTTGGGACTGGCTGGAACTGCAAGTCTGAACTTAACAGAACACACATTTCAAAGCACCTCAGACACCTCTGTGAGGCAACCAAGAACTACTTCAGTTACACAGATAAGACAAAAAAGCCCACAGCCAGTCCACTTCAAGTCCATGACTGGCTCCTAAGCTGGGAGAGTGGAATGCAGACTTAGCTTGGCTACCTTGCTTCCTGTGACTTACAGTCTAAGAGACAACTGGAAAATCTTGCTGTATCATCTCTTAGTCTCCTGTCAAATTTCTTTTTACTTACATACCATTCTGCTTTCTCTTTTTCCTCTTCATCTAAATAGGAAAACTCTCTCCAGGAATCAAAATTATACCTAAAGTAAATTTAAGGGAAAAAAATGAATGAAAAACTAGCAAATCTATTAGAAATCATCTACCTTTTTTCCTATTACGATCTGGTAGGCAACTATATTACTATTTATAATTTATAATACATAATTTACAATGATACTGCACCTACAGTGATTCCACTGTGTTTACTCAAAGCACAAGATGTTCCTGAAAGTATTGATTTACACCTATCTGTGATGTGGGACAGAGTCAGGATGGGCTCAGTCTTGCCAGCTCTAAATGTCTACAGTGCAGCTGTCTGAGCTCCCATCACAGGCAGTGGAGATGCAGTGCAGACTGTGGAGTTCAGAGAGAAATTAATGTAATCTTCATGCAAGCACCCCTACTTAGCAGGGAAGTCAGACCACAAACACTGACTTCACTGGACTAGACACATCTCCCTTTACTAAGGGAGTTTAAACACCTAAGACATCTCCACTAAAAACACAAGTTAGGTGAGATGAATTTCTAGTCTGTGGGTCAGCTCAGTTCACAGCCATTGTGCTCAGAAGCTCCTGCTGCAACCAAGAATTTAGTCTGGATGGATTAGCCAGGAGAAAGCCAGCTCATTCTGTGGGAGGCACAAACAGCTGTGGGGTAATTCCATGATATTACTGGGTCAGAACAGCCCACAGCCAACAACCCCCACACCAAAGGGTCTGCAAGCCCTTCATATCACACATCTTGAACTCTGTGAATAGAAACAGAGACATCAGCTAACTTACCAAAAGGAATAGAAGGCATCTACCTCTTCAAATGAAGAGTTCATGTCCCCAAGTTTAGGTACATTTTTCTTATTTGACCACCTGAAAATAAATGGATATATTCAAGAAATAATACGTGTAACCTTACTTCTCAACATGGCATTTGTTAAATTCAGAATCAAAATACCAAATTGGAGGTTCCCTCCCACCAACACAGAGGGGCACCAGGAAAGAGGAAGAGAACAGGACAGTTCCTCCTAAGCATCCTCCAGACTGGGCATTTTTTGTGGAGTTCCCCCAGAAAAGCAACCTCCTCCTGCCTTGTGCCTACAAGGATGGAGCACAGACTATCTTTGTAGATATTGAATTCTCCCCACACATTCTTCTGGGAGAGCAGCTGACAGAAAGTGGACAAAAGATGTTCTGTGAGTAACTCAGCTCTGTGGCAGGCTACAGGAACCCCCACACATTCTAATGGAGCACAAGGGAATAATGCACACTCTGCCTCCACTGCATTTTTCCTAGGGAAATCTTCCATAGGCTCTAGAATTTGTTGTTCCACGACAAAGCAGACAAAGCAGCCATTTCCAAGCAGAGAAGGGAAAAGCCCATGTGACAACCAGGTCTGAATCTCTGGAATACTTGATCAAAGATTTGATAAGACTACTTTAAATAACTATTGTTCAAAACATTGCAAAGGGCCTCACACAAGGGGGCACTTCTTTTTCATACAGGGAAAAGGTGAAACAGGATTCTGTTGTGACGCCCTTAATACAAAGTTAATTACCAAGCATGAAGCAAATGCAGAAAAAGAGAAGCACCAAATATTGATAGGTACATTTATCTTCTCTTTTAACCAGTTTAATTGTGAACATAACTACTGTCTGCTGTTAATATCTCACTCTCATAAGAAAAACATCAAAAAGTAATTTTTAGTCAGTAGCATACAAAGACTTCGCATTTTAGGTAATTTTAAGATGAAACAATGTGTTGTACAAAAAGGACAGCAGGGAGAGGAGAAAAGATTTTTTTTTTTTTTTAAATCTCATGGGACAAACTCAATGCCACCAATGTGACAGTTCAGATTATTTTAAAATGAAATAATAGAGAACTGCACTATTTTACTTGTATTACATTTCTAGCAAATTAATACGTCTCTTGTTACAAACACAAAGTCAGAAGAGTTTGCAAATGCTGATTCCCCAGCAAAAGAAGAGGCAGTCTGACATGGCTTACCTGGCATTTCTCTCAAAAACAGGTGAGAAAACTTCAAAGAAGTTTTCTTTTGCTTCACTTTTGGAAGGTACAGAGTTATCAAAAGTAGGATCTATGCTGTTAAATGCTCGTCGTTTCACGGGATCAGATAATATTTCATATGCTGAAAAAAAGTTACCAGACATAAGGTTCTAAATGTTGAAAAAGATGCTGTCAGATCTGCCTTTGATCTATTGTTCTGTACAGCTTGATACTTAATTATTTCAGTGTCATCAAATAGCACTGCTGTCTATTCCTGTTAAACTAAGTAGGAGGAAAATGTTTATGAAAAAAACACATTTAACTGCTGAGATGTAACAAAACATGTAATATTTAAAATACTTTTATAGCAGTAAATTTGGTTCAGGCACTGGGAGTTTGGGCCTGACATCCTCAGGCTTTTATCCAGCACCAGATCCTTGCAGACAAATTGACAAAATAGGTCTACTAACGCACAGAGTAAAAGCAGTTTTTGAGTTAATATGACATCAGAACTGGCAGGAAAATGAGCCATTCATTGGAATTTTTGCAGCTCATTATGAAGTTGCACCAAGACTTGGAAAGGATGTAAGTCACCACACAGCTACTGGATGAAACATGCACACGCTCCCGGTTTTCCTGTTCTTACAGGCCCAAAGTTGGGGAGCATCACGTACTAATCTTATATCTTGGAATCATACACACTACAGCTTCAGTAAACTGTTACTTTTTCACAAGGAAGGGTGGTGTTACTTGGTCTGTCAGTTCTACAATGACCACTATTTTTCAGTAAGAGTGAAAAGTCAAAGGAATCAAATTCATGTTGTGATCATTCATGGGCTTCTGTGCCTGCATCCCTGGACAGAGAACACTGCACCACGAAGTTGGATCCAGGAGGTGATAACCTGGAGACCTCGGTGCTCTGCAGTTCTGTAAACTGATCTCACTGCCCATGTTAGTGGAGAGAGGAAGGAATGCAAGTGGCCACCAATGAGCTGCTGCCTGCCAGTTTGCCCTTCCCTTCTAGGAAGGGACTTCCCTCTCTCTAAATACTTTCTCTATTCTCTAAATGACCTCAATTATCCTCTGCATGGAAAGCCAAGAGCCTCAGTAACCCTCAAACCATTTTCCTGATGCAAGAAATTCTGTGCACATCCATTGGTTACTCTTCCACTCAAGAGACATCCCTTCTGTACAGATCCCCAGTTCTACTCCCACATACTCAGTTTCCCCAGCTCTGTATCTCTTGCTCATCCCTTTGTCAGATCCAGTTCTGAATCCCACCTATGTACTCAAGCCTTTCCAAGTTTCTTCTCCCCGTTCCATTACTGCTTCCTCCTACTTCACGCCCCTCTTTCCTACAGCTGCATTCCTTCCTTCCTCCAGAGTGCTGCCTGGAAGCATTACTCCTCTTCCTTGCTACTTTGTGCTTTCCTTTCAGTTTATCCTCACACTTGGATTGTAAGCAGTTAAGAGGAAGATTCTACGATTCCATCATATTTTGCTCTATGCATGTAGAACACAGAGCAATTCCTAAATTCAGGTGCAGGTTCTCATTATAGATATCTGACAGTTTTCTGACAGGACAGCAACTACAGAGAAGAAATTTTCTTTGGCAATTTTTTTTCCTTTTGACAACTCTAAAGGAGGCTGAAAACAACATCAGTTTGTCTAACATTTCATACTAGCCAGTATTGTAAGAAGACATTCAGAGAAGAAAGTTTAGAAAGACAAATTCCAAGATTTCCTCCTGCTTCAGCCTTACTGAGTGAAAAGAACGTGTTTGAAATAAACAGAAAAGCCAAGTTCCAAAGCATTTCTAGAGACCTAAGTCATACACCTAGAACAGTCCCTAAGGTTTTGGAATTGGCCACCAGTGGTGCTCTGGGTCACAGAACCATTAAGGTTGGAAAAGACTCCCGAGATCACCGAGTCCAACCATTAACCCAGCGCTGCCAAGTCCACCTCTACAGGCCAGAGGGAAATGTCACTCAGCTGAGTTCACTCACTCATCTGAGGGCAAAAACGAGCAGCTGAAGAAACTGATATCCTGGATCAAATCAAAAGATGTTCTGCTGTCAGAGCAAGCACATTAGAATTCAGATTTTCCAGCTGCTGGTGGTGCCTTAGGGGAATTGCTCCATCACACTCCAGTTTATCCCAGGTAAGGGGACACCTCCCGTGGTTCATCTGAGCAAGCACTACTACAAGTGTCACATTTTGCCACCAACTGGCACAGCAGCCAAATGTCTGTGTTACATTCCCATTCTGCTTCTACCTGGAGGGAAGTTACATTAATGCAATGTCTCTGTACTGAGGCAGTTTTCTAAAATGAAAAAGACCTTCTCCAGCTTTTTAGTCATTAACAATTCCTTAAAAACCTAATAAAGCACAAGAAATATGTTTCTGATTATCGAGCAGATTGAGAGAATATCTCACAAGAGAGATCAATTGCTTACCTTTAGTTATGCATGTAAAATAATCATTATCACCTTCTCCTATCTGTTCCCCTGCAGCTTTTCGCTTGTCTGGATGATGTTTCAAAACCATGGATTTATCTAGCAAACAGATGCATTGCATTTAGAAATGCTTCACCACTAACATTTCAAACTAAAAAGCAATACAGCAATTCCAATTGATATTTCTCTGATTACATACTTAAATAAAAATCAAAAAACAAACCCTCAGATCTGGAAGAAAACAAGTATGAGTTAATGACTTTTCTTTGATTTAACACTATTGTCAAAACTAAAATGATTTCATCTTTGCTGGGACGTATAACAATCACAACTCAGAAACTCTATTCCACCTCAACACCTGAAGAAGTACTGATTCTCTGGGAATTATTCTAGTATTATGCACAGCAAAGCGCTTCAGCAACTGTGAGTGTACAGTTGGCTTCAAAACTGAAAAAATAAATAAAAAAATAATAAAAAAAGGATTTCAGACAATAAAAAATTAGCATTCTGTCCATTTACTGAAAACAATCCAAGATACACTGGTGCTGTCAACCAGCACGTGCATGAGGCAACGTAATTTCCCGTGTAAGTTGGTGATTCTCTAATTTCCACCCTATTTCATTCGGGAGTATCCAGGGACAGTGATTCTGCTCACACCAGCACAGTTACACTGGCAACTGTTCACAAGGTCAACTCACACACCACCAGCTTGTCTCATAAAGGCTACTCAACAATCTTCAGAGTGCTTTTAAACCTTCCTCCACTAAGCACTTGCATCCCTCTTGCAAAGCAGAGGCACACTGCGTTCTAGAAAAAAGAGTTCTGAAGCCCAACATGTTCCTTCATGTGCAAGTACCACAAAATACCCCCAGGCACCTGCACGTGCTCCTGCATCATGAGGAGGCATTTTTAGGCCTGTGAAACAGTAAAAGGCTTGTTCATAACATGCAGGTATTTTCAGGTGAAAAACAGTTGTGTACATTTGAAAAAAGAAGTGAAGCTTATAAAGGAAAAGTACTTACGAGCTGCTTTGATTTGTTTCTGAGTAGCCCTGTATCGGATATTTCCGAGCCCAAGAACTGCATAATGGTCTTGATTCTGAGAGAAAAAAACCCCACAAAGCCTAATAAACACTGATAAATAAAACCTAAAATGTCACAACACATGCAGAAAACCAGTTTTCCTCCCCAGTCTCTTAAAAGCAAGAGAGAGAATTCTTCCCTCTCAATTAGTATTGGAAAAAGGCTGCAGGAACAACTGTTGTAGAAGCCATAATTATTGAATATGTAAGTGTCAATAAATTAAGCCACTGTTACAGAAATTCAAGTAGCTTAATCCAAATTGTATTACAGCACTAGAAAGTTCAACTATTGAAAAACTGAATTGGTGCCTTTAATATTAAGAATGCCAACGTAACTCCAGGGTAAGGTGGTGACAGGGAGAAGAGACACTTCTAACACTTTTCAGGTGGCAAAATAAAAGCAGCAGCTCAAGACTAAGATCTTATCCTGATGTGTTTGCCTTCACAAACCAGATACAATGCTAAGGGACACAAACCAATTCAGATGGGGGTGGGAGGGGATCCTTAGCAGCTGGGAATGGCAGATAATTTCAATGGGCAAAAACAGTTGACACCAATCTGTATCGACTGAATACCTTCCAGTCCTTTGGGTCGAGAGTTTTTAACATAGGAAACTCTTCAAGCTGCAGTTCTTCATCCCCCGACTCTTCAGAAAGCTCCTTCTCATCTTCCAGCTCCTGGAAAGAGGCAGAAACATTTATGTTTCTCCTCTTAATAAACGCTTCAAACCATCTTCCCACGGGTTCCACTTGACAGAGCACTGACGCTACAAGCAAAAACACAAGAGCAACTTCACCTTCTGTGCCTTTTTTTCCCTTTATTTCTAATAAAACCCCACCAAACCCCATAAAGGTGCTGCATCACACAAGGCTACAGATCGCCAAATCTCCTGGTTGGCTCTACAAGCACCAAGAGCCAGCACAGCCGTGCCCGTCAGACGGGACCTCCGGAGCCCCGCGGAGCCCTCGCACCCTCCGAGGGGCTCCGGAGCTGAAGGCACGGCCGCGTCCGGCCACATCAGACCCAGCCCCGCCGCCCCCGGCGCGATAACCGCGGCAGCCACGCCGAACTGGGCTGATCTCCTCGCGTTCCCGCTCCCCTCCGGCAGCGACCCCGCACTTGTTGCTCCCACGCGGAGCGGAGCGAGCGCCGGGGAAGGCGCAACACGCGAGGAGAACTAAAGCCAAACGAACAGCCGAGCTCCCCCAGCCCGGGCGGTTCCCCCGCTGCAGCGCGGGCGGCGGTGCCCGCGGTACCCACCGGCGGAGAGCGGCCTGGCCACGGCCGAGCGCTGCCCGAGCCCGGCGGGGCCGCGCAGCAGCGCCATGGCCGCGCTGGGCCCGCCCGCCGCTTCCGGGGCGGCCGCGCCCGCGTGCGGCGCCATAAGCGGCCCGGCCCGGCCCGGGACAGACCCCGCGGGCCCCGCCGCGGTCCCGGCCCGGCCCCCGCGCCGCTCCCGCGGCCCCGGGCGGTTCCTGCGCGGGGGCGGCTCCGCCGGCGCCGCCCGGGGCTGGCGGGGAGAGCCGGCGGCGGCGCGCGGAACCCTCCGGCGGCGGCCGCGGCGCCCGAGGGGGAAGGAGGTGGCGGTGCGCGCGCCGCGGTGCAGCCTGGTTTGCGGGCCGGGCGGAAGCGCGGCCGTGCTGAGCAAGGGCGGGCGCCGCGATGCCGGATTACCTGGGGGCCGACCAGAGGAGGACCAGGGAGGAGGAGAAGGAGGACAAGCCCATCCGCGGTGAGGGCCGAGCACAGGGACACTCTCCGAGCAGCGCCCGGGCGGCGGGCGGGCGCGGGGCGGGGGCAGCGCGGCCGGCGGCCCTGTGGGTGCCCGGGAGCTGGAGGGGAAAAGAGGGATTGGAAATATCCCTGAGGATATTTCTGGCCTCGGCCGCCGCCTCCCCGAGTGCCGAAATAAACACCGGTGTGAGGGCCCGGGCTTGGAAATTTCCAGGGAGAACAGGAAAAGGAGCGATCGGGGAGGGGAAAACAAACACCGTGTGGGGCCGGGCGAGGGAGCCGCCGAGGTCCTCAGGGAGGATCCGCTGTTTAAGTCTGGTTGTCTTCTAAGAGGCTCCTAAAATGCCTGATCTGCTGATCGTGCGAAAAACAGGCTTTTTGTGATTCAGTGGTGAGTTTAAAGGTCCACTAAAACGTGATACAATCAATAACTCCAGCTCCCCGAAAGGAGGTTGTGGTGAGGTGGGACCGGTCTCTCCTACCCGCCTGCGGCGAGAGGACCAGAGGAGACGGCCTTGAGCTGGGACAGGGGACATTCAGACCAGATATTAGGAAAAAGTAATTCACCATTAGGGTGGGCAGGGGTTGGAACAGGCTGCCCAGGGAGGTGGTGGAGTCGCCATTTCCCTGGAGGTGATCCAGAGGCGTCTTGAGTCTGGCACTGGGTGACGAGGTTTAGTGGCTACATGGGCAGTTCTGGGTGGACAGTTGGACTTAGGATCTTAAAGTTTGCCGCTTCCACTGGTAATCAGTGGCAGCAGGAGAGGGAGAGGTGGCAGATTTTTCCGAGCACACTGGCACAGTGTGAAAATTCCCGTGTGCTCCTTGGCCTTGAATTTAACGTGCCTTTTTATTTCAATTTAATGTGCGTTTTTATTTCATGTTAGTAAATATTTAATGATGCATCTGGGAGTGCAAGCAGGGCAAAATGTAATCAGTGATGGACTTTGAGCTGTTCCCACTCGAGAAAGATTTCTAGCATTTTTATTTTTACAAATTACAGCATCACAGTGTTTAGTAGCTATAAAAAAAAAAAATCAATGGGGTAGTACAAATAGTCAGGGAAGAAATAAGGATCAACAGGTCCTCTCAGAATATGTATAACATAGAATATGTATAATTCTGCATCAGGTCATCAGTACTGTGTGGTTTGTGCTCCATCTGCCTTAAAAAGGTACAGTGGAATTAGAAGAGAGAGGACACTGAGGGCCAGGAGTGGTAGATGGAAACAGCTTTTGGGGGAAGGGAGAGGGAGTGTTGAGTGTGTGTTAAATGGCAAGTGATGTGAAAGGGAGCAGGGGGTGGCAGTAACAGAGAGTTCTGGATTACTGTTTAATGGAGAAGGGTCCCTGGAGCCTCCCTGCAGGACTCGCAGAACTGAACACGTGGAACAGCAACGCTGCTTGTTCTTCTGAGGGAGTTCTGAGGCTCAACTGAAAGTTTTAGATTCCAGGCTCAAGTCAAGTAAAAGGCAGCACAATGCTGATTTAAACCAGGGGATTCCTTCCCGTGTATCCTGCTGAAAGTTCGCAGGGATTCAAAAAACCAACGTAAACACTCACATTAGCAAAGTTTTTTAAAGGTGGATAATAACATGTGACCCAGAGTGGGGATCTCATCGTGTATTTGCCACGTCTGTGCCAAATAATACCCTTTCCTGTTTGAGAAGGAGTGCTAGGCCAGGCTGTTTGTCTCATTTAGTCTGACCCTTCCCATGCTTTCTGTTTTACAGTAGTAAAACTAGTAGTTTACAGTGATGTTTTGTTACTGAGATCAGCTTAGATTTGGTAGCCGTTCCCTGCACACACTGCATTTTGGAAGCAAACACAGCTTTTTGGAAGAGAGACTTCACTGACAGAAAGCAGTGACAGCGTTCCATTGATGCTTTCTTAGACATTGAGAAACAAAAAGTTAAAAAGATGAAGTTTTCGTATCTCCCATCCCTTCTTTGTGCAGCCATAGGAAGCTGGAAGAGGCAGAACTTGCTTGCTGTGAGCTCTGGGTGGTGCAGGTTTTGGGACTGAAGAGAGTTGCTGGAGGCCCTGTTTTGTTTTTCTTGGATGTCTGACGCTTTTTTGTTCCACTTTGGTTCAGTGAAAAAGTAGGAACTCAAAAGAACCCCTTTAAAATAAATGCGTTCATCTTTTAGAAGCAGAATTGATGCTGCTGGCTTTGTTTTTAAAACTGGAAGCTAAGTCTCTCCTGTCTTGTTTCAGCTCTGGATGAAGGGGACATTGCCTTGCTGAAAACATATGTAAGTATTGTACACTTGTGAGAATGTTAAAGACAAAAAGCAATTCCTGTTGGGAATAGGGGTGTGTCTTTAGGGAGTAGTTAGTAAACCTGCTTAGGCTCCTGATGCTTTTCTCTCCTGCCAAAATCTTCTCTCCCTTTTCACCTTCCAATGAGAAGGCCCCAACCCACAACCCTAAAAATAAGCCAGTGGGTTTGTTTGCTTGGAATTAATTAAGGTTTTCTTTGTTTTTGTTTTGTATCTCATGGCTGATCACCACAGGGGTCTGACAGCCAGGGCTTTACCAGGGCTTTTTCACTCGCCAGTTCTCTTGGTTTATAAAAACAATAACTTTCAGACCCCTCCTACCCTCAAATTGACTTGGTTTTAGCATCATGTTAAAAAGCTACGAAAGAACTCTTGAAAGATGAAACTTGCAGCTCAGGGTATGTCTGGGTTTGGGTGTTTGGCAGAAGTGTGAATTTGGTTGACAGACTCCTTTACAAAGCTCTGAAATCCATCTTGTGCCCACTGTGGCTTCTCTTCTTGTTACCAGGGGTGTGCAAAGGAGATCTTTTACAGCAAGTCCAGATCTGAATATGCCTGTGTTAGGCAGATCCAGATCAAAAAAAGCATTTTATCACAAGCAAGAATTGTGATTTGCCCCTTGATCTTTCTGCTGTCTTCTGTGGAGGACAGAAAGGTTGAGTGAGGTAGTTAAAGCACTCATACAGATGGTCTTCAGGTAGTGTTTTCAGAATTCTGTCTATATATGATTTTTACTAGGACTTTTTTAAGCTTCTGAAGAAATAGTTTAAAAAAGTAAGGCTGAACAAGTTTAAAAGAAAAACAAGTCGTTGAAGTCGACAAATGTGGAAAAATTTCCACTTGCACAATTAGTCAGTTGTTTGTAGCTGCACTTCAGTTTTGCAAACAGAAATATTGTTACTGGAACTTGATTCTGTCTTTTTTGGCTGTGCTCAGTACTTGGCTGTTGCACCAGGACAGTCTGTTGAACATCTTGATGCTCAGCCACTCTTGTTGTTTCTTCCCAAACATGAGATAATTTGAGTTATGAAATCTACCTGATATTCCTTTTCCAGGGCCAGAGCACGTACTCAAGGCAGATCAAGCAAGTAGAAGATGATATTCAACAACTGCTTAAGAAGATCAATGAGCTCACTGGTATGTTCCTTTCTGAAGATGGCTTTCAACACAAGAGCCACAGATACCGAAACAAGAAGCTGATTTAAAAAAGCTTGTACATTGGTTTATTGTTGTTATTTTTTTCAAAAGAACGCAGGGGGTTTTTTTGGTAACATGAGACTTTTGCTTTGTAGCCATGATGGGTTTTCTGATTGGGCAGGGCTAATCAGTACATCTGATTTTGTCATTTTTTTGGTGTAACCCATTTTTAATCAAAACTGTAATTTTTATGTATATAGCAGCAGCATGAAACAAATGCCCCTTTCTGACACTAGATGATGAAGCAGTGGTACCAGTCCTTGTGTAATGAAGAAATGTGCAGCAGAACAGTTAGCATTTCAAACCAGATGGGTTAAAATCAGTAACAATGGCAATTAATTTGTTGCACTGACGTATGTTTGTGGCCCTGTTGCTAATCCTGTCGTGGCCCTCAGTTCTGCCAGGAAGACCACAACTTCTCTTGTAGCATAACCTTGATTCTCTCAAATACACTGTGGAGATGGTACTTGTTATATCCATGTTTTGGAAGACTTATGGAGGTTTTCACCTGTGTGAGTCCCTTGGCTTCTGTATCTCACACCGAAGCTTTCCCTCAGTGAAAGCACTTGCAGAGTTTCACTTCTTCTCTGAAAGGTAGACATCCACTGTCTGTGGTATCTGTGTCAGGCTGGAATATCCCCACACTGCAAAATTGTATGAGAGGGTGGCCAGGCTGGGATTTGCATGTTTAGCCGCACAGTCACGTGACATCCTTCTTTAGGAAACTTGTTTGTTAGGAAGTCCATCAAAGATGTGTGGGAGTGTGGTTTGGAGGCCTCTCAGGAAGCTTCCTGCAGGCTTATCTCCAAGGTTTTGGTGTAGGAAGGATCGCTCACATCCCAGTGAGCTCCTTCCTCCTCAGCTTCTCTGTCCTGCACACAGGAATCAAGGAATCCGACACTGGCCTGGCTCCTCCTGCTCTCTGGGATCTGGCTGCAGATAAACAAACTCTCCAAAGTGAGCAACCATTACAAGTTGCAAGGTGAGTGTGCTCTTCCTCTTTCAGTGGAGCTCCATAGTGTTAAAAATGTGATTTATAGCTTATGTGTAGACTCGTTTAAAAAATAAGGTTCACATGTTGTGCATAGTGGAGGTGCTTTTACCACTGAGTCATAAAGGAACTGTGTTACTGTTATACTTGTACTTACTTCTGCAACTACTGTATGATGCCATCATAATGGAATCACAAGTGCAACAGCTGTTTTGGTGTATTTGGGAAATAGAGTCTCTAATCTTGATGCTTATGCAGATGACAAGCCAGTTTGTGTGCCTGGAGGTGTTCTGTGTGTTCTGTATTAGGTGCACGAAGATAATCAATGCAGACTCCGAGGATCCCAAGTACATTATCAATGTCAAGCAGTTTGCCAAGTTCGTGGTGGATCTCAGTGACCAGGTGGCACCTACTGACATAGAAGAAGGCATGCGAGTTGGGTATGTGGAGTCTTCGTGTTCTTGTGAGTCTTCCTGGAGAGTGAAGCTTTCTGTAAGTTGTCTCATGTCTTAGTTTGACATGTCCACAGCCATCATTTTATTTCAAATTTTTGCCGTGGTTGAAATCACAACACTAATGTCTTTCTCTTGGAAGCCAGTAGCTCACCTGCATGCTCTGATGGAATCTTTTGATGTTGATGTTATTCTGACAAAACCCATATGTACTGTACTGAAACCTTTCAGTCTGGGCCCCAGTAGCCCCAGTTCTCAGGGAGCCTGCCTAGCCCAAAGTCTGTTTCTTTTTTGGCATTTGCACAGTTACAGAGTAGCCAGGAAAGGTTCACTGAGGAGATGAAACTTTGAGAATCAATATTTTGCCAGTTTGCTCTGTGGGATATTTGGAAATTTAGTTTTCAAAATACTTTGGAATTAATAGTTTTGGAAACCTTAAAATTTTCTGCAAAAAGACTTCCAGTTTCTAGCTCATCTGACTATTAGCTTTCAGGGGTGGGCTGTCTTGATGCCAGAGAAAAGAACAGTTTAAGAATTCACCTTCTCTTTTACTGAGTTGTTTCTACATTGCAGTTTAATTAACCGGTGTTAAAATAGTGGTCTTGATGCTTTCTCACCAGGGTGGACAGAAACAAGTATCAAATCCATATCCCTTTGCCTCCCAAGATTGATCCCACAGTCACCATGATGCAAGTGAGAACTCCCATTACTTTCTCTGACATTGTTTTGTCTTGTAACCATGATTACTTTAGCTGGGTTTTGTTCTGGGCCGTGAAAGCCTGGATTGATTCCCAGCACCAGGCTGGTAACTGCTCCCTCACGTCTTTGTTCTGCAGGTAGAAGAAAAGCCTGATGTGACTTACAGTGATGTTGGTGGCTGTAAAGAGCAGATTGAAAAGCTGAGAGAGGTGGTCGAAACCCCTCTGCTTCACGTGAGTAACCTCCATGTTGAAACCTTTATTATTTTTGACGTGTTCTGGTCGTCTGTGAGCATCCGAAAAAGCAAGAAAAGACAGCATAGATGGATGTAAACAGCTGAGTGAAAGGAAGTCTGGTTTTAACAAGTGAAATCCAGCTTAGCCCGGTTTATATTGCTCTTCACTGATGGTTTTCTTAATTTGCATTTGGACTTTGGTGCACATAATCTTTAATTTGCACATAACCCTGCCTTCTGCCTCCCACCATTACAGCCTGAAAGATTTGTGAACCTTGGGATTGAGCCTCCCAAAGGAGTGCTGTTGTTTGGGCCACCTGGCACTGGCAAAACCCTGTGTGCCCGTGCTGTTGCCAACAGGACTGACGCCTGCTTCATCAGGGTGATCGGCTCTGAGCTGGTGCAGAAGTATGTGGGAGAGGTAAGAGCAGACACCTGAGGGAATGTGGAGGGATTTGCACATTTCCCTTATGGGGACCAGGCACTGCAGTGGGGATGAGGGATGGATGGACTTGGATGCTGCAGATACAGGTGGGGGAGGAGCTGTCAGACAGATCGCTGCAGGTCAGGCAGTGGGGAAAGGACCTGAGGTTTGCTGTCACTGATGAAAGGGGATTTGCAGTGCAGAGTTCAGTCTGTGGTTCAGGAGGGACTCTGGGATTAGGATTCTGTTCCCAACTCTGCCACTTATTTCTCACTTGGCTCTGAGGTAAATTACTTCGTCTGTACTTCTGAGTTTGGAGCCCCTGGTGGTCTAGGGGGTAAAGGCGCCGCGCTATCACCGCGGAGACCCGGGTTCGATTCCCGGTCAGGGCCACTCCCGGGCAGGTGGGGCTCGTTAGCCCTTAAAGGCAACCCACCTACGTTCTAAGGACCTCGCTGCCACCGTCCAAGCTCGCTTGGCCCCGGCAGATGAACCTTAGGATTAAAGGGTGGGCTCAGTTCCGCGCACACTGTGTCTCACCTAAAAAATCCAATGCGCAGGCTGGAAGGTGGAAAGACCTTCCCCGGATCTTCGCTCGCGAAGACTGGCCATTACTTCTGAGTTTAAGAGCAGTAATTTTTCTCTCCTTTATAAATTGCTTTAAGCATCCATTTTATGAATGTCCTATTATGTATGTGAACAAATGAGAAGAGTTTTTTCATTGGAAACAGAAGTGTTTGGGAGCATGAAAAGTTTGATAGTTTTCCTTTAATGTGCCTCAGATCTCTAACAAAATCTTGATTTTTGCTTTCAGGGAGCTCGAATGGTTCGTGAACTCTTTGAAATGGCCAGAACTAAAAAAGCTTGTCTTATATTCTTTGATGAGATTGATGCCATTGGAGGTATGTTATTAGTGGCTATAGCTCTAATCTCATATGAGACCTTCCAGGTTTTCTTTTCACATTGTAGTTCCTTATTGGGAGTGCTGCATTGCAAGAAATGTGCTTGTAAACACTGAGTTAGCAAAACTACTCCCAGCACACCACATGTCCAGGAAGCTGCCAGGAAGTGGTTTATGTAGCCCCAAGGAGAAGCCATTTTTGCACATTTGAACTTTAGTGAAGAATCTCTCTACTGTGTGTGCAAACAAGTATTGTTAACTTAAACCCCCTTCAGCTTCTGGCCTACACACCAAATCTTTATTACTGCCTGAACACTGAATTTTTTTCTCAAAGGAAGTGCTTAGATCCTTTGAAGTAGAACAGTTTTAACACAGATGAGGGAGGATTTTGGTTGAGGGAAGGCAAAACAAACAAACTACATTTATGAATTCCAGCAGCTTGGCCAGTTGTTACACAGGGAGATACAGGTACGAAGGATGAAGATCCAGCAATTAGTTTAACTGACAGGTAGCAGCACTCGCTCTTGGTTTGAAACGTGTCGTTTCCAAATAGTCCCCTTTAATAACCCCAAATAACCTTTTTAACTCATCACAAATACTTGGGTGCAAACCAAAATCATTTCCCTCGCTGTGGAATTCCCGTGTCCTCTCTCCAGGTGCTCGTTTCGACGACGGGGCTGGGGGTGACAATGAGGTGCAGCGCACGATGCTGGAGCTGATCAACCAGCTGGATGGGTTTGACCCCCGGGGCAACATCAAGGTGCTGATGGCCACGAACAGACCCGACACTCTGGACCCGGCGCTGATGAGGCCCGGCAGGCTGGACAGGAAGATCGAGTTCAGCTTGCCTGACCTGGAGGTGAGGACGCTCTCCCACAGCCACGTGTTCTGATGCCAGAGTGTTCCTTCAGCTGGGGCTTTATTGTCTGGAAGTTCATGAGAGTTAACAAAAGCAGGACTCTTAACTAATGTGAAACTGCTTGGAAATTTGGGGGGCTTAAAGATGTGCCAGAGGTTTTTCCATACTGGCTGAGAAGCTGTGGTGAACAGCTGTAATCACTGTATGTTCCTGCCTCAGCAGATAAAAACCCATATAAATCAGATAAACCTATAATCAGATCCATGATACAGTTCAGAAGTTGGAATGTGTTTTGTTTGGCTCCTTTGAGAGAGATTACTTGAGGTACTTCCATGACTAAAGCTATTTTTAAAGCTATTTTCCTAAATTTGTATCATGGAAACTTAAAACATTCTAGTTCAGACATGGGAAATTATAGCTGGGCAGCAGATACAAGATGTATTTTCCATGAACCCACGCTGTGGATGTGGACAGTTGCAGCCTGGAGTCATAATCTCTTTCATGCCATGAACGCCTCTGTCCTTCACCCTTTTTTCCAGGGGCGAACTCACATCTTCAAGATCCACGCTCGTTCCATGAGTGTCGAGAGGGACATCAGGTTTGAGCTGTTGGCTCGGCTGTGTCCCAATAGCACAGGTGAGCTCAATGTGTTCAGTTATCTAAACAGTTCTCTGTGTGCTCGATCTCCGCTGTCAGTGTTGAATTGGTTTACCCCTTTCTTCCCAAGGTGCCGAGATCCGCAGTGTCTGCACAGAGGCGGGAATGTTTGCCATCCGGGCACGCCGCAAAATCGCAACGGAGAAGGATTTCTTGGAAGCAGTGAACAAAGTCATTAAATCCTATGCGAAATTCAGTGCTACCCCCCGCTACATGACCTACAACTAATGCCTGGGAATGTTTTCCATGTTCCTCTTAAACCTTCTGCGGAACACAAATACAAGTGTATTAGTTCGTGTTTTGTTCTTGGAAGTCAGAAATAAATGGAAGTATTCCAAAGAGCAGGTGTGTGTTCATTGCAAGTGTGTTCTACACCAGTGGAGTGTTGCTGCTGCAGTGAAAAAAAATCCCAAAGAGGTTCTGGTAACACAACCTAAACCAGTGAGATAATTTTAAATCAGATACCTGGGCAGTGTTAGACATCCCACGTTTGGATTTCTGGTCACCATTTACAACCCAAAATTTGTAATCTGAGCCACAGAGGTGTGAAGGACCCCTAAGTTTCTGGGTGTACTGAGAAATGCTTGAGTGATGCTCCGCACTGAGGTGTAGGTGTGTCCCAGGAAAACTTGAGAGCTGCCATGGGAAGGCATGTGTGATGGTCTGAGTCACTGCCCAGTTTAGGGAGAACATGAAAGGACATTTTTTCTCTCCATGAGTGAATGCTCTGGTATGATCACAGCTTGGTTTTTTTTTTTCATCCAGTGGTTTTCTTCATCCCTTTTGCTGAGATTCTTTGTTTCTTACAAAATAGTAAGAGGGTCAAGGAGAAAGAGGTAAGCGTAATTTCTTAGTGCTAAGGGAAGGAAGATTGCTTTTCCCTGATCCTGCTCTAAAACACTGATACCAGTCCACTAGTGTGCACTTTGATATGTTGTATTACTTGTCTGAGGTGCTGCTACACACAGAGGATGGCCCTGACAGAGACCTGATGCTCCATAGCTGGGCAGTGGCTGATAGTTGTTGGCAACAGGCCCTAAAAGGTTGATCCTCACTCATCTGACATGTTCCTGTAGAGCTGGGTGTGCCCCTCATCTTCCTTTTTTCAAGTGTTGCATTGAAGTGGTTTGGGGAAAAAGCTTGAAGAAATAACTGAGGGGAAAAATGTTTTTGGGAACTGCTTTGTCTTGGATGTGAGTTTTACTTGGTCTCATTTTGATACAACTGACATCAATTGTTGTGAAGCCACTTTTATTTTCTTTGGAAGAGGAAGTGTGTTCAATAGGGAGAGAGTGTACACAGCACACGCGCTGGGTTAGGATTTTGGTCTGGTGTCAGTATCTTGATAAAGCAAGGCAATTCTGAGTTTTTGCCCATGCCTGCTGAAAAGCTCATCTCAGTGGTTATGTGTCCTTTTGGGAAGAATATGTTGGAGAGGGATGCAAGCTTATTGATGGGACACAGTGCTTTTCACTTTAAGCCCAAGAGGAAGGTGGTTGAGAGAGCAGCACTGACAGTATCTCTGTTTACCAGGAGCAGCACCTGAAGTCAAGTGTACCTTCTACTTAGGAAGGATTAGTGAAATATGTAAAAAGAGTTTGGATCTTACAGGTTACTGATGATTTATATCATCAGTACTCTTGCAAAAGAGGAGGGGGAAAGGAATGTTACCCTGATTGTTATGAGGCATCAAACCAGACTTAGGCTACCCCGTGACACCTGCTGTGGTGGGGCTTCAGCAGCCAAGGGGTGGAGGCACTACCCTGTCCATGGAGACAAACTGGAGATGAGCCCTGTTACTTTAAAGGACATGGGTTTGTTTAATCTATCACTGACAAGCCTAAGGTGGGATTTAAACTTTTAGATAGCAAGCAGTCTGTTAATCGCTGCAGGAAAGGGGAAGTTAGTTCCCTTTCCAGGAGCTAGCTCAGGCTGGCAGCAGGAAGCAGTGCTTCAGCTGGTGGCAGCAAAGCACAGGAAGAGACTAAGCAAAAGCTGCCAGGTTTTGTTTTACTGGATCAGTTAGCAGCACTGCTGGTGGGTTGCAGGAGCTCTAGTTCACACGGGCTGGGATCTGAGACTTCCTTGGGCAAAGGTTCTCAGTCCAGCATTCCAGCAGCTCTCCAGGAAGTGCAGCTGTTGCTACCAGGATGGGAGACACAGCATTAGTTGTATCCCTGTGAGGCCTGACAAGGGAGAGGGTTTCATGATGTGAGGGAGCCAGGAGGGTGAGGAGCAGTACTGGCACAGCCTGGAGGTGGCAACTCCTCCTGACCCAACCCTTTGGCAACAGACACTTGTATCCAGAGGCCTCAGCTTGTCCCTCATACAGAGTCTCACCAAGACAAAGTGGAAAATTTTGACAAGTGACATCACTTTATTTTGGAAGTAGACAGGATTTCAATGTGAACTGAAGAGACTACGGAGTTAAAAACTGAAGCTGCGACAAGCTGAAAGTAGAAAAATATACTGTATGTAGATACAAAGGCTTGTTGAACTGGTTAACATTATAAAATGTACCAAAAGTTGTTTAAATAAGCACACACGATGTGTTAACATGCATGCACTTCATCCTCTGAACTCCAGCTAAGCAGCAATTTCTGATGCAGAAAGCTTCCTATCCCTACTGGCAGGGGAGTCTGAGGAAATAAAACATCTTCCCTGACTTCCCTGGTTTTTGGGAAACCTGGTTTACCTGAAGCAAGCCCTAATCACAATGGAGCCTGAAGCAAAATAGAAGTGTTACATTCTGTGATCAGAAGTGAGGAAGGTGCCTGAATTCCCTTATGCACAGGGCCTGTGATTTGAGGGTGCCAAATGAAATGGCACCGATGTCCCACTTCCCCTGAGCTGTCGAAATAACCTGCAGAGAAACATTTTCAGATTCCTACCTCTGCTGAGCTTCACATGACTGTTGTGAGGGAAACACATTGAAGATTTCTTTCTTTTGCATGTTTTCCATTTTCATGGTTTTCATCTCACACCTGAAGTGAGGCAGTACCACAGTGGCCAGGCTGACAATAGAAAAAAACCCCCCACACTACTGTTTCTTCTAAAAAACCCAAATATGTAACATTTTCGAGTTCTATTGAACTCTATTTCTCAAAGCACTTAAAACTGAGGCAGAAGCAGCACTACTGGAAGATGGGCAAAAGAAAAGTACTTCTTTTTTTTTTTTTTTTTTTGGACCACTGAGACTTCAGACCATGTCTACATTTTCATTCCAGCTTAACAAACTGTATCTAGGGCACCAGTTCTTAATTTAAATAGACTTAACTCCTGCCTCAAACCAGTTTTGTCTTCAGATTTTGAAGTTAAATTAATTTTAGCTTAAAATCAATTATATTCTTTTCTAGAAAGTCTAACTAGGTTTTGGCAGTGAAAGTACCATATTGATAATGTAGTAATTAAACAATGTGTTTCTGATTCCAAGTTCACTTAGAGCAAAAATAAAGAGTTGAGTATAGTTGAGACAAGTTAGATCTTAAAAAAAAAAAATTACTGTACCATCCACGGTTAAAAACAGCAGCAGTTAAATGCCACCAGTGTGAATTCATTAATCCAGCTGGCAGATTATTATAAATTGTATGAATCTGTTGTATGCAGAAGTTGACATCAGGCTTTAAAAGCCATCTGAAAAAGTTCTTTAAAGACACTGGTACAGTGTATTGCACTTGCAGAACAGTTACTTCCTGCAAGATCCCACTCGTAGTTAGTTAAAGTGCCCATTTTCTCAACAGGAACAGGAATGTCACCTTGTCTACCAGATTCTGATTGCAGCAGAATACACTGAATTTTCTTTTTTTTTGCATAATTTTGTGCTCGTGTATTGGTGGAAGGCTATACCCTGATTGAAGGAAAACATTCAAGAGCATGAAGGCTTCCAATTCCTTATCCATTCTTCCCACAAAAAATAAGCACCACCCTATACCCGTAGATTCAAACAGCCTTAGGCTCTCTTCAAACTGTGCAAATTAAATATTCAGAGAGAGTCTCCATCAGCATAAATCTGGCTTCCATTCTGCTCGATGCCACTCTCCAGAGGTCAAAGTCAGTCTGTGAAAGCAGACCCATCTTTCACTTGGCAAGCAAGAACAGCATCGTGAATACTGTGAAACAGCAACTCTCTTGTTACAGTGTTATCAAAAAAGTTCAGTCTTGTCAGCTCATTCACAACAGGGCCTACAAAACAAAAACCCAACATGGCATCAGCAAATAAACTGAAGTACAAAGATGGAAGGCAACGGCTTCTCAGGAAGAAGATAACTTATTCTTAAAATATTTAAATGCTAATTCTACTCCAAACAGGCAAATCTGTTATCCAGACATACACAGACATCTTGGCAGAAGATGCTATAATTCCAAATACTGGAAGCTTGGAATGTTTCAGGCTTTTCTCCTTATTACATTGCTACAACAAGTTCAAGACACAAAGTTTGGTGTGGCATTTACAATTGGCCAGCTGGGAGAAATGGGAGCATGATCTAGTGCTCACACTGTTCATTACATCAGTTCTCTACTTTCATTAAAGTGAAGGCTCTAACGCACAGGGACTTGCCTTTCCTCAAATCCAATTTTATGTGCAGTAAGTGCTGATTCTACTGAGGCACCTGGCAGCAAAAAATTTGGGAGCAGAGGGAAAGAGATAAACACAGTGTTTCCCGTAAAACTCACAAAAAGAAAAAAAAAATCTCACCACTACAGCAGGCAATGTAGACACAGACACCAACTTCTTTGTATTCTTTTATAATCTGCAACAGAGTTAAACTGAAGTTAAATGCAGACATATCATCATACACATCACAGTTCTGGAAGCCAAATATTGAGAAAGCTGCACAGTCTGCATTCCCCAGTATTCAGCTAAAACTTAAAAGAATTAAAACAGTAATTAGGTGAAACATTGGATTGTATTTGAGTGGGCATTCATGTCTCATGCTGACAGGTTCCCTCTTGGTATCTCAAAGTTTTCTATGGGTTTTTCTGGGGAAAAAGGCCCTACTTACTGATTTTAGTGTTTTTGCTCCAACTGAATCCACAAAGTTCACCGGCGTGAAATCCAGAATTAAAGAGCGAATGTTGGTTTTGGTCTCCACAAAATGTTCATGCTCATCAGGAGACACATCTTGTACACCAGAATCTGCAAATTTTCCATTCACGGGTAAGTCATCATTCGCTATCTCGTGTTTTACACTTGCTTCTACGTCATTAGTCTGGGAGAGAGGATAAAAAAGCTTAACGACAGTCAGTGCTTTTTCAGCGTAGATCCCCTTCCTCCCCAAACCCGGCTGTTCCTTAAGCCTTTAGAAGGTGTTCAGCTCCTGATCCCCACAGGAACTGGCTTTGCATGCACATGTATTTCCGTATCCTGCACATATCAAGGTTTATTTTCTCACGCCCAGCCTTTCTACAGTCACACACAAGCAGCTGAAAGCTGTTATCTCAGGAGCGAATTACCCCTTTCCTTCAAACACTGACACCTGTTCATACATTTTTACTCCATTTCCTTGCCTTATCCCTGCTGATCCTGTCAAGCCCTGTATATGCAAAAGAAACAACAGCTCTCAAGTTAGGCCTGGTTTTGGTTTCTCACTGTGAAAAGCCCACGCCAGCTCCCACCACGGGGATGAGTTTAAACCTGCATAAAGGCACAAGCATGTCCCAAACAACCCCTCTCAGTGTGCCTGCCCCACTTAGCCACTCCCAGATCAGCAGTGAAGATGGCACCTTTTTATTACAGGGGCTGCTAATTAGAATTAATTTTCTTAATATCTTATTTCTACATGATCCTTCCAAGTGTGTGGGGAGGGGCAGAGGGAAGGTCCCTCTGATTTCTGCCAACACCACTGCTGAGACAGTGTGGCAGCGTGGAGAGGCTCTGTGCCACCATGTGCTACCTCAGTGTAATCAAGGTCCAACACAATTATCCAGTGCAGCCATGAGTCTTGATCCTAGTGCTGTTCCTTCAGTGACCTGTCCCCACTGCACAGGGTTTGCTCCCTAAGCCTTCCTCCTACCTGAGCAGCACTCTGCACTTCGTATAAACAAGAATGGTAACCCCAGAAAGCAGCATCTTCTCTGATAAAGCAGGTCAATATTTACCGCAGAACTCACTAGTTTCAAGACAGCTTTCTTTCGGTGCTCATTTGCTGCCTTTATTTCCCTGGCATGTCGCTTCTGGGCTTTTCTCCTCGCTGCTAATATGGCACAAGGGTCCACTCCGGTCTGTCACGAGAAGAAAGCACAATCCGAGGAGATGCAGCTTGTTAGGATGACATTGCAGTACCAACTAGCACCGAATTAATCACTGTCATAAATTTAAAACACAAGCCTGCATTGTTCAGCTTCCCTTTGAAGGGGTAAGAACAGTATAAAGTAAGAAGGAATAATCTTGGCAAGCACTGTGTTAACAAGATGAGGGAGAGATGCATCTCATTCTTTTCTTGAAATCAGAGAGTGCTGTGTTGCAACCGAATGCTGATTTGAGTGCAGAGAGCAAAGGGCAGAGAAGTGCATTTGGACAATAATCACTAATGTCTCTTGTTTTGTGAGGATCAGCACCACCCACCTGTTTTGTATAAGGCTCATCATGGGAGCTACAGAAAAATTTTTCAGAAGTTAGTACAGGTGTAGTTGTGAGTGGGTCAGGCAGTTCTGCCATTGCCATTCCCACCCAGCCAAACCACTGGTTAGACAGAGGTGGGGCGTACTCTGTGTGCAGGTAATTTGTTCCCCATGACAGTCAGTAAATGCCCACAGTATTCCATGGTCTCACACTCCAGTAAAGTTAGTCACCCAACAAGGAAGCTTTTATTCCCATTTTCCTTTCAGTTCAGCAACTACTTTCCTTCTGAAAAAAAAGATTTGACCGGTTTGTGCACTGCAACCACCAGACTTCCCATTCATGAGCAGTCAGTATTAAGCTACACTTTGTCTGTTTACTCCCTCCCACCATGTCGTTGCTTCCTAAGATAATTTGTATTTGGCTGGAGGGTCACCTTCTCATATATCACTGATTACCAGGGGCCACAGGCTGAGAAACACTGTGCTAGGGGCTACACAAAAGGAGCTGAAAGATTAATGTATTTCAGAAGCCAGTTTGAATTTCCAAGACACAGATATTAAACAATTTACTTTACTCACCTTTTTCTTCAGTGCACTTGCATATGACTCACTATTAGCAAAATAAAGTGATGTATTAGCTTGAAATATTTTTATTCCAGGATATTCTTTAACCTAAGGAAAATATTGAATGTGCACAGTTAAATATAAGAAAAGCACTTGTGTGATCACAAGACACACAAACGTGCAGCAGAGCAACAGCCAACCCTGAATGGCTCTCAGCATGTGTCAAATAAAGAAGGTTGGCACTGTTGCCAGCAAAGCCAACCAGAAGGTCAGAACCTCTCCCTTTCCCAGAGTAATACTGTACACAATTAATGCCTGGTAACATTTCTCCTTCTTTATAACAACCAAGTGTTCAGCCATAAAAAGGAATTAAATATTTGCAGTTCTCTGATGTTGCTACCCTGCAGCTGGTACTACCATGAGCAAATCGTGCAGATTTAGGATTGCGTCCTTTTAGCCCCCCTTTCTACAGGGATAAAGACTTACTTCTCTCTTTCTCTCTTTTTCTTTCCTGACTCCTCAGGTCCCAAGAAAAGAACCTTTCAGATCTTTGGTTTTAACCAGACATTCAGACAGGTCATACTTTAAATGCAGTCATCTCCAAACGAGCTGAACTCTGACATTTTACATGCAAATGACCCGGCCAGCAGCAGAGACCCAGCCTGCCATATGCTGCCAACCCCATCTTTACCCAGGAGCAGGAAATGCTGACTGCATTCAGTGTAACAGAAATGGAGTCTCCTCTCCTTTACAAACAGCTGTAAACATGCCCAATATACTTCTGCTTTGCATCATATTTAAAGCAGGTGAGAGAATGTTTTCATATTACAGCATCTTTTCACACAGGCTTTTACAGACTGGTTCCTCAGTAAAGGGGATGGAGCCTTCAGAGCAGCATCTCTGGGAACATGGCAGAGAGTGCAGAAAATTGTTTTTGCTGTCTGTGAATAAATAGAGCCCATCTATATCCATTACGCTGACAAAATGTAATGCTTTTGGTTGAACAAGACAACATTTTAAGAAGCTAAGTGCACAGTGAGCAGTTGTTCCATTAATCATGTATATGTAATGAGCAAGGGAGGGGTGGAGGCAGGGTGATGTTGTTTTGAACGGTTTGTGCAATCCTGAAGAACATAAAAGTTTGGATTCCATGCAATACTGACACACAGGTAAAGAAGGTGGCCTGGTATGCACTCCCCTATAAACCTCACTAATATTGAACAAGCTAGTATGATGCAACTAGTAGAAAGATACTTCTGATCACTTCCTGGTCAAATGTACAGGCAGTACAAAGAGCTCACGTTTTGAACAAAACAGGTTTTACTACTAAAACCAAACTTATCTTTTTTCCCTTCAACAGAGGTGAATGCTTGGCAGACAGCACTGTATGTGCAGTGTGGCAGGGCTAAGCAGCAATTTGCCACAGCTCTCTTTGCTCCACCACATTAAACTCCTCAATGCAGAAGAACACACTCCTACCTCTTCGTACTCTTCCACATCACAGTAGATGTCAGTGTCAGGAATCTGACCAAGGATTCTGTACTGAGGACTAGAGAGAAATGGAGACAAATGTTTCAGTATTATCAACTATGAAGAGGAAAAGTGAGTGTTTGATACAGATTGAAATTTATTTTAAATGGTCATTGTGCAGGGCCTGTCTGGTACAGGAGTATCTAAACACGGTCAAATGCAGTCAGCAGTTTATGGTGGAACACAATAGGAAGAAAGTTTGCTTCTGTCAGTGCAAAAACAACTTTTAAAGTTAGCACTGTAGTACTGTCATTTTCTGAAAAGGAAAGTACATTATTGTTGGCAAAAACAAAACTGTATAGAGATGGCAGAAAAATAATCTTATTATGCAGAGTGAAAAATCTCAGAATTTGCTTTCATTCCAATGCAGACCAAAACCGAGAGTTTTATAGAGTTTCCACGTAGATGTCCCAGACCTTGAGCCCAGAAGCCTCACATGACAGTCCAGTCCACGCATGGAAGAAATCATTTCACTGTAAATTTGGAAACCTTCACAGGAAAAGCTTTGTCACTTTCAATGGGGAGAAGTGACTTGAAAAACTACAAGAACAGGCACTGTTTTTGTGATGAATTAGAATTTTCTTATAAAATACCTAAATATTCATCTACTGATAACTGGACACAACTGCTGCTTGTCCATGACAAGTAGTGCACATAAAACATAATCATGTACTGAAATTGGCAGCAAGTAGATTTAAAGTTCTAAACTCTAAGCATAAAAAATAACCCAAAAACCAAAAAACCAAGAAGATTAACAGTATAAAAAAATCAAAAATCTTCTGTTTATTATTGAGAGTGCAAGTTCATGCCCTCTAGAAGTTTTGTTCTCAGAAAAAAAAATATGAACCGTGGATCAGAGCCAAGGGCCATGACCTACATTAGGAAGCAAATTCTATACTGGATGAAGTTGAAGAGGGTGAAATGGACTTGTGTTTATTGGCACCCCTTAAACAAACAAAAGCACCCAGAAGATCAGCAAACACTAATTTTGATAAAGAAGAAATCTGACCTTTGTGTTCTGTAAATAACGGTTATCATTGCAAACGTTACTGCAGTAAGCAAACCATAGTCTAGTCCCAGGAAAAGAGAAGCCACAAAAGCTACCACCCAGATGGCCTAAAACAAAGAGAAGGTCTGAATTATTATGCATCCTTTCCTGTTAACAACAAAAGCAACAGCGAAATCCAACGTCAAGCCCCATGTATCACTTGTGCTCAGGGATGGGCTATAATGCAATCCATCACGAGAGCAGACTGGAATTGCCTTAACCTTTCAGAAGGGCACGAAGGCTCAAGGTGCTCTAACGTAACATCTGACAAACTGTCACATTAATGCCTTAAATCCTGTTCTCCAAGGAATCCTGTCCTACCATCAGACTCCAAATACCTTAGGATAAAAAAGATAAATATTCAAGGCCCACAAGTAGTGTCTCACTTAGTTCCATCAGTCCAGGAGAAAAATGCCACCAAAATGTTCCCTCCAATGCACTCTGTCCCATTCCATCCAGGTTTTTTGTTCATCTTAAAAGATGGCAAATACCCTTAAGTAGTTTTCCTTGTTACTCTGTTTTTCAGATTCCTCTCAGACATTCCCACAGCCTTTCAGTGCAGTTCCTATAGCAACACTGCCAGAGCTTTGCTTTTACTGCAACCAAACTACTTCTGACCTGAGTTACAAGATTGTTGGACAACAAAAATATTCTTGTCTGCAACAGCTCACTCTCCCAGGGTACTTACAGCACCACGTCTTAACATCATCTGCAATGCAACACCAATTTGTAACTCCTTGATAAGTTTCTACCCTGTTTTGGGAGTAGCAACAAATTTAGTGTAGTGCAATATAGGCACTGAGCTGTGCATTACTCACCAATTCAATCTTACTGGTTCTCCAGAAGTGTGCGACATCTCCAAACTGTTTAAACATTCCTTTCAGGTTCACCATCACAATTGCTGCCAGCACTGTCTAAGAACAATACACAAATGCAATTTTCAGAAGCAAAATAAACCCAATGCCAAATAAGAACTTCAAAGTATCACAAATAACTGTATTTTTATGCTTTGTACAGCTGATGTAAGTCCACTGAACAGATGTTCTATTTAAAAACCCACAACTTTTCAAGCAGTTCAGTGGGCATACGCTTTTACTGCAGCTGCAGAAATGGCAAACTAGTTCAGTACAGTTTGATTTACTCTTTCCCAGCAAGACAAACCACATATGCCTATGCTCCATGCTGCTACACTTATAGTGCCTGAAGCAGTGGACTGTAATCTCAGTTTCAAGTTTCTCTACAATACACTGAAACAATTCCTGCAACAGTCACATACGTGTAATCCAAGGTCCAACTTCTATAAAGAGAAACAGGAATTGTGTATCATCCTTTGCACATTACCAGAAGCAACATTTTTTTTAAAAGTCAGATTATACTTATTCACATAAATATATTTTTATACAAATAAGTACAAGTGCAGCAAAACCAACTCATTATGCTGAGCCACAGCTCAGCCCTGACCCTCTACTAGCCCAGCTATTACTTTTAACTTTTTAACCTCAATCCAGAACTGCTGTGCTGCAATCAAATGTGGCCAGCAGGACCAGGGCAGTGACCATCCCCCTGTACTCTCCACTGGTGAGGCTGCACCTCAAATCCTGTGTTGAGTTTTGGGCCCCTCACTACAATAAAGACATTGAGGTGCTGGAGCGTGGCCAGAGAACGGCAGTGGAGCTGGTGAGAGTCTGGAGCACAAGTCTGATGAGGAGCTGGGGGTGCTCAGCCTGGAGAAAAGAAGGCTCAGGAGTGACTTTATCGCTCTCTACAGCTACCTGAAGGGAAGTTGTAGCAAGGTGAACTCTTTTCCCAAGTAAAAACTGACAGGATGAGAGGTTTAGACTGGATAAAAATCCTTCATGGAAACAGTTGTCAAGCACTGGAATAGACTACCCAGAAAGTGGTTGAGCCACCATCCCTGAAGGTATTTAAAAGACATGTAGATGTGGCACTTGGGGACATGATTCAGTGGTGGTCTTGGCAGTTCTGGGTTAACAGCTGGACTCAGTGATCTTAAAGGTCTTTTCCAGCCTAAACAATTTTTAAGGGAAATTGCTTGAAGGTATCATCATTCTAAAGATATCCAAGGATATCCAAAATTTAAAAAAGCCAACAAAAAGCATGCTGGATCTTTCAAAACGTTATTTATTTCTAGGCTAACTTACAGCAAAAATGCATGCAAAATTTAAAGGCTCTGGATCAAGGGCTAACTATGTTGCATATTAACCCTCCTACAATCTCTAGTTTAAGCAATACCCATGGGCCTCTGTTCACTGACAGTGCAATGCCTAACATGCAAAACACTCTTACCTGTGGAAGAGGTTCAAAGAGGTATCCAACAGCCACAATTACCAACAGGACCATAATTGAAGAGAGAGCACCTGCAATCTGAACAAAAGAAGCCAGAAATTATTTATAAGTGCCCTTAAGGGGCAATATTACTGATTAGCTAACCCTTGTGCTTTCAATTAGGCTGGTTGTTCAAGTGACTTTTGATTCTCCCACTCAGTTCACCAATTTTGGTTGTTTCTAGCTTTCTATCTTGGCCAAGTCTGGATTTGAAACACGGAAAACTCCAGTTATTTATTCTGGCCCAGGCAGAGAAATATGGTTATCTAGCTAAGCTTCAGACTTTAGTTTTGGAGCTCCAGAAAGCAAACTTTGTTTTGCTCAAAATTTGGGTTTACACACCTGAGTTCTTCCACCGGTGCTTTCCTGAACAAGACTCCGAGACATTGAGCAAGTGACTGAAAAGGTTTGGAAAAATGATCCCACAGAATTGCATATTCCCAAGGCAATAAGTTCCTGTGTTAAACAATAGAGCAAAAAAACCCAAAGGCAGTTATACCTAGCAGCTGTGCACAGCTGGAGCCATCCATACACATTAACAACCACTTCTTATTTACAGTGCTTTCTAGCAACTTCATTGTTGAGAATAAGCAACCTAATTGTAGCTTGTACTTGTGGTTCTCACACATGCACAAGTTGATGCATGTTAAATCATCTGTTAAATAAAGTCTCTGATGAAATATGGGAGACATTTTCCATCCCTAAATGTTACAGGAATGAATCAGATTGAAAATGAAAATGAATGACAGCATTGCCTGGTTTAAGGATTCCTTCAGCGTGGGGAGAATTTGAATTTTAACCCTGAATATACATGGAAAATGGTTTCTCATGCAAAAATTGTTCTTTGCTTCCCACCCTAAACTATGTGCTTAAAACCACAAGGAGTCTGGCCTATGTTTCCATGGATGGTAATCCACTGCTCTACAGGAAAAAACCCAACGTGTGTCCACTGCTTCATCAGGAAGATCCCACATAAGAACTGGGGAAGAGCTGATCTGTGCTGTGTCAGTGTGTGCTCTAGGAAATGTGAACTCTTTGTCTCCCTTGACACCACAATGGTACTGGCCAATAACCCAATTGAGATATTTATTCTAAATTGCACAGGAAGGACAGAGTAGGTGAGGATGAGATATCATTTTAGATTTAGAGAGTCCCTAAACATAGTCCTTTACCACTCAAACCATGATCAGAACGATAAGTAACAGACAGTGCCAATTACTGCCCCAGAAAATGACAATTTGCCCGTTTGCAATGGGTGGGAATAAAAAGAAACTATAAAACTTAACTGGAATTTCTAAACCCTAGACAACAGTTCTTTGACACATTAGGCTCTGTATTTATCACATGTTTTGCTCTGTTACTGAAAGCAGAGAAAATGTATCTGCCCAACTGGGAAGTCAAGTAATGTCTGTCCCAACAATTAATATTTCATGCACATGTCCAAGTGTAACAGAAGCAACTTTCCCAAAATGAAGCTAAAAGTGAAACTAGTTACTTAAACACAGCCATAAGTAGCACTTAAAATAATTCCTGGACCTTAAAAGTGTAGGCTGTCAAAACCCTGACCCGATTCCACTATTAAAAACCAAAACATTTTTGCCAATATCCCACACTACTTCAACTACGTCACAAAGGTGCTACTGAGAATTTTCAACAAAGCAACCTCACTGCTTTTACCTGATTCCCATCGATGGTGTAACCATGTTTAAGGGCAAAGATCTTGGCCATGGATACAGCCATTGAAAATGCAACTATTGCTATTGCTAGTGCATCCACAAATATTGCTGGGATGAGCTGAATCTCGGGAACTGCTGGTGCACGTAACCTTGGAGATGAAATAAATATTTAGAAGTTAATATAATAAAAACTGCATGCAGTACAGAAAAGGTATAGTTTTGATAAGAATGTATCATCCCTACCCTTGAGGAATATTCCCAACAACATCAACTTTGTATGACTTATTCAGATTCATTCCAGCTGAAACTCCTGTGCCAATAATGACCTAAAAATCCACAAACACATATAAACATTGTCTAAAGAGAGATAAAGCCACCTGAACAAATATAAAGGTTAGCTCATTATGAGTAATACATACAAGGGATTACATTTATTTGTCAATCAGTTTTTTAAGAGTTAGAGGCTAAAAAACCAGATAAAAAGGAGGAATAATCATGATTTTCCCTCCATCATGTCCAACTCATCCTGATTTTATAAAGTTTTTTTTTTTGGAAACAGTTAAATGGAACATGCTATGGTATGATCTGAATCACTTGAATTCCCTTTGCCTGAGCCAAGCTCAGGCAGATTAGTGTACTGGAAAAATTAAATGCAAGTACATTCATGCCTGTGTGCACTGCCTTATTTTCACATGCACAGCCTGCTATCTATAAAGAGAACTGATGCAACACCAGGGAAAGGAAGGCTAAATAGTAAGTCCTGCTGGTTCCTGCTCTTCTTTCTACCACTGCATTTCAAAAAGTGAGCAAGCCCTGCAGAACCTCTGACCAGGCATCTGCAAGCACTTTCCTTCAGGAGGGGTTTCTGAGCTCTTGGACTCCAAGTGGGAAATGCTACTCAGAGGTCTGTCTTGCAAAGACAGAGACTCATTGAGGTGCCCAAACTCCTGGATAGAGAAGGTTTTACAACAAACATATATCTACCCATTGCCATAGAGGAATGTGGGTATTTAAACTGCTTTTCAATTCTTCTTTGGGACTTTATGCCTACCCTCTGGGCACACCAGTCCTTAATTTTAGGATTCCACTGGATCAAGGCTTAAACGAATTATGTTCAATGGAAGTTAATCTCAAGCTCAGTAAGGTATGACAGAACATGAGACAGTTTCCACAGCTGTAGAAAAGCTATATAATTTAGCCATAGAACTTCACAACTGGCTTACCACAATGATCTCCATAGGAATAGGGACTGGGAGCTTCTTCTTGAACCGGTCGTTGATTTCCTTGCCAATCAGCAACAGAACAATGCACGTTGATCCAACAATCAAGGCAGCAATATTGGTCATTGTTATATTTGAAAGCACAGCAGCTATACTCTGCAACATGACAGAAGCATCATAATTATTCCTAAGAAAATATAATCTTCATGAAGATTTGCCACAAATGAGCGAATTACACAGTGCTTTTCACTGTGGTTTCTTTCTGCATTTGTAACCACAGTGAACCAGTGCCTCACCAAAATCCCCATTGTTCTCACAAGACACAGAAGACCAGAGTATCTCAGTGAGAGAGATGTACTTGCAATCATTTACAATATCAGTCTTCTTCAAAGGAGGCAATTTGGAGAGAAAACTTTAAAGGGGGAAAGGTCTAAACTAAATCATGTCTTTTATCCTCAACATTTTCACACATATTTCACATTGGCAGCTACCTGAAAGCAATAAATGCAAACTCTTTCTAATACCTTAAAATATTCTTTGGCAAGTCACATCTACTTACAGCTGCACAAATTGTTCTAAAACAATAAAGCTGCTGATACAACCACTGAGGTTACCATAACAATATAATTAAATAACAGTGATCCTGCAACACTGCTGAACTGGCCATTATTCCAAATACATTTTAATTGAAAACACTATTAGAAGGGTGTTAGAAAAGAAGGTTTGCTGGTACACCCAAGTTGCCAGAGGGTAAATGATTCCCCATACCAATTACTCCTCCTTCTCCTGACTAAAACAAACAAATAAACAAACAAATAAATAACCTCTGAGGGGATCTTTGAAAGAAGATGAACATACTGTTCTTTAAGCAGATGAAAAATTACAGCAGCTGTCAGGATATTATACATTCAAGATGTCCTGCTAGTATACATCTTGAATGTACATCTTCCCTACTATTTGTTTGGCAATTAGTATGTCTGGTTCTCAGATTAGTGAACTAAACAGCAAATTTTGGAATTAATCATTAATGCAGACTTATTTCCAGAAGGTTTGTTATATCTGCACAAATATATAGAAAGATTTCCACAAAGTATTTTCTACCGCCTACACGTAGCCAAAGTCCTGAAGCTTCTTTATTGCTGAGCCATTGGTCTGCTCAAAGCCTTAGGTTTTCACAGACATCTCAAATCTTCCCTTTTCTTCCACTCAGGAGAGGAAAGGTTCTGAGAATCATATTTCCTAGCTTTGCAAAACATGCCTGGTCTACAGTGAAGTACTGCAGTAGCACATTTTCCCCCAATGTACAAGAGACTTCAGTGAACAATATCTGTTCATATCATAAAACTGCCCTCAGCAGAATCCTAAAATCTGCCCGTCTCAGATTGTGCTGATCTATGAAGTCACACTTGAGCTGCACTTCCAGATATTCATTTATTGTTATGGCACTTAAAGATCTCATACTCAGTTTTCAATACTGAAGCATTATTCTACTTAGTGCCAATATAATACAAAAAAAAATAGGAACAAGCTTATGTACTAGATCCAGACAAAGCAGAATTGCCATGTTTAGTAAACGTAGATACTCACATATACAACTGAGAGGGGTCCACTGTATCTGCTAGTCTTGATACCAAGGAAATATTTTAATTGAGAAGTAAAGACATGAACTGCAGCTGCAGTAGTAAATCCTCGCACCAGAGGCTCCGTTAGATAGATGGCCACAAATCCAAACCGAAGGAAACCTAAACACAGCTAACGTAGAGGAGAAGTGTTAACCACGTGACTCCCACTGCAGCCTGAACATCAACCTAAATACAGCACACAGGGCACAGGACACTACTTCTTTCCTCAATGCCCAAGCCAGATCAGGCAAAACTCAATCTTCTAAAGCCACAGTTCAGTCAGCAGCCATCAATGCACAGAATCTCCCACGCCACTGGCAGGTGCAATGTGGGAAATGAGTAAACAAATGTATTTGTTTATGGACAAACATATGCGCATTTATGGACAGATTAGAGAACATCAGGTTAAGTTTTTCTGATGAGATAGGAAAACAAGAAATGGGAGGGTCCTGTATTTTCCCAGTCCAGCAAGGTGCCAAAGACCTGCCTCCAATGCATCCCTCCCTGTTCCTGTTCTGAGGCTGCCATAAAGCAGCCTGTACTCCACACAGGGCAGTGCAGAAGCACAACTCCCTCCGTAGAGGATCCACCATGACCCAGCAGCAGCAGCCATCTGAACTTGCCCTTACAGCAAACTGTGAGCACGTACCTGGATAATTCCTGAAAGAAAGGCGAGAGTCACGGCTACCTGCACCCTCCTGGTATCCCTGGCATCTGTAACATTAGTGGAATTATAGTCCAGAGAAATCATTTCATCAGGCACTTCTCTCACAGCAACACCACCAACCATCATACTAACCACAGCAAAGGTGCCTGAAGTAAAAGGGACAGGAAAATAATTGGTTAAAATCCTGGCAATTTCTTTTTTCTAAGGTGTGGTTCTTATTAAGAGATATGTGGAATTAAACTAAAATAGAATTTTCTACCTAAATAATGTACTTTTTAGTCCCCAAATCTGCTCCAGTACTCAGCACCATTAAGGCTAGTTAGGTGGTGAATATTACACCTCTGCATTAAGTAAATACCGTCATTTTTTTTCCCATTTCAGTTTCTATTATGCAAATTAAAGATTCATCCTGGCCATACAGACAGTTGACTGCAGCAATGAAACTATAGGTCAGGAGATCACAGCACACATTTCTAGATCTAATCTGATAAAAGATGCTCTTATATTCCTTTCCAATTGGAGCGGATAAATTAACAATAAAAAGTACTGCTTATGTTTGACACATTTGAGTTTCTCCTATTTGCTTAAATTTGAATTTAGGGAAAATAACTACACTTTCTGTTTCTCCAATTTTATTTTTTACAACTTTATTAAACACATACACACAGACAGACTTTCAGTTATCCATACAGATATACCTATTGATATGTGCTTGGATGTTCCAAAAAAAGTATATAGAAAAACAGGATAAAATGAAGAATACAGGCCAAATACTGGGGGAACAGCTGCCAGCAAAGCATAGGCTAAACCTAGAAAACAGACACAAATATGTATGTTAATCAAACAACATAAAGAAACCATCTGAAGCAAAGGGATTTAAACCTACTAAAATTGAACTCAATAAGAAATCTAGTGATTTGTCACAGGTTTAAAAACAGGTGGCCTTGCAGGGACTTGCAGGTCTTTAGTGTGTATAATACTCTAGGGCAGTGCCTAGAAACATGGTGGGTTGAGTCAGGAAACCAAAGTCTAATTCCAGGCACTGCAGGTGTGTGTGTGAGTGTTTGTGTGCACATCTGTGCACCTGGGCACTCACTGTTTTGCCTTTGTGGGAGAAAGTGCTTCTTAACAGCCAACAAACAATTTTTGCTGCTTTTGCTTTCATCTGCCAAAGACTGTAATTAGAAACACCCAAATGCCCATAACCAGTGGGATGTGTTTGATTTTCTCCTCCTTTTCTGATCAGACATGATGTTCACGGTAACCTATGACTGATTAAACACTTCCCTCCTCCCTCAGCCCAGAATGACTGGGATGGCATAACAGTTTGTTTACACACAAAGCATGCTTCAAAATGTAAAACCATTTCTGACAATCTGTCATGCTTCAAAATGTAAAATCGTTTCTGACAATCTGTAAGGTCACAGAGGTTATACCGCCTGGTACCCTTCCCAAAAATAAAGTCCTTTTTGTCATTAAGCCCTGCCCAGTTCCATGCAGTGGAAGTTCAACCCACACTGTTCCCATTTCTAGGGGGACTGGCAAGCACAACAATGGAACAACAGCTCTAAGGGACACCAGGGAGGGACACTTTCCATGATGTTCCCCTCTCTGTGTCTCATGAGACCTTATCATGGGACCAGGCTCACAAGCACCATGTGATATGACATGTAACTGTCCCAAGCAGTTCCAGCAAAATCCACAGTTCTACAAGGCTTGTGTTAATGAGATTTAAGGCACCATAACAGAACAAATGGGCCCCAAGGAGAAAACACTGTGTCCTGTCTTGGCCTGGTTCTTCTGCACCTTCACAAATGTAGGCTGGTAACACCTGAGGAAGTTGTGTGCTCTTACCACACTTGGACAGACTAGTCCAAGTTAGCACCACAAAGCTCAATGGCCCAATGCAAACTTACAAAAGGAAGCAAAGGTTCACCCACCATGGAGAGCCAGTGATACTCACAAACACTTCTCCCCATTAATTCCAATTGGAAGACAAAGCATCAGGTTACAACAAAAGACCTAAACCAGGAAGGGATCTTCTGTCAAGATCCCTCGTGCAGGGATCCAAGAGCTCTTGTTCAGTGTAAGAACTCATAGATAGGGCCTTGCTCATGCCCTAAGCAATGTCTGAGTCCTAGCCAAGAGTTCATATTCCTACTAGAACTGGACTGAAGGCACCATTTATTGCCACGAGCTTTTCATTGCATACTTCTGAAACTCATTCCACGTACATTCTGTGCCCCAAGGGCTACCCCTCATGACAACAGGATCACCAAAATAGCCTGTACTGTAACAGCCTGGCCTTTAACACAGTGATAAACTTGACAATACAAGTGACCAGAACCGAAAATCAGTGGTTTCAAAATTAGAAGGGTGGGTCCATGTGAAGGTCCTTATGTGAACACCCTTCTATTCCTTTTCTTTCATTTGTATTGGCATTTTTAAAGGCTGTCAGTGCCAAGGAACTAAAAAGATATTGACTTGATAAGAGGTCATGGCTTAAACACCGTGGTCATTGTAGTTCTGCCTGGAATAATTCCCAGGATTCTTTGAACTCATGCTTGTTTTAATTACATCCGTTCCAGGAAAATAAAAGTTCAACTTTAGTCTTTTTAGAAAGGGAAAGATTAGGAGCAGTTTAAGGGCATGTTTGCAGTCACCAAATGAATAATGTTTACTTTAAAACAGAGTCACAAAATTAAGTATAAAGTTCACTGCTGACCACTTAAATTTTAGTGTCCTTATCTGGTCATGACCTAAATTATGTTTCAGTATTCAACTGGTAATATTTGTGTCTAGTATATGACAGATTTCCCTGACAGTTAACCAATTATCAGTTTAAGATAAGCTGATGCTTACATGCATGTAAAAAAAATAAATTATAAAATTTACACAAAACCAGGAAGCTACAGAAATAAATGAACTACACAGACTAAGTTAAGATATGTCACTGTTTTACTGAGTTACCACCTATTAAAATCTAGGCTTCTTGGACTTACAGATTAATTTTTCAGACCTTTCTCAACCTACAGTGGAACAAGCAAGGTGCAAATATGAAATAAGTCAACATACAAGTAAACTTATATATGCTTAACTACATCACCCTTAGCATGAGGGCTCCTCTGGACAGGGCTCTGCACAAATCAAAGAATTCGCTCTGCTCCAAGACTTCTGGGAAAATCTACTAGGACTGTGGCAGCTGTTGGGAAGCTGCCACTCCCAGAGCAGTGATGTCACCCCATAATGATACTGCTGTAAAAATGCTGTTGCTTTCTAACCCCCCTGCAGTTCTGAAACTGCTGATAGTGTCAGGCTGAACAAAAGATTCCTCTGGTCCATGGACCAAGAACCAAACAGAATGGTGAACACTGGCTTTGTCTTCCACAGAAGACACTTTTGATTTATTTCCACCATGCAAATCACTGCCCACTACTCTAGTTTCAGCTTAAACTGGGTCCTTCTAGCCTTAACAGGAAAAGAGGGATCAGTCTTTGAATTCTTGCATGTTCTTCTCTGGTTGAATTTAGTTTGGTTACTTTGCAGCAGTTGCTCTCCTGAAACATTCTCTATAGGTCTGTTAGACATTGCTCCCCTCAGTAGGAAATTTGCTACGACTTTTAGGAGGACGAGATCAGTACAGGAGGACGAGATCAGTACATATTTGGGTACCTTCTGCAAAACTTTAGACACACACAAACTGAAAAGTTGTTCTGTCACAGAGAGCTGTGGGCATTGATTAGAGAGGAAGCTTCTTTCAGAGCTTGCTGCATATCCCTGACTTTCAGTTTTAAGAGAGTCATCATGATGGGCTGGTCTGCAGAGTATCATACTGATCTCCACACACCTGAGATACACATCCTGTTCTCAGGAGCACCTGGTTCAGGGAGCCAAACACTACCCTAAAAGCACACACAGAAAAAGCAAAGAAGGGATAATTAAATCCAGAGGTACACTCACCTTGAGGAAGCTGCATAACCCCCGTGCTTATACCTGAGATAATGTCTCCCAATAAGTATTCCTTCACTGGGTAACGAGGAAGCCATTTTAAAATTGGTAAGAAACTGTAAAGACGAGACTTGGCTTTCTTAGAAGTACAACTGAAAATACAAAGCAGAAAGTTAGACACCAGCAGGGGACAAACACGTTGAAAAAAATTGTCTTTTATCCCTAAGCAGGAAAACAACTTCATTAAAGGCAGGCTCAGGCTCCTGATGACATTTATTTCTGGACAAGCTTAAGTGCAAACAACTCTGCCTCCCGTTAATTTAGCACTTAATCACGTTGGTGCTGTTCACAAACTTTATGGAACCGGAGAACAGAATGACAGTCTCGAGAGGCTGCAGGTCAGTGGGAAGTGAAACTGTTCCAGCCCATGCACGATTGAACAATCACACAACATTTTTTGCTGAGATCATTCCCAGCAAAAATCCCCCGAGGATAACTTGCTTTCTGATAGTGGCTTTCACTCATCAGAGTACTTTGCAGTGCTTTTTCCCATTTAGTATTTGTGTGTTTTATACTTGTTGGATTATAACATTTTATATCATTACGCTTTAAAACTCCCAAATCTATTAATTTAACTAGTATTTGTTACTGTCACTGCTAGTACTGACAGGCTGCCTTTAAGGCTATTTGAGAACATACCCCTTCTTCACCCGGAAAGGAAAGGCACTGAAGCCGTGGCTCTTAGCAGAGTTAGTAACCTTCTGAAACCCTGACTTGTGACAAATGAATAAAGCCAGGAAACAAATATCTGTATCCAGTACTGCCATGCATCATACTTTGATTGTACTGTGGTAAGTAAGTTTAGCCTTGGGTAAAAACATAACACTACATAAGTATAAATGCTTTTCTGTGTAGGGGAACTGCAAGAGACTTGCAGAGATTTGTTAGCATTTCTGAATTCTCATGAGACTAAATTGCACAGTGAAGAAGCTTGTTGCTACAAGTGACAGGAACTGGAGTCACCCACACTTCTTCATGTTTAAGCAACTGTATCACAAGAAGTCATGGGTGAGGAGTATTTTGGTCCACATATTTTTTATTCAGGCCAGATAAGTTTTCTGAGGTGTCTGATTCAGGTGTCTTTACCGTTAAAGGTACTTCTATAAACCAAAGCTAATCTCCAAATGTGAACAGGAATATTTTATGGAAAAGCAATGAGGCAGAAATCATTTGTTGTCCAGCAGAACAAAGTTTGAGCAACAAATTGAATAAACTCTGCAAATGAAGCATGGATAAACATAAAGCTAACAAGAACTTAAAGTAGAGTAAGTTTCTTTTCATTATCCTCTGGTACCACGGAGCAAGAGAAATACAATTAAAGACATTTCATGTCTAACCAAATGATACTTAATATTCCAAGACAGTTAATTGAAAGCTACAGAAAATCTTTAGTAAGTCCTTATTAGACTTATAATTTAGATTTCTACACAGCTGTCATACATCAAAATTCTTCTTCTGCGAAAGGATCATGTGAAGCACAAATTTTGCTGTAAGTATTTCCACATAAAAAGGACGGATATTTCTCTGGGTCTTATGAATTCATGTCATGTGATTTGACCAATACTTCATACTCCTATGAGGCATATTTTCCCTGTCCACTTTGATGAAGTCAATTCAACTAATTTATCCAACATTTTCTAATATAGTTACATATTAACATTAAAAGCACATATACAACTTCCTCACAGTCTTGCTGAATAATCAAAGCAGAATAAATGTTTTTATCTTTTAGGTTTCTTTGATGACATTACCAGCTATGTGCATGCACCAATTAAGAATTAGGGTATTTCTAACCAATAAAATAAAGACACGACAAACCCTTACCGACAAGAATGTGCAATCTTCTGCCTTAAAGTCTGAGGTGTTCTTTGTCGCCTGTGCAGCTGTCCTTGCAAGAGCTCTTGGTTATATATCGGTCTCTCCACACAGTACCTCTGCCTTTGCTCAGGACATGCTTCATGTTCTTGAGCATGTTCCATAGCTGATCTCACACAGCAGGAGTCAAGGAAGAATGGTTCCACAGTCTTCACTGAAAAACCTGCCTGCAGACAACATTTAAGTTTGGTTGCTTTTTTAACATCAGATTTGGGATTTCCTTTTAAATAATGTATTTTGACAGGCTAGAGACAAGAACTGTGACTACAGTCCAACTGAACCGTCTGTAACGGCAGTAAGAAACCATGCTCAGTCTTTAGTATATGGAAGCCATTAATTTATGCTTCTCTTGGGTAAAGAAAGCTTTGTATTAATTACTCTGTAAATAATAGCTGAAACAAAGTTGGAAGTTTGTATTCATGCTTTCCTGAATTTTCCCTCAGTTTTTAAAGACTATGTCACTGTTGGAGGAAGATTACTTTATTGCTGAGTTACTTCCTGCTTCCTCACATGCTGGCACATCCATCTCCAAAATGCAGAACTCAAATTTTGACTCTGAGAAACCCACTTCTTTCTTCCAGATAGTCAGTTGCTTCCTGCATTCATTCACCTGTTTTCTCCTCAGTTTCAGAGGCTTCTTTTTCCAGACAGCATCTCAAGGATACACAACTCACTACTTTCAAACAACTATTATTTCAATGGACATGCCACTTACTGCTGTTCTCAATCTGCACCCACCAAAACAGGAATCAGGAGATGTGCACAATTTTAAAACTAGCCAGAAGGTTTGTAAAGACCTATTTGTCTGTCTGATTCAGTGCCATCAACATCCTAACATATTTAGGAGATGCTCTGCTAATTCCTTTGCCCCGTGTTAGCTGCTTCTAGAAATACTGGGCAAGAAACATAACTCCAAATTATGAGCAAGATGACAGGGCTGCTGTATCGTTAAGCAGAGATGCTTGGCTAGTGCTACATTTGATGACAGAACGTGAGTGCAATGGGAAACAGAGCCATAATTGTGAACAAGGCCCTTGGGCTCAAGTCCAGCAAGTCACTAAAGCATGTGTTTGCCTTCAACCAAGGGAGCTCACCCAGGGGTGTTCAGTTTTTAGCTGTACATCAATACTTTCCTAGGAAAGGGTTACCACGCAGAAATTAAACAAATTGCTATCTAAACACTCAGACAAGGCTAACCATGATTGGTCCAATGTTCTGATTCAGCAAATACAGTCTGAGCAGCAGCAAAATACCGATATTGCTATCTAAGCCTTCAGCCTGATGAAGGTGCTGGAATTTTCCACTCAGGTCTTGCTGGTGTCTATCTCTTAGGACAGACACAGTCTAGCATCTCTTCAATGCCCAGTATTTATTTTTTAAGCAACATTTCCCCTACACTGTCAGTCATAAAAGGATATTTTTACTAAAATGATATTTTTTTATTTACACCACACTCTTTATTGCATGAAACATCTAAAACTTGGGTTTGATATTGTAAGAACAGTATCATATCAAGTACCCCTTTGTACTCCTGAGGCTTCCTTTATGTTTTTCCACAGTTTGAGTTCATCAGGAAGCCTGAATGATGTTTTGTGAATTACAGAATCACAGAATATGCTGAAGTGGAAGGCACCCACAGGGATCAAGTCCATCTCTTAGCCCTGCACAGGACCATCCCCAAGAATTACACCATGTGCCTGAGGGGATTGTCCAAATGCTTCTTGAACTTAGGCTTGGTGCTGTGACCACTTCCCTGGGGAGCCTGTTCCAGTACCCAACCACCCTCTGAGTGAAGAATCTTTTTCTAATATCCAACCTAAACCTCCACTGACACAGCTTCAGGCTATTCCCTTGGGTTCTGCCACTGCTCACTACAGAGAAGAGATCAGTGCCTGCTCCTCTTCTTCCCGTCAGGAGGAAGTTGTAGATTGTTTTCTTGTGTTAGTAAATTGTAACTTTCAGAATTACAATTTTTTTATTTCCTACCTGTAGATTTAGATTCAGTCAACAGTAGAATAGGATTGTTTTACCAGCAATTTCCATCCGAGCTGCCCCCTGGCTTTTTTCACCTCCATATTATCATGTTTTCATATTATCAGCAATGCTGTTCACACCAAGATGTTTGGCTACTAACACACAAACTACTTTTCTTCCATGTCAGTGTCTACCTACCCACAAATACCACTTCCTACTTCACATCTTGCCCTGCCACAGACAGTGAGCTATCTGTGAACCCCAGTGTATTAACTTCTGCCCAGTGATGTTGCCCTTTAACCACCCTCGTGTCTGCCGGAAGGGCAGAACAGCGGAGTGGGGCACAACCAACCCAGGAACCTTCTGAGGTGCAGTGATGTGCTTCCTGCCACGGGTGATGGAGGAGCTGACACGGAGACATGCTCTGCTGAGCCTGATACTTATAAACACGGAAGACCTAATCAGGAATGTGAAGTTTGGGAGCAGCCCTGTCTGCGGTGACCATGAGATGGTGGAGTTCAGAATCTTGAGAAAAACAGCACATGCAGCAGGTTTGTAACCCCACACTCCAGGAGAGCAGAGTTTGGCCTGTTCAGGGACCTGCTTTAGAAGAATCCCAGGGGATACAGTCCTGAAGAGAAGGGTCCTGGAGGGCTGGCTGATTTTCAAGGATTACCTCCTTCAGGCTCAAGAATGGACCATCCCAAGTGACATGAATTCAAGCAAGAATGGTAGGAGGCCTATGCAGATGAACAAGGAGCTCCTGACAAAACTCACAGATGAAAAAGAAGCATATGAGAGGTGGCAGCAAGGGCAGATGATGCAGGAAGAATAGAGAGACACTTAAAGCATGCAGGGACAGGGTAGGAAAGCAAAAATCCACCTGAAACTGAATCTGAAGAAGGATATGAATAGCAACTAGAAGGGCTTCTACAGGTATATCAGCAGCTAGAGAAAGTCTACAGAAAATTGGGCCCTCTCCTATAAAGTTGACAAAAAACATGGTAAAAGATGAACTTCACCTCATTCTTTACTGATAAGGTCAGCCTTCAGCAGTCCCAGCCCCTGAGAGCAGTGGGAAAGTCTGGAGCAAAGAAACATTAAATCAATGCAAAAGAATCGGGTAAGTGAACATTTAAAAAAATTGAACATACACAAGTCCGTGGGACCTGAAAGGACACACCCATGAGGGAGCTGGCCAGTGCCTTTGCAAGGCCACTCTTGACTGTCTTTGAAAAGGTCATGACAACTGGGGAGGTTCCTAAAGACTGGAAGAAAGCCAATGGCACTTCGAATTTCAAGACTGGTAAGAAAAAGGACCTAAGGAACCACAGGCTGGTCAGCCTTATACTGATCTCTGGGAAGGTGACGAAACAAGTAACCCTGGAAATAATTTTCAAATGTGTTAAGGATCAGAAGGTGATTGAGAGCAGTCACCATGAATTTATGAAGGAAAAAGTCACGTCTCTTCAACTTGACAGCCTTTTATGATAAGGTGACTTGTTTGGTAGAAAAGGGAACATCAGTGATTTTCTTTATCTTCTGTTTTTCAAGGCTTTGTATGACTTAGTCTGCCATAGCATCCTCAAAGATAAGATGAAGTGTGGGTTAGCTCAACAGACAGTGAGGTGGACAGAAACCTGGCTGAACTGCCAGGTTCAAAGGGTTATGATTGGCAGCAAGAAGTCCAGCTGGAGGTCCACCACTACTGGGGTACCTCAGGAGCTGATACCTTGGGCCTGTGTTATTTCATATATTCATTAATGACTCAGATGATATGACAGATTGCATCTTCAGCAAGCTTGTAGATGACACAGAACTGAAGAGAGTGGTGGATGTACCAGCTGGTTACACTGTCATGCAGAGAAGTACCTTGATGGGCTGGAGACATGAACAGACAGGAACCTCATGAAGTTCATGGGGAAGCACAAAGTCCTGCATCTGAGAGAAACAGCCTAATGAAACAGCAAATGCTGGGGAATCAATCATCTGGAAAGCAGATGTGCAGGAAAAGACCTGTGGGTCCTGCTGGACAACAAATTTGAACATAAGCCAGCACTGTGTCCTTTTGGCAAAGGAGGACAGCAGTTGCCCTTTGCAGGGATAGCAGAAGGTTGGGGGGGTGATTCTTCCCCTCTCCTCAGCACTGGAGAGACGCGTGTGGAGTGCTGGGTGCAGTTCTGGGCTCTTCAGTGCAGGAAAGACATGGGCATCCTGGAGAGGATGTAGCAAAGGGACACAAAGATGACTAAGAAATTGGAGCATCCGACATCAGTAGGAGTGGTTGAGAAAGATGGGATTGTTCAGCTTGGAGAGGGGAAGAGGGGACAGGGAAATCATATGAGTGGATATAAATACCTGGTGTAGCAATGGGCACAAACTGAGACACAAAAAATTTGGTTTAAACATGAGGAAAAGAAATACTGCAAGCATGACCAAACACTGGAACAGGTGCCCCACAGAGGTTGTGGACTTTCCAAACTTGGAGATGTTCATAACATGATTGGACATGGTGTTGGGTGACCTGGACTAGGTGACTCTGCTTAAGCAGAGAGGTTGTAATCTACCATCTCCAGGATCTCTTCAAACCTCAACCATTCTGTAATTCCACAATGGTCCCTTATGTCATTATTCACATAGAATCTATCTTTTCTGGTAATTAATTGGTGTGTTCCGGCAACATTGGCCATATTTACAAATTAAGAAAATTTTAATCAGTCAAACAGAAAACCAACTCAAACAAATCAGAACAAATTAAAACTACAGCTGCATGCAAAAGACGCAAACCAAATCAGTTCAGAGGCTTGTTTTTGGCCAAACTTTTCCAATAAAATAAGAATATAACATCGAAATGTTTCTAGTTAAGGTTTTAAAAACATGCACCCTGCCTTCTCTCTGGTCCAAAAGACACAGCAACACAAGACCGTGCCCTGCTAAACCCAGACAATTCAGGTCCTGAGTTTCCACATTTGAGTTTGTTGAGCTTCAAGGAGATTTGTTAATATTTGGAAGAGCCACTCGAGTTTGTAATGTAAATCTAGACATGGATTGGTCTTGAGATCTCCAGTTCTGTAAAAATGCTTCAACTCTTCTAGGTACTATGAGCATATACAGAACAACAGAAGTTTTGTCCTGCCTCTGTTTTTCATGGTAAAATAAATGATACAGGCGTATTTGACTAACTGAACAAGACTCAACTCTAAAGCAGTTAACTAGATGGTGGTGGTAGTTTGAAATGCTACCCAAGTTTTACCACTCAGGCTGAAGGTTTTTAAACTGTAGATTAAACATTTTTGGTTTTGTTTGAACGAAGAAGTTACACTGCACTGAATCATGAGAACCAGCTAACACAAAAGTAAACTTGAGGGAGGACACAACAGCACCTTGTCTTTGGCTACAGGTCACAGTGGATACCAGAACACAGTGAACAAATCGCACACCATTAAAAGAGGTCCTAAATCCACCCAATAACTATTGCTGGATATATCATGTTCTGTATTCCATGTCATCTCACCAACTTTATCTTAACAGCCCTCCATAAGCATGTGCTCCCATGGCAATCTTAAATGCTAAGCTGTAGGTAATACAATAAAGATTAAAGATTTTAATATCATGTATCTCTTTTGCAAAAGCACACACAGAGCAAGACTGAGATGTTAGTGCTTACAACAGATGATACACATTGTCCACAGCGTAGCAAAATAGCAACATTTCATGACTGGGTGAAGTATCTCTCCAAGTGTTTGCTGTAGGACAAAATGCCAACAGAGATACCCAAGGATAGAAACTCAGCCTTGCCCTTCACAACCAGAATGAAGCAAAAGAAGAGCAAAAGAAGCTACTGTCATTTTCATGAAGACAAAGCTTACCACTACGATTTCTAAAAACTCATAGACCTTTATCCAAAGGAAAGTGATAGGTAACGGTGGATAGAGGAATACTGTTCTCAGATGACCTTTGAACTTCATGGCAGGAATAAAGGTAAAAACCCGTAAGAAACACTGCCATTACTCTTATCAGCCAGATAAGAATTGAGCTGAAGTAGTTGAAAGCTGTGTGCAAAGGACTTATGAGTTGGCAATTCTTTATCTGACTGATAAAGACCTGTCATGTCTTTACTGCTATTATCAAATTGAAGGTGTTAAAGAAAAAAAAAAAGGTGTAGCAAACATGAATTTATAACACTTTCACTAATAATGTAGTACTTTCTCTTCCCAATCTTAGCTGATAAAGGAGGGCTGTCAAGCCATCTGCACTGATTCTTGCAGAGGACAATAATTTTTGATCCAATTCACAAGATCAGAATGCAGCCATAAAATTTATAGGGATGATGATTTCACTGCTGTTCCTTAGATTCAAAATACAACTGTGAGGATAAAAAAAATAAATAAAAGAAGCTGGAGAATGAAGAATATTGTACTGTGTGACTATTGAAGATTTAATAGGCCCTTTAGCTCTTAACCTCGTGCATTTAACCTGAATGCATTTGAACCACCTAATGCAACAGGGGCAGATCTTGTCTTGCCTGTTTTAAAAGAGCAGAAAACCTCTTTCCTGGTAGCTAAGCACAGAGTTGCTTTAAGTAGTGGAAAAGCACAGATGGGCAGTACTAGTATTGTGTTACAGTGTGTCCTGTGCCAGGGAATTCCAGGTTTGATGCTGAGCTGGAAAAGTCTATGAAGTATTTTGTATTCTTACGCTTACAAATACAGGCAACTGCCATCACCTAAGGAGTTGGTGGAAATCCTGCCACTCTACGTAAAATATGTTCTGCCAAATGTACACTGAAAAGCAGAGTTATTGCAAGGTCTGTTCCTACTGTCTGAAGAGGTGAGACACAAACCCAGGTGATTTTAGCAACCATGTTTGCTCATTTCTTTCTTTCCTCTCTGGCCTCATTCCCCAGTGCCCTATGCCCTTCCACTTTTCACCTTGAGTCATATGTACAGAGTTTTGATTTTTAAAACAAGCACAAAGGTGTAAAATGACTGGGTGGGGTCATAAGGATTGTGTTCTCCTAGTTTTCTTGGACTGTGCTTATCATCCTCCTTCCTCCTCCACTACTCCCACTAAAGTTGTCTAAACCTGAAGCCTTCTTGTAAAACTTCTCAAATTTAGGAATAACTTGTAAAACAAACAGAATTTTCCTTGTGTAAATCCTAATCTAAGAAATTAACTCCAGTAGTAATCTTTCGGGGGGGGGGGGAACAAAAAACCCAAGACCTTACGTTTCTATGCAGCTTTTAGACAGGTAAAATTTCCACTTTTCACAGAAAGGTGAGATGGCTACACAAACTGTGTTGGGTTGTATGATAACCACTTCTCTGCACACCCGCAGTTACTCAGAGGAACAGCAGCAGAATGGAGAGTCGATAATACCCTTCTGGGCTACTGCCAGGTCCTCCACCACATGAGCCATCAGCCCATCAAAAGCTCACCTCCACCAGTCCAGAGCAGCACACGAGGGTCACCTATGGGACCACTGCAGTCCCTGCCTGCTCTGGCTGTGGAAGTAGGTGCCCATCTGTAAGACTAAGAGCAGGGGGTGGGGGCAGCTCTCGGGACCTGGGAAGTCCTGGCCAGCCCCACGTGCTCACGTGTGATGGTCTGTACCAACAACTGCAGCAGGTCTAGAGCCTTGAGGGCTCACATGTCCAGCTGCCAGCACTGGGGAGAAGGGATGAAGTAGCTACTGGGCAGATTGGGTGTCTGAGCCCAGCTGCTGGAGGGATCCACCCTGTCCATGCGTGTGTGCATTTATTTCTACATATTCTACATGTATTTCTACATATTCTGGACATATATTCTTACTATTGGCTCTCCAACCTGCTTAACCAGAGAGCAGAGGAGATGAGGCAGGTGTTGCCTGTCTCATCTGCATGACTTGCCATGTCTATATGTAAACATGTTGTGTACACGTGTTCTCTGTGTGTGTGTTTATGGGGAATACATCTTCAGCCTTGGGCCTGGCTGGACCTGGGGATATGGAGCAGCAGCCTCACTTTCCTCAGGCTGTTGGATTCAGTATGATAAGTTTTCCCCTAATAAACTGATCATATCCATTGAAAAGAGCACAGTAATAACATGTGAGGTGTCTCTCAAAATGTTAACAAATCAGACATATATATTTATAAATATATAAAAAAGATTATGTAACTGATAAGGGGTAATTTGTATTTCATGTTCCTGGCCAAAAAATACTTTAGCCTCCAAAGATTTACTCCATGGACTAATGAATTCATTAGTATCTTAATGATATCTCTTATCAACCAGTAATCTTATGTTTGTTTTCAACAAGAGAATGTTTTAGGAACCTATTATGATGATTGAGCTGTTTAATCAATTCCACATGACAAACACCTGGAGCACTTTGAGCAGCAGAACACTGGTCTCCTTCCCTCTGAGATATAGATAAGAGATGGCTTCTGTTTCCAGTGCAAACACATTGACAACCATGAGAACCCACGGCAGTACGATCATTCCTATTCCTGCTTTTTGTGACTTCAAGGACCTTGGGTCTGAACTGCCAGCCTCGTTCCTCTTGCCAAAAGCAGTAGCTGCTGATACTGAATCAGGTAAGTTAATCAGAACGGTATCATGGCTGATGACCCCTTTATTGTGCTTAAGCCAACTGATAAGGATGTACACCACCCCAGAGACAGGTAATCATTAGCCAGTTTCATTTTTCCAGAGACAATCCACTGCCAAAAACTTTGTTGAAGCAGTCTTCAGCACAAAGCTCCAGCTGATCACAGGAGAGAACATAACTCAAGATAATACAAACACAACAAGGTCAGCCAGAATAATTTCTATACTTCGTGTGATCTCAGTGTACCAATCATCTGTAGTGGTTGGTTTAACTTTTGAAGCGAAGTGGAAGAAGCAGACATGAAATAAGTGTCTGTGCAGAAGGGAGAAGTTACATGATTCTGTGACACACTCCCTTCTGCAGAAAAGCCACCAAAAGAGTTCTCCCCTACGTGTCTGCTTCATGAACCCTGTTTACACACATCACTAGCCTCTCAAGTGCTGCATCAAGCTAAAAATAAACAACAAAAAAAATAGAAGGTCGTTATTTATAACCAAAATTATTTCAGTCATCATGTTTACAGTGCAAACCTCTCAAGTCAGAGAGGAAGCTGAAGGATAGTAAAACACAGTGTGGTCACAGGAGGAAACGACTGGGTTTAGGAGAAGGAAAAAGAGGGGGTTAGAAAGGGATTGTAAATTAATATTCCAGTTTCACTGCTGAAAAACTTGAATAACATAAGATTTTGAAAAGTCTCCAAGGATCCTCTAGAAGGCTCTCTTCTTAACACTTTCAGAAAGGATCTCTCCCTCTGCAGAACAGGCTACAGCCATTGCCATGCCTGAAGAAATTCCTGAAGAACTGATGCTTCTGAAAGGCAACAAAGAACTTCAGCATAGGGAAGCCACTCCCTGGGAAAGTGGTAGCACTATTAATCAAAGATGCAACTCTCTTCCTAATAGTTTTGAGAGAGAAGTTCAACTTCCCTGTCCATGTTAGGATGCATTCGGAAGAAACATTTCGTTCTTGGGAGCTACTTTATAACACATGTTTTTTATGTATATATTTTGTGGACTAGGTATCAAACCAAATCCTACATGAGCAGTGAGTAGGATGTGACTTAGGACAGATCCTGTCCCCATTTATGCAACTGTTGCTTGGTTGAGATAATATTATCCAAGTGATAGTGTTCTCCTGTCTCCTATGTACTTAAGAGTGCTGCTTCATGTTCTGAGGGTGAGTGCCAGACAGTGGGAATAACCTTCCTCTTGATGCCAAGGTTACATACAAAGGCCATGAGTGCACAACAAACACAGGCCAACACTGCTTTTCCTTGAAATACTTTAAATTTCATTTAAAATGAACATGTAGAGAAGTTTCTCTAACAAGTATTTCACACCAACCCCCTGCTTTATTTGCAGCTCACCTTACAGCTTTGTATTTCTTCTGTGGCTGATGACAGAGCTCACATTTTAATGTGAGACAGCCCCATGTCTGTTCTTAAGTGCACAAGCAAAAAGTCCAACCCTTATACAGCTGAAGAGTTTTCCAACTGACTCTTCAAGTGTGTTTGGCAGGACAACCCTGACTGAATGGATTCCTGCAAGAGCTAATGCTGAAACAAGGTGTCATGATGAAGGAACTGGGAGAGCAACAAGGGTATCTGGGCTGAGGATCATCAAACGAAATGAAGAAAGGTTCATTGAGTAATTTTCTTATGACTTCTAGCAAGAACCTTTCTTTCTCAGGAACACATATGAAAAAGAAACAAATGTCACCAGAAAGCAGGGAGAAAGAAAAATCAGACTCACTACATCTGTAGTTAGTTAAACACTCAGGTCACCTGTTCAGCTATATGGTCATAAATGAAGCACCATCTATAGCACTGCAATGTCACAGTGAAAAAACAGATCATAAGTATTTCTTTTAAAAATGAAACTGTCTGAAGAAAGAAACCCAGAAACATATAATACAGAACAGAAAACAAGAAAAAAAGAAGTATAGTGCAAAATTTCAAAATGAAAAATGCAATGGACCAGAGACAGAAGGTAAAGAAACCTGAAAGAAATAGGGTGAGCTTAGAAAATAATGTTATGTCAAAACCACAAAGCTTAGGCAGGATCCTGGTAAAGCAGGAGATGCCCAGTTAGATGCCAACATGCTAAAGTGGTAAATTAACTCAGGTCTAGCTTTCTCTGGGAAAGGACATGAATCATGCTACGCCATGAAGTTACGACAGCAGCAGCCAAACTTCTATGTTCAGAGAAGATATTACAGATGCCTTTACCTATGAAAGATCTGCAGCTTTGTTCCTGATGTAACTCTTCAGAAACACCTGAGCTTAGCAGAGCTTTGTGAGAATAGGAATAGGCAGCTCCAGTGGGCACCTCTGAGTAGCAGCCCAAGTTTTCTCCTAGATGGTATATGGAGTTCTGAATTCTGCTCCATGAAAAACAAGTGTCTCAATTTGAAATCTTGTTAATGCCTACTCAGCTCAATCCTTAATTGAGCTTAATTGATCTGGCCCTACTAGGCTGAACTCCAACAAGGACATTTTAAACAAACACTGCAATCTTTTATTTGCATTGAAAAATTCTTTCTGTGCTTTACAGTCACAGAATGACTTGGGTTGGAAGGGACCTTAAAGATTATCCAGTTCCAACCCCTTTGCCATGGGCAGGGAGGCCTTCCACTAGACAAGGTTGCACAAAGCCCCATCTGACCTTGGATGAGAGGTTAGTTATGAGAGTATTTTTGAGAAGTTCTCAAAAGTACCAGCCCTGCCTCAGAACCTGATTTCCATAAAATAAATGAAACTGTGCAACTTGACCTTAGCTCTAGCCCAGTCCATGTGTCAGAATCTCAGGTTTCCAATTGATAGATTAAAATCTATTAATTAGCTAAAAAAAGCCCCCAGTAACTCTCAACAACACAAGAACACAAACAAAACTGGACATACAAAATGTTATGCAATAGCCAAAGCAGAGCAGTAAAACTCAGTCCACCACCTGTGCAAAACTGGTAAGTTTTCAGTGAAGGCTGGAGAAAAAGATTCCACCCAGGCAGTGGAAAAACAGATTCACTGTAAAAAAAACTTCCAAAAAGGCAATCACACTACTGTTTGTCACATGGGACGTCTTCCACAAAACAACAGAAACAGTTAATGCAAGCCTTTGAGAACAGTAGTCCAAGCTTCTGCATAGGCCAGTGATTCATGTGTACTCTTATAATCGTAAATAAAATCTAAATCCTATAAAGGCAACTGACTTGCAAAACTCATTCAACTGTCTGCACAAACTTACAGCCATATCTTCAGACCCATGGAAATACCTGACAATGCCTCTTTGTCTACAGCCTTCTCATTACCTGGGCACATGGAAAAGAACTACAAGATCTGCACTTCTGAGGAGCAAAAAGTTACAGATAACTAGTTATAAAATAACAGCAATGGCACATCTTGTAGCCATATTAGAAAAACAATCAAGAACTATCTGGAGATATGATCTAGCAGGACAACATTCTGCTGGCTGACAGACCTAGGGAAAGAAACTCATCAGAATAAGGCAGGTGTTTAGTTCATTAAACTGAACTGGGAACTCAATAGGCTAATTAGAACTTGAGGGTTTTAGCTTCAGCACAGTCTTCTGCTAAAAGCTGCAAATCTACCAAATGATCCAGACAGAAAAAGATATGCCTCAGAAAATGAGTTCTTACGGAAAAATTATATCAGTGATAAAATAGAAAAAAAATAGCAGTCAGCAGTTCATCAGATACAGACCAAGAGAGGCAGCAGAGCTCAAAGGACTCTGTGCTTCTTTGGGAAACGCGTTGGCTGCACAGAAGTCTTGGTCACGTTTACACAAGCTACAGTTACAGCCCAAATAAATAGTAGTTTAAGACAATAATGGTCTGTCTATAGTAGATTAATAGTCAGAGCAGATAAACACATGTTCAGTTCTTTCTCAAGTTGATAGCAGAAGAACAACTGTACTGCAGCCATGTGCTAGACCTGTGCCTCAGTAGTGCATGATTTTAGCATCACATTATATAATCATGAACTTTCCACATGGTTTTGGAATATTTAAGTTCTAAAAGCATTGCATTTTGGGGGATAGACTACTATACCTATGAAAAACTGATTCAAACTACAGTAATGGACTAGAAATTCCAAACAAAAGGCAAGACTCAGTAGTTGTTTAGTGCTCCAAGTTTTAAGAGCTGATGGCTGAATCCAATAGAGCACAAACTTTGGCCACAATGACCCCCTGTAGTGCTACAGGCTGGGGACAGAGTGTCTGGAGAGCAGCCAGGCGGAAAGGGATCTGGGGGTGCTGATTGACAGGAGGCTGAACATGAGCCAGCAGTGTGCCCAGGTGGCCAAGAAGGCCAATGGCATCCTGGCCTGGATCAGGAACAGTGTGGCCAGCAGGAGCAGGGCAGTGATCCTTCCCCTGTACTCAGCACTGGTGAGGCCGCACCTGGAGTGCTGTGTCCAGTTCTGGGCCCCTCAGTTCAGGAAGGACATTGAGGTGCTGGAGCAGGTCCAGAGAAGAGCAACCAGGCTGGTGAAGGGACTTGAGCACAAGTCCTGTGAGGAGAGGCTGAGGGAGCTGGAGTAGTTTAGTCTGGAGAAGAGGAGGCTCAGGGGTGACCTCATCACTCTCTACAACTCCCTGAGAGGAGGTTGTAGCCAGGTGGGGGTCGGTCTCTTTTCCCAGGCAGCTCTCAGTAAGACAAGAGGGCACGGTGTCAAGCTCTGCCAGGGGAGGTTTAGGTTAGATGTTAGGAAGAAATTCTTTACAGAGAGAGTAATCAGACATTGGAATGGGCTGCCCAGGGAGGTGGTGGATTCTCCATCCCTGGAAGTGTTTATGAAGAGACTGGACGTGGTACTTAGTGCCATAGTCTAGCAACCACGGTGGTAGTGGATCAAGGGTTGGACTTGATGATCTCAGAGGTCCTTTCTAACCCATCTGATTCTATGATTCTATTTTAGTAAGCACTCAGGTTAGAAAATAGGGCTCAGTTTGTGGCAGAGCCTAAAAATGTTACCGTTTCCTAGGCCTCTCACCTGGATCATGTTCAGTCATCTTCACTTTTTTAAATTACATCAGCCTTCTTATATATATTGAGGAAATACAGTTGAGTGATCAGAATCCAATATGGAAGTAGCAGCAGGGTTTTTTCTTACTGGACTTTCTTACTTTCCTTCAGTAAAATCTGATTCCAAATATAACCCAATATTGTCCCAGCTCTCCCCACAAACACACCTTTAAATGTAATCAAGCTTTCAGCATGAGACAGTTGAATTAAATACCCTCAAGCCTACAGAAGGAGGTAAATGCTATTGCAAATTAATATGCTTTATCAGCTACCAACAGCAGCTTTGCATGTGTGAAACTCCATCTCTCCCTATACCGTTTCCACATTCTGTTTCAGAGATGTTTCAGAATACAGTGCAAGACAATTGATAAAATACTTCTCTTCGGAAATACTGCTAAACGCAGAACTGTAACGTCTACTGTGCCTTAGGAAGGCTTAGCAGTGTCATAAACAAAGTATTTTGAAGTGTATTGCTACTCCTTGAGGAAGGCAAGAGCTGATCCCCACAGGGTTAAGTCAGTGCAAGTCACCTGCACGTGCTTGCATCTGAAACTGTAGAGTTATTTACCTTACTTTTTCTATTTCTACAGTGGTTAGTAAATTAGCATCTTACTTATGAAAATTCTGTAACATAAATCAAGACACCTGTTAACCCAAAATACCTTTTGCTGCACATTTAGTAAAAGACATTTTAAATGTCTGTCTGCAGATTTTAGTCTTCCTTTGTGAAACCTTCTGCCAAAAAATTCCAGTGCCCACACCCTTGCTGTCAATCATCCACATCCAAACCAATGCTGTACAATTGTGTTACTGGAATAGATGTGAAGAATTCTGAATGTATATTCTGCTGAATCATCAGCAGAAATAATTGCAGTAATCTAATGTTTTTTCCTTTTCCTTACTACTGGACTATGTCTAAATGCTTGCAGCTGCCTGGCTTATCTGAAATTTCGAAGCATCCTGAGAACAGCTTTCAACCATATTTCAATGTTCAGACAATTCAAAGTTTTGCAACAGCAGCAAGGGCACGAGAACAGCAAATTTTAAGCCTACTTACTTTTCTGGTTGGCTTTTCCTAGTTGCTTTCAGTGATCCCTTGTAAGGAGTTCAAAATGTTCCCACAGTTCGTGAACCAGAACTTGAAAAACACTGACATAGGGAAAGGCAAAATCTTGTTCTGTGACTGAAAACTGGAGGGGCAGGAGGCGGGGTGGAGGGGGCAGTGATGGAGGGAATAGCTCAGTCGAGGTTTGGGAAAGGTTTTGAAGATCTCTGGGTTGAAGCTGGTGCAACAAAGTGCAAAGCAGTTATTACTTGTTGTAATAACTGTAATTACTTGGAGAGTCGCTCCGACCCAAACCGACAGCCCGCAGCCCAAAGCCGGAGGGTTGCGGCCACCTCACGAGGAAATGACTGATCTCTCAACCTCCCCCTGGTTTCCCCTTGGGTGCTGGGGGGTGCGGAGCGGCCCGGGCTGCCCCGGCGCTTCTGACCCCGCTCCCGCTGCCCCTGACACCGCTCCCGGTGCCTTTGACACCGCCCCCGCCGCCCGCGGGGCTCCGGCGGCTCCCGGGGCCGACCGGGGTGAGGGGGCGAAGGGAGTGGGGACAAGACCCCCAGGCCACCCCCTGGCCGGGGTGACCGAGCTGGAGCCGCAGGCACCGGGATAGCCCGACCCGAGCGACGCTTCTCACGATCCCTCAGGAGAGATCCGCTCACCGGGAGAGAGAGAGACCCGCTGAGGGGGAGAGGGATCCGCTCACGGGGGAGAGGGATCCGCTGACGGGGGAGAGGGATCCGCTCACGGGGGAGAGGGATCCGCTCATGGGGGAGAGGGATCCGCTGAGGGGGAGAGGGATCCGCTGAGGGGGAGAGGGATCCGTTGAGGGGGAGAGGGATCCGCTCACGGGGGAGAGGAATCCGCTGAGGGGGAGAGGGATCCCCTCAGCAAGGACCCCTCCGCCACCGTCCCCCCACGCCGCGCTCACCCCCGCCCGCCCGGCCGGGCTCCGCTCCGCTCACCTCCCGGCGCCGCCTCCCTTCAGCCCGGCTCCTCCAGCCGCCGCTCGGCTCCAAGCTGAGGAGCCCGGGGGTGCGGGCGGGCACCGGCCCCCGCCTCCTCCCGCCCCGCGGCCGCGGGCGCGCCTGGGACTCGTAGTCCCCTCCGCAGCCCCCGCCGGGCGCGTCCCCGCCGCGGCCTACCAGTCCCAGGGTGCGGCGGGGCCGTGCGCGCCCCCGGCGGCGCGGCCTGCGCGGGCTCTGCCGCGCCCGCTCCCGCGGTGTCACCGGCGCTGTCACCCCCGGCCCCTCCTTGAGGCGTGGAGTCGTAGAGGTTGGAAGGGACCTCTATGATCATCAGGTCCACCCAGCACCACTTGTGTAACCAGTAAACCACTAATCCGTATCACCCAGCACCAGATCCAGAAGCCTCTTGAACACCTCCAGGGATGGTGACTCCACTACATCTCTGGGCAGCCTATTCCAATGCCTGCCCACCTTAACAGTGAAATTTTGTTTTCTGATACCTGATCTGAATCTCCCCTGTCTCAGCTCAAGGCCGTTTCCTCTGGTCCTCTCACTGCAGGCACAGTGGAAGCGACCGGCCCCACTTCACCACAACCTCCTTTCGGGGACTTATAGGTTCCCCCTGAGCCTCCTGGAGACTAAACAACCCCAGCTCTTTCAGCTGCTCCCCATAAGACATGTTTCCTAAACCTTTCCTGAGCCTTGTTGCTCTTTGCTGGACACGCTCCAACACCTCAATGTTCTTTTTAAAACGAGAGGCCCCAAACCAAACACAGCACTCGACGTGTGGCCTCACCAGTGCTGAGTACAGGGGGTTGATCGATGATCACTGTCCCCATCCTGCTGGCCACACTATTATTGATACAGTCCAAAGTGCCACTGTCAACCAGCACCCCCAAGTCCCTTTCCAGCAAACAGCACTCAAGCCACTCCTCCCCCAGCCTATAGTGCTGTATGGGATTGCTGCAACCCAAGTGCAGGACCTGGCCCTTTGCCTTATTGAACCTCAGATAGATGTAGACATGCATGAAATACATACCGTAAATGTAATTTGTTTGTGGTTTGAATATAAAAGTACACCTGGGGAGCATGGGGTGGTCTCTGGCTGGCAGGGAACAACGTGCAGGACATGACTTGTTTGGTTTTGTGTGGGTGTAGTGCTGAGGTGCACTGTGGTGCTTGTTGCATTTTAAAGATGAGGTTTGTTTATCCAAAATAGGCTGTAACAGATCGGCATTTTGATGCACAGTTTCAGAGTGATATGTTACAAAATCCTGCATACATCAGATGTCACACAGAATGATATTGGATGCCATTGTTATACAGAACTGGGTAAGTGGAGACGCTTTGGGAAAAACATCTTTTTTGATTCATAGTTATTTATCCACAATCTATTTTTTTCTGAACTTGAACATCTGTAGCCTGTGTTAGAATGCAGGTGTCATTAACTTATGAAGGTGTAGCCTCACCACTGAGGTACAGAAATTCTGAAATGCTTTATTGCCAGTAAAACTTAAATTTCAGTAACATACCATAGACAGACGTACTTATACACCTTACACAAAAAGGAAGGAAAGGAGAAAGCCTGAAACAAACGTGGGAATAGCAGATTTCCTGCTGGAAAAATCCATGCAGGTATAAATCATTTTGAATGCTCCAGTAATCCACACTGAGGATTATGTTACACTAATTGTGTCAATGGTTGCATTTAAATACTGTCTGGTTTTATTTTCTTGTGCGCATTTTAGCATGATGCACTTGAAGGTTCATAGTTCCTTTCATTGCTTCTCTCCAGCATTGTCTAAAACAGTAAAAGATGCTGCGGTTCTTCAGCTCTGAGAGAAGGGCAGGGATTAATGTGGTGCTGAAATCAGTAGCAACAGGATGAAAAGAGGATTTTTGGTCAAAACAAGAAAAGGGAGGGAAAGTTAATACAGAATAAAAGATGTGGACAATTGAAGAGACTAAAAACACTCCTGTGGAGCATAACTGTGGAATGTTAAGCGCGCACACGCACCACTGGAGCTGTGTGCTGACAGAGGGCTCAGTGTGAGCTTTGAGGGCTCATCTGGCTCACAGGGGATGGAGCAGCGGGAGCCACTCTCGCCAGCAGCATAAGGAAAGCTGTGAGGTGCTGCCAAAGGCCAGATCCAGCACTCATGGCTGCTTAGAGCTCCAGTGTGGGGCTGTTTAGTTCTCACCTTCCCCCAGCAGCCACTGATGGTGAGTATGGGTAGGGGAGGTGGCTGGGGAGTGCGATGACTTCCGATGTTCCTGACTGTGTCATTGGCATATACATCCCGTATGGAACATCCCAAATTAGTAAACTGGGTCAGATTGGCTCCATCGACTGGGTCACTCCCCATTGTGTCCTACCTCTATCTTCTAAGAATGAGACAACTTTCTAAGGCAGAAAAAATCCTGTATATATTTGACCATGGAGTGTTACACAGGTCCTAGGACATGCCAACCCAGTTGAATTAGTAAAGTTGTGGTGAACATCTCCATATGAAGTGAAACATATTTAGATTTACAGGGATTTTCCCACTGATTTCAGTGGCAGTAGGCTTGGTTCTCAAAGTGCTGCTGTTCATTAGTTACTACCCACATCCTATATAGGCACATTAGTCATGTCAAGCTTTGTTATTGTCTGTAATAAAACAATTATTCTAGCAGAGGCTCAAACATTAGGACACTTTCCTGTTTGCCATGCAAAGTTCCTTGAAAGTGTCTAAACTCAAGTAATTTTAAGATACTTATTGAGAAGGGTGAGATTTTTAATCAACTAAGCTGGGTGTCCATTTGTGGGCATAAACCAGTTGAATGGCTTTGCACCTGCTGTTTCTAGCCCACCTGGAGCTCTAAGGAATCAGCAGAGGGCTGGAGTGTGTCTGTACAGTCAGTGTGCAGGGAAAGAGGGACTTGAGGGTATTAGCAATATCATCTTAATGCAGAAGTAGCCCTGACGCCTCTGATTACTCAGTACCTCCCAGAGTTCTGCCTTTGGCCCAGAGGCAATCAGGGAAACAGCCAAGACCTCTGAAAGAGCTTCTTTGCCACTAACTTCTACAGATGTCCCCCAAGCAGCAGAGCTCAAAAGCACAATCACATCCTCTTCTTTTTAAAAAAGCAGCTTATGAAACTTGCTTTCTGTTAAAAGAAATACAGATTCAAATTATAAACCCAACATTTATCAGCATATTTCAGTACAGTCAAGTATTCCTCCACTCCTGGAATAGCATTTTTACTGGGCCCCACCTTGCTGCGTGCCAGCTAAAACTTTCCCCATGAGGCTCTGTGGAATTAGCCACAAACAGGCCTAAGTCCTTAGGCTTACTGCCAGCTCAGTCCCTTGAGCTGAACCAAAATAACATGGGGAAGAAAAAGCAACAGGCAGAAAACAGCAGTAACAGAGGAGAACACTAGGCTGTTCGTCCACATGTCACCCGTATGTATGTTTGCAGCCTCATACCTCGTGGTCTTTTCTTCCAGCAGCAGATCCACCACCTGTGAGTGGTGGGTGCTCTGTCTGCTCCTGCACAGATGTACTGCAAGTGGTTGCATGGCCTCAGCTGCTCCTGATTGCTAACAGCCCTTGAAGAGCTCTTTAGGGACATGTTTAACATAGGCTGAACTGAGCAGGGTTTATCTGGGGCCTCACACTGGTTTCCTGTTTGGATAATAACCAACCCCCATTGCCCACTGGATAAATGATGAGGTGTTGCTGTGGCAGCATTTCCACCCAATAACTTTTACCCTGAAGGGTTAGCAAGTAAATAAAGCACAGATCCATGTTTATGGCTGTTGTCATGTCTCTTTCCAAATGTTTTTCCTTTCTAGACTAAACAACTCTCTCTACTTGGAAGCTCATGGGTTCAAGGGTCTTGTTTCTGCTGCTGTACTCTGCAATCTGTCCAACTTGTTTACATCTGTGTTTAAGTGAAGGGCTTGACAGCTGACAACTGTCTACTTTACAGCACTGGCACACGTATTTATATTTACTGTGTTTTACCATAAACATTTCTATTGATGCAATGCAAAATGGCATTTTTAAAAACTGCTTTATGCTGTTGATTCTCCTTCTATAGTTTTGTTGCCTAGTCTGATATTTGTCCAGTTTGTGTGCTGGTACCTTGCTCTTTGACAATGTCTTGTCATTGAGTGCATTTGCAGTGTTATTTAATTTCTACCCATTTCTCTTCATCCAGTTCATGCAAAGCCTGATTTGGTCCTTCAAAAATACTCCTCCCATTAAGATAATGTTATCATCTTTGGCTGAAGCAAGCTCAAGAGAAAAATATTTAGGCAAAATTATGAGAACTTCAGGTTTTGGTTATTCCAGGAATTCCAGTAGGTCAGAGCTTCATTTTAATGTAATTTTATTTGATTTCTCATATGTTCTTCTTATTCTACTGGAACACGGATTAGTGAGCTGCTAGGAGAAATGAAGAGAAGTATAAGGCATACTGAAAGTACTAAAAGTCATTTTCCATATGCCTGCCAAAGTTTTATACCAGTAGATAAGCTTATTAGTACATTTTATAGCAGTGCCACAGTTTTATTACCATTAATTATGTATTGTGTCACCCTTGATATTTTAATAACTGTTTAATGTCAGATGACTCATTGTTTTCAGTCATATGTGATGAAAAATAGAAAAAGCACATTTACTGAGCGTACTGTATGTGTATGCTGCAGGGAGTATTGTAGAAATGGAAAAAATGTATGGAAGAACTTCCTGTAATCTGGAAAGGGCAAATGACAATATCACTTGTGAATCTACCAGTGAGGAAGAGAAAAGCTGGTGCACAGTTTGTAGTGAGTTTGGGTGAAATGCCTCATGGGATTCCACTGTAGTCATGATTACATACATTATTCAAAGGAAACAAATACAACTGTGAAAGCAGCTTCTCTGATTATGCTGGTCTCTTGCCTGGCAAGAGAAGTCAGGTGAAGTGTCTCATTGTATCTAAAGTCTTTAAAATAAATTAATTCCCTGGCAACACACTAGCTGCCACATGCATTTTAGATTGAACTATCACCCTTCCATTGACATATTGGAACAAATAAAATTATCTTAAAAAATAGGAGTGTTTAGATCTTGCATTTTTGTTTGTTCAATGGGCAAAACTCTTATTACAATATTTTAAAACCGCTTGCTCAAACATTAAGCTATTATACTCTTTAATAACCTCATGTTTTTTCTTCCTGCTATTTCACTGAATAGATCCTTTATCTCTTTTCAAGGATTGAAAGCACACATATGGTTCTCCAGAACATACAGTGAGTTTGCAGCTGCAGGAGGCAGGACTGTTAAAGCAAGTTTCCAAGTCAGCCAAAGGTCTGTCACATAATTTTGACCAAGCCAAGGTGCTGACTTATTGGTCACTGAATGACCTCCGTTTTTTCTGGTACCTTTGATCAAAAGGCTCTTAAAAATGAAATGTGTTTTTATTTTTATGTGGCTGAATATAAATATGTAACAAACACCATTATTTTTCAGACCATGGTGGTGCCAGAAGCAGATAAACATGATGTAAGAGTATAGCAGGTATGATAAGGAGGTGAGGAGAAGCTCAGGGAACTGGGATTGTTTATCCTGAAGGAGTTTCATGGGGGTCCTTATTGGTCTCCACAACTACCTGAAAAGAGGTTGTAGTGAGATGGGGATCTGTCTCTTCTCCTGAGTAGCAAACTGTAGAACAAGAAGAAATGGCCTCAAAATGTGGCAGGCAAGGTTGAGATTGGATATTAGGAAAAATTTCTTCACAGGCATGGCACAAGCTGGCCAGCAAAGTGGTGGAGTCACCATCCCTGGACATTTTTTAAAGGACATGTATTTAAAGGACATTTAAAGGACATGTAGATGTGGTGCTTAGGGACATGGTTCAGTGGTGGCTTTGCCAGTGCTGGGTTAACAGTTCAACTCAGTATTAAAAGTCTTTTCCAACCTTAATGGGTCTGTGATTCTAAGAATTGGCAATTTTGGCTGTTTGGAAACCAGGCTCCTTATGTACTGGTACTCTAGTTCTCAAGGCTTGGAAACTGGTTTACACACTGGATTTTGGAGCAGATAAAGTGGGAGTGGGGATTGGTCTATGATCCCATTTCATTCCTAGCACCAGGACCGGTTCCAAGGACCATGCCCACATGTGGGACTAGGAAGACCTCTTGGTTTGTGTTTTTTGCAAAGTGCTGTTAAGTGTGTTGTACTAAATATTAAAAATTTCCATTTATGTTTGCTTTAGAATCTAGGTATGGAGTGGAAGGATTTGGTTTATGATTTCACATAAAGCTCACATGGCTTGAAAAATCTAACATCAGAATTCTTTGTTGACATTGTCTTTATTGAAGCATGGATCTTTAGGTTGGTTCACCATAAAGTGAAGCATTTTATTTATGATAATAGACAGTTTAGGGCTATAGGGGCATTATAACGTTGCTGGTGTAGATACAACTTTATCAGAAGATACAAACATGACCCGCAATAGAAACAAACACCAAAGAGAACACAATGAAACGTTCACTGTTTACAAATCACTTCATTACTACAGACACCAAATGGCAGTTACTGTAAGTAAATCAGTTTCAGAGAACTGACTACATTTAGACAGGGAATTGGGAAATTCTGTTTGGGGCTTAATCCACAACTCCTTAGTAGAAAAAAGTTTAATGTCAAGCATTCTTTTTTATCCACAAAACAATGCTAACCAACAGACATATCAAAGAATAAGACCAAAGGATATCAACGCCTTTACAACTACTCTGGCAATTATCTTCTGGATTAGGTACTTTGATGATTTTTTAAAATACATTTTGTAAGAAGGTAAATAGCCCAAAAATCAGCAGCAAAAATATTACAACAACAAAACAAGTAAATACAGTGCCAATGTGTCATGTTGTAGAAGAGAATACAAAGAGGACAAACAATGATAACTTAATCATATAAAATGACACAGAGCTGAAATACAGTGCACATAAATACCTATGTGACAAAGGATGGTAAATTCTGTACTTAGTATGTAGGTTTTTATAAACATAAAATCTGAAAAGTCTTTGTGCTTAAACTTTTTTTTTCCTGTTAAACAGAATTAGTTGCTTACTTCCAATACTGCCACTGTAACTGATATTACAACAGATCACAATTTTCACAGACACATCAACATTAAAACATTTACCTATGAGAAAATAAGTCACTTCTCATTAGTTCACAGTGCGAAAAAGTGGTGTACACTCTGTCTTGAGAAAGGCTTTCAGTTATTCATCAAGCCAGCTGCAGAAAAGTCCTGATACCAGACGCAGTGCTAGATTCAAAGAATGGAAAGCAACACATCACATGTTGGGAGGAAAAAAAATAAATTTCTCGTTTCTTCATGGATATCGTCTAAGTGACCTTCGTCTTCTGTTGTAGAAATGCCTGAGCCCATGTTGTCGTGAAAAATTCATCATGTAATTTTGTTTGCGAGTGCTGTTGAAATCAAAGGGTGGAGGAAGAGAAGAGTGTCAAGACATTAAAATATGTACTTTAAATTCTTTTGGAGCAGTCAGCTAGTGGGATTGATTCTTCTTTGTCCTTGCATGACCTTTCAAGCCTGTGCAAACTGGTGTTAAGCACAGCCTTTGTATTAACTGCAAGGTACCAGGCAATTGAGAATCTGTCCCACTTTGCATTTATTTACAATTCATTATTTTAGGGAAAGGTCAAGAGCTTTCAGCTGATGCAAACTTGTGCTGCCTAGGGCCAGATTCACTGAAGCTGTGTGCACACTTCATAGAATTTATCTCCAGTGGTTTTGTACTCCATTCATCCTTCTGCCTTCAATGATTAACTGCTTTATCTTGAGAACAGAAGAAAAGCTTTACTCCACTTCATTATCTTCTCCTTTTACCATATAGGAAGTGAAGTACAACACTTTTATGCAGATTCATGTTTCCCTCCCCTATGCACCCTCTTCCAAATTAAAGGAAGATGTAGGAACTAAGCATCATGGTGTCTGGGAGGAGACCAGGCAAGAGACAGACTGTCTGCAGCCTAATTCAAGGAGGCACACTTGTTTGGAAGACCTACGTGGAGGACAAGGCCCATCCCACCTAAGCTTCTCCCATTGAGGGCAGAAGGAACCATGAGAGGGCAGATCTATGAAGTGAAGTCCTGCAGTCAACAAATCTCCCATTTGTGGATGCAAGGTATGTTTTCACTTGTGAGTTTTGTCTGTGAGTAAGTAAATATTCATAATGTAATCAGTCGTACTTTCCTCCCTAGTGCATAAATTTGTTTTTAGTGAATGTGGCCCTTAGGAAAAAGGAGTAATTGTATGTTTTGCAAAATATAAGGCTATCCTCCGGATAACTTTTGCTGTAGTATGCTAATTTAATCTAAAACAATCTGTCTAACAAAATTACAGCTTTTCAACAGCTAATCTTGAACACAATTGACTTAACTGAATAACAGTTGTCATATCAAAATCTAGATTATAAACCCCTAAGCAAATCCAAGTCACTTCCTGACTAGTCTTCCAAGGCTTTGCAATTTTTAATTTTTGTATTATTTTTTGTCACTGGAATGTACGTACAAGAATGAAATTGTCACAGCTCCTGGTGACAATGAAGGCAAACAGATCTACACTTGGCACAACTTTTGGCACTCTCACAGTAAGGCAGAGCTCTAGAGCATTTGGCAATTGAGAGAGGGGTTAATGTTTGAAGTTGCCTTGTCCTCACTTTCATCCAACTTCAAGTAAAAAGGAAAGGCTCATGCTGATTTCTAAGACTTTTTTTGTGAGAGAGTGTCAGTGATGAGTTTATATAATTTTAATGCCACTTGGTAGCTCCAGTGCAAAGCAGCACTGAGGGTCAGTCTTCATTCTGTTCCTTTAGTGATCTCAGTGGAACACCACCCTCACTCACTCCAAGGCCAAGGAAGGCAGGAGGGAAATCACAACCCCAGACTTGCTCCTGAAAGTGACTGCTGTTGGTCATGAAGCTTGAAGGAGGTCTTAATTTTGGCTTTCCTTTAATTCCCACTACCTGGGAAGTGGGTTGTTCTTAAAAACAGGGCCTTCAAGGCCACATCCAACCTCTCAGGAAAAGATCCTAACCATGAGGTGAGGATGGAGTACCTATCTCCTGGGAGAAGGCTGCTCTGCAGCCAAAATGCAGGAGATAGGCCTGGGAGAAAGAACAGCCCAACTCTCAGCAGCTTTGATCTCAGTACATGGGACCGAACAGAGCCTGTCAAAGTGTTTGGCTGAAAAAATTGCCATTTCCAGACTTGGTTAGATTTAGGAGTGAGCTTAGCTGTGAGAACCTCAGCTTGGGTAAGACTTGGACAGCTGGGGCATGTGCTCAGCTGCAGTTCATGTCTCGGGAGCCTTCACATACCCCCATCTCTATCCTGCCTTTGGTCTGCTCGTGTTCAGCAACAGCTCAGCAGAGATTGTCAGGACTTGTTATGGACAATGCTAGGTTCACCTGGCCTCTACTTCAAATGACTAACCCTTTTGAATCTGGCCTTAAAGTTATGGTGAGGATGTTTAAAACAACAAACGGGGGGAAAAAAAAAAAAAAGAGAATTGAGAAAAAGAACAAATGGGTACCTAATAACTTAAAAGGGATTTACTTAATTTTTTATGTATATAATTTTGTTCTGCTATAAGATGATCAAGACATTAGAAAGAAGTATATATTTATGTCTTACACTGACTACCAGAGTAGTGCAGTGTGTGAAAAATAAGAGAAATCTAAATTCTCAGGAGTTAAATGCTTAAATTTTTTTTTACTTGCAGTGACATTGTTCATACTTGTCCTCACTGATGTCTGAGGCAGACTTTCCAGCTACTAGTTGGATGCCACAGAAAAACTTCATGCCTACTATAGAAATAGCATGATTTTCACTCTTGCCATGGGTAAATATGTACACCCTCTGCATTATAGTATAGTATCCTACTGCACCACAAAATCAGAGTAGGTCTATATTTTTTATTTTTTTCTGAATTAATTTTATATATTGGTATGAGACAAGCACTGTGTAAGAGAGATCAGTAGTGCTTCATAAAATCACAGGAAGAATTATATAATGTAGTCTGTAGGAGTACTTACGCATTTCTTGCCTTTGGTGAATGTAAAAATGCTTTCAATACTGTAGTAAATTGAATTTGTATTTTCACAGACTGATAAAAAGCTCTACCATACTTTTGTTGTTGTTTTCCTGTTTGGAGCACCCAAAATGTGCTGGGCAGCATCAAGTTATATTAGGAATATATCCCCCCTTCCATAATGGAGGTTCTGGAGGGAGCTTTTGTTCAGATAGCAATGGCAACTTGAAGGCCACTTCATGAGTGTGTAATAGACTGGTCAGCATCTGCTGAGCCTTCTGCCTTTTCTGTGCATTCACTGAACCATCAGTCAATCAGGCAAGTTCAGATCCAAAGCTATCTGTGTATTGCTGATGGAACACACAGCAAAAAATAAATTAATAGGAGCAACTATTGTATAATCTGTTTGACAGTTTTGAGTGCACTATTAAAATTTAAATGGAAGATAATACTGCTTTAATTTATGTAGGAAACCCTAAATAACTCTCCAGTGAAGTCACTGGAGTTGTGCTAGTTGTGTGAAAGCAATATGCAGCCAATACAGAAGAACAAAACAAAAACTGTCTAGGGCATATTCAATACATACCAACAATAAAGCAATTTATGAGAAGGAGTCTCTCTGGATCTTTAGGTTTTAATAGAGTATTTCATTTATTGTTTGTTTACTAAAGCACAGTTTGAACTACAAATTTGCAGTTTCAAGTTTATGAAAATGGAACATAGCCAAATGGAATGCAAAATATGTGGTGCACAACCCTGGTATATACTAATGTTGTTCATTATTTCTGTGTTTTTAATTGACAGGCCACAAGAGGAACCAAATGAAAACAAAAATATTTGAATAACAAAATGAAACAGGAACAAAACCTCAGAACACAGAAAAGGCATGCCCCTCAGGACTAGGTTTGGAGTAAATTTTGAGGCTGAATTATAAATGCTTTGTTAGGAGGGTACTAAAAGGAGAAAAGTGATGTGCTCTGACTGAAGTCCTGATGGCTCAATCAATGACAAATACTCTTTGGCTTCGGTGAGGTTAACATTTGAGCCCAGGGCTCAGTAACTGTGCTGGTTAATGGTATCTATTACCTGCACCAGCACAAAGCAGCTGAGTTACACAAACCAGAAAAATTACCTGGCAGACACTGGCTCTGTGTTTAAGGGGCACACGTGGCTATGCCACCGTGCAGACTGACTGACATACCCTGCCTGGCTTGGCTTCACCCCTGTGCTCATTAATTACAGGAAAAAGTGTGAATTGCTCTTTGGCCACCCAAGCAACACTGGGTGCCCTCCATTAGCAGGTCTCATTGAACCCTGTCAGAAGCAGAGGAAGGAGAAGTCCTTCCCACCGCAGCCTCAGTGAAATTCCCACTGCTGAACAATTCCTGCTAAGTTTGACTTCCCCCAGTGTTCACTGGGGAAGTGCTGCAGGATCAGGGCCCTCAAGAGCTATGTGGCACATCTTAGACAGTACAAATGTTTTTTCATCAACTCATCATTGAAAAAACTTTGTGAAACAGCTGTAATTGTAACAGAAACATACATTTGGTACTGGTTCAGGGCAAGTACTTACCTTATTCTAGTGTAAAACCAATGACAGCAAACAATGAAATACAACACAAGTTAGAAAATGCCTTTCAATGCATGCAGCACTGTGATTAGTCATAAAACCCTGATGAGGTTTAGAGGCAATATAGGACTTTTCATCTCTTTTGAAAATAAAAATTGAACAAATTATTTCCTGATATTTCAAATCAGTGTTTATATTTTCATATAAAATTCAGCATGCACTTTTTAGAAACATAATAGAAATGTCATAGAAGCACAAACCACATCATATTAAATTTGGCATAAATGTTGTGAATATTCAGATAGCTATCTAATGTTTGAACTATTTATGTTGTTTTTATAAATCTGTTAATACATTAGTTTAAATTCATTTTTCAAATCATTGCTTTCTACTAAAAAAAAATGAAGCAGATGAAAATGCTTTTCCACATGAGCAGTTGTTGTTAGAACTAGAATATATAATTTGTATTTTAATGTTGCAAAATGAGGATAAACATTTTTTGCACCAAATGCAACATAAGCTCTCACTAAATCATTTGTGCCAAAAACATGAGAATATCTTGACAATGAAGAGCATGGAGTGATGGCTATGGAGGGATTCATTCTGTTATCTAGCAGTTAACCATAATATAGTAAGTGGGGACAATATTTCTTGCATTCCTTGCACAATTTATATTCCTTTGCATCACTTTTAACAAGTTTTGGGGTGCAAAGAAAGCAATATCAGACCCTTAGTGTTCAGCTTATCATTACCCTTTATTTCTCAATACCTTTGACCAGAATTAAGTTCATGACATGTCTATAAGGGCCGGTCCTATACATAAAAAAAATGGCATTTCTGTAATGTACATGCAAAGAAGTGCGAGGTGCTTGTGCAGTGGACAGGCTGAGAGCTGTGCTTCCAGAGAAAAACAATGTGCAAAAGAAATGCAGAGCTGGACATGGGCTCTTCTTAGGGCAGAAGTAGAGGGACACAGAAAAACACTCTTTCTTAAGCCTGGGATAAAATACATTTTTATCCTAAGAAGAGCCACATGGAACACATGAGAGTTGTGCCCAAAGCTTTCCTTACAAATGGAGGGAAAAAGTGCTGCACTAATGAGGAATAATCTCCACTAGCTTTAAAGGGGCCTGGATAACTTGACAACTTGTATCCTCTCCCCACTATAGGACAGACATCAACAGTGGTTAAGCTGGCAAGATCAATTTAATGTATAACACAGGTACTGGGTTTCACCTGTTTGAAAGAGGTGCTCAATTTGAGCACCATTTGCAGCTGCATCACAATCTTAATGATACTGCTTTTTAATAAGGGATTCAAATAGTTTGCTCAAAAGTGGATTGATTTTAAGTAACATACAAAAGTATCCATCTTTGGCCTTTCTTATCACTGCCAGGTGTTTTGCATGCAGGTTAATTTTTCTCCCCCAGCAAGCTACCTTGGGAGCAAAAAGGAAATAAAGAAATGGCATCTTGAAAATGTTTGCTGGTGAGAGGATGGTGGCCCTTGACTCAGAAAACAACTGAACAAAGTGTCATGACCCTGGCTGTGCATCAGCTGTAAGCTGTATCTGCACTACGGCTTGACAGCTGGGCCTGTGACAGAATTAATTTCAAATCTTCGGATTGCTGAGAAGAGTTGGGCCATGAAAGCAGGTCCTTGGGGGGAGCACTGTAAGGAGGGACATCCCCTGCCCTGGATGAGAAATTAAATCAAGAAAATCCTTGGTTACACTACATCCCTACAGACCAGATCTCTTGGCTGGCAGGTGTTTTTCCCTCTTACTCCAGCCCTTAGTCTGCTCAAGGAGAGCATCACTCACTTGCTCGTGGGCTGAGGAAAAGCTGTCACAGCACCTGGGGGTGCAAGCAGCCAAGCCAACACCTAGGACATTTGGGAAAATCAGACCTCTTAGCCCACAGAGGAGTGGAGAAAACACAAGATGAGATGTGCAGAAAGCCAGGAATTTTTCTATGTCCCAAACCACACCTCCTAGGATAGGTTGTCTCCTTGCTGGAACACCTCACTGGCTAGAGGCTTGTCTGCTGCATCAACATGGGCACACAGATCACAAACACGAAAATCTAGTACTTAAACAAGGACCAGTGAGGATAATTTTGATGGTGCCTGGAGAGGTGTATGGAGTCTCATTCAGGTGGGTGATGGAGTGCAGGGTTGTAAGAGGACTGAACACAGACCGTGTTACACATGGACCATCAATGGGTTCTGTATCCAGGGATGTTCATGGCTTTCTGAGACAAGGTCAGAGTTCCAACAGGAATTACTTCCAATTTAGGAGGCACAGATGTTTTCTACAGTATCTCAGATTTGAGGTGAATAAGCCAGGCACTAAATTGACTATCCAGAGACTCCCTATAGAATTAATGGGAAGAGGTAATTACAGTACCCTAGTGAATGGCTTTAGTTCAGGCCGTGCCTCTCTGCAGCCCTGCCAGAGATCTCTGGGGTGGGTATTGCCCACAGAGCTCTCCCCTGGCAATCCTGGTGGGAGGGCAGAGCACCCAGTGGGCACTGACTCCTGGCCTCTCGCTGGAGAGCTGCCTGGGCAAGGGGGCTTGTTCTCCCCAGGTGCAGGCAGAGTTTCTGTGCCCTTCATTGGAAAATGAAGGAATGTTAAGAATTAAGGCTGAGTCCTATCCTTAGTATTCATGCTGTGAATCCTGGTGTGTTCAGGATCATCTAGGCCAGTGCTAACAGATACTGACCCAGGCTCACTTCTGATGCCTGGAAGCACTCCATGGAGGTGTCTTCATCATTTTACATGTGAAGAAACTGAAGTGCTGAGGTTAAAGTGATTAGTGTGAGGTGGCCAAGTGAAACAGTGGACCTAAGGAAAACTGAGCTGAGAGTATCTATTGCCAAGGAAGTGTGCCTTCTTTCAGAAAGCCTTTCCAAGGCTTTATCGAACCCTTGACAGGTTACTTGCAAATAAATTTCAGGAGCCCTACAGAATATTTTGATGAATTAGAAGGTGCAGATAGAACTTAAGCAAAACAGAGGGGTCGAAGGCACCTGTCAGCTCTGAGCGCATGCCAGCACATGAACCAGATGCGCCATGGCATGTAATTTTGCCCTGCCTGAGAGCAGCATGCCTCATGTGTTTTAGTTAGCAGGGACTGGAACTCCACATCTGGCCTTTGGGAAAGATGCTGTCATGGCACTGTGTTTCATGGGACCTGGTAAGGGAGAAATCTGTCCACTTGGTCTGCCTTTTTCTGTGGACTGTACAAGATGTTACTTGAACAGGGTGGAAACTCTCTGTCTCTAGCCTGATATTTTGGCCTTAAAGCTCTTTAACAGCACAAAAATAAGAGAAGGGAGGAGACGCTGTCTGCCCACTTGGTTTCTTTGCTAAGTAAGGTGTGATTCCTTGCTATGGCATTTCTATTACTGTCTATTCTAGTATAACGTATCTCATGTGACTGGTTGTTACCACTCAACTTGTGTGTCTAGTCTATAACCTGGTAGATCTCATTGTCAAGGAGGTTCTCCATATTTCAGCTTAAAAATCACTTTTTAAAGATCTGCTCTGTTCCTACTTATACTCCCTTATTCAATGCTCAGGTTGATTGGTAATATTATGGTCTGGTTTTTTTCTTACATGATGTTTTCTGTTTTGGGGAGGGGGGTTTTTGTTTGTTTTTGTTTTTTGTGGGAGGGATTGTTGTTGTTTTGTTTTGGGATTTTTGGTTTGGTTTTTTTTTTTTTGGTTGGTTTTTGGATTTCTTTGTTGTTGTTGTTGTTGTTTTTTAAATTGCAAGTAGAAGGAGAGGGTAGTATTACAGAATGATCAGTTCCCTTTTTCATGGTTTCCTAAACACTGTGAATCTCCTGCAGGTTCATACTCTTGCATATCTTTCCTGATGCATCATATAGCAAACTAAAGCAGGAATCATACCCCTCCCTCTCCTTTGTTCCTTCAAGTTTTAAGCTTAAATATTATGGAAGCAGAGCCCAGCAAGGTGTGTAATATGGGGTCTGGTTACACCAGGTGCTGCAAAGCATCCTGGGAGTTGTAGTTCTAAGTACTCTGTCACACATGCTCTGTTGAATGCTTGTATGGGATTGGCTTAAGAAGTTACCTGTGTGACGTGGCAGCATTTGAAACTGCTATATAAGCTGGGACTCCTTGAATAAGCTCGCTCTCTCGTTACACACCACGTTGGTGTCGCTATGGTCCCCATGGGACGTATTATTTATTATATTAATAACTGCTACATATGGCGCCCGGAACAGGGACCTAAACCTTATCCTGAATCAGGAAGAAATACGGACCAGACGTCAGGTACCAGCCTATATTTAACGCTGAGGGACGTCCGCCGTGAAAAAGAAATTAACGCCAGGTACCAGAGGAAAGGAAACTCTGATGGGCGTAGGCGGGAGAAACCGCGATTGAGCTCGAAAAAAGGCCTGAATTCGGTAGGAAATTGCCTACGTTTTGAGAGGACGCTCTCGAGAAGAAAAATCTACGTCCCAGGTGAGAGGGCGGGAGAAAAAAGAAAAAGAGAAAAAATGAAAACTTTTAATTCACGTGAACCGCAGAATATTGCAAAAGCCTTAAGCTTAATATTGAAAAGACTTTGGAGACAAGTTAACAAACATAAAATAGCTGGACTTTTAAAATTGATGAAAATAACTGTTTTAAGACTGCTGATATTTACAATTCTTAGTGAGATTGCTTGGAAAGAGGGGTGGAGAAGCAGAGAGAAAACAGAAATAAAAAAGGTGGACACTTTAAAACCCTCGCAAGGGAACTCGTCCACAGAGAGAAACTTTGATTCTTCCCTCCCCCAAACATTGTAAAGCATGGAACTCCACGTACTACTGCTGTGTGGAAAGGGGGAGGGGGTCCGAGAGCATGGAAGAAAAGCCTTAGAATATACCTTTTTGTGCTGAATTTTCGTGGATGCGTGAATTCCGGGAAGAAGGCGCGTGTCGCGGGTTATGTGACTGGTAAAAGGGAACAAACTTTGAATCCCCAAGCCATGGCAAACTTGCAGACACGTGGAGACCACGCCGGAGCATGGGCGGCACCATCTTGCCCATGCCGGGAGCAGGAGGTGATGCCTTCTCTTCCTGTCTCGTGGCCATGTTGCGGACTGCCTCTGCTGGAGGCATGCATGGAACATGGTCCGTGCTGGGAGCCGGTAGCTAAGCAACAGTTGCTGTGCCTACCAGCAACAGCGGCGCGATGTTTAAAAAAGATACGTGATAGCCTCTCGACGTTGCGAGCGGCGAGGCCGGCGGCGGGCACAGAGCGCGGGGCTGTCGGGACGCTCGGCAGCCGCAGCAAGTCAGGCCGGGGACGGAGCTGTGCACGGCTCCGCAGGACTGCTGGCGGCGGGCGGCGACTCGGCCCCCCGGGCCGGCGGCTCCGGGACGGGGCTCGGCAGCGACGGCGACTTCCTCCGCGGTGCCGGGCTGGTGTCGACCAGGCTGCGGCGCGGTTCCTGCGCAAACCCAGATGGCAGCGGCGGCGGCACCACCGGGAGCGGCGGGCCCGGCGCACAGCGTGGAGGGAGCCGGGCGGCTGGAGCAGCGCCGCCGCGGGACGCCTCTGTCCGGAGCCCGCAGCCGGCCAAGGTCCGGCCGAGGCGCGGCCGAACGGGAGGCAGTGACCCGAGCGCGGAAGCCCCGCCGCAGCTGGCGGCGACTGCCGCCGCGCCCTCGACCCGCGTGGAGCTCCTGGCGGAGCTCGCGTGGAACCCCGGCCCGGGGCGGCCGCCGTGCCTGAGGAGAAGCCGCGGGCGGCCCCGCGGCCATCCCGGCGGCCGAGCAGGCTTGCACCGGTACTGTGGTGCAAGTTTGTAAATGCGCCGAGGGCGGCTCGGCAGCTTCGGCGAACACGTGTCGGCGGCGCGGAGCTGCGAGGCCTTCGCCGCCCGCCTGCACCTGCAGCGCGGGTAACCCGTGCCGGCGGCCGGGCCGGGCCGTTCCTAGAGCTGACGGCCGCGTCCCACTACACGAACCAGCCGCCCGTGCCGCCGCTCCCCTGAAGCCGACCACGCGGCCGCAACAACGCGGCCCGGGACAGCCGCACATGCGGCACAACGCGGCGCCTGGCCGAGCCGAGCCAAGGCCCGGCGGCGATGACCAGCGACATGGCCCCCACCGTGAGCGGGCCAGGCCATGGCCGCAGCAACTCCCGCTCCTCCGGGAGCCTCAACAGTAACAACGCCGCCTCCCCACCCCCGTGAGAGAGGCGGCGGCCCGGACAAAGACCCAGGCCGGAGCCAAAACTATACAGACACTATATTACTGACTATTTTTACATGTTTTACATATAAGCCTTTAAAAATTATTACAAATGTTTTTGTCTAAAATAATTTAGTTAACTGTCTTTAATTTTCTAGTTACACTAATAATAGAGAAAAATGCAACATTCCCTTATTAATACATTTTTAAGTTTCTAATTTCCCTGTAGCTTTGTTTAAATTACTAATAGTCACATTTACTGAATATTGTTTAAAATTGTTAAGTTCTTAGATATATCTAAATAAGTTTAAGTTTGTAACTATTTCGTTTAAGTAGTAATTAGCATCTTTAAGAATTTCTATTGTTATTAACATAATAGTAACCTACCTATTAATTTCTCTAAGTACACACTCAGAAATATACACACTACTTACCACTCTTATACCTTTAAATTCATTAACTTTTCATATTCACAACAAAAGAAGGGGAGTAGACAGAATACGCATGTAATTAAGTAAATCCTGAGTCAAACAATTTTCATTCTGACCAAACACTACATAAAAGTTTAAGTTGTATAGCTAGAAAATGAAACCAAAGATTACATGTATGCATGAATGAAAAATGATTGGGGTGGCCACCCAAATGAGTGAAAGAGATTGTGTGAATGTATAAAAGTATGTGAATCATACTGCACCTTATATATGAAACAAACACAACATACACTACCTCTGCCAAATCTCATTGAAAAAGAACTCAGAACATGATGTTCCTCCTTTAACCTTTTCCTTATGTTCTAATAAAGTAAGTTTTCCCCAGTTATGCATAGACCTCTTAGGTAAATAAGGTTTTTAATTAATAAAGTTTTGTTATTGCATAGACCTCTTAGGTAAATAAGGTTTTTAATTAATAAAGTTTTGTTATTATATAGAACTCTTAAGTATATAAGGTTTAAGCAAGAAATAAGTTTACTACGTCAAGTGAAAAACGTTTTGTTAAGAATTGCACTGTTTTTTGAATTTACACTGTTTGTATCTTGTTATTAATAAAAATGGGGGAATTATGGGGTCTGGTTACACCAGGTGCTGCAAAGCATCCTGGGAGTTGTAGTTCTAAGTACTCTGTCACACATGCTCTGTTGAATGCTTGTATGGGATTGGCTTAAGAAGTTACCTGTGTGACGTGGCAGCATTTGAAACTGCTATATAAGCTGGGACTCCTTGAATAAGCTCGCTCTCTCGTTACACACCACGTTGGTGTCGCTATGGTCCCCATGGGACGTATTATTTATTATATTAATAACTGCTACAGTGTAAAAGCAGCAGAGCGTGTACAATTACTCAGTGTTGGGACCAGTTTGGTTTGAGGTTGATATGAGTGCCATGCAAGCTGGTGCTTCTCGGTGGAAAGGAGAACAGGGCTAACTAGCAATCAGATAATTCACTTTGCTACTGTTACAAAACATTACTTGCAGTGTCTCTGCTAATTCAGAAACCTCACGGTTATAATTACACCGTCTGGAGGTTATCTAAGCCTAATTTCTTCATTGCTGGTTTTTAAATTGTTGCAATAAAAAGAATGTTTGAACCTATCTATGGAGCAGGCACGCCTCTCTCTGCCAACCACTGCCAGCGATGAGTTCCCGCCCGGGAAGCCACTAGCATCTCACTTCTACTGGAACTAAATTGTTAGAGAAAAAGCAGGTCATCTCTTCGTGATGCAACACAGGAAAAACGGGTTAGCTGCCAGCGAAACCCATCTCAAGAATGGGAGAATCAGGAGGGTGCAGACTTGGTAAAATCTTGACAAGGGGATGAATATAGAGCTCGGACCATAGGAACCTGATATAGTGAACCCTGTTTCTGAACAGTATCCTTCTTACTAAAAAAAGGAAATGAATAAGGCATTAGTTGCTAACATAGATTTTTAAGAGGCACATCGACATTACTTTGTGCAAAGAACAATACAGAAGAATCTTTTGTATCTTTGAAAGGATATAAATCAGCCTTATGTGGCAGCACAGCGTTGAACAGGAATATCCTTTCCATGTCCCAGCACAATAATTTTTTAACTGCTTAAATGCAGTTTCAACTGCTTTAAATGCAGTTACTGCTGCATTACAGGACTGCACCAATACTTAGTGATGATAAAGCCCCACTTTCCCTCCTTCATTTTTCCATGATGCACAGCACATTCCTCTGCTGTGTCACTTATTTTGTGGCCGTCTTAGCGGCTGACTGTTGCAGTCAGGGCAGAGCGTTAGGAAAGACGGGTTTTTAAAGGTTTCCCCTTTGAGAAAGGATTCCCTGGGCCACAATGGTTCTTACTGAGCTTAACACTCATGCCATGCTGGAGAAATTTGAGTGCTTTCTGAGATGGGGTGGATGAGGTGAAGCTGATACTCACAGGACGACTTCTACGTGGTCCAAAGCCCACTGATCATGACCTGTCCCGTTGTGACGGGGCTGCCACCAGCGCAGAAGGACTCCTTTCATTCGTGCCTCCCTGTCAACACAAATACCAGAGCCTGTGAGAGCTCCAGGCTTTCGGTGTTTTGCACATCCCTGTCTACCGCTCGAAAGGAACTGAGAGCAAAGTCAAATCATTGTTTCTACATCACTGAACATCAACACGCTGTGCATGCAAAACATTTAATGGTTAAAAATGCACACGGATAAGGAGGATTTTCCTCCGCCATACCTTCAAAACAAGTATTATTTCTATTTTTCTTTCATGTATATTGATAAATACTAGGCTGGAATTTCTTCATCAGCCTTCTCCTTAAGTTTTCTTCTTTGTTTATCCTCTCATCAACCTTTTTTCTTGCACAGTGATGCAAAGATAGATTATGTCTTAGCAGAAAAGTATCTTGTGCACTTAGAGGTAATGAAATGTGACTAGGTACTCACAGGGGAACATTATAAGACACTCTTTGGGCTTGTATAAAGTCCTTTGGCTGATGCTGTGCAATTACTTGCCATGTAATTCCATTATTTACACTGTATTGGAGGAGCACTGCCTTGTCTACAGTGTTAGGATCACTCAGGTTGGTATTGCAACTGTCTGTTTGTGAAATACTTCCAATTTGCAAAACAAACATGATTTTGCTGTAAAACACAGAGAGAAAAGGTATTTTTAAGAGGCAAACATATTCAAACCAGAATGACAGCATTTCCAGGTTTATTGCAGTTTCCTTATCAAAACAGAACATTCTCAAGAATCATTACTTTAACATGCAAAATAAGTTGTTCTCACATCTTTAAAGTACAGCTCCCCCTTCAGAGTAATAGTTTAATCTATAACGTGTTGCCATACAGTTGGAGGAAGTTGATCCAATTTTGCAATGTATCTCCACAAAACTGAGACAGATAAAATTGTAAACATGCAAATGAATATACGAAAAGTTTAAAAAGGAAAAATAAAGGTTGAATATAATAAAGTGCTTAAAAGATATATCATATTCTGTGTGGGTTCAAGAAGAGAAGAGCCTGATTTATATCTGGCCTGTTTGCCAGTTCATCCTGTTTCTAATCTTGCTTTAGACAACTAAATATAAACCAGTCCTGAAAGCTGTCACTCTGTTAAGAGCCAGCACAGGCTGGTTACATTTGTTTTTCCATGACCAAAGAGGCTCAATAGATGAAAAAGATACTCCTTTTTATTGCCAGGTGAATATAATTCCATTTGACAACTGAAATGGGAAAATGAGCCTGTAATTACTAAATAGCATCTTTAGTCTCAACTGTCATGGAGGTACATACAAACATGGGATTTGTCTTATCAGATCAGGCACTGGTCCAGGCAGTCTGGTGTCCAGCCTTTGCCAACAGCTTCATTGTCTGTGCTGGCTTACTAGACAGTGCTCTGTTGGGCATGATGAAAACATCTGACCTTTTCATCTAACACTGCTGCCTCCTCACTCTCCATCTCCCAAATTGAAGTCATGAAGCATTTTGCCAATCCTAATGTTTTTTGCCAGCCACATCTGACTGCACGGCACGGCCAGGTCAGTCCATCCTCATCAGTACTGGCCCACGTGGCTGCACATATGTATGAAGAGTCTCCTTTCTCATGAACTGCTAAAAGAGATTTTTAGGCTCAAGCTATTACCTTGCTCGGGTGAGATCCAGAGGCTTAGTCACAGCTTGTCGTATCTGACATCCATTAAAATAGAGCGAATCTCCATGGGCGTAGGGTGCCAGCTGTCCACATCCATTCCCTATCACTCCCCCCTGAATGGTTTCCCAGTTTATTTCAGTAACTCTTTCAGATTCAAAATTATCTTTAATATAACTGGGCAGATCATGGCTAAAACCAGAGCAGTCGTCACCTAAAAATGACAGAGTGAAGTTGTAAAACACAAAAAACCAAAAGACTTGGCAAAATTGAGTTACAGTTCATTGTAATTCCATTCAAGGTTGTGGCTCAATATACATTGTAAGTACAACCTGAACATATTTCAGCAGATCCATTAATAATGTGCACATTGATCTACAGCATTCATTTTTAGAAAATTGAGGCTGTCTTATTTTTTACAGCAGTATAACTTCAGCATGGTTCTCCTGTTTTGCATTGATGCCAATAGAGAAACCTCAAATTGCTGTTTGAAAGCAAGTACATCTAAAACAGGGAAAGGATTTGATCTTATAAAGCTAGGAAACTCTCCTGGAAGACATTAAATACTGGCTCCACTCCCACAAAGCACTTACAGTTTACCAAGGGCACTCAGGTACCATTAGGCATATGCTTAGCTGCATTGAGGGGTTAGAGGAGAACACTCTGCCCTGATGGGGCACAGAGCCCCTTACAGATGCCAGTCACCAACATCTTGATCCCATTTGCACATCCTCTGGGATGCACGTTTGGAAGGAGTACAGGGCTGGGTAAGCAAGTAGCCTTCAGTGAAGGCTGGATGGACTTAACATACAGTGCCAGACAGGAGAGAGTACTGACTCCATCCAGAAAGAGTAAGGGGAGGGAAAAGCTGTTATTTGCAGCTCTGACAAATTATTAATTTAGAATTTGTTACTTAAACATTTCAGTGATGAATTTAGACATGACACATCACTTTGTCTTTTTGTTTAATTTTGAGCTAGGTTAGACTGCAGTAGATATACAAGAGAGAAACTGAAGAAATTAAACCTTGATATCCTTCATCACAAATGCAAATGGCTCCAGTGGTGCAATATCCGTGGCCACTGCAGAGCTTGGGGCACGCTTCCCCGATGTACACGTGGTCAATTGCCCAGCTCTGTTTCTCTAGTTCTTCTCCCTTCTGAATCCACCTGAACTGAGTTGCACTGCAAATATCAAAATCCAAACACTGGGTTACTATATCTGGCAATTAAACATAGCAGTACAGTGACATTCTAATACACTAGCAACAAATGTTATGAAAAATGTCAAATGAAGGGGCTGTGGCTTCAATAACTGGAAAGACACACCCTGAATAGGTGGTCAATATGTCATTGGCAGTAGCAACTCCTATTAAGCAAAAGCTTCCTGAAAAACATTAATTATGTATCAGATCTAAATCCAGCAATAGAGAATCATTTTTAATTCACCAGTTGTTCCAAGCAAAAGTGCCAGCAAGACAGCTGACATTTTATAGGTCCACAGTGAGCTGACCTTTCAGTAACCTACCTGGATGAGACATGGTCAGGCAGCTGGATAGTTATTCTTCTCCACATGGAGCTGTTGACAGAGTTATAGATGGTAGCTTCATGGAACTGAAATGGGGAGCAGCCAATGCTATTAGATGAGGAAGGAAGACAGTGTGTCTGGACGAGTTGCCATGAGTCTGTCCTGCAGGAAGCAAAGAAGAAAACCAAAAACCAGAATGAATAATGAAAGGAAAAGAGGTAATTTCAAGGGATCCTGGCACTGCCTGTCTTACTAAACAAACACAAGAGATTGGGTCCACAAATTAACGAGAGGTGAGAGGCTGAAGCACTGGGGCAACCAGGTAGGGCTTTCCAGCACCAGGTTTGAGTGGTGGAACTCACAGCAGAGTGTGGTACATACAGCTCCTCTGGGCTGCATGACAGAAGGATCTATTTTGGAGTCTGTTCCTTAACTCTTACACTGTTCAGAAGAGTCTCAATAGAATTTGCCATATTTTCACTCACAGTCATTTGAGCACAGAACATACCTTTGTTTTTACAAATTATAATGTGCTGCTATACTACAGCACAGGAGACAGTGTTGTTAATTGTTTGCTAGTTAAAGACCCAGTTGGAGTTAAGTAACTCTCACTTCATTACAGGTTGACCCTGTACCATGCTAAGACAAGTTTCTTGTGAATGTGGTTTCCCAAGAGGACATTTTTAACAGGAGCATGCTCACGATTGTAACTGCAAGCTCAGTGTCACGAATCTGTCAATATCTGGGATAAATGATAGAGAGAATTTATGGGAGTTCTGTGCACAAATCCCAGCACTTGTGCACAGGCTTTATTCAGATTCTGTTACAACATGAATAGCAAAGTAATTGCTTTAATAAATAAAAGGTCTCTAGGTTTTTAATATCATACTATTTTTTTTTCAGATCTGTTTATTCTGCTGTCATTTACCTGGCATCCTTTGTATACTCCAGCATCACTGAGTGGAGGTCCCCACAAGAATTTGCCTCACAGCCAACCACGATCTATAGCACAAATAAAATCGACTGCTATAACAAGTCAGGCAGACATTTGAAGTGATATATAATCAAGTTATGTTCTCCTTTTTTTTCTTCTTTATGGTGTCTATAAAAGAGATTGCTAACAGATCTTGGACAGAAAAACCATCAAAAGTGGATGGAAAACAAAAGACACGGTATTTCAGATACCGCGTTTACTTAATAAATTGTACTTAATGGCTACTGTTATTTCCAAACAGAATCCTAATATTACATTCCTATAATCCAAATTAAATATCTAAACAAACATCGTTACTGAAACAAAAAGATATGGTAGCTCCTTGGCATTTCCAAAAGTGAAACACCTATGAAATTTAAAATTCATAATGATAAACATGTAGGCATAAACTTCAAGTCAATCTAATTTAAGAACAGAATTATTCTGAATATTTAAAACAATAAAAATATTTGTGGCATATTAAATTGGAAAGATTACAGTACCCAATGTATAGTACTGAATAGATAACAAGAAGATAAATTTCAAAACCAAACAGAAGCCATGTTAGAACTGAAATCTTAGTTTAGGAATACAGTCTTTACTGTCACTGGTGCAGAAAAAGGGGGAGAGAATGAGGAGAGAAAAACTCAGCAATAAGAGTTTAGTAATACAAACTATTAAATGGGTTATCATAATTTTGGCCTTAAAATAGAGAAAAAAGATGACAGGCTGGGTAAAATAAGCAGCTTGAGGTGAGGTCTTGGCACTCAGTAGTAAAAAGCATGTGAGAGTCCTCTTTTAATAAAATTTCTTTGAAGGTGGCATGCTGTGTGAGAGGGGAAAGATGTGCTTTAGGTTTTATATTAGATAGTCAATATAAAATAGGCAACAAATGTTGAGAAAAGGTGAAAACATTGATCAGTGGAAGATGGAAATTTCTAGAACTATCCTGTCAAACAGAAGAACAAGGAAAAAAACATAATAAGAAAATGGATGACTATTTTGATAATGCTACTTTCATATTAGTTCCTGGCTTATTTAAGAGAAGGTGCTTGGAGAATGGAAAACAATTGTAAAGCAACTACTTGTTGCCTTTGGTCTGGTGCGGAATCCCACCTTAAATCAAAGTAAAATACTCAGAAATGTTTCTGTGATTGATTTGGGTCACTTACCATGACACAAGCAAGTAGAAGGGGTACTTCTACTTGAACACACTCACATTTTCCATATGACACTCCCTTACCTTTTCTGTTTATTCACAAATAAGGGGAAAATGGCATATTCTGCATCCTGTCTATTCTCACCTGAGAAAATAATTCCTACTATATCTGATGATCCAGTAATTTCAGGGAAAAGGCATTAGACTTTCAATCCCTGTGACTAACCCCCAAAGCATATAGTCAGTCAGAATAATTTGACATTTTACATTCATGCAACCTTTCTGGTTCTCATTACCTACTCTTCAGATTTTCCTTTAATTTCTAGTAAAAAGTCGCTATTAATTATTCATTCAATTCAGCATTCTAGTTGGAAGGGGAATAATTTCTGGAGACACTATAGATGACTTTTCATTGTGTACTTTACTTTGGAGAGAGAGAACACTTCTTACTTTAAACTGCATCATGTATCCTGGCTGTATAATGAGCTCCCTGGAGGACAGGATGTTGTGTGTTTTGTCCTTTTTCTTGTTTGGCCAGTAGAGATGGAATGATGGATTTCCACAGAACCCTGCAGTCCTGACTGCATTAGGGTAAAAGCTCCAGTTTTCTTCATGAGAGGTGCCTTCTATTAAGATGAGTTAAATATAATTACTGCATTAGCTTGGTCAACATCAAGGCTTAGTAATGAATCCACAGAATCACTAGGTACAGTACTTTAGTAATATAGACACTACATTTATGCTTATCTGTAATGACACACAGTAAGATACTAACAGACATAACAGACATAACAGACATAACAGACATAACAGACATAACAGACATAACAGACATCAGCTCCAGAGAGCTAATTAAAATGTTTAAATAGTAGTACTTCTAAAAAATATTATGAAATAAAACTTTAAAACCAGGAATTTAAATGAGTTAGACTGAAATAAAAATTTTTGTCTTTCTTAGGTGTGTGTATGTATATATGTGCATAAATACGTCTGAATATACATATATATATGTATATATATTTACACACTACTACGAGTAGCATGAAGAATAACATATAAACAGCACTAGTCTACAAAATAAAAAATGTTCAGAGTTAAAATGGAAGAAAGTCTGCTTGCAAGCTCACAGGACTTAGGTAAGATAAGATAATGCCAGACAACAGATAAGCTGTGGCAGCCTGTCTTACCGTCATCAAATGTATCTACCAGCTGGCTGGGGTTGATCTCTGCTCCTCCGATCAGGATGTTATCCAGAGCCCACTGTGCCCGGTCAGGGCCTGGAACCACGATCCCGTTGCTGATGGTGAACGGCTGCCACCAGCGCAGGCGGGTGGTGTTGGTCAGGGCATGTTCAGGGAGGAGGATGTAGTCGTGCCTGACTGAGATGTATTTTTGGTAATCCATCTCATGAAGCAAAGTCCAGGATATCCCTGGGATGAAAAGATGCAGGTTGAGTAATAAGAACAAGCCTAGGGTAGAATCTCTTAAAAGATTAAAGTAAGATAGTAGGAAATAAAAAATAATAGCTGTGGTCTTCTGATAGACAAATCTTAACTTTCTAACGATAGTTGGCAACTGTTACTGCAAGAGTAATCATATAAAGGAATTAAATTGGCTGCAAGCCACTGATTACTGAAATCAGGATTACGGAAAACTCCTGAGCAACAGATGGAAATTTTACACGGGGAAAACACTTTACACAGACAAAAATAACTTTGCAATTAAAAATTAGCTTATTATTTTGGATCTCTGATAACTTCCCAGATATTCATGGTGCTTGTGTGCAGAACAAGACTGTAGCTTTGCTGAAACGACAGGATGTACTTGCCTCCATCAATGGAATAGTCTAGCAGCACTCCCTCCTTTCTGCAAGTTGGTCTGTGGCATGTTGTCATATTGTTTTCACTCCCAATTCTCCCCCAGTACTGTAGAAACCTAAGAGTAAATGTATATGATTACATCTGTTAAAGATCTGCACGGAGACATGCTGAAAATGTTCCAAATGCCAGCATTTTTAAGCAAGTAACTGTGCAAGTACTACAGGGCTTTCCAAAAACATTGCCTAGTAATTCTCATGGGAACTTAATAAAATTCAGCAAAGACCTGCCCCTGGGTGGGGCTAACCCCTTGCAAATGTACCAGCTGGGGACTGACTGGATGGGAGTTGCTTTGCTAGGAGTTCCCTGTGAGTCCTGCTGGAAAGAGAGCTCACCATGTGTTAACAAGGTGCTCTTATCTCATTGGAGGACATAAAAGAAGTTGATGAACTGAGGCAAGGTCAGTGAAGGACACTGGAATGGTTGGGGCTGGAACACATGCCCTGTGAGGAGAGGCTGAGGGGCCATGGCTGGTTCAGCCTGGAGAAGATGGCTGGGACTGGGAGACAGTGGTCATATACTGAGAAAATGGGAGGTTCTGACTGGATTTAACAGAGGGGGGAAAAAAATCACTCTGAGAGTAACTGAGCACTGGAACAAGCTGTCCAGTCAGACTGCAGGATCTTTGTTCTTGGAGGTTTTTATAGACCTAATGGATAAAAGCCCTAAGCCAACTGGTCTGAATTCAGCATTACCTGGCTTTGAATGTAAGGTTGGAGTAGGGACTCCCTGAGGCCCCTTCCTTCCTGAAAGGTTGTATGATTCAGTGAACTCTTTATGAATTACAGAAGTCAGAGTGCATGGCTTCATTAAAGCCACACAGTCAAGGGAAATGTTGCTGAAGTTGTCTGTGTCATGTCCTTCCTTAGCTTGCCTAAACTGACATAATTGCATTGCTCTCCTGTTAAGTCATCCTTTTCTACAGCATGGGAGTGGAGTGGGTCTTGTATGGGCACCCAGGAGAAGACAACCAGCAGAGGTTATGCTCTGAACTGAGTGGGAGACACAGCTGGTGCCTCTAGGAGTGATGCCCAGGAGACTGTGGTATCTCGCCTCTTTGCAGGACAGGAGTTGCTGATTCATGAGACGCTTTCCACTGTGCAAGGGTGAGCCTTGCTCTCTGTGACTCATCTGAAAGCATCAGTGTCTCAAGAGCAATAATCTCATTAATGTCTGCCTCAGGTAGTGCTATGCTACTGGTGACCTAGGAAGTCCCTGAGCTACAAGCCATGTTACCTGCTGCTGTGTCAGTGCTTAACAGAGTTCCCCATGAAAATGACATGGAAACACGACCTACTTTGCCCCCCGCAGGTCGAGGTCTTGAGTGACAGCCTGCCTCACAGTTGCACCTCCAAAGTACAGAGTTGTGTCTTCTGCGAGAATTCCACACTCGGTACAGGTATTTCCACCTTCTAAGGACATCCATAAATCTGGTTTAATTTCTTCATTGTCAAAGCGCTCTTTCAGGAAAGTCTGTAAGTAAGGTATGCACAGGTAATTAAGATTTTAAGTCTTTTTGATGACCACAGGTGGAACTGATCTAAACATGTTTGAAGAGCTCACGAACACTGCAAATTTTTCTCAGGATGACTGAATATAATCACTTTTGGCTGAATATTTACCCACTGAAAATGATTGGCTAAATGTGAAAATACATTAGGGCTGGATTTAACATACTTAGGAGGTAATCCATCAAACTAAAATTGGCATGTGCAAATGGGTGGATGTGTTGGGTTTGTGTGGCAAGGTTTTCATGGCAGGGGGCTACAGGGAGGTCTTCTGTATGTATGGGAGAAAAAATATTCTATATTTTTTCCCCAGCAAAACCAGTGCTGCAAAAAAATTTTAGGGTCATTGTAGTGAACATGCATTTATGCGACTGTCTGCACAAATATTTACAGTGAAAACCATCTAGAATTTATTTCTGATTTCCACTTACCTCCAGGTGCAGTGAAAGCAATTGCATAAGTGAAATCCTGGTCTTAAGGAGATAGTAGTAGAACTCTCCTAAAATTACCAGTGTTTTATCCCTAATGTCCTTAATGTGAAGGATACATTACTATTGAAAAATTGCAAACAGACAATTATATTTGACCATGTAATTAGTATTTCAGATGAAAAATAGAAGGTTATAATAATTCAAATGATATGATAACTTAAATAGTTATATTCTCTTTAGGCAGAATTGTTGTTATCCTGTTGTTTCTGTGGAAGATGTATCTATTCAGTTGTTAGCTGATGCAGAAAAAATGAGATGGCAAACACAACATTTTAAACATTTTAATTTGGGGTTCATTATATATTGTTTTCTAAATATGTTACATTTTAAATATATTTTAACTTTTAAATTAGCAGTATCTAACTAGAGTTCACTCACTTATTATTGAATAACATGAATAACAGCCAGGTGAATTAATTTTCTAACTTTATGCCACTTTCCTTACTTCAGTAAGCTCTCTCATGATAAAGACAATCTTTCTACAGATCTTGATCAGATATAACAATATGTGCAAGGGTGGTTTGGATTCTATAATGATGATTTAAACATGAACACTGAACTTTATCACAGCTTTTTATCACAGTGTTATTTGCAGAAGAACAAACGTTCTTGAATAATGCAGTAATAGTTTTGCTAAAAACTGATGAAGGGCTGAAAATGGATTTGCTTGTCTTCAAGCTGACAGGAATCAAAGCTAAATTTTCAGTGGGATCAATCCCTCCTCTCTCTCTTTCTCTCTCAGCCAAACACAAGCCAAAATAATTCTTTAAAACATGTAGTAAAATTACCTTCAGGGTCTGGGTAAGGTAGCAGTTTGGACCTGAATACCCAGGGTCACAGATGCATTGCTCATTCAGGCAGTCTCCATGACCTCTACAGTTTTCCAGACAACCAGGGCCCAGGTAGAAATTATCGATGGCCCACTGCATGTCTGAGTATTTCTGGTAGAACCGAAACCTCACGGGACTAGATATAAAGGAATGAAGAGAGACATATGTATAAACCAACTTTGCTCAGTTGAAAAAAAGTGATTAAACACAATATACTTATGACTGTACTGTCCTCCAAGCTTCCACAAGTAGTGGAGATATCTGTTGAAATTGATTTTATACATATACACAATGTAATGATCATGAATGCTGCTCGCCTGCAGTTTTCTTGGAAGAAAATGAATAAGCAGATGTTTCCCTTGTTGTGTTTCTAGGAAGGTATTCAGTCCAAGACAAAATGAGTAGAAAATTCATACTTACTTGCCCACAAGGCTTTCAGGCAGTGAGTAAGTTACTCTTTTCCATCCTTTTGTGGGAAAGAAGACAGATGGCTGTGAAACACTCCCAGAACATTTTGGATCAGCTGGTAAGCACTGAGGTACTAAGTAACTCCATGTAACACCAAAGTCAGTGGAATACTGCACATGGACCTGATTTTGTGCAAGTTTTTCTGAGGTTTTACATCCAACAGAAACCTATCAAAGAAGAGAACTTCAGTAATTTAGAATTAATTGTGGTGGTGGAGTTTAAAAAAGGGTTTGAACCTGAAAACTGACTGCAGAATTTTTGTTTGAAATGATGGCAATAACATGCCTGTACAGTACCCATCATCTGCATCTTCAATATTCTCAAGACTGAGAACAGACACCATATTGTGAATTTTGTTTTCTTCTAGTTAGCTCACATTTCTGGATTTCCAGATTATGACACTTGTGCCTTATACCCCAGTACCACATAACAAATAAAGTTAATCTCTCCTCCCATACAACTCTAAGATTTGCATATTTCAGAGAAGGCCACGGATTAGGTGAACCATCTTTATGGAGGGATGTGCAAAGGGCTCTTGCAAATTCCATATATCCCTGAGTGTATGAAGGGCAGTTTGGGTGCAGGTTTGAATTACCTTGAACTGCATGATCCAGCCTTCTGTAGGAGTCAAGTCATGGGTGACTGCGTAGACCTCTCTGCCGTCATGGCTCCCGCAGATCATGACACCATCAGGAGAATCACAAAATCTCTCAATTGAGCAATCATCATGGAATAACCAGTGTTCATTCACTTGAAAATAAATGGCAACACCAGTAATAAACAGTGACAACATAAATTAAAGAAAACAGGGAGTGATGTTAACCACTAAAGGTGATTCATGGCTTTATTCTGCAGCCTACGTGAGAATTATTTAGTATTGCTCCTGAGAATGTCAGTACCCTATCTTTCCCATGTACATAGGTATTACATTTATCACATTTATTGCTGAAAGCACCTCTGACTACTCTCTTGTATAAAACCTATAGCGTTATTTTTTAATGTTCAAGAAGTAAGGATCTGAGATTTATTTAAAACATAAACTTCTGTTGCACTGAACATTTTTTGGGAGAGCCTTTTAATAGGCATTGCCTACATGTCTGCACAAAATGTACCCCAGCACTGGTGCTTGTTAAGCCTTGTAAACATATGGAAATACATCTTCTACAAAATTTAGTTGTAAAATGTAACTTAACTTCCCTATATAATATTTTTAAAAGTTAGGAAATAGGAAGCAGATATTCAAGATATGAAATCTGCTTAGAACAACCTGGCACTTTTTAATCACTTTTTCTTTCTTTGAAAAGAAATTAGTCTTCTAAAATTCATGCCGTAAAAAATAAAAGTTGCATTACATCTTTTCACTTCATGTTTTGTGAACTGAAAGCAAAAGACCTCTGTATGGATGGGACTGTCCCTGATCGCCATCACAGTGAGACAAAGACTCCAGAGGCTCGGCAAGGTTTGAAAATTGCTGCTCTCACTGACTTCTTGCTCTTTAACCCAGGTTCACGTGGAACCTTTACCTGTAGCTTTGTCCTCCATGACCATGTCGAAGGCGATCCTGCCGGTGGGCCCTGCGTCGGCGGGGGAGCGCTCGTGCTGGGGCAGGGGAGCGCTGCTGAAGGTGTCCAGCATCACTGTCCTCTGGTCGGCTGAGCCCGAAATCAGCACGTTGTCGATGGCCCAGTCGTTCTGGTCCAGCCCATCGTGTTTAGGTTGCCACCAGCGGAACCGTGTCCCAATGGTTTTGGCATCGTAGGGAAGGAGGATGTTCACAAAGCTGAAATGCAAGGTGGAAATTAGTTGTAGGAAAGCCACAGAAGGAGGACAATTTTGATGCTCTGTGCCAGGTGCTTTGACCAGGTCCACTACCTGTGTTTCTTGGAGTACCTGGAAGCTGGGAAAAGAAAGAAAAGAGTGGGTGATCTAGCCTATGTTCTTCTATGGGAAATGCCAAAATAAAAACCTTTCTAATCACTCCCAATGTCATCCCTGGCACAGGGGCTCAGAGAGAGGTGGGAAGTGTCAGCAATCAGATTGGCATAGTTTGAGCAACCTCACTTGCTCTAGCTGTCCTTATGGGACCAAATGCAATGGTCTAGACTAGCAGAGTATGACCATAAGGTCCTAATTAAGGGAATTGTAAAGAAAGAGAACGTTGAAGTAAAATTAGGATCACTGTTTTCAACCTGGAGCATTCAGCAAATAGCAGTGTTCCATACAGCTTTATTTTTTTCCATTACAACAGTAGACAACAGTACACTTAAATCTCATGTCCAGGGTAAAGTGCTAATAATTTCTCGGTGTATTCAAATGAAATAACAAATAATGGGTCTCTCACATGCCCATTTTCTGTGAATCTTTAAAATTAGTCAGTGAGGAAAAGCTCACCTCTCATATGTGCATGATTTGAATCTCACAAATATCTGAAAATAGGGCTTGAGTGTGTCCATCCTTTTGATGGATATCTGCATAAATTCAGTTTCTCCTCTACACACCATTTTCTGACTAGTTCAAACAATGACTTTCTGCTGTTGTCAGTAAGAAACTAGATTGCAAATGTTAGCATCTTAAAGAACAGGATGAGTATCACTACAGTAGCTATTAATTTATCCTCCTGCAACCATTTACAAACCTACCAGACTGCTACAGCCTCCTAACTACTCTTGTATTTCTGGCCTAGCAGCTGCACAAATTTTGATGATCCAGCACGTGTGCCAAGGCCGTTCATAAACGCCTGCAGGACTGGACAAGCTGAACTCGCAAGGATCTGACATCCAAACCACAGCAGTAATAGGTCCCACAGGTTCTTATGAAACATTCAAGACCACACTCCTTTAGTACAGGAAATTACATAGTCAGAAAGGAGGTATCTACAAACCCGGGCTTGCTGAATTGATCGTAGAAAATTTCCATTAAGAGGCTCCAGGTGATTCCACCGTTCACAGAATACTCCAGCAGCACTCCTTGGTTGCGGTTATTAGGAGTTATCAGACATCCATACATGAAATAAAACTGGATGAATTCTGCACTGGTGAGGTTCAAATCCACTGTAACTAACATACGGCTGCAGCCCTGAAAAGCAATGAAAAAATATGTTGGCTGGCAAAACTTACGTTCATAAAAAGTGTTAGACTATGCAGTCACTCTTAATGTAACCTCATGCTCTAAAAATTCTAAATTTTACAAATTTTATTAATTATGTCAAAGGTTAAGCTAAAACAGAACAATATATATTTTTCCCTGAAGACATAAGTTCAGTTACATTCCATCTTAAAAATGCCTGTTGTGTACTCATACATATTGCTACTTATTCCTACAGCTTATGGTATTCAGTATCCATAACTGTATTCACCTTTCTTCTGAATACAAGAGTTGCAAAAATCCATGTGTAAATCAGAAGGTATTCCATGCAGAATTAACGAATCACTCATTATGTGCTAATGACTCAATTTATGCAAACCATGAAACGGCAAAGCAATTTTAACATGTGTGTTTTCCACAATCCCTAACATATTTCAGATTGCTTAGTCAATTAGTTAGTGATGCCTACTTAGTCCTAGTGGGAGGAAGTGGAAATTTAGTGCTTCTGTTAGTTTATTTTAGAAAACTTTTGTCAGTTTGAACCTAGTTATAAAACTGATGGCAGAGATCTACAAGAATAAATTTTACATGTTTCTAAAATACTGTTTTGTCATTTTTATAATCTCCAGATTATCTGTTAGCCAGCTATAGTTCAGCAGCAGTCTGGGTTATACACCTATGTATGTAGCTAACCTAGGAAATTTTACTGTGAGCTTACTCTGAAAACACCAAACTGTGAAATATCTGAAGGATGAGGCTACTCATGGATGCAATGTTCTCTAGGATGATCCTGCCTGAGCAGGGAGGTTGGACCAGATGACCCGCTGGGGTGCCTTCCAACCTTACCCACTCTGTGATTCTGTATTTTCAAGGACCGTGTGCAAGTTATACAAGTTATACAAGTGCAAATAGCTGGTTATTAATTTACCTCTGCGGTCTGATTAGAAGCCACACCAAACTTTGATCTTTGGAAGTTTTAAGTTCTATGTGGAGGCTGGGTGAGTGAAATGGAATGTCTACATACTTACACTGTGCTTTAACTTATCAGCTCCACTCCCAGCCCCTCTATAGCTCCTTTCAGGAGCACACACATTGTATCTCATTTTTCTGGCTGCAGCACAGTGAAGAACATGGTACCAGCTTTACTGGAGTGTTTCTGGCTGGCCCTAGTCTGTAGGGCCTGTCTGATACTGACCTGCAGCTAGGCAAAGAATATAATTTTTACAATTATTTTATATATGTAATATGTTATGCTGCTTTTTTTAACACCTTGCTGTTTATTTAACTTTTTAAGTGAGTCCCATTTGTACTGTCAGATGGAGTGAGCTGGTCTCTGTGCTGAACACACACCCCGCTGAAGTGAAGAGCCATCCCAGAGGCGACGGCCCCGCAGACCGTGCTCAGTTTGCCCCCGTTCACCGTCAGCCAGTTCTGGTTCGACGGGGAGCGGTTGAAGTTGTCTTTCAGTTGTGTTGGAAGGGGAGTCTCTGGCTCGTCGCAGTACAGCCCGCCCCAGTGCTCATCGCAGCTGCAGAGGAAAACAAATGCAAAAATCAGCTGGCAAAGGCCCTGCATGGAGGTTTAATCAGTGCCATGTTGTTCCACTTCGAGGTGCCATCTTATTCCGCACAGAAGCTGTCTGCATCATTTACTAGCACACAACTGGTATGTGGGGGTTTCAAACATCTGCCACATTTTGTAGTTAGTATGATACAAAAACGACTTTAGGAAGGCTTAGTATTATATATCATTCAAGCTGCTAATATGGAGCACACTCCTGAACACAGTAAAATCAGTAAAATAATACACTGTGCTTGTATGGATAAACTTAAGAGAATGTGCCAGGCCTAAGAATGTCCTGCTAATGTTAAAGTTTCTGTAAAGCTTTGGTAGATGGGTGCTTTCTTGTTGTTTCTTTATATAGTTCTCCCTTTTTCCTCCTCTGAAAAACACTCTTGTAATGTGTCAAAGACTGGATAACAGCATGGAAATGCGTTCTGCTACTATGAGATTTCACCACAGAGATTGTGTCTTGGTACTTCAGTGCTGTCAGGATAGAGAACACAATAATATGTCTGTTCTGCAGTGAAATATATTTCTAACAAATATAGTCACAGTGCAATTATACAACCATTCTCCCATTTCTGTTGCCATTTGTGGCTGGAAAAAAAAGCAATACATCCATCTGGAAGGTATTTCTGCTTGCCAAGACAGGCAAATCTGGGGAGATCTGGTTGTTGTTTGTTAGCTTTGCAGGATTCTATGTCGACTGTTATGCAGACAGTTTGAGGATCAAGCCAGTCTGCCTACCCTGGCAAACCCTACCATGGAGCAGATGCATCAGACCATCAAGTTAACACCAGTCAAAAGGCAAAATCTGGCCTTCTGAAGAACTGGCATATATCCTGCTTAGTGGACACGTTCCACTTCCAGCCCAGGTTCTCTGCACCAAGAACCAGGCTGAGAGCACAGGAACATGGTGTGAAACCCCTTGGGAATAAGGATGACAACTTCTGGGAAGCTGCAGGACTGTAGGTCCCTAGAGGGGTGTGCAAACCCAAGAGCTATCTTCTCCCTGCCTGGTGGGAGGGGAATCAAGATGCAGCAGAGGCAGCAGCAGAGGCGATGCTTTGCCACTGAGGAAAGGACTGTCTGCATTGGCCATGGTGTGGGAACAGGCAGAGGTCTGGCAGAGCCAACCCCCACACTTACCCTTCTGCTTGTTATTTCTGTTCCCAGGTGGTCCCGGTGCCCTGCTCAGTTTTAACAGGAAAAACCACCTTGCTTTGAAAATTTGTATCACAGTTTTTCCTGAAAGTTCATTAAAACGGCAGAGGAGGATTGCAATGCTGCCGTGCTGGGCAGGACAGGGAACAGATGGCACTTACACACAGTTGTCCTGGGTGCACTTCCCATGGCCACTGCACATGTCTATGCAGCCGTCCCCGATGTAGACGTTGTCGATTGCCCACGTTTGCTGCTTATCGAAAGGAGCGGGCTGGTGCCAGCGGAAACGGGTGGCTTGAGACCTTGGGAGGGAAAGAAAGACAGAAAGGTCTATTTCTAGCTAAGCTGATCTTTATTTTGACTGAAAGGAAATGTCAGTCTTGAGGCTAGGCTGCTCTTGGAAGACCTGTTTGGTACCAGCACAACTCAGTGCTGATTCCTGACAATGACAGAGTCATTCCAAGAAGAGGGTGCCCACATTTTGAGAACAGCACAAAGCACAGGTGCTTGGTAGCACGCTGAGAGTGTGAGAGGTGGGAAAGGGACCACTGGCAAAAGGAAAACCAGTGGGCCATAGTTGATGTAGTGGAGAGGACGACAGGAAGAAGGTGATACACCCAAATGGAAGCTCAGTCATAACCATATCCCAGCACAAATCCAAACTTGAGGGATAGCTGGGAGCTGGATCAAGCCAGAAACCTCCCACATCCTCCAGGTTTCACCCTGAGCCAGAGTTTTGTTGCTTCAGTCCAAGTCAGCAAACTAACTCAACTTTTTCTCTATGAATTCTCCCAACTACACTTAGGTAAGAGCAGCTCTACAGAGTGGGTTGGCTCCCAGACAAGATGCTGCCATTATAAATCTACAGGGGACAGATGAGAGAGCCCATGCAGGGCTTGCAGTGTTATCCGTGTTTTGCAGTTTCTTCCCTCCCCTCCACCCAGGGTTTCACTGGAAATGCAAAGACATGATCTGTGGTGTGATCCTGGCTCTTTTCAGTAAATCATTTTAATTTTATTGATTAAAAGGGGCTTAGCCCCCTACATGTGAATTAAGTGTCTCAGCTCCCAAGACTGATGATGAAAATCCACCCAAAACAGTCAGGGAATGCCAAAGAGCTATTCAGCTCATGCGGGTGCAGACTGTGAGTCAAGAGCTGTGAGGAGATGAATTTTTGTAACTTGTCAAAAATACCATTATAAATTCAAGGTGGTCCCTGTTTTGCTGTACAGCACTAGATGGCAGCATTGAACTTCTTGTAGTCTGTTTTCTTTTACAACTCAAAGAGAAATCACAATTACTGTAAACACCAAAACAAATAAACAGCAAAATCCCCAAGTAACAGTGTAAAAATGGACCTTTTATGATAAGGTCAATATTATTCCATGAATTATTTCTTTATGAATATGCTGCATGATCTGAACACATAACATTTTTATCTAAAGAGAAATCTACTGTGAGCTGTCTAGCTGCTCACCAAACAGCATTTTTTAAAGAAATGTAAAAATTGTGAGGAAGTCCCTTAGGAATAAAGACAAGCACCTATATCTTACACTGCCTGCTTTAGGTTTGGTGCTTCACTAACAATTTATAGAGCTGATGCTCCTATGAGAAATTGTATTTGCATTTTAAAATCAGCTCTGATTTTAGGTGTTCATTGCTTTCTACAGGCCAGAGGTTACATAGTGGTCTGGAGTACAGGAGCCCTAAAAAGCTGTGCAAACATGGGTGGTGAGCATCAGGCTAAACTATTGACTACATAGCCTGCATGTCCCTAAAACATACAAGCACAAAAAATTGGAGACACACACCTGCTATTACACAGCTTGAAATAATAAAGCAGCGTAAAAATTATACTGCATCTAGACCAAAAGACCTATTAGCTGCACTGTTCCTTATCCTAAAGCTTAACATCTCCCCTTACGAGATAAAGTTGTAATAACCTCTCTCATGCAATGCCTATCTTAATGTCTTTGGAAAATGGTATTACTTGAGCCAAAAAATACAATTATCAGATTGGACAGAAGGGCAATCTTTGTCTCAGTAGGGCATCAGACTTCTTTTGACATACACTGCTCAAAAAACTCTCTGGTTTTAAAATCACACTTATTCATAAATCTGAGTTTATCTCAGGTGGTAGCTTCTTTTCAGGTCCAAATTCAATTGGTTTGGAACATCAACCCCAGCCCTTATTTATCCTATTCAACCCCAGAAAGACTGTCCTGAATGCAAATTTACAGTCTTTGTACGAGAACTGTTGGGGTAATGGATTTTACAGACAACATGTAGTGAAGCAGTACAAAAAAAGGAAGCAGAGAAGATCAGTGCTGGGAACAACTCCTAAAAAAGTACTATTACTTGACATAATTGCACTGAAGATAAGGAAGAGCCTAGATGCTCCAAATGATTAGTAGTAGAGCATGGACTTTTCCACTACTAATTTCAAAATGTGTGGAAACTCTATAGGTGCTCTTGGTACAACTGCTAAAAAATGAATGTCTTTGTTTCCAAACTCACATGTGCATTAGCTGGCATCTTTCACGACAACCTTCTGAAGGCTCTGCCTGCACTCTGGTACTTCTGTGCCTGTAGTTGGCTCAGCCTAAGCCTATGTGAGGAGACTGGGCTCAGCAGGAGGAGCAAAGTATCAGTTTGTGCTGAGAGCCCAACACCCTCTTTACCTGTGTTTGCCTGGCTTTACTCTGGGCTTTGTCAGATATCTCCGTGCAGGGGACAGTCACAGCTGTCACTGCAAAACAGCACATCTAGAAGGATGTCAGCTGGAAGGCTGAACTACCCAGTTGTCCCTAGGTGGATCTTTTAGACAAACAAGTAAAAAATCCAGCAGTTTTCAGGGCATTGTAGAAAACATGGCAGCACCCCCAATAGCACTGTCATTCCCAAACAGCTCCTTTCACTGCAGCCTCCCAACAAATCCCACAATTTTTCTTCCCTCAAAGACAAAAGAATGTGGGAAAAGGAAGAGGAGGTGGAAATGGGTCATGTGTATAAACAATAAAGAGAGCATCTAAGCTGAGAGAGACACAAAGGATACAAGGAATGCACAGAAAAACAAGAAGCCTGAAAAGTGCTATATTTAAAACACACAACAACAATAAGCACAGGGTGCAGTGGGGATTCAGCCAGTCCAATTAGCCACCCAAACAACCAGAATTTAGTGAGGCTGATGATAACGTGATTCTTTATAGTGTTCCCTCTGTTCCTTGCTAGAACAAGAATTTCCTATCTATAAATAAGAAAAGTAAACACACAAACACAAGAGCTTTGCAATTTTTATGCAAAGCAGGATGAAGCTTCATTTACTTACACTTATTTGTTGCTGAATACATGCATCAAACAGAAATGCAAGGTATTATGCAATTACTTTAATGCTATAATGCGTCACGATGTTATAAATACCTAGTTATGCATTTCGATTTATTCTGCAGAAAACCAAAAGAGATACCTCGTATAGGGAGGCAGAGGCAAAGTAACCCGGGTCCACTTGTTGAAAGTGTCCGAAATGAGAATCCTCTGGAGATGGTACTTGTTGCATTCCACGTTAGTGGGAAGACAGTCTCTCAAAATTGGGTGCCAGGAGAGCCCAAGGTCCACTGAATATTCCAGTTCAATAGCTAAGGGTGGAAAGATGGTTAGTTACTCAACTTAGAGACTTACATCCATAGTTCTACAACAAAGTGCAAGCCTACACTGACAAAATAATCACTCAGACTTTTCAAACCCTTGTGTCAGAAGCACAAAGCCACCTCCTTTGGTGAGGATACATTACATGTTGCTCAGCAAGTATAGCTCAGGAGAAGTCTGCAGCACATCTCTGCATCTGCCACCTACCTCAAGGGACCACAGGTGCAAAGACAAAATCATCTGTTAAGTTGCCAGGATTAAGTCAAGCCAATTTTTGTCACTGCAGCATGCAAGAAAATGATGTGACAGCATCACGATCACCAATTTTTTTTGTTTTTCAGGCTGAAGAGTGAGATTCAGCTGGATGTAATTGCTGTTAAGGCAGAGCAACACTCAAACTTTTGGCTCTGTCTCAAGATGGTTTAGTCACTCTTCCACCCTTCCTCCAGACCAGCTCATTTCATTATCCAGCATAAACAATTTTAATTTGAGTTTGTTAGTCAGTGAGCTTGTTTTCATTCAAACAGTCTGGCCACATTAAACTAATGTATTCATTTCTCAGTGAAAGTCAGCAATTTCCTTGTTTTCATGTCTATGGCTTATAAACTTTTATTATGCAAAATAAAGGTTAGTCAAGCTCACTAAATACTTCAGGTTAAACTTCCATGCAGCCATTAAAAAGTAAATAATGATAGGCACAGGACTGTAACTTGAAGTAAATGTTCCAGCTGCCAGGCATTCTGGCTGTGTAGAACAGGAGCGTGGTTTGCAGCGACAGGGGTGATAAATCTGTGATCTTTTTTTGATTACTACAGACCCATTTCTTCTACCCTCATGCACAGGGAATGACCCTTAATCACCCAATCAGTCCTACTTGATGTTTCAGCACAGAAGACGGTGCTGTAGAAATACAAGGACAAGTGGATACAAACAAGGGTAAGTGAGTTTTTAGTGTTAAATCTCCCTCATCAAAATGAAGCACTTTACTCATCGTGACTGGAAGCATGATTAGGTAGTGTCCTGCCTAATTTAATATGAAGTTAAGATAATGGTAAGTGTTGTAGACAACGACACAAAAAAAAAAAAAAAAAAAAAAAAAAGGAAAGGAAAAAGAAAAAAGAAGGAATTGTTTCTATGTCAGTATAGAGGTCAGCTGCCAAAACACTTTTAAATGTACAGATGATCTTAGGACGTTGCAGTCTTTTTAATACCAAAAGAAAAATATGTTGTTAAGCATGTGAGAAGCTTCAGATTAGCAAAATTAGAGAAGCCACTTCGGGGACTCCCTGTAAAATCTTTTTACATTTTTACACATAATTCTAGAGGAATTGTCAGCAACCCAGTGGATTAACACATACCACATGATGGTTATTATATTCTCCTCCTCATAGAAAACGCCTGTACTCCAAAACCTACCATAAAAGAATGCAATTTAAGATACACAAACAAGCATTCAAAAACTGGAAAGACTTATTTCTTGTGCACCTTAACAATCACATAATGAGCCAATTTTTAATTTCCATGTGATGCGTACTGAGAACAGAGCACATTTTTATTTATCTGTGTATCTGTATGTATATATGTGTATATGCACATTTAAAGTCTGGCTCTGCACTCAACAGACATCATATGGAAAAAAGGAAACTACATAATTAAAAATCACATGTGTACATAAACATATATGTACATATATATACATATATACACACATGCATTTGTCTATGCACACATTCCTAGATGGATAAATATGTATCTATACATGGTTAGTGTTTCATATGGAAGATACAAATTTTGGCAGTTGATGCTGCCTTAGCAGTGTCAGATGTATGTTGTTATAAATGATTTCTTAGATATAGAAGTACAAGTGAGATCAGAACTGCGACTTCCTACACCAAAAATGCAAAACCACAAAGCGAGAAACATATACTGGGGACACCCAGTTGCTTATTAGTGAATGTTATATACTGGTGAATGGATTTGAGTAAGGCAGCTGTTAGTCTTGTTCTATAATGGACTGAACTGCAACTTAAACGCTCAGAGGGAGTAATAGACTTCAGTTTATCTTAGGCTTCAGACACCTAGAATAAAAAAGTTGATGTTACAATTTCTAACAGAAGCATGCAGCTTTCTTTTTTTTCTCAGTTCTTGTTACAATGAATAATGGAACCAGAAAACAAATGAACTTTCCTCTACAGCAGAGGAAGAGTAAGGGCAGAAAGTACAAAGAAGTCATTACCATAACAGGAGTCTGTGACAGAGCAGGATGCTGCAAAATCTATTTGCAAGAAAGAGTCTTCATTGACAACAATGTCAGTGGTGACAACGTAGCGAGTGCTGGCTTTCTCAATGAACACCAGAGCGTCCCCAGTAGAGCCACAGACTGGCATCTTTGTTCCACCAGGATGGAGCAGCCACTTTCTGCTATCCAGTGTGGTGAAATCATCTTCCAATACTGTATTGCCAGAGATATTTCCTCCAATAAGAATCTGAAACATTAGGCGAGGAATTGTTATTGAAAAGAAAAAATGTCTATAACTCTTCACAAGCATACACGTGACTTAGCAACCTGGAGGAGGAAGAGATGTGCCAGTCTATGTATATATATTCTGCTGGTCCAAAATGGACAAATTCACTTAGTAAAGAGTTTAGGCTATGAGGAAGGGGAATATCTCTTTCCTGTCATGGAGATTGGCTCAGCTATACAAATCTGAAGTTCAGGGAGAGGAATTCCATCCTTGATGAAATGAAACTGTTCACAGAAATAAATGTTAGTAGAAGCAAAGCAATTGCATTGTTGTTTTTCCTACTGACTGTTCAGCTCTACTGGTACGCTACTATCAGGCTGCATCTGCTGATAGAGGTGGGGAAATAGTCTCTGTTTTGCCACTGACTGCAAGACATCAGCATTTTACTATTCAACAGGTAGAATGAATTTTCATTTGTTACTCTGAATTCAGTTTCAGACTGTTCTGAACTAATATAACTATACTCAATGAAGATACAGAAATGGGAGAAGGAGGATTTTTTAATGTCTAAAAGGAGGGATGGGAAGTAAAATTCTGTAACCATAACATTAAAGTGGCTGGGTTTTTCCTAATAATCTGAACAAACTTCTTTAAAAAGAGCATTCATAAATATTTAAGCAAGTTGAACTTGGACAGCCCAATAAGACTACTAAGAGCACAATCACTTTAGTGGGGTTTCTTGTGATTTATATGAAGTCATACAAAGTAATATAATAATCTTTATAGAAGCAAATACCAAAGATGAAACAAAACCTTGTTTTCATATAGATTGATATTTTTCTATAGTTTTTTCCTATTACATTTTACCAAGCCAATTACATAGTTGGATACATTTTAAATGAAGGGTTTTGAAGTTTGAAATCAGACTTGCATTTTGCATGGTAAGGCCTTCTGCAATGTGAACCTGAGGCTCTACCCACATATAAAAGACCTTCCTAGCTTCAAAACAGGCATTCAGTAGCCTGCATGGAAACGGCGCATTAAAAACACGAGTTCAGCAAACAGTACTCGTGCTCTAAATATCTTTTTACAAACAATTTTTGCTTTTCTCAGTGAAATGATACATGCCAACAAAAGGGAAACATTAAGACCAAAAAGCAGCTTAAAATTGTGTTAAACCCAATCCCTGCCCTGCAAGGATTCCTTACCTGGTCGATTACCCAGGGGCTGTAGAAGTGCCCATTTTCAGATGGTTGCCACCAGCGAAGCCGAGTGGAGCTCGAACGGGCCTTCAAGGGAATTTCCAGGGCAATGTATCGTCCCACATTGCTGGAGTTACTGAAGAGGAATTCCTGGAGAAGGCTCCATGTGAGGCCCCCGTTGAGCGAATACTGCAGTAGCACAGGCTGGCTCCTGGGGTCAGGGACTCCCTTGCCACATCCCAGTCTCATGAAGAACTGCACAAATCTAACAGGGGGAGCACTTACTGGAAAGGTTTATTTTCTACAGCATCCTACACAACAAACTGGAGAGTTTGTCTGTTGACTAGCCCTGTGATTTCTTGCTGTAAGAGTCAGCTTTAGGAGATCTTATGATTTCCTTTGCAAAGCTTCCAGAATATAAGTAGACAGACAGGTGGGATGACCAAATTTCATTTTGCCTGTGTAGTAGTTTGCCAGGCATAAGAGGCTGAACAAAGCTGGCCGTTTATGTTTTGAGCCTTTGTCTGCATAGCAGATGGTGTTGCGAGTATCAGAAACATAATCCTGGGTGAAATTTTTATCCCTGCATCCCACGAGTAGAGATTTTAGTGGCAGAAAAGCAACGGTGCTCTAAGTAGATCATAATTTGCTAGGAAGTTGCTGAAATGCTTAAATTCAAAATAAGCATCCCAGTTTTCCATTGGCATAAACCAGAGAAAATATGGACAGGAGAACAAAGCACATTTCACTTTCAGGTGTCATTTTGTCCATTTAGTCAGCCTAGGAAATTTGTCTAAATTACACCGTTTAAATGTGCCGGCTTCCCTGAAGCCAGCCCAAGCCACCCAGGGACACCAGTGCTTTCATCCCCCAGTTAATTGGCTTCTCCAAAGCAGCACAATAGACTTGTATCAAACTGTGAAATTCTTCCCGTCAGCTGATGCTCATAAATAGCTCTACTGTGCACTTGGAGTGGAGGGAACTGCTGCTGTAATGATATTTACTTATTGGACTTGCAGGGATATTACAAGTATTAATTCATGTTTGCACAGTTTTTGCACAGCTTAAGAGTGTTGTATCTGTTCTAATTATTATTGCATTAGTGCTGCCTGGCTCATGGTTAAATGAAGTGGAGCAAAAGAAGTTTTGTATCAAAAATCTTTTTCTGGTTTGATCTGCAGGTAGATCCGCTGGGAGTGGAGGCTGCAGAGGTACTGGGCAGACAAAGCTTCAATAAAACACCAGACCTAGAAGTCAATTAATTCTAGTCCTCGCTGCGAGTCACAGTTTCTCTTGCTACTATATATAACTGCTTTCACTATAGATTATATCCACCTCCATGTACCAGACATAACATATTGCTTGTGCTGTAAAGGAGCACTGGGTACCCCCATGGATCAACATATCAACCCTAATGGATTTGCTTCACTGCTGGCAAGTCTTTCTGCCTCCTCAGATTTACTCCCACATTCGCCACATAATTCAAAGGAAATAAACCCAGGTGACCTTGTCTCTGTTGCATCTTTCTGTGCATTGCTGTTCTTTCATCTCAATTTTTACTAATGTAGTAATAACCCACTCAAATATAGGTAACAATGTCTGGCAGATAAAAAGCAATTTTAAATATCTCTGTGCTCATCCCACAGATAATTTGCAAAGGCTCTGCCTATTTTGAAGCGGAAAACCAAAGTTTTTTTGTAAATATAGTAATGCTAAAATGTCTGGATATTCTTCTAGTAATTCAGAATTGAAAGGCATTGGATCAGTTGTGATACCTGAAATATTCTGCCCCTACTGATATTCCATGCTGTGCAGTTTTAGCTACTGGTACCCCCATGACGGCACTATACTGTCCCCTGTGTTAAATTTAACATATAGATATGATGGCAGTGTGCAGTGGATTGCAGAGTCCACTTGATTTCAGTCCCCAGGTGCTGAGCATGGTTTGCAGCCCCAACAGACAACTGCTTGCCTGGGTACTTGGGGATCTCCTCATAAGGAAAGGGGAAGTTTTAATGTGAATACTGGGTCTAGTACCCTTAAAAAGTGCTTGTTCTCATCATTCCTGGCATAGGCTGAAACCTCTCCCCAAGTCCTGTGCAGAACTTGGCACATTTGTGTCACAGCCCTGTTGTTGTGCTTTGCACGTGGCTCATAGAGTCAGTCTGGAAACGAAGAAAATCCTGCTGCAATTACTTGAGGTTACTAAAGAGCAGCTCCCAGCAACACCGTTGCATTCTGCCTTATTGTACAGAAGAGAACATACAGTTATTTGTTGATATCTGCTATTTTTCATAAGCATGTACAAGAAATTGAATGTTCTGCTTTGTTTTCCTAAGACAGAAGTAATTTATCTCCATATAACACCTTGAGGTCAATATATGCAAATCCAGCTACAGACTGTCATGAAGAAGAGATAAATGACAGTTCTTTGAACATGAGGAACAAGGAAAACATCATTTAGTCTAATGGAGCAACTTACAAGATTGTATCTTTTGTTAAACGACCTTTAAATTTCAGAATAGTCTAGGAAATCAAGTTAGTGCAAAGAGCTGAGGTTTGTATTTACCAATTTCTGGAAAAAGTTTGCTGTAAGGAATCTTACAAATTACAGGGATCCTTAATATTACACAGAATTGAGGGTTAGCTAAGTGCTGATATAAAAAATACAATGGTTAGATATTAGGCATCTTTATTCATCATGATGCTTTACAATTAAACCATTATTTAAAGCTTCAATACCAATGCTGACAAGAAAAAGTAGATAAAAAGCCTGTTAAAGTGTTTCCCAGAGAACATTAGAGAGGATTAAGGTGTTTACAAGAGACCAGTGGAAAGGTGTCTTGGAGAAAATGCAGTCTCTCCAAAGTAATAATATAAGGATATAAGCTAAGATACTGAATAAATTAGAAAATAATGCCTGTTTGTTAGCATGCTCACAATTAGAACAGAGTTTAATTTATATCAGTGTAAAATTTTAATGTGGCTGGCTTAGAATGTCTCACTCATCAAATATCTCCTCTGCAGGCTGTAACAATGCAACATAATTTGTAAATGCACTAAAATATTTGGTTTTCAGTTGCTGGTGACAGCTTGTTGGGAATTTCTCAGTTAATTACTGAGAAAAAATTGTGCGCAATAAGAAGAAAGCAAGCTTCAGAAATAAGGGAATTATGAGATGACAAATGTAAGAATTATACTTCCAGTGGATACTCCTGTTTCAGCAATGGCTTGTAATGCACCTGACTCTTAAGACATGCAATCGATTTCTCATGTATTCGATTTAGGAAACAAAAACTTGCATAAACTCCTGAAGGTGGGGCATCAGATCCTGGCATTCTTATTCAAGGGTAACAGTAACATTTAAATGGTCAACACAATTGCTAAAGTTAAATTTAATTTAAAATGATAATAGTATTTAAAATGGAATATTTGCTTGTGTAAGGACCACAGAATATGTCGGCTTGCCTTTACCATAGAAGTATCACATATGTATTATTCTCCAGTATGTTATTTCCTCAATGAAATCCTGAAAGAACTTTTGAAATTGTGTTACCTGGCTTGTGACAAATCTAGGTCTCGAGTCATCAGCATACGCAAGCCTTCTTCGTTAAAGAAAAGGTTGTTTCCTCCAGACATGATACCACATTTCCTTGATGGCTTTCCACCACTCACAAGGAGGAATCTATCCGACTCCAGCTGACCTGAATACACAGTGAATACATATTTATGATTTACTCTGAAGTGTTCCTACTGCAAGAGTATTACTTCCAGAGGAAGAGAGATGAATTAAAAATCACATGCTGACTGAAGAAATATTCAATGTTTCCGTTGCCATGCATTCTAGAAAGCTGACACAAATCAAAACAAAATAAACAAAATAAACCCATACGTATGAAGTTTGGGTTCTTAGTTTCCAGATATTCCCAAGATTTTCTACTTTTCTTCATTTTTCTTAAGATAACAACAAAGCACTCAGGTCTATAAGGAAACTCTGGGTACTATGCGGTAGCACGCAAGTAAGGGCTGGCAAAATTTAAAATGAATAGCAGCACCTGTGAAGGGATGAGTTGGGTTCACAGGTGCTGCTTTATTCAAAACATGCTATTCTTGCCGTGCCTGCTAGTGGGGGAAGCCTCGAGGGGGCTTTAGAGCTGTGTGTGTGAATGCTGAGTGTGCCCAGGCATGCACGAGGCTTTGAATTCTCTCCTGTCATCCCTCTCTTGGGGTCTGCTGTGGCTGCTCAGCAGTGGCCCCCACGGCTGAGACACACAGTCTGCTCTGAAACCATGTTTGCTGTAGGAAGGCCTGTTAGATTTCCCTTGTAGTGAGAAATCACCCAGCCTTAAAGCCCTCCATTGTGTGCTTCATTTGCACGCGTTCTGTCTGCGCGAAAGTCAAACTACCATCAAAGCATAATTTTCTTCTAAAATTATTTTCCACCTGCAGAGTTTCAGGAAATTCTGTTTCAATTATGAATTTGTATTCCAGCTCTAACACCATATTAAATATTCACAGACCGTGCTTGCAAATGACATCTAAACTACTCAGTTTGTGGCAATACCCCCACAGCATAAATCATATTCAGAAGCATGCAGGGGTGAGGAGTTTTTTCCCTTCAACCCTGGGTTCCACTAGGATGGACAGGCAGACTTCAGACCCCACCCCAAAGGAGATACCTTCAAAATCATCCTTAAGGAAGTCAGAGTTCTTGGTACTTATTTTGCAGGTTGGCCCAGAGTACCCGGGGTCGCAGATGCACTTGGTGCCGTTGACGCAGCTGCCGTGCCCGTTGCACATCTCCTCACACTGCGGGCCAATGTACACGTTGTCAATGGCCCAAGTCACAGGCTGGGATCCAGCAGGGTAAAATCCTTGGTACCACCTGAACCTTGCCAATCTGAAAACGGCATAAAGTGTACTTATTTTAAATAATAGCTCCATCTTTTTTTGTATTCCATATAATGTACCATACTATGCATATACATTATCCTTTCTGTTGGGACTGGATTGATAAATAGCTTAATTCTAGAAACTGACTGCTAGATCTAAGTTCCTTCAGTACCTCATGCATCTTTTTGCTGATGTTCAACCCAATACTGACAGAAATAAAAATACTATTCATTAGTTGTATTACCAAAACTGAATGACAGACTTGATTTTCAGGTTTTAAAATCTAACCCCTCTTCTCTCCGTCATTCACGGGAAGGATGAATGGCTGCAGCCTGATGAATTTTCTCCTGCTTTGGTGTACAGTGCCTGGGGCAGACCTGGCCACTTTCACCCTCTCCTGGAGAGTGAAATCCTACTTCATGCTTCCGTCCTGCCCCCAGGGGGAGACCACCCGTGGAGGTGAAGTGGTAGGATCTCACCCTCAGTTACACAGAAAGAAAACACGATCTGTCATGTCACTAGGTATTCAGCTTGGTTTTGGGTAGCTTAATCTTGAACTAGACTGATATAGCAAGTTGTTAATCTAAACTATATTCTCCTTTGGGTGCTGTTCTGTCATTTTTAATTTGCCTCCTAAGTGCTACTTGCATCAATGTTGCATATGAAATGGAACCAACTGGGGAAGGAGGGAAAACAAACTGAGGTGGGGAAAAGCACTCGAGAGACTAATTTTATTCCCAGTTGAGAAAACATTTTAGGGGAGGAAGGAAGCCAGAAGAATAAGAAGGGAAAAGCACTTAATTGCCTTGCATGTTTAATGTCTTGTTAAAGATATCTAAATTCAGCAGGTTAATCTATTGCACGGGTAGCTGACAATTTCTTTTTGGTCTTGATTTGCTAAAAGGCAATTTTTATGAGGGCATTTAAGTGACAAGGGATAACTGATGGGTGAGGACATTACTTAGAGTTTCAAGAAAGACCATGGTCCAGCTGGAAGTAAAAATCATTGACTTTAGTGCGCCCTGGGCTGAAGGACACAAGTGTGAGCTGGAGGTGTTGTAAGCTTCTCTTAGTAGATCTGTGCCTCACAGGTTGGATTTTTTTCCCTGAGACAGATCAGCTCCTTCTCTGAGGCTCACTGCTGGCGAGGGTGAAGCACAACGTGGTGTGCCTGAAGCAGAGAAACTACTGGTCTTGCAGAAGTCGGTTGGGGTTTCTTCTCTGTCTCAACAGTCCCTGGGCTTTTCCTTCAGAACATAACTGGAATACTAATTATTACTTAGAGCTGTCTGCTGAGGACATCAACATATATATATTGATTTCCAAAATTACATATGTAGTGGAAATAATTAAAAATGTCTTCATCTTCATTTAAATGTAACCACTTGACATGTCAGGGATGAAAAGTCTGGGATTTTTTTTTCCAGAATTATATAAGGGGTCAGCTTTGGAGCTTTGTTCCTGGCTATTCCAGTGGATTCTGGCAGAGAAAACCTGCCTTCAGCCCTCTGGCCCAAGAATTTCACGCACTGAATATTCCATGGAAGCTACTCTGCACTGCTGGGTTTGGCTGGCCATCAGCAACGGGCTCCTGGTGTGTTGGGGAAGGAACAGGAGGGAAGGTAGGCAAACAGGACAGAAACATTCAGGAACAGATACCATCAAAATAACTTGAAGGTTTAAATCAGTTAGGAGTGTGCATAGCCAAAATTTTCATTTGAGGGATGCGTTGATGGTTGGGTAAAGGGTCAAAGAATGCTTTTGTGCAAAACCAGAAGCACAAATGAGCTGCTGCAAGAGATGGTTACCTATTCCATGCTTGAAATGTTAACTGTCATAAACCAGAAAATTCAAGTTTAAAATTTAAACATTTTCTTAAATTATTAAACATGCAGGCTTTCCAAACTTGGTTCTCATCTTTTATATAGGTCTTTTCATACTTTCAGAGGCACATATGGGGTCACTTATTTAGTGGAGGGCCCATCGCATGCAGTACTTTCATAAACAGTCTCATCGTTGCATAGACTCATAAAGTCTCATAGTTGCACAGCTCATTTTCATTTATACATGCTACAGTTTAATCATTAATGATGTGATATTTTACATAAAGTGAGTTGATGCTAGAAGACAGTTTCCCCTGACAAAGTAAACAATACTGTTTTTACTTTGAAAAGTTACATATCATTATGCCTGCTAGTACATATTGTTTTTTTATGCTATGTGTTATCATCCAACCTGGTTTGTTCCACAAACTTAAGGTTTCTAGTGACTGAAGCAGTTAATTTCCTAATCAGAGAATTTTACAGATACACGAGACAGTGAGTATTTAGATCAGACCATTTCCTCACACTGAAGTAGAAGTAAGTTTATACGAGATCATATTTTACTGTATTTTCTAATGAAGCTCAAATTTCATGCAAGAATATCATTGGTGAAGTTAAATGGCTAATGCACTGCTTCAAAGAACATCTGAAGCACTTCAAGAACAGTCAGTTTTGTATTAATTTTACCATGCAGCCCACTTCCATTAAAATGCCACCAATTAAATAGATGGACAAATAGGAAATTACCTGTGGTTATTCTACATTAGCAATGAGGCATAATTTGTTTTGAGGAACCACCTGGACACATTCAGGGCAAAAAGCAGAGAGAAACTGGTCATACAGCCTGCTCTAGTGCCACAGTTCTTATGCACCACCCTTGTGCTGGGAGAGCATTTTGGACGAAAAACAGAAATGAAAACAAAGCAAGAAGCAGCTGGGCAGGAACAGAAGCTGGACACTTACCCACAGAGGTGCAGTTTGCCGAAGTGAATGACCTCCCTTCTCCAGCCCTGGGTAGTGCCTGCATAGTAAGTGCTGCTGGGGTGGTGCTCAGTGGAGCAGAGGGAGCTGAGGTGGCTGCTGCTGCTGTAGCACAAGGGGAGCAGCAGGTGCCAGGTTGCTCCCAGATCCCGGGAGAACTCCAGCCTCACCGGGTCGGCAGAGGAGCTGTCCGTGGTGCAGCCGATATTGATCTGGGGGCCAAGACATTAAATGCAGAAGATGACACAGGGCAGGCTGTGGGACTCCTCGTCAGGAAAATAGTGGGTTGGGAACTCATTTAACAGCTGGGATGATGCACTCAGGACATGTAGGTGAACATGAACTCTTGCACATTGCCCTGCTGTCCATGGGTGTATTACACCCTGGCTCATCATAAAATGAATGTGATATGAAATCCCCAACTACTTCTACTAAGAGAAAACTAAAGTTAATTGGACAAAATCCCAAAAGAGAGATCCAGCTAACACTGCTGGATCAAATACATCAGCTCTTGCAGTCCCCTGGCAGGTACTGAAGTAATCACAGCACCTAAAAAATGTGCATTTTTAAAACAAGAAATATTAAAATAAAAAGTGCAAATATAAATTTTTTGTTAAATTGCTGAGCTGCACTATGGTCCTATTTTATGTTACACTTCCTTCTCCTGCCAAAAAAAAAAAAAAAAAAAAAAAAGTTTGTGCTGCAGGATGTGTGCTGTATCCCTTTAATATATTCAGTGTTCATACTCACTGTCCATTTGCTCATGTATAATGGCAAAGCCTTAAGACACCAATAAAAGAGTATCATAACTGGATAGGATTTATATTCAGTGTCACACAAAAACTTAGTTTGGCAGTGTCAGACTTCTCAGGGTGTGCTTACAAAATTCCTGATGTGGAGAACAATAGAAAAGGCAGAAAACTGACACTGAAAACCAGTTCTACTTCTGAAAAAAATACAAAATGTTTTGTACAGAATCTGAAACCTCTTAAGACATATTTTCTGCATGCATACAATGTAAATTAGTCTGCTTTTCTTTTACACTGATATTATGATGTTCTTATAGTCTGTATAAAAGAAGAATTAGTTCCTTTACAGGATAACTCTGTCATATAAAATAAGATGTACTGTACTTACCATGCAATAAATAAATGATGAAATACAAAACCTGTACTAAAACTATGAAACATTTTGGCTTTTTTATATATCTTTGTAGCAAATAAGTGTCTTTCTAACATGCTGTTCTGTAATGAAAATCTACTTATTTCCAAATCCCAGTAATACTTAGAACTGTGTATGAATGTTGAAAGTGTATCCTGCATCAAATTTCCTTCATCACTCTTCAGTGCATATGAGTCCCATCAACCTACATTTGACTAGAAGGGTTGTCTACTCATCTGGAAGCTTAGAGAAATGCTTGACCCAATATAGGTTTTGACTCTTGAGACACAGAGAGAAACTCTACTGCATTATGCATAACTCCTTCATTTACACTAATGTTCTCAAAAACGTGAGCTGAAAACGATGTTCTTACCACATATGGAAGTAAACATGCAGATTTTATGAGGTTAATGCTCTGAAGACTTATGAATATCTTAAAGTGACCTCAAACATTTTTGTTCTACAGGCAGTAATCTATATTTTAAAACAGAAAATGGTTTACATTCAATAATTTATGAATTAGTTGCATGACAAACTGAAGTGTGCATGAGTACACAGCTAAACCCAGTTTTCTTGGAAAACCCTTAGTATCCTTTTAGTAATCATTTATAAACTCATATAATTTGCTGTTTAATGCTTCAACATGCTACATCTTTGTTAAAAGAAGCCTGGTAATTGTGTCATGGCAATTTACATGCCAGACTCTTTTACAATTTCTTAATGACAATATAATGACCTCTCTAAATTAACACATAGTAGGCTAAATGGTTACTCCCATCAGTAGCTCCCCTAGGCAATACACAGTTTAGATTTTAGGATAAATCAGAAACACAGTTTAGTTTAGAATCTGTGTTGTCATTGGGGTACCTGTTTCCACTGACTGTATGAGAAACACAAAAATATGGTCCTTATTCATAAGCTTCAGTTAACTCCCTGAGATGGGATGACTTCAGGCCATCATAACCAAACAAACAGCTTCATCTAGTGTGTCTGTGATGTGCTCAGGAGCAAAAGCAAAGCAGAATCTTGTCTCTCTGAGAATGCACAACAGTTCAGTTAAGCCAGCAAGTAGGAAAATTTATTTTCTGCTGTCACAGATGATGTTGTGGCTCTCCACTGGATGCTGTACTCTTATTGAACAGGCCGTGGAGTGACAATTTGGACCTTCATTATATTTTGCTCATCATTTTGCCTGCCAGTGCTGACTCCCCAACTCATAGGACATGGACTTTAACGCTATCAGTGTGAGTGTATAGGCATGGACAAAGTAGTGATTTAGGCAAGAAAGTAGAAGACTTTGAGGCAGAAATCTCCCTCATCTGTGCATTAAAAGCATCATGATACACCCAGATGAGGGAAAGTAATGTCAGAGCAATTACAGGGGAAATCAGACAGGGTTCTCTACTTGGCAATCATAAGAGCTGGGCAAATACAACAGAGCAGAACGTGGAAGAGCAGAACTCATGAAACCAAAGGCAAAATAACTTTCTGAGGATGGATACCTCAAATTGGATGATAGTATTTTCATTTACACTCAGGTCCCGTGTGGTAATGGAGTGCTCTCCAACTTCATTTGAAACAAATACCATAGCTGAATCTTCTTCCCTGTAAAAAAAGGAAAGGAATACTTTACACTCAGTTTATTACACAGCCACTTCTTCCTTATGTATTGCTGAGAGATGCTTACGGAGCTCTTTTAGATGAATATGGGCAATAAAGCCCAATGTTTCCACCAGGATAGAAAAACCAGTTATCCTCTTTAGGACCGAAGTCAAAGGTATCCAAAAGGATAATGGGATTCTTTAAGTTATTTCCATCAATAATGAGGTCATCAATAATCCAGATTTCTTCTTTTTTGCCTACAGAAAAAGAGAAATACTGCTATTAAGACATAACACCACTGTTATTAGAGGGCAGAACAGCAGCCAGTATTTATGGATTATGTGGAGAAGGGGGTGAAAGACTGGCTTCACTATTTTGATTTTCCACTAAAATGGAAATGGAAGATAGAAAGTTTTCACTTTCCATTAAAATAGTCCCCATACTGCTCTACAGTCTGACCCAACAAAATTAACTTTTATTCCCTAAATTTTATGGAAATCACAGCAAACTGAAGACTGAAAAACATATGTTGAACAATTATCTTCTATTTAAATCACATTTACTTTGAAACTCTATCAATCATCGATGTCTTCTTCAATTAAGAATCATCTAAATGGGCAGTTGCTATATAGCCCAAGCAGCCTGAAAGTGCAATTTCATTCCACAACTTTTTCCTTGCACTCAGAAGCTTGTGTTTGCCTGGGAAGAGCTCTTTGGCAGAGAGGAAAACTCTGAGTGACCTTCTTTCCAATAGATTATGTATTCATACATGTTGGAAAATTGCTGTTTTCAAACTGGAGAGGAAGGATTACATTGAGAGATCTTTTGTGTAACTTTTTTTCATCTATCTAAAAGTGTTTGAGTTGATCAGAGAAATTTGAAAGGCTTCTTTTTAATAAAATTTCTACTTAGGGATAATGTCAGCAAGAAAAGTATAGATAGTAGTTTTAGGCCGGATACATCAGCAGAATGAACTGGAACTGGATTGTCACGACCAGATTTAAATTTGGGGTTTGTTTTTGATAGAGATGTGCTAGGTATTTGCCTGCATAGAATAAATTGTTGCTGTTTCACCAAGTCTAAATGATCCCTTAATGTCAGTTTCTGCTAAGAAATGAGCTCAGAGTAACTGAGAGCAGAGGAGAGCTTTCTTCAGCTGTCACATCTCCTGTAATCAGGAGGAATGAGCTGCATTCCTCTTGTGGTTTTCTAGTCCTTTACAATTTAATCAAAAGATTAACTGCTCACTACATACTCTTTCTAAATGGGTTTTTAATGCCTAGTTAATTCTGAGTAAGGTAGGCCTAGTTTGCATTTACACCTGGGACACTTTTGTATAATTGGAGCATCCTAGTGGGGCCTCAGTGTAAATGAGAATAGGGTCCATTAAAAATAATGAGAGGAACCTGAGTTAACTTTATTGGTGTTGCTTGATTGCCCACTCCCTCCAGGGCCAAAGCTGATAGTCTTCTGTGCACAATCAAGGGATATCAGGTTAAGGTACTTTCACTCTAAAGCATACAACAGCTTTGTATGAACAGTAAACGTAATCCCGTGGTAATTTTAATTGAAGGAGTTCAAAGACAAAAAAATACGAAAAACATGATTTAAGAGCCTCTGTAACTCTTCAGTTCAAAAATCCCAGCCTGCTACAGATGCTGAGCTGTGCAAGTGTGGACCTGGATTCCCATGGGTGTCTCTTCCTTACCGTTGTTGTAAGGTTGCCAGAGCCTGAACCGTGTCGCGTTGTTTTGGGCTGCGTAGGGCAGAGGAACGTTAATAAAGAGGACATCTGTAGTCTGTGTGAAGTAAAACTCATCTATCAGGTGCCAAGTGATGCCGCCGTTGACAGAATATTGCAGCAGGATGGAGTGAGACCTCTCGGGGGTGCCTGGAGCAGAGAGGACATGGATTTACCTTCACTAAAATCTGGTGAGTTACAAAAATGCTTCTCCAAGTATAAAAACAATGAGGTTCCTCTGACATCTGTTACAAAGCATGGGCTCCCTCTAACAACAGCTTAAGCTGTTGAGATGTTATATAGGTATTGTACACATACATCTTCCTGTGCTTTTCCTTGCTTGTTTGTCTGCAAAATGCTAATGAGTTAGGACCTAAATTTACCTTGTTGTTCATGATATGTACGGCCATATTTAATTACTCAGCTATCCCAGTGTTACAGGTTTTTAGATTAGAACAAACCAGCTCCTTCTACTACAGACATTTTCCAGTAATTCCATATTTATTTGCTTGTTTTTCTCAGGTTTTCTCAGGTACATAGACCTTATCCTCACAAATTTAGAGTCTTTGGCTCTGATTGCAGACACTGCTATGAGCATAGTTGTGCCTGGAAATCATATAATTGATGGAAAACACTGAGGATCACTATTAGCATGTTTTAACAACAACAAAGCAATATTCTGTGCTTTAAGTTGGGCCTAAATATCAGAGGAGCTGACAGTAAAATTTGCATTTTCTAACTACCAGCTCCTCCTTTTTCTTTTAACTTAGAGCTTTAAAGAGTGAAAAAATAAAAGGCCCTTTACAGCCCTAGCTATTAACACATGCTAATTAGAGCCCAGTATTTGCACTTGATGCTGGTTACTGTACACAAGCTCAGCCCCCAGCATATATAGGCCTATGCCTAACCTGCCAGGAATATCAGTTCCAAGTGATGGTATTTCTGAGCTGAATTCTCACTCAGACAAATTTACACTCTCTGCTCCCTTCATGGTGTGGCAGTGATGGCATGTCCCCAAAAACTTAGTCTGAGGGTAGAAACCAGCAGAAGAAAAAGACTAAGGGACAGTTTCTTCATCCCTGACTCAGTGTCCATTACTGTGCAAGTTTCTCCCATGTTCTGTTCTTACATTAACCAAATTTGCTGAAACCAAAGTGTCTGATGCATTAATTTTTCATATTTTGGCAATGATCATGTATAGAAATGTTTCCAAGGCATAGTTTTTGAAAGAAGTCTTCACAAAAATTTTGCTTATAAACATGGAACATTTGGCATGTTATTGTTTTGGGGCATGGTATGTTTTTGTTTATATAAAACATGTTACTGTTTTCTATCTTTTTGATAAAGTACTAGAAATAGTGCTAAATAGCCAAATATATATGATCAAGTGCTTATTAAAGGAAATCAATCACAATTCCAAAAGCCTGATTTTTACTTATACATAAAGAGATTTGGCTAAGACACTTTTAGGAAGAAGAGGTAGTTCAAAACTGTTTTCAAGCTGTTGTTGGTAAATGGTGAGTCAGTCAGGGTCCAGTCCCAGAGCACTGAGCATCCTGCAGAAGTTATGGATGCCTTTCTTCCACCAAAGGGAGAGGAGTTTTTGCACATTCAGAATTTGGCCTGGAAGTGACAATTCTACAAGCAGTGCTGGGAAAAACTGAAATTGCAAGTAAGTTAGTAGTTCTCTACCATGTTGCTCCTGACTTGGATGAAATTATTTTGCAAAGCCAGAGATGACTGGGGCTTGGAGCAGAGTGAGACAGAATCATTGGATTGAAAGTCCTTGTACTAGAGAAACTGTCCCAAGCTTGTTAAACCAATGTGTAAACCTGTCTTGCAAAGTCTGACTATTCTTCATATACAATCAAATAGAATTGTGGAGTTTTAGTCATCCCTAAGATATCCACTAGGTAGTCAAATGGTTAGAACTTTTAATCCAGTGGAATGAAGCTTGAAAATGAAAAACCCTGTAGTTCTCTACAAGTCCCTTAAGTAATTTATTATAGGCACCATTTTATGACCTAAAAAATGATAAATTCATTTTTCCCCCAACATAGTGGAAAATCTCTAAAAAATCTTGATCCATTTTGTTTCTCTTCTGCTCAAATACTGTACTAGGTGCGCTGTTTTTGACACCACTACAGTTTACTTTTTTCTTGGGAATGGCACATATAGCCATGCAGGCTGGTAGCAAGGTAAGGATGATGCAAAATTTCAAACAAGTTCCCATATAATCTATCATAAACTCATCATCATGTACACTTAAGTTGAAAATGTAAATTCATATTCTTTTCTGTGATGCTACTATGTACTAATAAAGCTAGAGAAGTGATAGGAAATCATCAGTGATCTTACCTTTGGCAATAAATTTAAATGAAAACTGGATGTACACGGTATTAGTGCAATCTAGATCTCTTGAAACAAGCATTCTCAGTCCTTCCTGCAAACACAGAATGTAAATGTGAATCTCAGTTCCCATTACTGGAGATGTTCTGCATCTTACTGTTGCTTGGATGTTGTCTGCTACTGACTGCTAGTGGCAGCAAGAAAGGCAGTGGTCTGTCCCACACCTTCTCCCAGGTAGAAAATGGGGACAGTGATAGTTTTGGCAAAGTGAGCCTCAGCAATGGAAAGGGATAGACATGGAGATGTGTCCCACCAGAGGCACAGCCAGATGATCAGGTACAGACACAGGTACAGCTCATTCATGCTCTGAACCACTGGGATGTGATCTGATCTGCAAGCACTGACTTAGGCATTAAGTCCAAGCTGCTATACTCACATTTTATGCAAATTGTATAGTAGCCAAGCACCCTAATTTCCAGGCAGGAACACTTCTCTCTAGGAGTTCTTTTCTGTGCCTCTAAAAATATTTTCTAAAAATATGCTTTTCTGGGGCACCCTCTTGACTTACTTAGAACAGTAAGGAAAGGGAGCAGACAAGAAACTTCAGTACCCCCTGTTCAAGTATAGAGATGAGCTCAATGTTGTGTGGATGCTCAGGCCAGACCCAGTCAGAGATCTGGCAAACTACATCTCAAAGCTTCCTTTTTTTCTCAGACCCATTCCCCCAGGGGAACAATCAGCAGGAACAAACAATCCATATTTTAGACAATTCACATCTTGTGATTTGGGATTTAAATAACCTAAAGATGTTGAATTGGAGTCAAAGCTTTGCATATAAATTTTTCTAAAGAATTAGTTTATACATCAAACTTCACTTTTTGGGGGGTACCTGAATTGACAGTGTCAAATGAAGACTCATGTGTGAACTTAAAATTTGTGTGCTTATGTAAACAAAAGTCTTTCTATTATGCATTTTGTTGAAGAACTGAGAAGTCCAGAAAATATGATATTTCCTGGCCTTTTAAAATCTGTGATTAGCAAAGAAGTATTTAAAGAGCTAGAAAACATCAAAACAATAGATTTGAGTAAAATACAGGCTAACCACACAAACATGGTTAACACAGACTACAGTCCTGACTCATTTGTATTATTCAAAATACTAAAAAGCCAACCAGGAGATTTCGAGATGACTATAATGTGTACCATATTTCCAAATAGTTCACTTCACCTCAAGAATCTTGGTGCAGAGATTTTCTTTGGTGGTTAAGGAGGAATTTATTCCACAAATGAAAGTAATACCCAACAAACAGATGAAACTCATTTGTTTATAAAAAAGACAACTGTGACAAACATGGTGCATGTTTAGGGCAGGAAAAGATGAAAAATGGAAATGTCAAATTCTAGCCTTAAGACTTTGATATAAACATATGTGGAAAACAGCAAAAAATTTATTTTCTGTTTTTAACTCTACTGGGTTTTATTCATTTTTTCAGTGTAAGTAATCTCTGACCCCTTTGAAAATGAGAGCTGTTCCAGACTTGATGGTGTCACCGTTCAGGTTTCCCCTCTCAGCACCGTAGACTTCAGGCCAAAGGTCTGGATGCAAGTTACCATTGAAATCATCCTTCAGGACAGATGGCAAAGGAAGGACTGGGACACAGTATGGACCTCCAAAGCCTCTGTCACACCTACCAACAAATGGGGAGGAAAAGGTGTTATCCATCCAGCCTAGATAAAACACTGCTTTCTGCAAAGCAGGTTAAGCAGTTTTCTACTTACATGCAATGACCTGAATCACAGATGCCGTGACCTGAGCACATCCAGGGGCACCCTGTAGCCAGGACCACATTATCGATAGCCCAAGAGTCCACACCAGAAGCGTAGTTGTACTGAATCCATCTGAACCGTGTTCTGGGAGAGCTATTCAAAACAGAGTAAATGTATTTCAGGATTCAAAATTTCTCCTCCATAAAGTGCTAAATAATGAAGAAAATCCCACAGACTTCAGGAAAAGAAAAGCATATTAATAAGCACGGCCCCCTTATTTGGAAACGATTCATATTCCAGTTGAAACTCGAAGTTTCAGTTTCTCAGGGTTAGTTTTTTAGGCAAAATTCCAGCACATTCTAAATGAAGGTGCCCAAAATGATAATTGAGAAAGAACATTGCTGCAACTCTTGCTGATCCGCAAAGTGGTTGAGCAGAAGTGAGTAGTTCCATTAGCATTTGACAGCTCCATGTGTTGCTAGCAGAGTGGAAACAATAAAATTGCTTTAGTAAAGTAAGAGGTGATGAAAGTTCATTTATACTAAATGTTGTGTAAAGAGAAAAACAATGGTTATAAATGTTCATATATATATAAGAATGTATGAATATATACGCACAAACATGCACGTGCATACACACTGCTGTCCTTGCTGACTGCCTTCATATCCTCAAAAGAGGAAAGTATTTTGGAAAAAAAAATTGTTTGGAAGATTATGCATGGTCCTCAGGAGAGAACTACGGAATTAGAAACCAAAATGTGAACCCCAGTCCCGGTTCAATTACTGTGTGTCCATTTTTACCACCGTATTTTCTGGGTGATGAAATTTGCAGGGGTAATGTGTGGGGTGCTGTGAAGAATTACAGATCTATTCAGAACAATGGTAAGCAATATCATCATCATCTGTTATCTCTGCACTAGAGGTTTTATTTAGAGAGATGGATGCCAGCATATCTGCCACATCCAATTATAACCACGTGAAATCACAAGGAGGCAGGCAGAACTCTCCACCCGGTGAAAAGGGTGAGGGTGGCATGTCCGGTAACATGTGTTTTGACTTGCTGAATGTCATGACTAACATGCCTAAATGTTGGATGACAACTTATGTAGAATGACAGAAAGCAGCACTGTGTGAAAGGATTGGTTGGGGTATTAATTCTTGCTTCTCATTTCATAAATGTTAGAAAAGCTGGTTTAGCATTCTTGTTCTTACTGTCATAGATTACAGGCAAGACTTAAGAATTCACTCATCAAACTTGCTACTTCTTTAAGTTCACATTATAGCTGATGAAATATTTTGAAGTGAAATTTAAAATTCTAGTGGCGTGACAACACACATTTAAAAATTTAAAAGACACACAGAACATTCCCAAGCTGAGGGATGTTTGCTCAAATTAGATCAGCAAAACCTTTGTCATGCTAAACAGCCAGAAGAGCAGTGCTCACTTGGTTGAGGGTGGGAGGTAGACAGTAACTCTCTTCCAGTTCTGGAATCTTTCTGAAGTGTAGATGGAGCTCTCGGTGTACTGCTGACAGCCGATTGTTGGAGGGACACACTCCTCTGTCACCAGGTGCCAGTCTCTCCCATTGTTTAGAGAATACTGCAGGTGAATGCTGTGGGAATTGCTGTATGGCTTGCTGCAACCCATGCTCAGCTCAAACTGCAAGAAAGTGGAGGCTGATACATGGAAGTCCCAAGTCTCAGCATAACGAGGTTTTCCTAAGAAAAGAGAGACAAAGGAAAACAAATATAATAAGTATACCTTTAGCATATGCTTTCAGTACTGTCATTCAAATTTGTTATCTCTATCTTCACCTTTTTTCAGCCTTCTCTTCCCCTCAGATTACTATGTGCCTGAATTTGTCTATTACCTCCCATTTATAAAACTTGACCCATAAATAATCTATAAAATGCACTCTTACAAAATGTAGCAATGTTTGATGACACATACCAATGTTTTCACTGAACATCAGAGCTGTATCCATAGACAGGCAGTCGATGTCTACTTGACCTCCTTGTATTCTGTACCAGTTTGCTTGTAAATCCACAGTTCCATCAAATTTATCCTGGAAGCCAGTCTGAGAGCTGTCATTCATCCCTATAAGGACATCGTCCAGAGCCCACTGAGCTGAATGCTTCCCTATAAAAACCAGAATGGACAGGTTAGTGGAGCCCCTGTAAGTTGTTTTTTCTGACCATATGTTGTGTTCATCCAGTGAGCAGTGCTCACTCTATGTGACTAAAGATTAAACAAGACTTAAACAAGACTAAAACATCACTCAAGGATGCACCTGGACTCAAGAGTATGTTTGTATTACGGATGAACACAGGTATTTCCCTCTTAATTTCTTTAGCTTCAGTGCCTTTTCCAGCATATACTCTCCCTGTATTTGAATGAGACTCCCTGAGCCCCTAGATTGGGGATTTTCATTTTAAGGGTCACAACTTTCCTGCCATTCCCCACCGCTAAATTGGAAAGGCCTCTGTCTAGTGCCCAAAGTAGCTTTTGTATAAAGCAGAATAGTACACAAAGGAAAATGCTCAAGGCTCGGGATATAGAAAATATTTATAGAAGTGCTGTTCTCATTCCTGGAAACCTCTCTTCTCTTGCTCTCCAGCCTACAGGCATTTCACTTTCATCATCATCTCCAGCCCATTGCTTCAGCCCTTCATTTCAATTCACCTATTTACTGAAAAGCTGAAAAAAACATTTTACTGAACAATTACTGCCTTCACAGGAGAGGAAGGAGAGCCTTTACAATAAATTGTGAGCTTGCAGCTATATGGCAGGACTTTTGTCTTGCCACTATGAGGAATGTGGGTCATTGCTGATAGGACCACTGTGCACTGAGGTATGGCAGACAAAGGACAGTCCACAGAAGAACTAACATCTGTAATAAGAAATGGTTGTCATCAGTAGGTGCTAGTATGGAAGATGATATTTCCACCTCCAGTCATAAATTCTCCCTTCTACTGGGAGCCACAGGGCTTCCATCAGGTGGTCTTGGAGCCATCACTCTCAGCAAGGAGAGATGTCATCCGGGTGCTGCCAGAGCAAGTGGCCGTGGGAAGGACACAGGTAGGGAGCAGCAGGTCTGACATGGCACCACTCACCAGTGCAAATCATTATCACAGAATGATGGTCTGTGGTGCACCACTTGCTGATGAGCACTTTTTCACAAAGGAACTGCTTCTTAACTAAGTAACATCCCTCTTGCCTTGTCTACTCTCTTCCCTAGTGAGGACAATTAAGTCCAGCAACTACAGTGTAAGAAAAGTATGAATAAAATCAGCCATCAAAATGATAAATAATACCTGAGAAGCTGCATGCCATAATTACCTGAATGTAAGCTGTGTGCTTTGCTCCCCAGGGAATTGCTGTTAAAATGTACTTTGCTGGATTTCTGAATATCACCTTATTTTTCCTGTAGGGATCTGAGAGATGCTGCCTTGTGCAAAGACAAGGCAATCAGGACACTTTTAACAGTGGTAATGTGCCCCAATGCAAGGTGGGAGCTCTCAGAGTGGCTGTAGAAATCAGTCAGTACCAGGGCTTTACTTTGAGCTGAGGACATGGGAAATGGCTGAGTGGGTTTTGCAAGTGCAGCAGAAGGCAGGGGAGCTCCTGGGGGGGAGGAGGAGGTCCTGTTTTGGAGTGTGGAGATATTTTCTTTTTTTTTTTTTAAATGAAAGATTTTTTCCCATCTTCTCTGTTATCTCAGCATCTTTGGTTTAAACTTAGCTCTTAAACAATTTTACTCTTAAGCCCACTCTTCAGCTTGGTGCTCTAAATGAGAATCACGCCTGCAGTGTGACTCAGGAAAGCCTAAATTTGCTCTTAGGGGACCCAACTGTTCAAAATGCTGTATTTTTGGTAAGCTGAGGTTTCTGCAGAACATGTCCATATGAGTAGCATTGACATGTGGGTTGTGTAAAGTTGCTTAATGAATTTTTAGGATTGTCTTGCTCACCATGTTGTGGCTGCCACCAGCGGAAAGCAGTGGCAGGGGTTTTGGCCTCCCGAGGTAAGTCTATGGAAACAATCTGGGGTTCCAGGTATGACATGAAGTCCAGCTCTCGCAGCAAATGCCAGGTGATCCCATTGTCATTTGTGTATTGAACAACAAGCCCTGTATTTAAAATTAAAACAAGAAGTTAGTCTCACTGTGCAGAGCAAAGCTGGGGGCAATTCATCCCTGCACTCAGGAACTGCCAACCCCATCCAGGACATGCCTTTTGACATCTCATGGAGTCACAGAATATGCTGAGTTCGAAGGGACCCACAAGGATCATTGAGTCCAACTCCTGGCCCTGCACAGGATCATCCCCAAGAATCACACCATGTGCCTGAGAGTATCACCCAAACGCTTCTTGAACTCTGTCAGCCTTGGTGCTGTGACCACTTCCGTGGGGAGCCTGTTCCAGTGCCCAACCACCCTCTGGGTGAAGAACCTCTTTCTAAAATCCATGCTATCTCCCCTATCCTTTTGGCATCCCCTGGTCCAGGAGCATTTTATGGACAAAGTCCTACTGCAAAGCTGACACGGGTCACCAGCTGCCACCCATTATCCTGCCTGTCTTCACCAAAGCCAAAGGATCAAATTTTTTACAGTCTCAGTTGAAACCAATGATTGTACCACAGCAATGACAGGAATAATGTTACTTTTTTATACAGTATTTATTACATGTTGGGTATCCTTGAAGTTTGTGTGGGACACTGTAATTCTGATAGCTGACACATGGGTAATGTATACAAGCTCACAGCATCCTTGGAAGTTAATTAGAATATTTAGACAATTTAAGATAGTCTTTCCACCATACTCACAGTATGACAAATCCTAGGACACAACAGAATTTTGAATTCACTTATGAGCTCATCAAAGGGGATAACAAGAAAGAAGAACCTATGTATATTTCTTCTCTTAAAACTCTTTTATACTGGAGTATGTTCAAAGATTAATGGACTATTTTTTTGGGTCTTATAGTGGTGCAAATGAGAGGAGAATCAAACCCTCCATGTAATCTATACTATAAGATGACAGCTTTTCTCAGTGAGTCAGTGAGTCAGTGTCCATGTAAATGCCAAATATCAGGAAACAGTCCACTGATGGTAAATGATTTATCCTGAGAGGTAAATTCAGTTTTCTCATCTACCAGATGTCAGTGGTCTGCCTCCATGCAACTAGACCACTTTACATGGGGAATCTGCTCCCAAAACTCTGCTGATCCCTCCCAAACACAATATCAGGCCTCCCACCCCAGTAACTTTTAGCATGTGAGTAAAACAAGAGAGAAATTAATTTATTCAGACTAAATAAATTTTCAGCTGCCACTTTATAATTTTGCATTTCAGGGAAATCATGCATAAGCTTGGTTTGGAAGGAAATTTTTTATTAAACACACTGGTGTAGTTGAGAAACTGAAAAAGTTTAAGACACACAACTCTTCTTCAGGGCAGAAATGTAGGTTGCCCACTTTATCCTGAACTTGGATTTCATTCCTTTTATCTCAGAGCTGAATAAAGTTCTGTGTACTTGTAAATTTACCTATTTTCCAACACTATCAAGTAGTCTAATAAAAGTTATTACACCTTGTCTTGTAAACAATCTTTTTGATTTTTTTTTTAGAGGCATCAAAAGGCAAAAATTCTGCAGAAGATGCAAAGTACAAGAAGCTTATTATAAAGAAGTGAGGCTTTACCTTCATTCCTGGCTCTTGGTCTGTTGCAGGAGTTACCAACAGTCTTGCTTCCGATTTGCACATAAAATTGAACTAGCCTATTAAAAAAAAACAGGATAAAGAAGAAGTGTAATTATCTTCTGATAGCACAAGATCAGTCAAGATAATTTTCCTCTCTTAACTAATGAGGCATTTTCAGTTAGGTGATTATTTCAGGCTAATTGATTAGGTAATGTTCCCAGAGAAATCAAACATGGCTATGGTAAACAGTGGAGGACCCAAAGCAGTAGAAAGTGATATGGTTTATTAATACTATACCTAATAATTGAATTTTTGGAGTGAGTAGCAAAATTTAGCAGTTCTGTCTCTCACAAAATGTGCAAAATCTCCAAAGCAGGCAGAGCTGCTCGTTACATCAGATCAGTCTCTTGTAAATGGAAATTAGATAAAGCTTAGATACAGCATTAGAATTGTAATAAAATTATTATATCCCCACTAAAGCATCAATCCTTTTTAGATCCTTAAATTTTTGATGTAAACAACTTTCAGTGAAATGAGCTCATTGAACATTTTGTGAAGTGGACCCTTTCATTTTGAATCTATACATTTTGATTTCATTGAATATCCTCTTGTCCTCACATAGTGAAATGCCAAAAAAAGTGTTCCTGATCTGCTTTTCTTGCAACCTGCCCCTGTAGTCAGTGCTTTTATCACTTCCCTACCTTCTCTTATTCCTTTCTACTGCAAACCATGGCAACCTTTTCATGTGTTTCTCTGCATGAATGTTTTTCCACATCCTCAATTTTCCCCAAAACTGCTTTCTGCAAGCCTTCTAAAGCCACAAATGCCTTTGAGACAGCCTTGCTGGTTTTGACAAAACTCTGGATTGGCCTGGAACATCCACATTTAGCTATATCTGAACTAATAAATACCCCATCTTTGTGCTCCAAAATATTGTTAATTTTTTTTTTTCCAATCTGCAGTGATGCCCTCGTATTCTTGCTGAGCTGGTATTTTTAATTGTGACTCTGTGGTTTCAGAGTAGTTTACATTTCCTCTTAGATGCACACTATAGTGTTATGCAGCAGCAATTAATTTCAATTAATGTCCTGCTGCTCACTCACCAAATTTCACTGCATGTCTCAGACATTCATCTGAGTCTTATTGGGGCATAACTAATGTAAAGAGCATTCAGATGATTGAGAATGCCATCACCCCCTCATCTACACCTTCTTCACAGGTTGTGTGCATTGCACACCCAAAACAGCACCTGAGCAGAGCCCAGAAACTGGACTCAATCCCATGATGAGTTTTTGCATTCTGCAAGTTGGCAATGCCATTCTCCTCCTTGTTTCCCAGCCAGTTTTTAAATTAGGATGTTGAGAAACCAGGCTTCATTAATCCTATTGCCTGTAGATAGCTTCTTTATTTAAAATACTACTCTTGAGGTGAATTTGTGTCTCTGTGTGAAGAAACAAGGCTTGATTTATCACTCAGGTAATTCCCCACAAGGATAACTCTTTTTGCTTTAGGAAATTTGGTCCTAATTTTTGTAGTGACTGGTAAAATCACAGACCAGCCACAGGACTGCAGCCAGAGTCAGTACAATGCAGACAGGACTCCAATTTCCCGCATCCACTGCTACATACACAGTATCATGATCCTCTTCTGATTCTAAACCCAACCACACTCCATTTCTGTTCTCAAAATCTGTATCTTCTATCTGAGATGTTTTGTGTATCCATAGGGACTAGGACAAGCCTGAATATCCTCATCAATCTCACTTCTAACATAACCCCATAGATACCTCAAGAATCATCAGGCTCACAGTCCTACATCATTTAGCCAGGTAGGTCCTGTTTGTTTGCTGCAGCTTTGTTGTCTGAGAAAGTATTAAGGAAATAAAACACTAGACAGAAATCTCTGAGGTGAAAAGATTTACAGTTCCGTGATAAAATTCTCTTTTATGCTTGTCAAAAGTAAAGATCATTAAAAAGCAAAAACACAGGACAAAAAAACCCCTTTCTGCAGAAGGGTGAATCACCCCATCTGATCCATAAGTGTCTGACCCAGAACATCCCTGGGATGGTTGTACAGTCATTAGCAATGGACTCTGTAAAGTGGACAGGAGCCAAGACAGCTGACAAGCCAGATGTCACCACTTGGAAAAAATATATATATTCCATGTTTTTATCTAGCTGCCAGGTAGATACTGTGTGCAAATGCTCCTACTGAACAGATAGTAAAGAGTGTCATAAGGGACAGGCCATCAAAATAGGAGGCAGTAGCTCATCAGCAACCAGAATGCATCCATGGATCAGATCATCAGTTGACACAGGAGGATGGAAATACTGCCAGTGAAATTGTGCCTTTGGCATACTGGGCGATGCAAGAGGGGAGAGATGGAGGGGGTTTTTGAAGTGTAAGGCAAAAAAAGTGATCTGGGTGAAATGAATTTTGACACAGCTCTCTTAGTGCTATGGGACATTCTCCTGATATCTATCTGGGGAAAAAAAGTGTAGTCATTCATATAAAGGAAAAAGGAGGCAATAGGACAAACAAGGCTATGATTATGATATCACTTTATGGATATATTAAAAATTGAGTGGGTTTTTTTTTTAATGATCATTGGCTTCAGGGCACAAGCTTTAGTTTTAAATTCTCTTAGTGTGACATCTGAGTTTGGGAGTGTCCTGTTGGGCTGCTTCCCTGAGCAGCACAACATACCTCAGGCTGACAAATCTCAACCCCTCTGGAGCAGAGTGAACCAGGAACACTGAGCCCCATTGGACTCTGCTCTGCTGGAAGAGAAGGGTGAACGGGAAAAGGGACTTTGCACTTGAAAAAAAGAAGAAAAATTATTTAAATTCCTTACATAAAGTTTACACTTTACATTCAAAAAGCTGTAACTGCAGCAAGATGATGGGGAAAATGCATAGGTAGATATGCAGCAATTGCAGAAGGAAAATAAAACTTTAGTGTCTTGCAATATTTTTCAATTTTTCAATCAGGCTCTTCCATGCCTGATTTAACAACAACAAGATCTTAAAAGGTCTGGGAAAACACTATTAACCTGAAAAATAAGCAGCTTAAAAATCTACTGCAGGAGTCTCAGCCTTCCTATTCACAGCCCTCAATCCACATATCTAACAGTATGTCTTTCAAGGCACATTTTCCTGCTGTTTACCCAGTCACCAAAACCTCCCAACCAAAAAACCCTTGCAAAAATAAAAGATAACTGTTCGGGGGCTAAGATGACCCCTAATAAGATAGCTGAATTCTATGCAAGGCATTATTGAATGCAAAAAGTAATACCAAAATGGGAAAAAGGGCTCCCCTCTAATCTCCTCTTTCAAGTGATATTAATTTTAGCTCCAACAATGAAAAAAAAATTCTAGGCTTAGGAATTATTTTCTTTTTAGGGGATGGGTCTTTCAGTTAACCCCTCATACCCTCACAAACTTAGTCTGCCTTTACTTTTAGTGAAAAAAGACCCAGTTTATGTTACAAATGGTATCAAACATTAAAGTGAGATGCATCTGTTCAGGGCCAGGTGTCTGAAGCTGAATGTCTACATTATACATAGCCAACACAGATTGCCTTATAATTAATGAAAGAAATAAATACATGTTTCCAGAAGACAAATCACTGGCCTTTGCTAGACACTATTTTAGGAAGAGCTGTGTTGCCCGTTTGAAGCAGCTACTCTCGTCTTGGAACACAAAAGCAGACTGGGGTCATTGCTGTAGTCTAAAGAGTCCATGCAGCATGAGGGGGCTACTACTCTTTAGCACAGACTGAAGAAAGCAAAAAATCCATGTTAGTCCCATTTGTATTTGAGAATACCACTGTGTTTGCTCTGTCTAGCAAACAGCTCAGGGATATGGCTTTGAGCTTGAACTGTTGAAGGAAGTTAACCTCCTCACTGTCATGCTTGAAAAAAATGAAGTGCTGATGTATTTTGAACAATCAGTTGCAGCAGGAGAGCAGCTCACACAGTGAGTACATGCTTAGAGGAGAGATCTTAGTTGCTCTTATCAAGTGTCTGTCTGGCCATTTATGTTCTAGGTGCCTTTCTAAGACACCAGATGACCATGTTCTTGTGCAAAACAGAAGCAGTGAGATTAAAAAAGTCAAGAAAGAGAAATGCCCAGTATTTTAAAACTTCTTTTGTCCTTTAAAATGGTTCAAACTCTCCAAAAATGGAAAGCTATAAAAATGAATATCTGGCATTAAAGTTGGTTTCAGAGTAATATTAAAGCTAAAGTAAATACTTTTCTTTTATAAGAAGATTTCTCCATGAAAGAAGAAGTAGCTCAGAAATACTGCTTGACTATAGACTTTTTGATGATGTGGTTACATCATGGATGCTTCACAGGACTAACAACAGGTGTTTCAAAGATGGTGGAACAGAAGTGCCCCGATCTTCCCAGAGTTCCCAGAGACAAACATGTGCTTGTCCAAAGCATATTTGTCAAACAATTAATTACTTTAAACTAATTTACAAAATTATATAAATATATTGTGACAAGACAGGCAGGGGACAGAGGGAAGGCAGCTGTTGCGGTGCTGGGCAGTGCCAGGGAGCAGCTTAGGATGTCCCCAAACCTGCAGCACCCACACTGCCCTACAGAAAACCACTTGCCCGATCTGCAGAGTGGTAGCAGTAACTTGTGACCAGTCTTTGCTGAGTGATGTCACAAATTAAATAATAGAGCAAATCATGGAATAACTCTCAGAACAGTGTTTGTCAGGAGAAGTATCTTTTATACAGCTAAATGACATAATTGTAGGGTGCATGAGGTTTCAGGTGGGAGATCCCTTATGAGATTGGACAAAGGAGCAGCAAAGTCCAGACTAAATAGTGGTTAGAATTAACAGCCCTTTGTTTGTTCTAATTACATTAATCAGTTAGACAATTTGAGAGAAGAGGATAATTGCTGCCATTGGAGCAGGATTCAGTAGCAGCAGGGAGAGAGGTGAAGGCTGGTTACCCTCTTGGCTATGCAGAAATAATTCACATTCCATTCCTTTACACTTCTGACAAGTGGGCTAATTCACAACATCTGGCAAGTAGACAAAAGCTCCTTGCTATGCCATCATCATGCCTGCAATTCAACACAGTCAGCGGAAAAGGAGTTTTTCTCTCCAGTTCTGGGCAGAGCCTTAGTTTTTGTGCATTCGCATGACCATGTTTTCTGCCTGTCCACCTACAATACAATGCAAACTATCTTGAAGGATGGAGAGTTAATATTTTATTTTTTGTTGCTATTCCACTGTTCCTAACCTAAGTATTCTCTTTCAGGAAAAAGAAATAGTACATCAGAATGAACAAGTAAGTATTTTCTCTACCTTTAAGATTTCTTGTACAGACTGTGATTGCCAGAAAACCACTTCCAACTTTTTCACATCTACACTTGCAACAGGGCAGAAAAGATAACACAAATACACAGGCAATTGTGAGAAGCAGCACTTGAGGGTTGACCTGATATTTGTGGTGTCCAGGGGAACAGTCCTCGCCTCCCTTTTGCCGGGTCCATTGAAGTAGAGAGATTTTCCGTCGCTGAGCACACCACAGCCTGTCCCAACCTGACCTCCTGTTATCTTGTACCAGAGAGGGCTTAGCTTCCTCTCAAACCTGTCGAACATCTCACTGTGATTAGGCACGTTAGACACACAGGTTCCATGCGATGCTTCAAGAAAGAAAAAAAGAGGGAAATGCTTTGGTGAAACTGTGCTGAACAGAGTAAGGGTCACATACAGTACACTGGCAGATGGTTCTGTTGCATCCACGTGCGACAAAGCACTAGGCTCTTCTAAGAAAATTCCCCCATGACTGCACCTTTTCAAATCCACTTTACAAATTTTTGAAGGCAGAATAAGCCCTCTTCCTCTCAACTCTAAGATGGCTTATTTCACTAGGTGAAAAATAGCCATGCATTATGCTGATAAGGCATTTTTTGTAAATAGAAAAATATTATCCTTTGATTTTATTTTAAACAAATCAAACAAAAGATGTAAGCTTATTGCTTTGTTGGTATAGAGGGTTGAAAAGAGTCCAGTGTACAACTGGTTGTGTCAATCACTGTTTTTTCATAGGGTCTGGGTTTTGGATTTTTTTCTATTTCAGCATAAAGGCACCTGAAACTAAAAGTGAGCAGAATTTTCCGCAGAAGGGCCTGTCAGAGCATATGTTCCCTCCTGGTCCCATGCCATCTGATGGCCAGAGGACTCAAAAATGGCAACGATTCTTTTGAAAATGATCCAAACGCTTTTAAGCAGACTTTTCAGTTTATAATGTTTTATTTTGTTTTCTCTTTGATTGCTAGTCCCTTCCCATTCATGCAGATGGTGATGTTCAAAGATTGTGATTGCCAGAAACATCAATGGTGTCCGTCGCCTTCAGCTGCGCCGCTTTGCCTGTGCTGAATTTTATTTAACAAAGCAAAAAGATTCTTGCTGGCAGCCCATGAAATATGTGCCATCATACATTTTTCCAGAGTACCGGAGAGGAAAAACAAGATGCAAGATTTGCAGCTTGAAGTCAAGCCAATGCTTCCAATAATCTCACCTGAAATGGGCTGTCTTACCTGTGTAGCCCAGGTCACAAAAGCAGACCCCTGAGACACAGTCCCCGTGGCCATTGCAGTAGTTGGGGCAAGGCTCGGAAATGTAGACACCATCCAAGCCGAAAGGAGGCACACTCTTGTGGGAGCTGCTCTCCTGGATCCAGCGAAATCGAGTCTTACTGTAGAGAAACAACAACAAAGGACACGATATTACTATTCCCAGCTTCCGTATCTGCTGCTCTGTCCTGTATGCACCAGTGTGATGCAAAGAGCAAACACACGGTTTTATCAACAAGACTGAATGATTAGACATGACTCTGAAGATGCCTTTTACTACTCAGTTCAACCTGGACTACTCATTACATATTAAAATCCCAGAGCTCCATTTCTTACACTACTTACAAAAAGAATTCAATAATGGCAGTGATGCATAGTTTGCTATGGGGTTGTACACTTTTGAGTAAAAATTTTCAAGTTATTTGGATACGAAAAAAAGCCACTTTCTAAAAATAATGGCAAATAACATGTCCTACAGGACACGTGCACAGAAATACTAAGTTTTTATTCTTGGATGACAACACGAAATTCCTAGAAAACAGTGATTTAATCCTTAACTTGTATAACTGAAACTGCTCCAGAGAATTCAATGAGCTAACACTAAGTTACTCCAGCTGACCCACTGCATAGGAAATTTGTTGAAGAAAAAATATATTTTGGTTATTCATTTTCAGTATTTAACTTTTAACAGAAGCATTTTATTGGAGCTCCAGAGAGGGGAACAGATTTAAAATCTCATTGACAATCTAATGGATTAACTAAGATTCTCCTTTCTACTCTGCCTAAAATATGATGAACCTATTGCTTCCCCTTTTCTGTTGTGCACTGGGATTTGGTAGGTAGGTGATCATCATGCTTGGGCTCTGTACCAACTGATGAAATATGAGCCTCTCTGGTTAACCCATAAGCCACAACTTCTGAAGTGACCCACAACAAATCCAGTTTTCAACATGCCAAGACCCTCATTGGAGTCAGAATACTTACATTTTTAATGTATTAGCATCAGCTTCTTATTCCTGATCACATTACTGAACATAATGCCAAACAGATTGCTGCTATTGATTCTGCACTGCTTGTTTTGGGTAAATCAAATCAGCTGGTGTCAGATCTGTGCAATTTGGCACCTGCTTTTATTGGCTAATTACTGAAGAAAAGACAAACTTGTTATGGTACAAGCTGCTATTTCGAGTCCTTGCGGCAAAGGCATCGGCTCTCCTGCTACAAAATATGCCACACACTCAAAATCTGTGCTGGGGCTTGAGGATGAGGAGTCCATGGCAGGAGGATGGGGCTGAAACCTCGGGGCAGCACCAGGGCAGCTGCCTGGGGGGTGAGAGGCAGGAGGCAGCAGGGACGTGGGCAGGGGCTCAGTGGGGACAGCTGCTGGCAGCCCTTGGTGCAACCAGCAAATCAGATTGGGGTATTTTACCCCTGGGGTAAGACAGAGAGTAAGAGGAGTGAGAAACTTCAGCCAAATCCAAATAAGATTGAGAAAAGCTTCCTGATTTCAAGGCTTATTTGTGTCTTCCACCGTCTGATGTTTTCTCACCAGTATTAACCCAATGCTGAGGTCGTGCTTGCAGGTGAGCACACCTATTATTCCTCCCTGCTTTGCCTTTGGCTCTCCCGGCCACCTTCAGTGACACAGCACATTACACAGCAGCCCAAATACCTTTGTAAGGTTTCTTTGCCCAGTGGTAACTAAAATTAATCTTGTTCAAATGGCTTATTTGATTCATATGACTTACTACTTTCTTGCTGGTGCCTCTGACCTAACTGATTATATACATAAAGACAGATGATGATTGATGTCAAATTAAAATGTGCTGGATGCCTTGCAGCTTTGTAATTTAGTTCTATAGAACAATCTGACACCTTTAAAATGGAAAACTTCCCCCTCTTTTGGGGAGCACCGTATATTTTTCCCATATCTGCCGTTTTTTAACACTGCTTTTATTCACAGCTTTGCAACTTTGTCCCAGTGTGCCGTCACAGAAGCAGCAGCCAATTCATGGGTCCCACTGGCATCACTGATTTACAACGCACAGTACCTGGCTGCGAGCGACCTGGGGATAACAATAGTAATTCTTGTCCAGTCCTCAAAGTCTCCCGTGTGGTACACTGTGGGCTCGCTCAGCTCCCGGGAGCTCCCCTCGCAGCCCTTCGTGCCCGGAGAAGCAGGGTAGCACCCCTCCTTCACCAGCGACCAGAAGAGCCCAGCATCGTGGGAGTACTGAAGCAGAACGGGAGCAGAGCTGCTGTACTGGTTGGTGCAACCAATGTTCAGCTGCAAAAAAAAGCAGAGCATTAGATAAGAGCTGAACAACCCTGCACTGTTATTAGCATTTATTGTCTGCAAAACACCTTTGACTTTTTGGTTTGGGAGGCTTAATGCTCCAAATACTTGCTTTGAAACCCTGCTAACAAACAGTGACCGATTGTAGGACTCTGTTTCCTATAACATTTCTCAGTAAAAAATCCCACTATCCCTTCATTAAGGTTGCCAAGTTCAGCACACCAAAAGATGCAAAGAGCTTTTCAAGGATTCCTGTGCATAGCAGGCCCCAAACAGCAAACTCTGCACAGGCACCTCTGTGCCCAAGAGTGGCAAGAGCTGTATCCTCTGAGATCCATCCCATCCATCTGCAGTCCACCCAGTGTGCCCAGATGATCAGCCTGACTCCCAGGTGAGCCCTGACCACAGCCTTGTCATTGGCCTTGCAGGAATGATGTCTGGGAGTTGTCACTGCAGCTTGGGCCCCCGGAATAGAGTAAAATTGGATTAAGAAGAAAAATGCATATTAAAATGTGAAACGAGAATGCAACCAAGACAAAAAATCAACTGCTGATTTGAAGATTTCAGTTTCATTTTTCAAGCTATCAGAAAAATATTATTTTTCATTAGTTTACTGCAGAAATTCTACTTGAGCTATAGAATGTAAAATGTAAAACAAAATCATTCATGTAAAATGAAATAATTCTGACAAATTACTGTCTTTGAGTTTATCAATGCAAAATTATTCCAGCTTGCTATTTAAAATGGAAATTTCACAAACTTACGGAAGCATTTAACCATATGCGTAAAATTAAAGCATGCAAATAAGACATTTATGTGCAGGCTGGTTTAAAAGCTTTCCAAAAAAGTCTGAATTTAGGCCTTAAATAATAGACTTTATAAAGAAGAACTCACTGTTCTGTGATACACGTTGTTTATGTTTTTGTATTTGTGTTACATTGCCAAGCGCTTCAGTGATGAAACGTGTATGAAACATTTTTAAGTATTGATTTTTTTAGCCTAAACAATTTTTTAAATGCTGTTGCTCATCAAACCTATAGAAGGGAGATTTAGTCACTGAAGTAGAGGAAAGTGGTAAAGAGGCAAAGAGCATCTTTTTCCAGGCTAAATGGTATTGATACATTGAGATATTTTTGGCTCTTAGACAGTTTAAAGTATAAAACCACAAGCAATACTCACTCAAAAATTGTACTGAAATCCCTCAGTTTGTATAGCATTTCATTAGCATAACTTTTAGATGAAATGAGAGTATTTTACAAACCCCATTATTTCTGCCTAACTTTCCTATTTATAGAACTGTGGGAATTATATTTGAAAAGCTGCCTGTAAACATCTGATCTCTTTAATAATTCCACTTGTAAATTATTCAGTGTCTGTATCCACCAATTATGTAAGGACCGTGTATTTGTGGTGAGCTCATTAAAATTGCATTGCAACCAACCTCTAGAATTCACCAATGGGATTTCATTATAAACTCAATAAAATTTTGATTAGGGTTCAGAAACAAGAGCTTGTCAAAGCAAATATACTTTCTTTGGAGCCCATATTCTGATGTATTGTCAGACCACTGAAATTTCTGTAAGCCCTTTAAAGAGGAAAATGCTAATTGGAGCCTATATTCATTGACACAATGAAGTAAATTATATGAAAAACCCACACTGGAGTACAGAGCAGCTTGTAAGTCCTTAAATAGTTTAAAATACAAAAATGTACGCAAACCACATTGGAGCTTTTGTACTCATGGAGCCCCAGACGGGATAAATCCTTTTTTGCTTGACATTGAAGTAGCGTTTCCTGGTATTGACTTGAATTCAATGACAGTCACTTCAACCCACTTGTGAAATGGGTTGAACAAAAAGCTTTAAAACTTCTTCAGAGGGGTAAAAGCGCTCTCCTGCACCAAAGTTTTGGTTATCCTTCTGGAAAGCAGGATAGCATTTTATGCTGTTTGAATTCATACTTGTGCTCTTCACATCTCTCTATGCAATGGTCTAATTTATCACCTTGGTTTGAACTGTGGCCACAGTGGCATCTTGCAAGTATTGACTAAGGGCAATTTTAGGGATATTCTCACAGGGATTTATGTTTAAGGAATACCTTGAACTGCAGGACGTATCCAGGCTTCAGACTTAAATCTCGAGTCACTGCAAACCGGTCTCCATCTGATTTACCAAAGAGCATGGCAGAGGGGGTGGCAGAGCAGAAACTTTCATTTTTGGTCATCCCTTCGTTGGCCAGCATTAACCACACACTCATCTGGTTCATAGGGTAATCAAATGCTGGCTTTTCATAAAAGTTCTGTTAGAAATGAAAAGGAAAGCCACAAGTACTATCACCTTGCAGTGTGACTTCAGAATAATTTCCAAAATGATCAACTTTCAAATTTTGCAATTTGTATTTTCTGTCATTTTCAAAGAATTGTAATTTCCAAAACTTCAGTCTAGACTTTTCGAGGAGATACATCATTACATCCTCTGTCACAAAGATTAGGAGCCTGATGATTTTGTGATAAGACCCAAGTTATTCCCACAGAGACACAGCTGCAAACACTACAGCTGTTTCTTTAAATAGACCCAATATTTTAAAAGAATATTATATTCAAACAAAAGTCTCCTAACAGAGAGGATGGTTCCTGGTTCATGGGGATGCCCACAGCCTGCTCTTGCTTATTACCTGTGGTAAAGTGGGATAAACAACAGGAATGATGTGCTTCTGCTTCTCTGACAAGATGATGATGTCATCGATGGCCCACTGATCATACCCTTCCCCTGAAAACACAGGCTGCCACCAGCGAAACCTGGTGCAAGGTGTCTTGGCTGAAGCTGGCAGCTCCAGATAGACAAACCTGAAGAACAGAAGTGGAGCAGAACTTTAGAGAGCATAGTTTGTAAAGAAATGTACCACTGAACAGGGCAAAGGGGAAGGAAAGCCAGCATTATCTTACAAGTCCAAAGTAATTTGATTTCCAAAGAAGGGCAACAAAGCTGACAAAGGGTCCAAGAGAGTAAGTCATATGAGGTGAAGCTGGGGTTATTTAGTCTCGAGAAGAGGAGGCTCAGGGGAGACCTTATCACTCTCTACAACCACATGACAGGAGGCTGTAGCAAGGGTTGGCCTCTTCTCCCAGGCAACCAGCAACAAGAGGACATAGCCTTAAACTGTGCCCGGGGAGATTCAGATTGGAAAACAGGAGTAATTTCTTCACTAAAAGGCTGGTTAAGCATTATAATGGGCTGCCCAGGGCAGTGGCAGAGTCACCATCCCTGGAAGTGCTCAAAAAATGACTGGATGTGGCACGCAGTGCTATGGTTTAATTGCCATGGTGGCGTTCAGTCAAAGGTTGGATTCAATGATCTTGGAGGTCTTTTCCAACCTTAATGACTCTATGATTCTGTTATTCTAGTCTTCTATATATCTAGATACCTATTTATACACTGCAGATCAAGAAGCCATCTTTGTCCTTCCTGTCTGTGGAAAATGTAAATTCTTTAAGACAACATCTATTTTTTATGATCTATTACTATATTGCCAAGCACAATAAGGAACTGATTTGAACTCTCCAGCTTTGAATTAAACTGTTCAGCTGATCCATGTTCAACAAGTCTTAATGTTCTTCTGATGCCAGGAAGTAATAGTCAAATATGCTGGCAAAAATAATTTCTCATTCTCTTCTGCTGATTGGTCCTATTTGTAGAAAAAAGCATCTTTCTGTTGCAATGCAATAGATTATGTAGCAGAGTTTTCTTCTATGGGTAAAAATATTTCAGCCCTCCTATACATATCTTAATAAAAGAACTTGAGGTTGTCTCAGTTTGCTTTATGTTCAACTTAGGAAACTCCTTACTAAAATGATGTTAAATAAAAGTTAAATTTTGCTCAATCCTGTTCCAGACAACTTACATATATGCATTTCTAGCTACAATATTTTTTGCTCTCTTTTTTTATATCTCATTTTGTGTCATGGACTCTGCTTCACTTGCCAGTGAGGCAGAGAGAGGAGAAGGAATTGTTCTTTTCCAGCAGATTCCCAGATTTATGTGTTGGAGAATAAAGAATTGCGAAAAGAGATCTGGAGCACACTTGAAACAGCAGGAAAATAAATCTGCATAGCTATGTTCAGTAAGGACCATCACTCTTCATTGCTCAGAGGGGCAATATTTTGTCTAAAAATAATGTATTGCACAGCCCAGTGATGAAGGTTTCAGTATTTGGCTTCTTTGTTGAGTATGTCCTGAAGGGAAGGTGGTGGCTGTAGTTTTTCTGGGTTTTAGTAAAGCTTTTAATACTGTACCTCGCAGCATCCTTATGGACAAGTTGTCCACCTGTGGGAGGAGTGGGTTCAAGGTGTGAAGACCTGGTTGAAGGGCAGAATTCAAAGGTTGTGGTGAATGGGGCTACATCTGGCTGGTGACCAGTCTCCAGCAATGTTCCTCAGGGTTCAATCCTAGAGCCACTCCTGTTCAATAAGTTTCTCAAGGATCTGGATGCAGGAGTTGAATGTACCATTAGCAAATTTGCTGATGATACCAAAATGGGAGGTTGAATCTCTTGGGGATCAAGAGGTCTTGCAGAGGGATCTTGAAAGATTGGAGCATTGGGATTGATTAACGGGATGAAATTTAACAAATGGGAATGTCGATTCTGCACCTAGGATGGAGTAACACTGAGCACAAGTATAATCTGGGAGAGGAGTGGCTGGAGATCAGCCCTGCAGAAAGGGATCTGTGGGTACTGGTCAGCAGCAAGTTCAATAGGTGTCAGCAGCATGCCCTGGCAGCCAAGAGGGCAAACGTGGGGTGCACCAGCATCACCAGCTGCTCAAAAGAGGTGCTTGTCCTGCTGTATTTAGTGCTGGTGTGGCCTCACCTTTGAGCACTGTGTGCAGTTCTGGGCCCCATGGTCTGAGAAAGACGTGAAGGTCCTTGAATGCATCCAGAGAAGGGCAACAAAGCTGGTGAAAGAGCTGAGGGATAGCTGAGGACATGGGCTTGTCTAGTTTGGAGAAAAGGAGACTGAAGGGCGACCTCATTGCTCGCTACAGCTTCCTGAGGAGGGGATATGGAGAGGGAGATGCTGAGCTCTTCTCCCTGGCATCCAGTGACAGGACTAATGGGAAAGCTTCAAAGCTGTACCAGGGAGATTTAGACTGGACATGAGGAAGCATTTTTGTTCCAAGAGTGTTGTCAAGCACTGGAACAGGCTTCCTGGAGAGGTGGTTGATGCCCCGGATCTGTCAGTGTATAAGAGGCATTTGGTCATTTGGAAATGACCAAAACTTTTGGTGAGCCCTAAAGTGGTCGAGCAGTTGGATCAGATGATCACTCTAGGCCCCTTCCAACTGAAATAGTAAATTCTATTTTATTCTATTCTATTCTAAACAAAATCCAATAGTTTTATACTTCCAAGTGCCTAGATCACCTTTAGAAAAAGGCAGTCTGCTGAGTTACAGAAGTCCTTCTGAAAGTGTTGTTCATTGCAATGCAAAATTACAAGATGGGAAAACAAAATTATTTGCATGTTGAAAAACATAGATGATAGCTAACAGAAATAATGTCAACACCTATGCAGACAACAGTTTCAATTTTCACTGACAAGGTATCTTACAGCAAATTTGAACTGCTGAACATGAATTCTTCTCCTCCTTAAATAGTTATTTAAGGAGCTTTTGTTTTATGTGACATAATTGTATGTTCATTAGATCTGAAACCACAGTCAGAGAAAATGGCAGATTTCTACACCTCTTTTGGCTAAGTTCTGTATTTGCTTGTTAATGTTTTGCAGATATTAGAATTTTAGTCAGGTTTCACATGGGAGGTAATAGGAAACTTTATATTTTACTTCAGTTTTTAAAGGTCCACTTTCATTACATTTTTTATTCCTAGTGATAGGAGTTTACTGTGGGAGCCTGAAAAAGTTTCCATATATTGATGGCTTTTAAACATGATAACCTGAAATTATTATTCATATTTTCATAAATTGAGAAATATTTTTTTTAAAAGCTGATGCAGTATGGATTTAATTTAGACCAAAATTATACCTGGGTTTGCTGAAGTCAGAGAAATACATTTCTGCTAGTAGCTGCCAGTTGATACCACCATTATTGCTGTACTGCAGCAGCACACCTTCTTCTCTGCTGTCAGGTTTATTGCATGAAGAACTGTCTCCTCCTATTTGGATGTAAAACTGTACAAAATCCACCCATGTTGTGTCCAAATCCCGGCTTACCAACTGTCTTTTTCCAGCCTACAATACAAAGAACAGAGGGGCAATAATAATTTTAATTATGACACCTTCATTATGAATAGACATATTTACGATCCAATACAGATTATTATTGCACAGAAAATTACACAACATGGAAGACATTGAATTTTGTGTTAATTTTGTCTTTCAGTTATTCTGCTTGGCCATCCTTTATGTCTTAATCACCCTGAAATGATACCACAAGTATTTTTTTTTAATACATTTCAACATACAATGCAACTACACAACACAATTTCCACACAACTATTTCATCTCATTGCTTCAAGGTCCCAAGTACGTCCAGAAGACAAAGAGCAGATGCTGGATATCCTGAATCAACCAGGGTTAAATTTTTAAGTATTCAGCTTTTTAATGATAATGCTTAGAGCTGTAAAAGGCTATTTCTGACATCTCACTTCCCTACTTAAATCTTGCATAGGGTTACCTGATCACCTGAAATCAGCCCCTATAATACCTGTTGTTTGAAGCCCACCTCCTACACAAGAACAAGGGAACGGCATTTTCTCTTCATGTGTCACCCAAATAAGATCTGTTCCTACACAAAACTATGCTCTTTTCCTAGCAAGTATTGTAAATCAAGAGCCCCTGGTGGTCTAGTGGTAAAGGCGCCGCGCTATCACTGCGGAGACCCGGGTTCGATTCCCGGTCAGGGCCACTCCCAGGCAGGTGGGGCTCGTTAGCCCTTAAAAGGCAACCCACCTAAGTCCTAAGGACCTCGCTGCCACCGTCCAAGCTCGCTTGGCCCCGGCAGATGAACCTTAGGATTAAACGGTGGGCTCAGTTCCGTGCACACTGTGTCTCACCTAAAAAAATCCAATGCGCAGGCTGGAAGGTGGAAAGACCTTCCCCGGATCTTCGCTTGCGAAGACTGGCCATTATTATTATTATTGTAAATCAGGAGCCTCTCGAATAAAAACTGTGGATTTGGTTTCATGTTTACCTAAGCATAGCTGAGAGAATAAAACCAGCCTTGTAAAATTTACTGAATGGCTTTTCCAAGACTGTTTTTGATTTCTAACAGGTCAGCGTGGTCACTTTGTGCATGTTGGCAAAGGAGGACTGAGCATGTTCATCTAAAAAAAAGCTTTACGGTTTAAAAACCTGGGTTTTTTTGGTAACTGGAACTATCCCATACCCCTCTTCCCTTTGTGCCCTGGTGCTGTGAAGCTGAACTTGTGGGCTTGCACATCAACAAACCTACAAGATGCTGATATGTGACATGAAGCTGCCTGTGGCAAGGCAGGACACAGGACAAGAGCAGCGTCCCCACAGAGGTGACCTGCGTGCCCTGCATCTGACACAACCCTGCCCCAGCACAGCACCGTGCTGCCACAGGCTTTTACAGGTAGGCCAAAGCCATATGTGTGCAGCCAGAGGGAGGATGCAGGGATCATATTTCTGCATTTATTAAAGTAGCTGCAACCTGGCACCACCCCTCAAAATGGAGAACTGTCAACATGCCTAGTGTTTCTATTCCCTAAAAACTCATGGGTTTCTGTCTATCTCCAAGCATAAAAAGGTATCAAAGAGGAAAACCTGGGCTAAGTTATAAAATTATGCCTATGTTTTAAGCAATATTTTTTTTCTCTATCACTTGCACTTTTATGGTCCTCATGATAAATTTCCAGACAAACTTGAGATAAGCAAGCAATGTGATCTAGCTGAACACAAGGAACAAGATTATGAGCCTGAGATTTAAAATATCATCTGTGTTTTTCAAGAATGATAGATGAATTTAAATCGTGTTTGACTCACCACCTCTTTCCTCTTTCTACCCAGTTCAGGGTAAACCCAGATAAATATATACTGCTTTCTTTCTCAGAATGTTTTGCTTTGCTGCTGTAACAGCCTGGGTCCACGGCTCATTTGCAGAGCCTACCAGAAAGGCCACCTCACACCACGAGACTAATTTCCAGAAGCTGAATACATGTGGGTTTGAAGCTCGGTTAGCTTGCACCACTGATGACAACTAAAACACGTGAAGAATCCTTTAACTCTCAATAAGCTCATATAGATACAGTCATACTGATTTGGTCTTGAATGTTGCCTGCTGTTTTGATTTATTTGGTGTTTTTTTCCCAGCTGAGCAAATCCCTTCTGGATGATGCCACGAGAGGAAGATGCACTCAGCCTTGGGTGCAGCCTCACATGGCCAATACTGGCCGAGGTGACACTGATAATCTCTTGCTAGTTTACTTTCACAGCTTCATTTGGAGGCTCACTGTAATTTGAAATAATCATCATCATCAAATCAAACCAGTAATGGGTAATAATGATGCAAACACCCTTGCTGCCCCATGGGCAGGTGTTGCCTGGCTGGCTGAGGGTACCAGAAGAAACTATTGCAGGTGGGTTTTCCACACACCCCAGAGCAGCTTTGCCTGCCAAAGGGGTAATCATGGCATCAGGTTAATTAAGAAAGGGCACAAGTGACATAAAACCTCAGAGGAATTGCAGAGCCTAATTGAAAAAGCTCTGTATTGTAAACACACCTACAACTGATTAAAATGAGTTGTAAAACAAAAATAGAGGGTTATCAGAACAAAGCCAGCATTAATTCTTGCAGCAGTAATTGGCTGTGGCAGCAAACATGAGGCATTCAAATAAAAAGTGGCTGTTTGAGCAAATGAAAAGAAATGGAGCCTATGAATATGAGTTCCCCAAAACAATGCAGAAATGTTAGGCAACTATAAAAATAATTTTTTATTATCTACCAGCATGGTCACTAGACACCTTGAAAAAGATCTAAACAGAAATAAAATAAACCACCTTCTGTTGACAGCACACAGACTGCTAGTACTCCAGAAATGAATGATAACCTAACCCTTAGAGATCAATAGAAAGAAGCTAAGAATTTCTAAATGAGTTTTTCACTCCTCCTTAGCAAAAATCAGAAGAAAGATCATAGCAGGTTAATTCTAATTTAGCAAACTACTTTTGAGAAACTTGGCATGAGGAACTGAGCCAGAAGGAAAAACATCTAACAGAGAAGACAATTATATAAAAAAATCCAATTATCACAATTAGCTAGTTATACTGATTGGCCTATTATAAAGTTTTCAGTGCAGCGCTGTATTTCCAGGGGAGCTGGATGTGAGACTATGTAGGAGTGCTGAATATTATTTCATGGGTTAGATTTTTGTAATGAGGTAAACAACACACAATTACACAGCGTTGCATATTGGGTTATTCTTCTGGGACTAATCTGGCTCTCATGACAGCAGTGGCAGTTTGATCAAACCTTTAAAAGAGAAGCACATAGCTGCATTTATACTCTTCCTTTCAATTAAGAACAAAACAAACCCTAGTACTAGACCAGAGGAAGAACAATAAAAAAATAAATCTGTGATTACAACCCATAATCTTACATTTGGTCATAAAGATATCTTTTTATTTTAGTTATAATTGGTTATTAATTAGCAGAATTCCCTATATCTCTTTTCTATTCTCTTATTTTTTGCCTTCAAAGCATCCAAGTTATGCAAAAGAGTATGATCCTACAGGCTAACCACTTTGTAAAAGCCGGAGGGGTTGGTTTTTTCCACTAGTTTTGGCATTGTGACCTCAAATTAAGCTGATTGTCCTGTGGAAAGCCAACCTTTCTCCATCTCTTACCAAGAACAGTAAGCAAAAACAGTAAACCAAAACAAATGTGAGGTTCTGAATGCTGAGAACTGAGTCTTAAACAGAAAATGTACAACTAAGACATTATGAACGTACAGCACACTGGAAATTTACTTCCTTTCACTACAGCTGGTATTTCTTGAATACACAATGCATGTGTCTTCCCATCTCTTTTGTTTGCTTTGTTCTTTACCTGCAGAGCACATCTCTGCTGTTTAATGCACTTCTAATACTGCTTGCAGCTTTCTGCCACCTCCTTTTTCTTTGCCATACAACCACATCACGCTCCACTCAAACCTACAGTACGTGCCTTTTGCCATCTCCCATCCCTCTTTAGTACCTTGTTGAAGTAGAGAGAGGAGCCAGATGAGATGACCCCGCAGCCTTCTTCAGGCTTGACGACCTCTCCCCCAATAATCTCCTGCCACTCTGTCTTCAGGGAGTCTGGGTTCTCAAAATCAGACATGATGGTTGAAGAAAGGGGATTTTCAGGCTGACATTCAGTACCCCGAAACCCTGAGTCACACCTGGAAAGAAGCGTAAATGTAATAAGCTTTTAAAGATTTTATTTGACACTGACAATTAGTTAAGGTGGTGCAGTGACCTTTTAAAATTAGATGTGAAATAAAAAATCATTCTTGGACTGGAATTTTGGAACATGGACACAAACTAGAATAGCTGGAAAATGGAAAATCCCCCTGTATTTTATTTCTAAAAAAGATTCCTGTGGTGTCCCAAAAGTTTGAAGCTGGCAGACAGTTAGTCTGTGCCCTTGGTATTGCACCCATTCTGACAGCAGCTTCCAAGCAGTGCTGAGCTGGTCCCTGGCATCCTTCTGACCCAGCAAAACAGCTCCAGCACTGAGCTCGTCCCTGGGGTCCTTGTGCAAAGGGCTGGAGAGGTCACCAGGACACCTGCAGCAGGGCAGCCCTGTGCCACTGAAAGCTCTTCCAACGCTTGGATCTGCCAAGGGTAAGGGTCCTTGGACAGATGTTGTGGAGCAACTGGCTGTTAATGTTGCTTGCATGGTCTAACCCCCCATAGTGCTTTTAGTTTTTAATGTTGATTCTAAAAATAAGAACAACAGCCCAGAAAAGAAAGTTATGGCAAATAATAGGACACCTGAAGTATCAGGAGACCACTGTTAAGAGGGACTGACAAGGGATTTATACCTGCAAACCCCGTGGTCGCACCAGCCGTGCCCGCTGCACATGTTGGGACACTGCTGTCCGATGTAGATGTTGTCCAAGGCCCACTCATCTTGGGCTGTGTAGTAGGACTGACTCCAGCGGAAACGTGTGGCACTGGACCTTAAAAGCAATAACAGTGCTTTACTTTGTGACTCTTTACAGAACAGTAGGCAAAAAAAATATAAAATGTAACTAAAAAACCATAAAGTTGATAAACCAATCACAGCCCAGGCTGCAAAGGCTGGCACAACCAAAGACAGATCTTTGTAGATTAACTTTCTAGACGATGCCACTTGCTGTACAGGACTATATAATGGACTTTCCAGTCACTGATGACATTTCTACAGAAGTGTTACAGGGATTTTGAGCATTATTTTAAGGTAAGCCTCACAATGAATATTACTGGATTTGTATTGAGTGTCGTTCTGTGATGGATGCAGAACTAGAAAGGTGGATCTAGGGCATGACTTCGGTTTTTATATTTTTGGTCACAGCTAACAGGTCAGAAGTTGTGTCAACAGGTTTCTTCTGATATTTATTATTAAAAAAAATATTAAAGCTCCTGAGTGTAAGTGTTTCTCCCCCTTTTTTTTCCATACAACAATAGTTGACTGTTTTTTCTTGGATATGAACATTTCTTTTTGTCAGGATGCTTCTGAACTAGATGTAGCTCGCATATCACTGGTGCCATTGAGATCACATGTTTTTGACAAAGATCCTGTTTCATAGCTGGTATCTTTTTCCACACTTCAAACAGCTTGCTCCTGCACAACAACTCAAAATATGTAACACCCAAGGTTTGTGGTAGGGAATCAATGAATTAAATTTCTTGTCTAACTAAACTCTGGATATTTGGGATATTCTTCAAGCATAAAACCTTGTTGTATTTTCTCCTTTCTAGTTAGTTGGTCTTCAACAGCTTATTTTCCTTTACTATAGTGAAGTCAACTAACCTTATCTATTAAAAAATTCTTGCTGTTGTCTCTTTTGGAGATTGTGCAGTGTGGCACCGAAATTTTCCACGAGATTGACTCCTGCTAGCTAAACCCAACCTGACATTCACCACACTCAAAAACCAAGGCTGGAGAAGAATCTGAATCATGAGAAAAACAATTTTTGTCATCATCAAGCCTTTCCAAGCTGTCCTGCCAAACTGTGAACATCCAACAGGTTACAGATGTTGGCTAGTGGCCACTCCCAGATGGTGGATGCAGACACCCTCCACTCGATGCTTGTGCCAGAATGAGACTGAAAAAAATATATTGCATGGGAAATGAAACAAAGATGGGAAATCGTTCGTGGTGGGGGCAATGTGGGCACTGAGGCTGGATCACAGAGCTGTGGAGGGGTAGGACAGCGAAAGCAAGGCTGACTGAGAATTATCAAATCAGATTTTGAATTGGGAAAGGCCTGTGTCTGGCCAAGGGCTGGCTGGGGGGAGCTGAGGATGAGAAGCAGGTGGTTTCTACATGAAGCTTCTTTACTAGCTTGTTTCTGAGCCATATGGTTACGTTTTGATGGCACAGGATATAATGCTGTTACTCTAATTTAAGATAAAAAATCCCTTTCCCCACCCCCAATAATTTATGTGGAATAAGACTTATTAAAATGAATATTGTAAAGGTGGCTGAGCCACCTGCTCGCATGTAAGGAAGCAAAAAAACAGGTAGAGCCAGCCTGGGTGGCTGAAGTGGACACTGTGCAGAGCAGTCAGCCATTCAGGCGGCCTTTCAGTCACATACTACAAGTTTAATACATGCATGGAGAAATGTTTAAAATACCAGTTTTGAATTGCTTTAAAAAAACAACTGAAGGTGCCCAAGGGCTTGATTTTTAATGGAAATGATCCTTGTTGTCTGTCCTAAGTATCTGTTTGATATCACAAATACTGTAAGCATTTTTACAGCACACAGAGTTAATCTGCAGGGGCAGATATGCTGATTAAATAATCCCTCAGGATATAATGTATTGATGGGTTACATTAGAAGAGCTATGAATTATACATTAAAAGTGCACAATGGCAGTAATCTGCACACGAAGAGCTTCCTAGGCTTGTGTAGGCACAACAGACAGTCAATATTCCCCACAATTATTTCCTGTTTATTTCTGGAGTGCTCTGAAGCCAGCACATCCCCTCAGTGGTGAGGTTCATGTTCACTACAGAGTTTCAATGGCACCACAGAGAGCCCTGAAAGTGGTTGTAGGCTCTGGAAAGAGCAGTAATGACTGGTGCTAACTCCAATGTGTGCTGAGGAAAATGACAATACCGATACCAAAGAATGGTATTAGAGCAAACACACACACCCATGAACTCCCAGCACAATAAAATCGTGTCATGTTGTTTTCCCAAGTAACAGGAGGGAGAGCATTGTGGTTGGGCATCTCTGGTTTTCATCAGGGCTGGTGTATGGGTAGAGGTGGTGTGTGAGACCCTGCAGTGTGAGACCTACAGCAAAGTGGAGGAAATTTCCAGCGTTACACACCATGGAAGTTTCATGGTGCCCAACAAATGGTGGTGCCCCCTAAACACAGCTCCTGGTGCTGCATGGTGTGGCATTGATGGCGTTGACTCTGCTGCTCAATGGATGCTGCCGGGTGCAAATGACCCTTCAGGGTGGCTTTGCAGCTGCACCATGGCTGGTTTTGGGGCACAAAGCTCACACCCAATCTACACAAACAGTGGGGAGAGCCCATCCCTGTGTAATGACAGAGAACACCTCTGTGCCCACAGTAGCGCCACAGCTGAGAAGATCCCTGTGCAGCTCCGCTTTGGGGCTGTTCCCAGGGCTCAGCCTGCGCCGGGAGGCACAGAGCTCACACCAGGGCCCACAGCCCTTCCTGGGGCTTGTGTGGGTTTCACCTGACCAAGGTGTTTCTCTGGAGAGTCTCACTGCACCATTCCTGATGCAGGGGACTGCCCTGCCAGGTGCAGAGCACAGGGCCACACACTACCAGGGCAGCTCTGTCTTGCTCCTCAGGTTCCTGATGTTGGCTGCACGTCAAGCCAAGGGTGTGCTCTGCTCCACTTGTGACTTGAACGTTCCCCCAGAAAAATGCAGCGATTGCAGGAGGTTTGTTTCTACCATTCAAGGGGAGGAAGGGAGGAGGCTAATTACTGCTTGGAGATGAACGTGTGGACGAAAAGGAGATGTGGCAGGGTGGGGGTTGGGGGATGGTCCCCGGGGAGCCACATCACAGCCGGCAGGGGTTATTTTTATTTGCAGACAGAGAGCTTTGCCCTGGGGACAGCTTTGCCACTGTGGGAATCCCGTGGTCCCCGAACTGCTGCCAGGGGTCCCCTGGGAAGCGATGCCACCGTCACACAGGGCTGTGGGCAGCGAAAGCTGTCATAGATCCGGATTCCTCCCTGGGCGAGGGATAATGTGTGTTAGGCTGAATTGGCAATTGTGAAAGCGACGCCGCTGAAAAGCCAGTCCTGCTCACTGTTTTTGAAAGCTTTCCAAGGCCGCTCTGCACCTCAAGGTAACAATAGCTTAAGAGGATTATGCTGTTAAAAATGGTAATCAACAATTTAAAAGACCCCATGTTAATTAAGAGAAGAGAATAAGAAGATGAGCGTCAGCTGCATTCTCAGTGATAAAATACTGGTTTTCTGGACAATCACCATTTGGACATCTATTGAAATGGGAAGTGCAGCACTGAAGAGTTATGAAAGCATTTCTTACAAGTAAAATAAACCTCCCTAGTTCCTCATATTATTTCCTTTTCTTTTTTTTCTTTTTTTTTTTTTTTTTAATGCTACTGGAAGGCAATGTGGCTTTCTGATGACATTATACGTAAGTCAGGTTGATGTCAAATAAAAGTCACTGTTGCTGTGTGACATTTCACATAAGCACAAGGAAATCATGTCCCAGAAGTACTGCAAGTGAAATGATGTTCTTTGTGTTATAAAATTTTTCAGATATGTGAGTTAAAATAAAATCATTGCCTTCCCTCCTGATATTAAAAGCCCTAATGATCTAATGCAAATTTGTGGCTGATAAAATTATATTTGCTACCTTCTGAGTTACCATAATTACATTTACCCAATTATCCTGAAGCTCTCATTCAGTCATTAGGTGTTGATTTGTTTATGAAGTCAGCAACTGACAGCTGCTTGTATCTCATTAAGGCCTGTTCATATGTAAATGCCTCCCATAAAACTGAAATTAATTTTCATCAGTGTTAGAAATGTTCAGTTCAAGTACAATACAATTTCTGCGAGCAGGTGTGTACATTTCATTTCTTCAGTACAAGCCTCACTGTTGCAGCAGATTTCCCAGTATCCCAAATCTCAGATAACACAGGAACCTTGCAAGATCGTGCTTGCCAGATGCGGAACATCTACAGGTGTGCAGAAATACCAGCACACCCAGAAAGTTTTACAAGAGAAATAGGTGCTGTTACGGAACAATTTTCCAGCTGCATCACCACAGTGCCACAGCCTGACACTACCCATGCACCCAAGGTGCAAACCTTCAGCTAAGAACTGTGCATGAAGGAATAAAAGCTCCAGCAACCGTAGCAGGGCTGCGCAGGTGGGTGAGGGCAATTGAGGCTACAAGGGGCCAGAGCAAGGCTAATGAGTCATTCCTGAATCCTTGCTTAGGTGGTTTATTTCCCTGTGCAGTAAGCACAGGGCAGGGTGTGTATGTGGCAATCTTTGTCTTGAGGGGTTGAGACAAAAGGAAGGTCCCCAGAGCATCCTTGCTCTCACCTCAGTTTTGGGAAGGGCAGCAGACCTGCTGCCTACCTCTAACCCTCTGCACTGCTCTTCCTGGCCGTCACTAAGATTTGGCTCACAGGTAGTTGTTGCAGTGGAATACAAGTGGGAAATGGATAGGAGAGGGAGGGAGGACATCCCAAAGAAGAGCCCTATGGAGCATATTCGCTACCAGCCACCTGGTAGGATGCCCTCTGTGTGGCTGGGCTGGCAGTGAAGGGCACACATCAAGTGTTCAACAGTAATGGCCAGGTTTTGGAGAGGCAGAAACTTGTTCTCTGCTGATAAGTGTGCTTTAAAAATGCATAAAAAATCCCCTCCCAATCTGAACCCGAAAGAACTACTGAGCCCTCAGCCTGCTCCTTGCCAGAGGAAAGGAGGGTTCAAAAGAGGGGAAAGTGGCTGAGATGCATCTGGTGTGCTGGATTGATTTTGGTAGGGAACACGCAGCCAATCTTCCTCTTCATCCCAGTGAAGCCACAGCACAACACAACACAGAAAATGTGTTCTATGAAAAGCAAAGAAATGTTCAGTGGTGAATTGTACCTTAATTACAAACAAAACTCTCGTAACAGACGGGAATCCCTTCAGATAAAAGATTGTTAAAAGAGTGTGAAATATTTATGATTTGTGCGCAGCATAAAACAGGAACCCGGCTATTACTTCATCATGATTTCTCCCCACAGTCTCCTAAATTAAAAAGAAATTATTTGCTTCTGTGACTTCATATGCTTAGAAAAATTAGTAGATCCTAAAGAAGAAAAGGCCCACAACATTGGTATTACCATCAAATAGAGTGTATAATAATAACTTGGAGTACAGTATATATCTTATAAATAAATTTAAGAATAAGAGCCTGCTTTAGAGTGTAACCTGAAAAATAGTAGACACTTTAAACTCTTAAGTGCCTATGTGAACCACAGATTTTGCAGCTGGTGGAACATAATGGCATGTAAGATTTAGTACATTATAATCTAACTACAAAGCACTTATTCATAGACTTACTTGTGCTATTTGGTATTATCTGATCTGATATGTTTTAAGGATTTGGTATTTGCCCTTGATGTTTTGCCTGTACATAGGAAGTTCTGAACACTGGCTGTACAGTAAAAATGGCCAGTGTGTTGAAAGAAGGTATCACTGTGGTGTGATTGATGGAAATAGGTTGTGTGGAGGCCGTGGAGAGTGCAAAAAAATAATGATGAAGGATGGGGAAATACAATGATAACTTAATCTGAGCAAGCTCTCATTGCAATTGCTGTGATGGATTCAGGTCAAGCATAAGCAAAATGTAACTCTAATTGGAATAATTAAATTCTCAAATGAAAGAAGCCCTGAAGATTATTGGGATTTATGACAACTTTTTATTTGTATGTTATAATAAAGATTTTAAAATAAAAAAATGAAAGAAACCATCTAGTTAATAAATTAAAAATTTAGGGCAGGCAAATAAAGTTTAATTAAAATAAGATGAATAGGGTAAGGCTTTCTGATAATTTTTGTTGCTGTTTTTTGCAAAAGAGAATGTTATTTTTTAAGACATGCTATAAAAAGAAACAAAAGTTAAAAAATTCCCAGAAATGAATCATTAGTTATTGTTTATAGAAGGCTTTGGTCTGAAGATGTAAACAATGAGGAATGTGCAAAATAAAAACTAACAATCCAAATAAAGCCTTCCTCCAATGGGGCATTTATAGACAAGAACCACTATTTTTGAAAAGGTCTGAACTTTATTAGAAGAGTCAGAGTATGTATTAAAAACAATCCTAAACAATAGTTTCTGTTGACTTCCCCAACATTTCACTCTCTAATTATGTAAGGAATGCATTTTTATGTTAAATACCTGCAACTGGGCCAACCCTGGCACCCACAAAAAAAAAAAAAAAAAAAAAAAAAAAATTAAAGAGAAGAAATACATGCTCACCAAGTCTTCTGTGGTAAAAGAACAGTGATTCTCCTCCACTGAGTAAATTCGCTGGAGTGGTAAATACTTGCTGATGTAAACTCCTGACAGCTTGGCATGCTGGGAAGACATTCCTTAAAGTAAAACATTTCAAAACCAGAATTAATGTTAGGGAATAATCGGGAGCAGAAAGAAAGGTTAAATATTCACAGAAACAGGAGCTTGTCTGGGCCCAGATGCTGGAGTGAAAGACCCAGAAGCAGAAAATTCCTGGCATGATGCAGAGAAGTTTCTCAGAAAACTAGTAGTACAGTTAAGGATGGAAAGAAGCCATATGAGTCTTTAAAGAGTTAAGCATTAGAGATTAGTAATGTTTTGCTTTCCTCCATGAGGGTGTATAGCTAATTTTTTTTTTTTTTTACTGTTTTCACCCCAGCATCTAGCATGGACTATGAAGGAAGCCTACGAGACCACTACGGAAGAAGTCTATGAAAGTGACCTCCAGACCTCCAGAAGATTATAGCAGTCATTTTGGAGACCTGTTTGGAGACTAGCTTCTTACTGTTCTAACTGCCCTTCCCATGTGACTTCATTTTTTTCTGCTATAGTTCTTTCATTTACATAAACATTGCCAGAATAGCATCCAAAACTTCTGTGCTGTGGTTTTGATGAGGTCCTGATAAAGTGCTTGAAAGTTATTACCAACCTGCATGATCCTGTTCTAGCTACCCACTCAGAGAGTCCCTTTGGCCACTCACTGCCACAGCACAGCTTCTCCTGACCATCCCCACATGCCCAAGAGTCTTTTGCTGTTCACTGCTGTGCTTACCCCCATGAGGGTTATCAGGTAACGGGGGGTTCTTAGGGACAGGCACCTGCTTATACAAGTAGCCCACTTTGACTGCTCTGAAATTAATACTAAAGCTCTGAAAGGAATAATAGAGCAGATTCTCTACAGCAGCAGTGGTAATTAGGATATTTATATAGTTAAATTATACACTAGTAGTTATATATTAAATATGATCAAGGGCAGAATATATTATTTTACAGAGATATTTATTGCTCAAATATCTTAGAGTGTTAAATGAAGATCTGAGACCTTATTCTGTTTTGCTGGGTTTTTTTTTTAGTAGATTTTGTAAAGGCTTAATTTCCTTTCCAGCAATTTTCAAACAGTTTTCATTGATTCATCTCCTCTAAAAGATCTTACAAAACAGGGTCTGATCAGTGCTTGTGAAGCAAACAAAACTTTCAAACATTTTAATTAATTAGTGTGTTGTTTATTTGCCAGATTATGTCCTTGAAATATACTACAAATAGTCTTTTATCACAGCAACATGGATTGTGTGAGCAAAATGATTTCACTGCAAGTTCTTCTCTCTGAACTCAGCTCCATTCAGCGAGGAAAGGAGCACTAAAATCTGAAGGCAACTGATCTTCCATTGATGGCAAGCACAAACTCCACTAGGCATTATTCTTGGACACCATGATGATGCCATGTATGAAAGACGCAAACAGGATTTGAAATACAGAATTTATAGCTTTCCTCTGAATTTAGTTTAAGGTGAGAAATCATTATTTAGATCTGCAAAGTATAAAAACTCATTTATTGCCATTTCTCTATTCTGCCCACCAAAGTAAACATGGGAAAACACAACATGGCAAAGGGTAACCAGGCAAAGCTCATAGAAGACATGGAACTTGACATACAAATCCTCCTGTGAGCCTGCAGAACAGGCAGTGAAAAGGCACTAGGACAAGTTCCTTGACACCCTCTGAACCCACTCAGAGGCAGCCAAAGGACCTTGGTTAGTTCACCCTGAGGCCAGGGAAAGTCCAGCTTTTGATCTAAGAGGGAAAACAAAAGCACAAATTATGGCCAAATGCGCTACTCACATTTGTGCTGAGACAGGGCTGAGCCACATGGGGAAATAGCAGCCAACGCGGCTATTTGCACTTCCAGCAGAGTGGGGGAAACAGGCAGTCATTATGGCCCTGGACTGTGTTTGAACCAGGGATGGGAGATGAAAGTCTCTACATTACAATCCCCTGAAGGAATGCGCTTTCCATTTACGAAATGGCTGCGCACAAGGGCAGAAAGAATTTCTGTCCATTTAAATTCCAGGAAACAGTACATGCATTTTGCTTAGAAAAACAAAGCAACAGCACAGGAAAGATCTCAGCCATTACCCTGTGGCTCTGTCTAACTATGCCCCAGCTCTTTTCTCAACCTTGATCCATTTCTGTCACAATTTTGTATTTCAGGCTTTCAGATACCTTTCTTCCAAGTATTATGAAGAACAGTTAAGATACCTTTAATAGTAATTTTGACTGATTCTAGTGGAGAATTTCTTTATTGAAAAGTGATAAAGGAAAAAACATCTTTCTCTGTTCATTGTCAGAAGTGTTATTTCAGGCGATCTTTGTATAAGAAGAGTTTGTGGAAAACAAAGTCCTCACTGCCAGCCTCACCTCCTGAACAAGATGCCAGGTGAGGCCATGGTTGGTGGAGTACTCCAGTTTCACCTGGTTGTCCATATGGGGAGTGAATGCCTCCCCGCAGCCCATCACCAAGTTGAACTGTATCATATACGAAGCTCCAATCTGCATAGACTGCGTCTCCACATAGCGCATGCTAGAAGCTAGCTTTGAGTCTCCTGTAAAACTGAGAGATGTAAGGAAAGAGTCAGGATCTACCCCAGAATATTTCAGAAAGGAACATTATGAATGATTCTGGGTTAAATATGGTGATGCTTCTGCCTTTGCTTTGTAGATTGGCACATGGGATGAGACCAGGCACAGAAGCATCTGTTGGTACTTCTGCAAATTACCAGCAGGGCCTTGATATATCCCAGAATGAGAAACACTGAATTATTCTGTTAGTTCTTACTATATGCTCTTTGTATTAGGGATCAAGTTAGAATCAAGAAAGGGCAACGTAAGTTAAAAACAACATAAAGAAAGTTCATTCCCCAGGAGTGTCCATTGCCTAAGGTCATGGCACAGTAAGAATTGTAATTTCATTCCAATACTGGACAGTAAAGATACACTGCATCTTGTTTAAAATATTCTTACTACATAGGCTTTTCATTCCATTGATTTTCAAGTGATCCTATATGCAATGCATTCCCTGACTTGTCTGTGTTTCAGAATTGATATCTTCAATCCTCAGCTTCTTTTCTGTAGGAGCTACTGATATAAGAGTTATATTATTCAGTGTCTTGGAGAACAATAGAAATGTTTGGAATACACATACACACATATATGTTATAAGGTACCCAGTTATCACAGACACAATAATGCAGTATATAGTCTGAAATTACAATGTTATTTCATTTTAAAGGCAGTGTTTTCTTCTATGCACTTCTATGCACAAGAAAAACAAACAACCAAAATCAAAACCCCAAACGCAAGAGAGGTATAAGAAGGAAGTAATAATAACTTACATTTTGAATTTGGCACACTAGCCTTTAAACCAGCATTTTAATGAAAGTTCACTTAGAATGAAAATTGCCCCTCTCTCCTTAGTTTGAGGTGTTTACTTAGTGTCTTCAGAAGTACTGTCATCGTTTAGGCTTCAGAATTTTCTAAGACTATTCTTAAATGTGAACAATTCAGGATAGAGATTGGCTCTTTAGAAAGAAAATCACTGCAAATCATCATGCAAAAATGAAGAAGCTAAATTCAGAACAGTGGTGATGAAGAGAATAATCTAGTTCAGAGTTGCTCTTATGACTGAATAAGCTAAAGTTTATCTCCTTAAATAAGAAATCCTAATCTTTAAATACAGTACAATAGAACATATTAGCTTCTACTCCTGTAAAATTCAAGGTCATGGCAAAGTGAGTGTGAGGATAAGTCAGAGTCACTTAGCACTCTTTAAATTAATTCACTGACCCACACCATTTTCTATAGAGTCCTTTCCAGAGAGAGCACTTAAGCCATAAATGTCAGCAACCTGCCTTAAAGCTTTAGAAGAAACTGCTGAAAGCTGACATTAGTTTTGTCGTTATCAAATTGCTGTTACTTGGCACAAGTTGAGATGCAGGCTGCTTTCTACTCTCTGACCTTACTCTCTGTGATTTCTTTTCCTACAGGGTGGTCGAACTCATGACACCATATGAAACTACCCAGTCTTTGTGGATCAGCACACTGAACTGTGGATGGACACTCCCTTCACTGCTAGGGCACTGTCATGGACAACTGGACCAGAAGGCAGTGAGATGTCTTGGAAAACTGTATCTGAACTGCTTGCTCTTTCAGTTGATATCATCAGTGTTTCTCTTCTCAATGGGAAGGATAATTTAAAGTTGAGCAGAGGATATAATGTACACTCATCAGCAGTCCAGTTGACAACCTGTGGTTTCTGGCTCCATGGTTAGAACTGATTGCATCTCAAAGGGATTTGTGTGGATAATGCCTGAACTCATTTTTCTTCCAAACTTTATCTTGTACTTTTCAAAACTACAAAGACCGACAAATTTGAAATTTAAAGCTGATTTGGTCTGACATGGTTTTAATTTCTACAAAGCAACCTGAAATTTCATGGCTGATGTGGGAAAACAGAGTTTTACTGAAGCCCTCTTGGGAAATCTGTGCCAATACAACCAGACTCTTCAGGTACCAGTCAGGCAGGCATGTGCAGTTTAATCCGATGAAAATTATATGTAGCAATGCTTTGGAAAATGATTTGGCATTGCACAATGAACCTCCCCACAACACAACACAGTTACCTAAAGCTCATCTGAACAGAGTAAAGGAGTTGAAACTAAACAGTTTGATGAAGCATCTGTCCAGAAGCTGTCTTCCCAAAGTAATAGAAGTGAAGGACTGGTACTCAGAATAGATGCAAAGAATTAAATGTTAAATTTTTCCCTTGTCTTCACAAAAATTCCCTCTATTCCATATTACTAGTGTAAAATGAGAAAAACCCCTTAAACTCTAATCTATTCTTTCTGGTGGCATTCAGGTCATTATTAAAACATTTTAAGTTTAGTATTCATTTTAATTTAATAACTTAGCTGCTGGATATTGTACATAGTATACTAAATAAGCTTGGTCAAATAAGTCAAATCAGCTCTTTAAAATGGATATTAAAGAAATGTAAAAAGGAAGCTAGTATTGAGATGAAGACAGTCTGTGATACTCCATAAGAAGCTCTTTTAAGGGGAGGAAATCGCATTATGGGTCTACAAAGTCCTTTATCAAGGACAAATTGCCTCCAGCTGAACATAAGTAGCATTAAAGGTAGGGGCTCCACCTTACTTGCCACTTCTTTGCTCTCCAGATCTCTCATGTACATGGTTAGGGGTATGCCCTTCTCCTGGAATACCAAATATTTTCTTTGTTCTGGGAGCCACACAGCTGGAATACATTTCCAGATTTTGTAAAAGATGAAGTAATGTCCCTGGCGTAACAATAATTAACTAAAAAATCTTCAGAAACGAGAATGCAGAGGCTTCATTTTTGTATAAATATGTTGCTGTGAGTTGGTTTCTGGCACGTATATAATTAGACCTGCAGAGGCACAGGAACACAATACCCATAGGTGCCCTCAGAACAATCACTCTCCCCTCCAAGCATTGCCAGCTAATTGGTACTTCTGGGAATGGTATCACAGTCAATGTCAGCCAACCTGCATTGCTCCAAACTGCTCTGATATCCCCAGAGTTACCATATTTTCAAGGCCGGTACTTTCAGGAATACTGAAAAGCCACAAGGATGCTTGTTTTATAAAGCTGCATTGACCAGAAGTATTGACATGTTGGCCAAACACTTGCACCAGCCTGAGCTCTGCCTCCATCAAAGTCAGGAGAAATTTGTGTCTTTTTGCATCACATCATACCTACTTTGCTAAATAATTCCTAAATGTATTAACTTAATGAACATATTTAAGTTGATTCCTTGAAACTTTCTGCTTATTACAGAGTAATAATTAATCTAAAAGACAAAACATTTTAAACACAGGTAAACTATCAAGCTGATGTAGGACCACTGTATTACCTTGCATAAAGATAGTTCATGATGTGGTAGGTTTACAGTCTTCCCCCAGACTTCTCCAGGGACAGTGGGACACCCTATTCTTCAATACCTTGAGTTAAATCATAATGTCATAATCTGACTGAAGATATTTATTTACTATTTTATTCATGTCCTGATGAATATATGTATATATAAAATGTTAGCATTCTTATCAATACCTAAATGCATTTCAGCAAGTGGCTGTAAACACTCTGTAACACTCCAGAAGCATTTGGTTCAGAACTGTGCCGGAATATGAGCATTTTGGGGAAGCGATGAATTAACATCATCAAACACTTAATTTTAAAAGTGCTCTGGAGTTCTTTCAGTACAACCGATACGCTTGCTGTAGTAAAGTCCAAGATCCAGTCTGAAACTAAATGTTGACAATGATGATCAAATAAAGTGACTGTTCTGGACACAGGCCATTAAAAGCACTCAAAAATCATCTTTGCTCAAAACATCTGTGTATCAACAAACCTCTCCTATTTTAAATGAAGCCAGATATAGAAAAGAATGACCTGCCTCTTAAAAAAAAAACCACCCAAACCCTCTCCTCAGTTTTCTCCAATTTTAAGGATAAATGTTTCAGGTTTACAGATTCTGAAGCCGAAATGGAGGCCTAATAGACAATTAAAGGCAATTCAGTGAAAATGGGCCTGGGGATGACACCCTGTAAAATGATTTATAGCATATTTCCCGTACTTGTACTAATGAAAAAGCTGTTGTCAGACTTTTCTCAAGAGGATGGTGTCAGTGCTACTGCGTGCTCTGCTCACAGAAACTCATGAGTTAGAAAATGAGAACCAAATGGACTCACAGCTGGGAAAAACCAGCAATAATTAATTTAACTAGCAACCATTTGTAGAGACTTTCTGTAAGTTCAAAAATTTCCCTTGAGAGAAACAAGGTCAGTGAAGGATAGAGTTCATGTCTTCCAGCGATAATGAAAAATACTTATATATAAATAGTAAGGCAATATTGCAAAGGCTTTGATTCTTTATTTGATGCATGGAAAGTTCAACATTTCTACTACACCTGAGCACTACAGATCTTAGTCAATAAATGGGAGGGAGAATTTAGCTCAGTGTTTATTATTTTGATTCTGATTTACATTCATAAGAGAAAAACAGAGTAACCTCTGCTATCTTAAATAACCTACCCTCCTCCCCAGGATAAGCTGGTCTTAAAAGAAGAGAGGGAAAACAATGCCATTAAAGGGCTTTCATTCCAACTCTTTGATGAGGAAGATGCAAACAGTTTGAGCCCTAACATGTTGTTTCATTTTAATGAGCAGCGAGTACCTTCCTTGTCCTTATTAAAGTGGTTAATGGTGCTTCTACTGCCTCATTATCAGCGCTAGAACACATTCGGTGTTGTTCCTACTGCTAAGCCAACTCCTTTTAGTTTGACAGATGATCAGAAAGTCAAATCAGATTGCTCAGAGATACTTGCTAATAAAATTCCAACAGTGTTTCTCTGAGTGTCCACGGGGACACTAAAATTATTTATATTTTCTTGAGGTTTTCTATAATTACTGTGATTGTACTTTCTCCAAAGATATATATCCATGCCAATTAAAACTAGACTGGGTTTATAGGTTGATCAAACTAGCATGAAACTGTTATTTGGTTTTAATCAAAACACAGATTTTAAATTGAGCTTCCTTTGTATTAATTCCAAATGTTACACTTGTGTGTTCCAGAATTTTATTTTTGTGAAGCACATTAATGTTTTACTAAAAATGCTAATTTTTATGCAATACTATCAGATTTTTTTTCTTTGTTTTTCACTTCTTTTACTTTTCTTGCCTTTATTTTCTTTGGGGCAGGTGATGTTTCCTTGCTTTTGTTTCTAAATACAAAGCACATATTAGGCCTAATTGCAATATGTCATCACAGTGTAAAGGACTAAATGGATATAATACCAGACAGAATAATTACAAATGGCTAATGTTATTCTGCCCACATTTTGCTGCCTTTCCTATCTGGATTGTAATCTAATGGCTATATACACAGATCTGAACATCACTTAGAAAATACTAAGAATCTGTACTTAACAGATAATTTCATTACCTGCATACCTGTGTTAACCTGACTGGATTTTAAGTGAAGATAATGAAAAATTTATAATTCTTTTTCTATTAGAACGTTTTTTATTTTGTGGGGAAAGAATGGTAAATTCAGTGTTTCCAGCAAACATTAAGTCTCTGTGCAATGGGGTGGAAAAGCTATCTGCTAATTGTAATTAGATTAGCAACTGTATTTTTGTCCATAATGTGAACATGAGAAAAAATGACCCTGAATAGCTACCGGAATGACTCTTTTTCAGCAGCTGATCCTTAGCAGGATGAATAGACAAGGAAAACAAAAGTAGAACATAAAAGAGTACGTGTTTCTCACCAAAGAGTCCAGTCGTGTCCACAGTGAGGTTGAACATTTCCCAGGTAGAATCCCAGAGACTGTGTGACCTCAACTAGGTTGGTGAAGTCTAGACTGATGCTGTTGAAAAGCACAGAAGTCATGATAATTTCATCGATTGCCCACACGTCTTCACCTTGAGAAGAGTGGTACGGTTGCCACCATCTAAACTGAATGCCAATCTGTCTTGCATCTTCAGGCAGCTCCACTGAAATTATTCTGGAAAACAAAACAAAGTTATTATTGACAGTTTTACCATTTGTAGTAATTCCATAGGGTTGTGTTTTATGGTAATTTTTTTCATAATGACCCTAAAAATCATAGGTTAGACTGAGCCCACAAATACTGTAGCATCTACTGGTATAGCTGCTACCAGTGATAGGGACAGGGGAATCGTTAGTACCCTTTGTAATCAATGTATTTACTGAAAAACAGCCACGTGCAAAGGCCACCAAAAACAGTTTCTACCAATTTTGTAAAGTTTGCTGCTACTGTGGAGCTCTCTGTAAACTTAGAGGTGCAAATTAGGAAAGGAATGATCAACTGACAAGGACTTTAGAATTCCAGCTCCACTTTCTCAGATTCAGTGATCTGAAGACATGCATCTTCTAAACATCTGTGCTAGTTCCTGCACAGCATTGACATCATGACCATGGTACTCTTGTCCTAGAAGAACCCACTCCTGTAAATGGCCACATTCAGATGGAAAAGGTTCATCTTGTCAGACAATGTGATTATGCATAGTCTTTTATGGCAGACACTTTTCTTTTGTAGCTGCATAGAGCTGCAACTGGAGGTGAGTCCCAGGTGCTTCTGGTATGCAAGGTCATTTAATTTGTCATGGCAGCTATGTCAACAAACCTAGAATTGACAAACTGCAAAGAAAATTAAGAGTAATATCTAATTTCCAGGAGCAATTATCATAACACTGCAGCAGGGAGCATGCATTAATTGCCACAGCAATGATACCTTCTTGAGAGCTCCATAAATCACTAGGACCATGGTACCCCACACAGCCATGTCAACTGTGAGGCAGACTGGCAACAGGGACATTTGTCTCCATTGAGGTAAAATTACTTGCTGGCAAAGGGGTTTTCGGCAAGCTCATCACGTAGCTGATATTTTTCTTTCTCTCTTAGAGGAAATGTGGACAAAATGATAAATCATGTAAACTGGAAGCATCTTTTTATTGTTTAACACCAAATTTTTCAGACTTAAGGCTTTATAAGCTGCCTGTTGCAACGTTTTATTCTCTGCACACACAAGAGTCTCGTGCCTGTGGCACTCTTAGTGCAAAACCACACTTTTAAAAGTGACTTGCTATACACTGTCCTGGTAGAGAGTAAACATATAATACTGTTATTTAATGTTACATTGATTTTAAAAAAGAATATGTTAATCCATTAACCAGAAAAAAAACAAGCGGCTTGGCCAAATAGTTGGGAAGTGCTCAGAAAGTCCTTCCTGGTGTATCTGGGAGCTTTCTGCTCTCCGTAGGCTGGAGAGAGCAGTGCCTAGGGACAGCCAGAGGTGAACAGCTGCTGTGTCCCTGTGGCATGGAACCAGCACTGTACACACTTCTTATGTGTGACGGATACATTTCCTTTACACTCAAACACGCTTGAATGACTTCATACCCTTCTAGGAGAAAGACCCAGCCTCATTGCTCTCTGACATGAATAAACTACAAGGACTTCTTTTCTACCAGGGGTTGTCTAATAAGAAGCAACTTGATGACCTTTTGGGTTAATTTTTAGAGGCACAAATGACCCTAAATTGCTACTGATGGTAAAAGGAACCAATGATCTTGTCATCCATGTGAACCTGAGGAAAGTGGGTACCCTGGCCAGGAGAAGCACTGTATCCAGTGGGTGCTGTGAAGCACTTGGCACTTGTGTGAGCTAATGCTCTGCTATAATCCTGGGCATCTTTCTCTGCTGCCTCTGATGCCTGCATCTTCCTTTCACTCTTAACTCTCGTAAGCTCACCCACGTGGACACTAATTCTCACTGACAGTAATATACAGAAAATCCTAAATCATGACATACACCACTGATACATGTATCAGGTGTTAAAATATTTAACACATGTTAAAATAAATTTCTCATCCCAGGGGATTAAGCTAATGCAATTTAAAAAGGGAGGTGTAAACCATCGGGTATGGCACATATGTTAGTATGCAGAACCTGGCTTCATCTGCCGTTGTAACAACTCCTATCTGGCTTTGATTTGCTGGAGATAGATGGAGAGGGAGGGGTATTCCTGCTAATGACTTTTCTGCTGCAGAGAAGAAAAGTGTGCCCACTAACATTAGCAGCCACCATTAGATTTCTTAAAAACCAGCTGGGAGACCTTTGCTCTGATCTCATTCTTTCAAGCTATGCGCATACCTAATATTGAAAAACCACCGCTGTTCTGCTCAGAAGAAAAATGCAGCTGTCAAATGTTAGCAGATTAAATGCACCTTTTCAGCAGAACATTACATGTGTAATTATTTTTTGTATGACTGAAGACTAATTAAATTCCTGGATACAGACTGATTGCCAAACTTTGCAGCAGTCCATCTATGTTCCTAAAAATGCTGATATTTTCAGACAATGTATTATAAAAAGGTGAAGCTTTCTTCGTGTTCTTCATCATAATTATTGCCAGCATTATCTATCTTCAGGTTTGTATGTCTGTCATTTTTCTATCTACCCAGAGTGGACTATATATCTATCCCATGGCAAAACCTTTCTAACCTGTCTATGTTGTACTTAGCTCTTTGCCCTGTCAGAACAACTGAAATTGTTTTTCTTAGTTAACCTCAAAAAGCACAAAAGTCTATGGCATTTATATAATTTATTACATTTATATCTTAAACCTCATTAAAATCAGTCACCGGAATGTGTATTTTCCTTTTTGTTATAAAAATTTCATAGTGCTATATATTAAAAACCTTTAGGGAAATATAATCTCTACAGATATAATCTTGAGTGTAAGAATTAGGAACATGGCCATATAAAATATATATGCATCTGTAATAAAGGAAAGCAAAGGAAAATTTGAAGAAGACATATGTGTTCCTGTTTGTAGCATCTTTCCTTTGGAAACATTTAAAACTTCAGAAATTGAAGTATACAATACACTTCTACCCAATACAGTCACTTCTCTCAGATTTTGAATATTTCTTATGGCTCCCAGGAAATATCTTTAATGTTACAGGTTTGTTCCCTTCAGAATATTCTCAATCGCACTTTGTATATTACAGTTTTGGAAATCTAATTTTTTTTTTTTAAAGGGAACTTACCTGAGCTCAATTAATATAAATAATGAAAGTTATGAGTAAATAAAATTACTTGCAGGCTTTGTACAGTCATACCCCTGGGGCTGATTCAGGTGTTTTCCTTGAACTCAGTGGAGGGGTAGAGAAGTAGACATGGGGCAATACCCAGGTCAAAGCCACCCTCGGGCAGGAATGGACCTGCTGGAATGAGTCCTGTGATGCCCCTGTTAATTCTACCTCTCCTGTGCCCCCTTGCAGAGCACCATCTTTAATTAGCATCACTCTGTGAAGGTGGATGCTGCCAGGTTTGAGTGGGTTTGCACAGATCCGGCACAGATTGTTCTGAGTTTTTGGTACAGGGTGTGCTCATGGAGATTTCTGATTTTGCACTACTCTTAGAATTGGTGGATGGTTTCACAAATGTAGCAGTAAAGAATACATTCTCTAAATACATGAGATACATTCCTCTCTAACTTGGCACTGAACATAGGTGCTGCTAGGTGAGATGAGATCTTTGTTTAACTTCTTTTTGATTTGCGCAATTCCCAGGCAGTCACCAGCAGGCCCTCCCAGGGCACTGAGCCCAACCCACAGGCACAGCCATGAAGTCATGCAATGCCCTTTATAATGGCACAGGTACAGTTTCCCTGAAGACCTGGAGAGACCCTAACAGTCAGATTTTGTCTGAGGTGTCCTGTGCTGCCTGCAAACTTCTAATCCCACAGGATGGTGTAGTGAAGGTATCTCTGGCTTTAAAGCATAACAAATAATTTATGTTAATTTTCCTTTACAAGTGGATGCTTCCATAGGAAGAGACATGCCCCTATTTCCCACAAGTACATTTCTGTCCTTCATCCCTCACTGTCTCAGCTTGTTCTGTCATATTGCCTGATGTCTAGAACAGCTGCAAAATTTTAAGGAATAGTGGTAAATGTCAGTGTGCAATAGAAACTCTTCACTCACTCTTGCATCATGTACTTAGTGTCTGAATTACAGTGACTACGAGCATAACTGCATGTACAGAGCACTCTTTGCAATATTTATGCCCATACCTTGGCTCGTGGTAGTTGAGATAAGAGTAGTGTTCCAGGAGTTTCCAAGTAATCCCGTTGTCATAGGAATAGTGCAGCAGTACCCCTTCTCCGGGCTGGTCAGGTGCTTTGCAGGTACTCAGCACTGACTTGCTGCCCAGGCGTAGTGTGAACTGCAGGAACCTGGCTCAGAGGTACACAAATATTTGTAGGCTATGATTTGCATACTGGTTTTTGTTGGTTCATTTTTTTTTTTCCTTCCCACTGTGTCCCCACCCCCCATCTCCCAACCAGGTTATTTTCAGATCTTAATCTGGGCAAATTTTGATAAATATCAGTTATGGGGTTTTGTTCGTGTGATTTGTTTTTACTGTCAGGTAATGCAATGTGGCACATATAGTTAAAAAATGCCAATCATTACAGCATTTAATTATTTATTAGGCACTGAAGGGGAGGGAGAGATAGTGAATGGATCTAATCAGCTGCCACAAGCTGTCAAATAAACACAACCTATAAATAATTAATTAGCACTTGGCTTTGACACTCAGGTTTGATATTAACATTTCATATTTTCCATCCAAGCTGTATGATAACTCCCCTGCAGCCTGTTTTGGGCTCTGTTGTTTACAAAGCAGGAGGAAAAAAGGCAGGGCAATGAAATCGCCATTAAAACATGGAACTAGGAGTCTTTTAAAAGCTTTTTTTCCCTCCTAAAACAATCAGCTTAATAATACAGAAGGTTGTAGCTGGAAGGGGAGGGGCTCCCCAGTTTCTTCTCCTCTTTCCCTCTCACCTGGACTGGGAGCTGTCAAGGAAGGAGGTGATAAGCTGGCGCCTCCCGTCCTTGTTGAAGACCAGGGCCTTGCCACTGGCCAGGACCCCGCAGCCAAAGCTGACCTCAGCCCCCCGGATGGAGTAAAAACTGTGGTAGGAGGAGAGGCGGGAGCTGGTGAAGCTCTCTGAGATGAACATGGGAAAAGTCTGTGATGCCATCTCACACGCTGGCCCAGAAAAGCCGGGGTCACACCTGTGGGTGAGGAAGATTGAAGAGCGTAACTAATGACCCACCTTTTCAAGCTGCTGGTTGTCAAACCAACACGGTGGCTGCAGTTCTTCATGAACTGAAGATGCCTACAAGGTCCCTCTCAAAATATAAGGCCCAAGAACCTCTTTGAACTTTACTTGGGTAAAGTGGTGCATCGTCAATGATTTCTTTTAGGTAGTACTTCCTCTTACAATTTAAAAGAAGCATAGTTATAAACACCCCACCAATCTACACATAACACAATGCAGAAATATTTTTATTCATTTTTGGAACAAAAAACCTGCTGACATAATTTACAATTGTTCATATGTAATATGATGAATTTGCTTTTGTCTACAGACTGTTAGTTGTGACTACAAGAAATTAAGTAACAAAACAGAATGCTACATGAGTCACACTCTTGTTAATACCTAAAAGTAGTTACACCAATATTTAGAATATGCTTACTGGTTTTGAATAAGCACCTTTTTACTTTTTAGGGTGTCAGCCTTTTAACATGCCAGACTACCAGAAAAAAGTGGAGTGCTGATCTTCTGTCCTTGAGGTATGTTAGGTTATGGGGTAATAGAACTGTTAAAAATGTGATTCTTTCCCAACATCTAATATAAAAGTGATACAATTCCAAATCACCTCTAAAACCAGTATAAAGTATGCAACACTGACATATCAGAGTTCTCTGTAGCCCATTTTAAAGTGAACTGGAAGTTAGATTCTCTAGCAAAAAAAATAATAATAAAAAAGGTATTAAACATGCTGCTGTTTAGAAAGATTGATCTTTAGCTCTCCAGTGAGCTTTAGGCATTCTGGGGGCTATGCTAGTTTTATATTTAGTCATCTAAAAAAGCAAGGACTGAAATGAAAATCACTTCAGCTTTCACACCACTGAGTGAACTATGTGGTAGAAATTGAATACAAGTACTGAATTATAAAACTTACTTGCAGCCATTTCTAGTGCACTGTCCTCGACCTGAGCAGAATTTAAGGCAAGATGGACCAATATAAACTGCAAAGAACAGAAATCAGTTAAATGGAGGGTTATGCTATAAACAGAATATGATAAATACAAGAAAACATACAGTTATTGTATTTCTCCTAATCCCATTACCTGGAAAAGGTCTACAAAAGGATAAAACGTGTTTGACTGTGTCAAGGATAGCCTGGGATAATTTCTTAATTAAACGGTAATGTCTATCTGAGGCTCAAGGCACTACTGCTTGTTTTAACTACTGTACCTGGTTTTCCTAAGTCTGTGAAATGAGATCAGATGATCTGCTAGGCACTGACCACTTTCTTGTCGTCCCTTCATCTTAGTTTAAAGATGTAATCCAACATATATATATATATATATGTACATTCCAATGACAGTCTTGCAGATTTTAAAAATGTTTCACTGTTTCTCTCATTGAAATCTACATATTTAACTTCACTGTACCTATAGAAATTGGAACCTGTCCTGATATGTCTTAAGTAACTATTAAATATACTTAAATATATACTCTTGCACTGATTATTTTAAATAGAATAAAACTCCAAACCCTATGTGCTCAAAAATACACTAGACTTATTTTACTCTTTTACTTTATCTTCCTCCAATGACTCCTAATCAACAATGTCGATATATTTTGAAAAATATGAATGATGGATAGATGAGCAAATCTCAGTATAATTCCTTGCATTACTATAAAGAAAAGCCATAACTTGTAGGCAGTATTATTTCAATACGATATGATTAGAGACCTTAACCACGAATAATGTCACCATTTCTGCTGAAGGCTGCTTATTATTTGGAGTTATCCACTTGCATTGTCACTTCTGGAAGGAATAGCCACCAATTCTATAACAAGCAGTACTTACTCCCTTTCCTATTTATATGATGTTGCCCATCACAGTAGCATCAGCTCTCCATGGCAGATGCACGCTAAATCTCTGCTAGCTACTCCCTATAACTCCTCATCAGATTCCATGTGATTTCTAGATTTTCTCACCTCTCAGGGTGAAAAAATTCTGTTCTGTCTGTTTGATTTATTTGTGTATTTTGAGGTCTTTTTGAGGGGGTGGTAAAAGTAGAAGGTTAAAGACGTAGTGATGTCATTCAAAATGAAAAAACTTTATGGAAATTGGCATTTTCCCAGTGTTTCCAAAAGATGGCCAGCTTCCAGATTTCATTTAAAACTTAATTCACATAGGAAACAGTTGTGAAGTGAAAAGTCAGAGTGCTGAACCCTTGAAAATCTTCTTCTCTTCAAGAATTTGAGTGGATTGCCAGTATTTGTGGGTTTTTCCCTACCATACAGCGTAAGGCTTGAGTGTCACAGTGTCTAACAAAGGAGGCATTCAAAACCTCAGAAACAAGTTAATCTTGATGACCTGATTCCTATATCGTGGTTTTGCATCTCAAATTCAGAGCAGGTACTTTTTAGGCAGAGGTTTGGTAAAACCTTTTTTTGGCATGGTACACACTGGAACACACAGCATCCTTTGCTAGAATTGCATTTTGTTCTACAAGCAAAGGTAGTGCAGATAAATGAATTGTCAATGATCTTCAAGATCTTGTTTTGTCCTCTTGTAAAGAATTCATATCCTTAGATTGATTTAATCTTCTCATTTCTGTGAACATCTCATGAGTGTCTCCAACACTTAAAGTCTACATTCTCTTTGGTAGCAGCTCATCTTTGCAGATACTCACAGATATCTTCTTATATTTACATACCTACATTCGCCCTTAATTTCAATTTCTTTTTGATATATATGTCATCTCTAAAGACTAGCATTAATACTCTATTCAGAATATCAAGATGGTGCTACTTCCCATTAACATGATTAAGAGAATAATAATTTTCATTACTTTTAGTGACAAACTTTGCTTTGTGGCACTACCTTATCTGCTTCAAGGATTTTCTTTTCAAAACTTATGTTTTAAGAATTCTGCAAAATGTAACTATTTACCATTCCCAGGCCCCATATCAAACCTTATTGGGAATCATTACAAAATTTCACAGACTATTGTACATCACTGTAAATCTCTAAATTACATATTTCACATACCTAACCAAACAAATTCCAGATGTAGTTTACTTAGTCCCAAATCATTTAAGGCTAACAAGCAAGCTAAAAAAAATTGCACTTTCTCATAGTTAGCCCTTCTGATCATGCTTATTTCTGCATTTCATACATTCTGTCCTGTGTTCCTAAATACTTTTTCAGTGCTTTAAAGTATTTTCTTTTAATTCTGGTCCTGGTTACCCCCTGCATTGTTTTATAAGCCTATGGATCAATATAAGCTCCTCCCAGTCTTTTAAAAAAAGGGATGTAGAAAATAATTTCCTAAAAGAAGAACAGTTCCCTAAAACAGATGGTACTTTCCTCCAAAGATACTGTGAGAAGTGTAAAAGTTTTGTCATTGTTTTGGTAGCAGCGTTGCTTGAAAGTGGTCTTCTATATCCAGAAGGAAAAATACATCCCAAATGCTGTACCTGCTGCTAAGGCTGGTGCAGGATATGTCCTTAATAACCAGCATAGTATCTATTTATGTAAGTAGGACTAAGCAGATCGAGGAAACGTTATATTAAACCCTTGCCACTAATATCTTTTCCTGTAAAGCATTCAATTAAAAGAAGGAAAGATAATCTACTAGGCTATTGTCTTTTCAAATGGCAGAATCTCCCTCTAGCTTCAAAATGTACCTATTACCAAGCACAGATAATCAGAAAAAGAATTTAACAAGCTGTAAATTCATTGACTCATGATTGTGGAAAATATGTTTACACAGAGCAGCATATAAAAAATTTACTCTTCTGATTCGTCATGATCATGGATAAGAATACTAACTATTATCGATTGCCCACATATTTCCAAGGATTGGTCCTGTTTGTCTCCATCGAATCCTGGTGTCACTTGTTAATGCAGCATTGGGAAGGGGAATAGTTATTCGGTTCCACCTGAAATACATATAACACAGGCTCTAGCATTTTACACTGGTAGTTATTAAGCAACTGTATGTTTTGCAGATACGTTTATGTATACTGGAAGCTTTGTGAGATGTTCTAATTTTAATATCTACTCAAATGAAGCATGAATTTATGGGAGCTTTAGAAAATGCAAATAAAAAAGAAGAACATGGCTCATGATATTTTCATACAATATATGAATATTAATTATTAGCTTATAAAACCTAGCCATTTTTCCCCTGTTGGAGTGCATGAAGTCAGCAAAGGCCTTAACCTCCTTTGCTTCTCCGTCACAATGAGTACCTCCTAAATTGCAACCTTTCAGTATGACTGAACTCTGTTTGGTGGAAACCCTGGGTGGCTAAGAAGTGGTGCAGAGGATTTGGCCTGCTGTCTGGGCCGACATTATCCATGGGGACTACACTTCCTACACACACCAGGGATAATGGTTCCTATGAAAACTGCATGGGAATGGTGTGGGTGTGTGTGTGGGAAGGGTCATCAGATCATAGCAATGCTTCAATTACACTTTCTTCTCACAGTCATACCTGCTACTGTGAAGTGTCTGTGGAAGTTGGGATACAGAAGGATAGACGTGGATTTTGTGCTATGCAGCAAGATGTCACAGTTTATTTTTGAGTGAGAACCATACAGAAGAGACTTCCTACTAAGAGGGGCTGATATAAGAAAGTGACATTAACAACACCCTCTGTCTGCAGAAGTACAGAGGATGTGATCCACTGTAACCCATTATCAGGATTCCAAGTGAGTAAAGGTGTCTGAGGATGTAAACACAGCTTTGACCAATGTTTCCTCTGACTAACAAAACTTGTGTGGCTTTAACAAGGCAAAAATTTTCTTTTCATTACCAACATGCTGCCCACAGGTGGGTTTCTTTGTAATTTATCTTTAGTATCAAAAAAAATAATATTATACCACAGAGGCAGCCCCATACATTTCAAATTTAATTACTGGGCAGCCAGGGAGCCCAGAACACTCTTTCTTTGCTGTCTTCAGCTAGTCAAAAAAAGAAAGATGACATGGAGTTGTGTGCTTTGCTGCTTTCTTCTGTCACCTATAATTCACTTCTCTAATCTTGCAGAGTTTTTCAGAGAACTCTCACCCGCTGTAATTTTCAGAGGCGTAGATGGTGCTGTGGGGGAGGTGAGGCCCAGCACATATCTCAGGCAAACACTCCGTGTGGAGCAGGGACCAGGAGCGACCATGGTTGGTTGAAAACTCCAAGCTGACACTTTGAAGGAGAAAAAGGAGAAAGACACCATGAGGCTGCCTGGCATAGATCTCACCAGCACCGAGAAACCACCCAATCAGCTATTCCTAATAACTGATTAGGAAACATGAAATAATTCTAAGCAGACTTTGAATACAAAAAGTCCTGAAAATACAAACATGAAACAAACCTGAGTGTTTAAAAACCTCAAGGGTAGCCTATAGACTGAGGATTGTCTAAACACACTCCTTATTTGGCCATTATCTAGCCAGTGGTTTTATGCTACTGCTGTTAAATGAGCTGACTTTACTTTTATACTTCAGAATCAAATATTTTCAAATAGGAGGAGAAAACTTGGATTAATCAGAGCTAGGCAGCATTATGTGAGCATAGGACAATTCTGAGTGCCAGCTGCTAACCATTACACCTGCAGAAGGTGGCAAAAAGGTAGCTATTCATGCACCAGCTGGCTCTTTCCTGGTTAAAAACCCCCAGCATTGTTTACAGCCTACAAGTATAAGGAAATCCTTAGATACTTTACATTGTGAAGACCTTGAAAAAATAATATAGAAAGTGTTTGATTTATTACAGTTTTAGTATTTTACTGTATTACTCTTGTAATTTCCTCCATATAATTAGCTTGCAATATTCTGTTTTATTTTAAGTAATACCAGTGGAACATTATAAAAATCATAATTCATCTCCTCAATATTAAATTATTGGATTCTGACTTTTTTTTTTTAATGGAAATTTGCTGACAATATTACTTTATTTAAATATACCATCACTGTGATGTTATAAGTGCGTATTAAAACAGTTTATGGAGGTTTTGACTAATTTATTTCAGATTTAACTGCAGTGATACCTTGGAGGGTCATATTTACTGCATATATTCAGTATGAGTCTCTCACATTTGCAGTAATGAAAGCATTATGAATAATGCTGTAGACCAGGAGACGTGAAATGCTGCAGTATTTGGGAAATACAAATAGGGGAAATGGCGACCTAGTACTTTTTTTGTTATGAAGAAGGTCCCTTCTTCAGAAATATTTTAATGGAGGCAGAATATTAATCTTTCCAAGTATATACCAATCTCCATCAGATTACTGACTAAGACAGAGGCTTTATATAACATGTTTACTGGCCAGGAGACTTTACAGTCAAAGTTTTCACTTTTCATGTAGGAAAACGTTGCTGCCTTCACTTTCTATCAAATATAAGTGCAATGCCTTGATTTTTGCTGTTCCTTGAATTCTGTTTCCCTGCATAGATGCTGGAACTGTCAGTGCTAATGCACCTCTTTCCAGTTGGAAGTAGATGCCGTGGGACACGGATGTGAAAGCACTTACAGTCTCTAACTTTAAACTCTCAACTCTGGAAAATAGAAAGTAAGTTAATCCTCATAAAATATCAAGATAAATATTCTCACATGTACATAAAGAAAGAGGGAAAGTGGGCAGTTTGGTTTTGGGTCCCCAATTTGAAGAAGGCTATCAGGAAACTGGAGAGCAAGATATCCACGGCCTCAAGCTCCAAGCTAGGATGGGCTGAGGAGCTAGCTTGGTCAGCCTGGTGAGGAGGGGTGAGCTACAGCATCCTGTGATGGTGCAGAGGGCACTCACGAGGAAATTGGAGTCAAATTCTCCTCGGTAGTGTCAGACACAGTAGAAAGGACAATGGCCATACAGATGTGGCTTCAGAGTTTTATACTGGACATTAGAAAACACTTTTTCACTTGAGCAGGTCACTCAGAGAGGTAGCACAGTATCCATCCATTTAAGTCATGGATAGGCAAAGCCATGTCTGACCTATGCTGGTAACAATCCCACCTGCAGCAGCAGGTTTCATTAGAAAACACGTGAAGGTCCCTTCCAACAAACATTTCTGTGGTGCTATAAAACACAGAGATGCAAATGACTCCCTTCTTTCACTTTCCCTCTCACTTCATGGAAAAATTCACACTGAATGGCCTGAAGAAGTGAAGCCAAAAAGAGTTCTGAAGCCTATCTACAGACAGTGAGCTCCTCACATTGATGGTCATTAAGATGAGGGCCATTTATCATCAGTCTTACAAGAACTACATATGCTTGTGGCATCAGTAATCTGAGAGGTCAGCAGGGCAGGTTTCTGCTGCTGCCTTTCATATTTTCCCCTTTACACAGTATTAAGAGGAAAATCTCATATTCCTTAGAAACTCAAGAAAAACTCACTCTGAAATCATGACTGTATTTCAAAATAGTGGACTAGTTTTGACCTGGAAAGCTATTTATTGGCTCTTCATTGCATGTTAGAGATATAAATTTGGGCCTGTGGAGATCAGGAGAAACATTAGCTTTTGAATAGTTTATATTTGCCATTATTGATGGGATCCTTTCTCACTGAAAAAAGATTTCCAAATCCCCATATAGGTTTTATAAACCAAATTATACTAGAAAGATGATAATCAAAAGGATGATCTCACTAGTTGTACCTGTTACCAGGTTGATAAGTTCCACAACCCAAATTGATGGAAAACTGGATCATGTGAGTCACCGTGGAAGGGAGCACCGGAAGGACGTGGAAGTAATCCACAGCCCAGACATTCCTGTTGTGGCCTTGGTGACTCTTTTGCTTCAGGCAAAACTTGGTTGCAGGAGTCTGCAGGTCCGGACTAATGACAACAGAAACCAAGGATGGAACCTTTAAAAGAAATTAAATAAGGCTTAGATAAATTAAAAAAACTCACAAGGTACCATTTAAAATAAAAAAGCAACTTCAGCTGTGCTGACCAAAATGTACTATTCTCTCTCCTTGCTTCACTTTGTTAACTCTTTAAGCCACCTTTTTCTACACAAGATCCCAAACAAAATAATTTGCTTTTATGTACATAGGTATTAACACTCTGTATACCAATGCTACTTATCACCTTAGAGGGATCAGACTGTCTGTCTGTTGTAAAGACACGGTAGAAAAGACTGTCCCTTCTGTGTTCTGAAAAATGCTAGTTTATGTTGTCAGCCTCAGCTGGTAATAGAATATGATGTTTTTCCTGGAGCCTTACAGCTCACAGAAGCAAATGCAAGGTAGTGGCATGTGCAGTCTGAATACGTGAGAATGCAGTAACAGCATGAGTTCACAGGCATATGTAGGGAGGATGTTGTGTTGCTGAAATATATGAAAGCACTGCTTTACAAAGCTTAGCCTTTGTCCTAAAGCAATGTAATTAGAACTTTATTATGTCAAAAGAGGATGTCAGCGTTAAAACTGCTTGTTTTAAAAAAACCTCCACAATGAATTCAGTGTAATTTCAGATCCTATCTCTCCCCAAGTTCCCCAATTAATTTTTTATTATTTTACAATTACAGCTTCCTTCGTTTACAAAAGTTCTACCCTGTCTTTCACACAGAAGCAGGCAAGGAGGGAAGCCACACACAATGAAACAATGCAAGTGACTCAAACAAACACAGGCCAAACCCTACTGTAAACATTTGGTTTCTGAATGCTAAGGTTACAGGAAAAATGCACACAGACCTGTGCTTGAAATCAGCTGCATCTTTACCACCAAGTTTCCTTCACACTATGTAAGCATACTGCATTTCCAGCTCTGGCACATCCACATGTACATGTACTAAAAACCAAATTTTGCCGTCTGTTTTACAGTAGCAGAATAAGGGGACCTCTGGGCTGGGTTGCTCGGGATAGACGTGGTCTAAGTGCTTCCATGCCCTAGACAGGAAGAATCCTAACAGCAAGTTCAAGGTCTTCATAGTCCTGCCTCAGGGGGGTGGATGTGGTTGGAAGGCGGCTGCGCTGTCGGCAGAGGAGATGCTGCCCGTGCGCAGGGTCAGCAGCCGCCTCCCACGGCTGAGCCCGTGCCCACATCACTGCAGACCCTCCCCCAGACACTGACCCCACCCAGACAGAACCCCTCAGGACACAGCTCCTGAGTACCCAACTCTGACCAGCAGGAGCTTGAGTGGAGGCAGGAGTAATCATTTGTGAGGAGACATCATCCCTGAAGTTTTCACCTGATAACTGACAACTTTTGCCCATCGCTTGTTTCCTGTCACACCACTCCCAGCCAACACTGCAGTCCTGCTTGGGGTTGGAATAACCAGCAATAACTGCAGAGCTATGCTGCAAAGGTCCCAGATCTACACGGGATTTATGTGCTTGGAAAGGTTTGAGTGTCCCTGTGGAATTCAACACACAATATTGAAAAGAGGGTGATATCTATCCCATTCACCTGCTTTGTTTATGATGATTTACCTTGTAAGCAGCGTAGGTCAGGGTATCAAGAGGTATGTGTTCCCTCCTTCCTTCAGTCTTGGCATAAAGTGTGACATCATTTTCATGGGATTCTCCAGAATCACAAGTCCCCCCTGTACAAAACACATTTGAGAGAGAAAAAAATTAATTGAAGCCCTTGTTATTGGAAAGTGGAATCATATTATGCAGCCATAATTATGAAAATAATTACATTCATATGCTATTTAACTTAGGATCTGAAACAAAAGAACACCAGCCCTAAAGACACAGTGTATAGGAATTATTTGATCAGATACACCATGCCAGAGATCAAGGGGGTTGATGATTATGAAAACCTCAACTACCTCTTTTAATCAGCTTATCAAAAAAAAATTTAATAGAAAATGCTGCGCCCAAAGCAATACTTCTATCTGTGTGCTTTAAATCCTATTTACATAGAAATGCTCTGCTTTTTAGTTCTAATCAGTAAACTGTTATTTAGTACTCACACTTCATGCAGTCACACACATGGCATGTGACAATCTCTTAAATACTTCTCAGCTGATAATTTGGCAGCTGAGAACTTGTTCTAAGTAGGAATGAAGAAGACTGCTGTGTACCTTATTTGTTGTGCTGCTTCTTCTACTGTCTACCCCATAGAGGGAGGGAGGAAGGGAGAGAGGGATGCATGGATGGAGTCTATTGTACCACACAAAACATGTGTGGCATGTTTGCCTCACTGGAATAGGGCAGCATTTGAAATACCTTCATAGCAGTAGAACCCAAAACACTCGTTAACCTTCTCTGAAAGAACAGATGAATTGCCAAATGCAAGCATTTAGTTCTGCGTTACAGATACAAGATGGACATCATCACACTAATTTAGTGTTCCGGAAAAGAAATTAAAAAAAAATTCCTCTATTTGAAACAGGAAACATAATTTCCCTATTTCCTTAGTACACTATGGGTACTGCAGGTACTAAAAAACCCTCAAAAATGAAAACAAAATCAAAAACAGGATGAGGAAGAGTCTTTGAAAAGTCTGCAAAGCAGAAAGGTTGTGTATATTGGAATACTTTCTCTGCTTTTTTCACTACAGTTCTTGTAATGGACTAGGCAGAGCAGTCCAGAGAACTAGATTAGATGTGCATCTTTGATGTGTTTTATACTGTAATAAGGAACATCCATGTGTCCTTTCAAATCTCCTCACCTGAATGTTTAAAAGTACACACATAATACATTTTTCAAACAATATCCCACTATCCCCTGTGGCTGCATCTGGTGACAACTTTTCTCCTAAGTTCAGAAGGTTGACAGTATTTCTTTCCTGTTTTTCTTGCAGGTGTTGTAATGCTTGGAAGAACTGGGAAAAGGCATCCTCTTTTTCCTATGCTTTATTTGTAATTCATGTAACACAGAGGAGATGTGCAACAATTTAGGACAACAACATGAGGTCTTCCCCTCATTAAATAAAGTGTGTTTTTTCTTGTTGATACAGAGGGTTGCTTGTGGAGGTCACAAGTTTATTCTCTGCTTCCTCCTTTATTATTCTATTATTCACTTTTAAGCAAAAATCCTCACCTCCTCTAAGCATGGTGTTGAGAGAATAACCTCAGGCAACTTCCTCTATGTGCAAAATAAATGTTCTGGAAAAACACTGTGAGTGTTAACTACCATGTTTATGGGGATTTTGGTCTGTTGCAACACCAAACTAGTGAAGTTGCACTGACAACAACAGCAGGGAGGGGAAGCGACAGGACAGGTTGTTTCTTGGCTGCTTGCATAGCCCTGGTAAATGACTGAGATTGGGCTTTGCTCCAACAGGGAAGGTCCACCACAGCTGTCTCACGGTGAGCTGAACGAATTTTTCTAGCAATAGTACTGACCACAGCTCCTCTAACTATAAAGGGAGTTCAGAAGCTGGTCTTACATGCACATACCTTCATGTAACTTCTGTATTAAACTGGCTTAACCTGGACCTAAATGTTTATCTCAGCCAAAAAAATGGCTGGATAAATCCATGGAAGAAAAGCCCACCAAGGGCTACTAAACCCAGAGCGCCCTGTCTGGTTCAAAAAGGGTTTCCATCTGCAAGTCAGTGTCATCTGGGAGAATGTTTTTGGGAGGCTTATTTATGTGCTCATCATATTTGTCCACCTGTATGGGCGGACGGAAGGGTGGACTCTCCTCTGACCAACAGTGGGCAGTCTTACATCCTCATGGGCATCACAGTCACAAATCAGTGCTATCTTCTTTGAAGGAGTATTTAAAACAGTTCCATGCACACTGCACAACTTAAATCTCACATGCTTCACATCCTGTATTACACTAAGAATTTATACTCACCCATACTGAAATAAAATCTCAAGTTGCCATAACCTGTAGTGTCCATGTATGGAGTACATATTTTTCTTTCCCCATCTCTGAGGAATACCATAGATGAGCCAGATTCCAGTGTCCCACATTCAGTACCAATGACAGCTCCAAATATGTCCCACCTGCAGAGGTCAACAACAGGTGGAGAATGTGCAGCAGCACATTACTGATAAACTCACACAAAACATGTTCTACAGTTCATTTGTACATAGAAAAGCAGCTGTTTCTACTTTTATATAGGACAAAAAAAAAATACAGTGTTTCAAGTGTGATTCCTATGATGTTACTTACATATTCAGTATTTGCTTTTAAACTCAGTTGACTCAACTAAAGCAAAATTAATGTAATTATCTTAAAGAAATTATCAGAAAAGCATGAATTACTGAAAAATGAGGCTTTTATGAATGCTATTACCAAATAGGTAGTGTTGTGGTATTCTATCACGTTCATTATTTTTTCCAGCATTAAAATGCTTAAAATATAATTGCATTCTGCTCCTTTTTGCACAATATAAGGTTTATAGATCAGTGAAACTGGAAAAGGCACTTTTCCACCATATCTGCTATACAGATATTAAATACATAGACAATAGCTGAAAACGCTCTCTTTTCATCTTTTTGAGCATTTAGGGTAACAGTTTTTAACTAACACATGAACAGAGTATGAAAAAAGACTGCTGTGTTTCTAATACGTGATGATACGATCTTTCTCAGTTTTTCTGTACAACATTTTATCTTATTTTTATTCAGTGATAATGAAAAGAGCTGTTGCAGAATTTTGTAATTAAATATTTTATGTTGAAAATACATTTTCATCATGAAAGCATTGGTTACTTCAAAACTCAGTTAAAATATTTTGAAATACTAGAAACTGTTGAAAACTTGTGCATTATTTTGGTCTGATACGTTATTATTATTCATGTCAAACTTAATTAATTCATCATAAAGTATTTAAGTATTATAAGGCTGGTAAAACAATTAAATTATTTAGAATTACTAAATCCTGATAATCCAATCATTTGACTACTCAGGATGATTCAGGAGAAATGAGAAAACAAGGAAGTTCAGAAACCTTTGTGGGAAGTGAGAGCCTTTTCCTGTCTCCTTCCAGCAGAAACTATCTGTAGCAGTTATGTACCATATGACAATTTCAAAAACTGCCATTTTAAGAACTGAACAGTCTATTTATTAGTTTAAACATTCCAACTACTTCAAAATGCATTTCTAGGATCTTCTTTAAAGCTGCCAGTTTCCCTACTGACCTAAGCTGTGACAGACCAGCGACATGTCTGTTTGGAAATCCTGCTTTAAAACTGTCAGTCATCTACACAGGAATTAGGGAGCTTAACATCACTGAAAAGCTTTATGATATAAGTATAAATATTTTAATGGAAGCACAGTTTAGTCTAACCCTAATTCTGAGGTGCAGTCTTTTTAAAGGTAGTGTGCAATTTAATCGAAACACCATTTTTAAAATGGGTCTCCTGGGTTGAAGGCAAGTACAGAATTAAGCAGTTGTGCCTACTTTAACTTACACAACAAAATCTCACAATGCTCCATTGATCTTTTGTCTGCTCTATTTAGCTCAATTAAAACACTCTCTGTAGTGACCCACAAAACAACTTGGGGTCATGAATGATGCAGATCATGAATGTTTCCAGGGATCCTCTCCTTTTAGGCAGCATCAAAAATGAAAACTAGAGAATTCTACCTCTTTAAAAAAAGCTGGTATTTTAATAGAAATATATCAACACACTGTCAGTAAGGACAAATAGAGAAGGATCCTGGGTCATGGCATGATTTAACATTCACATTTGTATTAATTTATCCATCACATGACTCTTGAATTTTTTCTCTATAGAAGAGGTGTTAGAAAAATATATGTAGCTAAAGTAGACCAACGGGATGTGGAGGTCCAAAGCAGCAATACACCTGCTGGAGACAAAGGCTGCCTGATGGGGAGATGTGTCCACTTTTAGGATGAGGCTGTAATTTATGCAATTAAAGACAAGCAGAATGGCAGTGGAAATATATGTAGTACTTACAACAGCAACCCCTCTCCATGTAGCCTCCTGCTTTAGGTGGTATGTGCCAAAAATACCGATCACTGCTTGTGGAAAACAGTGATAAGCTCCTCTGCCCTCATGTCCAAGAGTATTTGGTGCAGAGTAAAGTGGTGGTGACCCCTATACCTGAGCTTCCTTTTGCTCTCCATTATGAGGGATGCTTTTACCTTTCCTTTGAGAGCTGACAGGCTCCAGCTGACACGACAAAGCAGAACCTGAGAACTTCCTGCAAGCTCTGTCTCAGGTATACAGTGCTCACTGTCTGAATATAGTTCAAATAACATCAAAAAATATTTCTCTAAGAAGGGAGAAATATTTCTCTGAGAAGGCTGAAATTCTCTAAGAAGGGATTTACATATTTGCTTTTATATACAGGTCCCAAACCAAACCCCAGAGAAATGTTGAAAAGAGGGACAGTGGAGGTGACAATTTTATAAGATGGGGATGTAGTCCATAGCATCACCCGAGTTCTGTGTTTATCCATGGCTGCATGCAATTTAAATTTCCATTCTTTATAGAAGAATTGAAAGAAGGAAGTTTCTAATATAGAATAAAATTTGAAAAGAAAAAAAGGAAAAAGTTTTGAGGCTTCGGGCTGGCAGGCTTGGGGGCAGATCAGGACCTGGTTGCTGGGATGCAGGATAAGAGAGTCAAATGCATCTGCTGGCTGTGCCCTGCCTCTCTCCAGGCTAGGGAGCAGTGGCACCTGAGATTGTATGATAGTGTAATATTCCTAATTCAGAAGAAATTGTATATTTGCTAACCAGGGCTGCAAGTGGCCCAGCTTAGCTTAACTAAACACCTGGTCCAGCAGAGACAAGATCTACAGACAGGGCAGATGTCCACAGGCAACACTCCCACCCTGCTTTTTTCAAGATGGAAAAGAGACTGAGAACACATCTCAAAGGTATCACACATGGTCACCTAACACACAACACACACGTGCTCATTTTCTTCCCTTTGTCTGGAGCAGCACCTGCTGCCATGGGCTGATTATTCGGACGGGGACAGAGTTCACAGTGAATATTTTTTCTGTAAGCCCCAAATAAACCACGTGTCCACAGGACACATTAGCATGTATTTCTTAAAAGATGCTCTTTACCTTCAGCACAGCACAGGCAGCATTTGAATCAGCTGCTAATGATCTGAAGTACTTTGTAGGTTAAAATCAACATTCAGTGGAGACCCATAAATTAACAGTGTATGTTTCTCATTGCCCTGGGGTTACAGAAACTAATGATTTTTTTTTTTTTTAATAGAAAAGAATCAACACCTCATTGTTGCTTATTTTCTTTTTGTCAGAGTTTATACACTGAGGTATGTAAAATGATACTTCTTTATGAGGACACGTATTTTTTAAAAGCTCACTCGTTTTGGTAAGAGTAGCAATTTTGTTGTCCTAGATAGCTTTGTTACTTTAAGTGCCCTTGCAGCAGTCCCTGGATATAATTTACAGGGACCCTTTGAATCACAATGTATATATTCAAAAGAAAAATAGTAAATTATCAGCCAAATCCTCAGCTCTTGCCGAGCAGGCATGGCCATGCTCTTGGTGCTGCTAGATGGGAACAGACTGCTGCTTCGTCTGTCCTACCTTCACCTCCTCCTCCAGCACCTGCAGGTTTCTGCACAAGCAGGAGCTCTCTCATGGCAAAGCAAGGCTCACAGCAGTGATACAGAGGCCATGAAGTTCTCATGGCATTTGATTTCACATGGATATGACCTTGTTAACAACAGTCAGGTGTGAATGAAAAAAAGAGATCAACAACATGTGCTTCTTTAGAATGGCTACATAATTCACAAGCATGACTTTTTTCATTAAACATTTCAGTGACAGGATGGTCTGGGGACAGACTGTTCCTTCTGGGTTTTCTGGACTCATTCCTTCCTAAAATTCACAGTATTGCTATTTACCCTAATTTCTGTTCTTACAGTTTCCTCATCTCTGGAGTGATGCTGCACATTTGTGTAGAGCCCTGCACAGGTGGGGAACACTCACCCTTTAGGCTGGCTCTCAAACTCTTCTGTCCACTGCTCCTGGGCATCCTCCATGGAGAGGTCCACGTCCCGGGTTGTGGCAAAATTGAACTCGCTGCCTTCTGTCCCGTGGAAGTAGATGGAGTTCCCATCTGACTGGCAGCTATGCTGTGGGCAGAAGGAGCACATGGAAGGTGACGTTACATTGGGTCTGTAAGGTGACCTGTTCAGAGTGAGCTCTAGGTTATTGATACCTGAAACTAAGTAAAAAAATGGACAAACCCGCTACAGACCACGGTAAAACTGTGCTTGCATTGAAAAGTCACACAGCATACCTCTGGGTGTTTACTTCTGTTTTAAAGCATTGCCATTACGTCTGGCCCATGAACAACTGTATGTACAAATAGCTTCAGTAATATATCAAATATTGCTATGGGGGGTTTGTAGGCATAAGATTTTTGTGCTGTGAGACATGTCAGATCCCTTGCCTTAATTTTTGCCAAAAAGGTATTTGCGTTAAAAATTGCTATGCGTTGCCATACAGTAAACTTTGGGCCAGAAGTGTACAAATGAAAAGGCTATATTTGTCATATTTAATTCAAATAACATAACAATTAGCTCTAGAGGCAACTAGATCTTGTGATACAGCAATCCCGGAGGTTCCAAAACTGCTCCCAAACCCAATGTGTCTGCTTTTCCAATTTTTGCACATGCTACTTCAGCAGCATAACATGAAGCAGTGTCTTCCCCAAGATGCCCTGACTGCCAGGACTCTCCAGGAGTATTGGCCTGGGAAGAGCTGCCTGTAAGAAACACATGGGAGTTACAGTACAGATTTTCTTCTTTCCCCCATCCTAATTTTGTCTTCTTTTGTGACTGATAAAATCATAACAGTCTGCCAAATCTGTGGAGCTGAAACAGGTATTAGAAGCTTCTAAACCACCTGGCCTTAATGCAAACTGACCACCTCACTTACTTCTTAAAAATGGAAGCTGATATAAGAAAATACTAATTAGAAGAATTCTGCATTCTTACCATATTTCAACATCTGAAAAAGAGATACAATAATGCCAAATTGCATTGACCTTTTCAGTATCGTCTGTGCAGTGCCCTCTTGTCTCTGAACCCCTTGGTAATGTGCCGAGGGAAAATATGACAATCACCTCTTCTGCACTTAAAAAGGTCATGGCAGTGTCACGTAAGGGAATAATTAGATTTTTAACAAAGAGAAAGGTGGGGCAAGAAATGAAAACTGCCCAGTACACCATTATCTATAGGATTTTATAAGCAAAGTACAAACTAACATATTTTGTCATATTCTATAACCCTTCATTTATCAATGCAAGAAAGAGACATAATTGAAATTCTTTTATTGATTTTCAAGTATGGATGCCAATAACTTAGCAATTAATTTATATTGAGGAATGTATTTTGTGACTACATTTCTAGAGGTGCCTAAACATTTAAAAAAAACCTCAAACTTGAGTACTTGAAGTCTGATTTACTGGTCTATGCTTGAATGACAACAGCTCTAGGTTTAGTAATGCAGAACTAAATATCACTTAAAGATATAACACACTGTAAAAATGTAAAGACTGTTTCAACTGCTAAAATAAACAAATTGCTGTTAGAGTTTTCCTTCTGAAGAAAGGCCAAAGCAATAGAAAGATCCTGAAGTGCTGATAATTTATCACAGAAATTAAATAGATTTTGTCACAAGTCTCCTTGCTCTGCTAATGCAGCATATACACAGTACATCACATATGCCACTGAAAAGGCAGAATAATTTACATATCAAGCATATTATAACTAGCAGAAATTAATGACACAGTTTTATATCTTCTCTTTGAAAAACAGCAGTTGTATTATGCAGTTATTTATAATTGACTGAGAAATTGCTTTTGTTTACTGATTTTACCCTTCATGCTCACAGGTATCGCTAACATCAGAATTTTAAGAATAATTTGTTTATTGTCCTTCTTGCTTGTCAGAATTTTCCTCATTTTCTGAAAAGAAATGAGGTATGCTTTATCTGTCAATCAATTTGTCACAGAAGTCCTATTATCTGCAGGCTGTCAATACACTAAAAATTAATATCCAGGCTAAAACTTCATTCAAATTTATACAGAACTCTTCATCTCAGGAAACAAACAGACAAATAGACTACTGAGCTAGTTATTACAATTGCATCAAGCTTTGGAAAATCTTTTATAAGTCTTATTTCTCAGCTGCTAAGTAATATATAAGTATGTATTTGATAGTGGATATGTAATTAGTAAAAAAAGCCATCTATTAATATAAACACAAACCAGATACAACCCCATTATCATTTAATATTTGTATGTCCTTCTGCTGTCTAGCAGAATACTTACTGAGGTACATCTGATGAAGTTTTCATTTAGGTTATAATGATAAATAAATGGGCAGTTTGGCAAAGGGGTGAGTAAGTAATTATTTACACAGTGGTGTATGATCAACCCTTTATGAAAGCTCAAAATCATAATTTATTTAATTAGTTTTATAAAGCTATGTTTATGGTTTTATACATAGCTACATAGTACCTATGAATATGTATTTTATGCATATTTTATGTGTTAATGAACTGCACAACGTATGGCTCAAATCACAATCTGCTCATGTTAGCTTTGACTCTCATGTGAAACAGCTACACAGAAGAAAAGTTCAGAGTGGGGTTTAACTCCCTCTGTCGTTCCAAATACCCATGAAACCAGTAATAGAAGTTTGACCTTTGAAGTTAATGACCTTTAAAAAAAGTAAGAAAAATGTTCAAAGCACAGGTTTTAAATAAGTTTTGAGGGTGGGCCATAATTTTCTTGTATGGTTTTGCCCCAGTGCTGCCATTTGGGATCCTGGACACATTCCCATGGGAGAAGCAGATATGAATAAGCTCCAGGAGCCATGCTGTCCCAGCAAGGGCCAGGGCTCCTCTGCTCATGATCTTATTCTCTCCCACCTGCCACATTTCCCTCACCTGTATAACCATCAGTTCACTCTTAGCTTCCATGTTTTTCTTTTAACTTTCCAAGCAGTCACTATCTGTCACTATTTTTACTACTCCTTTTCTATCTAAACCTCAAAGAGCACTCAGTCAAATTTTCCAGGAGATGGTCCCTTGCCCCCAAGTACATTGTCAATCTGGTTCAACATCCAGGAGGCCGCTGACTGTGTTGGATTATTTTGCAGTTTTGTAATAGGGTTTGAACAGATTAAAGACAGAATTGAAACTATCAGACTCATGGTCACTTTAGGTTCAACCCAAGATTTGAACTCAAGTCCTCAGAAACAAAGAACTAAAGTACAATTTACAATTGTGTTGCTTCTTTCCCAAATTAAAGGCTTTGCCCTTGCAGCAGTGGTCTGCATATTTCCAGTATTTAATGACTGAATTTTACAAGTATGTATTTTGTCATTTTAAAGTGACAAAAAATGTGGAATGGACATGTAATGTGTTTTGACACTAACTGGATTAAGTTGTCCCTAAACTGGAGATAATCATAGAATCATAGAATCATAGAATATATTGGGTTGGAAAAGACCTCCAAGATCATCAAGTCCAACCCCTGATCCAACTCTAATTACTATATCGTGGCACTAAGGGCCATGTCCAATCTCTTTTTAAAAACTTCCAGGGATGGTGAATGCAGACTATGTAGATGCAGAGTTCTCTTTTATGAATGCCAGATTAAATTTGTTCTCCATTTCATATTTTATTTACATTTAAATGATTTATAAGATAAGAACAAATTAACTTGCTGTGCAAATTATGTAACTAAAAAGGCCAGATGATGGCAACTTGTAGGATATTTCTCCTTGTTACCATGGAAGCATCAGCTGTAGGTCCAGAACTAAAGCAGCATTCCATTTTTTTAAAAAAGGATTAAAAGCATGTGGAACATTTAGTGTGTTGTGCAAATTAAAACACTGAAAAGTTAACTAGTTTGTAAGGAAAAATTAATTTAGAATATAAATTCTTTGACAAATCTGATAAATTTCATTTAACAAAGTTTTCTCCCAAATCACCTACTAATAGAACATAAGACACTTGCAGGCACTTGAACGAAGCCACTTCACAAAAGTAGCTGTTTCCCATTGTTTGCAACTGGAATGGGACTATCAGGCTGCCATAAGTAAACTGTTGTATTCCTAAATAAACAACCCCTGCCCATTGCCAAATGGAAAGAAGCCAAGTCCTGTTCAGTGACTGTGGTGATCCCAAGAGAAAAAAAGAACCAAATCCCAACAAATAGATTAATTTAATCTGGCACTACCAATACTATTATTCACTAGCTGTAATTGTTAAGCTATTGCTCTGCAAGAATAGGGCAAAATGAAAATTGGCTGGATGTATTCCCATACCTCAGCATTCTTGGATTTGCTTTTTCAATCTAATCTTCACTCTGAATTTGTTGTGTTTCTGAAGTTTACCTACTGGATAGTTATGGTATCGCTGCTTTATCCCTATTTTCAAGGCCCTGCATGGTTTATCCACACCTGCGTTCACCATCTCCCATATGCATCACCTCATGGTTCACTTTTTCGTGACCTCCAATGCTTGTCACTATCTGCTGGTGAGACATCCAGGCTTGCATGCCTCCCATTCTGCCAACCAGGCTTGTCAAATTCCCCACATGATGTCTTTCAGACACCTCCTTAGTGCTCTCTTTAACAAGCCTTATCATTTGTCACACTGAAGAATGCACGGCTGACCAGGACCAGCACTCTCCTCTCTTGCAATATTTCCTGTTACTCCTACACATCTCCCCATCCCCAGCTTATCTCCTGTTTTAAGAAATTCATGGCAATTTCCCAGGACACAGGCTATCTTTTTGCTTTGCACCTCAAGAGGCAACAATGGTACATTCCTTGCTCAGGGCTCTTTGATGCCACAACAGTACCACTACTACAAAAATACATTTTCCTGCTAAAATTGCTGTTATCTAGAAATATTTCTAGTTTATAAGTACAGTTCTTAGCCAAATTGTCTATGAGACCCAGCAAGTCTTATTAATTTAGGTGAGCTTTCTATTGTACATTATAAGGACATTAGCTAATAATTTGAAGATACAGAATATGGGAGAGAGAGCAATGCATGGTTTCAAAATCAAGCTTTCTCCCAGAGTTTGTCACACTCTATATCCTGCTCTATACTCCTTATGTTTTTCATCTTCTACCCACAGCTATCATCCTTTTTTTGGGGTAGGTACTTTTAGGAAAGCCTCTTGATCATCCGAGATGCAGAAGGGTTTAAATTAGGACTGCTCAAAACTATAGGTCAGGCAAAAGCAGGACACTTAGACTTGGTGAAGCAGGCACTTTCCAACTGGACCTCTTTAAAGTTTCATAAATTAATCTGACCAACTTTCTGTAGCATTTAAATGGCTTAAGGGCCCCAGGTAAGATCTAGGATCCTACATCATGCAGCATGTCTGAACAATCCCCATATATTTAAAGATATGCCCTTTCATGAGAGCATGACATAAGGAGACATCTGGTACCCTCAGTGTGACCTCTTGTCTATGAGGGACCTCTGGAGATCTCCAGTTAACCCTGAAATGTGAAGTAGCACAAGCATCAACCAGATCAGCCTATGTCACAGTTGCAGCTAAGGACACAGCCCTGAAGATTTTTAGAAACTCAAAAGACAAATATTGGGAATGTAAACAGAAGCACTGAAGTTCATCCAAGCCAGCTTCTGTCCCAGTTGTTCAAGTCAAACTTGTGAATCAATAAATACCTCTTGGCTTTACAATATGGCATTTCTTTACTTGGAGAGTGAAACAGAGGGCAACTAAATGATACAACTGTGCCATTCAGCAAAGCATCAACAGGAAACACTAGTGTGAAATTCCTCAGCGTAACAGATTTTTGGCTGAGGTGCTGCATATCATCTTGCTGAGGTTCATTTCTGCACTTCCACAAAAATGTTGTTCACCTCTATGCCTTTAAAGTATCCACAGTCATCTTTACCATCATTTAATTAGGTTTTTATCAGTGACGAACACTGATGCTCCTCTTCATATTATCTCCCCTGGGCCTAATGGCCCCGATGATTCTTTCAGACAGCTGTAGCCTCACAATTTAATTTTTGGCGACATTTCTTGCATTGGAATGAATGTGTTGGGCATTTGGGCAGTGCCAGCTTGCAAAGGGCTGACGGCAGATGGAAAGAAATCTGCCCAGTATGCCTTCACCCCTACACGAGCAGAGGGCCATCAATTTCCCCCATTAAGGAGTTGTCACGCAGCCCACCCAGCTGGAGGAGCATCTCTGGTAGCCGGGCTGGCTGGCGTATGCTATTCAAATACAAAATGCACTTTAAAAAGAAACGAAAATATCGTTTGTCGGCAAATTGAAAATGCATGGCTTTGACCGCAGCCAATTTTTTAATGACTGTAATATTTTAAGTGATTATTTTTGCCACTTCAGATTGCTCCTTAGAGAGGAGAGGTTTTTTAATTAAAATCTAGGCAATGCAAACAGATGAGATATGAGAAGCAGAGGAAAGAGAAAAAAGATGAAGAAAATTAATTGAAGCAGCATTGTCAACGGAGCTATAAATTAGATATTGTGTCTTTCTGGGAATGAGTCATGCAGGTTTTAAAAACTTTTAAGTTTTGACATGATAGGAGGTACAAGGATAGATTAAGTCTTGATAAAAATCATACTCTGTATGCAGTGTCTCAGCCAGTAAAGATACAATGACAGAATTTAAGGACGATTTCAAATTTTAAATTCTGTTGATTTGGCTGTAAATGCTTCTGGCCTGACATCCCTTCTTTAATCAAAGGAAAAACCACAATGTGATTAGTATACCTTCCCAGGAGATAAACATAGATTTAATCTTTCCCACGTGCTACCTTTTTACATCATTTAATGTACAGAACTAAAACGCTGGCTGCACAAGCAGGCCAGCTGCACAGGGCATTATAGCACACTTTCCCTTTCCAAAACAATGGGATGAAACTTGTCCTGTGACGTAGCAATAAACATTCAAAAAGTGTGTTTTCACTTGTAATTTCCAATTATAGACTGTTATTCAAAGGCTGGTGCTCAAAACACTTTCCTTGTTTATGAGGGGTTTGTATCATTTGTATGGAGTTCTTAATTTTCTAGGACATTTCATGATGTTTGTACAACATTGGTCATTCTGGCTATGACCGGTTTCCTTAATGAGTCATTTAACTGGCATGAACTGAACTATTCCTCTATGTTATTGGCAACTATTGATGTTTGTAGCACTCTGCCACAAGCCTCATGTGATCTTCTGAAAGTAATGCTGTGTATGTACACCACTGTGAAATTAGAGTGAGAAAGAATCAAGCAAAGTCGTTTCTACTCCTCGGCATCTAATGGGTCAATTCATGTTGTTTTTGTTAATGTGCATCTCACAGTGACCTGCAAAGACCAAATTCTTTCCTTCTAGGAGGCAGGAAAGACTCCTGGTGCTTTGACACCAGTTCAGAGCTAGTGCTGGCTCCCTGCCACCGCTCCCAACACTTCCAAGCCACGGGAACTGGCATAGAGGAAGGTGCAGGTTCAGCGTTGCTGCCTGACATCAACTCTCAGCTGCCCAAGCGACTCACAGCACCACAGTCAACCACCTGTCAGTTCTAATGAACCCCTAGGCATTGTATCTAAGTATTATCAATTTAATTAAAAGTGTAACTATTAGCAAAGAAAAAAAAAAACCAACAAAAAGCAAGAGCACCTCCATGTATGGGCTAGATATGGATATACAAATGCCTCCTCGTGGGCACAGCTCAGAGTGGCCACACTCTCCCTAAAGGGAGCCAGCTGACAGGTTCTATGCATCCTGCACTGCTTTCTTCACCTCTCCTCCTCTCTCACACTCCTTCCACCCACAGAGAAGCAGGAATGGCTTTCAGATGAGGTGCAGCAGGAAGCCTGCTTGTTGCTTCCCAGGAAGATGTGGTGGATAAGGGCTCCTGTGACGCAAAGCAGCTGGCTGGAAGGCTGGGTTTGGCCCACAGACCAAATACTGTCTTGTTATATCCTTTTCAAAAAACAAAGAAATTTTGTAGGAAGCACTGATATCTTTGGAATTTTGACCAATATAAGGTCATAGCAATTTCAATCTACCGTTTTCACAGTGGCATACGTAGAGCATTACCTCATCACCTCTCCTCCTTCAGACATATTTAATCTGATTCAGAAAATGGAAAAAAAAATCTTGTTCATTTTAGCACAAACAAACCCAAAAGAGATATATATGGAATATCAGGATGTTTGTTTTGGAAGAAGACTATCCAAAGCCATTCCTATTAATTAACAGAGTATTCAGATATTTGGAAATCTACCCTAGAACTAGGGAGGGTCAAAAAGCTTAATCAGCCTTTCTTTTTGCCAAACTCCCAGGCCTGTGTGTATGTCTTCTCTGCTCAGTAACACACAAAACAACACAGGATCAGGAAGGACTTGCAGATCTAGGATGTGCACAGCCCTGTTCTGCTCAGGGTGTGGTGAAAGGTCACAGTGTTTTACAGACACACATTCAGCATATTTTTCTGAGTGTGAGTGGTCAGCTCTGCCACTCTCTCCTAATGCAACTTTCTCTTCTGCTACGTTGGCATGCATATCTGGGAAATTAAAATGAGCTGAATGGTGGTGACCAGTTACTTACAAGCGTTAGTGAATCAGGATATTGGGATTTGAACAGTTTCAGGATTTTTTGGTCGTGTACACAGTTGTGAATAATGTGCATCAGATGCCATTCCCTGGTCTTAAACCCAACTTGCTCTTGCCCCCTCCCATGCTATGCCAGGCTGTGCAGACACAGCTCAGCAGCACCAACAACTGCAGGTGTAGTCCCCAAACCCTGCAGACAGAACCAACCCAGCTAACCAAATGGCAACTTTCAGCCACCAAGTGAAGTGTGGCTGCAGCTACTGAGACAGCAATTCTCTAACTTGGCTCTTCTCAAAAATGAAAAGTGTCACTGGGTGAACACATCATGATCAAACACATGGATGCTCTGGTGTCTGTCATGATCCATACTGCTTTTTCCCAGAAGTGGAAAAATTTCAGAGATAGGTGGTTTGGTCTCAATGCTGTTATTATGTAATCAAAGCACTGCAGAGACAAAAGACTGTGAGATTGTCTCCCTTGTCAACCTGAGTTTTTGAGCTTGCACATCCAGTTTTGGCCCAGGGCAATCAGAGAAAACAAAAAACCCTTGTACCTCAAATGTTGTACCTCAAAACACAGCAATTACTGGTCAAATATATAAGAAATATGAAGCATTCACTGAAGGAAGAGATCACTTTTCTATTCTACAGGAGTAGAGATCCAAGAAGCATTACTGAAGGAAGAAGATCTTATCTTTCCCCCAGATTAGATATGAAGTTTTGAGGTTCCCAGACCTTTAACAGCTCTCCCAGTACATCACTGTTTCATGCATTTCAGCAATCTCAACCACCAGTGCAACATTCTAACCATGCTCAGTTGTGTGTCCATGCTCACGCTCAGAGCTGTCACTGGAAATATTGAAACGAGGTCAGGAATTTATCCTGCTCAACACCCTTCCAACACAGTCCAACACAGATAAATACGTTCCAGTGGATCCAATTAATCTCCTAAGGGTTGATTGGCCTCGCTAACAGCGTCTCTCTTGCCTTTTGCTGCCTTCTTTGGAACCAAAACACACAAATTCAGTGGCTTATCTCTCAGCTTGCATCCTATTTCAATAGCCAGGTCCAGCTGCGTCTGCAACCAGCCATGTGCTTTCAAAGGAGTAGCAACCGCTCCTGAGTGCAGCAAGACACAAAAGGAAATTCCTGGTCCAAGCTCAAGCAGACTGGGAGAGGAGGAGAAACTGCTTCCCAAGCTGGGCTCAGGCAAGTTCCCACAGGGTTTCTTGAGAACACATATCCAAACCCCCAAACTGGAGTGAACACATTGCTGCATAATTACCATTAATACTTGCACTGTCCACTCCAGTGACTGAGTTGACCACAGAACCTAACCCAGGACCCAGACAGCAGTTTTTATGGTAGTACTTTCCTTCATTTCAGTTGCCTTTTAAATTTGCTAATCTGAGCAGTTTTACCAGCAGAACTCCTGGATTTGTAATCTTTGCTACTTATTTTAGTAGAGTTCAAGTGCTACCAAAGTAAGCTTTTGACAGAAAAAAATCCCCCAACTTTCTTTGCAACTTCGTAATCATCCAATAAGAGCATGTACAAGTATAACAAACAATTTTAAAAGCCACCTTGTTCCTTTTCGTTTTTCTTACTATTTCATCAGGACTATTTAGCAAACTCTTGACATCTGGGAAGCAAAAAGACTTGTAGGAAAAAGGGAATAGAATTATCTGTGATGTAAGATAATCCTGTAACACTGCAAGGGTTTCTCAAACATTATTCTGCAGCCAACACCTTTGATTATGATAGAGAAATCTCCTAAAACTTTACCCTACGCCATTTTTGATGTCACTAGCTCAACCTATAAAGATTCTTACCTTTCTATTTATACAAAATATTGTGTTTCTGATGAAGTGAGGTTAGAGAAATGCTAAGTGTTTAAAGTAAATATTACAAGTTTTTGTAAATTTTTATATAATGTTCTAAGCATGAAAAGCCAAAAAAGAATTGTCAGAAAATTGTTCTTGATCCTAGAATGCTACGACAGGGTTTATGCTGATCTGATGTAAATCTTGACCCAATTTATAGTTTTACTTTTGACATAACATGAAATTCACATTGAAAAATCTGTTCAAATTATATTTGGCAAGATTGTTCCTGAAAATCTGAGGAAGACTGGAGCCAGAACCTTAAAAATGTGATTTGAGTAAAGGAGTGCTCTGGTGACAACCTAGATACACTGCAGGGTCCCATGAAGAATAAAAGCCATGTATCATATAGAGCTTTAATCCAGTGTGGCTACACCACAGTCTTCCACACATCCTTAAGCTGGTGTAAGTGGCTACACAGTCAGATGTCAGCTGGGAATAGGCATTTGCACATTTCACTCGTACTTAAAACAGAAGATGACCTTGGAGGAATCGCAGGTTCCTTAATCCTCACTCATGGCACATGTAAGGCTTGAGTTTAAATGAGATTTCTAGAAATACTCAGTGATCTCCTGGTTTAGATCCCTTATCCTTCATGTAACCGTAGGTGTGTATTGGTTCAGACTGGCTGAATTTAACTAAACAAACTCCAAAATAACCACCAACACCACAAAACAAAACAAAACAAAACCAACAAACACAAAAACCCTAAAACCCCACAAACAAAACATCGTTATCAATAACAACAACAAAAGAGGTTTATTTGTTGAAGTTTAGTCACTATTTTCAAGTGTTTCAGAAGGAGCAAGCAGTATTTAGGCTTGGTTATCTGAGAAGAAGTAATGGTGCCTATGGTACATTAATCCTTGCTTTGGTTTCACAGCTTCACATGTGTAGGCTGGATTTTAAAATAAGATAAGACTGACAAAACAACAAGTGTGATCTGATCCCATAATATTCATTAAATATCCAGGACACTATTTGATTCTAAAATCTCATCTAAAAACTTTGTCAATGTAGTTTAAATGGTCTTGCTGAAGTAAACAAAAGAGAAAATATGCAGGTACTAAGAGTAGTAGATTAGTGGGAATATTTATTTCTAAAACTATTAATTTGAGGACCTTTATATCAGGTTCTGTGGGAAAAGGATGAGGCCAAAACCAACCTCTTACTGCTCTAGTATTCAACATCTGTTTCCTGTGCAATTGCCAAAACCATTACCAGCATCATAAATGAACCCTGACATAAATCTGCTTTTTTTGTGAATGAAAAATAGGATGAAACCAGAGAGTCATCGGCTGATCAAATTCTGGCTGCTTGGAAACACAGAAAGCAAGAATCCAGCTGATTTCCAAACATTGAACAACTCTGTATATGAAGGAACTCTGTGCACAGAGATCTTGCTGGGCTCCTTAGAGTTTTTCCCAAGGCATAATGGTCTGGCTGGATTTCATATATCAAAACAGGATCATGCCAAAAAAAAGAGAATATCAAGAGCAGCCACTAGCTGAATGCATGCTGCAATGAGATGGGATATTCACAGACAGAAAAATTGGGAAACCATATTTTTTGTGATGGTTTGTGAAGTGAGTAGCTGTAGCTGAATAACACCAAGTTAAACAAGCAGGTAGTTTTCAAAATATCCAGCAGAAAGACTTGAATTTGTTTCAAAAATATTGCACTGTTTTGCTAAAAGGAAGCTGTTTCACATTTTCTGTTACATGATCTTTGACATGACAGTATAAACTGCCATTTGGTCTTGGTCATGTCAGAAAAGTCTCATTGTTTTCGAAAGCCCCAATGGGACAGTGAAAAGGTAAAAACAAAGTTAAACTGAGCCCAATTCTAGAAGCAAATGGAGTGACCTGAACAGCCTTATGTTCACAGTTTGGTTAGATGTTACTGTCTTCTTCTACATACAAGACCAATAATAACACTAAGCCATGGAAAATCAGACTAACCTTAACTGTGGCCCCAGGAAAGAAAAGCCAATTGCCAGTATCCACAGGATCCAGATTATCTTCTAACACAACTTTTCTGTGAGCAGCATTTATGATCAGGATATTGTCCAATGCCCAACAGGCTTCATACACATCACCAGCGGGAACATAATCCTGTTTCCACTGAAAATGGACGTTCTCCCCTTTAGCATCTTCAGGAAGGTACAAGATGTGGATGATTGTGCTGATGTTGGAAGGGGCACTGAAAAAACAAGGATATGAAATTAGACAAATTTTAAGCCATAACCAGGAAAACTCTTCCTTCAAATAACACATTTACTAGGTGTGACACAGCTGTGCTGATGACCCTTGTATGGTGTTTTGTGGAGATCAGAAAATACCTGCCCTGAGGCAGAGTCCTGCTGTGTCAGGCAGTGCACATCCAGCCCTAACAGGCAGCCCTGATTCAAAGAATAAAGCAATAATACAACAGATAAATGCAGATGTTTCAAGAGCAGGAAGACAGAGCAGGGCCACGTCCGTGATCAGTGTTGGTCACAGCTCTGAGGTGACTGGGCATTGCCAGGTTCATTTGCAGATATAACCAAAAGGAAATGTTAAGGAAGCTCCTTACAAAAACAGGTCTCCCAAAATGTGATATTTGCTTCACCAAAAGAATCTTTGGACTCCTGATGCTTCAGTCCCTCATAGATCTGAATGGAGCAAAATGGTTGGAGGGAAAAGATGGGAATTTTCTCTGACAAACATGTCCTTCCAATCCTGCACCCCTGCTGTCAGGATAATTCTGTGGACGGGAGAGCAAAGTTGTTGTTCCTTCCATGTTCTGCTTCAAGAACAATACAGAAGAAACAACCCATTTGTCCTCTCTCTTGCTTCTGAAAATGGAAAATGCAGGGAGGAGAGGCAGAGCAGGAGTATTACCATAAGGCAATGATCAGGGCCTTGAGCTCTGCTTCACGGAGCTGTCCTCAGAGCTATGAAAGGATTGAGGTTTGACCTGAGCTCTGGGTGAATGTCTTTACATTGCTAGGGCCATGAAAGGACTGAACTCTGTGTGTAAGGAAGTAATGCTGAGAATTATTATTTTTAGTTTATTAATCACCCAGCCAGGGCATTAGCTGCGTTCAAACTTCAGGCTGCAAGGAGTTACAAAATTGGGGTTTCAAGATGTCAGCTACTCAACCTTGCCTGTGCCTTGGCAGTGATGCTTTGAAGGGTGAATAGTTCATTAGAGACAAACCAGAGCTTTTGTGGAAAGAGGGCACCAATAGGTTGCTTTTATAGAAGAAAACAGGAACTTCTCTTTTGAAAGCACAGTGATATGCTGAAAAGCAACTGCATTTGTCCCATATTCACACCCAGAATCTGCCCCCACAAATCAACCTGCACTTGCTAAATGTTATGTCTGTCACCCTCCACTGCAATGCTACTCTGAGACATCCTCACTTCTCCCCTGAGCCCACACACAGCACCCGTCTTCCCCAAGAGATCCTTCTGCTCCCTCCCTCCCGGGAGTCCAGAGGAGAAATCCCACTGACACAGCACACACCAACACAACACCTCCCCTTCACAGCTGCCCTCCTGTCCCATGTCTTCCCAGTTCTCCCACCATTCCCTGGAGCTGCGTGTAGTGCAGTGAAAGTCGCTGAAGCACATTCAAATAAACACTGTAATTCATACGGACCACAGGAGACAGGAGCATCCTTCCATAACTCATCCTTTCCACTTCGCACGACACTGCTCTATTGACCTATTTTCTACTGGTGGCTCCAGCATCAAAGCTGAGGCAAGAGGTATCAAACTGTATGCACATTAACTTAAAAAAAGTTGGGTTTCAAGGGTTGTGTTTGCACCATCACAACTCTTGAGTTTCCTGGTTTGTAGAGCTATGAGAGCAAGTGAGCTGAAGTTATGGACTGGGTATGTAATTTTGCATCAATGTGAGAAAAATAAAAGGTATTATGTGATTACTCTGAGGCAACACCAATGCCCCACACCAGTTAAGTTACTCTTGCTTTATATTTTTCTGAGATACAAATTAGTACCATCTGTTTTAATAAAGTTTTTCATAATTTATGCTTTTTAAATGAAATCCTAATCCTACTCCCACAAGGAATTGGAGGATGAGATTCTGAAATCCACAGCCTTGCAGCTAGAGTTTTGCTTATTCATCAAAAATTAAGGAGTCTTTGGCTCTGCAAGTTGTCTCAATGGAGTGAAAAGCAAATCAAGCAAATCAAAACTGTAGCACAGACACATGCACAGACTGAGATGCTATGATGACATTACACATAAATGACAATTTTTTCTTCATCAGTTCTATAAATATGTATATATGCCATTGCACAAAATGCCTTTCCTAATGTTATTTAATAAAATACTATGGTCTCTTAGAAAAATCCATCTCTGACATTGACTCTCTTTTTAAAGGTGTGCATAGTGCAATTAAAAAATTTAATTTTCTCATTGATAATCCCTTGTGCTTTCATGTAAAACAGTCTGTTTAAAAACAAGCCACTATTCACACAATCTTATTACTACAAGAGTGTTAAGAGTGAACTGTTCATATCAAACTATAAACTATTTTTATTGAATATTTTATCCTACCAGTGTAGAAAGTCATAATAGTATAAAATACGGCTCCTGCTGACAGTAAAAGTGGTGCTAAAATGCAGAAGTCATCAAAGTTTTGGTTTTCCAGGCACCCGAACACGCTGGTTATTGGAGTTGCATTTTAAGTCTGAAGTCATTCTCACCTCCCACATACTCGGTGGATGAAATTGTGATTTACCAAACCCAGTGGCAGTTCTGCAATTAGCAAGGAATTTCACCCTTCATCTTTTAACATGTATGAACAAGTGAAAACCGAAAAGTTAACAAAGAAAACAAGTTTTGAAAGAGCCAGGTTTAAACACCACCTGCTCAGCTGGAAAGCATGAAAATGATTAAAAAGCTGTAACAAACCTAATTTTCTCCAGCTGAGTCCAATCTGCAGAACTGTTCTTACTGTAGGACACGGTGATGCTGGGATCTGAGTAACTAAATCGACATGAACCCGATCCTGAGAAAAGCAATAACATGAGAAGTGTTACGACACAATGAAGCAATAAATGATTCTCCAATAACCACAGTTGCTGACTGTGCCTTTGTCACATTATCACTTCTCCCGATTTTAAAGCACTTTGATTGATGATGAAATTTCCTGTGATCTGTTGCTGAAGGTAAACACAAAATAATGCATGTTTTATGAGTCAGAAGTAAAGTAGAAATGATAAATCACAGCAGTGCCATGTAATCTCAGCAAATTTCCCAGGGGAAGCCAAGCAAATTACTTAACGCCCCCAACTGCAGAAAATCCCCACCATATAATGTTTAAACAAAACCTTTTTATTAGAGAATAATCCAGATAACAGAATTCATAGGGAAAACAGTAAGAGACTGTTTTTCATATTACTGTATTAAAAAAAAAATTACTAGAAAGAAAAATACATTAGAGGAAAATATACACAGAATTACTTAAACCAAGAACAAATGTGCTTTAGGAATTTAAAAGAATAAAGATGTTACAAAATTATTTATTTTAAGGTTGCCTGAAGAGAATTAAATTAAGAAATCATCCAATACACTCCCTAGACCCTATAATTAATAACAAACATTTGATGCTCATCTGGGAATCTCAGAACACTTTACAAAAATGAACTAATTAAGCCTTATGGCACCCCTGCAAGGTAGGGTAATATATTTACTTTTGATTTATAAAAGGGTGCCTTCTGGGTGTTGTCACAAAAGATAAGCTTAACAATTAATACATGGGACAGTCAAAATAACACAAAAACCAGTACTTAGAAATTCAACCTAGAAAACATGATAAACAACTTGAGTAGTAATTAAATAGACTAAAAATACTATTTTTCTTTATACAGGCTAATTCATCCACGTCAGGAAATTTGTTGCGCAGTGAAACAGACAAATCCTAACGGGTGCTCCAAAGATCTTTACTTCATTAACATGTTGAAATGTGAGATTCAAAGCAGCAGTCAGATACCTTCCATATTTGAGAGAAGCAGCTCTCAATTAAGCAGCACCTTTGATGGCATCAAGATACTGCTGAGTGAGTACCACAGCTTTGCTCACAATATGACTATGTATTATATGTGCTACAAGTAGTATGTTATGTTTATGTGTCTCAGTTACATTAAATTACACTGAAAATTGTGTATGTACATATTTGAATACACGTATAAATGCATATATACACTGCTGACCATAAAATACTACCATTTTCCAATCCGGGGTGCTTATTTTTGTAATGAAATAAACGGCCTGATTAAAAAGGTGTTAACCACTTGTACAAGAGAACAGCTTACACATTTTAATGGGAACATATGTCATTAAGCACACTGCTTGCAGCCCCAGCTCCCCTGAGGCAGTTCGTGTTTGCAGCTCTCAGCTCTACAGAACTGCTTTTCTACTCTGAGACACACATCACATACCTCTGCAGGGGAATACCACTCCAAAACATGGGATGAAATCCTGCCTCTATAATTTTGCCTGATACATCAACTAGCATCCTGAAAATGATCCACAAAGTTGCTTTTCTCTATCTTTCACTAATGTTAAGTTGCAAATGGAGTAACAGATACTTCCGAGCCACTACAGCTGCGTGCGGTACGTTCAGCTGGTCTGACACATATTCTTGCTGTAAAGAGGCACAGAATAATTAATATTGCAAAGGCAGCAGGACTTTGAATTACCAACCATGTATCCAAAATGACTACAAAGCAACTGTCTGGGTATATTTTACTGACAAGGCATTTTATTTCTATCATATTAAAACAAAATGATGTCAGGAAAAGCCTCTGCATTTCATATTTGCCCATCTGCTGAGATGGTCTACTTTACTAAGTGACATCTGCTGTCAGCTCCTGCTTGTGTGGAATTTAGGAGCTCCAACCCTTAATCACACTCGTTCATTTTATTCCAGGGAAATTCAGTTCAAATATCAGTGAACTTCAGCCAGTTTAACCACTTTGGCTGGCCAGAGGCTGTGAGGCAAACCAGCAACATACTGAGTTTCCTGTTAAACAGAAATTAAAGGAACATAAACAATAAAAATAAACAGCAATATAGACTTTATAACATGTGCCATTCCAGTTAGTGTTACAATCAACTTTTGGTACAGTGCTGTTAAACAAAGCTAAGGCCAAATATGCTGCTTAAAATGGAGAGAAGGCCAGATTTGCTGCACAATCAATATGAAAAATGTTGTCTGTTAGATCTGAACACCCTCAACTATGCAATGAAGATCAAAGTTATTGCTTAAAAGAAATGGGCCCACTCAGAAAGGGCTTTGCAAGGTAGATGCTGTATTTCACTTGTGATATTGGAAAAAGAGCAATGGAGGCAATGAAAAGAAGGGAGAAGAATGCTGGGTTTTATCGCTATTTTAATAAGTAGGTCAGGTTGTGTTAAGATTAAAATTAGTTTGGGAAAGTCCTTGAGGTCAACATAAGTAGCAATTACTGACTGTGATGACAAATGTATTTTTATCGGTGTTTAAATTCTCTGTATGTCTGGTCTTGATTCAAAATCATAAGATAGCAAAGTTATTTTTCATGTAACCATTTAATTCTGCAAAACTCGAACTGACCAAAAAAAAAAAATACATCTGAAGAAAATCATCAACATGGTTCATTTATTCTTTAATATTTGAACCATATATTTTAAATATACAAGAAGCACGTGGATCTGGTGCTTGAATCTTTTGTAAAAGTAGTATAGATCCTGGTCTACATTAAGAATTTCTTCCCAAGAAAAGGGAAGAGGATGAACATGCAACTGCACTATAGGACAGGGTTTACTGAGATGGTCTTACAAATCACTGGCTTTCAATATAATCTTCAATATTACTCTAAATATTACTATTACTTAGTATTACTGCTATTACTCCATACTGCTGTTATTTGTGTAACCATAAACTAGGATTATTCAAAATAGAAATCTACTTTTTGGATGTTTGCCTCTGTCTCGACCAGCAAAGCTACACTCTGACTTTGTGAACAAATAGGTGATCAAAATTCAAGCAGTACCAGCAGGAATGGAGGGCAAATTCAGCTGGGGAGGGACGTGTCCTTCCCACTGATCCTAGAGATGGTAATAAACAGTTTGTCAGCTCTCAGCAGAGCAGCAGGGGCAGGATGTCATGCCGTAAATCTTCATACCCTCCTGTCCTCTGAAGAAAAAGTTGTACATAAAATCTTTTGAATGGGATTAGATTAGTCTTATTTTAAATCAGGAAAGTCCAGGTTTTGAATTAGCCACTAAAAAGGGCAGCAAACATGCAAAATGATTACTGTAAAGAAGTCTGTGTTAGTAAGTCACTACGTTAGAGAAAAATGCAATTTCTTTCTTAAACTGAGCATGTCTCAGCAAACCCAATGCCTTGGTGAGGATATTGCTTGCTAAATCTGACTAAGAGTTATGATTATACTATCAATATTAAGGGCTTGCATGTGTAATTATCTACTGGAGGCAGGGGGCACAACAAACCATCCTCCAACCAAGAACAGCCAAATTTTTTCCTTACATATATTCAGGCAAGCTTGTCCTTGTGTTTCAGGAACAAAGCATTTTTCTCCTTTGGGTTTATTTTTCTCCTTTTGATAGGCTTTCATCTGAAGTTCACAGACTTCCAAAACTTCTGGAAAAAAGCTAGAGTAGAGACAACCTTCATGGATTTAATTTTAAATGATACATTTGAAGCTCAGACAGCAATTTTGTCTGTTATCAAAAATGATGAGCAGTTTCTGTTACAAAATCCAACCATTTTCATATGCTGAATATTCTGAAACACTGATTTATTTGGCTAGTGCTTAACATGCTTGGATTTTTTCCCAAGCCATTTCAATAAAATAAAATTTTCTCAAAATTTAGTCCAGGCACTGATGCTAATAGAGGAGGGTTTTGACTGGCAGAGTATGGGATCGCTAAACATCTCCTGACAGCTGCTTTGTTAATTCTGCTTAGCTAAACAGGAAAGAATAGAAAAAGGAAACAAAAGTATGTTTCTCAACTGCTTTGCTGCTTATTTCAGAGGACTGGTAACCCATAGCCAGGACCTGACCAGCACTGACCACCCCCAGCATGTCCAACTGAAACAGTCATGACTTTTTGCCTTTTTTAATTTCAGGTCTTGTTAAACTGATTTTGGTTTCCTCCAATGCCATCTGAAGTGCTAGTGAATATTATACCTGCCTTATTTTTTCAAATGTCATGTAGGTAGAAGTACTAAAAGCACAGTATTTCAGGAGGGATTTTATGAAGGCACCACATATCAGCTATTTGTATCCAGGTATTCTGTTATTTGTATCCAGGCTGACAATGGCAGGCAAAATTAATTCTCACTACAGCTTTGCCTCCAACTGTGTCAGATTTACAGAAACCCGAGTCATACAGCTGTTGGTCTCTAAGATTTCTTAACAACATTGATTAGAAGCTGGTGTTTTGCTGAGATAAAACTGGGTGCCATCTGCAAGGGAAGCAATATTTTGCTCCTTACAGAGTGTGACGTCCTACGCCTCTTGACAACCTCTTGATAGTTCCTGCGAGTGCTTCCGTGGATAAGCAGATGAAATATCTAATGCTGGCTTTAAGGAGGACGAGTCTAATGTGGGACTGCACGAGAAAGATTTACACAAAAAAATTGTGGAAGGGTTTGAACTGTGTCCTGACTGCAGTCTGAAAAAACAAAAGGGAGCTGAGAAGAATCCTTTTTATCTAGTGCTAGATTACTTTTATTCATTTTGTTAATGGGATGAATAATGATTAGTGTTTGCTAAGGATTATGGTTTGCTGATATCACTTGAAATAAGCCAAACTGGATAGTATAAATTACTAGTGGTCAAATTTGGCTGGTTTGCTAATAGTATTTTCCAAAGTAATGAACCTTACAGTTTGGTATAATGAATGCTCCATGGATTCTAATTTTTTTTAGGTGTATGATTATAATGGCTTCTCATTAAGAACCAGATGATTTTAACCATCTTGAAAGATGTAATATTTTGTGCTGGATATACCAGAAGCACTGGTACAGAAATATGCAATTCATTCCATTCTGCCTCTGAAAACTTTCTCAAGAGAAGGTCACAAGAGCATTTTAGTTCTTCTTTGAAGCAACAACTTTGAAATTAATTACAAATGTGATTTTTAATTATGAAATTTTAGATCTTTAGACTATTTTAAAAAGCTTGTCCTTGTTTATAGAATGAGTTCAGAGTACAAAGAAATATTCTGAGTTTAAAAATATGCAAATTAAAAAGTGTAAGAACATTATTCTCTTTCATAATCATAGACTACCTTTCCATGGGAATAAATATTTTTATTTCTTTCCCTTGTGAGAAAAGGATTTTGACTGTCTTCATCTGTGTATGTATTCTAAAAACAATTTGAATACCTGACATTAGGAAACAAAAATGCCAATGGTGTTTGCCTTCCATAAAAATCAGATCTATTCTAGAGTTAATGAAAACTATGAATTCTGTAATGCAAAATTTCAACCATTTATTTTCCACAGGTTTCTGAGAGCAGCTAACTTTGTTTCACTGGTATATTTAGGCTGTTCTATTTTGGAAATCCTAGGAAGTTATTCACATCTAAAGAAAAATAAAGGGTTGGCAAGTATGCTAAAAACCTCCACTGTAAAACATGGAAAGAATAATTAGTAAATACACTTGATAAAAATTAATCATAAGGACTTCATAAATGAAGTCCTAAAAATTAATCTGAGGCTAAACCTCAGGAGGACGGGGCCCCGAGCGAGCTGCCGTTTCCCAGAGGGTGATCCTGGTTGGAGCATAGTGGGGAGCACTGGAGCAGGTGACCACCCATGGGTCTCTTCCTACCCACCTCCTGCCAGGATTCCCAGTAACAGCAAATGCACTCTTTATGAATTAATGCAGCTAATTTCCTATAGATGAGAAGTCTGAGGAAATTCTTATCTGGCTCAACTTCCTCTTAGTCTATTTATATTCAGAGATATGATGTGCTTCCTGTGCTCACACAAATTTGTTCTCTTCTAATGAACAAGATCAGATCACAATTCATAGTGCTTTTTTTGCTGAGAACATTAAGGAGAGAAAAATAAACCAGGCAGAAAGCTGTGTTTCCCCTAATGCCAGTTTCCAATTTATTCTGTTGTAAAGATGCTCAGCTATTTGTATCATCTCTTTCTGAGACACAGCCAGCAGGTGTGTGATTGGGTAATATATCTGTTGCCAAATAAATAATTTCATGATGCTTCTAAATTTAAACATATTCTTAAGTGCACTAATATTGGAGAGAGCACCTTTCTGAAGGTGAAGTGAACAAACTTGTTAAGACCTTGATGACATGGATACACAGGGATTACAGCTACTGAAACAATACTATCATTAGTGCTCAAAAAATACTCTTATAGTTGTTCTTGAATGTCTGACCAAGTAGTGACCAAGTAGTAACATTCAGGAAGCATTTCCTACTGGTATACCCATATTGTATGCTTCAACATTATTGCCATTAAATAGTTAATGTGTGGAGATCCTCTATGGCAGAGGGTGACCTTTCAGTGAAGCTGGGCAAAATGTAAATGATACCATCTTAAAGTAGTTCAGAAGTACACAAATATGTATCAGTAAATAAAAAGAGACATTTTGTGTAACTGTGTTTAGCAGCCTGGGTCAGCTGCAAAGGTCTGTAACCAAGAAAATGAACACTACAAGGTGCTGGTAAAGGTATTAAAAACCTCTTAGGAAGGGTTAAAATTTAGGACATTTTATTCAGGTCTCTACAGCCAGTCCAGGCTAGAAAGGCAATAGAAAACACACATTGGTCCCAAGAACTGCTGTGTAAAAGGAGGAATCTTGAATACAGAGATTTGAAAGTCCTTTCCTTGCCTGTTTTAATGAAATACCCTGGCATCAAGAAAATCTAGGAAATATTTTGTCTCAAGCCAAGTTCTGAGCTGAGGTGTCTTGCTTTTCTGAAACTCTATAAAACTGATTGCCTGCCTTTAATTTTATACGGGGGTAGATAATAATTAGTTTGGTAAAAGCTGGGTTTTTTGCAATTCCTGATGGGCTTTTCCATTTTTATATGCTTTTGCTTTCAAGGAAACCCCTTCCCTTTCCCAATGGAAAAAGAGCCAGGGGCATTTTGCTGAGCTGGGGGCTTCTCTGCTTCCTCCCTGGGACCTACAGATGCTTTGTTGTTTGAGTTAATTCAAAAATGGACATTTTTAATCATACAAAAGTGTTATCCTCATACAGTAATATGAGCAGGATTAAGATGAAAGTCCATCTGTAATATAGCATTTATTATTTGCAGAGACCAATTCCATAATGGCTCACGTTTGAGTGTGAGGTGGTGGCACGGCCACCTGCCCTGGATCTGAATCCTGAGGCTCTCTTTATCTTTTCTGCTTTTCTTCATGTAGTAAATCTGTAATGTTCACATTTTAATTCCCAACAGTGGCTGAGGAGCCCTGGTACAGAAGTAATAAAGACAATATTTCATTGTAACCTTGGGCTCACCAAAACAACACAAATCATTTTGCCCCAAGGCCATTAAAATGTCTTTCAAATACACCATCAACTTTAAACCCTGGTTTCAATCGAGGTGTTATCGAGGCAGCCCCTGTTTTATAACTCAGCAACATCAATAAACAACATCCAACATTTCCACATGCTATGTGAAAAGTACTAGATAATGTTACTCATCTGTGTTATTCTTTCACATTAGATGCAATTTATAATATATGCATAAACTCAAAGGACTTCTCTGCCAGGAAAAGGAAACTAGTAGGTTTCATGTCAGGCAATAGCAAATAGCAATTTGGGTAGCCAATCAAAAAAATTGTAATATGAATTGGGGGAAAATGGGAAACGAAGCAAGCAGAAGAAATGCAGAATGGTGAATTACAGCAATTTTGGCATTGAATTATATCAAATTATCAAACTTTTCACAAATGTATAGGAAAGAAATTAGGACAGAACAACGTGGGGGTTCAAATATACTCAGTGCTGGGTTCTTGTTGCTTAGAAGGGAACTGGATCTAAATGTAGTAACAATGAAGTTATGGACATTAGTGCTTTAACAAACCTATTGTAAAAAGTGGTTTATGCATTTTTTAAGCTCAGTTCAGGGCTCTAACAAAATTTTATTACCCAGTTTCCTGGCAATTAAATCCTTTAGAACCCCATGCTAGCCCAGAAGTGCTTTAGTTTGCCTTATGCAAGATTGTCTATCTGACTTGTGGCCACCAGAACTGTTCACCTCCTCCCTGCTGGTACCACTATCAACACAACTGTATGGATGTGCCAGGCCTGCACAGAAAACCTGGTGCTTCCTGGAAGGCACTGAAGCAGGAGAAATTTGGGTGACTGAAGCAAATCATCTGTGCAGGTGACTAAAGGGAAGGAGGTGGCTCAATGTACCCAAGACATTTGTCACTATAGTTTCTTCAATGAGGGTTTGTTTTTTTGTGTGTTCAGCTAACAAGATAGCAAGTGATCTAAAAGATCAATTACTCTTTCATGCTGAATTCAGAAGGGGGTTATTTCTCACTTTGGTATTTCTCTAGAGGCATGGGAGTGAATTTTCATAGCAATTCTGAAGGAGATTGCTCATGTCTATTCAGTTCTGTTGAGGGTAAGCCCAGTGCTATCTCACAAAATGGCTATTACAGCATTTGTCAGTCATCTGATAGCTTCTGCTAATTGTAAAACTGACTAAACAAAATGGAGAATAAGGAGAAAATCATCAGCAATGGTTCCTTTCAGCCAAAGCTAAGGCCTATTTAACATAACGTGTTTGTACGTCTTCTATCGAGTGGTCTGAATTCAAGCAGAGGATAAATAGACAGCACAAAAGCACTACTGTCAATATAACAGCTGCCACCAGAACTGAATTAAAACATGATAAGGACATAAATGATAAATGCCTTCAGACTGTCACACAGGGCCAAATGCAGTCATCGTTGTTCACGTGGCTGAGCCAAAGTGGAGTCAGGATGTTTCTGGCTGGAAGGAGAAAGGATCGTCATCCTGCCCAGATGTTCTGCAGAGCCCTCCAGATGCTGCTTTAGGAGACAGCCCAGAAAGACTGCTAATTCCTCCACAGAAATATATGGAGGTCAGTGAATCAGCTGCACTATTTATTTTTGTGAGATTATTTTTGTCTATCGTGATCTCCTATTTGCTGAGGTTAATAGAGAAGTAAATGTTATTTTCCTGAAGCACAGAAGCTTGGCAGGTAAGGACTAATCCAAAGGGTACATTCAACAATTCTAATGATGATGATGATTAAATAATAATAATCTGTAGATTGAACATACATCAAAGCAAAAAAGTATTTTCATTATCTATATAATCAAATACATTTTATGATTTAATTCTGCAAGACCCACACTGGTAACAATGGCAAATTGCCACTCCAAAATAATGAAGGACAAAAATAAGCCTGAAAAAATTGCACTTTATTTTCTAAAGGTGATAAACACTATCTGTGCTTTGTCTTCAATAAACATCACTGCGACCCTTAGGCCATGGATTTTCTGAGTAAAACAGCTCTCATATAAATCCTAGTGACCTTGGTAGTTCAGGAAGAGAAACAGAGGCTTCTGGTTAATGATTCAGTAACCTGATGTCTTAGGCTGAGGCAGGACATGAAATGAAAACACTTTCGGAATCATTATGTCAAAGGTCTGTATCCAAATCAGTGACCCTTACTCATATGCTAATCAAAAGCAATCAATAGCATACTTTAAATAGTTTTCTCCATTACAGTCACTGATGACTGTGAAATCAGCAGCATTAAAAACAGACTGTAAATAAACTAAGCCACATGGAAGTCCTTGGTATGTGTATTGCTCATACACCTCTAAAAAACATGCCAGTATAAATCTAAAGTCACCACAGGTAATACAGGACTCTGCAATTAACTACAACTGATGGTCTGATGGATTTTAGAAGCTCAAGAAATTTGAAGTGAAGGCCGGGGTGATTACTCAACTTGAAAATAAAGTTGCAAGAGTGGAAAGTGTCTTGAACAAGATTGGAGAAAATATTACTTTTGTTACTGGTTTAAGTGATTATACGATGAGATTGTCAGTGAAATATTTATGCATGTAAAAGCAGAAAGTTTGGCATTTTATTTCCTTTTGGGGAAGATAGAAAATGGGGACAAAGTGGGTACCAGTAAATGTAGATCACCCTAGTAACATCTCTTCACCCTGAATTATAGGGTTTTGTCCTTACCAAAAAGTTCTGAATAGTTGAATATCAATAGTAATATTTCTTCAGTAATATTTTAAACATATTAAAACCAATAGATACACGCATTTATCCTTGCTATAGAAAAATATTGGGGAGATTGATAACCTGCTGCAAGCTATTGTTAGTGATTGTAATAGATTGATTTTATTCATATGGAACCCTGGAAGTTTTATCCTTGTCCAATACTGTAATCAACAATAAACTTGTTCATCTGATGGATGTTTATAGAAAACAAGTTGGAACAATGGAAGGTGCAGCAGCAACAGATGGTAGAGAAGAGAGTGAGTGATGTTAAAGATGCTAACAACACACTTTAACTTTTGGTCAGCCCTTAAGTGGTCTGGCAGTTGGACTAGATGATCACTGTAGGTCACTTCCATCTGAACTAGTTCTATTCTATTCTATTCTACCCCAGAAGCAGCAGAAGAAAGCTGCCAATCTTAATCTACGAGTAAGGCCCAAATGCTTGTGGTTCTAGACCAGTGAGCAAATCATAACATGAATGACCCATCTTTTGGATAATACCTACTGGGATTTTCCTGAGGGGACAGAGTCCATCTGGCAAAATCACAAAGCACTCTCCCAGATTAAAGCCTACTACTAAAACCTCACTGAAAACTGTTTTTAATGAAGGTTGATGTGCTAGATCCATATTTTTCTTCATGTCAAGTCTTTTCTCTAGCAATAGCAGGGACTAAGCATATGATCCATGCAGCAACGATGCCTAATGAATTTCCAGTGTCAAGGCCTAACACCCATTAGGCACTGAAGATCACCTTTGCTCATGCATCCTGCATCTTCATGTTTGCCTTGTTAACAGCAAATAATGTTCTCAGAAAGCAGCATCTTCTTTGCCAGCTCAGTGGTATTACCAGTGCTCACCAGAACTTTAGGTACAGTCTTTATTATTTTATCTACTGCAGGAAAAGCTATTCTGCATCATACTGAGATTCCTGTAAGAGTATTCATTTGTCACAGTGAACATATAATTCAATGTTACACATACGAAATTACTGTCATTCAGTTAAAATCAATTATGGAAAGATGGTTTTATGATTAAAGGAAAATTTTAAATATGGCAAGTTACATATTTGCCACAGGTAATTTTGCCAAAGGTAGTTTTGAGGGGGACTGAAAATAAGGATAATGATTGATTCAAAGTAAAATCTGCTAGATTTGGGAACTCAATTTTTGCAAAATTCTTTATAATATTTTTTTGGAAGTGAGAATCCAAGTCCAAGCTTTTTCTCCAAATAAAGCAAAAAACCTTTTGAAACTTCAACAAGTTCTTTGTTTGCAAGACTAATGGCTTCATCTTTAAAACTGGACCTGAAGTGCCAAATGCTTGTAATGCCTTCTCACATTAAAGACAGCCCTCCCCCATAAACCAATTTTGGTTTAATATAAAGCAGGGAGGTTAGGTTTTTTTAAAGAAAATTAGAGGAGGAGGGAGAATTGCTAATTTTCTCCAGTAATGACAGAGAATCTTTGTGATAATGGCATAAAAATAGAAGGGAAAGCAATTTTAAAGTAGAACTCTGCCTTACAAATATTATGTATTTATCCACTACATAATACTGACAAACTCATCCTGTTCTCAGGGGAATGTTGAAGGTTTTTCATTAAAAAGTTGAAGAGTGGGAGGTTTCCTTATCAAGTTATTCCCATTTTCAAATATGGTTTAACAGCCAGAAATTATCTACTAATATTAAGACATAAGGAGAGAGCTATGGAACGAAGTTTTTCAAGGTAATATTTTCCACTAACAATGTTCACGTTTTGACACTCATTGCTCCAAGGAGCACCTGCCCTGGAAGCCAGGCTGACTGTACTCAACACAGCACCTTCAGCTTCATCTTGGTGTTTGGTGCAGAGGCACTGCGGGGCAAGGAAAGATGGGAAGTGCCTGCCAATGCTGAACTGCCCACGCAGAGCACGCACAGCCCACAACAAACACCACTACCACTGCAGCATATGCTTGGAGAGGACACCCAAGGAGCAACGCATGAGCACAACAACTTGCACACCTCACACCTTGGCAATGCTCCCTTAAAGCCTTTCCTCTTCTCCTCGTGGATTTCATGTGTCTCTTTCTTCCTGTCTTTAGGTCAGTCACTAATCTCCCAGTCCTGTGAGTCACCTTCCATCACAGTGGCCTATGCGAATGACAGATCACGTGCAACTTTGGAGATGTCCAAGGACGTAGCTAAGGGGAAAAGGCTGAGATTCGGAGTGAGAAATAGGGAATATTTCAGCTAATGAATCAGACTAACATTATGTGTCAGCTGAGTCCAGAGGCTTTTGTGCAATATCCAGTTCCCAAGCTGTTGAATCAGATGTTCTGGCCTGAGAGAGCCCAAAGGCATTGCTTTAAATATCTCAATTAACAATAACACTGAACATTAAGGAAACTGCTAGACATGTCAGTATTTGATCCTGAAGAAATGTAGTGAAGGATGATTAAGATATTTGAAGCAACTGAAATTTTCTGCACATTTGGACAGAGAGTGCATGAGTGTAAGTATCACCCCAGCCCTGGACCAAAAGGCAAAGCCACCAGCTCTGAGCGAATGCTGTGTGGCAGACAAGTTCCTCTCATTCAGAAAGGATATTGCACATTAATGTTGTCCTTTGTGCTGGAAAGGCCTTACTAATTACCTTTTTATCCTAATTAAGCCTTCATCTGAAATGCACCTTTTCACCTGCCTTGCCCTTTAAAGGGTGATAGGTGATACATGAAGGAAACTACACAGAATACAAACTAATGAAAAACTCGCTAGCGTGTCACCTTTCCTGACCACAGAGTTTAAAAGAATCTAGCATTTCTGGTGAAACCAGATTCCTTTTTTTTTTTTGCTTCATTTCCTAGTTCTCATCTGCCTATATACCTGAAAGTACAAAATTCCATCTCATAATTAGTGGTGAGAGAAATTAAAAGCTATGCTCTTTAATGTGGCCAAAGCTATGTGACAAATTTAACATAAAGATTCCTCCCCCAAAAGGTTTCAGCTTAAGCTATTCCATGGTTGATAGAAAGTGGTAAACACTCTTTTAAAAAAAAGGCAATTCCCTTGGATGAATCCCTAAATAGGGTTATGATTAAATCGGACATTTGGGAATAAGCTGGAAACTGGATTTAAAGCCAAGTACTGCTGAGCTCAGCAGCAGTCCCCTGGCTCACGCCAGTTTTTATCAGTTACAAAACCAATCTGCACTGTATTTCAAGCTCAACACAGGAACATGAGGAAATAGGACACATTTTGAACTTCAAGCTGAAATTTGATTTGTTCAGATGTGCATCCATCCTCTCCTGCTCCATCATAATAAGGATTTTACTGGTTTCTATTGGTATGATTTAAAGTATTCTTACCACATACGCACGACAATCCTGTCACATAGAGTATTTCCTGCTCAGCCTTTTCTTACCATTTTTTAAATTTGACCTTCACCAGATGACGGGAATTAACGCTCCTACTGAAATCTTAACTCAAATTTTGAAACTTCTGGTAGCCTTCTACAGTTGGCCTGCATCAACCACCAGCCACCGAGCTGTGACAGCAAACAAATACCTACCAACCCATTCAGCTTACCCTGCTGTTAACCACTCTGGGTCACTGCAAGGATAATCCAAAGAATATTTTTGAAAATTGTCATGAAAAGTGAAATTCCTCCATCATCACAAACTTGCAGCACTGTAGATGTCACCTCTCCTCAGGCACAGCCAAAGGTGGGAAGGCTTCTGCCAGTGAGGGACATATTCTAGAGGATCAAGTGAGCTGCTACCCTTTCACTAGCTGAATGAAACTGCGGGGCAGCAGCCAGCTGGTTTTCATTTGAGATGCCCAATATTTATGCAATAATTCAGTTGAGGATTGGATAAATTTTTCTGGCTTTTTAAAGCCAGTAATTCAAAATAAAAGGATCTATACCAATCCTTATATCTATTAACATTGCAGTCAATTGCAGGTAATGATGACTTCAAATACCCAAATGAACAACTTCAGGTAAAAAACAGATTTAAATGATGTATTTCTGAGCCTTCCTGGACTTTGATTTCCAATCTATTAAAAAAACCAAGCTGCTTGCCAAGCTACCTGATAGTTCTTATTTCCAACTGAGATTTCCAGAGTTTAAGCACATGTCTGCTGATATACTTTTGTTGAATTACTTTTTTTAAAAATAGGAATATGATTTGGAAACACATATCCAGGAGTCCACTGAGGAAGCAGGTTACATTTCCTGCTTGCTTTTTTATTGAACCATTTATATCATAAGAACATTTATCCTTCACATTTTGAACACTGAGATATGAGTTAACATATCAAGTGTGTTCTGAATTTGCCCTCAGCCCAAGCCACAACTTCTACCAGAATTTACAGCCACAACTGCATAGTGAAATGTTCAATAAATCACAGTGGTCTAAGTAATACAGCATACAACCATGCCACTGGTAATATGAACATCATAGCATTTAGTTTCAGTCTGCCCCACCTATTCTCTTTGTACAAATGTGTTAAAAACAGCACTACCTAGGTGTAACTTGGAATATATCAGGAGGGTTAAGTGTTAAAATACTTCCTTTTTTAGAAATAATAATCACACTTCAGAGAAAGAGGGAGAGATTATATTGTTAAATGTCAGATTATAAAATAACTGAAAAAATGAAACTCAAATGTGACTGTGTCTCTCACCATCAGAGCATTCACTGGAGTTTCTGGTTTCCAAAATTTAGATTAGGAGCTCCAGATTAGGAGATGAATAAAAAAACCTGCAGTTTTTAAAAGATTTTTTTAATCCCTCATGTCAAATGGAACAACAACCAGAAAGGTAAACCTGAAATTTAGGGCCATTTTCCTTTGCAGAAATTACTTTTTACACTTTCTCAGATGAAAGAGTAATCTAAACTTACCAAGGGAAAACTGAAGGACGGATGCAGTAGTTGTGTTAAGGCCAGTGGTGGTCTATGGGAAGAGAAGCAAACAGTTTTGTTAGATCAGCAAAACAATACATTCATTGCTTCTTTTTCTTTGAAAGCATAGAAAATCTCTAGACACCTACATCTCCAGTGCATGGAATTGTTAATCAGCAGCCTTTTCAGGCTGAGTGGTCATGGAAATTTTTGTTATGTCATTTTGATTATTGATATCTCATCATATGTCAAAACTGGATTTTTTTTCCATTGTACTAATATGTACAGAAAAAAAGCACATTTATGTGCATCAGTGGTCCTTGGGCACTTTTTAGAAGACTGAAAAAATAAACTCTGTGGTTTATGGTCAGCTTAGCATAAATTTGTATATACAGAATGTTTTTCACTTCTCCCAGCACAAAACAAGGACCAAAAATAACAATTAGTAAATAATAAAAATAACATTAGGTAAACCTAAAATAATGAGATATTAAGAGGAAATAACAGAACTTAGGTTCACACCAAAGCAAACACATTCTTGGTGATACTACATAATATGTACAATTAAATATTGTAGTAGCATCTACACACTGCTCACATCCAAACAAGACTAGAAACCTACAGAAAACACCAAACAGCTCCCTCTGTACTCAGCACACCACCCTCCTCTGAGGCCTCTCTTGATATTTCAAGAGTTCAAATTAGAACTGTTTTCCTGAAACTGCTATAAAATAAAATGCACTGTGTTGTGAAGGACAACTGGTTATTTTCAATTAATTTTGAAAGTTAGACTTTATGATAACAAGCAAGGCATGCCATGGTGGGGGTGTGTGCACCTAGTTGAGTTATTCATTAAATGATACCTTTGAAAATAATGGGTGGAGACCTGCATGAATTGGCCTGAGTTTTTGGCGTGTTTTGTTTCTTTTCTAGGTACATATTACATACAGAGAGGATCTTCTTATAAATATTAAGGAATGGGATCTTCACCGAAATGCACTGAAGATTAGGTGATAACAAGACTATGTTACCTAACAGGCAATTTTGGTTTTAAACAACAATAGGGAAGCTGCATTTACACAACCCCTTTAAAAATACAGTCACATTCCCATTTAAGTCATTCTCTCAGGATCAATTCAGTATTAGGTATCACACTTGTCATGCCAAATAATAAAATGCTTTCTGATTTGAGTTATGAGAACCTATTATGTTAATTTACATACAATTAATTATGTTGTGAAAGTTATAATTTACAAACAAAACCTTTATCAAGGTTCAGTGTCTCATATCACCAAGAAATTAAATATATCAGTTATCACAGAAGAGGTGTTTATGTAGACTTAGAAGAGACTATGTTGTGAATAATTTCAGCAATGCTTTGGAAAAAAGCATTAGATTCACTAAAATTTTTTTCAAAATTATGCAAAGGACTACTAAGTGTGGACACTGCAGAGAAACTGATAGCCTTTAGCAGATATTTTCCTTTGCTTGCTCTGATGCAATACATCTTTCCAGGATCTTGCCAATGGTAAATTCTCACCAATAGACAGAGACAGTTGGTAACAAAAACTCCTCTGCCCGTAGTAACAGGCAGCTGTTGGGAGTCAGGAGAAGAGAAGGAGGTCAAGGAAGCAAACCAGCAGCTGTCAGAGCTGTTGATATAATGTATTTTGCAAATACAACTCTTCTTGACTAAGTATTTTAAAGCTGTAATCCATGTATTAGGAACCATTCACAATAACAGAGATTTCAAGAGCTATTTTGAGCAGAGACAGAATAGGATTAATGGAATTCATGGAGAAATAAAACAGTTTTTAAAATTTGTGTTAGGAAGACATATGTTGTGAAATTGCCAAAACAACTACAAATCAGAAACAGGTTGGTTCTAAGACAATAAGGATTTAAATGTATGTCCATACTCAAAAATAAAACTAGATAAGACTTCTGGCCTGAACTCTGTCTTGTGCTCATCCGTAATGTTAAGCCATTAGCACATTCCTTCAGAAGGATTTGATTTTTCTGCAACACTGCCATAATATTTATAAATACTTTCATTATTAGGCTGCTAGCTGTTTATAAGCATGATGATTTTTTTCAGCTGATTATTTAATCATACCACTTTGGCATCATAATAAATTTTTTCCAAGTTCCTGATGTCATGGTAGTGCTATTTTACCCCATGGCAATATGACAAATACAGTCCAACAGTGGATTTTGAAGTCAATTCCCAATTACTAAGGGTAGTCTAAATTGCATATCAGCAGGGAGAAGACAGTTAATGATTGACAGGCCAAATCCCTCAGAGCTGGGCCCTTGGGTTTGCTAAATGTCATAAATAGATTGTTTTTCAAGAAGTGTTACCTATGCTCAAAACGACAACTAAACATGAATTTAAAAAATGGGAAAAGTATCCCAGTGGTGTGACTTCATTTTTGCACAGGACATATAACAATGCATCTCTTCTCGATGCAGTTAGAGAAGTGTAGGATATTCAAACAGGATGCAAAGTAGAAGAGAGGCAATTTAGCATCCCTGACAGGATTCCCTGGCTGGAGCTGGCTGTGAGAGAAATTCTCCTTTATCTGTAAAATCTCTAAATTAATTTTATATGTGTTTATAACTGTCATTCACCACAGCAGCAATATGTACACTGCCTTTGTGGAATTCTGGTCTCAGTTAAGGATGTAAAATTAACCCTGTGAAAAGAATTGTCAGTGTCTGAAATTAAGAGAAGATGCCTGGCCAAAACCACTTCTGTTTTATGGCCCTCTTCCATGTTTGCTCTTCAAATAGCTCTAATCAGCCTCTCCCTCCACTCAGAAGACTGTTGAAAACATGAAAATTGTTTTGAATTACACAGGCTTTGATCTGGCCTTTTAATTTTTCAGTTCTTTCCGAAGCTCCCACTTTCTGTACATCGTTGCAGCTATCTGCCCAGCGTCAGCGTGTGGGCATTGGTTATATGTATTGCAATTCATTTTCCACACCCAGCTGACCCCAAGTTAATGCAAATTGCACCATGTTGTTTCTTATAGCAATTTTATGACCAAACTAATCCCCAACAAAATGAATTCTGTCCCATTCATCATGACTCAATCTGGTACATACACTTTCCTGAGACTGGCAGGTGCTTGCTCCAGGCTGCGTTTAAATCTGCAGGATTCATTGTTCACAAGTGATGTTTTACAACCAAATTAACATTTGTCAACAGCGACATGAAAAAACGGGACACGACTAATAAAATAATAGAAGAAAAATGAACCCTGTCTCTATTTCATTGTTGAAAATAAAAAGAGAATGATGCCTTTGACAACACAGTTCTATTTCCTTGACTTTTCAGCATTTCAGAGATATTTTAAATAACTTGGATATACACCAGATCAAGAGATTGTCCCTTGCAACCTGTTACAAAAACCTTTGGTTAGCATCTATCCTTTAAAACGCTGGGATGTCCCTGGGTGCACTTCTGTGGGCCAGTCACCTTGCTTAAGAGCCTCTTTGCTGAACTCTTCAAGCACACCAACACTTCTGCAGCTGATGCAGCTTCGATTCACAGCCTGCAGCCCCAGCCCTGGCAGGTGAGCCAGCCTTCACTTACCAGTTCTCTGGGACCATATGGCTCGCAGAAAGTGACAGCGTTGCCGTGCATTATCACCCCGCAGTGCTCTCCAACCTCACAGTTACTGCACTCAGACCTGCGGGGAGAGCATACCATGTTCAAAAAGGAAATCAGAAGCTGTACGTTCGAGACCACACCGGGCTTGCAAACTGTAAAATCAGACTGCTCTATCGTGGTGCTCAAGTCGGACTATTTGTTATCACGGTGGGGATCATAAAGGTTGAGCAACTGTATGTATGGGGTACTAGAGCTGCCTCTTGTGAAAGGCCCTTGGAAGTACTTGCACTCTGCAAATTGTCTCTCCTCTAAAAAAGGGTGTCCCTGCTCATCAAAAGCAAATCATCTCACCATGGGCAACCGAGCTGAACTCTTACGAGTACAATTTACCCTGAAGTTACTCTTCCTGCAAAATCCTTGCTGCACATTTTATATACCATATATAAACACACCCTTGTGGAGTTACCATAGGGAACAGCTGAGGACAAGGGGGTGGGATTTGCTCCTCTGCTGGTCCCGCTCCTGCAGGCTTATTTCTCCAAAGGACCAGGAGGCTTGAGGCTGCAGACCCTCCCCAAAACTGAGTACCAAGAGGCTCCTAGAGCTCAGCTGCTGTAATGTGGGATTTGGTGTTGCTTCTATTTGTATTTTTCGTATCCCATATTCCTACTAACAGAGTTGCCACTTTGCTCAACCTTTAGGGGAAAAACTATGAAGAAATTCTCAGAGAGGCTGGTAAGTGCTGCAGAAGCAGCTAATTGCTGCTGTCCTGATCGTTCTTAATTTAATATGAAGGACTTTGTGGGCAGCCTGTCTGCAGAACACAGGGAAAGGGCTGTCTCCCTCACCTTTGAGGATCAGGGCATTGGATTTTGGTATGAGGAGCAGATTTTCAAAAAATATTGGAGATACTTCTGGCCCCCAACAAGCTGCCTGAGATTGCACTGACCAACATTGCCTTCAGGCATCCAAAGCTCAGCTTAATCATCACAACAGCTTTGTTATAAACAGAGGTGAACTCACACCAAACCTTGTTTCTTGCTGAATTTGTTCTGTACTTTGATAACTGGTATTTTTTAGAGTTTTTAATTGCAGTGGACTTATATAAGGAGTGCTTAGGCAGTTTTTTCTTTGCCTTCTCTCACACAAAGTGGCTTGGACTTGGCCACCCTTTCTGATGTATATTGTCACCAAAAATACACATTCCCCTAGCCACGGTCCAGATGTAGTTTAAGAGTGTGTAAAGGTTTGGTTTTCTTCTGTCTTTTCTTTCTCTGGCTAATTTCTGAATGGCAGATCTTACAGGAAGTTGGATGGAAAGGAATAAATCCCAAGGAGATAGGGTCTTGCTGTTAACATACATGACAGAGATTTCAGTGATCATAGTAGAACATAGATAATTGATACATAATATCAATGTACAGTTGATTCCTACACAAATTTCCTTGGATCTGTGTTTTTTCCAACCCTTTTCCTAATTTATGTTGCTTGTCTGTCTTTTCATTACTAAGTGTTCTGTTAAATATCTGCAAGTCTTTCTGTAAACCGCTTGGGGAAAGACTTTTCTGTTCTTGAATATCTGAAAATCATCACCCCACCATGGTCCTGGACAGGGCAAATGAAATCTTCAGCCGCATTGTGAGGAAGAGGCTGATGGTGTTGTCAGCTATCCCATGGGGTTGAGAGGGCTTTCCCCTACAGGGGCCATGTAATCAAAAGGATGGGCTGCTGCAAACCTAGGTGCTGATCAAACCCAGGCAGTGATTAGGAATCACTAGTGGGGGTAGAACTCTGGCCACTGTACAACACCCTGCAGGTCGATGAGTGCTAAGCTCTGCTGAGTGACAGATGTCAGGTTTTCAGATGTATAGATGTAGTGAATAATTGGTTGCACATTTTATTTTGAGTCTCTTCAGTTCATCCTGGGTGAGTTCAGCATAGGCCTGGCTTCCTTATGCCCAGGTCCATTAAAGAAGTCAAAGATTAATGTCTTATTCCCAGTTTCCAAATCTCTACCTTATGCTGAGATTTTATTAAAGGTCAGTTTCGATTCCACTTCCAGAAACAAAATCAAAGACATAAAAGAATCTTTGAGGTTTTTTTCCTGTATGAGCATGTCACAGAAGCAGAGTTCACAGAGGATGTGTTTTGTTGCTGTCTAAATTTCACTTGATCCCCAAACTTTGATAACTAAAGAACAGAGGGACAGGAACTAGAAGAACATCCAGAATTCTGTAGGATTATGGCTGTTTATGAAAATTATTTTCATTGTCTGCCCCTACATTTTTGAGTTTTATAATGGAGCATCTGTCTGGACTCTTGGTATACGCAGGGAGAGAAAGAAACAGCAGGAAAACTTTGCCATGAATATTGTGTAGGGATCACTTAGTCCCTTGTGAAAGGTCAGGATACATAATCCAAGAAATATTTAATTTTGTAATTCTCCTATTTCAATGAATAAAAAGTGATTAAGTCGTTCATCTGTTCTACTCCTGCAATGTGGTCTATGAAATATTGTCTGGAAATCCAGAAACACTGTCCTGATAATACAGTAGTCTCATCATCACTCATCTTTTCTAGGATAACTTCTCTCATAAGAAATTGGATGGCTGTTGATAATCCTGATTCAAACCTTTGTGCTCTCTTTGAAATGCATTACCTTTGACAAAAACCTGCTCATTAGCTTGACAAGAATGCATGAAGAGCAAGATAATTGATCTGCTGTTCCTCAGATCATCGTCATAGTACTACGTGTTTAGAAACGATCCAATTTGCTCCTCTCCTGGTGAAGACAGGAAGGTTAATTTCTTTTCCATTTATACAAACAGGAGACAGTATTAATTGCCCTGGCTGGGTGCAGCTTTCTACATTATCTTTCACACCTGCCTGGTCTAAAATCTTAGCACATTAAAATCAGTTCAGCTTTCTCTTCACAGCTGGTACTCGCTACCAGTGCTGACATGTGTCGCATTTATCGAGATGACTTCTCTGCAGACCTGCCATCGCTCTCATCTCTGACTTAGAGAGTTCCACCACTCTCTGCTATTGTTCTTCGCTTTGCTGAAGGGGAAACATCTGCTGTCTCCCCATCTCTATTTTTCATCTTGTTTCCCTCTACAATACCTGAGTTTGTGGACATTATATTGACTGATGTCTTTTGTGATGTCTGAACTATAAAGAAGATAAACATCTCAAACTGCCAAGAGATTTTTAAACATAAATCTTTCTGAAGTTTAATCCCACAGTTTTAGTGCAATTTGGAAACCACTTTAGGACCTCTCTCTGCTGTCACGAAGCTTTCCTCCACCTCTTTGCCACTGGAAATATCACTGTACCTGTACATTTCTCATACACCATGAAGAAGTGATGACCAAGAGAATCTCTGCTTCTTATTGATTGATTTTACATGTTCAGCTATTCTTTATGTCATCTTTGAGAAGGGTGTCTTCTGTAAGTGATTGCTGTTTGGCATGCTGATAGGCTTTGAGATAAAACGTGACATCGGGTTGGGAAGGAGAGTTTAGCCAGCAACAAGCTTCTGTACAGGCTCTTTTTCTTTTAAATGTACTGAATCCCCTGTTTTCTACAGCACTACTATTATTATACAGAAACATACATTACTGTCAGCATCTATTCTTCACTAATTTATGCAAATTTGTAACATTAAATCATTTATCATAGGATTAAACAGAGCATTTTTTCTAGATTTGTTCTTTTTTGACCTAGTTTAGCTCTTATATAGCACCTTTTTTATACTCTCCACTGCAGTTTTATGAGGCTACATGGAGGCAAGATGGTCACAGGAACAGGTTCTCAATGACCTAGACAGTCTTCCTGATACCACTCATATTGGACCTCTTCTCATCGAGCCATTCCCTGACCCTTCCCTGGCAAGTGGTACATGGTACAGATCCCCTTTCCCTTCAGAGGAAATCCATTACTTCCGTGGTTTCTGAGCTTTCTGATCAAACAGTGTCCTGTCAGTTTTCAGCAAGTCTGATGCACCACCAGTCACCTGTACTATTGGACTTCTCATTGAAAAATGCACTAAACATTATTGTCTAATTAGTTCCACAAGTCAGCAGTGACAAACTGAGCATGGACATTGGCACTACATTTACCATGGATTGGGAATCACTCACCTACCTTAACTTCCACAGGTAACACAAGTCAGATATAATATAAATTGGACATTTATGAATGTGTGAAGCATATTTCTTGACAAAACAAGAGATCTTTGTAAATTTAATGGCAAATAAGACCCAAGAAATGAGGAAATCTTTGCTTAAGTGAGCAGACTTTTGCTTATGGGTTGGGGACTTTGAAATGAATCATATTCTGACATGATTGCACACTGGAAGGAAATAATATAAAAATTAGTTGGACAAACCACACAAGAAAATCCTCACAGTTGTAGAGTCCCCAGAAAATAAGAAAGATGAGGCATGCTCCCATTCCTGCATTCTCAGCATAGAAATCTTCCTCTTTCCTTCTCCTTATGTGTTGTCTCCTGCCTCCCCTCTCCCTGTTCCTTTCCCACTTCAGCAGATTCTCCTTCTTTCCTTCAATCACCAAACTTTGATTTAGGTCAGGAATTCATTCCCAGGTGCTGTGATTTTTCTGTTTATGAAGAACCCTATCCCAACCTTCCCGTTCTCTTCCCTCTCCAGAAACACTCACACCCACTTCTTCCCTGTTCCTGAGCCTCCAAAGAAACAGATGGTTGCTGGGAAGGATGTGTCTTTTAATGTATTTGAAAGAGCAGAATTCCATAAAAACCAGGCAATCACTCTGGAAATCATACAGTGCCCTTGTGTAAAATAGTTATTTGATGTGAGGCCTCTCCCAGCGATGGAGTGACACACAGGCTCTGCTGGGACTCATAAAATCAGACACACAGAGAAGCAATAAAATGCTTTGCTTGTGCACTTGGATGGTGCATCTCTGCCAGAGAGAGCTGCACATGCCAGACATGGGATCAGGAGGAGCGGGAAAATATTAATCATTTCCAAGCCAGTGTTATGCAGGATTTGAGAACAGAAAAGATCATAGGAAAATACAAACACTTCCCTTTTCATCTTCACACAAGTAATGGTTTCAGAAATTATTAGAGTGGCTTAGTCTAACTGGCCCCTGGTGGCACGGCCCCGGTGGGGTATCAGCGCACACGAGGCAGCTGCTGCTGCGCACTCTGATCACGGCAGGCCAGGACCAAGCCGGGCTGGAAACAGAGCCCGAGCACTTACCACAATTGTTTGTGGCAAAGACGGGATTTTAGCAGCTGCCAGGGGAAAAAAAATGCAATTTTAGGATGGATGGCGACAACTGTTAATAATTCCTGATTTAACTCCCACTAGACAATCAAATGAGAATGAGCTTTCTGCCACTCAGAGGGTCCTCACTGGAGGCAGAGCTACTGTACAAATCCTTTATGCTGAAAGGCTCACGGTACCTCAATACAGATTTCTTTTATTTGTGCTCCACTTGTATTTAGCATTGCTGAAAATGCTGATTTTCTGCTCTTATTACAGGAAAACCTGTCTCAGGATTGCAGTGAGTTTTGGGACTCTCTCTCACAGCACCCACCTCTCTGCTCTGACTCACCAACCAAGGTGGGGAAAGTTTATTCCAGGGGGACCAAATCAAAATATTGGGAACAAAAGGAGAGAAGTCTAGGGGCTCTTTTAGTCTGAAATTTCTCTGTTGAGACTTCCATAAAGCAAGGATGAATTTTAAGTTGAGAGCAACGGATAAATACATTATTGAGGCTCCCAACAGACAACGCCCTGTGAGTTATGAGACATCTGTGGGGAAATAATGCCTCTTCTCATTTTTTTCCACTCAAGTCCATTTAACATACTGCTGCTAAAGCTATCTACCTTGGCAGCTATTCTGTAACCATTAAGAGTCCTTGATCTATTCATACCCATAAAGAAAGAAGGTTTTTCATGGTATAGTATTGCAGGTACTTAATGCCTCTGTCCAGAAAAACATTTAAGAGTTGATACAAAAGGAACAAGAGAGCAAAAAATGTAGGCACAAACTAAAAATTATTAGAATATGTGCAAAATAAATATATCCATAAAATTCCATAAACCACAGCATTTTTACATGAGATGGTTAAACTCTGAAAGACCTGAACAGATGGAAAGCTGTGACAGGCCTTAATAAAAAGGAAAATGAAATCAGATTTCACAGAACATATGTATTCTTGACTAACAAATGCAGGTAACTGCTAAAATGCCCATCAAGAATTTATTTGAACAAGATAAACTAACCCACTAAAATATTTTTATGTCTTGTATGAATTAAATCAATAAAACTAATTATATTTATGAAATAGGAACAGAAGGAATAGAAAACTCAGTAATTATCTCATATAAAAAAGTAGGCTCCAACCTTCAAAACTTCATGTTAAGACCAAGAGTATGTGTTTATCTGAGTATAATATGACCTGTAGATCCATTCACTATCCAGAAGAGAATCAGTTTTGTGCTATTAGAGACATACAACTCCCTCTTCTGTGACATTTTACTTATATATCATATGAATGGTACCCTATCTCTGTGATCAAGGTGGTGGTAAAATTATTAATATTTAATATTGAGAGGTCTGTTCTAAGAGTTATCTTTGCTAAAAGAACATTCCTTTTGACCAAAAGCTAACAGCCTGCGACTGTTTCCAACTCCCCACTTCTGGGCTAAGGTAGCACTGGGGGTGTCACTCCTACAGGCTCCACCAACAGGCATCTATACTTTCAAGAGACCAAAAACTTCATTCAGAAATATTCACTGAACTTAGCTCTGCTCCTTCTATTTTTGGATTAATTAAAAACTTGAAATCAATGAGAATTTGTCCCTTACTTTAGGAGGCTTAGAATTTCTCAGTCACTCATTAATCAATCAATTAATAAACCAATATATTTAGGTCCTGACTATAATAAACAAAATGTTTTCATTTGCTAAAATGCATTTAGAGGAAAGCAGAAGTCTGAAACTCACCACATGGTAGGATTCAAGTCTTGCTCATGGTAAGAGTCAAAGTCATCTCGTAAGATAATGCTGTCACTGTGCAGTTCAGCTGCAAAAAAAAAAAAAAGCAGAGCACATCAAGTACACACTAAATCTTTTAAGACCTTTTGTTCCAAGTTGTTAGTTTTCTAAATGTTCATTAAAAATCCAGATTTGGGAAATGTGGGTACAGGAAGGGATGAGAAGTCCTAGTGAGTGTATTATAGTTCTTACAGTCAGGGGATGCATTCCGATAACTCATAAGCAAAAATCATGAGCTCACTGGAATTTCTCTGCTGCTATCAGTGGAGATGGCAGTAAAGGTCAACTCATTTAAGGAACATAAACTGTGAGCTATGTAACTCAAATATTTCTAACCATCGGTCTGCAAACTTTAGATTCCAATTTTCCACCTGGATTTACTGTCTGCTTTGCATATGATGACCAAAAAACCTACCCCACATCCCAAAACTTGGGACCTGTGTTTGTATTAGACAGACACTTCTCTACAAATACTTTCATTAAATTAATGAAGTATCACTTGCTATTGAAACTGAGCAAGGATGTCAGGATCTGTTCTGGATTAATCAAATTTCAACACTAGGGCTGGTGGGTGCAGGGCTGGAAAGCAGGATCAGCAGCTCCTGGGTACACCTTGGAGGTGTGCTGGCACAGTCTTCCTCCCTGTAACCCAGCACTGTGTGAGGTGCTGTCCCACACTGAGGGCTATGGGTCATAGAATCCTAGAATGGTTTGGTTTGAAAGGAACCTTAGAGGTCATCCAGTTTCAACCACCCTGCCAAGAACAGGGACACCTTTCACCAGACCAGATTGTTCAAAGTCACATCCGCCTGGCCTTGAACACTTCCGGGGATGGGGCATCCACAACTTCTATGGTCAACCTGTTACAGGGTCTCACTACCCTCACAGTAAAGAATTTCTTCCTAATATCTATTACAAATCTGTCCTCTTTCAGTTTACAGCCATTTCCCCTCGTTCTATTACTACATCCCCTTGCAAAAAATTCCTCTCCATCAAACTCATAGGTTCCCTTTAGTTACTGGAAGGTGCCCCAGTGTCTCCTTGGAGCCTTCTCTTTTCCAGGCTGAACAATCCCAACTCAACCTGTCCTCATGGGACAGATGCTCCCATCCAGGTTCTCATGCAAACAGATGCTCTAATACACATCTTTGAAGGAAAGCTCTGCAGCATGATATACTGACACTGCAAGGATTCGAAGGCAATAAATAATACGGCAATAAAAATCACAATGAAGAAACAGCTAACCAGAAATAGACATAATTTAATTCATTTTGTATGAATCTCATTTTTATTTGAATTCCCCAGACCCAGTTTCATATGACCTTACAGATTTTTTATTTTAATAGTTAGTGATTCTGAGTTTCAGTAATAAGAATGACAAATCACCTACCTAGGTGAGGATGTAAGGGAGCTTCTGTTGGAGCTGCAGAAAACAAAGACACACAACACGTGAATATCTTCTATGATCATAGCTTAACTGCAGCATTAAAAATTGATTCTTCTTAAAACAAATTGTATGATATTGTATGATAGTTTAATTATGGAAAAATATGGAAAATGTGATAAGCCCCAAAAGTTACAAAAATATAACAAGAAAGATAAAATAATATTCTCTTAACTAAAATGCACATCACAATGAGAGACAGTACTGACTGTACAGTAAAGAAAGAAAGATCACTTGTAGTCTAGAATTATGAGATACTATTAGAAATAATTTGGATTAAGATTCAGTAATTCACTGATTGACAAAGAGAGCCGGAATTAGGCTGAATACAATAAATAGTCTAGGTGAGCAAAAAAACACTGCACTTCATTTATACTGCACTGAACAACATCTTACTGGGCATATGTTTGGGGGAAATAATCCTAATATTCCTATGGCAATAAGTAACAGATTGACTCTGTAAATCACAGAATCAAACACTTATATCAAAGCACATTTTTATGGGCATTGCTGATCAACTCCCCAGTAGGTTTTTCCCTTCCAAGAAACAGCAGAATATTGTAATGACACACTGCATGGGTGGCACATGTGTGTGAAATGACATAACTGTATTAAGTAGTCTTCTACTAACCCTTTGCAACAGGAGTCTTGGTGTAACATTAGAGAAATTAAACCATAATGTTATCTGAAAGGGCAGAGCTACCTACAAATATATGGGGGAGTCTAGAAGCTGGCTACACAGTGTGCTGGATACTCCATGTACCTACTACATCCATAGTCTTGCCTGACCTTAAATTCAAAGTTACACCTCTCTAATGGAGGCAAAGGGGCTGCATATAATCAAGCTCCTGGGAAGCAGCTACTTCTTTTGCCTCTCAGTACCTCACTCATGGATTTATTTTTCTAGATGTATTTTGAACTTTGATTAAAATAAAACACCAAAAGGAAAATTTTTGAAGCCAGGATTCTTTTGATGATTCTGTTTCTTGTTGGGCACTGACCTAAATTGTACCAGTACTCCTGATTTCTTCAGCATATTTGCAAATAATTACTGCAGTACTGCAATTTCTGTCATAACATCTGACAAATTAAAAATAGATTAAAAATAAACATAAAAATGAATGCAGCAATCTGTGTAGAGCTCTCACACATAGTCATTTGAATAGAAAGTCCAACATAAATCTCAAGAATTTTGTTTTTCTCTTCCTGCTTACTCCTTAAATACTGGGTTTGCAAGGAGGCAACATTTCATGGGGAAGTAGGGGATTAGGAAGACTGAGCAATCAACAACTGAGGAAGCTGCAGACCAGAAAAGGATGGCAAACATCCATTTACATGGATTTACTTTAGACAGAAAACTTCGATTTAGCTGACTTACTGATTGGAAGACCGACATGTTTTACTCCATCCACTGACCATATATATATATAGAAATACATATATATACATACACACTAATCTCATGTATATATGTACGTATATTTATGCAAATGTATATATGTGTGTGTATATATATATATGCAGTACTGAAAACAACCACAGAAACACTGAAAGCTTTACTGCAGCCAAGAGCAAAGACCTTCTTAAGAGCCTGTTGTTGAACAGAAATCACACACAGACAGAAATATTAATTTTTTTTTCCTTTATATGGCTAACTTGCTTCATTTTTTATACAAGAAATTTACCCATGCCACTTTGCCTTCCCTAGGAAAACTGCCAGTAATGACTCTAGCAATGACCAAGACCTCTCATCATGATGGTTCAAAATCTGGAGGAAAACAACTCCTATTGCATGTTATGGTTGGCACTGCCTCCAGAATAATGCTGGACTGCAGTGGTGAAGCCTACAGAGAAGACTACATTTATCCCTTGTAGTTCCAGGTGTTGTTTTTCTCCTTGGGAATGAGTAAATTTTGATAGAAACTTTTTGAAAAATACATCCACAGAATAAATGTATTAAACTGGATTAACTGAATTATTTTGCAGATTGAGCAATGGAAACTGTTCTGGATTTTGACTGCAGGAAAAGAAGTACATTATGGCGTGGGATTTGTAATACTCCAGATGCTGTAAGAGGCTAGGCTTAATGGAAGATTTCAGTCTCTGATTTTCTGCATTACCCCTTTCCATTAGTTCCAGAACAGTAGTAAGGAGTGATTGACTGCAAACACAGGTGTGGCTGGGAACCATCCTGCAAGTGCCCATCTATGACGAGGATGGTCAGGTGAGGTCACATCATGGGCAGACTCATTGGTTGCCCAAGCAAATTGCACTAGGTTTTGAAAGTAAATCAGCTGAAAGTTGACTTCAGCAAGAGTAGATCAGACTTCAAAATGAAAATGAAGACCTGGACGATCATTCATTCCAGGTTGCTCGGCATTGCACTCTGGAAGAGGCTTTCTTGTAAAGTGTGAAGTGCTCTGTAAAGTGCTCCAGCCCAGGATACACACAGCCACTGATGATACTTTCTGCAGTTATGATGCAAAATTTCAGCTTTCAGCAAAAAGGCACAGTTAGAGCACAAACTTGGAATTTTTACATTTGTAAACTCTTTTAACTTCACCATTTTTTAATACAACTGGCTGTTTATGTGATTAAATGATACAAAATTGGGATCTGAGAATTTTTCCTGAAAAGCTCTTCAATTGTATGCATAGGACATTGCAAAACAAAGCTGCTTACCAACTGACCGAAATGAAGGAAATTGTGCAGGTGCCTACTAGTGCTACTGAACAATCGTTTAAAAAACTAGAGGGGGAATCAAACAAACACTTAACACTGGACAAAAGGTTGCTCTTACAAATACAGACTTTGTGTTGAGGAGGGTTAAGTTTCCCAAGTCTTTATAAAATCTAAGAAACCCAAGTATTTTTGCCTCAGGTAGTCCATCATCTGATTTTAATTTAAATTCCAGAGTTGAATATGAAAAAATACCATGAAGGCACCATTTATTGAATGCTAAACCTCGACCTTAATCTCCCTATAAATAATTTCTGTATGAAATTTTATATTTCATTGCAAAACAGCATTATGTGCATCTTGATGTGTTGTATTTAAGGTCCCTCAAAATAACAGAAATTCAGAATATGAAACAAACTCAATTGTAGTAGTTTTAAAATATTTTCAGATCTGCCTTTTTAATCAATATATAGAATGACTTACTTAAAAATAATATGGATTTTTCCATAGGCCATACAGCGTGGCTAGAGTCAAATGGAGTTTCCTCAGACAATATGACAAAGCTAAAAGAAATTATATGGTGCAGAGTACCTATACAGTGTAAAGATATAAATTTATAATTTAAAAGAAATTATACAATACTTCAAACTGAGAGGGAGAAAAAAAGACCATCTCAGTTCACACTTTAAATCAGGATTCACTTTCTTAGATGTTCCTTAGGGACACGGTTGGATGACTTTAAATTTAGAATCAGTATTTGTATGGCTCCAAAATGCATCTTAGCTTGAATGAGAAGTTTTACCTTTTTAAAAAGTAAAGTAAATGAATTTGTTATTTGATTTTTAACTAGCACCCTGCGTATATACAGAGCTTTACAAGAGATGAATTGTACTGAGCAAAGAATGGACGCACAGCTTAACTGAGGTCACAATCTAAGAGGCATGAGCAAAACGTAAGGAAATGTGGGGTGCCTGTAAGACAAGGCAATCCCTTTGGTAAGGAAAAGCAGAGACAAGAGTATACAATACAGAGTGATTCAGAGAGAGAAAGGCCACAGTCAAACTGGAAGCGTGAGAATCTTGAGGAAAGGGCTGAGGAATTCAAAAGTCAATGGGGACATTGTGGGGCTCTGTGTCAACGGGATGAGGGAGAATGAAGGCATCTTTTGGAATAAAAGGTTAAATTTTTCTGTGGGTGAAGTAAGGCTACTGAAAGGTTAAGCCAATTTAGATATGCCCCTTTTTGGTTAAACTGGCAGGGAGGGAAATATGAAAGAAGTGGGAAGGGAGTGTCATCTTCAGACAGAGAAACTGGAATGTGAGGAGGAAAAAAAGGTTTGGTGGTGTTACTGTTGTCAGTAAACGTGGTAGTAGTTAACTCCTATGTAAAACTAGTCTCCATTCAACTAAAAAGAGCAAGCATAATGCAAATTAAACACATATCCCAGCAACATCCACTTGTACTACTGACACACATAATCCACAGATCTGGGGGATCAAGACTATGTATAGAGACAGGTAGAAAACGCAGCATAAGAAAATATTTTTAAAACTCAGTAGAAAATATACCTTTCTTTTTTTCTCAGAACTCTGAACTCCGTAGTTTTTTCAATATAAAAGAAAAATGGATTACAGTAACACAGATGCTCAGATGCTCCCAGACAAACACCATGTTCAGAGTTCAACAGCCTGTGGCCATCAGCTGTTGCTCACCAATTCATGACAAACAAGGTGTGGAGGTAGGTGTCTCCTGGTTTTCAGATTATGAAAAAGTCTAATCTCCTTGTCATTAGCAGCCAGATGAAGAGGAAAAAGGAAATTTCTGCTTTCATTTAGACTCCCTCCAATGCTTTCTCTCTACTTGTAGAAAAAGTTGCTGTAGAATGATAGAGGCTGAACATTCTCTAGGGAGAGTCAGTGTGTTGCCCCAGGGCTGCATTATTCTTGCTGACACATAAGCCAAGGAACAATACACCAGCTCTAAACTACAGTCTTCTACTCTGTAAAATACTGCTCTGATCAAGCCAGAGATTCTGCAATCGATTTTGCAGTTGTTTTTCAAAGTGTTCTTAAATTTTAAAAGGTACAAAACACACTCAAAAGGTCTTCCAAAAACATTCAGGCAAAAGTTCCTGATAAAAGACAGTCTGGGCCAATTCTGCTTTCAGTGTGGAGACATCTGTCAGGCTGTGGAGTGGTTTCTCAAGAAAGGAAACCCAGTCCTATAATTTGTGGCTTTGAGTATGAAACTGCATAAAAGTCTGGGAATTATGCAGAAGGGAATGATATTGCACTAGGAGGGGACAGCTTCCTTCATCTTCTCCATCCCTCAGGGTTCCCTCTCTCTGTTTTGAGATTCTCTGCTAGTCAGTCAGAACTAACCATACACACTCACAAATCTCCCAGTGTGGTCCTTATTCCAAAGAATGGTGCTACTGGTCCAAAATCACACAGTGTATTAGGGAAATGGCCTCCTTAACCCATTAGAATCCTACTTGGTGTGGCAAAGTCAGGCAAGGCTTGTGCACCACAAGCTGTTCCTCCCAGCAGCATCACTGTTCTCTGAGTTCTACAGAACAATGCAGCCAGGTTTGATGTCTTGCCAGCTCCATTTTAATTATGACACTGTTTATTAATGTATAATTTTTGTTCTACTCAAACCAGGAATAAATATGAATCAATATGCACAATACTCAGTTTACCTTATTTTCCATTTATTTTGATATTAGGTCAACAAATTAAATACATGGTTAAATAAATATATTATTAGGGGCAGAAATATCATCAGTCCTTATGATCCTTATTTGTCCTTAGAAGTATTTATAAGACATCTATCTTTACTGTCTTTCCTCAAACAGTTTTTGGGTTTGTTTTTTTTTTCCTCTTTGTGCTAGATTAACTATATGATAATTTTTATGTCCCCTTTCTTCAGTATAATTCTCATAAAATTTAAAGCTTAAATCAATTCTCAAAGATCTTTCTCACTTCCTAAAAGATGCATTATTTTCTGAACACAAAGCTTTTTAAGCAATTTTTTTACTTTCTTTAGTGTCTTTCCCTATGGTATCATTTCTCATTCCATTTACATTGTACATATGGCTGATTGTTTGGCATTGCTATCTCTTAACACTACCCTTTATCATACTCTAATTCTCTTCAAAATGCAAAACCCCACTTTCCTTTCACTGCACAAATCCCATTAACTCTATTAGGATTTACTAATGCACATGCCAGGGTGGACAGCCACCGTGAATATGATTTCTGAGATTCCTTGCTACTTCAACATCTTCATGTATATCCTTTTTACTAGATATTATGAAGTCTGATACCACCTCCAGTGAACATACTTATTAAGAAGATGTCCTGTAATAAATCTATGAAGTTGCCCTGTGATTTTATTTTTCTTTACTTCATATGTCACATCATTCACTACGGCATTTCAGTACAGTAATGTTTAGGGCTAGAAACAGATCACAAAACCTCATTTATGTCACTCTATCTTGCTGTTTTGCATATATATTAATTTGATATTTGCATCTAAATAAATTCACTAATTCTTTCTGAAAGAATCCTTTGTTTACATTAGTAGGGTTGATGAAACTGGAATAAATGAAGTGAGGTCTGCTTCAAAGAAAGCCTCTTTTCTTTGAATAGGAAAATTAATTCTAACAGTATAAGAGTGATAATAGTATGCAGTGGTTAGAGACTAATGCAATGCACGACTGTATGCTGAAAAAATGAGAATAAAAAGGCAGAGGAGAGCCTGGTGTTGGAAGGGATGGGAGGAACGATCACGGGTTGAGTATCCAAGTCAAAGGAAACTGTGACTGAGCTAGGAAACTGAAGGGAGGGAAACCATGATGAGGATAAAAATGTGGGATAAGAACCAAGAGTGCACCTGAGAAGTTTGCATGTCAGTATTGCAGGGAATTTGGTCACTGATTACACAGTTGTCATACACTGCCAGCTGCTCATTGAGCAGTACCTCTGGGTGACCCTTGACTAAGTCAAGGATGTTTGCAGAGTTACCACAATGACATCACGTATTTTGAGGATGATAAGTCCAGAAAGTCTCTGAAGTGAGCGTGTATAAACAAAGACAATTGCTGCAGAAATCACAGAAAACACAAAGGTTATAAAGACCTGGGAGGCTATGATGAGGTGGGGAAGCTGAAGGCCCACTCAGGGAAGTGGTGCAGGATGTGACTATCAGTGGATGGGAGGGAGGAGGAGGCAACGCAGGGATTGTCACAGCTGAGCAACCACTGAAGGCTCAGGAACAGCACATTGTAGCATCCTTTATTCTCTACATACAACCCATATCCAAATCCTATTTTCTCCTTGTTCTACAGAGCTCCTGTGAACTCGGGGACAGAATGCAGTAACATAAGGACTTACTGTTCTAATCAACATAAGTGCAGCTAAAATGTTTATTTGAGGTTAGGTTGTACTTCAAAATTGCAGAAATGTAAAGCAGAGAGTGGTGAAAGAATTACAGTTTCTTCCACCAGCTCTCCTAGTAAAATCTCCTGGAACAGCATGTCTGAAGAAGAACTGTTGAAGTCTGCATGGATGGATTTCTACTCACTTGTCTCTGCTTAACAAGGTGTTTTCCTCCAGCAGGGAGAAATCTTGTTGCTTTGCCCATATTCTCCTAGACTATGCTGCCTGTTCTGACACTCATAGTCATGTATTTCCGTTCAGTTTGCTTTTGCTTGTGCATTGGTTTCATGGTGCTGGTCACTGCCAGATCTCTGTCACTCTGCCATCAATACATCTTTCACTTCCTTCTCCCTTCCTTACCTGTCCTTCACCACAGACTGCCTTTGGCTGTGGTTTGCTCACTATGCAGCCCTGCCTTGGAGAATTTAATCTGTTTATGAGGCTTTTCATCATTTTAGTTGATTACTCTGCATACTAATTTTGCCACTCTTCACTCATGTCTATCCAGCAAGTAACACAAACACTTTCACACCGCGCTGTGGGTGTACAATTATCTCCTGTTCTGAATACCAAATTCATTTTGGTAATTTCTCCAGATGTTTTTCATTCCACACAGCAACACCGTGGCTGGCCCAGTCACCTTCCATCCAGACCACTATAATACTCTCTTCTAATTGCCAGAGCCTGTGTTACATATTTCTAATTCATTCAAAATATAACCAACATGCTAGCTTTCTAGGTAACATTTTCAGTCAACTCTCTGAATCCCTTCTTCCTACTTCCACTGAAATACAAAAATACTGAAAACTCAAATGTTGAAGTTGATAATTGAAACATTTTGCCCTCATTATCACAGAGGCAATATTGAGATCTTATATGAATAACTCAATTTCTACTCCTGACGTAATGTTCAACAGCTTCTTATTCCAAACTCATAAACTCACAGGAAAAAAACCTGTGAGTTTGGATGTATTTTATGGGGTTTTCTCTTCTGTTTTAATATGACAACACATTTCCAGTTTTAAAATATTTATTTTAGACTGCTCGGCCAATGTTCCATTGTTTCTTTTCACATGGAAATATCACTGGAATTTTACTGATATAACTGGATCAGCACAGAAATTCCTTTCTCTCCTGTACCAAAAATGATGGATACCTACTCTTCTTCTCACTGTTTTAGTGAATCAGGTTCAAAGCAGAGTACTGTTTGTAGACAAGATCTGACAACAGGACATTAATTTTTTTGGGTTATTCATCAAAAGGATAAGCTGCACAAACAATTAGATTGTTAAAGTTTGTGTAAGTCAAACATTTTGTTTAGCTATAAAAATGATCAAATGTTGTAGGTGATGGCAAAAATTCAATGTCCTACTTTCACAAAACGGGAAGGCAGATTCTTCGCAAGGACATGTGTGAGCTGGATAGTAAACAAAGCTTTTGCTGTGGGCATATTGCTTATAGTTAATACAGAGAGAGTTAAAACTCAGACTGTGGTTTTGACAGAAAAGAAATGTTGGCTATTACAGGTTGATTTCAGGCATGTGCATAATGCTACTTTAAGTTTTGCATATTCCCCAACATGTAGAAGAGAGGACAATGGGGTTTCCTGGATAGCTAACAGGAAGTACGAAGCCGAAAAAAGTATCAGTTTTAAAAATGTAAATGAGATCCTGATATTAAGTTTTCTACAGAATAGCTTTCATGAAGAGTAACACTGACACACAGGTACAATGGAAAACATTTGCCAGATATTTTTAAAATTATGGTGACTCTTACCTCCCTGTTCACACAGCTGTTGTGCTAAGGCATCCTTGAATATAACTTGGCCCCTATGAGTAGCTGTAGCCCTGTGAACATAAAAAAAGACAACAATAAATAATGTAGTATACTTATTTATATAGGCATTTGTATATCTATATGCGTGAATAATCAGAAGTCCCATTTTGATTTCTTCCTCTGTTCTTTTTGCTCTCTTTTAAATGTATAGAATAATTTGTAGAGATTCTTTTGTTTGTAGCAAAAGAAAAGTTTCTAAACCAAAAGAGCTAGATTGGTAATAAAAATCACTGTCACAGGAATTCAGTGAAGGACATAAGTAAAAGTAAGCATATCACAAAGCCAAGCACACTGCCCTGCCTGAGAAAGTGCATCTGTCTCAGTACAGAGCAGAAAAATAGGTTGCAGAGCAGCTGCCCTGTGAAATTAAGTCTCACAATGCAACAGGCAACAGCAGTAGCAGTACTGTTACATGCTATGGATAGAGTATGGACCTTGAATGGGTGTCCAGAAATCTTTTCTTGAAACAAAGGGAGATATCAGTAAGTTCCCTGCTCCAGGTCTCTGTCAAACATCTCCAAAAAAAAGAGACCCTGCAATATTTCTTGGTATGCTGCATTGTTACTTGAGGTCTCAACAGTTTTATCAAAACAATAATTATTTCCCATTACTGACCCACAGCTAGAGACCAGTTAATGTGCACAGAGAATGATTAGTCATTTTGTTTTCTCAAGATCAGCTACAAATATAATGCAATGTGATTTGTTTCTCTCTTACAGAGCTATCATGCTAACAGTGATAGTTATTTTATATTTCTAATTGCTTATTTCTTCCCTCTTTTTCAAGTGCAGTACTTCACAAGATCAGTTATATCTCAGGGATTTCAAAACCTTTTGGTATTTACAAGTGTTGCATTTGAAGTCTGATTTCTTTCAGCCCAAGTTCTTCCAATACCTGTCTAGACTCATACACGTTCTTTAGCCTTTCTCTAATTAACATAAATGGGCTCAATATGGATCCATGCGAACTCGTCAAAATAACCTCTTGGTTCAACAGTAAGATGCTGAAAGCTACTTTATGAGTGTAATTCTTCAGCCAGCTGTGTGCCCTCTCTAATGGATCATGCCTCGCTGCTTATAAAATGTCAGGAAGGACCATAAAGGAATGGTTTGAAAATGAAAGTCAAACTTAATTTTTTTTTTCTTGGACACTAGGGCAGTTACACTGAAAAGGAAGAACAATGAAAGCAACACATCTAATACTAAATTTTTCGTATACTGTGGATCCTCAAGATAAAACCCATCTGCAAACTCTCAAAATACAAACAGGAGTAAACAAAAGCTTCTCTGCGATCTGCTTTGCTTCCTGCACATTTAGAAAAGTTCTATTTGTCCAGAAACTGTGACCACCTCATGCCCCTATGGCTTTCAGGGCACTCTTTTCCTCCGCTTGTGGAAAGAGAGCTGTGTTGCCTTTCCCACCTTGGACTTTCAGAGATCTAAATCTGGAGCCTTGCTTCACCTGGCAGTGATAGTATTTTGGTCACAGTCCCAGGACTGCATTACCAGTGCGAGGTTTTGGTTTTAGTCCCTACCATGTGCATCATAGAAACTATTCTAGGATTTCCAGCACTTCTGTAAAATACAGCAAAACTTCATGCCATAATTTCACATTAGCATTTCTACATCTGCTGTCACGACCAGTGACCATACTGAGTAGAGTGTAAAATAAAACCAAATACATTGCTCCAGCATATAAAGGTAAGACTTTAACTTGAGTCTCATTTAAAAATACAAACTGAAGTATTTCCTAGATCTCTGTTGTGCTGAATATGCAACAAACTGTGATCAATACATACATTTCTGCAAATTTCCTCACAGGTGTTTGCAGTCACACAAGTCAGAATTGGACCCAATGATCTCCAAAATCAAGCATGTGCCCTGATTTCTTTAGAAGGGCCAGATATGGTGGCTTGCCCTATCAGCTGAAATGGCACGGCAGCCCACAGCCAGCTTTGGGGCCAATGCAGCACCAACAGACAAGTTTTTGCAAATATGTTTCATTATGGGATTTCCATTCATTGAGCTTGCCTGGCTCAACATAGAAGAAGAAGCCACACCTAAGACACAGAAGGTATTCTATACAACATTTCTATTCCCCAAGTTGGCAGGGTGGAAGAGAGGACTCTTTGCAAACAGTGGGAAAGAAAACCTATATAAACAGTAGACTGGGACTTCAGAGATGCTGCTTATGCAACAGCCCAGGATACAATTCAGGGTGTACACAACAACGATGGCAACCAGAGCATTCCTTTATGAGGCAGATAAGAGCAAACTCTTGGAACACAGACCACATGCAGAGGGGAGCTTGAGTATGTGTCTGAATGCAAACAAATACCAAATAATACCAAAAATATCAAACTGTGTCCTGTTTACTGGATCTCTGCATGCGTGTGAGAAAAAGGGGATTTGGGCAGAAAGCCAGCAGCCAGCTGAATGATCTGCATCTTTCTGTGTCTATCATCCCTTGCTTGATAATGCAGACTAGGAGCCAATTATTGCTGTTCCATAGCAGGAGTGATCTGCACCCTGGGGACAAGTGCTGAGCAGGAAGGGCACCACTTGCCACTTGTGAGCATGTGCTCATATCAGCATTAGTCTTGCAACGGGGACATGCACTGGACTGCACAGCCTCAGAGGATTATTAAGGGTATTGCTCCTGTCAGTTTACTAGCATTATCTGCTTGGTTTTCTCTGTATTTATGCTTTATTCATGGAGCAAAAGACAATAATGCAGTGCAATTATGCATAAACTAGCTACTTCTAGAAAGAAGTGTAAAATATACCTACTCTGAACTGAACTTCCTCTGCTGGTGATGTTCCTACCTGACAGGTGAAGTTTATGGAACAGGATCATGAATTTGGGTTTTCTCTTTTAAAAACATGTAACATATTCAAACCCATATCCTTCCTATATTCACACTCCAGTCTAAAAACTACAGAATATTTATGGTAATTATAACAAAAATAATACTGGCAAGGCCTGAAAAAGACTCTACTAAAGAAAGAAAATTACTCAACTATTAACTATGGGGTTTTGCTTTTGTGACATATATAACCAATAACTGAGTTTTGTGCTGTTTTTGAAAAGTTTCTCTGCTGTCTTTAATGTAGTTAAATATTGCTTAGAGGAAGGGTACTTACTAACTATCATTTGGTGTTACTCCACACCAGTCTATACTCCCCCTCTGACATTGTCTGCTATTTATTCCCAGCTAAAGGCCAAATAACTAATCAAATCTAATGTGTCAGTCAACCAAAAGGCAAGATTCATGTTCCATGTGTCCCCAGAGGTAATTCCTGAGTAGGAATGAATCTTTCCAAAGGGATGAGAAATAAAAGAAAAATGGCAGAGAAGAGTAACATCTTGACATGGTAAGTGAGAGCTTTGAAAGAAAAACAACTTAGAGGTAATAAGGTTCCTCTTTATATTAACCTCACTCTTCCATTAGCCTAGATGTATTTGTCTGCTTGGGGCTATGCAAGAGAGAGGGGAAAATGTGTTTTTAAAATCAGCAAGCAGAGATAAAACTGCTGACAGAGGAAAAAAATGGTTTGAACACAAGAAGACTATATTAGGTGTCAAGGCTCACTGGCAGTTCAAGGCATTACTAACCCCATATTTCAATTACAGTAATTTTGTAACAAATTTTCCTTTCTAAACCTCAACTATTCAAGTTGAAATCAGGTGCCAATAAGGTCTTCTAGATTATCTGTCACTGAAAAGCAAAAAAATAAACAAGCAAAGAAAAGACCTGCTGATTCTCTACTTAAACTATATATAGTCCATGTCACCTGTGAAATGGAACATGAAGTGCCACTTGCTCAAGTGCCAACAAGCTTAAAAACACTTCATTTGAGTGCAGTATTGCCATCTCCTCTGAACATAGTCTAAGTAATATCAATTTGGGCCCTGCGCAATGACACAAATCATTCCAGGTGATTTGGGAGAAAGAAACTCAGAGACACTTGCATGTGATAGAGGGACCTCTCTCATGCCTCCTGTTGATTAGATGCAGCATCCTGAGCTGTGCGTCCAGGAGCAGAGTACCTGTCCCAGGCCTTCCCCTGAAGATTTGTCACCATATGGCCATGCTCTAGGGTTTGCATGGCTGGTGCTCACTCTGCCCTTACACAGATGCTTGGCATCTGCACCTTTCTCTAGCAAGAAAAGGCACAAATTAAGGACAAATTAGTTTGTGAAGGGATCAAGGAAAAAGAGGCTATTTGTTTACCCACACTGGCAGAGTTTTAACTCTGTTCCTGCTCTAGCAGCTGCATCGCACATCTGTGTGCAACTGGTTAGTGGCTGCTTCTACAGGAGGACATTCAGGGTGGCATCCTCAACACTGGCCCCAGGAAAATCAGTGACTGGCTATATGAAGCTGAGATAGGTCTTCCTCAACCCCACAGGGCTGTCCCCTGATGCAGTGCCAGCACAGAATGTGCTCCCTGCCCACTGCTGTGGGGGACACAGTCGGTGCTGGACATTTTATGAGCTTGGGCTGGAACAGAAAACAAAGCAATGCATACCCAGTAATTGCTGTTGGCATTTTATGTTGAAGTATCTCATATATCACACTGGATTCACATGCATTGTTGACATGCTTTTGTTAACAGGTTGCATTTTAAAGAGAGTGTTTCAGCTCAAGAGAGCACAGGCAAGAGGCTACATGTGTCTGACTCGTGTGTGCTGCCTCTTCTGCCTGGCTCTACCAGCTCTGTCTGTGGAAAGGATGCACAGCAGCACTGCCCACAGCCCAGGGCAGACAGCTGCCCTCCTTATGCAAATAAATGCATTGATTTTTAATGCATTGTTAAATTTGCATGATCACCTCTCTTTGTAGGATTGTCTTGCTTAACCCATTGTCTTTAAAAAATACATTCTCCCCCAGTACAGGCTAATTGAGGGATCTCTAAATAAAATAACTTTAAAAGCAAGATGGAGAACAGGCCTTCTGGTGACTGAGTACACAGGATAATTGTGCCCAGCCTTTCCTGGTGGGAGTGTGAACCATTTTCTTCCAGTGGCCTGCAAAGGTGGTTTGATGACCATTTACTGTGTTTGGCAGGACATGAAATCAGGCTGTGTGCATTTTGGCCGGTCTCCTACCATGGCTGAAGCCTTCAGTGGCAATTTCTTCAAGTGCAGTCAAGACCAGATGTTAAACCTGACTTGGAGATGGTCCTGGTCCTGGGAACAGCAGGAAAAATGCACAGAGCACTCATGACTGCTGATCCAGAAGGTGCTTGGGTGGGAGGCTTTTAGCTACTGGTTAAATGTCTCCAAGTTGTTATTTCAGTTTCCACTTGACATGCAAGCACAGTCTAATTAAAGCAGCAGGAATAAGATCTCTGTGTTCTGAAATGTACATTTTGACTTTGCCTTTTCCTCTCTGTCCCCAATGGCTTCTTCTCTGAGATGTTATAAAAAAAGTCATCTGTCCTGACCATATTCAGCTGAAATTGTCAGGGAAATTTGGCAAGTAAGATGCAATTACTTATGTAGACATTTGTTCAGGAGACTGGAATTAGCATACTTGCTCTAAAAACCTCAAACAGAGGTAAAAAGTCTTCGGGGGAAAGGACTAAAACGGCCAACAAAAGCTACATTATGTGCTAGCGGGCAAAGAGCAATCATTTCATTTGGGGCAGCTGTCCTGTGCTGAAGTTTGTGGTTCACATGCATAATTTACAGTCATGACTTACTTCATAGGTGAGCTGACGCTCCTTTGCCTTCACATAGGGTAAATGCAAGAAGAACTAGAGCCACCTGATCTCCTCTCATCTCTGAATTTATGTCTGGGGACTGCATATGTAGGGAAAGAGAATCAGCCATCAACCTAAAGGTGCAGTCAGTTTCTTTGTTGAAATTAAAATTTTGTCTAAAAAAGTTAGAAACTAAAAAAGTCTAAGAGAAAATGTAGAACAAATGTCAAAAGACTTTTCAGCAAGAGCCAATAAAGTCCAAAGAAAGTAAACAAAGTTCCTTTTGCAGAAGTTTTTGGTACTAACCCAACATTTAAAGCTATGCATTTCTGCATATGGAAGCAAGAGCATATGTACTACCTTTACTGACATTAAGAAAACATGCATCAAAACATCTGGCTGGCAGAAACTCTCACTGGCTATGTGCAGAGGTGGGCTGTGCTTCCCTCCCACGCACTATCCATGCACTCTGAAAAGCTAATTGTAACTCTTGGAGCATTGTGGGACCCAACCTTCATCTAGTTGGTCTTGCAGAATTTTTGTATCATTCAGGGCACCCCATGCAAAACATGCATTTTTAAAACCCACAGCTTCAGTCACACTTCACCGTCTTTTAAAGTGTGCAGTGGTCCATGTACACTCCTATGTGTTGACCTGGTGTACATTTTTGACTGTGTGCATTGTCCAGTGCACACTTACAAGACACAAGGTGGGTTTTGTTTTTGTTACTTTGCATTTAACTGAAAAAGAATTATATGCCTGAGTGGCAATATGATGATTTGGCATAAATATAAGAGGAGGAATACAGCAATTAAATGGTAACATCAGCCCCAAATGAAAGAGATTTAATTTTTTATGGTTTAACATAGAAAACTATGCTAGGCTATGTACACTTAGGATGTGCTGGTATGACTAGGGATTGATTTAAATACACATCTAGGGGCCTTCTTTAAGCAAGATTTGAATAAAAGAATAATTCTCAAGTAGAAAAATAAAGCAGATGGACCTACAAAATTTCCTTGCAGTATCTGAAGGGAGCCTACAAAAAAGATGGAGGGGACTTCTCACAAGAGGAAGTAGTGACAGGACAAAGGAAAATGGTTTCAAACTGAAAGAGTTTAGATTAGGTCTTGTTTACTGTGAGGATGGTGAGGCACTGGAGCAGATTGCCCCATTCCTGGATGTGTTTAATGCCAGGTTGGATGGATCAGTGCCAGGATTACAGAGTTCTGAGCTATGTGGTCTAGTGAAAGGTGTCCCTGTTCATGGCAGGGGGGTTGGAACGAGGTGGTCTTTAAGGTCTGTTGAACCCAGGCCATTCCATGATCCTATTCCATGATTCTGTAATTATGGCCTGTATTACAGAGGATGGATCTGAACTTACAGCACTGGAAGCAGAAGGGTGCACAGGCAGCTCCAGCCACTACACTTTACAATTTATAAGAACTTGCTTTTGTCATTCTAAAGAACACCAAATTTTTGCTGGTTGCAAGGTGCAAGTGCAGAAGATGGATAAAACATAGCAGTATATATGCATTATAAAAGAGGTAAAAGTAGGAATTACCATTTTAAACTGAATATAAACATTTTCATCCTCCTTTCCCTGGTATCTCAGAGACTACAAAGATGTGGGTTTTTGAAAATTGTATCTAGTTTTATGTGATTGGAATGATTAGAGCTTCTTGCTGACTGAAAGCAGACTAGGACAATAATTTCTTCACAGCTACAAGAAATCCAACGTTTTCATTAGTATTTTGCATTGTGTGATTATAAAAGAAAGAAAATTCTATTTATTCTACACGTGAAATAAAGGGTTATTGCAGTGGCATCTGCCAAGCAGTCAGCTCATATAAATAATAGAACAAGCATCCATTGTCTCTCTACTGACACAGTGCCAGCAACTAGGTCCCTGTTTTCCACCTTTTTCAGTGTTTGGGAGAGGATGCTGTCCTTGTCTTATGTTTTGCAATTTATTGTACTTTATTATCCAGTGAAACATGGATTGAATGAATGTTAGATTTTTAAATTTTAAATTGAATATTTATGATTTTTGAAATCGATATTTAACCCTAAGCTAATGAATATGTTTCATCTAAGTATTACATAAATTTTTGGTATTAAAAAAAAAATACTCTTTTTCTCAAACTTTGCTTGTGTAGTCTTTTAAAGCCTATATTCAATAAAGATATCATTCAGTCACCTAAATTTCCCTAAGAAAAACAACATCTTTGTCTTTTCCTGTATCACAAGAAGAAATGTTGCACTTACTGTGGATTTTAAAATTTCTGAAACCTCTAAATGAGCACAGAAGTGTTTTAAACAGATGGACTTGCAGTCATTTCCTATGTCCATCTACAATGACCCTTTTCTTAACAACATGCACTGGTTAAGTTTGGCAGTGCTGATCAGCTGGGGTGAGTTCAGCAGAGGCGACCAAGATGGTTTGGGCTGGAGCACGTGCTCTGCAAGGAGAGACTGAGGGACTGGGGCTCATTCAACCCGGAGAGGAGATGACTCTGGGGGCACCTGGCAGCAGCCAGCCAAGGGAAGTTGTGCAGTTCCTCTCCATTGCTGCTGTATTTGAAGACCAGACTGGATGAAAGCACTGAGTAATAACCTGTTCTGACTCTCCTCTGAGCAGGTTTTTAATTTTGCTGCAGACCCATGATTCTAACATTTTACATGACAGGTAAAAGCAAAGAAATGAAAGCCAGGTGTGCATCTCATCAGATTAATCAACACTTATTTTGATAACTGCTTTTCATAACACAAAAGAATTAACCAGTTCGTTGTGTTTAACACTTTGTGTAAATACCTGTGATATTGGTTCTCTCTACCTGTGAGTTTATGGCTGGGTATCTCAGAGTATTCAGCCAGAAGCGCCAGGGGTTTTACATGATTCCAGGAAACCAAGAGTTTAAACATAGTTGATGCTGTGGGGTTTTCTGATGTGATACATTTTTACATGAAAGCTGACAATAAATAACATACTTAGCTAATACAGTGAAAACTTAAAAACAAAATTAAAGGAGCAAAATCTGAAACAACATATGAGGCACTATGCTAAAAACAACACTGGTTTTAAAAGATCCTAAATAATGGAAAAAAGGATGATTTTAAGGCCACCTTTTCATTTCACTGCTTTCATGCCATCTGTATCGCTATCCATTTCCCAGGTAAGGTTTCACCAATCTGCTCTAACCTGCTTTAGCTGCCCACTGGTCCCAAAGGACATTGCCAATAGCCACGGATGAGCTGGACCATATGAGAATCTGGGACCTCATCCCCTCTATTTGCTTTGCGACCCACACAGAGTAATCCTCAATAGCCAAATTAACCACCTTTCTTAAAAAAACACTAATTTCAATATTGACTGTAGAGATGCAACCAGTGCATCCTCAGTGTGAAAATCAGCTTGCAAGGGAAGGGTAAAGCACTGCCTCTTTAGTCTCAGTCTAGAAAATATAACATCAAAAATCAAAATTTCCACAGACTGAACCCCAGGGCACACGGGGCAGGTGTCCCTTCCTAAAGCTGCACCAAACACTGAAATATTCCTTGTCTACTGCTTCTTTGCACTCTTCTCACCAATCTAAATGCTTTCAGAAGACTGGAAAACAAATGAAACATGCTAATCATTTACAGATCAAAATCAAACTACGGAAGAACCTGATACAGTTTTTATTGAAGAACTGTTATTCTCTACTTATTCTCACTTGTCTCCTGCTTGCCAGGAATATGGTGAACCTCTGGGAAAAAAACGCAGGATCACTAATCACACAAAGGACAGTTATTTCTCCTGCATGGTTTTTAATTTTCAGCCAGATTTATGAGTTGGGAGAAAGCATATATCCCTGAAGACCATAGTAGGCTTACAAATAGAAATATGCAGGTGAAATAGCACCTTAGGAGAATAATTAATTCCACCAGCCACTGAAAAAATGAAAAATTTGTGAAGTATCACATAACTCCAGTCAAAAGAATCAACTGGAATGGCATCATGTACATGGAGTAAACTGGAAAGACTATGGTGAGGAGGCCCGGCATCAGCTGCAGGAGGGATGTACTGAGGAAGGGTAGGAGGATATTTGGGGACCTTAGAGGTATTGAGAGGCGAGGTTGAGATGTGATGTGAGGCCCTTCCCCATACTGTGGTATTGGTGCTATGGGGATTTACTGTCCAAAGATGCAGGAAACTTGGATTCACAGATTCTGCTGTTCACATCATAGTTAGGCATTTCTTCAGCACAGATTTTTTTTTTTTTTTTGTCAGAGTTGCCCATTTGAGTACTATCCTAAGGTTTGGATTAAAAGACACTCAGAGACTTTAATACCTCAGTTGTATCTAACCCTTCCCACTTCAACCAGAGAGATCAAATAAAAACGTATTTAAAGGACAACAATCTGTTCTCTGTGTCCTTCCATAACAGGTCCTGTCCTCCAGATCTGCTTTCCAAACCAGTAACTTTCAGCATTTTTAGGGCTGATCCAAGCCCCTGTGCTGCCCTTGCAGGGTGCTAGCACTGGCTCAGCATCCCTGGGTGCTGGCTTCCAGCTGTGCTGTGGATGTGAGCTCTGTGCCCGTGTGCTGTCAGCTGGGGTCTGGACCCAACCTCTGCCCCTGCTGCCAGTGCCAAAAGGGGTGAATTCAGCTTCTTCTGAGTCATGGGCAGAGCTTTTTCTTCCTCCACCCAGGAGACCATGGCCTGATTACACAGACCCATCTTAATCCAGGCTGCAAGATCCCTCAGGGGATCTCCAGACCAACCTCCTGCTCAAAGTAGGATCAACTACTCTAATTAAACACATACAACCCTGCTATGCCTTTCACCACATTGCCTAGCAGCACGTCCAGGCTCACAGTTCTGGTATTTGTGAATCTTTTTGCATAATGCAATACTAACAGGGCTATCAAAATTATGTTAAACAAGAACTGCTGTGTAAACTTTACCTTGAGTTGGTCAGTCACTTGACATAGGCATAAATACTCAATTTACAACTCATTTGGACAGCAGCCTCCCATATAATGTACTGTTCCAACCCATGCTTCTCACTAGGAAACAATCTTACTCAGAAATAAATTACCTGCTAAGCTACACTGCTATAATATCTCCTTTTGATAATAATTCTTTAAGCCCATTATTAAAAAAGACATCAAACTCTAAAACCCTTCTCTTAAAGTAAAGTAATAATGAAGAGATTTATAACCCTAGCCTCAAAACAAACCAAAGTAACAGGGAATCTAAGCAACAACATAAACACTTCCAGGATAGATGGTTCTCTCAGGTTTTTTTTACTAATTTTTCCTCTTAGCACAGATTTGTTTCCAGAAATCTTTGGCAGAATGAGCACAACGCTAGAATGAATCTTTGTAGGAAAACATCCTGTTAATGTTCTGAGACTCTTTAGCACAGCCCCAACACTGGATTCCCTATGTTCCAGAGGAACAAAAAATGGCAATACTGGGTGAAACCCAACCAGACTTCAACTCGTCATTTATTTGCTAATGACAATTTCCAATCAAAAGGAATACATTGGGAATTCAGTTCAGTAATGTTGCCAGGAAGGTGAACTTTTCAAATACACACAAATAATTATTGCTTTGTTACATGAAATATTGCTTGGGAGCTCAAACTCCCATGTCTAGAATCCCAAATTCCAAATATTTCAGATGAAGGCATTCATTGGAGACTTGCACATCTGGTGCTGTACACAACAGAGTGATGCTGGAAATTAGAGAAATTCATCTGTAATTTGTGTAGCTAAGAAGTTTATGGTTTATTAATAAGACATCAAACTTGAGCTAACACAACGATAAAAGACGATCTCTTCTCAAAACTGAAATTCTAATGGGTTTTTCAGAGTGTCACAGTTTTAAAGAGTTTTTTAAAATACTGCATCAAGTAAACAACAAGAAAAACTGTGAGTTTGTTCTTGCATATCTCTCCTCTTCATTTGAGGAACTTAGGGCAGTAGGTCCACTGCTGCATCTAGTACAGTCCCCTGTACCCTTAGGGAAGAGACACTTCCTATAAGCTACTCGGAATAAATTCCCATATGTCAGGGTAAATCAGACAGGTTTTCTAAAACCTTGGTTCTTCTGAGCAGTCCCTTTGGCAAAAATATTGGAATATATTGTCTCCAGACAGAGTCCCCTGGCAATGCAAAGCAGTGACAACCCATCCCTGAGATTAATCTTCCTAGTGCAGTCTAAGTAAAACTGACCACTGCTGTTATGGATGGATTCCTAACAGATACTAGATTTGATGGAAGATACTCCAAGGTACATAATGGTACCATAATGGTCACCGAATATCTGTTGATCTCTGGGGGGGAAAAAAAAAAATCCCACGTCTTCACAGAGAATGGCTGAAATCTTGAACAACTGCAATGGTAAAACAAAATGCCATAAGCTAGAAGGTACCTTGTACCTATGGATGGGTTGGATGTGGCTGCGAGTCAAAAGACTTGAAGCAAGACCCATCAAACAGATGGAAGGAATAGCAGTAAACTGTTAACTGGTAAAGGCATGTGGATGACAGAGATAGAATTATCAATTTAGAAGAAAACAAGAATATCTGAGAACAGCATCTAAAAACAATGCTGTAAAAATAGCAGCAGTAACTGCAGTACCACTTGTTTGGCACATACTAAGAAAACAGGCAGACTTCACCCACTGGCAAAGAAAACTCTATGTTATTCCAGTATGAAGACTGTTAAAAACAATATATTACAAACAACAAATAAAATGTTTTAAAATACAGCTGGTGATCTATGGCTTTTAGCTTCCAGGTGCTTCTATTTCTGAGGCTCCCTCAATCGAACAGCTCATAGTAAGTCTGGATTCCTTGCATGGCATTGCTGCCCATCTCTTTTTTTTTTAATTCATTTTATTGACCTGAGGCCAATTCCTTGCATTTAAACTAAAGACCTGCATTTATATATTAATAATACTCAGTGGACACGTGTTAATATGCACCTTTTAGCTTCAGCATTTCAAATGGTATATTTATTTCTATATTTCAATATGTTTCCATCTAAACATTGTTCTAGCTGTATTATTGACTTTTTATGAAATATATGAAAAATCATCAGAATTCCTAAATTAAATAAAACCATAATAATTATTTTCAGATACATTTAGTAAACCAGAACATGAGTTTTATGCAAGTTTCTATTCACAAAACTTTTAATCTGTGCTTGCCACAAAAATTTTCATGTTGTCTTGCTGCAGACAAGACCTTACTTTTTTGCAGCTGTTGGTAGTGTTGTGGAAAATTGTTCTTCAATATTTTTCATGCTCTTATTTGGTCTTTTGAGGGGTTTACCAATAATAATATAAGACATACTTCATACGCTTCATTATGCACAACAAAATACATTAAATTTCAGAAAGTATTTGCTTTTCAAAGGCTAAGCCTTATTATTTACAGCATAAATATTAGTGTTGTTGGACTGTATTTTAAATGAACTGCACCTATATTTCTTATAATAGTCCCTTTAGAACACTCTTCATGTTTTGAAAAAACATTCATATGAACTAACATTTCTGAAACTTGTATCAAAACAAATAAGAAAATGCCATTTTAATTTTGGGGAATGCACTTTAAAAAAAAAAGAAAGATCCAGTTTAAAGCCTTGCATTCCTAAACTGGGGAATCCATTTCTGTATTCCTGATGTCAGGTATGCAGAATGATGCTGCTTCCTGATTCTACTATGCGTTTATTTGGTACTGGTTTAACTTAATGTATTTTCCTGTGCATCCCCATGCAGTGGAAGCATGTGCAAGGTCATTCCACACCTGAAGTAAGGAGCAGTGATTTCTAAACCACAGAAAGCTCATCACTTGCAGCCACATTGGTATAATCTTTCTCTTGGTCTCTTAACTCGACCTCCTCCTGGCTGAGGAGGAGTTTGCTAAAACGTGCTCACCTGGAGCTCCTTGCCAAGCATGAGTTGCCTCAAAATTTTTCTCCATTTGTATATAATAATCCTTCCCAGTGTTTTCTTCAGTATGGTCCTCTATATTCAAAGATCAAAGTTAATATATTTAAGACACTTAAGCTGCTGTCAACTTTCATTGGAATAGACCTACAAGTTCAGAAATAATTAGTGCAGGGGAAAAAAGGGATGGACAGATAGCCATGGATGGACAGATATCACTCCAGAAATACATCTTAGGCTAAATTAAATTGAATTTCCCTGCATGTTTTCTCTTCCTGTTTTTAACTGACACAGGCACCTTCTAATGTTGGTGACAGAAAATTTTAATATTAGTGACTGTTTGAAAACTGGACAGTTGCCCAGGAAATGGATCTGTACTGTGTCACCATGTACAGCAATTACTCATTTTAGAACATAACTCTCCTAATCAAAGGGCACACAACATAATGAAGAAAAATTACCCCAGTCATTGTTATTTCAGAAGCACTAGTAGACGAAATGAGCTTGCAGTTAGTTATTGCACCATTAACCTCTGATCCTAAAGGAGATCTGTGGTCTTGAGCACATTAATGTCATTAAGTAGGTACATGATAGCTCTTTGCTAAGCACTCTTTTGCCTTGCCTAAGGATGCCACAACTAACCAAATGTCCGTTTTCTTTGCAAAACTGGGCAGGAGGTGTCCCAAAATAGCCTGCTGCAGTTTGGCTACGGCTGCCAGCGGGGTTGGGAGTGACGTCCAGTGGGCTGTAAGGGAGACCTGTAAATCTGTGGGCCACAACCTCCTGAGACCAAGGGATCCTTCAGAGTCCACATACCTTCCCAAAACTCACCCTAACATCACTCAGCACCCTCCAGAGGGATGGAAGGCTCGTAGATGCCAGATGGTCAAGATAAAGCATTTTTTGAAGATTTGGGATCAATAAAATACTACTGGCAATATTTAATTTTCACATATGGAGGCTTTTTATTATAGAAGAGTACATAAATGTTGTTTACAAAGAGTTTTCAATTGCAAAACCAAGGTGAAAATGAAAATATTAAGCCAAAAATCCTGTTCCAGTTTAAGTGAAAACGTTGAGAAAAACCCAACAATCTCTTCCTGGTTTGTGTCCAAAACTTCATCACATATTTAAATTGATTTTTTTTCTCATTCTAACAAATGTTAGAAAATCTGAATGAAAGAGCACACAGGATAGGGCATGAAAGCTGGGACATAAGGAGCCTGAAATCTGATTTCTCTTCTTTTCCAATGATGTGTTATTTGTTTTATTGTACTTTATTTCCACTGAGAAAAAATGTTTTAAATAGTTAACAAAAAGTATTCCTCCATTTTCACAAAACATATTTTTTCCTAGTTTGGATTTACGTGTAAATTTTAGTATTCTCACATGAATGTAATTCCTTTCAGTCATCTAAAATAATGTTAACTATTTTGTTAACTCCAAGAAATGTCAAAGAGAACATGTCCTGCTTTTTGCAGCTGGGTAATGAGCAAACCTCCAGCAAATGACAGCAGTGGAGGGATCCATAGTTCCTGCATAGTTAACACTTCCAATTAAACTGCATCACTAGCACAGAGTTAAATCTTCTTGCTTCAAAATTACCATTATATGTGAATGATACTGTCAAGAGTTCATATTTACTTGGAGTGATTGTGAAGTAAAAGTGCATTTTCAAGTCAGTGCCAATCCTAAATTTAGGTTCTGTAAGAATTATTTTTTTTACAAAAGCCAAAGGGAACAGAAATATTTACATAAAATTTATAAAAAGCAAACAAATACTGGTTAAATATTCTGATAGATTTTTCAAAGCTCTAGATTTCAATGCACTAATCAAGAGGAATTTAAAGAGATAAGGAAAGAAATACTAATATAAATGTTTATTTATATTTCAGTAGGCAGAGAAGTAAAAATTACAGTAAGAAATACTAGAAAATATTAGATTTTTAAAGTGTAATTTAAATAATTAATGATAATATTTATTGCACAGAATGGGTGAGAATTGTCTTTAAATTTACAGATTCCCTTAAGATTAGTTTTAAGTATATTCATGTAAATATATTCCTTTTTGGCTTGTGGTAAAAATAATAATACCATTTGCACCCAAATACATAAACCACCAATGTTATTCACTTGACAAACTGCACTCTATTGCTATCTATTATTCTCACAGAGAACATAAGGCCATATAGAGAGGGTCTGAAAAGCAATCACAAAAGGTATTGTAAAGCATATTTTTGACACCTTCTAGCCCAGTCTACACCTAAATGAGAGATTGGTGCCTCTTATGAATTAAACATAATTCTTGATTTATGTTCTGTTACCCTTGTATCAAAACTCATAGTTCCAGAGCAATGTCACCGAGAATTCATTTAATGATATTGATGATACACCTAACACAGAGAATACAAAGTAACGAGCAGTACAGAGCATGGCTTTATAAATCACTCCTACAGAGCATTAGGCAATAAATAACAAGCCATTAATTCACTCTAAATTATGCTAAAACATGAAAACTACTTGTGCAGCAAATTAAAAATACCTGCCATTTCTAGTAAAAGTGAGAAACTTCTGACCAAGAAATTTTATCAAATCACATCATATATACCAGACTTCAGATTAGCTGGGTTTTGATTAGACCTCCTTTGTTTAAAATAAGACATAGGAAAACAAAATAAATAAATAGCAGTTATGTCATCCTCGACACAGCCCAAGAACCCTGTGTGTCAAAACCCTTCCAGCACCTGCATTTTTGCATTGTCCACCTGCTTCTACAAGCCACTGACCTGATTGCACAGGCAACTACCCCAAAAACCAATAGTACTGTTGCAGCTCTTCAACTAAACATGAAGACCTAGGTCCTGAGAGTCCTTTCACTGTGAGTTATCAGCACCTTATCCCGTGAGAAGCTCTTGTGTACACCAATATTCACACTGCATTTCATCATCCTGCAATACCATCCTGTGCAACGTGATTTAACACAGCAGAATCTGGTCTAACAGAGGTTACGAAACATTTTCCTTAAGAAAATTAAAATTGGAGGGCAATGAATGATTAATTTACAAATCATTTGAAATTAAAGACTGTTAAGAGTTATGGTTGAGTGTCTTTGACAGTGAAACCAGATAATTTGTTTCTTCTGGTCTACTTTGTAGTATTTGGGGAAATTAAACTTCAGGTGTTGGCTTTTCTTCAATTACCCAGAGCTAGTTACGTATCTTTTGGTCTGTGACTGAGAAGTAGTAAAACAACCTCCAATTATGCTTTCTGATTACAGGTTTTTGAATCCTTTAGCAATCCAGTTTTGTATGCTGTACAATTTGTGAGGTAGCAACTATAGAGCTGGATTACTACCCTGTTTTGTAGGTCATGAGCAGTGTCATGCACGTAACAACACAAAAGAAGTTTGATTTCTTGGGAACTGAAGTACAGTCCTGACATCTGATCCCAACAGCGAAGCCCTCACAAAGTTGTGCACAAACATCTCTCCCTCCTTGTTGGATCTGCTAGTGACTGCAGAGGACATGAAGAGAGAAAAGTAATTGTGCTAAAAAGAGCAAGATTGTAAGGCTAAGAAATCTGGTTAATGGACCATGTACAGACCATGCTGGCTGAAGCCCAAATATCCCTCCTTCAGGATACTCAGCCTGACTAGTCAAAAAAAATGGAAAAAAGCAGTCTGATAATTTGTATGCTATTGCAGTCAGAGTGGCTATTTTATTCCTTCATAAGTCTATTAACACAAAGAACAAAATCTGATATTAAAAATGATGGTGAGAAAACTGAAGGCTGAGGCTAAGTGCAGAAGATGGACACTGTCCCCATTACATACATACGAAGAAAAAACTTTTTCATGATCACTTTTTATCTCATTTACCAAATAGTGCTTAAATAAAAAAAATACAGTCGCTTAAATTATTAGAGTAGGATCTGTCAAGCCTAGGTTTGGGCTCCCCTGAACTTTTTTGGCTCCTTTATCTCTGCTTGTCATCCCAGTAAAATCCAGTGATCTCCAGTACTGAGTTACCTCCTAACCTGACATTTTAATAGTGGAAATTTGAGGGTTGCCACAGGCATAGACATGTCAGTAAAACTAACCAAACATATCTCTGGAAGAATAATAAAATTGTCACTTAAGGGTTTCTACTTCTTCTAAATTTCTGTAAGCATGGTGCTCACTTTTTGCAAAACTCTTCCCAGGCCTGGTTTAACCTGCAGCCCTATGAGATTTACTCTCTCACCACAAGCTCGCTCCTCCTTTTTATTTCCCAGATTGTTTTTTTTCTGCTCCCACCCATTTTTGTATTTCCCAAAGTAATGCTAACAATATGCCAATGGCAAATACGGTAAACAGTTCTTTCTAACTATCCCATCTGGAATTCTGGAGCCCCTGGTGGTCTAGGGGGTAAAGGCGCCGCGCTATCACCGCGGAGACCCGGGTTCGATTCCCGGTCAGGGCCACTCCCGGGCAGGTGGGGCTCGTTAGCCCTTAAAGGCAACCCACCTACGTCCTAAGGACCTCACTGCCACCGTCCAAGCTCGCTTGGCCCCGGCAGATGAACCTTAGGATTAAAGGGTGGGCTCAGTTCCGCGCACACTGTGTCTCACCTAAAAAATCCAATGCGCAGGCTGGAAGGTGGAAAGACCTTCCCCGGATCTTCGCTCGCGAAGACTGGCCATTATTATTATCTGGAATTATATCTCCCATTTTAACTTCTCCTTTGAAAAGATACCACTTAGTCTAACATTGTTTGCATTATGATTTTAGAATGAGAACATAATTATACTCTGTGTGTATGAACCTCAAAGCTAAATTTTAGCTTCATAACTGTGCATCATTGCCAGGACACCAAAGACTATGCTACTCACTGTAGGTCTTTCTCTTGCTTTGTATTTCAACAGCCTCCAGCAGCCCTTTACACACTAACAGCTGCATAGTCACTTTTGCTCTTTAATTTGTTTTAGTGGTTGCGTGAGCAGATTGAGGTCAGCGCAATGCCCTCGAAATTCCTACTGAAAAACCACTGGTGTTACATATGTTAAATCTGAGATGTCCACAGCCCAGACTTTTCTGCATAACAAAACAAAAACAAAACAAAACAAAACAAAATCCTGAGTCTGACTCAGTTATCCAGCTTTGGCACAGGTTATTTTATACAAAACCAAAATGTTCCAAAGAAACACAGCAGCAGAAAGTTATCTCGTACACGACAAGCAAATACAAAGCAAAGCATCAGGATCCCAGTCTGTAGAGATCAGGTTCAACTGTAAATCACGACAAAATAAAGCTTTAAAATATAAAGATAAGTATAGACTTCTCATATGAACAATGACAGATCAAGCCATTACTATTTTTCTAGCTACCATCTCAGCTGTATTTCCTAATTCTAACAAAAACCCGAAATTAAGTACTGCCAGCAGCAAAAGTTACACTTATCATGTTTTGCCTTAGTAGTCCAGCAATAACTTCAGCTAAAGACAGCTATTCTTAGTTTGATATTAATTTGCTAGCATTACTGCTGATTTAACTTTGCTCTTACAGACTCTTTGAACCCTTAACTTCACACCCATGCAGCAGGCAGGCAGCTTCCCGCAGGCACATTCTCCATGTGTGCTGCCCAGCCCTGGCTGGAAGTGCTCTGGTCTTTGGCAAGTGCTCAGTGAGAGTGAATCTGCAGGAATGCACCGACATGAAAGGTATTATTACATTCCTATTTGTTATGCTAATTTTGTTAAGGGCTTGTTGGAATTTCATTATAAACCATATTTTCAAGGGGCTCATAAATCAACCATGAAATGTATTCTGCACTCACACTTTCACACACAGAGTAAGACCCAATGACATTATTTCAGATATTTAAAGAGAAAAAAAATAGGGTTTATTAAAATTCTATTTATTAACTTTTTAAATATAATCTGAAAATTTTAAGATGTTACTAAGCATGCTAAGTGGAGCAGTGCAAAGCTTCCAGCACCTGCAAACACTGAGCTTCACTTTATGACTTTGTTGCTCTCTGGAAATCCAAGGAAACTCATGAAAACTTTGTAAACTTAGTTTAATGTTCCTGTTTCAGCTGAGGTTTGTATCCTTCCCTTTCCCTCTGTCGCTGGGTGTTCAGTGCTCCTGAATCCGTCAGCCACACACAAAAACCTCCACACAGCTGAGAGCCACAAGACATGTGCCACAACCCTTGGAGTTCCAGGGCACACACAGCTCCAGGACTGGCTCTCAGGTCAAAGGGATCATTAATTGCTCTGTCCTGGCATTGGCACTCCTTCGTAGCTCCAGCTGGGAATTCACATTCCAAGTCACATTCTGCAGGAGAAAAGCCCTGCTGCTGAAAGTGAGACAAAACCCCTGCTTTGAAATCCAGCTTGACTACCTGTGAGGCAGAGACCTAGAGAAGTGAGTTGGCCATGCAAATTAACTACATTTACCGAACTAAACTACTGCAACTAAACTACCATTACTGAGCCATGTAACGGTCATCTATATCACATTACACAGCATCAGTCAACCCCAAACGTACTTGTTTGTGATTTTTAAAATTTATTGTTAATTTCTTGTCCTAGTCCATGGGGTTTGCTGCCAAAACTAATCCAGAGCTTTGAACACAGTCACAACCAGCAAACCTAGCCACTAGTCAGATCCCTGGGGGTGTTAGAAATCAACCACAGATAATATTCTTACAAATACAATTAAACATTCCTGATATATCCTAAATATTAGGAAGCATGAGATCTTTTTGATTTTTATTTCATTCAGCAAACACATACTAAAAATTTGTAGCCATAAAGAGTCCTCTTGAGATGCTTTGTTTTTGCATCACAACAAAGCATTAAAAGATCAACCCTGCAAAGCTTAACAACAAAAAAAAGGCCAAGTGCAATCTATATGCACTGAAACTAATTACTTTTATGACAATCTACTTATCCACCACATCAGTCTGGCAACCTAATGCGTGAACTCCCAGAGTCTTAGTGTCTACAGGTTGTGCCATATGGCACTGCAAATTTAGATTTAAATTTTTACTTCAGTATCACAACGGTCATGTCTTGAAAGGCACAAATAAATGTATTAATTGATAAATGAGAAATGCACTCATTTTTAGAAATTTGACATTAAATAATTTACACTTTTCTGAGACATGACTTGTGGGAACCTCAGTGCTCTGCCAGCATTATGAAATTTTTCACTATTGCTGCGTATATTGCTGCCACAGGAAAGCTACGAATGAAGCTTGTAAGAAGGAGAAAAGGCTGCAATGAATGTTATGTGCATTACTGGAAGGGAGGTTAAAAAAAAAAAAAAGAGGAATTATGGATGTTATGTTATGCTAGAGAAAAGGCTACACAAAGAGAAGTATTTGTTAAACCACATTTCATATTGCCTAGTAAAAGATACCAAAGTCCTTTGCACAAGGTGGATAAAATATAATGTATCCTCAATGTATTTCAGAACAAAGTGTCATCATGGACACCAGATCTATTTGCCCTCCCCCCACAAGAAGTAAAGCCAACATTCCTCATCTGTCATCATGGATAGTGGCTTATAGCACTAACCTAGTTGTTCCCAGCTGAGGGACACCTCACGTGGCTTTGAAAGAGAGAGGGGGATTGGAACACCATGTCCTCCCCTCCCCATGCAATCCACACTGCAGATCTCTTCTGGTGGAGGAGTCAGGAGCCACCATAGCACATTCGGTGCTTCCTGTCCAGATGGGCAGAGACCTCCTAGCAGCAACCGTCACAGCCAGCTTAAACTAGCAGGAGAGGGATGTGAACTATAGCCAACATTAGCTGACAGTGCAAAGAGCAACTCAGACACAGAGGTGTGTTTTCCATCCCTTTACTCACCTGACTCTGGGACTCTTGATGCTGAGAACAACCAGAAAAAAAAAAGACCCCATACAAGTTAAAGGCTCCACAGAGTAAGAAACTAATTTCTCAAAGCCATTGCGAGACACACCTTTCTTGAAGGAATGGCATTTCATCCTACTAAGTAACAGCAAAAGTCCAGCCTTTTGGAATCTTTTTTGAAACAAAAAAAGGCAACAATTTGTACATAGGTAATTGGAATGATGACCTAATTGCCCATACTATTTAAAACACAAAGCTCTGGCTAAGAACATTGGTGACCCCCAAACCAGTGCCAGCTCTGAGAGCAAAGGGACAGTAGCTCCAAAGCTGGGCACTTCACCCGAAGGAAAGGTCAGCTCTCCCTGGCAAGCAGGAAAATATCCGAACAGATTTCATGGCTTCTGGCAAAGCAAAGTGTCACAGCTGAAATATTTGCCCTTGCAGAAATCACGGTTGAAATTTTGCATGACTTTCAGCATGATTCAAGTGCCGCAAGGGGATCTGGTGCTATGTAGGGCACACGAGCCTGGGAGAGCAGCCGAGGAAGCCGAGCTCTAGATGCACCAGGGTGCCTCACAAAGTTTCCCAGGCATACAGATTCAGGCATGTGTAGTTTTCACAGCCTGATGAAGAGAGAGGGTCTCTCTGGAACTCCCAGAAGAGACACCAGCGACTGAACCAGCTGTGCTCCCCCATGTCTACCAATGAACAATGTCCTGAATCCAAGTTCAAGAGAAGTGGCCTGGATCATTTCAGTAAACCATGAATATTTGTGACCCTTTCCTCCAGCTTTTCAGTAATAGCCCAAAAGGCAAAGCAGCAAGGCTGGAAACAATTGATCTTCACTCACTGTCCACCTTGGTCCAAGATTGGTCCAAGGATCTTCCCTCACAGAAGGGGGCTTTTCCCACTTATGAGCCAAAAGCTTCCACTAAACCCTGGCACCACATAGCTTACAGCCAGAGGACAGAGTCAGAACAAACAAACCAACACCCAACAAAAAGGAAAAGTCTAGCAGATAGGCAAGAGGCAAGTTTTAATTCTTAACCCTTCCATGGGGCAGGACTCTATGTGTCTCTGTGGAGTTTAGGATGCCACACCATGTTGTAGTCAGCAGAGAGCTGGACTCCATCTTCTCCTAGCCCGGAATGGCTCTGGGGAGAACCACCTCCAGTATTTCAGCTTTCTCCATCCACTTCCTAAATCTTACATCATGCAACTTAATGAGCCACAGCCCAGACAAAACATGTGCCTCCACTTCTAAACCCAAATTCAATCCTGCAGATGCAGATCAGGTATTTCTGAGCCACAGTCACTGGCACATCATGCTGTGACAGGGTTTACAAACTTAGCCTGTATGACAGCAGAGACCAAGCTTGGAGCAGGTATTCCCCACGCACCTGAAATGGTGTTGGAAACCATGAAGTAGAAACGTGTGATGACCCCTACCCAACAAGCTCAGTTCCCTCAGGAAAGGAACTCCTTCTGGGGCTGGAAGCTGCAGGGCTAGCTAAATTCTTCCATTTGCTAAGCTGTAAATCTCCATACTACCTTCTCCCAGACCAGAGAAGTACTATCCATTTAACATTATATTTAGATTTGGTTTTGCTTCAGTACAGACAGTTACTTTAAAATTAGCAAACTGAAAAATTCCTAATGCTAATTGATATTATTTATAGAGGACAAACTCTACTGGTTTTTTAGAGAACAAACCTTTCTAATAATTGTACAGATGCATTACTCTCAAATACTATCAGATTTAAATATTTAAATACACTTCAAATAATTTTTTGTTTATTTGGTTTTTTTTGTTGTTGTTGTTTTGTTTTTAAAGTTCATTATCTTGTGGAGATGTTATTTTCCTTTGTAATTTTGGTAATTTGACAAATTCTGGGGAAGTTTCCCACCACTTCACATTCTGTCACAGCATCTTCAAGCCACATTTGCAGCTCTTCCATCATATTTTGTGTAAAGAAAAACTTTTAGCTCATCATTGCAGCAGCTGCTAATGAAGATCTCTAGGCTTTCTTCTGACTGATAAAGAGAGAATGGCAAAAATTTTAAGTACTTATTAAACTGTGCTAAATCAATGGTGATTTACACAGCATTTCTATAGGAGTACACAGCACATCCACTTTAATATCAAGTGAGTTAATTGTTATCAATGATACTACAGTGGAAGGCAAATGAATTCTTAATGACAAGGAACTTCACATGTTACAAAAATAGAAGCTAACTAGGAACCTCTTTGCTGCATTTTTCATATGACATCATTAGTAACTACTACATTGAAAAAACTAAAGGGAAAACAGGAGTATTTTAAAGACTTTTATATACCAATCAATTTTACAAAACATAATAGGATAAGGAAAAAGGTGTAAATTTTTTAACATTCATTTTCTCTCTCTCTCTCTATATATAGAAAATTATTTAAACAGATGTTAGATTAATTAAAAAGTTATCATCAAAGAATTCAGAGTTATTTTTTTAGCCACTGAGTACAAGAGGGGGGACTCTATGGGTGTCCTGGTCTCACTTGTACAACCTCTTTTGTTTGACTTGTAGGTTTTAATGTGCATCATAACATCTCTCATCCAGCAGTAGGAAATTCTCTGGGGAACACTTGCAGAAAATAGGACATTGAGTCCATAATTAAAGTAATCTCTTCCCAGGCAGATGCTTCAGTTGGCTCTGTTATCACATATTACAAAAGGCATCTTGAGGCCTATAAAATGTGTGGCAAATGGCTTTGGAGATGAGGAACAGTAATTTTTCATCTAATTTTGATCCATAGACATGTAAGTACTGTATTGCCACTTTTTGGTACAAAGCCAAATAACTATTGTGGTTGTTGAAATAAGCTTGGCAGTAACCAAAATTAAAGAGTACTCCAGCTTTTATCCTCAGTCGGTAAAGCCTTTTTCTAACCATCTTTGCACTTAGCAAATAAGCATGTCATCTCAAATATGTGAGTTAATGCCTACATCTGGATTTAGAAGAAAGGCTTTATGCAGCTTAACTCACCATACATATTCTCTCTCTATTTGAGTGTTAAAACCATCGTTCAAATTATGGCCCTGACATCTTCACTGCTTTGCCAAACTGTCTGTGATATTAATTGGGAGCATTTCTAGTGTTTATCTTTTGTATTTTGGGATGTTTAGGACATTACTCTTTGAATATATAAGTAGGTTCTGCAAAGTAATTTGCTCGTATCAATTATAATCCTTTGCATAAACACTAATGCTGATAGGAGCTGGCTGAATTTATGGGGCACGTTTTTAGTTCCTGACTGCAACTGACATGTTGAATGTGGGCAAAATTTTACCTCAGACTACTGAAGTACTGAAAATAAAGACAAAGAGATTAACCTTGTTTCATTATTCATTTCTTCAAACTTGCTATTTTAAACTCTTCTCTACTTGGGCGAGATTGCTGGAGAGCTGCTTACTCTTTAAGACTCTAAAAATGCATTTTTCACAGAAAATGGCTCAAGTGCAATGTACATTACTACTTGAGCTAAAGAGCTTATGCTGATCTAAGATGGATATTTGGAAGGCTATAACTGAAAATGTTTATTTGTTACATTTCTAATAAGAACCCAAAGATCCAAGCCACTCCAAAGCGATAAAGAAAACAATGCCATCTTAGGAAAACCCTAAATGTTACACTGGCATCGTACCTGTAGAATATGTAGTGAGAACAGCTCTTAATCAGAAACAAGAGCCAGAAAACGGCATTTGAATTACTTCAATAATTTGCTTTTAATCTCAACTTTATTATTATTTGAATTAGTGTAGGATCTCCAAGCCTTCTCCTAGGCAATAATTCTTCTGTATCGCAACAGAATGGAACAGAACCTTCACTGAGAGCTGCTGTGATGATGACCATGTCATGACAACATCATTATGGTATCTGCCATTACAACATCTCTATGTCATCATTAGAAAAGCAGGTGCCATCCTGATACCTGTCTGAGGCTTCTGCTGCCATCACTGAGGTGCTGCCCACCAGGAACCGCTGAGCAGTCGATGTGCAATAGCTGGCTGGAACAACATCTCCTGCTGTGGTGTTGTCTCTGCCCCAAACAGCTCACAGGCCCACAGATATGTCACAGCCACACGGTCTAAGTAATCACACCTGGTAAGAAGTTATTCGGGAATGCCTTTCATTTTTCCATAAGTCAAACAGTGCAAGACATTGGAGAAAAATGGAGAGAGCTATTAAAAATTTCTGTTTTAATCCTCTCTAATGTCAAGAATGGAATAAAAACAAAGCAAGGAAATCATTACTAACTATTTCATTCACCTCTCTATATTTTCTCTTTTACCTGCCAAACAGTAATTGTTAGAAACCTCTGCAAGTTTTAGAGTTCTCTCGACCTCAGAGGTCTTTGGTTCTGGAAAACTAGTGTTCATGAGCATCTAGACCACAATATGATCACACACAGACCACTGCATATATACAATTTTTGCATGAAAAATTGACATCAAAAGAATTAATTGTCACCTGTGAATACTGTAAAAAAAAATCAAGTAAAGACAAATACTATCAATTATTAGCACAACTCCATTCTGATGACATTTGTATAATGTGTATACTGAGGTTACTGAAGGATTATTACATCTGAATGTTTATTTGGTAATGTTTTATATATAATACTACTGTAATATTTTTAAATTTTTAATTATAAGCAGATTGAACTATATTCCACTTTATACCCAAAGACAAGAATTACCTAAATATTAATAATAGATTTGAGTTTCCCAAACTGAGAAGGAAGGGATACACCCTATTTTTAAGTATAGTTTAAAACAATAATTATAAGAGATGTTTTAGAGCTCACTCTGTCAAGCTAGTTTGAATTCATGGTCATCTTGAATACTCAAATCCAAATTTTTCAAGTGTGAGAGCAGCAAAAGCTGATCTAATGTTTATTATATCTTCAAGTACAAGGTTTCTTTCTTTTTAATTTCTAAACTTTTGCTAGAACTTGCTGTGAAGAGACCACTGTAGTATAGACAGAGGGAGAATTTTTTAAAATTTTTTTTATTTTACTGGATCTTCACGTTCATCATACCCAAGTTTTCACATTATATATACATATACATGAAGTCTTGCTGAATATTAATGCATGCCTTCATAATACTGCATATAATATGTATATCAGTCTATTAAGGTTCATCCAAACAAACAATGTGAGAAAAGAAACTTAACGTTTGTGAACTGAGAATATGAACAGAACATCCTTCTATGTCCTTGCCTGTGTACATGGACAAACCAAAATTTCAAACAAGCAATCTGAAGGCATGAATTTTAAAAAATACAAAAAGTGTTGTCTGTTCCTTTGATGACAGCATGAACACGCATGATTGCTCTGCTGGATCAAGGCCAGTGCTCAGCATCCCACAGTACTGAGCTCTTCACCAAGTTATTTAGTAATAGTCCCTTGCCAGAAGTCAAGTATTTCCTAAGTATACAGACAGTGCACTTATCTCAAACTCATTCTGCACTGGGCACATTATCTGCTTGAGAGATGGCACTGAAATGGTCGGGCTCTATCAGTCAACCGGTGAGACATTCCAGAGGTACAAAGGGCTTCCATGCAGACGTGGTTGTCCGCAGTCCTGAAATTTAGCTTCCTGAAACATCTCTTACAATTGACCTTTACCTTTGCCTGTTTTTATGCACTATATGTTTACCTGTATAGAATGGTTTTATGTGTGTTTAGTGCTCACTCTTTCTATAACTAACATTTTCGAAAGAGTTCACCAAAACTGTTTCATGCCTATCTTATTAAGCATATTTCTTCTGGGACATAATTTTGAAAGGTTTTTTATCGATCAATTATTAGTAGCCAAAAGACAAAGATTTCATTCAATTTCTCTGGTACAGAAGAAAACCTCTTAGCGGAAACAAAGTGTTTGGAGTGCATGTAATATATTCTGTACACTAGTCAGGTTTTCAAAATTAAGCCACCTTGAGAAAAAGGGGAGACAAAGCAACTCTTCAAATGAAACGAAGATTTATGCTGTTGATGAACTAAAATATGTTCTGAAAAATAACCTTGAGGTTAGATTGGAGAGATGTTTCTTTCTGATTTCAAGAGAGACTTTTAAATAACTACTGATAATTGAGCCACGGATTGTGGATTGATGGTCTCATGCACAAAAATAATGGGAACATGGTGCAGAAAGGGAAGAAAGTAAAATCTAATCTCTGCTTCTAGAATTGCCAAATGAACATTTGTAAGAAGGGAAGTAATTCCCACCATGACCGTTTTATTATTTAGATTATTTATTATTATTTTACTGTTTAGATAATACCAGTAGAAAACTACTGAATTTCATTTTATTTCATGCAGGAGGTGTCAGAATCCTACATGGAACCACAAAAAATTCTTAATAGAGTAGCCAAAGGCTACATTGAGCTACCTTCTGCTATCATATAAGTACATGATATAATAAATTTGCATCACACAAAGAAAAGAAACCATCCTAATACTGTATAATCTTGCAGTTTCTATTCTGGCATTACACAGTGTTGATTGAAGTTACATTCTATGCTTTTTGCTCACCTTTGGAATTAAGTTCAACTAACACCAACAGAATTTTCATATGCTTTTACTTTATGTTCACATACCATTCTTTCTGGCTTTGTTGGTTGTGCTTTTGTTACATCTACTACACAGCATGAGGGGCCTAAAATATCAAGTGGCCAGTTGTCAGCAAACTTGGAGAAAAGGTTAAAAACTGAGCAATCCTCTCATTAAAGTAAGCCTTTAGTAGGTGTATCAGTCTACTAAGAGAATATTAGACAGTAGATTTTACCTCCAAGGAAAAAGGAAAACAGCTGCAAGATTTTATGAACTTTACAAAGTTGCCATTTTTATTCATACCCTTCAACAGATTCAACTGTTGAACAGCCCACTCACTGGAAATTCTTGACACAGAAAAAGCTACTGAATGCTGAGGGTGGTGGGGATGAAAAATTCAGTTTCATGGCTTGGTACAGGGTGCTTTTGTTTAGGCAGCTGAGTCTATCTGGGTGGGATTCAAATTCAGGTTTCAAAAATCTTGAAAAATGTGCCAATATAAAGATCTGTATGTGAGCTAGGTAGAGAGTAATCCATCTTGGTCAGTGGAGATCTAGGGCTAAAGTCAGCTGCCTAAATGTATTACTTGGAATGTCCTAAAGAAACTAGTAGAGATATAGAGACATTCTGGACCTGCAGGTACCTCAGTTTGTGCTACCATCTTCTGTTAACAAGGTTTCTGTAAATACCCATAATTCCTCATTGGTCATCTTTGTTTGCTTTACATAAAATAGAGAAAACTCAGACAAAACTAACAGACCAGTTAAATCTAATTCTGCACAGTCAGATGAGTCTTTGCCGTTTGGGGTTATACTTAGAGGAGCCACAATGATTCCATGCATAGTGTTTGCATTTCACTGGAAAATTAACAAACACAGAAGATGAAGGAGGTAATCTGGGCACCACATCAAAATAGGACAGGAGAACAGAGCCAAGATCTGAATCAAATATTGGCTCATGATTTTCAGAATATTACTCATAATGCTGATTGACAGCACAACAATGCCTCTACCCAGGGAAGTGGAAAACCAGGCAAAGGAGTAATTTTATCTTCATAGTTCCACTAGATTGACACACCAACAAGGAACAATTATTGATTGCTTTTTTTTTTTTTTTCCACAAGGCATAAGTTATAAGCAATATGGAAATATAAAAATGGCTGCAACACTGGGCTAACGCCAGAACTACCCTGACTGTAAAAAAGGACTATGTCTTATTTGGAGTTGCCTGCACATCCCTTGACTAAGAGCCCACACCAAAATCACAGAGAGTGGTGTGAAATATCCTGCTTTACCCTTATCTTGCTGTAAAGAGGAGGAAAAGAAGTGCAGCACTTATCTGAAGCAGGGAGCTGCTGCTTCACAGAACCCCGAAGTCAAGGCTGTCTGTACATTAATGTTTTCATATGTTCAACTTACTGCACAGATTAAAAATCATAGCAGCAAGTAGGATACTATGGACAACACTGTATTTCAGGGTACAATTATATGACATCATGAGAACATGAGGGAGAAAAACTTATATGACAATATAATTAAGAATTGGTTGATTATATATAAATGCAAGGGACCTAAGGGACCTCATTTCTGATATTTACTATTTTCTGTTTACTTTTATGTTAGTATCTGTGTGTATTATCATTGTGAATAGAGTAAACATAATTGTGTACTTAATCTTGAAGATTATCCTCTGTATTTCTGTCAAAGAATTCAAAAAATACAGTTAATAGTTTGTCTTAAATGACAGATTAACCAAGTGGTTTACCAGGGGAATGTGATTCCTTCAGGCATATATATAGCCCTTTCCCACCCTGGCTAGAGGACTAATATAGCAAACATGTAATCTTCTTGGATGTTTATTCAATATTTCCATACTTATTATCATAGGTTTTCTATAAATGCTTTAAATAGGTAACCAAGTCTCTCAAACACAGTCTTTATGTTCGGTAGTGTTTGTACAACATGATATTTCGAGTTCATACATTAACACCATTGCCAAGTCTTGAAACAGGCTTAAACACATAGGCATGAAAAGACCAGTTCTGGAACAGGGTACTTCAAACTTTCCAGAAAGGAGATGTAACTTTAGGTTCTTATGGGAAAAGGCATACCCTCACTGAAAAACACATCTCCTTCCTTGAAAATTTCTTCCAAGTTTCGTTCAATAGTTCAGCTGTCTGCTTCAGCATTCAGTCCCAAACATTTTCCAGCAGCTATGCTGAGAACCTGGTTGCTCCTGCCTCAGGAGAAGTGATGTGCCAATGCCCTGCCTCGGCCACCACAGTCCTCTTACCTCTGTCTCCACAGGGGGACACACCACTACAGCTATTCCTGTTCCCTTTTAGCCATTTGCACCATCAGCTGTGCTAATTAGGTGTCACATAATATATGATTAGGCCTTTTAGCACTTTCAAAGACTTCTCAGTGTACAGAATATTAAGATCAGTTGTGATGGGTCACATCCCTTACATGGGTTATTAGACATTGTCTACAGACTCAGGCAGAGAGCTTTACAGAAGTCCAGTCCACTGTTAATGAAAGCTATAGTGAATACAAGTATAGAATCAGTTGTAATTATTAGACACCTGTTCAAAGACTAAAAAAAAGGACTATATAAGAGAAATACTTATTTTTCTAGGTAATTTCTGTAGTCACCAATTCTATTTAATACAATAACTGGAATTTCTGCAATAAACCATGCTGCTCATCAAAACACAATATGCTTTTGCTATTTAGGTCAGCTTTATGACTTTTGCAAACTAGTAAGTTAAGCCATCTATAAAACAACAGGCTTAAGAACCTAAGATACAGCCCAGTGTGCCACCCTGCTTAACAGCCATTATTATCCCCGCTGACAGGCTGAGCTTTAACTAGGTTAGTGTGAGCTTAGAGCAGAAATCACAAACTGCATAACCTAGCTAAAGGATTATGAAGAGAATGTCTTACAAATTTGCACACAATCAGAGAAATTGTTAGTGTAAAGGAGGGCCTACTATTTTGTGGTGGTAAAGAGCATTTATATATCCTGGTAATTTGCTTAGGAGGCCCTGATGTTCAACACCTCTTTAAGAGAGTCCAAAGTTATTGCTAAGACAACTATTCTGCAATAAATGATATATTTTAGTTTTTATTTCCTCAACTCAGCTGGAAGTATGTATGGTGAAAATATCCTAAAGGATTACACCAAGCTGTACTACAGGGACACCAGCAGCATTCAGTGTTTCTCTTATAAGTGAATTTCTGAATATTTATTTAGTAGCCATACTAAACTTTGGGGAAAACAAACTACCAGAAAACAGAGTGAAAATAAGTTTGCACATGATTAGTGTAAAAAAAAAAGGCTATTGTCTCCAGCCACCTTTCTCCCATGGAGCACAAGGCTCTACATCACCCCTACATCATGTCCTGGTGAAACTTGGGGGAAGGCTTGCTGAGTGGAACACTGAGCCAAGGAAAGATGCCTGGCTCCATCAGGTAACTTTACATTCAGATCCAACAGTGGCACAGCACTGTGTGCAATGGAAAGAACTGGACTACATTCAACTGCAGAGGAACACTCCAGTGGGGCAGGAAAGAAACTGAGTGCTGTGCTGCCACGCTGGTGTATGAGCTATGAATCCCAATTTGCTGTGCCCCTGCATCTCACATACCCAGAAATAAGCCCATCTTCCTTGCAGGAGTCCCCTCCAGAACTGTGGCCTGCATCCCTCCCCACAGCATTCTCACTTCCCCTCATCCCAGCAGATGGAAGCTTTGCTAGCCCTTCTTTCCTGCAACAGCAGCAGTACTTCATGTGTCTCTCACTGGCTGTTTTGGGTAACTAAACATGGCCCAGAGCCATCCTCCTTAGCCACGACTGAGAAATGTAGGCTGGGCTGGTAACTGGAAACTGACACATTTATGCCAAGAGTATTTCTGGCAGTTTATAGACAAATTGTTGTAGCAGGCAGGACTGTTGGGGGAATGTCCAAATTTACTAGTATAAATGGTATACCTGGCTACTGATTTTTATGAAACTTATTATCTTGAGATCTCAACTCCTTTGTCATCAACTCCTTTGAGATCTCAACTCCTTTGTTTTCGTGGTACCAATGGCTACAAGAGCTACAAGGAAGGATAGACTGACATCATCACCACACAAATCTTGCTTCTTAGGGATTCAGTCTTTTTCAGGACTGAGCTCTAGAGGAGCACACCAAAAGGCACAGATGAAGTGAAAGGGAATTTTCCCCATGATGCCTATAGGGTTATGACTTCTCTGTGTCACGTCCATGGAATTCCACTGTTTCAGTGGAAGCCAGAACAGGTCAATAGTGTGTGCAGTAAATAAAAACTAGCTGTGCATTGACCTGTGAGAGATTTGCCTAATGACCTTTGTCCAGTTCCTCATAGGAATCATCCAGGGAGAGATACCAACAGTGCCAAAATCGCATGCCAAGGCTAGTGCTAATTAATAACCTTATTATCCATCCCCAGAGAGGTCAAAGACTAATGAGCTACTCTGAATTACAGACATATTGGCAACAAACAGCACAGGAAGCTCTTACCTATACTGCACTGTTGCCAGAGTCTATAAATTTAGGTACCTTTTGTAAATACTTTTAATTTATACAAAGTTAAACTTAAATTAAAATTAATTCAATTTAACATAGTAAATTTTATATATATTAAATTTAAACTACATATTAAGTTTTAAGTGTTAAAATATCTTGTTTAGTATTTCCTATAAAGGGAGACAAACAAGGTAGAGCGAATTCACTGAAACTCCTGAAGTTAGAGAACTGGATAAAGCAGGCAGACTAACACTGCACCACAAAAATAGCCTTGTTTACTGCAACTTGTGATTTACTTAGCAGGGGAAACACCAGCTGGGGCAAGAAAGTGTGGACAGCAGAAGAAAAACTGAGGAGGAGGATTAGAGGTAAAACATATTTCTCCTCCTTGTATTTCCTTCAACTGATGATCATGTTTACTTAGTAGTCCTGCAGCAAAGTGTGATCCTGGAGTAAACAGCAACTTCAGAGAAGCTGAGCCTTCAACTCACATCTGAATTTGTTCTATGGGAAACCAAACTGATATAACTGCATCATTTTGCTCATCCTCAAAGACAAAGCAGTATCACCATGGAGTATCCTTACACCATGGTGTGAGGCATTCTGAAAAGCCATGAGATTGACACTCACATGGGCTGGGGACCCTGGGAGCAGCTGTGGTGCTGGGCTCCTCAGTGCAGGATCAGACCTCTCAGCCCTGCCAGTTTTATGTTTATATTCATAATGCAAATTACATAGTCAAGAATAAATTCTGATTTCTGCTATGTATGTCCAGTACACTGCAGCACAGCTAAGGACTTTACTAACATAGTGCAAACACCACGCTTTTTGAAGGGGTGCTAATGCAGAAGAGGTGGATTATGATTTATACAAACAGGGAATTACAAATTGGATTTCCAAAACTTCAGTGCTAATCTAACTCTCTTTCCACTGAAGACAACGTTGAACCTTCCATGGATTTCAAGATAGGCAAGCACAGATTGCCTTTGAAAGTACCCCTTTAATTTCACTGAAATGGGAATCAGCAGCCATAGTAGTATTTGTATTTCTGTAGAGCATATGTCAGTTCTTATTCAACAATGGCAACTATGAACAAAAAAACCCAATACAAAACCACCAAAAAACCCCCAAACAGTCATAGAAAAGTGAATGACTGTTTATAAACTGACCTCAAAACTCACAGTGGAGGGCCACATCTCATAAACAAACACATTCGCAGTCACTGAGCAAGTTAGAACCCACAGTTCGACAATTATTCCTTGAATAGCAGGGAAACCAAAAAATTTTACAAAGTAAAGGAGTAGGAATAAGTACGCAGACAAGATGTACAGGCAGTTCAAGGAACAAATTTTAACTGCTTCAACTTGATCAACAAAGGAAACTATTTTTAGAAAGGAATTAAAGGAAATATCAAATTCACAGATTTTCCACAGAAAAAAGCCATAGTTGACAGATTTCCTCAAGGTATATACAACTGTTACATATGCAACAAATAAATTCTCAGAATTTAGTTACCACTCATTAAAGCTAATTTTTTCCCCAGTTTACTATTAAATGTTTAGAAGAAAAGACTAGAAATAAAACTGTCTTGAGATTGTCATCACAGCTAATGAATAATATATCCTGACAAAATAGGCCAAAAAAAAGTGCATTATGTGGGTAAAGGGAAATATCAAAGACACAGGTAAATCAATCAAAAGGTACTGTGCTCAAAGAAGTCAGTTGCTCATTTTTTAATTTTCACAACAGTAAAACAACTTGATTACGTGGGGCACTTACCTGCAGCTTCCCAGTATAGATTGAAAGGAAATAATACTCAAAGGAATGTTTGTTTTGACAACAAGTCAGTCACAGAAACACTGGAAAGGTCTCTGAAATGTTGCGATTATTCACTTACTGAATTAGGGAGCAGTTTGCCTTTTTTTCCTTGAATGTGCCAAAACTGAAACACTTCCTACTTTCAATTGCACTCTAGGTGTGTCTTCTGTCTCAAATCTGATTTACCAAAATTCTGGGACAAACAATTAGAAATAACTTGAAGGTAAAATATAGTAATATATATGCTAATAATTCAAATTAAGCTATGTATTTTGTTGAAACTTTATATGGTACTAAATCATCAAACAACTACTTAGGTCTTTAAAAGAAATTACCAAAAAAGCATCTTGGTTATTCTCGGTTCAGCAGAAGTCAAAAGTGATTATAATTAGGAACAGTAAATACTTGAGCATGACTACTCTCAAATACTTGCATTTTATGTTGATGCTCACAATCCAAACAATATATGTGTCTGATGTTCTAACTCACACTAAATGCAATAGTTAAAAAATTAGGTCGGTACAAATGAGCTATATACTTAAAGGATCAATAATATGGTTAATAACTAAGAAGAATCAATTTCTGTTTAAATGCTAGACTTGTATTGTTATTTCTCTGATGACGTGCTACATTACAAACCGCTATCTCCTTCCTCCATGCTTTGAAAATATAAAGTCCTAATATGCACAGAAACTGTTCAGCCAGGAACATCTTAATATTTTCACTTCATATTGAAGTCTACACTTTGCAGTTTATTCTGACTCTTTACCCAGACACAGTGTGAGCAGGTTAGATCATTTGGTTATCTCCAAAGTGATTTTGTTCTATCGCCTCTGCATGTGTACGTACATGAAGTTGACACAGCCCGTCCCTGCAGGTGGAGCAATCCAAACAAAACTGAGGTTTGTAGTCGGGAGATGGCTCACGTGGGATGCAACCACACTGCACATAAACTGGTTTCCAAACTGGTGGTCAGACATAATTCCTAGGAGAAAGACACAGGGGAGACAAACAGTAACATGTGTTAGTGGCTCATTGCAAGGTGCTAACAGACTGAGAAATACATCTGCCATGTGTTTCATCACGGCAACACTGAGTGAAAAAAATTCCAAGAGTATGCCATTGAATAATTAGAATTAATGCCAATCAAAATATTGGAGCTGGCCTTTGCTTGAGCCAAGACTGACTTTGCATTTACTGCAAGGCTCCATGTATTTATGCTATTATTCTTCATGAGGCCAATACCAGAGGAATCATTTGCATTTTTCAAGGAGGAGCTGAATCACAATGTTATTCCATTACCTCATTCACACCCATTACAGATCAAAAAGAAAATAAAACCTGAAAAAAAAACAGCACTCTTTAACTAAGAAAAATGAAGCTTTTAGAGAAAGGTGTTATCTTTTTGTAGATAGTTTTTTCTATTTGCAAAATACAGATGAGCTCTGGGTTCATGAAATCTTCTGATCTGAAATAAAAGCAGCAACCTTCCACAGTTTTATCAGTACACAATCCTTTGATTTTTTTTTTTTTTAAACATGCCTCTAATATATGGATGAATGTAAATGTCATCTCTTAATCCCTCCCTCTGGAATTCACTGCAGTGCATCATTAGACAAAAACCTGTATTTTTTAACATAAAACAATATCTGACAGCAATCTTTTCCCCCTTGGATCCGTTCTGTAGTTTCCTACAAAGCAGTGCAAACTTGGTTGTTTGTTTGACACCCTCTGGCTTAATGTAAGGCAATCTTACTGGAGTGGATCACTACACCTTTAATCCTAGGACATGAAAGAGTAAATGTTGAAACTATTCTTTTAAATGCAGTTATCAGAAGGGAATGCCTTGTGTTTTATTTATTACTTCAAATATTGAACATTCATTTCAGGAAACAGTGACATGGGCTAGAACATTGCTGATAGGATCAAAAGGAAAAGCGAATGGTTGAGGGTATCACCGTGCTCAACAGGGTCACTGGCAGCTGTTAGGTGATTGTGTCTCAAAGCTTATAGTGGCTGGTATTTCTCATATTCACTGGTTGCAATTCAAACAACAGAGAAATAAAACCCACCTCTGCCCCTCAGAATCCTCTACTAGTTTTCGATGGCAATTTTTCTGTAGTGGGAATGCAGCAATTTCTCTTAAGCCCTTACAAATCCAGAGGTGGAAGGAGTTTGCAAGTCAGAGATCAACATCAAGGAGGGGGATGAATCCTTCCTAATTCAAACAAGTGACTCCACCTGGTGCTCCCCAAGGACTGCCATGCCAGCAGCACATTGCAGGGAGGGGTAGCTGTATCACAAATAAACCATTTTGCGTTTTATGGACCAAAAAGCAACATCTGAAATCCCATTCAGGTACTGGTGAGGATCACAGACTATCACTCAAGGTTATAGATGCTACCTATCCTGAGGGCTATGAAATTCTAAACCAGCTTCAATCTGTCGCGGGGAGGAATGAGCCACAGTGAATGTAAGCAATCCATCCCAGGAATGACAGGAAGCAGCAGGTGATGGTAGTGAAGCCTGCATGTTTTTCAAACAATCACAGCCTCCTCACCCAGGGTTTTTTAGTTGGTTCCCCACTGAAAATACACACGAGATTTTCTGCCATTCACACAGTTACAGCTCAAACCCCCAGTGATGCTGAAGCCCATTGCCTCAGGATGGTCACAGAGAAGGTTCAGGCTCCCCTGAGTAGAGACTCTTTTCTGGAGATCAACAGTAGGGAAACCCAGGAATATGGTTTTTTACTGACTGTTCTTTATTGCAAGAGAATAGATGCAGATGAGGTTTGACCACCTCTTGCCATGCTGTACTGCTATTTTAAGTCTTTGTTTGCCTTTCTTGGCTAATTGGGAGGGCTGGAATTAACATCCTCAAAGAAACACACTTGACTGCTGGGCCCAGGCTCACTGCCCCACTCCCACTGCTGAAGTCTATCCAGCAGTGTCCAAAAATATACCAAGAGAGATCCCTCACAGGGTGGGTGCTATTTAAGCAACTGCTTTGCTTTGCTGAGGGTAAAAGGCCGTGCTTCTTTCTCAAAATTGTGGGTCTTGTCCCTCTCTCTTTGAAGTTTGTGCTAAAGCCAGTGACTTCAGTGATGTGGGCTGGTGTCTCTGGGACTGATGAAGAACACCAGCCCTTGCCTGTCATCATTTCTGTTTATACAATGGGAAACAACCAGACTTCACCAGGTTAATTAAATAACAGCAGGTGTCAGGGGAGAAGCAAGAACAGTCCTTCAGTTTGAAGAAATCCCCCTTTCTCCAGAGCCAGCCAAATACAAGGGAGGACAAAGACTGCCCTCCCACATCCCCCAGCTGGGGGATAGGCACACCAGCTTGGGAAATGTGACTGCTCCACTCCTTGGCAGCAACTTGTGAGTTAATGAATTCCCTAGGTTTCAGGCAGTGTACTGCAAAAATGTGTCTAATACATCAAACACGTACAACATCTGTGGAGAATTTCTTTTTCCCTTGATTTACATTTTAAAAAAAAGAACAACTTTGCAGTGACTAGAATAAATTCTAAACAATGAAAAAACCCCAACTCATTCAAAATTTTGTCAGGAAAAAAAGTTAAATACAAGTACAAGCACAGCAATCATTAAAAATGCCAATTTTATAATTTTATCACCATTATCTTGATATTTTATTAATAATTTATTATAATAATTTTTAAAATTAAAACAACACTACTCATCTGCTGGACCTTTCCTGAGTACATCAACTCTATTTAGGAGTTCAGAGTCTTCAGATCATTCATACAATTAACTACTGAAACTTCATTCGCTGAGTGACAGTGATATTATAAAAACTTTTTGATGACTAAATCCGGTTTCCTATCGAAAAGGTGAATGTAAAAATCATAAAGATGAAAAAATGGAGAATGCAGTTGATACTAAGAACTCACTAAATTAAGGATAAAGAAGGTCATTTCCACCTTCTGCTTCCAGTCTTTTTGCAGTCCCTTAGTATGGAAGGCAACTTCTCCCTTCTCCTCCATCCCCTCTCCAAGCTGATTCTCAGACTGAGTATTTGCCCAGTAACAAATCCAAGGACAAATGGGAAACAACATTCTGCTGCAAAAAATTTGAATTAATACAAATCAAGCCTGGTCATTATAGCAGCTCTCAGAACAAAACTGTATTCATGTACCTCAGACAGCTTCAAAGACAGAGTGAGCCTTTGTTTAAGGTGCTTGGCTCAGGTCACTATTGCTCTATAGGTATACCCCTACCTCTGTAGGTATACCAAATTAGTAAATACCAAGTCTAGTATTTACAAACCTAACAATCTTAAGGTAAAATTTTAGGATCTGCCTGTATAAAACTCTATGAACACTTTAGAATATAATCGTTTCCATGTGACTTACTGAATGCTGAAGTGTTCAAAGGTTTGTGAGAGCTACACACCCACAGCTCCAAAATGTGCTACATGCACAGAACATGTTGGCATCTCTCTGAACTCCTTTTGCCTTGGTTTTTACAGCATGTGCTCATCATAATCATGTGTTTCACACATCTGCACCTTCTAGATTCTCCCTCCCCTAAAATTTCTAAGGCTTTAGGAGTCTCAGTATAATCAGTATAACCATTATAACCATTCAAATCCCAAACAAGCTTTCTACCTGCCAATAGCACTGCTAGAAGAGGAACTAGACATACTCAGTCTCTCTCTTGAGGGAACTCAGCAGCTGTTTTTATTGTGTAAACTTTAAAAAAATGTGCTTAGCTCTATGCAATGCACTATGTATAGTCACTGAATCAAGGAACCGAAGAGGTAGATTTCAAGAGATAGAAAAACCCAGGAATAGAGAAAAATTACTGAATGGAAAATCTTAGGCAAAGTCAGATGAGAAATACATAGCTTCAGTCTTTACATGTTAAAATATTTTTTACTGATAATGAGAAACACTTGTAGGGGTGTAGCAGCTAATGCAGGGAAATATTTTGCCTCTTTTATAAGGCAGCATACAGGAAGGTGAGTAAGATGTAAAATGCTGTGTTAAGTGGTCCATAAATGGCCAAATGCAAATGTAGTTCTGAACTCATTACTACTTTCACCTTGTTGTGTAGATTCTCCAAAAGGGAGAACTATAGAGGATTGGAACTATTCTGCCATTTAGGTCCCTGGAAACCAAAGGATGATCTTTGTTAATGGTAGAGCTTGGAAAGCATCTAATGGTGCAGATAAATGCAGAAAGATCCACATATTTTTCTGCTTTTTAAGTCTGAGAAATATGTATCTGTGATATCTCCGACTTACACACAGTAACAACATAATGTTTGGTATTACAACACAACATATCCTCCTTACATATCCTACTTAGAAAACAGTTTTCTAAATCAGAACTTTACACAGGGAGCTGCATGTCAAGGTCCTTGGTAAAACCTTCACTGAGGCTAAGGCTCAACAGAATTTCTGGTACTAAACCAGAGGGTAGGTAGACTACCATTTCCTATTTCTTACATGAATTGATCATGATATTAAAGGAGAGGTTTAATGTTAAATACAGGTATAAAATGAATTACCACATTTTTGCTGCCTCTAAACTGATTATCTGCTATGTGCTTCCATTTTCAAAGCCATGTGTAAGAGACAGCAAAATGTCAAACATAAAATATTGATGAAATACCAAGAACATAAAGCCCTAAGTAACGAAATCACTCCAGGATCTTTGGGAAAGAAATCACTCCTGATTAGTAGATAACAAATTTAAGTCAGTTCCAAATTAGATTTTGCATTATGTAAAAATTAAGTACCTAGTCCTAATTTTCCCTTAGGAAACAGAGCTGGGGACCTACATTCTCCATCCAGGCTGTAGCATCTTAAAGGGTGTTCCACAAATCCACAAGCTAAGCACTGTTCTGGTATTACAAAGCAGGGAGTGATGCAAACAGGACTGTGGCCAAGACACCTCCCATGCTGAATCCCATGCTGAAGTGGCCAAACAGAGCCTGCAACTTGCTTTTCCCATGCAGCACCAGGGACTTGTTCTGTGAGGAAATGTAGAACTGTTCAGTTTTTTCCAAATGGAAAGATGCTAGTAGACACTACATATATTTAATTTAATATTATCTTTTAAAGCAATCACATTGGCAGAGAGCTTATGCCCTCAGTCCCTTCTTCCCAAAAGCACATCCTCTCTTATGAAGTTGCAGATTATTTATGTAGAGAGGTCCCCCACTCTCCTGACTCCTGTAAGACCACATTACTCAGGTGCAGGAAGTGACACAGCTTGGTGGCTACTGACAAGGAGCCTGCCTGGCTTTTCAGTAAAGTCCCTGAAGAACAGGTCTCCAGGACCACTGCAGAACCAAGGTCCCCCTGAAAGTTAAGGGAAAGCCACATGCTTTTCCACATCACTTGAGAAGCAAATTGGAGGTACAGTTGGACAGGTGGCTGGCAAGACCTGAACTCACAGAAAGCCAAGTGCAGGCCCTGAGGACATTTTTAGGTTAAAATCTGAATGAATATAAACACAACGTGCTATTTACAGCTGCTGAAGCTGTCACTTTCAGATCACGTTTTCAGAGGTAGGGACTTCCCTTTGTCTTATGTCTCTTTGGATATTTAAAGGACCTTTTTGATCTGTAAATATGTGTAAAACGAAATACATGTTTTCACTAAATGCTGCAGCCAGTGAAATAATGGTTTGTTTTTAGTTATTGGAAGAATATTTGAGGAATATCCTTAAACTGTTATGAACCACTATCAGGACTCTGCAATGTAAATCTTAAAATTCTGTGGAGAATTAGCGGCAGGAAGAAAATCAAACTGCTATCTGTGGTGCGGTTTGTGTTTGTGGTTTGGTTCTTTTAAAGGTGATTAAGAAAAAAAATCAGTAGTCTGTGTTAAAAAGGACCGTTGGGAGTAAAGAAATATCTGGAGGTGGTAACTCTAATTTCTAAAATGCGAACACAAATGTACAACCGAGAGCTCATGCAGTCTCTGTCCAAGCAAGCCGCCAGCTAAAGATAAATAAATTACCCATGCAAGTTCCTTTCAAAGTGAGTAAAGATGGCCCTAATATATACAATATGGCCCTAAGTGAACTGCACCCACCTAGCTAAAATATGTTGTTGCTGATTGATTTTGGGGGGGGTGATGTAATTTTGCTTCACAGGAAAAACACATCTCATTTGACAGAGTGTAACAGACTGCTAAAGCACTTGGTAACCCTTGTGATCAATTAAAGGTCAGGACGATTTGGTAAATTATTAAACAGGATGAAGAAAGAAAAGACCAGCAACTGTCAGATATATTCTTTCACCCAGAAATATACTACCTTTATCTTTCTTGAAATCATGTATTTCACTATTATTATTATTATTGCTTCATTATTAGATAATAAATCCTTTCAGCATATGCAATGCTGGGGGAAAATACCATCCACATGCTAATAAGAGCAGTAGAAAAAGACCAGATAAATGTATAACATCTTAATAAAATCTGTCACTAGAATCCATCACTCCTTCTGTAATTAGAAGACAACTAGAGCCTGAATACAGCAATCTGATTCTTGGGAAGGTACCATTGTACTGAAGTGACTCACCTTTTGCTCCATATGTAAAATTTAAATGTGGGGGGTTTTATAGTTCTGAAAACAACCATTTATTGCAAGTTCACATTTGAATTACATTAACAAGTAGAGATCCAGGTAGGAAGCAGATCACTTTAGGGTTTTTAGGTTTTTTATGCGTGCACTTTTGAACATTTACTGAAGCAAGACCTTCACTAGAAACACAGATTTGCAGGAATGAAATTCTCATGTACAGATTGTTTAAAATTTGCTCTGAAAGAGAGGATATATTTTTGCTTAATCTCTCTTTTAATGTTCTACTTTAAAGGGATTGTTAATCTAAACTTTTGAGCAGCCTTTTGTTAGAACCCACTTAGGAGTATAATTTAATCTCAAGGATTTACGAGTACTGGTCTCATTAAACCTAACAAGAGTTACATACATGGAAATTGTGGTGCATGAGGAGAAGAATATCCCTTCTTTTGCATAATTCCCCAGAACACTGAATGAGCCCCTTGTGCAATGTGTGATATGGCTGCATGAGTCAGGGGGATGAGGCGTGGTGAGACCTGGGTCTGCAGTGTGTTGGTGGTTTCAGGGTGACCATTATTAGAAGGGATCAGAGGACAATTTACAGCTGAACTCTAAGCGCTCCATAGAGATCAATATGGTACTAAGTTCTCCAAGGCAAGTAGATTTAGTATCAGTAAACAGGAGTCCAGAAGCAATATAAATAGAAAATGCTAATAAGCTACTGTGTTGCTGAAATAAAGAAGAAGAAAAAATCTATTTCCAAAGACTTGAGCCAAAATCTATTTTAAATGTTTTTCTAACAGCCCCAGCATGTTTTATAATAGCAACCTTTGCTTTATAGAAACATGTTAGGGTGATACCTTCATGCCGTACCAGCTTTTCCTAGGTCTATTTTAGCAACATATTTGAGTTTATTCTTTTGAAGAAAAGCAGCTGTCCCTAGTTTGCATTTACTTACTGAGGTTTTTTACTGTTACTCCATTTGGCTGGTGAGTGTCTCATCCGTATAAGCAGCTCTTGTACAACTTCCCAAAAATATTGCATTTTTCTGAGTCTCTCCACTTCAGAAACCTAAATCTATGGCCCTGTAGCCAAACATCACAACACGCTGAGTATGGGCTGAATGGTTTGCCTGGTGACAACACCCCTTCTTGGCTATACTGGTGCTGGTAACACCTCCTGGTACCCTGTTTGTTCTTCTATAGCCTAGCATGACTAATTAGGATAATGGCTTCAAGGTTTTGCCTACAAAAGCCTAAATCTCTCTTTAATTTATTTTAAATGAACTTAATGGTTTCTGGCAGCACTCTGCCTTGTAACGCATTTCCTCTATTTTGATCTTTCCCCTGCAGACGTATTTTGCATTTGCCCACATTGCTGTCACTGCCTCAGTCACTGAAGGATGCACTGCAGTGCCTGGTGTCTTTGTTGCACTTGCACTGTCCCTAATTACTCTTTATGTCTCAGTTGTCAACATTATTGGTGAACTTGGATGCTTTAAAATTGATAGTTTCCTCCAAGGCAAATTAAGTCAGTCAAACCAATCAATAAGGATAACTGTATAATGAAACCAGAGGGACTTCCCTATAAATCCTTCCAGATGGAGTATTTACCATTTACAGACATCCTGTTTTAGAGTGATGTCGTTATGGAAGTTACCCTGTTCTATTCCCCAGTTCCTTATCTCAGATGATGTGAAAGTCAACTTGAAATCATGTATTGGGTTATCCAGGTTTCAACTGGGATAGTGTAATTTTCCTCCTAGTAGCTGGGAGGGTGCTGTGCTTTGGATTTAGTATGAGAACAACGTTGATAACACACTGATGGTTAAGTTGTTACTCAGTAGTGTTGACATTTATGTCACGGAGTTTTCAGTGTCTCGTGCTCTGCCAGCAAGCAGGTGCACAAGAAGTCAGGAGGGAGCATGGCCAGAACACTTGACCCAAACTGGCCAAACTGATATTCCATACTATAGAAAACCAGTATATAAACTGAGGAGAGAGGGCCAGGAGCTGCCAATTTCTGCTCAGGGATGGGCTGGGCATCAGTCGGGTGGTGAGCAATGGTACTGAGCACCACTTGCTTTTTTTTCCCCTTGGGTTTTATTCCTCTCTCTCTTTTCCATTTTAGTTACTATTATTGTAATTATTATTTCAATTGGTAAACTTATTATCTCAACCCACTGGGGGTGGGGAGAGGTTGGGAAGTGAGCGAGTGGCTCACTGTAGTTGGATTCTGGGGTTAAACTACAACAAGAGGCAATTTCCATTCAGAGGACCAGTCCTGGAGGCGCTGCAGGTCTTCTGATCCTCTCCCCAGAGTTGGGCTTATGGCAGCCTCAGCAGTGCCTGCATTAGGGTGAACTGTGTAAGGTCTCCTACAGCCCTACGTCACCTTGCTGGCACACTGAAGTGACCTGTGGCATGGCCAGTCCCACAGCCTCTGGGAGACTTGTGGGATAAGTGTGTCTCACAAAGGCCTTTCCTATCTGCTCAGGAAAGACTGTGTGCAGGCAGGAGCTATGCATCTGTGAGGGAAAAGCCAGCTGAGGTAATGATTATGTATGAAGATTATGACTTTATCTTCATGCATTTATACGAGGCCACCCACTAGAACATGTGCCATTTGTAAACACCAGTTATAGTGTCTGTAACACTTTGATCAGGAGTGAAGACTTTTGCAATTTTTTTAGCAGTTGACATTGGTGACACAGGAACACTGGTTTGCCTTTCTGGGAGTTGAGAAAAGAGTTACAAATTCCTCAGAATTCATAATTATAAAAATAAAAACTGTAGATGAAGCTGCATAATGGGCAACATGGTCATGCTCAGCCTCTGTGAATGACTGAAGGGAGCAAAGAAATTAGCAATCAAGTTGCTGGGAGAGATAAAGAAGAAGTGGGGCTGGAAAAATGGATTTGTGGGTTGAACGGAGAAATTTAACTGAAACTGTCAAACTCCAGGAGTTATTTTTTTGGAAACTATGCTGAAATTCAACACCGCTGGCTAAAATCCACCGGTATCTCTGTCTGGATCAAACTAGTGGTTGAAAGAAGCACAATCCTGTACACCACCTGTATGCTCCACAGATATTCTGATGTATCAGGACAAAACCTGCCAGATATGCCTCATCCATAGCCAAAAATGTATTACATTTACAGCTTTTATAGAGTAGGAAAAAGATCTGGAGGGAGGCCCGACTGCTGACAGTGGTATAAAGGTGTTAGGTCCGGACTAAAGCATTCCTGAGAGGGAGAGCATGTGTTCCTCAGGTTCTATGTACCAGCAGCAGCATGGTGGGATAGAGGGAGCCCAGACGTGACAGCCACTGTGGCTGAGACCAGTGTCAGCCATCAGCACCTCACTGACTCCCAAGGTGATGATACCCTGACCATCAAGTGCCACATAGCTGTCACCAGAAAAATGCATAGGGGAAACAGAAGCAGAAGTTTTGATATTCAGGTGCTCAGTAAAGCTGGAGTTGGGGAAAAAAAAAAAAAAAAAGAAAAATTCCTTTTCTATGCATCTTGAACATCTCTTTTTTCGATTGCTACAGGGCAAAACAAGAAGTTTGGCAGTTGTTCCCTTTCCCTTGTAAAGTGGTCAATAATTTACTTTGCCTTCTGGTTTATCTTAAATAGTGCAATGATTCCACTCTTTGCAATTTCATGCTGCCTCTCCTCCACTGACCACCAATGGAATATAATGTTGAGACCATTACTAAAGAGAAGAGCATCATAGCCAGCAGGGTGAATTTCTGCCCACTGAAGGCAGACCGGCACCCACAAGAAGAAAACTCCTCAGAAAACATACTGCAAGCTAGAAAACATGAACAGCAACAAAACTTTCAGGATACAAAACTTAAATACAAAACGTTACGCATTAAAATACACAGAAATAGTCATAGCCAACAAGTCAGAGGGAGAACAAAATATTTTACTAATTCATTCCCAAATTACTACTTTTAACTCTAATGACAAAAAAAAATCACCCATGAGAAAAAATCTGGTGCACTGCCCCCAGCCATACAGTATATATTAAGACATAGATACAACAGACAGAAAATTGTAACACTGCACTTTTGTTTCCATCTGACAACACACACAGTCAATTGAGAGCCACAAGAAATTTTGCATTTCATTCCTTTGCCGGAAATTTACTTCCAGACAAAACATCAACAATCCTAAATATGCAAAAACGGTTCTGCATCAGATATAAGAAAGTCAAATAAAAGAAAGCTACCAAGAACAGCAACCGTCTTGTAAACTATCAGTCAATGTCAATCGAAACTTTTGGGCAAAAAGACTGCTGTTATTGAAGTCTTTGTCCTCAGAAGAGCACTTTATGACTAAATGGTAGGGGCTAATCTTCTGCAGTCATTTCATGTGCAATATAGGATCTTAATACATAGTTCTGGGAGTGCTGCCATGAAGCTGCCTTTGGGTCAGCACAGCAGCAGGGCTGTGCCCTCCAGAATGGCACACACACTGCTCAGGAGACCTGGTCAAGCTGCAGCCTCCTTTGTGCTCTCATGGGGAAATAAAAATTAAACCAGAAAACAATATTTACATTTGAAGTCTAGTCGTTCACATGACAGCAGCTAATATCACAATGTGTGTGAAAATTAAGCGTGCTACAGAAACAGGGTGCAGGGGACCTCTAATACATGACTTCCCAATCAACTATGGTTGAAAGAAGAAAGCTTTACCCAGAGGTAGGAAAATATGAGGAAAACACCAAACCAATCACCACAGGTAAAGTCTGAGGTTGCATTTCAGGATCTGGGATGGAAATGGGAAAAATATTTGGACTCCAGACGTGGGGGATGAATGTGAGTGGAGCATCCCAGGTGCTGCTGTTGCAGGTCTTTGAACTAGATGTTTGAATTTAATCTTAAAACTTCCTTGCTTCAGTTCCATGAATGAAAACTTAGCTGAAAGCCATCCTTTCCTAGCTGTCACCCCCCACTGTGACTGTAGAAGGATAAATGTTCCAGAATTTTACTGTGGCTTTAAAAGGATTTTAAAAATACACTAAGTCAAAGTAGCACTCGAGGGACTTACACTGGGGAGCAGCAGTCCCATGAATGTATAAAGAGAAGGCTAAAAATATATAGATAAAACATAGCTCTGCTTTTTGACGTGCTAATCTGCCCCTAACAAGAAAAATACCTTGAAGAGCTGCAGTCCTACTGTGAAGTTCCCCCCTTCATTATTGTTTTGCAATAATGAAAACAGTGTGTGTGTCACAAAGGGAGATATTTAACTTTCCATCTCAAGGTCTCAAATACATTTTTTCTTGTTCAAGGCAGATTAGCAGTTCAGGAAATAAGCAGGTTTCCTAATCTACATTATTCTAAGCCCTGCCATGTATGCTATTTGAGGTGTCTTCTTCAGGGACTTCCAGATACTTTGCAGTTGTAACTTTGCTGTCTCACACTGTAATATCAGCTCTTACAAAAATCAGCCCTTCTCCACATGTCCACATTCTCTGATCTGACACTGATGTTTCTCTTGGAAGGCATCTATTGATTTATGAATGGAGTTAGTGCTTCTGAATCTTGTTGCTCATTGATAAACTGATATATAACAGGTTTATTTCTGGTAAACAAATGCTCACCAAATCTGAGTAGATTAGGGAGTTTTTAATTGATCTACAAGTATGGGCCAAACATGCCAGACAGTTTGATCTGGATGAATAGGGGAGTCTAAAGCTGACTAATAGAGAACTATTTAGTGCAATCCCAAATCACCCTTGAGAAAGGATACTGTATTGATTAAACTGCTTCTTGGGTAGATTGAAGCTATGTCATATGAGTGAATCCAAATGGTGACATGGCTGTTCCAGAGTGAGGCTGAAGACAGACAGCACGATGGTGGCCACCTGGGGAAGGTGCTCCACATCCACAAGTGAGCAAAGATATGAAGGGGTGGGAAATGCCTGTGTCCTGCTTCCCCAAAAAGTAGTCATGGTAGAACATCTGCGATCACTAATTGTGGCTATAATGGATCTACGTACTCCATACTCACAATACTCCCTGATCTTTATTTTGCAATTTATCTCAATGAATCACCATATTGCACTCTGAAATAAGTTCCATAATTAGTTTTCCATCAATTTTTCATTTAGATGTTTTGAAATACCAGCACTGCACAACTGGAGCTGCAGGTTGTCCTGGCAACACATCGAAAGATCAAGGGCTGCCAATACTTTGCATATAGTATGTATGGGGATACTATTTTTTTGGGGTGATACATACAGCTCTATGCACTGTGGTGCAAAGTACAGATAGTTCTTTGGAAACTACGTCTAAGCTTAAAATAAATACCCATAGAGAAATAATAATGATGAAAAGAAAAAAAACATCAGTTTGATCTTCCAACTTTTGAATGCTTCTTTTTCCCTTGTTCCTGCTTACGTGATACATTTAAGAGATTCTTTAAAATAGTAAATTCAGGAAATAAAGCATTGTATCACACACAAAAAGCATTTTATCATGCAGAAATACACAGACTTTCACACTGTGTGACAAGCTCAAATCTGTCAAACTCATATCAGCAATTGATACCACTTAAACTAGCTATCTTAAGATAGTTGTTTGGTTATGCTGAAATCACTTCTCTGAATAATTAGATTTCTGTGAGCAGCTCCAAATTACTTTTCAGCTGTTTAAGTTAACTACTGATAAGAATATATAAAGCTGTAAAACTTTTATAAAAACTGAGTAAACATTTGAGGGGTTACAACCCCTGTTAACTCCCAGGGGTATGGTCCAGACCACTTGAACCTGTACTTTAGATGCTTAATGAGTCAGTCCTCACACAGCAAATGATTACATTCCTTTTGAAAACAGCATGGAGAGATAGGCGCCCATGATGGGCTCCACAGAAGGCTACCTATAACTTGTGACCCCTTCAGGTGTACAAAAATTTCAAGCACTCCTTGATAATAAGGATTATGGAGCACAAAAAAAAATAAAATATGCAACATATGAGTCCCTTTAGCTAGCCCTATAATGTAGCTATTTACATGAAAATTAAGGAAAGAAATCTTCTTGCTATCAGGCACCTTTTTTTGTACTATCAAAAAAAAAAAATAAGAGACTTGCTAGGGATCACAGCCTATGAGTTAAAAAAATTCCCAACACTCACAGCAGATGTAGCATTCAGAAAATTTAAATCTTTTTCTAACTAATTCCACTCACTTTGTGCAAATGGCAATTTTTGGAGACACATAATATGGATGGATTATTTTAGGAGAAACAAACCAGTAGGAATAGTAAATTTAATTTACTTTTGAAGTAGGAAAAAAGTAAGATTTACTGAAAAACTTGTCAAAGGAGAACGTTAGGAACAACAAATATGCTGAATTGAAGAGAGGTCACAGAATCACAGAATATGCCAAGTTGGAAGGGACCCAGAAGGATCAATGAGTCCAACTCTTAGCCCTGCACAGGACCACCCCCAAGAGTCACACCACGTGCCTGAGAGCATTGTCCAAACCTTTTTGAAGTGTGTCAGGCTTGCGCTGTGACCACTTCCCTAGGAGCCTGTATTGGTAGATCTCTGAGCAGCACTGGGTGAGGCAGGTTGGTTTTGGTGCTGTCTGGTGTGCTTTGAAATGGTGAACGTAGCAAATGATCAATATAGCAAAGCTGAAAATAATCCTCAAGATAAATACTTCATGAAACAAACAAATCTTTGCTGCTGAAGTGGATTGTTTTATGTGATGTATTGTTCATAAAAATGAACACATGACTGTGTTCAAAGCTGAGCCTGAAATGCCTCAGAGCATCTGGACAAGAAAGAAGTAGTTAAACAGCTACATCTCTACAAGTATGGTTGTAGATATAAGTATGCTTCATATCAGTATAGGTCTTCTTACAGGGAAAATGAATCAGCAAGTACAGTATAAGATAACTTTATCCTGTTAGAATTGGATCTCTGCCAGAAAATATACCAGTTTGATCACAGCTTCCTTCCTGGAGCTCCTGTTGTTCCACCACTACACATTTTTTGTGCATAAAATACATCCTAAAATCCAATACATCATAGAAAACCTTACTTTAGAACTTCTGAGATTTCTGTCCAGATGATATTTCCTGAATTAAAGCCTTTCTTTGGTCAGATGGTCTAAGCAAGAATAGCAGTACTTCTGCTTTGAGGCTTATGTTTTTCCCATGGAGCTTTACTGAGCTATGATACATGTGGTCATGCGGTTCTTCCTTGTAACTGCTCAAAGAAAGAACATCCTATTATTTGCTCCCTTCTGAAGGATCATCAGTGTGATCAGGATTGTGACACATTCATTTAAAAAAGGAGCTATGCCACATATTGCAGTACATTCCAGGAATGGTGACCGTGAATTGAAGGCTGACTTACAAACTTGGATGCATTTTGTAACAAACCGTTAGTTCTACCTCCCCCAAACCCAACATCTGAGTTCTTGAGTTAATTTTTTACAGTTTAATTTAAGCAGCTTCATTTGAACAGTTAGTTCCTCTGTTTTTATGCCTATTTCTCCCTCATTCTAATTGCTTCAGCAAACCTCCTTCCCCTCAACCTCTCCACTGTCCCAATCTTTCTACACTACCTGCTTCCACGCTTTCTGTAGTCCTCAAATATGCCTGTTCAGGTTTTCTCTACAAGTCATCTCTACAATCTTCTTCCTCAAGTAGCTCTCAAATGACAGTCTTAATGACAGGACTGCAGAACAGAGATATTTCACCTTCCTTCTTGAGAAAAAGTGGACCTAAGAAAGTATCAAGCAGCGAATTCCAAGGCAAACCACCAGGGTTCATGAAATCCAGCATAAGCAGTCAGGGTTTTTTCTGTCATCGATCTTCTCAGAATGATAGGCTCACAGAATCCAAGGGCTTCTGTACAATCCTGTCCAGTCCTTAAGTGACTTCTGGAATTAAAATGACCCAAAAAGAATGAAAAATATTCCTTCATTGCAATGTGCCATAACCAAAAGAGCACTTTTCTCTATATTGTTCAGCCATTTGGCTGAAATCTGCAGAATTCCAGTTTGGCTGATGACAATTGTTGATTCCCTTTGTTTCATTCCCATTATTTGAAGGGCATTGTTGTTTTCAGTGTCATCTAAACATAACTGGCCTATGTTGTAATTAAACTTTGATCAAATTTTTAATGGGATCTCAGAGGAAAACAGTATTTTACTAACATGTATTATTCTGCATGTATTAATCAAGCGAATTCTTGTTTGAACTGCCGGAATCTCACATAATAACTACTCTTCTCCATTGTTAATTAGCAGAGTAGAAAAATGATAGAATCTGTTTTCACTGAAATAATACTTTTGTATCCAGAATATTCTGAAACTTTTTGTTTTATTTTTAAACTCTGATTCATTTCGTTTCAGAAGTTTAACCTTTCCTGAGGCACTTTACTTAAAAATACAATATCCCTATATGCAAAAGTAGTCCCAAACAATAACAAAACATACATTTATGGCATTAAGTGCTTGACTCACTTAGGCCAGCTGTCCCTTATAAATTATCATTAAATAGCACTTTCATGAGTATTGTCATGAAATGTAAGTCAGCATTTTCATCAGAAATCTGGAAGATCTGAAATCACCAACTGTGACACGTTCCAATGATATAAACATTGGCCAGCTGGGAACAAATTGTGATTCAGGTTAGTCACATGGAATATGGTAAACAGAGCACTTGGTAAACTGAGTCTACCTTAAAAAAAAAGAGCAAAAGAAAACAGACCCCACCCCTAGACCTCTAGGGACAGGGAAGCTTGCAAAGCAAGGACCTGCAGGGGGAAGAGACTTCACCTGAAGCCTGAGGTGCCCTTGAAGAACCACTTCACTGCAGTTCTGTAGTACTGAAGAAGAAAGACCCAGCACATCAGGAGACATGCTGGAAGTGAGTACTGAAGAAGAAAGACCCAGCACATCAGGAGACATGCTGGAAGTGAGTAAAGCAGCCCCATGTGCTCCCTGTGTAACAACCAGTGCAAGTAAGAAAAGGTGGAGGGTGATACTAGCAGGTGACTCTCCTGAGAGGTACAGGGGCATTCATTTGCGCCCATTGACACTCTGTCTGGCACTGTGGTGAATTAACACATGGTTACAAGACCGGTGCCACAGCCTTGTTCTTCACGAGTAACTGCTCCAGCCACATCACCTAAGTGGCAGAGAGAAAGTCACATTAGAGACCACCTAAGGAACCTGAAGGTGCACAAGTCCATGGGACCTGATGAGACATATCCACAACTCCTGATAAAACTGGCAGATGAAGATGCTCATGAAGTTCAGCAAACTCAAGTGCAAGGTCCTGCACCTGCATCAAGGCATTCCCAAGCACAAATACAGACTGCATAGAGAATGGATTGAGAGCACCCTTGAGGAGAAAGACTTTGGGGTGCTGGTGGATGAGAATCTCAACATGACCCTGCAGTGTATGCTCACAGCCCAGAAAAGCGACTGGGTGCTGGGCTGCATCAAAAGAAACTTGTCCAGCAGGCTGAGGGAGGTGATTTTGCCCCTCTGCTCCACTCTGGTGAGACAGCACCTGGAGTACGGTGTCCAGCTATGGGGCTCCCAACAGAAGAACAATATGCATCTGCTGGAGTCCAGAGGAAGCTGCAAAAATTATTAATTAGAGAAATGGAACACAGTTGGGATTGTTTACCCTGGAGAAGAGGCTCCAGGGAGACCTTCCAGTACCTAAAGGGGGCCTACAAAAGAGATGGAGAGGAATTTTTTACAAGGACAAGTAGTGATAGGACAAGGGGGAATGGCTTCAAACTGACACAGAGCACATTTAGATTAGATGTGAGACACTCTAACAGGTTGCCCAGAGAAGTTGTGGATGTCCCATCCCTGGAAGTGTTCAAGGGCAGGATGGGGTTTTGAGCAACCTGGTCTAGTGGAAGATGTCCCTGCCTGTGGCTGGGGGTTTGGATCTAGATGGCCTTTAGAGTCCCTTTCCAACTCAAACCATTCTATGATTCTATAAAATAAGGCTACTAGAATACATATTGCTGGGGTTCACATGCGGCTCACATTTTTAGAAGGAAGCTGAAAATTGCCAAAGTCTAGAAAAAAACCCTAATCTACCTTATACCTTTTTCATAGATATAGAAATGATTCCTTACACCAAAAAATTAATGTTCAGTCTCTATAGGTTATAGCTTCTTTCTTCTGAAATTAATAAGTGACTTGGTTTCAGTAAGATAAGTTATCCTAACATGAATAAAATATCCCCAATACAGACTATAAGACACATCACTTAAGACACAGCAAGAAACAGCTCCTGGAAGCTCAAAGGACACACATCAAAATTAGAAATTAAGCACATTTTTAAACAGAGTAGGATTAATTGGGAAAAGAACTATACAAAGCAGATTCTTTACTTCTTGTAGAACATGTAAGGTCGTGCACTTTAGATAATAACAAGAATACTTTCAGCTATAAGCTAGAAATGACTGAGGAGAAAGCTCATTCCATGTTGGTCGATGTTTGACAATGAGCTACCAATTTGAAAAAAGGCAAACACTTCCCTAGAATGTATCAGCTCAATTATTTCTAGTAACGATGGGGGAAGTATTAGTACAGTGCTGGTAAAGTATTACTAAGACATCACTTCGTTTATTATGTATAATTATGAACGCTTGTGTTCAAAAAAGATTAACTTGGGCTGGAGCAGCTGCAGAGAAGGACTACTAGGATGATGAGAAGAATGTAAAATGTGTCACAAAAGGAGACAGAAAGAGCTTTTCCTGTTTAGAGAGAGGATAACTGCTATCACTAAATATCACGGGGTTGTTAAGGAGCTGTTTAAGCCAAAGGACAACCATATTATAAGAACAAAAGGTTTTAACTTGAATAAATTTACTCTAATTTAGATGCTTTTTAATCACTAGGCAAATGAAGCATTGAAACAATTTTGCAGTAGGAATTTAGGAGAAAAATCACTATAACCAGCTTTAAGATGGAGCTTAAATCCACAGACATTCAAGATGCAGCATCATTGTTGTGTCTTCTGCAGCACCAGGGACCAGAGCCAAACTGAAAGGTTCCCTCCTGGGGATGGTTCACTGGCACCACAGAGGTCAGGTGTCAAAATGGGCCAAACCTCCCCAAACTGCAGAGCCTGCTGAAAATAGCCTCGAGCTTAAATTGTGATCAAGCCCTGAGGTTGATACCTTGATAATTCATCTTCTCTTAAGGGAAAGAAAATTAAATCTGCTTACAGTTTCCAGGCTTTCTCCTAATGTCAGACATCCATTTTAAAAAACTTGTACTAATCACAGAATCACAAAATATGCTGTGTTGGAAGGGACCCACGGGGATCATCTAGTCGAGCTCTTAACCCTGCACAGGACCATCCCCATAATCATTCATTTATTTTTTCCAAAGCAATGCTCAAATTACACTGAAAATGACATAGTTAAGCAAATTTGCACCAATGTGCCTATACAAATAGGTAGTATTTAGATCATGCTGCCAAAAATAAGTGTTACCTGGATATCAGATGAGTATTCACTGTTTCTCTTGTACTTTATGTGAGTAGGAATCACTGCTTCTGCCACAAAGTCAAGTTAGTATTTATTAACAGTAGTTCAACTTAATGTTGTCTGACTTGTTTAAATAAATGCTGCTGCAGGTATCTTTTCTTTTTGCTTATGAAGCAATGAAGCAGTGCTTTAATAAAAATCTAGCTGCAGTATGGTCATATATTTTCTTCTCAACCCCTCCTGTTTTTCATAAAAGGTCATTTCATTACATTGGTTTCCTGAAATGCTTCAGATTTATTATTTGTCTTCAGGGCACGAAAAATACAAAATCTGCTTATGAAGACTCTAAGCTATTTTGCCTTGATTAGAATAATTTTTAAAGTACTTATATCTTCCTACTATGCTATCAGTTTTTGCTTTCTTGAATGCCATCACTGCTCTAATTAGATTGACAGTTTCTCACTTTGATATTCTGAAAACTGTAGGACTGTATTTTAAAAAAGCCCACTTCAATAAACAAATAAAATGGATGGAGATTTAAAGTGCAAGTTCCTCTGTGTTTAGAATTATTACTAAGTCTTCATGAATTTAGTTTTAATTCACAAATATTACTACTACTAATAATAATTCAAAAATAATAATAATTCACATGAACAAGGCTTCTTGTTCATGTGAAATTAGAAACAAGGTTTCTTGTTCATGTGGCTTGTACAACTCATAAAGCCATGCCTTCAATTATTTCCTTTGAAAATATCCACTTGACTGTGTCCCATTTTTAACGACTCCAGAGTTCACGTTTTTTCCTCTGGTGCAACTAGTTGCCTTCAAGATGTTTGGGGTTTTGGTTTTTGTGTGACAAATAAAGTAGTGGGAATATGGTCCATTTTCTTTTACTAGTAAAACAAGGAGGTAATTTTTTCAATTAAGAAAGACAATGAAAATAAAGACAAGACAGAATCTTTTGTTAGACTGTGATTCATGAAAGTGAGCACTACTTGAGTGAGGTTTTAAATGTTTTCATATTTGGGAGGGATTTTTTAAATAACTGGCATTGTTTTTGAAGATAATTTATATTTCATTTTATTTATCTGTAATGAAAGATCTAGTATAAGCACAGAAGCTCAAAATAAAGCAAGCCTCAAGATTACAATAGGTAGTACTCAAGAACCAAGACCCTCTCATAACCGGTCAGCAGATGCCTCTGTTGGAAATTGCAAATCAATTCAGTTCAAAATTAAATGCTTTTTGAGTCATTCCCTACAGACTGGAATTCAGCCTTTAAATACACATGAGAAACCATCAAATGTGAGTCAACAAAACAATGCATGAAAAGCCACTTGTCCTGGCGGGACTCTTCTACACCAGCTTTTGAGAAAGCACTTCAGAGGGTTTGCAATAGCACAAATTCCACAGCCAGCATAAAACCAGACTGTGTTAACAGTAACCTTTCCTCCTTTTTCTTACCCTGTGCCAACAATATGACATTAAATACAATTTCACTTAAATAAATTCACTAATTAAATAAAAAAAAGTTGCTTCCTGTAATTTCAAAGCTATGTTTAAAGGAAACCGTAGATGCGCTTTAGCTACTCCCAAGGCTGAAGCATGAAGTTGTTTGTTACCAAAACTGGACAATACCCTGAGTTTCTGAAGGAGAGAGCCAGGGTGAGACTCAGTGCAGGTGGAGACAATGTAGAAGTGCCTGTGCATGACTAAAGGGTTTTGGCTCCTCGTGGATGATGGAGGTCGGATCAGCCCATGGCATGGGACGCGTGTCCACCTTAGGACATTAAATCCCTGCATGTCACCAGCTGTATCCACCACACAGTGATGTCTAGTACCATCCAAGATGCTTGAGGTATCCAGAAGATACAAGACCTGAGGGGTTTCCTGTTCTCCTCTGGCAGGTGCTAGAAACAGGGTGATGGCATAGGGAATCTCCACTTGCTGCAGGTATATGGGTATGAATGGTTGAATCTGAGACCCAGCCTGACCATAAGGGGGCCGTAGTGGATATTCCTACTCTGAGATATCTGAATGCACATCCTGGCCCAACTGACATTTTAAAATCTCTTTAGGGTGACATTTTTGCTTGGGACTGTAATTAGTCAGTATCTGCCTTCCTAAAGACAAGGATAGAAGGTGAAAAATCAGGAATTCATACAAGCCCCAACTCTTTCTTCTGCAAATAGTTTATGTCAGAAGACAAAATTCTGTATTTCCTTCTTAAATGGAAATATCTGTAATTCAATTATTGCTTTACACTCAAAACTGAGTTGGAAGTATACCAAAATTCCCTAGGTCATTTTTCATAAATACACAATTTAAATTTCCATATTTTACTGACAAATGTCAATGTTGTAAAGCTCAGTCATAAAAAGCCAAACAAAATTAACTAGCTAAGAGCTAACCTTATCTTGTGCTCACGGAAGGGACAGGAAGGGCTCTTAACCAGCATGTGAGTTTTGTGAGCATTTTACTTAAAGGGCAAACACCACAGTCCATTCCTTCTGATCAGTTTGTAAATTCATGCTTTGGATATTAACTCAAGTAATTAATCAACCCCCAGTATCAACACAGGCTGGAAGATGAACAGATCTAGAACAGCCCTGATGAGAAAGACTTGGGGGTGCTGGTGGATGAGAGGCTGGACATGACCCAGCAAGTGCAATTGCACCCCAGAAAGCCGGTTGTGTCCTGGGCTGTATCAAAAGCAGCGTGGGCAGCATATCAAGGAGGTAGGGGATTCTGTCCCTCTGCTCTGCTCTCATGACACCCCACCTGGAGCACCGTGTTCAGCTCTGGGGTCTCCAGCACAGGAAGGACTTCAACCTATTGGAATGAGTCTGGAGAAGGGCCACCAAGATCATTTGAGGAATGGAGCATCTCTCCTATGAAGACAGGCTGACAGAGCTGGGGCTGTTCAACCTGGGGAAGAGAAGGCTCTGGGAGATCTTATGGCAGCATTCCAGCACCTAAAGGGAACCTACATGAAAGATGGAGGGAGACTACAAGAGCATGTAGTGACAGGATACGGAGGAATGGCTTTAAGCTGAAGGAGAGTAGGTTTAAATTAGATATTAGGAAGAAATTATTTACTGTGAGGGTGGTGAGACACTGAAACTGGTTGCCCAGAGAAGCTGTGAATGTCCCATCCCTGGAAATGTTCGAGACAGGTTGAACACTTGCTCAGGGGCTCTGAGCAACCTGGTCTAGTGAAAGGTGTCCCTGCCCATGACAGCGGCAGTGGAACTAGAAGATCTTTAGGGTCCCTTCCAACTCAGGCCATTCTACGATGATAAATTTACCAGATAGGAGCCCTCGGCTATGGGCCAGAGATACCACACCACCAACTTCTCTGTATTAAATGTCTAATATTCTTATAACCAACATGAAGCAGACAACTTTTTTCCTGTCAACGATTGCACGTTTCTAACAAACTTTATACATGTCTTATGATGACAGTTTAGAGCTTAAAAGCTAGATTTCTAAGGAACACCCCAATCAATTAAATTTAAAATGCTCCATATGCTATTAAATCAAAATCCTCCATAGCAAATGTTCTACTTTACAAAGTCCCTCAGTCTCCATGAACCAATCTATCCAGCCCTATAAGTTCCCCGAATCTACGTTTTTTATCTCTAAAGTGCTCATGACAATACCTTGCCATAACTGAATATGATAGATGTCTTTCAAAATTCCTCTGGATGAACAGCAGCTAGTATCAGAAAATTGCATCCTCAGAATTATTTTGCACCTCAGTCTGTCCTTGGAAACTGGGGCACCTGAAAGCATTGATGTATGTGAATGTCTGAGCCAGCCAGCCAAATTCTCCAAGTTACACACAGCAGAACAGAAGCCTCTAATGAAAGAATGCTCAGAAATAGGTTAAAGAGATCCACTTAGGAGCAAAGCACAGAAGAAAACCTTAAACATTCCTGGTTTTAAAAATGTCAAAAAATCCGTAATTTAATTACTAAAAAATGTTTCCAGGATAGAAAATGTTCTTGAATTTTACATATCCTGCTCAGCATATATCAGTGGAGGACAAATAAACATTTATTTGTTTCATGCTAAGCAAAAGTCCTTTAGATTATCACATTTATTTGATACATTCTTCAGAGCAAATATTTACTCAAACTTCCATTAGAACTAGCACACACCTCTTTGATAATCTCAGGGAAAACTGCAGCTAAAGCACATCCAAGTTTATTTTGGTTGAACTCTTGGCAGATTATGACTAAAGACTTTTTAAAGAGTCCATTACATCTTTGCCCTCCTTAAGCAAAGGTTATCACAAAGCTGCCTCTTTGAGTGAATTATGACCACTGGGTGGTCACTAGTGTCTGTGATATTACTTATTATATGTTCAGTGATAAATTTAAATCAGTAGTTAACAGGAGAAATCTCTACCAAGACCTTCATTATGGAATCTAAAAATAGAAAAATTTCATTTACAGGGAGAAAATTATGAGCTTAATGTATATATGTGCTGAGCAAGCAGATGGAATATTCCAACAAATTCACTATTCACATAAAAATTAAAAATTTAAACTTAATCCTTCTAAAAATTAAAACTTGAAGGATGAAACAGCTCTTAAAGATTATTTTTTTAATCTAGACATCGTTAATGCTCATATTCTTCATGTTAACAGCTAATGCTGTCAGCATTTATTGATTCAGCCATCTAATAATTACATCATCCTTCCAGTATGTCAGAGAATGTCAAGGTGACTGTGATGCCATATGACTGCAGTATGACTCCAGTGTCACAAAATATTTGTGTCACTAGTTTATCCAGAAACAGACATATAGCAAACCTCACAGTGTTAGAGGAGCAAAATACTGACTTTATTAATTATCTGCTATGTAAAATGTTTCAACACTTGCTGTAATGCTGCCAAAACAGCCTTGTCAAGTAATTGCTTAAACAGTTTTATTTCAATAAAATAGAGCTTAATAAGGGTTCTTTGGCCCAAATCGCATCTTCCCAAAACACCACAAGATTTTTCAACATTCAGCAATTCTATTTGATTTTAACTGCAGAGAAGGGGAGCGAGAGGTTGTCAGAAACCAACCAACTAACCAACCAAAAAAAACAACCAAAGAAACCCAACAAAACATCTGATAAAGATGCAACCACACCAATCATTCCCTACAAACAGCAGTTGCCTTCCACTGGTATATTCCTGAAAACTGAGATATTCGTTTTAGCAGACCTGAAGCAGATTTTTCTTGTAAACCATCTCTGAAAACATCTCTGATTATCAGTCACAACACTGATAACAGACAAGCAAACAGAGAAATCAACTGGTAGGACAGGTGATGATCAGGATTTAACAGAGGGCTCTTAGGCTCCATTTTGCCCTAAGCCTGAATTTTCACCACATATAATCAACTCCAAAATATAATGAATTGGCAGATATGGGGGAAGCAGCCTGATCACAACATTTGCTTGTCATAATATGCCAGAAATTAGTTTACAAACTTGTCTTCAAAATTACAATAATAACCGTTTCCCAACATCATTTCACATTTGCAAGGGGCTTCAACGCATCTTAACTGATGAAGTCCAAGAGCCCAGCCCAGTAATTTCAGCTTGAATGTGCTATCACCTCCTGATAAATACAAAATGCAGGGAAAATAATAGGCCTGGCACAACAGGAAAGTCGGGAGAAGGGGCCCTGACTGACTGTCACAGCACAACACATGACAATCAGGCATCACAGACACAGGCTTGGGACGAGAAGCTACATGGGCAGGCACACTGGCAGGGTGACGGTCATGCAGCCTTGGGAACATTTGCTTAATATATTCTCGAGGCATACACACACAGAATGCAGTTTTAAGATGGCCCTGAATTTCTAGGTGATGGCCCTTTTTCCCCTGCTTTGTTGAAGTTACCTCTGTTACAAGTTACCATGCAACTGCAGCCTGTCAATACAGTTGAATGTAGCTCTCAAAGCATAATGGCAGCATCTTTCAGAGGGGAAAGTATTTTGTTATTGCTAGGGCAATCAATGAAGGCTTAATTCATTTTTCCTTGACTTTTATGCACTATTATCCACATTATAATAACAGTCATGAACAGTAAAGATTGGGTTTTATTGTGCCAGCATGTCTGTACAGAATAATAAAGAAGAAAGTCCTTGCTTTAGAGATCATGCTCTAACTGTTGAGCAAGTAGGAAAAATGTTATTGTTAAGAAAATAATATAATAAGAAAATAAAATAATAACAAAAGAGAATTGAGTCATACATTGACATTTCTCTAATCAATGCCAAAAATGAGTAATTTACCCTTACAAAAACTAGAGAAGATGGATTTTAAGGCAAGATTTAGAATTATAAAATCATTGGAAAAGATCTCCAAGATCATCAAGTCCAACCTTTAACCAAATACTACCACACCCACTAAACAATATCACAAAGTGCCATGTCTACTCCTTTTTTGAACACCTGCAGGGACAGAACTCCACCACTTCCCTGGGGAGCTTCTTTCAGTGCCTAACAACCCTTTCAGTGATGAAATTTTTCCTAATATCCAACAAAAACCTTCCTTGGCACAACTTGAAGCTGTCACCCCTTGTCCTATTGCTAGGTGTCTGGCAGAGGAGACTGATGCCACAACACCCTTTCAGGTAGTTGTAGAGAGCAATAAGGTTCCCTCGAGCCTCCTTTTTTCCAGGCTGAACACCCTCAGCTCCCTCAGCCTCTCCTCATCAGACTTGTGCTCCAGTCCCTTCACCAGCTCCATTGCCATTCTCTGGGCACACTCCAGCACCTCAATGTCTTGTAGTGAGGTAGCAAAAATCCTGATCAAGTCACAGACTTTTACATTAGTTCCTTACTACATGCATTTTAATAAAAAATTAAAATGCAATAAAAATAATTACATTAAAATTCAATTATGCTCTAACTTTTCCCCATAACATTTTCTGGTCACCCAGGGGAAAAAAAATGGATATATATAAGACCTGAAAAAACATCACTGTTGAATAAATATATTTGCTAAATTGGACCAAAATGGGCCCCAACACTTCAATTAGCACTTTGGATTTGGCTACGTAAAACTATTTCTAAAGGCATTTTCTTGTTTGAAAATTCCAGGGACCCCTTTACAAGCACTGCCACACTGGAAAATATTCCTCTGCATCTCCAATGCAGTGGTCACCTCTGATCTCATCTGCAAAGCAGTAAGTGCTGCCTGTAGCATTAAACACTCACCTGCACCCACTATTGAGAGATGACAAATAGAAGAAACATTACACATGCCACTTCTATGGAGGTTCATTCTCCTTTTCAACCTCAAGAAACAGATACCAGCAGAAGCTACAGGTATATTTAAATGTTAAAGGCTTGAGGTATTTTACTGCCATCCTCCTAATGCTCCAAAGACATTGGAAATAAGTTATGGAGCAGACACCATCACTCACTTTTATGAATACTAAATTGTGGACTAACTCAGAGCTCCTCAAGAGATTAGGCAAAATTGGGTTTTGACATCCAAGAGCTGCTGCTGCCATGGCAGGGGTTATGGTAAACCTGACAAGTCCAAGGGTACCTGTAGAAAAAGGTAAAAGTTTTCAGGGTGATTGGATTGGGCTCAACCAGAAACTAAAACTAGGCCAGTTTAAACATTTTCTGTGTAGGCTCCCTCTCTGGTCAGCTTGTTCCTCCAGCCTTGGGGAACTTCTGTCTGCCTTATCCTACTGCGTTTTCTTCCTCAGCAGTTGAAATATTTGGGGATACAGTTCCTTGTCAGGTAAGCATGTGTAATTACTGCCTATGATAATGAATATATGTTGTGTTAACAAAGCTGAAACCGTTTCCATGAGGCACAAATGATAGTCAATCACTTGTAGAAATGGTCAACTTTTGACCATGAAGATTATTTAAGTAGTAATTAAACATCATGACACATACTTTGAAAGTTTTATCATCATTATGGTTTCCTTACATACCATTTGTAGGGGGAAGTACCTTAAAACTAAAGTCAAATGTAAACTTTCTTGACCAATGTCAGTTTGGCACCAACTCACAATTTAATTGACTGTTAACAAATTCTCCAAGATATGACTGCTATACAGACATTTTATCTTCCTGTTAATTGGTAATTATGCATTGGCAGAAAAAACAGTGTTTCTTTCCAATTATTCCAGAACTTAGTGATTATTTAAACTTTACTAATTAGCGGCAGAGGGCTGGTACATCTTCTGGGCAAATTGTATTTGATAATCCCCGTTAAAATATACATGGCAGTAGTTGACTTGCAAAAAAAAAAAGAAAAAAAAAGAAAGAAAAAGAAAAAAAGTGGCAGTTCAAAGGGTATTAGATACAGCACAAGGCAAACAGGGGCTTATTAAAATTTCTCCAACTGTTCTAATGAGAATGCCGAGGGTCATTTCTTCCCAGTTTACCATCTGTTTGGTTTCTGGCAAGTATCTCTGGTGTGAAGGGAGGGTCCTGGAGCCCATTTGGCTTGTCACAAAGTAAACTAGGGATCTAGAGCAATTTCAGTAAGTTACAAAACAGCACTTCAAGATCCGCAGCATGTATGTAGCTGAAAACTTTTCTTAAGAGCTGTCATTTACCGACTATTCCTTACTTTTTAGAGCTGTGAACAAGCACAGAGAGGCAAAGAGTGAGCAGGGGGGTTCAATTTTACAGGCTCACCTAACAAGAAAAAAGCAACAGTTGGCCCTTTTCCATCTCACAATGTTAGTGGGGGATATTTTCCTTTCTCTGTGAAAATCTGAAAGCAAAACATTGTCCCAGAAGCATCAGTGTTTGAACATAAACTGATGACAAAACCAAGTCTCTGAAAGCTCAAAACCACACCCCCCATCCAGGAGCAAGTGGGTGCCTCGGACGACTTCAAAGCACAGTCCAGACTGACAGGGCTGGGGCACATTTTCTGTGGTAGTCCCTGACACTGTGTGTGTCCTTCAGCCACCCAGCCACTCTCTTTCTTCCTTCTTCATCTGCAGATGAAACCAGCAGCAAGCACCATCAGCAATGACATCCACCTACAGTTACTCTTCCCTAAGGCTGCTCAGAGTCAAAGGGGATATGGGACCTGGAAACCACTTTTATCCTTTTCCCCAATTCCCAGCTCATACAGAGCCAGATCAAAATGATCCTTCATCTAAAAATTGAGAGGGGTTTTTGGGTTTGGTTTGCTAAGCAAACACATATGTAACCAAAATACCAAGCAGAGGATTATGTGAAGGCTGCCTTAATCCTGTCAAAAGGCAATAGAATATAAAAAAAAGAGAGTATAAGATAATTCACTTGGCATTACATTATTTCTGGTGATTGGTCTTCCCAGGATATCCTCTAGGAAATTTATTATTCACCATATTTCAAAGAACAGTTGTAACTATTTTAGTGGGAGTGGGGGTTTGGTTTGGGTTTCAGTTTTGTTTTGGTTTTTTTGTTTTGTTTTGGTTTGTTTTGGTGGTTTTTTTTTTGTAGTTCAGTTTTGTTTGTTTGTTTGAAATCTTCACAGTATAGAAGCAAAGAATTGCAAAAGAGGAAAGATTGCAATATGGTATTTCATCTTCTATTTTTTTCCTTTCTAGCAGATACAAGTTCAGGCACTAAAATGTTACCAGGTAACATCACTCTCTTAGTCTCTTATAAAGTACCCCACAGAGTTAAACAATAACTAAATTTCTTGAGCAGTTTACGAGCTCACAGTAGAATAGAGACATCTGCTTTAAAAGATCATAAACTACACGTTGTATAAACCTACACAGAAAATAAACCAAAAGCTTTCTGTTATCCAATTAGGCTTGTGGCAAAGCTTTCCAGTGTAATGAGAGCTTGGAATCCACTCTCTCTACTGCAGTAGAGCCTATGACCTTCCAAGAGGACTTTTCCAGTTTAGGTTGGAAGGTTAACCTGTATCCAAATGTTATCATGAAGCTATTTTTTAAGTCCGTGTTTATTATAAGGTAAACATCACTGTAGTAATTACGATTTTGCATAAAAATTAGGGGGTTTGGGGCTTAGCTATAAAGGCTTATGTTTTCCACTATAGTTTGTAAGAAACTAATTACATAAAGTTAAATATAATTTGTCATGTATTCATGATGTGAAAACCTACAAGGGAGTCAGAAAGCCTTGGGAAGAACCTGAATGTATGGAGATGCAGTGTGAGTGGCAGGTCAAAGGCAGGCTTTGATGTGCACAGCCCAGCACATCTGCCTGCTCAACCAGCCTGTCAGCCAGGATGATCCCGTGTAATGAGACAGATTCAGGTCCTCAGCTCACAGCACTCCTTATCGCTGCTGGGGGATTACGCAGTAATCTTCTCCTTTAATTGTGGAAATGACACCGTGCTCCTCGCTCTCCAGTGCACGTGGCTTTGGAGAAGCCAAGCGCTATTTTTGCACTTAGGCCAAGCTACAGAGCGGCACCCCTACCGCCCACCAAACCATTTATCCTTAGCCTCATTTGCAAACAATCATTCCCATCAAACTCACCACTGCATTTATAGCTTTCTAACATGTTTTTTTAGTACTCCTGCCTCCTACTTTTCTCTCATATATTTGGATAAATCAAGCAGTGAGAGCCCCTAAGTGACTGTATGGACATCGTGGCTGTATTGGAGGTTAGTCTCGGTGGGCTGATAAACCCCAGAGCACAGCCAGACAACCCAGGCTGTTGAAAAAAGCGCAAACACCAACAAGAAGCAGAGTGCAGAAGAGACAAGTGCAGAGGAAGGGAAGAACACTGACAGATAAAGAGATCCCATAGGAGTCCAAAATGTGTCTCCAGAGACAGGGTGTGAATAACACTGAGGGGTATCAGTGTGGCTTGTGAAAGGGGCAGACAGAGTGGAACTGCTCTTCAGCAGACAGTGCTGAAGGATGTGGAAATATTCCCAGGCACACCACACTGATCAGGAGAGGAGAGTGGAAATTATACTGGAGAGATGCAATAGAGGGTATCTGTTGTATCAGGGGACCTAAAGAAGAAGGTTTAAGTGTTTTAAGAAATACTTTTCTTAAAAGTTACATTTAAGGATCATTTCTTTGCTAAAGGATTCTCCCAGCTTGGTTGGTGAAGTTTCAAGCACACATTTACGTTTCACCTCGGTTCTAATTTTAGCTTTCCTGTTTTAGTTTTACCTTAATCTGAACCCAGACAACGGTTCAGCCTGGGACAAAACATATTTATGACCAGGTAAGTTACTAGGTAACTTTTATAACCAAAAGTTCCCATATTTCTCCCTAAAAAATTGTCAGAATGTTTCCCAGATAAAAATTTCAGCAAGCTTCAGTCTAATGTCAGTCTAATCCCAGAGAGGAATCCAGGAATTATTTCTTTGGCTACACAATATATTCTAATAAAGAAAGAAAACATAACCCTTAGAATTAAAGTATTTTATCTTTTTTTCTTCAAAGCTTCTTGACATGGTTAACTGTTATAACTGACAATTATTGTGTCTCCATCAAGTTAACTTCCTAAATTGTGTAATTAAAGATAATTGTAGCCACAACACATGACTTATAGCACAGAAGACAGATATATGTATGTTGGGAGACTTAATATTATGGGGCAGTCTGGAAGATTATGATAATCTAGCGTGACCTCCTGTGTAAGACAGACAAGACCATTTCAATGGTAATACTGCAAGGGAGAAAAAAATATTCTTCCCTGCACCATAAGCAACCACTATCAACCCAATTTCAGAATATTACTATCTCCAGGTTTTAAAGGCCCAGCTTTGCCACCCCCCCTCCATCTAATCTACGATAAACCACATAAATCTTTGAATCGAGGTCTCTGAACCTGACTATTCCTCGACATTAAAAAGCCATAATAATTTCCAGCAAGGTAAATCTAACTTGAGCATCACAATCACTTGCTGGAAAGGAGAAACAGCTTCTTTTATGATTGGAAATGATGACACAACAGATGGATCCCGGGTTTCTCGAGAAAGCGCTTTATGTTTTCTTCAGAAAACAAAACAATGTCATTCCCACCTACTATTTTACTAAACAACATATTAAATACTGTGGAGACTACTCTGTTTTTCTACTGTAAATGGTAGATTCTAAAATACTGTTAATTTTTAAAACTACCAAATAATTTTTAAAAGAGTATCATTTACATGCTAAATGTGTTTTGGAAGCAGCCAGCCTTCTCATCTCTCACTGCAAAGTAGAGATAGGAAAATTTTATGTGGTTCTCAGCCCTGGGAATCATCAGAACCTCATGGATTGAGCATTCATATAAAATTGAGTTTAAAAGCCATTGCCATTTTTCCTTCACTGTTTACCTTTTACTGTGACTTCAAAGACACTGCACGTGAGCATCATCTGTTATGAAACATTCAGACAGGGGTTTTTTCCATATATATACAAGCTTAGGAGGTAGCAAAGAAAAACAGCAAGATGAGACTTTTATTTAAAATATTTCATAACTAACAGTTGTAACACAACTGACCCTACAGCTTACCCACAGAAAGTTAAATAAATAAAAAAAAAAGGTCAGAGATGGCAGCTGTTTTTCCCTGACATAGATAGAGGCATGTTCAAGACAGAGCATCAGATCTCCCCAGGCAAGGTATTTGAGAAGTTGTATTGATAAGCAAAATGAAGTAGCTCCAACTCTGCATGAATGCTTTTGCCTCACTTTGGCTTTTGTATTTTTCCAGCCTGTAGGCTTGGAGCTCCTTCTGGATTGCAGAAAGCACATACCACCAGTTTAGTTGTTGGTTATCTTACAGTGGCTGAATGTAACACATCAAGAGCCAGAGAATGACCTTTGGCAAGTTAAATTGTGTGACATTCTTCCTGTCACACATCACGTTACTCTGACATTGTCTCAGTAAAACATCCACCGTAACAGCCCTGTTCTGTGAGTGAAGTTACAACTTTAGGGCAAAATACAAACATACTTTGTAAATGCGTAGAGGTATTTAGGTTCTTATTATTTTGCTTGATTGTCATTCTTAAATATTATCTGTGATTAAATACGACGTGTATACCTTGCCTAGTGAGTCTGCCATGCTCTTCCCAATGATGTGATACAAACACCCTTTTTATGGCACGATAATAGCTTGCCAGAAACTTAACCATCCCAAAAACTTCATATTGGTAAGTTCTTTCTGTCTTGCTTACTCCCTCAGATTCTATTCATCTTGCAAAGCGTACATTGGGAAAGGAGAAACAGCAGTACAACGTCTTCCAGAAAAGAGAATCTTTCAGTGCCCTTTGGTAAGACATGAAATACCTGTGCCAGCCATGCTCTTCCCTTTGAAAGGCTGAGCAAAAGGTTGATCAGTGGTGTTATTCACAGAGGCAAAGCCCTTCTCAAATTCTTCCTCAATACAGTTTTAAATAATGCCCTATTTACATTACATTCATTCATTTAAAAGCAAGTATATGTCTGCTGGATGACACTCAGATGCCCAGAGCACCCATGTTCTACATGCATTATAACAGAAGTAAGTACCACGAGAGCTTATTATGAAGAAAGTACTGAATTCTAAGCCTAACAGACAAATTAACATTTAAACATGCTACTGCAAGTGCAGTGCAGCTAGTGTCCCATACTGCACCTTCACCCTAGCTTGCTTGTTAGGGGTCACTGAGTTCCCCCAATTGGAGGAACATGGTTCTTACAATTGTTTGTAAGGATATAAAAAATGCTCCCGAATAACAAACTGTAGAATGTATAGCTGTCAATTAATTTCACAAACTTAGAAGAGATTTTTCAAAAATGTTTATCCTTAGCACGGCTGCTGCTGCTGGATGTTAAAGCAGAACTTGAAGTGCATAATAATTACACAAAGCCTATCATAGCCTTTTACTACAATTCTTTGTTTCCCTACATGGAAAATAATTGGTTGCATAAAACATCATGATTGGCACTCAGGTTTTAAGGAAGATGTTATTAAGTTAATGGAAAAAGTTGGTTGACATAAAGGAAAAGGAAACACTTTTTTCAGCCCAAGAACAGTTAGAGGCTTTGGGCTAAATGCTGTAGTTTATACAAAATGTCACACCATTTGGAAATGGTCATTTGGAACAATTTAAGTATTGAGGGTTTTGTCTCTTGATATTTATATAATTCAGCATACTAGTACCAGGACTGAGCAAAGATGAAGTGCAGGAAGCAACAGAAGCTGTCTAAAAACCACCACTGCCTTATCCCATTGACTCCCACTGTCTTCCATGTATTATTGATTACTCAGCCTAAATTAACCTGTTTCAGTAATTGTGTTGCTATTGATGCCCTCTGTACAAGCAACTATTCATTACCTTGGGTTGCAGAATGTAAATTATACTAGACTTACCAAATCCAAAAGCACTGGAACCACCAACACTCTGGGAAGCCTGAACACTGGTAGATGTGTAGAGCCCAGTTACCAGTAAGCCATCAAAGAAGGTACTTGTTGAAATAGTCACTGAAATGAGAGAAATAAAATATGTGTAAATATTTATAAGCATTACTTTAGATCCTATACACGTTCTGTGAGCAGGCTCTTGCTCTTGAATGAGATCCCATCATACAGTCCAGCAAATCCATTTAAATTCCCCCAATATTGAGGGTAGCTCTGTTACTTTAAATTGGTTCTTGGGAAGTTACTTTTGCCAGAAGCATAAAACTATGCTAAACACTAAATGCACAGTGAGTTAGTAAAATAATGCATTGGAATATATGGCTTGTAAGCAATTTCAAGACTTTAGAGTATAGTAAAAGCAATGAGATAATCAGGAGTATGGTACTGTTCTTTTTTGACCTAAATAGAGTACCAGGTTATGGTTATCATGCATATTATAGTATTACACACTGAAGTTGTGTGGGCATCTGAGACATTCCAGATTGTGTGTATTTAAATAGCTCAGGAATGTATCTTTAAGAGATTCTCAGGCAATAGCAGCAAACATCAAATAGCAACTACAAGTAACACTGGAATCTATATGTTCTCTGTTAGAATTGACAATTCTTGAAATATTTCATCACTTCTCATATACACTAATTCTCATATTTCTGGTATGTTTCAAATTGTATCTTTGTATACTTAACATCAGCTTCACCAGCTCTATCTTGGAAAGAAATTATCAAGTGAAAGCTTTAGGTTTTTTCTATTATATAAATGGAATATCCTCTATGCCCAGAACAACTTCTTTAATCCTACCTACTACAGTGTGCAACCTTTTTTGCTTCATAATAACCTCCTGTCCATTTTTTGTAACATTAGGTTGCATATCTCTGAATTGAAAATCAGAACTAGGACATTTTACCAACAAAAAAAGAATTAATTAGCTTAATGAAGTAAATATTCTTCTCTTTCTCTCTTCATCTTTGTGTGTCTATCATCATCCTTTTATACAATCTTTACCCATATTTAATTAAAGGTGGGTAAACTGCAAATCTATGGCCTAACATATAGGTGGGGTTTTTTCTGTTTTTTATTTGCATTATGAAGGGCAAAGAACCAGCAAGGAGATCTCCCTGGTGAACTCTTATGACTTGTAGCCTCATACACTGAAGATGCATCAAGGCCTCAGTTACCATGCTCATTCTGCTTTCATACTTCTATCCTTCCTACCCCCTTAACACAGAGAGTTTGGTGCTCGACAGGGATTGCTGTTAAGCTCTGTTCTCTCCCTAAATCACATTCTTCCTCTCTATATTGCTCTCTCTCGGTGGGAACATCATGAGCCAGTGACTGGCCAGGGCACTGAAGGAAGGTACTGCAAGGAGTCTGCTAAGACATTCATTGGTGATACACATTCAGCTGAGAAACAGTTGGTTTTTTAAATCCTAATAGTCATTTAGTGTTTCCTCTGTGGTACACATTTGGCTTAAACTTAGTGTTTAATATTTTAAAAAACCCATAAATATGTTGACAGTAGCTTAATTTATTTTGAGCAGAGGAGCAATATTTGCCATGTTTAATTTATTCTTCAACTCTTTAATTATCTTCCTTTCTTTGATTGTTCAATAGTACTCTGAATAAATCCTGAATCCAACTTTTCTGCTCCCATGATTCCAAATTTCAATGTTTTGCAATAGACACTTCCCTGAATTCAGATGCAGGTTCAGAGCCATATGCTCAGTTTTTAAGAAGAGGCCACTTCTGAAATATGTCAAAAGAACAGCAAAAGACACTAGATTTCTTAGAAAATAAAAGATGTATTAGGGAGTGTAAAAGAAAATCAAAAAAGTAAACAATGAATTTTTCCTGCATTTGATGATGAAGTGGTGAATAATGCATGACCTTTTCTTCCCTTTATGCCTTTAAACCAACAAAGAGGCAAAACATATGTTGAAAAGCATGCCTATGTGTTATTTTTGAAGACTTGGCAAAAAAGTCAGTGAAAAGCATTGATAGAAGGGCACCAGGCCAGTACTTTGCTGCCATTTTGTTTCCCTGTGGGGAAGCATCTTATTCCTTACTGGATAGGATATAATGCAAAAGCCTACTGTGAACAGGTGACCAGTTTCTCTGTGGGAAAGAAGTGATATTTCACAATGTCTGTATCTGACTTTGGACATATTTGTGTGATTGTCAACCCTCATTTTACATAAGCATGTAAGAGGTCAATTTTTATTGTTGAAAAATTTCCAACACAGTATGGCTCCCTCATTAAGCCTCTGGGAAGCTGCACAATGCCTCTAGCACATTTTTTAAAAACAGAGCACTAGGCTGTTATTATACACATGTCATATATTTCAGAATAATTTCATAGTTCTTCAAGAGGAAAAAAAATTAATCATGACAATCTCAGTGATGATTTTTTTTTTTCCTACCCACTGGTGAAATAAATCAAATTCCCATAAAATGGAAAAAAACCACACACCATGCCAAGTGATAATGTCCAAGAACAGGAAAGTTGTGCTAATGCACAGTCTGGTAACAGTACTGTGATTTTATGTAGGGAGTGGTGTTTGTTACTGAGGGCTCTCAAATGCCCCTTCTGAAAGCAATAAGAAGATTCCTCTGAGATTCCCTCCACCAAACTTTGTGTTTCTGCCTTTACACTGGCTCATGCCATTTGTAGTTGATGTCAAATATCTGGCTCTTCAGAAGAAAGGACCATTTCTGTGAGCTACCTGGACCAGCAAACGTCTGGCAGGGCACACCAGCACAGAGCACCCAGGGCTGGGCAGGCAAGGAGGCCGCTGGCACAGCCCCACCACTGTCCCATGGCACCCAACAGTGGCACCCAACCCACGGCAACATAGCAGTGAGTCTCCTCTACAAGTCCTAGCAGGCATTGCTCCATCCTGCTCAATACCCCTCTTTGAGAGGAGAATTTGGGTGAGCGAAGAAGCAAGGAGCCCTTCCTGTCACTGGGGACTGATCAGTAGGGCAGGGGAGATGCTGGACGCTGCCATCCCATACAGAGCAGCACCCTTTGCCAGCCCTCCTGGCTGCCGCACCAGGGCACGCGGGGATCTCCTCACACTGGAGGATGGGAGCAGATATCCAATGGTACAAAGGTAAGTAGGAAGCCTTCAACTGCTTTGAAATTTGTTTAGTAAGAAGGACTGAGAACATCTTCCCGAGAAATGCGTGTGAGCCGCATTTTTGTAACAACCTACTGATCAGGCAGCAGCGCACTGCAAATTTTAGAAGCAAAGCTGATAACAACTACTTTGAAAGTTGCTCAGCACTTCCTTCTATTTTCAGTTCCTGAGATCTTTGCCAGTTTTTACCCTCTTGGACTTTCTGGGTTGGTTTGTTTTTCATGCTGTCTGCCTCCCTTATTTAAGGGAGAATGAATTCCATCAAAACACTTTATTAATTTCTGAGATGGGATTAGAGGAAAATTTTTTGCCGTGGATGAAAAATTCCAGTGTCGTTTGCTTTCATCAACTCTTCTGCTCTGAAATGTGAGAGCTTTCCTCCAAGTTCCAGCAATTTATATTTTAGTTTGTATTATATTTATACACAGAAAAAAAGAAAAATCAGAGTTCACACATGCTCAACAGAGACATTTTCATTTTTAGTATCTAAATATTTCTGGAGATTCTGTCTTCATTTAGTACTCTTAGAGCACTCTGACTAATAGAGCTCACTGAAAAAACTCCCATGAAATATATTTTAGTCCATCTATATGGTTTGTTTGAGCAGACGTGTTTTGTGGAAATATTATTTCTAATGATGTTTTGATCTGGAAAGTTTCTCAGTGTTTTAAAGCAGGAAGTCATGTCTGCTGGTTGGAGAGAAAGGAGGGAAGAGAGGGATGTTTATCAAAAGTCTGAGCCTCCTGATGAGAATTCAGATTTTCAATTCAGAATCTCACTTCTCAAAAGGCTAAGAAATGTGCGAAATGTCACAAAAATGAAATTGCTCCTGAAGTTTGACCAGGACTATCACCAAGAACCTAATCTTAGGAGACACAAAAGTAGAGCAGACCCTAGGATAGAGAAGGTGGTGACTGGAAACCAAGTCACCCACTGTGCACTCTTAGTCCACCTTCTAAATAAGTGAACAGTGTTTGCATGATGGTTATGAAACACTCCTGTCCACAAAACGTGGATAGAAATATGTGGATTAGTGAATAAATTCAGCTTCTTTTGCAAAAGGAAATGGCTTCATGCCAAAAAAAAATAATCCTATGTCCTCCAGTGCTGTTTTGCCCCACCCTTCTTTCTGTGCAACGGTTGTGCTCCCAAACTGTGTTTCTGAGAATCATGAAGCCCTCAGTTCAATTTTCCATCAAAAAAAGCCTGGAGAGTTGTGGACTTCATCTCCCTGCATACTCAGCACACACATATACTGCTGTGCTCACCTGAAGTCACTAAAGAGACTGTCTCAGTGAGCACACGGGCTGTCCTCATCCTGTCAGTGCCACCATCTCTGGGAAGCTTTGGTGTTATTTCCTTGGGAAGGGAGGGAGGCAACAGCCTTTTCTGGAGATGCCTAGCACTTCCCACAACAAGTTTCTACGAGAGCCCTGGATTTGGTGCCTCCTGTGGGACAAGGAACAGCAGTGCCTCTGGCGATGCCAGGAGCTGACATGTCTCGAGGAGGAAGCAGGTCAGGAAGAAGGAGGCTGGCAAAGATGCTGCTGAAATTATACCACAGGTGGAGGCAGCAGCATAACAGGAAGGACAAAGTGGGGTTTAAACTGTAGTTATAGTCAGATATTTCCAAGAAACTTGTGCTATTTATATGAAGATCATTTTCACTGTTTCCAGTGTCAGATGCTACACATACTGCATACTATTACAGAAATCTATTAATCACTGTAATTAATTGCATAAAATTTGCCTTACATTCTCTCGAGGGACTGATCCACTCTCTGAAAAGGCAGATATATTTTGACTGATACTCAAAATACTCCAAATACTCCAAATATAGCCAATGCTAAACTGTAAGAGCAGAAAAACTTAGGTGGAAGGGGATCATCTCAGGAGATACCTGCTACTGACAGGTCTTACCAATTTTGGCTGCTCTTCAGCATCAGCTAAACATCACTAAGAGGGCTGATACATATAAAAATTAAACAGAATTTGCAGCCGTTGTTGATGACAGTCACAGAGTTAACAAACTTTAAGGTAATGAAAGGGCTAGATGTAGATGTATAGATATAACACATGACACCAAATGAGTGGAGATTTAACCGAGTTCAAGAACGAATCGATAAAGACAAAGATCTTTGATGCCCCACGTACTGAGTCCCACATACTGATTTACATGAGTCAAGACCTACAGCCACAGTATAAAACTGCCCTTTTGTATACCATAAAGAAAACAGGAAATAATTTTGGTGTGTGAAATGGAATCACCACAGACAGTGGACTTTCCAAAATGAGGCTTTCTTGCCTCAAAGCACTGAAAAGCATTTTTTTTTAGGTTCTTCTCAAGGTCAAAGCCAGTTCCTTATAAAACTGTAATATTGCATCATTGTACACCTGAGTCATGGCTGCAAACTTTCCTCTCAGGAAATAAATTACTTATACTGAAGCAATTCTTTTTGGTTTTTTTTTTTGCTTCACTCCTAAAAAAAATACACCAGCCTCCAAGTAATGCAAGTCAGGTGTGCAGTGGCACAGTTCAGAGAGGGCTCTGTCCCTTCCCAGGATACTGCAAAAGGAATGGAGACTAACATCAATACAGAAAAGACTGTCAACAACACACTGCATTCCCAGAATATTCTGGGCTGGAAGGGACCCACAAGGATTATCAAAGTCCAACTCCTCGCCCTGCATCGGACAGCCTCAAGAGTCACACCATGTGCCTGAGAGTGGCGTCATAAAAACACTTCTTGAATTCTGGTGGATTTAGTGCTGTGACCATTGCTCTGGAGAGCCTGTTCTAACACCCAACCACCCTTTAGGTGAAGAACCTTTTCCTGATATCCAACCTAAACCTCCTCTGACACATCTTCAGGGCACTCTCTCGGGTCCTGTCACTGGTCATGAGACTGAAGAGATCAGTGCTTGCCCCTCCACTGCCCTTCCTGGGGAAGTTGTAAATTGCAATGAGGTCCCCCTCAGTCTCCTCAACATAGGGAAGATCTTTGTCCCTTCCCAAGTTGCTTCCCTCATTTAGGCAATGGAACCTCTATGTTACCATCATGCAATGCCCAACACAAGTGACACGGGTGTAAACCCATCCCAGCGTGTAGTGCTGTTGAGCACAGATAATGTCAAGCCCAAATCCTTGAAATACCAGACCTCCCCTGAAAGGACAACAACAGATTAAATTGCTAGTAAAAAGAGAATAAGCCCTGATGCCTTATTTAAAGGTCCACTATTAAGACACCCCAGTGATTATCAATCTATAAATACTCAGGTATGAGTTTTACAGGTATGCATTTAAAAGAGTATGCTGATAAATTTATTTGTAAATGAATGGTGGAGGATGCATTGTTACAAGAATCCAGAAAGTGTATACATGTAATTGTACTCAGAACCTAATTACTAAAAAGACATTTTTAAAAGAGTAGTGATATATATGTTGACATCAAGCTAATTTTTTCTACTCACAGAAATACTTTGCTTTCAAAAGAACCCAAAATCTATAAATTTGTAATTATGCAGCTATTTCAAATATGAATGCCAGACAGATATGCAAGAACTGTATGAATCACAGGTCTACGCATCATCCAGCAAAAACAAAAGTAGAAAACCCACAGGATTCTTACTCATACTGGTTTTGATTTTCCTCAAGTAAGTGGAAGAAAACAAAAAAGAAAGACATTTCAGCATGGTTAAACAAACAGACATGTACTCTTACAACTGTGAAAGCATTCTCCCCTAGGTATTGGTTTCCTGAAGTCCACACCAAAGCACTAAATTCACAACAACACACCAATTAACTTTTCTTGAAGGTGCACAGAAAAGCACCATTTCTGACCTGTGATGCCATCACCAATAACTCCAGTTAGTAATTACTCTTGGAAGGAGGGGAGCAAAAATGCACAAGTTTTGAACTTTGTTCTAGACAGCTTAAAAATCAGATCTGGTATTTCTTTGCATTACAGTACTAGTTTTAGTGCTTCTGCCCCATGCTCCATCAAATCTCTTTGTCTCTGTACTTTTCAAATCCTTTCCTAAATTGGTAATGAGCAACAGAGAACTGAAAATAGATTGTGGATGTGTGGCAAGATGTGAGTAACATGATACACAGAGACATCATTTGTCATTGATGCAAAGAGTAGCCCATCAGCCTTGTGAAAGAACTATTTGCAGAGACACTACTTATAACAACTTTTTGACAGTTCATAACAAGACAGTGGCAATGACATCAGCAGCAATATAAGCAGTGTTTATTTTTATACCCTAAACCATGAAGGATTGGTCACATTTTTTTGTGAGCTTCGAGATGCTTCAGAGCTCCCACCTTACTAAAAGTGAAGAGTTCAATGATCAGACCTGTGAACAGACTTCCAGTATGAGACCTGAGAGTCTGACTTCTTATGTATTGAAATCCCTAACTTAAATATGTTCCTGACCATATCAAAGCCACCAAAAACTTGGCCACGCTGAGCAGCGAGGTGCTTTGTTCCAGCTGGCATCACCAAACACATTGGCACAGCCCGAAGACCTGACAGAGGAGAGGTAAGCCTGGCTGCTGTCGTCATAGCAGCCTGCTAAAACCCAACAGATGGGTAATTAAGGCTCTCAGCCTAGGTAAGAGGATTCAAACCTGAATTTCCCAATGAAATATTCTAAATTATTTTAAACCCCAATGCCTGTGTGGCCCAGCCACTCTCCCTTAGCTGCAGGCATTGCATTTTGTATGGGAAAAAGTGACTACCAGCTGGCACAGAAAGAGGCATGTTCTCTATTCTGGTTGGGGCAGCCTTCTTGGAAGAAGACGGAGGTTTCAGTCAGTGGCCCAGTGAATATGTGCTACTGCTATATAAAGCTCCAGAGAACATCATATCTATTTATGTCACCCAGTTTAGACTGTAAATCTCATCCTAATGTTGATATCTAAAAGAGACCAGATGAATCACACTCAAGAAATGCCTGATTCTCCCCACTGACTGTAAAGGAAGCCTAGACTGTAAAGCTCAGCTGTAGATGTCAACATTGAAGATGGCTAAACTGACATTTTTCCCACCAAGAGCCACTCACACAGAGTAACCTAATTATCCAACTTTTGTTTAAATGCCCAACTATCCCCCACGTCAGCGGGAACTGGGCAGGAATTAATCATCCCAGCACCCAGAGCTCATCTGAGGACACTGGAGACAATGACTATCTTTATCTTCTTTCTTGTGTTATGCCAAATATATCATTAATGCTTAGCAACTTAGCAAGCACTTATAGTAGCAAAAGGCTCCAAAGGGTATCAACAAATGTCTGTTATTCCGTTTCATAACTCTCAGAGCCCTGAATAGCATTAATAAACTTTAAGCAGTAAAAACAATCAACTGGATATGAAACAAAATCCGTATCACAAAAATGTACATCATCTATGTCTCAAAAAATATTATTTACTAAAATACACCTCTGAGTAACAAAATATTGTTAATATGGGAATTAATACCATAACATAACAGCCACTAAATTGTGCTTTAACCAGTATTTACATGATGTTTAGACATAAATGATTGTGAAATGTATTTTGTCAGTCATAGTGTATTCTTTCTCTTGTCCAAAGTCCCAGGAACAAATGGGAAGAGATGATGGTCATTTCCAGACCTCACCTGCTATAAAGGGTATGAAACAAGCCTGGTTATTGGTCAATGTTGGAATTGGTTTGTGTCCATATTCAGCAAACACCAATCTCCTGATTAAGCTTCAAATTCAAATTTTGTCATGCTTCTATGAAATGCGCCAACATAAAATTTTTTAAAAAATCCCCAGATTAAACGTTATTGTGATTATCTTTCTATTACTCTAAGTGTGAGAATACTGACCCCTGTTTTGAAGCCTAACCTTATTTTTCATGCCTTTCAAGTTTATGTGAGGTTGCCTGTTTGATACCCATACATGAAAATTTCATATTGTTGGCTGTGCTCTCAATAAATTATTTAGAAGGTCTGAATATTACTGTAGTGTGCAGATTTTCAGAAGTTTGGTAAATCCTTTTATTCTGCTGTCCTCAAAAGATAAACAACCTCTCAGTACACAATTAACAACAGCATTAAAAAAAGAAATGAAGGCTGCCTTGAAAAAAAAGTTTAATTATCTACTGGGAGTTTATTATAATTCAGTAACATCTAAACATTTGCAAGAACTTTTGTCTTAATTTTAGCTAAGGAAGCACGTGAACTAAAACCAGACTGTTGAACGTGTTTACCTCAGGCTAAAAGAAAACAAATCCTCTTATAGACCCATGAATTATAATACGCAAATATCATGAAATGCATGAGTTCAAGAGATACTCGAGAACAAGGAAGCATCTGGCTGCCCATGCCTTGAATAAGTGCACTGTTCACTGAGTAGAAAGCTGGCTGGATGGCTGAGCCCAAAGAGTGGTGGTGAATGGAGCTGGTGGCCAGTTCCAAGTGGTGATCCCCAGGGCTCAGTGCTGGAGCCAGTTCTGTTTAAATACCTTTATCAATGACTTGGCCAAGGGGATCGAGTGCACCCTCTGTCAGTCTGCAGATGACAACAAACTGGGCAAGTAAGTTGGAGTTGCCCTTGCTGGAGGGCAGGAAGGCTCTGCAGAGGGATCTGGACAGGTTGGATCGATGGGCCAAGGCCATTTGTGTGAGGTTCAACAAGGCCAAGTGTGGCTGGGACTTGGGTCACAACAACCCCATGCAGAGCTACAGGCTCAGGGCACAATGGCTGGAAAGCGGCCCAGTGGAAAACAACCGGGGATGCCGGTCAACAGCCAGCTGAACATGAGCCAGCAGTGTGCCCAGTTGGCCAAGAAAGCCCATGGCATTCTGGCTTGTATCAGAAATAAAGTGGCCAGCAGGACCAGGGCAGTGATCGTTCCCTGTACTTGACACTGATGAGGCCACACCTCAACCCCTGTGTTCAGTTCTGGGTCCCTCACTCCAAGAAGGACACTGAGGTGCTGGAGCATGTCCAGAGAAGGACAACAGAGCTGGTGAAATCTTGAGCAGAAATCTGAGGAGAAGCAGCTGAGGGAGCTGGGGGTGTTTAGCCTGGAGAAAAGGAGGCTCAGGGGACACCTTATTGTTCTCTACAACTACCTGAGAGGAGGTTGTAGCCAAGGGGGGTTGGACTCTTCTTCCAAATAATAAGTGACAGGACAAGAGGAAACGGCCTGAAGTTGCACCAGGGGAAATTTAGATTGGGTATCAGGAAGGATTTCTTAATGAAAGAACTGTCAAGCACTGGAAGATGCTGCCCAGGGAGGTGGTTGAGTCACCATCCCTGGAGGTATTTAAAAGATATGCAGATGTGACACTTAGGGACATGGTTTAGTGATGGACTTGGCAGTTCTGGGTTAATGGTTGGACTCAATGATCTTAAAGTTCTTTTCCAACCTAAATGATTCTATGATTTTCAAATTGAAATATGCCACGCAATGTTCTTTAATATATCCCTAGAAAAATATAAGATAATAGATTTATCTTTTCCTAAACATCCCAAAAGAAATTCCCTAAAGCTTGCATCCTCAAATTACTTTTATAATAGATTTAGGAAAAAAAATACCACCAAAAACAACTAGATCAGCCTCTTCCTTGCTTTAGGCCTTCTTTAATTTGCCTTTAAAAATATCATTGAAAACTTGAACACAGACCACTGAAAGCATGCTTGTTACTCTCAAAGAATGTAAATAATGTTTATCCAGCCCCCAATGTACTGAAAAATTATCCTGGTGCGTTACAAAATTCAATACCTATTTTCTAATACCAGTGCAAGTGTGACGGTGATTGCATGGTGGCACACATAACACATGGATTTTCTAATATCCTAGACAGCACTAGTTCCCAAACACAGAGTATACATAGCTGGTGTGAAGTACAAGATTTGGGATGCTTCAGGTGCTTTAAGACACGTGCCTCCTGAGTCACTGTGAGGAAAATACAGGAAGGCTGCAAGTACAGCAAAGGCCAAGGGTCAAGCTCCAGCCTGCAGGGACTGGCTGTCTGGGACCAGGGATGCTGTACATTATCACAAACACACAATGTATTTAGGAAACTGAATTGTCCCACTGAGCTGGCCAAAAGCCCCTTCCAGCCAAGTTGTACCAACACAGACAGCTGCAGATTCTTTGAGAGGAGTACAAGAATCAGGGTGTGCAGAGAAGGAGCCCCACATCCCTTCCACATACACTCCCAACTCTAGGTACGCTGGGTTATGATGTATAATAGTCATCAATGAACCACTGAAGTGTCCATTCACATAACTGCATTTGTACTTTTACAGCTTCAGGAGACAATGAGCTCCATCATTTAATTACACAATGCATGAAAATGTTTTTCCTTTATTTTTAAACTCTCTTTTCTCTGAACTCTTGTATTTTCAGTAACAGCAAAACGTTTGCTTTATCAACAGCATTCAACATTTATAGACATCTTTCAGATCTCTCTCATCTCTTTTGCCAAGTTGAGAAAACTTCTCTTGCACAGGAAGATGTTCCCTCTCTCTCATCATCCAGTTTTACTACGTTTTTTCCAAGCAGAGGCAAGCAGATCTGTGCATAACACCAAAATCTGGCTATAACATTGTACTGTAAACCCAGAGGTGGTAAAATGATGCTGGCTGTTTCACACTTCACTCCTTTCTTCATAATTCCTAAGGTTCAATATGACAAATTTTTGACTCATGTTTAGCACTGAGTTGATACATTTTGAAATTCACTCCCAATATGCTGTCCCACATATTCTGCATAATTTTTACCTTTACCACCTGCATTTTAACAGTAACACAGTTAGCATTAAGTTTTACTACCTTGAGCAGCATGGTATATGACACTGTTATCTTCCTAATAAGCTCCCATTATCATTTTGACCACCTTTAACTTCAGGCATCAAGCCATGACAACAGCACCTCTTCCTCATCAGCCACAGTCCTCACTCCTCACAGTGGATATCTTGAGGGATATAATTCAGATGAAATCTGGCATGTCTTAGATAGTTTAGATCATGAACAAGAGTCAGCAATAAAGTTTCTGACTGTATCTTTATCTTCTATCTTTAACACGTTTGTGCTTTTCTTCCCTAAACCAGAGCTTAACAAGATTGCTTAATGGACTGCAAAAATAAGAGACCTTAAATAACCTGGTGCTTTGCAGTCTAAATATGTTGGGCATCCAATATAGCAACTGCTCAATGGACATGCAGGTATTTTTTTTTTAATAACAGACTGGGGATTCATCTGCCTGAATGCAAGTTTGCAGATCATCCTTCTCATACAAACTGCTCATCCTAGAGCCCTTTCTGTACAAAAGATCCACCCAGCACAGTCAGCAGAGTCTGAGTCGCAGTCTGTCCAGCACCAAAGCAGTTACAAGTCAGGCTCTGGGAGAGCTGGCTACAGACCCTGGAGAGCAAGGGGGCAAGAGCGCACAAGAGTCCTGATTAGCAGGGCAAAAGCAAAAATTAGCATGGAAAAGTGAAGACTGAAATGCACCGAAAGTTGTTGAAAACCATGAGCAGAAGGAAGAGAACCAAAATACACAATACTGTATTATTATGGGAAAAGGGCACAAGAGTTTGAAAATGTGATTTAATTTTGTATGTATGATTCATGCAACAAAATAATTCTGCTTAAGCACAGTCCCTGATTTACTTGGTGCAGAATGCTATTTAAAAAAAAGCACTAGACAACCCCCTTCTATAAACTGGAATAATGATACTAAATAGCCTAGAGATTGATTGACATTTTACATTGAAGTAGACAAAATGGATCAAATAAGGATTCAGATGGGAAAATATAGTAGGGTTTATACGAGGTATAAAGTAGTATTTATACTGAATTCTGGCATATGAATGATGACCAGGCTGCAGCAAATATTAATACAATCTTTTGACTGTACATCATAAATTAGTATTGAAAGGTCTAATCGATAAAAAAATACTTATTTTCAAAGGTTCAAAGCAGAAGAACATGGAAAGAATCTGGAAATATAAGAAAAACATTCACTAGTCCTCTGACATTTAAAAACAACAAACGAAAATTGAGTCCAAGGAATGAAAATAATGTCCTTGAGAAATAAAACTCCTAAACTAAGAGCAATATTAAAGCTCAGAGGCATCTGTTTGGTCTTATCTTTATGGATATATGGATAAATGGGTCAGAGAAGCAGAGATGGGGACACATTCAATACATATGCTTATCCTTTAAGACTAATTCTTCACAGTGTGGTTTGTAAAGGCTGAGTGTGCCAAGTAATTGACAGCTACCTCAGTAAGGGTATGGCTGTAGGTGCAACATTTTGTGAAGAGTTTTTTGTTCTTTGTGTTAGGTTTGTTATAATGGTCAACTACTGAGCAAGACAGACAGAGGGCTGGAATAGCAGGAAGGTGGCAGGTTGTGATTAGGAAACATCAGACAGAGTTCTGCAGGAAAATCCACAAAGTGCCTTCTATTTTCCTTGGGCAAAGGTTTGGATCTGAAGACAAAAACAGGTTCCTTCCAGACTCCTGTTTCTAGACACTTTCTAACAGATGCTTTACCACCTTTAAATGTTCTCAGAAGAATCTGAGCCCAAGATTCTGATAAGGCAACCAGCCAACCAGTCATGTGCACATGGAAAAATATGACTGCAGCACAATATGACTTGTGTTGAACTTGTCATTATCGGTTAGTTGCTTGTTAAATACTTAATATATACAGAAAATTCCCAAATGGACACTTTCTGTTCTTAAAAAAAAAAAAAAAAAATAGGGGAACAGCATGGTTCTTGTCCCTGGTGTGCACAACCATCCCAGATAATACCAGTACAAATTCCCCAAGCAAACAACAGATTTTTAACAAATCACTTCATGTCCTCTTTCCATACTGAAATTATTTCTGCTCTGCACATCCCAGTGAAAGAGATAAGTATTCACAGCCATGTCCCTGCTATGACTCATATCTTGTTAGAACAGAAACAGGCACTTGGCTCTCTGGAAAATAAATCCCACAGCTGCCTGCCTTGGTTCGCTGCAAGCCTGCTGCTCCCTGGGTTGTGCACTGTTGTGTCACAGAGGTCTTCATGTCCCACAGGAGACAATTACTAAGAAGTACCTTCAGAATAGGTGATGTTCTGCATATTATTATAGGAGAAGAAAGGGCTAAAATGGTAAATGTGATATTTGAAAAGGCTCAAGAAGCATAGTAACAACGAGGGAAAGTCAAGTTACGTGACAAGCTAAGCTGTGTGACTACCACAGCACTCTCCTAGAGAAGGGGTGGTGAGTACCAGGAAGAAAAAAACTAATTGCCAGAATAACTTGCACTGGTATCCTCAGTAAGAAGCCAAGCTAGCCAAGAGCCACGATAACTAGCAGATCTCTGCCAGTTTGTCAATGAACATTTTAAGAGTGAAACAAAGAAATCAAACACTGACCTCCCCTCCAAAAAAACCAAACCAAACCAAATCAGACACATGGCAAAGTTAATCCAAACAGTATTTGATCCAAACATCACTGAGTGGACAAACACAATACAACATTTGGAACACAGTCAAATCCATAGACTGGTCACTCTGTCACCTGTTCTGTGGCATTTCTTTATATCACTGAATGAAGTTTGGTACCAAATAAGCCCCTAATGACACCAGACACCTATCATAAGATAGGCCATTAATGCAACTGCACTAGAGGGTTGACATCTTACCTATATGGTGAATTTTTTCTTTCAACCCCTATTCCAGTACAAAAATAAAGACAGACACTTCAATCAGCTTCCTCTCAGCAATTACTGAGGTCAAGGCAGAAGTGACACCAGTATGTTGTGACAGGTCTAAACCCCAACATCGTTTCCCACAGAACAACTAGGAGGAGAAAACACTCCAGGTATTTTCAGCAGCAGATACCCATACTTGGAAGGCAGTTCTGAGCACCTGGTGAAAAGAAACATGTGCCTAAATGTGGAAGAGGAACATCTACCATTCTGCCCCAACTCCTCACTCAGAAAGTAACATCACTGTCAATCTGTAGTACCTGGAGTAAAATAGGAGAAACTTTCCCCTTAGAGCAAGACTCTACATTGATTTTACTGTAGATGTTAGAAGTTGGACTCTCTGAGAAGTCACATATTTTGAGGAAAAAATGGCAGAAGTCTCAGGTTCATCCTCAATGCCTCCCTCTAATTCAGTAATTAAAGCACAGAGGAATGGCCAGACACCATTCAAAACAGTCACACATTATAAAGATCTAGTTATGAAGAAATAAGGTATAAATAAATATAAGAAGATGCATCTGGGAAACCATATATGCAATACTGTATTCCACTTCTTTCCTTTAAATTCTGCAGTTGATTCAAAGAATGACTCTGATGTCTGTCTCACCCTCTCAGTGTTGCACACAGAAGAATAAGGAGAATCAAATAAGTAGAGTACAGAAAGATGAATCTGGGTATGAATGTGGTCTATGCAACTGGTGGGATGCACTGTACACTATATTTGCAAAATACAGAATAGACAGAAGTCAGCAAGAATCCACCGAAATACATTTACAACCCACACAACAAAATGTGTTCAAGGAATTCACTTCAGTACATCTTTCACCACACTAGTTCAGAGGTAAATGCATTCTCCTACCTAAAATCTTAAGAAACTCAGACTTCGCAATTTTGCTAAATTAAGAATCTTCAATAAATAACAGAAACAGTGCAGTGTCAATATTATTTGAACATTTATTGTTATCAAATATGAAAAGATGGAATAATGAAGGGATTTTAGAAGGTTGAAATGCTTAGAAATTTAGAAATGATAATATTCTTACTATGCCTTTTTTTGATGAAAATTAAATACTTTCATCTTCTCCAATACCATTTCAGCTTAGAATTGAATGTTTCAGTTCATTTTGTTGAACTTAAACAAGCAAACAAAAATATTTACATCAACATTTAATGTCCTTTCCAAACACTTTGTGTTGGGCGTTCCCTTCACTCAGGAGGGGCACTTCACTGTGTTTCAAGTTTTACAGTCTAGTTAATAATCCAATCTACTGACAGAATAAAGGTGCTGAAGTCCTAACCACAGACTTTGTGATGCTACATACCAAAACAGCACAAAATTTTCACTTGAGTCAAACCCCCCTTTTCCAAAATTTTGAGGGAGGGTCAAGAAAAATGCTAGATTTTTTTCCAAGTAAGATTTTCATTCTGCAAAAGCTGCATTTTCTATTATAAATTATTCCTGCTGGAACTGTTTTTATTCCATTTCCTAGAGAGCAAAGGCACACTTTGCCTCTACTGAGTGCATTGTAGTGCCTCCTTATGACTTTTTTTTCCCTTTTACATCTGACATATTTTTCCTTATTGCTAACACTGAAATAAACATGACTAAACACAGTTTTCCTGTGAGCTCACATGCACAAGTAGCTTCGGCAATGCATTCATTTTGCTGTTTATATTACCCTGTCAAAAACAAGGAGGACTTGGCAGTTTCTCAAGTTCCGAAGAATGGAGTCAAAATGAAACCAAGCTATCATTAGGCAGTGCCTCTGAGCAGACTAGTGGAGAGCTGCAGGACTTGTCTCAGAGTTCAAGATGAGATCTCCCTCCAAAACCCCCAGAAAAAGGTCACATTATGTGATTTATACTGGTTTTAGACTTCCACTTTCTCTCTCAAGGACAACTTTCATGTCCCTCATCTTTGTAATGAGACAGAGTGTGCACATTCTCTTGCACATTCCCACAGGTCTCCAAGGGCAAGGAGAAATACGTGCTACAGAGACATATTACATCTAACTACCTCAGAAGGTCAGACAGCAAAAAATTCAAGACAGATTTATTTCAGGAAAACACTCTTGGAACCGATATTTGTGGATGCACACCAGGGTATTAACCTGTACCATTGCTGAGCTCATTCTCTTCTCTCTTAAACTTGAAGTTTGCTTTTTGCAGCAAACAGAATTCTGCTTCATGCTGTAGAGAAGCACTCTTCAAAAGGGAAAAGCACTGCAACAAAGCAAGATTTCTACCTTGGACCACAGCAAATTGCTTGGCAGGCCTTTTATTATATTTGAGACATTCTCAGGCAGCTGGGCCTCATTACAGGCAATGGAGCTTTAGCCATTAACTTCAGAGAGATCAGGAACAAGCACTAAACGCAAAGAAGATAATTTAAAGCATGTTCAGCAAGAAAATGAAACAGCATAGAGCACAGCTAATGCTGTATGCTAAGTGTGCTTCCCAGTGAGTGCTGGAACCACACATGCTTCGGGACAGATGCTCCTACAGAGGTTTTGTTTTCCCTCTAGCGCAGTGGGGCACTGCCCTGGTGGGAGCCTCGCCGTGCCACAGCAGAATGAACAGCTAAAAGATGAGGTCCATCCCTCCTGCTTGCTTGTAGCAGTCCCAGCAGAGGAGAGGCTCCCAGGCAGAGCACTTTTGCAGAAAGTAGCTTTTGGGAAATAAATCGTGGTTAAGAATTTGCCTGTATAGGATTTGCTGATTTGTCTGTTGTGAGTTTTATCAGCACCGATGCTGCAAATTGGAAGACAGATGATGCTGGTATTTGGGGGTAAGACCAGACTTTGAGCTAAGTTTCAAGTAGATCTGTAGCCTTCCATATAGATCTTTATGGTCCATACACTACTAGTAAACACGTGAGGCTGTCTGACCTGCTGTGCTGCAGAAGACAGGTCTCAGGAGAGGCATGTGTAGATAGACAATACAGAATCTAGATGGGCAACAGAGGGACAAAGCACTCAGAAACAATCAGCAAATCCAAGTGCTTGCAGACTAGGAAGGACAAGAACCCCCAGGTCCAGGACCAATCAGGGGGAGCATCTTCTCTCCATGTCCCTGCTGACACCTGCTGCGGTGTGTCCTGCCAAAGAATGAACCAGCAAGGCAGACACTTCAGTGAAAACTTCAACACTAAACAATTCACAGCTTTATAAAGCTAAACACAACCTACTGATGACACTTGCAGCCCTACCAGTTGGCAGTGTTGCACTTAGGATGCATTTCCTGGGCCTCCCAACGTGGCAGAGATGTTTTGTTGGGGGTTTCAAGTGAATTTTGTGGAACAGAGAAGGGGAACTTTTCTAATCTATCAAAACACATAGGTGTAGTGAAGGCCATACTTTTAGAAAGCTTTGAACTTTTTTTTGAAATCTTAGAAAAGAAACTCTCCCCCATCATTCATTTGGCTTGCTCACCACTACAGCGGGGTTTTTTGATCCATTTGTGGTTCAGCAGCAATGTGCCAACATGCCTGTCAGGTCTATCCCATCTCCCCCAAAGATACCAACACTCATTCTTCAGCTTTTTAGTGTAATTTGTACATTGTGAAATAACACAGCTCCAACCTAACCCAAGTTTAACCTCAGCCTAACTCCAGGACTTGCTTAGCCCCAATCCTCCCCTCAAATATTTCTGCATTTCTAAGGAAATGCATAAGTGTTGCAAAGACAAAATTTCACCTTTCATCCTACTGAGGTTATGCAAATTTTAACTGAACCATATTTTTGTGAAAGGTACACTTAAAAAGAACTTTAACAGCTGCTCTCAGTTAAACTTGAGGTGATTAATTTTGAAGTAGGTTCTATGAAAGAATGAACAATAACAGCGGAAGGTCGAGGCATTAATATTAACCTGTAATAAAAGGAATGATGTTTAAACCATTCCTAGAAATAAAAGATGAGTACCTGGTCCTAGAGTGCTGGAAGAAGCACATAGCTTAAATTATATCCAATCAGGCAAAATACAGATATTAAACATTTATGAGCAGCTCTGATATATTCTGAATTAATCAGTTCTGCACATTTAAATGTTTTAATATTTAATGCTGCTACCTCAACAGTCCTGTAGAAATATTAAACTTTTGTACAGTCTTTTAAAAGGAATGGCAAGAGATTTTACTACACATGCCATCTGAATTGTGGCTGTAGGTTTTGTGCCGGGCTGTGTTTTGTGGAGAACCACGATTATAATCTGTTGAAATACAACTGAAATTCTCAACGTTTTCACCACTGATGAAACAGAAATAAGGACAGTAATAATGAAAGTAACAATTATTAAGCCAGGGGTAAGTACATGTCCAATCTGATTAAGTCTCCTGGGCATGACGGATTACTCATGGAGGCTTACTAATATCATACTTTCATGAAATCTCTCAGATGAGTGTAAATGGCATGCTAAAGGCATTTTAGACATTGTAGCGTATTAATGTTAGTGTGTTAGTATAGTAAATCTTCTCCGAAACACCAGCTGTGGTTAGCAAAACGCACATATAGATATTTAGCTGTCCACAAATTCCCTCACTGTAAAAAGCAAACACTCTGAAATATTTCTTCACTGCTGCCAATAATGGTAATTTTAAATACAATATCTGCAGAGTAATTTATGAGTAGTTTTAAAAGGTGGTGTTTAAAAGCATATTAAAGTTGAGAATGATGACATGAAGACCTTCTCTAGAAGAGAGTGAGTCATATATGATGCTGATTCCATTATTAAAATGCTTGTTTTGATTGTAAACATATTTCTGAGATTCTCTGCTTTATTACTTCTGAATAAAGTAAAAATTACTTGGAAAATTCCTAGATAAAACACTATAACACCACAACACTACAAAACTGTTGAGGTTTGATGGAAATTGTAAGAGGACAACAAACAGTGTAAAGACTATGCTATGAACACATGTTCATTTCTAAATCACTTGGACTGGCAGTTTGGAGTTCAGATTCTGCAACACCTGAACTCCTGCCCATCTCTTTGCTCCTTGTCAATCAGTGTAAAATCAATGTATAGCTCTTATTCTACATGGTTTTGCCTGCTTTTCATTATAGACCACAAAATTGAAATTACCATACTGTAAACTTAATACTGCTGGTAAATTCAAAGAGAACCGTAGAGATGAGTAATACTATACAGTGGAAGTTGTAGCACATAAAAAATAGTATATGTAGGTCATTAGACAAGACACAGCCTGTCCCTCATATGAACTATTCTTAAAAAACAAAAAGATTAACAAAATCTTCCCCTAAAACAACAAAAAAAGCAACATCAGGAAGAGTTCTCAAGCTTTCATTTTCCATTTATTTTTGAAGAAAAATAAGCATCATTCTTTAATACCATTTCCTTTCTAGTAACCAAATCTGCCACAAATGCTCACATACAGCAAATGAAACATAGAAGCTCCACTTCAGTCCTTACACCACTCTGTGCTCCTGCTAACCCACACTCACACCTAGAGACCTCAAACAACCAGAGCTTTCATGCCCGAGAACCTCTGCCCCAGAAATTACCCTTTGCTGATTTCACATATTGCTGGTAAGTGAACTACAAAAGTGGCAATAATTCTGTCCTCTTATAGAATCATAGAATCATAGAATCATAGAATAGATTGGGTTGGAAAAGACCTCCAAGATCATCAAGTCCAACCCCTGATCCAACTCTAATTACTATATCATGGCACTAAGGGCCATGTCCAATCTCTTTTTAAAAACTTCCAGGGATGGTGAATCCACCACCTCTCTGGGCAGGCCATTCCAATGCCTGATCACCCTCTCTGTAAAGAATTTCTTCCTAACATCTAACCTAAACTTCCCCTGGCAGAGCTTGAGCCCATGTCCCCTTGTCCTGTTGTTGGTTGCCTGGGAGAAGAGACCAACCCCCACCTGGCTATAACTTCCCTTCAGATAGTTGAAGAGAGTGATGAGGTCACCTCTAAGCCTTCTCTTCTCTAGACTAAACAACCCCAGCTCCCTCAGCCTCTCCTCACAGGACTTGTGCTCAAGTCCCTTCACCAGCCTGGTTGCTCTTCTCTGGACCTGCTCCAGCACCTCAATATCCTTCCTGAACTGAGGGGCCCAGAGCTGAACACAATACTCAAGGTGCGGCCTCACCAACGCAGAGTACAGGGGAAGGATCACTGCCCTGCTCCTGCTGACCACACTGTTCTTGATGCAGGCCAGGATGCCATTGGCCTTCTTGGCCACCTGGGCACACTGCTGGCTCATGTTCAGCTTCCTGTCAATCCAAACTCCCAGATCCCTTTCCACCTGGCTGCTCTCCAGCCACTCTGTCCCCAGCCTGTAGCGCTGCAGGGGTTGTTGTGGCCAAAGTGCAGGACCCGGCACTTGGCCTTGTAGAACTTCATCCCGTTGGAATCAGCCCATCTCTCCAGTCTATCCAGGTCCCTCTGCAGAGCCCTCCTGCCTTCTGGTAGGTTGACACTCCCTCCCAACTTGGTGTCATCAGCAAATTTGCTGATGATGGACTCAATCCCCTCATCTAGATCATCGATAAAGATGTTAAACAGGACTGAGATGCTTGTAAGCAGCAGCCAGGGTCCTTTAGAGAAATAGTTAAAATAAAAGTGGATCTTTCATTCCCAGTGCTGAACATCATTGTCCAAGAGCAAACATACAGATATGAAACTATTGCAGGCAGTTGCTTCATGAAGGGTCATGTTTCCATGAAAAAGAAAGAAAGTATGAGAGGTTAAGAGAAAGGCATGAAAGAAACTGCAGGGACATAATTTGAGAACAGCCATGAGACAGGAACACTCAGCTGATGGAAAGGCCCCGTAAATGGCCAGACTCTCTCATGTTGCTCAAGGAAATCATTCAGAGATGATCTCTTGTTCCTGCACATTCAAGGAAATAAGACTTCCTTAGAATAAGGAGGAGATTACCAAAGAAAACATGGGAGTTACTGATTTCTTTTTTTTTTTCCTTCAAGGGATTAATATGATCCTAAAAAGAGATAATCTCAGTGGGATCTGCTATCAGTGGAAAGGTACTACAACCATTGCATCAAAAAGGTGCAAGTAACAGACAAGTCACAACTCTCACAGGGGAACATGTGACATCAAAGTGACCCTCAACCAAGAGTTCAGAAAGAGTTTAAAACCAAATGAAAACAATGAACCAAAGGTGGCACAAAAGAATTTCTAAAAGCTTTTGAGTTTTTTTGCCAGAAAAGTCAGGGTGTGCCTGGCAGATAGATGGGATTCTTCTTGTAACAATCATGGCAGATGGGGAATTTCCAGGTTAGAAGGTGAATTAATTAATCAATTAGAAGCCTGACCTGACTGCACAGACTAAGTTTTTCCCAAAAACAGGACAGTAAGAAAATCTGGACTAACTGGAAATGTGTTAAGAAAGAGAAACTCTAACACAGACCTGAACAGATGAGCAACCAAACTGAGGAAGAGATTAAAGAATTAACATCCCTCCCCCCAAATTATTACATAAAAACACAGGCATCTACACAGGTGAACTTGGACTTGCAGAACAGTATCAGAGAAAAAAAGCTTTCCAATACGTAGCATGGACTACATATGAAAGGATGGTGGATACTGGCTTGGATATCACTATTGTTTCAACAGACAGAAAAAAAAGCTGCGAGGTGAACCCCTAACTGGCTGTTTATGTTGCTGATAAGGCTGGGGAGAAAACTTGTCCCCTTGAAATGTAGGAAAATAGGCTCTGATTGGAAGTGATGGAGATTTGAGAAAGAGTTAGACAATTAAGAAAGCCCACAAACCCTCTTCAGATTTAAGAATGGCAAAAAAACCCTATCAAACCCTTAAAAGACAATAAAATTGTAACATATTAAAACTGAAGTGCACTGAGACGTAGCTCCCCTAAGCACTGGCCATTGTGAGTGGTGCTCTCATGCCTCCCTGGGCAGAAACACAAAGGCAGCAAGAAAGGACAGAGTCACTAAACACTCTCCAGAGGCCCAGGATCTCAGGGGAATCTTAGCTGCTAAAATTTCAGAGCATTTGAGACAGCAGCCCATCCATTTGCAAACTGTTACTAAAAAGCTGCAGATAATAAAGATAATAATGATAATAAAGATGGAAACTGTGGCTGTAAAAGGTCAACATGAGATGTAGGCAATGCTAGCAATGCTAGCATGGAAAAGCTGTAAGGAAAAAGGAAGGTCTCTCCCCAGTGGCTTTGCATTTAAGCAAGGAGCAGCAAATAGTTCTTTATAAGCATTAGGATTCACTCTCCAAACCAATAATCATAAAAAGAAATTATATTGCACTGCATCACACCACACTGAGAAGCTGTAGCAAAAAAGAGGTATGGAGAATCTGCTTTCTGTGCAATGCAGAGAGCTAAATGAAGATGTCTCAAAAACTTACTACCTTTTATCATGGGTAAGCCCCCTGGATGTTAAAAGTAGTTCAGCATGTTTTCCCAGACTGACCTGAAGAGCGGTAAGCAGATCCAAATGGCAAGGAAAGCAGAGCTTTTACAAATACTCTAATCCTCACCAACTTACATTGATGGTTGTGCTTTATGTGTGAGGGCTGAAGCAAGCAACCTTTATTGGCCAGATTGCTGCATCTAGGGGATATCTTGAGGCAGGAACCAGCAGAAATTAAATTAAAGGAGAATGGGAAGTGACTGATATGCATATGTATATAAGACAAATATGGAAATAAATACCCCATACATAACACAGCAAAGACATACATATGCCATTCCAGTGATTTATGCATAATTAAGTCTCTTGCTTGCAAAACAAATTCCTTCAAACTTCTCACAGGTCTAATTATAAAGAGGAGGAAACCTACAGGTCCCAACAGCAATCTCTGAGTTACCTACATGCAGAACTGCACAAATTTAAAATACTGATTTGAAACCTTATTTTCTTTCAGCAAGTGAAAACCTTTTTCAAATTGGCTAGTAATTATAAAATTATATAAGCAATACATAAGTCTACCAAACATCTCTGCACCTTTAATAAACATTTATCTAAAAGGTATGGTTGTTGGAAAGTTACAAACAAACTCAACAAGGCATTTGAAATGAAAACTTACAGATAGAGCACTGTTTAGCTCTGTGCATTCTGTGCTATGGGGGGTCAAGGAAATAATACCAGTAGTGGAATTGTAAAGCATATTAGGAAGGCAGGTGCTGAAGTTCATTGTTATGCTAAAAAACTCCTAACAATCTTCTATAGCAATTGCAGCTGTCTTTTATTAGTGTATAATAATTATCCATCTGATTAGCAAATGTTACCACCTGCAGTTAACTGGTTTACCAGTTTAACTACTTGCAAGGATGAAATGCCTTTTAAAATCAGGCAAGTTAATGCTAAAACTAAAATGCACTTTCAAAGTTTCATACTGAAAGAGTATTTCAAATGACTGTGAAATTATATGCACTTTGGTCCAAGTGCTCAGAAAATGGTTTTTTCTAAAAGGTGAAAAAATGTCCTAAAAACAGTCTCTATAGATTTTGAAATAACAGGTAGCTCAGACAGTATTCTATGAAGAAAAACTATCACAACCACATTTTTATTACTAGATATATCCATCCCACTACAGGCACCCTGGACCTCCAGAGAACACATTTAAATCTATACAGCCATTATATGTGGTCAAATTCTCCACCTCTCTCTCTTGCCTCAATGATTGTAATCTTGACTCTTATATGAAAAAGCTGTTCCTCTTCAGTATTCTTCAGCTGGGCTTGTAAAATTCTATTTAGCCATTTCTCCAGGGCCATTTGGCAGCTGAGTAAAAAATTATTATTTTTTGTCATTAACATAAGTCACCATGGTAAAGGATGAGGAGGGTAGATTTACTGTCTGAGCTCTCAAATTTTCATGGCAATGTTGATTGGGGTGACCCAGCTCTTTCAGTTAATCTCACCAGACAACAAAATGTTTAGCAATATAGGCAATTTATGTCAGTGTCCTCCTACGAGATACTCCAGTACAAGTGTTGCACTTTCAGACAGGAATTTTCATTAAGGTTTTTAATGTCTCTTTGTATGTATTTATTGGCTTTGAGATAATTTGTAGATCACAAAAATCTTCCTCTTTCTTTGTCCTACCTTACTTTTCTCTGCGTCCCATCAGAAGAGACTCACATTTGAAACCTGCTATTCTATTTACCTACCCTTGTAGCTTCCTTTTATATCTGAACATGAGTTTTTTCCACTCCTTTCCTGCTTCCTCTCATCTAATAGAAAGCAGTCCAGCAAGGAACATTTGGGTAGGTCTTATTTCCAAACAGAAAACTGAACACAAAAGAGAACACATAACAGAATCACAAGTGTGTTTCCCCAACATGTCTTTCACTAACTGTTCATCCCACTAGCTGATTTCAACTAAAAACAGAAAGGTAAACATCTGAAAACTACTGTATTTCTGTTAACCCTCTGAAAAATCAGTACTGTGAGAAACATGAGTGGTCCCCTTCATTTCCCCTCCATTCCCCCTCCTCTGGTTTCTCCAGGGACCTAAGCTTTTGAGTATCCATCTGGAAATAACTAAAATCTGAATTTCGCAAAGATTTTGAGCACCTAGATTTCAGTGAACTTCATCTGCACGTGTGTGGGCTGGAAACCTTCGAACACATCAGCAGCACATGCAATAGGTATTTAGAACCCAAGGCAGTGCACATTGCTGTGCATGTCAAGACTGAGAAACTGAGAGCAGTCCTGCAGGAACAGAGAAGGAAGCTGAACCACAGCTTTAAGCGAGGCTAAAGCAGAAATGGATAACTGCAAACAGAAGTGTTCAGCACTATGTAAGTGCTAAGCAAAGGAGCTTTCTGTGTCCAGCCCAACCACCTCCATGGCTGGGGTGAGGAGTGCAGGGCTGGTCTCTTTGTCACCTTTGACATTTTATACATTTTCAATAACCCATTTCTTTTTAACAATTGAAAAATGCTTTTGAAGCTTAATGTGCAATAAACATAATAATGTGTGTATTGATTTCAGCAATAGCAACACATTTAAAGCCAGACTTTATCAATGCAAATTTGCCATTCAGAATGTAATTCTGAAAGTAAGGAGATCTACATTTATGCCTTAAACATTAAGCTGTCCATGTACCAGTGACAAATATATATGTAATCATCTGATAAGGATTCATAGCAAAATATTATTAAAAGAAAATCTGCACTGTTTAGGTTCTAGAGATTTATATTCACATGTAAACCTTATTGACTCTGCTTGCTCCAGTCAAATCCACAAACTTGCTTGTGCAAATCATTGCTGCAAAGTCAGGCTGGAAATCTGCTAAGAAACTGAAATTTTGCAAATAATTAAACTTTGAGGAGGTAATTACGGAATTTTCTGCTTAGGAATGTTGGCGGTTTCTTTAAAGGAAAGTGATGAGTAGACACATATCACAGAATCACAGAATCTGCTGAGTTGGAAGGGACCCACAAGGGTCCCTTCAGTCTCCTCTTCTCCAGGCTGAACAGACCAAGTGCCCTCAGCTGCTCCTCATACAGCTTCTCCTCAAGGCCCTTCACTATCTCTTTTGCCCTCCTTTGGGCACTCCAATAGCTGAATATCCTTCTTATGTTGCAGTGCCCAAAACTGCCACAATATTCAAGATGAGGCCGCCCCAGTGCAGAGCAGAGCAGGACAATCCCCTCCCTTGATCAGCTGGTGATGCTTTGCCTGATGCCCCCCAGGACACGGTTGGCCCTCCTGGCTGCCAGGGCACCGCTGACTCAAATTCAACTTGCCATTGACCAGGACCCCCAGGTCCCTTTCCACAGTGCTGCTTTCCAGCATCTCATTCCCCAGGTCTGTACGGACATCTGGAGTTGCTCATCCCAGGTGCAGCAGATATTCTAAGTGTCTGATCTTCTCACCACTTCTTTCAACTTCTACTCTCACTGAACCAACATAATTCTCTTTTCCTTCTTTCTCTATCTGAGCACACACCCTTCTTGCCTTCCAAGAAGAGGCAGCCTGGGGGAGCCCTGTGCCCCTCAAGCCCAGCTGCACGCCAGGATGTTGTGCGAGTAGGCAAAGCACACGAGCACCCCTTGGCACCACGTGAACCTCCAGCATCACCTAGAATGGACACAAAGGTCTGTTGAAGAGCCATTTCCTGACTGCTCACCCTGCTCACTAGAACACACCTTCTGAAGGCGCTTTTTAAACACTTCTGCAAAATCAAAATTTGAAACGTGTCTCGTCTTTGCCCCTCACTGAGAATAAGTTGATGTGTCAGTTGGAGGCTGGCATCAACCATTTTTGGATGATTGGTTTCAAATCCTCTAATCAGCTTACTGTCCAAATAATTGAGCGGTGGGTTAGGGAAGGCCCTTTGAGGCATGAGTGAAGACATTCTCCATCCAGCCCTGGAGCAAAATTAGAGCTGTCATTTCCAGCCCCCCACGTTGCCTGCACCTTTCCTGCGAGAGCCAGACAGAAGCTGCTTCAATTGTGCAAGTCTATCCTGACCCCCAGCTCCCTACTACATGTGTAGCTAATAAAACTGGAGAGCAGAACATTTATTTTTCTGAGAAATATGGATTTACTATACATGAAAATTTAAAGTTAGAATTTAGATACATATTTTTCTTCTATTTTATCAAAAATTATAATCCTCACCAAACTACTCTTACCAGCCACTGTATGAAACAATAGAACATGTATGTGACACTCAGAGAGGAAGCCTAACTCAGAAGTGATATAAATAGTAAAGAAAATATATATATTAGTATTAGACAGAGTAATGGATGCAGAGCGAGATTTTCTACTTGCACAGGCAGCCTGTAATGGGCTTTAAAACAAGGGCGGCATCCCGTGGGGTGATTTCATCCCATGCTGTCCTTGCTTAAAGGGAACAAATTACTGCTTGCCGGTAGGGATGATACAGCTGCCAGCTCCAGCACTCCATTTCTGGCCATCCCACCTCGTTCAAAGCCCCCTCGGGAGGGTGAAACACCATTTTCCACCAGAAAACAGGCACTGACAAAGTTTTCCCCTTCCCCCTGAGCTCACACCTCCCCTGTCTATACCATCCAGGACACCTGCCCCTTTTCACAGCCCTCCCTTGTTTCCAACAGCTAAAGGAGAAATGTGTGGGGAGCTCTGTTTTTCTCTTCTCTCACAAACTAGCATGCCCTGGTTTTTATATCTTCCTTTTATTATCTTTCTTTTATTATCTTCCCTTATTTCCTAGTTCTCTGTAATTACATATTGGGACATCAAACAGTGAAGCAGGGACTGCTTTTGAAGGCTTTTATAATTAGCTTTTCTATTGTGTCCTCTAATACCTCCTCTGGCTTTAGACTTACTTTTTTTCTGTTCACAACCTCCTGAACATATGGTGGTAAATATGCAGCGTGCTGTGAGCTTCACCTGGAGTCTACTTACAATATATCTGCAATGTAAATAACAGACTTCGTGTCAGTCAATTAATCACACACCAGTGCTTGGCAGAGGGCAGGCAGATTGCAGGAAGAGAAATTGGAAAGTGGTGTCTTCATCAGTGTTGGACTTCCAAGTATTAAATATCACCTAGCTGGCATATTTCTGTGGCATCACTGCTTTTACCCAAAAATATTCTATTACACTTGCATTAGACTCAATTCAAGGCCAAATTCTCCACTCATCAGGACAACTTTGGTAACATTTCACCCACTAGAGTAATGATTCCATTTCCACAGAACATGACCCAAATGCAAATTTCATACAGAAATTAAATCAAATCAGATTAAATTAAATTAAAATTAAAGTGATCCCAGGATGATGCACAAAAAATAAACATTGCCATTCCAGTAGAAGTGTTTCTTTTTGGTAAAACAAATTCAAATTTAATTATGTTACAGATGTGTTTTATTCTTGTTTTTGCAACAATGCATATGAGCAAGACAAAGTATTCTGTTTACCTGATTCACTTTACTTAACTCAAGGGATTCATGAGGATATCATCAATTATAGTCACAAACACATCATTTTATGCTTTAAAAAAAATAATTCATTTGAGCTTTTCTAATTTGAAGATCTCAAAGGATTTTCTGTATTACATTAAAATCCCTGTCATTCCCATGGAGGACAAATAAAAATACAGAAATAAATCACCCAATATTTAAACACACTTGGGCAGAGCACAGCACAAAAGGTAAGATCTAATGGAAAGTATTTTCCTAATGACAACAAAATCTCATGAAGGGAAAGAAAAAGACTGTCTATGACCGAGATTCTCCTGCATCTCATTGTACCTGGACCTGAACTTATCTCTGCTGGGGCTGGTGCCCAGGAAAGGCTTTGTCCAAAGGCTGGCTTCAGGCAAGGGAACAAAAAAGTGCCTTCAGCCACCTTCCACCCATCTCACACTGCTGCAGTTCAGACCTACATGTTTTCCACGGGGATGTGTTATTGTCTTCACCCTGTTTCTTCTGAGAATTTATTCCCACAGGGGAATAAATGCACTCTTTCTTTGCAGTTGCCCTTTACAGAAAGTTCCTCTTTAACCAGCAGATGAAGAAAAACTTCAGGGAGTAGATCAACCTTCGGCTTAAAAGCCACTAACTTCTGATGGCCACCAGAAGAACTGGTTATATGTCCAGGACAACAAATTATCTTCTAGATATGACTAGAAACCTAAACCCACCACTGCTCCTAAGGGCTTTGGTGCAAGGATGGGAGCAGAGGCAGCCCAGCACCCTGGGCACCCCGTCTGTCCCTCATCCATGCCCACCCCAGTGCAGGGGGCCTCTCTCCCCATCACTGCCAACCTCTGCTCACCTGGGACAGGGCCACACATCTCCCAAGCCATCCTGACCATGAACTGAACCCCTGCACAGTCAGGCCCTGGTGCCTGGGATCCACAGGAGACGTTGCAGCAATGTGGTTTTTTATTTTCAGTAGGAAAATAAAAGCTCTCAGTGGGGATGAGTCCCTCATTGCTCCATCCCCCAGTGTAGGCTATAGCTGAGTCTCACCCAGGTGTTTCTGTGCCTGAGGCAATTGCAGGGCCCTCTCTCCATGAGTTGTCCCAGGGCTAACAAACAGCTGAGCTCACTTGACTGTCTTCACTTTTAGTGATGGCATGACCCCCAGTCTTTTCACTCTGCTGGCTACCAATTTCCATCAAGCTTTCAGGTCTCTAGCATCTTTGAGAGCTGTACCCCTGCGTTATGTTTGATTGAAGTTAACCAACACATTCCAAATGGAGGAGGACAGGCAGCATACTGACAGTGCCCTAGGAAAGAGCCTGTTCACATACATTTTCTTCAGGGACAAATACATTTATTTGAAAGCATAAGCGTGTAGAAAAGGCAACCACACCACAGCAACGTGAAGAACATTTATTTAGCATGTTGGTCTACAGCGTCCTTTTACACCAATGGAAACAGCACCAAAGCAACCGAAGCAAAAAATACACACAGTGACATTTTAGTATTTGGGACATTACTACGGAGCAGCCCATTCAAACTGCAGCACCCACTGGATTCAACTAGGAAGCTTTTTTCTCTGGACAGGACTTGATCATGGAGCAATGGTTGAGTCAGAAACAAGGACAAGCCTGGAGGCAGAAGATCTTACCATACTTCTCAGTTAATTTATAATCACAACGCTTTTACTCTTAAAATATAAAGAAATAAGAACATGTTGTGATTAAGGTGCAGAATATCTAATTTGAGATGCATAAAAGGAAACCAAGAAGTGCTATCTATCATGAAGATAACTCTAAAAGGAACTAATATTCCCCAATCTTCACTACAAATCTTTCACTGAGAAGAACTACTAGGTTATAAAGAATAAGAATAAAAAAAAAAAAAAAAGAAAAGTGAGACATTTTAAACACTACCTAACAAGTGTCATGACATGAGCACAAAAGTTTTAAATTCAATGTCATGAATTCAATACCATCAAAAGATTCAGCTACTATGTCTTTAGAGATGCTGCTATGTAAGTCTAATATTAAAAGACACAGAAATCTTTAATATGTGTAAAATATTTTAAATTCATAAATCTGATTCACAGAAATATCACAGAAGCATCATCAATCCTTCTTCCCTTCTGACATATTTTTTAATAGATTTGCCACAGTTTCTGCAATTACAAGATATCCCAAACATTTACAGAAAAACAGATGAGACAGAAGACTGCCCTTGTGGACACAGTAATGTGCAATCATTATGCTTACTCCAATAAACACCTCCAAATATGCCAAGATTAATACCTGCATATATTTAAATTACCCCTTTGAAAGAGATTAGACTTAAGGCATCCCACCTATTCCCAGAGGCAGCATACAGTGATTATTCCTTAAAGGTATTTTCAAGGGGAGAATACCTTGTTCAAAAGTACTGAATGTTGTGATACTGTCATATATAAAACCCTCTTCTTTTAGTTTCACATTTAGGGCACATAAGCCTTTATTTTCTGTTTAAATGTACTAATCTTCTTAACAGTATAATCAAGCCTTTAATATATAATATTATCAGTTTATATTTAGAAGGAATAACCATCACTGTTAGTGCTGATGGACATATCTCTCCATTCATCTGACTAAAATACCCCGAGTAAATCCCTTTCCCCAATTCATTTCTGCAAAGACAGCAAGCAGCTTTATTTTATTTAAAAGCAAATCATTCCATTGCAAAATATTTATAGTTAGTATGTAAAAATCCTGCTTTAAATTTGAGAAACATTTCTTTCTTCCTCTATTTCTCACAGGGAAATGCTCCAGTTTGTAGCTTTTTAAATAACATAGGATTTTGCAGGCTACAAATTCAACAAAGGCATTCCTACAGTGATCAAATCACGAAAACCTAAATTACCTTTGCATCCTTCCAGAGTTTTGTGTTCTTGGAAAGTAAAAATGAGCCTGAGCCTTTGGGTACACTTAAGTAAGTTTATATTTAAACATATCTCCAGACTCAATTTTTTGTTCTTTAAACAGAACTGGGAGATCTCCTAGTAATTCCTAATTCCTGCCCAATATACTGTCAGCTTTGTACCACATAAAAAGTGCCCCCATCAATACAAAACCTGAGCCAGATCTAAGCCACAGAAATGTGGTCTTCCTGGGAGATATTAAAGGAGGATTTCCAAGACACCAGACAGTAGAGTTATCTTTTGGTATATGACAGGCATTGCACTAGGCCTGCCATGACACGTACAGTAAACATAATAAATAGCTGCTCTACACCCAGAACCCTGAAATATGTATTAATATCTCTGCCACCTCACTCACATATATTTCCTTGTGGCACCTCTTCTGATTCTGAAGAGCACATTAAATATTTAGCCACTCAACATGTAACTATTCATCCTAGAAGCAATTTGATTGCCTGCAACAGAAAAGCTCAAGAAACAGCTAAACAACCAGGTAAGTAACAAGGGATATCAGGGAACATAAGTGTACAACTAAAAGAAAATTTATTACTATACTTTAATTATACCTAAACATTTTCAAATTGATCAAAAAGAAGAGAGGAAACGTAATGTGTTATTATCATTCATTCCTGATTTGCCTCAATGTTAAATGCCTATATAAGATACCCACAAGTAAAACCCCAAATTAAAAATGCCATCAAATTCTGGCCTAGCAAATCACAAAGACATCAATCTCTCTATATCCCAGTTGACGTAAAAAAGCACAAAGAAGATGATTCCACTCTAATTCAAATGCATTACAACCACTCTGCATGCTAAACATAATAAACACATGTTAAATTCAGCAGAAGAGATGAGAACTGAACTGGCACACAGCTGGAACATTATCTAGATTGTTTGACCAGGGCATGTTTTTCCTACCAATACATCTGCCCAGTAGTTTGGGGGGAAGTCACTACATGGAAGCTGTCAATGCAGTGACACTGTCGAATACATGAGCCCCAGCATTTTGAAAAAGGAGAGAAGAGAGGACAAATCTAGTAAGCTGAAAATCTGACTGCTCCTTCACACGTGGTCATCTCTTCTGCCTCACCTTTCTGCACCTGGACACCACAGTCAGCCTTGCCCCAATGCAGCACTGCCCCAAGAGGGATGGAAACTGCCATCCAGATGTTCTGCTTAAGGAGTAAACTGGGAAACATTTGCTGCCCAAAGCTCTTGTCTCATCACTGGTATTACACAATGCATCAAGGAGCTGAGGGCTTTGCTGGCACTGTTCCTCTCTCACGGTGATGACAGTCCTCCTCCTCCTCCCTGGAGCGCTAAAAGCTGGAACACTCTAAGGTGTCAGACAGAACATACAATTTTTGTTTATCAACAATTTGACCATTCTGAAGATTTGAGGTACTACGCTTACTAGCACCTGTATGAGTTCTGCACCTCATGAAAAATCTCCATGCTCTAGAGAAAATACATCAATTAGAACAAAAAAGTTCCCTGTTTCTCACTGTTTGCAAGTAGAGAATACCTTGGTAACTGCAACAAGTGCAGACTTTGTAAATCTGGAATGAAAGGCTCTCACTAGTCGCTCACTAGTGTTTCTTAGCGGTTAGTGATGCAAAATCAGGAGAAATATTGTACTGCAATTAATTTTACAATGTGTTTTCTGAAATGGAAAATGTTGCAAATAGGAGAAGGATTTGCTCTCTACTGTAATCTCACTAATTGGGAAAAAGGCACTTGGGGGAAGCTGGACATTTTGGGCAACATCCCAGAAGAAGAATAGTCAGTGTGTAATGCACCACTACCACTGCTCAGAGACAGTTGAGAGTTTATAAAATCAATCTGTATTAAGAAAACATCCAGATGCCATTGCGTTGGCACTCTGTCGGTGATGAGAGGCATAAAGGCTCCCTAACATCTGCTACCACTTGATAAAACAAAACTTAGATCTCTTTGACTGAAAAGGTCCACAGAGTAATCCAAGATGCCGGAGGCTGGGGTGGGGAACGGTGCTGCCAGCTCCAGCCAAACCCACACCTTTTCATCTCCACTGGTTGAGGCAAATTCTGCAAACATCACAGCTCTGCTGGAACTCTTTTATACTCCATAACTGCATTAACTACAGGTTGAGGGAAAAGCAGGGCAATAAAGAACACAGGGATCACTTTCCTGAAAAAATAAACCTGCATCTCTCAAATCCAATTTGTACGTCTGCTCTGGCAGTTCATTTCTATTTGAGGTGGACATCCCTGTAAATACTATTCCATGAAAAAACAGAAAAAGGGATAATTTTAGAGACACAAAGGACTATTTGTCTAGTTCAATGAATGACAATTGTATAGATGCACTGCAACAGGTTTTCAAGTTCAGAAGCAGAAATATCCTTTAACTGTAAGACATCCAGAAGGAGGCAAGTGACAGATCTCCTCTAAGCCTCTTTTACTGAACATTGCAATAGGGAAAAGATTTCTGCTGAAAAGAAAAGTGAACAATGTAAAGCAAAATGTGGTCAACTTACACATTAGTAGCCACATAGCAACCACAGGTATCACTATAGAAAGCATGAGTCTGTTACCTTGGAAATGTCATTGTTGCTACCAACTGTGGCTTGGTGCCTTAAAGAGAGAATTATTATTCTCTAATTTATTTTGGGAACAAACATGAGGAGAGCGGTCTGAATCAGATCTGTTCAGTGGCCGGAAATTAAATGGTCAAGTTGTCAGAAGTAGAACTGTTCAATTTTTGGTTCAGTGACCAAAATGAAAAGAGAAAGAAAGAAAAAGAGATCAGCTTGGGTTAACATAAAAAGGAGAAGTACTGAGGGATCTGGCACAAAAAATAAATTAAAATATCAGTTAGGTCAATATGAAAATCTTCAATGAACCCAAAGCAATTAGATAAAGAATTTTGTTCAAGCAGAAAAGTCTCATTCCATTTTCTGATTATGCAGGTTAACTTCTTCTCTTTTTCTTTTTCACAGTCAGTTTCACAATTAAGATACATTTACAAAACAAAAATCATGTTTTGAAAATATCAGTAATATATTTCAAATGTTTCACTTCTCCCCATTTTCCATTACAACTTTTACCACATTCTACTCAAAGAAATTATAAGGTTTTATCCTTCACAAAACCGGACTGTAAATGAATTCACTATGAACATGGCAATTCTAGCTAAATTAATGCATAGAATCATACAATGATTTGGTTTGGAAGGGATCTTAAATATTATCTAGTTCCAATGATCCTGTCATGGGCAAAGACACCTTCCACTAGACCAGGTTGCTCAAAGCCCCGTCCAACCTTGCCTTGAGCTCTTCAAGGAATGGGGAGTCCAGAACTACTCTGAGCAGCCTGTACTAATGCCTCACCACCCTCATAGCAAAGAATTTCTTCACAATACCTAATCCAAACCTGCCCTCTTTCAGTTTAAAGCCATTCCTCCTTGTCCTATTACTACATACCCTTGTAAAAAGTGCCTCTCCAGCTCTCGTCAGCCCCTTTCAGGTACCAGAAAGTTGCTCTAAGGTCTTCCCAGAGCCTTCTCTTCTCCAGGCTGAACAACCCCAGTTCTCTCAGTTTGTCTTCATCAGAGAGATGCTCAGACCTCTGATCATCTTCATGGCCCTCTGGACTTGCCCCAACAGGTTGATGTCCTTCTCATGTTGGGGGCCCCGGGGCTGAAAACAGTACTCCAGGTGGGGTCTCACCAGAGTGGAGCAGAAGGGCAGGATCACCTCCCTTGACCTTCTGGCCACACTGCTTTTGATGCTGCCCAGGACATGTTTGGCTTTCTAGGCTGCAAGTGCACATTGCCAGGTCATGCCCAGCCTCTCATCCAACAGCACCCCCAAGTCCTTCTCCTCAGGGCTGCTCTCAATCAATTCTCCACCCAGCCTGTATTTGTACTTGGGATTGCTCATACAAGAACTTTATCAACTTCAAAAATTATTTGACAGGGTATCAGTCATCATCAAATCAACTATACTAATTGGAGAGCATAAAAATATTTGCCTGGGGTTTTGGATCTAACTAGAATGAGATTCTGAAGGCTACAGTCATTTTGGGCCAGAGTCAGAAGAACCACTGTACCGAAATGCTGAACACTGGACTTTAGCCAGAGACCCTTTTTTTTCAAACATACATAGCACTTCATAGCACTGATTCTTTAATTTTGATACCTGTCATCCCCTAGAGTTCTGCACTGCAAGGCTGGACAATGCTTTGTTAAACCAGGATCTTTGCCTTGGTCAGTTGTGCTGTTTTATTTCTCTCTGCAGTTCTTGGTACCAATGTTTTCATCCAATGCCCAGATAAATGTATCTAATTCTGGAAGGAGGGTTGTTTTTTTCTAGCAATGCATTTCCCCTGTGAGATAGGAACACTGGAAGGTTATTGTCGGTTGGAAACCACAGCTTGTTTAGCCAGAAAGATAAATATTATCTATATTTCTTGTTCTTTCCTATCTATTGTATTGTCCTGGAGAGCAGTGGGAAAAGTGGAAGGCAAATGGCAGAGACCTTGCCAAGCCCCATGACATGATGAATGACTTCTCACATCCCAGGGCATGACATGAAGAGAGGCCACAGAGGGTCACGCTGCTGTTTTCAGATGTTAAAAAGGCTGATCACCTACCCATTGCTTTCATTTCCAGCAGAAAGAGCTCCCCCATGCAGGACCCACCCAGCTCTTCCATGAAGTACTCCTCTGCAAGAGCGCGGCCACCTACCCAGAAAAGCTGATTTTCGGCATCCTTGCTAACTCCTCTATGGATATTCTACCAGACATGTTGAATACTATGACCACAAAGTACCTCTCAGCCATATAGAGAAAAATATTCCTGGATTTCTTCAAGTCTTCTGAGCAGCAAGGGCTGTGTGCTCTCTCTTTTTCCCTTTCCTTTCTTCCTCTCCGTATGATATGCACATGGACAGTCAGCTTTCACTGTCTCCCCACACATTCCCAAGGACCATCCTACATATGCTACTTGTGGGACAACCAATATGCAAATCCCTTCAAACCAAGCTGGAGCAGGAACCACCTGCGGATGGGATGCAGCAGAATGAAGAGGGGAAAATATCATTTGCTCTTGGATTCATGCCTGTGCATGAAAGGGAGCTCTCTTGATGGATTTCGCTGTACAAACTGAGGGGTTTTTTTCTTTGCCAACTTCTGATCCTCTAACTGCACTCTTGAAAATTACACTGGGGAGGTGGAAAGAGGGAAATCGTGAGGTCTCTTATTCTGTGTGCTTCTCACCAGCTGAACTGCTCGGTGTAAAGCCACATTGCAGGCAGGCTCTGGAAGGGGACATGGGATAGGGTGCCAGCATCCAGCCACCCATCCAGCAAGCAGTGATGAGGTGGACAGTACGAGACACTGGCACAGTTGGAACTGCAGCTGGCAAGCAGACCCTTTTCTTATCTCAGATCTGTCAGGTCATCTGTCTGTTTATTTACAAAACTATCCTTCAAGAAGACATGGGGAAGAATAAATTACTCTATATAATCTGAGGCAATCAAAATTTTGCTAAGTGTCGTGCAAGAGCTCTTGGCTTTTCGTATCAGTCTGGTTTATAATTCAGTTCCCTCAGCCCAGAGTGTACAGCCCCGTCTCTTGTGCGAAACAAGCAGTCACAAACCTGAGCATATGTGAGTAGAAGCCATTCTGGGAAACACATACAGACCTTCAGCCTTCTGATAATTAATCTGCTCATCCTGCTGAAGGAAACCATGGGCACTGCCACTTCCCCCTCTGCTGTATCTTGCAAAACCAAAGAGAGAAACCAGTGATCACCTTGCATGGCTGCATGACCCAAGGCTTCTTCTTCTGGAGAGACACAGCAATAGCTTTACACATGGATTCACAAATATTTCCAACACCCAGTGAGCCCCTACACCCAGTAGGCTGGGCTTATTAATAATACTTCTCATCTAGCAAAACTAAATCAAGTTTTATTGCAGGCATAATAAAACTGTCCCCTGGAGCTGCTCCCTCCTCTGAGTAGGCAAAGAGGAAGAGGAGAGGAGGGGATGGGGGCGGAGGCATGAGAGGCCACCACCCATCTGATGTGTTTTCCTGCGGGCACTCAGCCCTTCAGCAAGGAGGTGAGGACAGGCTGTCCCACAGCACATCACCTCCCTCCAGGGGAGCGGCTCTGTGGGCAGCACCAGTCCCACTGCAGGGCTGGGTACACCCTGTGGTGTTTGTCACCCTAGCACACAGGAAACTGGGGCAGAACTTGGACATGCACTGAAACACATGCACAGTTCAGAAAGAAACCTGCAGGACTCAAAATTTTAGGAAGGTCAATGTAGAATTCTGAAAGAAGGCAGGGGTGCGGAACATAAGACTTAGGGTAGGAGAGAGAGATTTGTTGCCTACTGTCACTCATTGTTCTTGCAGGTGGAACTTCAACAGACACAGTCTGGAAAAGTGCCATTGATTTCACCCCCCAAGGAGATGCTTGTGAAACTCTCACAACCAATATTAATATCAAAGCACTAGAGAGGAGCAGAGAACAGTTTTGTTCCCAGAATGAAAAAATATGGCAAGAGGAACCTTACAAATGCTGTAACAAACAGCCTCCACTTTGTGATAAAAGCCTTTGGGAAAGTGTCTGAGCTCCTTGCCTGCTCCCCAGTAACTTTCACAGGCCACTCATGTCCAGTCCTCCAGGACTCCTGCTTTCTCAACTGAGATGTTCACATAAAAGGCATTGCCTACAACAGGTCATGAGGAAACACTGCAAGGTAGCAGTCAGGGATGTCTCAATTCCCTGGGAAGATCAGGATCCCACTGGGGTGGACAGAGGGGAGCCCTGTGGATGGAGATCTCTACCAGCATGCAAAACCCACATTCACCAAACAGCATGCCCAAACAGAAAGCCATGCTGAGAGCAGCAGGACAAGGGTGAACAGCCAACAACTACACCACAGGGAGTCTGGAGTGACGCAGGTGATGCTGAGGTCGGTGAGACGAAGAACAAGCCCACAGGTGCCTCTGCCTGAAGCTAAACTGAACCCAGCTGCCCAGAATCACTGTGGTGCCACTGAGGCATCACCTGCTCCAGATGGTTGCAGCAGACAATGGCAAGGAGCCTGTGGCTCCGTGCCCGGCCACTGGGTGCCATCTCCAGTCCCAGCCAGGACCTCTCCAGCTGCAGAAGGACAGAGTAATGCCTGGTCCTGCACTATGGAATAAACAGGTAGAAACCATGATATCCCCCACAAACCCCAGTTCTCCCTCTCCAAGCAGGATGTCGACCTCTCAGAAATGGCTCCTATTTAAGGCAAATGCTTAGTGAGAGATATATTAAAACAAAGTCTTCAAGAAAGCCCACTTCCATGACTCTGCTCTTCCCTTTAGGAAAAGAGTCAAAAATATGTCACCTGTGGGAACCTTCTGAGCACTGAGGAGACCTGGAGAAGGTTCCATGCGCATGGACCAGGGGCATCTCTATCTCCATGATGCCACTGTCCATTGGCAGAGCCCACCTGAGCTGTGCAAATTGTGTGACACACTACGGTTTTCCTTTTCCAGGACTGGCCTGAGGGAAGGAGGGATGGAGGAAGGCCACCTGTCCAACAAGAAGGCTTCATCCCACAAAGTGGGAAGGTCTTTCCCTGAGCAATCTGCCAGTGGGCCTTGACAGATGTTAGAAGTTACACTATCAGAGTTTGTCCTATGTTTATCCCATAGGTAAGTCCCAACTGGGAGGAAAAAAAGGTAGGAATTACACAAATATTCCAGACACACATTTGCACTCTGTGCACCTTTCATGCCCGATGAAAAGGCAGGAAATGTTAACACAAAGAGAGGAAGCATGTTAAAAAGACTGAACCTTTCATCAGAGACCATTGAAATTCTCATAACAAGGGCCGGTATGAAAGGTTGCTTATTCTCAGAGGTAAGACAGTGCCATTTCCTTCCCTCTCCATGCAGCAAACACTCATGACAAATCCAAACCACAGCTGTAGGCCATGAGACACACAAAGCAAATAAAGGTTGCGTCTGAATCCATCTCCGCTGCACCACCACGGCTATTATAGGATTGAAAATCATACTTCAACCAGTCAATATACAAACGCTGTAGTGTTGTACCATCATAAAAAATGCTACAGTATTTCAAAAGCAGCGGCCTCCAAAAATCCAAATCGAAGCAACAGTAAGGAAAATGAGAAATGCCCCAGGTCTGACAATCTCATCCTGTTCTACCTAATGAACCAACATGGGTTTGGTGGAATAATCAATACAGGAAACAATGGAGAAACATCCTACGTGCCACCATGCAACCTACTTATAAATCATTTAGTGGTCACCTTAGGTCTTGAAGTACAAGATTTTTCTCATTTTTTATATATCTCTATTTACATATAATTAAAACTACTACTTATTTATAAGAAAAATATAATTGTTAAAAATTTCTACTTTAAAGCAGTTTGTATGTACAAACTTTAGCAATAAATTCCACAGATAAATTGTGCATATTAGATAATATCTTTAAACACAGAAATTGGAAAATATGTGCAATATTCCCACTGGAACAGTATTTTTACACCCTTTAACTTTTTATAGGTTTCTTTTCTTCCTTGACTTCAGTGCTGGTTGACATGCAATGAGAAGGTCTGTCCACACATGCCAGCTCCCACGGCAAGCTCTGGGCCTTGGACGGTGAACTCATTGAGGCAGAGATCATTTTCTCATGTACACAGACCACAGTCTGTCCTACACAGACCCACAATACCAACAATACCGTGTCTGTCCCACAGTCAGATGTCACCTGACAAATGTGGGTCACGCCAGCACTCCATGCTGGCTTTGATTTCTGTTATTTGGGGCAATCAAGTCTCCTTTGCAGGGGGGAGCAGCCCCCTGATGAGGGGAGAAAGGATTTAACCAGAGATTACATCTCTTCTGTACATTTGCAAGAAAGGCTCATTTAGGCCTTTCTGGACCTTCTACCTCCTTTCATCAATCCCTTGCCTGACGACATCTTTGGCTGGGCCATCTGCTGACCGCTTATGTGGCCCACAAATTAGAGTGATGACAGCTGAAACGGTTGAAACTTAACATCTTCCCTGGCAAAACACAGTTTGTAAGAGGCTGTCAGCTGTGACCTTGCCTACCTTTTTCTCTGAAGGTTGGAACCCTTCCTCAGTTTCTGGTCAAGGGATCTTTAAAGTACAACTTTTTAAAATTTGCAAAGACATATCACATGAACTCTGGGTCCAGAAAAGAGCTTCAGAAATACAGACAATGCCTTGGTCAACATCAAGATCTAGAAGCCCATATTCACTCAAAAACACACTAAGTAAGGCTCAGATCTGAGAAATTAAAACAGGCCACAGTACTCATAAATCAGCCTTCCTTTTGCAAAGCTCACTGTATGTAAGAAAATCCTAAATAAAGCAGAGCAGAGTCAGGGCGCACTCTGGGGCTTTGGTGGATGAGGGCATTTTAAGCAAATGCTGACCCAAGATGAAATTTTTATGAGCTATGAAACCCTTTTGCAGCTGCAAAATATTGCTCGGGACCTTAGAGGAAAGGAGAGACTTGAAAATCAAGGGTCCTCCCCCATCCATACTAACTCCTTCACCACTGCTACCTACTGCCAGCCTCACGTTTTTATTTTGTGTCCCTTAAGAGTTCTAAAATAACCCCTGGACCTAACTGGACTCCTATGAGCAAAATTTTTTTCACACTTCTTTAGTTTAAAACAAAAAATGACGGCAAGCTCCATTCTCCCAAAGATCAGAGGAGGGTGTAAGTGGTTGAGACGAAAGGTTTTGAGGGAATACCCTGCGAAAGACTCAAGACGCTGACCTGGTTCTCAGGCTGATGCTGGAAAACATGGGCCAAAATTTGCTCTTCTGTTACCACTACACTATCACTAACATCACCTCCTTCCTGTACATTACATACTTCTACTGACTCACTAAAAGCTTCCTATACTTCAGCGTAACTGGTAGAGAAAGTATCCATAACTGATTTTCTGCCACTCAGTTATAATCCTGTTTATACCTCAAGCAGCATCACTACTTACATTCCAGCTATTCTTTCTTCTCTTCCCTCACTTTAAACTCAAACATGCTTTTATTTCTTAATAATCTGAAGAATAAGAATTTACAATGAAAATACCCACCAGAAATGTAAGTAAATAGATACTAAGTCACAATCTGTATTTCTTAAATACAGCACTTAAGAATGAAAGTGGAACTGGACAGACTTTAAAAAACTTTTTATCAGTGCTGAAAGAGTGCATAACTACCACTTAAAATAGTTGAAAACTGTTTTTTTACAACCTATCATGGCAATGGTTCCAGACAATATACAGTATATCTAAGAATAGTAGCAGTCATTGATGGAAACTGATAACATTTGGGGACTGAAGGTTAATCCGTTCTGGAAAAAAAAAAGGAAACAATGGAGAGTGAAATAGAAACTCAAGCCTCATTACATAAAACTATTTTAAGGACAGAATGATGAGTTTTAACATCAATCATGGGAAAACAGTTCAAAGTTGTTCCTAAAAGATCTAAATTTGAAACCTTGGGAAAAAGGAACTGTTTGCAGTGATAGCAAAAAAAAAAAAATCTTGAGGGATAAAACAAAATAGAGTGTAAAGATAATCCGTTTGTATTTTTTAAACACTACAAATCAGACTGTTCATTTTGAGCTTTCTGTGATTAAGGTCAGTAAAGACTCAATGTTCAGTCAAGTTTATCCTTATTTCTTTATGCAGCTCCAATGTACTTATCTGCCTATAAATCATGGTACATGCTCAGCACTGAAGGCGCATTGACATGGATAATCAAAAACTGACCGCAGATTGCAAATAAACCCAAATGAAGTTGTATGAAATTTTTCAATTTATACTGTTGTTGGCTTGATTTTTTTTTTTTAAAGAAATTGTATTCTACTCTGTATATTACAGGGGAAAGCCCAGGAGAAAAAAACAAAACAAGATCATTGCTGTCTACCAGCAAAGCCATGATCAAGCCAAGCGAGCCCTGATGCAACTCTCTGAACACGCGACCACCCCTCGGGTGGAAGAAAACTGAGCAGGTGCCCACATTAAACCAGTGCACACTTTGTCAGTTTGCATTTGAGCAGGCGCATAAGTGCTCTGCTCAAGGGCTTGGCTGCATTTAAAATAAGCTAATTCAAGGAATAAAAGTCTACCAAAGGTAATAATATTGTTTACTGATGCATCAAGTCAGTTATCTATATAAAAGAGCGTATTTTTGTGCAGCATAGGTCTGGTCCTATTCAATCAGTGATTAAATATTTTCCGATTGCAGGAATAGGGCCGAATTTGGAATATTTCTAAGGATTAGGGGAGAAGTGCTAAATCCCAAAGTATCTAATTTAACTGTGCAAAGTAGGGAATATTATTGCCTTTGTTTTACTTATGAAATTCAAAGGCACAGGGAAATAAAGTGCCAGACTCAGTGTGTCAGAGAAGCCACTTGCAGAAGCTCCTGTGCTTGCCCAGTTCCCAGGCAAGTGTCTTCTGCAACACATGCTGTTCCTCTCCCATCGTGCTGGGGCAGCGCCACAGACAGTTGGGCAAAGGTTGAGAGGCCCTGCCACAGCTCTACTGGCTGCACAGAGGTTTGACTACCCCCCGAGAGCCCAAGGAAATGTCTAAACAAATTAGCAGAAAGTCGTCAGCCGATTTATTTTTTAATCAGAATTTTTTCTCATCCAGCCCTTGACATGTGGTTTCATCCATTTCACTCCTCTTTGAACGTGATGCTCCTGGGTGCTACTGTCACCTGTCCCTGTTCAATGAAGGGGCAGTAAGTGTAAAACAGGGCCTCACTGGAACTTGCAAAGATTTGGACCAGTATATTTTAATATGCTCTCTGAGCAGGTGGATTTGCATTGTACATATGTAAATCTCCCTTTGTCCTGTGCTTCTGTGCAGCAATCTCAAAACTCCTGCTTTTTGTCCCCAGAAGACCACCTTTAAAGTTTGATTTTTAAATGAAAAATGCCCAACCAGTGCAGACTGGCATTTTTCAGCACTGTTTAACGGCACTATGTAAAATTCCATGTTGCTTCAAATTATTTCTTCAGATTGTATACCCTGAGGGATTTTTTCTTGTGCTATATTTAACATCGATAATTGTTATATTTAAAAATATTCAAATGAGATATTTCAAAATATCTAACTGATTAAGTGTGCTTAGCTCAAGGATATGTCTGTTGCACTGTGCATAGCAAATAGGCAGTGCTTCTTGCCTTGGTTTGGCATAGGGTAGATGTTTAACCAATGCACAAATCTGAAAAGAAATTTGTTTGGCATCAGTTAGGAGGCTGGCTCACACCGAGGTGTACCTACACCTCGCACTGTGTAAACAAATTAGTTTCCAAGTTCGTCTTATGGACTTCCTTCAATGTTCATCCTTTGAACGCGTGCAATTTCTTTACACTTTCTTAACACGGTGGCTTTAAAAGATACCCTGAAACGCTTGGGTTGCGCCCCCGCGCAGATGTTGGCCTCTGGATGGTGCTGGGGGCAGCAGTGCCCGCTTCAGACGGAAAGGCGTAACCGCGGTGCCAATTTCGGAGGGGCAGCGGGGTTAAGGGTGTCCCCGGGGAGATGCCGCAGCAGCAGCGCACGGAGCGCGCCGGGCGAGGCGCGCAGGGCCGGGGCAGGCGCGGGGCAGCAGCGGCTCCGCGAAATCTGAGAGCGGACGGGGAAAAACCGCGCGAGGTGCAGAGGTAAATTCAAAAGACGCCGCGTTTTGCTCTGTCAGGTGCAAAAACAGCGGCGGAAAATCCACCCCCGGCCACCTGAAAGGTCTGGAGCGCAGCTGGGGCGCTGCTCCGCAAGCTGATACTTCAAGAGTCAAAAACCCTCTTAATAGGGTGAGAGGGAGAAGAGCATCCCCGGAGAAACAATCTCTGTCCCTGCTCCTCACCCTGCAGGACAGACGGACAGCCTTGCTCGCCGTCCTGCCCGCAGCGGTCCCGCCACAAACCTCTCTCCCTAGACCAGCAACGGGAGTTTAAACACCGGCTGCAGGCTGGAAACCACGGCAGCAGCGATGACCGGGGTTGATTCGGTTATTTACGTGGCTGAACCATCATTTCAAAAATCCAGCATTTAAAACAGGGCAAGATGGAAATCCCAGCTTCTTTTTTCCCTCTGCACGTTTGTGGTTCATCAGATTGAATGCAATTTACCAACTGGAGTGTGTATTACAGGCTGGAAAAATTTTATCTGGTGAAGTCATGTAATGGGTTGTTAAAAAGGACAACAATATTTTAAAATCAGAAGTTTCCTATGACTTTGGTAAAGCTATATTGCTAAAGCTTATACATAGGCAAAATCTTCGGGACCCCTTAGATTGTGTGAAAATGAATATTTGATGTGTTTGGGTTTTATGTCTTTACAGTAAAAATTTCAATCAGAATCTTCACATAACTCAGTTATTCAATGATTTACCTGAAACTTAAGTTCTGAGCTGGAATATATCTAAGTCAAAAGTTTAACTTCATCTTTAGTCAAGGACTATCACACAGTATCCATTTCTGAAGAAAGTGGTTTAAATACACATTTATTGACATCTCCGACTTTCAATTGCCTATTGCTGAATTAGTTGTTATTATTCTGTAGCATTGCAAACCACAAGAAGACACAATGAGAGAAGAAGAATTAGACCTTTAAACAGTCTCTCACTGTTATGAATTTAAAAATGTTTCCCACATGGAAGTTTTCTACACAGAGCAATAGTCATGAGGCTGTTGAACAGCACAGTTGCTCGTTTCCAGGGGCACTCTGCAGCCGAAAGCAGGTTCCCACAACAGTGTACCTGCCTGCGAGGCCATACTCAGCCCTGGACTATGTCCATCACCCACTACAGCCCCAATGTAGAGACCCTACTTTGTGAACAACTTTGCCTACTCTTGTTTGTTCTTTCTCCTCCGCCTGGGCGCTTACAGAAAGCACGCTAATTTATTCATTCTGGGCACGACCTTCCATCTCAAAGCCACCTGCGAGTGCCTGACCCCCAGCTCTCGCCCGTGGCTCCTTCAAGGGGAGCAACAGGCTGGCTGGCTGCCCCGGCCGCGCCGGGCCGTTCCCCGCAGTGACACATCGCGGTGACCCGATGGCACCGCCAGCTGCGGCACCTCAGAGCCCCCGAGGAGAGGGTGATGCTCTTAGCTCAAGCCGGCTCCGAAAGCCGCTGGAGTAAGAAAGGGACAGATTGCCGGCAACTTGGGAGGCTCCGGGTCAGGCTCGGGGCCGGTTGAGGAGAGGGGACTTGCAATTTCCTCTGGCTTCGGGCTGCGCCTGGCTGGAGCCGCGCCGAGGCGGCGCTGGGACGGGGGCGCGGGCGGCGGTCCCCGCGCCCGGGGCTGGTGGACACGGTCCCGCACGGGCGGGGAGCCCCTCCGAGCCTCCCGCCGGGGCTGACCTGGGGCACGGCACACGATCCCGGGGTTCCCCGTCCAGAGCGCCCGCTTTCCCCCCACCACTGTCCTTCCCGCGGGACACGCCGGGGCCGCCCGGGGGACGAGCAGCGCCGAGCACGGCGGGCGTCACCACCTACCGTGGTACTCCTGGCCGGGCACGTAGGCAGCGGGGTTGCCCGCGATGTGGAGGGCGATGAGCACCTCGCCCTGCTCGCCGTCGCCCTCCAGCTCTCCGTGGTGGGTGCAGAGGAAGAAGAAGGGCGAGAAGCGGGCACGGGGGGCAGCCGCCCGGCCCGCCGCCAGCAGGGCACCCAGGGCGGCCAGCAGGCAGGGCCAGCCCCCGGGGACGCCCCGCCGCCGCTCCATGCTGCTGCCGCCGGCGCCGCTGGGGCATCCAGGGCACGGCGGGGCCGGCGCTTCGCTCCGCTCCGCGCCGCGCGGGACGGGGCGGGACGGACGGGACGGGCGGGCGCTGCCCCCGCCGCGGCCCGCGGGACTTCGAGGGGAGGCGGGCGCGGGGCTTGGAGCGCGGAGCGGAACGGGCAGGGGCGGCACCTCCGCGCCCGACGAAGGTTTGCGCCGTCCCCGCCTGCCGCTGCCGGGGTGCGGGGCACGGAGCTGGGAGTGCGAGGGCTGGGAATAATTTATTTCCCCCGGTGTCGGGGTGGGAGGGAGGGGAAGGTCCCTCCCCTCCTCCTCCTCCGCCTCCTCCTCCGCCGCCGCCCGCTCCTGCTGCTCCTCGCTCTGCGCGCCGGTGTGCGGTGCTGCCGCTGCGGGCACGGGGGCTGCGAGCTGGGCTCTGCTGCCCGCCCTTTGTCTACCGCCTGGCCCCTGCCCCTGCCCTGCCCCTGCGTCCACGCCCCAGCTTCTGCCCCCGTCTCTGCTCCCGGGTCCCAGCCCCTGCCGCTGCCTTTGCCTTGGTTCCTGTACCTGCCCCTTGTCCCTCCTCCTGTCCCTGTCCGTGCTCCACACCCTGACACCTGAGTCCCTGCCCCTGCTCCCTTCTTGTTCCCATATTCCTGTCTTTTCAGACCCAGCCCAAATGTCTCTGCTTCTATCCCTCTATCCATCCTGTTGTCCCATGCTTCTGTCCCTCTCCTCCATCCCTTGTCCTTTTGCCCTGGCCATGTTCTTGTCCCTCAGTTTCTATCCCCCTATCCATCCCTCTGCCCCATCCCTCTATCTCTGTGTTCCTTCCCGTGTCTTTTTGACTTGTCTATGTCCTTGTCCCTCTGTCTCAGCCCCTGTGCACCTGCCCCATCCCTTGTCCTGTTACCCCTACTCCTCTGCCCTGGTCCATGTTCCTTTGCCTCAGCCCCAGCTCCTGCCCTTGGCCGCTGCTGCTGCCCCTGTCCCTGTCCCAGCCACAGTTCTGCCTCTGCTGTACCCACTGCTGGGGAAAAGAGAGATTTCTGCTCAAACCTCCACTGCTATTTTCAACATGATACACATGCACACACATCCCCAGGGGTAGGTCCAGCAGCTCTGGGGGGCCAGTGTGTGAGTCCCTGGGGAGTGCAAGTCCCTGGGAGAGGGCTTTAATGCCCTGAGCGTCTATGCCCAGGCCCTTCATCCCAGGAAGAGGGGCAAATCCAGAGGGGACCACAAGAAGAATGAGCAGCTGAACACAAAACACTGGCAAGTCAAATAATTCATATAAACATACATTTTTAACAAAGCAGGGTTGACAGGGGGGCCAGAGCATCAGGAGATGGGAGCAAATCTACCACAGTTTAAAGCATCCACCATGCTGCTACTGGACCCTGCTCAATGCCCAGAGACAGCCTGGGTGAGTGTTAGTGACATGATGTAATCGGAAAGGAGAGCCTACCTGCCAGCATTTTTGAAGTGCAAAACTGGCACAGTCCAGGGGCTCCCTCCTGGATTGGTTTCAGTGCCAGAGGGAAAGGCTCCCTCCACAGAGGCGCAAGCCACATGGATGGCACCACGCAGCTGCCCTATGTCCGTGCAGGCTGCTTCCCTGGCCCACCTCCCACCCATCTGATGGAGATCCCGTGCACGGTGGCCCGGGGGACATCCTCACCATCTGCCCAACCTGCCTTTTCCTCTGGCTCAGCCTTGAGTCTGAGTTCACTGCCACCAGCAAAACTTTGCTGTGGTTTCCTGTCTTACTGGGTTGTGCCTCGCTAGGGATGGAGTGAGGCGATGTCCCTTCTCAGCTTGGGTGGAGAAATGCACAGCATTTGCTATAAAGACAAAAGGCACTGGTGGTGGTCTATGTATGGGACAGGACACCTCCCACCTCTGGTTAGTGAGTGTCCCTGGCCACTGCCATGGAAACTGGTCTTTGCAGTAGCTAGTGAGGATCTGGTTTGGCTCCAAGACTTCCTTTTTAGGTAGTTTATTTGTTTTTCAACTTTGGGTATTTGTTTGTTTGTTGGGTTTTTTAACATCTGTGCGCCTCCATATATTTCAATGCTTGTAAAAGTGACAGACTAATAATACCATTTCCTCATGCCAAAATAGCATGTAGGCAAAAGCTGTGCAGGCTCAGTGGTGAAACCACTGCCAACGGGATGTGTTCTCCCTTGTGCACTCCTGCTTCCCTCCGCCAAGAGCTTGCCAGCGAGGCCAGGCCACGCCAGAGGGGCTTCGTCTGGGCAAACACGCCCTGGCTTGTGCCTGCTCTGCCCAGCAGTCATGGAAAGTTGGCCAGTCATTTTGGGGGGCACTGCTAGACGTAGCCAACTCTCTTATTTTATGAAAAAGAAAGTGGCAGGGAAAGGGGTTGATGGGTTCCCACTGCTGTGGGAGGGGAGGATGCTGTCTGCCTTTGCTGGGATGTTGCTGTACCAGTTGCCAGCAATGCCTTCTCTTTTTTTCTTTTTCTTTTTTTTTTTTTCCCCAAGAGATAATTCCCTAAATAATCTTGCTACCATGTGGGTAGCTAATCTACCAGCAGATTTCAAGGCTCAGACTACTGCTCCCTGAATTCACTGGGATTTAGATAGGGCCCATGCTGATGAATTTTACAGAATTTTCTTTGTTTCCAGCTGCTTAGTATCCAGAGCATCCAGGATTGTTATTGCAGCCAGCCCACGTCTTTCTTCTAGGAGACATATTTGTTACTTACCAACCAGGGGACAGTCAGTAAAAGAAGGCAAAAAAGTAACAACTCCACTTGGAAGCCTTGTGCCTCTCCTGAATCATCTTCATCCTCCATTTCTTTGTTATGCCTCCCACTCTCCTTTCTCCTTTGTTTCTTACACTTTCACAAGACCTCTAACCTCTTCTTCATAGGGCAAGATGGGGAAGTCCCACGGCCATGGCCTGCCATCTCATTCAGGCTCAGTTGGTGGGGAATCCAGCAGAGACCCCAGACTGCTGATACTCAAGGACACAGGATTTAAATGGACCATTTGGGACCTTAAACCCCATTTCCTGCACTCTCCAGAAATAGTGTAATAGACATTCACTCCAGACAAGACACCTGCCTTCTCAGACCCTACCCCCCTAGGTCAAAAAGTGCTTCCCAAAACTGTCCTGCACATTTCAGGCTCATCTTTGCACAGAAGAGCAATGCTAATGATGCCCATCAGCAAAAGAGGAGTACCCACAAACTCCATGACTTTGCATGTCCCTACAATACCAGGAAGACATTTGCTGAGACATTTGCAGGGAGCCAAGGCCTGTGTATCAGAGAAAAGTAAGAAAAAAAGAAGCTTCCAGACCCTTCCAGGCTTTGCCTAAATGAAAACTTATTCCTGGTTCTGGCTCCAGCACAATCTCAGTGGTACAAGCAGGATTTACCCATAACTCACCGCAAACCATACCTGGTGTGAAAGATTTTGTTACAACCCGGAGCATCAGCACCCCGCACTCAGCCCCTGCCCCTGAGCAGCCTCCAGCCTGACCAGCCACAGAGTGAGCCTCCCACCAGACTGTCCCCACTGTTTCACTGGAGGCCAGGCATGTCCCAGTGGGATTTTGCATTGGCTTCATGTCCCCTCACTGCTCTGAGTAAATATGGTACCTGGTTTTTGAAGATCAAGAGGTTTATGAAATGTCTTTAGTCAGAATTTCCCCTTCACCCTTCTCCCATTGACAGCAAGGCTAAGATATTATTATTAATAACATCAAAAGAACTATTTAAGAGAAGTGATTAAAACCAACCCCTCTGCAACAAAAATGAAAGCTTGTAAAAATCATAATAATCTCTACTTTCTCATCCAAGATCTTCATGTAAGTTACAACTATTCCCTGTTAAAGGCAGGAAGTACCTCATGCTGCAGGATGGAGGTTACCACAGGCTTTCACCCCTCATGCAGTATGTTTTTTAGCACAGAAAACAACGAGGTGTAAATTGAGATGAGAAATGAGTAAAGACTGTTGTCTGCAATGGAGAATGCAATAGGTGGAATGTAAATAATTACTTAGGAGGTACGGGCCTCTTTCAAGCATGGGAGAGAAATCACAGCACAGATGGACGTGGCTGCAGTCCATACTAATTTAAGGAAGTGATTATTCAGGCAGTAGAGCTGCTCACTTCATTCAGGGAGAGAGCTCACACCCCAAAAGCAGAATTGAAAAGCACATTAGCAGGCAAGGAGCTGCTTTATTAATGTGGCCACAGCAGATAATTTTGAAAGGATTGGGGGAGGCTGGGGAACTATTAAGTAACACCAAGCAACAAGGAGCTTTGTCCGAGCTTCCTTGGGTAAAGGCTTTCATGGAAGAATGTAGAAAACCACTCTTCTCACTGTCACCATGTGGAGAGTCCTGATGCACATCTTGTCCCCAGCTTTCAACAGCTTTCTATGACAAAATTAAGGAAACTGCCTAGACCTTCTACATAATCAGCTGCAAATAAGCAAGAGCCATGGAGCACCAAATAGCAAGGATCTTTTATTACGTGTGGTATAGCATGTAGCATCTGAAAACAGGATAGCAAGCTGAAGCACTTTTGAGTTTTTCACACAATTATAAGGCTATAAAGTGGACTTTCCAAAGACATATCTTTCCACCAAATCTTTATTTTCTATTCATCCATGCAAGCACTCAGTGTTTTCTTTGTATGTCTTTCCTCTTAACCACTAGATGTACACACAAAGCAGACCTGCTCTTTTGGCTTCTTGGAAGACTTTCCTAAGGAAAGACATACTGATGGCTAGAGGGGAATGATGTGATGGACGTGCAGAAGACTCTGCAGCTGATATAAGGGATGAACACCCATGATCATCCTTGAAGAAGCACTGCTGCGTGACCAGTGGCAGTGGTACCCCTGGGCTCAGCAGGCGCTGTAGCTCACACACGTTCTTGTCAACCTGAGACATAAGGGATAATTTTTCCTACACAGCAGCTGGTTTTCTGGAGTTGTGGAATGCAAGATTTTCAGCAAATTCTTGCAATGAAACCACAGCACAGAAGCAGACCGAGATACTCAGGGCCAGTGTGCCATCCCCTCCCCTCCCCTCCCTTCCCCTCCCCTGCCTTCCTTTCTTGTGCCAGACGAAGATTAGTAAAAAGCCCAAATTGTTGAGGGGGACCTCTTCTGCCCACCACAACAGGTGGGCCATCAAGCACCATAGAAGCACTTCTACTGCAGACTGGAAAGCCCTCCCTCAGTTATCCCAGGGTGGAGGGGATCTCTTCATAATCTGAGTCAGAGAAAGGAGCGGGGAGGATGGCTCTGACCATGCTACAGTGAGATGAACCCTGTGTCTCTTGGGTCTATCAGTGAAGTTGGAGCTTCAGTGTTAGCAAAGTTTGGCTTCAGCAAAGCTGAAGCATCTGACCTGTGAATACTGGACAGGAAAGTCAAAGTAATTAATAGCTAATTGATCTCACTTTTTCTTCCAAAACAATGTCTTCTGTTCATGAAGCCTCCTTGTTTTCTTCTCCTATTTATGCAGGGACTTACAAGAGAGGCCTGGCACTCTGGAGTTGCCTTGGCCATGCCAAATAACCCTTTGGGATGAATCCCTTTTTTGTGCACAGGACTTGTCACAGTCAGATAATAAAGCGGTCTTGCCTTGCCAGTTACATGAACTTTGCTCTTAAGCAGAGCCCAAGTAATTTCTAAACAAAGGCCTAAATGTGAAATTATAGGCAACTTCCATGCCTATGTTATTACGAGATTTTAATTTTTTCTAGGGTAGGAACAATAGCAGCTGTTTGGCTGCTCCATTTTCCAGTGGGCTGGTACAATATGCATCATCTGTAAACTGACATCTCATGATTTCAACTGAAAATAGAGTATTTAACTGTACACATTTTTCTCTCTCTTTAACTGCATTTCATTTCAGTGGGTTTAAACTTGTCTTTCTTTATTGCTTATTAACTTTAGTGAGGTATGAATATAAAAGAGAATATTAAAAGTCTTTTCTTTTTCAGAAAGACATTTCTTTACAAACACTGCTGATGCTATCAAATAAGCAAGCCTAAATCCTTAAATTTGTTATTGATCTTGTAGTCATTAAAAGGAATATAGGCTTTAAAAAACCCTCCAAACCGAAGAACAGATATTGAAAACTCTCTATTTTCTGGCTTAAAAATAGTATTTAAGGGTGAATACTTTCAAAGGGTAGAAAATTTTTATGCTTCAGTATCTTATATATTTAATTTTTACAGGGTTGCTTTTAAGGTGTAAATTACCTAGAGATTTAACTTTATGCTCATGCATAGAAAAGTAGGTAGTGGGAGGGGCTTTGAGCTTTAAATTATTTTGATTATCTATTATGAATAAAAAATAAATTGCCAAAGACAAATACACAACAGTCATTATGAGTCTTACTTTTATATATTCCTAATTTGGATAATCTTTCCTTTAATGTTCTCTTTTGGATGCAATACAGGCAGAAGAATATACTTTATTCTGTTTCTGATCCATGGTGCTGCTGTGCCCTATTAGCACTGTATGATGAGGGTATCTAAGTATATTTAAGGGAACTCCACTTGACTCTGGTTATTTACAATTCTAATTCTAATCTGATTTTCAATGTACTTTAAATAAACACATCTTATATGAAGAGGCATCTCCCACAACAAGTATTCATGTCCATGACTACTCTGTCCCACCATCCATTTGCTGCTCTGGCTTTCCATGAGGAAATGATGGGTATTTACCCATGTTACATCTGCATACTGAAGTTTCTAAGGCTTTCATTTACTTGCAAATATTTATCGTGGGTAGCCTTTATCTGAAGAATTTTTTAAATGTCAGTGGCCACAAAAGAAGCTCTTAATCCATTTTACTGCCTAATTTATCTCTCCCCTTCGCTGTTCTAATTTGAATAACCCCAAGGACCCAAGGTACACAGGGCTAACAGGCCAGGACAGTTTTAAAAGATTACTTTGTGAAGAAAAGTGGGATGTAAATCCTGAGGAAGTTTATAAAGATATTCCTTCTCTTTCTTTTAACAATGACTAAACTTTCAGAGATCTGGAAACACATTTTACTGCAGGTTTAGAGGGCTTTCCTTTATCATATCTGTATTTAAAATGGATCTAAAATATACAATATGTGTGCACATCAGTGGACCTGAGCATGGAGATCCAGGATTCAACACTTTTATCTAGGGCACACAACTGCAGCCCTCAGGACCGGGAGCATTTTGCAGGATATGTTTTGTTTGCCTACTGTCTGCCGCAAAAGCTCTTCAGCTGTGGCTGCAAATACAATCCGAGCAAAAGCTGAATGGTGGTTGCATCAAGGCTGTTTAAAACACCCACAAACTTATGCAAACCCTGAGGATAAGTGGGAGCCCCACGGATGGGCTGTGGCATGCAGGAGGGTGGTGTCCCCAGGCAGAGACGAGGCTGCAGCATCCATCCCACCACCCCTACACTCCCCGACACACAGCCGGGCGCGGGACACACACTGGGGTGTCAAGGCTCATAACTTATGTGAGACCCGGTCACAGGGGCCACCAGATTCTCAGATTTGTTTTTCAGCCCATCAACGTAGGGGTTAATGTGTTGCTCGCCCTCAGTGACTGAGTAGACACATTTATGCACTAAACTAAATGTCTTTTTTTTGTTTGTTTGTTTGTGTTTTTTTGACATGAACAGGCTCCCCACAGCAGCCCAGCAGCAGGGGCTGGCTGAGCACCAAGACAGGGGCAGGCAGGGGACGAAAGCAAGGGTGCCCTGCACAGCCCTGTGAGATGGTTGGGGAGTGCAAAGGGACCGTGTCGTGTGTGTCATGTGTGTGTGTGTGTGTGTGTGTGTGTGCGCTCTCATGGGTCCTGGAGTGCCTTGGCACACACAAGGGACAGCCAGGCATCACCAGCAGAAAGCCTGACCCGTGGAGCTGCACACTGGGCAAAAATCCACCTCTGTCACAGCTTCAGGAACCCTTAAAGCCAGACACACGTGACCCCAAGCCTGAAGATAACGACACGTGGGTGTAATGATATGGGTGATGTGAAATGGATGATGCTGTGATGAAAAAATGGGAACAGAAAACAAACGGTGGGTAACTTCTTTCTTCTTCCCTCTTTATTTATTGAAAATATCTTGTCAGAGCCTTGATCCCCAGAACTACACAGTGATACTACTTTTATTTAATTTTATCTGCTTGTAAATTTTAAAATTAGTTGTTTTTCAGAGTAAGCACTATCCAAGTAATACATCAGGACAATAGAACACAGGGCCAGCAAACAGTGACCTTGTGAATGCAGTATGGAAGTTAGAAATGGAAACTCCATTTCAGTTTTGAGCCACAAGATGACTTTTTCAACCAAAATAAGACTCATTGGAAAATCAGATTCATAGGTTAATTTAAAATAATCTTAATTCTTATTAGCCGCAAAGCAAAGTATTAAGATAAGCCAGAATCTTATAGAATGAGCAGATATTTTTCATTATTCCAAATCCTCCACCAGAAGTCTAAAATTCATCACTTATGAGTCAAATATTCCTCCCAGCTCTCTTTAAGAAGGTCACTGAGAAGCTGCTCAGAATGGTTGTCAATGAAAATATCTTGTATAATATGAAGTATAAATGAGACCACAGCACTTTTATCCCCAAGAGGAATCATGGTTATACTGCTAAGGAGTGATCCAACCATTGTGAGAAAACTACCAGGCTACCGTCTCTGCCCTGGGCTTCTCTTGTGGAAATCTGTTTCTCCATGTCTCAGAGTCATCAGTTTTGACATGAGACCATATCAACTGGCCCAGGACAGGCAGCAGGCTCAGGGTGTGACTGTGCTAGCTTAGATACTGATTGCAGTGCTACCAAGCTTCCTTTACACTAATGATATGAAGTGGTCTGAGTAAAATAAAGGAGCCTGCTTCGACAACTTTTAAGTGAAAAGGTGCTCCTGACATCCTTTCAACAACCATTGAGATGGATTAAAAGGCTCCACCGGGGATGTTGAGCTCCAGATCAGGGCTTTCTGGCCAAGTTACAACCTCATTTTATGAGATCTTAAAGATTTCCTGTGCCCAAAACTCTACTGCTCTCTCTTCAAGATGTGGGTGTGCTTTTTTAACTATTTGACCTATTCCAAATATTTTCATTTTTTAGGTAATTGTCCTTCCATTTCCCATGTTGGACTTTGCTCCAGCAGTGCTAGATATCAGACCTGAGTCACAGCAGAGTTGAAGGTACATCAGCTGTGAAGAGATCCCATCTTATCCATCTCTCCAATTAGCTGAGCAGATCAACCTCTTTAAGTCCCAGTGAGCTCCCTGCTCAGTCTTACATACACTGGTAACTCCTCAAGAAGCACTTCTCAGAGAGCAGCATCCCAGCAGATGTGGGTCCTCCCATTTCTTGTATGACAAGGTACACAACAGTGTGAAGATACCACACTCATAAAACTGAACAGGCTTTTGGAGAGCTGCCATGGAGGGGAGGGGATGAACCTGTGAAAACGGTGTCTTAAAATACAGTGCTGGGGCATCATGTGTTGACTCGTAACAGGTTTAAAGATTTCTGATGGGTGTTTACAGAGTTGGAACAAATTCTAGCATGCACCTGTAAATCCCTGCTCATCTTTGAATTTATTCTGTTTTCTCAAAGTTTGTCTGAAGCCCCCAGGATGCCCCAGCCCCACATAGGGGACCTCAGCAGCTCCAGTGCAGCCCCACTGCTCAACTCCACATATCCACATATGAACTTCTACCAGTCAACAGTAGCTCCTTCTACAATAAAAATACATGATCAGGCTGAGTGCCTGTATGTCCCTGCAGCCCCTGTCCTGCCTCTGGCCCATATGATTGTACTGTCACAGTGGCTGCCATGCCATGATCTTATCCCTGAGACACTTCCCTTATTTCTCAGGAGTTGGGACTTTTGTCTCCAAAATCCTTTCTGAAAGGATGCGTGACACATAAGCACGTGACACCAGCTTGTGTCCCTAAAGAAGAGGCAAGTGATGTCTCCGAAGTGACCTGGGGAGATTTGGTAACTTACATATCCTTCCCCTCCTGCTCTCGGGCAGGGCTGGGGCACAGCAGTGTCTCTGCCACTTCATGGTCATAACAGGGCTTTATCAGCCATCACAGGGGGCTCAGGGCACTGCTCCTGGCAACGCTATCTGGTTAATTTCTTGGTCCTTCCCTTGCTCCTCCTTCCAGTAAGATAAAAGGAGTTATCTTTATTAGCTGTACACACAGACTTAATTCCTCACCGCAGATCTGGAAATCCTATGTTTCCAGGCATGGGTGCCACTCCCATGCTGCTGCAGGTGCAGCTGCAGGAGCAGCCCTGTCCCAGAGCTGCCACTGGGCTCTGCTCCATGGCCAGCTCTGCCTGTCCACCGTGCCATCCTTCTGGCTGGGTGAGAGACCAACAGCCACCTCACCTGGGGACTCCCAGTGGGATTTTTACTGCAGAGGTACCACTGACATTGTGACCAAGTGTGAGATGACCACGGCTCTGGTTTGCAGGAGGAGGTGAAAACTCCTCTCAGCCCGTAGCTGCCTTTGCCCTGTTATGGCTGCACATACATCTGCAGCTTTCCTGCAGCTGAACACACATGTCCCACTGCCCAGTGGCCCAGGGCATGGGCAGGGGAGCATTTCCTTGGTGGGGCCAGAGCAGCTGCATCCACCTATGAGCAGCCTGGCTCAAAATTAAAGGATGTTTGTAAAATATTCAAGAAGACTTGAATGGAAGAAGATATAGAAATGCAAAGCATAGTTTTTTTTTTTTTTTTAAATCTTTCCTTTGGCAAATGGCCTAGAAAAGTAACACAAAAAAAAAAGAGACAGAAATGCCAGAAAGTAAACCACCTACTGTTGACTCCTGGAGATAAACCAGAACATTGTTCCAAGAAGCAGAATGCTGCTGTCATTTCTCCTGGAAGTGAAGAGAGCATCGCCCAGTACTGGGGAGGGGGATGAGCGAGAGAGAAAGAGAAACAAATGGTTCAGACAAACCTCTCAAAGGGAAGTCAAGGTAGTGCCTTTAAATGTGTTTGGCACAGAGCAAAACAAAGCACGATGTCACGTATTTAGAAAAATCATCGCTGTGGGAAGTTAATGTGGCTGCAGAGACACTTGTGATATTTAACGGGTTACAATAGTTTGTTGTGGATCATTATGACTCCCACTCCTGAGGAAAGATCTTCTGGGTATGAGTCATGGGGACCCTGCCTGGCTGTGTTATTCTGTCCCATGGCACCCTATTGTCTATTATATTTTCTTCTCCCCACACCAAAAATGCAGACTTTCAAGTATACACTTCCTGACACATCCAGCAAGGACTGAGCCACAGGGACTGCAGTTGGCTCCTTGTACTCCTTATGTTATTTTCACTCAGTTTTTGCAATTTGAGTTCTTTTGAGTGTAATAGCAGGTTTTAAGCAACATGCCTCTGTTTGATTTAGCATTAGTTTGTGTTTACTAAAGCCCAGTGCCATCACTAATGAAATTAACATCAGGCTCAGAAAGATTTGACCTTTCATGTGGGTGATAGCGAGGTTACAATATTCGGTTTCTCCCTCTTTTGAAGATTATTGGCCAACAAAACATAACCCTGGGGAAAGAAGCACAAAATGTGCTTGTGGGCTTTGGCATAGCTGCTTAAGCAAGTCCTGCAGTGGCCCTTGCCCTGTCCTGCCCCTGTGCTGCTGGTAACATCCTTCTGAGCTCCAAAACAGAGCTGATTCAGCACCTACATCTCTGCTGCTCCACCCTTGTGCTACAGCTTGAGCTGACTTGGGCAGATATTTTCTGCTGCTGACACCATTAGAGCAGCAGTAACCTCTGGCAGGCAGGTGGGAGACAGCTCCATCTTCACCCGCCGTTGCTGTTTGCTTCATTGCCCATGAGCCGAAGCCCTGAGGAGCTGAAGTTCCATTTGCAGCCAGAGCAAGCTGTGGAAAGTCAGCAATTCACCTTTCTCATATTCTTTAGGGATAAAACAACAAAAGCAACAAAAGATTTAATATAGCAGTGTGCTAAGGGAGTTAGATTGTGGAAATCATGTCTCCAATAACTCACTGGCCAGTAGCAGGAACTATTGATGGCATCTTTACTCATCACAGTCAGCTGAGTTAAATTTCCTTAATGGCTACTTCCCAGCCACTATCACCATTTTATTTCTTCATGTTTTCATGCACTTCACCTGCTGGGAGGATGTTACCCATCCGCCTTCGCGCTGCTGGGTAGCGGATGGTCCCAGGTGGCAGAGGAATGCTGTATCTCATTCCTGCCCTCCGTTACAGTGACACACATAACAAAACCATTGATGAATTGTACTCTTCCTGCAGGCTGCTGGGTCTGCGAAGGATCAAAGTAAAAGTACATTTTCATAACTCCCGGTGCTTAAGGAAAGTAATAAATAATGGCAATGCTGTGGCTGTGTATAGACTCTGTACCCAGGGACAAAGCATTTCACGAACACAGGTAAGAAATGTTATTCATATTTTATACAAAAGGGAACTTACAGACCAGACAATAGGTAATATTTTTTGTTCTATGTGCTCAGTGTGTTTGAACAAAAGCTATTTTGATAATGTCACATTTGGCACAGCTCTGCACCATGCGCTCCAGTGTTCAGCTCCAGAGCTGTTTGCTACTGCGAGTGATGACTCCTTTGAGTGAAATTTCTGGGCTCAGCACTATGACTGGAGGCACATCAATGCTCCTGTATACTGGTACAAGCATGTCCTCGTAAATTACTTATTGGGTAAATAAGGCATCCTACCCTTGCAAGCCCCTACATAGACTGAAATGCTGGAACTGCACAGCCTGAACAGGGCTGGGGTTGCTGGTCCATGACTTGGGGCATCACACTGCCTCAGCCTTCCCACCTCACACCGGCCTAAATAGCTGCTTGCAAAGCAAGGTGAGGGAGAGTACCAGCTCCCAAAATGTGTATGCAGCCTCTGGGATCAGGTAGATTGGTTCAGGACATGCTCAAAGAACACCATGTGCAGGGTAACTTGGTAACCCAGTGACCAGTGTGGGAGGCTGGATGCAGTGGGAGAAACTGAGGGGGATGACTTTGTTCTTTGTTTGAAATAGTATTTTTCCCACTCTGATTAAACTGCACTGCAGTTCATTAACTATTCAGGTGTTGTCTGCTCTTTACAGAAGGAAAGGCGAGATGACAGACTATTTAACAAGTTCATTTTGAGCACAAATTGTGTTTAAGGCAGGAAAAAATATTACTTCATGCAAAACTTGGGTCGGTGTAATTGCAGGTCTGACTGCTTCGAAGATGAAAAACCTCTTTCTTAATTCAAGGCAAATGTAGCAGAAATAATGTTTAGAAAAGAGGTGCAGGTAGGTACACAACAGGGAGTGCAATTTTAATATCCTGAGTACAAGATTTTTAAAGTCTTTTTCTGACCCGCATTAACACACTTGGTTACATTTCATCTGCCACATTCATCTTTGTCAGTTTCTTTTTCCCCTCTGTAATTTGTTTGCCTGTGTTTACTCACGTTTATCTCTAGGGTTGATGCTCTTGGCCCCATTCATGCCTCCTCAGAGGCCCAGCACTGACCCTGTGAGTGCTGCAGGATGAGGTCCAGCTTAATCCTCCACAGGCAAAACCGCTTGTGGTTCCTACAGTCTGTCAGCGCAGATGCATCTTCAGCACCAGGAAGACACACCGTGTGGTCCAGCCTCTGGATACCTGCCCTTAAAAATACACAGTGAGACTAGGAGTTCATTAATCAGAAGGCAGCAGGTAACTGCTGACATGCTCTGAAGTTCAGGGCAAATCCACACGTGATGCTCCAGCTGTGCCTCATGGTGGGGTCAGGTCCGGGGTCTATTCTGGCAGCATCTAATTCGTGCTCCAGAGTGAAGCATCACTGTGCACCACCACCAGACTGGGCCAGGTTTCTGCAGGAGCCAGAAGCCCCCTGTGAGCTGCTCTCATCACCTCTGGCTCTCGGACCTGACCTGCCATTTGAATAAGGACCCCAGCACTGTGGTGAGCCACAAGCCCTTTCCTCCACCCTCTGCAGCCTGGGTGGCAGGGGGTCCTCATTCCAACACAGACACCTTTGCTCAAGAAGCAATGTATCCAGAGGTGGTAGGATCTGGAAGGGACATGGCCTGAGGCTCCTGGACACCCTGTGCTAAAACCTTTTTAAGTCTGGGACTCCAGAGAAGGTGGGCATCCTCCTCACCACTGAACTGTGAAGCAAGCAAGAGAACATCAACCAGCTCTGCTGAACTTTTCTGAACATTGACCTACACCCACCAGGATGGGTGGGTAGGCTTTGTCAAGGGAGTGGGGAGGAAAGGCACAGCTCAGCTAGGAATTCAGATAACATCAACCACCTGTGACTCTCCATCTTCACTCAGTGGCCCCAAAACACCATCACTAAGTATGTTTGAACCAAGAGCTGCTGCCCAGGCTGGGTCTTTCTACTTGGTTCATCCGTCCTCTACACCCATCTACCTCCTTGGTCTGCACTCACTCTTCTGCCAAGCTCTGCAGAGGGGCCTGAGCACCCCCTGAGTTCCAGCAGAAACTTCTTGAAAAGTTGAAAACCTGCTGATTAGCTGTAATATTCCTTATTGTAGTCACTCGATTTTGTGCTGTTTACTGAGTCTCACGTACCTCCTGATTCAATGTTTTGTAAATTTAGCTCTCTCCAGCTTCAGCTGATGTGTGGATGCAGACACTCTGAGATGCTATTTATTCCATGAGTGAGAAATGACTTGATAATTTATGGGTTGTTAACCCAAAGTTGTACAGGTTTTTACCTCAGGGAGAGAATAAATACACGTCTCATTTCAACACGTTTTAGACAATGTGCTCCTTTTTAATGGCTTCCTTTGATTTTACTCTGAAATATGTAGACACTTCCTCCCAGGATTCTCATGTGGGAGCTTCATGCTGTTCTGTCAGGTTGCATATTTTCCCCCTGAATTTCTTAGAGAAGATCTCGCTTATCTGAATTACAAAGATGTTAACGTTGTGTTGTCACTGTGAATATGGAGTTTAGGCAAAGATTTTATTCTGATTAAGAAATGGAAAAGTTGGAGAATAATTACTGCATTGGCAGTGTGAAACTTATAGACGTTTAAAATTAATCAAAACATATTTACTTATTTATAGATGTTGAAATTAGAATATGCTTTTACCTGAAGCAAAAGAAATTGCATATACAGCTGGGAAGTGTAGCTGAGATTATGTGCCTTCTATTTGTACCCTGAAATGAGAATATAACTGTAATGGATATATATTGGTGTGTTGGGTGAGGAATTTTTAGGCAACAGCATTTGACATCACAGTTCAAGGATGGAAAAGATTTATTGATCCGTGAGTTAAAGAGTGAACTGGGTTTCACCTCTTGTTAGTGCTCAGTAGGTTGCATTTAAAAACTGCAACAAAATGAATCCTTAGGCTCTGATAAATGTTAATCTGTCCCTCAATAGATCACAGAGGAGTAAAAGCTTGGAGAAGATATTTAGCTCCACCACCTGTTTAATTTAGAGGATATTTTCATCAGATTAGGGTCAGTTTTGTAGGTTTCCTCCATCTGCCTTCCTGATAACATAATTTATTTTGATCTATAAGGATCTCCCAGGCCAATATTTGTAAACAGTGACTGAAGTCATGAGTCAACATCAACATACAAGATGTCAAACTTGACAGGAAGGTTTATTGTGCCACTGGGCTCAGCTTTGCATTGCTAAGGTAATTATTAAACCCGAGATAAACAGAACTTTGATCCCATGTGTATTTTTAAATGATTGGCACCAGTCGATTTTACAAAAATGCCATTTTGAAAAGCCATTCTCAGAGGAATTCATTGTGTCAACATATAAGGTGTCCAGTGCAAGGTTTAGCAAAGGTAAGTGTCCCACAGCCAAGATGCTGGTGTGGGATGCTGTGTGAGGATCTGCCAGGCCTCCTGTGATTCCCAGCCAAGAGAAGTGTGAAATGTTCATGTCCCAAAGGAGAAACCAATGCACTGACATCGCTGACTAGTGAGAAAAGGTGACCCTGGACAGAGAAGGAGGGGATGTGTAAAAGGATAAAAACGTGCATTGTAAAAATGCAGTTGGACCTCTTTCTCATTGAAAATATTGTTTCCATCTCTCCCTTTAGTCATGAGAAGACTGTCTAAGCATCTTCCCTCTGTGATCTTCTCCGAGGTCAGCTTCATCTTGGACTAACACTGTGAACCTTCCTTTGCCACATCCCTTCCCACGTGAGAAAGTTGCTAAGTGCCCAGTGAAAGATGAGGCCACCCGTGGGATGGGCACTAGCACATCTCTTAGGCACTGATCCCAAAACATCGTCTGTGACCAGAGCTGGGTGCTGAATGCTTGTGTTTGTACATGTGTGAGGACAGAGAAATTTGGGGATAATAAGCAAAGTTAGGGAAAGAAAGGAAATACAGGAGAAGTGAATCTGGGTGGATTCAGGTGATTGCAAATGGGAGTCAAAGCACCCAGCGTCAGAGGGGCAGATGGGCTGCTGGGAAGGGACCCCACTGCAGAGGTGCACCAGCCCATCTCTCCTGTGGAAAGCTCATGCCTGCAGCGTAATAACTCATCACCAAGAGAAGAGCAGATGGGACACTTTGGTAACCATCCTACTCACAGGGTGAGTCTGTGCCTATGAAGTGCTTACCTGTGCCTTGGATCTAAGAACAGGTCAGAGTCCTGTAGCTGGTCAAGAAATGCCGTGAGGGCAATGTACAGCTATATCTTGGCAGTCCTTAAGGTTGCTAATAAGAGACCAAAAAGAGTGGGTATGCAGAAATCTGAGGTACGGATGGGCAGAGCAGTGAGCAGCAGCACTGACATTTTCCTTCTTAGTCTGCTTCACTGTACTGGATTGCTTGGAACAAAATGGCCAGTCTAAGAACAGCTGCAACCCCAGCACATGAAGCGTAAAGAGGGATAACCTAATTCATTCATTTACACTTAATTAAAGAAATTCTTTTTATGATTTCATTATAGAAATAATTTCCAACAATGTGCTGGAACAGAATTATGTTTCTACCACTAATAAAATTTTGTGAAAGTATGTAATTATACAGCTCCTGTATTTGAATTGTATTGTGTACTGCACAGTGGTGTGTCTTATGACTATGTAAATTTAAAGCCCTAAATATTTCATACTAGCTGTAAAATAACATAGTGTAATCAAAAAGTATGCCATAGATGGAAAGGATGGGCTATGTGTGAGGATGATGAAAACTCATCTGTTTGCTTGGCACTGCCATTTGGGTGTTACTTGTCTACTTTCCTTGAGATCTCTCAGGTAATTTATGGCAGATTTTGCTGCTGTTCCTTGCTACACATCCCTGCAGGTGCATCCATTAAAGTATCCACAAACTGTCCTGCTCTTCTTCACCTGGAGCATCTCTCGGAGAGAATGCCACGGCTCAGGATCCTCTGGAAGACAGCCCTAAGACAGGGATTCCCTAAATCAGTGCTGAAATACAACTGGTGGCTTGAAATAATAACCAAATGAAGCAAAAGTCCTCTTACTTACAGAGATAAAAAAAATAAATCTGCAGATGGGCAGAAATCTGCAGAGAAAATCTGCAAGGGAATAGCAGGTGAAACATCAGCATGCTTCCTAATAGCTTCCCTGTATCACCCCCAGCAAATGGATATCTACAATGGTGTCGTTTATTGTTGATGACTGATAATAGGATTACTGCTCCCACATCCAAGAAGTATGGCATCCCAAATAGCCTCGTTTCATGCTGAAGGAAAGATGTTATTATCACATCCTGTCTTCACATACTGCTCAACCAGTTATCTGTGCTGGACTCGGTGTACAGCTCTGAGACTTTATAGGATATTATCATGTTATATGAAATTCAGACTGCTGCAGCTATAAATCAAGAGGACACCTTGTATGGTAGCTGATTCTCCTTGGAACAGCATCTCTAAGCAGAGGCTCTGTTCTTTGAAAGATTAGCGTGATTTAAAAAAAATGTTGCCAATGAATTTATAGCTCATGAAAAGGGCAGGTTTAATAGCTTTGGTGTTCTTTGTTTAGCAGTCTCATATGTACAGCATGTGGACAGCACAGGCTTGTCCACAACTCCTTAGGAAGACACCCAAACCTGACTACAGAATCTCTCCTTTGGAAAACTAAGGGGATAATTAATTTTAAACAGTTTTCTTCAACAGCATTTCCATCTACAGGCACAGGGCCTTCTGCAGAAGGGCCCAAGCTATGCCACTGACCAAGGGCAAGGAACATCAATGCACAGGGAAACAGTAGATGCTGTTTATATATTTAGGGTTTGGTTTTGGGGGCAGCTGAGCTGATCCTAACGGCTTGTGGCTACCAAACCACACCCTTCCCTGTCCTTCCCCAGCCATCCTGGAGATGTGGTGAAAAGCTCTCCAGCTTTTTGGCTGAGTTAGTTTTAGGCTCACAGCAGGGTGAGACCAGCTCCAGAACTGGCACAAAGCAAACAGTAGGAGCACATGGCACAGGGCTGGGGGGAGACAGGACTGGACCCCTTGGCCAGGGGAGAGAACTCACCAAGTCTTGTGGGAATTAGCCCTTTTATGGTGAGGAATGGGGGGAGGCTTTGAGATGCTCAGCTGGGCCTTTGCTCTCCAGCCTTACACAGCCCATGAGGATCAGGAGTGCTGAGCCTGTGGGTGCCCACAGGAGTTAATATTCCCCCAGGCACTGCGTATTTAGTAGCACAGCTCTTATCTGAGTCCTTCTCTTATGTTCCTTCCCCAGCAGGAGTGAAAACTGCATTTGATGGGCACAGGAGGCTGGCTTATCCTTCACAGAGAAACTACAGCTGGAAGAGAAATGCCACCTTCAAAATCCATCCGGCTGTGAAAAATGGCAGTGGTATGGATTTTCACCCAAAGTGAAAAGCAGAAAGCTTTTCTCAGCTCTGCACAGCCACTCCCAGTTTTCCAAACTGCCCCAGTTGAAGCTTCAGCTGGAGCCATCTCTGCTGGGTTGCTGACTATGAACACCTGAGCAAATACCTTGTCTCCTTTTGCTGACAGGAGGCCATTCACAGGCCAACTACACCAGGGCATGCAAAGGAGATTGGGGTCAAACATTAAGATATATTCATATAAACTGATCCCTAACTGAGCTGTGAAAAGGTCAATTCCATTTCCAGGGATCAAAATGCAGAGATGGGCTCTTCTATCTACAGCCCCCTCCATAACCCACTGGAGTCAGAAAAAGTCTTTGGATCTTCCCCTCAAATGCTATTAATCCTCAGAATTTAAAAAACTTATAATGAGAGATCAAAGCTAAAATTTCAGCAACAATGAACTAATTTTCCCGATGCCCAAATATGCTTAGTAGCCAACACCAGGAAGTTAAACTAAAACAGCAGGTTTTCCTACAGACTTTTCATCTGTGATGTTGCTTAATTTTTTTTCACAAAGAAATGTGTGAAATTAATTGAAGAAACCAACTTTTGCACTCCCTGTGGTATTTCACCTGTATTTTAAAAAACAGACCTGAGAAGGGAAGCAGCATGTTTTAAGCTTGTACAAGATTTAAAATCTCCTGTATGCTTCTCCTTGGGACACACAGAAAACAAAGAGAAAGGAAGTTACTGGATGTACTGGGGAAAATGATGTTAAGAGCCTTGTAAGTTAAAACCCAAGCAGTTTATGAGAAAAAGCAGACTGATGCAGTTTAGCATTTAGGGCTCAGTCAGTATAGGGAAAAGTTCTGTGTACAAAGAAGTAATCTTTTAATAACAAACTTCTGTTGGTTACAAGTTAAAATGCCCACTGATTATAAAGGCTTGTAACATTTCAGGGGGTTATTGCCTCTGAGAGGTGTTGCCACTTCATTAGACATTTTTGTATTGTTCAAAAGCCTACAATGTTAAGATGTGCTTTCTTCTGCCTGAAATAATGCCTGAGACTCGAGTGAGGGGGTGAATGTATGGCGTATGCTGCTCATGAATAAAAGATGTGTGTAGCTAAGCAGTCTAGAGTGTTCCTCTCTTAGGGGATTAACTCTATTCATCAGAAAATTTTAAAGCATAATTTTTAAAGGTTTTTTTTGTGGATTTTTTGGGGTTTTTTGGTGGTTGTGTGGTTTTTTGTGTTGTTTTTTTTGTGGGTTTTGTTTGTTTTGTTTTTTTTTTTAAAGAGGAGGAATCCAAGCGTTTGAGTAATGGTGAAGATACTTTAGCAGAAGGGGTGGTAGGGAGGGAGCTAGGGAGGACATTGAGCCCCACCGTGGTCATGGGAGACATCTCAGTGCTGTCCTTTCTTTCAGGCAGAGGCAGCTCTCTGTGGTGAAACACCCCAAGCCCCCCGTGCATCCTGCTGGCAGACACAGCCAGGGAAACTCACTCTGTGGCAGAAGCTGTGCTGAAAATGTGGCCTTTTCTGAGCAGGAGGCTCATGGCATCACTCTGACACTTAAGAGGAGGTTGTGACCATGGCCCAACACTGCAGAACTTCAACTTTCCCTCTCTCACCCGAGATGCACAGCAATAAATCAAGCTCCTGACTCCCTGCAGCGTCCAAAGGGGTGACTCCTTGAGCTGAAGGAGGAGACCTCTCACCCGCACCTGCATCCCTGGCGACACGCACGAGTCACTGCTGGGCTCCCAGGCTGCCTGAGATGCAAAATACCTGTGCACTGACTCCCCAGCAAACAGCCAGTCAGGTGTCTTACAGGAGTTACTGGGGAAGGGTTTGTGCACGATCAGAAGCCACACAAGTGTGAAACCGCTCTGCTGTAGTGCAGCTCTCTGAGACTGGCACCCACAGTGCTGCTGCTCCTGCGTCTGAAATACCAGTGACAGTAAGTCAAGAAGGGGACGCTATATGAGGAGTGGCTGAGGTCACTTTGTTCAGCCTGGAGGAGACTGAAGGGAGAACTCATTGCAGTCTTCAGCATCCTCATGAGGGGAAGTGGAGGGGTAGGTACCAATCTCTTCACTCTCAGGACAGGACTCAAGGAAACAGCAGGAAGGTGAGTCAGGGGAGGTTTAGGTTGGATATCAGTAGACATTTTTCATCCAGAGGATGGCTGAGCACTGGAAGAAGATCCCCAGGGAAATGCTCATAGCACCAAGCCTGTCTGAGTTCAAGAAGAGTTTGGACCATGGTCTCAGGCACAGGGTGTGACTCTTCAGGTGTCCTGTGCGGGGCCAGGAATTGGACTTAATAATCCTGATGAGTCCCTTCCAACTCACCATATTCTATGACTCCATGAAGACACCAGGAGAAGGGGAACATGCTGCATATGCTGCCACTGGTGCCTCCTGGCAGCACAGCCATTGCACATGCTTGTCTACAGCAGTCACACCAGAGACATCAAAACTGGCCACATCACCCACCTTGGACATGGAGCTCCTGTGGGGAGGATTGAAGGTTGCTTGTGGAGAGCAGCCATACAGCTCCAACCCAGAAGCACACGCATGGAGTTAATCTGGCTTCCTCACAACAGCAAGGACTTTTAAAAATGTTTCAAATGACATGCCGAGAGGCTGCTGCTGCTCTTGTATTTGGCTGAGAGGGAAGATACAACCAGTGTTCTCCAGGTCTGTTTTCAGTGGCTCAGAAGTTTACACTCATGTGCCCTTGCCAGGACTGGGACCAAATCTCTAGTGATGGATGTCCTCTGCTTTTCCCAAGCCTCAATGGCACAACCAGGTACAAACAGTTGCAGTGTTCTCCCCTTGTGCAGTCTTTGTATGCAACCCATCAGGAACTGCTCTGCACATGGCAAGAAGAAAGGGAAAGCCACTGTATGCCCATGACAGTTTTAGCCTCCAGATATCACCTCTTCATCTTGTAGTCCTTATAACACAATTTTTTCCTTTTCAGCTCTGGAAAATATCTGTTTTCCTTTCAATTTGGCAGCAAATGATTGAATTTGTTTTGTGAAGAATCACAAAAAAACCCACAGCCCTGAAAATGTGAGAAAAAAAAAGAGAAATACTCCTGTTTCTATAACGTTGTGACTCTGCCTGCAGGGTTAGCAAGCAGTGGATTGCACTTATAGTTTAAGCATCTATTTGTTTTATTGCAGGAAAAACATCAGCATGTGTGCTGTATTTTTTTGGCTTCTAAACAGCAGAGTAAATGTACATCAAATTGAGAGGTATTGTATAATATATGAAAAGAAGACATTTTGATCTGTGCAGCAAAATGAAAACTATGCAAATTATTAGCAGTTTATAGGGAATAAAGTTTTACTATACATAATTTTATGTGCTTGTACAGAGAATCTGTAATCCCACTAAGGAACATTCACTCTACATATAATAAATGAGGGGGTTTTAGCATGAGAAACCTTTTAAGCCAATAAATACCTAAAATATGGAGATTAAAACCAGTATTGGAATACACGTGGTAGCTAAACAAAATCATCACATTTGTGCTTACCGACTGCAGTATTCAGCAAACTCTACATTTTCCCTAGAAATACTTTGCTTTAAATTCCATAATTTTTTTTGCCACATTTCTCACTTAAAAGCCTGCATGAGCTTTTGTACTGTTGCCAGGCTTATTTTTTGTTTATATACAGGTTCTTGCCATGGAGATATGTCCCTGACATGAAGGCATCCAGTATAGGAAATGACATGCAATGCCTTATTCTTCTGGTTTAATTAATGCTCTGACAACTTGGCAATAAGGCTCCAGTGAAGAAAAGGTCTCTGCAGGGAACCGCAGGTTTCGAGCAATAAGAAAGCTGTCAAAATTTTACTATATATCTATAGTAACATATCGAACATCCAAAGATTTCTGGAAGGCATCTGTAGAAAAGAATTCAGAAGAAAAAAGGTTAGCACAAAAATGATGTTCCTTAACCTACTAAAAATAAAAGAATGACTTTCTCAGCAGCCGGAGTTGGAACTGGGTAAGCAGCCTATGCTGACTTACCCGTTTCATGCAAAAAGAAATTCCAGGTTTTAATGAGCGAGGACTGTTTGACACAAACAGTAAAAAGGATTAGCCTGATCCCTGTTGAGACTGGTTCTTTTCTGTGATTTAAACAAGCTGAATGAAGAGTAGATCTGTTCCACACAGTAATCCATGTAACCACTCTAGATATCCGTGACCAAATCTGTATGCCCAGGTCTTCCGCTCCAAACTTCTTGTCTTTCTTAGCTGAAAGCACAACAGCAGTGTCTTGGCACATAGGCAGGAAAAGGTGTCCTCTCTCTCCCCTCTGACTGGTTCAATATTTTGAGGAGCATCAAAGATAACATCCCCAAAGGAGACTCCCAACAGCTCTCAAGGCAGCCTGCAGGCACAGACCTTGGATCATCAGAAACCTGTGATCCATGTCCTAATGAAGAGTATCATTTGATATTCATGATACTGCAGTGGTTAAGCACAAATGTGATGATTTGTGCTCTATCACAATCCTCACTTTCCCAGGAAAGGAAATTGAGAAGGAAACAGCAGACCAAACTCACTACCACCTGACGTCCTCCACTATCTCCATATCTCTTAGGCTGTGAACATGAAGAGACACTGCTGTCTTTTCTGATGGATGAGCTATTCTTCAGCTAGTGATGGAAAACAGCTGCCCATGGTCACACACTTAATTGCCTTCCACACCAAAAATTCATGTTGTACCCTCTGAGAAAAATATAAACCAGCCACATATTTATGTATCACTCTGAAATCGGGATTTGTGACTCCTATAGTGTGAAGGCTTCCAAGTCATGTGAAAGCTTACAACTGCCACACGCTACCTGATACACAGCAGTTTTAATTTCCAGTCTAATTACCTGCTTCCCTACTTTTTATTTTAGCGAAAAGATTAATTTATTTCTGCAAATACATCTCAAATGGATCAGAGGGATCAGCTTCAGTCTGCTCAGGGGTCTGACTTTCAAAGAAGGTGTGGATGGTGAACAACAGAGGTATTGCAGAGGACAAAACTTTGCAAAGTAACTGTGACTATTTGCACAACCATCATATTTGCTCTTCCTAGAATCAGCTGCACTCCTGAAATTAGATGAGATTTTGGTGAAAGGATTCTAAGTGACTAGAAAGCAACATGCTCAGGATAGATAAACATGTCTCTAGCGATAGCTCCAGATATGTTCTGTCTTGCCTGAAGTGAAGAGCGGCATGGAAGAAGCTATTTAAGGTTCCTGTACATGCCCCAACCCCAGGCTCAGTCAAGTGGAAGAGCCCATGCTGACAGAAGAGGAAGCTCCCCTCCCCGGGAGGCAGGAGCTACAGGTTTGTTTACATCACTGGAGAAACCATGTACTTGTCTTCGGTTGTTCTTCTCATTTTCCCTGAAATTCCCAAATCTCAGCATGACGCTGTTCTCAGAAGTTTAAGCAGGACTCCCAGCTATTTGTTGATTTCTAATGATTTGCATCCTTAAGGAATAATCAAAAATGGCATAGAAAATGTAAATGTGAGGAAATGGGATGGGTATTCATTCAGCCATGCAGCTGGAATTCAGGAACTGCTGTAATTGCACGCGAGCAACATCATTTGCCTCCCTTGTAGATATTTTGCTTATTCACATCACGTCTTTGTTTTGCAGGGTTGGTTGTTGCTGAAGTTCCTCCACCCTGCAAAATGTAATAACTGCTCTCAGCTGTTGATCTTAGGCTGGGATACTGAGTTGCTCAGGGATGGCTACACCAGGGCTGGCATCCAGGGCAGCATCACAGACAGAGCAGGGCACTTGCTTCCCCATGAGAACTGCTGGGCCAGACAGGAACTCGCAGTGCACTGGATGCAATGGTGGAGGAAGAATTAACAGGAGCTGGGACTGTACTGATGGAAATGGAGGAAAGGGAAAAACAGCACCTATAAATACTGTAAAAACTCTTTAACTTATGAGAAACAATGAAAACAGCTAGAATATAATCAAGGCTTTTGCCATCAGAGTGGCAAAGAACTTTCTCTCCATCGCTGTCTCTTGGGTATGTTCACCTTTTGCTGAATTTTGTAGAAACATGCTCCCTCATCTGGCAAGGTTGCCTTAATGAGAGGTTACATACTTTACACTTGGCTATTCTTCCAATTGTTCTCTGACTCCCAGGATTTAGGAGGTGCCTGGGTGAAAGTCCTCATTACCTACATGAACACATAGGAAGTGCTCAGCTGCTGAACTACCAACACACTGGCTCCAGGAAAGTCTGATAGCAAAGCTCTATTTCCCAGCCCTACCAGTCCGATTTTATTCTTCTGAACTCAACTATCTGAACAAAGTACATGAAATAATGAGCAGCACATATTTCCCTGAGCAAGAACTGACTGCAGAAAAGAAACTATTTGCATATTAGAAATCCTGTTCTGTAGAAAATCTGTATGTGCCAGGAAAACTGAACATATGTGCTGAATGAATTTAGGCAAAGCTGCACCTTCGCTGTGCTGCTTATGAAAAATCACATTTACTACACCAGTCTGACACTGACATGAGCTTTTCATCAGCATTTCGTCAAAATCAAACAAATACGAAGAACACCAAGAATAAGACAATACAGCATTTCATGGTTCAACATACTTCACCAGGATGTGGAAAAGAACCTTGTTGAAGCCAAACACCTGCCCTCAAGTACCCAACCAAACAAGTGCTGGCAGGACAGAGGACAGTATGTGCCAACAGGTACTTGAACAATGCACATGTGCACCATGGGGAGATAGGCAGCCCACAGCAGCCTTCCTGCCCTGCTTGCTTGTGGGAGATCCCTTGGGCTGTGCTTGTGGCACAGTTCTCTGCAAGAACCATTTCAAAAAATAACGCAGAATTGCAGCAGGAGGGTACAGGAAGAAACAGAGTACAGAAGTCTGGTAGAGTTCTGGATACTTCAAAACATCAAAAAGTTTGATGGAGTTGCCCAGCTGCCTACCCAAACAGTAGGCAGTGAACATGTATTGTCTTCCAGTATTTTCTTCTTTGGTGTCTGGTGGTGGTAACTCCCTTGGAAGAGCTGTATGACAAAACCTTTTTGGCAACTGCAATACACCAATGGAAACGATTTGCAACCAAAGTACCTGTCTGTTCAAAACCAGTGTTTGAACCAAATGAAAGGAAGAGTTAGCAATAGTTCTACTGCTTTGGAAAAATGGGGTATTGGCATTCACTTGTTCAACTTAAAAGCATGGAAATATCACTGGCCATGGGCTGCTTGACAGTCTATCTTACTTTAATACGGTACTTCTAAGCTTCTTGATATCAGACACCTGGATACTTGGTTATTCAAATATATGGCTGATACATTGCTAATGTCCAATAACAAGCAGTATGATAAAGACATTGCCATTGAGCTGTTGTTTTTTAAAGACAACCCCAAACCCAGTTTTTGGGCAAATGTCATGATAAGGGTTGTACTTTTGCAGTTTCAACTCTGCTGCACACACAAAAAATTTCTGTATTGTTTTCAGATTTATTTTTTTAAATGGTTTTAATACACACGCACAAAAATAAAAAAAAAACAGAGTAAAACTGAGCTCATTCCATGTTATCTTTATCTGAGTATTGTACCATTTATATGAATCTGCCTGTTCAGAGCAAAAGACATTACATGGATGCTGAGATAAAAACCAGTTTTTGTTATTAATCTCCCATTCAATTTTCTAGTGGAGCCATTCCAGTATCTACAAACACATAAAAATTTTGTATTGTCTATGATTAGACTTGCTAATCAAGCTGTACCTTTATCCCAATGCATATTTACCAGCAATGATAAGGCACTTCTGTAATTTATGCCATTCTGTCACTGGGAAAACTGGAGAAGTTACTTCACCTCAGGTAGTATTTACTCCTGTATGGAATAAATCTTCTGTTCCACAATTATCTGGGCTGACTAGAACACACAGGATGCCAACTCCAGGCAACCCTTAAGAATCTGCTGTTTCTCTCTTCCCTGCTATCTCTGTCAGTACAAGTGCAGAGGGAATATCTAATCCTGAGATAGTCAGCTGTGCACATTTTGTTCATAGGTCACAAACGAAGTATCTCCTATGCTCCTGCTGGGAATCCTGCCCTTCACACTATTCTCCAGGCATGGCTGGCTGTTTCAATTATGAGAGGAACACAGCACTTGAATGGTCTTGGCGAAAGTACTGGAAAAATGTAACCAACGGTAAAAACAAATGTATTCTCATATGGTGTATAAAAGCATCAGAACTCAGACGGTACTCAAAGAACCAATTTATTTCTTTAAATCACCCCAAACCAGACACAATACTTACAGGGATTCTTATGGTAGAAGCAGCAGGCTCAGGGAGAACCAGAGTAAGGCAAATCACCATCAGAGAGTAAATCTCTTGCTGTATTACATGTGGATGCAGCCTTGCAAGCCTTTTTAAATATAAAATCTTCATGTTATGTGTACAAAAATGCAGCTGTTGATGAAGTCAGAGCTATTCAAGGGCACTAATTTCTTTGCAACTGATGATAGCTGCACTTCTTTCTCCGCTACTTTCTTCTTGTAAGAACAAGACCCTGCTCCTGCTGATGTTTGGATCAGCCCTTGGAGACAGGCACTAAGTAATATAAGTCTATAATTTTTACAATATTATGATGCTTTGTGACTCACAAATCATAAAAATATTCTCAGGTATTTTAAAATACATACTGCAGCACTAAAGTATTGAAGGATTTCTGGCTAGCTCAACAACTGTCTTGCTCTGCATCATTTGCAAAGTTCTTAAAACCACCTGTAGGAGGGATGAAATCCTGGCCCAGGAGAGGCTAAAGTAGGCCACACCTCATCCATGAAAGTGGGATCTCAGAACAGGGTATTGCTAGGGTATCTATTAAGAAACTCAGCAGTAATTTATAAACTCATTGACATGGCTATATAGAAATATTTCTAGTTTGTCAGAATAAATCCTACTATTCATCATCAGCATAGTTATAGCCTACATCAATCATCTGCACTTCAGTCACCTTGTTCATTCTCATACTCTGCTGATTCAGCTTTAATTTTATATCACTCATACGAGTCTTTCACAAAGGTCACAAAAGTGCCTTCAATGTAAGGAGAGTGGTTCTGTCTAATGGCTTCTCAGTTAGTACTCCTTCTCTAGTTAAGCTCATTTCAGTCAAATTAACTACATTCCACAAAAATTAGTATCCTCATCCTTTGGATTTACACTGGAAATAATCATCAGTAGTCATCAGGCTAGGATAGGAGACATTAGATTGAAAAAACAGCAGCAGAACCAAGTTTTCTCACTACTTATTTTCTAAGACCTTTATTTCATATCTTTAATTTGTGCTTCAAACTTGTAGCTAAGGAGTTTTGAGGTCTGGTCTCCTTTGTGCGAGTGACTGGGCTTTAGTGAAAAAAAAAAATTTTAGTTACTCAAGATTTGTAGCACTTAACAAATTCATATCAGTCCCATCATGTTTCATATATCAAATTCTAATCCAGATCAGAAATTACAAAACCCTATGATCTATTGCTGTTGTTTTTCATGGACTGGTTTACATATGAACACTTCAAAACTTCTTTCCTCTCCAACTTGCAGCCCTAGGTAGTCATACAGAAGATTCACAAGAGCTGAGCCCAGTCCAACACTACCTCCAAGAGGAAAAAACACTGTAAAGTTTAGCCCAAAGTTGACCTTATGGACATTTTAATGGGTAAAAACAAAAGCAGATAGTAAACATTTTTGAAACAGGTTATGTGTTTGTATCTCAGCACTTCAGTAAGTGTGACAAATGTTGCCACCTCATGGACAGGTGCAGGGTTTGATTCAGCTCAGCGGTAGGAAGGAAAACAGATCACGGAGATGACTCATTGCTGCCCTTTCACACCCTCCTGAGGGAGGAAGCCAGAGCATGGCCCAAAAGGATGCTTTTGTCACTTGGATTCACCTGGAACTCATTCATTTGGGTCTGAATCCAGAAGTATGGCTACACATCCACAATGGAGAAAGAAAACAACACCAAGCACAAAAAAACCCCCCAAACAAACAACAAAACCCCACAAACAAACAAAAAACTAACCAACCCTCCCCCACCCCCCAAAAAAAACTCCCACAAGCAAAAAAACTAACCAACCAAAAAAAACCCCAAAGAAAAATAAACAAAAAAGAGAAAGGGCTAAACATGATCAGGGTATTTGACCATCGCCAATATCAGAGCAAAGGGGCAGAGAGACTGATGACTTTTCCTTGGAAAAAACCAGAATATTCAACATAGGACCTAGCATGGTCTTCTACTGTAAAACACTTAAAAGTGAGCATTCAAGAGTAAAACATCTGAGTAACAGGCTTGGGACCTGGAGTTTTCAAGAGGGTGACAGAAGTCTTCAGATTGATGAAGATAATAATCCCCAGCTGGACTAGGGGATTTTAATGCTCTATAAATTGGGAATATTTTACTTGTAACTTGTAATTGTAGTGTGTTCCATCACGTATTTCCAAAGCTGAAGTTTTATGTTATAATACCACATTATTTACTGTTCCACCTCTTTTGGGGAACTGCTGCAGAAATACTCTGTCACCTGTTGAATTTCTCCCTTTCTGATGAAAAGGCAGCTGTGCCATCCTCCTTTACAGGGCAGAGATTGTTATAAAAGCCGTTACACAATGTGTATCAAAGTATGTTCATTCCAAACGGCACTATAATTAGCACTTTATATAACTGGATGAGCATAAAAGGACTATAAAATGCTGAAGTAAAAATAAAACATTTCAAGTTTGACATAGGGATAGAACTTTAAGAATCAAGGATTTTTTTTAAATAGAGCTTTTTAAAAATAGATTCATAGTCAAAATTTATGAATGGTCTGAAAAAAGACAGTATGGTGTCTAATTGGGAGTTTCCTATCATCGTGATCTCCATGTAACAGTGTAACAGTCTGCCTACATACTACTGAAGAGAAAGAAGAATTTGTACCAGCTTGATTTTTAAATATGTTCTTATGTTTATTATACTTTGCTACTCCACTCTCCTAAAATGGTGGCCTCAGGAAAAGCTGCTTTGGCAGGCAATTGCAAAGATTCCTGCGGAGAGGAAGTGAAAAGACTGGGCATACAAACAACGGCTGCTGCCATGTTCAAAGCACTGGGGAGAGTTCATAGAGCAAAATGCAGTCCTAAGTAAATGGGTTTCAGGCAATTTCAGTGTTAAGATAACATCATTAAGAGTAGAACAGATTGTGCTCAAACCCTGCTGTTTATAATTAACACATTGCTTCCAAATACTCCAGGGTCCCCGGTAAATAGTCCTCTGCTCAGATCCACCCAGACCAATCAGAGTATTTTCATCAGGTTCCATGCTGGGCCAGCACCTGTTTGGACAAATCCAAAAGAGCCAAAATACTCTTCTTTCTGGCCAGCTAAGTAGATAGATGAACACAGCTTGCCTTAGTCATTGTCACAGTGTCCATATGGCTGTGAAGCTTGTTTTCACAAGAAATCGTACAAGTACTTTATTATGTCGAAGTTCACGGTCCTATAAACAAAAACACAGTATATTAGAGCAATCATCTTAACAGTGCTAAGACTTTAACCTGTTTGAAGACAGCAGACACGGGACATTCTGCACAATCAAAACCAAGCAACATCCCCAAAAGAAATGCAAGCAAGGATTAATGAATTTTTAACTTCTATCATTATTTACAATACCTCTCTTCTGATTACTTAAACTTTGTAATATTCTGAAAAGGAAATAAAGCAACTTCCTAGTAAAAAATGGAAGATTCTTATTCAATCATTAGTAGTAAAAATATATCAAAGTTAGTAAGATTATATTTTCATATAGTAAACTTGATACTCTAGTTGGTGATGCAAAGCAGCAACCTTTTATGCTACTGAATGTTTTGTTCATCTCTCAAACCACCTGTTTTAGCATTTACTATGTAATTCCTTCATCTGTACTCATTTGTAGTCTGCGTTCTTTCAGTCTTGACAGTAGTTGACCCATGTTCATAGCTAAATTTGAAAAATCCAAGAATGTCACTCAATGAGATAGAAGATTTTAATGTACACTTTTGTACTTTAATGGCAGGCAAAATGAAACAGCAGTAGAATAAAACATATAATTATTTTTTTTGTCTCTAAACCCATTCTTCTATACAATCTAACACTCAGACTTTGGGGTTTACTGTTTGAATAAATAATGCAAATTACTGCATGTAATGACAAGTATAAAATTAAAAGGTTTTTTTTTTATAAAAGTATTCAATGATGCAAAAATAACAGCTAACAATGCAAAGTGAGATTAACTAGTTGAATGTCTTACTTGTTCGACTTCAATAATTTAATATTCTCTGTTCATGCATCAGCCTGTAACCCACTTTTCAAAAAGTTTCTATAAAACATCATATTGGACAGAGAAAAAGTTTAGAAATCCCCAAGATACATAACAGGAAATACTGTGTTACAGTCTATTTAATAATCCAGTGACAAATTTAAAGAAATAAACTACCACTGTTAGACACGCGTGTCATTGTGTCACTCAAAAATGTGCTTTAGCTACAAGGCTTTCCACAGAAACAAAATCATACAAATCATAACAAACGCTGACCTTATCAACTAAATGAAACACAATTGTCCTGTCATAACAACTGAGTTTATTACAGACTCTCTGAAAAGATCCACTGCATTCAACAAACATTAAGAGAGCCCTACGTCAGCTAGCGAAAATCCAGGAACTTAGGTTTAAAATTCTTAAAACAGAAAGATTTCTAACAAAGAGATGTCCAACTTTACCTTCAGCTAAAAGTTTAACCACTACGTGGTAGAAACCATGGAAATATGTCCACAAAGGCAGAGTATATGCAACAGAATAGAGCCAGACATGAGTTCTGTGGTACTGAAGAAAAAAGACTGTACCCTGTCAGCAGTTATCACACTAAAAGCCACCAGCAAAAGATAAGTTTTTTACTTTTTTCCAAAAACAGGTGGCTTTTTTTTAATACAAACTTCACTTTTGCTTATAAAATACAGAAAATGAAATGACAATCTGAACGGCTTGAATGGGGGTGGGGAGGAAAAGAGCATCCTTTTCTGTCCCACTCTTTGCACTCTCCAGCCTTCCATTGGAAAATACACAGGAGTAGCAAGGCTGAGATGGTAAGAAGGCTGAGATGGTAACAAGGCTGAGGTATCTGAAGATTTTACTGACTGACAAACTTATTTTAGGACCACTATAGTAACAGAGAAAGAAGAATCAGAAGATGGGCTGCTTACTTGATGTGTATTTTGGTAGAAATTGCGAAGTAGTTCTTCTCTGCAACAAATATAACCTCTCCCATGGGTGGTTAAAATCTACAGTCTAATCTGCAGCTGCAAGACAATAGCACAGATAGAAAATGAAATTTCTCAAAGCACAGAAGATCGTGCCTTCGCTCCAGTGAGAGAAGAGGGGAGCCCATTTATCTGAGTTCATGAAACCCTGTCTTTCTACATACCATCCTCCTTAAAGATTTAACAAATACTGTGGGCTGAAAAATGTATTTTAATGAAAGGTGCAAGAAGGGAATAAAGCGAGATAAAAAAAGGGAGGAAACAGGAGAAATGCAAAACAGGTCAACTTCAAAATCCATCAGGTCATTTAAACGGCCCTATCTATGCAGCACAGAAACACCTGCAAATTACTTGGAGGGGGAGGAAAACAGAACTGCTTTCTCCCTCATAACATGTAGGAAAAGTCACTTTGGACATATATATGGGTATATACACATATATACACATACACACACACATCTGATCTAAAGGAGAGCAAACCGAAGCACTATACCACGCACTGAGTGATAGTGTCTCTGACAACTACGTTCTCCCATAAGCATGAGGGCCATAGCACAAGTTTTGGTCCTATTTTCTGGCCACCTCTATCTTCCTTTAATGGAGTCAGCAACTTTAATGGAGTCAGTGAAACTTCTAAGGATGTTAAAGCTGCAAGGAGAGGGCTGTCATTTCAAGTATCTTTACTCAAAGATACATACAATGTATAAATGTACACTCAACAATGTTGTTGAGCAGATGGTCTGCTGTACTTGGCACCAGAGGGAGCTTTTTCAGGGCACCATTCACAAGAGACTTTATTGCTGGGAATAGCAAACTGACATAGCGAAGCCGTGGAGGTCCTGCCAGTGTGGTACAGCCTGACCCAGACAGAGTTTCGTTCTATGGCCTGTACAACTGAAAATTGAAATTAGTGTATCTGTTGCATTTACCGACAAGGCTACTGGACATTTAAAAGCTCAGGAGAGCAACATGTGCATTGAGGTTACAGCATACAGTCTACACCACAGGTTCCTCTGAAATCCCACATTACAGAGAAGAGTTGGCCTGGAGAATGTTTCTCCTTTCTGGGCTCTGTTCTGGCTAGACTGTTTATCCAAGACTTCCTAACAAGCTGGCTGAAGCAACAGGTGTGAGGTAGTGCTGGTGGCATTTGATAAATATGAGACATAGGCCTGATTGTTGTCTTTGTATTGCACCTATTTCTGTCTGCAGATTATTGACATCTCTCCTGATGGACCTGGAACTGTTCTCAGACTTCAAGACTGAAGGCTCTGAATTAACAAAGCCACTGACGTACCTACATTCATTTATATATTGGCTTGTATCAACTACAGATCACACAAGACAGATTATGTGGAAGAATTCTTATAATCTATGTAGTTTTTATATCATATGTGTGACAGACATTGTTAAGAACAAAATATAATTTCAGATTCAAATACCATAATGTGCCTTTTGGTAATAAAATGGATTGACATTTTAGAGCAGTATTTTCACATGAAGTCCCTGACCTTTATTAAGCACAAAGACAGTATGTTACTGTAACACATACTGCCACTGTAACATAAATCTTTTTCAAAACAGGCTTGGACTATACTTACCTCAGCTTCTCGTAAATAAGACAACTCAGTCATTAATTCTTAGAAAACATCCATAGATTTCTATTCTGGTCTGCAAAGAGCTAAAGACTGAGCAAATACTTGGTTTGAACTCTCTATTCAAGTCAGCACATACAACAGTAAATGAACTGTAATAGGCTCACCGGGCAACAGCTCTGATGAAGTCCAGAGATACAGTACATTTGTATCGTGGTCCTTCCAGCTGGTCGTTCTGGCCAACCATGGATAACAGCTGGAGAGTCACAAGAGAGGTGATCTAGGAACAAGAGAAACTAGGAACATTAGTAATTTCTGTTAATGTGAATAGCATTGGTCAACTTGGTTTTGTTGGTTGTTTTTTTTTGTTTGTTTGTTTCGGTTTTTTGTTTTGGTTTGGTTTTTTGTTTGGTTGGTTGGGGTTTTTTTTAACATTTGCCATAATTCCTGTATTTCTCTGGAAAGTCATTCTTAGTTGCCTGCTGATCTTCTCATAGTTCGGCAGCTTGCAAACCCAGGAATGTATATAAATTTTTCCATTACATTTACAGCAGAAGAAGTGAAAGACACAGTCTAAACCCTTTATCCTTTGTATCAAGAAGAATTCTGATCAGAAGAACAGGAATTATAGGCATGAGCTGAACATTTTTCAAGTTTCTGTCTGACAACCAGGAGAGACTTGAATTTTCTTTTCTTTATACCCAAAGACCTACTCTTGAACTTTCACAATCAAAGCTGGATATTCCTGTGCCAGCTTATAGCACATTTTGAACAGATGGATGTATCACTCTACTCCAGACAAAAAAGAATTTTAAGGTTGGAAAGGAAAGGCTGGAAGATTGTGTGCTTAAAAAGAGTAAGGCCTGAGTTGGGAGAAATTTGCCTACGAACACACAGAGTCTCTTGACAGAGCCATTGATTATTTTACCAAAATAGCAATGTACCAGCATAATTTTTTCCCTATCTTTGTTCCTCCTAATGATGACTGCAGCATCATTGAAGTGCAGTCGTGGGATGTCTCCACTGAGTGCAGCCAACCCACTCTGACTCAGTTAGGAAGAAACACTGTGGTGATTCCATTGTCTCCCTACCTGATTCCAGGGGAAAGAAAGAGGTAAACTCAGAAAAGAAAATTTTTTCCTGGCCTTTGCAATAGATGGCACTGACAATTCAGGGCAACATGGTTACAGTCTGTGACAAACTGGTATCTGACCACAAGTCTCATTTTCAAAAACCAGCCAACCATAACCCACTTCTGTGTAACGATAATAGCACAGTAAGGAATTTCTCAAGAATAAATATATGAGGAAAGAAAGTGTCAGTTCAAACCTTCAAGGAAGCACATTGCTATAAAAAGCATCAGCAAGTTCTCACTGGTATCAATAACAATTAAAAAAAATAATCCTAACTCAGTAGTAACCCCACTCTTTTGCTGAAAATATACTTGGTCTTCAAATTTATGACAGTGCTTTGCTTGCAGGAGGTAGGAATAATAACTGAAGTTTCTCTTGAAGTGGACATAAGAAATTGACACCTACCTGAGAACAGAAAAAAATACGGTCATCAAGAAAGGCAATTTTTTTAACAGCCTGTACTTAACTTTTTTTTATGAGACATAAGGTAACAATAGCTTTGATGCCATCATTCTGCAAAGTCTGTGCAGTTTGTTTAAGGAATGTTGGTCTACACACAGTCACAAAGACAAATTCCATTTACTTAATTTAGATATATAAATTACATGATTTATGAAATTTTAGCATTGACAGCATCTAAGAAAATTGAACTCAGTATGTGGTAAATGGCTCAAAATCCAGTTCATTAATCACTCTGAATGTATTACTGAATTGGTATAAACCTCAAACTTATCATATGTTTATTTTCTTAAAATACTCATGAGTTGAGAGCACATTCTTCATTCCACAGAGTCCTTATTCAGTCAATGAAGAACCATTATGAAGTAATCTGGTGTAACAATTGCTGATTTACACCCTAGTGCACCAATACTGGCAAATCACTTCTCCAATACATACTTGTAGCTGACTCCACCTTCAGAGATCAGCAGTAAAGGAATGGCAGCAGACTCCTAAAAGCTCCCAGTGACCACAGCAAAAGTCAGGACAGTGTGGAGTTGGACCCATCTCAGTTTTATGTGGGATGTAAAAGACTCAATATACAATATTACAAGACAAATGAGGCTATTGATCATCAGAGTAACACAAACTTACTTACCAAACTGCAACCTTTTACTAACTTCTTTCACAATACTTTGCTTAATACAATGTCATCACAGGGAAGCAAGTGCTGAAACAGCAAGTCTCGACCCTGAGACCACTTAAAAAGACAGCAGTAGAGAGAACTGTCATTTTCAATTCATGCAGGCAAGAAACAGTTTCATATCTAAGAGGAGTAAATAGGGACCAGCCTGTATAAATACAGACAGCCAAATGTTAGAAGGTAAAACACCTAACTCGGTATTTTTGGAGTACAATTCAAAACACAGTTACAGATGCCTAGCCCATACATGGAGAAAGGCAGAGATCGCCAAAGGACAAGTCCAAAAGCCTTCCTGCCGAGGGAGCAGCAGCCTGAAGCTTTGTCTGCACAGCACTTTCAACGGGTTCAGGAGCAATCAAAAACAGCAAGGGAGTTCTATCACCCCAAAACAAAGACTTCTTCATTTTTTCCTGCTTTACACAATATAGCAGGATTGTCCTCCTGCTGAGTCAGCCACAGAAATGGACAAGACACTTATTTTGTGCAATAAATTGATTTGTTAGAAGATTCAACTGTGGTAGATGTGGGCAGTATTAAATCCCTCAAATATTTTGTGCTGAACCTATCTGTCTACATCCAGTAAATCCAAAATTACTGTCTTCACCAAGTGGCTGAGAAGTCTTCTAGGACACAGAAGGTTCAAATCCCTCCTGAGACAAGAGGTTTGAGCGCGTCTTTGCTGAATGTCTGACAGCTACCTCGATGGGGGGCAGAGGAAGGAGGAAGGAAAAGCTGTGTATGGCATTAAATCATCACCAGACCTAACTTGCATTCTAACTGCTTCTGAAGCTGAGCTATTTTGCATAAAATTGCAATCATAGAGTCTCTCTGTGCCTACTTAGGGCATTCACCTGGCAAAGCAGGATACAGTGGAATGAAGTGGGTTTAAGCCAGGGTATTTGCAGTAAAATTTTAAAGCTCACCTATAACTTAAGCATTGAAAAACCTTACTACTTAAAAAGTTCAGGTGTTGCAGAACTTTGGAGGCAATATGTTCTTAAATTAAGACACATCAAAAGTTTGAAACACAGATGGGAAAAGTATAAACGCCATGCCAAACTAATTGCAAGTCTTAGCCAAAAATACCCCTTCACTTTTCAAAGCTTTTTTTTTTTCCTTTTTTTAATACCATGGGTACAGTGGCTCCATTTCATGATCACAAAAGCTTGGGAAAAAACATCTGGCAAGAGCAGACTAGAAACAAGCCAGAAAAACTGTGTGGCATAAAAAAGAATATTTGTAGAGAATCTTTTGAACAAAAGAAATTACAGTTGGAAGAAATACTCTAGAGATACTTGTAAATTTACTTAAACTGTAAAAGATTTAATATTAGCAAAAATTAGGATGTAAATGAAATTTTCTACAGGAATAACAAAAAACCTGAAAAAAATATTACTGATCTGAAAGATATAAAGGAACAGGTTTCACCGCTATGTTTAAAAATAAGTCATGGCAGAGCTTGGTTTGAAATACATTTGAGTGAGAAACCTGCTGCTGAGATCACGGATCCAAGGTGAGAATAATCATAAAAACACAGTCGAGAGGTGCTGCCAGGAGGCAATGATCGCTCAGGTTGCTTCTGGAGATGCCCTGGTCAAACGTGGACGTTGAAACCTCTGGAAAAAACCAAGCAACTCACAAGCCATCCTTAAAGGCGGCTTTTTCTCCTATCAGCCTGGACTAACAGATGGGCCTTGCATCATTCCCCAAGCAGACACAAAGACCGGCTTTGTGAGCACATGGCTGCGTGGAAGTGAGAAGGATTCCAGAAGCAGGGTCTGTCTGCTGAGAAAGGCCATGCTCTTCCCGAGGACATCACAAGAAGCAAGAAAACATTCAGTGAGGTGCAAAACATGAGCAGAATTAGAACTCAAGATACAGGGAAACACATGGTTAGTCTGGGTGAGCAATGACAGACTATCACAGGAAAGAGTCTGGACAAAGTGTGGGACACATCCCAAATCCATAGGATAAAACTAAACAGAGAAAATACTACGGACTATTTGGGGTGGAGGGGGAAGGTGTTTCCTCAGAAATGTGACTGAAATCTCACCAAGTGGTACATTTTAAACTGGACTGGAAAAATATTAATGAAAGACACTAGGAGGAACGATTTCAAACTGGCAGAGATATACTAGATTATCTGCGAGGTATTTTTCACCTCCACAGTTTATAATCTTGAATTATCTTGCCCAAGACGCAACATTAATTCTAAACTCTTCAGTCTGGCTTACTTTCATCCACAGATTCTGAACCTCAAATGTATCAAGAAACTAAGACATTACCTTATTCAGCACCATCAGAGAAGGATACTACATTTTTTCACAGTCACCATCCTGGTGCTTTGCAGCACCATCATCCCATGGCTCTCAGAGCAAAGGTGCAGCTCACTGCACTTGTTCGAAACCTACCACTGCCAAGAGTCACATTCGTGCACAGGCTGAAACCACTGCTATGCAACAAGGCACTTTGAAAACCAGATGCCATTTACAAAACACATTTCAGTCGAAATGACTGTGCAATAGTCTCCTGGAGTTAAATTCAATGACCCTAGTACAAATTATGTGAGTGTAAAAAAAAACTGCTCAAAATTATTTCAATCAAAATTATAGCCAGAGTATGCTCAGTATGTCAGCCTTGTTCCAAAAGCTCATACAGAAAGGTAACCATAGAATACTGCAACTGTATATGTTTAAGCCGGCAACTGTTTTCATAAAAATTATTAAAAATAAATTAACACCTTTCTGAATGCTTGTACAAAAGAAATCAGGTTTTGATACTGAATTATGTTTCACGTAAGGCTTTTAATGCATGAAAAAAATACAACAGAAGGGATGCCCCTCCAGACTACCTATAGCTTTCCAGTGTGTAATTAAAGCATTCATCACCACATGCTTTGGCTTGATATTTTACCTTTTTCTCAGCCTAAAGTAATTCAACTCTTTTTTTAAACTATACTGTGAACGCAGTCAAAATGTTTTTGACATTAACAGAGCCACCCACAGAGCGGGGTATCCCAGACCCAGCCTCAAGTGCTGCTCCACAGACAGCACTCTGTGCCCCTCACTTTGGTAATACACATAGGTGGTTGTACAGGATGCTACAGGACAGTGACTCAGCCTGCTTTGCAAGCCATTTCTTCTATGAATGTTTGCATTCGGTACCTTTCTTTGTCCCAGATTAGTTATTTTTCCATGTTTCTGTCACATAAGTATTATTTCATTATTTTGTGTTGACTCTCCAGGACCTTGATTTCGTTTCACTCAAGGCAAATCTGTGGGATTTACACATTTAAACAAGTGACTCCATCGGTTTTTCCAAAGCGACATCACAGTGGTGGCTCAGCCATTTATTAAGACAAAACTTCCTTTAGTCTCTAAAAGACAATCCCTCCATATTAAGAACAAAGGTTTATTTACCCTCAAAGTACATGACCTTGAATTTCTCGGTGTTAAACTCACTGTGTCATTCTCACTACCTTCAAGATACTTCTTGTGTCTCTTCAGAATAGAAAAGTTTACTAAGCCCAAAGCATATAATGTCGAATTTTACTACAAAATTCCTTCATTTTTTACTCTGCAGATCACTAGAGTCATTCTCATATGGTATTCTCTCCTCTGTATTATCAGTTTTCATCACCTCTGGCTTTTTCTACTTAGTTTTGTTTTTTGTGTCCCATTTACACAAAATAATATTTGCCAAGAAACATTGCCAATTTCATACCCTTGTTCAAGGGATAATAATAATCCACTCCCGGGCAGGTGGGGCTCGTCAGCCCTTAAAGGCAACCCACCTACATCCTGAGGACCTCGCTGCCACCGTCCAAGCTCGCTTGGCCCCGGCAGATGAACCTTAGGATTAAAGGGTGGGCTCAGTTCCGCGCACACTGTGTCTCACCTAAAAAATCCAATGCGCAGGCTGGAAGGTGGAAAGACCTTCCCCAGATCTTCGCTCGCGAAGACTGGCCATTATATTATTATATTATATCAAGGGATAAATGTGCATCTTTTGTTTTTTTCTTTTCTCCTCCTCTTCTGCACCACTCCAGTCTCTCCTGTCTTTCAGACACAGAACATCATTCTGCACATTAGAAGCTGCCTTACTTACAGCATATTCTCCTTCAACTGGCTTCCTTGTGGCTCTTCTCTTGAATCTCAATAGAAGCAAATGTATTTCCCCTACTTCAAGGAGACAATTCCTACCCTTGCTCTATTCATATTTTAGAATACTTTCTCTCAATTAGCTGCCTGTCTTCTAGGTTTCTTTTTGTTCAGTGACTCTGACTAGCTGCAAATCTTGGCTCATCAGCACAGCATCCTTTCACCTCTCCTCTATACTTTCTCATTATCTCTACTCCTCACATCTTCTCTTCCCAAAACCACTATTTTCAAAAACAAAACAAAACAAAACAAACCACAACATAATTCTTTTAAAATGGGAACACTGAATCAAGATCCAGGAATCATCCCAGGACACTAAAAAGGCAATTTAAAAACGTAAACAAGAAACCCAGAAGGAAGTATTCCTCATCCAAATTTGTACTTAATCTGCGACACACTTTGTCACTGACAATTCAGTGTGGTGGTACAGAGTTTTGTGGAACTCAGACAGCCACTGCTCACATTCATGGAAGGAAATACAACCACAGCCTGCTGAATATAAAGAACATCGTCTCCCTGACAAGCATTTAGCAACAGGTAAAAAGAAGCTCTAACATATATCAGACTATGCTGATCCTCTGCTCTCTGGTCTTACACTTTTCCTGCATGTTTGGTATTACTTGGAAATAGACAGTTTTACTGTCTAAGAAGTAAAATAGTGGGTAAACCCACTTTTGGTCTGACTTCATGAGGTTGTCCTGAAGCATTCATCAAAAAAAAAAAGTATATTATCTGCACCTTCTACATCCTAGCACTCTGTGTTTCTCCTTTAACCTCCTCCTGTGCTTCTGCAAAGGTTCTCCATTAATTACTGTATTCTTGCCATACTCTGGAGTCTTTATAAAAAAACCAAAAACCCACATGATGAAAATCCAGCTTCCCCTGCCATCCTTCTGAAAAGTTTCATGATATCTCAAAAGTATATGCACAGATTAGTCCTGCCCACTTCACTGTTAGAGTAACATCACTTTTTAAAAGCAGTTCAATAATATATTCATTTGGGAACTATTATTAAAGGAATATTTCAAAGTGTTAATGAATTTGCTTTCTCTTCATTATTTTTACTCAACATAGAAATTAGGAAAAAGCTAGTTTTTTTTTTTCTCTCAGCACATCCAGTTCAGCATTAATCAATTTGCCTACCAAGAAAAACAAAAATAAAAGGCAAGTCACAACACTCTACTCTGTCTCGCTCTGCTCATCAACTTTAAAAAAAAAAAACAAAACAAAAAAACACCACATAAAAAACTCTACAGAGTGATGCATGGATAAATCAGTACTTCTGAGTCAATTCCCTCACTTTGAGGATCAATTAAAGTACTTCACAGAGGCATGAAAGGCATGATACAAATTTGCTTAATGTGGTGCTTTCTGAAAGGATCAAATTATTTTCTGTACCTGAGGATGATTTAGAAATATTTTCAGAAATTTGTTAAGACCCCTGGAACTGATGACAGGAGTTAAGTTTGATACTCCAAGACAAGCAAAAGAAGGTTTTGAATGTATTTGCAATATGTTGAAGATACATCTAATGTGCTCTGTAACAACCTGGGAACACAACTTCTGAGTAGGAGGACTACAGATTTAGGGTATAGACAGATAATTCAGAAGTACTGCCCTTTCTAGTCCATACTTCAAAATCTGAGCAACTGAAGATGGTAACAGATGGCCAAAGAAACACTTGGGGAATGATGTTTACAGCTAATTTGATTCCTTAAGTCAGGTAGCTTCCTAAAGTGGACACCAGACAAAGGCTGGCTATTTTTCAAGGCACAGGCACTAGCCAACACAAGTATCCTTCTGCCATCCCCTCATTCATTTCTGCATCAGAGGTCTCAGGTTCCAAAAGGGCTTTTTTTAGATGAGGAAGGCAACACAAAGACTGTTTTCCAGAAGAAAACCTTGGTGCAGCTGACCATATAACCTTAATTCCCCAAATCCAGAAATTTTTCACCTGTTTCCATCCCCCCTTCATTTATAACATTTCTGTCCCACAATGGCACCATTTCTAGATATTGCAAGACAAGTTCTCTTAAGAACAGAAAAAAATATAACCTTAGAAATACTACCCACTACCTGTGATACTGATAGGACTTGATATATTTAAAGGAAGCCCCTAAATTTTTAATGTTATCTCAGTATAGATATAGAACAGTGTACATAGATTTACCAGCCTTCTACTGCTATATGAAGTTCTGTTTGTAAATATAGTTTTGCGTTAAAAAATAATGAAAGCAATTAGGATTTTAAACCTGTCCTGAGGATAAAAATCAGTCATTTGTATATGCCAAGAGCAGAAATAATGAAATTAACAGATTTCTCATAATCAGATGCTTGGGAGTATATTCTGTCTAAGCTACCTTGCTTTCTCCAAGAAAGAAACAGATTTTCAATGTGTCTTAACTACAGTTTATTTTTGGATGATTATGATAATTAAGTGTTTAAAGAGTATCAATTCAAATCTTGTATAAAAGCCCATGATATTAAGAATTTTTTAATTAAAATAACCACTCCAGGAATATTTGACCCAAATAATTCCAAAATACAAAACTTCACACATTTCAACCACAAGAACAGACAAATGGTAAATACACTGTAGTCCCAAGTGGGAGTCTGCTCTGAAAAATGACAATTTAAATATACATTCATTTTGTGGCTTGAGACTATTAAAACAAATCTTTACAGATTCTCCACAGTACCATGCTGCATCTCAGCTACTCACGAGATGCATTGCAGAAGACTGCAATCAACTCCACATTCACTCTAACTACATAAACTCTGCAAATTTTAGTGGTTCTATAACAGGAATAAATAGTAACAAAAACAAAAATAGAAACAACTTGTATCAATCATTAAAGTATGTAAGTACATCATACTGGTACAAAACAAAGATCCCTCCTAGCCCAATGTGCTGTCTCTTGAAAGGACTGGCAAAAATGCTTAGGAAAGGGTATAATAAAATTTCCCAACATACTGGGTCCTACTAATCTTAATTTCAGGGACTTAATAAAATCGTTCACACATATGGATCTGACCTGTTGAAACAATACATTTCATGCTGTTGTTGTATTGTCAAACTGGAACTAAAAAAGATTGTTTAATTGTGATGTTACTGCATCCATCAACACATCGGAGGAGAAATTTATTATTATGTGGCTGCACACTAAGATATTAAAAACACTGCCTAGCTCTCAGCAAGAGCTGTGTATATGGCATTGAGTCATAGCAGTTGCCATCATACCATTATGCCATCAAACAGGGGAGATAAAAAAATCCCTAAACACCTGATTTACTTCTATATAAGACAGCAATTAGAATTTTATTTGGTAAGTGATGTTGGATCCTGGACAAACCAACAACTACAAACAAAGCTCTTGTACAACAGCAACTGAGAAAAACAGTTACACTTCTGTCCAAAATCTTCCCTAACAAAATCAGGACATTTAAGTTTAACATCTTTCCCTATCTTTATCTGCAGGTACCCTCGAGCAGAACAGACAAAACACCAAGGATGAATGCAAATTCCAGTTCCAGGTTGGCCAACTGTCACCACGCAGTACAAGGGAAGAGAGGGCTCTGCAAAGTCACTCTTCCCAGCAGCAGGAAATGGTTAGATCTGGAATCTCCCTTCCCTGAGCATGGCAGGAAACCAAATAGCCTCAAGAAGAACGTTCTGTTCTGAATCAATAAATCTACCACATTTTGCTCCAGAAGCAAGATATAGACAAGATGAAGACTGTCACTCCTGTAGCTTCTTGAAAACAAATAAAACAAACCCTAGTGTAATAGCACAAGTTGATGGTTGTAATCTACAGTAAGACACGTTCTTTCTATTAAAAAAATGTATAATTTCAGATATGCTATAACAGAGGCTGAAAATGTACAGCACCCATTTTTGCTAGTCTTTCTATAGAAAGCAAAGCTTTCAGCCATCCATGAAAAGTCATGAAATATTAAAACTTTAGATTCAATGACCCATTAAATACGTTAGATGCAATTGAAAAAGCTATTTATAGATATCTTTATACCTCTGCATAGATATTCTACAAAGTGGTCAAAACTACCAGTTTTCCATCTTTTATTCAGTTATACTTGGTTTTATCAGATAAAGAGCATGAAATATCTGTCAGCATGAAACATCATCTGTCAGCAATTAACTGTAAATCAAAAAAACTGTGTTCTTCAAACACAACACTTGTTTTTTATACAGTTTCCGTCACCCTTTAACACAACTGTGAAATTCTGCTCGTTATGCTACGTATCACTTGCTTTTCTAAGGTGGAAAAAAACAGGTTTCTGACACTTGTGTTTGGCAAGCACATGTGTTGGGTAAAAAAGCTACAGGCAGCCAAGGCAGCCCATGAAGTAGTGGACCATTGTGCTGCCACACCCACCAACAGCGCTGGTCAATGAGTCAGACAAATGATGTGTGGGAAGGGAATACCTGCAAAAGGGATGCGTTTCTTAGTAACGCTACGCAGCCAATTAGTATTTCTTCTGCCTTCACAGCATTTGAGGATAATTCTGGACATGAGGAAAAACTTCTTCACTGAAAAGGTGGTTAAGCATTGGAACAGGCTGCCCATGGAGGTGGTGGAATCAACATCCTTGTAAGTGTTCAGGAAACAACTGGACATGGCACTTAAGGTGCTATGGTTTAGTTGCCATGGTGATGTTCAATCAAAGGTTGGCCTTGATGATTTTGAATGTCTTTTCCAACCTTAATGATTCAATGATTCTAAAAGCATAAAGGAACCTCCACAAGGTGTCCTATTTTAGTTTCAGTGGAATAGAGTGCAATCAAGAAACATAATTTCTTAGGTTTCCGTGAATAATGAACTTATTAATTTTTGAAGTTAATAGTTGTGATAGCCATTCTGTTTTTTGGATAATCATTGTGTCAAGACTTTTTAGTAATATTCAGTAATTATACATCTGATTTTTTTAAATACTAAAATTAAATCACTGCAAAAGGCTTAATCCCATAGAATTACTATACTGATCACCAAACTCTGAAAAATCCATAGAAGGGATCAATAGAAAGGTATGAAAAACCTGGAAAGAATCAAACAATCAATTAAGTTTTTTGATCTCAACAGATGAAAAACAGTCACTTCACACTAATACAGTTATTGCCTACCGTAGTGAGAAAATAGAGGAGAAAACCAAAACTGAACAAAGAGAGAGAAGCAGCTGTGATTGGCAAAGACACTACTAAGGGCTGATGAAAACCTACTTGTCATTCCAATCAACTGAGTTATATCCTAAACATTTTTCCACCTCCTTGGAGGCCTTTCACATAAGCTTTACATAACGTGGAAGTAGCTCCCATGCTTATCCTCTGGAATCTCTCCAGTTAGCAGAAACAGAAGTATTGCTTAAGGATATTATAAAACGTCAATAGTAGAATCTGCATTGCAGTCAATAAATGTTAAATAAAAGGTATCAAAGAACCAGCTGGTCAGGAAGTGTTGCTATCAGTCTGCTATTACTCAGTAAGAGAAGCTCAAGCAGCAGAGACCAGGGTAGGGTCTCTGTGTAGGGTATGCTCTGTGTAGGGTACGCTCTGGTGGTGAACACTTACCCTGGGGGCCTGTCCCTCTCTGCCACTGAAGACTCAGACCTGCTTTTTTAAGAAGTTCTCAACACATCTTGTCCAAGACCACACATTGACACAGGCAAGGTGGTTACAGCCAGGAGCTGGTTATTGGATCAGGACATACAGACTATTCCTCTGAGCTGCCTGGCACTCTGCACCCTCTTCATGGCTGTGTTCAATTTAACTACCAGGCCCTGTACATCTTGTCCTGCCGAAGCACTACATACTATTAAAACTTGACCAATTTTAACTGGAAAGTGCACCAAAACTTCATAATCTCTTTTAAGACTATAGCTGCATTTCTAAGACACAATTCTGCACTAAAATAAAAAAAAAAACCAAAAACACAACAACAGACATACTACCCCCCCCCAAAAAAAAAAAACCACCAAAGATTCAAACAAAGACTTTTCTGACTCTAAAACTGTTCTCATTTATTTTATAACAGAGAAACTGTGCAATATAAATGCTACCATGGTAACAACTCACTTTATTGAACAAGAGAGAAAATAATTATCCCAAACCTGCATATCATGCAAGCACATGCAGTAAATTTAGTGCTGCCCTTTTTTCCCCTTGCTATTTTTCTTCTTGCAAAGAGAAATAGGTTTTGAATTTATACCTTATAGCGAGCCAGACATCATTTTGCCTGTCCCTCCCACTTCTTTGTATATTTTACACCTCTTGAGTGCATGATGTGAAGGACCCAGTTACTTAGAAAAAGAAAAAGGGATTAATGAATCAGAAATGCTCTTCCCCCTCCTGAGTTAAGTACAGAAGACTCCTATGTAAATGCTTCACGCATTTAAAAAAAATGAAGCCCTAAGGCAAGCACAGCACATGCTTAGTATTCACTCAGTACTCTTAAACAGGAACCCATAGTTTATAGCAAACCAAAAGTTATTCATCTCCAAACATAAATTAAACCTGATTTTACTGTTGTGTCCAAATATTCCTTGTGATATTATGTTTGTGAACATATATTTATGTACAAGGGACAGCAATATTTTCAGAAGAACTGCATGGATTTAGCCATACAAATCCAATTAATCTCAATAGAACTTGTATGGCTAAATCCCTGTGCTCAGCTTTGACATTTTAGAAGCAGTGGGGGAGGTTTTTCAAGTACTGAATATGTATTACACAAAACTCAGTTTTCTCAAAGAGAAATAAAATAGCATGTAGATACTTACAGATATCAACAAACATTTACTTCTGTCAAGAAAATCACATTCTTAGCAAAGCAGGCAATGATTTCCACAAAACTCTGTTTTACAAAAAATAACAGTATTATCCTGCAGCCTATGAGATAAAACTAATCACATGTACATATTAGTTGGATAAATTATTCTTATTTTACCTCCAGTTTTAATCTTTTTACTTCACTTGCAGTGCATCTGCCTCTCTGATATAAAATGTTAAAGAACGAATTTAATCCAGAGTTCACAGTTGGAGGATGTGTTTGGGACACATAAAATTCATGTTTTTAAAAGATCACTTTAAAGAAGTGACTTAGAAGTGCTTTTTAGAGAGACGATCTTATTTGCAACAGACCTTTCTCAGTTTTTTTAGTTTATTTACAACTTAAAAAGTAGAAACAAAACTACTCTCAACCAACTTCAGCTACAAAGAAAGCAGTTATTTTGGCTATCTTTTAGGAGATTTCTTCAGGTACTAGAGACAATTTATGTGTACACACGTTCATGCACTCATACAATACAGGCTGTGCAAAATCTTAATTCACCAAGTTGTTGTCTTAATGGAGCTGGAACTCTGCAAACCATCCAAATACAACTCATCTCGGTACAGAATTCTTTCTGAAACATATTACTGAGTATATTTAATAATCCTTATGAAGCTCTTACAGAAAATGAAACTACAATTCCAGTAGTTGAACCGGTAAGACTTACAATTCCGTCTCAAAAAGGCTACTCAGATGCCTTCTCTCTTCCCCTAAAGCCCTCAACAATCAGTTGAGTTTCAGTTCTTAAACCAAACACCACTAGAGATGTTTCCCATACAGCAGTTGAACACAAGTCTTGCAACCACAGAAGTGATACAAATAATGTCTCCTTTTATAATAATTTAGGTTTTGCATTTGCCACTACTTTTTGTATGGAAACCTTCTTTTTCCAGTTCAAGTTTAAATCATACAGAGGCAGTGGAGATATTTTTGTTCTTATGTTTTTGTTAAAGAAGAAAATGTAAGTGACAATTTGAAAATTAGCTGGGCAAATAAAGTATTTAACAAGTCACTAAAAGCACAAATTCACCCAATAAAAGCCATCATGCTGCAGTTTATTTTTCCTGTATATGAATGGGTTAGCTAGTTGCTCACAAGAAGGGTTAGCCCACATACTTTTTGAAATGTTTTAAAGCTATTTCAAATAAATAATGACCATTCAAGTACTGTATCCTCAAAGACAGGAACAATAACAACACTTCTTGCCTGAAATGGATGATTAAGTTACTACATCATAAAAAACTAAAGCCATTAGAAGCAAAAACATCGCTTAATGTTTTTGCTAAATATTGCTAAAGCAAGGTTTTTCTGTAATGGTGTGTTCTGAAAATGTTCTCTCTGGCCAAAAGCTCTCCTCAAAGCCTTCCTTGAATCTTGCTTTACATAAAAGCTGTAAATTTTGGGATACAGAAGTTCAGCGTATTAAAAAACTTCAGCATCATTAAACATACATGATAAAATATGTAATATTTAAATAGACTCAAATATAAAATTATTTTGTGAGGAAGATTTCTATTCATAAGCCTTTCCCAATGCAAAAATCTCAAATGCCCCTCTGTCCATGTCCCTTACAACTTCAGCTTTTCTGCATCCCTCACAACTCAGAATCACAGAAGGGTTGAGGTAGCAGGGATCTCTGGAGGTCATCTGGTCCAACACCCTGCTCAGGCAGGGCCATCTAGACCAGGCTGCCCAGAATAGTGTCCAGACAACTCTTGAGTATCTCCAAGGATACCACCACTCCTGGAAACCTGTGCCAGTGCTCAGTCACCCTCACAGTAGGAAAGTATTTCCTGGCATTCCTCCTGTTTCAGTTCGTGCCTGTTGCCTTGGAGTAGAGAAGCAACTCCTGTTGCTCGTTACATCCCCTTACACTCTACACACTTTCTGCTCCTCCTGCTTCCCCAGCTCTCAGCCCAAGATGCGCCCTGGGTGTGCCTGGGTCCTGGCTGGGTCCTTGCTAAACAGCTGGCACCAGATCAAAGAAAAAAACCCAACCTGAGCACCTGCTAAACAGTCTTCTGAACAGAGGGTATAAATGAGGACAACAATTTTCACTAGATTCATAAGAATCTAATTTTTTTTTTTAATTTGAAACTTATGCCTTTCTGTCAATTTCAACCAGATCTGGATAAGCTAAAAAAAAAGTGTTAAGAAGATAAACAACCTGAAAAAACTGACAATTGTGTGACTTGAGTCCATTTCCTTAGGAAACCAAGCTAGAAGACTCTGAGGAAACGAAATACTCTGAAAAGCAGATAATGTGACTATACCTTACACCTGCTAAAGATCATCACGTTCAAACATACTGAGTAGTTGGATGGGGCAGCCTTAACAGAGTTATCCTCAACAATTTATATTGCACTTCCCTGCTCCAGACAGAACATTTGGATGTGGACAAACGGACAACTAAGTAACCAAACAGAGACATGTTTATCCTTTAAGACAAGTTTGTTTTGTGGTGAGACTTCTTTGCTTTCTGTTTGTCTCATTCTTTAAGATATAACACAAATCCTTCCTTAAAAGAAATTAGAAAATCTAGAAAACTGAAATAAGCATGAGATTTCCATCAAGCCTCTGACTAAACCTTCTTGGTGGTCTTTGGTAACAGTAGATTGTTGAAGAAATCAAGGATGACATACAGTCAGTAGCTATAAATGCATTCAGGACCATTTCTTTCACAGATAAACTGTTACCCATTAATTCAGAAACATAATTTCCATTCAGTTGACTAATAAAATGATACCTTACTGTATCACTTATCTAGACTCAGGGTGTAACTTTTAGTTTCTACATGCTTATTTTCTTCAAGTGACAAGACTCTCAAACTCCTGTCTGAGTGCAAGCCACAAAAAACTGTGTCTCCCTGCTTTTAGGCTGGCTCATCACCAGCCAGAGTGTGAGTTACAGTTCCCAGTGGCAGAATGCAGCCTATTCAAAACAGCATGATTAATTTAGCTAAAAAGAAAACCAAAAGCAGAGAGAAATGGATTAAATAACAACAAAACCCTACATACATATGGTCTTATCTGAGACTTGCCTTGTTAATATTCCACTTTTTTCAGCCAGAGGGTGAAGTACTTGCTGGTACCACCGGAGTGCAACTGCTGCCTCTGACACTATAACCTGAATCCTTCCCCCTCCCAACACAACCCAGGGCTGAATTCAGGTATTGTTCCTTCCAGTACAAAGCAAGTGAAAGAAAGCCACTGTCAGGTTCCCAGAAAGCTGGGGAAAGGCTTAACTGCATTTAACCCTTTGGACTCCCTGGAACCAGCCAGAAGATGTCCTTTGATGCCAGGGACCCACATGGTTAATTCCCCTGTTCTTTGTGACTATTAAATGCTGTACTTGAGAATGCCACAGATGACAGAGGCAAAGAGGAGGGCAATGGTGCTACAAAATGGAAAAGTTTAATTTTCTTCAGTGGGATCAGGTGTTACAATTCTACTATAAATATTTAATGGCAGGTCTAGAGATGCAATATGATATTAACAACTATTCACTTTCTGGTTTTTCCTCCAACAAATAAATGTATTCAACTTGCCAAATTTGTTCGCTGGGCTGGGTTCTCTGTAGGAGGAGAATCCAATAATGTAATGAATGGATGGGAAGGCAGCTGTGCCCAAAAATACACTACCATTTCATTTATATGATGATTATTCACAATAAATATACACTGCTATGTTTCTTGTGCTCGGAATGGGAAGTAAAGATATCAGTATATATGTAATGCTTACTGATGTCCAGCTTACCACAGCTGCAACTTCATATTTAGAAGCAACAAAGAAAAAGCTGGGACAATGAGGAAAAAATATCTCAAATACTGATGAAAGTGACTGGCAAATATTATTTAACAAAGAGGTTAAACTTATATTTGGAGGAAAGTCAGCTAATCAGTAAAGAAGCAGTCCAGATATCAGCTGCATTTTTATCTGAAGCATTTAGTCTGACACCTTAAATTCAACAAAGAATTAAAGAATTTCAGAAAAAGATGGCCTCTTTCAAAACAGATGGATATCCAAATGTTTGCTTACCTTCTACAGTTAAAGACTAAATTATATACTTTTTATTTATTATTTATTAAGTATATAATATAATGGCCAGTCTTCGCGAGCGAAGATCCGGGGAAGGTCTTTCCACCTTCCAGCCTGCGCATTGGATTTTTTAGGTGAGACACAGTGTGCGCGGAACTGAGCCCACCCTTTAATCCTAAGGTTCATCTGCCGGGGCCAAGCGAGCTTGGACGGTGGCAGCGAGGTCCTTAGGACGTAGGTGGGTTGCCTTTAAGGGCTGACGAGCCCCACCTGCCCGGGAGTGGCCCTGACCGGGAATCGAACCCGGGTCTCCGCGGTGATAGCGCCGCGCCTTTACCACTAGACCACCAGGGGCTCCCTATTTATTAAGTAACATTACTTCATACTTCCTCTTTCCTTGAACTTTTACTGTACATTCCTTCAGTGATCAAAGTGTCCTGGACAATCAATCAAAGTTGGTCAAGTCAGTGCCTGTGTGCCCTTTCATATAATATACTGAACTATGATTACAAATTTAACAATCTACAGACACAATTAAATTTTTTTATGGCATTACAAAAATAGTTAACTAAGACAAACACCTGCACATCTTTTCAAGCTGGAAAAATGTCACTTTACAAACGTCTCCATTTATAAGCAGCAGGCAACGTGAAGATGCTTGTACTGTGTCAGTGAATGCCACTACAAAGCGTCCCCATACCAAGGATGTGTCTTGCACATATGTGCATGATCTGGAGCATAGGGCTAGTTTCTGTATTTCTCCAGTCTTCATTTGTTCTAACCCCACAACAAAACAAATAAACATTAAAAACCAATTAAAAAAAAAAAGCCCCTCCAGTAAATGAGGAATACATAGGCAAACTTTTATGCTGGTTTCAAATTCCTTCCTGTTCCTTTTAAAATACATTAAGGATTTAACATCAAAATGAACAGCTTTTCCCTTACTACCTAACAAAATCCAGTTAAAAGTATTATGAAGATGACAGTGATTGACAGTTACATGATGACACACTTGACACACATCACATCTGCCAATACTTACTTTTTTCCCCTCATTCATACAGTTGTTTTTTTTCCCCCCAAAAAGAATTTGGCATTTATTAGGTCAACATTTCCTAATTTAATATGCACAGGAAATTGTTTAACTAGTCTTTTAATATTTGGTAGCAAAATAAGACTTAATAATTTAAAATAAATTAAACTGCTGTTTGTCAGTACTTTTATTCATATGAAAATGACCTTAAGCAAGCTTATCATCTGATGCAATAGATACTCTATACGGATTGCACTTTTATAGGTAACACAGATAAAAGTATTGTTCTGCTCATGAGGCAGAGGGAGTTAAATCATGAAATATTCAGTTTTAATTAAGATTACTGTATCAAAGGCAAGGCTTAATGCAAAATTGAAGTAAGGATCAAGGTTAATGCCTATTCTAAAGCAAATTTACATAAATTATGTTTCACTAGTGTACCATGAGTCTTATTTTGTCAATTTATATGTGAGACCATAGAAATTAAAGGTGGAAAATATCTATTAAGTCATCTTGACTCTCCTCCCTCCAACACAGAATTCTTTTTTCCTTCTTTCATGTTTATGTGTGAGCGTTTTGTCCACTATCATTTGCAATAGCTCATGCAGTGGGGCACTGCACTAAAACTTCAGGGTAGATGAACATACACTTTAGCATCTCCAAAAGCAGGGTTTTTTATAGTATTCAAAGCTAAGACTCCCCTCATCTTATTTCATTACTCCTACTTAGACCTTTTTTGAACTCCTCTAAATGAATCCTTTCTTGGCACTTGAAGCCTATAAAAATACCTTCAGACATTTTCATCATCCCCTGGTAGCTATTTAGCCAAATTAGTGTAGGGATCATCTCTCTTCATCTGAACATCACCAAGCACACAGATAGCTATAAGTAATAATTACACGTGTTCATTTCCTTTAATCTTTCTTCACAAGTCATTCCCTTCTAGCCTTTAATTTTTGCCACTCTTCATGCCTACATCTTCTTTTAAGTGTTACTGCTTTGCAATTATTTTCCTTTCTCTGAACAGCTTTATTTCACGTCATATCCACTTATGCATGCTAGCTTGAATTTACCACTTTATCCTGACTTTTCACTGATGTGTGTAGGTTTTTGTGTGTTTTTTTTTTCTTTTGTTTGTTTCTTAATAAAACATCAGGCTCAAATCTCTTCTCTGTTCATGTCAAACCACCACAGAAAAAAATAAAATTAGCTGCACTAGAGACCAGCATCTTAGCTTATTAAAAATATGATAAATTTAAGTGCTAATAAATTCAAATTGTTTATATTACTTGTTCAATGTTTGGCTCTTTTCCCAGGTTTTAGGCACCATCTATTTTGGGCAATCAGTATGAAACACCCTTGCTTTTTAGCATACAGATAATCAACCTTTTTTCTTTGCATTTGTCTGTTTTAGTATCTGCATAAACACTTCCACTCAAAAGAAAATCAAATGAGGACTTCCAGCATTTTTTTTGGTCTCCTATCATACTGATGGCTCCCTATCATGTTTGCTACTTTTCTTCCTTGTCGCTCCTACACACCAAGTTATCCCCTGTGCCTGAGCACAATATAAAGTTACAAAAGCTTCACCTGAGCCAGATGGAAATGGCTTTGCTCTCTCATCATGAATTTCAGACACTGAATTAGAGTAGGTGTTAATCTAATCATGGAAGTGATAAAAGTTGATTTCTTTATTAAGGTGATACTGCCTCGCTAAAGTCTCCTCCTGTACCTCTTCATTTCTCCCAGTCATTAAGAGGTGGCCTGGTTATGGCCACAGCTGCACAAGAATTAGGCAGTCAAACGCATTCCACAGGCTAGTCCCACAAAATGCCTACCACAAGGTTTAAACCAGCGAGGTCTCACAGCTTTGTCCAGAAGGGAAGGAAAAAGGCAGGCCAAGGACATTCTGACCAACAGACCAGCCCACTGGTCTGCAACAGCAACAGCTCCAGTCAGTCATCCCCATGAGTCCCCAGTTAGCTACCCTGTCCCCTTCACTAAAACTACTGAAAGGCCATCACATTTTATGACAGAAGTTGTTAATTTAAACAAAAAAATGCATTTGTAAAAGCTAAGTACTAGGGTAAATTTAAATAGCAAGTCTCTGTCATTATTAACTAGCTCAAAACAAAATGTATATTTTTCAGGATACAATTAAAAAGCAATACAGAGATTCTGTGCCATTGATGCCTCTGCTATACCTGTTCAGTGAATCAGAACAGATTACTTCAGACTCCCAGTCTTCTAGACTGTCAGTCTAGCATCTTTCACAAGCACTACAGCCATACAAATTATTAAAAAGCTTTTCTCTACACCATCAGTGTCATACATCCATTAGAGGCCATTCCACACTAGAAAATATCTGTTGCAAAGAGTCTTGCTAGGCCATATGCTAGTAATAAATAAAAAAGCCCGGAAAAGATAATTTTATAACAACAATCTTCAGTTTTCTTCTCATGTCTGCATGGTAATCTCTTAAGTCAATCTGTTTACTCTCTGTATTTACTACAGTAATTTTTTTTATGTATATGTTCATTAGTTCATCTTTTGACGCTCTCTTTCATATTTCTTGCCTAGGTATCTAGAACACAGAACACCTTCTTACTCATTTTAAATAGGTCACACATGGTCAACAACATATACAGCAATCTTCAATTATTAAACTAGCCCAACCTGGGTTTTCATTTTCCCTTCCTATCTATGCCTTTCAATAAATATTCTGGCTACCACCTCTCCTATCTTTTTTTAAACTCACCACTAACCAAAGTCTGAATTCAGAACTTTTATGAAGACTTAGATGTTCTTCCTCTATACTCTACTCCTTATATTGGAATATTTTAATATGTTCACAATAGGATGATGAATCTCCCACTCTTCATTTGTATTCTATTTCAAGAAACATTTATGGAAGATGAGCAGGCAAGAAAAGAAGGAAAAACATGCACACTGAAAGATACCTCTCACTGTTCTATGTGAATTGCTATGGAGACCTACCATCAGGTCCTGTTAGAAAAGACAACATATATAAATTTATAATGGCATTCATAAATAACTATTAGTTAGAAAACAAGACAATAATTTGATAAGCACTGGAAAACATGGGATTTTTGAAACTGGGGTTTTTGTTTTGTTTATTTCCTTGGGGTTTGTTTTGGGGTTTTATTTGTTTATTTTGTTTTTAAAGACCTTTCCCTACATGGATAACATCAGAGTAATGGATGTTCATCTGAATGAAGTTAAGGTTACACCATTACATGCTAATGAAACACACAGACCAGCACCTGCTCATCTAAATTAGGTCTGTCTTCAAATATTTGAATTTTAGTATCAGTTAAGCTATCCTCAAAAATCCACACCCAATCCCAGTAATATTTTTAAATTGTACCTCTAAAACACTTCCTGAAATTTAAATAACTGAGCAGCCTTTTATTTTTTTCGGTAAATCTTCTATGAACTCCACTTGCAGAGGTTACACTTTCCATCTTCATGTTCCATATTTCAAAAAACAAAGGTAGAAGATCCTACTTTTCTTAACATATTTGGCCTTCTCACATGGAAAAACATCACACTCAGAGTATTTTCCACAAGACACTGAGCTATTCTGTAGTTGCTGGTACTAAAATACAGTTCTAAGCTACAGGGTTTACACTGCAATTCCAAGGATGTAAAACAACATATCATCATCACAGACTTCTGCAAAATAATTTTCTATCAGGAAAACCTTGTCACCAAAGAGTCAGGGTTTCAGCACCTGTTCTCAGGAATAAGTCAAAAGCAGTCCAGGAGGAAGGGATGGGAAGGCCAACACCATCTTGCCAGCGGTGCACTGCAGTCCTGGGTGTGCTCTTCCCAAGTACCCAGTGCAGCATAACTTAATCTGCAGGAGGAGCGGCTGGGAAGGTGTACAGACCAATCATTGCCCCCAGTCTGCAAATGTTTTCACAAGGAATATGACACTGAAGCAGGAATATTTGATGGTGGGTTTTTCTGTGAGAAAACACCTTTTAGTCCTTCAGGACAGACTAGCCTTAGACAGCTACAATGTAACTATTTGTATCTGGGGCTCTCTGGATTCCATTTCTAGAGGATGAGGCAAGATCAGTACATCAGGACATGGCTCACTGTAACCTGGTACAGATTATCATTCACAAAGTGAGTTTAGATGCTCATGTCTATCTCAGGGTGCACATCTATTTCTCTCCATGAAGTCGAAAAGCACACCAAGTGACTACCTCAGATGTACTTTTACTGTGCAGACACATATATAGCAGAATCAATCTCACCTGAAATAATCACGTTATTTCCTCTGTCATGCGTCCTCCTTCACCTCATGTGAGAAATGAAATCATACAGTGAGATAAGGACAGAAGCCTTTTGCAGCACTTAAAGTGCCTTCAGATGTACCATTTCCAGCCATAATAATCATCATCATCATCATCACAGCTCTTTCAAGTCTGAGCTAACGTAGGATTTGTTTCATCTTATTTTGTCACTCTTTGTATTTTAAATGAATAGTATTTGCAGCATTTACTAAGAATATAAACTTTTTGTAAGTGAGATTTGCTCATACCCTGCTATCAATTTTCCAATCCGCTCCCCCCAAGTAATTTCCAGTTTTCATTTCCATAGATGGAAAGGACAGATTATGTAAATTCTTAACTATTCCTCATCTACCAAGAGGCATTCTTTTGTCAACAAGCTTCATATTTTGAAATCTCTCTTTCAAATTAACTGTAATGCAGCTGCTTCTTTTGTCCAAGATACTGTGGTAAAGCCCCACTACCCGCTATCAAATGAACACAGCAAGCAGCAGAGGGTCTTTGGGGGAGGAGGGGTGTCAAGCAGAAAGTCAGTAGCTAGAACTGACTGCAGCTGGCAGAGCAGAAACAGTACAAGCATTCACCAAAGTGATCCAACATATTCTTTAATGTACCATTTTGCTGCCTTATGCTCTAACATTGTTCTTGTGCACAGTCTCAGTACTTTTCAACCTCGTAAAAAAATGGAAGGGGTCCCTGGCAAAGATACAATGCTACGAATTTATTTCAAGTGATACAGCAAAATCATTTGTATCTGTGTGACAGGTGGGATATAAGTACCTAAAGAGAACATAATCTCTGCAGGGAGATGTAAGACCACATCAGGCAAGGAGAGGAGGACAAGGGATCATATGAGCACCAGTCCAAGGAGCACATCAATAAAAAGAAAAGAACATTATAGCCAACTCTTCGACCAGTGATTCTGAACCATCTTTCTTGCTATTACTGAAGCTGCAATTGCATTCATTAATGTATGTGCAGAGAAGCAGAAGACATATTAAATAAGAGAAGGCTTGTAAAATTAATATCTTAACAGGATATCCATGTACTTACAATTCTGCTGAAGTAAACACCAAGGAGCAAGTAAAGCTATTTAGGTTGAACAACAAAGACAGTGAAAAGTACAGCAGGTAAAAATTTGCCTTTAATAGTCTTAAAGCTGGAATTAGACATTAAACATTTTAACCACCAGGGAACTGAGGAAACAGGGCATTCCACGTGACTGTTTAACCACAAGAGTTAGTTGTAGTTTTGAAATTTTATTTCAATTACCAGGGTCTATATAAATGCTCAATAAACAGATGGCTCTTTGCCCCAAATAGGTTGTAATCCAAGTGGTGAGAGAAACCAGCCAAATTATTTTTAAGAAAGATAAAATTTATAAAGAGTGTTAATGATGTCACCTGGGGGCTCAAAAGGTTCTTTTCAGTCTTTAATCGTATCTTTCTAGTCATACCATCTTAAGAGATTTGCGAGAGAACTAATGAACTCTACCCTGATTCTCTGATTTACCTTATCTCAGTATTGTGTCCTATCTTATGTCTATGAATAGTTGGTGATTCTGGAAGAGATTTCATGCATACACTAAATGATTAAAGCAAAGCGATTAAAAAATTTATCATATACAGGCTGGTTTTAGATATATATGTTATCAAGAGAGGTTGTGCAGTACTTGCTTAATTAATCTTTGCTGTCTTAACAGATGAACCAGATGTACTATTATGTTCTTTGTTCTTCCCTAAAGAGGGGATGAGCCGATTATTTATCTCCAAACAATAGGAGTTCATGTACCACAGTGAAGAATTTTTTTTTTTAATCGGGGAGGCAATCACTAACAAGCTTCAGCTGCAACTGCTTGATGTAAACACAGTGTGAATTTGTTCCTGAAGTATTAAATGATGTTCCTTCCTAAGTACACGAAACCAATTTCTAAGTAAGTGTGTAAAGAAAGGGATGGAAAGAACAAGAGTTCGGAAGGAGGAAAACTCTGTTTTGTCTTTCATGTATTCATATTTACTTATTTCATACACTAACACATTTTCATAGATAAGTTAAAATCTGAAGCTTCAAAAACTGTTTACAAATAATGCACTGAGAGAACAGAAGTAAAAAAAACTGTTGGATGATACAACAGACTCCCTATGTTTATAGCATGTAATCTAAGATACGTTAGGGGCACAAGGAATATATAACATTATGTTCACAGGGTCACGAGAATAGTTTGTGAAAGTTATTAAAAAATTCAGAGTATATAAAACTCTTCATCACTACGTAGCAAACTTAAATACCTACCTCAATCACAATTTTTATTTAAATATATATTGAGAAGTATAAATTTATTTAAAATCAATTTTACTAAGCCTTAAAAAGAGCAACTTACTGCTTACTGTTCTTAGGGACATGCTACACAAATAAAGAACTAAGATCAAAAAGCAAGAAAGTTTTGAAATGAGTACATTTTTCTAGATAAAAGACGTAACAAATTCAGGAATTCCCTTTATCTCCCTGATAAACTCTATCTCATCTCAAGTCTTCATGCCTTCCCTCTCAATAGTCTTTCCTTATCATAACTAAACTTCTTCCATAAAACTAGTTTTCAATAATTCACAGCAATTTGTCTCCTTAAATACACTGTTTTTAAGAAATAAGGTAGGTTTTCCACTTGAAATTACTGTAAATAAAGAACTCAAATAGAACAGAATAGAATTAGATTGAAAAGCCTCCCAAGAGATTGTAAAGCTGTATTAACAATATACCAAAAAAAAAAAAAAAAGAAAATATTATCAAACTAGGTCAAACAACATAACTAAAATATTAGTTTTTTAAAAGGTCTTTTCTGTATCAACTAAAATTAGAAGGAATCAAGTATATTAGTCTCTTCACAATTTTAATTAGTAAGTACTACTTGAACTAAGAACACCTTTATTTTTATTCACAGCCATGCTGAGACCTAAAAAAAAATAGAGTCATCTATTTGGTTAAAAGTAATGTTTTCTCCTTTCCTTTTGCTTAACAGCAGGCTCTCTCAAGCTGCCATAGTCAGTGCTAAAGTGCTAACTATGTCACCATGCTGTGCATCACATTAAGTTCCCATTTCAGCTCATGAATTTCTGCCAGATTAGTCCAGTAACCAATAACAGAAAATGAGAAAATAAGAGTTATTTATTACCTCTTATCACCATCTTCCCAAACTACTGAAAACCAACAGAGTACTGATCAATACATTACTGTGCTTTCTAATCAATAGGCAGATCGAGGAAAATTAAGTGTGTGGGATGCATAACACACCTATAAAAGCATACAGGATCAAAAATAATTAGGATCAAATACAACAGTAATAATATAATCTAAAAAATGCAGCTACAAATTGCCAACTGCTAAGAAGGCTGTTTTAACAATTTTAAAATATCCTATATGGGCAACCATGAAGTCAGGGGATCAAAAGGTTGTACTCTAAGCCCACATGGATAATAAACATGCAGGGGATATAGAAATTATATATGAATGCTGCGTAAGACATTATGGGACACTGTAGAAGACTAACAGATACTCTGTGCTGGCAAGACGTGTCTGTGGATCACTCGCACTGAAAGAGGAGGGGAAGCTTATTTAGACCAGAAACACAAATGATTTAAGCCCAAAGTCTGCGGTTTACATTTGATCACTCCTGTCACTGAGAAGCTACGAAGATCTTCTGACTAACTAGATAGAGAGGCATACCATAAATCTTAATAGTCCTCATGAAAAAAAAAAAACCAAAAAATTAAAAAGAAGCTTTTAAGACCTTTTCCATATAGTTTGATTTTTTTTTTTTTTAAAGAAAATGCTTTCCCTGCATGGAATTATAGCAGGATCATTCTGGAAATGACAACTCACGTGGCCACAATGGATTAGGCTGTGCAATTTTAGGTACTTTCCTCTGAAGCAAGAGGACAGTAAAATGCAAACAGTCACTTGCAGATTAAATCCATAGGACAGAAGGAGAGGCTGATGACATCGGCTCTTATAATTTAAGTCTAGAACTCAGGAAGTTATAAAAATAGAGAAATTCATGAGAATATATTTATTTATATCCCAGAAACAAAATTTAAGAAAAATCTGCATTCACAATCAAATCCAAGAGACACATAACTTCACAATCATCTCTCTTCTGAATATTCACTACTTACTAATTCCACCTTTCAACAACATATAAAATAATTATTCAAATAGATCAACGTTTTTGTACACAACTATTCAAATCTATACCTAATTTTGAGGTACTGAGCAGCAGTACCACCTAATGGGTGTATAAAACAAAGACACTCTCCAAAATCAGATGCATAATACACTGTAATTATGTCTTGAATCAGCTTGCAATAATAATATCTGTGAAATAAAAAACCTTTTTTTCTTCTTAACATTCAACCAGAAAACAAGAAATTTCACTGCAATATAAACTTTAGTCATGAAGTTCTGAATGCTAAGCTTAACTGAGAACAGGATAGAAATATATTCCACCAAACAGTCGCCTCCCCACACTTGCGTAGCTACTGTTTGAACTTCTCAATTATTTCAGGTAAAATTTTAGCACTGATTCCATCCGTTTATCCAGGAAAAGGACAAGTGCAACACTAAGGAACTTTCACAGTAAATGGGAAGCAAAGAAAAGTGGTTTCAGAGAAGGAAAACCAGAATCAGCAGGAATTTTCATTTTTCCAGCATTTCGCTCATCTTCAAAAAAATTAAAAACAAAAAAATTTAATCTGCTTATGGACATATAACCAGTACAAGAGCATGCTCTGTATTTCTCACATCCTGTAAAATAAAAATAGCCCCCACTCACCTGTGTTCTGCTTCATAATAAGGCCTCTTTTAAGGAACAGGGTAGCACAACAGACATTTTAAAACACACCTTTTTCTGTGGAAATTCACCTTTCTGCTCACTTTTAAAATGGAGAGTATTCTATTAGTGTTAATAGAATGTTAATAATAGTGTTAATGGCTCTAGTCAAGCAAGATGCAAAATGTTCCTATGAGCAGTCCCCACAGCACCAAGGAAATCTGGAGCGCAGTACAGCTGATCCAACAAAACTGAATTACTCCTATTCTGTCAAGAGTTGTCAAATGTGAAATGAAAAACTTAGTATTTTCAAACATTAATACAATTTGAGTTTGTAGAAGCAGTTAGAATGTTTTCCATTAGGAAAAAAATGTTGACAGTATTCATAGGAACAAACCACAGAATTATAGAATCAAAGAGTCAAAATCAAATTCCTCTTTATCAAATTGCTGCATCAAGGGAATCTAACATAATGCACTAACAGAGTTAGAACTATGATCAGTATGCAGGTATCTGGTGTCCAGAAAGGTTACAACACAATACAAGACATAATACAAATCAAAGAAGTAGATAACAAAATCAGACATCTTTCCAATATTGCAATCTGAATTTTACCATAGTTGGCAATTCACAAAAAAAGGGTAGTTTAAATATCAAATTATCATCTCAAAAAGCAAGATATAAAGCATGCTCCTAATACAACAGGGACACAGAAATCTTGCAGGTAAATCACCACATACTGTTCCAGTTTACATATGGAATACCAGCTATTCCTTATTCTATTCACTTAAGGCAGACACGAAAGCAAGACAAAAAGAAAACAAACCTCTCAGAGTTTTACAATCCAAGACAGAGCACCTTTCCCCCCCCTTAATTAAAGGAAATTATGTTCCTCTGGCTCCCTCCAGCTGGAATTATGTTATGTACATCAGTGGGTTTGTGTATTTCTAATAGACTCATATCACATTGGCACTTAACACACTACTCTACATCTCATATCTGCAAACTTATTCTAACTTCAGATAAAAAGTTCTTGCTCTACAGAAAACAATGTGAATTTTATGCTATTCTATGGAATGCTATTTATCTTTATGCCCAGATTGAAAAAAAATTAGGTTTGTTAATCTTCATTCCAAATTCTTACACACTGATAACTACCTTGGTTTTATGAATTTGTGGTGATCTTAGGAAAATTCAGACAATTTTCTTAGATCCAGTATCAAAGAGATAAGAAACGTCTAATAAATGAAATACAGACTATGATGTGGAAGATAACTAATGTGTCTCCATATACTCACAGAGATAAACAGCCTTTGTAGAAATCTCTGCCTCCAAATGCACTATAGTCAGAAGTGAATTCTAGCTACACACCCATCTGAAAATACCTGCCAAATATAGTTACATCAAACCCAAACCTGGGATGACCTAACTTTAGTGTATTAGAGTAAAAATACAAACAGAAGTTAAGTTACTGATTAGTTAGTTACCTGTTCCGTAATTTTCAGCTATTAGCATACCTATCAAACCTCTCTGCAGAGATGTCTTTCCAAACATTCAGGGATGTATTAACAGGAATAATATATGCAAAAGTATGCAAGGCAAAGGTTTTCATTTCAGTTTACCTTATCTAAGATCATAGCTCAAAACTACAAGTAGATCTAATCAATCCACTTTATGAAAAGCATGTCTCACAAGAAAGCAGAAGCAAGATAAAAGGTCTAGGAAATGAAAAATCGTCAGGAGAAGTTAATTTATTTGAAGAAGCAATTACTATTCTGGTAGAGGAAAAAGTACTGGTTAATTTTGGCTTGTAAGCCATAACAACAACATCTACTTGCTTAGTGGTTGTGATATAAAATTACCAGCCCTTGTACCCTTCAATGTAAAATGAGCTCATTTAAATTAAATCTGTGCTGATAATTCTTGCCCAATGCTTTGTGCGTAAATTCACTCATGTCCTATGCTACAGCACATTCTTATAACGAGAATCATGTTATTTTTCTGTCTTTGTATTTTCTGTGGGAAGCCCAAAATTAAATACTACTGTTCTAAAAACCAGAATTGATTGGACTCTCAGAACCTTTGCAGAATGCACTTGCAGGAGGCATTGTAAAGTTTCTGTATCCCTCCATTCTGCAGTAATTGCACTTGGTCACAATGCACACTTCCCATTCTGAACAGTGGGTCCATGTGGGCACACAAATAATACTCCTGGTTATTCCCTATGCCTGAAAAAGCATCAACTGCTGTACCAAAATAAGGAAACTCTGTGACTTATCTGTTGTAGGATGCAGACTGCATACCCCATAGTTGTACTGGTTTTAGCACTGTGTGAAAGCATATTTGCATCTTTTCACCATATTTTATCTTTTGAAATACTCCAGCCACATGCTCAAGCCAATCATATATCCAACCAGAACATCAACTGTGTGAGTTCTGTCCCAGGTACAGAACATACTGCCCAGTTGTGACAGCAATCTGTTAAATTATTACACAAAAATGCACCTGAAGAAAAATATTTAAAGGTCTCATCCTCTGAAATGGTTGCAGAAATCAACAGTGCTCTAATCTCTGTTATCTCTTGGTTTAAAAACCAAGCGAATACATTCAAACAAACAAATTCAGTGACATGTTACACTAATACACAATGTATTAAAAAACCAGAATCATGACAAATTAGAGCTACTAAAAAAAAAACCCAGTGAATATTCTGGAGAAAAATGAGCACTAAAAACTTCCCAAGTGAATGCAGACATTCATGTATGTACTGAGATCAGCAGGCTATAATTAAAAAGCCCAGACCTTACGTTAACTTCCTCTCGAACAATCCTCACCGGATGCGTGAAAAGTTTGTTTAAAAAGAGCACAAAACCAAGAGCCATTTCAACTTTTAAACAGCAACAGAAACAATTTTCATTTGCAGAAGTGGATATTTGCATTTTTTTTTCCCCCCTGGTGCTACTCCCCTGTTAGTGAGGAAAACCAGAAATTAATGAGATCAACTCTTGCTCACATAGCCCAATTAAAACAAGAAGTTACAGCACAAAAAACCCTTAGTCTTGTGTCAGTTGCAAAGATCATGTGTCTAACAGAAACACATTAATTTTTTGCTTGAAGAGAAAGTATATAGGGATTAATAACATTAAAGGGTTACAGTTAGATTAAAATTCAAATTTTAAGTTAAAATTCTATTTAGCAAAAATGCAACATTTTCAATAAACCCTAGCATTACAAGCAAAAATGAAATTTTGCTGCTTATTAGCATAAAAGTTTCACTTTTGAATAACTAATAACCAAAATTTTCATGTGAATAGAAATTATGTAGTGAAAGAAGAGGCAATAAGAAATATCACAAACTCAGCAAATGACAGAGCTTAAAGCAGCTGCTAGTCCTTCTTGAATCTTGACCGTGATTGTTGATTAACTTTAAAGCCAAGGCATGCTATTTTCTGACAGTACATGGGAAGAATTAATGTGTATTTGGTTCATGTACAGCCTTTCAGTTTACAAATTAAGGAGCACATAAAATTAATCTTGAATCAGTTAAGAAGCCAAATATTTGATTTGAAACACTTTAAATTTCTGTACAATTCTAGAATGATTTCCATGGTGTACACACAAACGAGAAAATAAAAGCTTATGTTATCTAACAATATAATGTATCAATACTGCTAAGGATAACCCAGCTCCTAAATATTTACTTTGTTTGAAAAATATATTTACAGAACAACTAGTGGTAAAAATCAGTGGAATATAAATTGTTTAAAACTATTCAAGAAAAGAATGCAACTAAATATTATGCCTAGTTTAAACTACTTTCAAAACCTATTTTAAAATCTGTTGTATTTTATATTACTTAACATTACAAATTTCAATGTTTTTAATTAAAATTTAATGTAGAAATTGCTTTATAATTAAAAATATTTTTAAAAGAACTCATGAAATTTTATTTTTGTATAAACATATTTAATTTCAACTTCTTTGCCCTAAATCAGTTAAGGTTAAACACAATCTTTTTATATCTTTATAGCTAATCTACAGATATCAGAAAAATAAAGAATTACAGCTATTCTTTGATAACACTGCCATCTAGTGCACACTGAATTAGAAAAAAGCATTTCTTTGAATTTTTTCATTCTGCAATGTAGTCTAAGGGGGAGTTACACTCTACTTACAAACTATGTCTTCAGTACTACTTAACTGTGCATTGGAATAAAGACATTTGTTCTCCTACCTGGAATGTATGTTAAACATGCAGACATACTAATTTTGAAAATACACTGTTAAACTCTGTTATATATAATGCATTCACATCTAATATATACCAAGATACTTTTGCTGGCCTAGAATAAGAGAATACAAAGTTAGGATCCTGCACACAAATATGCTTCTAGAACTCTACATAAATGCAGACAACAAATTCAAATACTCCTTGGTCAAATTTGATACCTAACAATGAAAGGTAGAAAATATTTCAGTAAGTAAAAGCTACAAACAACTGGAAAGACAGGAAGAAATTGAGAATTTCTAAGATGGAAATGAAATGCCTAAGAATTATAAATAACAATCATAAACATAGCACAAAACTATCTTTACTTATACAGAATAGGTCAATATACTCCTGATAAACACAGAGCTCTAGAGAAAACTACATTTACTTAATTCCACTCAACTCTACAGTTATGCTGCCATCTAGTGAAATGGGATAGTCACTCTTCTCTGCAAGGCTGACATTTTGTCCCAATGAAAAACATTAGATACATCTACCACAGCAAACATCTTTCACCTGTAAATACCTTTTTGCCTCTGCTCCTTCTTCACTACTGCACTTTTGTAACATGCATAACACGTGACTAATTAGGTGGCTAATATTGGCCACTGGACAGTGAACATTTATGCACTTAACTTGAAATGCAAATAGGCTTACAGACTTCAATGAGAAACCAAGGAACTAATCAGCACAGATTACAGTGTCCAGGATCAGGAAAAATTAGCTATTAGCAGATTTCAGACCATTACACAGATAGAAGACCTGAATTCACAGCTAGTAAAACAGATAACAGATAACTACTCTGAGCCTTCAATCTAAATTACTGTTGTGTTGTTTTCTCATTCTTTTTAATTAGAATGATGACTTACCAAAGACACGTAAAACCTTTTTGTGAATTCCAGACACTAAAAAGTAAAGAGAGTAAGTACACACTCACCTGGGAAAATATATTTGCAGTTGGAGCAACTCTCTTGTCCACAATACTATATAATATTGCTAACAATCTGTCCAGGGGAAATGGCTTTGGCCCAAGGAGGTGATTGCTGGTCTGCAACAGAAACAAGACTTTTCAATCCAATAGATCTTTCCTAGAGTACCACAAGATGTTCTTCTCATGTCTTTTCAGTCTCTGAGATGGCACTATAATTCACAGTAATCTTTCATACAGCCTACTTGTACATTATGGAAAACAATAAATACATGCTTCTTGATCAAGATAAAGATATACACAAAAATATCTATTTAATATGGCAAGTGTTCACACTGCACAATAAATAGGAACATTTTTGAGCTATAACAGAGGATCTAATGCCAAATTTCCTGACACTAGATTTATGCATTTACTTGTCCAATTAAATAACCTTGCCCAATTTAAGGATTAAAGAGGAGAAGACTGTGTTTTATGGCATTCACAGAACCAGAGAATGGTTTGGGTTGGAAGGGAACTTGAAGATTTCTTCTAAAGAAGGGGGGCTAAACTGGACAGAATATTCCAGATGCAACCCAAAGAGCACTGAGTGTGACTCAGAGTGCATCTGTCTCCCACACGTTTGGCTAAAATAAAGAGTTCAGATGGTTGAGCCCAAGGTCAGCTCTTTGCTGTTAAGAGGTGCTGTATAACGAGCTACTGGCCAGCTACAGACAATTTTATCAGAACACAGCCTATTTACTCAATCTTGCATTTACAGAGCTCTTTTGCACCCTACGTATCTCAGACCTCAATTGATACCGATGAACACTTTAGGCATTACAGATTATTGTATGTATTAACATTGCATTCACTTGAATTAAAATAAATAAAAGTTTCTGATTTTTTAATGTTGAGCATTTTTTAAATAATTAATTTTACAAAAAAGAAATACAGTTCATAAGGCAGATGTGGGTAGTATTACAACTCAGGCAACATAGTTAGCAACAATATAGATTTAGGATCAACACTTACAAAAGTTCTTACAAGAGAAATACTTGTTTCCTTTTAAGTTTGTATTTAATTCTCTCTACTTTGACATCTAGTTGCCTTTTTTGTACAGTACATTGATTTATTCTTACCAGCAGAGTAACCAAGATTAAAGAGGATTTTGAAGGGAAAGTTTGTTTCAAAATGCTTCTGGTAAAAACTTCTCAAATGCACCAGCAGCACCTCTGTGGCGCTGGTCATCAGTGAAACACGACCACTCACTTACTCAGCAAAACCAAAAGGTATTTCCAATACATGTTTTAACTTTTCCAATCCAGCAGGTGTCCCCAAAGCTACCTCTTGGCTAACAAAGCAAGTAGTGTAAAAAATCATGGAAATATGTAGTCAAAACCTTAGCATGGCACTCTCAGTCAGAACGCAGACCTGGTGTAAGTTATGAACTGTACAACTGCCTGTCCTTCTGCTTCTAAACACGCCAGTTCTGTGAAGCATAATCATTATTATCAACAGAAAAAGTCAACAGAGTAATTAAAATGGGTGCTCTCCAAGCAGCTAGCAAATGCAATTAGCATTTGCTAATCTCAGCAATCTCAGTTACTTCAGAAATTTATTGCTCTTAGTATTATCAGCTCTCTGCTGAGACAGAATACTGTTTGGAGCTTTCAAATTATCTAAGAGAAATGCTTTCCTCTAGAAAAGCTAAAAAAGCACTTCTTTTTTATTTCTTGAACAGAAATAAATTCTTGGAAGAGTAAGAATGGTTTAGAAATTCCTTCAAACATAACATGATAAAGAATTATACAAATCTTCTGCAAGGAGATAAGGCAGAATGGTACACAGACTAGTAGTCATAAAAATGCAGTGGACCCAACATCTCTCTTAAAAAGAAAGATACCTGCCACAGTCAGAAAACCTGGTCAAAAAGTTTTATAGCCATCAAATTAACTCTGTCTATCCTCTATCATCTTTCCACCTCAGTATACGTATATTCATTGTTCAAGAAAGATTTTTGCCCAATTGTCACTATCTGTGCTTGTGCTTTTTATCTGGAGTGTCAGGTTCATGTCCACTGCTTACCTGGCACCATCCCACAACTGCAAGCCATGTATTCACATTCCAAAATTTCACCAACAAGAACGAGAACCGCAAGTGCTCTTTAAAGAGTAAAAGCTTAACCCAAACTAAATTATCTGCAACCATGCAAAGAAACCCAAAAAATTCTGCTGTTATCATCAACAGAGCAATGAACAGAATGATAAAATCAATTTCTTCACCTCATTCACAAGATTCATTTTTTACTAATTAAAAAAACCTCATGGTGTCTGGACTGAACAGAGTTATGAATCACAAAACAGGTTTTTAGTCTTGCTGTACCTAAACTTTCAAGGAAGGATTTATTTCATCTAACGTTAGCTTCCTGCCAAGCAGGCATGTACAGCCAAACTAGTTTCCTAAGTTCCCATTATAGGCAGTAGAAATCTAATAGTACAATTTGTGGTGCAATTCATCTGACTGAATGTAGAACCTACTTTAATAGGAGCCAAATCTCACCCTAAACTCCAATGGTTGCATCAACTGGCCCTGCACTTGGCTATAAAAAGACATTATTTTAGACGCAGGCACCCACTGGAGCTGGGTGAATCTGATCGGTAAATCAAGTCTTTAGAAGGCATATTGATATAAACTGCCACACCAACTGAAGAAAATGAGTCTTTATTTATAACACTACATGTGTAATACTTTATCCCTATGTTTCTGTTTCCCTCAATATAGAATTCTTTCTACAGTAACTCTTTAAAGAATACAGAATCCTTTTTTTCAGATAAATTTCCGAAATCTGGTTCCTCCACCTATAATGTCTTTAACTACCTTTATGAAACACAGTTTGCTACACACAAAAACGTGCCTTTAGGAGACTATTCAATAAAATCAAAATGTGTGTATGGCACAGAAATTTGTATCACACAACAGAAATGCATCAATAATTGCTATTTAGGCAATTCTGCCATTTCTGCAATAGTCAGTGACATGAAATACAAAACTACAAGTACAGCAGAAAGAAAAGACCTGCTACCAAGCTCAGCTTAGAAAGATAAAGTACATACCTTCTCATGTTTCTTCATAAAATTGGTCTTTTTAATTTTCCCATGATGCTGCAAACAACCGACAAGAGCAAAGATGGAATCAAAACAGTCAACAAAGAATATATAGAATATATATGCTACAAATGGCAGTATTTTACTCTAAGTCTACTTCTTTACTAAATCTCCAGTATTTGTCTCTGATGTTACCACCAACTGTTCTTACTCTCAAGCCCTAAAATTACACTTGCCTCACTTCATGTTTCATCATGTCCCAAGTGTCGCAAAGCCAAAAACCAGCATACTAATAGTTTTTGGTAATGTAAGGTTTTTTCTCATGTAATAAGAGACTGATGAGAAAAGGCAGTAAAAATTTGTTTTTAATATGACTTCATACCACTATTCTCCTCATATCCTTAATCATCTAATGAAAAAAAAAAAGATGCTTCATTTCTTTCTCTTTCCAGAAAAGTTTAAATGATGGCTACTTTATTTTTAAAATTTATCCACGCATAAAATCCATCTGAATTTTCACCTTTTATTGACCCCATTTTAGAATTTGGATGGTACACAAGTTGGCAGAATGACAACCAGGAATTTAATCAATACAATACAAAGATAGTTCAATGTGCATGAGCTAAATAACAAAAGGAAGGAGGAGGGTAGATGGGGGGTGGGTGTTGAAGAGAGGAACATCATTTAGAAAGTTGCAGTTTTAAAGCAGTATTAAGAAAGGAAGGACTATCAAAAGAAAATAAAGTGCGCCTGGATCTCAACTGAAAATGTGAGGGAAAGACCAAGAAAAAAAGAAGAAAAAAGACCAAGAGAGACATGAAAGGTGACAAGTGTAAGTGATGTAAAACTAATGGAGAGGTACAATTATAATATTCTTCAAATACAGGTAAGTGCTATTTCTCAAAATATCAGTTTCCTTATGAGTTTTTCCACAGCCCTGACAAGTATACCTCATTAATAAGCATACCTTATAACCACGCTCAGTGGATCAGGGAAAAAAAATTACTCAAATAAAGGAGTTATTTGTTCATTTTAATATTTAAAATCTTGTACTAGGTATTTGTGGTCCTCAATACTCAGTCAAAATGATGTCAGTAAATGTGGCTTCCCTTGACTGACTTCTGAAGAGCTTAATATTAGACAGGGCTTAATTTCCCTTACATATCTGTCAGATAAAAAAGAAGTGGTTCAGTCAGTTAATACATATCACAGATGCTTGGAGACAGCAAATTAATCTTTTTATCATGCCTTTGAAAAGAAGACTGCAGTGATATAACCGTGACCTTTCAGGAGGGAAAGGGATCAAGCCTGAGGTTACACAGCAGGCTCAGGATGGATCACAACAAACTCCATTCATGCATTTTAAAGGTTACACTGGGATCTCCACATGGTGTATTGAAGTTATATCAGAAGTGTTTTAAAGCAAGTGAGCAGGTACCCTATTTCTGTGCAAGCACAAAGAAACATATGAAATTCGGAGGTAATTTTCAATTAGCTTTTAATGTTGTTTTCTGTTAAAGACTTCTTATATACCTACTGCTATTCTTTCTCATTTTAAAGACTACCTTCCAAACCAGTTTCATATTTTTCTCTCCATGTTCTGTAAAGCTTAAATTTTCACACAATAGCAGTGATGCCAATTACCACTTCCCTGCTTTGCTGGCTGTTAGCATTCCAGGCTGCCACAAACTGTGACTTTATTTTTAGCTATAGTACAGCCTAGACCCTACAGAGTAGTGCAGATTATCAGCTCAATGGACATCTTTTTGTTTGCATCCCTTTTGCTGTCTACTAATCCTTACCTAAATCACTCCAGAAGATACTTTTCTGTAATCTACTCTGAATCTCATCACAAACCTTGTAAAAACCATACTCTATTTCCACTGTTCACGTGATGCATAAAAACACTTAGCTTGAAACCCCACCCAAAAGTGTTGATTTTGTTGGGGTTTAAGATGCAGCTATTTCTGAAATTCAACTTTAGACCTGTTGAAGGGCTGTTACACAGTAGCTAACATGGTAGCTTCTGCTTCACCACTTCTTGAGGAAAATACCTACAAGCACTGATCGAAATACCTTTAAGGTCCCTGCTTTAAAAAACTTAGAAACTCATGTTCATTGTACAAAGGTGTAGTTGGGTTCACGTGCAAGAGTGGAAATTAACTCAGAGATACTAAAAAAGGAAAAAGGAAAAAACTTAAATGGAGAAGGTTGTTCAGTGAACACAAACAAGAAAGAGGTGGTATATTTTGATAACATGCTTTACTGACTTGGCTCTTGAGTTTCTTTGAGTTTCAAAACTGATATGGAAAAATCTGTGCAGAAACACTTTCTCAGCAAATAAATCTCTAAGTAAGAAAATGCTTTGGCCAAGAGAAAAGCACAAAGCTTGCCCACAAAGAAAACTTGTCTGATTACACTTACTACAAGGGTGAAACACCTACAGCTTTCAGTAAGATCATACCAAATGTAACGCCAATATTTAAACTAAATTTAAACTAAAACCATACTAGTATATAATCACTAGGAACTGCAGTAACTTCTCAAAATGTATCTATGATTTTTTTATTGTTTTCTTCAAACGATCATACGTTTACAAGTTTGTCTTGTGATCATTTTCTTCAGTTGCTTACACCAATCCAACATGAACACCATACACTCATACACACATGCATATATCAGTACATACTGTAATAACTGGTAAAATGCATAAAAGCCTAATTGCATTACATTCATCCTAAAACAAGCATTACCACTGTATCAACACAACACATCCCAGCTAATGGCACCATATCTTCTGCAAAAGCAACTGCTTCCATGTTTCTGTTCCAGAAGCTTAAAACTGTATAAATAAGTTAGCAATGCACAATGTCATTTTACCTCATTAAAGGCTAAAGCAGTTGTGGCTTAGACTTTGGAAATTTAAGCGTGGCTTACACCTCAAGCCACTGCAGACACTCCACTACAATATTTTCAAAACAGAGCTGCATCAATTTACAAAAGCACAGTATTTCTGCTGTAACCACGTTACACATATTCTGACATTACGAGAAAGTTGGGTTTATTAGACCCTTACCTTCACTAAGTGAACATTACCAATCACCATACGTGAGCTACAGAAAAGTTTCTGATCAAATCAAATGAAGGACACATAGAAACAGCTCAAAATGAACAGCTGAAGAGTTTTAAACGTAAATTCAGTATGCAGGAGTACCCAGTAAGCAGCACTAAGTAATAAATCTCATTACCTTAAGAAAGAATCTCTTATCTGTCCTAACAGGATTGTAGGAGGCAAGGTAAGCAGCTATCAGAAGAAATTTGGAGTAATAAGGAAGTTCCACGTGTGTATGTGCAGAAAGTCCTATAAAATAAACAAACAGTTTACGAGTCACTAAAACCCAGTCTGAACACCCACAAACTTCAAAGTAGACGTGTCTGCATTCTTCTTCTTTTCCTTCTCTCCTGCACTACTCCTGTAACTAAATGAGTATGGCTACTTTCTCAACCCCTTTATCACAGATACAAACTCAGGGAAGGGCACAAAGCTAAACAAAACCAACAATCTGAAGCCTTTTTGGACTCAGAAGCTGTATTTGAACATTGGAGATTCATAAAATTTCCTAAAAACATATACATAATTCTAGGCTACTTTCATTTAAGGTAATTTCCCCGGCACGCAGGGCAGATGAAGAGATGTATTTAAACACAATGTCAAAGCTTTTCTTCAAGACGAGGCCTTCAGACTGCTCTAGACTGTGCCAAACAGCTCGCCCAGGAACAGGGCTGGCATGGTGAAGAATGCAGCAGTGCTGCAGTTCTGAAAAACAGTTCATCTCACAATTCTGAGCCACTGTTTTATTTCCTACAGAAAAGGTTTTAAAAATTTTAAACTTGATCCGGTTGACCTTGCTTGCTACAGGTATACTTAACTAAGATTAAAGTTTCACGCATTAAAACACACAAGAACTGCGGTCTAGTGAGCATTTGTCTTCCCTCTTTTTTACTTTTACTTTGTATTTTTTACCTTTACATTCCCCTGCTCTTGTTTTATACAGCTTATGCATAGGAATAGCATCATCAAACCACCTTATTCATCAGCTGTCTAACTATGGACACCATTAAAGGGTCTCTTTGTGCCTTCTTTGCTCACAGGTTTCTACTTCAACAGTTTGTTTTTTAGTAAAGCACCTGTACCCTTTTGTTTTGATCCACAAATACCAGCAAATAAAGATCAAGGAATAAAACATCTTTAAAAGTTAAGATTCAGAGCCTGTAGTGTGACAAGAAGTGTCCTAGATGGCAGCTAGTAATAATTTCCTCTTATCTTGGTATAAAAGAATGTTAGTGTTTGTACAGTTTACAAGAGATTCTTTTGCATTGCATATTAATTATACAATGCCACTCCAAATAAACTCTTACACATAGACAATTTAGTTTAATACAGATATATCTATTTTTACTCCATTCTTCTGGTCAGACAATACTGCATCCTACACTGAACTATCTGCTTACTTAGATCAAGAGTAACATTTATTATAATTACTTTTTAAGCATGTTATTATCAAATGCTGTTTAATAACACGACAATTTTACCTAGTACATATACCTAAAAGTCTGAGAAAATGTATTTTAAATAAAATCTCCTTTTTTGAGGTTGTCAGGTGTAAAACTATTTCATGATCATTTAGACATGGAAGAAGGGAGTTTAGTAAAAACACTTTGAATCAAACTCCTTTGGACAACAATGTTGAAAAATCACTACCATAAAGCAAATACAGGAAACAGTTTGATGATTGCAATTAATGTTAAACAGTTTTAAAAAATAAGTGGTTATTTTACCTACTATCTAATGAAGAAATTATGTCATGAAAAACAGTATGATAAAAAACATTCCCAAGTTACAAACTGATCAAAAGACCATGACTAAATGCCATTACCAGGAAAATAATTTAGTATTCCATCCTAAATTGTAAATGAAGGCTAAGAGATATATTGAGATTTGACTTTCCAGCCTGCCTGATGTATAAAATCAACAAAGCTGCACTCGTCCAAGGAAAAAACAGAGAGAATGCCTGCAATTCTACCATTTCTCTTTGCCAAGAAATCAGGACACAGGGCAGCTGCTTTGTTTAGGAATGTGCTAATCCAGTGCAAGACAACAGATATAACATTCCCTTCTCCCCACTTGGACACACGTGTGCCTCCAGCTGGCACACAGAGGTTTGGCCATCAGGGGTCAGCCCATTCCTCATCCATTCTTACATACGAAGTCTACTTCTACCCACAAAGGATCTTAGGGAAGATTACTCCCAGGATATAGGGCAAGGGAAAAAATAGCGATAGTCCTTTGTAGAACACCTTCTCAAAAAACATGATCACCTTGAACTGTAACTGAACACTGACAGGCGGTCTCATCTATGTAGTTTCACTGATACCTTCTCAGATAATAACAACCAAGACAAACGGAACAGCCCACATTTCACATTACAAGCCTCTACAGAATTATTGTATTTGATACCTTTCAACTGCCCAGGCTCTCCATCATCATGCTGCAAGCGCTCCCACTGTGAGCTAAAAGACATACAATGCAAATAAATAAATACTATTTGTTAGTCTTTTAGAGAAAACTACCTGCTTGGTATATGTATATTTTAATTTCATGATCTTGGTTAGGGTATACTTAGTAAGAAAATAACTAAAAATATGAGGTCTTATTACCTCACACATAAGTTTCTATAATGTGCAGACTATGCATGCTTGAAAAGAAAAAAAGGCAAAAAATAAAATTACAATAAGGTACAAAAGTAAAAAAGCTAATTATAAAATACCAACTTCTTTCCATCCAACTACCACCAGTGAGCAAATACCAATAACACTCAAAGTCTCAAGAATAATGTAGAGTTGGATAAGAAGTAAAAACATCAACAGTTTTGATTTTTTTAACCTGCTTAATAACTGTATATGTTTGTCAGAACAATACTAGAATTACTTCATAATGTAACTTTGAAGTTTACGTAAAAACCAAAGATATATTCATTCTTCACTGAAAAACTCTGAAGACATCAAGATGGATCATTCTGTCAGTGAAAAATGTCTGCAAGTAGTTTAGTGTTTTACTAAACAAAAGGAAAAAATTTTACTTTAAAACTTCCCGTAAGGAATAACATTGCTCAAAAATTCATATTTTGGATCATTTTGTATACCACAAAGGGATAAAAAAAAAAGTTGTTAAAGCACCAGTGCTGTTTTGGTTTGCTTTTTAAACTTTATTATGAACAGCGTTTATTAGCCATAAGACTTATAAAAACAGTGTAATGACAGTTCAGGTAACACTCAAATTATAATGAATGACCAACCAAATTATCAGTGAGATAAGGTTTTATCCAACATCTGTTTTACTGGCAGAAAAAAAAAAGTTCATTTTCAGGTAGCACAACAGTTGATAGCAAAGTTCTATTGCTATAAATTACAGTTTCAAAAAAAACAGGTTAATCACAGTTCTGTGGTCAGAAAAACTGATACAGTGATTTTAATTCCTCAAGCATTTACTGGTCCACAGAGGTAAATTCTAGAACTATTATACAGAAAGCTGAAATTTCTAATAAAAACCCAGGTAAGCTCAAATTTATAATCAAAGAAAACTGTAAAGAGGGAAATTAGTTATTTGGAAACAATTCATAAGCTATTTTGTATCATAATCTTTTATTACACCCTAATTAGAGCAGGCAATTACACAGGGTAAAAAGTCAGGAAGATCCTGAGTAGACTGGGTAATGAAGATCAATATTGAATATAAATAAATATTTGAGGCAAACAGAAAAATGCCTCGTTGGACTGTGAAGTCAAGCTTGTACAAAGTAAAATCAATTCTCTTTTTGAAGCCATGATCACTTTTCTAAAACATTAGCAAAGATTTCTACTACACACTCAAGTTCAGTCACCAGAATACTCTATGGTCTCAATGACATTCAAAGGAAAGAAATCAGTATGCTTTTATCAAGATAAAGAAATCAAGCAATTCTAAATTCTCTCTCTTTACATGGTGTAACATCAGAATCACTCGACTTACAGATGGAGAAAAAAATTAAATCTGAGCCAATTATTAGCGCTGAAAATGAACACCACCATCTCTTTTTTCTAGCTGTCAACTTACAAAAATAAACAAGGAATCTACCAAGAGAAACAGCCCATTAGCAGGACATTAGTTTTTAATGCTGTCAAAAACGGCAACTCCATGTAAGAAAAATTTTGCCCTTGGAAGAGAAAATAAGACAGCACAGTAAACAAACCTAGCTCCTTCACACACAGCTAAGAAACACAGATATTCCAAATCTGCAATGATTCCAAAATTTTGTGGCTTGCATGCATCCTTGGTAGAGTGAGGATCTGCCGAGCCAACTTTACAAGTGTGTTTTAAACTGTATATTGTCCGTATATTGTGGTGATGGATTTCCATGCACGGCACTTTCATATGTTACAGAAAATGGATCTCTCTGTATGGTCATCAGTGAAAAGGAGAACACAACCTGCTGCCACTGCTTTACTTATTGAATCCATTATATGCTACAAATGCCATGTTGTTTAAACTTCCTCCCGAGATACACTACTTCTAACAGGAGATGATAACAAAGAAATGCATGTTAAAGAAAAAAGATTACATCTAGCAAAAAAACCCCAAACCACTAGCCATGAAACGTAATTGAGAAATATTTGCAGAGGAAGCTTGTTAAAAACAGCAACCTCAACAAAGCAAACAAGCCCTTGCCCCCCAGATTACCTGGATATTTCCCGAAGATAAACAGTCTGCATTGCCTTCTTCAGATGAGGTTCAATATTTTTCCAGAGTTTGCGGGTGTCGCGTTCATTTGCTGCGCCAAGCCAGAATCAAAGCTGTTAAACTCTTAACTCACACAATGCTAAAACTCATCCTTGACACCTGAACAGTCACAGGAATGACACAGTCAAATATGCTGACTCTGTTTGGGATGGTGCACCATCAACACCCATCCAGCAAAAGCGTGCTGCCATGCAAGGCTGTTCCTCTGTGGCTCTTTCAAGATAATCTGGGTCAGTTTGACACAACCTCTCCTCCCAGTTTTTCCTCTTAGCCTTGACAGAGAAATGACCTACTCCATTACTTTGCAGAAGTCCCGGTGGCTGAGTGAGGATAAGGATTTACAAGGGGGAGGAAAGTTTTCATGGTATTTCAGCCTCTGTTTCCTAAAAAAAACACCATCTACTGCTTCTGCTGCAAACACTTCTGGCTGGTTGCAACTGGAATAAGCAATGCTGTTGTGAGCCAAGAAATCCCTGTGTCACGACACAGTGAGGATCAAAGCAAAGTCCTCCACAAAACCCACAGAACAGCATCTGCTCTCTCATACACCCACTCAAACAAAAGACAGAGGCTTACCTTCCCCTCTGACCACTGGTTCACAGTACTTAGAAAAGTTGAGTGCTGCCTACAGAAAGAAAAATAATTAAATGTATTAAAAAGGTACTGTATATTTGATCCAGCTACAGAATATACCTAGCAGAGTAAATCATTCCTTTGCAAAACCAACAAATCCTTTTTCAGTCAATAATTATGCCACTTGCTTAGAAACAATACACTGTAAAACATAGCAACATTTCTGTACCTTAAAATACAAACACAAGTAATTTATCACAGGTTACCTGGTTTTGAGCTTGGCAAAATATGTTTATTGAATTCAGGGGCTGCCTTTTTTTTTTTTTAACATAATTATTTAAGATTATAAATGCAATAAAAATGTTTTCAATTTTTTTTTACTCCCTTCATTTTTAGAAAAAGCTTTCCATTCCAGAGGTAGCTTAGCACGTCCTCCAGTAGGAGAACATGTGTCTGCCACACATACGGACACACAAGCAGAAATAATTTATTTGAAAAAAAACAAGCAACCACAAAAAACCCTGCTAACACGTTCCATATTCAAACAAACTCCTTTTGCCTAAGGTAAGAGAGATTTTTGACAACACTGTAATCCAGAAAATGCTTAAATCAATACCACACAGAATTTCATAAAATAACAATCCTCAGCTTTCAACCTCCTGTTCTCCTACTACACTTTAATAAATCTCTGTGTTAGTATACAAAACTCAATGCAGTATCTTCCATATATAAATCTAATGAAATTCCCAGTAACTTCCATATATAAATCTAATAAAACTCCAGAATATATTATTAATAACCACACATCATGGCATACACATTTAGAGTCTCTACTACACAGTGAAGGGTTGTTCAGAAGCCTACAGTCAGTAGTACGTGTCTGTCACTATCTTCCAGAGAAGAGACTTGTCAATCACAAAAAGAATTTAAGGTCCAATTAAGTATGTATTTTCATAATATTGGTATTTCATAAGCACACAAACAAAGCATCTAAAGCTAAAAAAATTCTCATAAGCAGAGCTACTCAAGTACATGTCTGCCAAGAACTGTGACCCTGGTTTCTATTTGTGTCTCCAGCAACCTCATTTAAATATAAAACCTGTATGGTTAATGGATAAGTTCAGCTGAAGTGTAGCAACATGTTCCCAAGGGAAATGGAGGCAGAAAATTCAGATCATCTCTCTAGCACTGATTTGTTCACTGGTCATTTGTAAAATTTCCTCGTATGGAGTATAGTTATTTAAATAATAATCTGATGAGCTAATTACTGGTTACTGTTATAAAGCTTTTCTTATGCAAAGGCCACCATCAAGAACCTGACATTTTTCTTCTCTTAAGTTTGTTTACTATCACATTATTCGATTGGTATATGGTTAAAACTCCTTTTTCCAAATACCTTCAATCCATTACCAGAAAACAACACAGCATTGGAAGCCCCTTACAGCCACCAAAATAACTGCAACCTTTGTTATAGATTTTTAGGGAAACTGCATTTTAAGCTAACACATTCTTAGAAGGAAGATTTACATTAGATATAAGGAAGAAATTTTGTTCAATGAGGGTGGTGAGACACTGAAAGGTCTCACCTAGGCTGCCAAGAGAAACTTGAATGCCCTATCTCTGCAAGTGTTAGCCCACGTTGGATGGAGCTTTGAGCAACCTGATCTAGTGTACGGTGTCCCCGTAAATGGCAGATGGGCTGGACTAGATAACCTTTAAAGGCCCCTTCTAAGCCAACCCATTCTATAATTCTCTGATTTAAATTTTGTCCATATTCAACAATAAATTGAGACTTTCAGAGCCCATTTGGCCCAAGACACCCCAAACCAAAACAGCAACTCTCAAGAAGCTCATCTCACCAGATGCCGAAGTTCTTTCAGGTCCCTACAGACCATGTAGAAGACACCAAGCAGAATATTGATATATGCAGCATAGAAATCTGCAGTATATTCTGGGGGATGATTCTGAGACAAGATCTTCTGCAGGTGTCCTGTTTAAACAAAAATAAATTCTCGCTTACTTAAAGCCAACTTAAATAAACTGACCCCATTTTGAAAGTTGAAAAACCATCACTTAAAAACACCCCAACACAACCCACCAAAAACTACACTGCTTTAAAGAACCAGCAAATAAAATGGAACCAAAACGTTACTTTGAGATGTTTTGACCAATGGAAATAGACAACTCTTTTTGAAGTTGTGTGAATATAGACTTTTACCTTCCAGTAGCTATTACATACTCTGGATTCTGCAAAAGGCCCACTGAGACATGGAAAAAACTTTTGAATGTTCTTTGACAAAGCATTCTACAATCCCCCAAAAGCAGATTTAAGAATTAGTTTACCTATGCTGTAATCAGGAAAATACAAAGTGAGTGGATCAAAGCATCCCACATTTGGACGGAACAGTTCCCACACTATTTCACTGAGCAGGACAACTGTCACATTACTGTCAGTCTATAGAGGGAAGAGAAAAAAAAATGAGAGAGAGAGACAGGCAGAGAAAGAACAAAATAACAGTGCATGTTAGTGCATCAATGAGAAAAATTATTATTGTGACTTTTCTGTTCCACAAAAATCATCAAATTTACAGTTTAATACAAATTACTAGCATAGTAATAATGCTTCAGCTGGCCTAATCAAGCAGCTCATACATTTGCAAATTTTCATAATTATATGATATTTCTCTGCATCCTTTGCCATTTCACTGACATATAAGCTCCGTGGGGTGGTACAGCTCTAGTACTACACAATACCTAATATATTCCACCCCTTACTCCCAAAATTAAGGGAGCATTTTACTTTGGTAATTAAACCCAGATTTTCAAAGCAAACAGGAAAAGTTAAGAAGCAAAAGGAAGCTCAGTACTTCTGAAACCAAGCTCTCTTCTATGTTATTTTATAGGTAATCTGGTCTTTAAAAACAAACACACACATCCCAAAACAAATGTAGTATTACCTGTTTACTCTCCCAACTGTTTTACTAGTTACCAACAACAGCTGTTCATAATAACATATTCTTTGTAACCAAGTTTTTATTGACCAACTACCTACTTTGAGTTTGATGCTTTGGTCAACAGGTAACAAAACACTTCATATTAAAACAATATTCCTAATATTCCTTCAAAATATTAGCTATTTAATGTGAAACTGCCTGTGAAGATGATGTGTCATTCTCCTTTTTTGCAAGGTTTATGCAACCATACTAGAAATTCTGCACAATGAAAGATGCTTTTAAATATGACTCTTCAAGAAAAACATTTGAAAACTATTAAAGAACCTCAAGAAAACAAAAGGAGGGAACCTGATTGAAATGACAGTGCTGTGAATATGAGTTGTGAATGACCTGAAAGAAAAGTTTAAATGCTATTTATTCCCTTCCCTGAAACAGAGGGAGAATCTTCTTTTACTTACTCTTCCCACTTCTTGTTCAAGTTGCACCCACCCATATTCTTTACTGTTCCTTCTTCCTCTGTTTTTATGATTTTTTTTTCCTTTTTAACAAGAAAGCATCTTTCTGTAGATTCCTTTCAATTGTGCTCCTCTCCCAGATCTAGTGTTTTACCTGACAGGAGTACTAACATTGCTCTGCAACATCAGTTGCACAAGAGCTTTAGAAAGTCTCAGTCCAGAATCCAGAATTTAAGCAACTGGAATATCAGCATTCAAGGAAGTTGACAAACTTATTTGAAGGTTAGTTTTGAATTTGAGGGTGTTTCTCTGGCATATTTAAGTCTTAGTCTATGGTTTTTCGGTCCCTGAACAGGTTTATGTTTCCTCCTTTCTCTGCAGAACAGGTTGTTTCTGCTTCAAGAGTAAAGTCCAGAACATGGTCAGAACAGACAAAAAGAGCCAGAAAATGCACCAGCTGCCAGGATTAAGAACACAGCTGTGAATCATTCAGTAAATAGAGAATCAGTGTCACCAGAAGATTAAGAGCACCACACAAAAGTCTTGAGATAAGCATAATTTCAGTTATTCAGATGTTCAGACATTTCAAAGTAACAGCATCTTCTGGTTTTATCTTCAGCTTCTTTGCAGAGAATGCACCATTTTTCATTATTCCAAGGCAAAAAGCTTGGATGCTTCAGAAGTGAGAAAAGGAGACACACAGTGGTTTACTCCAATCAGAAACTCACTGTGGTGCAATTCCAGAAGAAGTGTAAAAACTCTCTACCAACACAAAGCACATTCACAGCTGCTGAGCTGTGCAGCTCCACCCAAAGTAGCTGGTAGTCTACTGAAAAATCTCATTCTTAAAAATAAAAAAATAATCTAGAAAAGACAGCATATATCTTTGACACCAGCCTCAAATGAATCTATAACACATCAGATATGTAAAATAATATACCATCAAACCCAATTAAAAAAAAAAGTGTAATAAAAACCTGACCGTGTTTAAATTCTGGTTTGGTTTCTAATTTTGATCACTGTTCTGGGGGGCTAAGGGTTAATTTTGCAACTTTTCTTCTCTAAGGAATCACTTATCTTTATCTGTGAGCCTATAAGGACAGATGCCACATATTCAATTACTTTCAATATGCAGGACACATACATTTTTTTCTTACTTACCAACTCTTGAAGCCTAAGAAATGCTGGCAGGATGTTTGCTTCCATTTCCCTCAGCTGTTCTGCTCTATCCAGCACCTTTTAAAAAAACATTATTATATAGACAGTGTCGACTTCCACTCTCACACGGACTTAAAATTAATTCTTAGCTGCTGGAAACTGAATTGGAGAGATTATTGCTTGAAATGTGCTTCCAGGAAGCCCGAGCAGCTCCACATCCAAAGAAAGATACAATCCCCAGACAAGCAACATTCTCATGCCTTATGGCAGTAAGAATTAATACTTAAGTATACCAGTCAGAAATACCACTGACAGTCATGATATCATTATCAACAATTGAAAGCTCAATTTTTGCCCAAAATTCTTATTATTTTTCAAACTTACATGTAGTACTGTAGCACTGTAACTACATGCTTACTCTAGGAGAGTTATCTTTTCCCACTATGGAATTATTTTTCAGAAAAAAGCAAGAGCTGATATTTTAGGAGAAATAAGCTATAATCCAGAATCAATGAACTGAATTTTGAGAGAAACTTTTCTTGCCATAGTTTGTAGCCTAGAAATTTACAGGATTTACTGCATGCAAACCTCACGTTGCAGTCACAGATATGTAGCATATGTACAGCTTAAACAGGAAACACTTTAAGCTAAATTAACATTTTGGAGCCTGGAGAATAAAAACAGAACTACAAAAACATGCATGGATATCCTCTGGCAAAAAAAGTATTCTTGACAATACACTTAAAATCTTGACAAGAATGAAAAAGATAATAGAAACATCTTCTGTAGTTTATTAACCACTTGCAGTATAAATCTAAATTCTGAAATTCCTTACTTCTTTTGAATTACTGCTGTTGAAAGAAGAACTCTAGGTCCCTAGAAAATTATATTTTTCTATCCTATTACATATCCTCTCTCCACCAAAATCTTAACATCTATCATTTCTGTTACCCACAGCAAGGAAAAGAGTTTTATGTGGACAACCAAGCATCTTATGAACATATTATTTAAAAATCCCACCACACAAACCTGAAGGAGCAGTATCTCTGCAACAATATCTCACACTTCTCGGGAATTTATTTAAAACTATAATACAATATATCTGACTTTATATTGACATCTGTATGTGGCTCATATAATAAATGACTTCAAGAACTGACCAAACAGAGGCTACACATTTTTACAAATAAAAATACTGCTTACTAGACCCAGCAACATGCAGCTACCAAACAGAAAGCTTTAAGGTCTTGACCTTAAAGTAGATCGTACTTTTTAGTTAAATGGGAAACAAACTACAGTTTCTACAGCAGAAAATATACTGTGACCCTGGCTTTTGGAGCATGTCAAATGGTTCAAAGAAACAGTCCACACCAAGACCTATGAGTCTATGCCTTATTCTTTAATGTCAATACAGACTTGTCACCCTTCAATTTTTTAAAACAACTACACATTTCGAACTGGTTGTTCATTTACATTAAAAACAGTAGCTTGTTACTTCTATAAAGTGCTAAATATTGTAAATGTCTGAATGACTACAAGTTATATCTGCTACAATTTTTCAGGTAGTTAAAATGAATAAATTCATTTTGCATAAGTAATCACAAGAATTCAGCACTCATACTTGGTTTAGGAGAAACATTAAGGATTCTTGGCTTGAAAGTAAACATTTATCTTAATTTACTCTGAGTTAATTGAGCTGAAATAGTACATTATTTACAACTGAAATGAAATAGAGTAAGTTAGCATTGCCAGTTTATGTTACCAGCATGCTGGTCCTTCCATCAGCCTCAGTTTAAAACACTACAATAAATCCAGACAACATAGGTTAATAAACATTAATTGATTTCTCCCATTCCTGTCTGTTCCCATACAGAAAGGAACTGAAATACTAATTTAATACTTAATTCTTCTCAAGCAACAACTAATTTCATGATACAACTGAACCTTTATAGTTATTTAATGGTTTCTTTTCTATATCCAATTGTTCAAGAACTTTCTAATTTTCTGAGTGATGCCAATTTATATAGTATACATGAAGAATTCTTTACTGATGTAGAACAGTTTTTTAATCCAAATACTAATTTGAAAGTAAAATTTTACTATAAAAAGCATTTTGTGAAACTCACTACAGGTTATTATAGAGATAAATTTTGTCCTTATGGAATTGCTGAATAATGCCAATACCACTTTTGTGATGGTAAATTAAATTGTCTATTTATAACTTCTTATCTTTTTAAGTGTTGGTGGTACATTTTTTCCTTCATTTGATTTCTAAGAATTATGTCAAATTTATTAACTTCGTGACCTGTAGGAAACTATGAGATATTACTCTTTCCACTAAACATAATATGAAGTTATTTAACTCAGTGGTTAAGTATTTTTTTAAATGGAAATGAAACTTATTTAATATAACCTGTGAAACAGAATGAAGAATGATCAGTATAATTATGGATTTCTTGTCTGACTGCAAAAACCCCCCAAAGCATTATGGGCACATCAACAGCTGCGAGAAACATGCAGTGATTACCAGAGTCATTAAGCTCTCAATCCTGAATCACTTTCATGTTTTCTTAAATAATCAATTTAACCTCTTTTAAAAAAAACCTTATTTCCTACTACTGGCCTGAAATGTCAGTCCACATCTTTTGCAGGTCCATAATGTACACATTCATCTACACATCACTAATACTATGACCTTCATATTATCCTTTCATCAGACCTCTTGTACGAAATGTGTTTCTACATTTATCTCCTGGCACGATAAATGCTGTTATACCCCTTTATGTAGTTAAGATTATCACAGTTAAAAAAGAAAACCTAAACCAAATCCTAACTTCTAGTACTGCACTGATTCAATCATTCCTGCAATCTAAAATCTGATTATTTTTCCTGCAGTCTGCCTGTTTATTCCATTTGAGTATATCATCTTTTTTTTTCATTGCAGTCTTTTTTTCCATCTTAACTTTAAAACTACAGTTCTTGCCTCTGAGGACCACAAGTGTAGCTGAAGAAGTAAGATCTCAAAAGCACTTTGACAGAGGAAGTTATGCATTTTAGTTCCTTAATATATGTTCTTACTTGACCTATTCTAGTCAATCAAGCCTTGTCATTTCCATACTCTGTAATTTGCTTCTGCCCTATTCCCCACCTTTGCTTTCCTGTTTGTGAAGCTGCTTTCGCAAGGAAACAGATATGCATGACTTACTAATAATAAAACAAATGCAGGCTCTCTGTTTTTAAAGACTTTGTAACACTATTACATCCCAAATTTAAACATGAGGTATAATTTATGTTGTTAGGTATGCTAAACATTTTTTGTGTAGAAAAAATTCTGAAAGAAGGAAAAACAGAGAACCTATCCTAAAGCTTGTAAACCAACTGAAAGAATCCAACCACTATCAACAAATTCTGAATGAGGTCTACGCAGAAATTTTGTGAAAACTGTTCTATAAGGTATACATTTCACATACAAATTATCAATAACAATTACTTACTCCATCTTAACAGGAACAAAACTGGACATCAAAATTAATTTACTTACGATGTACAATGTTTGATCTTGAAGCTCTCGACTCACAAGAGCCTGTTTAAACAGACGTACAAAGTCATTGAAAGTATCACAAGGCACAGGAGAGGTTGGTTCTGTTTCAGAAGAACAGCGTTGCAACTGGATGAGAATTTCTTCTAAAAGAAGGCGTGACGTAAAGCATTCCACACAGTTCACAAACACATGAGGAAGCTGAAGAGGATAAAAAAAAAGATAAAACTTTATTCGGTTTTTCATGTAAATACTCCAGAATCACTTTTCCAGATGACACAGTCAATGAAACAGAACACAGAGCATAAATCAAAAAAAATTTGTAAAAAAAAAAATCATAATCAGTTATGTACCTAGTCAAAATATTATCTATCACAAAGTGAAGACAGATGTGATGTATCTTCAAATGGAACAGTGTATCTTCTAAATGTTTAAAAACTGAAACAGTATATCTTTTAACTATGTTTAAAAATTGTGAGCAACATATAAAAAGAAAACCAAATAGCATTTAATTCAAAGGAATTTAGACAATTGCAACCCATTATAGTAAAACGGTCTACTCCAAATTACAATGTCTAGATAACACAGATGTCTCAAACATATTACAAAGAGAGTAATCTAGGAGTATACTCACTAGAATTACTCTGCATGGTTTTGGCATTCGATGCATACAAATATGAACTATAAGCTTCTACATTAGACTCGTGTTCAGCATGACAGTGTAGAACGTTTTTAGAAAACCAGAGGGTGTGAGAAAAGCAGAGCATTAGATACATTGTAAGTATCAACTTAGTAATATTAAAAAGCTACTGTTATTTGCCTCTAAATAGAAGACACCACAAACTACAAAATAGTACCAGTATTCAAACCTACATAAGGCAAAAAAAGATAATTTTCTGGCAACTCTGTTTTTAAGAAACAGTTTATCTGCATAGCTCCATAATCTCTGGTAAGGCATATGCTCTTTTTCACACTTAACACCAAAACCTTACTGTTTAGTGTTAGGAAACATTAGTCACTGGGATACAGGACTATGTTTGTCCATAAGAAAGAAAAAAACAACCAACCAACAAGTACTTCATTCCAGTCTATGTAAAATGCAATATATGGCAATATATGGTGATTCAGTAGATGTGGGGAAATGTGGGTACATGCTGGCAATTCACTCACACAGCATGTAATAAAAAGCTTTTTTTATGATTTTGAACACCATTAGAAGAAAGGGGCTACATCTCCCAAAGCAGCTATTCAAAGTGCTGCACCTCCATAGCAGAAGGAATGCTGAGTGTCTCAGATGTGATTCACACCACCACATTACATAGGAGACACCTATACTTGGCAAAAGGAAGTTCTGTAGAGAGAGTTGCTGCTTAAATTGCTTGCCAGGGCCAGGCCACATCTTTGGATATGCTGCAAGTGGGTAGCACAGCACTATGAGCACTGCATGAAAGGATCCTGCATGGAAGAGGATCATAACCCCTGTCTTCTACTCTTCTCCCTCTGCAGAATTATTAATGAGGGAGGTTTCTGCATAAAACCCAGTCCTGCAGATCAGTGCACTCCAGACAAGCCGAAAGTATCAGGGCTATGAGAACACACAAGTGGAAATTCCTGGTTTAGGCGTGAAGTAGGCACCTGTCACTGGGTTTAAATCCCTGAAGTTTGCAACTTACAGAAACACAAACATTGGCAGGTTTAGATGGAAATTTCTAACATCCTTCAACTCAGAAGGACATTATAACATGTTTTGGGAAAAATTACAACAGAGGATAAAACTAGCATGAACATACACATTCACTAACAGAAAAAGAAGGGCCACAGAAGTGGCAAGAACCCAGTGCTTAAGTATTTCGTCAGTGCTGACCAGAGAGGGACTGACGTGGACTTATGGCATTAGCTCTCTACATCATTCCTCAAGATAACTATTTTTCCAAGAAACACACATTCAGCCACAGTGTCCCCTACTTCTATGTGGTTCAGATTCTAATATGATGTTTAAAGAAAAGAGTAGGTTTCTCTGCCTGCAGCCCTTGTAGCTGAAATAAGTCCATTCATGACAAAGTTCCTACTTTGGGTTAGCAACACACAACAACTCCAGTATTAATCAAGGATATAACTCATCACCCAGTGGCCAGCATTAAAGTAGTCTTTTACCTTAGCAACTGAGGGGAAGATAGTTTATAGTCCCACCTTCCTAGGAACATAAGGTTCCAAATTCAAAACTGTACAATGAATTCTCAGTGGTTTCCACTTGACGTACTTTATCATCATCTGCATCATGAGTTCTCCTTGACCTATGTCTTACTTACTCCTATACAAGAGCAAGAATCCAGAGGAAGTTTGGCTTGGATGGTGAAGCTGAAATTAACATACACTCTCAGCATTTCTGAAAGTGATCCTCATCCAGGAGAAAGTAGCAACAGTACTGCCATGGGACAGCATAATCCATGCTGCCAGCAAAAGACCTGGCAATGCCAAGCTTAGTAAACACAAACATGCCTGGAGGATTGATTTTATTACATTAAAAACTGTGAATGGCAACCTGTTTCATAGGGGCTTTAATTTATGATGTATATTAAGCTGTGTTTGAAGGATCTAGAATAAAGTACATGAAATCTGTATTTTCAAACAGGTTCTGAACAGATAATACTAAAAGGGGCTATCAGCACACTTTTCCCATTTAGAGCTGATTCTTTGCTGAAGCAAAAGAATAGTCATTTATTTTCAGGAATTAAACAGATTGTTCCTATGCAATATTGCTTAAACATTTTAGAACTCCTGCATTGTTTCTTTTTCAAAGTTTTAGATATTCCTGCTTCTATAAGAACTAACCAAATTTACTGCAATGAATACAACATTCACAAGTCTGCAAAACCAACTAACCATATCAGAAAGAATGGCAATTGCCTGGTGTTCAGACAGTGATTTTCACCATTTCAGACTCTTCCTTTTTCAGTGAACATGTACAGCTTGCTATGTTTGCTTTGAATGCTTTTAACAACTTCATTAAGCTTAAGCTCCGAGGCTTACATTTAAATAGATCGTACACAGCCAACTGAATTTAATTAAAATGAGTTTGTCAATACAAAGCAAATAAACAAAAAATCAACTACTGCTAATTCTTCTCACTGTTCTTCAGGTAATCTCTCACTCTTTTTTGTATACACATAAAATGAGTTTAAAGGAGAATTACAAGAAGATTCAAAAAAAGGTGTAGTGTAAGTGACTGCAGATTGAACTGGAATCATCAATACTTACTTGTCACTGGAGCTATTTCAGACTAAGTCATGCAAACAAGATGAACAATATTTGGTTTTTTTAGAATTTTTAAACTTTCTTACAAAAGTTATTATGATTTATATTGTATCTCAGTAGCTCCAATTTAATTTTATTCTTAAGTGCACTAGTGAGAAGAGTGATGCATTCATGACACAGTAAGTGAAGAAGAATCAGGAAGTCAGAAATAGCTGAGAAAACAAGTCATTTTCAGAAAGTAGAGGCTATTTCAATAAACCATCTGTTACAAATAAATTGTAAATTCAATATCTATTCTGAACATTCTTACCTGTAAGGTGTTTAGAAGAGTTTGCATCACATAAGTCTTTCCACTAGATGTATGTCCGTAGATAAAAATCGATGGAAAACTAAATTGCTGACGCTACGGAAAAAAAAAAAGAACGTGCTGTTTCAATTCTTCTTTTTCATTCAACAGATACAAGATTTATCAATTAAGTTTCCCTCCAAAAGAAAAGTTATCTTCTAAACTGAGGCAGTAAATATAAAATGCAGCAATTCTTATAGAATCAAAAGAGTAAGCTTTATGTTTCAGCCTCACTGAAATGCTGGGAGGATAACTCACAAGAATCAAGTATCACACAACTGTCAGTGAAACTGCTGTAATACACAACAGAAATATACTACATAACTGAAAGGAAAGGAAATCTTGAGAAGGACAAATTACAAGCCATACATTACCCTAACTCATGTAAATTGCTTTTCATTAACACAGAAAAAAATGGTAGAGGAGGTGATAAAGGAGCTGGTTCTTCTCTCATGAGGCAATATTTGATATAAGACATCTAGTTATTTAATGGTCCTGATGCTCTATATTTCATGTAATTTTTTACATACAAGGAAAATAATTGTTCTTTTTGTTTCATTCTGAACAGGCACTTATTTTTGTGTGTTTCTCATTCCTAATGATCTCATACACTAATTAAAAATGCATACAGAAATAAAATTGATAATTTTTATGAAAACAATAATATTCAATTAATCCAAGATGAAGCCACTCTTGCACAATATATGCAGGTACTCTAACCTGCATATTTATCAAGAATTTAAGTATCTATTTTCAAGAAAAGTTGTTGCCACTATGCTTGAACTATATATATAAAACTTGAATGCTGTAATTTGATGGTAATATTATCCATCACTAAAGGCAGAACCAAAAACAGATACTAATTTCCATTTTGTTAGCTGAATATAAACAGACATATCAACTACTTTCAAGTTTGCAGATAAAATCCCTGTTGCTTTTTACTGCAGCTTAGTGAAGCAGTAACAGAATCAATTAACAGGCCAGTGACTTCTGAATCTTGTGACCAGCCACAGAACTACTGAGAATTAGACCAACTTAATGTACTTAGAATTCAGGCACTCAGATTAACAGGTCAAAACCAAACAGAATTTCTACACTGACAATGGAAAAAAACCCCACAACAAACAAAACTTTAGACTAGGGAAGAAGAGACTCCCTGGTACTATCTGGAAAAGATGGAACAGAGTCATGGCAAAATCAGGCTTCGAGAGAGCAAGGCACAAATAGATGTAGTTTTTTAGATCCTTCCAGTTGCAAGACAGCTTTCAACCTTCTAAAGGACCAGAATCCAATTGCCAAACAGTAATGATAAGTATGAGTAACAAAAAATAAAAGTACAACATAGAGACAACCAAAGTATGTTCACAATGACATCACAAAAACACCCCCACATTTCTATTCTCCCCTCTCAAACAGCAGAATGTCTTTGTTCTACTCAAGCATACAGTGCAAAAAACACTACCTCTCCAAATATTGACAGCAACAAGGACACCTGGGATTCTCGACAAGGCACCAAACTCTCCAAGTGAAGCAGTGCAGCTGCTGGATATGCTGGATGTTCAAGATTAGGCATTTTGATATTCCTGCAGTTAAGTCACCTACACATGCAGGTTCAGAAAATAAAGTGATCTGGAAAATAAAAAGTTTTCATTATTATTTGCTTTCATATGCATAAAAAGAAAATGAACAGGAATTGATAAATAATCTAAGCAGACTTCTAGCTCAGGATAATAGAATAATTATGATAGACTTATAAGACTTCAGCAAAATTGAACTTAACTATACAAAGCATGATACAGATATTTTGATACCAGACAGAATTAAAAAAAAAAATCAAATAAAAAGGGAAAGGCATACAGGATATGAGCAAATCAATATAAGAAGGAATTGTCATAGTTTAGTTAACTGAAGAAATACATATTTAGTTCTGATTTTATATACATTTAAAAGTAGCAAGGGAATAAAATGAGGAAAGTAGATTAGTCACAGATCATCACCTCCGTGCAGAGGCAATAAACTAGGATTTACAAGTAATAGGGAAGTGGCAGGGCATAAGGAAAGATGAAGATGACAAAATAATAGCTCTTGAGTTGCTAATAGCAACACTTAGAATAGAATCATAGAATCGACTGGGTTGGAAAAGACCTCTGAGATCATCAAGTCCAACCCTCAATCCAACACTACCATGGTTACCAGACCGTGGCACTAAGTGCCACATCCAGTCTCATCTTAAAAACCTCTGGGGACAGTGAATCCAACACCTCCCTGGGCAGCCCATTCCAATGCCTGATTAGTCTCTCTGTAAAAAATATTTTCCTACTATTCAACCTGTAGCACTGTAGGGGGTTGTTGTGGCCAAAGTGCAGGACCCAGCACTTGACCTTGTTGAACCTCATCCCACTGGAATCAGACCATCTCTCCAGCTTGTCCAGGTCCCTCTGAAGAGCCCTCCTGCCTTCCAACAGATCAACACTCCCCCCCAACTTGGTGTCATCTGCAAATTTGCTAATATGCCCAGCCTAAAAGCAGCAGAGGTATATGAAGAAAACCCAGCTGATGGTAAAGACTGGAAATACTCCTTAAAACACATAGGAGCCCAAACCAGTTACATAAAACTAACATTAATTACAGTCTACCTCTTAGACAAGGACTAGACAAAGAAAAAAAGAGGTCTTGATTGCTGAGACACTGCAAAGGTTGGACTTTAGTGACTGAATACAGAAAAACACCTCAAAAAACCACCTACTTTGTCTGCACTTCTAAAACTGCTGGAAAGACAGTACATTTATCTCTAGTGATACAGACAACATGCAGAGAGAGAACCCCAACAGTAACCTCAAGAGCTGGATTCTGACTTTGTCAATCATAATATAACTTGATAATCAATAAGAAAGTTTGGAAATTTCAGTAAGGTAATAAAGGTATTTCATTAGCTGACATGAACATCTGCATGTTATCAAGACAAAGATAATAAACAAAGCACTCCAAACACTTTTAAATGTAAGTACTTACAGCTAAATACATTATGCTGGGTATAAGTACAACAGAAAAAAGATTAGGTTAGCAGGAGACCAGAAATAGTATGGGAAATAGAAAACAAACTGTTGTGAAAGAAAAAAGAAATAGTGTGTTGCAATAACAGGAGAGCTATTGGGATACAAGACGGTTCATAAAGACGTATGTATTTATCAAAGTACTTAATAATAAAGTTCCTTCTGGGGCCAATCTCTGTTAAGTATTTCCATAAATATTTTTGAGAAAAGATTTTTTTCTTTTATTTTTACACTGTGCCTTCAGTGTTTTTTTGGAGTAAAAGTTAGGATTGTAGAATCATCAACGGAAAAAAGAAAAAGGATGACTTCTTATAACAGAAGTAATGCCAGTGTAATGAAATTGTGTACGTGAAATTACACCTATTTGTAAACAACCACAGCACACCTAACACAGACTACAGTTAGGTATCAGAAAAAAGTCTGAAGTAACTTGAAAGATAAGTTTCTTTATAAGTCAATCACATATTATGGGAAATTAAAGTCATGCTGCTTCTCAACACCCCTGCACAGTACAACCTACACTAAACACATTTTAGCCACTGGATAAATACCTACATCTCTCCTGACTGTATGCATCACCAGTGGGATCCCATCCCAGAGCTCACAAGGGAAACTATGTTTAGAGCAACACGTTCACAAGACAACTAATTTAAATCAAATGGCAATGACAGCACAGGCACTAATATCGGGCAAAGACTGAATTTAGGGTGTTCCTGTCCGGGGAAGGTTGAACATGTGACTCCACCAAGACCGGGAAGGGGCAGAAAGCACTTAGTTTGCAGCTGAAACCAAGTAAGGATGCCGAAAGCACAAGTTAGGTTTCATGGCTGGTTTACATAATTTACGAGGACTCCTCTTAATTCACTGGTCCTAAAACACCTGCGCTTGGCAGCCTTAGCATCAAAGATGGAAGAACTTAAAGAGATCAGCACGGTCCCACCGTCCCACGTCCCCCAAGGCCCCACAGGGCCCCCTCCGGCAGAGCCGAGCCCCGGCTGAGGGCAGGACAGCCCCGGCCATTACAGAGCGCGGCTCAAGGGCTCCTTCCGCCGCGCGTGGGAGGATGAGGGTGCCCCCGGCCCAGGGGGTGGCTCAGCCAGCAGCGGGTCTCGCTCCCGCACCGATTCCCAGCGGGAAAGCAGCAGCAAGGCCGCTCCTTCTCCTCCCGACTCGGCTCCTTCCCGCCCGCCCCGGCCCCGCTCCGCTCACCGGCTCCTCACACGCTCCCGCCGCCGCCCGCGCGCACCGCCCCCTCCGGCCCGCGCATGCGCCGCAGAGAGCTCAGGTCCGCCTGGGGCGGCCCGGGAAGCGGCGGAGGGGGCGGGGCGGGTGTGAGGGGAGAGTGCTGCTTATCCCACGGTGCTATCCCTCAGCGTGTCGCGTATTATCCCACTGGGAGAGCCGGGAGGGGAGTCCTCCGCTCCGGGAGGGGGCTCCTCTGGGAGCCTCAGGGCGGAGAGCGGGGTCTTTTCCCCCGCAGGGAGAGCCGTGAGGGGAGTTCGCTGCTCCCGGACTGCCCCACGCCGTCCGGGAGCTGCAGGGACGAGACGGGGTCTTACCCACCGGGAGAGCCCTGAGGGTGTTGCAAAGCGTGGAAATACGTAAAATTTTCTTGAGCAAAGACGTTCCTTAATGTTTGATCGTTATATACTTTCTAGCCTAATCCTAGGAGAGGGATTAAATCCGTGAAACAACAAGCTCTAAGTGATGTCCGGGTTAGAGTTGCCTTGTTAAGGTTTAGGGCTTGGCATGTTTCAGTGGTCTCAGACGGAGGTGGAAGTTAATAAAGCTTGGGGAGAAGAATGGACCACTGGTAGCGGGCACAAAGAATGCAGAATTTACGGGCCACAAGGACATTTGACAAAGATAAGAAAGTACGCAGCAACTGTGCTGAAATCAGCTCCGACTGGGTGAAAGGTAATTCCGCAGGGGCAGATCGCAAACACCGACTCACGGATCACCAACCCAAGAAACCCGCCGACCCAAAAGAAGAGAAAGACTGAGCATGCAGACTAATTAGCATTGGAAGTGAGAGAATCATTAACCAATAGAAGATAGAATACTAATTAGTAAGAGAAATCTGTAACTTGTAGCAAATGAACCTTAATTCGTTTCTTTGCTATAATGTATAAACAGTAAAAAGTTTTGATAGTTGGGATGCTTGATTTCTGGAATTCCACCAATCACTCAGGCGTTGTGTAACTCTGAAATCAATAAGCAATGTCTCTCCCTAGTGTGTAATTATTGGCTTGCTGCACACCGAGTAAAAAGTCTGATTTTTGTGGACAAGGGCAGCCTGCCCCAGGGATTGGGCAGAGTCTTATCCCACAGGGAAAACCATGTGTGGCACACATCCCTGGACATAGGTGTGTGAGCCGTACATTAGAAGCCGCTTGGCAGCAGTTCATCAGGGAAAGGAGGGTGTTGGGGTTCACAGAGGGTTCCCTGTGGGAGGAGAGGGGGCTGGTGTCAAGAGATCCAGGACATAGAGTCAGAAGGTATGTACATGGTTGTAGTATTTGTTAGTTTAACTCCAACCAGCTGTACAGGCCCACACGATTCATCCTGTGAGGGGACAGCGGCATCAGCCCTAGGAGGGCTCTGCAGGTGCTGGGTCCCTCCTCTGCACACACAGGCTAACATTATAAATAGCGCTGAGAGTAAAAGAAAATGGTCATGAAATTGTGCATGTAACTGACATTATGTTAATACAGAACACTACTTAAAGCCAGGGCTGTGGAGTCTGCTCCAGTCAAGCTTTGCACTCTGAAATTGTGCAAATTACAGTTAAAGTTATATTATGCATAAACACTGCACATTGTATTAGAGGGATAAATGTGACAACTGCATGCTGGGTTATGAAAATCAAAGTGATAAACTCCTTCTGTGTGAATCAAGCATGGTTTATTTTTAACTGTCAGGATTTTTATATAAATATATATATACATGTGCAAGCACAATCATCATAGATTGCCCCGAGCAGATCTTTAGATTTATATTGTAAATTAATGGACCAAAACCAACCTGAATGGAATTAGAGAAAGAGAAGCAAAAAAAGATGCAACTGATTCTGATTTATGGTTATCTATACCAATTTTTGTACAGTCTTGTTTTTTTTTTTTAAATGGCCTGTTATTTGTCACAGCTTTGACAAAGCACAATAATAAGGTGAAATTATTTTTACTGCTACTGGATTTGCATGTATGGGCAGAAGCTGTAGTATTACTAATTCTGTCCACTTCTTTACTTGGGGGAAAACAATCTTAATTTGAAACAAAAGGTGTATTTCAAAGTGTTGTATCAAGGCATATGCTTCCCAACAGAGTGAAATACTTTTTTTCCTAGCTCTTGAAACTGTGGAATCTCTTGGGGCGGATTGCTCTGCATACAGATAGGCCATGTTTCAGAAACAAAACCAAATATACTAACTGAAAGAAATCTCATAAGTCCACATTTGTATAACCCATGTGGGACCTGAAATTAAATACTTTGGGAGCAGTTCCTAGTGGTGTTCAGAATTTGCATCTTCTATGGATTACTACTGAGATAATCTAAAATTTGGCTTTGAGTTGAGCAAGAATCCTAAAATGAGAGGTCAGTCTTTAAACATGTAGCTTTCGCTTCAGTGATTCTGTTGGAGAATTGATGGTTCAGGCTGCAGTTCCTCCCAAGGTCATTTCAACACAAATCCCTATTACCTGACAGGGGAGAGTCTCACTCTCCCTGTTGCATCCCCACTTCCACTCATTTTCTGGTCCTAGGATTTGGGTGGTTACAGAGAGCTTGTTGAGGGAACTAGTCCAGCTGAAATCAAACTAAAAGAAAGCTACTTCAGTAATTGCAGCCTTGCTTCCCAAAGCCTGCTTATTAACTGAGTGGGATCACCACTGTCTCATCTAGCTTCTAGTCTGGAATTCAAACAAAATACCTAGTTATAATTCTGTTTTTAATCTAAAATGACACCATTATAATCATGAGGTAAGCCAAAAAAAAAAAAAGTTCGTATATAGCTTTAATAATTTAAAATTATTAAGAATATTGTTCTTGATTTAGCAGTTGATTTAGCGTTGCTACAGATAGGATTCATGCCTAAGTATGTAGCTGGTTATGTGTAGCATAATAAATTTTAGTTTATATCTTTCATCAACCACAATTTTCATTGATGTTGTTACTCAATATGCATTTATGCGGAGCTTTAAGTTGTTTCTTAATTTATATTAAGCTGTCACATGCCTTTTTATCTTATTCTGACTGTGAGTTGCTTAGATACCAAATATATTCAAAATAAGAAAGCAAACAGTAAACTGAGGTTTGAAACCAGCATATAACAGAGCAGGAGATAGTTCTTTCTCTCTGTGTTTATGGTCAGATATTTTATATTAATAGTTTTTTGTCTGTGAAACTTATTTTCAGTACAGGTAGTGAATAATTTTTATTTTAGTTTTCTTATCCATAGCTCCAGTTCAGCAACAAACTTAAATATAAAATATACACTCATTTCATTCAAATCACTGGGATTCCTCTTTTTTTAAACTTATTTGTTTAAGTGAATTACAGGGTTATGTTCTTTAATTTATATATGTAGTTCTATATATATAAGGATAGAACACATACGTATTTATCTAGATTCTGTATGTATAGAACTATATACAATTTGTATATACAATATTTTTTTTATTTCTCTCAGTCTTTTCAAGATACATTTTACCAGTGATGCCATTGTGTAGGATGCTATTGAGACTGCACCTGTGCTATTTTTTAGCAGTCTCTTTCTATTCCAAAAAGTCAATTCCAGCTGACAGAGGTGCAGAAAAGGGCTCTGACAAAGAGTAGGAGGAAATTACTGGTCTTGAAAGATATTCTCTTGAAAGTACCACTAAGGTGGTTTAAGAAATGACTGCCACCACATTTCCTGCCCTGTTGGATGATACAGCTCTTTCAGCAGAGCAAGTGGAAAGGGTGGTGTCATTACCTACCTTTACACAAGTCATCTATTTAACTTAAATTCCCAGCTAAGGATTATTTAAAATATACACTGGATGATTTTTCTTCCAAGTGGATGAGAAGATCTCAAGTGGTTCATTGTGCACACAGTGGTAGAGATACAAGCCCTAAATAATGAAAGAGGAAAGATACCTGCAGTAACTTCTAAAATGGTTTCAGCTTCACCTGCTAATGGCTGTCTGACACATCCTAAATAAGAATGGGCTTTGAGCCTTGCTGAAGAATAGACACCAGGATCTTTAACTAAATGCCAGTGTTGCAACAGAGCAAATAAATATTTTAAGTACAACACTGCAATAAGGAGGAACACAAACTTTAGTAAAATACACTAAAAAAAGCAAACTCCTTCATGTTTATCCAGATGGAAACCTGCCACTCCCATTGGTATTGGTTTGCAAGTTTGTTATTTAAGAAATAGTATAATAAAATAAATACTAAAAGAACGTTTGAAAGGCAAAAGTATGCTGGACCAAATAACTTTGGTCTGTCTGAAGTACACCTACTGTCCTGCAGCCCGTTCTGGGGAAAGTACCTCTATGCAACAGCTGTAGAAAGGTGGTCAAATGGGTGATGAAGCAATTTGAATACATTGTAAATGCCCATCAGAAGCCTAACAATTATTAGTTAATGTCAATTGAAGTCATACAGAGGTATACAAATCTCTGTACCAGCCTACATTGCACTTGTAACTGCAAGAAGTTATTTGGTGCCTTCGGAGTATCAGCCTCCCTCCTCATTCTCCTGATATCGAAACAAGGAAGATCAGGGGTAGTTCAGCTGTGTAATAGCAGATTTGGATGAAAGGACTCTGAGTTACATCAGGAGAAATAGCCCCTGGAGACAATTCTGAGGGCTGTGGATTGCAGGAGTGCAATATATTCCCTTCAAATCTTTTGCTGTCTCCTAGTCAGCCCCTGTGTCAGTGCTAAGGGTGGCCTGGTACTTCTATAGCCAGCAGACATTCTTTGCCACTGGCATTTGGCAGTAGAATCAGAGACTGAGGATCTGATCCATAACTTCTCATTAAGTTTGCTAAAGATAGATAAAGACGAATGTTTAACAATCTAATCGTTAGCGATTATAATCACCAACAGTGGATTTTCAAGGAATTAGTAGTAATTAAGCTCTCATTTATAACTCATTAATATGAAAAACAGTATTTCTATAGATTGAATACTCCCATAGTATCTAATGCAGAGAATTTGCAGACAGAAATATATGATGAACCATCCAGAGTTTGAGATCTCCAAATGAGATTTGATAAAAATATCACCATAGGCAATTACTGCCGAATTTCAGCTGGTTGCTCAGACAAATCTGTTGCACAGTATCAGAACAGTTTACTTCGAATTTAGGCCTCAAGGGAAGCAATCTGTTAAAGGTGAAGGATAGAAAATAAATATCTTTCCTCCAGCTGCCAATAAACAATGTCAATTCATACTGGAGATATCTTAATTTTTAGTTACATTTCTATTGATTCTAGACACTGTTTATTTTCCAGATTATTTTTCTGGGAAAATTATGTCCTACCACCAACATCCTCAGTCAAATCAGCATATTAACTGCTATGCTTATTTCTCTAGAAAGGCATGTAGAAGATTGCAGTAACATATGTATTCTCACAGAGAACATTTTACCAAGAGTGTATCATTTTTGCATACAAAACTGCTGATTTTGATAAGTTACTTTATATTCTTTATAAATCAGGAGGCCAAGGGAGATGAATGTCACTAGAGATACATAATCAAAACCTTTTATTTATCATTATATATTCAGATTATGAAAGTCATACCAAAGTGATGTCATTTCTATCTGAAGTTAGCTCTATCTGGAAATTCTTGGTTCACTTGCTTAAATGCCTGAACATAGACTGAATTAATTAGGCGTCTGAGTTTGGACTTAATGAATTTCCTTAAATGGCATTTGTGTCTGCATTGTAAGAAATGAACTTTTGCTTTTGAGACTGCATCTGACCTGTTAATGGCTTACCATTCCTCTTTCAGAATTCAGTAAAAAGCAAAGTTTTTATGGCATGAGTGATGTACCCATAAAAATGGGATGATGCAACCAGTCATTGTGATGCAACTCAGCTCACATCACTGTTTCCTGGAACATGAAAAATGCCAGAGTGATGTGTTATGTACAAAGGCAGAGTTTTTAAGCTGTTTAGTGGGGTCCTGTGCTGAGCCAGGACCTACAGCCAGGACCTACAGCCAAGCATTGACCTACAGCCAGCCAATATGCTTTTTAAGGGTGAAAACTTGGTTTTCAGTTGTAGATCAGTATTTTAATTCTCCCTGTCATGCAGCCCAATGTAACACTGTCTAATGTGTAAATCAAAGGCAATTATTATGCTATCTGTATTTATACTATAAGCATATGAGTATATACACATATGTGAGCGTGTATGCACATGTGTATGAGTTAGGAGTTGTTCTGCCCATTAATGCTTGTGATAGTGCAGAGTGTTAGAATAGGACACTGGCACTTCTACAAAACATGTTTGGTAAAAATGTTTTACTTCAGAAAGGACTTGCCAGTCTCTGACTTCTAATCTGTGCCATGGGAAAAGGTGTGGCTATTCAGTGCGGTGACCTCAGGTTAAGGCACCTCAGTGATGAAGAAATTAGCCTGGACTGAATATGCAGATCCAGGTTGAGAGAGTAGCTAACGAGTAATGTTGCTATATATACATTTCTAATATGCAAAATCTGTAATCCAAACTTCTCCTAGGTCATCTGAACCAAACCCATGGCATCTGATCTTTACTATTCCAATCCAGATACACGCAACTGTGCTGGGGCGAGGTGAGGGCTCCACAACAACTTTGGCTGAATTGCATGACTTTAACCAGGCACTTTTTAGAGACCCCTTAACTCCTTCAATAATTCCATCATTAATTCTGTGTAACTGCATTCCCTCAGCTGTAGGCTTATACAGGAGCTTTCTAGATCCCAGTGTGAATTGAAGTAAACCTGAACTTGTTTTCACCTATATTAAACTCCCTGGAGTGCCAAGAAGGAACTCACACTGCGTTTATCTTTGCCTGTATCCTGAGGTACCCTGAACAGAGCCTGCTGACAGCCTTGGCTTACAGTTTTACCCCACTTACAGAGTCTCCTGCGCTGGGACACGACATCCTAGAAACTTTAAAGTGTTTTTTTATCTTTCGTGACATTGTGATGCAGGACTCACATTCCGAGGGAGTATAATCTGTTGGGAGAGTTTTGCTTTCCTTAAATTGGACATATAGCTGCTGAAACATTCATTGTGAGATGATTTTCTTTCATGTAAGTTGGTTTTATTTTGAAAGTGGTTGAGTTGGTTGCTGTTTTGTTATCACAGCAATATCATTCCTGTGGGATTTATTTTTTGCTATCTTCCAGTAAATTATGAGGGATAGAGCCCAACACTTTTTTGTCAATGTAGAATTGAAAATTAATTTGATATTTAAAAAGAAAATCAATGAAATATTGAGTCTGCAAAAGAAAGCAGCAACTGAGTCATCACATTTGTGGACTAAACTTTAATATCACATTTTTAATCTAGAAAAGTGAAAAAGCAGCTAAATTTCACCCTGGTCAGATAGACTACTTACTGAGACTAATAAGAAATCCTATCTACTTCTCAGCTTGAACTTTTCCTTCAGTTTATTTTCCACAACCATGTAGCCGTCCCAGTCTTATGCCAACCTCTCAGCAAAATAAATTTGGCATTTAGATAAGTGCAGAGGAGAAAAATTTCACGCTAACAATTTTTAATGTTCCTAATTAATTATTGATTAGTGCTAATGATGGTAGCAAAAAAATTGATTTGCTGTTTGCACTGAGCTGAAATAATTTACTTGTAAAATGAAAGCAATTAACCAGTAAGACTAACAGTGATAATGTATTAATCTCCCATTTCTAATTCACTATATCCATGAAAAGGTGTCTGTTTGTTAAATGATAAGCAAAGGAAAGCAAGATAGTTTTAGGTGGTAGATCTTCCATTGCATTTATCACCGCTGTGTTGTGGTTTCTTTCAACTACAATAAAAAATACATGATTTGGAGAGAAAAGCTGTACAAACCTTGGTAGATAAAGTATTTTTTCTTACAATACCCTTTGGGTAGCAGCAAATGACCCTGTAGGACTGACCTCTTTCTTCTTCATGTCTTTCAGCTACTTTGTCAATATTTATAACAACTGCAGTTTTTCTCAAAGCATTCTATCACTTAACCTACACAACCTATACTCAGCTTTTATCTATAGAAAACTCTGCGCTGCCTTTGACAATTTCTGCACTCAGAAAATGTTTTTTCTTCTCTTTACTTACTGGTATGGTCTTGTAGTCAGACCGTCTGAGGTACAGTGACCATGAAATTATAGAGTTTTTGGTACAAGGAGAGGCACTAACAAAACCTCTACCCTGGACTTCTGGAGGGCAGACTTCAGCCTACTCAAGGTGCTGATTTGGAGAGTACCGTGGGAAACAGGCCTTAAAAACAAAGGGGTCCAGGAAGTATTGACATAATTCAAGAAAGAAATCTTGAGGGCACAAGAGGAGGCTGTCCCTACGTGCTGAAAGAAGAGCCCGCAGGGAAGATGACCAGCTTTTGCAGGAGCTCAAGGGGAAAAAAAGAGGGGGTTTCACCTTTGGAAAAATGGGTAGGCAACTCAGGAGGTGTTTAAGGATGTCATGAGGTCATGGAGAAAGAAAATTAGAAAGGCAAAAGCTCAATTAAAACTTAATCTGGCCACTTCTGTAAAGGATAATAAAAAGTGGTTTTATAAATACATTAACAGCAAAAGGAGGGGCAAGGAAAATCTCCATTCTTCGTTGGATGTGGAGGGGAATCCTCAAAGATGAGGAAACTGCTGAGGTACTTAACACCTTATTTGCCTCAGTTTTCAACAGTAACACAGGTCGTCCTCAGGACAACTGGCCTCCTGTCCAGGGAGGTGGTGGAGTCACCATTCCTGGAGGTGTTTAAGATAAGACTGGATGTGCACTGAGTGCCATGGTCTGGTTGACAAGATGATGTTGTCATAGGTTGGACCCAATGATCTCAGAGGTCTTTTCCAACCTAGTTGATCCTGTGATTCTGTGATACCCTCTACTTGTGACACGCAAACAGTGTTTTTGCTTGTTATTCTTTTAATAGTCAAAACTGAGTATTTAAAAATCAGTCCTGAAACCACATGCAGTATTTCACCAACATCCCATACTGAGCATCATATTCCACCTTCAAGCTTCTGTTTTGTATTCCCCATCTGTAGGTCCAGCAGTTTTTGGCCCCTTAGTTTACCTCTTTGTGCAAGAAGTTCATGATAAACAGGCTATTTATTGGACCATATAGATGACAAGTATATGTGCCCTTTTCAGGTTAAGTGAAGGTGACTTGTCCACCTGTGTCAAAATTACTATGTTATATGTGAGGGTGATTCAGTCTGTCAGCACCCCTTGATGTAAAACAGACTTTGCCCAACTACTGGGACTACTAGTTTTGATGACTCTTCTCCGTCATCCCCCAGGATATTTGTATAATATTATTTTATTCCAAGGTATGATCACATACTCCACAGTTATGACCTATATATTCTGTTCCAATATGTATGTATGACATTGTAGTTCAAAACACTGGAAACATATAGACTGGAGACAAATCAGGTTGATCACCAGAATAAACCATAATCATAAAACTAATTACTGGGGTTTTTTTCTTTTCATTTGTATATATCATAATAAAAGGCAGTGTTAAGGAAGGAAATGGAAAGAGAGAGCTCTGCTGGTATTTCAGAAGATGTATAACCTGTTTAAGTGCAGGTGCTGTTGATTGGAAGGACAGTGTTGGTTGAGACCATGAGCTGATCAGAGATGCAGGCAACATTTCCTGTTAGAGTGAGGAGATGGTATGTGGTGATGGGTTATAGATGCAAAAGTCATGTGCTGAATGAGACGTCATTTCAGAACAAAGAGATCCATTATGGTGCTTGGATTACAAGTGACCAGGAGGATGGAGATGTTACCCACAGGAAGTCAAGAAAGAGTGTTGAGGCAGGCTAAGAACTCTGGATTAGACCCTTTTAGCTCAGCATGACTCAGAGGACTGATGTGTGAGAGAGAGAGGCTGTGATTTTTACTTTTGTACAAAAGAGGACTGACTTAAAAAGAGAGTTAGTGTTGCTGAGCTAGAATAGAGGTAGGAGCCAAATCTGTATTCTGTAGAGAAGATGAGAAGATTTAAAAGCAAAAAGTTCTGCTGATGCTCTATCAAGAAAAAGTCTCACAACCACAAGCAAAAAGAGCTTTCATTTGAGGACATTTCAGCTGATGATTTCAAACTCCCAGACTACAGTAACTGTTTTCTCCATGAAATTAGTGATGCTGCCAAACTCCACATTTCTGTCAATACGTATTCACTGGTACCTCAGTTTTAGTTGTTTACATGTCTCAAGACACTGCATATGTTGAATTATGTTTCACTCTGAAAAGATCAAAGGTAAAATGGTGTAACAGCCACATCAATTATTTATGAATCAAGTCATGATTTTGAAAGTGTCACAATTAAAATACAGCTATGGCTCAAAAGAGAATGACCTCTACTCCAACCTAGCCTAATGTAGAAATTGATATGTCAAAGTTGTTCATTTTCAAATTGTCATTGTTACTGAGACTGCCACAGCAGATAAAATCCAACAGCATCAGTGATTCCTGAATCCAGGCATAGAAGAAATGCTCAGTGCTGCAGATGTCCTGTATGTCCTCATGTGCTGTCACATGTTCATAGAATAATGCAGAAGGCATTGACTTTCTGCCTGAGAACATGATGCTGTTAGGGTAAAAGGAAGTTTCTACTTTTGCTTCAGAATTGTTTGGAGCTGGACTGGTGCTGCAGTGGTGAAAATGAAGCTGCTTAGATTCCTGGCACCATGGGCTACTCCATGAGGGATCCTGAGCCTTCTTCTGTCCTTCACAGTCACTACATGGGCAGCACTGGCTTAAAAGAACACACTTGACTCCACGGCAGTAAGAGATAACTCAAGAATTAAGAAAACTTGGTATAGATTGCTGGGATGACCCCACACTCTGCATGCAAAGTTCTTGATGGAGGATGAACACATGCTGCAAGAAAGCCTGCTTGGAACATCTGTCAGGGTTATACATAGCTGCATTTTCCAAGAAGATAGGAAAAGATTAAAAAGAAAAAGATACTCTGCTTCGTGCCTGCTTCTGCTAGCCAAAATATACATAAATGTATTTTGTCATGATTTAGTTTGAAATTGGTAGCCAGCAGCTGATCCAGCTGGAGTCCAGTTCTTAGTGGTAGCTCTATTCTGAAACTCTACAAGCATTGAGGAAGCCATGGGGAAGCAAGCAGAAATAATTAGGAAATCTGTATGTTTAGAGTAAAGATAAGTCCCCTTCTACTGACCTCTAGTTCAGCGCTTTGCAGAGTTTGGCAGTGTCTACAAGCTGCCAAAAATGTGTCGGTGGAGAATGGAAACAGCGTCATTCAAAAAAGGGTTAAAGTGCATCCGAACATCCCTGTGCAACACCCCCAGCTAAGCTTCATTCCAGCACCCACAGACAAGCATTATATAGAGCCAGCAGGAAGAACCAGTCACAGAAAAGGGAAATAAAGCTTTCTCATGCCAGTAACCTGTTTTCTCATTCTCCTGTGGTGGAGACTGTTGGTTTGGGTTTTGTGCCTTCCTCAGAGCCTTTTGGAAATGAGCACATACTATTTAGTTAAGAAAAAATCGTAACTTCCAGGCTGTGTGGGATAGTGTTGCCATCTAGCCTAATTGCTAACACAAGGAACCTGTAACCCTCTCAGAAAATGGGAAGGAACTTTGCTCAGCTTTGTTAGAGTGTTCTCCTGAATAAGACTGAATTTTATCACACAACTAGATTTTCATTCGAGAAAGCACATTTGCTTTCTACTGTATCTCTAAAACAAAATTCAGATATATTGCTTTGGTATTAAATTTGTTTGGGAGCTCCCACTGTTACCCCAAAGCTATGTTTCACTTCTAAAGCATTATATTGAAGCAGAAAGATATTTGCAAGTCAGTTTTTAAAGCTATAATATTTCACTTGAGTTGCATTTATGTGGGGTGAGGAAAGAACCTCTCCAATGTTTTTATTGTATCATTTACATTGCAGTCAGGTTCTCGATAGACCACTTAGCAACTATTGGGTGTTCTGTGCCTTGCACTGTAGTCTCCATTAACAAACCCAGACAGGACAGGAGGGCACCTGCCACACTACTTAGTGATGACCAGAGACCTGAGATCTAGCTGGGCACAGAGGGTAAAAATCCGCCTCTGCTTTGAATGCTGCTCACCTTGTTCAGGGTGCGCGAAAGCTGCTTCTTGTTCCTTTCTCCTTGTCCCAGAGCTTCATCCTGGTAATGCTGGCTGCAGTCTAGCAAATGAGCACAGCCCTGCTGTGTTGTCCCTCCAACAGCTATTGGGGCTGGTAAAGTCCTCCATGAGGACAAGGAGGGTGAGTGTGTCTTCCTGATCAGGTGGCCTGCAGCAGAACCCAACATACTTCATGTAAAACATGATTAAATGCCACCAGGATCCCTGGAACAAACTTCTACAGAAAAAAAATTATCATCCCAAACTGATGTGCATCAGCCTGTATTTGAAGTACAGTGGTTTCAAATGCATTGTCAGCCTCCCTGTATAACTCTTGTGCGTGTTTGATTTAATTACTGGATGTGAAAGCCTTAGGGAAAACTCTCTGATTTTTTACTGTACAGTATCTGTTGCTAAACCTCATGTGAAGGAAGCCAGCATGAAGTATGTGTAGTATGAGAAAGTCTAATGTTCACATTTTCTCCTGTATCTCTCAGGCTGCAACTAATATTAGCCATTCCTGCAAAGGTAAGGGCTCTGAAACAAGCTCATACAGTACCTTACTGATGGAAAAAATAGGAGCCTTAAATTTGAACTCCCATCCAGCATCCTTGCAAATGCAAGTCTTCATTAGAATTGAAATGGAGGGTGTGGGGGGCAGTCCGTTCTGGGGCAGACAGACAAACAGGGGCTGCTTCACTCTGTCTTTGAATCTCTGAATCATTGAGTTCATCAGAAGTCAACATTCATACTGTTTCCATTAAGTGTTGAAACTGTCTTTAAAAACAAATTACTACCCTCTTCAGGTTTTTAGTATGTACTCTGCAAGAGTCTAAAAACAGTCAGTGCCACCTCCTCTCCTTCCACTCAGCAAAGACCTGGATTGGATTCCCCATCTCCTCTGTTTAGGCTGAAGGCTGCTCAGGGCTCCTGCCTTATACTTTTTGTCTCCTTTTATAATGGCCTCGGAAGAAGACGGGACTATTTTTCAAGAGATCAGTTTAGCATTACTACAGGAAGGGTCTTGGAAAATTCAGAACAGTGCCCTACATGCCAAAATCCCACACCATTCCCTGGGTTTACTCATCTATCCACATAGACTTGGGCTGGTCACCAAGTCCATTCAAGCAGAGTAATTAACAAAGCATTAGTTTGATGACAAAATACTTGCAACGTTATCCATCTTCTTTGGGATTTCTCTGTCACACAGGCAATTCTTTAGTTCCAGCTTTTGTGGTCTATGTTATGACCCGGGTTCGATTCCCGGTCAGGGCCACTCCCGGGCAGGTGGGGCTCGTTAGCCCTTAAAGGCAACCCACCTACGTCCTAAGGACCTCGCTGCCACCGTCCAAGCTCGCTTGGCCCCAGCAGATGAACCTTAGGATTAAAGGGTGGGCTCAGTTCCGCGCACACTGTGTCTCACCTAAAAAATCCAATGCGCAGGCTGGAAGGTGTAAAGACCTTCCCCTTATCTTCACTCGTGAAGACTGGCCATTATTATTATTATTATTATTATGGCCAGTACATCCAATCCTGTCTCTGGAGAAACACACAAAGCACTGAGTGTCAGACTTTGTTAAAATGGACTGAAATGTGTAAGAAAAAGGCAAGCCCAACTATTCTCATTTAATTTCAGCAGCTATTTCTTTCAGCAGCTCATAAGCCTGTGTCCTAGATTATGAAGACATACTTCTCCATACTTCTCACCAGTCATGAGAAAGGGAAACATACCTTGGAGCATACCTGGAAGCAAAATTTTTCAAGTCTACCTTAAGAATAGGCAGTTATTAAAATAATATAAAGAGATACTAGCATCCCTTACAAGCTGTGGACAGAAAGTACAGAATGTTAATCGTCCCCTGGTCTCTTTGCTAAGAACGTGCTACTCCAGTGCACTGCGTGGCCTTAAATGAAAGTGGGTCCTGCAATGGGATCCATAGCCCAGCTGCAACAGATGCCTAATTTCAAGCACACTGAGTGACTAATGATCATTACAACTTTATCATTTCTTACTTTGAGTCTTCAATAAGGCACAAATGACCAGGTGAGCTCCAGCAGTGGCAGGAACTGACTGGCTATATTCCAGCTGTTCTTCCCACATCAGCAGCAGAGGAGTTAACCAGGCAGTATGCAAGATGCATACTGGCCTGCAGGATCAAAACAAAGCTAATGGCAAGTGACAACCTGCTCTCCTGCAGCTCCAGCCGCAGAATCCCTATGGCAACTTAGCCAAAATGAAACTGTCTTCACCCACGTGTCTCTGCAATTGCGGGAAGCTCTCTATGAGCATCCAAAAAAGCAAGTGAACCTGACAGCAGATATGCTCTCTTGTCACCACAGGGATAAGGTATATCTTCAGCAATTTTTTACAGAGACCATCTTATCCTGATCATCTCTGTAACAAGAAATGTGACCACTTTTCACTCTGTTCTTAGCAAAAAGAATTCTCACAGAAAACCCACTACGCTCAGCAGTGTTTAATTCACCAATCTCTGCAACAACCACAAATCAGCAGTAACCTTGTCTTTTGAATATATCATTAGCACCACAGAGCAAAAAGAGCAAAAACATGAACAGAGACTGAAACAGCTGAGTATAATAGGTACATTTTAACGATCATTTTAAGTCCTCCTTAATCCAATCTCTGTACTTGAATTTACAGAATCCATGCTACAAGGTTTTTGTTTCAACACCAGCACATCATCAAATACTGCTGGAGGGGCCCCAACACACTTAGATTTTAAAAGTCTAAAAAATCTGAAGAAACCTTCAGAGAACATCAAACAACCTTTAAACAATTCAAGTTCCCCACTAGTAGGAGAGAAGATAGCAGAATGCTTTCTGCCTGTAAGCTTTTTGTAATTCTTCTCAGTTCTGTACCTTCTGTGAATAATGTTTGTCTGAGGACAAGGAATTAGCACTTACTTGAGTCTGCCTTCACATTCTCTTGACTCCTGATACTTTGGTTTATGTAACAATAAACATATCTAACTTTTATTTCAGTCTGTTTTCAGTTAAATATAAAAAACCTAATGATATTTCTCTAAATTGAACTTTGGAATCAAAGGTATTTCCAGATTTCCCCATATCAATGCCAACCACAGTCAAATACACTGCAACTCTGGAGCTTCACCTAAAAATACTTAATGTTTCGGGGAGTCGACCCAACTTTTCTCTGTGTTTACAATGAGCACATGGAGTGCACGGGAAGTGTCCATCCTTTATCGGGATTTGAGTAACTAATCACTCAGGACCTCACTGAGTACAGTATTTCTTGTTGCTTTCCTGCACTATGAGGCCAGGAAGGCTGTGTTTTCAGGTGGGTTGGCCACTGACAGGGCACTAGATCAGCTTGAAGCCTGGTGGTCCCTATACTCCAAAAGGGTGTATTGAAGCTTGATTTTAAGAAGAGTTTTGAGGAGAAGACATGATAGGAAGCCCAAAAAGTTTCGGGGTATTTTGCATATGCCCCAGACATTTTGTGTCATGTTTTGGCCATGTATCTACAGTTTAGATTCTTAGCTGAGCATAGATAGCACTGGTCCTGAGCAACAGAGCTGTGATCCAGATGTAGGGTGGGTGGTGCAACTACATGATGTGAGATGGACGAGTGCAATTTGGTCTTGGATATTTCTGTGCACCATATTTCTGATACATCAGGGATACAGCAGACCTACTGAGTACATGCCTACGTGGCCAGATACACAGTAGCTCCTTGTTCCTAAACCTGCACAGGAGTAGTCCATTAGATGTTATTAATGAGAAGGCTTTTGATCACAGCTGCTGCACATTACCATTTTAATTACCATGTAATGGTAATTAAAAGCTGTAATACATGTTGCATCTACAAGGAAATATTCATTGTTTACTATATATCCATGAAACATTTTGAACATTTCTGTGGGACTTGGACATTGTCTTATGCTTATTTTTTATATTAATGTGTTTTGGAGATTTTTTTGGCAGGGAAGTAACTGCAATCCTACCTTCAAAGGAATTTCCAGATTTCCCCATATCAGAAAGGTATGTTGACTGGTGAAATCTTAAGATATACACAAAAACTTGAAAAAGGTCATCCTAGTTGTACAGGTATTTGGCTGGCACTTGTGTTGCAGCAGACTGGTTCATTTTTGCACCAGTGCAATAGAATTTTAACCTACAGCTGTTGATCCAGAAGCTCTGGAATTGGATGTTTTGAGCCTCACCCTTATTTTCCACTGATGGACATGCAAGAAACTCAGTACTACCCCAATTTTGCTTAATTTTACTGAACTTTCAGTCCAGTAAGTGTCCTCACACCCCAGTTTGTATGTCTCTTGCTGGGTCTGATTCATACAGAGTTCTGGTTTGCACTCACAGAGCACAGCCAGCAGCCAAGAAGGAAAAACCATCCTTGAATTATTGATGTCAAAGAAGTAGGACTCTTTGAGCCTTTTTTTCTTTTTTTTTTTTTTTTGCTTGTATGTCAGAATATGAAACATTCCCTGTAATCCAGACTGGATTATTAAGAAGTAGCACTTGCTGGGTTTTTTTTGTCTGTAGAAGAAAAAACAAAAAGGCTGTTCAGTCTTTCTTCAATGCAAAGGTCTGCTACTGAATGAATCTACTTGTTTCTGAGGCTGCTGAGAAGCTGGGACTACATTGTCTGAGGCTTAAGAAAGCCTTGCTTTCATTCAATGGACTTCAATGTAAAATGTTCAAGAAAAAGATTGTTTAACAGGAGTCATATCTGTGATATTTAAGAATATAAGCAAAGTGGGCCTGATGAGGTGGTAACATCTTATTAGACTAGCATCCTACTCTTAGGTTTTTCATCCTACCCAAAGGGCTTTTGGCCTGAAAGCTTTTCTCTCTGTTTTCATCTCCATCAGTCAGTCAAATAGAGAGGTAACCTTTCCATAAGTGTTGTCCCTAATAGTAAGAAATATCATCTCTCCTCACATGCTCTGATGTGGAATTGCTATAATTTGTAACTTGATTTTCTTCTCCAAATTTTTCTCACTTTCTGAGTCTAAGTGTCTTGGAAAGATTTAAATAATAACACATTTTTCCATAATCAGGTTGCTGCCAATAATGTCCCCCAGTGTTAAAGCAAACTGTCCTTCTACAACCAATACAGTAAACCCCAGGTATTTTTATGATTTTTCACAGCATGACCAAAGTCCTCACAGAAGAGGCAGTGCGGTTTATCAGTTGGAGTATGGATCACAGGTCAGGAAACTGGTCTGTTTCTCATCTGCCCTTCAGAGATTTTGCCATGTACGTAGGGTGAGAATTTTTCAGGCTGTGCTGATCTGTGTCCTGGGAGAAGCTGCACAGCTACAGGTAAGATAAGACTCACCCCCCTCACACATCCTGCTGAGAGAGAGTTGCACCTTCTCTGGTTCATTGCCATGCTAGAGAGCACAGGGCTGGCTCTGGGCTCAGAACAGAAATATGTTTGCATCTGCCTGCACAAGAGCACACAAAGAGGTGTCTGTGCTTCCAGATCTCACTATCTGCATGGTCATTTTACATTTTAGGGAGACTGGAACAGAAATTTTTGCATCCAGAATCTTATAACAGCTCTTGCAGTTAAACTATGACTTCTTTGGGGTGATCCTATGGAAATAAATAATTAATATGACACATTACTTAATATTAAAAAAAAAAATCCTGTTGTCGGGGTTGTAGGGTACAAGTAGTCCTGGGAGTTCATTAGCATTCTCCACCAGATGAATCTGAAAATGTAGTGGTACATGCTAAATGATGAAAAGATGTTCAGGTGCCTTTCTCAGGGAAATGACTTCTCTTCCCTGGTGGGTTGTTGTGATTACTCGGAAACTGCTTAATCTGGAATCGTGATGCCTGTCTCTTCTCCTGAATGATAAGAAACCTTTCCTGTCAGAAAATATTTAGAATATAGTTTGTCTTTCATTGCTTTCAGTTCCCAAAGCAATTACGTCAAAAAGATTTAGGACTGGACCAGTGTGATTTTCTTTTAAACTGATGAAGTTTTATCACTAGAAACCTACTATTGATGCATATTCTGGATGTGTGGGTGCCTATTCTACCAGAATCACTATTTCCCTGACAATTTTGAAAGCAATCCGTGCATGAAGAGGATGATACTGCTGTGCCTAAGTCAGTATGGATAACATTGTTATGTTATGAATTCTAGTTTTGGCAAGACCGAATAAATAGATACGAGTTTAGTTTAGAGGGCACTGTGGCTTCTCATTGCTCTCTGCTCTTGGTTCTGATTTCTCTACCTGACCAAGGGCTGTTACTGCTCTGGGGCATCAATTCTGGATTGCCTTCAGCCCTTATATACAGAGGTAGTGGCATATAGGTCCATAAAGTGAGAACTAAATAAAGAATAATGAATAAAGTTATAGTGGTGGCTGAATTGGGTAACAGTGTGTGTTTGTAATTATGTCATCTAAATTCATTTGGGAAATCATCTCCAAGGCATACATGATCACACGGTACAGTGCATTTCCCCTAAATATAAAGTAGAAAACTAATTTCTGAGCTAAATCATTTCATCTAGCAAAAGCATAAATGTACAGCTAAAAGTCGAATGAAAACAATTAAAGTCTTTCTTTTTAACTCCTCCTTACATCCTAATGGGAGAAAGCAAGAGATGGGAAAGAACCAGCAGAGAACAGAAGGAGGTTAGCTGTAAAGTGGGTCAAGCTCCTTAGAGAAGGAATTTTTTAAAAAATAATCCAAATTAATTTAAAAGAGTTGAGAATGCAAGGGCAAAGAGAGAGATAATCCAGAGTATGGAGGGGAGATGGCTGATAGGTCTGGTCTTGTGTCCTCCAGAACTGACCATAGAAGTTTACTGGCATTGGACTTAGTTTCACAAAAATCTATTTCTCAAAAAATCTATCTTCTTGCAAGGCATCCAGCCCTGGTCCATTCTCTGTAATTCACAGGGAATAAATTCTTTGGTAACATAGATTAGGAGGGGGGTTCTGGAAAGAACTGACTGATACTGACAATGGGACTGGAGAAGCTGAATGGCTTTATGAGAAATGGGGAATGGGGAAAGAGGGCCTGCCCTGCTCAGCTGTGCTGTGCTGGATTGTAGGGTTTAGGAATCCAATACCAAATTTCTAGTTTTTAGCAGGCAGTTGAAAAATGAACAAACAAGCAAACAAAAGCACTGCCTACTGTCCTGGTTTCAGCTAGCTCTCATAAGCCAAGTGAAGAATTTTCTCCCTTTCCCCCCTGGTTATCAAGATAAGCACTTCAGAGTACAAAAGACCTAGCCCCATTGATGGCTGGACATTAGTCTCCTAGGAGACAAGGCAGATAAGGACTTGCACTTTACTTTTTTCTCTTGTCTCCTGGGCAAGGAAGTGGGAGGAGGTTAGGGGGGCTAAAGTGTGTGGCTGGGGCTGGGGAGTGTGGGGGGGCTGGGGCTGGGGACAGCGGGACACATTCTTGTTGTCAGAGAAGCTCGCTGCTGTCTCTTTTTGCCCTGAGCCATTCCCAGCTGCAGTTTTTGCCTGAGGTGGATTCTAACTAGTTGAAGATCGTGAGTTTTCTTCAATTGGGAGAACTTTCTGGTTTATTGCTGGTTTTTTTTATTTTATTTCCTTTCCCTTCCCCCCCACCTCCTTTTCCCAGTGCAGGAAGGGAAGGGGAATTGAGGTGGGTTTTTTTGTTTTTTTCTCCGATATACCCTGGGGGTGTTGGGTTTTTTTCCTCTTCCCCCAACCCACGTGGCGGCAACCAGGGATCTCACAGCGCCGCCTGGTGACGGGCACTGGACATTACAAGTTCTGCTCCTCCAGTGATCCAACAGCGCCACCTGGTGACTACAATAGGACATTACAAGTTTTGCATCTCCAGTGGTCCGACGGCGCCCCCTGCTGACTGTGGTTGGAACTGCACCAAAGGGTGCAAAAATTGAACTTTTTTCCAGTTTATCGGTTTTGTTCTTGAAGGGGATTATTGGTGGGTATAGGAGTATTGCTTGGTTGTTTTACTTGGGGTTTTTTTTGTGTTCCTGTTAATACACACATACCTTTTAATAAAGGGCTGTTATTTTTTTCCCTTTTCCATAATTTGTTTTCCTTCAATCGGAGCCTCTTAATTTTGGATTTATAATTGCTTAGAAAGAGAAGTTTGGGTCTTTTCTCCTAACCCATCCTCAGCAAAAGACCCTTGTCTCATTTAAACTGGGACACCTACTCTTCTGTCTCAGGCTATTGACATAAATTTGTACTTTTCTGCTTCTAAACTTACTATCTCTTATAGATGCAATACATTGATATTCAAATGTAGAATAGTGCTTTCTGTTCTAGATAGGATATAAAGCCACATAATTTTGAAATATAATAAATAATCATTCAAAGTCAATCTATTTCAGACAACTGCAACTGAGAAGTCAGTAACTATCTCCCTAGGAGTTGGAGATAGTAACTTGCTGCACATTAAGAATCACCTTAAGATAACTCAAACGAAATAAATATGTAGAGGAGTTTTTAAGGCAATATGCAGCATTCATCTTTTTCTTCCTCAATGTCTTTCCCCTTCCCGCTTTCCTCTTTCAGACCAGGGCTCTGAAAAGTTGTGTTTTTATAGTGATCTGAAGAATTAAGTACTCAGAAGGGCAACATCTTTCTGAGTATTAAATAGCTTGTTCAACAGCAAGACACTGAGCCCGTGTGTTCAGACACAGTCCTAGTGTAGCTTTTCTTGCTGTTTCTCTGGTACTGGTAGCTCAAGCTTGCAGGCCGAGACACTTTGAGGAGCATTAGCCCCATGTTGCTTAGAAATATTTGCAAATGTGCAAAATTACTTTCATATTTGCCCCCTCAAAGAGAGGGAAGTAATTTAGGAAAAAATGATGTAAATTAGAAAGAAAAGGCTCAGCTCCCATATCATCAACTATATGGTACTGAAGGCAAGAGGGGATTGTTTCTGCAGGGTGCAGAGATCACCTGCCATTTGCTTCAATATTTGCAAGTATTTTGGTAGGATTTGGGGAGGGCAATGGATACCCTTTGATAAAAAGGTATTTCACTCATGGCAAAGTCTGAACTGCTGTGAGCACATAATTCTGAGCTCTCCATGGGATCTCAGCCTCTGCTGCACTTGGCTGAATGCATTCAATTTGGGCTGATTTCAGCAGTTAAATGTCACAGGTCTGTGTCATTGTCCATAAACATTGGGTACCATGGGCATAGATGAAGGAACTGTGTCAAAACCAGGCAGCACACTGTAAAAGCTGAATTCATTGCTGATAGAGATGGGGAAGACAGGAGAGTAATTTTGACCTTTCCTTTTTAAGTGTGTCTTTCGGAGCTACCTTTTGATAACTTTTGATATCATTAAAGTGTCAGAAGAGTAACAAAACAAAAAATGCAGAGGAAAGACAGAAAGTTAGAACAAGCTGAGACATCCTAAGATGTTTTGGGATAGTGATGGATGAATACCCCCACAGTACTTAAGCTGTTGCAGTTTTAGATGTCAGATCAGTACCAGACACAAGAAATGGATGTGACATGCAGGGAGCATAAGTGCCTCACACAGATGGGAGGAGGGACCATGAGTGTCTGAAATGACTGGATGGACTGGCTCCTTCCCATGCCTCCAGTTTGTAGGTAACCTGGCTGGACTTCCAAGAGACCAGCAGCACTTTTCAAGGCTGTTTCTTGTTCCCAGATGTGCAGATCCAGGCTGGCAGGCCTTTCTCTGTCAGGGTTCTTTTAGCAGACAATTTCTTCTGTTTAACAATTTTCCCTTTCTAAGCAGGCTGCCTTGCTGGCTGCTCATTTCATGGTTGGTTTTTTGTCTTTTTCTCCATTGCAGTTGTCTGCCAGGTTTGAGTCTCTGTTTGGTTTATGATTTCCCCCTTTTCCTTATCAGATCAGATAATCTTACCAAACTTAACCTTTTTATATCCATATATCTTTATCAATCAGTGTGACTGACTCCCATCACTGCCTCATGTATCAATTGTTTTTTAGGTTTGGGTCTTTGTGCCCTCTTGCTCGTGATTTTCTCCTTTTCTTACTATCCTCTTTTGCGTTAGGAAGGTCCTTGACCAGACACCCTTCATGAAGCAGATGTTCTCTCCTTCTGCATGCCTTTACAATAATAATTATGATCTTGATGAGCAGTGAGGAACATGCTACCAGAGAGCAAAGGGAGGGGGTGTAACATCCAATGTATCCTATACAAGTAGCAGGACTTTGATCCTGTCACAAAATTTCACCAGAAGCCAGCACAGATATTTTAAAATTGGAATATTATGTTGAAACAACTGAGTACTGAAAAGACTGTGAGCTGCTGCATCCTATATCAGCTGCATTCGAGAGATAACACGGTTGGTAACTCCTGCAAACAAAGAACTGCAATAATCCATCCCTGAGAAATCAAGCCAATTCAAAATCCTCCTCTCTTAGGAAGGGACACAGCCTGCTGTTATTTCAGAGGTAGCACAAAGAAGGCCTGGTAATACAATGCACACATATCTGTTGATCAGTCTGACAATGCTGAAGCATAACTCTGGGAGATGGATTTAAAAGTGCAAGATGAGGTGAATCCCAGGATGGCAGTCACATTCAGTAAATGTCTCCTGCACGAGCCTTAGTCAACTCCACAGTGACTGCAGTGTCCAGGGACCGTCTCCTCTTATGTCTCCTTACAGTTTGGCCTAACACAGTTGCTGATGTCTTCTTTGCCCTGTCCTGGGTTCGTGTCCCTGCTGTTTGTTTTTTTCCCGTCTTCGATATTTTTTAACCCAGAAAGCTCAAACATGCCATACACAGCCTCTGGGACCTCTGTCAGATAAGACACCCATTAAAGGTAAATCTAAATAGAAACTGGTAAAGCCTCTGCAGCTGTAATCAACAGACAAAACAGGTTTAACTGATAGTACTGATGATGCCAATATAGCTAAAAAGCGAAAATGCAAACTCACCACTATTTTCCTCCATTTACCTGTCAGCAATTACAGTAGTGAACATGAAGTGAGACAGGACACAGTGAAGGAGAGTTTGAAATACCTTCTTCTCTTGTGTAAAAAAAGCCAGATCTGCCCAACACTGTCCGTACTCCCACCTACCATAAGTGCCTATGTCTACCCCCACCACGAGCAACACAGCTCTCCACACTTCCTTATTTGGAAAATCCTGCCTCTGGAAGGGAAGACAGTGTTAATTTGGTCTGCAGAAAGCCTGAACCATTGCAGTTATGAGAGCAGTGTACAACAAGGGCAAAGAGACACCTGCTACCTTTGCAGTAATCAACATTTCAAATCTATCACATGCCTCGAATTAACTGAAAAGCAATCATTTTTCAAGCACTTAATACAAACCATATGCAGAAATTAGACATAGCTCTGATTGATGATGATTTTTCTGATCAAATGGTTATTTGTGACAGTTTCAAATTTGATGAAATAAATTCATTTCAGTAAACTCCAATTTTTTTGTTGACAAAACTGAAGAGCATTCCCTTGGCAATTCTCCTACCACAGAAATCCCACCTAACCCTGTATTTGAATATCGTCTTATTGGCACAGTCAGCCCCAGGGAATGCCTCTGCTGCAGTTACTGAGGGGATTATATGGCACAGAAATGTTCACATTAACTCTGAGCTAGCAGGGGTAAAGGGGACTGTGCAGTTGATGGGACACCCATTAACAGAGCACAGTCAGGTAAGGTATTACACAACACAGCACAACTGTGCAGTTCAACTTCTCCTTCCCTCTCCCCTCAACCAAATCAAGCTTGATCCAGTCTTACAGCCAGCTGTCAGTCCTGTGACAGCCACAGAGGGCTCAGAGAGAACTAATTTAGTCTCATCAGTAGAAAATATTTAAAGAAAAGAGCTCATTCCTAAGTCAGCAGTTAGAGATAAGGCACAGAACAATTCACTTGGAATTGCCCTAAAAACATGTGATCATTCCCTGAGAAAAGCCCTATTCTCAGCAAATTACCATGAGGCAGTGCAAGCACAGGCACACTGGCACATTAGGTATGTTATTGACTGACTCCACATATGGGGCTCATGTGCTCAGAGCTCTTGCAGGTGGATCTATCAAAGAACCAGCCCAAGACCTCAAGCCAGCATCTGAAATCTTCTGAACACATCTCCTGGGGGCTTACATGGGCTTTTTCAGTGCTCTGGTGCAGACTTGAGCTCTCATACCTTATCATTGACCATGTGGAAAAAGGGGAACACAGTTTGGGAATGGGATGCTGCCACTTCCACCTTGAGATGCACCCTTGATCCTCTCTATGAGACTGGGGGAAACAGTGTCCCATGGGAGCAGGCCAGCAGAGGAGAGAAAATGGTCCTTCCTTACCTGCTGAAGGATCACCTACATGAGAGTTGTTTAGTGAAGTGCCAGTCACCTTCCCCAGCTGGGGAGGCAGCTGCAATACAACCGTCACACACTGAGTGCACCCCTTGATTCGGGCACACACTTCACTGCCACACTCTTCAGAGGCAATCCAAAGTGAATTAGTATTTTGGAGGCTGTTTGTGGTGTTACAGGAGGAATTCACATAGTTCCTCCAAAAGAAATAATCTCAAAATAGTTTTGCTTAGTGCTGATGAGAAGATACTGGTATTCAATTGCATGTGGTTTCTATGTATTAAAAAAAGACATGCAGTCTCATTAATCTGCTTTAACTGTGAGCCATTTTTCTTTCACTTTTAATATTCTCAAGCCTAGGGAGTGCCAAGGGGAATACAGGACAGGCTGACTACAGAGGAGTAATTTCCTCTGAAATCATCCTCATGTGTCTGTCAGGAATTCGTAAAACAACTGCAATAAATCCTGAATTTTTAATATGGTTCACAAGTTCAGAGACAAAAAAAATCAGTGCTCAGACAGCTGGGATTGTGGTAGTTACCTACGATGTTAGGGTACACATGTTTTTGTAAAAGGAAATCAAACAGGAAACTGTATTGGAAAAAAGCATGATCAAATACAGTCAGAAGACAAAGAATGACTGCTGGAAAGCAGAGGAAGATGGGTCAGTAGAAATGAGTGTGAAGGGTCAGGAGAGAAAAATGAGCTTCCTGCCTGATTCCTTATTGTTCTACATGGCAGCCAAAGAGATGGGTCTATATTTGCCAACACCATACAAGTAATGTAACAGTTCACAAACAATGGAGCATAAGCTGTTGTATTAACTCAAAAATCCAGATAGACAAATCCTTGGTTTTCAACACAGCTAATAAGACAGATGTTGTGGTTTTAGTTAGCTCTCATAAGCCAAGTGAAGAATTTTCTCCCTTCCCCCCTGGTTATCAAGATAAGCACTTCAGAGTACAAAAGACCTAGCCCCATGGCTGATGGCTGGACATTAGTCTCCTAGGAGACAAGGCAGATAAGGACTTGCACTTTACTTTTTTCTCTTGTCTCCTGGGCAAGGAAGTGGGAGGGGTTGGGAGGGGCTACGGTGTGTGGCTGGGGCTGGGGTGTGTGTGGGGGCTGGGGCTGGGGACGGCAGGACACATTGTTGTTGGAGAAGCTCAAGCTCGTTGCTGTCTCTTTTTGCCCTGAGCCATTCCCAGCTGCAGTTTTTTGCCTGAGGTGGATTCTAACTAGTTGAAGATCGTGAGTTTTCTTCAATTGGGAGAACTTTCTGGTTTATTGCTATTTTTTTTTTTTATTTTATTTCCTTTCCCTCCCCCCCGCCCCTCCCCCCCTTTCCCAGTGTGGGAAGGGAAGGGGAATCGAGGTGTTTTTTTTGTTTTGGGTTTTTCTCCGATATATCCTGGGGGGTGTTGTTTTTTCCCCTTCCCCCAACCCACGTGGTGGCAACCAGGGATCTCACAGCGCCACCTGGTGAATGGTACTGGACATTACAAATTTTGCTCCTCCAGTGATCCAACAGCGCCACCTGGTGACTACAATAGGACATTACAAGTTTTGCATCTCCAGTGACCCGACGGCGTCACCTGCTGACGGTGGTTGGAACTGCACCAAAGGGTGCAAAAATTGAACTGTTTAATTTTCCTTTTGCCAGTTTATCGGTTTTGTTCTTGAAGGGGATTATTGGTGGGTATAGGAGTATTGCTTGGTTGTTTTACTTGGGTTTTTTTCCATGTTTCTGTTAATACACACATACCTTTTAATAAAGGGCTGTTATTTTTTTCCCTTTTCCATAATTTGTTTTCCTTCAATCAGAGCCTCTTAATTTTGGATTTATAATTGCTTAGAAAGAGAAGTTTGGGTCTTTTCTCCTAACCCATCCTCAGCAAAAGACCCTTGTCTCATTTAAACCGGGACAACAGATTTCTTTAGATGGCCTTGCTATCCATAGATCACTGACTGGGAACTGATGGTATGGACTGAAATCTCCCTCATGGTCCCCGCAGCCTCAGGAATGAAGCACACAAGGTATATGAGGAGGAATGGCTGCTGCACTGCATGTGTTTCTCAGCTGTAGTTGTGGCCCCACTGAAGCTGGAGTGTTGAACCTAACACATAACATCAACATGGTAAAATAGATGCAAGGAAACACAGTCAGGAATACCTGACTTATTATAGGAATACCCTGTACCATCTGAGGAAAACAGATATGCATATGGACATTGATACACATGCACACTGAGAGATGCGCTGGGTCAGAAATTACTTCCAGAGCTAAGGTGGAGTCAAGACTGGAGTGTGAGGAATAAAAAGGAAGCATGAAGGTCAGCTGGAGGTGAGGAAAAGAGCAGAAAGAAGATATAATTCAAAAACTGCAATAGACCTTATGCTGTCCTACCACAATGGACAAAACAGTGAGGTCTACCTTCACCAAGTCCAAGACAGCCCAGTCCTGCAGGCAGGAGGCCAAACTGCTGTGAAGGGAAGATGATTTGAAAGTCAAGGAGAGACAAGAGACAGTGTGCATTGCAAGCAGATGAAATAGAGGTTCCCTACTGTCAACTTTGACAGCAAAAAACCTATGATGAAAATAGGGAAATCTCAATGGGGTTCATATGTGTCCACTTGTTGCAAATTGTCTATGGTCCTACTAGAGTCAATGGTGGTCTAGTCGGTGTAGTCAGGGGCAACTAATTAATGCAGAGGGCTAATTAATCTGATAAGAAGCAAGCTTTTGCTTTAGGATGAGACAAATCATGATGGTGACTTTTTTGACTAGGTTTCTATTGACTAAAAGAGCTCTAGGGTCATTTGCTGACATGTACATGCTGTACATGTACAACTATGTGAGTCCAGCTGTCTATCCCTAAAGTGAAGAACAGCAAGGAAAAGTCAGTGAAAACAGCAAATACTGGCCATTACATGCAACAGTGTTCCAGGAAATAAACATGATTTCCTGGACCTCTAAAAGGCAAGCACGCTCCTTTAGGTTTCCAGGAAATGTTTTCTGGGCTCTTCTAATGGCAAGACCATCAGTCAGTTGGTGATGAGTTTTGAGAGAGTGTCTCCATGAGCAGCTGACAGTTCAATTTCCTCACACAGTGCTTGCTCATGTAGACAGTGTGTACAGGCAGGCAGTGGTTTCTGATACTCTTGGAGGCCTCTAATGCGGTTTTGTTAAGCTGGTCTTGAGATGTTCTGTTTGTGACCAGGAACTCAGACCCAACTTCTGCTGTGTTCTGAGATGGCCAGTACAGCTCTTTCTTGATGCATTGCCTGGCTGTTCTGCCAGGGTATGATAATCTCTCTTCTTAGCTAAATCCGTAATTATACAATTTTGCAAACTTCTTAATACTGACCAAAACTCTGGCCTTACAGCTTCAGGGAATCTCTTGTACGTGCAAAACTTATTATTGCACTAAAGCATTTCTCAGAAAGAAATGAGAGCTTGTCTTACAGTGTAGCAGCTTGGCATTAGGGAATAGAGAGATATGCAAGACCGTAAGACCTGCTAATAGATCTTCAAAGCATGGGGGGAAGAACAGCTACAGGCATTCAAATGTTGGTAACATACATGCTACCTAGAGGTCCAAGATCTGAGCTTAGGCCACTTCCTTCCTTACATCAGAATACTTCTGCTAGTGAAGCTGGCTTTCTTCAACACTAGGCTAGAAGGGGAGATAACAGTTTAGTGTTTTAAGGATGGTCAGGAAGCCTGGTCTTTTGTTAGGCAATGAGTCATTGGGATATCTGATTAACCACTGATTAACCACTATCTCAAATACACACCAAGGCCAGACAGTGGTCACAGGAACTCAGACAGTACAGCCCATGAGAATCAGCCCCTCCTAAGCCCATCCTGAAAGAATAATTATGCAATTGCCCCTGTTCCAGAACCCACTAAGGCTTTCAACAGAAGAATGTTGCTCTGCTCTGCTCTGCAAACCAAGGGGGATTGTTGCCAAAAGGACTTATTATGGAATGCTGGAGTGCACTAGATCTCATAGGCCTTAGCAAACAGCTACAATGCAAATGCATCTCCATAAAGGGCCTCACTGTAGAGAGGATGTCCTTGCAGGTCACAATTGCATCTTTGGCTGCTAAAGGGAGCCCTTTGATTAGAGATTGGCTAGGTCATCCTGAAACTAATGTAGAAGAGCTTGGCAAGTAAAGACCTACACAAAAAACCTGCATTTTGAGATAGGAGATATGGAAAGCCTGAGTAGGAGTATGTCTGGAAAGGATATACTGGAAGGATATACTTGGAAAACCAAGGAGAGCTTGTTTTTTGTGTGTGTGCATATAGACTTGACCTTGTATTTAGACTTTGTATGTTGGTACCTTGATGTGATGTAGCAGTTTGGTTAGCTGTTTTCAAATGTGAGTCATATGAAGGGGCAAATAAGAAAAAAAGAGGAAGAAGTACTGCCCCACTAACTGTGGGGTAGAAGACAGCAACCAGGTCTGCCCAGCAGTTTTCTCTGGGTGGGATTTGCACTGCTGTGCACTGTGAAAGCTGTCACAGGAAGGTCTCTCTGCTGTGTAGAAACACATTGCCAGCAACCACCCCCCTGCACAGCTCATTCATCTGCACTCAAATCAATGCTCGCACTTAGCCTACAGATAGCTCACATCCATCACAGCACTGACAGTACCTGTGGCATCAACAGAGGCAATTAAGTGGCATAGGCTGTTGCACAAAATAAAACAAAAATGGTGCAAAACATGGAATTAGTATGTAGGAGCTAATACAGAGATGGGTTAAGTGCTACTTTGATTTTCTATTCTTTACACATACAGAAATACATGAAAGCATATGCACATATGAAGTGTACTATGCAGATATTGAATTGTTATCAGAACTTGTTGAATGGTGCAGATAGTGCACAACCCCAGAAGAATGACAGCCAAGGATAATTATTTATTATATTCTAAGAACAACACATTGATTCTTGTAATTCCTTTTGCATGCCATGGATTTTAGTGGGACTTGGAACCAGTTTAGCTGTAAAGCAATAATTGCAAACTCTCTCACAAGCATTTACCATGGATCTGAGGAAAACTCCCTTGTGTGCCTCAAATGCCCACTTTCTGTGAGAGGACCTGGAACTGAGAGCTGCTGTTGGGTGCTCACAGCCAGAAGGATGGCTCAGGGATGGCTTCCACACACTGCTCACCCAAGATTTCCAGGTGGTTGGTTGCCTGAGTACCTGCAAACTGGTAGGCTGCTGATAAACTGGCTGATTTCTGATGAAAACAGGAGTTTGATACTGAAGTGAAAGATGAGGCAAATGTGTGTAATGACAGGAATTTCTGCAGCAGCAAAAGGTAAATTTATCTTTCTGCATAATTTCAGGAGACTGGGAAAATCTAGTTTCTTCACATAGAGTATGGATGTCCAAATTATAATTAAAAAGCCAATCAAACACTATTCTTTTAAAATTTTCATGGCTTCTGAGGCCTGTATCTTGATTTTGGAGGTTTTTTCTAGTGACTTCAGAATCTTGACTCTTTCATTTGTCTCTATGAAGTTGAGCTTAGGACACTTGAGCTCCTATGCAATAGGCACATACCCATTCCTGATTGCAGGGGCATTGAAAACATCAGCCCAAGAACAATTTTCTTTGCAGGACAGCGTACTTTTCTTCATCTGTTTGTAAAAACAGAAGGTGGACTTACAAAAACCACCTCTCCACAACAAAATTGGTGTACATGCAAAGAAGTAAACAGGATGGCTTAGAGGAATAGTAATGATTGGGCATTCAAAGTGCAAGTTGTTTTTAATTGATTGGAAATGATTACAATTGCAGCAATACTTCAGGGTGGTCTGTGGATTCTTTTCAGTTTGGTGGTCTTCCATTTAATAGTCTGAGAAGCACTACATCTGCTGGTTTAGAGTCTCAGAGGGTCAGCAAGTCACTGCTGTCACCATGAGTGGGTAAGGAAGAAGTGTCCTTGAGCTGCATGAGAGAAGACAAGGAGGCTGCTCACAGAGAAACTGCAACCCACTTAGGTGGAGTTTGACTAAGTGCTATTTTATTAATTGGCTTTGTAATGTCTATTTTATGTTCCTCCTATCTTGAAGTTATAAGGTAGAACCTCAGGTTTCCAGATAGAAGCTTGGATTTTAAATAGTTCCATGTTTGTACGAGAAAGAACCATAAAATTATGATGTCCAGCTAACATTGCCCTTTTTAATGCCAAATGCAGCTGGCAAAATAATTTTATCTCTAAAAATACCATGGATCTGTCCTTTGCCAAGCATTTGCTGTATTTTGCTGCCATTTATGTGATACCTTTCTTTTTCTAACTAAGGCTATTAAAGATAGCCATGAATGCATCAAGTAACCCTACTGCCATCACAACTTGCTGTCTTATGTGGCATTAGCATTCCTTTCAGTGCAAAGTTTAGTTTAATTTTATATTTTGTTTCAAGACTGTATGCATTTACCATAGTGGCAGCCCAGTCTGATTAATTTTATATTTATGGTCCAGAAAAAATATCATAAACATATGTGATAATTTCAGAAGGACAGGTGATAAGACGTGGACTCATCTTCCATCTCCTCTGCACCATTCATGAAAACTCACCCCAGTTCAAGCATCACATGTACTTCCTTGCAGATTCCACCTTTGCCCTTTTCCACTAACTTTTCCACGAACTTCCTGATCTTTTGTGATCTCTCCCCATTCTGGCTCAATCACTCCGATAATGTCAGTCTGGAGAAAGTCCTTTCCTAGATCTGTACAGGCTTCTTACCAGTCTGGGAAGTAGTTCTGAGAGGATGCCAACACCTCTTGTTGTCTGCTTGCTTGATCCAAATATTCCTGCTGAACACAGTTAATAGCCAGCTGCCAGACACACTCTGACTGGATGTAAGTGGATTAATCCATGTATACTGAGGGTAAATCTGCACATTGTTTTCCAACTTTTAGCATCCAATTTTATTACTAGTGTTACAAAGTCATCAATGTAGTTAAATCCTTTTTTTGTATCTCTTTGCTCCCAGCGCCGTGATTGTCTCGCACTCTGCAGTGATTCTCCTCAATATGAACGTATGGACACTACTTTGCACTTTAAAAGGACATAATGGTCTTCCCCATGTTTCCAGACTTCCTCTTAATATCTAATGAAGGACACTAGACACTGATGAAGGACAGAGGAAAGAGGATGAAGGAGAAGAGATTAGACAATAAGGAATTAAAAGCAGGAGTCTGCTAGTTTGAAAGAGAGTTGCAATCAGGTGTTGAAGGAAGAATTAACAGAGAAATGGAATTAGGAAGAGAAAAAGAGAGTAGCAAATGGGAGGTAAAGAGAGTGTTTAGTAGACCAAAAGATAAATTAGACACCCTGATACATCTTCCTGCTGGAGGAAGAAAGATATGTTCCCAAGAAAGAGAGAAAGCGTGAAAGCTTGCAGTAAGTCTGACACACAAAAGAAATAAGGGAAGCAGGTGGGGGAGAAGAGTTTGTGGGGAAAAAAGCTATCCAGTAACAAGGAGTCCCATCTGTGTTAGAGATGTACTTTCTGTTAAAGGAGAGCTGTATATTTTCTGTAACCTAAGCATTTTTAGAAACACTACGAAAGAAAGAGAAAAGCTATGAAAGAGAAGCACAAAAAGTACTGGCCTGTTTGTCTTAAATAAAATATCCTTCAATTAATTGTTTACAGGAAGGTTATTCACCCACCTTGTGAAAGGGAATGTTAAATACTTTGGATGCCATTCTTGATCTAGAGTCTATCCATGTTGATTTTGAATGCCAGGGATTGTGCCAGATGAGTGCTCCCTGCTCTGTGTTCCACGCTGGGGGCTGCAGGTCACACTGCCCTCTCCACCTGGAAACACAAGTCAGCACCTGAGTCTAGTGGTGAGGACAAACATTTTAGGACATGTCTGGGTCCTTTAATTCCAAGACCTGTTTAGTAAAATGAGCAGGTGTGCTGACAGCTTACCTAATCCAATTGTACTGCTGATGTCTGCAGAGGTAATCCATCTGGAGTGCTGCTTCCCTGGATAATGGCTGCTACAGCCTGGCTTATCAAGACAAACGTTTAAAGAGAATCCCCAGGGAAAAGTGACCCTATCTTTGAATTCCTGCCAGCTTTCACTCACTTAAGGTAGTGCACATATGCCTCCTTAATTGAGAAGAAAATCTGATTTTGAAATTGCCATGGAACTTGACAAATGTGCCCATTGTGTACAAAGGGCCATGTGAATGCAGAATAAAAATTAGGGTTCACAGAAGCAGAACACATCACCTGATCTCCCCATTTTGCAGTGAGTACCAACTTCATAAAGTATTGGCAGCTCCTTGCTGCAGTTACAACTGCAGTGTGGAGTACCTAAGTCTGCCATCTGCAGCTCAAATATAGCTTATAGTCGCTTGTTTCACTGTTGGAATTGCTTTTTGGTTTGGCTGCTTGCAGTCTTCTCCAAAGCAAAAGAAGGAATAGAACTGCCAAAGGTAAGCAAAGTGGTTCAACCAGCAGAGGATGGAAAAGCTTAACTGGGCGAGTAAGCTCAATGAATGCTACCAAAGGTTTCTGGCACCGGGATGTCTTCTGCTGTGGAAGCAGGTGCTATCAGCTGATAGAGGAATTGCAGCAGCAACACGAGCTTTATCTGCAGAACCATGTTGACACTTAGTTTGCCTGCATGCCCTGTCTCCCCTCTATCAAGGGACGAGGGACCAGTTCACCTGCTTTTACCTATTTTTAGCTGCTGTCAAATACAGCAGAGCACCACAAAGTGATCTGTGAAAACACACTCTCCAAGCAAGCCACCACACTAGTGAGTGAGTTAACACCACCTCCTAACTAAATTATCCTGCACCTGCAGGACAACAGAGGGAGTCTTCTTACATCCTTCCAGATTCCTGATGTAGCACCACATCCCAACACATCCTCTTCTGGGTACAAGAACTTCACTGTGAGAGTTTTCTCAGGCAAGTCAAAGGACATTTCCACCAGCTAACAGGCCTTCCTGGCACTGTGCAATGCTCCAGACAGAAGTGCACCATTTATCTTCATTTGTACAGTAATATGGTTGGTTTCCTATTATTCTGAAGTTCATACTGATGATTCTACTTCTATACTCAGATCTGCTTTTGTCCCTCAGGAAATTTTGGTCTTCTCTGAAAATGACTGCTTCATACAGTGGGGTTTTAATTCTCCATTTCATTTGCGTTAGCATGGTAAAAAGTGGCTGCAGCAAATCAGAAAATTTAGTCTGTGTCTTAATGTCTTTTCTTTATCTCCTTCTACCTGGACAGATTGCTTATCATGATATCTATTATCACCTCCACTTCTCATTACCACTTGCTGACAGTAGCCAATTTGAAATCTTATTCAGATAAGTCTGTTCCCTCTCCCACACTAAGCTCACTGTGAACTACGATGGGTTCATTTCTCTGAGTTCAGCACTCAAAAAGGAATGGTACATTTGGCAAGAGAAATCCCCACCATCACACCCTTATCCATCACCTTTCTAAATCATTTCTTCCCACATCTTAAGAAAAGTCTACCATTCTGGAGTCACCCTCACCTGGAAAATGGTCTCTACCCTCCTATTTGCTGCATTCTGCATGATTCCCCATCAATCTATCTCCTAATAAACCACTTCTGTCTGTCCCCGGTTGTGCACCTGCACATGCTTTCTCCTGGACTATTGCAAGACCTATTAGTATAGTTTCAGGTCTATATTCCTCGCTTGAAAGACCTCTGTTGGCTTCCTACCAGCTACAAAATCACCCTAATCATCCCTAAGTCCCTTAATGGGGCTAATGGTGGTATCTGTGGACATTGCTGTAGTCACTCTGACTGATCTCCACGCTGTGGCTCTCAGACCTCAGACCAACTGAGCCATAACCCAGGACCTTCTTTCCTATTACAGGGTTCACTGCTGCTGTCACACCAGCTAAAAACAGGATTGTTTTTTATGCTATTATACACCTCCCCTATTAACACATCACCTCTTTCAAAATTACAGCTCTGGATTGCTCCAGTCTATTTTGCTTACAGCCTCCCAGCCTGTGCCCCATGCTGTGCCTTTACTCCTACCAAAGCATTCCCTAGTTTATGGTCCCATAGCTCCTCTGATTTTATACTGCTACACTTTACAACGTTTTCCCTTGCTACAATTATTGTGCTTCCTAAGCTTTTGTATGTACAATGCCTTATAAAAATAAATTGAACCTCTGCTCTTGTTACTATTTTCTACCCATAGGGGAAAGTAATTCATTTGCTTGAGGAAAGGGGTGTGGAGAAGGCACCAGCACGAGGTCAAAGCTCCTCAAACCTAAAACAGATTACACTTTGCTGAAAGGCAGACAGGATAAAATGTTTCTCCAAGCACTTTTCCAGACATTTGGAGATTAAAGTTAGAAATAAAATTGGTTTGTATGTATTTCCCTTCAGTTTGTGACACTTTATCAAATACAGTAATTTTCAAAAATGTCTCAATAATAAATCAGAAATAAAAATTCAGAGAAACCTATGAATCTTCACTTATTTTTCAAAGATGCTTTTAACTGGATATCATCCCACTGATATGCATGATCTGTCTCTGCATGGATATTCATTACTGCTTTATCTGCCTCACGTGCCTTTTAATAAACATATTAAAGTGTCAGCTAGATTCATTGCACCTCTGGAAGGAAGCAATTTTGCATCCTTCACTTAAAAACTAGTTTTGAAACGTCCTAAAGCAATTATTCCTCAGTGAATCACAACAGACAGCTTGGTATTGTTAGAGAAGAAGTGCCTAAGGGTAGTGCTCTTGCCTTTTCCTCAGGAACCAGAAAAACAGCAATGGCACACTCACAACTCTAACCCCTCTGCTCTCTATGTCTCAGCCCAAAGAAACTCTGCTTTTACGGTGATGTCCTCAAAACGTGCAAAAAGACATTTTCAAAGGGCAGTTACATAAGAATGCAGGAGTGTATGAAGATAGTTAATAGCCAAACCTACATAAATTTTTACTCTGAATCTTACAGCATTTTATTTCTCAAAAAATAAATTATTTATGACACTTTTTCACATCAGTTGCTCATAATGTAATCCTTTCAGGAGGCATTACATCAGTCACTGCTCTCCTCTCTCACAGTAGGAATTGTGCACAACTTCATTTGCAGTTTGTATTAATTACAGGAGAGGGCAGTAAAAAAAGTAATTACAATGCATCGCCAATTGGAAGATTCCTTCAACTTTTATTCCTTCCCAGTCTGGCTTTACGGAGGCTGTAGCACACCAAAGTCAGACTGGGCTTTGAGGCAGAAAAACTATGAGATCTGGGCCAACATAAAATTTCAGTATCTTCAGGTAAATTAAAAGGTTTGGGTTGCATTCAATATGAACAGGAATGATTATTTAATTATGTATTATTTAATTATTACTTAATTATGCTAAATATTATTAAAAATGCTAATTCTATAGTTCTATATTTCCTTTCACTTTCTCCAGTAAAATATTTTGGGAGCACTGCAGAATTTTGGAAGTCACAAGGGGAGATCAATCCATCAGCACTGGAGACTTTGTTCAACATGAAAACAGTATGGGGGGATCATGCCACCATACCGAAAAGATGTGGGATCATCTGTGCGGATCTGAGGATCTGAGTACTCAGGAGGTGACTCTCTTCCTCCCCCCACCTCATTCCCTTTTGTTTGTGGGGCACTCAGTCCTTCAGGCTGAGAAGCAGAGGAGAGGATGTATCAGTAGATGCCCTTGGGTTTCTGGGTGAACAGCCCAGGCAGCTGCTGGAGGCTGCAGAAGGGCACACTGTGGCTGTGCTGGGGGCTGCTCACCTCTGGGAACTACAACAGGTTTTAAGGAGCCTGTGAGAGAAATCCTTCAGAAGGGACAATTCTGAAGGTTACAGCCTGTAACAGTACTAAATGCATTTTTCTTTTAATTATTAGCTTTCCTAAATCTACATGAAATACGGGAGATGGTTTGTTGCTAGAGGATATTTTTCTTGTTAAATCCTCTGTACAAAGGTTAACAAAAGGTGACTTCTGGGGATCATAAGACCATACCTGCAAGTAGCTGGAAAAATTGCTATGTGCATTTCTGTTCAGAACCTTTAAGATACAAATTCTGCTGCAAGTGCACAAAGCTTCAGTAATGAGATTGATGCAAAACCCCGTGAAAACCTGGACCACCAAAACTGGAGTTTAGAGCCTTTTTTATGTCCAAGGAATAACTCAAAGAATTTGAACCGCTTATGTGATTTCATTATTATTTGTGCCTGTACCTTCATTATTTATTTTCCTCAATGCAGAGATCACATTCAGAGAGATAAAGACAAAAATCTAGTTCTACTACTCATTTCCATGAGAGTTAATAGCCCAGCTACTTCAGAAGAAATGACACATAGCTCATCAAGCCTGAATTTGGTTCACAAAATATAAAGTGAAATATGCTTATGCAAAACAAAATACCATAAAAGTCTTAAAGGATGAAATCTCACAGTCAAGGAACCCACAACAGAAGCAAAAACTGAACAGGAGAAATTCTAACTCTGCTACCACAAGATTTCACAATTTTTTATAAGAAGTGTGGGTAAAGTGATTTATTTCTTTAAGCGGGTTGTTTCTTTACTTAAACCTCCCCAGTCCTCAGCGATAAGCCTGCTGCAAATAACACGAGTGAGGGTGTGCAGATACTATTAAAAATGCTGCAAAAATGGAAAGGATTTTCCTCTCAACAGACCTCAAGTTCTTCATTTAATTTTTGGTAATACTGCGTTTATTAAATTATTTTCCCTAACTTCAAAGTTAATTCCAAAAGGAATTGAGGATGGAAAGAACTACTTAAAGAACAAAGTGAGTAAGCCTACTTTACATTAACCTGCAAATTGAGACAGACAACCAACAATTTGAGAGAGAAGAAGCAACCTTGAAGATCCACTTATGAACATAACGTGGTTTCCAAGAAATGGATGCTATGAAAAATTAGTACAAAACAGAGGGAAAAGGAGGGAACTTCCCTGAAATATTACTGGGGTGAATATGTCCACCATTCTTGAGCAGTGTCCTTTTCTTCCTGACTTGGTTTTGTGCTATGTAGGTGTGAGTTGGAAATACTAAGTGGATTTAAACTTAGTTTAATTAAATCCTGTTCCTGTCAATCTGTCTCCTCTTGAATAAATTACATCATGATATTTTTAATCAAGGCAAAGCCAGAGCAGCTCAGCCCATGGGATCAAAAACCTGGCTGTGCCCTTTTCATCATTGCCTGGCTCTTGTTTCAACTATGAATATTTTGAAAAGTAGTTTGCCTGAATGGCACTGCAAAGCTTCCCACCACCTTAACAGGAGTCCAGTTTTGCAAAACGAGGACAAGATTATGATCAGTGGAGAGTAATTTGCAAGAAACTTTCCCTTTCCATCACCTCTTGCTCACAGCTGCCTACAGTTACAGTGTACGTCTGCCAGGCATGAATTCATGCTCCAGGATGCTCTGGGTCATTGCTGTGAAGCTGCAAAGGGTCTGCTTTATTAAGCACATCCTCTGCCCAGATTTCCACTGACACAGCATCGTTCTATCCTACCAGCACACAAGACACTTTTTTTATACATCCGCTGAGCATCAGACGAGCGCAAGGTACATCCCGTGTACTTTTTGCAGGCATCTGATTCTCTTACTGGTACTGTGCAAAACAGAATCAGTTCTAGACCAGATCATATCAAGCACTGTTTCTAGTTTTATTAACCTGGGTCCCAAATCTTCAGTGGCCCTTGGTCTCATACAGCTCTTGTCCTCCTGACCATACTTGCACAGACCATATTCAGCCCTAATTAGGGTTTGGATTAGGAACTTGGCAGTGAAATGATTTATATATAGGCCATCACTTATTAATGCACCCAATCTCCAGTGATACAGAGGAGGCAGGAGACATGAATCTTCAGAATGCAAATTTTAACAGGCAAATAAAAAAGGCAATTGTTCTGTGGCAGTACTTGGGGAGGTGCTGGTATGCACCCTTGGAGTGCTGATAGGGTGTAAAGGCATTATGTATGGGCCAGTCCTATTTCAACCAATGGTAAAATAAGAAAAAAACCTAAAAGTGTTATGTTACCTTATTAAAAAGTAAGTCACTGGCAAAGAGTGTTACTCTTTGGCTTGTGAAAATGTCATCATCTATGAACTCTGTGATTTAGCCATTTTGAGGTGATATTCAGTAAAGATGTTGACAGTAGTGGGAATATAATCTGAATGGTTTCCTTTGTTATAGGCAGAAAAAGCACCTATGAAAAGTATGTGGGAGTGTTCAAGGATTTAACAGTGAAACTAGGTAGTTGTTCACTAGTCTTTCACTAGTAAGAGAATCAAGGCAAAAATATTTAACCACTACATTCTTTTGGTGCCTTTTATTTAGTTATCCTGGAGCACTTTGCAAAGCAGATTTAGCAGCCAAAGAAGTTGAGTTGCTTCATATTCAGTGTTACAAGGTCAATCACTCAGGGCAAGCCAGGGACAGGATCCCAGCAATTCTGACCCTGGGGTCTGCTCCGAACCTATGGAGTTCAGATTCATCAGGGTAAATATAGTGCAGCGTAAGTCAGTGAAAGCATTAACTATCAGATGGAATTTCACATGCATTGAGAAGAGAAATGTCCAATCCTGGTTGTTTTATCATAAACTATTATTTAAAATGCCAATTAATATTTAAAGAGACAATTAATTCTATTTTGTTTGGATATGGTGATGTCACAATTCAGATACCAACAAGCCTCTCCTATAATTCATTTTGTACATTACCTTTTCATTCCTACTGAAAAACAGTCTTTACCCCATATTGGTTTGAAACACTATCTACATTGACTTTATTGATCTAGTTCTTAGCTTGAAAAATGCTTCCACTATGTCCCCTGGAAGACTCTTTAATAAAAAGAAACACAGCTCCTTTAACTTTTCTTTATAGCCTATTTTGCAGAGCTACTGCAATCTTTGTTGACCTGGCCTGTACCCGCTCCAAGGTAATAATAACCTACTGATGTGTGCAGGGACGGATGTAGTGCTCAGTATTTGAAATAGTGCTTGACAAGTGTCTCATACAAAAAAACATTACTTTTTTTTGTAGTTTGTCTTTTATCGATACAACATTAGGTGTATTTTTCTTTCTGAAGCATTTGTTGGCATGAAAAGTCCAATTATTGTTTTCATACAAGCTCCTCTATTGTTTGATTGTTCCATTTAGCACCTATTTCCTGGGCTGTTTCCTTGATCTTGGACTAATTATTTTACAGAATTCTACACTGAATATCCATTATCGTCTGCTGGTCTAATCCACCTAATGATCCATGTCCTCTAGAAGCAGATTGCATTATTCCTTATTGTTTGCTCTGCTTCTGGCTTTATCATCTCTCCCTTTGTAGACTGAGGACGTGGCTTCAGCTCTTGGCTACTGAAGAGGGCAGTGACAGCACAGGTTTAAGCAGATGTCAGGAAAGGTTACCTCCAGAGGTAATAGTATTATCCCCTAGCACAACTCAGCATAGCCTAAAAACCGCCTGAAATGAGAGCAGGCACTATGGACACTCACAGCTACAGTTACTTGAATCAATGGATTTAACAGAATCATGGGGAGTGGTGTTTCATATCCATGCTCTAAATGGTGCCAGAGGCACCCACTTCATGCCTATATGCTACCAATGATTTCTCCTACCAAGACTGACTTGATGGCAATTTTATACTGTTTTCAAGGTGTAAAGTAGTTAAGTGCTGTCGAGACCAAGCCCTTGTTTTAAAATACGTCTTTTGATTATTTTGATGTAAAATTGTTGAATGCATGAATCAGGGCCCTTAAAACTGACTCAGAGCTACTCCAACTGTAACACTGGTGAAACAGTAAATAATTGTTCAGGATCAGAATGTCACCTTTATTTCTGTTTTAAAAGACTACAGGCCCACAGTAAGCAGAAATAAGTTGGAATTTTGAAAAGAACTGATGTTCAAGCTCGGATTTATTGTCTGACAGAGCTGCTCATCCTCACTACTTCTCCTGTGGAGATAGTTCCAGTGAACACACTGCCCACCAGACTCCTGACTGAATTAGAAAAACCTACTGAATAGGAAAAATACTTTTTCTTACAAGATGAAATCTTGTCTACTCACGCATAGAAGTCACTGAAAGTATTCATAATGTCTTCAAAATACAAGTTCACAGCAATAAAGTTTCTGGGAGGTTGATGTTAGTCACTGGAAAGAGTTTCTTTAGAAAGGTGCCTCGATTTCCATGTATTTTCAGAAATAGATACCTACTTTGTTTTCTTTTGCATCAATAAGCATTAAGGGGTCTATATTTGGTTTCCTACAAATAGGCTGTAAAATACTCTAAGGTATCAGAAACATGGGGGCAAACATAGGCAAGACCCTTGGGAGACCCTTCTGAGATAGCAGTGGGAGGTGCAATCGTATTCTTCAGGTGATGTTAAAAAGTCCACAACAGCCAGGTATGGACAACTGAGCTGAGCCCTGAATAGAGCTCTGGGATGTGTACCAAAGCCTGCCCTAGCACCATGGGGAGATACTTTGAAGAAATCACCTGTGGTAGTAAAACACCCTAAAAAATGGTGAACAGTGACAAAGAAGGGCAGAGGGATGGGGAGAAGGTGTTGTAAATGGCAACTTGGTTATCTCTACAATGACTATGTTAGGTGTTATTTTTGCAAAACCACAACACCAGTGAAGCATCACACGCTGCCAGCCCACCCATTGCACAATTAATATTTTTTTTTTATAAGCTATGATTTATAAGATCTCTTAAAAGGAAGGAAAATATATCCATTGCACATTCAACTGCCTGAGAGGGTAAAGCACTGATAAGAAATCAATGTTGCATAGAGGCTCTACAGGGAGAGCACGTCCTGGTCCCAGACGAGCCTGACGACGTTTGCATTCTCACAGAGAAGAGCTAATCAAAGCTGTGACACGGTTAAGTTCCCCTAAATTAGAAGATAAGGAGGAAGGGGAACTGAAGTCCCCAGGAAATTATTTGATACTTCATTTACACTCAAGAGGCAACCCAACAACTGTCACTGTCAGAGGGGGGACAGAAATGCAAGAGAGAGGCTGATTCCTTAAGATAACACTGAAGGAGCAGAGCACTGCTGATTTGTTTCCTCAGCTTCTATGCCCCAGAGAAATCTCACAATGACAAGTACATTGGAAGTTGCTTTTGTTGTTTATTGTTTCTCTCTCAGAACTTGATTTGTAATCAGGAATTTAACCTTCTCTTTTCCACATAGCTTGTTTCATAACTAAACCTACTGAGCTTCTGAAGTTGAGGTAAACCTGGCAAAGCCGTGCACGTGTTACTTCAGAGGCGATGAATCGAGGGAGAGTGTAGCTTGCAGGCACTCATTGAAGGGGAGCAGGTCTGCAAATTCAGAAAATTGGATATTTTGCTCACCATCTGGAAAGTTTGCCTTTGGGAGCTTGGAGCAGCATGCACTACAAGGAGAGAACTACCACTGGCAGGGTGATACCAGTGAGGCATATGAGGAATCACAACAGCAACTCTCAAACCCTGCAACTGCTTTAGCCAGTCTGCGGCTGAAATTCATTTGAGTTCAATTTCTTGCCAGCCAATCATCATCTGCATTTGTCTAATGGTAAGAAGACATCTATTATCAAGTTCTTGTGAATATAAGTGTGGATTGATCAAGTCCTCCTGTAGCCTCATCTTTGCTAATTACACAGATTTGGGATGTTGGGGCCTTCCAGGCTAAAGCATGTCTTCTACTTTCACTGCTGTTCTGATCTTTATGTGAACCATTTGTAATTCATTAATATCCTTCATTAACTGAGGAATCTGCATTACACTTAGCAGTGTGTAATGACTGACAAATACTCTGACTTGTTTTTCTTCTGCATATGCATCCCAAATCCCATCTACAGAGAATTTCCTATAATTCACATGGGATGTAGATTATTTATAACTTCAATTTGTAAAATTAAATGTAGTACTAAATTAAATAATGTACAGAAATTAAGTAATATTGTGTAAATCATACTAATATACCTTTAAAATCAAAATACAAGTACAAGTTCTCCTTTTTATTTTTCAGATGTGTGTTGAAGGTTGTTCCAGATCCCATAAGAAACTGTTATCTGGACTTAATGCTTTGTCTGTCTCAGGTATATCCAACTACTACATTATTAGAGTGTATAATTCTCTGAGTGGGGCTTTCAAAGATCTCTGGAAGTGATCCTAGGATAATGGCTTTATGGAGGATTCCTGTTTCTTTTGTTGGCATAATGCAGTTAATGCTGCTAGTCCTACAAATCAAATGGAGTGACATTACACTTCAACTTTCATATTTTAGTGCCCTCGAGGTTTTTATTCAGTTTTACCTTGGGATGATACTATTTCTTATTTGTCAGGACAGATATGAAATTTTATGGCATCCATGGAAAAGAGATACCGCACATTTATTTTTTCTCTCTGGTGTTAAGACATGTAACAAGAATAGATAAGAAATCAAATGCTCAGATGGTTTAGATGCAAAATGAAAATGCTAACCCTTGTGTGTAGATTTGTCATGAAAAAAGGTGGAATGTTTAGAGACTGATCCAGCCTGTGAAAAGGTGTCTCTTTTTCACTTTCAGTATTATTTATGAGACTTATAATTATTGGATTGAACAAAGCCTGTTCAGTGATACAGTATTGTGTAGAGATTATGAAAAGCAGGCACAAAGCTTGAATGCGCAAGTCCTTCAGCAAGGAGAGGTTGTTCTGCTAGTGGTAGATGGCAGCTTCTATCCCCCCATCCTGGGGGACTACAACTTCTGGGGAGGTGCAAACCACTCCACAATCGTCTTAGTTTACCTGCCCCCTCAGAAACAAATAATGCTTGCAGAGGTTCAGGGAGGCATCTAGACAGCCACTGAAACAGAGGTACTCTAACTTCCCATGCATGAGGGCTCTGGAAAAGCAGAGAAAATTCACCCAGGGATGCAGATTTAAGATGGCTGCAGAGGATGAGCTAATCTCCTGCCTGGGAGCTGGTCCCTGCTTTTGTATCAGTGAGTCTTAAAACCTACAGCTGAGTTTCATCTAACACTTCAAAGTTCAGGGCAGTCACTGTGACTGTGCTGGAGTTGTACCAAAGTGGCATTGAGAACCTACTCTAATGTCCACAGTCATTCTGGCATTGTCTTCCTTCCAAAGAGAAAGAAATTAGTAGCTTCTTAGGAAAAAAAGGCTTTTTCAGTCTAGCACTTAAATTACTTCTGACTAGCTAATATTATTATGTTTTGCTTTCATGTGATATGTAGGAACTAAGAACAATCTCTCTTTTTTTGGTGACTTGTCTATCTTTGAACAGTTGCAGCAGGAATTTTTGCTTCTTTTGGACTCTTACAAAGGAGGAGTTTTTAGGGTTTTACCTTGCTTTGATATAGTTATGTATTAAAAATAGTTATGTGTTTAAAAGAAGATAAAAAATCTGTAACAATTTTGTTTCAGGAGTCACACTATACAAAGCAAAAGTAAGGAGTAACTAGAAGAGGTTCAGTAACCTTCTCAGACAAGATGAAATACTTAAACATCATATAATTCAAGGAACAGGAACATACTTCACACTGAGAAAAGACGATCTATCCACTGAATTACTGTAGGAAGCATTTAAACCTCTGCTTGAGGGACAAATAATGCCATACACTGTCCATGTAAAAGACACAGTTGACAAAAAGACTTGAAAGTAATCTTTCTGCAGGCAGATTTCTGTGTGATCTTCCTTGCTCTGCTCCTCTGGACAACTGAAAAAAACCGCAAAAAAACCCCCCAAAAAACCAGATTAAAAAACCCCCACGGGTGGGGAGAAAAGGTTTTGCTCATATAAATTTTTCTTGGATTCAAAGACTCATTTATGTAGAAAGGCAGCTCAGCTTGCTCCTAAATGCAATTTCTGTGGGCAGCATTAAGTCTGGTAAACATCTGTTTTTACAGTCCTTTTTCTGTCCTGTGTCCTGGAGGTGACAGCATGTGAGCTGCTGAGTCCTGGATCCACAGAGCTCTGCAGTCATGAACCACCTTCATCCCACATTCAGGCTTTTGGGTGAGGCAAATGGCCCACATTTGATGTAGCAGCTGTGTCTTAGGAGAGGTAAGCAGGATGTTTATCACGGTGAAAATTGGGACCCACCAGTGGAGGTTCAGGATTTCTGCTTCCTCCTGAAAGGTAAATCCTAGGTAAGTCACAACCTGATGACGCTGGACAGTGGTCTGCTGACAACCACCAGACCATGAACTGCTTCTGAGGTGTCTGCCTCAGTGACAGAGAAAAGTGAGTCTATTGTTGGTCTACCAAAACTTGCTACACTGGCTCTGTACCTTCCTTGGAAATGTTTATGGGTCTGCAAGCTGGAAAAGGCTGAGGCTCTATGTGTGGCTCTGCTTGGAAAGTGGTGACTGTTCTGCTACAGCACTACTGAGAAAACTATCTCAGGAATGTGCTTCATTCACCCCGTGCAGGTAGCAGCAAGCATGGATTCCCCAGCATGCAGCAATTCGAGATCCAGCGGAGAAATATGTGAGAGTGAGAAGGGAATCAGCCAGTTCTCCAGGTGGCAAAGAGAATGTGATGCATAATTACTGAGCGGTGACAGGTTCAGAGGCACAGCTCACTCCTCCTGCAGACCTAAGGGATAGCTCAAGTTCTGCTTATTATGAGAAGCCTGCAGGCTCCCCGTCCTCCCCCAGCTTCCCAGCTGCTCTTTCCCAGGATGGTGCCACTGTCACTTACTGGCTGCCACAGAGGCAGCATAGGATGTGCCACTATGGCTCAGGGTGTAAAGCCACCAAGGTGCGTGTGTGAGACCAACTGTGTCCCGAGGTGAGGACATCCACTCTTCAGGAAATGATTTTGCTGAGCACTCAGATGGCTGGGAGGAAGTTTTCTAGCAGGAAAAGGATACAGAAAGCTGTAAAAGCATGAAAACGGCCTAGAATAAGGAAAAGCAAAAAAACTCCAACAAACCAACCTACCACCCTCCCAAATAAGAAACAAAAACAAAACAACTAACAAAAACCAAAAACAAAACAAAAACAAACCAAAAAGCAAGCAAGCAAACAAACAAACAAACAAGAACCCAAAGCAGCAGGTCAGGGTCAGGCTCCCCTGCAATGCACACCACTGAATACAGAAGAGGGACCAGCAGCCGCAGTGAAGCTGTCAGCTGGGTCAGGTTTGGCAAACAGAAGGGACAAGGTGTTACCTAGGGCAACAAAACATCCCTAGCTGCTTATGAAGGTGGCTGCATCTTTGTGGCAGGTCTGAGAGTCTGCCTGCAGCAATGGCCCTCCCTGGCTGGCAGCTGTGGAGGGCGAACTGATGCTGCCAGGCAGGTCATCAGCCCCCTAGGCGGGGCCAGGGCTGAGAGCACCGCGGTGCTCAGCACTGCTGCCCTTTGAACCAACTCAGAGGTGCCAGAATGCATTAGATAAACATCTTCATTCAATTTAAGCAAAATAATTTATTCATAAATGTCTCATGAGAAAGGAAGGCACACCTGATTTAATATTTTATGTAGCTGATGTGATTTGCAAAGGATTTGCAACTGACAGGTTGGTAAACAACCTTTTTAAAACCCCTACAGGAGAAGTGGGCAAATGGTTGGATTTAAACTTCTGCGGAGAACATTTGGAACCCAGACACTGACATGTCTCTTCCTCTTAACAACAACATAATATGTTTACAATTTTGTAGAATGTATAGAAAAAGAATAAAAAGTTAGAAGCTGTTTTCTCTACAAATGCAATTTTGCTGAAATGTGTTGAAAGATGTCATCAATTTCAATTACATTTAAAAGAAAAAATCAAAAATTCAAGGCTGAGATGGAATCTTCCTTATGCTTAATTCCTTACAATTATCTTTGCTGCTGATATACTTAGATGTTTATATTACATGTTTACTATTTTTTCTTAATTCATTTTGTGCAAATGAGGTAGTTCAAAAAGGTCATATCAGCATTTATGAACGGAATATTCTGTAATTTCAAAATTTTCACTTTTGTTACCCCTGGGCATAAAAATCAATCCCATCACCAGTACTGACCTTGGTGGTTGTGGATTACACTCTGCATCCACAACTGTGCAACACAAAGCATAAGCAGAGAATGTAGTAAGGTCGAGAGGAAATCCTATTGTGGGACTTCACAGTTCCTTTTTCCTTGTCATGCATCCGGCATTCCTGGGAGCAGACTGAAGGAGACAAAAATCTAAGTGAGTTCTGTACAAAAGAGGCTGTCTACAAATAATTGGCAGTGATTTGCAGTGAGGACTTTAATTCCAAGTCTGTCTCTTTTATAGAGTAGTTGGGATTTAATTATACTTGTTGCAAAGCTTTCCCAGCATTCTTGAGATTACTGAGCACATACTTAAAGCAGCAAACACTGCAAACTTTATAGACCTCGGAAAAGTGGAAGTGCTGTTTAAAACTGCTGTGGCATTTTTTAATCATGCTAAATGGATGGCCAGCAAATCATGGGTCAGTCAATGTAACAGTGATTCCTAGCAAAGGAATGGGAAATGGGGTTTTGTCAGATTAGTGTGTCAGAGTGAGAGTTCCATTCAGCCTTTGACCTCCTATTGTGTTGTGTTTTGATTTAAAAATTAACACTGTCCAATATCAATATTGTAAGTACTAAGTGGATTAAAAATTAAGTGTTATGTTTTATGGGGTATTTCTTAAGCAGAATGTTTAATAGAAGGTACCTCTGAAAAGTTCTGCAGTGATGAGTGCTTGGCCTAGTATTGGTCTTCCTTTTTTTTTTTGGTTGGTTGGGTTTTTGTTTTGTTTTGGTGGTTTTTTGTTTGTTTGTTTGTTTTTTAGAAAGTCTGCAAAACTTCACACAGTAGTAGAATAGTAAATCATGATGAGATTTCTGGATTGCTTTATAAACTGAGTACATATCGCAGGGGTGGGGGGGAACCAACAAAACCAACAACAAACAAACCAACCCTATTGCAGCCAGTGACAAGATTCTGGCTGCTTTTGACAGAGATGAGGTTCTACACGACTTGTTTTAACAGAGTCAGACAAAGGTTAACCTACTCCTACACAGAGATTGCAGTTGTGCCTGTGAACACTGGGACAATGCATTAGGATAAACAGGACTGAAGATATTCATAGGTCATGATAGGTCAATCAGCTGAACAAAAGCACTGATGATCAGACTCCTGCTGCAGGGCTGCACTGGGAAGGAAGAACATTTTAGCCTTTCTGAGATGGAGTCCCAGGCCTGAGCAGGTCCTGGAGCATACACCATGTTACCAAACAGCTCAGCTGGTCCTGGGCCAGATGCTTCATGCTTTCTGTCATTCATTCTGTATTTCCTAGTTAATGATGCTGTGAGCCAGCCTAGATGTTTCTTCCACCTCAAAAGTCAAAGTACTATTTATAAATTGGCAAAGGTTCAAAAGTGAGACAGGCGAGTAATCCAACATCTGGGAAGTGCATATTACAGTGATCTGTATCTTTGGCATCTCTGGCAGCTTGTCTTTTTCAAAGAGCAAGAAGTAACTTGATCAAGGTCTTTATGTGGGAAGAAGATACCATCTGATATATTGCACTTCTCACATCCATTAGACAAACGTGCAACAAAATCTAATACCTGGGAGCTGAATGTAGACAGATAATTACCATTCTATGATATTCTAAATCTTCTTTGGGGTCTTGTCACAGGCTGTCCTAGACACTTTTCTGGACAAGTAAATCTGCAAAACAGACCTCACATTTCAGTGTAGCATCTTGATTTCAAGACCCACATTTAGCTTCTGACAAGTTACCGTCCTTAGCTCTGGGGCCCCTCAGGGCAGGCAGAGTAAGGAGCACTGGAAAGGAAACAACCACATTATTTTTTTACTCCGAATTGTTTTCATTTATGAGCTATAACATTTGACACAGCCAAAGCCTGAGGGCAGCCTCCCTCTTCTGGGTCTCCCCATCCCAGGCACACCAACCCTTTACATCTCCTTGGGGGTGGCATTTCCTGTGGTAAGGGAGGGACAAAGGTGCTGTAGGCTGAAAGTCAGCACCACCTCTGGCCTCTGCCCACCATGGACCTCTGCAAAGAGCCATCCTCCATGGCCCTATGCTAAAAATCTTCATGGTATAGCAGGGAAGAGCTGCATGATGCTGAGGGCCCTTGACCACCTTCTCCCATCTTCTCCATCCCTGGTGTCTGGCAAGGACCAAGGCAGTGCTGTCAGGACGGGGCCTCCAGCCCATGATGACTTCTACTGGTCTTTCATAAGACCAAATGGGATTTGTAGTTTGCCAAGGGGAGCTCCCAAACTGCGAGATGTTTTCCTAAATACGTAACCTAAAGACCAAGTTTTTGGTGTGGAGGCAAGGCGTTCTGGGTGAAATTGTTACAACCTGTGTTTTGCAAATGAGTCTATTGTAGTAATTTCTCAAAAAGACACATTATGAATCAAAAATCAATTTACATGCTGAGAAATTCATTTTGAGTAATAGTATCAAGGGAAAAAAACCAAACCAGAAGTGCTCTGTTGCAATATTTTCAAAATTAAATGGTCTTGGTTTTGTTATCTAATACTGTTTCATTCTAAAATTGATCTGTGTTTAGTGTTAATAAATGGTAAAAATGTGTGAAAAGCGAGTAATGTATCTGACTGGATATTAGTTTTCCCTAATTTATTTTCAGTTTGGCCACCAAACAGAAAAATCAATTATTCTCACAACTCTATTCAGTATAAATAACTGCCTCTCTCCTAATACACTGCTCTACACCGTTTTCTCCTCTGTTATGGAGATTCTTACTTTTACCAGCTATATTAACTTGTGGTTTTCCCCAGATGATGACTTCTGACATTTTCATTCACATAATTTCCCCTTAAATTTTTCTGCTATTAGTTGTGATTATAATGAGTTAGTCTCTCCTGTAAGTTTCATTAATGTAATGTTTATTGCCTCCTACAGATAATGAAGCTACTAATTAAAATTGTATCCAACAATGATCCACTGGGTATGTGGCTAAATATTGCTCCAATGTTGGTTTTGATTGTTTTCATTGTCTTTCAAAAGGTTTTCAGTACACATTGTAATGAGCCCATCCAAGTAATTTAGAAAATTTTGGAAAAGATACTATAAAATACATTATCACGTTCTTCAACAGAATCAGAATGCTATCCCCCTTCCCCTCTATTGCCACCTAGCTGGCCAGCACTATGTTGGATAAAGCGTATACTGTGTGAACTCCCACTGTTTACGCTCTTTGGTTTCATTAGCCTGTTCTTGTTAGTGGCCATCTTCATCTATTTTGCCCATCATTGTACACACTTATTTTATGCAGAATGTGTAAAATTGCCTTTTTCCTACTGCGAAAGTCTTGATACTTTTTTTCAGAGCTATTCAAGTGTTGGCTCTACTTAACAGCTGTTTACCTTGGTACCACCATTAAGATGAAAAATTAGTTTAGAGACATTTTTGGGGCCAAAGATGATTTCTGCAGTACATGTGAAGTAAACATTTATTCAAATGACTGCCTGGGGCTAAAAACAAGGAGACATTCCAGAAGTCTGTTAGAATCAGGGGAAGGACCAAAAGACTACATAAAGTGTTCTTTTATTTCTCAGTGGAAAGAGAAAATTTATAATGGATGACATGAGTGCTGAAACTTGGTGGGATTGTTTTTTGCTTCCTCGTGGGTATTAAATCTGATCATATGGTTAATGCCATTATCTTCACTATAAAGAGGTAAAACTCCAGGTGTGGGATTGGAATAGGTTTAAGACCACAAAGATGGGTTTGCTGATCAGGGAAGACCGTGCAAACTACTGAGGGAATGGCAAATCTTACAAGACAAGAGGCTGAGACAATATCACGGTGTACATGGGAGATGACAAGTTTAGAATATTAGGAAGATTATAAAAGACAAATGTAGAGTCTGTGTTTAGAAAGGGATGACAGAGGAGTATGAACGGGGAGCATACAACTGAAGAAGTTACAAATCAGTAAGCTTTAATTCCTAGAGTAATATGGGAACGAACAATGGGTTTTTTTTGAATACATGGAAGATAAAACCAAGATGAGTAACACCTAAGATGGATTTATCAAGGAAAGATCTTGTAAAATTTAATTTATTCTGCTCTAATACAGGATAACTTGCATTAGTAGATAAAGGCAAAGATACAGGTACCCTATATCTTGACTCCTTTAAGGCTTTTAATGCCCTCTTAAGTAATATTTTCATATCCAGACGAGAAAACCTTGTTTAGGTGAAGCTCCTGGAAGGTGAATACATAGGTAGGTGGCAAGGAACACTAAAAGAGCAGCTACTCATAGCTCACCAAGATATTGAATGTCTGTATCTTTACCAGTTCCACAGCAGTCTGCCTTGGGTTTGGTGTTACTCAATACTCTTATTAATGGCTTGAACAGTGACATAGGTTATATGCTTATTAAGTCACTAGATTATATTAACCTAAGTGAGCTGCAAGCACTCTGGAGACTAAAGCATTTAAGTACTTAAGCTGTGCCCAGGTTAGTATAACTTGCTTGTCATCAAGGCTAATTAATCACATTAGCATCTTGCTAATGTGACCATACTGCTTGGGGTAGCTGTGATATCCCTGAATGGCACTGCATTATGCCACAGAGATTCTCTCAAAGAGAGAAATTCCATACTTTCTCCATTTAATCGCCTTCCACAGTCTGCTCCAGGTCAAGATGCTGATTTACTGGTGGGTCACTTAGGTACATTTAAACATTTTACCAAAAATCCTCCTGGAAACAGCAGACTTAGTTGTGGCATGTTGTGTAATGCTCACTTTATGCTGGAATATCATCTTGCACAGCATCAAAATCACTCACTGCAGCTCCCAAGCCTCCCTTGCAGATTCCTCTATCTGAGTATTGATCAGGCCCTGTGTGTTAGAAAGGTCTGCATAGTCCCTAGTATCTACACTAGAGGAGTGGTAATTTTCCTGCTTTACATGAAAATATATTAGATTGCAGGAGGACTATGATTCTAGCAGATCAATGCCAGAGGAGTTAATATCACCTACTTTTGCCTCCCTGCTGTACAGGTCTAAAATTAGAAGCAAGCAGAAACACTGTGCAGCATCCTAATTGGCTTGTCGCTAGGGTAAAGTAACTGGCCAGCTTCTGACTTACTGGAGATCAGAAGGTCCTCTTGCTACATCCTTGATGGTCTGTTGCTTAACCTCTCAGGAAAAAATATTTGGAAATAAATGTAATATATATTTAAATAGATTAGAATGTTAATCTATTTAAAGCATCATTTTTTAAGCCGGTGTGAGGTAAAATATTTTTAGTCATTCTCCACTGTGAAAAAAATTACCTGAAAACATTGTAAGTCACATCCTGACTGCAGTAATTTTACCTTGTTAAAGGCAAAGAAGGGGACTTCACCACTGGCAGGTACAATTTTTGAGAGCCTCATCAAAGTTATGTTTAGCATCATGTAGTCCTTATTCAAATGACTGAATATTCATGGTAGTAAAGTTACAGCCACCTACACGATGCTTGGGGCTCCAGAAAGAAAAACTAAAATGCATCTTGTTGGCAGAAGAGTTTATGTACTTATCTTGGACTGGGCTGGTCCAGAGAAAAACAAGTCCTTCTTTATATGAATTCCAGTCTAGGAGACATAACTTAACTACACTTTGGTTATATGAAAAACGTGTCTAGACACCAGCCTTAACTGTATGGCTTTCTTTGAAGATGTAGAGTATATTGCCTGCAACACAGTATGTCACAGCACCTTTTGTATTAAATCTACCGATCCTCTGGCAAAGCTGCTGCAGCAAGACAGGCAAGATTTCTGTCATTTCGGGAGTCTCTGCTGGTGTCTCTGAACGGCACAACACAGCAAGCCACCTGCAAGCTCTGTCTGGGTTAATTAGCAGCACTGATAAGCAGGCTATGGTAGTGAGGCAGAGCCCTGCACTGGGTGCCTGCTGTTGGGGGTGAGATGAGATGACTCTCTCAGAAATGCCCTAGCAGCTGCACTGGGCCATGTGGAATGCCCTCGGCATTGTAAGAGAGCTTAGTGGACCTCAAGAGGAAGCATTTCTTGGTGGACTACAAAGTTTAGCTCCCAAGTGCCCTATAAAATGTTTTCTTCTAGACAATGTGTTTCAGAGTCATTCTGCAACTCCTCCAAGTTCGAGAGGCTGCAGGAAGGAAGCTGAAGCAGGTCTTAGCTGAGTCATGTGTCATGGTGCATTAAGATCTCTTCTTCCTTGCCATGGATCTTAATAACTATGTTCTCACTTTCCCTATACTTACTTCATCAGGTTCATCCCACCTGCTTTTCCCTTCAACAGCCACTGTTCATCCCGCTTTTTTGCAGGTGAACCTACCCTGGGCTCAATGAAGTCCAGTCTTCTGCTGGGAAACCTGCTACTTAAATCCCTCTCCTGTGCTTTTCTTTCTTTTCAAGGCTGGTGGGATCTTTTCTTCCTTTTAGTCTTTGCTTCCACACACAGCCCAGGTACTTCTCACTTTCCTCAAATCCTTTTCCTCTCCTGGCAGCTACTGATCCTTGCCTGACCACCACTCTCCCAAGTGCCCCAGCTGTGTATACTGAAGTGGACTTCTGTCATTTGCAGCCAAGCACGTTGGTTCAGGGTAGACTTTGGAATACATGACTTTTTTTTCTGATAATTGCACCCCATTCCTCAGTGCTTTGGGATATCGAGTCCTGCAGCCTGCTGGAGATGTGGCTCCAGCGTGGCCACACTGTGCTTTCCCAAGCTCTGCTCTGCTTTATGGATGCCCTATGGGACTCCCCCTCCGCTATCACCACCAACAGCAGGACTAAATTGAAGAGGAATGGGGCAAATCTTCTAATTTTTAAAGTAGGCCTAAATTGGACCATTTCTGGCTGAAACAGTGACTGCAGCAGCAGTTTCAGTGACACTGGTAACAGCAATTCTAGCCAGTCCTTTGCTGTGCCTCTCCCACAGTCATTAACACAACAGAAATAGAAAGAAATGCCCTTTCCTGCTACACAAGAAGGAACATTTCACCAGTGCAGATGAATCCCAGGAGAAAAGAAAGCCAAAATGTGCAGAAACTATAATAAAAAAAAAGACATAATGTAAAAGTTAATGCTTTTTGATAGACAGCAAGTGCTCACCAGTGGTGAAGCTGTGGGTTGCCACGGTGACAGAGCTGCACACTGGGGTTGCTTGAAGGCAATCACCCTGCTGCTCTGGGCAAGCACACCAGGGACTGTTTGCAGCCCTGACAGGACAAGGGAAAAACTCATCTGGACTGACGCATGCCTTAAGATGCTGCCTACCAGCACTTAGGCTGTAATCAAGCCTAAAATATGCACAGGTTATCTCAATCACCAGTGAAATGGCACAAAAAATCCTGCTTGGCCTTCAGCGTTGTCCAAGCTCCAGCTCACACTGAATGCTGGAAAACAGGGAGTAGAGAAGAACCCTTTTGCTTTTTCAGCTTCTGTTTTGGATGCCCCACGTACATGTGAGTGACACCACAGAAAGCTGGGAGGAAAGTCTCAGAGAAGTGGAGCAGTTCATGTACCCTTCACACAGCAATAGATATGAAAAACCTCCTGACAGCCTAGATCCCTCTGTCTACCAGGAAAAAAAGCCTCTGAGGCAGAGCAGCGTCTTAAGAGGGTTGTATGGGAGAAAGTGCTCAGAGGGGTTGGCAAGAGACAGTCATGTGTCTGAGCAGGGGCATCTCCCTCTCATGAAAGTTTGCCTGTGTGAGCTTGTTTTCATGTGCTGAACAGTTTTTCCCAGTTCCCTCAACTGTCACCAAAACTTATCATTCATTGTCAGACACCTTTATTGGTATTTATTCATTAACACATAACTTCCTACTACCCCATTCCGTTCTCACAGGCTTCTTTCTTTTTTGTATAAGTCTTCTTTCTTGAAAACTCCTCTCCAACCATACATTCACTCCTTCCCCCCTCTGTCTTGCTCTTAATTTCCCACCACGTGAATATCAATAAATTCCCAGATGTGCATTTCTTGCTAGATATTGCCCACGACCCAGCATCTGAATTAATCTGTTCTTCTTACCCACAGTATCTAAGCGTTTCCTGGCACAACACACAGCCTCTCCCCCCAAACTAAATATATAAACAGTTCTCAACCACTGCTCCACCACTGTAAATAACTGACAAGTTCCAAACAGAAATGTTGTGATTAGAACCATTAACCAAATAACAAGCTTTTATTTTGTGTTTTGTGTAATGATATATATATATACAAAAAATTAGCACCTCTGTGGTCGGCAGTATGGTCCAGGCCAATCTGGTACACAATTGTACTTTTAAAGGCTATATAAATTCTCTTTGAACTTGTCTATTTTTAACCACACACACACACATACAAATGTTTTTAAAAACAATATTATGGTTGGAGAATTCAGTACTGAAGAGGACGTGCCAAAAAAAGAGCTGTCTCTGCCACTTCATTTACATCCTCTTTGTTTTGCATCGCAACGCTCACATGCTAATTGGTAAACAGGATCCTGCCTTATCAGGTGCGGGAGACAACAGCTGCTGTCCAGACAGATCAGGGTGATGAGAATGCTGTTTCACCTGTTGAAGAAGCTTTTGCCGAAAATCCTAGCTTAAGACTCCGACTTTTTTAGATGAGACAAGGTGACAACCACAGGGCAGGGACCCAGCTGATTCTGAGGGAGAAAAACAGTGGAGGTACAAGAGGGTTGTTGGAGAGAAAGGAAAATCTGAGGATTAAGATGATGAAAGATGTCCTGAAGAACTGGGGCCTATCCCTGCTTCTGCTACAGAATTCTTCTGTGATGCTAGGCAAGATGCTTAAAATTTTTATAGATGAGCAGCATCTTGGTATGACTCCTTCTGAGGCCTCATTTTCAGAACTGCTGCAACCAAAATCCATGGGAGCTCTGCTTTGAGAAATGATGTCTCAGCTGCCTTTTAACTCTTCTGTCCAGAATATGCCAACCTTCTATTTCATGGAGACATTGTATTTTCTAATGCAGTGAAGCACATGTATAACTGTGGTAAGAACCATAAAAATACCTCCAGAGTCTGTCTTCAGGAATTCCCAAGAAACTTCCATACCAAAAATTGAGACTAGAGGATTCAAAGCTCTAGAGAGGGACACAATCAGAGTGATTCAGATGCCCCAAAACCCAGATGTCTAGTACCACTTCCCCATTTTCAATGCCGCTCCTCCATTTTCAATGCAGTGAACTGAAGGACTCATGGGTATCACCTAGAGCCCACATGAAATCTGTGCTCTTTTGGTGCCATAGACCAGAGAGAATATACTAGAACGACCAAAATATTGACACAGGTCTTGTTTCTCAGCTTGTCAGCAGAATCCTAGTTTCTTCCCCTCCTTCTGGCCTTTCCTGTTCTTGCCCAGACTGGCTCCCACATTTACCTATCCCTAGGGTCTGAGCCTTGTTCCCCAGCTTCTTTTCCAGTCTTAGTATTTTGTCCTCCTCAGCTTCATTGGCCCATTTCTTCTACAAACAACTTCTTTCTCCTCTCCCAGTTCCTTCCCAAGTCCCTATCTCTTCTTCCTGCAACATAATTTCCCAGGTTAATATTTCTTGGATGTGTGCACATGTACAGATCCACTACCCCTAAACCTCCTATTTAGCCCAAATTCCTTCCCCACTACCTCATCTCTTTTAGATCTCTCAGAACTTCTTGTCCAGCCTTCCCTCCAACCTCCATTCCTAAATTGTCCTGGGCCACTTCAGGCCTCCGTCCTGCCTTCTGTGTCTGGTTTGTATTGTCTCCACCTCCATGCTCCACAGCTTTTTAGAGGTCAGGGAAGAGAGGCATGCTGTACAGAGCCTTGGTGTCCAGCTAGCCTCAGCCTGAAGAAAACAGAACTGAGCACAGAAGAACCACCACTCCTCCTGGTGCTTGAGGCTGGAATAAGTTCAGTTATTCCCCGAAGGCCACATATGAGCATTCCAGTCACATGCAGCAGCTGCAGCAGGAGCATGACATGCAGCAGAGCATTTGTGGGCACCTCCACCAGCATTGGACAGAGCACACTCAGTGGAACCAAATCGCCAGGAATTTTACCTGTACTTTGCATGCTTGGACCCACTTGCCTATGAAAGAGGCAATGTGAGTATTTGGGGTCCACACTGCCTATGCTACCTGTGTCTAAGTGTACCCACACCACGTGTGCCACCCCACTACTCTCCGAGGGCAGTGCCCCTGCAGCCTGACTGCACGGAAACCGCTATCCTCGTACTCCTGCTCTTTGCCCACAGCTTTCCAAGCTGTCACTGTCCCCAGACACGAGCACGGGGGGCCTAAAACTGTCAGCGGGTGCTGCCCCTTCCTAAACACCTTTCCTGGAAACTTGGGAAGTGCTGGTGTGCCGCTGCATTGGGCTGCGCCTGCTTACTTGCAGTCGTGAGACAGAAATCAAACTTTGCCTGAAACAGAGGAAAATTTTTAAGGAATGCCAGGAGTCATTTCAACGGGAGTCTCTCTCCTTCCCCTGCTCCTCCCGGCGCTGCGGAGCGCCAGTATTTAACTGAGCGCGGCCCCTGCCGGCACCGCTCGGCAGCCGGACCGCTCAGCTCTGCCCAGCCTCGCTGGGCTCCGGCTGTGCCATCGCTTACCGCTGTGAGCTCGGGCTCAGCGCACAGGTCGGGGACTGCGAATCCGAGTGTCACTGACACAGGAACGATTATTACCAGATGCTAATTGCCCGTTAATGTATGCTAATCACTGCTGCATGCCAGCACGCTCGGCGCACCGGGAGCCAGGCCGCGGGCACTCGGCTGGAGCGGAGCTGCTCCTCTCTCTCCACGGTGTCGCCTCGCCCCGCGCCCACGCCGGGAGCCGCCACCGCGGCCCCAGGGCTGCGCCGCGCTCGCACAGCGGTGTTCTCCGCGGCTGCCATCCTCCCCTGAGGCGGGGAACAGCCCCTGGTGATTCCTGCCTCCCCCGGGCTCCAAGCTCTGCCCCGAGGAGGTTTCCTTCAGGCGGGAGACGAGCGTCTCCGGGCTCTCCCAGCGCCAGGGCAGACGCCGCCGCTCCCCCGCCGCAGGGGACCCAGCAGGTGCCGCCCCCGGCTGGAGAGGTGATGATGTTTTGTGCGGGGACGGGAACACCACACACAGGTTCTAAACTTTAAAATTCGCTGCCTGAACGCGTCTCCCTGGACGCGCTTCGCTGAGCGGCGTCGGGAGCGCCTCCACCCGGCAGCCGCTGCCCCGGCCGGGAGAGGCGCCCGCGGGCTGCGGGGCTGAGGGGAGGGTCGCGGCCGCAGCGCCCCTGCCGCACGCAGGGCTGGCCCTGCCCGCTCGGGGATAGGACACCGGCGGACCCTCGCCCCTGGCTGCCCCTCGGGAAACGGCGCCTCAGCCTTGCCCGTCCCGCCGCGGTGGCGCAGGGCGGCGGGACGCCCGCGGCGGGCGGTGTGCGGTGTGCGGTGTGCGGGTGGCGCCCGGCGGCGGAGGGCGGGCTGCGGGGCGGGCGGTGCGCGGCGGCCGGCGGCGCTGCGCTGCGCCCCGATAGGCGGCGGCGGGCGGTGTCGGTGCTGCCGCCGCTGCTGCTGGCGCTGGCGCGGAGCCGCTGAAGCCCGGCAGAGGGGCTCGCCGGCTCTCGCACGCAGCGGCGGCGGCGGAGCGCGTCGCGTCGAGCGGAGCGAGCGGGGAGGCGGCGGAGGAGGAGGAGGAGGAGGAGGAGGAGGAAGGGGAGGGGGGACCTTCTCGGAGAGGATGCCCGGAGCGGCTGCAGGGACGGCGGCGACAGGAGCAGGCTCGTCAGGAGCAGCAGCAGCGGGGATGCTCCCGGCTCAGGAGGCGGCCAAGATCTACCACACCAACTACGTGCGGAACTCGCGGGCCATCGGCGTGCTCTGGGCCATCTTCACCATCTGCTTTGCCATCGTCAACGTGGTGTGCTTCATCCAGCCGTACTGGATCGGGGACGGCGTGGACACCCCGCAGGCGGGCTACTTCGGGCTCTTCCACTACTGCATCGGCAACGGCTTCAGCCGGGAACTCACCTGCCGGGGCAGCTTCACGGACTTCTCCAGCCTGCCCTCGGGAGCCTTCAAAGCTGCATCCTTCTTCATCGGGCTCTCGATGATGCTCATCATCGCCTGCATCGTCTGCTTCATCCTCTTCTTCTTCTGCAACACAGCCACCGTCTACAAGATCTGTGCCTGGATGCAGCTGACCTCGGGTGAGTGGGGGCAGCGGCCCCGGCGCTGGGGGGCTCCGCGCCGTCCTGCCCGGCCCGGCCCGGTCCGGCCCGGCCCCGCGGGACACGGGCGGCTCCAGAGAAACTTGCGGCCCGGGCCAGGAGGGGGTAGAGGAGCTGCGGGCGGGCAGGGGTGCCCCGGCGGGGTAGGTCGGGGAGGGGATTCCGGGGGTGCCGGGACACCCCGGCAGCGTTGCAGAGCGGTGCCGGTGCTGCCCTGGGCGGCCCTGCTGCCCTCCTGAGGACCGGGCGTGGGCCGAACCGGGCTCAGACCGCAGCTCCTCGCAGCCCTCCGAGGGTGCCCGAAGGAACCGTCCGGTTTGGGTCTGTGAACCGACCCGTGAGCATCACACCGCTCCCGGGCGGGCGGGCGGCAGCGGCCGGCTATCCTCCAGCGCGTGGTCTGCTGGAAAGGTCAGGAGAAAATGGCAGTGGGGACACTTGGAGCAAGCGACGGGGGGTGAAGGCAGCTGCCAGCCTGTTGAAGGCTAGTCCCGAGCCCACGTTTCCACCTGGGCAAGGCAGAGCCCACTTCGGCTCAGTGGGAGGGGTTGGCGAGGTTTTTTACTGGCGAATTGGAAGGGCAGCCGAGGTCGTTGAATGTGGCATTCACGAGTTTTAGTTGGGGTCTGTTTTGTTTGCTCATAAGGTTTATTTCCCGCTGTATAAGAGTGTTAAGAAAAAATTAATTTCAGTTGCTAATTTTGTCTCAGAAGATCTGAATTCGTTTGACTTTCCCCAGAACATCCCGTGTCTCCCTGGGGAAAGGATATGATAAGACAGAGGGAGAACACCAGGACATCCCTTTTTGCATTTCCAGCACAGCATTCCCTCTGAGTTAGTAGAGAACTGGTGATTTGTGTGCAGCTGGGAGGATAAGGAGGAGAAAAGAATGATCTGTAGAGTTGAGATAGTAATAAAAGCAGTTTTGGCAAGACAGAAAATATCAATTCTTCCATCATTTGGGAAGAAAAAGGCTAAAATCAAAGCATACCTTTTACATATCCTCCTGATAAAACCCTGAAATTGTTAAGTTTTGGTTTGCAGGAATAAGCTGTTAGGGAAACTGAGCAAAATGTCTCCCAAATGGGCTCACAATCACTTTTTCAGTCCCTTCAATTGACCTACATTCATTTCAGTTTTCTGAGCAATAATTCTTTTGAGTTTTTTTGCTGAACAGCTTCAGCATTACTCAGTTTGCCACCTAGTCCATAAGACTTAGTGGAAATCCCTGGTTTGTATGAAACTGCTTTAACCATTTCTTTCTGTGATGCTTTTGTGTGTGTTATTATATATATGCTGTTTCTGTCACTGAAATTTCCTTATAATTTCTTTTTTTATCACTTGGGGATTGATCTTCAGTCATTTGAGGGGGGTAGATTTTTCCCCAGTTTCCGTGAGTTTGGGTTTGGGTTCCTTATTTCTTCATTGGGAATCCCCTTTGATACTGGTGGCTACTCTTGTCTATTCAGTGGCATGCCTTCTGATATGGTCTGGTTAATTGTACACAGTCATGTCACTTGGCTCCAGGCAGGGCAGACTGTTTCATCTTTGCACTGCTGATGTCTCCTCTGCTTCATTAAGGACTTCTGCTTTCAGCTGTCTCCTCTCCTTATGGCTCTGCTGCTAAAAGGTGGCATGAATATTCACTGCTTTGGTGCATTTCAGCCTATTTTGTTCACGTCCAGTATGCAGTAGGACAGCACAATTTCCAAATCCCTTGCACTTTCCAACATCAGAGATAATGATGTTCTATTTATATGGTTCCACTTCTTCCTGCCAACAGACACTAGTGCAAGGTAGATAAAATGAATCTGATTCCTTTGCTGCATTTCTCTACAGGTGAATAATAATGTTAAGAAACCACTGCATGCAGCTGACCTACTGGAGCTCAACCAGTCTGTACCATGCTGCACATGTGCAGGTGCGACACTGAAGATATGTTTTCAGGCAAAGCAACCCAGAATTTTTGTCATCTCCAAATCTAGTAGATGCACTGTTGGCATTAAAAGTTAATAAAATGAGTTTTGTATCAGCAGAAGGATCATTTCTCAGACTTGCTTCCCCCCCAAATTAAAACAGTAAGGGAGTATGTGTATAGCCAAGTGGTTATTGGTCATCTTTCCCAATTTGTATGTGAATGCCCTGGAAGAACTAGAACAATGTTGGGTGTTGAAAGAGCCTGACTTTGTTGTCTGCTGAATGTTTTACCTTAATTCAGCATTTACTTGACTGTTCACTTCTGTATTACCTAAAAAAGTTTCCTCAAAGGGAGAGAAAACTACCATAAAGTCCATATTAGTTTGGGATTCACCCCTTGAAGAAGAAAACAGTGGTGGGAAAGAAGGAAAACTTAGAGTACAATGTGCAGGACAAGACAGTTATAATGGTAGGTTTTCTATAAGCTACATGACCTACTTCTGTTACTATTTTACTGTTTTGAGAGCATAAGTAATCGACAATAGTAATATTAAGACACTTGTTTCACAAAAAACAATACAGTAATGTCATCTACATATGCAAATAGTTCTGTGTAGTACAGGAACAAAATTGAACCTGAAGTAGTAAAATAAACAATTATACGAGTATAGCTCTGATTTTGCTTGCTATTATGTACCTTCATAGTGTTAGCATTCGGTTAGATCATATAATACTTAAAACTGATGTAATTTAAATCTTCTTAGAATCAGGGTTCTGACGTGGGATCATGCTTAGTTTAGGATTGCAAATAAAATCTTAGGAACTCATTTCTTTAAAAAGAAGATTTTGATCACATTCTGTCCTGCATGAGTCATTATAAATTGTCAGCATGATATAGCTCTTGTTTTGAAGAGGTGTTTTTTAAATAAGAAAAAGATAAACAGTATGTTGGACACATGCATTTTCATTCCTTGTTGCTGTCTAATCATGTCTATGACTAGACATGTTTATGACATGATTAAGAAGAAAAATCCTAGGAAAAAAGCTATTTCCTTTGTGTATGTGAGTACAACATACATTAGATGACCTTATAATTTGGCCATGACTTAGTCTGCTTGTTTTGTTGTGTGTGCCTAATGCTGTCAGGGTACACTTGATGCTTTGAGAGCCAGTGTTGGCAGCCTCGTTCTCCATCCCCTAGACTCCCCTTCTGCAATTGCAAGATCATATGTACAAACACTTGGATGTACATTTAAATTTGAGCAGCTGCATGAACAGAAACACTTGGTGAAAACATTAGAAATTAGATATTATTGTTCTTTATTACCCCACATCCAAGGGTTGCAAGAAACCTCACAAATAGAGATAATTGTTGAGATTTATTCTTTTACAAGTTAAGTAAATTAAACACTTCAGTTCTGTCATTGTGATTTTTTCCATTATTAGACATTTGTCATTACTTTTTTCTTTACTAGGATGTTACATGTTACAAGAAAGAAGTAGAGAAAGCAAAACAAAGACATAGAAGTGTCCCATGGACAAGTAGGATGAAATCCTACAGGAAGAATCATCCCATGCCCACAGGAAGAAGACAGTCAAACATGAAACCTCTGTGCTTTGGCTAACCACAGGTCCATCTAGTCCAGTGATCTCTGACAGTGGTCTGTAACGTGGACCCACAGAAGCATCAGAGCAGCTAAAACTCACTTTACGCTCAGTACTTTCTGTTCTCCAGCACTTGTACTCTGGGATTTCCTCAGATGGATCTTGGCATTTAAAAGCTCTTGCTGATATTTGTTTTGTTGAGACTTGGGTTGCTTTTTAACCTGTGTAAACTTTCATCATTTACAGTGCCCCAGAGCAAGGAGTTCCACAGCTTAATATGTGCTGTGTGAAGATTCAGTAGTGATTTTTTTGTGTTTTAAACCTTTTGCCTGCTCATTTCATTTGATCCCCTCAGCTATCGTACTTGAAGAAGCCATGAACAGGGGACTTGTAGATGCATTCCCTGTGCTGGCTCTGATTACACCTTTGCTGTATCCCCTCAGTTACCTGTTTTTGAGACCGTTGGGTTCTTGGTCAGACCTCAGTTGTTAGGTTGTACCATATTTGTGATCATCCCTGCTGCCCTGCCTATGACCATTTCCAATCTATTGTATCTTTCAGAGGTGGTGGGACCAGAACTACACATGATATTCAAGACTGACAAACCAGCCATTCATATAGTAACTTAATAATATTCTCTCTTTCGTTCTTTGTTCCTTTCCTAGTAGTTACTAAGACTCCCTTCTTCCCTATTAGTGAACAATGGGATGATGTTTTTGCAGAACTACCTATTATAACCCTAAGATCTCAGTCCTGAAGTGGTAATAGTCACCTTGGAGCATCTAATTTTGTGTAGTTAGGTTTTTTCCCTTCAAAGAAATTTCTTCATATTTGTTTATCTACACTGACTTTAATTTGCCTTTTTATTTCCTAGTCACTCGATGTTGTCAGGTTTTTCTTCATAGTCAGCCCTTATCTTAGCTACCCTGAATGAGTATCAGCAGCAAACTTTGTCACCTCACCATTTACCCTGTTTTCCAGCTCATTTATAAATAAGTGAGTAGCTCCCAAGTTCCAGCACAGATCCCTGCAGGACTCCAGCACTGACCTCTCTCCACTTGAAAAATTGACAGTATTTTCCTACCATCTGTTTCCAATTATTTATCCTTACAAGGACATTTATTTTTATCCTCTGGGAGGTTAGGGCTTTTAAGACTGATGAATGACAGATTCATCAAATGTTTTTTGGAAATCCAAGTAGACTTTGTTAACAAAAATTCCAAAGCTACTTGTTGTTTTTTACATCTTGGGAGAACTCTAATAATTTTGTGAAAAAATTACTTAAAAGAGGTGTGTTGGTCCTATCTTACTCACTTCCTTTCATCACACAAATATGCCATGTTTGTACATGTGCTGACATACACTGTTTCCTTCACAGTTCTACCAATTTATGTGGTACAAGTGTCAGACTTTCTGTGGTTTCCCAGGCTTTCCCTGGGCTTGTTTTTAAAACTTGTTTCCTATTACTCAATTGACAATTCTTTGAAGCTATGAGAGGTTATTACATGCTACAGTTAAAGGTTCACTTAAAACAGGGAATTGTTTCAGAATGAAAAGATGGAATTCTTCATTGCAGCTGTGTGCAGTGCTGTCTGCAGGACCAGGTGACTTTTATATAAGAGTCTTAAGAGGCTTGACCTTGATGCTCTTGGAGCCTTTGTTACTGCTGTTTGTTAGATCTTGGTATAGGGGTAAATTCAAGAAAGCTAGGAAAAAACCCAGCCTAGCACCAGAGTTTGAGCAGGGTGTCTAGTGGAATCAGACAAGGATCTTGTTTGTAGTCTCAGTGACCTTAACAATTTGTTGAGAGAGTAACTTACATTTATGGCTGCTGAACTTTGCAGGTGGTACAAAAATTATTTGTTTAATAAATTGAGTTAAGGATTGCTAATTCCATTGACCTGGCTTTGAACACTCCAAGGGATGGGGCATCCACAACTTCTCTGGGCAACCTGTTCCAGTGCCTGACTACCTTCTCGGTAAATAATTTCTTGCTAACATCTGATCTAAACCTATCGTCTTTCAGTTTGAAGCCTTTCCCCCTTGTCCTTATAAGAAGTTTCTCTCCATATTTCTCGTAAGCTCCCTTCACATGCTGGAAGGCCACAATTAAGTCACCCCAAAGCCTTCTCATCTTCAGGCTGAACAATCCCAATTCTCTCAGCCTTTCCTCATAGGAGAGGTGCTCCATCCAACTGGTGGCCCTCCTCTGGACTTACTCCAACAGGTCATGTCCTTCTGTGCTGGGGGCCCCAGAGCTGGATGCAGCACTCCAGGTCAGGTCTCCACAGAGCAGAGCAGGGGGCAGAACCCAGTTTAGAGAGTTGTGGGGAACTATGTCAAAGGCTTTAAAGAAGGCCAGATAAATGACATCTGTAGCCTTGCCCTTGTCCACTGATGTAGTCACTCCATTGTAGAAGGCCACTAGTTTGGTCAGGCAGGACTTGCCCTTGGTGAAGCTGTGCTGGCTGCCCAGAGTCACCTCCCTGTTCTCCATATGCCTTCGCATAACTTGTGGGAGGATCTGTTTTATGATATTCCTAGGCACAGAGGTAAGGCTGACAGGTAGGTAGTTCCCAGGGTCCTCCTTCCTACTCTTTTTAAAGGTGAGTACAATATTGCCATTTTTTCCAGTCACCTGGGGCTTCACCTGGCTGCCGTGACTTTTTAAATATCACGGAGAGTTAGACAATTCCCTCAGGACTCAGGGATGCATCCCATCAGGTCCCGTAGACTTATGTGTATTCAGGTTCCTCAGGAGGTCATGAACCTGATCCGTACTTACAGTGGGAAGCACTGTACTTCCCCAATCCCCATTCTGCAGTACACTGGCTTGAGAGGTGTGGGAACAGAGGTTGCTGTTGAAGACTGAGGCAAAAACAAAATTGTGGAGTACCTCAGCTGTCTCCTTGTCTGTTGTTACCAGTTTTACAGAATTGCTGATTGGAGCGGTACACCTTCTTTGACCTTCTTTTTCTGGTTGTTATACCTGTAGAAGCACTTCTTGTTATTCTTTGTGTCCACTGTCAGGTTCAGTTCCAGCTTCAAAAAATATAGGAGGTGTCCTATTGATGAGAGAATTATGAAAATTATGTGTTACAGGAAACAGTTATTTAGAAGAGAAATGAGAGACTTTGGTAGATGGACATCTGCATGTCAGCTCTCACTGCAGTGCTGCACTTAAGAAGTCCAACGTCATTCCTAAATGTGTATGCAAAAAATGGGACTGCCTTTGCCCACAGTGGTTCCTATGCCTGTTCTGTCTAGGTCAAACATCTTTCAAGAATCCCTTTCAAGTATAAAGTAGAAAGGATCTCAGAACTGATTTAAATAAATGAAAGAAGAAGATCTAAAAGGATGAATTTTCTTGCTATTCAGAAGAAGATTAAAAATTGACAGATGATGGCATATGAGGACCTACAGGGGGAGATTTCAAGTCATGCAGTGCTCCTTAACTTGACAAATGCTGTGTTTGGAAGCTGAAGTTACACAAATTTGCATTAGCCATGAGGTATGTACATTTGTAACCTTCTAAGTTTCATTTTTCATTTGTTAATTGTCTTTACTAACTCACCAGAAGCAAAGGACCTTAACAAACACTGCTGCCAGCTTTTGTTGCCACTGTGTGCCCAGTTATAAAGCAGGAGGCACATCGGAGACGAAAAGGAGAGGAAGACAAGTCCAGGGACATTGAGGATGTTTTGAGCTGAGTTTCAGTACCAATGCTGACTTTAATAAGAGCATAAATACCCCGCTTACTACCCCCAGGGTGAGGTGACAGGATGTTTAGTGGTCTCTGCGCAGTAGTGGGTGTTGGTCAGACCATCAGGTAGAAAATTCTGAAAAATCAGGACCATGGTAAAATGATGATTGCCTCTGCATTTTGGGGAAATGGGATGCTGAAGCTGTACAGGCAGGCAGGGAGGAAGGAGAAAGGCTCTCCTTGCCAACAGACTGTCTCATCAAGCCTATAAGGACATCTAATTCAAGCAGGCCTGGTGCATATGCTTCTTTTTCCCAGAGAAGATCATGCTGCCAGTATGATTTTCTGTCTGTTCAGCTCCAAACAAAAGCTTCCCACTGCACTTCATAGAGATCCCCAGAGCCTCCCTCTTCCTTGCCTGGGAATGCCCCATGGCAGCCTCTGCTCTGCTGCTGTCCCAGTGGCTGTGATGAGTACTACCATTCCAGCTCAGGAAGTTCTCATGTCCTGATAGTAGTCCAAAGGTTAGCTGAGTAGGTTGGAAAGATGAACTGGAGGTTTTAGTAGGAAGTTGTGGGTGAAATGAGTGATGGGGCTGTACATGCTTTTCAGTTTCGTTACTTTGAATTAAACATTTTAGTGTATTTCATGCTTTGGCTATAAAATTGAAGGTAAAAGGTATATCTTGTGGACAATAGAATTGAGGGGAAAATGCAGTGCCCAGTGTGTCCTCTCTAAGTCATTTCTGTCCCCAAATATCCTGTGCCCACAATACCAAAAGTTCTCCCTTGCATATTGTCATCTCATGCCTTTGGTAGCTAAACTCTCCCAGTTCCTCACAGGGTCTTCATCTATGCAGTTGACAGAGGCATAGCATGTGCTATGCCTGGCAGAAAGCTGTTTGTCTTTTGGTTTGATGTCCTGAAGTTGCCATCTACATTTGTTAAAGGATAAACTATTCCTGTCTTTCCACTGGTGGGAAATTGGGATTCTTTCTGCTCTGTCCAGGAACCAGCTTTTTCACAAAACTTGCAGGAGTTCAGTATTTTGGAGACTTGTAGCATCAGTCAAATTTGGTTGAAATTGGTCATCAGGCTCAAAATCACACAGCCACATCAGTCTTGATCCCAGAGGGAACCTGTCTAAAATGTATCATGTAAAAAGTGTGTATCTTTTATTTGTATGAGTGATTTGAGATTTTGATAGCAAAACTTGGTTTTGAAGGATAAAGGTGTTTTGGGAATGGAAAAGAGATACTTTCTTTTGGTTTAGAGTGTAATAAAAATTTCAGTGTCTTATAACTCTCCCAATTGCCTTTTATGAACAACCTGGGGCTATGGTCCACGGTTTGAAAAACAATAAGATAACAGAATAGTAAGATACAGAAGGAAATGCATAAAGTTATCTGGGCAATTTAAGAACAAATTCCATTTCACTGGGAAAAAGTATATATGTGAGGGAAGCGAGAAGGGGAGAAAGAAATTGGGAGAGAATTTCGAAGAGGAGTATATCACCTATTGAAATGTGGGGAGCTGAGAACTTGGATATAGCTGGGAAAGAGAAATGGGAGTGGGGTTTGGGAAAGTGGTTGATGTCAGTGCAGCTCTACTTTCTTGCACCTGAAGGGGCATCAGTGGCATAGGATACTCAGCTGCTGCCGAGTTCTTTCAAAAATTCCATCTAAAAGTGTAATGAAGAAAATTACTATATGGCAAAATGAAGCCAGAAAGAGTGGTAACATATGGATATTTTCAGCAGTAAAAAGGCATGGAGGAAAAGGCAGCTAGATTTCAAACATGAAGGTTATTTTACTGTTTGAGAAATGAACCTTTTTAGTACTGTGGTATAAACAGCATTAGCTTTGATCTTGCAAACATAAAGACAGCAAACATATCAGAACAGAAAATCTGTGGTATGATCAGACAGTGTGGACTCAATATTTGAAAACTAACAAGATCCGGCTGTGAGGAATGGCAGGGTCACAGTACTAAGGCATCACAAAGGAAAAAATAAAAACATTTTTGCTCAGAAATGGCAAAATGAAGAAAGAGATGTGAACAAGGCTATAGCCTGGAAAGTCTGCAGAACTCGATAACATCGGTTGCTATCAGCATTGTTAAAAATGCAGTGGCAGCATGACAGTGAATAGCTAGAATATGCATTACTGTGTGGAACAGTGTGCAGCTCCCAATTACTAAGAGGGAATTATGGCTAGAATCCTTAAAAAGGGGAATATAATAGACTTCAAAATCTGTCTATTCTAAGAAAGATATTATCCATCTTCACATTGGCATTCAGAGATGCAGAAGACTTGAAACAAGCTGGCCTTAGAATGAGAAGGTCATACTTACCAGGGGAAAAGGTTCCTTTATTTTCTCCTTGAGAAGCCAGATGCAAATTTATGAATTTCATTGATTTTAAAAGGTAGCTGATGGCCTCTGTGGAGAGCCTCTTTGACACAAGCACATCATGTGTTATTTCAGAGAATATTATTCAATCAAGTAATTGAGAGTGCATCAGTAGAGAGATCTACTGAATAAACGGTTTGAAATAAATTATTACAAACAGTTGATGAGTTGTCACACATTCCACTTTCCTTATTTTTCTGGTTATCTTTCAGAAAGGAAAAGTTTATAGAGAAGAAAGCTAGGCTGGCTGTGCTTGCAAGGTCAAAGACAAATATTCTGAGTTGAGAGGTTTAGAAAAAGCTATTTGTGAAACCTTGGGAGGTTGTTTACTGCTAAAAGTCAAAAGTCACGTGCTTTACTTTGCAGAAGTTGATGGAATAAGGTGGGTGATCTCATACAATTAGTGTGGCCAGGATGTGTATTGTATTGCCGTGCTAGACTGTACCTTTGCAACCTACAATAGTTTATTTGTTGTGATGAGCTTTGTGTGCAGCAGAAGTGTGAATAAAATAGGACAAGGTCCCTTAAGATCAGGGAAGATTTTAGTAGGGAGAAGTGGGTTAGGAACAGTGTCTGCTTCTCCTGTCTGACCTTTTGCCTCTTCTTCTGGAATAGCAGGCTTCTGGAGTGGCTGCAGAAGGGTGAATGCTCCTCAGCTGTATGAAGCTTAGTCTGTTGATGGGGGCAAGAGCCTTGGAGAGGGTTGTTTTGCCCAGATGACAGTGTGTAGGCATGAAACACCTCCATAAACACCTCTGTGCCTCTTGGAGAGACATTTCCATACCGAGCCATTTCAGCTTGCCAGCGCCCAGCAGAGGGATGCAGTTGCTATGCCTGTACCTGCAAATTAAGCATGTCCAGAACCACCCTCTGCTGCAGAGTCAGCTGGCACACTGGCCAGTGTCCATTGTATTGCATTTTTTTACCTTCTGAAACTGGGTCACTGGACTCATACTGCCTGTTGGGAACCATTCCTGGCATGTCCTAACTTGCAAACTGTGCCCTGGCAATATTTTGGAAGATTGTTAGATAGAACAGACTACAACCACTCCTGTGACACATGCTGGGGGACAATTCTAACAATTTAATAGTGTAGACAGTTGAGTTTCAAAGCCTGGGAATGCTTCCTGGCACTGCTAAATTTATCTGCGTAGACACAACCAATATGTAGCCAAAGTTCAAAATAAGGAGCTCAAGAACTATCTGTGTGGGAAAGTTGAGATGACGTGGGATTTAAACTTTTAATTTAAACCCATTTATAATTTATACTATGGCAACTCAGTGCCATAGTATAAATTTCTAATTTGCTTTGTTTAAATTGACAGTAAATAATCTCTGGATGAAAAATTCACATGAAGTTAAAGTCAGCTTTGAAGCTAGACTTAGTAATGATCTTGAAAAAGAAAGGTGTTTTAACCTTTGGCAAGAGGAGGAAGTTATCAAAAACACAGAATTGAGCCACAGAAAAGTTTTTAACCTAGAGATAGTGCGAGAAAGTTACCTATGAGCCTAAAAATCATAAATGAGTCTTATCTCTGATATAGACTTCATGTTTCAAAATCAGATTTCCCACAGGTGTTTTCAGCTTGGCTAAGACTTATTTGAACACTATAGAACTGTTATGCATTGAGTGCATATACTTTAGAGATGTTCAGTGCAGTTTCTTAAAGAGTTAATTCAAAGTTTTAAGATTAGTTCCATGGGAGAAGTATTAGCCCTTCCATTAAAATTATTCATCCTTGTAGCTTTATGTTCCTCAAAGAAAGTTAATTATTACTTGGTTGCTGTGTCTAAGTATTTAACCTTCCTATTACTGATGAAGTTATATTAGAACATCATTAAAGTAAAAAGCTTGAAATTGTAATTCATGGCCATTATACTAGAAAAATATAGTCCAGAATAGTCCAAACATGCAGATGGCTTACCAGCCACAGTCACTTGTATTTAGTTCATGCCAGGCATTTGTATTTGATTGGATTCATCAGTTGGTGAGGCATCATCAGGTGGCTCACCAACAGTCATTTCCAAGCTGACACTTCACATTTGTCAGCCTTGAGGAGCGAGGTGACAGTGGTGTCATGGACTCACTGGCGCAGGATGAAAGGCTGTGCAATTGAGGATGGGTAAAAGTAAGTGGAGATATTAAAAAGCTGTTGAGTCACAGTCTTGAGTAACCTGCTGTAGGGGACCGTGCTTGAGTGGGGAGGTTGGACCATGTGATCTCCAGTGGTCCCTTCCAATCGTATCCATTCTGTGATTCCGTGAGTGAAGAGAGGACCTGAGTATACCTGTTCACCAAAGGATGGCAATGGGATGGCGGTGTAATGTAGCTGTGAAGAGGACATATGTGATTCTGGCACGTATTTGCAGCTGATTTAAGGCAATGTTGACATAATTACAGGATGCACTGTGATAGTTCTTGTGGGATTGTGGACACTGATGTCCAATTCTAACTGAGATGGCAGTAGCTGTGAAAAGGAAAACCAGTGACATTTCTTGCAAGGAGAAAACTAGGAAAACTTGATTAGTTTAATGTAGAAAGGAAGGCTGATAAGATGTCTGTGTCTGCTGACTAAATACACATGGAAGGGCTAAGAACAAGAGGGAAAAGAATTGTTTGAGCCAGTGATTTTTACTTTATTTGGTTTCCTAAACTTTTTATAAAGGTGATGCTACACGTTATGTAGCACTGTCAGAGCAAATCATAGCCTGTTGGCCTACTTTGCTTCATGACACTTTAAAAATCTCAGAAGTAGTTTATGAACCTTCTGAAATCCATATACTGTAGAGTGGAAACTAATGATTTTAAAATCGTGGCTAACAGTGGGACAAGAACAAATGTATATTATCTGGGTATAAATCACTTCAGCCTGGATATTAAAAGGTGTTTTCTAACTATTAGAGCAAGAAGGTTCTGCAGCAACTTTCTGAAGTGAGGAGATTTTGTAAAATACTCAGCTGTGCACTAGAAACAGATGAATGTCTGAAAGAGATAACAGAATGAAGTGTTTGTAACAGCATGCCTTGTTCCTCTCTCATTTCTCAAAACGAACTCATCTGGGTAAATGCTCTTTTCTATTCTACTCCCATTTGTTCTGTGTTTTAAACAGTATCACTCAGTGACTTTTAGAATTAAAAATAGATGGTGACCAAGATCCGTAGATCTGTCAAGTGGGGCTCATTCCTGCCTAACATTCTGACCAAACAAGCAAGGGTTTTTTTTAAATTCCCAGCAAAATTGTAAACATAGGCAACAACAACTGTTCCAGTAGTGTGCTTCATATTTTCCCTTTGCATTCAAAATTTTCATTTGACTTGGATATTAAATTTCCTTAAGAAAATGTAACTTATATTATCTAAATACCAGTGTTTAAAAGTGAAAGCAGTTGGAAAAGAAATCTTTAAATATTCTAAAATACCAAGGCTTCAGGAAAAACAGGTTAGAAATTACCAGTTTTATGACTAACGTAACATGCAGTTTTGGTAAGGGTGTTTCCTGGAGAAGTTGTCGTTTAATAGCTTTCCATGCACCTAATTGTTTTATGATGCCATGCTGCTATGTAAACCATCTTCCTAACTAGCTAAGAAACATGTTAGATCTCTTCATCTTGTTGTTGTGCAATTGCATGTTTAATGTTTTGTGTGAATATGCTGGTGTCAGATTTGTTGGGCGTTGAAGAAGGAGCAGGCTCATCAGGTGGTCCTTGCTCACCCAGGATGGGTAGCAGAGCAACACCAGCTTCCCTGCTCCATCCTCGCCGCCTCCTTTCTTGCCTCCCGTGGCAGAGGGGGAGAAAGGACGGAACACTTTGTCAACAGGATAAACAAGTGTTCAGTGCATCAAATGACTGTATATAAGGCACACCCTGAGCTTCAAATGAAAAACTCTTGGTCTTGTACATTTCTATGAAAGCTGGTGCCTGCAGTGGGCATACTTAAGTGTCTGTTCGGGATTTTGCACCCTTGTAGGGGCAGATCTGCAGATACAAGTATCTGAGTTTAAATTTAGTCTCACTGAATTCAGGGTGTTTCTATCTGAACTTAAGATGGTATATTTAATACCCAAGTATTAAACATATAAAATGACAATTTAATTTTAGTTGTATGGTACACTGGAGGAATTGTGCCAAGGCAAAAGTGAAGTTGTCTGGGAAATAGTAACTGCATTTTTGTTTCTTCCCAAGAGACATAGTTTCTTTTATTCCCTGGGGCTGCTTTTTCACAAATCTAGTCTGAACCAAATGCAAAGCAAACTTCTACAGACAGCTCCATTTTACTTTACACTTCATCAGGTGATGGGTAAGCATAGATTCAACGGCAGGGATATGCCAGAGAACATGCAGTGAAATGCTCAACTACACACACCTGGCTTAGCCTGTCAGGCTGCTGTAGGGTGATATGTCCATTGGCATTGGCAGACCTAACCTGGCTCTGGCAAGGCCAGTCAAGTGTTTCTTCAGTACATCCAGAAGTGTTCAGAGTTTTAAAATGTTATGTCTGTCTCTGGTAGCCAAGCCATCAAGCAGTTGCCTACATCCAGTTGTCTGTGTTTAAAATACCACAAGGATCCTGTCTGACCTCTAACTGCTTTTGCAGCTGGACACAGATCTTCTACATCTACATCTACACACAGATATCTCACAAGCAGTAGAACAGCTCAAGTGATATTAGGCACCAACACACCGGCAAGGAAATCAAACCCTGGTTCTACTCTCAACTTGCCTGTAAAATTTCTGCTTTGGTTTCTCAGTCTGGACCTGAATCCCACCCTCTGTGGTTATGAAGTTGACCTGATCTCAGGCTCTAATTAGCCCTAGCAGTGAGCTCTTCTGAGTGGAGCCACCATGTGTGGGTGGCATGGCTGTTTTGTCATGTGGACAAGCCTTCAGAGGTCCTGGCCAAGGGTCAATGCAGCCAGCTAAAACTGCTTTGTCCAGTGGACTGCAAGGGGACCATCCATGGGGCTGGCTCTAGGAGTATTTTAATTTTGGTCAGAAGCACATTTTTAAAGTTTTAAAGACATTTTAAAGTCTCTTGCAATTGTTCCAATTTAGTGTAAATTGGTTCACACTGTGGAGCAGTGTTGGCATATGCAAACTGGGTTTCTCTCCCGGATGTCCTTCAGGATTACACCTGATGCACTTCTACCACTGATGTGTCTGCCTTCCACCAGACCAGACTAGACTTGGTCCAAAGTGAAATCTCTGACGCACACATGTTCTGGATACTAGTCCTAGGCTCTGTTTCACTTTTTAGAACCACTCCGTTGCAATACATAACTTGCTAATGTATATAGGCTATGCTCTTATACATTGGATTTCATTAAATTAGGCTTGCTTGTGTCTTGGATTTATAAAGTTGAGTTTATGGATGATTAAACAAATATTTTGTTCTTGATTAGCAATAATCTGTCAACCATAGTTCCTTCTTAATGTGCTTTTGCCTGGGATTAAAATAAAACTGCAGTGTCATAAATACAGGTATCAAAAATATGTTAAAAGAGTTTGAATTACCTGATGCTAAAGAAGATTAGTGGATAGTGTGTGAAGAGCTGCAAAATGCGTATTGAAAATTGCTAAAGAAAGCTGTTGTTATTTATTCCTTCCATTTATCATAGTACTAAAAGTCAGGTTCTCATAATTTAAGTAAATGCCTCAGTTCTGCTGAGCTTCAGTGATACCTGGAAGAGAGGAATAAATACAGGTAATAATGTGCACCTAGCATTATTTTCTGAAAAATTTGAATAGTCTAAAATGAAATTGAATTAGTATTTTTTATGTAAGTTCTACAGTGTCTTAGTTTTTGATGCTGTATCCTCAATAGACATTGTGATAGGTCTAATTTGTATGTGGATTTAGCCAATTGAGAATGGGAGCAAGGAAAGTCATTGTAAATGAATGCTCATTCTTTTGCACTGTAAAGTAATGTATTTAAAATGTGATTTCTCAAGCTCTTCTAGAATATATTATGGTATTATTATCCTGTTCTAGAATCTGTTAGCATCACTGAAAAACTGTCTAGTTGTTTCAACAGAATCCATCAGCTGAGTAAAGGATTTAAGCACATGCTTTGATGGACAGGAAACTCATGTTTTAAATGCTTGGCTTAATTGAAATCCAAAAAAAATCCACCCATCTGATGTTACGGATGTCAATCAAGTATTTCTTGTATACTCTTTCTCATTATTTATACAGATACGTGCGTTACAATAAATAATGGGGTAGCAGATCCCTACCAGAAAATTTAGAGGTTAACTTCTAAGGACTGTTCAGCAGTCCTGACTTAGTACTGAGCAATCTTACTCCTGCAAATAATCCCATTTTGTCTATGCCATTGGGTATTAGAAGATCTATTAATTCTTGTACCCAGATAAGCTTTTAAAGAGGAATGGCTGTATGGTCATTTGGTACATAACATTCTGCTAGCATGGAGCCACATTAGGATGCAGTGGGAGATGGTAGGGTGGGAGTTAATATGTACTTTACTACTGCAGATCTTAGTAGGAGACTTAAGTTAGCACGAGTGAAATGAATTAATTAGGCTTATAGCTAGTGTACCAAATTGTCTTGTGCTGTAAAATGTATAAGCACATATCATATAAAAAGATCTACAGCAAGAATTACCCTAGCAGCAGCTTGGAGACAGAGTTGTAAAATTAAGTATAGTATCACTCTTTAGAAAAGTAGAGTATACTCTAAGTGTTGGGTTGGTGCAGTGTGAGTCAGTGTGAGCAGGATCCAATTGCTGGCTGTCAATGTAATCACAGGCTATATGAGTGAAAGTGAAGTATTTGTGCAGTTAATATTATGAAGATAAACTGTTACCTAAGTAACCAGCCAGGTGACTGTCAGTAATGCATTTATTTTTCTTATCCACCTAAATAATATAATTAATAATAATTTTCCAAACTTCACAGTTACCCAAAGCAATGTGAAACCCTATGTTGAGGTTAATACCTTCTGTCTGTTCCTCTCTCCTTCCCTCTCTTTCCACTGAGATTTATGTTCCCACAGAATTATGTCCCTACTGAGGCTGCAAGCCCCCTGGAGCAGGGGCTGGATTTGATTTGATGTTTGAACAGAACCCAGCATAAACTGAATCCTGATTGTGGCCTCCAGCCTTGACTGCCTTGCAAATTGCAGTAGAAATAATAATTATTGTTTGAATTTTATTTGAGTGGTGTGAGTAGCATAAGCTTGATGAGCTACCCAATTTGCAACAATAGTAACTATGTACTGAGCAGAGCCTGCTGTGCGACCTTGGGTAAGTCATTTCACCTTTCTGGATTTTTCTGGCTGTAAAATGAGAGCGAGATAATTTCTTAAAAAATGCTCTACAGGCATGGACTGTTATTACTGCGAAGAGCTGATTGCATGGAGGTTCTGGTTTGCTTTGTGCAAAGTGACCCCTTACCCTTAGAAAAACTCAGAGATCTCTAGGCATCTTAGTAGTAGTCAGTGTAAACAAGGAAAAATGGTAATTACCTAGAAAAGGAAAAGGCAAAATTAAACATATTTGTGGATGTACATCACTGTGAGCAGCCATCTGTAGGACAATAAATAGTGAGATATATATATATAAACACACTGTGTTGCCATTCCAAACAACATATTCTGTGTGTTTATCTCTGCATTAATGAGGTACTCAGCTCGGTTTTGACATCTGTCACTTTGCAGTCATGGCAGTGCAGATCTGAATTTGAGAAAAAAATTCATGGGAGATTATTTTAGCCTTTCATTCCGTGCACTGGAAGTACATATGATGCAACACATTTGGCCAAACCATGTTTTCCCCTTGGATGACAAGACTGAAATGACTGCATAACATAAGCAGATGACATAGTTTGAAATGCATCAGTTCAGGAACCCAAACAGGTACTGAGGCCATCATCACCATGGGCAGACTTGAGAGGACTGCTTTCATACAGGGAGGAATGACTGACAGATAAGCAAGGTTTAGCTAATCCTATTTATTTGGTCACTTCAGCATTCAGCCAAGTGTTACACTTCCTTTTTGACTTGCGTTTTCTTTCAGAAGGGAACTGCAGCATAGCCAGATATATAGCTCATGGCTCATTTACTCACAGTGCCAGCGCGTGCCACCACAGTGATTCTCTTCTGAACTTACATGAGTGACAGATTGTTCAGACCACTGGTTCTCAGCATCCCCCGCATACTGGTATGCTGTAGAGGCTTCTGTTGGCAAGAAGTGCTGCAGGGAACAGAAGTATAGTTGATACATGAGGAGTTACCAAAGACAGTTGAGCCACATCCTGGGACCTTGCAGATGAGTGCCCTAGCTTTAAGTTCCCACAAGATTTAGCATTTCACTTTTTTCTTCTTCCTATACGTGTTTGTTCTGCTTGTTCAGCTGTGGCTGCTTTGAGTGGATAGATGATGGGATGCAGGAAAGATGGCATGCATAGAGAAGAGGATCTATTTACAGAGTGACTTGGAAGAACAGCAGCCAACACTGATTTTCTGCAACTGAGTGGAAAGAGGCAACCTCACCTTGATCAGAAGGACAAAATCTCGGAGCTTTTCAGTGCACTTCACTACAAAGCAGAATTTAGTCTGTCTCAATAAATAAGGAGGACTGTCTCCTTCACTGTTGTCTCCACTTAGTGATATATTTTTCGTATGAATGTATTTGCCCTTTTTTTAAAACAGTCTGTGAAACTGTGCTAATTCTCACATAAGGCATGCAGGTGAGAAAATGCAGGTAGCACAGAATTAGAGGAATGGGTAATTAGCCACTCTTGCACAGTCATGGTTGATGGCTGCCCAAGTGGGTTCCACTGTAACATTTTAAAAGCAAATGGGTAGTCATTTGTGGTGCACTGCTGCAAGCTAGATTCCCGGTGTCTGAAGAATAGAGAAGAACCTGCAAATTGTCTCTGAGAAATTCTCAAAGGCTGCTGATGCTGGGTATGCTCTGGTTGTCCTTTACTTGCAGCTCTGGCAAAAAAAATGATGTGAGCCTGGAAGTAAAGTGATAATAGTGAAACTCCAGGTAAATAATCCTTGCTATTGTACTACAAGTATATCTGTTTCTTCTCTAATGCTAATACCCATATGGGACGAGTTTCCTTCCAAAAAGCATGAAAGCAATAAGAAGATAAGAGTTTTCACCCAAGGCTAGTAATCTGGCAAAGATCTGGATACTATTCCTGATCTGTGAATTTTAGTGCTACCTGCAGAGATGGTGGATGGATAATTTCAGTCACAGACACTTAGAAAAATCTGACATAGGGCACTGTTCCAGGGAAGCAGTGCCAAGAAGGATAATTTTATTCTTCAGTGAGTTTTTGGGTGGTACTTACCTTATGCACTGAGAACCTTTTATAGGTTATTTCTTGAGCCACTTTTTGTCGATGAAACTTCTGCTCCACAGCCAGAGAACGCTTCTGTCTGGCGAGGGGAGAAAATCCATAGTGTTGGCAGCAGATTTTATGACATATTGGGTGATGTCATTAAGGGAGCTGTTAGCAATCTGTCTTATACGGAGCAGCTTTGACTATTCCAACGTAAGGCAAGTGATTTAATTCCATGTCTGCTCGGATTTCTCCAGTGGAATCAGTGGAGGCCCAGGAGCATTAGGAGGCACAGTATGATACTCTCCTGATTGCTTTGCTGTTATTTCCAATTTATGGCCTAAAATGCATGCCCAGAGGGGCTCATGAGGGCTTGTTACAGGGTGCTGCCCCCATTCTGTTGGGTATGGTGACTGTACAGGGTGAGCACTCTGGAATTCCAGGAATAACTGGAATGACTGTAGCATCTGACTCCGGGTTGTGCAAATGGTTGCTGACAAATGGCAGGGGAAAGAGGACTCTGCAGGAGTGTCCATGAAGAGGCACATGAGGAAGTGCTCTTCCTAGTGGAGGGCTGTACATTAACCCAGCTTGTACCCATGCCCTGAAGCTTTTTGTGACTGTTGCTTTCTATCAGCCTTTATTTCACCCACAAGTGACTTGATCTTCCCAAGAGGGGAAGGTGAAGGTATGGATGTCCCACGGGGAGGACAGCTCACTAGAAATGGAAAGAGAGCACGTTGCCTCTTCGAAAGATCCTCAGCTCTTCAGTGCAATATTCTTTTCTGTTGGATATTTGTGGTATAGGTCAAAGAGCAGAACAGCACAAAATTATCTTCAGCTGTGCTTTGGACATGCTGCATAGCACATCCAGCCTCCTCCTGCTTTTCCTGTGGGACACAGAAAGCTGGCTCTGGACTGCCATGAGAAACAAACAGGTCCTTCTTCCCATCCCTGAAGGATACATGGTGCTGTGATACTGGTGTGGGGATACAGGCTGATAGCTCCAGTTTGTTGCCAAAGGAAGTGGGTAGCAGAAGCACAGGTTGCTTCTGAAAAGGATTAGACAGTTAAGAGAGAAGACATCCAGTGATGGTTATTATATGTACTAGTCTGCACCTTTGTCACTGATTCCCCCTGTGGGGAGCAGGTTGGTGGGAGTAAGGATGGTGTGATGGGGGAAAAGCACTTCAAAGTCGTCTTGCTTCTGAATGTCTGATATTGTCTGCTGTTGAAAGTGTCATTCCAGGCTAGATGAACCTTTAGTCCCACCAAGTATATCTATTGTTGATTATTAATTGCTCCTTTGCAGGTAGGTTTAACAGAGATTATTTGTCCTTTCTGTGGGCCATGGCATATTCCAGCACTAAGTGCCAGTCAGAGCATTGCCTGGGCATCAGCATCCTAGTTGGAGTCTTGTAAGTGCTTTGGGAGACTTTTTCTCTTTATAAAATGAATTCATGGATCTACAGACTTCAGTGCCAGACAGATCCATTAGTCAGCTTTACTGGGTAACACACACCACAGAGTTCTACCAAGCAATTGCTGTACAGAGCAGAACAGTATACTAATATTGGTTCCTTTACTCTGCTAGAAACTGTAATGAGGTGCAGTGTGTATTTGCTGCCAGAGTCAGGATCATTCTTTTCCCTTCCTGGGAAATGACTACTGAGTTTATTTTCTCCAGATATCCTATGATTTTAAAAATACTGTTGTGGCTGACTTAGTAAATGGTTGTGCATAACATCTGTGAATGAGAAAGTACCCTAAAGTAGGAGCAATAACTCATAATGCACAGTTAGCATTTATATAGTGATTTTAACCAACTGTTTCAAAATATTTTGTACATAAGGATAGACATGGTTATCACTCTCCCAGTTCTCAGCAACTGAGGGCAAAATGCTTTGCTGTCTGGCAGTTTTTCTGTTCCATCAGTAGCAGAGTCCGGAAAGGAATCCAGCATCTTCCTCTGCTCTGTTGTTGTCTGGGTCTAATCAAGCTGGTACAATTCAGGCACAGCCTATTATAGGGCCTGTGGTTGTGCAAGTGGTTGATCTTGAAAGGAATGGAGGACTATTGCTTCAGTGACTCAAATGCCATGGCAGATGGCACTTCTGAAATGAGAGGGTTGTCCTCACAGTCCTCGGAGGTGGTGGGGATGATGCAGTGAGGCTGAGAGGTCAGAGGTGAGAGGCATAAGGTATGAATATACATTATATAGTAGGAATCAAGAATTGGCAGCCATGTGGACTTAGGTGCAACCGCTGATGATACTTAAATTCTCAAATCTGATCATAAACTAACCACGAGTGAACTAACCATAAGTAGTCATGAACCAAGAACCCCTAGAATCAAAAGTCTGCATGAAAATAAAACATCACAAAACCCAAATATGTTTGGGAAGGGCTAAGAGTCATACCCTTTCAGATTTGGTCTACAACTCCAAAGATTGATGTGACATTTTTGTGTGCTCATAGATCTCCAAGAACTGTCTCTTGAATAAATCACAAAAAATCTGAGATACTTGGTGAAATTCTGAGGGTGAGCAGCAATGGGGATGAAATAACAACTACCCCAGAAACTGCAGCCTAAGCTTCAGTGCTAAATAATTCCAAATGTACTTTTCTAGGATGGAAGAGCAGTCTTTAAGTCAGAACACCAGCTGGTGAGACAAAAATTGGAAATATAAGTAAAAAGACACTGGCTGAATGACAATCCTGTTTTTAAAAAAAGTTTTATTTGGAGGACAGAAAAATGGCAGAAAGGGTAAATATGCCTACAAGAAAACATAGGACAGTTAAGTGCTAGCATGTAGAGAAGTATTAAAAATTGGAAAAATACCTGTCTAAAAGAGATAAATTTGGCTATGCAATGATTGTCTGTAACAGTAAGGTTTAATACAGAAAACCAATACTTTGGGGTTTTTTAAATCTTAATTGTGTAACTTCTAATAAGCTACAAGGCTTACATTCTTATCACAAAATTCCTCTAAGCAGGAATTAAGAAAAAAGCAGAATGAGATTTTCAGTTTCCAAAAATAGTTTGCCAAGGGTGGAGGTTTTTTCCCTCCTTCTGATTGCAAGAGAATCACTCTGCAGTGTTTTACTGAAGAACAAATAGTACTGAGTAAAAGAATAATTGAAAAGTGATTTTTCATAGAATTTTCTCCCTTTCTATTCTCTATGCCAGATTTTGTTGTGCTGTCTGTATGAAATATTCACGATGGTACTGACCCCTTTCCTTGTGCAATTTGTCCAATGTTTGCTTGGCGATGTTCAGAAGTAGTGGAGCAGAAAATCCCTTGCTACAGCCAGCATTTGCTGGGATTACTCTTCACACTGGTATATGTTGAAGGAGATTCACTGGACGAAGTGATGAAATGGCTGTATGGCTTCAAGACTAGAAATCTTTTGTGAGTGTGATCCAGACAAACACCCTGGAAAGCTGTGTTCTTTTTGTTCTTTTTTTTGAAAGGCGTAAAAAACCTGAATATGTTGAGCAGTTCTTTGAAATGTGCATATTTGGGCTTCAGGTTAACAAAAGAAGTGAAGATAGTGTTGCCTTTTTGCTTCTTTTCAATACCTAGGAAGAGAACTTTGGGGTCCGACTGGGGCTCCTCATTTCCAGAAATAAAGCCAAGTATTTGCTGTTGTGGCATACTTGACCGTACTGACTTCACTGCATTGCACTGTGAAGGGCATTCTTAAACGTGGGACTTAAGTCTCAGTTAACTGAACTATTAGGATAAGTGTATACAGAAATACATGTGTCTTGCAGAGTGACTAACGGATTTGTGTTCTCTCTTTCGATAATTGGCCGATTTTCTTAGAACTCAGACTTGGTAACTCATCAGAGCAGCGACTCCTGGTTTCTGAGAAGGACGTGCTTCTCGCTGGGTATTGCCAGGGAAACTGCGATCAGAACATTTAATTACTTATTAACTTCTCCTGTCTCCATTATCACCTTTATTGTTGCCTTTTTCTCATTATGGGCAGATAACGATGGCTGACAGCAGAGCAGGTGCAACCTGCAGAGTGAGTGAGCCCCTTGGCTGCTCTGTTGCCTGTCAGATGTGTTGCAGTGGCCACCTGGCTCCGGCGCTGGCATTTTGCGAACTGGAAGCACTGGCATTACCTCTTCCAGCCTAAGTAGCTGTGTACGAGAAGCAGAGAGGACAGCATCTCAGACTCTACTTCCTTCCTGAACTTCTCTTGTGTTCTCTAGGTATCTCATGCCATTTTTATTTCTCTGTAAAATCCTTCCCAAAAAGTCTCATCTCTTTTTGGCTCTTTTCTGCCAGTTGGCCAAAAGGATTTGTGGCAAACACCCAAGGGGACAATTCTCACTGAATTCAGCAGCTGTTACAGGAACTTACTTAAGCCTGTCTGGATAAAGAATGTTTCCTGAGCAAAAGGGCAACCCTTTGGTGATGGGGGTGGTCAAGGAAGCTTTTAGTCATATGCTTGCATCTACTATTGCGCTCCTGGGATTGTAGGCAAGTAACATTCCTAATTTTGCTTCTATTACTCGTCTGAGCAGAAGAGGATGTTATTCCGGCAAATGCTCAGTGATTCCATGTAGTGGGGAGGTTGTTGAGATAACCTGATGAAACAGAAGTACGGATGGTGTCAAACATGCAGATAAGGCAGCAGGAACATGTGCATGGAGAAGAGCAGGCCTGTGATGTTGATTGCATGGAAGAGCAGCCTGGAAAGGATCTCAGCGTAAGTACACAGAGCGCAGTGCTGCGTGAGTGCAGCTGTGCTGTTCCCTTTCTGGGGCACCCATGGTATGCAGCTGGGATCTGAGCCTTGCTGTGCTGAGCCCTGTCCAAGAGGTACAGAGATCACTGTCCCCCAGAAAGTTCCATGCTCATAGCAGGCAAGGCAGGAAGGGAAGCAGTGGCAGGGAGAACAGAGATGGCTTAAGCACGACACCTAGAGAGCCAGGAACACAGTCTGTATCTCTTGATTCTTGCTCCAGTCCCAACCACTAAACTCCACTGGCCAAAAATGGTCTTGGGAGGGCTCTTTGGGCTAATGTCCATGGATTGAGCTGAGGTGTTCTTAAATAATATTCTACCAAACTTCGCTGAGAGATATTAGTGGTAGTGGCATGTCATTTGCTTTGCAGTTCTTGTTTCAAATTGCTTGGTCTCTTTCTCTAAATCATGACAGCACAGCTTGGCTCTGTGTCCAGTCCATCTCTGTAGCTATGCTCACTAGAAGTTTTTATACTGAATAGCTGCCATAAATGTACAATATCAGCTTTCCTAATGTGGTTAACTTAGTATTTTTTCATTATTTGATTCTTACAATATCAAAAGGTCTGAGTGCTTTTATGGATGGATGACTAAAGAATGTATTTTTGTGAAAAGGATCTCTTTTTTTTTTAGTTAGGAAGCGATTCTAAAAATGCCTGAAAAATCCTTAATGATATTTATTCTACTCATCTGACCTAAAAATAACTAAAGCAATTTGAGTAGGAATGAAAAAGCGCTTGCATATGAAGTTTCAGCTCTAAGTGGAAGGCAACCTACACTCAGATCAAACAGTGAGGTAAAAGTTAGGATTTTCTAGTTTAGAATTGCAATTTTCATACTTTGCAAAAGTATTCTTAGTGGCTTTGAGTGTATCATACTGTTTCTTTAAGTCAGCTGTGTGGGTTACTTGCTGCTGAGGTCTGTTGCAGAAATGTGAGTGTTATCGTTTCTAAAAGTGCTTAGTAAATCATGTCATGCTACTTTGTAGTTAGAATGTGTTTGGATATAACCTGTAGCCTTCATTTCCTGTAGACCATGCAGCATTGGTTGGGTTTCCTTGGGAATTATTGTTGGAGAAAAAGGGATTAATCCATAACCTGCTAAGAGCCTGTTTGGGCCTTAGGAAAAAAAGATTTCTCATTCCTGCTTTGCACTCTCTGATCACTCTCTGATCTAAGAGTGTTGAAGCACTTTGCAAACTTCCATGAGCTGAGCCTCCTAACCCCAGCAGCAGCAGGGCAGCTCTGCTGATAGTTAATGAGGAGAAAATTGATGCTCAGAGAAACACCAACAGTCTAGGCTCAAGAGTCTAAGTCTGAAGACACTGGTTTTCTGAGACTGGGTCAAGGTTGCTTGGGAAAGGTGTGACGTGTCCAGGTATGTAGCCTGTAGCTCCAGTCTCTTAATAACCAGATTCCCCCTGCTGTGACTACCAAACATGCCTCTAAATGGAGCTCCATGCAGAGTTGTAACTTCTTGAACCTGGAAAGGCTGACACTATTAGAACACAATCAGTGACCCTGACATGATAATATGTCCTAGATTAACCAAAAATGTAGTGCTGTATTTTTCAATGAGATACAATTTGGTATTAAGTGACCTTTTCTGTATTTTTCTTTCTTTATAAATGGAGATGAATCCAGGTTTGTCGAAGGCCATAGTTCTTGGTGCAGCTGATGATAATCTTACAGTAAAACTGTGTAATGAAAAGCCTGTTACTGTGAAATCTCCGAAATCACAGTCATCTTGTGTGCATTCAGGGAGTCGGAGACACCAAAAATGTAGTCTCCAGGAGTCGTGCATGGGGGCTAAAAAAGCAGCACACCATCTATCTACAGTGCCAGAAGAACCTTGCCTTAGCTCAATGTAAGAGCCTGGAGAGTAGCGTGAGATTGTAGTAAGAAGGGAGAAGCACCTTTTTTTGTGGCTGAGATGTACACTGGTGTTCAGGCTGGTCTCTGTGCTAGAATCTGGTCTGGAGAGTGAAGTGCCTTTTCTTTCATCTGGAAATTCCGTCTTTGTTGATTTTCATAATCCAGAAGGACAAAGGGGATCACCTTGAACATGTTGTGTGACCTTCTGATTAATGTACCCCATGGGCCATCCCTGAACTAATTCAGGTTTATACTAAAGAAAAGAAAACAAAAAAAAGAGTCAGAAACTGGATTCTCCTGCCAGTCTAGCAGATTCCTAACCAACTGATATTTCAAAACTTTTAATATTACTACTTCTACTTTAGTTACTATTTCTTTTCCAGTTTCTTTCTAATTCAGGTCTGGATTAGAGAACACCCTTGCACATGTGGTTTTTCCACTCCCACCAAAGGCTTTGCATAAGCAGAGGGATGTAAGGAAGGACTTGTTGCAGAAACACTGGAGGGTTGAATAGGGGCAGCATGGATCTAGCTCACTTTGCTGACAGTGAGAGTGTAAGGGAGCAAAGATACTCTACACAACAGCCTTGGTGCAAAGGACTGTGAGAAGACAGAGCCTGAGTGTGCTTGCAGTGAGATGAGCTGGAATTCCCATCCCTAAGAACTGGAGGTGTGGAAGGAAGCTATCTAAGCAGCTTGTCATCTTAAGCTTGTTTGGATAAGCTTTGAAGCTAGTCAGCAGATGAGATGGCTTAAGAAAAAGATACTCCACAGCGCAGCACCTTCTGGGCTTCTGACCAGTAAACCCAAAGCTCTTGGGCCTCAGAACCATGAACCCCAGAACCCATGGTTCTTCCTCTTGTGCTCTAGGAGGAATGAGCCAACAGCATCTGGACTGTTTGCAAAGTCAGATGTCTGTTTCCCATTTCTTCTTTTCTCCATCCCTTCTTCTCAGGGAGCATGTCTCAGCAGCCCTGCGGGGCAGGGCTGCATTCTAGCCTGAAGCCTGAGACAAGGTGCCTGGTTTGGCTTGGCTTCTGAAAGCCTCCTGACACAAAGCAGCAAGGATCAGACTGCACAAAGGTCTGTAGTCTGGTCACTATGTGAAATAACTGTCTAGGGTAAGTATCTCGACGACTGATTGTTGTTTGCAGTATGAACATGTTTCAATTGCTCTGTGGGGGACAGTTTTTTCCACTGATGTTTGCTTTCCAGTGGGGAAGGGGAATGCAAACCAAAGTTCTCAGAGAGGGAAGGGTGCTGGGAGCTCCTGTCCTGCCTTATCAATCATAACTAACTTTTCTACTTCTGTAGTTCAACATATCCTGAAACCACAGCCTTTTTACCCAGCCTATTGGGCTGCCAAAATTCTCCAGTCATCACCCTGGTGCCAAGCCACTCACTCAACCTGCCCATGTATCTGATTCATCCTGCTTCCACTGCTGATGATCCGTATCCTCATTCCTCTATCTGCCGTGATCAGTGAGCTACCTGCCTGTCAGGTCTGTCCAGCTGAGATGCCAAAGAGAAGTCCAACATTAATTGCTGGTATTTTATAAAAATACTTTAACTGTAAAAGTGTTGCATAAAATGCTGACTTCTAAGGAAGACCTGAATTCCCAAACAGAAATTGATTGTGTTTCCTGACTCCGTTTCCAAGATAATAATTTCTTACAAATCCCTAAAGCCATGAAAGGTCATGCAAAAAAACCCCACTGATTATTTATGTTAGAACATGTGTATTATGTTCTTTCTGTCAAAGTCTATATAAAGAAACAGAAGACTTTATTTAAAAAACCCAAGGAGGCTCACGGCTGCCCAACTTCACTGCAGTAGATAACAGCCCTTGGAAATGGCACCGGCAGCTCGGGGCAGATTGCTGGGGATTAGCAGTGTTGTGGAGGAGCACGTGTAACCTCTTAACTGGCCGTGCTCTCCAGTCTCCAGCCCTGCTAATTACCGTGTAACACAACTAAATAAATAATGCATGCTGCACTCCTCTGCACTTACAAATAGGTGAGAGTAACACAATCGTACGGACGTTCCCATTAATGGTGCTCTGTGGTGCCCTCTCTGCTTGAGTAGACAATTTGTTAGGGCATCTGTCCTGCTGTTTGCTCTGAGACTCAGGAAGTGGTGATGCTTTTCATTTCTTCATTTCCTAGATACGTGCTAGGAGTGCTGTGTCTCACATCCCTAATCCATAATGATGTGGCTGGGAGCTGTCGATTTACATGAATCACTCGCATTCTGGCTTTGGCCACTATCAGTTCACATTGTAAAAGGTTTGCAATTGCTTTACCCAGGGATGAACAGCAATAAGGAGACATTTCCAGTGTCTGTTTATAGGATTTAGTGACAAGATTGGTTCAGAAATAATGTATGTAAAGGCATTTTCAAATCCATCTGAGGAAACATTTGAGAAAAATCGTTGTTTTCTGGGCTAACCTCGTGATGTAATTTCAAGATGATCCATAAAACTGATTGGAAATTTTAATAAAAAGATTTTTCATTAGAAGATGCTGATTTGCAATGATCAGACCACATGCAGCACTGTGCCAGTTCCAGCAAAACCAAGGGTAATAGGAAAGGCATCTCCTGTCTAGGGCAGGAATTACCCAAGAGAATGACTCCTTCAGAGTAGCCCATTGTGTGAGATGCTGAGCACCTTCTATCAATTATTTCCCTTGAATTGGAAACCCTAGATACCTAAATCTTAGAATTGTCCCCTGACCAGGAGGATGCCCTGATGGTCACCCTCATGGCTGTCCCAGGATGCCTCTCCCTTTTATGGAAAACTCCAGAAAGGTTGTGGTTGAATTGCAATGAGGAGTGGGCATCTTTTAGGTTTAGTGGAAAAGCCAATCCCCCTCCAGGGTAACAGCACACCCAAGACCGTTCTGCAGAGCTGGAATCCAGCACAAACCAGTTGCTTCCCCCTTTGCCTGCAGAACAGTCACTCCTGGCAGTGCACAGGAGCCTCTGAGGTGTCATTTGCTGAGCCATGTGCGTGCTGAGCGTGGCGTGGAGTCCTGGGCACTCCTCTGCTGTGCACCTCCCCACTGTGCCGCCTCCAGCTGTGCTCCTGCCCTTCCTCTGCAGGCAGGGACCAACCCTGCCTGTCACTCACCGGTGAGGCTGGGAAAGGAGGAGAAATTTACTTGCATGCACTTCCCTGCTGTGCAGCTCCTCGGAACCAGGTCTTAAGGCTATTGTGGTGTTTGCCCCTTATGGAGGAAATAAATAGACCAAATAAATAAATAAAGGGAAAAGGCCAAAGGCTTTTTCTCAGTGGCTGTTCTTTAATTGTGTTTGACTCTTTTCCCCTTTTGCCTCGTAACTTACAGGAAGCCCTTTAGTATTATCTCATTAATAAATGAATGAGGCCTTATTAAAGACCATGCATTCCCATATACTTTCACAAAATGTAATATCTGTCCTTCCTGGCCTTTATAAGAATTCAGAGTATTTCTTGGAGTGTTATTATGGTGTATTACACTGCCTTTTTCTGTATGAGGTTAATAATGAAAGCTTGCTATAACCAGTATTTCGTCTGTCCAACATCTCATTACTGTTGCCTTCTGAAGAAAAAAAAAAAAATTTGGGTACTTTCCTCACTGAAAATTAATTTCCTTGATCATAGAGAGAGTAACATTACCTGTAACTGTATAATTAAGAACTACAGCCTTTAGCCATTTTTGGAATATCCATATCATAACATAGATGGTAATGTAGTCAGATTAACTCTAAAGATGAATGTTTTATACTTTGTCTTTTTTTGTGGCTGTGGTTGTCATCATGGCTAGGCTTCGTGAACGAAGATTTGAGAAGGGCTCTACCCACGCTTGCTACAAGCACGCTGATGGCTAAAAAGGCCAATGCGAGATAGACAAGTCCGGTTGCAGAAGGCACAGCAGAAAGACTCCCCAGGTGATATCGACAAGATGCGATTCTTTCTGCATTGTCTTTTCTCCTCGAGAGTGATCCTGCGTGTGTTCTCAAAAGCAGCAGCAGCGTTATAGATGGTGTGTCTCCAGGCCTCCCGATTGGAGGCCAGGGTAGACCAGTGGTGGTGATCAGTATGGCCAAGACTGAGGGATTGTTTCAGGCAGTCCTTGTACCTCCTCTTCGGGGCTCCTCTCTTGCGGCAGCCAGTGGCAAGTTCCCCATAGAGCACGATCTTAGGGAGGTGGTAGTCCTGCATCCTGGAGACGTGCCCTGCCCAGCACAGCTGTGTTCTCAGCAGCATGGCCTCAATGCTCGTGACTGCTGCCTGTTCAAGGACAGACGTGTTGGTCGCATAGTCAGTCCAGTGGATGTTTAGAATTGCACGGAGGCAGCGCTGATGGAAGCGTTCTAAGAGACGCAAGTGGTGCTGGTAAATGACCATGATTCAGATCCATATTAAAGAGTAGACAGTACAATGGCTCTGTAAACACTGATCTTTGTACTTTTCTTCAGGTGTTTGTTTTGCCACACTCTTTTATGGAGTTTACCGAAAGCTCTGTACGCCTTTGCTAACCTGTGGCTGTGGTTGTATTGTAGAGGCATATCCATATTAGTATGTTGGGCCTGGGTTGTTCACTAATTAATTCAGTCATTATTAACATAACTTGTTTAGATAGTATTTTTGGTTTCAGTCAGTGCTTTCCCATTTGCATGAATATCTGTAATATTCCAGATAAAAATACTACAATGAGTTTTCTGACATTATAGATGCACTAAGGGAGGCTCTGAGAAGCTCCACAGTGACAGCTGCCTGTTGGTGTAGGAGTGACTATGTTTGGGTTTAGGAATTTTTCTGTTTTGTCATTATTACTGCATATTCTTGATAAATAGACCACATGGAATGCTTTTAAAAACTATACACGAGCCTAACAGTCCTTAGCAGTTCAGATAATTTTGTTTGGCTGGATACTGATATAGAAAATTTAATTGGAATACTCTCCCATTTCCCAGGTGATTTGAAAATGTGATGAATTTGATGTTCCTGTAAATGCTGGCCTGATTATATGGCCCATACATTAAGAAAACTTTGTTGGCATTGAAGTGTTAACTACAGCACATCATATTGTATCATGTGAAGGCAAGTCCTGAAGTTCTTAATGGAGTTCATGAATGCAGGTGACTAGTGACCAACCTGTTGGGTTGCACCCTGCAGAGCTGTCGAGGTCTGACATGAGGTGGTTTTATAAAATCCAATCTGGATGATTCCTTTCTTCTGTTTCAGTAATGCCAGCAGTGTGCTAGGTACTGTACAGGCAGTGCCTAACCCAAATAGTTTACTTTTTTAAGTCAGCAGACAACAGATGAGGGTGAAGGATAGACTATATTTTCAAGAATGTCTCTTCAGAAAATATTTTAATGATTTCTTTATTTCATCATCATTCCTTGACTATGTTTCTTATACATGTCAGTATAGAAATGAGTGTAAGGGAGGGCTCAGGGATGAGATTGTACCCTTACAGAGCAGACTAATAATCTGCTCTATGGCCAAAGGATGGTGCCTTAATCACAAACATTATGTGTAGGATTATTTTTTATTTTCTGTAAAAACTTAGGAGAGCAGACCTCTAACCCATTTGCACTGACTTAAGAAGGGCAAGGCATAGCAGCAATATCATGTTCCAGAAATCAGTCACAAAAGTTTGCTTTTGCAAGTTTCTTTGCCGTGGCTAATCCATACCCAATGATCTGTTCATGGGCCTCTCTGTGCAGGGATTCTCTTTGCAAGTTAGGCAGGTTAATAAAGACTCCTCAGGGATGCCTGGGTAAACCAGTGATTTGCTTTTTGTCTCACTCTTACTCAACATTTGTCTTGGGAAATAGTGGCTGCACTGAAAAGGGATGAGCTCTAACTTTGTCATTGAGTAGAGGACAATAAGTCCAGCCCTTTTGGTGGACACAACTATTGTGAATTGTTGCTTTGAGAGGGAAGTGCCACACTGAAGAGAAGACCTCACCGACTGCAAAACTGCTAATACTTAATTGAGCTCAGGTTTCCAGCTGTCCTACATTCACTCATGGCCATAATCTATTGTAAAACTTCTACTGTGGGATTGAAATCTTTGACTAGTTTTGTATCTGGCTGTTTTAGAGACCATCTCTCTTCTTAGCCTGCTCTGCCTATGCTGCAGAGCACAAAGGTGAAGGATGCTTGTCCCAGCTTTGCTCAGGAGCTGCTGCTTCCCGTTGATAAGAAGTGTTGCCTCCCCAAGCCTTCACTTCTCCCCTGCTGTTTTCTATCTTCTTCAGACTTCAGCTTCATTTGCTCTTTGTCTAAGCAACTTCTAAGTCTATGACACCTAAGTCTGAACAGGAAGTTTTTGAATGTCGTGTATGTGACCATAGAAAACCCAAATACACCTATTTATTGATGTGTACATTTCTGTTGTAAATGCTGCAACTTTGTGCTTTCCTGCTTGTAACTGTTCTTTTCTCCTTTTAATTATTTATATCTTTTTATATCAAAACAATTTGAATCTATTTCTGTTGCAAGATGGTGTAGGGTAATGATAGACGTTTATGGATTTCTTTGTTCAGCTGTAGAAAGTGTTTTAAAAGCCTTGTAGTTTTATTTTTCTCTTGGAATGTCATGCTACTTACAAACTAACGTCTTCATCAAGGGTCACTTATGAAAGGACAATGCAACTTCCTGTGCTTATTGACAGTCCTTGGAGCTTATTTCACTCCCTGCTTTTTTCTGGAGACTGTATTTGAAGTAGGTAAGGTCACTGAAACCATGGTGAGATGTGAGAAGATCCAGAAAAATTAGATGGCTGAAATATCAGTGATTGCTTTTAACTTGATTTCTCTTTTTCTGTTTGCAGGCAGATGGGAGAAAAGGTCTGTACTGCAGTCATTTACATGATTGCCTTCTTTGTCCCTTGACCTGAGAACCTGATTAGTGGTGGGGAGCATAAGCATTATGTAGTAGTAAGGGAATGAGAGGCCAAAGTGGATAAGAGTTTTCTGTGTTTAACCCTTCCCTGTTGTTTTACTGAATACAGCTAATTTCTGTCACTTTCATACAGAGGCATTTTAAAGTTGAATAGTGCTTAAAGGGTATATTTTAATATATCTGGCTTTCTTTGTATGAAATGTCTGCATTTAACAGTTGATATTATTAACAATTCGAATATAACTGATGAGTTTTCTGTATATTGTGTCGGTCTTTGTGGTGAAGAAACATTTTTGCAAACTCTAAAAAGCTCAGGAGGTTTATTACTCATCTGAATTCATCTCTTCTACCTGTAAATGGTGGTGGGTGGGAGTCTTAGAATTGAAAACAGAAGTATTTAGCAAGATAAATTTGGAATAGCAGCAACATTCTGAATTTAAAAAAAAAAAAAAGAAAGATACAGAAACATAAAAACTCAGTGAAGAAAACGTGGACCAACTTTTTGGGAATGAGGAAGATGGAAGAGAATTGGAGAAGAAAATCTATATTTCCCAGAAATCTAGAAAAGGTGATGAAGCTGCCTGTGCGAACAAGTGTGCTTGATTTCATGCCTAATGCATGCACAGAGCAGGGAGTGATGGAAGCAGACTGAGTGACATCAGCCATATCATGGCCCAGCTGCTGTTCAAAATTGCTGATGACTACAGAGATCAAGCCAGTGAAACAAGGAGCCTGCTGGTCAGCAGGAAGCCCACCTGAGAACAGCCACACGACCCCAAGGGCCATGGGGGGAGAAGTGCACTAATAAACATGCTTTTGGGTGTGTCCCAGATTGATTCCAAAGCACACATGACATAGGGGTGCAGGAGTACAAGATAAAAACTTTTCAGCTACAGACCAGCAATTCAGTGGTAGTTATCTTTCCCAGAAAGGTTTGTGAACAGGAGTTATTTTTCTAGCCAAGCCCACAACTAAGAAGCTAAAAGGCGGGCGGAGGGGTGTGGTTTTACCACAGAACTTGTGATTTGTTGGCTGCCTTAGAATAAGTTATCTAATAGAGGAAGCCACAGTTTAATTACTTGATGCTTTTGAGGTATGTGATGTGATCTAATATTAGCAAGGAAAATACCATTCTAATACTTCATTATGACCTTTAAAATTGCAACCATAATTTCTGCTGCTAGGGCCGAATAACTTTCTGCTGCTAGGGTGAGATAACTTAATTACATACAATTCGTGATTGAGGTAATTTTATATAAAAGCTATAAATATAGACAACCTTGAATTTTAAAGAATAATTAGAATAATTTGGAAGCCAACAAAAAGAATTGATGAGTGTTTTAGATAATGAGCTCCTGTTATTTTAAATCTGAGCACAATTGTAAAAGTAGTCTAACAATGTGGACCAAGTAAGTATATGACCTTTTCAGAGTTCAGGTAAAGGTAAATGTCTTTGGTGTCATATCCAGGTACTGTGTAACTGTTTTGGGCTAACCTGTAGGATTCTTGGGGATTTTTGTTAGGTACAATTTTCCGAATGCACATAAGGATCCTTCAGAATTTACCATCTCTGGATGCACAAGCACGCTAATGTTTGAGTCAAATGGAAGCAGAAATGGTACCTCTCTCTCTTAAAGTCCATGTTGTTTTGCTCATCAGAGTGGTCCATGAAGACACTGTGCAGTTTGCCACATTGCTAATTCCACTTATACAGTTGTCAAACAGAATTTATATCTAAAGATTTTTAATTACCTTGCAAACTGAACATTCTTTTGCTGACACAGTAGATCTGAAACCTGGAACAGCAGAATCCATACAGTGAGTGAAATGAGGATAACCAGGGTCAGTCACCCATCTGCAACTACCAGACACATCCGTGGTGAGGAGGCAGCTCCAAGATCGGGCAGGGAAGTCTGTCAGTGAGGGTTGGCATGACACATGGCCAGATGCTCCCATACCTAGAGTATATCCCAGTAAAGGCCAAGAGGAGAAGTCTAAGCCCAAACATAGATCTCTAAGCCAAGCTTTCTCCACACATCCTTTTCCCACAGCTGAGCTCTTTTCACAGCAGTCACACCCAGGATCACATCACTGTGCTGTGCCAGAGAGGACCACAGACAGAGCAGCTCAATCCCTGGTTTGAGGAGAGGGGGATACGGAGCCTGGTGGTGCACACAGGCCATCAACACACATAGCAGATGGTGCCAGCTGCATGTCCCTGTTCCTAAATCTGTCAAACACAGCCACAGCTTTTGGCTGGGCTCCTCAGGTAACTCTCTTTTCATGTGACACAAGCCCTGGGAGCCCCCAAGGTTGTGGTAGGGTTCTGGGATTAGGCTATCCTGCTTTCCTCTCCCCAGACCTGCCCCAGTGCTTCCCCTTCACCTCCACTGCAGCAGAGCAGCAGCTCTCCACCCGCCTTGCCCTTGGAGGCTGCTGCTCTGGGGCCATTCATGGGGGCTCCCTATCTCCATGGGAGACCCCTGCCAGCCACACACTGCCAGCTAGTCAAAATAAATGGCAATGGATAGTTGTGACTGTTGCTGTTTTCCATTGAGAAGACTTGTGTAAACTTCAAACCCTTGCTGGTGGTTTTTGGGAAATTGTAATCCTTTCCAAAATGGTCTGTGTGCTGGTTGTGACACCAAACCACTGATCAGAGAGATTTTAGTTGACATCCTCTCTGGAGCACATATACAGAAATTCATCTGAGCTGATGCCTATCTCAAGGCACGTGCTGGTAAGGAAGATAAAACTGCTCAGTTTGTGGATACGTATTTCACTGTGGATTTGGCAGTGATTGTGAATACGATTTCCATGCTTTTAGTGAAAAGCTCTAGCTGTCTGAGTAGGCAGAAGCTAGAAATGCTAACCCAGAAATTATATCCTCAGAAAATAACTCGACTGTCTTAGCTGAAAGCGTACCTTCAAGGGGCTGATCAATTCAGCTGTCTTCTTTAGATCAATTGACTTTTTAAAAGAGGATATATGCAGAACAGTAAAAAAAGGTATCTTAAAAACAGACCAACTCAGGGTTCAGTAAAGAGCCAAGTGAATAACCCCATGTAATTCCTTCCCATGTTTTTTTACAATGCTTTTCTTTATTAATTTGCAGGAAATCCAGGAACAAGGTCTGATGATGGGCACTGAACACATATATATGCTAGAGAATGACTGGATCCTTGCATTTTTGGGAAGTTAAACCTTTTCTATTTTTTTCCAAACAAGTGGACATTAGATATTTTGTTTAAAACTTGACATTTTAAATATAAATAAAATTAAATTGCTGTGACTTCTAAGAAGTCTTAGGTTAACAAGATATAGTGAGATCTGGGCATTGTAAAAAAAAGAAAACTTTCATGTACTGGGACAGTTTCTCTCAACAAAGACAGAAAGGATGCAGAGGAAATTCCTCATAAAATGTGCTAGCCCTTCAGGTCTGAGTACACAGGCAAAATCAGTATGGATTAGGTAATTTTCTTCCAGTCTGTTTTAGGATATCTCACTGCTTCTCCACCTGAGTTCTCACTTTCTTCTTTCCTTATTGCACACATCCCTGTCCAAAACAGTGCTGTGCTGCCCAGGCTGTCCAAGTGCCCGTGTACACCTTTGCAGATAAGCTCATCTGGGCTAGTGCTAGCCAGTCTCTGCCCTCTGTCTGAAAGGCAAAACAGTGGCTGATTTTGGTATTTTCGGCAAAGTTTAATCCACATGTCATAATTAGGGCTGTTCCTTTACTCTCCATCATTTTTTTGCTGAACAATTTGCTGCACAGAAAGCAGAGAAATAGTTCAAAGCTTGAGAGGTGGAATTGTTATGCTGACAGGTTCTGTCTGCCAGGTGATTTCTTGTAGTGAACTCAGACAGCCCAAACCACTGAAACCTCTGCAAGTATTTTCACTCCCTGCTTATTTCTCTTCCAGCCTCCAGAGGAGTGAAAGATTGCTTTTCTGGTCTGACTGCAGAGCCAGGGGATGTCATGGTTGTCACACAGAATGTGGTATTTGACTATAAAAATGGAACCTAGTTAATACAGCTAACAGTGGTCATGGAGAAAAAGTGTGGGTTTTGGCTTGGGATCTTTGTCCTTTTCAAAACCCTCTTGAACTCACCATCTTCATGTCCATCATTTAGTTTATTTTTGTAGAGGATGCCCTATCAAAGTATCCCTCTAGAAATCTCAACATTTTCAGGGATTTTAAATTTTGAAATACATTCATAGTATTGTGAAAAGAGAGGAAGGGGTTGCACTTGTATTTTTTCTGGTTTCCATGCAGTCCTGCAATTGAAGCCCCTATACATAGGACGCATCTAGCTGCTTCATCACCCGTGGATAAAGAAGCAGCATTTCCCTTTCTGCAGATTACAAGATGAGAGAAGACAGTAATCTTTTTCCTGAGAATGCTTGCTCCTTTGAGAAATCAGATTTTGGTTTCCTACTTAGAGCAGTGTTTGCAATCTATCACTCTGGCGAGGCTGCCTCGACAAGGCATCAGCATTGCTTCCTTGTGTGAGGCTGCACAGTCACAGTGGTACAGTTTTTCCAACTATGCAGCAAATTACTCCTCAGGTTTGCAGGGTCTGTTTGAGATGTCAAGGTGGATGCTCAGTTTTGATCAGAACGGCTTCGTCTACAGGTCAAGGTGCAAAGAATCTATGATTGTCACCACTTTCAGGGACTTGTTGCTGGTTTTACAGTGATTTTCCTCCATAAAATTACTCCTTTGCTGTAGTCAGTTGCCATCCACTTCAACTTAGCATGTTCTTGTGTCAGTACTTTCCCAAATTGTTGCTACTTCCCAAACTTATACTAGTTTATTCCATCCAGTATCAGAATAGGAAACATGAGTAAGCCAAAACAGGGACAATCACAGGAGCCTTTGTAACTCTGAAAGTGACAAATCACAGGCTGCTGGTGCAGAATGTTTCTCACCCAAATCACAGAGAGTTTCACAACAGTGGTTATTTATTTATTTTTAAAATACTCTATAATAGGAATGGAGTCCTACAGAACTCTACATGTCTGTGAACGCCTGGGGAGCTGGGCAGTTCAGTGAAGAGCTTCCTTTCTTTATGCTGATGGAAATTTTTGTTTTGCTGGTAACACACCTCCAATAAACTTCCAGGTTTTGGAACAACTCTCAGTCCTTTGGCTTTAGGTTCAGATTAACAGTTGTCTGTTTATCTCAGACCCAGTTTAAATATTTCAGTTCTTGCAGAAACTTTTTTTAGCTGGCCTTAGGATATCGTTTGCAGATAACATGGGAGCTGAGAGAGGTGAACTGTGTAATGCTGCCTCTGTAGGACTGTCAGATGTGGCAGGTACACTTCCCAAGCCCGAAGGGTCACTGTGCATTGCTGCAGTCTGTGTTCAGCTGTGAAAACACTGTTTCCTATAGCCTTTCTATCCACTTCACCTTGCCAAGACTCATTTTTATATCTCACTTGGTTGAACCTGCTACAGAGTTAGGTTATCATCTATCTGCAATACTGGATATGAACTACTTCAAGTTACTTGAATTTTCATGGACTATAGAATAACTTAAGTTGCAGGGAACTTCAAAAGATACCTACCTAACCTGTCATAAGGTGTGTTTTCTTCAATTTTGATCTGATTGTACCTTATTTTTTCTTAATCAAAACTCTAGATTAGCCCAGACATTGGTTAAACTCAGTTATGCCTTTCCTTGCTAACTAGCAGTTCCCTTCCCTCTTGGGTATTGCTGTCTGGCAAAGTGGAAGGGAAGTGGGTTGGTGTCCTCCAGTGTCATTTCCTTGCTGCCCCTGCACTGGCAAACTAAATGGCAATGGGAGAATGATTCCTGGTTATTAATCAGAAGCACCTTAGACCTCTAGGCTGGAACAAGTCCTGTAGGTTGTATCTTAAATGACACAGAAAGTTCATATCCTGGCTGCATCTGAAATCCACATTGCAGTGGGTCTGCCCTGTAGGACTCAAGTGAAACGCTTCCCAAGAGAAGGAAATACTGTCCCTGTATCTGGAAAGCTGGTGGACTGGGACCTTTGGATGTCATATGTACTCAATATGGTCAATATTTACTTATGAAGTCTCTTGAAGCTGCTTCTTTTTATTTCTTTAACCCAGTCAGGGCAATGGATTTAGGGTTTTTTTCAGCTTTTTTTCCATCTTTTGGGATCTTGCATCATGTTCACAGCAAAAATGTGTCCCTGCTTTGTTCACCTAAAGGTAATGGCACCTCTAAATTCTCCAAAAGCCTAGGTCCCAAAGCTGCTGTATCCCATCTTTCTTTCCTCTGGAAATGTCCCAGTAGTGGGCTAACTGTTACACCGGTGTTTCCCTTGAATGAAGAACAATTTGTATGCTGACATCCGACTGTGTATAATTTGTTTCATCTGACCCACATAGCTACTATGTTTTTTCTCTTTGGTTTTGTTTTTTTTTTTTCCCCTTACAATGCCAAATAACAACTATCTAGCTGATTCTCATATATCTCAAGTTTGGTGCCCTGTTTTCCTCCATTTAATCACTTGCTTCCTGAACAGAATAGGGACTTTATTCATAAGCACATCTTTTCTCTTATGCTTAAACTATTCTTATTTTTCTACCTATTTTTCCACTGAGCAGGCATTAGCTAAATGAGCTCCTGTACTTTTTCTACTAAGTCCTTATTCCCTTTGACCAAGAAATCACTTTTAGCTTCTTTTTTTTTTTCCCCCTATTAAGTATCGTGATCTTTAACTTTATATGTATTAAACATAGAGCTGTGCTTACATGGCTTGTGATGGTTGGTCTTTCTCACAAGTGCCACATTATTGTTATGGGATGCTGTTACAAGGCAATATTGAATGTCCTCTCGGAGGCCTCTGTTGCCTGTAAGTCCAAGCCCACCTGATAAAATACATGCTGATTTACTGACACTTCATCCTGTAAATTCTCAGTGGTACAGGGCAAATTTTCTGCATTCTTTAGCCATTTTAGTTCTCCCTAGATGGTTCTGATTTAGAGCACTTTTCTCTATACCTAAAAATGTCTGGTAGGAGGCTGTTCCTCTTACATATGGGAACTAGCTCCATCAGTGATAGAAAAGACAGGATCCCAAGCTGCCTCATTGAGTCTCTTCCTAAAGTTTAAATACTCTGAGTGGCCCAAATGGACATCCAGTGGGTCTCTTCCATTCTTTGGTCTTGCGTATCCTTAGAGTTCTGCCCAGAGCTGATGTTTGTGGTGTGTTTTCTAATATCCTTGCTATAGCTTATTTCCAGATTTACAAATTCCAGATTGATGGAAGTCTTTATCCATACTGCAGGAGGAACTCAGTCTGCACTAGCTACACATGTGTTTTTGCTTTGCTTACTGTTCCAGTTGGGAGTTTTCATCAGAGCTCTGCCCTTGCTTGAGTTGTCCCTTGTGGCCATACCCTGGGATTGTTTCTGTGGGCTGTCCTCCTGTTTCTTCACCTATATGGTTTCCCTTAAACAAGAATGGCCATGCCCTCCCAAATCCACGCACACGTACCCCATATATCCCTGCACCCCAAATACTCAACATTGTTATTTCTTTCAGAACATTTGAATACTTACTATGCACTGTGCCTAGATTTTAACTAGAGATGTGTGTCTCTCTGTCATTTTTCAATATGTAAATCATGGTAGCTAATCCTGCTGATTTCAGTGAAGTTTAACCTGATATGAAAATACTCTTTTTTTTATTAACTTGAGAGAGTCAAACCACATCCTAAAAACTGTCACCATTAACTGTGGCTGTTGGGACAGCTGCATTTGAAGTTCAAGTGTGGGTTGACAGGTGGTCAAAACAATTTCTCCCCAGCCTAAGGGAAGAAGTATTTTCCATTGAGAGCTGCAGTGGACATGGTAGAATAAGAAGGAGATGGATGAAGAGGAGAGGTATGGGTCTAAAGACACTGTAGTAGGCTTTATAGATAATTTTTCTGGAAGCAAAATAAGGCAGTGACTTGTCTACTGATTCAAATATGATGAATATAATGAAGTAGGTGGATAGATTTCTTTTAAAATGCAGAGGAAAAGACAGTTGTACATCAGGATATAAATGAGAAGTTTTGAATATAAATGAGATGGCACAGTAAATGACAAGATGTATGAAGAGGAAGCTTTTTGGCAAGGAAGGTAACTTGTTTTGTTCTCTTGCTCTGTAGACTTGAGAGACTAAAAGAACAAAAATGTAAATAAGTGCTTGGAGTTTAGTGATGTGTACAAACCTCAGGCTGGAGTCTTGCTTAGCCTGGAGGTACTGAACTGGAATTTAAAAAGCTGCATTAATATAAAGCTGGAAAAAAAGAGATAATCAGGCTCTATATGAACAATATGGGTTCATCATGACAATCTGAGTTCATTGTGACAGGTGAAGGATTTGTATAGGCAAGGATACTTCAGATGGCAATGGAAGGAGTTCAGAAGAGGCCGTTTTAGCCAAGGAATTGCTATGTATCCAAACACTGTCATGCATTTTCTGGCTTACATTAATGGCTGTAAACATTCCAGTAGTAAGTGACTGCTGTGGCCAAGTTCATTAATACAGAGATCTGGAACATCTGTTTGCACAGGCAAATTAGCACAAACACGTACACATTGTTGGTCCTACTGAGTTCCATAGAAGTGTTTGTCTGAATCAGAGTCTGGGAAAAGTGTTTTTATTTTTTCAAGTGTGATTGACATTGTAGGATGTTCTATTTAAAAAAAAAAAAAACAACAACAAAAACCCAAAACCAACCCCAAATGATTATTTTCCACTCTTAGCCATCTTTTTTCTTTTAGCTGTAATTCATGTGGAAGGACTGATGGTAGAAGGAAGATTGTATCAAACAGTGTGGTGCTGCAAAGTTCTCCTACACAAATAATCTATAATCGGGATTTCTGTTATTTCAAAGATTGTGCTGAATACTTTCTGCTTTTCTAAGGGAAGATTCTAATTCATAGAAGATTGTTTTGATTTTTTGTATTACCAGAGAAATTGTAGACAGAAACAAAAACCAAAGTAAAATATGTGAGGTCCTGATTTGTGTGTTTATGTTGGAAGTGTGGCTATGGACAGGATGAGTGGAGGTTTTCCTTAGTTATTCTCTCCAGCAACAAAATATTAATTTGTCCTTTGCTCCTGAAAAGGTTCTGTTGAGTAACTGAGAACAGAGGAGCCACTCATGAAATATCTTTACCTTTTTCTTAATCCTTTCCTCTTCAGTGAGGTTCCTTTTCAGTTAAAGGAGAAATAACCATTGTACTGTTGTGTACAGAATGTGCAGCCTGGGGATCTACTTTTTGGGTAGGTTTACAGCCTACTGCAGTGTGGGTTAGGGACACTTTAATGCACGTGCATGAAATTGTCTTCGTATTTCTGTGAACATCAAGGGCTATTGTTCCACAATATAAATTATTGACTGCAGGTTGCTTTGGTAAATGTTTACCCTTAGGTCAATAAATCCTGATATTCATCTCAGCAGAAGTCAATATCTACTTATTAGTATTTTTTTTTTAAATTAAGATTATTGATAAGAGTAAAAAATATCCAGGTGCAGGTGACAGGGTGCTGATAAACATCGTGAAGATATCAAATTAAAATTGTTATGGGAAAGAGAGGTAAACTACTACTATTTAAAAGATTAGTCTAGCTTTTAAAATGTATCAGATACATCTGAAATGTAGTGAAACACAGAATACCAGTTCTTGCACCTCAGGCATCCGCAAAAAAAAAATATTTACTTAGTCACTGTATATTTATCAAGTAGAAAATTCACACAGAAAATATTTTGAGATTCAGCAAAATAATATGTTGGATGGCTTAGACATTTAATTTATTATTGTGTATTTATTATTGTGCTTGCTTCTTATAAAGATAGATGTAACTATATAACAATATAACAGCTAGATTGGCAGAGACACAACATCATCAAATATTTTGAATATGTGCTCTTTTCCCTCATAATGTGGCAAATACTGTGTCAACAGATAGTCAAGAACATTGTGCTTATAGGCAAGAGAAAAAATGCCTAGAGATATAAAAATGTTGTTTAATGGAGTCTGTTAGCATTTCTAGTGGACCTTTCATTGTTGAAGTTTTCTCAGAAGCAGGATAAAATTTCTAGTCAAAGCAAGAAGATATACAAAAGGAAAAATAAAGAAAATAGCCTCACATTTTGCTTTCATCAATGGACATCAATAAAATGCTTACTTGGATAAATTTATACTCTCTCTCTAACTCCCTTTCCCTCAAAAAATTACAGAAAATAAGGCAAATTTTATTTTGATTATTGTTATTTATCTCTAATTCTACATCACAATAGAAACCAGAAATATTTACAAAGCATCCAGATCCATACTGGACAAAAGGCTGCATGATGATTGATTTGGTAGTAGTCATATTCCAAGATACCTTTTATGTTTCTAGAGCACAAACATCTGTAAGGGATGTAGTAATATTATTTCATTGTATACTACTATTTCTTTTCTTTTTCTGCAAGTCATGAGGGAAGAAAAAGAAAGGAAATACTGGCTTTTTATTGGTACTATGCTTCTGAAGATAGAAATTGTCAAGAGAAGGATCCAAAGTAGTAGTTGAAGGAAACTACTTCATGATACTTTTGGTAATGTAGGAAGGAGGAAAAATCAAATGAAAATAATTATTTGCCTTAAGAAGGCAAATAAAGATAAAAAAGTCTTCACAAGAATACAGGAATCAAAAGCAGTTGAAGTCATATAAATGTAAAGGAAAAACTATATGCTCACTGAAAAGTGCAGCAAATAAAACTACCTGAACCACATTTTGTGAGAAGAGTATCAAAGCTGAACAAATTCTAGCTTATCTACCAGAAGAAGAAATCATGAGGAAGACATTTGTTGAATAATAACTGAAAGGATGTGATAAGACAATCTAGATCTATTTAAATCTACCTTTCAGGGTTCCTCACAAATGTGTTTGTATCATTAAACAGAAAATCTATTGGAGGATTTAAAAATAAATATTTTGAGTTCTGTCAACCTTGAGAATTGTAATTGCATTAAAGTCAGTAACTTAAATAGACTGAAAGGTTTTATAAGCCCTTTAAATTAGGTTTAAAATTTGAGGAAAAGCCCAGGACTAATTCTATATAGTAACAGTCTGTAAAACTGCAGACCGATATGCACTAGGTCTTTGCTAATGTTCTGACAAAGTTTCTCACCCAGAAGCATGCACTGACTTACTGTCAGATGACTCACAGGAAAATAATGCCACAGATGAGAATGGGTTTTTTATTACCACTGTCTCAAAAATAATAATAAAAAAATGAATTATACTGTATGTTGGAGAGAATGGCCATGGGCCTTATGACTGCAGCAAGGCAACTTGGGTCTTTAGACATCTCCAAAGTAGTCATCCACATCTGAAGCTTCCCTTATAGCTAAGAGAGAAAAGTTGATTGTTCCTATTTTTGGATGAGATAAATATCTACTCCAAAAACCTCTGAAGTTTCTGGGTTTTTTCATTGCCTTTTTTTATTTAGCCTTTAAGCAAAGTCTAGACAGCAACTCAGATATACCAATTTCCCACCTGGAGCCTACATCTGAACAGGGGAATCCCTCTCCAGATGCTTTAGACTGCAAACATCCGTATTTCTTGGAGCCACTTTTCAGAAAATATATAACAGATTTTGGCCTGTAACCTTGTAACCAGATGAGAAAAAACAGATGAACCTTCACTTTATTATCTTGATGCAGTGAGGGCCTTTGACTGAGTTGAAAGGCTGATTTTAAACTTTAAATGTTTCTGTCTGTGGCCCCTGCTCTCTCAGTAGCTAAATGTTTTATACTCAGTCTGAGATCTAATTTTCTTGCAAAGGGCTGCTTTAAAGGGAAAGAGAGTAAAGGTCTTTTAACAACTTTTATTTGCTGAGTTAATAGAGCAACTAGTGAGGAAAAAGAAGAGATCTTGTGTATCTGCTTGATGTTCTGAAACTGCAGTCTCACACAAAATGACCTTACACTTGGATGATATTTTACTTCATTTTACGTAAATTGTATCTTCTGTTTCATCTCCTTTCTGTGAAAATTTGTTTTAACCAATTACTAAGCTATGAAATAGATATTTCTTAGGGTCGCTTGTCACTTATACTGATTGAGGAAGTCAAAGTTCAAAAGTTTCATCTCATAAGCCACTACAAAAGGTATTTTTTAAGTATGTATTTACATCATTTGACAGACTACTTACTATTCTTCCTTTTCAAAAGTGATCACAGGAGGGAAACCTACTATCTAGAATAAAAATATATATACACTGGCTAGGCAGATAACATATTCTGTGTATGAATTACCCACCTCATGTCTTACACCTTGCCATGTGGGTTTGACACCTCTAAGATTTCTAGTGGGAAAGTAGAAAAAAGAGGTTGTGAGAAAGAGACTGCAAATCCAATTTAGGATGAACATGTTCTGTTTAAGAGTCATGGTTTCTGAAATAAAGAAGAACGTTTGTTTCCAAAAAATCGTTGTCCCTTGGAAAGCATTTAACCAGCATTCAGTTAAGGCAGATAATCACTTAAGGAGAAATAAAATACACCACTTGCATGAGGAGAGAGTAGGCAGCTGTTGGGATAGGAGTGGTAAAGCTTTTCCAAAATCTCCACTGTGGTACCTCAGTTTTTATAAAACATCTTTTTAATTCCATAGGTTTACACTGTAATTGGCTCACAGGGGTTGGGTTGCACAGTGACAGGATAGATCACAGGATGGTAGGGGTGATTTACATGCCACAGCCTTTGTTTGAAGTAAATGGCCACGTAAATTATGGCATCTGTAGTTGTCTCCCATTAGAGGAGATAATACTGTTGTTGTTGAGCTCATTATATTTGCTGTATTACTTTAATACAGGCATATGCTCCAACAATCTGCTCAGACATTGCTTTTGGGTAGGTAGGAGCCCAAGCAAAGCTTTTCCTGTGGTAAACAGAATGGATGTGATTGTGCTGAGGTCTGAGGTACTCGGGCACTGTGGCCATTAAGAGGGGCTGTGGTGTCCTCAGCTAGAGAGTAAATCAGGACACCTAATGGAGTGTGAGGTTCCTAATTCTTCTCTACACTTGCAACTTTCCTTTGGATGATTTTGGTCAAAATCCAGAATAAATAGGGCTTATTTGTAACGGGGCTTGAAATTGCATCCTGAAAAATTAAGAGGATCAGCCTCACAAATCTTATTCATTGGGTTTGCTTCAGGTGGAGTATTCCTGTGTTGGCACCTGTGTGAGCTGTGGAGTGAAGTGAACCATGGGCTACGTAGTGTTGTCCGCTCACACTGCACCAGGGCTTCACATGCCAGCTTGGCTTATTCCCAGCTCAGTCCTTCCAGGCTTCTGACAGTGTTCCTTACAGCCATCGCAGTGGATGAAGCTCTGCTAAGAACATCAGCTTTGTTGCTAGTGTTCAGCCATGAAATATGATGTGGGCACTTTCTTTTGGTAGTTTTCTTCTGCATATGAGATTGGCCATAGCCCAAAAAAAAAAAAAAAAGCAAAATAAATTCTCAGACAAACTCTTTCTATATTTTGTGCAGCTTGTTCTGTTTGTTGAGCATGGTACAACACTTAGGCCTGTCCTTGGCTTAGAAAAACCTGCTCTGTGCATCTGTTGATTATCTCTCTCTGAAGTTTCTGGAGAAGGAAACACAAACTCTTGCTTTCACTCTTTAAAGACTGGCATTTGTAATGGGTTGAGCTGCATCAATCCCTGTTACCTCTGTAGTAACAGAGGGTGCTGGGCTTCTCCCCAGCTTGCATCCTGTTGGAAGGGTGGAGCTCACCAGCCCTTGCCCACCCACCAGCCTTGAGCAGGTGGAATGAATCTCTGTGGACTTCAGGGGCAGCACTGCAAACAGCCAGTTTAGGTGAGATTAATTACCCTTTTTACATGGAGTACTTGAAAGCATCCTAATCTGTACAGCTAAATGCAGGACTGCTACTGAATGTATCCTACTGTTGCTGGATGTTTAATATATCATTATGTTTAATGACTGCCATTATTTGTGTTAAAATAGTGCTGAGATGCTGAAATTGGGCATCTGTGCCTATCTTAGTTTTGGCATTTCCTGTCTGTGAAATCCTTGGCTTTACAGGTCTGAACTTCTTATTTATACTTGGGATAATTAGCATTATTGTTCATAAGGGAATACACCAGAATAAAAGATTCAACAGAAACTGTTATCTTTAATTAAAATAACAGTTTAACTAATATTTTTCCTGTAGCTTTGCTTGCATTAATAATAATGGTGGGCAAGGTTATTTGGGTATAATAGCAATTTCTGTGTTAAAATGGCTAATCGAACATAAATGAGTCAGAATCAGTTAACACTAGTAAAATAATTAGCATTTGTTGAAGGAAAAAAGGGACAAGAATCAATACGGAAGAAAAACATTTACACCATCCAGAAGGGTTTGAAAAATTAAAGGGAAAAAAAATCTTTAGAAAAATGTACTTTCAAGTGTCTTTGAGAAATAGATCAGAAACAAAGTAAACAGCCATTGAATGTTCAGAAATTCAATGTTGTGAAAGTGAAAATCTTTAGGAATAATTAAGGTGGATAAAATCACCTTGCATTGCTAACAGTAGAAACAAAACCTTAATCACAGAAGGAGTTAAGCTTGATAAGGCAAAGATACCAGTGACAGTGTCCCAAATAAATCATTACCAGGCTGTGATCTTACTGTCACTCCAAAGATCACAGTCTTAATTTTTTTAAGTGGGAAATTTGTTTGCATGGGGACTGCACAATTCTGCTCGATGGTTTTGGAGTGTTTTTACTCTAAAAGTAAGGAATGTCTAGAAGCCTGCATGTAAAATGAAACAGTGGCATAAATGAAAATATATCAGAGGTACACCTTAATAAGAATGTATCCTCACCCCTACAGTGACCATTTTGATAAACTTTGGTATGCTGAAGTCAGGGAAGATCTTAAAAAACTTAGTTGAAAATTGTGTGAGTTTGGTTTTTTTTTCTGAGAATGCATTGGGCAAAAAATATTTCATAGCAAATGTAATGCATACAGCTCAGGGAGTATGTTCCAAAGAAAATCTATTCGATCGAGAAGCATCAAAGCATTCAAGCAAGACCTTGAATGAGTTATTAAACAGTAAATAGTCTGGGAATGAAGGTAGAAAAATACATATGAAAAGGAAAGCAGAGGATGTGATGAGCCTTCTGCAGCAGCTGTTTTTTCCCTTGGCCTGTAATTTAGATATGAATTTATTCTGCCGTGAACAACATATTTTTTATATCTTCACTCACCACTTCTTTATCTCATGTTTTTGGGTTTGGAGTGACTTTAATGGGAGCAAGGAACAAGACTTAGCATAAAATAAAGATGTCATCCCGAGAGAAAGGTCAGGGTTTGGCTCCTGTGAGGGTCAAGTCCTGAAATATTAAAGGACATAACCACTGCTGATTGCCCGCTGGAATTTCCACTAAATTGTTGCCTTAAAATACTTCAAGTTTAAATGGAAAGTGTCATTTTCCCCAAGTAAGCTATTTCTCTTTAGCTATTAATTGGAGAAAGAATACTGTGGGCCATCTGTTATTCTGCTCAATTTCTGCAGGTTACGTAGCAAATTTTAGTGATTTTTTTTTACAGTTCAATGATTTCTTTAGTGCTACAGTATTTTAGGGTAATTATTTCAGCTGCTAAAGATCCTTTAAAGTAAAGGTTTGCTATAAATGTACACATGCACAAAAAGCATAGGGCAGGGTGAAAGAATATTTATGAAAAGCATTTCATCCCTAGATTATCAATATAAATCCAACCAACTCTTGTAATAATAACTTAAAGCTTTAAGATGGGCATTTATCAGCCTACCCAGCCTTGTTTAGGAGTCTTTTTTCAAACAGCCTAGGAGCAGGGGTCAAACTGAGGTCTCTTGTCTACAGCATCTCTTTTTATATTAGCTTTCTCTCTCTGTGAATCTTGCAGCATTTGTTCTTGGTGGCCTATTTTCATCAGGACTTTGCAGGCTTTTGGACATTGGGATTCAGAATCATTGGTCTACAACTGGCATCTTTAGACTTTGGGACTGGGTTAAGAAAAAGGATGTTCGTTGAAAAGGTTTTTTAACTGGAAAATAAAACTTTAACAGGAGAAGGAGAACAGGAAAAAGGCGAATATTTTTCCAAGAGACATCTGCTTGGCTGCTGTATTTTTGTCTTAAAAGTAGACACACTTGTAGAGTGGTAGGTTTTGAGGCTCCAAGAACACACTATAATCAGCTAATGTAAACCCCCGGATAGCACTGGCCACATGTTTTTCTCAAATGAGTTTAGGTTTGAAATATGACAAATTTTTTAGAGAAAATCTTGGGAAGTGTTCAGTGTCTAGTGATGTGACATTTGTCAAAGAACTGGAAAGATGTTCCAGTGGTAAATCATCCTTCCTATAGAAAGCATACACCATATGTCTGAATGGATGCTCCTGATTCAGTTTCCAGTTCTTGGGTCTGTTTGCCAGACTGAGGAACCCTCTAAATCTACTTTGTGTTTGACACTGTGTGTCTTGGGCTATGAGCAGAGACTTTTTGTTCTTAAATATCTTGAGCACCTTGAACCTTTTCTTATTAACCATGTTTTATCGTTCTCTCAGCTTTTGGTCTGAACTCTCTCTGACTATTCAATATCTGTCTTGAGCTGTGGGCACCAAAGCTGGACACACAGTTTCACATCCTAATCAGTGTTTCCACATTCAGGGATTGCATTAATTCTTTTGTCAGAACATATTACTCAAATGCATGTTCAGCTGAAAACTCCTCAGTATCCCCCACTTCTTTTCAGCCACTCCTCCAATTTTTTTCTGATCTGCCAACTTTATTAGTAATGATTTTGTGTTTTGTTGCATATCAGTGATAAACCTAAAGAGGAGTAGGGCTAATAATGGTTTTAGTATCCCACTGGAAACACATGTTCAAGAACAATTCCCTGAAGAACAAACAATTACTCAGATTTTAATCCTTTTAATGTATGTCATGTTGATTTTTGTATCATTCAGGTTAATCAAAACATCATATAGTAAGCACCATCTAAAGTAGCTTTTAGAAGTCTATTATGTCATCATGGTTACTTTTAGCAACTTGAAACCCCATAAAAATCAAATTAGTTTGACAAATCCTGCTTGCTATGAGCCTGTGTTGATGGGCAATAATTATATTAGCCATCTTTATTTCCTTATTAATCAAGTCCCTCTCAGCCATTTCATTATTTTCTCTGCTATCTGTCAGGCTCACAAGCTTTAATTACCTGAGCTGCCCGTGTACTTCCTGCTGAAAATACTGGTAAAACAGGAATTTCCATCTGGTTGTCTGAAAGTTTATGTCCTCACATACGAAGAACAGTGTCAGTGGCACAAGGACCTCTTAAAATTCTTGATGTCATGTGGAGCAGATTATTTAAGATGGTGAAAAGACTAAGAAGGATAATATATAGCTTTGTTGCTTACAGGGTGTTAGCAATCAGGGCACATTGCAGGCAGGCAGAAAGATAGTATGTGGCTTATGTGCAAAACAATTTTCTGATTGCAGAGGATTTTAACATTACCTCATCCATTTGGAAATATGAGATACTTGATAAGTGGGAAAATGGTACTCGAAAGTAGTATTCATAAGTTACTACTTTCTGAGCATTTTTGCCACTTATCTCTGGACCCGTCAGTCAATATTTTTTTCTCAGTCAGTAATCAAAAATACAAAGAAATTAGAAAATTGCTGAAGTTTTCTACCAGAGAATTTTTACTAGAAATCCTTGCTTATATATTCAATTTTGCAAATATCAGTGTCTTGCTCCAAATTAGAAACTCTTCTTTTTCTCCAGTGAGAGTAAAAGATGCAGCTGTAGTTACATTAATTCCTTATTTGTAGATGCGGACTTACAGACCCAGTATGCTCTAGGAGAGATCCCACTTTCTTTCCTTCTCACTCTCCTGGCCACAGTGCCCTCATCAGCTGAATGATGTTAGCAAGGATCTCTGATCCCGCCAAGATCCTGTAGGCTTTAGAGCTCAGCATCCCACAGTTTGGCCTGTGTCTGTGCCGGTTTGCCCTGGCAGGGGTACTGGAGACTGCAAGCCTGGTGGGAAAACAGGTGAACACGGGCAGGACCTTCAGGAGTGTGTGCTGATCTTGCAGACCCACAGGAATGGGTAAATTTCATAAAAATACGAAGCTCTGCTGTTCCTCCCCAAACTGTGTAGCCATTCACTGAGAAGTGCCACTGCCAGGCTGTCCTCACCTGGCCATCCACTGCCCCAGCCAGGGGCAGGACTGCAGCCACCTTAAATCTGCAGACACACCGCAAAGGTGAGGCTGGAGCAGAGCCTGACTGGGAATTTTGGGAGGGTGGTTTCAGAGTCTTTGGTGAAGTGTGTCCACCTGTGAGCTGGGGCCTGAATCTATGCAATGGGAAAGCAAGCCCTGCAGTGCTGATGGGGAGGAAATGCAGAAGCAAATCCTGTGAGGACATCCTCTCCTTTTGCTCTCTATATTATGCTCTCCTTTGGATATAGAGGTGTTTATCTTGGTCTTGGTCAGCTAAAGGAAACTGAATATCAATAAAATGGCTACCCAATTCCATTTTAAATGCCCATGAGGACACCACTATTGCTGCTGCATCTGAGAAGCTCCACTGCCTACCAGAGGACATCTGAACAGGATGTACAACCTGATGCATCACTGAGGGTGCCAAGCAGTCAGAAAACAGGTGGTGGAAAGAAAAATGGTTTTCTAGAGTGCTCCACCTTTTACAATACCCACTGCTGCAGTTAATGCAGTATTTTCTTAATGCCTGAACTCTCATGCAGTTTTAGGATGTTTGAGCCAGAGAAAGGTACTGCTGAGGAGGTGGCTGCCCTCATGTTGCATATTTAAACATTGTTTTCCTTAGCTGATAGCAGGTTTGTTTCTTGTGCAACAGTCTGCTAAGCCATGTTATAGTTAGGGATTCATTGCACCACCTCCTTCGTGCTGCACGAAGGTCTGCAGGTCTCCCAGCAGAAAAAGAAAACTACTCAGGCAAAGCATGGGAGAAGACTAGTGTTAATTAATAGATCAATGATTATCTATGCAATAAGTGTATCTCAATGCTCTGGCAGTCAAAGATGTGAAAATACTTATTCTTTGATCCATAGCAGCAATAAAGATATTGAGTTTGAAAAAAAAAATAAATCAAAAAACAAGTGCTACTTTTTACTTCCAAGTTTCTAAAACCATGTTTTTTTAGTATCCTTACTAAAAAGACGTAACTTTAAAATTTAAATCCTTGGTCTTGATCTTACAGTTGATGTAAGCAGGCTGCTGGGCTCCCCTTGAACGTCACCCTGCCTGTCTTTGCTGTTGTGTGAGCAACAATTGGTCAAAGTCAGAGGGTAAAAAAACCTCACAAAATCACATATTGAAAGTCTTATCTTTGCATCAGGATGTGGTTATCTATTTGGTAGGGGATCTTGTTGCTTCCTGGCCTATATCACTGCCAATCACTTGCAGCAACTGTGACTTAACCATGACATTGAAGAATCCTTGCTCAGGAAAGAGGCTTTAGCACAAGGATGCTGATTTATGGTACAAGATCATTGTGCTTTTCCTTGCACTAAACGTGGGACGTATGTATATTTTTAGATACTTTCATTTTAAAATGTTCATTTCAATCTAAGACCAAGTTTCAATTCCTCATTATTTCTTAGGTTTTCTCATATCACGCCCATTATTTTTTATCTTATAAATAAAATGTGCTTAGGGACAGACGTTTACACAGATGGTATATCTTAATGGGCTTTGTACCAGCCGGGTATTAGGTACTGTTGCCCATAGTAGTTAATTTTCAGTTTTGAATTCAGAGGTAGTAGCATTTTAATATGGCTGGTCAGATCCTGTGACATTGGAATGCTGTAAAGTTTGTTATTATACTCACTACTCTTTGAATTAGGTTTACTGTTATGTCATTTGGGGTTTTAGGTTGCCTACTTGGCATTTCTTTGTGCACAGCACAAAATGTGCAAATTTTTGTGTTCACAAAGTAAAATGTGCTGAGAACTCTCAGGTTCAGTATGACTGTATCTGAACACAGCATTTTTCTTTGTATTTCAAGTGAAGTCAGTATTTGTGCAAAATACTATGTTAAGATGCCAATCCAACAGCTTTATAAGTCTGCTTTTGGTTTGGATGTCTAGTGCCATTCCCTGTATCCCTCATTCTCTGGCTCACAGGCTGGCACAGCTGGAGGAGTCAGTCTTGCACATCTAGGGTTTGACCAGGGCTAAAGGAAGAGGGGAATGATGCTGCTGTGTTTATATCCTGATTCCCCATTGATGTCAAGAAAATATTTCTTCAGCTCCATAAATATTCAAAAGCAGAGGGAAACTCCTTGCCTTTGAAATTGTTTGTCAAGCTATCAAAATTTACAGGGAGCATGAAGGATTTTTTACAGAAAGTCGTCTGCATAATTCACCCATCTAATTTCTTATCAGATCTGTCCTACTTTCTGCTGACTCAGGCTGGTGTGATCATGTAATCCTATCAAATGTTTATAAAACCTACAGTTTCAGTTTGTGGCAGGGAAATGTAGAGAGTATATTATGTTTTATATAGAGATGGATTGCTGTTCTAAGAAAATGAAATAAAATTCTGACTGATTTGTCTTCATTGCCTATGAAAATGGTTTATTTAACTTGATGAAATTCTCTCTGGAACCAAATCCAGTCCACTTTACTGAGTTGTTACTGCAAATGACTCTGATAAGGTTATGTGTGTAAATGATAGGGCATGAAGGACTTAACCAAAGATACCAGGAAGATCCACCATAATTTTATAGCCCTGGGTACTTTCCATTTGCCTCTTCTCTTTAATTTCTTACCAACACCTGTGTGCTCATGTTTTATGCTGATGGGTGCATAAGAGATCCCTTCTTTGGCAGCATTTGCTGTATTTTGGCAGTGAGTGACTCATGGAGAGCAGAATTGTGCAGGCAGAAAGTGGTTTCTCACAGCAACCTCCAGGTCCACAATGCCAAACAGTGGTTTCTTACATCTGTTTGTATAAGAGCCTGTTCCCACAAATGAAGTCAGAGCAATGACTCTTGGGTCCTCACATTCACTGGTGTGGAAACTGGGCTTGTAGCATTCTCCAAGTAATTCTTGTTCAAGAGCCCACACTTCTTTACCAAGATACCTAATAGAAATTAATACGTTGTTAGGTTAAATGATCAATAAATAATTAATTTTCTTTCCTTATCACCTTCTGTGGGAACCAGTAAAATACTTCCTTGCAGGTCAGATTTGAAAAGCTGTCTTTGATTTTACTAGGAGAGATTGTAGAATTTGGAGCTCCCAATTGGTTATCTTTTTATGATGTTTTACCTGATTTTGGTGACTCAAAAGAGGCTACTGAAGGGAGCACAGTGCTGTTAGGGCTACGAGAACCATAAACCAATACTTTTCAAATGAGGAAGAATGGTAAGGCTGGGAGAATATATTCCATTTCTAAGGCTTCTTCAGAAAACAGAAAAAAAGAAGCAAGAAAATGAACACCAACTTCTTACCTTAACACAGTGTAGCACCAACCACACCAGGCCTCCATTCATGCCAGTTAATTATTTTGGGAAAACGGGTTTTCACAGGCCAGGATTAGTGTGGCTGGCATTTTCAGGTGCAGACTTCTCTCTTTCTGCCTGGAGTCATTGCAGAACAGGCAGTGAGTATAAACCCCTGCATCCCTGCTGGGGCTGACCTGGGCAGGCTGCACCCCAATACCAAGAGGGACACAGTTTGCAAGTGGAGGCACGTGGCAGGTGCTGGTCCCTCTTGCAGTGGTAGTGCTGCAGAATGGCTGATAGAGCAAAAGCTGTGCTGTACTTCCAGTGGATTATAAATAAGAGAAATTATAGCAAAGTTCATCACCTACTGTTGCTGCTTCTCTCTCGTCCCTTCCTCGGTGCAGGATGGCACTTCTCAGGCACAGCTCACTTGAACTATGACCCTGAATGCTGCTGATGCACATGAATAAGCCAGGGGTCATGGGGACACTGTGCAGAGGGGTGAGGAGGTACATGGCTCTGCACAGGGGTTGCATTGAACTGGGTCATCCCCATCCACAGCCCTGTTTGTCTGTGAGTCCCGCAGAGTCTGCTGATGGGGGCACTGACCTCCTGGGAGGAGGCATCCAGCTTCATTTCAAGGGATGACAAAGCCAATTGCAGTCAGGATTCTGTGCTTTTTTCCCTCGTGTGACTGCTCATAGTTGTGTATACCCATCATTGGCTCAATGAGATCTGTTTTTATCTTGTTTTTTGTTTGTTGCTTTTCCCTTTATTCTCTCTCCTTGGAGGTACCTTCGGAGATGCCCAGGGAGCAAATGTTGTGGCCTGGTTTATCAGCTTCATTCACTGTTTATTTAATCAGTGATCACCTTGGCTTGTAAAGGTTTGGTTTTCCTGCTCAGGGTCTATCGATAGCTTTCTTTTGTTTTATTGATGAATTTCTGTCCATTTTGAATTTTATACCTGCTTTTTATATAGGATGAGGGGAATCAGCACTCGTAGTTTTAAATGTTTGGAGGTGCCTGGCCAGAAGGTAAAACCCTGTTGATTCACCTGATGAAGTTAAGATGGATGGGCTGCAGAAGGATGAGGAGCGGGATTTCACTGTCAGCTCACATATCGTACCAAAAATAACAAGAACCCATCAGAGAAATCAGTCATGTTCCAGAAAACACTATTTAAAATTGAGGGACATCCTTGCCCAAATTATGTTCTATGGTCAGCCATCAAAGTGAATTAGAGATACTTCCCAGCAGGATCTCTCCTCTTTGTATATTTTGTTGACTTTAGAGCTTTTATGTTAGAGATTTTTTTGAAGTGCCCCAGCTATGTTTAATGGCTAGGCTCAGAAAATCACAAACTCGTTGCAGCTGCAGCATCACCCTGTAGAAATGTCTGGCAAAGCAAATAAACCCAGGGTATTTTTAGTTTTCTTTGGTGAAAGCAGAGGGGCAGTGGGAGCACCTACAGAGAGGAGAGAGACCCAGGAGAGAGACTGCCCCAGGGTCCTGGCATCTCCTGTGCCACCTGGCTGGCTTTGGTGGGACACGTGATTACAGCCGCTGCCCACACCATCTGTCCATATTTGTTTTGCTTTAGGACATCAAGGAGCCCAACATGATGAGTCCTAGTAGTGTTAAGAGGAACTGAATCTATAATTTGGAAAACTATTCTCGTTCCGTTGTGCATCGAAGGCATTTCAGTAGAAAACTTTGTATTTCCAGCAAGTAAAAACTTTTGTGCTCCAGTGGTGGTTACCAAATTTCATCTTCTCAGAAATCACAGGGCATGGAAAAATTTATTAAAAAGCTCTCTTCACTTTGTGGTTGCTATTCCAAGTCAGAGGCTGCACATGTTCTATATGGGCAGCACTGGAGGGGCTTGTGTGTTGGAGGAGAAAAGGATGAAGAGTTATGGCTTTGTGACCAGACATCCTTAGGCAATCTGGTGGTGCTGCACAGCAGCTTCACTTCACAAGAGACCCACAAACAAGGAGCAGTGCACCTCAGTTTGGTAGTTTGTGTTGATGAAAGCACATGGCACACGGGACTAGTTCCTCCCTTTGTGTGTAAGCCAGCACAGGCAGGACACAGAAACAACCACAAAACCACGGATGAAATGCAAAGAATAAATTTATTTTTGTTGCCTTGCCAACCAGGAGATCTCTGAAGCAGCACCTGGGAAGAGGCACAGAGGTGGGGACACAGGCACAGCAAAGCCTGTCCATGTTAGAGAGTCACCAAAACTGCAGTTTCCACCCATATTTCAGGGATTTGTGCTTTGATCTTTCCCACAGCAGGGCAGGAGTCTCGAGCATGTTCGATAGGTGCTTTCAAGTCTATCACAGACCCATGCTGCCTAAACAAAGATGTGCTGCTTGTCCAACACACAAGGCCAAACAACAATTGGTATGATACATGTGTCATTCAGGACTCCAGCTGCAAGTCACTCCAGCTAAGTGTGTTTACAATCCTCCTTGGCAATCTTCCTTATTTTGTTACACTTTGCTATTGCTCTTGGTAGTTGCATCTAAGTTATGTGTAAAAATAATGAAGGACTAAAGTCTGCTTTATTAACATCATTTTATGGAAGAGGGGCATACATGATGTAGTTCTGGAAAACACTGCATAGCAATTACTCTTTTGTTTAACCTCTGGTTCACCTTCCTCCTTCTTAGTGTTTAAGTCTTGCTGCCAGTAGTTCTAACTGAATAGAAACCTGTGATGGAAATTAAACATTCAAAACCCATGCTGGTCACAGCAAAATAACCATTATCCTTAATAGGAATTGTGTGGGCATGTTGAGTGAGGAATTCACCACTTTGCTTTTAATTCCATGTCATTTAGAATTACTGAATGAATAGGAGTGTGTGTATCTGGGCTTGTTTTCATCCCCCTAATGTACAGAAGATCAAATCCTAATTAAGGAGAAATAAGTATAAGTCTGTCCTCTCACAGTTCTCCTTCCTGTGTTCCACTGAAATGGTTTTTGAGTATGTATAGGTGAAGTCAAAGATTAGCAGTAGTTTTGGCCAAATTCTGATTTTTAATCTTGCAGCAGGTCTGTCTCATTCACTGGCGAACTCATAGAACAGTAAATATAATGGCTCCATAATTAGCCTGGTTTGTAAACAAGTACTACTATTTAGTTGATAGTGGAAAATGCTCTTCTGCTGCATTAATCAAATAAACACTTATTTGGGCATATAATTTGAAAAATGTGGATTTTTTTTATCTAATACACTGAGATTTTTCATCGGTATGAAGCTGTTTTGCTGTTGTCTGACTGGCCTGTGCCCTCAAATCGCTTCTGGCAGTGAGGGGAAAACGGGGTGCCTGAGAGATATCAGGTCATTGGAGGTTGCACCTACAAGTAGCATATCCTCATTAGGACACCCTGTTTGCACAGTAAAATGCTCCTGTCTATCCCAGAGATTGTCAGGCCTCCCTGACTGTACTACAGACCTTCTATTTTTGGTCCTCTTGCTTCTTGTCAGCATATGCCAGACCCAGCCTGAAGCAGAGCCAAGACCCGTGGGAGCCTCTTCCTCCTTCAGGCACTTACCTGCCTGCAAGGTACCATGGACACAACCATGGCATCCTGTTCTGTCTTGGTTTATGTCCCGTGGTGGCACTGTCATCAGCTGCCTGTAACACAGCAAGTGCTGGAAGTAACAATGATTTACAGCAACTGCTCTGTCTCGCAGCTTTAGGAAGATCATGCCCATAACAGGAGCTACAACGCATGAAACATCTCTTGTCTTGTAGTTCACTGTACTGGAAGAGTACAAATTGTTCTGAAAAATAGGTTTGAAATATTGGATCCCCACCGACAATAGTTATATGCCAGTTTTAATGAATGGTTGTGAGTGAGCTGGAAAGGATTTGAAGGGAGACCTGTGCAATACGAACACTTTGAAAGCAGCATCAGCAGGGGTTTGAGCGTCCCCAGGTGGAGTCAGGATGACCAGACTGACTTTTTGCAGCTTGGAGTATGACAGTGGCATTTCTTTTACAAGAGGCAATTTGTTTAGTGTTTTAAGAGAAGGTCCTAGGTCAGACTACCTGGAAAAAGGGAGATGTCAGACCTACAGGATTTATCTGAGAAACCTCCAAGAGAAGCACAGGGAGAAAGTTCACATTGGTCCTAAAAATATTGTAGGTGGCAGTTCCTGGGAGAAATGGTTCAGCTTGATTCACAAGTAGCAGTGAGTGTTTGCAAGGTGCAGGATTATGAAAGGAAGTTTGCTTTTGTACTTTGTGAAATGAGCATATTTAAAATGGAAAGAAAAACTCAAAATGCCACAGACCATGAAATGAAAATTTAAAACGCTATTTTAGGACAGAATTATGCAATGGATTCTGTGCAGTCTGAGGATCAGGCTGCAGTCCTAGTTTTGACAGCCAGACACCTACTCTGGCCACAAGCAATTTGGCCTTCTTCAGAGAGCAAAGATGTTTAGGTTTGTGTCAGTGGTTTAGTGACCAAGCCAAAGAAACCTGCAAGTGTAGCACTCTGACAGCATGGGAGCATTACAATGCTTTTGATATTTCATTATTTAGGAAACACTGAGAAAACTGGAAATGTGGTGATGGTGGGCACAAAAGAGCAGGGTCTGGAGTCAGCAGGTTAGCATGGGACTGTCTGATGTGTTGGCTCACATGCAGAGGTGAGCAGCGTGGGGCCCAGCAGGATTTCACTCCTCATACCTGCTGACAGTTGTCTCTAGCTGTGTGTACAGTGTATTTTTGTGTTCAGTTAGAAAGCCAGGGCAAAGGGCATCTAACACACATGCACTTCAGCTGCCTTCATCTTCATCTACTGCTGGCATGAAAGCAACTGAACAAGATCTTAATAAAAAAAGACCAGTATCTGAAGGTTATTGCCTTCCTGTGGGATCCCATCAGTCTCAGCTATCTTGCACATCCTAATTAAAAGAGCCCTCTGGAAATATTAGAAAGACATGGGAGGAAAATCTCTACTGGAGAACTTTGAAACAAGAGCATTTCCTTCCAGTAAGAGACAAAGGCCAAGCCTTTATGTCATAGAGCAGGGTATACATTTGCCACTGTACTAAAAATCATTGCTAAAAGATTTTGTATGGTTTCATTTCCATAATATACAAGTGCCTCACAGTCCTTGTTCATCTTCATCCCCAATAAGTGAAGAACAGAGCAAAACAGGTTCTGTGTAGATGTAGTCAGCAAGATACAGAGGGCTAGAAGACTACCACAGACTACAGGTAGGTTGCTGAAGGCGTTTAAGCACATCACGTTCTTTAGCCTAAGACATCTCTCATCATATGGGATGATCAGGCCATAGCAGGGAGCTGAATCCAGCTTCACTGAGTCCTCCATCAAACCCTGGATTATCTGTCAAAGCAGAGCAGTTTAGAAATGCAAAGATAAATGGATGTCTGTTTGATCCTTATCCCAGTTTGATACAATGAATTTAGAAAAGATGGGATTTGGGTGCAACCTTTGATTTCATAATGTTGTGATCAGCATATTTAGTACTTCTGATCTATGCTGGTAACATAAGAATTGTATTTCAGAGATGTGGAACAGCAGGCAAAGTTTCTTATTTTGAAGCCATGTTTTATTCTTAATCAGAGCAAGGACAAATAGTCCATCAAAGTTCCTGCTCTGCATCATCTGAGCAGAGAAATCAGAATGAATGATGTGCCAATGATGAATAGGCCTATTACCTTGTAAATGGTACTGTATAGTATCAGCTGGTAACAACACAAGATGCTGATGCATTTTTTTGATTTGATGATTTAATGCATATTATGTTATTTTAGTTCTCATTCTAGGGGCAATATGGACAGGAAGATATGTATCTGTTATTTATTGAAGTTAGAGTTGAAAAGTTTGCTTCATATAACCATCTAAAAATAAACCATGTTCTATATTAGTAATAATTAGTAATAATAATAACAATAACATTCTAGAAGGTACACTTTTTCGCTATCACGCTTGGAAAATTTAAAATAAAGCTAAAAGTCTCTCACTGTGGGATCTTGCCTAGTTGCAGACAGTGGAGGATTTTCAGGGTTGTAAAGTTTGGATAAAAGTTGATGATCTAAAGTTTTGCCATAAAATTTTTGGATACTCTCTGTTCTGGGATACCATTGTTGCAAATAATTCCATAAAGAATTGGTAAATAATTCTTTCTATAGAAAAAATTAGTGATATTTTGGTCTACTTAGATCACCTGCTGTGAGTTAGAACCAGCTAATTTGCTGCATTTGGTGTAGGGAACAAATCATTACGTTGGACAAAATGGCTAAATTCAATTAATTTCTTTCATCAGAAAGATGGTGTTTCTGCTCCTTCAGGAAAAAACCTGCAAAACAACTTCTTATATGGAACCATAATCACGAAATGAAGTAGCATCTACAAGAGGTCACATAGGAAAAGTCTTAGTGGATGTCAAGGCTCTCTGCTCAAGCTCATAGCGTTGCTCAGGCACCAAAAAATTCTCTGAAGGGGCCTCCAGCACTGAAGGCTGCTATCAGTAGTCTCATGCAGCTTCTTCCTTGGCTATACCACCTTTTGTCTGAGAAGTAGTTGGCTTAGTGTCCTCACTGCTCAGTTTGTATGCTGATTAAAAGTGCCCTTCTTTCTTTTGGTATAAATGTGTTAGCAGTACATCTGTACTTGTTTGTTCTCTTGGTGTCCTTAGTGTCTCTGTTAGTGCCCAGATAGTAAAGATGCAAATTCTTACCCCCTACTGTAATTATACTGAATAATCATCGTCTCTCTGCTGCCCCATGGTATCCAAACAAACTGTGCTTTTTTAGCCTCTTCTTGTAAGTCAAACACTTAATCCTCCATAGCATCACAAATGCCTCATCTCTGTCCTTGCTCCACTCTCAGATCATCTTTCTTAAACATTGCAAGCATGCTGCATTTGCACACACAACACTGTGGGGGAGGTCTCACCATTTCCTGTGTAATACTGCTCATGTTTCCCCGTCCCTGTGGATATACTTCTGATATGTTCTAGGATCCCTTTTGTCATGTCTGCATCTTGGTTTGCAGTGATTCTGTGATCAACCAGTACTTCTGGATATCTAAAAGTGTCTGTCTAGGTACTGAGGTGTCTGTCCCCTAGCATTTCCAGATGATGAGGTCTCTGCTTATGCCAGAAATGCTTATTATTAGTCCCTAGTTGTATGGCCTTGCACTTTGCACAATTGATTTCCATCCATTTCTATTAATTCAGACCTCAAGGTCATCTGATTATTACTATGTGCAATCCCAGTTCTATTCTGAATTGACAGAGTTAACTAGGTATCATCAGGAAATTATTGCCACTCTCTTGCTTTTGGTTACAGTCTTTAATGAGATTGATCCCCAGAATGAATCTTTGAGGAAATCTTCTGGTAACCCAGAGGGTTGCTCTCAGGTTTCATTGCAAAGGCACAACTCGCATCTGCTGGAATTTATCTGCATCTTTTCAGATATTGCCATCTGATTTGTGGCAGTGTCTGATGATGACTGGCTGCCCCTCCTTGGCTCCCCTCTCTGCTGTATTGGCAGTCTGAAAAGCAATTTGGGAGGAGGTGACAGAGTGCTCCACCCTAAACATCCACCTCCAACTGGGGTTTGTGGGCATCTCCTTCCCTCTCCTGGTTTCCCTTGCAGAGAATTTGTCCTTTACATAAATACTTAGAGTCTGTGGTAACTTTTAATCTTTGCTGTAAATATCAAGATTGACTTAAAGTCAACACATTTTACCATAAATAGAGCGCATTTCATGACAAGTATGTAATTAACTTTTTCCTAATTAATTGTTGGCTGCTTGCCAAATTAGTTCAGTCACAATATGTATTATTTAGAATGATTCCCAGCAAATTATTAGTGTGGCAACCAATTGAAAACACTCAAATGTCAAAACTTCATCAGCCTACAGTTTCATTCGGAGGCAGGTCTGAGTGGTGCTGCAGTAAATTAAAACATGTTTTTTTCCATAGTTGTGTGAGCAGCATTTTTTGCCTGGGATTGATGCCATCCTCAGAAGTTACAGTCTAAGTCTGTACCTGGATAAAGCTGGATCCTGGAGTAGTTGGTTTCAATGATGTTAGCTTAAGGGCAAGTTTAGCCTTATGCTTCTGTATGTAGAGTACTTCCAAACACAGGTGAGCCACCTGTGTTCCTGCAATAATATGCAATATTGGGAAGTGGCGAATTATTGACTTTTAGTTAATAAAAAATACAAAATAAATTGGCATACATCTTAATTTCATTATTTGAAAAGAATATTTTGATTAGGCTTGAAACAAGACGCTTTCATTCCAGTGCCAGGAAAGACAGAGCTTTCCTTTCTCTGCTTCACTCCCATACTTTGAACTCTGACCCCGGCATTCCTGGCTCACGCTTCTGTTCCAGCAGGGAAGCGAGGGCACAGATGAGGCATCTCACTGCATGCTTTTAGTGACTGGTGACCTTCAGCTAATGGAGAGATCCCACCCTGCTGTGTTTTCCAGGTGATCTCATCGGCAGCAAGGCGTGCACATGGAATGATGCAGCATCCCTCTCCAGCAAGGTTCCGCGCTGCCTCACAAGCTGGTCAGGCAGGGTGATGTGACCTTGGCTCGTTTCTCTCTTACCCCTGGATATAGGGGCTGCTCTGCAGTACAGGCAAAGGATTTCACCTGCAAAGAAATCCTTTTAGTGCTTAGACCTTTCTGTGGGACTTGCCACAATTGCCATCCTTTAGTTTTCTCGTCATCCTGGAGCATTTAGAAAAGAGAATGATGAAAAAGGATTAATGCAGGTGAGGCACTGTAGGTTTTGATGAGGTGGTTATGATGATTGGGTTTGTTTTACTTTTACACATGTCATATTAGAGGACAAGAAATGCTGTGTACCAGTTATGGACTGGTATTTACATAGGATTGTTTAAGTTGGAGAAGACCTTTAACATCATGGAGTCCAACTGTTAACCCAGTGCCAAGTCCACCACTAAAGCTTGTCTGTAAGTGCCACATCTACACATCTGTCAAATACATCCAGCAATGGTAACTCCACCACTCCCATGAGCAACCTGTTTCAATGCTTGGCAATCCTTTCTGTGAATAAATTTTTCCAATCTAAATTTCCCCTGGTGCAACTTGGGGCCATTTTCTCTTGTCCTATCTCTTGTTACCTGGGAGAAGAGACCATCTCCCACCTGGATACAACCTCCTTTCAGGTATTTGTAGAGAGTAATAAGGTTCCCCCTGAGCCTTCTTTTCTCCAGGCTGAACACCCCCAGCTCCCTCAGTCACTCTTCTTCAGACTTGTGCTCCAGACCTTTCACCAGCTCTGATTCCCTTCTCTGGACCTCAATGACTTTCCTGTAGTGAGGGACCCAAAACTGAACACAGGATTTGAGGTGTGGCCTCACCAGTGCTGAGTACAGGAGGATGATCAGTACCCTGGTCCTGCTGGCCACACTGTTGCTGGTACAAGCCAGGATGCCTGGGTAGAGGTATGCTGACTTTAATGCCAAACTTGCAAACTCACACCTTTGATTGCGACTTGCTGTAAAAGCGTGGTAAAATGTGAGCAAAGTCTGGCACCACAAGGTGTCTAGAGGAACCAGAAATTGTTTAGAAACAGTGTCCTGAGCTACCGTGAGCTCGTTGCTGACATGGGGGCTGCAAACCTGGGACGCAGGAGATGTCACTGCAGGAATCAGCTGTCTCTGGAGGAGAGGACCTGGCGTGCACTGGGGCTTGAATCTTTCCTTGACCTGAAGATACTTTTATGTGACATATTGTGTAATTTTATATTTTCGTTGCGGTGCCACATTGGAATTTTTTTAGGTTGAGCTAACCTAAATCCAAATAAACAAACTAAACCACTGAGACGGTTATTTGGCTGCAGTAATATCTGCAGTCAGCAGCTGCCCATCAGAGTTGCGGTGTTGAACCTGAAGGCTTTGCGCTGTTCTGTAAGTAGATCTGTTGCAAATTTGAATAATTTAAAATCCTATCAATTTAGATGAAGCAAAGAAGATCCCAAAGAGCTGCATTCTGGTCTCCACTGCCTCAGTGTGGTCTCATAGCCATGCACCATCCCAGTATCTCTGAGCTCTGGTTTTCACCCCAGAGTGAACCCTTTAATTTCCACTATCATACATGAGAGCTGTGTCTATACCTGAGGTGACTGTCCGTGTGTGTGAGCCTGTGCTGGTGGACGATGGTGCTTCCTTCACTTCCTTCTCCTTGAACACCTGAGTACAGTGGCTTTTCACCTCTGGAAAGACAGGAGTTCTGGCAGTTAAAGTTGGCAAAAGTAGATGACTGTTTTCTACTGAAGATGGCTTTCTTCAAAGCAGAGGTCAGCTGAGCTGTGTCCTCAAAGTGTGTTTCTTTCTATTTACTATGTGAATCTCTAGAGTCAATTATATGGTTTAGTGGTGGACTTGGCACTTCTGGGTTAACAGTTGGACTTGATGGTTGTAAAGGTCTTTTTCAACCTAAATGATTCTATGATTCTTTTATTCTATACTTTAATGTAGAGTTGGGTGAGGTGAAAATACCCCTGTTTTGTGTCAGCATTGGGGATATGGTAGAAATATCACATCTGTCTTTTCAAGTATAGATTATAAACTTTTCAGAGCAATGCCTATCTCTTAGAGGCCCATGTACAGCACCTTGCACAGTGGGTGCCTGAGCTTATCTGAGGTCTCATATGGTCACTGCACTGTATCTCCACCTACTTTATCACTTCTCTATGAAGACTAGTATTTTCATTTTATGATCAGTAGAAGAAAAGATACATTTCACATTCTGTTAATGAACAAGTCAGTCTTCAGTAATAGAGAAGTTAGGTTTAAAATGTTTAGCAAATGTTTTTTAAGCTAATGTACTGCAGTGATCCCTTTTAAGTTAACCGCTGTAGTATACATTAAATGTCAAAGTGCTCTAGACTATACAACACAATATGTCAGCATTATGCAGCAGCTGAATGCTGGATGCATTTTAGATGCCCAGCAAAGGAAGAGAGATGCTACATTGTTGGGAATTCTTCCCGACTTTCAATCAAATAGCTGATCTGCAATGCCAAACACAAACTACATTTCATTTAAAAATGCTGCTAGGTAGTCCTTGATTGAACACTCTGAACCTGATCAGAATCTAATTTGGGTTTGTATTACAGAAGACACTTATATTAGCACCTCTAGGAGATCAATAACAGGTTTTAATGCATACTAATAAAAAAGGTCCTAATTCCAAATACAGCTTTAAGTTTCGCAAGAGCACCATAGTTCTTGCTAATCAAATCTTTGTTGAACAAGAAGCAGTGAAATGGAGTACTGTTTTCAGACAAACAGCTAAGAATTTCACTAACAAATACCACAAAAGGAAACCACATTAATCTATTTTTCACAGTTGTGAGTGCAATTAAATGGCATATTTTAGGGGAAAATGCTTTTTCATGGGGGAATCCTAACGTCTTCCTGACTGTTAGTGTGGCTGCTCAGCGCGTGCTGCAGTAAAAAGTTTCCCTTTATGGCAATAAAACCAGCAATAATCTGTACAGTTAAGAAAATATGGAAGAAATTATGTCCATACATGATTGCTCATACTAGCAAGTAGAGTATTGACTGGTGGAATAATGTTGCTCATAGGAGTTGCCATGGTTATACAAACTCAATATTAGGCTAATTGATAATGAAGACAACCCTTCGTCTCTCTTCTATCGTACCCCAGCCGATGCTTCACTGGCAGACTGGAGCCCTAGGAGTGCTGCTGCAATGATAACTGTATGTCAATTCAGTAATAGTGTGTTAATTCAAAATTCTATATAGACAGATACAGTCTGGTTTTCTAGGATTTATTCCTATTTTCTCCATTACTGTGTTAATTACATTACTGGATTTTGTGAGCAGAAACTCAGCGTGTCTCCCAGATTTCGGCAGCTGATGCAAAACTTGAGAAATTGATCTTGGCTATTCTGTGTAGCACTGCAGGTGATGCACTGCGTGGGAGGTGGAGGAAGATTTTATTGATCTGGTAATGTCATTCCCCGTACTCCTGTCCTCCTACTGAACTGACCATTTAGTCTCTGCTGCAATAATATACACGGTGCAGAGCTACGTTTCTCTCTCTAGTGCAACACTAGCCTCACAAAGAAAGATGCTTATGACCTCTCTTCACTTTACTAAACCACATCTATTCCTTTGGACTTGTATTCTGACTCTGTGTTGTGGATGATTCAGGTTTTTGGGGGTTTTTTTGTGCGTACATTTATACTCACTCAAAGTATCTGAGATTATTTTTGCTGGGCCTGCAGGAAGAATGACACCTGTATGGTTTGTCGTAAAAACCATCAGACATGTAAGTCTGCATTTGTTCACTAAAGCAAACAAAACATCCTGAATGCCCAGGGTTATATTCATAAAATGACAAGGAGAAGGCACTCTGTGTGAATATAAATCAGAAGTTATGCATTGGAGCCTCTACTTTTATAGTTTAGGCTTTTTCACTCTACAGAAAAAACTACAGGAATTTTCAATTAACAAGGCAAAATTATTTCTGCAGTTATGTAGTTAAACCCCACAGCAGTCTTGTTTCCACAGACAGGGGCCATGGCAAGTGAGGGTTTGTGTCTGAACTCCACCAGGGAACTGGGAGGGGACAGTCTGGAGTCACTGGGAGGTGATTACCAGAGCTTCCATCTCACCATGTGGAGATTACTGCTGTGAATGAGGAGATGGAATATGGGGTGGCTTGGGTTTAAAATGCCCAGCCTTTTCGTTCATAGGTAACAAAATGCCCTACCTAATGTTTTACCTAGAAAACAAGTGTCCAGCATCAGTGTTATCCTAATGGGGTCCTTCTGTGAGCGTTCTCCTTCCCTAACTATGCAACACCCTTTCCCTCTGCAGCTGGCACTGGAGGAAGGAGTGCTAGCACCCCTTTCAGACAGAAGTGTGCTGCTCAGCTCTGGGCTAGCTTCTACATGGTATCACCATGCCCTGCAACCACCAGAAATGGTCTTTGCACCAAAATGAGCACACAAGGTCCTCCAGGCAAGGAGGCTGTTTACACATGAAAAAGAGAAAGAAATGGTTGCTGGAGAAGACATTCCTCAGGTCTATTTTGGTCTCTCTCCCCTCTACCCTTCCGTTCCTGGCAGGCTGAAGTCGCAGTTCCCACGTACAGTTCCACTGAAATGTGGGCTGCTTTTCTAATAGGATGAGCAGACAGAGAAATGTGTGGGTTTCCCTGGTCCTTGGCAGCGCTTCACTACAGCCACCTCTGAAGTTTCCACTCATCTCAAATGTTTGCTTGCCAGACTGTGTAGGGTGTTTGTTCTTCAAATACCTGTGGCATTTGTTCTTCATACATGACCTTCTTGTCATTTTACCTTAACACAAAATAACAATGACAGTAAACATATTAAACACGTGAAGCTTGCCTATGCAGTGGGATGGTCAGGATTCTGCTTGAGATTAAAGGCTGCATAAATGTTTACAAATCTGATATGGAAATATCACTGATAGAGTGACGTGTTACTTATGACCAAACTGGCTTTGATTTAATAAATGTGGATTTCTCAACATTTCTCAAGACTATTTGATATTATTTGCCTGCTAATTTGTTGTTGTTCTTATTCAGGAATGCATTGTCTTTTTTACATTTGTAGTCCTGAATGAGGATTTCTCACTTAAACTCTTTTTTCCCATGCTGTTTTTTGCTCTAGTAGAAACTATTTGAGAAAAATACATTTGGGTTATTGTTCATTCTATAATAGTGAGGTTACTAATGCAAAAAGAAATCTAGATATAGTCCAGAAGTTTTTATTAACATTTTATTTGCTGATGTCTTAAATCTAGAAAGGTTATATCAAGTTTAAACTACATTAGCATTTGTATTGAGCACTAACTATTACCTAATGACTTTAGAATTACAGTTTACTGCTGTGAATACTTAATCTTTCTTACAAGCTTTTAAATTAGAAGAATAAATGCTACTAAAAAGAAAAAATCAAGTTATGTACATGGTAGAGGTTGCAAAACTATACTTTATGATTAAATCTGCCATAGTATTTGAAGTTGATTTAGGACTCAAACGATATACTTATTTTTCATGGAGAACTATATGTGGAACATAAATAAATCTAGATACAGTTGAGCCAAATATAAGTCAATAAGATGGAGAAGAGAGGGGCCCTAAACTATATCTCCTTGCTTTTTTTTGTTGCCTTCTATATACAAATAAAAAGCACGCCAGATTCTTAGCTTTTAATATTTCAGACATATGTGTTGTCTTAGGACCCTGATATCAGCCCTGTCCATGTCTATCTGCAGTTTGGGAGCCTGAATTCATGGACATGTTACAAATTTGTGATCATTTAGAGGGAATTTTAAAGAATGTTCTTAGTTTTAAGTGAGTTTTGCCAAGGGGCTGCTGAGAAAACTGATGGGGCTGCTTTGTTAGGGAGGGAGAAGTCCTAAAACCTGGAACATTTTGAAAGTTTAATTGCAATTCTTCTTGCAATGTTTATCAGGTGAATTATATGTATTATATAATGTGAAACACTGTGCTAATCATAGCAGTGATTATTATGCAAAGCCATTTTCGAAGGTAGGTCTTAAAATGCCCTAAGGACACAGCAGGGAAGTGTTGGGGAATTCAGGATGCATTTTCACACTTTTATTCTATTTTATTCCCTCACATTTCACCCCACCTCACGCCAATCATTTGTTAATTAAGTGTAGGGACTTTCCTTGTTGTCATTTGTCCTGAAATTGTACCTTACCTCTGAGATATACACTGAAGGAAGAACTCGCCATTCGGGTGTTGCTCTGCTTTCAGTCAACGTTTGTAGATCGGATACAAAAAGAAGGTGACCGTGAAATGCACCTTCTTGATGCTGCAATCACAAATCAACAAACACAAAAGGAAATAATTTGCAACTCTTTTTCACTATCATAAGGCTGTAGAATTCAGTTTGCATTTTTTTCCAGTGAAAACTTTGAAAATTATGATACAGTGATGCTCACTTAGAAAAAGGAAGAATAAAAGGGTGCGGGATAATAACACCATTGCTTTCTATCATCTAGGTTTCATATAAATTTGATTATTTCACAGCATCATCACTCTAGATAGACTTTTACCTATACCAGCAGTGGAAGCCTCCATCATGTTAGTGCACAACAAAATCCAGCACAGGTCACGGCAGTCAGGCTGTGACTCAGGACAAGGCAGATTCTGCTTCCAGCTGCCTTCTGGTACCCAGGAGGACCCCAGTCTTTTCCCTCCACTCACTGTTGCATGAATTTTATTTTATTTTGCAGCAGTTCCCAAATTTATACTTACTCTGAGTTCTTCTACACCAAATGACTGTACACTAAGAAGACAGTTTATTCACTTGCCCAATGATGTCACTGACATAACAGTGGAGATGGTTCTGTGACCAGTTATTTATAGGAGTGAATAGTAACTACATAAGAAATGGACTGTCAGCCATTAACTCAATGTATTTCCTAGGACACATGGTTGGCCAAAGTTGAAAATGTGTGACTTATTTCATACTGGAGATTTGTTTTAAAGCTTATCTCTACTTGTAGGACTGTTCTCCTCTCTTATTTAGTTACTCTGTTGTTGAAATGATAGGATTCAATCCTACGGTCTGTGCTCAGATCATAGCTGCCGTGGCTCTCAGTCAGGGATATCATTGCCTGAAGGTGACAAGTAAATGTTCACCCACATGTGCAGTGGTTTATGGGGGGGAGAGTTCGAGACTAGGTATGCAGTCTGCATGGAGGTCCAGTCAGCCTGTGGACCTGTGGGGTGGTCAGACTCACATCACTCCCCTCCCAGGGAAGGTTCCTCCTCCTTCACTGTGGTCACAGTGATGTGAAGCCTTTGGCCTTGTGAGATGGTGAGAACTCAGGTCACCTCCTCCTCAGCAAGCAGACAGACAGATCTTTCCTGACAGGATGGATCAGGTGCATCCAGAGAAGTTGTCTACACTCATCTCCTCACAGGGCTGGGGAGGGTCTCTTAGGTTTGTGGTCATGATTAGGTCCAAAGAAGGCACTAAGCTGTGTAAATCTGCCAGGAGAGCACTCAGTGTGGGGGACAAGTCCAGATGCAGGCACCTCTCAGGATTTGGCCTGAATATTGCTGAATGTTGCATCCATGGGCTGAGACACAGAACTCCAGCAAAAAAATCAACTGCAGCCACCAATTCCTTTTGTTACTGTGGGCCCAATCCATAGCAGGGCTAGAGCTTCCAGCTGTCAGTGTCACCCCCTGATGTCCCACTAACCACTGTGAGGAAGGCAGGCTACCCAGGCTGGCATTAGGAACCTGAATACTGCTGTAATTCATGGCTCCAGGGAATTAGCTTCCTACTGGAGGAAAGCAACAGTTGTCCTCCCCTTCCCAGGCATGCGCTGACACTGGCTGATTTCTGGAGCACAAAAGTGTTTCATCCATCTTCCCAATTCTAGATGGGACAAAAATTTACTCCAGCACTTAAAACCTAAATAAGGAAATTTATCAACAAGACTGTGGGAACATCCCTCTTCCATTGTCATCGTGGAAAATAAGTCTAAGATTCTTCAACTCATACTGTGTATTTTTAGTAGGTCAGGACTCTCCTTTTGTTTTTAACATGGGCATTTATTTTTGTGCTATTTCCTTCAGCAATGCAAGCAGGGTTGCTGTGGGATGGTAACCATAGTAACTGCAGAACACAGAAGACGTAATTTCAGCCCCAAAATGCATATTACTGGGTTTGTGTTTACTGGACAGGAATTGTCTCATTCCCTAAACAACAGAAGGAAGGGAAAAGTTATTTGTTTCACAGCCATTAAAGGAGAAACTCAGCAGACAGTGGAAGTAAATGATGAATCACACACCAATAAATAGTTTCTTTTCCTAGAAATGCCTTTACTCAGGGGACTGGTAAGCATAACCCTGAGGAACTTCAAAAATGCAACATATGCATTAGGTGCTGTTCTGGTAGGTACAGGAAGCCAGTATAGACAGGTTAGACCAAAAATAAATCTAAGTTCTGGTTTTATATATCTATATATATATAACATATTCAATGACAATATGTTATTGTTATTTCATTGTAATAACAATGAAATAACATTTCATTCTTATTACAATAAAATAACAATAAAATATTGTTATTTCATTGTAATAACAATGAAATAACTTGGTCTGAGGCTTTCTTATCCACACTGGGCATTTCATCATCTTTGTGAACACTGTCAGGTGATCTGAGGGGTCTGCAGGGCTTTACTGACATGGTGCCAAAGTCATGTTTCTGTGTTATAGGCAGTGTGTAACTTGCCTCTTACTCCAAAGCAGATGCACCAAATACAGCATTAATGCAGTGTGGGGCTCAGCCCCTTGTCTTTGATGTCCAGCTTTTAATGTTCACCTACAGAAGGCAAGCGGGGATCTCCCAGGGTTTGCCTCTAGGTGATGGAAACTCAGCACCTCAGGAAATCATTCTGAGGATTGAGGCCCCATGACGAGGAAAGGGAAGCTGGGGAGTTAGAGCCAGAATTTGTTTCATAAGATTTAAAACTGTTTGGCAGGAAATAAGCACGAAATAATACTGGAAAAGACAAAAAATTATTCTGCTGCTCTGCTGTCTTCAACCTGATAGAACTGGCCTGTTATGTGACAGGTCAGATATGATGTACTGTGCATGACCAAAACCTTTTTACTTGCTTGACAGAGGTCCCCATCTGACCCAGGGTGGTGTAGGATATTGCTGCAGAAGGCTTGTTGCAAAAAATCTAGTACTTTCTGTCCTACTCCCTTTGTCCATCTAAACAATCCTATTGTCCCTGTGCGTGAGTGTCCCAGAAGAGGCAGCACTATGGCTGCAGTTTCTGTTTCCAGCTGTGTAACAGACCTGGATATTTTAGGGACCAAACCAAAATAACAGTATATAGTAATTTGAGGTGTTGTCCTCTGTCTTCCCCTTGATAGCACATAGACAGTTGTATTTATTACTGAATAAAATCACTTACTATAAACGGGCTTCTGCACTCAATAGTTTTTGGGATTCATTTTTATGTGCATTTGAAAATTAATACCTTGATGAATCACACATCAATAAATAGTTTCTTTTCCTAGAAATGCCTTTATTCAGGGGACTGCTAAGCCTAACCCTGAGGAACTTACTGCTTAGAGTAATGAGATTATAACCAAGTTTTTAATAACTTAATAAATTACCCTTTACTTGTGAACTGATATTTACTTTTCCTTGCTCTCAGAGGGAAACAAATTTTAAAATGAGTGAAACTGAGTTTTTCAGAATAATGACTCCACAAGTCAGATATTAATGAAAAACAATAATGATGAGAAAGAACTGTTGACTTAATATGAAAAGTAAGGCAGCTTAGTACTCCTTAGTTGGTCTAATCCTGAAATTGGATATACTTATTTATCTTTTCAGACACCTCCTCCCATTATGACTTTGCACAGACTTGATTTTAGTATTAGTATTTTCATCATCTGGAAAGACTGACTCTCCTCCATTATACCCAAAAAATGTTACCATGGGACAAATAAGCATTTTTGCAACAGTGGAGAAGAACAAGCAAAGTAACAAGTGTGTAATAACAAGCACCTTTCATGGCTACACTTCTTTGCGCTTCCCCGTGGATTAACAAGGGCACATACAAATCCCCAGTGAATATTTCAGGGTTTTCCATGCTGCATTTCTTCCCTACTTTGATTTCTGGAACACATTTCTCATGAAAATGTTGGTGTTTCCCCAGGTTTTGCTCATGAAAACAATGAACTGAAACCAGTGAACTAATTGTCTCTTGTCCAGCAGAGAAAGTGGGAGGATACTTCAGCAACTGCTGCAAATTTGATAGCAACAATAACCACAGCAGTAATATGAATGGTTATTCACTTCATAGCTCAATTACAATGAAACTTCGAAAATTATTTTTTTGCCCTAAAGAAAAAAAATCCCTTAGAAAACTTTCAATGAACAGTGGAGAATAAACAACACAATAAAAATATTTAGGAAATGTAACAATAACTGATGAATAAATTGATTGTGAAAAAAATATGCTTTAAAGATTCATGAATAAATGCAGCTTACTGAATCACCATCACAATTAGCAAAACATGTCTGTATGAAAAATGTATTGTCAAATAAATGTTTTGTAAGTGCAAGCAGTAAAGGAGGCTGGCTCTTGTACAAAAATGAAAGAAGATTAATTGGTATTTTTAACTGAATTGAAGAATATACTTTATTCCTGGGAAGAATTTGATTTCTTACCTCAAGCTGTAGACTTGTTCCCTTTCAAAAGGTTGCGAAAATATTTTTTCAGCATTCAAAGGATGTCTTTCCATGTCCCTTCCTCCCAGCAGAAAAATAACAAAAACACCTAAAGTTCAGATGTTTAGAAAAATATTGCCCTGAGATCTGAAACCAAATACAAGAAATTCCCTGCTGAAAGCGTTTATTCTCCCTGCAAGGTAGAGGCAGTGACAGGTGTATTTATTTTAAAGGGAAGGTGCCCCTGCCTGTCTGCATCACAGCCTGGAGGAAAACACTAATAACTCCACCTTCAGTGGCTGTGGAGAAGGAGACTCATCCGTTAAAGCAGTTCCTATGTAAGGACTGATACCACAGGAGTAACATCACAGGCATCCACTGCAGGTGGATGAAGCAGGACACAGCGTGGTGGATGTCAGATCTACTGCCGGGTTAAGTGCTCTTCTTTCTCAGAGCCTGGCAGTGAACAAGCAGGACCAACCCTAGCTTTGAAATCTCTGAGGAAGCTACTAAATAGTCTGCTAATCCTTCTGATGGAGGCATTAGTTTCAGTGGCTTTGTCTCTTCCTAGATGGCATTGATGTGTCATGACCAGAACAGGAGCTGTGTTTGTGTTTGCATTGATTGCCTTGGTTTCTTACCATACACACCTGTTGAGCATGAGCTGAAGCATGGATGAGAAAATATATTCTTAGCATGTAATTTGTCATAGTAATTAGGAATATCCCCAAAGCTCCTTGATTTTGTGAGCTCTCCAAGCTTGCCTTCCCTTCTGGTTTAAGACTTCATGTTCAATTTATTTTGGTTTGCAGTGTATCATTTGTGCTGACATGGTTTGACTTGGTTTTGACACTGTATTATTGTCTTCCCAGCCTTGCTCTGCTGGCTGTATGAGTGTCTGATGATACTCAGTGGCATGCAAATAAATAGACAATTACAGTTGGTACAAACATCCATTGTATTTCACAATGTGCAGACTCCGTACTTGATTTCCAATCCTAAACATGTGTAAGTGGTTTCAATAAGCTGTTTTCTGAAAATACCCATTACCGTCAATCCCATGGAAAATATCCATTTTAAATGTCTTGATTCTGCAGTTAGGGCTTGACTGGCCCAAAGATCTGAGAAGGGTCCTGCTTACCTGCTGGGGTGCTGCACTGCTCCTTCAGCATCTCTCTCTCGTTTGGGTACTTGCCCACAGGCCTAGAACCTATCCCAGCAGAAGGAAAGCTCAAACAGCTTCCCACTTTATGTTTCATTTACACTTAAAAACTTACAATATTTTGCAGTCTCAATACAAGCTGGATTTAAGTGAAAGGAACTGTGAAATATCCCAGTGTGATAGTGTTAAAATGAAGGACAGTTGTGTTCAGGCACACATTCATGTTTCTTTCCTGTTGACCTAGACTGCAGACAGGAGAAGTAGGATCCACCTCTCCTAGCTGTTGAGTGTGTTCATCACTGCAGAGTGCCAAAGGATGATGTATAGAGCAGTCACGTCCTGCGATAAGAAACAACAAGATAAAACAGTGCTGTTTTCCAGCAGATCCCATGACTTTTTCCCTGGCAAAAATTGTAGAGGAGACTCTGACTTTTCTGCATGGAGGGACAAGCTGTTTTAGAGAGCACTGCTAGAAAGTTGTAATGTTTGGTGATGAGATTCAGGAAGCAGACTGTATGAAGTTTCTGTGCTATCCACCAGAACTACATGGTACAGCCCGTCTTTACCCAAGTTTTATTCCTGGGCTTAGTAGCATTCAGCCAAATCTACTAATAAAACTGAATGGATCAAATTATCTATTCCACATTCAAAAGTTGTATGTGCTCAGAGAGATAGAAATAGAGCAGTGAAAAAAGGCAGCCGATTGAAATGTGAAGTCAAGTGATTGAAGAGCTTTATAAACATTCAAGTTTCACATTTCTGGAACACATCATGAGAAAGCTCATACAGGTGTTCTGGCCTGCAAATCCTGCTGTGCATCCTGTTCTCCCTCTCCTCTATTATGAGTATCTTTTTCATCTGCTGTAAGTAGGATCTTGGTCCATGAAGCTCAGCTTATTGGCCACTTTCCTCCCTAGCTATCCATCCAGCTCAGTCTGTGCTTTATCTTAAATTCCCATCTCTGTGATAGAGTAGCAGAAAGTGGGAAAACACTTTAGCAGAAGTCTCCAAGACTTGAATTCAAACATAGCATTTCCATGCTCCTGCACTCCATTACCTCCCTTTTCAGGTTTTCCCAACCCCTAACAGAAAATTTCAATAGTAATAATTGTTCCTATATCAGTCATTAACAACATCAAAGAAATACAGTTCATTACTAAATAGGTGTTAGTTATAGAGAGGTTCACCGTGAATAATGAAATCCCAAGCACAGTGGCAGTAATGCTAATCTTTGTTTTGCAAATATTCCCCAGGGCCTTTTTCAGTAAAAGAGCTAAATGCTCTTCTGCAAACATTGGGTCTTCTTTAATTTTTTCCCTCATTTTCCCTTCTGTTTTTATAACCACCATCTATTTTTAATTTCCTAACTATGTGCTTAACCCAGCAGTATTGGTTTGAACTCTTTATGATGGGCTTGCGGGGTTGAATTCAGCAATTACAGACCCTGCAGTCCCAGTAAAGCTGATTTTGGCTCTGTGAATCTACATTTGCGTTTGTTTATGCTGAAAAGGTTATTTTTTGAAGAAGGAAGATCACTGTTGGACTGCCCAGCAGCTCACTGTTTCACTGAGAAATACAAAAAAACATTTGATTTCTTCTTACGTGGTTGCAGCTCTGCTCCTGCTTCGTGGGGAGGTGTTCAGCAGGGATCCTGGAAGAGGCAGGATGATATCCCCACTTCCTTTCCCTCATATAAAGAGTACTGTTGGCTTTATGGAGGTGTATCTTTTGCAAAGCAGTATAGCTGTGTAGTATTGCTGTACATCCAAAAAAATCCATAATGGCCTCTAGGATGGAGTAGATCTCTGTTGCCTAAAATTTGGGATAGTATCCAAGACTTAAAATACTTTTGTATGAATACATATTCATAGTCATAAACAATATCCAAAGTGTAATACAGGGTTGTAGCCACTGGTGATAGCTCATTTTGAAATATTGTAATCTAGAAAAGTAGGCATAAAGGTTTGGGTATTTCACTTAGTATTCATATTAGATGAACTTTCTTATTGGATCATAAAGTCACAATCAAAGCTTATGCATGGTTGCTTTTTGGGATATTGATCCATGGCCATGCAGGAAGCCTGGCAAAGCTTCTGTTAAATTATTGCAGCCCTCAAGAGTGACTGAGCAAAGGATTAATGTAGAAGACTGTTAATCAAATTAAGTGTTTCCTAAAATTCTGTAATACATTTTATGCACAAAGGAAACTTTGCTAAGAACTCATTATTACAACAGAAATTATTTATTCTATTGTATTTCATAATACCAAATGGAAATTTATTCTGCTCTTCAATGAAATCTGGTGTTCAAACGCTATAGCATGAAACCTGGAAAAAAGCCTGTGTTGTGTATAAAGACTTTCAGCAGGAAAAGAATAAGTACAATGTGAACAAAAAGGTGAAATGGAGGTTCATGTCTTTTTTAGTCACTCATATATCATTTGGCACCATCACGACTATCTCTTATAGACAGCACAGTCACAATCACCCCTGAGATCTGGTCTCCAGAGTTGCCCTCTGGCACTCTGACTCCCTTGCATGTTCTTGAGAGCACTGGATCACCTGGATCCCAGTGGGATCTTCCACCTCTTGTATAATGTTAATTGACTATTGCTGATAATTATGTCTGGATTAACAGAGCTAGTAATGCTCATCTGGTCTGGTGGGTGGACTAATTAAGTAATTCCTGTAAAGAAATGCAAAAATGAAAATACTCTGCAAGTTCTAAATAGTAATATTTATGTTACCAAAATCGTGGGAGGAGTATAATGTTGCAGTGTGTCTGTGTGGGCTGAGACTGTGTGCATGGTCCAAAGGGATGACTCAGATACATCCCCACTTCTGAATTCACTGGGACTTCTGGATGTTCACAGCATACACAGGTGTGCTTTTCACATGTGGCTTGTTGTACACAGTAGGTTCAGCCATATTCTTTTTTCTTCACTCCTAATCTACAACAGTTTTAATCACTCATTTTCCCAGACTCTACAAAAATATATTAGGAAAAAAAAAAAAAGCAAACAGAGATATGTAATCAATATGCTCTTTGCATATAGGAAACCACTTATTTATTTTAAAGGCTGCCATTCAATATATGAATAATTCATAATATACATGAAGTTTATGTAATTTAACAATTACATATATCTAAGTCTGTGCTTGACAGGCCTGACTTAGTTGGGCTGATAAATTACAGGCTGCATTAAGTAATTGGAATGATTTAAGGCTATTCCATAGAAATGCAGCTGAGGGACATTACAGTAGGTCTTTTTATTTTTAAAGTCTGTATTTTAAGAGCTTAAATTGCTACCATAAATGCTGTTTTAAACTTTAACCATGCAAGTAGGTCCTTTTTCAAAACCGGCCATTTATTTGTCTTATGATAAACAATAATTTATGATACTCAGTGTTGGCTTTCATTGACTCCCCAGTTCTTTGGCAGTGCCATAATGCCATTTAGTTGCTTATGGAAAAAAAGACTACATCATTATCATTTGTGTTATTATGTGAGACAAAAATACTTCCTGTGTTTAAGATATAATGGTTTGAAGGTTGGAGAGAGGCCTGGGATTTATTTTGAAAGTTCCTGTCAGTGGCTTAAGTCCTTTGGGTGACTTCACTGTGATTATGTGGAGGACTGGAGGATAGATCCTTCTGCTCCTTCAGCATCTCTGGGCAGGTGGGATGGTGTATTGGGGTATGTCTGCCTGTGGTTTCTGAGCCCTGTTTTAATGCCTGAGTTGCTAGCATGAGATTTTTTTTTTCTTTGGTAAGTAAACCACTTAATAAATTGCATCTTGAATGTATGCAGTATTTCTTAAGGTCAAGTTACGCCACTTCGTAATAAAACACAATCAGTAACCAATGAAAGAAGCCATAGGGTAGTGTATCATTTATCTTGAAACATTCTGCTCTGAATAAGAATTCTGAATTCACTTTTCAGTATAAATCGTGATCTCTCCTAGCTTCTGCCAGGGATGCCATAAAGTATGTCATTACATTAATCAAAGTCCCAGCATCCTGGCATCCAAACTATGAATTATTGCCGTAGTACAAGTGCTCCAAAAAGAGTACCACGTCTTATCCTAGCCTTGCTGAGAAGCATAATGCTTCCCATATGATGGCAGAGAGGGCAGGAGACTTTGTAGAAATGCTAATTAAACCCTGTCTTTGGAGATTAGATTGATTTGATAAATACTGCTTAACACTTATTTATCTCTTTATTATGTGCCCATCAACCATCTATGGCCCTTTTTAATGATTTATAAATAAATTAATGGATTTATTAAATATTTCCTACATACTTTCCAAGTAGACTCATGAAACTCTTGAAATTCAGCAAAAAGATTTACAGATCTTGCTACATAATGCAATACTTGATGTTATTATTTAAAATTTTTTCAACACTTGACTAAATGTTCGAAGGAGTTCAGGGTCAAAATCAGAGTTGTAATTTTTTGAGTCAAACCCTCCTCAACCTTTGGAAAAGACTGCTTCAGGATTTTCTGTGAGTGACTGACCTCACAAATTAAGTCTCGGCATTTTACTTCATTTTCAGGGAATTATCTTATTTAATTTGTGCAGTGAGCAGCTATGCTAAGCATTTACGTAGGCTCAGAAAGGATCAGAAAAACACAATAATGTGTCTCTGCGTAAATATTTTTATGAGCTGTGAGTAGACTGCATTAAAGATTAGGTAGGAAATATTTGGTTAATTCATTTATATATTTATGAAGTTCTTTCATGTGTTTGAAATGGATTACAGAAGGATAATACAGTGTCAGGAAAAAGCCAGCATCAATTTGTCTAGAACAAATCATGTCAAAACTAAATAATTCCCTCCTAGGACAAAGGCAGGAGACTTTGTGGACAGAGGGAGAGCAAAAGGGACATCACATAAGTCTTCCATTTCCATCTTGCACGTGGATCTCAAAGTGAGCTGGAGAGGGAACTCATCTAGGGAAAATTGCGGTAGGGCAAGTGAACATCAGCTTCAATGGCCTTGCTCACAGAATGCAGACTGTGGTTTAATTTCCAACCAGGAGCTCCCCAAAGCAGTCCTGAGCCTAGAGCTGCTCAGTGCTTACATCGATGATATGAGTGGGGAGCTACGGAGGGTGCTTATAAAATCTTCATGTGACAAAGGAGCTGGAGGACAGGTTTAGGCTTCAAACTGGTCTTCTAGACTGGGGTAAAATTCTGAAATATATAGCATACAGCTTGGCAAGTTTCTGTAACTTTTTCTCCCGGACTCCCTCTCCCATTAGCCATCAGCTGCACAGCACAGTTGCTCACCTTGCAGGCACAGGTGCCTTTTCCAGGTCCTCTTTCTAATTCAGTTCTTCCAAGTAGGGGGCCTGCCTGTTCACAAAAACAAACAAACAAACAAACAAACAAACAAACCTTGACTTGGCATTGGACCCTTCACTTGGATTTCTTTATCCAGACATTGTGGCAAGTGGCGAGCTTGACTCTCTGCAGGGACTGACCAGAACACGCTGAGCCAAAATGCTCAGCAGCCTGAAACAAAACCAACCCCAGCCACAGCTTCCCTTCCTAATGAGTTCTAATGAACTCCACACACTTTGTATCGTTCATTTCTCTCGTGTGCTTTTAAACCAAATATCTTTGTTATCCATACTCCATGCACACAATCTCTGCCAGTAGCCACACTATCTGCGTGGCTTGTCCAGTTTGACTTCATGTTTGAACAGTCCCCAGGTGCATGTCCCTCCAAACAGTGGTACGTGTGCCTGTGTAAACTTCTGTCAGTCTTTTCACAACCTACAGACATCCAGCTCATCAGCACATGATGCAGTTGCACAACTGCAGTATTGAGCCTGCATCTTTTTAAAGCTCCATGGCATTGCTGTGAGCAGCAGCAACAGCTCTTGCAAAGTACTAAGCACAGGTAGCACCTGCTCAGTTGTGACTTCATTACACAAATAGTCCAAAATGCAGCAGCAGGGTCCTCTGAGTGGCAAAAAATGAAGTAAGAGATGCAGTGGATTTCAAGCAGAACACAAGTCAGCAGTGTCATCATTGTCCAAAAAAAAAAAAAAAAAGCAACCACCATTGCAGGATGCAGAACCGTGATATATAAATAAGATATTGAATAAATGATGAGAGGTGTGCCCCTGAGAACTGGTGGAAACTTAGGTGGAGTAATATCTCCAGATTTGTGTGCTGCACTTCCAGAAACAAGTGGGTTATGCTGGAAAGCAGCAAAGGCAAACAGTAAGGCTAATTAGACATTTAGAAAATATGGTGTGATAGGAAAGCTTGAGAGAAAACTTGAGAGAAAACTTGTTTTAGTCCAGTGAAGAGATGGCCTGTGGAAGCAAGGTGTCACTTCACACCAAAAATCTCTCATCCCTTTTTCTACTGCCTCTCCCAGGAACAAGATGCTCTGTATCCCTGTAAGCTGGATAAGAAGTAGTTTAGTAAAATGGAAAGACACAGAGAAGGTTCTATTTTAAAGTACTGAAGCTCTGGAGGAGTATGCTGAGGAATATTGCAGTATCTCCATCACTGGATGATCCTGATAACAAGATATCAGTATGTCGGGAGTGGTTTTAAGTATCATTGAACCTTATTGGATCTGGCAGAGATTAGCCCATCTCTCAAAGACCTTTCCTTCCTCTCCACAGGAAAAAGGGTTTTTTTTCCTGAGTAAAACACTGGCTCTGTTAACAGCACTGAAGTTGCTGTTGTATTTATCCTGAGGCTTCTTTTCTTGGAGGAGCAGGCCATCACAAAGCAAACTTTCAGTTTTTAAAAAATGAAGATCAAAAGAATATTAACACATTTAAAGGAATCTTTACAATTTCATAGATTTCAAGCTGAGATTTTTCGTGGGACTTACTCATATTTTTAAAATGTTTGGACTTGGCAGGCTGCTAATCTGTTAGTGCATAATCACGCCAAAAATCCACAGTCCCAGTGAAAATTAAAGGCAATATCACTGAGTAAGAACTGCTAGTGTGACTTGGGTGTTTGCACAATTAAACCCTTCTTCACAAACTCCTAAGAACTGTCATCTTTGAACCCCAAAGCAATTTAGGAACATTATTTAATGTTAAAAATCATCTTGGCTCAGGACATAACTGAGTTCAAGCAGCTTTGTGGAGCTGGCTGCTTTTCAGTGGAGAAAAATAATCCCTTTGGAAAGCAATTGGGATGAGTGTTTGTAGTATTTGGAGTGCTAAAACAAATTTAGGGCAGATATTCTTAGATCCACACTGGCAGCCATCTAAGTCAATGCACTGATTCAGTGAACCCCATGTAACCCTGTCAGGGTTTATTCCCTGTGGTGGGTTGATCCTGGCTGGATGCCAGGTACCCACCAAAACCACTCTCTCACTCCCCTTCTCAGCTAAACAGGGGAGAGAAAATATAATGAAAAGACTCATGGATCAAGATAAGGACAGGGAGATATCAGTCACCAGTTACCATCACAGGCAAAACTTCGGGAAAAAATTAATTTAATTTATTACCAATCAAATCAGAGCAAGATAATAAGAAATAAACCCAATCTGAAAACACCTTCACCCCACTCGTCCCTACTTTCCTGGGGTCAGCTTTACTCCTGAATTCTCTACCTCCTCCCCACCAGGAGTGCAGGGGTATGGACTGTGGGAGTTGTGGTCAGTTCCTCCCACTTTGTCTCAGCTGCTCCCTCCTCCTAATGGGGAGGACTCCACACCCTTCCTCTGCTCCGGCATGGGGTCCCTCCCACAGGAGACAGTCCTCCACGAACTTCTCCAACATGAATCCTTCCCACAGACTGTAGTTCTTCACTCATTGCTCCAGTGTGGTTCCCTTCCATGGGATGCAGTCCTTCAGGAGCAGACTGATCAAGCATGGTTCCCCTGCAGGGTCACATCCTGCCAGCGTGAGCTCCTCTCTGAAGGTACACATATCTGCCAGGAGCCTGCAGGATCCACAGGGTCATGTCCTCCTTCAGGCGTCCACCTGCTCTGGCATGGGATCTTCCAGGGGCTGCAGGTGGATCTCTGCTCTCCCCTGGACCTCCATGGGCTGCAGGGGCACAGCTGCCTTACCATGGTCTGCACCACAGGCTGCAGGGGAATCTCAGCTCTGGCCCTTGGAACACCTCCTGCCCCTCTTTCTCCTCTGCCCTGGGTGCCTGCAGGGCTGTTTCTCTCACATACTCTCAATCCTCTCCAGCTGCAATTGCTGTTGCATAGTTTTCCCATGTTTCTTAAACATGTTATTCCAGAGGTGCTACTAACATCATTGATGGACTTGGCCTCGGCCAGCAGCTGGTCTGTCTTAGAGCCACCTGGCTTGGACTCTATCAGACATGGGAAAACTTCCAGCAACTTCTCACAGAAGCCAACCCTGCGAGCCCCCAGCTATCAAAATGTTGCTTTGCAAACCCAATATATTCTTCCTTCTGAAATACAGGACTTTGCATTTGTCCAAGTTGAATTTAGTAAGATACCTCCTAGCCCATTCCTCCAACCTGTTGAGGTCCCCCTGAATGGCAGAGTCCATATCAACTGGACTGCCACTTCAGTGTCTTCTGCAAATTTGACCAAAGAGCACTCTGTCACCTCCTTCAGATCATTGGCAAAGGTGTTAAACAGGTTATGTTCCAGGATAAACCCCTCTGTTACCCCACTTGTGATAGTTGTCCCAGTAGAGTGCCACTCATTAACTACTACCCTCTGAACCTCACCACGCAACCAGTTGGTTTCCTATATAGTTGTCTATCCATGTTGCATCTACTTGGATTCAAGAATATTGTGGTTGACAGTGTTGAAAGCTTTGCTTAAGTCAGGGTAAATGACATCCCTTGCTCTCCTCCTGCCCACAAGGCCAATTATTTTAATGTAGATGGCCATCAGGTTGGTCAGGCATGATTTACCCTGGGTGAATGCATGCTGACTGTTACAGTCACCACCTTCTTCATATGCACAGAAATGTGTTCCTGGAGCACTCGCTTCATGATTTTCCAAAGCTGATGTAACTGACCTGAAGTTGTCCACAAGGACCTCTGCCTTTATTGAAAGTGCATACAATCTGCTTTTCCCCATTTGTGGGGAACCTCTGCAGATCTCTGCAGCCTTCCAAAGATTATAGACAGCAGTTTTGCAAGGGTCAGCTGTCAGCTGCCTTGGGTGCAGCCCATAAGATCCAAATATACTCGTATGGTCAAGTTTTCTGAAGTTATCCTGGCCTCACCTTCACCCACAGCTCGTAGCATCTCTCCTTCTTAAACCCTTTCACTACATGGAGACCTGGGAGACATTACTGGTGAAGACTGAGGCAAAGAAGAGACTGACTACCTCAGCCTTACCTCTGTTCACTGTCAGCATGTCACCAGAATTTGTAGAATAAATAATTTCTCTCCGTCAGTCTCTTGGTTTAAGAACTGAAGGTGCTTCTGAGTATGGGTGGATTGCTGGAGTGAATTACCTTCTTTCAGGTAACTGTGGCTATTAGAGGTATTAGGAGCAAGCCTGACCCAGACCAGGAATCTTCAGAGAAGTTCACAGTTTGCTGCTGGGTGCTCTGAAGATTTAGATGCTTTGGATCAAAATTTAAGGGGCTTGATGTGAATTATCTAAAGAATTTCAGAAGTTTATCCGTTCATTGCTGCTATGATTTTTAATGATTTAAAGGCTGTTGGGAAGGAGGAGTGTTTGGTTGGTTGGGGTTTTAATGCAGAATAATATATTGAGGCAACAGTTCACACATTTTGCTTCACCCCTGTATAAGAGGAGGGGCTGGCTCAAGCTTAGCCATAGGGACATGGTGATAATTCCAACTTAGTAAGAAAAAATCTGTGGCTTTTATTAGCACAACCATGTAAAGCATATGAACTGAGTGTGTCACAAATAGGCACTTGGAGTCTATATTCAGTATGCTGTGTAGTCCATACTCCTTAAACAGAGCCAGAAGCTACAGTGGTTTTGTTTAAATGTGGTTAAAAAAAATAGAGGGAGGAAAAATTGAAAGAACTAGGTGTTATCTCAAAAACTTAGTACTGTGTATCATCTGGCACATGCTGTCATGGAACAAACTGAGTAGTACAGTGGTGTAAGCAGATGCTAGAAAATTAATTAAAAGTCTAGAAGGGACTGCCACAAAGCACAAGCAGGACATCAGGCATTTGAGAACTGAGAAGAGCATTCCTGGGGAGGAAAAAAAAAACGATGGGAAGAAATCTGAAATTCTTTTGTGTGAAGAATTTACAAAGGAAAACATGGTGAAGGTGTTAACACAGGGAAAGGCAGGCTGCATATAGAGGTGCAGATACTAACAAAGTACTCTGGAAAGAGGTATATGTGAGCACTGACATCTTTCCAGAAAACCTGAAAATCAGAAGAATAGGTACATCATGCCTTCTGGCAGTGTTCTTCAGATTACCCAACAGCAAAATGATCCAGGAATATACACAAACTCAACCTGGAATCCTACAAAATTATTAATGGTAAAATGTCCCTAAATGAAAGCAGATAAAAAATACATTTGAAAATGCATTTATAGCATTCTGGGAGATAAAAGTAGCCTGAAAGATGTGCTGAATGAGATTGCAAAAGCGTGTCTATGTGGATTTCCATACTATATCCTTCAGTGTTACATGTTATCAGAAAAACAGGGAAGTCATCAGGGCTTCATGACAGCACTTATTTGAAATAAAATTGTAGAGGTGCTTTTATAACCCCTTCTGAATCTTGTGAAGCATTTTGAGTCATAATTCTTGGTGTGTCCCTCTTAGTCCAGAGTTTCAATTGCCAGAAAGGCAGCACACCTGGCCAAGAGTGTCATGCAGGTGTTGGTGTGGAGAAAATAACTCCACAGCTTGGTAAAACACCATCACACCGGGACCTCCCTGTAGTTTGTGACTCAGTTCTTCCTCAGAAAAAAGACAGCTGTTTGCACTGATAGCTATTTATCCATGACTTCACCCTCCAGTCTTCCCAAGTTGCCACACTGAAGTTTCACCCAAAACATCCATCCTCGCTGCCTTTTTAAAGATCTCAGCTATTATGAATGTTCACTGCCTTCTGGGACGTTTCTCCTGGCACTGAATTAGTGTGGACTGTGATTGCCAACATGCAGAAGTTGGAAAGCTTTTTCTGACCACCTCAAAGACACATCTCTACCTCAAGATCAGAAAAAAAATCTCCATGAAACAGGCCTGTCACAGTTAGATCTGTTGTGGTCTAACTCTTGAAGGTCCAGGATTAAGCTCACCACAAACGTGAAATACCCTTGCCTTTGTTCTTCTTCCTCACTGGGTTTAGCCTTCTGGTATCTTTGTCAAATAGTGCCTCAGGTCTATTAAAAGTGAAAGAACATTCTGTGCTGTATTGAAATAGCAAATTTTATTTGTTTGTCATTTAGCAGCAAGGAAACACTGCAGAGAGTAATCCTACCAAGGATTAGAGAGTATTTTGACAAGTAGTAAGCGCTCAGGTTCAGCTAAAGCCTGCTCCTTTCCAGGCTCCTCAGTAATCCTGGTTTAGACTAGCAGAGTAATTAAGATGTTGGAGGAAAACAGAGTCCTCAAAAGGAAAGATACAGATGAATTTGTAAAGTTCAAGAGCAACTGCACTATGAGAGATAGCAGAAAATGCAAAGAACGGTGCAAGTCTTAGAGAAATAGTGTTTGAGGGAGACATTTTAAATTATTTCTTCTGAAAGAATTCAGAAATCCTAAACTTTTTATTAGAGCAACAAATCGTCCTTCACCCCAGCACTGAAATTTCGGGTGCTATATGCAGTAGATAGTGGAGAAGAAACTGCTGTTTATTCTGTACAATATTCATGTTGTATAAAGGCTGGATGAAGAAATAGGTACCAGCAAAACAATTCCGAGAAAGTTAGTTTGCCTTTGTGTAGAAATCTACCAAAGGAAAACATACATTTGAAGCTCATTATCCCCAAGTTCTGGTTATGGTATTCAACCATTCTTGACACATTTCCTAGTGGTTATTGCCAAGTGAAAACATTTGATGCTTGATTCAGCAATAGACTGTTTGCAGTGTAATTACCAGTCTTACAAAAATTTGAACAGGGTTATTGCTTGTGAAGCTGAAATTATATCTAGCATCTGGACACACTGCCCTCCCTCTTTTTCCTGCCCTTTCCTTTTCTTCAAAGAACCAGTGTAGTTCATCATTATTGCTGTTGGAAATAAAAATGATGAAAAGTGGTAAAAGTATTCCTAGGAATATCTTTTTACTTTAAAATTTTAAGAATACCAACAAACAAACAGAAAACAAGAGATAACACACACAGGCTACTGAGAGCTCCCACTGGCTTTCATTTGAGGAAAGATGTTTCCTGACTTTTTTCGCTAGTGTGTCCTGGTAGTATTTGATAACACAAAGGCAATAGTGACTGGGGTCACTGTAACATTCAGAGAAACAATCAGCTAACTAGTACCAGGGTTGGCTCTCCTACAGAGAAGCACATTATTTTTCCAGAGACCATATAAGTAGGAATGCTACTGCTTCAATTAATTCAGCCCAAAATTGTGGATCTGCCCCCATTCCTAGTGAACGCAGGTATGATGCAGACTCAGCATATGATCTGTGCTTTGGTGGGGGGAATGAATCCTCTAAAAGAGATGGTGGTTCACCTGGCCAGACCATTGGGTAGTTACTGCATGGCCCAAGAGTAAGTTAGTCCAGGATAAATTATCCTTGACAACCTTTGGGAGATCTGCTTGTCTCCCAAGACAATTAAGGAAGGCACTAAAGGCTGTAAGAGTTGTTTAGTTCAGAGAAGGTGTCACAATAAAAAGGCATAAAATAGAATTAATACAGAGGACTTGAAATGACAAGTAGGAGGGAGTAGTCAATGAAGCAATGAATGTAAAAGAAGTATGTTGAAAAGAGACATTAGGAAATACATTATTGTATTATTAAAAATTGTTGAAGCCAAGAGTTTAGCAGGATCCAAAACCAGATTGTATGTTTATATGGATGAAACTTGGAATAGTAGAACTTTGAAATTTAAGGCTAACAACAAACAGTTGGGAATCATCGAGTTTCAGGACTTGTTTTCATTGCCAGGAGGAAATTTTCCAAGGAGAAAGAACATCTCGTAACTCTTCAACATCAGGCCTTCTTGTAGGTAATCCCTAAACATCTGGTACTCAGCATTACTGTCAGCAAGAGTTCTAGGAGGTGGGCAACAGTGTGATGTTATTTAATAATTTGCATTAGGGGAAGGAGATCCAAAAAGTATTTGGTCTTATGCATGCAGTTGCAGTTTTAGTTTCAAATTGCCCATCTGACTTGGTTTGTCTGGCCAAAGTGATCAGCAAAAAAACCCAACAATACCTTGGTAGAGGTAAGCCAGAGATTTTAAGCAGCCTAACTTGATTCTTTAAACTTGATTCTTTTGCAGCAGTATAGCCATATCAACTTTACAAGCCAGGCTGTGTTCACAGCTAGCAGAAGCAAGCTGTGGTGGAAACAATGGTCTGCAGACAAATTCAGAACTACAGGGAGAGGCAGAGCAAACTTTTCTTGGGAAACTACTTTGATTTTTCCATTATAATATTTTGTATCTTTGGCAAAGGTGGTAATGTGGATTATTTGGAATGCTGGTTTCTGAAAAGGCCTCAGTCATCAGGGAAGTTTTTAGTTTATATTCCAAATAACCATGTACCTCCTGTTTTCTAGTTGGTGTATGTTCAGGCAAAACTTGCTTTGTGAGTAAAGCCAGTTTTGCCTGACCTACTCCTTACCTTTGCATTTTCCTTTACCTGAGCTAACATGAGACATTTGTACATAATACAGTTTATAAATATCTGCTCCCACCATTTCCTTAATGCATCCTTTTAGCTCAGGCTGGCATCCTCTGTGATATCCAGGTCCCACTAGTACAGCTTGTAGCTTTGTCAGATCACTGGAGTCTCTCTCAAACACACATTCCCTCAAGCTGGTTCTGTATCCTCTGCCTTTGTCCTCTGTGTCCTCTGTCCTTTCTCTGTTTGACAAACACACACTTTGTGTATGTCTTAAAGAAATAAGCTTTGCTACATGTAGAACAGTCATGTAAGATGCAGAGGCAGGTTAAGGAATTAAGGCAGACACTGAGTTCCTGGGTCCAAGAGTGTGAATATTCTTGTCCAGTCTCATCTTTTTGTATGGGCCTTACTGTTGACAACTCAGTTTTTAATGCACAGGTTCCCTGGAGCCAGAAATGTGTACAGAATGGCCTCAACCTTGGCAGTGTTGAGCGCCTCGATGCCCATCTCCTGTACAAAATGAGAGATGCACAAAATCTATGTGAATGAAGTGATTGCAGGGTTGTACCACACCTTCATGCTGCTTCTGTGGCTTCACACAAGTTCCATTTGTTGTGGCTTTGTTTCTCCTGTGATAAGAGATAATGCTGCCATCCTTGAATACAAACAACCAAGTGCTCAAGAATTTCCCAGAATTTACAGTGTAGGTGACTCAGTCCCAGATTTCTTATCTTCAGGAGGACAGGAGTGGACCACCACTGTTGCAGCTATGTTGCTCTGTATCAGTGAAAGGAAAATTGATTTGACCCAAGAGAGCTCCACTGCAGCCTGAAGGAGGGGATGCCTGCCATGCTCTCCACAAACTGCTGCCATGAGGCAGTCCCTGGATGAATGGCAGAGTTCTGATGGGCTCTAACAGCAATGTCGTATTGCTGGCTGAGAGCTGCTGTTCTCCATGAGAAGTGTGAAGGGAAAGTCTCCTGTGCCTTTGGAACAGCATCATGGGTGGGTAATGCCTATTTTAAAACCTATTTTTATTTTTATTTTAAGCTTTTAATTGGGTATTTTCGACCCAGTGAAGTTGTATTGTTTACAGGACTGATAAGAGAAAATTGAGTCTCTCACCTTTTGCACATGAGCATGATTCGTCTTTGAAATTGTGTATTGCAACATAAAAAAAGGACACGGCATTAGGGTCATGCATGTCACCGCTCTTTAAAGGCTGAACTTCTGCAAGAGATAAATTTTAATCTTAGAAGAAACTTTTCTAGTTCTGAGGCTGTAATGAAGGATTTGGACCAGATCCAGCAGAGGAGACATCTATCAATTAAGTGCTACAGTGCTTACCTTTTAGGGTGCATCATCCAGGCAACTAAGGCCAAACCCAAGAGTCATGTATCTCCAGTTCCTCTGCAATGCCTTGCAAAAGACAGGAGGCACAAGAAGATAGTTGCTTAACACTCTACAGACTCAAACTGTTCCCAGGGTTCCACTTCTATGTGGAAACTGTCTTTGCTCTAAAGAAAAGAGGATGAGAGGACCGTAATGTGCAACAGAGAACAAGTTCTCCATAAGAGTTTTAAATCAGGAAAGGCAATGTTACTTTCCCACTAGTTCAGCACCAGGTTTATGAAGAACCAATTTTTCATCCATTATATCGGATGCTGCCGTCGAATTTCCATGTAATGTTCTCGTCCTTTGCCAACTGCTTTGCAGGGACTTTGTTATATTAAGTTTCTATACGAAGAATCACCCTGAATTCAGAGAATTCAGATCCAATTTAATGAGCAAAGGCAACTCTGTGCAAGACAATGAGGGAATTCTCCTGTCAGATATAATCTGTGTTCACAGGACAGAGGATCATAGCTGGTACCTACTTTATCAGTTTTTGAGAAAACTTTTTGCTTTTATGCAGTTTTTCACAGATCTCAATCAATACAGAATTTATCCCACCAAAATCAGTCTGAAATGTCTATTTCTTCAAATTTAGTAGAAACTGCAGTTCCAGTGGGACTGTGAGGATAGGTCAGGAAGAAATTGAAAGGGTGAAACAGAGGACATATCAGAAAATGGAAAATGTAGATGGAAAAGTAAGGGGAACTGAGTGAGTTGGAGGAGTACTTTGCAAAGGCAAAGGAACAAAGTCTGTTTTGTAGGTACACTGAAGTTCCACACCATTAAATTCTCAATCTCTCTGAAACTGCTACTATTGTGTCACATGATCAGTGCCCCTCCTGCTCTAGGTATCTGCCCTTTATTTCATGCCATCAAATGGCCTCAATTATCCTCTGGTCTTGTTTGAATTAGTTTTCAACAAGATTCACAGCACCAGCAGATGTCCTGCCTACCACCATTGTCACTATCTGTTCTCCTTGCTCAAATGTTGGATTTTTTCCTGTCTCCATTAAAACAGAATTTGCTACTTAAGATATTTTACAATCTTATTTTTTACCCCCGACATATGTTGCAAAAATGTTGATTTCATCTTAGGGAGAAATTATTCACTTTCCTGTAAGAGTAGTGAGACACTATTCCAGGTTGCCTAGAGAAGCTGTGGCTACCCCATCCCTGGAAGTGTTCAAGGACAAGTTGTGTGGGGCCCAAAGCAACCTGGTCCAGTGGGAGGTGTCCCTGCCCATGGCAGGGAGATCAGAACTAGATGATCTTTTAGGTCCCTTTCAACCCAAGCCATTCTGTGATTCTGTGATCACTGAATTACAATGAGACTTAGATGAAACTTCCCCCTTGATTTCTGTCTCACTTAGTGCCTATAATGAAATAGTATTCAGGCTTTGGGGGGAACATTTGGACCTTTCAGGGAGTTTCTGGCTGTTTCCTGTAGTCACTCCATCAACCATAGCATTACTGCCTGGAAACAGCCTGGGCTGCTTTCCCAGGAGAAATATGAAAACCCTGTAACTTTGTGGTTAATTTTTCCAAGCAGAGAGCATCCTGACAGATGAAGCAAAAATTTAGGGACATGTAGCTTTTTATCTTCAACACCTATGGCACTGTACTACAGCAGTATTTAAACCACCTGTCTGGATTGTACCCCACTGCACAAACCTGCTGGGCACTTGCTACCGCGGGGAGACAAAAAATTGAGGTTTAACACTAGAGGCAAAGCTGGGGAAGAGTGAGCTGGCAGGGAGCATGGGGGAAAAAAAGCAGGCAAGGTGGTGCTCCTCAAATAGCGACAGTGTTTATGTTGGACTGTGTGGCTGGTGTTAAGGGCTAGGGGAAGGAAGCCCGTGCCTTACAATTATACTTGGTTCTTGTTTCTTAAGGTTTTTTTGGTATTTCTGCAATACGAGAAGCCCTTTTCAATCTCTGTGTATGTGTTTGCTACAGTAGTGTGACAGAAAAACGCTGAAATTGGCAGCCCAGCAGGGTCAGAAATGTTCCAGGGCAAATCTAACACCTGAACAACCCAGCTGCAATAAATTGATTTGTGGAGGGTGAAAATGGAAGGAAAACATTGTCCTTTTCAAGGCTTTTGGCAGGCTTTTTTTCCCATCTGTTCATTCATTCCTGCGACTTAAACTTATAGGTTAAGATATTTTCTTTGCCCAGAACCCTGTTTTTCACTTTTTCTTGGGTTTCATTTCATTCTATACTTTATATTTTACTGTGATCAGACTTTACCTCCTGACCACAGACTTCAATATCAAAGCATTTTTCCAAGAACAAAGCACTTTGCAGGCTTGTTCCAAGACACACATAATGTTCAGCTTTCTAAAAACATCCAGCTTGCTAACTGCTACTGAATTAGTACAGAAAAAAGAGTGGTACATTCTAAGTAAAACATGAAGTTTGTCTATCTAAAAAAATGAATAATACAGATATGGGCAACTGATAAATTCTACACTAACCAAAAGTAGACTTGAAAGTATACATAATTCCTCCTTAATACAAATGGATATGGGATACTTCATGAGATTTTAGCTCCCAGTTGACTTTAAAAGTGTAAAGATCAGTTGCATAACTTCAGAGATGCATTTAAGCCCAAAGGATGACAAATATATTACAGTGTCTTAAATCACAAGAAAAGCTCTAGGCTGGCCTGGGACTCCTAAGTGCTCAGACAGAAATTAAAGCTGTAAAGTGAAACATCAAAATCCTCTTGTGCCCTCCAGAGGTCTGCTGGGCTTTGCAGGAGGGCTCCCGACAGTGGGAGCAGCGAAGAGAGCCCCACGGACCTGATTCAACAGCAGCATCTGTCCCTTTGTACCTAGCAAGGTAATAGCAAGGGTGAACGTGCCTCTTGCTGTCTTGTCCATCAGAGCCTTTGAAAGGTGGTTTTAAGGCCTCTGAGCTGTCTGAAGGGAATTAATCATGCTGTACTTCTGGGAGGGGCAGAAAGCAGCAACAGGGAGGTTTGTATTTAATACAGGTTCACCCACAGCCTGCGGAGAGCTCAACTCTATAGCATACCTGAAAAGATGTTCCCAGTGGTTGGTATTTCCTACCCTGCTAAAGTAATGTGTTTCTGACACAGCCTGTTATTATTTGTTGGCTCTGCTGTTGTTCAGAGGAGGCCTAATCACATGGCAGGACTGGGTACTGCACAAACATGGGGCATAAAGGCATCCAGGTATAACACAAGGTAAGACAGGGGATGACTGTATTCAGTGGAGGAGAAAAAGGAGTAAGATAATATAGTTCATCAACTTGCTGTTGTCAAGTGGGATTTTTTTGAGACATCCCCATAAAAGGAAAAATTTGTCTTGCCTGGCTTAGGCTGAGGTGGATGTAGTTGTCTAAATCACCTGGTCCCTGTAATCCATGGAGAGAAATTAACTGAAGAATAGTGATTGCCTCTCTCCGGCCAGTGTCTGAGCTGCTTAGGACGTGTCTTGGCCAGAATGGGTCCTTGCCAAGGACTCTGTCTGGGGATCAGAGATGCCTGAAGACAATTTCAGTTCCCCTAAAATTTCTTTTTTCATGAGACTCACAGAGATATGGTGATAAACTTCCAACTGATGCAGTAGAAACTACTCTAGCTTATTTTTTTTTACAAAACATGCAGCAAAGGCACCCTTGTGAAGAGAAGATGGGAGGGTATAATTAGCTAGGGCTGAAAGCAAGGAAATATTAACAGCACTGTTCTTCTGAACACAGGCACTCCATACAGAAAATTTGATGGTTCTTGGCTTTTATCCCTCAAAGATGGTCGAAAAGCCAGAAGCTTCTTTCGTTATCACTTCTTCAGCTTTGTGTCAGGGAATGTAATTTTGTGTCCCCCCAGACTGCCTGGCATCATTTGCTGGCTGGCTGCTTCTGGCAGTAGGGAGCAGAGATGGGCTTCCCTCCCTATGCTAGGAGGTGACGTGGTCCTGGGTGTGACAGCCTTACACTGCAATAAGGTCTACCTCCCATCTCAAGCTGTCTTGTATCTGATGCAGTAAGAAACCAAAAGTCACCAGATCCATGGCTACAATGCCAGTTAAAATAAAAATTTTTACTCTCTGGAGCTGTCCAACCTTCCATCCCAGCACTTGCTGAAGCAGGGTGTGTTGAGCTTGGTGGAGGGATCCATCCAGCTTTTTCTATTTCTGTTTCTATTCCATCTAAATACAGAAATCTGCTCCATCACTACCATGAAACAGTGGGTAAAACAATTTCTTGACCTCTCCTGAGCTGGTATGAGGCTTTCCTCAGCCCTGCACCACCTTCTGCTTTTTCCTGGGAGCAAGCTGTTTCTAAAGGCCTGCAATGCTTGAGTGCCACCTGGGCTACACTAGCATATTAGTGAAAGCTATTTAGGACATCAGCCAGGATGAAAATTCAGATTAGGGTGAGTCTTTTTGAACAGGTAATATTCAGAGTATGAAGAATTATTTAAACCCCATCAAAATGCTTTTCCCAGTGAAGATTCCATACAGGATATATTGTGTTGAAAGTGTTGTCTCCTCAGCATAGTGTTTTTACATTAAAACATAAAGTCTACCCTTAGTGCACTGAGGACGGAGGTGGTTTCCACTATGCTGAGGAGGCAGCTGAAGCTGTGGAGAACAGGAGTAGGGAGGCATTGGCCCCCAGGAGTGACACTGGTGTCCTCTTTCAGGAGGTTTTCCATGTGTTTTCTGAGGACAGCTTGCATGGAGGAAGATTTAATAAGCTGGCAAGCCAGCACTGCCGCTGGCCTGTGCCTGATGAAGGTGAGCTGGGTACTGCCTGCACCCTACAATTCCCTCCCTGTTTTCCAGCTGCTGGCAACAAAGCCCTCCAGGCACATCCCAGGGCCAAGGTGGTGTCCCTGGCTTGTGCTGTTGAGCTGGTGTGGGCTGAGTGTCTGGGGCAGGATGGTTTCAGCACGGCTTTAGTGCCTTTCCCTGTCCCTGGATCAGAGAGGAAACTGCATGCAAGTCAACCAGGCTGCAGTCCCCCTCCAGCCACATAAAGCGTCCCTGGAGATGTGTCCAGTGGCTCTGCACTGGGCTTGAATGTGCATGGATGGCAGAGGAGACATATACAACACAGGCAGAGATGCCCTTAGCCCTGGCCATTGCCCAAGGTAGATTTTTTAGGGCAGTAGGAAGCCATTGTGCAGTGTGGCTTCTCTTGCAGTGAAAAGTGTTTTTTCTGTGTTGTCTCCTGTAACTGAGCTGCTGATGGTCCCCTATGAGTGCATGAGACGTCTGTACCAGTAATCCTGCAGTACGTGGGATGAGATTGCCGTGGGAGCAGTTTCCCACCAAGGCCATCTATGCCACTAATCAGCACACACAACTAACCAGCCTCAGTAGCGGCTGCCTCACAGAAATGCTGAATATCCAGGCTGTTTTCTGTGGTTTCCAACTCTGATTATTCTTGTGAGACCATGATATCAGTTTTCTTCTGCTCTGTAGCATTTCACTCTGGAAAGCCAAGTGTGAAAATACAAACATAAGAAATGCCATTCTAGACAGAAAAAGGGTCTATGTCACCCCATCCTCTGAACTCTGTGGTGGTGAAAGGGCTTGGGGAGAGAACATGAGTCTGACCACTTTGTCCAGCCATTTCCTTGAGCTTCTTCAGCATCTCTGCCTACTCCCCTTCCCATCTATTCTCGTTAATGGTCCTTTCTAATCTTTTTAAAAGCTTTCTTGTGCATCCTGCTCCTGCAGCATCGTCTGCACAAAGTGGGATTGCTCTGACCTCTCAGGGCCTGTTCTGAATGTCTTCCCCTGCTGTGGTGGGCCTTGGCAAACAACAACTCTGCTTTCACCTTCCCCACTGCCATCCCGGAGTGGTGTCAGCAGCACAGGCATAGGAACATGGCCCAACACCTTCCATCCTCCTCTCCCTTGGTCCTTGTCCTGATCTCCACCAGCACCAGCCTCCTTTTTGCAGCTGTCTTCGTGACAGCTGAGAACACCTTTAACAAGAGACCTCTCCAAGGTCTTCCAAGATTTGCCCCATTTTTAGAACATGATGTGATAAAATTTCTTCAGCTAATGTTGTGCCTAAATATCTAAGATATCTGAAACTACTGCCCATGTCAGTCTCTTTATTTTTACAAAAAGTTGATCTTGCAACAGGAATGTTCAGTGGCAACCACTGGTTATAAGTTGGAACTATTTTCCCACTGAGTAATATTCAAAATGGGCATATGTAAAATTCTGCTTCTTTAGCAACACCACCAGTATAACAAAGATTGCACAAATTTTAATGCAAGCTGTTAATGTTCTGTGTCTGATCCAAGGTACGCATTTGATCTTTGTCAAATTTTGACAGACAAGAAAACATTTGTGAGCAGTGCAAAATAATTTGTGGAGCAGCTCACCTGTGCAAGGTTTACAGCAAAAAATGAAAGGAGATAAATCCTATAAATTAATCAGGAAGGCTTTTTAAATTATTAAAATATTCTCTGCTTTCAATTAGCTTTTTAAAAATGATTTAAAAGCTGCAGAACATTTAAATTAGGAATGCATTTAAATTAAGGCATAATTTTTCTATTTATGTATTCATTTACAAGCTCTCTGATATTGAAGCTTACAATACTTTCTAGGTTCTTGAATGGCTTTTCAATGCCATAAATATTTTATTGTGTTAGTAATAAATACTTGTTTATATACTGGAAATTCACCTGTGTATTTAAATGCTGTCATAAAGATACAACTAATAAAAATACGACTTTTGTGCTTACCTTTATTGTCAGGGGACTCAGCAAGCTGTTGTGCTTTTTTTAGTGCTGAATACTGATTTCCATTCTGGCAAAGACTTTGTTAAGGAAAATAAGTTTGGTGTCAGTGCATTGAAAAAGCTGGAAAAATGTTGACAAAGTGAAGTGCATTTATCTTTGAAAAGCTATGTATTTTTAGATAATGCCATTATCCTCTGAGGCCCAAAGATTTTGAATCAGGGAACTTTCCTATCCTGCTTCTAAGTATGAAGAGACAACAGTTATTAAATTTAGCCATTAGATTAAGAAATATCAATACTTTACTTGTAGCCAAAATGGAAGATGACAAGATGCAGAACAAAACAAAGGCAATCCTTTTCTTAAGTTTCTAGAAAAAATTGATTGCTCTCAGATAAGAAAGGGCCCTATTTTGTGAAGCATGATGTCATTCAAAGGAATGAAACTATGAAGAGATAGGTGTGACAGGGTGTGACACCCTTATGTCTACCATCATATGTCTTCTCCATTATCTTCAGTCTCTCTTTTTGTGCTAGCTAGGTTATGTTTGGAACAAACTTTCTCCATAGTCATTGTATTTTGTTCATTTCCCATGGTTTTTTGCCAGTTTGTTTGTGTGCCTAATGTTCAGAAAAGGCAAGTTAAGCTTAACAACATTCTTCACTGTAGTAGGGATTAGGAGCTTTTAGTGGTTGTTGGAGCACTTTCTGGCCCATCAAAATCTGCCTTTGTAGTTAAGATGAAAATCTTATGAGCATTCAAGTGAAACGGAGAGAATCAGCCATCCCAGCAGAGGTAAATGGAGCCACTTTTACTTTATGTGATGTCTAAATACAGGCATTCCTTAATGCACCCAAATCCTTACCTGAGGGAACTTGCTGCAGATATATTTCCACAGGGTCTGTGTATGAGCTTGGTCAGGGATAAAAATATTTTGGGGTCTAGTCAGTTCCAGTGACTCCCTTGATAAAGTCTCTCTTATGAAGATGACTTGCAGCTCTTGTTTCTGAATGACTAATGCTGGAGGTATTTGTATTCATACCTTGCTTTCATGGATTCTAGTAGTGAAATGCAACAAATATCTCCTTACCTTTTACAGTACAAGAGCTTTAAAAACCAACAGGATGAAAAATAGATCTCAACAAACAGCGTATTCTGAATATTTCAGTTATTTGTAAACAATCTCTCAAATTTAAAGTGTTGGTCATGGTTGAAGATGTTTTGGTAATTAATGACCTGTGCTTGTTTTGCAGCACAGTGCAGCTGCTGCATAAATGCTTTGTTGCCAACATTTTGTTCACTTTCTTGCTTCTGGTTCTCTCAGCATTTACTTGCATCTGCCTTGTATCCAAACCCGCTTAAAACCTCTTACTTTAGATGAGATTGCTTCCACTTTTAAGGGAGATTAGGGACACTATTGTACCTCAGGAACATGGTTTATTTTCCTCACCCATCTGGACACAAATTTTTGAAAGGGATTTTTAGCGTCAGTTTTACATCCCTTATGTATATGCTAGCTTGGATTTTGATGTTTTCTGCAAAGTAGACATGTATCACAAGATACATCAAAAAATATTATGGGTTGTGTGATACTACCATCGCCCAGTCCTTCCTCTACATATATTCGACAATAATATTAAAATTAGGTCTCGCTCATTTATCTTCCAGTACAAAAAAGCCATCTGTTGTGAATTCCACATTTAAATGTTTTAAAGTTGAATGAATAGAGTATGGCAACATTCATGACTCACAGTATAACATTAAAAAATAATAATGATGCTCAAAGAGGTTGTAAAGGAAGGATTCGTTGCCAGCCAGCTGATGCTGAGGCTGTGGAGAGAATTATAAACTGCCTTTTCTAACCCATGCTGATGGTGACCAGGGGAAACTGGTCCATGGTTAATTTATGTGATGTGCAGTGAGGTAACCCAGGCAGTAGTAAGGGCTTTAGAAATGCAGGAAGTAATAACAGGTGAATTGAAAAGTCTCTGTTCTGATTTACTGGAAAGGAAAGAGATAAAGAGGTGAATGTAAGAATGGGGGCATAGTCTGTAAGAGGGGCCAGCAGCAGGGCAGGTTCTCCAGAGTCACCGTGAGTTCCACCAGCCCTGTGACAACAGGACAGCCACTGCTGCAGCATCTTCTGCAGGCAGCCTTTCTCCTTTATCCTCCCCTGTCTTGCTCCAGCCCACTCTTAATACAGACTCTTATCAAATGTGTATTGGAACCAGCATTTTCTTATATTTTCTTTCCTTCTGTGTTCAAGGGAAATCTTTGTTGCAGTGTAATTTGAGTGCCACTACAGCTGGAGCTTGCAAAAAGCAGCATATATGTGTATATGTAGTTGAATTGGCAAAAAAAGGAGACTGATTGGCACTGGAAATAAGGGCTTCTTGTTTCCACTCGTGAATATATTTATTGATAAATCAGATCTTATGAATATCATCTAGAATTTTTCAAGAAAACTCAAGAGCATGATATTCTTGTATAAGTTGTGTATCCTGTAAGCATGCTGCATTGCTTTTACAGTGTGTACATTTAAAAAAATTATGCATTTCAAACAACATTGAAGTTTAATTAAGGTAATTGTGTTCTATTTGTGCAAATTTGCTGTAAGTATTTTTGTCTATAAATGTCTGACACGTTACTATTTCCAAGACTTAATTGATACAGGAAGATGTTACAGAATAATAGAAATGCAGGCCTGGAAAAGGCTTAAGTCCATTTCACTGCACAGACGCAGAAAATTAAAAATACACTTTATCAAATAAAGTAGCATTATTTATCCCAAAATTTGTCTCTGAACTTTTTTCTACTTAATCTATTAATTCATTATTTAAACTGGTCCAGTCAAGAAGCAGAAATAATACATGTAGCTTAGGCAGTGAGGTACACAATAAATGAGGTATGATTATGCATTTTTGTACACTGCTTTATGACAACTGGTGTGTTTATACATTTAAGTGGACACTGAGCACAGTTTGAAGCAGGTAGACTGTTTTTTGAATAGGGCAGAACAAATGCATGGTGCCTTCTCCTAAGCTAACACAGCCAGGCTGACTGGTGAGAAATCCTGGCTTATTTCTGCAGATCAGTTTCTTGAATTGATCTATGTAGTTGCTATATCTACAAGCTGTGGAGCCAATTAAACATCTGCTAATGAGTCCTATTGTTAGATCAACTTGAGAGTATGAACACATGCAGAGGGTGTCTAAGGGTGGAGTTGAAAATTCCTATGGGCACCTAGCAAGTGCATGAAAAGCCCTGGATCTTACTGAACTTACACCATCTAAGCTTTGAGTGTGGGTGCATTTGCTGGAGTAGGACCTTCACATTGCAGACCCACGGGCCAGGCATCCCAGCATTTAATCAGCTGTGTTACCTTGTGCTCTTCCAGATGATGGGCACTCTCTGCCTTTGCAGTACATATGCAAATGTGCAAGTTTTGGAGGAAGAAATTATATTATCTCAAAAAGCTAATGTGATAAGTTGTGTCCATGAATCCCTGGTATTACTAAACTGTGGTTCAACATAAATATGACAACCAGATTTTGACCTGACTTAGCTCCCTCACCCTAATTCTATAGGAAAAAAAGTTAGAATAGAATAGAATAGACTAGACTAGACTAGACTAGACTAGACTAGAATAGACTAGACTAGAACTAGACTAGACTAGAATAGAATAGAATAGAATAGAATAGCTCAGTTGGAAGGTACCTACAACAATCATCTAGTCTAACTTCCTGGAATATGGGTTATGAATTTATCCTCTAAATGGATCTACCTAGTCTATTTTCTAATCTGTATATTTATTTTTTTACAGCATTCTGCAGTGTTGCATTCACAATTCAATTACTCATTTTTTAGGGGGAAAAAGCATATTTCCTTTTTTGTTCTATAAACCTTCTACTTGATGATTTCACTGTATTCACTTCATAGTTGTTGTGTTACTAGAAACAGAAAAAAAATCATTCCCTATGCACCTTTTTCATGCCTTTCACGACCACATTGTCATCAGTCTTGGCAGCACAGGAGCTTTCCCACTGCTGTATCCAGCCTACCCGTGAGATGAGACAGAGGCTCTCCTGCAGCACAGCTCAGACAGATACATGGGGTGGGATCCTCTGCCTAAATGCAGCTCCTGAGCAAAGTGGAGGGATCTGTGCTGAGGCTTCCCACAGCTTTCTTTGAGGCTGGGCACCTACAGCCTGTCTAATCCTGCCTGAGCCCAAGCAACCGAACTCTGGGGGAGAGGGGGATGCCTTCAGATGCCTGACGCAAGGAGAGACAAAGACCAAGCCCCTAAATACAGCCCTCTGAAAAGTCATTGTCTTGTGTGTAATAGTATCACAGCACTTGACAATGTCATGATCCTTTTTTTGCTACTTGTGCCATGAAAGACTGAAATATGTACTTAATTACTAGACCTCAAACCAATCATTTAATTTCTCCAAGTCTTTTGTTTTCCTCTTGTTTTCTCTGTGGTCTTCAGCATGTAGTTCAAATGCAACTATAGATGTGGTATTCAGAGCTGCACAGTAGTTCTTTCCTAGCACTTCAGTTCCGTAGAGGATACTGCAGTTTACTGGCAAAACCACAAATTCTGCTAGGCCAGAGGAGAAAGTTCTGGGGAAAAGGAAAGCAATTGTGTTCTTCCAGAGAAAGACTGATAAATTTTTTTTTAATTTGTGACACCAGACTGCAAAATCATGAGGCCTAGATTGGGAATATTTTTCTGAAGTCATCATCCCTTCCAACGTGATCACCTTTTTCCTTTTATGGCATCCTCCAAATACTGGATATGTCTTGGTAAAATGAGTACCATTCTGTACCCATGTGGCCAACTGGCTGGACATGACTTACAGCTAATCTGCCAAATCACATCCAACAGGATGAAAAACAGACCTCAATAAACAGCATATTCTGAATATTTCAGTGAAACAGATAGTTATGCCAAAACTGTGTCAGGAATTAAACTAACAGTAACAGGCCAGTGCATGTGTCCGAGCCCCAGTGGTTAATTTATTTGTATTGAGGTTACTTAAAGTATTGTTTCCTTGGCTCGTATTAATGAGATGTTTCAGTTTTAAAGGTCATTAGAGGTCTTTTCAATTAGTAGCCAGAGACTTCATATGAAATAAATACAACAGCATGCTGCTCAGAGAACCTTCCAACCTGCTGACCATCTGCTTTTTACAGCTGCCTGACATACCAAAGGGTGTCTTTGCACCTGTAAGTTCTGCAGCATAAAAATCCAAACTCAAATCCTGAAGGATTTTCCACAGTGAAAAAAAGACATTGCCTCTGTAACCAGGGGCATGCTGACATAGATCTACAGCCTCCCTGTGCCACCCTTCTGGAAGACAGGGTGATGGCAGAGGGTTGGGAGCATGGCATGACAGCACCTTCCAGCCCTTGCAGAAATTCTTATATGCAGTAAGGCAGACTTTTCTGGGAGCTGACCAGACACTTCTGTCCCTGTGGTGGCCACTGCCACTGCCTGGCACCAGCTTGCCCTGTTTGTGAATCTCATCATTAGCATCTGTCACAGTAGAGAATGGGTTTTTCTCTTCTGTACAGTGGAAATTGGGATAAATTTACTCTTCCTTGTGGAGCAGCCATTCCTTCAACTCATCCTTTCTCCAGCAGCTCTGCCTCACTGAGTTAGCAGTTTGTCCTTGAAGCTGATGTGTTCTGGCGTGGGTCAGAAGGATGGTTTAGTTTCTACAGGTGCTGCCTCTCCATTAATGCCTTTTCCTTGGGGCATTTCTATTTTCACTGCCTTTCAATATATACCATGCAAGGAAGCATGTAGCCTTAATTCCCTACTCTAATCTGTAATTTGAGCCTTTATTAACATTTATGAAATTTTAATGACTATTGCTTTCTGCTACCCTTGAAGAAACACACACAGAAAAGAGCTGGTTGCTGGTACAGCAGTAGGACATGCCTGCGGAGGAGAAGGGGGAAATCTCTGCTAGAGAATTACCATCTGCAGCTGTTTGCATTGGGTCATTAATGGAATACACTGCTGCTCAGTAATGCTATGCACTGTATTTTACACCATTACCATCCTCCAGCACTTTTATTTAAACACAGTAGCATCAGCTATATGTGACACCAGACACTGAAGCTGCATTAGCATGCGTCTTTGCTCTCCAAGAAGTTTTTAAGTTAGGTGAAGTCTTTACATGTTGACTATTTTGGCAGGCTATATTGTTCTACAATTTATCAGTTGATAACTTTTGCTGCCTCACAGACATTGTGTTTTCCCAAGTGAAGAACCTTTGGCTGAGCTCTGGAAATATATGCGTTTCACAGAAATGAAAAGTTATTAAATCAGTACTGTGGGGGAATGCAGGGGAATGATCTGTTTGTAATTCTGGGAAAAACAATTTAGAACACTGTTTTTAAAGCTTAACGAAATTACTTAAAATCTTTCACAAAAACAACCAACCTTTTTCATCTGGTCTCCAAGGATTTTGTTTATCTTTCAGATCTACTTGCTGCAAAATACTGATAATGCAGAAATTCCATGAGGCGTTAAATCTCCATCTACCAGTGGCTTGCAGAATTAATCAAATTACCTTTTAAAGTTAATGCAGTCGGTGAGAAGAGTTTAATGATATTCAAAACCTTCATGGTAATAATTACAGATGAAGAGGGTCAGTCAGTTGAGAATTAATGCAAAAAGTGCACAGAATGATAATCTGAATTAATGTATCAGACCATGCAGAAGGCATAGGGAGAGTGAGCCATGAAAATAAAATTTATTTGCTTCCATTCAGAACAGTGAAATAAACTCACATGTGTGAGAATTTGAAGTAAAGGACGAATTTGAAGTTTAAGCTATGCTAGAGAGGAGGTGGCAGGTTGAGAGAGCTCAAGGAAGGGAAGAAAAGGAGAGGATGAATGGGTATTAATCTGGATTATCTCACAAAATTTGGAGCTGTCAGTCTTTCCACCACAACTCAAAGACAGAAACTTTTTCACAATTTTCTCTCACCCTGAGGCTCTTCACCTTTTTGATTTTCTGCATTCTGCATGCCTATTTTTCCCACCTTTTTAGAAATTATCAAATATTCAGTGAGGGTAGGGTTTTAACTGTCCTTTCCCATGCAGTTCATAGTTCTTTCTCTAACAAAAAAATGGTACAATCCTGAAAGGACATTCTTAAAAATTAATTCAATGTACCCCCATTTAAATTGAGTCTGGATAATCTCAGGCTGCACTCAGGTCTCACAGAAATGGCAAAGGAGCAGTCGTGTCCCAGCAAATGTGGAACTGAGCATTCATATGACCCAAGCAGATTGCCTCTGAGCACCTTGCCCTTCTGGTGACTGTCATCAAAAACCACTGTCACTGAGGATGTCACAGTTCCTGGGTACGTGTTTTGAGGTACCACACAGTGATGTTGCTGTCAGTGAAGATCTACTCAGCACTTTCTGAAAAACAGGTTTATATTATAATGCAACTATTCCAAATATCTTCAAAATTATAGTAAATTTTTGAAAATCTTGAGAATCTTGATCATTTTTTTCCCACTTACCATGTTTATCACGTGTGTGTGACTTAAATACATACATGTTTGTTCTGTTCCTCTGAAAGACATTGTCAGTTGCTGTCTTTTCCATATTATTGGATCAGCTCAGGCATCCTATTATAAATGTCCCCAAAAACTAAGGCAGTGTTGCCTTTGTGGTTAATTGCATATTGAACTTTCTGTGTGCTGTTTTCACATTTCAAGCTTCACTGCATGTCAGCCTTCAGATCCTTATTTTGCGTGTAAGAAGGGACTATCGAGAGTCTCCTGCAGAGAACTTCTTTATATAGCACTGAGATTATGCAATTGGACTGTAAGGGTACAAATGATGTTTCTGCATAACTACATCCTGCGCTCTTCAGATTAGCAGTGCTCAACTTGCAGTTGTCATAAAGTTCCACTGACAGTGGATATTTGCAGAGGCCCAAGTTGATCATGGTTGGATTCTTCATTGCAATCACAGAATCGTTTAGGTCGGAGAAGACCTTTAAGATCGGCAAGTCCAACCATTAACCCTACACTGGCAAGTTCACCACTAAACCATGTGCCTAAGCACCACAACTGCAACATCTTTTACGTACCGCCAGGGATGGTGACAACCACTTCCCTGGACAGTCTCTTCCAATGCTTGACAACCCTTTCTGTGAAAACCTTTTCCCTAATATCCAACCTCCCCTGGTACAACTTGAGGCCATTTCCTCTTGTCCTGTTGCTTGTTACCTGGAAGAACAGACTAACACCAACCTGGCTACAGCTCCTTTCAGGTAGTTGTAGAGAGTGATAAGGCCCCCTCGACCCTCCTTTTTTCTAAGATAAACACCCCCAGCTCCCTCAGCCACTCCTCATAAGACTTGTGCTCCAGATCCCTCACCAGCTCTTGCCTCTTGGCACCAGGAGGGGTGCCAAGCAGATGGAGCCAGGCTTTTCTCAGTGGTGCCAACCAACAGAACAAGAGGGAATCAGCAGAAACTAATGCATGGGAAGTTCCACCTGAATATGAGGAAGAACTTCTTTACTGTGAGAGTGACCATGCACTGGAACATATTCTTCAGAGAGGTTGTGGGGTCTCTTTCACTGGAGATATTCAAGAACTGTCTGGATGCAATCCTGTGCCATGTGCTCTAGGACGACCCTGCTTAAGCAGGGAAGTTGGACCAGATGACCCACTGTGGTCCCTTTCAACCTGACTGATTCTGTGATTCTGAGTACAGGGGGACAATCCCTGCCAGGGTCCTGCTGGCTGCACTGTTGCTGATACAGACCAGGATGCCATTGGTCTTCTTGGCCACCTGGGCATGTACTGGTTTCATGGCTGTTGGCCAGCACCCCCAGGCCCTTTTCCACCAGGCAGCTTTTCAGCCACTCTATCCCAAGCCTGTAGTGAATCCTGAAGCCGCATCAACTGTGATGATACGCCACTGTTACAACTCTGCTTCATCTCTGGAGGCTGCTTTGTTGTCCTTGTGCTTCTGTAGGGGACCACTCTTCTCCTGTTGCTGCTTTTGTCCTCCAAGAGTATTCACAAGAAAAAGCTCAGGAGCTGCTCCCAACTCTTCCACAGATCTCATGGTAGGGCTGTGCCTTCCTGGGGCTGTTTTTGCTGCTTTATGGAGCAACCAAAGGGCAAATTGAGCGCATTGTACTCTGGTTTTGTGCTTCAGTAGTCCAAAGTAGTGACATAAGGACATACATAACTGCAAAATCAGAGGCTGAATATGGTTCAGCTACATTCAGCAGAGCTGACCTTGCAATAACACCTGACGTATTGTCCCACTGAGAATTTTAATCAAAGCACTTAAAAATACTGCAACCCCTGTTTTTCTGTTGCATTACAAAGAATTTTGGCACTTTGCTTTGCTTTGCTGCAAATATTTTTGTTTGCATGTTTGTCATTTGAGAATTGCAGATAATTGGTTTGGCTGCGTTTGATCTCACAATCTGGCAAAAAAAAAAAAATTTAAAGGAAAATTCCCCAGGGTGTAAGCATTCCTTTATGAACTACTGAGAAGGAAAATGATTATAAAATGTTACAGTTAATCCCTTAGTGATCTTGACATTTGCAAAAGGAATAAGTGTGGAAATACTCTTCAAATTCCTATGATTAGGGAGCATATTCAACATAGGCAGACAGTTGTTTTAAAAATAAATATTGGTGTTCTGTGTGACACATAGTTATATGGTCAGATGCTATCTTCCTCTTCTGTACTGATTTCATCTGAAAGATGAAATAAGATTTTCCAAATAAAAATTTGTTATTCCAGCTATCAAATGTTTGATAGCTTTGGAGGATTTTCTGAACCATTTTCCAGTAGTTTTTTACCTAGGCTGAAACTCTGGTGAGAACTGGCTGTAGACAACATTAAGTTTCCTTTAAAAAACTGAGCACAGAAATATTGTTAGCCAAATTGAAAATCAAGTCCAGGTTTGTGATGCTTCATCCCTATATATGTTTCAAACCAGTCAAAATACCTCCTTCCCTGTTCCCCACTCCCATCACCCTCTTCCCAACACTGCTTTCCAGCAGCTAAGCCATGGAGGAGGCTGTGCTGCAGTGTAGTGCAGGTTAGTTCGGTGTTCTGGTCCAGATGTTACCACAGGGTGTGAAGTGACAAAATACACGCATCTCCTACTGTGTCATTAGCAATAAAGAATTGATCTACAAGAAATTAGGTCTTGACAGATCATGCCCATTTTTTATTTACTGCTTCCCAGACAGTGCTTTTCCTGGAGCAAGGCACTTTGGTGGTGGGGGTGGAGTAACTTGCATGGAGAAGTCACAGCAGCTGCCATGCAGCCGATAGGCTCCCCCCTATTCCATAAACGTGTCATAAAACCAAAGATCATATTTAATAGCTTTAAAGCAGGTTTTGGAGTTCAGTGCTCTATAACAAACGTCCTCCCTGCTTGTGATAGGAATACATTAAACTCAGCCTTACACTTTCGTTGAGGATGTTCACCAGACGCCCCAGAAATTCTCAACAGTCCTTTGTTCTGAGCATGGAAAAGAAGAAAACTTCCAGCAATTTGCTTCTGCCTTAGAAAAAGTATCCTGCCTTCTGAGATCACTTTACAGCTTTAACTGCTGACATCGCATGAGTTTTTTAGAAAATGCCAAACGTAATGATGCTTTTGGCCATCTGTTTCTCACTCATGCCCTATCTCTCTCTCATTGGAAAAAGATGCTGTACATCCCAGGCATGTTACAGGATGGCAGTCCAGGTAGGTCTGTGCAGGCAATACACCCCAGGAATCACAAGTCCCTGTAGGTACTTGGCTAAGTCCCCCTTTGAACTGCTGCAGGAAAAGGACAATTAACATCTGTCCTGAGGAAATGCATCCAACTCTAGTCTGAACAAAGTTTAATGGTTAGCTACAACTTTTCTAGCTTGGTAGAAAGTCACTGCCACAGCTGGTAGCCTGTGCTCAGCATAACATCACAGGGTTATTAAAGTTCAGGTGTGCTAGTAGGGCTCTGAAGGGGAGTTTGTGCAGACATGGAGCAGGTACATTCAAATTTATTAGTTTCTCTGTTTCATTTCTGATTTGTGAGTGGCCATGACAGCATGTGCACTTTGTGTAACATGATGCAAGTTCTTTTAACACTTAGCAGTGCATGTCAGTCTTGCCCAGGGCTGGACCTGTAATGAAAACAAAAGCCATAAGCTTTCTACCTTTGCATTTCTCATTTTGAACTTCCCCAGTGCCATCTGCAGTCCATGAGCAGCTGCTTCTACTGCCTTTGCTGAACCCAAAAATTCAGTTCTCTTGGCATATGATGCATATACCTTCTGGCATCAATCATAGAACCATAGATTCATAGAATGTTATGGATTGGAAGAGACCTTTAAATGTCATCCCTGCAATGAACAGGGACCTTCAGGTGGACCAAGTTGCTCAAAGCCCTGCCCAATCTGACCTTGAATGTTTCCAGGGAAGGGGCATCTCCACCTCTCTGGGCAACCTGTTGCAGTGTTTCACCACCCTCAAAAAAATTCTTACTTATATTTAGTTTGAATCTACCCTCTTTTAGTTTAAAACCATTAGCATTGTCCTGTTGCAACAGGCCTTACTAAAAAGTCTGTCCCCATCTTTGTTAGAAGCTCTCTTCAAGTATAGAAAGGCCACAATAAGGTCTCCCCAGAGCCTTCTCTTCTCCAGGCTGAACAGCCTCATCTCTCTCCATCTTCATAGCAGAGCTGTTCCCAGTCCTCTGATCATCTTCATGGCCCTCCTCTGGACCAGTTCCAACAGGTCCATGTCTTTCCTGTGCTGAGAGCCCCAGAACAGGATGCAGCACTCCAGGTTGGGTCTCATCAGAGTGGAGTAGAGGGGCAGCATCACCTCCCTCGACCAACTGACCATGCTGCTTTTGATGCAGCCCAGGATATAGTTGGCTTTCTGGGATGGAAGCGTACACAGTTTGCTCATGTCCAGTTTTTCAGCCACCAGTACACCCAAGTCCTTCTTGTCAGGGCTGCTCTTAGCTCCTTCATCCCCCAGCCTGAATTGATACTGGGGGTTGCCCCAACACAGATGTAGGTCCCTGCACTTGCCCTTCTTGAACCTCATGAGATTCCCATGGACCTACTTCTTGAGCATGTCCATGTCCCTCTGGATGCAACCCCATCCCTCAGGCAAACCACTCAACTTGGTGTCAGCTGCAAATTTGATGTGGGTACACTCGATCCCACTGTCAATGTCACTGATGAAAGATATCAAACAGTGCTGGTCCCAACACGGACCCCTGAGGGACCTCACTGGTCACTGATCTCCACTGAGACATTGAGCCATTAACCACTGCACTCTGAGTGTGACTGTCCAGTCAATTCCACTCAACAGTCCGACTCATCAAATCCACATCTCTCCAGTTAAGAAAGAAGGATGTTGCAGGGGATCATGTCAAAGGTGTTAGAGCAGTCCAGATAGACAAGATCCATTGCTCTTCCCTGATGTAGTCACTCCATTGTATAAGATCACTAGTTTGGTCAGGCAGGACTTGCCATTGGTGAAGCTGTGCTGGCTGCCCCGAATCACACCCCTGTTCTCCATGGGCCTTAGCATAGCTTGTAGGAGGATCTGTTCCATGATCTTCCCACAGAGGCACAGAGGTAAGACTGATATGTCAGTACTTCCCAGGGTCCTTCTTTCTACCCTTTTAAAGGTGGGAGTAATGTTTCCCTTTTCCCATTCACCTGGGACTTCACCTGACTGACATGACCTTTCAAATATCATGGAGAGTGGCTTGGCAAATACATCAGTTAATTCCCTCAGAACTCTGGGATGCATCTTGTCAGGTCCCACAGACTTAGGTGTGTTCAGGCTGGTGGTAACAAACCTGATCTTTTCTTACAATTGAAGGACTTAACTCTCCCAGACCATGTCTTGTGAACCATCCACTTGAGACGTGTGGGAAGAGAGGTTGCCAGTGAAGTCTGAGGCCAAAAAAGTTGTTGAGTACCTCAGCCTTCTCCTTGTCCATTGTTACTAGTTTGCCAGCCTTGTTTGTCAGGGGAGGTATGCTTGCTTTGACCTTCCTTTTCAGGTTAACATACCTGTATAATTCTTATCATAACATACCTTATCATTCTTCTGTACGTTTCTTGTCAAGTTCAACTCCAGCTGCATCTTGGCTTTTCTAATCCCATCCCTACACAATTGGGCAGCATCCCTATACTCTTCCCAGGAAACATGTCCTTGCTCCCATTGCCTGTGCATATGCTTCTTGCCCTTTAGTTTGACCATTCCTGGAGGTGTTCAAGAAATGAGTGGACGTGGCACTTAGTGCCATGATCTGGCTGCCAAGGTGGTGATTTGTCAAAGGTTGAACTCAATAATCTTGAAAGTCTTTTCCAACTGAAGTGATTCTGTGATTTTATCTCTAGCTTTGGTGTGTGAGACTTAAGCTTCAAGGAATTGTAAATAAAATAGTTGATCTATGGAAAATAATACAAAAAACCACTCATACACAATATTAACTGAGAAATAGCTTTGAGGGGAAAAATTAAGTAGCTTTTAGCCGGTAGTTAACGAACAAATTGTCCAAGCCTGCTAAAGAAATGATCTGTGGGTAGGAGAGATAATTAATTTATATGAGTTCAAGAATTCCTCCTGAGATACCAGCTGGTATGCTGCATTACAGTATGAAATATTCAAACCATATAGTTCCAAGAACAATCCTAGAAAGTCACAAAGAGTCCAAAGGATGAGATAGCAGCTCACTGGGCAATGCTGTGTTTCACTTCGTATCTAGTTTCTGCAGTGGCAAGATGATGCTTCTGTGATGAAGGTGTGGCGGGACTCCCTCAGCTATGGGACCTGCCAGGCCAGTCTTGGAAACTTGAGCATGGGAACACTTGATGGTGGCCAAGGGCATGAATGTTTTGGAATTTGTCCAAGCTCTGATGATGTGCTGGATCTTCCACCGCTGCCCTTGTGCCACCAGGGACATCTTTGGGGCAGTGTGCGGTTGTGGGCTTTCAGGTGCTATGGCACTTGCCCAAATGTTTTTGCATTTTCAAGGAGACAGCAGAGCTGCAGAGAGGTTTTTTGGGAGGCAGATTGGACATCCTGGAGCAAAACACAGTACATGATTGAAAGTCTACATGTCTTAGGTTTCTCAGTTGTAAAAGGAGGAGAGTATCTCTACCACATGGACAGTTTAAAAAGAATAAAGCTGTAATCTACTATAGAAATTCCTAGAATAGACAGTAATATGGAACTGTGCACAGTACAGCTTTCCATGTCTTGAATGTGCTTGAATGATGAATGATGCCTTTCTTGACATTAATGCAGGGAGAGTTTGTGGGAGGGAAGTCTTTGTGTTATCTGTCCATGTCCCAACTAGCACCTGCTCAGCAGGCAGTTCACAGGCTTCAGGCTTTCAGAAATAGCTCAGGTCTTGTTTACGTTCCTCTTCTAAATAAATGTCAACTCTTTCATCCTCCATGTGGAGCCAGTGCCACCCTTAATGCAATTACATCAGCTCTGTCCCTGGGACATCCCAACCTTAGCTACACTGGTTTACCCGACCTGTAGAGGTGAAACTAAAAGCATCATGTGCTTTCTCTCTAAAATGGGACAACATCACCACATTCTTCAACATTTACATTCCCAAATCTCTATATCCCTATAAAAAATAACGGTATTGATGGGGGTTTTCTTTAAGCAATAACCCTACCTGAATTAGATTAAAAAAGAGTTGATCTTTGCAGTGCTGCAGCTAGTGGACTGCAAATCCCAAGAGAAGACCGTGGTTTTACAGGTGATGATGTTCCAAAGCTCCTTTTGGGCTTTGAGTCCTTCTACCTATCCCTAGAGGGGGAGGTCACGACACTCCACCACACTTGTACCAGCAGGTCATGAAGATTCATGCCACTGCATTGGACATGGGGCTGCAACAAGAGGGCTCTCTGAACCATGGCCTTGCCTGAAACCAGGGAGCATGTACTCTGAGGTCACCATTTTTTCTAGCTAATTACTTGTAAAGAAAAGGCAAGTTAGATATTGGAACCTTTTGAAGGTCCCTGAAGACCTGGTGTTTTCCTTATAACTAGTGAGCCTATTACGTGGCTGGGCTGTTGCATTTCCTGAGAGTGCAGGATAGGGTTTAATTAGTTCACTGTACCAAATACTCAGAATGTACAATACCCTGGATGTGATACTTGGTACTGATAGTTATAGAAACAGTTATAATAAGAAGAAAACTTTAAAATCAAGTCAAGAGTGTGAGCTTCAATTTTTCTAAGTTTTGCTTAAACCAAGAATAAATTAACTTCATTGGGTTGGGCATGCTACAAAAATGAGCAGAAAAAAAATAGGTATGCTTGCCTAATACTGAGCTCTTACCCCCATATCTGCATATTGAAATTATGGATTCATTAATTCTCCGTAGTCTGTTTTTAAATTATTTTTGTGAACAGTTTATTGCTCTGGAAACAAATGCCTTTTTTGAAACAGAGAGCTGGCAAGGATTAGCAATGACTCTGTGGATTTCCCCAAAATACATTGCCAGTCAATTTTAGTTCCAATATTTTTGATTAACAGGTTATTTAGCATTCGTGCTCTTTTGATCTTTGGCTCTTCACTGGGATTGTCAACACGGCTGCAGGAAAAGATCACTCACAGCAGTGTTATCAGGAGACCATTGTATTGGTAGCAAATTATGTATTAAATAAAACCCATCTGGTACGATTGCTAAAACAAGGTATGGAGTATTAAACAGAGTAAAGAGAAAACATTAATTCTAGTTCCTGAAAAGAAACAACTGCAATTTGGCTTTGTTCAGTTCTGTGTTCGGGGGAGATGCACGCAGGAAAAGGGAATGTGGTGAAAATACTTCAGTCCCTCCCTGAGCCTCTTCTTATTGACTGAAAGCCAAAGGTGGCACTTTCAGTGCCACCATCCTTGCAGCTTAAATAGCAGTCACTACACTATGGTGAGGTTAAGTGGTATGGGCAAAGATAAAACAGTGAATTTAATCAATGTTATCACAGTTTCCCTCTAGTTCTGTTGACATTTTTCATGTCCTTCAGTGTTGCATTTTCACATGTACACTGTGCACCTTAGGTAGCCAGCGTGCCTTTGAAGGATTTCCACCTTCAGGATTGGCAAGAAGGAGCAAGCTGTGGGGGCCCAAGAAAACAGTAGGGGAGGTACTGGATGGAAAGAGTGCTCATAGTAAACCTTCCCTTATGAAACTACATGTATAACACCTTTTTTTCTGTGGAACTGTAGAGAATCCATTTTCTCTGCAGATCACTTGTGGTTTGTGTGCATGAAAATGCAATATTTCTGCTGCAGTGAAGAGCTTTCCCATGTAGTTTTACAAATTGCTTGTTGTATTCATGTCTTTTTTTATCGCTTTATTCTTACTCTTCTTACAAAGAGAAATAAAGGAAGTATGACTCCCTATAAGCTACCCACAAACCACAACCCACAAACCATAGAATTATCTCCTTTTGGGCCCTTCAGGAATCTCAGTAACTTGGGCTCATGAAGCAGTAGATCTTTTGTTTGCAACCCAGTTATAAAAATGTCATGCAGTAGCTTACCCTACATGGGATCCATGGATCCCATGTTCCTGGTATTGTGGATTGTCTTCTCCATTAAAAACACATGAGTTATTTCTCGTTCATTTTCACCAAAAATTCATTTATGGGAATTGAAACCAAAACCCTTAGAACTAAAGTATTTACCTCAAAAAAAGAAACGGATGGGACAAAAAAATTCCCAATTGTGTGATGTCTGGTAGCACGGATTAGAAAACTCTTGTGGCCTAGGAGACCAGAAGGAAGAGCTGATCACCCTTCTGCTCCTCACTGGAGGAATGTGATCACGTACAGCGTGAAGAACATTCCTCCACCAGGGCCTCCTCATGGATGTGTTGTCTGTGGCTTGTCAGCTCCCAGGGGCAGACATGCAACTTTTGGGGCAGACTCTGCATTTTTGCAGCAAATATGTAAATAATACTCAAGTCCTGAAAACATTGCCTTTCCTACCTTTGTTATATGTACTTAAATTCATGTTTACTGGAATCTGCAGTCAGTGTTTTATCCAAAGATCCTGACATCCCAGAAACTTACATTGAAATGCCTGAACACTGATGTTTGGTTAGACTATCTAATTGATCATAAGCTACCTGATAGTACCCCTCCCTGATGGATTCAAGGAAACACATTATTTAGTATAATCAAACCTTCCTTTCTCACAAAAATAGATCAAATAATTTCATACTGTCTCTACTCAAACAGCCCAGTCAGTCTCTCTTTGGCCTGGAGGAGGTTGAGTCGTTCTCTGCTGTTAAATGAGGTATTGATTTCCTATTTCTGCTGGCTGACATCCTGTCATATGAAAGACTTTTATCAATAGATCATATGTCAGCTGTAGTTATTTCATATATCGTATTATTATTAACATCATCATCATTTTTATTAGTTTGCGTTTCTGCCTGGGCTGCTCTGGAGTACTAGCATGTCTTTCCCCTTGCTCCTTCCTCTAGTTCTTTTTCAGCAAAGGAGACCTTGCCAGAGAACAAACTTGTGCCGCCTTATGCCAGAAAGATGTAGTAAAATGAGGGATTAAAGAGAAAATTGCCCTTTCCCGAAAACCTACTGCTGCATATGCTTTCTGTATCACCCTGAGTGAGCTGTTCCACCTTTCCTTGCCTGGTTTTTGCTGGACCAGATAAAATATGAGTTTCTCTCCTTCACATTTGTGATCGCAGAACTTCTGGCAGGGCAAGAGCATTTCCTGTGTGGGAAACAAGTTGGGTTCCCTGCTTCCAACAGTGACAGGTGCCCAATTTCCCTTTTCCCATCTTTGCTGCCCAGGGTCAGCTGAAGCCCCAGACCTCAGCCTACCACCAGCATTGTTGTACTGGAGCTGCCCCACCAACATGGATTGTCCATATATCCTATGAAGTGAAGTAGTTGACTAAAGGACATCTTCCTTTTAGTCTGACCTCATTCCTGTTAGTATTTTACACAGCTTGGCTTCACTAAGACACTCCTGTTACATGAAAATTGTTGAAGGCTGGATCGAGACTTTGCTTCAGGAGAGAGACATTCTGCTACCTGTGTTGTCAACCCACACGCCTCATTTTTCACAGGATCCACAGGGACTCCAGGCTGCTCAGAATTAGCCCGTGTGATTTGTCATATCTCCTTTTCCCAGGCTTTTCTGTAATGATGTGTTTCTGTTGTGCCTAACGCATTTCTGTCAGCTTTCAGGTCCATTATTGGCAAAAGGCACAACTGGAATCTAACAGAGGAAAAGCACACAAAAATTAATTTCTACATTTGCATTCTTTTTTAGCTATGGTATTCCTTTCCACATCTAGCACAAAATAAACAGTAAGCTATTCTCTTAGAAAGAAGTTAGATTAGAAGTTAGAAGTTAGAAAGGCTTTTTGAGCATTTTCAGAAGATATGGGTATTCAGTGCAATTGATTCACCTTGTTTTAGAATTTTTTTCATGTACAGATATGTAAGCTTTATTTTGGTCAAGAAAACAGCAAAGCCTTATGTTAGAGAATTTGTATACTTGTACAACTAAGAATATCTTAGGAAAACTTCTATTTAAAAATTATTTATGACTTGCATTCAAAATAAATTAGCTGTGTAATTTTAAGACATCTACTAATGAGTTCCATAAGTCTTTTTCTATAGAATTAGAGATGTTTCGGTTTCTGGTTGATAGCAGTTCTGCCTTCTCATGCTTTCAAAAGGGCAAAGCATAGTTCTCTGAAATAGAGAGAAATACTGTACAACATCTGGCCTTCAAATCTTGAGAGAGACAGTTATTCAAAACATAAAGCTTTGCACTAAAACCCATAGCAAGTCTTGTGATGCAGAAGGAAATGCTTTCATTCTGTTGTCTGCAGCTGATAATCTAATGATGAAATATTTTAGATTTGGGCTGTTTAAATGACAGACAATGTCAGGAGTTTAAATTCTTTGACTTAGAAAGAAAATAGGAGCTAGCAGGAACCTAAGTTATATCTTAAGAAACTTTAAAATGTGTTTATGCATAATATAGATTTTATTTTGTGTGTTAAACAATACATTATGTACTCATCCCACATTTTCACAGTTTGTTTTCAACTTATCACATTGGACTTCTATTTCAATGCAATCATGAAAAAATCCTGTATCTGTAATTTGATGTAATTGGGCTGTGATGGGAGCTAATGGACAGATAAAATACCTTTTGACAGCTTTTCAGAATTCGTGGGGAAGGGAAAATACCAATTCAATTTACATAAATTCATCTTTGACTAACAGGTTTGATTATGATTCTCATAACTGGGGAAAACACTACCATACGCCAGGATTACTCCTAGTGAGTCTACACAAGGAATTAATCTCCCCAGTCTGAAAAAGGAGTTATCTGACATTACATCTTTTCCACTTTCACTTGGCCTTCAAAATCATACCTTCATGACTTTTCCTTCTGACTTTGCAATGAACCTTTCCTAATTTCCCAAAAATTCTTCCTTTGTCTCCGCAAACTACTTACTTGTGGACATGAAACCTGTCATTTCTCGCTCCTCAGAAGGCATCAGCAGTCACCCAGTGATCAACAGCAAAATTGTTGAGTATTGGTATGAAGCAATTAAAAATGCTGACTTTCTGAAGTCAGAGGAATTTTACCTTCATTACTATTATAGGATATTTCCCCAAATGAGTTATGTGCTTGCACCAGGAAGGAATCCTTTCAGATGAATCCAAGTCCAACAAAAAGTAATGCAAGTTGTATATTTCTTTTTAAAGCAAGGTCTAAATTGTTAATTCAGCCCAATCTGAGTCAATCTGTCTTTTTTTAAAACTATTTGAGTGGTGATTTTTTAGGTTATAATCCAAGATTGTTACCTCGTTTAGCAAAACTCCTAAGCACACATTTAAGAACATACTCATTGGTTTTGATAACTTAAATTCAGGGCTGAAATCCCTGCACAGCTGCAGAGCTACTATTAATGTTTTCACTGGCCATTCCATGCTTCATAGATGAAACTCCTGTTTGAGCCAGTATGGCAAGAAAAGCCACCAGGGTTGCCCTGATTAAAGAGTTTAGCCTTCACTACACCATCAAGAGAAACAGACGGTGCTGACATGATCACTTTATCCTGTACACTTTGAGTTACTGTTTCTGGTCTGTGGACTCAGGTAGACAGTAAACATTCACGTGGAGATTATTAACAACATGTAGAGAATGGATAGAAAATTTAATTAAATAACAAACAGCCTTGCAAGCACCTGTTCTTTCAAAACCTAGTAATCTGCAAATTTATGTCTCTTGCTTGATTGGCTTTACAGCTGAATTATAGTGAGATATTTTGTGGTTCCTGCATGTATGTACAACCTTCTCCTGCAGAATTATTTTCTCAGCAACATGCAGGCAACCATTTGACTGCACATCCCAGTCAAGACTCACAAGTGACAGGGGTAAAGTTGCAGGTATTGGAACCACAGTGTCTCCTCTGTGTAGGCTGTAGCTTTCTGTGGAGTCTGTAGGATCCTAACTCTCTCAGAGATCTTTGCCTTTTTGTCCAATATGATTGAACTGGACAATGGATCAGAATATTACTGGTAGCCGAAGGAAGATGAGAGCCCATTTAAGTATGCTTTTAAGTGCAGTCCAGAGTGATGTGAGAAGCTGGTCACCAGAAGGAGTATTTCCCATGTCTGCTGGAAGGTGGAAATAAATAAATAGGATAGTCAGGATCACTCAAGATGTAGAAAACAGTGGCACATTTTTCTGGGCCTCCCAGGGCACCTGAGCCCAACATGCTGCTTCTTCCAGAGGCTGCTGCTGATGACTTGGAGGATGGTGCTCTGGGGCTCATGGAGACCCATCTGGCTTTTCTGAGTGATTTGCAGACAGATCCTTTGGAGAATGTACCTCTTGATACATTTTTAGCACAGAGGAGATGAGTAACAGGAGACAGTTCTTCACTCAAACTTACTCTTCATTCATCTCTCTAAATGTTTTCTACCCCATCACCATTTTCCAGGCTGAGGACTTTGAAGGTGTTTCTCCCTCACATGAATCTGCTGTTTTCTTGTACAATTTGCACCTCACTTCACCTGCTAGACATGTTCTCAGTCCTGTTTTCATTCCTTAATGTCAGGGAAGATGAGAGATTGCAGCTGACAAGTTTTGCCTTAAGATTTTGCCTCACCACCCCCTTGCTGCATGGTGGTGTTTCTTCTCATAGTTTGAGCCTGGTTGCCCCAGCAAGCAACACAGATCCTAACTGAGGAGGTACAACTTTGTTTTTCTGAAGGTTTCTCCTCCCTAATGTAGTCAAGATCTTTCTTCATCTGTATCACATGGGAGGCTCAACGTGATATTCCACTAAATTTACAAAATTAGCCTGGATATTTTAAAACATTACATAGAGCATACTCAGTGTAAGCTTTGGGTTTTCTTCAAGAGCCTGCTTGCAGTAAACCAAGATGCAGTTTAGATTTAATTTATTTCTCTCCCCAGGTTATCAGTCACTTTGCAGGTTTCACAGTCAGAGTGGATTTCAGAATTATGTCTGCCATTACTTCAGTGTTGTCTGTGACACAGAAGCATGTGGTGTGTGCAGGATTGTAACTGAACTCTGTGATGCTTTTTAAGGTTCTTTATGACTGCTTTGCCAGACTTGCTGCAAAGAGGCAAAAATCTTTCCCAATTAAGATTATAAGAGTTTTTTATTACCATGACAAGTCTACCTAAACACACATGAAAACTACATTAATTAATTGTAAATTTTTCCCTGAATCACGGAAGCTGCAGAGGAATGTCAGGGCTACTCAACAGCAGTTTTCAACATTTACAATCCCTAGCACATACCTGAGTTTTTCACCTTTGAAAAAAGCATCATAAACCTTCATCTTTCTGTGTTACTATTGATAGCTGGAGGAAAGGCAACAGAAATCTTATCTCTAAACCAGCTACATCTAATAACTATGGTTTGTTATGTTAGCTCAGACTGGAGCCTTTAACTATTTTAGAGTGAGATTGTTGGGCTAATTTCAGTTAGGTACTCCCATAGGAATGCCCCTGTACCTCCTGATTGATGGAAATCTATTTCCTATGCAAAGAAGGTTGTAAGAATTGCAAATTTCTCCGTCTGTGTCTCTGGAACTTCAATAGTTTCTGGAAGATTTCAGAGTTCCTCACGCCCTGGCACTCCTGCAAAGCTCATAAATGCTGTAAGAGCAGAGACCTTCTGGTCCAGGTAGCATATAATGCTCGTAAATTTTATAGCAGCAGGGAGAAGGGTTGGAGGCAAAAATGACTCTAGTACTCCAGTTTTATGAATGCCACAGGTGTCATTAACCTGTTGAGTTTTCTTGATCCTAGCCAAAATAAGGTCAAAGAGGGATACCTTCTGATACTTAAATATGAATACATTTTACTCTCTTCCTGTTTTCTTAGACCTGATTTCTAAAATGTCAGCTGCATTGGAACAAAAAAAAAAGTTTTGTCTGTCTGATTCTCTACACAAAGAAGAGATTTCTTGTGAAGTCAAATAAACTATGAAGAAAACAGCAATTTGTAATAAAATTTTTGCATCCTTAATGTGAATGTGGATTTGTGTTTTCACATCTTCGTTTGCGAAGCCTAGCCATGATGATGAAGCAAAGTGGTACGCTTCTATTTTAAGAAGAAAAGAGACAAAAATAAATAAATTATACAAGATGATAGTCCCACAAATTGCCAGGCTCATGCAATGCATTTCATTCCTTGTAGCTAAGAAGTTCTTCTAGAACATCCTGGTTTTTTCAGGGACATTGATGTCATTGTCCCAGCTGCAGATGGGGCTCATTGGGACACACTTGAGTTTGATCCAACCCACCAGGGATATCCAGGGCAGGGTAGCTGCCAAAGACTAGTGCAGGCTTGAGTATTTTCATAGAATTGTAGAATCATTAAGGTTGGAAAAGACCTCTAAGATCATCAACTATTAACCACGCACCATCGTGTTCACTACTAAACTGTGTCCATGAAGTGTCACATCTACACAGTTTTTTGAGCAAGTTTTTTTCAGATTTGAGTTGAATATTGAGTTTGCCTACAGTAGGGCAGATGGACCCCTCCACACAGCCACAGGGGTGCATTTCAGTTTGAAACATGTAAGTATATGCGCAGCAAGCACCTGTGGCTTTAGCAATCAGAGCATCAGGAACCATGGCAGGGAGATGACTGAGGTAAAGACTAGCTTCTTAATTTTACATACACCAATTCCTTATGCAGTAATCAACTAAAACAGATTCACATTTGACAGAATCCATTCAAAAGGGTACACATTTTACAGAGTTGAAAGCATTTCATTAGTACTGTTTAAAAAGCAGAATACTATGCTCTATAATTTATCAATTTAAAAGGATGTTGTGCTCTTCGAAGCACTCCCAAGAAAATTTTTTGGCTTCAATAAGGCTTTTAAGAGGAGGAAGCAAACAGGTTTTGGGTAAACCAGTTATTACAATTATTATGATTTTGGGTGGATCACAAGAAATATAAAAAATATCCTGAAGATTGATCAGCTTTTGTTACATACGATATTATAACTTTCATCTTTCAGACCTCACCTTACATTCTGTTGGTTTGTTATCTACTCTGGATCATGGTACTTCCTTACTAGTCACACCTTATGTTGACTTACTCTCATTGCTACATTTCTCTGCTGTGTTGTACCTGTCCTTTTTCTTGCAAGTTTTTAAGTACAATTTCAGGTCTCTGTTACTGCAGTGTAGCTGGAACCCCTAAAAGATACTGATATTTTGGAAATTTCAGTTAGAGGATCACAACCAATTTTTAGCCCCATACTAATCTCATGCCTGCACGTGCTCTTGTACCAAATGAAGTGAATCGGCTCCATGTATTAACAGTCCCAGGACACCGGATTGTTTCAGTCTTGGATCTGCCTATATCCAAGTATTGTGTTTTCTCCAGGAGGTGATTTTCCCATCAGTTTTGCTCCCTCACTGTGCATAGAATATATGGAACCAGGCAAAGCCAAAATAAGGGCCCTTGCTTCACCCCCATAAACCCCATGTCCTTCTGGAGGCCTCATAGGAGCATTTTGTGTTTCCCCTTTACTCAAACCATCCTTCCTGGAAACTGCTCCTTTCCTGTGTCCACAGCACTAGACATATAAAGTACACCGGTGCCTTGGACCTGTGCATGGAAAATGGTGTGATTCTGTCATTTGCCATGTCTGGGAACATCACCACCACCAGGGAGAGAGGTCAGAGACCCTCAGACCACCTGCATTTCACACCATGACCTGGTAACTTTAGTGAACAGAGATACAGCTCCAGCTGAGTGGTGGGATGCAGTGCAGGAGAAGGTGTCTGGGGGGCAATGGTTTCTTGAACCACACTCTCTTGAGCTCTTCAGGCATAACTAGTGTGAGGGAAGACAAAGCTGCTTTGAAGGCTGAGAGATGGGACCTGCTTAAAATACTTCTGAAGCAAATACTTTGAAAACAGGAGTACAGGGACAAACTTAGAGTGAAAGTTAATGGATAAAATCAGAACTGATTTCCAGGATGAGCTTCACAAAGCATGTGGGGAATGATCCCATGCGTATAGCAAACCAGAACAGGGGAATGCAATAAGGGGCAAAGCCCAAAGCCTTCACTGGGTCCTTCGAAGCCACATGCTCAGAATAAACAAGGGGGGTTATCCCACTGTGAAAGGGTCAAATAATAAAATATGTCCTTTAAGATACAGCATGTGAAATTATGCTTTAAAGACCTGCAGCTGCCCAAAAGCCCTTGGCCTCGTTCTTTTCAATCAGAGGGTTTCAACATGATTCCCCAGGGTGCCTGTCACGCTCTTTCTCCAGGGACTCTGAGGAGAGCAAAGGGTAACAAACCAGTTGAGCTTTGCTGCAGGGTTAATGTCTGCCTCCAGTCTCTAGTAGCTGGCTAAAGGTTATCCCACTGATTATATAGATGCACAAGAGCAGACTCCTGCAGGTAAGCATCCAGGGGTTAAGAGGGTCAGTGATTTACCCTGGATAAAATTTATCTGTACAAGTTAGCTGTAAATTTAGCTGTACAAGTAGATAAACATCACTTCAGCTCTCTGCTGTGAGCAGGAATGGACTCAAAACAGCATCACCCCATAATGGCAATGAATCAAATCAAACAGAGTCATACAATTGTTTGAGTTGGAAAGGACATTAAAATCCTCTAGTTCCAAACCCCCTGCCATGGGCGGGGACACCTTCCACTAGATCAGGTTTCTCGAAGTCCAGTCCAACCTGGCCTTGAACACTTCCAGGAATGGGGCATTCTTAACACCTTTACAACCTGTTCCAGTGCAACATCACTGTCACAGTGAAGAATTTGTTCTTGGTGAATTTTAAATAATAAATTAATAATTAAATAGTAACTAAATAATAAATAATAAATAAATAATGATGTGTCACATCCTCCATGTGCTTTCACAGGTAACACTCTCAGGTCCCATATGGGCTAGAAATGACACACCTGACGGGCATCTGACAGGAAGAGAGAAAGAAACACAGGTGTTTCTGGCAGATACTTTGTGGGTGGTATCATATGGTCAGGTATATCAGGGATGCATTAAAACTGTGCTTTTTATATACAGTAAACTCACAGAAAATGAGAGTGCAATCCTATCAGAAAAGCCGTGTCTTCTTCTTGCTCCTGTATGAGTCTGGTATGAGCAACTGAAAATACTGCCTTTTAACTGCTGGCTCTAACAGGTCAATGAGAGGTGAGACAGGAGGTCTTTGAGAAACTTACAACCATACCCTGGCAGGGGTCAGCCCTTTCTGCTAGAAGATGACTCCATTGATTTGTCCGAGGAAAGAAATCCATATCTGTTGTGCAAAAATTGCAAGGGTTTCTGGTTACAGGAAGATCAGGCAGCATATGAATGTGATCCCATACTGTCTCCTTCAGGTCAAAGTAGTGTGACCTGTTCCTCATCCCCATGGACTCAAGATCAAACAGATCAAGCCTTCACCTGAAACCTCCGACAGGTTCCCTAATGGGTATCACCAACAGACAGAATTCAATAAAAAAGGTTCTTCATTAGACTAAAATGCAGATGTGAATCCTTCCCAGATTTTTCAAGCCCAAGAGGAAAGGTTCTGTGTTACTCTGTTCTCCACAGGTCCAAAAACCAGATATTTTGAATTTCAGCTTTTGACACTATCTCATGCACTGGCAAAAAAAACTGATTTCAGTGGGGAGAGGCCAGAATGAGCTGCAGGTTGGTTTTGAACCATGCTGCTGGGAGCCAATGGCTTTGCCTTTCCCAGGCATTGTGCTGGAGCATAGCTGAGTCTCCTTCAGTGCAAGGACCTACCAAGAGAGGAAAATCAGCTGCAGGCATATGATAACTGAGGAAAAGGGCTAAAAATACCAGCAGAGTTCTTGCTGTTTCTGCCTGGTTCCAGGTGGCAGAGGTTCCAGGTTGGTCCCCAGCTGAGCACCAGGTCATGGCTCTCCCTGGCACAGGGGCTCTCCAGCCCCAACTCTGACCTTCCTTCACCCACGTAATACAGACTCCTTGTGCTGCAAGTGCTTTTGATCCATCTCCAGCCATGGACAGAGCTCTCTGGGGTTCAAAATCCACCTTGTCGTGAGGTTGCAAACGCAGCCCTGCTCATTTTTCCTCCCCAGAGTCTTTCAGTCTTTTTCAAGCTTCTTTGAATGTAGGACTTTGCTTTGCACAGACAGGTTTCTGGGTCAGCTTTATCAAATAATCCTGGCACATTTTATACTGGTAAGAGAACTTATATCAGTTTCACAAATGAAAGAACTTTTAATGCAAACGACTTTTTTTGGTATAACTATTTCTGAAGTTATCTTTCTAATTGTGGGAATACTTGTCTTCATAGTTGCTTCGTAGCAAGAATCATTTGAGCCCAAGTGAGGTAAATAGTCTTTCTGTGCCTTTTTTTTTTTTTTTTTAATTGGGAAGGTGCTGCCCTTCAGATATTTGCCAGTAAATATCACCTACATATGAAAAAAGAAAACAAAGACTGTGCTTCAGAATATGTGTTTCCCAAAACCAGGCTTGGTTATCACAAGGTAATCATACAATTTGATCATTATGATCTTTATAATTTTCCACAAACACAGATTTTAAAAGCACTTGTTTTTGTCTGTGTGCTTTTGTGAAAGGTGGGGGACTTTTTTCTTTCTGTGCCCACCCTCGGGAGTGGAGAGCACAGCATTTCCAGTTGTATCCCAGAGATGCATGTGGCAGCTGTGGCATCTCAGAAACCTGAAAACTTGTGAATTGATTAAAGGCCAAAAGGGTCTGGGGCACTGAGAAGTTGCTGTCACTGAAGTCCTAAGGATAAAGGCTCTGAGGTACCTCCTAGAAGGTTTAATTCATTTCTCCAAAGCTTTATAACTGTTTAGCAGCTGCCTGCTCCATCAATATGCTTGCAGCATTACTAGTGTGCTTACAGTCTGCCATAAAAGAGATGGGAACCTTCTCCACTCCCAGGCAGCATTTTCAGACTGCTCCAATGATTGTGTAAAAGTGGGAATTTACATACTTTCCCCATCTGACAGGAAATAGTACCTGAGAATCATTTTTGCAGGCATAGCTTTTAGACAGGAAAATCTAAAAAGATTTACTTTAAAAAGTAAGAGGGTAACATTCATCTGGATGCAGGTTCCCCCAGAACTTTGGGCTTGATTCCTGAGTCACATATATTCTTCGAAATACATGTTCACTCCAAATGAAGCCATATCTCCAGCTTAATACATTTTTTGTGGTGAACTCAACCATCCATCTCAGAGGTTGAATACTCTAATTCAGAGTGTTCAAGATTTACTAATGTAGCTCTCAAATTGTAATGCAGATAACAGTGCCTCTCTGTGAAAGCATTCAATTTAGAGATAAAATAGAAAAGGGTTCTATTCTGCATTTCAGTATTGATATAATTTAAATGCCACAGCAGTGCAATTCATTCTTGCATGCCTTTGGCTAACTGCCATCACAAAAATGGTGTGTGGGGAGAGGGAGAAAGAGATAAGACATTATAGAAGAAGTATAGAGGGAAAAGGATGATTTTTATGGTAGGAACTGTACCTGTACTATTATTTTTGTTTCACAGCTCCAGTAAAACTGACCATAAATTGTCCATGGGCAGGCTTGACCCATAAAATACATAATTTTTTAAGGTTTGGCAACTATTTTTCTATTATCGATTCTATTAATTATTTAATCTGCAAAGAAAGAAACACAGAACAGAGAATTGAAGAACAAGACTCTCAGAGATTTCCTAGGTTTAAACATTCAAACAGAGTTACCTTCAATAGATGGTTTTAATGCACTGAGGAGGCTTTCATCTATATGTGTTGCAGGGCTGGGAGTATGGACAGACCAGCTCTTTGAATGGGGAAAGCTGGGTATTTTGCACTCAGATTTCCCTGGCTGTATTGTTTTAGAATTGCTCACATTAGAATTAGTGGGAATAAATTATTTTTAACTAACTCTAAATATTGTGACTCGTGAAACAAAAAGAGATGTGTAACTGAACTTTAACAAACCCGGGACAGTCTCATAAATATTAAAAAGTGATACACTTCATGCAAAGTCCCTTTAAGGAGCCTGCCCATTTCCAAAGGACAACCATATCTCAAGTCTGTTTAAATCAAACTTGGTGATGATGTTTCATTCAAAATAAAAGATGGATTAAAAGTTACTGCAAGAGCTCATTCCCAGTATAACTCTCCCATTCTCAAGCCAATACTGTGGTCCAAAACAAATGTTCAGGTCATCCACAAGGTATTTCCATCAAAACAATGAAACAGCCATCAGCCTTCACCTGTTTTCTTACAGTAATTCTTCTTTTCACTTGAATTCCTATCTAACAGTTCTTTTAGGTTGTCCAGAGACAAGCTGGTTTCTGCAATCTGCAAATGCTGTGTTGTTCACGTAGAGGAAAGCCCAAGTGTGATCATTTCAAGTTAGCGTATTTTAAGAACACAGAATTAAATTGCAAAATATTTTGGCTGTGTTACAATGAGGATTGCAGCAGTAAGGTGTGCTGTTTATTTTTGATTAGGAAAATAAACTGTAAAGGGATAAAACAGTAGATCAGAACTAGGAAGTTGGATTTGTTCTGATTGTGTCCTCAATAGATTCTGATTGCTCTCTGTGTCCAGCAGTAGGATTACTATCGGCATAGTTTTGATTTCTATTTGGAAACACAAAAAGTATAATATGAAATAAGGCTACTCCTTATTTCCTTATAACCCAGTCTGTCAAGTACCCCTGAGCATGTGTGCCTACAGTGTGGTAGAGCTCAGCAGAGAGTTGGTGTGGAGATGGTGGTGGAGCAGTGCTTGGTGGTCTTCAGTGCTTGCAGCCAGATTCAGTGTGGCTGTGTAAGCCAGCATTAGCACTCTTTCCTTAGGCAAAACACCACACTGGTGTGGCTGGACTGCACCTCCATCACAGCCAGGGAATTCCAGGAAGTGCTGCACTGCGTGGCAGAAGCACAGGTCTGTGCTTGTTCAGTCATGTTTCCATCATGCACCACTTTGTGCTGTACATTCCTAGCAGCCCCTGAAACTGTAAAAATCTTACTGTGGTCAAGCTAATGAGTAGCATAAAAACACAGATAGAAGTTTATATCTCTGTTTCATGTTATCTAATGTCAGTGTGCTCTATAGTTGTTTGATCCTCTGGCTCACTCTAGAAGGCTCTTCATTACTGGATACCTTGAAATAAGGATATCCATGGGTTATTTAGCTTTTTTGTTTTCTAATTAAAAAGAAGATATTTCCTTAGATATAGATAAGTGCGGTCTTCAAAATACTTGAAATATTTCTTTGCTTTTGATTTATGGCAGGGCAGAGAACAATATTCTTCATATATCCACTTTTGTTCACTTACTTTCTAAACAGTCACAGACTTTGCAGTTTGTCTCTGATATAAAAATTTTTTCTGCCTTTATTGTGTTATGTCCATTAATTTTTGCATTATTTTGAATTCTTTCTGTTGAAACTCTGTTCTTTTGAGGTATGAAGCTCAAAACAGACATACTGTTGAAGACAAGGGTGAGATTGTTGAAGACAAGGGTGAGCATTTTGTTTATTTTGAGACTTTATGAGTTAAGAATTTTTTGTCCTGTTCCCTGTGCATCCCAACATTTTGACTGTTTGTGTAAGCAGAAGTCCATACTGAGCACAGGGCTTTTTCTTTTGTGGCTGCATTACATTTCCAAACTAGTAATGCAGAGGAGTTGTTCAGACCATTTCCCTCACATTTGTCTGTGTCCCAGCTGTCATTTTGGCAGGACTCTCTTGATGATTTCATCTTGGTTTTTTCTAGTTTTGAATAATGTAAAGAATTTTTTTCTATTTTTATCTATTCCTTGTTTCTCTCAGGTCATATATAATTACAATTAGCACCACTAGTTTCAGTCAGGACTTCATCATGCTCAAGTGTAACTTTCCATCATATACAGAAGTGACCCTTTATTAATGCATCTGTTGCTACAGTGTTTGCAGGCCACATCACTGCTTATCTTTCACACTATGATTTACTTATCTTCTCAAATAGAACTCTGCCAGTGATTCTTTGAAAGTGCTGCTGAACCATGTCAGCTACTTGCGTCGTAGGGTGGTGAAAATGAAACAATCCCTCTGAGTCCCTCTCTCTGTGCAGCTTAAGAAGTGCAAGAATCGCAGTTGCGACCTATCCATTTGCCATTTGTTTCTCTTACTCTAGAAAAGGGCATCTGAAAAATCTTCCCCGCTACAACATTTGACTTATGCCTTTCTTGTTGACTGATTCTCCCTATTACATCCTTGTCTTTCTGTATCTTAAATTAAATCAACATTAGATACCATTGAAGCCAGACATCCTTTGAAGTTTCATGCTGATAGGCAGATATCAGCAAAGCAGAAGGATCAGCTTAAGGAAAGGAAGATATAGCTACTTTATAAATGCATTTTCTTTTTTTCTCCTTCATTCTTTCTTGTGCTCCTAAAAGGAAAGTAGCAGCGCTCTTTGATCTTAGAAGACTGCAACACATTGATGAGTGGAACAAAACTGTTTCCTTGCTTATTATGAGAGACAAAATGTTTCATTCTTTCACATAATTTTAGTGTTAGATTGCTCTGAAAATTGCAGAACAAAGCAGCTGATACTAAAAGAATTCATCTCAGCTTGTTACAAGATTCAAAAACGGACTGGAGAAATGCATGGTATGAAAAACCCATTTTAGCCATTAAACGCTGTATCTGGCTCAAGAAGTCCCTGACCTGTAGCACACTGCAGAGCGGGGAAATAACCCTATGCATTCCTTTCTTTCTGTGATATCTACCCTTGGCAGCTGTTGAAGGAAAGGTACTGGGCAGAATGGAGACCTCTGTGAGGTCTTGCTCTCTGGGGACACATGGGAAGGACAGTTCACCACCACTGAGTGGTGGTGCCTATCTGGGTGTGCATGGAAAGTCAGATTTATCCTGGAGACGCAAGGGTGAGCCAGTACACCTCATTGTAAGGTACTTGGGACCTCTCTTTTCCTTTACAGACAGCATGGGAATTGGAGCTGCTGGAAAATTATCTGATCATTTCCTCCTGAGCAAAAGCAAAAGCTTCCCTAAGGAGGCAGGCGCTTCAATACAGAGGATATTGTTGCTTTGTGAAATTCTTTAATGAAGATTATGCAGACTGTATTCAGCATCTTTGAAACATGACGTCTTTGATCAGTTGTGTGTGCGAAGATGTGCTCAGGTAAAAGACAGGGAGAGAATGCATGGTTCCTTTTAATTAAAATGATTGATTACTACAGTATATGATAGTCCAAAACTGATTAATGTTCTTAATGAATTACTTCAATCTATTTGTGAGTTTCTTTTTAAGTCTCTTGTGGATATACATTATCAATACCTTCCTTTGCTAAAGCAAATTATTTTTCCCCTCTTTTTTTAGGACAGTTATCCAGATAGCCATATTCAGAATTAAGGATGTTAGAAATCTGAGGTTGCTTATTCATAGGAAGCAGATTTAAGTAATTATTATCTAAAAATACAACCTTCTAATAACCTTCCCCAGAAAGGCAAGATGTAGCATAAGACAGTAGTAATTACAGAAGTCACAAACATTGAATTATGCTTCTGAGTAACAGTTTAAACACTGATTAGTGTGGCTGATGCTGGTCAGTGTTTTGCCCTTTAGGAGGACAAGATATAAATCCCAGTTTATGACTGACCTTATGATGCTGGGACCCCTTACCACAGCCTGGTCCTGACAGAAGATCCCCTGCCTCCCATGGCACTGCCCACAAGGTGATAGTCCTGTGTCTCTCCCAGGATTCAGCAGCCCTTCTCAGTGGAGGGATGCTCAGGAATTGAGGGCTTTTTCAGGGATCGCTACTCTCGGCTGAATCAAGAAGAATTGGCATGTCCACACCAAGAGTTTGGCAGAGGTGAGGGCAGATTGGTTACCTGATTGATACTGTTTCTGCTCGGTTGGGAAAACAGCAGGTCTTCCCTGCTGTCTCTGATCCCATTGCACATCCCATACATGGTGGCAGAGCTGTGCTGTCAGAGAAAAGGTCCCTATCTCTCTGGGATTTCTGTCTCTTTAGTAGAAGTTGCTGAAAGAAAATGTCTCTTAAATCTCAAATTCAGTAACTCTGGAACAAGATCCTTAAATCAACTAAGTTGATTTAAACACCTGGTTAAATACTGCTGAACTACTTGGCAATAGTTAAATTCACCTTCATTAGGTGATTGATGCCAGTGCCACTCTCCCTATACTGCAGTCATCATCAGTCATTATTGGTTCCTTTAAAGGATCCCAGGAGATCCCTCACCAAAGGGTCTGTCTTGGGTCAGTCATTCCAGAGAGGATAGAGAATCCTATAATTTTTTGTTTATCAATCATCCCTCCTTCCTCAAGCTGAGGCATCTCCTCCTGTGGGGTGCAAAAGCTCATCTGCTTCCTGTAGGTCTTCTCTCCTGTTTCTTTTTAAATACAGCTCTGCACTGGCAGGAGCCTTTCACAGTACGAAAGTGTTATGTCTGCATAACTCGGGGACACTGTGGAACCTTGGCTGTGGAAAGAAATACTCATTCTTCCCACTGCAGGATGGTGTTCTGCTTCCCAGTTCCAGCTGATCAAGCAGCAGGAGTTTATTGATACTGCTGCTGTCAGAGCTGCCCATCACTTTGGATGTCTCATTTTACCTGGAATGATGAGGCCCCCTCCATAAGAAAGACATGGACCTGCTAGAGAGAGTTTAGACAAAGGATACAAAGATGATTGAGGGCTGGAACAGCTTTTCTGTTAAGGCAGGCTGAGAGAGCTTGGGTTGTTCAACCTGGAGAAGAGAAGTCTCCATGGAGACCTTAAAGCAGCTGTCCAGTACCTAAAGAGGCTTCAAGAAAGATGGAGACACACTTTTTATCAGGGCCTATTGAAATAGAACAAGAACACGTTGTCCAGAGAAGGCTGGATGGGGCTCTGAGCATGAGGAAGAGCTGAGGGAGAATGGTTGTTCAGCCTGGAGAAAAGGAGGCTCAGGATTACCTAATCAGTCTCTATAACTACCTGAAAGGAGGTTGTAGCCAGGTCTGTTCTCCCAAGTAAGAAGCAACAGGATGAGAGGAAATGGCCTGAAGTTGCACCAGGGGAGGTTTATATTGCATATTAGGAAAAATTTCTTCACCAGAAGGGTTGTCAAGCATTGGAAAAGGCTGCCGAGGGAAGCGGTGGAGCCACCATCCCTTGAGGTATTTAGAAGATGTGTAGATGTGGCACTTAGGGATACAGTTTTGTGAGGGACTTGACAGTATTTGGTCAATGGCTGAACTCGATGACCTTAAAGGTCTTCTCCAACCTGAACTATTGATGATCTAGTTGAAGATGTCCCTGCTCACTACAGGGGATAAATGACTTTTAAAGGTCCCTGCCAACCCAAACTATTCTGTGATTGCATGATTCTATGACTGCCTCTTGCCTTCAACACAGTATGCAGGTATTTGGTGCCTTTTTTGGCTGGATGGGAAAGTTCTGGATCAGCTCCATCCATTCAGAAGGCTTCAGCATTAGATATTTCTTTTCTGCTTTAAGTTCAACCCATGAAGGTAGTATCCCTGCAAGAGTGGTACCCATGACACAATAGTTCTCGTATCCAGGGCTGGCGCATCCCCACTGCAGTCACCTGTGATGTGAGGCAGTTAAGCAATTTTATATGGTGAGGAAGTAGGCTGTTTTTTTTTTTTCTTTTCCTAAGTTCTCCATGCTCATCAAGTTTGAAAGCCTAGGGCAAGATTAATTAAAATCAATGGAGCAGAGCAAATTAAGCACTTTAAAGTGCTCTTTGGGGGCTATCAAAACTAGAATAATTCAAAATAAATAGTCAAATGTCTGGGGCTTGTTATGAGACTATTTTATCATTCAGCCCATTCATCCACTCTATCTCTTCCTTATTTCTTTATCTGTTTTTCACAGAGCTCAGCAGATGCTCTTTTCTCAGCATTTCACACCAAGATGTCTCTGTGCAATCTCAGGACTCTCCTCCCACACACCTAAAATAAAAGTCACACTGCAAACACACAGCCTAATCCAGCAACTCTTACTCACACTAGTAAGCCTTGCAGATATATAAATAGCATGGTTCAGGTTAATGAGATGGTTTGTGAGAAAAAAGAGTAGATTCACAATTCTAAGTAGCAATCACAGAATGAAAATCTGCATTTTGTTTTAAGTAGAAGTACAATTTTGTATTATGTGTGATTATCAGAAAAAATCCTATCACTTGCAGGTATCTCCTAATGCCTCAAGCTGTCTCCCCAGTTGTCTTCCAGATCAAAACCTTAACTGGACTCAGCATCCTTCATATGGGAGGAAATGTAAGGGTAGATATTCACTCCATGAAATCTCAGCTCTGTTTGGCTTTGAGTTTTAATTCAGTCTGTGCCACCTGAGTGGTCCTATATGACTCTGTCTGGTAGGAAAATCTGCTAATTAAGCTTCTGCTTGAGTTCTTAGTACCTCTTTTAAAGTGATTCCAACCATAGGGTCCATTACTAGTGGATGGACTTGTTCTATACATCCTAGTATAATTCCAGATGTTATGAGGGGGCTATGAAGGCAATAATTGAAATCTCTAGCCAAATAGGCCTTGTCTACTTAGAGTGTATTCAACCTGATTACACAAAGTGAGCAGTGGCATTCATAATTCCAATTCCTATTTGGCAAACCTGAAATGGAACTTATCGCTTGAAGGTACAGGAATCTGGAAGTAAATCCTTCACATTACAGTGTGTCTTCGGCTCTCTGTGGTAGGAAGTAGGCTGTGAGTCTCCAGGTCCTGACTGCTTGTGCCTGTAAACCCTGTGCTGCACCGGGCTGTGCATATTCTGAGTCAGCAGGCTGCTCTCAGTGCTAAAGCAGAGGTATCGCACAGTGAGTAGGAAACACGGTTATCTGCAGCCCAAACTACAGTCTTGTTATTTGTGTGGTAGCAGAAAACAGATGAACACTTGTTTCAAGCTACCACATAGAGTGGTAGTTCTTTTTCTTACCTCTTAAATAGTTTTCAATTCTCCCCATTTAGCTGGGTGACTAGAGTGACAGTGAAGGGCACTTGCATCCAGAAGGCTCCTTTGCTTCCTGAATGTGAGAGATATTGCTACCCACAACAGAGCTACTGGTCCTCTGACTCCTGTAATCATCTTGTAGCTTCTGAATACAATTTTTATTTTAGAAGAAAATTTTGTGGTTTATTTCTCTTAAATGCACAGAGAGACTTTACTATGGGACGATGCAGCACTGACCCGGGACTTCGTTCTGAGAATACTATAGTTTTGATCCTCACTGAGTAGTTTCTTTTTTTCACATGCAGACATCTAAAAGTGGGAGGTGCAATTTTGTACACGAAACTTGAACATAAGATAAACTGAAGACTAATGTGTGGTCACTAAACTCTCCTAGAGACACACCAGTCTGAAAATTTCAGCTCAATAATGTACAATTAACAGTTTCTAGATTAATACAGTACATCACAATGCCTGATGGAAGGCTAGAAAGGTAATGCAAGTGCTCCCAGGGACTTAACAACTCTGACTGGTTGTTAGATTTTGTTGGTATAGTTGACAGACAAGAGAAATGAAGGAGAAAAGTAACTTAGATTAAAAACCTTTTCAATGGCAAATTGCACAGCTGAGACTTTACTTTTAGGGCACTTTGATATAAAAATTAACAACGTGGTAGAAAAAGTGGAAACTTTCCAGGTTTTAGTTGTTGAAAATTTAGAGAATACTGAATCTAAGTCTACAGAGACCTTTTCCTCTAATTACCTCTACAAATTATTCTGAAGGGTATTGCAAACAAAGTTATCTCTCTGCATGGGTGAGAAAAAGACTTTTTGCCTCTCCTCACTGCTTTAAAACACTGAAAGCTAAAAATAAGCAATTCAGATGTTCTTTTGCATTAGGGACTACTAACAAATCTTTCTTATGTCTAAAGAGCCTTTTCAAGATTTGGGTCTTGTATTGGGTGTTACCCTTACAAAAACTCAGCTGAATTTTTATTTATTCCAGTTAATAAAAATTAGCCAAACATTAAAGAAAATTTCTTTTGGATCAACTAATACTTTCAAATAACTAATCCATTTTGGGCTGACTTGCACACAGTGTTTGCTTCTCACAAACATTTGGGTGATGAGTATTTACTGGCATGGATACTCACAGCAAGTGAATATTTACTCTAAATATTCAATTAATATTACTTGCTTTCATGTAGCAATTAAAGGCCCCCACTGGGACTGGAGCTCCTGGGAGCCAGTTTACATGAGGAAATGTTTAAGGTTCCCATCCATGGCTTCCTTTTCAAGGCCAAGATCTCTGCCATTCCTCTCTAATTCATTCTCCCCTCTCTGATTCCACATGTGAAAAAAGGTTGCAGGTAAAAAATTAATAAAAAAAAAAAAAAGAAAGTCTAAGCTCCTTTTGTCCTAAGCCCTGTCCAAAACCTTTTTTGATCCATGTACCTCTTTCTCTGTTTTAATGTTGACATGAATATTTGGCATCATTGGAAAATTTTAGTTCTGAAAAAGTCATTGTTCATGTGCTTTTAGAGGAAAATCTATTTTATTTTCTACTGTCCTCTGAGGTGATATAAATGTCACAATCATGTACGGACACGTAGACACATAGCTGCTGTTCTGTCATCTAATAAAGAGGAATATAAATGAGAAAGGCTTCATTGTATATATTTTATTCTTTAGAAATAAGAAGTCCATTCTATAGACTGGTGCCTTCCTCAGACCACTAAACTGACCAACCTTGCTCAAAAAACAGTACTCTGAAGAAAATGTCACAGAATGGCAGATGTGATATAAAGACTGTGGACTCCTTTGTATAGTCCTTTAAATATTGTGCATTTCAGTGTTAATTAAGCATTTTGATATTTTGGAAAGCTAAGGCCTAGAGTCATTTCATGGGGCCTTGCTCTCAGAAAGTTAATCTAGAAAAAGTTGTTCTTCTAGGCTTGCTCAAAAGTCAATAGAGAGGCTGAAAGCATGCACCTCCAAGGAGTGAGTTTGCCATGCTAGGATGAGTGCCTGAGCTGTGTGGGATGAGTCACTCCCTGGATTTGCTTCTTTCTTCTCACAGAGTCTCAAACAACAGGCTTAGAAGAGAAGCTCTGCTCCTGGAGCTTCATGTGAGCAGGGAAGATGCCACTGAGCACAGTCATCCTTGCTGGAGTTCTCCATAGTGGCAAGAACCACACAAGGAGCTCTGGTTTCTGCCAGACAGCATCAGTTATACTGGCAAGAGGCTGCTGCTGAGACCCAGCAGGACATGAGGTCGTGGTGCTCAGGCTCAGCTGCCCTCCACAAACTGATGACTGGGAATTGTGAAATGGGTGATAGGCAGCCTGTGGTGGCAGGAGAGCAGACGTGGACCTCTGGGACAGCCCTCAGAGAGGCAGAAACTGCTGGGGGGGTCTGTCTCCCCATCCCAACATTGGCAGATCACTGGGGGAGAACATGCTTTGTTCACCAAGAGAAGGATGAAATAACGAAATAATATGCAGACAATATTCCCTATTTTTTTTAATCCTGCTTTTCTGGTTGTCGAGTTGCTGCCAGCGTTGCTGCCTGTGTGCACATTTGCCACAGGAGAGCATCACTAGCTATGGACAATGCTCTCGAAACTGCTGTCAGAGCAGGGCTCCATCCTTCCCTGCATTACTGGCTGTAGAAGTGGCTGCCAAGAACATCTTAAATATATTCTCATGATTCAGTCGCAGCTGAGGATTGCATAGAGCAAGGAAAATGTCTCATGGTGGTAATCCTACTCACAGCCCAGACCCTGTGTCTGTTATCAGGGGACTCTGCTTTAAGAATCATCCCCACATGCCTGTCAGGCAAGAATATCATCCATCACAGTGTGTGACAAAGGCTTTTTCACCTACAGCAAATCTCATCTGTTTAGAAACTCTGTAAAGCCCTTGCCAAAATACTTATCTTTGAGTACTTCTCCCTAGCCATAGAATTCCTCCTCACCACCAAAATCAAAAATAAGTTACAATGAACTGCTATTGTTCAAAAGCCAGTATCCTATAATAATCATATTAATTCTTCTCCCATCCATGCTGTAATGAAAAAATGTCCACACCACTGTTCGGTTTCCCTGGTTACAGCAACTTTCTGTGATTCAGGTGTGAATTTCTGATGCTAAACAGGGTGTCTTATTGCGTTTTTACTGAGGTAAAGGTTGTAGGGGATTGGTAAGCTTTTGTCTGTCAAAAAAACATATTCTTATTAATTGCATAAAAATGATAGGTTTTCACTCTGTGCATGTTTGCCTGTTTTAAACAATTGGAGGATGTCATGATTTAACCCCCAGTCAGAAACTGATTCACAACCACTCCCTCACTTTCCCCCAGTGGGGTGGGGGAGAGAATTAGAAGAGTAAAAGTGAGAAACCTTGTGGGTTGGGATAAAGATAGTTAATAGGTAAAGCAAAAGTCTTATACACACAAGCAAAACAAAACAAGGAATTCATTCACCCCTTCGCACGGACAGGTAGGTGTAACTATTCCAGAAAAACCAGCACAGAGGAGTAGTTCATAACAGGAAAGTGAAACTGGAAAAGCTTACTGTGCTTGGGTACTGAAGATACAGTTTCTGAGTAAGATTTGATCAATATTTGATTTCCATCTTCATAATCTTAAGCAAAGCAATTGGATATTCTGAATACCTAGGGCAATTTTACTTTTGATGGTCATAAGTTACATTCCATAATGCTGCTTCAGCTTCAGCAACAGAGGAATAGTTTCAGCTTTCTTACCTGTAGTAGTCCAGGTTGGGGTGGTTAGGGAACAGTTTCAGAATCCCCTTTGCCAACCATGTGAAAGCAATGGGGGCAGCTTGCAGGGTTAAGCACTTTCTCACATTTGTACTTCCACCCACACTGCCTCTTCCAGTGCTAGTGTGGATGCAATGATTTCTCTTGCCCAGAGGATGCATTTAGACCATCCCATTTTAGAAGGTTACAGCTGAAAATATTACAAATCTCACTCTTTCTCCCCTTTCATAATGTATGCTTAACATTCATTCCACTTGGACCGTGAAATTGGTTACATGGAGAGTTTTACATCTATTCCAGCACTGGAGGAGAATGGTTGGAAGTAAGCATCCTTAAATGTGTGGTTCTTTCCATCATACTTCCATGATATCATTGCTTTGGCCAGCAACTTTTTTAATACATAGAGATAGTGAATTTGCTTTTTTTACAGATATTCCTACTCTGTACAAGAGAAAAGGCAAAAGGCAGTTTGTTATGAGTTTTGTCAAATTATGTTACAGAATCCCACAATAGACAGAAATTAGTCTCTTCAGTTTTGTCAACTATATGCTATTCTGACACCAACATTACCAACATGTTTTGTCCTGGCATGTGTCTGTTATAGAAGACAGAAACTGCCATTTTAGATCAAAAAGTAATTTCCTTGTGTCTGGTATCCTGTCTTTGACAGAAAAAGTATAAATGAAGATGAATAGGCCTTCAAAGAATGTGGGTTTTGGGGATTTTTTCCTTACCTAAGAGAGTACAAGGTGATCTCTCTGGATTAGGAAACATTCCACGTGTTCCAAAATCTAGGTGTGGCATGGGATTATTGATGAATAATGGTTTATTTTTAGGCTTAAATAAAAATATCCTGTCCAGAAGTAGTAAGGAAGTGTTTTTATGTGACAGATCAGGAGTGGGTAATCTTTAACTAACAGATAACCCCTCTCCTGTAAACAAAGGGTTTTTATCTGAGAAGATACCACAGTGAAAAGCCAACTGCCCATCCCCTCAGTCCAAGCAAAGCCTCTGTTCTGAAGGCAGTCAAAGGGGAATGTACATGTTGTATAAGCACATCTTGTGGACACCTAAGGGAGCTCCACACCAGCTCACCTGTACAACACAGGATGATGCTGCACAGAGGTGATGGCTGGCCCTGTAAATTGTAGCCACATTAGTACAGTGGCCCTGGCCCACCACCTCTGCCTCTTAGCAGAGCAAATATCCCCCAGCAAGGTGCACACTGACAACCTGCATTGCTCCCCCTCTCAGAACTTGCTACTTCAGCATTCTCTGGGGAAACCCTACACTTTCTTGTACTGTGTATTTCCAACCTACTTCTGCATACGTTGGGAGAAGTGTGGGTGTGCTTCAAGGCATGTAAGCCCCAAAGCAACTGTAAAGTCTCACAAGGAAATTGTGAAACTGGCCTGACCAGGCCAGTATAAAAAGTGCATCTCCTATTAAGAGTTGCTATTTTCCTCTCCAGTGTCATTTGCATGGTGGAATTGGGTAACCCACATATGCCCAGCTACGCTGGATTAAATTTCCCCCAGACATTGTACAGTTTCTGTGAGGTCTCTGTGACTGCACTGTTTGTGTTAAGTGCAATGGTGTTAAGAGGAAGCTTCAGCTGGAGAGCTGGAGGAAATGGGAAGAATAAGGAGATGGCAGTAGAGACTAAAGCATCTCTGGGAGCAATCTCTCAGGTTAGTAACTCATAGTCTTCAAGAGGCATCAGGACAGTTGCATATACCTATTTGGCAGGATGAAAGCCTTACAGGTTCTTAAAAAAACTCAAAAGTAATAATAAACTTAATAAATTAAAGTAATAATAAACTTAAAAGTAATACAAGTAAAGGTTACATCAAATAAAATATGGGGGGGTTTCTTAGCACTTGACAGCTTTCTCTATGTTAAAGACACTTACTAATTATTTAAAATTCAGTCACATGAGTCAATTTGGATCAGATTCCTTTTTCCTACTTGTAGCTGTGTAGGTGGGTCTCTCTAGTAAATACTGAAGGAATAGAGAAAGGTATTTGCAGACCGATGTATTCAGAGAACTTCTGTTTTGAGTTCCCCAACAAGTGCCTGGCTCGGCTGTCACATTCATGTTGTCAGCATCATCTAACCCTGTGAGGAACAAAAAAAAAAAAAAAAAGAGATAAAGAGAGCATTCAGTTTAGCTTTGTGTGATATTTTAAAAAAATACCCTATGGACTCTTCTGTATAACAAGATTTTTACCTTTGTTTCCCCTTGAAATCAGGAATATGCAATCCTGCTGTCTTCTTATCTGTCAGTCCTTCTCAGAAACGTTATTATCAATGGGCATATTTCAGTCAGATATAAAGCAGAAGAGACCCAAATGCCATGTCTTTCTGAGAGGTCTGACACTGACTGGTTGGACAAAAGAGTCCCAAATTAGTATATTCACTGGATGAAAAACTGTGAGAGCTTGGTGGTTATCAGTTTGACCTCGTGGTTGGCTGGTGACAAACTGTGTACTGACAAGTCAATAAACACATGGTTCTCAGCTCTGTGCTGAGAAACCATTGCAGCATCTGCTGCTTTTTATTTGGTCACCACTTGGAGGATAAAGGAATAAGGAGATCTCTTTCTGCTTGGAGAATTTGAAGAGAAGGAATAAGAGACTTAGAGATGCTGAGGTATTGCATCTGAGAGCTAGTGATACAGGAGACAAAGCTGTAAAAATATTGCCTTGTTCTGCTGCTCCCCGAAAAACCTTTTAACCTGTATTTTTAGAGACAATAGATTAAGTACTAACCAACATTTTCACTTCACAGCACTAACCTTAGAACTAACACACAGAATAATGATGAGCCCCCACAGCTGTTTGTAGAGCATTCTCAAATTATCCTCTTTTGTATCTGTGTGCACATTGTTCATGTTGAATTCTCTGAATTCAACATCCTTCCAGGACATGATTACTTAAAGCACTGTCCATATATCTCAGTAGAACCCAAGTATTAATATTTTGAAAGTTTGAAATGGTTGAACATCAACATGAATTACAGAGTCTATTTTAATTATCTTGAACAGTTATTATTTCAATTCTGTGACTGTGAAAATAAAAAGAATAAGATAGGATGGAAAAATAGATGAGAGGAATGATACAGAGATGATACACATAAATGATAATGCATGGATTAAATACAGACCGAAAAAGCAAAACGGTAGAAAGTGCCAAATAGTGCCTCAGCTTCCAGGCAGATTAATAGCAAGGGCCATTATTTTGCTATTCATTTTGAAACGGCATTCCCTGCTGACTTAAAAATTGAGTCATGATATTGCCGGGATATTTCCATTACTGTTTTACTTCTCTTTTGCTGTTCTTTAGGAGTACTCTCTTGTTAGCAGAATATTTTTTACTGTATTCTTTCCTCCCATATACCTCCTCCTGGCTACACTTTCTCAGTTTCTTTTACCAGTCTTCTCTTAATTTCCCTATCAGAGCTTCCTCCATCATGACAGCTTCTCATTCCTCCTCCTTCCCTCTCTACTCAACCCCTACTCTTTTCAAGCAACCCTCTTGGTTTTTGCACTCTCAAAGGACAAAGGGTTTGTCAACAGTCAGCTTTTTCTGCCTTCACTCAGTGCTCTCATGAGCATGCTCTCTGTCATCTTACCTATGTAAAGTGAAAGAAATGCATGCAAACAAATGTGATAACATCTTCTATCCCATTATCTTCTTGTTGCCACTATTATCTTCATCAGCTTTCCCTTCTGCCACCTCTCTGCCTTGTCTTGGGTGGGAAATCACATACAGTCCTATGCAGCAAACTCTTTGAATCAGCGGAAATGCCTTTCCTTTTCAATGCTCTATGACAAGTAACGTAAGTGAGAGTCTATTCCATACTGCTAACTACTATGTATTTCACAAGCCCTGAATTGGATGAATCAACACCAGGGAAACCCACTTTTTTTTTTTTTTTTTATTCCCCTCACAGTGTGTTTCGACTTCACTGCTTAATCAAGTGACGCTTAGTTCGTTTGAACTGACTGATGTGCAGTTCTCAATTGTCAGTTCCCACGGTCTAATCAACAGCTTAATAACACAGAGTAAACAGTCATCATGCTCGATCCGAGCAACACGCTGCACGTTGAGGCAGTGATCTTGAATCCAAGGACAGAACTCATTCTGGAACCACCCTTCTTGGGCCAGGTGAGGAAGCAGGAGGAAGACTAGCCATGTGGTGCAGTGGATGAGTAAATTTGGGTTTGGGGTTTTGGAGACTTTTTTAGTCAAAGAGAAAATTTGGCACAGGTTTGAATTTTCTGTAGAAAAAAAAAACAACACCAAAAAACAGTACCTGAAGGTAGTGAAATGAATGCTAGAGAAAGTGGCTGTAGCTCAGTAGGCTTTGTAAGTTGTAGAACATTTGGGCAGAAGTCTGTTTGGAAAGTGCTAATGCAAATAAATTTAAGAGTGGTTTCTAAAGCTGAGTTCATCGGTTATTCCTATTAGAGATGACAAATTGGAAATATATACCATCCCTCCGAAAACACTTTATGTAGCTGTTTCTTTCCATTACAGCATTAACCAAAACATCTATATGAAAATATTTCAAATTATTTGTAAGGAATACGCAACTCTTGAATCAGTTCAGACTTCTCATAATCTCACGTTATAAGACTAGATGTCCTGAAAAATAAATTTACCAGATGGATATATTGATGACACTCTGATGTTCTTTTATGTGTAAAGATGTAATGACATCATTATGCTCTAATGACATCGGTGCCAGTAATATCTTACTAAAAACATTTTTAATAAAGGAACACTAAATCCACAAATCTACAGGTTAAATTTACCATTTCAGTGGGCATATGCCACACATATACCACAGGCAGAGCTCTGTGTACGCAGCTGTGCAGGTGCTGTAGGCAAAACACTGCCTGTAGTAACCTGCCTGTGGTAGCTCAAAATCTGTGTGTTATGACTGGAGAGTTAGAGATGTTGCTTGAATTCCATCTTTAATTTTTTTAGTTTTGAATTACAAACAAAATCATAATGTTGTAGTTAATAACTAGCATCAAACGAGCACTTGACAAATTGGATAACAGAATTTGTTGCCAAGATAAATAATTTCTTCCAACTGGAAAACAGAACGTCACTCATAATCTAAAAGAATTGTGTACAGAAAATGTATCTTCTAATGGGATAGCAGCACTGATGTAATGAGTGTATAATTACTTTTTTTTTTTTTTAAATTGTTTCCCAAACTACTGTCAGTAGGGAGACATCTGTTTGGCTTGACATCTCTATGATTTTCACTGTTTAGGTCCCACTCCTGGGAGTTACCTTTGCACTGCTCACAGACAAAATCACTTTCCATTCATAGTTTTCCATTCAAAGAGAACAAATATTTATCAGAAGAAAATTATACTTTTTGAGAATCTAAACTGAAAAACTGTTAAGAAATTTGTTTATGGTCTCCCCATCTGTAGTGTCTTACCTCTTTTGCAGTTTCAGTGCATTGTGCTTTATTGTTTAAATTTGCTTTAGCGTTTGTGATGTGATGTGTCCAAGACATCATAAATGGTTTGGTACTAATTAGAGGGAAAACACAATTATACGAATGGCTCTAAGGCAGTGGAGGCAGATCAAAAGAAGGAAAATCCAAAGTTCACAAAGTTTTTCTGCTCCAATTTTGATGATACTTCTGAATTTAGAATTATCAGACAGAGTGCATTTACATATTAAATGTTTGGACACAACTTATCTAGAAGCAAATAGTCATTTGGGGGCCATATTGAGCACTTTGACAAGGCTAGAGGATAATAGAATAAATCTCACACTAATATATATCCCGCTTAACTCCATCACGGACAAAAAAATTGCAAAAACAGGGGGCTAATGCCTGCAGTAATATTTTTTTTTCAGACATACTGTACTAAAATGGTGTTTCTATATTATAAATACTGGTTTAACCAAAACAAATACTAAAATCTGGTTTAATTGGTACTGCTTTCCATGAGGACAACATGTTAACCTATCTAATGCATGAATAAAAGCAGGCAGTTTATTACAAGGCAGATGATCAAGCTTTTTGTGATAGAAATCTATGTGTTACCTGAATACCTCTGAGGTGTCTACCTGTAAGTGAAGAGGACTTTGGTCAGAAAGAGGAAACCAATTTGTAAACAAAAGTGTCTGAGATATCCCTTGGCTGAAGAAACTGAACTGCTGTCTTCTATCTCTGAAGATGTTGTCTAATTTCTGCCAGCTACATCATTTTTCTGTCACCCAGATTCTGTGAACATTATATTAAATTTACTGCACATTCATTGTTTTATTTAAAATATGAGACTAACTCCAGTGTGACTGCACTGTGTGAGATCAGAATTTCTCTATGATTGGTGTATAAATGGAAACTCAGGTACTTTGGAAACAGATATGCTGAGGGAACTGCAAACTCTAAAGACATAAAGAGGGTTGTATTTCAAAAGGTTTAAGTAGGCTTTACTTTAAAATGAAACCATTTTAATCAGAAATCATTTATTCAGAAATGGTAAACTGTCAAAAAGAACAATGCTATATGAGAACTACGAAGGAATTAACACCATAATCATAGATTCATAGAAGCTTTATGGTTGGAAAAGACCTTTAAGATCTAGTCCAGCCATTAACTGAGCACTACCAAGTCCACAACTAAACCATGTCCATAAGTGCCACATCTACACATCCTACAGATACCTCATACCTATAGTCACCAGAGGTGGTGACTCTACCACTTCCCTTGGCAGCCTCTTCCAATGTTTGACAACCCTTTCAGTGAAGAAATGTTTTCTAATATACAGCCTAAACCTCCCCTGGCAAACCTGAGGCCATTTCCTCTCATCCAATTGCTTATTACCTGGCAGAAGACACTGACCCCTCCCCCCACGCCCCGGCTACAACCTCCCCTCAGGTATTTTTAGAGAGAGAGAAAGTGCCTCTTAAACCTCCTTTCTTCTAGGCTGAACAACCCTTGCTTCCTCAGCTGCTCCTCATAAGATTTGTTTTCAGACCCTTCCCCAGCTCCATTGCCCTTCTCTGGACATACTCCAGCACCTCAATGTCTTTCTTGAATTGAGGGGCCCAAAACTGAACACAGAATTCAAGGTGTGACTTCACCAATGCCAGACACAGGGGGAGGATCACTGCCTTGTTTCTGCTGGCAACACCATTTCTAGTACAAATTCCTTCTAATATGATTATGGTTACGCATTAGAGTATTCATGATCTATTCAGAGCATAAGAACATCCAAACCCTAGTTCATCTATACACAGTTTAACAGAGGAGAGATAACATATTTAACACAGCTGGAGCCAAAGTATTTTCTTTTACAAGACCAAATGTCTACTTTTGCTGCTTGGCTTATTATTTCTACAGCAAAAGAAAATAAATCCCTAGACTGTGGAGCGGGAGACAGAAAGAGGTATGACAAAACCTCTTAGGATGATGACTAAATTTCTAATTAAATACAGAGCTGTTAGTAGCATGTGTACCCTAGCCTTCCTCACCTACACTTAGCACTTACGCCTTTCCTCATGGCACTTCACGCAGTTTGGATTTACACTGCAGAAATATTATGTTAGACAAAAAAAAAAATTGTAATACACCCTGGAAGAAAATGAAAGTACCTTCTAATTCATTGTTATGCATGTAGCACTTCCAAAATATTTCTCTCACCTGTGATTCACTTGAGATAATTTACAGGGATGTATTCCAGTTTATAATCTTTTTCTTGATCAAAATTTGATTCTGTTCCAGAGTCAGACCTGTCCCTCATTTTTTCAAATGCCAGTGTTAATAAAACCAGGGGAGATGCACTGGGCAGGATTCAGCTTGAAAATTAATGCTTCAGTTTAGATGTCTGTATGTGCGTACTCATTGTCCAGTAAGTCCCTGTATGGTTACTGGAGATGTAGTCAATACAGTCAGTGGAACCTGAAGAGCTATGCAGCTCACCTGGAAGCAGGTACTTATAACTGATGAGTAAATTGCCACCTAGACTCCACTGGCCATATTGACCACATCTCCATGGACTGCAATTGAAGTGTAAACAGTTCAATTTATCTGTCCTAATCTTGTGTGTACATTGCTGACATGACTGCTGGTTGTTCTTACTCATGTCAGATTGAATTACTGAATGGAGCTAAAGAAGTCCTGAAATCAATGTCATTTGGAAATATTATAAGCAAGAACCTCTTATATAGCTAGGAAATTGGCTGGTTAACCAGACTTGCCTGAGTGTTTGAAACCACAAAACTGACGAGCTTAAAATCACCAGTTGCAATTTTATGTATTTCCATACCTTATTTCCCAAAAGTTTTTGAAGAACCAAGGACCATAGCGATCATCTACATTGAGTCTCTGATGAATACAGATAATTACAGTGTCAATAGATCAAGGAAAAAGTTTTTTCCCCTAGTCACTCCCCTTAATGCTACTAGATACGGATCAACTGCAGATCATAGACTAAGGAGGACTAACATGGCTCCGTAGCCATGTACCTCCTGCAGAGGTTATGGCTATAGGCTGTAGCCAAATCCTCCACTTATGGAATAAAAGCATCTCAAAAGTTTTTAGTCTCCCTGCACTGGTTTGGAGAGGGCATGAGGCTCAGAAAGAATATGCTCACATTGGAGCCTTTGAAGCTCCAGTGTTTGAGACAAGGATCATAGTTCTGCAGCTTCAAGATGGATGCTGAAATACCAAAAATGTCCTACATGTCCCAATGAATAACTGTTCACCTTGAAAATTTTTCAGTGAAGAAAATTGTATCTGGTAAAAATTTTTATACAAAGTTAATGAATCAGACTCCCTATTTTTTCATAACATGTGCAGAGGGACTGGCCCTGGTGCCTATTCAATCAATTTTGCACTTGACTTCAGTAGAAGTTAAGATGAGCCCATGGTGAATGCACATCCAGAGGAGATTACACCCAGGTGCTTTTCTATTAATGTTTAACCAATTTAAAAAAAAAAAAAATTCTTATTTCTTTATGTTTACAAAATGTACTCTCAGTACTTCAGGTTGGCTTATACATGTTGTCTTTCTCCACAATGTATTTACTTAGAAAAATGTAAGCTCGGGTGTAGCCTTTGATGTTGAAAGGGGTGTTTATGTGTGTCTTTACTTAGCAAATTACTTCCCAGCCAAATGTACTGAAGTACTTTAGTGTCACACTGTGAAGCACAGTCTGAGTAGTTAATGTTACCTGGAGCGTACAAGGCAAAGAATGTTTTGATGGTATTCATGCTTGCAGCTTTTCAGGTCTTGTGCATATATACTGACAAACATTAGATATCTTGCATGTATTTCGTCAGTATCAGCCATATATAAATCTTCCCTGAGCAAATTATTCAATATTCAATATAATCTACATAGTAAGTAAAATGTACTGATACATCTGGAAGTGTTGCCTGGAGTTGAAGCTCTTACATGCATTATGATCCCAGGCACTATTATTAACCTATCAGGGTGTTTAAGTATGTCAAATTAGAAGTCTGACAGCAGAAGACTGGTTAACATTGCACAAGGAAAAAGGTGTGTGTTCAAACATTTCTCCTCACATAAAAGCTTTAGAAGCGGTGTTATGTATGAGGCCTGAAATCAGTCAGCTCAGGTCTGGTGTGCTTTAAAAGAACAATGAGTGAATTTCATGTGTTTGAAAGTGAAGTTGTGGTAATACTCTTCTTGATTCCTCTCCTGCAGACCAGCCTTATGTGTGCTGGCACCAGCACGGTTGCACCATCAGGTTCCTGTGGTGGTGCAGGGAGGGAGTGCCCAGCCCAAGAAGAGGCTTTGCCCTGAGGGATGGCTTTTCCAGGGCAGGACTGAAATGCAGTCTTTAGATGATATGTCTGTGCTTGGATCCAGAGAGTTTTCCACCATAAATGTCAAGAGTTTGGGGTGCAAAAACATGGTTCCCCGCAGTTTCCCTTCCTAAACAAGGGTGGGATTCAGCAACAAGGTGTAGTGTGTACAGCAGACCCTATAACCTGACTTCCAGGTTCTACCACCGGGAGAAGGAATGATTTTAACATGCTCTTCAGCTGGTGGTGAGCATCTGGGTTGAAATCTAATTCACAGGTCTCTGTGGATTTGGGAGGCCACGGTGGGCACAGGCTCCTGTGTGCATTGGACCTGATGTGGGTCCCGGCGAAAAACTTGAAGGGGTGGATTTGTTTTAATTTACTTTTAATTTGTCAGTGCACTTGTAGCAAGCATGGGTAGAGCCCTTCTCAAATCTTCATTCGCGAAGCCTAGCCATGATGATGATAACTTTTAATTATTTTATCTTCATATGGCCCTTCAGGTGTACTTTCAATACTTTTTTAGAAAATGTCCACATCTTTCACACTGAGATAGCTATTTAAATACACTGTGAGATTCCCAGTGAAATCATGAGAGCTGACAGCACAGATATGTTTTGTATGGAATGAAAGCTGCTATCGGACCCTAAAGTGTTGGACCCACAGAATTCCCATGTGTTAGGGGCAGTCAGCCAGAGGCAATCTTTGAAGGCACCGTGATTCTTTGCCAACAGGAGAAAATATATAGTTTCTCTAATGCTCTAAGATAAACATTTCACTTATTAATGTGGCTCATAGAATTTATGATTGCTGCATCAGCAGAGATAAAATGCAGCAATCATGGACTAAAATATTGCATCTCCTGTAACAGGGCTTGGAAGAGCAAATTTACTAATTTTTCTTTTCTGTGTATCATGGGAAATGCAAATACTCAATAGCATCTGAGTTTGCAAACCTTCAGTATGACTGTTCATAAAAGCAAATGGAGCAGTAGGCCCTTACCAAGTTCAAATATTTCCCTCAGAATTAGCCCTAGAGCTGTAATCTGTGAACACTGGAGCTTGGGAAACAAAGATGACTTTAAACTCTGGCAATTTGACTTTTAATTTAAGCATAATGAAGCACAACACAAAAAAAAAAAAAAATAAAAAAAAGAGAGAGAAAGAGCAAAACAGATTTGAGGAACATCTAGTAAAAGACATAAAAACTACTAATCCCTCCGGAAAAAACTTCAGAAGGAGGAAATCTTCCAGAAGTCCAAAAAGATGATCAAAGTAAAAAGTCTCTGAGAAGTGTCTGATGAAAGTCTCAGGGAAGTCAGGAATATTCTAGGAAAAGAACTTAAAATAAATCTTCTCTACACACAGTTACTTTGGAGGAGTTTGGGGAGATTCCCACACTGGAAATCTTTCTTCCAGGAGACTTATTGGATGCTCTTTTTCAAATTGAAATGGAGATAGCAAAGTTCATGGAATAAATAGACAAAATTAATTATACTGTATCAGAAGGATCAGCAGGAACAGACAGCCTTGCAAAGGAATTTAAGAATGAAGTATTCAACATTTCAACAGCATTGTCTATAACTGCTTGTTTAATATTTAAAGTTTCCTCGATACCAGAAGCTAGGAGATAGTTAATTTGATACCAGTTTACGAAGAGTTTAGAGGAGAAAGAAGGAACTGCAGAACAGTAAGCTGATGGTAAAGTGATAGAAATGTTGAATTAGTGGCTGTGGTGGTGGCCACATTGGAAAACATGACATAAGAACTGGGAATAGTCAGCATGAGTTTTAGAAGCAGAAATTATGATTCAGTAGAGTAGATCTGCAAAATGCTCAGACAAGGGCATCAGAGATGAGCAGAGGCAGCAAATCTCTGCCATACTAAGACAGACTGAAGAGGCCAGGACTATTCATGCTTGCAAAGCCATGACATACCAGAGATAGAGGAAGGGTCTGTATAAAAGTGGGAGATATATGGGTAAGTAAGTCTGGTATAATAATATTGTCCACTGTAATTTCCAATGCAGGAATTAGGAACAATTAAAATAAGATAGCAGGTGAAAATTTTGGAACAATTTCTTTTTTTCTTTTTTCTTTTTTTTTTCCCCTGTCATCTAATGGATAAACAAGCTGTGGAACTCTATCTCAGGACATTATGGACACTGCAAGTTTATGAGAATCAGATGGGAAAATTAATTGAGGAAGGAAAAATTAATGAAATCTCCCTAAATATAAGGATACCTCTACTGAACTGCAGATTGAGGCTGGCAGAATGCCCCAGGGAGACACTGCTGCCTACTGCTAGGGACACGGTGTGGGGAGATGGGAATGAGGACAATGATAAAGGGAGGAAATGACCTAGTGCACCTGGATTTATATTGTTATATTCTTTTGAGATCTTGGTTACACCTTCTTGGGTGTCCACACACAGATATGTGGAGGACTGGATCAGTACAGATACTTAGATTGCCCATTACAGCTGATTTTCAAAGGAGCTAAAACAGTCAAATGGTGGTAAGCACCTAAATAATGTATACTCATTTTCTGTCTAAAAAAATTCTTTTCCTTTAAAACATAGCATCAGCAGTGGCATTTATTCAAATGGAAGCTTACAGACCTTATCTTCAAGTGTTACGGAGTTTGTTACAAAGAAGTTTTGCATTAGCAAAGGCCTGTTGCTCTGTAGAGGTTAAATGCATTACTGGAAGTGACAGAGCTGTGACAACGCAGTCCTCCTGTCTACTGGCACTGGAAAAGTGCCAGCAGGTCCCTGTGGGACCCCTTCTTGCTGTCAAGGTGAGCAAGGCAGTGAGGTGCATCTTGTGCGCTAATATTTTGGGGGGGAAAAATAAAGAAAGCAATCTCGACAGAATCTGTTAGAGAAGTCTTTAACACTTACATTTGTAACTGGTTTGTGAGGATTTTGATGCATGAATAACACGGATTAAGGATAGTTAGAGGGGTCTGGGCTCTAAACGTGTAGGCATGTAAACCATTCAGATACAGTTAAAGCCCTGCAAACCCCAAATAAAGCCAACTAAAGCCAGATCCCAACAGGAATATTTGCGTGTTTGAAAAAATATGCATTTGCAGCTCACTAGAAGGGAAAAGCAGGAATATGCCTGAATGACTGACAGCACCGAGGGAGCAATCAGCTTGCAAATGTTGCTGACATGTTCAAGGAGGAAGATAACAGGCTGGAAAAGACAGAGAAATAACTGCAGGAAGCACGTGGAAAAAATTGACTGAGAAATGGGGCAAATCCTTGCAGGGAAGTTAGACATAACATTTAAACAGAAAAATGAAAGAACAGGTTGGAAGGCTGAAGAGATGAGAGCGCAGGAGCACTTCCCAAAGTTGGGAAGACCATCAGATGCCACCTCTTATCCCACCCTCCTGTGCTCTAGATTTGTTCACTGTAGTCCCTTTTAAATCTCTTGGACCTTGGGTCCTCACCAGTGCATAGTTGTTCACACCAAAATCATTTCAAACAGTTCAATTTTATGTCCCCATTCAGCCCCTTTGGAGGGATGGAGATCTCACTTCAGTAACTGTGGAAACCCTGGAAGCTGCAGCCAGCCAGTGCTCCTACCTGCCTAATTCAATATGAGGGCACATTACAGGTGCACTCGTTATCCTCTAGTGCACTTCTGGATTACAAACAAGATACTTTTGCAATGTTCCATGGGATACCAGCATTTCTCCTGGGAAACCTCTGGAAAAATTTCCTCTACAGAGATGGGGACTGTCATCTTCAGCTGTATGGACAACAGACAGCTCAGAGCTCACTTACCAATCTTGTGATTAAATGGACAGTTATTCTCAGCCAGGGCCGTTTTGGTACCAGTGTGCCTGTACAGGGAGGGGACTTGAGAGGATTCTTACTGGCTGGGTTTGAATCACAGCGCGTTAGCTGAGTTTCAGCCATGAGACACAAATTAATTGATTCTTCAGCAGGCATTCATTCATACTGGAGGCTGCTTGGGTGTCTTCACCTTCACATATAAGGTACAGGTACCCAAAGCTGTTTAATAGTGGCACACATCTCTGAGAGAGAGGTTTTTTCACTTCCTCAGTTCAGACAAATACGTAGGTAAATGTTGAAATCTGTTGCATTGTAGACAATGTATAAACCCATCCATTGTGTGCTGTGTGGAAAGAGAATTGGCAGAGAGAAAAAATATCCTGAGCAACAGATGGTAGATGACATGATAACTGTCTGAGCAGTGATAACCTTAATCTAATTAGTTTCCTAATCAAGATTAAGAAGAGACCAAAGGCCTGAGAGAAGGTGAGGAAGAAACTTGTAATCAATAAAACAAATATAAGAGGTTGAAAGACATGGTGATTGATAAGATACAGGAGTGAAGAAGTACAAGAAAAATTACTGTATGTCTTGTCAATATGAAAACAAGATAGTCAGACCTTGCATCCAACAACATGCACAGAACAAGAAAAAGTGGGCTATATGACAGAATTACAAACCATTATCATGGATAACCGAGTGACCAGGAAGGATCAGCAACTTAAGCAAAAGTATAACAGATAGAAATAAAAATATAATACAAAATAAAATTAAAAGTATATTAGAATATAAAAGAATAATTTTAATAGCATATAGGAATTTGATAAGAAAGAATCTTGGCAAACTTCTCAAGAAAAATCAACCGCCGATAAACCTCAAACTACATCTTTTCTACCTCTGATGAAAATGCACTTTATTTTTGAGAGATTCTCAATAAAAACAGGGCACTTACAGTTTTTCTCAGAAATTCTCTTGAGTTGTATTCAGTCAATAGAGTTCACAATGATCAACCTGAATGCTTGAAGCGTCCCCACTGACCTGCTGCACTCTTTATTGGCAAAAAAATTTCAGACAAAATGTTCCACTCAGTACTGCAAAAAATGAGAGGTACTTTGACATGGGTAAGAGGGAAGGCATTAGCTGACATCCCTGCCTGGCAAAGGATGTCGGGGCAGCAAATCTGTATTGAGAGAAGGCGAAATCCAAGTAAGTGAGGCCATCAGTGGGTGTTTCGTCGTAAGGCTCTGAGTATGGCTTTGCATAGAATCTGCCAGAAAGTCAGCTCACTATCAGATCAAGCTGGTTATGTTCAATCAGAATGATTAAATTTCTGTGTATTTTGTTTCTGAATGGCCGCAACTATTTTATTACAGAAATAATGGTTAGTTTAAACAGCAGGATTCCTTTTTTTTTTTAACAGATAAAATAAGGATAGTTATTTGTCTGGTTTATGACGCCCCTGCTAGGTAGAAACAAGCTACCCCCAGGCTGATACAGTGACATCATCGAAGTCCCAAGGACACACAAGGCAAAGCTCCAAAGAACCAGTCCTTAATTGTGCCTTTTAAGTAATTCATGCATTTGTTTTCAGGAGTACATAAGTTAACACATGAAAACATAATTTGGATTCACAAATTACTTCAAACAAATTTATACTCAACACCTTATTATCTAGTTCCCATGGTTACCCTATTAGTACAATTCAACATAGCAGTTTCTTGCTAGTTAAAAATAATACTAGCAATGAATCCAAATAAAAATACTTCATTTTTATTCTCTGGTCAAGGTAGTTCCTATATATCTTATATACCAGTATACCTACAGCTGAGATTACTTTCATCTGACACTGTTAGGTGTCCGTTTCTCTGGTCTCGGGTTGCTGCAAAGTCCCATCTGCACAGAGTCCTGCATAAATTACAGGTTGTCTCAACGATTTTTATGTTTCTTTTGGAGCTTAATGAGAGGCAAATCATGACATAATATTTTGTCTTCTATACCAAATATATGGAGTCCATACAGAATGCTCCTTTACAGATTCTAAGGAAGTTTGATTTTACAGTCTATATTTTTTGATGTCTTAGGAATTGCATAGCATCTTATGCACTTTTCTGTGCATTTCTGAAGTCTCCATGTTTCCCCTGGGCTAAGCACTTGAACCTCTCCTTTCCTTCAGAGCTTGAACTTGGACTTATGGAGAGAATTACAGAACCTGTTTTCCATATACCCATGTCTTCTTCATCATGGCTAGGGGGTTTGTCACCAGATTTAAGGATGTGCCTCCCCAAACTAAAGTTTGTCAAAGAATTTTTCATGAACTCTCAAGTAAATTTGGTATACTTCCTACACTCTTGTTTTGAATAGGTCAGAAACTCTCAACCCCATTACTTTGTAGCACCACTGTGGAATTGCAATCTCAGTTATACTCCTCTTTCCTGTGGCTCCATCTCTACATCCAGTTGGGTTAAAGTCTGCTTGCTACCTTTGGAAACAACACATCTCCTGGTTCTTGCTTCCTAGTGAGCTAGTGGGCTGCATGCACTTGTTGGGTTTCAGAGGTCACCTGAAGCAAGCCCTCAAGCTTTATATACAGTTTTTCAAGTACCTACCCAGCTTTTCTGGCAGACCATGTCAATCTCACTGGGGTTTGTGGCCTTGTCAGATTTTTCTCTTTGCCTTGCATTGGTGTTTTGCCTTATATTATTCCAGTCCTTTCAATGTCTGAACATGCATTTTAATTTCTAAGGCAGAAATCACTAGCAATGGGATATTAATAGGCATATGCCAGAAATTTTAAATGGAGGGAGACCTACTTTCTATAACTTCTGGGCATCAGTGCTGAAAATCAGCTTTGTTGTTTGCTGTGGTTATTTGCTGTGTTGGAAGTACTAAGAATTACTTTACCTCAGAGGCATTGCAGCACTAGAATAGTACACATACTGGACTTCCAAAATGTTCAAAAGTGTATTAAATCTTTATGTTATAAACCTAGTCAGGACTTGAAATTGCGTGTGCATGCACACAAGGATTTGCTGACAACTACAGTGGTAAACTCTGCTGTATAGCACAAATCTTGGGGTTAATCGTCAAGACTCAAAAAAAGATACAGGCACAGAAATATACTTCTGTAGAAGTGAAATTCCAAAATTAACCCCTTCCAGTTAGGCACTAGTAGGAGTATCAGGATTACCAAAGCCCTGAGGCTTTGGTTGCAGTTGTACTGAACAAAATATAACACATTATTGATCAGACAGACTTGATAGCAAGTGGAAGATGAGATGTGTTTGCCAATATAGAGGAATTATGAGATAGTTATAGAGATTATGAGTTCTTCCATATTTTTTTCAAATATTTCCAATTTTATCAATTCTGCCACATCAAAAGCCATGAGTTTAAAATGCTCAGGAGTCTCATAGGCTTGGCCCTAGGTGAAGGAGGGGCCTCTAACAGGAAAAAGACAGAAGACAAAAACATCTCCAGTGTTATCGATCTCAGTCCCCAGGGCTCTCTCCCACCATCCAAAGCTCAGGTGCTCCGTGAGGGAGGCATAGCCACCACTGACACCTCTGCTGCTGTTAGCTTCAATGAGACATCAGCTCCTGAAAGGCAGCAAAGTCTTGCTGCCAAATGTCAACTTTAATGAAGAAGCAATGCAGCCGAGCAGTCTCGGGGCCTATTGTCCATTTCTCTTTTCTTCCGAGCGAAGCTGTTAGGAGATCAGGAAGAGCTATAGCGGAGATAAGTGAAGAATAGCACATGACAAGCTGTGCAGGCGTAAAGATGTATGTGTGTGCCTCCGGGGCATTGAAAGGAACTATACAAAAGTCGATGCCTTTATCATCTGTTCAGAACTTGTCTTGCTTCTGTGCCAGCCCATTTGCAATATCGGTTAGCACTGCTTGCGAAATCAGATTTAAATGATTGTAATGACTTAAGTTAAATCTTAACATTCCAGCTCAATAACAAGTCTGCCTCCTTCTGCTTCCACCTCTCTCTTTTCAGGGTAGACTGTCCCATGTTGCTTCCTTCCAGCTGCCTGTCTTCTCTGGATATTCAGGTTCTCCCCTTTGGGGGCTTTTAGGTTTGCATTTCCTACTCTCCCTTGCCTGCAGCGTAGAGGTGCTTCAAACCCAAAGTGTCCCACTGTTTTCCTATTCCACAAACCACTCTGAGCTGCAAGCATGCGTCCCCTTGTTCAGAGGAGAGGGGAAACTGGGTGCAGGCTAGCCTTGGAAAGGCTGCTGATTTTAAAAAGGAGAATGCAATAGGTCTTCCCATACAGAACTCACTGGAGCCCTCTGACAGAGTACATGGAAGGATCCCCAGCCCTGCAAGAAACTGGTGAATCCTAAACAGATTTTAATACTTGGAGGAGGAACCACTGTTTTTGAGAGGGCTCAGAACTGTACTGGAGTACAGTTCCTGCATGTCGAGGAAAGCATGGCATTGAGTCAACTGCAGCTGATTTCTCTCAGAACATTAACACTTTACAAAAGACAAAAGAGATGAGAGCCTTCCTCTTTCTCCCCCAGAGCACTCAATTACTTTTTCCTTGCTCGTGACAGAATGTTTTTTTTCTGTCTTATGGTATTTCTACTTGACTTCAGTCACTTCTTCTGAAACTTCACTTTCTCCACTAAAGTACATGGGGAACACAAAGATCCAAGTGAGGGCAAAGGCTTTGTGACTGTCATGCCCACAAACAGGGAGTTGAATGCCTATAAATTGTTGATCTTAAAACACTTCTCATTTCAATATTAAGTCATATTTCCTTATCATGATGCAGTATATTCTTGGAGTCATAGTCATGCTTTGGCAGAGAATGTCACAGACACCATGAACCTGCATCTCAGCTGAGAGATTACAGTAGAGAAATCTGACTGATGGCTGGCTAATGATCTTATCCACTGCCAAGCAATTTCTTGAATCTTTCAATCACCTTCTGTAGGAGAGATTTCTCCTGCTGGACAGTGACCAGAGCAGGCACAGGTATCTGCCCAGCAGCCTTTTGAACTGCAGCTGTTTCACTGCTTCCCATCTGCCACCCTTGCTGAGGGAAGCCCTGCAGATGGAGGAAAGCTCAGCACATTTAGGAAAACTACCCCTCCACTCCATCTCCTTTTATTTCATTTCCTCTTGCAAGTGTTTTTATTCTTTGTGTTGCTGCATGACAGCGAAGCAGAGGTCAGATAACAATTAGCTGAATTCTTTGAATTCGCTGTCTCAGTTGCTGAGTGCTGACCTGTGCTATTTCATGTACTGGATGATGAATGAGTTGACCCATTTTACAATAATCTCCATTTTATGACTGTCAAATTCCCTTAAACGGTCATGTAAACGAAAGTGTGAACACAATAGGACATTATAACAGATGTTTCTCTGAAGCAGAGTGTAACTGTAGGAGGGTAAACAGTCAGCAAGGGGCTTTGCTGACTACAGTACAGGGCAGGGTTTATGCAGGTGGAGAGGCTTGTTAAATTTATGATCAAAAGAAAATAAATCCAAAGCTTTTCAGCAAAATTGCCATAATGCTGAAGCCTGGAGTTTGACTTCAGGGCTGCTTCTGCCCCAGGGCCCAATTGGGTGCTGTTTGTGTAGTCTGTGTGTCCAGCTCTGCAGCTATTGCAAAGATCATATGCTGAGAAAAATGATGATCCTGGGTTTCTGGTATCTGAAGACACTTGATGTAAGGGCCCTATGTTCTTGTACATATGTTAAAGGCCCAAAGTAGTTGAATTCAGCCTCACAGAGAAACACATCCTAATAATTTTTTAATACACTGATCAAACTCCATCTTTAGTAACTATTGAACAGCATCAAGTTTGACAACTTAAAACTTTTTTGGCATGGCTACAGCTACTGAGTTTGTGCCAGAACCTCTCCCCTGACAATGCAGAATTGCCTTCTTCTTTACAGCCTAAATGTATTATTGGATGGTTTATATTCATTTGTTCAGATGCCAAGACTGCCCTTCCAGTTAAATAGCTCTTCCCCCTCTCCGGGATCCATTCTCTTGTGTTTATACAGAGTAATCATAAAATTATTCAGCAGATCAGCACCATAAGGCATGCAGATCTGTTTTCTAGGCAACACTAGTGTTTTTTTAAAGGTTTTCACCTCCTTTTTTGCAAACAAATTCTTACTGGCTGTAAAGTTGCTAGTTTTCAGGAACAAAAGACTAAACCCAGTATTTATCATGGACTCTATTATAGGCTTAGATGTAGAAATTTTCTCTTTATCTTAATATCTCTTGCTTTTGAATATCATTTCCACCTCAGAAGCCTGCAGAATTTTGCCATGTTTATCCTGAAAATAGTGGCTGGTGCACTTCCAGTCTTCCTCTCTCACCAGCAGGTTTAGATTTGCTTGCAACTGCAGTAGCTTCAGAAACAAGATTGGAGGCTTGATTTAAAAACCTTCCTACCATCTTTGCAGTTCAATGTGTTGGTTATTTCAGTGCTTGGGCTTGGAAGGTCCATTCCCCCAGCCTGAGTACATTGTGATAATTTTCTGTGCTGCAGACTTGGAGGCAGGAGTTCCTATTTCTGAATACTCAGGCCCAGGATGTCATCATCCTCCTGTTCTCTGTCATCCTTGTCATTGAAAAATGAGGCAAAGAATTAGGTCCTAGCCCCAGTCCCACTCCATATCTGCTTTTCTTCTTTTTTTGTTAACCTAATTGAAGATTATTTGACTATTTGTTTCAATTTGTCTTGAAAGAGTTAGCACAGCTTGACTTTTGGCAAGCTTTTAGTCCTGCATTATCTAACATTCAGAATGTGCCTTTCTTTGCTGATTAGTCTCTTTTCCTGTAATTTCTAAGGTCTCTGGTCACATCTTCTTCCCTTTTTCCAAGGCTTTTTGTGGAGATAGGTGTTGAGGGTAGAATGAAACCAAGTTTGCTAGTCATTCATACAGAGCTGAAAGTATCTCTGAAATTTTTTTCATCTTGTCAAGATACCTTAGAAAATTTACTTCTTTGTCCAAAAGAAATTCAAAGCTTACCTCACAATTGAGTATGAAGCTCTTCAGTCTAGTTAACTTGTTAGCTGGTTTCTTTACCTTATCAAAAAGTTTGTTCCTCTGAAATATGCATTAAAACTCAGTTCAGAAACATTTTTATTCATATTCTCATTTTATTTAAATTGAATTGAGTCATGGACATTGAAAGTAGGATCATTTGCAACTCTTCCTTCTCTTTACCAAAACCATGTTTAAAATATCTTTGCTATTTGGATCAGTAACTTGGGATGAAACATCAGCTGTATATATCTCAAGCAGTGTTTAGCTTATGCCATTCATAATAGCAGCAATTCTCCAGTCAATGTGCTGTAGCCTACACAGTATTTATATTGAATTTATTCATTAATTAGATCTAGTACATTTCAGTATGCTATGGTTTGATATGTTTTGGCTGAAGAACAGGTCCTACAAAGAGAAGTTAACATTAAATTAGAAAGCTGTAACACTCCTCTGTGACAGCATTCAAAATAACCACTTTCACTGGTAAGTCTAGCATGTGAGAAAAGTGCCTTTTGGATATCCTCACTGCATCAAACAATCTGTCTGTGTGACGACTGACACCCGGATCGTGGCCCTCAGCACGTGCATTTGCAAGCACCTCTGTCATTCCTGTGATCTCTGGGCATGGACCCCACCTGGCACACAGAGCTCATAACACTCATCCTATGGCACAAAGACATGTTATAAAAACTCCGGTGGGCGGTGACACAGTTCTCATGTTATTTTAGACACTTTAAACAGAAAAATGAGAAGAAAAAAAATCATTAGATGGCAAGGCCATTGGACACCACAGGAGCTGATACAGCATAAAGGTAACTTTTGACATGTACCTTCCTGTGGGTTTCTAGCTATACCATCTCCCATACCTGCTTAGCTGTAAAGTATTTTTATCTCTTGTCATGTATCATTTCAGTTTACCCACTTTTCATCAGTTAGTCGCCTACCTCTGCTATAACTGTTAGCAATTTGTTGTCATGACTTTTCCAGGGATTTTTTTTCCAACATAGTGGTTAGGCCTGCATCCATTAATTGTTCCCAGCTTCTATATGTTTTCTGGACAAGGTGCTATAAATACCTGTTTCACATAACTGTGGTTGGAAGACCAGAAGTTCTGTTCTTTAGCAAGGAGTCATTGGGATGCACTTCATGAGCCACCTGCCACACACTTATAAAAATCTATGGTGCTTTTAACATTATCTTTATACTCAAGCTAAGATAGTTGTTGTACTAACTAAATTATTCATAGAACTACATTAATCTCAAAGTTTAATTATAGTAGCTAATGATCAAAACTAGGAAGTGAAATGGTCCCATGATGGTACAACCCCACAAAGAATTTCTGTCTCTACCATATCAAAGAATTCTCTATCCAAACATGAATCCAACAGTTGAGGTCTAAAGCAGGTCCCCTTAGTGCAGTAATATTTCTCTTACAATTCTTCCCCTGAGTGATCTTAACTACAGTAGATTGCACCATCTTTGCTATTATTTTCAACATATTTACAGTTTAACACATTCCTCACATATAACATTATTTTACTTTCCATCTTCCTGAATAATTCATTCTCTATAGTGCTTGTCTTTGAGTATAGTTGTCAGTCAACTATATTTCTGTTATCCAGCTTCACATCTTGCAGTAGCTGATCAAATTATTCCATTTTACTGTCTAACATAACTAGCAGGCATCAAAACATCTGTTGTCTGTCAACTCAGCCAGGTTGTGGTGAGTCTTCTCTCCCTGACTGTAACACCTTACTACCACTTTCCACAGTATTATTTTCTTTCTCTTTACTGTCCAGCCACCAAATATTTGGTCTTCTTTTTTTTTTCCCTTAAAATCAGCATGTGAAATATACATATCTCTTTATATGTGTATATACACATGTATTCTTGTCAGATTTGGCGTTAAAAAGTCCACGGCCTAATAAGTCAAGTGGCCATAATTGCACCAAGTCTTTTATATTATCACAGAAATGCAGTGGGAAGTCCTCCTCCTTTTTATCCCCCTTAGCACCACCGATGTGTTCTCAATCCTGTCGAGATATTCAGGCTTCTCTACATCACCAAGAAAGATGATGTGAAATAAGTAGATTAAAGTAGTTACTACTGAAGCCTCTCGCATTCTTATCACATGGGGCTCTAGGGTTTTACTTCAAATCAGAACTAGTTCCATCTCCTAGACCATATGCCCCCATTGTATATGTTGTTTGAGGCTTTCTGAAGGAAGATTAACCCACAAACCTTTGCTTCTTCCTTTGCAGGGGGAGGTTTCTGGGAACATCACGTCAGTGTCCTGGAGCAATTCCACAGGGCACATCCCTTGTCCCACATGGGAGCCCAGGCCACTGAAGTCCAGACAGGATTTCATCATTCTGGATCTCCAAAAACACTGCCCTTGAATCTTGAATTTCATTACGCTTTTCTCACTGACTGCCTCAAACCCAACAGCAGTCATGTGGTTAACAACCCTCTATGAGTACCACCAGGAATTTTCAGTCTGCTTGAGCGCAGATTAAGAGGCTGTGTCATCTCCTTGGGGAGCCAGTTGGCAGCTCTCTGAAGAACCTTTTCAAAGATGGACACTGTATCTGGCAGTCTTCAAACAGAGTAGCAAATAAGGTCTTATATGGCATTTGCCTCTTTTTATTGCACGAGAACTATTTCAGGTATTAAGGACACTTTGCATAGTTCAGGAGTTTTCTCTTAGGCACAGGTTTTGTGGTGATGAAGCCCACACGTTGAATCAGAATTTTAAGGTCCACATTCAGGATTGAAGATTTTTTGGAAATGAACTTCTGTGCTCCTCCAGAAATAATCTGTTTTACATGTGTGTTTCTGTGGATGGAGTCAGTAAGTGGAGAGAATCATGGCATTTGCTTCAGAATTGCATATTTGCTCCAAGCCATGACATAAATGTAAACACAGAGGATTATTATCTCACTCATCAGTGCAGTCCATATCACTAGGGTCAGTCTCAGTTGCATGGATGTGCAGCCTCTGTGTTCCCTCAGGACTGTATTTGACCCTGTGTCTTCGGCCACCTTCATTCAGCCTTTTTTTCTTTCCCCGGTAAAAGCTCCTGAAAGACTGGTCTTAATCACCAATATGGCAGGCAAAAACTATTCAGTTTACTGGAGTTCAGAGGGACACTGTTTTGTCAATACGATTGCTGGGGGGCAAAACCTCTCAGGTTTTAGAACCACAGAGGCTTGAAGTCTCTTGAATGTGTGGGTATGGAAAGAAAAGAGCTGGTTGGCATAATTACCATTCCAGTTTTTTTACTCCTTTATCAGGAAACTTCCCATCATCATCTTCTACACACAACCAGACTGGGTATGTTGTCAGGAAAAGAATGAAGATGAGGGAAGAGTCCTGCTAGAGAGAATTTCTCAGCACTATTTTCCTGCATAACGTTCAGCCTTTTTATGAATAGAACCTTATTTCATGCAATGATATAATATTAATCTGTCACCGTATTTGGCACAACCATAGGATCATGAACTATTTGTTTGCTAATTACCATTTGAGCTCATGCACAGAGCATGGGCTGTGATAATATTGGCTTGGTCAGAGTCACAAGTCTGCCAGTGCCAGCAACAGTTCAGTGTCTGTTTCCAATCTCTGAAAGTGTTGTACCTGCATCCTTTCATCCCAGGAGGTAAAAATTCTGGGTTCTCTCTCATAGTATGAATAATTTGTCTTGTCACTCAGAGCCCTAAAGGAAAACCATGTGGCAGTTTCTGTTAGCTGTTCACATCAGAAAATACTTTTTAAGAGAACGAGCAAGTATATATAAGGTGTGTTTAGCCACTGTTTGTTATTTTTTTATAAGCTTGAAAAGCTTTACAAGACTCCAGAATTAAGGAGAAAGCAGCTGTTAGGGTGATGAGGCACTGGAACAGGTTGCCCACAGAAGCTGTGGATACCCCATCCCTGAAAGTGTTTAAGGTCAGATTGAATAGGCTCTGAGCAACCTGATCCAGTGAAGGGTGTCTCTGTCCACAGCAGAGTGGTTGGAACTGGATGATCTTTAAGGTTTCTTCCAATCCAAACCACTCCATGATTCTTACCCCATGTCTTGTAAGAATCATAGAATCATTTAAGTTGGAAGAGACCTCTAAGATCATCGAGTCCAACCATTAACCCTGCACTGCTGAGTCCACCACTAAACCGTGCCGCTAAGCACCACAACTACATGTCTTTTAAATATCTACAGGGGCGGTGACTCCACCGCTTCCCTCAGCAGCCTCTTCCAATGCTTCCACAACCCTTTTGGTGAAGAAATTCTTCCTAATATGCAATCTAAATGTCCCCTGGAGCAATTTGAGGCCTTTTGCTCTTATCATGTTGCTTGTTACTTGGGAGAAGACATTGTTCCCCATCTGGCTAAAACCTCTTGTCAGGTATTTGTAGATAATGATAAGGTCCCCCTTGAGCCTCCTTTTCTCCAGGCTAAACAACCCCAGCTACCTCAGCTGCTCCTCATCAGACTTGCGCTCCAGACCACTTACTAGCTTTGTTACCCTTCTTGAACACACTCCATCATCTCAGTGTCTTTCTTGGAGTGAGGGTCCCAACACTGAACACAGGATTTGAGTTGTGGCTTCAGCAGTGCCAAGTACAGGGGAATGATCAGTGCCCTGGTCCTGCTGGCCACACTGTTGCTGATACAGGCCAGGATGCCTTTGGCCTTCTTGGCCACCTGGGCACACTGCTGGCTCATGTTCCACCAGCTGTTGACCGGCACCCCTGGGGCATTTTCCTCTGGGCCTCTTTGCAACCACTCTTCCCCAAGCCTGTAGCACTGCATGGGGTTCTCGTGACCCAGGGGCAAGATCCAGCCCTTCAGCTTGTTGAACCTCACACAATTGGCCTTGGCCCATCAATCCAGGCTGTCCAGATCCCTCTGCAGAGCCTTCCTACCCTCCAGCAGTTAGTCCTGCCTATCTTGGCATGACCTGCAAACTGACTGAGGGCACCCTCAATCTCCTCACCCACATCATTAATAAAGATATTAAACAGGACCGGCCCCAGTACTGTGCCCTGGGAAGCATCACTTGTGACCAGCTGCCACATGGATTTAACTCCATTCACCACCACTCTCTAGGCTTGGCCATCCAGCCAGCTTTTTTACCCAATGAAAATTATGCCAGTCTAAGCCACGAGCAGCCAGTTTCTCTGGGAGAATACTGTGGGAAACAAGGTCAAAGGCTTTAGTAAAGTGTAAGTAGCAACACTCCCAGCCTTTCCCTCCTCTACTAAGTGGGTCACCTTGTCGTCAAAGGAGAGGAAGAAATGGAGGAAGCCCAGGGCTCTCATTACACAGGCAATAATCCTGCCAGGAGCTTTCTCAAGCAAGCAAAGGAAAAATGATGTGGATATGATTCTCCTAAGTTGTACAGTTGCCCAAATGGTTCTGAATGGTGTCAGTGACACTAGTCAGTCATTTATCAATTTCCCCCTGCTGCTTCTTCTCATGAAAGCTCTTGATTAGCTGCAGAGGTCCTAGGCTGGGCTGCCCACAGGCTCAGGAAGGTGATGCTGATCTGATGTATTCAGATGACACATAGAAGACTGATATAGATTTAACTTTTGCCTTACTTGAATCAAAAATTCTGTAGGAACTGATGATTTTTAAGTCTTTTCATTCAGTTTGCAAACTTTTCAAATCCAGAAGTTTCTGAATTCATTAGAACACTATTACTATGTAGTAGTAAAACAGCAGTAGCCTTTGTTATGTTTCCAGTTCAGTCACATTGCTATTAGAGAAAGTGGAATTTTAGACAATGATACAGGACCCATGTTTGTGTTATAAAATCATCTCTTAGCAGTTTCACTGAAATTGCATAAAATTATTTCCATTTTTCAAATTTGTTTAAAACTGAAAGCAATTTCCTTCTAGAGAAAAATCTTCTAATCCTCCTTAGAAGGATTTAAATGTAAAAATTTCTAGCAATGCAGAGTAGATCTGTGGGTGGATTTCATACCTGTCTTTTCAGTCTTGTAGCTGATACATGTTTCATATTATTGAGCAAGCCTGTGTTCGTAAAGGTATTCAGTGCAAAATATTCCCTCAACAAATAAAGACTCAAGGTTGACTAATCTTACTTATGTTGAGCTTTAAAGGTAACGTATTATTCCTGCATCTGAAGATGTTGACCAAGTGGACGTCAAGTAGAAAGCATGTTAACTGTATAGGGAAAGGAGAATATAATATCCCTTCTTTGATAACTGTCTTTATGCAAAGGAATCTAGTCCAGCCACCATTTGCCTGTGTGTCTTATTACCAAGAAAAGTCCAACTGCAATCAACAGAATGACTCCAGAAAGTTAAGCAAGTATATCAAAGCATGCAGGAACAGAATTCAGGAAAGATGCGTTAATTGGAAATCTGAGGAACACAGCTGGGAAGCTGTGCACTGAATTCCTGAGATAAGGGTCCAGTTTTTTAATTACCTAGGTGGAAAAGAACAAAGTTAAATTACTTTTAGGAAGTACTAAGAACATGTCTGATCTGCTATGTAATAAAAAACCAAAGAGATGTCAGTATTTACTAATTATTTGTGGACAATTAGCAGAAAAATCCCACATCTATTGATCATTAACTGAGCATTAAGCTTCCTCTTATGTTGGGGATGATTAATAAAAGTAAACTGGCTTTGGTTGTTGCTGTTATATAGTGAAAAGGACTGTTGCCCACAGTTAACTGGGTAAATATGGACATTTTTATGAACACCAGAAATTTGCAGATTGGCTGCATCATTTCAGTGGAGTTCCTTGCAAGTGTGAGGGCAATGCCTATGTTGACTGTGAAAAATAATCTTTCTGGAAGTGTGTGTAACCAGCTCAAGAAAACAAATTATTTTACTGTTTGTCTCTAAAATCTTTGGAAGATCTTCTGTAGTTGTGTAAATGAGTTAAGGCAGGCAATAGGCAATTTACAGTTTGTCCAATCTGCATATTTTGTGTAGATTGGTCCTTACCTAATCGTCCTTGTTTCGGATCTAATTGTCCTTGAAAGTATCATAAGCTGTTATATTTTCACACAAATGAACTGTTCAGGAAGAATTTTTCAAATGCCTTAGGTGCAGTTTTTATTCTATGTCAGATGTTTTCTGCAGACATGCTTTCAAGGCTTTGTCTACAGCAATTGTGTAGCTGTCGAAAGGAAACTAGCATTCCTGAGCTCTGTTTACACATCTCTTTTCCACTATTTCATTGTACTGATCCAGTGTAAGTCTGTTTTTATTTGGACATTATAGCTATGCAAATTGACAGTGCTTGTGCTTGTCCAGGAAAGACAAGAAAGTTGTCACAGTTCCCACAGTGAGAGCAGCTGTTGGTTGCATGAGATACTTGGTGTATCAGCTGTGGTTTCAAAGCAGAGATCTGGCTCAACAAGTGCTTAAAAGGCCGAAAGCCACACAATGTGTTCTTGTCAATTAGCACATTTACCTGCAATCTAGAGCATAGTGTATCCATATAACATTAAGACTTATAAAAGATGGTTTAGGAACCATTGTATCTCATCAGCTATACTAAGAAAGAATGGCTAATGCTGGAAATGTTCTTGTTTCCAAGTTAGAAAAGACAGTACAAAAAACTACTGAAAGCATATGGGTTTTCTGATTCTCTTAAGTGCAATAGAAACTGAGGAATGAACCCATTCAACATAATTTTTTTAATATTTTTTCTTATGTATTTCTACATTCTCTCCTGCTGAAGATGACTCTACCTGGCTTCAAGACTGGTGTTACCAGGACAGTTTAGGGGGGTTTGATCATAGGTCAGTTTTTATACAGCACCAAGTCTGCCAACAACAAATGGGATCCCACCTTCTCAAAGGATCTTAGCTCAGGAGTTAGCAGAGCTCATTGAGAGAGCTTTAAACTAGATTTGAAGGGGAGCAGGGACATAGCCAGGCTTGAGAGAGAAAAAATGTGGGAAGGAAAGAACTATGGCTACCACACTAGTAACAAAAGGAGGCTTAGGTGAGACTATCTCAATCAAGCACAAGCAGACACAACCACAAGATAGGACAATGGGGCATCCCTTTGCACTCCTACTGGGATATTGACACAATCAAATAGTTCTATAAAATACCCATACACAAATGCACACAGAATGGAGAACAAACAGGAGGAGCTAGAGATCTGTGTGCACTCACAGGGCTTTGATCTGATTGCAACAATGGAGGCATGGGATAGCTGACCTGACTGGAATGTTGTCATGTGGGGCTATGCACTGCTTAGGAGAGACAGACTGGGAAGGCAGTGGCCTCACTCACTGTGCCCCACTACATGAGGCAGCATTTGGGATGTGTCAAGGTCTGTCTTGGGGTGGATGATGAGCAAGTCCAGTGCTTACGGGTTAGGATAAAAAGGCAGAATAGTAAGGGTGACATTGCTGTGAGTGTTTGCTACAGGCAAACACTGATGAGGAGGAAGGGGCTGAGGCCTTCTATGGGCAGCTTGAAGCAGTTTGAAAGTCACAGGAATTGGTTCTTGTGGGGAACTTTAACTACCCTGACATCTGCTGGAGAAGAAATACAGCAAAGCACAAACAGCCCAGGAGGTTCATGTAAGACCTTGATGACAACTTCTTGTCATAGGTAGTGGAGGATCTCACAAGAAATGGTGTGCTGCTTGACACTACAACTTCAGGAGAGCTAACTTTAGCCTCTTGAGGGATCTTCTTGGAAGAATCCCATGGGAACAACTGTGGCCTTTGTTCCTGCCACAGTACAGTTGCCCCTGCCCAGCAGAGCTAGTGATCGATGTTGGCTGTCTTTCCATGCAGGTAAAGGCTTTTTGTTTCTTTTGGTGTTAAAAGGACCAGCACTTTTTTTGTGTTTGAGATGTCATGGGCTGGCTCCACAGGTAAACCAGATCAGAAGCTGACAGTAATGTTGATAACTTATTTTTCCTAGAAGAACAATGTCATTAGTTGTGTTTTAAGGAGCACAAATTTTATGCATAAAACATATTTCAGTTAAAGGGGTACTGCCAACTGACAAGAAAAATGTCCCTTTCTATTACCTATGTGTGTTACGAGCACTTAGATTACCAGAAGTGATAGGGGGTTTTTTTCCTCTATTTTAACCTGGTTGGTTTGCTTGACCTCTTGACAGTAACCCAGTGTTTCCTTTCAATATCCAGGTTGTTAATCATTTTGCCCTTTTGTTTTTGTGTGATCCTTTCATCTTAAAATTAAGAAATCGGTCTCACTAGGAAAATGTGATTGTAGTGATATGAAATCTAACCAGTGACTCAGGATGTAACAGGTTTTTTTAAGCAAGGTGTGCAATTGATACTGTATCTCAGGTTTTTGTATTAAATACTTAATCACAGCATGTAATTCTGTGACTTGTGTTTTAGTAGCCTAGCTTTGAAGCTCAGAATGAAAAAGTACATTGCTTTAGTGATAACTGTGTAGGTTCTCATCAAAATGAAATTTTCGTCTCATTATCCCATTGTTCTCCTTTTCTTTTTTCTCCAAGCTGCCTGTCTCGTCCTGGGTTGTATGATTTTTCCTGATGGCTGGGATTCAGATGAGGTAAAACGGATGTGTGGTGAAAAGACAGACAAGTACACGCTGGGGGCTTGTTCAGTCCGCTGGGCATATATCCTGGCAATTATTGGAATCTTGGATGCCCTGATCCTCTCATTTCTGGCATTTGTGCTTGGAAACAGACAAGACAGCTTGCTAGCAGAGGAGCTCAAGTTGGAAAACAAAGGTAGGACTGCTTTAGAAACACTATTGTTGGGTGGCCTTGAGGGCAATTGCTTAAAACCAATAATCAGTTTCATTTTATTTTATGCTTAAAAGTTGTCATGCTGGCTTACTTCCTACATTGCTGGGAAAGAATAAATGCAAGAGGCAAGAGGTAGTTTTGGTTTCCAGCCTCCAAAAATCTAAGAAAGCTTGAAATTGCCATAATTGCTGCACTATGCATGACTTAGCTTTTAGAGCTGTAGATGGGATGTTATTGTGTTACTCATTTTACAGTATTTCATTACCATTTCAGTTTCACTGTCTCCATCTTTTTCTGTACCTCATGCAAGATTTGTTCATTTGGTTCCTTTAGGATTGTGCATTGTAATACGAATGTCTGTGATATGGCATATTTGTTAGCACAGTACACAGTAAGTGGGGAGTGCTGGGGACTTGGCAATGAGATGTGTAATGGGACTGCCTGTAATGCAAAGCACCAGTGGACTAAGGATCAGAGTCAGGAATGAAGAAGACTCCTAGTTCCTGTTTAATTGTGTTGCTTTGAGCTCATTAGTCAGCTCATGGGAATCTGGGATGGTGTAGTAACTGAATATTCATGCAGTGCATTGGGGATAAAACACATTTCTAGATTAAGAACATGAAACTGTCTCGGACCAGTAGTTTTATCACGCAGTTGTGAGAAGAGAAATGTTTTGTGTGTGTGTGCAAGCTTGGCTTATTTCTGCAGGCCCTTCCCCTTGTGCTCCCCCAGTATCCCAGTTGAGTATCTGATGTGATAGATACCACAGAGGCCACGTCCCTGCCTTGTCTTTTTAATGGGCCTGTTGTCCCTGGAACTGTCTAATCCCTTCTAAACCTGCTGATATTGTCGGCTTCTCCAGCACTGTGTGGCTGAAGCTCACTGCTGACTGCTAAAGAAGTACTTTCCTTTATCTGTTTCAAATTGATCCCCTGCTAGTTTCACTGACTGTCTCCAAGTGCAGGATTCTGCATTCAACTCATCCACCACCTTTGTAATTTTGTAGGTTGCTTCTAATAATAGCAGAGATATTAGGAGCCTTTCACCACTGGATTGGAAATCAAAAGCTGTTTGGCAGCCTGTGTTATACAAAAATAGCTGGTCTCAGTCCTGCTCTAGAAGGACCATTATCTGTATACCTGACAGCACCAGCACAGAGGCCCCTGCTTGCTGGATTGCAGTCAGCACCCTCAGCCCAAAGATAAATGGACTTGAAGATTGAACTTCACACACTATTCCAGACCTGGGTGGAGCATACTAATGTTGTGTGTTTAAGAAAGAGTATGTCACCTGCAATTGCATGTGTACATCTGTTCTGCAGGTAAACTGAGGGCATCAGTTTCAAGGACTGTCCCTGTGGCCCTTCTGTAAGCATAATATTCATCTGCACTTGAAAATTACAATACTTATCAGAAGGGCATTCACAGCTATGCCACAAGTCCTTTTGGCATTGCCGTTGTGTCTGATTTGTCTACACCACACAGAGCTCATGTACACAACAACTACTTGTATCAAAGAAACTCATCTGTTTTGGCACCTTGTGAGAAAAAACAGCTTCTGGAGTCTCATCACCTCTCACATCGCTGGCACAGGGCCTTGCCAGAACATTTGGTCCACAGCATGTCAGAAAAAAAAAAATCATTCAGCAGCTCAATTTCCTTGGATTCAACACATACCACACCACTGGGTTCAAGACAAACCAGAACTCAACAGAAGGGGACCTACCCCACTTTTCCCTTCACAGTCAAGCCTAATGATCACCACTTTTTAAACTGTCTTTCAAATTAAAAGAAGAAGAGTGAACTTCGCTTCTGAAAAGGACATTCTCTCCCCTTTTCATGAAAAGCTTCTGCTAAGCAACAACAGGGCAAGTCTAAATCTCCTTGCAGCCCTCCAGCATTTCCTCATCTGCATATGTTGCTACCAGGCAGAGCTCCAGCCCTGAACACACAAGAGGGCTTTGACACTTACCCTATAAACTGTGTCCTCTTGTTCCCTTTCAGGTTAAGAGAACTACTCATCAGCAGCAGTCTGCATGCAGAGTAGCCATGCCTCTCTTGGAAATGGTCAGGGTGCTGAAGTACTGACACATGCAAATATCACTAGCATGCCTTCCAACACAGACAAGAAAACTAAGGATATAAGCAATACTCCCCTCAGCTTTCCAAGCTGCTCTTACAATGTGAAGTCAAAGTCCTCATAACAAGGAGCCATGAATATTAGACATGCTCCCATCCTCTCTTCCCCCCCATCTGCCTGAGATCTACCTTCAGGCTTTACGCTGTCTTCTGCTTCTGGATTAGCACATATGAATGAGGAACATCCCTTTTGCAAGGATGAATCCCTGTGTCCTGCTGGTGCCTTCCAGGCATAAAAGCTATGGCTGGATAGTCATGGCTGTCCATTGGGTGGGATCCCAGTGGCTCCTTCCTCTTCACGGTGATGTTGGCGTGGACATCCTGTAGACAGTGATAACTAAAGCGTCCCCTTAAGGGAAAGTCGTGGCTCCATCATGGCTTTACAGGAGAATGCATCTGGGGAGCATTCAACACTGTACCTGAGAGGAAACTCTACTTGCCCTATCAGCTCATCCTCTGCTGCTGGGACTTTGTCCTGTGCATGTAGATGACATTATGCAGTAGCTCAGTAGGGAGTAAAATACAAATTAGGTCTGAGAGTCACAACAGTGTTCATTTATGTGGAAAAAAAACTTCAAGGACAAGAAATTACTAGGCAATGATCAGACATCTGGGCAGTTGTTTTCTTAATCATGTAATAGTTCTGTCAGGAGCCTTTGATGATCAGCTCCCACAGGCTTATTAATGAGAGTCTGTGGTAGCTGAGCAAGTACCTGGCCCTGCAGCTGTTTCTGAGTGTTGGTGGCAAAGAAACAGTTAAACAACAGGATGGTAAAAATGCAAGAAGATGACTGAAAAAGTAAAAGCTGTGCTTTTCTGTAGACTCACCATGCTGAATTGTCCACCTGCTCTCTGCTTTTGATGCCCACAGTTCTGTATATTTGCCTAGGTTAATGAATGCTTATAAATAAGGAATTGGACTGTTAAAATTAGTCATGGGAGAAGATGGCTGTATTTTTACCATAAATGAAAGTTTGCTTTTTTCACTACATTATAAAAATAGTGCTTATTCATTTCTTAATTTCTTCGGTGTGAGAGTAAACTACCATGCAGCTTTCACATCTGAGAAATATAACTCAAGTTTGGCAGACTTTCTTCAGGTTATAGTCTATTTAAAGCAGTTTCCCAATCATGCAAATTTTACACAATAATCCATTACTTTTTCCTTTTGAAAAAAAAAAGTGTTTATAAAAAGACTTTCCCATTATCTTTATGCCATTAGCAAAAGTAGGGAAGACAACAGTATTGCGTGGTTTTCTTTAATTTATAGGAACTAATGGTTATGACTTAAAGGCCTGTATGTCATTAAACTAATGGCATTCAGGGTGATAACAAAAATAGTCAGAATTCATCTTAGCTTTAAGCTTCCTCAACACCATTTTGAGTCAGCCATCAACATCAGGCATAAACCTTGATGTGTTGTACAATTACATGATTTAACATTTTGAACTGTAATGTCTTAATGACATAAAAATAGAGTTCTGGCCAAAGGATGAGGACTCCAAATGAGAAGTTTCCGAAAGAAATTGTGAATGCAAGGCAGTTATGTTTATGGTAGAAAGTGTTAATATGGTCTGCATCATGAGTGGTAAATACAAGAGCATTCAGAAGACACTATTCTGTTAAGTAGTTTCAGTCAGAGCAGGTGGATGATGTACGTTGTGAAGAGTTGTGGTTTTTCTAATGGATAGAACAGCTTCACAAGCTGTTTATGTTTAACATTTGATTCATCTTTGGGGCCCATATGGTCACAGATATTTACAGTAAAAATTTCCAGGAATTACAAGCTTAGAGCTGAAATAGATAAAAGGTGCTAGGAGATAAAAGATTTGAGGGATTCATCTACTTTACAGTGATTGCAACTTACATGGACTCAGACTACACCACATCTCTCCCAACAGCCACACTGCAGCTCGCTCGTCACAGAGCTCGGTGCAGGATGCCCAACCCAGGACTTGCCAGTTGGTTGACATTTATACCTGAATTTCTCTCCAGGTTGTAGAAGGCTGACTCCATACATCTGACAGAGCTGCAGGACCTGTAGAGTAAACATGAAAAAGATAGAACCTAAGAACATGCTTTCTTGGTGACAAAGTAAAATTTAAAAAAATAGTATTGCATGGAGACTTGTGCACCTTTGGAGAGAGAATCATCTTCTATAAACAGGAATTGCCTACCCACATGTCACTGCTGCAACAGAAAACCTTCTGCAAAAGCCCTAGTTTCTGAAGCTGAGTGACAGGAGGCCAGCAGCTCACCTGTCCCATGGAGGGACAACATGACAGGGTGCACATCAGCTGTCATTCTTCAAAAGGAAAATAGCTCAGGTCACAAGACGTGCAAACCACTGCAAAATTGCAAAGCCCTGCTTATCAGCATGTAGTTCACGTGGCATGAATTCACAAACATTCAGGCCAACTTGTTCAAAATTAGGTAAATAACCATGAAAAACCAATTTAAGTTTTCCCGTATAGCTACAATGCATAAAAGAATTACCATCAGCCCCAGTAGTGATAAGGAGCACAAATCCAGGCAGAACAACATGTATACCCTTGTATACTCATGTTCTCTGTATGATATAATTATATAGTCCCTTCTTTGTGAAGATCTGTACCCATAACTCCTCATGAAATATAAAAAGTCAGTGTATGCATGTTTTCATTTCAGTTAGCATGTACATTACAAAAATAAAAATGTTGTTGAAAATAAAATGCAAGATTTCTGTTACTCTCTTCCCTTTTTTATACTGGTACTTCTCTTCAAGTCTCCTTCTATCCTTCCTTTCTAAAGAGTTCAAGAGTCACCCACTTCAAACTCTTGCTCCTTTGGTGTATGGCTCCATGTCAAAGCATTTAAGGTGATTATGAACTCAGAATCAACTTGGCCACTTGACTTCCCATTTGAGAAGGCAAATGTGGAAGAAACTCACTGGGGAGTGATCTGTGATGCATAACTGTAGAAAGCCCACCACATGCATTTGGCCAGGCTGCAGGTGGTCAGAGGAATCTGAAACTATGTCAAAAGGTTTATGTCTTGCCTCAAAATAAGAAGTATTGAAATATCCTCCTTTTCAAAGGAAAAATCAGACTCTTCTTTGAAGCCCACAGTCATGGGTTCCATGTTGGGAGTTCCTGGCCCTCATTTCAAGCTTCAAAACATGATCCTGTGCCATGTCAGCCAAGAATGAAGTTTTGCCACAGCTGTGAAGAACTGGCATGCCCTCTTTCAGCTTCAACCAATAAATGGCTCATCTATCATACCACCATTGCAATTAGATCCACTTGTTAATTTCATTTTTCAATTATACTCCATTTTCCTTCAGGTATCACCTCTACAAGGAGCTACAAGGAGCTCTGAGTAAAAGAACAGTAGGCAAGTAGTACAAGACATACTCATCTAAAAACAGCTTGAAGCCAAACTAACAGATTTTTTTTATACATCTCCCCTCCCCCCAAGATTTCCTTCTTTAAACATTGGCAATCATTTGCCTGTGATTTCAACTACATAAATAATATTATAAAAAACAAAAACAAGATAAACCTGGAGATTTCGTTGTGTTTCGCATCAGAGAGAACCTAATCTCTGCAGGGTGAAGATACTCATAGCACTGCTGGAGGATGTATGCCCACAGTATGAGGTTTCATTCAAGGAGTGTATGAACAGCCATTGGAGCAAATACAGAATCTTCTTTTGCAGTGTCTTAGAGTCATGCACTCTTTGGCCCAGTGTTTGTTGAATTCTGTCACATGACACAGAACAGCTCAAGCAAGAGGATTTTTGGTTTCCCTCTTCACAGCAGTCTACAGTATGTTGTGTAGGACACTGATCTTCTGACTGCCTCGGCTTGAGGATGTTCTTTCTTTAAGTTGAATGTTCTCAGATTCCAGCTGTGATCCCCAACAACGAACTATTTTGGAGGTTTTAGTAGAAACTGAAGAGAAGAAATGGGGAAGCGAGGCCAGAAGTCAGGGTTCTTTGATACAAACATACAAGACAATTCCAGGACTTCCTTTTGAAAATGTCTGGCCAAAGGGTGAGGACTCCAAATGAGAAGTTTCCAAAAGAAACTTTTGTGTTTACAAGCATGTGAGAAGCACGTGCATATGTATGCAAGAAGCTACTTAGATTTTTTGTTTGGTATTGAGTGGCAGTAATGCAAAAGCATGGGAGCAGTGTTCAGAATAGCTGATTCCTGATTCTCTTACTGGACCTGTCATTTGATTTTTTCATTTCTCTGTGTTTTAAATGGAGAGGAACAAGACTGACTTTGTTTGATGTGTTGTGGTTCAGCAATGAAAAATGAACTAGAAAAGGCAAGTTATGGTGGAATTATTATTAATGTATGTATTCTAAGATTAAGCCCTTATAAAAGTACTTTATCAAGAAAATACTTTACCAATATGCTAAATGATGATACTCTTAAGGGGAAGCAAATGAGACATCAAAACTAAAAGTTGAAAGCTGATTAAAATACCTTATTAAATAAAGGTCAATCTTGCAGTAGAGCTGATTGATACATCAGCTGATCCAACAGTTCCCTTCCAGCTCTACTTTCTATAATGAGAAAGTAAAATTAGTCCTAAACATATGCATTAATTACTTAGCTAAGGAAGTTGGAGACCATGAATAAAGAGTCCTAGTTCCCCACTGATTAATGAAGGAAAAACACAGTGAACTCCCCTCTGTCTCATAGAAAGATGTATCCCACTTGCTGTTACCCTCTGTAAGGAGTCTCATACAATAGCTCAGTTAAAGAAATTATCATTCCATTTAATGAGCTCATGATAGGAGGGACTTAAAGGACAGGAACTTAAAGGACAGGAACTGGTAGCAAAAAAAGGCAGCCTCAAAAAATTCTTCTTAAAAACAGTATAGGCAACTCAATGCAATTATATGGGCTCTGTGCTCAGCTGAAAATTCTGTAGCACAGCAAGCCACAGCAGGGATGTGTTAAAAAGCAGCATGGGATGACGGACGGGAATGGGGAACAAAGTCATTAGACAGTGCTGCTACAAGCCACCAACAAATCTCCAGGCTGGTCAAGACAAGTCCTTAATGAGCCTGGACAGATCTGGAGACCTATGTTGTTAACTTAAAAGGAAGTCTATGCCCTGTTACAAACAAGACTGTATTTACTGAGCTAAGAGGCAACAACTTTGACTGTACCATCACTAGGGTTTGCATTAGAAATGGTGTTTTGAACTTTGAACAAAAAAGTCAGAGATATTTCACAATACGTAGAAATATAAAAGGGAAGTAGCTGGCACGTATTTCATTCCAGGTAGGGCTAGTCACACAGAAAGATTATAATAGCCCTCTGTCCTTCTCCCTTACTGACAGGAACCATGTTTATAGGAGGAATATCAGAGAATGGGAGAGCTCATGACTCAGCTGCTCTTGCATAAATGTTTTTTGACAAAGTGTTCATGCAGACGAAATAATGAAGACAGGCTTGTGCCAAGAATCTGGACTATGACTGGGAACAGCTGATCTAGAGGACATTTCTGCTGCCCAGTCCAGCATGCCATTTCCAAGAGCTGTCTGCGCTCTCCATATGTTCCTACCAACCTTAATGTCTTGGCCTCACACACAGAGGAAGCCTGTAGCACTGAGCTGTAATTGTTCCTTCTTGAAGCAAATTCCAGTATTTTTTTTAAAATCTTTGTCATTATTTTAAAAGTCATTTGTTTCAATATCTCATTCCACTGTGAATTTGTTGAGACTTTCTTCAGCAGTTTCATGATGCTAGAATAATTTTCTATCTGCAAACACCTGAAAATAAATGCAGCTAAGCTCTCCCTTTCTGGGCATAGAGTCAACTGAAACAAAGACTGTTTGTTGTCAGTAGCTTTAGAATAAAGGAGCTATCAAAAAATCCAGATGAAAGGAAGGCAAACAGCCCCGTTCCCCAAACTTACATTCAGTGAGACATTTAAGTCATACCTAATGAGATATTTGAGATATCTGGCTCTCCATGCTTTCTGTTACAGGCACAACTTACTACAGTAACAAGTGGAAGTTGGCCTGTTAGGTGTTGACAGTGTAGATTTTTTTAGCCAGTCATATGGTTTTAGTCTGAAACCTTGAAACTATTCATGTTATTTCTGGACCAGTTACAGAGATAATCTGGAATGTCTCATCTTCTCCTGAATAATAAGTTTGGTGGACTCCAGTTTGTTGTTCTCACTGAGTTCTCCCTGGATGCCTGGAAAGCCTGGCCTTGGCACAGGACCAGGTTAGGGCATATATATATATATTTTAGTTCCTTGGCTCTGGAATGACCCTGCTTTGCACAAGGTTGTGTGGACTCTGCTGTGCTCTGCTGAGGTCTTTGTCTGTTGACTTTGATATGTCTGTACAGTTTTTCTTGATAGAATACTGCACTCAAGATTTCTATAGCTGTGTACTAACTTCCGTTGCTAGAAATGTACACAATAGAAAACAAGTGAAATTATAATACAAAGATATTTTAACAAAGTTTTTCCTGTGTCTTATACCTGGAGGACATTTTTTTCTTAATTCGTGCTTTTAAAGAAAGTGTTTTATTCATATCACATGGTCCATGTTATTATGTTAAATCTTTCAGACATTTGGCATGTAAGCACTCCAGCTGTCATCAATATTTTTATGCACCTAATTCAAGGGCATTTAGCATGAAATGTACTCAACAGACATGGTAAAACTGAAAATAGATGTTTAGCTGCAATCCTGTTTGATTAAATATATTTACAGCACCACAGCAGATTTGATTTTAAAAACCATCTTCACCCTAGTTTTGTAAATCTAAAAATCTTCAGGATGATAATGAGCTGGGATGAGGATGTCATTGCACAACGTTATTCATCTTAAAATGCTCTTTCATCTCCGTGCATTTACACACTTCTGGGTGACAGCATTTGACATAAGACAGACCCTCATTCCTATATGCTATTTCACTCAGTTCCTGACTTCTGATGTTCCCAAGTGATTCTCTCCTAATCTCTGGTTGTATTGTTCCTCTCTACTACGTGCATGCTGAAACCAAAACTCACTGCTTTTTGTATGACTTTGTGCCTGAGGGAGGCTGAAAGGATCAGCATGGCCATTTAAACTTCTCTCCAGTATCACGCAGGCCTGAGTCCCCTCCAGCTGTGTAAAATGTGGAATCAGAGTTGAACACTGTTCCAGGAGCTGTTCTGACTCTGCTGTACCCAGAGGTGTTAAAACCCCTCTGCTTCTGCTCAGTGTTTCCTCTTCTGCAGCCAAGACACTCAGTAGCCATTCTGTCTGCAGCATTGCTCCAGCCCGTGCTCAGCTGGCTTTCCACATGCTCTCTCAGTGTGGGCCTGTGTTTCTTACTCCTTGATGTATCATTTTGCATCTGACCATGCTTACAGAATGAGCCGTTTGGCAACAGACACGAAGATTTCCTTGGTCCTCTTCACCACAGCATCTGAGAAAGGAAATGGAGATTGCCACTGGCTCACAGCAGTATGGAGAAAATCCAGATGGTGCAAGTCTATCTCCTCCTTCCTCACTAGGAGATGAGAAGACATGAAGATGAGGACACCAGGAGCCACCTTCTTTGTTTTCTACATGTGTGCTGAATTGAGACACGAAAGCACACCAACATAGGTTCAGTTCTTAGAACTAATAATGTCAGGGCATTCTGTGCCTCCTATAACTTTGTTTTCCTTCCACACTCCTCCAGGCAGTTCTCACTGCCTTTGGATAGTTCAGTCAATAAAGGTAGATCTTTGCAGTATGAATACTCCCCACTGTCTGGTACAGTCAGAGACCCTGAATGCCCTGTAGGGTCTAACAGGTGGACAACTCAGGTGGGCAATCTTGAAATACTGAGTAAATCCAGTAAATCCAGCATTGCTACCAGCAATTACATGTAAATGTGGGTATTTTTTAACTTCCTGTACACAGAGGCACTAGATTAGCTGTACTTTTACATTTATAACAATATATGTGAAAGATGCATGCACAGTGGATAAGAATTGAGAAAAATAGCAGTGTTATGTAAATGCCTGCTAAAATGGATGCATCTGGAATCTCTACAAAGTACAATAATTCTGTTATTTAATGGTTACTTCAAAAAGAGCACGTTCAGAAGCCAAATTAGATTGGTGTAACTAAAGTGGACTAATTTTGTGCAAAATGTTTACTACTGTTCTTTTTATTCTTAAGTAGATTATTGAACCAAAATCCTCAAATCTTTTGCACTTGGCATGTTGGACATGATTATGCAGGGGAGAGAGGCAGGCTTTATCCTGTGAAATCAGTAAGGATTTTAGAAGGCAAGAGTAAATTTTAGCCATTAGAGTAATTCATACAATTTTTAAATGATCATGAATCTTAATTGTATGAATCTTACTTATACTAATTCTTGAGCACAGAGTTTCAAACATTATTTTTCAGGTGCTTTAATGTTTGATGTGTATCAAATACATCCACATTTCCTTTGAAGAACTATCATACCACTCTGGCAATAACAACTGGCTGATCCCTTGCAAATAAAACTGATAAAGCAATAAAGATCAGACATCATATATCCTGCAGAGACAAGTATTGGTCTACTAGAGAAAGTGGAAGTGTGCTAGAAATCATTCAGTGTGCTTCAAATATTAAGGAGCAGAAAACATTGTCAAAAAGTTGATTAGAAATTCAGTACAGAAGCCATGCTGGCAAAGTACAAAAGTGCTGCACTTAGAGAAACAGCCACAAAAACAGTGTTTGCCTCCTTAGTAAAAATTCTGGATTTCACAACATGGAAAGAAGTAATGCCAAATGGATAAGCATCAACTTTACTCTGGGAGAATAAAAATTTGTATCAGTGTAAAGGGGGAATTTCTGTGCCCTTTCAGCCTGCAACATGTTATTGTTGAATTTAAAATGATGGCTGAAAATCTCTGTGCATTCACTGCCATGTGGCCTCAGCACTTCCAAGCAGAGGCAGTAGCTGTCTAAAGAACAAAACTGCCCTCCTTTGTTCTGCCTCAGTTTTGTAAGTATGCTCCCTGCTGCTCTGTAGATGTTAATTCTTAGCCCATATGGACAAAGATGACATATTATTAAGTACAATAAATCTTCCCATATAACCACCAGCCCAGCTATTTTCCTGAAGGGGACTGACAAGCTTATCTTAAATAAATCCCTAAAAGGGTTCTGTGAAATGATTAGAATTTGTATGTTTACAATGATGCCAGAAGATGAGCAGGTTTATACACTGATCAATCATTTATACGCTAGTGAGCAGCTGACATCCGAGCCTGTGTCTGCTCATCTATCAAGCAGTTCTCACAAAGGTTAGAGGCAGAAAAGTTGTACTCAGACACAAATATAGGTATAAAAATGTTATAAAAATGCTAAGTACTGAGGATTACAGCATGAACTGATAGGATTTCATATTTCAGAGTAATTTCTGTATAAGATCCTGGTCACAAACAATTTGCCAAGGTGTCACCTTCTTCCCTGAGTCCAACTGAAGCTCATCCATTTCCTTTCAGTGCGGTTAATGTGCCTGCAGATATATACAGATTATGTGCTCATCCAATATTAGTCTCAAAACCCCTCTTTGGACAGGGCAATATTGACCTTTGCCTTCTGTACTATGGGAAGTGGTTTTGGAAGGACAAACTGGGAACCTCTGGAGAAGCTGGAGCTGCATGCGAAGAGGAAGTCCAAAGACCACTCTTCTTTGGTCTCTGGCTCTCATAGGGTGTCTACTTCTGAAGGGACCAATTTTCCTAATTTATAGGCAAAGACTAGATCTGACTTAGTGAAGAAATATGAAGAGAAGTCCAGGGAGGGAAGTTTATGGTGCTATGAGGTCCAGTAGGAGAACAGCAACCAACAGTCTGAGTCTGGGTCCAGTTGGTTCACCTGAAAGGGTTAGTGGCATCTTCACATTATTTTTCTTTCCACCCAAATCCTTACTTTATGCCCATGGATGTGAGCACACATGCTTTCAGTGGTGCCATCCTCAGCTTCTGTGCTTATCACTTCACCAAGTGCCTTCTGTAGTGTGCTCTTACAAGCCTTGAAGCATAGATGTCTTACATGCAAGAGCACCAGGAACATGCAGGACTCTTCTGAGCACTGGGAGACCAGGGGCAGTTACCATGGCAGGGAAATGAGGTGAGTACTGTGAGAGATCCTGGTGGCCAGTGACATTGGTCCCCACTATGGCACACTATGTGCTACATATATTATTTTTTAATATTCTGGAACTACATCTAAAACTCATCAGGTTAGTTCAGCACCATCTATCCCCACTAAAGTTGGGTTGCATTCTGTCTCATTGTTCTTCAGAATGTTCTCTAAAGCCCTGCATAGCATTGAAATCACAGTTATCAGCCTTTATTTTTCTAGATCCATAGTTAGGTTGTCTTTTGATGTAAATTAAGGTTCCCATCAAAAAAGTTGCAGAGAGAGGAAGTATATTTCTTTCAAACAAGACATTTTAATGAATAATATTAAACATTCATTTTTCTTCTTTTTTTCAGGTTTTCTGGGCTGTGTCTCAGTTCCACCCTGGTTCTGCTTTATTCTTGCTTTTCCCTGTCTTTCTCCCCTCTCTTTTCATAGAGCATATCTTTATATCCCATCTGCTTAGAAAATATCTTTATTTGAATTTTATTTAAGACCTTCAACTTTCATAAATCCAGTACTAGGTGTTTTCTCAATTTATGTTTTCATAATTACAGAGGGATAGGGGAAGATTGTATCATCATATAAGCAGACGAAAACCAGAAGTTAAAGGGATTTTTTTTCTGGAGTTTTTTTCTTTATGTATATCTACTATTACTTTATAAACATTAACAGTAAAAGTGTTGAAAATATTATTGTCATTCTTAGGCTGCTTGGAAAGAGGTGAATGTTACCATTTAATATGTGGACTGTTATAGCTATAGCCCTCCACATTGACCAACTCCTTTTGTTTTTAACAGGAAAAGAATGCAGCAATTTATCACTTGTCCAGTCTAGTTAATGTTTTCTGCCTTTTTATAAGAGTGGAATTTGTGAACTTGGCTAGCTTTGACAGTTTGAGGTAGTTGGTACTTTTCATTTCTAGATCGTTGACTCAAGTATAGCAGATATTGGACAAAAATTGACTGAAAACTGAATCTGGAGGATGACTGATGGCTGAAATATGTAAGAAAGATTGGTTTCTGCTCAACTGACACTAGACAAATGCCTATAGCAAAAAAATACATATACCTTAACCCTATGCTACTAAACATTCTAACTAGGGAGACTCAGAAATACAGAACACACTTACTTTGGATGCCTTTGCCGCTGGCTTGCTACCTATAGCTGTCTTCTACCTACTTCCAGAATTGGAATTTATCTAGACATGCCTCTCAAATCTCGAACATTTGGTTGTCAGTATTGAATATGGTGCACCCGAAAAGCGAGGTCCCTTCTGAAGAATGGTAAGGGTTTGCTCCTGACAGGACTGTCCTTGTGGACAGGGCATGTGATGGAGATGGGTGCCATGTAAATATGTCTGGAGAGAGGTGCTGCATTTTGTCAGGGCTTTGTGGGATAACCAAAGGTCAACTTTTTGTGTCATGTGTCTTGGAAAGTACAGCAGTCTCTTGGCATTCCTGGTCTGCTTATCTGCCCTTGTGTTTATCAATCCCCATCTCTAACGACTTTTAAACAAATTCAACAAAAACAACAATTTCAACAATTTCAACAATTACACAATTTCAACAAAATTTAACAAAGGCTAACATCATAAAAATATAAAACTCCCAGAAGTGTTTTGAAGATTAATGGCTGAATTAAAAAATAATAGCCAATGATTCTACTAAAGGAAAGCCAAGAAGGAGATTCAGCTCTTTACAGTACTTTGTTAACCAAGTTAGCACAAATCTCATTTCAGATATACCTCCTTTCCTGCCTTTTCTGGATCATCTGTCATGCTAAATAAAGTAGGTAGAGTGCATGGAAACATGGCAAGCATTTCTATACGTGTGTCTGTATATAAATATATATCTATCTGTACAAAGGTGTTAGGAAAGTGGAGTGAAGCCAAGAATCCTGTAGGAGAGAGGCTGTAAGAGACATTTGGGGCATTTGGGAAGCATGGGAGTTTAGGGCATGAAGGGAGTTGGAAGTACCAGTGAGGGATCTGAGGACATGAGAAAGATGAGAGTCATAGATAGAAGGTGCAGGAGTGCAAGAGGAAAAAGGGCATTGCTGTGGAGGTGTCATGGGGACGTGACAAAGGACCTGGGTCATTAAACTCTGGCCATGTAAGAGAAGAAGGACACATGCTGTTCATTGAAAGTCAGGCACTGATTCCTTGTACCACTCATGCAACATTAGACTTATTTAAAGCTGACCAATATTCAAGTATCTAAATAACTCACAAAGTATTTAATGAAATAATTCAATTTGACTTTAAGGAAAGTGATACAGTGGGAAGTCATGGGAACTCCATTTTTTAATAGAAACTGTAAAAACTCTGTTTCAGTTCATCCAAAAACTATTTTTTCCACCGCTTGCTTCAGCCACTGAACTGAAAAATTGGCTATTTACCTAACAGTTATGCTTTAAAATATTTGCAATGGAAGCATGGCCAGTACCTTTCACTCAGAGCTTTGGTGTGGGGGTAGCTCACAAAACATGCCAGGGAACTGGCACTGCCTCTTAAATTCTGGCTGATAAGATCTCTGGCTGTGCTTTGGAGAATTTGTTCCCTTGTTCAGATGAAGATAAACAAAGTAGAACCAACCAACCTGCCTCTGCTGATGATAATCTTCCTAGGAGATATTATCATTTCAGCAGCTGCTGTAAGAAACTTTTCTGAAGGTTGGTGCATACAAAATAACCAATTTTCATCTACAGATTACAGTTTGAATGTGCCAAGTGCTACCAGGGCTTAAGATATCACGTTTGTGAGATGCAGCCTACAATACTGATTAAAGACATGATGTTTGCTGCAGCTGACTAGCTGAATCGACCACGGGCCACGTCTGGGGAACTTCTCCTTGTTTCCAGAAAACAGATAATACCCATTTCTAATGAGCAATAGGCAAGCAGTGCCCATAGTATAAGTGGTTTGTAGATAAGCAAAGAGCTACATTCAAAAACCCTGTCAATCAACACTTTGCAGCAATTTACTTTAAAGAAAAGAAGATAAAGAAAAGCTGGCCTAGGAAATTCAGTATTTTGAAGATGCAGCATTTCTCTTGTTATGGCTGAGGAAAATGGGGGATAAAAGCATGTGCCATTAGCACGCAGCCTTGCTGGCACTGCTTCAGGGTGTGCTGGTCCAGGCCTAAGTCACCTTTTAGTCTCAACCCAGACCCACTACCTCCAACAGGCAATGCGGGGCATGAGTAGGCTTTTTTCAGTGGAGTGGGCCTCCAGGGTAAACTAACATCACCTGATTTCTTCTGCAGCTGCAACAAACCACTTCAACCCTGTAAGATTTGAATCAACTCTGTAATCTTCATTATAACAAAACTATGAAGACAGGTTTTTCTCCTGAAACAAAAAACCTCACTGTCCTCTGTTCAGCTCACTAGACTTAGAGATCAACATGGAGTCAGATTATAACTCCTGGTTCAAAGCATTTAAAAAAAAATAAAAAATTAGCAGAACACAAACGTATTGGTACCCAAGCGAAAAGTCTTCTTAATTCAACTAATTCACATGCTGAGACAGTTTTAGAAGAGCGTTTGGTACATCTAAACTTGGCCTGCAGCAGCATATTCCTCCATGCATGTGATTTCCTGGAATCTTGCAACGTGGTGGGGTTTGGAGATGCTGGCCCTGGAGGGACACTCTTGCTCCAGGCCTGGAGGCAGCTGCAGCAGGATGGCTCCGTACCAGCACCAAGCCCAGTGCGATGCACGTCAGCACAGCTTTGAGCTGACACAGCCGTATTGGGTTTAGGACTCAGCTAATATCTGCACAGCACCTTGTGCCAAGTGAATGTGCTTTGAGCTGCTGGTTTGGTCTCTGCATTCCAATTCCTCTGTGCTTTTTCCTCCGGATATTGCTGAGATGCTGTTTCACAGAATCATAGAACAGCAGAATTCTTTAGTTTGGAAGAGACCTCTAAGATCATTGAGTCCAACCATTAACCCAGCACTGCCAAGTCCACCACTAAACCATGTCCCAAGTGCCACACCTACACATCTTTTAAAAACCGCCAGGGATGGTGATTCAACCACTTACTTGGACAGACTGTTCCAGTACTTCACAACCTTTTCCATGAAGAAGTTTTTCCCAATACCCAATCCAAACCTCCCCTGGTACAACTTGATAGATAACGGGACAACCAGTGGGCCAAACTCTGGGGAGAAGCTGTTTGGGAACGCATCTTCCATTGAACATGCACTCTTTCCCACACAGTCACCAGCATAGACATTTCCTTTATAGACATTTCCTTAATATTTCCCTATTTATATTTGTAAAGGAACATTTTTAATATTTTTATCTTTGGCCATGTGCATATCACCCAATGTAAAACAGTGCACAGATCCCAGAGCTCATAGTAACCCACACAGGGCAGAACCTGGCTCAGGTCTTCACAGTCTTGTAGCTGCATTATTGCAGTACTGGTTGAGCTAAGAAACCCAGGTGACATTCATGATTTATGGGCTCAAGGGGAGAATTAACCCCCTGTCACGGCTGCATCTCCCCTTTCAGACACAGGCAGCTGCACAGGGGTACCTCTGAGTTGTGTTATTTTGTGATGAAGAAACACCAAGTGTCCTCCAGCATCACTACCCAATCCACCTCTTGGAGAGCTTGTCTAGCCCTCTGCAATCAAAAGAAATACATTTAGGGGCTGGAACGAGAGAAGTAATTCAGTGCTGGAATAACTACAGTTGGCTGGATTCAAAATGAGCACCGTGTTTTTGCTGAAAAGCACACAAAAAGCAGAACAGAAGGAGGCTGGAATAAGTCCTCACCTTGAGGCTAGAGTAGGAGGAGTGGGCAGTCAAAACACTGTTTCCAATTCTGTGACTTTGGACAAAGCACATAACTGCTCTGTGCCTCAGTTTCCTGCGCATTCTGCAGAGGCTCCAGCACTATTTGCTTACCTCCATCATCTTCTGTAAGCATTTTTCAACTAACTCATCTGAAACGGTTGGAGCTGCTCTTGAGTTCGATACAATAGAAGTGTGTATTAATGTAAAAAACAGTTTGTTAAAAATAACTCATCAAACTGAGGAAGTTGAAAGGAGGTGCTGTTTTGTTCAAGCAACGTAAGGGAGAGCCAAAGGGGGAACAGCACAAATCTTGTGCTCCTGCTCAGAAGGACAAGGCCAGGAACTGCAGGTGCCACGTCTGCGTGACATGGCTGGTACATCTCAAACTGACCAGTGTTTTTCTGGCAAGCACAGAGGTGAGGTGTATCTATTTATAGCAAGCAGGACAGGATGTGATGGGAAGATGGTGCTGCTGGGGGACAAGGTGACACCTGCTCCTCATGGTGCTGAGCAGCTCAGCAGGAGGCTGCCATGCTCCTGGCTGCCAGACAGAATCCAACCAGGGCTGAGTGCTGCTCTCATTAATGCCATGCTCTCATTAATGCCGTGCCAGGCTCCTCTCCACTCTGGTCAGCTCAGGGCTTTTCCTTTTCCACTTATGCAAGCAGCAACCCCTGAATCTGTACTGCACAGGGAAAATGTGTCTCATCAATCAGTGAGTTCAGCAGGACTCGTCCGTGTTGAGTGACTGCCATGGGAAACTTCAGCTGCCATAGCAACTGTTCTGGGTGAACTGCTGGAGATCAGCTGTAAGAAGCATTCACCAATATAGATACACACAAATAAAACTCATGCCATTGCTTTGATACCAGTCTTTGTTTGCTACAAGCATTCATCTCAGTGATCAGCTAATGCACAGCAAATTCCAGGAAAGAGAAAGTCTAAGCAAGAAAGTTGCACATCATACGCAGGTTTTCTCTTTGCATTAGTTAGAAATCCCTGGAGTTTCTTTCTCCTTTCTCCAAAAGTTTCAGATATTTGATCAGGAAGAAGAAAAACACACCACGTGAAGTTAGGAACCATACTCCAGAACAAATAAGAACAACAAGCAGAATACAGAGCAGCTCAGAGTGGCATAAGCAGAGAGAACAAGCAGGTTGAACTGCAAATAGGACATGGGAGGAAATCAAACCCCATTGCTACAGAAATCACCAGCAGTTTTCCAGTCAGCATTTGGTCCAAATCCATTTGTCAGGGAGAAAAATGAGTGGGCTTTTCCAGGAGCAGCCATTTCTGCCCCCAGATCAGTTAGGGGTGAACATGCAACGTGCTGTTGAGCACCAGCATCTACCATCGCCCCAGTACTGCCCAGATCACTTCGGCCAAGAGCTGGATAGTCCAGCTCTGTCTTCAGCAGATCAGTCTTTCCATGATTGTGAGACTGTTATGATAAAGGAAGTGAATAAGGTACAAAATGTTACCCCGTCCATCAGGAGGTACCTCCATCCATCAGGAGGTACCTCCACTTTGTATTAGGTTTGTGTTGCAAGGTTTTGGTAGCAAAGGGCCTGCAGGGGTGACTTGAGAGGCTCCTGTGAGAAGCTGCCAGAAGCTTCCCCCATGTTTAATAGCGCCAGTGCCAGCCAGCTCCAAGGTGGATCCATGCTGGCCAAGGCTGAGCCCATCAGTGACAGTGGTAGCACCTCTGGGATGGAGACACCCATGGAAGGGACCCACGCTGGAGCAGTTTGTAAAGAACTGCAGCCTGTGGGAAGGACCCACACTGGAGAAATTCATGAAGGACAGTCTGCCATGGGAGGGACTCCATGCTGGAGCAGGGGAAGAGTGTGAGGAGTGCTACCCCTGCAGAGTAAGGAGCAGCAGAGACATGGGATGAACTGACCACAACCCCCTTCCCTGTCCCACTGCACTTCTGGTGGGGAGGAGATAGAAAATTCAGGAGTGAAGCTGAGCCCAGGAAGAAGGGAGGGGTGGGGTGAAGGTGTTTTAAGATTGGGTTTATTTCTTGCTATCCTACTCTTAATTGATTAGTAATAAATTAAACTAATTTTCCTGAGTCAAATCTGTTTTACCCATGATGGTAACTGGTGACTGATCTCTCCCTGTCCTTACGTCAACCCACGAGCCTTTTGTTATATTTTCTCTCTCCTGTCCAGCTGGGGATGGGAGTGATAGAGCAGCTTTACTGGGTACTTGGAGCCACCAAACGTATTTACCTGGGTTTCCTTGGCAGTTGTCTGCATGGTTAATGTTTTAGCAGCACTGGAAACCTCCATCTTTAAGACCCTGAAAGAGCATTAAATTATGTATCATTCTGTCCACATTTTCTTAACTAACAAAAAAGTATGAAATTACTAGAAATTGATCCATTTTGATATGTGGCAACATGACTTTTTGCCTGAGCAGTTATTATTTTCACTTTGAGGAGAAGAGAAGCAGCTTTTTCCTAACAGCAGCAAGACAAAACTAAGATTTTCATCCTAATAAGTGAACTAAAATAAGGATAGTAGATCATAGGTCTATTTGTCTTTTGTATACACACTTCTGGTCTCCCTTAGAGTATATAATCACCATTAGTAATGAGTGCGTTGTGGCACAGTATGATGCTTTGCATACTCTACTAGTGATGAGTAACGTATAGTAGCTGATGCAACAGCTCATCACCACTAACTGAAGGAGATCCAGATGCTTTCCCCTCCTCGAGAGTCTGCCCCAGATGCAGGCTCCATCCTCCTCCTCATGGCTGCTGGGTGGCATGTTGGAGCTCCCAGAGCAAAAAAAGTGAATGCATTCCTGTTGTGGCAGTGGTCACATCAGATCACAGAAATGTCCCGCAGCTCGGTGGCACCCAGACAGTTATTGCACAGCACACGGCTCTGTGGGTTTGGGAGGGAGAGGAGAGAGGGAGAGTCAAACAACCATCTGATGGTGGCAGCAAGATTGACGTGGCGGTTTGCTGACCTTCCAAGTTTCTCGGACCCTTTGGAAAGCCTGGTGCATCCTGAAGTGAGCAGTACATATTGTAAAGGAAGTATTAGCCAGCTGTGCTATTTTATCTGAGTCTAGAAGGGATCTTCCATTCAGGTAACTGCACAGAAGCCCTCCAGCATTGGCACCTGTTTGCATTAAATGCTGCATTCACTGTAGTTAACTGCAGTGCCAATGTGTGAATGAAACTGGGTCATACTTCTGCAAAACTAAGTAAGGCATTATTAACGTGCCCATCAACATATGATATGTTTTCAAACTTCATTAATTCTGTACAAAAGCAATGACAGGTATAGTATTGTTTTCACAGCTGGGGGTGAAGGATGTAACGTACATAAACCTGCAACATCTGCCTCATTTGTGGACTTACCATCCTTTTCTTAAAATGAGTAAAATGTAGATGAACATTGGAGACATTCACCTGAACTCCTCAAAGCAAGTCAGTAATTACTTACTATTAATCCTTTTGTGCTTTAATTCTGTGAATTGTAAAACACTTTCCAGCATGATGGAACAGATTGTCTGATCCACTTGGGAGCTGATGAAACTTAACACCAACAGACTCTTTGAGACACATTTCCCTGTCTTAAAAAAGTACATGAATCCAAGTGCCTTACACCCTTGAAAGTAAAGCTGACTTTACCAGAGCAGGGTCCGGGGGAAGCAGAATAAGGCACCAGTTTCCGTGGGTACATGGATGCCTAAAGCCTTTCACACAGTGGGGTGAGCCTACTGTGCCAAACCCACTGGGAGCTTTTTCACTGACCTGAAGGAGAGCTGGATCAGACCAGCATCCAATTCCTCCATGAGAAAAGGAGAGTCAGGCCACGTGATAAAAACACCATTATCCTTCGCAATGAGAGCTTCCACGCATGAATTGAGTGTGCTTTGTAATCACATCTTCCCTCAATTCCCTCATCCTTCCTCAACACCTGCCTTTAGACATGCCCACCTGTGCACAACCACTTCATGTTGGTACCACACAATCTAATGGAGTTGATTTCCAAAAATAAGTGGTGTCTCTCCAGCAGTCTTATAACAGCATATATTCCTGTATTTAAACTTCCATGATTGCACAAGGAATATATGTAAGGAAATATTTACAGACACTCTGGGACTCACAATTTTGGAGTCATATCCATGCTTTTTTTCCCACTGTGTTTAAAAAGGATGTGCATAACGGCACTACAATATTATTACATGGTGTAATTACACAGGCTAATTACATGATTATATGTCTTTACACTAATTAGACAATTAAAAACCATTACAGAAATGTTGTGAATGTATTTGAATCAATTAAATTATTTTTAAACCCACTGAGGCAACTAACAAACAAAAAAAAACCATCAAGGGGTAGCAAACAAACGTACCAAACACATGGTATGATACCCCATTGGGTCTTGTGAGAAACACCTTGGTACTGCTTTACTCTCAGATGAATGGGAATGTGAAACATAAAAATAACCATTTTGTGCTCCATGTACTTGAAGCAGAATTTTGTAACACCTTCTAGCATGGTTGCTCTACAGCAAAAGATTCATAGCCCAGATCTGGTGCCTTGAGGACCTGGAAAAGGTGGTTGTTAATGGCAAGTCAAGCTGCTGATTCACTGGATTTAACCCAGCCCTATCTGTCACAGGCTAGAACCAAGTGGGATGGTTGTGAATATGTACAGAGAGCAGGGAAAGTACAGAGCAGAGCTGTACCAAGAGATTTGGACAGAAAGTAGACAGCCTGGGGGTTTGGTGCCTGCAGGAAAGATGGGGGAGACAGAGCCAAGGTTGGGCTGGGATGCTGGTGGCAGCCTTGCTGCACTCAGGCTAACAAGGGGAGGATGCTGGAGGCTGTCAGACAGATAACAGAGTAGGAGCAGGGATGTGCAGGTACATCTGCTCTGTCCTGCCGTGTCAGGGTGCCTGACAGTGAGGACCGTGGCAGCCACCTTGCTCAGTCGTGGAGGGCCTGATGAAGACATGGGGATGCCCCTTCTGCTGGTAATAGGCACAGCTGAGCCTTGTATGGAAAATCCCATTTTCCAGAGAGCATCTGCCAGCCTATTAGTGAGAAATTGTACTGATATCTGTTTCTACTGATTATGCTTCTGCTCCTTGGAAGCAAAGACTTCCTTTTTCAAAGCTGTCAATATAATATTTTCTGTAAGCACTAAACTCACCTGAGAACATTTTAAGCCCTGGGACATTTCCAGCGTGAAAGGGAATGTGACCAGCTCATTTATCCCAAACCTTGCTAAGGAACAGTCTCATTATTATCACAATGCATAGAAAACAATAAATTATTTGGTTTCTCTGTATTTTGCTTTACTTCTGTCTACACACCAAAGAGTATTAATGCACTGACAGGATTTGTGTATAGATTAATGGCAGATCAGCAGCATAATTGATGCAGAATTGGTCATAGGTTCCCAGCCCTGTCAGCAGTGAAGGAGTAGGTGTTTTTCTGGCATGAGCCTGCTTGGGGGAATCCCACTCCCAGACTTTACGGTTCCTGTTTATATGTGAAATTGAGAACATTATTTAGGCTTTGATAAGCCATGTCTTCTACCCGCAGCGTAACCATTAGAAGCTCAGCAGATGTGTTTCATGAGATATATAACCCTTTCAAGCTCCTTTTTATCCTTAAGGCACAATAAAACCTTCACACAAGATAAAAATAGTAAGTCTATCTTCCGTAGTTTTGTTCAGCTTCATGTAAATTTGTTCTGTTTGCAGTTCATTTTGTAGTTTCATTCTCCATTCATTCCATATGGTTATTTAAAGTATCTCTATCGGTGTCTCCCTGTATGCATCTCCCACTCCTCTCTGGGCTTTACTTTTTTCTTTCCTGAGCAGCAGGGCTGCTCTGTTCGAGAAGCTGTTCCTTTTTCCTCTTCATTTCTCACCGTTCAATCACATTTTAATAAACTTCTGTATTTTCCTCACAGTCACGATGGTACATCCCCCATAAGTTCAGGCAAGGCTGAGACAACAGTGTCTGACATATATATGGAGCCTGTACACTGGTTTCAGGCACATAACATCATCAAGTTGATTACAGCTGTATCTCTTGGCCAACACTTCACACATCTAAGAGGGTTAGCTCTGCTTCTATCCCTGTTTGGCCTGAGCAGAGATGCAAGAAAACTCCAAGCAGAAAGGCCAGAGTTAGCTTCAGGATAGCTCATAAAGGCAAAGCAATGGAAAAGGAGTAGCACAGGCTAAATGTATCCATAAATAAATGCATCTGAATGCTGGATAATACAGATGAATGATGCCTACATCATTACACCTAGCACTGCTGTAAGCCTCACTAAGTAACCTTCAGGCCACAGCTATCCTCATTTATCCTTGATTACAAGCTGTAGTCACTCTACCAGATAACTGCAACATAGGCATCTCTTCATTTGGTTTTGCCTTCCATCCCCGGTACGTCTCTTTTGTAATAGGGTGGCCAATGACAACACAGCCATTAGCACAGTTCAGGTGGGACTCACATCCAGAAGACACCTGCACACAGGTGTTGACACGTGAGGTACCTAAGCTCTTGCATCCAGGGAGATGTAGTCAGTACTTGTCAATGGAGAGCTGAGTGCTGAGTAAACTTGTCCTTCATGAGATGCACATCAGGTGCCCACATTTAAGTGCCCACTGCCATTTGAGATTCCTGAGTGGATACAAGATATCCACAGTGGTCTAGAGATGAACTACCATGTAGATACACCTATTTTCATCCAGTGACTTTTAAAGGAGCCTTGTGGGCTGGCTTTGATTGAATTCCTGCTTTTTAAACTGTTAATAAACACTACAACCTTCGTTCCAGTATAAATGACATTGAACTACAACGGCACAACTTATCCATAAGAGAAGAACAGACACATATACATCTAGTTTGGGATCCCTGACTACAACTGTATGAATGAACTGTACATGAATAATGGCTGAAACGCTGTCCCTGGCTTTCCAGGCTGTTAACATACTGCTTGTGTATTTTCCTCACTTTGGATAGCAATGTCTAGGACACGATTTTGGAGATAACATAGCCCAGAGCCACTAGGCATAGAGAGGAGGTCGTTTTGGGTGGAGGGGACTGAAGGGAGGCAGGGCAGGGGAGGCAGGAATGGATGCTTGCTGTGCTGTGCCTCTTGCCCTCAGAACTGGAGAGGAGAACATGGTCTGTTTTCATTTACTGGTGTAGACGTAACCCCAGGCTCCAATGTGTAAAGCTGCTCTGGCAGGATCTGCTGCAGTAATCTCTCCTATAGGGTGTTTTCCTACTGTCTCTTCTGTTCATTACCTGTCCCAGCATCCTCTGGTAAATCTTCCTCCACATTCTCTTGCATCACCCTTGTTCAGTCTGCCTCACAATGAAAAGAGCTTTCCATTCCAGCTCTACCTCATCACAGTAAAGACACACTGCGTGTGATCTGAATTCATCCCTCCTGATGGAATTTACTTTTGTTTACTTAAGTAACAGCACAATATAAACCTTAATCTGAAGCTCCTCTTGACCTTTGCAGTTTTCAGTCTTTTTCTCTGCAGGGCTTCCCATGAACTGGAGAAGACAGTTAGCCTTTTGGGCAAGGGCAGTAGGCAGTGAATACTGTAAATTATTAAGTGTGTTTACCTGGTTGGCCTGGGTTTAGGAAAAAAAAAAAAAGTGACAAGTAGTTGGAAATTAAGCCAAAGAGCAATATCTTGTGGTTGCACCTCACTAAAAGACAAAGGCATTTCATAAACATAATGACGTGGAAACTGAGTTAAATTAGGTATCAAATACATCTGATAATATATTGTTACAAAGAAAATTGAAAAATGAAAGATTTCAAGTGGCAAGTCTTCAAATGAGAAATGCAGCGCTTTGTTTGCAGATCCCTGTTTGCTGTGGGGTTTTTCTCAGGGGCAGAAGAGGAAGCAGGGGAGCTGTAACACTTGCAGCATAACCAAGGGCTCGATCCCACATCCCTCATGCAAACTAAATTCCCACAGCCAGTTTTCTAAGTAAACAGAGTCAGACCTTTCCTTAAATATCTGCCCTCTGCTGAGTCATCAGTGCAGGAGGATGAGGTCCTCTCTTAGCTTGGATGCAGAAATAGGATTAACACCCGCTCCAAGGCTTCTCTCAGTCCCTTCTGCTGGCTGTTCATCCATCAGTGTCAGTTCTGCTTTCCCCCCAAAATTAGATTAATCTGTCATTCTGGAAGTGATAGCTCAAACTATTTTCATACAGTACTGCTGCAAAGGAAATGTCTGAAGAACTTCTTTGTCCACTGACTTACTGTGGTCCTTTGCTCTGAGAAGGTGACAGTGACTACACCAGGCTGCAGCCAGACCAGATACATCTGTGGGATTGCACTGATTTCATTTAAACCAGATTCACGCCCTTTTTAGTTTCTGAGAACCCCAGTACAGTTTTCTCAAGGTTTAGATCATGCCTTTTACTAAATATTCCATATCTATAACCAGACCAGAAAGAAGTCTGAACAGTTAAGCCTCCTGTAACTTTGCAAGGCAAACTTCCTCCCTGGCATCACATCAATCAAATTCCAGAGGAAATGCCCCCATGATATATTTGATTTAATAACTCAGGCACTTCCATACAGCCCTAATTGATTTAACCTGTGTCAGTAGGCAAATAATTTGAAAAGCTCTGGCACCTGAATAACTTCTGGATAATTTCTGTACATCTTGGTTACATAACTAAATCTGGAAAATAAGTTCCTCAAACTGCATGTATGGCACTTGGTTTGGTTTCAACAAGTTACCTCAAAAAAGGTTTCCCAGCCATTCCATTGCATGTGATGTGTTTTCTCATTATGCGACTGTTGTCAAAAGCTCCAGTGGTTGAATGTTGCCATGGAAATTTGGTACTGGAGTAAACAATCATGGCATCACACAGCAGGCATTGGTGAGGCTGGCTGATACAGGAGACAGCCCAACCCTGACCACCTGCTTTTCACTGGTTTTCAGGGTTCAGTAAGTGTGTCACATGCATGAGTCATAGATAGCATTGCTTCTAAACATGGCCAAAAATGCAGAAGAAATGAAAAAAATAGTAAGTGGAGACATTTTTTTCCCATGGTTGGTTCCTGTCAACCATGTTATAAGCATTGTTGATTTTCTCTTTTCTGCAAATATACTTTCTTCCAGAAGAAATAGAATTAAACCTTTCATTTCTCTTGCTAAATAAATATAATATCAAGGCAATGATGCTGTGTGAGCACAGTAAAATAAAATCAAGCTTTACTTTCTATTAGGAAAGAAAATTATAACTCGAGGAAGACAGAGTTTTGCTAGGCTCTAACTAATTGAACAGTGTCAACTACTTAAGGTTAGAAATTTATTCCTTGCAGATAGAAAGATTACTGTTGTTGTTGGAAAATAAAGACTGTTTATAAATCATGATTGATTTATTGATACAAATTATTTTTCTTTTCCAGACAAAAATATTTACATTTCAATTTAGTTCACAATTTTTCTTCTTGTTTTTAATACACACACGTACAAAAGTTATCAGCAATCTAGAAGAATATGCCGAAAGTTTAGACACCTCAAAATTATCTTTATGGGTGTATTCTATTAATAACATACATAATCATTTTTTTTTTCTCAGATAAGAACATTCAGGACAAAATGCACTGGAACATAAAAATTCTCCCCAATTTGCAGGGAACAAACAACAAGATTTTCTTGTAATGAATTCAGAATAGAGAAAATATCTCAAAATAAATTTTTAATAACCAAAGGGCCAATGCTTAGTTTGATCCCCTGTCATTCCTCAGGCTGAACTGAAGCAGAAGTAGCCTCAAGTGTTCATCAGTCTGATACAGCACTTTGTATTCCAGGAAAAGAAAAAAAACCACTTTGTACTTTTTCCAGTCCAAAACTCTAAAAAAAGCCAGAAAAGCATTTTGCTCATCAAGGTCAAATTGGGTAGATCCCAATCCACAGCAGTAAACACACAGTGCTGAGGTGGTGGGGATTTATGGACACTTGCAGCCTGTCCTCAAAGGCTGCTTCCACACTGGGATAAAATGAGCATCCAGGAGCTCAGCCTTGCCCTGAGTGGCAGAGCACGCCCATCTTCCCTCCAAAAGAAAAAAATTATAATTAGTATGCTAAAAAACTAAAGAAATATCTACCCCAGAAAGAAAATCCGAATGATGCATCATTTAATCATGAACAGTACTTAACGAAATGCAAATGCTCTGCATTGCTTAGACACAGAAGTCTTATTGCCGGTGTAAGTTACACTGGCAAGGAAACACAGGGGAGGAGGGAAGCTACAGGAGGGCCTATCTGTGGGAAGTGACATCTCCATGGCTGACATCTCCACATCTCACACCTTCACCAAACTCCAGCCCACTGTGCATAGGGCCCTTCAGTGAGGGGGCTGCAGGTACCTGGAAACGTGTTTGAGCTCCCTTGGGATACAGTCCTGTCGCCTCAGTTCAGAAGAAGGTGCCATAGAGGAAGGGAGAACTGGCACTGGGCTTGCAACCTGGTCCTGTAGGACCTTGGTCTCTTCGTGCCCCAGGTTTGTCTGCTCAGCTGCACAGTTATAAACAAAACACACATTCTTGCAGTCCTACAGTCCACTACTCTCCATGGAAAGCTCCTTTCCTTTGCCTCCCTCTCTCTCTCTCAACAGGTGAGTAAGTGAGCTGTGCTCATCGTGCAGTAAGGGGTCACTAATGCTGAGGGTGAGGGTATAGGGATGGGGCTGGGGTCATAGGTAAGCAATTGGCTGATGCTAATGGGATGAGGGGCCCAGTAATTTAGCCAACAGGGAGAGCAAAAACTGGATCAAGCTACAGCTTGATCCTGCCTGACAGTGTGAGAAACGCAGGGTCACTTTGAAGAAGGCATTTTGTTGCTTTGGTATGTGTCTAATGAAGGGTGACCTTCAGCAACCTGACCTACTGAAAGATGTCCCTGCCCTAGTGGGCCATGGGCTTGAAGTAGGTGATCGTTGAAGGTCCTTCCAAGCCAAACCCTTATGACTCTAGGGCTCACAAGTCCTTTGCTGATGATGGGATAGGGCAAGGAATTACAGTGTTATGGTTTCATCCCACTTGTAGCCCCAGGCTCCATGTTGGGTGAGCAGGGTGAGGGCATGAGCCACCAGTGCTGGTGACCCAGAGCACAGCACTGTGGCTGTCAGCTGTCACTGCTCCAGGGGCAGGTGCTGCAGTGTGGCCAGTCACAGGTGCCCACAGATCCAGCATACCCTGGGCCCAGAGCTGCAAGGGTCCCTCCTGCTTCTCCCTCAGTTGAAACCTTCTCACAGATCAAAAAACAAACTTGAAGTGTTTAGATGATACACTCAGGTACGTGGTGTGACTCTTGGGGTTGGTCCTGTGCAGGGCTAATGGTTGGACTTGATGATCTTTGTGGGTCCCTTCCATCTCAGCATATTCTGTCATTCTGTGAAACTTGCACTGCACAGAACTCAGACATCACTAACTGCACTGAGCCTCTGCCACCCCAGCTGTTTGCAAACCTGGATTTTATGAAGCCTGATCACTTCAGTGAACGACCTCTTGACCCTGTGTGTCCATCCATCACACAAAGCAATGTGTTTTCCAGGAGGAATATCTACTTGGACAGTCAATGATTTAATAAGCTTTTCTTCCTACACAGAGTTTATTGATTTTCGTTTTTAGTGAGAGCAAAAGACTATATTGTCAGAGTAGGTGTTCTGCAACACTTGCATCCTTTCCTCATGTATCCTTTGTTGTATTTCCCTCTGTATGATTTCCATCATCCCTTTATTGCCACAGATATTCTTCCTGTCATCTCTGTGCCCTGAAGCATCTCATTTTCTTTTCACTTGTACCTTGATTAATGTCTTCATAAGTTCTGCTTTCCTCTACTTTACTGTGGAGTGGTTGCTCTAGAAGGCTCTTTTCTGTGAAAACCACTGGGGTTTGGGTTTGGATTTTTTTGTAGTTGTCATTAATTCTCACTTCGTCATTTGTCTTTAGCAATTCCAAATATTTTATCCTGATGTCTCTATTGATTTCTTTATTGTTCAAGTTAACAAGGTTTTGTTTAATAGTTGCTAAATCAGCTGATTTAAATGTTCATCTCTATCAGGCGGAATGCTATGCTTTTAATTGTTGGCAAATGTGGCCTTTGTGTCTAATTTGCACCTCACTTCTGATTGCTTAATTAGCAAAATAATAAAAAAGTCAATGGATTATACCACAGCCAAACTTGTAGATGCTCACAACAGAGAATGCAATCAAGTCTTTCAGCTTTCTGTCAAATAAATCATTCTCCATCCTTCTGAAAACATGTCACTGACACATTTGTTCTACCATTTATTATCCCTATTACCCCTTTCTACCTCTTAAAAAGAAGAAAAAAAAAAAAAAAGGAAATATTACTGTGCTTAACCACACATTAATGAGTGGTATTTCTCAAGAATGTAACTCTTGCATCCCAGGACCAGCTACAGAAGTTGCTTTTCCTGGAAAGTAATGGGGAAAAAAATATGTGGGGGGTCCTTGAGGAAGGAGCACAGGCTGATAAGAGAGCAGGATCTTCAATTTCTTACTATATCGTCATGAGACCAGGCAAATGCCTACTGAACATCCATGATCTGCAGCTTGTCACTGGAGGTAACTGTTTGGGAACCATTCATGAGCTAAAAGAAAACTACTCTCTCCAAGGACTGAATCCTCAAGGGTGCCCGATGTGCTATCTGGGTTAATGCAAGACACTGCACGTTCAACCACAGTCCACATGTCTTTCTTCTCCCAGGGCTGATCCACCATTGCTATCATTGTTCAGACTTTCCCTCTTCTATAGTAACTATATAGGGATTTTGACAATTCCTTTAAATGCTGAGTAAAGGACTCTCCATCCTGAAAAAGTCTAGAAGCGTCATGGTAGGGTGTCAGCATTCTCGGCTTTTTTCCCAACCTAGATTTCTTCTCACTGAAGAGATGCATTTTGTCAAAGATAAATTGATGGAAGCCTGAAACAAAGTTCCATGGCGCACTCACCTTCCTGTTGCAAAGCCAAGTGTAGGAGTTCATTTTTGCCGGCATCTTGTCATGAGACTGACAAGATAAAGGACTAAAAAGTAGCTACAATCAGCTTCAGAGAAGGTGGGGATTATTGTTTTGCTACGAGTGACATCATACCCACCTTGTTTTGAATCTTTTAGCTCTGTTGAGTCCAATCCCACCAACGACTGAATATTATAATTAATAATATTGGGAACCCTTTGTTGGATGCAAAGGCAGAGCCACAGCACAGCTTTTCTAGTCTGGGCTGCAGGACTGACACACAGATAGAGCATGCACAGCTGAGCTCACCACATAAGTGAGAGTGAAGCTCTCTAATATGTATTTGAAGGATGTTGGTGATCCACTGGGGAAAAAACAATTGTTTAACTCTGGAAGATGGGGAGATAGAGCAGGGGGAGGATATGTATTTCAGTGAAGAAAAAGTATTGAGTTTCAGATAGAAAACTCCCTCAGAATGAGAACAAAGGTTGTTCTCTTGAATAATCCCCCCAAGGGAGGCAACACCCCCTGGAGTTGTGTCAGCCTGGCTCAGTGCCTCGAGTTGCCCACCCTGCCAGGAACAGATGGGAGCCAGCATGTTCCCCACTGCAATGCCCTGCTGTCCCCTCTGCTCCAGGAACAGTTTCAATGAAGACAGACAAGCAAGGGGTTCATTGTGCTGCCAGGCATTTTGGAAACACAGGCAGCCAGGCTTTTAGGACTAAATGATGGGGCTGGTTCTTGGCATGGCTATCCCGATGGAAGAGGAGAAGGAGCAAACAGGGTCCTCCTCACCCTGCAAGACTCCCAGCTGGCATGCACACCCCTGTGCATCTCCAGACAGCTCATAAATGGTCCCAGAGCTTGAAGTTGGAAGACACAACTAGATTTTATCACCACTCTTTAAATCACACAGTTGTGCCCATATTGGCATGGACTGACACATAGCATGTATAGAAGAAAATCGTTGCTCAGAAAAGCTTTGAGACATCTTCATCAAGCACTGCAGACTCCTTTTCTTCACTCAGCAGCTTGTTTCCAACCCTCACTATTAACATGTTATGCCTAATTTCCACTTCAGATATATCTGGTTTCAGCTTTTAACCATTCATCCTTTTTGCACCAGAGCTCATTTCTCCCCATAAAGAGTTATTCACTGTAATCAAGACTTCTCAATCTTCTTTTTTATAAGCTAGACAGACAGCACTTTTTAAACCTCTCTCTCCCCATTAAGTGCCTTCTCTAGTCCTTGGCCCACTTTTGCAGTTCTTCTCTGCCTCTTTCACAGTTTTTCAGCATCCTCAGTGGATGCTAACACTGCAGATAGCACTGTCAGCCTCAGCTCCTGCCTCCATCTCAGCATCCCCTGTTTAGCCAGCTACGGTCTCATTAGCCTGCTGTTATTAGAGGACTTGAGTTTTTGGCCTCTTGTTTGGCCTCTAAATCCTTTAGAGAAAAAGTTGCACTTAACTAGAGCAGCTGCTATTTCTTTTTCTGTGGAGATTAACTCTGTATTTGGCTGTGCATAAAAACAGTGGATTTGTCTGACCAAGCAACAGGTCTCATATTGCTGCCTTATCTTCATTATTTAAACATAACATTGATTCTTTTGCAAGCTACAGATTTTATCAGCCTTGATCTAATGTAGCATCTGCACTGCTGATGAGCAGTCTTAGATCTAGGAACAACCTCTATACAACCCTACCAGGAACACCCCTGTTTAATGATGATGATTTATTGTCCAATGTGCTCAGGAAAAGCAGATCTTCATTTTTGTTTCCTATGTGCTTTATTAAACCTACATAGTGCCAATGTTATACTCTCCAATATCAAGTGAAATACCATAGAAAGTCTTTTATATTGCATATACATTGCATAAGTCCACATTTTATATAAGCTAATCTGAAATCTGGGGCAGTAGCAAAATGTTTGTCTATGCTGCAGGCTTCACTCTCACTGTGTTAGTTTGGCAGCTGGAGGCAATCTCCAGCCATAATCGCAGAGAGCTCTGCGAGTGCTTATTTACTCTGGCGCCCTACCTGCCTCGTTAGCAGAGCAATTAAAGAGCCAGTTCAAGAGAGAAACCCCTCCACATCAATTCACTGAGAAAGTGATGACAGTGTCAGAGACAAATGTAATTTGTTAATCAGCATTTTTCTGGCATTTACACAGTCACTTACTTGATAATTCCCTTGCCCATGCAGAGGGAGAACCTAACTGCAGGAGACTTTTATTTAGATGTGGACGGGAGACTTGGCGATCTCCAGGGAGCATTCTCTTCTACCCAAAATCCTAGACAGCACACTGCAAACCTGAAGATGCACATGGCCAAAGGAGGTAGCCTTGGCTAGGAACAGGTACCACAGCCAGGGACCAAGGCTTTGTCCCCTCCTGGCCCTCCAGAGGTCTCCAGGGGAGCTGTGAGAAGTCCTGGCAGACTTTTCATCTTGACAGACACCTGGAAAGATTTAATACAGTAGAAGGGAGGACAAACAATAACTGTCTTCCTGGAATACAAGGGAAGGAAACAGCAGGGGTCCATAGAAAAGCTCTTGAGTAGAAGAAGCTCTCCACTAACCAGGAAAAGCTAAACATATCCTCTGTGTTTTATGCAGACCTCAGCAGGCTTTCATTTCAAATGCATCCTGGCCTTTACATTTTCTACCATCGAGCACAGATAGCCTTTCTGCATTGTATTGGCTTTCCTGGATCCTGAGCTTAGGAACCCATCTCTCCCCTCATGCTGCAAGCTACCTACCTACATCCTGCTTTGTGAATACTTGAGGAGGGTTAGATCCCTAAAAGGTTGATGCTGCAGCATCATGTCTTCACACTATCACCACTTTGTGAATCTAACAGCCCCGGAGTGTTCTGCACAGACAGCAATGGTGGTATAGGTCAACACTGACATCTGATTGTCAAGGTTTTTATGGCTGATTTTCACAATCAAAATCCAGAAAAACTCGATCCAAATACCATTTATTTAATATTTCAGTACTACTGTGACAGCCACAGGAAAGCTGATGAATTTTGTCTCCTCTCAGAGCCAGGAACTCCTTAGGCAATGATACAGGTTCTCAGAAACTGCTGAACTGCTGTGCTGAAACTCTAAAGAAAAAAGCGCAACCGGAGGCAGGAAGAAGTCACAGAAGTTTCCAGTGCAAATTTTTAACATTAGAGGTGTTTATTAGCAACTGCAAACAGGAGTGTGCAAAGCACTCTGCAAACAGCACAGCAGGCAGCAGAACACCTGGTAGAGCTGCCTCCCCACTGCAATGGGGCACTGGCTGTAATGGGACTGGGGAGGGACTCTCCAGCACCCCACTGCTTCCTGTGCTTCCTGGCTGTCAGCCATTGCCTTCTGATGATAAAGCAAATTTTAGAAGTTCCTTTGTTTAAAGCAGTTGTTAAGTTTGGAGAAGTAACTGGCTTTCTGCAAAGAAATAGGTGAAGTCTATACCTAAGGCATTCCCACTGAGCTGAATGCAAGTTTTCTTTAGGTTTCTTTGAAATCTTCCTCTTTCATTGCAGAATTTCAGACAGAATTTCCTTTTTCAGCCTTTCCTGCTGGAATAAGGACTTTGCTTCCTCCACATGTGTCAGCAATGTGGCAGCTGTTAGGTTGTGAGGAAATAAAACAGTATAGGAGACTGGCAATGGTTGACCTTTTCAAAAGGAGTTTTGGGGGACCCAGTTTGAATTGACTTTCAAAAAGAGAATGTCCAACAAAACCAATTCCTATGCTGAGAAGTTTAATACACCCAATGTCATTAGGTACTTTTGAGAAGCCTGGTCCCAATGTTCAGAAGACGACAAGGGTAAGGCCCAGCTCTTCCATCCTGTGTGACCATCCACCCAGCCCCATGGGGACCCCCTGACCTGCATGTCTGTGTTGAAGGACGATCCCATTTCCCCACAGCCAGGGTTTCTTCCCAGATCGCTGTGGCTGTGCTGTAGTGACTGGTTACCTACCCAGCTGTGCTGGGGTGACTTTTATTGCCCTGCGCTGTGGAAGCTGTTCCACTTTTTATAAATATCTCAAAGTTCACTGCATGGGGGGACTGCAACTAGGGCTTCCTCCCTCTGATGAGAGGAGTAGGAACAGCTGCTTTGAGTTAGACCCTTTTGTCTGCAACCACTGGCTGTTACAAAGAATTATATCTTCCTTCCCCCTTCTGCACACAGGTGGTACTTGGTTTATAGTTTCTCTGAATGCTTTATGTCACAATTTTACCTTTGAAATATGCACCTTTTAGAAGTCACTCTAAATTCTGATTGTGTCTCTGTTTCTCCTGAGGAGATGAGAGAACACACTATCTGTGTCCAAATTACAGAGTTAGCTGCCCAGGTGCCACATACATGTCAAGTGGGATGAATAGTGGGAAGAGGAGCATGGCAGCAATTCACAGCCATTGCTGCATATTTTACTCCTTGTACTGCTAATATATTAAATTGCTGCTTACAGAGAGAGCAGGAAAGCCCCTGGAAAAAAATGCAGAGACAAGGATGCTGGGAGGCAACAGGAGTAGCTGTGACACCAGCTGTCTAGAGCCATCTCCTTAGGCTTAGCACCATTCCTGTCCATGCCAGCCCGCAATTTCAGGGGAGCTATAGCTGCTCACCCCAGAGTTGAATTTGGGTGACTGCTTGTCTTTGAATGTTCCTGATCATTGCCTACTACATTTGCTAATGATAAGGAAGTGCTCAGTGTAAGGGAATTTACAGGCATGATGTTGCAGCAAGCAGAGGAGGGATCTTGGCTGTGATCAGACAGGTGCTTCTCTCATGGTTTCTGGGTCCCCTTGTCCTGTGCAGCAAGAGGTTGGTGCCAAACAGCATTGGCAATTCCCAGCTCCTGCCATAGAAAGCAGAAAGAAGCTGGTGGCCCTACGAAACACAAAGCACTGGAAGGATGTTCAAGGAATCTGTGCTCGGATGGCACAGGGAAGAGGCGCCCTGTGTGGATGTACCCTCTGTGAGCCATGCCATCCAGAAGAGAAGGACCACAACAGTAACGTCATCTTGAAGATGTCTGTTCTCATGGTGTGGAAACTGTCTTGAAGTTAATTACAATGGCCCTACTATTACAGTTACACACAGCATTTATCCAGTATTCCTCTAAAGGAGTTTATCCTGATCCTGCATGACTGTGATTCCTGATTCGTACTAGTCTGAGATCTGAATCTGACCCCTTATCTAGTGTGCTGCATACTGATGGTTAGAAAACTTAATTTGTCCTAGAGTAGCCTGGTTTTGTAAGAGGACATTGCACTGAGAGCCTTTTCTTGTATAATAATTTTCCTTTAGAAAGTGATTACTCATGGTTCCTATCAGATCTGAATTGCAGATATCTGGGGGAGTATAGCACTGGGATATTTTAGATTGAAATCACTCTGTTATCTGTTCTACTGCAGCTCTCTTCTAAAGTAGATTTTATGTTATAAATTACTTTATAGATTTGTAAAGCATGACATAGAAACATTATATACCCTCTGAGTGCTTTAAAATTAATTTGTTCTTGAGCGTGTCCATGTATGAATGAATTTGACATAAGCTTTTCAATTTTATGCTTCAGTACAGAAAGTGTACACAGTACAAACTGTAAATCAACTGCCACACTTACTGAAATGACTACTCAGCTATGAAAAGAGTCTGCCCAATATTTAAAGAAGATTTAGATACAAAAATAATAATGTGTACGAGAGAGCTGACATACAGCCTCGGGACCTTCTATCCTAAAACTGTGAGATTAGTGAAGTAGCATCAGTGTGCAGATCCTCCATGTTGGGGCTGGTTGACAGAGAGACCAGGAAGCTGAAGGTGGTCAGCTTAAATCGTGGTGTTGTCTTGACCACCATGTTGGTGGAACTGAAGGATTCACAAGGATTCACCAGCAGCTCTCCTATGTGTGCAGGTAGAGCTCACAGGCATGCGCTCTCAAAAAAAGTGTGATTTTAGTGTGCAGATTGATGTTCAGAAGGGGTGAATGGCATTTAGAAACAGCATTTTTAGTTATTTTATTAATTTTAAAATGTAGCTTGGGATCACAACAATTCTTGATGAATTTGGGTCAAATTCAGCAATAGCGGCTCTAGACCTCCTTTGCCTGGGAGAGAGGAGCCACCACTGCTGCTCTTCCATCACAATGAAAGGAAGTTTTGGGGAATGTTTCTGAAATCTGTTCTTTCAATATGATTTAGTTTGGTGTAAATGGCTTCATTGGCTATTGCCACCAAGCTACAACCCAGTGGTGCTGTGTCTCTGCTCAGCTGCTGAGCATTTGTAAAGTTGCAATGAAATGTGAAATAGTCACAGTAGGAGAGCTGGAGAAGATCTTATTTCAGGTGACCTCTGGCTGGAGCTAGAGAACATCTCTAGTAAAAGAAGGGCTTTGGCTCAAATCTCTGTGTGTAGCAGACTATGGTTTTGACCTCAGTGAGCATCTTTCCTTTGAACACCGGGTCAGGGAAGAATAGCTGCCGTACCTTATTCTTCCACTTTGTGATGCCAGTCTTTTTTTCCTCGACTTTTATACCATGTCCTCAAATCATGTATTTTGCTGATCTGAAATTAATTTCATTTCAAAAGGTTGACAGAAATCTATTTTTTTTTCTGTTTCTGCTGCTGAACCAAAAAAAAATCAGTGATTCTTACAGCTGCCATGGTGAGAACCCTGAGCTCATGCTGCCATGCTCAGAGTCTAGGGACACCCAAAACAAAAGCAGCAACTAAAAGGGAAAGAAACTAGAAGAGACCTCACCCAACTGCCATAGAGATAAGTACTGAGATTGCTGTTGACTGTAGTGATTCAGTAAAGAAATCTTTGTCCTTTATATTACAGGGAAGTTTACTATAAAAGGTACGCGTCTCAGAAGCAAAACCAAACATTTTAATGGGTGAAATAACTTCAGGAACAGACCTGTAAAAATCATGCATTGATGATAATAACAGAAAGGGATAAAAATTGAAGGTGTGATTAAACAGATTAAGTCCAAACTATGTTGCTTCTCTGAGAAAACAATGGAAATAAGCTTCAGTCAGGAAAAGATGTAAGAAGAACAGTGTTTCTTTTAAATAGTGTGTTAAATGCTGTGCTCTTATAATAACAGGCACAACATGGTGTTTTTAAATAGCTTAGTTAATAGAGGTTCCAGCACCTCTGCATTGTGCGACTTAGATACCATCATTGGCGTGTTTTGCACACAAAAGAGCTACTCAAATGAAAGTATTATTATTACTAATACCCAATTCCTACTAAAAAAACAACAATGCTTTTTATATGGGCAATTATTAATATAACTACTAGCTATCCTAGCATAAAACTATTAATAGCTGCCTGCATAAAAAAAATGTTGGGGTTTTGGGTGTTATTTTTTCAAAAGTCAATGGAGAAACCTTTTCTCCAAATGCTTTTATCAAAAAATATGACAGAACTACTATGATGTGGTACACTTCTCAGCTCAGTCTTGCTATTGGCTCCCCCCAGGGTGCTCTGGGAGCTGGGCAGGTGCTCAAACCCTCCCTGCTCAGTGCTTTGCTGACAGCAGTGCACTGCAGAAACCAAGTCAGGGCTCTCTCTGCTTCTCTTGCTCACCCCTTTCCCAGTCAGCATGTGAAAAGGAGAGAAATGTCTTCTCCTCCTCCTTGCAGGCTCCAGCAATGAAGGTGGGTCTGGCTCTTTAGTGCAGATCTCCATCCAGCAAAGCTTTTAAGCATGCAATTAATACATCCCCATTTAGAAAAGTGCAGATGTAGGTACCTTTTGCCAAGCGAGACCTGGGAGCACACGCCAACTAAGGGACTTTGGTAAGTGCTTTGGTGAGCAGGGATGGGCAGCTGATAGGGGACCGCAGAAGGGCAACAGCAAGCAAGGAAGGGGGGGCAGCACCAGTGGCATTGGAGCAACAGGAGCAAGGAGAGCTGAGTCAGGCCATGACTCAGAAAAGGCCACTCCAATTTCAGTGCCTTTATTGGCTTTGGTATCACCTTTTCCAAGTCACTTCACTGTGCCATTAGAGTTAGTTACAGCGACCTCTTTGACAGTATCCTTCTGAGATGTACACAAATGAAGAACACATTGTGAAAGCCAAGTGTCAGTGATGACACTTTTGAAGAAGTTACCTGGCTTCAGTGGTAATTTTCATTCTTTCTCTAGAGAATGAAAGAACTTGCTTGAAGTTCTTGCTTCTGACCTTGGGGACACATCTGGGGCCTCACATCTTCCACTTCTTCACACTTTTGCAGTCAGGATCCCATTAGCTTAGGGACAGGGAAAGAGACACAAGCCAGGGCAAAATGCTCAGCTCACGGGCTCAGACTAATTCTCCGAACACCATGGGCAGATCTAAGAGCAGCCAAGGAAAAGTAAAGCACAACCCCTCTGCTTGTGGCAGGCTGTGCATGCCACATTCATGTGATCCAGCATCAATGCCTGCAGGGAAAACAGCAGCTTTCAGGCAAGTTAGTTTCAAGGATGGAAACAACTGAGTGTATTGGAAGGAAGGTGAGATTTCTGTTGCAGGGAGAAAAAATTAACATGGTAAATAAAAGAGCAGATCGGCTGAAGAGCACAGCTTCTCAAGAGGCCCTTGGCACTGCCTGGGGCCAAAACCCAGCTCAGCAGAAGAGCAGGGCACGAATCCAGATGTTCATGTTGTCCCAGACTACATGCTCAGAGTACTCCCCAGTACCCAGGTAGCCTTTCACCACAACTGCTACTTACCTTTGGTATAGGGGCTGTACATTTACTGGAGTGTTTGGAGCACTAGATTAAAATGTCTCTGATGATCTCAATTTGGAAGCCCTTCTTCTACAAAATGTTTCACAGGAAAGTTTCTTTTTGGAGATGTACATACCAAAAAATTGCTAAAGACTGTATTGTTGAAGACAAATGTAAGAGCTGCTGTCATCTAAAATAAGCAGCTAGTGCACTTTGATGTACAGCAGAAACTTTTTGGATGTTACAAAAATAGCCCCTTGTATTAATCTGACAGGTCCAGCCCCCGCAGAGGTGTACAAAGCCTTAGCACAAGCAAATGCCTTTTGATGCCTTGCTGAGTCGCTACATCACCAGCTCCTCACGGAAAGCCTTCACCTAAATGTGTAATGTATGCTTCACTAATTGCTGTGATGTGTAAAACAGGGCGTGTGAGGATGATACAGGTTACAGGGGCTGGACTGTGAAGTTTAATTATAAGTTACAAAATCTCAGCATCATACAGATTGTTTGCATTAGTGATCTGAGGCTTCTTACATCTTACTGCAAGAAGTCTATAGCTTTAGCTCATCAAGCGCATTCATTTTCCCTTAAGAATAGGAGAATTTCATCTTCAGGAAACAAATTAAACAAATACTTTTTATACTAAATATGCTTAACCTAAAGCTTTCTCCTTATTATTTCATAAATGCCTTGAGATTATAGGGGCTCAGCTAGCTTAGTAAAGATGAATTGCATGTGATCCTGGGAATACAGCCATTGCATTAGTTATTCTTCCTTTCCATGGCATCAGGCTTTTTGTAAATAATCTGCATGTTTAATCAATGGAGACTAATTAAGAAAAAGGGGCATGCTTTATTGTTGCATTAAAACCTGTTCATTGCCATAGGCAAGATGTCATCAATATTTCTAGATGAAAATTACTACTTGCAATGTGCATCATGGAGAATTTTACTGTAACCATTAAAAAAGCTAAAAGAATATTTTATCACTGGGTACAAACAGCCATATGCAGATTTACAACTATGTAACCAAATGCATAATTCATACGTGTATACGATATTTTGGAAGAAAGGGATTATAATGAACTTGATTACTTCAAGGATCCTAAAAGACAGAAATCTCTTTAAACTACCTCCAGAGCAAGTCTGCTCTAAATAAGACCAGCCAAGTGCTAATATCAGTTATTCCACTCTAAGTATGTACTTTCTTTATCGACTTTAACAGATTTTTCCTTAATTCACAGTGGTAACAAAACAGTTACCACTGCCCCAAACCAGCTGATTTATATGCCAAATAGCATGGCAGAGTAAATGCCACTTAAGGCCAGATCCATCAGCTTTTTTCATACAATCACTCACATTGATTTAAGCAGAATCAATCAAGTCAGCAGGATTCAGTCAGGCAATGTCTATATTAGCAATAGGAGCAGCACTGTGGGATGAAATAGCTTGTGCTGGGAGCCTGATGTCTGTGCCAGTGGTATGCTGGAGAGAGGATGTTACTCCAGCTGAGCTCCTGCTTGGCCCCACAGTTACCCATTAGCAGCTGGAACAAGCACAGCAACTGGGAAATTCCCTTCAGAAATGTTCTTATAAAAACAAGGATGTGGACACATCCCCAGATGGCCACAAGCCTGCCAGTATCTCACACACTTCATCACAGTTTAGTGAAGAAGAGGTGTTATGGATCAGTCTTCCCAGGACACCACAAGTGCTGGGTCATTCCCGTGGCTGGACTTGTTCAAGAGACAGACGTGCTATATACACTTAACCTGCTTAGAGACCTATATTGTATGTGTATTTTGAGGTCCAGACTGATAGAGAAAGAAAGGTTCAGTGAAAGGGACACCCCTCAATGAAAGGTGCCAAGGAAGAACTCAAGGATGGACAAGAGTTTCACCTCCAACCAAAGGAAAACGTTGTTTATTAACCACTGAAGTGACAGCTGCTACTGCAGCTATGTAATACTTCTGTATGTATGGAGGAGAAAAATTACTTAAATAAGCCCTTAACTAAAAGGGTGGCAGGAGTGTCTCCTGCAGAGAGGAGATGTTGCCCAGAACAATAACGCTGTGCAGATTCCCCAGGATACCTGAGCAATGAGATTGACTCTACTTACATGTGTGTTATGCTAACTGAATGATAACTAAGTCTTCATCTCCATGGGGATGGTGGGCCTAAACCAAGGCCCATGGGACAGGCAATAAGTGCCCAAGCTCCCCTGAGTCTTCTCTGTGGCATCCTAGGGAAGGGACTGCACATTTCCATGTCCTGAGGTAGCAGCACAGACTGTGTCCTGCAGGGCTGGACAGGCAGGGACATCCTTGGGGAATCATGGGGAAAGCTCATGTGTCTGATGAACGGCAGAGCATGGGGTGCTTGGGAACCTCTGTCAGTGCTTGAATAAGGAATCTGTTTTCCTAGGGTATTTCCCAAGTGTATCCAATCAGTGTAGTTCTTCTGAATTGAAACAACTGCCAACTAATTTGCACAAAACAGCATCAGTTCAACTTAACCAGGATGTGCCTGAGGGAAACAGGGAGCCAAGTATGATTACATCGCTACAAATTCCTGATTGTTTGCTCTCGCAATGCAGAAGGATCAAAATAAAATAGGGGTACAGTAAAAACACCATCACTTTTTAATAAGCTATTTTACCTCACTTTTTTCCATCAGTATAAATGAGACAGCTGCTTTGCTTTGTATCTCAGTACTCATCCAGGGTGCATATCCTTGAGCACCTCTATCTGTTCTATATTTCATTGCTGAAATAATGATAGAGATAAGCCAATAGAGCTGCTCCAGTACCAGTATACAAAACAGTCACAGCTCTCAAGAAACACAGAAATTAAACAAATTCTTTTTCCAAAAAAAGTAGTATACACATACACACTTACACATATATACAAACTTTTTTCTTACTGCCTACTGTGACTTCAGAAAAGGTAATATATTGATTATTTTCACCAGGGACATGCCAATCATGTAATCAATGCATTTAGGTATTTCCAACTGTGTCTCATTTCTCTGCTGTTTTTTGCAGCTCTTCTGCATTAGACCCAGCTGGAAAATACAACTCTGATGATATTTTGACTATTTGTGATTTATATGTCAAATCCACATTAAAGTCCTTAAATTCTTTTCAAAACAGTTTTCAACTGATAGTGGAACCATTGGTGTGTTCTTAGTTAAGAAATTACTGCTTTAAGACAGTGTCTCAAATTCTATAAATTTTAGCATCTCCTTTCAGGCTCCTCTTGAATAGCAGAAGTTTAGGCCAATTGATTACTCTGCTACTTTCTCAGGAGATAATCTTGTTTCCTCCATCTTGTTATGGATTTTTTAGATGTTCAAGTAGTGGTATGTGTAGATGTAGAAGTACACATCTTTTCTTGGTAAAAATCCTTCAGCTTCTGGATGACTTAGTATCTGTCCTCATCAGACATGAAAGGTTTATACACTATACATAGTACTGTAAATTCACAATAAATTGCAGTAGATGACTGAAGGTACTTTGAAATCCAAAGTATTGTTAAGTTCCTCTGGGCTTTCTCAGGGCATCATGGGCACAACATCTCACCGGAGCAGTCTTCTGTGGGTGCGTAATTAAAAGCACGATGCATGGCTAACCTTAAAATCTGAGCCATTAGGAAAGTCTGTGCATATAAGGATTTGGTAGGCTGGGTCCTTCAAATGCTACCTATGATTTTGGAAGTATAATCAAAAATTATAAGTAGTGTATCAACAAGATCTAGATGTGTAATTTTTATTTTATTACTGCAATTTCTCCCCTAGCAGAAAGACTTCTTCTGTAGATCTGTACATACTGAGATGATAACTGATACAGTTTTATCTTTGATCTAATTCATTGTAATGATTTGTAGGTATTTGTTTCTTAATTTTGCATCTTCATTCAGATATTTTTTAAGTAGTTAGATAACCATAGTGTTTAAAATTGCCCACTGATCAAAAGGTATTACTGGGTGCTTTCGTTCTGACATGACAGCAGAAAATCATCTTACTGACACAAAAATTCTTTGCTTGTTTATGTGTTCATTTATGTTCTGTCACTATTTCTTCTCTGTTAATCCTGTTTTTTTCATCTACCTCCTTAATAATCCATTAAATCACTCACCTGGCTTTTAGAAAGTTCCCTGTCTGGATAAACTGAGATAGAAACCATTCACACTCTTCACACCACTGCCAATAACGAGATTATTTACCAATTATACTATTATGTGCAAAATCTCATTTGATTATACCTTAACTATTCTGTTTTTCCCTCCCTACCTCACAGATGATGGAAATGCTTAAAACAAGTTAAGGTAGTATGACACAGACTAACGTAAGTGTGAGCATGGCATCCAGGGGACAAGCTGTGAAATGTTTGCGCGCTTCTGCCAAAATACATTGCATGGCTTTCTGCTGTTGTCTCGTGTTTCTGATGTTAGGCAGCATGTTCAGCAACATGTGTTTCATTTATATTCCTAGCTCAGCTTTGGGTTTGTGTAGCCTTAATATTCTGCCTTTTTCAGTAGCTTGTGGCAGCTGCTAGTGGCAAATCTGCAGGCTGTGTTTGTCATTCTTGAGAAGCCGTCAGAAGTACCTGCTAGGATCAGGACCCCCCTGGATATGATTGTTTAGAAATCTGAGGTAGAAATGTTGAAGTGTGTAATTCAAATGGGTCAGGAACAGAATCAACCCTTCTGTGCTTGCTGGTGGAAAGCAGCAGCTCCCAGTTTGCCTTTTCCAGAAGTCAAGGCTGGTACTATCGCAGCTGGCTCGGCTACAGCATCTGTGCCTTCACAATGTGAATGCTTTGTGACGACTCCTCTGTTGTCAAACTCTTGCTTCATGTGACAGATGACACTTTCAGATTACAAATGTTGTTTTCACAGTCTCTGTTAAAAAAAGACTATTTTTGATGCAGGCAAATATGATGTTTTCCTGTGTTTGTAATACTTCTTTTAATCTTAGCATGTGTAAAGCTTATAAAGGTGAGACCAATCACAGCAGCTTGAAACTTACTTATCCACACAGGTCTTCTGGTGCTGCCTGTTATTTTGAGAGACAGGACTCAATTATTCCCTCCCTGGGTTTCTCTTCTCCCAGGATTGTCACTCATATTTTAGGCATACTGGCGGGGTTTTTTTGTCATGAGGCTGGTCAAATATTGACAGGTTGCCCAGCAAGGTAGTGTCACCTCCATCCTTGGAGATACTCAGAACTTGACTGGACATGACCGTGAGCAACCTGCTCTGGTTGAACGTTCTTAGAGAAGGGAATCGGAATACATGACCTCCAGAAGTCCCTTCCTACTTGCAGTTGTCAATGATTCTACAATTTCATGACTGTACAGGTGGGGATTAGAGTTAAGCCACTAAAATAACTTAAGCTATGCTGTAAGCCATCATTCAAAACCAGATCACCATATATCAGTGTGCTGGTCACTGTTCCACTTTTCTGGATGATAAAATGGTGATTATCAGATGCTGGTTATTACTTTCTGTATACCCAGTTCAACCACTCGCAACTGAGTTTACACATGTAGGTATTTGTTCTATTTTCAACAATATGTGCAACAATCTATGCAACAAAAATATGTGCTGAATAGCATGTGTTGTGTGAGAACAGGATGACTTATCAGAAACATCTCTACTTTTGAATTATTGGAGCTATGCCAGCTGATACTGACAGCTGTCTACATGATGTTTTTATAGCTCTTCTCAAGTTTCCCGTGTAAGATCCCTACCTCTGTTCCTAAGACATTAATGATTAGACTGTCAGAGCTGAGAAAATCCACCTAGCGAGCAAGGTCACCTTTGCTGTTCTTAGTAACAAAGAAAAATGCCAGGCTAACGAGGCTCAGGAAGTCCTAATTAACGTCAATGGCAAACTCAAAGCCAGGGGAAAATAGGGCTGGCAAAATAATTCTCTCTAGAGCTAAGATTGTTTTTTGAAACCATTGTAAAAGAAGCCTGGAAGTTGTATTTTCAAATATGGTTAGTGCTGGGGATGGGTTGCAGAAAAGAAAGAGAATCAATGATGGGTTTGTGATTTCCCTGCCTCCTTCTCCTCAGTGAGTTCCTCCTAGCAGTCAGAGCCTCTGAGACTCAATCAAGGCCCCGAGACAGGAGCACTGTATATCTCTGTTCCCACCAGCCAAGAAGTCACCATGCTCCTGCTTCAGCTTGGCCCCTTCACTCCCCAAGAAAAGTGCCTCTCTGGTAATACTGGAGCCATGACACGTGCAAAGCTGGGCCACCCCACACCTCACACCTCCTCCCCTTGCTGCCAGAAATCCATCTACCCTCGTCCTGCACAGCAAAACAAACAAGGGCCAACATTTACCCACAGTTGTCGTGCATAAATAGATGTCCCATAGACCATTTTTTGTAGGAGACTCCTCACAGATCTGTCTCTAACACCACTTAAAGTTCCTGAATTTGCCTTTGAGTCTTGTAAAATGAAATAGTCCCTTCTCCCAAAGCACCCTGTTAAGCATTTTTACTCCCATTTTCTTCCCTTGAACTACTCTTAGTCCAAAGTTCAGATTCCCTGCGTTGGGTTAATCCCCCTGATTGTCATGTCCCTCCTCTCAGTTCTCTGCCCCCCTTACAGGTTTGATACAACCAGCTGTTCCTCAGACACCCTTATCTGGCAGAGAGCTGCTAAGTCCTGCAAAGTTTCAGCCTATTCAAATGTATAATCTGGGTGTTTCATGCTGATCTCCTCACTCAGCCATCTCTGGTTTCTGTGTCAGCCCAGTGCTGCTGGAAGAAGCTTGGTTTCCCCACTGATTGCCTTCTATGGCAACTGAGTTGGAGACTCTTTTTTTGTAAGTGTGAGGAAGCAATCCATAAATGAGAGTGGTTTTGTTTTCAGTGCCCATATGTGGATAATAGCACCTGCAACCATGTTTTAAATTCCAGAAAGAAATATTCAAATCAGATTTGATGAACAAAATTCCTACCACCTTTCAGGAGTGGGAGAGTAAAACAATTCTCCGAGGATGCTGTGACCTCCCAGTGTTGGAAAGCCTTAGGGGTATATTATTTAACATCATCATAAGTGACTCTGGTGCAATTAGCCTACCTTGGGACAAGGAGTGGTCTGCATGACCCCTGAAGTTCTCTCCTGCGTGTTTTTGTATGATTCTGTTATTTTTAATGATGTTAAGAGCCTCAGCCAGAAAATTTAATCACAGTTCTAAATTGCGTGCATGTCTAAGTGGCTGACACCAGGACACAAATTTGCCAGTAAGAGATGACAGACCTGAAGAACCACTGCAGACTGTTGAATGTCATCATCTCCCTCTTGACACACATGCACACAAGAGTGTAAGTCCACTGTACACTGCCACTGCCTGCCTGTGTAATAACAGGCCAATTTACATAGTTAGTCAACTCCAGCAGTACCCACAGAGCAGATATTGTAGCTCACTGGATCATGCTCTCATTTGTTCCTCTGCCTCTTAGAGCTTCAGAGCATCCATACTTCATTAAATCCTGTGACTCAGTTACCTCCTCCAGTTATGTCATTATGGGCAAATGATGGGAATAGTTTTTCTAATGACCTACAGTGCAGTTTTATTACTCACAAGAAGGTTAAATCCTTCAAAGAATTATTCACAGAATGTCATCATTGATCCAAATGTTCACCTGTAATTTCATTCAAACTTCAGCCACATGGTCTCTGACCATGTCAGATTACGAGACTGGTTTCTTGTCCTGGTGGCTTCTCTCTGAAGTGTTTCAGTAACAGGAACATGTGCCTTTGGATTTACCATGACAGCCTCTGCACTTCCCAGGCAGGCATCTAGCTCCTCATATTGATGCTGGGTGGCCTTGAATATGTCCACACAGCTACTGTCTTGCTGCTTCATCTGCCCCACAGCAGCATTAAGCAAAAGTCAGTGCTCTCCGAAATGGTCACTGTCTGTCTCACTTGTCTACTGTTGGGTTTCCTCTGTTCCCTGTGTTTAGGTATCATCTGCACCACAAAGCTAGGCATGCCCCCCTCAGGACATTTCTTGTCTCATGTCCTAATCCCTGGCTGTCCTTAGCTGATAGATACTTATGCTAGCCTCTGTCATCTCCACAAGGTCTTCTGTCCTGACATTTCCACTTCACCCATCCCTCACTCATGCTGCTGTTGCAGTGCCACCACTGGGGCTCTGGGAACCATGCGTAACAAAAAGGGTGCACACCACATCTTCCTCTGCCCCCATCTGCTGTTCTCCACCACATGCTGATCCTCTCCAGTGTTGCCAGCTTTGATCTCAAGGTCAGATTACTCAGGGAGTAAACAAGAGTATAAGTGTTTTTCACTGGGCTGGTGTGTAGGCACAGCTCTCCTTTCCCCAATGCTCCTGTTGCTCACAAACCCAAAAGAATAGTGCTTGTTAACTTTCAGCAGAAACATACTCTTATTCATTTTTGAAAGTGTGTTCATGACTCAAGCAAGGAGTGCAGTCCCAGGCAGCGTCCCTGCCCCACCCAGAATATTAATATGACTTCTGGGGACGTGAAAGAGCTTTACGCAAATGGGGACTTGAGAGAGACACTGGACTGAGCCCAACAAAGCACATTGTTTCCTGGAAGTGCCTAAGGAGCCCTAACGAATTCAGCAGAATGATCCATGGACTGAGAGGTGTGTTCCTATCTAAGTGCTTTTCTGGCTGACAGCCACAGACCAACTTGCTCCTGAAAGCCCATGGGACAGCTGGGAAAGCAAAATCTGCCCAGTGGAATACCAGTGTCTCTCTTGCCCAAAGACTGTCCAACTTCCTGATGTGTGAAAATTGCAGTCTTTATCAAAGACATCAAAAAGCTCAGCAGACCTCAAGCTTTCCTTCATTCAACAGAGCGCAGTTTTAATCCTTCATTAGGACTGGCCAGCCTTTCTGCATCATGTGTCCCCAAAATACCGACATTTTCCTACAGCCAACAGCCACCAGTCAGACCATGAAGATCTGAAGCAGAATGAAGATTTTCATAGACAAGAGCAGGGTCCCTCTCCTACACTCACTATGTAGCACAGGTTGGCTGGGCTTGTGCTGGTATCTGCAACCCCAAACCCTGCCATACCAGCGGGACTCCTGTGTTAGGTGGAGGCTGTCAGTCCTATGGGAACCACAGTGCTTGGAAATCAGAGCTGAACCACTCATCAAACATAGCCAAAGGATGAGAAATTATCAACTGCCTTAAGGGTTGGATTTGCAGTATAATGTTGGCTTCCTTTATAGTGGCGGCATGTGATATCCCTTCTCTGCGTTCACACCACACAAAGAACTTAGCAGGCACAAACCTAGACAGGCCAGTAGCCTCTCACAACCTGTCAATATATTAACCTGGCAAGTTATTATACATGAGTTGAGTTAGAGCAGTCTGATGCTCTTGCACACACTGCTTTACCTGTCTTCCTGATGAACAGCTATTTTGGATTTTGTAGTCATTCAACACACTCATCTGTAAGAACATTTTATTATTTCTTAAGATATATTCCCCTTTTGTAGTCCTATTGACAGTCATGATAGCACCATGAGACCTCAAGCACTCATCTTCTTAATCACAGCATTTTCAGCAGAAAATGATCCTCTGAAATTCAGATTAGAGACAAAAAAGACTCCATCCTGGTGTCCATGGAACTAGCTTTTTTGTCATTACAGATTTCTGTTTCATATCAAAATGTGCACTGAAAAATATACCTCTTGATGCAGAAAACCATCTTCAACAGACTTGAAGTAGTGTAAAGGGTAATTAATAGGTTAGTCCCATCTCTAACCTCTGTGACGCAATTACAAACAAAATGCAAAAATATTCCCCTGCTGACAAATCTGATCTGTCATTAATTTTGGTCCTCACTGGAGGGAGAAGTGTGGTTAAAGGCCAGGAGACCATGTACCTTTGCAACTCCCTTTGTCAGCCAGCAAAAAAAAGGCAGCAGGTTTTTTTTTTTTCATTTTGGTACTGACTTGAGACACACAGAGCACCACTATCTGTGTGACAAAGAAATGCAGAAAAAAACAATTTCACTGCAATGAAGACATGCAGTCATCTTCAGTCTGTTACGTATTAAGGGGAGGGCAGTCATTCTCCAGAATGTCTGAAGCCAGCTCCAAAGGCAGAGCTCATATATTCTCAGAGGTGTTGAGCTCAGATCAGCTCTGAGGGGGAGAAAAACATGCCTCTGTCCAGTTCATGCCAGAGGAGATCTCAAGAAGTAAATCAAAGGACACTAGGGACAGATCTTTGGTAAAAGCATATCAAAACTTTGTCTAATTTGTTTGCACTCCTGTTGTAAAGCAGACTCAGCATAGACAACATGATCTACAAATGGAATATGTTACTAAATCAGGACATAGCTTACTGGAAGGATGAGTAATGATTTCATCTAAGGCATTATATCTTCCTATCAATAGCATATCTCTGTGGGGAGCATGTTCACCTCTAGCTGAAGATCATATAATCCTTGTAGGAAAGACTTTAGGAGCCTGCCTCAAGGACATGGCACACCAAGCACACCCAAAAAACATGGCACACCCAAAAAACAGTGGATCAGATGGTCTCTTGTTGAGATCAGATGTGCACAGATATGTACAATCCATGGTACGTGCAATATCCAGCACATAATCCCTTCAGTTTGTAAAACTTGCTTCTGCCCAGATATGTGGGAAAGGGACACTTGGTTAGGCCAGCAGAGAAAGGGGTGATTATCCTGCATACTGAAATGATCATAGGCACTGTGACCTCTGGATCTGAGGCATCCCAGGCACACATTCATGGGATTGGGGTGTGATGCAGATTGGACCAAGTGAGCATGGATCACACCGTGGGTGGTTCTGTGCCTGTACACCTCCATCCTGCTAAACTTTTGGACCAAATATATAAAACACTCAAAAGCTGCCCAGAGAACTTCTCTGAACAGAGCCAGATTAATGGGTTAATGGTTGGACTCAATGATCTTAGAGGTCTTTTCCAACCTTAATGATTCTTAATGATTCTATGATTCTAAGAGTACGTGTATATGGGGAGCTGTACTGGGTTAAATATCAAAATCACAGGATCACAGAATTGGTAAGGTTGGAAGGGACCACAGTGGGTCATCTGGTCCAACCTTCCTGCTCAGGCTAGAACTGAGCCCCTTGTCTTATCTCACGTGCCTAGCCCTGTTGGATTGTAGCTCGTAAACCTATTAGCTTCTGCATCCAGGCAGCACCCTCAGTGCTGTTTTCCACATTCTTCCCTCTTCTCTCCAGGCTGATCCTGTCATTTAATCCCTCAAAAGCATCCTACAAAATTATCTATTACTGTTTGTTCCCACAGTAGAGCCCTGATAGCTTCATCCTCAGTTTCCATGCCCTTCTCTGTTCTGACCCTCTTGATGCTCACCTTGTCCTCCCTCAAAATGTCACAACTAAGATCGATTCCATGCTTCAATTCCTTAGCAAACCACACTAAATCATTTCATCTTCATCATCTTTGTCAAGTTTGTGGTGCAACCTTTCAAAAGTTTCCATAAAATCAACTCTATGGCTTTTGCTGCTTATCTCCTCCTTTCCTCTGAGATGACTCATTTACGTTTCCTCTTCACAGTGCCTCCTTCTCACATTTCAGGCCTCCTGCAAAACAAAACCTTCTCCCAGAGTGCCACCAAAGCAAATTTCAAATCATACCAGTTTTCAGGTTTTCCTCAGGTTTGGAACATTTTCAGGAAATCAGTCTTTTCTGTGCTGCTTTCAAGTCATCCTTTGACCTCCCACCTACTACTCCTGCCTCTGGTGCTGAGGTGTTGCCTTCAATGGGACACAGGCAGTAGCTCTCTTATGGTCCTCTGTGGAGACAAAGTATGGGCAGCTGGAGGAGGAATCAATGCCATGACCCTGCCCAAGTTAGCCTTGCTTGAATTCACCTCAAAGTAAACCAGAATCAGTCTTCTTCTGCCATTTGTTTTTAGTACCAGGGGCCATCCTGGGTTCAAAACATGTTTTTTGGGGAGGAGATGCAGCTGCTGCATGTTTCCTGCCTCCATTCTAAGTTATTAGAAATGGAGAGTATTTTAAACACCTATAAATGATGTGGCATTACATTAAAATTATATTGAGTTCCCTTTGGAAAGTGAAAAGAAATCCGTGAATGAGGTTTGGATAGGGAAAGTGTCTGGGGATGTCTATGTCCAGATTTATTTTTTTTTTTCTTTCCCAGGCAAAAAATAAAGGAAAGTGGCACTATGACCACATGATACTGTCTCAGTAGACTCTCTCGAGCAAAGTTCAGCATACTACTCACCATCCAGAGGACATTCACTCACCTCTTCCTTGTGTGTGGTGCTCGAGCTGGGTATGAGTCTTAAAAATATTTACCATATCCAAGCAGCTATTTCAGCTCTCTGATTTACAAGAAATTATTTGCCTGACAGCAGCCGCCTCTGAAGTAGTTTGTAATTAATACATCCATTTTCAGATTCCTTAAAGATAACATAACAGATTAGAAAGATCAGAGATGCCACAAAGATTTCTAAATAACAAGAGTTAGTTGTGATTAAATAGATCATTGTAGAGTGACAAATAGACTTGTCAATTACATATCAAAGTTAATAAACAAGAAAGAAAAGGAGTACTGATGATTTAAGAAAGCATATACAATAGCAATTCATTCAAGTCTGTAACCCAGACTGCTTTTAGGTGGCTGGCAATTTTGAGTGCCCTGCACTAGACTTAAAAGGTTAAGTTTTGGTGGGGGTTTTTTTGTTTGTTTTTTTGGTTTTGTTTTGGTGGGGTTTTTTTAAGATGAAGATGCTACAAAAATTACATCCAAAATTACAGGGTTTGAAAGGGCTAAATCCATTTTACCAAAGTCACCCATGATGGACATTATATCCTGCAGCAAAAACTCTGAAGTCATTTGTATTAGGTTTTCAATTATGTTGGAAAATATGCACAAGTCATAATTTAACTGCATTGCTTGTAAATTTTATATCTAATTAATTATAACTTATATAAAATATTATGATACTCCATTCACATGATTAGAATTTAATTAATTTGTAGTTTACATACCCCTAATAATAAATGTTTTTGTAGGACCTTGGTCTAGAGGCTTTTCATCAGCTTTAAAGGGAACTCTGTCACTGACAGTGGTAAAGTTTACTGAGTACTACAAAAACTGTCTGCTTCACATAACCTTTCATGAGCACATTATATGAAAGGTGACAGGCAGTATTTATAGATTGTGTGAGGGAAAGCACAGGTAACACTCAGACTCCCTTGAAAAACCTATGAACCAGGTAGCAACTTGCCACTGCTGGCCTGGGGATTCACCGTAGTGCAGTAAACAGCCAGTGTCACTTCCCAGGCAGAAAATTAAACACAAAAAATCATCCAAGTTGACTGAGTATACTTCATTCCAGTGATGTGAGGGTGTGACAGTTTCCTCTTCCTACCTGTTGGTTTAGGAACTGGTTTTCTAATTAAAGCATCCTGAAGATTTATTCCAGCATCTTTTCAGGAACAGCAAACTTAGTCAGACGAATGTGGTTTTAAACACTCTCTGATAGAAACATCTTAAAAAAAAATAATACTTTGCTCAGAAGAATAAAAAACAGGGACCATATACATCCTCTGGCTGATAAACGCTCTGTTATTTTAGAATGTTACAGTCACGTTTCTTGCTAAGGGTAGCATCTGTCTAGAGGAATCCAATTAGGTAACACTGACCATTTACACAGCTAGTCAGGAATCCTCATTTTCCTGTTGTTCCTCATCATCCATGATACTATGAGAAGGTGCAGCAAACTGTTTCCATGAATTGCAGACAGTTTCCCCCTCTGCTTTAGCCTGGGACACACACAAGATCACTGTAAGCCATGCTGCTGGGGTTGAGGGACCAGCCTTTTTTCCCGTCTAAACCTGAAGTCACACACACCACTTGAAAAATCAATGACTGACTGGGTGAATATTGTTGGGGGGGGAGGAATTTTGAAGTGAGGTCAGTGCTAATTCACCCTCAGGAGAGGAAGGCGGTTTAGTGGCTGACACAGTGCCTTGGCTGCAGGTTCAGGACAGTGGGGCAGGCATGTCCTGTGAGACCTGGACTCCACTTGCCTGTAGTTCCCCCTCTGGGATTATAAGTGCTAAAAAGAACTGGTTGGACATATTGGATAACAGATGGATATATTCATGGCAGAAAGACTTGCAGGGCCCTTACATGCAACCATGTCTGTTGAGGTCCCCAAGTCCCCACAACACAAATTGTTGAAGGACGGTATGTAATTTTGAGGAAACATCACTATGGATTTCCCTGCCCTGCCCTGTCCTACATATCCAGAAAAAAGGTATAGTCTGAGTGGACTTCTGGTCAAACCTCACGCATGAAAGGTAAGAACTTTGTTTTCACACCTGCCTATTCCTGGGGAATGCCTGTTCCCAGGCTCCTTTGGCCATTGCAGACCTGTCCTTTCACGTGCCCTCATACTCTCATCGACCCTGTGCTTGTCTCATTACATATTTATACCATCACAGTAATGCCTCTTCACGCTACCCCATCACAGAGCAGGAGCTCCCCAGAGTGTTGGCTCAACACAACATCCTTAGTTCACAAGCCTAGCCCAGGTCACTCTCACTCCCAACACTGTGTCACTTCTTTCTCGTGCAGCAGAGATCTCTGTTTTACTGCCGTGCACAACACACAGATTTATTTGCCAGAGTTACTAAATATATGAGCTGGTACAACAACCAGTTTCCGCCAAGGCTGCAGGAAAAGAGGCTGTAACCTTCTGTCAGAGCCACAAGCTCCATGAGAAAACAGAAGGTTCCACATGAGGGAAGCACGGCACATAACCACTTAATAAAAACAACCCAAGCCCGCCAGGGAACTGGCAGAATTTACAGGCATTGTGCTGGGAACAGAAATCCAGCCCTCACGGTCAGCACAGCACTATTAGCAAACACACACAGCAGTTAATATTTTGAGGTTGTTTTAGCTATATTTGTGTACCTTGATAGGTGACATTTCCAAGACACTACGAGTCTCTGCTGAGTTGGACTTATCATGAATAGTGAACTTGCAGCTGAGCTTGGAAAAATCCCTACATCACAGAGAAATAAAGTTAAGTTTGCAGAGTCATTTATGCAGGGAAGGGTATTCCCCAAAGTTATTTATCAGCCTTCTAGTCCCCTTCAACCAGAGACAAATGCCTTGTGCTACCACTACAAAAAGTAGACCTGGAAACCTACCTCTGCCTTCACCAAGGATCAGCTTCCTGCCTTTCCCCAAGTCTATTTTCTCATTTGTTTCTGTTAGTGCAGCTAAACATGGGTGGGAGTTCTCTCCTGGGTGATGTTCCCAGCAGGTAAAACCTCCTGTGAGGTTTTGTTCTTCAGTGGTTCCTTGGCCATCAGGCTCTCTGCCATAGGGATGCCCATATGGTCTCTTTCTTGATGGCACTCCAGCATCAATCAATCCTGCAGGGCAATCATCTCTGTCCATACTCCCAGGCACCCTACAGATGGTTGTAGGTAAGATGATGGCCAGAGCCAGGTCTGCAAAGGGATAAATGGAGTCATTTAGAACAGTGAGGTAGGAGTTGGACAACAGATTTCATTAAAGTCAAACCTAGAGCTACTGGTGACTCAGATGGACATGCTGACAGCAGCTGTAAGCAGAGCTGAAAGAGCTCGTGAATGACACCTGCGAATAGATGTCTCTGAGACCCCTGCAGACAGTTTAAGGTAGGGAAATTCCTGCTGGCCACATATGGAAAAAACCTGTGGGCTTGGAGCCCTACTGTAAAAGCTGCTGAGACCAAACTCTCCTCCCCAGCACTGTCCTTGCCCAGCTCTTCATCACAAGGAGCACAGGGGAAAGCCCTGTGATTCGTAAAGCTGCTGTAACCCAGAATGAGACAAATGGAGGGAAAAATGTACTCAACAGTTGTTTCGGCACCTGATTGTTTTTGGTTTCTTAGCAACTGTGTGAAGAGAAGCTGCTTGAGATCTGAGCTGTCTGGTCAAATCCAGCAGGCATCCCTCTACGGAGGACAGCTCTCCTCCTCTCTGCTCATCCACACAGGGAAATGGCAGAAGCCCTCCCAGGGCAGGGAGGGTGGCAAACAAGCCAGCCAAAGCAGAAAAACAAGATTGGCCCCTTGTCCTTCTCTCCACTGAGGACCAAAAGGAGAAGGTACTCATCAGACTCCTCATGTGTGGTTCCTCCAGACGTGGAAATCTTGTTTGGGATTAGACTGCTTTTATTTTAAAGAGAATGGAAAGGACAAGGAAATCTTGCACTAACAGCTGCAATCAGTGACATTCCCAAGTTGCACCCAAAACAGGAACCATGGAAGGGAAGTCAGCCTCTTCTGTGCCTCAGTGTCATGGTCAAGCTGGAGGGGTACCAGAGGACGCTCCTGCAGCTCCAACCATCAGCCACTCCAATACTGCAAATTAAAAATTAGAGTTATGGCTTTGTGCAGTGGGATCCCAGTGTCCTCCTGCACAAGGCATTCACCTCCCCTCCTGGCAATGCAGGTGGCTCAGTTACAGCACCCTTCACAGGTTGTGATCACTGCTATTGAGTGCATGAAAAGCTGTTTACGTCGCTTTTCCCTGTGATCAGCAGTGTCAGTCTCTCGCAAGTCCCTTGAGTCCACAGAGAGAAAGGGCTGATTTTGCCAGTTTCAGATCTCTGTGAGTGTCTCAGCTGAAGGAGTTTTCAGCACTGGTGCAGGGTTTGTGTGGGTCTTGGTATAGGAGCAGCCATTTCATTGTGTTGGTTTTCAGGGACAGTGTTTAAATCTTTAATTCATGCCTGTTACTGACATACTGGCCGTGCTTACTGCTAATAGCTTATTTCCATCCATACTAACGCTATCTCATTCAGTCAGATATAAGTAGGAGGATGCTGACCTGTAGTTAATCCTACATGTCCCTGACTGTTAATTTAATGACTATTAAATATTAATGGGAGCAGAGAACGCAAGTCAGATTACCTTTTCAACAGCTTAGTGCCCCTGTCACCAGGCTACAATGTCATCCTTGATCTTGCTTTTTTTTATTCCCTTTCTCCCAGTTTCATTTACAGGACAAAGAAAGATGCGTTTTAGAGAACACTTTGCAGTCAGGCAGCTATTGCAAGGATTAGGGCTGTACCAGGATATCCCACCTCCTAGGCGGAGTTCCAACCACCACGCTGTTGGATGAAAAAGGGGTGTGGTTTTTCGTCCAGACCTAGGAAAGGGCCCTACACCCCAGCTCAGTGGCTATGCTAGAGAAGGGGAGAATGCACACAAACACAGACACCCATGACCTAGATCCCCATCCTGATGCTGTGAAGAAAACAATCAGTGTTCAAGGAGAGATGTGAAGGGTATCTGGTGGTTGCAGTCCAACCCAGGGCATGGGAGTGCTGGTCATGGATCTACCTTTGCATATTTCATTAAACAAACTATGGTCTAGTACTGAGGGTGGACCCAGAGTCTCTGGTGCAAACCTTCAACACTGCAGTGCCAAGTGCCCTGTTGTGTTCCCAGTTTGGTGGTAGGAAAACTCTCCTGACTAGTCTGGAGTACAGAAGTGAATCCTACCTTCTAGAGGAGAGAGCTGAACATCACTCTTCCAATTCCTGTTGAGCATTAGCATGCCTTGATTCTCACAGGAAGCATCATCACTTCTGGTTATGCTTCAGAAAAAGAAAGCGATGTCCCCCACATTACCAACCAGAGATCATTTAATTTGCAAGCCTCTTAAATTTTCAGACAGTGGGGGACAGTGATGGTGGTGTTAAGATCTTTTTCTCTACATCTTTCCATGACTTTCTTTCTCATGGTATTTTCTTTTGATTCAGGCAGTTGTGATTGCATCCATGTCTAACTGCTGGAGGTATTTGTCTGTGCTTAAATCTATGTATCTTCATGTGATTATATTTTCCTGATTAGAAAGCTAATGAGATAAAGCAGAAATCAATCAAAGTAGCTGGGCTTGAAGTGCATTAATACTTAATACTACCTTTTACTATTGTAATTATTACTTATTTACTTTTTTAATTGCTATGTGGTTTACTTATCTCTATGAGAGACGTTTCTCAAGAGTATCTTTCTGGCTATAGTGTTTTATTTTTACAGAAAAATACAGGCATTTAGTGAGATGGAAATTACTTCCTTATTATTTAAAATTAATTCAGCCTGTCAAAATGAACTCATTGCCATGCACAGTGCTTCCTTTTTAATTCAGTCTCAGCCTTTCTAGCAATTGAAATTCTGTACTGAGATGATGTACATAGCAGGCTTTTTATACATATTAAACCCTACATATTAGGAGGATTAAGGCCACATATACATTTTAGAATAGGGCACATAATTATGAAACAAGTTTTGCAGCAGGGATAAAAGACTGCCAGTTTTTCCATTGGTTTTGTAAACTGCTTTGCTAGCCAGGAATGAAGCTGCAAGAATGCCTAATGGGAATAAAAGGGACTCTGTTGCCTGCTCCTTCAGGACTCTAAATTTTGCTAAATCAGGACCAAAGTAGAGAAAATATTTGCATATAAATAATTGGGATGCCAGTGCTCCCTCCTTTTCTCTTCTTAGAATAAAAAAGAAGAGAATGGAAAGCAGAAAAGGACAGAGGAGATTGAAACCTGTGATGGGTATAGGAAGAGAAAACCTTAATAAATGGGAGAAAATTGCCTGTCACCTGTGGAGGGAGCAATGAAAATAAGGGGGGAAGGGAGAGAACTTTCTGACAGCAGCATCTTGCTGTTTGGTTGGGCCTATGGGAATTTCTTCAGGATCAAGAATCAATTAGGACAGGAGGGGAGAGAAGAAAAGGCAGCTTTAAAAGGTCTTCCTACTTCCCACTCTGTCCTCTGAGCCTCTCTCAGCTCCTGCTGCATTCCCTCCTCAGAGCAGCTGAACACACTTGTGGCAGAGATTCAGTCCTCTGGAGTCAGCCCAGCGTGTGAGGAAACATCCCCTTGGTTCACCTGCCCTGGGCTGGTGTCCTGGTCACAATCCCTGAAAAAAAGGACAGCAGGAAGAGTTTGGAACAGCAGGAGTGATCAAGGAAAACCCTTGCTTGGGAAGGCACCTGAAAAGATTGCCACTCCCATAATTAAGAAGATGACCGTGGAAATTATTTTTCCATTTACCAACTGAATCCAAAAGTAATTAAAAAATTTCAATCAGTGTGGGCATGCCACAGACAAGCCTTTCAGTGTTACTCGTATCTCCAAGAGGGAGGATGTGGGGAGCAATAGACATGGCAGTGTGATCTCAGTCCCTGTGAAGGTGATGGAGCACATAGTCCTGGAAACTATTTCCAAACACAAAGGGCAAGAAACTGATTGGAAGTATTCATCATGGATTTACAAAGGGGAAATCACACCTGACAAAACCTGAAAACCTTGTACAGTGATGTGACTGCCTCAGTGGTCAAGGGAAAAGCAGTGGGCATTGTTTATCTTGATTTTAGACGGGATTTTGACAGTTTTTGCCACAAGCTGATGAAGTGTTGGGTAAATAACTAGACAGTGAGGTGGACTGAAAAGTAACTGAACTGCCAGGTGTAAAGGACTGTGATCAGTGGTACAAAATCCAGCTGGATGATGCAGCAGATAAAAAAAGGGGAGAAGTGTTAATGCACTAGGGGATTGTGCTGCTGTCCAGAGGGACCTCAACAGACTGGAGAAGTGGGAGGACTGGAACCTCGTGAAGTTGGGGAACCCCATGTCCCACCCCTTGGGAGGAACAAATCCAGGCTCAGTAGGGACCTCAGCAGTGTATGGAGTCCAGTAAAGGAGATAGAACCAGACTCTTCTTGGCAGTGCCTAAGGACTGCAAAAGACACAACAGACACAAACTGACATGCAGGAAATTTCATTTAAACTTAGGAAAACCCAGCGTGCATGGTCAAGCACTGGAGCAGGCTGCCAGAGAGTTGGTAGAGTCTCCATCCTTGGAGATACTGAAAACCTGACTGGACGTGGGACTGAGAGGCCTGACCCTCTGAGCAGTGGTGTAGGACCAGGTATCCCAGTGGTCCCTGCCAACCTCTACAGTTTTGTGAGTCTGTGACATCAAGACAAGAAAACAGCAGGCAACTGGCAGGCAGAAGATATGAATTTTGGTTTAATTGTTTGCAACAAAAGGCTGGTAAGAAACAAGGGGTTGGACTTGCCAGAGAGATGCAGTGGTGAGCAGGGGGATCACCACTGTTGCAGGGGAGGTGTTACAGCACACCCTGTATATGGCTAAATCACAGGGGGTGGGAGGTATCTCCCACTAACACTGTCTTGCTAAAATTTCATGCAAATGAAGGTCTGTGAAACAAACTGCAGTGGCAGGAACAGCCAGCTTCAAAACAGAGTCTCTTCAAGGAGGAGCAAGTAACAAGTGAAAAGATGAGAGGAAATGTCCTCAAGTTGCACCAGAGGAAGTTTAGATTATGTATGAGGAAAAAATTCTTCACTGAAAGGGTGGTCAGGCATTGGAACAGGCTGCCCAGGGAAAAGGCAGAAACACCATCTCTGAAAGTGTTCAGAAGATGTGCCAACGAGGCACCTATCTATGGACGTGGTTTGGTGGTGAACATGGTGATGCTGAGTGAATGGTTGGAGTTGATGACCTTAGAGGTCTTTCCCAACCTTAACGATTCTATGACTCTGATTCCCTACCCCTGGAATCCAAAACCTCAACAACTGCAGATGTGCTTTAACTTGTGCTACTTTGGTGGATGTTTCTGGTCAAAGAGGCACCTAAGAACTGCTAAAGTGCCAAAACTGTGTGGATAAGGGACCATGAGAAGAAATCAGACGTCTTTTCTCCTGTGCTCAGAGCCTTTTTTGTGCCACCAATTGTGTAATTTCTCCAGAAACACATCCGAGGTGGAAACACACCTGGGCTCTTATCTTCCCCTCTGTGCTTTGTTTCAAGTGTTTGCAATTAACTGAGGATCCTGACACTAAACTTTTTTGGGACAGCAAGGTGTTAGTGTTTTGCAGATTTAACACAAATTACTGTGAATCATCAGGAGTGTTTTATGGATAAGGTTTCTGAGGTTAAACAGACTGTGTTTTAATTTAAAGTATTTCATCTGTGCAATGCAACACAATATAGAAAAAACACCACATTTTTCAGATAAACTAGGAGATTTTAATATTTTTTAATGAAGTCTGATAGCTTCAAATATTGTCTAATGAAGGAACCTAAACCTGAGAAGTTATTATTATTTCTTTTTGAACATTTAATAACAGTTTCTGACATATTCCAATTTTACACTGTTTTGAATTATGTTACAAGTAGCAGTAATTAATTTTCTTAGTAATGTAACCTATTTTGGAATCACCAATACTGCCGTGAGTGAGTGGGTAACTCTAGGTACCGCAGTCCCCTCTAGTGGGGAAAATCAGACCGTGCTGATTTTGCAGGAGCTGCTGCATTAGCACTGGCTGGATGTAGAAGCTTTACGTTTCCCCCAGATATCCTGAGGACTCCGAGTCGATTTTATCTTTTTATGGTTTGTTATTTATTTATGGTATGTTATTTTTGTTCTGAAGGAGAGAGGGACATGTGAGGCTTGGGTTCAGTTCCTACTTGTGAACCTACTTGTGAGCCGTAATTCCCTACATGCCCTCCAAATCCTCCTGCTAAAAACCAAAAAGTTTTGCTTGAAATACCTAATTTCCACAAAACATTTTGGAAGGTAATTTTTTTTTCATCAAAAGGAAACCAGGTGATTCATGAAGGACAAGTTCAGCAGAGATCACCGTCCAGCTCCTGGCTCAGCAGCTCATCTAAACCCATTTCAAAATCCTTATGCACTGGCATTTTCTGATTCAAAACTATGCCCTTGTAACTTTCGCCTGTTCTGGGAACAAGAAGAAGTGACGTTTAGGTTTTAGGAAGCCATTACCACCAATATAATAAAGAATCCCCCCTCCCCAAGAACCATTTGTTACATTTCTGTTATGCTGCAGCTCTAAGGGAGAACTGTGTCAAATGCCCCACATCCCTTTTTATTTTTCTCTTACATAATTGTGGTCATGTTTTTAATTAAGTTAAAATAGGATATTGCACTGAGCTCCTCAGCAGCTTCTGAATTTTGTGATCTATCCCATCAATTGACTGAAATCAGAACACTGTCTCTGCTGGTACCACGTGCACTGAGAGCAAGCGACGGATATTTGCATGAACCAATTTATCTCTTAAAAATATTTCTTCTTGACTGAAGAATAAATTGCCTTTATCCTAATGTGGTAGGTAATGAATTGCATTTAAAATGCGTTTATTTTTAGCAAACAAATGCTAATGGCAGCTTGCTGTTAAAAATAGACAGTACAGTTGGCACAGAAATAAGGGCTGGGGAATTGTTCTTCCCTGATCAGTGGAAGTGCCCTCTGTGTAAGTCACCTGGGGAGAAAACATGATGTTCCTATGGAATTTAGTCCTTCTAACTGGGGGGATAGTGAACAGCAAGACACCACTGTCACCTGAGCCCTACTTTACAAATAGCCCCTGCAGTGCAGTCTCCTCATGGGGCTGTCGTACCTCCTGGGGGGGCAAAGGGTGTAAGATGGACATGGTGCATTTTTCTGTTCCTCTCTCCCTGTTGGATGTCAGTGGGTGCAATAGGGGGGGTTTATGTTCCTCTGGCTATGCCTGGCTACGGGGAGCAGGGGAATTTTGATGCAGGGAGCACCACAGCATCACCAGCTCCCACTCCTCTCTCAGCAGCTGCTTTTTTGACCAAGGGGCATTATCCTGGACAGGGTTTTCCTAATGTCTGTGAAATTTCCCTGGCTGCACTTTGAAGTGCATTACTTGTCACATTCCCAGAGAGAATGATTTATTCCCTTCCTTTTGGCAGCAGCTTTTTTCATAGTTAAGAGCGTTATGTCCAGTAAGTCTCCTTTCCTCTAGACTAAACAGATCAATTGCCCATGTTTCCTTGTACATTAAGAGTTCCAAGGCTTCTGACACTCTTGTTGCTCCACTCTTGTTTTTACCAAGTCGGTCCACTTCTCTCTTACGGTCTAGTGCCAAAAAAACTAACCATGCAGCTGAGGCCTTGCTGAGCAGCCTGGTAGACTCACTTTGCACACCTTGCAGATAAATTTTCCTGCTTGTTCATAATGGTAGGGCATTTGCCTGTTTTTCACAATGCAAGGGCCCCAGGGACTCATGTGGTCAGTTGGTCCCTAATTTTTGTATTGTACAACTCCTTCTTGTGCCCACACATTTATTGCTAATAAATTATGTCCTATTTTTTGGACCATTTCTCTGATTCATTTTAATACTGTTTCTGTCCTACAACACACTTGAAGCCCCTCCTGAATATCTGTGACCTACATATGGAGGACATCCTGTATTCTGTTGGAGATCCTCTTTTCCACTATCTTAAGTGGTTAAGGAGAGTATTTTAACAACATCAGATCTATGAAGATGCCCATGAAACTCTAATAAATGCAGTCCTTCAGCTGGAGAGTGAACCACTAATCACCACTCTAACAGTATGTTTCTGAGAAGTTTTGCATTTATTTTCATAGCATCTTATCTAAATAATGTTTCCTAAATACTATGAGAATGCTTTTCAGATTTTTCAGATTCATGGTTCAACTCTTTTAGTAGTCTGGCTTATAGAAGTGGAAAACAGATAACCTTCCAAGCACACAGGAGCTACATCAACTAATGTTCAGCAAATACTTGTTCTATACTTTCACTAGTTGTTTTTTTTTTTCATTTCATCCAACACTGATGGTGCTGCTGCAATACAAGGGCTGGTCTTCTCATCTCATTTTAATTCCTGGGTGAAGTGCCAGTTCTGGTAATTTGGTTACCAGAGAGACATACTCACAAGGTCTAGCTGCACCATCCAAATCTCCAAGGTGTGGCAAATGATGCCTGGGAGCAACTCGGCTGCAAAGCTGTGCTGGACTCCTGCTGTCAGCCCTGGCTGTATCAGCACTCTCCTCCCTTGGAAAAGAGGCAGTCTTTTTGCTTGCAAGTGTTGTCCTACGATTCTCAGCACTCCTGAGGTTGGATCTGCCCTGGGAATAGTTACATGGTGCATCATGGAAGAGCTTGCCTGTCCCTCTCAAGCCACACAGAGGCTATGTTCTTCAGCTTCCAATAAAATACACTAGAGCACATCTGCTCCCCTGCACAATTCATCCCCTCTCAAGCAGGGTCCCAGTGAGTCCCTGTGGGCCAGTGAGTTTTCCAGGACTGAGAGTTACGGAGACCAGGGATCTCCCCCTCGGTGGCAGCAGAGACCACACAGACTCCAGAAGCCCCTACTCACAGGGCTGAATGTCTGCCAGCCTCCAACATGTCCTTGCACTGGGGCTCCTCTGGCCCCAGACAATTTTGCATTGAAACCTACTGTTACACAGTTAGAAAGGAAGGGATGGTGTTAGCTTTTCTGTGAGAAGTTTTCAGTCACAGACAGGGAAGTGTTCTAGAAGTGAAGATGTGACACGATCCTGCTCATACAGGCTCAGGTCAGGAGACTGGCAGCTGCCACCATTTCACTGCAGAGGCACAAGCCTTGTATGAAACACAACCCTTACTGAAGGGATTACAAATCTAATTTTGAACATTATTTTCCAGATTTTGCTTGAAAGGTACATTCAAATAGGGCAGCATCCCCTTCTTCCTGCCGAAAGATCTTACATACAGAGCTCTAGACAAAAAATGCTGCCTTCATTTGGCAGAAAGGACCCAGTTTTCATGAAGGACCAGATAAGAAAGCTCAGTCTAAGTTGTTGCTGGCTGAAAATTACCTAAAGAGACTAAAAATTATAAGCTTAACCAGGGAAATTCCAAAATCCTGAAAAAAGTCTAGTAAATATTATTTATTTTATACATGATCGAGAGAAGGTTCTTATTTTGGAGGAAAAAAACCCAATGGGAAGTCCTTGATTATCTTCAGTGCTTCTCATTATAATATGATCTTAGGAGTTGATTTAGTTCTACTGGGTCAAAAAAGAATCAGAAAGGTCCAAAAGGGTTTTCAGCAGATGTACATTTTAACAGAAAACATGGCTGGGAGCCTAGATAAAAAGGACTAATTAAATTAAAGTAGAACTGATTCCTTATTTATAGATTTAGCATTTCCTGTGACCAAACCCATTATTCCCTAATTTTAGACTACAACCTAAACTGGGGTTATAACAATTAAAAGTCAGGGATCCAAATTAACGAAGATTTACCCGTGATGTCGTGTGTTTCATTAGCAGGTAACATGAAGAATTGCTATTTTATGACCTGTCACATATTTGAGTCATCTGTCAAGTTTTATCCTTACATGTTGAAGTTATTTGACAGCTCTAAAGTAGAAGGAAGCAAAACAGAAAAGAAGTTTTTTGGCTGGTGTCACACTGTCAGACAAATTTAACAGGTAATAGTCTACAATAGGCAATTAAAACACATTGGTCTCTTATTACAGAACAAATTTTACTCTGTGGGGCCCTAGGGAAATGCATCTCATAAATGTGCTATTTTTCTATAAGAAGACAGCACAAAATATACTTTCCCCGCATTAAAAAAAAAGAAAAAAAAAAGAAAAAAAAGAAAAAAAAAAGATAAAGAAGCAGAAATGCTGCTACTTCGCAATGCGCAGATGAATAGATGAATACTGATTTGGGGACCTTACATAACAGGGAAGCAGAAAGAACCACCTGCAAAACCTCAACACTTGTCTTCTGCTGGGGTGCAGCTGCTGAGTCCCCAAATACCAGAGTCAGGGGAATCACAGACCTATATGGGAACATACCCATATGGAAGATACAGTCTATCTGTTGTCCAGATAAAAAGCACAGTAAAGGGAGGAGATTGGATCATGTGAAGAGGAGGAAGGGATGAATGTGAAATGCCTGTGGAGTTACCTACAGGTTTAGAAATGTCACAACTGCTCACTGCTTCTTGTTTTTCAAGTTCCAACCCTGAATCATATGTTGAACTTGAATTTCAGCTTAAAAAAAAAAACAAAAACAAAACCAAAAAAAAACAAACACCCTCCCCCCCAAAAAAACCCAACCTTCTGCTCATCATAATTGCAAAGAAAACCACTAGATCTCAGGAAATTAGAAAGAAATAAGGCTTTTCAGGAGCTCATGTTTGTATGTCTCCCTGGTTTTTGAAGGTTTGTGGTTCATTAGGTCTTTCTGGAAAGCAAGGACTTTATTTCATGAGCAGTGCTAGCAGGATGGGTCTTGCCTCTCTTCTAGTCTTTTGTTCCAAGTGTAGAACAAAAAAGGGGTCATTTTCATTTTTATGTATTTCTGTAGGTAGGTAGTCTAAAAGAGTCTGTTTCCAAAGTTGCCAAGACTTTGTTTATCAGAGCATTTTCTTTCATTTTCCACATCCCCCTAGAATAGCTCCTTTCATATGTTAAAAAAGGAGCTACCCAAGAAAATTGCAGTCTCAACAAATCGGTATTTTGCACTGAAAATTCCTTCAACATAAAATTCCTGTGGGCAACACCAGGGAAGTACAGGAGAGTGAAGAAATCTGAACTACAGCTTTTTTTTCCTGTCTCCAACCAATATGAGACTTTGCTAGCAGTGGGTTTTGAGGATCACCTCAGGGAAGAAAGATGGACACGTGCTGATGTAAGGCTTGTAGGAATGACCACCAAACTCATCTCCAGGGTTCAGTGACCCATCACATTGGGAACACCATGAAACAACCACATTTACCTAACTGCAACCACAGCTGATGCTTTCCACAGTGTTGCCCACGTGGAGCGAGCCACTGCACTGCCACAGGTGCTCGATCCATGGCACCAGGTGCTCAGCAGCGTCTCTCAGAGACAGCCCAAGATGGGCACCCGGCCACCTGTCCCTGGTCTCCATAACAGAGGCTCAACTGCCTTATCAGGTACATCAGAAAAAAAAAAAAAAAAAAAAAAGGAGGTTTTCTTTTTCCTTGAGTTCTGCTTATTTTTAAATTTGCCAAGACTGATTCAGCACTTGGCTCGCCCTGGCTGTGGGGACTTTGCCGCTGGCAATGCCCTGCCCTGTGGTCTCAGAAACCCAGGCAGCCTCTGCTCTGCCCTAGGGCTGGGGCGATCTGAGAGGATGTGACCGCCAGGAAAGGACTCCAAATCAGGAGATGTTTCAGTGTCTGAGGCGATGAAATATTTAATCCCTGCTCTCTCTGGGAAATGCATCATCACAGATTTACTTATCTGCTGCTCACTGACAGCAGCGGCTGACAAGGACGATGACAGCTGACACACATTAACCCAGCTGCGCAACACCGGCTATCACTCCACAGCAGAAATCCATCATTATTATTTAAGCACTGAGGAGGTGTCTCAGTTGGTGCCAAATACCAAATACAGGCAGCACCTGCACTGAAAAGTCAACACTGACAGGATCTGTTGAAGGAGAGGGGCTCTTGGCAGGACCCTCAGCCCTGGTAGACCATCATGGCCAGCAGCAGTGACAGCAGTCCCTGAGCAGCCTGGCACCAGGGGTACACACAGGGTCTCCTGCACCCCACTGCTGACCTGGCCATACCCTGATGGAGCAAAATGAGAGGGAAGGATGGACAAAAATTACTTGTTTAGAGGGTGGGAGGGTGGAAGCCTTTATTGGAGTTTTGCTAGAGCTACACAGCAGGATAGTGCATTAACCCCCCACTAAAGACTGCAGGTGGAGGGAAAGGCTCCTCAGGGAGTGCTGCTGCAGATGTAACTATGCAGATGTAACTGGACCTGACTTGTTTCCCCTTTGTCTAAGCTACTCCCATTTTTTTACAGATGAGCTGCAATTCTGAGCAAATCTATATCAGTGTCTTCTTTATCTAATGGGTTGTTCTGAACTAGTGCCATGCCTGAGAAAGGGGTGACTGAGCTTTGAGGAATCCTGGTGAAACTGGGGTTTGGTTTGAGATAGTGGGCTAGAGCTTTTCCCTCTCCCTGTTAGTATTTTCTACTATACTGGTTGCTGTTCGAGACTGCCCTGCTGTCTCTTGCTGTTACAATGGCATCCTTACACAGAAAGGTGGATTTTCACACAGAACTTGTCTTATATTCATCAGTGGGAACAGCCAAACAACTGGTAAATTTTTCATGTGTCAATGTGAATTGAGCATAGGGAAGAAAGGGGAAAGAAGCCACCAAAGATTCTAAGCTGTGGACCTGATCTTTTGCTGTGTGAGGTGTGATCCTTCCAGAGGAGGGAATAAGGTGGGCTATTTATGGCACCACATCGAGGCCTGCCTAAGACTACAGGGCTTGCTGGATACACTGGGATGTTACCTTCCTGTTCTGTGCCAGAGGAGGAGCAACAACCAGGACACGGTACCACACCTGTCATTCAGGGCTGCTGCAAACCAGCCTGCCTTTCTTCGTGCTTTTCTGCTGGCAATTTCCTAACACAGCCCTTCCCTTCCTCCTCTGAGAAAGGTTTTTTCCCTCCACACTGCTAATCGCAGTTTGCCTTCTGTGCCGAAAGCTCTTCAGGGAAGGAGTCTCCTCTTTTCTTTTGCAAGAGTGCACTTAACACTTCCACAGCAACTCAGAAAAATGTTTAAGGGAATAATATAAATTAATAGCAATAATAAATCCTTACACATTATCCAAAGCCTGCATAAATTGGTTTTGGAGCAAGAAAGGGAAGATGGCAGAAAGGATGCCTTCAGGACCGTGAGCATCCAACACTCTCCTTGCTACACATCAGACAGGCTTCTATGACAGATGGTATTCACCAAAAAGCTCACCCTCTCCTTAGACCCAGGTTTTGCCAACTCCCAAATCCAGTCTCTCTGCTAGATGAGTATCATCTAACCCCACAGAGATTTTTCCAATAGTTTAACATGTAATCTCATACCTTTGGAAATGATCGTGGGCCTTATGCCCAGTTCCAAATACTTTCTATGTGCCTGGAGAGCATATAGGCAGCTAATTAACATTCCTGTGCTCAGGTAAGCTAATCATTAAGCAGCAGTTTTGAAATCTCAGACCAAAGCTGCTCCAGATCTGTATCTTTCTGTTGCTCATAAACATGTAGCTTGGCACCTGTACCTTTCTCAAAGGCAGAAATGGGATCAATGTTTGCAGCTCATTAGCAGGTTTTGGTTGAAAACCAACATTATAGCAGCCAACAAGTCCTAGAGGAGTGTGTGCTCAGAGTGAAGGACCCACGGACTTGCTTTGATGAGCCCTTGCCCCAGAGGTGCCCTGGACCAAGTCCTCCTGCTGCAGGACCCTTCCTGTCCACAGTGAGCCCCATCAACCAGAGCCCTCCTGGGAGCCCCATCCCAACTCACTAAATTTTCTCTTCCTACCAGTATGAGTCCCTACAAAGAGAAAGTCTGGAAAACTTTTGGAGATCCTTAGCTGTGCCTTTGCACAGCATGGAACCAGGTGGGATTTGTACCGTGCTCCCAGGTCACACAGCTTTGGCATTGGCTGAAGAACAAGGAGATGCATTTCACACAAAGAAAAGAGAGTTTAGAAGTTTTTATTATTCTGCAGCATTTAAGGTTCATCAGCATTGATATTTTTACTATGTTTTCTGAGACATTTAAATTGAACTTTTTGCAATGTTTTAGTTATTATATTATAACAAAAATCAGCACGTTTTTTTCAGGAGATTTCTTTCACAGAAATGTCATTTTAACATGCCAGAATGGACAGATAACTTCCCTTCTGTTAGGAGGAAACACTCATTTATGAATTGAGATATTGTCTGGAGAAATCCAGTCTGTTGAAAAAAGAGCAGAACTCCATTTCTGTCATAGCACTAAAATAAACCTCATTGTAGCAGTTTCTTACACAGAGATCCTGGCTGGCACCTTCAGCAATCTGTTTCAAAATCTTGGCTTCTTCCCAGGGCTGAACTCCTACTCTCTCTCTGCTGCACAGAAAAGCAGGCTCAAAACAACGTGAAGCCTGAGCACCACCCTGCAGTCAGTGCCTGGCTCTTCCCAGCCCCCCACCCTGGGCACTGCCTTCTGCCCACCCTGGTGGCCGAGCCCAGACAAGCAACAAGATTTGTTATCCCAAACCAAAACTGTGCTTAATTATAGCTTTATATATTTATATATATATATATAATATTTATATATATATTTATATTATCTTTATATATATATTATAGATATTTATTTATATCTATGATATAAAGCTAATAAAGCTAGATATAAACTGTTATTAACAAAATAATAATTAAAAAAAACACACATAAAATTGTACAATGACAATCCAAATATTTTGTGACGAATCTAGCCAGGACCTTATCAAGGTACCTCAGTGACACGTCTGGATCCTCAGAGGAGCTCTCAGTGAACAAGTACACATCAAAATTTGCAACAGTTTTTAAATACAGATGATGATCACGCAGCTTAAAGGCTGGAGAAACAAACAAATCTACCTACAGGTCCTCTGGGTTCCAGGGGAGAAACTGAGAAATAACTATAGTAAATGGGCAGAATATAAAGAAAGTGAAACATTTTCTCATTAAGCAGTTAAAGAACAGGAAGAGTTTAGGAATCACTGTTCAGGGACTCCTGTTTAGTGACAGCAATTTATTTGACCATCTGGGCAAAGAAAGACTGCAGCAAACCACATGGAGGAAATAAAAATAGATGAACAACAAGTGACTGATTTTGCTTGACTCAAACCTACAACTCTGCAGAGCAGGAAGCAACTTCTTGTGAAAGGCATTATTGATGAAGGCATTTCAGCCTCTTGCCAGTCCTTTCAACAACATAGTAGATCTCCCAGGCCAGCAAACCTGTCTTGAGACGTGACTCCCATCCCAAACTTGAAAGAAACATTACCAAGTACAAAAGACAAATTGATGAGCCTTCTGGAAAGGGACCACTGGAGGAAGGAGCATCTCTGTGATGTTCCACAGTAAAAGAAAACTCTTTGGGAGAAAGAATAGGAGGCTTTTTGCTGTGTTTATTCATTATGATAAAAATCTTCCTTTTCTTGACAGGCACAGAGCAAATATTGAAGTGGAGGAAAATGCTGCCCACTGTTTAGCAGGATCTGATCGCTACAGCTCAGTGTTTCAGTACCCACCTCGAGCAGACACACAACCTCCTCCCTTGTCCAGGGCACACTGCGCCGTGTGTGGTGGTAGCAGAGGGATGGTACAGCAGTGCAGCACCAAACTGCCCAGCTGAGGGACCCAAAGCTGTTGGTAGCAAGCCATGGGGAGTGGAGCCATCACCCAAGGGAGCCCCGTTTCCATCAGCCCAGACTGGTGCCAGCAGATGACAGGGGTGACAGCTACAGGTTGCTCCATCCTTGGATAGGTCTCTCTTCCCTCTGCCTGTCACTCTCCTCCTGTCTTTCTCACCGACATATATGCATATGTCATATTCTTGGAGCTGTATTCAAACCAGAGGAAAGCCACCCAAGGCAAGGATTAGGAAGGGTGGCAGGGAAACTTGAAGCCTGCCCATATCCAGGATTTTGGAGCCTGTCACTGCCACTGGATTATATTTAGGAGTAGCTGAAGGAGGTTCTTTCAGAAATAAGAAAACTGTCAGGCTCTAAAAAGGTGCCTTCTTTAAGCTGCTCTAACTGCAGTTCACAGGATTTGCAGTCAAAATTCACCTGCTCCTCCAGACACAGTCTCACTGACAAGAGCAGCTAAGCTGACTGCCATGTGTAGCTTGGCTCATGCCTTCCCACCAGGCTGCTCTTGCATCCCTGCACCTAGGCCAGTCAGTCCTTAAGCTGTTTAGCTGATCTTACTGAGATGGGGTTGAAATATTAGACATACCTTCTGCAAAGCCATTTGCTCCCCAGTGGAGGTAGTCATGGAGAAAACTGCACACCCCAAAAGGACTAAAAATACCCATCCTCAAGCTTTCCTCAGACAAGATCTCTGACAGCCTGTTATAAACAACTAATCCAAAGCTGCCTAATAATTTGGTATTTCAGACTGAAAATTTCCATGCATGGGCAGTATCTTCTCTCTTTAATGCATGCTGTTAACTGCTTTAGGATAGTTATAACTATATCCAGGATTCACCTACCTTGCTTTGTCCATCTCAGGCCTCCCATGTCATCCAGGTCTACAGACTCTCAGGAGCCAACAGCACTCATCCATCCTGGGAACCATCCTGAGATTAAATGAGTCACCCCAGGAGGGTCCCGTTCCTCTCCAAGGGAACCTCACACCCAGAGTCTGACTGTGAGAGAGCTGATGTTATGTGAGGTCAGGCATCTCTAAGCCTAACCTCCATCTTCTCTCTCCTCCCAAAGAATCTCCTCACCTTTCTCAAAATTTTCATCTGGAAGAAAACAGGAAATTAATGAAGTCAAGACCACAAGTGGGTAGATTACCCTGAGCCACCCTGGGCTCCAGACTTAATTTCCAAATACTTGTCTCCTTTCATACCTTTGCACAAGGTGGTCAGACTTAATTATTCAATCCTTTCTTTTTTAAAAAATAAATTTGTCTTGACAACCACATCTTTTCCTGTAGTTTTTTGCTTACTATTGTAACAGCTTCAAAAAAAGATTCTCTCTAGAGAAATAAACAATGCAGAAAACAATGTTTCCCTACCATGTCACTTTTCTTCTTTGCTGTAAGGCTGGTGAGGCAGTGGAAACAGGTTGCCAAGTGAGGTTGTGGATGCCCCATCCCTGTAAGTGTTCAAGGCTAAGTTGGATGGAGCTCTGAGTAATCTGGTCTAGTGAAACATGTTCCTGCCCATGGCAGGGGGTTTGGAACTAGATGATCTTTAAGGTCCCTTCCAACCCAAATCATTCAATGACTCCACAATTCTTCCCCCATAGCACACTGCCCACCACCAAACAGCCTCTAAACTGACAGCCATTTCCTCCTGTCATGTTTAGTCTCCACATACAATGGAAAAAGGGGAAAAAAGCAGTGTAAGATTAAATTGCATGTTAAAAACACAGGAGTTGGCCAGAGTCTGTCAGGAGATGACTTGCATTCAAAACCCCTTCTCAGAGAGGAGTGTACATGTGGCTGGAGCCAAGACTTGGTCAATGTTTTATGTCTAAAAGATTATATGTGCATATAATCAATCCTTTATATCACTTAGCTAAGATTTCAAAGTTTTGCATGCTATTAATTACTTAGCAAGGATCTGTTGCAGCAAGGAATCTCTCAGCCTCGAGGATTAACCTTGAGAGGTGTCTCCACTCAAGGGGACACCCTGGCATGCAGCCCACTGCCGTGCAGGAGAGCTCAGTGGGCCCTGGGCTGACCACTATTTATAGAGTAAGAAGAGTGACTGTGGCCATATTTGCATACCACCAAGACATCTGGGTCACCATTCCAGACAGCCCTTGGCTACCATGGCTGACATCCAAGCCCCCAAAGTCCAGAGGAAGCTGGATGCAGCCATCACAGCCCCACTGGTGGTTATGGCTCAAGTGGAGAAGGGGATAACATTGCCACATCATCCTCTCAGATGCTAGAAACGTCCTTATGCAGAGCCAGACATTTAGAAAATTCTTGAATGCTCCTGAAATTATTTCCTACAGTCCTAGAAACACTTCCTACAGCCCGTGCCCAGGAGTTCAGCTGCTGCCATTAACAGGGTGCACAAATACCACCCAGCAGATTGAATAAGTCCCACTGTTACCCCCAGCTCTGATTTCACAGGGCTTGCAAACTGAATTGGTAAAAACCTTGTCATTTTTTATGTGATTCAATCTTATTTTATTGCAAGGAAGTGCTGCAGTAGAAGACTGAGCTCAGACACCCTTCTGCTCAGATGAGCTTCTCCTCTAATGCCATATGGACAAATACATCACACAATTTCAATCCCAAAATTCTGTGAAAGTTTTAGCAACTCCTCAAGGTTTACTCTGTATTCTCTTTAACTCCTGCCCTCTCAGGTAGTCTTCAGTAGCTGTGAGTGACAGCAGAGCAGGCAGTTGCCAGATCGAGTTTGGCAGGAGGAGGAGGAAACGCGTTTGGGCAGCTCTGGTGTGGACAGGTCATTTATCACATTTTGTTGAGAAGATGCTGAACAGTGAAACACTGAAAGAGGACTGCTAGCAAAACAGCTGGGGGATTTCTGTCCATTCTTCTTTCCATTTCTATAGGGTAGGCATTTCCATACTCTTTACTGTGGCTCAACTGCGATGCAGGGGAGGCAGCAGAGAGCACAACTCATTCACCTCCTGGCCACACAGCTATTTCCAGGATGAGCTGTGGACAGCTTCTCCAAAACATGTTAGAGTTCCAGCTTGGATCACCAGGACTCTTACGAATCTGGAGAGGGCTTGAGTTGGTGCCTGCCTGTTCACTGAGAGACAGATTTGCCCCAGAGTCACTCTCTGGGTGATGCGTAAGCAACCCCCCATGAGGCCGAGGCAAAGGATGCTCAGTTCTTCAGGGCAAAGGCACCCACAGCAGGTAGGCAAATGGAAATACACATCATTCCTCTCTCATCACACAGAAAACAAAATCATTCTCTCAGGCCACTCAAATAGGATTTGTTATGTGTTTTAAAGAGAATATCTTCAAGGAAATAAGAGATGAGGGGACATTGGCTGCCCTCTGCAGCTGGGCATCTGTCTGCCTTTTGTGCCTTTTAACAACACATCTGGATATTTGTCCAGGCCCTGAATGCATGTAGGTCTTTGAATTTTGGAGTGCAGTGGATACAAGTGGAGTTTTAATACACTTAGCATTGCACCAAACAACAACATCATCAACAACAACAACAAAACATCTACATGTGTCTGTGAGGAGCTGAGTAAGGTCAGTATGTCCAAAGAAGGGCAACAAAATTGTTGAAGGGTCTGGAGTACAAGTCCTGTGAGGAGCAGCTGAGGTAGCTGGGGTTGTTTAGGTTAGAGAAAAGGGGGCTCAGAGGAGACCTTATTGCTCTTTGCAACTACCTGAAAGGAGGCTGTAGCCAGGTGAGGGTTGGTCTCTTCTCCCAAATAACAAGTGAGAGGATGAGATGAAATGGCCTCAGGTTATATCAGGGAAGTTTAGATTGGATATTAGGAAATATTTCTTCACCAAAAGGGTTGGAACATGCTGCCCAGGGAAGTCTTGGATTCACCACCCCTGGAAGTGTTCAAAAGGCGTGTGGTTTTTGGGTGTGGGTTTTGGCAGTGAACATGGCAGTACAATGTTAAGGGTTGGAATTTATGATCTTAGAAGTCTTTTCCAACCTTAACGATTCTGTTATTCTATAAGCAGAAAAGTGAGAACTCCAAGCATCCCATTAAGACTGAACTTGTCCAAATTTTTTTGGCCTACAGCCCAGGCAGAAGTGTTATCCAAGGTGCCTCAGCATGTCTATTTTCAATTGCAGACCTTCAGCATCAATGTTTCATCCTTCATCCCCTCCCATCCACTAAACACAGTGCCAGAATTCAATAGAGATGATGTCGCTCCTTAGGCTGGAGGAATACTGTGGGGGTGCTGGGAAGAAATCTCTGGTGCTTCATTGACCCATGGGCTTCTGCAAGCTGATGTGGTTTTGTAACAGTACCAGTTTTGGTGTGACCATGAAAGCCAGTTGGCCTTTAGCACAGTAATTGTGTATGTTTGGAGTCAGCAATAAAAGATTAAGACTTGGAAAAGTGTTGTTTTCTAGATGCCAGTCAAATACATGGCAAAGAAGATCATATAAATATGGCTGGTGACAATTAATGCTATAAAGTGGTAAGATTGTCTGAGGTGATATATACTCAGACCTAGAAGGTCTACCTTTCTCTATATATTTACTATTCATTTGACTGACTTTACCATAACAGCATGAGGGACCATCTGAAATCAGTACATCCTTTATACCTTGTCAGGGAGCAACCTGGAAGTTTCCCCACGATTCATCTTTAACACAAAGGAATGTCAGTGGCCTCTCTCTGAAAATGTACATAAACACTAAAATGCTCCAGGCTGACTGTACCCCAGCTCTGCAGTCAACAGTAGTGACTGCCTTAATTGAATTGGTCAAATATGAAAAGTAACTGTGCTGTGGCGACGTCAGCCTAACAGGCAGTCTTTAAAGACTTTAAATAGGGAATTTAACAGCAGAGCACATGGGTGCTTGGGTAATACAGCTTTCATGAAGACTGCTTTCATTAACTGATTTCTAAGCAACAGTATTAGAATTGTAAGTATCTATGAAACTTCAAGGAGTCAAAAGCCTATGATGTGATACAAAACAGACTGAGGGATGTTGGATGTGAATTACTTATTTCTGCCTTGTCAACTAGGCACCTTGGTATTTATTAAATTTCATTTCCGTGTGTATAACACCTGTGTGCAAAATTTGTCAAAAGAACTAATAAAGGTCTTAGTATGTTACAGCTGAAACACTGAGTATTGCTGGAAAACCAGTAAACAATGTTAGGGGTTTGAATAACACAGCTCCATTAAATTCTGATTAAAAATAATTGAAAGAAATGGCTCAATGGGTTCTATTAAGTTTAGATGGTTCCTAGGAGTATCAGGGCATATGCTCATCACCCAACTATGGATTGATTAAGAGGCTCACAAACCCCCATTTCTCACTTAGCAAATAAACAGATTGGAGGCTCAGGCAATTTTTCATTCCTTTATTTTATTTAGGTATGCTGCTTACCTATATTACCATATTAATTACATTGGTAACCATATTAATAAAATACACAAAAATTCTGGACTCAAACCACTTCTTAATAATTTTCATTTATAACACGTATGTCCATTTCTCATCAATTCTTTATCCTTCATTTTTGTTACATGGGTGAAAGGCAGCTCATGGAGCTATCAATGGCAACTCCTCTTTTACAATTGGAAACTACAATCCCCATCACATACCTGTATCATAAAAATGGTTTTACCACATTATATTTCATATTCATTTTTTGACACAAGCAAAACTGTTCTGTTTTTCAGGGCCCTCCTTAATTTACCTTATGCTTCTTTCGTATTTATTTACCACTTTCTAGTCTCAGCAACATCAATTAAAAGTGTCTTGTAAAATAAATCTGGACGATAGATACATTCTGAACACATGTACGCTGTAACAAGCCAGAAATTTTCCTAAAAAACAAACTTTGCTTGAAAAATGTCAATTTTTTGGAAGCTGATGGGGAAGCAGGCACCCAGAGTTCATAGCAAAAGGGTTTGCCACCACCAGGCTCACTGGTTTGTGGTACTACCATCCCAAGCTCTCAGGTCTGGGTATCCTGCTCCAGGGCATCACACTCCCTGGGTCTATGGGTGAATTAGCTGCAGGCCAATGTGATCATGAGAATCAAGGGGTGTGGGGAATTTGTGGGAATGGGAGAAGGTGGCTGGTCCATGTAACACAGGGTGTGGGGGGGAAATTAAATATTTCAGTCCCCTTACAGTAACATTTTTAAGAGTTTCTATTTCTGAAATTCTTTGTTCACTGTCATTTCACGATGAAATTCATTCTTTCTCTTTTGTTTTCACAAGAAGAGTGATTTCCCTCTAGTTCTGCATTCAAACAGCCTCTGCAGAGGCCCCTGTGTTACAACGAGAGGAACAGGACTGTGATGACCTGTGGCCTCATAGGACCTCTGACCAGTGACCCTTTCACAGGAGGCAGTGGGAGGGGTTCCCTGCCAAATGACTGCATGGTTTGGTCCCGTAAATCCAGGATAGTTTAGTTAATGGTGAATTTGCAGTGCTCATTTGGTGCAAGACCCTTCTGTTCAATGCCAAGTGCTGGAGTAGCCAAGGCATTTGCTTGTACGGGAGTACTTGCAAATAGACTTTCTCAGTAAGGCCCCATTCCCATGTGCTGCCCCCTCTGGTGCAGTCACTCCCAGTGAGGAGGGGGAGCCTTCCTCACCCTGCTCCTGGTGCCACCACAGCTGGTGTCTGCTCTCCCTGTCTGCAGCGCTGTTTGCAGCACATGGAAAATGGACGGGTGAGAATTAATTTTTAAGGGAGAGTGTGGGTTGAAAACACCTCTGCACCTCTGTCCTCATTTGAAATTTAACACAGGGTATTATTTTATCATGTTTGCAAATGTGGATTGTGTCCTCAGGGGAGTGAAAGAAGTTATTGATACCAGGCAGAAATGTCAGGATTTTAACTCAATTCACGGTATTCATCTAGTAAATGTCATTCTTGCCCCATATGCACTGTATCTTTGTTTTCATATCACTCAAACTTTAGATGAAACAATCTCATTATTTTGACTCCCTGTGTTGATTAGCTGGTGAAAAATGATTTTAAAGAATTTCAGATTACAAATCCTATCTGCAGATTAATTTTTTCCCTTTTCGTGATAAATGGAAATGCATATAATGAAGTGTATTAGAATATTGGTCAGAGGCTTGCTCTGAGCTAGAGCACAGTGTGAACATCTTTATGTTTGCTGGCAGTAAACCAGCTTCTCTCTTCTCTCTCTTTTGCACAGTCCTACTAAGCCAATCCTCACTAGAATGAGCACAAAACAAAATGAATAACAGCTTTTGTACATCAACATTAAAATGGGAAGGAGCTTGGGAAAGCCTCTGACAGAGAAGAACGCTGACGAGTGCAAAAATGCCTGATGGATAAGCACCACCTTCTAAACATAGATCAGCCAGACGTGGAAGTGATTTTCAGAAGAGAAATGCAATCATGGATTACACACCAGCTCATTAGAAACTGTTGCTGAATACAGCATCCAGAAGACATGCATGAAAAGTCACATTTGGGGAATAAATTAAAAGGGGTGTAGTTGTTGCTAGATAAACATATGTAATATATATGCATTGAAGAGGTTTGTAAATGTCATTTTTTTTATTCGGACGGAAAGCAAAAAGCTTTAAAACCTTTCACAGTAGAGAGGCAGTTAACTCCAGACTATTCTTATCCCAGTAGCCAAGAAGCTGATAGGACATCTCTCTTTAATAGCATTCATAGACTCCGAATGTTTCCATCACCTAGTGGAAAAAGCATAACTTTTACTGCTACATTGCTGCACTTCATTTACTTCACTGTATAATAAGTTGACTAAAACTGTAAAGCTTCTCAATTTTTACTGCATATGTGTTCCAATTAATCTGTCTGTAACAAACTTAAGACTCAAAAATTGTTTCTGACCTATATTCTAGTTCTATGAAGCATATATACTATAAGGTATGTCTGACTGAATATCATAATACTATAATTTCCCAAGATGCAGAGAATTGTTTGCATTTGAAGTGACAAAATAAAGGCCCTTGATTTCCTTTTTAATAGGAGAAAATAATTTATCCCTTAAATGTAACAAACAGCTGATCACTCCAGGGGCATTTCTGTTCTTCTCTTTGTTCTGCCACGTAGCTGCTGAGCGGTGCTCTCTGGCCTGTGCTAACGCCAGTCCGATCAGATGATCTAATGAGCCCTTTTGGCCTAAAGTTCAAACTCAATAAGCCCCTGAGTTTAAACTCAACACAAAAATTAAGAGACTAGTAAGCAAATAAATATTGCAAATAGCCATGTGAGGGATGGGTGCACGGAGGCCCAGGGTGCTGGTGGGGCTGGTGATTCTCTCCACAGGGGCTCAGCGGGTCCCAAAGGACACTCTCACTTCCAGAAGCCACTGAGAAGTAAAACAGAAGTAGGCACAGAATATGAAGAAAGATCTCACAGCAAAATGCCAAGCACCAGGCACAGAGCAACAGAGGGAAGCAGGGAGCCCCTCTCCTCTGCTCCTCTCCAGCACCTCCCAGCAAAGCAGACGTCTATCCTGGCTCAGGTCTGGGCATGTCTTCTGCCCTCTCCTGTGTATCACAGATGAATCCAGCCCAAAATGAACACTGCAGTGCTAGTTTCTTCAGGTTTTTTTAAGCCTGTTGCTTCATTCTTTGGCTTTCAGGGGAAATGGCTAAAATAATAGTTAATTGCTAAAGTTGATCCCCAGTAATGCAATATGCTGAAGACATGAGGTAACTATGAGTTAAAACTGCTTTTTAACTATTGGCTGCACAACACAAATTATTCTGGAATTTAGTGCATGAATCTCAGAAAATTTATTTTACTTTTGAATAAAAAGTTATCTTTAAGCAGACTGCCAATAAACAAACACAGGGAATTAGATAACTCTTCTAACTACCAAGGCCCCAATGTGCTGCTGCTTGTCTTAGAAACTGAATGCTGAATGTGGATGTCGGTCAAGTAAATTTGTGTGAATCTGGGCAGCATTAAAAACAAACAAACAAATAAAGCAAAAAAAGAAACCCACCACTTTTTTTAATGCAAAACTGCTCTTGTATCTGTGGGTAGAAAACTCTCCTGAATTCTACAGGACCAGTGTTAGATCTGGTCAAAAACCCCACCCAAATCAGTCAACCACCATAAACACAGTTTCAGTACCTGCTGCTGACCCAAGGTAACGGAAGGTAAAAATCAAGCAGTTTACACATGAGGCTGCATAAACGCATTAAGGGCCCACTTCAGACAGGTTTTTAAATCTGTGATTAGTCCAACCACTGTCAGCTGGAAAACGCACATCCTTAAGAGCCGGGCGCATTCAGGAGTCCCTGTTAAATTGTGTCTCAGTGAAGCCCATCCTCATTCACTGCTCTTGTCGGCTCACAGTCACACTCACACCTCAAAGCCTGTGAAAGGGTTTGCTATCTGGATGTGCTATTGTATCACCATCTTCATTTGCTCCTTGAGTTTACCTCTACCCCACATTATTGCAGTCACGGCACTTTTGCTGTGACAGAAATCACGGAAGCAGGGTTTCTCTGTATTATATTATTTTGTTTTGCATCATGGTGATGGTGTAATGTAAAAGCCCTTTTAAATATACACAAACATTTCAATAAAAGTGTCATCTCAATACATCACAATCCTGTCAGGGCAGCTCAGTGAATATTTACCATTTGTACACAGTCAGAAGGAGAGACGTACCAGGATGTACATCATTAAATGTTGATTCAGTAAGAATAGTATGTTTTATCCTTTTAAATGTTACCACTTTCCCATCCCACTATTGTAACTTGTCAATTGTAATTTTTTTTTAGGTCAACAAACTGTAAAGAAAACTGTTGAAATACCTGATTTTCTGTAAAAAATAATAACGACAATAATTTTTGTTACTTTAAAGTATGCTTGGTATTAAATTACCTAATAAAGTTCAACAATGAATTTTGTAGCATACTAAAATAAAGCGTGATAGTGCTTTTCTCCAGCTCATCTGTGGTAACAGCTGCTGTTGTTGGGATTACTGCCCTTCTAAATACAAGCTTGGCCACCTCCTACACGTCTGCACCTACACAGATCCCTCAGGTATGTAAAGTCCAAGCAAAATTGGATCCCTTAATGAGTGCAGGAATTTGTATGCGTGGGTCAAATTCATAGTATAAGAACCTTGTTGGTAAGTCATCTCCACCCTCTGGTACCTGACTACATATATGTAAGGGCAACAGTATGAAGTTCCTGAATATTTTGTTTGGTATAAAGCCTAGTTTATAGTAAGAGAAAGGAGAGCGTAAATTATTTATGAGTTAATTATGATTAAATAGAGAAATGCCATGTTTGTAGGATGCTGAAGTCCTGCTCATTTTTATAGGCGATGCATTTCCATTATTTCTAAATAGAATGGAAATCCCAATCAAGTGATTTGGAGGACATAGTAAAGCTCAGAAATTGGTCCCCCAAATTTCACTACACAAAAGTACGCTGGAGCCATCAGGGGCTGTCACAGATGAACATCATCTCAGAGCTTGCATCAACAGGAGGTAAGTACTTTCTTGTCAGAGATGCTGGATTTGCCTCCATTCTGCTGATGCAGCAGTATCTGCATTTGGAGATGATTTAGAAATTACTGGGGTCTAATTATGCGCAAACTTCCAGGCTCTGACACATTTCGATTGGAGTAACGGATCAGCTTCCCTCACACCATCCATCTTCCCCTGTTCTAGGTAGGAAAATATAATGCTGGGCCCAGCAGCTTTCTGTCTGTTTTCACTATGGCAGTCCAATGTCCTTCAAGCATTTAAAAATTTTAGCAGTTTCATCTGATTCTCAATGAGGATTTGAAATGGAATAAGATCTAGAAAATTTAAAGTAAATTTTAAAAACCACCCCAGATTTGTCCTGACTAGTTTACACATTGAAAAGACAGCCATATGCTGAATAGGTTCTGAGGTAGTGCCAGAAAGCAACATTTTTTTCCCCATGTGCTAAAGTCTAGAGGTTTACACATTCCTCCTTTCCAAGGAGCTCAGCGCAGAAGGGAATGGCTTTGCCGGCTGTTGGAGTAGCTGGCAGTACCTGCACACATTAGCCATGCTTGCAGTCATTCCACCTTGATCTGTGATCCTCTCTGGCTTACATTAATATTTTGACAAGAGGCTTTCACAGAAGGCCCCGAATTCTGCAGAAAGTATAATGTGTAGTTTAAAAATCCAGGCTCTTCCCTTTACACCAAGTTTGTGCCGTGGTGCCACAAACACAAAGCCAAGGCTTGCAAGGATCACATACTGCTGTGACGCTCTCTGTTATCCATCTGTCTCTCTTAAATTTTTGCTTAGTGTTACTTTATACTGCCTTCTAAAATGCCTTTTGCATTTGAAAAAGTAAAGTGATATATCCTTCCTTTCTTCCGGATAGTCTCGTAGCCCCACGGTGGGCAGTTACACAACTTTCCACTTCACAAAGTGATGAGGGAGGTATTGACTGTGCAAGAGACACATTTCTGGGGGGAAAGTACAAGCAGACAGATCGTGCTCATCAACACCCAAGAGGAGTTGTGGCCCCTAATTGCCTACAAGACACTACAAAGCTTCTCTCCTTTTGAAACCATTCCAAAAGTTGCTGCAAAGCACTTCCTGAGATCACCAGTGTGAGGCCAGCCTCAGAGTGTGAAAGTCAGCTCAGTTACCTGGGAAAAGAGCCTGGGAGTGAAGATGGTCCAAAAAGGTAGAAGATGGGGCTGAATTTACCTCCACAAACTGGCTTTAAATTAGTATAACAGTGTGGATTATTACTCCTGATTTTGTCAAGTGCAAGTTAGCTTTATATTAGCCTAACATAGCCATAAGGATCAATAAGGAAAACTATTTATGTCAATATTTTGTTAATAATTTCTTCGGGGGAAAAATGAAATAAAGATTTTCAAAATCCTACACGCTAAAGTGGAGTCTCTTTGATATGATTACCACATATTTTAGAAAATATTTCCACAGCTTAACAACAGAAGATGCTCTAGATTATCAGTAACATCATCAGTTACACTGACTCAGAAATTCCCTGTTGGGTCTTGGCCCAAAAAGGTAGGAATTTCACTCTGTCATAGCAAAGACTTTGCATTGCATCACTTTGACAACTCTCAAACATGGCCTTCTCACAAGACACCAGGCAAAACTCTGGGATGTCAGCACAAGTGTCAGGCTTATAGGTATGCAATTAGCACTTTGATTCTCCTTTATCTGACTTTATGCCAACACAATACCAAATTAGTAATGAGCTAGGTGGGAGACATTTAAATCTGAAAAAGAAAATTAAGTGTCCTCTATTGTTGGCGACGGGGTCTACGCCACCATGGATATCAACACCAACTTCGATGCGTGGAAGGTGCAAAGAGAAGATATGGAACCAGGACTGTGAAATCAACCCCAGGAACTGTTGTGCAGTAGCTTGTGTGTTGAACTTAAAAACCTATTATTAGGTTACCTACCCTCCATTTTCCCTTCTTCTTCCCCTAGCCGATAAGCCCTGCCAGGCTTGGCAACACTTCCCCCATTGGTTAGTTTACCATAAGGTACTCTCCAATCATGTTCTCCTAAGTTTTCTCCTCCCCAGTTGACACCCATTCCTGGTTATGTAATCCCCGTTACCCTATAGAATGTGGCGGATTTGCATGCTCCGCCTTGTTACCTCCCCTTTTTCCAGATAGTTCTTTCCCAGGGGGTATAAAAACCCTCCATTTTGTTAATAAAGTTGGATTAGCTTTTGGCTTCCTTGGTGTTCACACTGTCTCTGTGTCTTCTTTGTGGGTCACAGCTGCGGGTGAACTCTACCTCGGAGCCCTTGCTATTGCCTCCCCTTCCACCTCACAGGGCAATCTGCAAGAACCCTCTCGCTAGTCTGCTCCCTTCCCAAAGAGCAAGGCTGCGACAAATGGCGCCCAACGCGTGAGGTTGTCCTGTGAGATTTTCTTCTTGGATCATCTCCCACCAACCTTCGCTGGGTATCAGCTGCGGGAGTTCCTGATACGCCGCAGTCCGGCAGCCTCCCCCGGCAGAGACTGGACAAGAAGTCCCCCTCATCGACGGAGCAGGCGACCGCCGAGAGAGGTGAGCTGTCGGGGAAGCCCCTACCCTTCCTAACCCTCCTCCAAACCCCCAGTTTCGGCGCATCGACTCACCATGGGATCCGCTCTACGTAAACCCGAGCGCCCAATATATAAAAAGATAAGAGCGGTAATCGAATACCAGGGGCATAAATATGATAAGGCATCTCTGAAAGCCCTTGCCACCTGGATAAACACCCACCAAGTCCATCTCCCAGATGAACTTAACATCAAAGACTGGGATGCCCTCGGAGCCACTCTTTGGAGGGCAGAAAAGAGAGGAGATAAGATAGCTGCGAAATCTTTGATTGCCTGGAGACTCATATACATGCTGCTCCAAGATCGACAGAAAAGTGGGCTTTCCACCCCCACAGTCAATTCAGCTACAACACAAAATGGCGACCCTACACCTCCTCCCCCCCCTACTAACATGGCGGGAGTGACCTCCGGGAGGGATGAAGGACAAAATGGCGCTAAAACATATACCCACTGCATGCCATGCGACGACAATACCGGCGTCGGGAGACATCTTGTTCCATGGGACCACGAGGGAGGGCACATAGGCGGAGTTGAAGTTACAACCCCTAAGGCGGAGCCGCCGAACTACACTCCCCCTAACGTCACTTCTCCATTTGTCTCCACCCCCCTCGGTGTCATAGACACTCCCCAGTTACATCACCTTCCGTCTCCACCCTTCATCCAAAGACACACCCCACTTCCGGCTGCAGACTCCACCCTTCCTGACCAACATGGCTGCGCCCATGGTAACAGGCCCGTACCTAAATCAACTGAGGCCTACCCTCCACTACCGCCCAGACCTTCCATTAAACCCACTACTCCCCGACCATATTATCCGTTACATCCCACACCACCTGAGGAGCCACAGAGGCCTGAGCCCCTGGCCAAGGCTCAGGTCCCACTTCCATCTGTGGCCTACAGGAAACTCTCCTTCAAATCCAAACACTCTCACCGTACCGTTACCCACACCTCTAGTCCTCACTTAAATCAAAACACTTCTGTTTCTCACCCTAACATACAACACTTTCCTAATTCCAGTCAACAACATTCACTTCCATCCCATTCAAAATCCAATTCCTCTGCTAATGACACTTCCTCAGAAACTGATGAGGAAACAATACCATCGTCTTATAATCGAACCACACCTTCATTGAAATCTAACACTCTTAGAGATAAAAAATGTTCATTTCTTCCTTCCAAAACACATACACCCCCTATATCCACATTTAAATATGTCACTCCTACTGGAGACCAAGGAGATGTATGTACCTTTCCGGCTACTACTACTACCCAGGACTCTGTAACACCAGGTCCTTGGGTTGACGTTACCCATGAAGTCATAGAGGCACAAGAGAAAGCTTGGAAAGTCTTCCATGAGCAGGCCGCACTTGCTGGCGACTTGGAGATGCTCCAAGCTTTTCCCATCGTCAAAGAAGACGGCAGACCTCCTCAGTGGAGACCTATTTCCTATCTAGTCCTTAAAGACATAAAAAAGGCTATATCCGACCATGGCTTGAATTCCCCATACACCCTCAGCCTCCTAGAATCTTTTTTTAATGCCTTCGACCTTACACCCAATGACATCAGACAGGTTACCAGCGCGTGGCTGACAACATTAGAATACTCTGCCTTCGAGGCAGAATGGAAATTACTCATTAAAAAATATGTTAAGGAAGGCGGGGACATCAGAGGGATGACTCATGAACAGGCCATTGACAGGCTATATGGGGAAGGTGCGTACACCTCCAATGCAAGGCAAGCCATGACACACATTTCTCTAATCCACAAAACTAGTGAATTGGCGTTCAAGGCCATTAAAAAGGTGGCTAAAGTCAGTACAAACACTCCTTCGTACGCCCTAATATTCCAAGGGCCAAAAGAACCATTCTATGATTTTGCCACGCGTCTAAAAGAAGCCATCTCGAAACAAATTAGTGATACAGTGTCACAGGATATACTTTTCAAATCATTAGTGGTCGAAAAAGCTAACGAGGAGTGTCAAAAAGATATTACGTCCACTAAAGAACCCTACATTACTTGACATGATTGAGGCATGTCGTAATGTAGGATCCACCAAAGAAGAATTGAAGCTTGTAATGTGTGCCGTTAAAGGCCAATGCTTCAATTGTGAAAAAGAAGGACATTTAGAAAGACACTGCCCTGAGAATAATCCACAACAACAACCGTTAATTACCCGCAATCTGCCAAAGTTTAATTGTCAGAGGTGCGGTAAAGGGAGGCACTGGACTTCTTTGTGCAGATCGGTGGCAGATGTCAATGGTGACCCCCTTCCCCGAAGTCACCTAAACTCCACTCCAAGAAACAGGTCACCTTTAATACTCCTCCCCCACAACGAAAAGTGGATGAGGAGCAGGGAAACTCTCTCCCGAGCGCCAAGGGGGGCGCGATGACAACAAATTCCTCCCTGATTCATCTCCCACGGACTCAGTCCGAACCAAATCTTCATTAAAATCTACACAATACATCACACTTTATCCCTGCACTCCATCTACCACACTACTTGGGGAAGAATGTACAGTTGCTACTACGCCTCGCAAAACCCTAAACAAAGGAGAATGTTATTTAGTACAACCTGCAGAAGAGGCCTCCTCTAGAGGCATTATAGCCCAGACCGAACTGATTAATAACTGCGATACTAACATTTTTACTATCTCTTTCCGAGTTCTTCTCCCACCTGCTGAGGTCCATCCACAGGAACCAGTGGCAACGTTGCTACCTGTGTCTCAACTAACACAATTAATACAGGAACAGGACCAACAAAAAGACCTTACCAAAATCGTCAACTGGTCAAGCACCATCACGGATACACAACCGCTTTTGACAGTCGACACTTCTTCACCCCTAGGAACCGTTTCCATCAGAGATACAGGAACAAAATGGATACCATCACGACGGATAAGAGTTTTTCTTGGACCTCCATCTTCCTCGTCCTCTTCACCATAAACATCGTTCCAGCTACGCAACGGCCCGTTCCCCAACCTCCTCCTATGCCACCTGCGGGGTCACCCCTGAGGGGCAACATTTGGGTAAAACTCGCGCATGCTATAAATTCGGACAAAATTTGCCTTACCGACCACAACATCGATGACCCACTAAAATCACACATAATTGCCATATCTGATAGTTCCAAAGTCCAAAGATTTTTTAACGATTACTACTTCAAGGCAAAAATCGATTCGGAACCCCAAGAACTAAAAATCTTAGGCACATTCAAAACCAATCTTTGTTTTAACTTCCACAAATCCACAGAAAACATTAGACACATTGTCACCCCAGATTCATTATTCTATCGTAATGCATCTTTATGGTGCGAGAACCCGAGTTTCCGAACGGATATGAAATCCCATGACTATCCCACACCGAAAACCCTTCCAAAAGGGATATTTCTAATCTGCGGTGACAGAGCCTGGGCAGGAGTTCCATCTCTCCCCCAGGGAGGCCCATGCACAGTTGGCAGGTTGGTGCTTCTTGATCCGGCAACCCCATCAATACCCAAAAGAGTCAATGAAAATCCTGACCCCCTAAATCTGAAAATGGAAGTCGTCTCTCTCACATCCATCGACTCAACACACGATTTCGACCTTCTAAACCGGTTAGACAACCTTACCTTTAGAAATCAACCAAATTGGGCACTGGTAAAACATATTGACCCCATAAGCATTGCTTTATACAACATTACCTTAGACTCTTCCGTTTTTTCTCACATTTCTCCAAATTACCGTGCCGCCATAGATTACTTTATGCTTTCTCGTACAATCGGATGTGATGAAAAACCAAATTTATGTTGTTTAAACTTCCAAAATTACCCTAATTCGACTAAACATATATATTACAGCATCACTGAATTAAAAAATCTTCTCACCGCAGCTAAAGTCCCCACCAACTTCTATTCCAAAGACATTTTTGAGAGTATAAAAATTCCCTTCCTACCTAATTGGCTCAAACAAATATTCCTCATCTGTCTTTCATCGGCCTTTACCTATTCCCTCTCCTATGTGAAAGATTCCATAATCAAGCGAGTTTTCCCTGCCAAATTACAAAACAGAAAAGGAGGAGATGTTGGCGACGGGGTCTACGCCACCATGGATATCAACACCAACTTCGATGCGTGGAAGGTGCAAAGGGAAGATATGGAACCAGGACTGTGAAATCAACCCCAGAGACTGTTGTGCAGTAGCTTATGTGTTGAACTTAAAAACCTATTATTAGGTTACCTATCCTCCATTTTCCCTTCTTCTTCCCCTAGCCGATAAGCCCTGTCAGGCTTGGCAACACTTCCCCCATTGGTTAGTTTACCATACGGTACTCTCCAATCATGCTCTCCCAAGTTTTCTCCTCCCCAGTTGACACCCATTCCTTGTTAGGTAATCCCTGTTACCCTATAGAGTGTAGCGGATTTGCATGCTCCGCCTTGTTACCTCCCCTTTTTCCAGATAGTTCTTTCCCAGGGGGTATAAAAACCCTCCATTTTGTTAATAAAGTTGGATTAGCTTTTGGCTTCCTTGGTGTTCACACTGTCTCTGTGTCTTCTTTGTGGGTCACAGCTGCGGGTGAACTTTACCTCGGAGCCCTTGCTATTGCCTAACCTTCCACCTCACAGGGCAATCTGCAAGAACCCTCTCGCTAGTCTGCTCCTTTCCCAAAGAGCAAGGCTGCGACACTCTATTTGCTTCATATTTTTTTTCCCATTAATATAATGAAATTAGTTAAAAGTGTCACTGGAATATTCTGAGGCTCAGTTAAGTTCCTGATGTATTTTTTGAGTTTCTCAAATGGCAGTTGAAGGTAATGTAAGATATGCTCTTCAGGCAATTGAGCTAAGAGAGTTGGTAACAAAGTGCAGGAGTTTTCTAGAAGCTTTAGGCTATAAGCTGCTATATGTGTCATCAAGACAGGAGCTGGTTTAGTCAGTATAGCTGAATTTTAGGTATGCTTGAGAAGGATAAGGAATAAAATAACTCAGGAATTCTGAAAGAACTTCCTGCTTAATACTGTTTGAGGGTGGTGGGGTTTTTTTTTAATTTTTATTTTATCTGCTTCAATTATATATGAAAGTCATCATTTACAGGTTTTAATGAACTTTGTTTTAACTAATGTGAAAATTCTTTCAGCCACACGATACCTTGAGGATGCTGAAAGAAACGGAGGGGCTTTCCTAGAGCCTCACCCGGCACGATGGATATTGCACATACCTGTGCTGCCCTCTAATGGATAGACAGCCTGCTCGGGAGTCGGTACTCGGGAGTTACTTACAGGCAGCTTTGCATTCGTACGGATCAAGGTAACAAATCCAGTGCAAACATAACCTCCTGTGCCTCCCAGATATAGGGCAAAAACCAAGAGGTGAAACCATCAGCATATTAACCCACACTGGACAAAGTTTGAGAACTTCGACATTTTTATTTGAATTTCTGAAGACTGGAGAGAATAAGCTTCATCTCTGTAAGTGTGGATGAGAACTTTGTTTAACATTTTAAAAGGATTTTTTAGAGCTATCTAGGGATAGCTCCTAGGGACAGGGTTCTGCATTTCCAAGATAGTACAGACACTAATCTCTATTTAGCCCCTCAAGGAATCATAGAATCACAGAATGGTTTAGGTTCAAAGGTACCTTAAATATCATCTAGTTTCAACACCCCTGCCAGGGGCAGGGACACATTCCATTAGATCAGGCTGCTCAAAGCCCCATCCAATCTGGTGGTGAACACTTTCAGGGATGGGACATCCACACCTGTGAACAACCTGTTCCAGTGTTTCACTCCCCTCAAAGTAAAGAATTTCTTCCTAATATCTAATCTAAACCTACTCTCTTTCATTATGAAACCATTCCCCCTTGTCCTGTAACTACATGTCCTTGTACAGTGTCCAGCTCTTTTCCCACCAGTCCCCCCAGGTCATTCTGCACAGGGCTGCTCTCAATCCCTTCATCCCTCAGCCTGCATTGATATGGTGGATTGTCCTGGCCCAAGTGCAGGACCCTGCATTTGTCCTTGTTGAAACTCATGAGTTTCCCATGGGCCCATTTCTTGAGCTTGTCCATATCCCTCTCGATGACATCACATCTCTCAGATGTGTAACTGCACCACTCAGCTTGGTGTTATCTGCAGACCCACCCTCAGCTCCAGCATAAGCTGGGCAGGCCAGCTGTTCCCAAAGCTCTGAGTGGTGTTTGGGAGCATGAAATGGAGGGATAGAACAGCAGAAGTAGGAGGCATCAGAAAGAACGGAAAAGTTAGGCAGCTTAAGTCAAAGCCCTGCACCAGAAGACAACCATAACTGGTCAGCGTCCCTCCAAATTGCTCTTGTTAAATAGCACAGGTTAATGAAGTTACTGAAATAATGACTCTGAGATGATATTAAATGTCGGATTAATGAGCTATGGTCATGCAATAGAATATTCAAGAGCATCTTAAAAGGTGACAGAACATGGAAAATCGATGGTCCCTTTAGGAACAGGACATCATATTTGGGTCATCTGTCATGGGTTTATGTGGCTGAGTTTTGATAGCGGGGGGGGCTATAGGGGTGGCTTTTTTTAGAGGCTGCTAGAAGCTTCCACTGTCCTATGAAGCCAATGATAGCCAGCTCCAGGAGGGACTTCCTGCTGCTGGTCAAGGCTGAGCCAATTAAGAATCATAGTAACACCTCTGTGATAACATATTTAAGAACAGAAGGCATTGCACAGAAGAAAATTCCAGCCCAGGAAGAGCGGAGGAGAACATGGAATAACAAGCAGACTCCAAGGTCAGTGCAGCAGGAGTGGAAGGAGGGGCACAGGGCCCCCCGCCTTCCCCTCTAGCAGGGAAAAGACTGAGAGCTGAGGCCCCTGCTGCTGGTGAAAGACCATCGGGGTGTGGAGACTCCCTGCAGCTCATGGAGGAGCCCATGCTGGGACTGGTGGTTACATGAAGGAGGCTGTGACCCCCTGTGAGAGGCCCAAGGATGGAGCGGGGTCCTGCCGGAGACCTGTGGCCCGTGGAGAGGGAAATCCATGCTGGAGCAAGTTTTTCCCAGGTAGGACTTGTGGCCCCTTGAGGGACCCACGTCAGTACAGCTCATCTGTGAAGGACTGCACCCCCATGGAGGAGTGACCCACAGGACAGAAGATTGGGAAGAACTGCTGCCCAAGGGATGGACTCAGGTTGGAGAGGTCCATCAAGGACTGTCTCCCATGGGAGGAACGCTCACTGGAACAGGGGAAGGACTCATAGATGTGGCTCCTCCCCATAGCTCGTGGTGAAGACCATGGTGACACAGGTGTCCCCCTGCATACCATGGAGGACCATCAGGGTGCAGAGACTCATCCGCACCCCGTGGAGGAGTGAGCCACGGGACAGCAGATTAAGAAGAACTCCTGCCCAGGGGGTGGACACAAACTGACTACAAACCCCCTTCCCCGTCCCCCTGCACTACTGGGGGGGAGGAGGAAGAGCTGAGAAGGAAGGGGGGGGGAAGGTGTTTTAAGACTCTTTTATTTCTCACTCTTTAAGTCTTATCCTGTTAGTAATAAATTTAAGTTCTATCCCCATGTGGAGTCTGTTTTGTCTGTCAGTAAGTGACTTCTCTGGCCCTTATCTCTACTCATGAATTCCTCAGCTGTTTTTTTTTTTTTTCCTCTGTGGAATCTGGGGAGGGTGATGTGGCGGCTTTTAGTGGGTATTTGAAATCCGACCAGGGTCAAACCACTACGCCATCCTAGATACCTTTTGCTCTGAGAAATGCTAAAATGCTAAAATCTGATTATGGATTACTAGGCTGAAGGCTGGGAGTGACTAAAACCCCTAATCCCAGAGGAAGAATGCAGGGACTTTAGAAGCCATTAATACATTGACCATGAGAAAAAGTGTGCTGTGAGGGTGCAGTGAGACCCAGGCTGTGGTAAGCATACCAGTAACAATGAGCTCTTCCTGCCTGGTGAGGCTGTGCAGCCTCTCACTGTCCCAAAGTGATGTCCCCAGGCCCCTGCCACTCCCTGGTAACTCCAAGGGAGTCTGGAGAACAGGAACCAGCAGCAGAGCCATCCTGCTCAGGCACCACCTAAGGAAGGAAAAGGCTGAGGATATGGCAAAGCCCAAAGAAGTAAACTGGAAAAAGCCCAAAGCCAACACTGGGGTCTGGACAGGATTTCTAACAGAGAAGCTCCCATAACAATAAGAAGATTTATCACCACACACGTATATCCCACGCATTTCATACCAAGGCACCTGACAGTCTTCTCAGAGGCTTTAGAGAATGGGCCTCCAGAATGAGTTTGTAAAATAACATGACATTGCATATATGTGAGCCAACTTAAATAATGACTCTGCCTGCTGCTTTTGCAGGACAGGAGTCACTGTTTGGTGTTCTGTTTGGTGGAGCTCTGAGGAACTACCACGCCAGGTGATATTTCAGTTTGCCAGTCAATCGTTCTTGGACTCTGCTTCTGTTCTCACAGGAAGACCACACCTCAAGCTATCACCAAATAAAATTTGCACTTATATATTCCTTCTCCTTTTTGCTGCTTTTCTACCCTCACAGGCTCCTTCAAGGTATAAAAGCAAAATACTAATAATGTCTGTATTCAGAACTCATAAAAAACTCACAAACACAGCACAGTTTAATGTTTTTCAGTAGCAGGGTGGGTTTTTTTTCCTTTTTACAAGAATTGTGGAGGATGAAGAGTTCTGGGGTAAACTTTTACAGACTGGAAAATGCGTGGATGAATCTCAAAACCTGAGATCCATGCCTGAGAGGCCCGGTCACAGCATTGCAGGAACATTCCTGTTAGAGGGGCTTTGGGAGGCCTTTAATGCAACCTCCTGCCCTATGGGCACAATCCGTTCTGGTCTTATAAACATCAGTGGTGAAGGGTACACAGTGTGTCTGGGTAGACTGCTCCAGTGCTTAATTAATGTCACAAATAGGTCAATAATTAAGTAAATATCAAAGAGGAGATGTTGATACATGATAACACAGCAGCTGCTATGTTTGTGGCTGTAGTCATAAGGGAAACCATTCTAATCTTCCTGCAGAATGTTTTTAACTCTTAGGCATGCACACAGAGGTCAGATTTTAATGTATTTATTGTGCTAACTTATCATTGGTACTGAATTGTTTTCTTGCTGTAGTTGGAAGGCATGTATTTCACCTAAGCTTGTCCATCCTACCTGTAATACCTAAAGACAGAAAGCTTTATTACTGTGATGGGAAGTAATAGAGGTATATAGACCAACAGGGAAATTATTGGTCTGTAGCCCTCACATTTGTACCCGTGCTTTGTGCAGAATTCCCCAGCCAGGGTCAGGTTGAGCTAACACGTGGCTACCAGACCTGTGCCTGCACCAGTAAATTAACTCTGCCTGAATTTCACGTTGTGAAGAAACACCAAGTTTTTGTGAAACCTGTTCTGTTTTGCAGGGGTAGATTGGAAGATTTGCAACAAGTTATCAGTGAAAACTGAAACATTGTTATGCAAAGCTGCTGTTGAAACCCAGAATGAAGTGAAAGCAGCCAAGCACAAATTCCTTGTGCTTATGTAACTTGGTGGATATAAGAGCACACATGCTGGCTTGGTGGTGTAGAAATCAGTGTTACACGCAGTGTCTGTTCCCAGACCGTGAATTCTGTTCATCTAGGACCCTTCTCTACTACTGGGGGAAGTCTTTCCAGACACTGGGAAAATACTCAAAATCTGGAGACAATTGTGTGGGTGTTACATCACCACAGCCCCTGTTTCTTCCAGGACTTAAGCAAATCTCTTGAAGGTAATCAGTTTACTTTCCCATTTCTCTGATCTTCCCTTTCCACTATCTCTCTTCTACTTTCTAAGCAAGAATATTGCCAATTATCCTATTTTTTTTTAATTGAGAGTTTCCGATAACGAGTGTTATTCTGAAAACACAAGTAATTTATTCTGTACTTCTCAATAAAAAGATATGGATTAATTGTGTTTGTTTTGTGGCATTTTCTTGGTGATGTTGGGGTGGGGCTTTTTTTCAGTTCTTAAATTGACTTCTGAGCACTCATTAATGATGAAATGCAGAAAAATATGGACATCACATATTCTAAAGTTTTCTAAGCCAGAAGGCAAACAAAAACTGCTCAAAGCTCAACTGCAGTCAAACCTCATTATTTTTAAGCCTATCTCATGCTACTTTGTAGTCTGATTCACTATATTTTAAAGCCAAGTACCGCAGTAACTAGCTAAAAAGAGCACTCTTCCAAGGATGTGGAAAAGAACATGCCAGCCAGATGTCGTCCCAGGCCAGAAAATGAAGCAGCACACAGCAGGGAGAACAGGCTCTGGGTCTGAGCTGCCTGGTGCAGTGCCTGCTGGGCACTGTGCCAGAAAACAACAGCCTGAAGCAGAAGTTTTCCCAGTTCTCACTCCTGTTCTCTCCTTTTTTCAGCATGTTTCTACGTTAGGATTTTACAGATGAGGCTTTTAACCCACAGTCCAGCACTCAACCTGTTGTCTTTCCTTTGTGTTCTCCTCTCCCCCAGATGCCAGATGGTTAGGATCAACAAGAGACTTTTTAAGCAAAGGGATTTATTGAATACAACAGGAAGTGAAGGGAAATGACTTTCCAAAAAGGTCAAGGGAGAAGTATTTATGAAGACAGAGTATTCCAGAGCCCCTGTACAGCCCAGACCGAGATTAATATTTTGCAGATTGTGTTAGCTAGATGAGAAGCCCAGTGATACCTCCCAAATCCAATCAATGTCAAGTGAAGGCCCAGTCAAAGACACGGATATGCCGCAGTGTTGTAAAAATTTTGGGGTCCTCTTTACCAGGCAGAAGCAGAGAAATTTGTCTTACAGTCTCAGGTCTTCATCAGCTTCATCAAAGCATGAGCCCCAGCCATATTTTTGCCTGGGCTGTCCAGCATGCTAAAATCCCAGATGAATTACTGAGAATGTGGTGTCATGGCTGGCTTATGTCAATCTCAGCATGAGCTGTTGTCAAGAGGAGCAGGCCTACCCTCCCCTGCCTGCTCCCACCGCCTCTCCAGGTGTCAGTACTGGTGCTTGTCTATCTGCACACTCAGCTGCACCAGTGAGCTGTTTCAGCCCACTCTGTGACCACATAAAAGCCAGTGCCAAAATGCACTGAGGAGCACCAGCATGGGGACTGAAAGGATTGACATACTGAAGAGTAAGTGTGGTGCATCCTGATCCCATGACAACACAGTTACTGTGCACAGTCTGAACAACTCACCCAGCACCTGCATGGGAGGTCCAAAACACACTGTCTATTCTCAGGACTGTCCCGAAAGCAATGGCCTGTGGCATTGCTGAGGTGAGTCAGACACATAGTCAGCTATAAATGCTACCTAAGACAGGGAAGAGAGACTAGAGAGGGTTTTAATCTGACAACAAAGCCTTTCATACACTTGGAAGTTAAAGCTACTCAGATAAATATGACAAAAATGTGTAAGTAGGAGGGTCATTCATTCTTACTACATAGCAAGCTGCCTCCGTTTCAAATTTTGACTCAAGATTTTCAGGAAAGCAACATTTGTCCTCGATCAGGGCATTTCTGAGTACAGTGGTATGTGTATGGAGATGTGTATCACTGCACGTAAGACACAGACAGCCCTGACAGACAGGCTTTAGCAAATCTTCCTGCTGTTGTTCAACACAGGACTTGCCCTTAGCTCTTCCCTCTGCCTCCCTACCAGGGGTTCCTGAGCCCATCATGGGGCTCACAGAAGGGACTTTGCCACTTACATATAAAAAGTCATGTGATTGTTAGAAACTGGCAGTTAGGATGAGTATACAGGATCATCTAGTGACTCCTCTGAGAGCATTAACATCAGCAGATGAGTTAGGAAGGAGGGGAAGAGTCACAGACAGTTAGGAGGGAGGAGAGGAGTCATGGCTTGGGAGAAGCAACTTAAACTGAAGGAAGAGAGTTAATTTACCAGCACCCTCCAAACAGCTCACAAAGCAGCCTGGCTTTCAGCTGACATAAGATATGTTATGTGAATGTGGTATAATTAATGATATATGGCTGAAAAAGGATTTCCAAGTTTCAGTAAGCTTATATGAACACAAACCAAATTTTAGATGAACGTTCCTGAGCAATAAAGAGTTGTGGATTCATGGTTGATGTTGTTTGCCATGGCAAGTTATTTATGTATAGGTGCTAGTGAAATTACCCAAAGGTGGCAGGAGAAGCAAACAACCTTTGGCCGAAAGTGAAGCACGTGCATTGCACTGAGCACCATCCTTCCTTCGGTGTGTTCTGCATTCCTTCAGTTTCCATTTCATCGAAGCTTGACTGAACTCAGAGTTCATGAGAAACACGGGAGTGAGTCCCAGCAAAAGGATATTTTCCCCTTGTTTTCCTGTGTCCTATACAAGCAGGAGCAGTGAAAACAATGAAAAGCCAAGCTGCACCCTTTTGCTCTGCACGACTTCCTGAAATTTCTCCTGAGCCAGATAAACTGGGCTACAGCAAAACACAGGTCAAGGTCAAAATGGCATCTGCTAGTATGCTGTGGAATTTGGGAACAATCACATTTTCACGCCATCTGCTTCTTTACGATAAATTACTTTGTAACCCAGGTGTATAATAAGGTGTAAAGGGAAAACTTAAGATGAATAATCCTTCTAGCTTTTACTAGTCTCAGCTGAGAAACAACAGAAGTCTTGTTTTGAACTAAGGAAGGACAAAAAGCACTAAAAACTGCACGGGAAATGGCCCAGAACTGCACAGGACTGGGAGGAAAGGCTTTCAGGGCTGCAGGCGGAGGTCTGGCTGGGGAGCGGCAGAACCAGCCGCTCTGTCACTGCCCTGGAGCGACAGCCGACCTTCACCCGGAGCAGCGCATGTGTCGGCCGGCCCCGCCAGACCGACCGACCCGCTCGGATTAACCAGTTCAAACTGGGTATTTGAAATAAGCCGCAGGAACTTTCCCGGAGGGGATTAGCGAGTCCCTGCAGCGCCTGCCCTGCCCTAACAGCAGGTCTGAGGGCATCCCTGCCATCGCAGCTGCAGCGAACAGCTGAGGACGGGTCACGTCTTCAGCGGGCACCAACCAAAAACGTGGCAGACAGGACGGCACTCTGTGGGGAGCGGTGCCAGCTGGAGGTTTCCATTCCCACCCCGGCTGTCACTGCCCTGCCTGACGGCACCTCGGTGCTGCCGCTCACTTCTCAGGCTGCCCACAGAACGAACAAAACCAGGGAGCTGCATCATGGGATGGGAGGAAGTGCAAGCAAGGACAACCTATGGAAGGGTCCCAGGGGGAGCTGTGACACCCCCGAAGTGCCCATATCTGTTTTCATTTTAAACCAGTTTTACAGTCTGGACTGGACGGGGATTCACATGCATTTCATGTGGCCTGCACTACCCGCTGTGCCTCACAGGAGATGACAGCTGCTGCCATCAGTGGTTTACAGTGGTTTACAGTCCCAGAGTGACTGCAGATGCCCAAAGACCAGGGCGAAGCCTGCTCACTTCTTTCCTTCTGTGACTCTTCCCATGGCTGGACAGATCACTTGGTGGTTTCTGCATCCCTTCCCTGCCTTGAGGCAACATCAGCTTCTCTGACCCAGCTTCACAGGCTTCACACGCTTTCTCTGGAGTCTGGAGCAGCTTTACAAACCTCAGAGCTCTGCAAAGGTACCAGAAATGTCCTGCTGGCTGTTGCTACCACCCAGGACAAGAGGTGACTATCTGTGAAACCAACCAAGTGGGAGGTAGTGGTGGCAACATCCAGAAGGAAGGCTTGGGAAGGGGGAACCTACTTGCCACCAAACCTTACAGCATTTTTGCTGAGGACGCCTTGTTTTCTCAGGTTTCCTGGTTGTGTCCTGCTGTCACCAGTCTGTACAATTCCACAGACTAAAAGTTGGAGGTTTCTTTCAGGTGAATCTTTGGGGAATTAGGAACACAGCTCCCAAGAGCATCATTTCCCCAGCCCAGGACTGTACCTGCAGACTGACGAGCGCTGTGCACATGCAGGCACATGCCAGACTGTGGATGCACTGCTCCTCTGGAACTGCCATGGGACAGGAGCACATTAGTGCACACCAGAAAAAAAACCAGCCTTGAAGAAAAACTGTGTAATAGAGGAATGTTGCACACAAAATAATATTTGGGGTCATCCAAGGAAGATGGACAGGACAGAGGGCAGGTAGAGCATGTACAGCATATTCCTTATTACCCTCTTGTGATGTTCAGCAATTAACAAAGATACCAAACCAATGCCAGACTCAGACTGTCTTACCAGGAACTGACACGTTACAAACCACAACCTAAAAAATCAAACACGAGGGCCTCACCTTCTTGATAAAAACAGTGAGAGTGGTTTCTTTATATCTAATCACTGATAAGGATCTGATACATGGTCTGGGACAGCAGAGATGGAAACTGTCTTATAGAAAGTAATATAATCCAAAGTCCTATGTATTTTCAACCTGTTCAGCCCTGTCCCCTCATAAAGAAGGCATTTCAGTATGCAGCACTTCTGTTAATTGAATGCCTTCTTAAATGCAAACGAGGAAAGCCACACATAAGTCTCTCAAGACTCCAGATAAGATTTGCAGCTGGCATAAATAAGCAAAATGTCAGCAAGGCCAGAGGAATTGCTCTGTTCCTCCCTCTCCTGCTGCTGCAATCCCTGAACTTGCCCCTATATTTCGGTGCTCCTACAAGGAGTGGAGTACAGCACCAAGCACGTTCTGCAATCCCTCCTCCCTCCCTCCCCAGCCCGCCCTTGCCGTGCTGAGCTCCAGCCCTGGCCCTTCCCCAGGGACACCGGCGTGTCCAGCGGGCTGGAGGGAAAAAGAGCTAGGGAGTGTCTGGCCGGGGCGGGAAGGGAGGCCTGAGTTCCTGTCATTTCCTCTGTGATTATTTCAAGATTTTTTCAGTAAAAGTCTTTACAGGATGGGTTGGGCTGTTTTATCAGAGCCAGATTTTGGCAGACCAGTTTTCAGGGAGGTCCTTTTCACCCTGCAGCCCTCAGCCAGAGCCTGCAGACCTCACCTCTCCAAATCCAGCACGGCCTGGCCCAACTGATGGGCAAATTCAGCCTCGCTGAGGGAGACAGGAGGGACTGCCAACTCTCCCTGCAGTAGAACAGACTTTTGATTTCATTTAAGAAATAACACCTCAACTGGTGACAGGCAGTCCTGATGGTTCAAACACAAATCTCCCAGTAATTTGCTTGACGAGGGTAAGCTTAATCCTTCATAAGCAAGGAGAACACTTGAAACTTTCCAGCAAGACTTTGCTTTCCCAATCTCTCTCTCTTTTTGGCCTCACATTTTAAGCAGAACAACAGCCAGCAAAGTGAGCAGGAAACAACAGCTCCTTCCTGCTGTGCAGCCCTATCCAGCAGGGAGCTTGCTGGCTCTGGGGCTGGGCTTGGGTAAGAGCCAGGGCTGACCAGCATCCCTGTCTGAATCACAGAATCATACAATAGTGTGGGTTGGAAGGGGCCTTTAAAGGTCATCTAGTCCAACCTACTGTCACTCTCCTGTTGCCATTAAACCTAAGTAAAAGACTGGAAGACAGATTATCCCAGCTGAATCCCAGTAAACAGCAGCAGAGCAGTAGCTCTGTGGCAGATGAGATAGATAATGCTTTTTTGTTCAATCATTTCTAAATTCTCTACATTTCACGTGTTCAAAATTTCTAGACATTTTATGTGACACACGACAGAACAGTGTCCAGATGGAGACTGGTGACAAGTGGTGTCCCTCAGGGGTCTGTACTGGGACCAGTGCTAATCAATATCTTCATTAATGACATAGTGAGATTGAGTGCACTGTCAGCAAGTTTGCAGATGACACCAAGCTGAGTGGTGCTGTTGATATGCCTGAGAGATGGGATGGCATCCAGAGGGACCTGGACAAGCTCAAGAAATGGACCCAAGGGAATCTCATAAGGTTCAACAAAGACAAGTGCAGGGTCCTCCATCTGGGTTGGGGCAACCCCCTATACCAATACAGGCTAGGGATGAAGGGATTGAAAGCAGCCCTGTGCAGAAGGACTTGGGGGGACTGATGGGAGAAAAGCTGGACGTGAGCCAGCAATGTGCACTTGCAGCCCAGAGAGCCAATTGTGCCCTCAGCTGCATCAAAAGCAGCATGGCCAGCAGGTTGAGGGAGGTGATTTTCCCCTCTACTGCACTCTGGTGAGACGCCCTCTGTGTCCAGCTGGGTCTCTCAGCACAGGAAAAACACGGACTTGTTGGAGCAGGTCCAGAGGAGGGCCACAAAGATGACTGGAGGGCTGGAGCAGCTCTCCTATGAAGACACACTAAGAGAGTTAGGGTTTTTCAGCCTGGAGAAAAAAAGGCTCCAGGAGAACCTTACTGTGGCCTTCCAGTACCTAAAGGGAGTTTATAAGAAAGATGGGGACAGACTTTTCAGCAGGGCCTGTTGCGATAAAACAATGGATGATGATTTTAAAGTAAAAGAGGGTAGATTTAGACTAGATATAAGTAAGAATTTTTTTACAGTGAGGGTGGTGAAATACTGAAATAGATTGTCCAGAGAAGTTGTGGATGCCCCATCCCTGGAAGTGTTCAAGGCCAGGTTGGATGGGTCTCTGAGCAACCTGGTCTAGTGGAACGTGTCCCTGCCCACAGCAGGGAGTTTGGAACTAGATGACCTTTAAGGTCCCTTCCAACCCAAACCATTCTGTGATTCTATGAGACAGCATCTGTTAGGGGAAGTGAATGTACTGTGACAGGGTCATAGTGCAAAAGAGGTTTTTAACACTTACACTAATTTTAAAGAGCACAGGCATCGAAGTCCCTGTATAAGATATGTATCACATGTCCTGAGTGAAGAGAGCAGAGTTGAGCCACATCCCTTCCCCTTCTCCATGGTCTAGCTTTCGGAGACCAATTGTTACATTATACTGCTTCCCTGGATGCTCTTTATCTTGGCTCTTACAAAGCCCGTGTGAGGGAGCAGTATTGGGCACTTTGGTATTTTCTGGGCTTTCCCCTGTACAAGCGTGTCCTGTTTGAGAGGATGCCAAAACTCCTCCTCCCATTCTGTCCATAATCCACTACCTGAAGGGTCTGGCTCTCTGCCTAGGCAGCTGCAAAGAATTAGCCCAGCTGAGGTTCAGCACACAGGGAAGGAGTGGAGAAAATACTTCTTTTTTGCCATACAGTCCACTCAACCTTCAAGAAACTCTGGAATGAAAAACCATAAGTAAAAGTGTTGAAATTGACTGTAGAGTCAGTGCTCCTTGTGGCAACCTTGATTTGAATCATTTCAAAAGTGCCCTGAGAGGCCTTATTTGTTATTTTTGCCTTGCATCCCATCCTTCGTACCTACAGGTTTTAAGAATTTGTTTAGACTAAAGCATTTTAGAAAATACATTTCCCATTCATCCTCGTATCATTGGTCTTTATCTTTCACAATGCTTCCAAGAGCTGTAACAGTTGAATATTGGCCTTGAGAACTTCTGAAGTGTCCAAACATTCAGGAGTTCTAGAAAAAAGCCAAATTATAAGCCACTCCCTGCTGAAAAGAGAGGTTTTCTAAATAACTTCTATAGTATTATTCTTAAAATCATACCTGAAAAGGACCTCAAAAAGTATCCCAAGCCACCATTTTCCCCAGGATAGGGTCAACAATGCACACCAGATATGTTAGCCTCTTAGCCAGTTCCAGCAAGGATAATTACTTGCTGATGACCAAGTCAGAAAGTATTTCTCCCTGGACAAAGCAGTGGATTATTTATTTCTTGCCCTGATACTGATTATTTTTAGTAGGTCTCACGTTTCAGTTCCAGAGCTGACACGAATTGGTTTGAGGTGAACTGAATTATTACAAAGGGGTTTGATTTCACGTCTGGCAGGACACAATATAAACTGGAAAACTACTTGCAAGTAGAGGGAAATACAACCACTGTTAGTTCTTCCACCATCTTCTTCAATACTGATCAACATGGACACCTCCATCCTCTTGTCAGTCTTGCTCATGCACAAAGCTGCCCCATGGTCTGTCCCTTTCCAACCCAGCATGGCATTAACTCAGGTCATCCTTGGGGTCTTCCCAGGCTAATACCAATACAAACCTGGCTCTGAGGATCATCACCATTATTAACACCCCAGAATAAAAGGAAGGGAAGATGTACCAGATAGTGGACAAGATGGGGAGAACTGCACGTCCTCGTACTGTCACAGGGGAAGTCTTTGTAGTATTATCAGTCCTACTTGCCATTCTACTGGTGAATGCATCCACCCTGACAAAAACAATCTGCAAACAGCAATCAAACCCCTCTCTAGTAGTCTGTCCCTTTACAGGAAATAAACAATGGCACAATTACTCAGTAGCATCTCATAGAAGTCATGCTAATTGCTTTTGCTGAAGCTCCAGCCTTCCTTATCAAACCTGCCAGGCTGAAGTAGCTGAAAGTCTATAAAACAGTAAATAATTAGCTCTGAAAATCTCCTTTTTGCATCTCCTGGTGCCTCTTTTGCCCGCAACAGGGAATAGTTGAGCAGGAACTCGCAGGATTTCTGAGAACTTGTTTGCCCTTTGTGCCACCTTGATGCGCACTTTAAATCAATTTAACACTTCCAAAAAAAATTAAGCATGTAAAAAATATTCAAGAGAGCAGGGGCTGGAGGTGCTGGGGACACCCCTCCAACTGGGCTCCTGCCATAGTGAGAGCGAGGGCTGACATGGCAAGGGCAGCAGTAACCCCAGCACCATTCCTCTGGGGGCAGGTTTTTTTGTAACAACACCTCTGCATACTTACTCTCCTTTGCAGGAAGGTGCCAATGGCTGACATTTGGGCGAGAGGTCCTGTCTGAAGCAAGCATCGCTCTCCAATCCATTGCAGTCACGTCTCGTGAGGGAACACCACAAGACTCTCCTTCCCGAGAAATACCTGCCTTCTCTTGCTCCCCTCTGTGGTTTAATTAAAGCATTTTAGAAATTTCTGCTCAGCAGCTTCACCCTGTAGGAACTCTGTTGGCTCCAAGATTTTGGCTTAGGAGTGTAGCCTGGGCATCAGGGCTTACCCCTCATTTATTTTTACCAGCTCAAACATGCTTTAACCCACAAAACCTCCTTAATGAAGCTGCACTTCTTAGCAAACCCAGCTCTTTCAAGACCATACTGGTACTTTATCGTTCCAATCACCTTGTTTTCTGATAGGGCCCTAGTGCCTGCCTGCAAGCATGTTTGTTTACACAAGACATGCTGGTCCTCAGCAGATTTCTTAGTCCTCACTCAAAACAGCCACTGCAAAAGTACAGCAACAGGAGGCAGATGGGGTTTTGTACCTGGCAAACACTTCATGTGCTTATGTGCACAAATGCAGCCATAGGTACTGCGATCTTTCCCATCCTGCCAACCTGTGTGGGTCAGTAGTGATGGGTTTGTCAATACAGAGTAAAGATGCCTAATGAGTGACCTTCATCAGTCATTGACACCTGGTTCACAGGTTGTCCCCACCAGCAGGGAGACAGGACAGCAAGTCTCTACATGAGGTCCTACTCCTTTGGGAAAGGTTTCCTTCCCTCCCAGAAGCTGATCTGCAGCTGGGGCCTCCGGCAGGAAGCCAGCAGTGCAGGGCAACGCTGATGCATTTGTGTCTTGATACCACTCCTGCAATGGCCACTCTGCTTCCTCACACCTCCCCCTTTGCTACCACATTCTGTGGAAGTTGGGAGCAGCAGACACCCTCCTCCTGTGCAGCAGCAGAGCATCCATGAACACCAAGGAAATCTGAATCCCCTGAGGCAGGAGGAAAGCCAAGGCAGCTGCAGTGCCTGTCCCTCCAAGGTTTCACCTACACTCCACAGCTCCATGTATACAAATTAAAATTAACTTATTAAAGTAAATTAAACTTGTCTGAAACCATCCTCTGGCAGAGAAAGGCCCACACCCTTACTATTGAAGTCGCAGCCTCCAAAGCAGCATGGCTTCACTCAGGCTGCCCACTGGGAAGGGGGCCTGGCATATGCTAGTTCTCAAATCTTTGCTCAAACTCATCTGGAACACCCTCTTTGCCTCAGGCCAAAGCCAGGCTAGGAAACACTGTGCTGGTATAGATGGCTTAGCTCCACTCCACAAAAAAAGCTCCCTGATGGTATTTAGTTTGACACAGGGCATTAGTCTCACCCAAATTTACCTCCCTGCTGGACTTGTGATGGCTACAGAGATGAGGTCTGACTTTGAAATCAGTGGCCCTGTTAATTCACTGCCTTTAACAAAGAGAAAACACTTTTATGGATGTATGTTATTTGTGGATTTCTCAGATCAACCTGGGTCTTAAAAAATCCAATTTAGTCAATCAGTGTGACCAAACCTGCCTTTCCCATCATACTGTACCATCTGGTGCTCTTCACATTTGGGACAAAAGAGGTTTGCAGCTGACCTATAAAGTATGTTATTAACTTACACCTTGTTTTGGCTCTCCAGAAACCAGTCTCTGGGAATGCAGACCTGCCGCAGCAGATCCGAGAATGGCCCATGGTGCCCTGTGTTCCTCCTGGGCTTTGCTCCATTCTTTAGGCAGAGTGACTTCTTTTTCAGAAGAGGGAGTACCAAACCCACAGAAAACAGTTACCCACTAGGAAAGGCTGGTTTTAATTGTGATTAAATAATCCTTTCAAATAAGTTACAAGTATTCTTAGATGGCTCTTCTAGCAAAATCCTCTAAACAAACTACTTCTCTTTTATTTCAAAAGCTAGCACATATGTTCAAACCAGTGAATGCTGAGAAAATAAAATACTTAAGCTTAACAATGGGTTGAATTATTAAATATATTGATAGTTATTTAATCAGTTATTATAAATCTCAAAAGAATTGCTTTAAAAGCCTGGAAAAAAAAAAAGTAGTCAAAGAATGTAAGGGCTGTCTTCACTCTTTTGAGGACTTTAATACTAAAAAGATGCTGCCATATCAGTATTAAACATCCTTTCTGTATGCTAGTGATTACACAGGTATAAAGGTGAAGGGAATTAAGGTCACCAAAAAAGAACAAGTTGTCTCCACACAGCTTTCTGTCCTGTGTGCTAATTGTGCTTTGTATAGGGCTGAGACACTTTGCTGAGAAACTTCTGAGGGAACGTTTTTTAATAAACAAGTTTAATTTTTAATAAGGATGCTAAAAAGTTTGTTAAATGCTGTGGGCAGGCAAAGTGATGGCATGAAATCTGAGGAAAAAAAAATACATACACATATATCCACACCAAATACCCCCTGGTGCTACAGGGGGAGGAGTGATTTTCGGTAGGATTTGGGTAAAACCCTCAATTATTAAAAAAAGCACCAAATGACTAACACTGACTCACTGCCTTGGCATACCTACCTGCAGTAGGCAGGTTTCCTACTGCTATTTATAGTTGTGTTCTGGTCTGGTTATGACATGCTGTCAGTAAAGTGGTTTGAAAAGTGTTAGCCTGGGGTCCAATAGTTCTTTTGTGCTAGTCAGTGTCCTATAAAACATGCTTTTTTAAATTTCCTCCCCATAACTCAAAATTCAGCCACCAGTTTTCCTCCTGCAGTCCTCCATAATCCCTGTAATTTGGCTTGCTAGCACTAGTGGATTCAATTTACGGGTTTCTTTCCTTGTTAGCTGTTGAGTCCTGTCTCTTCCTGGCTGCTTGGCCCAGAAAGGGCCTCTTCCTTATTCTGATTGGGAACAAGAACCCTTGTAGGACACAGAGATTGTCCTGTTTTGTATTGCAAATTCACAACTCAAGAACCAAGTTTCAGAACACTTTGTTTGGAAAGAAAAGCTTTGGCCTGCATTTATAAAAGTGGTCAAGTATTTCAGGAGCTATTTTTGTGACTAATTTTTTTAAAGGAATTAGGTGCTTACACAATTTTTAGGCTCTGTGGCCCTCATCTAACATTAAAGAGCAGCTGGTTTGGCATTATAGGATATCCTATGTTCTTAAGGAGACAATAAAGAGCAATGGTATGTTTTGCTTCATCTTAAAGAGCATAGTAAGGTCTTTTGAGAATTAATTCATTGATTAAAACAGAGATAAATATAGGGAATTATATGTTAAAGTACAATATTATACAGAGAATTTTATCTAAACAGAAGACAGAGAAAGGGCATAAGAGCTGTGCCTAGATTTAGGGGAACTGGATGGTCTGACCTGCATGGTACCTGGCTAAAGCATCTCTCTTTTGGCCAACATGCCTTGGTTTCCTTCCTTGGGGAGCCAGGAGAGAGAGAGGGGGAACATTTAGTGCATACTGTTGTGAGTAAAAAAGTAGAACTAGAAGACAGAAAGTGCTTAGGAGCTCCAGCATGTATCTTGGTATGGCAGGCAAATAAGGAAAAAAACAGTGAAGCGGAAAACAAGCCAGTTGCAAATGGCAAAAAGATTTGGAAGACCAGAGAAGGGTGACACCTTAAGTTAACCTACAAAATAGGTCAATAGGTATTCTTGAGATTTAGGATCCATAACATTGGTGGATGGTTAAGCAGGTAATGGGGATATTTGACATTTTTTAGACAGCATTGAAGAAATGCTGGAGACATAAACCACTCTCCTTCAGAGCCCAGTCCCTCACTAAATGCTCAAAGGTAGAATTCAAGATTATTTGATATTTGTCCTTCAAGGAGCTTCTTAAATCTGCTGAAGCTTATGTTTTTATCTGCACAAAGCCCATCTAGCCATAATCCACCACTGAATGAAAGAAGGCCTATTTGCTCTGGCACAGTAGGGGCAAACAGGATTCATGGATTGATTGATGTAATTAAGCATCATGGCTTCAAATAGGTGCTTTTCTGTGTTTGGGAATCAGTTTCAAGGTCATTTTGCAACTGGAAGTGTCACAGAAGAGAAAGAGCTCAGTCCTATAGCAGGGAAGGCAGTATCTTTCTCTTGGCAGTAGATTAACCAAGGAAATGTTGATACAAGGCAACGACACACTGTCCTCCTAAACATGCAGATGAGTCTACATAATATTTGGATATGGAAAGTGCAGTGCTGTTATCAGGACCCTTTGGTGCCACCATTTTAGAAATTTAGGTCAATCAAGGTCATGTAGCCACGGAGACAAAAGGCCAGGGTAAAATGTATTGACAATAAAATATGTCTAGTAGATTGTGGGCAATTTCAGCTGAGTCACTTGGACAATGATGGAGTAAATCCCAGCATTGTGAAGAGCAATCCCACCTACATATTTTGGAACTATTCCAGTTTGCTTAGCACTTTCCACAAGGCTTTTAGCAGGGATGCCCTTTCACCATTTTGCTACATGACTCTTCTGCTTTTGCAGCTTCAGTCAGTTCCCAGACCATAAATTTTAAGTCTCAGATGTTACATTTATGCTACAGTTTGTTTCTCTGGGTTTTTCCTGCAAGATTTAACAATTACAGTGATATTTAACACCGTAAAAATCTGCAAGTCTTTGGGAGAAATTCAAGTCTTTACAACTTGCTGCACGGAGTCATATTACTTCTATGGTTTATAAACTTTTTTCCTCTAACTCCTTGTTCTACTGCCCAGAGGGCAAAACACTGGGTTAATTTAAAACTTTTGTTTATTGCATGCTAACTGGCATCATTTGAGAATGTCTAGCTATGTGTGTTGCTGGCTGATGAGTTCTGCCATAATTTAGCTCCCTATTGTATATCTCACCTTATTAATCCATGTGTCTTGTTTACATTCCGTTGGAGAACCGTTCTCATGTAAAGCCTTTGTAACTCAATTGTCTGTCAGATGAGATTAATTTGATCCTCATCTTGGAAACAGAACCTCCACATAAATTAGATCTACCTGGATACTAATGAAATTATAACAAATGTTGGTATGTAGTTTCTCTCATTTTCTTTTTAATAATAAATGGCATAGAAAAATAAGCTTTTAGGTAATTACTTTTACTCACAGTTGGTTAGAGTAAGAGAAAGAGCCTAACTTTTTTTTTTTTTTTTTTTTAACAAGCTGTTAGAAATGCAGTTTTGTGTTACAAAACTTGAGGCAGTTCTATCTCACCTAGTCTTTCAGTACCTGAAATGGTTTCTATCTCCTTTCCTATTCAGTATGACAAGAGAAAATTACAGCTGCTTAGTAGACTGTATTTCCATTCTTTGTTGAATTTAAACTCTCCTCAAAGTCTCCTCACTGAACACAGCGTTGTGACAGTGCTATTCCAACAGAAGAGGTGACACAGCACTGAGCAGCTTTGGTGGAGCTCAGACAGCAAACTGACACCTTCATATGAAGTTCCACTAAGCCTCCTCAGTTGCTCTGAAGTACAGAGACACTACATTTTATGATACTACATTTTCCCAGGAATCCTGATACAAGCCCTTTGGTGTTGATAGCACTGAATGCAGGTAAGATCCAACACATTTCACAACCAGGCACTCCTCTCCTGGTTTTCCCTGGAGTCCCTGCAGTTTTCAGTAACCAGAGCAAACAATACACCAGAGGTCATCTTCACTCAGTCTCATGGGTCATGAATTGATGAAGTTGGAGCAGAGCCTTCTAGAGCAAATCTACAGGCTTAGAGCGAGGACCCTTTTCAGCACAGTGGGTAAAAGCACCACTTACCACACCATAGATGGGTGAGGCCATCACCTGCATGCAACCCCTTGTGGATTTATGCTGTAAATCAGATCAGTGCTGGGCTTCTCTGGCTTTAAAGAACATCACCACCCTGCCCCACAAGTGTTCTGGTCTTCAGTGCTGTTTATAGGAAGCTGCTTTAATCCAGCCACTACTATGGTGCCCCATGGCATGGAAATCAGCAAGGAGGGACAGAGAACAAGATAGAAGTCTGTAGGCTGGTATTGCCACCAAAGTTGCCACATCATCACATTGCAGGATGATTTCAGCTCTACCAGATAGTTCCCTGAAGCACCCAAGGCAAGAGACAGTCTGTGATCCACCCCTCCACAAACAGCATAGACATCTTGCTACTCGTACTTTCCCTGTACCCAAAGCTCTGGGGCTGGAGCATCTAACAATTCAGTGTGGGAATGCTTGTGGGGCAAGTTCAGCTTTCCTTTTGCTCCATCTGATGGTATTTTAAAGGATTTGGAAAAGATTTTCCTTCTAATCATATTGAACAGTCCAGGGTGAGGGAAGGGTGCAGAAAATGTAAGAAACAAACAGAAATTTTTCTCATAGGATTTACTTTCATCCTACTTTAAAGTCTCCCTAATAAATAATTCTTGCATCCACACAGTGCTAGGGTATTTCAAAAGGACAAGCTGAATTTTTTCCTTATGCAATAGACACTGAACCTCTTTTTTTGAATATACTTAATCAATGCATGCTGCTATCTTACCATACACATCAATCGGATACTCCCCAAGGTATATACGTCAGAAACAGGAAAGAGTAAAGTCACACAACCAACAAATCACTTTGGGTTTGTGCCTCACTCTGAAGCACATGTTGAAAGTATTACTGTAAGACAGACAATCCTGGGAAGTAAAGCTGCATCCTAAGGGTATGTGACAACAGACTCATTTTTTTATGTCAACATTAAGAGTCTGAACGAATCCAGGCTGAAGTGTTCAGAGGTTTGCTAGACTGGAGCAATCTATCAGGTGAACAAGGCCAAGGCACTTCCATTTATGCAGTTAACCCCATCCTAGAGGGAAGAGATTAACATACCACCTGGCTTCTTTGGATTTAAATAATCCCAAAAGACTTCTTTCACCTTGGTTGGTGAGGGGCCAACACATGAAGACATATACTCACACATCTGGCTGCACAGTGGGATGCTCTTAATTACTCTGCTTCTCCACCCTCTCCTATGCAGAAGAATGTGCACAATGCCAGCCCAGGGACCCACAAACTCCACGTGTTGCTGTATTTATCTTGTTCAGGAGACAGAAAAGTTGACAGCAGATAAAGGCAGATACTCCAGACATTCAAAGATTTCCTGTTCCACATGAAAAGTCAGCTTCCAGGTGTTGACTCCAGACTGCTTCTCCTACATAGCGCTTGCCAACTGGGCTCCTGCTAGCAGGTACCTGTTGGGATGGTAATTTTTTTTTTGTTGTCCATTGCCATATGCAAAGGACTTATAGGAGCACTAGGCTTTTCAAACCAGGCTTAAAAAGAGCTTGTGCAGCCAGAATTGGGCAAAACTTACAGGCGTTAAAGATTTGGCTCAAGTCCCTTCATAACTGAGCCACTCCTTGCAATGCTCAGTTTCTCCAACCAAAGTACTCTTACATAAAATAAAAGGCTAGGATATAAGGTCTACAGAGAGCAAGCAGACCATGGTATCAGTGCTATTTATAAGGCAGATGTCTTGGAAGGAAAAAAGCAGCTTACAACACTATTCTGTCAGAAACATGTGTGTCTTTTTTTCTCCCAGAAGGGTAACTTTCAGTATAAACCTGCACAGTTCAGGAGATATAGACAGTCAGGGTCTTATTTGTGATGCACCTCAAGCTCCAGATAAGATCATGAAAATTACCAGGCTGTGAGTTCTGCAACACTCTGCTTCTTTTTTTTAAATCATTTTCCCAATCTTGAAACTACAGGTCAATTGACTGCTGCCAGACTCACCTTGTGTTATTTCTGAAAGCTTTTCTTTGTAACAAATCACCAGTGAATACCAACCACTGCCTCCTTGAATAGGCCTCACGTATTTCATCCCTGATAAGATAGGATGATTACAAACTCCTACAACTCTCAGGGTTGAGAGAACTAACCTTTATTTACTTCACAGACCCTGACAATTACTGATGCAGTTACACTGGAAAGTTCGTCAGAGGTCTTAATTAGGCTTCTTACAGCTGTGCATCCTCATCCCCGTGAGAGCCATCTGCCCACAGCTCTGCCACCCCAGGCTCTGTGAACATGAGTTTCCATAAGCAAATTAATTCCTGAGCAAGAAAATCTCCAGGTGAAGGTGCTTCCAGGAAAGCAGCACTAGGGACATTCTTCTCTACTGCAGAGCTGAGTCACTTGCCCCAACATGCCAGTGGAGGAGCCGTCTGACTGGAAACTCCCACTCCTTGATGAGATCTAAGGATAATACTCCACCTACCTCGGATGTGAAATTTCTCTGAAGTTCTGCATGGCTCTCTGTATATATAAACCCGCTCTCTTGTAGCCAATACCTTTCTGTTCAAAATTCCTATACCTACCAAAACATTATTCTACAACCAGTTATGCAATCATAACACAGGTCTCCTTCCAGTGCTCTCTTTATAATCCCAAAGGCTGTCAGACAGTGGGAAGCACAAGACATTACACAGGTCTCTGATCAATCACAGGCTGATGAAGACAGGGCAGTGGGCCTGACAGCCTTCACTCAGGCTAAAGGTAACAGCAATTAAGTTCCTTTACAGAGGAAGATGGCTGGACACAGCAGGAGTCACTACCCAAGTACAGCAGGTAGGATATGAATTTGCAACAGAAGGAGGTGCTTGGAGACAACCGGTTACAGGAGCCTTTGTGAAAGAATCAGCAGGCCAGCAGATAGAGTAAGCAGTGCCAGTCTTGATCAGGAAGGAAGCAGAGGCTCTTTGAAACATCAGCTTAACTGAAAACGGAAGGTTGGGCGTGGTCATTAAGAAAAGTACTAATTTTTGTGTGTCCCTGCTACATTCAGAGATACTGCGCCAAAGATGTATGGACTTATCAATGGGCTTTTTCTCGTCCTACAAGAACCTAACTGTCTGGGCCAGGAGGAAGCAGTGTGTGACTGCAAGACACATACACTGGAACACTGCAAACAGTACAGAAAAACAATCCTTCCCTGACGCGTTATCGGGCCTCAAAATCATAGCACAAACTCCTCTACAGATACTCAATAGCCTGTAAAATCAACACAAGTTATTTTCCTAAAATACAGACTGCAGTTGAAAGGGAAATTACTGACTTAATGAAGAAGTTAGTGAAGATTCTACAGATTGTATTATTTGGGAAGTAAGGATAAAATCATACTTGTACCTCCTGATCTTAACATTTATGATCAAAGTAGGCATCCTGTCAAAACAAATATTTTGTTTACTCCTTTAGTTTTTCTTATAGAAAATATGCATTAAAGCGAGTTGATCTGCACGGTGCCTAAGGGGCTGTTTTGCAAAGGATATCAATGGGAGGAGATGCATCCTCTTCCAAGCATGGCATGGGGGAACACTGCTTAAAAGCAGAGGAGTTACTTAGCTTGATATAGTTATTAGAAGTACGTGCCTAATTTGGGAATTCAGTTAACAAAGATGAAATAATAAGATAACAGTTCACAGCTCATAAAAATTTATTGCAACAGGTTTGGGGGGAGGAGGGATTGTTTTGGGGTTTTTTTCTGTTTATCACCTATTAATTACCTTGCTTGTATCTGCTTGCGGATGGCTTTCTGTTGGGTTACTTGCCTTGGAGCTCCATATCTCATTACCTTGCCAGTGCTGCATCCATATTGTTTAGGACTTAACTTGTCCCATGCCCAGCCACACATACCTGTTTCCTTCTGTCTGCACTAGTCTGCAGACACTATACGATCATGGATCTGGCTGTAAAATAACACAACACTGCAAATAAAGAACCCTTTTCAACCAGAGCAGAGTAAGAACCACATGAGCTCCAGAGTCAGTCCCATACTAGTCATGTATGTCCATTTAATGGAAAATGATGGGCAGCAAATGTGGAAACATTAGATGCTACAGATTGTGCATATAAAAAATAATATCCAGGAGAGGAAACAATGCATGGAAGAAATCAGCTTTCCAGATACTGTGTAGCAGCCATACTAAGTGTAAAATATACAAAAGGCATTCTTTTGCACAGCTGGTTTATTTCTAAGACTTCATGTAATTAATTAACATCCTCCACATTCTCTGCACCAAGAAAAGCTTGAGAATTTTTTTTTAATCTTTTAATTTTCTTTTCTCTAACCACTACAAAATAAATTATCAGTGTGCAGTGCCAAAAGGCAGGTTTCTTTTTATCATGAACTTACAAGAGATTATTTGCATGGTAGGGTGAGAGACTATCTTACACATTTCAGCTCTGCTCCTACAACACTTGGAGTGTTTCCTGGACTTCTGTATGTGTATGGCTAGTGTATGTGTATGGCCTGGTGGAACTCTAAGAGCTCTAATTTGCTCATTAATCTTTAATGAATAGTCCAACTTGCTAGAGTACTTTCACAGTAGCAGGCCAAATTCCATCTTGCTTTTTATTTCATTCTAGTGCAAAAATTCTCAGTCACCAGAGGGCATCATTACAGAGAGCTTTATAAGTTTCACATAACTGATGCTGTAAAAAAGCAGATTTTGGAAAAAGTGCCTGCTAATAGTCATGGGAGTCCTTATAGAGACTGTGCCATTCACAGGACAATGGAGTATTTCTGCTTGCCCTTTCCTTAGACTCAGCACGGTGCCACACATACTCTGCATTGCTGCAAATACTTCAAAGAAAAATACTACTGCAAATAGTTTAACTTAATTACAAGCAGATCCAAATCAGAGAATTAGCAACAGAGTAATTAAAAATGTGCGTTTCATCTTCAGCCATCTCTTCCTCTCCCCACCTTCCTCATATATCTTCTTCTTTTAGCTGAATCCATTGTCATAAATCTAAGAGATTATGACAAACTAAAAGAAATTGAAATATTACATACCATATTTCCTTTGACTTTATTTATTTAAGATCTTATTTCCAGTAAACACTTTTTTTTTTTCTTCTCAATTCTGGCTTTCACAATGTGTTTCATCAGCAAAGAAAAATAATTTACGATCCTTTACCCAAAGGGACTTAAAAAATGAGGAGTCAGTCTCCTACTGGTAGCATATAGCCTCCCAGCTCCCAGTAGGGAGTCTGTTCAGCTAATTCCCACACCTCTTCATGAGCTGTTGCTGCCAGACCTGCAGCTACGGTAAGAATAAAGCAGTTCCTTTCCAAACACATGTTTTCAAGGACTTGTATATTTTTGTACAGTATCAGACTTCACATTATGACATCCTTTCCACTGATTATTGATAGATTCATTTGAACTCTATTCATGCTTATCTGTAAAGATAATCTTGCACGCAAGGACAGAATGTGGCAATAGTCAGAGCTCAGAGTTGGCTCCTAGCACGTCTAAGAAAGAATTCCATATGGAATTTAAACAATTCACTTTTTAAAAGACAGGAGTTAACTGCTGCAATACTGAGTAAGGATTTCTGCAAGCCAGCAACTCTGCTACATACGCCCTCTTACCTGCCCCCTCCCTTCTTCCTGTAAATGCAAGATGCTACTTTTCAGGTATGTCATACTTATTATTGCATATTGTAGGGGAAAGCACGTGCACACACCTACTGTGAAACACCAGATGAACAGGATGTGAAGCATCAATTTCGATTCAGCCTTTTACAGTGTGTTTAGGAGTAAATCTGCAAATGATCTCTCACCAGCAGCTACATCAGGCATGACAATGTCAGATTTTCAAACTCTGCGGTTAAGCTGTGCAGGCACAAGGAGCCTTTTGTTGATATTTTAAGGTAGGTAGGGTTCATGAAAGAACAACGACGACCACACACTTTGCTCAAATTATTAATGACAACATTCTGTGCTTGGGAATGGCTGCTTTTGCTAAGGAGATTTGTCTCTGCATTCATTTACATTAGCTATTTCAGCTATGCAAACCACTCAAGTGAAGTCCTGTGCCTTTTGAAGGGCTTCATGCAGTACTTTGCAGAATACCCAACTACTCAGAAAACTTTCCTTCTTCATCTCTGCCTGAAGCCTTTCCCCACCCTCTACAGGAAGAGAAAAAGGAAGGACAAAGACCTCCCAGGGCAAAGGAAAAGTTCTTCCTTCCCCTCTCCCCTCAGTACTCTGCAGATTCCCAAATGGTAGTCTGGACTATTTTTCAAACAGCATCAGGTATTGTCATGAGATGGTCCCTCATACTTAACAAAGCAGTTAACCATTCATGGTAGATGTTCCCCAGAGCAGGCTGAAAACATCTAAGACTGGACCTGCTCTGCTAGAAACAATCCTTACAATGTGATCCCCCAAAACTGCTTGTGCTCAAATGTGTTTTCAGCCCCAGACCCTGAAAAATTCTGCTTGTGGGCTAAAGGAATTTCTAGTCTTTACTGGATCAAATTCAAGTATGCCATCAGGTACAAGCAAATAACTTTCAGTAACTTCAAAATATGTACAAACCCTTTATTTGATCCATTTTGTTGTATCCACACTGTTGCTGTGATAGTTGGTACCTCCCATTAAATTTACATAGCAACATTAATTCTGTGCATTTCTACAGCATTTTCTTTTTTCTTGAAAACACTTCATAGCCATTACTTGCCCTCTATAGACACATCACCCTGTGGCATTTCTGTGACCTGCTAGAGAGAACACAGAAAAGTACTAAAAAATGTAGTCACATTGCCAAATTCATACCATTATTGGCAGAGTAATAAATCTGTACAAAGCTTCACTGATAAGTAAGTAGTAAAAACTATAATAAGGAATAGAATTAATAAACAGATCAACATGATACACTTTATAAGAGCCTAGATGTTTGTTGGGTTTGGTTGTTGTTTTTTTTTTGGTAAATGGAAAATCTGTATCAAGCACTGTAAGACTTCTCAGAAGGGCTCTGCTTTCAACCATGCTCCTCAACAAGACTTTTAAGACAACCAAACAGCCATGGCTCAGGAGGGAAGGTCCTTCCAGGGGCAAACCATGGACCAAATCCATCAGTGCAAGAAGGATGCTGTGAGTGCATAAGTTTATTATTAGCTCAATGGAGAACAGGAAAAATCTTGGAAATTAGGTCTGTCAAGGTTTGTTAAATGCACAAACGCCATATTCAGCTTAGGATGTGAAAATTGTTGGAGGCTGGGACAGCAGCAAAGGAAGAAGCATTTATATCTGCTTTCTTCTTAGGCTTTTATCAAGGCACACACCTACAGTGTCTGCTGGAGTCAGGATCGGTATCAGCCAGATGGATCTTGGCCAGGCCCCGTATGGCCATTCTTCTTTTACATTCCAGCTACTGCTCTATAGTAGTAATCCTCAGGACTTTTCAGGCAGAGAGGTACCTTAATAGAAACCACTATTTTGCTCGAAATGTCACACAATGACAGGCAGCCCAGTCTAAAACCACTCTGAGTCAATAAGCCTGAAATAAGTTACACTTTTAATCCTTGAAGAGCTAGGAAGACAGAAAAGTGCTGGCAAGGCACGTTATGCTTACCTGTGTTTCCAGATCTTAGGAGTATCAGTAAGTTTAGGACTTTGCATCAGGCCAGAAAAAAGGTAATATTTGTGTCCTTTGAACAACTCTGAGTCCCACATATCAAAAAAAGTGAAATTTATTTCTTTAGGCAGCAAGCCACTGAAGACTTGTGTTTTCAGGTGAGTCATAGCTATTTAGTTAATTTTGTAAATCAATGTACCTCTTTTACTCTGGGTTCTGTGCTTCTGCTTATGGTCGGGTATCTAGAGAAATGAGTATTTTCAGGCATTTGCAGTGAGCAATCTGAAGAAAAGTATTTAACTAGACCCATAGTTGACTTCAAGGGAGACGCAGCACGTTTTCCTGATATTACTGCAGCCCAAGGAGGTGAACCATTATAAACATACAGTATAACCCAAACACACACACACACAAATCTAAACTTGCATATTATTAACAGTCATTGAAGTCTAAAATTCAACTTCAAATCTAGCCCACCAAAGAAATTTAGTATTTAATGAACACTGCTACTTTTGTGTGAATCCAAAGATTTTATTTTTGTCTTTTGGAAGATGTCTAGTTTTTTCCACTCAAAGCTTCATTTTGAATGGTCATACTGTACAGCTGGAGTGAAGTTTGTGGACCCATCAGCAAGTAACTCCTACACATCAGAGTTGCACTGGATCACGATGTAGGTGCCCAAGCACACTCCAGTCTCCCCCAGACTAAAACAGAGGCCTCTGCTCCTGGGAAGCTGCTTGCCTTGCAATGCTACCGGAGAAACGGCACAAGAGGGCGCCTGATGCCTCCAAACGTCTGAAGCCTTGACTTTACATACGTTCTTTTCTGCAATAGTAGGTTGTATTTCCTAATGATTGCAGTAAGGGGACACGACAAAGCCCTGAGCAATACCATAGCTGTATATGGTTTAGCATCAGTTTTGCTACCCTACTGAAAGCATTTAAGAATATTTTCATAATCTACTACATAATGACTGGATTCTCTGTTAACAATTTTATGTTTTCTAAATAAAAGTCTGTACTAGTTTTTGTGGGAGGAAAAATCCTGCTGTATGTGAGATCTAAATGGTAGGAAGCAGGAGAAACGGATCCGGACAGTAAGACAAAAGCCAAAAAGGTTAAATAATTGTATGTCTAATTTAGTCTGGCAATCACCCAAACCGTGGACTTTGGCAGATTGCTTGTTGGTTATAACAGAAGCCACTTCCTCTGCAGCAACAGGCATATCAACACCATTGTCTGCTTCCTGGGGATGGGCTTGGGGTGTTTCAGTGCTCTGGGTGGGAGCTCCAAGCTGCGCAATGTTCTTACATGGAGTCGAGTGACTGAAAAACACAAAGCTACAAACCCCCACCAGTGCCCCCGTGGGGAATTCTCCCATGCATATCTAGCTAAGAAATGAATCGGGGTATTTTTCTCCCTGCCCTGGCTCCGGGCACTCAGACAGCTCCACTGAGTAGAGAGGAGGAAGGCTCTGCCCATGGCTCCTCTACAGCTGCAGATGACTCATGCTTGGAAGAGCCCCTTTGAGCCACATTTCAGTTTTCCCAAGTTCATTTTTAACACACTGATTTCTATCACTTTAAAGTTCCCCACATAATTGCTGCTTGCACAGCAGAGACTGGCCTGGTGCATCAGGGACAGACCCCACGAACCAGCAGGCCCAGGCTGCTCCCCAGGGGTGAGGGGCTGCCTGCTCCCTCTTGGCAGCCACACTCCTCCTTCTCCTGCAGCAACATTCCCAAGGAGAAACTGCTCCATCCATGCTGCCTTCTTGGGACAGGTAGAAACAGAGAAACAAACCCTGCTGCTCTCCTGGTCCATGAAAGGAACACTGGGCAGATAAGACTTTCCCAGTGCTTTCCTCCCACGACCAGGACTGTCTGGCCAAAGGAGTAGGGATATGTTTGAAGCTCCCATTCCTGTTTTCCACTGCTTTGTTTGCTTTAGGGATAAGCATCTTCCCTACCCTTGCTTTCTCTACAGCTCCATGCAGGGCTATGGAGGCACACACAGAGTTATGGTGGCTACAGGGGTTCACCCACATTAGGTCAAGACAGACAAGCCTGTAAGTAACTTCTTATGAAAGATGGCATGAGGAAGGCACTTCTACTACCTCTTCCTCCTGCTCTGCTTCCCACTGCATGTAGAGGAGGCTCAAAAGAGGGACTTTCCATTTGGATTTCAGCCATCAGAGCAGAAGCAAAGTCTTCTTGGAGGGGCACAAGAAAGCCTCTCTTGTAGGGGTTTGGGCAGACCACGACACCACGTCCCCCTACAGTGGTGTGCAAGAATGACATCATTACACCAATACATGAGACAGGAAGTGCAACCAAGCAGAAAAACCACTGAAAGTATCTGTGAAGTGCTGCCAAGAACACTAACGATGGCAGTAAACAGAAAATGAGAAAAGAGGTTTGGTTCATCTAACTTCTTCCAGCTTTAGTCATCTCTAGTGCCACTTGTAACAGTAACAGTAGATAGTAAAAAAAATAGGTCCTTGGAAAGACACTGATCAGGGCCATTTTTTTCTCCAGGTGATGGTGACTCTCTCATGCCTTATCCCAGTCCTCAAATTAAATTCAGTACTTTGACACTAGCCCAATGAACCAGATGAACTGGCTGGGATTTTTACACCACCACCCCCCTTTTTTTTTTTTAAATTATACTAGTGCGTTACCAACAATCTTGGTAAGCCATTCTTGCATTTGTCTTCTAACTATGTGGATTCCTTTGTTTTCCAGAAAATTGCACTGAGGTCTGCAGTCTCCTTCAGCATAGCTCACTTGTTTAATTGCAGCTGCTCAAGCCTGAGCCGGGGCTTCTTTGCAGTCCCCCAAGAGTCACGTATTTCATCTTGTATTGAGTGTAAACATACAGGGTCACCTGAGCCACACCTGATCTGTTAGACTTCTTTCCATCAGTCCTAGAGATGTCTAAGCAGATCCTAGAAGCTCACAGACAGCCGAATTTGTGTCCCCTACCTGCCTTTGCGTTGAGCAGCTGACAGAGTGGCAGCACCCAGGAGCAGGGTGGCACTCGGCAGCGGGGAAGCAAAACCGTCAACAACCACAGCTTTCCAGAGTTACAAATGTGCATATAACTTACAGATAGGACCTCACAAAACCACAAAGCCAATCTGATTGCTGACTGCTGCCAAAACAGGTTTCCCCTCCTGCTTTCCTTGCACTGACGTTTATTTGACTCTGTAACCAGCCATCCACAGAGCTACACTCACATCAATCGCCCACTGCAAGAAAAGTGAGGTTTCTTCTGCTGATCCAGCTCACTGCAAGTTCACCTGCCTGACAGTGCTGGTATGCAGGTGGACTGGCTGGGGAGGGAAGGAAGCTCACAAATCCTTTGATTTACGATACTGAATCTGTACAGCATAATACAAAATACTGCAGCCTTAGCAATGTATCATTCCCCTCAAAAGCCTGTTCATAAACTGCCTGTTTGTACAAACATAAATGATCCTACGCACAAACTACTAAATGAAATACTGTTACTCACATGACATTTTCAGTTCCCTGCTGTTGTATTTGTAACATCTACCTAACATTTAGAAAATACAGTAAATATGTCGTTACTTCTCCTCATAATTCAGCATCAGATCTTATAAACCTGTAGGTATTAAAAATATAATTAACCTCCTTTACCTTCAGGAAATTTTATTTAACAATCCTGTTTAACTATTATACAGTTGAAATATAATAAAAATATCAATGGATATGTAGCAAATGACAGATTAATTCAGCCCCAGCTTTTACATGGGCTTCTCTACAAAATAAACCCTGAAATCAAAGACCTTCCAAAAAAATCCCAACCTTAAACAGGATTAAGCAGTCTGCTATCAAATTAAGTCAGCCTGCTTTCTCTCATTTATACCCTCCTATAGATGAGGGCAGAGAATCTGACCCTCTAGAAACAAAAGCTGTGTACAGCTGTGACAATGACATTACTGAATGCAGTCACCTGTGGTGTGAGCTACAGTCCCCAAATCTACCTCCCTTAATTCTATAAGTGTGCTCCCCATTGTACAGGCTTTCAAAAGAAACCAAACAACAAGAGAAAGAATAGCGACTCCTGATTTAGAAGCCACAGTGAATAATTCTTTGCTTCGGTTACAATGGGGGGTACACGAATGAATGAATTAGCTGCTTTTGACAGTGGCAGGAACTGGGTTGCCTTGCCTGTTTCCCAGGGCTGTTCTACTTCTTTGCAGCAGGTGCAGAAACAAAAAATGAGAATTTCTTACATACGTTTCTTCAGAAAACTGAAAATTCTCAGTGCTGCTATTGAGTCAAGGCTCCACAATTACAAGAAGTTTAACTGTTTCTGTTCAGAGCCAGCTCTAAAAAAGGTAAAGTCAAAAATGTAAGGCTGTGCTGTCCAAAGGCAGAGTGCAGTCTTCCATTCTGTAGAGATCTCTTATCACATTCCTCACCAATACCAGTAGCACATCAACAATGGGACAAAACACAGGGTATGTCTGGAACAGTCACCTAAAGGAATTTATGAATTCCTGTTATTTAAAGGACAATATTCACAATTGCTGCTTTTTCCCTGGAATACAAGCCTCCATGCTGTGGTACATAGCAGCACCTCCAGGAAGCCAAGCCAAGGCCATTGGCTCCTGAAGCCTCACTACTGGTGTCAGGAGCCTTCCAGTATGCAAAGGAGGCCTACAGAACACTGGAGAAGGACTTGCTACAAGGGCAAGGGGGAATGGCTTTAAACTGAAAGAGGGCAAGTTTCAATTACCTCTTAAAAAGAAATTTTTTATTGTGAGGGTGGTGAGACATTGGAACAGGTTACCCCCAGGGAAGCTGCAGATATTTCTTCCTGGATATTCCATGCTAGAAAGTGTTCAAGCCCAGGCTGGATGAGGCCCTGAGCAACCTGGTCTAGTGAAAGGTGTCCCTGCCAATGGAACTAGATGATCTTTAAGATTCCTTCCAATCCAAATCATTCTATGATAAGGGGAACACTACTGACTGAACCATTCCCCTGATGACTAGCATCCACTGGAAAGGTAGAAGAACAACATCTATTTGAGACATGTTTTTTAAAAATACGAAAAAGAACTACAGTGAAAGGAACCCAGGTTAGAAGGCTTTGTGCCCTGATATCCCACATAGCATAATCCTGTGGAGCAGCAATGACAGTTTGAGTTATTGAGGCCAGGACTAGATGCAGGGAGCAGGTCTGGAAATGTTCCCTGCTGAGACCAATACAATTTAGTCTCAACAAAGAACTTGAAAGTACTCCAAATGCAGACTGAACCTATCCCAGATTGTGTACTTTCAACAAAACAGCCTGAATAGAACCATGAAATCACAGAAATACACTACTAGCCACCAGTTTACCTGTGTGCTCATAGAAGCACAAAGGTTTTTACCTTCAAGCAGCTACTTAGCCTTGAATACAATTCAAAAAAGCACTGAGCCACTTTAGCAATACTGTACAATTAATGACTGATACAGCTGTACATTCACTGCGGATTTTTGGCAGCTACAGCCACATCATGAGACTGGTCATTTATTGTTACATACAGACACTGAAGAGACACAGAAAGGACTATTTTCCCTTAACTTGTAATTGGGTGTGTCCTTCCAAAAACTCCGCAAAGGCGGGCTTCATTGTGCCAACCAGGAGGAGACTATCCCCAAAATATGGAGGTGCCCTAAATGGTCTCTCACTCTTGGGGTCACTAAGAGGAGAATTCGTTCCTGGTGAGGGAATGAGGCTGCCGTGCCAGGATCCAGCACACAGGAGCTCTGCATGAAAAACCAAATCTCGTCCAGAGGGAACTTCTGTTTACTTGAATGCCTTCCCTATAATCCCATTTTATGGGCCACATGTTTTGGGAATGCTGCACAGTCAGGAGACTGGCAGAGACTAAAGGGAGGTGATTCCTTTCAGAGGACTGCAGAAAAGCAGGACACAGCCTCACTCTCATGGAAGCCTTCTGCTTAGCTACATTTGTATTATCATAACAAATGTTTTGGTCTTAAACGGGTACTGAACTCTAGGAAAAATACAAGTTGTTGTTTTTTTACAGTAAGAAAACCGTAATATGAGGATTTTAAAATTCACATTGAAACATTTCTCCTGTTTGAAAATCAAAAATGAAGAATGAAATACAGCACCTCAGCTTTCTAAAAACTAAGCTCCAGGATGGTAATGGAGGTTAAATTAAAAAAAAAAAAAAAAGTGAACAGATTTTACCACTTTTTGCTTGATAACTCCTTTCTTTAAGGATAGGTCCATTAACTTGCAAATGGAATAACACACAACTGAGCAATAAACATGGGTAGAGATTCAGAAACACTAATCATTATCTCTTTGGAGGGGTATTAGTTCTAGATACCCCACATTCTCTCCTTTGCAGTTCATGACTGAGCAGTGGTGAAGCAATGTTGAGGAGAATTCACCATGCCTGAAGCAAAATGCATACTCTGTAACTCCTTCCCCAAGACAGTAAATACTGGCATGGCTGCATACAAACAACTTTCAGGCTGAAAGTATGTCAATTATCAATTGACTGACATAGCTAATAAAACATTCTCAGCTACTTTTACCAACACAAAACCTTTGTTCTCTATTCAGGGAGCCTAACGTTTTAATCCCAGCCCCCCAGCCTTTCGGTAAGGGCCCAGTGCTCAGTACCTGGCAGGACCAAGCACTTGTTAAGCTGCTGTGGTTCCTTTGCATTAGTATTTTCCATACAGTACTTCGAAACAGAAAGCAGGCAGAAAATACAGTAACTTATAATCCTGAAGAACAATGGGCATGTCTGTGAGCTAGTTTTCTACACAGGATGTGGGGTGGGCCTTCTTGAGCTTGTGTAATCTGTCTGGAAGTCCAAAAACCACACTACGAAAACATGCTTTTCCTTTAACAAACAGTCACACACACACACAGAGTCTAACACTAGTTTATACATCTGTCATTCACCATTAAGGAAAATTTTCATTAAAAAATGCTTGAAAAAAATCATATTATGCCAAATTACATCCACAGACTCTATCTAACTAAAATAAATAGCCCTTTTTAACGCAGCAAGAACTCTATTTAGGGATGGAAGATTCACTTATTTAAAATGAAGTGAGAAGTTGCACCTCTGGTACTGCTTCAGGTGCCAGTTCATGTCCTAGGATCACTAGAGCCCATAGAAGAAAACACAAAGGCACTGGAAACATTTTAATGGAATGTGCTGGGAAGGATTACCCTATGAAGGGGTTTTTCCAGATACACTAAGACATTAGGTTTAACAACTTCAGGTAGCCCTTTGCTTGTTTCAGACACTGCTAAGATCAACTCTGTCCCTTTCCTCCAAACAGCACCAGAGGAAGGTCCACTAAAAGAAACTGTTTGCTGTACAAGGACTGGACTAAGAACATCAGAGGTTAAAAGCTGAGAGAGAAATGCTGTCCTTCAGAGCTCTCCTTTAGCACTGCAGGGTAAAAAGACAGCAAACCTGAAATAACGTGAAAAAAGAGCATACGGGAGTAATGCACTGTTTCACACTATTCCATATTCAGAAAGCCTAGCGCCCAACCGGAGTTGATCTTCCTGAAAATTGGACTATCATCACTTCCCCCCAATCCCTTTCCTGTTTGCCTCTTGAAGCTGCAAGACCTGGTTTATCAAGAACAATTACTGAAGAACTAGAGTTCATATGAATTCTCTTGAAGTTTTTCTTCACAGTAAATGTGCCTATCTTGTATTTGACACTGGAACTCAGTACTGTAACAAACTGTTAGGAATACTTTCCTTCTAGGAAAAAAACAGCTGTATGAAGCAAATAGGTATGTCAAAATATTATGTATCAATTTACTACAGCAACTTCCAGGTTTACATATTTTTAATTCCTAGTGAAACTAAATAGTATTTAGAAGCTCTATCATATTTCCAGTGCTCAAAGTTTTACTGAGTTAGTATTTTTGAAGCTACAGCAATGGTTTTTCTTTCTTTCTGTGGGAAATCAGAAAGAATAGGAATTAAGACCGAGCAACCAGGGAAAAAAAACCAGAGAACATGAATACTCCAGCATACTGAAATTTATTTTTGCACACTATCAGGTTTCAAATGACTAGAAAACATCAAGAAATCTTTCCCCCGCTTTCATATGTTAATTGACATTAGCATATTATGTTCATTTAGGCAAGTTACAAAGGAATAAATCCTCAGCAATGTTAGACACAGGAGTTCCTACCACACCCTATGATATTTTGACAATTACCACACAATTTGAGTCAGAAACTATTACATTCTGCACAGAACTGTTTGGCTTCTGTCTTCATCTCCAGCAAGTTCCTGCCTGAGAGGATGCACTATGCAAAAACAGCTCCTGCAGCCATGCAAGGAAATCCCAAACCCCAGCAGGAAGCAACGTCTCTGTGATTCAACATGTTGAGTCTTTTCCTCTGAGAAACCAGCGTAAAAAGCCCAGCATTAACTGCACTGAAAAAAATCCTTATCCTGTCTGCAACACAGATCCTGGAAACCACTGAAGTTTTGGGTGACTGAGCCTGCCTCCCTCCTCGGACTTCAACGCGTATTCCTTTATTGTACTTTCACCTATGGTAGTTTAAGGGAGAAAGGAGAAAGACTTGTTAAACGTTGCAAAACAACTGCACTTCACCTCCATCAGCTGTGCAAGAACAGAGGAAAAAGCTTTTCTGTCTGGATTAACTAGTTTTGATCCTTTCACTTGGAAAAAACCCCAAACCACTCCACAAAAACATAATATGATTATACCATTGTCTGTCACTGCAGTGGAAGTAAAGCAACATATCTCAGCAAAGGCTTCCCGTGTGCTGAGGTGAACTGCTGTAAGAAGACTGCACATTACAGTAACTGCACAGAAGGAAGGTACAAGCCATTTTCCAGGCAAAATAACAATGAAAATTACCAAAGAGTTTTGTTAACATCACAAGCCACATAACAGAATTAAATTCCATTCTGCTCCCTGCCGTTTCCATCTGGCTTTAATTTGCTAGAGAAGATCGAAGCCTGTATCCAAAAAACAGACTTGAGTTGTAAACATTGGTCTCTGCCAGCATTACTAGTAACTCATGAGGTACTGGAGTTACCACGGAAAGGCAAGGGGGGTGGCAGAAAAAGGTCTATGAAAGCAGGACTTGCTCTGTCATTAAGCTCATTGTTTTTATTGCATTATTTTAATCCATGAAATGAAAGTGAAAAGTGTTTGATGCTCAGAACACACACACTTGCAGAAAATCCAGTTCTACTCATCTTCGTTATGTTTTGTAACACCATGAAATCAAGCAGGAAAAAGTTAAGAAATGTCAGAACAGACTGTCTGGGCCACTGGACCCCCCTGTTTTATAAAGTTTATAATTACATGCTGCATATTGTTGCCTAATTTATTTCTTGTCGTGTTATCAGTAAAAGATCCCCGCTTCACTTCTTGCAGAAATAGTTTTGTTAAACTGTGACAAACTGAGACTACAGCTAACAGCATCTCATGGTAATATTTAATGCCTTTAATGAGACTTTGCCCCGTCTCTGCCTTAGACTTCCTATGTAACAGAATTCCTCAATCCAAGAGTTTCTAGTTGCCTGATGTGCTTTGGAAAATCCACTTACATGATTTAAAGAGTAGCAAAAAAAAGGAGGAAGAGATGTTTCTGCAGCAGTATGGGCCTGGATGTACTCTGTTTCACACCATACAAAATCTCTGCCTGTATTTTGACTAATCTTAGATCCACTCCGAGCCCCAACTCTAAAGTTATATTCAAGGGTAGGAAAAAGTGATCTCCCTGTTAATCAGATCACTCCCTTGTTCACAGCATACTCCTACAAATGATAAACAGCTGAAGCAATAGAGCACTACGCTATGGTGTTGGAACAACAGCCCTTAGGACTGGTGAAGAGCACTCAGAGAGAACACCTCAAGCCACGACTGCCCCTCACCCCCACAATGGGCCCCCACATACCAATTCCTAGTTGAGGCACATTACAAAGCTGGCAGTGTTTCAACATTGAGTTGAACTCGTTCAGTCACCCTTATCAACACGGCCCTACCGCTAATCACTTTTCACTGAGTTGGGTTACTACCCAACTAGTTATATTCTTTCTTCCAACCAGCCCAAACAGCCCCATGACTCCTCCAGTCCACAGGCCAAGCTAACAACTCCACCAGCTGTCTCAGTGCTTTCTGTTCATCCCATGATTCCAGATCCAGCAGACTGCTCCAGTGATTCCTTGATGACAGGTGTCATTAGCTGACAGACATCAAGTTTCAGCAGGTTTCTCACGTAAGGCTTCCTGTTCTTCTGCTGTTGCTAAAGATGGCTCCCTTCACTACAGGCCTGGATAAGCTCACCATGTTATTTGCTTGATATCCTCTTACCTCAACAACTGCCTTGTCCCCTTCCTTTAGCTTTCAGTGTGGCCTTCATACCTAGAAGTCCTTAATTTCATCTTAATGCACTCCCTTTAGCCTTATTACGCGTGTGTATATCTCTCTCTCTCTCTCTCTCAATTTACACATATATCAACCTACTACTTGCATCCTAATATTTTGATCTTTAAACAATATCAAAAAGCTTTAACCAAGTGGTTTCTTCTTCTTTTCTACTCAGATGTTGGTGTAATTATAAGTAATTACCAGTAATACATGGTCATACACAGCTCAGAGCAGTCCAGGGTGACCACTATATGAAGAATTCATCCAAGTCTTCTAAATTTAGCTAATGTTATTCTCAGCCTGCAAGGGACATGTGAACAGGCTACATTATCCATGGCTAAATGACATCTGTTTCACGTGTCTAAGGCGTGTATAACCAGACCAGCATCAGGAATTGTGAAAGGCTTATTGTGAAACACAAGCTTCTTAAACCACACCCATCAAAACCCCCCACCCACCACATGGATATACTCTTTTCCCATGAAAGGTTCATAACTCAGACAAGTTTTTTGGTGAGTTCCCAAATAAGCAGTAAAAGACTTTATTCTGAAGCATAAAACCAAGAACTGGAGCATGATCCCCCTTGGAGCCCCAATTTTACCACCTACAACTCTATCAAGAACAACAGGAGGTGCTCTGTTTACGTTTGGACCCTTCCATACCCACAAAGGACTTGTCTGCAGTTTGCAGGTTCCATGGGCTGAAGGGAAAGTATGTTGACTTAAGCCCCTGTCCTTCATGTGATTCACCACTTCAGCTTATGTTTATATTGTGCTTAATAACAAGGCCTCCTTTTTATCTTTTGATAAAGGCACTCCTATCAACATTTGACTAGCTTAGTGTTCACACGGTTTAGTTTATTACCTAACTGTAAGAAAATGAGAATCTCCTGGATGGAGCTGCAGTGCAAACTGCACAAATCTATAGAACTATGATGAAGAAGCTTAACTAGCTGCAAAATAACTGATTTTCATCTGCAAGTAAAAAATACATTTGAGGCCAAATGGAATTGTTTAACTTTCTCACTAGTCAAGTGACCACACGGCTATGTTTTTTTAACTGAATGAGCATGATTCAGACATCAGGGAATTAAGGTCTGACTGCCTGTGCCTAAGTAGTGATGCAAGAGGTTGCAAGTCTTTCTGTAAGTAGACACTCCATTTTTTCCGGAGTTCAAGATTTTGAAAATTGTTTTCTCAGTTGCTATCCTCTCAGACATAGCTAGTTTTCCATGGCAGTTAATACCAGCATGAAATTTTTGCTTCAGCAGGATGAATCACAGTAAGAAGTAGATTTGTTCAGTTTCTAAAGTCTTGATTTTAAACGAAACAAAACCCCAGACCAAACTGCAAACCAATATCCCTGAAGAGAGTACAACCATCATCACTAAGTAAGTGGAAAATACGCAGAAGACCGGAGAAAAACACAGTTCTACACAGTAGTGACATTTCTGTGTAGCTGCTGGAGGAGCACACTAGGACAAGCCTGCTGTTCCATATCCTGCCTCCACACATGGGGACACTTCTGCATGCCAAAGCTAGTATTTAACTGTTTCTTGCCTGTGTGATTCTAGGCCTGTTCTGCACATGCTTCACAGTGCCAAGAAGCTTCATACTTCTAGGGGGATTGCTGCAGACTGATTTTTGTCACGAAGAGTGATTATTTTTACTAAGGGTAAGTCAAATCAATTGCAAACATGAGATACACACAAGAGACCCAGACACTTTTCCTCCCAAAGTTAACACCTGTGTACTGCTGCCAATACTCATGCAACAAGAAAAGAAATAATTGTGTTGTCTTACACAATTTTTACAGTACCAGTAACCAGGACCATATGCATTTTTTGCCTCTGCCCCTTAAGAGAAAATCCAAGGCACTACTATGAATTTCTTTATGCCTCTATGGATTAAGATAACAAAAAACCCTGAACTGTCAAGTGAAGCAGGTTGGTATAGCTCAAACTAGGTGGGTGCTGTTACAAGTTATCATATTCCTTTGTATGCATCAACATGTACAATTAGGAGTAATCTGTAGCTATGTACATGAGAAGTAGCAGTTGATGTGAAGACATTAATGGTCGTTACCTAAATGCATCAATGCTATAATGACTAAGAAGCACTGGAATATTCAGTTTCACTGATTTCTCATGTTAGTCATGGCTGTGTACAGCATCAAAGTTCCCATAACAGCAACTGGAGTTGCTGGAGACTGATTCTAGTTACAAGCTTTAGTAGCCATGTTTTGGGGACTGTTCATACCAGAACTATCAAATAAGCTGCAGCTTGTTTCAGTTTGATGCCTTTGTGTTGTTTCAAAAGGAAGAATATTGTCAAAGTGTTGCAATGTAACTGCCGTAGCTGTGCTCCCCCCTCCACAAAGGGAGTCAGGAAATGTACTGATATTGTTCAATTGGAACTGATAAACCAGCTCAGGGGTTGTTACTCTTCTTCTCATCTAAGGTACCCCAGGTTCCTGGGGGAGGGGAAGACAGGAAACAAGCACTCTTCCTGCTCCCCCAACCTAAAAATAACTGAGACAGTCTTGCTGCAACATTTAAGCGCAAGCACTCAATAAAGCCTGAAATATTTATACTCTGGTCAAGCAGTCACAGAACTCTTGGGTTTTGCCCACTATTTTTTTTTTTATCATTATCCAAACAGATCAGGAGATTGTGGCAGGAAAGTTTACTTTTCTGAGGGTAGACATGAGCCTGTTGCCAACTGTGTTCTTAAACTATAGTTCTCTTCCTGCCGGTCAGTTAAGCTGTCACTACAAGCTACAAGCCTATTCTGACTCGTGAGCTTGAGCACCAACTTCCCCCTTTGAGCACCTCTTGCTCTCTCTTGAAAAATCTGCAGGTTTAGCAGAGTCTCTCTTTCACATTAGAAAACAAAGGAAACAAGCACCTCTGTAACAATATTCTGGAGAAAACCCGAAGTTAAACAGTGAGCAAATAGCTAGGGAAAAAAAAAGAAAAAAATCACATACATTACAAAATAGAAATGATTACATACAGTCAGCTGCTACCAAATGGATTTTCCATGACAGTATAAAAATCAGACCGCAATAAATCATGTTCTTTCTACTACCATCTATAAACACTAAAGTTAAATTCCCAATAATTGAGAGTTGTAAAACACAAGACTGATTATGCTACTCAGACAGACTTAAGTGGTACAGAGCATTGGCAGAACTTTGGAGGCATGCATGCTCATAGGCTTCCTTACTCCAGTTTCTCCTGCATTTAAAAGGTTACTGATGTTCTGGCTGCAACTTCCCTTTCAGAAAGCTACAAAAGGAGATTGGGCACAAACACACAGTTCCAAAACAGGATTCAAAGCAAAAGGTATATCTAATTAAAGATAAGCACCATCCTATTCTGTGCCGCTGATTCTTCAGCAATCTTCCTCATTCTTCAGCCACTTTCCATCACTTCTCACAATTTATCTACTGTATAGAAAACCTACAAGCTGATTCTGGCAGTCTGTTTGGCAGGTGAAAATTCAGGCATAAAATTGTAATTCTTTGAGCTAGCCTCCAATCCAGTCATTTTCTTTTAATGTCTGGAAGTAACACAGAATCTTACTTGTACAATAGCAAAACTATCTTAAGTTTTTAAAGAAAGAGTCCTTAAGTTTGAGAATAAGAAAGTTTAAATAAACCTTACATGCTGTATTGCTAGCTCATACATATTACCAGCTGAGCATGATATACCATAAAGTATACCTAGTTGTACCCATGCAGAAAGCTGGGGAAGGAGACAATCATGGAATTTATTTGCACATAAAGATGTCTCCCAGTCACCCTCCCGAACCCTGAGACTCCAATGCTTACTCAAATTTCACATATGGGCAGGAAACCAAAGTATACCACATGGCCAGAAATCCGTAACAGTTCAGACGTGAGTTCCCAATAGGAAGGAAGTTATAGTTAAATACAAGTCCAATCTGTGTTTCCCTCCACGAGCTCCAGAAGATGAATGGAAAAAAGCTAGGCTTTCCTGTTGCACAACAGCTAGGAATCATGTGATGGAGGATGCAGCATAACTGCTTGAAATAGGGATGTTACTCACATGCAGATCCCACCTAAACCAGTCTTTCAGAATTCCATAGTTGCAGACAATGCCTCTGTTTTCATAATTTCTGTGATCAGCAGATCACAGACATACATACCCCTGAGCTACTTAAAAGTTGTACAATGTTCAAGAACTACAGGTTAGGCCTGCTTCTTTTCCAACCAAGACAGCCAGATTGTAGTTAGGTTTCCTTCTTACAGCCCACCCTTTTGCTGCAGCTAGCTCTATTGATGATGCACACAAAATCAGAATTTTTTCAGTCCCATTTTTTTAAACACTAAGTGAACAATAGCTTAGAAAACCCACACATGTTGATGAGAATGCTTTTCTAGCAACTGTTCTCTGGTTAACATCAGGAATACATCCTTTGGTTTAACCCATCCCTTTAAAGAGCTGCAGTTACCTGTAGAGGCTCCATCATTCTCCCTTTGGTCATCTGTAATCACATGCAAGTCATTCACATATATTGCTATTTTGTGCTTTCACTGTTTCAGCTTATATGTGCTGAAAAACAGCTACTTTAAAGAGGCTAAATGGACCTCGTGTACATGCTGTGTATGTGTACTATGTTTTCAGAAGATTATATTCAATTCTTATTTTTCCCTGTAAGAGACAGAGCAGGAGTCCCCTTCAAACATTTCTAGTTGAGCATCAGGTATTTGATACTAAGGGAGTTTCAAAAAGGTATCATGTCAGACATGCTCCTGCTTAATGAGACTAAAAAATACATATTAAAATAAGTGCTTACTTTAGCCTTATGTAAGGGAAAAGCAAATGAGTTTAATGAAACATCTCATCTTTATTTATCATATGACAAACAGAGCAAGATTTCAGCTTATGAACCACAGTTGAAGTGTTTCTAAGCAGCAAAGACCTCTCCCTCACTCCAGTGCCAACTGGGCACATCCAAAATTCAGATTCAACCAAGAATCTTAGAAATATACATAAAGAAAAACGAGGTCTACTGGACCTGCTTTGTTGGACGCAGTTCAGGGTTTTTGTTCCTCTTTGCTTGTCTATTACTATAGTAGGAACCAACAACGTAGAAGGATAAATAATACCAATTGTAAAACAATACCTATTCTTGCATCATGCAAGAAACACCCACTACTTAAACTGTTACTTCAGACATCCCTTAAAGGCTTTGGATTTGAAATGTGATCCAAGACTGCAACATCTTATTTCTAGAAAGATGCAACAGATATTTTAGACATATAATATGTGCATTCTAAACAGAATGTAGAGTTTACATGAGTATATGTTATATAGAGTTTACATTTATGTACTGAGTTCAATCAGTACATAAATGTTGCTCAACACTACTCAAGCAAAGAAGAGGCACCCAGAGCAAAACACTTTTCTCAATACATAGGTGGGCTACAGGGAAAAATCCAACCTTCATGCAGCATCTACAGACACACACAAGTACTTTTAAGCAAGCCACTTCTATACAGAAGCAGCATTTGTACACAGCTCTGCCTACTTGTGATATGTTATTTACAAAACACATTGGAAGGATGTGAGGATTAAATCATAGAAGAAATTTGAAGCCTACGGACCTAATCAGACTAGGTAAGGCAGAGCCATTACACTGAACAGAAAGAGGACCAAAGTATATGAATATTCTTACTAGGTTGCAGAAATATGTGGAATTGGAGGAGTTTGTTTTGTTTTAAATGAGGAAACAGTTTTAGAACCTACTTCAGTGTCATTGCATTATTGAAATATGAAGGACCAGTTAAGTAAACAGACAAAAGGTATTATACCCTTCAAACAGATTACCCTGCTTGCTAACTGTAGGATGAGGTTAAAATAGGTCCAATGATAAGTTCCCCTCCCTCCTATAAGCACTAACACTTAGCCTCAAGGTAGAATTCAGATAGCTGCTCTTCTCCTTGATTTCTGTTAACAACTTCAATTTACTTAAATGGGAACAGGATTATTAAAACAGAAGACAAACCAATTTATGTAACAGCTGCACTTATAAGGCCATTAATATCTGTGCTGCACAGTCTGCAGCGCACTATTTGCAGGGGACAATCTGCAGAAAGTGTGGAAGAACAGCTTGCCTGTTCTAGAAAAAGAAAAAACAGAAGACCCTGCACTGTCAACTCTAAGAAGCAGTGCAGGCTTAGCTACAGCCTTCAGGCTACAGTCCCAATAATGCTTTGAAATGATGATTCCTCCCATCAGTTAGGTCTACACTAGCAACTGCAGGGTCCCAAGAGTGTCTCAGAAGAGTTCTAAGACACATAGGATCACTGTATAATTCATTTTATAGCAGCATGATTCTTTTTCTTCCTCTTCGTAGTACTTTCTCCAGTTTGAAATATCCCTGTCTACCAATTTTAAGAGACAAAGTCAAGTCTAAATGTTTCACCAGTATTATTTTTTGCCCCAAGCCACACAATATATATTCTCTGAAGTGGTCTTTCAATTTTGCAATTCCCACCCCAGTACAGCAGGAGTATGTTAACACCCATATACAGTGTCTGTATTTCATGCCTAGTCTAAAGGACGCAATGTGAGACACGGAGAAAAAGCCATTTTTTAAAATACTAGCTCTGCTTGCCTACGAAACCCATTTGCATTTTTATACGATTTTCCAGAGTTAGTGAAAATTCAGAAGTGGCATACAGTAGTGCCACACAATTGTACTACAAATCAGTAGCAGATTAAGCAAACCTGTTATGTTGAAGATTCACAAGAAGAGACCCCATTTCAAGTGTTCCAGCTCTCAACTCTTCTTGTCTTCCCTTGAGAACAGCGAAGCAGGTTCCCTGACAATAGCCATCAGGATTTGTGTAAAGTTTGGCTAGACTGTCAAGCACCACAGACCTAGAATCACAGAATTTGCCAAGCTGGAAAGGACCCATCAGGATCATCAAATCCAACTCTTAGCCCTGCACAGGACCATCCCTAAAAATGGCAGCATGTGCCTTGAGAGTGTTGTCCAAATGCTCCTTGAACTCAGCTTGGTGCTGACACCACTTCCCTGGGGAGCGTCTTCCAGTGCTCAGCCACCCTCTGGGTGAAAAACTTTTCCCTGATATTTAACCTAAACCTCCCCTGACACAGTTCATGCCATTTCCTCAAGTTCTGTCACTGGTCATGAGAGCAAAGCGACCTGTATCTTTTATTATTGGTACTGACAGTCAAGGACTCAATAGCACATTACCACTATTTTCTAGTTATTGTCATCTCTCCTTCCCGAGAGAAGTCAGCACACATTCAATTCTACTGTCTCTGAAGAGGAGATACTCAGGTTCAAAAATTATTGTTAGCTGAGCCCAGACATCGTGGCTCCTGCATGAAGTATAGCCTCTCCTATGACTACACAGAGATAGGAGACAGAAGCGTTTCTCAGAAACAGTTTAAAAATAGGATCTGACAACTGCCCAGCATGCCTTTATAAGCTTATGAGCTTGTTCCAGCACACGTATGCTGGGGTACTGGAGCACTGGAGATGAATTCAAAGTGTAGCACCACTCTGATAAAAGAAATAGTTTCATTTTATGAAGAGTAGTCTTCTAAATCGTATTTGTGATATTTGTGACAATGACATTTCGTAAGATGTTCCTATAAAATTCTTTGATTAGAAGGCCCATAATTGTTCTGGATGGAATTTGAGACAGCTTACCCTGGCTCAGCAGATAAGACCACACTGTACAATCTATCATCAGCCTGACAACATTGGGCCACAAACACTGTGACCCAAAACAAAGCAGCAAAACCAAGAGCAGCACAGTTGAGCGCTTACCCCAGAATAAAGCTGGTAAAACATCTCTTAGGCTACAGATTCAACTCCTGTCTCAATATCATGACCAGCTATAGTCTCACAGTCTCTTTGAGGGATTGCTTTATCTGCACTAATAAAGAGGCACAGTTCTACATATCTGATTTTTTTTGCCTTATTTCACTAAAATTTGGGGAATCTCATGTCAGTCCTCTAAGCTGCTAATTAAAGGCAGGAACATGGGAAGAGGGAGTTTAGCACAAGAATTGGATGTTAATGCTTGTTTCCCAGTTAGCTCTTCAGTCTATGTTCTTCTTGTGCCCCCCCTATTAGTTCTGACACCCCATATCTGCCACACAGGGTAGTTTTGGACTTGTATTTGGTTCATCTACAGCAGTTGCACTGAGACTGGGTCAAGCAGCTATCAAAGATCCACACACATGACAACAAACTGGATGAAAGACAAATACTGCTTTCCTTAGATAAGATACTAAGAACTGAACTCCACCAATACAAAACTTCATTAGTTGCCAGTCTACTGAAGTCTGCTGGGAACAAATCCATTATTATAGTCAGTGGTACTCAATGTCAGAAAGCTACCCATTCTGAGTGCACCATTCTGCTGTCAGACATGACAGAATGGTTTGGGTTGGAAGGGACCTTCAAAATCATCTAGTTCCTAGCCCCCTGCCATGGGCAGGGACATCTGCCACTAGAAAAGCTTGTTCAGGTCCCCATCCAACCTGCCTTTGAGCACTTTCAGGGATGGGGTATCCACAACTTCTTCAGACAACCTGTTCCAGTGCCTCACTACCCTCTAATAATCCCTTCCTAGCATCCAATCTAAGTATCTCATCTTTTAGTTTAAATGCATTTCCCTTTGTCCTATCCCTATCTGCCCATGTAAAGAAGTCACTCTTTTTTGTAAGCCGCCTTTAAATACAGGAAGGCTGCAATGAGGTCTCCTCAAGAGCCTTCTCTTCTCCATGTTCAAAAACCCCAGCTCTCTATCCTGTTGAGTACTTCTAAAACTCAGTGAGTCCTAACAGACCACACTGAGTAGAACTACAGCAGCCCTCAAAAGCTAAACTTTTAAAGAGACGTAATATACTGCTGCAATCAACTGCATTTCTACTTTTGAGTAATATCCACTGCATGGCCATGCCATATTAACAAGCTTGCAGACAGAGCAGTCACAAGAATTTTCAGCAGAGATAAGGGATCTCTTTTGTACAACACGTAATAAGCACACAAATATACCAGCTAAGATTTGCTTGGTTTCTAAGCTTACAAGGAACACATAACGCCTGTTGTGACAAGAGCACCTGCAGCTGCACTTCTGGGGTGCTGGAGCCCACAATTCAGTAACTTCTGAACTCTGGCACAGTCCAAGTCTCCAAAGCTGGTACTGTTTTGCCCCATTTTATTCCTGAAGATCCTCAAAAAACTTGTATTACTTGGGAACCACTGGCTATTTACAGCATCTTCATCAAACTGTTACTGACAGGGCTTTAGGGCTAGTGCTGCATTATAATCAGTCTGAGCACTACCTCACTTATGAAAGTAACTACAAGGAGTTTAGTACTGCTCTCCAAAGCAACTAGAACTTCATCAGAATGAGTACTTCAAATAACAAGGTCATGCCAGAAGGAGAAAACAAACCACTACCCCACCTCACTACCCAAAGGTCATAGCAGTGAGCTGAACCTGGTACAAATTCCCACTAATCCCAGGATTAGGAGGCCACACAACAGCTTTAAAGTTGCTCCTTTAAGTGAGGAACTCAACTGTTAAGAACTGTAGGACCAGCCAATAACCTGTTTTCCTCCTAAAGAAAAACCTTACCAGTCACAACTTTTTCAGAAGGACTCATCATAACAAAGCCTGAAGTGGTGTGCAAAGGAAGTTCCTGTTGTGCTGCTGTTTGAGTGGTGAGCAGTCTTTCCATACCCAGGTGAATAAACTGGTAATGCAAATTCATTTGACTAGTGACCACCGTGACCCACAGGTATCACATTTTATAAGTAGCTCAGAACTCATTCTGTAGGAATAATTCTTCATTGAATACCCCAGCTATTAGACTACCAGCCACTTCTGGAAGAAGCAAACCTATTTCAAGTTTTAGCCTATTCCAACAAAAACTGAACTTAACTAGGCTACAGTTCAAAAGAAGTAACATTTTACTTAACTTTTGTAGGCTACAATTTCAGTCAGTCTAAAGTGATCTTGCCACTTACAATTGCAAGTTAATCTACCAGTACCCTACATACATTAAAAGTTTAGAATTGTGCTTGACTCCTTGAGCAGTGATTCTAGTTACACCAGCCAAAAGCCTTGAAGAGCTGCCTGTCAAAATCCCCTAATAATTGTATCTTTGCTGAGAAAAAGTATACCTAATTTCACCAACAATTAAAACCTGCACATCTCCATTTTCCCAGCAGCTGCTTCTTTCTACTCCTGTTCAAACAGGAGCATTTGTGAAGCCACACAATGAACAGTCACATTAGAAAGCCATCTATTACAATCAGGCTTATGTTAGATCCATTCTTCACTCCTACTTCCCCTGACCACTTACAGAAGAATGAACAGCTGAGAAAAGGTGCAGGATCTTCTTTCAGCATGGGCACCACTTCAACTGTTTCAGCTATGACATTAATGCATACTTGGATCTATTACACTGTTAGTATCCCTCTCCTTTCTCCCCTAAATACCCTTGAACTCCTGTCAGTCCCTTTGTAGGCTAAAGGTAAACAACAGTGTTTAAATAACAGGTCTTCGCAAAGGCTCAGACCACACGTACATGCACCGACAGGCTTCGACGGCAAGTCAGAACCACAACTCTTACTGCTGGATAACGTCCAGCCAATTGAAATATTCTCATTAAAGGAACGAATTGAAGTTCAGTAGAAATTGTTACTCTCCCTGGTAAGCTGAGACCATAAAATGTAAACTACGTGCCCGTTTTTACTCAGTCTCCCCCTCCTACAGCTCTTTCCCCTCCCCTTTCCTTCCAGATTAACACACAGCTTGCATCAGACTGTCCTTCGGGCAAATCCCCTCCCCTGAGATTTCCGTCTCAGAGAAGTACGCGCACTTGGTTTTTACTCATCTCCCTCGGCAGAAGTAGTTCGGAATACATCAGACGTTGTTTTAAGACTGCACTGCAACACTGCTGGAGCTGTTTCTTTCAAGATAACTAATACTGCTTCCCCGAGAACAGCTAATAAAAACAATCTAGAAACAAGAAATTATTACCAGCTCATTAAAACTTGCCTTCATTTCTATAGCTTCATGAAAGCACAGCCACACCTCTGCTCAAGTACTGCTGCAATAAGCTGCCAGTTACTGAGAACTCTCAAGGTAGTCCATTTCTTGGTTTTCAAGCAAAATCTGATACAAACTGAGCTACCTAAAAGGTCAGTTTAAGAATTAAAACTCTAGGTGCCAATTTAAAGTTTTTCATTCCCACGTATTCTATATAGAGTATTTTATAATTTAAGCATTCAAACAAGTCCCTTATTCCCTGTTTCATAATTATAGCACAGAAGCCTAAATGTAATTACTAATAAAATATGGGGGTTTTCCTCATTTTTTAGTTCAAATTAATGCTCTTGCTTTAACACAACTGCAAAGAGTATTCACACATAAATCTGTTCTGTATTAGAAGAGTCACTGTACACTGAAAGGCTCTCTGGAAGCTTCCATTACAGAAGGAGTATTTACCTTGTGTCAAACTATGCCTACACAAGAATCAGTAATCCAGTGGTCAACAAACTAACTGCCTCCTCCTAACACCATTTCCAGTAAGCTGCCTTCCCCCTCTCTCTCTTAAAAAAAAAACCAAATCAAAAAACAAACAAACAAAAAAAAACACAACTAAAAAAACAAAACCCCCAAAAAGGCACCTCGCAACCTCTAAGATACAAGAATCCTGCTCTTTATAGTTGTCTGCACAGAAATAGGTTGGCACAATGCTCAGTTGACAGCCACCTTCAGACACTCAAAAAAAAGGGGGAGATGCTGAAACTGAGCTTATGTCCTAAAAGGTAGGCTCAAATGAGACTCTGGACTTTTGAAAGCTTCTCACTGTGTCATTCTTAATTACTGTCTTCTCCCTTTCTTTCCTGGTATCCTCTACATAAGCTACAAAGGAAAAATGTAGGGCTATTAGATGCTTCCAATCCTGTTTTTCCACCCCTCCTCCCACAACACATGGATGCCCTGCAGGCTGTATATGCAACCAATATGGACTACTTAGAGTAGCTCCCAAGGCCCCAGCCAGTTCTTATGTAACTGGACTCCACCTCACCGTCTTACTTATGTAACACATATTAAGGACCATCTATTATACAGGAATCTTCTATATTAGTCATACGCTCAGTTACTTTCATTCCAGTAGTTCTCAAAACACCACATTCGTGAAGTATTCAAGCTTTATCCCCTACCCTACCAGGTTACTAGAGTGGAAGTAAAAAGAAAAAAAAAATCTTATCTGGGGATAAAATAACAACAGAAAAAGTGAAACATTTACAAATAAAATAAACCTCCACCCTTAAAGCATCAGCAATTTTAACTGTTAATTTGTTCATTGGGTCAGATGCAGTGGCTAAATTTACACCGTGGCATACAAGAACAAAACATGGGAGCTGGCACTGCACTGCTTTGAAAGCTCAAGAACTTCACCCAAACAGTAAGAGGAGTTGCATTCCTTAACGAAAAGCATTAGGATTGGAAAACATACATTTTTCCACTTCCCCTGCATTAAAATATTTAAATAAGAGAAGACCAAGAAAATATATCTGCCAATCTTGCAAGCCTACCCAGACCTGTGTAACGAGTTCATTTTCCTATGAACCTCAGAAAATACAGCATGGGGAGTCCTCACAATATTCGCAAACCACAGTTTTCATCTGCACTAAGTATATACGTTAATTCCTATGTTAAAGAAACAGGCCACTGTGGCCTGACTTTGGAATACACACATCACCCCAAAGAAAAGCTGCTCGACTCCGTACAATGGGATCCAACAACACACAAATAAAAGAACAGCGATCCACTTTTCCTGTTCAAATAGAATAAAGTCATGAACACCTCGCAGATTCTCCCTTGGCCCCCCTGCCCAGTACCCCCGGCAGAGCAACAACGGAGCAGCCACGACCTCCTCGTCAGAAGAACAACTCCGCATAGCCTGTGCGTTTTCCTCAGCGGCTTTAATGAGGTCATTTGAACATCGCTTAAACGGACTGTTTCGGTAGGAACCACTCGGTGACCCCGGGAGCCTGAGGGGCAGCGGAGTGACCCCGCACCGGGCGAGCGGCACCACCGTGAGCGCACCCGGCTCCCACGCTCGGGCGGAGCCAGCAGGCGCCCGGGGGGAACTTTCCCTGGCGGTGGGTAAAGCCCTGCGCAGAGAGGGGGCGGAATGAAAAGCTTCCCCCGAGAGCAGCTACACCCTGGAGGTGGGTGGAGAATAAGGAGAGAAGCGAGAACCTTCCTCGGCAGCAGCTACACCCTCGTGCACAAGGCTGATGGGGGAGGGGAAGCAGCGCGGGCCCGCCGGCGGGGTGCGGGAGGAGGGGGGAAGCCCGGGCTGTCCCGGGCAGCCGCCGCCGCCTCAGCCAGCTTGGTCCGCAGCCAAACCCCACAGGAATGCAACGCGGTCACATGACCTCCGGCGGACGTGCAACTCCCTTCCCTCTCCAGGGACACCCTGCGCCATCTTGTACTGACGCAGTTACAAAGGCAGGCGCGAGTTACTCCCCTCTCGCTCTTCCCCCGCTCCTCTCCGCACAGCCCCGGCACTGTTCGGGAAGAAGCCCAAGCCTGGTCCTCCTTTCCTTTTCCACCAGCTCTTCGGGGACGCCCTGCCCGCGGAGTTCCTCCCTGGCGCTGGGATCATGGCGCCCGTTTTCTCTCTTTGCCTCCCCCGGCAGCTCCCGACCCTGCCCAGCTGCGGCTGCCCCTGCTGCAGGATGATGTCAGCGCCAGCCAATCAGGGCGCGCCGGGCCACCCCAGCCGGCCCGGCCATTGGCTGCCGCGCCGCTCCCGCCCCCCTCCTGACTCGGGCTCCGCCGCGGTTCGCTGCGGAGCCGCAGCCAAGGCACAAGTGCGGGGAGGGGAATAGGAGGGGAAGGGAAAAAAAAAAAAAAAAAAAAGGCAACCCTACACAAAAAACCGACAACCAAACCCACCAAGACGCCAGCCGCCATTTCGCGCAACAACAGGCAGAACCCGAGCGAGCAGCCCCAGCCAAGCGCCCTAAGGAGAAAGAGAGAGAAAGAAACAAGAGACACACGCACAGAAGAGTTAGACAGGAAAAAATACCCATAGACTCCGCCATGATCACAAGACGTTTAATCGCCTCCCCCCCCCCTTAGACTTAATGCCCCATTACAGCCGCCTCCTCTGCGTCCAACCAGCTAGCAGATCCCTTCACCTCGGCTCCCTCCTGCCGCAGCAGCAGCTGTTTAGAGCCCCAAACTCTCTGTGCTCAAGGTGTGGGGGGACGCTAGTCTATGGCGCTGCTGCTAACTGCTTCTCCAGTCACCCGAATGTTGCGGCTCCATCGAGGCAGGGTAAGAGCTGCCAGCCCAGCTTTTATCTGGTGCCCCGAGTTTGCGCACTGAAGGAGGCTCGCTCAGCCCCTGGTGGGCGTCGAATGAAACCCCAGCCGCCGCCTCCCCTCCCTCAATCAGCCGTATCGCTGGAGGGGCTGAAGTCGGGCAGGGGAGACGGGGCGGCGTGCGGGCAGCGCGGGGAGCTGGGAGGCGATATGGTGGCAGGAAGAAGGGCTCGGTACAAATGGCAGAGGCTGCGTCTGCCCTGAAACGGCGAGCGAGCTCCTGGCTTTGCCAGCGCCGCTGGTCTGGAGGGAAGCATGCTGTTCCTGCTCCCTGAGCGCCGTTCCCTAAAGGGCAAATGAGGCTCGTTGGCTGTTCGTCTCGTTCCCCGCAGAACAGAAATCGCGTGCTGTCCCACTCGCTTTAAGGAAAGAAGCTCTCTCCCACTTGCCTTATACATGAGTCCTAAACGCTTCGGGGAAGATTCTCAGCCTCGAGTGTCTTACTGATAGATTCAGTCAAAACCTCCTGAGCAGGTCTCGGCCAAAGCACCCGCTTCTTGCTCGCCCCCCTCTTCCCTGCCCCTCAGTAAGTTCCTCTGCCTGTGTGGGATCCGGCAGGTCCGTCCGGCTTTTCGCGCAGCTTGTGGCGAAAATGTGCTCAGTTTAAGGTTCAGAAAGAACACGCATGCCGAGAGCATCGACGTGAGGTCGTGAGGAAGAAGCCGGAGGTCGGGGTGGGGGAGAGCGGCCGAGGAGGGAGTTTAGGCGTTTGTTCATCGGAGGATGCAGCTCTGACTCAGACATCCCCGCTCCCGCCCGCGCTCGGCCCCACAACAGGCCGGGACGGAGCCCCCGCCCCTCCCGCGCGGGCTGCGCCGCCGGGGCTGCGGATCGCCCCCGGCGCCAGCCCCCGCTGCAGCCACCCCTCCTCCGCTGCCCTACTTCCCTCCTCACGGCCCCCCTGCCCAGCCCCTGCCGCAGTCTGGTGCCGCGGCCGCGCCCAGACCCCCCGAGCCGTTCAGCCGTGTTGCAAAATGGACACTGAGGGCTCGGCGGGCGCGGGCTGCGCTCCCGGCCCGTAAGCAAAATGGCGGCTGTTTGGCTTCGCCTTGGTAACCCTGCCCCTGTCAGGCGGGGCGGGTGAGCCCCGTGCAGGGGGAGGGAGGGGAGAGCGGACGCCATTTTCCCAGAGAGAGGCAGTGACATAGAAGGGAGCGTAGGAGGCTGGAGGGAGGGAGGCACGGGAGCAGCGGCGGCAGCGGCGGGGTTTGTACACAGGTCCCAGGGCAAGGGCGCCTCTGAGCTGGTCCCTTTAGGGTTCTGCGCACTGAGCTAGGTTTGGGGGGAGGGGGGGGTCTCCTCTTTCCCTTTTCTTTCTTTTACTAGAGCCTCCTGAGGGCTGAGTCCTGACTAGGGTAGGGATATCCGCAGTGGGGCTGTTGCATTGTTTTGGTTGGGATAGAGAAAGGGCTCAGCTGAGGGGTCCTGCTGCCTGGCCTGTGACCATTACAGGTGAGTCTTTGGTTTTTATCGGCATATTCTGCTGTGGGTGCTTTGGGGGAGGGGGGGGTGGCAGAAGGGGAATGAAATGCGACGGGAACGTCTCATTACCCTAGGTGCGAGTCTAACTCCTTCCCCTCATGAAATGTGTTTCATTTCTGTTTAAGTTACCTTGAATTTGCTTTTCCTTTTGTGGGGTTTGGTTAAAAAATGGCAGGCTGTCGCTATATCTTGTGAATATGGCGGGTTACTGTAACTGGAGGAGCTGAGGAGAATTTTTTGGCAGTTACGCCAGATTTATGCATTATGCTTGGAAAATGAGCCAAAAGGAGCTATTATGTGACAGCATAGGCTTCCTTGGGCTGGCGGATTTCAGAACGGGTTTGTGCCTTATTGGGACTGCGTATTGAGTTTTACGAAGCTTGGGGAAGCCTATTCTTTTCCTCCATCCTGTATATTTTTGCTTTGTGGTACTAAAATGGCTCGTTATAGGCCTAATCTCTCTGCCTTCCACACCCCCGCCTCCCTGCCTCCCTCCCTGTTAATATCTCCGCTTCGTGGTGTAACCTGGACAAACGGAGAGCAGTCCCCAGGAGTTTCTGTGCCAATTTAAAAGGGGATCATTCTCCCCACCCCCTTTCTCCAGGCTGTAAGTAGTTACACTGGTGCATCCCTTTCTTGCTTTAGTTTCTGCAGCCAGCGTTCGTGTTCCCTGGGTGGCATATATCAGTCTCTCTCTCCTGAAGCGATAAGTGTTGGTGGGTTAGACCTTATTGCTGCAGACATAGGGGAGGAGAAACAAACGGTTCACTGTGTAGTACTAAATAGGGTAGAGAAACATAATATAGCCTGATTATAAAGGTCCTGTATTCCCCCATACTCGGCCATTAGGGAATGTGCGGTGTTTGAAAGCCCTGAGGTCCCCTGAAATGCTACATGCTACGTGTCGTCAAAAGCAGAAGTTCAGTGCTGCATTTAGATTTAGGAATGTTTTAATCTGTTTATTTACAGTACCTTAAAGGAATAATAATGAAGCGTTTTTGTTACTCAGGGCTCAGATGGGTGAAAAGAGAGAGATATCCATGGGTGCAGTTACAATGCATGATTAATTGATTATCATCACTATACTTTTAAAGTTACTTTTAAAAAAATGTGGAGCAAATTTTTTAATTTCCCTCTTTTGTCCTTTAGAGATTCTAAAAATGGCGGCCTCAGGCTGATGTTGTGGTAATCTAATCAGCTCGGGTCCTCCACACCCCATGCAGTGCGTTTGTCTGCAGCATATTAGAGTCTTACTATGTTTAAATGAAAAGGTTGTTCCCTTCAAATAACGTACAAAACATCTCTTGACTTTACTACGATTTAAAAATGCTGTGTTCCAGCTGATTAATTTTATTGGTTATGTGTGTGAAAGGCAAGTGAACGAGACCACTCTGTTCTGGGAGAAGGGGGGTGGAAAGAGGCAGCAGACTCAAGCAGCTCCTTCGAGGGGTGTGTATTTGTTGCTGTAAGGTAATATGTATGTCGGTTTAATAATTTGGAAAAGCTCCTGCGTTTTTGATAGACACTGTACATCTGTCCGTCCTATTAATGACACAAAATCAGTAATATTTATCAACACAAGTAGTGGATTAAGATCACCTAGACAGTCAGCTAAATTCTTTGTGGAAGCACATTTGTGAACGTCATGTTCACCTTCCAGGAAACACCTTCGTTGGACATCAGTGTAGTAATTCCATATATTCATAGTGTGAGAATACAAAATGAACTTAATACTTAAGGGAATAATGCTTGCGAGATTATAACCTGTTACTTTATTAAGACACGGAATTTACTGTGTGATCTTGGCATTACGTTTTTCTTCAGTTTATTTTGTGTATTGCTGTATAGATTGTGTATGTGGTAATACACATCCAAATGTTGAGGGAAGGTGCGGTTCGTAAGATCTGATTTTTTTCCTAAATGAAATACGAACCTTTTAGTATCACCACTATAAATATGTTTGAGTGGGGGGAAGGGAGGTCACAAGGATTTATTATTTGGTAGTTGGTGTAGTGTACTCTGATATATGCTATGGAGGCTGCAACTGTATGTTTTAAGAAACAATAAAAAAATTTTCACTTTTTTTTAATGCCTATCTTTAATCTCATCCTTAATTTAATGAGATATGAATTCCTATTCCAATATAGCTTTAGAACCTTCTGGATTTAAGCAATCAAAAGTGAGACATTGAAATGGAAAAACTGTCTTCAATCTCTGAAGAATTTTAATTTAGATACCGTTTAGAAGCACTGATGTGTGGTTTAAAGTGTACCTAAAGTTGAACAGTAAGATAATTAGACTTCTAGGGTGTTATTAATGCATGCCTTTAGTGTGTTTCGAGGCCAAAGTCTAAGGGATTTTGTTAATTCTCCAGTAATGCATGCTCCTATCATCTTTATTTAAAAATATATGTTTTTTTTCATAAACCATGTCTTACTCTGTTTATTTAAAAGTACATATATAAAAGTCTAAAGAGTGTATGGGCCTTTATGGAAACCTGTTGCCTTTTTCTTTCCTCTCCCTAGGTTGAAAACTCCTGTTCTTGATTTTTTTCTGATATTATGACCTAGAGGGCTATACAGCTCTGCAACTCTTCATGGCCTCAGTCGTATTCTCAAGCAGACATCTGATTCACAATTAGGAGAAAATAATTTTGTACACTTTACAGAAAGTCTTGGGGGGGAGTAATGAAATAAACCCAAAAATACTAATTTTCAAATTTTACAGCTTATTTTATAGATTGCCAAATTTTATGCACTAGAAACCTCTTGGGAATTTGTAGAGATCTTCAGAGTTTTCCTGTGTGAGTTTTAATGAGTCAGTTTGCCTTCGTGACTCAGTTTCTCCATTTGTAAAAACAGATCTGTGATTTGTTTTAAGGAGACAACACTACAAAACAAATTCTACTTTATTTTGTACTCCACTGATGTTTGTATGTGTATATTCATAAATAATGACATACCCTGCCTGTAAAACTAATGTAAACTTCTTGAAAGAGGGAAGGTTTGAAATCTAAATGTCTTTTTTTTTTTTTTTTTTTTTTAAGACACATTTCTGTTTCACAAACATTTTGTTACAAATGCAATAATATGGACTGGAGTTATGAAACCATTTATGTATCTTGAAGCTTTTCATATCTGAAGGAAAAGTTTGCTTAACTGTCACTTAGCTTCTTGGGTGAGCTTTTTTTGCCATCTGGGAAATTCCAGAGGGGAAATAATACTGACTCTTTAGACTAAATCTGGGGAAAGTTTCTCTTAGAACTAAGTAACCTCTTCAGGTTACTTTGAGGTAATGCAGCTCCTAATTTCTTCTTGGGCAGTTTCAGCACACACCACTGTTAGTATTCTATTGGAGAGCAACAGAAATGCAGAAATCAGTGTGTCACTTAAGGCTGTAGTGTTTCTCCAGTTCTCATCTCAGTTTGATTTAAGGACAGTCTTAATTTTGCATGCATGCTAATACTAATTTTAGTAAGGACTATTTGTGGGACTGATTTAAGGAGTGGTGTATGTAATTGTGGAATCTTAGTATTGTTCTAACTAGATTAATGTAAATGAAGATTTAATGAAAGTATTTTGCTGTTGTCATGTGACATTTTAACAAAATCTGATGGGAGGGATGAAGATGAGTGAAAATATAAAATAGAGTCGAATTTAGATTTTTTGAGTGATCCTAAAGAAGTGCATCTATGTTATTGGCCTTGTGACTTACATACAAATGACCATTTGTGAATCTCAAAAGCAAATTTTGTTGGACAGTTTTTTGAACAGGTACAGTGTTTAAATGTTTCCACTGTGCAAATACTAGTTTTGATTTTATTGTTAAGAATGAAACTTAAGATCTCTCTGTAAAAAAAAAAAAAAAAAAAGTTTTAGCAGATGTAGAACGTGGATTAAGAAAAAACCACCTTTTTAAGTCTTCCAAATTCTGGATTGTTTAAAATATTAGTGGGCTTTTGAATGGTGCAAGGTGGATATTTATATCTACTTCAGTGTTCACATTTTCTTAGTAACCAAAGAATTGTGCCACAAAAGTTAACCTAATGTCTTTGAAGATCCAGAATTCTGCTCATGACCTTCATGCTACAGAAAAAATCTTCTGCAGTTGTGTTCAAAGAAAAACTGTTGTTACCTTTAAGGCATAATAAACAACTTACTTAAAAGGAGCCTTTTCAAGATTTCATATACGAACTAGGAGATATTGAGATTATTTTTATTTCCTTTTGTAGATATTAATGTATTAACGAAACAGGCAAGATTTTAAGCTCTGCTGGTGGTTAGAAAATTTTAATAATTAAGATTATCTGTAAGTCTTTGAAGACAGTTTTATTGCACAAAGTGTTTTTTTTAACATGCCCAACTTAAGTGTTTGCTTATTTTTAAAAATTAAAATATTGATAATAACGATGGTTCATCACAGTGTCCATTCAAGTTATGTGTTTCAAAAGTACAAGTGAAGAATATATTGTAGTAGCACACAGATTGCATCCTGTGCAAGTGGAATGTGTTAGTTTTGCATATTATATTGCAAGAGTGCTATCTCATTTCATGGGATAGCTCATACACTGCTGTGATGGTGATGCAGTGTTGTAAAATCTAGGTGAGACTTGGAAGGGCCCAGCAGTTCTGCAAATCAGGCACTTGCCAAAATAACATCGTTCCTAGTTTTAGAATTTAGTTTTAGGTTAACACTTTCAGTAGCGTAGATATTAAAATTTCATACTGCAGGCTTAGGTTAAGGAAAGTTCTTTTATTTTATTCTCCATTTGCAGTTGTGTTTTTTGTATTTTATGGCATCATAATCTAGGTAATCATTTACTTTTACATCTTCATCAGAAAAATAAATTGCCATCACGTTCAAAGACGAGATGATAAAACTAGATTTTAATGACATTATTGTACTTAAGAAGGAAGATCTATAGTCTGTTGTTGGTCCCCTTATCATAGAATGGTGTGAGTTGCAAAGGACCTTCAAAGTCATCTCATTCCAGCCCCCCTGCCCATGGGCAGGGACACCTCCTACTAGATCAGGTTTCTCAAAGCCCCACTCAACCTGGCCTTGAACACTTCCAGGAATCCACAAAATCCACAGTTTCTCTGGGCAACCTGTTTGAGTGTCTCAGTACCCTTGTCCTATTGATCACTGTCTACCCATGTGAAAATCACGCTCCGTCTTCTTTCGTAAGCCTCCTTTAGGTATTCAGAGGCTTCACTGAGGTGTTCCCAGAGCCTTCTCCTTCTCAGAGAAGGCTGAACAAACCCTTCTCTCTCAGCCTTTCTTAATAGGATTGATGCCTAGGCCTCTGGATCATCTTTGCGGCCTCCTCTGGATCTGCTCTAAGAGGTGCACATCTTTCTTGTGTTGCCGACTCCAGAGCTGAATACAGTGCTCCAGTGGAGTAAAGGGGCAGAATCACCTCCCTGGGCCCGCTGCCACACTGCTTTTGATGCAGCCTGGGACACTTGGCTTTCTAGGCTGCAGGTGCACATTGCTGGGTCATGGGATGCTTCTCTTCAACCAACATCCCCTAAGTCTTTGTCCTTAAAACTGCAGTCGATCCATTCGCTGCCCGACCTGTATTGGTGTTTGAGGCTGCCCTGACACTGGTGCAGCACCTTGCACTTGACTGTGTTGAACTTCATGAGGTTCACACAGGCCCACCTCTCCAACCTGTCAAGGTCCCTCTCGATGACATCTCTTCCCTCTCACATGTTGACCACACCAAAGAGCTTCATGTGGTCAGCAAACTTGCTGAGGGTGTGCTCAGTCTGTATTGCCAACAGAGTAACTGTCTCTATCAATTTCTGAGGAACACCAGGATGCCACTCATCACAAGTCCCCACTCGGACATGGAGCTGTTGACAGCTCACAGCTCTTAAGAGTGCAGCCATCCGACCTGTTCCTTGTCCACCAAAGGGTCCATCTGCCACATTCATGTCTCTCCAGTTCAGAAAGGCCAGGATGTTGTGTGGGTCAGTGTTATGTATCAGTCATAGAAACTGCTGAAACAGCCTGTATTTACCAGTTGAGAATTTCAAATGGTGTACAGGATGGTAGGTTTGCATCTTTTACCCTGTGCAGTTATTAAAATTGGTCTGGTGTTCATCACCCTTTAACTCTACTAATTTGAGAAGGGCTAAAGATACTTTTTAACAGTCTGTGCTGCTCTTGGCTTACCATGAGTAGACAAAGGGACCTAACTCCTAATTAGAATGGCTATAATAAGGTTTATTTTAAACCATATCACAGGACAGATGATATTCCTTGTCTAGACAGTTAATCCTGGTTTAACTGTTGTTTTAAAGAAACTTTTGCAGTAAGGAATGTTTTTAGTTGCGTGTGTTAAACTGAAGACTTAAGAGTTACAACTTATCTATAGCTTTTGAGGAAGATACAGAGAGATTACACCTCTCGTTTGGTTTCCAGTCATTCTAGAACAGTGAAAGAAATGTGAATACATTATATACAATTGATAAACAATACAGTAGTTATTTTACTGGTTATAAGGGTATGGTTCCTCTCTCAGATGCTTTACCAAGTAATTCAGCTAATTATTTTCTTTTTTTTTCCTCTTTTGCTTTGGGTAGGAATGCTTGATGTGAATGTGTAATATCATTATGCAGGATTTTTATGAATGACTGTGATGATGGTTTTTTTTTAATGTTCTCTACTGTCTTACTTTCCTGTCACATCTGCTGTGCTAAAAGACAAAAGCCAAATGCTGCATCTTTTTGTCCCCTTCTGCGTGGCAGTAGTATTGAAAATTAAAAGCTGTGCATTGAGCTTCCATTGCTGGACAGAATTTCTTTGTGCTTATTCAAAGATTTTGTATTTCATATCTCTGTTACTACAATTAAAACCACATACTGTAATCTCCATTGGCAACACAAAACTATAAAATTAAAATGCATGGTATCTAAATTACTTGACTCAAATAATACAGTTTTGCAAGGTATTTGCAATTGGAAATAAATTTGGTTTTGTTTTCTTGAAAACAGGAAAGATCTTTTGATCTTACACTTCTGTATTTTCGGTCTGTCCTTGAACATGTTCTGGTTCCCCCAATCTGTTCTCTCACTACTTCTTGCCAGTTTCCTCCCCAAATTTTTGTGAAGAACATTGAAATACTGCCAAGTTGTTATCAAAAAATACAATCCAGGTTGAACTCTGGTTAAAATAACACAAAAGTGTTCATCTAACTGCTTGAAAGAAAAAGTCTGTGCTTGAAAGAGTGTGACTTTCTGACTTGCTTGTGTTTAGATTCCTAGGTGTAAGTGTAGCAATTAGGTGAGTGTCTACAAATTGCTTCCTCAAATAAAAGTAGAAGCGCTGTTGAGCTGTTCATGTAAATCAAATGCTACTGATAAAACAGGGGAACTGGTTTTTGGAATCTACATAGATGAAAGCATGTCAAAACAGAAACATGCTCAGCTAAAATGTCAGACTTGAAATAAAAAATTTACTTCTTCTGTAGTAGGTAGCTAATAATTACAGTAGACTCCCACATCTTACTAAGCAGCATAGACAAATTAATTAGTTTATTTGATATCGTGAAGCTGGCAAAATATTTAGATTGTTGAAGGTAATACAAATATGTATTTTTAGCCACATGTTTTTCCACCTCAAAAACCTTACTTCTTGAGGGAATATTGGTGACTGAATGCTTCCAGTGATTGAATCACCATGAGGTATACTGTTATATTTAATAAAAAATAAGTCTACTTAGCCCTTACAGTTGTAGGGTTGCATGACTTGCATTCTTACAGAATGTGGAGTGAATATGCTTGCATAAATGTTTTATATATTCAGATATTTGTCAAGATTAATAGCTTAAGGTAACAGCTGTAAATGTTTTCTTGATGAGTAATTGCTAAGTCAAAGGCGTTTTGTCTGAGTTTAATCAACAGCTTTTTATCGTTTTGTGGTAGAGGGAGGAATAAAAGTTTGGAGTAAAATAGCTGACATAAAGAATGACTTGAAACCAAGGTCTTTTTACTGGGAAACTACTTGCTTTCTTAACTTTTTGAATTGTTCTTTAAAGGAATATTACATTTCTCAGTGATATACTATAGCATGCTAATGTTAGGGAGCTAATATATACTTCTCTAAGCAATAAGCAATATTGGTATCAAAAAGTATTTTTTTTTTTTCGCTTTCCAAGTGTGGTACTTGTTTTGGATTTTACAATTCCTTGAGTCTCCAGCTCAAATAACTGATTTTTGAGTTGAAAGGTCTTTGTGTGTATGGTTTATTTTACAAAGTACCGCAGGTCTTTAGTAAACTTAAAGACATCAAGCAATTGGCAGGCAATTGCCAATCTTGGGCATTGAGTTCTGTAAATACAGTGTCTAAAATCTCTAAGCATGGCATTTGTATATCTCTACTTACTGCTTCTTTGATTTCTGTTCAATAGACTAATTCTTACTCTTTCTGTAACTGCTTTTACCTTTATTTCCCTTCTATCACTCATTCTCTTTCTCTTCCTAGTCCCATATTTTGTCTAACTTCCCCTGAGAGAAGAAAAGGAGTGAAGAGAGAGAAGAGGTAAGGGCAAGTCTTCCATATTTTAAGGGCCTGGCATAAACATTTGAGGAAGAGACATCGCTTTCCATCATCAGAATGCACAAGAGCAGCACTGCTGGACCAGATAGTATAAGGAAGGTAGCCTACCTCCAGTGGAAACCAGCTTTTCTGTATGGTAGAAACTTAGCTAAACTGGCAGAAGGAGTCTGGGTTTATACTTGAAAGAGTGGCTTCCTTTTCACAGACTGGAGTCTGTGTAATGCATCACCTGTGTACTGAAAAATTGATACTCAAAGCTGTTACGCATAACTTGGGTACCATGGAGGAGGCAGGGGTTTTTGTTTCTTTGTTCTAGATCCCAAACTCAGGACCAGTTCATGAAGTTTAACTGTCATTCCAAACATGACAGAAGTCTTCAAATTTAAAGTCCTGAATTTGTCTCACAATGTTCATAAGTAGGCCAAAACAAGTTGCCCAGAGAAGCTGTGGATGCCCCATCCCTGGAAGTGTTAAAGGCCAGGTTGGATGGGGCCCTGAGCAACCTGATGTGGTAGAAGGCATCCCTGCCCATGGCAGTGGGGTTGGAACTGAATGATCTCTCATGTCCCTCCTAACCCAAACTGTTCTGTGATTCTGTGCTAATGAACTTGTTAATTCACTGTGCTTACTCTTACTCTGTATTGGCACTGTTTCAAAATCAAAGCTGGAGGAGGAGTCCTACCTTGTAGTTGGTTGTAGTAGCAGTGTTTCTTAACAAGTTGGTCTGGTAATAACTAGGTCTGCGTCATACAACCAGTAAATGTAATAAAACAGAAATTTGATAGGGTTAGGAACTTAGTACCATTGAGCAACCTAAAGCTTAATGAAAATCCAAAACGGGATGGGGGCATCTCTGAGCAGTGTCCTGGGAGAAGCTGGGAGAGGAAGCATAATGATTTTACCCATTATCTGTCATGTGTGTCTCTTCAAACCAGGACATAACAGGTGGTTTTTTTGGGGTTTTTGTCTGTCTAACAGGGCACTTGAGAAGGAAGTTAGATGAATGTGTGATTGCTGACTGTGTAGGTTGCTGTGGACAGCATAGGAGGTTACTGAGGGCCTTATGAGTGAGGCTAGAAGCAGTTAATATTGTGATGAGGAAGATGAGGAGGAAGATAACTGCTGTGAGAGGTATATAGAGAATATTAGGTCAGTGGGAAAGTTTGGGCACAAACTACAAAATACATGGGACATCAGATTTTTTAGGACAGGTTGTTCCTTCTGTATGATTTGCAGGAGTTGGTCATTAATAGGTCCTAATTTATATATTTGAGTGTGCCTACTGTGTCTTATTTTCTCTACTCCTCTTTCTGTCTCAGCACAAATTAGAAGTAAACTGCTAACTTACTTGTTATCATAGAAAGCAACAAACAATAGCAAAGGTCTGAATTTGGACTCAGAGTTGTTTCTAAGCCTGCATAGTTCATACTGCAGCTACAGTGGTGTAACACTGGGAAGTTGGATATCCAGCCTGCTCTGTTAGCAAAATTTATACAGTTGTGGAGCCTGTCAGGGGAAACAGAGAAAAATTCCTCTGGGTAAGATTAGTCATTTATTCATGCATTCTGCTTTTAGGTCTGATTTAAAGATGTTACCTCCTTAGAAATGGACAGCAATGAATAAATATTGGTTACTTTGATAGGTGTATTATGTGATCTGTATATATGCTGCACATATTCTCCAGATTTATGTGCTGCTACATGGATATATATACACCTACATGCACCCTGTCCTTCACTATTTGAAGGATATTTAGAGGATACCATTAAAATGTCAGTTTCTATCGCTATTTTTGCAAATAGCCCAACTAGTGTGTAGACATGAATGCTCAGAGCAGTAGCAGAAAGCAACAGTTTAGCAAAACATTGTTTTATTTAGTAAAATCTTAATGTTTTACTCTCTTTCCTCCCCCAATTAAAAACAAAATAAAGTTTAAGTAAAAAACCAAAAAGGAACTAAACAAACAAAAAAAACCCCATAGACAGGGAAGCCAGGTAGGAAAGCTCAGATTGTTGGCTCTGTGAAAGTTCAGGACAGTAGTTTTCACACTGTGTGGACTCTGAGAAACTATTGATATGTGCATTGTTACTGAAATTTCTCCTGTGTAGGTTGTGCTAGGGCATAGGTGCATCAACTTCGCTTCCATCCATTCCTGTGGATTTCGTGTGGGCAAGGGTGGTTCCCAGGACCACAGGTTAAAGTTGTTGGCATGTAAGTCTGAAGGAAAGTGTGACAACAATTGCTTTTGCTCATGATTGCAAAACATGTACACACATGATGTAATCAGAGGGAGAGAGAAGGAGAATGATTATGTTGCATTCTCAGTAAATGCAATTTACATGTAGAAGATGCATGCTGTGGTAATAGAACACAATAAAAGAGAACCTTTTGGTCATCTATCGCTATTACCTTAGATGATTTGTATTAGTAAGTAACACTAAGATCTACAGAAATCAGAATTAACACAATATTACTGTCTGAAAGCAGTAATATTATTTTGGAAGTCTTTGCATTTTGCCTGAAAGACCCTGTTGAGATGGGAAATTAATTAGTTTTGGAGTAATCCTTTGTAACTGGAGGCAGCCTGGACTCACAGCACCATGAATTTTCTACTGGGAGCAAATGGGAGTTAAGAGTTTTGGTTTGGACTTAGTGCTGTAGATTGCTTTTACATTCCAGCTGACTTGAAGTTACAACTGAATTAGCGCTGTGTGCTGGTTCAACTGGAGGGTCTTGCTTGACTCAGGACTGTCGTGCAGATAGTTGGTGTTTTAACTGATTTATTTTTATCTGAGTCTGGTGACTCTTCTTCCTTGGTCAGTGCTCTGGTGGAAGCTTGACTATACGAATCTAGTTGGTTGTTTCAAGTTAATTCCCTGAAGAGTTGTGCACATCCTGTGGAAATGAGCCTTTATGTGCACTCTGTGTATTCTGGTAGTGCTGCTCCAGGAAACGGTTACTGATTTCTTGCCTGGATTGTAAGGGTATGAGGCAAGGGATTTGCCAGTACTCTCAGTTTAGGAAAGAGAGCGTCTTCTGTACTTGTGCTCAGGGGAAATCAGCACTGCTTAAACATGAGGTGCACTGCCCATTGCTGCTTAGGTTGGGAACTGCATAAGGCTGTAACTTTTTAGGTGGTCAGGACTGGTAATTATTCTCAGACATTTGAGTTACTCAGTTTACTACAGAGGGGTAAATTATCACTTCCACCTTTTATGTGTTTTTAATGTGTATTTAAAGTCATATAATTTGGTTTAAGGGAAAGATAGTTGTCATACATAGATAGGTTAGAAAGTTTTGATTAATTTTTTTCAGCTCTAGTTATGTGTTTTTTACATGGACTTTGTGAAAATACAGAGTAGATGGATTATAGAGATGGTATTTTGGTTAGTATATTAATATTTCTGTGGTGGCATTAGTTAAGGACTTTGAGGTAAAGTTGCATCCATCAGTATAAAATCTAAATAATTTACCTTAACCAGCACTGTTTCATCTCATTAAAAAGCCTAATTATAGGCTAATTATAATTAGATTTTTCTCCTTAAACTTCTGTGTTTAGGGAGGCCCTGGTAATTTTCTTTGCAGAGATGTTCTGTGATGAAATCTCCCAAGTCTTGAAACATCTAAACTATCAAAAAACTAATTTTTTTTATCTTGTAATTGTTGACGAGGGGTGACTGATGGGTGGAATTGGCAGAAAAAAATTCTTGGAGAACTTCAGATGTATATTGAAGTCATAAAAACAGTAACAAAAAGACTCAGTATTTCTGTAATGCCTAGTGATGAGAGAAACTTGAAGAGGTTAAAACAAATATTATCTTGCCCCTTGGCTTGAATGTTATTCCTAATTTCTCTAGTAAATGTATTTTCAGTAATTTTTATATGCTTTTTGCTTTTCGTATTTGTCACGTGACAACAGAATCTGAGAATTGATTAATGGCAAATGAAAAACAAGCAACAGTGACACTGTCTATCTGAAGCTGTCAGATGTATGAAGTATAGTAAACCTGGCTTCCATTAATTTTTCCCCAACTTTTTTTTTTATAGTGTTAGAGGTAAATGTGGATTAAAACCCCCACTGTATTGTGATAAAAATATTATTATAAGCAATATTATCTTGATATATTAATGTTTCTTTAGGAATTTTTTTTTCATCAAGGCAAACATGTTGTTACTGTCAGTGCCACTGCCTCTTACCTTTGATTTTTATGAAAAGTTTTGCGTCTGTGCACCTAGATGAGAGCTCTAGGATTCTTAGAGATACAGTATGGGGTCTAGGAGGCTTCCTAGTCCTATTTCCTCTTTCTTCTCCTTTCTTAAAAAATGTCTTGCAGAGGTGAACTACCAGTGTAGCACATGACTGTACCTTTCACAGTACAGCAAGTACTGCTTGGTTTCTTCTGGCTTGAAAAATATGCTTCATGATTAGTAAAAGTAAAGGTAAGTTAGAGTTCTCTGAGCAGATTTATATTGTTGCTTTCTGTTTCAGTGTGAGTACTGGGAACTCAGTTTCTGAATCTGTAAAAAAACACAAGTGAAAGTAGGTGAATGTTGAAAAAATATTTTTTCTGCCTTCTTGGGAGTAAAAATTTAAAAGAAACAAAAAGAAACTTACATATAAAATGCATTGGAAGAATTTGCCTGGACTCTTGATACTTAGAGGATGATTGATAGCTGGGATTATGAAACCTTGTTGGAGTCATCTGGACAGTTTGGCTACACTTTCAAGTTCTTATTTTTCAAGTGTGCTTTAGGTGATCTGTCATCTGCTTGTTTCCCGAGTCTGTTGTATAGATTTTGATGGTCCTACAAGAAGAAAGTGGGAGGGGAAAGATAATGCTGATAAGCAGGCCTGGAGTTCCCTCTGAGCATGGCCAGTGGGTTTTGTTTTGAATGTTTAGATCGTGTATGATTAGGTTCAAAACTGCTGATGTAGCTTCGGGTGATTACCAATTTACCTTCTGATTCAAGAGCTGAGACCTCTGTATTTAGAGTTTTTTCCTCCTCTCTGTACCAGTGAAAAGGTTTTCTCTTCTGATGTGACACAGTTGATCTTTGTTAGACCACAGATTAATGCTGTAAGTGGAATACCTTGGGGATAATATATAAGTTATTTTCTGTTGTTTGATGCATAAATTATGTTCTCTGTACAAAGCCACAGAGATGAATATTTTGGAATGTATTGTGCTCTTACACCTCTGTTGTTAGAGCACAATTAATTTTAAAAAAAAGTGTCCTAAAGTGAATAATAAGAAGTATGGTGAGGCTTCAAATATTTTAGACTTAATACAGCTGTTAAGTCAAGAAGCCCCTTTGTATTCTCTAGAGAGAAAATGTGCCATAGAAAGTGTAAACCAATGTGATTGAATGGTAAAGTGTGATGAGTTTCATGCAGGAGGTTGATCTTGCACAAAATAAGTGGTTTAAGCACATTAAACAAAAAGTTTTTTGGGTTTAAAGAGGAAAATTGTGCTATAAGGGCAAGAAACTTTTACTGCAATTAAATAAAATCAAAATATATTTGAATAAGGAATATTTTTTCCTATAATAAAACTGAACTGGTAGGGTGATAATGGGAAAATTTGGTGAATCTTAAGAAATTCCAAAATTCTTTCAAAGCTTGGAGTGTATTATCACTAAAAGAATAGAGTGGACCAGAACAAAATTGGAGGACCTCTACTCTTGTCAGTTAGGGTACAGTAGATGAGTTACTTTGCCCAGTAAAGATCTGATCAATGAACTTTGGGCCAGCGGTTTTTATATTGTGGCTTTTAACTATATGGTCCTGAAATTAACTGGACAAACCAGTGTGGTATTCCTAACGTTCAAATTCACGTATTGTGGAAGAAAGACTTTTTTTCAACAGTAAATTGTGTATAAACTGCTTGGATTGTAGGAAGACAACTTTTGTAGCACCCTTCTTTCTACTCTTGGCCAATTATTTAAATGGATGCACCTATGAGAACAGTTTCTTAAAGGCCCTGGATGACGGATTGTCAGAGTTCTGAAAGAATAACTACTTGAAATAGTTGGGTACTTGCAGAAATTGGAAAGTACCAAATTATGACAGCAGATAGTATTTTATGACTCATCTAAAATATCAAGCTTCAAAGGATAACCAGTCACTTTTAAGATAGATAAAGTTCCCCCATGATTGCGTTATTTTCTTTCTAAAGTTCTGGGAATATTTTAGTATGTCATGACAATGCTTCTGGTTCTGACTTGATCAAAAATAACTGCTTTCCGTCATCCTCAGTTTGATATCACTGTGGTGTTCAAAATTGGATGACCTATATATAAGGTCACAGTTCTCTGTAATAAGTGGGTGTAGTGTAATTAATTTATCCTAGATCCCTCCCACCCCCATTAGAGGCATTTGTTGGGGATGACTTCTCACAAATAATGACCAATATTCGTTTGAATCAACTTGGTTGTGTAGGTATTTTGAGCAGGTGACTGCCTCCATTCTCCCATACTTAACTGTAGAAAAAGGAAAAACCTTAGAGGGTTTTTTGTGTGTGATGAAGATGGTGGTAAAAAATAATGAAGTAATATTACCGTCACGTTCTGCTTCCTTTTAGATGAAACAGCTTTTTAATGCTGTTCAGCAGAATAAATTTTGATTCCTCGAGTTTCTGGTTTTATTGTATTCTAAGGCTGTTAGAATTTTTTGAGTGAATTTTGACAAAGCTCAGAATAACCTTCCATAGGGTAAGAAATTAGTCTTGGCTGTGTTCCCCCTCTTTTTTGTTTTTGTGTTGTTTGTTTGTTTGTTTTTTTATAAGAATGGTGATGTATTTGCTTTGTCAAAGATTGTCATTAATTGAACCACGCATTAGCAGTTAATTCCCAATCTATACATAGCTCTAAAAAATAGCATAGCTCTTCTTTTTCTGTATTACTTTGAAGAAAGATGCCAAATTTCACTTGATTCTCAGATTTGGTAACCAGATCTCTTCTTTCTGCATCGACAGTGGAGGTCACTTGAATATATAATGATTGGGTAACTTCAGTTGTTTTTAGGTAAGTTTGGAGATGTCATAGCCCATGAGACAGGTGTCTAAGCAAGTTCTTTCTTCCATTACTCTCCTGGGCATTTTTGCCTACATTAATTTCCAGTTGTTACTCTACCAGACCAGAAGTGTCTAAAGGAAATGCTATTAAAAAAACCCCACACCATGACCAAAAGCAATTTTAAGTGCAAGAAGCATCTTAAGTGATGGTCTTGATCCCAGGCAGCAATGTCCAATATGTCTTTTGGACCTACTTTGAAACACTAAAACTGCTTTTCTTGAATTATCTAGTAAGAGGTATAAAATAAAAACTCCATTATGCTTTGTTAGCATAGGTCACTCTGCAGGTAGCAATGGAACAGCCTGTAACCCTGGGGTAGCTGATTTACCTGGACTTTAAAAATTGCATGATTTCCTTTCAGTTATTGGGTATATTTTTTACTCTTTTTAGAAGAAGAGAACTAAATGGTAAGTTGATGTTTCCTGTAAGTTGTAGGTATGGCTGTTCAGAGTCCCATCCCACAAGTAGAGGAACCTATATGGCGGCAAGAGTGCTCACGTAAACTCTTGGGAGGGGCTTGGGGTTTTTTCATGCCTACTAATAAAAATACTCAGTACCTGCTTTTGGTTTAACGGGGTTTTCTCTCTTCTTATTCATGAAAATAGCATGTTTGTTCTTACTTTTATGCCTAGCTAGTGATACAGTTTGTTATTTGTGGTATTTAGTAAGAAAATACTCCGTGTTTAAATGAGGAGAGCAAAATACTTCTACGGTTTTGGTGGCCTGATTGCTTTCCAGTTCATTGTGTTTGTTGTCTCATGTAATAGGACCAAAACACAACTTTTCCTGTCTAGAAGGGGAATGAACTGTAGGTTTAGGCACTTCAAACATCTCTGCATGTTCTTATGTTAATTGCCAAACTTCAGTAGTGTTACAGAATTTAGGAGGTCAGATGAAGACTTGCTGCCATCTCATACTTTAGAGATGCCTTGTACATGCCCCTTCATTGTTCTGAGGAAATCAAATGTAATTCCATAGTGCTTGTCTGAAGTCCATTTTACACCGGGGGCTTGTTAGTTATTTCTTGGCAATCTAGTGTTTGGCAAGGATAGGCATGTTAAAAAATGTTGATCTCAAAACTGTTAGGCTTTTGTAGACTTCAGCTAAGATACTACACTTTGGGGTATGAGAGAAGTGTACTTAGTACGCACTGTATGTGCTTCATTGCAAATGAATGGTGTGTGTTCTTGCAATTTTGACATCTTGGAAGGAGTTTGCAATTACTCATTTTGTAAGTACTGAAGTTATTGGGCTATTTTACTTCAGTTACCTAGTCACTTGTGGAAAGCTGTATTAGTGTGTAAAAGTGCATTAGTTTACTAATCTGTGAATAACTGAGGTGCTTTTTACATCTCCTGTACTTGGCTGGGTGTTCTACCTTGTGCACTAAGAGAAGTGGGAGAATGGTAGTAACGGGCAATCCTTGTGCTTGTGCAAGTCAAGCAGATTGTGGCTTTGCTCTACAATTGAAAACTGCTACTGATTCTTTTTATTTTACTACTTAAAAAATAACTTCTAAAAGTGACACCAGAACACTGTAATATCTTCTAATGGCAATCTTTTAAAATAAGATGGAAATTTTTTCATTATTGTGAATCATTAGAATGAATTTTGCTTTAAAAAATACTAAATGGAAGTTAAGACATTAAGTAGTTGGGTTTTTTTTTAAAGTACAAAGTAAAAGTGAACAATGCTGTCTAAGACCTGCTTGAAAAATTCTGTAACCAGTTTTTGTTGAAAGGTGTATAGCAACTGGGCTTTGACAATGTAAGGCAGTAAGCAGATGTTCTTCATGTTTGGTAAATCTGCCATAGAGTGAGTCTCTGTCATCTCCCTGAATATGCTGTGGGCTTTAATCACTAATTTGAATGATAATATATTTTGTCAGTTTGTAATGTTTTTAAGTTCAGTCATTATGATCATCGCAGTCTTAAAAGAAGTGTATTTGAAGTTAACTTTTAAAGATGATTGAAATTCAATGTTTTCCTTTTGCTAGTGTAAAATAAAACTAACGAAATAATTGTGGCAGGTACAGGTGAGAAATTCTTTATTAAAATCAATGTGATATAAAATTACCTGGTTTTAAAATGAACTGACTGAGTCTCCTGCACGTTTTGTTTTGTTTTTGGCAGGGTTTGTGGATGCACTTAGATGTTTGCAATGAGCACTGTGGCTGGCATGCCCCAGTGTTTTGGATACCAATGCATAGGACTCCGTAGTAATCGAATTTATCAGAAACGAACGTCATGAGCATAGTGATCCCATTGGGGGTTGACACAGCAGATACTTCTTATTTGGAAATGGCTGCAGGCTCAGAGTAAGTATATGAACGTGATTTGTAAGTTTACTTACGTATTTTAAAATTATTTTTATCTTTTCCTTCTGAGTATTTTTTGAACACAGTTGGAGAGAACTTAGGAGTGTCCTTAGTTTTGTTGAATCGTTAATTACTTTAATTAATAACTGTCACTTTATTCTTAAGTTAGTGTCTTCCTCTTCAGCGGGAGCAAAGCTGAGAAGCTAAACTTTACTGTAGATGCATGTTTTTCTTGCTCATTAGAAATAAAGATGCTACTTGTTTTGTTTTTTCATGCTTAAAGTACTTGACATTTCAGTTTCCTTTTTAACTGTGTAAAAAATATTTTTGACTTTGCATGTTAGAAAGGTAATGTTGTGTGTTAAACTGCAAAACAGTAGTAGTAATTGAGACAAGGGTGCCTGTATTTATGAAAATTGAAGGCCTAGCTTAGTTAGTTAATACCATGTCTTCACAAAGTTATTTCTAATTGGAAACCTAATATAAATTCACTTGTTACTCATTTACTTAGTGAGTGTGTATAAAGGGTTAAAAGAGCCAGTGAAATCCTGAATTCAGTAAACTCTGCTTTGCATGAAATAAATGTAGTGAATTTCTGCATTTTGGAGGACTGGGAGGGTGACTTGTGGATTTTTCTGTTACTTTGTTTTGTGGGAGGTTTTTTTGTGTTGTGATTGGTTCGGCCACACCCCCCCATCCTTTCCCCCGAGTACTGATGGGCCAGAGTTTAGGTACTGATGGGCTACACTTTAGGTATTGTTGATCACTGATTGTTGCTTTTGCATTAGTAGAGTGCGTGATGGGCGAGGTTTTGTGGGGAAGAGTTGGGTGTGAAATGACGCTAAAGATCAGGATAGTTCGTGTAAGCCACAGACAATCTCATATAGTTCTTTACATATACATATGAAAAAAACCAATATAAATTTCTTAGCAGAAATGTGAAATTAATAATTTTTATTGAATTGGGGTTTGGTTTGGTTTTCTTCACCACTTGAGATGGTGTTACTCTTATCCTTCCTCTGAGCCTTTCTGTAGTAATGTTAAAGGCTCCCTATCTTTGGTTGCCACAAACATACATTTGCTTGTGTAAGGTACTGAAAAAATGGGTTAGACTTCTAGTTTGTGTACATGCTTGAGATTTTCTTATAAATATAAAACGTTTGAACAGGTGTATTGGATAACACAAGTTTCAATAGCTTGCACTCATTACTTGCTTGAGAGCATGTGCTAAGCAGTATTAATCTGTTTAGGAAGTGTTTTCCTTCCAAACTTTGAAGGAAAGTTTGAACAGAACTCTTTAACAGCTTTTAAAAGGGATATTTCTCTCCTGTGTTTCCAGTTATATATAAGGCTATTCTAAGTTTGCACCATTTCTCTGAAGAGAACCAAGAATTTGCATTTCATTTTTTTGTCACATTAAATTTTTAATGTTTATTTCTTCATATCATGAATACTAATTACCTTGGTACAGAAGCTTTTTAAATTTAGTGAACTGTTCACAACTCTTTTCATTATCTTTTCCTGCACTTTTATGTTTAGAGAAGGTCATGATTCCCGAGGTTGCTGACATTCCTTGCAGACACAGCATGCCGTGCTGAAATGAAAATAAATAAATGTAGTTGTCAGTATAAACAAGATAGAGTTCAGAGTGTGTTATTTGCTTGATACCGTGGCAGAGCAACCCAGTTAGGAACTGCTTTTCTTCAGATGTTAAGTGACTGTTACCAGTTAGATTAATTCTTATCATCTCTGCTGTACTTACACTGAAATATGTGTAGTAGGTGCATGATTGGCTTACGCTGATTGAGGAGCCATGTCAGTGTCCAAAGTGAAGTGTGACACTGAGGTGTGTCCCTAACCTACCAGTTTACACAGTCGTAAACCTTTTTATCACCATCTATATGATCTATATCTTTTTTTTTATGGTACATTTTCACTCCAGAGAGTAACATGTTGTATATAGATTGTATTAATAACAGTCAGAGATGGTCTTTGAGCAAGTTCTGGGATTCTTCCACGAGGGAAGAGTTGGAATTTCTCCACTGTGAGTGGCAGGTCTGATATTACTTCATCAGTTGCTGAAGCATGAGCAAACACAAAAATGGGGGAGTGGCAAGCCCTATTATGCATGAGAAGGAGCCCAGGAAAATGCTCTTTGTTTAGTACCGTCCCTGCTGAAATATTTTACCCTATGCTTTGAACCAAGGCATAAACCTCTTAAAAAAAGTGGATAGTTTATGTGATTAATAGTTTCACATATTATTTTAATAATTGTAGCAAGTAGGTATGTAAGAATAACTTATTAAAAGGTTTAAACGTCTTAAAAATTGGATGAAATACTCCTGTTCTTGTATGTACTTCAGTGGGATCTCCAGATAGATGATCATAATACCACAGTAGTCAGAACACATATTTGGCATAATTTGTAGATCTTACTGAAGATGAGTATGTGTGACTTCTTACTGGTAAGGACCAGTAGCAGAACCAGCCATTTCGGAAGGTTCAAAATGTTCCTCCTGACTGCAGAGAGTACAAGTGTAGCTTAGAGCACAGGTATAAGCTACATATTGGGAAGTGCCATTGATAGTACTGTTCTGGTTTTTAGAGAGAAGGCCTGTATAATAAACCTCACAGTCACAGTGTGCAGATCGCTGTGTTGAGTTCAGTATCCCTAAGAAAAAATCATGAGCATTGTTGTAGACTTACATACAGATGATCTTGGGCCAGCCTGTACTTGCAGGGCCTGCTACGAGGTGTTCAGAGAGCAGAACCAACTCCCTGGTAGAAAAGCAGTGCTTGTTTGTTAGGGAGGTATTGAAGCCTGACAGATGTGTTTGGATAGATGAAATGTCATGCAAAATATGTTGTATTCCTTTATCTACGATGACCTTCAGCCGGATAGTGCTCAGGTGTGCTGGTACAAATGGAAAACAAACCTGAACTTGAAAATCAGACCTTATCAACTAGCGTGTGGCAGACTGATGTTGCTGAAGCATGTGTGAAAGCAGAAGGTTCCATTTGGAGTTTTGACACATTTTCAGGAAGTACTGTTAGTTAAGTGTTCATAGCCTAAAGCTTGGATACCCACTTGCCTTTGAATATTTTAGTTTTAATGAGATTTTGTTTCCCGTTTGAAGACCTACATTCTTTAGAAGTCGTTAATAGCCCCAAATTCTAAGGACTGATTGTATATTGGTTATTAGTCAAAAATGGCATACTTTTAAAAAAATTATTAAATGGTCAGAAACAAAGCAGTATTTAAAAGGAATAGGTGGGGGAAATCACTTTTTAGGGAAGAATTGCTTCTAATCGTTGACAGTTGATTCCCTTAGTTTAGGTTAAGTGTAAGCTTGTAGGGACTGTTTTGGTAAACTGCTTTCCTGTGTTGCTTTTAATTTCTCACTAATGCCATCTGCTGACAATACACAGAAATGACCCAGAACATGAGTTGTTTCACTTGCAGAGTGAACATCCTGTGGAGTTTTGTTTCTTAGTTTTTTTAAAATACAGGCATCTCTCCTTTTTTAATTGATTTGATAAAATACTATGTTCCTGTTTGCAAGTTACAGGAATCTCTTAAATCATTGCAACCCAGGAGCATTTTATTTTGTTCCTTGTGAATATTTTGCACAGTTTTTAATTGCTAACCACAGCGCTTAACAAGTACATATAATATTTTAGCAAAATAGGAGTCAGTTTATTACAGTAATGATTATTTAATTTAGGAAGTAATATTAGTATTTTGGTCAAACTTCAGATACATTGTAATGCAAACACTTCAGTTTTGATGAATACCAAAAATAACATAAATATCTGCCTTTGTTGGACTCTGAGACTGTAGTTGTTTGAGGTGAAGCTGAAAAATGTGCTATGACCAGAAGGCTGACAGGCTTAGTACCTCAGTCTGTTACAGAACTGGCTTATGTCCAAAAATGCAAGCAAGGAAAACCTTGTAGTGGTCTCACAGATGTGAACGCTTACACTTTTCTTCCTGAAAACTTACTTTTTGGGATGTCTGTAAGACCGCCCATGGTGAGATTGGGGGGTGGACAGGATGTGTACAGTACAGTAGTTTTGCCTTGCTGCCTGGGCCCTGCTCCTTGAACCTCCAGAAATTTAAAACCTAATTTTTAAATTAACTTGTATCTCATACTTTAATCATCTGTACAATTAAATGTTTTACCAAGAGACATTCCTTCACTAAATGTCCAATTCTGAGATGCCCCTTTCAGAAGAAGGGTTTACCTTTGAACAAATAATAGTATAGAATGTGTGTGTTCTGTTTTAAGGTCATGCACATGGTGGGCACAGCAGGGATGATAAGGATTTCAGTGACCTGTCTGCCACAGTTACTTCTGTGTGTGATTCCCTGGAGAAATGATACTCATTCTGTACTGCTTATGGGATCCTTATCACTTTTCTGTTGACTGTAAAGGAAACCTATGGTGGTTAATTTCTGGCTTCAGTGAATGCTCTGCCACCTCCTTCCCCACCCCAGTGTAGTGTAGTGGATAAATGGAACAGCAGCAGTTACGTTCAGAGCTCTGGTGAACATCTGTTATAAATTAAAGTAGTATCTGTGCCCCCCAGATAAGCTGATTTTACTCTAAATTTGTATTTGTTACAACTCTTAATGAAATACTGAAATGCCTTTCTTTATCACCTGGTTTTTCTCCCACTGTTTTTCTGGTTCTCTTTATTCAAATAAAGCTGTGCTTTTTACTTACTAACTTGTGATCTGAATCTGTTTTATGAGTATTTAAATAGTTGAAGATAGATATATGTATTTTGTTTTTGGAAGCCTAATGCTTCTGCTACCCACAACTCTTATGCCTCTAAATATTAAACTTTGTTCTCTTAAGTGGTTTATAAATTGCTAGAGTAGGTAGAAATGGATTTAGGGAGGAGGCTGTACTGTCTTGCCTCAGATTTTGCAAGAGATTTGGAGTATCTTTTCATTTTTTTTAGATAGTAGATGAAATACATGACCTCTCTTTTTAGGACACTTACATTCTGGCATCTTTCACTGCATATTCCTGTGCTAAAGTAGCTGGTATTTAGGTCATAGTAATACTTATTTTTAATGAAGGAAGTTCTCCTAAATTAATTGTGGCATTGCTGAAGGGTGGATTGTACTAGAATTCCCCGTGCCTGTCCTGTATCAGGAAGCCTTCCTGCTCTGAAAACTGAGTATTTCCCAACAAGACTGAGGCTGAGCATTGAAGGCAGAGTGGGTAAGAGTAACTCTGCTACCACTTGTCCCATTCAGGAGATGGTGAAGAACAGCAGTAGAAATAATGCAATTGTCAAGACCCTCATGTACTGGAGAAGAAGAACTTGATTTCTGCCCTAGCCATGATGGAGGGTAGCTGATGCCTCATTCATTGGCATTTTGTTGGGCTTGATCATCAGAAGGATTAACTGGGAGACAGATGTATGATTACCACACAGATGTGTTATGTTGGTGAAGGCAAATTGGCTGGAAAGGCACAAGTTTTTCATCTTTTGTGGTTTTCTTTAGTAATGGGTTTTATAAACCTGGTAAGTTTTGGGCTGCTTCTAGAAGTTAATTCCAGCAAACTCCAAATAAAATCATATTTTCAAGTTGTGAAGTAGTATAAGAAAGTAAATAAGGATTTTTGGGGGTTTATGAGGCAATGAAGTGTCAGAGTTAGTCTCATGCTAGTCAGAAGTTGTATCTTTAATGTTAGTACTTCATATTATTTGTGTGCTCTTGTGTTTGCTCACTCTCTAAAAAAGCAGCTGATGATGGTTGGAGACACTGATCTTTTAAAAAAGATGGTTTTTTTCTTGGACTCCAGAAACTGAAGTCTTTACCCACTAGTGCTTTTGACTGTTGTGGGTTTTTGGGGTTTTTTTGTTTTTTTTTTTTTTTAAACAATTCTGTCATGTAGTAAGCTCACATGGGGAAAAGGTCATAAGAAGAAAGGGACTACCAAAACCTTTAGTACAACACTTTCAAATAGATGTCAAAATACTGTATTTTGTTTTGAGAAAGCTAATAATTAATTATATTTTTACAAAAAAGTATTACCAACAAATGTAAGTTGCTTGTGTCCTTTAAATCAAACTAGTATGGCTTCATGGCAAAACAGAGCCTCTACTGAATATTTTATTGTCTAAGAAAAAAAAAATCAGTATCTATTCTTTTTCAGAAATACCAAGTTTGTTTTCAAAATCAGCTCCAGGAGTTAGTAAGATATATGTGATGGGAAATAGACTTCACTTGTAATAAAAATAAGTAAAGTGAACCAGGCCTGACTTTTAATGGGAGTCAAAGCCACTTCAGTTTTAGGTGTTGGTATTTTGCCGTGCCTTTCAGTGTATAAAACAAACAAACAAACACTTTAGGTAACCTGAATTCCTTTGTCCTACTGTGATTGAATTACATTGTGCAGTGAAAAAGATTCTCTCAGTCATGAGAGTATACTTGCATGCACACATGAATATGTAACTGCTGAAGAAAGATAATGAATGTGTAATTTCTTGTGCTCAAATTGTGTCTGTTCCTGTTTTAGTATCCTTTATCTTTCCTGTCTTTCATGTTGTGGTTTAGTGTATAGGAAACATAGTTTGTATATTGAAGAAGGCACTGCCTTTGATTACAAAAACTTCTTACAAATTGTTAGCAATTTTTTTTCTTTCTATTCAAAGATAAATCGATAGAAACTACCTTGTTTAGATAGATTTGCCCTAGTTAGGATTTCTACTTGTGGAAACAGTAGGTGCGGGTGGTGCCCTGTCACTGCCGCTGTGTGTCACTGCAGGGCTCTTATCAGTGAGCAGTGCTTGGAATTACAGCTTCAGTTCTCAGTCAGAATTCCTTTCTGCAGATTCTGTTACTGCTCAGTGTGGTTTGAGGTTTTTTTTCCTATTACCACTCTTGGTTTTTTTGGTTGTTTGGGTTTGTTTTTTTTTTTTTGAGTGAGGGGGTTGCCGGGAGGGTGCAAGTTTGTTCCTGCCCCTATATGTGCCTTCAAACAGAATCGGCAGGGAATTAGTTAGAAATTGTGCAGCAAATGCCTTCAATTTATTAAGATAAATTACATATTAACTACATTTGTTTCTCATCTGTCTTTTGCCTTGCAGACCAGAATCTGTAGAAGCTAGCCCTGTGGTAGTTGAAAAATCGAACAGTTATCCGCACCAGTTGTATACCAGCAGCTCGCATTCACACAGTTACATTGGTTTGCCCTATGCAGTAAGTTTTGTGCTAAGTATTCTGTACAAAATGTATTATGTAAAATCAGCTGTTCTTAGATGGAAAAACTGATTCATGCTTATATTTCTATATCTTACTGGGAGCTGGGTAGGTTGACTAAAGATGGTTGATTAGAAGGAGAGTACAGAACATAGTGGACTTAAATGTTAAACAGTTAAGAAATTAGAAAATAAGATTGAATAATGACAGAAATAAAATTTTAACCTTTTACTAAAAAATAACTCTCTAAAGTTCTTTGCCAAGTGAATTCATACACTTGGGCTTGAATAACCATCAGTGTATGAGCATTTATGAGTTGTTATAACTTATCTTTTAACAAAAATCTAGGACCATAACTATGGTGCTCGGCCTCCTCCAACGCCTCCAGCTTCTCCTCCTCCATCAGTGCTTATAAGCAAGAATGAAGTAGGCATATTTACCACTCCCAACTTCGATGAAACCTCCAGTGCTACTACCATCAGTACGTCAGAGGATGGAAGCTATGGAACTGATATTACCAGATGCATTTGTGGCTTTACACATGATGATGGATATATGATCTGTTGTGACAAATGCAGGTAATGGATATTAAAATAATTTAAAAGGTAAAAATTACTTAAAAGTTCAAGCTGCACTGAAAGGAAGTGTAACTAAATGATGTTTTAATTATGTTGAGGGACAGGGAATTTCCTTCCATCAAAAAAGTGTTTGTAGGTTATGTGATTTTCTAATAGGTAAGATAGCTGATTAAGGCCAGTGAGTATTTTATACTTTATTCCAGTCTGTCTTGACTACTCCTTCTTTTGTTCATGCCTTTAAGTGCGCTGCAGCTTAATAAGGACATATCTTTTTTCCCTTCTGAAAAGGATGTGTCTCTGGTATTTTGTCCAGGTTGTTTGTTACTATGATAAAACAAAGACCAAGGGATCACTTCATCTGCGTGTACTAATAAAGCATCTTGGTGAATTATGTATATGTAAATCAGGCAACTTGAAGGATGCAAAGTAATATGAAAGAAACTTTTCAAATACAGATTTCTCTGTGCGTGATCTTTATGATAAGAACTCTTTGATTTTCAAAGGATATAGTTTTAAGAATTTTTATTAAGTATGAAAAGACTAACCTAGATTCTTACAGGAGAAGCTGAAGTTAAATGTTTAAACTTCTGTCATTATGCATAAGCACCTACTTGATCACAGTATAATAGAAGACTGCTATTAAATACTTGGAGTTGGAAAAATTAACAGGAGAAGACAAATCTCATGTTTCTACTTAATATTAGTCCCTATTTTTACCCTCGATATGCTTAATGAATGCTGCTGAATTTATTAGATCTTCATGTATTTATGATTGTTACAGCTAATTAAAACACTAAATTGAGTTCCATTTTTCTGTCTGCTTGCATAACAAGCTTGTTAGTAATTTCTCGTGGTCCTTGATTCTGATAACCTTTGCCCCTTATTTTGAAACATATTAAGATGTTCTCTCAGCAGTGCAGTTGTAGGCAGTCACCAGTTAGTCTGTTTCCTTTGAAGAAGCAATTACCTCTGAGGAGTTGGAAAGAGTTGTGGTAAATCCGCAAGTGGGAAGATAACGATTTTTGTGTCCCTAATCCTTCTAGCAATGTGGGGATGAGCATAAACTACTGTTTTAGGTTAGCCTTCAGCGAGCAGCCTCTGTTCCCTGACTGTGGGAATCAGTTAAAGCTCTTTCTGTGCTACACAACAGTACTACCAGTCATGCCACGTGTATGTTTTAAATGTTCTCTTAAAATTTATAAGTAAATAAACCCATATCTTTGTGTATATTTCTGTGTCTAAAAATAAAAATACATATCTATTCCTAAAAGAAAATGGAATCCTTTTGTTTAAAAACAGAACACTTTTTGCTATGTAGAGCATAAGTGTTGTTGCTGTGGATATTTGTCTGTCTTGTTCTCTCTTGTGATAATTTACCATTTTATTTCTGGTGTTAAGAGGAATGTTTCCAAGAGAGAAAATGGGTCAGCTGGCACGCTGGTGGCAAAGATGGTGATTGAGATACAGTTTTAGGCAGTATTCAACTTGAGTAAAGATCAAAAATGATGAAGAAATAAAAAAAAAAGAACAGCTTCCTTTCTGTCTCTGTGTGTTGTGCACACAGTTTTTAAAATTGTACTTAAAAGTTGAGGTTTTATTTGTTTTTTTTCCTTAAAGTGTCTGGCAGCACATTGACTGCATGGGGATTGACAGACAGCATATTCCTGACATATATCTGTGTGAACGTTGTCAACCCAGGTGAGTAATTTGGTTTATTTTGAATTCTGAATTAAAGTGGAATGAGTAGAGTTACGAAAAAGACGAGTTGCTGGGGAAAACAAAATTGGTCACTCTAACAACCAGCAGATAAAACAGACCATGTAGAATAGCCCTGACAGTTCCAGTTAAAGAGCTGCATTTCTGATGCAGGCAGTCTTACCAGCCTCCATGCCCTTGTGCCCAGTAGTCACTGTTTCACTTCACTAGGCAGCAGGAGTAAACCCTTGAAATGCATATGAAAATAGCAGCGATTCCTGGATCCTTTCTCAGTTGGATCAATACACAGACAGTCTGTTCCATATTTCATTTCGTGGCTGTTGTACATTAAGAACTCTTAACAGTGTTCTCAGGTTATGGCCCTGTTCTCATAGGCTGCAGGGATCACTTGGAGGATTTCTTGCTCTGGAATGAGTCCTTGCATGTGCTCTCCCTCTCCCCACTGCTATCCCCCATTCTCTCCACCTTGAAGTCATATGACATGGCAAGGATGGCTTTTTGTTCTGACTCTGGTAGGCAGGTTATACCTGACTGCCATCATAGTTCTTGTCCTGCCATGTAGAGTATAAAATGCTACTGTTGCTTATGTTGTAGATTGTTAATTAAACAGCAAAAAAAAAAGTGTTCAGAAAATTTGAAATATCAGGAAATTGTTCTTTTCTTTCTGAGAAGTAATTTGAGCCTCGTCATCATAGAATATTTGTTCAGTATTGTATTGTGATGATTGTTCTGAAGAATCTGCAGGAAAATGGTGTAATGCCTGCTTATCTGTAATCCCTGGACCAACTGTCAGTCTGTTCTGAGCTATCAAATTTTGTTTTGTTTTGTTTTCAAGTGATTTGGATACGTGTATGTGCCTTACATCAAAATGGAATGGAACAGTGCACAATTCGTGTTTTCTCAGTATCTGAATATTCACTTAGTTTACCGTTTATTCTGTAATAGTCATTGGGAAATGGTAAAGGTCTGTTTTCATACTTAGATGCACTGATTTATTTTCTAATTACAGGAGTTTAGATAAAGAAAGGGCAGTGCTGTTGCAACGAAGGAAAAGGGAAAATATGTCAGGTGAGTAAAACTTAAACTTTTTCTTCAGTAAAGCTTATAGGTATAAATCAACTGTATAGAGCTTAAGACTGTATACATGGTTCGTGCAGCTTTGACAGCCTTCAGCATTTAAGGTTCAGTAAATCAATGCCTTTTATTTGACTGTATTATTACCAAGATAATGTCGTATCAGAATTGTTACAGTTCCACGTGTTTTATTAATGGCTGTCAGAACTACTTTTTTTCATATTAATGTGGAGTAATTCAATCTCTTGAACATTCAGGTTTCTTTTGAGATGAAAGGATTTCTAAGTCTAATTTCTTTTTGAAAAGAAGTTTTGAGAGGAAATCCAAATTCTGATTTGTTGGATGTAGATTGGGGGTGTGTTTTGGTATGGGTTTGGGTTTGTTTTGACAACGAGAAAAGTTGCTGAACTTGGGTAATATGATGTTTTGAGGATTTGTTTGCCTTTGATAACTAGATGAGGCATGTAGTGCAAGTACCCACTGTGTTTTATGAAATAAGCTCTCCTACCTGTTGACACAATTTTAAAACTCACCTGGCCTAATGTCAGGAGTTCTTTCCAGCCATTACCAAAATATGTTGTAGTAGTTTTGATTGACAGGTGGTACTTTCAGGCTCTATTACAAAAGTAATAAATGAGGAGGCAGTCATCTTCTTGAACGTGTTTTAAATCATGTCTCTAAAGTAATGGAGTGTGTTTTAAGATTTCTTTAAAAAATACCATGTAGGTAAGGTCCTGATGCCCACTTAATATGACTTCAGAAAATCTGAAATGTGTGGTGTGGCCTAGAAGTCTGTGTGGCTTCATCGTACTTCTTGGTGCAGTTGACACTTCATGTTGTCTGGGGCTAAACTACCTAAAGTCTGTTAAAGGCATTAATGTCTTACTCATAAAACTAAATCATTGTCTGTTTTGTCTGTTTTTCATTTTAATGAAACCAAACTTCTTTTGTAAAATTTTTGTTAACCTACTAGGTCAACAAAATTTAAAGTCTAAAATTTTTTTAGAATTCAAAATTATTTTTGCTGATTCTATTTAAAGAATAGAACAAGTAGATTTATAATTTATGTGGAGTTAATGAGTTCCCTGAGTGGTAGGATGATACTGTGAGAATGAACTTGAGTTTACATACAGGATAGGGGAAGTTGATGGTCTCAGCTCTTTAAGTCATCTCTTGGGATTTGTAGGCACAGTCTGATCATTTACAATAAACTTAAAAGGGAAGAAAAATGAAAAATCTTAACAGGAGCTGAAAAGAAGTTGATGTTCAACCCTTAATCCTGATGAGCAGTCTTTTAAATCTGTTACATGTATTCAGTAGGAGAAGAGATTACTAAGTGGTAAATCTCAAGTATCCAAATAGAGTTAAAAATAAAGACAAATTCTGGTCCTCTTTAGCCTAAAACTCAGTCATAAGTGCAGTGTTGATTACTGTGATTTATAATACATAACTTGAATGTGTGTGTTTGCATCTTTATCTTGGCTAAATGCACTTCATGTTGACTGTTATTACTTAGTTGAGGAGGACTTAGTGATTTTGGGTGTGAACTCTCACAAGACATTAGTAAAAGGGCCAGTTTTCATAGATGATTCCAATTTGGAAAAGCAAAAGTGGCATCAGTTCAAATGCATCTTTTCAATGTTTTAAATATTCAACAGTAGCAGAATGTTACTTGTAATTCACTTAATAATAAGTTACAGGTGTTTGATAAAAGGTAAGATTGCATTATTTGGATGTTTTTTGATGAGTGTGTATATATAGGGCTTTTCATTTAGATATGGGAATTCTTTACAGTACAGTGGTTTTTATTGTAAAGATACCTAAAGTATTGCTGGTTTAGCAACAGTAGGGAGCAAGTAGTAGATCAGTTGGTTTACTTCAAGAAAAGAGCTTTTGGATGAACATTTTATATAATACAAAAACTGTGTGTCCTAAATTTCTGTGTGTAACCACATCACATCTTTTCCAGGCACAATATTCAGCCTGAGGTTGTATGTGGTGTTGGATTTTGTTGTTCTGGTATAAAAGTGTAATTCTGATGCTGCTTACTGTGCATTGGATCATTGGATTGCGTACTGTGGTTCGGTGAAGGGAGCACCTTAGTTAAGCCCCTACTAGTTGAATACTGGGTGTTTTGGATTTGGGGTTTTTTTTGTGATTTTTTTTTTTTTAAGGTAAAATATCTAGATGTGCAACTTATTCAAGGATAAGTTGCTTCAAGCTGCCTGGTCTTTAAATTGATGCTGTCGAGGTCACTTGCTGCTTATAGGTGAATAAATCTGGGCCCATAACTTTGTGAAATTTGGAGAGTTTGAATCTTGCCTTCCAACATGGAAACTCAACATCTTCACTTAGTGTGCTTTACTAAGGCTCCTCAAAGTGAAAGCAGGTTATATAGGTTAGGAAGGAGTGTCTCAAAACAACTCTATGTAATTATATGTTCAGTTGAGGTAATTATTCTTTACAGTAAGTTAGAGCACAGTGTTGAAATGTATCTTCCCTAAGGAAGACAGTGTTTTGTGGGGTTTGGGGCAAGGGGAGGAGAGGTGTGTGGCTGTGGCACCATGATTGTGCAGGCATTAGTGGAGGGACTACAGAGGGCCTTGGGTTTCCATTGCTCAGGCTTTGGTTATTCTGCATTTCTTCTTTCTGTGTGCTTTTTATGCTAGTTGAGAAAATATTCCCAGCAGAAATGTAAACAAATTCAGAAATTGTTATCAATTCCTGATTTATAAAACATAATTATGTAACTTGATAAATTGTTCAAAAGAACAACCAAGATGGTTAAATGGGATTGTTTACTATGCACAGAAGAATCTTGTTAAGGAATGTTGTGAGCAAGAAAAATCCAGAGTAACCAATAGCTGGAGTTCTTTATTTAGTAAAGAAGGTTTCAAGAATTAGGACTGTTGAGTGCACTGATTAAGACAACATCCTTCTGAGCTCAGAAGGAATGTTTCCTCTGCTCTTATATTAAGTATTTGTAAATCTGGCATCTGTGCAGTATGAGAAAAAGGTTTTTTTAGTGTGAAATGTATTTATTGAAAGCAGAATATTTGGAAAAGCTGCTAAAATCCAAGAAGTCTGTACTGAGCACATGTGAACAGCAGCCTCTTATCTGTGTGCACCATCTCTTCCAATCCTCACCAGCCTTCACAGCCTTTCATCCTGACAGAACTAGGGTAATCCTGTTTCAGGTCAGGATATGTGTTTGACATAAATGCTGATGACTGCTAAATTTCAGGCTTTGGCCATGAGGTCTGTGAGTGCACAGCACAAAAAAAAATATCTGTCAGTCTGTGTGTGATCATCCCTTTTCCCCAAGTAGCAGAATGTTACTGTTAGGGGATTTTGAGTAGAAAGCGCTTTTGACTAAATTGACATATTTACCCTAAAAAAGCACTTGATACTGCAAATTACAGTTGAAATAGTTGATTACAACTTACATGTATTAATTAATAGGGCTTCACAAGAAATGCTGGTCTGTTATTAATTTTAAGCCCTTCTAGATTACAGTCATCTGAGAGAATCCTAACGCCGTATTACAAGTAAAAGCTAAATATAAGTGAACAAGTTAACAAATATATTCTTTTAACCTTTTTTGTTCTGATTCTAATTTTGCTTATAATGGAATATGGTAATATAATTCCATTCAAAGAATGGAATTACTCTTGTACCTTTTTCTTATCTGGCATTACAAACATCTGTTAATTGCCAGTTGCTCGCGTGTTCTTCCCTTTCATGCTGTTGCAACTGTTGGTGAACTTTGCATATGAGTGCTTGGAGCATTTGTCAGCATGAATTTTTGGGTTTCGAAGGGAGATGTCGAGTAAGTAGTGAATGTTCTTTCTGCAGTACTTGATTGTTTACAGAATATTCTTTGTTTCAAAGATGGGGATACCAGTGCAACAGAGAGTGGTGATGAGGTTCCTGTGGAACTGTATACTGCTTTTCAACACACACCAACGACGATTACTTTAACTGCTACAAGAGTTACAAAAGTCAATGATAAGAAGAGGAAGAAAAGTGGGGAGAAAGAACAGAACATAGCAAAATGTAAAAAAGTAAGTGAGTGTAATTTCTCATATTACTTTGTGTTATAAATTATAACTATGTGACATCTCTTACAGAGGGACACTGGTTTTAAAAATCAGTTTATTTTAGAACCTAGTTTTAGCTTGAAATGTATTACTCTACAGTAATGGTGCCCCCCCCCACTTATTTCAAGTTACTATATCTTAGCTGTGAAAGTTCAATTTTATAATTGAGGCAGAATTTCACATCAGGAATTGCATTTACTGGACCATTTGATATAGTTAGAGATGGTGCAGAAGAAGCTTTGGGATGTCCAAAGAAGAATTCTTTTAAAGTGTTCTTTTGTGGTTGTTTTACATTGAAATGTTTGCCATCAGTTGTCCTGATGTGACTTCATTTATTTCAGTTGAAATTGTGTGGAAGTGTGCTCTCAAGTTAGCTGGTAAACTGTTTTGGTAAACAGGACATTATGCAGTTTAGCTACAGGTGTAAACAGTATCACAAATGTGAAGACAAAATATGTATGAAGAAGTAACGTACATGGATCTTACCAAATCAAGTTGCTTTTTGTAGTTCTGTTTCATTGGCTTGGATGAGAGTTCTGCCTTTTAAATGAAATCAGAATTAGTTACTGATGTCTTGTAAGAAAGTTTTAGAAAAATGTTTCCACTTCAACAAACAATTCTGAACACAAATTTACTACCATGTGTTATTCTGTTACCTCTACTGTTTTGGCTTGGATTCTGAAATTCTGGAAAGTCATGTGGGAGAAATGTAGGGGTCCCTGGACTCTACTATGCACTTAGGTTGAAATGCTGAATTGATTTTTAAAGTGCATTTTGTGAGATGTAACCTCTTACCTTCTTGAGATTTCACCATAGTTTGTTCTGTTGTTTTCACCTTGCGTGTTTTACTGAAAAACTGTTAATTTGTTAATAGATTTTGAACTCCTTAAGAGATTTTGTATTTCTTCCAGTGAATATATATATATCTAATTTTATTCCAGGCATTTCGAGAAGGATCCAGGAAATCTTCACGAGTAAAGGTAACGTGATTTTGTTTGGATTTTGTGTCAAACCTTAATTGTACATTACTTAAATAGTAAGAAGCATTAAGAGTGTAATTGGGACTAAACATTAAGCACTAAAATATTCTCTTCTTGATAACTAATGTATTACATATGCATCACAGTGATTTTAAACTATGCATTGTATTTTTATGTCCTAGAATTTAATTGAAATAATGTAGTGTGAATTTTTATCCTGAGAATAGGTGGTTTTGAAGAGCTAGTGGATGAACTGGGACTCGTCTGTGCTATACAAGGGAGTAAAGTTGAGTGCACACCTCATTCAAACTTAGTAGCTCCAGCTTTTTATAACACTTACACAGCGAAATAATGAAGTATTGCATTTGAAAGATAAATTAGCAATTCTGCTCTGTCATACACTCCCTGTATACATCTGATGGGACTCCACTCACTAGTACTGGCACAGCCTGAGGAGTCATGCTGGGAGGTCTGCTTTGTAAGATTTAAGTGTTACACCAGTCCTAAAGTTTTCTGTGAGATAAAAATATGCATGGTGTGAGAACTAGGTATTTGCCTTAGTTCGTTGATGCTTGGGATATATAAAAACAAGTGGGATGTAATTTATGCTTCAAATGTATAAAATGTGGCTTCTGAATAGTGAAGACAGAATTGGGGAAGAAAAACCTCTGCTGTGGGGGTTTTTTTTGAATATGGTGCTTCTAAGGTTCCATTGTGGTTTTTTCATGGTTTTCTTAGCATCACACCTTTTTTAATGCTGTTTGTGTGTATGGTTTTCTTCCTGCACAAAAGAAATGTGAACAGGTAATTTGAATTGCTGAACTACTTGTGTTTTATTAATATTTAATAGTGTCTCTGCTCAGGTGGATATAGAAAAGGGAGCGTTGGCTGGCTGCTGCTGTCCGTAAGGAGCTTTGGTTGGCTGCAGCCTGGCTGCTTCTTGTGAGGTCTGGAGGTACAATGGCACTTTCTTTAAAAGTGAAAGGATCTGAAGCAATGCAGAAGAGAATTGTGTAGTGAGGAGCTGAGAAGGAGGGAAAAATATGTGCAAAGCCTGTAACATTGAGTCACAACCTTAACGTAGTAGGTGTAGGAATAGTAAAGTTTAGTAAGTTGTGCTGCGGAAGAAAAGATATAACATGACCCTTAAAGTTAAAAGGGGAGAACCAAGTCTGTGTATTAAAGGATAAAAGCTGGAGTTCTGTGTATTTGCATATGTTCACAAAAGTTGAGTGGATGGAGAGATCTGACCCTCCAACTCCCTCACTCATAGATTTGTGATGCAGTGCATTTGTGGGAGGAAACAATGTCAGTCTCCATTCTCATCCCACTAAAAGCTAGAATCCCTGTCGAGGAGGGAGTGTATTTCTGAACTTGGGTGATATTTGTGAAATAAAATTCTTGAACAAATGTAATGTGACTGAATTCAACTTGAATGTTTTTAAGTAATGCAGAGTTTTATACCAGACTTCCTAAAAAATCCAAACTTTAAATCAATTCAGTCAATACCTCTACCCTTCATTTTGTGTCTTCTTGTAGAATTATTTTTTTAATTTTTGAATATCTTGGCTTCTAATATCTGGTCACTTACTTTATTTTTAGGGCTCAGCTCCAGAGATTGATCCTACTGACACTTCAAACTTTGGATGGGAAAATAAAATCAAGGCATGGATGGATCGTTATGAAGAAGCAAATAATAACCAGTACAGTGAAGGTGTCCAGAGGGAGGCACAAAAAATAGCTCTGAGATTAGGCAATGGAAACGACAAAAAAGAAGTCAGCACCAGCAATCTGATTTTCAAACCTCCAGTAGAGGTAATCAGCGGTGCCTCTTTGTGTTATTACGTGCTCTGTTTGCCATGACAAAAAATGTTCGTATATATGCCTTAAAAAAAAAACCAAAAAAACCAAGTAAAAACACCTGGAGTCTTAATATCAGAATTTTAACATTTTTCAGAATTTGAAGTTTATTTTTATACATTCTATATCATCCCTGGTTATGTTTATATTTGCATATCATTTATCCTAAAAAGTAGCTAAGGTGTTAGTCAGAGCCTGAACACTGGATTGTCCTTAGACTCTCTGTTGTCAGGCAGTCAGCTTTGTTGTTGTTTCTCTGTGGGGAATATCAGGAGTGGTTAGAGTAGATAGAGGCATAGAGGCTGAATCTGTTTGGATTTTTTTTTTCCTACGATGTGTATCAACATGTTCATTGTCTACATTTTTCTTAAGGTATGGTAAGTGTTCTGGATGTTCATGAGTGATATTTCTGATACTGAATCTTTATTTTATTTTTTTTTACTCGATTCTGTAATTTCTAGTTCATGAAGGAAATGTGCAATGTCTTTTTTTAGCCTTACTATCAGTTACTTGAAGGCTTAAAATCAGAGCCGTATAAAAGACCATAGCACTTTGTAGCAGAAATCTTGAGGAATAGTTACTGTAGCAGATTAATGGAAGCATCTTTGCTTCTTTTTCTCGAAGACCATCATGGCATATGGGACACCCTCCTTAGAGGAATATCCCTACTTACAGAGCCTTTTGCCTACATAGAGGCTACTTCCTTTTTGATTGGTGGTGACAGTTATGAGAGGTGTGAGTTCACTAATTGCCAGGGTATGTATTGGTTTTTAATTAAAAACCGTCCTTCCATCTAAAGACATGTAAATAAATCTGGAAACTCTCTCAGGATTCTTTTATTATGTTACTTTCCTGTTCTATTTTTCCTTGAATGAATTGTGAACGTCATTTTATGTCTGCATGTTTTGTTTTGTTTGAAGGAATTGGAGCCTTTTGAAAGTGTTGTGCAAAACAATGCAGCAATTCATCCTAGTCATGGTGAGAGTTAAGTGCACTAAGGGATGTAGTACTTGAATTGTGAGAACATGAATAAATTGGTTTTCATCCATGTACTGGAGAACTAGGGCTAGAGCGTTCTTTTAATCTAAATTCATAACTAGTCACATTGGTAAGGGAACAGGACAGTTTGGTCACTTCAGTCTGGAGATTTAATTACTAGAAGGGTTTTTAATTCATATAAAATTGCTTAATAGTTGTGAAAGTGTAATCTACTATTAATAATAATGGAAAAATGATAGTGATATTTCATAAATGAATCTGTATCTTTGCAGAGTTACGTGCAAAAAAACAAGAAAATTTTAAAAGCTGCCAAAGACTTGCCTCCCGATGCACTTATTATTGAATACAGAGGAAAGTTCATGCTGAGAGAACAATTTGAAGCTAATGGATATTTCTTTAAAAGGTTTGTTTATTCCAGATGTTTTGGTAAAGTAACTGTTAAAATGGTGTTTTGCCAAACTCTTACCTCAAGTACAAGTGAGTCTTAGTTATCAGCAGTCTTTTGCATTTTACTGTCGTCTCATTAAAAGCAGTGACAGCTGGAGTCTGGTCTCCCCCTTTCTCTTCTGAATATCCTTACAGATCTGTTCAGGAGCTAGTTTCCTCTTTCTTTGTTCTTCCCTGGTCACAGGATTCCTACATTCTCAGTTGGGTAATTTTGTACGTTAAACCAGGGATGGACAGGTTCTACCATCCTAAAATAATTCGTAAGTTAGTGGCAGAGGCATTATCTTTTGTGAGAGAAACAGGTTTTTTTAAGTCCATCAGGCTGAGAATAAAATTGAACAGAGGTTGACCTGGGCTCATTTTACTGCCAGAGTTCTCTAATTGCTGCCTTGTTCCTATGGGTTGTTTTCAGTGCTGCCATTGACTGCATGGACACACCTACTTGGGAATTTTCGAGAGGCCCATTGGAGGAGATAGAACACACAGCTTTTGCTCAGTAAACATGGAAGGGCTCTCTGGCACTTGCAGTAGCAGAACTTAAAGCTATTTATAATTTGTCCTGGCAAATTATTTTGGATGTCCCAAGGATGTCCCCTTGCTTTAGGGGGGTTATGTGTTAGTGGGTTTGCTGATGTTAGGCAAGCACATGGAGGTGTTACCTTTTTTTGTATGGTTCTCTGTGGCTTATAAATTTCTAACTGAATTTTATTTTAGGGCCTGACAGAAGTTTTAAGAAATTTGATAAATCTTAACCTTGTGTCTTCCATGTCTAGTGGTTGACCTGTTACTGTTCTCCCTTTAGATCTATGCAGAAGGTACAGGACTGTAACTCCAACTTGAGGTATTCTGAGAAAAAATTTGGAGAATGTACCAGTTAAAATCATGAAGCTTGAGTACAAACATGTCATTCTTAGATTAACACACAAATTTGATGTATTGTGTCAAACAGCATGTTTCAAAACTGACTAATGTGAAGCATAAGTGTTATTTAGCATCTTTAAAAATTGTAAAACTACTGGTTTTCTTGTATATTTTTCAGGCCGTACCCGTTTGTTTTATTTTATTCAAAATTCCATGGGCTAGAAATGTGTGTTGATGCAAGGACTTTTGGGAATGAAGCTCGATTTATCAGGCGTTCATGCACGCCAAATGCAGAGGTGAGCATATATATGAAGTTAAATTAGGTTTTATTTACTTAAAGTCCCCTTTTCCTTGAAATTCCAATAATTCAATAATTTAAGCAATTCCTACAGTTGTTATACATGTACTTAGAAAAAAGAAAGTAACTCATGATAATATGATATTTCCTTGAATATAGGTGAGGCACGTAATTGAAGATGGAACAATTCATCTTTATATTTACTCCATCCATAACATTCCAAAGGGAGCAGAGATTACTATAGCATTTGATTTCGATTATGGAAATTGGTAAGTATTTGAGAATGGTGTTCATTTGGTTACTTTGCAATTCAGAATGGCTTTGGTTTTGTCTTTTACTTTCTTGCATGCATTAATAACACAAGGCTCCTCAGGCACTGTATTTGCAGCATGTGCGTGGGCAGAGTTTCTTCTGTATTATTATTACTGCACTTCTGTGGTCTGCTCTTAAGCCAACTTGGATGCAGTGCTGTGTAGACATGCCTTTGCTACCTGACCTGAACCAAGTATGACCGTAGAGCACTACCTGTATTAATCAGCTTGGGTTCAGACTACCTCAGCATACCTGGCACTTTTAAGAATTGTTCTGCATCCCTCTGTAATATCTTTATCAGTGACATAGACAGTGAGATCAAGTGCACCCTCAGTAACTTTACAGATGACTGGAAGTTGAGTGAAAAGCTGGACACGAACCAGCAGCATGTGCCTGCCAACCACAATCTGGGCAACATCAAAAGCAGTGTGACCAGCAGGTTGAGAGAAGTGATTCTCCTCCTCTACTGTGTTTGTGAGATCCCACCTGGAGTACTGCATCCAGGTTGGGAGTCCTTGGTACAAGAAAGTCTGTTAGAGCAGATCCAGAGGAGGGCCACAAAGATGGTCAGAGGTCTGAGCACCTCTCCTGTGAAGACAAGGCTGAGGGAGCTGGGTTTGTTCAGCCTGGAGAAGTATTGGGGAGACCCCATTGTAGCATTCCAGTTCTTAAAAGGGGCTTAAAAAAAAAAAGAGGGGGAGAGGGACTTTTTACATCAGCAAATAGTGATACAGAATGGTTTTCAACTACAGGATCATAGAATGATAGAATGGTTTGGGTCAGAAGGGATCTTTAATCATCCAGTTCCAGTCCTCCTGTCTTGGACACCTCTAGACCAAGTAACTCAGAACCCCATCTAACCTGACCTTGAACACTTCCAGGGATGGGGAATCTGCAGCCTCTCTGGACAATATGTTCCAGTGCCTCACCACCCTCACAGCCAAGAATTTCTTCCTAATACCTAATCTAACTCAAAAAATGTGTTCAGGGCCAGGTTGGATGGGGTTCTGAGCAAGCAAGTGGTATCCCTACCCATGGCAGGGGGTTTGAAAGTAGATAATCTCTAAGGTCCTTTCTAAAATGAGCATTTATGTATCTCTGTGATCCTTCACATGAAGAGAACCTGAGAAGTTGCTGACTGATAGTTTTTTGGGGTTTGTTATTTATCCTTTTAAAGATACATCGTAGTTGTGCTTAGTACTTGCAGCTGACAGCTCTGTCAGTTGAATGTGTTTGAATAACATTTCCTGTGTATCCAAGTGCAGCTTGAAATTGTGCAAGTGACTCTGAGTTCAGTGTGCTCATTCTGTAAATCGTGTCTGTCTCAGCATGAAGAATTGTCTGCCTTTAGTGCATCTGTTCAGTTTTTGGTGGTTGTATTTCCACTTAGGATTACACTGAGATTTTAGATGTCTTCTGTCTTCCAATCAGATAATAACCTGAATTTAAAAGAATTTTGTGTGGCAAAAACCAACCAGTTAACAAGTACATAAGATTTCTGAATTACAGCAATATTGTGTATCATGGTGAAAACTTTAGTCACCTGCTTTTTAATGTGGTTGCATTACAGATGTTTAATGTGAAATTCATCAGCTTATGTGATTTAGTATTGAAAGGTCTCATTGCTGTACAGCCTAATCAAATACACCTTCTTGCATTTAATTACTTGCAGTAAATACAAAGTGGATTGTGCTTGCCTCAAAGAAAATCCTGAATGTCCAGTTCTCAGACGTTCCGAGCCTACAGAAAACATCAATACTGGATATGAAACCAGAAGGAAAAAGGGAAAGAAGGAGAAAGATGTTTCAAGAGAAAAGGAGACTCAGAATCAGAACATCACATTGGACTGTGAAGGAGCAGCCACCAAAATGAAAATCACAGACAATAAGCAGAGAAAGCTCTCTCCCCTCAGGCTCTCCATTTCTAATAATCAGGTATTGACATAAAGATGCTCAGAAATAAAAGCTTTTAAACACAGATACTCTCCTTTTGTAGCTACTAAAGGAATTTTAACAAGTCACTGCAAAGGGATATGGAGATTTATCAAAAATCAGAATGCTGGATAAGCTATTCAGACTTTTATATATATATACTGTTCTCAGTTTTACTTAATATTTGATTGTATTTTAAAATACATTGGTTCCCATACCACTTTTAACTATACTTTTTCCCTCTGAATTTCTTTGTGGCTCTCTTATGTGAATGCCTCATGTTGTGCTTTCAGGAGCTCAGTTCATCCTAAGTGCCTTTTGATTAGTTGCCTCTGTTACTTAGGAGCGGAGTATTTTAAATGTAGCAGCACCCAGAATACTAAGTGTTGAATGCAGCTCCATGTTTAATAGAACTCTGCAGCTCTGTGTTTAATTCAAAATACACCTTACTCCCCCTAACTGAAGCTGAATACTGGATAATGGGCAGATAGTATGGTAAAGCCACCTGGTAATGTATCATGATGGTAAATTTTAAATTAGTCTTTCTTTTAATATATCCATTTGAAAGAGCTGTTGGAAGAGATCTGTGACACGTAAATTACTAACTTATTTTGCAGAGCAGCTATTAAAGATAACTATTTAACATTACTTTTGATGTAATGCTCTGAGGAGTCTTAGTTCTGTGTAGCTTTTAGTTTTCCCTAGTTTGCAAGAGGAGTAGAGCTTCTGTAAAACAGTCATTTCCATCTTTCAGGAACCAGATTTTATTGATGATATAGAAGAAAAAACTCCCATTAGCAATGAAGTAGAAATGGAATCAGAGGAGCAGATTGCAGAAAGGAAAAGGAAGATGGTAAGTTGGGAAGCAAGTAGCTGCCTAAAGTCATCACTAAGGCTTAGTGACACCTGCTATTCACATGCTAATTGCTGCCTTTTTGTAGGCGTGTAGAATCCAGTATGTGTGAAGTCAGATCCTTACATGAACTTAGCCTTAAAATGCAAGAGTTGCTATTTGAGAATATTTCATCTGGGTTGATCACTGCTTTCTGACAAAAATCTGCTTTTATCTTCAATTGTATAGAACTTTTTTGCTGCCTTTAGATGATTTCTACAATGTCTCTCTTAGATTTAATTATTTGCTCTTTATTATTGCCTGCTATTTGTGGTGGTCATTTTTAGATATTGTTTTGGGAATCAATATTTTTGCCTATTCTGTTTGAGTTCCCAGTTTAAAAGCCCCAGAAATCCTGACTTTTAGAGGTTGGTAGAACAGTGTTACAAAAAGTAGCATTTAAAAATGTGGGGTTTTTTGTTAGGCATTCAAAAATTTGTAGCACGTTCTTAAATCTGAAGCAGGACTCTCTTGTTTGTCAAGGTTGGTATGAATGCAAACCTTTCTTCAGGAGTCTGTAGTAATGGCAGTGATTGTAATATCTCCCTTTAATCTGAGCTCCTGCTGAACTTGATCTTCATGTCAGTATACATTTAACACATTCTGAAGTACTTGAAAAAATAGGGGGAGAGTATTTAATTACATATTTATATGCGTGAAGGATTATGACTGAAATTGATCGTGATTATTGTTAAATCCATCAGACAAGAGAAGAACGGAAAATGGAAGCTATCCTGCAAGCTTTTGCCAGACTAGAAAAACGAGAAAAAAGAAGAGAGCAGGCTTTGGAAAGAATCAGCACAGCAAAAACTGAGGTTAAATCGGAATGCAAGGAAGCACAGATTCTCAATGATGCTGAATTTATTCAGGTAGTTATTTGGAGCTTTATTTTAAACCTAGCTTTTAACATGGCATATTTTGTCAGTTTGGATGTCGAACTGCACTTCAAGGTGTATGAATTTCACCCCTTCCCCCCCTCCCTGAATTAAAATATATTTGACCAAAATTTAGGTGGTTCTTTGATGACATTATATTAACTCCTAAATTTTTTTCCCAATAAGACACGTATGGAATTGTTTAATGATGAATTTCAGTTACATGAATTTATGTAGCGATGCACACACCCCCAGCTGTGTAATTCAGTCTGTCTTTGAAGTTCAGGATAGAAGCATTTACCGATGTTGACTTCAACCACAGGAGGGGGCCTTCCTTTAGGCATTGTCTGTAACCAGTGGAGAACGCTTTGCTTCTTTGGTTGTTTATTCAGGAACACATTATAATCCTTTCTGTTATTTTAAAGGAAAGGAGTTATTAAAGTATTTTTTTCTGAGTCCTTGCAGATGATACTTAATGTCTTATAAACAGCTTTTTACTCTGTGGTTGCTTCTTAGTTTGCAAATACTCTATAGATGCTCAGTTCAGGTTGTTTCCCTGAACAGTTCTTGTCAGCATTCTGTTAAGTACCTTTTGTGACCATGCTGAACACCTAGTAAATTATAAATTGCAGAAGGAATATTGGACGGAAAGACATCACAATGTAAGCAGTTGATTTTGAGCTTACAGATAAATTAATGTGGTGTGTCAGTTCTTGCTGTCCTGGTCTGACTGGTGTGTGTGAGTACTCTGCAAGTACTTGGGAGGAAAATACTTGAAATCTTGTCATTTGCCTTTAAGGAGAGAAATACTATCTCTGAAGTGTTGTAGTTCTGACAAAAAAATTAGAAAGAAGCTTTTTGGACCTGTAAAAGAAGAGGGAAGTGACATTTTCATGTAAGAAAGATAGGTAGCTCTAAATGTGTGTGGGATCTATTTACTAGACTTCTGTCTTGTACCAGGAACCTGCAAAAGAAGAAACTGCCACCAAGCCCACCCCAGCCAAAGTTAATAGAACTAAACAGAGAAAAAGCTTCTCACGGAGTAGAACTCACATTGGCCAGCAGCGCCGGCGGCACAGAACTGTCAGCATGTGCTCAGATATCCAGCCCTCTTCTCCTGACGTGGAAGTAACTTCCCAGCATAATGAAACTGAGAATGCTGCACTGGTAGCTGAGCCTGAAACAGAAACTGTTGTTACAGAAATGGTTACTGAAACAGAAGCTCCAGCACTTAGTAAATGCCCTACTAAGTATCCTAAAACAAAGAAGGTATGTGTCCTGAGGGATAGGGAGAAGAGACTGGACTTTGTTACAGAGTTTTTAAAAATTACAGACTGCTTCGTCAGTATGCAACTGCCTTTTTTTTTTGGTGTTTTTTTTTTTTTTTTAATGCTGGCTCATTTCTTTAAAAATCACCATTGTATAGCCACTCACTGGTAATAGATTAAAATTTGTAACATCCTTTGGTAGAACTTCTTTTGGATTTTAAGAGACTTCCAAAATACATCTTTCAGAGCAAGTTTGGAAGAAAATGTTTTCTAAATGGGATTTCTAAGTGGATTGAAATACTACACATAGCCAAAACATACTTAAAGCTGTTAATTTAAATAAAAAACCAAGGAAATAAGTTGCTTTTCCTTAAGCTTCAGATAGCACACAGAATATCTCCAAGGAAACACTTGATTTCTAGTACTTCTCAAATGTCTGTTCTGAAGTGAATGTCTTTAAACTCCCAAAATTTACGTGCCTGTTTGGAAGGAAGATTCTTTAGTTCTTTGTTTTTAATTTTTTTCCATTGGATTACATTGCAAAAAACTTCTAAATGGCACAGTATGTAAAGACATTAAAAAATCTTAAATCTGCAAGTGCACATAAAGCAATAAACCTTTCTGCTTTGAAATTCTACAGACTGCATTAAAAAGTGTTTTTAGCATGATTTACAAGAAGTTCTGAGAATTTTGTACAGTGGAGGAGTAGGGGAAGGAAGTTATAGGTTGAAACTTCTTGTCAAATGAACAATAACAGTTTCAGGATGGTTTCATCTTAAACCCCCAAACACACCTTAGATTTTTTTTTTTCCAAGAGCATCTGAGTCATCCTGTAACACTGCTTTTTGCATCACTATTAAATTCTGATGAGAGAAGGGAAGACTAGAATTTTTCTTCCTTTCTTGTGTGTTGCATAGCAGGAAGGAATGAAGATGTCCCAAGTCTGAATTTTACTGCGCTTTTTTGCTGTTTCATAGTAGTAATCTGAATTCACAAGTATCTGTGAAGTGTCTCATCACATTGCACTCAGTGTTCCCCAAGTGCAGAGAAAGTCCTGCTTTAAAAATTAATTAAATATAAATAGGTTTATAAAAGGCAAGCAACTTAAATATATTATGATAATCTGTGTTAAAACCTTACTATCACATTAATATTATTTAGCGTGCTATTTTTGCATGTCCTTAATTTTGAATCGTCATAGAATTTAGGAGGTTGGTTTATCTCTTAGTAGAAACTCAAATCCACTGGCATGTTTTTTAAAAACACTGAACTACCTAGGAAAGAATACCCTTTTTTGACCAGTGTACCTTAGTCCATGTGTTATAATTTAATACAACTATAGTTGAAGATTCACGTTCAAGGCACCTGCCTGAGATACTGACTGAGGCACAGTCCTCACAGTACAGAAATCTGATGAGGAGTTTAAGTTTGTTCTGTTAATGTTACACTATTTCTCCTCAGCCTAGGTGCTCTGGCACAAGTTTAAAATTTGGTTTGGAATTTTGTTACTGAATTGACATTCTTAAAGTGCAGTTGATACAGGCAGTTGTATAGTATGTTCAGTGAGAATTAAATTCAGAAGAAATAAATGTAGTTTACAAAAAAAAAACCCAAACAAACCAAAATGCCCCAAACTGGTACATAAACAAATCTATGCTGATTTCTTCTGCTATCCCCATTATTTCACTGAAACTGTCCTCATTCTTACTGTGTATTTTTAAACTTGCAGCCTGGACACTAACTGTTTCTGATTTGTGTAATAGTTGACTAGATGAATAATTAGACTAAAAAATTTTTAAATGCCACTAATAAAAACCCTCATAGAACAGTAATTTTTTTCTCTCTCTCTCTGTTTAGCACTTGGTCAGTGAATGGTTAAGTGAAAAGAGTGATAAAGCAGGGAAACCTACAGACAGTCTACCAGAAAGGCCTCTACGCATAACTACAGACCCTGAAGTTCTGGCTACTCAGCTGAATTCTTTACCTGGGCTCACTTACAGTCCACATGTTTATTCAACTCCAAAGCACTATATTCGTTTTACTTCACCATTCCTTTCAGAAAAGAGGAGGAAAAAAGAACCTGTGGAAAACATTACTGGCTCTTGTAAGAAGGTAATGCTTCCCTTCATTATGGTTCCCCATCCCATATTAATTAAAAAATTTAGACAAGAAAAAAAGCTGGTTGGCAAACCATTTCAGTGGTGTTGCACGTTTTGAAATACTCATCATTAAACATCTAAGTCGCTATTGTGAACTTGTCTTACAGCGTTGGTTGAAGCAGGCTTTGGAAGAAGAAAATTCAACAATGATTGATAGATTTAATTCACCATCACAAGAGAGATCTAGAAGTCCAGCCATCAATGGTGAACATAAAAGTCCTTTATTACTGAATGACAGCTGTTCCTTAACAGGTGTGGAACTTTTACTAGTACACTGCATAAGAGTTATATCAAAGTAGCTGAATGTGGAGAACTGTGTTTTTTAAAGGGATGGTACTTTCTTTGAAATAAGTGTTTCACTGCACTGCGTTTGGGATTTTTCCCCCCCTTTAATGTATATTAGATAAGAAACCACCATATTTCAAGGCATTTACAGTCAACAAAAGACTGATGTTTTTGACTATTAATATTCAGAGGTCAGGTGTTAAATTACTATCGATACTGTTTTGTACATTTAGATTCCTTTAAAACTCAGTAGGCCTGTGTAGCACACAGGGGAAAAGCTGTGTAATCTCATAGGCGTAATAGAGAATGGGAACACACTAAAAACTAAACACACTTCCATAAGGATATGGAACCTGTCAGCTGATTCCTGTTTACAGTCCTGAACTGGGAATCTCTACTTTTTAGCTGAACAGTCTTGAAAATGCATAGAAGTTGACTTTCCCTTTTCTGGAGACACAGACAGTTCTTCCCAGCATCTTAACACACAAAATTCAGTTACTGATATATCTGTAGGCTATTAAAGAGTTTATTTTTCAGGAAGTCTGTAGGCTGTTAAAAGTTCATCTCTCAGGAAGCCTGCCCTTAAGAGATTCTTGTAACCATACAGTTTTTTAATGTGGAATTCATAATTTCATTACATAAAGTGACAACTGTAAGTGATTGCTGTATCTAGATATCTTCCAACTTTTTTCTAATTTTAACTCACAGATCTAACCACACCACTCAAAAAGCGAAGACTGTATCAGCTGTTGGAGTCTGCATTCTCAGAAACCTCCACACCTACTCCTTCTCCCTATGCCACACCAACCCATGCTGACATCACTGCCTCCGAACCATCCTTGTTTGCTACTCCTCCTAGGGTAAAAACAGAAGATGAAGCTTGTAGAAATGGTTACAAACCCATATATTCGCCAGTTACTCCTGTAACTCCGTGTATACATGGAAATACCATGCACTTTGAGGTGAGATTTTATAAAGACTTTAAATGTGTTCAGAGGATGTGTTTGGACATTCCAGTGTAAATCAGTATTTGTACTCCTCCTACAAAGTGGGGGATTTTTATTTCTCCAAGGTAAAACATAAATTGACTTTCAATTTCTTCTTATTTATTTAGAATATTTCCTCACCTGACAGTTCCCCAGAAATAAAAAGGCGAGCTTACAGTCAAGAGGTAAGGAAACATGCCCAAGATACCCTGTGAAGGGTATCTTGATTTCACCTGTATTGCTGCACTGTTCTTAGTAAATGCTGTTCACCAGCCATTGCAGGTTTCTCAGAATGTAAAGGGTAAATTCCCTATAGGTTATTTGCTTACTGCTTTTTATTTCCACTTTACCTAGTTACATTCTCTATTTTAAACTGGTTTCTTTCTTTTTCTGTTTCGCTTAAAACTCCTGATGACTGTAATGCAAAGGAGTAACTACTGTAATTTCCAGACAAGAACAGAAAAAGAACACTTTGCTTTCTAGGCTGTAGTTAGGTTCAGATTAACATTTCTCGTTGTTACCAACATCTCTTAATTGTTTTTATTGATCCCAGTTATGCTCAGAGTGAGAGATCAGAGCAGAAAGGTAGTAAATGGGCTTAGGTGGATTAGTTGAAAAGCAGCAAGTGCTGTTGGAATGTGCCTGGGTGCTCCCAAGCGTGCAGAATGCATGTGTCCTGTTCTGTCTCAAAATTCAGAAGTGTCTTGGAAAAACTTTTCCTTCTCCCTCTTTGAAATAAGTGTTTTGACATTGAGGAGAATCTCTTTTATGCTGAGTTGAAGCAAGTACTTTGTAGCTTCCTGGCCAGGGACTTGCTGCTGTTGGCACTGCTCTCCTTCTTCTGCCAGTCATAAAATTAAGTCTGGCGAATAATGTTTATTTTTATTTTGGTTAATGTGCATTTTCTTACAATGCTTTAACCTAATACATGGGAATAGTAGAAATAAATGTCTGGCTGTAGAATTGTTTCTTAAAACTGATAAATTCATGATACTTTAAGACCTTTAATCCCACTTAAAGGCACAGTTGATTGTCAGAGTAGTTGCAGTTTTGATGGAGTGTGAAAAAATAGTTGATGTGTGTTTTCTTCACACAGGGTTATGACAGAGCATCGATTCTAGCACTGAATTCTTTCAGAAATTCCAACCTGACAGAAATGGGCCTGCAAGAAATAAAGACTATTGGATATTCTAGTCCAAGGAATAGGACTGATGTCACACGGCAGTGCACTGGAGAAATGGAATCTGTGTCAGACCTCCAGCTGGGACTCGAAGTAATTGAGCAAAGTGCACTGCATAAAAACCTGGAAGCCCCCACACATGATAGGACTGATGCAAACAGCCAACTAGAAACTGCTCATTGTGGACGGGGCACAATTTATTCTTCCTGGGTTAAAAGTCCTGACAGGACAGGTGTAAATTTCTCAATGAATTCTAATTTGAGGGACTTGACCCCTTCACATCAGTTGGAGGTTGGAGGTGGATTCAGAATAAGCGAGTCCAAGTGCCCGATTCAAGATGATGGAAGAGGCATGTTCATGGAAGCATCTGTTTTTTGTACTTCAGAAGATGGAATTGCACCTGGCTTTGGAAGGACTGTCAATAACGACAATTTGATGGATGGAAATTGCACACCCCAGAATCCTCCACAAAAGAAAAAGGTTATAATTTTAAGAATCATTTGGTCTGCCTTTCATCAACTGCTAATGATATTTCTATAACAGAGAGAGCCCTAATGTAATAAAAACCAGCTGGTGGCTCATCTTTACATGCTACAGTGTAATAGACATTTTTGAGGGGAAATAATGAAGGCATACAGCCATCAGTAAATTTTTTTTTCCCAAGTAATAGATACAAATTTACTTCTATTTCATATGAGTCTTAAATTAATTGCTCAATAAATTGCTTTTCAGGTTTGAAAATGGTTGCTTATGCCATCTGGTGTTACACTGTTCTATTATACAGGATATATACCAGCATCATAGAGATGATATATGTGAACATCTGTTATGAATTACTCCGACTTTGAAGTCAGAACTGCACAGAAAGATTTAGTTCCAAGGAATATTTTTCTTGACTTAATTTGGTTGTTGGTTTGGGGTTTTTTTATCAAGTACTGTGTTTGAAAAATAAGTGCAATTTAACTTTGCTACTCTCATGAAACAGTTCTTGTGGGTAAGTGGTGTGGTCACGGGCAACTTGAACCGGGATTGGAAGTTGCTTTGCATAGCTCTTAGATTGCATTGTAGTGTCAGGTGAGAGTCCCTTTGCAGGAAGGACAACAGACATGTAATGCAGTGATCTCCAGTGCGACAGCTTGCCTGTTCTGTCTCATCAAAGACTGTAGAAATCTTTCTTGTTTGAAAGATGTGATTTATTTTCTTTATGGAAGTAGTGATGAGGGGGGCGGGGGCATTTTCTGTTTCTGTACATACATGCACAATGGGGTTTTGGTTTTTTGGTTACATTACAGCCCCTTGTATGTGCCTTCTCCCTTGTGGGCAGGGAGCATCCTGCTGGGGAGCACTCAGGATTCTTCCTTCAGTAGTTCTCCAGCAAAACTGGGTTTTTGTTTGCTTTGCTTCAAGCTGAGACATAAATGGAGCGAGATTGGTAGGAGCTCCTTTCTTACCTGGTCAAGGTCCTGAGGTTTATAGACACTGTGTGTGTTGCTGTAGCCCTGCTGTTTTGACAAACCCAAAAAGAAAACATAAGCCAAAATTTCTGTAACTTTATGTTCTTTTTTGTGTGAAGGCTAAATTGGTCTTCACAAATCCCAGCAGCACTTAGTGCTTCAGTAATTCTCCCCCCTTCTCTTGCTGACAAGGATTCTTGCAGATTGTCACTGATGAGGGCTTATGCTACACTAAGCCCTGAATAAAAAAAGACATGGCTGCCCCTGACACCCCTGAATCCCAAAATCTAAAATTTTCAGTTTGAGGAAGCAACCAGAGAGAATTGCATCTGTATCCCTGAAGGAATGGGTTTTAGGATTTCCAAGGACGCACACAAAAAAATTTGCAACTCTTGACAGTATAAAAAAAGGATGTGGTGGGCTAGATCTCACCAAAGGTGAAAGGTGAGAATTGAGGAATTTTGTAGGAAATGAATAGAAGCCTTTTTCCTGGGATCACATGAGGCAGGTAGAGCAGGTCTGTGGAGGAGGTTTTTTTCATATTTCAGTGTTTCTGTGGACATTTGCTTCACTGTTTTCTCTCACCATTGCACAGATTTGTCCCCTTTCAGTACAGTCGTGTATATAATGACCACACTGCGTAGGTTTTGTCTGCTTTTAACATTTAAGCTTTCTTTAAAGCAAAATTCTTCAAGGGATCTCTGTCACATGATGTGGAAATACAAAATTGTTTGAAAGCAAGATCAGTTCTTAACCTAAACTTTCTTAATGAAAAATCAGGTACTTTTAACTGTTTTTACACTGACATGTGGTTGAGTCTCTAATGGATAGAGATCTGTTTGAAAGCAAACAAAGAAAAACCCTTAGGACTGCAAACAAAGCAGGCTGCCTTGCTTTTCTCTCTGTGTAAAAATGGATGACCGCTTTCATTGAGGACTAAGCCAGTTAAACATTAATTTTTTTCATTACTGCATGTTAGTTTCTTGGTTTGGATGTTGGATGGTTCAGAGCAGGTTGTTGATAACTCAGAGAACTGATAGACGTTAAATGTCATTTTCACCAAAGTAGTTTAATTTCTGAAATAAAGTAGGTCTGAAGGTCAGTATTTCAGCTCTTTGCTTCAAATCCTGAAGATTCATAAGTGAAAATATTGGAACACTTATTTTTCTCACTGATGACAGCTTACTGTTTAAACTGATAACTGTTCTGTGGAAGGTCTGCGTAGGGATTTTACATATATATATAAAGTAGAAACCATTTTTCATGTGTTATTATTTTTGGTAATAAACTTAGAATTAGCTTAAAACTGTGTTCTTAATCCCTCTCTTTTAGCATGCAGTAAAGACAGAAATTCAAAATAAACTCTAAGAAAAGAATGAAAATTTAAGTTGCAAATTCTGTATGTTAAGAAGAATGTATGAAGAGCTTTGATATATGCAGCAGAGTGAAGCAGAAGGGTAGTGGGTTTTTCATACAAGGCAGTCAGTCTGAGAGCAGGATGTGACCTCTTGAAATTAACTTTACTATATCAATATACTCTTACTAATGTGCAGTTCCAGGAGAAACTGTCCCCTGTAGCTACAACCACAGGTGAACTTTTTGCTGACTTGTGTCATCTTCTTCTTCCTTGAGGCAGAATACATACTTGTTCTCTTGGCAGAAGCTTTTTTATATCATCTTTACAGTTTTTAGTAGCTCAGTGCTCTGTAAATTCACTGCAGATGTGGTGAAATACCTTCAATTAATCTACCCTCATTTTCTTTTAGAACCAATTAAATGGTATGTCTTACTAAAATAATTCATTTAATTGAAACTGAGAAATGAAATGGGTAAAACTTGCCTTCTAATGTTTGTTTTCTGGGTTTTCTTGCTCCTTAGGTGTCCTTGTTAGAATACCGTAAGAGACAACGAGAAGCTCGAAAAAGTGGCTCAAAGACAGAGAACTTCCCCCTGGTTACTGTATCTCCTAATGCTGCTGGTGGAGGAAATACAAGTAATAACAATGGTGCTAATGATGGGTATAACAACAGTGGTGAAAATGGGGAGCAAACTGATAATACTGCAAGCCTGCCTTTACCACTGCCAGCTACTGTTTATAGTGCAGCTCCAGAGGACACTGGCAACAACTGTGCAATTAAGGAATCTTCCTCCAGTGAGAAGAATGAACCAGAGGTTCAGTGGTAAGCCACAAACTATAGGACTAAAGTTCAGAAGAATTACGTACTTAAATCCAAGTCTTTCCTATTTGAAATTAGTATCCATTAAGGTTGCAGTGGCAGGTTAATGACTGGAAGTCCTTTCAGATTAGTGGAGTTGTCTTATCTCTTTCCTCAGAAATGCAGAAAACACATCATAAACATTAAAATATATGAAAAATTACCCGTAAGACACTGGTTAAATTATTTTAAATCTGCTTTAATTTTGTATTTTTTGAGAGCAGAAGATGTATTAATTTGAGCATTTGTGTCCTTGTATTTCCTCTCCTTTGTCTGTGGACTGAAGAGAATGTTTTCATGTTAAATCTCAAACCTTTCCAAAAGGAACGTAGGGGAAGAGGGTGGACCAAGAGAATAATCTGTATTGATTAGCAAAAGCTTCTGGAAGGCCTTAGGAGGTCTGTGTTTCAGTCATGTGGCTGGAACACGTGTGGGATGTTTGCTGTAGCTCAGTTGCCACGTGCAGGGCTGCAGCCCAGCCACGGCTCCTGCTCAGGGAGGGAGCGTGTGGTGACACTGCCAGTGTTGTTCAGGATGGTTAAATGGTTCCCTTGTTTGCAGACCATATGGTCAGTTGAATGCCATGCCAGGTACTCCTAACAACCAAAAATCCTGAGGAGAGACGGAGTATAGCTGGGGATGAGATAGGATGACTTCAGTCCGTATAAAACACTGCACATATTTTTCACTGTGGTTTTGGTAGCCTTAAAATAGACAGCCAGCTGTGGTGACACTGTCTTCAAAATGTTAGTGCAAAATAAACCCTGCAGATGTTCTTCTTGCTGTAGTGAAGGCCTAAGTGTGCTGGGGAGGCACATGGGCTAAGAAGTTGAACATCCTTCTGCTCGCATCCTCCTCACATCCTGAAAAATGGCTGTAAGTTCACTGTGCAGGAGACACTGCACTATATTGTAATCAAAGGATGTGGAAACAGGCTAAACAGGGAAGAATTAACTATTAGGATTTTGCAGTAACCCTGCACAGCAGCACCAAAATTTATTTCAGTGCACCAGTATCATGGAATAATGCCATATGTCCTTGCCATAAAGGAAAGCAGGGTTTTGTGGAGTGCTGCTAACTATGATGTTCTTGATCAGGTTATGATTGTGAGATGTAATCGATTGTAAGAGGGAGATCTAACTGTCACTGCATACCCACTATCTGGCAAGTAAATGTAGAAGCTTAAAGAGAGATATATTTGTAGTAGCACACTATTTACAATTCTGGATCCACCATTAAAGAGCAGATTCTTAACAACAAACAAATAAGCTGATTGTTTGCAGTTTTGGAAGACAGTTTTCTACAACTGGACACTAGGAACCAGTACTTGTGACCTTTATTTTTTTACTTTTCAGTTGCTTAGAAGACAAAAATCCCACAGATCTACAGGCATTCCCTTATTGAGAGGAATTACTAGTCCTTGTAATGTAACAAGGAAGGGGGAGAAAATAAATACAAACCACTTAACTAATAATATTTCTTATGTACAACCAGTTATTTGGTTGTTACATGCAGCCAACACTGTAAACTCTCTGACTCAGTATTTGCATATACATTGTCCTAAATTTGGTCTGTGGGAGTACATACTGAATTTAAAATGTGCGTCTCTCTTGCAGGACTGCATCAACCTCTGTGGAACAAGTGAGAGAACGAAGTTATCAGAGAGCTTTACTTCTCAGTGATCATAGGAAAGACAAGGACAGTGGTGAGTTGATTTATCATGTTGATGGTGTGTAAATCTAACCAGTTCCCCCATGGTAGTCTGTAATCGTTCTAATACTGTGTTTGGGTCTGCTTCATCTGTAGGGGGAGAATCACCTTGTAGGCCATGCTCACCGTCTCATGTTCAGTCTCCATCTCATTCAAATCTCATTTCCCAGTTGCAGCTTAAGGTCCCTTCTTTGACTGAATTTATGGAAGGTCAGTAAGCAGATGACCTTGTATGACACTTGAATAGTCTCTTGTAACAGCTTTAAGAGCTCTTTTAAAGTCACATATAAAGAGCTTAGTGATCTCTGCAAAACATTTGATTTTCCCACTTTGATGTTTATTTCTGCTTTATTTCTGTAGAGCCTGATTCTGAAAATCCAGAGCCAACTTCTGAATGTCCGTCCCCCGATACTTCACAAAGGACTTGTAAGAGTCCGTCAAAAGCAAGCAAGGTAATGCACAGTGTTTGTACAATCAGCATAGTAATAGCCATATACATGTGATTTATCTTTAAAAATGTTAATCTTCTTGTTTACTACTTAGGTTACATACATACATGTTCATCTATCTGTGCAGTAATTTCACACAGGTAAACACTTGTAAGAATATTTATCCATACACACTGAAAAGTCGGTTTGTGTGCTCTTCCTTCGGTATCTGTACCTATTTATAGATGATTTTGCATTTAGACAGAGAAGAGATTGTGTCAGTGGTGTTCTGAGGGGTGAGTGCTGAAGAACTGGCACTCAGAACCAACAGCAAGGATGTGATTTACCCTTAACAGCAGGTTGCCCTTGTTATGCCAGGGTTTAGCACTGTTTGTCAGTCAGGGCACTGATAATACAGAGGAGGATATTGAGTAGTTGCCTGTACCATATTAAATGAAGTAATTCAGGTTGTAATGTTTAGTCTGCTTGCTTGCACTACCTCAGCTTTAAAAAGTTAAATCACTCTAAAAATGGCTTTATTTTTGTAAATGGTTTTGTCTGGAATGACTTCCTTCAGATTCAGAAATCCAAAACTTTTAACACAGAACAGATCTAGACTTTGATCTGATGGGTCATATTTCTGTTAAAATACAGTTACTAGTCTTTGAAGAATTATTGACACGTACTTGCTAAAAATAATGTCTTTCTAAGCCTAATTTTTCTGTTGTTCATGTTTTTCTTACACCATGTTTTCTTACCCTGCACCTTGACGCTTCTTTTTGCCATCGGGGAGGGTATTCTGAGATCTTTTCTCTCTGCTGCATGCATGGTTAAATATTTTGAATGTTTAGCACTGACTTGACTTTCTTTTCATTCCAGCCCTCTTCACCGAATCCTGTAGTTTCAACACAGTCACTTGGGAAAACACCCACAAAACCAGATTCGCACTGGGAAAGTGCAGCTAATGCACCCGAGACCGAATGTGCAAACCATCCAAAATCGGAGCTGCAACAAAAACAGCTGACAAACAATGTCCAAGCACTTTCAAAGAATCATCCATCTCAGTCACATCTGCGCAGTTCTGCTGAGCAACTCTCACATTCACAGAAGTTGCCTTCTGCACCTTTGAAGCTGCATTGCCCCCCTTCGCCTCATGTAGAAAATCCTCCCAAGTCTTCTACCCCTCACGCGCCTGTGCAGCACGGTTATCTGTCACCAAAGCCTCACTCACAGCAGTTGGGATCTCCGTACAGACCTCATCACCCACAGTCACCTCAAGTTGGAACACCCCAGAGGGAAACACACCGAGCCTTCTATCCGGCAGCACCGACCCTTCAGCCCAGTAATCAGCCACAGGCGAGCGGGCCCCTGTTCACTCAGACAACATCAGGACAATCCTCAGCTTCTTACAGCCAGTTTAACCAACAAAATTTGAACAGCAATGCACCACCTCCCCCACCCCCTCCACCCCCTTCTTCTACTTACTATCAAAGCCAGCAGCCCTCTGGAAACTTCCAGAGCTACAGCCAGCTGAAGGGCAGCATACCCCAACAGACTGTGTTTTCATCTGGACCAAATCAAGCACTTCCTGGCACTGCAGGTCAGCAAACAGTGCCGGGACACCACGTAGCTCCAGGGCATTTTTTGCCGTCTCAGAACCCCAGTATTCATCACCAGGCATCGGCATCCGCTGCTCCGCCACCGCCTCCACCGCCGCCTGCTCCAGGGCCTCACCTTGTCCAGCAGCAAAGTACTCATCAGCAGCACTCTGTAGCACACGTTGTCGGTCCGGTCCATGCCATGGCAGTGGCTCCTGGATCGCACATTCATTCTCAAGCTGCTGGTCACCATTTGCCACCACCTCCTCCGCCACCAGGTCCTCTCCCCCACCACCAACCTCCCCATCCTCCAACGGGACACCAAGGTTTGCAAGCACAACACCAGCACGTTGTAAACTCGGCACCTCCCCCCCCTCCGCCCCCTCCCTCCAACGTCATCGGCTCGGGCCACCACCCGGCATCAGCACAAGGGTTACACCACCCCTCTCATCAAGGACCCCCCCATTTCCCTTCAAACGCTCACACGAGCGTGTCCTCCTATTCCTCACAAGCCCCACATCACACGACGTTAGGACCTGGACCTCAACATCAGCCTGCTGGCACAGGACCTCATTGCCCACTCCCTGGTCAGGGTCCTCACATCCAACCTCAAGGACCAAACAGTATTGCAACACCTACTGCTTCCGGGTTCTGCCCTCACCCCGGCTCCGTGACCCTTCCCCACGGAGTGCAAGGGCAGCAGCAGGCCTCGCCGGTGCCGGGACAGATCCCCATCCACAGAGCACAGGTGCCGCCCACTTTTCAGAACAATTACCATGGGTCAGGGTGGCATTAAAACAGATCCCTTTAGTTATAAACATTTTTAAAATGTTCTGTAATATAAACTGTGTATATTTAATATGTACCTATTCAAGGTACTTTTTAAAGCTTGTACATGATACTTTGTATAAAAGCAAACACCAGTGCTCTTCCATTGTATCCTTTCCATTTTTTGCTTTTTAAAATTCCTGAAAATGTGCTGTTAAGCCAGTATTAGGTATTTCTTTTTATTTTGTAAGTGGACATTCCAGCTGTTTTTTCTGGCAGTAGGTTTGATGCTGCATAATGTTTAAAATTTTATTGTTGCAGTTAAATTCATTTAGTGAAAGTTTTCTATATTACTTTTATACATATGTAATTAAATAAGTACACAGGCTAAGTGATGGCACTAACAACTTTTTTTTTTTTTTTTCATTTTCTTCTGTCAACAGTTTTTTGTGTGCATAGAGATAGGAAACAATGCAATACAGATTTTTATAGTTTTGGTGTGGACATGGCTTTTTGTTTCATCAGTTATTTGCAGAAATTGTAATTTAATGTATAGACTGTTTCTAATGTCTGACGAGTGCTGTAAATACTGTATTTCTTTCGCTTGTAAAGTTGCTTAAAGCTTCTTTCATTTGATATAGTATTGTATATAATAAGTCTTTTGCAAAAAAAAAGTGTGATCTTTGTGAAAGTAGTACAGTATATGATCTTTAATTTTTTTTAATATACTGTCACATTGCAGCACTGGTTGGGCATTTTAATTCATGTTAATAAATCACAATTATGTCAGTTTTAACTACTTGTCCTGAAAGGGTGGTATGTCAGCAGGGAAGTGGCCTTAGGTCTGTGGAATGCCCCCTCTGCTCTCTTGCGAGGCTGTTCACTTCCCTGCAGTTTCCAGCTGTGGCTTTACTTCTGTAGCACAGACAGATGGGGAACTGGTGGAGGAGGGGAGGTTGAGGAAGAATCCCCCCAGGCACAGCAGGGTCTTGGGTCAGTTTACTGATGTTAATTGGGCAGTGAGGTGGTACGGAGTGTTGTGTGCTAGAGGTGTTCTGACCTTGGCTACAGCCCTGGCGCCACTTGCAGCTGTGGTACATTGTGGTTCCTGTTTCCCTTCTTGTAGCTCTTCAGGCCCTGCTCTTGGTGCAGACTCTGGGGAGCTGAGTGCCTGATGCTGTAATGGGGCACAGAATGTTACAAACTGTGTAGCAGTTTGGTTTTTTTAAGGGCAGTGGATTATTCCTGTGGTGGAAGAGCAGCAGCTGCTGTTGTGCTTATGGGTGCAGTTATTCTGTAATGGGTGAGTGACAGCGTCCTTCTGTCTCGGCAGTAACTGCTCTCAATTCTGCTCACATAACAGGACGGTGCTCAGTGGCTCCACCTCAGAACCAGAGAGGAGAACCAGTGTGGGAGGAAAGCTGAAACGGGATAGGAGGGGAAGTGGCTGCTCCTACTCACTGAAAAAAAGTGGTAATTCTTTTTAACCTGTAGACAGAAATTGGGGCCACTTTAAAGTGTGACTTGCCTCTAAGTTAGTTAAAATCACATACATAGAAATGCTTTCCTGAACATCTGCTGGCTCTGCAGAACACACACTATGAGGAGTGCACTATGTTTTGCATTAGCCTGAAGTAGCAGAGGATCAGGCCATCAACAGCAGAAAAACTGAAGCCACTCCAGCTAGGAGTTGCTCATCACTGATTTTGAAAAAAATACACCTTGACCTCTCAAGCCCACTATTCAGAACTGGTGGTGTGCTCCTGCTTCCACACCTCCACGAAGTGACATCATCATTTCGAGTGTAAACACACGCTGTGCAGGGCAAGGTCTTAGTGCAGCACAAGGAGCTGCTGCACTGGGGTGCAGTGGGACTAGGCCTCAGTGCCTCAAGTGCTGCTGCAGTGCCATGGCCAGGCCAGAGGGGAGAGCTGTGCCTGTTGTGCTCACTTGCCTGCCTTGGCTTGATCTGGCACTTTAATCCAGTGCCAGCATTTTGTGTGTATTCAAGAACACGTTTCTAACTTGCAGCAATGGGCACTGCAGGGGCCAGGCTGGCTGGGAAGTTGAACATAATTTTTACCTCCAGTTTGAGTCCATTGTGGGATCATCCTTCTCACCAGGGTTGTCCTTGCAGCCATTAAAAGCAGTTCCAGGGTTAGGGGTGAAGGCACGTGGTCCTGAAACCCAACTGCTGTCAGGACCTCAGCACTGGATGAGCTTCTCCCGCCCTGGGCCTTGGCAGTTCTCTGGAGGAGTGGCTGCCCCAGCCCTTCGCTTGTGACAGGAGTTAAACAGCTGGTAGGAAAGACTCGTGTTGGGTTTTGCCACATTTCATCCAGCCTCTCCTGCCACAGGGCCCCTCGGGTTGCACTGACACCAGGGGAGGTATTTCATAAACCAACACAAGAAGCTGCATTTCTCTGGCCAGGTTATGCCAACCCCCTCCCCCCACCCCTCCAGCACAGCAGCTGAGTCCTGGCTAGGCAAAGATTCCAATGACCAGCAACACTGTCTGAAAAAACAAAACACTTTAATTAGACAACTGCAAGCACCTCAAACAACTGGTTATTGTTACAGCATGGGGCTATCTTCTCACAATCTAGTTATTGCAAAGGCATGTGAATAAATTTCATATGGACAAAGTCAAGAAAAAAAGTGGCACCGTAGTTACATGAAGATCAGGAGTAAGCTTACATTCATCCCACTGACTTCTAAAAGAGGCCCAAACACACCTCCATACTGTACATTCTAAAATCTGTATTGCCTATAAGCTTCAGCCTATGCAGCCTTTCCTAGGAAACACGTAATTGTTGCGTGCAACTTACAATGGGCAGTCGTATGTCTACGGATGGGAAAGAATAAAGCTAGTGCAATTTGTTTTAGAAACATGTAAAGCTATGAATGGAATGAGCATGATCTCGCTTCTTGGATTATTTTACCCACTGCCCTGTAAATATTTGCAGCTATATCCTTCCTTAACTGACGCCAAGCACACACTTTTATTATAAAAGATCAGTAATTCTACACAGAGAGTGGTTCTCATGCTCTACTTTTAATTTTTTTTCTTTTTCTTAAGGTATAGTACAACTTACAGTGCTTATAAAAAGGCAACACCATATGGTACCATGTCTTCACTATCACATTGTAGGGAAATTGCTATTTTTCTTTTCTTAAAAGCACTTAAAATAGGCAAAAGTTCTAAAAGGGATTGCTAAATGATAATGCATACTTTATTAGAAAGAAGTCTAGCCTTCCTTTAAAGTGCCGTTTGGGGAATGAAATCCTGTAAACCAGAGCCACTTTGTTTAAAATCCAATGAACGGGAACTGCTACAGAATAGAAAGTTTACACAATTCCTTAAAGCAGTTTAAAGTCCACTACATGCAATTGGTTTGCTATAAAGCTCTCTAAAACTTAAGTCGCTTTACTCTGAAATTGAGTCCCCAGTCCCATATTTAAATGGAAATAAACATTTACAGGGTGCATTTACATACACTATAATACAAGAATGATGTCCCTTTGCCAGAAGATAAAATTGTACAATTCCTCGCCGTTAACCCAGTTCTGACTTGATAAATTTCTTACACTTGTAAATTATATAATATGCATCAGCTAAAATATTTTTTTTTTTCATAAATAGTTACAAAACTTGCCAAAACACATGGGGGGAAGTTTCCTTTGTTCAAAAATCTGACATCTGAATGCCACACAACACAAGAAACAATGCTTAAAGACACGTTAAGTGTTTTCTGAAGAAAGTGGGTGAGTAAACTACTAGCTGAAGACAAAAAGACTACCCTTCCCCAAGAACACAGTGCACAAAAAGCAAAATGTCAAACAGTACCTCAAGCAAAATAAAGGTCTGAGGATTGAAGCCAGCTCACGTGTGATCCTGCTAAAGATTTTGTGACAGTCACCATTTAGGTCCAACGCATTGGAAGTGGTTGCTGGCTTTTTTTTTTTTTACATCTGGGAGATTCTGCTAAGAATTCAGCCACGGATGCCTAAGGCATTCTCCAGCTGAAGCGCGTTTCTCTGGGACCATTTCTAGCATGGGGATCAGGAAATCTGTAAACTGTGCAGCATCTTCATGAGGCCAACCGTACTTCTCCACAAGCACATCAAAAAGACTCCAAGGTTTCAGCTTGGTAATGTGTCGGAGTTCTCCTGCAAGCAGAAAGATGAATAGCATTAGGAAAACACCTCGTTATCCCTGTTAGTGACTAATCCCTGTTTTGTTTTTCTCCCACTCTGCATTCACAGCACCTTGACCAGGCTGAGAATCATTGTTGACGAAGGACAGCACACAGCAAGCTTGAGGTCCTCACAGGAGACGAGTATGTCCGATGTCAAAACCAAGAAACCATTCCTACAGCAGACACCCAGACTCCACTGATGTTTCCTGCTCTCTCCACTCTCCCACACACAAAGACTCACACACAGGCTCACACCGTGGGCAAAGAAGTACTGCAGGCCTTTCCTTCTTCATCAGCCAATGAACCCAAGTTTTACAAAATCTGCTCTGATCCCAAGACAGAGGTCTCAGAAACACAGGTCCCTGCCCTGCTCCGTGGCATTTGCCAACAGTGCAGCAGAGCAGTGATTCATCCCTAACCAAGCTGAGCCGGGAGGTTTGGCACTCAAGGGATTCTGCTCCATCTCCCAGGTCAACACTCCCGGGAAGCTTGCTCTGAATCCTTTCTGAGAAGGAAGCACCTGCTGCTGCCCTCGTCTCCTTCAACAACCCCTGAGACAAGTGGAGGCAGCAGCTGCAGGATCTGAGTTCTCACAGAGGGGGGGAATTGCACATCTGGCCGCCCTGGTAACGTGTCTCAGAGCAAAGCAGAGGTGAGAACCCATCTGCAATTCAAACCAGCAATATTATCCAGGTCTACCCACAGCTCATCTGGCACAATGGGGAGGACTCTTCAGTTTCCTGCTCCTCCACTCCTAGGAATGGGGCTTAAAGCCATGAGATGGGCCATGAGGTATGTGATGAAGGGATTACCATAGATTACCAGGTTATCAGGCCAGATGACCCTTATTGCTGCAATCAGATGGGTGGAAGAAGGACTGAGGTGTCACCCTGTGCAAGTCCCACAGCCTTTGTAATGGAGGCTCTTGATATCCCTTGTTTACATGTGGCTGCCCCTCCACCATTTATGATGGCATAACAGGGAATTTGACAATGGTCAACTCCTCCACTTCTACCAAAAGGATCAATCTGACATTTGAAACCTTCTGTGAAGAGGATGAGACGAGTCAATAGGCTTGCTCATCTCTCTATCCCAAAGCAGGGACGCTTGTCTAGTAAGATTTGTGCTTCCGACTGTGTTGGAGCATACCCAGGAACACTTGTACCCAGGGCTTGCTATACACTTATATTTTGTAGATCTAGTACATTTATCACCAGCAATCTCACGAGAACCTACAGCCTGTTGCTTCAATAAACTACACTAGTCACAAATCTGCATTTGTGAAAGTTCTTACTGAACATGACCAGACTTAAGAGCCCCTGATCTGTTCCAAGCAGTAACGAAGCCCAGCTGCACCCAGCCCTCTGATCTCTGAGGACCAGATGGAACACAAGGGCAGTTGTTTTCTGCCAAATTTCTATACTCTTAAGGCAACCTATGACCATCTCCCTTCTTCCCAGGCATATGTCTGAGCCAGACAGTCTCCACTGTCTGGAGCAAAAAACTTGAGAGACCCTTGTGGTGCTTCTGCAATGTCCCCTGACCTGCTGAGGAGAGTGACAGGGTCTCCCCCACAGCAGGAGGCTGAACGTGGCTCCTCCACAGCTTCACAAGCTCATTACACCATCTGGTAAGGGGACATGCAGGCCATACTGTATTTAAGCAAAGTTGTCTGCCAGGTTGGTGGTTGTCCCTGGCTGTAACCTACTGCCCATAAAATGCCATCAGGCATCTGCTCGCAGTCAGAGTTCCTGTACATCCCCGTGGCTAGGGAAGTTCCAGGGCAGAAGAAGGAACCTGTGTCAGACTGCCCAAGAGGCTGAGCATCTATCTCAGTGCAACAGAACAGAACCCCCAAAGGCTCAGCAGGCCACATTTGTGCTGGCTCAGCCCCTTCAGCAGAAGGTCCTACAGGATGCAGTGCTTGAAAAGGCAGCTCTCCAGCCCCTGTCACAAGGTCCCCAAAAGAGCAAGTGTGCAAATGATCCATCATTTGCACAAATCCTGCTGAACAAAAATCCTGCTGGGAAGAGAAACTCAGGATGAGCTACCCGCAGCTGGCCCACTGTCCCCTTTCCATCTCACAGGGCAGCAGGGTTTCTGAGAGAGGACTATAAGCAGAGGCTGCATTCTCCTGGTTTATGTCTGAACATTTACAGCACAAAGGTGTCTGTCGGTACCCGACAGTCAAACTCTAAAAGGCTCCACTCTGGGCCCACAGCTGTCCCACTGTATGAATGTACAGGAAGGACAGCACACCTCAGAGCAGCATATCCATTTCCAGGCTCACTCTCAGCCCTTTAAATCTTTGTGCAACTCTGAAGCTTAACTGCTGAAAATCTTACCTTTTGGAAGGTTTCCAAAAGTGTGTACTGATGGCTACTTACAAGAACAAGTAGTAACTTATATAAGCATAGACTCAAATAATGCCTAAAAGCAATAAAAAATAGTGACCTGTTACTGAGTGCAAGCAAAAAATTACTAAAAAAAAAAAAAATCAAAATCAGGCTGTGTCCACAGCTTCTCCAGCTGACAGCATTCATTGCAAGGGTTGTCACAAACATTTACCAAACTAGGCTATCTCTGGGGGAGGGGGTGTGTTTCCATGCAGCACTGTCTCTCCACCTCTGCATTCCCATTATATTGTTTCCAGCATCTTTCCTCCCTCAGATTTGGTAAGGTAAGACTGCACGGTGAGGCTCCTGGTGTCACTGCAGAAGGCAAGTTTGAATACTCCTTATTTTGTAAATGCTCACACTAAGACCAGCACAAAGAAAAAAAAAAAAAGGAGTTTTTCTGCTGGGGAAGAAACTATTTTAGCACTGAGGACTGAAATTTTCCACAAGAAATTCTGTGAAGATTGTAAAAGCATTTAAGAAGGTAGGACACAGTAAAAATTATCTGTGTGGGGGCCACAAATTAAACTAGTGTTTCAGTTTTCAGTAAGGATCATGATGCGGACCATGCAATCAAAATAGTGTAAGTAAAAGACAGTTAACACAGCTGAGGTGGACAAAAAACCCTAAGAATTAATTTTCATGTGGTGGGTCCGTCTCATTTCCATCCTAAAGCAGGAGAGAGCAGCACAGAAAATGGAGGTGTCTGCCAACATGTACTTTCATCTGTTTAATGAGGCTTGTACCAGGCAGGGTGAGGAGAGCAAGCCTGTACCTGTCTGTAAGGGAGAAATTAAAAGCACAGGCCCCACTGGTCTGACACCATCCATATTCAGGGCATTACCATCAATTTTCAAAGAAATGCTAAAAATGTAATGAAGTGAGATCTTCCTAGCAGAAGCTCTTTATTTAGATTTTTCATAGTGAAGCACACAGGAAATAATCTGCAGAGGACAACAGAGTTGTCAGAGCTGTAAAACCCCTGTTGCCAAAGTGGAGGCAGCAATGATCCCTCTGAAAAGTGCAATGTTAAGTCAGAAGGAAATCACTGAAAAAATTTCTGAAGGACCTGGGGGGGAGATGCTATTTAAAGCTCTCTCTGCTGACGATAACACAAAAAAACAGAACTAGTCTATGAAATTTGCCAAAGACAAATTTAAGATGTGTCACCAGGCAAGAGGAGGACAGATTCTTGAACAGTAAGACATGGATGACGTGAAGGACTGGGGAGGCAGCAGTGGGATGTATTCTGCTGCTATGCACATATGACATGGTCCCCAGAACTAACACAAGGACTGCTGGAAAGGCCTCCCAGCACAGCAGATGGAAGCGAGGGAGGTGGAGGAGAGCCCTCCCCTTCCTTTCCCTTCCAGGATAGTAAATGAACAGCAGTACTTCTCACTGTTACACCTTTCAATGGGCAAAGCCAGCACCTGGCCAGCACCTTGCACAGGTTTAGCTCACAAGGAAACAGGGTTAGCAAATACCAGAAGAAAAATAAAAGTGTTTCAAGTGTTAATGCCAAAACATATTAATCATTTTTACAGTCAAAATAGCTTCTATGAAGCCATGGAGAAAAGGACTCCCTGGAGTTATTACTGGGCTCAATCAAGATGAGACCCTATAAAAAGTATGTGAGCATTTGTGTTACAGTGACTAAAAAGAGATTTGCAAATGCTTTTCCTTTTTACAATGCACCCTCCAGCTTGAATGTCACAAACTGCTTCAGTCAATTACTGAGAAGGGACTCAATTCTGTAAACTCTTTAGTTGCTAACACCTTTCTTTTTGTGCCTGTGACTTCTATGGCTCAACTCAAATGCTTAAAGCTTCTCTCTGAGGTCAAACTTACAGACAGGAGCAAAAATCATGGCTGATGTTTTCAAAACAGGGGCCTACAGCAAGTTTTTTAAGCCCACCTTTACACCACAAAGAGAAATTCTCTGAAGAGCCTCATGCCTGTGCCACAGGGTTTCTGATCTCCAGTGCTCAGGTCACAAGCAGATGAAAACAAAATGCATCGGCTTGCTGGCCTATCTCTGCCAGCCCACCATACACAAATCCCTCCTGGGGGCACCACAGGCTGGCAGCACTGGGATGGCCAGGGAAAAGGATACCTGGTGCCCGATTCAAAGAAAAGATGCTCAAGTGAGCAGGAAACCTGCCACCTCCATTCTTCCTCCACAAAGCAATAGCAGAATAACTGTGATGATCTGAAAATGCACCTTGGGCTATTACTCCTTCATCTTGCATTTGAGATTTTCTGCTTTGAGTTGAAACACGTGCGATTGAGTCCACTTAATCTTCCATAGCAAACTTGCACTTACATTTTCTGTGGTGGGTGAACCCAAGCCTTTTTAAGGTGCTTAAATCCCACCCTCTGGGATTTAAGAGGCACCCTCAGTGCCCCTGAGGAATGTCACTGAGGTTCAGGTCCTAGAGGACAACAGTGACAGTCTGCAGTTGAAGATGCTCATGGAAGGAGGAGGAACTCTCCACTTCACAGGAATTTTACAAACTGCCCTCTTCTGTGCACTGCCAACACTGCAGTTACCGAGTAACTGTTAGGTCGTTTTACGGTTCTGGGACACCACTAGAAAATGCCAACCCATCTGCTGTAAGGTGAAAATTAGGAACACGAGATGCACTTTAAGGGAGGGTCAGGCTGGGGGAAGTGAGGGCTGGCAGAGGAGCCTTTCTGCAGGCCCTGCCTCACTCCAGCAGCCCCATTCCTTGTCTGGGGGTGCCTGTGGGCCTTGAGTTTGTTCATCTCAGTTAAAGGAAATTGTTCTAAGCCTGCTGATACAGCCTCTCTCTCTGCCCCCTGTGGCAGCTCCTGAAGCTCACTGTCTGCTGAATAGGGAAGTGATTGTTTTAAAGCCACCCCTTCTAAATTTCACTGGGTTTCCCCCAGCTCTAACACGGTGGGTGCTGGCAAACAGCTACTCTGTCTTCAGCTTACCCACTGAATTCCGTGTTACGTAAACCTCAACAATTCCTCCAGCAGCCTTCTCCGCTCCACACTAAAAAGACTCCCCCAAAGGGCAGTTGCTCCCTCCTAGATCATCACTGCTGCCCTTCTCTGCACTGTGCCCAACACCATTAACAGCCTCCCTGAGGACACCAAGGCTGCAGAGGTCCCTGCCAGACCAGAAATACGCACGCACAGAACAGGCAGCTCTCCTACAAGGGAGGATGAATCACTGGATCGTGTCCTGCCTCATGACCCCAAGCTGCTGCAGCCAGCACTGCCCCTCAGCCCCCCAGCACCCCACGTGTCCGATGCCCATGGTGGGTCAGCGCCAACCCTGCCCACGAGCTGCCTGCAGAGTCACGGGCTAGGGGAATCCTGTCCAGCAGGAAAGCACTCACCAGCTGCAGCTGACAGCCCCAGATGTTCCCCCAACCACGTCAGAGGATGCTTCAGACACACCCTGTCCCTCGCTGCAGCACAGTGCTGTCTCACACACCGAGGGGACAAAAGACACTTGAGGCATCACCTCGTTCCCTCACGTGTCAGAGGAGCCACCTGCCCTGCCTGCTCCCATGAGACCGACTGCACGCAGCCGTGTCCACTGCCCAGCTATTCCCTTCCCACCTCCGTTATTTCTTACCAGTAGCACCTGTTGGACCACCACATACGATCCAAAGTTGCCGACAGAGGATTTTTCCATCACGCTACAAGCTACGCAGAGAGTCCTCACATTTGCACGAACATCAGACAACAGATTCACACAGACACTTGTTAACATCCACACTTTGTTGAGTACTTCCCAAAATGAATTTTAAATGAAATATTGAAATGAATACTGCAAATTGCGGCTTTTCTCAGAAAGCCAAGTTTACACCAAAATTCTTCTTCAATAAGAGCTCTCCATTTAAACGGATATATTTCTTCAGTACCCATAAATGAACACACTCTCCTTTTGGATAGCATTATGCTTTAAATTAGTGTTGCATAAATACCGTTACCTTTTTTGGTGAAAAACTCCTTGGAATATTTCCCCAACATAGCGTATTTTCGAGGGATTTTTCCCAGCAGTTCAATGATCAATGCTATGTGGTCTGCATTGGAGAACATTGCCAGCAAAACAGAAACATACAACAGTTTAATCAGTACATTGCATGCACACACTAACACTGGCCCGGTACAGACAGAAATAGATTGATCCTGGTAAAAACCACACGTGCACACTGCTTGCTCAGTGGCTACTTTGGAAAGATGCTTTCAGCAAAACTTCCTTCTCAAAACAGACAAGTTTTGCCACGTAATTTAAAATGTACCAATAGATATTTTTCAGAACATGTGGCCATAAAAAAATAATAAAAAAAAAATTTGTCAGAGGTTCCTGCGCATTTTGCTTTTCAAAAAGAAAATTTTGTTGTGTGATTTCAGGAAATGCTCCTCACTGGGACGTGCTACAACCAGCAACAGCAATTCCACTTCTGTCTGCATCACGGCACCTTTCAAAAAGAAGAGGTACTACCTCTGCGATTGAAGAATTCCCGAGAATATTTTCCAGATAGAGCAAAGTGCCTTGGGATATTGCCTAGCAGCTCTATGATGTGTGCTATGTGGTCTATGAGGGAGAGAAAAAAAGGATACGGGAGTGGAAGGGGCAGGGAAAGGATGGGATAAAAAAGAAGAGGAAAGAAACTGGAATTAGTAAAAAATCAGAAATAGTTTCAAATCAACAATGTTTGCAGCAAATCCATGCAGAGGTTTCCAGGATCAGCAGAGCTCTGGCATCATTAGTAGCATTTAGGAACAATGAATGATGCCCACATTACCACTGCAAAGAGCATTTACAAGCAAACAAGCATGAAAATGGACAGGTATACAGATGGAAGCAGAAGTTAACTCTGATTTAAAAAAAAAAAAAAATTAGTAATTGCCTAATTCAAATAAGAATACACAATGTAAACATTATTCCAGTGTCACTCTTATAAAGAGGAAATACTATCAAGTTCAAATTTGTCGTTTCTTTTCTAAACTAAAATGTTGTTATTTTCAATCAGGTTTCCACACATATGCAGTCTTACAAGAAGGGCAGTTTAATTCCTTCAGGCAGTTGTTAAGTAGATGAATATCTGCAGAAGTGACTTTTTGCCCACCCACTGCTAGTGGTGGAACTTAAAACTAAAAAGAAAAAAAATCATATTTATATTCCAAAAACAATGTGTATGAACAGTTCTACTCAAACACAAAACTTAACCCCACTGTAAAAGCTCACTGGAAATTTAAGAAGAGGAGTATGAAAATATGCAGAAACTCTTATTGTGTCTCAGAAGATTCATACCTTCATCCCTGGAATAGTCTTCACCAGAGTGTGGTTCAAACAAATAATCTCCAGTCGCTAGTTCAAACGCCTATAACATAACAGACACGTTTGTGGTATTTCAGAAAGAATGGGTTCGATCATAAGATGTCAGCAAAACATCACAGCTGTCTCAGGACCGAGAGGGAATCAACATTCAATTAACATTCAATCCAGGCCTACAACTGGATCTAAGACTGAGCAGAGGGACCATCTTACCTGGGGACCATCATTCCTGCAGTGCCAGGGCAGCAGGAACCTGGGCTCCGGAGAGCCCCACGCTCAGCCTGGGGCTGGAGGCCTGGCTTTACATCCTGATGTGTTGTCTGGTGATCATGTCAAGATTGTGGGAGTTTAATGAGGCTCAGAGCTATTTCTAAATATATAATAAGAACTACACATGTATCTGAAGGCTATTTACCTGCCAGATTGCACACTGGAGACTGAACTAAAAAAGGCTGAATCACAAATAAAATCCATTTATAGCTATAATTAACCACCTGAAATTAGCAAACAGGGTAAGCTTCTTCAAAGACTCAAAATCTAGAACAAATTTTTTAAAAATATTTTTGTTGAATCAGAAGTCATCAAAGTAAATACTGCAACGATGGGGTAAACAGTGAGACTGACACTGATGGGGAATCCAGAGCAGACACCATGACATTTGATCCCTCCAGGCCATGGCAATGCTTCAATGGGATGAAAACCACGTGCCATGGTAAGGCAAACCTGAGTTTCTCTTTATGGGTGCAGTGAATATGAAAAGCCACAAAGCACTGAAGTACCTATGAGAGCCCCTGCTTGTGTACAAACATGGATTCCTCTAGTTTAATTTGTTAAATTATTCTCTTTCAGCTCTGGCTCAGCAATTGCCCAAGAAGCTACAGGAATCTAATTTTTTCCAGGTGGTTTAAACACCAAAATATTTTCTATGTCCAAGACCTGGGAAAACATCTGATCCAGAAAACCATTCCAAAAATCAGGCAGAACTTCCTGGCACAGTTCTAGGATGGGACTTCATTCTGTTAGAACATTTACTACAAAATATCTGTCTCCTGAAAATAGACAGTTTTCGGTTCCAATTTATAATCTGGAGTTGTTAAATCACCTGTAAATTCAGCCTATTTATGGGTACTTGGCTTTTTCAAGCTGTGAACTACAGTGTCATCCAAGTGGGCTACAGCCAACATAATTCACTGCAATCACACATACCAGCCAAGAAAACAAGAACACCCCTTGTTGACATTTCTGTCGATCCTATGAATGAGCCTTTAATTTCTGAACTCACTATCACTTAATAAACAGTCATTCACTTTTTCTTTTATTCTGCTCTTAACATTGACAGTTTTCATTTTAAAGCTGTAAAAAGTCTGAAGGACTTGATAAAACATCAGATTTCTAAACTGAAATAAATTTTAACAGTAGCCAGAAGACATCACTGGGAGAGACTCTAAACACAACACGGAGAACATTGTCATTCTCTTGAACATAAGACTGAGAAGATCCAAGTGTCCCCTCCATATCTCATGGTACCAGCTTTCCTAGAACACACACTGATGGGGCTGATTTCTGAGCACATTAAGAATCTCACTGCTGTAACAGATTCCCAGAGAACAACAAAAATGTAGCTGAATTTAGCCACAGAGGTAGACTCCACAAGAATACAGTTTCTGTCCCAAAAAATGAAGTATTAATAGCTTGATATGTCTGCGTGGGACTAGAAAGATTAAATTGAAAAACTGTAAAAACTGTTCACAGAGGAGTACAAGAAGTAACATATCGCTGTGATACTCTGAATTTTAGATTGGTTTGTGTATCACAAGAGCTGCAAACTCTCATAGACTTGGGATATTGGTACCACCCTCTTGCTGGAGAGAAACTAAAGCTTTTCAAAATTATGCTGCTTCTTTTTTTCATTTTGTGTATAGCTCTGACTATCCCAGGAAGGGCTGGAGCCACAGCACCTCACATTTATTTCCTGACTCTCCCTAAAGGACTCTGCACTGAGAATGAAAAACTTCCAACTCAGATGCACACAGGGACAACTCTGGAGACAGGTGCTGGGATAAATATTTGTAATAATTCTTAGCATCCATGAAGGACAATGTCCCACAGTTTCAACTGTGGCAACCTGGTAACATGTTCTGAGATATTTGTAGGACGGACTGGTTACACAATACACAGAAATTAACTGAGCCTCATTTAAGAAAGAATAAAACCCAGACCTAGGTTTTTATCATAAAGAATCAGCATTAAAAATACACTAATAAACACATAAATAGCTGCAAGAAGGACAATGACACCTCTGGATTGTATCAGTCAGGGTTCTTCTGCTCTTTAAACCCATGTCCAAAGGCACGGTGCAATGGAAAGCCCACCCCACTAGCGAGTCAGTGCCGCTGGAAGAGCAGCTCCCTCAGGAGCAGACAAGAGCTGCAAGATGGGAAATTCCAAACAAGGAAAAAAAATTCTTTGGCAACACTGGGACAATACTTTGGCTGAGCACTGGGACAGGCTGCTCAGAAAGGCTGTGGAAATGCCATCCTGACAGGTATGTACCCCTAAACTGGATGAGGCTCTGAATTTCATGTGAAATTTCATTTCTGAAAATCGCCTAATTTTCACGTCAACCCTGGTTCAAGAAAAAGGCACACTACTAGAAATCTCTTTTAAACCTAAATTTGGCTATATTTTTCATGATGCTACAAATACAGATTAACCATATTTTACTTACTTTCCCTTTGAAAGTATTAATTTATAAAAACTAGTTTCTTGACAGAAACTCCAACTTCGAAATACCATGTTTTTTACTTAATGTTGACATTTACCTCAACAGAAGCCAGCATTTCATTTATGATATAGAGATAAAAAAAATGAGATGCAGCACACTCAACATATGGCACAGAAGCCCAAGGCAATCATCCACCCTTACTGACTGTACTGGCAATTCCTACTTACCACTTTCCTAAGGTTATCACAGAAACCCACTTAAACTGCTCTTCTCCATCTGCAGATGTAGAACCTTTCATATATATGGTCACAGTGCTGTTTTATAGGCTCTGGAGAGGCTCTGTTTCTTTCCTGCCACACGATTGTGTATGAACCTACCACACCACTGAACTGTTGGCATCGCTGTTGTATATTATGGATCCATGTCTAATCACAGAACTGGAAACAGCCACATTTTCACTGTGTGACAGCTGTGTACTCAATCTGGTGATTGAAAAATGGATGTATGCCTAAGGAAAGCTGCCTGGGAGAGGACTAGAAGAACAATTCTCTTGGACTGCATCAGCTTCCCTGAACTGAAGCTCCAACTGAAAAAGAACAACAAGCTATAGGCCAGAATTATTATTTTGACAGATGAGATCTGGCTCTTGGCCAGAGTTTCTCTGCCCCAGCTGAAATAAAGAGACGTGAATGAGATGACTGTAACTGCTTTGGTTTTAAGAACACTGCTCCACAGGTAAGTGGGAGCATGGAAAGAAGAGCAAAAAGCTTTTTGAGACACGAGCACAGCTCCTGACAGTTTGTTCTCCCATGGACATCTCCCTCTGAAGAGCCAGGCAATGGAAAGAATATGAAAGGCATTTTGCATGGTTAGTGCTTGGTAAGAAAGGCCAGATACACAAAACAGAGACTTGCATGGGATGCTTGGGAAAGGAAAAAGGGTTCCTTTATTTGCCATACTCCTATCTCAGAATCACGCACGTCCCAAGTGGTTGCTTTGGAAAGTCAGCTTCTCTGGAAAATCATTTTCTGTTAAATGTTTCAGGTTGTCCACCCACCACCTTCAAAAAGGGTGTACAGTGATTAATAACAGCATTCTGTACTGTATCTGCCTACTGAAAAATATGTGCATAACGACTTCAGGTTTTTCTTCTCTCAAACCCACATTTTTGATTTTCCATTTTTCCTCAAACTACTGCCTCTGTGCAGGCTGAGGCTTGTCATCACACCTTTGGTATGTGCCACTCACACATACTAGCATGATGATACTCATGATCCCATGGAGACATGATCATTTTTCCCTGCTTACAACACTGCGAGAGTAGTTAAGGACAGTTACCTCTCCACCCCACGCTAGAGGACATCATACAAAGAAGTAAATCGGGGGCACAAGCCCCCAGTTACCTACAAGCACCTACATGTAGGTTTAATTTTAGCATCCTGAGTTACTATATCCTGTTAACTCTTTATTCTGTTCCTCCGAGTTCTCTCACACAAACAGAAATGCTCATACTAAAAACCCACCACTGTGAGCTTCCTTCCTTGCCTGCTTGCTTGTAGTAGCACCTCCCTCATTTTGAAAGCTCTTTGCCCATCCCCTTCCCTTCACACTCACTAGTGTTTTCTTTCATCATGTACATTCCCTTTGGGTAGATAAAACACTAAGTACAATTTTCACCTTCTCTGACTTCCTGCTGATCTGAAGCTATGATCTATTTGATAGTTCTTATTGTAAAAACAAGATATTGCAGGAATCACAACTCTCCACAAAAGCCACCTCAGAAAAGTGTTAAAAACATATCTTGTTCATGTCCCAGCTTGTGATAAAGTCATCTCCTCCCTGCAGCTCAAACAAGAGTGCTCATGATGAACAACAGAAGTCATGATGAGACTCATCACTTCAGGTGTTTTCCTGTCTCCAATCCAGAGCATAAACAAGGGAAAGTGGGGGAATCGTGGTGCTCGCAGTCATTTCCAGGAGCAATATGAAGTCTGCCAGTACTAACTCCCTCATCTTGCCAGGATTTCCTGGCAGCAGCAGTGGAGTACTGTGTTCCATGTTTTCTGGGATTTAGGAAATGCTAAATCATGCGGTGTCTGTTCAGTTTCTGCTCTACAGAAAGCAACCCTCTCAATACTGAAAATGTGGAAATTCAGCCTGATAACATGAAATCATCAAGAGTGGTTTCAATCCTGTCAAAGGTACTGCTGGCTCCAAATCTATTCCTTCTTGGGGGTGAAACAGAGATGCACCTCCCCATTGGCAGAATTAAATTAGGGCTTAGTACAGCAAGGGAACATTTCCTGGAATTTAATAAATATGGAGAGAAAATCCCAGTGTCTAGTTTTCCATGAGAGCAGCTGAGTATTCCACTTAAATAGGCCACATTGTTAAAAGAAAAATACAAGAGCACTGTACAATTTCCCTAGCAAAATTTAAAAACCTCCAGAAAATGACAGCAACAACCACTCAGCCTGAGGTCACCCAAGTCTAGGGAAAAAATATAAGTTACTTTTTTGCATGCTTTGCCGAGCACAGAATAAGTGAACAACTCTGTCATGGTCTGCAAAAGCCCGCTGACATCCAACCTCTTTCATTAGCTCCCCAGCACTTTGTGCATGCACTGATTATAAGCTTCCAAAGATATGCATCATCCTCTTTTCTTTTTTTTCTCCTTCCTTTTTTTTAATTTAGTTTTTCTTAAAGACTCTGAGACTCAGATCACCTGAGCAGAGGACTGGTACTGGCCTGGGGATACTCATGTTCATCCTTTAAATCTGATTCGAAGAAGTTTGGGGTACAAGAACTGGGCCACGTCAAACCATCTAAAATTAGAAGACTCAGCTCAGAGGCTGCTGGCTTACAGTGCTGCTTATTCACTGACATAACATCAAAGAAACAGCACTGCAAGGTTATTAGCACTGAGTTATTTTGCCCTTTTGTGCTATTTGGGTGGAGTTATTACACGTCCCCGATTAAGTCTGCTTCCAGCACAAGTACTCCTGACCAGAAACTCTGGCTACTCTCATACTAAGGACAACACCAATAAAACAGACTATTCTTTCCTGGAAGCTGCATTGAAACCATGGAGTTCATGCCTAGACAAAACTGATCCATATCAGCAGAGGCCAGGTAAGGAACCCTCTCCACATAGACATGACATAACAGGTCCCAAAAGCAAGACTCCTAAGGGGGTATTCTGGAAGTTGCTGTGCACAAAGGAACACAGATGTTTTGCATGCCTAAAGCCCATTTAAAAACATCATTTCCATCCTCATTACTAAAGATTATGTAAAACTGATGGGCAAATGGTCTGATAATAAAAACCAGTCTGCTGCTGTTGTGATAAACCACAACCTCTGCGCTCCACTTACCACACTTTAGGCCATAAATACAAGCCAACACAAGAACCGGCAGCTTTGCTTCTCTTCGTCAATGCTATTCTCAGTGAGCAAGACTATTTCATTAGCAAGCCCAAGGCAGTGAAAACCTGAGGTTCAAATGGAGATCCATAAAGCACAAGACCAAGTTAAGATCCCAGGTGAATCCTGGTACCATGCATTCCAAGTCCTTGACCATAAAATGCAGGACACATAAAAAGACTGATGCATTCTACACACACATAAATCTCTGACACAGAAACCCTATGGGCACTAAATTTATTTTGTTGCTGGACCACTCATTTTGCATAGTACTGCTTCCAAAAATGCCCTTAATGACTCCAGACTTGTACAAGCAAAGAAACATGAGAAATTCCTCTCTTTGTTCTTCGAGTCTTGGACAACATGGCTAATGGGGTACTTGAGCTGTATTTTGGCTGAAGAGAAACACCTCCTGGTCCAGCAGACAATCCTTTTGAAAACACACATAACAGTAAAAATTATGGAACGAAGTGAATTAAGTATGAAAAAGGGCAAGGTTAACCAGAAGGGCATTTTCTAAACCACAAGTAGGTACAACAAGGAAACCAAATCTGAGAAAGCAAGTTTACAGTGGCATTATAACACTCTGGTACTTCACAGTTCTTGACTGCTCTAGGGATTGGGGAGATTAAAATCATAATTTCCAAAGACAGCCTAAATAAGTTATTTGGGAGTCTGCAGTTCCACATTAGGAATGTTTCCCTGGCTGTCAGTCTCTGTTACAAGTCCTCTGCAGAAAGAGCTATTAAGGTCTTCAAGGCAATCCCTACCTCAGAGCTGGTTTTCATCTGATACAGGATCAGTGCTCACAGTGCTCTGACCCATTTTCTCAGCCACGCAGGAATGAAAGCAGGTTCTGGGAGGTTTCAAATGATGAATTTTTTGGGTGAGCTTGAGAGCCTGCTCTCTGTTTTTCACACAGCTATACAATGATGACAACTGAATTCAACAACTCTGTGTCAGTGCTGTAAGTGTATAAAATTTCTACTGCATTTTTTAAGGGGAAAAAACCCAAAGTCTATGTCAGAAGACAGAATTAAAGCGCTTCTGTCTCAAATGCTCTGCTATCTTTAAAACCTGCATAACAAAAACCCAGAAATATCATTTTCTGGTTAAAATATTTCATATGTAATTGTGAATCTGAGTTAAGATACCTCCAGGGGCAATGATGCTTTAGTTTTTTGTTCCCTGAGTTTGAAGAAAGCAGTAATGCTTATATAACATGTAAGAGAAAGTGTAAGAGGCTGAGCAATCCCAGGTATTTTAAGAATATTTTATTCCCCAGGTATGACATTGCTATTAAATACCCCACTACCTTTAGACACAATCCTAGACACATCTCAGCCTTCTTTATGTGTCTTTAGCCACAAGACTGTACATAAAATTAGCAAGGGCAGGTACAACCCTAAAGAAACATGAATATAGGATATAATACCATAAAAGGTTATCAAGTTCAACTGGGCTTTACAAAATATCAGGTAACAGGATTCTATAATGATTTTGTAGTTAGTTAAGATGAAGAATCATTAAGGAACACAACTGTGGAACATTTGGAGAAAACTTCTACATTTTGTCCCCAAATAGAAGAGTAAAGTTGGAAATGGATCTTTTTTTCCCTTGTACTAGAGCAAAAGCTTGTATTCAACTCCAGAGAAAACATACTTTAATTTCACTTATGGGTTAGTTACTTCCAACACATGGCCTCCTGAGCTTATAATATGTAGGATTTTATGTTCCTTTCAATCCTCCTCCTCCTCTCCCTCTGAGCTGTGCAATTCTTCTCAACGCCCACGCCTGCAAACTGTGTCTAGTATTTGAGTCTTCTCCTCCTCCTCACACACTTACTCTTTTCAGACACGTATTTGTAAAATATAAAGATTTGATTAAGTTTTCACTTTTAAAATAGACAAAGGTATTTTTAATGTATTTTTTGGAAATACACACTGGTTTTAACGAGAAGATGCACGTGGCTTGTTTGTCCTCAAAGAGATACTACAAACAAGAGTGTTTCAAAAAGTTGCATGATTAAGTTTCCACTTTTCTGGTTCTCCAAAGATTTTTTAAAATCTGCCATTTCCCATATTAAAACTAATTCTACAGAATGTTACCACATATTTTACACTAATAAACTAAATTCCTTCTCTTCAGAGTTTAGAATCTAAAGCTGTGACTTGCAAACCTGATCCAATCCATGTTTTCACTGCGCTTGGCAAGAATTTAAAGTATTTCACTGTTTTGCTACTTGACACGAGAGAAAAGAATGTAAACACAGCAAACAGTAGCACAGATTCTAAGACTGGAAGGAAATATGCAGTTGTACTATTTTAGTTATATTTTGAAATTTAAAATATACATCTATTTCCCTCTAAACTTGCATGTTTTTGACTACCAGTTTAAAGTGCACCACATGAAAATTAGAAATGTTCTCCAAATTACTTCCTTTTGATTAAGAAGGCTTGAGAAATTGAGATAAAGGGAAGAAATCATCAGTAGCTAACTGATACACCATGACTCATGATAATGTATTTATGTCAAAATGTCAAAAGCATCCCCACCAGTTTTCCTCACTAAATAAACAAACCAGTTCTTAGGAGGTTTACTCTTGTAAAATACACATTGCATTGTTCTTACCATACATGCTGTACTCCAGATATCAGCAGGTGTACTGTAACCTGCTCCTATTAAAACCTCTATGGATCTATATTGTCTTGTCTGGATGTCTTCTGTGAAGTGTTTGTGCTAAAACAGAAAGAACCACATTAATGGGAAAAAAGGACAACAAAAAGGGCTGTTCTGAACAGTGAGCAGCTGAAAGGATGGAGTTACACTTACCACCCAGCAGGCATTTCCCAGGTCAGCAATTTTAACTCTAATTTTATCTGCATTTCTTGGGTCCAGTGGATTCACCAGTAAGTCAGCAGCACGAGTTTTTGCTAGCACAAGCAAAATGCAGAATAGTTAATATTTTGAGTGTACAATTCGTTATCTCTAAGTAGTTTTGCCTTGACACTTCATCCAGTGTTGTCATACACTGAGACATAAAATAATCTGCTGAATGTTCCCAGAAATTAAAGCAACATTAATAGGATTTCTTACCTTGATTTCTAAATATCCTTATACACTTGAAGTGTACATTTTTTGCATTCTTTAACTACTAAACAACTATTATTAGAATATCCATAGTAGCTTCTAAGCAAAATCAGTGCATATTCAGACAGAATTCAGACAGAAAATGTTAAAACTCAGATCCAAGAACTCCACGTGGAAGATACGCTCTCAGAACAGTTTGGTTGAGAACATAAACCCTGCACTTCCATGCCTGGCTAAAGTAAATATAATTAGTCTGGATTTTTACTTTTTTTTTTTTTTTTTAAATCTGCCCCAAGGGTGGAAAAGACCCACCAAAACCTGGCTGATTGGAGAGCCTGGGGACTGTCACCCTTTTCACAATTAATTCAGCAGTGAATCAAAGTTCTCTGAAGGTCCTATCTGCATCGAGTATGATCCAGACTGAAAAGGCAGAACTTCAGTGGAATTAATCTTGGCTCCTGGGACACTGACATCCTCTACCTAGACCAATGGAGGAGCTGCTTCTCTCTGTTTTGACATGTCACCTGCTGGTTCCTAAACTGCACCGGAAAGAAAGCAAAGGACTTGAACGTGGAAGACAGAACCAGGTCCCACAAACCACAGAGCAGCAGAGCTGGTCTCAGTTTCCTTGTCCCTGAGCTACAAAGGCTAAATTGGAAATCAGTGGTAAGATAAGAAAGAGGTACTGGATCCAAAAGCACTTGTGGTTCTAACAATCTGTTAAATTGGTGTAAGAATTCGACAGGGAAAATATACAAGACAATAAGAAAAAACACTGGATGTCCTAATAAGGAGTCAGGAGTGACTGAAATCAGGTGAGGATCTTCAACTGCTGGCACAGGAAGCCTGAATTGGTCATCAGAAGAGCACTGAATACTGGCCAACCAGAAAAGAAAGTGGCAGGGTCCCCCAGGGGAGAGAAAGAATGAAAATACAGGACTAAATAGCAGAAGACAGAAGGGGAGTGACCTCAACAAACAGTCCTCTAAAAAAGCTAGAATGTAGTCCAAGACTCAAGTTTATAAAAAGCACCAACACAGGGCATAGAAGTAAAATACTTTAAAGGAACTAGTAAGACTAGTGAGCTTAATATTCAAGTCTTCCCTTACAAGCACGCTGCATAGTGCAGCCTAATTTTTTTTAACACAATCACATGCATTAGTCAAGAAATAAAAGGACCTTTCTCAGTTCACTAGTCTTTGCAAAAAAAAGAAAAAAAAAAAAAAAAAGAAGACGGTGCTAGATAAATTCTTCCCACACATCTTGCTGAAGGTGAAGGACTGCAGTAAATAAAGTGGAATGAAGGGGGGGTAAAAAGCCTCATGAGTAGAATATCTGAATATGACATTAGAAACTGCTTTCTTCAACTGTCTTCTAACAGAGCAGGTAATAGGTAAGTGCCCATACTTCTGTGTTTTTCTTGGGAACTTATGATATTTATGTCCTGTATCTTCTGAGAGATGAATTCTTGGATCATGAATTTGACAAACACAGATCATTCACAACTGAAAGTGAAGTCAGAGGGAATACACCTTTTAGTAAGTACTTTCAAAAAAGCATCTAAAGAAGCTTAACCTAAGCACAAAATTAGTGAGCACTTCTGTGTCCTAGTTCCGTAAAACCTAAGAAATATCACCTTAATTCTCACAGTCTCAGCATGACAGTGTACTCAGTAAACATTCAAACACTGGAAGGAGGAGAAGAGTCATGAGGAAATTACAGATCTATCTTCAGGGCATTTGGTCCTGCAGTGAAAATTTTAAAAAGATAAAAACTGCTCATCTACTGAACATAACTTGGTCTGTGCACCAAATGAGTCAAGTACCCCAAAAAATGAGATCATGTCACTTACTAATGTGTAACAATGCCTAGAGATTAGTGTCCTTTTCTTGTACAGAAGTAGACTTAATTAAAGTTATAGTGAAAAAGTAGCACCATTTAAAAATACTGAATAGCCTGCAACTCTTGTATGCTTCTTCTTTCTAAATACTTTCATATGCTTTATTACTGTTTAACACCACATTATTACTGATGCCATTAATATTCATCACATTCAGCTTTTCCTGTTTCTGCAGAAGTGAGCTATTGCTGAATCATAGAATTAACTGGGTTGGAAGAGACCTCTGAGATCATCAAGTCCAACCCTTGATCCAACCCCACTGTGATTACCAGATCATGGCACTCAGTGCCACATCCAGCCTCATCTTCCACCACCTCTCTGGGCAGGCCATTCCAAAGTCTGATCACTCTCTGTGTAAAGAACTTATTTGTAATATCCAACCTAAACCTCCCCTGGCAGAGCTTAAGCTCATGCCCTCTTGTCCTGCTGCTGATTGCCTGGGAGAATTTACTGTCCTCCTTTCTTTCCATGAAAGGTGTGTGAACCGATGAGATAACATCAAGGAGGAATAAAGTAGGTTTGTTTCTCCAGCTATGGATATAAGGGACTTGAGCACAAGTCCTATGAGGAGAGGCTGATCGAGCTGGGGTTGTTTAGTCTGGAGAAGAGAAGGCCTTAGAGGTGACCTCATCACTCTCTTCAAGTACCTGAAGGGAGGTTGTAGCCAGATGGGGGTTGGTCTCTTCTCCCAGGCAACCAACAACAGGACAAGGGGACATGGGCTCAAGCTCTGCCAGGGGAAGTTTAGGTTGGATGTTAGGAAGAAATTCTTTACAGAGAGGGTGATCAGGCATTGGAATGGCCTGCCCAGAGAGGTGGTGGATTCACTATCCCTGGAGGTTTTTAAACAGAAATTGGACATGGCCCTTAGTGCCATGACACAGTAATTGGAGTTGGATCAGGGTTGGACTTGATGATCTTGGAGGTCTTTTCCAAACCAATCTATTCTATGATTCTATGATAAGCCGCTTCCCTGATGACAAAACTGGCTTTACTCCCTGGAGGCATGAGGATTTTACACATCACCCCAGGAAAACAGCAGTAGAGTCTTTCTGCTTAAATACAGCCAGCAGAACAAATGAAGAAACTACCAGGCATCCAGGAACCTCCTGTATATTGTTCCAGGGACTTCAGAGTGTAAGGAGAGGGACTAGAAGCCTCATTTTCCTGGATCTTAGCATCTTCCAGAAATACAGCTCAGTTCAGTTGTATTTTATTTCACATTTCTTACCTTATCTGTCTGACTCTGTAATAAATTGAGTGAATTACTCTCATAAAGTCTTAAACCAAGAAATACACTTGGCTGCATTTTTCAATACAGTTCTATTTAAATTTAGTAACTTCATCTGTGACAATGTTGATGGCAGGCTCGGTGATCTTCTCCCTAAGCTATCTCATTTTCTTCTATCCGCTTACAGATTTAGTCTCTCAGTATTTTCTTTATTAAAGTTGAAACCCATATATTCATCATTTAGCCACAGGCACTATAAATAAGACCTATGTGTAATACCCTGAAGCTATTTAATTCAGTGGCAAAAATCCAGCTCTTCACAATGACACAGAGATTTCACCTTCCAAGTCTTCAAATAAACAGGATTTACAGGCAAAAGTTTTGGATGGGAGCAGTTCTGATGGCCAGAATTTAAATGTCCAAACCAAGGCTGAATACAGAAGAGTCATAATGAGTTGATGGTTGGCAACATGCCCTGGTGAGTTTTAAAAGGTTAAGAGAGGAACTGTTTGACACAGAAAGAACCACTAATGAATGAAAACACAGCATATTACACAATTATTCAATATGCCTGAGAGAAGATCTGACAAGAAGTAAGAGATAGAAGCTGCAGCCACACAAATTCAAACTTGCTCAAGTCTTCTGAAACAATTCAGAGTACCAAGCAGTAGAATACACTTCAGCCACACTAGATTTCTAACATTTCATTTGTCCAAATCAAAAGTAGGTATGTCTTTGAAATAAATGTTTTAAGCCAAACATAAAGGTTACTGGGCTTAACAGATGGTGTATTACTGACTTGTTATAAAAGGAAGTCAGGTTACATGATTTCATGATCACCTTCTACCTTTAAACTATGGGAATAATGCTTACTTGCAACTATCAATTTCCTTTTCTCTTTCCTGTGCAGACTGACTTGTCAATGCAAATATTTCATCTACAACAATTTATCTATATTTAAAAACAAGTTCTAGAGCAGAGAAAAACCATAAATCACAGTTCTGCAAGAAAAATCATCCAGTTCACTTTAACAATGTTTTCTTAACCTAACCACTGCCTTTGTATTCCACTTATCTGTTTTATTTAATGTAACACACTCATGCTACTGGACAGAAGTCACTAAGAGGAACACTTACTTTTTGGCAAATCCCCAGTGCTTGAAGCTGAAACCGTTCTGCTCCTGTCATGAGATGGGCTGCTCTCCTCTCTTTCTGTTACAGTTGATCCTTCAGAAACAGCAGAACCACAAGCTACAGACTCTAGAGCCCCAGAGAACACTGAAGCTGAAAACTCAGAGAACTGTGACTCTGGTATTTTATGACGTCCATTTGGCAATTCACCATTAAACTGTTCATAGGAGCTGCTGTAAGAGTAATCGCTTTTTGCATTTGGCTCATCAAGATTATACTCCTCTGCATTTGGACATTCTTCCTCTTCCTCATCTTCATCTTCAATCTGTTGTTCCAATAGGAATGGGCCGTTCACAATATGGCCATTTGTTTTGGGGGATTCTATCCACTTAGGGTCTGTAGAGTCAGTGTTGACAAGATCCTGCTCAACATCGTCATCCTTTTCAGTGTTTTCCTTCTCTGTGTCTTCTTTTTCATCCTGATCTTCTGCTTCACCTGAAAAATTTCAGTGAGCAACACATTAGGTCATACATCAATAAACCAGATTGAAATCAGGCATTCACCATTTTTAACTCTTCAGTAACTACTTGACTTCTGACATATCATAAAAGGAAACACTGAATATCACTGAAAGACACAACAACCTTAAAATCTAAATTAAAGGCAAAAGAAAGGACTAATAAGGCTGTTAGAAAAATAGAGAATGGGAAGTGGTTCAGGAGGAAACAATTCAGAAAAGAATAATGTTATGAAGGGAAGAGGTATGAGACCTTGAAGGAAAGCTTTATAAATCTACAACTCAACCTGTGTCAATCAGGGAGTCATCATAGAAGCAGGAGAACTCTCAGTAAGAGAAGACCAAAACCAGACCAAATCGAACTACAGTCTCAGTAGTTAAACCTTCATCAGGACTGAAGAGCTGACAAAAACATGAGGGAAGCCAGAACTGAGCTGGACCATAACAATTATGGTTCAACTCTCCATGACTAAACAGGAATTTTAACAAGACATCTCAGAAATTTTAGTGAAGAAGCTGCAATCATTATTACCTCCCAGATCATTCAAACAAGCAATGCAAGAAGAAAAGGGGAAAGCAACAATGATTCCAACTACTACATTAATGTTATAGAACACAAATGTATCCTATTTTTCTTCTACTTCGCCAGGATATGCAGTTATTTCACTCAATGCACTACAACAACTGAGCATTCTGTCAAATTTTCTACGTGTTCTTTTGTGGTATTTGATAGCTATAGACTGCTATTGATGGTTTTCTTCACTTCTGTAGTAGGTTTGATTATGCTTTACCTTTTTAGGCTTTGTAGTTACAATTTTACCTACAGGAGAAAATGACACTTAATGATCCAGGACAGTTCGAAGATTTTGTTCTTGGCACCAGAGCAACACTGCACAATTACTCTCCTGTCTGAAACAGTAAAACTCCAGGTCAATAAAAGCAGGTAATACTAACCATCATCATTTCCAGGTTCCTCATCTACTACCTCTTCTATATCAGCTGTTTTTAGTTTCACCTCTGGGTGGTACTCATCTTCTTGTTCATTTGATGGTACAGCTGAGGTTACATTTTCTTCTATTTTTTTCCTTTCAGCTTCCCGCTCTAGTTCTTCTATTTCCTGCAGGCGTTTTTCTAGCAGCTCAGCTTGTCTCTTCTGTTTTTTCTTCAGCTTTTTCTTTTTGTTTTTGGATATTTTTCCAACCTTAAATATTAATAATTACAAAAACCCCCAACTTATCAATTATTCTCAAGGCATCTCAAACCAAACTCAATTGCAGTATGATTTTTTTTTTTTAAATACTAGATGGTAATTAATACAGTAATTATACCACTGATCCATTTTACTTCAAATCAGGAATGATTAGGGTCATATGAGGCAAAAAGCAACCAAAATTTTACATAGTTAATCATGGTTTTACATGATTGTTTATTAGCTACATGAGCAAAAATACATCTAAGATGCCACAGTAAAATTCCTATCATCCTATAACCTCAAATAGGCACAATAATCTTAAATGTCAATCTAGATTAACATATGATACTGTATGTGGAAGATAATCTGCCATCATATTAGTTACTTGCATATAAATTTAATACATAACTTCTCTCTCTGTACAATGCAGGTAATGACCAGCAAAAGAATGCTGAGAAAAAAGGCACACGAAAGCTAAAGAGACTGAAAACAGTGAAAAATTTTAAACAAATCCTGTGTTGTTCAGCTATTTCCCTGTGAAAGGAAAGTATTTTTATTATTCCCTTCTGGCCCCAAACATATGAGTCACAAACAACAGATGGCCATTATGAAGTTTCACATTTTATATAACATAAGGATTGAAAAACTCAGGTACAACAATAAGGAAATGAAAAATTAACACATCTGAGCTAGAATTGAAACACTTTCTTACATTTTAACTTAATTATGACTTCTATTTTTACTATTTGATAAATGAGATCTATCCATTTTTCATTCATTGTTTAGATATCACAGCAAGAAATCCTCATGTAATTATTTTCTCAAAGGTTTATCTGTAGATCCTGTTATCTTCAAAAGAAGCCACGGGATAGTCAAAACAAGACAATTAATTTGACAGTTCTGTTAATTTTCATCCATGTTGTATGGCCATTGCAATGTACTATCTGTACACACAGAAAGCAGGTTTGACCATAAGTATTTCTGAACAGCTGTATTACCATTAGTTATTTGCTATATGCAAATGGCAAAAAGATCTTTCAAACCTCATAAAACTCCCTCTCTTCTAAGGCCTTGATGATTAAGGCCTTGATGCCCTTAAGCTATCTGCAATGCACGATATTTGGTGCATGCACCCATTTTTTCAGGATTTCAACAAATGGATTATTCCTCAGGAGATGAAAATGGCAGTGCTTAACTTCCTTTGACACAGCTATAGAACTGCATGTCTATGAGAGTTTCCATCAGAGAAATACTGTGCTTAAAACTGGTAAGGCCAAAGACATGAAAAGAAAAATGTTCCTTGAAAGATAAAAGCTTTATTCAAAGGCAGCTTTTAAAAAAGGTAGAGACTACTAACAGTCTAATAGCTATTAATACCCACAGACACACAGAAAATAAGACAGTTAAGTTGAATTATATAACAATACTTACAGGTTTTTGTTGTGGAGCTGTACTCACTAAAAAGAAAAAAATTATAAATGAAATAAAGATATATTTTTACAAAAACAACTTTAATGAAAGCAAAATGTAGTAGAAATCATGTAAAAACATTCTTAACTAAATAAGGCAGTGATTTTTTTGCTAGCCAGATTTATTACTCTTTACAAATGTTGCCTGATATCGATTTGATGTCTCCACTAGAGCACCTGGAACTGGAAGGAGTTAGGAGCAATTTGTGTTCAGTATGTTGTGGCTGGGGGACTTTATGAAAGTCAGAAAGGAAAGTCTGAATCTGTAAAGAGTGGACAGAAAACATCAAATGACTGCAGAGTTGTCACAGATTAAATGTATGTAGTCAGATGACTGAGCAGGTATAGACACCTTAAACAGTTCAGGGAATATCAGCAAAGATACAACTGTGGTGTACTCAACAAGAAAAGCCAAATATTCATGTTTCCTTTATTCTGAAACAAGACAGTTTGATTGCTAGGACTGGAGGCAAGAAGAAGTGCCTAAGGCAAAAAGTAAAACATCACAGAAAAAGCACCTCCAGCAGGGCCTCTTCCTAAGCACCTCTGAGAAGGATCCCATCAGTGACCAGGTCTGATGAGATTACAACACTGACTGTGAAAACAGCAATACAGGCCACATAAACCCCCCCACCAATAGCCCAAACCAGTAGAAATAACCAAATATGGGAGACAGAAGCAAAGTGGGAAGTGAGAAAGAGGAAGTAAACAGGGCAGGAGAACCTCTCATGAACTTCTTCAGGCAACAGGCATCTGGCAATTAACAAACACAAAATAAACCACAGACAGAGTTGTTTTACAGGTTCACATTCTGAGGTAAGTTCAGGGAAAAACCTCCTTGTATGCCCCTGAATGGACAAGGTTTTCAAAAATATTCTTAAAAACCTGAGCACTATCACTGCTATAAAAAGAGAAATTATGCAGAGCCTATTCTTGGAAATGCTGTCAAGAAAACACATCTTCAGCTCCTGTGTCTATTTAATTACAATTTGATAAGAACAAAGTGTAATAAGAACCCCATCAGTCTATTCCTTAAAATACTATTTATTTTAATGTCAGGAAGAGATATAAAGGCTGCATGAGCAAAATCAAGTTACTTCCCACACCAAAACCACATAATCTTTAGCTGTGATTACACATTACGTAAAATTCATAACAATATACTCACAATTTAGAAGATTTTGCATCTAAAAATATATAATGCTGTGAAACAGATTCTGACCACTGTATTTGTCCCTGATAGAGCAGGCATTTTTATTATACCTCAGAGATTTTAATCTGTGATATACTTTCTGACAATATTACAAAGGTACTAATTTCTTCACTGCCTAAAACTGATGTGCTCAACTGGCAAATTAATAGCAACCATAGTACCAAAGATCACTAGAAAAGCCACAATTCCTCCCTGTTAATCTTTACTGATTGCTGTGAACCTCTTCACCTTGGTTTCTCCTGGCTAAATATAATGTACAGTTCCTATCCAAACTCTTGGCAAGTTCAACATGGAGTATTTTATACTCTAGGAAGGAGGGCATACTGCAAGTTCAGTCAGTGCAATACAGTCCATTTTCAAGGGTGAAAAACTACAAATCTAAAACTTTTTATTGCATCTTGAGAATCAGCTATAACTGACAAGAAGGCAGATAATTTCAACAAGGATGCTGGTGAACTTGTAATGGAACTAGACATAAATTAGATATGATTACTAATTATTGTCAATACTAGAGATGCAAGCTTCCAGTGTGACTAAAACCCAGGCATTAAAGCGTGTGAGGTAGGATGAGAGTAAGTTTATATCTATAAATCTTCTTCTGTATCTGGGGACCCTGAGACTTGAACATGCAAAACCAGGAAGAAAGCATTTCTCTGACGGTTTCCAGAGCAGGAAAAAGAATTAACCAGACATTGATTTTTCTCACGCCATTACTTAAAAAGTTAATTTTCACTGAACAAAACACTGTTAGCAGTAATATACTGACGGAATTTTACTACACTGCACTTAAATACACTGTCTTACCTGCTGAGCCAGAGGGGGGAGGAGCACCAGCTTTCTGCCACTCGGTTGCCTCAGCAGCCATTCTGCGCACATAGGCATCATCCACACACATCAAAATATTTTCTGGCTTTATATCCGTATGAATGATCTTGCACTTGCTGTGGAGGTAATCTAGACCTTGAAGTACCTAATTACAAAAGCATTTTTGAAAAAGCTCCTTGAAACTGCAATTAAATATTTTATTAATAAACTCAACTCTCATCTGCGTTTTAAAATAAAGCAAGTTTTATCCCAATGATCAAAAGTACTCAAAAATTGGAAAAGAGATATTTCCAAATCATAGTGTAAACCCACAATTTTCCACTGTACCACAGAATTATAGAACTTTCTGAAACAAAATTGTTTGATGCACAGTAACATCAGTGCAGTAACTGAAGTGTTTCATATCCAACTTTCATAAATCAGTTTTCAGAACATGTGTAGAACACGTTTTGTCCAAGCAGAAGAAAGAATAAGGATCTAGATTATCTTCACTGACATGAACAACCTGGAAACCTTACCAGACAATGCCACTTTCACTAGTCCAAACTACTAATTCCAGTCTCACAAAAATTGAAGCTTTTTAATCGCCCAGGACTAAGCTGTTCCTCTTTTCTCAGGTATGAAGTGATTGAATTACTTGGAACTTTTACCTTTTCTTACATTCACAAGGCAATTCAGGTTGGAAGAGTGTGTGATTCAAGCCCTCACCATTTAAGTCATACGGATTCAAAATTGTATTTAACCTCAAAATCGGATGAGCCTGCTCAGTCTTTATCCAGTTCATTTCCAACTACCTCCCAAAATGCAGAATGCAAAATACCATAGACAGCTTGTTCCAATGCCTGACTACCCTCATTGCAAAGAATTTCTCTTTCTGTAACTCATATACACTGCTTCTTGTCTTACTCTGTTTATTGACAAGAGAAGCTTGGATGCCCATTTCCTCTATCTGTGCTGAGGAGATGAAAAGCTTCCCCCTTTAATAGCCTTTTCTTCTTGAAACCAACCAAACCAGTTCTCCCAACACCTTTTATTCATCATATGCTGCTCACCCTCTTCACTGCCTTTCACTAAACTCACTTCATTAACCCAATGTCTTACACTTGGAACCCAAAACTGTACAGTCCTAAAGAACTGAAAAAGATTCCTTATTCTGCTGCCTACACTCCTGCTAATTTGGCCTACTCCATGGTTAGCTCTGGCTATCACAGGAGCCCACCACTGACTCACATTCAGCTTGACTGCCACAACCCCTCATGCCAAGCTTGACATCAGTCTTCACATTTTCAACTCGCTTTTTTCTATTCATAACCAGTCCAGCAAGGTGCATCTCCAGCTTGTTTCCTTGCTGATATGCAGCTCACCCCATGCTGCAAAGTCATCCTCCACACACTCCAGAAACTTCCTTGAGTGCATGTACCACACAGAGCAGACATCAAGGTGGTTAAAAGTCCCCCAAAAGAAGTAGCTTATTCCAGTTGTCTAAACATGCTACTTCTGAAACTGGCAGCCTGTGGGGGATACATACCAGGATGTCACCCTTGTTGGACTCCTCTCTGACCCTGGCCCATCCTACAGTAGATTTAAGCATTTAAGCTCACAAAGGAGGGCTAAGGAGAATCTCCAACCTTTTTGGGATGCAGGGGGAAAACAGAGTGACAATGGATGAGGAAAAGGCTGAGGTACTTCATGCTTGCTTCACCTCGTCCTTCAATAGTCAGATCAGTTGTTCTCTGGGGATCCAGCCCCCTCAGCTGGGACACAGGTTCATGTGTGTCCCCATAATCCTAGGGGAAATGGTCAGTGATCTGCCACATCCCTTAGACACACACAGGTCTCTGATGCCAGATGGGACTCACCAAAGGGTACTGGGCTCATTGGCTTGGAGGGGTGCACTGTTTCCTGGGTAAAACCCTGGGTGGATGGCTGGGCCCTGAGAGTGGTGGTGGATGGATTGACAACCAGCCTATGGCTGGTCACCAGTGGTGTTTCCCAGGGTTCAGTGTTGGGCCAGTCATGTTTAATATCTTTATCAACAACCTGGATGAGGGGATTGAGTCTGCAGATGACACCAAGCTGGGGGAGCGTGCTGATCTGCTAGAGGGCAGGAAGGCTCTGCAGAGGGATCTGGACAGGTTGGATCAATGGGCCAAGGCCACTTGTGTGAGGTTCAACAAGGCCAAGCGCTGGGTCCTGCACTTCAGTCACAACCACCTCCCTGCAGTGCTACAGGCTGGGGGCAGAGGGACTGGAAAGCTGCCCAGAGGGAAAGGAGCTGGGTGTGCTGGTCGACAGACAGCTGAACATGACCCAGCAGTGTGTGCAACATGGCCAAAAGCATCCTGGCCTGTACCAGCAATAGTGTGGCCAGCTGGACCAGGGCACTGATTGTCCCTCTGTACTTGGCACTGGTGAGGCCACACCTGAACTACTGGGTCCAGTTCTGGGCCCCTCACTAGAAGAAAGGCTCTGAAGTGCTGAAGCATGTCCAGAGAAGGGCAGTGGAGCTGATGAAGGGTCTGAAGCACAAGTGTGCTGAGGAGCAGCTGAAGGAGGTGAAATCTGTAAAAAAGGAGGCTGAGGGGGGACTTTATCACTCTCTGTAACTCCCTGAAAGGGGGTTGTAAGCAGGTGAGGGTCAGCCTCTTCTCCCAGGTAAGAAGCAATAAGACCAGAGGAAATGTCCTTGATATGAGCCAGGGGAAGTTCAGATTAGATATTAGGAAAAATTTCTTCACTGAAAGGGTTGTCAAGCGTTGGAACAGGCTGCCCAGCAAAGTGGTGGAATCACCATTCCTGGAGGTATTTAATAGATGTGTAGATGTGGCACTTGGGCACATGGTTTAGTTGTGGCCTTGGCAGTGCGGGGTTAACAGTTGGAATCAATGATCTTCAAGGTCTTTTCCACCCTAGATGACTCTGTCATACATGGTTTTTCCTTGCTGAAACACTACTTCTCCTTACAATCACCTCTCAGCAACTTGATTTTCACAGCTTAGCAAAAGAACATATTTTGAAAGAACACTTCCTAATGAAATGTTCTGAAGTGTTTTCACCTTTTTAAAACCCTGACTCTACAAAAACTTAAATACAGACAGACAGCAATTTTTCAGAGAACAGGTTATTTTCATTTATAGTCTATTCTTCAGAGAGATAAAATTTTTCTTCATCATCATAATGTATTATTTCCCACAGTTCTGATGATATATTTAAAAAGCATAACATGTCAACCAAAACTGCAATTTAATATGAATATCCTTACATCCATGAAGAAAGACTCATTGCTTTCAACTTTTTATTTTCTAAAGCAGCTCAGGAAACTCCTTTATCAGTGGAAAACCTTGATTAAAAAAAACACAACTTCCCAAAAACCCACCAGCATGCAGAAGTGCAGGCTACCCAGAAAGATGCTCTTGCAAACCACTGAGATTACCAATAAAATTATCTTACCTTAGATACTAATTAGTAAGAGTTCAGTTCAAATATCATAATTCTAGCCTTCAAATTGTTAACAATGGTGGGAAAACATAATTAAATTAAATAAGTAAACCTAATTATTAAATAAAGCTGATTATTAACAAATCTTACCTGTCGAATTATACTTTTTACACAACGGATAGGAAGGCCTTGATAGTTGGACTTGATTATCCATTTTAGAAGATGATGTCCAAGCACTTCAAAGACCATACAGACATCTGGGATTTAATTAAGGATAATTTCCAAATAAACTTGTTGATGAGATCAACACAAGCATTTGCTTGTGTAGTGGCTACAGCAATCATCACCTAGGGGTTCCCCCTAAAGTGAGCAGAACATGGTATATGCTTTGGTACCTTGTCTCAATTAGATATAAACACATACAAAACCAGTGCCCAACTGCAGAACAAATTAAAATAAAACATTTTAATCATGAAAATCTTGTCCATTATTTCTACATGTTAACGACACTAGGATAAACAAATAAGTAACTGTAAAAAGTAACTAATTCATTTTTGTTCTCTTTGAAACACTTAAAAGTACTGATTTGGCCTATTATCTCTAGTTTCTCATAAATTTTAAATTATCTGTATAGGAGATTTTAATAACAGAAGTGTGCAACAACAGTGTTTTAGAAAACAAACCATACTAAAAATCTTTATTAGGTTCAATTAAGAATCACTTGACAACAAATACCAGAGTAGTAAGAGAATGGGTCTCTTACAACTTACAAAGCCAAAAAGTTTAATGTGACTCAGCATTTACTACTGGCCATTGACAGAGGCCAACATGAGATTACTAGGGAAGATTATTAGGAAAAAATCAAGGTACAGGAACTTCCTGTAATTTGTAGTTCAAAGCCTTCCTAAGTTAAGCAATTCTACACTTATATACCGGGGTAGATTATCCTTCTATTGAGAAAATCTTCAGATATTAAAGCTGATTTTAATTTTTACCAACCACAACACTCTGGTAAGAAGTTATACAGTTTGACCATACAGAATTAATCCTCAGATGAACTGGGAATGACCTTAATGTCCCTGGAAATTGGAAAGGATGCTAAAATCTTAACCATACGGTACTATAACCTTGCAAAGAATAATGTAACACAAATAACATAAAATTAATCAATGGATGGATACTGCAGGAAAATCTCAATGAATTAAGCTGAACTATCTCAGTGACCATTCATATGGAACTACACTGTTAGTGGAGAAACCTTACCTAACTTCTCTAAGTTTTATTAACTGGAGTCTTGACAATGATCTTGAGTCACCATCTTAACTTGTGTCAAAATGAGACTTACCTTGTCAGTTTATCATTTACGTTCTTCTCAAGTACCTACTGACATGCACAAAGCTCAAGTTTTAAAATCCACATTTCCTATAGTGAAATTAGACCAAAGGTAAAAGGTCTCAAGACTCAAGGTCAAAGCACCTTGTGAAGAACTGTAACAAAACTGCTGCTAACTTCATCTCACTTCATGATCCTGAATTCCTGTATTAGAGAACAGTCATTTCCCAATCACACCAATCAGGTCCACTCAGAACATCACAAAACTCTGTTCACTCAGAAGAGGAAACAGTCTTGGTTACTGTACCCCACAATGAACAGCAGTCACTAGCAGAGCACCCAGCCTTCATAAAGGATGAGCAGAGCACATCAGCTCTGCAGGGCTTATTAACTGAGCCCATGCAGGGAAGTTGCAAAGCTACAGCAACACAGATTTCATAAAGGCAAGACGCTGCAACATTCAGAAATTAAATTCAGGACACCCACCCACAGTACTTCAGATCACTGCTGCTGCAGACTCTTCAGTGCACATTCCTGCCGTTCCTTACACTTACTGAAGTGTTAAGCCTTGCCAGTAACCACAAGGAAAAGGGGAGGTAGATAAGTGAATGACTGAAATGGGAGGGCACCAAGAAGTAAGATGTAAGAGAAATGGCAGAGGCAGACAAAAAGAGCAAGGGTCACAAGAAAGAAAAGCGATGTCTACTTGAAAAAAGATTGCAACATTTTGCTGGGAGGACTCTGACAAAGTCAAGGCATATTCAGTACCGGAAAGACAACTGAAATGGGGAGAAGACACAGAGCAGGCTCAGAGTTGGGAGCAGGCATGTGAAAATGTGACTGTTGTCTGATTTACTATCCTGGTCTCAAAAACATTAGCTGTAAGCCAGACTATCCCCAACCAAGAGTTTGGGAAAAGCTATGCATTAACTATTAGGTAACCAGCCTTGCAAGCCCCTGGATCTTCCTACAGCATCAACATCCTGACAGGTGAGTAGGTCCAAAAAGCCCAAAATAAACCCACCCAGTGGACATGCCTCTTGTGGAACGCTCTTCAAAGCACTATGGGGGGATGTCTGAAAGGGGGAAACAAAGCAAAGCAGCAAAAGTGAGAGCAAACATAACATTAACCAGCTGACAGGCTTAAGTACTGAGAGCTGTTCCTTCTTGACTCAAAACACACATTACTAGAGCATTTAGGTGAGGGTTAAAGGATAGGTAAGCTAAATGAAATAAGGCTCTAGTACCAACACAGAAAGACTTCAAGAGGTATTTCAGCTGCTTCTGGATGGGGAGAGTTTAGATGCCATGGCATTTAATTAATGCTGAATATTCTTTGGAGGTACATTTATTACAATCATTATAATGTCTGATTGTGTGGGAATGTTTCCTTCCTTATTGTTTCCCTTGTCTCTCCAAACTCTTGTTCCTTATGTGATTATCTGAACCTTTCCTTAAAAAAATGCTACACTCAGATGAACCTTTATTAAGGTTCTAATAAATATCCAGTGCAAATAAACATAATAGTCTACACTAACTTAAAACACCAAAGTACCAAGTTCTGTAATTCTGTTATTTCATGAAAAAATCATAACTGCCATCTTTTTCATATATATAAGTAACTAAAAAATTTTCAGTCTAACAGAGCATAACACACATTATTAAAATTCCTCTGTATATAAACACTTATTACAGCTTCAAAGAGAAAGATGACTGTTTGCACATACACAGTGCAGGCCAATGGCTCTGCACACTCCCAGCTCTGTTCTACACTGTTCTTGACAATTTTCCCTGTTTGGAAGCTCCATGACATTTCGTGGTATTAGCCAGCCAAAGGATTCACCCACCACTCTTCTGTCTTGCTTTAACTTTTAAATGTAATCCATAACCAATCATTAAGCCTCTAAGAAGCATATGTTGTTTTAATTTATAGTCAAGGAACAGATCTTTAGTGACTTGCTCAAAGGAAGCTGGAAACAGCAGACCACGGAAAAAATCCTAAATTACTCTATTCCTCTCAACCTGTTCAACTCAGTGACACTAATGTAGCACTAACATGGCATTTTAAAAATGTTAACAGCAGCAAAACATTAAAATCAATTACCTGCTCCCTCCCAAGAGAACATGCACCAAAGATCATTTTCCCTAGAAGATAAAAAGGAGTTGATCAAATAATCAGTGCAACCAACCATGGCTCAAAAAACTCAGGATGAAAAAGATACATGGTATCTTATTTTCATTGGCAGTCACTGACAGACTTCAGACAGCTGCAATTCAAATTTGAGCCCAGTATCAGCCCATCCTGTGCACTGGTACTTTTCTGGAAAATCTACTTCTCAGTAAGGCAAGAACATTTGCCTTCCACAATAAAACTTCTATACTGCCAGAGTTTTCAACACAAAAACTGTAATAGAATAAAACAACATCAGGTGTTCAATTTTAACCTGTTAATACAAAGCTACCTGAACCCTTAGCACATGATCCCTTTTGGCTTTGTCAATGTGCTATATTTCAAAAAGACATAAGTTTGGATATGCTCTCAAAATATGATCACTAACAAAATCCACTCTTCACACTTAGAAATGGTTCTCACCTTTAATACAGCTGGTATACATACATGTGAATCCTCGCAAGAATTTAAGAACATTATGAGAAACTGCTCTGATAAACAGGTAAGAGTTGTTTCTGTGTATAGTTATGAATGCATTTTCTCATTCCCTATTTCATATTAGTGTTTTACCATAAAAACAATAAATCAAAATTTTTTATTTCTAAAAATAACTTTAATTATTCTTCAATTGTACAGCTGTCAGCTGAAGACCTGAAGTGCTCTGGCCACATTATATTTTTGTGAACAGTTAGACAAAATATAGGTATTTATAAAATGCTTCTTCATAAGCATCTAAACTCATAAATTAAACCTATTTTCTGGTAGCACAGCAGCAGCATCAAGAAACCCGACCCTGGGTTCTTTGCCTCACTGTGTTAAGCAATTTCTTTGATCAACATTTATATTCAGTTTGAAATGACTACTAGCAACTGTATGGTTTATTTTAATTCTTTCTAATTTGATGATAAAACCCAGGGGACGAAAGCAGACTGTACTATCTTCACTTTCTACCATGGTATCTGACCACTGAAGCAACTACAGAACAAATTAAAAATAGGAAAATGGAAAAGGAGTTAAGGCACCAGTCTATAACTGAGAATACCTGACCCCACACTCTCATTCTCACTCACCACATACCCAAAGACCCCATAACTAATGTCAAGAGACAGATGAATGAGATGAAAACTGCTGCACACTTCTCTCTGGAAGGATGCTTTCTAGTGAGCATTCAGATTTACTGACAAGTCACCTACATTCCTCTCCTGGAAGATGAGAGCTGGTGAAAGTCACCTTAATCTGATCTGCTGAAGGTTGAAGGCACATGACCAAAATGCAGGACAAAGCTCTCTAGAAGAACTGTCTCTGTCTGGTGGTATGACACCAGGAATGGTGAAGTCTGCTATTAGGGCTCCAAAACTCAACAAGCATGCACATAAATACCAGCTATAACAGTAAATGAAAGCACATTTGCTAAATGAACCTAACTGCTAAAATATGTAATGAGCAAGGATAACTCAGTTTAGCTCAATTCTAAAATCAAATCTATTTACAGACCTAAAATTTTCCCCAAGAACAATATTCAGTCATATTTTACTTTGTGTCTCTCCTTTCCCCTGTCCCCACCTCCCCTTTTTTTTTAAAGGAAGCATCTGAAGGTAAAGCTTTACAACCTTTGCCAAAAACAAGGTTAACACCTGGCCAAAGATGATCACATGATCAAGACAAGAACTTCCACATCTTCATACTTCCCACAAGAAAACAGAAACCAGCTTCTTCATGACAATGACACTTTCTCTTTACCGGTCCAGAACAAAACAATATTTCTTGTAAGCTTCAGTTACTACAAATGTTTTCATTAAAACTCTAGTTTTAAAGCAAACTATCTTGTAGTTCTACCACACCATGACAGGACTCGTGATTTTTATTTTTTTTTTTTAAATTTTGCACTGTATTTAGAAAAGCTAAGCTACTTTTACTGCAGGGAATGCATTACACACTGGACTATTCTTTGCATCTGCTTATATTTTGGTGTTTCTACTTTACATATTTCAAGTACAACTAACTAGAAAAAGTTCAGAGCTAAATGCTTACTTATCTCAATAGCCCATTTTTAAGGAAGATGCCACGTTTTCAAAAGGATACGAATTCCATTCATCCCAGAAATTTTGAAGTCATCAATTAGCTGTACAACCATGTCCTTGTTGGGGTCATTAGGGTCACTTTCACGAACCTAAACCAATAATGCAAACACTGACATTTTAGGAAAAAATTCACTTAAAAATACTAATTAGTTAGATTCATTATTAGTAGAAGTACTGGTACTGAACACTGTATTGCAAGAGTGGTACTTACACATTTGAGCAACTTTATTTCATCCAAGGCTGTCTCTGTATAATGCTGGGCACTTTTTACAACTTTCATTGCAACAAACCTTTTTCCCCTTGAAAAGAACAGAAACATTTTTAACACATGCTCTGAGTCAACATGCTTTAAAGGTTGGGAAATTTTAAATAGAATACTTCATAGTCTAATGTATTCTGACAGAAAATACTGAAATTACACTTAAGAAGAACTTTTAATAGCATTATTAAAGGCCTAATTTATTGCATATTTTGTTGCCTTGGTGCTAATGTCTTTAAAAGAGGAATCTGCTTACACATTTTATCATTTAATCATGGTATAATATATTTTTTATTAAAGATACAACAGAAATAAAAACATTAGCTTATTCTCGCATGTTCAAGACATGAGAATTCAATAAGCAAAGCTTATTTGTCAAAGAAAACAGAATTATATTTATTCTGAGAGCTTTTATAAACTATACCCTTAATCAAAGTATGACTGTAGTCATCTGTCTGCATAAAATGATAGCAAACATTTACATAACTTTACCATGCACATAAAATTTACTGCAGACAAAATAAAGTAACATTTTAAGAAAAAAAGCATATGGAAATAAATAGTTTTCTTACTGCATATCCCAGCATAGCCAGACTGTAGAGAAGTGTCCCCATCCTAACTTTCTAATAACATGATACCGGCCATTGAAAAGATCACCAATTTTCACTGGATGATAGCCTCCTTTCATGAAAAAATGAGTAGAAAAAGAATATTCAGAAAACAAACAATAATTCCCAGGTTTTCAAGTCATTCTTGTACCATAAATTTTCCTCTTCAAATTGTCCTGTACTATAAATAGGAAATCTAAAGCAAACTTTAATGTCAAAAATTCTGCCTTGCTTTGCTTGGAGGGAAAAAACTCATGTCCTGTAACTACTGCAGAGTTTACTCACCCTTCTCTCTTATGGCTTTTATTTATGGTAATATTACCATCTGTTCTGTATTTCCTCAGGCTTATCTTCCACTTCACAGACAGTACAGAAGAGATCTACATTATTTCTTTATCATATTTGAAGCTTCTCCAATCAACATACTTTGGATGATGGCAGAATCTCAACAGAGATTGTTTTAATTCCCATTTGCTTTCTAGTAATAACAGCAGCAATAAAACACTTCCTGAGAAAACGTTAAGAACAATGCAGACCTTATTGCTGCTCCTCTGTTTGGCTCGTGACCCACAGCAGCAATGCATTTTTCTCATGTCTGAGGGTTTTGCAGTGAGGAAGAGAGAGCAGGCAGCTCTGGGCTTTGTCTGAAATGCTCTTTAATTGCTAAAGTCTGCAGTCCTAACTTAAACCACTACACAGGTCCTCCAAAGCCCCTTGAGACAGAAAGGCCGACAGGACAGAGCAGGCTGGAGCTCAGGTTTCTAGACAGTGTGAGGAGGTGTAATGAAGCCTTTTATTTCCTTTGTGTCTTAAGAGGCATTCCTCCTCCCAGTCAAACACAGGGAAGCCAGTGATCACACAAGATTTTTATTCAGACCTTAACACCAACAATAACATCCACAATTCTGCCTAAATTGCAAACAAATAATAAAGCTGCACCATGAACCCTCCAGGACATCACCAGCAGCAGACTCAGAGCGGCTGTCAAGGTATCACTTCTTTGTCTCTTTCTGGTCCTTCACGATGTCCTGCCCAGCTGTCCTTTGGCAGGATCCTCCATTATTGACTATTCCATTTGGAATTGGGAAAACCTCATAACGCAATCTAAGTTGCTATATTTTTTTGAAATTCCCTGAAAATCTTGTTAGATCTGGTACCCAGTTAAGACAACAATGTGAATTTATAACTTAATTCCTTGGATTTGAAACAGGGATGTCTCTCTTATCTCCTTTTATCTGTGGAACAGTGATGTCAAATCTGGATATATTTATTTTTTTTTCCTGCTAATAACATCTTCTGTCTTAACAGAAGCTCAAGGATTTATTTATGAACTTCTCTCAAATGCTTCCAGAGCAGATTAATAAATTTAACACAAATGTACAACAGAATTATAAAGATTACATATTCAACAGAAGGATAAAGCTTAAATAAAGTATTGTGTTAGATGTTGGTATGTCTAACAAGCTCTAAAACACACACAGCTTTGATCTATGTATGTTAAGGTGTAACTTCAAGCTCAGCACACAGCAGACACTTGGAGGTTCGCTCACAGCTCCAACCAAAGCTGACCCATCCAACACGGCTGCAGCTGCCCAGGCTCCCACTCAGGATCCCACAGCCAGAGACTCCGACAGCTCAGCCAGAGCATCAGGGGAGCAGCAATCACAAGTGTCTGTCCTGGCAGGGCAGGTGTGAGCCAAGCAACAGCAATTTCAGAAGGGCAGAGCAAGTCCCAGCTCTGGAGCACTGACCTGACCCCCTCCCTGCCCACTGGGCACCAAAACGAGTCTGATGTGCACAGGTAGCATGAACAGAGCAGTCCCAGCTCCCTAGCCTAGCACGAAGGTGAGGAAGATACATCTTTTCCATGAGAATTCCACACAGATCTGTGAAGACCCTGATATGAGAACAACCTTTATACTCTTAACCCATGAGAAGTGCATACTTACTATCACACACCACATTTCACCTCACAAATCATTAGGTATACAGACACCAAGAAGGCCCTAGTTCAGCAACAGCACAAGACAAGGCATTACAGGAGGACTGAGACACAGGGATCCAGACTAGGATTAAGTCTCAGGACTGCCCTCAGGGGAAAATTCCCCACTCCTCCATCACTGGGAAGCAAACGTTCATGAAAGCTGCCAAGGTAACTCACCTAGCAACCTAAAAAGATACCTCCCACTGTGCCAACCTCAGTGAGGATGTGCACATTGCCAAGCAGAAACTCCTTCCCAAGAAAAAAACAGACCACTTTTGGAACACCTCACCTATTTTACTCTCCAGGAACAGCAGGGGGGACATGGACTTACTGAGAGTGTTGACTATTATGCAGTCCATTTGCAAAAAGAAACAGTATCAGCCACATATGAAGGTCAACTTTGTTGCAGTTTCATTATTAGAGCAATTTTGCTGAATTAAACACACATATGTGAATCCACACTGATGGAAAAATCTAAGTTTTAATTTGTCTTTTTAACCATCCTTCTAGTAACAGCTGATGAAGACATTTAACAATCTGGATAAATATAATCATTATTTAAGACAGCTATTGACCATTTTAAAACAAACAAAAAAAAAGATTACTACTTGGTAAATTTTTTCCATAAAACTCTATACAGGATGATTGAGTCATAGAGTGGAAGGTTAAGACAACATAGAGAAATTCTACCTTTCCATTACTGAAAAGGTTTGCATTTGTAAAATGAATCAAGTCTGATGACCTGACAGCAAAATTTATGTAGAGACTTCCACATAATTCACCATCACAGGATCATTTCTTCAGATCTGAGTTTTTGCTGAATTTATCATTGCGTGAAAACAGTGGGAAGTATGAAACATTATTCCCTCTATAATAATCTTTCCTTTGCAAACAGATAGAATTTAAAAAAAATTAGAATTATCTTAATACCTAGTTTTAACACCTCTCTATGGTCTGCAAACAGATTTCAAAATTCAACAATACAATTATTTCTGGAACACTTGGCAATTTTCCTAAATATCTAGTTCTATTAAGTCATTCTCTAATAGTTATATGACTTCAGATGTAAAGCACTCACAATTCATGCACTGCCAGAAGGATGTTAAGTGGGCCTTCAAGTACACAAAACAATGTCCAGAAATAATTTTTTTGCACTATGCAAAACAGTTGCTTTTTAACATGTTAACAGCGTAACATTCAACGAAGAAGACTTTAAATACAGGTAATAATATGTTTCTAAGAATAGTTTAGGCAAACAAGTGCCTTGTAAGTCAGTTTTTTCCATACTTGTGCTTCAAAGTAATCAAAACCTTTTGATAATTTCTTCCCATCACAGACAGAAAAGAAAACACCATACAGAGGAAATCAGACAAGGACATCAAAGTCAAATTAATAAACTGAGGGTTGATAAGTTATTTTAGTAAACTCTGTGTGTTGCAAGTGTAACAATACTATATATGTAAAACCCACGTTATTTTGGTCCCCACACCACTGTCATAACTAATTTTAGCAATACACCAGCATATGTGATAGATGCCAAGTGGTAGCATATTCTCTGAGTATATATATTTCAGAAGATACTTTCCACTGTCCTAAGCCACAACAGGAGCAGTTTTGGAAATAATCAGTTACCACTCCTGTACACTTTACTCCCTGATCATTCATGTCAGCAACATGTGCACTTACAGGTTGTGGACAATCAGGTAGTAACACAGTTAAATGCACTTTAAAAACTGCTGTCATCCTGAATGTAACGAATGTAACTATTTCAGTTCTTCATGATACAGAAAGTATTTCTAAAAACAGTAACATGAAAGCATTTGTGAAAAATTAACTATTTGGGAAAAATTAGGTACTTTTGGAAAAACAATACAGGCATTGGAAAATATACAATGTATAAGTGGCACTGCTGATAATGTGACAACAAAAGAAAAACAAACCTGTTGTAGTATTCACAGCAGCACACACAGGGAAAAAAAAGTCTCTCTCACAGCTAGCTAGCTACATGCATGCAAGAAAGAGGGTCAGAAAAATGAGATCATTATTCCTGAATGCCTCCTGAATGTATTGGTAATTGTAGCTGGCTCGTTGTATGTTTGTATAGGGAATTATTCCCTTTGTGAACGGGATGAATGGGAGACATCTCCAGGGGGCAAGGAAGACGATCAGAGAAGCAAAAAATTCCAATTACATCCATGACACAACAGGCTCTTGAAAAAAATCGCCAAGTGTTTCAAGGCTTTACAGAGAAGAAGAAAAACTCGCTTCACTGTCTAAGTACCCCTTGAAAAATTATGTAGTTGGACTTTTGATATTTCCATTCCTTACACAAATAAATATTTGAGAAGTATTTAATATAAATTCAGTGACACAAACAGAAGGAATGGCACAGATTTGAACAGGCCCTGGAGGAAGCCCCCAGGGAACAGAGGTTAGTCTGCTTTACACAGATGGCTGTTAAGTTGACTCTTTCACATCAGGTGCTAATTCAAACAGATCCAACTTGCATTAAAAATACTGCTGTGACTATTTACTAACCACCATGTCACTGAGCCCAGCACACAGTAACATATCCTTAAAAATAAAATTTGTAACAAAAATACTCAACGGGAAGTGAACAGGTCATATATTGAATTCATTAAAAAAATTAATTATATACTCCTCATCAAAATTGCCCTCCTATGAAATTTCAGACTGGGGTTGAGAAGAGATCAAGTATGCTCTGAGCTTCACTCAAAAACCCTCAAAGGCTGCCATTTTGAAGACAAGATTAGGAATAAAAGAGACACTCCATTAATAAATAATGATTTCCAAATCTTTATCTACCACTCTGTAAATACAGATTAGGCTACCCAAAACAGGAAAAGCTATTCAAACTAATAGAACATCTCTCAAAAATAATGGAAACAATGTATTTACAAGCCATCCCTGGAATTTTTTACCAAATAACTTATTAATTCCCTAAATTGAATATAAAATATACAAACAGAAAGTCTCTATAGCCCTAGATCATCCCAATCCCACTCAATTCACATCCTTATAGTGAGCTTCCCATCAGCTGAACCCCAGCAGACTAAAGGAAGGAAATGCACTGCTCAGTCTTACAGGAAATTAGGGTCAGAAAACAGGTAAATCATCCACCAGAACAACAAAACCACTGCTCTCGTAGAAACAAATAACAATCATCCCATCCCAAATGAACCAAAGCTTGAACTATCTTTAATACACTTTAAAAAATTCAAAGCTTCAGGATCAGAAAAATTTAGAAGAACCTTTAAGCATGTAATTTTTCAGGAAGCCTGCAAGCATTCTTAGTATAACATGTTTTAAAGGCATACAAATCTCACTCCTGACCTGCTCTAGTTAAACAGGTAACTCATAAGCAGGCTGTAAACTTAAGACTATTTTTTTGTTTTGTGATCTGGTTTCTGCAGATGGTGGCATTTTGCAAGAGATACTGGAACACAGACAACAATGGATTGTTTGAAATTAAACACAGCTCCTATTTCAGGAAAGAATTAAGTTGGGGCCTTGAAATGCTTAATCTCAAGGAAATACAGACTTTACAAGTAAACAGATGTTTAAACAAATCCTTAGTCACTGATGGAAGATGTCAGAGATACCAAGAGAGTTATCTTAAGGAGCAAATGTGTTTTAACAAAAATAATAGAAAAAAACCAAAACAAAATACCTAAGCATGCCTTAGTGACATGTTTTTCTTTTCCCTGCTGAAGACTTCAACATTTAGCTGAAGTTTACTGGTTTTGGCTTTCATTATTGGCATTTGTAAGCCACTTATATTGAAATGTCATATATTAATAAAACTTTTACACCAAAGTGAAATAGTCACTTTCTATTGTTAAATCTGAGAATACAAAACACTTATTCCAGGCTGGGAGAGAGGTTTCTTAAAACAGCACATCTCCAAGCTTCACAGAACCTCCTGATTAAGTAAGACTTTATGCTATTTGACATAGGAAGTGTTTCTTGGTATGAGGAATACAGAATACTGGATACAGTCAGTGTGCATAGAGTGCTTTTTGGCTGTTCAAAAGCATTAATCTGAAGTCATAAAATTTTAATGTTTCCTAAAGTATATTCATATTCTTGAAATCTACAACAATAGAAAACCCAGAGTTGACAGACCTGTTATTTATGGTTTTACATGTAAGCACAGTATACATTTTACCCTAATGGGAACAGATGTACAACTTTAGCAGTGACATTAAAATAAACTTAAGTATCAACACTACTGTACTGCAATCAGACTTTTATGCATTAACAATATTTAAAAAAATTAATATAGCCAATACAAAAATTAAGGAAACTGAGATAAAATGAAGATGTAGAGAGCCTCAGACAATGGTGAGGGCTGTGAAAAACAGCATGTGGAAAAGAAGCATGTAACATCTCAGGACAGTGCAGGTGAGAAAAGAGGAAAAAAACCCACAGTTTACAAAATAAATGTAGGTGTTGTTAAAGACATCAAGGCATTTTAGAACTTTTTGGAGTGAGAGAGGATGTTTGTCTTGGTTGGGGTGTTTTTGTTTCTCTTACAATTCACATCAGTCAAGAAAAGTTTCTTCTCTCTTCTTTAAACTAGGACATCAGGAGGAGAACAGGGATGCGGTATTTGCATATTTATTACAAAATGTATAAATTTAGGCTAAGTAAAAAACTAAAGCTGAAGACAATTATGTATCTGGACCTGAAATGAGTAGTTGTTCCTAATTCTAGTATAAATAAATTCCATTATTAAAAACCAGCTCTTTAAAAGCCTCCCAAGAACCGTAACTGAGACTCGCACTGCAATGTTCACCCTCACGGACAGGGGTGAACTGCACACACCTTTACAGTAATCTGCGGGATCCTCTTGCTCCTCATCGTCAGACCCCAAAATCTCCTCCTCTGGCTCTGGCGGGGTGGGCTCCGGCAGGGGCGGAGGTGGGGGCGGGGGTGGAGGTGGAGGTGCAGAGGGAGCTTTCTGTTGAGGCTCTGGCCTGAAAACAGAAGAGAGACCACACTTGGTGAAGAGCTTCCTCACAGGGGTCACCCAGCCCTCCAGGGGGGACGAAGAAATGCTTTGGGTTATACCAGTGAAGCATCTCATGCTCTCACTGCCATCTTTCATATCCCCCACAGGACCATAGGGAGGCGTGGACAGAGAGGCACCTGACCAAACCAAAAGCAGGTCTCAAGTGAATTTGGACTGGAACAGCTTGGAAAAGACACATAAAGTTTATGAGCTGGATACTGACAAGCTTTTAAAACTCCTGACAAGCAAATGAGACGTTAGACCCATCTTCTTGAGCACAACTGAGAAGAAACACTTTTCAAAGAATATCAAGTTACTGAAAAGCTCCTGCCTGCTAGCTGAAGTAAGAAAAGACCTCACTAATACAGAGCAAGAAACAATCTTCAAGAGACACTGACCCAAACCTTAATGCACTTCTCCGCATCTGTAACTGCTGCCAAGACTATGGAAAGCTGTATCAGTACACAAAGTACTGAAAACAGCTATTAGAAAGTAAGAGAAAAAAAATTTATCTTCCTAAGTAGCCTATGATGCACTCCCAGAACATATGCTTTAAGATGTCATATATACCATATGCTTTAAGATGTGCAAAATAAAAATCCCCACAGAAAACCAAACCACCAAGCCCAACATTGCCAGCCAAGAGATGATCTTCTGTCTTGCAGCTCCAATTTAGAAAAAAACAACCGAAGAAGTGAAATATATATTTTATATCCTACTCTGAGCAAGGCTGTACTTGGTATTTCTAAACACCTATAAACTACTCACATTTTGAAACTGAGTATTTTCAATACACTTAAGTCCAGGGTTGAAGTGTACCTGTCTGTCAAATAATTAAGAAAGACCTCTCCAAAACAGGTTGATGTTATGTTTTGTATTCATACTTCTTACAAATAAAAAATATATACTTGCCAAATACATTTGCAAAGTAACTTAAAGCATCTGTACCATCAAAAGCTGCTTACATTCATATCTATTTCAAATCTAATATGTCTGAAAAAGAGCATAACAACAGTATTCTGACAATTGTATGATTAAAAAAAACCCCAGAAATCTAATTTTTCAGCACCCAGAAAGAAGGTTCAAATACTTCCTTGATCATGAGTAAAAACTGCATTTATGTTTATCCCACTCCTAAGTCCTTTTCCTCATAATTCCCCTTTCTCTTTTTAAACACTGCAATTGTTCAAGACAGACAGACAGAGCATTTGGTGTCAAAGAGAACACAGTTGGTCATAAATAAATTCCACTGGCAACATTCCCCACCTGCACAGCAGCTGCTGTTATGCCTTTGCTTTAATGGACATCACTGAAGGTTGTATGCACTCCAAATTTATGTGCCTGCTACCCCTCTCAGATAATAAAATTCTTCAGTCAATAAATGGTTAGATTTAAAAAGGAGTTTTTTGAACTAAGTTATGATGAGAAATCTAACCAAATAAATAAATTTACATAATTTTTAACCACATAAGGCTTTGGACAGAATAGAAGAGAGAGAAGGGATCCATTCATAGGATAAACAATAAATACAACTGCACATGCTCCTACTTAAATAAATTACGCTGGTTTTTTTTCCTTCCTGTTTGGCTCCCAACAAGCATCTCTATATTGTACAGAGCAAGGAAAGCAAACCCCAAATGGAAGGTGCAGCAGATTCTCTGACCAGTTCTCTCACTACAAACTAGATTTCTGGCCCTCCAACAGCCTGGTTTCACGGTGTCAGCAACCTGACAACACCAGTGCCTGGTCTGGTGTTGGCAGGAATCTTTACTCAAATTATCATATAAGGACCTACAATTACAAACCCTAAAACCTGATCTGCTGGGCACAAGACTCATCTTGGATACACAGATCAAGAACTAAGAACACTTAAAATTAAAAATTAACAGTTGGACTCGATGACCTTCAAGGTCTTTTCCAGCCTAAATGATTCCATGAGCAAGAAGAACGCACGGTAAAACAGCCTGTACTTCATCAGTATATCTGAAGGAATTGTGTGCCAGGAAACACAGTGCTTGGAGTCCTTGCTGTACCATTGTTTTACTTTATTCTGACCACAAATATCCATGTTATTTTGGTCACGTGAGATGGTACAACTACAGAAAAGGCCAGGGCAGAGTAAGGCAATGCAGCACAGGGGTTGTAAGTTCAAAAATCTGTTGAAATTGTGCCTATTTTTGTCTTTTAAGATAACAACTACTTGCTCCATTTCTTCACACAATGAAAGCAGTATTTTAAACAGAATCAGAAGCATGTCTGGAATCGACATTCAAACATTTTGTTACCCACTTTCAAATAAACATCAAGTCATACCAAGAATCTCTCTATGAGAGAGAAAGGAAGTGTACAACACAAGATTTCTAAAAAAAAAAGCTAAATTTATTCCTAAGGAAATAGGTTAAGAAGACAGGGTTGCTTCTGAGTCTTTCTCAAGCTACTGTATTTGATTTTGGTTTGAAAAGGGTTGTTTTTTTCCTGTCTCCAATCCTAGTTGATTTTGGTATTCAGGAGTGTTTTCCAACTCTCCTTTGTGCACATCAGGAAGGAAGGAAAGATATTACCTTATTTCCTTCTGGAATTATTTATGATTTTTATCTGCAAAAAACAAAACACTGCTTTAAACTGAGGAAAATCTTTGATTTGCCCTTTTTAGCTTTGTGTGCACCTTTTGAAAAAATCAAGTATTAGTAGAGAAAGATGACTGAAGGAAAGAAATGCTGCTGAGTTATATCAGCCTGATGCTAATTCTGCACTCTTGGTTTATTTTACTGGTTTTTTCCTTCAGTTTAGGATTCTTAGCAAGAGATTCTTGTTGTTCTCTCATTTTGTTTACTTTTCTGGGGGCTAAGTAAAGATCAAGTTTTCAAACACTTGGCTGCTTAATTTCTGCTTACAAATTGAATAACTCATCCTGGCATCACCAATCTTGCTCCTCCCAATACAGTTTCACAGTTTTAGGTAGGACATCAGTCACTGAGAGTACTCCAGTTCTGCCATTTCTTAGTGTCCACTTTATTGAATTGCAAAGATAAGCTATGACAAATGCTCCAACAATGTCTTAATTTGCAGTTTATGGCATGAATACATATTTTATTCAGCTTAGATTTCATTTTTTTCCAGTATAGAGTTTGTGAACATGTGAATTATTTCTTCTTTTAAGTGGACTTCAAAACATCATTTATACTAAAAATCCAGCCATTAAGAAAGCTGTGAGTAATAAATATGTAACCTCCATTTCCCCGTCAGAAATACAATTGTCAAATACTATCATAACACAACAAGCTATTCAACAGCTGTGTTATTTCAAGTTATTACTCTTTCTTATTCCTAAAATGTTATGTAATTATATGTATGCGTTAGGTAACACATGCATGCAGAGATAAATATTAAATTTGTTTTCCTTTTATTCTGAAGTAATCACTTGGTTCTCTGTGGTCTCCCACCATTAGGTTATTCATCACCATCCAAGCATAAACACTTAATTAATAGAAGAAGATGACACACCATTTCTAGACTCACAGTATTCCGCCAGCAGGTATGCAGAGAACTGACCATCTCCCCAGGCTACAATGACAAACCTTATAACTGTCTTGAAAGAAACATTACAAAAAATTAGCAAACAGTAACCAGCATGTTTTGTGTCTTTTAATTACTGTCTTTTCAATGGAAAAAATAAATTTACAGCAAAGTCCAATCAAAATACAATTAAATCCTATTTTTACCCTGCTCTTAGAGGGGATGCTTAGTGAAAAGAACAAAAGGAAAGTTGAAGCATTTCTCTTCTACAGTGAACTTGAAGCAAAATACGTCAAAACTCTGCATGGAGTCTTATAAAAAATCAACTGCCCACTGTTATGAAACACAAAATCACTGACAACTTAATTTTACTGCTTTCCATCATCGACATGTTGCTTCATGTTACCACTGGGGAACAGCCAACAGTAAAAGCAATTTCCCTAACATTAAAACCTGGAAATTCTGGGTAAAAATATACCAGGAGAAGTTCAGGAAGAACTGTTCAGGTTTTTTTGTTGTAGATGTTGTTGGGATCATTTGCTATTCTTTTGTTCTGGAAAAGGTAAAACAAGAGTAGTGAAGGTGATTAAAATCACAAAATGCCTTCCATATGGGAAGCATCTGAACATACCAAAACTCTTCAGCCAGAAAAAGAGACAGCAGAGAGCTACAAAATCTTGAGAGGCACAGAGAATGCAAATAGGAAATAGCTGTCCACTGCCTCTCCCCAAACAGACTGAGCCAAGTTGACATAAAATGGAAAAAAAAAAAAACCAGTCATGCAACAAGATGTTAAAAACTAAAGCCACCTTTTCTCCTTGGATATCGTGGATAAGAGAAGTCAGTTTCAAATAGGGCTCAAAAAAACTCATGGAAGAAAGATCAGCTCACAGTCAACGCAAAAACCCCTTGGACTCACGAAGCCCCTCAGCCTGAGACCACTGGATTTGGAACAGTGTTCAGCACGTGGGGGCCCAACCCTGTGCTCTTCCCCAGGCAACTGCTCCTGGCCAGAGGGAACACAGATGCACCTTGGGCCTGTGCTTGTGCAGACACTTCATCTTCAGACACTCTTTTCTCTTCCTCAACAAAACCAAAACAGACTTTAGGTCTCTTTATCCAAAACTCAGATGGACAAAAAATATGCTTTTATTATCAAGTAATGGATAAGGATGTATTGCAGGCTATTTGTTCTATACAACAAGATTACCTGAAGAAATCCTCATGTTCCCCACAGGGAACAGGCATGTAACAGCAGGAGTCCTTCTCTATGAACACTGCACTGCACACATGGGGACTAATTTTAGGTAAACAGAGCTTTACCTCCAATGTAGCTAAAACCTGCAACTGATTCTTCTTTTAGGAGAACAGACTTTGTCAAACCAAAAAAAAATTGGGAGGGAGACAAAAATTGGTCAGATTAAGATAGGAACTACCTCAATTAGAGGGGAAAACAAAACTTCCCTTCGGATTTTCAGATGAGCACAACCAGAGACAATTTTTTGCTAATAGAAAATGCAATTAAAGTTAGGTTAAATGACTTCATATATTTAATTAAATAAAATATAGAATAAACTGTGTTCTAACAATGTTATTAACCTCCTGACATGTCCACAGAGGCGCTTCAGGGAATTTCAATCTCAAGAGGTAAAAAGAGGAAGCAAGGGGGAGAGTGAGCATCAGAAGAAATGTGCTGTAAGGCTCCTGAGAGATGAGAGCTTTACGAAATCTGCAAGTGGTTGTGGGTCCATCGGGAAGGAGCTCCAGCTATGCTTCCCTCCAGCTCCAGAAGGCAGAATATTTCGTGCTCCTGGGCGAGGCTTGCAGGTGCTGGAGAGTTTAAAATCTGAAATCTCTAAACGCAAGTTTCCTCCAGCTGTTATTAATTATTTTAAAGACTCAGCTATT